>NC_140663.1:17311646-22289146 GCF_054131305.1 Coturnix japonica
CAGTAAATAGGCACCATGAATTTTTTTACTAATATCACCACTGCCATATTTGAAAGTCTGTTAATATCTGTTACACTTCCTCCCAATACTGTGATCTAAATGGAAGGTTTATTATTATAAATAAGGAACTAAGATATTGAGAGATCAAACTAAAATGGAGGAGGGGAAACTGGTTAAGTCTGTTCAGCTTTCAACAATGAATTTCAGGCAGCTTATGCTCTGATTGGTTAAGTAATACTTTTGTAGCAACTTTTACTTTCATAAAAGCAGGTCTGAAGAAAAAAAATTAAATACATGCATCCTTATCAGCTTGGCTTTTGTTACGTCTCTCTTTTATATTTCAGCCAAGTCAAAAACGAAACTTGTTCTATGATCAGAGATCATATCTCTGCCACACAATAAGAGAATCAGTAAAGAAATTCCTCTCAAGTACACCCACTCTACTATTGTCTTAAATGCTGTGAAAAAACTAAAAAACAAAAAATCCCAAAGCCGTTTTTAAACATGTGGAGAGATGTTCCATCCCTTGAATCATTCATGCAGCCCTCCTCTGGACACACTCCAGCAAGTCCATGTCTCTCCTGTACTGAGGACTCCACCTCTGGATTCAGTACTCCAGGTGAGGCCGCATTAGCCAGAATAGAGGGGCAGGGGTACCTTCCTCACCCTACTGGTCATGTTTCTTTTGATGCAGCCCAGCTTACAACTGGCCTTCCTTCTGGGCTGTGAAGACACTGCTGGATCGCATCCAGCTTGCCATCTGCCAAAACATGGAGGTGGAAAGAGAACAGATATCAAAAGCTTTGGGATATTTTCATGAGTTCGGGATCTCATTTTAGACCATGGCAGTAGCTGAGGGTCCTTAAGCATTTTAGGGCTCTGAGTATGGTCTATATATAGATTGAAGATTCTGTAATTCTATAATACTTGAGGAATCTGTATACAAAGGACATGGTTAAAATGCTACATGAATGCGCCACCAGAGATATGTACAAAGAATAATTTACCAGTGACTATCAGAACAACCATCTGTTATGGTCTTTCCTCTATAATTTCTATAGTTTACCCTGCAGTGCATTTGCCCTTATGTGCCATATTTTACCCCCTGGGTATACAGCAGATTATTAATTTTCTAGCTATTATCCACAGCATTGCCAGTAAGATCTACAAAAATTATAAATGAATGAGTCATGAAAAACTCATGAGTCATCATTTTTTGTGCTATTGAATTTGTAGTGTTAAAAATTTGCTGCACAGGTTACTGTGATTTATAATGTCCCAAAACTGTCTTTAATAATGTATTTTCTTATGATAAGTCATAACTTCTTTTTTAATGTATCATGTTCACTACAGAAGAAAATGCAAACTGCTTATGAAAAATGCCAACTGGGGACTGAGAGCAGTGGTGCAGCTCTGCAGAAAAGGACAGTAGAGTGTGGTAGACAGCAAGGTGGCCAGAAGCCTGCAGTGCCCCGGTACCAAGAAAGGATAACAGTTTCCTGGGATGCATCAGCAGGAGCAGAGCCGCTGCTTTCAAGGAAGGGATCATCCTCCTTCACTTAACACTTGTCAGACCATCAGACCGTAGCTAGAGTACCATGTTCTGTTTTTTATCTCCCCCTGTATGACAAATATTAATAAACTGGTGTGAGTTCAGAGGAGGGCTACCAGAATATTCAGGGGCTGGAGAACTTGCCATGTAATGAGAGGCTAAGTGAGCTTGGCTTGATAAGTCTGGAGGAGCTGCCTATAACTTTAGGACTTACTCTTTGGACAGGTAGGGGCTAGAATGGATTGCCTAGGGAGTTTGTCGGATTTCTATTTCAGCAGACCTTAAAGGAGAAGGAGATGAGAAAAGGAGGAGTTGGGAAAACAAAAATCTGCCAGGAATGAGGTGGATGGTTTTGTTCTATGACTGGGACATAGTTTGCATGAATCATATAATTATTATTCTATTTGCCAAGTGGAACCCTGTGAAATTAGGAATTCGATGACAAATATATGACTAAAAGGACATTAAGGACAAAAAACAATGTCCAACAATCCAAAGCACATAACATAGATGTCATTTTCTTCTTCCTTAGAAGCCTGCAGAATCTATCCAATGGGTTGACCCTTTCCTTGCTTTTTCACATGTTTTTAATCATATTTAAAATAAGATGTACACAATAGTGATTCTCAACCTCCTATCCATATACTGTTCAAGGTGCAAGATACCAGAAGTTAATCCACAAAATTTACAAAGTTGTATATATAAGCACATATATATATGTGTGTGCACATGCTTTCATGTATGGGCAAACCCACATTCCCTTTTGAAGGATGCATGTTGACACTGTTTGGCCCAGAACACCTGAGTGCTTTCTTCAATCTGCTGTCTCAATCTGCAGGCAGGCACAGCATGGTAAACATGCAGGTTGCATTAAATGCATTTGAAAATCAATATTTTCAACTGAAAAATTTGCAACAATAGCAATCATATTTTGAAAATAAAAACAATAGAGAAGACATTTTCCTGAATGTTAAGTGCTTCATTGATCATTCCTTCCATATCTGCAGATTCATTAAATAATTTTGTGATGCAGTATTGTTTACAGACGTGTTTCATAATATTTAGACAAAACTAAGAAAAGTTTAGACGTTTCTGTATCTTCTTAAGAAATGGCTTTGAGGGCATTATCAATTTGTGATGCATTACATTAACGTTTCACTTACTAAAGATGTTGTGTACCAGTGCATAAATTGTTGTGCTTATGCTTTCAAACAAAAACAGTTATCAAGAAAAGACAAAGACACATCATGAGCTGCCCTTTGCTGTCTTGAATTCTTGAGGAGGCATCAACTGTTTTGACCCCTGGGGTCAGATAGCAAAGCACAAGATCTGAGTATTTTGACTTGCTTTGATTTGCATAGGATGTTTTTTCTGAGTAGTGTAAGTACATACAGTTAATAGAAGTACTTTCTTCTTTCTGATTTTTTTTTAATTAATATTATTTGTTTATTATCTGACAAGAATATTTCTTCTTTTTGCTTTCAAACTGACAGTTTTTCCTTCTGTATGTTTGATACAAAAAAGAGTTGTGCACCACGAACCAACATTCTCAGTTGCTTTTATCCTTTGTGAAGGTCACAATCATGAGATCTAGCATTGTAACTGTAGTAAAACATAGTGTGTTGTTCAGCTGGGATTCATGAAGTCAAGTTGTTTACAGTTCTCTTGTGCACTTATACTCAGCCCATGGGTCTGTTTATCCTGTTCTTGCCAAACTGAAAGCAATTCTGTGGCTGCTCCATGGCTTCAACATAAGACTCAGCACTGACGAGTTGAGCCAGTGGTATTGGCAGTCAGACTGATGTCATTACTTCCTTAGGTTTTCCAGCATCTACATAGTGTGTAGGTCTGGTTGCTACAAGGATACACAAATGGAAATCTGTCTTCTTTTCAAATATGTTTTATTAAAGATAGTATTTGCTCAGAACATTAGATGAATATGTATACACCTTTGTAACTAAAGTCATTGCTTATGTAATAAAGTTTAAAATCCTTAATTTACACACCTCAGTGAAAATTCATATGTGGGTTTTCTCCTTATTGCTAAAGCTAAAAAAGGAAAAAAATAGGAAAATGAAAAAGTAAGATTCTTTTCCAAGCTTCCTAATTATTGGATCTTTCTCTAATGTCTCAATGTCTAACCATGAAATTATCAATGACTGTGATGGGATGTCTCTTACAGGTTCACCATGCTGAAATTTTCCCTTATGTTTAATAATGCTCATGTACTTCTACAAATTAGTGATTCCTAATAATTATCTGAGCACTTTCCACATTCTCCTTTCTTGATGTTACAGTCAGTCTGTGACACTTCTCCCTGTAAATGAAAAAGAGGTGCCATCACACTTCCCTTTATTGTCTCTCACAGTTGTATTTGGAGCAAGAAGCTCAGGTTTCTGCCATTAAAGATTTTTTAAGTGTCTTTAAATTGTTTTAGGTATGTTTTAAACAGCTATCAGTTTAAGAGTTAAGATGAAAGCCTTGATATAGTTTTCAAGTCTTTGAAAATTGAAAAATAATGCATTTGAAAAACAAATCAAACTAATTAAAAAATACATGTATAAATATCACTGTGTCTTGGATCAAACCATGCTGGAGAGAGAATTAGATGTTTTCCTGAATCTCTGGTATATGCCAAATCAACTGAGGTGTATAAAGTGTTCAGATACATTTAATAGCTCCTTCCAACAGTTGAGGCTGAGTACCCCACAGTACTTTGACTCCTCTACTGACCAAATATCTCTTCCGGGAAATCACAAGATGTGTTTTAGGCAAAGTACAGCTTGAACTACATAGCAAATTACATCAGGAAATTGAGAGGACAAGTGGGAAATAGAAGGGGTTACCTAATTCTCAGTGTTGTTTAAATTGCATCACCCTACAAAACGCATACACACATCCATTCTTTCCTGTACTTCTGTTCATTTTCCAAATGCTGAAGGATTTAAGAGTTTTTTCTGACGCTAAAGTACACATATAAAGCACGTACTAACTCTGATGATATTAAATTAATAGAGGCATACTTATGCTAAAAAATAAACACTTGGAGGAAAAAAATTAAAAATTAACCCTTAATAGCCAAAGGTATTAAAACTAAAGTTAAGAAGACTCATGTGAAGATGTACTTTTACTTGACAAATTTATATGTGCTTTTTACCCTCCTATATTTCAGATAAGAGACAAAAAGCATATTGCAGGATCCTTTTGTTGGGAAAGACTGTAAAGCACTATTCTCACTGACATTTCATCACAAATCCATGGTAATAAATAACAGGGGTAAATTTTTCCAAAATGGAGTCCTACTGTGTTCTTTCCAGTTACAGCTGTGAAGTACAGTTTCATTTCAGGAATGACACTTTCTGTAAGTATTATGTATTCATAAATATGCAAATACAAATATATTTATCAGCAAAGGAAGCCATCAGAAATCACTCTTGAAACTACCTAAAACTTGGTAAGCAGAGTGGCGCTAATAAAGGTTGACATTGTTGAGGTGCAGATTTGGGAAGCTGGTCAGGATGGGGTTATGAGAAATATCTCAAGTGCTGCACTGGATGCTGTAGGACAGTGGCATCTGTGAGGCCTTAAAGTGTGCTTAAGGAACATTCCACTCAAAGAAGGTAAGAAATCTTCAAGTCTGCAAGCCATGTGAATTGTAGTGAGCACTCTGAGATTCATTTATTAGTCAATAAGTCTTTTTTCTTCCTAATCTATCATAATCAGCTGATTCAACATGCACATTCCTGAATCTAAGAAAGAGGGAGGAAAAACAGAAAAATCAAACAAAACAAAAAAAAATAACACCCTGAATAGACATCTTCAACAACACAAAGCAAGATTCAAAGGCAGAAACACAAAGTGCAGATTAATACTTGCTAAATTTTTGCTTCATGAAAATGTAATCGAGATCAGAAATGTCTGAGAAAGCTACAAACCATGATGCTGCATGGCCTTCAGTTATTGTCATTAATTAAATTTTCTGATACATTTTTCTTTATTGGTTGACTACTTCTTTGTGTTTCCTGTATAGTTTAAGCAGATAATGATGAAATGTGAACTGTCTGCTATTTTTTGCAAAGGGTGACATAATCACGTTCTGCTTACTGAGTCATTTTTGTTGCCGTTTAGCTATATTTTAGTATTTGTGTTTGTAACTGTTGATCTGGAAAGGCACAGATCTCCATAGGTTCTGTGAAAATCTGTTATGTAGATATTTCATAGTATTTCAAATGGCACTGCATGTAAGGAGCAGTAACAAGAACTCTACATCCAAATTTGATAACAAAGTTCCTAAACTGAAGCTAGTCTTTCAAATTATCTTCTGTCATCTTACCATATACAACAAGAACTTCCGTACTTCTGAATAGACCCTGTGATTTGAGTCACATCCAAATGCTGCTTTATAGCAGCACAGAGAACTTCATCCCTCCAGGCAGTGAATTACAAATACCTGGAGGGATACCCCAAAAAACATGCATTTTTATTCAGATTTGTCTTAGAATGAGCATAGGTTTGCCTAATGCACTCACTGTGATTAGGAATAAATTTGGGTTTGCAGTATATTTGCACTGTTTTGAAAAGTAAGAGATGAATTTGAAGTGAACAGAAATCAAGCAATTTCAACACATACAGAAATTCTGTCTAAATTACATACCAATATTAAATTAAGATATTTACCTAAAATTAACATCATTTAATTTTGGTTACAGAAAGAAAAAAAGTATGCTTATATGCAGTGGTTCATATAGACTCCTTCTGTTAAATGGAACAGAAAAAATAAGGAGCTGGTTTGTATGGAAAGCAATTTATCTCACCTGAGACATATTTTATTTTAGAAAAATCACTATCTGAAGACTCTTTTTTAGCTCTTGGCTATAAAGGAAACCTAGATGAATAGCTCAGATTAGACATCAAACCTTAAGATGGCTGAAGATAAATGATATTAAACTGCTCCTGTGTGTTTTATCTAGATGAGCATAGTTCCAGCCAAACAAAAACTAAAAATCCTGCCTCTAGCACAGTTGTTAAAAGTGAGAGAGTGAATATATTAAATTCTGCTAGAAGCTTTTAATACAGTCTGTGACTGTGTGGGGGAATTGGTCATTGAGTGACAGGGGACTATTCACCTTTGCAGTAAAAACATAATCATGTTTCAAGGTCATGCCACTTCTCCTCTGTAAATATCTGATTAGTTTTATTAAAATAAGGTCATGGAAAGTAAATGACACTGTTTTGAATGCATGATAATACCACACCTATCTATTCCAAAAGTTAGAGAAGCATATATCTTGAATTCACTTCTTATCTGTACTAATAAAGTAATTTTTACCTTTTGGGAAAGGTAAATAAAGGTCTACCTAATTAAAACAAAATTCATAATTTTCAAGGAGACCAAAATAAGTCTATTTATAAGCTCAAAGACTTAATAAGTTTTATATTTTTCTGGGGTATTTAGATTTGAGGCTTTTAAACATATTTAACTTCCAATATATATATGTTAAAACATGACTGCCTTCAAAGTCATTAAGACTGGAATTCAAGTGGCCAACCCCTAGAATCCTATTGTAAAATAAAATAGTTCAAGATATTAGACACATCTGCTTAGAGACAGAATATAATAGAGGAATATGACTTTTGTCATTCTAGAGGAGCTGGTACTTCATCACTCAACTCAATTTCAATATAAGCTGTTGAAGAACTATGACTGTAATCTATTTCAGCAAGAGCCCCAGAGAATTCTAATTTCTATTTAAAGTTAACCTAAAATCTGATTTCTATTAATTATACTACAATATAAGGAGAAAAAAAAAAAAAAAAAAAAACACTTTGAATCTATATATGTTTTTCTGTGTGTGTGTATATATATATATATATATATATTCCTGGAAAGGCATGAACACAGAAAAGTAAGAAAAAGTAAGAAAAAATAAAACTCATTTTCTCAGTTCCTCTTAAATATGTTGTAATTTGCCATCTAACAATTTAGAAAGAGATGTTATAAACCAAAACCATAATTTTACAGATCTTTCTCATAAGGAATGAAGAAGTTCATTATCTGTAAAAGAAAGTCTATACAATGCACTGCCAAAGGGCACAGTGAAGTCAGAATGTAAATATACTTTACGATTCAGTATGATTTATAAGATGACTGCAGAGAATCTTCAAGCTGAAAAGAAGGGGATTAAAAAAGAAAAGTAAAAAAAAAAAATTTAAAAAATTGTCATTGGAATGGACAAACATTTCTGCCTACACAAAAACAGCTCTGCAATAAAAGGATGCTCTGCAGAACGATGTAATTTCCAGAAATTTTTATCATTATTAAGAGTACATATGAATGAATGTAGACTGTGAGGTTAAAAAAAAACATTGCTACAGAATACAAGCAGGAATAAGAAAACAATAGCATATATAAAGAATATGACATCAAATAACAAAGAAATCAAATATATTAGTTACTAAGGGTCAGTTATACTTTTGCTCTAGTCTTGGCAGTATGGAACTCCTGACAAGACAAAATATCTACCAGGCTTAGGAAATGGGGGAACAAAATTTTGAATTTCTGCAAGATGATTGAAGTGATGGAGAGCTACAAGCACACAACCATTTCAAGGAGACCACAAATTAGAAGTTTAAAAAAAAAATCACAGAATCACACAGAATCACAGAATTACCCAGGTTGGAAGGGACCTCAAGGATCATATAGTTCCAACCCCCCTGCCTAGCAGGGCCACCAAACATACACCTTTACTAGATCAGGTTGCCCAGGGCCCCGTCCAACCTGGCCTTGAACACCTCCAAGGACGGGGCATCCACAACCTCACTGGGCAGCCTGTTCCAGGACCTAACCACTCTTCTAGTAAAGAACTTTCCCCTAACATCCAACCTAAATCTTCCCTCCTTCAACTTAAAACCATTTCCCCTAGTCCTGCTATTATCAGCCCTTTCGAAGAGTTTACTCCCCTCCTGGGAGTAAGTTCCCTTCAGGTACTGAAAGGCTGCAATGAGGGTCATCCAAGAAAAATCTTGGATGAGAAACTCCAGTACTTTCTGTTTAAATTTATTTATTTGCATGGCACTTATTTTGGGAAATAAAATATATTTCAAAAAGAATTATTCTGAATCAGACTAGAAGTACTGTGAGATTCTGAGACTGATATCACTTTCTTATTACATCACAAGAAAAATAAATAAATAAAGAAGAAAGTGAGGGAAATGACAAATACTTGGAATAAGAAAGAGTTCACTTAAAAGAAAGACAAAGATGCAGGACCAGACTTTTCTGGTAGTTAAGGTTAAAAGGTACATAAAGAATAAGCTGTTACAAAGACAGAACTGTGGAGGGGGAAAAAAAGATGACAAAGCACTGAGAGAAAAGGAGATTCTCAAGAAATTCTATACAAAGCCTTAACTGTGCTTATCTAAACGTATTTGATGAATCTTACAAAGATCTTTACAGTATTTGTAACAGACTGGAGGTCATCCAGGCTATGACAACTTTTTATACTCTCAAATTATTCCTTGGAACATTATGGTTATAAGGATATAAACAGATACAAAAGGAATTTCTGAATCAATAGCTATCATAAGTTACATGGTATGCTGACAACTGGAACGAATAGACTGATATTTCCCTACCTTGTATACTTTCAATGATTCTTTTATTTTTCCTTTGGTGATATGATGAAGAAAAAAATATGCCATGCCTGTTGCAGGGAATAAGAAAAATGAACTTTTTTTTTTACACTGTTATTTTTTATTTTTTTTTTACACTGCCTATTCAGCCCAGGTTCTCAAAACTCAAAATCCCCTCCCAGCCATGTTGCACAGATAGAATTTGAGATGTTGTGAAGTCTTGAGGAAGCCTCAGAATACACCAAGACTTGATTTTCAGTGTAAATAGACCTTACACACCTAACACAATCTATCCCATCTATACTTTGCTACTGATTTGTCCAACATCAGGTAAAACACCTTTTTCTGATGTTGTTGCAGAAGGCCAAGAATCACTACAAAATCAATTGCTCCTAAAGCTTGAAAGCAATGTTAGTTCAGTTGGTTTTTATATAGGAGGAATGTTTCACCAAGCTGCAAGAGTTCTGCTTCCTAATAATTCATCTGTGTGGTGCTGGGTGACCGACTGCTCCAGGGCTTAGCCTACCCTTTCACTCACTTACAGAATAAGTCAAGTAATAGTTCATACCTAGTTGATGCAGTAAAGGTCACAGACTTTTTTACAGTAAGGCTATCTCCTGACCAAGGAATGACATCTTCCTTTGATAAATGATACTATCTATAATTAGCTGTTGGAAGAACCAAACGTTCTCAAGAATGGATCTTTTATTTAATTTATGAGTTCAAGAAGTAAGAAAGCATCCTATCACAAGACTTATAGAATCATGAAATGGCCTGGGTTGAAAAGAATTGCAAATAGCATCTAGTTCCAATGCCCCTGCCATGGGCAGGGTCTCCAGCCACTAGACCAGTTTGCCCAGAGCCACATCCAGCCTTAAAAGCTAAAAGTAAATCATTGGAACTAGCCAAAGAAAACAGAAACCAAACACTTTTCATGCCAATTTTACTCTTCAGCACCTCACCATCTGAACCTTTTCACATATACGTATATACACGTATATGTGTAAATACATATACGTGTATATACACACACAGGTGACAGAATCTGAGAGGGACATCAGGTGGATAAGCAAAACAATACGGAAGCTGCAGTTATAAAACAGAAATGCTTGGCATTTGTCGATCTGACCCAAAATTTAAGTAAAAAACACATGTAGAATCTATTAACAATGAAACAGCATTTATCTACAAAAGGTTTCTATGGAAACCAAACAAGTAAGATAAGTGATAGGAATAATTACTCCTGTTGCAAGGAGTGCTAGAGTATGACTTGGAACTCCATTTTCATACACTATGTTTGCTCAAACAGGTTTTTAGATATGATTAAATTCTAAAAATACTTTGTGATATTTGGGTTAAAAAAGCCAGTACAGTAACTACAGCTAAAGTGCATGTATACGTGTATAGTTTAAGCAGGCAAGGGGGATATGTAGTGTCTTTACATAATTAAAAACATGCATAGTTTTCTTTTAGCAATTGAAATACTGTCAAAAAAGGATGATGTACAAATTCCAGTTCAGCATACAATTCTAAAAGCAAGACAAGTGAACAAAAACACTTTAGAACTGTTGTAAACATATGTCAATGCAAATAGAAGCAATCAAGTTTCTCAGGATATACACTACTTCATTCTTCAACAATTGCATGAGGGCATGAGGGTACAGGAAAAAAAAAAATAGCAGTTAAATTTTAAATTGATAGCAGTTTGAAGAAATCGGTTTTACTTCTTTCCAAAGGATAAATAAAATTTTTAAAAATCATCATCTGGAAACTGAAGAGGTTTGGGGCAAGGTCCCCAGTGTTTAATCTCCCTCAGAAATAACCAATTCCCACAGTCAAAACTGAGCTCTTAGAAATGCTTGAAAGTCCAATGAAAAAGCAGTACCATGTATATGCTCCTCACCTCTTCCTGGAAATTGAGAGAACAGTTTCATATTCCGGAATGTCTCCTCTTCAGTTTTGTTTTGTTTTTTTTTCCTCCTGCCACTCTTTTCAACACAAAACTTTCCTTATTTCCTCCTTAAAAATGAAATAAGAAAAAGAAGTATTGTAGATTTTTCTAAAAGAGTGTGAGTATTCTGGTGAGGGTAGTTTCTAGTATGAGAGGGCTAGAATTAAGAGGCTACACACCTAAAAATGAGCTGGAAGGAGAACATCTAACTCTTTTCCTTCATCTTTGTTCTGATGAAAAGTGAGAGCAAGTTAACTCACTAGATATGAAGTAGAGCTAGTATTTTCTATTTTGAAAGCAGAAGCATAGCCTAAGTTACTTCTGTTGTTCTTTCTCCAGCTGTTGGTTTGCAGCAAGACATGTTAGATGAACAACTTTTTTCCTTTCTTGTGAGCACTGCACACTGAGTAGCCCTTGTTTAGCTAAGAGTAGCGTTGACATGTTAATACAGTCTTTTCTCACAGCAAAGAATGTGAGTATAAAAGCATGCCAGCATGTCAATAGTTTCTCCGAAGCATACTGAGTACACATTAAGAACTTCATATACTAAGAAAAGAATTCCTGTTCCTAAAAATAGCTTTAGTTAGAGGTCCAAAAATCTTCCTGGCTACCCTCTAGTACTATTTTTAAATGTGGGATTTATTTTCTCCTTCTTTTGTAATTCTTCCCTCCAGTGAAACAAAAAATCTTCTGACAATAGAAATATGAGGTCATTACAAACATTAAACAGCTCCATGGTAATACTTCTTTAACAACATCTATGCTCTGATACTAGAAAGCTATAGTTGGAGAGGACTGAGAACTACGAGCAAATTAATGATGCTTAATTTGGAAACAGTAATCTTCAGCGAGGCTGTAAGAACTTAAAGTTCTTAAAGTCCTTAAAGTTCTTACAGTTCTTGTGTCTAAACAGAGATAAGTTCCAGCCCACTGTAAGTTTTACACTAGTCACACATAACTTAACAAAAAGTCTATTGAGAGAGAAATATTCCTCAAGTATGTCGTTACATCACATTTCAGTCTGGAGGAAGGAGTTCCTTAAGCAGGAACAACTGCTTCTGCTACGAATGCAGTAAGATCTTGTAAAACTGAAAGACCTCCAGTTGAAGACCAGTCATGAGTGGTGTTCCCCAGGGGTCGGTGCTGGGGCCTGTCTTCTTCAACATCTTTATTGATGACTTGGATGAGGGCATTGAGTGCACCCTCAGTAAGTTTGCAGATGATACCAAATTGGCAGGGAGTGTCGATCTGCCTGAGGGTTGCGAGGCCCTGCAGAGGGATCTGGACAGGCTGGAGAGCTGGGCCGAAGCCAATAGGATGAGGTTCAACAAGACCAAATACCGGGTTCTGCACTTTGGCCACAACAACCCCAGGCAGCGCTACAGGCTTGGGGCGCAGTGGCAGGAGGATTGTGTGGAGGAAACGGACCTCGGGGTACTGATTGATGCTCGACTGAACATGAGCCGACAGTGTGCCCGAGTGGCCAAGAAGGCCAACAGCATCCTGGCTTGCATCAAAAACAGTGTTACTAGCAGAAACAGGAAGGTTTGTCCCCCTGTACTCAGCATTGGTGCAGCTGCACCTCAAGTACTGTGTTCAGTTTTGGGCCCCTCACTGCAAGAAAGACACTGAGGCCCTGGAACATGTTCAGAGGAGGGCTACAAAGCTGGTGAGGGGTCTGGAGCACAGGCCATACGAGGAGTGGCTGAGGGAGCTAGGATATTTCAGCCTGTAGGAGGCTCAGGGGAGATCTTATTGCTCTCTATAACTTCCTGAAGGGAGGTTGTAGTGAGCTGGGGGTTGGCCTTTTCTCTTGTGTAATCGGTGATAGGGAATGGTTTTAAGCTGCACCAGGGGAGACTCAGGCTGGACATTAGGAAGTATTACTTCTCGGAAAGGGTAGTCAGGCATTGGAATGCACTGCCCAGGGAGGTGGTGAGTCACCGACCATGGGAGTGTTCAAGAAACGTGTGGATGTTGTGTTGATGAATATGATTTAGCTGGGAAGTATTGGTAAGGGTTGGACTAGATGATCTTCTAGGTCTTTTCCAACCTTGATAATTCTGTGATTCTGTGACCTGAACCCTATGATACATAACACCCACAAATGAGATTATTATCCACCCCAAAGAGTTTTGAGCTTATTTGTCCAATATTAAAATTTTGATAGATAGGATCAAATTCCAGCTAGTTGCAACAGGATCTTGAATTCTCTTTCAGGGTAAAACAATGCACAGGTTCATAACCTTTAATTTTATGCCACTTACTATTCCAACTACAGGGTCTATCAATGTCTAAATTTATTTATTTATTTATTTATTTATTTATTTATTATTTAAAATGTTATGGACTCAGTACTAGGACAAATATCTAAATAGCAGATTACATTTTAAAATAAAAAAAGACTGGTTTTCTAGAAAGTGACCTTTTATTTTAACTCAGAAAAATTATTTCTTGTGAGCTCTGAAAACCATTTTTTTTGTTGTTGTTGTCGGTTGTTTGTTTTGTTTTGCTTTGCTTTGTTTTTAAAACAAAGTTATTAGAGATGTGAGAAATGGGTTTCACACTGCAGAAATTCTCTATCCAAGAAAACTATTTGCACACTCATATCAAAGGCATAGTTTATTTATACACATAAGACAATAAACCATCCAGAAGAATATTACAGGAAATATCACTACTGTTCTCCATGGGATTGGGAATACTGGCATTTGATAACAGTCTATTTTATTTTCCCACTATTCTTATAAAACTGTTGAAGATTCTGAAACTATTATTTAAAAAGCGTTTTTTTCACTCCCCTTAAAGATACTAAATGAGTTAAATTTATGAAGTGACTTTTCTCTGAAAACAAAGCTGATCAAGTGTTACCATCCCTGGATGTGTTTAAAAAACATTTCGATGTGGTGCTCAGGGACATGATTTAGTGGAGGGTTGTTAGAATTATGGTGATCTGGTTAGGTTGTGGTTGGACTCGATGATCTTTAAGGTCTTCTCCTACCTGAGCGATTCTATGATTCTTTGTTTCTGTGAAATAACACTTCATCTGTCACACCTAACTCTAGTAGGGAGACAGTGATAATGCTGATTATGAACATAATAGTTCTCTAAATTATTATTTTAATGGTAGATAAATCAAAAGAATGCAATTTTAGCTTCTTGGCCATCAACAGCACTACAGCTAAGTTTAGCCATAGCAATGCTAGTTCTACTGCAAATTCTATAGATCTTAATCAGAAGACTTTGTAGCTGTATGAAATGAAAAACTGTTTTTCAGAGGAAAGCAACAAAATTAAATGCCCGTTTTAAGTAGCATGACAAGCTTTACAAGTTAAAAATATGATTTAACATAATGGTTATATTTGTCACTTAAACTTTTCCTACCTTTTCCCTTCATCTCACAGGTTAATGTTGCTCATGTTTTCCAAAATAATGAGGATTAAAGTAGCAAATGAGACTATGCTGAAACTAATTTTTAGTCACTTTGAAGTACAATTAATAATGCCCACACAAACGTTCTTTTGCTTGCAATACCCAAGTCCCTCAATGAAGTCTTGATATTAGGATCCTTTAAGATTCCTTTGCTGCCAACAGAAATTCAAAATAATAAGAGAACAGAGTAGGAAAACCTCTGTAGTTCACTCATCCCTAAGGAAAGTGTTTTAAAACAGTTTTCTGATGCAGAAAATATATTGCCAGACAATTTAAGTATGATGGATTTAGGTTTTATTTGTTTTTGTTTATTTCTTTGTTTTTATTACAGCTCAGACCATAAGGGAAAAATCTGTCAGCTATCTGACAGTTGTGAGAGATCAAGGATCCTTCTTCTACAGCAGTTTTGAGGTCTGTCAGTCATTGGAAATTTGACAAATGTAAAGGATGAGAAAGAAAGAATGTGTGTGTTCAAGAACTACCTTTGTGGGAAGAAAGATCTGTGTACATTATACCTGATCCACTGTGTAAACAGAATATGCAGAGGCATATCCGGCTGGAAGACAGCAATTTGAGCTACAGCAGTTAATGAGGAAAAACTCCTGTCTTCAAATTATGTTTTTCTTTTGGGTTATGTTATCTACTTGCCCGTAATGCTTTTCCCATATCTCAAGAGATGCTGACTAGGACTCCTCACTGATGTGAGTTACATGCATGGACACATTTTCCCAGTGAAAGAGAGATGTTAGAGATAAAAGCAAAGAACAATGGAAAAGAAATCAATTTTGATGTTTAGTTAAATGGGTCAGCCTGACCTTGGAGAAGGTGGTTATAGGAGGGAAAACCTGAGGCCAAATATAGCTAAGAAAATCAAAGAACATTGAATGAATTCAAAATTGTGAGAAACAGAATGTGTAACAGAGAAAGGAACAGTGCCAGACACTTGCAATAGTCATTTTCCAGGAGAATGCTGAGCTGAACTATTACCAAAAAGCATACCTGCATGGAGAAGGAAGAAGCAGAAAGCTGAAGAAATAACAGCAGCAAATTCCTTTCCTTAGGGAGAACAACTAAGAACACCAGAGAGGGTAAGGAATAGGTCACTGATGCTGATTTTTAGTTCAGTCAAGTACTCATATGCGAATGGTTGCACAAAGTGTTTCAGTAAAGGTCTTTTGTTGAGATGAGATAGCCTGGTTACATTATGTTGCAAAATCTGTCTTCTTCTTTCACCTGACACTGGAAGCTGGTTAAGGCACTTCATTTTGTGATGTGAGAGCTGTGCGTGGCTATCTGGAATGTGGTTTGTCTTTCACATTGCTTTTGCCATTGTTGAAATGCACCACCCATCACCTCAATGTACTCACATCCACTGTCAGGCCTCTGTAAATATTCAGCAAGTGTCAGTGAATGTCAGTGGGTGCAGTTTTTCCCACATAGAGAAACTCAGTGGTGCAACTTTGCTTCATATGCAGTTGCATGTCAGATGCCATTTTGTCAGACTGTCCCTCTGCTACCATCTTTTTCACACAGCAACAAAATGTAATGGATTATTGGTGGGAAGATTCAGTCTCTACTGCTGTACCACCAACATCCACCTCTGATGGCAGGGACCAACATAATAAAATAAATGGCAGTAAACTGGGAGCAGCACACACATATTGCTATGTATGCCAATTACAAGACTACAAAAATCAGTCTACTTAATTAACATTATCTTTTCAGATGATGAAATAAAAGACCAATAACAACATTAAAATTCATGATATTTTTAACTGAAAATTGTCATTCTGAGACTGCTTCAGAAACAGCTGTTCACTACTGGTGTTCAGAAAACTACACTTGTCAAGATTACATTTATCAATAAAAATCTAACTTTGTATGTTCAGTGCATAATGAATGATTCCTTATATTGCCTCTTCACATTATGTTTATTGTTGTTGTTTATTCATTTGGATTTTCATATTTTATTGATAGGAAAACTCTTTTTATGTAGGCTATATAGACATTTTGTAGTTCTAACAAGCGTTTGATTTGTTTTTAATTATTTCTGAGCACATTGCATTCAGTATCAAAAAGCTCAGCAAGGGTATATGAAACCAATCTTACAAACTATTTTGTAAACAGTTTGGAGTTCCATTATTATAATGAAAAATGTAGATCTTCATCGTTTTTTAATTATTTGGCTTATGCAAAGAGAAATGTTAGATTTCTCATAGGGAAACTGTTGATTTTGTGTACATTTTTACATTCCATTTTATGATTCTATGATTCTATGATTTCTCTGATATATTTTAAATGCCTGTGGTAACTGTATTGACAGCTTTTCTGATACCTTACTGATTTCAGTGATTTAAAGAATAATATTTCATATACAATAGATAATTCCAAACAATTAAATATATGTTCATTTTGAGGACCAAAATCAATAGCTAGAAGAAAACATCCAGAATATTACAATTCCTTAATCGTCATAAGACACACACTGTTGTTGATAGCCAAATGGAAATTGCAGGAAGTTCCGTGTTAAGTCATTTTAAATAATGTCCTAGAATTTAATTTACAAACAAAGCTTACTACATTTTTTATTCTTCTCATTACTACTCTTAGCGACCTCATGCTTGCTTCCTGCTTCTTGCAGTCCGACAATCTTTTCTAAAGTAAGGTCATCACAAGCAACATATAGTTTATGCATGATCTTGAACAATTAAGCTATTGCTGGCCTCCAGTTACAGTGTTCTAATTCCAGATACGCTCACATGATGATACTATAATTAAAAACAGAAGGGAGAGAGTATAAAAACAACACACAGTCACTCTATAAAACATAACTTCAGTAGCAACTGGAGTCATGTGATTATAATCACAGGAAATTAATAAGAATCTAAAAATAGTTGTGTTCATTTCCTGTGCAATGCACATTGCACATCACTAATAAATTATTTTCACACTGTGTTGCAGGTCACTGATAAATGAGCTACAAACATTCTGTCCTTTTGAATAGATTAGTTTATCATTAGCTACATGAATGTTTTCCATGTGATTATTAATCAGGAGCTAAGAAAAATGTACTCAGGAATTATCACATTTAATCTAGTGTATTAAATCAGTGTTATAAAATCATCATGAAAGGAGAGCAAGATAGTGGATGTTTTATTCCTGTAAATCATAAGCTGAGCAGAGTGTAAACAGAATATTGCCAAAATGAAGTATTTTCTAAATCATTCCTTTTGACACCATTGAAAAGGAAAATCTTAACAGCAATAAGGCTACTATAGCCAAAAGCATAATATAGCCTTTTCCAAAGAGCAATAAAGTCAGTAAATAGACTTACTAATCTTGTAATGAGTTGTAAACTCAACTAAAATGTAGAAAAGTAGTGGTACCTGCTTGTGCTTTTTACCTGCTTTACTGATGTTCCTAGTAGCAGCTCCAGTGACTGGATAACCCATGGCTCTCTTTTTATGACCGAGTTAGGACTATTAACCAGACTATCGTTATTACTGAGTTTTGACCTTTGTAATCGACATAACAGATAAGGAACATTTTCTTTAGATATTTTAGATATTTTCTATGACTCTCAAAAAGCAAAGTATAGTTATATATGTTTAGTTAAAAAAATTGCCTCACAAAGCATTTAAGTGTTGTCCACTAAAATAATTTCTATCATTGGATAGAAAATTAGAGTAGAATTCTCCTGATGTGTCATGGAGTTATATAAATCAAACTATGTCTGTGACAGGGGGGCACTAGATTGTTAGATTTCACCATTTTTACCCCTAGGCAGGTTGATTATACTTCTTAAAATGAGCCCCTTTTCTTTATCTTAATGATTTTTTACCTGTTTAACAAAAGTAAATATATATATGTAAATATATGAAAGTCATTGGACTAAGTTAAAAAAATGACATTTTTGCATCTCTCTTTTTACTATCTTGTAGTAATTAAAAGATGGAAGTGTTGATGTATTAAATGTATGGCTCAGAGGCATGAATGAGCCACCATTCAGTGGATCCTTGGATAAGATTTACCTAGTTCATCACCTTTAAGAGATCATTTCATGCTGTCTCATCCTCTGAATATTTGTAATACCATGCAAACTTTATCATCAGCTTCCCTTTCCAGAAGATGACTACCCCATTTTCCAGGTCATAACAAGACAGGAAACCAAATAATACCACCACAGGAATGTCCTCAGAATTCCAATGTCCTTATTGGCACTTTTTACAAAGCAAATATAGAAAGCCTATACTGTTATCCTATTTTATCTTGTCCTGGACCTCACACTGAAAAACTCTAACTCCTTTTGATTTGTAAGTTTTCACCAAGAGTGAAGTGAAATTTCTTGCTCTGTGTTCACTGTTGTGACTGTATTAAAGACTTTGAGAAGAATGCAGATTTTTTATTTGCTTGATTTTGCTGACACAAGATTCTCTTGTCACTAATTTTTATGAGACTAAAGGTTTCTTTTTGCTCCACTGCACATGGAAGAGCAAGTTAATCCTCTTGACTTGCTGTGGTTAGACATACTTTGCATAGAAAAAAGTTACTTGTGGCCCAGTACACAGAGGCTTTGTCCAGCTGAGGTCTCTGGGTCTATGCTTAAATTTTCCTTATTCAAGCACACTGGGACCACACAGATGTCCAATTAAAAAAAAGAGGTCTATTTTAATAGCAGGAGAACTGACCTTAGTCTGCGGTTATACGCTAGTAAATATTCTAGTCTGTAGTTCTCAAACAGCACACATATTAATAATATCAGCACAGTTCCCATCACAGTTTTGACTCACTGCTCTTTCAGATTATTCTTGGGAATCACTTGAATGTGTTGTACAAGTCAGGAACTATTCCTAGAGATATGTGATCACTGTATTTGGGAAGAGAAGAAAATCAGCTATATGAGAAACAACAAAGATTGGCAGCCAAAAAAAAAAAAAGAAAAAAAAAAAAGAAAAAGAAAAGACAGAAAAGAAAACCAACACTAAACAGCCCCTGCTCTACTTTATTTAGGAATAATCAGTACTTAATCAAATTTAAAAGACCCTGTTGGGCTGGTGATATACAAGATACTCAAGATCCTTATCCTATGACCATGATGATGTGGATAAAGTCACTAGAAAACTCAGCAGTTCTCATCCCACTCACAAAACCTTCTAGAATATGGACCCATAGAGAGCCAGAGTCGTCAGCAACTCCTATGACACAAGCTGATGCAGTCAAGAAATCTGGGTCAGATCAAGGTTCATCTCCTCTGTACACATACATTCACACAACTAAAGGAGTACAGTCTGGCACCATGGGTTTAGTAGGTGACAATGAGGCACTCACAGCAATTTTTTTAAAAGAAACACAAATTGTCCCCAAGAGGTAATGGCTTATATCAACTGAGTTCTTGTTTGCTGACACTTCCCAGAGACAATGCATTCCTTAGAACAACAGAATCAAACTCAACTTTTACATCACTGCTATAAGACAGTCACTGGATAAATGTTAGCCCACTGCTATTTTTGTTCTAATTCACATGAGACTTTTATGATGTCTTGATGAACTAAGAGAAAGAAGATTTAGATTAGATGTCTGAGGAAATTTTTCACTGAGAGAGTGCTGAGGTGCTAGAATGGGTTGCCCAGAGATGCTGTGGATGCCCCATACTTGGAGATGTTTAAAGCCAGGTTGGATAAGACCCTGGGCAATCTGATCTAGTACTTTATCTAGAGGTTGGCAGCCCTGCCTATAGCAAGGAGGCTGGAACTTGATCCTTGAGGTCCCTTCCAACCCAAGTCATTCTATGATTCTACAAATCTATTATAATAAAAAGAAGCATCTTTCAGTCCATTCTACTATGATGCACTAAATGTGTCTGTCAGGTGCACTTGTTTATATCCCATATCCATTGTCACCTGCAAAAACAGTAAATTAACATTCTGATTTAAAACACCATAGATATGTAAGCATTCAGACGTTATGAATAGATTTTTAAAAACAAAAACAATAACACTTGAAATAGTATGAACATTCTAATTAATATATATATGTAATTGCTTTCCTCTGTTACTAGGGTGGGTTTCTAGCTAACAGTGAAAATACAAAAATCTGCTGCTTTGCATATGCTCGTGTTCTTAGGAACTAGACTGGAGCTCTTTGAAGGAAATAATTACAAGAGAAAGAAAAAATGTCTTTATACTTACATATTATTGAATTTTATAGCTCTTTCTTAATGATAATCTCACATTTCCTAGTCTTATAGATCTAGTCATTATCACATTTATTGGTGATTTATACTTTGTAGTCATGATAACAACCATAAAGAAGGGCTTTCTTCAGTGTTCAGCAGTTACAGAACATTATACTAAGTGCAGCTTGTGTAAATTTCATCTTGGAGCTTTTCTACAGTTGAATGTTTGTCTTCCAAATAATATTCTAACATTGAAAATATATAAAAGGCTAAGATTGCAAAATTTTGTGTATGCAGACATGGATTCCAACAAGAACATAGTGAACAGTAACAGAAAAATTTTACTATACTACATGATTTTTAGTTCTGGAACATAACTTCCAAGAAAGATGATTTATTTATTGGTAAATTTTAATCTAGTTTGTTGTTGTTGTTTTTAAGGCTACCTGTTAATTCTAACAAATGCCCTACAATGAGTGACTACAGGAACTGGGGCTGTTTAGTCTGGGGAAAAGAGGCTGGGGGGAGACCTAATTGCTCTCTTCAAATTCCCAAAAGGTGATTGCAGCAAGAGTGGGGCTGGTCTCTTCTCACTGGTGACAGGTGACAAGATGAGGGAAAATGGCCTCAGTTTGTGCCAGGGTAAGATTAGGTTGGATATCAGGAAAAATGTCTTTACAGAAAGGGCAGTTAAGCACTGGAATAGGCAGTGTAGGGACTAGAACCTCCTTAACTTTCATAGGTTATCAACACTATTCTCCCCGCAGGCCTGGAATGAATCTGAATTCCAAGAGGGTGTGTATGTATTTTTGTGATCTCTGGGTGAACTTATTTTTGCCGTATTTTTCTTTTTTTTAATTATGTCTTGAGAATTTCATCTCAAAAGGCAAGCACACATACAGACGAAAACAAAACAAAACAAAAAAACCAAACTGTAGTATAGCCAAATGGCTGCTGCATTCTGCATCTTTTGTATCCTAGTTATGGTATATCAGATCCATTAATTTTGCTTTCTTAATCAAAAATCAAGAGCAGATAATTCCAATTTTCAGCAAACATTCCTCTTTTATTTATTTAATTTTTTTAACTATTTCAACTGACAGCAAGGGTTGTCTAACATCTCAAAGACTGTACTGAAAGATGAAAACATGTTTTCTTTGCAAAAATCACAAACGTAAGGACCTATTTAATGGGAGCAGTTTCAACTAAAAAAAAATTAAATATAGCATAAGATTTTATGCTCATTCTCATTTCAATCTTGAACCTGTCTAAGGTCAAAAATACCTTCCACATATATTTGTAATTTGTATTACATCTCTATTCGGCACTGTTGTGCTAGGTGTTACACAAACATGTGCTGAGATCCTTTGCCTAAATAATTTAAGACAATGGGTCATGGGTAGGAGTGGATTAATACGTTGCTCTGGCGCTAGGGTCAGGAAATTAAAACAAAGAGCAAAAATCCAGATGTTAAGTAATTAAGACCATATTACACAAAAAAGATTTTGTAACTTCTAAGGATACCTAGAATAGACAACACTTAAAATTCATTGTGCAATACAGCAATTTTTGTTTTATAAGCTTACATTCTCACCAGCTTTATTGAATTTCAATGTTGTCTCTTCCTCCCATTCTATTTCTCCAGCCACTCTTCTGCAAAAGTTATTCTGTCAATTTTTATCTCTTAGTTTACATAATTGAGCTCCGTTTCCAGGGGTGTTTTTGCAAATTTACTAGTACCCTTTATGTTTGAGAATTAATGAAATATACCAATAAGGGCTTTTTGAAACGTGTTTACATCTTGCTAGAAAATAATTTTGATGGGGATAATATCATTTTCACTGTATGGCATTTCTCTGCTTTTTACTGAAAAGCCCACCTAATCATCTTGGAAACAAAATGTCACCAGATATTTTGAATTCCATTGTCACCTGGAATCTTGTGGAACCTTCAAAATTTACTTAAGTTTGTACACATGTTTCTAGTTGCAGAAGATGTATTTTCAGTAGAAACATGGTTGTGACTACTCCTGAGAGAAGCCAATAACCAGTGTGTGTTGTATACCTAGGATTTTGAAGCGCTTTGCTCACATCATTGCATGCATACAAAACACCACTTTCTATGAACAGGCTGACTAAATCAATAACCCTTTTATAGAAGGAATGCTTTACATTTTTGGTTCTGAAATAAGAGATTCTGCAGGTGTAGCTGCCAGGGCAAACTGGCTTCAGAGTTCATCATAAGGAGGCAAGTCAAGTAAGATAATTAGTGCATCATATTTAGTTGTTCCAGGCACAGATGTAGAGGAAGACTGAGTCAGACGGGGAGATAAAAGGGATGGTCTTCTACCTGAAAGCTACAATTTCGTTCTTCATTAGCATAAGTGCCTCATGACACTCAGAACTGAATAAATGCTGTCCAGAATAAAAAATGTGTTGCTCACAGGGGGGTGCTCCTCCTCTTGTAAGCAGAGATGCTGTGGAGATGTTGTTCTCCCTATGGAAACAACTCATGTTTTTTCTTCCCTACTATTCAAGAAGTTCTCATAATAAGTTCACAAATACAGTTTTTGAGGCATAGCATTGAACTGTGACCACTGAATTAGAAAATTAAGTTCAGGTAGGATTAAAAGCTTTTCTGGCATTCACCCAATTTTCAAAGCTATGCACATGTGAACACTCTTACAGATACATGAGTGTAGAAAGCCTTTTAATAGATTCACTAAATTCAGACTGCCTTATTTTATGTGTGCACAGTAATGCTGTTAGACTTAGTGTTGAATACTTACTAGAGAGTTTATGTAGCAACTTAATGACAAAGCCAATAGCAGTAAATGTATGCCCCCAGCCAAAAAGTTCCTTACAAGCAGCAGTACTGTACATCAGTAGAATGAATTAGGGTTCTTTTCTTCAGGCCTCTACCAAATATAGGATGACAGGCAACATACTGCATCAAGTAGAAAGCATCAATGCGGTCACTGATCTTTAGTAGCAGAGAAGAAAATGCCAAAGCAAACTTTCTTCAAGAATTTCAGAAGAGTATATATCCAGACCACCACTGCTATACATGTTGAAGTAGCAAAGCATTGAGTTCCCAGAAGGATTAAAAGAAGATCAAGAATCAGATTATCTTTTGGATCTTGGTTTCTTTTATATGATTACTTTAAAGGACTTTGAGCTTTATTTGAGTAATTTCTTTGCTTAGTCACTACATGTTCAAATGTCTGCATTCTTGAAGATTTGACATACAACATCCAGGCAGGCATGTAAACTGATACTACAGTTTCAACATCAGATGATTTTTCTGGTCCAAATACTAGCTCCTATTTGGCTTTCCTGTGTTTTTTGTTTGTTTTTTTGTTGTTGTTGTTGTTTGTTTGTTTTTTGTTTCAGGCTAATACACAATCTCTGGCAGACCAAATGGCCAAAGGAGAATGTCAAAGAGAGTGCTTTGCTTTTCACATGTAGGTAGGTGGGACCAGAAGGGGTCACAATGGTAATTCAGCCTAATCTTTCGTTATTACTTTCAGAAGGTTATTCCTATCTCCACACAGTAACTGCAACAACCTTTAAAATAATTGTTGCCTAGATTCAAAGACTGCACGCATAAGAATCACTCCACCCTCAGGAAGATGTGCCAGATGACTGCTTAACCTCAGTAGTTCAAACACTTAAATTCTAAGTATTTTACAATTTTTTTTTTTTAAAATTACATTAAGTCCTTCCAAAATTTAATGAAAAGACACAATGAAAAGCAGTATACCTGTTCCCCCAACATAATACTAAAATATTATTTTACTAACATATTATTTTACTAAAATATTTCTGTTCACCCATAGTTATGAGAAATTTAGATGTTAGGAAAAAATAAGGAGAACTGTAGCAGATTTGAAAGCTGTGTGTATTCTAATATGAATTTACCAGTGTCAAATGAGTCAGATTTTACTGTCAACAACAAACAGTGTATTGTCAAATAATTTAAAAGAGTGAGAGCATATTTTGCTGGTTATATTTAGTGAACGAGCACAGATGAAAAAAATGAACACAAAGAGCAGATAAGCAAACATTGAAGAGAGCGTAGCCACTCAGGAGCTTAATGGTTTCTGCATTCCTCAGAACAGAGCACAGTGATGCCAAGAGTTCTGACTGAGAAAAGAAGCTTTAAATATAATACATAGACATTTGAATACAATAAACATAGCAATGTTGTCCATGTCAGTGACAGAGATGCTCTTCATAGTGACGAATAAAATGTGATTGAGATCTGGATGAGTTCTTTGGGCTAAACTGATATTAAAACATACACATAGGAAGTGATGATAGGTTCTGTGTGTATTAAAAAGACCTCTTACATAGAGAGTGTCTATAAAGTGGTAAGGTAAGAAGTGAAAGACAAGTGTAAAAATTAACAGATGGCAAATGATAATAAGCACATGGCTAGTGGACAGACTTTAACATAGGACTGCTTATTGATTTAGGGAATTGACTGCATACTATAATAAAAGTGCTGTCTGTCATGAATGGCCTTTTGTTTTAGTACAGTGGGAGATACACCCACTTAGCAATTAAAAAATAAAATAAAATCTCACAAGCTATGATTTCTACCTATACATACATATGTGTGTGTGTATTTGTGTTTTCTATCTAGTATGCATTATGAAGGCAGTTGCCAACATCTATTAGTAAGCACAACTAGTTAGGACAGATTTTGTAGAAACTGACCTAACTCCAGAAATTCTGACACACATTCAGGAGTAATTCTGTGTTTTGCAGGAGACAAGTGAAAATAGGTTTGGCCCTAAAAATATCTTCCATTGTTGTGGCAGGAGCATACAAAATGTAAAAAAATTGACTTTTCAATATGAAGACAAAAAAGGTCAGTGGGGAACAGTATTGCAGAGTCAGTAAAGGGAACTGTTAATCATCTAAAACATTTATGCACTTGGGAGACTTCACAGAAATAAATCCTGCTTCAAGCTGCATGCAACAGCTTGAAAAATACAGAATAAAAATATCAACTTTTTTTAGAATATTCTTTAGAATATTGTATATTACCATTTAAAAGTTCACTAGCATAGTCAAGGTTAAAAGCATACAAACAATATACCAAGAAAAAAAATTAGAATTAAACAACTATTTGCAAACCATGCACAGCAAGAGCAAGACAAGGAGTCCATTTTTCGCTGTTTATTTCTTTGAATCCTTTAACATATATTATGCACTCTACCAAAATTAAGGGATCACTTGAGCAATCTGTGTTCAGTTCCAAGACTGGAGCTGGTGGATAGGAACATTTGCCTTGAAGGTGTCTCACGCTTCCAAGCAGAATTATGCCTGGGAATAAGCCTGATTCTTCTGTCAAGATTTAATCTTGATTTGGACTGTGTGAGAGAGATGTTGCAGGCAGAGTTTGACTAAAATTCCACCAAGACTTTTTTTTTTAAAAGACTATGGGTTTTTTTTTCCCTTTTCCTCTGACAGTGTTCAAGCTCACATGTTATGCTTTCATTCATACTATCATAAAGATTTAATTCAATCATTTCTATCTTAAAACTGCAACTTTCTGACTTTTAATATCTGTTAATCAAGATGGCTGTCAAAGTATCAGGAAGTAAAGAAGGCTTAATGTCTCAGGCTACAGAGATCATCATTAAGTTATTAATGCTTATTTACAAATATCCGAAGACCTTATATAGTGTTCCCTCATCTAAAACAAAGTGAAGGATATACAGACCATCAAGGTTGATGTCCTCATGAATTTTTGTGATGCAAAATATTTGCAGACTAGAATATGTCCAAGTATATTTCACCACTAGCTTTATAAACTAATATTCTATAGGCTGTGCGTACTTTTGAGGCTGCTATTTCTTCATATCAGATAATGTATGAGATTTTCCTGTGCTTCAGAAACCCATAATCAATTTTTGTAATATTAAAGATATAATGATTGCTTCAGGTGTCTCCTAATAAGCTAAGTGAATATTTGAGTTAGGTGCATTTTATTTAACAGCTTTATTTGAGAACTCAACGATCACGTTTGATTTTCAGAAATAATAATAAGCACAGCAGTGATCAATATTATTCTAACCTCTTTTTCAAGTTCTGAAATGACTTCCTTCTCTGAGACAAAATAATAAGTTGACATGGTCTATACTAATTCACACTTTATGTAAGTACAGTCCTATATGTTCTTGGCTTTCAAAACAGTGAATTTACCATGCCATAATTTGGAGCTTAAAGAACAATATAATTCTAAAGGAGAGAGAAGAATTTTAAATGACTTGCGTTTCATTTCTTAAAGTTCTGATTCCCTTTCACATCTACTCAATAACCAGTGATGTAATTCAGTGAAAAGAACCAGCCATTCTCAATAAGCAGATCAATGTATATCACCAGCTCATGATGAGTGATTTTAATTTGATATGTGTTATAAGGAAATATTTTGATCATTCATTATTTTCCTCTACACCTATATGAAAGAGCAAAAATTCACTCCTGTGGAGTTTTATGTCCCTTCTGTTCTCTCCTATGATGCCCTTTAATTTTCTATGTGGGGAAAACAGGATGATTTACAGAGAAAAAGAAACTGACTGCAGACTATTGGTTGAGTGTTGTTACCTGCTAGGTTGCATTAATAATTACCACCACACTTTCAAATAAAAGCCATGAACAGTTTGAACAAATGTGGAAGGACTGATGGGATCTATGTAGGCAATAGGAAATAATTCATGTTAATTTTATTCCTTTCAGTTTCCCCAGTCTCCACTTTCACCTATACAATTCTGAGAAAAAGAGATTTGGGTTTGGAAAATATGCAGTTTTACAAAACACACGCAGCAATGGCTGAGGTGCAAATAACTATCCAGGGTCAAATCATACAGTTTCAGCAGCCTGATCAGATACTAATGGTTATTGTCAAATTTTCCAAGCAGTAAAGTCTATTCTGTTTCACAAGATGGTTGAACTAACAGCTGACATAGGTAATACTGCCACACTTTGAAGTTTTATAGACCCTGGAATGTCTCTGTTCCATTTATCAGAGCACTGTAACAAAATAACTCCTGTCTCCAAGCAGAGGGACATTTAATGCCATAGAAACGCTCTCAGTGAGCAAGGGATATGTTCCTACTACTTTTATTCAGTTATGAAGGGCTCTACTTCTTTAATAGGAATCATTTTGCCAAGCTCCAACTTGTAGGAGTAAACGAGGCAGCATCTGGACTGTTATAAACTATTTGTTACCTCTGAAACTACATTTACATTTTCCAGGATATGATTAAAAACAAAACATTTTGGCAGAGACATTTGAAGTTTAAATACCTGTTATTCTAGTTTGGTATTCGTGGGGATTACTTGGGTGTATAACCTTTAAAAGTGGAAAAAAGCCAACGTTTTCAAGTTGTTTGGATCGTAAATATTTAGAGATTACACACTCGTGTAACAGAAAAAGAACTTTGTTCCGTTTACATAATCAGTCACTAAACATGCTATAAAGAAATCTCTTCAAGTTAATATTGCGCAGGCTTAAAAATAACTGCAGTGTTACACACACTGTGTTGGTTTTTATAACAAATGCTAAATGCCTTCAGGCACTGCACTGCATAGCAAGGTCCAAGTAGCAGCACCTCCACTAGAGGACAAGTAAATGGCTCTAAAAGTCATTACTTTTCCTTCTCTGTTCCTTTTATTCTTAAGTATATAAACAGCTGTAAAAATTAGCTGACATTGGAGTCCCCAAAATATCTCAATGTTGTGTCACTTATTGGGCCATTTCTTAGATTCCTGCTGTCTGAGAATACAAGAGTGCGAATCATAGAGGCATTGAAACACATAAAATAAGCACTGTGTTTCTGTAAGGAAAAAAGTTAATCACAATAAATATATCTTACAATTATTTCCACTGGATGCTAGGTAAAGAAAGTCTAGAAAGGATTTAGAATTACGGGGCATGGATTGTCTTTAATGGATTAAGATTAACAGTTTCAATGAAAGTGTGGCTTACGTGTTAAAGCATCATGCTCCAAGAAGGAACTTTGTATGTTCAATCTACCAGATGTTCTCTTCTGTGTCATTAGGACAAATTAAAACCTGCTGTATCTAAGTATTAGACAAGTTAAAAATCACATACCATTGCAGAAAGAAACTGTTTGTTGTTTATTTTTATCGCAAAAAGTTAAAGTTAACCACAAATTGAACTTGCATTTAAAAATGCAAGCCCAAATCCAGTAAACAGATCATTACAAACCTAAAGGCACTTCTCTGTTTCCAAATTTATGCATTAACTCAGTCAAGCTGACCAAAACATACGGTGGATGTATTCTGCTCTTTATGTTCTGCTCAACTCAGCGTCATGTAGTTGGGGAATACCTATTACAAACGTTTTGATTTAGACTTGCATGGCTCCAAGATGTGATCCTTTTATTTGTGATCCAGCTGTTTTATTTATTTAAATTTTTAAATCAACCTTGAAAATGGGTATTTTTCAACTCTTCTGTTTCAAGTATTGCTTTCTTTGTCAATGCATCTGGTCACAGAGGGTGTTCCCTTTAACACTCACTTGTAGCAGAAATATGTGGTTTGGTTTCTTGCTTTATACTATGGACACTCTAGCACCTCCCACCTGCTTCACATAGGTATTATTAAAGAGGATGCAACAGAGAATTAATTGAATGGATTTATAAACAAGGGAAAAAAAAAAAAGAAAAAAAAAAGCAGTCTTTTCTACACAATCACCTTTCTAACCAACATTTTTTCCTTCATTTTTTAATTAGAATTTCCCTTTGCCTGTGTGCTTTTTTTTTTCTTTTCTTTTTCTTTTTCTTTTTCTTTTTCTTTTTCTTTTTCTTTTTCTTTTTCTTTTTCTTTTTCTTTTTCTTTCTTCTTTTTTCTGTTTTCTGTTTTCTTTTTCTGACCTTACTGGTGACATGTTGTACTCTCAGCAAAGCCAATACTCTTGAACAGAAAACAGAACAAAATTAAAATGCACAAAGGAGCCTTGGAGCACAACCAAGGTGGACTACACTTTTATTTATTCATTTATTTTCTTCCAAATTAAATCTATCTGAATTGATGCTGAGCTTTTATTTTTGGAAATTACTGAGCTTTCCTTTCCTCTTTGCAAATTGGACTATTCTGTTTAAAATAGTGCACATTCATTCTAAGGAAAGGATGTTATATTAGAATGTTCCCTGGAAAATTTAAAGGAACTGTTCCTTATACACATGCAGAAATTTCTCTCTGTTAGATCTTCATTCGTTCATGGAAATTGCAGTAGGTTAAGAAAAGGTGAAAGTGTTTGGTGAAAATAAAGGACTGTGCAGTCATGCTGTTAACCTCTCCCTCCAGACCATCATGGCAGAGCTGAGACAGTTCAAATTTACTGGCACCCAATAAAAAGCAAGATTGCTGCAGTGCAAAATGCTGGAAAAAAAGGAGTGTGAGTATGCATGGGTGCATCTGTCTGCACATGCATGAGTACATAGCCTCACTATTGTACTGGCTCAGAGCACAAAGGGCTGATCCCTCAGCACAGTGTGCATAGCATCAATTAGTTTTATAATATGTAGGGAAAGATCACTTCCTTCATTTACACATTTAAAGATTTGAAAGAGCATCTTCTTCATTTTTATCAAGGGAATTTTTACCAATATGGAGAGATGCTGTAACTATAGACATATTACTACATACTATATCATGTCATTAATTAGACTGTATTTCACAATATTAACATGAATTGTAATTAACACGCTGGGTTCTGTCAGTTAGATACATATTGTGAGTACGAATGTCATTTGCCCCAGGAGTTAGTTATGAATTGGAGTCAAACTGCAGAACAGTAAATTTAAAGCACACAGTAGGATTGTAATGAATGGAATTCTCCATCAAGAGAAGAATCAGCGGAATTATTTAACTTAAGGAAACTGGGCATGCAACATGATCCTGGGGAGCTATGCAATTAATGTTCTGTCTGCCACATTAAAGATTTACCACTGAGATGGTTCATTTGCATACAGCATACCACTAGTGCCAGGAAAAGCTCCACTCACTTTTACCACCCAGTAAGGCACCAGACAGCAATAGCGAGATGCTGTTTTGATTCAGTTACTGCTCAGCTGTATATCAAGCATGTTATAGAAACAGGCCTTGACTTCAACATGTTTGGTTTGGATCAGTGAATTGAGCACTTGCTGAGCTCTGGAATACAAATGATCAACCTATCTGTCTGAGAAGTTCCCCAGTCGGTGCCATCTTCTCACTGTCTATTGCTAATGCAGTAATATGTATGCAGCGCACAGCATCCTGTGTGACTGCCACTTGACAAAATGTGCCAGCTCATCATTGTCTCCAGACGAGACAGATTTATTATAATTCAATATGTTCCTCGTGAGCACTTTTTTTCTGTCTTATGTTACAGTCTGCATAGCATTCAGAATAATAACAACATGCTCTTATGACATTGCAGCAGTGAATTCCTGCAGCTGAAAAAATCATTTCCTTGGGTCTGACAGAAATTCACTCACAGCAATACCTACTTTTGGAAAAGTAACATGGGATTTCCCTGTCCCATCCCAAAATAAGCAGTATGTGAGATAAAACTAAGTGGAGTGATTTTTAAAATAAAATTTGTTTGATATTGAAAAACCAAAATGGCATCAAGTTGATTGTGTTGTGACAAAAAAAAAAAAAAGAGAAAAAAAAAAAAGCACTGCAGATAAAAACCCTTCTGAGATTCTAAATGCACCTTTTCCCACTCTTTTCCCACTCTCAAAGTCAAATGAGGTATAGCAAAATTCATCATGAAGGACCAACAGCTGTTCTCACTGATTTAAAGCAACACTATGTATCGGGACTGTCACCTGATAGTGGAAACAGAAGTGTTTACAAGTGCTCCACACACACTACCCAAAAATGCACAGGTTTCACACTTTCTAAGAGAATGTTCTTTTACAGTGAATCAGTGATTTCATTGACTTCAGCTGCCAGAATGACCTTTACAAAGTGGTAAAGACAATAGCATTGAATACACAATTCACCAAACGTGAATATTGGCACACTTTGGATCATGAATATTTACCACCAAGACTGCAGCTGGCAGCATCTCAGCAGTCCTAATCTGCAACCTGGCAGTGATCCAGGTTTCCCACTTTCCCAGACACAAGGAAATTCCAACCCTCCCAGACAAGAGGCCGAAAAAGATCCTGGTGGCCCAATTTTATTTGTACTCTATTTGTAATAATGACAATTATTATTATTCTCTAGTGAGAAGTAATAATTAAACTAGATTTCTAATCGGCACCACAGCCAGTATCACCCTGCAAAAGTGTGAAAGTGCTTTAACAAACATTACAATATGAGGCAAAAAGGGGTTTTGTATCCTCTGCAAACATCAACCATACCTTGAATGGACCATACAACATTTTTGGAGTGAATAGTCTAATATCTTCTCTATATGCCAGATCTATGCATCTCTGTATACACATCTGCCTGAAGGCCACACCTAGCTGTTGTGCTGATACTTGATTTTAGCTTCCTGTGTCCACCACACTCAACATTCAGTTTCTTACTAACCAAGGTTCTTCATCTGAAACTGATGAGACTCCTACTCCAATGGACATTAAGGCAAATAACACTGGTGATTAGTTAATTAGATAATTATTAACACTTATATGCAAAGTCCTTAACCTCTTCTGATTTTTATTTATACATTTTTGTTAGAAGATTGGGTTCATCTTTTTATCTTTGCTGTTGTTTTACTCTGCTTCCTTATCTTCCTTCCCCTACACCCTTCTCATTATTTAAAACTTTCTTCATATACCATGTTTCTTCTTTTTGCCTTCTTTTCTGATGTCCAGACTTTGATATATCACTTGAAGCTGCACTTGTTTAATGGGAAAATTACCTGATGGGTGCAGAGTAACAGTTTTATTGATTTATTCCAGCAAGTTATTTGACTTTTCAAGGGAACACTGCATTAATTTGTACCTGTGAGCTCAAGCCTAAAGATAATTTTCTGCAGCACAACTAATTAACCTGTAATTCTCTATTTTGTTATGTTTTACAAAGAAAAGAATAATTCCATGATATTTGTTGTAATCCCACTTACTACAAACCCTGTCTCAGATTTATCAAGAACTTCCCAAAATCTAAACTTGAATCTGTCTTCTCTTAGATTATTGTAAAAATGTTTAATTTTTTATTAAAATTTACATTATAATTTCTTTTACATCATTCATATTACCATCGTGATCAAGTACTGACTAGCAATAAATACATTCAAGCCCTCACAATTTCCCTTCTTACTTTTTGGCAAAAATTAATGATGCTGTACAGTTTTACAAACGCCTATTTATCAACTCTGCACTAATTTCACCCAATCATGTCTTCTTCATTTTTATATTCCAGATCATGTCTGCATTCCTACCTAGGCCAAAATAAATTTCAAATTTCATCCCTTGTTTCCTTCTATTCACTGGACTGATTATTAAGTTGGGAAGGAAGTGAGAGCATTTAACTGACTAGTTTTACCTATTTCACAGTATCACAGTCTAGTACGGATTGGAAGGGACCTTAGAGATCATCAAGTCCAACCCCTGGGATTCGAGTCTCCTGTGTAGCAGAGCGGCACTTCTACCACTTGCGCCACAGGGGGGATTCAAACCCGGGCCTCCTGTGTTGCAAAGTGGCGTTCTTACCACTGTGCCACCGTCATTGGCTATTTATCACCAAATTACATTCTAGATGCTTACAGACAGTTCATATCATTTTATTGTAGTTTTTCTGGTCAGTAATAAATTACTGTCTTTTAAGTTAAACTTTTGCTCTCTGCTATCTAAATGCTGAAAAAGGTGTCCCCTAATGCAGACAATACACCATCTATTTCCTCTGATACCTTAAAGTAAATACCAGTAATTTAGATAAATTTATAAAGTTAATTCATATTCATACAGATATGTCAGGTTTACAATTTTTTTTTTTTTTTTTTTTTTAATTTGGAGATCTGTATTTTATCTCTATTACTTTCCTATGGAAATTATTTTATACCAGTAGTCAAAATTGATCATATTAAAGGTTTGAAGCACTGAATATTTTACTTTCCTGTCATCATTATCTGCTTTTCTTACCTGTTTAAGAGTACATATTAATTACTGTGTTCTTTCTGCAATAACTTGATTAGCAGCATCAAAGGCTGAGTTAACATTTTAAAACATCACTACAAGTGTACTTTCACTGGTCCAGAATCCTGGGAAAAATATTTCAACATTCTGATGTTCCACAACCTAGTTTTTTTCAAAAGCAAATATCTATTCTTATAAAATTATGATTTAAAACATAGTTTTAAAGAGAAATTTTCATTAAAAGACAAAAAGAAACACATTCCATATAAGATAGTGCCATGCAGTGGCTAAAGTACAGCTATATTGCTTTTAAATCATTACTAGTTTTTATAGATACAGTCATTTAGGCCAGGTGCTTGCGTTTCTTCATCACCTTTACATCCACCTTGGAAGTAGTAAGTCCCAGTCCATAGCAAAATCTGATCTATACCACCAATGACCGAACAAGAAGTGATGCTTCCACCACTCCCCAATTCCTCATAAATCTATTTCTAGTTCTGCTCCCACCAGCTGTACTTCTCCTTGCCTGCCCTGAGAGCCTTTTTTGCCCAGCTGCCACCTGCCCCACCAAGTCCTGGATCATGTATTTGTCTTCTGTTGTTTCTCCTGCACTCCTCCTGCTTGGCTATATGGTCTCCATGCTTACTATTCTGGCTTTCCCAGCTACTGCAGCTAAGCACAGGGGTTTTACTAACCTATTATGCTACTGCATTTCTTAGAAAGGTTTCATGCAACACTGAGAACTGGCACAATCTTCAAGTGCACAGGAGACCCTTGAACACCCTCTCTTATCTCTTACTTTTCTCTATATTTTTTAAGCAGAGCCTCTTCCTTTTTCTTTTATGTGCTCCTCATCGCTCTATGGTGAGATGGTTGCTCTCATTTTGTAACATTTAATTTGCTTTTCCAGTGCTCTTTGTTTAGCTGCCTTCTCTATCATTCCTCAGATCAGGAGATGATTGTGTCATCCTTGCTATCACTTTAGGCCTCAGCCATTGGATTTATGATTTCTCTATTTAACTGCATTTCCTATTTCCTTTTGCAGAACATCAGGATGTATTTCACCTTCAATTTCTCAGATGAGAATTTCAAACTAAATTTACCTCCCATGGCTTCTGCTGCTTGTGAAAATGAGATGTTACTCTCAGCATATTATAAGGACCTGTAGGACAGTCAGTGTATCTCCCTGTTTTATTTTTTCATTGTAATTAACTATTATGTTTATCAACAAATAGATCCTTTCTGTAATTAACAATTACATTCAAAACCCATCTATTTCTTTTCTATTGATGTAGAGTTTTCTAAAGGATGTGAGAATTATCTTTAGTCCTTGTATTTTTGGGGAGAATTTTAATGTTTTTATCTTTCCTCTAACAAGATTCAAAGTATTTTTGCAGATTCTTTGTATCTATGTATTTATATATATATGCTTTATATATAAAGTCTATATGTAGGTTTTCTCTTTTTATGGTCACCTTAATCTAATTAAATAGGTCAAGGCCTTCCATACCCAGATTTGAGAGCTACCCCTGATCTCACCACATTCCTCAAAGCGTTTTACTGTATGCAGAATGCTGCATGGTGTATAGAGTTTTCTGCTCTACTGGGAAGATGGGTGAAGTTGATTAGAGGATGTTCCTACCTCAAATGCTTAGTAGGAATAATATGCACGGCGTTAAAGATTGCCCTGGCAAATATCTACACAAAGCATCATTTCTCATTACTTCATTTTCTGTACGAGCATTCTGCTCTGAAAAGGGCATTCCCTGCTCTTCTTTGCTTTCAATTATCAAAAAGAAGCTCTGCTGGCAGCAAGGTCAGCACTTTACCTTGCCCTGTGGCAACTCTGGTGTGCTACTGCAGATCAATGGCTGGGCACTTCTTAATAGAAAATCTACACTTCCCTAACAAAGCATAGATAGGTTATTTCCCTTCCCATCTGTCACAATTCAATTCAGTGAACATTTTTTTTCATTAATGTCACAATATATTTTTTTTCTAGGTTTGTGTTACTGAAGATGGAATGGTATTCCCTTGTTCATACTTTACATCTTTACAAACTAGAGAGTAGATTTTATTTTTATAGGAAGAGACGCTGGTACCCAGCTCATTGATTAATGAAAAAGCAGTCAGAATTTCCATCCCATAAGAAGTGTCAGGCAATGTTATGAAAAGAAAAACCATGCACATTTCAGGAGTTATCAGCCTATGAAAATAAATGACTGAAAGCAACTCTAGCTCTGCAAAAGTCTTTAACATCAGATAGGAAAAAAAAAAAAAAAAAAAAAAAAAAAAAGGAGCTGACTTGCTTAAAAGGGTATAAGGGATTAAATAGCAGGAAAAAACTCAAATCTGAATTAGTTCAGCCTTGAAATCTCACCTACATGGACACAGTATCAGCAAGGCAAGGAATGTGAATGTATCTCCAGGATTATGTGTACTTGAGCAGAGATGGTAGTTTCAATGACAACAAAATGGATTTTAATCCAGTTTCTGATGTAATATTTTAGACTATGTACTCTGCTCTCCGTTCCCTCTATTTGTCCTTGATTGTTAGTTCTTCTTCCTGCAGCTCAAGAAAAGAGAAAGGTTCACCTGCTAACTTAATACTGAGGTCTGTCTCTAGACATCAGGCCACTGCAACAGGGAAAACTGCAAAACTTCAGTTACCCATGAGGCAGATAACTCCCCATGAGCCCAGAATAACTGCTGGACAACCAGACCATCTCCGTTAAGCAGTTTCTTTTCACTGAAGGAATCTCAGCCTCTTGTTCTTTTTGTACAACATATACAATTTCACTTAAAACAGCAGAAATATGGTTGCCCGTTCTAAGCTCTTTGGCACAGTGTCAGGAAGACTAGATTAGGAGTATTCTACAGCAAATTTGACTGAAATAGTGTAATAGTCTTTTCTGGCCTTTTGTCATGATGTAAAACAATTTTATATTCTGAACAAAAAAATATTTCCTGATTGATTCAGCATTAATTCATCCCTAATAGCTGTAATTTGCAGCATTTTTCCACGTCCTCATTCTCTTAGGGAGCTTGCATGGCCAGGATGTTGAGTGCATGAAGGATAACAGAGACTTGGATCATCATGAGTAATATTGATCAGAAGGTGCTAAAGCATTCCATAGTAAGATCAGACCAACTCAGAATGCTTTGATTTGTTTCTCTTGTTGCAGCAATCTGCATCATATCATACAATCCATAGATAATCTTTTTGCTTATTTCTGTTTTCCAACAAATGGAAAAAATAACAAAAGGAAGGAAGGAAAGGAGGAAGGGAGGAAGTGAAGAAGGAGGAAGGAAGGGAGAGAGTGAGGGAGGGATGGAGGGAAGTAAGGAACATAGGAATAATAGAATCATATGAATTCTTCTAACTAGTTGCACTTAAATATCAGAACCCAGCCACAAGCTATGTCAGATGAACATTGTGTATCATGATGAGTTTATTTTGTTTCAAATAAAAAGTGAGAGATGAATAGTGAAAGTAATACGTATTATTATGTTTTAGAGAACAATTTTTCCCAGTGTACTGCTGAAAATACTTTTTTACAAGGGCATGTTTTCATGTACTGTAGGAAAGCAAAATATTGCAGTGAAACACAAAGCTGAAAAGCATTCAGCAGTACGAAATACACATTTAGTGGAGAAAAAAATAAAAAGTAAAAAAAAAAAAAAAAAAGTTTGATAAAGGCACAATTTGTTTTGTTCGAATTGGAATGATTTAGCTGGGTCATTTTGTTCCTATCTGCTTCGAGAAGTTTCCAAAGGAATTAGGTTTTTATCTGAACTGGAAGAGAGCCAATCATGGTAAGTGTTCCAGAGCACCATAAAAACGTACTCTGAAATGATTAGTGCTGTCCTGAGCTCCAAGACAACTGTTAAAATGTTACTAAACCCATTTGGAACCTGTTCAAGTCAGGTACTGTAGTCTCATATTCAAACCTAAAAGGTAGTAGTGATTCAGAAAATATTGTCTTTACTGTGACAGATGGCATACAATTTGGATTTGGATTTTGTGGGTTTTGTGTATATGTATAGCTTATTTTGATTCAAAATATAAATGTATATGTGGGTGGGAAGCAGAGAAAGGAAGGTTGCCTGACTGCCAGCTAGAGAATATCTTATTGGCAAGATCCTAAGCAGGAAGACTCACAGCACAAAGTAGGAGCAGCTATTAAAGTCAAAATAGTCACATGCAGTGAATTCAAAATTCATTGGAGGAGAAACCATCATATACATCTTAGAAGAGATGGACACTTTCCCCAGCTTGCTCCATTTCAAAAGTCCCCAGAAAGTTACAGAAGACTGGAGCTGAGTCCCTGTACTGCAGGGACAGTACTAGCCAAGTTCATTATTTTCCGGATATTATATACATGTAATACATATACATACATATATATATGCATGAATGTATAAGATTTCTTTTTTTCTTTTTCTAAAAGGAAAAACTTTCCTAGGAGATGGAAATTCCAGTGGCCTCTCAGTTTAGTATGAACACATGCAATTATGTAATAACAACCTTTTCTATGTGAGCTATTTTAAAAAATATACTATAGTTGCATGATAGATTCCCAACTGTTAATCAACATTGACCCAAAATGACTTCATCTGACCCAACATGAGGCAAATGCTACATATACCTTGAAGAAGCACCAGGCAAATTTGAAAGAAACACCAATCATAATCATTGGCTGAAAAACACCATAAACACTGGAAACCTTATGGTATGGGACTGTGTAGCCCACCTTTAACAGATGGCCTGGGTAACAACACTAATTAAAATACAGAGTAAGGATTTTAAAAAGGGTGAACATCTGAAGTTGGAGAGAGTCTTTTAAGTGGAAACAGGCTAGACTGATACTGTCAAAAGTTGCTATCACCATCATAACCAATGCCTAGACCAAACAAAGCTGCCTCTCCATCCAGTATCATTCATTAAGAACTGTCTAATTATATTTCATCTGTATATCAATAAACTGCTTTGATATGGATTTCATACAATTTAGAAGTTTTACCCTGAAATGACAAGGCTTAATAAAAATGAAGAAACATTTCCTATCTTCTTATTTGTTCTAACTTCCCAGTGTCTCTGTTTTCTAGTATTCACACATTGAGACCACTTCCTTTGATTTCATTATGTCACAATTCAGTACCTGCTGTACTTACCACTTCTTAAGGCCAGACTACAGAAATTCCAATGCCATATCTTGGACATGCATGCATGTGTAATAGCATCTTTGACTTGGTAACAGAAATCAAGTGAAATAATTCACTTGGAAAAATGATTCTCCAAAGCAAGGATCAAGATATTTCTTGTTAATCTGGCCTGTGTTGGGGCTTAGTATACACACATATTAATTCCAAACTATTTTCCTATCTGGAATGTTTTTCACTGTATCACTCTATATTATTAGAGAAAACTTGCTTCCCAGATCCATGCTACTCTGCACAGAAAAAGCTTCTTTGGACTGAACAAATATGTACCAAAACTTGACATTATGCAACACACTGAACATTTCCTGAAGCATAAGTCATTTATTTTGTTTTATTCATCTTCACAAGAATCTGCTGATATTACCTTAACTTTCAGTAAATCCATTTGCAGCAAAAGTAAGTGAATAAACCATTTACTTTAGAGAAGAATTTAAGTTATCATGACATTCTGAGCATCAGACATCTGCTACTAAGACATTATCTTTTCAGTCAGGATGATCTGACCACTAAAGAAGAAGCAGGAAAGAACAAGGTCATGGGAGAGAATATGCCAACTTTTTCTTCTACATTTAAACTTTATGGAACGCAAGTCCAAAGTTTTCTTATTTCACTCAAATATCCTCAACAAATTCAATGCTTTTCTTCTGACCAAATTGTCACTTAGAAGCAGACTTCTGTCTCTGATACTTTCCCATGGTAAAACAGCAAACAAGGCACACTGCTTCTCATTCACTGTAGTTTATTTCTCAGTGGGGCCTCTGCAGCATGTGTCACCTCCCCTCTGGCGATATTCCAAAATCTTTGCCTTCAGGTCAGTCCATAGTCAATTTCAAGATTCCTGAACAACTGGAGTTTCCTATTCCAGTCTGCTGAGCGATCAGCCCAAGCCACTTACTCCACATAGCAAAAGCTGCTTGATCTGTGGGGGTAACCCTCCCTTTCAACACCCAGCCCAGCACAGGCAGGGTGCCAAGAGGAGCTGTTCTTCAGGACCAATCACTTCTGAAGCAAGTCGAACCACTTAACAGTGATGCCAATATCTCTTTTTCAGTTGAAGTGTAGCATTTCTCAGATCCTCTGTATCCTCAGCTCCAAAACCCTAAGGGTCGACCTCAAGTCTTCCCTGAGGCTCTCTGCCAGAGGCTTCAAGTGAGACCATTCTCTTCCTCTGTAGTGTAGATCATGCTTTTTACATCTTAACCTGCCAGGACTGGCCCAAGGGCTGCTGTATGATTTCCTGTTTAATTTGTTCAGAGGCTTACTGTTGCTCAGGGCTCTATGTAAAATCATTCTTCTTCCAGGTCAATTGATGGAAAAGGTTTACAATCAGACTGCAATTCAGAATTTTTCCTAGTTGGTAGAGGAATAGCAGGAATTATGTTGATCGCATGCATAGGGACCTGATGACATTCATCTTCGTGTTTTATTCCTAAAAACTGGATCTACTGTGCAGGCAACTTGACCTAACTTTGTCTTCATGCAAAACTGGCTTCCCAGAGGACTTGTATTATTTTCTAAAATTACCTCTGCTACATTGACCCACACAGTGATGTCATCTACATATTGCAAGTGATCAGGAGCTGTCAGTGCCTTCTGGATCAGCCCATGAATAATTGTAGGTCTATGTTTCCAGCCCAGGAGCAGTCAATTCCACGTGTACTGGACACCCCAGTCCAGTGAAAGCAAAGTGTGGCCTGAATTCTGTTGCCAAAGGGATTGAGAAAAAAAAATGCATTGGTGATATCAGTTGTGGGATAACACTCAGCTGCCTTTGACTTCAATTGTTATTGAATTTCTATCTTGTCTGAAACAGCAACACTCAGCACTGGCATGACTTCTTTGGACTTTTGCACTCACCATGTGGGACTTGTTAAAGGGTGAGAGAGTCTTGCTGATCATTCCTTGGGTCTCCAGTTGACAAATAGATGGGAATCTGGGAGTCTTAATTGTTCCAGTATTGCTGCTGGTGCATTGCTGTGTTAGCAAAATGGTACCTGCTGTTCTTCTATTCTTAGCAACCCCACAATAGAATGGTCCCTGAGAGATAGGGAAAGGTAAACAGATGCTTAATGTCCTTCATCTCCAAGGCAGCTATAGCAAAATCCCACCAGTACCCTTTTGGGTCTTTGAAATACCCTTCTTGAGGTTGTCTATTCCAAGGATGCATGGAGCCTCTGAGCCAGTAGCAGTGGCACACTTTTTCACTCATTTTCTGTTCAGCTCACTTTGGCCTCCAACACAGTACTTAACATCCTCCTGTCCCTTCAGAATTATGGATGAGTTCTGCCCCTTTATACTTTTATGACATTAGGGTACATTGTGCATAAGGGTCCACCAGAGCCTTACACTGCTGCGGTTCCAGAGTGCCAGGCCATTGAATCCACACCATCCAATAAACTAGGTTATCCTAGTTATTGTACACTTATCATGAATTCAAACTTAAGAGAGCTTCTTTTCAACCTCTGAAATGTGATCTGACCATGTTCTCAGTATGGAAGGTTGCCCACTGGAAACTGGAGCAGCCATTTTCCTGAAAGAACTCCCTTTTTTTATTCTTCTTCCTTGCAACTCTTGTACCCATATCTCTTCATTCCACTTCCTCATATTGTCTTTATGGTCACACAAGTAAAATCACAGAGTGGCACATGGAACATATCCATAGCATCCTCTCTCTCAAGCTCAGGAATGCTTACATCTAATAGCAGAGATACTGGCTCGTGCTGGTAGAGATTAGGACATATTTTGTTTCAATTACTGGAAGTCCCAGGACAGTTTCTCAGTGGCTGAGACATAAGACCGTACAGAGGAAGAAATTTTCTTCATATTGTGAGAAAAATTCGTTCAGCACTGGATTTTCTTCAACGTTCCAGGTCACTGCTGTCAGTATGCTGGCATATGGTGATGGTACACTCTGTACAAATTTCTGGCACATAGATCTTGGGTACTTGTCATCATCTGAATCTTGGGATGACTGATCATTGCCCAGGTCAATACTGTACATCACCTCCAGCCCAGCTAGTTCCCTCGGGTACTGGATACCTTTCTCCATGGTGGTCCACTTACCTGGGTATCATACCAGATCTTTGTGGAAAGGATATCTTTCCCTCACTGCTGACAACAGTCACCTCCATAAGGTGAAGACTCACTCATATTTTTTTTTTCCAATTACTTTGTCAATTCCCCCTTCCCTCAAAAAAGATGCTTCCCTTCCCTCAAAAAAGATTCCAGCTGTCACATGAAAAATAAAAATAAAAACAAAAATAAAAATAAAAATAATAAAAATAAAAATAATAAAAATAAAAATAATAAAAATAAAAATAAAAATAGAACAACGAAAACCCAATCAAGAGATTTAGAATTCTTCAGTAGAAAAAGTGAAGGGTTAAGAGAAAGAGGGTAGGGGGGAGGAAATGATGGAAAATATCCCTCTTTGTCTTCTCCACAGCCTTGTTCTCTGAGGATACAAAATGTAATTATTAATAATTTCCAAGAAATGGTTCCCAAAACACAAAGATTACTTCAATGCTGACTACAAATACCAAATTGATATCACAAGTAGCAAATTTATCATAAAGTAAAGCAAAATGCTAACCTTAATCCAGCCTCCAGAGATGGTAAAGAGCACACCCGGGAATATGTACAGTAAGTAAGGTGTTAAATAATAAAATATTCAAGATCCACAGGATGCAGGATCACACTCTGCAGACCCTCCTGGAGGACAAGTCTAATATGCTATGGAAGGACTTTGTCCTGGAGCCAGCTGGAAAGGCTGTAGTTCCTTTCTTTGGATCCAGTCTAAGCTGGTGTTAACCTCTCCTGGCACAAACTTACCTATTCAGTTTAGTCCTCTCCTGGTCAGTTTAGTCTGCCTGCTTGATTCTGTATCTGATGGTAATGAGGGGGATGCCCACCATTTCTTCCCACTCCACTCCACTCATTTCTTCCCTTCTCCACTCACCTCCAACCACCTCCACTAGCCTTTTCTTTGCCTAACAGTGTATGGCCTAGTACTCATGTCAAGGGCCTGAGCCATAAGCAGAAGTTATCAACAAAATGAGAAAGTCGTACTTTGCTTTTTGGAAAAAAAAAAAAAAAAAAAAAAAAAAAAAAAAGGAGACCATAAAACTGTGTGATAATTAAACTAGGAACATTCCCTCATGATTTTGGTAATTGAAAATTGGTCTTAAGGAACCAATGGAAGTTCCTCTGCTTTTCTGTAAAGTCATATGTTTTTCATACACCTTTTTATATCTCAGTTTGCATACCTAGTAACAATTTACCCCTCCATTTCCTTCCTGCCCCTCCACTTCCCTTGATTATCACTGCAAAACATAGGTAAAAATGTTCTAAAATCAGGATGCTAGAAAACATCATTTGGAGCTCACCAGGATGCATGACATCCCCCTCCCATTCAGGCCTCTGCTCACGACGGGAAAGTTGACAAGACAGGTCATATAATCCTTCCTATCTTAACTTTCCCAGAGTATGCATAACTTTATCCTAACTAACTTACCTATACTTACCCTAAATTTGCTCTCTCTTCCCCTGAATACTGATTAGTCATAAGGTAATACATTGTTTGCTTAGAATACATGTGATTAGAGATTATGTGTGCAACATTTTTCTCAAAATATATTTAATAAATTGTCTTGGTGCATGTGATCTATGTCAGTGAAGTCCACCATAGTCACTGTTTTCTTGCTGAGCAAAACAGACCAGGGAACAAAGTGGAACATCGTGAAAAAAATCAACTCTGTCCCAGCTGAAAACAGGACAAGAAGGGAAGAATTTCTTATTCCTCCATGGCAGTGTGCATTTTATTATGTTATCACAATCAAATACACATAGAGCCGCTATTCAGCTTAGAGAAGCATCTTCTTTGTGCTTAGCTGGTCACCTTGACAAAGTATCTACCAATTGAGCATGACAAATTGTCTTAGAGTACTTCTAAATTGAGGATACTTTCATTTTTGTTGGAGAAGAAATTCAAGCATTTCTCTTCTGAAGCAAAAGACTTCATTTTTCATTGAGATTATTCTCTGTAGATAACGAATAGATAATTTATTATTATTACTTGTGATTCCTTTCACGCCCACTATAAAGGGATGGAGATCATTCTGAGTTTGTGACAAAACTAATGGAAAATCTTCACTAAATAGAGAAAAGGAGTCAAGCTGAATACACAGCAGGGCTGCGGTGTTAACAGATGCTGAGCTACTTTTAGCAGCATAGACGAATTTGGCATATTTTCCAGAAGTATTTACTTTAGTGTCTGAAATTTTGAGTGGAAACAAGTATGATTGAATTTTAGCGTGCATCTCTTATGATGCAGAACTATTCCTTAACCTTTTACCTAGTACACTGGAATTTTATGTAATCAAGTATTTTATACTGTATGTATGCCATCTAATGGTAAATGAGAATAATTCCTATTGTTTCAATTTGAGTAGTATTCAAATGTTTCTTAAGAGCAAATTCTATTCTTATTTTCAGTCTTGCCCCTACACCATCCCCCACCAACCCCTGGATTATAATGTGACTGCAAACTTTGGAGTGGTAAAATGTAACCCTATCCTTCCTAATTTGAGTAGTTTTGTTCTTACGCTAATATCTGTGAAAAAGGGCCAAGTTATATAGAAGCAATAGTGTGCTGTGCTGCAGTGAAACAAACTGTGGCCTGAAGGATTCTTCTACAAATAATCTTTTCTAGTAAATCTCAGGGTCAAATTGCACCACACAGAAAACAGCAGAAGTTGAAAATTTTGATATTTTCATTGGAAGCTGGCAGCCAGGAAAAACTAAAAGTTCAAGTTCTAGGCTGTGTTTTCTACCATGAAAACATTCCTTGTTTTATGGATATGTCAACCTTAAAGCTGAAAATTTCTGCATTAAATATATCTATTTATCAAGAAATTCTAAATGTTTGCATTATGTGAAGAACAAATACTTTCACCATATTGTAACATCATAAGATGATATAAAGTTCTTTTTTTTTTTTTTTCTCTTTCTTCACAGTATATTTAGAATTATGCTTACATGGGATTCGTGTGATTTAAGTCTTAAAGCAACTGGAGCCCTGGAACAGCTTATTGACAAAACCTCCATCAAGAAACAGGTTAGACAAGCACCTGAAAAGTAGCATTAGCACATTTTAATAGTCCAAGATCTTTCTGTCCTCATTTTCTTTTCTTGATAAGCTTACTAGTATTATTTCTTTCAATATATATTTCTGATATAGACAGTATTTAGTATCCTAGAACTAAAAAAGGGAAATAAATTAATGGCTACAGGAGTAGATGAATAACAGAACAGGTGGATGCTCGCTTGCATGAATATCATTAGATTTCAGACAGTAGAAAGTAAGCTATAAGATCTCAGTAAACTCCTGTCTCATAAGATTAAGTCATCTAATTTATCACTGCTTCAAACCTTAGCCTCTAAAGTGAGACGAAAATCATTATTTTTTCTACATTTAAGGAATTATGTGTTTATTTTTATTTTTAGCAAATTAAAATTATATTATCTGGGAATATTTATATTATTTCATTAGCGATGTCAAACTACTAGGCACAACTAAATACCATAATAACTGTCCTTCATTGCTACTGTAAAATCATTTTCAGTTTAGTAAATATGAAGGAAATAATGAGAAGCATAGTATCATATTACCCATTAACTTGACCCTTAATTTCCATTAAGAAGGTCTGTGTAGAATATTTCAATTGCTCAGACACTGAAGATAAACCATAGATCTAATTACCCCTGCAGATTTTAAGGTAAGTAGATGGAAATATTGTTTTTCAGTATTTTATCCTAAGTCTTGTCTAACTCCACGAGCATTTTAAAAATGTGTTAATCACACTGGCTTGTTATGCTTGAGTCTCAACTTGTACTATGTTTTGTACTATATTTAAGGGAGCTTCTTATGTTCAATTAACTATGCATAAGTTACAGCTGGTTGGGGTTATTTTTCAATCTTTATGTTTGTTTCAAACAGTAACCAACCAAACTGAATCAACAGGAGTGGAAAATACATTTGTGCTAAACTGATCTATTTGCCAAGAAATGTCAGCCAACAGGAGGCAAAAAATAAACCCTTCACATTTGTATGAAGAGATTTTTTTCTTTGTGGGACTCCAGTTAGGGATGAGCCCTTAGCTGACTTGATGGCATAAAGAAGACATGACATTCCAAGATCATTCCAAACTGGAAATAAAGTGAGCAATAATTTACACACAAGTACAATTTTTAATGCAGAAATGAATAGCAATGCAATTTTCATATAAAGACAGTGCCCTACCAATACCAAAACCACTGATAACTGCACCATCTGAGTCTGAATCCCAGTCATACGCATAATGATAATTGCGTCAGCTGTCCAGGATGTGTCCACTCCGTGATCCTTGTGCAGTCCCAGCACAAGAACTAGAAAAGCCTTTGACTCTATGCAAGTACTGCTCTGCAATAAAGCATCAGTGTATTATCACCACTTTTTCATCCAAAATCCAAAACACAACACCATGCAAGTGGAAAAAATAATGAATCTGAAGAGGAATCTCAGGGACATTTTTTTAATTTCAGTTCTCTGACAACCTCTTGCAGTATTTTGTGACTGCTAATTCATACAATCAACATAGTATAAACATAGCACATATAATTACTTGGTGTAATTTTTTAATGGATACAGCATGGGAATTCTGTCTACTTTTCAGTTAAGGAGTTTAAAAAATAAATAAAATAAAATAAAAAATTCAGTTGAGTAGGACAGAAAGTTGAAAAGTGCAAATGATCAGACAAAGAATTGAAGAAAATATCTAGGAACTAGAAACTTGCTTTCCACATGAGGAACTTTTACTTGTCCCTATTGTTCCTGGACACAGCTGCCAACACTGCAATTTTGTTAGAGTACACTTGGCTGCCTTTGTGCCTTTGTGAAGTCAGCACATTTCACAGCTATAAATATGTGGGCACCCCAGCATCACTCAATATCATTTCCTTTTTTACTTGTATGTTTTGCATCTCCCTTGAAATGTCAGAATAAATGTCCTTTATTTTTGGCAGTCAGCATAGAAGTAGTTTATTAATAACATAACTAACCAGTAATCAGAGAACTATACATTGAGGATAAATATCAGCAATAAAAAAAAATTAGATGAAAATACAAGAAAATTAAAGACAACCATTTTTAAAAAAAATTAACTGTTTTTAAAAACATCTGTGTATTTCTAACCAGCCTTCTACAGCTAATCCCAAACAGTTAGTCCCAATATACAACCAGGGGGCAGCTCTGATCTGCCTGGCTGGCCTCATTTCCTCCATGGTGTCTCTACCTCATTGGAGATCTTCATATGTCTCCTACACTGTTTCTCAAGATTACTCTTATCTCAAATTTTAACTGGTATTCTGCATACTGTCTAATTCCACTAACAGTCAGCTTAAACAGAGTGTATATTATTTGTTCATTTCCTCTGAGCATTATCAGTTTTGGGGTAAAGATCAACAGAACAAGTAGCTTACAGTGCTCCATTCACATAGGCACACAAGCATTTACACTCACTCTCCTTATCCAGGCTGTGTTATCAAAAGGAGGCCACAAATATTGTATTAGTTCAGATAGACTGGTCAGACTTGTTTTTTCTACAGGCCAAATTTGAAATAAAGTAGCATAGAGTAATATTTTTTCATGCTTCCAAAACACTGATGTAGTCACATATGTGCTTTTAGGAAGGAAACACTTCCAGAAAAATTGAGCGCATACAGGCTCAAGGAAAGTCATGACATGCATTTATTTCCAATCCCTTGATAAAAATGGATGAAGTTTAACGTTTTTTGAGTTATTTTTGGCACTGTAGCCTGAATTTCGATTAGGCCATTGAACAGATGCAAAGCTTTGGCTTGTGGTTGGATATCAACCTGGGACTCAGCATTTTGAACATTACACAGTTATCTCCATTGCACAGCATCTGGCTAGTCCAATTGCCTACATTACTAACTCAAGAATGGAAATAAAGTGATGAATTTAGTCTCCTTCAGATTGATTTCAAGTCAGAGTAACAATAGCAGTATGTATCAGCTGAAGATTTGCTCCACAATGTTAACTCCTTCTTTTTATTTCTCTTTGATGAATAAGGGAAAGATGGTTTCTGGTATGCAATAAATGGCATTAATCTTTTTTATACTGTTTGCTTTTGATAGTAATTGATAAGCAAACTCCCTGTTGTTCTCTCAACCCATGAGGTTTTTTTGTTTTTTGTTTGTTTTTGTTTTTTTTTTTGTGTGTGTGTGTGTGTGTGTGTGTTTTCTAACTCAGTTCCATTGAAAAGAGCTGTGAGATGCTACTGGAGCTTAATTAGCCATGGATGTGAAACTACCCACAAGGTGCTTTTGCAATATTTAAGGTATTTAAATTTATTTAAAGGTACTGCAATATTTAATAGAGCATTTTAAATAATGGATGGATTTATATATCCAGTCCCTTTGACAACAGACTTCCACAGGGATCAGATCAGTGCCATCACCAGAAAAAGTACTCACTGAGATCATTACAAATGGTTACAAACCATTTGCTTGACATAAAACCTAATTGTAACCGTCAGCATCCAGTGAAAGAGTATGAACTAATACACACAGGAATTCTACTTCTCCCACTTCAGTGAGTAAAACTAGCCTGTTCTTGAAATATTACAGTTTATCAAGTTGGAGTATTCTGTCAGAACTGAAGTACTATGTCAGATACCCATTTCTCATAGACAAACTGAGAAGTATTTTGTTCCTTTCTCTCTTTTTCCACACTCCTGCAATATAGGAGCCCATAGCAGTGACAATGCAACATAGGAAATGAGCTTCCTAGCTGGACAGCTTCTTCTACCTAGAAGTATTCTGCAGGAGAAAGCAGTGTATTGTGATCAGAGAGATGTCAGCTACTTTGATTTGTATCCCTTCTTATACAGCAGTACAGCTGAGGGCAGTAGGGCATCTGACTTCTCTTTGTAGTGACAGGACCACTGAACACAGAGAATAAAAGGGAAAAAAAGCAGAGCAGCTGCTGTGGGAGGGGAATGTGATCTCTCCACACTGCTGAGACCTAAGTGTGACCAACAGACAGATCCCGCAAAGGAAAGAAACTATCACAGCAGAAGTCACCACAACACTGTGCAAAGACATATTCTTTCCTTCACTTGCCACATGAAAAAAGCAAAAAGAAAGGTTTCATCAGCTGCTCTAGCTGAGTGTATTTGAGTGTAATTATGTCTGTGGCTTATGTGTAAGCACAAAAAAACAACAGGAAGAAGCACTTAGTTTGATTGCTCTCTAGCCATTTGTTGTTAATGTTGTTGAAAGAAATTGTGGCTGATGACTTCTGTTTTTTAAAGCTTGTTTTGCAGTAACAACTTTAAAACTCTGAACAAGACTAAAAGAAAAATGTGGGAATTGGAAAATTAAGTGTAAGTGGAATTTAGAATTGGTAACATGACATTCAGTGGGTTGAAACTACAGCATATTGCTTTATATGCTGAAACTGAGTGTGAAAACAAAGGTTTTGTTTCTCATCCTGGTCTCAAAAAGTGATGCCTTTTCACAAAAACAGGTGAACTCCTGCATGTTAGTTCATCAAGATATCTGAAGACTTCAAAAAACAGTTCCTTTAAGCCCTCAAAATTCTGAAACATTTTTAAGCGGATTTTCTTGAGCTATGGTTTCCTTGTGAAGAAAAGCCTGAGAGGTAATTCTGTATTGCCCAGATTCTTCTGCCTCAGATGCAATAGGAGGGTCCCTTTCCTGTGTGAAATGGGTACAGTTCTCAAAGTCCGTTGCTAATGCAGTTTCTGTCTTGTGAATTCTCCTTGAGATGGATTGATGACAAGATGAATACAGACATTTCTCTTAGTCTTCCAAGATGTTTCCTAGCGTCTCTGTGTGGTAATCCTGAAGTCTGGCCACAACTTTAAGGAAAACCCAATAGTTTAACCAATGTTACAATTAATAATTTACATATTTACATACCTAAGCATAATCATGTGTTTTGAAGTCATGAGTTCCATGAGAGAAGATTTCGTTTCATGGAAGACTGATGAATTTCACACACTATCAATGCTCTCAGCTACAACAGTGAGGTCTCGTACCTACCTGTGTTACAGAATCACATGGTTGTCTGCCAGCTGAGGAATGATGCTTGGCTAGCCCTTTGCTGAACAAGGAAAGACTGCATTAATTCATCACATGAAGAAAAATGAACAAAGAGATTGTTTTGCATAGGAAATATGATTCTTACGGGAGAAAGAAATATTTAAGACAGAAAGAAAAAGACTCATCTCACTGATGATGAATCACTGTCAGTTTGAACCTGGCCTTGGAAAACAGACTGGGCTTTTTTTTGTGACACACAATATCACTCTAGATGACCTTTCCATGTATAGTATTATTATTATATAATAAAGATATTTAATGACATATTCTCACGTTTTGCCAGTCTACGAATAAAAGAAAAAATATTAATGTTTATTTTACAGTGGGAGAGATATTTTATAGTTAGTCTAGAATCAAATACTTAGTGACTAACTCTGCAGAGTGTGATATTATAGATCAAATATCCCACATTTTCTCATTACAGTCACTACAATAGGATATATTTTAAATCCATGCTACAATGGACAGTAAGTAAGTGGCAAGAATATAGCATTTTATTCTGAATGCAGTTCAGCTTCTGAACACTCTAACATATCTTGGGAGTAAGTCAAATTCAGTTCCTTTTCTCCTCCCCAAGATAATTAGATATCATTGTTATTATGATGTTTATATGCATTATTCACTATTTCTCTTAGTACTGTAAAAAAGTGTTCTGCCATTTCAGTCAAATTCTTATAACCTACGCATTCAACAGGGCCAGGTACTAAAAGCTTCCTCTGCTGCAATATAGAGCAAAGCACTTCATAAATTCAATTTAAATTCATTCCTACCAACTCTTCCAGAGTAAAGTAAGGCATACTATCATAGATACATTAATTTTCTATTTATTACCTTAATATTACGGGCTATCCTCTATACCTCACATTCCCACAGCTGCTGCAGTCATTCTGCACAAGCCTTCAAAGTCTTTGAAAGCTATGGTCATTTTGGGAAGATTCAGCTTGCAGCTGTGAAATTCTGTCTCTGGTAAAACGATTGCAGGCCTGGCAGAAACTGCAAAGCTTGATAGTGACACAGCACCTTACCCATCATAGGGCCTGCCAGGCTGCACCACACTATATTTCCAAACAAATCGCTCTCCAGTCAATTTTTAATAGGAATGTGCCACTTGAAAATAATAAATCCTACCCTTTGCAACCCACATTAAGAATCTAGATACAATCCTTTCAGACTCAAGAAATTGGACAATATCCCACATGCTGAGGCAAAGATTAATTTAATGGATCATATGTGAGATCTGGTTAGCTATTCCAGTTATCAAGAAAACCATCCCAATGGATGAAACACTTTAGCTCAGATCACCAGTCTTCTTTAGGTGATCAGAGTCCAGAGAATTTATTACTTAATTCTGGCTCACTATTAAATGACATCTCACATGGAAGTACATATGAAGCAAAGGTGTGTTAATTAATTCCTCCATACGGAAAAAAATGGCATTTAATGACTTTCACTAATGCTTGCTGAACATTGCTGAAGATCAGACAGTGGATGCGAGCACAGTGAGGCGGTGCGTGGAATGTTTCAGTAGCAGTGACAGCAACAGTAGGTCACCTTCACTGGTGCTAATTTTTACAAACAAAGCATGCAGGACCTTGTTCATCTCTGGCACAAATGCACAGGTAATGGTGATGATTACGTTGAAAAAGAGTGTTTTTTAGCTGAGAATTTGCTCCATCAAATAGTGTTATTGTGCCCTTTGTGTTTAGGAATCATTACATTAGGAACAACCTGTGTATAAAATTTAAGCTGTTATAATTTAGTAACAATCAAAAAATAGACCACAAAAAAAGGGAAACAAAATATAAAAATAAGCAATATAAAAATAAACTAAAACTAAAAATAATAAAAAACATATACGTTAGTATATTCCATCTCTTATTTCATATTTATTAAGGTGGAAAACTTACCACACCTCCCCACTTCACATAGGTGCAATATCTCTCCATTGTTTTTCAGTTTCAGAGGTTCAATTATTTTACAGAAATATATGTCAATAAGTGTGAGGTCTGGGTCACGCTGTCAATTAGACATTAGGATGTCTAATTTTGCAGATGATCTTCAATGACTGTGAAAAGAATATAAGTAACATAAATACTCTGCTCTGCTGTTTTGACTACGGATTTCTTGGTACTCTCTCAGCAGATGGTGCATTGTGACAACTATTTATCGCTCTGACCAATGCTGCCTCTTTATTGCCTTCTGTTCTCTCATTGGCATGTCATCTCCACCTGTTGCCTGCTTTTATGTGCACAGGACTTGTCTGCGGGAGTGTACTAAGTGGATCCAGCAGGTGCTGGCATTATGCACTCGGTGTAAATTTGCCTTTGACAGTAAGAGCAACTTCATGCTTGTTTAGAAAATCAAAGTAGATTATTCCTAGCATACAGGAGTGTCTTTCCTGAAGAATTTGGGTGCCCACAGGAGAAGGTACTGGAGAATAGATGCTGATAGGGTCTGCAATGAGAAAGGATCCTTCCTTACTGTGTTTGAACAACAGCAAGAGGGTGGTGAAGAAGATGTTTTATAACTGTAATCCTTCATTTCACTTAAAAGTAAAGATATATTTGCAATGGATAATTTATGAAGGACAAATTTTATTGATGTGTCAAGAGACAGAACACTGCTGATATATATTTTATCCTGTAGAAATTGTGGATGTTGTTATACACTCTATAAAGATTTAGTTTAATTTTTTCATCACTTGAGATGTATGTATATGTATCTATCTATCTAGAGAGCAGTCAGACCACTGACCATATTAATGACACTTTATAGAGTGTCATGGTGTGCTGAGAGAAAATTTATCTCCTAACACTACTGCAGTGAGATGTCTGTAATCACTTTTTGCTGTCGGTAGTGTAATAGCAGAGGTGTTTACCATGTAGATGATCTATTACGTTTTTATGGGGCTGTCTGGGAAATTTTATATGACTGAATATAATCCAGGTTGCTAAATTACTTGAAGCTGTTGTCAGTGAACAACTGTATGTTCAAATAGACTTAAAGAAAACCTACTATTCACAGACATATTAAAACAATTTTGATAAGTAAAGACATCATTAACAAATATAAATTACCCATTTTTTTTCTTTAAAGTAAATAATTATATTTAAAATATAAACTAAATATATCATATTACACTCAGAAAGCTGAATTATTCATGACCATTTTGTATGTGAAAATATTTTAAAACATATGGAAGAATATATAAACATGATATAATGAAGAAAAGATTTATCCTACAAAAAAACATGTGTATGGAATTTTTGTGCATATACTGTGCATCTTTATTTACATGACATCTATGAGTATACTGAATGCATTAATCACAGCACAGTATGTTTCGGGATTATAATCCTAATTAAAAAACAGTCTTTAACAAACAGATGCCATTTCTGCTAAAACAATACAAAAATTAAAAATTAAAAAAAATAGCTTGTGACACAACAGTTCTGTCAATAATGATGTCAGCTGGAATAAGATTGGCAAATTTAATTTATTCTATTATTGTAAGGCACCAGTGTGCTTATGTTTGTGTGTTCTTTATTCAATTTAATATCAAGTGAAGTGAGTCCCCCACACGTTTTCAAAGCTACAGTACCGAGTATTTTTTGTCATATAAACAAAATTATATGCAAAAGAAATAGCCAGTATATATTCAGGCTCTGTTATTTCAATGCGGGCTAAAGATAAGTCTATTATGCTATGCCATGGAAGGTCTGGCACGGCAAAGATCACATCCCAGTGTAATAGAGATGTCTAACAATGATCTTTGCTTACAGCTCCTCATTTCTGTTGCCTTTCTCCAATGTAGAGTGGTCTAGTGTAGGCACAATAACTGTCACTGAGTCAGAGGCAGTGTTAGAAAACTTGTTCTCAGAGTAAATATGGGTGTACTGTTCTCCAAACAAAATAAAAATGCAAGCACTCTACAATCAGATTACAAGTTTAGTATGTTCTTTGTTGTTTTTTTTACCCCATTCAAGGGAAAAGTGGCTTCAGTGACTCCTAATCAAAACTGTAGATGACTTTCAAACGGATGGAGCTTGATAAAAGCTAACAGTTGTGACATGAGAAGCTATTGTCAGACAGAAAAAGAAGGGGAAGAAGTAACATATTTTGGGCCATTTCTATAACACTGAAATCCAGAAAGAATGGTTTTACTGACCTTGATAAGTTTACACCAGACTGACTAAAAATAAGAGATTTGTCATTCAGTGTGACAAACTCACAGTTGCATCTGAGATTTAGGCTGTCTAGGATAGTGGTAGTGCAGTCAGAATAGTGAGTCTGAATAGGCTGCCCGACCACCAGGAATCTCAGTTCGCTGTGTGTACATTTACTTTAAAGAGTACTCATGGATCCAAGGTCTTGTATACTCTGCACAAACATCACAGGGGTTGACTGTGCAGGAACAATATGCCTCACATATGTTGAATATGCTATAAGTGAGCCAAACGGTGTCCATGAATGTGTCTTCAGGAAATACCAGGAATACCAGAAATAACTAGAAAGCCTAACCTGAGATCATGTTAATATTCAGTCTATTTTTCTACAATAACATTTTAATTGAAGACAGAGTCTTCACTGAAGGCAGACAGGCTGACCTATATTCACTGCAGGAAAAGTTGGAGACGAAAGTGAGGAAATAATAATATGGAGGAAGCTAATCATTCATTTACTGAAGTCTTTGCTAAACATACTAATTATGATCTCCTTATCAGCTATACAATATGACAGCATACAGTTCTGTAGGCTTCAATAATAAAAGAAAAATTGTCTGTGTTAATTTCAGAATTCTCCAATTTAGGTATCCATCTATGCAGCATTTTATGTCTTAATGAAGAGCTGATTATATTAGTGTAAATTTACATATTTCATGGATTATTTGATGATGTTGCAGGTACAGCTCAAAATTTTCAGGATTCAGTTAACTGTGATAGCGGAGGGTTCTGTAGGTGTCACAATAAGTATATTCAAAGCTTTTCTTAATTAGTTAAAGCAAAATTTGCAGTATTTCCACTAAGTCAGTCTCTCAACAATTATACACCTGCATGGCAATTTTCATTTCTATGAACTTTTTCTGATTTATATCAAAGAGAGTACTGGCTCTGTTGTAAATTTAGGAGTCCTTTCAAATACGTATTTTTATGCCAGCCAAGCAGTTAACATATTATGCGGGGCTAATTGTTTACAGCTGGTATGTGTTGCAAGTATGAATCAACATAGGATATCTCCAAGTTGGATTTCTAATCTGAACTAATCATCCAAACCTCCAATAGCCAGTTGTCTACTTTTTCATATACCAAGGTACAGTTTACCTCTTTGAATGCTTTTTCATTTAGTTTATTTTAGATGTTTACTTTAAGAGAAATGAATCTTACACTAAAACTACCTTTCTTTCTCAATTGACATTTACAGGCTTCTGAACATATTAATCCCACTTCTAGATTTAAAATCAGATGTGTCTACCTTTTGAGATGTCTATAGCTTTTACTATGAGGGAAGGTTAGGATACTGATAAAATGAATAATATCTAGACATCTAATTTTGGAACAGATGAGCCATTGCCAGTATTCCAGGAGGTTTCAAAAAAATCAAGCAGAACCAAGTGTTCATCAGTTCACTGAATAATTTTTTCTCCTCACAAACCTACATGTCTCCCAAGAGGACACCAGATTCCTTAACAATACAGAAAAATGATAAAAGCTTTTCTTATATTGTTAGAAGATGAAAATGCAGTATCCAGAACTTCCAATATACAGGAACATATGGAACACCAAATGGACATTCTCCTAAAGGAGAAATACTGTTTCCCATTTCACCCTCATTGCTCAATTTAAAACAGATTAAAAATCTTCAATATATGTTCATACTCATGAACTGCAGAGATTCTGATGCAGTCACTTCAGCTACATCAGCTCATTACTTTCTGTTATATTGAACACATCAGAAATTAGTATGAACAGTATATTAACAGTTATTGAAAAAAAAAAAAAAAAGGCTGAGCCCATTGTAATAAAACTGTAAATTGTTTGAAGACACATATTTCTTCCCCTCATCCTACAAAAAGTGATGTGTAGGGTTTATACTGTATCTTATTGATAGTAATCATCACCATTAGGAATGCAGTACTGACTATTTTATGAACAACTATCAGTTGTTGCTTTCTGTAAAAGCTTCCAACAGTTTTACACCAAATAAACATTTTTATGTTTGCTATAATTATTTATGGAACCCTCCCAAAATATTGGGAAAGGAGGAAAAGAAATTTAAATAGTTCATGTCAGAACAAAGAGCAGGTATTTTATGAGTTTACTGCTCAGATTATTACTCTGCACTGGCATTCTTCTCACCACCTTGACATACTGAATTAATTTAGTAGATTGTATTCCATCATTTCTTTAATTACAATGCTTCACTGAGCTGTCACTTGTGCACTTGCTAAGAATTTTCTGCTAAGGAATTGTGCTGTCCATTGTCATCAAGGCATAACTTGAGGACTTAATAACAGAGGTTCATATAGCCAAAAGTTAGTCATGTGGAGAGAATGACAATCAGCATTCACAGAAAGCTCTGTAGTCAGATACAAAAGTGGAGTGTCAGACACAAAGTCAATCCATCAGCATTCTGCTAACTAGACATGTTAGACATTGGTGTTGCAAAAATCCAGGTATCCTCCTTCCCCTGTGCAGCTTTACTGACATTCATACAAGAACTGAGCTGCCTAATAACAAGCCCCCCAGTTTTCCCTGACAGAAATTGTCTGTCACCATCAGGAATTTTCTATTTCTTGGACATTTAAAAAAATAAATAATAAAAAAAAATGAAAATAAATAAATAAATAAATAAGAATCAGGTAAAAGAAAGAAAATAGCTCATAATGGGAATCCCAGTAACATTTCATGACAATATCTTCCTTAGGAGAACCAGAAAAAATCCTTTAAAAATTAAGAAATAATTTGTTATCAGTTTTAAAACAGAAGTGGGGGGGTAGATATTTATCCCGGACCAAAGTTGTTCAACACTTTGTTTGACATTACACAATCTGTGGTACTTGCACTACCCCATATTCATATGAAAAAAAAAAAAAAAAACAAAAAAAAACCACTGTTACTTCCTAACATCCATGATATTACTGGGAAGAGAAGTTGAGACTTCTGACTCCCTATTCTGATTCTTTTCACATGGAAACAAAATCCTGATTATTCTCAAAATCAGAGGCTTACATTTTCAGCATGGAGATTTGTAGCCATAAAACTCCCTGAAGCTCTTTGGATGACAGTTCAGTTCAGTTTGGAAACAGTTCAGGGAATCTGGCACAGTATGATAAGGAAAAATCTCTAAAACATCATAACAGTAGGAAAAGAAATCTCTCTCTCTCTCTTGTAAATAGTTGCATATACGCTATCAGGTTTGGGACTGGGAGTTTGTTTTCTGGTTCTTTTAAGAAAGAGACCAGAAGAGAGGGTGTTTAAGCCTTGTGAAGTACAGCAATTTCCTTAACCCTAGAACACATACTGAGAACACACATTTTAAGAAAATGTATCTAACTAAATATAATTAAACTAATTTATATTAGGATGAACCACAGGATTTTACGTCCTAAGGAACCTAGAAACAAGAATACAAACAAGAATCCCATGAAAAATAATTTTAAAGACAAAACTGAATCTTCCTTTGCACAAGGATATGGACAGTACACTGCATAGTGGCTCCTGTTCCAGAGTGATATGAAACAAAATTCAAACAGCCTGAGTGTTATCAGTTTGTAAGTCAAACTTTGTTGCTTAGGGACAGAAATTACATAATTTTTATCTCCACACCAATTTGTTTTTCACCTACATATATCAATATCAGTTTGTTAACTTTTTTCCTATGTGTAGACATAAATGTATTTTAATTTTGTTCTCAGATCTCTTCCAAGAAGATCCTTATTTCTGAGATGGTTTATTTTTCTCAACTCATATTACTTTAATGATAGTGTTCATTTTCCCGTTCTTAAGAAAACACAGTTTATTTAAAAGGAATTAGATACCAAATACAAGTGAATATGAAAGAGCCTACATTAACAACATGGAAATTAACAGTACTTGCCTCAAAGCTTTCTATTTATTTCTTCTTTCCAGCTGGTATCCAACTTTTTAGCGACTCATGCCACCCATGTTAAGTATTTTTAAGATTTTCTTTGCTAATTAAGAATTCAAATGATAAAATTTTTGCACAGATAAAAATAAACATTTATAACTTATTCACTTTTTCCATGGAATGATCCAGGTAAAGCGGAGGAACTGTCATATCAAAGAAACACAATTCTTACAGTAGATTATTCAAATATGATGAAAGCTTAGTATCTTTAAACCAGAAGGGGATATTTAGGTTAGGTGTTATGCAGAAATTCTTCACTCAAAGGGCAGAAAGGCCCTGACCCAACCTCCCAGAGAAGATGTGGATGCCCCATCCCTGGAGGTGTTAAAGGCCAGGCTGGAGGGGGACCAGGGCAGCCTGAGCTGGGATGGAAATGGGTGGGCTTTAAGATTCCCTCCCACCTCAGCCATTCTTGGTGTTATGATACTAAAGAAAACCAAATTATGAAAGGCAATAATCAAGAAATGAGAGGAATCTTAAATACTTACTGCTACATTGTATTCACCAAATTAGACACACAAATCACTAGCACGTAAAAATGGAACAAAGCACTGTTGAAGATTCCTGTGGCAATATTACTACAAGAATATTTAATGCTTGGAAATATTCCAATAGTGCACTGAGATATAAGGCAATTAAAGCAATGTTGTCATTAATACAAAGATCCTACGGAGTATTTCTTTACACAGATGATTATGGGAGGGGAAAACCTTGAACTGCTGTTTTGTTTTTCATTGTATTCTAACAGATCAGTCGTATTAAGTTAGGCCACACACTTCAGTGGTATTTCAGGAAAGATAGGAAAGATTTATTGAACCAGTAGATTGTTTCCTCTTAGCCACTGCTGAGATGTGTTCATGGAATTCCAAGATACTTACTGTAAATTAGAAGCTAATTAGTTGAACTCAAATGCCAGCACCTGCTCCCATATTATTAATAAATAAATAAATAAATAAATAAATAAAGGGGAAAAAATTAAAAACACTTAGGGTTTCACGGAATAACTAATATTTCAAAGCCTTAATTTTTCCAAGCTTATTTAATAATTTGAAAAGGTTGTCAGAATTATTGGGTTAGGAAACTGAATCAGTACATCTTAGATATTTTTCCTTCCTGCAGCTTTATTGTCATTATCGTATTAAGATTCTGGCAAACAAGGCCAACAGTATTTATGGTTCCTGCCATAACATTAAAAATGCATATCCCATTCAGATATTATGAATTTTGAATTGCAGCAGGAAACAAGCTGTTTAGATGGTAATTGACTTGTAGCGATTAGAACAGTTCGGGTTTCCTCCGTGCAAAGAGAAGGTTCATCTGAGGTCTTACAGATAGATAATAATTCCTCTAAAGCATCACATCTCTCTCTACAAAAAAAAAAAAAAAAGTGCAATAAACTCTTTTGTTCTGGTAATTCTGCACTGTGTAAATATCAGCTTTAAATTTAAAAAAAAAAAAAAAAAAAAAAAGAACAGTTTGTGCTAGCCAAATTGTGTTAGGAAAATGAGGGCAAAGTACAAATCATAAAAATGTCATTATGGCTTAGACTGAAACAGACCCCAAGGATCATCAAGTTCTACCCCCCTGACACAGGCAGTGCCACCAATCTCCCGAAATGGTATTAGACACATTTGGTACTTTATACAGTGCATAGCTGAATAACCTGCCAATTCTAAAGAGACCGTAATTTAATCAGGAGAGTATGGTTCACAAGCAGTTCTGGATGGGAACACACACTGACAAAGAGAGGACCAAAAGTAATACAGATGTGCAACAGTGTGCAAGAGACAAATTTCTCCTATTTTTCTTTTTTTCTACCTCACTGTAAAGGCATAGGAATCAACAAAATACTCAAATTCACATTGCTATCTGAAGAAAAGCTCAGAGAGTGTCCCCGGTAACAACAGACATCACAAATTCAGCAAGATACCTTTTAACAAAGATTTAACTCTTACAACAGAGATCTTCGGTCTACTCTGCTCTATACTTTATCTCAGTTTACATGTATGTCTTCAAATCAAAAGTGATTTTTTAGCCATTTTAGTTGCTTAACTCAGACATCAATCAAGTCTCCACATCTAATCGGTCATTCTATAAAAAGGACATAACTTTGATAACTTCGAGTACTGCCTTACTTAGATCTTTTTTTGTCTCTTTTTACGAGGAAAATAATAGCCAGACAAATATGTAAGTGACTTGACTTTTGGACTCCTACTTGTTTTCCCAATTTCATATGAACTCTTACATGAACAGTACTTTTATTTATGAGCATGAAATTAATGTGAAAGATTAGACTATTCAGATATACTATAGATCATATTTTATTTTGTATAAAAGGTAAAAGCTGTGCTTGTTATAGTCTCTAAAGCACAACAGATATTAATAGTAGACCAAAGTTTTCAAAAGAGTCATATGAATATGAAAGATCATTCTTAGATCTGTATATCCTGGGCAATTAAACAAGTCAGTAACAGGATTTTCATGCTGATCTGCAGACATTTTCCAAATGTGAAAACATATCATTAGCTAAAGAACAAAAATGCCTTTTTTTATTCACATCTAGTTCTATATTGGCAGTATGCTTAGAAGTGCCCCCCAAAAAAACAAGCAAAAGGTCTTTGTATGCCTTGATGATTGTAAATTATGCTGTGATTTTGTTTCAGAATTTGCATTTTAAATCAGACTTGAGATTACTATTCATGTTAATTATTCTTCATGTAAAAAATGGATCTGTTTTGCATCAATGCGGTATTAAACTGGTTATAGTATGATATATCTTGTTATTCGTACACATCAGGATCTCATTCCTTCCTATTAACTAGTCTAATGAAAAAGCACATTGTGAAGTGCTGCACCATGGTCTCCTTGCGCACACTGCATGGTGCTTCAAGGAAACACCACAGGAAATGGAGACTAGATCACAGAAGGCCTGAGCTGTTCCCTTGGTTTAATGTCAAACAGAAATATTCAATTTTTTAACAAGTATAAATATTTCGACAGTGTGGGAAGAGGGAAAAGTATCTCAAAGGATAGGAATTCCAAATTTCACTCATCATATATCCCGTGATTCTCAAAAACACACTGTAATATATGGACATTGGTGGCACATGTTTAGACATGTTTCATGCTCTATATAATCATAGAATGACTCGAGTCAGAAGGGACCTCAAAACTCATCTATTTCCAACATCCCACCAAGGACAGGGTTGTCATCGTGACCTTGAACACCTCCAGGGCTGGAGCATCCACAACTTCTCTGGATATCCTGTTCCAGTGACTCAAAACCCTGAGTTTAAAAAAATTCCTGTAGCTGAACCAAGTTTCAAGTGTTACTTGATGACCAAGTGCTGACACCTTCTCAGGAAGAACTCTTCCACTCTTCTGTCTACATCTCTTGGGATTTTCCTTCCCTAATCCAGCTTTCACCACATGCATGGCCAAAAGCTTCAGTAAAAGCCAACTATTTTGCATTACTTTTGCTATTCATTACAATTCTGCAAATATCAGCGTAGATGCACTATTTGGATTTTTCACTGCTTCTAACAAGAGGGATATTTGGTTTCTATTCTCCTGCCCACAAACAGCTGCCAACACAAAGCAAAGCTGTTCTCTTACTCCATCAGAATCTAGCAATCTCATTGCTGTGGCTTAGTCTCACTGAACACAAGCACATGCATGCGTCGATGTCCCTCTGTGTATGTTTGTATTCTGGAAATAATTTAGTCAGGGAAGTAGGCTGAGGGGGTGGCAGAGGCAGGCCAGAAGTACTAAGTCGCTAACCCTGTTTCTCAGTGCTGTGGAACTGTGTTTATTCCAAATGCAACATAATCCTACACCTTCCTGCAGCTACCACTATACTGCATGCTGATATCAGTGAGCTGCAAAGAGAGTGAGTCTTCCCCTTGGTTGGAAATGCTGCCCACTGAGAGAGGATGAGGAAACTCTCAACTGAAGCTTATGCAGTATCCCTGACCATACTACATAGCCCTTTTGAAATCAGAATCTTGTAATGAGGAACCAATTCTGGGAAAATACATTATTGTTTTGAACCTGAATAAAAAAAACATCAACTTGTGAATAAAAATGTTAGAATTCTATTTCCCTCCCCCCCCTCCCCCTGTCCCCCCCCCAAAAAAAAAAAAAATCATAATCTCTCTAACAGGAGCTACCACAAGTAATGCAGATTTTTGGCTAAACACTTGAGAATTCTGCATTTAGCAGTGTTTAATACATTTAGGACTAGAAATCAAACACTTTAAAACAAACCTTTTATACTTGTGCAAACCATAATGAATGTATTGTACTCATTGCTACTTAAAACATAACTATTTTGTTGCACATTAAGTATTGTAGAAAATTTGCACAACAATTTGAAATCTGTCATTTTCAAAATCCCACTGTTACATTTTTTATGTGTGGATTAACTTTTCCTTCGGTGAGTATCCTTGGGCATTTCTCATTCTGAATATATGTGCTTCTTTCCAACTGGAGTCAATGCATTAGCCAATTTATCACCACCATAAACAAATATAATCTCTTTCATTCATTGATTAAACTAGAGAAGCCTGAAGAAATATTTCATTATCCTGGAAACCAAACAGGTATTTATAACTTTGGTTCATGCTCTGTTTGTGTGCAGATTCTGATATTGTATAGAAAGCACTTTTGTTTCTTAGACAATGTGCTTGAAAATATGGATTGGTCAATTTTGCTAAGCAAGTGTCATAGTTTAATAATTTTGTAATTTTGCTATCAGTATTCCACATCATAACATCATATAAAGCATGAATCATTTTACTGAATCTGCAACTTACAGACTACATCTCCCAGAGAACAACACGTTAGGTCACAGGACCTGGACACTATATTAACTCGGTCGCAGGCTAGACTGATGTCTTTCAAGTTCTGGTGTTCAGGGGAGTGTGTGGGAGCCTTCACCATTTCGCCTAGATTCACAGTAGGCCTCTCGGTTACGGGACTCATTCTCCCTCCTATTTTTGCTTGATTCGTTAGCTCAATTTTCAATTATATTGTATTATATTGTGTTATCCTGTATTTCGATATAGTATTTAGTAAATAAGTGTGCCTCCTTAGATCATTGCCGCTGTTTTCATTTCCTAAATAACTTTTTTTCCTTTTGGCCTAGGGCCCCTGAGGGGCCCACAGCCCCCTGTCACGGACGCAGGTGGATTTTCATTCAAACCGTGACAGCAAGTCTATGGCAAAATTAAATCAAATGTTGCAAAGTCCACGAGTAAATCTCCCAGTAAGATTTTGTATTTTTTAACTTGAACCTTACACAAGTTCCAGACTGAAACTTGAGTTTTATCTGCTTTAAAGAACATTTTGTATTATCTTTCCATAAATAATCATAGAATCATAGAACTATAGAATTACCCAGTTTGGAAAAGACCTCAAAGATCATCAAGTCCAACCACAGCCTAACCATAGTACCCTAACTCTAACAACCCTCTGCTAAATCATATCTCTGAGCACCACATCCAAACAGCACTTAAACACAACCAGGAGCGGTGACTCAGCCACCTGCCTGGGGAGCATATTCCAGTGCTTAACTAACCTTTCTGTAAAGAAGTGTTTCCTAACATCCAACCTTGGCTGCCTGAGCACACCGCTGGCTCATATTCAGCTGACTGTCCATCAGCACACCAAGGTCCCTTTCCATCAGGCAGCTTTCCAGCCACACATCCCCAAGCCTGTAGGGTTGCCTGGGGTTGTTGTGACCAAAATGCAGGACCCCGGCGCTCAGCCCTGTTGAAACTCATGCCGTTAACCCTGGCTCATTGATCCAGCCTATCCAGGTCCCTCTGTAGTGCCCTTCTCCCCTCTGGCAGATCAACACTCCCTCCCAACTTGGTGTCATCTGCAAACCTACTGAGGGTGCACTCAATCCCCTCATCAAGGTCATCACTGAAGATGTTAAACAGAAGCGGTCTCAGCACTGAGCCCTGGGGGGGGGTCACCGCTCGTGACTGGCCACCAACTGGATTCCACTCCATTGATCGCAACTCTTTGGGCCCAGCCATATAGACAGTGGGTAGATAATTTACTTGAAGAGAAAACAGATGTCAAAAATTTTGCTGAAATAATGAAATTCTATAAATAAATTATAAAAAACTCAAAAAAATAAAAAAAAAACATCACCTCAAACTGTAAGAAAATACTGATTAAAAATATACTTAAAGAGAATCAGAGATACCTTTTTAGTTATTAAGCAGAAATGTACGCTTTCTTATTTAATTTTTAAACGTGGAATTGTGTTACTTTGTAAAACAATTGAATAAGTTAATAAGTTTACATTTTTGTTCATTTCACAAAAATGAGGTCAAATATCCCACTAGTTTTATGATTTTGATGCCCTCTTCTTTTAATTAAAAAAAAAAAAAATAGTGAGAAATAAAGTTCTGTTACTTGCATGCATTAACCATATTATATACCTTGTGTGCAGCCCATTAAGGCAAAGAGGTTGGACAGTCATGATCTAGACCAGAATCACTGTCCGTTGCCACATCCAGACAGCTCCCAAATAAGTCCACAGGTGGACACTCCACAATTTCTCTGGACAACCTGTGACAGTGCTCAATTGCTCTCACAATAAATAAGAGTTTCCTGATGTTCAGAGGAAAGCTTCCATGCTTCTGCTTATTTGCATTACTTCTTTTCCTGTTGTTGAGCACTACTGAAAAGAGTCTGGTTCTTTACTGTCCATTGTTAATCTCTCTTTTTTCCCCCAAGAATGAAGAGCTCTTTCAGCCTCCCAGTCAAAGCCTCTATTTCCTTAACTAAATCTGTGGCCATAAACTGGACCCTCTCCAGCAGCTCTGTGTCTTTCTTGTGTAGAGTGTTCATGTCTGTGTTCCCTATTTGCTACATAAGCACTTTTAGAGACTCAAATTAGTGAAGACATTGCTAATAAGGATAGAAATACTGTGCTTTAAAAAAAAAAAATAAAAAAAAAAATCTGAATATTTCAGTTCTGCTCCATTCTAGCCTTTAGTTACATTTATTTACACAAATATTATGATCTTAACAAATTACACAAATCTTTTCCTTCTGTGTTGCCTCTGTTCTTTATAATTTAAATATTACAGTTTGCTGCCATACCTACATGAAATACAGTTTTGTGTGGAGAGAAGAAAGTCAAACCTTTGCTTTTTATGCCTCCAAAGCAAAGTATAATGATTTGTACATCTAGGATATATAAGATTTCTTTTAAGAAAATTTACCTTCTGACAGATAGATAGATAGATAGATAGATAGATAGATAGATAGATAGATAGATAGATAGAAAGATAGATAGGTGGAGTAATATAGCATGAATCCTTTTCTCTTGAGAACTGCACTGTATTTATTTTTACCAACTCAGTAAGATATAACATTAAATACTAGATAACTAGCATTTTGCTAACTGTGCTATATTACATTATATCTATCTAGTATTAATCCATCTATGACAGTTTTATATTGAGAGAAGGGAATTTTCAACAGAAAGGAGAGGAATATTTCAGTGGTGAACTATTTCAAGACAATTTGGAATTACAATCTTTCATGTGAGCTTTCTGGGAAATGTATTACAGATGATTAGAACAAGAGTATTCTTCAATGAATTGCTTATTTGTGCATGGAAACACTGTAGATCTGGCGCAGTCATGTTGAGAGGAAAACAAAGCAACAGACAAATGACTGAATAAATAACTGCAGTAGAACTTTTCATGCATTTCTTGTCTTTATTCAGTTTTTGAATAACACACTCTTTCCTGCATGAACTAATAAAAATACAAAGCATGTGTCTGCGCAACTGGCACATGCTTAATATTCAACCAATAATTATTGTTCTAGTGTGAGCAACACATACAGTATCTCTCAGCATTTAGACATCAAATGATTTGCCAGAGAATTTGACCAGTTAAATGTAGTTCACTGGTATTGATTTAGACCAAAGCAGCTAGCATTGCATTTTTCAAAAACTAGACTCCATAAATTCACGACTACACCATTGAGCTGACACACCAGAAGCTGTACAATACGTTTACATTCACAGCTGGCATGCCTTCTCTGATCTTTCTCTCCCAGACATGAGGCTGTAATATGATTTATTCTACTCTATTATTGCTTTCTATGTCCCAGTCCATGTTTGTGCTTGGGGACGCATGATGAATCAACTGCCAGGGGCCGACATACTGCCAAAATGAGAATATGAAGACACGATGAGTTGAAAATGTGATTAAAGTTCCAAAATTGCCCCCAAAGAAAGTCCCCATCACCAGCAATAGCAAAATATGATTCAGAAGATCAATATGAACTGAGAAAGAAAAGTCAACACTTTTACTGAAGTAAAATCATAGGATACATGCTAAAATTGAGCCAAAATGAGCGAGAAAGGTGAAAATCCCAGGTCTTGCTACACAAAATGATAAAGGCTAGCCAGTAATCCATGGAATTTACCAAACGGTTTTCATCAGATTAGACAGAACTGTTATCACATTTGCATTTGCAGGGACTGCCTGGCAGATTAGCCGTGAAACAAAAATTTAGAAACAGAGCTTAGAAAACAATACTCCCTCTTGGCACTCTTCACCTCACTAGAGCTCTCACTGACATTTTCACAGTTGGCAACTGCCTGCCTCTTAGGCTCAAGCTGCCACGTTGCCCCACTGCTTCCACTCCCCCACTGCGTAGGAGTCACTTGGGAAAAGGTGGTTGAATGCTGTTGGTAACAGGAGGTGTGTTGCGGATAATGAGGCAGTATTACTACAGTAATGTAGAAATAACTTCCAGACCATGAGGATTTTCTGGAAGACATCTGGAAGACTTAGTCATTGCCACTATAGACTTGATGGAATTTGAGTCACATTTGACTGAAGATAGTACGAGACTAAACAGGGCAAAAACTCACCAGACCCAAACTGTACCAGCTCTTATAATGAAGAACTACTGCTGAGGAAGCGCCTCACCCTTATGACAATTCAAAGTTAATTCCATTGTTGTCCCTTAGCACAAACCAATAGAAGTAAATTGTAATGTGCTCTGGGGACAAGAGGCAAGGATAGAGTTAGCTGTTCAAGCAAAAGTACGGTGGTTCAGACAATCATATGTAGGATTTCTAAATTGGAGGCTTTCTGTAAAGAAACATAAAAAATTTTCAAAGGGTGATTCAGCTCATACATTTTAGATATGTGTCCTCATCTGAGATGAGTCATTCCATGCAAAAATTGAATGTCTTCTTCTTTTCTGACTTTAAAGGTGAGCTGGTGATAACATCTGTTCTCTGGAAGACAGTGTAAAGGCAGGGGAATCCCAAATGCAAGCAGAGGAGTATCCCCACCAGACAAATCACCTGAAGGCACAAGGTCAGAAAAAGTATGCTGTTCTCAGTTCTGATCCTTTGGTTTATTTGAAAAGCTGAAGGGCTTCTGCATGTTTTAGAACAGAAACCAGAACAGTGAACACACATTCCCTACATACGTTACTAAAACAAGAGCCACTCTGCGTCACAGAGTACGTAAAGAATCAGACCTGACGAAGATCATTTCCACATCTGTCTGTGACTTGATACTGAAAGTAAACCAACATTTAGGCTAGTCACTCACTCAAAAGCTACCTATTCATCACTGTAATATCATGAGGACATATGGTAGATCCCTGCCAGTTACACACTCAGATAGGGAAGGGGGGATGAGAGAAGGGTTCTAATACCTGCTGTGTGCCTTTGTTCCCCAAATGTCTCTATTAGTGCATCAGACACTGTTGTTTTCCCTCCATATACTGACAAATTTTAATCTGACTCTTGTATATGGCTGTTAGGGCTGATGTACATATTTGCATATGTATAGGGAACTTCCAGAAAAGTCCTGGTGTAATGACATCTCTTTTTCAGACCAGCAGAATTGAGTACTTTCTTACTTTCTCATTACTCCAGCAGTATTTCTCTAAGAGGAGCATTTACTTTCCACTTACTTTTTAAAATTAAATCATTTTTAAGGTTGTCCTGAAAGTTTTCCATGAAACTTTTTTTCAGAAATACAGACATTTCATCTCCAAAATACACATATTTTTTTGACCAAAATACTAAATCTCTGGAAATCAGCTAAGAAAAGTATCTAAGGAATGAATAAACATCCAAACTTTCTTGGCAAAAAATGTGATTTTCTGGTCAGTTCATTTCACTTCTCATTATGTCAGATTTTATGAAAAATATAGTTCTTTTTCAATAAAAAATAGTTACTTCAATTCAATATCAAGCAACTGCCAAACAATTGAAACAATAAATGCTTATAAAACTGGGCGTCACCTTAAATATTTATACAGCACTCCACATTGATATAAAGTGTTTCATATTAATGTGTCAAGCATTAGGGTGAAAGCAGAAGTGATGGAAGACAGAAAACTGACATAATAGGGTATGTTATGGCCTGCCACGAGACTTTTATTATGTTTTATAAGTTAAGCAATGTGACTTTTCCATGGCATACTCCCAAATCTTGAGACCCAGTAGCAATAATGAAAAAGCAGAAAAGAACAGAATGCATAGAAAAATGCTCTTATTAAAATAAATGTTTCATTCCTGCACTTGACAGACATATGGAAAAATCCTGAGCTAGACTCTAGTGTAGTCCAGTTTATTTACTGCAGTTAATCAAATCACGTCATTCCTAACAGCACAGAAACTTTCCCATCAACACATCTGTGCTAGTGTGTGTGTATAATATGCGTAGCATTACGCACATAATATAATAGTACATCTGAAGAGTATTTTCAGCCCAGTCTTACCATTTGCTGTTAATCTGTGAGTTGATTTTAGTCCTTAGAGTCCTAGAAAATGACTAGGTGCAAAGTTCCTTTAAAGCAAATAAATGTGGTATGTTTGGCTGTGATCAAAAAGTATATTCTGAACCAAAATGTTAAGATATTTGACCAATCCTGGATAGCCTCATCTGATAAAAAAAAAAAAAAAAAAAAAAAAAGGAAAAAAATGTGCCTCAGGGAAAATATTTCACTCCTGTGTTCTCTCTTCTTCCCTTTCCAAGGAGGACTGGGTGACCCTGAAGAGTGAGTGACAGTTTGCATGCATGTGCTTATCATATTTTCTCTACGATGCAAATACAGAGTATGCATAATTTTTGCTGAGCTCAAGCATTCAGCTATTAATTTTTACCTAACAGGTCTGGTTTTATTATTTCGATCATTAAAACATACAGGATAACTTTTGCACTCTAAATTCATCTATTAAATAACTCACAGCCAAGGCAAGGGCTTCTGTTTAATAATTTTGGTAGATACCGGCACAAAGATTTACAGATATAAATGGAAAGGTCTCTTGTTCAGTTGCAGAGTAAATCCACTAAAGTTGAGTGGTTGGTAAATATTTAATGAAACAATAAGCTCCTTGAATTTTTTTAATGTAATATTTCTTTTCATCTGTTGTGCCTCAAGAATTTCATACATCAAAATGAAGGAAATAACTTGAAGCAATTTTCAAGTGTCACACAGATTTAAAATATTGCCTCTCACAAGTTCCATTCTTCAAATTGTGTCGTGATTAAGCAATAACTGGAAGATTTTCTTCACTTCCCTAATTCTGCCTTTTAACACAAAGATATGGAAAGATATGTATAGAAGGCATTGAAATCTTTCTATAGTACATCCTTCTGTGAAAGTAATCACTGATAAAGAATATGCATAATGAAATTTCTGATTTGGCACAGGCTGAATTTACTAAAGAGAAAATCAGATAGAACATATTGAAACTATGATACAATCATAAGTCAGTTGGCATTTCTGTTTCTTTATTCTACAATTTCTTATTTTTAAATATTCCTATGGCAAGTGCTGACCAGTAACAGAGAATGAGCTAAAAACTACAGTAAGGACTTTAAGGGGAAAAAAAAGTTTGACTGTGACATTCTTATTAGTCTGTTCTATTTTTGCACTTGATTTCTGGTTTTCTTTGCTCATTATTGCCCTTTTACTTAGATTACTGCCTCTACCAAGAAAAGAACTGACAATTAAGTATTCACTTAGTATAGTTTAATGCTCTTATTTTGTCTGGAACTGAGTTTCTTAATAAAATTTTCAGTGGGCATTTTTTCCCCCAACAGTTCAATAGTACAATTATTCAATATTTTAATATTTTTCGCAATATATCCTAACAGTACATGCTAAAACTGCATCCACTGTACATTTCACAAATGTGATGAATCCACCTTGCTGCTCCCATTTCTCGTTTCAAGGACAATCACACATAATGTCAGATTTAATTAAGAATTCAAGCTATAGAAGATATGGCAAGGGATTATTCATCCTTTCTCTTCACCTACAAAGAGTTCCTACATGTCAAATAAACAAAAACCCAATAAAAATATAGATGTGAATTTTTTTAACTATGTTTATATATAAATACTCAGCCTCAATCAATCTAAGATCAGAAACATTGATACATTCTTAGTGAAAGAACTGAACAGTAACTATTGATCTTGAGCTTGACTTTCAATAACTCACATTAGGAATATGGGTTCTGCATCCTTTCTAAGCAACATGGAGCACAGCTACAGCTCACTGATAGCATTCCCTGCATCTCTTCTTAAACATCAACCAAAAATGATGGAAAAAGCAAGATCGTCCTAAAGAAAGATCCACTTCTGTGTTTTTTTTATGACAGTCAGTGTAAAAGACAATGCAGTCATTAAACAACTACATTCAATTTTGGACAATTATTTTTTGTACTAGGGGAATACACAGTGTCACTGCAATGATTCCAGCACAATGAGACCACAGAGACCAAAGAAAGAGGCATGGCCAAGGTATAAAAATACTGCCTTAGTTTTCAGTTGTTTAAGTGATCTAGGACACAGCCCTGCTAATGTATATCAAAAACATAAATGTAATAATTTATTTTTGTACTGATCCTCTATTTTTCTCTGATGCCTTGAACTGCAGTATAGCCAGTTCAGACATTTTGTGTTTGACAGGAATATGCTCATGAAAAATATACAGTAAAAGGTAAGATACTTCTAGGTTAAGTGCTAGCACTGGGATAGTCCCTCAAAGAAGTTGATGCATTCGCTGGCAGTGGAAGTCAGTCTAGTGATTAAAAATGCCATCTCACATCTTCTCTCTATTCTGCTCACTTAAAAGCCTCAGATAGCTGAAATGAATCTAGTCCCAAGTGACTTGTTAATCCTGAACAGAAATGAGTGCATTGCACCTCTCAAAAGTGGGATTTTGAGTTTTACAGCATAGTACAGTTGGCTTGGTCTGAGTACTTTTGGTTTCAGCTTCTGATACTACATGTAATATAACCAACATTAAAATAATGTTTAGATTTTATACCCAGTTTTACTTACACAGTGTATTTGTATCCTGGTGTGTGATCACTCCAGCTACTCCACTGGGGTGGTCATTGTCTCACAGCAATCTCCTTATCTCAGTATTCAAGAGGATTTGTCTGCTCTTCATTAGCCAAGGTCAAATAGGACTAATGCATGGAAGATTTGTACCTCATTAACATTATCTTTATTGCCATTATTTCACAAGCTAACAAAACAAAAAGGAATTATTCCCCTGTTACTCCCAAACATTCCTACCCTTCTCATTAGTATGGGCACAAACCTTTTCTCTAGGGCAGCTCAGAGCTCAGTTCTTGAAGGAAAGGCTGACAGCAGCAAAATTATAGTACCAAGAGGGACTAGCAGAAAACACTCTCCTGATTTATAATCAGATTCTCTTATTGTAACGAGCATTTCCTCATTGCTGGGCTACTTAGATCTGCCCATGTAATTTATCATTTGCTAGAAACTACTTCACATTCTAGCTAACAAAGAAGGGCATCCTTCCTCCCTGTATTTAGTTAAGAATTTTAACTACCAAATTCTGTGGACGATATTTTGGGATGGTATTTAAATTCATCTCTTAATAAAAAATAAATACTTTTCTGAAGGCTGCCATTGAGCTCTGTAGGATTGATCTATCTTGCATCTCTGAGAGACAGGCAGAAAAGAATGGTTTCAGAGACAAAATGTGACACAGGAATTCAGATGCTCTATATTCTTAGTGTGCTTTCCATATAAACTTTGGACATATTTGCAGTGTACTCATAATGTATCCAGTGAATAAACCTGATGTATGGACAGCTATAGTGCAGGCAAACCTTGAATTAATGGAACTCACATAGAGATATTTTTTTAGAGAAATGGAGCTGGGCAAACTGACCTGGCCATCAGGAGATTTTGTTAGTTTTCTTTGATTCTTAGATTCCCACAAGCAAAATCTAACTAGACACTAGATCGATTTAACATATACAGACACAAATACAGGTTGCTGTTACCTGACTGTGATACCTGGGGAGCGTTCAGATATTCAGCTTCAATTAGCTGAAGCCAAATGTGATTTTTTCAGGTAGAGTCAAAAGCAATTTGGGACTCATCTCACTCCTTTGATCAGTTAAATAGTCATCTCCAGAGAGCTATTCTTTCAACTAAACTTAGCACAAGATGTTGTAGGATAAGATAGATCACTGTCTTTAGATGCCTATCTCATTGACTGCAAGTGGAATTTCGTGATTTACCTCCCCATATTAGATACTCCTGGCAGAAACCTAAATTTCTACCTTTTGGCAATAGCAAGGTTTTTCACATCACCAGATTTCAGGTGCCTGAGGGATTTGTTTCCCTTTTTGTCTTTATGGCAAAAGAAGGAAGTGCAGAACACCTAGCTTGGATGCCAGCGTTGTACACACTGTTGCTTCTTTTTGCTCCTTATCTACAACCATAAAATGAAGTAATTCAGGGGAGCATTTTGGGGGCAAACATTGGTGTGAGACATTCTTACAGTACAGTGAATCCATAGGCTCCTCTCTAGGGAAAACATCCTCAGTGCAACAAGATTCCAGCTAAGCAGTGTACTTAAATTTCATAACTCTGAAAAAAGTGTATGAATCTACTGCTCTCCTACCAAGGCCTCAGTACATGCTTGAATCTCTTCAATAAGAAAGCATAAAAGGGATATATACATCATTTATGCTAAGCCATATATGAGATCTGTTCATAGAGTGAGAGATGAACAGTTTCTGTGTCCTGCTTCACTAAGCAAGATAGCTGAGGATAAAACCATATTCCACTGGCTCATCTCCTGATGTGAATAACCTAAACGATTTCTGAGCACAGTGGAGGTTTCATTGAACCAGGAACAACACGGTCCTACTCAGTAACTTCCACAGATCTGACAGATAGCAGCCCTCTCATAACCTCCCTCTGCTAATGCTTCAACTCAGATCCCTTCCTACAGTAAGCCTTTCAATCCCACAAAGCACACATGACTGCAGGGTTTGGGCTTGTCATTGTGTAATTCTCTTGCTGTCACATATAAATAAATGGGCAAATGTTATAAATAAAGGTCAACTGGAATGCAAAGCTGTAGCTGCCTAGCCAGCGTTTTATAAAAGCCTTATCCCATTTACCCTCCAGCTTGTTTTTCATGTGAGAGAATATGTGACTCCTGAGTATGTTCAGTCATAACTTGGGGATGATTATTCTGCCCTTTTATCACTGTTGTTTGCAAGAATCCAAAGGCATAAGATGGCAAAATAACTTTTAGCATATAATCTTTTTTTTCATAGCATAAAAAGCAATCTATGTAAGGATCCTACAGCTGTTATGAATAACTGACAGTCCCCACACTGCTTTCTCAATAGGAATTAGATAGGCAATTGATGAGGAAAAACCAGAATACCAGAAGTAAAAGGAGGGTACAACAAAACTCAATTCACTTAATTTTTTGATTTTTTGTTTATTTGTTGTTTTTTCCATCTTGACTGACTTAAGGTCACATAACTGGCTGGTAATTTGACTACAGAGCTGAATGAAATAACTTTTATTTGACTCTCCTCCCAGCTCCTTCAAGAAGCACTCAGAAACAGCAATGTTTCCTTTCCTTGCAGCTACAAAAATTGTATTAATCCACCCAGGAGAAATGGTTTATCCAACACTGACAGCCTGTCATGTCCTTATCTGACCTCATCAACTTCTGTTGTAGGGGACTGCCAGAGGAATCAATCAGTGCCTCTCTGATTGATTACAGTATTGATTTAATTCTTCCTCTTCCTATTATTAAAAAAAAAAAAAAAAAAAAAAAAAAAAAAAGGGAAGAAGAAGGAAAAAAAGACCCTAAACCAAATGATCCATCTTACCAACTACAAAAACATGTTAGATTTTTTTTACAAAGTCTCTGATCCCTTGACAAAAATACATGGATATAGAGCACCAAAGACTGAACAGATATCGAGACTGTGCTTCACATTAGATTTTGGCCTGCTTTAGCTTTCTGCAGCCTACTCTACTCCACTGCAAATATGCAATAGTCCTTTCTTGCAGCAAAACATATTACACAGTATTTCATTATATACAGAAAATAAAGCAGAGTGTAAACCTAGAAAAAGAAATGACAATTTTCATGTCCACAGAATAGCATAAATGCTCTTAAAACTATTACTGAACATAACAACTAATAACAGTTTATTTGCTACTCCAGTGGTTGTAAATAAAGTCTGGGGTTTTTCTGTCATTATTGTTTGCTTTATTCACAGTAACCATAACTGATATTTGAGAAGTTTCTCTAAAACCTGATGATTGTTTTCCACTATCAAATGTTCCACAGCTCTTACATGCACCTGATTTCTATATCAGGTAACTAAAAACAGTGCAAGACATGCAAGCTTAAAAGATATCTGCAGAGATTCTCTGGACCTCTCATTTTCATTTGCGCAGGAGGAATGAAAGTATCCATCAATCATTTAGGATTTCCACTGAAAAGTACTTTGACTGCTCTTACTTAAAGTCTGTACCCTTTGGTAGAGTTCTACAGACACTGGGAGGACTAACAATTAAGACAGTAGCTTCTTTATGTCAAGATTCAAAAATAATTCATTATTTTCTGCATTTTACATTAATTATGAGAATGAAAAGTAATAATGTTAAAAGATTGCAGTCACCTGGCATTCAGATAACTGTATGTGAAACTTTCTGATAAATAAAAGGAAATTTTGCAATTGAGTCTGAGACATCAGAATCATATATCTCATATAAAGTGGAAACATACACTTTAATTTAGAAAAAAAAAAAAAATGTTTGTTTATATTTTTTACCTATGTTAAGAGAAAGCATAAAATAATAAGACATAACTGTTCATGGATTACTTCCTAATGTTCATTACCACCCCAAAAGAGAAAAGAAACCTCTGCCCTTCCCTAGAAGAGCTAAAAGAGGCTCTTTTAGCTCATGACAGACACATGAAACATCAGTTTAAGAGAGAGATATCAGAAGAATGTGAAAAGCAATGTCTGGAGCTGGTACTCTGTTGCAACAAAAATTCAAGAAATTAGTATTTTAAAATATTGAGTTAATGTTTATTCAGCATTTTGATGGAGTTTAAATTCATTTTACAACTCAACTTCAACAAAACTAGAGCTTCAATTATATCCAAACCGTGGCACACGACAGTGTAAGTTTTCCTCTCCAAGATAGAAACATTAAGCAACTCAAGACATGATCATTAAAAAAGACAGACAATCATCTGCTCTCATTGGCACTAATGAGTTTTTCCTGTTATACTGGCAGTTGTATCAAATATGGCAGATTAGAGCCATTGACAGAATGGATGCCTCCAGCTTTCAGCAGGGAATTAATATTGATTTTTCCTTTGAAGTCTTAAAAGCTTGTGATAAACAGCCCACATCATTCAGAAGAATAAAAATGATCATCTCTAAAACATTTGGTTGTGTTGACAGACATGCTAGCAATTTTTTACTACTACACAACTAATTTTCCCAGAAGGAGACATATGAAACAATACAAAATATGGGAAAGTCATAGCAGTTCAACATAGAAGTTGTAAGAAAGAAAATGAAAATGCCCCTACTATTTTGAATTACACTGAAATATAAAATATTAGCTATATAAATAGACTTAGTGAATTAATGATAGTGCAGGATGCTGTCATGACAGCTATTTCTCTTGCTGAACCCAGATCAAGGCTCCAAGAAGCGAAGCTGTTGTGTGGCCTTGGTAGTCATCTGAGAAGCAACCTGCTTCTAACCTGTCTTCATTCAATTAGTTTCTTGAAACTTGTATGCAGTCGTCATAAAGACAGCAAAAGAGTGACAGCTGAGTAATATAGGTCCCCAAGTGAATTAACATACAAGATACTGGGTAAGATACACTGTCATTCTCAAATAAAGACATTTAAATATGTATATAAAGGGTACTACCCAGTTGTGAGAGGCAAAAATGAAGCTATTATTTCTTCAGTTTATAGCCATCAACTGTCTCTAATTTGTATTTGCAAGGTTACATTTGTAAAGAAGAGAGGTGAAAATAGGGTATTTATTTAAAAATAGAAACCTAGCTTATATTTCTTTGCTGTTTAAATTTCTCCTGCAGACATTAAGCTGAGCAGGAGCTAGTAGTGCCTTGACAGCAAAGATGGCCCACGGCCTCCTGGGCTACATCAACAGGACCAGAGTCATGACATCAAGGGATAATATCCCCCCACTCTTAGCACTCCTTAGATCATAGCCAGAGCACTGTGCTCAGATTTTGTTGCTCAGTACAAGGTAGACATCAGTAGACAGGAGCAAGTTTAGCACAGCGCTGCCACTAGGGCCAGAAGCTGGAGTACTTGTGAAAAGAGGCTTGTCTAGCCAGAGCCAGCAATGGAGGGAACAAAGAGCACACATTCAGTACTTGTACAGTAGTTATGGGAAGAGAGACATCAGGATGTGGAGGACCGACAAGAGACACCACACATAAACTGAAACAAGAGAGGTTCAGACTTGATGACATTTTTCTTCACAAGGATGGGCAATCATTTCCATAGGGGATGAACCCTTCCTTTTCTCCTTGGGAGTTTTTAAGATCCAGCTGAATAAGGCCATGAAGCCTCTGGATGTGACCACAAGCTGGTCCTCCTGAGGTCTCTTTCAGCCTGAACTAGCTCATGGTGCTCATCCTCTCAACTAAGCAGCTCGGCAATGATTTTCAGGCCTGAATGCAGACCTGTCATTCCAGTGGGTGCTAGTCCACCCACTTTGAAAGCAATTCCCTGTAACTGGCCAAATTTCACATGTTCACCCCACAACACCTTTCCCCCAAAAACAGACTTACATGTTCCTGCACCACTACACCATAACCTGGGGCCCCAGTCCCACCCTAGTTCTAGCTGGTGGGACCATGCAAACAGTGGAAAGTCACCTTTCCTGCAGAATCCCAGGGCTGGGCCACTGTTATGGCTCTATACTGAATCTAGAAATCCTACCATATAAAACCCCTGAAAGGAGCCTGTTGCCTTAGCCTCATTAACTTGCTGGGTAGGTTTTCAAGAAATGGTGTGCATAAGCACTGAGAATGAACAAACTCAATCCTAAATATATACTGCTCATGCATTGCTTTACCTACGATAGCCATTTTAATAGTAAATCACTGCATCATCCTGGTTACCTTCAAAGTAGCATAACAGAAATGTCTGCAAATCTACAGACAGAAGCCTATGGTCTTCTAAGTCATAAAGGCATGCAAAAGCTCACATAATCCAAGATCTTACACATTTCTTATTTACATAACCATGGACGATTTTGTTTGCTGAAAGAAGCTGCTAACAACAGTGCAAAAAAAAATTAAAAAAAAAATATCATAGAATCATAGAATTACTCAGGTTGGAAAAGACCTTAAAGATCAAGTCCAGCCACAGCCTAACCATAGTGCCCTAACTCTAACAACCCTCTGCTAAATCATATCTCTGAGCACCACATCCAAACAGCACTTAAATACATGCAAGGACAGTGACTCAGCCACCTGCCTGGGGAGCCTATTCCAGTGTTTAACTACCCTTTCTGTAAAGAAGTGTTTCCTAACATCCAACCTAAACTTACCTTGGTGCAACTTGAGGCCATTTCCCCTCATCCTGTCATCTGTCACCAGTGAGAAGAGACCTGCCCCACTCTCACTGTAAGCACCTTTCAGATACTGGAAGAGAGTGATAAGGTCTCCCCTCAGCCTCCTTTTCTCCAGACTAAACAGCCACAGCTCCCTCTGCCTCTCCTCATAGGGTTGATTTTCCAATCCCTTCACAAGCCTTGTTGGCTTTCTCTGGACCTGCTCCAGTACCTCCATGTCCTTTTTGTACTGAGGTGCCCAAAACTGAACACAGTACTCGAGGTGAGGCTTCACCAACGCCGAGTACAGGGACAGGAAGATTTCTCTAGTCTTGCTCACCACACCATTCCTGATACAAGCCAGGATGCCATTGCTGGCTCATATTCAGCCAACTGTCCATCAGCACACCAAGGTCCCTTTCCATCAAGCAGCTTTCCAGCCACACCTCCCCAAGCCTGTAGGGTTGCCTGGGGTTGTTGTGACCAAAATGCAGGACCCCGGCGCTCAGCCCTGTTGAAACATGCCGTTAACCCTGGCTCATCGATCCAGCCTATCCAGGTCCCTCTGTAGTGCCCTTCTCCCCTAAGGCAGATCAACACTCCCTCCCAACTTGGTGTCATCTGCAAACCTACTGAGGGTGCACTCAATCCCCTCATCAAGATCATCATTGAAGATGTTAAACAGAAGCAGCCCCAGCACTGAGCCCTGAGGTATGTAGCTCATCACCGGCCACCAACTGTATTCCACTCCATTGACCACAACTCTTTGGGCCCAGCCACCCAGCCAGTGTTGGATAAAATAATAATTAAATATTATTTAATTAATTAAAAAACAAAACCAAAACAAACAAAAAAAAAAGCCTAAATAAATTGATTACTATCCTACATGTGAATAAAATAGATATAAATATTACACAGTGTTAATTGTAAAGAGCTCATGTTTCTACAGCACTTATATTTTATATAGCATATAATCTAGTGAAACAATCTCACACTGACAACCATGTGGGCTGTTTTCTGACAAGTATTCTTGTCTTTGGCAAGATTTTTTTCAAAAAATCACTTGCAGGAATCACCACAGAGAACTAGAGCTTTGCTTTTCTGCTTCCTGCAACTTGTTATTTTGATTTTGGAAAAAATAGTCCCTCTATATTTGACCAAGTAAAACTTTGCTTAACTATTCCAATCATAAGACATGGTAAGTAAAATTTGCATCCATAAGAAAGATGCACAGTCTCTGAAGGCAAAAAGAAAAAGACTACAATAAACAAATAATATCTGTCTGTCTGAGATATAACATGATATTTTCACCAGAACAATATTCAGAAAACTATAATTGTGTCAACTTCTCAGTTTCAAGATTAGTAATCCCTTGAATATTAAGTTTTCAAATAAAGCAAAACAGGGACATGCATAGTAAATTTTAAATTGAACTGAAAGTTAAACTCTATAGAAGCAAGCTTTTCACAACTTGTAACTAAATAGCATAGACACCAGGAGGAGGTATTTTTGCTATTGTTTTCTTAATGGTGTTTTAGTTTTGTTTTAGATCTTCTGATTCAGAGAATGGCACTTTCTACCCACCAAATAATGAATATAAAATCACACTTGTGGAATTTCCCATCTTGTTATCTTCTCCTTCTCTCCCGTATCAGAGAGAATCTCGGATTCACAGCTGGAAATTATATGCTGCAGACTCATCTCCAAAAAGATGAGTAGTATAATGCAAGCATAGTTGCCTGAATTTCTATAGCACATCAGAGCAGTGTTAGAAAATACATTCCTCAACTACCAGCTGTTCTTTGCATGAACAGAACCTCAGCACACTGGTCCTGCCCAGCACTGCCTGAGGAATATCCTTCTGTGCAATAATGTCTAGATAGATATATTGACAATCAGGAAAGAAATGTCTTTGCATGACAACATTCACAGCTTGAAAAAAACATCTACTCTGAAATACCATAAACTTGATGTCTTTACACCATCTGGCACCAACAGCAACTAAATCTGATTCAATTTCTAAACTATACCATTTGTATTTGGCTTTACAAGGAAAAATAAAACCCTTTCCATGCTGTCTAAAAATGCAGTCAGTTCTTTTAAGTAAAGTATAGAAAGCAATTTTTTAAAAAGAGACAAGTGCATTCTACAATCCATGAGATTTTTTTCTTGGAGCACAAGAAGGCTTGTAAAGCACTAGAATTATCACTGTTCTCTATATGTGCTAAAATTTCTCTGACAGCTCTCAAACAGGAACATAACCTACCACTGGAAACCATAAAAAGACACCTCAAACGTTATTAATTATTACATAATATTGTAGTGCAGTTAATGACATAATTTTAGATTTCCAGCCTGTTTGACAGAAGAGGAACTAAAGAGAATTTAGAATTTACAACAAGCATTTCCATGCATTTTTGAATACTGCAAGCAATCAGATAGGTTCTTCTCTTAGTAACACCAAAAACTGCTTTGGATGCTCTCATCATTATCATCATTACCATCAAAGCAGAGTGAGATTTTGAAGGGGAAATTCTCCCTCGGTCCCACCCTATTCCCTGGTTCCTATTGAGGGGTGGGAATACAGTGACTATTGCACACCTCACTAATAACTATTAAGTATACTCAAAGAGTTTTATCAAATATATTCAGAGTAAGTGGTTACACTTGTAGTCCATAACTAATCAATATTCATTTTGCTATAATTCACATATACAGCTAGAGGTAGAACAGAAATTCAGGTTCCGACCCATAAGAAAACTATACAGTAGTTAATGTCAGAAATAATTGCAGGAAAGTAGGGAGGACTGTTTTGTTTCAAAGCAGAGTTGATAAATGATTACTGAATTTTGGAATAAAACATCTTTTCTCTGGGGATTTTTACCTGAACTAACGTTCACTTTACCAAACAGAATAAACGGCAAGTGCAGCTTCTCAGAATTGGTACTTTCTTGACAATGTATCTCAAATATTAACATTCTTCATGAAGTCTTAATACAGCCTAGGAATGAACAGGCTAAACTATTATATCTGTAGTTCTTTTCTTGAGACTTCTGTGAATCTGCAATACACAGTTACTGTCTTTACACTTGTTGCTGAGGAAATCTATATTTAAGGCTGACAAAATTTTTAAGTTATAGGTAGAAAGTAGCTGGTATCTTTTGTCTTGTGCCAGTGTTGCAGTTATAGTACTAGTACATATATATATATATAGCTTTTAGTTAATTCTTTCTCTTTGGAGTTTTATTTTTCTTGTTTATCTACTACTAACCCTTCTTTAGAGATATTCCAATGAGTTATAAAATCTTCCACATACATGGAGAGTGTATTTGAATGCTGAAAATAAATTAGATATACAATCATATAGGACTAACTTCTTAAAAATATATCAGATATGACGTAAACTACAACCATGAACCAAATATCTAAACTAGGAAAATGAACTTTCCTAGCTCTTCCAGATTTTATTAATACTGTCAGATAAGCTTACCCAAATAAAAGAAATCAAACCTGCTACCTAATTTATCCATTTTGATCTCTCTCTAAAGATACAAGTCTCTCTTTACTGCATGTCTTATCAAGGCAAACGTAGCCTGTGCACGTCCTTTTGTGTTTCTGTGATGTAATCCCAGCAGTCTTTGCAGTAGCTACTTTGGAACCATCTGAATAAGAGGACTGACCACTGTGTTCAGTTTTAGTCCCCTCACTGCAAGGAAGACACTGAGGCCCTGAAGCATGTCCAGAGAAGGACAACAAAGCTGATGAAGGATCTGGAACACAAGTCTTATGAGGAGCAGCTGAGAGAACTGGAACTGCTCAGTCCAGAGAATAGGCTCAAGGGAAACCCTATCACTCTTTATAGCTGCCTGAAAGGAGATTGTATTGAAGTGGGATTCTGCCTCTTTTCTCAGGTAACAGGTGACAAGGTGAGAGGTAACGGCTTTAAGTTGTGCCAGGGCTGGTTCGGGTTGAATATTAGGAAAAAGTAATTGTCAGAAAGTCTAGTGAGGTACTGGAACAATCTGCCCAGAAAGGTGACTCCACCGAGTCACCATCCTTGGAGGTGTTTAAGAAATATGTATATGTGGCACAGAAGAACATGGTCTAGAGCTGTCACAGGTATGTGTTGATGGTTGGAGTGGATTATTTTGGTAATTTTTTCAACCTTAATGATTCTAAATGGCAAAATAAAGTACCAGAAACCATGTGAACCACTCCAAATGGTGTGGTTGCTATCTTGGCATCACAATAATTAGAGACAAGTGTAGAATTCATACTATAAAACTTGTGTTGATGAGAAGAACAGGCTTCAGGAACAATCCACAGCATCTGCAAGTAGGCAGATGTACACTAGAATCTTATTTTTAAATCCAGAATCTTAAGAGGCAAGAGGTTGAGAGAGATGGGTCAACTGAATCCTCTCTCCCTTCTCATAGGAGATATATACATTTCTAGTAATATTATCTCAGGCTCCTGTGAACCAGCCAGCCCCAGTTCTAAAACAGTGAAGGAAGTGTTCTCAGTGGAACTTCTAAATAGCGAACAGGCTTTGGTAAAAGTTAGCGAATCTCACCCAAATATGGCAACTGAGTACTTTCTGTTTAATTTTAATTTGTTTTTAATTAATTTTAATTAACAGATTTTTAAGCTGTTTAATTCTGAGTAATTTCTGTTTAAGGTGCTATGGAAATGCACACAAAGAAGTGCAGCTCCATGTTCTGCCAGTATTATCAATCCCAGGTAATTAAACAAGAAAGAAAAGGCCATCCTGTAAATTAATCATCTGTAACCTTATTTAGGAATGTATTAAATACCATACTTTCATTCCCTAGAGCTCAGTTAAAATAAAACGTAAGTCATACTTGGGTATTCCAAAGTCATGCGAGCGAATCTTCTTGCCATTTGATGCCTATTATGTTAATTCAGCAATTTTTGTTTTCTGTTTTGTTTTCTCCCTCAGCACACTGAAAGTGTTCCATTCAAAACTGTTACTATAGGAACGCTATGGTAACATTTAAAATTTTGTTTTCTTTTGGATAAAAATATCAGAAAATTGACGGATAAGTTGTTTAGGTAGAACAATAGGGCATTTGATATATAACCTGCTAGCACTTAATAAGAAGTATTCCAAGTAAATGGCACAGCATTATTATCATATCACTTAGTAAAATGGCAGCAAATTATTGTATTATTCACATCTCGTTGGGTCCATGTTACTATCACAGAGATGCCTTTAAATATGACATTTAACATACTCCTTTTACACAGTAAAGTGGCTAAAAGCACATTCTAATTTTAAAATGTTTCTGATCCCTTGACAGCTTACCCAAGCATTCTGCGGGCCCCCCTGCCTCTCCAGTTGTTAACTACAGCTCTAAAACTTCTTATAATTATGAACATTGCAGTCACACAAAATTAGACTGACAGATGAAATACTGATTACCAAGGACTTATTAAGGACTACTTTGCAACCAATTATTCTGACATTTGACTTGATTTGACAGTTGAATTGAGTTGAAGATTCCTCCAAAACAGTAGAGAAGAATTTAATTTATATCCTCATAATTTTAAGATAATTGTTCAAGACAGATTCATTAACGCACCACTACAAAAATTATTTTATCTTGGAGCATCACGATTCAAATGATAGACAAATCGTAAAAACAGGGGGTCTCAAACATGAACGTAGTGTATTCTCTCATATTTTGAGATTTGGCAACTGCCACCATGATGTCTCACATAAGAAAAAGCATTTTACCACCAGCTTCCAGGGATTATCACTGACCATTAAACTGAGAAAAACAAAAATATATTTACAAATCGTTAAATATTTTTCCTGTAAAGCAATCAAACTCATTAAATAAGATTATATGCAATTTCCAGTGCTGTAACTTTGCTGTGCAATTACATGCAAATTTACTGTCATTACATTGTTTCCCAGTAATTTCTAAAGTGTTTCTGCAATTTAGTGCATTTCACCTGGAAATTCTCTGAAACACCTACTCCATCTTTTTTAAATTTGCAAATAAGAATTAGCAGAAATATATTACCCCTTACTTTAAACTCAGTGAGTGTAATTTCAGAGAACAAAGTTTGCTTTAGCAAACATTGACAAATATTGATTCCCAAGAAATATCTCTGAAAGATGTGAAGAGATACATGTATAGAAAATGAAGAAATGAACTTGTTGTGCTAACTAGCTGGATAAAAAAGGACAAAGCACAACTGCCCAGCCACCAAGGAATGAATTAAGCCTTTTTAAAGGATTTTTAAGGCTATTTTAAGGTATAGGAAATTTCACCAATCTGTCACAAATTCATATATTAATGACAAATACCTTAGATAGAGTTCAATTATTTTTGTTTTTGCTTATCACCTTTTTTGCTCAGTTCCACAGAGAAAATTAATTAAGTCATATTCAAAACCATGATTCTGCTTCTTGCAAGTTATCAATTTGCCTGGACTTGAACAATATGAGAAATGAACTGAAAGTTAGTATTACTGTAGAAATGAAAAACAAAACAGATGTCAGTGACGCAAGAAATAGAAATAAAACTTTTCAGAATTTGATGCATAAATTTATTACTCTTTAGTTTTAAATATAATTGGTTTTATAGGACTTTTTGTTTCTGTAAATTGGGTAAGACATAGGTATCAAAACGACAGGAATGCATTTCAAGCCTTTCATTTCTTGTCTCAGAAGAAAAATCAATAAACAGAAATAAATGTGTTCTTCATTAATAATAGAAGTAGCAGTATCTTTTTCCAAAACATTTGGCTGGTAATACGACTCTAATCAGCTAAGCTTTTTCAAAGCATCAAAACAAAATCATAGAATCATTAGAGTTGGAAGGGACATTTAAAGGTCATCTAGTCCAACTCTCCTGCAATAGAGGACATCCAGAGCTAGATGAGATTGCCCAGGGCTTGATCCAGCCTTGCCTTGGAAGTCTACAGGGATGGGGTATCAGCCACATCTCTGGGTAGTCTGTTCCAGTGCCTCACCATCCTCACTGTAAAAGAATTTTCCTTATATCTTACATAAATCTACCCTCTTAAAGCTTTTAGCCATTTCCTCTTGTTTTATCACAACAGATACTGCTAAAGAGTCTTTTTCCTTCTTTTCTCTACTTCCCCCTTAGATACTGAAAGGCCATTATCAGGTCACCTCAGTCCCTTCTCTTCTCCAGTCTTTAAAGACCCAGCTCTCTCAATCTGTCCTCACAGGAGAAGTATTCCACCGCTTGGGTCATTTTAGTGGCCCTTCTTTGGACATACTCCAACAGGTCCATGTCTCATCTGTACTGAGGACTCTACAACTGGATGCAGTACTCCAGGTGAGGCCTTGCCAGAGCAGGGGGGCAGGATCACCTCCCTTGCCCCACTGGCAACACATCTTTTGATGCGGCCCAGGATATGGTTGGCTTTCTGGGCTGCAAGGTCACGTTGCTGGCTCTTGTCCAGCTTCGCATCTACTAGTACCCACAGGTCTTTTTCGGCAGTGCTCACCCAATTCTTTCATCCCCCAGATTGTACTGGTGGTGTATGTTGCCTTGATCCAGGTGCAAGACTTTGTACTTGCATTTGTTGAACATTATGAGATTCACCTGAGCCCACTGCTCAAGCCTGTCTGGGACCCTCTGGTGTATCAACCAAACCTCACAGATTGATGTCATCAATAAACTTGCTGAGAGTGCACTTGACTCCACTGTTAATATCTTTTATCTGAAATTGTCCTAGAAGATTGAACCACACTTTAAATTCTGAAGAAGTATTCTATATAATAGTTGGGTTTTTCTGACAGATAAATGTGAGACATCATAAATGTTACTGCCTGTGTTAAAAACACAGACTCTAAATGTAAGGATTTCAGTTTCTGAATCTGTCATTTGCACACCTTTATGAAAATTGGGCAGAAAAGGATGAGTGGGTGCTGACTGAAAGTCTGATTGCTGCAAATTAATTATTTTGAGTGAAAATCATTTCTGGAGTAAAATAAAGAGTATTTAAACTGCCAGAATCTAAGTGAAAAAATTGTTTTTCATGCCACAGTGTATTTCATCATTTACACAGTAAAATTGGATGTATTTTCATTTACTTCTTATTCTAAGCAACTGATTCTCTTCTTTGGAAAACAGAATGCATGTGTAAATAAATGTCTTATCTATAATTTTATAGAATCATAGAATCATTAATGTTGGAAAAGACCTCTCAGGTCATTTAGTCTAACAATCCACCGGCCACCAAAAATGCCCACTAAACCACGTCCCTAAGTACTACATCTTCCTTTTCCTTAAACACCGCCAGGGACAGTGACTCTGTGACTTTCCTGTACAACCTGCTCCAATGTCTAGCAATTCTTACTGAGAATATCCAATCTGAACCTCCCATTGCACAACATGATTATACAGACTGGTAGAAAAATTCCCTGAGTGTAGTCCTGCTGAGAAGGGCTTAGTGATTCTGGTAGGTTAAAAATTTAACATGAGACAGCAGTGTGTGCTGGCAGCCCAGAAGGCCAACAGCATCACGGGCCGCATCAGAAGAAGGGTGATCAACAAAGCAAGGGAGGAGATTATCTCTCTCTACTCTGCCCCCGCAAGGCCCCAACTGGAGTATTGAGTCCAGGTCAGGGGCCTCCAACAAGGGTATGATGTTGAGTTTTTTGAGATGGTCCAGAGGAGGGCCACAAAGATGATCCAAAGACTAGAGTACTTCTTCTATGGAGGAGAGAAGGCTGAAGGGAAACCTCATTGCAGTATACCATTATTTAATGGAAGATTATAAACATAAGGGAAAACAACTTTTTACACATGTAGATCGTGGTAGGCAAGGGGGAATGGTTTTTAACTAAAGGGAGGGAAGATTTAGATTGGATATACAGGGGATGTTTTTCATTTAGAGAGTGTTGAGGAGCTGGAACAGGCTGCCCCAAGAAGTTGTGGATGCCCCATTCCTGGAGGTGTTCAAGGCCAAGTTGGATGGGGCCCTAAGCAACCTGGTCTAGTATTTGTTCTAGCATTTGGCAACCTTCCTGAAGCAAGGGGATTTAATCTTGGTGATCCTTGAGGTCCTTCCAAAACAAGCCATTCTGTGATTCTATGATTCTGTGATTCTATGATTCTGTGATTCTCTGACTCTGTGATTACCTTTCATTCTATCTCTAGTTACCTGGGAGAAGAAGCCTCCTTTCTGGTTGTTGTAGAGAGTAATAAGGTATCTCCTGAACCTCGTTTAGTTCAGACTAAACAATCCCAGTTCTCTTAGCCGTTCCTCATAAGACTTGTTTTCAAGATTCTTCACCGGCTTTGTTGCTCTTCTCTGGAAACTCCATGGCCTCGGTGTCTTCCTTGTAGTGAGAGGCTCAAAACTTCATACAGCACTAGAGATGAGGTCTCACCAGTGTCGAGTACAGACAGACAATAACCGTTCATTCTTACTGCACTATTTCAGACACAATCCAGAGTGCTACTGGCTTTCTTGGTCACCTGGATGCACTGCTGGTTCATGTTCAGCCAAGCATCAACCAACAGCCCCAGATCATTTTCTTTCATGCAGTTTTTCAGCCACTCTGCCCCAGGCCTGTAGCACTGCACAGAGCTGTTGTGGACAGAGTGTAGGACCTGGCTCTTGGTCTTCTGAACTTCATCCCATTGACCTCATCCCTATTGTTCAGCCTGTCCAGGTCCCTCTGTAGGGCCTTCCTATCCTCGGGCAGATCAACACTTCCCCCCAGCTTGATATCCTCTGCAAACTTATTGAAGGTGCTCTCAATGCCCTCATTCAAATCATCAATGAAGATACTAAACAGGACAGGGCTCAATACTGACTCCTTAGGAAAATGACTTTTGACCAGTCACCAACTAGATTTAACTCCATTCACTGCCATTCTGTGAGATCAGTGCTCCAGCCAGTTTTTTGCTCAGAAAAGAGTGCACTTGTCCAAGCCATGGGATGCCAGATTCTCCAGGAGAATACTGTGGGAGACATTGTCAAAGGCTTAGCTGAAGTCTAGGTCACCTGCATCCGCAACATTTCCCTCATGCACCAGGTTGGTCACTCACTCATAGAAGGAGACCAGGTTGGTCAAGTAGGACCTGCCTTTCATGAACCCATGCTGGATATGTTTGAACACCCAGGTGTCCTGCACATACCCTCTGAATTAAAAAGAAGTAGTAGAAAGCCCCTGCAAAGATGATGGATGTCCTATATGGATTCAGAACAGAATTCCACACAAAATCTGCTGTTATTTTTATATTCATTATGAGTTAGCTTTGATTTCTTTAATGATTCCACTGTATATTGTAGCAGGAGTACAATTTTTTAAACTATGATCCAAGGATTGTTTGGTATTTATAAGGCATGTCTCGTGTCTAATGATCATTCATAAGACAATAAGTTGGTCCACTAAATATAATTCTGTGAAATCTGGCTATTCTTTTAATCAAAACGTAATAAATCATAGGCAAAAATTGCCCTAAACACAAGCAAAGAAACAGTCAAAATATATAAAAAAAAAAAAAAAGAAAAAAAAAACACCAGAAACCTTATGGATAAATTAAATTTGCCTATTATTTTTTAAGAGGATTAAAAATCTCACTATTAACGCAGAACAACATGGTTCTTTAATTAAATACTAAACCAAAACATGTATTCTGTACTAGATGTTTAAAGCTAAATTACTATGATTATTAAACTCAATGATTATGAAAGAGAATGTTAGGTTTATAATATAATACAAATTTTAGGCATTGACTGTTGTAAGGACTCTCAGTTTTTGTGGGTTTTTTTCTTTTGCCCTTGAAGTGTTTTTGTTATAAAGAACACAAAGTGCGGCTGACAAGTCAGATCTCATTTGAACCCACATTTCAAATTATTAACAATGCTGCCTAAAATACTGCTTAGAAGTATATGTAAAAATGAGTGAAATGTGAAATCCCCCATGGATTAGATAAAAGCACATGAGATCCTAGGGATTGGGTGGATATTGGACAGGAGGCATAGAGTCCAAGATAATTCATGATCAGTCATCTTCGATAAGCAAATTAAAGCTTTAAAGCTAAGCAATAACTGCTGCAGCTACATAGTGCACTTGCCAGTCTTTTTAGAGCAATCTCCATCCTGAGCCATTTCAACAGCTATTTTGAAATTAAAGTACTGCAATATTATTTTTAACTTTTCAAGGACTCCAAGAGCTACACAATATACACATGTACAGAGCAATCACAATAGGATAAATGAAAGAAGCTGAATTTTCAAAATACAATAAGATTGAATAAGCATTTAATCTTCCAGCCAGTGTGAAAGATATTAAATGTTACCAAACAGCAAAGCGAAAGTATACTTCATATACTTCTGATTGTTGCTCACAGAAAATAATACTTCATTCCACAGACAAATTAATTTGCATAATCCTTCTCTAATATGGTGATGACAAGTCTGAAAAAAAAGTAACATATTCATATTAGTTATTGATACGTGGGATTGCTAACACTTACTTAGCTTACCTGAACTCAGCTTAAACAAACCCAGCCAAAACCAGACACCTTTAGATTCACATTCTCTTTCTGTTCTACCAAATTTAATACTACTAAGTCTTTCATTTTTGAGTCTCATTAGACAAAAAAATTACTTGCTTTTTATCATGGGGATTAAACTACTCACATGCACTTGTAAGCACAGCATAAATCCTAAACGGGTCCTCTTTAAATATTAGTAGTTTTCCATGTCACTCGTTAGTCTGCATTTGCAATATTTTATGAAGAAATAAACCAGTTTTTGATGAATTTATTTCATTATTATACTCACTAAGTGACCAGTTGAACAGTTTATAACTTTCATATTTCTTGTACATCTCTTTTATTCTATTCATTCCTAGCAAAGGCAGCTAATCACTACTAAATAATGTGAACACATCTTCTAATTTCCCCATTTATAAGAAGTTATTCATATCTCTGCACCACCTGTACTGCAAAAGTTACTTCTATTCTTACACTTGTCTCAGCACAATACATGCTTTGGAATTTATAGGGATGCTCAGAATATTGATTGGAATCCACAGAAAACACTGCTATAATCACTTGAATAAGACATTCCAGAGATGATATAGAGTTTCCATCATTACTACATGGACTACATGGGACATGGTCTCCATGCTCGGAGATCTTAGAAAAACACCTGATCAACCGGCTCCTGGCAACTGTTTTGATGACTGAGAGACTCAGTTCCTCACTGTCCTAGTCTTAGTTGCAGGCGATTTGAATGATTATTTATCAGAGCTTAAAAATATACCACATGCTGAAAAGTGGAGTCAAGTGTATTTTTCAGTCAGAGAAATAAAGTCACAAAGGTCACTTCTCACATCCAAGCGTTTAAAATAGATATTAACATTTGGTCAACTTAATAGCATTTTATACTTCTCTGTCTGTGCTAACTAAGACTTTGGTTTGGTTTCATGAACAGGAGCATCCAGCACCTCTGAGGGCTCTGGGTTTTCCTATACATTGGCAATATGCTACTTCCTACAAGTCTGAGTCAGTCTGGACTGTCAGCTGGAGCCTGCATGGGATACTCTCATCATCTGAAGTGGTACTAAATGGTGACGGCTGTGGTATACAGCTAATAACCAATGAGTACATTAAGGTGGAGGTACCTAGAACATGGGAAGACTTGTACATCCAGATTCGTGTCTTAATATGTGAGCTAAGTCTAACAGCTGTTATGGATTCTAGCAGAAAGTAAGCATCTAAATATTTTGTAGATCTGTGCTTAAGCTCCCTAATGCAAGGAACATTTTCTGAATGGTTTTAGAGTCTCTTAGTAAGGCTCCAACTTTTTTTTTACTGTTGCATACTGTTGTATAGATGCAACATAACTAAAACCATAAATTTAAATTTTTCAACCATAAATTCTTAGATCATAACTTTTTCTTTCTTCTTAATTTTAACTAGAACGCAAGGAGCATAGACTATTTTATGCCCCCTAAATAATTTTTAGTCCCTCAGGAGAACAAAGCTGTTAAAAGCCATGCAAGTGGTAGAATACCATATACTTCCTAAGGGAAGTTTATCATTGAGATAAGTGAAGAATGTCCGAATCACTTCAAAATATATTGCATCGTGTAAATATCTATTTGTCTTAGAGAAGTCACCCTGAAAGTGAAAGTGGATAAATTATTAAGATTGAACACCTTCTAGTCAGTAAGAAATGTTTAATCTTCATTCTCTTGTCACTGTATTAGTTTGCTAATGCACAAAGCTGCAGATGACAAATAAGCTATACCTTAGGATGCAGTGAATACATATCTGTCTATTCCAAGAAGGTGTAAAATATAGCAAAAAAATCCCTAAAATTAATACCTTTTAACATTTAATATAAAGCAATAATTTCTCTTAATTTTTCATTGTAAATGTTCCTCTAACTAAAGAACTGCCATTGATATCGACAGTGATATAATATCTGGGAAACTAACTATACTCTATTCTTTTTTTTCTTGGGTTTCTCCAGGCCTTGTGCTAAAATTCTACGACCAAATAAAAAGATTAGGAGCAATTTTTCTCTGTTGAAGCCCACTACCTCTGATGAATCAGCCAGATCAGTTCTCCAGAGTTGTAGGCTTTATAAGTAACTTCACATAAGATGGATTTTTTTTTCTGTGTTACTGTTTGAACTTTGAAAAAAAGCAAGATTTCCTCCACAAAGATATCCTTTGGTAGTGCCTAGAAGGTACTCAGCAATTGTACAATTGCACATACTGAAAGCTGCACATTAATCCATATAGACAATTATGTTCTTTCAGAAACAAACTGAAGTATTTTGACTAAGGTCAGACTTCTACAAAGCAGTTTGCCTGGTGTCTTGTAATGACTGTTGATTGCAGTTGTAAAAAAAAAATCTGCAATTATCATTTACATGGGAAAATTCTTATTTGTTGCTATTCATTCACAGCTGTCTTCTTCAAAAGCATTTATAACTTCTGTACATGGAGTTTATCACAGGCCAACAGAAGGAGAGAGAGAATTTCATTGAAGCCTTTTGTTAAAACACTGCAGAGCAAAGCAGTCAATGGAGAAAGCTGTATCTGGCATTTCCTTGACAGAGCCTGCAACACAGATAACATGGCTAGTCAAGGCTGAGTGGTAGAGAGATATCATTTTAACCTCATCTGCTCTTGCCATTTTAGTTAGATGTTCATACAGTTATGGACGCCTACTACAGTGACAGCTGTTCCTTTCCACATATCAGAATAAGAAGAGCGGACACAAGCTATAGGGAGTTAGTTGTGGTTTTTTTCATTATGGAAGAGGCTGTCTGGTGTATTTAGTCTGAAAAAGTAAGCAAAGGTTATAGCCTTACCACACCATCCACAGTGTCAACTTCTTAGCCATTTAATAGGTACAAAAAGTCACTGTGTCTCATGGATACAGAAGCTTAATGTTTCAGTATGGATGTAACTTAAGCCTCAGAAAGAAAACTATTTGTAAGATTAAGTGATAATTTGTTGTATTAATATTTTTTTAAATACTTTTATTTGCTATTAATCAATTAGCAATGTGCCAAAGTGCAGATTCCTTTTCTTTAAGGCCAAATAACTCAAGTGACACATTTAACTATGTTAAAAGGCATGATCATGATTATTGCAACTACTTCCACAGTATTATCTGAGAATGCAAATAAGCTCTTGGCAAATTGAAATGTAACTGTGAAAAAGTACATGTGCTTTTACAGAACACTTGGACCCATATTAAATGAATAAAATAATTGTCTAACTGAAACGTGTGAGCTACATGAACTTTGGAGAAACAGACTGCTGTGAGTCTCATGAACAGAACACTAATGGTTCCTTTTCCTTTGTTCACCATACTCCTGACTTTTTAAAGTTATTAGACAGAAACATCAGATATTTCAGGAGGGAAGCATTCATCACTTAGCACTAAAGTAAACAAGTGTCCTTTCAGCGTGATATTTGTCTAGAGATTCTTAAAGATCTATATTTCACAAAAACTTATTGGAGGAAAGATATCAGGAGTGACCATTTTTAAATCCCTTTGATAGATTTTTTTAATACTTTCCAAAATAAATGCCTTAATAATCTCTTCTTTAAAGATTTTAACTTTATTAAACTAACTCAAACAGCACTACACTTAAATTGGATTTTCCACAGAGTCTGATCAATACTGATTTGTTCAGACACATTTCTATCTAATAAGTGCTATGCAATTTAATTGGTGAATTGTATATAAACCAATCTCTTTAATTCAGCTTTAGAAGAATTGGTTAACTGATTCATGACTCATGATACATGAAAAAATGTTAGATTAGTCTTTTATGATCCTGATGTCTTAAAATATGTTTATTGTAGATCACAGAAAGATACCAATAGCTAGGAGAGTAGCTATGTATACACCAAGAGAGGTTCAAATTAAGTATTAGGAATAAGGTACTTACTATGCAGGTGGTCAAACACTGGAAGAGGCTTCCTAGAGAAGTGCCTGTCAGTGTTTAAGAGGCATCTGAACGATTCCCTTAGTAAAAGTGGTCATGATGTTAGACTTGTTGATATTTGCAGGTCCATTCCAGCTATTCTATTCTATTATCCCAGTTTCAAGCACTATTCTATTCTATTCTATTCTATTCTATTCTATTCTATTCTATTCTATTCTATTCTATTCTATTCTATTCTATTCTATTCTATTCTGTTCTGTTCTGTTCTGTTCTGTTCTTTCTGTTCTTTCTGTTCTGTTCTGTTCCATCATTCTATTCCATTTTGTTCCAGATATGATTATTCATTAAATATAAAGTCATTTATAATTCTGAAGACTGTTAAATATACACCAAAGAGGGCTACTCACTGCCTCACATTTCTAGAATGGCATCTTTAACTCATGGATATTATATTAGCATAGACAAATTTGAAACAGCCTTCAGATCTGTATATCCTTACATCCCAAAATCTCCAAAAACTCAGAGCAATCTAAAGCTGATTAGATAACACATATAAACCCACTTATGAACAGTCAGCTAACTTAAAATATAAGTTTCAATCCTTGTTATTGAAAATGATTTAGAGTTCATTTCTTGAAAAGATTCCTATCTGAAAATCTTAGTGCAAATGAATGTTATGATCACAGCCAGAAAGCAATCTCTTAGCCAAGTCTTTTTTAACTAGAGACACTCTTTGCTCTGGAAAATATTTGTGTCATGCAGGGAATGATTCACTTCACCTAATTTTAGATGATTAAGAGTTAAAATCTCAGCATGTCTCCCTGGGCTAGTCCCACAGTCTATGCAATGAAGTAGGCCCTTTGAAGACGGCATGTGGCTTACACAGGAATGCAGGGTATTTCACAAACATATTGCAGGCATCTGTGATATAATGTGTAATGTAATATAACATAGATTCACAACAGTGGATCAACCTAAAAGCACATCTAATCTGACATTCTGTCTATAAAACTCACCAAAATCAGATGCTTGAGGAGGAGTTCAAAAAAGCCCACAAGTGATACCTGATTTAAATAACCTCTAGACCTATAGCGACCTAGGGCTTTGTGACTTCCTGAGCTGGATGTTTTGTATGTGTTTAATAATATCCTTTACTATTTTTCTGATTAACTTCTCTTCTCAAGGTTCCCACAAACACTAATAATGTAGCAAGGCAAGATTTGCTAGACACTGTGAAAAACGCTTTCATATGTTTATTTGGTGTCTGCCTCCTAATTTAATGTAATGACCCTGGTTCTTATTTTGGAAGCGAAGGTGTTTGGTCCCTGTCCAGATTCTTCATGCCTCTCATGATTTCACAGCTCTCTATCACATTACATGTGAATTTGTTCTGACAAATCTCCAGACTCAGAAAATGAAGGTGATTGCATTAACACATATGCTAAGCTTGAACCATGCCTGTCAGCAGCACTTATGAGCTCAAATACATTAACTTTCCAGAATGACCAAAGCAAACTCTCAGATAACCACAAATGCATGACAAAAGCATACTTCCAAGCTCTGGGGGAGAATTAAAATAAGGAGAAGAAAAAGAAAGAAAGAAAGAAAGAAAGAAAGAAAGAAAGAAAGAAAGAAAGAAAGAAAGAAAGAAAGAAAGAAAGAAAGAAAGAAAGAAAGAAAGAAAGAAAGAAAGAAAGAAAGAAAGAAAGAAAGAAAGAAAGAAAGAAAGAAAGAAAGAAAGAAAGAAAGAAAGAAAGAAAGAAAGAAAGAAAGAGAGAAAGAGAGAAAGAGAGAAAGAGAGAAAGAGAGAAAGAGAGAAAGAGAGAAAGAGAGAAAGAGAGAGAGAGAGAGAGAGAGAGAGAGAGAGAGAGAGAGAGAGAAAGAGAGAAAGAGAGAAAGAGAGAAAGAGAGAAAGAGAGAGAGAGAGAGAGAGAGAGAGAAAGAGAGAAAGAGAGAAAGAGAGAAAGAGAGAAAGAGAGAAAGAAAGAAAGAAAGAAAGAAAGAAAGAAAGAAAGAAAGAAAGAAAGAAAGAAAGAAAGAAAGAAAGAAAGAAAGAAAGAAAGAAAGAAAGAAAGAAAGAAAGAAAGAAAGAAAGAAAGAAAGAAAGAAAGTTGTATTCTTTAAAGAAATGAGTGTAATTTCTGGGCTTTTTTTACCATGAAAATATAGTTAATACATAGAAACAGCTTCATCTACTGGTGTGTAAAAGAACTGGTCACATTACTTGTAAGTATATATATTCAAGATAGGAGAATGATTTCTTAGCTGAATCTGTCCCAAAGGTCCCTTTAAGCAACTTTGATCATAAGGCAACTCATGCCCGAAAAGTCTGGAAATTAGCTCTAAAAGAAACAAAACCAGTATTCTGCATCTTGTGACTACAGCATCCATTGTAGAAGGTGCATGAAAAGAAAGCTGGGAGACTGGAGGCTTTCTGAATGAGGCTTACTGGGGAAGTACAAAGGCTTTAGCCTCCAGGTGTTGTGATATATGCTCTTATACCATGAGGCATGATCAGAAAAAAATCACAGGAGTGTATCTGGCAGATGTCACTATTTTCAGGTGCCAGATTGACATTTGCAGTTGAGGTTTAGATTAGGTTAGCCTTGTAATTGCTGTAAGGCCAACAAGTCAGAATGCAAACAGAAGAAAATAAAGTGGTGGCCATACTTGTTCTCATTCATTTGAAATGACTGTATCTCAGCTTGAATGAAGAACCAAGCCCATGGCCTGAGGAGTATGGGAGATGAGTGATTTTTCCCCTCAGAGCTCATGCCTGCTTTTTTTCAAATCATGAAGCTAAGGCAGGTAACATCAGTTGCTGTTATGTTTCTTTTTTCCTGCTCCTTTTGCACACTCATTAAGTGGCACAATACTCAGTCTGGATGAAAATAATGCACATGAAACACTGTGGAAATGAAAGTTCTCATTTTTCCAGGCACCGTGCTCTTTAAACCATGCATGGCTGTTTTAATATATCTCTGGGAGAACAAGGTTTTCCTGGAAAACCTATCTTCTTTAAAAGAGCCATAGTGAGCCCCTCTTCCTTCTCTAGATGGAAGAAGAGGGATGCATGCTTCCACAGAGCACCAGGCATCTCATGTGGAGCACAGACAGCCTGAGAAGTTTCATGGTTACTTTGGTCTCGCTTACCACAATGAGCCTTATGAGTCTTATTCTATAGAGGCACTTGGAGATCATTTTGCAAGCTTGTACGCTCCGTCAACATGGAAAAAGCCAAATAAAATACGTCTGTTTCGGGTAATAGTCTTAAATTAGAGAAGTCATAACAGACTCTAAGAACCAGTGTGAGTTCTTCATTCATGTAAAACAGCTACAGGGTGACCTGATTCACAACAAATCCTGGTTCCCTTACGGCACAGGAATATATAATTACAAAAAAAACTGGAAGTAGCAAGGATTAAATTACGTTGCCAGAGTAGTTCATTTCTAAAGGGCTTATTACAGGCATGAACCGCAAACCTGTGATTTTTCTTTTTTCACATGAATTGATGTCATAATGAGGTTTAAATGGAGACTCAGAGTCTACTTTGCCTCCCAAAGGAGAGGGGTTTCCCCTCTACCCTGGACATAGTGCCTCCTTCTGCTGTGCTACTTAATGCAAATGTAAACAAAAAGGAGAGTCAAACCATGAGAGCCGAATTCATTTCCAGCAGGCTGTCATGGCCTTTCACTTTGGTCTCTTCATGGTTCACAAGGATACCTTTCAAGTCTGGTTTATACAGAAGATGCTTATATGATAAAAGGGTACAATCTAAAGCAGAAATACAGTGGTGATTGTGAGGTGGAAACAAATCTGTTTATAGAAGCAATCCGTGTGGAACCTTGATTGTAGAAATCTTTAACACTTCTGTTATTGGAACGACTGAGAACATAGCAGGAAATCCCAAATGAACAGTTATTTTTTCTACCAGTCCTGAAAGCTAATGTTTTATTATAAATCTGTCCTTTCCAACACATATTGCATCCCCTCAGGGCTAGCTCCACTGTGTATGCAGATTAAGCAGTTGCCTATGGCAGCAAAATGTTAGGCAGGCAAAATGTTTAGTGACTTTTTATTGTGCAACTGCAAGCTGGGTGAAGAAGACGTTTTCCAGTGTTCTGAGGACTACAAAAGAGAGATTCCCCAGTATGTTCTTCTGCATACAAGTGAGTAAAAAAAAAAAAAAAAAAAAAAAAAAAAAGTGCAGGTTTTCACAGCAAGAAATTGTTTTTAAATTACAAGCTCAATGATAGGAAATATCAAAAGCCTTCACATTTTAACTAAAAAAAAAAAAAAAAAGAGAGAGAGAGTATTGGATGCTGTGACAAAATGTTTGTCATGTTTTGTACTTTAACCTTCAACAGAGCCAGAACTGCGTCATTTGTGTGACTATGTGACTATTTATTAAGAACTACGGGGTCATCACCTTGAACTTTTTGCCATGGAGGATTCAGGGAGTTGTTCAGTATTTGAGAAGGCACTTGCCAATCCCAAAGTGAAATGAATATAAAGATGAATGTTTATTCAAGCTAAGCATTTGACCACAGTGACTTTTACACACTACACCTCCTTTTAAAAAAAATTAAGTCACCTATTAAGGATACACGTGAAAATATCTTATAAATAAGTATGGAGAAAGACAAGAACACAGAACCAAAGCAGAAGAGGATATATTCTTTCTGTAATGGCTTTTCCCCTATTTTCATTCCCAAACCTGTTTCTCACAGTTCAGTCTATCATTCTTCTTGGCGTATTCCTGCAACAAAGATCTGATCTGCATGGCCACAAGAGTGCTGAACTAGACCAAAGCACCAGCCTCTAGCACTACACACTGCGCTCATCACTCCATTCATGACAGGTCTTCCTGTTCTAGAACACACCGACATGTTGGTCATGACTTTTATTCGGTAATTAATAGGGCAGGCCATCAGCCAGAGCTTGTTTCCAGAATGGTGCTGTGGCATCTGGAAGAATCATGCCTTTTAAGGGGGTGATACAGAAAACTAAAACTTAAACTACAGAAATGCACCTCAGTTCTAGAGGGATTTCTAAGTACTTTTCTTCCATGCTGAAATAATTAAATGCCTTTCAGATGTGCTGGGAAGTGGACTCTGCAAGAAGCCACTGATGGAAGAAGCCACAGACAGAACTGCACCATTTGAGTTAAAGCAAGTCAGTAGGACAAAAATAAGATGTTTTAAAAGAGGACAGACAAGGTCAATTATAAATAAGGCCTACAATGCACATGTTTCTTGAAAAGTGTTGTATGCTGACTGCCTTCAAACGGACATTGAGGTCTCTCAGGATTCGCATCTTAAATGGCACAGACTTAATCCAAACAAAGGTGTTGAAGAGTGGATTGATGGTGAACTTGTTTGAAGTACATTTTGAAGTATACAGCTAGAAAAAGAGCAGAAAATCAAATCAGAGAGCTTTAAACAGATAAAGTTTAGGAAGGCAGACTTGAATTTTCTAGGTGGCTCTTTATTTTGTCTTCAAGTGCAGAAGATTTTGTGGGCTTGTTTAATTAAGCAATCAAATCCTCTAGAACTCAGTGAGATCTTCCATCAACAAAAATGTCCAATAATTTCTAGGGTAACTTCCTCAGACAAAAAGACAAACAGAGCAAAGCAGTGACATAAGATCTTCATCTCACAAAGAATTATTAAATCAAGTTTGTCTGATCTGCTTTGCTTATAGTTCCCAGGAAGTTCTCAGCAGGGCTGCTCAAGCTGACCTGAACCACAAGATGTGGAATGAATAACCCAGCAGCACAGTGAAGAAACTGTCCCACGGTGGGATGTAACTGCCTGCCCATTCTGTTACAAATTGGATGTGGGATCCCATGGGTACTGTTCTCCTCTCTGGAATTTTTGAATCTGTCTTCTGGATCACGTGGGTCTTCAAAATCTTTGCTGCTTAAAGATTTAATGTGTGGCTTTTAGAGTTAATAAATCCACTACAGATTAGGAAACAAATTACAACTTTTCTGACAGTCTTTAGCAAATTAATTTATTCACAAATAATTTCCTATCCTTTTGACACTCTCCAACAAGCAACACCTTTAGCTAAATTGCTGTCTACTCAGACCAGCCTAATTATCATATATAAATTACTATTTTTGCTCAGATGTGCAGGTGCAGTTCTCTGCAAGACAATCAGTTTTTGTTAGATACACCCAAAGGGTCAAGATTTCAACTAAGTTGTAAAGCTCTGGCAAAATCCAGTAACATCTACATGACCTTATTGACTGCTTCTGCTAAAGTGAAAGGATTAAATTTGGTTATCAGAAATATGTTGTTTTTGTGGTTTTTTTTTCACTCAGATCCCTCCCCAATTTTTTTTCCAGTGAATATAAAGTCCAGAAGGAATTGGCCTTGTACAACATCTGGAACTGTCCACTAACAAAGCTGATGCTGTGTATTCCAAGTATTACAAGGAAAGGGAAGGGAAGGGAAAGGGAAAGGGAAATGGAAAGGGAAAGAAGAAAGGAAGACAACCATCAGTTAATTCAGTACCAGATTAAAATAAAGAAAACCAATTTATTATCAACACATGTTGCTCCAAAAGTAATGCTTCCTCTTTTTTTTTTTTCTTGGAAACTTCTCCTAATGCAAGGAGCACAATAAAACTGATTGGTAGAGCAAATCCTCTCCTACAAAACACTTTTTTTTCAACACAGTCATCACCATTAGCTGATTTGCATGGATGAGCTGATGGGAATGTTCTTCATATTGTGGTTCAACAGCTGCGGATGGTCATCAGGAATGTGGCTTGTCTTTCATGTCACTGGCACTACAGCTGAAATGCACCACCCACTGCCTGTGGGGTGGAGCTCACGTCCATTCACATCCACTGTTGTTCAGCAAGTGCTGATGAATGTCAGTGGGTTCCTTTCACTCCACATGGAGCAGTTCAGTGACACAATGTTGCCTCATGCACACTTCCATGTCAGCCTGCCCCTCTGCTGCCATCTGTCACACGGCAACAGTATGTAATGGAATACTGGTGGGAAAGCTTAACCTCTATTGCCATACTTCCAACCACCTCTGATGTCATGGACAAAAGAGGAGGCATTACTTTCAGAGTTGCTCTCATATTTTGCTTCTATATTATAATACTTTTGTGAACTAATGTCTGAATTCTTATTTCAATTTTTTTCTCTCTCCAGATGTATCGCATACCTAAAGCAAATACAAGATGACAAGGGTTAAATAATTACCATGGACTAAAAATAATAAAAATAACAATTTTTCTTAATTTAATGTTTTGAAATTGACTGAAATTACTATTACAGGTTTTTTTCAAAACAATTTTGTAGTTTCTCTTTCACCCTACCTTAGCCTGAAATTAATTCTCATTACTGGTTCATTTACTGAACTTAAATTATATATATTCTTCTGACTGTAATTTGGAGAAGTCACAGATGATGCTCTAGAACCACATACTCTGTTCTGAATGCACCTCTTTGGAGGTACTATTATCTTTTCTGAATGCCATTAGCCTTCTCACCATAAAATTCTCCCTCACAGATGGAAATTTCAGCTATAAGAAAATGTTGGGTGAAAGAAATTACAGTCTTATGGACCAACTTGTATGTATTGAATTCACAAAACTGATTTATTTTTATTTTAACCCGCCCTTTTCATGGGTTCCAGACCACATATGTAGGGCACTTTAATTTCTCTCCTTTCTCAGAATGTGAAACCCCCTAGGAGCAGTTCCTTTGCACTCACTATGCACCTCCAGGGTACACAATTCAAACAAGAGCTACCTTGTACTAACAGAGCGTTGATTTGCTTGTGCTCATGAAAGCAAGGAGGACACTTTTCAGGATGGAAGCAGGGCAGGAGGGTGGGGGATGTTCTAGTTTTTTAATTAAAATATATTGTTAAGAACACTGTAGAGACTCTTGAATAGTTGGAGTTTTCTTTCTTCCATATTTTAATATTTCTAAATGACCGTTCACTCATGAAAACAGAAGTTTATTTTCAACACATAACTTCCATAAAAGAGTAGTCGTAAAGCATAGTAAGTTATTTATGGTTGAAAAATATGGCTATCCTCTGGCTTTCCTTAAGACTTTTTTCCTTACCCACAGCATACTGTGATTTTTAGGACTCTGTTCTTACTCTCCACTCATGCATAAACATTTGCAGAATTATGGCCTTCAGCTCCCAACCCTGCAAAGACAGTCTGTTCCTGAGCCAGTGTATAAAGTGGCTACTGTTAAGAACATAATTTCAAAAGATTCTAAAATTTAGGAATAATGACTGTACTTAATGGTTTCTCTGAAGCATCCATCTGAAATGCACTGGAATACTTTGAAGTAATTCTTGCACTGGGATATTTTCTGTTTTGCAATAATTCATAGTGTCTATAGAGTATTTCATCTTTCTGTTGCTCTTTTAAATAGGTGTTAGGCCACTTCAGAGATAAAAAAAATTATTTCTCCATACTTCCAGGAAAAATGTGTTATCTTTACGCATTTTCTTATGCTATATTTGCCTGTATATCTTCCCTTACTCTGGGGGGTGGGGGGGGAAAGAAGGAGAGAGAAAGAAAAAAAACCCAACCCCATAGATTTACTTGCTCGATGATAATATCTTCTTTAAAGAGGAAAAAATAGTATTTTAGCTGAACCAAATACACCATTCATTCATCAGGACTTTTCTATTTCTATTGCTAAAGGACTGAAAGTGAGCAGAGTTAAATAGGGGAATGAATAGAGCTGCAGATGAGAGAAACCAAGGGCAGGGGGAATTAATAAACATGGACCTGGAAGATCAGAGATGAGCCCTGAGGGAAGGCTGTGGAAGCTCAGGGTTGTACTTATGAATCAAATCACAAGCAGCAGTAAAGCACTTAGCACAGAAACGGTCTGCCATAATATTCCTTATAATTTGATATTCCTTGTTCTCAGAGGCAGATGAATAATCCTTAGCAGCCAATGGCAGCTGTGTTGTCTTTCTGCTTCCACCTTTATTTCATCTCTTCAGTTACACAAATATCTCGTAGGCCTTGGCAAGTAAGTACAGTTCTGACGTGGGAACCATGAACTGACTTATCTTGACTATTCATTTCAGACAAAAAATGTATTTCAACACCACTGTACAGATATCATAAAAATAATACTTAAAGAGATTCTGGAAACATTCCAGGTTGCTGGCAAATAATTACATGTGGAGATGCATCAGTAAATAGTGTGTCTTCAAGGACTAGGGATAGACCACCAACCTTCAGTAGTTTCTATCAGCAGCAGAGTACTGTCTTAAAAGGCAAGATCAGTAGGGGCAGGGTCATCAAGCAATCAAAGAATGGCAGTAAAGCATTTTTTATGACCACAATGGCCTTCAGTACAGCAGAAAACCAGACCTTTTTAAATAAGAATAAACAAGATCGGAGAATATACACCCAGCTGATGATCCTACCAACTAAGGAAATCCATGAGCAATCAATATATGTGAATTTCTGATGCACGTGAGCCACACTAACATGGCAAAAGAATCTTACAAGAGATAAATCTTGCAACCTCCATCACAGCACAGATGCCAGCATTACAACCCTGTACTTCTGGCAACAGTATAGTAGTACAAGTCCACAGCTGCTATCCAGATGAAAAAGCCTTTCTACTTGATGCTAACTTGAGCATTTTGTGGTGGTCTGTTGCTTTACCAGACACATTCAGCATGAACTCCATGAACGCTGCCTTTTCATCTCAAAATCTTCCCTTCAGTGGTGATCCTCCCACCTTTCCAGAGTGACATTCTGCGTAGGCATTGATTTTCCCATGGCTGCAGGTGCGGCATGGAGTCAGAGCCACAGGCTTTTCAGCCTTGGTTTTCTTGTTTCACTGACACATGAAAAATGCAGCAGTACATCAGGTTCTTGTCTTGCTCTTTCTTCTCATCTTGTGTCACTACATGCCTTCCATGAAAAGGAGGGAATGATTCTCCTAGCAAAGCACTTGTACCTGTTTTCATCATCCCATTCTGCCTTGCCAAGCATGGATAACTTACCATAGCCTGGGGTCAAGCACGTTGAAATCTGAAGACAACAGTGTGATCTCAATGGAAGTGCAGTGCAGATGCAAACACATCCCTTCTGCGGAGATTTTCCAGAGATCTCTTTCAAAAAAGAGGATGATTACGGACACAGAGGGTCTGCCCTAGAGCCAGAGATCTCAGTTCTATGGGGCTCAAGTATTTTGTTCTTAAGGACCTCACCACTGACTGCTGTTTAGCTTGATGACTGCTGCGTTCATTAGTCTCATAGTATCACAGTATCACTGTCTCGTGCGGGTTGGAAGGGACCTTAGAGATCATCGAGTCCAATCCCCAGGATTTCAGCCTCCTGTGTAGCAGAGCGGCACTTCTACCACTTGTGCCACAGGGGATTCAAACCCGGGCCCCAGTGTTGCAAAGCAGCATTCCTACCGCTGCGCCACCAGGGCACACAATTTGCATGTACAGTTTCTCATTTGCTCCAGCAATGCAGAAGCCAAATGAATAGAAGTTCAGAGTTAACTCAGTCTGGAGCACTGGGCAGCCAGCATAAATATCACATCATACATCCTGGCTAATTCAACAGAAATACATAGCTATAAAAATATGCGCTCATACCTCACCTATGCTTGTGGTCACTAATGCCTAGTCTAGACTTAGCAAACGTGTTACCATTACTTTAGTCATTTGTTATAAATTGCCAGTGGCAGGTGGGATGGGTTTACTTCCTTTCCAAATATGTTCACAAGCTGCACACAGCTACATTAAGTAGTGGCATGTGCTGTAGTTGGAATATACAGCATTCAGCATTATATGGCTTTAAACACACATTAAAAATGCAAGGTGAAGTAAGATAAGCAAATCTTAGGAAATGGACTATTAAGATACTGGTTTACTTAAATCTCTGAAATTAATCTCAATTATCTGTCTCCCAATACTTTTTACAGCACTTAAAACTTATTAGGTTTTTCCTTGATTATTTAAGGACTAATCAAAATTGCACCTTCACTCTGGGAGACTTTGCACTTTCCTCTGATGACTAATGACATCCCAAACAAATCTGAGTGCAGGCATTTTTCAGTGTTTTTTCCTCCTTTTAGGAAGATTAGTGCTGTCATCAGCAGGTGTAAGGAAAACACAGAAGCCCAAACACTGAATATAGCAAGTAAGCAGGAACTACATTTAAACTGATTTGCAATGCAAAGGTAGTGACTCACCTCCTAAACAGGATTTTGGGTTGCTGTAGCATCCTGATCCTTCACTGAGAAAGGACAACTAATGCCCAGATTGGGGCTTATCTCTTCCGGCCTAATTATGCAACATTTTTTGAGAGTTATTCACATCAGCTACAAGAAAATGTATAAATATATTTCTGCTGTGTAGCTAAATATTAAGTTCTGTTGTAGCTGTATATAATTAAATGTGTATTATATGTGTAAAACGACAGCAAAATAGTGCTGTGCCAGTTCCAGTTGTAGAACTACAGTGCAAACATCATCTGTGTTTTAATAATATTTATTGCTAGCATCTTTCTCATCTATTACCCCATCTCAGGCTATGTCCCATCCACACTAAGTATAAACAGCTTTCAAAAGCCCCCTCCTTCATGTGAGCCACAGTCACGGGTCTCTAAGATGATGTTCCTTTCAGTTCAAGTTACAGTCATTCTACCTCTTGCCTGTCGTATTTGAATTTGACCCACTTATTTTAAATGAAATTAGGGAAGGCAAATTATGTGTAACCTACTTTTTACACTGAGAGTGTCTCATCTTACCAAAGGTGCCTGGAGCATTGTCACTTCTTTACTGTTGGTGACTCTGAGAAGCCAACTCCTTGCTGCCCACTTGGCCACAAGTACTCCAACCAACTGTCCCCTCCTGAAGCAACCTCAGCTCCTGCTCATCTCACCTCTAGACCTTCAGCCCCAGATGAGTGGTACCATCCCTCTCTTTCTTCCTTCCCACCCCTTCCCATCTCCTTCTCAGACAGGCTCTTCTGACCCACAGTGAGTCAGATGCACAAGTAGGATATTTTTTCAACCATTTCAAACACACCAAAGGACATATACCTCTGCCATTCTCATCTTTTCACATGTATTTCTGCACAAATAAGAGTTCCAAGATGATCTGAAGCAGATTGCCCTTTACCAGTGCCTTGGAATTAGAGCAAGGCTCAAAAGTAACTGCTCACTGCTAATGTGATGTAGAGAGACCATATGGAAAATGAAAATCAGGGGCTCTTACATTTTATTTTTTAATCAAAGCCTTGCAATTCATCATTTGAAGTATTCTTATAACTAGCAAAATATATTCCAAGTGCTTTTCACCACAAATGTTGATCATTATGCAAGCACTACAAAGTTTATAGAGATTATAGCCACCAATCCAATCACTCATACAACAGGCATGTGAGAAATACATCTTCATGGCACTCAAAAGCAAAGGCATATCACAATAAAGGTATTTCCAGCAGAAAACAGATGCTAAAGACAAATTGGTATAAGTGACAAAAAGTGCTCATGCGGCTGAACTGCAGGACGAACAAGTAAATTCAATGTCATTAGTTTCAAATTCTTTTTTTTTTTTTTTTTTTTGTTTGTTCAGGGTTTAGAACATAACCTGAATATTTAAGGCCAATGAAACAATTTTTGGGTTAGCAGGGAAGAAAATATATATACATATAAAGGCAATGAGACTTCACAAAACAGAAAGAAAATGTAGTGAGAATTTACACTGAGAAGATGATATGTGTCCTCTTCTTCCCTTTTACAATGTCTACACTGTCATCAAGTTCCCAAGTTTTCTGTTTCACTATTCCTTGTACTTTTCTTTATGCCTTGGAATCTCCACTATGTAATTGCATGTAGTTTTCAGTTCTTAATAAAAATAATAACAATAATAATAAAAGAGGAAAAGAAAGAAAAATAAAAAGAAAAAGAAAAAGGACTTTTCCAGATCTTTGGGATAGGCATAGAATTCCTGAAAGAAATAACCACAAATAAAAAATAAAAAAAAAAAAAAAAAAATTAAAATTCTGTGTAACTTTGAATCAAATGTGCATTTGGTGCAGATGCACTTCTGTATGACTGCTGTACAAAACTGCACTGTTATTTTTCTCACCTCATTCAGCCAAAGGGCATAGAGCAAGCCAGTGTAAATTTTACTGATGTGGCCTCTTATACAAAGTCTGTCAGTCTGACTTGCACTTCACCTCCAGCATGTGGCTCACACCATTTCATAGCACCTCTTGTCTCGCATTGCAGTTTCCCAAGTAGAATTCCTCCCCAGGCTGGATGCAAATGGAAGAAGGAAAAGATGCTCTGAGAAGTCCATCCACACAGGTGAAAATATGAAATTCAGGTCTCAGTTCATCAACATTTCCAATTGCCCAGTATCCTGTTTATTTTCCATTGTTTGTGCTGGAGTCACTAACAAGTCATAGTGCAATATAGTATTACTAACCGCTATTTCCATTCATTACTTATGTGTTACTGTGTACTTAGAAGAGCTCAGCAGAGCTTAGAGGGTTCTCCAACTTCTGTTAAGATCAGTTTGTAGCTACCAATCTGTTTCCATTATTTCATTTACTACAGAGATATAATCTGAAAGGAATGGTGCATAGGTCAAGATTTTTCTACTAAGCTTTTTACATTCAGAGATATTTCCTCAGTGTATTTTGGCCCTCAATAAAAATAAAACAAAACCTAGTAAAATTTCACTTTTTTTCACTTTTTTGTGTTGTTCTCTTTTGAGTTTTTGTTTTATCAAAATGATTAACAAATAAAAGTGTTTAACAGGAAAGTGAACATAGTGTTGCTTTATTCATGATGTGCTCCTGATGCAAGATTAGTTTAAATATAGTGAGCTTAAATTAAGTCTAGCTGCTAAAGTCTGAAGTGATGCTCTTGAAGCAAATTTTCTATGGAATCTTTCATATACATTCAGCTCTGAAATGGAAACTAATGCCGTTTTCAGCACTGTGCTTAATTGCTTAATGAAGAATCCTTAAATTTCTGTCATAACAATCTTTAAGTAATTTTCATGTATGCCATCAAATATCTGCTAGATTTCTGAAATGCTTATGCACTTATTTTTGTCATTTTGCAATACTAAGGCAATTTCATTCATCTTGAACAGAGGAGGAACCCCCCAGTACATTATGCACTACTTGCCTTTAACTATGCACATTTAATTACCACACCTGTACTACATCTACTAATCATCCTATCCTTCATACTCCTTAGGGCATACAATGTTATTCTCTTCTCATGTTTCTCACCTCTTTCAGTTCCCTTTAGACCTACTTCTCTCTTTCCTAATGTTTACAGCACCTTCCAATTTAGCATCACCTGTGATTCTCTCAAAGCGCTTTTTACCCCCTTTCTTTCAGAATGCAAATGAAAATATTCCACAAGGTCAGATCTCACACATACACTCACACTTATACCTAAACACATATCTCCAGAAAATCACTAGCTCCATCTTTCTACTGCAGCACAACTGCTCGTTTGCAAAGGTTGAAACAGAGAATTAGGCAGTTCACTGTGGGAAAAATCAAGGAGAAAAAAAAAAAAAAAAAAAAAAAAAAAAAAAAAAAAAAAAGATTAAGTTCTTATAAAAATATATAAAGGAAAAAAAGAATTATCTGGTGTGTAAATACTTTCTGAGACTTTAAGTGTGGACCTTGGTATTGAATTATTGCTAGAATGTAAAAGAGAGGAAAAAAAGTGTCAAAAACCTTATTGTGAGTCAGCATTTTCATTTGTTGAATTTCAGCAGTAATTTTTAAGGAACTAGGTCAGTAGTAAAGGATGACAACTGCAGTCAGGTCTCTGACACTGTAATTAGCAGCTATTTGTGGAGCATAAAATACTTTAAACCAGATAAACAAACTCGGGATCTGAGTTCTCCCTGTGTAAATAAATAGGAAGAAAGGCAGATGTAACCACATAAACACACAACAAGGAGGCAAAATAGCCATTTTAACATGCAGAGCAAGTAATATCAATTTGTAAGTTATCTGAAATTCAAATTTTTGTTAAGAGCCTGCTGATTCCAAGAAAAGACAGTTGGCATTTTGATTATAGCCACTTCATTTATTGGCTTAATGCTGTGTATAATCTTTCTAAAACAAATACACCAAATTAATAATTACACAAACTCCTGCAATGCTCCCCAAACAGAGCTCACTGCAGCTCAGCATGGAGTGTGTGTGTACTTTTTTTCTAAGCAATTAAACTGTATCTTTTAAGATCATTAAGGCTCAGGGTCAGACCAGGCTCTTTATTCTTATAAACAGATGTTTAGGAGATCCTGGATGCCCTTTTTTTTTTATCACCTTCTGCTAATTACTCTCTGCCTATTCTCTCCACTCCCTGGCTTTCAAGCGGCCAGTGGGCCCCTGAATACCATCTGTTCAAAATTCTGGTCCCTGCCCTCTGTTAGACCTCTCTAGACCTCAGCCTTTTTTCTTTTCCATTATGGAGATCATGCATGCATTAGGTGGGTCATGTTCCTTTTGCTATACACAGTGGCACGTGCCAATGCCCTTGAGGAATCAGCTGCAGGGCTAAATTTACAATTGGCTTGCTTCCTCCAAAACAACATTAATCTTTTGTTCTCCCACATACAATTTAATATAATCACAGAGATATTACTGATTGTCTGCTGTAGATTTTAATGTGCTTTTTAAAAATCTTTTTAAAGCAACAGTGTTCAATCAAATGAAGAAAGTCTATGAAAAAAGCCACAAACATGCAAACATTTGCTGTTTTAACACCCACTTTGAATCCTTCAATTTAGCAGATTTCTCAGGTTTTATTCAGAAATACTTGAAACTTCCAAAGATGGTAGAAGCAATTCCCTCTCTATTAAAGAAAGTCCCCTTATCATTTTAGCTGTCACTGTCCCTATATCTCTATACAAATTACATAGTATTAGTCATATACTACAAGCTACAGTGATTTAAGATTTAAAGAGGGTAGAGGCTGTTGCTTCCTATACCGCTGTTAGGATTAAACCCTGGAGACCACTTAAAACTATGCTATAGTTTGCACATCTTTTGTATAACATATGAGTGTCTGGAGCACCCAGTAGTTCACAGTTGGTTGACTGCCTTGCATGGACAAGTATGAAAAGGCATTAACTCCCAGAGAACAGATCCAACTGAAAGCCTGTGGGTCAAGCAGCAGTATGTCAGGGTCATAAGATCTCCTCTTGCACTCTTAAGCAAATGATTCATTTACTTTTCATTTATCAGTAAAAAGCATGATTCATTCACAGAGAAAATTTTTATATTTAAATTAATTTAGTTTCAACTCTGAAATTCCTATCAATATAGGTTGTTCTTATTATCCACAGCAAAATGAATTACTTTAATCAGCTAAGTTTGATCATTTCTGACTGGAAAAAGCCACAGCCACAGGTAGAATAAACACTGCTGTAGAAGTATGAAACCCTAGAATGGCTGAGGCTGGAAGGGACCTTAGTGGTCACCCAGTTCTAATTCCCAACTTTCAGCCCTTGCATAAATGTAAGTAACACAAACACATCATATTATATTTGACTCCATTTTCTGCTCCCTGTGTATCAATCTATGCTTACCAGATTGATTTTAATAGCAAAGAAAAAAAGCTCTCCTAAAGCAAAAAAAGCCCATCTATTGGAAAATATTTTCTCTTTCTCTTCCAGTTTCTGGATTTCTTCCAAAATACAACCACTGTTTCTGTCTTGTGACACAGAAACTCTAGTTCTGGTCAGTAGTTCTGGGCAAACGTTACATATTTGTGCTGATAAAGCATAAATATTTTCCTATGCCACAAATGGTTTGAAGTAAGAACCTATTCCAAATCTGTCGATGTCCTTTAAAAGGCCCATATTGACTTCAGTAGACTTTCAATCAGTTCACAGTAATCCATATAAAATGAAGGGGATAAAACACCCAAGACAAAGTATATGTCAGCTGCTTAGATTATGAAATGTTTAGAGTTTATGGTCTCGGTGAACATAGTGCTTAAGAGAAGTTCTGTCAGAGCTTCATACTTTTTTTTTATTATGTCACTCCCTGGTATGAACACTAAAACAAAAGCATAGGAATACCACAGACACACGTGTTGTGCTGGTTTTCTTTGTTTAACCACAAGAACATTGACATGGTTGAGAAGTAAACGTAGCAAAAGTGTCACATTTCCCTGTCTTGGAATACAATTCCATTATAACATTTTTTTCTGTGTTAGTTATTGATGCACCAGATACGTAAGAATTTTATAAAATTTCAGAAATGCCTATAAATCTGGGCATTTGCTTTTCCGTTCTAATCATTGCTGAATCTACAAGTTCAGGAAAGTTCAAATAAAAGCTACTGAATGCTGAGTTTGCATTTTCACTCGGCTCTAGCTATGTTCTACATATGCCTTTAATATTTATGAAGCAAATTGAGAATATATTCCTTTCAAAAATGTTTGTGTATTCAACAAAAGGAATGCAGGAGCTCAAACATTCTCCTTGAGAATTTGATCTTCTTTATAAATGAACGTATTAAAAAAGTACAGGCATAATAATGTTAAATTAAAGGATGCACGTTTTCATTAAAGATTTATAGCAAACTTTGTATTGATAGAGGAACACTATTTTGAGGACTGTTTCAGAATTGAACTGAATTAAATTTACCAGCTTAACTGATCTGTTTTTGTTTTCAGTTCTCAGTCAATTATTGTAAAGTGTCATTTGAAGCTTGGAACATGCCTAAGTACCAGTAGTTCTTCTATCCCCATCCTTGGTGAAATGCCTGTGGATCTGGGCCTCCTGTCACAGAATAACTACAATAGTTACAGGCCATAGAAGCTATTGGGTTTTACTTTAAAAGAAATCAAGATATCCTTTTTTATAACAATTGTGACAGAGGAAGCACAGAGGAAGAGAAAGATTCTTCCAAATGTTAAGCTCTTTAGAACTTATTGGATAAAATGACAGCAAATGAAAGAAAGAGATACAAAAAATGGTCAGAGAAAGAGAGGGCCCTGGCTGCCTGAAAATCATCTAGATTCATAGAATCACAGAGGTTGGAAGGGACCCCTGGGAATCACCTACTCCAACACCACTGCTACAGCATTTTCCCTAGAGTAGGTTACACAGGTGGCCCAGGTGGGCTTCAAACATCTCCAAGGGAGTCTCCACAACCTCTCTCAGCAGCTCGTTCCAGTGCACTGTCACCCTCCATGTAAAAGAAATGTTTCCTCATGTTTTATGAAACATCCTGTGTTCCAGTTTGTTCCCGTTGCTCCTTGTCTTACCAGAGCGCACAACTTAAAAGAGCTTATTCTACACAAATTTGTGTGTTTATATCCATTCTTGACTGGGTTAGTGCTCAATAAGTAAGTGACTGTTGAATTCTTGAGCAGTCTCACAAGGAGACCTTCACATGTTGTGGAATCAAAAAGGTACAGTACGTGGGGATTCAGCTCATCTACTCCCACACACCCAGAGCAGTCACAACATTGGACCTGGTCATCATAAGTGCTCATTAAAGCTGATGCAGGAAAAGGAGCATTGTGAGGATGAGGTTTCTGTAATCTTTATTAGATAAACAACTCAAGATTAAAATAATAATTATAGTGGGCCATAATGACAAAGTCCACATAACTACCAAAGGAATTCTAAGCCTAAGTGTTGGTGTTAAATGACTATTGCTCAAAGCACAGGATTATCTCAGATCTCTTGCTTACAAGTTAAATTGCTTATTAACAGGCTTCCCAAAAGTATTCCACAGATAATGGACAAAAGTTCTAATTTTCAAGCACTGTGGGCAGGGTAGAAGTATTTCTTTTTCCTATAAATAAGTTAAAAATGTGGAGGCAAGGTAGGAAAAGCTGTGGGTTTTGTTACTGTTTTTTGTTTGTTTTTCTGCATTCTTGAATATAGAAATGATGGACTGAGGCTTATTCCTTTGATTCAGCAGGTTGGAACAATCAGCTACATTTCTGTTCCTGTGTTAGAAGCACTTTAATGCACTATCAGCATACTGTGTACCTTTTCTTACTTTGTCTTATTTGGCAATTTCCACCAAAATCACATTGATTTCTTTGTCTTTAAATGGTGCTTTAGAAGACATATGTCTTAAAGGATAGCACTGCTTGGGTTCCCCATAGTGCAGTAATACAAATTCTGGACACATGGGTTGTTCTTTGATGACTTACTTTATTAGCTTTCCAAATCACGCTGATGCCCAGAGGGTGTGAGTAGAATTGAAATAGCTTTACACTGCCACAGGAGAGTTGGGAAGGCCCCATTTTATGAGGCCGAGGTTAACACTAAAATAACATGTGACAGATGGTCACTTTTTGCTACCCATCTTACTTGACCAGCATTTTTGTAACAGACACAAGCAACCCACTGCTCTTTTCTCAACAAAGGATAAATCTGTTGTAAATATGTGATCTGATCACTTATTTCAGCTTTATTATTTCTAACCACAACCAAGGAAGAAAAATTACATCGTAGCAGTCTGTAGTGTTTATAGGAACCTTTTGTTCAGGAAAAGAGTAGCTGAATAAAAGAAATTTAATCTCTAAGAATTTTTTGTTTCTCTATTTACAAATTTGTTTTGATAAAAGTATTTGACCATTTGTCTTTTTAATGTATGATATCTTTCATACTAGTTAAGACCAAACCAGCTGTTTAGTCAAGTAATCTTTCCCTGGCAGTAGCCAGTGGCAAATGCATAGGAAAATGTTGTTAAAAACTTGATTGCTAGGGTAGTGCTTCTGCTCATTTACTTCCTCATTTTCTGGAAATCAGAAGTACTTGCTTTAGTTTGTTCTAGACTTCTTGGCTTGCACTTCATTGAAATGTCTCCATATTAGTTCTACAAGAGAAAGTGAATAGTGATTCTCTATTTAGGTCCTTCATATCATTCACTGCTCTTATTAGACTGAAAGGATTAACCCATTCTCATTTTAATGCATTTTGTTTAGTTTCAAATTAGCTTGTGGGATTGTCTGTAACATTTTTTTTCTCTTCTCTTGGAACTTTTCACCTCCAATCATAAATTTCTGAATTTGGTGAGGACAGTATGTTTTTTCTTACTTTTGAACAGGTCTTTCTCCAGAATGTGCAGCCTGCAGGACAACCCGCTGTAAGCCAGACCCTAGGATCTGAAAGAGATATTAGACAAGTTCCTATAATCATACCCCTTGTTTGGTTTCCTACATAGTTTGGTCAAGTCTTTCAATCATGCCTACTTAAACTATCCACTTGCTTCCAAGAAATAAAAATATCTAACTATATCATAGTGTCTACTGCAGAATTCTAATCTTTCTTCTTGATGAAGAGACTTTAAAGATTTCCCTCTCCAAAAGCCACTTTTGGTACTCTCAGAAAGAAATATTACAAAATCACTTTCCTTGAGCCTTGCCAATCCACTCTCCTTTCAGCACAGTTCTTAACTGACCCCTTTGTGCAGCCCTTCTCAGTAATCATTTATAATTGTAAAACTCTTTATTTTCCTTGGCTTTCTTCTCACTCCAGACCTCCTTCTCCTTAATTCTAGCTCTCTCCAAAAAAAATTTTATAGTATGGGCAAATATTGTCTCAAAGGCCCAAAATGCCAGTAAAATATCAACAATACTTTCTCTTTAGAAAGAGGAGGGAGAAAAATTTTATATTCATATATCACTGTTTGCTGTTTTTCATCAGAAATTATTTGCCTACTTTTAGTCTATACTCAGAAACTAGATTTTCTTTTCTATTGACTTTTTCAGTTAATTTTAAACAATAAATGAACGTCTGGAAAATCTAATAAGAACAGGAGAACACTAGGCAAAAAAATAATGGCTTTAACCTAAAAGAGGGGAGATTTAAGTTAGATGCTAGATTGAAATTCTTTACCCACAAGGCAGTGAGGTGCTGGAACTGGATGCCCACAGAAACTGTGTATGCTCCATCCCTGGAAGTGTTCAGGGCCAGATTGGATGGGACTCTGGGCAGACTGATCTGGTGGGTAGCAACACTGCTCAAGAATGCAGTTGGAAATTGATACTCTTTAAGGTCACTTTCAGCCAAAGCCATTCTATGTTTCTATGGCTCTATGATATAAAAGATAGATTCTGAAACATTACAACTAATTCAGACGTTCTTTACAAACCATAAGAACACACATTTCAGGGCACTTGTACATATTCATTTTAAACTAAGAATCACAAGTCTGGATTCCATTTTCTACACCGTGAATCTTTCCTGACTATGATTAGAGTTTGCGTACCTATTACAGATGAATCTCTTCATCTCTGTTTGTCCTATTTTATAGTCAAAAAAACAACAACAACAAACACAGAGGTCAGAAGCTAGTAAGCACTTCTGCTGTCAGCCTGTGTAATTAAGCATGGCTGATTGCCATTTTCAGACAATCTATTTTGGAAAAAGAAATATCAAAAAGGGAATATTTTGCATTTTTTTATTTACTTTACATTTACATCAATATTTACATCTTGAATATGTGATTTTGAAATTAAATTTTACTAAAATTATCTACCTGTTTTGGAGGAAAAAAAGAGGACAAAAAAGTCCACAAGTCTCTACGTGTTTTCAAGTTCTATTTGGAGAACTCAGATACAGGGAAAAAAAAAATCAGAATATAAGTCCGAAATACAGTCAGTACAGGGAAAGGGGGTCAGAATGAGTTCATGCACTGAAACAGGAGCCCCACAGCAGATCAGTCCTTGAGGGCATGTCATGTTACAAAAGTGTGAAGGAGGCTATGGTGCAGGCCAGAAGGCTGGAGTTATGTAGTTGTATATCTTCAGCATCAAGGCTAGGACACTGGGTCTCTGTGACTCAGGCTGGGTATGAATTTAAAAAGGCAATCATCTTCTGCCTTTATGCAATCGTAAAGTTCAAAGAATGAAGAATGAAGAATGCAGTTTGATTGTGAGATCTGACCTGCTCCACCACAGGTTGCTTTGCTTTCTTCATGCATAAAGCAAGGTGTTACTGATCACTGCAGCATGCATGCTTAGTTCCTAGTGACCTGAGAAATATCCTGTCATCACTACCACACAACAGTTAACATAAATTGTGTTTTCACTGACAGGTAACTTCTCTCAGGCTGAGGAAGCACCAGTAGAGAAAGTCTGGCTCCAGTATGTGAAAATTTATGTAGCAAAATCAAATTTTTGTTTTAGTTGCTTGAAAGCCAATCTCTTTACTTCATTGTTGTTCAGTGTTTATCAAGTATTTTGTTACCTCATTCCATTATGCAGTGCATTTCCTTTTATTTTGAATCTGTGGTAATAAGATAAATAAATTACTGTATGACATTTTCTGACAAATGTTGTATAAAACTGAAGATATAGTGCCCTTCAAAATAAATGTATACTTTGGCTTTACTTCAACAAAATATTTTAACCCTCATGTCAGCGAATCTTGATGTTCATTGCCTACTTTAATGGAAGCTAATTTCTACTTAATCTGATTTACAGAAAAACTACATTCTTACTATAGGTAAATAATTTTATTACTCATAATAGTAAAATGCAACATTTCTACATTTCTGTATAATCCAACAACCTTAGGCTCATGATAATTTTTGTTTTCTCCTCCTATAGTCACGTTATTGTGGTTATCTCTTCTAATTTTTGTTCTGTTAACGTAAAGTTTTGTTTTGGTTTTGGTTTTTTGTTGTTTTTTTTGGGGGGGGGGGGGGGAAGGGGGGAGGGTTCTATGTAAATGCATGATCATAAATACTTTCACAGATTAAGCTGTTATGAAACACCAGTAATAAAGATAGAATTAGACCGTTACAATTTGGAATGTCCCAGGTAGTGGAATTAAAACACTTTTCTAAAAAGTGTAATACTCAGACATCCTACTCTTTAGCAGTGAAAATGCACGTTTACATGACATCTCAAGAAGGAAATTCTCCCTCCCAAATCAGACCCCCTTGCAATTCTGCATTTGGCTCTGGGGCCCTCAGCATAAGAAGGACATGGACCTGCTGGAGGAAATCCAGTGGAAGTCATGTGGATTATAAGAGAGCTGTTGATCTCTGTCTTGTCCTATGAAGACAGGTTGAGGTAGTTGGTGTTATTAAGCTTAGCTTAGAGAAGAGAAAGCTCTGAGAAAACCTTATAGCCTTCCAGAATTCACAGAGGGCTTACAGGAGAGATGGTAACGGACTCTTTATCAGGAAGTGTACATGGCAAGAAAAGAAAACGTTAAAAGAGAGGAGGTTTAGATTAGATATTTTAAAATAATCCTTTATGGTGAGGGTGGTGAGGCACTGGAACAGTTTGCCCAAAGAACCTGTGGATACCCCAGCCCTGGAAGCATTCAAGTCCAGTTTGGATGGGGCCCTAATGTAGTACTTGCTTTAGTGGTTGGCAGCCCTGCATGAGGCAGTGAAATTGGAACCTAGGGATCCTTGAAATGCAACTCTATGATTCCAGAAAATAAATAAATTAATTAATTAATTAATTAAGGAAAAAAATTAAACTCTTATCATAAAAAGTTAGTGAACAAAATCTTGAGAATTTATAGTCTCTACTCAGGAAATTTTCCATTACATTTAATAGAAAACAAAACATCTAAGTATACAAGTGAGGTTTTTGTATTACCAATTGAAACAGAAATAACATATGTCATGGCCATATTCCAAAAGAAATTTTCCAAGGTATATCAACTTCTTTAACTGTCAGACTATTGCACACCACCTATTTTGTTTTTTCAGTGTACATTAATGAGGGGTAAAAATCTGCCCTCAGCTATTCCTAAGTCCAAATGCCATAGGCACACAGCAGAGATAGAAGTATGCGCACTAGTATCTTAGTCTCAGCTTTCAATCATGTTTCTTCTTTGAGTTTTATACGGTGAAGTAATGGCCAGACTCAGTGGACGAACTGTGTGTCCATTGGCACATAGATCAGGTACCTACGCTAGATGTTATTTTTTTCAAAACAAATTCAATAAATGAGGCACCAGGAAATTCTGGCATTAGAAAATGAAATGCTGTAGTATAATCTGTTAACAAAGAAAAGTATAATAAGTGGAAAGCAGAACATGAAAGCGTAATTAAATCTGGCATGTGTATCATCAAGTCAAATTATCACTTGCTTATGGAAAAATGCAAGAGAGAAACATTTGTGAAGGGCATGGTGTAGTCTTCATCTTCCTTTTAAGTGTTGTATAAAATTTTAGCAAGATTGTGTTTTATTTAGACTGGCTGTGTTCCTAGAAAGCACTAGTTGTGATGCGTGGAGCCTGAAATAGCAGCTTTTTATTTGTACTCAAAGCTCTGGAGTATTGTCTGTTCAATCGCTTACAGATCAGGCTGCTCAGTAGCTTTCATAAGCACATGAACAGTGTGAATAAATTGTACTGACAATGCTGACAGCTCCATATCCAGTCTAAGAAAGGTCTGAAAGGCTTTAAACTTTTCCTTTTTCATTCATTGAAGGGTGACTCTTGCATACAATACACTGGTCTCCATACTTTACAAGATTCCTCTTTTCTTCCCACATCCAAACTTTTTGGCAAAATGAAATAAGTTTCCTACCATTTGCTTCTAAGGAAAGCATTTTAAAACAGTTGGTCTCAAAATATAACTTTAAAGATCAAAGGAAAGCTGTCATTGAATGTGAGCACAATAAGGTGTTCTTAATAAATTCACTACTGGCAGAGAGCCAATGCCTTTGATATTTCTAATCCTTTCCAACCTTGCTACAGACAAAAATGAAAATAAAAAAAACATTTTCTTAAAACAACATCTGTGCTACCAGTTCCATATTCAGCCCTTCTTTTAAAAACATCTCTTTATTTTTGATCTGACAGAATTTAGTTTTAATCCCCTCTAAATTTTCTTCCTACTCCCAAACAAAGATCACTCGGAGCTGAAGTTTCCACCATCTCTGAGCCTTGTATTAAAGCAGTAGTGAAAAACTCAACCTATAGACACAGTGCTTTGCAACTTACCACTATTAAGAAATAAAGGCAAATGTGTCAATATCTCTGAGGCAATTATTCCTTTTAAAAAAAAAAATCTGATTGATCCACAGTTCTTTTCAGAACTTCAGAGACAGTTGCATTAGAACAAATGTCATATATTTATGGTCAGATTACATCTTCTTTCTTTCCATACGAACACATCCTGGTTAGAAAAATGTAGTTACATTTTCAGTGAAAGAGGCTAGCAGTAGTCTGACAGCTCACAGTATTCTGAAAAGCTTCCAAAGCCTTACTGTATCGAGTACACAACTGTCACTCGCTCACATTAGATACAACAGGAATTCCCAAATTTTGTACATGGAGGATTATACTCTCTGTTTCCTGGGGGGCAAACAGATCAATTTAATCTGCATGCAAATTGAGAAAGCTTATTATGCAGAGATCTACCTCTGCATTTTCCAAGCAAAGAGAACAGTTTTATCAATGTAATTCTATCACAGGAGAAATTTAAGAGCCATTATAGTCATCTTAGTTACTCATTTTCCTTCCTCTTTTTCAATACAAAGGATAGTGGAAGTTGATGTCATTGCCCAGCATACTCTTCTGACCCTAATTTATTGCTGCACTGGTGCCCAGTATGCCAGTATTTCTGCCTACCCTTGAGCAAAGCCTCTACTGTTTTCGGAAACAACTTCATGACATCTGCCTTTAACTTCAGAGTTTGCCAATTTCTGGTATTTTTCCTAATCTTTCAGCTAATCAATAAATGATAAAAGAATTGTATCTCTTTAAAAGGCTAGATCATTTTTCCCTGTACTGAAGTAAAAAGTGGAAATAATTGTGTCCCACTGTGCTTCATCCATCTTTTCACTGGGCCCACTTCATGGTTTCATTGTGAATTCCTCGGTGCAGCTGTTGGCTTCCTGCAGTATGCATTTATAACTAGACATGAGCAAACAAACAGATGTGTTTGTGTGTAGTACCCAGAACAATGGGTCACAGGTTACCACTGCTTTAATATTAAATAGAAAGGAAAAGAAGAAATGAGACAAAAACAAAACTTCATATATTCCAGAATGTATTATTGCTTTCAGTTCCTGTGCCAGTATTTGAATAATTACACTGTGATAAGATAAAATAAGAAGAAAATACCAAATGCACAAAGGCAGATATTCACGTGATCATAAAGCAGAAGTGGAAAGAATTGTCAGAGCTGTCTAAGGCCACTATCTGTTGATTATTTTTCTATTGTGAAAAATAAAACAAACAAAAATGTAAGCTTGTATAGCACATGAAAACACACATCAAATTGTTGGCAGCATTTCAGCTTCCAAATGCAGCAAATGTTGAAACATATTTAAAGTTCTTTCGCAGTCTTTAAATCTTGCTTTATCTCTTGTCACTTATTTGACAGGAACTGAAATTTTTGACAGCTGAGGTAGCTGCCAGTGCTCTGCACACGGAGCTGATCCAATGGAAGCTGAATTCAAAGGGAGTTGTTCCCCTGACTTCAGTGGGAGCCGACTGACATCCTCCATCAAACAAAAACCCAATTAGGAGGGAATACAATCTGAGTAATCAGCTCAAAACAGCATTTACCTCAGATAATCCTCAAGTTCCCCAAATTCCTCTTTCGATCAACCGTGAGAAACGAGTCTGACTTGAGAAGCTTGGATTCCAGAACATTGCAAGTCTGTGCATGAAAAAAAGCAGAAATGTTGCTTATGCTAAGGCTTTTTGCCTGCTGGCAGTTCATTCCTAACCTTTCAGTCATATGATGTTGGCTCAGAATACGTCCTTAGCTTGGGATATTGTTTAACAGAATTCATTCATTCTATAGAACCAGCATTGCCAAAAAGAAACATAGCCAGGAATGTTTTGGTCAGTTCTAATCACATGCATTGTGGTGTTAGATGGAAAGACACAAACTTACATAGAGACAGCAGTACCTGTTCCCTTCTCAGGCACAATTATATCGAGAATAATACAGTCACATTCTAAGGGATTGTTATTCACATAATTCATTCAAGGTAGCCATCCAGTTCAGAGTAATTTTAATAGCCCATTATTTTTCTAGTAGAATCTTCATAAAAAGGATTTGGTGGATTTGTACTTTTAAGAAGTTCATGCTGTTTCAGTTGTCTCGGTAAGAAACTGACTGCTCAGTTCCATTGACAGGACACTCACTTTACAAGGAAGAAATTCACATATTATAAATTAATAAATTTTAAATCTATTTCCTCAATCTCTTCAGACAAAACAAAAAGAATATACATTCTCAACATTAAAAGAAACTCAATATAGAAATACCTAGTCAGTTTCAAAGTTCCATATTCAGTATACTGATAGATTGTTAAGAAGGACACAGTTAAGTGAAACAGAGAACAAGCAAGATATGTTGGAGGTGACATAAACTTTTGGTTTATCTGCATGCATTAGAGCAATAGAGGAAGAAACTAATTATTCACAGTGTTCTCTTCTCAAGCTAGTTGATTCTATGGCTTAAAATGCCATAGTTGATTTCAACAGAATATCAAATGAAAAGCTCATCACCGGGCTGTATGTATGACATGTACTGTATAGTGATAAGACCCAGTATAAGTTAATTAGCAACTACTGACATGGCCAGATGACATGCACACTCTGCAGTCATCCTATTTCTATCTTTTCTTTCATATTTGATATTCTTTTTGTGTCTAATAATGGCAAAGTTTTGAAAATGTTGTGACAGTCTGATTGAAGAGACTAGGACAAAGAGACAGAAAGATACAATATGTAATAATGAGGAATGTTAGATTTCTATTCCCCTTTGTCTTTTAAAATAGTTTTTTCTGAATACATTCTGGAGGAGTGCACATTGACTTCTTTTAACACAGAAAACAAATATGCCATACAATTAATGCATAGATCTGTTAACCTTTTGTGCATCTCCTTGGCTTGTTGTCTAACAATTCCTACCTCAATTACCACATAAGTGTTATCTTTGGATGACATACAACTCATTGTTTAATTTTAAAAAATGTCCACATTTCTCCTTTTCTCTTTAGATTTGGTCTTGTTCCGTAATATCCAATTCTTAAGGGGAAAAAAAAAAAAAAAAAAAAAAAAAAAGTTTAGAATTAGTTTCTGCTAATAGTAAATACTTACATATGGCCTGTTTCTTTGTCATTAACAGAAGTGATGATCTTAAGTTACAATACCCCCTGTGAATTATAAGAAAGTACATAGCCATTTCTAAATCTAGATTGTGTGCATTGTGTTTTCTGATATCTTATGATCTATTCATAGCACAAAACAAAAATGAAGTGAGTTTGCGGTAAGTTTGTGGTCTCAAAATAGCTGTTAGTCACAGTCATTATCCACTAATGTATAATACACTGAGTATCCAATAGTATGTAATTTAATTTGCTTATCGCTCTCTGTCATCTGGCTCCTTTTTAGACCTACAGGGGCTATAGATTGATTTGAAACTGTCATGAAGAAGTTCTCCATATACCTCTACTTTTATTCTCTGAGATATCTGGTGAGGAAAAATAGTAACATATCTCTGCCACATACATTTGTTATGTTGATGACACAATAATATGATAAAATACTAATATGGTATAGCAGACAGCAATGTTCTTAAGCCTTCCTCAGCCAGAAGCTAACTAGCTTATTAAGGAAATTCATATTTTTGTGCGATGTAAGTGTTGGGGTTTTTTGTTTATTTGACAAAAGCTTCTGCTCTGAATGCCCACATGTCTGAAAAATGTCATTACAGACATCACCCATTGCCAGTGTCAAGACTTGCTACTTCAACAATATTAAGGTTGTGATATTTGTTCTTTCAATTAAAATAGCACTTTTGCTCTCCAGACAACTGATGTTAAAAGAAATAATCTACAATTGTCAGTACAACATCAATGCCCAACACTGATCCCAGGTTTTTTGAATTTCATGACAGAGCTTATTGTTTTACAGGTGCAGTGGTGCAGTGCAATTACTTTCTAATTAAAATAGAGGAAAGTTCTTAATCTTTTTTTTTTCCCCCCCTTTTTTTTCCTTTTTTATTTATTTTTGTTTTGGTTTGGTTTGGTAATATCTTATCCTTACACACAGAAACAAAGCATTTTCATTTGTTTCATTACTAAAACCAAGATGTATTCTAGAACAAAGACACAGATTCTCAAGGGGTCATTTTTGTATACTCTAGCATGCCATCTGCACAAAATGCAGTCTAAGCACATTACAGCATTTTTCTCTAACGCTTCTGCATCAGTGTATTTTTTTTATAACAACATCAGCTAGTAAAAAAAATTAAACAGAAAAACAAAGCAAGTTGTTTTTCATAGTGAACATACTGCAACCTTTGAAGAAATGCTATATCAAGTCTTTTCTTCAGACACTTTCTCAAATAGCAATGTTGCTTTTACTCTAATGACTGCATTTACACAACTCTACTATAACGCTGAGATCTGAAACCACGTTCATTTATGCCAAATTTGTGTCTATTACCATCCCACATTATAAACCATCTTCTGGATGGATGATCTCTCTGGTTATTATGCAGCTTTTTTATATTGTTGATACACAGAGAGCTACAATAAAGTCAGTCTGTTTATTACAGCCTTCAGAACTATGTAACTCCAATGCTCATGTCAAGTGAGGAATCAAGATGAGAGTCACTATAATTAATAGATTCTAAATAGACCTCCATGCTTTGTTCAATTGTCTACATATAGATATTTAGTCCTATTAGATATACTTGGGTCTGGCAGCCATGGCACAGCAGCAATAGAAGACCTATGCTCTGACCCACGCCCTTCTTGTATAGTGGCAGGAGACCTGACAAGAACCATTAGATATCCCAAGAATCAGAAAACCTGTGAGTATTGTAGGTGAGCAACAAGACCAGGCCTTTGGTCTGAAACAGCCTAAAATAGGAGTTGATAGCCTAAAAAAGGGGTCAACAGCCTATTTTAGAAATGTGAGAATCCTTCTGCAAGACTAATCACTCCCTGATGACAGCAAAGACAGCTGAGGTGATAGCTTGGACTGGACATCCAGAATAAGGTTTATTTTAGTTAAGTGAGATTTAGTCTATGCTGTCAACTCACTCTAACACAAAATCTGATGGGTCACCTGGGCAGCTGAATTGCCCATGAGGTTCCCTGGACTGCATTGAGTAGATCTCTATTAACTCTCATGGAAATTTTGACACCTCACCCACAAGGAGACATCCAAATGTAGGTGCTTCCATGAGCAACCTCAGCCCTATACTTCACATTTCTAGAGGAACGTTTGTCCCCTATTTGTCACTGCTAGGAAAGCTTTTCATTATTTCATATTATGTGTATGAAACTACAATCTGTTTTTCAAATACTCAAACTCATAGTTATATTCTTAGCTTTCTCCTAACCATCAAGGTTTTATACCTTGATTTTATACCTATTACTTCCATCCAATCATTTGTTTAATCACCAAGTATTGTCTTCCTCTCACAAAACATGGTTGTGTTCTGCAGCACACTCCTTCCATCAGCACGAGAGTGCAACACTCCTCCCATCATAGGGACACTTTGTCCATGGAGAAACTGGAAACTGTTCCTTCTTTTCTTTAATGTCTATAATGAGATAAGCTTTGAAGAGCTAAGTGAAGACAACAACTGCAAAATCCCACAGTGAATGGAAAAGACGAGCATTTAGAAACAGCATAGATATGGAAAATAATTTGGATTTAATTATTTTGTTTGACATTTAATAGGATTTTCATTTAAATATCTGAACGAAAGGATATGAAGAGTAGAAGAAAAAGATTTGTCCAGAGGGGTTTGATTTCTGCCTCTGACTTTCTTATGTCTAGGGTATTGAGTACTTAGCTAAGTACTGCACTAAGAAAGCAGAAAGATGCATGACAGCACACTGGTTTGGAGCTCAACCCAATATTCCTTCAAAGCCAAAGCTCCACAACAAAAGTCAATTTTTTAAGAAAGCTTTGAGATTTTTACGTGTAGAGGCAAGATAAAATCATTCTGAGAACAATTTAGGCAGTTCAGGTAGTCATGTTTAGTGTCTCTAACCTCATTGTTGGTCCTGAGATTCTTCATTGTGATTACCGAGACTCATGAAAGAAGAGACTGATGACAAGTTGTGTGTAAGTAACTCACACTGTGAATCACAGAACGTAATTGAAATAAGAATGTACTAAGACTCTGAATCATTGATTTTTTTCTCCATCAACAGGAAACTAATTTGACCTGCTAGTCCCTGCCATCTGCTGCTCTTTGGTGGAGAAGTAGCATTATGCTTTTTAATTCCTCTGTTCACTTTCTTCCACATGGTGCAGTTTCACTGAATCTTGTCCCTGTGTGCATGGTTTCAAAAGAGATATTTTTCTGCCACTAGCACTGAAATCTTAGGTAACTGTATTCAGTATACTCAGATGAACATGGCAGGTGAGATATACTCTTGCTGATTCCATGCCTTTGCAGAACACACTAAATGGTGACAATATCTGATTCCTACCAGGCTGTGGGTCCAAGAAAGGGAGGAGGGGAGTGGATCCATCAATCCAGAACAGTAGAGACATAAGAGAGAGGAATGGGCTCCTTAGGTAACTATGTCATGATTGTGGTTTTTTGCATGTTCAGCAACATGCAAAATTGCTCTTTGTCCATTCTTGCTGAATGCTCATAGAGAACACACATCAGGCAGGAATCAGGAAACCTTCCAAAAACTCTGCCTTAGTAACAACATGAGAAGAAATGCAGTTAAGAAAGTATTATCCAGCAAACAAACAAACATGTTTGTATTTCATATACATTCTAAAGAACAACAGATCTGTCCTCTCAGAGAGAAATATCATAGGAAAATAAGACACATATGGCCACAGATGATTTCTGCCCGATTAACATGAACCTTCCTTTTTGAAACTTTAAAACAAGGGAGGGAAATCTGTAAAAACAGTTGCCATTCAGCTTAGTTTAACTTTGTCATATCGTATGATCTCCTCTTAACTGGGTTTGTTGTGTAATTGCTAGTGTTTACATCTATTGTGTATAATCTACTGTCCTAGTTTTCCTCTGTCCTATTCCCTTTCCCCAAATTAATTACATGAAAGTCATGCATAGGCTAGTGCAGCTAAATGAAGAGATGCCACCTTTCTTATGTATATAATTCTGCCCAAAACAATTCACAGAGGGATCAGAGATGCACTGTTTAAAGACCAAGCCATTTGAAGAGCTCAGCACCTAGACCTAATAACTGCTGATAACAGCAATATTAGAAAAACAGGGTTAGATGCTCCTTTGAAACTGAAAAGCAATTCCTATCAAGAGAGTACTGGATTCAGTGCCCCTGTCTGTCTTCTCTTTCCCTAGGGAATATATAAATTAATCAGATTGCCCTGTGTTGTGTGATTCACCAGCTTGTGCCAGTTAGTCTCCCATAGATTTTATATCCTTCACCAGGCTTCACATAATTCACACATGAACTGCTTGCATCTCCAGGAGAAGAGGAAAAGATTTCTAGTCTACTCTTCTTTAAGAAGAGAGAATATATGAAATTGCAGTAGGAATAACATTCAGGCTATACCACAATATGTTCCCAACAATAATTTCAGAGGTGATCTCATCAGAAAAACAGTCTAGCATTTTCTGGAAAGTAATCAAAGGCCTGCTGCAAATGAATCAAATATTTCATCTGCTATTTGGTTGCAAGTGTTGAACATATGGTGCTCAAAAGCATTTTTCCTCCATTGGAATGCAATAAAAGCCTCAAACATTTTGATTAAAGCATTGATCCAGTCCACTGTCCCATCTTCACAAGTGAGTGCACTGCAATCTGTCTAAGTCTCTTTTTAAACTTACTGTGCAGCAGAAAATGAGATAGGCTCTTAAAAATTTATATGTATATCTATCTTTCTTGTTGCGGCTGCAGTCTCTGAATTCTGACACATGTAAAGGCCAGAAAAATCACTTGATGTACCTGATGGCTGAGTTCTGCCAGAAGGGGAAGTGTGATGCCTGGCGATGCATGAGATGAAGCACAGTTTGCTTCCACAACTGTGCTGTAGCTCCTTAAAACTACATACACACTCTTTTCTAAATTCATAAAGAGGTCGATTTCTGTTGCTGTTCAGAGCCTGCTGTAAGACTCTGATCTTTTGTTCCCTGGCTCCCATTGTTGAGGGTTCTTCCATTTCCTGACCTGCTCTCTGGGGATGTAGGCTACTTCTCAAGCTCTGATAAGACTTAGATTTAGCTCACATTGCAAAGTATATCACCTGGCCAAATGCGCAGCACTAATCCCCAAGTCACAGCATTCTTTTCCTCTTACATTGTGCTGTTTGTATCATGATGAGATCAATAAGCAATCACACATACTCCATCACCAGACTCTCAAGGAAGGATCATGCCATAGGCAACCTTTTGAACTGCAGTTTACTGCCTTGCAGTCTATTTCATGAATAATAAACAGAGAGCTGAAGCAATGCCCAGCCAGAGAAATGGCCAGGTATTTCAGCTCCAGTCCTGCCCTGAGCACAAGGGAGGCAGGGTGCCAGCAGGCTGCCCCACTCCGTGCTGTAATCCTAGGCTTGCTGAGAATTACAAGGTTATGCAAGGTTAAGTCAGTAGCCAAGTTCTCTATTTCTATGTGATTAGGCTACCATAAAGCACAGGCTGAGTGACATGCAGAAGGGAATAGATTCATTTGATTTTCTCTGTGCTAATATTTTGCATTGAATGAAGGGAAGAATAAAGTTTATTTAAGGATAATGGCAGAAACCATGGGAGGACAACTTCAGTCTAAAATAATAGACCACAGCAACTTACTGCTTCAAATTTCAATAGGTGTAATGGCTTGAAGGTGACTGAATTGAGCCTTTGACATAATATTCTCTTTGTCCACTTAAGCTCATGGAAAATCTAATAGTTAATTTTATAGTTCAGTAGTTTTAAATTAAAAAATACTTTAGCCTTTTGTTCAGTAACATTAACATAAAATACTGGCAGCACTTCAAAATTAGCATCCTTAGTAATTGGCAGCTTAAGCCAGTTACTTAGAACGCCTCTACACAACATTATTGCTTCTTCCATTTAAGATCATATTTTCCAGATTCTTTGCATAAAAAGACATGTCAGTCCTACTATAAGCATGCTTAGGCTGAGATGTTACTTCAAATGCAAAGGCAGTACTTTCTTCTCAGAAACTACCTACACTAACTGAACAGAACAATATATATCCAGTGGCTAAACCTGTGAATATTTATCAGCATTTTTAATGCAACTATTTTTGAAACATAACAAAAAATTTGAGAATTTGTGGTTAAAATATCTGATAACTATTTAACTGCTGAAACATTTTCATGCTTTGCTAATAAGTTTCATCAAAAGTCTTAATTATTTTGGACAAGTTAATATCTGTTAATAGGTGAAATCAGAAGGCTACTGAGGCTACTGAGGTCCAGAATAAAAACCTCTTCCCAATTGCAGAGAATAGGAAATTTCATCAGGTTTGTGGTCTGTTGTCTCTGATTCTCTTTCTCTCGAGGGCAACAGAAATGAAAACAGCAACTTCAGCAAGTAATTATTGGAATAAAGAGGACTGCCAGAACAAAATTTTCATCATCTCATTGACAAGCTCTAAGCTCTCCTCCCTTTAGGTCAGGGATCCATAGACTTGTGGTATTTGTGAGTTGCCAGAAGTGTTTGAAAGACAGCATAAAAAGATTTTTCTAAATTCTTGAAATTTTTCACAGGAGAAGCTGTAGAAACAGATACAAGAGAAACTACAAACAGCAAGAACTGCACCACAGTTCTTCAAATTGTTTCAAACAAGATCTGCCATAAAGAACATAGAATCGTAGAATCACATAATGGCTTATGTTAGAGGGGATCTTAAAAATCATCTAATTTCAATTCCTTGCCATGAGTTGAGTTTCCACCCACCGGATCAGGCTACCTAGGATAGCATCCAACCTGGCCTGTAACATCTCCAGGGATGGGGCATCCACAACCTCTCTGGGCAGCCTGCGACCTCATCTTTTATCTTGACTTCACAGGATATGATGGTATCATCTCCCAGTCTACTGTATCAAGCTAGAAACATTTGCTTCCAGGCAAGTCTTCAGCTAGCAAAAAATCCCAGGCCCTCCCATTCAAACAACTCCAAACAAATGTTTTCAAATGTAAAACTGTCCACAAAGAGATGCTGATTTCCTCATGTTGGTTTTAGACACTCCTTAGAAGTCTCAGACAGGCCATGTAAATTTATTTGATTAGCCTCAACTTATCTTTAGCAAACTTAATATTTCTCACCATTTTGTTGCACTAAAGTTAACTTCCCTAAGACAATGACATTGTTTAATTGAAGGCATGACGACATTAATAGACAAACTCTTCTGCTGTCTGCCAAACATATCAATGCTTACCTACTTCTTGGGCATCTGGCTAAAATTTATTATGAGATTGGTTATGAGTGAATATAATCCATTGTTGAAAGAGTGAGGAAAACAGATTCTCTGATTGATTCCTGTGATTAATCAATTCCTTTAGGGAAAGTAAATATATGTAGGTTGCTCCAAAAGTAACATTTCTTGCTTATTTCCATAGAAACAAACAGACACAAAGAACACAATCACACTATTTGGTAAATTCTTCACTACAAAACACTATTTTTCAACACAGACATTGCCATTAGCTATGCATTTTCAACAGTGATGAACAGGAGCCCACACGCCACACTTGTAAAAATCTGCATGGTCATTCAGAAGATAGCCTGTCATTCATGTGGCTGTCACCATGTCACAGAGTATTGGCAGAAAGGTTCAGGCTCTATTGCTGTACCACCAACATCCACTAACCTAATAAAATAGGAGGCAGTACTTTCAGAGCAGCCTCATGTTTATTGCATTTAAAATTCAAGGCATCTACAAGAAACTGTCTTATCATTATAATGAATCCAAGAATGTGCTAATAGTACCCTGTGCTCTGTTTTTGAACACCAACAGGACAAACCTTGAGAGGGAAATTTAATCTAAGGCTAGCAGATGAAAGATGATGAATGGCTGGAAGTGCACACCTACCTGTTCAATTTAGTGACACATTCACCATTCTCTTCTCCCTGCAATATTTAGGAGTGCATATTCTGCAGCACCTGAGCACCAGTTGTTTCAATTTGGGGGGAAAAAAAAGAAGGATCAAGGCAAAATGCTGGCATTTCTCAGGAAGATTTATAGCTAAGCAGAAGAAAATATTCTCTGCATACCCTAAGACCGCAGCTGGTTTACAGAAATTCCCAACATCTGGAATTTTATTATCATGTAATATTCAAAAAACATCCAGCAAATTAAAGATGAACACATGTTTCACATACATATGAGAGCTGATCCAATAGTAATATCTGGTGGTGACCATTTGAAAAATAGTCTTTTGTAGCTGAGAATTTGCTCTATCAAGTAGTGTTATTTTGCTCTTTGTATCTATTGTAGGCTCCACAGAAATAAATAGGAGGCATTACTTTCGGAGTGCCTCATGTAAGACAAACCAGGTGAATTATCCTCTAAGGTTTCCTATGTCTCTCCATTTGTTACAAACTGAGTACAGGGCAAACTGTTAAGCCTTCTCATTCCGCTTTCAACAACTAAGGGTGACTAAGGTGAAACATACTCACAAAGCAGCATAATACAGATATTTTTTCTTACAGAAACTCAGATCTGTGAACAGGCGTGTGCTGGAAAGTATCAATCATGTAGCTGGCAGCCACGCTTCCACAATGACTTTCTCAGGTCCTGCTCAGCGTCACACAACTGAGAATTTTAACAGCTGAATGGAAAACAGTTAAACCATTATTTGTTGGAACAGACGATGCTATAACATGACCATAAAACAGTCCACACAAGGAAAAATCCTATTTGTCTTTTGAATTTAAGTGAATTAGAGTACACAACACTAATAGTTTTGAACTTCAGCCTCCATTAAGGAAAATGTCCCTATCTGAAAAAATATTTAAACAGATGTTTAATATTAGATCTGTGCTTAAATCCCATTGAAATCAGTGGGATTAAAATGCCTGCTTAAATCTAGTCTTGCACATAGGCTCTTCCTGAATAGAAACTGATTCAGAGTGTGCTGAAGAGCTTTCCTGATCTCTGGCCTTAGAGATTAATTTAATGATGTTTTCAGCTGCCAACCACAGGCACCCTGGTGGGAAAATTTAGTTGTAACCTTTAGTTTGGTATAGCTTAATGCATGTTGTTTATCTTGCTACTGGACTCACACTATTCTTCCAAAGCTGTATTTTGGGAATCTGTTGGGGTTTGAGTTTTCTTTTTAATAACTGTGCCCACTTTTGCCTTCAGCCAAAGCATCACAGGAATGGAATTTATTCCAAGTGAGAAACAACCCAACCATTTTCTCCAGTGCAGCTTCAGACAACTTTTCCATTCTGAATGGAATCACAATGCATTGCTTTGCTTTTCTCATCTATGATCCAGGGAACAGCTTTCACTTTCTCTAGGCAATCTGCACTGATATTTTGACATTGAGGTTATTAAGGTTTTATTTAATTAATGCAATATGGGCAACAGTAGCATTCAGTCATTAGGGCAATCTGTTGCCGTTACTTTCTTGCCCACTTTGCAATCAATATCTAGGCAAACTCAAAAAAAGGAATGTGCATCACCATTTAAATATGCTTTTAAGCACTGGATCAAGGGCCCTAAATTATGAGATTCTTAAAAGAGACCAAAATATATGAAAGCCAAAATTTTACTCCTAAAGATATTAATTTACACAAGAAATACTCTGTGGTTCACATTAACTTTTTGTGCTCCAGGCAAAAATTCTATAAATCCAGTGACTTTTTAAAATGTTTGGTGTCCAGAAACAGTCCAGCTTTTTCAAATTTGCTGAAGTTGTAAGTGCTTTTCTTTTTTTCTCTTCATTACTTCTATTAATGATGGTGAGGTACAACCAAAACTACTTTTGGTTTATCATGACCAGAACTTTTTACTAAACTTAGAAGACCAGTGAAATGAAGTCTCTATCAACTCTTGGAAGGCTTCGGGATGAGCATGTAGCAGAATATTGCTGCAAAGCATTCATTGAGCATGTGGCAAAATATCATAGAGATAACTCTGTTAAGGTTTGGTTTTGGAAAATAAGGTCACCAAGAGTCTTAGTCTCACATAAATTACTAGGACTTGACATGAGCATGTTTTAAGGGTTCACTTGAGTTATTCTCATTAATTCATATCAGAACATTGGAATTTGATTTAGATGCCCCTCTCAGTATGGTCAGTGAAGTCTGAATCAGGATGTCAGACTGTGACTTTTACAAGTGCTAAACTTACCATAGTAAAACGCATGAAGAAACTCAATACTCAGAGGGGGTTTCATGGAGATAAGAACTATTTCTGTAAAGCATATGACAAGAGTCTGAGGCTTTATGGACCTAGTGAAGTAATGTGTCTAAAGATTATTAATAAGATTATGGCCATTTTCAAAGCATCTTAAAACTTCACTTCCTGCTATGCCTTCAAGTTCATAGTAGTTATATCAGCTTATTATACCAATATCTTGCTCTGCACCCCCACTAAGCCCCTGCTGATTAGTAGATTGTCTATTTTTATCTAATGGTATAAAAGCATTCCATGATAGAAGAAATTCTAAATACTTACTGGAAGATGGTATACACAGCAATATATGGTGATCTTAAGTATGTTAATGCCATATTACAATAAAACAATACGAATGCAATAGAACTACGTATGTTCCAGAGTGTTTCTAGGGCAGGCGTGGTTCTGTTTTTGTTGTAAATTTGTGCAAATTTTACAAACTTGATATGAAAATCACTGATATTCCACTACAACTGTTACGTGGTTAAGCTACTAACACAGCAGTCATTTTCCCTGGAACACATCCAAGTGCCTTTTCTAAACAGATTACATATCTTTTCCTAATCCTTTATGCTGAAAATCTTTACAGAACCAAAAGGAAGATCAGCTTCATGAAGAACATTTAGTTGCAAGGTGAACCATAAGACATGTGAGCCCCATTTCCACTTGATGAAGAGAGAGGATTCATTTAATAGAATGTAACCACTGAAGATGAGGGAGTTGAAACCCTGTTCCTCCAATGACATTTAAACTAAAGGTAAGGTGGTATGACTGCATATTTATCAGACTACCCTGTACATGAGTTTTACATGAGCGATGTGTGCTGCATTCTCAGAAATTACTTCCAAAATACTGTAACTGTAAGGAAGTTCAAAAACAGTATTTTTCTAAAAATAAAACAGAAGCAAACAAAAAAGTAAGAAAATAATTCTATTCCTTAATGTGCATTGCTGTCAGCAATCATCTTAAATTTCTTCCTGCACAGTTAAAATAAATTAAAACACAATCACCCTAACGGCCTTCTGGTTCAGACAGCCAGGCTTGAGTGCATTTCTGCCTTTAATTAAGTATGGATGGATAATGTCCTTTGTTCTTTTTCTGATGTATTTGACACCTGCTGTCTTGCAATCAGGGAAATGAGTCAGGAAGTTCCAGCAGAGAGGCTTTTAGTCGGAAGCAACACCTGGGTCCCCATCTATGCCTTCACTTCTCAGTGCACTGTCCTGCACCAACACAAAAGACAAAACTCAAGCTATATGCTAAGCCCATCTTTTGCTCATGATGGGAAAATTCCTTATTTTTTCCCCACCACTTTTTTTAGGACAATTTATGAAAGAAATGCAGTTGTATTCCAGTTAAAGCAAAAAGCTGGGGCTGAACCTAGCAGTTTTCATAGCCAGACCTGTCGCAATTTCTTACAATGTGATCCTTGCCAAAATTACCATTTCTTTGGACTGTCTTCACGTCAAAGTTATCTTGAGTTATAACTGTTCCCACTTCCAGTATGTTTCACACAGTAAATGCCTCTGCTTGGTGGAGTAATGCTTTTAGCAAAGGCTGGCACTCCACGAAGGGCATAGGCTAAAACTGAAAGAGTGACATACCGTCTGCATAAGAGGTTATTCCTGATTGATTGTTTTTCAATCAGGCCATACACTCAGTGTGTAAATTCAGGTGGAATAAGCAAGTCAGAGCCACAGTGCACAGAGAAATCACCACACAGCAACTCAGTGTATGGCTGTGAGAGAAGCTGTGGGATTTACACTGAAGGTCTCAGAGGCTTCATACACTCATTACTGTAGTCCCACTAGGAAGGCGCCTGTTATTTCACACCAGCACTATTTGCACACAAACAATTTTATGCAATTTTATGTAAGCAAATTCAAGCTAACTGCAGTAAATGTACATCCAACAACTACCTTACACTCCTGTGTACGTGAGAACAAGCAGAAGGGGTGATGATGGAGAGAAGATCAACTCCCCCCCAGAATCAATAGCTTCAGTTACAACTTCATCCAAGTTCATAACATTTTTCATTTCTCATTTTTCCTTTTAATCCTGTCCATCCTGCCTGCACTCATGCGAGTAAACAAAGCTCTCAGTGTCCACTCCTACAGATTTCTTGTAACAGGAGATCTGTGTCCTTGGCACAACAGCAGGTCTTGTCCTCCACTTTGGGGTATCGCAAGCTCAAAATTAGTCCTGACCTTCAGCCTCTATTGCAGTGACTTTCTTTTCTCACATCTCCTCCATAGTGATCTTACCACAGTGTTCAGAGGGTTTCCCCATATTTCCATTAGCACTACATAATGAGAGGGATGGGATGAGAGAGCTGTCCACAAAGTCCACAGAAAATAACAGTAAGTGGGCTGAGCTGTTCAAAACTGCTGGGCTTTTTTCTAATGCTTACTTCCTACCTTTTCTTCCAGTGTACTTGCTGATTTTGAGCATCCTTGATTATCTGCTTCACTGCCATGAAACAGTCAAGTGATGCAGGCAACTGGTCAGAGGGCAGGTGGATTGTAGCAGAACTGAAAGGATAATGTTTATTCTCTTATCATGTCACCATACACAACACTACCACTCACAAATGTCCATGCGCTAGCAACTGTGACTTCTTTTCACAGTACAGCTGAGGCTTAATTATTGTTTAGAAAACATTAAGGGAAAACTGTCTTAGGAAAGACACCACTGCACATGAGTGTTGCCATCAGTGCCTAGCTGCAGTTCGCAGCACTGCTTGGTTTCATTCAGACCTCTGTGCATTCTCAGACCTGAAAAAGATATATTTCCTCATCGCACAGGGGCTTTTGAGATTCACGGTATGTTTTCAAGTCTCATCAGGGTGAGAGATAAAAAAAATTACTGGTGGTGAGAATATTCTTCTGAGAGTAAATCTGAGTCAAGTCCTAGGTCTGAACCAGACAAAGCAGAGGCTGAGCACTGCCCTCTGGGTACAAACATAAATGAAGCCAATGCAATTGTAATGCAAACCACCTGCAAGTACCCAGGAGCTAGAAAGCAATGCTGGTTTGGAGAAGGGGTTAACAGCAGTTCCCCCATAACCCTAATTTGTGAAAAAAACATGCTAAAATGTTGTTAGCACGCAGCATTTTTCAACACATTTTACAGACATTAACTAATTAGTCCCTTCAGTGTTGAAAGCTTTACAGCATTATCTCCTTTCCTTCAGAACTGAGAATGAGGCAGAGAAGGTTCATAACTCACAGGAAATGACAGTGAAATAACGCGTTAGAGTGAAGTTTAGAATTATTATGTTTCTCCTTAATGCTTCTGTGCCCCAATTTATATCATGATTTTCCCTGTTAAAAAATAAATAAATAAATAAATAAATAAAAATTTTTAAAAAAATAAAAAAATCCATAGTATAGGCATAAAAAATTACTTTCCTTCTCTAATTTGACTTTTTCAGATCTGCTGCACTTTTATATATTTGAAGTGTAATTCCCCTCCTTCCTGCAGTTTCTTAAATGCATTTTATAATCAGTAGCTCATAATTACCAAAGAGCTCAAAGAAAGCATAGATAGCATTGTGCATGTGTTGTAAATACAAGGTTATCAGTGCTTTCCTGGATCTTCCTACACACTGGTTATTTTTTAAATATAGCACTTGATTTATAATTTTTGGTCATTAAAAGAATTTTCTGCTTGTGCATTGTCTTTCAGCTTTAAATGCACCAGCAACATTTTCAGCATTTAATTTTTTAGGCTATTCCCCTTCAAAATCGAGTCTCTGCACAGCTTTCTGGATTGCCCCAAGTGAAATTACAGCCACTTCAAAAAGCTGCAGTAATGCTACAATGCCACCAACTGGTTGCAGTCTAGGATCTGATCTTGCAGGTGGGAAAGCCCTGAGCCATACGGAATTCAGCAAGACACCACTGACAACACAGGCAGTATGTGGAACAGATGCGTGCCTCAGTTTTGTCTTGTTTATTGAGAGATTTTGATTAGCAAGAGATTGAGAGTCACATTAACAAGCAAGTAAAACATCTACTTTTCCTGTCTTTATTTGCCACATCAGTTCTGCCTAAGAGGCTCAGAATCCTGAACAAATCATACATCTGTGGTTTCACATCACATTTATAGAGCAGTTTGCATCCTTGGGATGTCCAGGCAGCCTTCCTCAGGCACCCACGGAGCTGAGCTGGCAGCCCGCGCACAGGAAACCCTCCATCTAGCAGGGGCAAGCAGAGCTGGGCCCTAAGATCCCAAAATCCAACACTGAAATCTGACAGTGTTTACTGCAGAAATTCCAAACATTTCAACCATTGTAAACTTCCTTTTGAAATAATATCACAAGAAGTAATGCCATTCTTCTTGGAGAAAAAAAAGAAAAAAAGAAAAAAAAATGTAGTGTTTTCATACTCTGGAAACATCTGAACAAGTAGGAAAGAGAATCTGACGTGGGAGCACAGAGTGAAAGAAAACCAAGTATGAAACTACATAATCTATGAGTATCAGTCACAGCTGAAAGGGGTGTCTATTTCAGGATCTAAACGAGACTGAATGGAATCTGATCTTACATATTTTGACTACAGGCAGAAGCGCAGCATTTCAGCTCAGTTCTTGTGCTATCACAAAACGCTGGTAGGGAGGAGAATGCCAAGCAGCCACATTTCTCGCCTCACAGCAGAGAGAAAGAAGGTTAAACTGGTATGGAAACATATAATTTGTTTCTGCACTGTAATTGTGAATGCTGATCTTAGATCAAAACCATTTGGGGACACTTAAAATGAATTTTGCTGAGTGTAAGTAAAATGTGAGATGCTGTGGAATAAGCAGCGGGAGCAAGTTGTAAGTCACAGGACAGACTTTTATTGCAGCTCATTTTCATGGGCTAAATAAAACAGAACAGTAATGTTCAGAACAGAACAAGAAAGAAAGGAGTTAATAGTGGTGTCTCAGAAAAATATATTTTAAAATACCTTGCAGAAGATTAAGCCACAAAACCATCTACTCTTGAAAATCATCAAGGCAAAATGGTTTGTAATCCACATTTTTTGTCAGGGTATCAGTCTAGAAATGGAAATATTATTGCTTTGGTGAAGACTTTGGCTCTGAAAGTGGCTATCAAACAACACAGGAAGTCTGCTATCTGTGGTCCTTTTTTTTGAGGTTGCCCCACCACGTGATCATCATCCTTCCATATACACCTCTACATCTACACAGGGAGTCCTTACTCCTATAGGTGTTTTGTGTTAATATGTGTGCATTATAACAGAAAGTGACATCAAAATCTATTTAAAAATCTGAAATTTGCTTGAAGAAACTTTGCTGATACAGTTATTTCCCCATTCAGTATTTCTGAATAAACAACTCAATTGCCTGATACAGACACACTGCACCATATAAGGTACCCTGACTTTCCAGAGGTGCATGCGTATTTCATAGGTGTTCATGTTTTCCACCAACTCTGTGTGGCTAATTCGGGGTATCTTATATAGAAAACCTATATTTAGGTGATTGAAGAAAGCCCTGAATATTTCAGAACAAAGGAACTCAGGAAGGCATATGTTCAGAAGACAGAAATTTCTAGTTGTTTAGGCTTTACATTAAAAAAAAAAAAAAAAAAAAAAAAAAAAAAAAACCCACCAAAGCCAGCATTTTCATATTGTACAAAGTTTGGGGAGTTTAATTATTTTAATGCAGATTTAATTCAGGCAAGAATCCAAGAATCCAGGATGTTGGAGTTCCTTTCTCATCATTCTTGAATCAAATACAGTCACAAAGCAGAAAGATGCAAAATTCAGCTACTAGCAATAATTGCAAATGATTACTATTTACAGAATATTCATCAGCACACACTTCATCAAGAGAGTTATCAAAGCTTTCACAAGGAATAAGAGACTGAATTATGATATTTCTGATGTCACAAATCTAGTTTCCAGTCCTTATCATGCTGCAAACAAATGCCTTATTTTCTGCTTTCTGGGTTTCTACCTTCTGTTAAATATTTTTATAGAGCACTTATTTTTTTATATATTCCTCCACTTTCATGCTGTATTTTTCATCCATAATTCTTGTAGCTCTCTCTCTCTCATAATTCTTGAGCTCTCTGCAGAGCTCTGTAGATCTTTTTGCATGACCAGCTGTGTTTGTAATACCTCTCAGGTTGGTACTGGCTTTATTGTCAAAGTATTTTCTACTCTGCTTCTATCTTTAACATCTTCATTAAACTGCAGCCTACCCTTGAAACTCTTAGCTAGGCAACAGTCCTCATGTGTATACCTACTAAAATTAACTATGCACTTGTCCATAGAGAAGCTACATTTTTCTAAGAGTAAAATACTTGCTGCTGACTACATGCTATCCACTAAACATCCTTCTATTATAAGTCATTGCCTTCAATCATTATGATTTTCTTTTAAAACGGCTTGAGATAAGAAGTGATGTGAAGATGTTCCAGTCTTTCTTGATTTTAATTAATGTTGGAAGCAGTGTTTAATGAGAGTTTCTTATATGGTTTACCACAGCCTAAATAATGCAGCTATATTTTCACATCAAATAAGTTTATGTATTTCTACCTATATTGTAATGCATATGTTACACTGGTAATTCTGTTGTTCTCTGCAAATGGGGTAGATTGGGCAAAAGAACCATTCCAGGGTGTGCTTGCTGAACAAGGGAAAAATAGCAACCCAAGGATGGGGATTCTAAGGGGAATAAATCATGGGATAACTGTAACATGAGCCTCTAGCTCAAGACAAGAAATAGCTATGGAAAGGGAAGCAGGTAGATAAAAGCAGAGTCAGTAAATCTGAGCTCTGAGGAACACAATCAGGGAGGAGTAAGCAGAGGCACCAAGCAACAGAGGGATGTGGGATGAGTAGGAGGTCACGAACTCTGGCACTAGACAGCAGCTGAGTGGTACCTTGAAAAAGCCTTGTCCCTTTGAGCAGGGACCCATGAAATCACCCTGTTCATGCCTCCCTGGAGCTGACATATTGAAGCGCTAAACAAAAGCAACCAAGATCTCTAAGGGATATAGCTAAGTCACCCATGAAAGGCTTCACAAAAGCAATCCAAAAGCAGGAAGAAGACACGTGGGACTAAGTTACTGATACTCTATGTGTTAATTTATAAACTAACGTCCATTCTGTCTTGGTGATTGATTTTCATCCCTCTTTCTCCAGTTCAGGTCTCCAGTGAAGAGCCTCTCTACACTTAATTCCTCCTAGGCAGTTTTTCTTGGCTTGTATTTTGTGGCTTGCTAGTATTCCACAAATAACTGGTGCCTACCTCATGTGCACAGAGACACAAGCAAACTCAAAGGAGGGGGAAATTAAGTAAAAAATAATATTTTCAAGGCTTACATAACATTTATTTCATGATCAATGAAAACATCTGTGGTAAAGGATTTTTCCTGCACCACAACCTAAAGTCATCTAAAGTTAACTAAAAAATTCTGATCCTTTACAGAAAAAAATAAATAAATTGCATTCTCATTTTTAATAGAGCCACAAAAGCCTATTGTAAATTTCTTCCTATTTGAAAGGCTAACTTTTGAAAACACTCATAGATCTCTATTTTATAAAAGTAAATATATTTATTCAAATTGTCTAGTTCTGGATAAAGTCCCTATTTGTCCATTTATTATTTTTCAAATTCAGTGCAAGTCCTTCTTTTTGTTTTCCCAGTTAGGCCCCTGCATCAACACAGAATAAGATGCAACATTAGAGGCTTATAACCTGAAGCAAAACCTGCATTATACTGTAAAGTCAAGACAATCTTTTTTATATAAAAATGACTGTCTTGTGGAATAACTGATTCTGATGCTGCTTAACTACAGGTAAATTTCTCCTATTCTGGATGCAGGTACTGCTACAGTAGTTAACAGAATTTCTGTCCACTACAAGACAATAAAGATAGCAGATGTGGAGTCACAAGATGCAGGGACCTCAACCAATTAAAGGTCAAAATCTGTCTCACTTCACAGAACGCGGCATTTGAGCATGAGGCCTTGTGTATATTTGTCATCTTGTTCAGTCAGAAAGATATGACAACAAATAGCTGGTCAAAACCTGTCAGGGTCAAAGCCAGCTTGATAGAGTGCCCTAGGTCACCTCTGTGATTCCAATAGCAGAATTCACCCTGGCGTCAGTTTGTATTGTAGTCAAATACATGGCAGACAATACAACTGTATTTCTCCACTAATTGCTTCTTTGACCTTTCTTGTTAACCAAACATTTTGATTAAGAATATGCACTGAGCTATCATGTTCCATAGCAATCAAACAGCTGCCTTGCAATAGATTTGTAGCACTGAACATCTCTCACCACACCACAATTAAGGCATTTGTTTGAAGCAATGAAAATGCAAGAAAATAAATCACTCCATGCAAAGGAGGGCATACTCCAGAGAATTGTCACATTTCAGCATCCTCTGGTTAGAATTAGAACAGATTTCATATTTTTTACAGTTTTCAGTGATTTTTTCTTAATACTGATTTAGCCTGCAGCCAGGCAAGAAAAAAAGAGAGATGACTGAGTAAACATTCCAACACTTTCTAGCCAAATGAGTTTCTCACTTCTAGGGAAAAAAAAAAAAAAAAAAAAAAAAAAGCCGCTCTGCAATTTTTAGCATAGCAATAGAAATGGACACTGAAAAAACAGTCACTTGCTACTGCTTTGGAATTCAAAGAAGTGACTTGCTAATTATTCCAGCAATCATGATAGCAAATCATGGACGCTTATACTGCATTCTGGGATCAGTAAAACCCAAAGGGAGATGGCAGTCCTAAATCCTGTGCTCCAGTAGATGGGTTTCACAGCAAGTCAGAAACAATCAAAGCTTTCATGCTAGCCTATTCCAAAGTTTCTGCTCAACAGATCTTTCACTGTCTCTGTTTTTACTCCATCTTTCTTTCATTTCCTGTTGCTTTTTTCTACCTAACAGTTTTATTCTATTTTCATTTTATACCATTTTTCTTCAAAGAAGTAGAATTCTCTTCATTGAATTTACAAGTTTCACCCCATCTCATTCCCATTTCTATTCCACAGCTAACATTTGTGTTAGGTGGGAACTTCAGAAAAACCACGCTTCACAATTTTTTAGGATAGAAAGTTTGGAGGTTTTTTCTGTCTACAATCAAATGAACATATTAATGCGTGGAAATTTATGATTTTCATAACAAATCCTGTCTTCATTTTTTCCAAAGAATGAAATCAATTTTGGCCCTGCCAGGCAGGGGGTTGGACGTTCATGATCCTTGAGGTCCCTTCCAACCTGGGTCATTCTGTGATTCATTCTATAATTCTGTGAACATACTTGAATTAAAAGATAATACATACAATTTAGAATCAATATTTTAAATTCCTTCATTTCTTAGCAAGCATATCAACAAAAAGAGTAATTGAGCAGCCTCAGTTCTCAACCCATGTTGTGGGAACAGCTGACAGCAAGCAAGTAGCACTGAAGCTCTTTTGCCCTGAAATTTCTCACTTGTTTAATATGTTTTTCTGTTATTCCACAATATTTTCTTTAAATAATCTTACCAGTTGCATTTTGTAGAGGTAGCCATATTTTGCTTGTTTGTGCTGTTTCCAAATCATGAATATTTCCGAATCATTCAAAAAACAGAAGAATCTGTTCAGCAGAATGTATGTTTCATTTCAAATATGCATATAATAGTACAGCAGAATAAAATCTATTTACAACTAGAGTGGCCAGAACAAGAAGCCTAACATAGTCTTTCCCCTCTGCAACCTGCGTGCAAGTAATGCATTTGGCTCTGGTGGTGAATACCCATGAAAGTAAGCACTGCTCTACATTCCAAATACTATAACTATGGCAGCACCCTCATGGGAAAGACCCTGAGCAGGAGACAGCTGTTCTACCATCCCAGCCCTGGGAAGAGGTGCAAAAAGCTGCCAGGCTGCTGAAAGCATTGAACTATTGTGGTCCAAGTGTGCAACTCTCTGTTTGCTATGGTGACCTCATTATTCCATGCACAGAGAAGAAAATATTTTAGCAACCCTGTTTCAGAATCACTTGGGAACATTTTATTAATTTCCTTGGAGCAAAATGTTTACCTCTGTGCCTTCACAAATTGCTTTCCTGGCCCCAGGAACCTTTGCAATTTTAATGAAGGAGCTCTATCTATCAATCTAAGTGCATTGTCTTTTTACAGATCCCAAAGAAGAAAAATTAAAAAACATTAAACACTTTATTACCCTTTACAAAAAACTTATACTATTGGGATTCTCTTTTGGACGTTGTTTTTTTACAAATTATAAGCACTGTAAGTCAAGCTCTAGATAATAGCCCATGGTATTGTTGCCTTTATATAAGCATGACCCTTGTTTTCATAATCTTGGTACTAAGAGAAGTTGTATCATATGAAAAATGCAGAATTATTTGGAAGAAGAAGGGGAAAAAAAAAAGAAAGAAAGAAAAAAGGACAGAACAACGTATTGATTATGAAAAGATTTTCAAACATATTTAACTTTATACGTTTAATTAGTGCCAGAGTAAAATCACTTTAAAGCCACTAATTTGCTATAAATAGAAATCCAATGTACTTCAAAATCATTCTACTATACTAAAATAAGCACAAAATCAATAATTCATACTTTCTTACTTGAGCCTTCTTATCAGATGCAAATTACTCTAGCAATTCAGAAGTTGCCAGTGCAATTAAAAAACACTTTAAGATGTACAATTTTTATTATTATTGTTTATAGTGGAAAAATAAATACAGGTCAATAAGAAGGTAAAATGGCAAATGGAAGAAGATTTCCCAGACCATGATTCAGAGAGCACTAACATACGTTGTGTGTCTATACACATGGCATGAAGTAACCCTTAAGGGCACTTCTCTACAATGGCAATAAGAAACAACACTAAGGGTAGTACAGGATGAGCAACTGGGGTAACTATGGGGAGACGCTGGTTCAGAAAGACACACAGGCAAGATACATTTTGATTAAAGAAGCTATATACCCAGAGGCACATCAAGGTGCAGCTACACTTTAGATAATAAGCCTTCGGTGGCTTACAGTGGGAAATGGTAAACTGAAGGTCTCCCTTAGTCTCCTTGTCTGCTTACACTTGACCCAGGGTTAACAGTGCATAAGGCCACATTCTACATTTGCTGTTCATCCAGCAGATGCTTAAAAGGGCACAAAGACAAAGTAAGCTGCTTGGCCATAGGGCAGCACAAGTAACTTCGGGAGGCCAGGGAGAATCCAAACCACCTGTAGAATAACAGATTGCACAGATGGATGCAGATGGATGATACACTGGGATTATTCATTATGTAGAAACTGAAATCTTCATTATGTAACAAAGTAGATTGGATTTAAGGAGCTTATTTTTATTCTTGTCCAGTAATGTTTAATAATTTGTGGTTACTGGAGATAAAGCATTATTTGTAAGGTGCCTATGATTTAAGCACAGTCATAACATAACGTACACTATGCTGCTGAGTTCTTACCAAGTTCTTCTATCTTCTACTTAAATTATTTCTTAGAGGAAAGTCACAGCAGCTGTCTTGACTCACGGCAGTCTTCTTCAGAATGAGACTGTGCAGAAATATGTAAGTTGTAGAAGTTTATAGATAAATTCAGAAGATGAAATATCCTGGGGAAATCACAATATCTAAGAACTATCCTCATTAAAGAACTAAAATGTATTGAGATGGAAGCAATACAGTGAAGAGCAACTGTTTTAATGGTCATTATTCCTGCCCATTTATCAATAGATGGAAGTTACTTAGCAAACCATCTATTTTAAAGTGTCACTCAGAAGCAAAATGTAACACACTGCACATAAAATGAAAGTCACTCTAATGTAGATTAAAGAAAATAAACATGCAGTACATTAATAATTTACAGGTGTTACCCTAAAAGTGAAATTGCTGGTTTTGCACCATTCCTGTTTAAGGCACAGTGATTACAAAAAGTAAAATGAACTTCTCCAAGGACAGTACAATAAGGAAGAGAGTGTACTACTCTGAAACAGCAAAACTAAGAGGTATTATATAGAAAGAGACATTTTACTCATGATGTTTTCAAAATAACATAAAAATATCTTCCTTAGCACTTTGAAAACCTGGAGATCAATTCTTGTGCTCTGAAGCCAATGAGTCTTTCACTTGATGTGGATGTAAGGTCATTAGCTGTCTTACATAAAATTCTACATCACTTAGTAAAAAATGACAATCAGATCTGCCTACTTTTTCACAGTTCAAGAAATGGCTTTGTCACATTAGTACGAGACAAAATAATAATTTCTGTTAAAAATTGCAGTTGTAGCACATGCAAGTGCAATAGGAAACTGCAGTAAGTGGTTTTTATTTGATAAAGTGTCTTCTTGCTTACTTCTCAGCCAAGATTGCACAGTTCAGTTGTGACTCTCCATTAACTCTTGTTTTCTAGCACCTGTCACACCACTTTGTTATTCTTCCTAGACAATTTGTTCTCCAAGGTTCTACCTAATCCTTCTGCACCATAGTTGTGTCTGACTATACACCACAGCAAAATCAGTGCAGCCATTAGTAGAATCTAGACTTTCAATATCATTCAATCATGCAAGCAGCTAACACATGAACTGGCTGATTGACTGTGTCTATCCACCAAAAGCAAACATCTCTCTAGTCAACATATTCCAACACATTCCTCACATCACTTCCACTGGCATATCTCAGCCAAGCCAGCCACAATTAAAAGCTACTTCAGTTAAAATCACACTGCAAAAATTCTATGGAATTGCTGGAATTTAGAAAGACAGACATTAACATATTAATTGCATACAGAGGCCACGTGTTGTAAACTTCCCTCAAAGATGAAGAAAAAGATATTTTATAATATTCATTTTTTATGGCTTTCTGCAGAAAGCAAGATTTACTGTGAATGTTTTCTGCTCATTTTCACATTTACATGTGCTATGAAAGAAGAAATATATAACAGATGAAGTTACAATTTAAAGTTCTTCCACCTTGGCAATATGAGTGAAAGTGTTTTGCAACAAAAGGAGTTGAGCAATGTTTGCATTCCCCCTGCTTTCTACTCAGCTGGAACTGAGACAGCGAGGAACAAAAGCATTCTATTTTTCAGGCATACCCAAACCTTTCTTCACTGATACCGTCTGTCAGCCTGAGCTGACTTTAAAAATTTTTGAACAACCAGAGTTAATAAATTTGTAGCTTACTAATAGACTATAGAATAATCTTCATATTTTTGTGCTTTCTTATATTAGTAACAACTCACTAAGCCACTCAGTGAAGCACATATTTTCAATCAGTAGTTCTGTACTGCATATAAGAAAGTTTATAGGACATTTATTATAATAAAAATAGGCATGTCTAACTTTCAATTAATTGCTTTGTCAAATAATTACACAGATCAGTATTTGATGTGTATACTAATAATTTATTAATATGTTAATTTTCCAACAAAAAAACCCAATGTGGTTTTAATTAAACCACAGAGCAGTTCACTGCTGTACATATTTTCTTTTCATTCCTCTGGTAAATGTATGTTAATTAGTACATGAAAGTATAGGATATCATAACATCGACCCTTAATCCATTTTCAGAAATTAATGTTGATCCAGAGGCAAGATCCGCTGCAGTAGAATTCGTGTAAATCATCTAAGCTAGTGAACAAAATCAGTTCATTAATCCTTCCTGACAGGTTAATTTCATCCCATTTCTAAGTTGTCAAGTTAGAACATGGAACAAATAATCAAAAACCCTTAAATCAAATACACCAAATCAAGACTAATTGAATATGCTTCAAGTATGTCAATAACTAGATTCATTTTTCAAAATCTAATAGGAAAGCTTGTTAAACTATAAAAATACATGCCCTGCTAAGTCTGAGAGGGCAGGAAAAATGTTGGAACAGCAATTGTATTTTTTGTTAACTGTACTGTCTAAACGTGTGACAGAGGATTCATAGTGCAAATACATATATCTCAAAGACATCTTTTCAAACGTTCATCCCCTGTATATTAAACACAAGTAAAATATTGGAGTAAAATACAATTGTTTTATGAATTGACAGCTCTTGGATTTCACTTTCTGTATAATTACACTGTTCTACATTTTTCTGTTTGGACCATTAAGTCATCTAGAACCTGGACTGTCTTTACAAGGAAATGGGATTGGCTTTCAAATTACACTGAAGATTAATGTCTATAAGTAAACTGAATAGGGCATAAATTTCCAAGTATTTGATCTTAATTCTTAAATCTGATGTAAAAGATCTTTCCACTTCATCACTGGTAACAAAAGAAGTTTAAGAAAAACTCAATACATTTGCCAAACACTCCCAACATATTTTTTACAATATCAGGTTTACTGGTATTAGTGGTGACAACAGTACTGCTGCTGGATGAGAATCATCAGTCATGTATTTTCAAATCATCACACATATTTTCAAATACATGTGTTGAGCAGTTTTAAATAAAGACTCACCAATACAGAAATCTACAGATGAACAATTTTCTTTTTAGCTACAGGGTTTCATTCTGTTACCAACACACTGCATAGCCAGGAAATATTCCTTGTAGTCCATAAGCTACAAGAACACATTGTGCTCCATCTAGCAGTGAGTTTGCTATGGTCTGGGTCTCTTGTTCTGCTCACCCCACACATGATGCTCAGCACCTGTCAGTCAGGGAACAGTCTGCAGTGTACTTACCTGCCATAATCTCCTTATTCATTTCCTCGAAGGATAAATCCCATATATCTTAACTGTGTTGTTAATTTCCTACCCATAAATTAGATTATATAAACCAAACAGTTTGCATTATTAGTGGAAGAGTGTCATTTAACTGGACAATCAACTGTTTTGTTCTTAACTTACTTGGACTGGTAAAAAATATGCTTAGTGTGCTCATAATTTGCCCATTACAAATTTACATGTGACAGGGCATCTAAGGTACCTCCAGGAAATTGAGTAGCACCAGACCACATGGGAATGGAAAATATTACATGGTACCTATAGAGGGCCTTCTGGATACTTCTGGAGAGAGAACTGGAAACAAGGAAAGATACCTTAAAGTATCTCAAGCTGTTCTAGGTATCTATTTTGGGGGAAAGCAATGCAGTACCAACTAGCTATTTCAACATGAACTGAATCACTCTCCAGGCTCCATCCAGAGGCTACAGCTACAGCTCAGAGATACAACCCATGTGTAAATGCCATACAGACTACTGCTTTTTCTTGCCTGCAGCAGAATCCTATCTTTGAATCTGTTATACTTGCACTAACACAAGCTGGGGAATACAAAAGACAAGAATTTAGCTGCCAGTAACTTTTCTCCTTGAACTCCAAAGAACATAACAGATACAGACCTGAACTGGCATCAGCAGAGGTGAAAATCTTGGCTCCAGTTGTCTCTGCTCTCTGTCTCCAGAGATTCATTCAAATGTGTCTACACAGCATGTTAATGACTTTAATTGAGGCTGCAGACTTTTCTTGAGCTCCATATACAGAAGTGTCTTTCATGGCAACTAAATAATTAATTGGTACTTCTCTGCAATTAACCAGATAATCTCAGATACTACAGCAAAATTTTTGAACTCAGATCACATTTTATTTCAATGCAAACTAGACAATTAAATCTCTATTTTCTCAGTAGTTATGGTTTCAAATAAAAACAAATCTTCTATGTCACTTGTCCATTTGAGTTATTCCAGAAAGCTGACACTTACTTTTTCAATACTTTTGTTTAACTCTGCAAAATTTTGTTTACTTTCTTTCTTACCAAATCAGTTTACTCACTAGATCCATTTTAGGTATCTACAATAACTGTGCAATACTTTACTGGTCAGTTTATTCTGTGTTGTCCTTCATACACTTTAGAACTCATTTCATCTTAATTATCTTACTTCTAGCTTCCCTCTTTAGAGGTGCTGCACCTAATTGTAAGGTGCCACAAAGCCATGTGTTTATTAGCTGGATCACTCTGTTACTTTTAGTGTCCTTATCCAGTGGAGGAAGCAGAGGAGAGAAGATGATGACTTGTGACCTCAATTCGGAAGACATCTCAAGGTTCTGAGGTCCCTTTTGATGGCTCTTGAACTTTGTGTAGCTGTTTCATCACCTAACATATGGAAAAGCAGTGATGGGTCATGATCTGTCAGCTGTACCAGACTAGGTAGATTCTCAGTGACATCCTTCATTCTAGCCCCAGAAAGGCAGCAGTCTTCTCTAAGAGGGTTGGTCTGCTTGGCATATTGGGTGTGCAGTTCCCTAGAGGGAGGAGCCACCTATAATACCCATTTTATCTTCTTTTAGGATACAGCATTGAAACTGGGCAAAGGATTTTCTGGTTTTATTTTTGTTGACTCCTCTAGTGCAAATGGGTTCTTAACATCCACAGATGGGCATTTCACATCCAGAGACTCATACTTGTTGTACAGGGGTATCTGAGGGGTGGAGGGGGACACAGAGTTGTTTTGCTTGCAGCACTGAGCAGGAACTTGCCCCCATCTACATCCTTCCTTTGAGTTCTTGCCTTTAGCTTGGCAGTGAGAGGATCTTGTGCTTTTGTTTGCATTTGAACTCATCTCACTGAGGGCAGAGTGTGGTACATTACTGGTGAGGTCCTAGAAGACTGGAGGCTTGCCAATGTGACTCCCATTTACAAGAAAGGTTGTAAGGAGGATCTGGGGAACTACAGGCCTGTTAGTCTGACTTTGGTGCCAGGGAAGGTTATAGAGCAGATTATCTAGAGGGAGATCATGCGGCATGTGCAGAACAACTGGGGGATCAGGCCTAGCCAGCATGGGTTCATGAAGCCCAGATCCTGTTTGGATGATGGTACCATACCTGAAACACAAATTGAGGAATGTTTTGATCAGGAATATGCATAGATTTTCAAGGTTTTACATTAATTGTTCATCTTCCTGCTGGTATCAGATTTCAAACTAATCAGAGTGAATATGTGGCTTGCAAACATTTCACATCAACTGATGTCCATTCATGAGCTATGCACTGGGTTGTTCAAACTTAAATTATGTTCATAAAGAAACTTTCAGCAAGTTAAAAACTTGAAAAAAGTTTTTAAAATAGCATCAGTGCAGCTAAAATGATGCATTAAGTCTCTGTGTAATAAGTGTAACAGAGCTTGTATTCCTTTCCCAGACTCTTCCACTCAGTGATGACTATTGTTGGTGGGAATGTCCACACGCTGTGAAGGGCATCTGCATGTTTAGCCTATTTGCCATATCACAGAGCTGTCTGGGTGCTGGCAATGTGCATCACCACACTTAACGCAGCAAGGAATGAAGGCTATGGGTGTTTAGGTTCATAAAAAGGTCTGTGGTGGACATATCCCACTGGTTCCAGTGTAATAAGTAACAACATTTCCACTCTTCAGATATTTGGATTTCATGCAGATAATTTCTTGTAATAATAAGATTTCTTTCTGGGATCATTACAGGCTTCATACAATGTTTATATCTGAAAGTTTCCAATATACATATTCTAATACTTAAGACGAGTTTTTTAACCACTAACCAGGAATAAAGTATACATGGATAAGCATATGCACATGCATATGAAACACTTACACAGAAGTGAGCACAAGTATACACATTTAATGATGGTAGATTATGGAATCTTCATTTCTTCAAATGAGATTTTTATCTAACTGAACATATTTAGAGTTAATAACATTTCTGAAAGTGGTCTCACTTGAGAGTATTGGTGTATTACAGTGTATTTCTGGTGGAATATGTTATCCTTTGACTTGTTGCAATTTGAGCAGCACTGTGTAGTTTTTGATTGAAAACTGTATAAAGGCATTCAAGCAAAAAATCTGTCAAGTCAAATACTAAAAATACCATTTTGTCTACAAAAATGAGTAAAGGCATATCTTCAGTAATCTACTACAGCAGAACCTTATGGAGGGTAGCAACATGAAATTAAGCCCGTAATGTTTGATGAGTTCAGCAAACATTCCTTGCAGCGAAGCTGAGTGACTTGAATTTATTTTCAGCTTTTTTCAGAAAAGCACCTCTGCAAAAACAATGCTATCCGTCATTGACACTCTGAGGACAATGTTGTGTGATATATAATTACACCGGTGAGCTCTGTCTAAGGATGAGTGAATGATAACATTACATGGTGCTGCTGAAGCCCAGCTACAGAACCACCTCATTAGTCTTTGAAGAAGTGTAGTTTTACTTCTAGTACTTCCATGGAAAAAAGAATCCATAGGCACACGACACAACCTATTCAGAGAATGAGACAGGCTTTCCTCATCAATAATAAACTCTTCATTACAGAGGAGCAAAGATTTATGGTGCATACCCAAAAGGAATAGAAGCAAACAGCCTCACAGATTCTTAAAATACTATTTCATCTCCCCATGCTAACACAAGGCTTCCATCAAAAGGATCTCTGAATAAACCACACTGTGGTTGCTAGACTGAAGTCAGATATTTTGTACAAAAAATATTTAATTTCTAAACATTTTTCTGATGCTTTCCTGAGTAAGTGGCAGAACAGAAAAACATCTTCTTACAATATGCTCTATTGTTTGTGTAAATCAATTTTGGCATAAGAGTAAAGGGAGCTATTTTCAGCAATTTACTCAGATAATGCAGCATATTTTTGTTCATGAACAAGCTGATTTTTTAAAAATCTATTTCACTTAGGTTTTTATGCAGCCTCCATTACAGTAGCATCAGAGCATGCCACAGTCTTTTACACATTTATCCTCATAATGTATTAATCTACAAAGCATTACATTTGAAACAGATCTAATATTTTATCAGAAGTAACAATATGCAGCATCCTCAGTGAGTGACAATGACATATTCTACTAAATGCTATATAAGTAGATAGTAAAGTAGCAGTCCAAAGTATCTATTTTAGGGCAAGCTAAGCCATTCCCGGTTTCCCCTTATACTGTACTGACTATGTGCAAAATTCAATTACATAGACATATAACTCCATTTATATTACATGCATTATTCTGCTTGGCCTCTAGCTACTCCAAAAAGGAAAGATTTTCTTTAGTTTCTCTCAAGAAACTCTGCACATCCTAAACGGTCTCCATTGACTACAATGGAAGATTTAACACTTGGCTTGCACACAGACACATACAACATACACATACACGGCTGGGAGGCACCTGTACAGGCTGGGAGGAGTTGTCCTTGAGAGCAGCTCGGCTGAAAAAGACCTAGGGGTCCTGATAGATGAGAAACTTAACATGAGCCAGCAGTGCGCTCTGGCAGCCCGGAAAGCAAATGGGATCCTGGGCTCCATCAGGAGAGGGGTGGTCAGCAGGGATAGGGAGGTGATCGTCCCTCTCTACTCTGCTCTTGTGAGGCCCCATCTGGAGTACTGTGTCCAGGTGTGGAGCCCTCAGTACAAAAAAGATATGGAGATTTTGGAAAGGGTCCAGAGGAGGGCCACAAAGATGATCAGGGGGCTGGAGCACCTCCCCTATGAGGACAGGCTGAGGGAGTTGGGTTTGTTCAGCCTGGAGAAGAGAAGGTTGCGGGGTGACCTCATTGCAGCCTTTCAGTACCTGAAGGGAACTTACTCCCAGGAGGGGAGTAAACTCTTCGAAAGGGCTGATAATAGCAGGACTAGGGGAAATGGTTTTAAGTTGAAGGAGGGAAGATTTAGGTTGGATGTTAGGGGAAAGTTCTTTACTAGAAGGGTGGTTAGGTCCTGGAACAGGCTGCCCAGTGAGGTTGTGGATGCCCCGTCCTTGGAGGTGTTCAAGACCAGGTTGGACGGGGCCCTGGGCAACCTGATCTAGTAAATGTGTATGTTTGGTGGCCCTGCTAGGCAGGGGGGTTGGAACTACATGATCCTTGAGGTCCCTTCCAACCCGGGTAATTCTGTGATTCTGTGATTCTGTGATACAGATACACATGTATCATTCCAGTTTTAACGTTCTATCTCCAGTGGATCTGGGGCATGTTTTCATAACACAGCTAGCAAATCACTGGACTTGGTCAATTGTCATTTGCTTATATTTGCCTCTTTAGGAAACTGCTGAGTTTCCAGTTTGTCTGGAAATTAAGCCATGAAGAAATCTAAAATCAGACCTTTGATCTTTAATTATGCTATCTCTTCCTGACATTGAACTACTGGTTATCTAAATCTCATTATTTCCATTTAAGACAGACTAGTATAGAGGCCTTATACAAATGAGATAAAGGATGACTGTAATTTTCTTTCCCATTCAGTTAAAATATTTTTAGACTGCTGAGGACATTATTAAATTTGATATGGCTGCGTTTCAGACATACTTGAAATATTGATGTCTAAATTTTGATTTAATTTGAAGTAATTAAGTAAATGAGTAATATATATATATATATATATATGAATGTTTAACAAAGAGTAAAGTTGGATTTTTTCCAATTTTGTTTTTATTAGACAAAGCCTCCCTAAGAGCTAGGAATCATAAGACAGCATAGGTCAAATTACCGTCCTTGATAAGCAGAGTGAAAGAAATCCAGGCTCTTGGACAAATTACAAGAGGCAAGAAGTGATTTGGGAAAGTCTCTAAAGTTTAGGAGAGCAAGTCTCATGGAAATGCCTTGGAAAACTGTTTCTGAAATTTATTGATTTTTTTTATGAATGTCTGCTCAGGGTTGAAATCAATGGCCACAGACATCTATGTACAGCACAGAAAAGAAGAAATAAAGAAAACACATAGCCTGAGATTTTTAGTAATAAATGATAATGATGGACAAAAGAAAATGCATACTTTTCCATCTGAAAGAATCTTGTATAAAGTATAATCTCATAGGAACCTTAATCATACAGTTTTCTTTGGAAATTATGCTTTACCTGTAATAGAATTTTCTACCATGTGAAAAGGAAGGATCTGTCCTTTCCTGCTTCACTTTTAGCCATAGTCACCTTGTCCCTGAGATAAGTTAAATCTTCCACCATTTCTGCAGGAATTTAAGAAGATACAAGGCACACCTACTGCTGTCCAGAGAAGGTCTGCAAAATATGTATTTTGAGAAAGCAGATTTCCAGAAGAGCTGAGAAGTGTGTGGTCATCCGTAGACTTCACACAGCTTAGCTCAACTTCAGAATGAATGTTCTTGAACTGTTGACAATACTAACCCACCTAAGAAATGTAACTGCTTTATTCATAGCTGACTAGTGGATTCTGATAGTGGATTCTGTTGTAAATAGCTGAGGGTTAATGGTGTGCACTGTTTCAGACTGCAACTAGTGAAAAGAAAATAAGGACATTAGTAAGAGATAAAATAGTAGGGAAATGCAATATCTTTTGTACAAAGATTCCACCGACAATCATTAGCATTATTATCTGTACCAACCAGGAAATGACTATCATTTTAGATACATTTTGACAGCTCTGATTTATTCCCAGAGAACTCTACTTCATCCTCACCAATTAACATAGCAGGTCCATAACCAACCTGAGACACGGCACATCTATTCACAGGGGATTATCTACAAGCCATTTATTCCACATCTGTCCATTTAAAGTAGCTGTGTTTTCTTTAAGATTACAGCCTCTCAACATTATTCTAAAACCACTCACCAAATACTGAAGCCAATCTATTCCACAGGAAAAACTTGTAAAAAAGAGGATGACATTTATTTAGCAAACATACCTTTCACCAACTGCAAACATTTTTCTGTATGGCAAATAGTCTCAAATCTCCTAAGCGAAGCCATCTACATCTGTCTCTACCTGTTTTCCCCCAGTCCTCAAAAACGCATACACAGACACCAGTACAAGAGCAATAGCAGAGGAATCTGTGGGCAATAACAGAAGGAAAAAAAAAAAAAAAATTAAAAAAAAAAAATCACTACAATTAAAAGTACTGATTTGTATTTATAGCATCTTTCATCCAGCACAAGTCTATGGTACTTCAAAAAGCCTTTTTCTATAATAATAAACTGTTTCACCTAACCAGCCTGCTTTGATCTGGTTCTTGGCAGATACATAATAGGATAATATTGCAAGTAGAGATAATAATATTCTCTCTGCTCAAAACTTCAGGTAGGTAGATTTTTCTTAGCTTCATTGGTAGTCATTTATAGAACCATATGTCATTCACTGCCCTCTGTCCTTTACTGTCACATAACTCCAACATACACACATGCACATAGAATAGTGCATAACCCAAATAGCAGTAAATTGGGTTTAAAGAGAAGACAGGACAGACTGTGGGACACATGACAAGCAAATGGACCAGAACACTGTTTACATGCAACTGGACAATTTTATCCTTTTCATTCCATTTTGCCACACTTGTTCCTTCGAGACCTGCACAATTCCTCTTTTCCTCTGACTTTTCATTCATTCTCCCAAACATGTCCTTATTAGTTATGTACAATCTCCAAATACTCTTCCCCTGAACCCAAAAATTAACTTCATATGCCTGCAGGCAGTAAATTCCCTCAGCCTGTGTGTTTTTTTCCAGGAAAAACTTCACAGATAACTCAAATTAGTGGTTCTCACCCTTGGAGTACAGAGCTTATCTCAAGTTAGCCTGGAAATGAGCCAGGTTGGAGGCTGCTGCTGAGGTTATTGGAGTTCCCCCACCTCTACTTTGTGTTTGTGGAGATGAGCCTTTAATAACATAATCTAGCATGCAGAGATGCTATAATTTAAGTTGGTTGCTCTAATAAACTAAAGTTTATTGTGGCATTCAACGGCTTGGTTTTCTGTTGTTGTTTTTGTGGGGTTTTTTAAGTAAATTAAAATTCAATTTAGAACAGTTTTTTACCTCATACTGTATTAGTTGGTTCTTTCTTCATATCAGATGATCAGGTGGCCATTAAAAGCCCATTAGAGCCCCATTTTGTGTATCACACACTTTTTTCACTTTACAGTCACTATATCTACACTAATAAAGGCTATATTTTGATGCAAAGTAACAATTTGACTCACCTTATACTAAAAAAATAATAATATTCTCACTCTTGAGAGTGATGATTACATAGAATAGAGTCTTTCTAAGGGCTCTAAAAGAAAATTTTTAATTGATTACTTTCTGAGACTACAAACATTCATTTAATGAATGCCAGCTCAGAATTTTTTTACATGTATGCTGAACAAGTCCACTGACAATTAGGAAGAGAGATGAGAAATAGTCTGTTTTTCCTAGAGGCTGACAAAGAGAAAAGGAAGAGATTGTGCTTTTGTTCTAAAATACACAAACAGGAAGAGAAGAGAGAAATATCTAGTGAACAGGTGAAACTGTATTGATCTATTCTTACATACGATGCTTATATACGATACATTCTTATATACGATGCTTACAGTGAAAAGTAGGGATGAGTTCATTCCAGGGCTGAATCTTAAAACGCCAGATGTCTGATTATTTTTTTAATTGCTTTTTGTAGACAAAACAAATGTATTTTTGTTTTAAGTCCCTTTTTGTCCATAAATACTCATCTAGGCAACTATACACAGCAGCCTGTTGTGATTCCATAAGATGATCAAGGTCTGGACAGGTGTTCTTGTTTTGGATCTGAGCTATGGGCAAATGGAATGTCACAACTATTTCAATGATATTTTAGTTCTTAGATGACAAACTCTATAATGATTCACTCTTTATCAGCAATATACCCGACCAAGACTCATCACCTCACTTAAAATATGACCTTGAAATAAGATCACAATTGCTACTAAAGCCTTTATTTAAAATTCAGATCACTTAACATTTTCAGCTTCCAGAGTTACACAGGCACTGCATGTACTACAGAAAGTTATAGTGTTCCAGACTGCATAATAGCACACTATTTGAGCTCTACAGATACTTTTGCCTAGCTATTAAATTCTGCTTAGTAATCTAAGAGAAAAACACTGAAGTTTCCTGGAAAAATTGTAAACATCAATTATAAAACACATAAAAATGACCAAATATTATCAAACAACATTGTTCTGTGAAAAAAAAAAAAGAAAAAAAAAAAAAAGAGCCTACGTGTTGAAGTTGTGATTCCTTCATCACCAGACAAAACAACTGATGTGTTTCTATGTTTCTTGCACAACAAACAGATGCTGAGTTTTTAGTAACTCTGTTCTAACAGCTTAAGCAAAGTGCCAAAGTAGCATATGTTAACCCTACTCCTTTTAAAAGTAAAATCCAGACTTTAGCAATATTTTGTAATAGAAAAAGCTAATATTTCAAATCATTAATGAATATTCCTTACATAATCAGTAAAAAGACTAGTGAATAGGTGCACCTAAAAACCACTCTGAACAGGTAGGCACTTCTGTTTGTTGTCTGAGTAGTTTTGTTGACTTGAATGAGATTAGTCAAGAACAAGATTAAAAGTGCTCAAGAAAATCTGAGTACAGTGCATCTAAATTTTCAGTGGCAATTTCAAAATAAGTAAATAAATAAATCATCATGACTTTACCAAGAATGAAGTTTGTTTCTAACTTGTTGACTCTTTTAAGAGTTTTAAAGCCATCTGCAGTGAATTTGGGTGATCCTAATAGGTATTACCATGACTTGAAAATCACTCAGCAGGCTAGAAAAGAGTTCCTACTGCAGAGATATTAACATATCTTTCTAGCTAATATGTAGTAACATACAGAGTAATTTTCTCTTTGCTCTCTTAGTTTTAGTGTCTGTCAGGAAGAAGGATGTTTATGCACCTGATACATGCAGTTGGTTATGGACATGTAATTCCAAGAATACTGGAAAGTTTACTTTTGTATATTGGTTGGGATCAAATGGATGAGGAATAACAGAACAAAGGAGAACACACAATCTACACAGTTGTATCCTAGGATTACAACAGAAACTCCACAAGTTGTCAGGCTTTGAAGTTGTTGTGAATACTCTACCACATTCTCTAGCCCTGGCAAACACTAAGCAACAAACAGCAAAGCATACTGCCTCAGCTCCTGCACCCAGCACTAAGATTTCAAAGGCCATAGAAGAATGAGGAGCACATACAGAAATGCAGACTCGCAGGAGGTAGGTGAGAATGGCATTTCTCTGTTTCATGTCTGTACATATCTACACACATAGGTACATTTACAGCAGAGAATCCGTGAAATACAATGGTGAAGAAGCCTGGTGTGTAAAAGAAAAAATTCAAAGAGCTGTTCCACCAGTTGGAGTGCCCAAATGTGAAGTTAAATCAAAGGTGTAATAGCCTGGAAAAGTGTGAATGGAAGAGAAGTTGGTAGCTTTTCTGATTCCAACAACTGAAGCATGTCAAAGCCTCGTAGGCAGTGCTCCTTGAAAGCCAGCAAATTGATATTTCATACCTTCAGATAACAGGTTAAAGCTTGCATAGAGACTACAAAACACAATCCTCCAGGGTAGAGAATAAAAATATATACTAATTTTCTCTTAAGAGATAGAAATCAGAAATGCTTGTAGAAAACTGTCTACTTTCTGACCGAGTGGTCTCTTAGTATTCAGTGTATGATATGTCCATAGTTTAGATCAAATCAAAATAGGTATAATTTGCAGGGCTAGGAGATATGCAGTAAAGACTATATTGCACACCACATGGAATAGAACTAAATTGTAGTTCTCTTTGCTACATGATGACTGGCAGTACAAGAGGATTCTTCATTATTAAAGAAGTTCAAAGAAGGCCACATTATCAGCAGTTATTAAGAATTATGTTTCAGAAGCAGCCTTTGGCACAAGGAAATCCTACACTGTCAGTGTACCAGAACATCAGGACAAGGCCTTGGACATGGTTTCCTTCAGGATAGAGTAAATTTTCTCCATAGTGGCATATATTGTGCAATTTTTTGAATTTAGGTTGAGAATAATATTGATAACACATTGATGTTTCAATTCTTTCTGAGCAGTTCACTAAGTCAAAAACTTCTCAGCTTCTCACACCACCCTGCCAGTGAGGAAGCTGGGAGTGCATAAGAAATTGGGAAGGAACAGAACCAGGACAGCTGACCCAGACTGGCAAAAGGGATATTACATACTATATGGCATCATGTTGAACAATAAAATAGGGGTGGGAGTTGACAGGAGAGAGGGGGCTACTATTGCTTAGGGATTGGCTGTGCATCACAATGAGCAATTGTGTTGCTCATTGTCTTGTGTATCCTTTTTTGTTTTTTTTTTTTTCTTTCCCCCAAACCTATCCCCCTTTTCTTATTTATTTAACTGTCTTTATCTCAACTCACTAGTATTACTGTTTTCTAGTTCTCTCCCCCATCACACTGTAAAGGGAGTCAGCAAACGTTTATGTGGCCTTTAGCTGTCTGCTGGGTTGAATCACAAGAGTCATGGAATCACAGAATGGTTTAGGTTGCAGGGCACCTTAGAGATCATCTAGTTCCAACACTCTACCATGGGCAAGTTGCTGTCCACTGGGTCAGGCTGCTCAGGGCCCCATCCAACCTAGCCTTGAATGCCTCCAGAGATGGGACATTCACAGCTTCTCTGGGCATCCTGTGTCAGTACCTGACCACCCTCTGAATAAAAAATTTCTGGCTAACAACAAACCCAAATCTCCCCACTTTTAGTTTTAAGCCATTCTCTATTTTTCTATTGCTATTAGACCATGTAAAATGTCAGAACCCTTCTGCTTGTAAGCTCCTTTCAACTGCTGAAGGGCTGCAATGAGGTCTCCCCAGAGCCTTCTGTTCTCCAGACTGAAAAAGCACAAGTCCCTCAACCTTTCTTTGTAGGGGAACTTATCCAGTCCTTTAATTACCATCATGACTCTCCTCTGGACCCACTACAGTCCCTCAGCTACATTTTATTCACATTGCACAATGTATTCAATAATTTTGCTCTTTAGAAGTTCAGGGTCCTGACTTTGCTCTTTGCCAGGTTAATATTTCTGAAGATCACAAACTCACATCACTACAGCAAAGATCTTACTCCAGTCTTAACCTCTAAAACTATCACCTCCTCTGCAATTTGACTGACATTTGTACTTTCATCAAACGTACCTTGACCTCAAGCAATACTTACCAAAAATTTGGACTAGGGTATTCCTTTTTGCTTGCAAAAATATTTTCCTGTTTCTTGCTGCTGTATTATTCCAATTTTTTTTATTTTTTTTATTTTTTTGGAGTTTGTAAGGTATTTTTTAGACTACATGAAAATGATCATAGTCATTTCTAACTTGGAAACACTTACCTATAACTCACCTCTATTTCACTACTTTGGAGAAGCCCCTTTAAAAATCAGTGGGAGAAAAAAAATTGATTTCTGATGGGCTTCAGGGAAATTGAGCACTTGCATGAATTCAAGATCCATTTCTCATTATTTTTGAGGCAATTCAATAATTTTGGGGTTCTATGTGTTGAAAATAGCACAACAAGAACTAAAATAATATACTATTATTTTTATTGATTAATAATACCTGTTTCAGGGAAACATATATGTATCTTTCAATGATCCAGTACTGGGGGAAAAAATGCACTTTATAACCATCACAGGTGCACGAGAGAATATAGGACATTATTGTGCTGATGACTTCTCACTGCAGTAATATAATAGTGTTTAAAATGAAATTGTCTTTTTAAAATTTATTAAGAGTTTTGTGTACCAGTTTTCCTAAGAATAAATGGATACAATGAACACCAAGGTCATCAGCTGAAGAAAGTGTTGATGTAGACCTTTAACATGTGGGTTCAAAGTAGACAATGGTTGTCAATCTTTTTAGACATCATGAAGTTTCTTCAGCAAAGCTCTTTCCCTTTATATTTCTGCAGAATTTCATGTAAACTTAGACAAAGGTAGAAGTGTTAATTCCAGCAGATTGATTGGATGGGGATTCGGAGTTCAGACAAAAGGAAAATTGCAAGAAAAAAAATAATTTCTGATCATTTGAGTTACTTCAATAAAATAATTCTTAAGATTACTGTATTAGCATTAATTCTGAATATGCTCTAAAACATTAAGAATGTCAGATCCAACTCTACAGCAAATGCAGCCTTGACTCACAGATTGGTTATAATTTTAATTAGAATATTGAGATAAAGAGAAAATTACAATGGTAGAATCAATCCAGTGGTAGCCTATTCAGCGTCTTATAGATCACTTAACCTTCCTGGAATATTCTAAATGCAGAAATGCTCCAAAAACTGTGACAGTTCAATCCACTTTCACATCTCAGTACTTTACTTCAGAACACTGAGAAAGTATGAGAATTATGAGCATTTTTCTAAGCCAAGGAAGGCAGAACAATTTAATCTCTCACAACAATCTGGAAACAGTAATAAAAAAGAAAAAAATCTATATAGTGCCCTTTTGATCATATTATCTATGTTTGTTGCATTCATTATATTACTGCAGCATAATTATAGAAACCCAGACTAGCTTGTTATGATACTACTGACCACTGCGCTAATAACTGAGAGCAAACAATCTGTTTTCTCTCAAATTTATTCTAAGCTACAGAAAATCAGTGATATAAATCATGTTGCACTGTTCTGAAGAAGTGCCCATGCATTTCAGAAGACACTCTGTACTTTGCCTGAGTTACACCTGATTAACTCTGTAATTATAAAATGGAAACGTAAAGAATGACGGACTATAGGTGCATTAGTGTGTCTAAGGGAAATATTCTGAAACATGATAGTAGAAGTAAAGCATATTGGCAGAACTTGCTACAGCGTGCTCCTTTTTGATAAAAAAAAAAAAAAAAAAAAAAAGAAAACAGTTAAATTCTGGTTGAAGAGTATGCCAGTGGTTGTCCCCTTCCACAGAAGAGAGCTATTCCCTGCATACAAACTTTACCAAAAGGTTGCAGTCACTCATCAGAAGGAGACAGCCTAGTAGAACTATTATTTTAAACCATTTAAGCTAGCCCAGTTCATTTTTCTTGCAAAAGGTTAGGGAGAGCTCACATGAACAGGCTGCAGGCAGATCTAGGAGGGCAGTCATCCCCTGACAGTAAAACAAGGAGTTGGGGGCAGTAACCTTTTCTGCCAGCAAAACCAGATGGTATTTCCATACCACAAGGCACAGAAGTGCTCCTCTAGTGCTTCAGGAATGCAAGCCTTCAACAGGGACTAACTTTGAGCAGAAAAAAAGACTCAAATACCACCAGTGCTACTGACAAGCAGTAGTTGTAATTCACTCTAGCAGGAAAAAGACAGATGGTTCATCTAACAAGAAAAATCAATAGTATTTGTCTTATTTAATGTTGACATTTTTAAAACTTCTCTGTATTTGCAGGGCGAAGGCCAGCTAAACCATGCATATTTCATCTGCTGGAAGGTACAATGACCTTACCATTCTGCCCCTTTTCAACCCTGACCTTTTAAGACTACAGTGAGCAGCTCATCATCATTAAAGAGGAAATAGATATTCACATGAGCTATAAAATCATTTCTCCCCAATCTGTTTCTATATATGTATTAAAAAGATTCTGGCTCAGTTTCCAACACCTAAAAAGCAACTTTATGTTTGCTTCTTTATTTTAATGAATTTGCCAACCTGTAAATGCAAGCCATATTTCTTCAAAGACCAAGGTTATCCCTGAAACCCTGTAGCTTGAGTGTCTCTGTTGCCAAATTAATTACTTAATTTTGGTGTAAGTGATCATAAAACAGTATTTTCTTACACCTGCTAATTGGCCTATGTGGAGTTCATTAATTCAGACCAGGGATTTATGAATTGATGCAATTTGCCATTTTAGCAGTGAAACCAGTCCCTTATTACGACTGGAGACAAATTTTCACCTCTCACTTCAGTTTCTATTTCTCCATTTTTTATCTGCGATACATGGTATAAGATACTGATTAACTCACTCCATTTTCCTTCTGTTCCCGCAGCCATCTGAATCTCATTCAACCAATTACTTCTGCTTTCCTTAATTTTCTCTCTCTGGGTTTCTTTGCCCAGTAATTTTGCTCAGCCAAAAGCCACTTAACCTCCCACACCCCTTTGATGTGTTTTCAATAGGAGGAAGAATTAAAAATGTCTTGAGTTCCCCTTCTCCTTTTGTCTCCAGCAGCTTCTCCAGTATGTTCTACTGGGAATTCTTGATTTCGCTTTAGAAGCATGCAGCACAAAGCAAGGTTTTGTCATAGCTGTTTTCACATCATTTTTTGGTAGCTGGGTACTGGCTCTACTAGATGTACAGTGCTGTTTGCTCACATTAATCTCAGAGTGATCTGAAACTCTCAGAAACCAAAGGCTCATGCAGTAAAAGGAGGGCTGCCTCTGAAAAACAGGAAAAAAAATATATTAAAAAATCCTTATCCCTTTCATACTTACCAACTCAGATTTTGGAAATTTAAAACAGTGTATTCTGATATCCTGGTTTATGAGTATTTTTAAAAGCATTCCAGAAATGAAAAAAAATACCTATTTTTACTAGGGTAAGGGATTTTGTTGTACTGATTGGGTTCAAAGGAATCTAACTTTCTTCCATTGCTTGCTTTTGTTTTGTACTGTTTTTTGCTATGCAGATACATTCTGGCCAATGAGTACTTGTACTTCCTTTTATAAAACTACATATTGACAGATTTATGTTAGTCTATTAGGTGTTGATTAGCCCTTTTCTAACAGTTACTGAAACAAAAATGTAATTGGCTATGCCTTAATGTCATAATACATTTTCTGCGTGAAACGTGCATTAAACCAGTCCCTAATTTTGCTTGTCTATTGCATTTATTTTTTTTGTTCACCAGAGAAATCTGCTTTAAAATAAGATCTTGACCATGAAAAGTTCATGTATCAATTGATCTATTCACAGTGATTTCCATCTTACAAACAAGGACTCACACAAGTGAATAATGTTATAGCTAATGTGAGCTGGTTAATCCATGCTTAAGCTACTCAGGAGCACATATAATAAGAAGTGGCTTTGCATGTGAATTTCTTGGAGTAACATTTTATTCAGTGTTTTACAGTGCACAGTAATAATAACATGCATTAGACATGATTCATTTCCAATACTGTCATCTGCATTTTAACAAGTCTTAAAATTATAGGGAAGAAAAATGAGGACTTATGAAAGCTAATACAAATTTCAATCTACACACTTCATTTTAAACAATACTCCAGGTTGTTAACTGAGTAAAAAGGTCTGTAAAAACAAGCTCAATGAAAAGAAAGAAGGAAAAGGAAGACTGATGCCATATGAAATACATAGGGAAAATTGACAGAAAGATACTCTCAATCCACTAAAAATGGCAATGAAAACTGAGGAAGGGCATGAGGATTAGAAATAAATAAAGGAAGTCAATCTCAAAGGTGGGACTCTCTCAATGCCACTTAAAAGGTTTGAGAGATATTCTGGTCCCTGCTTCCTGTGTTTGACAACCAAGCCCTCTAGGGTGAATTGCCCTATCAGTGCAGTTCATGACCACTGATCGCTGAAGGAGAAAACAAACTTAGATGAGATGGCTAACTCTCAGAGAGCACATTAGGAGAAATGAATGTCTCCCTGCATAAGTTTATCTGCATTGCAGATTACACTGTATTTGAATGCAGAAAGACAAGTCTGCTCCAAGTTCAAGTTTGCTAAGATAATAGTAATGAAAAGTTGGCAGAATAGGCTTCTATCCATGCTAGTCATTGGCCTACATTCAAGGCAAGGTACCATACTGTGCTGATGAGATTAGTTTGGGGGGGAGGGGGCTATCTGTCATATAATCATATCTTCATTTGTTACAGAGATCTGCCTGAAGCACACAAGTGACCTTTTCACCTCAGATTAGCACACACACAAATTTCTTCACATATGCAAGTACAGTGACAATTATTTCTACATCTCAGACATGGGAAATGTCAGCCTATAGGAAATCCTGTATTTTGCCATCTAGTGCTACCCCATACAGGGCTAAAGCATCAGAATTAATCAACATTACCCAGTAGGTAATGGTGGGTTAAGGAAACACTGTAAACATTGTTTGTCTGGATCTGATAGGCAAAAATCATTCACTTGACAAATTTCTGCTTATAATTACCATAAGGCATGAAACTGTGGAAACAAAGGTGTAAATGTTGTAATGGGCTGAAGTAGATTCTTATTTAAATTTAGCTGCCGAAACAATACAGTTACAACACAGCTACATAATATCCTTTTAATATATTTTATCACAGTCTAGGAGTAGATGGAATTATTTGAGTCTTCTATAATACATCCGTAGACACCACTTTGGCATGAAGAAGACAAAAACAAAGAGCTAACTAGAGGAGTCTGTATCAAAATTTGTTGTTACATGTTTTTACTCTATCCTCAAGCTAAGAATCATACTTCTACAGATTAACTGATATAACTAAATAATCTTGTTTCAAGGAACTGAACCAGCACATAAGCATGATATTGTATTTTATTTCACTTTTATTCCTCTTTTTTAAAATCATCCTGAGTTATTCGCTGATGGCTTCCTCCTTTCAATCAGAATTTCTTCAATGTCTAATGTCTGACTGACATGTATGTAGGTCAAAGCAATTATATTCCTTTGTTAAACAAGCTAGCTTGAAACAAGGGAAGCCATCTCCCTGTCACATAGCCTTAAATAAAAATAAGCCATTCAAGCCGAAAAACTTCTTGGGAGAAAAACCTAGAAAGATGAGGACACTGATTGTGTTTGTAGGAAATAAAAAGCAACAAGAAAATCTGAAACCTGCTAGAGGACTACATTTCCTACAGTGAGCTTGGGGAAGGATAGAAATAAAGTACCATGGTTCAGAGCTGTGTGTTGGTATTAGAGTGGAGTTCAGTAAAGAGCATGGAGACAGACACTTCTCTGTAGTAAGCAGTGACAATACAACAGATAACAGGCCTTAATTAAAGGCTCTTAATTAACTACAGTGTGAATATCCATACTGTAGCCTGTGGAGGACCCCGCACCAGAGCAGGTGGATATTTCCTGAAGAACTGCAGCCCACGGAAGGCCTACACTAGAGCAGGTTTATCCAATAACTGCAACTCAAGGAGAGGATCCATGCTGGATTAGGAAACAATGTGAGGAGGAGGAAACAGCAGAGGAGTGCTGTTACAAATTGACCACTGTCTCTGCTACCCACCACCCTGTGCATTCACAGTGGGAGAAATCAAAAGATTCAAGAACAAAGGAGTTAAACAGAGCCTTGAAAAGAAAAAAAGAAAAATAGGGGGTTGGAGGGTTGTAATTTTTTTGTTTCTCACCACTCAAACCTACTTTAAATGGCAATAAATTAAATTAATGTTCTTACAGTAGGATCTGCTTTACTGAGATGTTAACTAGTAAATGATCTATGTGTCTTTATCTCAACCCAAATGCTTTTCCATTTTCTCTTATTCCTCTGTCTTTTTGAGGAGGCAGAGCAAGAAAGCATCTGTGTGAGTGTCTGGAAGCTGACCAAGGTCAAACCACCACAACCAGGCAGTCTCTTAAACTGAGAAAGAGTTTTTCAGTATACTCTTTAACTGTATAATTCAAAGTATTCATAAGTCTTGCATATGCTTTCATATACGATGATGCTCATCTGCTTTGACTAGAGGCCTCTGTTCTTTCAAACACCTTTTTCTATGAAGTGAGATCAATAGCTTCTTAGAATTAGCTTAAAACAAAGACAAGGAAAACAAAAGTCACATTTTTAGAAGGGTTTTCTCAGGCATGTGCTGTAATACTTTGACCTTCTATCTCTCTTCATGTACAGCTTAAAAACAAAATTAGATGATAACTACTTCACATAGCCTTTGGTAATCCTCTAATGCATTTTTATTGTTCTAAAAGCATTTTCAATAACACAGTTACTTTTTTATTCAATTACTGAATTCAGAAAAACAGTTAGATGCTTTCAGAGTACACTTCTTACACTCTAGATAGATTCAACTTCTTAGAAAACACTTCTTTATTTCAAAATACAACTTCCAGTGCACTGATGCTACTTCAGCTATACTCAGAAGCCTTTGGAGCAAGACCTGTGTCCTACTGCTCTGAAACCACAGATGACTTTTCTGAGAGCTAGATTCAAAGGTAGGTGCTCTTATGCACAAGTTCCCCCTTCCTTCTTCTGCCATGCATCTAAGTCAAACACTTCTCTTCAAACACTAATTCCAAGAGAGGTGCAGTCTGCAAGCTCCAAGAACAGACTGTTAACAAGTTTAGAGTCAGCTCCTGAAAGATATGAGGGTAGGGTTTGAATACAGGCAAAAAGATCAAATATGGGTTTTCCACTTTCTGCAGAAGAATTTTGAAAGCAAAACGTTATATAAGAGGTTCTGACACACAGTACATTGGTAGCTAAGCTACAAAACTAAAAACCCTGGGTTTTCAGCTGCATGATTTTTGAAAGAAATTGTTATTTATTTGTTTGGGATTTAAATTCCAAACAACTATATCTTCTACATTTCTAGTTCTGGTAAATTGCAATGAAGCACAACTTGGATTTCCAAAAATGATAAAATGGAAATATGGAAAAAAATATTTCCCAGAGAATCACAGAATCATAGGACTGGAAAGGACCTCAGGAGATCATCTAGGCCAATCCACCTGCTAAAATAGGTTCCCTACAGTAGTTTGCACAGGAAAGCCTCCAGGTAGGTTTTGAACATTTCCAGAGCAGACTACGTAACTTCTCTGGGCAGCTTGTTCCAATGTTCTGTCACCCTCATAGTAAAGAAACTTTTCCTCATACTCATATGGAACTTCTTATGTTCCTATTCATGCCCACTGTCCCTTGTTCTGTTGCCAGATCCCAACTGGCAAAAGAAATCAAAAAGAGCCTGGCCCCACCAACTTGAAACCAGCCCTTTAGATGTTAATAAGCATTAATAAGATCCGCTCTATGTATTCTCTTCTACAGGATGAACAGCCGTAGGTGTTCCAGCCTTTCCTCATGAGATACTCCAGGCCCCTCATCATTTTTGCAGCCCTTTGCTAGACTGTCACTAGAAGTTCCCGTCTTTTTTGAATGGAGAGGTCCAGAACTGGACACAGTACTCCAGTTTTGGCCTCAACAGAGCACAGCAGAAGGGAAGGATCACCTTGACCAGCCAGCCATCTTCCTTTAATACACCCCAGGGTATCACTAACTTTCTTGGCCACAGGGACACACAAGCCCTACACCAGGAGACCCAGGTACCCTTGTACAGAGATCCTTTCCATCAGGTTATCCTCTAACGTGCACTGATGTGTGAGGTTGTTCCTCCTCAGGGAGGAATAATTTCATATGATCCTTTTTGTGCAACTTCTATATAAATCTATAATTCCACTGCTTGTAGATTTATGCCATGCCAATATAAAACTTCAGACACTTTACATATGCTTCAATCTAGTATTTTCTGCAGAATTACAGATTTACCAAGATTCCAGACACATCAAGAATTCCAAAAGCTGCTTTGATCTCTACTGATAGAATACCTACTGGTCCATTCCACATGCCATACTGAAGTGGAAAATAAATAAAATCACAGTAATGGCATTTAACACTGTAATGTAAAGTGAATTTACAAGAAACATCAAACAATATAGCAGTTCTACTACTAAAGACTGTAATTTATCATTCTGGAAAAATACAGTTATTATCAGTCCACTTTTGAATGTTATAATTCCATCATGGAATTGAGAAAGTTCCAAAGTTAATCTGCCTCTTCTTGAAGGCATCAACTTGATGCCTTTTCCAGATTCTGTCCCATACTATTCATATTTCCAGTCTCCAAGTAAGAGGGCAGACATTTATTGGGCTGCTGCTCAAACACCCTGCAGAGGGAGAACTGAAGAAATATGTTCTTGGAAGTTAAATTATTGCTGTTGGGATGTTTTTAAGGATAGAAACTTTGAATGAGCATCTCGATAGACATAACAGATGAACAGTTCCACAGAGTAACAATTTCCAGAGGAACACCCCTGGCATTCCAGTTTACTCCACAGTTTCAAAAGACGTGTTTAGACATTCAGCTGAGTGATCTTGATTAAATGCTGTTCAATTAAATGACAATACAAGACTTGCAGGCACATATTAGCAGACAAACTAACTAAAAAAAACATCAGCAGTTTATTTGGAATTTACATTTTATTTTTACAGCTTCATGCCCTGTTTTCTGAGTGAAAAATGGGGCAAATCTTACTTTGTTTATTACACTGTACATACAGGTTGGATAATATCAAAAAGCCTGATGGATTTTATTATTTACATGCAGCAACATGCCTAACTATTCTGCTGTATTTATCTATATGCACACATCTGCATAAGAAATAAAGACAATGATACTTGTTTGAATGTGCAGCTACATTAAAAACAATAAGATCACTTTTGTCTCACACCAGTACAATGTAAATTGACTGAAAATATCTTAAGTGGAGCTGTAGAGCTAGGAAAATTTCCAGTTACTTATAGATGTATAAAAGCTCTTTAAAAGCTGCAGGCATCTGAAAATGGAATAACAATTAAATCTACCTTCAACTAGAACTGCATATATTTTTTACATAGTAGGAGCTTTAGATCACCACTAGCCGATATATACATTCTACACTTACAAGTTCCAAATTATCATTTGTATGAGAGTTTCTGAACCAATAACCATATGTGCAAACATTGAAAAATACAGCAAGGTCTCTGCCCCAAAATCTATGTTATGCACAAAAATGTCTGAGGCAATGAATATCCTTGTTAATATCCTTAATTGTAGCTAATTGCAGTTACATGCAATTCAAGTAACACATAAACAGCGAGAGAACTGTTTAAGTTGGCTTCTTGTGGTAGGACATACAGATCTTATTAAAATGTGAATCACTTTAATAAATCAATATGCACAAGCTCAGAAAGATTGAGTTGAATAACAAAACTGATCATAACTGGCCATAACTGTGATATCTTTTGCAATCAGAAAGCAAAGAATAAGCAGCCATCTGTGCTGAGGCAAATTTGGTCAGACAGTTCCATCATAATATTAACTGTAGGGTAAACTCCTTAAAATGTATTAAACTTGTACAAAGATTCCTGATATCAAGAAGTAGCTTATAATTAGAATTTCAATTTTCCATACATGTGTATATACACATGCTTGATTAGCATGGTTGGATGAAAGGGGTCATCTAAAACCTAGTATAATAATGCTAGTAATATTTCTAAGCATACTACTTTATATCTTTAAACAACATTTTTCATACAACATGTAGAAAAAATAGGCCTATAAGCAGATAACAAGCCAGAAGTTCTACCAAGCTCATATTCCGTCTACCAGCAACTCAGCAATCAAATGAATATCATGGCACTTCTAGGGCATTCTTTCCTGAAGCCTACACTGAGAGGAACAGTCAGGCAGATGGCTCACAAATGTTAAAATAACAGTAGGAAAAAGATGCATGAGTACATATATTTGTTCTCCCATTCAATATAAAGTGTAAAGGAAAGAACCTGCATAACTTTTCGTTCACTTCCATATAGTCTCAAAAAGGTAATGAGTAAGGAACTCCCTAATTTCATTCACTTCTATGAATCCACTATCAACTTTCAGCTAGACCACTACAGCAGAATATCTACGAGAATCTACAGGAAATTTGTGAGAAACATTCATATGTTGTACACAGCTCCAGGTGGGATCTTTTTCACAACCTAAATTTTACCCTCGCCAGAATCTGGACACAGTAGGTAAATAAAACCAATAAAACACAAATCCTTTCTATGATTTCCTATTGTGCACCCTAAGTTAAAATAGCTTGTGTCATTTTGCCAGAAAAAAGACTCCTTCTGTTTTCTCTCCATTTCCATATTCTCTCTGTATAAATTCTCATGCTCATGCATGAACCAGCTATTCTAAATTATTCCATACTAGAAGATGTTGGGAGTTATTCATATGGGGACAGCTTGACTTGGAGCACCTCACTCAGTGCAATAGTTCCAAACAACTCAATTTCAAACTCTTGTTTCATTCTGCTCCTCAAAAGAAGATGCATCCTAGACAAATCCCACAATAATACAGAATATTCAATACATACTTATGAAATCCAAAATTAAGGGAAACAATCAACCCAAAACCCTGGCTGCATGATTCCACACTTTTTGTTTGTTTGTTTGTTTGAATACTAAATAAAATTAAATAGATCAGTCTCTTAAAAACAAAAGACTGAGGGGAGGGGGAAGTGGAATATACCATGTAGCTTGTAACTTTCTCAATTTTCCCCTGGTCTCAACCCACTATGCTGAGGAAAATGCATAGGTATGGGAGAATCATACTGCTGAGCCCCCCCCCCCCCCCCCCCTCCCCCCCTTCCTTTTCATTTTGATGATAAAATTCAAAAGCTAATAAAATCAGACAGATTATAGCAGCATTGATGAATGACTATGTCTGGATTTCCTGTCTGGAGACCGGAGCAGGCAGTGTCTGAGAAAGACGACAAGGCAGTCAGTGCATAGAGAGAAAAGGAATATCCAGCAGATGGATTATGTCTGGCTGCTCCTATTATTAATACTGATCTCTATCAGGCAGTGATGAATACAGAGAAGCACTCAGAAATACTAATGGTTTCACCCTTTAAGTACTAATTTCTACCCTTCTATCCTTCTTAGCATTAAAAATGCTCTCTGAACTTGTCATTGATGGAAATGGTTATAAAGAAAAGGCAGGGCTTTTGTGAAGAAAGAATGTACTAGATTTAATGAAAAATATTAAAATCAGCTTTACAGATAGAGAAGTTGTAAACTACAATCAAAAAATATCAGGGGGAAAAAAAAACACCTCTCTCCCTCCAAACAATTTATATTCTTATTTTCAGTTGCCAACACCACAGACTAAATATATTCTGAGGTATGAAAACAACTGGTGAAGATAAGACATCTTAGGTAACATAGACAATAATACGATCAATTAAACAATATTCATGCTTCAGTGAAGTTAAGGTCGGTGTTATAAAACCTCCATTCCCTCAGATCTTTAACTTTCAGTGTTCTCCTTGATTAACTAGGTAGAAATCTAGTTGATACTAAAATTTCTAGCAGACAATTCTAGCACTGCATATTTACTTGCAAAGATTGTTTGCTTTTATAAATCCATATTGTTTTATGATACATGGATATCAGCCATGTCTAAACTGGACTTACTGACTCTTCACTTCTCAATACCAATAAGATAAAAATTGTTCTATTAATGAAAGTCAAAAATATCTCACTTTAAGACCTGAAATTGCCTAAGTATTCACTAAAGCAAGCTGGAGATGGAGAGACAGCTCACCAGTCTGGAAGTGACAGGTAAAAGAGATCAAGTATGCTGTAGGTACTACCTGAAATACCAGGATGAAGTAAGGGACATCGTCGCGGACAGAAGTTCAGGTGGTGACTAAGATTTTGCAGTTCTTGAAGATTGCTCTGCCAGGAGCGATCTGGGGCACTAATATGGACGGCTCAGGGCAACAACACGTGCCAGCTAGCCTGGCCCCAGATGAAAATATTTCCTTAGTTGTGGCCTAAGATATGAGAGAAAGCTGTAGAGCACGAGCTTTGTAAACACCATTTTCTGAAGTATTTCCTTCTTTCTAGCCAACAGATAGTTCTGTTGAGCTTTGATTCTTCTCTTGTTTTTTCTTTAGAAAAAATAGGTACGGTCTTAGAAATTTATATTTCAAATGCAGGATAATCTTTTAGACCGTTTTCATTTCCAAATAAATGTATGGACTATTTTATTTACAGCAACCTTCAGGAACTGAAGAACTGTTTCAAACACAATGCCAGAAATTCACTCCTAAGAAAGCTACTCCAACCACAAAATACAGCTTTTGAACTCACATTTTCCTTTAAAAGTGAGTCTTCATTCTGTTGAAATACAAATTGCATTTTCTTGCTTTCATCTGCCTTTTGCCACTTTTAACTTCAGACTTCAATCATGCTGGAGAACTTGTGTTTCTGTGCCCAAAACCAAGGACAAGAAATGAACAGTTTGGGCAATTTTCATGACTCTGCCAGTGAGGCTGTTTGTAACACCAGGAAATCAGTGTCTGCTCTGTTATTCTCTCCTTTTTCTGTTAAACAGAAGTACAAGCACACCCTTATCTTTAAGTATTTAGTTGTAAGCTTATTCTATGTCAGCTTTTGTTAAGGGCTTTCTGTGAAAAAGACTGAAGTTTGTGAACACCATTTTTGTATGTACAGACATTTAGCTGAATTACTCTTTTTTTTTTTTCCCCTTAAAAATATGTTTTATTCTTGTTGGCTTTTTTTTTTTTCCTTAGCAAAGTGTCATTTTGCAGTGAGTCCATAAACATGGACTCCCAAAATTAAGAAAAAGACTCTTCATCTTTTCTATAACCTACATAAAAACTTCTTTAATTCTTCATTTTGAGGAGAAAAAAAGAATATTGTAGAAGTTTTAAGCAGGGTTTCAGTATATCTGTAAATTTCCTGAAGGAATTGAACATTGTGAGCCTTTCTCTCCTATGAACAGTCTTCAGTCATGCAAAATGTTTTATGCAGTAATTGTAGACAATTCTGATTCTGAGTAGTACCTAGCCAATAGGTTTCAGAGGAAGGTATTGTTCAACATAAAACTCTGATGCACTAATATTATTAAATCCTTCCAGAATTATTTATCTGAAAATGTTTTTAAATCTAGAAATAAAATCAAAAAGATGTACATTATTAATTCCAGAGAAAAATGATCTTAGCCACTTATTTTTACATCTCTGTTTTACTGTATTCTGGATGGTGTTACAATATCACTGAATAAACTGGTCTTATCTTTAGCATTTCATTGTGCTCTCATAAGCACTATTCTTAATGTATCAACAAATTTAGAACAACCACATTATAGAACCGTGGGCTTTGTTACAAGTTTAACTATGGAATTAAGTTATTTCAATCACTTGAGTAATTCGGGAAGGGAAACCAGGCTTTTCAAAACAGAGCACTGCTATTAGCTAACACAAGTATTTTAAAGGCAGCTGTACCCGTGTGGATGGAATTTGTTTTAATAACCTTGAAAAGCCCATAATTTATGATTTCTGTCAAAAGTCATTATCCATTTTTATAGTTCCTATTCAGATCGGTATATTTCTAATTTCATAATGTAGTATGGAAATTAACTGTCTGAATTTCTGCACTCTGCATTTCTATTTGCAGTCCAACACATTCTTTTAGGAACATAAAATTTCCATACATGTCTCATAATTAAGTCAGCAGTAAAGCAAGATTGTTTCTCTAAAGGCCTGGCAATATTCTTCTATTTTCTGTTTTGTACTACTGGGTATGATACAGTCTCTGAAGAATGAGGTCTCTAAACAGAAATTTCATGCATGTATGTTTTTAAAGCCAATAACTGTACTAAATATATAGAAAGGTCAAGGCAAAAACTAAATGAACTTCAGCAGGATATAGGAATTTCTGGTATAAATCAACATCAAATACTTGAAGTTATATCTTATCTGTAGCTTATCGTAATACATCAATAACAGCCTTTTCATCATAGCTGAAAACCAGAGTTAAAGTTCCAATCATTCTTGTCAGCAGGAAGCCTCCCATCAGCTTTACTGAGAACCATGATTAGCAAAACTCACTAATTCCAGCATTTTAGAGAGATCTGAAGTTTGAATATCTCTAGAGTTAGAAAACATAGTACAGCTACCCCATACATACTTTAACTTGGAAGAATGATGAGCCAATTAATCTTTACAAAGGCACTTCATAGCTTCTCATAGAAAGCTCATTTTTAGAGGATATTCACTCTCTCCCCTTTCACATGCTTACAAATAGACTCACATGTGCATTCTATGATATGGAGCTTCTTACAGTGTTACCATTCTGTCCTTCAGTTGCCTGTACTAAATTAAGCTTTGGAGAGCATGTTCTTTGGAAATTCCTTCTGCATTATACAGTTTCTGTCAGCTTCTTCAGTGAGGTTTCATCTTCTCTGAGTAGACAGAATTCACAGGTGTTGGAAAACCCCAATGTCTTTTCAGTGCTATTGCACATCTCATTACCTCAGTGTTTGCTATGAGAAAGACATACAACCAGGGACCATTCTTACATATCCTCAGAATGTTAAAAGGAACAACTCCTCCGTAAGGAAGACAATAATGTAAATATTTTTAAATTATAGTTCCTAAAAGTTTCTTTAAGATTATTTAAACTGTATTTTAATTTTTAGGTCTCTTCTCAAAGAGCAATGCTTTGTCCAAGCTTGGAATGTATCTGTGATGCTCTTCTCCAGCAGGCAACATCCTGTGCACTATGTCAAGCACTTTGCTTTGGCTTTGACAAGGTTAAAGGAGGATGAGAAACCAACTGGAATGAAAGCTTAAATCAGATTTGGTTGAATTTGCCTATTATGAAGAATGCTGTGGGTGAAGAATGACCACTCGCACAACATGGTAATCACAACACAACATCTGCTAAACACAGTAGTTACACAGGGTGATGGTACTGCTGCCATTCACAATGGCAAATCCAATTACTTCTATTCTTTGATTGCATAGAGCTCTATTAGGAATCAGGACAACAGAAGCACATATATGCTTTCATCTCCCCTTTCAAAGAACACAGACTGTAATTTGAGCCAGTTTACCAGCCTAGATAATTTCGATCCTCACCATAGTCAGTAATATGCTTACTTCTTTCTACATAATTGTTTCATTCTGTCAGACATAAATGCACTTTTTTTCTTCCCCTCCTCTTCCAGTAAAGTACTTCCTCTCCCTGTTGTTACACCAATCACGTTTCTAAAAAATACCCCCCAGAAATGATATTCTTTTCCCATCTCAGTGAAACTTGAAGACATCCACTTAATTAAAAATGCTGATCTACAATGAGTCAAGTGCAGCAGTGGCACCCAAAATAATAGACATGAATCAAACAGAAAACAGGAGGAGGTCCCTCAGAGCACTATTTGTGCCTCAAGACCACTATGATTCACAGAAGCCATCATCTTCAGTCGGACCACTTCTAGCTTGTATCCAGTGATGAAAGGGGTGCATTTCACAGCTTCACTTGTTTGTTACTTTGTTTTCTAAAGGTAAGCTCATACATCACAGAAGTGACAGATAAACTACATTAGAATACCTTCCTGGGTATCTTCCTAAGTGATCCTAAGTCAGAAAATGCTAACACAGTGCTTTGTGAGGATAGAGGCAAGCAGAGAGTCACGAAGCAGAGAAGAGCTGCACTTCTGCATCATTAGAATTCTCTATCATCTCAGTAAAACGACAACTGCTGTCTCCACAGAGATCTAGCTTGCTCAGACTAGTGGAAATAACATCAGGGAAACAGGTGTATCAGAAGGTTAGTCCAATCATCAGTAAGAATTAGAGATAAAAGCCACCCATGAAGGAGGAGATGTAAGTTTGGAGCACCACAGTACCTACTCCGTGAGTATTTAAAGGGCACTTCAGCTTCTCTGAAAATATATGGAAACCTAAATGTAGGACAGTCCTGCCCTGAAAGTTATGAGACAAGGAGCATCTAGGCTGTAAATAATATCCTCCATCCAAGATACATACAGAAAACTCCTACTCTCATAAGAGAGCAAAGCTAAGGCAACAAGGAAGAAGCAGTCCCACCTGTGAAACCTGTTCATTACATACCAGGAGAGTTTTTCCCCCATATAGACACATAAAGGAAAGTGACTTTGCCAGTGGGCACATGGAGAAGGCAGCATGACAGGGTAAAAGAATAAAAGACATCAAAATAAAGAAAGTACTGTTAATGAAAAAAAAATAAAATAAAATAAGAACATTAATGATGATTAAAAAAAAAAAAAAAGTCATTGAGCTAATTATATAAGAAATTCTGGAAAAAGATCCATTTTAAAGGGCTTGTTCGTCTCTTTTTCCAGTTTAGAGTTGTTAAGGTTTCAATTAGTCAGCACGGCTGAAGCAGGAAAAATGAGCTACATAAAACTGTAAGAATGATACAGTAATTCTACCAATGTTCCCACCCATCTTTTGTCTTGCACTTCAAAGCGCAAATAAAGCACATACACATAAATAGCTGTATCTGCAAGATGTAACATTTCCTTTGTGTTGCCTCTGTTTTAAGTCCTTGCTTACAAGATAGAATTGGACGGGTTTATTCTTTTAGGATTTTATAGGCAATATAAATTTTAAGTCTTGCCTGTACTGCAAGTCCTGTCTTGAAATGCAATCTGCGTTAACAAGATTTTGTAGGAAGGAACATCTAAATCAATAAGATGCACCTGAATCACTCCATGCTTTGCACATTCATTTTTGGATGAGTAACTGGAGAGTGTGGCAAAGCTTTTTTGTTTGCCAGTCTCTTTTATCTTCAAACAGATCCACAAATGGATTATTTATAGATGTGAAAGCAGCCCTCTGAGTAAAGCAAAAAGGGCAGAGATTACAAAAGATTGATTTCCACAGCTCGTTACTGCCATAAACCTATAACCCAAGCAGATGCACAGGGGAAAACTCTCTTCTTTTGGTCAGCTGTTTGTTTCTGGCACATGCTTACAAATCTCTTGGGAACACTGAAAGGACATCTATGCACTACAGTTTGAAATGACCAGTAAAAAAGCCTTGCTGCTGTAGTTTCCGCAATTGTTTGCCTCCATTTCATGAATTGTTGTGATTAGCACAGAGATGAGATCCATTTCTATCTGGAGTATAGACCGCATGCGTACTTTTAAGTAAAAAGACCGCCATAGGCCTTGTATTCAGTGTCTCCTTTGTAGAATTTACAAGCTTTATCAAAACCAGCAGAATCACACACAGAATCACACACAGAATCACAAGGTTGGACAGGACCTATGAGATCATCTAGCCCAACCATCCTCCCTCCACCATACCTACAGAAAACCCCTAAACCATATCTCATAGCTCCCTATCCAGATGCTAATGAACCTACAGAGAGAACTGGGCTATTACCCAGTACAATCTGGTGCATAAAGTGTAAAAAAAAAATAATAATAATAACAGTCAACAGCACTGGGTTATGCTCTCACTGTTTATGTAGAGGAATACCTTCATGATTATTCTAATTCAAGCCCTTTTTTTCTTCATATTTCCCATTTGAAGAAGAGACATAAATATTATTCCGATAAGTATATTCCCATTCTCCCAAATTTGATTCCAATTTTTAAACACTCTCAGATCTTTTCCTACTTGATTCTTAGAAGGCGAGAAAGTGATCGGGAGCAAACTAAGCTCTTGCAAGTTCCTAATATCACTTCTACAGAATCAAAACTAATATTACTAAGTGTTCTGGCATTTGTGTCAGGTGACAAAAGGATATTTCAATTTCCTTTTTAAACTGAAGCCTTAAAAGATTGTCTTTGCAATTAATACAGCATCCTCCAGTCTATTCAGTTAAGGCACAGATACACAAGGCATGTTTTTTTTGTCATGGTATTCCAAACATAGGGAGAAATCAATACATTCAGCTTTCCTCTTCTGAGCTGAAGAAGCACTGCCTAATTTGCACGAGCAGACATCCACCAGTCTGCTGCAGAACTGTCACTGCTGTGCTAGAAACACTTCAAGCACAACCTACTCAGCAACATAAGCAATTATATTAAAAGTTAGTAGACATCCTTCTGTATTCTTCTGTCTTAACTTGGAACACAAATTACAGCTTCTAATTTAGCAAATGGCCTCTTGAGCCAAATAAATAAATAAATAAATAAAAAGCCCATAATGAGAGATGCTTTGTGGCCAAAACTCTGCAGTTCAAATTCCATGGAGAGCATCAATCCAATATCAGCAGGATTCTACTTCACACAGGGGCCAATTCTTAGTTATAAGTGTTTTCAGAACAAAATCAGTCAAGAGCGCTTTACTAAAAATAATGATCTAGGTCCTGATGTGTTTAGTACAATATTTCTTGTGCCAAGAAAGATCCCCAGTATTTCTCCTTTTCTTTACTAACTGAGAATTTTGTAGACTGTGATGGGGGCAAAAAAAAAGGGAGAAGGAACTGTCATATCACCCTGATGTACTTGTAATGTGACAGCTGTAAATTTAGCTCTCTTAATCTAGAAAGTAAGCATTTGGAAGTTGTGGACAATAAGCCCTCCAAAGTCACCTTCTTGACCTAAAATGTTATGACAGGTGCCAGGTACTTTAAGCAACATACCTTCAGCAGGCATATTTAATGTAGTGTTTAGGTGGCTTTGATCTCAGATTTTGTATTTCATGTGAGTAAATGTATCTGTTGTGATGAAAAGCACATTCCATTTACCATGGAATATGTGTTAATTGGATGAAATTAACCACTTCCAGCTAATTAACTTATGGATTTGTGCTTGTGGCCTGGTTAGTTACAGGCTGGCTTGTACACTCCTCCACTGTTTGCTTCCCTCCTCTCCTGACTCACCTGCATCCAGATGCACAGCTAATAACATCACCTTGAAAGGACCAAAGGACCATCACTTGTGGTGGGTTCATTACCAAATAAAATCTAAGTCTGAAAATCTATGATGTGTATAGCAGGAAAAAGTCATTTGTTTACATGAGAACTGGAAGCATCTCACATCAAACAAATGGTGAGGCACTGCTCTCACGTTTCACATCAATATTTCCTTTTCTGGTGGTTTCTTTAAAGACATATTTAAAAAAATAATTTTCATATTTTAAGAATTCAGTGAGATGAATTGAATTGAACTGATAAGAAATGCTTAGACTTGCCTTTAAAAATATGTTAGGTTACATTATATCTGCTACAGTTGGAAGTTAAATGTGAAACTATTGTTAATTCTGAACACTCTAATAAAAACCTAAGATTTCTATATACATAAAAATACAGTAAGTAAAATCTCTCAAGTAATTTCTCTATGTCAGACTTCCTAAATACTCTCTTGTACCAAAATATAATGAATTTTAATTGCATATAGAAAGTGTCTGAATTCTAACCACAGGTATAACATGCTGTGCCAGCTACTTCAGACCTGCTTTTTTTGTCCCTTGCATTTCATTTTGATCATTCAGTTAAGAATAAGGGCATATGCACAAAGAGAATCATTTTTCTTTTAAATTATTAATTAAAAGATTAATGCACACCTTCAGATCTCCCAAAAGAGCAATGTTCCAATATCTGTACAGCTTTTAATGAGATGAGCAAGAGAGTTCCAAAAACTGTCATTTTCTGAGGTCGTATTTTTGATATTAATAAGAAAATTTAGCATGCAGCGAAGCACAAGCCTTAAGACCACTCCAAAGTATCACAGGCACTAGGCTGAGGCATGGAAATAGCCAGTAACAAAAACGCAAAGAAATGGATAGAAATTAGAACTGCTCTGATGGACTTATCAAGTCTCCCAGAACTAGTACTTCATCAAGTATTCAAATTAGAGATTCCTGCACCACACCATCCCCATATCATGGGTTCATTGTTTTGACAGGGGAAATTAAACAAATCCACTTTATTTTAATTGATTAAATATGCAAAATACTCTATTTGTTTAAAGATTTAAGCCTTCCAGACCAAGAGTTCCAGTTCTTGGTATGTATAACATTTTACGTCCACCTTCAAAATACCCAAGCAGTAGAGTTCTCCCAGTCCTGCCATGCCAACTCAAAGGCCAATGACAAACATGTTTTTTTATTACTATTATTTTATTTGTGGTTTCCCTTTTGAAACCTGTACTCATTTCACAACCACCCCAAGGCCACCTGGTATCAGATTGCCTTTATAAGCATATTTGTCCATCCCCATACTAGTACCTGGCTTTAGTTCAGAGCTAGGAAAGCTGACAGAAAAAGGCAAAGCAGATATTAGACAAAGAAAGCATAAATAAACTTGCAGATACGTTACAGTTCTTAGGTTCCTTTTCATTTCTTTGTCAAATGTTTTTTGCATTTTAAAGGACACATTTCAAACTGCGCCAAAACAAGTAATTGAAAACTCATATTTTCCTGCATTACAATTACAGTAGAAACACAGTACAGCTTTGTGTCACTCCTGTAAGAATCCACAGAATATTGAATAACCTTATTTTCAACATGCATCATTTTAAATTGTGTAAGCAACAGATGTGAACAGACATCTTATCTGTTCTGATTTGTGTGTTTGTGTTTTACTTCTAGTTGTAGAACCTCTGAAATAGAGGCTTTATGTAAGAAATTACATAAACAGCAGATAGTTAAATTCACCACAGGAAAGAATGACAAGAAGAAATAAATATGGTAATAGGATGATTTAAAACAGCATGATCTCTTGATTGCAGTCTAAATATTAATGCCACTGTGTTTACTGTCCTTGGTCACAGAGAAGGAAAGGCTGGGGATGACGGACTGCAGCCAGCCCTCCTGGAGCTCAGCACCCAGGGAGAAGGTCCACTATTAATGAGCTGTGGGCAGAATGTGGTTTGCCCATTCCTGCCTTGCAGAAAGTACAAGGACATAATTAATGACACACTATCACTTATCTGGTAATGTATACAGCTCCTTGCCACTGAATGAAAAATATTTTGCTGCCTTTAATTTACACTGGTTGTTTTGAAAGGTGAGAGTTGTTACATATTAACCAAAGTTCTGTTTTCAAGCTGATTCCACAGTAGAAAAGAAACATTTTTAAAAGTCTTTATCAGGCAAGTATTTGGTTGAACACAGATCTTCATTTACTTTAAGATAAAGAGCATCTTTTCTTTACCTTCTGCTACATTAAATTCCCATTCCAACATTTTCACATCTGTTAAATTACTTATTAGAGCTATTAGCCTTAAATGTCTTATGAATTTTGTACATTCAGTCAACACCCATCCAAAATTGTGCTTTGATCCTTAATAAAAATATAAGAAGCACCCTAACTTCTCGCCTTGAGGAGTACAGTCCTGCCACCCTGACTTTATTGCTGATGCTGCCTGGTGTTAATGTGCTATTGCTCCCGGAAGGAATAAAGGAATAGACCACATTTTGCTGAGAAAGACAACTGGAACCACAGTCCTTAAAAAGTCTTGAATTCTAAATGTTTTATTTGGCATTTCAAATATTTTCTTTTCTGCTGCATTATAAAAAGGTAATTATTTCTATATATTTTATTGTCCATATATAAAATGCAACATTTCATTCCACTTCCGTTAAGAATATCTGCATGGATGATTTATTTTGAAAATGTTCCTTAGAGAACACTTTGTTAGACTGCAATTATAAATTAAAGAACAGTTATAATTTATACTGAGTTATGGATTTTTATGGCCTGACACTTTATTAGAGCTACTCTCCACAGAGCCTCTTTTTGTAATCAAAATGACAACTCATATCATCAGTGGTAAATATTGTTTGAAATCTGCCATGATACTTCTTTGACAGAGGCAGAGTCAAATTTAAATATACAGCCTGTGCCAACAGTATAAAAATCAATGGCAAAGCTCATCAAATTCAGAGTACTTCTGATTAGGACAAGAGAGATGTAAATGAGTAAGTAAGTGCTTCCAGTGACATTTTTACACTGATATGAAAATTAATCCACTCCTTTGTGGATTTGCTGTTCTGGGGTGAGATCCTGCTTTCCAGTGCTGATGATGCACTCCTTTCAATCAGTCCTTAATACTAAACCCACAGGCAGCTCAAGAAACATCTCTTCTCCAGTAAGTAACATGCACAGCAGTGTCTATGCTTCAATTTCTACTTGCTATTCTGTGGTGTCTCCAGCCCTCCCTTCTGCACAGAGGAATTAATATAGTCACAGATGAAATTATTCATCTTTGCAGGTGTGCTTGTATCAAAATGGCTATGGAATATTTTTTTTTTGAAGAGGTGTTCAGGATTCAAGTCCCTGCAACAAAAGCTACGAATTCAGTCCTATATTTTTCACCAAGTCCTCTAATTACTTGTCCAAGATGGACAGTATTTCTTTACTTTGAACCAAACTCAGTCTCAGTGTGTAATTCAGATGCTTAGTAAACCAAACCCTTCCAAGGACCGGCATCTTTCACACACTTCTCTCCTGGCTTCTCAGGTCCAACAAAGCTTGGATGGGGACTTCATAGTTCTGAACAGAGCAAGTGAACTGTACACATGGTAAGTTTAACCTTCAGTCATTTACAGATTCAAGTAGACCTCATATGCTTGCTCTCATTTCAGTCCTAATAAATTTTAGTGCTGTTTGTCTGTCTGCATAAGTGTTTCAATTCAGTGCAGTCTGTCCTTCTGCAGTAGTGATTCTGTCTGTGACAAAAGTGCAGAAGAGAGAAGTTCAAATATATTGCATATGGTTTCTAATGCAAATGTATGTGACTTGAAAGGTGTTTTTGATTCCTCTTTCTGTAACTACACAGCTAGTTCATGCATCTGCAAGAATGTCACATCTTCCCCAGTGAATTGAAGAAAGCAGTTTCATAGCTCAGTAAAACACGTTAAAGTTTGTATTCAAAGTGAAAACAAAAGTCAAAAACAAAGATGTGAATAGGACTGCTGTTTCCAAATCTGCAGAGGATTTCCTTTTTTCTGCCTTTGGAAGTCAGTTCTCAACTCTTGCTGTTCACAATTACTTTGTAACTTGCAAGCAAAGAGTTGCAATATCTTGAAATGTATTTTTCCTGCTGATAGTGGTTCAGTTTTAAGGGTGATAATTTCATGTATTTATATCTGGAGAGCAATTTTAATTGTGGGAATTACTTTGAAATATATATATGTATATATATGTGTGTGTGTAATTCAAATGATGAAATGCCAGTATTCAAATACATAGTGTTTAAAAAAAATGTACTGAAAATCTTTTATACATTTTATACATGATTACATAATTCTTACACTAACCCTGTTGCCTACATCTTCACATTTTCAAGAGGTGTGAATTTGACAGATCAGATGTCAGTTCAGAAAAAGTACACTACAACTTGCAAAAGGTTGGATGCCATTCTGGCTACACTGATTAAAAATGACACATATTTGGAACATGCCAGTTCAAGATGACAACAAAGGAAAGTATGGAGACATGGATGTTGTGATTGATAGATAGGTGGTACATGATCCCAGACTAGTATTTAAACTGGGAGCTGACACAGAGGAATAAAACAAAAAATGCCGTATTTTATGTGAAATGCTACCCTTCATTACAGCCTGTACTGAAAGTTCAGAGGATACTTCACCACATTGTTTATAGAAAAAAATAAAATACACTCTAAACTCTTTGTAAATATCTTCTTTATAACCCAAATCATACAAACGAAAATCATCTCAATTTTTAATTAGGTATTCCTATTTACAATGTCAGACCCAAATTTCTAATTATGTAACTACAGCACAGTTCTCTGCAGCTCAGATTGCTGCATTTCACTGCTAAGTTTTCCAAAACCAAAACATCTTCTCCACTCATCCCCTTTCACTTCATCTCAGTGTCTTTAACTTTCCTCCTTGCATCTTCATTTCCTCCTCACCTTTATTTCCACACATCCATTTCCTTGACCATATTCCACATATTCATAAATCCAGGTCACCTATTTGTCTTCCCCAGTGTTTGCAGACACCACCACCAGGCTGCCTAACCCATGCTGCTGAAGAAGTTTCTGATGTGGCTTTGGGACAATGTGGGGCACTGGCAAGGAGACTTCACATGCCAGTGACAACCAGATAAGCAACCTGACCACTTTTCTGTATCAGCTACTTTTCCCTGCATCCTCATATCCTTTTCTCTTGGCCAAGAGAACTAATTGTTCAGCATGCTACAAACTGGGCAACCCTTCTCTTGAGTTTAGAGATGCCATGTAAAACAACCACAGGGATCAGATCAACAGTGCATATCTGTGTAAAATAATTCTATGAAATGTCCTTGTAAGCATAATTATAAGCCTATAATTATGAGCTCTCCCTTACATCTTATCCCACTCACAGAAATTAGAAATATTTTTTAACTCCTTAGGACATTTCTATTTGATAACTCCCTTGTCTTCTTATGTTATTGTTTGTCTTTGGTGCCAGCATTGATCTTTCTAAAACAGAATAAGCCTCTCTAAAACAGTACAAAGTCTCCAAATCAAATCTGATATAGAAGAACACAAAGCTTAACTTAGGGAATTCAGTAAGAAACATAATCCCTACATTCTATTTCTTTCTGAAAAACATAAAAGTAAATATTAGAAGTAGAAATCAGTTTCAAATACTAGAATGCATACCATAGACTCAAAATTCAGTAGTTCTGACCTGCAAAAAATGTTTATATTCCTTTTTCTTGTTAAAGAATCTTTCTCTCATTTTGTTCATTTATTTTCCTCCTCCTCAGTTTAACATCCAAAAAAAAATTATACAGAAAGGAATAGACATGAAAAATCTGTCAACTTTGCCCTGCTTGAGCAAATGTTAATCAACAAGTAATATGTGCAATGTTTTGCTCCATCACCACATGCTCTGTGCTAAGGCCACATGTTTTCCAGAGGATTATCAAATACTACAAATCAGAACACAGATATTGTTTTTGCATTAAAAAAAATCCAGAATATACATGAAGCGCAGTCACTTCTCTTTAGAAAAGGAAATGAGCATGACTGCATGATGAAATGTACTTCCACAAAAGGCAGAAATTCTGATAGCCAATTACCTATTTCAGTTAGGCCTATTTTAATATTCCACAATTACTTAATGTACAAATTTTATGAAGGCAGTAGAAAAGCATCTGATAAGATTCACTCATAGTGCAATGAACTGCAGTGTAGATGCCTCCAGTTTCTCATGTGACACTTTGAATAGCAGCTTACGTACAACAACAGTCTAGGAGAGAATTGGGTAAGCCATTCATTTCTCTGACAGGTACATTAGACTTCACTGAATTAAAAAACTACCAGGTGAAGTGGACACCAAAAATGCAATTCTACCCTTTATTTGCTGTGAAAGTACATTTCCTCCCCTTTGCATCAGAAATAGCACCTGTGTGTCCATCAAGCCTCCTGATCCAGTTATGAACTCTTGGCTTTTTTTTCTGCTTTGGATGCTTCTTGTACACAAACTCACTGAGTCTTTACTTCAACATCTTTTCATACAAAACAGGAAGCATATTTTGAGGAATCACCAAGCAAAATAAGAGATTTTAAAGCCACAGGGGAAATTCATCAGAGCAGCTTTTCTGTCTGCAAATAAGCTGTTTTAGAAACCCCTCTATTTTTGGAAGCTGACTTCTTTCCTGCAGAAAAAATCACGGGCTGCTGAGTGTCCCAGACACAGCATCAGAACAAAGAGTCAAGATCTTAACTGTACGTCTGTATTTCTGTATTTTGAGCACTGGAAAATGAAAGGGTTTCCCGTACTTGCAAATTCTTTTTCCAACAGGGGAGTAGAATTCAATGAGCTCTTCAGTAGTATAACTACTACTATTACACTTCTTTTTTCCTCTTTGCAAATATGATTACATTTTCAGTAAAACTCCTATATGTAAGACAAAGGCTTTTACAACTCTTTTTTTTAGTCATCTCCTACAATCCGACTCTTCCAAGACTGTCTTTTTTTCATTCTCTAAGTGACATTTACTGCAATTCTTCATAAACCCTTGAGAATTGGATTCCTTGCCCCTGGAATCGAATAAAATATGTGCACAGACTGTCAGCAGGTCACATGTATCCTGCCAACCTCCATCTAATAGATTTTTCACTTTTCATCAGTGGATTTCAAGACAGTATGTAGTCTGCCAAATTTACTAAAAAGCTTGCTACAGTATCGCACTTTCAAAATGTGCAATCTGTCAAAGCCACAGCTCAAAATGTCTGCTACAATGAGAGTCTTTGAAAAATCTGCTACGATGTTGGCATTCATTCAGAAAATAATGAGTATATCAACAGAGAAGGAGGGGAAAAGAAAAAAGTTGTTGGGGGGAGGGAAAGAAAAGAAGAGGAAAGATGAATCCTAAATGCAATTTGTTAGAATCTGATGAAACTACAGGAATTCTTTCTGCAAGTATATTCTAATTTAATATGAATTCCTCCAAGAAAACAGCATGTTAATAAATAAATTGTCTATAAGCACTGATGGAAAGATCATTTATCATAGATTTGACCACAACCATACATAGCAAACCTCAGTATTGATTCAAACACAGAATACATGTAACAGACATTACAAGACAGCAAACTTTCTTGCATCTCTACTGAGTTTTATGGGATTCTATATATGGAAAATATCATAACAGACAGGTGGAGTGAATAAGGTTGCTCAGTGTGTTAACTGAAATATGAAGGAACCTCCAGTAATTCCAGGAGATCCATTAATAAAGACAAACATCAATGTCAAAAATGAGAACACTGATAACAAAATATCCAAGTACTGTAAAATGCAACCCAAGAACTTTCCTTGCCTGTTTTTCTACATCTTGTATTTTAGAAAACATACATACATATTCAAATTACATAAAAAGACACAAAAAGAGGAGGAAGAAAGAGCATTCCAAAACCAAGAACATATTTGAATATTAGAAACAGAATTTCTTTGTACCTACTTGAATGGCTGATAATAAGGTAAACTTTCCTGAACATGATTTTAAGCTAGTGAAAGGACTGCAGTAAAATTTTGAATTCCAAACACTAAGGAAGAGCTGTTTCATACCTTGCCACCTATCTCCTTCTTGGTTCAACCTGCTTCCTATTTCCAGGTTTATACATTGTTTTACATTGCAGTGTTCTTATTGGTTCCTGCTGCAGCATGTAGTGACTTTACCAGGCAATTAAGAAGTTGTGGACTCAAGTGTCTCTCTGTCTTATTAAGACTTAGGAGTGTTCAAAAGACTGCAAACTTCTATGCAGCAGCTGAAACTTAAAACCAGATGTCTGCACTTGTGGTCTGGTGGAAATTTCGAAGGAAATTTCCAAATTGTCCCCATTAATCAGTGTTTGATTCACAGAACAGAGCTGTCTCAGAGAAAACTCTGCTGCCACATAAAATGGGTTTTTCTTGAAATTATTTTCAAGACCTGACAAGCTTCCATACTGATGTGAGTAACTGTGATCTGTCGCAGCCTTTCCCACACATAAACTGTTTGTTCCCACTTGAGTTTCTTTACTTCTCTGAAGATGCATGTCAATGCACAAGAGGATGGCCAACATGCTTGAAAATGTTATTTGCAAAGCAACCCTCCCATGTTTAGTCTTTAAAACTCTGGAAAATAGGGTGTAATTTGAGAATCAAAACTCTTATTGGAGTGTGGATTATCTAAATAAATAAAGAAAATTATATAAAGAGAATAATCAAAAAAACACACTCTATCTGTTCCTTTGAAAACAAAGCAGCCTACACCAAGCCTCAAGAAGTTTTGTGCTTGCCAGAAGACTGCAGGCTGGATCTGTTCCTTTCCTTTATCTTAGTGGAGGAATCCCATTCAAATTAGCTTTTGATAATGTACAAGATCATGGGAGAAAATTATACATAGGACACTTAAGATCATAAAATTTGCCTCTCTAAAGTGATCTTTTGTTCCACTGGATAACTAACCTCCTATTTTCAATAGAACTGTATGGTTGCATTTTCTGAAAGGAGAGTAATGTAGCTGAGCTGGCCCAGTTCCATACAGAGTTAACAGAAGCAGGATTGTACCTGGGTCCCACTCCGGCAGGGACAGAAGTGCTTTTGTTTCACTGCAGTGGAATCCTGTAGAAAGGTTAAATAGCAGAGAGAAACCTGAAACTGAGAAGTAGTAATAAGACATAGGCTACAACGTTTGCAATACACAGAGATGTGTACACAAACCATAGAGTTCTGCAATTTTAGGCACCTAATTTAACCATCTCTTCTCACTTTCAGCCAATAGGAAAGAAAATAGGGCTTTTACTAGAGGGAAATATACAGTGAGAAACAAAGATTCCCGCTCTGAACTGCTCCTGGAGCTTTCTTGATCACTTCTCACACAGACTACACGAGGAGAATGGAGAAAACAGACAGCTACCTTAAAAAGCAAAAGAAAAAAGAAATAACCTGTTGATGTAAATACCCACTGGTTTGCTTTTCTTATTATAGATACTAAAGATTTCTAAGACAAAGGATCTGTTTTATGTAACATCTAAAGTAACCATTAAGAAATAAAGTTTTGAACTCTTGATTTCAACTGACTCAATCACAGACTGCACACAGTTTTAAGAGAAGATAATTGGAGTAGAATGATTAATTCACACTTAGATTAAAATAAGTTGACTGATTTCTAAGTACCTATGAATAAACTGATGTTCCTAACAGGTTTTTTGAGGATTAAAAACGAATATTTACAGAAAGTAAGACATTATTTTGAGCCATTTATCCATTATGAAAAATAGAAACATAGAATACGCTCTCTATCAGAAGGTCACTGGTGTATTTTATTAAGTTATCTATATCAGATAAACCATAATCCTGTTGCTTCAGCCCAAAATGTGCAGTAGGCAGTGATGAGATAAGCACAAATATGGAGAAAGCCCTCACCTAATTAGGAGAACATGATTCTCTGAAAAAATATATATATATTATTGTAACTAAAGCTTTTATTTCTTCAGAACAGGGGAATTTCACAGAAGCATATCAGATAAGAAGACAGGGAGATACTACACAATAGGCTACAGCAAGCCTTGACAGCTGAGACCATGAAGCTGAACAACCACCTATGCACGCATGATGTTTTGTACTTACTGTTTCAGTACTTATCAGTCTCAAATGACAATCTCATTATTATTAAATAGATATGTAATAGATATTGCATTAGTATGTTCGCCTACATTTTCCAAGTGCAAGTACATAAAAATTGTTTTGGAAATTCATAACTGTTTAAAGTTAAACCGACTGATGCCTATAAGCTATCCTTGAAGTAAAACTTTCTTCTTTGTTTTAAATATTTTTTCTAATGTTCCTTACACTTTTGTGCATACAATCATGAAGTTCATTGTGCACTGCCATATTTTTGAAACACACAGGACTCACAGGCATCCTGGTATGTATATTCTTTTTATCTGCAGATAGTTTATTTCACATGTTATGCTATTTATTGGCATGTTTTTCCATGTGGGGGTTCCATTGGACACTGTTGGCTCCCTGCTCACATTCTGGCTCAGTGCCACCTCCAGCAATCACAGCAAACTCTCCTTTGGCAGCAAGTGACTGTATGGCCATTCCCGGCCACACTTCCTCAGGGCTAGCCTCACGGGATGGGAAGCAACATCTTTCCTCAGCTCCCAGTATACGCTAGAAGAAACAACCTCCTTCCCAGCCTATAAGCCTTGTTTCTAGCACTACCAGCCAGATTTACAATATTTTCCCTTGAGGGGACTTGTAGCATCAGATGTGCCAGGATATTCATTAAAAGGCAACATTGACTTAACAGATCAAATCTCTGGCAGTTTTCCCTTTGAAAAGCTGTCAAGATGGATTCCAGGCTGCTCTTCCCTTTATACAATGCTTCTCTGCTTCCTACACATACCACTGACTTACAAGGATGCCTTAAACTTGAGTTACCCTTCCCACTTGAACAAGATTTAATGCCTGCTAATAATAAAGAATTTTGGCGATTTGGAGCAAGGCAAATGAATCACAGCTCAATCTGCACCACTGAATTCATTGCAAATAGTGAGAGGACAAAAGTTGTGAACACGAACTTTGAACTGGAAGAAAAATGTTTCCTTTTTATTTATTTATTTACTTATTTATTACAATGAATGAATTAATGTGGTGTTAATAAGCACCCCCTGTTTTCTACATCATTTAAATATTGTTGCTTTTAAGGGATTGGAGAAGTTGAGTGAGGTGGGGTTGTTCACCTTGGAGATGAGAATGCTCCAGGGACACTTTACTGTTGTCTTCCAATATACAAAAGGAACTTACAAGAAAGTTGGAGAAAGACTTTTCAGCAGGACCTGCAGTGACAACGCAAGTGGAAATGTTTTTAAACTGGAAAAGACTATACTTACGTTGGATACAAGAAACAGATTTTTCATGATGAGGATGATGGGACACTGAAAGAGCTGTCAAAGAAGTTTTAAATGCCCCATCACTCAAAGTGTTCAAGATAAGATTGAATGGGGCTTTAAGAAATGTGATCCAGTGAAAGGTATCCTTTCCTATAGCAAAGGAGTTGGACTAGATGGTCATTAAATATGCCTTCCAACACAAACCATTCTATGATTCTATGGTTCTTACTCAGCCACTGTCACAAAGCAACAAAATGTAACAGAATATCAGCAAGAAGGCTAAGCCTCTACTGACATACCACCATCTTCCTCTGACGTTGTGGGCCAACATAATAATATAGAAGGTATTACTTTTGAAGTAGCCCCCTTTTTTTTATTATTGTTGTTGTTATTAAACAAATCAGTTCTTGTTCTAGCTAAAGAAGTGGTATAGCAACTGGATCAGAATGTGGTCCAGGCCCTTTATGTCACCTACATAGTTGATTCATACAAGTGTCTATATAAATGTGTGCAAGTTCATGAAAGGAGATTTTTACCGAGATCAAAGATTTGGCTTAATTTTAGTGATTACTTATAAAATATTATTAAGATAATATTCCAATTGGATCTTCTTTTTACTAAGAATTGAGATACAGGAAAAAGCCATAGTTTGAAATAGGTATGACACTAGTAATTGAGAAGTCAAACACTTGAAAAGTAGTAAAAAACTGAAAATGAACCTTTTGAATAGAAATAAGAGAATGCGTGTGGCACTAAAAAGAATTGTAGGCAGCACCCATACATTTCAGAATTGCAGTTTCAACATTGAACTTGCATGCAATTTATCCTTGCAAGAATCTATACATGACACTAATTCCTCTGTGCAACAAAGCAGACTGCTCTGCTATGTCAGTGTATCTTTCTCTCTATATATGAATACCTTGTGTACACAGTTCAGATGACTGAGCGTTTCAGCGTGAAAGTTACAATAGGAAGTTAGGCCATAGGCAGCAAGTTACAACAAAGCTGGAGCAAGACTGCATTTAATAGTATTTTCTTACCCTATCCCCTTGAAATTTCAGAACAAAAGATGTATACATTCATCCTGGCTCTCAACTAATGAAAGATTTTCAGGAAATAAAATTCTTGCTCTGTATGAACCTTTGTGCAAGAGTTGGGCTGGTCAAATATTTCAGAGGAAATAGAATAAGCTCTCTGAGAGGGATAAGCTGTGTGTAGGTCACCCGTTGAGTTAAAAACAAAAAGCCAAACCACAAGTCAGCCAAAAAGGATGTTGAAAAAGGGGTCTCCTGCAGGCTTGTTTTGCATTCTTATCCCTTAAATATTGTTTTATTATTATTATTATTATTTTTCTGAAAAAGGCAGTATGACTTCTTCAGTTTTTGGTGGCAAAAGGAAAGATATGAATTAACAATAAGGCGGAAAACCAGCTGAACTTCCTAAGGCACTGCAAAAATCATGTAATTTTTGGCATTTACAGAGATGAGCTAGCTTGCCTTAAAACATATGCATATTAAAGGGTGCTTTGCAGATTACTGTTTCTCAATCCCTTTGTATAACTGTGCCAATGAAATACTCAGCTAGTTGGATTAAAGCCTCTGAAAACTGCAATTTGAGACTGAAAGCCAAATTGGACCCTGTTCTGAAGCAGCATCTCAAGTTTCCAAGCCTTTTCCAAGCATTCTCTGTTCTAGAATGAGTAGTCATTGAGCACAAGTCTGGAAACTAACATCACCTAGTGAGAACTGAAAAAACTATCTAGACACAAAGTATTGTGTTAGAAAAAGGGGACTAGAGAGAAGAATAGGGGGAAATAGGCATTACAGCATTCAATTTTCCCACACTGCAGAAGAAAATGGGATTGCCTGGATTCCAGCAGCTCCAGAAGTTACATGAGACACACACAGCATCAGATATGGTTAAAAGTTCCGTTTTATCCTTCACTGCCTGACAAATGTTACAAAATGAGTTTTGTTGTATTAAACATCAGGAGCAACAGGTTCCTGACTGAGATACTGAGAAATAATTAAAGATCTGGATGGCAATAACAGCACAAATGCAGGAATAAAACTGAACAGAAAGAACATTCACTGCTTCCACCATCCATAGTGCTCTCTTGGAAGATGGGAGATTTTTGATCCTTGCTCTTGAAAGCTGCTATAAAGATGGACTAATACAATTTCTACAACAAAAGAATAGAAATGATAAAATGTGATAAAACTAAATTCAAATAAAATTCATACTTCGTTCAAAGTCTCTTCTGTAACAGTGCAAGGAAATACAACAGCAGAAGCAGACTGCTTTTCTGGGGCAGTGTCAGTGACATCAGTCCTTGAACCATTTACTCAAATCTTGCAAGATATCAAATACATATTTTTAAGTAAATAATAGAATAATTCATTTGGTATATTGCAGAGAATTTGGGGAAGGGAAGGGAAGGGAAGGGAAGGGAAGGGAAGGGAAGGGAAGGGAAGGGAAGGGAAGGGAAGGGAAGGGAAGGGAAGGGAAGGGAAGGGAAGGGAAGGGAAGGGAAGGGAAGGGAAGGGAAGGGAAGGGAAGGGAAGGGAAGGGAAGGGAAGGCTAAAAGAATTATATAGCTACAATTAAAAGAAGACAGAAATCAAGCTTACTTCTACAGCCACTGACATGACTTACTGCTTTTCCTGAACCACTCATTGACAATTCAGAAGTCACTAGTCACACTCTCTTCTGAGTGCGTATTCTCAGCTGCCTTGATGGAGCACTCACAAATCACTTCATAGAGCTATTTTCCCAGGTCCTTCTAGCCTGATTATGAACAAGTCAGACTCCTGCTACTTTCTAAATGATTGCTGAATGCTGTTATGCTGTTGCTCTTTCTCCATAAGCACCTCAATGTTTAACTTTCCTTCCCTCATACAATATTACAAGTCCCAAAACAAATCCTTCTGCCTCACTGGAAAACAACAACAGAAACTCTTTAACTTCATTGATTTCAATTCACTGTGCAGCAAGTTTCCCAGTTACTGTAAAACACAAATGGCATTTCTCCAGACACAATAGAGAATAACTAAAGTCATCAATGCTTGACATGTTGAAGCTACATTCTTTCAACAAAGCTGGATGAGGATGGCAATATTGCAGGCAGAACTGATTGTATGGTTGCATGTTAAAGATAAAAGTGAATCCACTTGTTACTTCTAACACTTCTCAGAATTCCACCAACAATGCAAACAATATGTCTAATGACACTGGACTAGCAGAGCCTACTTGAAATTAAATGCATGTTCTGAACAAGAGACATCACTGCAATGCCTGTAACAAAAACTCCTCTGAAACTACAACATGAGGTATGGTATGTCCCCACTATCTTCTGTAAAATCACAGCCAATGTGAGCCCAGCTCCACTTCAACAGCTACGAGGAATTTAAACCCAGTTTGTTTTTTGCAAGAAGTCACAACCTGTAAGCCAAAACACAAGTGGATATCTAGGAATGCTCGCTCTGACCTTATGATATACTATTACATGAGAGGTAATTGTTCATGCAATTAGAATTTGCATAAATTAAGACACAAGGCTTAAAGCAACATTTACTTTCTGCAGGATTGTGATTTAGATTATACATCTCTGTGGAGAAAAAGCATTTAACATTACTGCAAGTAGAATATTTAGAGCATAAGCACAGTGCCCTTTAGCTCTGATTTAACACAACTGGGTACACCTTCATTCTTCAAGGTAGGGAAACAGTTATCTGCTGGGAAGGGTAAATCTCAGATTGTATTAGTCTTGCAGTACTAAATAAATGCTGCCTGAACAGTCCAACAGCTTTCCTGAAATCAGTATAATTTCCATAAGGTTACATTACCCATTCAAACTGGCCATGATACTGCAATAGCCTTAGTGTTAAAACACAGCCCTCTGTATTGCAGAAGCAAACAAGGCTTACCTGATGTACCCCATTACCAAGAGTTTCTAATGAGATTGCTCATGCTACCACCTATGGTTTGTAATTCCTCTTTTATCCTAATGGTTTGGCAAATGTTCTAGAGTCAGCTGTAGTCTTACCATACTTTGATGGCATTTCCTACTTTAATTTCTCCGAAGAGCGTCATCACAACCAAGCCAGAGGCTACAACAAAGCAAAGAGTACACTCCAACCCTGATGTTGATAATGGAAAGAGCTGAATTAATAATTAATGAATCCAAGAGAAGAGGAGGGTGCTAATACTAGTGACCAGTTCACTCCCTCTAGAAGAACCTGACATTTCTTCCCAGGACTGATTACTGGATAAAATACATGTAGAATCAGCATAAGGGACTATCTTTCATTGGCTATGGGTTTTGAAAATGAATAGTTTAATCACCCCCAAGTATTACTGGGAGTGTAATCTTATCACAGATCGTTGGAAACCAACCTGATAATGCCTCTAAACCCAGAAGAACAATTGCAGTGCTATGAATGGAAAATAAGCTGCTATTAAGTCACTGCTGATGGCAGGGTATGCTGAGTTAGGCTTGTTACCTAGAACCATAACACAGGTTCTTCAGTGAAAGAAAAGACTGATAAAATCAACAAACTCTACCATTCCATTTCTGATGGGAGGATCCAGGTCACCTGAAATCTCAAAGACACTGTTAGAGTTAGTCTGGGTTAGGATGCTCAAAAACTCCAGTGCCAGAGACAGTTGCACTCTGCTACCCAGTGACTATTGATATCTAAGTGCAGTGAACTCTGTTCCTTAAAGAGAATCTATGGAGAATAAAGAACCCTAGTACAAGTTTCAAAACTTCTGTGAAAGCTCTGATGTGTGCATAATAGTCACTCAGAGAGAGAAAGAAATCAGAATTCATGTTATCCTATACTCGCAGAAAAGCGTTGTCACTGGAGTACAAATTTGGAAGAATGTATATCCTTCATTGTTCATTAAAAAAATATGAGTATCCTATGAAAAGGTATCTCTGAGAACTCTAGAAGCTGATAATAAATGTCTTCTCAAAGTAAAACACAGACCACTAGGTTTTACCCATAGTTTAAAATGCCACGTATTTCCAAAGATGCACTCCTGAAAGAAATGAAAGCAACTATGGTTGTCCACAGTGAAGAGCATTTCTAGATTAATTATATTCCTTCTTTCCAATAAGAAATATATTTGATGGTATTTCGGCTAAATTTTGAAATGCTTATCTCACTTCTCCAAATATGAGACACATTTGTTCATGCTGTGCACTGGATTCCCGTTCAAAAGAGAGAGACAAGAAATATTTATCAGACTGAATTCATAATATGGACATGTTGTTCCAAAACCTGCAAGCAAAACAAAGATGAAATGCATTGCCCTAATCAGCAATCCTCTTCAAATTAAATCTAGGAATAAATTCTTTCAGCCCCCTCCTGCTTTTTCAGTTGACAAAAAAAAATCCAAACAAACAAAAACAAGTCTTGTCTTTTATGATGTCTGCATTTTTGAACTGCAATTGAAGTTTATATATTGCTTCTTCTATTATATATAGTTTATATATTTTAACAATTAAATGACAATGATATTAGCTGATGTGGGGAAATATTAGCATTTAGGAATGCTGCTATTTTTAATACTGCCATCATGTCAATAACTGTTTCAAACACTGAAGAACTTGTATTGCAAGACATAAATTTTTAATCAACATATGAACAGTTTGTTATACATTAATTCATACTGAAAATGACATTCTTATGTCAGAACCACACAAAGACAGACCTATCACCACACAGAAACCATCTGCACAAGTTGCCATTGTTTAGCAACAGCCTGATAAGCTAGAGGTCGGCTTAAAAGTGTGTAAGAGCTGTTTCTTTTCATCACATTCTAGTTCTGTCAGACTGACTTTATGACATGAAAAAAATGTAACAAGATTATGCAGCACAGCTGGACAACTCTTCCAGGCTTTCAAACAAAACACTGTGTAGAAGTTATTGTCAAAAACACCTGTCCATTCCATTTACTTATATGTCAACACACAATCGGTGTCTACAAAGCTCTTACTTTGTAGAGCACGTTGAGACACAAGGCTATATCAGAAAGCCAGCTTCTATTTCACGCAAAGTTGATAAGATGGTCAGATGATAAATGTAAAAGCATCTTTCATTAAGGAGGTTTTTAGCTATAACAGCAGTGAACAAAGACAGTACTTGGTATGAATTTGCTCAAGATCACATACTGAGAAATAAAGAACTTCAAGTAACATTCATGTGCAAATGTCCACATTAGGCTTTGTAGTTTTGCACATTACTTCTGCTTTATTTTACATTTCCCCATTATAACTATTTATTGTTCAAAACAGTAAGTATTCCTGCCAATTTGGCTTTATCCCTCATCAGTCTCTGTTGTGGAGGTACTACTGATTTGCCTGCAGAACCTGCTAAGGCTGAGCAGAAGTATTTTAAAACAGCCTGTTCACTCCTGGTTGCTACCAGAAGGTTGTGACGGGCATTTGTATCTGTTCCCTAAAGGCTTTCATAAGTAAAGTGTAGCCTTACATCTTTCACTCTCACTCATTCACAGATAAATATCCCAGGAAGAAACATTATTCAAAGCACTTAGGGTTTTGCACTTACAGTACAAGAGAAAATAGGTCTGGGATAACAAATAACGAATGCTTTCTCCCCATATCACACTAAAAGTGCAGAGTGGGAGTGAAAGATATGGGATACTCAGAGTTATGGCTATTTAGAGGATACAGGACCCCTGCACTTCTTAGGAGCAGTTAAATTAATCCCCCATATCCCAGAGAGCATTTGAACCACTCCAAGGGATTCCCAAATGTTACTCTTAGTCTTTCCTTTTAGCGTAGGACCACTTTACATAAAATAAATACCCACTAAGGTAAAAAGAGAAAAAATAGATAAGACAACTAAGTTATCCCTTCTCCTCCAAAAGGTTTAGCATTCTGTGTAATCCTGAACTTCATTAACACAGTATGTGAGACAAATCCACACTGGAATAACGCATTCAACAGTACTTAGTCAAATGTTAAGACATATGGAATCACATCTCATTGAGCTACAAAGGAACTGAATCTGGGTTTCTCACATGATCAACATGCATCCCAGTCTGAAGTGACTGGAAAGGGAAAAGCAAGAAATAAGTCTTTCTCTTGTCTGTTTATTCAGCAAATAATGTATGCCGTTTCTTCATGCTTTTACCATAAATTTCCAAATATACATTTGCAAAGCTTGTCCTTTTACTTTGGACAAAATGTTTTAGTGAATTTGGGATTAAACTTACTTTTACAATACCAAAACTAACAAATTATATTAAGGCCCTAAGTATTATTCCTGATTTCATTTGCAATTTAAAATAACAAAGCATGCAAGGATTAGTTATGCCAGGTTTTACAAAAATATGTATGACTCCAAGGGCACTGGAACATATGCACTAGAAATGACTCTCACCTTGATTCCCTCACCAGCTCTCCCAGAAATCATTGCAAGAAGAACCACCTAGTGACTCACTCCAGCACCCATATGTACATTTGTCCTGGCCCCATCTGCTTTACTTCTAAGCCAAAGATACTAGACTCATCACAGCACTTAATTGTTAAAGAAGCAGAAATTCCTTCATCCCAGATCACAGTTCTGCTATATGACTGAAGCAGAAACAGCTTCAGAATGAGTTTAAGCTGCAGAAAGCAGGCAGAAACAGCCTGAGTGAGCTTAAAAAGCAGCAAGCAGGCTACAGAGATCCCATAATTTCACCTTCTGTAATTATTGCTCACCCCAACTATTACCCCAATCTAAGCACATTTTATAAGAAACAAGTAGTTGTTGTGCAATACACATATATGAAGAAAAGAAAAATTCCAGAGTACGTTTTGTTATGTGTGAAGATTTTGTTAATTCAATTAGCACTATTTGTTTTTTCCTTTGCAGAGTGCTCCCTGCAATGCACTAAAGAAAAGGCCCCTCATGGAAAGTTAAAATTCAGTATTAATACAGCAGGGGACAACAGTTTCTCATCATAGGATATCCCAAGTTGGAAGGGACCAAGGATAACAGAGTTCAACTCCTACTGATGATCCAGATAAAAGCTATATTACTTTCCAGCATCCCTTTATCCTTCCTGGAAGTGGCAGTCAGGCCAGGACCTCACAGCCAGGACCCATTCCATCTCCATGTGTTGAAATACTGTCCAGCTGACAAGAAGTACATAAGAGCTGCTTGTTACTGCTGCATCTCAAGTAAGAGGATAAACAAAAACACAGCTTCAGATGCCCTTCTGCCCTCTTACAGCTGCTCCTGCAACATCAGCAGTGCAGGGACCGTCCCCACAGCCTCACTGAATGTACTACTGCCAAGAGATACAGGGATTTAGGTAATTTATTTATCAGCTACTTAAGGCTTGTGAAGACAGGCACTGAACTAAGAATAAAAGATAGCATTTTTTGTATGCTTGTCTCTTCCAGATGTTCACAACCAGACTGACAAGAGGGAAGCCGTTATATTTAAATATTTTGCAGCTTTGGTAATATTTTAATTTATTAATTTATTTATTTATAGTTTTCTAGGATTATTAGCAAATGTAAAGAAAAATGCAATTGGATAACTCCATATTAGACACCCATCCCAGCCCTCAGAAGCACTGTTCTCTGCATTTTTAAGTATGCATCACTTTAAAGTTATCTGACTGCTCGTCATCTTTTGGACCTGTGCAGGGGTCAGAGGTCTGCAGCTTTTGGACTCCCAAATGCATTTATATCTCTAAAATCTTTTTCCACTCTTATAATTCTTTTGTTTAGAAAAGTGAAAAATAGACTGCCAGAAGGTTAAGTACTTAACATGAGCACTAGATACATTATGTGAAAGAAACAGGTTTAACCTAGATTTGTGACCTCTGTAATTTTATTTCAGTGTTCTTGTCTTTGAAAAGTCCCCAAAACAACATAATTTGATTTAACGTAATTAAATGACTACCAGGATTGCAATATTAATATAAACCATGAATGTCCGAGGAAAAAAATAAGACCAGATGAACATAAACACCAGAGAATGATTCATTCTTGATGTAATTTCAGTGTCAGTGGAAAATGCACCAGGCATAAATCTGGCCCTGTGACGCAGAACTTCCAGGAAATATGAAGCTGCTGTAACTAGAGATCTCTGCTGACGTATGAATCAAAAAGCATAATAGAAATGAGGCAAATTCAGCTTTGACAACAAAATGAAGCTAAGCCAGCTCTCTTAATTACCCAACTGAAAGAAAATAAAAGCCTGGATCAAAATAACCTAATGTACAGAAAGAAAAGTATGAAAACATGAGGCAAGAACAAGATCCGAGAAGCAGCACATCATAAATAGGATGAATAAAATGAAAAAGGGAAGTGTTTTCCATGACATTCAGCACAGAAGACAAATCTTTGACTTCTGAGAAATTCAGTTCAGACACTGTTTAATGAGCTACATCTTTCAATAAACATCCGTTATCCCACTAATAACCAAATTAATAATGCATTTGCTAACACCATGCTCATGCATAAAATTGTGAAGAGATAACTTTGGGTCTGTTGAAATTAGGGTAAAGGTGATGTGTTCCTACATGATTGGTACTGTCCTTTTCATCACTTCACAAGAAGCACAAGTGCCAGTTAATCTCAGAATCTGCCCTACACTTTCAGTTTAAACTCATGTTAGCATAAAATCATAGAATCACAGAATGGCTTAGGAAGGAACTTTAAAGATCACTCAGTTCCAACCCCTGCTGTGGTTGCCACCCATCAGCTCAGGCTGCCCAAGGCCCATCCAGCCTGTCCTTGAACACTTCCAGGGATGGGGCATCTGCAGATTCTCTGGGTATCTGTGCCAGAAGCTCACCACACTCTGAGTAAAGAAATTTCCCCTTAGCATCAAACCCAAATCTCACTTATTTTATTTTAAAACCATTACCCCTTCTCCTGTCACTATCAGACAATGTAAAATGTTGGTCTTCCTTCTGCTCATAAGATCCCTTCAAGTATAGGAAGGCTGCAATGGGGCTCTTACAAATGGTCTTGTTGAACCCCAATAGGTTCATATGGATCCAATTTCCAAACCTGTCCAGGTCTCTCTGAATGGCATCCCTTTGTTCCATTCTATCAGCTACACCACTCAGATTGTTGTCATCAGCAAATGTTTTGAGACTATACTTGATCCCACTGTCCATGTCACTGATAAAGATGTTGAAGAATACCTGTCCCAGGATGGACTCCTGGGGAATGTCTCTCATGACTGGCTTCCACCTGGACATAGAGCCATTGACCACAACCTTATGGCTGTGACTATCCAACCAATTCTTTATCCACCTAATAGTCCACCATTGAAATCCAATCATCTCCAATTTAGAGATAAGAATTTGATATGGGATCATGACAAAGCCCTTACACAAGTCCAGCTAGGTTACACTGGTTGCCCTTCCTCTGCCCCTTGATGCCAGCTCTCAATAATCGCAGAAGGCCAACAAATTGATCAGGCACAATCTGCCCTTGGTGATGCCTTCCTGGTTGTCTTGGATCAACTCCTCATTTCACATGTGCATAACACCTCTTCTAGGAGGATCGGCTCCATGATCTTTCCAAGAACACAGATGAGGCCCACTGGCCTGTAGCTCCCTGGGCCTTCCTTCCTCCCTTTCCTGAAAATGGGAATGATGTTTTCCCTTTTCCAGTCACTGAGGACTTTTCCTGACAGCCATGACTACTCCAAAATATAAGTAGTAGAGCAGGCTACAGAAGAGCAAAGCTTGATGTGTCTTTTACAAATAAGCTCATCTTATTGGCACCTATTTCTTCCAAAAATTATAAGAAAGTTCCACAGTCATCATTAACCTTGCTGTCCCAATCTTTTGCCATGTGGGAGCAATGGAAGGATGACATAGCCTCCCTCCTCCTTCCCTACCTACCTACATGAATTTACTTCTGTGGAGGATGGAAGAAGGGAGATATTTACATCTTGTTCCAGTGCAGAGTTAGATAAAGTCAAGACAGTCATCGGTGGCCCTGGACTGCCTGTAGCATTTATTTTCAGATTCTACTGTGAAGAGAAGATAATTAAGATCAGAGAACAGTCTTGTAAATTGCAGTTTATTTTTAAAAGAAAGAAGTGTCATATTAGGATTGTTCCTAAACCACTTAACTTATTAATGCTGTCACCAGCTGTAGTATAAAGCCTTATATTCCATGCAAGCTGTGACAAGTCAAATTGTAGATTTTTTTCTTATAGCTTATTAAAGACAAGAAATAGTATCTTTAAAAACTCTGATAGCAGTAAGAAGAAGGATAAGATCACTTCCAGTCCTGTATTTCTTCACCTAGAAATTAACAATAGAAAGTGTTGAGAGAATGAGGAAGAAAAATTAATCCAGATTTTCAAAAATTAAATAAAATAAAATAAAATAAAATAAAATAAAATAAAATAAAATAAAATAAAATAAAATAAAATAAAATAAAATAAAATAAAATAAAAAACAAGACTATTGCTCAGCCCACAAAAAACTGTGCAAAAAAAGGAAAATAATAATAATACAAAAAAAAGACATATTTCAAGTGGATTTAGGCCGTTATGATCCTACCTCTTTCAAAGTACTAAAATATAACCTGCTGTGAATTTGAGTTACTTATCAAATAGTAGATTTTTAAAAGGTAAAGAAAACAAAGAGTCATATGTAGAAAAACCTTAATGCCATTTGGTCACGGGAATATTTCCAAGAAAGTTAAGTAATATTGTTCTTACTTGATTTTTTCGCCATGAATAATCTGTTATGTTCATCTGAACTACAAAATATATTTCAGAGTGTTTAATGACTGTTTATCTCTTGATTTACCATTATCACATTACATTCACCTGATACACAAGACAAAGATTATATTACTCCTGACAGTCAGTCTAAAGTAGGAAAAAATATTCTGTGTATGTTATTCACTTGGTTGACTTGTTCTCTGTCTTAGATCTGCAGGGAAGATGAGGCATAACAAGCAGGGACCTAGTAAAAGCTATTTTGTAAATAACTAAAAGTGCATTATTTCCTTGTGCCAGTCACACTGAAGAATATTATACAAAGAATCCTACATAGCCTGATGTTTCTTTTCACTTGATAAATGATGACCATCTGTCCAGGCAAGGATTGGCATTACGGCTTCTTTCACAAAGTAAAGCAAGGTCAGAAGTTTATGCATCCATCTTTATGAGTCTAAAACAGCAAATAGCACCCTCAGTCCATTACAAGTGCAGCAGCTTGCATCTCTGAGGCAAAGTGAAAATTTTTCTGCAGACAACTTTTTCCTACCTAAACAATTTGAGCCAATTTCAATAAAACTTTGATCCTGAAATCTATTTTAATATAGACTCTCAGAACTGACATCAAGATACTCATGAAAGTATGAATACCTTCAACAGCAAAGAATTCGAGTATTGTCCTCCTGAAGATTTACATAATAGATATGACTAACCAACTAACAAATGACAATTCTAGTTAATAAGCTCTACTTTTGCTTAGGAAGTCCTACATGTACAGAAATAACTTATCCATCTGGTCATTCTATCTTTCTCTCTCTCTTTGTTGTTGTTGTTGTTGCTGTTATTATTTTAAATACATATATCAAGATATTTTTCCCACAGTGAATGTTTGCATTTTTCTAAACTTCCTGTGTTTCAGTAGTCAGAGAAAAAAAAAGTCTCATGTGATTTGTGCCTAATTCTAGACAGAGAAAAGCAGTATTTTATCTTTGCTTTTAATGGAGAGGTCATATTACCACCTTCTGTTTTGGATATGGACTAGCCTCTCTTAAGCTGAAAGTAGTGCACTTGTGTGTCTGAGCTGATCCACTATCCAAGGATCTGATCTTTGGATGTAAATGGTCGCAGCACTATGCACCTTTGTATTGTCTCCTACCCCTATCCTCACTCCAAACTACTGTCATTGCCAAATATTTTCAAGGGTTTTGGCACCTCTACATAGAGAAAATGATTCTTTTTCTCATGTCTCAGCCACATCTTCAACTCAGTAATACTAGATTTCAAAACCAGATTATGCCGATCACTGCTGGAGCAGAAGCAACCAGTAGTGTAGTAGATCTGAGGATCTATTGCTCTGGTTCTAAATAGCACTTTTCATTTTTGTTTGAGTAACCAGTTTTTATTGACTGGAATCTATTTTTCTTAGTTACTACATGACTTAATAAAACACCTCTTTTCTCTGAGATTATAGTACAAACCTGCAGCAGTACATTATTATGCAAGAGCCTACCCTACAATATTTACATCCCAGACATCCAGCAAAAGTTTCTCCAGAGCACTTAATAACTCCCTATTAGCTCTATGTCTAGATACATCTGCTATGTCACTGTACGGAATACATGTTTTGGGAGACTGGGCATGAACAACAAACAAGATAATGGAGTGGTCACATTAAATTTAACAACAGAAGCACCTCCTAATTATAAAGTAATATCCCTCATTTTCAACACAATTTGTCTCTATTAAAAACAACTATCAGTCTCTGTAATCATCAGATGAGTAGTACTGCAGATGAAGCTACCCAAAGGACTATTTTTCTGCTTCTTAATTTATTTTTCCTACATCCAATATTCCTTGCATATTATCACGCCAACAGAAATAGGGATGCACTGTTCCATTCACATCTTGTTGATGAGGGAATCTATGTGTAAACTGGTGACTGTTAAGAAGTCAGCAGCTTCATCTCCTGTGTTACTTTTATCTAAAGAATATCAAGTCACTTTATGAAGAAAAACATAATACTGGGAAACTGAAGGAGGAAAAACAAGGAAAGTCTGATCAGAAAAAGTAGGAATATAGGTAGAAATCATAGAATATATAAGAATTATTATAAAAGACTGTGATAAAAATACTAAAAAATAGCAAGAATAGAAGATTCACGTTCTCTGTGTCAAAGTAGATAAGTAAGGGCTTATTCAGTCAAAACAGAATAACCTCTCACATGATATTTACTCAAATTCTGGAACTACATTTCCAGATGTTAAAAAGATTAAGAGCACATCAAGAAGGAAAAGTAGATTACATGTTCAGAGATAGCATAAGAAACTGTGGAATAGGGCTAACAGTACTTCAGAGGAAATTAATCTCCATGATTAAGGGTGTAGTCGAAAAGTGTCTTAACTTTTCTGAGGTGTCTTGGTTACACACTTTCATAGTAAGACAGAATGGCCGATCAGGCCACCTGACTAGATTGCTGTGTTAGATTAACTCCTGGGCTAGCCTTCACCTGCAGGGTAGAAACTTGTTGAAGCTGAGTTGTCTTTTTCCAATAAAAAGCCAGCCAAGGTCTACAAATGCATTCATTTTTCCATTCTGGTGTTATATCTGCCCACTATCTCACTACTCATATGGCGAGAGTGCATTTTTTTTCCACATGAATTACTGCAGAATTTATGTTGCAAAGAAAACTGGGACTAAAAGAATTTGAAAGATTAAAACTGCATGCGTACACAGATGGAAGGCAGGCACCTACATTCAGTCACCTGCTGAAACTGATTTTATGTTGTACTTATTACTTCTGCAGGAAACTGGGAAATGATACATATGCAAGATATGTAATGTGGAATGCAGTGCTCTTCATCTTAGAAACGCTTGGTCAGAGTAAATCAGCCATGTGTTTTCATCAGAAAGAGCTGGAAGGACATCTAGTGGACTTGCTTACAAGTAGTAGAGCCTTATACTATGATTTTACTGCACTGCTACCCATCAGGGATGGTTTTTGTAATGTTGGTCGTTCTATTAAAAAAGCATATGAAATGCTGGAACAGCACTAAAATCCATGTTGTGCAGAGCAGGCAGCCAGATATAAAACGTACTGCCACAACTCTAGATCTGTAGCCTGATCAAGTTATATTTTAAAGTCAATCTTCAGCTTACTGACACTATTTGATCAGAACTACATGTTTAAAATACAGACCTTAGGCTTTTTAACTATAAATATGTATAGCACACATTGTGCCAATCTTCCATAAAGCTATTTATGCCTTAACACCTAGGAAATTTCCTTTATGGGCTACAGGCAAGAGATAATCCTAGTTTAAGTAGTTTCTTTAAAAGTAAGAGAGAACTATCTTCCAACTTCACCCGAGTTCTTCTGGCTTCAAGTGAAGTAATGCATTTCTAAAAGCAGAATGAGACATTCAGCAACATTCATTTTACAGGAAATTTATTCTAGTCCAAGCTATGAATATTTACTTCCACTAGGCTTTGCCCAGTAATATGCCTGAACATTTTCTAACTCTAGGAATAGAGTTACAAGCATATTTACATGCTTAGGGAAGCAGGCAGCACAGAATTGGGGAAAATTCTAATTCTGGAGTGTAGAATCATAGAATCACCAAAATTGGAAAAGGCCTCTAAGATCATCCAGTCCAACTGTCCACCCATCGCCAATATTTCCCACTGAACCATGTTCCTCAGTACAACATCTAAATTTTTCTTGAACACCTCCACTGATGGTGACTCCACCACCTTCCTGAGCAGCCCATTCCACCTCCAGACTGCTCCGTAGGAGAAGAATTATTCCTTAACACCCAGCATGTTAAGGAATGGTCCCATGATGCAATTTGAGGCCATTTCTTCCCATTCTATCACTAGTTACATTGTAGAAGAGCCCAACCCCCACCCCACCACAACCTCCCTTTGGGTAATTTCAAGTATCTGAGAATCCAAGGGGCCTTATGTTCGAGTGTCTAAACTGTTACAGAGTTCAAATGTTTTTGATGTATGAGTCCAGTAAACGTATTCCAAAATAGTTCATCAGCTCAACATTTGTACCTTTAACTACATGTTTTGGTAATCTGCAAATTTTGTTTTGAGGCTTTTTACTTGCAGATGCATTCAACTTTGTTCCAGATGTGGGAAACCTATGTTTAACTGAACTTTTCAAGTGCTCTATGTGGGTTGCTCTGGTCTAATTTCTTATTTCCATCGAAAGTTCAACAGGGACAGAGAACACAATAACACTACTTGATAGAGCAAATTCTCAGATACAAAACACTATTTTTCAGCATAGTCACCACAATTAGCTGTGCATTTTCACCATCAGTGAACAAAGGCGTGCATGCCATGCCCTTAAAAACCTGTCCCAGATGAGGTGACCCAGTGTTTCACTGCTGCTATGATGCAATTGTTGCTGGGAAAATGTTGCCCACACAGTCCATCTTTCATTGGCCTGAACAGATGGAAGTAAGAAGGTGCCAACACTGGACTATACAGTGAATGTGGCAGGACACTCCAGCCAAGACTAGCAATGTGCTTCACAGCCTATCAAAAACACAAAGATCTCAAGGAAATGGAAACAAGGCTAGAAATCAAACCACATCACTTAGACTTGCTTCCAAGTGTCTGTCCTGATTACATGCTGGGACACAAAGGTAGGAGACCCAACATGCTGTGTCTGAAGGGACAGACCTTGTCACCAAGAATGGCTGAACTCTGATCAGTCCAAGAAGAGACAGCCTGTCCCTGTCGTAGAGTCACATGCTACAAGGATGTTCAAAGATTTTCAACCTGAAGAACAGTAATTTTTCATCAAACTAGTGAAAATAAAAAGGAAAATGTTACTCTTAGAAAGCAATTCCTTTTCCAAACATCTGTACTCCTCACTCCACGTTGTGGCCCAGAGATCCTGCTATCAATTACTCTCACACATTTCTGATCCTGCAAGGGAAGTTTTCTTCTTTTCCAGAATCATGAATTTTGGCTACAAAATGATAAGTAAATGGAATCTATGTGACAGAAGGTAGATATGCAAGCAGGAAAATCACACTTGGAAACGTTACTACATTGTTGGTTGTTTCATTCAGAATGGATATCTGGTACAACAGTGTTGATGTGCTAAGGGAGAATAAATATTGAATGCATAATACATAAACAGAAAGCTGGAAGGAATTTAATCTTCAGGTTGCTGTGAACTCATGTCAAAGAAGATAATCTCCTTGAAGAAAATATAATCTTTCTATTTGAATGGAATGCATTCCTTATGAAAAATGCTCATTTCAGGTTATTTTGCCATGCATGAATAACACTGACATTTGTAATCCAAGTACATTTTGTTACATATCCTGATGTATCTATCCCCTTAAAAGGGTCAACTCCAAGTGGTCTTTCACTTTCCTAAGCACATATAGTTTAGAAAGTTCATGCTCAGAGAGTTTTCCTATACACTCAGATAGCGTCTCTTTTCCACTAAGGTTTTCAGAAATGTCCTGATCCTGCTTCTAACTCTTCTATATTCCTTTATTACGTGTTGGTTTTGGTTTTTTAAGCCCAGAGGCTGCATCTACTTCTGTCTGTCTATAGCAGACACTTGCTGCAATGGCTGTTAATCCTAACCCAAGAGCTCTCAGTTGGCTCACCATACATCCCCAGGCAAAATTCATCTATGGTGCATAAACTTTTTATAGGGATACTGAATGTACAATCTTTAGAAGACCGGCTTTCTGAAAAAGAACTCTATACAACCTGGAAAAGAAACATAGGGTTTCACTTGTACTGACATAGGAACAATTTTACTTCTACCACCATGTTGCTGAATGTGGACTAATATTTTATAGACTAAAACAGTATAGAAAGGACAGCCTTATATGCAGACAGCATTCCTTCCCACAGGACATTTGTTTTCATCAACATTTTCATTCACTTTTAGGTTCTTGGACTTGCTCAAGTCCCGACATCAAAGCAAAGTTTTTGAAACATGTACATAAAAAACATTCTCATAAATAATTTTTTTAAGAGTAAATTGGGTGGATTTCCGTATCTGGATTTTTTAGGATACTTTTTCACATTCTGCCTTGAATAGTCTAATAATGTCCATCACAGACAAAATATCTGATAATCTTTATTTCCACTGTGCTACTGTTAGGTTTTTGCCCATCTCATGGTGTTTTTACTGGTGGACTTAGGAACTGAGGAAAGCAGTAGCATTTGAGCAGTGGATTTTCTAGCTAGGTCATATAAAATGCTCCTCCTGAAAGCCAGATCAAAAAGCAACTTCATGCATTTACTGTCTATGTAGTATTTATGGAAAAGTTATTAAGTGGATTAGCAACACAAAAACTGAAGCTGAGGTTTTCCTTGGATAAGAATCTTGCAGCATGCAGTTTAACAGAAAGAGCATGATTGCTATGTTAATTTTCATTCCTGCAGCATTCAAAATATGCAGTTAAATGAATTTATAAATGTGGCAGTGTGAACATGCCCACACAAACTATTAAAATGGTAAAAGTAGCTTGGACTAGTCTAATGAAGACAAACAAACCTACTGCTAATCTTCCCAAAAAGGGCAGACAGCCAAAACATGTTTTTCCCAGCAGATATACAGACCAATGGAAAAAACTCCCCATCTTAGACTTGCAATTATTTAAACTGAATAATAGGAGAAGTACTATATCCACTAGCCCTTCCCATTCTTACTCTCTTTGCATGGAATCGGAGGGTCACAATGGCTGGTGTTGGAAGGCAACTCTGGAGATCACCTCTCAGATCAAAGTAGGGCCAGCTAGGGCAGGTTCTACTGGCCAAAGTTCAGTGTTTAGTTCAGAGCAAAGAACAATGACTTTCTAGTATACTGGATAAGAAATACATCTGTTGGAAAGCATTGATTCTATTCCCTAAGGATATTAAGAGCCATGAATGACTTAGTGGAAAAGGACCGGTGACTGAGACTATTCCCAAATGAGTTCTGCCCAACAGAGCCATGCATATGTTCAACGTACATTATTTTTTTCTCTACCTAACCCTGATAGTTAAATAAGCATCCTTATTCCAATAGGAACCTGAAATCTCAGTTCAGGAAATCTCATTTCAGGCCCTTGAGCACAGCAGAGATGTTCTGAGATGCAGAACTTGGGCTGCAGTGTAAAGTGGGCACCAAAGTGCTTTTGTAGATCTGGTCTTTAACTCCTCTGTCTCATTTCTCCATCCGTAGAGTAGAATGACAGCACTACTCTGGGATACAGGGTAATACTACAAAAGGCAACATTCCTGAGGAAATCATATTGTCAGGGCCTCAAAGATACTAATATGCCTCACTGTACCTGCCCTGCCACCTGGAGCCTTAGTGGCACACAATCTCATTTCAGCCTGCAGGGTCATCAGTCTCTGTCCCAGTGCTGGTCTCCATCTCCCCACAGCACCGCCTTGCCAGGCCATGGGCCTCACCAAGCTGGACCCACCCGTGGGCCCACGTTCCAGCCCAAACTCAGCCCATCCCCTTGAAGCAGCCCAATACCTGGGGACGGGGCCATCGCACGGGAGGAGGATCAGGCCCAGCAAGCATCCTCTGCGCCCACCGCCGCCGCCAGGTGGTGCTCAAGTGCCGCGGAGGGGCAGGCGCGGCAGAGCCCATGTCAGCATCACAATGGAAGGGGGATTATTTAGCATCCCTGAGCTGCAGTGTTAGCAAGCTCTCTAGCGAACGGAGCAGGAGCTGGGGAGAGGCAGTTAGGGGTGCTGAGTGTCCCTATGTTCCTGTGCAAGAGCAGATGGCATCCCAGAAACACCATTTCTGATCGTTGTCAAACTACTGAGCGAATCAAAATGTGGTCGTGAGTAGAGAACTGTCTCTGGGACAAAATTCTGAGAGAGTTTGTACATTTGAGTAAACAGAAAACCTGTGGTTTGTTAAAAGCAGGGGCAGGTTTGGTACAGAGGGGTGTACTTCCCTTTAAGATGCAGACTTCAGGAATGTCCCATGATGTGAAACTATTACTTAGAATTTGTGTACTTTATTACTTTATGTCTTTGAAAGGCAGTAAAGAGCCATTATCAGCTCAGGGCACTGATATTAATTAGCATTCTCAGCAACTTTATGGGCAGAGATAAAGGCAGTATCATGGTTCAACTAAAGCCAGCTCCTGCCTTTTCTGCAGGCCCAGGTACTCATCGTACATGCAAAATAGTAGGGAAAACATTAAAACTTACAGTCCAGCATCCCTGGGTATAGAAGCTTTTCTCAGTGCAGAGATCAACCCTACCCATGAAACCAGAGTTAAATGTAAATAAAGTTACTGAGGAGATGTGGTCTCCAGAAGATGTGTTCTTCTCATCAGTCTCATGCAGGCCTAACCTGTCTCTAAGGATGATCAGGGTCTCATGTGTGCAGACTGGTGCAAGTTGAACAGTAAGATGATGTAACTGAGAGCAAGGGAAGAGACATGCAGGAAGAAAGACCTTATTTCTTCAGCAGTGATGATGGCTCAAGCCATCCAGTGCCAAGAATTTCCTCCACCAGTAGATGAAAAACTGTGTACATCACCTCTTTTACTTTCATGGTTTATTTCTCAACAGGTTCTATCAAAAGATGAAATCCATGCACAAACAAAACCTCCCTTGTCCCCAAGTACAAGAGATTGTCCTGACTTTAGATATTTCCCCCCATCTTGTTGGCTAAACAGTGTTAATCAAACCATCTGCCAAAAGAATCAGAAGCTCTCACTGCTGCTAAATGATGTAGGCCCATCTTATGATGGAATTTCCTGGTTTTACTTTTTTCCCAGTTCCCCAGAACTGTGCTTGTGCAGGAAGGGCAGCACATACCACTCTGGCTTTTGGCTTTTTCTTAACCATTCTTGAGAAATCCTTTTCTACCAAAGCTGTTTCACGCCCCAGTGAAGGACAGTAACACACATGGCAGCACCGTGGGTTCTCATGATAGTGACCATCACCTCCAGAAGAGCAGCAGTCTTAAAGAGCCCTGTTCTCCTATACACAAGCAGCTGCTTCAGCAGTATTTTGAATTGCTTCAATGGAATTACAAATCAACTACAAGGAGAAACTCCCTTTGCTTCTGCATTGCTCTGTGACTGCACTGAGAATTACCACTTGTCAATACATTGGCTGTTCACCACAAGCTGACATGCCCTATACAGGCAATATCAACCAGTCAGAGAGGATCTACATAACCAGTGGAAATCTCAGCATTGCCAGCTGAGGAGTAAAGGCAGCAAGCTCAGGCAGATCTGAGCTCCGCTGCTGTGGGAGCATGTCCATAAGCCACAGGAACACAGTCTTCTCATTCACAGCTGCAATTTCTGCACTTCTTCTTATGAAACATAGAGTTCATTTCCATAACCTAAATGTGTCTTCACCTGCTTATTATCTCACCTGCTTATTATCCTATTATAAGGATATGTTTCTATATAAAACTAAACCTCAGTTTTAAGCAGCAAGCATTTCTGGCCCTATATTTTTGCACATATTTAATCCCCTACTTAGCTCAGTGGATGCAATTACCATTGTAGTTAAATTTCTGTGCTCTCAACAGTGTTAACACTGATGTGTAAATTCTTCAGAGAGGCTTTTGAATACGCAACACAGCTTTCTCAAATAGCCAACAGTATCTGTTCTGAGCAGAATAGCAGGATACAAGTGGGAGGCTGAAAGTGCAACAGTGGAAAATTTTTACCATGAAAATATTAGTGGCTAACAGATCTTACAGAGGACATTACCTTTTCTCATTTGCAATGGAAGATGTCAGAGTGGGAAGTGAGATTATTCATCAAAGTGACCTGTTAATTTTTCTTGTCATATTGTTTTCCTTCATCCTTTTTGCTATATGAAGTGTTAACAGCTTGCCCTCTGTCCAGGTGTGGTGATACCCAGAACAGCTAGAGGTGAAGAGGACTTTTCTTACTCACTGGCAGCTGGCTTAGAGAAATTTCAGGCAGTTCTCCAAGAAAACCCGAATCTTCATTTTCAACCACAACCTAAAAAATAAGTTTCAGAAGCAGAGGCCACAATCATCCAAATTACTGAGCACACCATGTGGTGGCTGCTGTATTTGTTTGAGGTAAGCCCCTGCCTCCTGCTTCCTCTCTTACAGGGGAACAGCTTGGGTTTAGACTGACACAGGATACTCTGATGGTGATGGTTCGCCTCTCGGGATATTCATGATGTGTGTTTTGTTTCTCCCCTCCCATCATTTTCTCTTTGTTTAGATCCATTTGTTCGATACATTGCTTATGACTGGGAGGAAACCTTTTCTTCAAAGCTTTGAGAGCTTTATTTCATTTCTTCAATTTAATTTGATTTCCTTACAGTCCTGCGTGGGAGTGCAAAACAGTGTATGCCTGAGCTCATTTATTAAGGGTCCCTAGGGACTGCACTCAGCCAATAGGCTGAACTGGGCCTTCATTTCTGCCAGTCAATCTGGTAGAAAATTTACGTGAGTGAAGCTAGAAGAGCTACCATCACAATGAGCTGCCAGTCATAGACAAGATTACAGGAAGAAAATCTGTTTTAGAAATGAGAAGTCATTTTAGCTGCACGTGGAACTACGTGACAGCTCTTGGCATCTGCATGGCACTTGGTACCCAGCCTTGCAGTCTAAACAAAATACTTTGTTCAGGCAGAAACTGTGTAGCATGAGCACATTTAAGAAAAGGTTTCCTCAGTGCTTCTAACACCTCCAGAAAATACTTTGAAGCATAGATTTGCAGCATCACATACAGTATTAGAAAGTCTCAGTCATCATTATTGTTATCAGAAAGCCTGGTGATCCTGTCTATAAAGGTTTTTTACTGGTGACAGTTGAGGTGGTGAAGATTAACAGGGAAGAGATTGACAGTTTCACTGCAACAAATTTGCTTTAGGCTGAGGAATGTTTTTCTTCCATCCTCCATCCTGTGTGGTACCAGAGGTTTGGGTTGGATGGACAAGTCATGGAATACCCATCTGATTTTGGAAAAAGCTGTAGTAATCAGGAGCAAGGAGCAAACATACAGAAGTTCCTCCATTGTCCATGAGACACTGCAAAGACATTCCTAACTCCAAACTCTTCCAAAATGGAAACATTTACATTTTCTTTTGGTTAGCCATGTAAAGAAGTCAAATCTGCAGTAAGTTGGTGGAAAAAAATAAAAAGGTCTTGTTGTTCAGAATCTATGACTGTTCACTTCTGATGTTTAAAGACATGTCTGATGAAGTTAGAAGTTATCCACCAGACCATTCTAATAACTGCAGCACAGACTTATGTCGTGCCAGATGTTTGAGATCAAAAGCTTGATTTCCTCCTGGCACTGAGAAAAGATTTTACTGTTTCTCCCTTCATTGTTGTTGTCTATTATTACTTGTACTGATTGTACTGAAATATGCTATAGAGATCATTCATGGCTTTTCCAGACTGTATAGACAGTAAAATACCTGACAGAAATGAATTCAAACATGATAAAATACAAATGGAAAGTTCAGTGTTTCATGCCTGTCTGTAGGTCCTTTTCTGTCACTCCAAAGCAAACACTGACTATAGATTTAACTTCAAAAGGTCTGCTTCTATTCATTAAAATTACACAGAATTAGATTATTAGCTGAGTCTTTGTACAGTTGAGATACATTCCAAAATGTGATTATAAAAGAGTAGGCGGCCAGCTCAGTTGTAGATGTCTACACCTGATCAGCTGCATCTCATTGTCAGCCAAATCATTGCCCTGAATACTGAAGTACAAGGTTCTCAATCCTTACAATTTCCATTGTGAATGTTTGTTTTCTTTTGATCACTCTTCATAGTCATATTACTTAATTATTTTGGGTGTGCAATGGGAGGTGAAAACCTGAAAATGAATCATTTGGGCTTACTTCAATAAGAAAAAGTGAATTCTTTTGATTGTGGACTATGATAATATTTCATTCAGATTTTAAAAACAGCAGAAAAACATTTAGAATCTTAATTAAACTTCTGTGGGAACATCTGTTCTGTGAAGAACTGCATTTTTTTCTTCACAAGTATCAAGAACAAATGTTGAAATGTTGGAATTTTGCTTTGGATCAAAACTGGATTCTCTTTAACTATGCAAAAAACCTACCACATTCAGCCAATTCAGTCACAAAGTTTCAGATGGGCATTATGGTGGAGAAGAACGGGTCTGTAGTGTTTTCCCTTTTATGTCAGGTAACATAATGCTGATTGCCATGAAAGACTGACCACATCTGTATTAAGCTGGAGAGTTGGAGTATGTTTTCTGACCATGCAAATGAATGGGACAGCTGGGCTTCTTTGCTTCAACCTTGATAGACCTTTTCTTTCTCCAGAGCAGTGTAGCCTTATCTATACCACTTACCACAACCTCCTGACTTGAATTATTTAAGACAACCCTGGCCATCATCTGAGGAAGCATTTGTTAAAAAGCCAGGAGTCAAATCTGGATCATGGAGAGCGGAGTTAAACATCAGTGTGAATGACTGATGCTCCTTCTCAAGTCAATGCCTTGTTGCTGGTGAGATAGTTTCTGACTTGCTTTTAGTTTACCATTGCTAAGGAATTCAAGTAACTGTTGTGTCTCTCAGAATCACAGAATGGTTAAGGTTGGAAGGAAAATCTGGGGATCATGTGATCCCCCCTGCTCCAGAGTCTCACCACCCTCACAATAAAGTATTTCTTCCTAACATCTAATCTAAATCTACCCTCTTGCAGTTTAAAGCCATTTCCCCACATCCTGTCAACTACATGCCCTTATAAAAAGTTCCTCCTCAGCTTTCCTGTAGGCCCCTTCTGGTACTGGCAGGTCACTATAAGGTCTCCTCAGAACCTTCACTTCCCCAGGCTGAAAAGCCCCAGCTCCCTCAGCCTGTCCTCGTAGGGAAGGTGCTCCAGCCCTCTGATCATCTTTGTGGCCCTCTTCTGGACCCAATCCAACAACTCCATGTCCTTCGTGTGTTGTGGGTCCCAGATCTGGACACAGTACTCCAGGTGTCGTCTCAAAGATATTTTGATAGTGAGTGATGTAGAATGTGTGAAGATGTGTTAGAGGGCAAAAGTTGCTGTCATTTTGTGGAAAGTTTGCTCTGTAGAAGAGAGCAAGAGGCAGGATAGTCGCTTATGTACTACTTTTTGAGAAAAGAGCCTAGAGTGGTCCCCAGAACTATTTAGAGCCTCATCCTAACTACAGCAGGTTGGGGAAGCCCATAATGGAGCCAAGGAGTAAAACTACAGCTAAGCAGAGTGAATAGTGAAAATCTGTCTCCTTTGCCCTTGTGCATTCAGCAGCAGCACCTTCAGGTTCTCATAAAACAATTAACAGTTGTCAGTCATCATCTTCGTGGACTGAAGAGTTGAACCCAAGAGTGAAACCATGGTTAACTCTCAGATTCCCTAAAGCCAAAACATTCCAATATCAAGTCAAAATTCACCTTCAAATTTAGAAAAACTGGAGTTGAGGAGAACCCACAATTTCAGCTCAAAGGATAACTTATATATGTGCTGATCTAAACTAGAACACTTCTGCATATGTTTGTGCCCAGGCTTTGAAATAATACTCTGCTGAGTGGAAACAATATGAGGTTATTAGCTGTTTTACAGAAATGTGATTTTATTAGGGTAGTGCCCAGCAAAGAGTTCCCTATTATAAAAGATTCATGCATGTCTCTTTTCAGAAGGCCTTATCTGAACCATAAAATTTATCTTCAGGCATGTGCTATAAAATAAGGCTGTGCACTCAAGCATGATTTTATATTTTTTGGCAGTAGCATAGACAGCATTTTTAAATTTGAGTTGGTTTGCCCTGATTCGGTCTTTTTTGTATTTTTGATAACTTCAGGGTGGTCACAAATCATATCACGTTTCTATAGTGTTCGATTCTTTTTTTCTTTTAAATATTTCAGAAAATCCCAAAAGCAGTCTTGGTTTCTGCCTTTAATTTTTGTGGACCAATAAACCTGTGAGGTGGACTGGTATTTCACAGCCAAATTCCAGCATGGTATTTTCATTGTCTTAGTAAAAACACTAATTACAATTACCGAGACTCTATGCTAAAGCTTGTGGATACAGGTTTGTAATCTACTGAGAAACACCCTCAGGAGTCACTCTTTTTACACACTGTCTTTTATGTTTGAATCATCTCCTAGCTGAATGGTGACTGCTCACCATATTTCATATGCTTTGAAACCATATTTCAAAGCAATAGCAATAAACAGTGTAATAAACATGAAATCTTTTTGGATCTGTGCAATAGCATCTGTTGTCAAACTAATGAAGACAAATTCTTTTTTCATCCGAGCCCAGGGCCTTTCCCTTTACCTGGGCTGGGAGGTGGGTGTGTAGGGGTTCCAATTGCCGGGCCAGGCACTCATAGACATTTACAAAGCCCTCACTTACCCCATTTCTCCAGACACCTTCAGGTACCCCACAGATGCACCTACCATCTGTCTGAAATCCCCGCATGCCACCACATCGCTCCCTCTTACATATCATTCAAAATGTCCAATAATCTTCAGTATACCTAAAACCAACTCCTCATAGCAGCACAAGTACAGTCTCCAACCTTTCATAAACTGATTCAGTTCCCAGTCCCGCACATAATCCCTGTCAATCCTTTATCCACCAGAATTATTAGTGAATATATATGATTACAAACTGCAGAGTTTCAGGGTGGTAGAGCCAACAAGGAGCTGTGTAGTGTGTACCTTGCACTCACTGCTGCATCAACCACCTGTGTGTTTTGATCTCAAGGTTCCTTTTTCAGACAGCATGTCACAGTAAAGAGGATGACCAGCCAAAATACACAAGTAAAGGAGTTTCAAGAGTTTCACTGACTTGGTGATAATAACCAAAAACAAGCTTGGGAAAGCTGATGCTAGGAATTAAGTAACGCATAAATAGTTTTGTTTCTAGGAAGAAATGATATTATGAAAATATTGGGAGTAAGATAAAACTAGGAGTTTCCCAGATGAGCTTATGGGCTAGATTATCCCTGCACTACTGAAAAGGAGTTGAATCCAGGCACTTTAATATGCTAATAAAGGAGGGAAGTGACTGACTAGGGTGTAGCTCTGCTGGCATGGGAGCAACCACGAGCTGCATGAAACCAAACATTAGAAACACATGGCTAAACACAGCATGTAATACTTTTTACCTTATTATATTATATTGTAAATAAACAGCCTTTCAAATAACTTGTATTTACCTCTTCCTTATTCCCAAAATCCCCACTCACACTTCTTTTACCAGTCCCACAAAATTCTGTCTCTATAATTCAGTTTTATCAATCATTATTTAAATTAAATCAAAGTTATTAGCTACCACAACTTAAAATGTCTCAAATTTTCCTGCAGTTCAGCTTTTGGAATGAAAATTTGTCTTTTTTTTTTTCCCCCAAAACCACCTCTCCTTTTTTAAAAATATTAGTTTTCCCGTTTTGACAAGAGGCAAAAATTGAACATCTTTCTTTAGACTCCACAGAAGGTAAAGGAAGAAAAGGCCAAGGAAGTGGAGATATTATGCTCCCGAGAGAGGAGAGGGAAGAATTTCTGTAAATAACCTTGTCATTTGGTGAGAAAATGCCTTCTGCAGGAGACAGTTCCTTTCTGGAATCAGCATGTACAGGAAGGGAGATGAGCACAGAGCAGATATAAAACACCAAATGACTGATAGCCTGAGGCCATCCATACGAAACCTTTGGACAGTAGGAGGGACTGCTGTTGCCAGAAGGAATTGTTCCCTGGCATGACAGCACACTGTTATTTACCCTCCAAATGCCAAGCTTGTACCCATCTATTCCTGATCTGTAAGGCCATTTCACAGGCACATTTCCTCGTTTCACAGGCACTGCTATCTATGACATAAAACCAGCACACTGTACTTGGCTGTTAAAGAGCCTGGTGAATGATACAAATGTGATACATGACCTTATCCTCTAGTTTTATTTCCCTGTCTCCAGAGGACTTTTCACTGCTTGTATCAGAATTGAAGTTGTTAAGTTTCTGGTGCTCCTGAGATGGGGCTCCTCCTGACTGAGAAAGACATTTACTAGAAATTCACTCCTTTTTTTGATTCTATGTAACAAATTGCAGTGAGGATCCTTTATGAAAGGGCTCCTATAAATCCTTTTGGCTCAGGGAGAACTCCTGACCACTGCAGCTGATCTGAAAGTGCATTTCAAATGTACATTCAATTGGGAAAAACACTGCTGTTTCCTTTTCACACCAACTTCGGAATGTGTATTGTGTATGTGATCAAGTCTGTCATGATTCAAACTCCAGAGAAAAAAAAAAAATCCTTTCCTGTTTAGCACAAATTTGTCATGGATATTTCAGATAGGTCTCATCAGTCTGACATAGTCATAGGTCATTCTTTACCAAACAAGTAATTAGATGTATATTTATCAAAGAAGAACATGTTGTAATGCTTAGGATTGCAAAATTATTCTAGCAAACAAATGAAAGTTGAGAAGTTTACTCAAAAGAGGAAGTGGTCAGTTCTTATCACATCAATTTGCTTACAGTCATCTAGCTTACTACGTACCAGCAAGAAATTCCTGTTAATGTTTCCATAGTTGTGATCAGTGTGTTACCATCCAATAACCTGGAATAAGCTAACCCAAAAAGAGAAAAGATGTACCGCAAGTAGAGTGTATCCAGACTGTGATCATTATCCCTTTCTTAGCTTACACAGATAATATGCTTCATTACAAGTAAAAATACTTCTTCATTCCCTTCACACCCATGTGGAGAGGAGCAATCATAAATCACGCAGCTTGATGTCTTGATGACTGTCCTCAGTAGCCCAGATCTCTGAGGTCCCTGGGGATCCATGGAAAATAAAACTTATGGTATCTCCTGACTGCAGCTTAGGAGCAACAATTCCAACTTACTGAGGTACTGGTTAACTCCAGATTTCTAGTTCAAAATGCCAGCAGGGTTAAATGTGAGCAGGCAACTATCACTAGATTAGGCAGCCTTCTACCTACCCCATATAGAAAACAGCCTATTTGAAAGGGTAGTCTCCAGCAGCAAGACAGTACTACACTCAGGGCTTCTTCTTCTTCCATATGTCCCAAACACCCTAGAAGTTGGGATGCCATATCTTTGACTTCCTCTGGAAGTTCCTTATCTTGCGCATTTAATAGGACAATGTTAAGAAAACTTCTGTAGAGAGTCTTAATCTTTTTTAATTCCCTTTCATTACCTTGTAATTTGAGTAGCTGTTAATTACTAGCATTTAATGAGAACAAGATTTATTAGCATGGCAAATAACAGTGATTTAGACCTCTCAGGTTGATCTGTGCTCTCATTAGGTGCAGTGATTTTTTCTAGTTTCCATTCAGCTGAGCACAGCCTGGGCAAGGGCATTGCCCCAAGATGTGCAGAAGGATCCCAGCCTTCAAAGGCCCTGGTTTGCTCAGTGTTATCTATGTAAGTGCCAAGGGGTTTTTCTCATGCAAAATAACTCATAATCAGTAGAGAAGAGGAAGTTACACTTCCTCACAGTCCCACATGAAAAATCATTGACACTAATGGTATTTACTGTCCTGCAGTAATTTCTCCTTTTGTCACAGCGTGTTGTTCTTGGGTTCTGTTAGCAGTTCCCAGCACAAGCTAACTTGTTTGTATCTCCAAAATTTTACTGGAAGCTATCATTCCTGTTGTTATCACTCTTGACAGAATTCACCATTCATGATTATTGCACCAGTTTTCAGAAATGTTTGCTGAGGGGAAATTCTCAACTTTGAACAAACTTACATGGTTTACGGTCTAAATTACATTTGTGTAGTTTTCCATGCAGGACACTGAGTGCATATTGTGGATTCAGAATCAGCTGGGTACTTTCTTTGAGCTACCTCCTCTGATCAAAAAACAAGTGAAAAAGAAGTTCTATTGTAACTGGAGAGTGGACAAGAATAAGCAGCTCTGAAGTGGGTTCTGTGACAGATCATAACCTCAGTGTGTGCACTTTCTGAGTTCAGGCTCAGAGAAATTGTTAACTGGAAGGTGACATGTGATGTTGTTATTACTGATAATATTATTACAGGTAACATTATTACCTAGAAACAGCAATAGGCTGTTCCCTGCAGAGATATAGCCACCATGGCACAGATTATGGTATAGATCCCTGAAATTGGGCAGTTTTCCTGTTCACATGCTCTCTTGAAAGAGCACCTGGAATTATCTCCAGAATCCTCTTATACTGCCTGCAGAAGCTAAAAATCAAATTACAGATAAAGATTTTACATTGGGATGGATGTTATGAGTGGTGAATCAATCCATGAATTCAGCACAGAGCACAGAGCTAACAGTTTAAGGACTTCTTGGAACAATCTTCAGACAGGCCTAGAAGAAAGAAAATGAGGAAAGAGATAAAAGAAAGATAAAAGGTTTCACGTTTTAACTTTCTGCTTGATAATGAAGTAATTCTGAAAGATATTTTTAACAAATAAAAACTCACCTGAAAGACAAACATAGATACTGCGCCCCTTCATTATCAATGACTTATGCCCTTCTGCATAAACAGTTGAAGGACACAAATGATTAAAATTAAACAGATAATTGGTAAGAAGAACATGTAGAAACTACTCCTGAAGCCAGTTTCTCACTGCAAGGCATTTATAGAATAAAAGAAACATTTGGAATTATCTGGCAATTAAAGGAGGAAAGGAATAAAAGTTAAACAAAAGAGTCGTCACAATGTAATAAAACAGCATGATGACTGATGGCTCATTTTTCCCCCAGTGGAAGCTAAAAGAGGGAAGCCAGGAAGTGTGCAGAGATGGCAGCAAATCTTTGGGTTATGAACAGACCAGGAGAAAATTATTTGTGTAGTATTCGAGAAGTATTAATATAAACTAGTTCTTTTATAATGAGGAAATCTGAGGGAGGAGAGCCAGTTGATGTTTGAAGTCAGTACTCACAGTCAAGCTATTCCCATTCCTTAGTATGTAATTATTCCTTAATCTGTGCATGTGTTGACCCTGAAGGCTTGTCTCTGCAATTCATACCTCAGTCATTACCTCATAGGAGGGGATAATCTGACAGCAGATAGATCCTTTGTATTTTGTTTCCAAAGATACCGAAGTAGTCATAGGTTGCATATTCCACTCTTTTATATCATTTTAACATTTTTCTTTCGTTCCTCTCGCATCTAAGAGGAAATTAGATTTTTATAGGGAAAAAAAAAATAAAAATAAAAAAATTAAAAAGATGTTTGCAAACTTGTATTCAGTTCCCATTCTTGTCTCTGCAAACTGGAGGGACTACCTCAGGGCATCTGTCATTGCTATACTACAAAGCTGTGAAATAAACAGCAGTACTTGCTATTCTGAATGCGGTTTCATGTTCAGACTGGGAGAATGCTTTGGTAATCCTAGAACTGAAACTGAAACATCATGAAAAGAGAACTGCTGGGGATGATCTACAGTAGATAGAAGTGGATGGGAAGTGGATGTTTGAAAAGAGATGAGAAAAGAAAAAGGAAAAAGAAAAAAAAAAGAAAAAAGGAAAAGAGAAAAAGAAAAAAAGAAAAAACAAAAAATAAAAAAAAGAAAAAAGAAAAAAAAGAAAAAAAGAAAAAAGAAAAAAGAAAAAAGAAAAAAGAAAAAAGAAAAAGAAAAAGAAAAAAGAAAAAAGAAAAAGGAAAAAGAAAAAAGAAAAAAGAAAAAGAAAAAAGAGATTTGGGAGGTTTCTTTTGACACCTTTGCAGAAAAATATCAGGAAACTGTGGATTTAAAGCTATGCCAAAACTTTTATGATGATTCAACACCATGTGCTCATTTTTCCTTCTGAAAGCTATATGTGGAGTAACTGGGGAAACAGAGAAGCCACATGTATGGAAAATGCATCCATTTCCCATAGCCATCACAGCAAAGCCACCACTAAAAAATATCATGACCCATCACAGTATAACTGTTCAACCTGTAATTAATTTCGATCTGCTTTCACAAAGCCATTTTTCTTTTTCAGTGAAACAGCAGGGAAGTCATCTCCAAAGTAATCCCTCCACTCTGTGATGAACAAGCTCTCCTCTAGGAGCAACAGCCCAAAGAGTGCCTCACCTGGGCTTAATTCCTGTGCCTTGTGTCAAATGACATCACATGCATACGTGTTTGCTTTTTATGAAATGCATATTAAAACCGGAAGAACATTTTGCGTACCAATTATCTATCTTCTTTTCCAAATAAATGCTTCAAAGATTAATTCTTGGCACACAGTAGGTTCTCCCAGTCTGCAGGCTGGCCCAGGCCCCAGGTTTTACAGTCTGTTTTCAGCACACACAGCAAAAACATTGTACTCCTCATCTGCCCAAGGGTCATTCCCACCAAAGCTGCAGTTTTGCAGAGGTACCACAGCATAGCCATCTATTTAGGACACAGCTTTTCAGCCCTGACTGAAAGGTCCTGTTACTTCTCTAAAGTTACTGAGATGCAAGACATGAGATACATCAGTGTTGAGGTACTGACCATAAAAAAAAAAATTGAACTGAGATTAAGTCTTATCATTTTCCCAGGGGGAAATTCCAGACTTTCTTGTTCTCCTCACAGTACCTCAAGTTCCTACTTTATATTCATTATTGCATAGTCGGATGGAAGTTCTTCTTCCTCTTATTTTCTTCCAGAACCAAATGCGTATTTTGTGTAATTCTCAGTCTGGAGATAGGACAGTGCAAAAAGTCAAGTTGTGATTGAGGTCAGATACCACAGCTCAAACAGACACAGAACTAGCGATTATCACCTAGCTGCACATTGTACAAAACAAGTTATCTCCTGTTATACTATAACCTTCAACACACAAGTGCACTGAGAGAGAACTTTTAAGAGGAACAACAGGTTAAATTGCCTCTGAGGAGTCCCACTAGGCCTTTAAAACACACAGATAAATGGTGTCTAGAAAGTTTTCTACATGTCTTGTCTCAAAAATCAAAGAAACTGAAGGAAGAAATGGAAGAAAGGAAGGATGGAAATAAAGGGAGGGTGGCAAGGAAGGATGACAAAGAAGGAAGAGAGGAACAACTGAATAATTAGATGATCTGGAAAATTTTGCTAGGCAGTTTTGGAAGAACTGTGTGATGGGTGAAGTACATTTCAACATAGACTGAAATTTCCCCTATCAGCAAAACTACTACATCCAATAGGTACTCTCCTTCCCTACAAGTCATTAGAGTTGAATGTTATGTTTGGTTTTTCACAATTAATCAAACAAATGTTAAACTTACTGAGCTGCTAAGACACACTTCATAAAATTCATAGCTGAATGTGTGAAAGAGAATGACTAATCCAAAGTAAACAGCAATCTGCATAAATTAAGAAATAAATACCAGGAGACACTTCTTTTTTGAGCACTCCAGAGCCAATTGCAAGTAAGTGCAATTCCAGTCCATGGTTTTCATTTTTGGCCCCAATTGTGTTATTAAGCAATTTATCCAGAAACACAGATATCTTCTACTACTAAAAAAAGAAAAAGAAAATGAAAATGAAAAATAGATAGAAGATCAGAATCAGAAAAAGGGAATGCAAAAGATATCCAACAGCTTAAGAAGAAATAATGATGTAAATTCTTACTGCTTTAGAGAAATGTGAGTTAGTTTCTCAGTTGTTCAGCAAGTTCATAAATTGTCAAGGTACTAATACAAACCAGGTGATGATCATCAAATTGTAAATGGGTTTCACATTAGTGTACAGCTGATAAGAAACTGGTAGCTGACATAGAATGCTGATAAATAAAGTTATACGTGAGGAAAAAGAAAACAATCTTAGTTTATCAACCACAAAAAACTTCATCGATACCACAATCACTACCTGTACTACAAAGCCTTATCTACATACAGAACACATTCTGTTCTGGCTTAATAACTCAGTACATTTGTGGGAAAAAATAATAATCCATAATGAGTGGGTTGCAAAGCTTTTCCAAAGCTATCTATATTGCAGAAAAATATTACAGGTCATTTCTGTTTTATTTTCTAAAACAGTGTGAATTCTGGTAGTTCTTTCCCCTTCAAATTTTAACTAGTGTTAACTAGCAAGAAGAGAGGGAATGGCCTCAAGTTGCACCAGAGAAGATTCAGGTTGGGTGTTAGGAAATACTTCTCCAAAAGAGTGGTCAGGCAGTGGAACGGGCTGCCCAGGGAAGCAGTGTAGTTACTGTCCCTGGATGTGTTCAAGAAAAGTTTAAATGTTGTACTGAGGCATATGGATTAGTGGGGAAATATTGGTGTTAGGTGGAAGGTTGGAGTAGATGATCTTGGAGATCTTTTCCAACATTGGTGATTCTATAATTCTGTGATTCTAAACCTTAGTTTCCCACATGCCATCTATTCATGGGCTCCCAGAATAGGAGAGATGGTGCAGTGCTGTATGGCAAAAAGGGAATTTGTGCCCCTACCTCCAATGTGACAATCCTTCCACCAGATTGATTTGATTTGGAGATGGCAAAAGGGAAGGTATTAGTCTCATCATGACACAACATGGTTGAATGAGGAGAAGATTAATCACAGGACACAGTTTTGGCAACTGCAACAAAGTAAGTGACCCCCACAAAAAATAAGTTTGCACACACTTAAATCAATGGGGAACTAAAGTTGAGCCTTTAGATAAGCCCAGAAAGGATGCCAGAAAAAGCATGGAAGTTCATGAAGTCCAAATACAGTGCCCATCAAAGCTTATTTACTGAGTCTTTGATTTCTCATGCTCATTTACTATATACATATCTTTTTTACCCCCTGGACAAAACTTAATATCTCACATTTGGGAAGCTATTCTGTATGTCTTATGGTCTCAAAATGCTCTGTTTTCCACTTACCTGGGAATGAATCGCTGCACAACTTTGCAGAATTAAATACTTTTGTTCTTCCGGGAAACAAAACCCAGTATTGTGCATGTATTGCCAAGCAAAAGAAAAAATGCCTCAAAAGACAAATGGAATCCATACTTTACTGGGGTTTACTAGTAATTATTACAGATGACTTACAGATTAGAGGCATACTTCTGTGGGCTGGACCAAGGCTGTTTTCTTCATGCCAATGCTAAGTGAGTAGTGAACGCTGTTGTTTCTGGCAGGCCCAGCAACTGCTGCTGTCAAGCAGTGGTTCACAGATCAGTTAAGTCAAGAGAAAGTTTCTCCCAGTGAGTACAATTCTCTCCCTTTGTCTCACACTCTCACACATGCACATGCATGTACACGCACAAGCTTCACAAGAATTTACAACTGACAGATTAGGGATGAGAATTGTGCTTGTGAACTATATTACAATGAACATTGTCTAAGGGCCCTTCTCATTTTGTTGGACTTCTGAATGAATTCCTTAAAATGGCCTATTAAATATAAAAGAAGTTTCTATAAAAACCTTAAGGTATAGATAAAGGAACACTACCACCTTGTAAGTATCTTACACAACTTATCTATGTCCAGGAAAAACCTGGTGCAAAAGTTCTCCTTTTCTGAGAGCTGTATCATAGAATCATAAAATCACAGCTTTGGAGAGGACCTACAAGATCATCTAGTTTTGAGTCATCTAACAGTGAAAGACAATTAAATCTAGTAAGAATCTATATCAAACAAATCCGTAGCATCTGAGTTTTATAAATAAGTTTTATAAATAAATGTAGATAAAAGCTAATGTTCTTCAAACACAGTGACTGCATTTCCTTTCTAACGATGACAGAGCAGTGCTTCATTGGAGTACAGCACCCATTCTGGAATCTCAATTTCCTCTCTCATCTCAAGCAGTGACAGCTGCAGTGGCAGCTGTTTCCCATGATAGCCAGTGTCTCTATACCAAGGAGATAATGACGAGTGATAAACAGCTCTCACAAATACATGTACACTATCTTTTTCACTGCAATGGAGTAAATCTTAGTCTGAAATATAATTTGTTCAGACTAGGTGGTATATAGAGCATTCCAGGGCTCTTTCAAGAGCAGAATGACTATGTCTATATCTCCTGAAGGAGGGGAAAACACCCTAGAGCCAAAGGTATACTCAAGCTTTCTCTCAGATGGGAAAAGTTGGTTTGCTACAAATGAAAGCCTTGGAGAAAACTGTAAGGAATGTAATGCAGATAATCAGAACCCTGAAGTAAACTGTAACATCAAAGGCTCACCATAGAGGCTAAAATTCTTTTCTTAGATAAGTTAAAAAAAAAAATAAAAATCAAAGATTTCTGCATTCCCCAAAATTGTAGGTTCTTTCATAATTCCCATTAAGAGCCAGTTTGCAGATAGTTATCCTTCTATCTTTTCTAAGTTCCTGATAAGAACTTTGTTGCAACTGAAACACATTTACTTCAGTGTCCTACTTGTGTTTGTCTCTGCAAAGTATTTCTTTAAGTTGGATCCAGCTGGCTGCAATTGAAAGTGCTGCCTCCTCAGCGACATTCCACTTCACAGGACACGGGAAAATATCTGTAAGATTTTACATGGAGAGAAAAGACAAGTTTCTAGCTCGGCAGATGGATAAAACAGAAGGACAAGAGAGGAAGAAGAAGACTGATTAATAACTTAATTCATAGATCTCCACTGTCATTCCTGGACAAAAGAAAAGCAGAGGAATAAAGCTCTCACTCAGCTCCAGTTACTGTGCTCACAGGAAGAAAAAGTTAGACAGTTGTTACCTTTCCTCATTGGTGAGGAACTAATAGAGGCTTTAGCTGTGAAAGCAGGCATTCTTGATTTGCACTTGGTCTTTGTCAGGCTTTGGGCACTCCACAGAGGACTAAATCCCAAAGTATCCAATGCGAGAACTGGTGAGCTAGTCCAAGGAATTGAGTCAGATTACATGCTTAGGACAGTTTTCTGCTCATTGTTAACTCATACAAACTTAAAAGAAGGATGCTTCATATTGAATCAGCAGTGCTGCGGTCAAACTGTTCTCTCCTGCCTTTCAGCAAGTTTTATTAGCTTAGGCGCAGCACACTGATGCACAAATGTGTATAAATGACTTCCAGGACTGTAGCATGCAGCCATCTTAGAGTGCTAAGAGAAAATCTTACATGATCTAAAAATACTCCAAGATATTCAGAAACACAGCTTCTCATTATTATGTGGCAATTTGTGCATGTAATTAAACTGTAACTCGTAATAAAGTAGATATATCCACAACTGCAAATAAGAGATATCTATATGACATGGAAAACAAATAACTGTGAATTGTCTCGAGACAGAGTGATCCGACTGGGTCAATTATCAGCAAGAAAAGAATTCAATTCAATTAAAACAAACAAAAAAAAAAATACAAAAAGGAAGCCCTATATAATTAGCCAAGTCTATAAGCAATCACACATGAGATTTTTGGATTTGACTTCTATTGCAGTATTGTGCATTGGTCAATATTGCAAAACTATTGCATAGTTTGGGTGAGAAAATTTTTCAGTGTCTAGCAGAGTTTAGTGAATACATTTAGCGCTAGAATGTATTTCTATACCTGATTCTTTCAGGATTGATCTACTAGTATTTGAAATGCCTCATGGGGAAAAAAAATACGTATAGTTACATGTATATCTGTGGCTATATTGTCACAAGTACACTAGCATCTGGTAGCTGAGTAATGTAGAACTCTTAACTTCTGAACAAAAAAAGCATCACATGGAACTCTCTTCCAGGGCATTCCAGTTCGAAGGAACAGTAAGAGCTAGTCTCAGATGGAGCAATAATTTTGTAATCAAAGTAGAGAAAGGTTATCCAAAGTGATGTATTATAAGCAGGACTCTTAAGGTTCAGGTAAGGAGTCAACCATAATCAACTTTCCTGCTATACAAATGCAAACAGGCAGATCTGAGACAAAGTACAGAAATACAAACAGGAATTATTTGCAAGCATTGCTACAGTCAAGAATGTGTTAATGGTAAGCATCTAGGCTGAGCTGTCTAGGCTATCTCTAACTTAAGTGTCTGGTCAGAACAAAATATGCTTGAGAAGTACATGTCACTGCAGCGGCCACACTGGAATCTAGATTGCTACCTTTGAATGAACAGTTAAACTTCAGACATTTCAATGAAGCAGCATGTCTGCTACCATCAACAAGAAAAGATTTCCCCAAGAATTTTAGCACTTGTGCAGCCAAAATAAGATTTTGCAATTTAAAGTATCCAGCAACCTCCAGTGCAGATACTGCTGCTTCAGGACTTGACATTGGAGGTGGGGTTTTGTCTTAGCTACACTTTGGTTTTCAGATCCTACCATGCCATGATAATCTGAATTCATTTTCAGTCTGAGAACAGAGGCAAAAAGTTCCTCATAAGACTTAGCAGCAATAAAAAGCAGTATACTGTACAAATCAACCTTTTGCCTTTTGGAAAAGGCTTTTCCACTAAAGAGTAATGTTAATGCTCCCTTAGTCAAACACGATGTTTCTGGCTGCAGTCTGGAAGGCATTAAAGGAAAAAGCAGATGTTTGAATAGATCGGTGCTTCTATTTCACAGTCAAAGCAAGTAAATAAATGCTTCTCAAAGGCTGCCTTTCCACATCTGCTTTTGGAGCTGTAGCACTGCACTGAATAGGAATCTATCTAGTAGATGTGTGCTCTACACAGTGAAGTTTTAATATCAAATGAGCCAGGTAGTGTTTGTCCTCTTGAGAGTCCAACTAAAACCTTGTTTCACCATAGCAGAAATGACTCATACCTTATTTGTACTCCGTAAATTCTCTGAAAATCATGAGAAAAAAAAAAAACAAACACATTCAGATGGAAAATATTTTTTATTGATCAAATTCTTGTTCCACACCCTCACTCCCCTCCCATCTTTTTGATCTCACATGAGCAATTCTACATGGTTTTAGGATTTGTTATTAATAATCTTTTAAATGACTTTATTTCCTTTTTACACAACAGGAAGTAAGGATGTTTGACAGGAGTGTTCCTCAAAACGTAGGCCAAATGTTTTATAATCAGTACAAAGTGTAATATTATTCTCAAATGTTACATATAAATACTGATATAATGGGAAAACAACAACAACAACAAAAACAAACAAAAAACTTCAGTTATTTCCACCTAACTGTTTCCTTCTAGGCTGGATTTTCATGTGACTGTTTTAAGTAACTATCAAACCAAAGACCTCCTCCGATAAATAGGAGTTATCTCCAAGTCAAATGCAAATGTAAACACAGAAATCAGTTATTAGATATATTTAAGGAACATGGTCTGTCACAATGAGGTCAACAGAGTGGCATCAGAAAACAAAGAAGGATATTGTAAAAAGATGAGAAAACTTCCTTTCTTCATTTCCCAAAAACTTTTTCTTATGGTTTAAAAAGAAGAGTTACAAATAAGCACATCTGAAATTCTTGTTCTATAGGTACTGTGAAATTATTCATTTAAAGCACATCATATATAAAATATTATTTTAGAAGGAAAATGTGAACCTGATTCTCTAACTACATGATCTAAAATGTGCTTTGTTTTGAAATACTGTGAAATGAGGAATCATAATTCAGCTTCTTTTGGACATTAATGTAGGTCTAACTTGCTAAATTCTCCACCCATAAGAATAATCCCACAGAATTAGGAGAATTTATTAAGATGTGAGATGCCAGTTTGCAAGTTATACCAAAAAGCAACTCGATGTTGATAAGCTGCTAAGGAGATTGAAAATGTGTTGTTAAATTCAATGCAAGGAATGCACACTCTTCATTCTAGGGGAGAAACAGAAAATGAAAGATAATTTTTTTCTTTGCACTGAGAAAGAGTTGGTTGCATTCTTACATAGTTGGAGTTAGCAATAACTGTAACGATTTACCTATAGCTTGAGGACTTGACTGCCCAAACCACACAGTGACTTTGAACAAATGCACAAAAATGAGATACTTTGTTCTTAGTGGTACCATCTAGCAAGGCAAAAAGCAAAGACAACCCCAAATCGAAGATGGCAGCAGCTTTTCAACCACATGATTTGCCTAACTTTGGCAAGGCTGTGTATTTTAAACATCTTTGAACGACAACTTTTCAGAAAAACTCTACTCTTTCTTGTGTTCTAGGTTGCTCCCATTGTTCCAAGTTGCCTCCAAAAGGACATCCTTAAAGAAAGAGCTTTTTGAGAAGCTCAGGGTCTTACCAAATCATACATTCATTGACTCCATTAATTACTGACTTCTTTACAGCCTAGGAATAAGTGTTTTGTGATGGATGTGGGGAAAAAAAAAAAAAAAAAAGAAAAAAGAAAAAAAAGAAAAAGAAAAAAGACTGGAACAGCTGAGCAAGTACAGCAGAGAGAACAGGGTGTTGTGATCCCCCCTGCAAATATCAGGAGAAAGGCAGGAGATAAGTGCTAATAATATGAAAGCCATCCTCAGTAAATCTGATTTTTCCAGGGCTCTTGAAGGCTGAATGGTTGTTTTACAAATTTCTCACTTCCATTGGTTATTTATCACCGTTTGTCTTTTTGTCTCTCTAGCAGCTATCTCTCAGGCCAGACTGCATGAGAGCTAGAACAAAGGAGTAAGAGGTGCCAACAGGAGAGAGAAGGAAAGGGGAGAGATAGGAACCTGACATTCCTGTCAGCAAGTAAAAAAAATTCACTCTTCTTCCATTCCTTAGAGACAGTAAAATGACGTTTCCAGAATTAACTGTGCCAACTCTTAAATTCTGTTAACAATGCATTGAAGAGAATGGCTGAATACCTGTGTGTCATGGCCTTTGCAGGGTTTTCATTACCGTATGTCTGTCCACGAAAACCTGAAGAAGCAAGTCAAAATGTAAAGTGTCATTTTGTTTTCATTTCAGCTCATACATTTTTTTCACATTAACTGACTCCAGTTATTTTTTCATTTGGAATGGATATGTTTCGTCTTAAATCAGCGAAATAATGTTTTAGAATATTTTGCTTCTAATGCAGTCCAAGGAAGTGGGCAAAGGAATAATAAAACTGGAAAGAGAAGCAAGTTTTGCCTTTGGGTTTTGTGTTTGAGAAATAAAATGCATGTCAACAACATCATTGCTCTTTTGGCACACTGACACTACATGGAATCTTTACTAAAATGTAGTAACGATATAAGTTCCTATTTCACAAAGATGCAGACAATAGATATTTTCACTTTTGTAAGACTGTTTCTCAATCATTTGACATTTAGTAGAATTGAGCTGCCGCAAGTTATGGACAAATTCTACATTTAATATGTCTTTCTTTCTTTTAGCATATTGGGTTCAAGGACAAATGGTACCACACTGTAAGAACTACCACCCTAGATGAGGTTGTCTTTAAGGAACATTCTTCATCTCTTGATTTTTGAAAGCTCTTACTTGAGAAGATGTCTTAACTTCTGAAAATAAGCACTTGAGAATTCAAAATTCTTAGTAGTAATGCTGTTGCATTCAGTATCTGACACATGACAAAACAGGCAGTTGATGACTCCTGATGAGCCAGTAAGAGCACAAAGATTATGAGTTGGAGCCACACAGTTTAGAATCTCACCACTGAGAAAGTTTGCACGAGCTATCTCAGAAGGAAGTTTCAGCAATCTCTTAATGGAAAGATGTTGTTATTATTATTAATCTCCACAAATTCTTGATAAGAACAGAAATTATGATGACAAATTCCACATTTTAATCAAACATGTCCAGAAAACTCTTTATTCAGTTTTCAGTGTTCCACCATTTTCATTTAATACATAGATCCATTTTCTCCTATTAGAAGGCAGGAGAGAATTCCCTGACTGTCATCCTTGAAACCTATTATTTTTGATGCTTTTTTTCATATTTTTCACATTTGTTAAATGGAAACTATGAATAAGGAGAATGCATCCAGATTGCATGAATCACAACATTCAAAAATTAACTGATTCATCTCGAGTGGACTTATCGTGAGTATAGAAGAAAACTGAACAAGCAGTGTTTGCACAGAGAACCGCAGTTGGATTGCAAATTCAAGTGCCAAGTATCAGGCTTATGAATCTGAAACTACAGTTAACTACACACAGAGCAAATCTTTCATAGGAATTGCTATGTTTACAATGAACTGGGAGGGGAAGTCTTTGTGTGAGTTTGGGGTGTGTTTTTTTCTTGCAGTGCTCAGATTGAGCTTTCTCTCAGCTCGACTCCTTTTTAGACTTTTTAGTTCTGCAAAACCTAAGGCTGTGTTCTTCACCGTGAACCCTGGAGGCTTATTTACTTCAGATTGATCAGATTTTACAGTGCAACCATCAGGGGTTGGAGATTTCAGAATATTATGACTTCTTGAGTGAATGTGAGTGCACTTGAACTCATAATACTATCCTTGGCAGTACTTCTTCAGTGGAGAAAACTCCTGCTGTTCCATTTGCAGAGGTGGAGAATTAACAGTAGAGCTATGCTGCAATCACTACAATGATGGAAGTGCATGCCCACTTGCCAAGGATTGTTTTTAAACTAGTTACTTCATCTACCGAGAGCACGGCAAATGTAGGTGTGGCATGCAGCACTTGGCACAGGCTGGTAAATTCACCCAGGGAGCAGAGAAGACAGACAGCCACACAAGTTGCCCTTACAGTAGCTAATTAAAAGCTGGTTTAGGTAGGAATCCATTGTCTATAAAGGAAGCTGAGCATCTCTAGCTCACATGTAGACATCTACATTCAGTCAGATGAACCCGATCTTCATTTCCCAATGAAAGCATCCCTCACTTGAGATGATTTCTTCCATTCAGTCATAACCTGGTTTTTCTTTTGTCACTGTAAGTACTTACCACAGTGGATATCACAGATCTGCAGTGGAACTGAATAATCTACATCTGTCCTCCAGCCCTTGTAAAAGAAAGAACTGAGTCTTATTCCCCTTTCAGCAGTACTGTTACTAAACAATTCTGTTTACATCAATAATAAAATGCTGCTTTATTAGTCTACTTGACTGAGTACATTTTTATTCTATTTTTAAAGAAATGTGCACGGAGACTTCAGTCCAGTGAGTCACTATCATTTTTAGGCTTCTAAATGTTAAAATCAATCCGTTTTTTCTTGTTTGAAGAGTTATGTTCTGACAGATGTTATCTTATTTACACAACAGACAATTTATGCAGGAAAATATCAACTCAAGAACTCAAGAGACTCAAGAAACACCAAGTTGAGAACTCTTAATTCCAGAGAGGAGAAAACCAATCAGCTTCATATTATTTTCTATCAATGATGTCTTAATGAAGTTCAGCTACAGTTAGTGTGCAAAACAATCAGTGATTTGGTACTGCTGTGCTTTCAGGAGCGCTAATTCTAGAATACTACGTACTTACTGTTATGTTAGCTATATGCCTAACCTTTTTCAGCTGATGTCAAAATTTCAAAGATTCATCTATGATTTACTTGGATCTCTTAACTAACCTTGTATTAGAAACAAAGGAACATACAGAGACAGGATTAACAGTTTCCTGTCGATATCCCTTTATCTGCCACTTACAAAGCAGCAGGATCACTGACAGCAACTTCTCTGTTAATTAAATCATCTCTACAAGAGGTGGTGGCAGCACTTCAAGCTATAAATAATGCTCTCTGCCAACTCCATTTGCACAGCAATCAGATCTGGCTAGGAGGAGGAAGTTGGGAGGGTGCCTGATGATTTCCTTTTTTTAAAATTTTTTTATTTTTCTTTTGTTCTTTTTTTTCTTTATTATGACTTGTTTATTTTGTACACAGTACCTGGCAAAATCAATATACGTACCTGAATGCAAATTGTTGACCCACACATTTCCCGTGACACTGCGATTGACACAGAATCTCCCTTAAGAAAAGAAAGAAAAAGAAAGGAAGAAAAGAAAGAAAAAGGAAGGAAGGGAGGGAGGGAGGGAGGGAGGGAGGGAGGGAGGGAGGGAGGGAGGGAGGAAGGGAGGAAGGAAGGAAGGAAGGAAGGAAGGAAGGAAGGAAGGAAGGAAGGAAGGAAGGAAGGAAGGAAGGAAGGAAGGAAGGAAGGAAGGAAGGAAGGAAGGAAGGAAGGAAGGAAGGAAGGAAGGAAGGAAGGAAGGAAGGAAGGAAGGAAGGAAGGAAGGAAGGAAGGAAGGAAGGAAGGAAGGAAGGAAGGAAGGAAGGAAGGAAGGAAGGAAGGAAGGAAGGAAGGAAGGAAGGAAGGAAGGAAGGAAGGAAGGAAGGAAGAAGGAAGGAAGGAAGGAAGGAAGGAAGGAAGGAAGGAAGGAAGGAAGGAAGGAAGGAAGGAAGGAAGGAAGGAAGGAAGGAAGGAAGGAAGGAAGGAAGGAAGGAAGGAAGGAAGGAAGGAAGGAAGGAAGGAAGAAAGAAAGAAAGAAAGAAAGAAAGAAAGAAAGAAAGAAAGAAAGAAAGAAAGAAAGAAAGAAAGAAAGAAAGAAAGAAAGAAAGAAAGAAAGAAAGAAAGAAAGAAAGAAAGAAAGGGGAAAAAAAAAGAAAAAAAAAACTATTATTTTCCATATCCTGAAACAGTGAAAACATATTGTCTTTCCAACTTTTTTTTTTTTCTTTTTTCTTTCCTGTTTTACTGTTTTGGAAAATTAACATATAAAGTAAAAAATATAAGAGTACACATTCCTCATGGAAGGTTACATATTTTCAGAGATATCTGAAAATATATCTGAAAATATCTCTGGCTCTCAATGACCATAATCAGCCAGGGTAGTTTTGCCAAGCACAGTCTGGATTGTGCATAGGAACGAGGCAAATATTCCTTCCTGTACTTTGTGAAGTACCATGAGGGAGGACACCCTCCCACCAAGGCTGCTGACACCATGTTAGCACCAAGTATCTTCACTTCTTTTCCCTGGTGTACGTGAGTTGAAGGAATGACCCTTTCTTCTCAGTTCTTGTGGGTTTCCCATCATATTGTATGCCAAGAACAAGCTCAGCCTTAGGGTAAAATTGTCCTAAATGACTGTTCTGACACTTAACATTTGATTGTTTCTAGTTTGTCCTCAAACTAATTTTGGTTAGTTCACTAATAGATTTGCATCTCACACTGTTTTCTTTAGTGTGGCAAACTCCTAAAATAATTTCGGGTAAATTAGGTGAATGTGTTCTTACTCAAGCACAACCAAACTGGGATTACTAGAAAGAACATCAGTTTCTGGGAACACAGAGCTAAGTCATTATGAAAATTTTGTGTATATTGCTCACAGCGGTGAGGCGGGAACTGTGTGTAACTTATGTGGGCTCCCACTGTGTCACAGTACACAAAGGAAATCACAACTTTGCACGAGAAGGAAGAAAAAAAGCATTTCTAAACATATCAGTGCCCTTCATGAAAGACACTGCACAACACCTTGCTCTGCCTTATCAGTATTGTACCATTAGCCTTCTCACTTTGCAATTCACACAGTGAGCATTTAAAACCAAAAGTCTAAATTCCACAGATTTTATTTGAAATAAGCCAATTGAAGGGAAACTACACTGATAAATGTTCACAGAACACATTGTTTGTCAACTGTTTCTACATTGGTCTCCATCTCTGCCAGTAATAAGCATGTCTTGCTCCATAAGGACAGAATTCTCCTACTCTTCTCAGTGACATCCACCTAGATGATCTTTTGAGGTCCCTTTCAATCCCTGACATTCTGTGATTCTGTGAGTCTGTGACTTTTGATAGACATGTGCCCCCATTTCTCAGATCTCTTGGAGGAGATACCGTGTTTCACTTAAACTCAGCTTCAACTTGTTAACAAAACCCAGAGTTGGAAAACTCAGCTTGGAACAAATGCTTAGCTACACTCAGAACAAGGGATGTAATAAAAAATCTAAACTGATTCTTTAGAAAATAAATTCAGTTTCAGTTTTCAGTGTCCATCCCTTTGAGTTTAAGAAGTCAACTGCTTGCTTAAGCTGCCCTCCTGTCAACAACCCCCTGCTGTGTGCATGCTGCATGCTGAAAGGATCAAGGACTGAAAAAGCAGTCTTGCCCTCCCACAGTCTTTTTCCTCTCTCCCTTCTTTTTTCTGGAAGAAACAGTTGTGCAGTCAGAAGTTGTTGTGCAGTCCCAGTCAGCTGTCTGAAAAAGTGTAATTGTCTGAAAACTTTCCTTTTTGTGTGTGCTGTAGTGGATTTCTTTTGGCAACCATGAGATTTAGAGTAGCTCAAGACCTTTGTAGAATTGTGCCTTAAGTCTTAAATTTAATGATGTGAGACATGTGTGGTCAGCTACATCAGTGACCCATATATGAAAAGCTAACAGTTACTTTTGCTATATTCATAACACAAATACTGTGCCACAAAAATGATGTTAAAAAATATTAAGGTTCTGCTCAATGCTAGTTACTTTCTTTGACATGATTCATTTGACCTCAGCCTCCTTATTTATATCTTCCATCAGTGTGAGATCAGAATTAGAACTTCATGGTTTAAAAATGTTCCAGCAATTGTTCCAATAAGTACATGCATGTGCTTATTAACTCTTTCAAGCTGCATAGCAATAAAAGAAATAATAAAAAAATGCAGTTAGATTTGGTGAAAAGTATTACAGAATTTGAAGATATACAAACCACAGAGACTGAATGGCGCAGCCCAGCAGATTCACACGAGGCCAGCTGTGTCCTGTTACACACCAGCACTGAGAAGTGTGCTTTGGTTTGCGATGTGAAGAAAACTTGTATTTGATCTGCAGCTGCAGATGTTCTCATCTTCCAAGCTGACAATAGGGAAAAATAATTACTTTTCATACTGATCAACACTGGACCTACTGGGAAGTTTATACATAGAAGTAAAGAACTGTCAAAACTCTTTGCTATAATTTACAGGCTACAATGATGTGAATACATAAGAAAAGAGAAAACTTGCTTAATGGAGAAAGCAATTCACAAATCAATATTACGTCATTTTAAAAATATATATTTACCTGGAAATTCTCCATGAGCAAATGGACACTTAACCCAAGAGCCTTGTTTGGTTGTAAACTGAAACCAGGGAAATTAGAAAATAATTTCCAGTTAGGAAAACTGCTTTGTTGTTTTTTTTAATTTCAGTCTGTGGGTACAGATTCAAGTACACAATATCACTGCACTCCAGAAAAGGAAGATGAATTCACAGCTTTTCTGCTCTATGGTATCCTCTAACATTTTATTTAAATTAGATCCCTGCATGCTCAATTTTACAGAAGCATGTAGTTCTGTTGACTTAAAAGTAGTCTACAATGTAATAATAATGTGCCAACATTAATCTTACGTGGCATTTTTTCCTCACCAATAATAAACAGTGCTCCAGTAAATGTAGCATTTCAATCAATCATTTTTATTATCAAATATTTAATATGAAAAATGTCTACATTAATTTTAATATATGCTTTCGAGTTTACGTGTATGACCGAAAGCATTTTCACTGCTTTTCTTAAGTGGACAAATCTGGGCACTATCTGACATTTGTCAGATCATTGCAGCTGCACTATCAAAGAACCTCCTTTTAATCTAATCTTTCACATTTCCTTCATTTCTATTTCCCATTCATCAGATATATATATATATAAATCCTGAATAATAATATCAGTTGAGAAAGAGGACAGGAAAGAGGTTTTTAACAAAGAAACTACCTTCATGCAAAGTCTTGGGTGAGTGTCCACACGAGAATACTTAACCTGCTTGAAAGAGAGTACTGAGCATTAGCTTGGTTCATTGACTGTTTTCAGAAAATTAATTACCCCAGATGTTCTTGATTTGATAACAGAGAAAGGAACTGGTTTACTTACTGGCATGAAATACTAAAAATAGAAACAACTGCTATTTTGGATTCCTGAATAATTCGCTTATATTTATCCATAACATGTAGCATTTCTACAGTCAGTCTAACCCATTAGAGTTTAATTAATTGATTTTGTTGTGACTTGTGTACAAAATTCTGATTACACAGTAGTCTTCTTCCAGTCCCTTATTCATCAATACTGCTGCAGAATGTTTAAACATTCATTCCAGAGTGCTGTTGGATTAACACTTTTACCTTCAGTTAATTCTCAATTTTCAGTATCCCTATTCAAGAAAAGACTTAAACATAGAATGAACTTCAGAAACCCACTTAAATGATCTACAAAATGTTTCTTTCTTGATTAACAGGAGTTCACCTTCCTATGAAGTTCATTATAAAAAGCCTCATCTCATATAAACAGCAGCTACCCACGGAAGTGCACTTACAAAGACAAACACCATTGCTCAAGCAGTTGAGCACAGTGGATCCAATGCACAGAACATACTGTCACAACCAAAGTAACACCTCCTTCTTGTATGTTTTTTGATAACCTCACAGTGATCATCCTTAAGCACATCTACAGTAAGGTTGCAGAAAATAGTGCAATGGAAACTATCTGTTCAGAGATGGAGACATCAAAAAAAAGAAAGGCACAGCCTAATTAAAGGGAAGGGTTGAATTGCCTAAGTCAGTACATGTACAAGAGTTTGTGGCATCATGTGTGCTTACTGGGAAAGCCGGCATTATCTGAGTAATCTCTCCATCATACTATAAAGATATTCTTCAAGAAATGGTCAAAATTCAATACCTTTCACAATTAAATTAGAGAAATTAAAAGGAAAAATTAAAAAAAAAAAAAAAAGAGAGAGAGAGAGAGAGAGAAAAGAAAGAAAAAAAAAAGAAGAAGAAAAAGGAATCATCCTGTCCATGAATTCAGCAATTACAAGCAATGAGTAAGTACAGGAAAACACTCATTGTCTGTAATAAAACAACCTTGGACAATGTTTTGGTTAATTGATATGACCATTATGACCATTATTAGACACTTCTCATTTTAAGATCCCTTTCTTTTTTCTTTGTTTTTTTTTTTCTTTCCTGCAAGCAATGATTTGTGCTTGTTGTCAGCAGATGATGTATCCCACACTGCCCATTCACATATGTAAAATTAAGCTTATGTGTTTTTGCAAGATCAAATCTTTGTTGAAGCGCATAAAATGGTGAATCTGAACAATCACTGAACACTTGGCCAGGAGTTCCTTAACAAAAAAAAAAAACAAAAAACACATTTTAACCCTATACTCCCTTGCCATTATGTAATCAGAATCAGTCTGATAATGTTTCAAAACCATTGTATATGTATATGATTTTATTTGCCTTTTGAGATGTTACATGGATTTTACTGGCTTCTCTCCACAATAAAGTCTGAAATTTACTTTTCAAAACGTAAGCTCAAATTTCATGCAATTTCATAAATCCAATGCATTCAGTCCCATAATACTTCAGACTGAAATATGTAGCAGTTCAAGACACATGAATTAAAAATCCTTTCCAGATTAGGAATATAATTGCTGAAAGAACTAAGGAACACAGTATTTCAACACCCACAACTTCAAGGCATTGAATCCAGCTTGAGGCAGCACTTCAAAGAGAACATTATGGAGTATAAAACTACCATCAGGGTACATTTGCATCTCTTGTAAGATCTAAAGAGATTTTGATTTATCTGACTTCCATTTTAGATATCTAACATTAAATATAAAGATTATGATATTATGATATCCAGTCATAATATGCTCTTGTCATAGTGAAGAGAAACATCAGAGACATATCCCTCCAACCTTTCTTAAATACCTATTGTCAGATGAAAAGAGTTGTCCTCTGAATGTGTCTGCTTCATTTCCTTACTTTAAAGAAATCTGAGATGAATAGTTTAGACTCAAACACATAATTTTTAGACAGCAAAGTCAGAGCAGATGAATCATGCCTTTACTATAAATGAAAAGCAGAATCTATCGACCCCAAAGAATGTAGTGAACATTACTAGCTTCACAGTCATGTCCATGTTTTATTTCTTAATAGTGAGTCAACCAGTATTGAACTTTCTGAATAAATTATGTGGTTAGTGTTCAAGAACAGACTGTGGTTACAAATAGTTTAAAGTTTCAGAGAAGAAAAGAGGAATTTGCAACTGCTCTTATTCCAAAGTCTAGCATCACTTTATGCACTGGCCAATCTCACTACTTGAATGAAGAGCTGTATAGCCCTTACCTTCTCAGGGAAACGTTTGAAAGAATCTTGTATATCTTCACAGTGGTCATTAGAGTTCATTAATCTGCACAGGTTAACAATGACAAGCACAGGGCAGGCTGGTTCCCAGGCTAGGGTTTGCGTCACTGGGTTATAAACAATATTATCCCATAATGCCTTTGTATCTGTGCACCAAAAAAAAGTGGAAATATTATTTAAAATGTCAAAAAAATGCAATCAGGGAAAGATACGTTAATCTTAAGACCCAAAGGTATTTAATCTACCACAATATAACAAGCCAGTATGACAATTTTCTTGCAGTTTTGCAATGTATGATTTTCACCTTAGACGAATTTCAAATTGAGACAAAACACACTCAGATAAAGAGTAATCAAAAAATACTTGCCATTTTCAAAGGGACAAAGTTGTAACCTCCTGGCATCTGGAATTGCCAGCCAACCCTACAAACAAAAAATTAGCGCTTAACTAAAGATCTTCAGATACAACAATTTTTAACATTTCAGAAAGGATGTGAAAGACCAGCCTCCCCACTAAAGGCACATATATTATGTCAATTATGTTATTTGGGGAAGTATTTTTGTAAAAGGTTGTTTTGCACTGGTATCTAACATTCTTCAGACTGGGGATGATGAACTAGCCTAGCTAGAATCTGATGACCTGGAGCTGAAGATGTGATCCCTTGCAGCCAGTCCTATATGTCTACTATTTCTGAGTCATCTATTTGGACCATATTTTATTTAAAAAGACTTCTAACTAGATATTTATTGTTTCTTACAGTGCATATTCTAGGGGTAACAAAAGACATTTAAGAACCATAATGGCAGATCTCATTATCTTTGTTATAGCTAAGGATGCAGTCTTGAAGTCGAGGACTAACATTAAACCAAATCTTGCAGGAATCTATGCATGAAAGTTTGTATGACCTAATTGTTTAGACTAATGCACAAATGTTTTTTTTATTGCTCACAGTTCTCATTTGTTTGCTCAGCAATCACATTGTGGGTTTCTCTGTATATATGCTAAGTGGAATATTTTCCAGTGACCTCCCAGCTTTCAGAGTGAAACTAAAAGAAAAAAAAATTACTAGATTTGGAAGAGATCTCCTGGTCCAATTCATATATTAAGGTACTATTAATGATATGTGTCTACAGTGTATACATCTGAATGTAACTAGACTGCCCAAATTCAGATTACAGTAGCCACATGAAGGTCCAGTCAATGCAGGCAATGGAGTTTTCATGGTGCTAATCAGTTCATTCAAAAATAAGCAATTACATTTGGTCCTCTGAGTATCTTTACAGGCTTCACTAACCACATTAATTAGATTATCAATGACTAACGGGTTTAGACATCTAATTAAAAAGGTAGGTATTTACATATGGACATCTACATTTATTAACATAGTTAAGCCACAAGGAAAATACTACTCCAGTACTCAGTGTGAAACTAGTACTTTTGTTCATTTTATATTAGTTTGGTGACTTTTTACTTCTTCTTGCTTGTCAGATTATCAGTTAAAAGTGTAGATACTGTGATTACAAGAATGGAGCTTATCATCCTTCATGACTAGGTCAAAAATGGCTTTAGCTTAAAAAATCTGTTCATATTAAAAACCATTCTGAGAAGTATTTAATTAAAAAACATAGTTTCTTTTCATTCTTTTCACACTTGTTTTACCAGGCTAAAGAAAACATGTCCTTTGAATCTCCTTTTTAAGACAGCCATTCTATTCCCCAGCCATTCTAGATTTTTTATGTACATCTTTCATTTTATTAATGTTTATTAAATATGAATGCAATAATTGCCTACATTATTTCATAGAAGGTCTTACCTATATTTTCCTTCTCACTTGTGATAATCTAGTCACCTAGATCTTTTTTTCACATTTACATAATGCAAGCATGTTCTTTTAATCATTCTATGATGAAGCATTATACCCTGACCTTTTTTCTCCCATGTTATTTCCAAATAAGGACACATATTTTACAATATGAAATGTTTTTATTAGGGCAAATGCATGAACTTGTACTTCACACCATTATACTTTATCCTCATTTAGTTATTTCATATATGAAGATCTCTATTCTCTTCCAATTATTTTGATTCTTTTCTATTTTGATTATACCACTTAACTGTATTACTAGCAAATCTCATTAACATGTTTCTTCCTTTTGTGCCCTTGTGGCTGATGAAAACATTTATATAAGACCCAAGAGCGATCCTTAAACAACTTTCCTATTATCACTGCACCATTCAACAGGAGCAGCTGATGTAGTTCTCCAAGGAAAAGCAAAATCTACCCCAGCTTCCTCAAATCACCTCTTAGCTTTGAATGTGAAACTACCTCAAATGCTATGCTGAAATTCAGATCAAACCTGTTGCATTTTCATTACCTATATAAACTCAGTTAAATAAACCTGCTATAAATTAATTTCCTTTTATCTCCACCTTTAATTAGTGTTTTCTGAAAAATCTGTTCAACCTTCCCATAACCATAAGGTCAAACATGCTTTAATCATAAAAATATGCATAGAGCTTTTTCCTACAGATTTTCCCACCTTTTTTAGCACATGCTCACATAAAATTTATCTAATCGGAAACACAAGCATGTATAAAATCCAAACTGTTACCTCAATACAAAGACAAGGAAGTAGCTGAGAGTACTTCAGAGAAACTGATTTTAAAGAATCCTTCCCTTTTATCTGAAATGAAAAAGACGATCACTAATCCAGGCCAATGTAATAAAGTTAAAAAACATAAAACAATTTCATATAAATATGATCTCGATTGGCATTTCTCCCCCAGACACCTCAAGAAAGCAATGCCTTAACTCACCACAGCAAACTGTCCCACATCTTCACAGGTAAACCATTTGTGACACAAACGAATGTAATAATCTTGATCTCGAAGAAAGTTGGATACATTCACTGATATGATTTTTCTTGTCCTGTCTACATTATAGTCTAACTTTCCAGCTGAAAAAGAAAACTCAGGCACTGAATTATTATATCTAGTTCTTTATTACTTTGTATATTTCTGATTTCATTGATGCTTTATAAAAATACAAAATGTGTTTAAAAACTTGATAGTGATAAAATAAGATTTCTTACCTAGGATATTTGAAATCATTATTTTCATATCCTGATATTCTTATAGGTAATCTTATTTTATGACAAAATAATTTTCAAAAGAATTAATTTCAATATTACTAATTTTTAATTAACACTGTCGATAATGAGAGGCCGAGACACCTACAGATTGAACCTCAACTTCATTACTTGAAATCTTATGTGGTTAATGCACAAATACCTGAAATATACACACTAATGCTACTTCAAAAATTGATCATCCTAAGGCTGAAATCTTATTTCTTTGAGAATATGTGCAGCTATGTTGGACAAATATGACATACGGGAGCTTTTTCTTTATTGTTCTTATTCACAGATATCTCAAGATCAGGACAGCAGTTTGGCCAATTCGCTTTAATCTAATCATGAGATCTGTTTATAGACAAAATATGAAACTTGTAATCTAAAGTTCATGAAAAAGACACAAACCTGCTTCCAAATGTTGAAGTATTGAATAGGTTGTCAATATCTTTATCTGCTATCTAGCATTTATTTATAAGTCAATATAGAGAAATGCTGAATTTTTCCAACATACCCAATGTATAATTTTAAGTAGCAGCTGTAAATATTTTTTTCTGCTTATTCAGCTATGAAAACATCACTGTAGAGGTCACAAGGAATATCCCACAACTTCAAGTTAGTTATACAGAAAATGAGCTCACCCAAACAAGCTGGAATATGTTTTCCCACGTCAATGTTTCTGCAGTCTGCAAAATAGAGGCCAGAATTTTCTTCAGTATTTCTTTATTTATACAGGCATGTAACTAAGACTTCCAAATTATCCAATAGTTTCCCAACAGTAAAACAATCTCATTCATCCCTTTTAAAGGTAGGTTTAGATCCACTTCCAGATAGTGAAGGAAGTGGAGGAAGTACCACACACAATGACTGTGTCTTAACTTGCATTAAGGAGCTATCTCACCAGTGTGGGGTTTCTACTGTTAAACCTCTTCAGCCATTTATGGTTGCAAACTAAGATACAACAGTGCACTTCTTTATCCAGTAGCTAATAATAATATAAGTAATAACAATTTCAGTTGTCCTTTACTTGAAACTCACTCCAGTTATTTACTAGACTCATTCCTCTGCTGGAAACAACTGCATTATTTCAATTTTGGTTTTCCTCTAGACTTGCAAAGAATTACCTTTATTTAGTTCCCAGGGAGCCTGCCAGAACTAGAGGCCAACCAGCATCTTCAGAACTAGTATCTAATACTTGTATCTTCGCAATCTAAATCTTGATTTTAAAATATTTTGCTAAAATGTGCATTAGAGCAGTATTTGCTTTAATTGCCCTCACACTGCAATTTTCTACAGGAAAGTACTTTCCTTTGTTTTCATTTGTTTGTTTGCTCTTTTCTCTGAAGTGGCTTAAAACTAGGCTCAATAAAGCCTTACGTTTTCCCCTCTTCATTCACAAGGTACATTTCTCCTTCAGTAGCAAACTGAAGGGGCGGCCTTAGCAAGAAAATGAGGTGCTTTTAAATTAGAACAAAGCTTTACCTGAGCAGCCACGACATGTCTGATATGGTATGCAAGGGATGGTACAACACCAATGGCCACAGGTGAGAGCAGCAGCCCACAGACTCTGGCAACGGGATGGCAGGACAAGCACAGGCAATAGGCTGAATAAGGGGTCCCAGTTCATATTTTCCACCACCACTTGCCTGCATCAGCCACACTGGTTGGACCACTTGTACTGAATCTATTTCAGTATGCATATGATTGGCAATTTACACCCAAAACAAGGACAAACGGTATCTTATCTCACTCAGTTACATAGAAACAGGTGACAGAACAGATAGCTAGTGAAAAGGAGATAATTCTTATTAAACTTTCCAAAAGCTCTGAAACCAACAGGGGCCTAACAGAAAACAGCATAATTTCCATCTTATGCACAGAGAACATGTAGGACTGAGCATGCTGGCAGAGATCGATCACATTCCAATCACAGGAATGCAATCTGCGATAAATGCATAATGTTTTCCAAATATTTTGAAATACAGACTCTGGTATCTGGTGTTGTTTGATCTTGTTTTGTTTTGTTTTTGGCAAGTCGGACATTTACATGCACTAAGTAAATCACCAAAATGTAGTACAATATTGATTATTTCAGACATAAAATGGTACCATTTTGATCAGTGTATCCTAAAATATAATTTGTCTGCATTCAGATTTTGATTTTGTTTGGAATTTTTGGCTTTGTTTTGTTTAGTCTTATCTTGCTCTTCTCTTTGAAAAGACGTCTTTAGAAAAACATTTGTTTGTAGATGTATTCCTACCTTCAACATAGTATTCCTGACTCATCTTAACTTCACAGTAATTTGGTACTGTTTTCATGGTCACATAGATGTGTTGTGCTACGTTGACTTCAAAGCAATTGAATTGAACCTGCACCTGTTTAAAATTTTACAAAATAAAGTTTGTGTGTGACTTCCACAATGCATGAAAACCACTAGTTATGAGAGTTAAGCAATATTTTGATTTAAATTGATTTACATTTGAAAGGAGCATTAAGCAGTTTAATTGAAGGATTTCAAAGAGCATCATTACTCCTAATCTAGGAGCTTGGCGTCAACTTTACTTCCAGAAAAACAAAGATCCGTGAGCTATCAAATTATAGTAAAAGAATTATAGTAAAAGCACAGAACTTACAGAACTGAAAAAAAAAAAAAAAAAAAAAAGGATAAAATGTCTTTTATACTACCAAAAGTCCTGAGCTGTAAGCATTTTGCAAGCACAAACAATTGCAGAATAGAAAAATATGTCTGTTAAAACATTTACCATCAACTTTGGCAAATTTAGACCTTATCACCCTCTTCCAGTACCTGAAAGGTGCTTACAGTGAGAGTGGGGCAAGTCTTACTGGTGACAAGTGACAGGACGAGGGGAAATGGCCTCAAGTTGCGCCAGGGCAAGTTTAGGTTGGATATTAGGTAACACTTCTTTACAGAAAGAGTAGTTAAGTACTGGAATAGGCTCCCCAGGGAGGTGGTTGAATCGCCATCCCTGAATGTGTTTAAGAGCTATTTGGATGTGGTGCTCAGGGATATGACTTAGCAGGGGGTTGTTAGAGTTAGGGTACTATGGTTAGGCTGCGGTTGGACTTGATGATCTTCGAGGTCTTTTCCAACCTACGCTGTTCTATGATTCTGTGATTCTATAAAATTTATTCGTTCCAGTAAGGTTCTGGGAAAGCACTTTATGAGGCAAAAGTTGAGGTCCAATTATAGTGGGTAATTCCCTCACCAATAGCAGTAACTACTATATTCCAGATAGACTTTCAAATGTATGTAACTTCCATTTGACACAAATGCCTTTGGAGGGTAAAAGATTTGTCATGTTTCTACTCATTAAACTGAAAGTAAGAAAATCTTCCTCAATTCACTTGCTGAGTCACACCTATAAAACTCACCTTTCTCTGAAAGCCAATAATTGTTGAACGCCAGCTCTGCATTGCCTGCAGGGATTTTTGATCATCAACTGATGATACTGAGTGTAGACTGCAATTGCAGTCTGGGAATAGAAATTGCTTTCACATATGCAATCAATATAACAGAGCACATGAAGTAACATGTTTTGTATGGGATTAAAAAGAGTTATTCACCACTAGCTGACAGCAAAAATTCCTCTTTCAAACAGTGGGTCAAGGATTTCTTTCTTTCTTTCTTTCTTTCTTTCTTTCTTTCTTTCTTTCTTTCTTTCTTTCTTTCTTTCTTTCTTTCTTTCTTTCTTTCTTTCTTTCTTTCTTTCTTTCTTTTTTGCCAGCTGCAGATTTTAATAACAAATACTTCTGGGTTTAGTTTAATAGAAAATCATACTCTGCTGTTGCAATTATTATGATGAGTTTAGAACAGATGTGTACAAGTGTTTAGGCACTTGGCTGTCTTCTAGATATGCAAATTCTATTGACATGGTTGGATCTAAATAAATGTGGGTGGGATGGGAGCATATGCACTTAATGGTCCCTGTGACATTGTGCTTCCTAGCAAATGGAGTAACAACAGCTTCCCCATAATTTCATGGGTACAGTAAGAAAGGAAACAAGATCAATTTGAAGAACAGAATTTATAGAGGCATCTTCTCTTGATAAAAGTGGAAGAAATATAAAAGTGGTGGAGAATCACATACAGAAGACATTTGTTTCAAAGTCTCATTTGACACTACTGAAGCACGCATTTCATTGCTGTTTTCCAGAAAATCATTAAGATAGTAAAGAGAAATACAAAAACTTTGTTTTTCCAAAGATTTTTAAACATTTAAATGAAAAACAACTCTATAAAAATGAATCTACCTTCTTTCCGTTAAGCATCTTGCTTTTTTTCCTGGCAAATCTCACATTTGTGCACTGAGATTGCTGTGTGTCCAGTGAAAAAGAACATATTTCCAGACCACGAATATTTTCTGAAATAAGTTAGGAATACATTTCAAAAACGTGGTTTGAACATCTTTAACAGAAAAATAAGACATACCAAATTCTAAGCTTTCCAAGTGAAAAGTACATGTATTTTACCTCTGTTAAAAAAAGGGGACAACATGTATAAGGGAGAAGCCTCCATGGATTAAATACAGATTGCTACAAATTAAGGCTTTAATTATGCAAACTGTCATGCAAATGATTAAGCACAAATCACACAATGAGTGGAGTGCACCAGGAAATATCTAAACAATAACACACAAACTGCATGAATGGCAGGATGTTGGTAAAAATAAACTATGCCCCATAAAAACTGAGTGCCTGCATTTTATTTTGGTTTAGAATTGTAAATTCAGAACAAAATACAGTTTGTTCTGTTGGTGCAGTCACTCATGCCCGTGTTGCCAGGGCAGATGGTATCTTTATGTGTGCATGTAAATACTCACATGTAAGAGAGCAAGAAGGAAAGCACAGCAGTACTGTAGGGGCATTGGTAGAGGAAACTGTAATATGTTGGAAGTAAAAAACTCACTTCTCATTCCTTTGAGAAATTCCAGGACTTTATCCCAGTTTGTAGTTTAAAAGTTCCATTAAAAAATCTAACACAACCATATGAAAACAGCTTGGACGCAAGCATTACGCTTTGGAACAAAAACTGGCAGAAAAATACTAAGAAGTAAACAGAAATGATTCAGTAGCAAATCCACTTCCTACCATCCAGACTCAGAGATCCTTTAATGTTTAAATGAAGAGAGCATGGGCTTCCTTGGACACATTTAATAACTGTTGAGATCTTCATGCTCTTCAGTACCATAGAAGACAAAGATGCAGGAGCACTGTGGCAGAAGCTGTTAAAAATGCCACCTGCAAACATAAAACACAAAGAGAAATCAGTGTGCACAGGTTATTTCTGGGGAAAGAAGCACCAAAGATGAAACTCCAGCTCTTCAGAAGTCAGTGGGAAATCACCAGTAACACTAGTACTGTATCTAAGATACTCATGTGACCACAGCAAGCTCATGGCTGATTGATTTCAACAGCAATGCAGTGGGAAAGAACTACATTACAGATGGGGTTTGATGATAAATTTCCTGGCTTAGGAAAGTATGAATTCCAAAAAGAAAATTGTATTTCTAACAGTTATGTTTAGCAGAGTGCAGCTAGACAAACAGCATTCTAAGCAATTGCATCTTTCCAATCACGGCTAGACTAATCATATGAGATTTTTATTTTTTTTTCTTCAAAAAAATTTGCCTGCATGTTGTGAGTGCTGTCACAGGTATTATTTCACTTTTAGGAGTCATTGGCTGATAGTCTCAGCTGATGTTAAATACAATTTTCACACAAGAGGGCACCATTGCATTCATAGTGATGAAAAAAAACAAAAAAAAAAAACCCAAAAAAAAAACCCACACCTACAAGATTTCTTTCCATTAAGAAATGAAAAACAAAAATAAAACAAAACAATCCATTACCCAGGCTTTCTTCAAGGTGTAAACAGAAGCCTCTAAATAGAACTACCATGTCTAGTCTTATTTTCTTATGCCAATTTAGTTCTGCCTCAAATCCTTTGGCCATGGGTTTGCACATCAGCATTCTGTAAACTAACGTAAAAGAAGAACCAGACTTAAAGCCCCATGTCTCACCATTAGCCATATTTCATCTCTTTCTACTTCCCAATCTGCTCAACAAAAAAGCTGGTCATTCAGTTATGAGTTTATGTTGGTACAGTGGATGTAATTCCCAGTGCCTGCCTGAGGCTTCTCTATCTCCAGTGCATTGTTTGTAGTCTCATAAACCAGAGTTTAAGAGACTTCCAAAATGAATAGCCAGGGAATTGGGTTTTGTCCCTTGGTTTTGTGGTTTACAATGAATCATAGAATCATAGAATTACCCAGGTTGGAAAAGACCTTGAAGATCATCAAGTCCAACCACAGCCTAACCATAGTACCCTAATTCTAACAACCCTCTGCTAAATCATGTCCCTGAGCACCACATCCAAATGGCTCTTAAACACATTCAGGGACAGCGATTGAACCACCTCCCTGGGGAAAGCAGGGAAAAACACACCTCATTTTATCTGCAAATACATGCTAGTAGTTTCTTTGAAATATTTATTATCCTCCCAACTTCAGCATGAAAGTTCAAAACATTCAAGTAAAACAAAGTACTTCACAGCTCATTCTCCTTTTCAACCTTTTGACTCTTGTTAGTCATACTGTTAAACATACTCTTGGAAAGCATCCAGCTATTAAGGAGAAAAGCTGAGTATGTAAGTGCAATGGCATGATACTGTGCTTGCAGTAAAAATACAGAATAGCATGGAATCGTAGAATTGTCTTGGTTGACCTTTGAGATCATCAAGACCAAACGTGAACCTGACCTGCCATGGTCTTTCCTCTCCCACGGCTTGGGACAATTTCCTCACATTCTAACAATCCTACCTTAAATTATTAGAAAAGTGTGCAACCTTCAGTGTCTAGACAATAATTATTGTCAAGGCATGGATTCTCATTGATACACATGGAAGATGCATCCACTGTTCTACTAGAGGAAAGATAAGATGGAAGGCAAAGCATATTCTTGTTTACTCCTTCAGTTGTGAAGAAAGCTCTCTAAGTGTAATGACTGAAAGAATAATAACCTGTACAAGAGTAGTTTCTAGCACTTCCCATTTCAAGAAGGAGCCTATTGTCAGGGATCAAATTCTGATATATGCAGAACATGAAGACAAGCTGATATAAATGTTGTACTTTGGCTTGACTCTGTCAGGCCTTAAAGCGCCCTCACACTTGTAATCAGGGGATATCACAAATCAGAAAATACTAAACATCTGTATCTTCACTCTGTTAGCCTGTGGTTTTCTTGCCATTGAGCACACTGTGGAGGTAACATGTTATTCTGACCTCAACTAAGTGGAAAAGTAAGGAAACAAGGACACTTTACCTCAACTGACAGTTACGCCAACCCTCAGTTATCGAAGGTAATACCAACAAGTGAGAGAAGCAAAACAAAGAACAAGCACCGATCATTCAAAATACACAAAATGAGGCCATAAGAAGAGTACAAGGACTTTTCTAGCATTTTTAAACGTGTTTCAACTAAGCAAATTTAAGAAGTACTTTGCATAGCAGCCAGATGTGAACACTGTATTCCATCTTCCAAGAATGGGTTGTGTAGTAATCCTGAAGGTGTCTCAGGATGGAGAGTTATTCTACAACACGCAGTCTATCCACCCAGTTAATTATATTGCAGAACTACTTGATAATAATTATTATTACTAATGTACTAAAAATGTAATAACTATTTTTTTTCCAGATCTTTGTTCAAAACTTATTTTCTTGGACTTCTCCGGCCACCAGGACCACCTATTTCAGATCAGGGCTGCCCGATTTACCTACATTAAATATACTGAATGACATACAGTTATGCGCACCTGCCCTAAATAACCAGCCTATATTATTTTCATAAGAAAATGAAATAAGCCAATAAATTATTTCATTTAGTTCCCCAGTTGTCAGTGTAAATTTCTCGATCAAGGCCTTATCTTGCCTGCCTTTATGTCTGTAGAAATGATTCAAGGGAAATGCCATACTTCTTGGCAAAGTGAATCTGAGCAAGCTTGACCATGTTATTTTATCCTATATACTTTTAGGGGAGATTGTTTTGAGCCAATTGAATTTTATCCTTAGTTATTACTGCTTGAGATATTGAATTACCAGATGCCAGAAGCTCTGCCTCTCTAAGGAGAATCCCAGATCATACCTAGGTGCATTACCAACACTGCCTCAGTACAGTTTTAGAACTACTGCATCAGTAAGCAGGGTCATGGGTTTTGCATTCAAACTGAAAAAAAAAAAAAAAGCAAGTAATACACTGGATAAAGTGAAAATACTCTTTTACTTTGGATTTTTTTCCATTAATTTTAGGAATTTTTCACATTAATTTTGTGAATTGCAAAAGATGCCACAAAACTTATCAAGAATAATTTAAATGGATCATATCATGCATGAAAATACTAGCTTGAATCTCAATGAATGCATGATACAAGCAAAAAGCTTACACAAAAGAAATTCCTTGCCATAAATCATCACAGACATTTCAGTAATCACAAAAGGAGACTCACTTCTGACTAATTCTTCTGTAAACTCTTCCCTTATCACATTTTAAACCTCCTTAAATAGCTTTCTCTGGGACACACACCTCTTTCCAATGAGTAGTTTGATCTACACCCCAGAACACATGAAGGTACATCTGGCTACACAAACCATATTCTGAGTAAATCTTGCCTAAACTTTATGTTTGTGAATTATAACTGCAATTAGCCCTACGTGAGAGAAAGACTGTTACTGTAATAAAAGAATCCTTAATTATGGACAGATATAAACTGAGACATAAAGAGGCCAAGACTTATTATTTAGCATGTAGACACTTTCCTTGTACTTTTGCCATCAGCTTAACCACAGCAGATTATTTTTTTATCTATCTGTTGATGCAGCAATCAACCTAGAACTGTCACGACAGCAAAACACACCTTTTGTATCCTTGGATAATAGAAGTAAGAGCTGAGCAATAAATTTGCAGTGGAAATGATTAGACGGATAATTTGAAGCCCGAGGCAAGGAGATGAAATTGGAGAACAGGAAAAAAAAATGCAGAGAAAACCTATTAAGAATAGGCCCAGGGCAACTCCCAGAAGAAACTCCTAACTGTTTTTGTTTGTTTGTTTGTTTTGTTATTTCTTCCCTACAAGAATTGTAAGAATCTCAACTACTTAGGATACAAACAGAGATAAATCTGTTAGCTTATCTACAGTGCACTGAAATTGCTTCACTGGGGCATCATTCCACAACTATGAATTGCAGTAACATTTCAAACTGATTTACATATGATTTACCACAGTATCTACTGCATCTGCGTATTATGATGATTCAGGAGCCTTCATAAACAGACTAGGTAACTCACCTAAGATAACAAGATGATGCATTTATGTTAACAAATATCAAAATCTGCAACTTAAAAGTACTTGAACCAGTCATGAAATTGATTACAATTTAGTTTTCTCTTTTACAGACATATTATGGAGATATCATACAGATACATTACACAGCTATTATAGATTTCAATGCAGAGTACACTAAGAAGAGTTCCACAGTTGTATGTTCAGGCAGTATTTCAGACTTGCAAGACTAATTAATTGCATGATCTTACACTATGTCAAATATATTTTAGAAGTGATTTTAAAATTAAAGAATCATGATAAAGCACAGCTAATTTTAAATACTGCAGTAGCCTTAATGTACTACTAATAGTTTGTAGGAAGGGGATGGAGAAGACAGAAACAAAACTCAACTGCCAAACACTACAGAGGTGATACCTGTAAATTCTGCAGAATACAGTCATCTTTTTGGTGCAGCAATGACTACTACACAGTATTACACATTAAAGGTCTTTTGAGGTAAGTTTACCTCAAAAATAATTAATACAAAGTATGACTATTGAGAAGGAAGTATGGAAATAAGTATACACCCAGTGTTGCACAAGACAACTAGGATGAAGACTGAAAAAAATGTTTTTTCATCACGCTGGTAAGGCTGAGTCATCCTACGTGTTGCTCATAATAAAGACAGCTGATAAGCCATTTTCAGGCAGCAATGGAAACCTACAACCAGCTCTGCTTGATGTACACTGTATTCAAGATAATCATCTTCAGTTTACATGCTCTTCAGGCCCAAAGAGTATACCTAGCTCAGAGTTATACAACTAGTTTAAGCTCATACATATCATTAGGTGATACCTTTGGTGTGCAAAGGAGAGGAAGAATCTCTCTTGCGTTCCTCCCAGCACATAATTCATTTTGTCCTTAGAATGAATCACCCCCTTCTGTTACCAGTAGTGTCTCCACTATCTAGATTTGCATTTGTGTAATACCTAGCAATTATTTTAGCTCATAATCAACAGTATTGCAAGTGTCCTTCCCTTAGAGGCCAGAGTTGCAGGGTTTGGTTTTCTCAGCCTGTGCTACCCAAAGGCATGAAGGCATGCTTCAGCTTGGCAAAGTTCAATATCCCAGTTTCTCTCTTATTCTGTGACTCCTTCTGTGCAGGTTATGCAACTTGCAGGTCAGCTGTCTAACTCAAATAAGGCTCATTCACAGCCCTGATCCAGTCACTGATGGTTCAACATCTTTACATCTAATGGCTTTTTCAAGCGCAATTTCGAATTGCATTCCCCCCAAAGCCATGTTCTTTCTCTACACCTCAATATTATGTGTCCAGTAAACATCACACTTTCAGAATAAGAATCAGGACAACTGTCACCCAGCTCACTGCCCTACCCCATAGCACCAGAACCTCTCATGCTTGTGTTTCACTAACAAAGCTTCTCTCTGTCCATGGGTATTCTGCAATGACAAACTTGCTGAAGACAAACAGCACTCAGAGCTGAGCCTTCAGGTATAACTAACTGTCCTCTGAAAGGGGACAACCTGCAAGGCAGTTGCGTCATACTTCCTTGTCAAGCAAGTATACATATTGGAGAAGTGACTGACGGAAGCTTCACAGTTTAGGAAATTCATGAGCCTATATTGTTACTGTACCAAAAATAATAAGCAAAAGCAATGTAAACGTGTGAGTGAAATGTCAAAGCAAATTCTCCCAATGGCTATCTATGATTAAGAAAATTGTTAATCAGTAATGTGCAATAATTAACCTATTATTTACTACAGCCTACTAATTTCCTATGTTTTGTACAGAGAAACTTGGATTCACATTGAAAGAGGGCAGATTTAGGTTTGATGTTAGGAAGAAATTCATTACTCACAGGGTTGTAGAAAGTGGAACAGGCTGCCCAGAGAAGTTGTAGATGCCCCACTCCTGAGGTACTGATCAGACTGATCCAGAGGTAGGCAACCTTGCTCATGGCAGGGGAGTTGGAATTATATAGTATTTAAGGTTGCTTTCAACCAAAGCCATTCTATGATTCTATGATTCTATGATTCTATGACACAATGAACTGAAGTGACCAAGAAAGTGCATCTATTATCTGCAACAAATTATCTTTATTTTCCAAAAATAAATGCAGTAAAAAGCAAATGATGTATACTCACTGGAAGGTTTGCTTTTACAATGAATCCCCTGAAAACAGAAAAAATATATATATTATTATAGGTTTAAAAAGTAAGCACATTCACAGCTCATAACACAAATCAATTTTGAAATCAAAACAGTTTTTCAAATACAGTACAAATGTACATTACTACTTCCTACAATGGCCAGATAACTTTATGGACACAAAATCAGTGTTATCCATATTTTCATGTATTTTCTACTGAATTGTAATTGCTACAAGTCTAAGGTTCCAACAAATAAAGACCCCAATCAGATGTCACCCAATAAAAAAAATAAAAAATAATAATAAAAAAAATTAAAAATAAATTACCAATAGTTTATTGATTCTGGTATAAATAAATAAATTGGGCAAAGAAACCAAGTGATTTTTTTAATGCAAGATATCTGTAACACTTGAATATTAGATGAGTTTTAGAAGGTCACATCAGGTCAACAGAACATATTACAATCAACTGCAAATGAAGTTGAGGAATAGGACTTGCCATTTTATTTCTGAGAACTATTTGGCTCATAATCCTGAAACTGAAATTATTCAAGCACAATACTCACTATGTCAAGTGAGTAAGTTTTTTTACAAGAGGCAAAGTGAACCTGACATTGAGATTTGAGCAGGTTTCCAGATGTTTTTCAGACAGGCTGCACACATTTTCCAAGTAAAATAAACACTCAACCACACACCACTATTCTGTAGAATATAAAAATAACAAATATTATTTTGAATACTATGCATCATTTTCTAAATACGGGCTATTACTAAACCAAAAACTGTACTTTCCTGCTGCTCTGGCATTCAAGCTTCTGATATAACACTTCTACTAGTGATCCTTTCTGGTGTATGTTGTAAAGTACATTCCCCTCCTCTTCCTTTTAAAATCAGTGCATTATTCACAGAGATGCTTTTGTCACAACTGCAAAAGAAGCAGACATCACCTTGTCTCCTCTACCCTCACATGGACTGGCAGCTGTTAGTCCTTTTAAAGCATTTCAGGATCCTGTCAGTAAGCCAGCAATCTGTGAGATTTAGAGCCAGAAAAAGTCTCTCAGCAGACATTTGGAAGTTCTCAAGTTGTACACAAATAGAGTCGGCAGCCTGGGAGAGTACTAGCACATCATAAAAGAACTATTACTTGGTTTTCTATGTGGCTGTCACCCACGGGTTTCTCTGTCCACCTCATAAACACAGCTGTAAAATCTTATTTCTGAAAGTGTGAAATGACAGCCCTGTGGTAGTTCTACACATGTATGGTCTTACCCCAGAGTAGCTGAGAAGTGTTTCTGTCCTTCATGGCTACATTTGGCCACTGTAGTAAAAGAGAACAAAAAACTTTTTTTATAAATATATTAACAGTTAAGAGGAGGGTAAGGAGAATCTCTATCCTTTATTAGATGCATCAGGGAACGTGACCAAATGGGAATAAGGAAAAGGCTGAGGTTCTCAGTGCCATCTTTACATCTGTCTTTAAAAGCCAGACCAGTTATCCTCAGGGTACTCTAACCCTTGGCCTGGAAGTCTTGGATGGGGAGCAGAATAGACTTCCCCGCAATTCAGGTGGAAACAGAGACCTACTAATCCGCCTGGGCCATCACAAGTCCATGGGGCTGGAAGGAATCCACCCGAGGGTGCTGAGGGAGCTGTCGGAGGTGACTGCCGAGCCACTTTCCACCATCTATAATATTTCCTGGTCAACTGGAGAGGTCCCAAAGGACTGGAGACTTGCCGATGTGGCTGCCATTTACAAGAAAGAAGGACTGTAATGTCAGCCTGACCTCGATGTCAGGGAAGACTATGGAACAGATCACCTTGAGTGAGATCACAAGGCATGTACAAGACAACCAAGGAATCAGGCCTAGAGAACCTGGTTTACAAAAGGCAGGTCCTGCTTAACCAACTCAATCTCCCTGCATGACTGAGTGACCCTCCTGGTAGATGAGGGGAAGGCTGTTTTAGTAGTCTATCTACACTTCAGCAAAGCCTTTGACACTGTCTCCCACAGTATTCTCCTGGAGAAGCTGGAAGCCAATGGCTTGAACAGGTACAAACTTGGCTGTGTTAAGAACTGGCTGGAGGTCCAGGCCTAGAGAGCAGTGGTGAATAGAGTTAAATCCAGCTGGTGACTTATCACAAGTGGTGTGCCCCAGGGGGGTAAGTGTTGGGGCCAGTCCTGTTTTATATCTTTACTGATGATTTGGATGAAGAAATTGAGTGCACAAGTGCATAAGTTTACAGATGGCACCAAGTGAGGAAGCTCATGTCCAGCTTTTCATCCATCAGGACCCCCAAGGAAATCAATCTTTACTTAACTATTCTAAAAGTGGGGAGCTTCCATTTCAATGATTTCATAAATACCTCAGATTCCCCAAAGGAGTAAAATTGTAACTGATGTAACCTTATTTCTGCTGCAGTGTGTTCACTGATATATTTGTCACTTCCAATTTCTGAAGAAAGACTTAGTTTGTAGTTCGCTGATTTTCACAATGCATATTTATCAACAGAAAGAAAAGTATAGCTTTCTCACTTCATGTAACACTAATCTAATAGAAGTGGAACATGCTAACTCATACAAAACTCCACTGGAATTTTAACTGCAGTTTCAAAGCCCTGATTTTGAGTTAATTTCTAATCAGACCCTGCAGGAGTACACAGAAGGACAGAGAAGTGACTGTCCCCCTGGTGAGGCAGCTCTGGTGAGGCTGCACCTTGAATACTGTGTCCCATTTTGGGCCCCTCACTGCAGGAAAGACATTGAGGCCCTGGAGTGTGTTCAAAGAAGTGCAACAAAGCTGGTGAGGGGTCTGGAGCTTTATGAGGCTGAAGGAGATGGGATTGTTCAGCCTGGAGAAGAGGAGGCTCAGGGGATGCCTTATTGCTCTCTATAACTACCTGAAGGGAGCTTGTAGTGAGCTGGAGGTTGGCCTCTTCTTTCGTGTAACTGGTGGTAGGACTAGAAGGAATAGCTTCAAGCTGCACCAGGCTGGACGTTAGGAAATACTACTTCTCTGAAAGAGTGGTCAGGCAGTGGAATGGGCTGCCCAGGGAGGTGGTGGAGTCACTGACCCTGGAGGCATTCAAGGAACGTTTGGATGTCCTGCTGAGGGACATGGTTTAGTGAGAACTATTGGTGATGGGTGGATGATTGGACTGAGTGATCTTGTAGGTCTTTTCCAACCGTGGTGATTCTGTGATTCTGTGAATTCAGCCTCTTTTGCTTGATGTTCTTGATGGCCTTAGGAAATGGAACAAGCAAATAAACAAACTGCAAAAAATTCATTGAGTGAGCAAGCTTTGTGGTAAGAAAATCTAACTGTTGGATCAGCAAATTGATGAGCTACTGCTCACTGGAAGGAATTCTCTAGTGAGGCTGACAATTTAGTAAGTTATCTTTGTATATTTAACTTCCCATTTTGCAGCCAAACTACTGAAAATGTTCTAGTCAAGTGGTTTGAGAGAGATCCCAACTGCAAGTGAAAAATTCTCAGAAGAAACTAGTTGTCTACTATCTTCTCCTTACAATCGCACTACAAAAATTCATTGAATAAAAAACCATTTTCACTGAACTAAACAAAAAAAAAATGAAATAACTCAAAGCATCTAGACTATACTCAACATCCAAAGTTTAAGATCTTCTGTTCTGACACCTGAAAAATGCAAATTGTAGGTAAATAAATTAAGTTACAAGTGAGAAAACAAACCACCAACTTCTCAGGGGCTGCAGTATGATGCAGAAATACATCTTCTGTCCCAGTGAACTCTATTTTTCACTATTTATATGAACCCTGGTCTCCAATCACTTTTTAGTAACATCTTGTATCTATTTACTCATGTACTCCATGGGGAAAAAGTAATATATCCAGTAGTGACTTTTGTTCTGGTAAGGAGATATTTTGTGGTTCATGGGTGTTTAGATTTGTTCTGAATGAGGAGTTGTTGGGAAGGTTTACATAAATAATCAAGCATTTTCTCAAACACTTGCCAGTTAAACCAAGAACTCAGTCACAGTTCAATTCTTTTTTTAATAAGATTATTTTTATTGCACAATGCCATAGGGTTTTGTTGCTTTTTTTCCCCTCTTTTATAATCATTTTGCAAAATAGTCAAGAGAGAGACCATTTGTCTGAAAGAAGAACTCAAATAAATGAACCACGTTCCCTTCCCACTTTCTATATCTTTTGTTTTCAGGAATTTTCAGTGATGAATGCAACAAAAATAAATTTTTTAAAAAATGGAAATTTTCTTCTCCTTTCACAAATGCTGTGGGTGTCTTTTATGCAAAAATGAAATCTTAAACATGATGGTACAATTTAGTGCAATACAGAGAACATCTCTGATTCATATCTGCTTTGGCAAAGATCCTAAGCAATGTACACTTACACAATGCACAAACAGTTAGGGATTTTCCTATTTCTCTAGGGTTTTCCCCACTTGTGGCATTACTCAACTGTAGCTAGAGGTTATCTGAACAGACACCACCAATATGCATCATTCTGAATAGGAGGTGTGGTGCCAACTTTTTAGCTAGCCCAGCAACTTCTCAATTAATTCAACTGTAATAGCACATTATGCTCTTAAAGATTGTAGAGCAGAAAGTAAGATTGGCAGAGAAAGATTTGGATTTGAGGGCTCAAGGAGTTATTTCATGAAATAAAATTGCTGAGGAAAAGAAACAAAGATTAAATCTATTTCCCACTTCCTTTTATACTTCCAGGCACTGAAGCAAAAGCAGAACTGTAGAAATTCTTCCCTGAATGTCCAGTCAACACAGGGAAGAGTCTGAGATAAATTTTGTTTCCTAGTCTGTTCCCTATCTCTGCTATACTTGGTTCATAGAACACCTCATGACAGCTCTTCCACAATTCCAAAAAGAGTAGTGAAATGCCTGAGAATGCTTTTAAATGTATTTTGATCATAATTTGGGCCAGGCTGTCAGACACTCAATATTCAATCTTTCAAGATGTCTACATTAATGTTAGGGAAAGTAAAGTAAATCTTTTGAGAGATTCTCAGTGGCAAAACTATTACCTACACTCCTACCTAAAGACCAACTATCAGAGAGAAGAAGGAACATGACCATCTTATGAAATTTCCCTCTAGTCCAGTAATTTCTATTCTTTAATCACCATAAAAAGCAAACATGAAGCTGTATGTAGTCTTACTGCACAGGGTCTTGCAAAAACTGGTGCTCAGTTTGTAACCAAAAAGCTCACGAGGCTGATGAATCCAGACAAGTTCTTCATTCAAGAGAGGTTGCTCTGCTCAGCAACAAAACTTTTTTTTTCTAAGGCAAATACAATAATGGTTTGTTTGTATTGATTTCTGATTGTGTTTGTCAGCTTTTCACTTAAATAGATGCTTTTCACTTAAATAGATGCTTTCCACCCTGGAATTTACTTTCCATTTATCTGCAGCCAGTAATTTAACTTTTCTCAGATTTTATTTTGTGAGGCTATGAGAGGCAAGCTCTTTTATCCTCCTCAAATAAAATAGCTTTTCCTTCTTTTCATGTGTGTTAACACATCTACTCTGAAATCAAACAGTTGGAATAGATGACCATTGAAGAATTATTCTATTCTATTCTATTCTGTTCTGTTCTATTCTATTCTATTCTATTCTATTCTATTCTATTCTATTCTATTCTATTCTATTCTATTCTATTCTATTCTATTCCATTCTATTCTACTCTACTCTACTCTACTCTACTCTATTCCTAATGACGTGAGCAGAGCCATGCACAGTTCTGAAAAGAGTTTTCCACAAGGGTTTATTTGATGCCTTGTAAAGTGGTAATATTCTTTGTCTCAGTGACGTCATATTGGTGGCTATCCTGCAACACAGATAGGGATCTATTTACCCCTTCCCATGTAAGCAATCCACCTCCAGCAATCCACTTTCCCTTCTCCATCAGCTTATTCCATTCACTCTGCAGAGAAAAGAGCCTATGGATACCGGACTTTTAAAAGTTCTAAGTGATTTGTCAAGGTCTCTACTGAAAAACCTGAAAATGCTAATGTCATTTCAGTCACTTTCACGAGGAAAAAATGTCTTTGAGGGGTAAACAGCTGCTGGATGGAAAGAGAAAATTAAGTGCTGTCTCATGATCTTAGACTTTCAACACATTACAGTAATTTCTTATAAAAATGTTCATATCCAAATCATCTAAGGAAAACTTTGTGGATAGAAACAACTGCATATACTGTAGCTTTTCCCAGAGCTGTTTTCATACACGCATGAGATAATAACTTCAGATTTTACATATCCTTCATGACGGTGAGAACTGAAACCTCAGGAAATTTTTCTCACACTTTTTTATTTCATTTTAAGACAGGTATGAAGATCACCCCTGTATTTATCTTACGAAAAGTAGGAAACAGAATCCTTTATAGTAAGAGAAAGCATACTGTAATTATTCCTGTGCCACTAAAAAAATCTTAATTACATCTCGGCCACATACTTATGCAAAAGAGTATGTTACTTAATGAGTGAAAATGAAAAATAATTTACCCACAGAACGCACTTAGCAATTGAATCAATTATAATATTTACTGAGATCTAGAGAAATTATAACAATTAATACACATAATATGAACATTTAGAACTGCTGTGTATTTGGTTAGTTCTACTGATGCATTGTCCCCAAGAGACCTTTTCTCAAAAGGAGCATCTGTGTTTGTTTGGATGTCATCTGCAATTACTTTCATTGCCAAGGTAAAACTATCTTTCAGGCAAACCACAAGGTTGTTCTTCAGCTTGTACTGACAGTGTGGTAATCAGATACACATGAATAGCATATAATGGGAGCAGCTATGCAATCACAGAAGAAAACAATTGGACTGATGTCTGAGCAGAAAAGAAATTAGAGCATTAGAACTTAGAGCAAAACATTGTTTTGGACTACTTTGCACTACTATTTCTACAAGAGCACTTAATTGACTGATTTTATTATAGAATGCTGAAAACAAAGAATTTCTGAGTCAAGAATATCCAGCTCTGAGCTGAAATTATTCTCTTTACATGTATTCCAAACTGAACAAACTTATCACATTAGTGTAATGTAGAAACTGAGAGGATAAGCACAGCTGAGAAGTAGCATATTATCAGGACCAGGGCTAATGAGGCCACACGCACTTTTTGGTAAGAGTTGTTGAAAAAATACAACTTCTTGCCTGTGCTAATGCCACACTGATATATTTCCCTGTGCAATGAATAAACAGGAAAAAAGATACTGGGTTTACTGAAGATTACTGGATAATTCTCAGTAAAGCTTCACTGATGCAAACGTATGACCCCATCCTTCACAACCTGGTGTTTGTCAAAACTGAAAGTCAGTGTTTCCATTACAGACTAGGAGTATTTTGATAGTGTATATGACTAACACAAGTTCTTCAGGACTCTCAGATTTTTGTTTACTTGCTACTGTTCAGGTACAACAGAAATCATTGTCTTCTCTTTATCTGTTTCCCTTTTGCAGGACAGAACAAGTGAAAGAATTGAGCAGCACAGTAATTGTATCTCTGGGAACTCTTTGCAGAGGTATGCATTCATCCTACAACTGAATGTCCAATCAGAACATCCATTTATTGAGGTCTTACAACTGGGAGGAATATACCCAACTCGTACTTTGCTTAAGTGAACTGTATGTAAAAATAATCCTATGATACCAAAAGACTTACAAAGAAAACACTTGCTTTTAAAATTACTGGACCAAAAGGAGCTGACAGTCTGAAATAAAGGCTGCCTGATCTATTGTGAGCTTCAGCTCCAGGACTGGAAACGGAATTTGCTTTGAGCAACAGCATGCTCTAGCATGGGTTTTTTGGTTTTTGTTGTTGGTAGTGGCAGTTTTTTTGTTTGTTTGGTTGGTTGGTTGTTGTTGTTGTTGTTTTGTTTTTGTTTTTAGAAATAAAAAACATAAATAAATAAATAAATAAATAAATCATTTTAATGTCATGTTTCCTAAAACATTAAAACAAGTTGTTAACAAAACAGAATTGCATACAATAGGCAAAGTAAAATTACAATGCACTTTGAATGCCAAACTCTCAGCTGGTGTAAATCAGCACCATCCCATGCACAGAGTGTCAAAAATTTCAGACCACTCAGCTACTTGAAAGCACAACTAATCTACCAAATCAGCACTTCTAGTCTAACAACAAGACAGGAACAATCTAACACAGCATTAATGCCTATTTCAGTGAATAACTGGATTTCGCAAACATAGGATGATAAAATGGAATCAAGGAAATTTTGGGCAGGAGTCTTTGTAGGTCACCAAGTCCAACCTCCTGCTAAAAGCAGTACTATGACCAATACCAGACCAAGGCAGACAAAAATTTTCCCATTTCTTGAAAAAATCAAGGATGTAGGTTCTGCAACCTCTTTAGACATCCACTGGTGTCAAGTACTTTAAGATTTGAATGGCATAATGATCTCTGTAGCCCAAAAGAGGCTACAAGAAAAGTTTAGAGCAGCACAAACAGCACTGAGAAGTGACAGAAACATAGAATCAAAAGGTTGCAAAGGACCTACAAGATCATCTGGTCTAACTGTCCTCCTATATCATACCTACAGAAAAAAACACTAAATAATATATGCTAGATCCCTGTCCAGACACCTCTTGAACACTGCCAGGGATGGCGACTTCACCATCTCCCTGGGCAGCCATTCCAGTGCCTGACCACTCTCTAAGACAAAAAATTCCTTCCTATACCCAGTCTAAAACTCATCTGATACAACTTGTGGCCATTTCCTTGGGTCCTGTTTATTGCCTGAGAGTAGAGGCCACATCCCTCCTCATCACAACCTCCCTTCAGGAAGTTGTAGAGTGCAATGAGGTTACACTGTGGCTATTCAAATCCTGACCTCAAGAGGCAGACAAGTTCAACACCTTCCATAGCCTGAAGTTCTAGCCTTACACAAGTTTTCTTTTTGCAACGCTTTCCCATTAAACAAGAGTTTCCCAGGTCTCCAATTAAAGCAATGATACTGTATGGAAATGAAAAAATGTTTGAGAGAATAGGGAAGAGAGAGAGTAATTTTTAAGATGGAGTTCTTTTAACATTCAAATACAAGATCTGTTTCTTACTTCAAAGGCCATTTCCATTTTCACCAGGAAAACAAAACAGAAAGAAAACCTGAAATTCTGGAGCAGTGGAACTCAAAAGCTGCTCTGAAAAGAGAACACCAAACTCTGGTTCCTAACTCAAGTGAGGAGGCTCCTAACCCCAGGTGTGGGTTCCAGAGAGTGGAGTTCAGATTAAGCTTGTGCTTAACTTCTAACTTCCATGGGGCATCATGACACTCAACATTCAGGTTTCTCATACTGTGTTAGCAGATATTTAATGCTGTCTCACAATCTCCATTTGGCCTGCATTTAATAACCTAGAACTACAGAAAAAGAACTATCAGCTGGATTACAGAATGTGTGAAAGATCTACAGACACTGTCCTAAATTTTGGGGTGTAGAAAAGAGGAAATTCTTAAAAATGAGAATGCTAATCCTTTCCCATCTCTGCCAGTGTGGATCACAAAATAATACCAAAGCTTAGAATAAGAAAGAAAACTTGACAATAATTTCCTATAAAAGTTTCAAGACTTTGTAAGTCACATATCAGGTTGGAGACAGACATCAAAGCGATTGAGAAAAATACAGGAACATGCTTCTGTTTGTTGCAGCTTCCACAAATATGGTGTTTCTACCTCTTGTCCATAGACACAAAAGAATTTGAAACTGAAATAAACTTAGGAGTACCTCCAGTTACAGTTCTTCCTGGTAAGAAAAAAAAAAATTATGTTGATTTTGTTTTTATTCTAGCCTTAGCTTGTTATGTTGTTGTGTAAGGAGATAAGGTCATGCAAATGATCCCTCAGGCCATGCTAGAAGCAGCAGTAAAGTAGTCTCACATGGCAATCCTGAGAGATCTGCATTCTTCCTTGGTGCCATAGTATCAGTTAAGGAAACACTTCCATTATAGAGCTCATGATAAAGTTATCTGACTAGCACTAATTGTGCTTGCTTGAGTTACAGAAACACACTAACCGTAGCAGAGGAGGGAAAGTTGTCTTAGCATATGAAGATGAAAACCTTTTTGCTGTTGTACACTTGGAGCTCTCAGAGGGAGATGACTTATTTTGTAAAGAGCAATTTATACTTTAATGCCATCTGAAAGTCTTAATCCATGTCAAAAAATTCATGTCAGATTCTCTGCATGTATTGCCATGAGTAGCAAAAGCCAAAGCAATCTTCCCCTATGTTGAAAAATCCTAAGGAAAATACATATAATGGGCATTTCAGTTGAAAGATCTGCAATTTGAGATAATTGAAAAAGGAATGAAAATGGAAATTCTAAGGAAGAATAAATCATATAAAATATTTTTTTAAATAATAATTACTTTAAAAGTCATTCTCTAGTCTACTTCATTTTTGTGCAGTTAACTCAATTTGAGGAGAAGAAGTCTTAAAAAAAACAACTAAGGACTATTCATCTAGTTCAACTTTATCTTGCAAATCAGTAGTTGCTAAAGTTAGCACAGGTCCAATTAGAGATGGCAGAGGTCCAAAAGAAGTGGTTCCAAAGAGGAAGGATTTCACCAGCTTTACAACAGCAGCATTGTTTCACTTGACTCTCCTGATCATGCAGTTATCCTTGGAGGTAGCAATGATTCCTGGGTATGGCCTCAGCTTAGTGAACCCACCAGTGTTCAGTACCTTCCTATGCTTCTTCACCTTACTTCTCATTATTAATGATAGCTTTACTCACTAAAAATGACCTATGTCACACATTTTCATAAAAAGTGTATGTATTACTTTTTCTCCAAAGTGGATGAGAAAATAAGCTACAAAAGCAGACTAGGTGCTAACACAGATGTGACCAAGATCTAAAACTATATTCTATATCATATCTGTCCTGATCAAGTATTAGACATGGAGACCGGTGGCCCTGCAGGGGCACTGGGGTTTGATGATCCTTGAGGTCCCTTCAAACCCAAGCCATTCTATGATATCCTGCAGAAAAATAATACATGAAAATCAAGGGAAAAAATGAAAAGTACATGTGCTGCTGATCAAAATTCAGCATTAAGCTTGATACTCCAATGAGAATTGCTAAAATTTAAAAAAAAAAAAAAAAAAAAGAAGGAAAAAAAGGTAGAAATAATAAAAATCATAATACAAAGATATTAATATTTGTAAAGCAATGAAGAAATCTGTCATTACCATCACAGAAGGGAGAACAGCAGGTCAGGAAGATGAGGAAGTGGGAAAAAGATCAAGGAAGTTTTCATACACAGGAATGAAAGGGAAAAACAAAATTGGAGGCAGTTTTAATAAGTTCTATTTCCTCAATGCTTTTCCAAGAAAAGACACTGAATGCAGATCTAGTATTGTACAATGGTGTTTATATGATTCATACTTTCTGAAAATATGTAGGCAAGTAGAGACAATTCCAAAACAATCAGTTTTCCAGAAGGTATTGAAACTTGCCACACATATTCAAAGTAACTAATCTGAAACACTTTCCTGCAGGAGAAATAGCCGCTGATCATTCGTTAAGTGAAACTTAAACTTCATTCGCTTTTGTGCAGACACTTCCTGAATGAAATTGTGAGTCCTGTATTTTGCATACTGAAAGGATGACACATACAATAGATGAAAATGGGTCTTTGGATCAAAGCAGTAAGTTAATTATGACTTGAATATGACCGTCTTTAGATCCCCCAAAAGACAAAGTTGCACATAAAGATAGAGACACTGTGGTTAGAAAAAAATTCAAGATGCCATCTACTCATCACTTCTGCCTTAGGAAGAGTGACCTTTATCTGAGATTTGCCTAGCATGTGAGAAGACCTCTACAAGCTCCATAGGCAATCAATTAGCATGCTCAGCATTATTAGCCACTGTGACTTTCCAGATCATTCACAACTTTACAAAATCCAGGCCCAGTAAAATCAGATATCTGTGAAGGCAGAGTCAGGGAGATGATGAGCCAGCTGAGTATACATGAATGTACTGGTCCTGTGATCATTCCTAGCCAAGTAGCTCAGAACTACTCTGGAACCTCCTCTGCCACACACTACTGTTTATGAACATTTTCTGGTTTTTGTTTTATCTAAACTTTTAAGAAGTCAACTATTGTACTGGTCTTCAAAAAACATCTAATAAATGTTGTCAAAATTGAAGGAAAAAAAATTTACTTTTACAAATAAATAAGGTTTCTGGAAAGTAGAAAAGTGCTATAAAATTATTTATGAAGATGATCAAATGACTGGAGAAGTTCTACGATGAAATACTGAAGGAGTTTGTTGAAGAAAAGATGTCTCAGGAATGACATTTTCAGTTTCCCAGTATTTAAAGGGTGGCTATGAAGAGGACAAAGGCTCTTATCTCACAAGAAGCCACATGGAGAAGCCAAACAACAAAAGGTACAAGTTTTACCAGGAAAGGTTCTTTATATAAGGTTTCTTATATAAGAAAGAAAATTTTCACGGAAAATCACTACAACAGCCTACACAGGAACAGGATGAAGTCCTCAGCATTGGAGTTTTTTAAGATGCAACTGGACAGGGTACTAGAATCTCATTCAGGCTCCGTTGCTTAAAAAAGTTGGATCTGGGCTGGGATGTTTTATAACTTTATGATTGATCTGTGCCAAAATTGATGTATAAAACAAGGCATCTACTCTGGGGATGATGCTATCACAACACATACAATTTTACATGTGGGTTCCTGCTTTTTACAGTTTGGTACCCATCGTAATGCACCTGAGAATTCATGGCTCCCCAAAATCAAATGATTTTCAATCAGTGATAGAAAACTTTTACTTCCTTCCCTCAGTCCAAGTTTTCTACCTATCTGGGAGCTTCTCAATGCTGGGGCAAACAACAAAAAGCCAGCAGACAATCAAAGACTATCTGAAGAAAGGAATTATTTAAAACCTCTTCTTAGTTCTACTCATTTTGGATCACTCTTGATTCTCTCACCAGCACAGGTATTCAGTCAAGTGTAGGAGAAAGAAACTGTATAACTCAACATGACAAAGTAATAGGTACAGTACTGCCAGCTCCTGCAAATTTACACATTAAGCCAATTCTTGACTTCACGGCAAGAATTCCATCTAGGTCACACCACCTTCTCTAGAATAAGTTACTATCTCTCTCTGCAAAATTTGTCCTGCCTAAATTATCTTCTTCCTTTGAAATATTTAAAAGTCAAATGGGCACAATCCTGGTAGTCTCCTTTCACTGTCATAGGGGTCGGGCAAGATGACCTCTAGAGGTCCCTTCCAACTTCAACTATTCCATGATTTTGAGATTTGAAGCCACAATTCAGACCAAATTACATATAGTAGTGCCTTGTATTTGAAGTTCAGGGCACCTTGTGAGGTCCATTTTCAAAATCAGCTAGTTTTGTGTCCCAAACTTTCATGACTGTCTGTAGTGCCTTTGCTTTTGCTACTGCAGCGGCTCATCTCCTTCCCAACCTTGTAATCTCTTCCCAGAGTTCTCGAGGAAGGAGAAGTGAGAAAGAAAGAAATAAGAGCTACTGCTGCATTTTTTGCAAGTTTTGAACTGCAGACCTTTCTCCATCTTCACCTCTCCTGAAAGAAGTGGTAACAGATCCTTTAACTATGAGGAACATTTGAGAGTTTAAGACCCTGTTTGTATCCGTATCTGACTCTTTTATTAGGGGTGAAGAAATGAGATGATAACCAATAAATAGCACAGGAAACAGCAGGAAACATAAAAGCTAATAGTCCCCTGTCATTGCCAAGCTATTTTTGATCCTGCAAAACACAGACACATAACCTTGCTAAATAGCAGCTCTCCAGACTACGAGCAGAGCAGGAAAGAAAATGGGTTAATATCACTCTAATACAGTGATTTAAGAGCTTCTTAAGTATGACTGTTTTGACTAATAAAAACTTAATATTTAATTATAGTATTCAAAGGAGCAAATGTAAAAAATGTAATTAAGACACATCACACAGAAAAGTCAGCACTATTCTGTACTTGTGAAAACTGTAGAGGCAAAACTACTTGACTAGGCTCACACAAGTCATTGACAGGCAGGGATGTAAAACCCAGGCTTTCCATTAACGGCATGCTCTCATGGATTGCACTGCAAAGCAGCAGATGTTAGCAGAGTATATTTTTCATATTTTTTACACGTGTCCTCCAGTCACTGATACACCTTCACACACAAAAACACCTGCGGCAATTCTTCCATTCTTTTGTCTTCATGCTGATACATCACAGTCTGATAAAACCAGATACTAGATATTCATTTACACTGTTGAGTGTCTTAAGATTACTTTTAAAATACAAATTGCTTACCTTGACAAAGAACAATCAACTTATGTCAGCTGAGTTAGTAGCCTGCGAGCTGTAATATATCACTGGTTTTGTAGTGTGTAGTATTCAGTCAGAACAGTCTGATCCATTATATAAATATGCAAACAAGAAACACTACATATTTGCACTATGAGTAGCATGAACAGACAACAGCTGTATCAAAAACTGTTTGCCAATAACCTTTAAAGTTGGAGGAAAATCCCACATTCAGTTTCTTTTCTTCATTCATTTCTTCTTTATTTGTGAACTTCGGAAATGTTGCTACACTTAAAGGCAGACAATACTCATACTATTTCATTGTTTTCTGGAAAGTTTTTAAAATGTAGTGCTCATGATCTTTACCAGCTGTTGAGTCAAACTTGGCGTAAGCTTATTCCTTTGTGTACAGCCTGCAAACAATGTGGATTGTAAAGCAAGTAGAGCACAAAGACAGTATCAATTGCAGGCTGGGATTCCCCTGTGCTTCTACAGAGAATCTTGGTTGATAGTTGTATTTGCTTTTGGGTGAGGTCTGAAGACCAAGCCCATGGTAGTTAACCTTCAAATACCAGAATATAATGCAAGCTTTAAAGACATTAAAATAAGAAAGAAGAAAAAAATTGCAATGCATAATAAAAACTTGTATGTTCCTTTGCCATCATTCAACCACAACTGTATATTTTCATGCTTGCATAATACTTGCATAAATATGAAGTGATCTTTTGTTTCCTCTTTCCTAGACTGGATAAAGTAATTTGTGCTATAGTAATGGTACCTGGATATTGTATAAGGCAAAAATGCCTTGCTGAAATACTCCTGGTAAGCTAAGAATGATTTGTTAAGTTGCAGTAGGATCCAAACTCTAAACAGCCGAGTATAAAGGTTTTATTAGGTAACATACCTCAAAACAGTTAGGTTGCTATTTCCCTCCTAAGTGTAACCAAAGCCCTACTTTGCTAACGAGTATCCAAGGAAGTCAAAACTGCTTATAAATACTTATGAGACACTGTCACTCTAAAGTCCAGTCTGGTGGTCAAACTCAACATTTTTAGCTCCTGAACCTTCTCAAAATCCCTCTGACAATACCCACAGCTTGAAAAATGTAGAAAAAAAGGTGAAAAAGCTTTCTGTTTCCCTATTACTTTATGAGGAACCATACAACCGCAAGGCTGACTCTGCAGAAGAGAAAATCACTATGCAGACTTATGGGAAGATTTCATAAAAGACAAAGAATGCCTATAATATACATTTATAACAGCAACAGAAAGTATCTTATACCTTTAAAATCACAGTTTCTCATTATTTCATTAAGTAAATTGCTAGTGAAGTTAATTCAATTAACTTCTATTAATTATCTACCTTAAGACCTGTGCGCTATAGAAGACAACGGGCTTTACCAGACATTCACTGAAAGACTAGCGGTAACCCCTGGCTAGTGCTCTGACAAAGACCATTGAGTTCTGAATTACAGAGAACATAAAGCACAGCTTGTTAAAGCAACTCAGGTAGGAATAAGATTGAAACCATGGAACTGTAAGGGTTTATGTAGAAAAACTGATGTTGTTTCCATTGGAAAAGGAAGAGGGAGTTTTCTCTAAGAACCTAGTCACGAGACTCTTGAGTTCAAAATGCTCAAAACGCTTTGCACTGGATTGCAAATGCTAAGCTGGCAGTAATTTGTCCTGTTGAGATCATTATTGTTTCCAGTAAGACAACATTTTTGTCTTAAAAAGTCATTAATACATTCAAGATTCTACTGAATACAACTAGCAGAAACATAACATACAGAACATGAACTGAAATTCTATCTTTTAACATCACAGATGGTGTTTATACTTGATTCTGTTACACTGGAAAGAATGTGTTTTCCTTGTAAGCTGAAAACAAAAAAGATATATATAGATCTTTCTCATTTATCCAACCTTCAGCACTGGAAAGTTGCAATACAATATCTGGAAGGCAAAGAAAGGGGTCCTTTCTTTATGTCAACATCTTAGGCAGCTAGTGAACCAGCCTTCCTAAAATAGATACCTATGATAGGACAGAGAAGGATGCCTCCCTAGGGCTCCAGATTAAAAATCATTGTTGTTTTTCACATTCTGAGTCTGAGAGCAAACCACTCTGGAGAAATAAATAAGAAAGTTAGACCTTTTTTAAATACTCGTTGTAGACCAGGGAGAATAGATACTTTTAAATGCCTGCACCTTTACATTCAGAAGTACATAATTTGCTGGGAAGTGCTCAAGTACATCCAGAAATGGATCTCTGATTACTACATTTTATAAGTTTAAAAGCAATGTCTAAAGGTGGTGAGACTGCACAGAATTTAAATTCGGGAATATAAAACAGTATTTGAAATAGAGAATTTATTTCCTCTCAACTCCAGTGTTTTATAAGCATCTTCACTCCAGATACATCCTAGAATACACATATAAAATACAGAGTTAACTGCTGTAACATACTGACAATATCTAGACAACACTATCACATTTAGACAGTGCTTAGTATGTCCCAGCTGTCTGTCCCAGGGACTGCAGAGTACTGTGGTATTTTCAAGCAGAAGTCCACATTCAGCCAAATTCTTTTATGAAATTAATTCCACTTCTCCATAGCAACTACATAGCTATCCTTGCTTACTCAGACTGAAAATATCAGATAGCCTGTTATTTATGCCCTATTCTTTTATTTTCTGATATGTCTTTCCATATTTTTGAACTTTCTGAAAGCCAACAGAAGCAGAATGTCCCTATGCTGCCCCTTTGTGGGGATATTTGGAAGCATTCAGAATTCAAAGCTTTTGAAGTGATGAGTATAATCCACACTCCAATTTTTCGCACATACATAAGTCATTAAATGCAATAGTCCAGTCACATTCATTCCACAAAATGAAAAACAGGTTTTACTGTTCCTCAAGTTTAATCCATTTATTCACAGGAAAATCTGTGTTTCCTATATGACTAACATAATTAGCAATTTCTGCAACTTCCCATTCCTCCTCCTGTCACTTCTTTGACACCACTGCTGTTGTAAAAATCGAATCTCCAAAGTAATTAATGTAAATTAAATCAGTTTCATTACTGCTCTCCAAACACAAGTCATTTTTTTTAAGGTAATAACAAAAACAAGAGCTGGAAAGAGAGCAATTCCTAATTTTCTTATAAAAGTCATCATTGCCACTTCAGATACTTAATGCAGAATGACAGGAATACAAAGTAAATGGTCAGGACAGTTGAAATATGTTTTGACTTTTCCTTTATTGCTTTGTTTACAATTATTATATCAGAATACAACTGTTATATTAAGAGGTAGCAAAGAACAAGTAAGAGGTTACCTGAGAACATGAAAGTCCACATTCTTCAATCCTGGGAATAATATGACAATCATAATTCCAAAATAGAATTACAAGAAGAATCAGAACATGAACACTTATCATCCTAAACTGAAAACAAAAACAAAAGAAAAAGAAAAAGTAAAAGGGAAAAGGGAAAAGAAAAACGTCAGAAGAAATCTTCTACTCTGACAATTCTCTCTCTCAAGCCAAAACTTCAGTATGAATTTTAGTCCCTCCCACAGCACCTTTCAACTCCTCCCACTGAAAGTTTCCAAAGACAGAAAATTGCTGGTTGTGGGAAATATAAAGCATGCTCAGTTCATTTATTGTGTGCCTTACTGAAAAATGAGAAACTTGAATTTCTGACAATTGCAGTAAAAGCCTTTTTCTTCTGGGTTTCACCATGTCAGATTTGAATGAAGTTTAATGCATTTTTTTTCTGTAATTCTGTATATTTATGGGAATTTTGTTTCTAGCAGGCAACTTCACTGAAATCAAAATGCATTATTGTCTACTATTGTGTCTACTGCCTTTCTTGGTTTTCTAATGCACCAAAATAAAAATGTATCTTTAAAAAAAAAAAACAAAAAAAAACATTTGTGTTTTTGTGTTGGGATAAGTAGTCTTCGAAGACTGATTTCTTGCTTCTCATCAAGAAGAAAAACAGCTTCTTTTTTCCTAGGAATCTGTGTCTTGGATTTATTTTGCATATTGTATAATTGTATCAACAGAAGCCTCTTGTCCTATTGGCCTACCTCCAGTTTTTGGATTTTCATCACATTTGTGAATTAGGCTTTGCTGAAGAAGCTGACCACCACCAGCTCTTAAAGCTGTGTATGCAAGAGCTACAACACCTCAATAATACATAGCTTAGGAATGCATTTCTTGGTGCTATCTTAACAAAGAATCAACCGCAGGGAATATGTATTCAATAACACACACTTCTGGTTCATATGGAGGATATGTGGTATGTTATGCCTGAGGTGGAATAGAGAAGTATTACTCCAAAGAGGGTATGCTGACAACTTAGGGATATCCTCCAGCAGGACAGGGCTAGAACACACACCTTCCATGCTCTAATTAAAATTTTCACATTAATAACAGTAGAAGAATCACATTTAACTCCATCTGATAGGATGAAGCATTACCAATATTTCTTTTGGTTAGAGATGATGTCTACTACTGCATTTGTATTTCAGTATTTTCGACACTGTCACATGAGTCCAGTTTGTTGGTTTTCCAATTTTTTTATTTTATTTTATTTTAAGATGAAAAGTGGTAACAGTCACATTACTGCCCAAATTGTCATTAGATTATTTTGGCTAAAAAATAACAAGTAAATGTCATCACTTGTAAACATAAAAATGCACTTCATCAGATCCACACATGAAATCCACCCAGTCTACTCTCCAACGGCAAGCAAGATCCAGAGCACATACTTGGACAAAAGAAGAAAGTAATTAAATATAATATGTTACTTTTATGAATATTTTTTACATAAATACTTCCAATTTCCAGTGATCCATAACTTATGAATTTCTTGAACTGAAAGCCATGTGAATGTCACTATTTTGAATAGCTATTTCTGGACCTTTCTTACATGAATTTGTTCAATAACGTCTGTAATAACATTTGTACAAATGGCATCTATTTATCCTTCTAATTACCCTGTGGCAATGAGTTACACTATAAAACTATGTTTACTTGCTTTGTTTTGAGTTTAAACTGCTTCTAAATGGGTCAGTAGGGTTCTTCTCTTGTTCTTGCATTACAAAGTTGAGCATTGCCTTATTATTATTATTAATATTATTTTTAAAATTAAGAATATACCTCCTAATTTTCACTATACCCTTTTATAAGATGGAGGTCCTACTCAGTACTGTTCAGGAGCAATCAGCCCAAAGACCATTAATACAATAGCACAGTGATGTTGGCCGAAACATCAGTGGCATGATTTGCTTCCAACAAAAAGGCATTGTGCCTCTCCCTTGGCGTATCACATTTACCAGTATATTTACTGCAGAAAAGCCAGTTCAGCATACACCACTGTTAGTCGTTTTGCAACTTCGGCTTCAATTGCAATTTATGGGACCCTGTAGAACACTGACTCTGAGACATTTCCACCAGCTTACCCTTTAGTATATTTCCCTGTAATGAACACTACTGCAAGCAAGAACTTCATTGTGCCTTCAGATGCTTTAAGCATAAGGTGTCCTTTCACATCTCCATTTCTAGCCAGCTCTGTAGACTCCTTATGGGTCTTCATTCTCATCTTTGGTTTAAAAAAAAAAAAAAAAAAAAAGATAGTATATTTCACCTTTCTTAAAACTACTCATTCATTAAATTTGCCAATGATGACTTACTGGAGGAGTTTCGGGAGATATCTTAAGTATGTTCTCTTCTGAGCTTTCACTATATTACTTTAAAACAAAATCTATGAGCCTGAAAAGCTTCTATGCTTGAAGTTGCTCCTTTTGATTTCCTTTTGGACACTTGTTCATTTTGTCTAGTTCAACCCTTTCAGTTGCTTCTTTTAAGTGCCTTTTGAACACTTGTTCATTTTATCTAGTTACCTTTTTATTCAAACTTCAGCGTTGCACAGTTTTTGGATGTTGAACTTGTGCCACTATTGAAGAGTGGCTTTTTAAGTGGCAGCTTGGAAAAGAACCAAGAGCTCTTTTCTTCCTATGGGGTCTATGATGACTCGCTCTAAGCAACAGTCATTTAATGCGCTTAAGTCATTTATAGTGCTTATACTGATTAAGTTTCTCTATCAGCCCTCAGGGTAACACTCCTTCATTTCCATAGAAGTGACTGGTGTCACTCACTATTATTACATTTTCTCCTTTCTCACTCTCTCTGGTGTTTCTTAGCACATTTCTGTCACCAGACAAATGCTTTGGTCAGCAGCACTGACAGCACAATTTCTATTTCCATTCTCATGTGATTTGTATCCTGGTATCTCAAGAGATACCACCATTCTCAAGTATGTACAATGAGTATTATCTGGAAACAAAAGTTAGGATAAGCATATTGCTAGATATACCCAAGTAGTCAGATATTGTGACTTCTTTTGTAGGAGTTTAAGTTCAGAAATCTACATAAATTTCAACCTGGCTACACACGTACTGACTTTGTTCAGATGAACACATCACTGCCTAGGCTGGTAGGAATGACCCTGTCACATCCAGACCAGAGAAGTCCCAGCCTTCTTTGTTCCACAATAGCCATATTCACACTACATTTTGCAAGAGTATCCTGTGGTACAGCACTACATACTTTCATGCCTCACCAACACAGGCACACATATTATTATTACAGCTTCTTGAAATGAAGGGCCATAGCCAGCACAGCTGCATGCTTCTTCTTTGAACTCAGTGTGCTGTCACACTGCCTGTACCACGGAGCAGACATCTTGCCCCAGGACCTCTCACATTAACCAAAAGACAGCTGAGTGTTTATAACTCAGCAGCTTCTTGTCATGCTAGGCAAGTTTTGGAGGAGATCCATGTGGGGTACTACAGTCATTAGAACAAAATATTCAGAATGATTCAGAGCCACTAAGGAGCTGCAGTTTTATAGAAGTTTGCCTGCATCTCCTGGGCTTTGTGAGCCCACACACCCAGGGCATGTACTGAGTCGGCCACTTGTGGCCTGGCCAGCCTGCCTTTCAGCCACCCTTTGCCTTGTGTCATCGTGGCAGCAGCAGTGCCCTGCCAAGCAGCCTGTGCACCCAGCACCCCCTGAACATCACTGTGGGACTGGCACTTTATGGGCTAAGACCAGGGCACTGGGAGGGCACAACGCAGTGCTGACTCAGGTGATGGCAAATAATTGTATGCCATTTGATACACTGACTGAACACAGCCAGGTTTCTGTTTTGATAAAGGAATTTAAGAAGAGGCTGTTGCCATGTGATGGATGGCAGCAGAGGGGCTATCTGACAGAATGGCGTCTGACATGGAAGTGCATCTGAAACAAAGATGTATCATGTGAAAAATGCATGTAATTACTTTTACTTCATCTACATAATCCAAAGGAACCCACAGTCATTCTCTAATGGATACTGCCTCTGGTATAAGCTCTGAATGACTTCAGACATACAGACATAAGACACTGCTACCAGTTATCACTTTTATCACTTCCAGGATTGGAGCAGGCGTTCAGTAAAAGATAAGAACACTTCTGTAGTAGAGGTGTGCAAAAGGAACTGCAGCATTTGCAAGTATTCTCCCACTTGAAAGTGTTTCCACAGACAAGGCATGCCATCTTCTGCTTATTATTCTGTGCACTTTCAGAGAGTAAAAACCTAATTTCAGCTGAATCCTACAGCTTGAAGATAATTGTTAGAGAGATGCATAGTATACTTTGATTACAGCAGCCTACATGTAGCAAGCACTTTTAGACTTCCAGTGACTGTAGCTGCTTAAGCTGCAATTTAGGCACTTCATCCTCAGAAAGGAACCTGAAGCTGAGCTAGATACCAGTCTTTCTTCGTAGTACATGAGGTGTGTAGAGGTTGAGAAGAGTGCCCATGAATGCAAGCAACTTGGCCAGCTGCCTGGTGTGTGGCTATGGACAAGTGCTGAGAGAGTGAACTTAAACCATGTGTCTCCTTAAGAGCTGATTGATAACTGCAAAGATATACTTTGTTCCCATGGTTCTTCTCTTAAAAGGCAATGATATCTCCTCTTCACACACTTAAATATCAAAAAGAAGATCAGAGCCAAGCATTTTGCATTAATAGTGGCTGGATTAATGCAAAATTCACACAAATAATAACAATGTAAAGACTAGAAACGTGCACTTGAAGATGCCTGAAGATAAAACATTCCACTTGAAGATGACTCAGCCATTCGCCTATGAACTGACAGTTCAGGGACTGCAGACAGAAGTTTGAAAACCCCTCCAAGCTGAGAATCACTCTGGCCCCAAGGGTTCATCCTCTAGGATGTGTGCTCTCATCCCCAGATTTATACACAAAACAAGGACATCAGCACTACATGTAAAGAAGCCACAGGCACTTTTTAAACAGAACCTGACCAAAACAGTGCATTAAACAAGTTCCTGAAACAAGTTTTTTTGGCAGAACACACTCCTGTTCTTCCTAGATTCTTGAGGAACACTGTCATTAATTTGAATCTATCTAAACCTTTGCAACACAGGCTGTTACGGATGGATGATGCTACAATTATTTTTTTATCTGGAGAAGCACAGTATCCCAAGAGGGATATTTCCAGCATGGGCATAAGCTTCTTATTTTAATCTAGCTCTTGTGAATGGGTTCTTTCCTCATTTAACTTCTTTCTCTGTGTGCCTCAGCTACATGCACAAACCCCTAACGTAACATGTTTGCTATGCAAATACTGCACGTCTTGCATGTCATTCTGAATGCCTCAAGGAGCACACAAATCCTCTATAAGATTTTAGGTAGTAACAGAATGTCTCATTTCTTCCTGGCAAACTACCTGAAAAAGACACATTTTTATGCTGTACTTGACATTATACTTCGAAAGCAGATATCTCCTGTGAATCTAAAGGGAACAAAGGCAGCAATACTATTTTAATATGTTTGTATTCCAGCAGTTTCAACATACTTTAAAAACAATCTGAATCTCTTCATATCTTTTTTCTTTCTTTTAAAATTTTGCAATGTGAAGACTTATTCATTGTCCTAATCTAATTTTTAGGCTGAGATTTAAAGCAGCTAATTGCAGTAGCAGAAATGTACTGAACAATAGAGTAGTAAAGATAAAGTAATTCATTTCTTTTCACTGAGTATGGCAGGACAGTCAGCTACTCTGTAAATGTCTTCAATACGGAATAAAAAGGAAACATTTTGCCAGAGGGCCTCTTTGTGCATTTCCGTGCACACAGAGTTGTGGCAAATGCTGCACAGAAATGTTGGCACCATCTGCTCAAGGTAGGTGTCACTCTTGAGGCAAGCAATGTCTGTTAGTATTCCAAGAAACTGTTTGACTTTCATTTCACTACAACACTCAGAACCTTAAAAAATAAATAAAATAAATAAATAAAATAAATTAAAAAGAGGTATTGGTGGCATCTCTCAACACTTTGTCTAAGCACATATATAATTACAATAGAAAACATTCCGCAGCTTAAGGACTTTGTAACTGTAAGATATATCTGACAGCTGTATTGACACGGAAGAGGGAAATGGGTTTTGGCTAGATAATAGCTCCTTTGCTTAGATTGGGATGCTTTCTTTTGTAGAAAAGAAACTAAGTTGTTTTGGTGTTGTTTGTTTGTTTTTATTTAAAAGAAAAAAGACATCCAGTGGTGTTCATAATGTCCATGCAGAGAAAGTCATGTGGAGACTTGCTCATACAAAGCAGAATCAACATCAAATTTGAGAGAAAAGTCACATCTTCAGAATACACCCCTACTTCTATCCTTCACTCTGGACAATGACACCAGCTTAAGACAAAAGTTTACCATTCCTCACACACTAGATACCTTGAAGCTTCACATCAAGAGAATGTAAAGACACTTTGAGAATAGTGAGAAATCAGTTCCACTCTTCGTGAACCAGTGAAGTATGTTTAGATGAACAATTCTCTGTGATCATTCCTAAGTCTGCAGGTTTAAGACAGTATTCACAGTCATTAAGCCTTTCCTGAGCACCAACTGAAAGACAGGATTGCCTAGCGCTAGGAAAGTGCTGATACAAATTTGCCTTTGCCCTGGCAATCCTACAGTGAAGAGTTCAATATCATACAGTCATATCCTGATTTGGAAGGGACCCATAAGGAGCACTGCTTCCAATTCCTGACTCCACGCAGGATCAATCAAAAATCAGACCATGTGTCTGAGAGTGCTGTCCAAGCGCTCCTTGAACTCAAGCAGCGTGGTGCCATGACCAATGCCCTGGGCAGCCCGTACCAGTGTCCAGTCACTCTCTTGTGAAGGACCTTCTTCTGATATTCAACCTATCTTTCCCCTGACTGTGTGAAGATTTGCCTGATTATGGCAGGACTCAATTTAAAATTCTCCTTTTCATACTTCCATCCCGATAAATACCTCCTTAGATATACATGCCTTGTTCTGCCCTTTACTGGATCAATGTTTTTCTCTCTTGAGTGAATTTCTGATTTATTCCTGCTGTTCCCCAGATACTCCCTCTCTCAGCTACCTGCCACTAATCCACATTTCCCAGCAGATCTGAAAAAATCCTTGAACAGCACAGTTATATCCTGATTATATCCAAAGTATATTTCACAGTACCCAAGCATGTGTAATATGGATCACAAACCAATACTGTGCACCACTGATTTTCTGTACTTGTCCAGCTCTGAAATATCCAGCCATCATCTCTGATCTAACTGAAATGGAGCTCATAGTAATGATTTGTGCCAATGCGTCAATGGAAGCAAGCTTCATTCCTTAAGATTTTTTTCTAAATAATTCTTTGTTTAGATAGAAGTCATTTTTTTATATAAGCTTTTAAGAAAAATAAAAGCCACACAAAAGGAAGAGCAGAATTAGGCCAAGGGCAACTTGTGCAATTAGATCATATGATAAAGCAATATGTATTACACCAGCACATGCCAGCAGGAGGTAAGTGGGATATTGTTTCCTTAACACTTGTCTTCACTCCTCAGGAAAGTCACCCAGTGATTGCAAAAGAATGGATTAGATGCACTAGACAATTAAACTCAGTCAACCTTTTTGATTCAGAAGAGATCTGAATTATAATAGGAATTTAGGATCCTTACTACAGTTTCCAGATACATCTGCATTCACCCTTTCAATTCTCTGTATGTCACTGAAATTATAATGTAATTGTTATACATAAATGCCTAGAGCAATATACATTCTAGAGAATGTATAAGCAGCTGTGATGACAATAAATTCGAATTGCAATCATTTTATAGAATCACAGAATCATAAATGTTGGAAAAGACCACTACAATCATCAAGTCCAACCATCAACTCATCCTCATCATGCTGACTAACCGCGGCCCTCAGTGCCACATCTAAACATTTCTTGAACATATCCAGGGACAGGGTCTCCACCACCTCCCTGGGCAGCCCATTTCAGTGTCTAACCACTCTTTGGGAGAAAAAGTTTTTCTTGAACTGAACTTCCCCATCACACCTTATAGCAATTCCCTCTTGTCACATCAGTAGTTACCCAGGACAAGAGGCTGACCCTCACATCACCACAACCTCCTTTCAAGTAGTTGTAGAAGGCAGTGAGATCTCCCAAAGCCTCCTCCAGACTGAACAATCCCAACTCCCTCAGCTGTTCCTCATAAGGCCTGTGCTTGAGACTCCTCGCCAGCTTTATTGACCTTCTCTGAATACACTCTACGGCATCAGTGTCTTTTTGTACTGAGGGGCCCAAAACTGAGCACAGCACTTGAGTTGCTGCCTCAGCAGATGGGTGATGTTTAGATGGCTGTCAGCTAATACCCTCAGAATGTCCTCCTCCACACAATTTTCCAGACACTTTGCTTTAGTTGGAGGTATAGCATACCCAGACAGGTATGGTAACCCCAAGCATGAGGTTGCTGTGACCAAAGTGCAGAACTCGGCACTTGGTCTTGTTGAAGCTCACACAACAGGCCTCAGTCCAATCATTTTAGTTACATCAGTGGGGAAAAAATAGATTAAAAATGCAGTACTTATCCTTTAAAAACATATTAATTGTAAGCTATTCCTTGACTACTTTAAAAAAACAATTAAAAAAGAAGAAGAATTAACACCTATGTCTGCACATACATCCCTTTTTGCTTTTTTTCTTCAGCACCCTGTGGTATTCCACGACTGGCATTTAAACGACACTCTTGGAGAGGAATACAGAAGCAGCTGTATTCCAGAAGTCTTCTAAAATAAATCACATTATTGTAAGCTGTGTTTCACTAAATCTAATCAATACCTCAGTAACTCTAAAGGCATTCCACTGCCTACTTGCCCTCTGGAAATGAAACACTGGCGAATTGATCCTTTGACTAACTCTCAGCCTAGCATGGAAAAAAACACTTTGTTCAAGCACTGGGTTGGCACTGGCCTCGTTTCTCTGAGGGCAGATCTAAAATTAAAACCCTGCCAAGTTCCTCTTGCTCATATCATCAAACATTCAGTCATATGAAACAAATTTTAAGTGAGTGAGTGATATTCATGTGCCACTTAAAAATACTTTAACATCCACTTAAAAACTTCTGTATGTGTGTGCTTGCATGTTTGGAAGTAAATCTGTTTCTGAACTGTTGCATAATCTTTGTTTTTGTACTTAATAATAATCCTCCTACTGAAAAGGAAGAAATCAGACTCTGGGGAAGTCCAGAGAAACAACATATTATTATTCTGATTAGAAGTGTGGTTTGTTTTTGTATACTTAAAAAGGAACAATTTGTGGGTTTTTTTAAGAGGCCATATTTAACTCCTAAGATGACTGTCCAGGTTGTGGACATCCAGTCAGCTGACTGATGGAGTATAGAACTCTGAAGAGCCTCAGGGAAGAAGTACTTAGTCTGCAAATGACAGCTTCATAGCCATGCATTCTCCTTTGAATACTTTGACCTTTTAATTGTTCCGTGTGTTTGTTATTCACAGTGAAGGATCACTGATCTTTCTTTCAATGCGTTATCAGTAAGATAAGACTACTTTAGAATAGTTCTCCAATTACCAAAATGTCTTTTTTTGTTGCAGCAATAGTTATTTGCTACGCCCAAAATATCTGCCATGCAAGCAGTATCCTCCAGTGGAAGGGAACCTTGTATTCTAAGTGTGTAAGAAGCCTTGACTTCAGAGGATGCGGTTATTTCCAGCTTAAGTATATGCTAACACACAGCTTTCCAAAAAGCTGCAAAGAACAAAAGTATGCAAGCACTTTTCAAATACAACACAGGTTATGATTATGACCCATTTGCCAATCCAGCTCACAGGTGTTCCGAAAGTTACAACAGCCATGGAAGCTGTGCAACTTTCTAAAGGAAGCTCACTTTTAAATGCTATAAAATGTCATTCTCTTCTCATGTAGTAGAAAGGAATGCATCTTTAAGGCCAAACTTTATAAGTTATGCAAATTATGCTCAAATGTTAGATGTAGTTAAGTAGCTGAATGACTGATGCATCTACTCCATCTTCCTGAAGAACCCTGGGGGTAAATGAGGTATCTTGAAGGTTAATATTTTTCCATTCTTCATTACCACTGTAAGATGTGCATTGCCGGGACATCCCAAATATTAGATTACTTACGCATGCATGAGGAGATGGTGAAAGAACTGCTTGTTTCTGAATGTATTTGATGTTGTAATGTGCTCGGTTTTCAAGGCCCAACTCAAATTTGGTTTGTCTTTGTAAACGTGCACCCATATGTGAATAACATGTGACCATGTTTCATCTGGCAAGGTGAACATCTGCTGTCACTGACTGCTCTGCTCCCTGGAGTGAGATTCCAGAGCTCATGCAGTATGTTACAAAGCCAGCTAAATATTCTATGGGGACAAAAAAAAAAAAAAGCCATTCTGACTAAGTGACTGCTTAGGTCATACATTCTGTGGCTTTGTGCAGAAATAGTCCAGTATTAATAGTGTTAGCAATTTCCAAGGGTTTCCATCCATGTAATCATGATACAAATTCTCTTCTTGTATCTGTCCTGGATGGTAAGAAAGGAAAACATATCTTTGTTCTTCATCATAAGAGAGGACACCGTATCTTGCATTTATAAACAAATATTTCATCATTAGGCAAAAACTGCCTCATTCAGTTGTAGTAAGTAGGTTGATGAAATCATATGGTCTCCGTGTTGCACAGAACAATTACCAGCACCCCTAGGTGTCATAGAAAAGGGTTCTGGTTTAATTAAGTCCTTTCTTGGCTTAGGATGTAGGTTTTTGAGAAAGCATGCTAACCTTCGGCCAACTTGTATTTGCAAAGTCCCTGAAGTGATTCTACTTCACAATAGACCTGACAGTAAGATGGCAGGACACTACTCCAGAGCTGGGATCTGCTTCAGAGTTGCATGTGTCACAAAGCAACAACATCTAATTGTATAAATATTAGCAGGAAGGTTCAAGCTGTGTTGCCATACCACCAACATCTGCCTCCGACTCTATGGGCCAAACTAATAAAATGGGAGGCATTGCTTTTGGAGCAGATCTTGTACTTATTTAATGGCTTCTTTTTCTGCTAGCCACCAGGCTAATACCTGCTCTATGTCATGTATCTGAATCTCAGAGTTTGGCCCATTGTGACAGTACAAGTGAAAAAATAACTTCTACAATGGGGAGATCATTAAAGAAGTTCTCATACCAGATATTGTGGTTTGAAAACATAAGCAGCAACTAAGATACATTAGTAGCATCTCAATCCCCCAGCTGAAATGAGGGTTGTGGGAACACACTGAACTGTGAAAGGATAACCATGCAATTTTAAAACTTTGGAACAAAGAGTGATAGAGTGTGATTTGAGGGATTTGGGCTTTTTTAGGCAGGTCAGATGGAAGCATCAGAAGTGTCTTTCTGGAACCTACACCACAGAAGCAGGCAGTATGGAGTAGGTTTGTGTCTTTATGCTATCATTTTTCATTTCCATTTCAATCTGGAACCTCGGGGTTTATACAACATGGGTAAAATTCTGATTTTATGTAACTTTTTATATAAATCAGATGTTGGAAAGAACACAAAAAATAAATACAGAGACTGAAAGATGAACCATATTGAATTAAACGAAGCTCTTTCCATAGACTTCAATGGAACTGAGTAAAAGAGCATCAGAAGAACGTGAATAATTCAAACCAGGACTGCTGGCAAACAGTACATATCCCCAGAACTGAGCCCCAGTGAATCAAGGTCTTTGTCTAGAAAAACAAATACCAAAGCAGTTGATATTAATCCTGGTTAATGGTTAAATGGTGTGCCTGGGGACACCCAAGATCAGTAATAATCCCTGCATTGCCCTTAGTGGGCAAGCCAGCCGACACTACTACAGAGACAAAGAGAACAGACAGAGGTAGGGAGTATGCCATCAGCATCTCCCCTCTGGTGGGGCTTCTGAAAGCAACCAGTGCTGGACAACCACTTCTGGGTGGTTCCTAATACCAGAATCCCAAAAAACAGTGAATATCTGGATTTCTGCCTCCACAGATCATGAGAAGTAGAACAGAAGAGCGCAGAGCCAGTTTAAACCTCAAAGCCTGCCCTCTGAAGAAATGGCTGCTTGCTAACACACACGTAATAAGGACTTCTCAAATTAGGAGACTCAGAGGATGGAAAGATTATAACTCGTTCACTGAAGAGGTACAATTTTGAAAGAATGAACACAGACCTGGAAGCAGAGAGGCTAATTCATTAAGAAACGTTCAAAAATATACTCAGAGGAAAGCTGCACTATGCATCACACCAGGATATTTTATCCTTTCCTGTCTTCAAAAAGGATGTATGAAAAACAATATGTATATTTTTAATCACATTTGATGTTCTTAATTTGATATTAACAAAATATGCATTCAAAATTAATTGGCCAATATCAAACTGTTTTCATCTTCGTTGCTTAAAGCAAGCACAGCTCTCCTTCCGCACAAATCTGATTCATCATCACGCTCAGCTCCAGCATTGTTACTTCACTCCTTGGATGTTTTCCCAGGGGCAGAAAAAGTTTATTGTGAAGCACCTCAGCATTAGACAGGTAACACAAGCTTAGGGGGGAAAAAGGATAATCCAACTCTCATCTTTTGAAGATACTTACCTAAGATACAATCGTTCACAAAATGAATGACATTCGCATAATCTTCAGGCTGTCAGCTTCTCCCTGGGGGACTTCTCAGTAATGTACAAATGTTAGTACTTCTAACACTTGAAAAAACAGGAAAATATTATAAAACCAAACCGGTCGCCAAAGAAGCCTGACTAATCCAGTTTCTGAAACTAATTTAGATTTTATTATTTTGATCTGATGGATACTCTTCAGAAACACAAAACGCAGATCACAAACCATGCCGTTTTCTACTTGGAGAACACATTCAACTCTGTTGATAGTGGTCTACCAAGACAAATTATATTGGTCGGCCATAATTTTCAGTTCCTGGTATGGATCACATACGAGTCTGACTTTTGGAACAGGGGATGGAAACAAGATGGCGCACATGACTATGCAAACCACAGGTAAGAAATGTGACAGGGGAAGAGAAAAGAGGAACTGAAAACAAACATTCTGGTCATCTTCCTGCACTGAATTCATATTCAAAGTTTGGAAGAGGGCCTCTGAGTTTTTCAGTATCCTAAGCTGGCTGACTAAAACAGCAGGAAAGTATTCCTTTTTTGGTTTGTTTTCCTTAATTGATAAATTTCTGCAGGTTTAGTCAGATACCAGTCACTGCTAGCATGAGGGAGGATCTAAGAAGTTAAGCGCCTCAGCCAAATTTATTTTAGCTAGGACTACTTCTTTCAAACCATGACGTTAATTCCTGGTAAGCTAAGCAGCTGTACATAGCGACCATTCATTCCATTGAGTTCTGGTTCCAGCAAGACTCTCCCAGCAGGACCTCTGCAACACGGCACAGTGCTGTGTCACCAAGCTGACGCTAGAGGGGGCGATAACTCTTGTCCCTTGGACTTACGTCCAGCTGTAGGTTTCTGCCCAGGCTTAAATGCGACAAGGCAGCAGCACAGGCCTGCACCTGTGTGTTGTTTAGGGCATATATTAAGCCTCTCAAATGCACTTTCAATCTTCCTCCATCTTTGCTTCTGTAATCTTAAAAACTGCAGGTAGCTTTTAACTGCGGTGTGTCGCATCATGTCTGGAATATGCCCAGAAGACACTGATCTTATTTCCACTGAACCTTATTTCCACAAGAACCAATCCTTAAGTTATACCAGGGCTTTCTCCTTATTGTAAAGTTATCTCCCGAGCAGCTATTTCCTTCCTGCCAAGACTGAATCCACATTCTTGATGGAGCTATACACAGAAAGGTAAACAAACTATTTCACTCTGTAATAACTAGGCTTTTCCTGGTCATTCCTGAAAGCACACACCAAATCAATAGTAGCTTAAAAGATTCTTACCATTTCAAAGAGATTCTCAAATCATATGATGCAAAAAGAGACTAAAGAAACTCAGTGCCTTGTAAGTAGGGCCTTCTGAAGAAAGCGGGTTCCGTAAGCATGTGTCACTTACTAGTGATTTCTCCTCCATCAGTGCTCAGTAACAGAAGATCTAATTAAATCTTACCTTCTGCATAACCAAAGCCATCACTTCACAAAAAAGATACCTCTTTTAGATACAGATTCACTTTAACCAAGTCAAGCATATTACCACATACAAGAAAGCCAACCGCTGAGATGCATTCAAACTATTCTAAATACATTCTCTGCTTTCACTTTACAGTGATTCATGAACTGTCTTCATCCAGTCATCAATCAATATCTGAGATTTCATATCCTTGAGATAACAAAGACTTTTATTTATATAAAAGCAATGAAACGAAAAAGAACTTTACAACTCCTACAAAAGTGAAGTATAAGCAGAAATAACAATTATAATTCGTATACATAACTTTACAAAAGCATTTATCAGTTACCCTGACTGCATAACTGCAGTTATTACAATCTCTTGCAAACACATGAAGCCTACGGTCATATTTTATTTTGCTATCAGCATGTGAGTCATTGCTTTTTTCCCCAGTGATGTCTTTAAAAGGAAGACTAAGAGGCAGATGCCAACAGAAAAGACAGATTTGTTAAGAATGTTATCGACGTATCTCAAAATGATTAGAAAAGCAATATTGATTGTGTTATTTATTGGCTCCTAACGCTGTAACTATGTTGCTGTTTATAAATTGAAAAGATTTAAGCCTTAATTCAAACAGTAGATTTATTGGATTGGATTGCGGCTGTATTTGCAGAATCCAAACTACTGAGCCATCTGCACCACAACTGCTTTCCAGGCTTTGTCTTTGTCAAAATCCTTTAAGGTATTATTGGAAACCTGAAAGTAAACAAATTTCAAACAAACGGAAACACAAAACAATGCTTCGGTTAAAAGCAGAATTTTAAGCAAGTAAACTTGAGACAATCTGGGAGATCATAAACACGAGTAGTTGCAGTCTGAATACTGTATATGCTATAAACTGTAAAGCTTTGTATACTGCATAGTACATATTTACAACAGACAAATATAATAATGTAAACTGTGTTGTACTTAAACATTTGGGCCAATGAAATTTGGACAAATTCCTACTTTAAGCACATAACTTCAGCCATCTTGTCAATTTTTGTCAAAAAATTACTTAAAAGCTCTACCACCTAAATCTCTGAGCCCAAAATAGTAACTAGTAGTAGTCCCAACAGAGCAACTGAAGCAAGATTCATCTATACACATGCAAGTAAACTACGATCTTGCCTAAGAATGCAGACTACACAAAAGCCACAGAGACCTCCACCTCCACCTGTAACATTATTCCTGTGTTTAAACACTACAGGGTAAATAAGGTGTTGCTTTTCTAGGAAAATTCCTTTTTTTTTTTTTTTTTTGCATTTAACAGACACCTAGATAATCCTCAGAAGAGAATGGTGTAGCCATGCCATCACCTATGCTCAAAAATGTAACCTGCAGCTGTGGAAATGTTGCTGAGTTCCATCTTTTATACAGAACATAACTCTCAGGTCACAGATCCAAATGATCAGTGACTTCCACTGAATGTCTTCAGCAGCCTGAAGAGCACTTAAATCCACAGCTTCCAATTTCTATCACCAGTTGTGTAGCAGCTGTACTATTGCTGTGTACTGTGTATTTCCCACACATTTTATCCAGTGCTATTTCATTGTGGGTGCTCCTTTTAGAGCGAGGACCGAATCCAGCATTCAACCTTTCCAGTGCTGGGCCACACAGAAACCATCCAGTTAACACAATTTACTCTTCTCTCTTCCTTAAAATAGCACTTTGTTCAGAAGAGATGAGGGAAGCCTACAGGTTAAATGTGCTGTGCTGCACTGGAAGATGCATGAAGTTAATCTGTGCATACTGACATATCTGGATTCCACCAGTCCCTGGCAAGCACTCAAGCTACATGGAAAGTGGTACCAGCAATACTAGCATCACCATGCTCTATGAAAGTATTTACTGTTTCTGTAACTGAAAGGATGGCTTGAACATTTAAGTGCAGGAAGGAAACAGAGGATGTCTATTTTGATCTTCATTACCAACTTTAGTATAATACTTAGGACATGGAGAGCCCTGGAATTCCAGACAATCTCCTCTGTTCACTAGTTCAAACTGACCAGCACAGGTAGCGACTCACGCAGCTTTCCAAGTGTTGATTCTATGCTCAGTGTACCTAACACTTCCCATTTGCAGTTTAGGGAACTTAGAACTAACTCAGCTTAGCAAATTCACTCCCTTGGAAATTCACAGCCCTTGATAAGACACAACTACACTGACAACTCATTTCATGGTCCAAAACTTCTGCATGCGTTTAAAACATTTAATTTCACTGATATCTCATTATCAGAACATGGTCATGCAAGGCCTATCATTTTTGCTACAAATTCGTGCTACTTTTTTCAAATTCATTGTAGTTATAAATACATACCTCTGTTGTTCTGTACTCCTGTTTTTTAACCTGCGACTCTGTCCAGGACGAATCCTGCAGTTTCATTTTTGTCTTGTAATTTACACACTGTATTACAGTTCCAATAGTAAGGCATGCCTGAATTAGCAGCATCAACATCAGAAGCAACAGTAGTACATCATAAGACTGCTAAAAATAGAGACATAGATACCTTCATTCTTCTGTTGCTGCTTTAATAGGTAGGTGTTAATTTTCCAATTACATAAAAATACATACTTTAACAGCAGGTGGATAATTTTTAAAGATGTCAACAACTTGCATGATACTGAAGGATAAATATCCAGAAGCTGTGAACAACAATGGGGATGTGACACTACTAATGGCAATCAGGACCTCAACCTAAATAAAATAAGATTATAAATATTAAATGGGGAAAAAAACAAGTAAAAATGCTATTTGTGAGCTGTACCTCTTTAAGCAAACATAACAGAAGTGTAAGACTACACACACAAGATAAATCTTAACAGCCATTCATGCTGTATGGAGATACAGAAGCAAGCTTTGACTAAGTTTACTAGCCAAAACGCTCCTGTTTTATAATTCATTTTTCTTTTAAGAAGTGTGACAGAACTTCCGTCTAATTTTTAAAGTGTCTTTCAAATGCAGACAGAGGAAACAATACCAAATTTTAAAAGCTAGAAACAAAGTATCATTTCTTTTTCAGTATGCATGAAATACTGAGAATTAACAGCAGATATTGCAGACTTAAAATCTAAAACAACCACTCAAATCAAGTTGAGAGCTTTGAGGCAAGTTTATTACAACAAAATAGCAGCTTAGTTTTCATTCAAATATCATCCTAAAGGATCAAATTCCGACTTCTGTTGTGGTCATGCATTATTACTGACTTAAGTATGGTTGAATGACTGTAACTTAGAGCAGATGTTTTAAGGGGACTTAACTGCACATCTGGGACACTCAGGGAATAAATGAACTTTATACAAAGTCCTTCAGTTTTCTTGTTAGTTAAATAGATCAGGAATTTGTCTATAACAGGTTCTAGATCATATATGGGCTGCATCCCTAATTTTCTTCCTTCAGAAAGCACAGTACATAATGGAAGGATAACGGAATGGAGCTCAGAAGCATAAAAGCGTTTATCCATGTACCATATAAGGCATTTCTTTTCCATAAAGCAACATTCATTTCTAAGAAACCAGTAAAAACAAACCAAAAAAACAAACAAACAAAACCCACCAGTTCTTAGAATTTCATGGACTGGACTTCTTTTCAGAAAAATCAATACTCTTGTTATACAGTACATCTGTTACACTTGTAGAAGTAACTACAAACAACCAGGCAAATATGAGCATTATTACACTCTAATGGCAAAATTCAGGCACTTTACACACTTACCAGACATTTACTTGGATATTCAGCAGCCACATGACTTGCAATAGCACTAGGAAAGCACTAAATAGAATACAAGAAAGTGTAACAAAATAAGGATTTACAGTTACACAACTTACAACTGTGTAAGAGTGATTCCCACTAATCACAGATCATATCCTAAATTTAATAAAGACATGAAACATATGTATTTTAATGACAGTGCTGTGCATCAATTAATGAAACAGAGATAAAACTAATCTCCATTTAGCTTACATTTAAATGAGTGTCAAGCATTAAACCGACACATAATGAAATATTAAACACAAAACTTGATGCTTCTGCCTTAAAATCTAATGAATCCCACAGAACTTTGTGAGTTCTGCATGCTGAATAAGTTGTTTACAATTTTTTTTTCCATTTCCAGAGAGGGATTTTCCAGACATAGGAGCCATATATAAATTCATAGTCATCTTTCTCAGCTTGTTCAGGTTGTGGCAAGTAGAGTAACACTACATCCTTTACAAGTGTACTGTTTATAGGTGCAGGCTGTTATTAGTGACTACCATTAACAACCACAGATTCAGGCTTTAAAGCAGTTAATTCTAATGAACTAAAGGTGATATCCTAAGGAATCTACCACACTAAACTTCAACTCAGGTTTTTACTTTGCAGGCTGAAATACTCTAAAAGCTAGGAATTGTTCCGAGAAACACTTATAATATCTCTAAAACCCTTGTTTTATTACTCACTTCCATGTTACTGGTGACTGAAAACATATCACAGTATGTTTAAGGACTAAAGTCTTGTAAATCAAAATAGAACAATCATTACATAATAGACTAGATATACTGAAGTAGTTATTTCGAATGCAGCAATTTCCAATTAATGTCTGGGTCAAATAAACATTACAGTACAGTGAAAAAGAAAAAGAAAAATCAAATATGGTATTTTAAAAGAGAGCATTTATTTTGAACTACTTACAGCAACCAAGATCCAAAAGAATGTTACTGAAAGATATGGACCTGAGACTAGAACATCCATATTTAAAGCAATTATGCCACCAAATACTGATGAAATTCCAATGATCACTTCAATTACCTAAAACAAAGTAGAGCACACAAGTTATAAATAGTACATTTTAAAAACAAAATTCCTATTTGCCTGTGGAAAAGAAATCACTGGAAGGAGGGGGGAAAAAAAGCATTTATGCTATTAGATACACAAAAAGTCAATGTTCTGCAGATGGAAAATATGGCAAAACTCCAGCTGGCCTAAATGAAAGCAAGTTCAGCTTCATTATGCATGCTTATACTCTCATTTATTAGCTCCACTAAACAACAGTTTACAGTATTTATGCTTAAGTCATTAAGTAATTTTTTCCCATTGTACGTGGCAGTTATTTATCTCACAATATTCAGTTAGGATGCATTTTAGGATCCATCTTGTATTTCTGATTTTAATTATTTCATTGCTTACCTACATTAATCTGTTCCTAACTTTAAAGGAGTTTGGCACTTAGGATGATGCAGGAATAGGTATACAGATATACAGACACAAAATGAGTACTTACTGAGTATGACTTCAGAATTCGGGTAGGAAAGCTGACATTACTCAAAATAACGGTACTATCATACGTGGTATTCTAGAAGAAAATAAAAATCACGACTGAAAAAATATTCAAGTAATACATTTATTTTTACATTTTGTAGAACTTGTTACAGATCCTGTTACAGGTGGCAGGTAACATCTGGTTGACACATCAGAACCAAAAGCAACACCCAGTAATAACTGAGAATGTCAGACTGCAAGACTGCATCAATCACTGTGAAAATAAGCAAGGTAGTCCCAGACGAGCCCCTCAAGCACCCCTCAACAGTGAAATACAGGCATCTCTCTTCTCTACTTTCTACCATAGCCTTTCAAAGCCTGAAAGATTTCTGAAAATCTGAAGTAAATCCTTCTGATTTTGCTGACACGGTAACTGAAGGAAGACAGTTTACAGTATGACTTTGTCTAGCAAACAACACTTCCACCAGAACATGAAATGGCTTCAGTAATAGGTAAAAGAAGTAACACAGGAACGGGTGTGATTTGGAAAAGCACTTAAAGAAAAACCTGAATTCATTGTCCAGGTATAATAATATAGGAAAAAATCCAACACTTTTTTTAAAGTTACTTAGAAAAACATCAAAAACCAATCAACTCTAATATAAGGATACCTACTTTCTTTCTCATACAGCAGTCTTCAGTAGATCTAGCTGAAATGATCACAGTAGTTGCCATGAAGATTTCCAGCAGAATAAGTAGAATCAAGTTGAAATTTATCTGCCAGTGGAATTCCAGAGATAAATAAGTTACATCTTTAACATTAAAATTAACATGAGGGGCAGGATCCAACTATCTACATTCTGTGACACTTAGATGTATCTGTTGATAAGGTACTTTAAAAACTTTTTATTTCTGATGAATTTCTAGAACACTTAGTTGTCTGCATAATACTGAGAATACCTAATCTGAGAAAGAGACATTTATTTCAATTATGGAAACAATCTGCCTGAAGAACACTATCTTCTTCCAATAATGACAAGGGGGATGTACTGGGTACTGTTGCATTTTGCAGGACCTCCCATATGAAACCAGAAGACTGCAGCAAATCATAAACTCATAGAGCATAAGAACATGAGCAAGTCATAAACTCACAGAAACAGAAAGACAAACAAGGAGGAGTATGACTAGCCCAGGGGGTCAAAGGAAATCCACTGGGAGAGAAAGAGGGCCACAGGCTTCCAAACTCTACACTGCAATGCAGATTGTCTGATACAATGCCTAATGCTGAATGAAAACACATTCCAAAGAACTGCGCCAAGAATCCTAGCTCTGTGTTCTACCCAGTGCTAGTAGATGCAATTTTGCAACTCTTGCAGGTCTAACAAACTACATTACCATGTAAAATTACATATGCTGCCATTCCTTCTGCCGTTGTTCTTCAAGACAGGAATACACCAAATGGAATACTCAGTATTTTATTTTGGTTCCTTATCTACCTCTTTTCATGAGACAATATCAACTGTATGTGGGTTTAATAATCTTCTAGAGGCATGTGAGTTAGGCAGAGTAAATCTCCCTCTGTAACTCTTCAGAAGCACTATGTTCTTTTCCAGTGGCAGCCCAAAAATATCTGGTGGCTGGGTGTGGCCATTGGGCAAGGCACCAAACGTTTAAGGAGAACTAACTCCATTAAAAATCTATACAACCATATTACTACGTTCAGTGAACTACAGCGCTTCTTCACGGCAGACCAATTTATGGGATGATCAAATCTAAGTTTTTCTACAACATTTACCTTTCATAATATACATGTATATTTATTTATTTTGAAAAAGATCATAGGTGGCAGATTTTAAAGGCCTTTTTTAGGGTATTGAATCCAGCCTGTAAACGACAATGTTTTGACATGTAACACTGGTACCAAGATATGCTGACAAGGCCACATTGTACAGTGCAGCATCAAGCAGATCTTAAAGTTTGGGTCTGGAAGCACCATAATTACAGGGACAGACTAGTTCATTTAGTGCTAGCTCTAAGAAGGAAGTAATGGAAATTAAAGAAAAGTAGTAAATAAATCAGGTGTGGGTTTGTTTTTTTTAAATACTTTCCAGTATTTTTTCTGATGTGATTGCCTAGAATATCAGATAGAGCATTCCACTAACAAAAACTAGTTCAACACCACCAGACCAAAGTAAAAACAACTACAGTTCTGGAGTTCAGGTATTTTACTTTTTGTATTTTTTTTTTAATAGAAATACTGCTAAATCTGGAAGTAAACACTTTTTAAAACCATTGCTAACAATGGGAATTCAGTGTTAGATTTCTAAGCATACAAGAAAATTCTCACTGTAACTACCGCTGTTTACAAAGAATCATGTAAATTATGCCCTTAATCCTTTTCTGTGGGAAGAAAATATTGGATCAACACAGCCTTAACCACATTCACTCTGAACACGCAACAGGTATTAAAAATGTAGATTGTTGAAACCACAGAAACAGAGAATTCAAAATTAAATCATTTAAAGTTCAACACAGCTGTTTAAACACACACACAGAATCATAGAATCTTACAGATGTTCCAAACCATCTGCACAGGCCTGACAAACAGTGACAGAGGACCCAGAGGAGACTGATGCCTTCCTAGATCAATAACTACAGTAAAACAAAGTGAGCCAGTGTACACTGGGGCACACACTTCTGCTGAGGCAACCAAATCAAGCACCTACACGCTAGTAACTCCATGCACCCACATTATCCAAGCTTCCAGTACTGCAGGTGGTAATATAGTCTTTACAGACAGCAGAAGTCGTCTCAGCCAGCCACTAAGGCTGGGGTTCAATTCTACTGGCCGGTAGGGCCATTTGAAATACATACATAAAGAACACGCATGAATGATAATGGAGCAAAATGAGTCCCTTGGACTTATACTTCCTGTGCAGACACAGAAGTCCACTGTCTTGATGGGGTTGCTATCCTGTCCACAAACTAGTGGAAGGGAATGTGTAAGAACTCACTAGTATTAAGTCATACTTTTGCTCCCTCCCAAAATAATTAGACTATTTTCTAATATCTGTATGCTTTACCAGGAAAGGAATGTAAAAGGGATAAAGGCCCCTGTGCCCCCTGCTTGGAAGGTGGTGAGGGAATGCATGAGGTAACTGCTACTCTAGCAAAAAACTAACATGTGAAGAACTGACTGATGTAAACTGTCCATAGATATGCAGAAACCCAGAGGGGCATGATGTCATCTCATCAAACACAGGCACAAACTGCCTATTATCTAAAGTCAGTACCAGTTCACCTGACTGGACTGTCCAGTGTGTTAAATCTCCACAGCTCCCATTGACCTCAGTACTCCATTTCTGAAAGTCAGGTACAGAAAGTTGAACCTGGACTTTGTTCTGTCATTTAAAAAGCAGGTTTTTTACTTATTGGCCCAATCCATATACTGAATTTTCTAAGATGAAGCAAATACAATTAATTTACAAGTTCAGCATCTGTGAAATATGGAGCTAAACAGACATTATTGAGATAGCATAGCTAGCTCTTTAGCAAGTAATATCTTTACAGTTGGTAAAACTGGAGCGCCTTTCAACATCTCATTCATACTCATGAACTTAAAATATAATACAGGAATTCCATCTTCATACTGATCTCCAGTAAGTTTGCTGTATCTTTTATTCATGAGGTTTCATCTCTGATTTTAATTTTTCAGGTCCTGTCTTACTCCAAAAAGTAAAGTTATGCAGACTGAGAACCGTGTCATTCCTTTTTGTTTTTGTGTGTTTTCTTTGGTAAAGCAAAGATAAATGCTGCATTAATTAGCAATTATTCTATTAACTTACATTTATAGCTGATGGATTCAGGACAAGTTTGCATCCAAACCAAATTAAACATGTTGTTGTAACAGCAAATGTAGAGACAAACAGAATCTGAAAATTGGGTATCTGTAAAACAAGTTTCAGAATAGGTTTTACTCTCATCTTACAACAGAGATTAAAAAAAAAGATGCAATTGATATAATTGCCAAAAAACTCTTACACTTACCACATTAATTTTATTCCTTGCTATAGCAAAGCTCACAACTGCTGAAGGAATACACTGGGAAAATTAAGAGAGAAAACTAGTGGGATATTCTGCACAAAGATTATTAAATATATTTTTAATATGTATTTTTGAGTCAGATTTAATATTACTATTACAATTAATAATTGGACAAACTGAAAATAAAAACACTAAGAAAAGACCACCCTCTTTCCCTGGGCTCATTAATTACAACTGGTAATACCCCTCACTCTTGTCTAGCTACCCAGCACAATGTGATGCGTAAAGGAATGCATGAAAACCTCATGCATCATTCTGTGCCTCTGTTAGCTAAATTAACTCTAGAAGCCATCAGATATTTAAGAAGGAAAAGAAAAACACAGTTACTCCTGCAGTGGGCCTCCATATACTTTTAAAATGACAATGTAATGGTTGCTTAAAATCTCAGCCATACTCTTCTGAAAAACTTGGTAAAAACCAATCTGCTGAGAAATTACAGTTTAAGAATCATGCCTAGAACCTCTGATAGTTTCACTAGGAAAATTTCACTACGTAAGAGCAGAGCAAAATGGAAAAATCACACAAAAAGGAAGTTTCACAAAGTAATTTCTCAAGCCCATAATTGTTCCTCACCACACTATTACAGATCAAAGTCTGTTTTCCAGATATATGTAACTGTACAATATATTCATAAGTAAAATATATTCATAAGTAAAAAATACTAAGCTAAAATTATGGATAAGATTTTCACATTTAATGATGAATCATGTAACAAATGTTGCATTCCTTCACTAATTATCTTTTCACAAGTCTGAGCACTGACGGCTTAACAATGGAACCTCTATAATTAGATTAATATGGAAATTAAAAATTCTTGGCAGCACTTCCTTAACACCTAACTGACCTATCTTTAACATCACAAACAGAAACAGTTATATCCTGCACACCCTAGTCTCTAGAACACAATGTGACTGAGTTTAGGCAACTGATTTCTACCCCTAGTCAAGATGGTCAATACATTCTAGAGAGCAATTCTGCTTTTCCTAAGATAGACATTTAATAGTCAGTAGAATATACAGCTCTGTAGACTCTCCCAACTACACTGCCTCCATTATCTGCAGGAGGAACTGAAATACAGTGCCTACATAGAGACACCCAATGTCTTCAATGACAGCAAGCCATTCAAACACAACATGAAAGTGATCTGTCACTTAACCTTCTGTATCTATGAGATCGCTGGAAATGTTCAGTAAATACAAAGTTCAAAGAGGCAGAAAAAGATATATCTCAGAAGCTAAACTAATGTTTAGCAAAGACACTGACTTCAAATACCGCTTCAAAATTATTCTAATACCTCTAGCAGAAGGATAAGGCACAGCTCCCCAACAGAACAACCCGTGGTACTTAAAGCATTAGCCTTGCACCTAACTTAAATAAATCTGCAAGTCAAGTTGCAAAACAGTAATGACAAGACAGAATCCTGTCACAAAACAAGTACATCAGACTCATCTTAGAAGCAAAGACCTAAAGAGTAAGACAATCATATACAACAGTATAAGATATATATGAGGGTCTAAATGCACAGTAAAAATTACTGGATTTTGAAAAAATGTCAGATATGGTTGATTCATATTCATATATTATTAATAAAACAATTATAAAACAGAACTTTTTCAGTCTGCCACAGTTCTTGAGTATTATGGCAAAGTATAATGAAAAATGTAATACTTTGAAATACATTCCAGTAGTATTTAGGTGAGAAATTCTGCAAATATGCAACAGTGCAAATTTTCTTCAACAAAAGCAGAGAAATACCATTCATGCAGATAATTAATAGCTGCCCATGGTAAGCTGGTTAACAAAAATGGCAGCACAACACTATTTATGAAAACGGCTATTTCCTTAGTCATAGGCTGAAAAGTAACTTAATAAACTCTTACATAAAATTAAATTTTCCATGAAATAAATTAATAATAAAAAAGATTAAATACAAAGGGAAACAAATATACAAAATCTACTGGTTTTGCTGTCAAATAGCCGCAGCAAATAATTAAGAATGCTTACTGAACCTGCTGCACAACGTAAATAATCCATTTCAGATGGGAAAATATTTCCCAGATAGAGTGAAAACCCAGAGGTAATAAGGAGGCAAGTCTGCAAAGCAACAAATAACACAGATTAATACAATAAAACTACTGTAAAGATAAAAATCAGTAATTCCTTTGAAACTGAGCTATTGATGGACAATAATGTAGTCTTTGTGTGAATGATTTTGAAGCAAAATATCTAAGCATGCTGAGTTCTGAGGAATATGTTTCACTGGTTACCAAGACTTAATACCACGCAAGCATGTCTGAATCAGGTACTGTGTCCTGACTTGGCAGGCAACTAAGGAAATTATCACAGGGTAATCGCACAGGGTTCAACATTAATTAATTAATTAATTAATTAATTGATAGATAAATAAATTAATAAATAGTTTCAGACAACTTAAGTAAGCCTGTACTTTGCATCCTCTGTTTGGCTTTACCAATATTCACAGTTAATTACCCTATTAACAGTGAAACATTTCAGCTCTTAAAAAAAAAATGACTCTTCAAAACATACCAACTCAGAAATAAAAAGACTTAATTGTAATTGCTATAATGAGCTGTAAGTATCTTGGCTCAGAGCATGGAGTAACGTCATGCTTGTGCAAGATCAGTATCCAGTGATCCTACCAATGATACAAAAATTCACATCACTGTGATGTTCATGAAAGAAACATAAGTATGTTACTCATTACATTAGACTCCTATCAAATAACTCCATGACTTTATGAACACATAAAGTAAAATCTGACAACTACATATTGCATACATCCTTAGTGCCAAAATGATATTAGGGCAAGTAATATTAAGTTGATATTAAGTTACAACTACAACTTACTCCATTTAATGTTAGATACAAAAATCAGCCTTCATGAAGTGTATTTAGTTACTGAAAAATGATCCAAAGAATATTATTAGTCAATTAAATGTTACATTCTAAGTTTGCTTTGTTCCTTTCCATACAAATATTTCTATTCACTTCTATCAGTTGTATAATTATGACTCCCCAAATGATCTGAACCAAAACAGACTGGAGAAACCCCCCCTAGGATGTTTAATTTTTACTCTTGGTAACGTACTTACACCCATCAGCAAAGAAAAGATCCACGTTCTGTAAATAAAGCAAGGATGCAGCCTCTTTGATAGCTGAAGGTCACTGGATTTGATATCTGGTATATAATTTCCATTCTCTTGCTTTCCCCGCTCCAAAGTTGGCATTCTGTCATAGCTGAATTCTTCTCGGTAACCTTCTTCCCTGGTCATAACACTTTGTAAAGGCAACTAAATAATAACGGCAATGCAGAGAACAAAGAAAAATCCAAAATCTAAGTTAGTTTCTTCATCTACTTGGATCAGTACCCAAATAAGTTTGGCTTTTTTCTGTTTAAGAAGAATAAACAAGTAAAAGTTTGTACAGAGCTGTATTTATATTTTGAAGTACGCATGCCTGATAGGAACTAATTGCACTAAGTAACTAAATTACACTGTATAGCCATGGTTTGCAGTACAGTTTAAATACCAACAAAGTGAAAGTTTGTGTTTCTACACACAAACTCAACAGACTTTTATGGTAAGATCTCAAAAATATTTTTGGAGAGGCATAATTTGAGGGTAACCCTACCACCAAACCATTCCTTTTTTTTATTTATTTGGAAAAAAACAAACCAGAACCCTGTGGTATAGATGAACATTTTTAAACATGTTTAGATGTTAAATTGCATTTGATTTTAAAACTCACCAGGCATCTGAAATGACCGACTTCACCATGACACCAATGAGCTCACAAAATCACAGCAATTCAGCTACAGCGATCTTTTTCTAACTCATCCAATAGCAACCATGTTGCTTGTTCGCTTAGCCCCGTTCTGTTCATCTCACTGCTTGCCAATCCGTTCCAATACCTTGAGTACCTTACATTACAGTTACTGCACATTTTTCTACAGTTAAAAAACTTCACGCTTACCTCTGACTGAAAAGTTAACTGTCAGTTTAAAACAGTCCCGTGAACGTAGATGCCCGTACACTTTGTGATCTTCTCACCACTCAGTGAGTCATGCCGTCTTTGAAAAGTTCTCCCTTACACTTTGGCTTTCAACAACATCTATTCAGATACGGAACAAAAGCACAGCAAAAACTTGAGTTAAGCCAGGGAACAGGAAAATGCTTCTTGAATTTTAATTAACAGAATACACTGGAAAATGACCGCACTACACACGTCAAGAGCTGCTTCCAAATCACACCAGCAAATTTAAAGAGTTTCAAACAGCTTTTTTTGTACTACCATTTACTTGGCATATTAAATTAAATCATCCTTGTAGTTTATCAGTTTTAGTTATTATCATAACTCGTGATAATGATATTCAACAATCTAGTCTTTGTTTCAAAAGAGCAAAAGCTATTTATAACACAGTGTTCTTCTAGAATAACCTACTGGTAAAAAATTCAAGTATCAAAAAAAGTTGGGAAGTTACAAGTTAAAAACTTATCGAGATCCTTATCATCACTGTAGAACTCTTTATCTTTTTCTATTAAGCTTGGCTTTCTGGACCATTCAGATAAAACCTGCACATTGGCATCATACTGACATTCATACTTAGACCACGATGACTACACAATGTATTTAAAATCCAGTAGGCATGCAATGGCCAGTGAACACTGGATCCCCCTCCTGCTTATTAGGCAATTAAAAAAAGAAAAAAAAAAAAAAAAGAAAAAAGAAAAAGAAAAAAAAGAAAGAATGCTTTTATCTTGAAGATGTTGGCATCTTGACAACTACAGCACTGACAGGGGCTTTTGTGTACACTTTAATGAAGTAACGAAGACACAATTAGATTTTCAGCACTTTTGGCCAAGAGCATCACCTTTTTAAAGCATGCTAAAAAAAACTTCAGAGCACCCCTACTTTTCATTTTGGGCTGACTGTGATTTTGTTCTTCTCAAAATGAAAGCTAATATTAAAATATATATATATATATATTAAAAGGTACAGTTTTAATAGTCTGAAACATGGAAATTAATCACGCATGATACACAGCTGGATAGTGTTTTAGAAAAGAGGGGAAAAAAAACCCTGTACCCTAACAAAACTGTCGTGAGTAATTAAGCCTTTCCTTCTGCTCCAAGAGGGACATGCTATGCAAGTATTTCCACTCCTTGCATCCTTTCAAAGGCTGTGTTTTAATGGAAAATGGATAATGCTGACTTCACATCCTTTTCAAATACTACTAGGTTCTAGGAGCAAGAGTTTAGCACAAATTAGTACAGATATAAAATAAGATCATGGTTTTTTTTTCCATTTTGACCATTTAAGTCAATATAGGGAGAAAATGGAGAACTATTCAGATATTTATTTGATCTCACTGAGTAAAAATGAATTTAGAAACTCTTATGTCGCTGCACAAAGCAGCACATAACAACACTAGAAAGCTTTGCTGAAAATTCCAAGTAATCCAGCCAGAATGGAACCCAAAGGCCATCTCTCTCAATCAGGGCACTACAGCATTTCATCTGCTTACACTGTGATTCCTTCTTCACCCTTTCCTGAACACGTCCTTGTATTTGTTGCTTTACTTTTTGCATGGAAGTTCAGCGTGTGATTTATGATACTCTCTAGATTTTTCATCTGTCTCAACCAAAAACACTAGAATTTCTGACTTCAGCTTCTACTCAGACTCTGGGGAGGGGGGGGAGGGGGGGGGTCCTTTATTTTAGTTCCCTTTATATTGTGTTTCAGATTCTGTACAAAATCCTGGGTACTTGTGCATAAATGCACAAGTCATGATCTGGCAGTCAGAGCCCAAATGACCTTACAGCCCCAGGTGATGTACAAAGGTGTTTGTATGAAGAGATTCCTACTAATTTTAAAAGGTGCATAAGAAACCTGCACAAAGACTGCAGAAGATGCAACAACTCCAGTAGGACATCACAGACTTCTCAAAAAGGTTTACAAACTATGTATTTTTATTCTAAGTTGAGTCAAATGATATCAAGAGATGATAATCATATCAAATTTTAAAAGGCTTCAAAGGACAACTTACTTTAACAGCTACTAATGACAACTGAAAGGGTTCAGACACCCAAAGCAGCTGTAGCAAGCGTTAGATCATTTGCCACTGTTAGTATCTGCATTACTTTGGTATTTTCAGGTCTTAAAACCAGCTCTTTGAAGTACTTTGTTTCTCTGGAACCAATTCCTCAAATTCTTTGGTTTCCCAGCTTATGTAATGGGGCAGGTACAGAACAAAGTTCAGGCCCAGTTGCTTCAAAACAGCTCCCCCATTGCAACACATTTTTATTTAGATTTGTGATCTTTCACATTAATTGAAACCAGTCTGATCAGTATATATACTATCCACTTCATGCTACTGCAGTATTATATGCTTCTAATAAATGGATGCAATGAACAAACAGAGCACATTCACATTCTAAAGGACATCCAGGTTAAATACTTGCCTTTTCCAACTTGCAGTAAGATTGCTGAGCAGCACAAACAACTTGTGAAGGCTTTCGTAAATAAAGTCACAGGAAGGATCTTCAGACAGGAATTTATTGCCTTCTAAAGAGATCAGTGACTACAGGCACTCATACTCACACGTCCCTCCTTCCAGTTAGCATCACATCCCCCCAGTTACTGCAGAGCAAGGCTTGGGAACCCATGTGCAATTACTGGCAGCCAGAATTTCCTTGGTCTAGGAACTGTGCAGAGCTCTATAAAAAGCATCACATAGCCTGCAGTGCATTCCTAGCCCTTCCCTGCCTAAACAGAGCTAAGCTAACTGTACAAGTACAAAAGGTTGCCGAAGACAACCGCTACCCTCGCCCCGGAATCTGCTCACAGACCACGCCACCTTCCCATAGCAAACAGCCTTACAGCAGTTTCCCATAGAGGCACAGGCTACACTGCCAAACCTCCTGGACCCTCCCTCTGTGGCCTTGTGCTGCTGCTCCTGACAATGCTACCAGGACGCTGAGCTCACCAGCTCAGAAACTCGCTTGTAAAATGCCCTCTGTTAAATTTAAAGGAGCTTACACCAAATACCTAAAGCACACTGTGAGAGGAGAGATGGCAAACAGACCGGCAACATCCATTCACAGCCCAGAAAGCCAAAGGTATCCTGGGCTGCAGCAATAGGCGTGTGGACAGTAGAACAAGGGAGCAGATCCTGCCCTTCTGCTCTGTGCTGGTGAAGCCTCACCTGGAGAACTGCATCCAGATGTGGGGTCCTCCATACAGGAGAGACATGGGCCTGTTGGAGTGTGCCCAGAGGAGGGACACAGAAGTGATCCAAGGGATGGAACACATTTCCTATGAGGACAGGCTGAGAGAGATGGGGCTGTTCAGCCTGAAGGCTGCAGGGAGACATGAGAGCAGCCTTTCAGCATCTGAAGGGGGGTGTAAGAAGGAAGGAGACCAAATTCTTTGGTTTTGCTGCTTATAAAATGTGTAACATTCTAAAGTTCTTTCCATTGCTTTGAAACACGCTTGTGCTGTTATTACAGTAATTCAACAACAACATGATTCATTGAAATCACAGAATCACAGAATTATCAAGGTTGGAAAAGACCTACAAGATCATCTAGTCCAACCATTACCAATACTTCCCGGCTAAATCATATTCCTCATCACAACATCCAAACGTTTCTTGAACACTCCCATGGTCGGTGACTCCACCGCCTCCCTGGGCAGTGCATTCCAATGCCTGACCACCCTTTCCAAGAAGTAATACTTCCTAATGTCCAGCCTGAATCTCCCCTGGCGCAGCTTAAAACCATTCCCTCTAGTTCTATCACTGATTACATGAGAGGAGAGGCCAACCCCCAGCTCACTACAACCTCCATTCAGGAAGTTATAGAGAGCAATAAGGTCTCCCCTGAGCCTCCTCTTCTCCAGACTGAACAATCCCAGCTCCCTCAGCCGCTCCTCATAAGGCCTGTGCTCCAGATCAGAAATCATAGAGTCATCATGGAATTGCGTGCATACATGTGCCCTCCCACATCAGCCTCCGCCTTAACACCCCGGTGTGTGTGCCCCAGTGGCGCAAGTGGTAGGAATGCCGCCTTACAACACCAGGGCCCGGGGTTCGAATCTCCCCTGTGGTACAAGTGGTAGAAGTGCCGCTCTGCAGCACCAGAGGCTCGAATCCCGGGGGTTGGACTCGATGATCTCTAAGGTCTCTTCCAACCCACACGAGACTATTACTATTATTACTATCACCCTCAGGCACAACACGAGCACACTGAGGAGTCACGGCCCCGCTCCCACACACAGCCGGCGGCCACGGCCGAATCGTCCGTCACGTGACGCCGAGCCAGCGCCGTGATTGGCCGGCGGCGCGGCGGGCCGCTGCAGGGCTGTGGGAGCGGTAGCGGGCGGTGTGCTCGGCGTGGTGCCGCTGTGCGCGATGCTCGGCCTGATCTCCAAGGTCGTCTCCTACTTCTGGAGACCTGCGGATGGCCGGGAAGAAGGAGGTGCGAGAAGTTCCACTTCGATTGTGTAGCTGGGTTTGGAGCTCGCACCAGGCTGGGGCCCTGAGGGTCGCGGTGGTCCTGTCCCCGGTGAAGGGGCTGGTCTGGGAGCAGCCTGCTTCAGGAAGGGAAGGACGGGGAGAGGGGCGGCTTGTAGGCTCCCAGCCTCGTTATGGTGTGCCCGGCAGCTGCTTCACACGGCATCGCCAGAGCTAGTTGGGCTGTGGTGAGGGCACAGAGCGGGGTGTGAAGGCCTGTTGTGGTGGTGGGCAATGGGTGCCTTTGGCCTTCCCATGTGACACTGTTTCTGTGAATAAACTCACACTGTTTCTGTGAATAAATGGAGGTGACAGCATAACCTCAATGCTGGAGGCTTCAGAATGGTGTGTGTTCAGGATGCTTTTAGTGGAGTAATAATAATAGCAGGACTAGGGGAAATGGTTTTAAGTTAAAAGAGGGAAGATTTAGGTTGGATGTTAGGGGGAAGTTCTTCACTAGGAGAGTGGTTAGGCCCTGGAACAGGCTGCCCAGGGAGGTTGTGGATGCCCCGTCCTTGGAGGTGTTCAAGACAAGGTTGGACGGGGCCCTGGGCAACCTGATCTAGTAAAGGTGTATGTTTGGTGGCCCTGCCAGGCAGGGGGGTTGGAACTACATGATCCTTGATGTCCCTTCCAACCCGGGTCATTCTGTGATTCTGAGTTACACAGAGACCTCGTGCATGAGGGAGGAGCAGCTGCACAATTAGACACATGAGAAACCAGGAGACGCTTCTGTTTAAGCCTAGGACAAGCAATGAAAAGATGTTTTAAAAGTTTTCCTTCTTACTCAGGTAGCTTAAACTTAGTTTGGGATGTAAGTGCTGTTCACTGCACCACATAATTGTACAAGTGCAGTCCATCGTGTGCCCGTCCTGCTGTGTGTTCTCAAGTGCGTTATCAATGTGCTCTGAGGGTTTTTACATGAGCTCCCACTGGAATGTTTGTTTCTAAGCCACTTTCTGTGAACTCAGTGCCACACAATACAGAGAGCTGTGTTTTTTGCATGTGGAGCCTCATACACATTATACAGCATTACAGCTTTTAAACACAGCGTTGTATTTCGATTTGAAAATATATGCATATATTTTTACAGTAGAAATGTGTTGGTTTTTCTTCCGTGTATAGTAATGTTGTGTTTGGATTGTAAGATAATACTAATTGCTTGAGGTTGGTCTGAGTTTGTAGGGAGGCTTAACATGGTGGAGCGCCCCAAATGTCTTCAGTAGATGCTCTGTGTCAGCTGTAAGATGAACATCAACTGTGATAAATGTAAAGGGGTCTTAAAAAAAGACAGTTTACTGAAACTTATTAGTAGTACTTTTTGTGTATGTATGAACGCAGAAAGCAAAATATGCTGCCCTACTAGTAGTCTTGGTTGTTAGCGGAGCTAATAGTACCTTAGAAGTAAAAAGTGGATTCAAGTGTGTTAGTTTAAGCCTGAAAGTGAAGTGCAGTGCTGTTGTGTAGAAGTTTCTGTAATTAGTAGGTATATACTACTTCTCATTCAAAAGATTGGAAACTATGGATTTCCAGAGGAACAGCACATCTTAGTTTATAGGCATATTGACTATAATATAAACAGCTGTGAATAATTGATTTGTATAACATCATGCTTATTCACTTTACCTCCTCCTGCAGTATAGAAAGCTCAGATGTGTTAGATTCTCTATGCAAACAACGTTGAGAACTGTTTCTTTTAGTGTGGAGAATATTGCAAATAGCTGTTGGTCTAAAGCCTTTGAGAAAAGTTGTTTATCTTGCAGTTTCCTTCTTTTTGTTGTTGTTGCTGTTGTGTTCATTTCAAGCTTTTCATAATGCAATTCTTTCATACAGCTTCAAGACAAACATTATTTCTACTTAACTGGCGTTTTTCATTAATTGAAACCATAACTCACTGTAAGTCTTCAAGTTTTAAAAATATCAACAGTTGCAAACTGAATGATTTCACATTCAAGTTGGACAAGGGAATGATTTTTTTATATTATTAAAGTGATAGCACTCTTGGTAGCATTCATTCATTACTTGCTGAATGGTTCTGTGAACAAGTGATTTGCTCTTACCCCAAACCTTTTCCTGTGAATGCAGGTGACAAAGAACTAAAAACCGTTCAAGGAGTGGTGACAAGATTTTGCAATGATTATGGATTGATAAATGACCTGATAGTCTTCACGGAGCATGATGTTGTAAACAATATGCCGCTGGCTGTAGGACAGGAAGTTATTGCTACTGTTGAAGAGGACAAAATATCAAATGGCTTGAGGGCTGTCAAGGTAAGAGATGAATATAAACCGTAGTCTCTCAGGGTCTCACTCTGTACATTAAGACTTTAGAAGTCCATATATATTAAGTCTCTCTATAACTTCCTGAAGGGGGGTTGTAGTGAGCTGGGGGTTGGCCTCTTCTCTCATGTAATCGATGATAGAACTAGAGGGAATGGTTTTAAGCTGCGCCAGGGGAGATTCAGGCTGAACATTAGGAAGTATTACTTCTCAGAAAGGGTAGTCAGGCATTGGAATGCACTGCCCAGGGAGGTGGTGGAGTCACCGACCATGGGAGTGTTCAAGAAACGTTTGGATGTTGTGTTGAGGAATATGATTTAGCTGGGAAGTATTGGTAATGGTTGGACTAGATGATCTTGTAGGTCTTTTCCAACCTTGATAATTCTGTGATTCTGTAAGTCTCCTGAACAGTACAAATCTGCCAGCTCTTTACCTACTGGGAATGTGTGAGTTTGAACTTGTTTTATTTGGGTTCCTTTAGAATATTATCCTTTTGTTCTCAGTCTCTGACTGTCGGTCTACGTGCAGTATATACTATACTATTGGTTGAAATAATTGTGTCAATATTTAATTACACTCGTGACAAATCTGCATATTAACTTTTTCTAAACTTCAGTTATTTTTATGATTTTTTTCTTGACACTTCATCTGTAAACTCACTTAAGGCTTGATTATCCATTCCTTCCAACTTTAATCTACTGTAATGCTTTAGGCTTAACTCAGAAGTGCCTGAGAAAATTGAGTGCTTACACAGAGATGCTGTGTTGAGTGTCCTTTCGTATGTTAACATGACTGGTGCTTGAAAGGCTGACAGGAGGAGCAGATGGTATCTGGGTGGTACAGAGCCCATCTTCTTGGGTTGTATCCACTCAGCTTAACTGCATTTCACTTTAAGTACAACAGAGAACTGCTGTATTTCATCTACCAAACTCAGATATCTGAACAGCAGTCCAAGCTAAAATGAGTGAGGCCAGGTGGACGCAAGCTGCCTATACAGAGCCAGTCTGTGTGTGATTGTGATTTCAAAGTTAAAGTACAGTCTTATAAATTGAGAACCTGTAATTAGGGAACTTAAGAGGTTGTGCTGTTATAAAGAACATAATCATCATGGTGGCTTCAGCATTGTGCTTCAATTAGGAGGAAGTGGTAAGTTATTAACAAAAGTTATGTAATGTGAGTTCAATAGCCAGTTACCAGATTTAAAAACTTCATGATTACTATTTACTTACCTTTGCTAAACTAAATCAACAGATAATATGCGCATAAACTAGGGAGATAAAAAATCTGAATTGATTTGGGATTTCAGAAGCCTCCTGCCGTTCTTTTATGCCATACATATCCTGATTTATTGGGTTTTTTTATCCTGATTTTGCTTCTTGTTTGAGGCATTTTTGTAAGGTGCCAGCAGCATCCAGCAATAACCAGCTGTGTGATGTAAGCAAGTTAATACTATCTTGGCATGTGCAGCAATTTGGTTGGTAACAAACCAAAGTAAGGTTAGACCCCCCCTCCCTTAAAATCTGTGGGTTTGATCCATTTATTTTAACTTTCCAGGTGTCTGAAGTTCAAACTAGAACATTAAACTACAGAACACTTGGAAATCCACTTGTATTCATGTGCATGTGTGGGAGCGTTTGTGCCGCATATGCACAAGTGCTGTGCAGGGCATGCAGTGCTGCTGCCTTGTTGCTGCATAAAACATCTAATTGAAGTGTAGGAAAGAATGCTTGTTTTGAAAGGCATGTGCTACATGTGTGACCTTTATGTACACATATGTGACTGAAAATGTCATGATTTTATCACTGCCTGTTTATGATACTTAGCTTTTGAAAAGCTGCTCTTTTGGCTAAGAGGCTCTTTGTAAATAGTGAGCCGTAGTCTCACAGGCAATTGATTGCTTGAACACTTCTAGATAACACAGTTCCATGCACTGTAACAGTCTTTCCATCAATATGAATGTGTGGATGCAGATGCATGTTTAGCATATAGAAGAATTGCTTCCTGTAAAATACGTGTTACTGTGGGTGATAGTCCAGAAAGTTTGGGGGGGGGGAGGGGTAATTATTTAAGGATCTTAGGATTTAAAACTAATTTAATCAGTCACTGTAGCTGTTAGCGTTATGGAAAGATCTGCATCTACTTAACCTATGAATAGGAAACCAATGCAGAGATGCTGAATGCTGGCTGAAGGCCATTTAGGTAATCATTATTTATCAGTAGTAAGCATAATTCTTCATCTGAATATATCAGTCCAAGGGGTAAACACCAAGTTAAACGGGGAAGCCAAACCTTCTGGCTGCTATAATGAATTGCACATGATAAATTCCTCTCTAGAGACTTCATGGAAATAGCCTAGAGGCTATGTTTTATTTATTAAAATAAATGCAGGCCTCCAAGTAATTTTTTCTAATGGCTGAACTGACAGCCACTGTTCTGTCTGGTAAAACTGAGTGGAAGTGTGGCCTCTCTCTTCTAATTGAGTTACATTTTACACCGTGTGGCTTTAGGTTGTTAAATGTTTTTTTATATAGCTGTGAAGTCTATTGAGGAAATATGGGGGTACTTCGACAAACTTGGAGCTCCAGAGCTGCTTTGCTATTGTCTAATGAGCTCAAACTATTTCTGAGATGTTAGTAGCTCGTAAGAATGAGTTCGGGTTGTGGTGATGTTTTTTATTTACTTATTATTTTTTTATCTGAATTTGAGACATCTTTTTAATGCTTGATTTCAGGAAGACTTCAAAGGTTGCGTATTTCCATTTTTCTCTCTGTTGTTTTTTTTCCCCTCTTTTTATCTGGGATATACTTCAGCAATTGTTCATGTTTCTAAAGTAAATAAAATCCTTTTTCCTCTCAGAACTGTGTCGGATAACAGCGAGCAGTAAAGTGATCAGAATTTTGAGGGAGTTTTTCTTCAGCGAAACAGCTTCTTTTTGAAGACAGTGCTGCTTCTTTGCTTAAATGAGATTAAGGAAAGAAAAGTAGCGAGAGTCAGACTATATGTCTAAAAGGAAACGTGGAAGGTAATCTAGTGAAAGCGCAATTAAAAAGAGAAATAGTATCTTGTATGATATTCTCATATAATTTTATTATTAGTAGAATCTCATAAGTAAGGAGACAAAGTCCATCTTCAAAGGATGCAGTAGTCTGCAAGTTCTTGCAAATAAAGGAAAATGATTTAACTTTTCTTCTTGGATTAGAATAAGAAATGCATTTTGGATTACTTTTGGACTAGAGTAATCATGGTTATACTAAGCTTTCTACACTAGAAGTCCTGCGTTTTCACCTTTGGTTGCAAGATTGTATGTTAATCACTGATGTAAAATATCTAATTGCAGTAGAAGAGCACTGTTGTCCCTTTTCCAAAGACATATTCCTAAATACTTGAATAAAAACGAATGCAGTTTGTTCTTGATTTAAATTGTGGGTCACTTTCTAGGTAGCAGCACAAAGTTGAGATGCACTGAGAGTATTGCTCGAAGCAGTCAATAGCAATTCAATCACAGCTTCTTCTGAGCATAGGGAAATAAGATTCTTTAGTCCCTTAGGCAGGAGAAAACAACTTCCTGACAAATGTAATCACACTGACACAAAACTGCGTGCGGTATTGTATATACAGTCTTAACAAATAATGAATAAATGGGGATAATTGCTTCCCTTGATGTACTGGCTTTTTATATCATAGTGTATTTTGTAAGCTTTTGGGAATAAACTGATTGAGACTTGTAATTACTCCAGACTGGAACAGCTTTGTGACTGCCTCTCACTTGTGCAAACAGTATGGTGTTGTTTACAGTAAACAGTGTAACAGCTGCTGCAATGGAGTGTACTGAGATAGGATCGGTCATGCTGTTAGCTCCACAGCTATGCATGATACCACGGCAGGTATGTGCCAGGTGTCCTTCTCCTGGCCAAGGGTAAGTCTTCCTGTAGACTCACTGTAAATCTTACACAGACACTATATATTCTCTTACATAGAACTCTTTGTCCATTCCTTTGCTGAGCAAGCCACCATTGAAAGAAGAGCTAACTCAGGGAGCTTCCATGACTGGTTTTTGTTTTGAGGTGATATACCAGTATCCGCATTAAGATCAAGAATAATCAAGTAATATTAAAACTGTTTATTCTTGCTTTGTAATGTTCTGGGTGAAAACTGTGCCTCAAAAAAAAAAAAAAAAAAAAAAAAGGCCTGTGAAAATATAGTAATAGCATTTAATCAGTGTAAAATTACTTGTAATGTTTGTGAAAAGCGTGGGTGTAGGGCTGTGTTTTCTGTCTGTGCATAAATGCTGATCTGTAAGAGGAGGACAGCATGGTATAGATTCCTTTATCACTGTGACTTTTTTTACATTATATGGTAAGTAAATACTTTCAGAGTTTCTAATCTTCCTGTAGAAGTGAAAATACTGCAGCTATTTTTGTTCTCTTTTCAGTTATTTTTATTGTTTTACTTACGAGTGTTATTCTAGTTTTCTGCTCAGCTTATTTTGGTTGTGAATTTGTAGATACTTGCTTTCTGAATTAAGTTTTTTATGGAACACTGTCTTAAAAAGAATATTATTGACTGTGTTAACTTAAAGCTCTGGCTTGTATGCTTGCACTATATGTATATTATTCATTTAAAAGGTTGTCTCTAGGCATTTCGTTGAGTTTGTTTAATCACTGCAGACATGCCTTGTGTGTGTTCTTTGTGCTTTCCTTCTTCCCGATGCTCATTAGCCTCATAAAAGAATTTGATGTCTCCTTTCTTGTGCAGTGCAGTTTTACTACATACCATCTGGAGTCAGCAGATCTTGCTGAACTTTAGTGCTTCTATCCAGCGGTATTGTTGTTAATGCTTCTACCAGTCCTTGCAGAGAGCAAAGAAACTCTGAAGAGCAAGTGTTTGAACTGTAGAGCAGGGACTCCTGTAGCACTGTTGGCACTTCAGTGGCAAGGAAGAAAACTTACCCTTCTAAGAACTGTTAGTGGGCTTCTGGAGTAAGCACAACCAGAGGTGCTGTTATCCTTGCCCCAACACAGTTAGGTGAACAAAGGGTTTGTATACATTGATAGTTTGTGGTCTGGTCTCTGCAAAGGCCTACTTAAGTATGAGATGGTAATAGGGAGAGCACTTAAAAAGCAGATGTTTGGTCTTTTCAACTTTCAGTGATTAAAGAATGACTTGAGAGAGCAAAATGCACAATGTATTCATAAGCTTTCTGTAATAGTGATGTTCTAGTTCAGCTTGCATACGATGGAGTTGCAGGTATGAAGATACAGTTTTTGTTGTCAATATAATATTAAGAAAACTTCCAGTAGCCTTAAACAAGAGAAGCATCAAAAAGATTTCACAGATCCATCTGTAATTATAGCATTGACAGCCACTGAAGCATAATACAGCAGACTCTTAAAGGGGAAGGTACTTGCTGTTTACTACTGTGTGGTGGTTTTTTTTTAACATATATACAAAAATGAACAACTACTGTGAGCACATAATGGTCTGGTAAGGAGACTGACATCCAGCAGCAGTTAGAATTCTAAGACTTATATCAACTGTTTTAAATATACATGTTTGTGTCATCTCTGTGAATTTTTATTTTTTTTGTTTTATGATAAAAACAGGTAGATGCAGTCCAGAATACATGGGAAAACTACAGTACTGCTTGCTATGCTTCTGAACTACATATGAAAACATTAGTTGGTAATATCACCTCTCTCTTTAAGGATGGTGGCTATATTAGTCATAATACTCTTTTCACAATGGAAGATGTCTGTGAAGGTATGTAGGAGATTTCTTGTTTTTCTTTCTTAATTTCAGTTAATCTGGTAAGCATGTGATCCACATCCCAGGGAAGTTTTAGCTGAGTGCAAGTGTATGTAGTGAAACAAATAAAAGGGATTTGCACAAAGGAAGCTGCCTGTTCATTTTCATAGAGTGTAATTTACAAGCTGTCTTGGTGTACACAAATGTACTTTCCACTGGTATCAATTAAGGAGTTTGTCAGAACCTACTGGAAACAGGAAGAGCTGAAAAGAAAATCTCACAGTCAGTGAATCTGAATAGCACATTGTCTTGGCTAATCTCATTATTGAACTTAAACAAGTTCTGCTTGGGAATACTGTAAATGTAATAGATAGCAATTGGACTTGAGAAATGTTCTACTTTATGTAGGTTTTAAACCTTGCGTGGGTGACTGTGTGCAAGCAAAGTATTTCATTAATCCGGGAACATGGAGCAGTAAAGCAGTTGCTGTGAAGCCTTTGAGATACAAGCGAGTGGACAAGGTAAATTTACTGTAAATTTATTCTTATAAGAGGAATTGTGTGAAGTGGTGGGTTTTGTGGGTACTTCTAGAGTTGCTAGTATTGATAGAACTTATGTAGCACAGTAAATTAAAAGATATCAACTCCACAGGGTTATTGTAATGATTGTAGTTTATTTATAATTGAGCTTTTTGAAGATGTGTACATATTCTAGTTAGTACAAATTGAATAACTTATGTGCTGGCTATTGATTCTGAATGCTATTGGTGCATGCTATTGGTTTAGTTACACAGATTGTAATAACGATGCATGGATTTTCAGACTCTTAATAAATTTCACAGTCATTACTTTAGTTAGTATTTAAATTGTCCAACTATTTTGTCTTTAAAATAGTAATGATCCCTTCTTTATTTTCCCAAAAATATTTGTGCCTTCTGGGAAAGCCTGTATTAATTTTATGGATTATTGTATTTTACTTAAATTTCTACATAGAATAATACTTGTTTGTTGAGTATGAGAAATTACCTTCTCTCTCACATGGGACCTAATACTTAATCAAGTGCTTCTGTTTCCTATGCTTTCAGAGCTAAAGACAAATAATGATTCAAGGCTAGAGCTGTATATTTGTCTTTCATGCATTCTGGATCTTCGATTATTCTGTACTGTTAAAACAACTGGTGCAGAGAAAACTAAGCATTGGTTCTGTGCCTCTTAGCTTAAGCAAATAATACCAAGTAACAGTGAATAACAAACTGTTGCAGGTTCACATTACCAGCTTGTGTGGAAGAACTGGTACAGTAGATGAGAGTATATTTTTCACATTGGATTCACTGAGACTTCCTTATGGATATTCACCGTGTATAAATGATCTAGTGAATGTGGTTGTGGTGGAGAGCAGTCAGTCGTTTTATGTTTGGAGAGCTCTCTGCTTGACTCCAGTCGACCGGGATGGGTAATGTTTATTCTTTTTTTCTCCTTCCACTTGCTAACAACTAGAGATAAGTTGCAGTTTAATTTTTCTTCTGTCTGTTGGGAAGATGAGAGTGATATGTTTTAGTCCTGGCTTTTTCTCCTTCCTTTCCAGAAGGTGGAAGATCTGTACCTACTGAAGAAGTAAAACAGGTTGAGCTCAGAGATGTAGCTGGGCAAGGACTGAATTTTACTCAGTTTAGCAAATGCCAAGCTCATGCTTTTATTTCATCTTCTCTACTCTGCATTGTCTTCTAGTGAGGATGACACTGTTGGAAACCTTAGTAAAATTGGTGTGAAGTAAAATACAGTTTAATATAGGAAGAAGCAAAATTTTGTCAAGTAATCCACTACACAAGTGTGGAATATAAAGTAACTAGTCAATAGCAGTTCTGCAGGAGAAATCTGGAGCTGGAATCACAATTTCAAGGTAGCATTCTCAGTGCAAGCAAGACCTTGGTGGGCTGATTCTGCTGGCAGAAGATAAGCAGTGAAACAATTGGGTTGTCCAAAGGAGAGCACGGCAGATCTCTGTAAATATTGTCTGTGGGATAATTTATTTCATTCCATCTCTGCGTTTTTTAAGGGATCTTTGAAGATAGTGTAGTTCAACTCTCCTGCAGTGAATGGGGCATCTGCAGCTCAGAGCCCCATCCAGTCTGACCCTGAATGTTTCCAGAGATGAGGTATCCACCACCTCCCTGGGCAACCTGTTCTGGTGCTTTACTACCCTTATTGTAAAAATAAAGAAATGAAAATAAAAATTTTCATATGTGCAGTCTTCAATTTTAGTTTGAAACTATTTCCCCTTGTCCTGGCACAAACGACCCTGCTAAAGAATCTGTTCCCTTCTTTCATAGAGATCCCTTGTTAGATACTGAAAGGCTGCTCTAGGTCTTCCTGGAGCCTTTTCCAGGCTGAAGAGCCTCAGTTCTCTCGGCCTGTCCTCACAGGGAGGTGTTCTATCCCTTGGACTATTTTTGTGGCTCTCCTCTAGACACACTAACAGCTCCAGGTCTCTCCTGTGCTGAGGTCTCCACATCTAGACGCAGTACCCCAGGTGAGGTCTACACCAGTGCAGAGTAGAAGGGCAGGATCACCTCTCTTGAGCTGCTGGCCATGAATCATTTGATTCATCCTGAGATACGGTGGGCTGTGAGGACACATTGCTGGCTCATATCCAGCTAACTGTCCACCAGTACACTTCACATCTTCTTCAACAGGTCAGTTCTTCATCCTCATATCTCCCAGCTTATACTCACAGTGGGAGTTGCTGTGATACAGGTACAGGAATGGGCTTTGAAAGTCATCTCTGATGTAGCTAATAAAGAACAGCTGTGTTAATTTTCTACTTTGATGCATTAGATAACTAAGGGGTACACAGAGTGTACAAGTATTGGAGACATTATTAAGCTTTGTTGAAATGCCATTTTAACTAACTGAATAGCTTTTCTAGCTGTGGAGTAGAAACAGTTTTAAAGAAGTCTTTTACAGGTAGCCAAAACTGATCACTGATAGCTACAGGAAGAAGTATGTGACTAGTAGGCTTTTTTCAATGATAGTGTGACAAAAGTATTAAAGGTTGCTTTTTGGTTTCCAGCTTTTTTAAAGTTTTTTTTTCTTTAGTGTACTTTTTTTCAGATTGTTGCAGTAGGCAGAAGATGTACCCTGAGCACTTACATATTTAAAAATCTTTAAACAATCTGTTCATTTTCTCTTTCAAGCTCCAGTGCTGAGCTGGACTCTTGCTAAGGACCTGGTCTCTCTTGTTTCCTGGTTCAGCTCCTGAGAAGGTCCATAGTAGCTTCAGTCACCATTTGGTTCAGCTCTTCAAGAAAGTGCTAACTTCTTAATCATTTTAATCTCGTATTCAAATTTTTACCCTGGTTTATAGTGGTGTTGATGAAAGGTTTGTTGTTTTCAGGTTTTTTTTGCTTAAACTAATAAAGGTAACCTAGAGGTTTAGGAAGTGTAAGTAAATGAGGTCGACTCTCTTAACTGCTTCTGTATAAACATTGTCACTGTTCTTTGGTATGGCAGTTATTAAAGATATTTTCTGAGTCTGCTGAGTTAAAAAATACTTTTGAAGTCTATTTCTTTCAAGACTACTATTATAAAATTCAGTCTTCTTACAGGCAGTCTCAATCAAATGGACATGACACAGATGAACCTTATGAAGACTTAATGAGAAACAAAGGAGGGCTGGAGGTATCAAACATGACTGATTTTGGAACTATGAAGCAGGGGGAATCTAGAAGCATGATCATTTGGATAGAGTAAGCCCTTCTGCTTGTTCTAATCTTTTTTTCCATTCCACTACTCTGTATTGTGTAAACCTGTATTTCATGTGGAAGCCTTTCATTGTTAAGTGTTGTGGTTTATGGTCTTCAGATAACCCAGGCATTTTGGAGAAGTTTTCTTGTTAGATTCAATGACATCAGGATAGTCTCTTTAAAGAGTCTGCCATTTTCAGAAAGTTCTCTGGGACTTGTCAACCATAAGTCTCTTAAATCCTAATCTTTTGGGTATGGATGCTCAAATGGAGTCAGAACTGAATGTTCTGTTTGTTGTGACTGGGTTTACTGTTACTTACAGTTTATAGACAGCATTTCCATATGCACATTGCTGGTTCTTTTGCTGTTTGTTGTATGGTACTTTATATGACCTAGAAGTACTAACATCTAGCAGAATTCTAGTCCTTGTGAACTAGAAGAAGCAGAGCAGTTTCTGGTTGTAAAATAATGGTGAATTAACCCCATGAACCATTATGATTTTATGTATGATTAAAGTTCCCGTTATTGATGCTAACAGTGAGTTTAATTATGTGATTAATCTCATAACTACTTCTAGGAATAAAGGGAGTGTACCACAGTCCTTAATCAGCTGCAGATTAGCTGGATGGGTGCAAGACAAGCAATTTAGTTTTCGGATTTCTCAAAAATACTGGAACAGTCCAGCAGCAAATTTGTCATCTTCTCCAATAAATCAAGAAAGCGTTGCAAAAGCTGCAGTGAATCCCTGTGGAGCAACATCTGAGTCATTGACTAATACTTCCATTATGAAGAATGGAGTTATTTCAGGTACAGTCAAACGCAGACTCCACAGAAGACCTATACTTTTGTTTGAAAAGGCTTGTCAATGCTAGCTATAATAATTCTGACAATAGAATTTATTATAATCTGTTTTCTGCAGGAGTGAATCCTCAGGAATTAAACTTATCAAAGACAAAAGAAAACTTTTCCTTGGTTAAAGATGAAAATCTGTGTGATGGAGAAGAAGAGCAAAGAGAAGATGTGCAGCAAACAGGAGATGGCACTGATATAACTGAAGAAATTGTCATACCACCAGGTGGAAAAACATTCGTTGTGATCACATGCACGGCTGTGTAAGTATTTCTTTGTACTGATTGATATAACAGAAAGAGATCGTAGTGGTAGTTGCCAATCTTAATGATTCTGAGATCATCCAGTCCAACCATCAGCTTATCACCACCATGCCCACTAAAACCATGTAGCTCAGTGTGACATCTGCCAATTTCTTGAACTTCAGGGGCGGTGACTCCAGCACCTCCCCAGGCAGCCTGTTCCAGTGCCCAACTGCTTTCTGGTAAGAAATTCTTCCTAAAACTGAACCTCCTCTGGCACAACTGAAGACTGTTACCACTCATCATAATTAACTGAGAAGGGGCCAACCTCCACCCCGCCTTTGAGGCTGTAGAGAGGCCTCAGCGTCTTTCTTATAGTAAGAGGTCCAAAAATGAGCACAGTTCTCAAGGTGTCACTTCATCATTTACAAGTACTGAGGGACTTGTAACTTCACCTTCCTGCTCGTGCTGACTAGGCTGCTTCTTGTACATCGTCCTTCTTGGCCACTTAGGCATACTGCTGGCTCATGTTGAGCTGTCTGTCAAATAACAACCGCAAATACTTTTCCTCTATGCTGCTTGTCAGCCACTCTGCCCCAAGCTTATAGCATTGTGTAGTGTTGTTCTGACCAAAGTATAGGACCCTGAACTTTGTATTGTTGAACAATATATAGTTGTCTCAGCCTGCTGGTCTAGCCTATGCAGATCCCTCTGTATGGGCTTCCTAACCCCAGGCAGATGAACAGTTCCACCCAGCTTGGTAACATTAGCAAATTTACTGAGGGTGCACTCAATCCCCTCATCCAGATCATCAGTAAAGATGTTATACAGGGCTGGCCCTAATGCTCATGCCCTGAGAAACACCACAGTTGACCCTTTGCCAGCTGCATTTAACTCCATTCATCTCTGCTGTCTGCGCCTGGCCATCCAGCCAGTTTTTTACTGAACAAAGATTACAGCTGTACAAGCCATGGGCTGCCAGCTTCTCCAGGAGAATACTGTAAGAGGCCATAAAGCCTTCAACTGTAAAGTATAGGTGCATTACATCCACAGTCTTTCTCTCATCCACTAGATGAGTCACCTGATCATAGAATGTTTCTGGTGTAAAGTAAGCTAGTATGTATTAGCAGAGGATTTAGACATCTGTACCAGAGATTGGAAGAAGTTAGCATTTCAGCACTTAGTTGTGACTTTTGTCAAATGGAAAGTTAGTAGTTAATGATGAAATATAGTAGGACTAGATACTTTCTGGACAGAGGCGGTAAAGTGAAGGTAACTCTTCCAATTAGTTGTATTCTCATCTGGAAGTCAGTAATTCTGTGAGCACTAGAGCTAACATTTGTAGGAGATTTGTGTGTTTTGTCTGATGTGTTTCCTTCACATCTTCTAAGTACTCTGAAATCGTATTCACATTGTTGTATATCACAGTCTCAAACTTTCCTAGTCAGTGACATTAGATGCAGGTTATCTGTGCCGGAGAAAAAAGGCTTTCTGCCTTATAGCAGTAATTCATGGAGGTTTGCAGATTTCTTTGTCACCCTCATTGAAGTAACAGTGCATTAACTTGCAGACTACTTTTGTTACCACTTTAAATGATGTGGCGGGGGGAGGAATTTTCATGGGAGGATGATTTTGCTGTAGTTTGAAAAGTAACCTGAGAGTACGCCCTGGCCTTATGGAGAAGGGCATGCATAGAAAGAGCAAGTTGTATTTCACTGTAAATGCCACAAAACCTGAGAATCTTCTAATAACACGGAACAGTTTGCACAACCCTCCGTGGGAGAGAGCAGCATGAAGGTAATAAATGTTTGCTGGCTGCTTTGAAAGACCACAGAGGCTGAAATTCTAGGCCATGAATCTGCACCGTTCATTGTCTGCACTGAGTGCGTATCAGAGCAAAAACAGGCCACAGCTTTAGCCTGAATAGGTAGCATGAGCTGGCATGAAAAAGGGGTACTTCTGCCAAAGCAAAAGCAAGCTGAAATCCTTCTGGGATGCTCCTGTTTCAAACACACATTAACAGTATTGAACTGTGTCATTGGTGCCAGTCAGAGAATCTGGCTCTGGACAGTGCTAGGAAGAGCACATTAAGGTGTTTTGGAGCACGTGCATCAGGGACTTTGGTCTTAAACTCCTTAGAGCTGGATCTGAAAGAACCATTCCCTCTGTTTTGGTGTTGTTTTCTTTTTTGTTGTTCGTTTGTTTTTTAAATCAGTCGTTCCCAGCTCCACTTACACATACAAAGTACTGTTTTTAAGAAGATAAGGGATCTTTCCTGCTTTTTCCACTTGATGTGTTCGCAGCTAAGACAGTTCTGAGTCCCTTTAAGCAAGACAAAGTAAAGCTGCTGCTGTGTACACAGAAGGGATACTCTGTAGGTTCCTCTGAGGGAAATGTTTGTGTCATCTTGTTCAGATCCAGTGATACTCCTGTCCTCTTGTTCTGTATCTGGTTAAGCAGAGGGATTTTGCTCTTTAGCCAAACTTTTGATGAAACAGAGGTCTTAAGTTCTTTATTTTTTCAATATACAAGGTGATACTTGGACTGAGTTACGGAAAGGAAGTGAAGTAGGGAATTGCCCCAAGTTAGCAGCTCTCATATTGCTACTGAGTTGGCATGAGAACTACCTTTTCATTGGGGAAAAGAAATAGTACTTATGACCAGGAAAAACAAAATACGTACACAATGATTTTAAGTACATAACTTTTTCTTATTTGAAGAAATCCTGGATACAGTAAAGAGCTCTTGTTGCTCGGATTTTCTGATTTTACCATCGGACGGTGTATTGAAACTACTGTAACAAATGAGGCAGAATTACTAATAGCACCTGTGGAACCATTTTCTGCAAGAAAGGTTGGCATTACTTCAGTACCTCAGCTAAAGAAGACAACAGTGATTGCCCCTAAATACAGAAGGTATGGTGAAATGAAAAGGAGAAGAATAGTACTTGTCTAATACTGTTGTATATAGTATTAGAATAATACGTATTGCTAAATGTGAAACTGAAAGAGTTTGTGCATGTTTTCATAAGTGTTATAAGCATGTTAATCTCAGACTTTACTGACAGAAGGGTTTTTTTAGTAATGAACTGCTTGATTCCTTGTAATCTGTTCAAACAGAAACACTCTACTACATATGTACGAATGCAGTTCATATTACTCTGCAGCTGTGTCCTACAAGTGACGGTTATTTCAGACTTTCTGTCTGTCTTAATCATGTTTGGAGTTGACTTCTTAAATCCTCAAGCAGCTGGTACCTCTGTCAGATCAATTTGTAGATGTTCATCTTTCATTTAGAACTTTGCTTTTTGCAAATAATTTTCTAAGTATCGAGTTGCACTATTTGCTTAATTATAAAAATATAACCAAAGAAGATCATAGTGTTGTTGTATAATCAGTAGTAGGCACACTTACCTTTCATGTCAGAATAGCAAACTTACAGTGGTAATTTTGAAGCAATCATTGGATTTATTAAAATTAATGATACAGTATATGTTTCTGTTTTAGAATTACCAGAAAGTTTCCAAGCTTCCTCCCACATTATACCATACCGAACGCGTTAAGAAGATGCGTGGAGCAGAAGTTAGATATTCTGAGCTTTCAGCCTCTCCTAGCAGAGGTATGCAACTACAGATTTGTATAAGAAATAATGTAATAAGAAATTTGTCTTTTCAAACTGGCCTTTATTTGGCAAAAAAATTGTAGCCCTTAGTATAATAGAAGATGTTGTGATACTGTTAGCAAGTAGACTAAGACTGTTCTCTGTATCCTTTAATTTTTATAAGTTTGGGTCAGTCACAGAATCCAAGCTTTGCAAGAATGGAAAATGCTAAGCGTGCAAGATTGATGAAGCTGTTGATGCTGGGGAGGGATATTACAGAAGGTGGCAAAAGATCAGCGCTGCTGATTAGACTTACATGTAAGTGAGAATGGATTCTAAGTGAAAGCATTCTTTGGTGTTGGTCGTTGTTTAGAGTTTGGGGCTGCTGGAGAAACCTCTTCAGAGAGATGTATTAAGCTCTGAAGGTGAAAATTCAGGTTCTTTCAGCTTGTCATAAGCTGTGTAATAATCAAACAGGGCAGGCTGATATGACTCTGTCTATGTGCAGTGTACAAAGATTTCTTTTTATGCTTTCTGGACTTGGTGAGCAGTAGAATTCTGTTTCGAAACTGCCCCTGAATTCAGGTGTTGAAACTGCCATTGTAGTTAGGCAAGGCATAATTACTTCTTTAGCTGACTGGCTTCTGTATCTTAGGTCCAAGGACTATACAGATTCTGTGTTGTCTGTTACAGGAGTTTAAAGGATTCATTTATCTAAATGCTGTGCTTATGCACCTATTTGGTGCAACCTGGTTGCTGTGCAGTCTAATTTTAGATATGTTTAGTACAATAAAGATTGATGGGATTAATGTATTTCAGTGTAGAGATTACTAATGTAATGTATACTATTTTTCTTTCAGAATCTTAATCTGGAAAATTATGAAGCAAAGTTTTCTACTCTCTTGTGGCTTGAAGAGATCCATCAGGAAATGGAAATAAGAAATTTTGACATGTGTGGGGTTACTTTGAAAAGGAACGGGAATTTGTTAGTGTTGGAGGTGCCAGGAGTGGAAGAAGGCAGACCTCACCTGATTGTGGGTAATGATTAATGTAAGATAAAGCTGAATACCACATTGAGAATTTTCACTGCAATACCAACTCAGTTGCATTGTCATTTACTTAAGGAGGTCTTTAACAAGTTTGAACACGAAATCATTTATCTACTAGACAGGTGAACTGCACTGCTTGTGTCTCACAGTCATGCTGTGGCTGCTGTCTGAAGAAGTGTTATGTATGTCTGCCGTTACAAGCGATCTGTTATTTCCAGGCTTCTCATGTAAAAAAGGGGATGTTTTTTTCCACAAAAATAAAAACTGCAACGCGGTGAGATGTGAAAAGCAATAGGTATATCAAAACCAAAAAGTCAGTAATATCTAGTACTATGGTATGCAGGTACTGATCAGAGGAGATGTCGAAAGCCTGGTGGCATCAATCTTTGATGCCTTTTAGAATGTAACATATAGTTGTATATAGCAGTTCAGAACTAGTGCCTGATGTGATACTCCTGGAAACAGCAAGTTTGCTGTAGAATGTGTTATGCAAATCTTAACTATGCAACACAGAAAGTAAAACTCTCACTGCAGTACTTTATTTCTATGTCTTGTAACAGTGTGTTATCTTTTAATTTTATTTATTAGGTGATAAGGTGATACTGAAAAGTCAGGTCTACTCTGAGCATATAATAGAGTACATTGCCTATGTTACTGAGGTAAGTAAGGTTTGTCTTCTGTTGTCTTCTGTAATCCACAGGATTCAAAGGGGAAGCTGGCAATTAATGCAATTACAGACTGGCTTAACCTGTTTTGAGGCAGCTAAATATTTTTTTTAATCTACTAAGTGATTTATTTTTATTGTGAATTTAGTTTTTCCAAGGACTTTCTTTTCTCTAGATTATAATCATTACCTGCCCTGAAAGCACTCATAACATAATCTGGAACCATAATATATTGGTTGTTAGTAAATCTCAATGGCTGAGGTGTTTACCAGTAATTTCAAATATGCTTTTGTGTGTATAAATTACTAAATTCTTCATCAATAAACTGATGTTTGTTTTTTTTCCCCACAGATATGCGATGAAGATGTTACTCTTAAATGTAACGCTGATTTTGAACGGGCTTACAACTCAGAACCCATGGATGTGGAATTTGTTCACTGCAGGTATTTTTATAGACTTCCACAAAGCTGTGTTGATTTGCTACAAGATGCATGATTCCTCTAGCAAATAACTTTTAAAAACACGTGACACTGTCCCTTGGTGGTTTTGGTAGTTACAGGAAGGGCACAATTAAGATCTTAAGAGCGAAATCTTTCACCTCTTTCCCACTCTCCTCCTTGGTAAAAGGCTGCAATGGTAGTCACTATGTACACTTGGTTTGTGTCTCTGTTTTTATGTGTAAGTGGTTATTCCACCACCTGGCACTGAAGCAGTTACTGGAGTTGCCTGCAGTTCTTTTTTTGTTGTATGAACTGTGATTCTTTGTGAGTTGTTGGTTTTTTGGTTGTTTTTTTTTCTGAAGAAGAAATGATACCATTATGACTTCAGGACTGTTTGTAAATTGCTGATGTTAACTACTCATGCTTTATTTGTGGCATATTATTTGTATATAGGTCTTCCATTTATGTGAAAGACTATTCGACCCTGAAACAAAAGGTCATCTTTCTCACTGCAGGGCTAGAGGTGTGTTAACACTCATAGCAGGGCTGTTGATTGACATGTCTACAGTATATTTTCCAATAAGTACACTGTAGTATTTCTGTGCAAAACTATTTTTCTAAGCACTGCTGCATAGAAAATGTACTGGTTACCGTAATGCTTCTGTAGTTTATGAAAATCTGGGATTTTACTTTAATCCACAAACTGTTGATCTGCTGTTATAACAGGATTCCTAGCAGGCGGTGCCAGCTGGCAGTTGAGCAAGCTAAGCATCTGGGTGAAAAAGGTACACTTCAGTTGACTTAAGCTATCTGGAGAGGGTTGCAGGGAGTCTACTGTTCTATATTGCTTTCACATGAAGGCATACTGAGATGGATGCATTACAGTCTGTTTTTACAGGAGTTTTCTGTTCGTTTAATTGAAAAGCAGCTCTCTAAATTTAGAGGGGGGAGTCTGACTGGTCATCAAAAGGAATATGAATGGAAACAAATTTTTGTGAATAGCTTGAACTGATAAGAACTGTATAAATCACACATGTAACAGGGGTATGTGAAACGGCAGTATTTTGTGTTATCTCAGAACTTAACAAAAAAGCACAGATACCCTGTTCTGTGGTTGAGCAGAATGGTCCATGTGATCTCTGCACAGATCTTTCCCACTTTTGTGTTAGGATTATAAACCAGTTATAAAAACAGATTGATATATCAGCAAAATGTGTGTTTCAGCGGCTCTCAATTTTTTCTGCTTTCTCTTCTGAACTTGAAGTGTTATTTCCGGAAAAGCTTCTGTTACAGTCACCGCAAACTGTCAAGACCCAGAATATCACTGAGTATCATGGAGTTGATGATGGCCTTGAGCAGTGTTCCCAGCAGGAGAATGAGGTAACTCTGTAAATGTTTGTTCTAATTGAGCAGCATCCACATTTGTAACAGATACGTACTTCTCAGCTGTTTTTTAACAAGTATTTGTTTGGGAGAGCATCAAATAATGGAAGTCACATTCTGCTACTTTCTGATGACAGAAGTTTGTTTGCTTACCTGAAAAAGGTAAATTTTACGACAAGTGATGCTGTTAAGCTGACCCTCCCATCTAGAATGGAAAGTTCTAGTAACAACCTGTATTACAATAATCTGAACTGTCAGATTTCCCTTAAACTAGTTTTCATAGCAACTTTTAAGGTATGTGAAGTTCTTTCACTGTGGCAGGAAACATTAATCATCCTGATCTGTGCAGATTTACCTAGGCTTCTTTAGTTAAATTATAGGAAGAAATTATAGAAGTCTTCCATAAAACAACCTTCAGAATGCTATTTAGTCCTCTTTCCTATTTGAAGTAGATCGTCTCCAATGCTGAATCAAGTCAGCCTTGGGGTTAGGTTTATTTGGTTTTGTCCAGAGGTTCTACATCTTTATAACCTTCTCAATGTTTTACAATATTTCCACCCCCATTCACAGTGTGAATCTTTCGTCTGCAACTTTGGATATGGATCCTTGTTACATTATATGCTACTACAAAGAATTGAGATGCGTTGGCCTCTCTTTTTTTTCCCTTTTTCTTTTCCTAGCTCTGTTTTAAGCCATTATAGGCATTAGGCTGCCTGTTTACCTCTTCCTCATCAAACTGAAAACGCTAAGTTGTTTCAGCCTCTGCAGTTCATAGTAACTTGCTGGTTGCATGCATCAAGAATTTGTAGTAACTCAGTTTCCCAATCTGGGCCTGGGGATTGCTGCTTAGTGTTTTCATGGCCTGTCCTGATTCATACAGTTACTCAGTCCCAGCTGCAGAGCTTTCAGTTTAGATTTTCGTGAGGATTTTTTGATCCTACTGTGATATTTCTTCAAATGAAGATAAGCCATCAGGCTTTTCAGCTAAGACTGTTGATTTTGCGTTGTTTGCTAATTTACTCAGTATGTATTTGTTCTCAACATAGTTGTTGCTGAAGATAACATTTATCCCAACTACAACCAGGGGTACTTAAGTTTGTGACCTGTTTGCAAATGAGTATTGAACTATTTAGCGCCCCTTGAGCCCAATAATCCAGCCAATTTTCTGCTCACCAAACCATCTATTAATCTAGTTAATGTTCTTGTGGCTCCAAAATAAGAATGCCACAGTAAATAGACCACTTCAAAAGCCTTACTTGAAGCAAAGGAGTATTATTACAGTTACTGCTTTTCTTCTCTTTGCATAATAATAGTCCCTTCATTATTGAATGAAATCAGGTTGACCAGTTCTTATGTCATCTATCAATAAGTTCTCTTCTGTCATCTATTTCTGAACCCATACAATGCTTCTCTCTTTCCACCACAACTGTTTGCAGAATTTCTTCTTGTTACTCTGTTGGTACTGCATTTAAATGTGAGTTTAAATGGACTTTGACCTGCCATATTTTATCCAGCTGTCCAGACAGCATGTTTTATACTTTGCTTGTTTCCCACTTGCATTCCAACAATTCATCATGAAGCTACAGTCTTAAAAAAGGAGACTTGTTGAAATTCTTGATGATCTTGTGGAGCAGAATGGTTTTATTATGTTGTCTTATGAAGCAGCTTTTAGTTCTCCTGGGCACCTCCACACAACTTCCTTGGCTATTTTGCTTCATGATCCCTTAAGAAGCTGAAGTTTGCTGAAGGTCCAGAGTTATGACTTTGCTTGTACCTTTTTAGCCTTCTTCCAGATCCTGAGCCAGTTGTCTTGCAGTATTTACAGTAAACATTGGTATATATATCTGTGTCTTATATATTCAGCATTATTCCTGATTATTGCCTCTGCCACTTACACCAGGAGGCTGTCTGCTACTCGCACTCTAGTATCTTCTTGAATGAATTGCATTAGGTGTGTGAATGATGGAAATCTCCCTTGAGCAGCACAACTTGTGATCAGGAGACTAATGCCAGTTGCTTGTGGGAAGTCTTAACCATATCCTCCTCCTGATGGTGTGATGTTACAGACACTGCTAGACAATGTTGCTGCTCTGTTCCATCCTGTTCTGAGTAACAGCTCAGACATATGTCTGGTTTTGATATATGGTTTCCAGTCAAAATGCTCCATCACATGGATGCAGAGACATAAAGGTAGGAGGCACAGCATAGCTAGTTATTGCAAGATGCCTGCTTCTACTGGGTCAATTCTGGTTGACTAGAGGGGTGAATAAGCATAATAATCTTACCCCAGAGCAACATGATTCCCTAAAACTTTGATCTTTTCAGGTTGTCATTGGTACCCATTGGATAAGTAGTAGAGTGACTAATCAGAAGGATTGCCTAAGCCTTGCAATGTTCTCCTGGCATCATTGCACTAGGGAAGCACCAAAAATGCCAGGATAATGTGGCTAGGAAGCAAGTACCTCTGTCCTGTATAAGGAGTAATCAACACTAACGCTTATCATTACTGTTAGAGTCAGTATTATTAAGATAATTGCAGCATATGATCCGGAATGCTGCAAGTGCCACTACAAGGAGTTTCCTCTTGTGCTGCAGTCTGAGAGGTATCATCTCACAGAACTTGAGTGTTAGCTTTTATGGAAGGAGATAAGTTACTTGACCATGGCTTCAAAATCCCCATCTGAGTATCTATAGTGCTTGTTGAAGTAGGTGTTTAAAGTTACCATAAGTGCAACTTTGAGAAACCTTAAATTTAAGATGGGAACTCCTAGCATCATCTTCTACTCTCTTGCTTCACAGATATTATTTATTGAAGTATTGAAGCCTTTTAATGGGGAAAAAATAAAAGTAAGCAATTTCAAGAATTAGTGAACATGGTTCCTTGTCTCTGTAAAGTTCTAAATGTGTTTACCTTTGTTTGCTATTTCCAGGTCAGAAAGCTGCAGAACAGACAGGCAAAATGCATGGCATCGAGGCAGATAAACAGAGCAGATGCAGCAACTGTTTGTGCAGAAACAAACCAGCTTGGTATATTTTACTACTTTCTTCGATATTTAAGTCAGAATTGCAGTCACTTCAGACAAACAGGGGCAGAGTACAGTGTCTTTCAAATGTCCTCATCTCTTTTAAGGAGAAACTTTACAGCACTACTGGCAGGAGGTTTCATTAGAGCCCTTCTGTGGATTATTTAAACATCCTCAGCTAAGCAGACTTCCAGTGATATGGTTTGTAATCAGTGAACTAACTATTCCTAATCACCAACTAGAATCCTTTTGGCCACATTCAGTTTCCAGTTTGTTGCTGGAATGTCTACTTTGCTGAAAATGGTAACTATTTTAGAAAGGTTTCAGGAAGTGCCTGTCATGTCTGTGCTTATCTGAGAAGTGTGACTTCAGCAGTTGAGCACCCTGATATTGGGAAGCAGATTACCTAGATGGCACTTCTGTCCAGGAGTTAATAAGATTCTATTGTGGAAAGCTGCAGCTAAACTGAATGAGGTGTGGAGGGGGAAATTCTAGTGGTCCTTATGGTTACCATTGGTCATCTAATGCTGTCTCTGAAAGTTTACTGAAATTTTGTGGTTAAAGGGGGGTTAAAAAATTAAAAAAAAAACTTAATGTTCAAATTACTGAATAAAGTTCTCACGGTTTTGTTTTTTTATTGAAGTAGATAATGATAATCCTTTTTTGTCAATTAATTTTTTAGCAGATCCTGGATACTTCTGAATTATTGATGTTGTCTTTTCTCTGTGCTGTCCTAGGAAAATGGGGAAAAATAAGGCATAATGTGAATTGCAGTTGTTTGCTTAAAATATCTTCGCAATTTTAATATGTATTTCTCTTGATCATAGTTGAAGAAAGTGAGACAACTAAGTGGAGAGCTGGTGAATTTTTCAATCCTATGCTTAACAAGCAACAGAAATTGGCAGTGAAAAGGATACTGAGTGGTGAATGTCGTCCAACACCTTATATTCTGTTTGGACCACCAGGAACTGGAAAAACGATAACAGTAGTTGAAGCTATTTTACAGGTAATGATGGATGATAAGTGGGTAGTCTCTAATCTTTTCAGTATTGGAACACTTACAGTGATTTTGTAAGTACCATCACTTCTTTTTTTTCCTCAACAAGAACTGGAAATACTGTTCTTAAGCCTTTTCACTGAGCTGCTCAGAATGATGAAATTAATATGAATTTGAAAAAAATCCTGAATCGCTTATTTTAATAACTTGAAGCTGTAGTGAATATTAACAACTTGTGATTCTGGAACTGAATAATAGATTCTTGAAGCATGGTATGCATCAATGTAATAACCATGCAGTAATTCTGCTCTTAGGGTACTCAGCTTGAGAACACTTAAATCATGGCTGTCAAGAGCAGTGTTCTTGAACTGCAAAAGGATGGATGATTCTATCTGGATTCTATATTCAGTAAAATAAAATGGATATATGTTTAAGTTATGTTTGAGCTATTGCTACTTTTTCAAATAACTGTGGGTTTGTTTTTTTTTGTTTTTCTTTTCTGTCCATCTTTTTGAATGTAGATACATTTTACTTTACCAGATAGTCGAATCTTGGTTTGTGCACCATCAAACGCTGCAACAGATCTGATTTGCTTGCGGCTGCATCAAAGCAATCAATTAAAACCAGGATCTATGGTCCGAGTCAATGCTACTTGCAGATCTGTAGAGGTAAATACTACAGATAACTGCCAGTTAATATTTCTTTTTTTAATATTTTAATCTTAAAATACTATTTATTAATGTAACTGTCAATATTTATTAGGCTGAAGAGACATGGCTAGGAAAGTAGTAACTAATTTAGGTTTTCCAGAAGATAAATTGAAAAATATTTCTGTATGAAACATATATACAGTCTTGATGGGTGAAGAGAATGCATGTGTCTTCTTTAGGCACATTAAACCGAGAATTCATTTCAGTGCATTGATCTAAGTGTAAACATTTAGTTCCACTTCCAAAATAAGTCATTTTGGTTTTTTAATTATTCCATCGGTATTTTGCTAAGCATGCTGTTTCGTTTCTGCAGCAAATCGATGACATCGTGAAACCTTACTGCAAGGATGGTGATGATATTTGGAAAGCAGTGTGGTTCAGGATAATAATTACCACTTGCAGTAGCGCAGGAATGTTTTATCAAACAGGAATGAGGTACAGTGCTACAAACAGGAGTATTGTTGAGATATCTGGCTTCATGGCTAACCTCTTGTTCTTAATAATGTCTCAGCTGCGAATTTCTTCACAGTAAATTAAGAAAACTTTTTGACAGAGTTGTTTTTCTACCACTAGCAATGGGAGCCTTAGCAGTGACATTGCTGGTTACAGTCATGTTGTCTTAAAAGCATTTAGGAGTTCCCACTAAGAATCATATTGCAGGTTTTTTATAGTCTTTATTAGTTGTAAAGAGTCACCATGTAAAGTGCTGTTAAGTAAAGATTCTTCTGATTTTGCTTCCAGTTTTCCAAAAGGACACTCTTAAGTGCCTAACTGATTTAAGAGCTGTTTTATAGAAATAGAGGCTAGCAGTTGTCTTTGCTAAAGCAAGTTCATTATTCAAATGAAATACTTGGAGGCATTTGAGAATGAGGAAGGTTTGCCCAATTGTCTTAACCTTACTAATAAATAAAGCTGTAATTAAGATAAGTGGTGGTTGTATATAAGAGAATATATAGGGGAATTCACAGATGAAGAATTAGAAAGAAAAACACAGTGACTGCATTCTGCTTTTTGATGTATTTTCAGCCTTTGCTGTATACATGGAGATGCCTGGTGTGCTTGACAGGGACATTTACAGAATTGCTTAGATCAGCCACGGGGTGGCAGAATTAACTTTTCTGTGTGGGGGGGAAATGCCCAGTTCTGAGTTTATGTTTATTCATTCTAGGCTTGGACACTTCACACATGTGATTTTGGATGAGGCTGGGCAAGCAAGTGAGCCAGAAAGCCTGATTCCCATTGGATTAATTTCAGAAGTTAATGGTCAGGTAGTTGTCTTAGCATTGTCTCTTGAAAGGAAAAAAGGTTATTAGCATTGTGAATGGTGCAAACTGCAAGCTGTCATTCCTGATAGTGAGTGTGAAGTTGTAGGTGCATGTAATAAACCTCACAAATGTACAGTTAAGTTGGTTTTAGATTTTTAACACAGTTTTCATTCCCACACGTTAACGTCATTGTTTTATGTCTGAATGCTAGTCTGCATTAGAAGGTCAGGGTTCAGTATATGAAATATGTCAAAAATATTTTGAAATAAACAGCAATTTACTTCTTTTCTGGGTCTAACCCTTTGCAAACAAATGAGGTGTTTGGGGGTAAAGAGGAGAATTTGATGTGCATTCGTCTTGGAATTCTGAAGTGTGCGTGTTATTGAGACTACATTTAATAACAGCTTTAATAGATATTTTTTTTTAAATACACAGATAGTTCTGGTTGGAGATCCGAAGCAATTAGGGCCTCTAATAAAATCTAGAATTGCAGTGGCATTTGGATTAAATGTATCCTTTCTGGAAAGACTGATATCAAGAAATATGTACCTGAGAGATGAGGATGCTTTTAGTGCTGATGGATCATATAACCCTTTGTTGGTGAGTAAAATTAAATCATTTTGCTTTTTTTTCAGGTAAAGAATGATGAACTGTGGTTGCTGATGTTTTCTTAACACCTTTAACACCTTTTTTTTTTTTTTTGGCCTTTTAATTCCCATGCTTAGGTTTAAGTCTTGCTTGAACATTAGCTTAGTAGTAAGTCTTCATTATTTTGAATGTGTATTCCAAATAGATGCTCTAACTTCTTAAAACCTTTAAGGAGAGCTCACATAGTAAGACAGCAGGAAATGAGGGCTTAAAGAATCTCAAAGGTCTTCAGGTATCGTGTCAGTCTTCTTACTTCTGAGATGGTCCATTTCCTTCCCATTTAGGGAGGGGAAGGAACTTGTTTTCTGTTTTTACTTATAGATCAAAGCTGCTTTTTTTTTTTTTTCTTTTTTTTTTTTTTTTTGCCTTCTCTACAATTTTGGGGGAGCATTAGGAAAGCTGAACATTGCAAGATGGTAAGTGGTCTTCTTGGGAGCTGCATACTTTGAAGTCTGATGCATAACTCAGTTATCTTTATGAATCCTTCCAACTCAGGATATTCTCTGATTTTAACTGCCCATTTTGGTTACAGATTTTATTTTTTTGTCTCTGCAGATCACAAAACTCATAAACAACTACAGGTCGCATTCTGCATTGCTTGCCTTACCGTCTAAATTGTTTTATCATAAAGAGCTGGAAGTTTGTGCAGACGCTTCAGTAGTAACTTCTTTGTTATACTGGGAGAAACTGCCCAGGAAAGGGTTTCCATTAATTTTTCATGGAGTAAGGGTATGTAAAATGTTCCTGTAGTCTAAGTGTAAATAAAGAGGCTTCATAGAAGTTTGCTAATGTTGTAGACAAAAGTTCTATTCTTTAGAATGGATTTCAGAAAGAAAATGGAAAAAGAGTAAGTTTTTTTCAAGAAGTATGGCTTCTTGACCATCTGGTTTTCAAAACAGCTACTGAAGACGAATAGCTTTCTAAAAACTTAAGCAGCTGCAGGTTGCAGGGTATTGTCATTTTAGAGATCATTTTAATAAAAACTTAAATTGACAAATTTAGCAGTATGGAATTTAATTCTGGTTAAGAGTTTGCTGCATTAGAATGGAGGCAAGCCACTAAAACTAGAAGTTTATCAAAGATTAAAAAGTCAAGGATAAAACTGGTACTTAAAGAAGAAAAGTTTTTGTGGGTGTTCCAAGAAGTTAATGAAGTAATAAGTGGTTTATCCAGTGTTTGGAGATGCTTGTGTCTGAACTCTTCTGCTTTGCACAAAAGCAGGGTAACAGCTTGCAAACACCTGCAATTCTGAGCTCAGATTTATATTCTTTGTCACATATTTAAAGCATTGCCATCATATCATACAGATGGTTGAAAAGGATTTATAGCTGAGAAGGACATTTGTATATATTCTTATATCACAATTTCTGTTGTTCTTTAGGTTTTTTGTTTGTTTTGCATTTAAGATGTATAAGACTATAATTGGTTAAATATGTAGTTAGTTTTTGCTAATTCTTCATCTTCTTACTTTGCTTCTCCTAATACAGGGCAAAGAAACTCGTGAAGGTCACAGTCCTTCATGGTTTAATCCAACTGAAGCAGTTCAAGTAATGCAGTACTGTTGCCACCTGGCTAAAAATGAAAGCATTGCAGTGTCAGTGACAGATATTGGAGTTATTACACCATACCGCAAGCAGGTACAACTAGTATTTAAAACTTCAAAGTTACTGTATTTAAAGTTGTAGTTTTGTGTTGCTGCTCTGGTTTGGTAAAGTCGGTAAGCATATATCAGACATTCACTGTGTTTTGTTTTATCATTCACTAATGATGTTCCCATCAAACCTCAGTTTTTTCACTCTGTATGGTGCAAGTAGCAAGGAGAGGTGGAATCTCTGCACAGCCCTGTGGTAAGTCTTGGGTTGGCACATATTCCATGATGGAAGAAGAGCTTGCATGGATAAACACCTAAGATCTAAGTTGTTCATGTCGTTAAAATCTATCAGAAAACGTGCTAATTTCTGTTTACATGTAGGTAGCAAATATTCCTCCTGTTGAGTCATGTAAGAAGTGTACATAGCAGGAAAAGCTACTGTTTTGTTTTAAAACCTTAGTAGTAGATGATGGCTGACTATGGTGTAGGCATTCCCTACAACCTGTCTGTGTTAAATTACTCTACATGTCTTTGGTTTTGAAATAATCCACTCTAAAATAGGAAAATAAATTCCTTCAAACATTTTTTCTAGGTGGAAAAAATTAAATTTCTTCTGAGAAGCATTGATTTGTCAGATATTAAAGTTGGCACAGTAGAAGAGTTTCAAGGACAAGAGTGCATGGTTACCATCTTATCAACAGTATGTATAATTGTTGTGGTCTTGTCTAGAATATTTGTGTGTTCTTAATTCTCTGTAGCTCCTTTTTGACATGGAGCTTTGAGAAAACCAAGGGAACTAATTTTGTCATTCTTCTGTCATAGTAGTTGGGAAAAACGTTTAATTGAAATGCATGCAAACAGGATGGTATATCTGTTTTTTGAGATATTTTGAGGTAGACTTCAAACCTTTCTAAGTAATTCAAAATGAGTTTAGAGTGTCATGCAGATAATATATCTTCACTTAAGCATGCTGAGAGATGATAGAAACTGGATGCAATATAAGTATTAGAGAGAACTGTATAAACCACAGTAATCCATAGTCATTGTTCAGCTTATGAATGTTGATGTAGGTTCTTTTGATTTTCTGTTTGAGAATTACCGTATACAGCTGATGATTACCCCGACACCAGTGCTGACTGTAGGAATCCAGTACCCTTTTTTACTGTTGAAGAACACTTGACAGTCTTTCGTGAGCATTTTCATGATGCATGATGTTGAAGTGTTCTGCTGTTTAAGTAATGGGATGTTGGCCAATGTCTTTTCTGGCTTCTGGCTATTTGAATCTGAAGCTGTAAAATACCTTGCAAAAGAAGGGACAGGGAAAAGGAAGTCTGTGCTATTGTCTGTACTCCAGCAGTACAATGGTAACAGGACATCATTCTCACAGTACTTAACTTCCTTGATTTAGTATTGGTTGACTACATCTGTGTAAATATGATAGTACAGAGATGCACATTGTATCGCTAGAAATTTGTATATAAACATGAGAATGCAGAGCTGTTTGTTTTCACTCTTTGCAATAAAGGAATCTTTCAGAAAATTTCTGACTGATCACAGAAAGGCAAAGATGACTGACACACTCCGAAATATTCTTGATTTGTAGGACATTAAAAAACCCATCAACTCTAGCATTTCTTCTACTGATAAGGCAACATCATGAAAACCACTGATTTTATGTTGGCATCTTGTGTTTCAGCTTACAATGGATATTCCTGATGCTCAAATAAAGCTAATATACCATTCCCTTGAAATTGCTGAAGTTACATTAGTGGAAAATAGAAGGAAAATAGACCTTCTTTGGGAAAACCAGTGGTGGGAAATCAGCTAAATAGCTGAATTTTGGATATTGAAGCTAACTTGTGTATTGTTCATATTGAGCTGTGGTTTGATATAGTGAGCAAATTATATTTCTTTAATAGATTAAAGTTACACTGTGGTAAAGTAAGTTGGTTTCTCATTATTCCAGTTTTGAGTCTCTATGTGTGATCTTTAGGTGCGATCTTACGAAGACACACTTGCTGAAGAGGAGTACTATTTGGGCTTTCTCTCTAACCCAAAGAGATTCAATGTAGCAATTACTAGAGCAAAAGCTTTGCTGATTGTCATAGGAAATCCTCATCTTCTTGTGAAAGTAAGTTGTTTTTGTTTTCTTCTTATATCTTCTTATTATATATGTGTGGTATTTTCCATGGTAAATGACTTATATGGAAGGGGTGTTCTGATGTAATTATTTTCATTTTTAAACGGACAGAGGTAGAAGTGATTACTACCAATTAATGTAACTACCTGCAAAAGAGATCTCTTTTTTGGGCTCATGCATGGTTCTTTCTGACCTTCTGGACAAAAAGAACAGTATTCATGAAATGAACTGAGTGGGAGGTGTGGTCTCCCCACACCTACCCACAACACATGTAACTTAATATATCTATCTACCTGTCTTCCTGCTTTGTTGCTCCATTCTTGCACTGTTTACGCTGTTCTGTTTATGTGCTATTAAATCTTCTGCATTTGTGTGCCATGTTAATTTGTTGGCAAGTTCATTACACAGAGTAACATGTTTAATATAAACATTAATCTTTTCTTGTAGGATCCCTGTTTTTGTGCACTACTGGAGTACAGTGTAACAAATAATGCTTATGTAGGTTGTGACCTGCCTTCTGAGCTGAGAAGCCAGCAACAGTGAGTATCTCATCTTCACTTTAACCATCCTAGACACAGAGCAATTTAAGACATTTTTCAGACTTAGGTTATTTGAAAGATGAGAAATAGAAAAACGTGTGCTACAAATTTAAGGTTTGAATTTGCAGTCGTAAATAGTGTGAACATAACATGTAACCGTAATTCCTCCATCCTGTAAGAAGAGTCTTAGCATAATATTAAATACAGGGTGTTTTGGACTTTGGTATTTTGTATACCCCTAAATATTGCAGCATGTATTTGGGGAACAGAAGGATTTGAGTGGGGGAATGCTGTAGGGAGAAGTATTTATGGTAGCTGTACTATACTCAAAGAATTTTCTTGATTTAGTTAAACACATCCTTTTTAGGATCATATAAAATGTTGCTATATTATCTTCTAGATAATATTATTATTATATTGTTATAATATTATAATATTATCTTCTAGTTGAAATTGACTATCAGGGTGTTTGTTCTTGTTCATGGAAAGGTAATCAAAATCCATTTTTATCTTATCTCTTTAATAGGCAGGTGTGACTAATTTTTCAGTGTTCAAGATGCATTCAGTCCTCTTCTGTTTCTGAAGCTAAGAGTACTTAACAGGAATCCTGCACCTTTTGGCCTTGGGGAAAGGCATGCATCCTGAAATTCCTTGAAGTTTATCCAACAGAGGCTTCCTAATATTTCCTTTCAAGAAGTGAAAAAGTTGGAATTTATCATTATAAAATGATACGTACAGGCAACCAGTTTGCTTTTTTTGTTTAGAAGTATATCATTTTGCTTCTGCATAGAGCGGGTGTGTGTGAGTCCTACAACATTCAGAATAAAGTTATTGCTGAACTTGTATTTTAATTTTTCTTTAACTTTTTTTTTTCTTGACATTTCAGTTTTTCTCAGACTCGTGTAGTGCCTCCTGAAACTCTTCCATCTCAGGAATATGTTTTTGTGTTGTTAGTTGGTTATGGAGTGTGACATTGATAATGCCTTCTAGATTAAACTGGAATGATGAGTGAATATGTCCACTTGGCTGATGTTGAGTATCTTAAGCCAACCAAACTTAAGGCCCTGCTTTTTTTGTTTAAAGCCTTTGTATACGTGTCTGAGATGACACAGGATTCTGTTTCTCAGCTGCAGTCCATCTGTCTGCTATGGTTTATGTCAGAATGCCTCAAATGATGGGTTTAAAAGGTGGGTGGTGGGGGGAGACAGTGAAAACTGCTGTGTTTCTATTAAGATTCTGTACAGTAGCATTGTGTTGAACTTAGTAAACAATGAACATAAACTGTAACTCCATTTTGTACTGTGCTGTTACCTTAAATTGAATGTGTTGTTCTCTCCAAGTTGACTAAATATTGCCATACAGCATTTCAAAAGTAAGCTGGGCAGTTAGCTGCTGTTGTTCAGAAACTGCCAGTAGAACCCAATGGCTTTCTGCAGCAAACAATGTAGGTAACCTACAGAGAAACAAAGAGAGGGGTAAAAACAAGATTTGATTTGCAGTCAGCTCATACTACGTTCACTTCTGGTGGGCACTGTACTTCCTTCTGCAATGCTTAATGTGTGGATAGGGCAGCTTATAGCTTGGTGAGACATCAAAGCCAGATACGCAGTATGGTGACGCACTGTGTAGAACCTAGACTATACTTCGTGTGTTTATCCAGTCTGAGTCACTGCTGTGTTTGAGCAGCACTGCAACCTCATCAGCCTTGTCTCTTTGGTTTGTTACTCTGCCAGGTTAGTTGTTATTACTCCTGAACAAGTCATAATGGACAGTTTGTTGCAGTATTATACTGAAAATGTCAATGGCTGTAATGCCATTCAGCATTCTACATAAACCTTTGGAATCTGTCCAATAAGGAATCTGTTCCTTGTTGAGGGATCTCCTGTATGTATTCCTTTCAGGATTATGATGGACTAGATCTCACAGCAACTACATAGTCCTATTAAATGGTCTTTTAGTTCCCTTCCACTACTACTGCTTATAAGTACTGGTGACAGTTTTCTCAAGTGTTCTTATGTTCTATTTGAAGAACAGTAAAGTTATAAGAGAGATTAATAGCACTTACTTCATCACTAGGTGTAACTCAAGACTCATTTGTGATTCCATGGCCTTATGTATGGTAAGGTAGATACTGAAGAATTACTACATTGCTCTTCAAATCACAGTAGTTTGCAAGCTGACTTAACTTCTACAAAGAGCATTTTAGGATATGAAGGCATATTGGAGGCACAGTCCCTCCTGTTGTTCATTCTACCTTTTTAAAGCTCCTAAATTAATGAAATTGCTGCCATTCCTCTGTTCACAGTGGTGCAGTATAGGTCAAGCCAGGCTAAATGACTGGTGTAGGAGTTGCTGGGTATATACTCCATTATTTCTCCTATGTTTTGTCCTAACAGATGTTTAGCTGTGCTTTATCTAATCAGAGTTGCATCCCTAGCAACTACATAGCAGCATACTGAAGGTCAGACTGGGTTCCTGTGACATCAGCCAAACTATGTAAGTCCTGCCAGCTCATGTAGTCCAGGAAACACTCATGGCAAGGTGCTGCCCCTGCCACACTGAACAGGCTTTGCAGGCACACTGGTTGTACTGCAACAGATAATGGGGGGTTGGAGCCCTGTTTGTCTTTTCTACTCTTCATCCTCCTGAAGAGTGGTCAGTTCTACACCTTGTGTTTTCTTTCCAGAGCCCAAATTCCAATAAGGACATTAGATCAGCAGGGCAAGAAATGGAATTCACAGCACACAGGCAACTGCACCTGCTGTTTACCATCTTCTGGAACCTTGAATTTACGATGTCAGGAAAGTTTAATGCACTTTTCTTCTTTAGATGAATCAGCTTTGAGGTGTAAGGGAACACTGGGCTGAGTGTTTTGGAGCTCGGATATCAGAAAAAAAGAGTATTCTAAATCTTAATAGGAAACAGACTCTCTTAAAAAGTGTTACTGGTTTTTTTTGCAGCTAACAAGAAGAGGACAGTCGCTCACAGAATCACAAACAATTTGTCTCAGATTTAGCAGGCTTACTAAAATTTATGTACTCCGATTATTTAAACAATTGGCTTTATTCTAATAGCAATAGTAATGAACGTGCAAGCTGGGAGGAGGGTGTTCTTCTAGGACAGTGAATAATGGGAGTGTAAAATAATCCTTTTAAACCTCTTTCAGCTCCTTACAGCGTTAGGTGTTGCCATGTTTCAGTACTTCTTAAATGATACTTTGGTACCAGTCTGTTGGGAATTGCTCCGTGAGGCACCAGGAGACACTTGCACTGCTGTGTCCTGCTGAGGAGCAGCGGGGAGGCGATGTGCTCTGGAAGGCAAACTGCAGACCGTGGAGTGAACAGCTGTCCCTGAGTGGAGGATGAAGTGCTGCCGATATGTTCCATTTGGAAGGGCTTGGAATTTGGCTGAAGGGCACGAACAAATCGGGAGGTTCTCCTGAGGAACTGTAACATCAAGAAGGAAAAACTGAGGAGATGGAAGAGACTGTAAGTAAGGAACAAGCACAGTCTACAAAGGGAAAATAGACAGTTTAAAGTAAAGATCACCCCCAATAAGTCGCTTTTCCTAACCGCTACTCTCTTCACGCTGACTTCCATATGTGACTTCTCTTCCTCTCGCATAACTCTAAAACCTATCATGGCTGCCTGTGTCGTCTCTCCCTACAAGCATAGGAGACCATTATGTTCCTAGTTAATGGAAAGTAGTGTAAGTAAGAGGTGAAGGACAGCATTTGGGAAATGAAAATGGAGTTCTGCGGTTCTTGCTCTTGCTGAAGAAGTGTAGGTCACTGATGCAGAAGTAAACTGGTTTACCTTTCTGTGCAATACAAAAATGCAATAAAAATGCTTCAGTGGGCTTTTTAGTACAAGGATGCTCAGCAGAAGTGTTTATTTCCATAACGGATCATCAGTGTTCTCCAAACAACATGAAAAGCAACAAAATGGATCTGTGTGTAAACAGCAGGAAGAGGAGCCCGGTCACTGTCAGCCTGGCTGGGTATTGCTGTCAGTCATGGTGTGTATTTAGAGGGGCCACAGCAGCCAGAGGAGCTGTCCTGCTGGTGTGCAGGTTGAACAGGGAGCAGAATCATCCTTAGTGCCGCAACTCTGAAGTAACCCCTTGTATCACGTACTATTAAGAACTTCAAAGGAGAAGTCCTAACCCTGCAACTCTGGTGATTCCAGCTGGCCCTCTTCAGCAGCACAGCTGTGAGATGAGGTGGCCAGGTGCAGGAATTGCCCTCAGCACGGGGCTGGTGCAATGTGGGGGCTGGTGGGGGCCAGCAGAGCAGCCTCTGCACAAAGCTGCAGCAGTGAGCTGGGGAAACGCACAGCAGGAGGCACGTGGGCAGTTTGTGATATGCTGGAAGTACGGTGTGGGAAGTCACGGGGCTTGTGGTGGTTTCTCTTCTGCTGCTAACAGCTGTGGCTTGGGGCAATGAGAACAGCATAGCGGGGACTGAAGGGTAGTGAAAATTTCCCTTTTGGCTTCCCTTAAATTAACAAGAACACAGCACAGATGGGATAAGTGAGGCGGAAGAAGAAATCCAGCATAACATTTCCTGCAGAGTGATTAAAATGCAGGCATTCTTTGCATTGAACAGGACAGTGACCGAAAGGCATTTAAACCGCTATTGTATTTCCTGTTGTGAAGAGTGCCCTTGAGGTCGTGTTGGCGTTGCCTGGCTTAATGCTGTATGTTCGCCAGATGTCCCAAAGCATAAGGATGATGGGATTGCTGAAAGGTCAGTAAGCAGAAACCAAGTGACTTTCTGAGGCTCTTTGTTAATTTTACTTAAGCCACCACTGATTTTTAACAGCAACCCATTTGCCAAATTCTTCATTTAGATTCTTTCATCCATTTTACCACTGTCAAGCTTTTGTAAAGCATGCTGTACCAGGTACCGCTAACAAGGCAATGAGTCCTCTCACATGCACTGCAGGTGAATGTTATTGTTTCATTTGCACTGAAAATAGCAGCTGTGATATTATCCCTTTAAGGTTCAGAATGTTCTCAAGTTATCCTACAAATTATTGTGCGCTATGAGCATAGGTGGCCTGCATGGTAGCGCACTGTACATGCAGGCAGTGCTACGTGCACAGGAAGACCTAGCAAGAGAAAAATCCAAGGAACAGAATTTGTTTTAATTGACTTACTGTAGAAATACGCATGGGAAGAAACAGATTGCAAAAGAGCACAATTAATTTTTGCAGAATTTATTAATAGCATAAATAAAAATAAATTCATTACAGACAGATCGCTGCTGGTAATTATAAGTTGCTCTACATCTAAACATTGTCCAGATAAAACTGCAGATCTGCATGAGATCAAAGTCAGCAAGCTTTGGTCTGGAATCAGAAGTCAACTTTAGCTGTCCTACTTGTAGGGATACCCTGATATAAAATGAACTGACACCTTTCTCAGCATGAAAAAGAAGTTTTAAATGCTCACAATAGTTTTCCATCCTGTTTTTTCACCTTTGCCTCCTGGTGATCGTGTTGCTTCATGGCCTTGCAAGAGCGAACACACAGGCAGCAGGGAGCAGCCCTGCTTACCACATCACTGAAGACATGGCAGCCAGCAGCCTGGTGAGTTCTGAAGTGCGCAGTAAGTGGTGCCAAACACGTTCCGTGTATAAATGAGTCCTCGGACACTTCATAACAAGTCATTCAAAGAACCAGCTGAAACTTAACACAGTAGGTGCATTTTTTAAAATCTTTTGAATGTAATCAAGTGCTTTAAAAGTGCTTTCTTTCCTCTCTTAGTCCCCTGCACACCAAGTTCATCATCACTTCCTGCAAGGTAAAACTGTGATCCTGGAGCAAGTGTGCTCCAAAGTGTCTACTTCAGTTGCTCCTTGGTTTCCTACTGCAAAAAGGGATCTGCTATTTCTGTGTTCTCATCATCTGAGTTTTTACCAATCCTTTGGGGCAGTGCGGTTGCTTAGTTCGGTGTTAATCTGGGGCCCACAGAACTGATTAAGAACACAAGAAATTAAGAACACAAGAAATTAAACACGAACTTTTAGTGTTAGAAGTCTCAGGGTGTCGGTACCCGTGCACCGTTTGCATTTGAAGTCATGTTCTAAGTGGGCATTTTTGATGTTCTGAAATCATGTTTCAGAAACCTCCTTTACACAGCGCAGGTGCAAGCTGTGTGTAATGGCACTGTCTGCTCTCCACAGACAGCAGAAGGAATCCCGCTATAGGGCTTGGATCAGGAAGTGATGTAATTTAAACACCCGAGTACAGTTTTCAGGAAGCGGGTTGTCTCTACGTCAGTATAAATCGGTGTGCTCGGAGGCTGAAAACCTTTAAGTGATGATGCTTTGTCAGGTACTCGTGGATCCCTCTCCTCGTGATTAGAAAATCACTGATTTAATGCAAATTGTGTAACAGCTGCCAGTGTACGCTGCAGCAGAGGCGCATGGTTTAATAATCCATCAGCACCTGAGCAGACCCACAGACAGAATGAGACCGGTACCCAGCAATCCTCCCACCCCACTGACAGCGTCTGCGTCAGCAGTGCCCGGGAGACGTGCACCTCCCTCTGCAGCCACGCCACAAATTACTGCATGCCCTCTGCAGTGCACCACAGCGATACATCCCCTGCATTAAAGAAACTGCACGGCCCCTTTAACTCCCACTGCCACCACTGCCCTGCTGTGTGTATGAGACTTTGGGAGAATTAGTTCTGCTTTCTTAGCTGATGTACGTGGAGGTTTGCATAGATGTCTTAATTCCTTCTTCAGTGTACATTGAGTTGTTAAGCACTGGAATAGGCTCCCCAGGGAGATGGTTGAGTCACCATCCCCGGAAGTGTTTAAAAGCCATTTGGATGTGGTGCTCAGGGACATGATTTAGCAGAGCCTTGTCAGTAGGGTGATGTGGTTAGGTTGTGGTTGGAATCAATGATCTTTAAGGTCTTTTCCAACCTGAGTAATTCTATGATTCTGTGTCAGCTTTTCACAGATTTCATTAGGAAAACTGGTTAAGATTTTTACCTGTATGACGTTCCTTTAATAGTTTATTCCAGTTTCATTTGTGTTACTAATTAAAGATGGGTATTTCTCATAAATGTAGATAAGAAATTATATAATGATCTGATATTGCAGAGACTAATTTCCCTCCCAAGGGTTTGGGAAGACAATGAACAGCCATGGCCCACAGCCATGGAGCCCGTTGCCCCGTGGGCAGCATCTGACTGTGTAGAGATTACCTTGCCTTGCCTTGACTAGACTTTTTTCTCACTTCTTCTTTTAAACTTGCTTAATTTTAATATGAAAATGTCATTATATCCTAATTTAATTCTGTTCCAACAAAAGCTTTATTGAATAACCTAAACCTATAAGCCTTTTCCATCAAATATCCATGCAGCTTATGAATCTGCATGAGGTTATTCATACGGTTTAATTTTCCGTATCCGAGTCACGTAAGTACGTATTTAATATGTTAAAGATGCCTTTAAAAAGACTGTTACATCAAGTCAGTTTTTTCAGACTTTATTATCCAGTTTTGCCCCAATATATTAGATAAAATTAGTCACATTTCTGGATTCTTGGAGTGACACCTGGTCGTCTCTTCGGCTTCTCTGCAAAATACATCAGTTATGAAACAGAGGAGCTCTGTCCCTGTGCTGAGCTGGCAGGCCTCCCCTTCCTGCCCACAGAAAGGACTGCAAGGTGCCGTGGCAGGACGGACAGGAGGAAATCATATCCATTGCACAGCCTTCACACCAGGGCAGCATCTGCCCTTACCTCAGTGACTGATGTTAGTTACGATACCACATGTGGCATTTGCTCTACCACTGCTCCTAAGCAAAGAATACCTTGCCTGTGTCATGGTACTCGCCCACTGTAATGATGGATAAAAGGAAGTTCTTAATTTCTTCAAGGGTAAAGAAGTTGTTTAAATTCAGAATTATTTGGGATATTTTTAAGTAACTTCATAATAAATCATCTGCAAATTAATTGGTTCCTTGGCCGTTAGGGGTTCATTTGTTCCAAGTCTGCACACAGACTTCATCAGTTGTCTGTCCCCACAGACAAAAGGGTTTTGGTCAATAACCCACTGGTGGCATTAGACACGCTCTTTAAATTCAGCATTAAGGGCTTGTGTCAAAACCAGCATCTTATAATACACATTCAGCATAATCAAACATGAATCAGCTGCTGATGTTCTCTAGTCAGAGGTAAGCAGCTCAGTACAGGCAAGTTAATGCAGCCAGCTAGTGCTAAGTGATGGACAACTGCAGGCCGTGTGCAATCTCAGATGCAGTGGCTAGGCTTTACTAATATCTGCACTTTAGTATGACTGGCTGTGTGTGACCATCAAATTAAGAAAATGTGTCAGAGTTTACAGGACTGGGGACACAACCAACAGCACGTGCAGATGTGACAAAACCAGCAGAACAGCAGATGAACTAAAAATGTTTTACCCCAGGCTACAGAAGTGCATTCACAAGATTACAGGAAAACCAGTAAGCTTTGTTGACAGATGAGAATCCAGCTCATTAGGATACATGGTGCATGTAATCTTACCCTAATAGCTCTTCAGAGTGACATAACTTACAAAGCAAAATGTTTACAGCCAGGAAGGGAAGGGCATGATTTGCAGCAGCCATCCAGCACTGTGTATCGCACTCAAAGGAGTATTTGCTTTCTGGGCTTGGGCATCCTTCCAGTTTGTAACAAGACCTGAAACTCTACTGATGTAACATAAGGTTATAGAACAGGTTTAGCTTGGAAAGGGCCTCTGGAGATCATCTACTGCTCAGAGCAGATCCCACAGGGTCAGCTTGGGCCATGTGCAGTCAGCTTTTGGATAGCTTTAAGGCCACAGCTCCCCTGTGTACCCTTAAAATAATTCACACACCTGATCAGAACTTCTTCAAACTCGTGTCCTTTGCCTCTTCTCTGTACTCCCCCCACACTAGGAAAATGAAGAGAATGTGTTTTCAGTAATCTTTTCAAGACTGAAGTCAAAAACAAATCTGAAATTCATCTAAACTGTTTGAACCAAATGGAAATCCCTTACAGTGTATCTAGGAAGATTCATTTGCGGCGTTATCTTTTCCTGTAGGACTTAGTAATTACTAATTTTCTCTGGAATAAGACAGTATTAATTCAAACCTTTTTCAGCTTTGTTTTGTGATAAATTTTAGATGTTGGAGTTGTTTGCATATCTGTTTTCACATTAAGTTAAAATACTCAGAGAATATACATTAGAGAAGTTACACTCAGGTTTTGAGTTGGAGTTTCAGTGCAGCACAGCAGGATAGGCCAGTCTAGGTAGCATTTATACCTAGAGAATACATAGTAAGACCTGGATAAAACTGCCCAGCATGCCAGATCCCCGGGGAACTGGTTTCTGGAATGGCTGCCCAGGGAGGTGGTGTAGTCGCCATCCCTGGTGGTGTTCAAGAGGTGTCTGGATGAGGAGCTACAAGATATGGTTTAGTGGTTTGTGGTAGTAATGGTAATGGGAGGATGGTTGGGCTGGATGATCTTTTAGGTCCTTTCCAACCTTGTGATTCTATGATTCTGGCCCTCCCCAGCTCCACAGTTTCTTGCATTTTTCCCGCACTGTACCCAAGCCAGCAAACCGCATGGAGAGCTGGAAGATGGCTACCATTGGGCTGGGAGGACTTCACTGTTTGCTCACTACTGCCAAGCGCCGGGCAGTTCAGTTATAGCAGTAGTTCGGTTATAGCAGTAGTTCGGTTATAGCAGTAGTTCAGCCCCTGCTGCTGGAAATCCTGAAGAAAAGGCTGTTTGACTCGTGCAGATCAGATCTGCAAGTGGGTTACTGTGAGTTTGTGGGTGCAAATACTATACAGCAGTTCTACTGCAGGATGCAATGCAGGTGCTTTCAGACACAAGCTGGTTCTGGCAGGGGGTAAAACAGTTTTTTACTGTACCACAAAAAGAGGCACCTGTATTGTTCACTGCTGCTGAGAGTTGTTTCTATTTCTCACAAATATTTGTTTTGCTTTTGAGCAATGGTGCAATAATGTTTCCCTTCTCATCTCTTTGGTTCAGCCACTGCAAGTTCCCCAAGCTGAAATTAGGCCTAAATATTTGAGCCTATGCTACACTCAAAACCCAAAGGATGACTATGAGTCATCACTTCAGTAGTGATAACTTATTTTCTTTGTTAAATCATTCTTATTACATTTATTGTCATGTTACTATTAAAAATGCCTTTATAATTAGCTACGCACTGGTTTTATGAGTAGTTTTTTTCCAATCTTCTCATTCCAGAAATCAGTTTTGGCATCCATAACAAAATATGCCCATGTCTGGAAAAAAAATGCCAGAGTCTCCATTTGTAGATGTCTGTTGACAAACATCAGACAGCCAGAGCCACTGAAGATTATATTCTGGTTCTGCACTACCTGTCCTGTGATATTTTCTTCTAACAATGAAGGTGCCATCAGCTGAAATCTTCAGGATGCCGAGTTCTTCCTGTATCCAGTTCCGTCCATGCTGGAACATATCTGAAGGTAACCTGATGCCCAAAGTAACTCATAACCAACAACATCTACCAAAAGATGTGACAAAGGCTGTCTGACCCCTGTAGATACACGAGAAGTAACTGACCTTACAAGGCAGGCGCATAACTGGGAAGTCTCCATGCATTTGTACACGTGGATGCCAAACTTGAGGCAGGCAAAAACCACTTGCTCCCACACGGGTTCCAAGCAGTGGTGATCAGTGCCCACACAGTGCCTAAGTTGGTGGGGATAAATCCATCCTTTCCATGAGAATGCAGAGCTGTTCCCAGGAGGACTCTTCCCTGTGGTGCATTGTGAGACTTGCTTTTTCTTAGCAGGCTCAAGGGCAGAAGTCGTGTTAGCCTGCCAAGGCATGTGGCTTTGCTGGGCCTGCATATTGCTTGCTGGCAGTTGTGGTTTGGGACACAAGATCAGAGAGCCCATTCCTAATTATGTGAAGGCATTGAGTATGGAGATTGAACACGGCATGTATCATAAATCTGGCAAAGAAGATGAATGCTGTGACTGCTTTCTCATCTGTCAACACTAAAGGAGCAGCTGAACAAGACACAGACAACATGGTAGGTGGGACTATACAGTCCTGCTGACATGGGATGACCAGCGATGGCTCCACAATGTCTGAAGGATGTCATGGCTGTAAGGGACGTCCTCCAGTCTTCCAGAGCCATGGTGCATGGCTGAAGAAATTCATTCTGCTAATGAAAGAGGCCTGCAGCAATCTGACTTTGCAGTTCCAGTTTGTTAGAAAGATTCAGAGTAGGGTTGGCCTGTGTGTGTAGAACACATGTAAAATAGCACCAGCCTGAAAATCACCTGGATGTCGAGCTTGCAAAAGCATGCAGATACATCTATGACTTGCTGTGTCGTGATCTGCAACTGGAAAACCAGAGGCAAGTATTTTTGTTTAAAGCAGAGCCTACATACTGATGGATCCCTTAACCAGTGCTCCTTCAACAGCACTATAGAATTAAGGCTCAAGCAGGCGAGGGAAATTAGGGATACCATATGTGCTCAAATCTGTGCCACGCCTAACAATTCCAATGAGTTATTACTGCAAATGCACGTACTGCTTTGTGGGTTGTGAACTGGCATTAAGACATCTTACCCTGATAGCTTACAGATTTTGAAGAGCTGCTTCTGCCTTTGGGGGTTGTTGGTTTTTTTTTTAGGGTTGGTTGGGTTGGTTGTTTTTAATGCTACTGGGATGGTGGTGCTGTTAGTCTTACTAGATTATTCTGTGCCTGATTAATTGTAAGGCTTTGGGTAGCTGAGGGCTTCTATTTTCCTTTCAGAATAAAACAACAATTAAAATGTAAATGTGCGATTGCTGGCTTGGAGACATGGGGATCTGTATCGCTGAACTCTGCAGCTTATTCACTGTTCTCAACTGCATTAATGAAACTGTGTTGTCTGATATTAATTTTAATTTAAATCAAGTGACCTGTATTAATCCTACTGATTTACCCAAGAGGGTTAAAATAGTCGTGTAGAGAGAGTCGCTGATGGATAATAAGTTAATGGTCTGCATCAAGAAGACTGCAACCTGCACCAACACAGAAACTGATGAGTAATGCAGGAATATCACTCCTGCCTCTCTCAGTTTCCTTTCTCTCTCATGTCTTTACATGGGTATGTGATGTGAGGATGACCAGAGACTACCACGTCCTTTGTTGATATTATTCTGTGAACCTGTGCAGAATTCTCTGCAGTGTTCCTTCTGCATTTCTCCACCTCCTTGAACACGGGCTCTGCCTTGTGCCTCTGCGGCAGTATCTTCTACAGCCCTCTCTACTCCTGCAGGGGAGCAGCAGTATGTTCAGGTTGCTGGCAGCACAGCTTATCTTGCAGATCTCAGAGCTCCCTGCAACCCCATCCAGCTAGAGTTCCTTAATAAGCATGCAAGAAAAGGAATCTCTGCTGTGTTGTTTCTGCATGCCAAGATGTAGGGTTAAAACTTTCCTTATTCTTCATATGCCATCTGTTTGAAGGCAAGATAATAATTGAGCATAATTGAATGCTTTGAGCAACTGTAAGTTCACAGCATTAGTGTTTTCCTTTGTTTTTCTTTAATGCAGTTCCAGTACCCTATACCAGACAACATGGTATCACAGGGGCTAGAACGCCTCCCTGGGAAGTTAGAAATCTGTCATTTAGGCCCCCTTCAGCCTAAAGAATTTGAATACATACTTCTCAGTAAAATGCCTAATCATGCTACAGAATCAGCTACAGCAGCGTCGTTCTCCATCCATCCTGCTGAAGCAGAGCCAGCGTGCAGCAGAGTGCAAGATTAATGGGATCAGAGAGAGGCAATCAGCAACCAGGGAACTGCGTGCTGCACAGTGAGATGAGTCCTGGAGATTTTTGCTCCTTCCTCCAAATGATATTCATGTATTTTAGCTTGTGATGCTTGAACACGCAGGACGAGCAGCAGGAATCAGCTCTTACACCTTCAATCAAGTTTAATTAAAGGAAAAAAAATCATCATCTCATCTGTACTTCCCTGTGAATTTACATTACGAGTTTACTTCAACTTTAAATGCTCCTGGCTGCGCTGAACTGGAATTATAACAGCCTTCCATGTGATAGATCATACCACTGCCTGGCAGGGTGAAGCATTGGCTTTGCAAGCTTCAGACTGGAGTCTGAAAGAATGTCGCTGATCACAGTCTGTATTGAGCAAAGCAGGTGAGCCTGTGCTGTGCGTTCTGTTGTCAGAACGTGAAAGTCTGAAGGAAGAGAATGAAACAAGAAACAACACTGGAAGAAGCAAGCAGAAAGACAGCATCAGCTGAATAAGCAACACGCTCATGTCTCTGCTCTCCTCTGAAGTCATATAAACTGTCAGAATTGGATTCAAATAGATTTTTAACATGCTTTTTTTCCTTGGTCTCAGTTTCTCTGTTTCAGTGGCCTTTGTCTAAATGTATCATCAGTCACACGTGGGTAATTTCACTGCCAGGTCACATCTACTATCATGCCCAGCCTTTCCAGTACCATATGCACTACCTGCAATAAGCAACCTGCATGCAGCTGTGCTCCCTGCTACAGAAGCATTCCAGCACCTTGTAAGAGGCAAGAAAACCTCTGGGTTTTCCAATGTCTTCAACTGCGCTATTGAGCCACCACAAAACTTCCCCATTTAGACCCTGTGTGGCCTTTTGGCTTGTGCCACTGTAAGATCTCTTGATTCCACAACCGTAACACCATAATGATATTAAGCCATGCAGTTTCTCACTTCATGCAGAGACAGCCTGCACATCACAGCAAACCCATTTTGTGCTCACGCAGTATCTCTGCCCTTGAATGGTTAGTTGTGGTCAGCACTCTGGCTCCCATGGAAGGCTTTAGTTGATGTTAAACCCCAGGGTTTGAGCAGGGCAGAAAGAACCCAGGCCATAAGCGTAAGCTCTTCAGACCCGAAAGAAAAGGAGCTAAATTTGCTTTTGATCACACATTTCTGCTTAAGAAATACAGTACAGCAAAGAGAGCAGGAACTTTTAAGGTCCAGTTGAGTAGAATTCCCCAGGGAACCAAGAGATTGAGACGATAGGACATATATGAGCTTAGAAGTTGAGACCCATTAGCACGGAGATGTGCACTGCTGCAAAAAATACTTCACCAGTGTCAGCAAAGGCATTACATCTTACTGCTAAGTCACTTTTTCTTGATAGGGAGCACACAGCCTCCTCTTACTGCCAAAGCCTCATTCAGTGCCAGCAGCCACAGCCAGGCTGTGCTGCTAGTTGCCACTCTTCACTATCATCTGGCCTCTCACTTTACTGCCCAAAATCTCACCTCTGTGCTAAGACTCGCTGTCACAAGTCACTGCTAACTGTCGATCCCCGCTGGCTACTCTATGCTGCCTTGTCTCACTGGGTCCATCAGCACTGCAACCACAGAATGACCAGTGCTACCTGCAGTCCCAGCACAAGCATCTCTGCACCACAGGAGCAGCTGGTTCTGTGATGCTGGAGATTAGCAGTTCATTCCAGAACTGGGCTGATGGGACTGTGGCTCCAGTGCTCAGAGCAGCGGCCTTGGCTGAAGTAATGCCCCCCGGTTCCCTTCCAGTCCTACTGCTCCTTTCCAGTGCTACCAAAGAAGACTCATCCTTTCAGTGAAGATACCCCGAGGGAATGCATGAAAGAGTGCTGGCAGCAGGAGTGATGTTAAAACCACCAGATGAAAAGGCAGCAGTTCCCAAGTGATTAGGAACTGACAAGGGCAGCACACAGAGGAAATGGCTGAGCTGGGCCAAGCTGGACTGTAATAGACAGTGAGTGGGATTTATGTGTAAACTGCAGACACCTACAATGTGGAAGTGATTCCTCTCATCTTGAAGAGGACATCTGCATTTTGTCACGTTAACTGCACCATCACATTACTTATTTCTCTTCCTTCTACTGATTCAGAGCAGTACTCTGCAATATCTAGCTCAGATGCCTTCAAGTTTGAACAGATACATCTCACACGGCATCCACAGGTAGTGTAACCTCTTCTGAGAGGGTAAGCACTTCTGGAGGCTGCAGGTCTCCCTGTCAGAATTTGCCATCAATCTCTCGCTGTTACTCATTTCCTTTTAATCTTCTGAACTTCCAGAACTTAAAGAAAACAACAAGATTCTAAAAGGTCACACACTTTACCTTCAAGAATGTTCTGAATGGGAATACCAAGTGATTTACTCCAACTCCATCCACAAAATAACAATCCTGTTTTGATCTTCAGTTAGAATTAATTAGAATTCATTCACGAGGCTTTCGACTTTGATCTGTAAATCAAATTCTGACCCTGCCGGCAGCCTGTGAAATATTTATTAGCACGGGATTATTATCACAGTCTGATCGTTGTCTGGATTATCCGGCAGCACACACAGCAGCCCAGCATGTTATTGCTGAGAAACTTGGCCACGGTGTCTGTCAGAAAACACAAGAGTGATTTTGCTACATCTCAGCCTCTGCCCTACTGTGGGTTTCTGTTTACCCTCATGTATTGGTTGGACAGCACCGTTCCATCTTGACTACCTCTTTAGCTTGCGATAGAAACATTACCTTGCCAAGAAAGATTACAGAATGGATATGATTAAATCACATAATGTTATTATCATGAGGAAAGCTTCAGAAGAGGGGTTTAAATTATTCATAGACATCACATTCATTTAACAAACAGAGTGAGTGACTTACAGTTATTTCTCTGCAGGAGCAGGACTCTTTGCATGTTAAACGTGGAACCAGGTATGATTTGGAGGAAAGATATAATGTGCCTACAAAAGCACCTGTGCCATGGAAAAGATGGATGGGAACTGGGCCGCACGCTGCCTCATTTTCACACTGCCCTGTTACAGCTGCTCGAGGAGATGCAATATGGGACTAGATGGACCCAGTATGGCTGCTCCTATTGTACAGATGTTTATACTGGGCTCCTCAGAGGTGCTACTTGAGGCTGGTACTACTTCCTCAGGCAGAAACATGAGGAAGTATCCAGAGTCAACATCTCAGTAGCAGACAAGGAGAAAGGGCTTAGGCAGGGGAAGAAATGAGGAGAAACAATAGAGACTGGAAAACAAGAAGCAAGCAGCTTGTTTTAAGTAATTGGACAAGCAAAAGAGAGGATTTGAAAAGGAGATTACAAAGCAAGGATTAGGAAAGTAGTCTTTCAGCAACACTTCAACAAGCAGGACAAGACTGTGAACAGCAGAGAGAAACGATCACAATGCTGAAAGTCTGGAGCAAAATTCTGCTGTTTCACCATACGGGCTCAGGCTGTCAGTCCACCTAGCTCAGCATGGTCCCACTGACAGCACAGTAATATGTACATAAGTAGCACAAGTTTTAAGTTCTCTGTTGTTAGAATGTAAAGGCTGTATTGCAGAGGCTTATAAAAAGCATGTATAGCCCAAATATAGCCACAGCAAGAGAATCTGGCACATCCACCCTGCATTTCAGGTAGGAAGCTCCGTTCTGGAGTTCACTGCAGCAAGCTCCTTACTGCTCTGCTTCCCACCCTGCCCTGCCGGGCACACTGCTGGTAACCAAGGACTCTGCTGAGCAAGAACCTGCTGTATGTGGACAAGGGGGTTGAAGGGTGGTTTGTTTTCTCTGTCTTCTGCCCACAAGGCAGAGAATGAGCCTTGGTCCTTGAATGAGCCTTGGTCCTCAGGCTGCCTCTGCTGCCACAGAGCAGATGGAGGGTGAGGAGCAGGAAAATGAAGCAAGCAATGGTGACAGTTCTCCCTTCTCACCCTCAGAGCTCTTCTCTGCTGTCTGGGCTCCTTCATCAGGGCTGTCACCATCAGGACATCCCTCTTGCCGTGCTTATTTTATCCCCGCTTGGATGGAAAGGACCCATACAGAGAAGCATTATTTTAAGCTTGCAGCCATAATTTAAGCTGGAGTAATTAAACTTGACTAACAAACAGGATCACACTATTGTTCACAGCGAGCGGGGAAATTTCAAGGCAAAGATGAAAACCTCCGCCTGGCTCACACAGCGCTGCAGATGCCAACTGCAAATCTTGGAGGGGGGAAAAAACGTCACCAATGTTTGTTTAAGCGTATCTCTGGTTCTCATCTGAGCGCTGCTAAATATAAGCACCGGGAACAACCCACGGAGGAGCTGTGACCTGGAGCTTTGTCTGTGTGCCATCGCTGCAGTGCAGCACCGCGTCCTGCTGTGGCACAGCGCCGGCCGGGTTGCGCCTGTGGCCATGAGATGCGCTTCAGTGCCCACCTGGCCCGGGGGCTGCAGGAGCTCCCAGCACGGCTGTGAAGGCATGGCATGATTCCCGTTAGGCAGAGCTGAAAGCTGTCCTTCCTGGGCAGGCTCTCTGCCCCTCAGGCTGCTCCACCAGCCGTGACTAACCCCGCATGAGCTCCGCCAGGCGAGCAGCTGGAACGGCTCCTAACGGAGCACCTTGTCCTGACACGAAGGGCCACGAAGATGATCAGGGGGCTGGAGCACCTCCACTATGAGGACAGGCTGAGGGAGTTGGGTTTGTTCAGCCTAGAGAAGAGAAGGTTGTGGGGTGACCTCATTGCAGCCTTTCAATATCTGAAGGGAACTTACACCCAGGAGGGGAGTAAACTCTTCGAAAGGGCTGACAGTAGCAGGACACGGGGAAATGGTTTTAAGTGAAAAGAGGGAAGATTTAGATTGGATGTTAGGGGGAAGTTCTTCACTAGGAGAGTGGTTAGGCCCTGGAACAGGCTGCCCAGGGAGGCTGTGGATGCCCCGTCCTTGGAGGTGTTCAAGGCCAGGTTGGACGGGGCCCTGGGCAACCTGATCTAGTAAAGGTGTATGTTTGGTGGCCCTGCCAGGCAGGGGGGTTGGAACTATATGATCCTTGAGGTCCCTTCCAACCCGGGTCATTCTGTGATTCTGACACGCACCGGGTTGGGGACCTCCGGGGCTGCGTCCTCTTGGCTGCAGCTCGGTTTTCCACGGCCCGCCGTCCCTAGCAGCACCGCACGGCCACGGCAGCCGCCGCCCCTGCCCCGTTCATGGCGCTGCGACGCGGCCGGACGAGGCGCATCCCCCCGCTCCGCCTCGACCCGCGCCCCCGGAGCGCCGCCGGCGCATGCGCGGTGCCTCCCCGCGGGGACGCGGCATCGCCGTGTGCCCCGCAACGTGTTGCGCTCCGCTGGCTCCCGCTCTGCGGCCGCGGCCGTTCCCTTTAAAACCTCACACAGCTCGGCGCTCCCGCCATCCGTTCAGTTCCGCTCCGCTCCGTTCCGCTCCTCCCCGCGTTCCCCTCTCTCTCGCCGCTCGGTGCGGTCGGACGCTCCCATGCAGGCTCCGGCCGCCCGTTGCAGCACCGAGCATCGGCCCCGCGCCCGGAGCGGCCGCGTCGCTGCTGGAGGTGCGGGGACCCTTTTCCGGCAGGAAGGTCCGGCGTGAGTTCATTTGCAGCTTCCGCCGCTGTTTCCGAGCCGCCGGTTCTGCTCGCCGGCCCCGGGAGCCGCCAGAGGCGCAGCCGCCAGGTAATGCCCCGGGGCGGTTCTGCGGTGCGGGCACGGGGCGCCGTGTGGGGCAGCGCTCCTGTGCCGGGCCGTCACCTCGTGCCGCTCCGTTCTCCCCGCCGGGGCTGCGCTACCGCGCGGTGCCGCCCGACCCCGCAGGGCACGGCTCCGCTGGGCGAGAGGCGGCGGGATGGCGAGGCCCGGCCGCGCTGCCGGTACCGCCGCCCGTTACCGCCGCCGCCCGTTGTCCCCGCAGGCCGGAGCCGCCCGCAGCGCAGCACCGCACCGCAGCGCATCGCGCCGCCCGCCCCCGGGGAGGCCCGGCGGTGTGAGGCCGCCCGTCGCCGCCGCTTATGCAACACATCATCGATAACCACCCCGACATGGCCACCGCGCTGCTGGCGGGAGAGAAGCTGAAGGAGCTGATCCTGCCGGGCCAGCAGGATGACAAGGCGGGCGCGCTGGCGGCGCTGCTCCTGCAGCTGAAGCTGGAGCTGCCCTTCGACCGCGTGGTCACCATCGGCACCGTCCTCATCCCCATCCTGCTCGTCACCCTGGTCTTCACCAAGAACTTCGCGGGTAAGGGCGGCGGGGCGGGGCGGGGCGGCCGCGCCCTCACGGCTGTGGAGAGCGGCCTTGTGCGGGGGGCAGCGGCGCGGTACGGGCACCTGGTGCCGTGCTGTGTGGCCGTGTCAGAAGTCTCCAGCGTGATGGTTGTTGGCTTTTAAGGGCCTACAGTTTACATACAGATTTCTGCAGTTCAAGAATCCCTGTTTGGTTGCCTGCTGCTCACAGTGCACGGCCCTTCCTGCCTTGAAGCTGGCTCAGGTGTTGATGAGCCTTGGAAAGTATTGACCCAATACATTGTGCAGCTCTCAGGCTGTTAGCATTGCAGGTAGCCATCACTGCCTCTCTCATGCATCGGCCTGAAGAGTGTGCATGGCACTGTGTGGCTTGTTTGGTCCCCTGGAGCTTCACAGTGGGGATCCATGTGAAATTACCAGTGTTTTAATACACAGACTGGCAGGTTGTAGCTCGTATGGTTAGTGGGACTTGGTTGTGGGCAGTCCATCCAAACACAGCTGAGTGCAGTCCTTGACATGTAGCTTGGGGATTGACCTCCAACACAGACATCCTTAACACTTTGCTTTCACTGTCCTGTTACTTAGAAGAGTAACTGCTTGTGAAAAGCACCTTAGGTGGAGATTTTTCTGGATGATAGCTTAAGCATTTTGAATTCACTCCATTTTTTGAATATATTTAAATATCTAAAGTTTTTCAGCCACAGTTGATGATAGCTTCGTGTTTTTGCATGGTCATCTAGATGCCTCTTCATAAGACCATGTTCTCAGGGCACAATGAGCCTGCTGAACACCTGAGAACTGTCCTTTTGCAATGACTGAGAGGCAGGGAACTGCTGCTTCTGTGGATCCTTAGTGTAGAATAGAGAAGTGCTGGGATCCCTTCCTCTGGTTTGTAGAAAGGAAACAGTAATAAAAAGGCATTTGCGGAAGGCACTGAGAGTGCCTGCTTATATACCTGCCTTCACAGTGCTGGTGATTTACTGCTAGTAGGCCTCAGTTTGACCTTGGGAGCAAGAAAGGTTATGCACCCTTACTGTTGTGTGAGTTCACTGACAGGTCTGTTGATGAATCACTGCTTGTGCAGACAGCAGTAACTGTAACACTCTTTGAACAAATCCTCTGAGGCTGCAGATTGCGGAGGGAGCCACAAGTGTAAGTGACTCTGAGGTTCGTACAGCAGATGTTCCTCCACATGTCCACACTGTGGGCCAAGCAAGTTTTTGGAAGAGAAGATGTCTACTGACTTCACTCATTGCTCACATCTGCCCGTGTTTCTGCAGTTGGGTTTGTTTTATGCCGTGGAAGACTCCTTTCTAAGATGGCAGTCGTGGCCTTGAATGTTTCAGTTGATTTTTGTTTCAGAAGTGCTGAAAGCAATGGCATTTGTTTCTAGTTACAGACCTTGTATGCTCTCTTGGCCCTATAAAATCATCTGCTTCTTAAGAGCAGTAACCTGTTGTGTCTTGTCTAGAGAAAGATTTTCAAGGCAACACAGAAACCTTCTTTATGTCACTGGGACAGTGCTTTTACCTCATTTGATGCCATTTGTTTGGTCATTTGATCTACAGCCATCAAAATATGAGGAAAAAGGGAAAAGATACAAGAGCAAGTTGTACAGGTTGTAAGGGGCCAATGAAATTGGGTTGATTCTTTGGGTTGTAGCCTAAGAGCTCAGGATTAGTGGATTCAATTCTACTTCAGAGTTCAGAAGCAAAACTCACAGAATCACAGAATGACCCGGGTTGGAAGGGACCTCAAGGATCATGTAGTTCCAACCCCCCTGCCTGGCAGGGCCACCAAACATACGCCTTTACTAGATCAGGTTGCCCAGGGCCCTGTCCAACCTGGTCTTGAACACCTCAAAGGACGGGGCATCCACAACCTCCCTGGGCAGCCTGTTCCAGGGCCTAACCACTCTCCTAGTGAAGAACTCCCGCTAACTTCAGTGTGACCTGAATCGGGTGTTTCAACTCTATTACCAGAGCAGTATTTACTCAGTCTTTTCTAAGTTAAGCTTGTCTGGAGACGCTGAGTGAGGTCATAGCAATAGCCCTGCTGACTGTGAGCTCGTTCCTCATTCTGCTGTTACTGTTGTGTTTCACACGTGCGCTGCCACTGATATTTAAGAAAAAAAGGGTGGAACTTTGTTTTCTTGCTTCGGATATTGCAATTTATATAGTACTTATATAATACGTATTAAAAGTGCAAAAATCACTGACAGAAGCACTGTCTAAAGGTTCTTCTTTGGTTGTTAACATCGTAGGAGCTTCCCAGATCTTTCCTGATGCCCTTCAGTGCCTCAGTTATGGCCTCAGAATGGGAAACACATGGCGGAGGGAGTGTGTTATGGCACATGAACTTAACTGTGATAATCCATGTACAGTCTTAAAAATCTTATGTCTGTAGAATAAAATGTTCTGTAATGTAGTTTTCCTGTGGGTGAAGACAAAGTCATTTAATTAGTAAGGTTGGTTTAATGGCACGGATAAAGCGGCTGTTTAGGTGAGCATGTTTGCTGTTCACATAAGCGATTATTTGTCCTCATATTTGAGAGTTCTAATCTATACATCAATGCTTAGAAATTAAATCATGAATTCTATAATGCTTGCACAGGTTCTCCTGAAAAAGAAATGAATACAGCCTTTCTTTGCACTGCCCAGACTTTCTTTCATAAGATAACAGGAGGTCCCTCAGCTAAGGGCTCATATTATCATTTCTGAGTCTCCAAATCCTCCTCTACTGTTTTTCCATCAAGCGACTGTGATCCCAGAAAGGAAGCTCTGAGAAAAATAGTTACAATAATGCAAGTGCAGCCTTTGTACATGGCATAAGGTCATCATAAGGTCATCATAAGGTCATTCAGGAGCAGCAGTCAGTTACCTCACACAAAAAAGCCCAAACAAGCACCCACAAAATAGGAATAAGGATTGTCTTCTTTTTTAAGATACCAAAGGGCAGACTTCATGCACAACCAGAACACGTATTTATGACCTGGCACGTGTTGACCTCAAGGACACCAAGGAAAGTTTTGGAGGCCAGAATTGCTGAGGAGTGGATGGGTTGGTCTATGAGTGGAACTTGTGTTCCAGAGTGACGGGGCTCTGAGCCCTGCTCAGAAGGGTGCCTGCAGCTGGCAGTGTTGGCTGAAGGAAACCTCTCTGGGAGTGGTTTTGTTGTTGAGAGCAGCGGTGCATACAGGTAATAGCCCCAAGGGAATATACCTGTTTTTCTGTTTTCTTTCAGAAATTACTGCTTCAATGAGCACAGTTTATTCCTTTATTTAAGTCTGAATACCAATGGGTTATGGTTTCTTTCAGGACAGTGCTGTGACTCCCCATTATACCGTGTATATTTTTAATACCAGTTGCAGCACTCCTGCACACATCGTGCTTGGGGTTTGTTCCTTAGAAGTTTGATTTGATGATTCAGAAGCCTATTTATTTTTGGAGAGTACATAGTACTAGACTGCAAGATGCAGTATCTGTTTGACGGGGATCAGTTGTTCCATGTTTTTTTCATCCTCTACACTCCCTGGTTTCACCATGGAACTAACACATATGAACCACGTGGAACTAGCTTACACTGTCCACAACCACAAGCAGGAGGCTGTTGGGTACTGAAAACTGCTCTTCATCAACTTGTGCTATGTTGTGTCCTCTGGCTGGCAATGGTGCTGCTGGCAGTGAATGGCAGCCTTCTGCAGTGAAAGGTCCTCTTCTTCTGTACAGTAGAGGAAGATATACTTGGCTCTCATTATGAGCTGCTTACTTTGTGTTTAAACACTGCTTCAGTGTGCTGTGTTGAACAGCAACACCGTCAGTAATGTCTGTGAGATGTTCGCTCTGTAAGGTAGGCCCCAAAAGAGAATCCATTGCTGTTATTGTTATGTGCTATCTTCACAGTGTTGAACATTTTGGTTTCCAAGCTGTAGGATTCATGTTGTCAACTACAGCAATGGCTAAGTCATATCTCTCATGTATAGCGCCTTGTGCTTTCCATTCACAGTGAATCATTCTATTATTGCAGTCATGTTTGCTTTCCCTCAGAAGTTTTTCAGTACCAACACTTGATTAAAACAAAGCAAAACAGTCATCCGCTTGATTGCTATGCTGTACTTGGAAGCCAAGCTGTGGCATTGATTTTTCTTGCTACATTGGTAAATCACTGCCTGCCAAATACAGCAAGTTGCTCGTAATTAGTAATGTATTCCTGTGTGTCTTAGCAGTTACGTAGCTCAGCCCTCTTACCACCCTTCTGATAGAAAATTCTCATGGCAAAGTAATGGAGGGAGACAGTAAGTTAAATGAAGAGTCACTTCAAGTTCTATGTTGTTTTTTCTGCTTTGTAATAATTTTGCATAAGCAGTGCTGACTTCAATACGGCATACAGTGTATGTGTCAGTTCAGCGCTGTGCATTTCACCTGTTTGAAACAGTATATGCTGAGGATTTCTGTATTACAAGATGACATTTTAATTTGCGTTTCTGGTCAACTTTTCTCATTTGTATCTGTTACAGGTTGTGGGCAACATATTTACACACTCACTTCCCTGGCTTGAGTGTGAGCTGACTTTTGAGCTTATTTTTCATGTCTACTCTTTAAGTGCACTTAAAGCCATGTAAAGTAAGAAAAAGTGAATGCATTTTTCCAAATGATTATTGTTAGTGGTAAAAGCATAGGGCAAAAATCATATATTATATTGACCCCTTCATTTTCTACTATCATTGTATGTGAACAGGTCCAAAATGTGGATGAGATTTAGCTTAATGTGTGCTTGAAGATAACTTCAACTATCTGAACATGTAGATGGTGAAAACTATTTTTAAGAGCTAATTAATTAATTCGTCTTTCTCAAGAGGGAGTATTTTGAATGAATGAGTAACACTGAGGCTGTTCTTGGAGCTTTTTTCTCACTAGGCTGGGTAGGTCTGCACACTGAATTACAAAAGCTGAATTATGTCACAGCGGGCTGGCAGCATTCTTGTAGGGGTTTCTTTTGTTTCACATGGTACAGGATTTATTCTAAGCAAACAGTGGAAGCAGTGCAGGTATTTCCATCATAAAGGACTTAGTACTCTTGCATTTGAATTTGGCAGTACAGTGGTACTTCCTACCATAGCAAGGTTTAGGATTGTTTGCTTTTGTGGTACCATGCATGTCATGCAAATTGGAAGAAGTTACCAGAGCAGCAGTGCAGACAGTTGCTGAGAAGCACGGAGCATTTTTTGCAGTTTGGAGCTCCGTGACTATTTCTGAAGCTTCTCAGCCATATGCTGAGGTAATCACAGAATTGTAGGGGTTGGAAGGGACCTCTAGAGATCATCGAGTCCAACCCCCCTGCCAAAGCAGGCTCCCTACACCATGTCACACAGGTAGGCGTCCAGGCGGGTCTTGTATATCTCCAGAGAAGGAGACTCCACCACCTCCCTGTGCAGCCTGTTCCAGTGCTCCGTCACCAGCACCGTAAAGAAGTTCTTCCACACATTCGTGCAGAACTTCCTATACTGTAGTTTCATCCCATTTACCCCCATTATAATCATTTGTGAGGTTGACGTGCCTTGTCTACTATGGGATTCACACTGGAAGTTTTAGAGACCCTGGGGTCAGATTCTCCTTGCTCTATCGTGTTAGATCAACACAATTGTGATACTTTGTAACAAACTCAGTTTCTCTGTACATAGAGTGGAATCATGGAATGGCTTATATTGGAGGACTGCTTAAAGATCATCTAGTTCCAACTCCCCTGCCATGGAGGGATCATTTTTCCAGAAAGCAGTAGACCAGTCATCTCTTCCTCCAAATACTATGATGTTAAAATAATGTAACTACCTAATGAGATAACTACTTGATATTTACTTTTTAACAAGAAGTTTTCTTGCTACTGTATTTACGGCCATCATTCTTTTTCATTTCTGATCATTAAAATGCAATGATGCAATAGAACAAACCTGCTGTTTCCTTTTGATTCCTGTCTGTGTGTCTTGTACTTCACCCTTGGTTTGAGAAGCCCCCCCTGTCCATCATCAGTTTCACAGGAATTCATTTCACTTTGGCATTTGTGTTCTTGCAGTACAGTGACTATAGTACCTAGTACAGTGACTATAGATAAGCTCTTTTTCTGATGGCATTACCACCGTACTGTTTGGCCGTCATACAGTGATGGTAGCTCATTATTGAGGAAAAAATTCTCCATAACAACAACCCAAGGGATTTCCTTTAGGTGTTTCTGCACCTTCCATGTAACAGTTGCCATTTCTGGAACGCTCTAACAGACTTCAACACATGAACCAAGCAGGAATCTTTCCCGGAATATGTTGGGCAGGTATTACGGGTTGTTAAGCCTCACGTTGCTGGTAAGTGAACTTCAGCATACCAGCTAATTTTAGAAGAGCTCACAGGGAATATAGCCTGTAAATTTATATATCCACTGCAAGTGTGCGTTATTTTAGTGACCGGATAACCAAATACAGGCAGTTCAAGCAACAGTCTTGGAAGAAGAAAGGTTCCATGTTCTAAATAGGGGAACACCCCTATGGAAACCAATTACCTATCAGCCTTTGGAACTGATTGGCTACATCTCACCCATTATGCCTAACGCTGCACGAAGTCACAGAACTGTAGAGATTGAAAAGGACATCTAAAGATCATCTAGTCCAACTCTCCTGCGAAACCTGGTTCCCTCAAGTTGGTTGCACAGGAATATACTTGTAACATACTAATACTTGTAGAATATAGATAAATGAAACTTAGTAGCGGCAGTGGTTTCCTGTCTCATTTCTTTAGGGGCTTTCTTTTTAAGATTTTTTTCTTAAACAGGACAAGTGGTTTCAGAGAGTGGTCAAAAAAGGCTGTACCTTACCTTGTTGACCATGGAGAAATTTGTACCTTAGGAAGACTTCCTGGGCATGGAACCTATATTCTTTGGAAGGAATACTCCCTAACAAAGGTAAAGGAATTGTCTTTTTGCTTTGATGAATTAATAATTCTTAATAATTAGCTTGCTAATTTATGGCTTAGTTCTAAGAACACTGTATCTTCTTATTCAGTGAGTTAAATGGGACTGCATGACTGCAGTTGATACACAAATGTAACCTCAGGAAACCATTCTCATGTTGTACTAATATCTAACATTTAAATACCCTTTAAATAAAGTAGTTGATATAAAGCTGCTAAATTAAGGGAGTTCTTTATTTGGCTGTGAGTTGATTTGGATACTAGCCATCATTTATTAAAATCACATCCAAAGCAGACTTTGATATTCCTTATGGAAGCTTCTGGCTGGCATGTAAAATCTGTTTGCTGTTTAGATGACATAGTACTTCCTAAGACTACATTTTCAGCTTTTGTTACATGAATATTTTTTGTTCTCTTTTTTGCAGGGAGAAAAGGATCAGGATGTTTCTTCCTTGCCTTTTAAAATATACTGAAAGCTACAAAATAAATTATTTCAGTTTCATTAATAAACGGTTTTCTACCTGCTTGCTTGTGCATTCCCTTTAGTACCCAAGATGAATGAGGCATGTATGTCTGATGGGGGGATGAACAGCGTGGTAGGATACACTTGTCAAATATTAGCATCTGTGTCTGAATTCAGGAAACATCTCATTTACCTTGGCTGCTAACCAAGAGAGCCTACTTGAACACTGAATTTCTCCTTACAGACAAGTGGAGAGGACTTTACAAGGAGCTCTTCAGAGAACTTGACTGACATGTCACCTTTTCTTTGTATGCAGGTTGAGCGTCTGCATAAGGATGATTTAACAGTCCTCTTCAAGAGGATGAAAAGATGACTGGTAGAAAGTTCTAAAGCCCTGGGTGAATCAGCAGTTTATTATACTCATTAAATAATCATCTTAACAATATGCTTCCCTATGACTTAACCCCAGGTGTCTGGAGTTGGTCCATCCTCCCACTGGCGTTCCCTCTTAGCTTGTCTGTCAGAGTCAGAGCATGAGTTGACAAGGTTGCCTGTTTGGCTTGCTTGCATGTTTATTTCTAGAGTATCAAAGAATTTTTAGGACAAGAAACATGCTTACCTTTGTCTTGATGTAGTAAGCACAAGAGGTTTGTCTCTTTCATTTATCAATTATATTTTCTGAAAATTAATTTCCTTTTTTTTTTCTTCTTCTTTTGTCTGCTGTCAGGAAATGGTTCTGTTCCACCTACATTATTGAATTGTTGGTCTAGAACACTGAAACATGCAGTTTAGTTGGAGGATTAATGAGGTCTGATTTCTTTCTCAGTCTAAATTCTAAAAGAAATCATAGGGTGTATTTACAGTTTATTGTACTTCATAGTTTGCTTTTGGTGAATATACTTATAGTGAGAATATGGTAGGTGTGAAGGGTTGTTTGCCCTTTTATATAGGGTTGTATACTGTGTATTGCTAATATTTTCCTTTATTACTTTTTAATCATAGAATCATAGAATGGCCTGGGTTGAAAAGGTCCATAATGATCATCTAGTTTCAACCCCCCCACCATATGCAGGGCCACCAACCACCAGACCAGGCTGCCCAGAGCCACATCCAGCCTGCCCTTGAATGCCTCCAGGGATGGGGCATCCACAACCTCCCTGGTCAACCTGTTCCAGTGCATCACCACCCTCTGTGTGAAAAACTTCCTCCTATCCAGGTCCCTCTGGATGGCTTCCTTCCAATGTATTGATGGCACCACTCAGCTTGGTATCATCTGCAGACCTACTGAGGGTGCGCTGATGTTTACCAAAAGCATTGTAAATGCATTGTCCGTATTTATTTAAATATCTTTTGACTATTGCATGTAACAGTGCTTTTGAAGCTTGAAATTGAATCCCCTGCAGTCAGCTCTTCAAAGAGATGCACATGCCTAATTTTATGCACCGTGAGTAATCTCATTGGCTTCAAAGAAACTGCCCAATGCATGAAGTTTATGTCTTTTTAGGAACAGGGTTTATTTTTTTACTGTGTTGAATACTCAGAGGTTGGTATTGTTATTCTTATTTAAAAAACAGAAATGAATGTCTCAAGAGTATGTATTCACAGGCAGCAGACTTGGCATCACCTGGTTTCTATGCTCCCATACAGCGTGTTCAGATTCTTTCTAGAGAGTTTTTTGAGCACAGTCCCTGCCTTTATCCCTCTCCCTACCTTGGTTCTCTTCTCCCAGCCGTGTTCTCTAACTTCCCTGAAGTCTGCCCTTTGTACTGCTATACTATCTGGAAGTCACTGTTCCCTGTTTGAGTAGGGTTGTATGGCACAGAATGAAACCTGAAAAAACATTTCTAATTTTTCAATTGGCATAATGCAATTATATTCCACAACTGAGTAATTTGTTCCTCTTCCACTGTTTCATCTTATTTGTATGTCTGAAAAGATTTACTGAGATGCCTCATATTTTAATAATGAGACATGTTATGAATTTCTAGAAACTACTTATGTGAACATCAAGCAAGATAAAACATATTTATCTACAACTGTTGAAAACATCTGATGTACTGTTCCTATCTAACGATATTAAAAAAGGGAAGCAAAGCTTCCTACTATGCATCTTTGTGCTCAGTATAGGATAAAGTATAATATACCTTGTAATCTATTGATATCAATGAGTTTTTTCTTATGTGGAAATCATTTTTGAAGAACATTAGCCTGGTTTTACTTAATCTCTTAGCAAGTTGTTTACAAGGTACAGTTTGTGGGAATGACAATGGCTGTAGGTAAGTACTGCAAAAGACAGAATTCTCAGCTATTCCAAGTGATTCTGTTCTGAAACAGCTGTGTTGAACTTAATATGCTGGCATGCAGTTAATGCATTGTTGTAGGTGGGCCTAAGGGCAGACCTTCAGACTATAAACTTCCCAAGATTTGACTCTGAAACTCGTACAGTAGGCCACAACATGTAACGAAGAAGTGTTGAGTTTAGTGTTCCAGCTCCCCATAATGATTACAGGTTAGTTGAGTACTGTCTTATATTTTCCACTGTTGCTTCCGATGCACACAGTAGGAATTACTGTCTCCTGAGCTCACAGGAGTGTAGCTGTCAGAGTGTGTAGGGATAGATTCCACTTAACACTCCCAAGAGGACCAACCCACCCAATCATAATAGTGCCCCCTAAGCTTTCCAAAAACTTTTCCCAACCATACCTGACCATTTCCTACACAGCTGTATAATTAATTATTCCATATTCAACTGCTGAGTTTGAGGGAAAAGATGCATTTCACAGTATCTGGATTTATTCTATGGAAAATTCCTGAACTGCTTGATAGTGAAATACAAGCATCAGTAGAAACTGAATATAGACCTAAAAGCAAATATGTTTTTCACATTGTATGATCCAGTGTCAGAGCTATAGTGATAACACTCTTACTGCCTTTTTATTGCTGCTTATCTATCACATCACTGCATCAGAAAAAGTCGGCTGACATATCTTCATGAAACTGAACGTGTGTTAAGCAGGGCTTGAAGCTTAGTGAGCAGTGTGTGTGAGAACAACTCATCACTCTTCCATCCTCAGCAGATAGGCATTTTGAGATCCAGCTGTATGTTGCTGCCATCTTTCATACAAACAGGATTCATTACTGACATCATGCTTTTCTTTCTCATTTATTCCTGATTGACACAGATTGCAGTAGAGGAGAAACGGTCCATGCCCTAGTATGATGGGATCAAACACCTTCATGGTGTTAAATGCTATGTTAAATGCAAGGTAAAATGCTGCTATTGCCTAAGGAGCATTCACAAAAGCTAACTTAAACGGAGTGATGATCTTGCTTGGCAGCCTCTTGTCAATGAAGAGAGACAGGTTCCTCCAGGCAACAGGTAAATTAGACTTTTGCTTTGAATCATTGTCTGGAAGGGTCTTCCCCTCCTCTCCACTGTCTAGATGAATGAGCTTCCCCAGAGTGATGCTGTGCTTTGTGAGTCATGTCCTGTGCTGTGAAGGTTAAGCTCAACTCCCCTGTGCTGTAGCTACCAGAATTAGTGACATTCACTGACTGTGGGTATGACTCAAACGTATTAGAAAATTGTTTGAATAAAATCACCCTGGAATCTTTCCTCCACATCAATCAGTTATCAAGTCCTACTGGCTGGGAATAAGAGTTTGGTCTGAAGGGTCTTGGGATTTACCTGGCACATAAAGTCATGTCAATTTAATAAACACGCCAAAAAATATGAGACTAGCATCAGTAAACAGCAACACTGAATCAGCATGGGGCACCGTGCTCAGCTATCCCAGTAGAGATATCTCACAACCTAGCAGGAAGTGGGAGCAGCTAAACGATGTGTGACAAGAAAGCAAACAAATTTCTTTAAAATGGCATTTGCTTTCCTTACTGAGCTGGGCAGCTCAGTATTTTTGAAGTAGCCTCCAGTGATGCTATGAAGCCCAAACTGAAGTTGTGCAGCTGTTCAGTTCTACACTGAAGCAGTGTCAGTGGACAGAGTGCAGATAGTTGCCAAGTGGTTTGTCCAATGTAAATGTAAATGTTAAAGGACTTTTTTATTTGTTTCCTTTTTATTTATTCATTTGTTTATTTATTTATTAGGTCACTATTTGTTGTTGTATATATGACATTTCACCAGAAATCACCATAGCCTGTCAGGCCTCATTGAGGTGAACTTTCTACCATTTATTTGGTAGTAGCAACTGATAGATGATTCCAAAAGTAATCTTTGTGGATGAATTGAATGAATGCCTGCTGTCTTCCCGCGTATTCATGCTGTTGAGATCCAGGAGAAGTGAACTCACGTATTTCACAGTAATTTAAATTCCATGTTGGCAGGTTCTACTAAGCCTGGGGACACCCAATTCAAAATATCTCTGTTTATGAGGAATACTCAAAGCTACTTGCTTGTTTTCCCTGTGGGAATATTTTCACGTAGGAGTCTCCTGGGAAATCATACAGTAACTCTTCAGTAGTTAGAGCTGAATTTTTTGTGTGTGCATCCCTTTGTGGTTAGGGTTTGGAGGGCATGTAATTACTGAAGATGAGAGTTAATGAATATTTTTCTTGTAACTGATGACTGTAAATACATGAATGTAGCCTAAGTGGGAATTTTGGTAACATTAGAGTGCTTTAAGCTCTCCTCTGAGAAAGGTTGAAGCTGGATCATGATAAAATAGTTTTCAAAAGTGATATTCAGGAGTTTATAGGGCTTATTCAATTTATGTCCTGTCTTGGGTAACATTATTCTGTTCAAATTGGTTATATTTTAAGAAGAGAATCCTCCCTGAATTCCTTTTTAAAAATATGCAGTCTTTAGCATGTAGTTCTTTAGCTCAGAGGATACATTTATACATCAGCATTTTATCACAGCCCTAGGAAACGCTTTTTATTTACTTGGATATGAGAAGTAGTTGGTCAACTAAGGATTCTTCTGTTAAGCCAAAACAGCCAAAAAAGGCTTTTTGGCCTGATTGTTAATTTTTAGCATTTGATTGCTGTTATCAAATGACATAACATTTTATTATTTCTCTTCATAACTTGCATTAGTAAGAGAACAGTACAACCACACTCTTCAAGTAAGCTGTTCTCGATCAGAGTTATAGACTGCATTCAGAACCGGAGCAAGCTTGGTTTTCTTGAGCAGTTCTCAGCTCAAGAGAACATACCTTCTTCCTGTGGAGCTTGTCTTAGGATTCTTTTTAAGGTATACCAGAACAGTGTAAATTATATTCCTTTTGTTCTGCTTACCAAAGCATTAAAATACAGTCTCCATACTTGAAGAGGGTGTTTTGAAAGTGATCATTGTTCTTGGGGCACTTAATGCTATTCTAACTTTCACAAGTTGTTCTGTCTTACTTTCATATCCATTGTTAGAAAAATGTAATTGCATGAAAACAAAATGCATCTACTGGGTCAAAGCCCTGTAGCCCAATATCCTGTCTGTGGTGGTGGTGAAACCCAAATGCTTAGGAAGGAGTGTTAAAATAGACAAGCATGTGGTATTATTTTCTTGCATAAACCCTCCCACTGTCCAGCAGCCTGTGGCTTGAAGATGATATGTATAATCATATAATTTTCTGTGTTTAATAGTTCCTGCTATACTTTCTTCTCCATTACTTTTGTCTAGCTGCTTTCTTGATCTGCTGTATTTGTTGCTTCCAATAATACCGTAGGGCACTGAGTTGCACCATTTAATTGCACACTGTACAAAGAAAATATATATACATAATTGTAAATACAGTGGTAAATACAGTTAACACAGTGGATTCTGATTTGGTTGGTAATGCTTTAATTCCGACTGTTAGCTGAGATACAGCTGACTAAATGCTTTTAGTGCAGATATTTTTTTCACCATATCCAATGAGAAGACACTGTTAATAAGGATTAAAAAGATTGTTTTCAACTATATCTTTTTTTTCTATTTATTTGTAAGAACATTTAGCTGGGATAAGCCTTAAATTTTACCTGGATGAGCCTTTCAGTGTTAGTACATATGCCAGCATAACATGCTGAATATACATAGTGCATACTAGGTCTTATATTTCCAGAGTTCAGGCCACAGTTTAGCTTAGGGTATTGTTCTCAGGGAGGTAACAGAAGCAAAGTATCTATTCCTTGCTAAGGTGTCTAGTGTAGGTTCATCATAAAGCTTCCAGGTAAATAGCTTTACCTGTAGGCTTGTGAAGATGCACGCAGGCTGAGCTGTTTAATGCACATTGTGGGATGGACAGTCATGTAAAAATACAGTAAAGTAAAATTGATATCATTTGAAATGTTTATTTTCCAGAGCTCCTTTTGTAGGTTAAATGCACAGCAGTGACTTTTCTCTCTGTTATACAGAGGAGCCAATATACTGTTACACACCACACAACTTCACCCGCGATCAAGCCTTGTATGCCAGAGGATATTGTTGGACAGAATTAAAAGATGCCTTGCCAGGAGTTGATGCCAGCCACTGGCCCTCCTTGTTTGAGCATAAGTTCCTACCTTATGCGCTGCTGGCTTTTGCTGGGATAATGTACATTCCAGCTCTGGGCTGGGAATTTCTGGCCTCCACCCGACTGACTTCAGAGCTTAATTTTTTGCTTCAGGAGATCGATAATTGCTACCACCGCGCAGCTGAAGGACGGGCACCAAAAATAGAGAAACAGATCCAGTCCAAAGGCCCAGGGATCACAGAGAGAGAGAAAAGAGAAATCATTGAGAACGCAGAGAAGGAAAAAAGCCCTGAACAGAACTTGTTTGAGAAATACCTGGAAAGAAGAGGACGAAGTAACTTCTTAGCTAAGCTTTATCTCGCGAGACATTTGTTCATCATCTTTTTAAGCATCATACCAATTACATACTTATCCACCTACTATGCTACACAGAAGCAAAATGAATTCACGTGTGCTCTAGGAGAGCCTCCAGACAAGACAAGCAGCTCCAAATTGCACATCAGAGTGAACTGTAAGCTGCCATCTGTCCAGCTCCAGCGGATTATTGCAGGCGTAGATATCTTTCTCCTCTGCTTCATGAACTTGATCATCCTTATCAACTTAATTCACCTCTTCATATTTCGCAAGTCCAACTTCATATTTGATAAACTGAACAAAGTTGGAATAAAGACTAAGAAACAGTGGCAGAAGTCCCAGTTTTGTGACATTAATATTTTGGCTATGTTTTGCAATGAGAATCGGGACCACATAAAATCACTGAACCGTCTGGATTTTATTACGAATGAAAGTGATCTGATGTATGACAACGTGGTACGCCAACTGCTGGCGGCGCTGGCCCAGTCAAATCATGATGCCACCCCAACCATGCGAGATTCGGGGATCCAGACAATAGACCCAAGTGTCGACCCAGCAGACATCGACGGCAACGAGCAGCTTATCATTAAGAGACCAAGGAAGAAGATGAAATGGATCCCAACTACCAATCCACTTCCTCAGCCTTTCAAGGAGCAGTTGGCCATCATGAAGGTCGAAAATCATAAACCTGAAAAGCCTAAGCCTGTGCGGAGGAAAACGGCGACGGACAGCCTGATTGCTCCCTTGTTAGAATCTGCTGCAAAAACCTCACAGCAATCATCAGCTCATAAAACTGAGTCAAACGCCGTCCCGAGCACAGGCAGTGAAAAAAAACACACGCGGCACTTTTCCTTGGATGTACATCCATATATACTTAGCAGTAAAAAATCCAAGCCAGAGATTCCAGCCATCCCCTCGATGCCTACATCAAAAAGCCAAGAGGGTGGATTTCTAAACCAGGAAGAGAATGTCATAGTACACGTTACCTCCTCTCTCAAAGGTACAGTATATTGTAATGACAGTACCACCTTCACAGGTCATGATTTTTGTAGTGATCTTCAGGAACGCAAAGCTTATTTGAACTTTTTTACCTACTTTGATAGATTTTGGGATAAGCAGTAACATTAGGATGCGTAGGCTTCAGAAACTGTAGTTCTCTGTCTCTGTCAGAATACTGCTATATGGAGAATAAGCATAATTTCAGGTAGAGCCGTACAAAACAGCCTGCAAGTTATTGCTGCAGGTAGTTTTTCAAATGTAAGCAGATTTTCACTGCTATTAAAATAGTTGTGTCTTACTAAGAAAATAAGGAGAGTTCAGCCTCTAAAACACTATTCCTGCTCCACCAGCATCTGGCATTTTTCAAATCAGCTTTTTTTCTCAAGTTATATAGAAATAAATCCCTTTGATTACCAATTCCTAGGGACTGGCATTTGCCACCTATGGAGGCACAACTCACATTATGTTGTTCTTCACCCCAACAACATCTTAAATTGCTCTGTCTCATGTGGACCAAATGATGAATAGTCTGAAGTGTGGCTGCTGGTCTGGGATTTGGGAATTCAACCATTCACTTCCCATGCGGCCTCACAAGAGGCACTCCTGTGCCTCAGCTCCATGCATGTGTCTTGCAAATGTAAACCCTTTTCTGCCTTAAAGGACTTTTCCAAACATTTCAGCAGTTGCTGTATGCTGGAGAGATGGGGAAAGCCATGTAGGCACTAAGAAAAGTGATCAGTAGATAAGCTGACAAGCAGATATATATCTTGTTGATTTTGTAAGCTACTGACATAAGAAACACTGTGCAGAAAGATTTGTACGTACTTAAAGCAATGGCTCTCATCTCATTACAAGCTAAGACCTCCCACTGGGCCTCGACAGACTGACAGCTACCGTCACCCCACTGCCCAGCAAAGAAGTGATTTGAGGTATAAAAATTTCTGTCACTTCCAACCGTTATGCTCCTTAGAGCCCTCCAACTCCCTGATGTGCATGTGAGCTATTCTACAGCTTTCCTTATCAGTTCACCTGCTCTGATTTCAACTCCTCAAAACTACTGGGGTTTTCTGGTCTCAATTGCCTTCATCTAAATTAGTGCTTGAATATCTTAAGAGTGAATAATAATTGCTGTAGTTTTGGGGTTCTGTTACTCTCCATTGCAATTAGACGTATTCAGCTTTGCTTTTGAGTTAGACCAACATTGCAGTCCATCAGGTAAGGCAGACTTCTAATTTCTGGAAAGAGACATCAGTTGATGACAAATTGTTGAGTTCTTCCTAAAGACAAGTGGCTTACAATATGTAACCACTATTTTTTCCCATTGAGAATATCGGCGCATTTTGTGTTCCATCGTGTGGGTTTCAACATTCATAACATTTGTCAAAACATTCAATCATAACATGTGAAAAACATCTGCCAAACCACAGAGGAGAGTAAAAGATACTTTTCAGTTGTTTTCTGCTCGTTTTACAAAAATACCATTCACATTAGGAAGCATGAGCATGCATAGAAAGTGAGATTTACAAAACCCGTTTGTTGTTTGTCCCATTTCCCTGAGCTTACAATCCTGTTGTTATAAAAACAGCCCTGTTGGATTTCTCAGATACCAAGAAAATTCATTTTGGAGTCCTCTCCTGCTCCCATTGAAAGCAACAGCAGGACCATCTTTATTGGTTGAGTACACTGCTCTGTGATGCACCAGGAGGGTGAAGGACTGCCTGTCTTCTAACTGGCTCTTTTGATTTCTTCTAGACACCCCTCATCCTGCAAAAGAGATGCTGTACTCATCTGAGGCATGCAGAAATGTGCCTGCTGCTGGGGCTTTTGTCACATGCAACCACAACCATATAGCCACGACCACTGCGACAAGTGTGACTTTGAACACAGCCAAAGCAGAACCAGCCCCCACACTGAACTGCAACCCCACCCACCCTCTGCTGCACATCAACACGCTGTATGAGGATCACGAGGAGGAGGTTTCAAACATAATCGACAATGGGATTCACTCCCCGACTGACACGGGGGAGATCCTCTCCATCCCCACCCCTAAGCAGATACGGCTGGCAACGTTTGATGAGCCGATGGCAATCGTGAGCTCGGTGGAGTACTGAAGCCCCATGGCTGCTCTCTGGTGGCCAAGCCCAAGGCAGTGCAGTGAGAAGCGTCATCTCCTTCAACACTGCACTTCACTGCATGAGCATGGAGAGCTTTCATACAAACTATAGCTCTTGGTAATAACACCAAACCGTTTTTCAGGATCGCGTCATGAGCACTGTCATTTACCACATAGAATAAGTAAAACCTGGTGGAAGTAGACCTTTAACACCAAGACAACCATTAGCTCTGAACTATAGCTTCCTGATTGAATTGGTTTTAGCACAACTTATGAACACTAGGAGTCTGATGGCATGCCACAGTAACTGTAGCGAGTATTTAGACCATTTGCATTCAGAATCACTGATGAAAGTTAAAAGGACGTGGAGGTGAGGTATGCTTTTTTAATGGCAGTAGTTAAATAAGAGGGGTTTTTTTCCTAAGCAGAAAGTAGGTGTTTGTTTTTTTTTCAATTCAGGATTACAAACTAGTTATATGCAAGCCAATTTTTGTTTGTTTGTTTCTTTAGCTCACTGACGTTGGGCTCGATGGAGACTTAGCTGGAAGGGCCTTACTACCACCAGCAGCATTTAAGTGCAAAAGGAATGGATACGTTCAACCTCTTGCATTTATAAATGACAATACCTGAGGTACGCCCTGCCCTTTAACGAGCTTTTATGTGTGATGGAAGATGCTGAAATGAAGAGTTTATTTTTTTAAATATATTTTACCATGGGAAAAGAAAAAAAAAATTACTAACTTTTCAAACCAGGTGTTTGTTGCTTTTAACAAATCGCGTTACAAGAGAGTCATCGTAGCTGCTTATTTTTTCATAGTGTATTTATGAACCAGGTTAGAAACTTCTATGGGTGCTTCACTGGTGAAAAATCTTACAGAGGTTGTTGCAAAATATCCTACAAAATATGAAACCAGCAAAATCGTATTCAAATAACAGGACTAAAGAGTTGAGTTGAGGTGTCCCAGCTTGGCTAGTTCTTGATTCAGCAAACATTTAAGGCTATGGACGTCACTGAAATGACCCATATGTTCTTTCTAAAGCTAAGCACATACTGAAGTAGCTTTGCTGGATCTGGACTCTAGTGCAAGCACACAATGATCCTGCTGTATGTGCTATCGTTCAGATTCAATATTTGCCTTCCTTGGCTCAAAGCACATCTTCATCCCCATCTTCCTATAACTTTGATATGTGTGATTTAATAGAAAATTCTAGTATAACTAAAACATCTATTAAAAATGTATCATGCAATAACCATTCTCAGCAAAATGATAGTGAAACAAAAAGTGACTGTGTTGAAATAATATTACTACCAGAATTATGGACTATGTGTGTTTGCATCAAATTATGTATAATGAATGGTAGAAGAAATACGCAGCACAAATACAGGATTGAAATCTTGAATCTATTTTTAATTTATTACCTCAGACATGGATATATGATACCAGTATTTAATGACAATAGCACTGAAAATAAATACATACTATTCTGAATAGCTTAATGCGTACTGTGTCCTAGTGTAGTGCCATACGGGTGGGATGTTGGTAGAAGCAGTAGGTGGGACGTGTAAAACCACTATTCCCCCATACAGTACTTCAGTTCTGTGCAGCGTTTTCAGCCCAAACAGCCAACTATCAAGAAATAAACCACAGGGTGTGTAGCACATTCAGGGGAAGGAACACCAGGAATGGCTGCAGGATGGGCCTGTTGAGGTCCCAGCGCTGTGGAGCCTTCTGTGTGAGACTGCCTGGGGTGAGCGAGCACTTGAGCTGTTTGCCAGCTGCCTACGGCTCTAGGCCATAGGTTGACCACCCCTCTGCTAACCCATTTGAGGGTGCTTGACATCACTGTTATCTGTCAATTGGTAGAGCAGTGTGAAGGTTCTACAAAACAAACCTGGACCTGCGCAGCCAAGTCCTGCAAGCTTTCTCCAGGTGGGCACCTTGGGAGTGGAGCATGAATGGACTGCAAACAAGGCCAGTAGCTGCCATCTGTGGAGGCTCATCTGAGGTCAGTGGCACATCCAGGCTTTGGAGGTGAGCTGAATGCCCCCCTGCATTATATTCCGTCATGCACAATCTTGTAACTAGAATTACATTTTCTTTTCAGGCACATAAATGGCTCCAATTTGACTACACACACAGCTTCTTCGAGGACCTGCTCTCCCATGAGGGTTAATGGCTGCTGTCCCACAGAAACCCTTTTCTTCAGGGTACTTCTTCAGAGTGCATTACACAACCAGACAGCAAGGACAGGTGTCAGCAGCATCTTTTGGCAGACCTAGCAGGAGACCAGCCAGCTCCATCTCACACTTACAGAAGTGCTTTGTTGGGATTTATTTAGTGCAGTAATGCTTTTTAGCACTGGTGCTACTAACATTTCCCTGTTCATATACACAAACACATCCAAGCTTCTCTGTACCAGCTACGTACCTGTAAATGCTGTATATACATGTAAACACATTTTGCATATAGACTCTGCTTTGCAAAGAAGCTATACATGGAAATCTTTATTTCCAATAACCGTTGCCCAACTCATCAACATGCTTCGTCGCTGGAATTTCCTGCTGCTGGGCATGACAGTGATGAGGCTGCGCTCCATGCTGAATTAGGGGTGCTGGGTATTTCATATTTCGATGCTGACAGCAAATCAGTCCCTGGTTTTGAGCTCTAGAAGATACGTATCACCATTGTCCCAGCTTACAGATAAAGCCACTGAGGCACAGGAAGGTGAGACAATTAGTCCCAAAGCTACTTAGGCTGTGTCTGAAGCAGAGATGAGATTGCACAGGTGGGACAGCGCAGTAATGGGGGATCTTTGTGTGCTGCTGGAAAGCTCTTGGAATTCTAGCACAAAACACCTTTTCCTTTCCTCCCCTTCCAGAAGCACTGTAGAATACTGATCACAGAATGTTCTTCCTTAAAGAAACAATGGGTTTTCTCAGTAAAATCGTTCTGCTAAAGCACAGCCCTCAGAGCACAGCAGGAGTTTTAAGCAGGACAGTTATTTTCCAGACACCTTCCAATATTTGCTGGCTTGTAATGAGGAACATTCCGCTCTGCCTGTAAACAGACTATAACTAATGGGAAAACATTCTATGTGCATTACTTACAAGCAACAACATTTCAGCTTTTGCTGTTCTCTGAGCAGTTTGAAGCCCTGCTCAGCTATTTTGCAACACTTTGCAAACAGAAAAATTTATGGGTGACTCCACCACAACCACCAATGAGAACCTCGGGGTTCTGCAGGTCACAGCGAAACGCTGCCCAGTCAATCCTGCTGTCCTCAGTGGTTACTGATGTTCTGACTTAATGCCTTGCTGACTTGCTGTTTATTCACAGGATGAATTAGCCCAGAGCCAAAGCCAGCTTAATCTGAAAGAAGTTCTGGGGCTCCTGCTGGGCTTAAGAGCAAAGAAGTTTACTGGCTCCATTGGTTAACTAGAAATCATTCTGCTTTATAATCTTAGGGCTCATGGCATTCACCAGCCTGTCTTTCCAAAAACACATCCATGCAGTGCACAATAAATCCCTGGGAGAGGAATGCATGCTTTGTAAGCAAAATCTGATGTCTTGCATGAGATAAGAGAAAAACTCCCCTCTCTGCTCTACTGCAGATGCCTGTAAAGAAAGTTCATGTGCTTCACAGATTCTACTGTTTTTGTTCTTGGAGCTTTTGTAGTGTGTCACTGAAGCCATGAGAGTCACTGCAGTTGTTGCTCTGGGACAAGAAGTGGGGCCTGGGGTGCGCAGTGAGGGGGCAGATGGGGACAGTTTGTTGTTGAGAGAACCAGCTCCTGGGAGCAACTCAAGAACTTCCTTTGTGAAGTGATGGATGTGTTCATCCACAAAAGCTTGGGTAGAGGATGTGCCAGAATGAGAACCAGGAAATCTCTGTACTCTTTGTCCTATACATACAGTCCGGCACATTTCCCGCTGACAGGTTTAGCCTGTTGTTGGAAAGGCCCACATAATGTGAAGGGATGCCCAGAGCCATAGAGAAAAATGAGGCAGAGTGAAAGAGACTGATAGTCTTGTATGAAGATGACTGCAAAGCCATGGAAGGGAATATTGTAATACCTGAGAAGGCCTCAAGTGACTGCAGTGAAAGCAGCTGGAGGAGCCCATGGGGTACAAAGTGAAAGGAAAGCCCCTCTAGTCCAGCAGCAGAGGATGGACATGGACATATTGGGAAGAGTCAGCACAGGGCCACAAAGATGACAAAGAGACTGAAGCAGCTCATCTGTGAGGAGGGGCTGAGGGAGCTGGGCCTGTTTAGCCTGGAGGAAGTTCAAGTGTATCTCAACAATATCCATAAACAGCTGAAAGAGGGTGCAAAGAGGATAGAGCCAAACTCATTTCAGTGGTGCCCAGTGCCGGGACAAGGGGCAAAGGGTACAAACTGGGACACAGGAGGATCCATCTAAACACCAGGAAGCACTGACATGCAGTGTGTGGGACAGAGCACTGGCACAGGCTGCTTAGAGGCTGCGGAGTCTCCTCCATGGAGGGATCTCTTCAAATGCCTGCACATGGGTCTGGGCACCCTGCTCTGGGTGTCCCTGCTGGAGCAGGGCTTGGGCAGATGGACCCAGAGGGCCCACAGCCTCAGCCCCTCTGTCATTCTGCAACCAGCAGCAGCCAGGACAAAGAAGCTGGGCTGGAAAATGCTGCTCCCACACAGCGCCTGCTGCTTCTCTGGTGTACAGCAAACATCCCTCATAGACAAAGTCCTCACAGTGTAGTATTTGCCCACACTGAAACAACATATCATCTGTATTCAAGATATCCAAGGTCTCTGCCATCATGCAGACCCCCAGTCCATGGTCCCACAGCAGCCCAGCTGCCCTCCTGGCAGCCACTCTCAGACCACATGAAATCAGGGGACTGCTGTGGAAAGGGAGAGTCTGCCTAGGAAAAGCCAACACTACAACATATGTACAAATATGTATTTTTCTCTGTGTATTCCTTTATATTTGCAAAGGTCTGTTTAACTCCTGTCCCCTCAGATTTGTCAGAACGTCCCACACCAGCAGTCAAAATGATCTCTCTGCAAAGCTGTCTTTATTTATGAGTTGCTGGCTTTTCCTGCCACTGCCTAATTTGCACTAAATCATCAGTTTCTTCTCAAGTGCCAAGGAGGCCTGGTCTGCTGCCATAAGACCTTTTGTTTAAGCTAAAACTCATTTTAAAGTAACCACAGGATAGGAACCAAGCACAGATCCAAGGGCAAAGCCTTGGAAAGAGATTCTCGCCCATAAAGCAAGAGCATTTTCCTCATTTTCTCTCTGACTGCATTCATAAAGGTTTATGTTACACAGACTCTGGGAAACACCAGAGGAATTGAGGGCTGTCAGATGAAATATCTGCAGGAGGAACACTCCTCTCTTTTCCCGCAGACCAAACATCTCCTCTGGAGGTTCTGGCCCAAGGCTTTACATAGCCATAATTAAAACCTAATGTTTTATAGCATTCTGCCTTCCTCAGCAAATCCATATTAAAACAGAAACATTCTTTTCACTGCAAATGCTAATTTTATTTATTTATTTATTTTTAGCCTAAGCATTGAAATTAAACTGAAACAAAATCCATGGAAGATCATTTAATTTCCGTTTAAATTGTGTAACAAATTATGATGTGTGATTCACTGCTTTTTAAATGTTTCTTGCTGGGGCTAACAATAGATTACAAGATTCTTGATGACAGGTTGCACGTGCAATGTTAAGGCAGGAGATTTCTGATGAGAATCATACAGTGGCTTGGGTTGGAAGGGACCTCCAAGATCATCCATTCCCAAGCCCTGCCATGGCATCCAACCTGGCCTTGAGTGCCTCCATGGATGGGGCACACACAGCTTCTCTGGGCAGCTGTGCCAGTGCCTGGCCACCCTCTGAGTGAAAAACTTCCCCAGCATCTAATCTGATGAGATAACTTACTAACTCATGACATATCAGTACCCAGTGTTTGGAGAGCAGTGTTGCTTGGCAGCTGACGCAGACTAGTAGTGCAGCCCTGGCCAAGAAGCCTTCGCACTGCTTCTGAACAGGCACCCTCTGGGGCTGGAGGCCTGCCCGCTTTGTTCCTGCAGGCCAAAGCATCACAAGCTGAGAAATGAAAGCTGCTGCCTTTGCTGTACAGTATATACAGGCACCAGAGAGCTGACCTGGCTTGCTTGATCTCACAAGAGAGCAGGCAATGAGCACAAGGCAGCTAAGGCAGGGCCCACAACAACCAAAGGCCACAGTCACACACCAGCAAGTCACACACAAAGGTCATGCAGCCATGATATCTTTCACTAGAACACTAACTTGTTTCTGCCTCCTTTCCCTTCAGCCAAAGTCCACAGTCTTCCTCCCAGGACCAGGACGTCCCTACCTGCCAGGCTGCCTTCTGTAACGCTGCCCTCCTTCTCCTCTGTATCCCTCTCTGCACATCAAAACTATTCTAAAGCCAGTTCCTATAGACACCACACCTGGGTTTTACTGGTTACTCCATCAGCCAGTAATTTAGTGCCATGGAGTTCAATTACACTATGGATTTACAGTGCACTCACTACCTCTGTGTGGTAACTGCACATTATCCCACACTGAATGTTGAACGATGCCCCCGTTCTCACCGAAGAACAAGCTTTGCTTTACCAAACGGACACACGTACAAGGCCTATTGCCACAGGCCGCCCTTCTGGCCAGTTTTGTGAAGCTCTGCCCTTATTTTCTAGTCAAAATGTAATTTGTCACAGACCTTTTTAAAAGGAAATCTTGTGTTCTGTGGGATTTACTCCATTAGGACACTCCCTAGAGACCAGAACACCAGTATCACCATTGCAGCGTTACATGTTAAGTTGTTCGTTTTGCCAAAGACCTGAAGTGATACCAAATGTGCCTCAACATGCTCGGACTGTGCTGAGCAATCTATCAGGTTCAGAATAATACATGACTACACAAATAGTTAGGCTTAATTATGCTTCCTCCACTGATTTACAGCAGAAACAAAACCTCAGAGCATTTGGCTCTCGAGGAACACCAGTAAGATTGTTAAGTGTGGGTGGCTGACACATAAAGATTTTATGGCATAGAAGTTGCTGCCGTACCTGAATACAAATGGAGGATTTTATGGCATCATTTCCATTTTCTTCCCTCTGAATGTTAATTAAGCAGCAAATGTATGAATAAGATAACATAGATTCTGTTAGCAGCTTGGCAATCAGCTAATCGACTTTCCCTGTGCACTAGGTAATGAGTATATGCTGGTCCCATTATCTCTCATTCCTGGAGCAGTAACTCCTAATATTCAGCAAAACCATTATGCCAATGATACATTACCTTCAAATGTTTTTGTTAGAACATCTTCCTCTTGATAGCTCCCATAACTGCCTTCTGAAATGTTAAAATATATCTGCTTTTACGCTGATATACTGAATCCTTCCCTTTTAATTGGAGAGTTCAAACACAAAACCTCTACAAGTGAAATGGAGTCACCTGCCCTTTAAATCAGCCTGAACTGTTTATATCCCAGTCACCTGGGTTGGACTAGAAGCTGCTCCCACTGCTTTGCCAAGCTGAGTTCTGTGGGGCAGTCAGGATGAACTCTCTGCGTTCAGTGGGATGGAGCAGCAAATGTCTTGGTCCTGGTGCTCACAAGGACCACGACTGCAGGATGGCTGTCTGCTGATGAGCCTTCGTGGTAGATGTGGTGCATGGAAGCTCACCCCACTAATTTGGGACCATGGAGATGCAGATAAAGTCTGAAACGAGTTTTTAATGACCTTCCTGCATCACTCTTTCTTCCATCCCCCTCCAACAGAGGACTGAAGTGTGGGTAACTGGCACTGGAGAAGGGGTTTAATGGGTGGAGGGGTTTAATGGACAGAGAACAAATTCATAACCTGTTGAATTACTTTGGGCTAAAATGTGCTGCTCAGTATTCACATGTTACCTTACAGGAGTCCAACAGGTCTGCTCGGTCACCTGTGCTGTGTGCACGTGGCAAGAAAACACGATGTACCATTCCTACAAACAATACACAATGAATGTTTCTAACCAGCTCACAGCAGCTCCTCCCTCTCTTCCCTGGAGACTGCAATAATGTAAATGGGAGCTACGTGTAAAAACATCTCTGTTAACATCAGAACTGCATTTGATCACAGTCAATGTGCTGAAGTGGAACTGAAAGGTTCAGAAATGAGCAAACATCTATTTCCTCTGATTAATCCAAAAGCTGACATTTCCCATATGACTTCGCTAGCCTGAACATGAACCAATCCTAACTACAGTCATTAAAAGACCAATTTTGTTGGTTAGTATTCCTACAGAATCCATTATTAACGTTATTAAAAGAGAGAAAATATTGCCATTTGTTCACTCCATCTAGCCTGGTTTTAATAAAAAGTATTTGTTACAGTCTCAGCTGTTATCCAGGTAACTAGCATCAATAACAGGCTTCCTAAATGAGCTACAAGAGCAATTAATTAGGCATTACCTTAATTGTATATTGCATTAATTATACATTCACCCAATGACAGCAATTAACATTCAAGCCTTGCCTGAAGGTAGATATAAGAATGAGCAAATACAGCTGAAAGCTGTATCACCTTCCATGCAATTTCAGAATCAAATCCCAAACTATCTTAACTGCAGGTGACAGAAACAAGGACAGTATATTCCCACAGAACTTGAGAAACTGGGTTCAAATTAATGCCAGGGATGGGAGAGCAGAAATTCTCCTTTTACAAAGGCTGCTACAAAGAAATGCTGTCCAGGTAGTGAGCAGCAGCGCTTCCATGGCCACTGCAAGCCTAGTGTGGCTGTAAGCACTCAGCCCTGACTGGCAAGCAAGCTTTGCAGCTTTGAGAAAGATCTTAATACTACACAGAAAGAGCCTGCAATTATTTTCCGATATATCTGCCAAGTGTGCTTTGTGTTTCCTTCATGGATTTAGAGTGCTCCCAGTGGCGCCGCAATGAAATCAGTGCAGTTACCGTAATTGGATTTACCTTGCCAGGGGAAAGGGTCGGCTTTCAGAAAAGAAGGATTGCTTTACTTTCTGTTATCAGCCAGATGCCTCTCAGATGCGTGTCTGGAAAGCTTCAGCTTCCACCTCCTTTGCTGACCAACACATCCACTGTGTTCTGCCTGTAAACAGGTAAAAATAACCCTCAGTTAAATGCGTTTCATGCTGTGTTCAGAAATCCCTTCACCCACTTGTGAAGTGCAGTCACCTCAAGTGAAGTGAAATGGCTTTTCTGATAGGAAGCAGAGACAGAATTGCCAAGTGCAGCTACAGGAGCAGCAGAGACAAGCAGGCTGTAATTACATCCAGAGAAAATGAGCTGGGACTGAAGGCCGACAGAGCAGCTCAGTTTAGTCACAGAATCATAGAATGGCCTGGGTTGAAAAGGACCACAATGATCATCTGGTTTTAACCCCCTGCCATGGGCAGGGACACCAACCATTATTAAACCATGACACCAGACTAAAGCCACAGCCACCCTGGCCTTGAATGCCTCCAGGGATGGGGCATCCACAACCTCCTTGGGCAACTTGTTCCAGCAGAATGCTGTGACTGAAAGCAGCAGGGAGTTCCCATCACACGGCAGGACTGAATGATGGAGGACAGAAAAGAGCAGATGCAGAGGCTGTGGGGAGCAGCACAGCTGGGGCCAGCTCTGTGCAGGCAGCACCTCTGGGTGGCACCAGGGCACCTGCCTGCACCCAGCAGCTCAGCCCTGTGCTTACTCAGAGGCACTGCATCCCTGTGCAGTCTGTCACGTTTCTCTGCTCTAAAGTAGCAGAGTAAGCGTCCTTATGGATACCCAGAGACCCCAGCAGCTCACAGGGAAATTAAACCTTTTCGAGGCAACTTCTTGTTGAAGATCAGTGTGAAGTTAAACTCCAAAGCTTGGTTTGGTACAAATCAAATCGATAGAGATGTGCTATGGGATCAGTTTCACAACCAGTGTAAACGTCCCCAGGTGACAAAACTGAGCAGAGGTGGCAGCCCATGTACAGCATGTATCTGCAGCACTGCTGTGGGCAGGGCTTTTCCTCATCAATCTGTGCCTCTAGCTGCAAAAAAGGTGAAATTCCTTTTAACGGCTCGTTTGCAGATGAGCAAAGTCAGTCACTGAAATGATGAGTATTTGATCGTATCGTGCCGGAACACCTGTGTAAGTGACCCATGAAATTAAAGAATGTTTGCTGGCACTTACAGCCCAAATTTCCCAAAGGTGTATCAGCCTGAAAGGTGCTAGCAGCAGGGCAAAGGCATTTGTCTCTAGGGAGAAGAAATACATGCAGTAAAAATGCACAGGCAGAAAAGGTCAAACAGGAAATGAAACAGGAAAGTGGTGGTTTATCCTCCCTCCCTCCCTCCCTCCCTCCCTCCCTCCCTCCCTCCCTCCCTCCCTCCCTCCCTCCCTCCCTCCCTCCCTCCCTCCCTCCCTCCCTCCCTCCCTCCCTCCCTCCCTCCCTCCCTCCCTCCCTCCCTCCCTCCCTCCCTCCCTCCCTCCCTCCCTCCCTCCCTCCCTCCCTTCCTTCCTTCCTTCCTTCCTTCCTTCCTTCCTTCCTTCCTTCCTTCCTTCCTTCCTTCCTTCCTTCCTTCCTTCCTTCCTTCCTTCCTTCCTTCCTTCCTTCCTTCCTTCCTTCCTTCCTTCCTTCCTTCCTTCCTTCCTTCCTTCCTTCCTTCCTTCCTTCCTTCCTTCCTTCCTTCCTTCCTTCCTTCCTTCCTTCCTTCCTTCCTTCCTTCCTTCCTTCCTTCCTTCCTTCCTTCCTTCCTTCCTTCCTTCCTTCCTTCCTTCCTTCCTTCCTTCCTTCCTTTTTCAGATCAGAGAACAAAATGCAAATTGGGAAAAGCCATCGAATAGATGTGTGGTATTGTGACACCTTTAAGGAAGGGCAGCCTATAGGGAGCAGGGCTGGGTCTGCATAGACCCAGCAGAAGCGGTCACCCATCTGTGGTCAGCCTGGCTTCCTCCATGCTATTTCCCCTCATTACAGGGTACAAGGCTCTTTGGTAAGCAGCCTATAAGACACACAGGTGTGCTGCCCTCTGGATCTAAAGCTGTCTTGCTTTGGCAATGCTCTGAGCTAGGATCTGCAAAAGACAGATGGAGCCTGCCTTTGTTCTGCAGGAAAACAGTTAATCATTATGGAAAGGTTCCTGGGTTTGAAGAGCTCAACTTAAGCTACACAATGTCACACAGTATTAATGTTTTTTTCTACATGGAGCTATCTTTGTAATCATGTTTTCACAGAGATGGTCCATTAACCTATTGAATTACTTTATTTCTTCTGAACTTTGAATAATAAATGAAAATATTTAAGTTCTCATAGAATCGTAGAATCACAAGGTTGGAAAGGACCTACAAGATCATCTAGTCCAACCATCTCCTACTTCTTATTTCCTACTTTAAAAACGACTGACATGATTTCATGGGTTAGTTTTACTCCTGCTGAGAACGTAACAGGGCACTGTCACAGCAAAGAAATGGGATACGTGGTGCCTTTTACTTTGAGGCGGTTTCATTTTTTAGCACCCCAGATTTCCAAGACTCGTGTCAACCTTCAGGTTGTGTCTGCACAAGTCCTGCTTCCAGAAGTGCATCATCTGGGCGAGCAGTATCATTCAGCACTGTGCCTAAGGGCGCCTCCTGTGATCTGACACCTATGATCTCCCGCTTTCCGAAATGTGCCCACACAAATAAGAATGATCAACAACAGCCTCAAGGCACGCTGCTTGGTAAGTGATGATACGATGCCTCATAGCATCATACTGCAACTTCCCAACCTTTCTACTGAAGCTTAATGTAAATCAAACGTAGCTGAAAGGTGCCAAAAAGAACTGCAGCATATTTTCAATACTGAGATTTCTCTTACCGGGTTTGGATTTATAACACATTTGTAACTGGCATTTATCCTGGCTTCTTCAGAGCGTGTAACACGTTCCAACACGTTCCCACGACACAGAAAATGAGAACACAGGACTGTGCTTTAGCTATATGCTGGTCCAAAAGCAGCTGCGTGCTGAGGCAAGGCATCCAGAACACTTGACTGATGTAGCCACATCTGTTACCAGTCAGTGGCTATTGTTCAGCATTTGGTTATGTTTCTCCCAAAGTGTGATCCAGCCCTTCCATAAACCAGCGGCTCAACTCTGTACACAATGAGTACAGACTCATCCGGGCTGGTGACCACAGTGAGTAAACCCCAGAAGCGGCATGCAGAGATGCTTCAGTTAGCTCCGCGGGAGCCATCGCTGCAGCCAGAGCAGGGTTAGCGATGCCAGTGTGTGCTCTGCCCCAGCTAGACAGGAAGCTTTGCGGCCCAGGCTGGCAGATTTACACAGCACTTCACTGAGCCATGGAGACTCACCAGCTGGGATGTCTGTCCTGGGTTCCTCTGGGCCTCCGCTCCTGGCTAAGCCATGCTTCTTCAGTCCCTTCTAAATGGAAAACCTCCATAAGAGCGGGTGAGGGAAGGACAACTGCACAATGGGAACTTGTAGCCCTCATCCGGAGTGCCTCCTCTTGGCACTGCTCCATTCAGCCAGCCTGCCTCGAGAACAGGAACGGGAAGGTGATGAATGATGTAAAAAATCTCTGGACATAAATATGAAAAGAGTTGTCCTGAAATGGCTGGATAAGGTAGTGAAACAGGCACTGCTTTTTGTCCCTGACATAGTGGGACTGAAATTAAACATTCATCTTTCTTGTATGTAATGATGGGTTGTCAGGGTCTATCTGGCAGAGTGGTGCTGGGACTGCCCAGTCGTGTATCCTGCAGACTGTGTCTGCTCATCTAAGGGTTGTTTTTTCTCATTAGTTTTGCCTCAGTCCTGAAGTGTGACTATCGTGTCTCAGCTCCTGTGAGCAATCACCGTGTGGCCAAACAAAGTGCAGGATCTTCCGATGTAGACAGCTCTGATATTCAGAGAACTCCATACTGGGTATCCTAAAATGGTGCCACAACACAGGTGAGGACAGCATCATGACCAACTGCCAAGTCTTCTCTCCAGGCTGAACACAGCCACCTCCCTCAGCCTCTCCTCATCTGTCAAGCTCTCCAGCTCCCACGCTGTCTTGGTGGCCCTCATTCAGATAAGTTCCAGCTGGTCAATTCCTCGTCTGAAACCAGACCAGATACAGCACTCCAGATGCAACCTCATGAATCCCAGAGACAATCAACTTCCTTTCTGAGCCTGCTGGCTACACTTAAATACAGACCAAGACATGGTTAGCCACCTTTGCTGCAAGGGCAAACTGCGGGTTCTTGTTCATCCTTCACAGCTGCCAGGTCCTCTTCTGCAAAACTAAAAATGGAACAAAATTCTAAAGCAATGGATTTCAAAAGAAATCCTAAGGAGGAAGATATTGTATTTATTTTCTTCTCATCTGTAGAGTCTACTCAGATGAACTGACATCCTCAGTCTGCATTCTCATTTCAGAGTATCTTCTTATTTCTGAACATATGCTCACCCATGCCAGTTAACAGCCTTCACACCAGCTATGATCTCTCATGGTATCAGCATGACACAGTCATTGACCTGCTCCACGTGGAGTTTTCTGTTTATACAGACTATAAAAATACAGAACCAAAAAACTGCCATTCCTACAAGCCCTGCAAAAATGAACACGGATCTGGGGGCTGTGTGGGATGGACAGTGACGTCTGATTTCTCCTTGCAGATGAGGATGCATTCTTCACATAAGGTCTCAGCTCCACATTTGTTATGTGGAAAGACAAATGGAAACACTCCATTTTTCTGGTCGCTGCTTGTGTACAGTTCAGTAACAGAGCACTGCACTGCACTGATTAAATTCAGGGAGAATCACTGAAGAGGAACACTGCTGTGACCAGCACCAGCAGTAATAAGGATTCTCCTGCTACTAAGTTGTATGGCAGCTGGCTACTTTCAGAGACACCAGCTCTATTGTCAGAGCACATTTATTGAAGGAGGTCTCAGAAAGCATGTAGGAGAACTGCCCCCACTTTTATCTGTAGATTAACTCCAAGTTTAGGACAGTCAATCAGACTGTACAGAGATGTGCACACACTACTTTATAGACTGCACAATCATATTTTTATAATCATTTATAGAAGTCACTATCAATGGTACTGTAAAACAAAAGAACCTAAAGATCCTGCATCTGAGGTTTGATTTTAAGCTCCCAATGGCTTCCAGCTTTGTGCCAACATGCTCTGGAAAAGAGTTCCAAGTTAAATTAAGGATAACCTATCAGCACTCCCATCTCCATTTCCATTTGGTAGGGAGAGCTACAGTAAGCAGTTGATTTAGTAGTGGGCGTACATTCCAATGACTTCTATCAGGTGATTTAAAATTTAGCTCTACACTGTTTTCAAGCCACAAAGATGAATTTCTGGGGGTCTGGAATGTATCTGGAAGAAAGGCCTGAATTCTGCCTCCACATTCTCAGGAAAACATCTACTGACAAGTTTATTTGCTGTTGAATTCACTCAGTGGTACCTTCTGAACATAATCACCTACATTTATTAACCACTTGAGCTGGTCCAAAGCCACTTCATTTCCTTAAATTTAGCTTCTACCCAAATTGCACAGTTTATCATTTCAGCAAACCAACAGCAACAACAAACTCAACCAAAGGAGCAATAGAAACGTGGAAAGGCTAAATGGATGGGAAAGTGTGAACACGCTTCACTAGTGGGATGTTTTGCAGTGTCTTCATGGGTTATCAAAATGGGACAGGACTTGAAGGCAAAGTCCTCTGCTCAGAGAATCCCCTCGCGGCACTGAGCTGCTCCAGAAGCAGGGACTCCTGCAGTACCTTCAGCACAGCAGGGGCTGGCATGAGCAGCAGGGACACCACTGCTCTGGTCCTCCAAGGGGATCTTTACCATGTGGAAGCACCAGCATTTCGATAAACAACAATAAAAAGATCTTAAAACAACAGAAAAGACATCATTACTTGGAGAGATTTCCTTTGTCTAGTGTTAGGAATGCTGAAATCACAGAAAGCAGAACACCTTCTTGCAGAGGACATTTTCCCAATGCTACCAATTTAGTCACCTGTAATTACTAACAGGTAGCAGTAACCTACCTTTACACAGTACTACTACATAGAGTCAAGAAATCAAACAGCACAGGAAAGGCCATGGAAAATGCACTCTGAATAGTAAGAAATCATTAAGACCACTGTAACCGACATGTGTATTATAGGCAAGATGTTGTTGGTCCCAGGTCTCCAGTCAGTCCTAGAACTGACCAGGGATACTCCCTGCCTCCATCCCTTGTGAGCTGGAAGAACTGGGGCTATCAGAAACGATGAACGCTAAACAGGAAAGATTCCTTTCCTGAGGTTTTATTACAGAGCACGGCTCACCATTTTAACATGCTGGTACCATAAGAGGCACTAAGAGGCCTAAGAACAACTCCAGACATTAGCACAACAGGAGAAAGGGAGGAGCAAGGCTTCACAGAAATTGCTCCAATTGAGAAATCCTTCTAGAATGATTACAGCATTTGAAATAATAACAAATAATGCTTACTTCCATAAGTTTAATCCTGTGGCCCAGATAAGATTCTCTACTAAATTCTATTACATGGATTAAAATCATTATCAATAGGCAGTAGTGAGTGTTTGCTGAAAATGAGAGTTAATATGAAGGACAGAATGTTACGATGCTTCAATAGCCCCTATCTTTTCTTCTGTCAGTGTTTTATGTGCAAACTCACATATCCAATCAGCTTCTGAAAATGTGTGTCTCCATGTTGCTTGACAATGTGTGGGCATTGTAATATTTGATACTGTTTAATGCCTCATTATGTTTCGCTGGTTTCTCAGCAAATTACAGTGGCCTCTTTCAACTTCTCTTTTGTCAGCTGGTTGAGACACAATTTGGGATGTGATGAGGAGGAGACCCAGGGATGCCACCTCCTATCAAGGTTCACAATCCATTAAGAAGCTCACTTTTCATTCTGGTTATCTGTATAGTGAAACTCAGCGATACACAAGTACACTGAGTAACCGACGTAAGGTAAAAGACCAGAACAGCCCTGAAATTTGCTGGAGTCATATTCGTGATCATTGTTACAAAACAGTCCTCGTTTTATAACAGGGGGCTAATCTTATCGCTGCTAATCCTAAGGCTCAGTTTGTCCAAACAACAGCGCTGTTGTTTCTACAATTGCAACACAGCTTGCCCCCATTATGGTATGGTTTTTAATTCATCAACTCACATCTAATGTAGTTGTAAAAGATGGGATCGGGCTTTCTTAAAGTGTAAGAAACTGTGCCCAGAAGAGGATGACAGAAGACAACTACATATTGCAGCAATGGTGCCATCTGCTTTAACATCTTCCAGTTACAGCTGTTCTGACCATTCAGAACAAAAATGAGATTGAATCTAAAACATTTTTTAAATTAGAATTTGGCCACAGAGCACAAAGAAGTTGAGACAACTCGAACAGCTTCTGGGAATCTGCTCATCTGGGAGCTAATTAGAAAAGAATGGCATTTCTCCCATTCATCTACAAAAGTTAATGTTGTGATGGATTATTCTTGAACTAGCAATAAACAGCCAAGGAGACCTCACAGCCACCCTGCAGCGTTACAAGGATACGTAACCTTTCTGTGAGCACGTGCCAAGGTTTATCCTACTCCAGTGAGCGCAGACCACGTGTAGAGCGGTCTCCATTTTCAACTATTCATCACATTAATGTGATGTCCTGAGACTCAGGCCTGGCCAGCACACAAACACGCAGTGGTACGCTTAAAGCTGGCTCCTATCACTCCTATTCATTTAAAACTTCTTTAAACGGCTTAAAACAATACATGCACTGAAGGGGAATGTCAACACAAGGTTTTAGATCAAGCAGGCTTCACCAGCATCCTTCATTCTGACTGCCCGCTGCCTGTCATACAATGCAAACTGTATCAATATCAGAAATAAATGAGCAACCTGTGGTGCAAAAAAAGACCCGAGCAATATTCTTGTAACTTTCCAAGCTTATTGATTCAGGCGAAGACAGTTCTCATAAATACAAGGCAACTCCATGTTCCTTTCCAGCACTCCCCACAATCTCTGCTTTACTGTTTATTTTTCTGAATAACAAAAATACTTCTGTCTTTACATCTCAATGTACACTTCATTTTGCTTGCAGAGACATACACAAACACAGGTACTGAGTTGGATTCAGTGACTTGTACTACTTGTAACACTACTTTATTTCTGAAGTACCATTTCTCATACAAATTACACACTATTAAGACTGTACAAAATGACCAGGATTTTCAGAAAACAGCAGAGTTCCATTAGGGTCCAGCTCCAAAAGACCATCAAAAACATGTCAGTACAGGGACACTCATAAACAACAACAGCAATTCCATTATTTAAAACAAGAAATTATAAAAAAAAATAAACTAAACAGTACTAAAATGAAATGTTGGCTCTAAAAAGAGATTCCCAACACGTATCCAGAGTTCATCTATGCAGATGAATTGTCAAATGGCTGAGAAACCTGTTTGCATTGCACTCATTAGCTGGAGCCTGATTATTTAACGTAGCCACCTGATGTCTGAGCAAATGGAAGGTACATGAAAGCACCACTAACACTCAGGCACAACATAACTGTTAACCCACAACTGTCGGCTCCATCCATCCGTGCTGACTAGAACTGCTCACCCAAAGGGTGATGTACAGACCTCTGTGTTTTAGGCGCAGAGCAGTTCATGTGGTCAGGGGCAGTCATTAATAGGCCAAATGAAGTACTGTCCCCAGGTCAGAAACAGTTCCAGTTCTACAGATTGGACAAATTCATCACAGAACTGACCAATCAGTCCCTCTCTCAAACAAAAGGAAATGCAGAGAACAAGGAAAGGGCTTCACTGCCACAAAAGACAAAAATAGTGGCATTTCCAGGTATTTTTAAATGGCACGAACAATTACAAGCAGCAAAAATACCTGAAATCAGAATCTTTGGGAGTTAAATGTAAGTTTTGCCCTGGCTTCACCCCAGGAACACTGTCATGAAATCTCAGAAGCCTACTTCTACAAAGTCTGGTTTTCCTCACTCTTCATTCCAGCACATTCTTTACTTGGGCCCTACTGCTAATTCCCTTTGCCCCGGGAAACTCCACTCTCCCCTCCCAGGCTGTTACTCCTGTCACTGATGATTTCCTGTCCTGCTCCCTTTTGCTGGCATTTACCTATTCTCTACAGGTTTGCTAGCTAAATTCCTAATTCCTATGGTGGAAATGTCTAGACCTGGACATCTTTGCAAGGAACTCACTAGAGTGAAGCACAGTGGTGCGATGCATGTTGCAGGGCAGTTCCTCAAGCAGAGGCTGTCCCCAGACCCACCCGGACCACACATGCCACTTGTGCACTCCAGCATCCCAATGACACCGATCTTCCAGCAGCTCCAATACAATGCTGAGATGTCTGCCTTGCTCCCACGAGCCTTCTTCTCTTTCCTGCTCCCATTTCAGTACCTCTGTCTGTTCACATCACCCAGACATCTGCTGAGCTGTCACCCAGCTGTCCATCTGGCCCAACAGGGTGATGTCTGTCCATGCTGTCGCTCTCCACTCTGTGCCCAGAGGCTCTGGGGGGAAGTGGAAACCTGCTGTCATGCAGGGGACACAGCCAGGATAGGAGACAGCTCCAAGAGGCTGTGGAGATGCCTGTGGTGTTGGCATACGTGGCACAGGCTCCAGCAGAGGAAACAGACTTCAGAGGAAGGGTGAAATGGGGGACAATGAAGAGGCCTTCCAGACGGGGCACACCCAGATCTCCCAGATCCAGGGGAACGAAGGGAGCAGGAGGTGACGAGGGCCAGACCTGGGGAAGGTCTCAGTGCGGGGCGGTAACGCGAGCAGGGACACGGGCAGCCATGAGGCAAGCCAGCACGATGCCAACGACCTGCAGCACCGCCAGCCCCAGGGCAGCGGTGGCAACGCAGAACATGTTGCCGCTGACAAAGGCCGAGACCCTGCCGAAGCAGCCGTCCGGGTGCAGGCCGTGCGCTCCGGCCGAGCCGAGCGGGCAGCCCCGCCGGTCCCGGCAGCAGCTGAGCGGCACCGAGGCGTTCAGCCGGAGCGCCCAGGGCGTGGAGAGCCAGTCCCGGTAGCTGTCCACGCCGCAGCAGCTCAGAGTGCGCTGCAAAGCGTCCAGGGCGTCCGCCTTCCCCTCGTCCTCGCCGTAGTCGCTCAGGGCCTGGCGCAGCCCCTCTCGAAAGCCCCGCGCGATGTCCTGGCGGTACAGGAGCGCCGACAGCCCCGCGGTCAGCCCGGCCAGCAGCACGGCCACGAGGAAGGTGCCGTAGGTGCGCAGGAGGCCGCGGTGCTCGGTGGCGGCGCTGAAGCAGCCCAGGAAGGCCCAGACGATGACGGCGGTGCCCGTAGCCAGGAGGATGGCGGGGGCGCCGGGGGAGTCGTTGGCCGACAGCGCCAGGTAGCCCCCCAGCCGCACCTTAGCCCAGAGGCCGACGATGAGCATGGTCAGCCCCGCCGCCCAGAAGACGAAGCTGAAAGCCATGAGGGATAACTTCAGCACGGTCATGACGGCGCTGAGGGGCCGCCAACTTCGGCCCAGGACGGCGGTGCGGAGCTCTTCCCGTCGGCCGGGCGTGCTGCAGTGTCCCGGCTGTCCGCCCCGACCCTTTTCAACACCCGGTTCGGGGGCGCGGCCGCCGCCGGCGTTTGGCCGCCCTGCCCCTCACACACCGAGCCGCGCTGAAACGCTGAGGTGTTTGTGCGTTAACCTGCTCTGGGAGGGTGCTTGAAAGAAATAAGCCCTAAAATGTGTACCTGAACGGTAACTGACGATGCAGTCGTTCGTCTGTCTCACTTTGCCCGGCTGGAAGCTATTTTCCAGCCTGCTTGACCCTGTTAAATACTCAGCTGATTTTCCCCACCGTCACGCTGAGCACCAGGAAAGGCGAAAAACGGCAGCGGAGAATGTCCTCCAGTGCTGTGTTACAGGTGGCCCATGGAAGGTCTGGCACGAGAGTGCCCTTCATGTACACCAGCTCTGCAGTGCAACCTCATGGCTAAAGAAAATCTACGTGCCACATAAGAAACATCAAATGAGAAACTGTAGAGGAAGCAGTGATAGCCGTGCCTCCCCGCCGCTATTTGCACTGGGTGAGTGGTGTCTCTTTGGCACTTCTTGTCAGCACCACAAGAGGTACGTCGTGTTCCTCGTAAGGTTTCATACCATCTTCTGCGAACAGAAATGACTCAAAGCCACCTCAGGACACAAAGCTGACCTTCCTATGTCTTCAGCAGCTTAAGAAATTAGTTTTGTTGTATACTGACGTGCTATCAGACTGCCATCAATGTTTGCATTGCTTAAAAATAATAATGATTTTAAAGAAATTTTCTAATAAAGTGCTTGTTACGATTTCACAGGCTGGTGAAGGATCTGTAACCTGTGCAGTTCACTGGATCACTGTGCATTTCAAGCTGTCCGTCTCTTCTTTTTTCCTCTAAGGTCTGAGACAGTCCTTCCAAGTTTCCGTCATATAACTTGCAGTAAAACTGAGGTTTCCCATTTGTGTATACTATAATCACATCAAGAATTTAAGTCCGAGAACCCTGTTGCTCATATCCTTATCATCTCCTTCAGTACTGTCTCCTTAGGTTTAATTGTGTTCTCATTGTAATCTTTGTGTTGAAGTTAGAGACCCTGGGACGTGGTTAGTGGGCATGGTGGTGATGGGTCGATGTTTGGACTTAGTGATCATAGTGGTCTTTTCCAACCTTAATGATTCCATGATTTTATGATCCTAAGTTGGGAAGCCCTGAAGGTGGCACTTCATGAGGAGACTTTCTTCTGGATCAGCAGGTCTCCATTGGCCCACCAGGTGTTTGTCATGCAGGGAAATTTCTTTGCCGTCCTTGGAATGGGCTGGTTGTTGCAGAGTTGCCATCCTCCGGCCACTTGTTCTATTCTCTTAGGATGTTACACATTTTAATATCAGTGTTTTTCCTTTTGAGTCCATGAAGTGCTAGCTGTCCACATTTCAGCATTACCCACTGCAGTTTTCTTATCTCACGTGGCTCTGTGTATTTTCTCCCTGTTCTTTCTCACAACTTATCTTTTTCAGAACGAGGTCTTGCACTGCAGACAGCTGAAACCAGTAGAAGGGCTGCACTGGCTCTGTTGGACAGTCCTAGTGAAGGGCTACAGCCCCTTCTTTATGGGGCAAACCAGAGAGTTTGTCTCAGATTATAAGATCTGAAGGTTAGAGATCCACATTAAAGAAAGCAGATAAAAATGCTTTTGTTATTAATTGTCCTCATAGTGAAAGCAGCTGGGCAGGGTGGGATATCTTAGGGTGCATTGTGCCATGTAGGAACAAAGTACAGGTTTGAAAATCAGAATTGTTGTGGAAAATGTGTTCCCTTGTTTTAGGCCTGTCTCGAGTGTTGTAAACGATGACAGAGTCTGAATATACCCTGCTTGAACTGAGCTGTGATTTACATATTTCAAGGTAATTGTCATTTCTCCACAACAATACTCCTTATTTCTCTCCCAGCGCTTACTTCTTTTAACAGCGTTCTCTGTGGTTTTCTGCTTGAGCTCCCTCCTCGGGAGAGAGAATTAATGTGAAGGGAATGCACAGATTTCTCTTGAAAATGAAGATTGCTGGTGATAAATTAGATTTGAAATTACATGGGTAGCTGCTAATACCAGCTGCATTCACAAAAGGGATGAAAGTATCAACTTCTGAATTTAGATTCTGAAAACTCCACCCCCAATTCCCAGAGGCAGATTGAGTCTAGATACTGTTTCATATTTCTAGCGGTGCAGAAAGGAACTCCTAGATAGGAACTCCTATGTAGGAGTTCCTTTACACTTGGGGTAACAGCCTGGAATCCTGATCTCCCCTCTGTCTCAGGAGATACACAAAATCAGCTCTTCATTTTGCCATGCTGTCTGTATCTGTTTATGCAGGTCTTCTCAAGGACATACGGGTTTAGCAACTAATGCAAAGCAGAGAGGAGGAAAAGTCTTTTCCCCACCCTTTGTTTTTTTCCAGCACCTTCAGGTTGTGAGCACCTGCCTCAAATAAGGACACCTGAATTCAACTTCTTTTGCTACTGGAAGGAAGTGAAATAATGCTTTGTGTGGGGAGGCTGAAAGAGCTGTGCAGTGTGATGTTCTGGTCAGTGTTTGCTTAGTATTTCCATTTGAATCTGTTATTTGGGCCTAAGAAACTGCAAATCAGACTTTTCCAGTTCTGTTTCATCCCATGCTATGGCTTTGTTAAAGGGGAAATGAGGTGCCAGAAAGGCCTTGAGACAGCTGTGATGGTGATATCTGCTGAGATAACCCAGCCTTTTTCCAGTACTTACAGATTCTCAGAAGAAAAGCAGAGCTCACAGTTTTGCTTTCTTTGAATATCCAAATGAGATTTTCATGGCACGACTCACAAAACTGCACTTTATCCGCCAAAGTACCTGAACAAGAACTGCTGTGATGCCCTTGTAGTGTCCTGCTGATGTTACAGCAGCATGCTGTTGATGCTTTAACAACTAATGGGTATTTTTGTGTCCTGTGAGAGCTCAATAAATACACCACAAGAACATTTACTTGTGTTAAAGCCTGATTTTGTGATGTTCTGTCATGTTGGGTATCTTATACCATAAATCCCATTTAATTCAATAGGAAGAGTAGGTATTCAGTATGAGGAAATTTATCAGAATCAAGTGAATGACATGATTTTTATGTAAAACTGAATGAAATGGGATAATAGTCATAGCTTTTCACTCCTTCCCAGTGACTGCTGTGCAACATGGGTCTGGTGCAAGCCCAGGTGGGATAAAGAGAGAAAATGGGCTAGGAGGAAGAGAGAATTTCTCCTTGATCTTCCCATTAGCTGTGAAGGAAATGTATTAACTTGTTTCCAGTTGCAAGTCCCTTTGGGTAATTAGAAGGTTATGGAACACCACATACACCTGGCACCTTCACAGACCCCTGATATGAGAGGAAATATTGGATCACCTGCTGCCGTTGGCAGCACAGACTGTGGTACGTTGCCTGCACAGACCAGAGCTGCAGAATGGTGTAATTACAGCCAGCATATCTGAGCAGGAAATGTCTTAGCCTGAAGCAAGTGTGATCCCAGGGCAGAACCCAGCCTTGTGTTTCTTGGAATGTACTTCACAAAAATAGTCACAGCAGCAATGGGACGTTTCTCAAACTGAACTAATTTTAGGAACTAAAGTATACAATCTTTATTATATATCAGCTGCTTTGCTATTAATAGCAAGGATCGGAGCTCCTTTGGGTTAATAATTAACGTCTAATGCATTTTTTAACCTTAAAATAAAAGACAAAATGTAATTTTAGCTGCAGTTTCACAGGAGTTCCAAGGGGTAACATGACCCATACCGTGGGTGAGCCTCAAGGAAAATTCAGGGCACTTTCCAGTTAGCCCACAGGAAAATATGCTGAACATCAGCTATGTTTCAATGCTAATGTATCTAAATAGCGTGCAGGGTGGATGGGTGGGAAAGACTGACAAAATACCATGTCAGAGGAATGGGAAAATAAGCTTTTCATTTCAGAGAGCAATAGGAAGAGAAGACAAGCTCAAACATCGTCCAATTTATGCCTGAATTGAAAAACAGCTGGATGTATTATTATTAATTCTCCATTTCTTCTTGTTGAATTTGATTCTGAAAGTATGAAGTATTTCACATGCTGGGATTTATATAATGTATTTGTGGCAGCAGTTAGGTGTACTTGGCAGATCATTATTCATATAATACTTGCCTACACTACTTATCTGCACTTACCAATAAGAATTTCCACGGATAAGGGGGATTTCCAAGATCTGCAGCAGCAGAAATCTATCCCACCTTTCACTTGCTTGGTTTAATTTTCCATCAGTTTTGCTGGCTTCGATGATTACTTCTTTAAACCTCATTTTCTTTTCCCATCTTATCTGAAACAAATGCCATAATACTAATTATGACAATGTTCTTTCTGCCACGTTTCCAGGCTCTGACAGATGCCACCACAGGCAGAGGACAGTGTGACCATGCACTGTTCTGAGTAGCTGAAGAACGCCATGGGGCACAGACTGTTATCTCAGGGTCACTGTAACCTTTGTCCTTGCTGAGGTGAACAGTTACGGAGTTCCCATAAAGCAGCGACATTAGAGCACCAGAAGACTTTCCAAGCCTTGGGGTCCAGATCCGTGGACTTTTACAGCTTCCTTGTATTGTCACATGGTGTGCTGTCCTGGAGCCAGCATCACTCTCGCCTCTTGTAAAGGTCACAGAAAGCCTTATTTAAAGGAAACAGTCCACATGCAAACAGTGCATCACATGAGGATCGCTGCCTTTATCGAGGCAACTACTTGTCAGCCTGCCTGTCACCTCTGATAAGCCCAGATATGAAGAATGTTTTTTAGCTCTCCTAGAATGGTAAAATCTTAAACATTCTTACTACAATTTTCTTTGAATCGCTGCACTATTTATAAAATGATCTTGTTTGCATATCATAGAATTACCCAGGTTGGAAAAGACCTTGAAGATCATCAAGTCCAACCGCAGTCTAACCATAGTACCCTAACTCTAACGACCCTACACTAAATCATATCCCTGAGCACCACATCCAAACGGCTCTTAAACACATACAGGGATGGCAACTCAACCACCTCCCTGGGGAGCCTTTTCCAGTGTTTAACTACCCTTTCTGTGAAATAGTGTTTCCTAATATCCAACCTAAACTTGCCCTGGTGCAACTTGAGGCCATTTCCCCTCGTCCTGTCACTTGTCACCAGTGAGAAGAGCATATATATGCATAAAGCACTTATCAGCATGATAGCAAATATGAGGATTACAAGCAGTTTATTGGATTTTCTTATAGGAAAGCCTGCTTATTACTTTCCATTTTTTGAGACAATTTTTGTGTTCTTTTAAAGTCTTTAACTACCCTGGGCTGAAATTTTCCATGGCAGATATTTATCTGAGTATGATATATATACGCATATGTACGTACATAGAGATTTCACTTCCAGCAAGAATGATCCCACACTATTTTCCTCCTTCAGTACTTCAGCCATTTCCTTATAGCACTTACAGGTTTTGGACCAGAGACTTGAAAGCTGGCACAGTTTAGGAAAACACTGTGTTAACAGCATCTTTTCAATACAACCTTAAAGTACTGGACCCATCCTTTTAATCCTTGTACACGTATCTCACATCATTATGAGCAGTGATTTTCAGTGATTCATAACTCTGCGTTTATCTGTAATTCATTTATTGTGTGACTACACCAAAAGGTTCTCATACAGTCATACGGCTTTCAAATCTGAGGCAGAATAGTGTGTGCTAAGAGTTGCAAGTTGGCTTTAGCCCAGACTTTTCTGCTCCGTGGCTCTAATCCAGACTGTTATTATTTGAAAACAGCGCTGCGTGGATTAATTGTTTGTGTGTAGGAACAAGACCATCTATAATAGCTTCATTGTCTCTCTTTGTCTTCCAAAGCCTACTGGCATTGTGTTCTAATGTGGGACTGCTTGTTATGTCTGGTGAACGGAAACAGTCACTGGTGCCACTCCAGGCTCCCTCACTGTTTTGCTGCTTTCCCAGCCTTCCCTGTGAAGCAGCAGAAACTCTGGACTGTCACATCAGCCCAGTGCCTCCCACACAAACGATGCAGAACACAGCCCTGTGCTGACACAGCGAACAGCTTCTCTTGCCCCAGCTTACCCTACACTGAACAGTGCTGTGCTAATCTGCTGCTAATTCAGTGGGAAGGGGGAGATGAAGGGAGAGAAGCAGAGGAAGAACAGGGGGGCTGTAGGCCTTGGTCCCATCAGCACCATCCAGTTCCATATGGGTACAGCAGGCTGCATGTCTGCCTGTGTTTCACAGGGCCAGGAGTGATGGACTGGCCCCAAGCACAGTAAATAGGTTAAGGTTAAATTGTGGAGTTTAGATGAGGCTGAGCTGATCCATAGTGCAGGCTGGCTCATGCAACTTCCCAGCTCAGCCTTATCAGAGCAGTACTAGCCACGTGCAGCATTTCATGCCCTCCGATGCAGTGCTGAAGGAGCAAGTCTGAGAGCATCACAGTGCTGCTGGGGGTCGTGTCCCCTCAGAAACAGGTGCACTGATACCATGTTGCCCTCTGAGCCTGGCTGGCAATCTTCTAATATGGTTATCAGCAATGTCTGCCTGCCCTGGCCTCTGTGAGGAATGGACAGGCTGCATCTCTCCCAGCAGCAAAGTACGCTTTAATCTCCCTGTCAGCAGACTGCCTGCAGTGCAGATGATGCCCCCTGTTTTGAAGGAACATAAATATACTCCACACCGCTGAGCTCATCAGAGCTGGCCTTAGGATGCTCGTTCTGAGTGATAACAGAAGTGCGGGAGTGAATGGAGCGAGAACCAGAACCGCAGAACACCAGGGGACCGGCAGAGGGCACCACAGCCCCGCGAGCCCGGAGGCACCTGATACCCAACCGGCGACAACGGGAGAGACATGGAGCAGCACTGCCACAGCTGGCCAGAGGCCGTGACTCGGGAGGTAAATATTAATTTGGCTTCTGTGAGTCTTAAAGCACGAGGATGTTTGAACAGGTGAGGCTGCAAAGGCATGGGAACGGTCTGTCTTTCTTACCTGCAGAGAAGATACCTGCAAGGATGCTGTGCCTGTGTCCAAGCATTGGGTGCCTGAACGATTTCGTGGTGCTAAGGATTTTTAATGGCAGGACTGTTTAGTGTGAATCCTTTGTTACTGCAAGTTCTTGAGAGCCCGTTGTGAATGGGGGAGACAAATGCCCACCCAAAGCTGCCTGCAGCCTGCCCTGGGTTGATTCAGATGTCTCCCAGTCTCTGTGTTCAGAGCACACAGAAGACAATAGAACTGCAGCTAATGCCATTCTCACTGCTACTGGTTCCTAAGGAGAGGAGGAGATGAGAGGCAGAGAGGTGAGATAGAAGAAAGGATTGGGAAGCAGGATGGTGGTAGTGAAGAAGAGAAGAGGGAGGGTAGAAGTGCCGCTCTGCTACACAGGAGGCTCGAATCCTGGGGGTTGGACTTGATGATCTCTAAGGTCCCTTCCAACCCGCACGAGACTGTGATACTGTGATAATGTGAGGGCAGGGAGAGGTGTGCACCCCTTTCTGGAAATAGCTGTGCCTAAAAGCTGTGTGCAGAAGGAGTCTTTGTGACTCTCCACACATATATTCATACATGACCCCAGATGTACCTGTGCTGTGCCTAATTCAGTGAGACTGTTTCAGTTTAACACAAAGAGCATTTAAAGCTGAGTTGAAACCCTGAGAAATCCATGAAAGAGCTGCCAAAGCCTCTCCTAACTATAGGCATCCACCCCTGGCCTCCACGTAATCCCATGCCAACAATGACATTTAAAGAAGATATACTAAGTATTAAAAGCAAACCTTTAAGAGCCCAATATATGTGTTACAGCCGGCCACTCAGCAGACACCAGTGACCCACCTTGTAATTGCAAATAAATGGGGCATTCAACTACAACAAATCTTTACAAATATGGACCAGAGCACGACTTGCAGCCATGCATGCTCCAGCACTGGGGCCACAGCTGTCAGCAGTGCCTGCTGCCTCACTGCAGAGCTCTGGCACGAGGGCACCTCAGAGCACCCCAGCATGGCTGCTGGCCCCTGGGATTGCTGGCCGCAGCAGGACCAAGGCCTTTCCTGTTTGGTAAACTTCTTCCTATCTCCGTGCTCCTTCATCTCCGAGGAATGTTGTATGCCACAGAGCAGGCAGAAACAGCACAGACACTCCTTCGGCATTGCTTCATATTAGCAGAGACCTGCATCTTAGCTTGGTCCTTGTAAAGGCATGTTCAGCTCCCTCTGCTCTTGCTGAGCCAGCAGAGCCTGAAGCAGTCGTAAGTGAAAGTGCTGATCCTGTTGACACAATCAGGGTGCAGCATCATGAAGTGGAGAAGCGGCTTCCAGGGTTCACGCTGTGCCCCCAAGCAGATGAACTGCCAAATCACATCAGATCAGGTGAGGTGTTTTCTGCAGGCTAAGACAGCGATCCTCAGCTCTGAACCAAAAATTACCAGCGGATCTACAGCTGAACTAGTGGGAAGCTTGGGAACGTGTCTGCAGACTATTTAGGGGCTCACAGTGTTTGCACAAGACATCAATGGTGTTGCGGCAGGAGGGACAGCTCAGGAAAAATGCCAACACTTCAGGTGTATAGCTGGAATTGAACACACCTCACTGCAGATAACGGGTTAAGCATGCGCTCGGTACATGCTCCAGTCGAACGCATGAGAATGAGAGGATAAAACGTGTGATTGGCTGTGTAAGGGACTTACTACAGGTGTGTGGCTTAAGGTTCAGGCTGCTGAGCTGTGTCGCATGCTACTTATGCTGGGCACTGATGTAACTGCTGCCTGCCTACGGGCAAGCGAGCAGTGCATCCCATGACAGGAAGCTTGTGGAAGCTGAGCCCTGGAGGAGGTTGGATCATGAAGAGACTCAGAAGCAGCTGCACTTAGTGGGGAGAGGGTGCACCTGGAAATGGCAGCGCTTGGGGGCACGGAGTCTGTGAGTGCCAGGAAACCTGACACAGTCCCCAAAAGCAGTGACCAACCTGCTGCTGTGCCGCACAGCACTCCCATCTTTTTAGTGGTCTTCATCCACAGCTCTGGAAAATAAGATGTTTGAAATCTGTGAATAGATTAAGCACAAAGCAAAGTTCTCTTCCTGATATGACAGAGGCTGGATAGCATTTATCACAAGTCCCGGGCTGCATATCTTACACCTTTACCTGGGTAACTGTATATTAAAGCTCCGGGCCATTCTTCATGCGACTGCCTGATCCGTGCGTGCACAGCAAATCCAGCTGTCACTGCGCCAAACGGGAAGTGAGAGCCCCATCTGCACCAACACGTCAGCACTTCATTGCCACGTGCTTCCAGAGCTCAGCCCTGTCCAAAGTAACGCTGGCCAGGATGTGTGTGTGGAGTGAAATGTATCAGGAAGGATCAGAAAACGCATCACAAATCTGTTCCAGTCAAACCATACTTAGATAATAAACTTGTGCTCAGACGCAGTGTTTTGTTGTGACCTGTCAGAACAGAGCGAAGGGCAGAGCTGCCTTCAGAAGGTGATCAGCACCTGGAACCTCCTGATGTGTCTTCCTCGAGCAAGCTTTTGTGACTGATGAGACACAAAGACGTAGGCGTCCACGCAGGGATGTGAAGCATCCTCAAGCACAGGCTGCACTTAAACAGGCCGTACAGCTCAGCTTTGGCGAGTGAAGCGGCGACAGGATCCGCGGCCGTAGCTCCACACGGGGCCGAGCCGAGTCGGCGCTGATGGCGGCCGATCCCGCTGGTCGCGGCGCTCCCTGGGAGCCGTAGTTCGCCTCCCGCCGCCGCCGCCTCCCGCCGTGTGGCCGGAAGCGCGGTCGGACTGCAGCCCCCACAGTGCCGCGCGGCGCCGGCCCGCCCCGATGACTGATGCCGCACGTTGCCCGACCAACGCGCCCGGTGCCGGAGCTCCGCGCCGCCGCCTCCTGCCCGCAGCGCCTCGGACAGCGGCCGGCCCGCCGCCTCTGGGCGGCCCGCAGCGACAGAGCGACCAGGTGAGTGTCGGAGCCGGGCGGGGGCGGCCGGCAGAGTCTGCTCGCGTCGCGCCACGCCGGGGCCATGTTGGGGCCGACCCCCGTGCGGGGCAGCGCCCGGAGCAGGAGGGGGCGGCGGCGGAGCGGCTTCTCTCCAGGTGTGCGGGGAAAATGGGGCCGTGCCGGACCGTGCGGCTGCCCCGGTGTGTACAGCGGGGAGCGGGGCGACGGGCCGGGGAAGGCGGCCCCGGGGCGGCCGGGATGAGGCGTCGCCCTGAGATGGCCGAGCGCTCTGTGCCGCCTTTGCCTCTCTCGGAGCTCAGGGCGGTCAGCGCTGTGAAACAGGGAGTGTGACCCTGTGGGTGGTTACGGTGAATCTGGGGTGGAAAATAGGAGTGCCGAGCGTGGTCTGTGCCTGCCGGGGTGTGCAGGGAGTGAACGTGCTGCTCTGGGTCTGGATCTCGGGAAGAGATAGCACCACTTTGGTAGCACCGCGTGGCCGTAGGAGGGGCAAGGAGCGGCTGCTGGCCTGGATAGCGGGCTGCTGCCATGCCATCGCTTCCCCAGGAGCTGCAGGCACTGCTCTCCAGCCCGTGTGCCCTCCTGGAAACCAACTGCGAATCAACAAGGAAAGCAACCAGGTGTCAGGGTTCTCACTGCTGTGTTGCACAAAGTCTTACGTAGCTGGGGAAGAATGCACAAATATAATTAGCTTAAGCTACGTGAGTTTATCAACTGCAAATTCTGGGTTAGGTTGTGGCCTTTGTGCCCTGCTGGCTGGGTGTACAGCAGACTGTTCAGGTTTTGGTGGCTTGAGTTGCTGGCTGTGAATCTGTCAGGCAGCCTTGGCAGTGCCTGGCACAGTGTGGCTGTAGGCTGAGATGTTACTCAGTGCAGTGACGGGGAACTCAGAGCTATTAGTACAGTCTCTCTTCCATGTGGTAAATATAATGAAACGTTGCTGCTGTGAATAGCACACAGTGGTATTGGCATCTTATTTCTGGGAGACTCATCTAAATGTTGTATTTTCTAGTACTATATCTAGAGATGGAATATTCTTTCTCCTTATTTGCTACATAGCAAAAGTGACAAAAGAGATCTGGGGCAGCGTTAGAAAATGGGGGAATAAAAGAGGAGGGCAGAGATTGGAGAGGAGCCCAGGGAGGTTGTGGATGCCCCGTCCTTGGAGGTGTTCAAGGCCAGGTTGGACAGGGCCCTGGGCAACCTGATCTAGTAAAGGTGTATGTTTGGTGGCCCTGCCAGGCAGGGGGCTTGGAACTACATGATCCTTGAGGTCCCTTCCAACCCGGGTCATTCTGTGATTTAGGAGCAGATGTAATGGAGCAGTGTGTGACTGCAGCTGTCTGATGTGACATCGCAGCCGGTTCTTTGCCACCTGTAATGGAGGGGTCCTGCAGCCCCCCCTGACCTGCCACAGTTGCTGCTCCGAGCCCCCCTTGTCTCTCAGGGAGATCTCGCTGGGATGGTCTGGTAGTGGTGACTGTTAGTGGGATGGTGGCTGCAGACAGGTTTCTGATACAAATCACTTCTGAGGTCAGGCCTTTAGTTATTGAATGTTCTAATGAGGGGCTGCTCCTATTTGAGATGCTGTGAACAAGGTGGTGCTGTAGTTAAATGGTAGGGCTTATAAACTCCAAGGGCTCTCACCTCCTTTTCTTTCTTCCCCCTTCGGTTGATGTTGTAGGCATTGTGACTGGATTCACCGGGGGATGCAGGGACTAAGCGTCTGTACACACACAAACTGGAACATGGTGATGACACCACATATCGTGCTGTGGGAGACACAGCCCTGGAGCTCCGGGAGTTCTGTCTCCTACTTCAGCCCTGCAGGCTGTCTGCAGAACCACCCTGTCTGTGTGGGTAGAACAACGCTGCACATCTGCTCCCAGAGGTGTGTGAGTCTGTGCAGGAGGGGAGTGAGAAGCAGTGAGCCCACACTGCACTGGGCAGCAGTAAATGCTAATGAAGGTAGAAAATGGTCTCTTGTTCACTGTGCAGGGAGACTGGGTTGTACCTCACTGGGATTTGTAGTCCTTGTGTTGCACAACCAGGAGCCGTCCTTCAGCAGGATGGTGAAATAGCTCTCGGTGGAAGGCCTGTGTGTGAAGAAACAGGGACAGGAATTGCTGAGGGTAGGGGTTTTGCTTCTTGAGCGTGGCAGATAGGAACAGAAATAGCGATAATCTTTGGAGGGAGTATCTGTTTTTCAGTTACTGGCTGGCTTCAGGCTGCTTTACGCAGTCAGTGAGCAGTGCAGCAGCAGGATGGTTCTCCTGGTTGCTGTGTGTTCCTGGTGTTGGTGTGGGGCTCCTGCCTCTGGGGCTGCTGGGCTGGGATTAATGTGCCTTCCTGCTGCTTTGTCTGGGTGTCCTGAAACCTGACGCTGGTTCTCCAGTTCCCTGCTGCAGTGAGAGCTGTGTCTCCTGCCTTGTTGCTACCATGTGAGTGAGTGTCATAAAGCGATGTTTTCAGCTTTTGTGATCACCTCAGTGTTTTGAAAGAGTCCATCAGCCTGTTCCTGACTGCTGTTTGGAGACTGGGATGGAAGGGTCAGGCAGAAGAGCACTGATAAATAATGTATTTGGCAGCTGGGGAAACTTTGTCATTCTACAAAACCTCAATTTTACCATCGTAAGGAGGGCATTTAAGTGTTCATAATAAAATCAATGAATGATAGTGTCTGCCAGTGTTCTGAGGACCCAGCTCCTGAGTGCATCAGCACACAGCCACTGGCACGTGCCTACTGGAGCAGACACAAACACAGGCTTTAAGAAGCTGCTCCTGCAGCTGTTTTGCAGTTGGCCATAGCAGAACTTCTCTCTTCCCGCCTCCTTTGCTGGCTGCATGTAAGTAACGAATGAAGTGGGTGAAAGCACTGCTTCTAATGGGGCTCATTAGAGCTGTGCACGCAGCAGCTGTGTGGCTTCTCTTGGTCTTTGCTGAGAGTTTCCTAGGACCAAAAGTATTATTTGGTTGGTTGATTGTTTTGAATGGCCTGGAGGGAGGAGATGCGCTGAACGGGTATCTTATCTCAATCTGCCGATCACAGGGGAGTCTATTGAAATAGCTTTGGTTACAAATCTTCCCCGAATCCAGATGATTCATACCTGAATAAAAGGAAAAATTAACTTGGGTTAATGTGTGGGCTCTAGGATGGTACAAGTTTTGGGGCAGCTGACCAGACTTGGGCTGCATCGCTTTGGTCTTTCTGTTCTGTGTTTCTAAATTAGCAACCTCTTATTGCCTCTTCAAACTGTATATCACAGAATCACAGAATGACCCGGGTTGGAAGGGACCTCAAGGATCATGTAGTTCCAACCCCCCTGCCTGGCAGGGAAACCAAACATACACATTTACTAGATCAGGTTGCCTAGGGCCCCGTCCAACCTGGCCTTGAACACCTCCAAGGACGGGGCATCCACAACCTCCCTGGGCAGCCTGTTCCAGGGCCTAACCACTCTCCTATTGAAGAACTTCCCCCTAACATCCAACCTAAATCTCCCCTCCTTCAACTTGGATCCTTTTCCCCTAGTCCTGCTATTGTCAGCTTTTTTGAAGACTTTACTCCCCTCCTGGGTGTAGGTTCCCTTCAGGTATTGAAAGGTTGCAATGAGGTCACCCCGCAACCTTCTCTTCTCCAGGCTGAACAAGCCCAACTCCCAACTGTATAGATTTGTCCTGTTGTCCATGGCTCAGTCCTCCCCACATTCTAAATTACCTTGTCTCATATTCACTTGGTTCAGTGAGTAGCCCTTGTCAATCTAATAGCTATCGTTTTTGAAAGCACAAAGATGACAGTGCCTTCCCTTTCAGGGACAAAGAACGATTGTGTTCTCAGCACATCAGATAAAAGTTTGTCCAGTGCATCGATGTCCCAGTCCAGATATTCTCATGTTCCAGTACCTCCTTTCAAATAAGTCATAGACAGCTGCATTCATTTATTGTAGTTCTAAAGTATGCAAATGCACAGCGGTTCTGATGCGTGAGTGCCTTCGTTTAGGTGGATGATTCTGCAGGAACTTCTCATTCATGCTCAAAGGGTAGAATCTGTATTATGAGATTTATAAACTTGTGAATCACGAGAAACCAGAGCCGCGATCTGTGACCATCTGTGATCACAGCCCCAGTTGCTCAGTTGAGTTTCAAAGGCGTGGGTTGTGTCAAAGAAATATACGCGGTATGTCAAGCAGGTCACTGTTGCGATGGGTTTGAAGTTCCCATTCCTGAATTAGTGGCTGTTGTATTATTTGGCAGTCAGATTTCTGCTGACGCGTCCTTCTGAGTACGAGAGGTCTATCAATAGAGAAAAGAGGCACCATTTGGAGCCAGCGTTAGTTTGTAAACACTGCTGGGATTCCTGTGCATAAACATGGGAGGTGTCTCATCAATCTTAAACACTTCATCTGCTGCAATGAAAGCAGACACTACTGAAACAAGTGTGTATCCATTGATTGATTCAGCCTTTGTAGAGGAACAAATGTGAGATGTGGAAGGTGCTTTGTAGGCATTCCAGATAGTAACGAGTGCAGACGCGTGTCAGTGGGACAGAGGTTGTATCTGTACCTTCTGAAATGTTGAATAGCCTTTGCTGTGTACATGTAGTTTATCTTGTTAATGGGTTTTGGCATTCAAATGGGATATACCCATGTGATAGCATGCTGTGAATCAAGCATGCTGCCTACACCAGCCAGGCCAGATGCCATTGCTAGAGGAACAGCAGCTTTAGGCTATGAAAGGAAAGCAGCGCACTTTGAGTGTTCAGACGTCACTATGTGTGTGCTGCTGTGTCTGAGGAGCACAAAGGCTTTCTGGTGAGGGATATTGTGTTGCAGGTCTGGTCAGGAACCTGTGCCTGTGGTCCTGCACAGGCTGGCTCTGCTTGGTTGTAGCTGGTGTGAGATGTATTGATTCACTGTCACTTGGCAGCTGGCACTTGCAGCAGGTTCAGCCCTTAGCCCAAGCCGTGCATCCCACAGTGCCTCTGAGCAGGGGTGAGCTGTGCTGGTAGGGCGCTGTGAGGAGATGCTGCCCCAGTGCTGTGGAGGATGGACAGCTTTCTTTAGAAGCACCAGTGATGTAGAAACAATGGAAAATTCACATTGCAAATCTGAACTGCTTGGAAAGCTTCCATAGGCTCTGAACCATATATACGTCAGGTATGATCTGTAGGTGTGCTTAGGTATTGATATGTCTCAGTTCTGGGTATGTAAAATAAAGAAGCACATGTAATAAAACCATGTCATAGGTTGTAGGATTAACATTCCCTACACTGAGGTGTGGATGCTCATCCTCCTGAATGCTGCTGAATACTGGAAGCATTCAGAGCAGTGATATAAACACATTTGTTTAAGGGGAAGGAAAACCAAACACGGGAGTTGCCTTTCTCTTTCAATAAAATGTGAAACTAATAGTAGAAGTTCTGTGGCTCTTACTGTTCTGGTTCTGACAACCTCTGTGCAACACAGACAATGCAGAATGACTGCATAGGGAGTGAAGTACTTTTTCCTTTTTGCAGCCTCAACAAGTTGAGGAAAGCAAATGCTGTTTCTGATTCTGTCTACCTCAGAAAGAACAAAATATTCAATAAAAGTCTTTTTAAAGAGTAGCTGACTAGCGTGTTGTATGGGGGTACGTGAGAGCTTTTAAAAAAGCTTTTTGATTGATTCGCTTGAATCATTACCTGAAGGAAGCAGATGTAGATGCAGCAGGAGGACACCTTAAGGACCAGCTTTCTGCCCTCTATTTTGTCTGAATTTTCTCACCGGGGCAAGAAGTTGAAATAAAATGAGACAGGCCGCTTGTTCTTCAATGGCAGACAATGTGCTGGAGCCTGTAAATGTTCATGATAGCACCCCTGGTTCGTGAGTGTACCTCTTTGAAACTGAGAGCTAAGAGTTTCACGTGCCTAAATATGCAGCTAGAACTAAGCGCTTTGGTCAGCTGAGGTTGCTCAGTGTGAGCAGTTCATCAGCAGGTTTCCCAAAGCTCTGCTGGAGCTGCTTTACCCAATGAGAGCTGGAGGGTTGATGTGAAATGGCGGGGCAGGGAGCACTTCCTCACTCTGCCTTTGTCAGCACTGTGCAGGAGGAGCAGTGGCACTGCTGGGGAGTGCTGTGCAACTTAACTGAGATGGAGTGGGAAGGAGTTAAAGAAATAAATAACTCCTCAAGGTGTAGGGGAGTGTGAATGGCTGCCTTGTGTGTGCTGGGACAAGGAGAAGGCCTTGGTGGGAATTGGTGCCTGCCAAGGTGGTGATTTCAAGCTTGCAATTCAGGAGGTGTTCTCAAAAATAGCTGTGTTGTTGCCCAGACATCTTCAGGCTTGAGTGAAGGGCTTTGTTTGCTCATAGGTATAAACATGAAGAACAGTTCTGTGAATTACCTGGTGAATGGAGGGCCCCTAGGGTTGAATTCACAGAATCACAGAATTACCCGGGTTGGAAGGGACCTCAGTAATATTAAATTCAGTAATATTAAATAAAAAAGATTGAATCAGATATTCAGTTGTCAAGTAGACCTCTCAGGAAAACAGTAGAGGCAAAACCCAGGCTTGAAAAGCACCGGGTCAGGCTCTGTCTTGTTTCTTCTGGCTCCAGGAGCTCTGGGTGGTGCTGCCAGCAGGAGAGCTGTGTCCATGGTGAGGGAGTATCTGGTAGTTAAGAGGATGGAACTTCGTGCTATCTCATCTAGAAGCTCCATCTCCCTTTTAGTTTGAAAGAAATGCACTGTCTTAGTTAACGTTTTCAGTATGTAACTTAAACTGTGAGCACCTCTTAATGGCCTATGAAGTAGCTGGAAGAGAACAATTTAGTCGATTTGGCATGTTTCTGCCCAATCCTGTGGTAAGCAGAGGAACTTGAGGTAATGAGATGTTGTAGAGTATGTATTACAGACCATGGTAAAGAATAGTCCAAACACCTTATTTTGCTTATGGCTTTACATCCTGTGGTTCAGTTTCCCTCTGTTTCCTGGCAGGTTCTCCCCACATCCTCTTTGACAGCCCTTCCACCCCCTGCCCCCTCATCTTCAGTGATCCCTTTTCTCACAGAGAGGCAATTCTGTGCAGATCTCCCTCCTAATGAGCAAAACTCCAGCTACCCTGCCAGCTTTGTTTAACATTCACCTACAGGTTAGCAGGTACAGAGCTTGATTTGACAGCCTTACAGCTTTGTTACCCACATTTGCTAGGCTTTGATCTGAATCAGCACCCTTTGTCTTGCCATTGGACACACTGGGAGGAAGTGCTTGCAGATTCTTATGCTTCAGTTCCTTATCTCTGTAACAGAAAAGAACATGTAGTCCTTTCTCAGAGGTTTCAAGATTAACGTTTCAAGTGTTGTGGGATGCACATATCTTTGAAGATATATATGGATACGCAGAAGTGATGAATTTTCCACATGGATGAGCAAGGTCAGCCTGGATTGCAAGATACCTGAGTGATACCTCATACATCTTCTCTTCTGTGTTGTGGAGGACACTGCCCAGCTGTTCCCCTGGTATTGGAAGTATTTTGTCCTTGTCTTTGCTTGCACTACACAAGAGCTGGAATGAATTCAAATTCTCATGGCAGTTGTTTAGTTTGCTCTTGCCAGCCTGTTGTAAGGGTTTCCTTAATAAGATTGAATAATCTGATCTAAGCACTTCCTAAGTGTGGGGGGGAGATTCAGAAATGGCTCCTTGTGGAAAGTTGTACTTCCAGTGACAGAGTAGACCTAAGCATTGAAGGACCATCTAGAAGAAAGCAGCAGCAGATTGTCTTGTGCTCCTGTTGCTGTGCCATGGGTTCCTTGCAGAGATTGGAGCCCTGCTTCGCTGGAACTGGGAGCTGTGCTGACCATCTTTGATTTTTCTGAAGATTGCATGTCCCAGATTAAAAATACAGAGTGCTTATTATCACAGACAAACTTCAGAGATGTGTTCCTTCTAGTATTGTATACATCACTTACCAGTGGTGAGAAGGGGGTAAAGCTTTCTAAAATGTCACTGGATGGAAAATCACTGGGTTCTTCTGTCTAAAACTTTGCTCTTCAACTGAAACTTTCAGATGACTATTTTTAACAGCACTCCTGTTGATAAGAGACATGTTTTCAAACCCAGGCAGACCTGCAGCTGAGCCTGGAACTGCAGTTTGTGTTTAAGGTCTGCTGGCAGAAAAACACTTTTTCTATTTAAACTTCAGAGCTGAGTTTCAAAGTGTGTCCTGAAGTGATGTAGCTGGGCATGTTGTGTGGTGTGTTTAGTTGTGCTTTCTTTAAGAGAACAGTGTTGACTTCACATACCTGCTCCATACAGTCCCTTCAGCTTTGCTGCCTCAGCTGTTCATGGAGGTATTTGTTCACCAGAGCTTGGAAGGCCACAGGGAGGAGAAAAGAGTGTCTCCGGCCTGGCCTGATCCAGCTGAGGCAGGACAGTGTGAGGACAGCCTGCCATGCCACCAGGGGTTCTGGCTGGGCTGTCGCTGGGTTCTGTGTTGACCCAGGGTCGCTTGGCTTGCGGAGAGGTCTTGAAAACTCTGTAGCACAGAAGAGCTACATGGCTTCACCTGCCCTTCCAGCTTGCTGTGAAACTTGGCTTTCCTTTGCTTGACTCCTTAGAAAAGAGAAGGCAAGGTCTCAGTTTTACCTTCCATGGAGCTTTCACTCCAAAGGGCAGCAGAATCCAGGCTCTTGATTGCTCAGGTTTGTCTTACCTGCCCTACAGCTGTGACGCCCTGTTTGCTGGGCCACGAGCACAGGCATTGCCAAGGCGAGAATTGCTGGAGCCGCTCAGTACCACGCAGAGGAAGAGGTGCCAGCTGCCCGAATTACACGTGTGTGCTGCTTGCTGCCCAGCCAAGTACTCTTTTTATAGAATTGTCTTTTAAGCAAAGCTAGAAAGCAGTGAAAGCAGTACAGCTCACTTCAAAAACTCACTGGAAACCAGGGCAGAGCGCTGATCAGACTCAGGAAGCTGTTGCATTTGGCAGAGGGGAGTCTTTTCCACCATGGCTGCATGTTGGAAAGCAGCCACCAGGCCCCAGCAGCTTTCCTCCTGGTGTGGGGCAGGAACTAAATGTGTCCCCAGGCAACAGGGCTTGAAATGTGTTGGGCAGATAAGGGGTCACAACTGTTCTCTGCCTGACAGTCTCTGAGATGCATGTGTGGAGGGAAGAACAAGATGCCTTGGGAGGCATTGCTCGTTGCCTTTTCAGGCAGAGAGACAAGGGAAGGGGGAAATCTGATAAAATATAGCAAGGTGTCACCAGTGCGTGCAAAGCTGCCCAGCACAAGCAGTTTCTCTGTGGTGTAACAGAACACTGTTGGCATGTATGGAATGGGTCAGAGGGAGGTAACCCAAAATACCTTAGTGGTTTTCGTTTAGTTTTTTTCTTCTGCAAGTGCTTTGCTGTTTAGTGGGATCACAGAATAAGCAGAATGAATCAAAAGTTCAGCATCTTGTGCAATCCCCTTATGTGCCATCAGCCAAGTCTTAGAGCTTTGCTGGCTTCAGGGATAACTTCTGAACTTGGAGGGTACGTGCAGGAGAATGGGTCTTAAAACAAAACAAAGAAAGCAGAACAGAAACTATTCACCAAAGATCTGCAAACCCACTTCCCAAGTTTTTCACGTAAATGTGCCTCTTCCAATGTCCTGGCCCTGACATAGTTGTAAACTTGTATGTGATAACATGACACAGACCAGGTGATAATGTGTGCGGTTCCCCAGTTGGTGATTAAGACTGGGACAGTTTTTCTGTCCCTTGCTGTGATGAAATATAGACAATTCCAAAAATTACATTAAATTGTCTTAAACTCATACCTTGTTTGGATGAAGTAGAGCACCAACCTGGTTGAACAAGATCTTTGCTATTGCTGAAACATTTTTGACAGCTGCTGTATTTTAGACTGCTTATGAATGAACGGGAAGGAAAGGGCAGTTTTGCAGAATCTAAGAAAAAACGTTCAGAGTTCCCATGAACTTTGTTGTTGTTCCACGTATACTCAGTATGTGTGGAAAGCCGAGGCTGTGTTCCAGTTTTAGAGCCAACTCAAAAATTGGATTAAGGAGACAAGGCAGCTTTGCCCTGCTGACGTTGTGGTGGCTTTTTTTTCCCCAGCAGAGTTGAAAAGGTGATGTTTGTACAAATTAAGTTTCTTGCTCTTATTTCTACAGCTTCTGTCAAAGGGTTTGTAGAGCTGCCTCTGCTTCCAGCCCTTCTCCTGGTTCGTCAATAAGTATTATGGGTTTTGTGATCAATTTTGGATTCTCATCCATTCCTTTTACTTCTTGCAGTTCTTGTGAGACTGGTGAAAATAACCCTGCGTTCCAGGGATGCAAGAGGAGCAACAGCCTGAGGTAGGAATTGGAGTGGAAGGTTTTCTTCTCAGTATAATTGAAGGAAGGGCTGACATTCTACATTAGCCCTGTTAATACATAGGGAAGGTCTGCAAAGTCAGGGATCAGGGCTACCAGTGTGATGCCCCTTTAAAAACAGAGGAATGAAGGGTTTATTGCTATTGCTTTGCCACATCTACGTTCTTTTCAGGGTCCTTTTCCTACAGCTGCAAGAGCTTAAACAAGACTTCTGTAGTAACTGACTTGTAAGTGAAGAATTGCACAAAGTAGACTAATCTGTTAAAGTTCTTGGAGAAAAAAATGTCTTTTTGTGTTAAATTACATGGCTTGATTGTATGCTGGTCACTCTGAAAGTAATGCCTCCTGTCTATTTCCATAGAGACTACAACAAAGAGCACAGTAACGCTATTTGATAGAGCCAATTCTCAGCTACGAAGCACTACTTTTCAACACAGCCACCAGCATTTGCTTCACCTTTTAGCCAGTGATGAATAAGAGCCTGCATGCCACGCTTGTAACAACCTGTACCAGTGGAGGTGACCCACTGAGGTGCACCACCCACCACCTCACTGAGCTCTCATCCTCTGTTTGGTCTATAGCTCAGCAAGCATCAATGAATGTCAGTGAGTGCTATTTTTCTGAATGGAGGAATTCATTGTCACCCTTTTTCTTCACACACACTTCCAAGTCAGATGCCATTTGTCTGACTGCTGCTGTCTGTGGCAACAAAGTTATTCTGCCAATGGAATAATAGCAGGAAGGTTCAACCTCTACTGTCACAGCACTGATATCTGCCTCTGATGTCGTGGGCCAACATCATAAAATAGGAGGCATTACTTTTGGAGCAGCCTTCATATATGAATGATTTCCAGTGTACATAGTTTATATACCTTGCCAAATCAAGCTTAGGTGCTTTTTTGTTCTTTACTCCATTCCTTTTATTCTTTTGTATATTTTTTCCAGTGTGATAAGGGAAGTTTAGTTGCATTTTTGTCTAAGAAATACAAGTGTTGGCTCATGTGTTTCTGTGTCCTGTTAACTTATTAAAAAACTAACTAAATAAATAAAAGGGGGAGGAGAGGGCAGAAAACAGACTCTCATTACGATAAAAACGCCAGCATAAGTGACAGAACTAATTCTCTGTGTTATATTGAAGTATCTTTCAGAATGTTTTTGTGACTAGATTTAGGCATGCAAACAGTAGAGTCAGGCCATATGTTGTGATCAAAAGCTGAGCTGATGTTTAATTAAATCTGAGAGTGTAATTGCAATTTGCAGTGTAATTCCAGTTTGCTGTTGTCCGTGAACAGGCATTGCTTTGTAGTGAAAGGATGGCACATTACTGCAAATGCTTTCAGCTTAGTACTGTAGACCCATTGTATCTCTTGGTCTTACTCCAGGAAATGCAGTAATAAATCTTGCCTTACCTTCAGTGGGGCCACAGTAATACACGTAGGATTTATTATCTAAAAATTGCTGTCTGAAACAATGGAGTGTGAGAAGAAAGTACTCTTGTTGAAAGCTCTTAGCAACGGTATGTGCTTTGTACAGTCCTGTTTTAAAGCTTGCTGGGTTAAGTAGGAATTTTAATGACACTGGTCTCTAGTTAAAAGGCTGTCATCCTTCAGGAGAGTTTGGCCACTTGCTTGCTGACTCTTTAATACTGCTTTTTGTTAGGAGAGTTGTAGGAGTTTCAGGTCTAAGACATGATATGTACTTGGAGTGATAATATTTAAAGTCAGGCTCTGTAAATCTTCTCCACCCCTTCTCATCCTGTAGCGGGCAAAAACATGGAAGCACTTAATTTCACATCCTTCCACCTCTCGTTTCTGCTGCATATGAAAGTCAGTGTATGCCTGGATTTTGCAAGGCTGAATCTGCCTGTTGTATATTTACTTACTCTAACAGTATGAAATACCTGGGCAGACTCTTCACGAATGGACCTGTGTATACTTGAGAGCTATTAGACTATCAAGAATAACAAAATTAATGCTGACTACTTGCTAGTTAAATGAAATATCCGATCTGAAAAGTGGGATGGTGTTATAATCAGTGCATGGTTTGGTTTCCAACACAGATCTCTACACCATCATTAGAGTTACTGTAAATCTGTTCGGTTTATTCCAGAGTCAGACATTTTTATACTTCATGTCAGGTGTAAGCACTGTCTCTCATAAACAACTCAGAGAAAAACAGCTGAAAACCACAGATGTTTTGCACTGTTGACACTGCTTGAATTATTTAGTTGCTTGAATATTGTGTGTAGGCTCAAATCGAGCAAACTCACAAGAGGAATGATGCATTAAAGCATTTCATTATGATTTCCAGCTTCCTTTTGAATTTGTTTCATACAGGCTGCTGCAGATCCAATGTCTTCCTCTGATGTACCAGAAGATGGCCCAAAGGAAACGTCAAGTGTATCGCAGAGTATCTGTATGTTTCTGGCTTGGCTGGGGAGGGTGTGTCATGTTGGAAGCGTGTTAACCCAAATGTCCGTGCCTTTTCCTTGCCTAATAAGGATGGGGCTCTGTGCAAAAGGGTGATGCGAATGAGATCATGTTGGCTTAATCTGTTCATGATTTGTAGAGAGGCCCAACTGCATAAGGCACATTTGAAAAGAGCAATGATGGTTGTCTTGCTGCTTTCATGCTTTTCACATTAAGTGCAACCTAACTCTAATGCTAAAGTTGCTGAATAACCACAGCTTTGAGAAGAAGCAATCATGGGAGCAAACTGAGTGTGAAGTAAAGCTATGGGAAAAGCCCAAAGAATAATTGAGACCTAAAGGAGATTTGTTTATGATTCTTTTTTCTTCAGATTTAGAAGTTGGTTTCATTAAAACAAAAAACATTCCTCAGAATGTTTTTCTTGATTATATCCTTAATCGATAACATCTGTTACTTTGCTGTTATAAGAGCTTTTCTTTTTTCTCACATGAAGCATCATTCTGTCCAGTTCTGAATGTGTGTTTGAGGTGGAGGCTGGAAAAATTAACAGAATGGAAATCCTTTAAGGGTTACAGAATATGCAGAAACCACTTTCAGCTCAAGTAATCTGAGCCATAAATGACTGGAGACAAGGAGATCTTTTGGAGGAAGCAGTGTGCGTGCTTTCCTGATTCCTCCACTCTTCCTTAGATACCCACTTTTGACTGCTCCAGTAGACCATATATATGATTAGGTAGATTTTGGTTGATCTAAACAGCTGCTTTGATGATGCTGAGAGCACCACAAAGGCCTTGGCCTTACCCCTTCTCCTTTTTACAGTTGAGTCTTCCTCACTGCCTCCTTAGCATCACCATCTGCTATGGCAGCAGATCAGACCATACTGATTACAGCGTGCCATGTTCTTGAGTATTAACAGTGTAGTAGTGAGCTGCTAAACGCTAACTAAAAAGGATGTTGGAGGGTGGCTTTGGTTCTGTTTTGGTTTTGATGTGCATTCCTTTGAGAGAAACATTTATAGAACAGAACTGGGACAGCATGAGTAAAACAGAGTCATGAAAAGATAGAGAATGTATGGTAGGAGACTGTATTGTATGTGTGTGTGTGTGTGTGAGATATCCCTCTTGTAAAGTGCATGCTGACCTTTTTCTTTTGGGGTTCCTGGTTTTGGATCACTTTAAGTCTCTGCTGACTTGTGCAACAGCTTGCCATGGAAACAAAAATCTATTTTCCTCCTTGATGGCTTGTTTGTTTGTCTGTTTATTATAAGATCCGCTACAGCTTAAAGAAAACTCCTGCAAAGTTACTGTATTTCCTGTTGGTGTAAAATTGACGCTTCTCTCTCTCAGTTGATGATGCTTTCTGGTATTCCATTAGCAAAAGTGGTGGAACTAACTCTTTCAGTTCTCTATGGCAAGCTTGATACACATGGGCTGAATTCATTTTATTCCAATATGGTCCTAGTTTGTTGTTGAAACCATGGGGGAATTGTTGATTTCCTGACCCAAATGCCTATTAAGTTTTAATTTTCAATTGTATACAGATTTCTGGTGTGTTAGTCACACAGAAGGCTAAATTTCATGTTGGTAGGTATCCTGCATGCTCCAGCATGTACGGGTTACTTTACCAGCATACTCGTAGCACTATACATATGTTTCTATCATTTATACAGATAAGATTCCAAAAAGGAACGTTTTTGCTCTAGAAATGAAAAAATGCTTTTTTAATTTTTTTTTTCCTGATTTAGTATATACCTTTTCTAAGTATTCTTTGCTTCTCTGTCCGCCTCACCTGCCACACAGCTTCTCTTTCCCTTACTGAACTGCGTGGACAACCTGTCCCAGTGTCCACAGGGTAGGAAACCTGGACTGAGACCCATGCTTGGAGGCAGCCTCTCCAGTGGTGGCACTCTCAATGATGTAGCCTCAGAAATGAATGTAAGATTACAGTGGTAAATCGATGGCCTTTTAGCTCTACTCTGCTGTTCAGTGGCGACATTTTTGTTTTCTGTCTTTCTTACCTGCATTTCATAATCATCTGTGCTTTTCTTTTTTCTTTACAATTGCAGCTGATGCAGATGCATTTAAAATTCTGCTGGAGATGAAAATGAAGAAGAGGCAGAAAAAACCTGCCTTACCAAGCACTGTGACTGAGCTCGACACTGAGGATGGTTCTAAAGTGTATGTGGTTGGAACAGCCCACTTCAGTGACAGCAGCAAAAAGGATGTAGTGAAGGTAGTTTTGAACTGGAAACCTTTCTACACTGTGTTGCTAATGTTAACTTATTAAAAATATCACATAGGAGAATGAAGTCTGACTCAGTTCTTTGCTGCAGCCTCTAGATCCTGTTTTGAAATGAGCTTTTGGAAGACTTGACATCACAGTGGGATGAGCAAAGAGGCAGCCATATTATCTTGGGTTATTATGAAATGCAATGCTCTTCAATCTCAAATATTTATTTGTCCTCTAAAGGACAAATGCAGACAGTCTTAGTGTTACTGTTTGCTTACTGTGATGAGCATTTGATAAGAAGATGCAAAGCCTTAGAACAGGAACTGCAATTCTCAGCTTCTTTGTGCATGGGATGTGTAGTACTGAGCTGTAAAACCACGCTGCCCAAAACTTGAGAATGTGGTCCAAAATACAAATGGGTTGGAAACACTATTATATTATATTATATTTATAATTTATGCAAAGCCTGCAATTCAGAGTGGCTTTATTCTCTGGATCACAGGAGGGAAGGAATCTTGTACCAGAATCATCAACTATGGCTCTTAATAAAGCCTTTTTTTAAAGTCAGATTGCAAGTGGTCTCAGGGTGTGGGTAGAGGGACTTTGCTAATGTGAAAGAAAGAAGCTGAACATCACGATTTTCTTTTGTTGTCCTTCTTCCTGTCCCATAGCATCTAGTAGCTGGGGCATTTCACTGTCATCTTCTTCACTTTTCTCAATAAATAGCTAGTTTGGGAAGTCTTGCTTTCTCATTGTTATTTTACTTGAAAATGATTGCTGGAATGTGCTTTTTAAGACACTTTTCTCATGGAAGTATCAACATGGGCTGTTTCTCTTCAGTCATTCTTAAACTGGTGTAAAATTATGTGTGTGTGTGTGTATGTATATATATATATATATATACGCACATATACATACATATATGTGTGTGTGTGTGTATATATATATATATATATATACACACTTAGTGTTGTTAAATAACACTAATAACTTAAATATATATATATCATTCTTCTCTTTCAGACAATACAAGAAGTGCAGCCAGATGTGGTTGTGGTGGAACTATGCCAGTACAGAGTTTCTATGTTAAAGATGGATGAAAAGACTTTACTAAAAGAAGCCAAAGAAATAAATCTGGAAAAACTTCAACAAGCTATAAAGCAGGTATGATTCCCACAGTGAGAGTTAAAGATAACAAAACACTCTTGATACAAGTTACAGCTGGAAAAGGTATTCCTGTTAGCTGGGAACTTAATGGTGTTTACCTGGGTGGTGGTAAGTTGTATTTTGTTTTCAGCTGCAGTGCTGTGGGCATCAGTTGCACTTCTGAATTGTATGGGCAGGTGTTGACCTCAGCAGGATTCTTCCTGTGTTTAACAGCTGTTCCACTTCCAGGGCACAAGAACTTAATTGTAGTGTTCCACTAATCCATTTAGATACGGTTACTATCCCTACAGTCTGCATCTGTGTTACAGCTACTGAAGGAGTGCTTACTTTTGCTATTGTCTGTAGTAGTCTACTCAGTTGCATTCCTCTTTTTTGGTCAGGTGGTAATTGTTTTGTTTTGTTTTTGGTTATTTCCTTTCCCTTTGTCCTTCAGAGTAGCTGCTTATTGACTGTTGGCCTTGAAGGAGGCTGTTGAAAAAGCTGGGCAGATAAGAGTAGATTACTGCTTGAATTACTGCTAGTCTGGCAGTTTGCCACTGTTTTGGATGTGTAGGTGCATAATGAGTGTTGCCCTTTAGTTTTCAGTTTCTCCTTATTAGCTTGTATTTAAATAATGTTAAGCCAAGCCCAGTGAAACAGCACAAAGTCAATTTTGAAGTGATTGTGGGATGTTTGGATAGAATAGTAACTTTCCATCTGGGTGAACAAATTCAAGATTTTGCTTTCGTGGTGCGCACATGTTGTTATGTATTGGAATGATTTTATTGATGTAATTGGGGAATTTCCAGGATTGCTTCCTTCACAGGAGAGAAAAGTGCATCCATGTAGAGTGTGTGAGTGGCTGAGGGCAAATCTATGGTGTCTTTGTGTGTGAACACACACACAGTGTTTCACTGCTGTCTTTCTGACTCATACAGTTAGGCAATAATGTACCTTTCCTGTTTGCTTTATTTATGTCCTATCAGAGGATAGAAGATTGCAAAACATCTGCAAATTGCGAGTTATTGCATCCATCCATCTATTTTAGGCCAGGTGGATTGTTTGGATGCGTGTAGCCAAAATTATGCATCTTTACAACAGAGCGGCATAGTTGACCTGGTAAATAAGCACAGAAGCTGCCTTGTTTTGTGAAAATATATTTAAAGAAATGTTTTATAACAAAACTAAATGCATTTTTACTGTGTTAAGTTTTTCTCTTTCAAGAGGACATTGGAAAAGGACAATGAAAATAAAATGCCTTACATTGCAAAATAAATAGCATTCAGAGAAAAATATCCTTTGATGTCAGTTCATCTTGGCAGCTTTGTTATCAGCAGTTTCTACCAGAACTGAAAGTGATGCTCTGTTCAGGCTGTGCTGGTTCCTAAATCAGAGAGTAACACAAGGATCATTACTGTGACAGCTCAGCCTCTTTTCTCATGAGAAGTGATGCAAATAATAGTATTTGGATGTTGTGCCTTTAAAGAATGTATTTATCCATGTATGAACTCAACGTAGGAGACAATGTAGTAGGGGAAAGGCATTGAACCAGTAAGTTGCTCTGCCTGCTTCAGTTGTCACCCCCCATTTCACAGTGATGGAACTGGTAACCGGGCCAAAAAGTTACAGCAAAAGTTAAAACTGCTTGTAACTTTCATCCTGGAGTATCGAATTAGAAAGATAATGCCACATCTTTCTGTAATGGCTCTAAAGCAGTGAAAATGGATTTCATGGTTAATCACTGAAGTCGGAAGCTGAGCAGAGTGTTAATGTGAAACTGTTGCACACTTGCAATGGATCCCTGGTATTCGCAGCTTGTTAAACATCTGTTGGGGGTTTAAATACACTTCCTCCGGCTCCACCTTGAATTTCAAAACTCTTACAATGCTTTACAGAGAACTGACTGTTTGCTTTCCATTAAGTGCGGACTGAAATTTGGCTCAATGTGTATTATCTGTACAGTTGGCTTAAACCAAACTGGTAAGACTGGTTCTTGCTGGTGACAGGTGACAGGACAAGGGAAAATGGCCTTAATTTGTGCCAGGGTAAGTTTAGATTGGATATTAGGAAGCACTTCTTTACAGAAAGGGTTGTTAAACACTGGAATAGGCTCCCCAGGGACATGGCTGAGTCACCATCCCTGGATGTGTTTAAAAACCATTTGGATGTGGTGCTCAGGGACATGATTTAGTGGAGGGTTGTTAGAGTTAGGGTACTATGGTTAGGTTGTGGTTGGACGTGATGATCTTTGAGGTCTTTTCCAACCTGAGCAATTCTATGATTCTATGACTGGTTTGGTCTTATCTTCTCAGTTTCATATTTCCTCTATCCTTTCTGTGTACCTACCAGAGTTCATATGGCCACGCGGCTGCCTGAATAGGGCATGCTTTGTGTTATGTCCCTGCGTTGCTCTGTTGTTGTCTCTAGTCCTGTCACAAAGAAGGAGGAGGGAAACTTTAGGAAAGGAAGAAGTGGACTGGTGGCAGCAAAGGCTGAAAGGGCCTTGTTTTAACCTACTCTTCTGGGATGAATGTACCCGTGCAGGAATATACTATAATGATTTTTATCCTGCTTGTGGCCAGTGTAAAAGCTGTTATTAAGCTGTGCAAAACAGCCCTTCATGCTTAGCCTACAGGATTTTCTGTTAAATAGTAGATGCACTGTGAATTGGTAGGTGAAGGTACCATATACATATGGACCTGCATAGGCTGCATGCTCTGGTGCCTTGAAGAGTAGCCTCCAGTGCACCTGCAGCAGTAGTAAAACCAGTTCCAGTCTCTACCAGCCTGGCTGTGTTTGTACAGGGTCACATCCATTTAGTGTTGGTTTGTATTGTTTTTTTCTTGAAGAAACCCAGGGCTAAAATACATGCTGCTTGCTTCTGTCTGCAGTTTTGCAGTTAGGGTGTTGGATCTGTAACTTCTGACACAGTCAGAGCAGCTGCAAACTGCGCTCTTTAGGCTACATTCCCATACATAACATGAGCACGGCTGTGCTGTCTGAAGGGAAGGGTTGTCTGCTTCAGAAGGCCATTGGCAGATGCCTGGAGAAGAGCATGGGAACCTGTAGTCAGACCTTGCCTGGGCATTCATCGCTTCTGTCATCCTGTTTGCTGGATGGAGCCCTGGGCAGCCTGCCCACAGCATGGGGATTGGAACTAGGGCATCTTTAAGGTTCCCTCCAACCTAAGTTATTCTGTGATCACTCATCCGTTCCCAAGCCTCGTGAGAAGAGATTAAACACACTACATACTCGTGTGTTTGGTATTTCTGTGCACTGTGCATAGTATTTTGTTTTCACAGCACTCATGCACTAAAGATGACACAGTAGTGTGGGTTTCTGTTCCATTCCTTTCCTGACAATCCTTCTCATTTTACTTACGTTCTGCTTACTGCTTCACTCTGTGTTTATAGCTGTGAAATATGTGTCAGTCCCTCAGGATTTAATGCTGTTGTGGTCCTCTTTCCCTTATCTGACGTGGAATAATTTGGTGTTGCTAACAAACTCTCTTATTCTTGCATTTTGCTCTTTATCCCCACACCTTCTGGCTGGCCAGTTACTGCTGGTTGGTGCTGCACATTGCTGCTCGTCACCTTTTATGTGACAGGCGCCTCTGTGATGCTGAGCAGATGTGGCAGGCATTGAGTTCCATGCATGTTAAGAGCAAAAACGACTCAGACACTTCAGAGTTGCATCCCTTTGTTATCTGGCAGGGCAGATCTTTCCATCACTGTGTAAAAATGTAGACTTCAAAGGGTGGATGATCCCACAGATGACCCAAGTTTGAATTATCTTAGTTTATTTGTGGGTAATCTTCTCTGAACTTTTGGAAACCCGTGTCTCCGTGGATGCTGAACTCAGTCTCAGACACTGACTCCTTTTCACTGCCCTTTTCCTTCCTTGTCTCTCCCCAGCAGCCCAGTGTCCTTTCTTTCTGCTTGGCATATGCATGTGATGACAGCTGTACGTCAGTTGGTTGTTCCTGTGACATGCCTTGCTTGCTGGTTTGTAACTTGATGAAGCAGATGCGCGGCTAGTTTTGACGGTAGCCGCTCTTTTCTGCTAATCTTTAGTGACTCTAGTCCTTTTACCTGCAGAAACTGCCTATGGCCTTGTGAGAGGTTGCACAGGCATCGAGGCTGGCGCTGCATGAGTCGCTTGAGTGTGTGCATGGGAGCAAGGAGGGGAGACCAGGATTTCCTCAGTAATTTTGAGCAGTTCTATTAACTCTGTCCCATGTAACTTTACCTTCAGCCACGTGGAACTGCTGATGTAGTGGGAAAGCTAACCTTTGGTGAGGTAGAGGGGAATGCCACTTTTGGTAGCAGTATGGGATGATGCCAGATTGAAGGAGATGCATAACTAGGTGACAGACTACTCTTGGAGACAGGTAGCAATCAGTCACTGGGTCTTTGTCATAAGAACAAGTGGTACAGAACAGCCAGAGCTGGATGGAAGAGCTCTGAATGGGGTTACGGTGATGTTTTCATCTCTGTTTGAAGAGCTGGAAAGGGAAATTTTGCTTAAATGTGTGTAAAGAAGTCTGGGTTGTTAGGTATCTGTTTTAAAAAGTAATAAGATGCTTTGTGCAAGGAGAGGCCTTCGGTATGCTGGTAAGTGGGTGGGAGTCATACCCAAGGTTTTCCTTCTAAGGTCTCATGTGCTGAAGTCATACACATCAAATTCTTGCACAACCTTGAGTTCTCTGCTTCTGCAGCTGTTCGCCTGACTGGTGCCAGCCCAGTGCTTCACAGGGATCGTAGGAGTATTTATCTATTTTACACCACTAGCTATTTAAGTGTATCTATAACATGATTGTAAATTCAATTGAATGTATTTTTATGTTCCCTTGGTTTTGTGTTTTGTGGTTTGTTTTTTTTTTTGTAAGCAAATCAAGAAATAAAAGTACAGTGTGTATGGTAGAACAGCTCATACATCATCAGCCTGGTGAAATAAATGGAGACAGAAATAAATCTGGCTACTCTCTGTCTTTTCCTGTCATCTTTCTTTGTTGTTGTTGAAAGGGAGGATATAGTCTGCACACCACTGAAAAAGCCTCTTAACAAATGGTAGGAGCTGAAACAAAAGAGCTTCATTCATCAGGGAATTAGCTCCAAAAAGTATCTTCTGTATCCCTTCTTCACTAAGATATCTGGTGTTTTTTCATGACTGTGAAAGGTGCATTCTTCTGAGAAATCCACACAGTATGTTGGTATTTCTTTCTAACATTTTTCTCCTTTCCCACCAGAATGGAGTCATGTCCGGGCTGATGCAAATGCTGCTCCTGAAAGTGTCTGCTCACATCACAGAACAGCTGGGGATGGCCCCAGGAGGGGAGTTCAGAGAGGCTTTCAAAGAGGTGCGATCATGAAATACTTTTTCTGAGGTCAAATTACTGCCCTTTTGCTTCCCGTGTCAGTAAATAAAGGCATTTGTTAGAAAGGGGCACTCTGGCCATATTTTTATTGAAGCCTATGAAGTGGTAAAAACCATCTCTGGCTTCAAAAGTACAAACATTCATAGCCCTAAATGACATGAAATCAACTCCAAAAAGATTTTAATTGAGTGGTATTTTGGATGATATTTGTTTCAGTTTATTTTGTTCCTGTTTGAATAACTGTTCCTGAAGTTGGGGTGTGGATCCTGGTCATATTGTTGGCAGTGTCAGGATTTCAGCCTATGGAAACAAATCTGTCAGGATGAATTAAAGTTGGTTAGCTCTGTCTCCTTTTCTGAAATGGTCAAAATGGTCCGTGGTTCAAAATATTTCTTGTTGTCTAACTGTGACAATATGTGCTCTTTTCTTTTTTGTTAAAATAACTTAAATCACATAGTGAACAACTGTTGTCTTAATAGTGCTGTACTGTGTTACAGTATGTGTTGACCAGTAATTTGTATCTTCTCTTCCAGGCTAGTAAAGTACCTTTCTGTAAATTTCATCTTGGAGACAGACCCATCCCAGTCACATTTAAGAGGGCGATTGCTGCACTTTCTTTTTGGCAAAAAGTGAAGCTTGCCTGGGGCCTTTGCTTCTTATCTGACCCAATCAGGTATGAATGAACATCCCATATGTTTAGCAGTGAATTGTTCATCTCTTCTGAGATAGGAGCCTGAAGTTCTCAGACCCAGCCTGATGAGGTGAAACCTCACGTTAATGAGAGAAATATACAAACTATCCTGGAATAAGTCATGTTTTTAAAAGACAGCTGGCTATCCTGCTGCATTTTTTTTGGTATAATACTATTTTGATTGATTAATTCTAGGCCGTTGATGACTTAGAAGTAAGTGATTTTATGCTGAAAATAAAATCTTTCTCAGTACTGCTGTGTGAACACTATAAATGAAAGAGAGTAGAGCCTCATGATGATGATTCCATTCGGGTTTCCAAAGGACTTGGGCCTGCAGTACTAAGTCATGTGAACCTCAGAGCAGCCTGAGAACTGAATCTACATCATCTGCTGTCTGAGCAGATGTTGGGAACAAGAGAAAACATTTGAAATTTCTACAGTGTCTTAATGACCATGGCCTTTATGAGGGGATGCTGTTAGGTTTCTGTCTTACAGTAATACTTGTCAGACTATTCCCTTGCTCAGTTTGGTTTCCTGTGCCCTTTAAAGAAACCACTGTGCCAAGTTTGCTTCCTCTTTGCTTCTGGACAGCAGTAGGTGTGAGAACTTGCTTGAACTGGATGACAGCATGCCCAGCTGTCATCCTGAGTTTCATCTGCTCCTTGCTATGGTGGAAGACTTGCCAGAAGCAGGTTTGCAGTGCGTGTGGATCCTGAATCTCTGTGCCTCTTATACTCTGTAACTGGAACTCTGCACACCTCATTGAAGTGATTGATGTCAGTTCTTTCAGGCGCTTGAAACTGGGCCAGGGCTGGAGATAGTAGGGACAGCCAGGTCTTGTATCTCAGTTTTAGCAGTTACTAAATTGTTGCTACCTGTGAACACTTACTACTTCATCTGTAAAACATTGGTCCTGCTTTCAATCCATTAACTACATTCATGTACATTAGTTCATGTGCAAAGTTTTGTTACCTATGAATCTAATACCAATATGAAACTTTCCAGTTTCTGTGTGGAGCTGGGGGATGTGTTTCTCAGCAACTGCTCGCATTCACGCTGATGTGATTTACTGTTTTCAACTGAAATATTTAGGTAGCTGTACTTAAAATAAATTATCTTCATTAACACAGTAGCATTCTAAGTGTTGTAGCGCATCAATCAATTGTAAGATGTTGATGTTTTAAAAACAATATGGGTAGGAACTGAAAAGGAAAGGTGGGTGTAATTAAAAGCTGTTGGGGCAGGTGCTGTGTAGATGAGCTCACTTACTGATCAGTGTGAGGTTCTACTGAAAATGGGGTAATCACTCAAAGTCACGTTTGTCAGTGTGTTTCCATGATCTGTTGAAAGCTGCCAATGCCTTTTCGTGGTTGTCTGCCTTTTGAAGCATCCTTTTGATGTCAAACTTCAAGAAGTAAACAAACAAAGCTTTTGGCAACGCTCTCCAGCAGGCAGTGATACAAAGGGAGAGGATTTTGTTGCCAGACTGTGACTGTACCACTGCTGTGGCTGCAAACGGAAGGTTGACAGCACCTATTTAAAAGAAAAGTAACAATCCTACAGAAACTCATTAAGTTTGCTCCTGCAGTTCTTATTTATTTCCTGCCCATCTCTGCTCTTCCATTCAGGCAACTGATTAATAACTCGCTGCCCTGCTGAAGAACTGTGATTGACACCAGTGCTGCAGAATCCTTTCCACCCTTGCAGACTGTGCCTGGCATTGTGCTGTTTTGTTCCTTAAATAGAGCTTTCGTGTGTTTAGTGATCAGATCCGCTCCTCAGGAGCGCTCTGTTGCCTTTTTTAGGCTGAATATACAGTAAAAGTAGGGCACTGTGATAACTCTTTCCTTTGAAGCCCTGGTGCTTTTCTGCAATTGTCAGCTTTTAAACTGACAATTTGACAATCTTTGGTTGAGCTGCCTAAAGGCGAGTGACCTCTGCTTTGCCTTTCTCTCACTGTAGAGGCATTGTTAAGAATGCAGTTTTTCAGGCTTATGCAGATTGTTCCTGTTTTTCAGAAGAGAGTTGTCTGTGTGGGTTTATGTCAATAACGTGTGTAGTGCGTGATTGTTTTTATTCATTGGTTTGTCTGCACTGGGCTTTAGAAGCATAACACAGATACTGAGAAAACGTAACCTTTCTTTCAGTAAAGATGATGTGGAGAAATGCAAACAGAAGGATTTACTGGAGCAGATGATGGCAGAGATGATTGGAGAATTTCCTGATCTTCACCGAACAATCGTCTCCGAACGAGATATTTACTTGACCTACATGCTGAAGCAAGCAGCAAAGCAGATAGAACTACCTCGGGCTTCAGAAAGTAATTGTTTTAAAGCAGATACCTTAACCATTGTGTTCTTTGTGTGCTGTTACAAATCTCAGTTCTTTGTGGGAAAGCTGTGGCGTTCTGTGTGTTTATCCAATCCGTATCACAGAAGATTACAGTGCTTGAAAAGTTATGGGGTATGTGACTCTCCTACTGCAGCCTCCTATAGAAGAAACCTCACAGAGCAATAGACCACTAATGATGATTCTTTCCTCACTGTGCTATTTAAACCTGCAAAATACTGATTAGTCTGTCAGCTTCTTCAAAAGGCATCTGGCATTACAGCACAGCATGGGACAGTCTAGACGTGTGTCGCCTGTCTCACTGTCTCACCAAATTAATTGTTACCCAGAGCTGCTCAGGCACAGATTTCCTGCTGAACTAATTACTTCTAATTTTCAGTATTCATCTCGCTTTGCTTATTATAGATCTGGCTCCTGGGAACGCTGGCGATATGCAACAAGTATGAACTCTGTATTTCTGCAAGGCATAAGCATACAGAATATTTCTCCAGCCTTCAGAAGGATTTTACTCCTGTGTGCTATCGGCATCCCCTTTGTTCATGTAAAGAAAGGTGTGCATATATATATGCACACAAGCATACTGAATTAGGAGTTGCCTTTTTTTGCTGTCTTGTTTATAACTGCTTCAGTGCAGACCTCTGACACTGTCTTCTGACTGTAAAAATAGTGAAGGAGTTGCACTTCTTGCACTTCCCTTGCCTAGTATTACTTCAGTGTCAACATGATGAAGCTTCACCAAAAGCATATTGTTAGTGCAGGTAACGTGGTTAAAGGAGGCATTGAATCATTTAGGTTGGAAAAGACCTCTAAGATCATCTAGCCCAACCATCTGTGCATGCATTCAATCATTAATCAAAGGATCAGGCTAAAAAGTAAGTTTCATTGTTATTCTTTGCAGAATCTTAAGCCACCAAGAATTGTGCAGTGAATCCTCTGTTGTCATTCTCCTTGTTTCCTTTCTTTAAATCTGCCTTGAGAGCAGAGTTTGTGAATCACAGGTTCACTGAATGCCTGGGAAACTAGAAGGGTTTTACATGTACTGCAGAGAATTTAAGATAAATGGGATAAAATAAATAGATGGGACTGCAAAAGAATGTGAATGCATCACCTGATGGACAGTCCTCTGCTGCAGTATTGTAGTAAATGAGACAGTGCCAGAGGTAGTTTTGTTAAGCTGCATGTCACTATTATTATGACTTGGACCTTTTTCTCATATTATTCCCATGACACGTTACCAATTTTTCCAGTGGGGGAGAGGTAATGCAAAAACTTTTGGGATGAATGCATCGGTTTCTCAACGCTCAGGAGAAAGATGGCTGGTAGATGGGAGGTGAGGGTGAGAGCTGCCCTGTGTGGTGGCAGAGTGGTAACCAGCTGCCTGGCTGCTGCACACTAACAGCACAGGTTTTGCTGTTACTTGCTGAGGCCAGGTCTGTAACTGAGCTTAACAGGGTCAGGTCTAATCTCAGGCCCTGTTCTCTGGCTGTCCGTGTCTGCCAGCCTGTGCTTTCCCATAACTGGGATTTGTGCCAGCTGCCAGAAGCTGTGAGCAAAGCTCTGCTTGGGAGAGAGCAAAGAGCAGGGCTGTTCCCTATAAACAGCACAGAAACAAGACCCGCTCAGGGTAGGGAAGAGATGGATTTAGAGGATCAGTAGAGCTTGCATCTGGAGGCTGCGGTGTGAGCACCAGCCTGTTCTGTTTACTGGAACACATGCTTCCCGATAGTAAGAAGTTATGCTAAAGTTTGAGGAAAAAGAAAGAGGAAGAAACACAACGAATTAAAAACAAGACGAAGCAGTGGGTGGATGTGGAATATGGGTAATTTTTTTAATGTGCAGTAATGAGTCTCTGCTTCTTAGAAAATGCTGTCTTGTAATCTTGCACTTCACCTCTTTATTTGTAGCTTTAAACTGGTTCTTCTACAAATGTGTTCCTTTGTTTCCATCTCTTCCCTAGCTGAACCTAGGAAATACATCCCTGCTGTTGTAGTTGGTGTGGTTGGGATGGGTCACGTACCTGGAATTGAAAAGAACTGGAACTCTGACTTGAACATTCAGGAAATAATGAGGTAAGCCGTACCCCCCCATGTCTTGCCATAGCAACTTCACTTGCTCAAAGTCAGCAATGATTGGTTTGGGAGTTTCTTGGTTTTTGGTCACAGCTTAAAGAAATGCCACCGCTGTATTTGCTACCCTGTCAGCTCACTGACTTACTGTGCTGACTGTGTACAGCAAAGGAACAGGAACTGCCTAAGGAAGAAAGTAAAAACAGTTCATGGTGATATATTGAGGGAAGGTGAGGTGAGAACATGCCATTGTCTGGAGAGAAAAAAGTGTCAGTCCATACCAAAGGCTTCTCAAGTGCAAATTCAAATGTGGTCTGTAGGAGGTGACAAAAATGGGCTTCCGGCCTACCATTCCAGCCTACCTACTTCAGTTTGGGCTGATTTAAGCCACAGATTTTCACTCCCCCATATCTGCTAAAATAGGTGTATGTGCTTTATAAAAGAAGAAACAGGGCTGTATCCTGTAAAGCCACAGGCTGGGATTTAAGAAATGTATGAGGGATCACAGCGTGACCTGGTAGAGTGGGTAAGGCCTGCCGTGCTTTAGGACAACTAAGTGGAAGAGCTACCAGTATCTTTCCTAAGAGCTATCTGTTGCATTAACTTCACCTTTTAAAGCGATATAAAGCAAATTACGTTTGGAAGATTACTGTGCTTTTTGTCATTGAAATCTTCTTCCATTTGTGCTGTTGCGCTGCAGTTGCGGAGCAGCTGCATCTTTGTGTTAGTGACTGCCATCTACTGAAAGGGAAGAGTTCTTAACATTTCTATATGTTAGATTTTATGTGTTGCACAATGACCTCATCTGAATCAAAACATGCATGTTTCTCAGTTGCCCAATTTTTAGGTTCTTTGACTGAACCTGACTATATATTCTCTTAACATGCAAGATCTTACCAGTAGCAGCTTTGCTGTGATTTAAGCAAAGGGCTTTGAACTTGGTTCAGCTGTATCCTCATGTTAGCACATCTGACAGGCTTAGTGTGCCCATCATGATTTTGTACTGCTGATTGTTTTCTTATAGTAACAATTTCTTGATATAAACAAACAGAAGCTTGGGGCTGGTTTGAAACAGCAGAGCCCTGTCACTGGGAGCATGGTTTGAGTAGCAGTGTATGCTGGCTATAGGAGCAAGGCTGAGGAATCCCAGAGCCTGTGGCTCTGTATGTGTTTTCAAAGCCATAATATTAACTGTTTTCTCAACACATCGAGTACCTAAGGGGGACTGCAAGCAGGGCATCTCATCTTTGGCTCTGCAGGGAAATGCACAGTAACCTTAGAAACAGTTCTCCAGTATTGGCTTCTGGTGTTCTCAAGAATTCTTGGCTGTTTTTATAGTGATGGGCAAATGAAGGTCCACAGCTATTAGAAGGAGCATCTTATGTAGGTGGGAATGGCTTTTAATAATGTTATTACTCATAAAGACAGTAAATAATCTGGATGTAGTGCTTAAACAGGACAGTGTTCCTTGCTCATTCATGACACATCTGTTCCCTGAAAGTCTCCTGCCCTAAAAGGCCTAGAGGAGGAGCAGTCCTTGCTTTGGCAAGAAGCTGCTCTGCAGATGTTCACCACTGTTTTATGTCTCTCTTGCCGCAGTGTGCCTCCTCCATCAGCTTCAAGTAAGATTTTCAAATTTGTCATAAAAGCAACAGTTTTTGGACTGATGGGCTATGGCTGCTACCGGATAGGGCAAAGGACGGTTCAGTTTATCCTCTCGATGCCAGCAGCACAGAGCTATCTTCAGAAGCTGACAGAAATAAGGTCTCAGCATTGAACATAAGTGGAGGCACGACGTGAAGAAAGTGGCTGAAAAGGGCGATGGAGGCAACCAACGTGAACCGGACTGAAGGAAGGAAATGAGGATTCTACTGAGAGGCGATGGGTGCGGAGCAAAGCTGAATTGCTGTGTAATAAACGATTTGATACTGAGCTTACACCAGCTATGATCTGATGAGTAAGTTTGATTCCTGGTGCGTTGCATGAAACCACGTGATTCCAGATTGAGGCAAACGTAATACGTACACAAATATATATTATATATATCCGTACGGTGTGTGTATATATAATATATATTAATGATGATGTAGTACAGACAGCTTAAAGAGTGTATGCTTGTGACTTATTTTCCAGAAGAACAGAACACCAAGTAACCAAATTGGCTGCGTCTGCTGTGAAATTCAGGGACACTTGCTGGAGTGATTCGTTTTCTTTCCCTGGGTATAATAATACCTAGCGGTCACTTCTGGTGCCAGACACTTTTACACATAATTCAGAAGGGCGTATTCTCAATGCGTGTTTTCTACTTGAAAATGTTTAGGCTTTTTAAAGACTTGAAAGCTTTCCAGACATGTCAGAACTGTGCAGGCTGCCGTACGTTCACCGCTCGGATTTTTTACAAGCCTTACTGAAGAAAGGAAGCGCTGCCTTTAGGTTGCATCCCTCCTCCACTGGTTGAATTGTCTTCTGCATAGAGAAGGTAGAGCCGCGCCATCAGATGCATTTTGTGTCAGATGTTTACAGGACACTCTGTTCCTTTAGATTAGGTTATTTAAACTGTATTAGCTAAATCCTGCTGGATTCAGTATTGTAAATTTGAGACTAGAACTGCTGTACAGGTTTTGTTTCTTGGACCTTTTGTTATCGGGACAAGAAGTCTGGAATTGATCGTACCTGCTCCTCAGTTTTGATACATGACAATATGTTATTTATCAATGTAATTTCTCGGTGGATGAATATTTTAATCTATTTAATAGAAAAGCAATGCTCAACTTAGTTTTTCAAACTAGCGACAGCATTTTATTTGGGTTACCTGCTATTTATACATAGAATAATGGATACTTCGGGCTGCTGTGATTTTTAAGATTCTCCAGAACAGCCATCTGTCACCCATCTCTTTTATTGTTTAGGCTGATGTGTAATAGGAGGTTTTGGTGCCCTTCATACGGGGTTTTCAATGATTGTGAAGTGCCCTCTGCAATCAGCTGCTCCCAGTTCCGCAGTGCAGACAGCTTTGACTGGCATATCAGAGTTTTAACCTGATGTTAATTTGAATGGAAGAGTCCCATTTGCTCCTCAGGCTCATATACAGTCGCTCATTGATTATAGTGGGGTTTTTGTTTTCACTGATTTCTTTTGGGACTGAAAGATGAGAACCAGCATGTGAGGTGAGAGGAGGAAAACATCACGTTGTGCTTTGTGTTTCCTTGCCGCTTTCAATTGGTTCAATAAAATCAATGGACTGCTCTCAGCATGGTGAATGGCCTGAGCCTTGTGCAGGAGGTCGTCCCACACGGCCACTGGTGGCTGGAAGCTTGGACACCTCGCAGGCCCTGCTCTGTGGTGGCAGACTTTGCTGGGAGCGGTCTGTCCGTGCAGCCTGATGCTCTTCTGCCTCACGCTCTGCAGGTGTTGTGGTGCTTCCCTCTGCAGCAGATCACTGAAGTGCGTGTTCATCTTTAACCTTATGAAATCGAACCCAGTCCTGCAGAGCACCGAAGGCAATGCATGGTGTGTTTGTGGATCCGGGCCTTAGAGCTCTGCAGGGAATAAACCTGAGCAAGTGAGGATGGCAGAGATTCACGCTTGGTGAGATGTGATGGTGATACAGAGTAGGATGGAGTCAGGTCCATCTCGTTTTCCATGGTCAGCGCTTGAGGAACCCCCCGCCATCTCTAGAGAGACTGAAAGCCACGTTGCTGAACATTTTGCTCCCTGACGTTTTTGGTGAAGGTCTGATGAATTGTTTACAATGAAGCAGTCCTATCTGAATAGTTCTATTCCATGTTACATACATTATTGAGAGATGAGAGCGGAAGCTTGAGCTCGTTCTGTCTCTCCTGACATACCAAAAGGTTGTTGTTGTTTTGTTGTGAGCTTGGTTTTGTTTGGGTTAATTTTGTTTTGAGGTCTTTTTAGCTGTTAGAGATCCAGGTATATTGATTCTGGATGTCTTGCTTTAAGATACCTGTGGATTTTTATAGTATCTGCAGGCATTGTGACAGCTCTGTAGCTCTTTGATATCTGTGCTCAGGTAATTTTACACAAAGGAAAACAAAGCTAAGAAATTTCAGACATGAGCCTTAAACTCAGGTGGGACTAATTGCTAGACATTGTCATGGAGCGTTGTTGCAGACTTGACATGGTGCGCTTCTTAGCCAGAAGTGTAAGCTGTCCTTGTCACTCAGTCACTACCAGCAGTTACTATCTTGAGTCTTTGTTTCACTTGTTCTCCTTCCTTTTTAAACGTATCATAGCAGATATGAAGGAGGCTGCCTGGGGACAGAACTTGCGGTTTCTTCCCGCTGTTGCAAACAGGCAGAGGTTGTACGTATGCAGTTTGCTCAGTGGCGCTTGAAAGCCTGATGAGTTTGCAGAACCATCAGTCCTGTGAATGCAGACACGACTGCTCAGTGTTGTGTATCCCACGTGTTGTACCGCCTGTGTCACAATCAGTGTTTTAGGTCCATTCCTTTCTGTTCCAGTCGGTCCTCTCAGTGTTAGAGCATCCCGTCCAACCGAGCTCTGTTGAACTGTCCCAGCCCTGCCTCAGCCTTACGAAGCCATACTGTATTTTTTTGGTGACATGTACACCTGTTTCATGCGTCTGTACATGTAATGTAATTGGAAGTATTTTTAACAATGTGTGCCTTTACTCTGAAGTGATTTAAAGCGAACAGCAGTATGTTCTATGATAGAAAAAATAAAATATTTTAGCCACCGTTTGCTGTTGAAGACATTTCTTTTCCACGTCAATTAGGTTTGGTGAGCGGGGGTTTTTTCTTGCTCGTCTCATTGCTTTTCTTCTAACTTCTGCAGTGCCTGATTGTATGACGGCCTTGATCCCAGCCCAGCAAGGTGCTCGAGCATCTGACATTGGGCACAAACAGCCCCTCCTGCTTACAGGGCTGTTTTCTGCATGAGAACCAAAGACTATGTGGAAAAGGTGTTGAGTTGGAAGCAAAAAGTTTAATCTTGTGCAACTGGGGAAGGTGTCACCACTTCTTTAAAAGGGGGAGGGAGGACTTGCTAAAAAGACCTTGTTTTTGTGCTGTAAACAAGTCGGTAGCCAAGTGCGTAGCCACCGCTTGTCAGTCAGCGCTCCGTGCCTCTTGGTTAAGCGTGCAAAGCAAAGGTGTCTGTGTGCACTATGTAGTCCTTGGTTCAGCAGAAGCCTCCGAAGCTTTGAGCTGTGGTTTGCCTTAAACTGTGAAGTGCTGCCGGGAGTGGCAGCTGCCATGTCCCAAACAGCACTGCTCCACCAGTCAGCTGGCCAGGGCTGTGTTTATAATGCGTTCTTTTCTACTCTCAACCAACTTAAAAAGCTGGTTTAGCAGTGAGCTCATAGTGCCTGGGTGTCCCCCTGGAAGCTGCTTCCATCTGTGTGCTTTGAGAAACATCTAAGAAGCTCTGACTGGGAAACATCTCCAGTGATCCCCGGGTGCCAGGCAGGAGTGAGAGCCGTGGCTGGAAAGAACCACTGTTGTGTGTCAGACGCAAAGGTTTTGCAAGACTTTAATAAACTCATTTTTAGACTCGAGTGTTCTGAGAGTGACTTTATTGTGAGACGATAGCTTTATTTTTTAGCATTGGTAGGAGGAGGGTCACTTCCAGCTGTGAGCGATGGACTTAACTTAGCATGATGCTGAATGCTTTGCAGCATGTGTTGAAATGTGCAGTGGAAAGGTCAACCACATACCACAGTGAGCTCAGAGCAGCTGACATCAGTCTGGTGCCTGCTCAGGTGGAAAAAGACAACCACGTTTTTATTTATACTCCCCCAGCAGCAGCAGGCATCCACCAGCAGCTCAGCTCTTCTGTGTGGGGCTGTGGGATGGGGGGCAGGGGGTGGTGGTGAAGCAGCTGTTCTGCACAGCGCTCCTTGCAGATGCAGACGGGTTCCTCTGATTATCCCTTTGGCTGCTGCTTGTTTTCTGTGTGCTGCGGTCTTACCTGGGGGGAGCTCTGGGGAGAGGATGGCGGCAAAGAGGGGGCTGCCCTTATCCCTGCTCCCCAGTAGGGAAAGGACCGTCAGCTAGGGGGTGGATGGAGTTTCTCTTTTCCATGGTAAGACCTTTCCCTCGGGCTCTGCTCTGGTTGCAGCTGCCCCAGGGGATGCTCGAGGTTTTGTGCTGGTTATTCACACTGTGTCTGCAGCCAGTGAGGGTCCCTCCTGCCAGCCCCAGCAGGGGGTCTGAACCTCTCTGTCATTTGCTATGGAACGAGTGCTGAGGGTTTCTATGTGCTGCCAGTCGGTGTGCTCTGATTTAACTGGGAAGTACAAGTAATAGTTCAGTGCCATCTACTGACTGCATGTGGTGTGCAGTATTAGTGAGGGTGGAACTGAGGATATTCTTCAGAGCAGGTTAAGTGTTACAGACGTTGGAGAGAGCCGGGTTCTGCCCATCGCCAGCAGCGTGCCCAGCAACAGCTACAGCAGCACAACAGAAGGGCACCCTGAACAGCGACTGATGTGCAAAAACTGTGATTATTTTGCCTCTGGGGTATGTCAGGGAAAATATAGGATTACGTTGCTGGAGAACTGCTCTTCTCTTGCTCTCCTTAAAGTTGCTGTTCTCTATAAAGCTGCTATCACTATTGATGAGGGACTGCAGTTCTCTGAGGGCAGATGGAGACTTTCTCACCAAATTCCACATGCTGTGCCCACCCTGCCAGGCCCCTCTAACATGACACAGAATGGGACCCACTGGAGCCTGCATGGTTTCCCTGTTTGGGCAATTTCAGCCTCCCTGCTCTACGCAGGGATTTCTGCACACGGGTGCACTGCTCACAGCACTGCTGGACGTGTGGCATCCAGGACCTGCTGCCCTTCACGTGCTCCCTGAGGTGCCCAGATACCCTGCAGGAAGGATTGTAGCACACAGCACTTCTGCAGCACGGGCCACACTCATGGATTGCGACTGTGGCAAGCCTTGGCTCTCCCTTGTCAGAGCAATTACTCAGAAGGTACTTGAGGCAAATTGTTTATTGGCTGACGAACACACTATAAGGAAAGGGGGAAAGCAGAAAAGTAATCAGTAATGGTAAGTAACACAGCAGTGACTCAGTGACATCGTTACACAGAGCGCTACGCACAGCAGGATGTTACGAGCAGATCTCGGATCCACGCAGTCACACACAGCTCCAGCACCGAGAGCTGCAAACAGGTTTATACAGAACTCTGATTCAGCAGCAATTTATGAACTAATAACACCTTTAAGAGAGATCCCACCAGTATTTGATTCTTAGTAGCACTTAATCAGCAGTTAATTATTAGCCAACTTAACACAAAGATTCAGTAGAACATACAACAATCAAATACAGATGTTTTGTTAAAGATTTGAGAACAGTGAGGTTGACTTGAAGCTCACATGCAGGGTATCCAAGAGGAGAATTCTAAAGTCAGTTGTGCACACAAGGACCTTTCTGTTGGTGAATATCCCGCTCCCCATTCATCAGCTCTCAGCAGACGAGGCGATCTGTCTCAAGAGGGCTCCTCTTCTTTGTTGTCAGTCAGCAGTGAGCAGTAAGAAGCGCACCCTGAGGTGTCCCAGCTCAGCGGGAGATTAAGGACCGCAGCTCGCTGCTGGGCAGTTCTGGTGCCTCTCAGATCAGGCCGTGATCAGGAGCCCAGCTCTGCACTTGAACAAAGGTTGAGGCACAGGCCTGCTCCCCCACACCACCCAATGGGGAGCTCAGTCAGTGACCTCAAATGTTTTCTATGTCCCTGTGCTTGTGCGTGGGTCAGCACTACTACCAGCTGTAGGTGTTGGCATTCCTGCTGCTGGTAGAACCGTCCTCTGCTCGTCTTTGGTGGGTCTTAAATCTCATCCTTCACTTTTCAGCATTCAGGTCCTTCTTCTTGCCACTCTCTCATTGCTGCTCCCACACTCAACCAAACAACCCACCCCCAACCTCCTCCCCATCAGTCCCAGCTGTGCTACAGCCATACCCGTGTATTTTCTGACATCACAACTGATGTAATGACAGCTTTACACAGTGCTACAGGCAGGGATACTGCTGCAGGCAGCCTGGCTCCCCACACCCCACCTCACCCTGTTGTTTTCCCACTGGGTTATCCGCATCTGATTATTAGACACAATTACTCCATCCCAGCCTTGATCTGTCTGTGAGCTCAGACCAAGCACAAACAGGACTTTATGCAGCCCTCACAGCCCAGAAAATGCCCTGTATCCCTGGCCACATCAAAAGAAACGTGGCTGGCAGGGAGAGAGAGGTGATCCTGCTGCTCTGTGCTGGTGAGGCCTCACCTGGAGAACTGCGTCCAGATGTGGAGTCCTCAGTACAGGAGAGACACGGACCTGCTGGAGTGTGTCCAGAGGAGGGACACAGAAGTGATCCAAGGGATGGAACACCTCTCCTATGAGGACAGGCTGAGAGAGCTGGGCTGTTCAGCATGGAGAAGGCTCCAGGGAGACCTGAGAGTGACCTTTCAGTAGCTAAAGGGAGGCATAAGAAGCAGATGGACTCTTTAGCAGGGTCTGTTGTGATAGGACAAGGGGAAATGGTTTCAAATTAAAAGACAAAAGATTTAGATTGGATATAAGGAAGAAGCTTTTTACAAGTGGTAGAAGTGCCGCTCTGCAGCACAGGGGCTCGAATCTTGGGAGTTGGACTCGATGATCTTTAAGGTCCCTTCCAACCCACAGGAGACTATTGCTATTACTATTACTATTGGACTGTTGTGGCACTGGAACAGGTTGTCCAGAGAGGTGGCTCAATTTTTGTCCCTCGACATTAAAGTCCAGGCTGAGCAGGTCTCTGAGCAACGTGATCTAGCTGTAGGTGTCCCTGTTCATTGCAGGGGAGTTGGACTAGATGACCTTTAAGGGTCCCATTCAGCTCAAATGATTCTATGCTTCCTTCCTGGTAGCTTTCATACCAGAGAGCCTCAGCACAGATGCCTCTTTTCCCACAGCCCTGCTACGCACCGCAGCAGGCTGCCATGAGGCCTTGGCTGCACAGGGCCGCGTGCTCCAGCGGGACATCTTGCTCACAGCCACCCCCTGGTCTGACCAACCTCCTCCGAGGACGCACAGACCACTGTGGAGGCTCGTCAGCTCATTCCCTTCCGGCTGGAAACCACCACGGCTGTCAGCACAGCAGCATGTGTGAGACGTTCAGCTGGGTATGTAAGCGTACTCCTTCCTTTTGAAACAAGCACAGCATTCACAGAAGGATAAAGACCACTACTCCTTCTGTCATACCTAACAGCACCATGTCATCCTCCCACTCTCCTGCTAGAGGTGAGGCAGCACGTACACTGCACTCCTACCCATTTCAGCTGGGGTTCCCATGCTGACTTGCTCCACCGCTGTGTAACAACTCTTTGTGGCCCACAGCAGATTGTACACAAGCAGTGCATGCATTTCATTCAATTATGCATCCCCAGCAGTGGTTGGTAAGAATTCTGTTGTCATACAGGGCTCCTTGTGACCCTACATGAGAAAGGAGTCGAAATATTTAAAAAGCATCATGCCACCAATTTGTTTCAATAGCTCGAGTGCAACAACTGGACAGTGAGACATTCAATTTAAGCCATCAGCGTTTGTTGGGTTTCTGTCTTGTTTTTTGACTCAGTAGTTGCTTTTACCACGTGCCACATTGGGGGTCCCAGGGAATTACCACTCTTGTTGCACTGGACAATGGTCTGAAGTTTGATACAAATTCAGCATCATAGAACAGTCAGGGTTAGGTCTCTCAGTCTGCCCTAAAAGCCCCCTCTGGGTACTGAAAGGTTGCAATGAGGTCTCCCCAGAGCCTTCCCTTCTCCAGACAGAACAACCTTGCATACAGTTCACCTTGTACATCATCCAAAAGTTCCTGCCACTTTCATACATGGAACCACAGAATGGTTGAGGTTGGAAGGGTCCTCCAGAGGTCATTCCATTCAACATCCCTGGTAAAGCAGTGCCAGCTGTCCAGGACCATGTCCAGACAGCTTCAGAACGTTTCCAAGTATGGAGGCTCCATAATGTCATGGTTTTACAGTCATCGGTATTCCACATCATAACATCACATAGTGCACTGGGAATTAAAGTGTTAGTGCCCCAGTTCCACACACCAAAGAGAAGAAACTACATTCCCCAGGAGGCTGTTCACTGTGCTATCATTCCTGCACAGGGAGGAACTCATACAAGGTGTTGGCAGGTCATCTGATGCTCTCTCACTCCCCTTTGGCTGTCCTCCCTGCTGCTTGACTTGACTGTCGCATCTACATCTCAGCACCAGCACAGGGCCTTCTTTTTCCAGACAATCTCTTTTTCATTATATCTCATTTGGTCAATCCCAATTCAAATTATATTGTTTTATACTGTTTGTTTGTTTTTTTTTTTTTTTTTTTGATACTCTTATTTAGTAGATTAATTCCATTTCTCATTGCATTGTTGCCATTTTTTTCCAAATAATTTGTTTTCCTATCTCCAGAGGAACAGATTCTGAGAAATCCCTCCACCCGCTCATCACAGAACCGGGTCGAACCAGCCCGTAAACCACTGACATTCTTGGTGGAGAATGTGGGCAACGTCTGTTTTCTTGTTCTTTAGAATGAATCCCTCTCTGCTCTTGGAGAGCTTCATTAGGGAACTTTATTAGAGCTTCAGGTTTCTGTGCCGGAAAACTTGACCTTGAGAGTCCAGGCAGACTGCCACTACTCTGAAATATCTGTGAACAATGAGCTCCGATATCTCGCTACTGAAGAAAAATAAATAAATAAATAAAAGAAAAAATGCCTTCTCTTCTAAAACTGCTTCCCAAGGGACTGCATGCCATTGTTTTTTCTTTTCTGTTGCTCAAAACATACTGGGCCTTAATTAAGTTTGCCACTTTGCTCTATGGAGGTACAGGTATATATAGTCAATTGAAATTATCATCCTCCCCCTGGCAGCATTTTGAGAGGGGAGGAGGAGTGGAAACAGGTACAGGCTCATTGATGGGGGCATCTCCCATCTCAACCATCCTCAGCTCCCCATGTGCCTCTGTGCAGTAGGTTTGAGGCCCTGGAAATTGAGGGAGGGGTGAGTGAGAGTGTGGAGGGAGGTCCACCTGTAAGGTTGCCTTGGGCGAAGCACTCACCCCTACACCTCAGGACTGCCTCTACCCGAAAAGACAGAAGGGTGGTTGTCGTAGGTGACTCCCTCCTGACAGGAACAGAAGGCCCTATATGTTGACCTGACCCTGCCCACAGGGAGGTGTGCTGCCTCCCTGGGGCACGGGTCAGAGACATTTCAAGGAAACTTCCTGGGCTGATTCACCCTTCTGATTATTACCCACTTTTGATAATTCAGGCTGGCAGTGAGGAAATTGCTGAGGAAAGCCTGAGCTCTATCAAGAGAGACTTCAAGGGACTGGGGCTGTGGGAATCAAATGTTGTTTCTGCATTTAGAATAAGATAAGAATATTTTATTTCAAGGTCTCATTATATAAGTGAAGCAGTTTGTAGTTATTAGGTAGAAGTTATTAGGTACAAAGACTGCAGCTCCTGTCTGTCCAGCTGTCTGAAATAGAACTACTGATTTTTGGTGCTGGACAAAGAAGACCTGAGTAATAAACGATCCAAAGAGGAGAAGCTGAAATAATTAACAATATGCCTGTATAAACTAGCAGCAATGTATGTTTTAGTGTTTTGTATTGTAATTTTACAATTTGCATTGTAAAAATACCTAAGGATGTGCCTGAAGAGATATGGAGAAGGACTGGAATCATCCTCCCCCTGGGCTCTTTGTTTAACGACGGTCTCTGGGACAGAATGAAAGAAGCTTTGAAGGAAATCAACATATCAATGCGATAAGAGTACCGAGACATCTTGGAAACAGAAACAGCAGGATGGCGACTGACAAGATAGCAAGTGAACTAACAAATTTCAGAATGTAATTAACAAATGCAAACCTCGGGTAAAATTGTAACCTGTAATACCCAACCAAAGGGGAGAGGGGAGGGGGAAACATATGGGAGAAAAGGTATTGAACAGTGAAGCAGAAAACAGAAGCTCTGCTGGAATTCTGAATAAAGGGGGGCTACAAGGGGGATAGTTAAAGGTAGTTTACAAAAATGATTTAGTTAGTTAGAATAACAAGGAATGGAGACAGTGGGTCTGGGAGAGCAGGAAGGATGCAGACAAGGAGTGAGAACTCCCTGAGACACCTGGCAAGGAGGGGATTAGGCGTTGTAAATATCAAAAGAGGAGTTGCATCTCCCTGACGAGACGGGCGATAACAAGAGGGGGTCTGCATGATAAAGAATGTGTATCAGAATTACGGGAAATCATTGACTATGCATGAGGTGTACCTATATCTGTATCATGGTTTTACAAGTCGGTGTGCAAGTTTGGAGGAGCTATCCCCCTTGCACCCGGCGCTGCGCAACGCTGGAATAAACATACCTGCTTTATAACCCATCTCTGGATTATAGAGTTTGATTCCGCAAGTCAGTATAAAAACTGTAACATCATGTCCATAGGGGCGCTTCTGCCATCAGGACGCCCGCCATTGCAATCGCGAATAAAAACTGCTTTTATCAGAGATACCGTCCTGACCAAAAAATTATTGAGGATATTTCCAGCAGGGCCAATACTTGATGGAGCTGGGGTGCAGGTGTGTAAGAGGCCATGCTTTTTACATTACTGTCTCAAAGTTTGCTGAAATGGACAAGTTCAGGCAAGTCCTGGCCAAGGTTCCAGGACTCCCTTTGTCTGAGACACACAGGAACCAAGGTTCGAGAAATCCCTTTGTTCAAGAGATGGACAAGTTTGGGAGCTACGAAAGAGAGATAAGATGCTGATTAATGGCCCTAAAGTGGTCTTTTTGTGTGGGCCTACCTCAAGGAAGATGGCCATCTCTGAGGAATTCACAGGACTCTGACCCGAGCCTTCCAGAAATGTCTTGAATGCTGGGAAGAAGTAGGATAAAAAGGGCACGGACAAACCCCGAATTAGGTTTTCTGACACCAGATGCCTCACTACGGAAACAAGGAGGTTTTCTGTCATCAGATGCCTCTCTACGTGAACGCCTGCATGCTGAAGAAGATGCCTGCATGCTGAAGAACCTTTTAGGTAACTGACCTCAGATTCCTCCACCGTCATCCTACTGCTGCCTACTGCTCGAGACTCTGCTCCGTAAGACCTCGCTGCCCAAGACTCTGCTTCTTGAGACCACGGTACTCTGACCACCTTCTCTGCGCTGCACCGATCTGCTGCTTGCGGCCTGCTACTCTGCTGCTGCTCTCCCCTACCAACGTAGCAACGTACTACAGGTCACTGCTGCATCCAGGAGGTGACTATTCCCCGCTTTTAAGCAATTCTTGCCTCTTTTCCTACTTTTTCTATTGCCTACTTTCCCGTCCCCATCACCCTAATTTTGATATTTGTCGCTCTCCCTTCCCCATCCCCTCAGTTGTCTATCATTTCTAATAAACTGGTCGGATCAACATTTGAATGCTCTTCTTCTTAATCTCACGCCGGGCATAACATATCAAAAGAACCTTTGCCTCACTCCTAAATTGGAGCGAGACAAGGTGGTCTTTTCTTCTATACCTGCTGGGAGATTGGTAATCACAGCCTGAACCTCTGATTAATCAGCTGAAGCAAGTGTGGGGTCAGCTGCGGGAGCACAGGTGAGAGTAATGTAGCTGTGCTCCCGGAAGGGGTGGAGTTTGACTCCACCTCCTCTGAGACCTCATTTAAGGGCTGACCCTCACTGAGGCAGCATCTCTTGGAGATTGCTCTTCAGTGAAGACTGCCCCAGCTTCCTCAGTGAAGGCATCACCACTGGTGAGTTTCTCTTTTGCTTATAACCTTTGTACATTTACTACCATCTTTGCTAACATCTGTATATTTACCACCTATACACCTGTAGTGGCAGGGAAAGGTACTGAAAGGATCCAAAAAGCCCAGCTCTTAAACAGATGGCTTAAGAACTGGTGCAGATGCAAGAATTTTGGCTTTTTTGACCATGGGGCAATTTACACTGCACCTGGCATGATGGCTGCTAATGCAAACAGCCTGTCTATGAGGGGTAAGAGGATCTTAGCTGAGGAACTGGTGGGACTCATTGACAGGTCTTTAAACTAGGTATGAAGGGGGAAGGGGACAAAAAAAGGGATGCTGGGGTTGAATGGGTTGTTTGAGAGCTCGTACCAAACTCCGTGGGCAAAGATGTTGGAGTGCAAAGGAATGGAGCAGGGCAGGGGGATGTTGGGGATGCTGCTGTTCTGGGGGATCCTAGATCCCCTATAAAGGTGGTGAGATGGAAAGCCCAGCTAAAGGGCATTTATACCAATGCACACAGCCTGAGTAACAAGCAGGAGGAACTGGAAACTGTGATGCACTTGGAAAGTTATAACCTTCTTGCTATCACAGAAACATGGTGGGATGACTCCCACAACTGGAATACTGCCAGTGATGGCTATCGACTCTTTAGAAGTGATAGGCGAGGTAGGAAGGCTGGGGGAGTTGCCCTCTGTGTCAGAGAGTTCCCTCTGAAAAACATTCAGGAACAGGCTGAGAGCCTGTGGGTTAGAATTAGAGATGGGACTGTGGGAATCAAATGTTGTTTCTGCATTTAGAACAAAATAAAAATATGTAAGTGAAGCAATTTGTAGTTATTAGGTAGAAGTCATAGTTACAAAGACTGCAGCTCCTGTCTGTCCAGCTGTCTGAAATAAAACTACTGAATTTTGGTGCTGGATGAAGAAAACCTGAGTAATAAAAGATCCAAAGAGGAGAAGTTGAAATAGTCAACAATATACCTGTATAAACTAGCAACAATGTATGTTTTAACGTTTTGTTGTACACACTGTAAAAATAAACAAGTCGTGACATACCTAAGGATGTGCCTGAAGAGATATTGGGAAGGACTGGAATCACCCCCCCCCACTCCAGGCTCTTTGTTTAACAAAGGCCTCTGGGACAGAATGGAAGAAGCGTTGAAGGGAATCAACATATCAATATGATAAAGAGTACCGAGACATCTTGGAAACAGAAACAGCAGGATGGCGACTGACTGGCACAAGATAGCACGTGAATTAACAAATTTCAGAATGTAATTAACAAATGCAAACCTCAGGTAAAATTGTAACCTGGAATACCCAACCAAAGGGGAAAGGGGAGGAGAGAATGTATGGGAGACAAGGTATAAAAACTGTAACATCAGGTCCTTAGGTGCACTTCTGCTATCAGGGCGCCCGCCATTGCAATTGCGAATAAAAACTGCTTTTATCAGAGATACTGTCCTGACCAAAAATTGAGGATCTTTCCAACAGGACCAACAAAGGTCAGCTGGTGTTAGGGGTATACTACAGGCCACCTGATCAAGGGGAGTCTGTTGACGAGGCTTTCTTACTCCAGATGCATGAGGCATTGTGCTCACGGGATCTCGTCCTGGTAGGAGACTGTAAGAGAAGTTAGGCTTTCTGATATCAGATGCCTCACTACGTGAACAAGGTTTTCTGATATCAGATGCCTCACTACATGAACACCTGCATGCCTGAATGCTGAAGAACTTCAAGATTGATATCTGGCCTCAGATTCCTCTACTGACACCCTACTGCTGTCAATGGATTCTCCTGGGCTTGCTGCTTGAGACTTTTTTTTTATTTGTGGGGATAGAGCTTGGCAAGGGATACCAAAAATCCAGTAGGGGGACCGTGTTATCTAGGAAAGCTGACAATGTTGGCTCCCAAACATACTGCAGTAGTAAGTGTTATGAAAAATATCACTCGAGCTCAACGCCCAAAACGTTCGATAAATACATTGGATCAGGTTTGTGGGGATGAGGTTCGGTTATGGGGTCCCACGGTGTTATGGTTTTGCAATTTGGTTGGTGTTGGTATTCCACATCAGAACACCATGCCGCATAATGGGAGAAAAGGGGACAAGTTATTTTTTTCTGTGGACTGCCTTAAATGGGCATGTGAGGAGGGGCACCGGAAGGGAAGTGAGGAAGGGGACGGGGTTGCTGGCCCGGCTCCCTGCGAGGAGACAACGTGGTCAGAGCTTCCTGCCTTCCACAGCTCCATCGGTGCGATTGGGGACTTGGTATTCTCTTTGTTGAAACTCTCTTGTTGTTGTTTAGCGTTATTAGGTTATTAAACTGCCATTCGTTCTCAGATCACCTTTTTTCTCCTTCATTTTTCTGTTAGACCTAATCACAATCTCCCTTCCCTTCCTCTCTCCCAAAACGCACGTGGCCGGGCCGGGCCGCGCTGCACTGTGCCGTACCGTGCCGTGAGAGAAAAGGGGGGGGGGGGCTTTTGTTCCTGCTGCCCCGGGTTTGTGCCCACTGTCCCGGAGTGAGCTCTAGAGAGAACTCCATGACACTTTTGGTGGAGAATGCAGGCAAGGCTCTGGGCAATGTTTTGGGCAGTAATTAGGTGTTTTTTTTCAGCAGCCCTGTATGTAGGGCTGATAGTCCCTAGGTTCCTGTGGTCCTGGCTTAAGGACATCCTGATGATGGGGTAGGGGTAGATTTATTAAGCCGACGGCTGACAGGGATAGAGATATCTGCCTGGCCCCCTTCCAGACTAATGAACATCACAGGCACTGTGCTCGAACTGGCTCACGAATGCTCTGAATTCCTTAAGTATGACTGGGGTGTTGTGGGGATACAAGAAAAGCTGTTCAGAGCAGCAGCTGTGGAGCAAGATAAACAGCATGAGAACCAAGGACACCTCTGCAAGGAGAAGAAGAGTCTCACAGCTCTGATTGGATATGTGCCTGCATGGACAGTTGAAAAGTGTTTTGTAGAATGCTTTGTTGACATGTAAGGTGTTTGGGAAAGTTGTAAGGGCGGATGGGAAAGTTAGAAAACAACAACTTGTGAAGGTATATAAGGGATGTGAGAACTTGTAATAAACGATTTGGATCATTCACATCTGAGTCCGTGCCGAGTCGCTGCAGGGTGTCAAATGGGATACTGTGTTGTTAGTCTCTCTAATTGCAGTAGTTTACTATAAAGTGCAGAGAGACTTGCAAGGAGTAGTGCAGAGAGTCTCAGGAAAAGGGCCAGAAGCATTGGGACCCCCAGTATCAGGTAATCTCACCCCTGAACACCAGAGGGACCTTGGGAAATTAATAGAACTGGTGAGTGAGGGTTGGAGATCAGGGGGATCTCAGAACGAATGGCTTATGAAAAAGATAGTCTCGAGAATGAGATCCAAACCCTAAGGGGAAGGCACCAAGTTAATCCCAGCCGACCACAGGAAGCACCAGCATCAGTGTCAGTCGCCCCAGTGGAAGGCCAGAGATGGGAACGTGTGTCCTCACGTCTGGAATGGATGGAGGAAGTAGAGGAAGATCCGGGCGAGGGACCCTCCCCAAAACCACCAAGGAAGGCAACTCAGAAGACTAACAGACATGGAGAAGATAGTGACGATGAAGGCCAGAGATGGGAACGTGTGCCCTCACGTCTGGACCGAATGGAGAGAAAACAAGACAACATGCTGAAGAGCTGGTCTGCGGCAAGGAACCACAGTGAACCTGTGGCAGTCTCAGCCATCAGACACAAACGCACGCCTGTCCTAGTGAAGGACCGCAGTGAGCCTATGTCACGTGGTGCCATGTGAACTACCTGCGTGACCATGGAGAGGATATGAGGAAATGGCATGACGAACCCAATTTTGCACTGTGAGCACGGGTAAGAAAATTACAAAAGAGGTCAGCCACTACTGAGGTTGCCTCTACCGCTGCAGACAATCAATAGAGGGGCCCTGCCCTCAGCCAGGGGGGGGAGAGGGATAATAGAGTGTATTGGACTGTGTGGATTCGGTGGCCTGGCACATCAGAACCACAAAAATATAAAGCACTGGTGGATACCGGTGCACAGTGCACTCTGATACCCTCAGGTTTCAAAGGGACAGAACGGATACATATACATGGGGTGACTGGGGGTTTCGCAGGAACTATCTGTGTTGGAGGCCGAGATAAGCCTCACTGGTAGAGACTGGCAGAAACATCGTATAGTGACTGGCCAGGGGGCTCCTTGCATACTTGGAATAGATTACCTAAGAAGGGGACATTTCAAGGACCCCAAAGGATACCGATGGGCTTTTGGAATAGCTGCTATAGAAACAGACAATATTAAGCAGCTGTCTGATTTGCCTGGCCTATCAGGGGACCCGTCTGCTGTGGGGTTACTACGGGTGGAAGAACAACGGGTACCAATTGCCACGAGAACAGTACACAGACGACAGTACCGTACTAATAGGGATTTCTTGCTCCCTATCCATAAGCTCGTTCAACAACTAGAAAGTCAGGGAGTAATTAGTAAGACCCATTCACCTTTCAATAGCCCCATATGGCCAGTGCGCAAAGCCAGTGGAGAATGGAGGCTGACAGTGGACTATCGTGGCCTTAATGAGGTCACACCCCCATTGAGTGCTGCAGTGCCAGACATGTTGGAACTCCAGTATGAACTGGAATCAAAAGAGGCAAAATGGTATGCCACCATTGATACTGCTAATACATTCTTCTCTGTCCCTTTGGCCACAGAGTGTAGGCCACAGTTTGCCTTTACTTGGAGGGGTGTTCAGTACACTTGGAACCGTTTGCCCCAGGGGTGGAAACACAGCCCGACCATCTGCCATGGGCTGATCCAAGCCACGTTGGAACAGGGCGGTGCTCCAGAGCACCTGCAGTACATAGATGATATCGTTGTGTGGGGTGATACAGCGATGGAGGTTTTTAAAAAAGGAGAACGGATTATCCAAATCCTCCTGTCTGCTGGTTTCGCTATTAAGCGAGACAAAGTGAAGGGCCCAGCCCAAGAAATCCAGTTTCTAGGGGTGAAATGGCAAGATGGGCATCGCCACATCCCAACTGACGTGATCAACAAAATTACTGCAATGTCTGCGCCCACTGACAAAAAGAGACACAGTCCTTCCTGGGTGTAGTAGGCTTCTTGAGGATGCACATCCCAAATTATAGCCTCATTGTGAGCCCCCTCTATCAGGTGACCCGAAAGAAGAATAGCTTCGCGTGGGGCCCTGAACAGCAGCAGGCCTTTGAGCAAATCAAGCAAGAGATAGCCCGTGCTGTGGCCCTGGGGCCAGTACGGATGGGACAGGATGTGAAGAACATCCTTTACACTGATGCTGGGGAGAAAGGTCCCACTTAGAGCTTGTGGCAGAGAACCTCAGATGAGACCCGAGGCCGACCCCTAGGATTCTGGAGTAGAGCATACAGGGGGTCGGAAGAGGGCTACACTCCAACTGAGAAGGAGATCCTAGCCGCATATGAAGGGGTCCGGGCTGCCTCTGAGGTAATTGGCACTGAAACACAGCTTCTCCTGGCACCTCGACTTCCAGTGCTGAATTGGATGTTTAAAGGGCAGGTTCCCTCCACTCACCATGCCACAGACGCCACATGGAGTAAGTGGGTTGCACTAATCACACAGCGGGCCCGGATGGGGAACCTCAGCCGTCCAGGGATCCTAGAAGTGATCATGGACTGGCCCGAAGGTAAAAAGTTTGAAGCACCACCAGCAGAAGAGGTGTCACGCGCCAAAGAGGCTCCACCGTACAATGAACTTCTGGAAAACGAAAAGAAGTTCGCCCTGTTCACTGATGGATCGTGCCGCATTGTTGGGAAACATCACAGATGGAAGGCTGCTGTGTGGAGCCCCACACGACAAGTTGCAGAGGCCACAGAAGGAAGAGGAGAATCAAGTCAATTTGCGGAGGTAAAGGCTGTCCAGCTGGCCCTAGACATTGCTGAGCGGGAGAAATGGCCAGTGCTTTACCTCTACACTGATTCATGGATGGTGGCCAATGCCTTATGGGGGTGATTGCAGCAATGGGAGCAAAACAACTGGCAGCGGAAAGGTAAACCTGTTTGGGCCGCTGAACTATGGAAGAACATTGCTGCCCGAATAAAGAACATGGTCCTAAAGGTGCATCACGTAGATGCCCACGTGCCCAAGAGTCGAGCGACAGAGGAGCAACAAAATAACCACCAGGTAGATTGAGCTGCCAGACTTGAGGTGGCTCAGATAGACCTGGACTGGCAAAATAAGGGAGAGTTATTCCTAGCTCAGTGGGCCCATGAGACCTCAGGCCATCAAGGCAGAGATGGAACACATAAGTGGGCTAGAGACCGAGGGATGGACATAACTATGGACGCTATTGCACAGATCATCCATGATTGTGACACCTGTGCCATGATCAAACAGGCCAAGAGGATGAGACCTCTCTGGGGGGAAGGGTGATGGGAAAAGTATAAATATGGGGAGGCATGGCAGACTGATTATATCACCCTGCCAAAGACTCGTAATGGTAAGCATTATGCACTCACCATGGTGGAGGTGTATGGGAGATCTGTTGTATTAGGCGAGTGTGCGCTTTTCGGGCTGTGACGAGATAGGTCCATCCCCATGCCATCAAGATATATGGTGTATACGTTTCCAGTGGGCGTACACGAAGGGCATAGGGTATATATACGTGTGTTAGCTTCAATAAATCGCCATTTTACTGCTCATCATATTGGTGTCATATCAGTAATTGGTCAAGCTGCAAACTTCCAGAGAACACTGACAAGATAAAGGTAACAGAGATCACAGTGTGAACCACTGATTAATCAGCTGAGGCAAGTGTGGGGTCAGCTGTGGGAGCACAGGTGAAAGTTATGTAGCTGTGCTCCCTGGAGGGGTGGAGTTCGACTCCACCTCCTCTGAGACCTCATTTAAGGGCTGACCCTCACTGAGGCAGCATCTCTTGGAGATCGCTTGCCAGGGAGGATCGCCTCAGCTCTGGTGAGTTCCCTTTTCCTTATACCTTCTGTATTTCCATCATTTTCCTTGTAATTGCCATTCTTGTTAGTACTGGTATAGTTACTGCCAATACATTTGGCGAGCCAGCCAGGAGCCACTGACTTGGCATCTAGAAATATAAGGGAAAAAAAAAAATGTCCTTTGTGTGGAAAATCTTTAATTGGTACAAGGGGGAGAAGACCACCCCCTTAGGGACATGCCTCCCTGGACAAATTCCAGGTTTTGAGGCGTCCCCATATTACCAATTAGCGACAATTATTGAACAATGGGGCCCTTTAAGAGTACCAAATAACATGGACGCCTATTGTCTAACTGATTACTTTCTAGGACTACAAAAAGATATCTTAATTACAAAAGAAAAGCGAATGGCTGCATCTATGGCAGCCTGGCCATTACTAAATGCCTTAAATCGGGCAGAGATAAAATCAAACAACATTGCACATGAAAATGAATTGTTAAAGGCCCGTATTGAAAAATTGGAGGGTGAGATCAATCTATTGATGGGAAAAAAACCGTCATTTTCTTCTTCCAACCCTCAAATTAGATACATTTCATTTAATGACGATCAGGATCCTGAAGAAATGAATCAAAATAAGATCACTAAATCTGATCTAGAGGAACCATCTGAGACGGACTCACTAGAAGTCCGTCCAGTAATAACTCAAAAAACAAAGAAAATTCAAGATCGACCAGCAGGGGTGCCTCCTGATCAATGGCCCCCCGCTGAATCTTATTTACATGTAACAGCCCGTCCATATACGCCTACTGAACTCATGGACCTAGTGCAACGATTTAGGCAAAGGCCAAGGGAAAGTGTTCCGGCTTGGTTATTACGGTTATGGGATTCAGGGGCAGATAGTGTACTGGTTAGTGGCCCCGAAGTATCTAAGTTGGCCACAATAACAATACATCCTGCTCTTCAGCAGAGACTGTATGCTGGGACTCAGTTCCCTGAAGAAAATCATTCAATTGTAGAATGGATAATGGCTGCTTGCCGCATGGTGTGGACAAATAAAACTGACATGCCAGTAAACATAGGGATGTGGTCTTCTATGGAAGACCTTCAAAATTATATATATGTGAATTAGGTATGAGAGAGGCTATCTACGAAGACACATTCGATAGCCCTGATATGGTTAAATTTTCTGCGGGAATGAGGGACCTAATTTTACAACAAGCGCCCTCTCATATGTATGGAACCTTGGTTTCCATACTTAATCCAGTAGTATCCGCAGAGGCAGTAGTCCAACAAGCCGCCCAATTGGTGGCAGACCTCGGAGAAACTGAGCGTTTACGAACTAAGCGCAATATCAGGGTGATTGAGGATGCCGAGGCTTTTCCAATAGTGCGAGCCAGAAGATCGGCCCCGCGAACCTCTCGGGCAGGACCTATTAGAGTATCCCGGAAACAAATGTTTAATGATCTGCTCCGGGCAGGCGTTCAGTTTTCAAAAATTGATGGGCAGCCCAATCAGGTTCTCCTTCAGTTGTGGAAGCAACTGAAGGATGAACAAAAATTTCAGAATAAACCCACAGAAGGTGCAAGGTCCGGGGCTATCTGTAAAATTCCTGGGAGTAATTTGGTCCAGGAAAACCAAAGTACTACCCAGTGCGGTAGTAGATAAAGTCCAAGCGTTTCCAGTCCCTACAACATCAAAACAATTGCAAGAATTTTTGGGTATATTGGGGTATTGGCGCTCCTTTATACCTCATTTAGCTCAGCTATTAAGGCCATTATATAAGCTTACAAAGAAGGGTCAATCATGGAATTGGGGAAAGATAGAACAGGATGCTTTCCAACAGGCAAAACTGGCAGTTAAGCAAGCTCAGGCGTTGGGTATATTTGATCCGACCCTCCCAGCTGAACTAGATGTTCATGTTACTCAAGATGGTTTTGGCTGGGGCCTGTGGCAACGCCAGAGTTCTGTTCGAACCCCCATTGGATTCTGGTCTCAGGTTTGGCACGGAGCAGAAGAAAGATACAGCATGATTGAGAAACAGTTATTGGCTGCCTATTCGGCATTACAAGCAGTAGAGCCGATAACGCAAACAGCAGAGGTCATAGTTAAGACTTCATTACCAATCCAGGGGTGGGTGAGAGATTTGACTCACCTTCCTAAGACGGGGGTGGCCCAAGCACAAACGGTGGCACGATGGGTCGCCTATCTAAGCCAGAGAAGCAGTCTGTCTTCATCTCCTGTCTTCATCTCATGCACCCATGAGGTTGCCTCAGGTGAAGCGGTCACCCCGAAGCCTCAAGACTGCTTCTACACGTAAGGACAGAAGGGTGATTGTTGTAGGTGACTCCCTTCTGCAAGGAACAGAAGGCCCTATATGCCGGCCTGACCCTACCCGCAGAGAAGTGTGCTGCCTTCCTGGGGCACGGGTCAGGGACATTTCAAAGAAAATTTCTAGATTGATTCATCCTTCAGACTACTACCCACTTTTAATAATTCAGGCTGGCAGTGAGGAAGTTGGCAAGCAAAGCCTGAGGTCCATCAAGAAAGACTTCAGGGGAATGGGGCGAATACTTGAAGGAGCTGGGGTGCAGGTGATCTTTTCTTCTATGCCCGTGGTGTCAGGAAAAGGTACAGGGAGGATCCAAAAAACCCATCTCTTAAACAGATGGCTTAAGAGCTGGTGCAGACACAAGAATTTCGGTTATTTTGACCATGGGGCAATCTACACTGCACCTGGAATGATGGCTGCTGATGCAAGCAGCCTGTCCCTGAGGGGTAAGAGGGTATTAGCTGAAGAATTAGCGGGACTCATTAATAGGTCTTTAAACTAGGAACGAAGGGGGAAGGGGGCAAAATAAGGGCTACTGGGGTTGAACGGTGCATTCGAGGGATTGTACCAAACTCCGTGGGCAAAGATTGCAGAGTGCAAAAGGAGGGAGTAGGGCAGGGGGATGCTGGGGATGCCGCTGTTCTAGCGGATCCTGGATCGCTTATGAAGGTGGTGAGACGGACAGCCCGGCTGAAGTGCCTTTATACTAATGCACGGAGCCTGTGTAACAAGCAGGAGGAACTGGAAACTGTGATGCACTCTGAAAATTATGACATTGTTGCTATCACAGAAACATGGTGGGATGACTCCCACAATTGGGATACTACCATCGATGGCTATAGGCTCTTTAGGAGAGATAGGAGAGGTAGGAAGGGTGGGGGAGTCGCCCTTTATGTCAGAGATTGGATAAACTGTGAGGAGCTCCCCATGAGAAACAGTCAAGAACAGGTTGAGAGCCTATGGGTTAGGATTAGAGATGGGACTAATAAAGGTCAGCTGGTATTAGGGGTATACTACAGGCCACCTGATCAATGGGAGGCTGCTGATGAGGCTTTCTTGCTCCAGATGCGTGAGGCATCTAGCTCACAGGCTCTTGTCCTGGTGGGGGACTTCAACCATCCAGACATCTGTTGGGAAAACCACACGGCGAGCTGCAAGAGCTCCAGAAGGCTCTTGGAATCCATTGATGATAGCTTTCTGGTTCAGGTATTGGACAGACCGACCAGAGGTCAAGCGTTGCTGGACCTGCTGCTCACCAACGCTGAGGAGATCATCAAAGGCGTCAAGGTTGGAGGATGCCTGGGCTCCAGCGATCATGCCCTGGTTGAGTTTGTGATCTCAAGCGATGTGGGCCTGGCAAAGAGCAGGACCAGGATGCTGAACTTTAGAAGAGCTGACTTCAAGCTTCTCAATGGAATGCTGGCCAAGATCCCCTGGCGCGCTGCCCTCAAAGATAAGGACATTGAGGAGAGCTGGCTACTGTTCAAGGATGCCCTCCTGGCAGCACAAGAGGTCTCCATTCCCCTGATTAAGAAAGTGGGCAGGAGAGGTAGAAAACCGGCATGGCTCAGCAAGGACCTGCTAAGAGAACTGAGGGTGAAGAAAGGGGTGTACAAGCTCTGGAAACAAGGCTGTGTCAGCCGGGAAGAATACAGGGATGCCGTCCGAACTTGCAGACGTGGGATCAGGAAAGCCAAGGCGCAGGCAGAACTGAACTTGGCGAGGGACGTGAAAAACAATAAGAAAACCTTCTACAGGTACATTGGCCAGAAGAGACAGGCCAAAATGGGTGTACCTACTCTGGTAAATTTAAAAGGAGAAATGGCTTCAACAGATGAAGAGAAAGCTGAGGTGCTGAATGAGTTCTTCACCTCGGTCTTCACTGGTTGCCAGGATTCTAGTCTTTTTCACGTCCCTAAGTCTTGCACCCCCATACCTCTATGTGGGGACCAAGGAGGTAAATCCCTCCCCACTGTAAGGGTAGAGCAAGTCCGAGAGTGCCTCCTTAGACTGAATGAGTATAAGTCTATGGGGCCAGATGGCATGCATCCCAGGGTCCTGAAGGAGCTGGCTGAGGTGGTTGCTGAGCCGCTCTCCATCATATTTGAGAAGTCATGGCTGTCAGGTGAGGTCCCGGATGATTGGAGGAAGGGTCACGTCACTCCCATTTACAAGAAGGGGAGCAGGGAGGACCCGGGGAACTACAGGCCAGTGAGTCTCACCTCTGTGCCTGGGAAGATTATGGAACAGATCCTCCTGGACAACATGCTTGATCACATAAAGAACGAGCATGTGATCCGAGACAGCCAGCATGGCTTCACCAGGGGAAGGTCATGCTTAACTAATCTTGTGGCCTTCTATGATGGAGTGACGGCGTTGGTTGATGAAAGGAAGGCAACCGATGTCATTTACCTGGACTTGAGCAAGGCCTTTGACATGGTGCCCCATCACATCCTCATCTCCAAATTGGAGGGATGTGGATTTGATGGGTGGACCACACGATGGATAAGCAATTGGTTGAAAGGCCACAGACAGAGGGTGGTGATCAATGGCTCTATGTCTGGGTGGAGGCCGGTAACGAGCAGTGTCCCCCAGGGGTCTGTCTTGGGACCGGTGCTCTTTATCATCTTTATCAATGACATCGATGATGGAATCCAGTGCACCCTCAGCAAGTTTGCTGATGACACCAAGCTGAGTGGTACGGTTGGTATGGAGGGAAGAAGGGATGCCATTCAGAGGGACCTTGACAGATTTGAAAGGTGGGCCCAGGTGAACCTAATGAGGTTCAACATGGCAAAGTGCCATCTCCTCAGGAAACTGTCTGCCCGTGGCCTAGACAGGTATACTAGACAGGTATATTTGCTTCAGAGACTAGCTTCAAGCAGGTAAAACTGAACTAGGGAAGGAACTGAAGAAAAGTGACGAAAAACGTCCAGAAAAGCTCTTTTTTTAGTTTTTTTGGAGCCAGCAGCAGTGCTGTGCCTGGGCTAGCAGCTGGCAGCTTCTGGGAGGGCTCCTGTCTCACCAGGGGCAGAGCTGACACTGCCTGCTCTTTATCACTGGTAATTGACCTTGACCCATTTGCTGTGTGGACAAAGAGAGATCAGGGAACTAGTTCCTGCCCACACAACACAGAAGGTGTGGAAAGCTGTTCTGGGCACCTAGTTTGAAGGTAGTCAGTGTTTGAGGGATTCTGTGATTCTGTGAGGGTGGTAGGGATTCCACCTGTGTAAGATGTGAGCAGGTGGACGAGTTGCTTACCCTTGTGGTGGAGCTCAGGGAGGAAGTGCAGAGGCTAAGGACCATCAGGGAGAGGACCATGGAGAAAATACCAGAAAAGTGGTGGACCCTCTGCCCTGTCACAGGAGGACAATCCCTACTGCTGAGGAGGGCTGGCAGAGAGTCCCAGCTTGCTGTTGTGGGTGTTACCCCTGCCTGCCTACTTCATGTCCACCGCCCTCCCTGAGCAACACGCATCAGGCACTGGAAATGAAAGAGGAGGTGAGTGGAGAGAGGATGGAGGAACTGAGGAACTACCTAAAAGGGAACTTAAGGCAAGGTGGCTACCCCCATGCCTGAAGACTTCTTCTACTAGGAGAGTAAGAAGAGTGGTCGTGGTGGGTGATTCCTTTCTTAGAGGAACAGAGGGCACCATATGCAGACCAGACCCGTGCCATTGGCAGGTGTGCTGCCTTCCTGGGGCCCGGGTCAGGGACATAACCAAGAAACTCCCTAAGCTGATTAGGCCCTCTGATGGTGATGGTGGTACTCCTCAGTTGGTGGTGCCCCCCAAGTCTAACTGCTCTTCACCCACCATCAGAACTTCACCTACTAAGAAAAAATGACAGGTCATCGTTATTGGTGACTCTGCGCGGAAGGGAGCAGAAGGGCCAATATGTAGACCAGACCCTGTACATAGGGAGGTCTGCTGCCTCCCAGGTGCCCGGGTTAAGGATGTGAGGAAGAAACTTTCTTCCCTAGTCCACCCCACTGACTACTATCTCCTATTACTATTCCAAGCTGGTAGTGATGAGTTAGGCAGAACTTCCATGAGGACTCTGAAAAAGGATTTCAGAGCTTTGGGGCGACAGGTAAAGGGTTTGGGAGCACAAGTTGTGTTCACCTCTATCCCCCGTTTCAGGGAAGAATGAGGGATTCAATATAATGGGCCAGGAAAGGGAAAAGGGTACTACAGAGCGACCTGGATAGACTTGATCAATGGGCCAAGGTTAATGGCATAAGTTTCAATAGGGCCAAGTTTCAGGTCCTGCATTTTGGTCACAAGAACCCCAGGCAACCCTACAGGCTTGGGGAGGTGTGGCTAGAAAGCTGCCTGATGGAAAGGGACATTGGTGTGCTGATGGACAGTTGGCTGAATATGAGCCAGCAGTGTGCCCAGGTGGCCAAGAGGGCCAATGGCATCCTGGCTTGTATCAAGAATGGTGTGGTGAGCAGGACTAGGGAAGTCATCCTGCCTCTGTACTCAGCATTGGTGAGGCCTCTCACCTTGAGTACTGTGTTCAGTTTTGGGAACCTCGGCACAGGAAAGACATGGAGGTACTGGAGCAGGTTCAGAGAAGGGCAACGAGGCTCGTGAAGGGCTTGGAGAATCAGCCCTACAAGGAGAGGCTAAGGAAGCTGGGGCTGTTCAGTCTGGGGAAAAGGAGGCTGAGGGGAGACCTTATCGCCCTTATTATGGTTTTGCAATTTGGTTGGTGTTGGTATTCCACATCAGAACACCATGCCTAATAATGGGAGAAAAGGGGACAAGTTTTTTTTTTCTGTGGACTGCCTTAAATGGGCATGTGGGGAGGGGCACCGGAAGGGAAGTGAGGAAGGGGACGGGGTTGCTGGCCCGGCTCCCTGCAAGGAGACAACGTGGTCAGAGCTTCCTGCCTTCCACAGCTCCATCGGTGAGATTGGGGACTTGGTATTCTCTTTGTTGAAACTCTCTTCTTGTTGTTTAGCATTATTAGGTTATTAAACTGCCGTTTGTTCTCAGATCACCTTTTTTCTCCTTCATTTTTTGTTAGACCCAATCGCAATCTCCCTTCCCTTCCCCTCTCCCGAAACGCACGTGGCCGGGCCACGCCGTGCTGTGCCGCTAGAGAAGGTGGGGAGGGGGGGGCTTTTGTTCCTGCTGCCCCGGGTTTGTGCCCACTGTCCCGGAGTGAGCTCTAGAGAGAACTCCGTGACAGCCCTCTTCCAGTACCTGAATAGTTCTTACAGTGAGAGTGGGGCAAGTCTCTTCTCACTGGTGACAAGTGACAGGACGAGGGGAAATGGCCTCAAGTCGCACCAGGAAGAACTTCTTTACAGAAAGGGTAGTTAAGTACTGGAATAGGCTCCCCGGGGAGGTGGTTGAATCACCATCCCTGGATGTGTTTAAGAACCATTTGGATGTCGTGCTCAGGGATATGATTTAGCAGAGAGTTTTTAGAGTTAGGGTACTGGTTAGGCTGCGGTTGGACTTGATGATCTTCAAGGTCTTTTCCAACCTGGGTAATTCCACGATCATAGATAGAAGGCTGCTGTGTGAAGCCCCACACGACAAGTTGCAGAGGCTATGGAAGGAAGAGGAGAATTGAGCCAATTTGCAGAGGTAAAAGCCATCCAGCTGTCCCTAGTCGTTGCTTGTGGGAATACAATAAAAGCTGTTCAGAGCAGCAGCTGCGGAGCAAGATAAACAGCATGGGAACCAAGGACACCTCTGCAAGGAGAAGAAAAGTCTCACAGCTCTGATTGGTTATGTGCCTGCATGGACAGTTGAAAAGTGTTTTGTAGAATGCTTTGTTGACATGTAAGGTGTTTGGGAAAGTTGTAAGGGTGGATGGGAAAGTTAGAAAATAACAACTTGTGAAGGTATATAAGGGATGTGAGAACTTGTAATAAACGATTTGGATCGTTCACATCTGAGTCCGTGCCGAGTCGCTGCAGTTGCTGAGCAGGAGAGATGGCCAGTGCTTTACCTCTGTACTAACTCATGGATAGTGACCAATGCTTTATGGGGGTGGCAGTAGCAATGGGAACAAAACAACTGGCAGCGAAAGGGTAAACCTGTTTGGGCCGCTGAACTGTGGAAGGACAGTTGCTGTCCTTGCTGCCCAAACAAAGAATATGGCCATAAAGGTGCATCATGTAGATGCCCATGTGCCCAAGAGTCGAGCGACAGAGAAACAACAAAATAACCATCAAGTAGATTGAGCTGCCAGAATTGAGGTGGCCCAGATAGACCTGGACTGGCAGAATAAGTTAGAGTTATTCCTGGGTCGGTGGGCCCATGTGACATCAGGCCATCAAGGTAGAAATGCAACACATAAGTGGACTAGAGACCGAGGGGTGGACTTAACTATGGCACAGATTATCCATGACTGTGACACCTGTGCCATGATCAAACAAGCCAAGAGGATGAGACCTCAATGGGAGGAAGGGCGATGGGAAAAGTATAAATATGGGGAGGCGTGACAGATTGATTACATCACCTTGCCACAAACTCGTAATGGAAAGCATTATGTACTCACCATGGTGGAGGTAACCACTGGGTGGCTCAAGACATATGCAGTACCGCATGCCACTGCCAGAAACACCATACTAGGTCTGGAGACACAAATCTTGTGGCAACATGGCACCCCAGAGAGAATCAAATCAGACAATGGGACTCACTTCAAAAATTCACTGGTGAACATCTGGGCTAAAGAACACGGCATCGAGTGGATTTATCACATCCCCTACCATGCACCGGCTGCTAGTAAGATCAAGTGCCACAACAGTTTGCTGAAAACCACACTGGTGGTGGTTGAATCACCATCCCTGGATGCGTTTAAGAGTCGTTTGGATGTGGTGCTCAGGGATATGATTTAGCAGAGGGTTGTTAGAGTTAGGGTACTATGGTTAGGCTGCGGTTGGTCCTGATCTTAGAGGTCTTTTCCAATCTGGTAATTCTATGATTCTATGATTTAAAGTAGATTTAGACTAGGTTTCAGGAAGAAATTCTTTACTGTGACAGTGGTGAGACACTGGAACAGGTTGCCCAGAGAGACTGTGGACGCCCCCTCCTTGGAAGCATTCAAGGCCAAGCTGGATGGGGCTGCAAGCAACCTGGTTGAGTGGGAAGTTGGAACAAGGTGATATTAAAGGTCCCATCCAACCCAAACAATTCTATTATTCTATGAAATTGATATCCTTCAGTCTCTTTAAAGGGCCCACATAATCAATTTACCACTGCTCAAACAGTGTCTGTTCTCAGAGATGAAAGGAGTAACTCAAAGCAGATTGCCCACTGCAAGAAATTTCCATACATAGTCCATATCCCTGGATTTCACCAGGAATCAAGAACATAGGAGTTTTAAGTCCTATTCTTTTAAGCTTTTCTTGTACCCCTAAGCCTCCTCATGACGTTTCTGTGCACTGTAGCGGTGCAGGGTCTGGGAAACGGGGTCTCCAGATGGAATTACCTCCTGTAGGAGAATTATCTCCTGTGTTGTGGTTTAATCTATCAGGCGGCTGTTTGCTCAGTGTGGGACGAGGGAGAGAAGTGGGGGAAAAAAAAAATGAAGTAGAACTCCTGGGTTGAGATAAAAGCTGTTCACTAAGAAAAGAAATTAGCAGGAACAAAAATTATATATACATTCACACACAACAAGTGATAAGGTAATTGCTTACCATATGCTGACTAATGCCCACCAACCCATCAATGTGCAGCAGCTTCTCCCCTGGCCAGGTCTCCCCAGCTTTGTTGTCCAACATGATGCCATATGGTATGGGTTATCCCTTTGGCCGGTGTAGGTCAGCTGTTCTGGTTGAGTCTCCTCGCCACTCCTTGTGATCCCCAGACCGCTTACTAGCGGGACAGCACCAGAAGCTGAGATGTCCCTGGCTCTGTGCAGGAAAACAGCAACAGCAAAAAACATCAGTGTGTTATCAACACCGTTTTTCTCATAAAGCCAAAACATAGCATCACAACACACACCCTGAAGAAAATCAGCTCTGTCTCAGCCGAAACCTGGATGCTTTGCTTGTGACAGCTTCACATTTGCACCAGTATTTCTTCACTGACTTGGAGACTCCCCTCATCTTTTCACTGTTTGAAGTAACAACAAATGTAGCTTTCCCATGGACAGATCTACCCTGAACTGAGACAGCAAATTCCGTCCTAAAGTATTTGCTCCCCTTGCCCCCTTTACCAGCACTATCTGCCCATTCAGTTTATCTTCCCATACACACACACATGCTTCTTCTCCCTCTCCTACTCCCAATACTAATTTATCCCAGAGTGGAGGCCCCCCCCTCCCCATAATCTAATAATGTTGCTTCTAAACCCATATCAACTGAGAATGTATGTATAACTCCCCACTGCTGTTCAGCAGACACTGCACTTCCAGGCAGTCCGTTCTCCCTTCGTTTACTCCCTGATTTCTCAAGTATCTCCAAATTGTTCCCCTAGGGATGCATGTCCTCACCCTCGCTGCTTCCTTTTTTGCCTTCTCTTTCCCCTCCACCCCCACCAGGGTCCCCAGGTTCTCCATGGTGGCCATGCACCCTCGAAGGGGATCCAATCAGCGTGGAGCCCAGGCTGATGAAGAACCCCCCGTGTGCCTTGGCAGCGCGGCAGGCCAGCACCCCGGCGTCCCCCTGCTCCACATTCATGCCCAGGACATCAAAACTGGAGCCCACCGGTTTCTCCTGCTGTTTAGCGCCCCAAGCAATATATTTCCACACACATACGCCGCCACCTCCTGGATCTCTCTCCAGGGCGCTCCTTCCACGTTATCCTCGAGGGTCTCATATTCCCCCAGATTTCTAACACCAGCCTTAAGATGGCTCCTCCCGAGACCTCATCGAGTGGCAAAGCTCTGATGATGGCCCCGCCTTCACAGCCCTATTGCCGCGACCACCCGCTTTGCCGCCTCGTGCGCGAAGGGAGCGCGCTGTTCCGAGCTCCAAACGCGCGTTACCCACACGGGCCACCCCTCCTCGTTTTTCTTCCAGACTTTCTCTTTCTCTGACACATCCCTGTCCCCCATTACCGCACTTCCCTCGCTCTGCCAGTTTTCCGGCACCCAGAGCCCCCCCACTTCGCACAGCGGAGTTCTCCACGTCCCACCACGTCCCAGATATCCCCCCCCCCCCCACACACACACACACCTCTGGGTCCCCGTCTCCCTCGCTCAGAGCCGCCACTTTCCTCACACCCAGCCCGTTCCCCGTCAGCCCGCTCAGGCACCGCGCCGTCCTTTTCAGCCGGCCGTTCTCTGCACTCCCAGCCCTGATTCTCCGCTCTCCCTGCTCGGCCAGCAGCGCCATGATCTCGTTATGTGCCACCCACAAACTATTCCACAGGTTCCTCACACACTCTCAGAGCCCCGACCGAAGCCCCGCAACGAACCCGAGCTCACCGAGCGGCAGCACCGCCCCGCACGTACTCACCACGCACCGCCCGTCGCTCCTCCACATCGTCCCGCAGCCCCTAACCCGGCAAACTTCCACCTGTGGGTCCCTCCCTTTTATCCCCCCGGACCACCTCGCCTCCGCTCCGCCTGTGCAGCCGCCCCACTGGCCCCATTGGCCCCACGCACACCGCTCCCCACTCCCCCGCGTGGTTCCGCCTCCCACAGCGTTGCGGAGCTGCGGGCGGGGCGTCCCCGTGGGCGGTCGGATGGCCGCGGCGCTGCGCCGCCGTTCGGAGCCGTTGCTGCGGGTGCTGGTGGCCGCCATGCAGCGAGCGGCGGGTTCTCCGTCGCGGCCGGGCAGCCCCGAGCTGGGGAGCGGTGTTGGGTGGCTGAGGGCGCTGCGCTTCGATAACCTGGCGCTGCGCTCGCTGCCCGTCGACCCTTCCGAGGACCACGCTCCGCGGGCCGTGCCCGGCGCCTGCTTCGCCCGAGTGCGGCCCACCCCGCTCAGCAACCCGCGGCTCGTGGCCATGTCGCCGCCCGCGATGGCGCTGCTGGGGCTGGAGGCCGAACGGGAAGCGGAGGCCGAACGGGAGGCGGAGGCCGCCATGTATTTCAGCGGGAACCGGCTGCTGCCCGGCTCGGAGCCCGCGGCGCATTGTTACTGCGGGCACCAGTTCGGCAGCTTCGCGGGGCAGCTGGGCGACGGAGCCGCCATGTACCTGGGCGAGGTGCTCGGCCCGAGCGGCGACCGGTGGGAGCTGCAGCTGAAAGGAGCCGGGATCACCCCCTTCTCCCGGTACGGGGCCGGGCGGGGGGAGCGCTGTGCATTGACTGCCCGCCTGTGCCCGCAGGCACTGAGCGCGGCTGGGGCGGCCGTACAGCTGAGACCTGGGGGTGGCCTTCAGGGCGGTGCTCTTAGGTGGCCTAACAGCCATTTTTCTGGTACGGAATAAACCACAAAATGGTTTTACTGCATACCTCACTAGTTTTGGTTCCCTTCCGTGGTGTTCTTCGTGTACCATGGACAGTTACAAACCCACTGGTGTCCGTGGGCGGCTGGAATGCTGTGTAGTCTTTGTAGTGTATTGGGTAAATGTTGCAGAGGTATTAGTTTTCAAAGCTTATTGGAGTTAAAAGAGATCTCATAGTGGCCTTCTGGTACTCAAAAGGAGCTTTTGTAAGCAGGAAGGACAGCAGCTTTTTACACAGGATAAGAGGGAATGGCTTTAAACTAAAGGAGAAGAGATTTAGGTTAGGTGTGAGGCAGAAATTCTTCACTCAGAGCGGTGAGGCCCTGGCACAGCTGCCCACTGGAGCTGTGGGTTCCCCATCCCTGGAGGTGCTCAAGGCCAGGCTGGATGGGGCCCTGGGCAGCCTGAGCTGGTGGGTGGCAGCCTGCCCATGGCAGGGGGTTGGACTTGCATGGTCTTTAGGTTTGTCTTCTATTGCACGAGATTCATTGCAGATGTGTTGTGTCCACCCAGTCTGAACTCCACCAGAAACCCAGAGGTCTGGACAGCTCAGATCTGCCCCTGCATTGTCCTGTGATTTTGAGCAGAGCGCTTCACTTCTCAGTCCGTGTTTCCCTTTACTAAGTAGGAGATGGCACTTCCCTTGCAGCCAGAAGGCTTACAGCCTGCCTCTGTCTCTGCTGCAGGCAAGCCGATGGTCGGAAGGTCCTGAGGTCAAGCATACGGGAGTTCCTGTGCAGTGAGGCCATGTTCCACCTTGGAATTCCAACAACGAGGGCTGGAACCTGTGTGACATCTGACTCAGAAGTTGTTCGTGACATATTTTATGATGGAAATCCAAAAAAAGAAAGGTGTACGGTTGTTCTGAGGATAGCGCCTACATTTATAAGGTAGGAAGAAGCCCACTTCTCTTTTTTACTGTTATTCATTTAAAACAAAACTGAGCACGAAAATAACATTTTAAGTATATTTTGATAACAGCAGCGTTCAGGACACGGGGAAATGGTTTTAAGTTAAAAGAGGGAAGATTTAGGTTGGATGTTAGGGGGAAGTTCTTCAATAGGAGAGTGGTTAGGCCCTGGAACAGGCTGCCCAGGGAGGTTGTGGATGCCCCGTCCTTGGAGGTGTTCAAGGCCAGGTTGGACGGGGCTCTGGGCAACCTGATCTAGTAAATGTGTATGTTTGGTGGCCCTGCCAGGCAGGGGGGTTGGAACTACATGATCCTTGAGGTCCCTTCCAACCCGGGTCATTCTGTGATTCTGTGATTTGCTTGTTTCTTGTTCTGGAATCTTGGAACTCATTTGCCAGGCTGTGGGAAGCTGCTGTGTTAAGCCATGGGGTGAGGTGAGGCAGCATCTTGCCCATGGGCAGATAGACACTAACTCAGAGTACCACTGTGATAGAAAGTCCTGCAGATATCAAAATAGGTTTTTCTTTTTTATGCCTGCAAGTGGGTTGGTTTGTTTGTTTGTCAGTAGAATTGGCGTATTATAACTCTACCCTTAGCTCCACAGTTGTTTTAATGACATTCTTGAGGTTTGGGGGTACCCTCTAAAAGCCTGAGGGTGGCACTTTCCTTCTCTGGAAAGCACACGTTGGTCCTGCTCCAGTGCAAAACAGGAGTTTGGGGAAGGTGATGCTGCCTCAGAAGAAAATGCGTGTTAAGAAAATGTGAGACATAAAGAGTGTATCTATATGTGCATATGGAAAAATATATCTTATATGTGATGTCTGGTCCAATATTTTAAATGTTTATCTGTCTTGTGTGTCTTCCTTCCATCGAGTTACTGAGTTTCATCTGCTTCAGTAGAGGTTTTTTGCTCACAGTCGGTTGAAGGACTGGTGTTAAAAGATGATATTGCACCAATAAATTGTTTTACGACATGTATTACTGGAGGAAGTTAATGTGATCAGATAGTAGTAAAAGGTAACACCAAGCCCTGTTCTTGTTGTTTCCAAACAGATTTGGCTCTTTTGAAATTTTCAAACCACCTGATGAATATACGGGACGCAAAGGTCCCAGTGTGAACCGGAATGACATTCGAGTGCAGATGCTGGATTATGTGATTGGCACTTTCTACCCCGAAATCCAGGAGGCGCACGCAGACAACAGCGTTCAGAGGAATGCTGCTTTCTTCAAGGAGGTAAGAAGGATCAGTTTGTAAATTCATCCCAGTTGTCTTCAAGAACTGCAGTCACTTTGTATCTCATTGCTTCAGCTGCTCTTTTATGTGGAGAAAACACTCTCAGTAGAGCTGCTTATTCATGGAATCGTAGAATTGCTCAGGTTGGAACAGACCTTCAAGATCATCAAGTCCAACCACGACCTAACCGTACTGCTGCTAAAAGCAGTGCTGATACTGATTGAACTAATGAAAGCAGTTCATCATTTTACCTTTTCATTAGCAGAGCATGATTTCTTGTCTCTCAGTGAGCTTCCCAGAACTGTTCTTTCACTTTACTGAAGGTGTTTTAGAATGCAAGGATGAATTCTAGCCCTGACTGTCAAGCAGTGTGTAAATGGTGCTGAGGTAGCACTTGCAAGGTTTTATCTTCTAAAACACTGAGAACAGCTAAGTCGCTGCCTGTCTCTTATCTTCCACGTGATAAATGGGAATGCTGACTGCAAATCACTTTAGAATTCAAGTGCTTAAAGGCAGCCAAGCAATGAGACAGCTTTCCTAAGGAGGTAGTAAAACCTCCAGCTTGGGGAATGGTAAGATCAAATGAGATAAACGTATCATAGTGATGTAGTGATAGGTGGTTCTGTAGTGGCCCAGAGGAGGGGCTGGGTGATTTCTCAGAGGCAGTTTTGAACCACTTTTAGTTACTGTGTAGGTTCTGACATAAACAATTACTGCAGGAGGATTATAAAAGTTGAATTACAACATCAGTAAATGTAGCTTTGCTGTGTATCTCTCTGAAGTAAAATGTAGCTTAGTTAATTGGTATCTAAACTTCATTTTCCCAATTACCCTTTCCTTCACTGTTGATACTGTAATTCTTGACACTGAATTTCTATTGTATTCCTTTACCTCAGCAAGCAAAAGAAAGGATTTGAGGTAGGGGAATAAGATGCTTCCGTTTGTGATTTGGATTCATATACAGTGGTGCTACCCTTGCAGAAAGGATCCAGCTTGGAATTACCGGAGAACTGTGATAAAGGTTCTGATTTGAATCACCCGATGTGCAAAATAGATGCTGATACTTGTAGTAATTCTGCTTACTGGGTAGTTACAGCAGTCTAATGTACTTGACTGGTCTATGTGACAACAGCTGTGATGCTCTGACATCTCCTGAAATGCCCCGTTTGTGGTGAAGTGACTGCAACGTGATGCATGCTACTCACAGAGCAGTAAGAAGACATCGGGCAGCCTTAACATCTGTCTCTCTCTAACTCTTGTGAGTTCTGGGTTTGTGCATACTTGCAATAATTCATTTTTGAAAAGCAAGCGGTAGTTCAGTTCAGCACCCAATGGTGAAGAGGTTAACTTCACTAGTAGACCTTTGACACTGACACGTGAATTAGCGGTGCTGGCAGTGACTGCAGGTGGCTGTGGGTCTGTACTGCTCTGTAGTCAAAGTGGCACCTTTGCTTTTCTGTGGCAGAAAAACTATGGAACTTGAGGATCTTTGCAGAGGACTGTGTGAACAAAGATTGTTCTTCCCCTTAGCTCCCCTCCCCTCTCGGCTGCCACGAGCCACTCCTGCCTCTTTCTGCCTTTGACTTCTTTTCCTGACCCAGTTACTACTGGTTTCTTATTCCTGTTCTGCCATGCTTTCCTTACTGCCCTTTGTCTCGTTTTTGTTGTGCTTCTCCAGTCCGGGTCTGTCCTTGCTGCATATCTATGCTAGCACTGTACTTCCATGTTTAGTCTCCCTGGTGGAAGTTTACTGCAGCTGTCTCCATCTGACCTGCACCCCCATCTCCCCCCTCATTTTCCAGACACTTCTGTCTTTTTGAATAGGAGGAAAATGCTCTCACGGCTCTTCTCTAATGTGCTTTTACCTTGTTGCCCTGTGGAGGAAAGGGAGGTAGAAGGTACAAGTGATTGCATTTCACAGCACTGATGAGAAAATAAGCACAATTATCTGTATTTGCTCGAGTTATTTTAAAAATGGTAGTTGCTCTTTAAACTTCCATGAATGTTTTTACTAGAGTGCTCTTGTTTGTATATACCACACTTGTTTTGCAGTACAGCCAGCAGTAGAAAAATCTCCTGAGAAAGCCTGAAGGTGGAAGTAAGAAGCAAGCTGTCTCTCTACTCGAGATACCCATCTTGGGGCTGCATCCAAGCTTTAATTGCTTTCAGGTGTTCTTGTTGGCTGGATTGATGTATTTACTAGAAGGGCATTGGTGGTGTGTGATCCCTTCACACAAGGACAACCAGCAGTTTTGGACTGCTTTACTGTTGGAAGTTTTGTGCTTTATTTGTGCTTTTTCCCATCTTCCTGGCACAGATCCATCTTGCAGGGTGTGTCTCCCTTTCTTGCTATCAGTTTTGTGCACACATAGAGACTTGGAGCACTGACTTCCAACTGCCCTATGAAGCAGAATTCAGGAAGGGTGTATAGAGTACTCCCAGTGAGGATATGGGAAAGAGTAGAAGCCTGGAATGTCAAGGTGAACCAAAAGCTTTTGTTCCAGCTTTCATTTACAGCTTTTCCTACCTGACAGATTATCCCAGACCAACATTCTCTTGTTTTCCTTCCTCACCTGACTGACTACACATCTTTAACAAAGAAAAGTGGAAGAGAACAAGAAGACAAGAAACTAAGGTTACCTCTGTTAATGGGATCATGTTTTAAACCTTAATAAAACACACCACATCCTGGAGAGAGCAGTCACTTTAGATTTCTGCACATTGCTGGCTATTTGGGAAGATAAACGATTTTAACTCGGAGAACAGTTTGATTCAAAAGCTTTAGCTAATGGTTACACTGATTAATTAATGTCAGTTTAGGGAAGCATTTAGAAATACAGAGGTTTATTTAAAAGCCAGATTAGCTTCCTGAACTTTAGATTTTGTAGAACACATCTAGTTGCTTTTGACAGATGGGCTAAATTAAATAACTAGGCCTATTGTAAAATCACACACTGTTATCTCCGCCAGATGGGGAGCATGCACTGGTTACAGCTGGGGGTCCCACAAAGGTAACACTCAGTTAAACAACTGAACATCTCTGGTGAATCATGCATTCAGTGAAGCGTGAGATTTAAATAGGGTTGCTGTTTTTGGGATGTCTTTTAGCTAAAAGGTGAACTCTTGGCTTTTTTCTGCTCCTGGCAGATTGAGGTAAGTGCTCATCAGTGCTGAAGCTTGTTAGCAACGAGTCATTCCTGTCTAACCCACTTAGCTTTTTGTGAGTCACTCCTATGCCCAGTAAACCAGAAGGCTGACTTTATATTTGTTACTTTGCACATCATTCTTCCTTTTATTCCTCAGATTTCGCTGTTTTCTTCTGCCTAAATAACCTTAAAATAAGCAGTGGGAAAAAGAATGATCTAGAAAAGCATTTAAATTTGATATCAGATCGTTTACTGTATTTCAGTGTTTTGTCTTTAGCATGTTTGGAAGCTGTACGATACATTTTTTGAGCATGGAAAGAAGAAAGGGAGAACAAACACATGGGAAGTCTAGGAACTGGGCAGTTAATAAAAGGCGGAAAGATACCTGCGAGATACCTGTGTATGTTGTGTGCTGCCACAGTCTGCTCCCCATTAGAGCAGTAGAAAAATCCATTCAGCCTAACAAGTGCTTGGAAACGTATGAATTGTCAAACATTGTGTTGATAAACAAAATTGTTTTCTCTTTTAGATCACAAAACGGACGGCAAGGTTGGTTGCTGAGTGGCAGTGTGTTGGCTTCTGCCATGGTGTGCTGAATACAGATAACATGAGCATAGTTGGACTAACTATTGACTACGGCCCTTTTGGATTTATGGACAGGTCAGTGGGGCTCCTGGGCATTATTCAAAATGTACGTATATGTTATCTGTGTAAAACAGTCCTGATGTTGTTCACTATTGCTTCAACATCTTAGCTGTCAGGTAGATTTATGGACATTCTTTATAGCAAATTAAGTTAAGTTAGGCTTGGTTGTCATGTAATTCCTCTGTTTAACTTTCATATAAATCTATATTCATAACTTCTGTAAATGTTAGACTGCTCTTGTAGAATGTGGAGCTTCTCAGTGCTTGGGAGGGTGGGAGAATACCTGATCAGATCTTTTGGAAGAGACTCAAAACAAGGAGGGCTGCTTCCTTGCAGTTGTTGTGTTTTAGACTCCTACAGAGCTTCACATGGTATTGGTGTCCAGATAACAAAAAGAATGCTATTTCTTCTCCTGTAGGTATGACCCTGAGCACATCTGCAATGGCTCCGATAACACGGGACGCTATGCTTACAACAAACAGCCAGAGATTTGCAAGTGGAATCTAGGGAAGCTTGCTGAAGCCTTAGTCCCAGAGCTGCCCTTAGAAATAAGTGAGCTCATCCTGGAAGAAGAATATGATGCAGAATTTGAAAAACATTATTTGCAGAAGATGAGGAAGAAACTAGGCCTAATTCAGTTGGAATTAGAAGAAGATAGCAAGCTGGTGTCTGAACTGCTTGAAACCATGCATCTCACAGGTTGGTGAAGAACACCATGAGTAGACCATGAGTACCTTACAGTTACAGCAAGCCATTGTTTTCATCTTCACCTTACAAGAAAGCAGCCTTGCACAACCACATTGTCATCTGAGAGAAGACTGAGGGAGAACAGAATTTGTGTGAACTGTGTGGCAGTTGCTGCTTTTTTACATGGCACCCAGTGTGTTGCATTGCACTCTCACTGAGAGTGCCCCACTGCTTGGAGGGTGGGAGGGTTAAGAAGGGACTGTGGGAGGGACCTACTGGTTTCTTAGTTCCATCACCCATAGAATTCATTTTTTCAGGTGGAGACTTCACAAATATTTTCCACTTGCTGAGTTCGTTCTCAATAGATACCGACCCTTCGAGACTGGAAGATTTCTTAGGAAAGCTTACGAGTCAGTGTGCTTCAGTGGAAGAACTGAGGGTTGCTTTCAAACCTCAGATGGATCCAAGGTAATGCCATTGTTTCCTTCAGGGCTTTGGCTAGTGCTGTTAGTTTCATCACAACTATAATAAATTCAGCCCGCTGTGTATTACGAAGCTAGTAATATCACAGTTGGAAATCTCACTGTTAAGCAGATGCATCACAACCTGTAAATGGAAAAGTAAATAAGTTGGTAGGCACTGCTTCTTTAACTGGTTCCAGGCTTCAGCTACTTTGAAGGCACTTGTGTTTGTATTGCATTTAGGCTTAAAGAGGAATGTGAAAGGTCACTATAAGTCACTGTGATGTGGAGTAAAGCTTTGAGCTGAGGGCACAGTAGTACATTAAACTGAGTGCATAACGGATTGAATTCCAAGTGTTGTGATAGAACTTAGGATAATACTTCATGTAACTGAAAAATAAATGAAGGCACGTAGCTTATCTCTGCTTACTGAAAGCAGGAAAACACAGTTTTGATAGAATTAGTTGTCTGATGCTGGGGAGCAATGGTTTTTGTTTGTGTTTGCATTCATAGGAAAACAAGTGGAGTGTTTTGATGTACTGCAACTTGGACTCTTGGCTCTTTAGTTTACTTCTTTAGTTATGAATCCAGAGGAAAAAAAAGGCATCGTAGCCAAAATGCAATAAAGCTCTTCCACATCACCAGCTAATGCAGTCTGGTGTAAAAAGATACAGTCCTAATCAACCCCTAGAATTTGTTGTTTTCCTTAGTACTGCTGAGTAGGTGCCGAATACTTATTTTGAATGCTATTATAGTGTGAGGGTTAGAAAATGCAGTTTAAAAACAGGTAGATTCTCTGTTCTGGTACTGAGGTAAGATGAAGTTCCTTATCCCACACTCCTCTCAAAGTAGGGTGCTTTGATGAGAGTTTTGCATCTAAATCCAATCAATAGTTCTAAAACTCTACTGTCTGCACTTTGTGCATCACAGAAATGCAGATGAAACGCACTGTTCCTCCCTCCCTTCCTTAGTAAAATAAGCAAAGTCTTTTATATATCTGTTATATATATATATATATATATATATATATATATATACACACACACACATTAATTTGTTTTGTGAATTATAAACACTGGTGTTTAATTTCTACAGTGGAATCGTAGGCTATTGTGAATGATTTCCCATCTATTTCTTGGTTGCAAAAAGATGATTCTCAACAGGCCTTGCAACTCAGATGTCTAATGTGCTTTTTTCCCCCTGTTCCCAGACAGCTGTCGATGATGCTGATGTTGGCTCAGTCTAACCCTCAGCTGTTTGCACTCATTGGAACAAAAGCAAATATAAACAAAGAATTAGAACGCATTGAGCAGTTCTCTAAGCTGCAGCAGTTAACAGCAGCTGATTTACTCAGCAGAAATAAAAGACACTGGATGGAATGGCTGGAGAAATACAGGTGAGGTTTATCAGTATCTGTAGCAATATACTTGCTCTGCACTTTGTGAATGCTTTGCACATCTCATGGAAAAAACAGGGTTTCAGAGTATGTAGGCTTGAGGGATGGAGGTGGGGTGAAGGCAACCAGCAGTGTTAACAAGTGTGTAAGAGTTCTCTGTTAACTGGAGGCTGTCAGTACAGAAAATGTTCTGTGGAACATTAATTGTTTCTGCTGTGCGGCTTGCGTCACGATTTCGTTCCTCACCTGGAGAAATGGCCTCAAGTTGTGCCAGGGCAAGTTTAGGTTGGATATTTGGAAGAACTTCTTTACAGAAAGGGTAGTTAAATACTGGAATAGGCTCCCCAGGGAGGTGGTTGAATCGCCATCCCTGGATGTGTTTAAGAGCCGTTTGGATGTGGTGCTCAGGGATATGATTTAGTGTAGGGTCGTTAGAGTTAGGGTACTGGTTAGGCTACGGTTGGACTTGATGATCTTCAAGGTCTTTTCCAACCTGGGTAATTCTATGATTCTATGGCTGGCTGGGGTCTCGTTTAACAGTGGGTCTGAGTTTTAGGAGGCATTCCTGCTGACAGATCAAACATTAATTGGTTTTATTGATCTTAATTTCAGAGCCCGCTTACACAAAGAAGTAGAAAGCATCAGTGATGTTGATGCCTGGAATACTGAACGTGTGAAGGTTATGAATTCCAGCAATCCAAAATACATCTTGAGAAATTACATTGCCCAGAATGCCATAGAAGCAGCTGAAAATGGGGATTTCTCAGAGGTAAGATCGCTGCTTGACAGCCATGTAGGTCTGCATAGATGTGTAATGCTGCTGCTCTTGAACACGGTGCTGGGTGAGCTTCATTCTGGCTGCTTTGTCAGTAGAGGGATTGGGAATTTTCTGTTTGGAATGCGTGTCCTATTGTTGGGTGAGCTGTGGTTTTAATGGGGAGGAACTGAAAATCTGAGTCTGAATTTTGCCTGATCTTAAGATACTTCACTGTCTTGAAGAGAACGGAAGGAGACAGCTGGGGATCAACTTCCACCTGGTCCTCACTGTGCTATATGGTATAATTAAAAACTCCTGGCTTCCGTCTGTGGAGTTCAGCATGCAAAATGAGGGTCAAGTAATGTATTCTGAGAAATACAACAAAAGGATTTGTGTACAAGACCTGCATTTTAAGTTACCTGAGCTTGAGTTACATGCAGATAGGAATTCAGCCAGGTATTATTTTACAGTTTTTTTGCTCATTTCTGTTGATACTGTTCATCTATTTCCTATCTGGCTTGCCTGGAGTTTGCGTATTAAAAATAATATCCTTAATCATCACTTACTTTGAGTTTCTTTTCTTCATCGTTTTGCCTTTCTAAACTATAGTAACCATACTCTGTTTTGCCTCTAGGTAAGAAATGTATTGAAACTCTTGGAAAATCCATTCCAAGAAACAGAAGAATCCTCAGAGACAGACACCAAGGAGGAGGAAGCAACTGCTGCAGCAGCTGCTTGTGCTCAAGCAACCAGAAGCAGGCTGCCTTATTGCAGTAAGCCTCCCCTCTGGGCTTCAGAGCTCTGTGTTACATGATCTTCATAACTGCCTTGTTTTATTTTTTGCTCTGAACTGAAGACTGTGATCCTCCTTCAGCGGTGAAGAATTGAGCAAGGCAATCATCGAAGTGCTATTAAGTTATTGAAACAACCCTACATTTGGATGCATCTACAGCAGCCTTCAGCTGTGCTTAATTTAGGGCAGTCTGGGATCCTTGGAGCAAGCTGCCAACACTGGACGGTCTGTACAGATTGTTTCTTTGTGTGTTTTGAGAATGAAGGCCTTTCCTTTATTCATACCACACTGCAGTATTTCCTCTGGAGACACGCTGACTTTTGAACATCCAAATGGAGTTGTTACGTGAAGACAAAAGTATCAAGTCAGGAATCTGATCTGTTTTTGTCTGATGTCTTAACTAATAGTACTTCTAACATCTATTTGCTGCTTTTTCTATGCAGGGATTTCTAGTCCACTTTAATGGAGGAATAGATACAATGATGCTTGTTTGAAGCCATGATTCAGTTAATTAGTTCATTTATTGTGAACCTTTAGGCTGATATTTAATCTTTATCTTGGAGTCTGCAGGCAGGGGCTTGAGGAGAAGCAAACAAACAGGTGGGTTTTGTTCTTTTTTATGTTTTCTTATATATAATACATAAAGAGCACAATGAAGGGAGACTGTATATTTGCACTTGAAAAGCTTGGTGGTCAAGTCAGCTCAGATTCACAGTGTTTACATACAGTATATTGACAGAAGCCATGAGTGCAGTTTGTAAGCTGCGTGTAAGGTGACTCGGGCTAATTCAGCTAATTGTGCTAATTGAGCACAAGCTGTACATACTGCATGAGCATCGTGTGAAAGATGCTACAGGAGGATGGGAGCTGACTTGCTCAGAAATGTATTGGTGATATTTCAGTTTGGTTTCATTTGAGATGTTAGGGGGAAATCTGTTTCTTCTATTGCCGTGTCAGCAAAAATGAAAGGAGGTCCCAAGTTAAAGGCTTGACTGAGCTTTCTGAGCTTATTTCTGAAGGGCTCTGCTTGGCGTATCCTCATGCAAGTCTGATGTAGTGCGGAGGTTTCTCTTTTCCAAAGAAGCCACTGTCTTCCACTGTGAGCTTAAGGGCAGTCTGGTCAATAGCTCTCTTTTAAGTCTTCCTCAAATCATGAGCTATGGAGAAACAGGGAGAAGGCTGGGCTGCTGCTTGTCCAGTTCTGCTAATAATCAATTTCTTCTTGCTGCCTCAGTAAACAGGTGATGTTTTGAAGCATTATCCCTCATTGAACCTGGGGGCTTCTGAAAGCAAACCATCTCATGGAAGCTGTTACTGCAAGGCAGCGCTGGGTAAGGACTGCGCCAGGGGAGGGATGGGGAAGGAAATGTGCTGCCAATTGAAGGACATCTCAAGCATTCTCCTGGCAAATCTGCAGAGCCCAGCGATTCTTATGCTGTGCTTTGACTAGAAGGGATTAATAGGAAGGGAAAAAGAAGATGCTCCACAATGATCATAACTGTGTCCTCATTTTGTTTCTCAGTTTATAGGAAGGAGCGCTGTTGTGGTGGAGCTCTGCCTGAGCTGCTGACTTAACAAAGTGCTCTAAAGTAACGATTTTAAACTGTACCTCAGGGATTACGTATTTTTAATGGCATTCTGACATTGTTTTATTTTGGGGTCATTTGCTGTTGTGATGGGGAGAGGGAGATACTTTGATACTCTGCTAGCAAATTTATCCTTAAAAAGGGATGCCAAATGTGAAAGCGAAGAATGAAACCTTGGGGTACTTGTCCCATTAAATGCGTTCTTAAGTGTGAATCATGTGCAGGAGGGCTGGAAAGCCTGAAATCACAACCAGAGAATGGTGGTTGTAGGGCTGAATGAGTTTGAGACTCTTCAACACCAACAGCCTTCTTTGGAAACCCTTTGGTTGCACTGTAGTCCTCTGCCTGTACAACCTGACCTGCCGTTGCCTGAATGCAGGCGGCAGCAGGGGACCAGCAGCCTCACACTGTGGTGGGGCTCCTCTCGTGACCAAGATCTCACCATCACTGCTTCCTGAGCTTGTGGAACTATGACTACTGCTATTGGCTTTTAGTTCTTTTATTAAAGAAAGAAGTAAATCCAAAATGTAATTTTAATATCCTGATCCATGTCTGTTGTTTCCTGGGAGGCCTTTCCTGTTAAGGGGCTATTCAGCAGCCTGCTGTCTGCAGAAGCAGCAGTGCTGGGTCAGCACCAGGTGGGGCCGGATCGCAGCAATCTCACTTGGTATTTGTGCAGTGTTTGCTGGCTCTGCGGCTCAGCTGCCTGGACAGGCCCTGTGTGTGGGGGCTGTTCCTTGTCGTGTTTTCACCCTCTCAAGGCCTTCTCTTCTCCTCACCCCGCCTCACAGTCCCACGCTGAGTAGTGGGGATGTGTGGGGGGCACTGCTGCTCCAAAGTGCCCAGAGGGCTCCTCTGTGCCTCACATCACCCTGCTCAGCCATAGAAGCGTGGGGGTTCCTCCAATGGAGCCATAGCTCACAGTGGCTGGGCTCTGCCCTGCTAGTGGGAGGTGAGGAGCGGCTGCTACTGCAGCATTTCCCTCTTCCTGAGCCCTCATTTCTGCTTTTCCCATTTCCTCTACTGGCTGGTATGTGGTGTCCCAGAAGTTGTATCAAAAAGCACCAATTTGGATACAGACACTCAGTATTACAGAGCTGGAGGCAAGGACTGGGAGCGCAAAGCAAGCAGTGGGAAAATGATGAGCGATACCTGTGCTTTGCTTTGAGACACTGATGAGGTTTTAGTTCTTGCCCATGTTCCTCCTGTTTTCTTTCATCACACAGCGCTCCCTTGGGAGTCACCTGCCTGCTGTACTGTGCTGAGGAGCTCTGAGCTCCCAGCTCGGGAGCTGGAAGCAGTTTGGCTGCTCTCTAGTGATAGAAGTGAGCCAGGACAACAGTCCCAGCAGGAGGCGAACACACTCAGATTTGTTCTATCTGATCTGCACAAGCACAGCAGGCAGACAAACAGCTCTTTGCCTGCATGTGCAACAAAGCAGCTCAACCTGCAAAGCCACCTGCCCTCTGGGTATCTTCTGCAGGAGGAAAGGAGTAAAATTAAGCACAGATAGAGAAAACAGAGTAGATTTGTTAGAACTGTGTAATATGGTCTTTTATACTTAGCTGGGACCAGGGTAGCTTTACAGCTGATGTATTCTGACTGCAACGTTTCCATTTCCATTGAATAATCCAATACTTCTCCTCTCACCAATCACTGCAATGTTTCATCAAGCCGTCCTCTTCCACTCTACCAGCCTTCAGGTAGAACTGTCACGTTCAGACTGATCTTATTTCTCAGCATGAAAGTAAAACACATCCAATAGGTTCTGGCCGAACAGCTGCACCTCACACTCATCTCAACAACTTTACAAAGTATCTTTTAATTTATTTCACATGTAGGTATTTACATGGGAGGGAATTCACAACACTGAAAATACAACATTTACACATTCACAGATATACAGGTTTGCACTCTCTCCTCTGTTAAGATGGGGCTCCACTACCTTTGTGATAGCAACAACATTGAGTCTCAGTAGGTGAAACAACAGGAAGCTGATACAGAGTGTGATGCATCTTAAAACCTACGTGGTGGTTATAGTCTTCAAGCTATCAGAGGGTGGGTTAGTTAATTGACAAAGATGCCTCTCGCATGGCATATGCATAAGCTTCTATAAGTTGCAAGCATATGAGTTGATCTGTCTCTGCTTTACCATGCTGACAGTGATTTTATGCTGCAAGGCTCAGTTATCCTTGTAGTAGTTATTAAAGTTGATTCGCAGTAGGAAGTCCTCCAGATGTGGCTGGTATCCTCTGTTTACAAGCTTTGTTACCACTGGGAGAAAAACAAAAAGGCAAAATAAGCTTCAACCAAGATTAATACTCTGAAGTCGATATCTGCATTTTAATTTAGGGGAAAGAAAGCAACAAAAGCAGCCTATTGTAGAAAGGTGAGGACAGTGGAAACAAGCGTGCAATTTTGTATGAGAAAGGTCCAATACCTCTCTGGAATTATAAAGGATTGCAGATTAGATACAAGTTCCGAGTGAAACTGTATTATGCTTTCCTCAGGCTGCTTTCACAACAAGGGGCTGTGCTCTTATCCTAACACCAACTGACCAGGAAACGTGGCTAGGCCTGCTGGTCACCTCTGAAGGAAGAAGCTCTGCTGAAGCTCTCATAAGTTATGTCCACGTGAGAGAGGAAAACAAAGAAACTCCTACAACAAACCCTTCAAGTTCCACAGATAAACAAACTGACTGACTTACTGATGTTATTGTTCTTCATATTCTTACTTAATAGAGTAAAAAAGGCAACAGAAACTCCCTGAGCTCTCCCATGCATTTACAGAAAGGGAATCAGCAAGCAGCAGTAACATGCAGGGAGGAAGGGAAGGTGGACAGTTAGTTAGAAGTCAGGGCCTGTGCCAAAGCCATTGAAGTCCAGACTACTTTGTATTGGCTTTCAATGGATACGGGATCAACACATTGTGAACGTCTTTCTTCTACAATACACAGTGACTGAAGGAACATGTGTAGATGAACGAGCACAGATTTGTTTTGTAGTGCTTAATAAGGAGGGTGGAAACAACTGGGTCACTCAGCAAATTTCCTTACGGAACGGTTTATTAATCTCTGTCCATGAAGCAACCATAGATCTCGTAGTATGGGCTTAGGTGGCTCCCAGAGGTGCTCTGACTTCCTGTAGCATTTGGAAGCAGCCATTCTAACTCATCCTGAAATATCTGTTTTTGGTCCTTTGACACCATTTTTGGATACCCTTAAAGAATAAAAAGGGCAACTCATTTCCCAAAGAATATAATCTGACTAGAAATTGCTCTAGAAAAACAGCTCAAAGGAGAACAGTTACGTTTCCATCAGGAACTTCAGGTCACATAGCAATGGTAGCATTCGGTTAGTACAGAAAGACAGATAAAGCTTTGAGTTCATTTCAGATATAACTATCTCTCATTGCTGCCAATAAAAAGTTCCAGAAGTCAATTGCAGAGAAAAGAAAAATAGAAGCACATAGAGAGCTAAATGCTACATCTTTATTTTGGAAATCAGCAAAGATTTATGTTCATTTTGGGGATATCTGTTAAGATTTCTTACATGGATGTTTTAATTAGAATCACTGAATGATTAAGGTTGAAAGACACTGCTAAGATGATCTGTTGTTTGCAGAACAAGATGATGCAGTTTCCATTTGAGAACACTCCATGTTCCAACACACAGTAAGTGCACACACATCTTCCTACTGTACTTAAGATACTCTTAGTTAAGATAGTTAAGATACTCTTAGGTGGTTGAGATACTCTTAACTATTTTTTCTAGTAGTCAGTTGAATGCTTTCTTCTACCACTGTCCCAGAACGCATGTGATCGCTTACCTTTGAATAAGAAGTGAGAGTAATACTTGAAAGTATTGTACGACTGCTGCATCAAACCAAAGTTGGGATGAACAGCCATTTGCTTCCCAGCATCAAAGCTCCATGACTGAGAGATCAGCTGGCTGCGGAACTTCAAGATGAGGCTGAAGATGCTGTGTATGATGTTCATCACTGGGGCAGCCTTCTCAGTCAACAGACCCCTAACAGAACAGTAATAATGTTTTAAATGTCATTATTTGTGTTATAGGAAGAAGAACGCAACAATGGGGCAACAGTCCTTCAGGTTTCCTCTTTAGTTGCTTTAAATGATAACAAAAAAAATCTGCAAGTCTGCAGTTGACTGTAATGGTGATTTTATAACTCCTTCCCATCTCTCTTCTATCTACTCACTATCATTCCAGTGTATACACTTTAAGAATCACAGAATCACCAAGGTTGGAAAAGACCTACAAGATCACCCAGTCCAACCATCCACCCATCACCAATTGTTCTCGCTAAACCATGTCCCTCAACACAACATCCAAACGTTCCTTGAACACCTCCACGGTCAGTGACTCCACCACCTCCCTGGGCAGCCCATTCCACTGCCTGACCATTCTGTCATCCAGGTGGATGGAGGCATCATGTCACATTTGTTCTCTCACAGCCTGGTCTTGTGTACCACACAGAATCAGGGGCATGCAAAATGTATAGAACAAGCATTTCACATTCTCGAGCCAGGACTGCTCATGAACACTACTCACACAGAATGAAAACAACACTCATTAACAGAGGCTATGACAAGGATGCACTGAAAAACAACTGTGCCAGAAGTGCCCTTCGTCTTCAGGCTGGAGCTGCCCAGCTCAAGGGGATCTGAGGCTCACAGAGGCAGAGTGGGAAGCAATTGCAGGGAACCTGGGAGAATAAGGAGATGGGTAGCAGAGGAAAGTATGGATCTTGCTATGTGCCACTATGTTAATTTCCCATCATAAGAATACTTCGACTCTAGGCACTTTCATGTGTAAGAATGACGTAGCAGTGTTTATGGTTAGGGAGATGCCAGCTCTGCACACATACACTGGGCCAAACAGATGGGTAGACTGGCAGACCCAATAACATAAATATCTGAAATAAATATAAACATGGTAGCTTGCCTGAAAATGGCTTTGTTGAGGTATTCAGCGTGTGTTCTGTGAATCTCTTCCAAATTGCCCACAGAAGACAGTTTGTTTCCAAATTCGCACCACGTAACATGAAGAATCTGATTAGCAATGTAACCTTGAATCACTTTCACAAAATGCTGCATTTCATGTTTATACAGCTGGAGCTGTCGAAACTGAACAGAATTTGATGCATGACTCACTAATGCTGAAAGGAAAAACAGAAATATATCATCAGTGGAATTCAGTGGGACCATTTTAACCAGGATTTATGAAGGAATGAACATTTCTATTATTAAAACCCATTTAAAATTCTACGGCAATTTCTTTATTGTGACTTTTGAAGCTTGACACGACTGCTTTAAGTCATGCATATCATCAATTGACAGTCTGAGACTGTGGAGTCTCCTTCTCTGGAGACATTCACGACCCTTCTGGACACCTACCTGTGCATCCGCTGCAGGGAGCCTGCTTTGCTGGGGGTTGGACTCAACCATCTTTAGGGGTCCCTCGCAACCCCTACAATTCTGTCATTCTGGGACGAGCACAAGGTGCTAAGCAGGTTTTTAACAGCACACCCTCCCCTCACTTGTTACACTTACCAGTGCGTTTTAAGTGAAACCACACATCCTTGAGAGTCCACACCATGTGCTTCAACTGAAGCAGAAAGGAGAAGATCTTGTTGTATTTATTCATGCAGCTCTCCGTTATGACAATATTCAGCGGCCAGTCAACCTAAAAGAAATAACTGAGCACTGATCATGCTGCATTTGTGTTTGAAACTACTATTTCAGAGACATATTCCATTATTAAGATGTCCATTCTACCACAGAGCACAAGAACCATGCTATACTTGCAGTACTTCTGCCTTCAGACATACTTTCTTACCTTGTACCTTAGCTCTAAGCAGCTCAGAGCGTCAGGTGCATTAGGCTTGAACACTTCTGGAAGGTACTTGAGGGCAAAAGACAGATTGGAAGCAAGCTGGGTGTCACCATGAAGACTGTACTGCAATGCTTTGTTTAGGATAGAATTAAGAACCAGCGGATTCAGCAGTTCACCAGGTGTCTGTCCTGATCCAAGCTATGGGAAAACGAAACTCTAATTACACATTATTAATTAAAAGAGTTGGTTCCTGCAAACAGGTGAATTAAAGCAAAATGGAGAAGCGGTGGCTGCCCTGCCCTGCCCCACCATTCTGACTGGAAGTTTTTACTTCTGCAGTAGGGATGCACAAAGAGGTTACAAAGAAACTTTTGAATAATTTATTGTCTACAGCATCAAGGTACTCTCACACACACACTGATTTCTTTTGATATGCGGGATTGAAGGTTGCTGTGGTTAAGGAGCTATTTAGCATCCCAGTTGCAGGAAATACAGCCTCCAGGCTTCAGAGGGGCAGAATGCCAGGGTCAGGGCTGGGCATTAGCTACCTGACTCCAGTCTGTCCATCTCACAGTGCAGCAGCCTCAGAGGCACACAAATCAAGCTATGCAAGGAGTAGAGTGCTTTTCCTAGTTGCACCAAAAGCATTCTTAAGGGGACAGACAAATGCATAATGTCCTACAGGTATGTTTCTCTACTGACAACCAGATACATGAGAGCTGCTCTGAAAGTAATATCTCCTATTTTATTATATTGGCCCATGATGTCACAAGAAGAACACAATCTCATCAGACAGTGCAGCACTCTCTTCAGATGTCCCCCCTCATGCTCTATAGGACATCCGAGGTAGGAGCTGTTATTTTACAATGCAGGCGTTTGCACTGGAGCTCAAGTGGCAACAGACTCTTCCAGCTTTGCTGCCAGGAGATGAGGGTAGGCAGAGAACAGCAGTTCTCACAAGAAAGAGTGAAATTCCTTTCCTTAATTGCTGATCTGCCACAGTTAGAAATCACTACTCTCCATGTACCAAATACCCAATTTCTGGGATTACGTGTAAGAAATATTACAGCCTTCCTTGGAATTTCCCTGGGTATGTGCATCCCTTCTCAGCAAAGACCTTCTTTTGCCTCAGTCCTTAGAAGCTTAACAGAGTTCCTCACTTCTTGACATGGCACAGACCGGAAAACAGCACAAGCTAGGATTCTGACTCACACCATTCCCTTATTTCTATCCAATTTCATTGACAAGTGTCAAGCTAAAACAAATAACCAAAGGCTAAGAAGACGCAGCACATACCTTCTCAAACAACAGGTCACTGAGTGACTGAGCAAACTCCCCATCTTCCATTAACAGGAAATGTCTCAGCGCTTCAAAATGCTTCTCTACATTCAGTTCCACAAAGTAGTAATCAACTATTGCTTTGTTCACGAGAGAAACACTACAAGAAAAACACAGAAAAGGCATTATTCTTACAAGGATCTCCTTAATGTTAACATTCATCTATGGCTACATTAGGTTAATGTTTCAGTACTTTGATATCCAAGACAGGAACGCATTCACATAAGTGAAAGAAAATGAGATAAAGCTTATGCTCAAAAATCTTTGCTCAGAATATGCCACAACTAAAACCCGCCACTCCAGTGAACTGGGGTTTGAACTGTACTGCAGAAGTACTTTAAGGCTGGCAACACCTACAACAGACTGCTCACCCTGTAGCAACATTTTATCAACAGTCTTCTGACTCATTTCCCTCACCTAAACAAACAGATCAAGGAGGACTCTTTCATTCCTGAGAACATCCAAGCTGGTAAAGCACTGACACCAGGCAATGAAGGCAAGTCTACAGTACAGTTTGTTGTTTAGTGCAAGTACTCAAGCCAGCTTTAAATAAAGTAATTTGTGTATTGGGGATAGACTAATTCTGCCAGAACACAGCTCAGGCATACACACTTTGCTTTGCTGCATACGTGCACCTGTATACACAACTCTGTAGACAATCTGGATGTTTAAAAATAATGAGATCTTTCTACCCTGAGCTTTAAAATATGGCACACACAGAGTCAATAAGAGGAAATCCAATTTTGCAAGAAAGATTCTAAAATAGAAGGAATTTCAACCTTCTGAATAACTATTTTCATGACAGAAGCTGAACTTTTACACATTAACAAACTTTTGTTTAACATACCATTGGATATACTAATAAAATAGCCCCACACACATGGGTTCCCTTAATACTCCAACAGCCACAAGAACAGACTCCAGTCAGTTTCAAATCAGCCTTTAAGACAATGGAGTTCCCATAGAGACATAAAACATATTCTGCTTATTATGCAAGAGCTTTCACACAATCAAAAGACTTTCTTTCTTTCCCCTCATCTTCTACCTACCAAATAAAGCACATATCTTGTAAATAATACACCTGTTTAAAAGAACAAGGAAACGAGTGGTGTGAAACACACTGCTGTGAAATCCAGGAATGTGAGAGCAAATTCTTCCCTTCGAGCCCCTGAACTGCAAACAGACCTTCAGTTTGATAATTTACACATAGAAATGTATGTGTATGTTGCTATTTACAATGTAAGTCTGAACTTTTTAGTTTGTAATAAACCAGCCACCAGACCACTTCTGGAAGCAAAAAAAAAGTGTAGACGCACACACCTATGTGCAACTCTTGTCTTGGAGCAGAACTAATGAAGAACATTACATGAACTGGTATAATACAAATTGCATTATATCTAATATGTACTCACTGAGATACCAGTGGAGCAGTAATAGAACGTTTCATCAGCACAGGCAGAGACAGGAGCTCACTCAGTTGTACGGCTGTTTCATCTGTTGCTGACTGTACCACGGGATCCACAGGGAAAGTGTATGATCTTGGTATCACGTGGTGCAAGAGGTGGGAAACTGGGAGCTCTGCTAAATTTAGAAATACACAAGACGTTGTGAGTTGCTGTACTTCAGCAATTGGATCATCTATTTCTGTTAACTTCTGCAAACCCCTCTACATCAGAAAACGAAGGCTTGTCCATGTGTCATTCTCATCTTTGTGCCTAGAAATATTTTGTTTAGCTACTGCAGTTGATATTATTGATAATTTACTGCAAATTCAGATACTTTTTCCAGCACTTGCTCAAGTTTGCTACACCTTCCTCTTCCTACGACTCCCAGCGGTTCTACTCACACATCAAATCGTAGCTATCTTGGTACTTTTCAATACAGTACTGATCCGATAATGCTTTCAAATAAGCTTGTTCTTTCTTCCAGGCATCTTCCTCTCCCCTTTCCTCATCCTTAGTTTTGGAAGCACTAGGTTCAGAAAATAAAGTTTCCTGAGGCACGGTATCCTTTGGAATTGCTTTTTCAGGTTCTTCTGCCTAAAAGAAAAAGCACAAACAAATTGCTCTTAGGACAGCTGCTGGTTTTGGCCATTCACACTCCATGTGTTCTTACAGGCAATTGACAAGTTGTTCCATTTGAAAGTAAGACAACTCATCAACTCTTTTTTGACATGTAAAAACAATACAGTATTACAGATTAGTAAATTAACACACCATCACAGTACCTTAAGTGCTACCTTAATCAACAGATCACTCCACTCTCTGATGGAACAGGAAGTCTTTTGCACTACCAGTTTGTTTCTTACCTGTAAGCTCCGTGATGAATCTGGAGAAGGGTCCTTGTCAACCTCATCTGCGACTACTACAACTACAAATAAATTAAAGACAGCAATTACTCAGACCTGGTTATAGCACTCAGTTCATACTTCAGATCTGTTCCCAAAGTTATTCAAAGCTTCCCTAAAGCTTATAGACTTCTGGCCCAGTACGAGTTCCTCCCCAAAGTCCAACACATGCAGTTTTGTGCATGTTCTCTACTCAAGATCACATGAGGTCCTGTTTCACAAAGTTTTCAGAACCCTTTTATTTTATTTTTTCCCTCAATTCTCTATTTCTTGTATATAGGAGAAAAGAATAAGAACAATTCTTAACTCTGAATTACTCTGGATTCTAAAAGCATTTTAAAACTTATATAAGGAATTAAGAAATAAGAAGCCATTTTGAACATAAACATTTACAGTAACTTTCAAGACCTCTTAAACAAATACTGACTGGATAAACTTTATTTTATTTTACCTTCTTGCTTCTCTTCTGCTGTATTTTCCTTTTTGTCATCTTTAGTGTCAGAAGAGACAGGATCAACGTCAGATGGCTGAGACTGTGGTGAAATACTTTCATTAGCTTGTGATGGTTTTGTTTCCTTTCTAATCCCTTCAAAAGGAGATAATTCTTCATTATACAGAAGTGTCTGAACAGTGGAATCAGATGAAGGACCTGAAATTGCTTTACGATGAGGTATGGGATCGTCCTCTGTAGATGGAGTCCATTCCCCTATTTGGATGCTTGACTGGGATGCATGACCAAACGGGCTCCAACGAAATTTCAGAGGCTGTGTATCTGAAACTAGCTCTCCAATTCTGATGTGTGACTGTGAAGAATGCCCATGGATGTTCCAACGAGGTCTAGCTGAGACAACCTCTGACACATTCTCACCGATCTTAATATTGGCATCAGATACATGACCATGGATGTTCCACCGAGGCCTTGCAGAAGCAACATTCGAAACATATTCACCAACCCTAATATTGGCTTCTGAAGCGTGTCCATGAATGCTCCACCTAGGTCTTGAGGGCTCAACCTCTGAAGCATATTCACCAATTTTAATATGAGCTTCAGAAACATGCCCGTGAATATTCCATCGGGGTCGAGTAGATTCAACTTCTGAAGTATAGCTGCTGATTTCAATATGGGAGTCTGAAGAATGCCCATAAGGACTTGAACGTGGCTGGCAAGTGTCTACTTCAGGCACATATTCTCCCACTCTAATGCTGGCATCAGATGCATGCCCATGGATGTTCCACCGAGGCCTTCTAGACTCCACATCAAATACATTTTCCCCAACTCTAATGTGCCCCTGCAAAGCAGCAGTTGGCCTGAGAACAGTACTAAAATCATACTCATTTTGCTGATGTAACAATGTATTACCTTCTCCTTTTGAGACAGGCTGATTTGCACTTATTTGAGAAGTCTCTGACAGATCTGAGTTAATACTTCTAAGTGCTTCATCTAACAGAAATCCTTGTAAGCTAATGGCAACAGGCTGCTCATCTTGTGGCTTTGGTAAGAAATCTTCTATGTTCACACTGGATTCAGGAGAGGAATCAGCATTGCATGGGGGACTGCACGTTTGCTCTGAACTCTGTACATTGCCTTCAGACTCTGCGGTTTTAGGCTGAAAAAGCTGATCAGCATTAGTATTTGCCAGCTGTGGCACAGTCAGTGGCTTGTCAGTAGATGCTACGAATTCCAGTCCAGATTCAGACTCTCTCCTGCCAACTCGTTCATTAGAATGCAAAGGTTTCACAGACAACACCTAAAAAGAAATAATTATTACACCGTATGACTAGTCACACAATCAAGCTTCTTAATAAGGCTTCATGTGGTTGCATGTAATACTTTAAATTTTCCAATTTTTCAGATGTATTACAGATACAGTGGTAACTACTCATGCTGCTGCTACAGCAAACCTTCTATTTGATGAACTGAACTATGAGATGAACTCCCCTTAAGGAAACTTGGAACACCTACCTGGAGTTCATGTAGGCAAATAAACTCACCTGTGAATGTGGATCTTCCACAGCAGTGTTTCTATCCAAAGCCAGCTGACACTGCTTATAAGGAATAATATCTAATTTTCTCCTATAGCTTCCATCTGGAAGTTTTTCAAGCATTTCCTGTAAGCAAAAATGACAAAACCAAAAGCCTTTAATGCATTAAATACTAGATTTTCTAAAGATCATTTATTTAAATCTTTTCAGAAAATACCTCAATACGTTTCTGATCTTCAAAGAGAAACTTAAGACGAGCTGTTTCCAACTTATGTCGCTGGATTTTCCATAAAGCTCTTTGTTCCCTACGGGCTGCATCATCAGAAAGTTTGCTATAATGGTCAATTAACTCTTGCCTGAACAAAAGTAAAAACAAAGCTGAGTTACAGATTTTCACAAAGTAATTTTTCCTCTTCCCTTCTGAAGAATTAGATCTTTCTGCATTTCAGAACTGAGCCAAATAACAAGTAGAGAAAATAGGACCGCAGTCTTAGTTAATATGTTCCTATAACTATGCTTAAGTACGTCACTCGTTTTTGTAACTATTTCTGGATATAAGGAAAGAAAATGAAATACCACTAGATACGTAACAAAAGCATGCCAAATAACTGATTATCCGTGCATATGCTATCTCCTTTTTATTTCTGCTTTGACATACATATGGCCATTTTTGCAGTGGGCTCACATTTTAATTGTAAGACTAACATTTTTACCCAAACTCTGATCAAAACAGAAAACAGCCTGTATAGAATGGGCACAAATCAGTTGATCCCAGGCTCCTAGACCACTACGCAATCCTACACTCATCCTACAGCTGCGAACATTACCCCTGTAGAGTAGTGTCTGAAACCTGCTAATGCCATAAACTGCAAAATAAAACATCTTTTCCTGAGGTCCTCAGGAGCTTTGGGAGACTACTGAGATAGACTTACCTTGCCTTTTTTTCTAGTTCCTCTTCCAAAGCTTTCAGTCTTTTTTCTCTTTCTCTGAGCTCTCGGGCATAGCTGAAATCATCCTCAATCTCCTCTTGCTTTATAGCAAGGCGACGCTGCATAAATATTTAAAACTTAAAAGCCACTCTCAATACTAACTGTGATGCACATATCTGCAACAAGTTCTCATCTGCATTTCAGGAATGTATCATCACAGAATCATAGAATGGCCTGGGTTGAAAAGGACCTCAAAGATCACCTAGTTTCAACCCCCCTGCTACGTGCAGGGTCACCAAACACCAGACCAGGCTGCCCAGAGCCACATCCAGCCTGGCCTTGAATGCCTCCAGGGATGGGGCATCCACAACCTCTATATATTAATTCATTCATGTTAATTCACAGCACAACCCCTATCATAGAATCATAGAATTACTCAGGTTGGAAATGACCTCAAAGATCACGAAGTCCAACCACAGCACCCTAACTCTAACAACCTTCTGCTAAATCATATCCCTGAGCACCACATCCAAATGGCTCTTAAACACATCCTGGGACGGTGACTCAACCACCTCCCTGGGGAGCCTATCCCAGTGTTTAACTACCCTTTCTGTAGAGAAGTGTTTCCTGAAACCAACTTAAACTTACCTTGGTGCAACTTGAGGCCATTTCCCCTTGTCCTGTCACTTGTCACCAGTGAGAAGTGACCTGCCCCACTCTCACTGTGAGCACTTTTCATTCAAATTCAGTACAATAAATCAAAATAACCTTTCAATTATTTATATGAGAAATACACTTCGCCTTTAGAAATAAACACAGAAATACCTCTTGGTCTTTTGCAAACTGCTCTTTCAACTTCTGAAACTGTTCACGTTTCTTTGCATCTAAAGCCATTCGTTCCGATTTCTGCCGATCTGTGTTACAATAAGGATACCATTATTTTACATTAACAAACCCAACAGAACACACAAACACACCAAACTCCATCACAACTCACCATTAATGGCTTTCAGTACTTTGCTCGCAGTCTCTCGAGCGTGAACAATTAATTCCTGCTTGGCTATTTCCATGCGCAAATCCTGGAAATATCGAACAACCACAAAAAAAAGGTGGAAATACTCCTGTTATTTTAGACTTGATAATACAGCTACATGAGGTTATTAATCCATGTAACCACACCATGACCATAGAATGGGTATTAAGCCACGATTACAGTAAGCAAAGAAGAATAAGACAATTAATGAAATTGTAAGTCTATAGGAAGTTAAAATGATTACTGAAAACTTGTTTGTACTGTGGACCTTATATCAGAACACACCAGTCCAGTATACAGACTACATTCATGCAATGTGTAAGACAGAACTACAAGTATTCTAACAAAACAATCAGCCATGCAAATTATTAAAGAGTATTATCTGATTCCTAATGAATTTCTTCCATTAGCCAAATAAGAATCTGAAATCTGTTCAGTGCTTTTCAGTAGCACGGCAAACCTTTGGCTGAAAAGAACTACGATGGAAGTCCAAATCTCCTTTAAAACATGAAAATGCTGACAAATAACAACACACTGCCTAATGTTTTAAATGCCGTATTTAAAGTCTGTTAAATGCACCAACAGGTCAAACAGCGACTGGACAATAAGAAAATTCTGATCATCAATGCAAATTCTGTTCAAGTTACAATTAAGACTAATTAAAAAAAAGAAATCAGTCAAGCAGTAAGTCCTCTACTCTTTCATTCATTTACCTTTTCCTCCTTGCTTATAGAACTGTACCGAGCAATTCTTTCCATCCGACCCACATACACTGCACAATCTCTCTCTATTTCTTTCAGCTCCTCAAGTGAAAAAATAACGGAAATCCGGGGTACGGGGATATCTGACCAACATATGTAATGCTGGAAAACAGAGAGAAATTTAAATCTAAATAACATTCTGAAAGTTGTAAACTGTATGATTGTGAATTCACAAGCCAGTACTACTGGCACAGCCGAGCCATAGTTTGAAAACAATTATCAGAGCAGTTCTAGGAGAACTAGCAGAGGGTCATTTTGTTTCAGATATCTGTTATGACCTGCATCTGACATGGAGCTGCCCAGCTCTTGCAAGACATGTCTGACTTTAAAAGACAGAGAATACTTCTTGCTTAAGAATGTCCTCAGACTTCAGACACTTCTGTGGTTGTTTCCCTGTCAGACATGCACAGATTAGTGTGAAGACACAAAGCAATTTAATCAGTTCCTCCTGCCAAGGACAACACTCATTCTGCAAAATAAGAATAAAAGGAACTATTCAAGCTCTTCTTGGAAAGGTAGTGGTAGAGCTGACATAGAAGAGCTATGGAGAACTCAGCCAATACTTAGCAACTAAGGTACATGGAGTGAAAAATGGAAGGCACTGGCTCAGAAGACTAAAAATTTCTGCTTTCAGCAGAAGGAAAATAAGAAATCTAACACATGCACTGTATACAATAAATCTGATGCTGTTAAAAATGCGTATTTCTGCAGCTGAGATATAAGCAAGTGGAGTGGATAATCAGTTCTTGAACAACTGACATTCATGCATTAGCCTCCTGCTTACACAACACCAGCTGTAAATAAAGGAGCTTGCTTGCCAAAAATATATCTAACCAACTCTGAAGGGACATGGTTTTCTCAATAAAATAGGAAAGAACCAAACCAATACTTACCCTGGGACAACACAATTTCAGCAGGTTTATGGTTTTCCCACATATATATACATCATTAGCAATATGTTTAAGAAATACAGGGACACAATCTTCCACTTCTTTTGAAATCAAGACGTAACCGTGAGTCCAGTAATGTTTATCTGCATACAAGAAAAAGAAGTATATATATTTAATTATTTCATTAACAGCACAGGCAGTGTAAAATAGAAACGCTCAGTATGCATACTGTACCTCTGAAACACAGATAATCCTCATTCACCTGGATCATAAACTCTCCATAAACATCCCTGAATACACCACTGTATACCCAATCATAGATAAATCTAAAAGAAATGTAATTAAACAATATTAATCATGAATCCTCTCACTGTCTCACCTTTACCACAACCAACCAACCAACCAGTATATCTTTAAACATCAAAGCACACAAGCCAGAGGAATAATAAAAGCATGCAATTGAATGCTATCACACTGATATTTAAGGTATACACAGGACTTTATCTCTACATTTTCCTCACAGATTGTTAAGATCAAAGATTGTCCTAGATAAAACAGTTTTTTTATTTCTGCATATAAATTTACTAAGGAAACATTAAACATCTCCAGAAACATTCCAGTTGCATCAAAAGAGTAGGGAGAGAGAAGCAAGAATCAGATGTAGAAGTCATCAGTTATTTAGCAGTTAGTGTAGTTGTTAGCAATTAGCAGTTACTCACTAGATCGCTAATTAAAAATTGCTTTTAAACACAACTGAGCAGAGAACAGTTACGGATGTACCTTGTGTATGGTTCACAACTTGTCTTTAACAAAGACAGAAGGACTGGATAATGCTCATTGCTACAGTTGTTGAGGGCTTCTTTGTACAGATATGAAAGCAATTTCACACCCTAAGAAATGAAAAATAATACAATGCTAGATGATGAAATCCACTACAACATTAATAGTACAAATTGATGAATATGCATATTTAGATCTGTTTCACTACACACAGAAGGCAGGATTCATCTTACTTTAGGTATCTGCTGTTAAGATCACTTTATCTGAGCTACCTTGTGAATGCCCCCTCCTCCCTGGAGACATTCAAGGCCAGACTGGATGAGGCTTTGAGCAACCTGGTCTAGAGGGAGGTGGGTTGGTCTATGGCAGGGATTTGGAACTAGATGATCATAAAGGGCTATGCCAACCCACACCATTCTATGACTCTAAGTTTCTAGTATCTCATTCTCACTTTATAATCACTGGAGAGTTGGATTAATTTCATTTGCTACAGACATCTCCTTTACAATGAGATGAAATGCACCTTAGAGGTCTGAGGTCATATCTCCGGTACAGACTCAATAAATCACGTATGATCCTGTCTATTTTTGAGAAATACTGTAATTGTAACTGAAAAACTTAAAACAGAAAATCTGTTATCACCGTAGGAAATGAAGCACCAGCTCCGCCACTGATCCCCAGGGCTGTTGTTCCTATGCCACAAAGTTCAGCCAGATATCTAAAAAACAGCATTAAAGCATATGTAAGAATTTCAGACAGAAGTCTCTGAAATCACAGTGAACTGGACTTTGCTATAGCTGAAATTCACACAACCCTATGGTATTATCTGAATAGCAGCAAGGATAACGAAGTAACTGAATGTAAAGACTTTACATGTTTTTCCAAGGGAACATAAAGAAATCTTAACATGAAAATGCTGGAAGAATACCAAAAGATTATGTAAGAATGGCTGCCTAATACTCTCCTGTTGTGTAAAGGAAAAAAACAGACTGTAGTTTGTGTTTTATGGAAAGCTTAAATATTTAATGTTATTCTCTTACCTCAACTGACGGCCCAGTTTCCTGAAGAGAAAGCTGATGGTCAGAAGACTTAAAGTAGGAGGAGTAGACAAAACACAGGCTCGGTAATACTGAAGATACTTCCTCAGACCACTTGTGAAAGCCTATTGTCAACAGAAAATATTTACAAAGCCTTACTGGTAAAGCTGTTAATAGTTACTTATATCTCACATCAGTTGAACCGGCATGAAAACGAGCCTTTAATAAAATAATCTGCATGTAAAAGTAAGAGGGGCTCGTGTAGGAAAGTAAGAATCCACATAACTTCAGGCATACGATTAACCAAATGACTCCTTCATACTCTTCCTACATGCTATGCACAAAACCTGCACCCAGGCACACAATGAGCATTTTGGTTCACCTTCCTTGAACTGCCCTTTTGAAGGCCTTCTGATTTTGTAACAGCTTCATTATGAACCCAGGGAAACCTGTTTCCTTACTTCCATTCCTAAACTAAAAAGAGGAAAAAAACTCCTATAAAACATCTATTTTTTGCAGCGTGACTAAGAATTAAATAAGACTTTTCTGTTCAATTTCTATTGACGTAACTGTAAATGAAATATTCAGGAGGCATATATTTTCATAACTAATCCTAAAAGAACTATATGCATTAGAAAGAGAAATGTACCTGGTATCATGCAGCTACACACAGTTCAGAAAAATATAAAGAGGGTTGACAAGTAAAATGTGCGCTTAATTCTGATCTAAGAAAAAGTTATTAAAGCTATTAAATAGCATGTTTCTCTATTTTAGTATCAATGTAATGTATGCAATGTTATATATATGCATACTGTATTAAGAAAGCTATTGTATTTTATTTATACGTGTTTTATATATATAAATGTTATACATTTTAACATATAAATGCTTCTAAATTCTGCCCCTTTAGATCTCAACAAAATCACGCAACAAATCACAGTTCAAGTAATGAAGAGCTTTCATTTGTTGCTTTGGGGCAGACAAACCCTAAGCACCCACAGCTCCAATTTAAACAGGGTTCCACGGTGTCACTGTCCCTTGCTGATCCAGGATACATAAATACACATATTTGTATTGAAAATACTTTGCAGTTCTGCAGAAGGCAGAAATTCCAGCCTTATATGAAATCAAAGTTGTGTTCTCTACCTAAAATAACTGGCCCATCAAATGTAAGTGATTTGACACAATGGTGCTACCTGAAACACAAGCCCTTTGCTGTACGAAGAATCTAAGACTGGCTGAAGGGAGAAGCGACTCAGCCGTGTGTAGTAGGTTCCATATTCCGCAACTTCTGAGAGCAGGTTGTGCATCGTCTCTGGCGAAGTTCCAGACACATAAACCCCCTCCTTTATTATAAATGTTTGAGCAGCCTAAAATGAAACAGGAGAGGAAAAAAATTAGGCTTCAAATATTACCCAGCTGCATTCTGATTTAAAACAGCAAACGTTTAGAGACAAATCTTCAGCATAGGTACTCTGGTAAATCATACTATATATGTAGGAAAATATAATAAGAGTATTAAATTGTAGCAAAACTTCAAAAGCGCATTTTCAAATATGTCAAAAAAGATTAATTATAACAATTTTTCATGAAAACCCAGCCTACAACATTATTCAAACTTCTGTTTTCTGTAATTAGCTCATTTTTGCTAATTATTTGGACAAATACTTGTTCCCTGCCTATAAGTCGTTATTGCAATGTACAGATGTGATGTTATTGCAATTAAGTCACACTCATCCTCTTAACACAACTGTGAGATCTCAAAATAAATCATGTATTGAAAAGAAGGTATCTAAGAAAAAAAAGAAAAAGCAAATGCAACTGAGAATTGCAGTTAAATACATTTCATACCTGGTTGAGTGAAAATGTAGTGGATACCACACCAATGAGGACATTCAAGACATCCTTCACCAGTTCAGGTTCCCTCATCAGCACAAGCTGTGGAAGCTGAAGTACGGTACTACTGAAAAGCTGCATTTCCCCCTCTCGGAGCTTGTAGAACTTGTCAAAAGCTTCTCTCCCAGCCTCAGTAAGGTACGGCTCCTCCTTCTTACCAGGTGGGCTGCCAGAGTAAACAAAATATTGGAAGGTGATTATGTGAGAAATAGATCTACCGCTTCCTAGCAGGGATTACCATCCCCTCCAAAACAAATCTCCCATCCAACTCTTCCAATCTGTTTGGAGTTCTAGCAGCATTTCTTACAGGAAAGCTTCCGGTATATGGTCTGCATTTGACTTTTAAGGGTTTAATTCTTCTAGCAATTTCTCTTCTGAATCTGAAAAGATGAAATCATGTTAGGTTGAAATAAACTGCATTGTGTACGTAGATATTAGCTAGGAAATGTTGCATTTCACATGATCAGAAAGTGTTGCCATAACTCCTTCAGTTTTTAGGTCTAAGATAATCTTTTCTTCCCATGAAACAGATGCAATCTAAAGGCTGGTTCGCTGAAATGGCATGATCTCAATCATTAATACATATATTGAATTCTACATATTAAATATGCATTAAATAGGAATACTGCATATTCCTATTGCATATTTAACTCCTATACTGAGGTCATTCAGAACTAAGATGAATTGCACCTTCATACATTCACATGTGAAGCACAGGAAGTTTGCCAATAACATCAGATACATACTATCCAATTCTTTCCCAGCATCTTCTTTTGCTTGGCCCATATGTAAGCACTGCATCCCACAGATCTATGTCTGGAGTCATGCTTGGCTCCGACTGAGAATCAGGAGTCAGATTGGATGCCGACTGGAATCCTTCATCTTCTGACTGGTCTATGCTTTGAGGAACCTGTCAGAGAGAGTTCAAGCTTTACATATGAAAACATTACTAGAGAAACATACGCTGATAAAGATTTTGCTATTATTTGTGATCAAGTGACTCAATACGACTCAGCCAGTGCCCACTCCTTTCATCTCTAAGTTTCTCCTTTAAACGTTCCTTCACTTGTTCCATTTCCAAAGGCACCAATGCCTAAATATAAAACAACAATCAATCACCGCTGAAATAATAACACTAAGTTTCTTAATGTTAAAACTGAAACTTACTCCTTTGTATGCATGCAGTTCTAAGGAGAATAAAATGGCACTGCTCAGAAAGTCTTTTAAGCAGATTATTAATGATAACTCTTACAATCTGTACAAATGTTGTTAACACTTTGTTCTCTGATGCTTATTCAGATGCAGAAAACCTGCAAGTGTCCAGGCACTGCGTGTGCCACACTGATCTCAGGAGTTGTACATGAAGAACGGCACCCAGGCTTAATAAGATGATGATATCCACACAAAAAACACAGCATGTTCTTCAACAAATCTCAAATCCCACAGTCTGATGGAGAGTACAGCACCTAGCAAGGAACATTTGCCTCCTCACAGTTAAGACTTACATCTGTACACGCACAGGGCTTTTTTACTGTCTGAATTCCAGTTTCAGTTAGGATGTTTAGTTAAGGAATTACAAGAGATATCCGTATGGTAAGTAGAGAGAACAGAGGAGGAGTAAAAAAAAAAAGAGAGTAAAAAACTTTCCAACAGTAACAAATGGAAAGATAGAAAGAAAAAAACCACAGGTGCATTTATCTAATAATACTAATCTAAGTATCTAATACTAATCATAGTATCTAAGAATACTATGTAGCAAAAATGAATATATTGGACAGTAGAAGATGCAGTATAAACTACACTGCAAAGGTAAAAGGACAGCAGGACACAGGAGGTTTGATGAAATATAATAGTTGAAAAAAATGGCTCAAGATACAAAAGTCACAAGGAAAATACACGTTGGGTCACGTAATCTGAAGAGCAAATCATGCACACTCTGGCAGGAAAGCTTATGCAGTCAGGAACGGTAACAAACAACCAACAATGCAAAGAAGTTCAATACACAAAGCAGGCAAAAAAAATGCAAGCAAAAGATTACTGGGGTGGAAAAGGCACATATATAGCTGATGGCTTAACTGCCCACAGCCTACAGGCAGCCACATGACTTCTTTATACAGTTCTAGGACAAGACCTACATCTTCATTATCATACATCTCTGCAGCACAAAAGGAACAAGGGATCCCTGCTCTAGCTTACATTCCAACACTGTTTCCATTGCACGTGAAATTACTACCTATGTCCCAACAAACAAGTTCAAAACACCATACTGAAAACATGCACAGACTCTGAGTCCAAAACAAATGATACCATACTTTAATTGCAAGTCCAGACAAATCTGCATTGTCAGGCACTGGCGGCAAATCCAACTTGATGTCCATGTCATAAGTACGGCTGTGGACAAGAGCACCAAAGAGCGAGACACGTGTTTCTCTCTCAAACTTGTCCCCAGCAGGATAGTTCTGTGAGAACAGCCCTATGGCAGGGAGTCCCGTCCCAGGGGCAGCCTCCATGATCTGAAGCGTCTTCTGAATTGAGTCATTGAACTGACATTCTTCATTTGTTATTAGAGACTGTATATCAGCTTCAAACACACTTACATCATAATAATCATAACCCTGATATTTGACATTTCTCCCGACGTATTTGTTGTTCAGAAAATAGTCTTTTTTTTGTGGTACAAGCTGTGGAGGACCTGTTCCAGCAAGCTGTACCAAGAGATCCAGGACAGCATTAACCTCAGTAAATGGCAAGCCCTCAGCTGCTTCCAGCTCCTCCACGAGACTCTCCAGCCTGTCTGCCTGAGCTCCTAGGCCACCGACTCTCAGGTTGAAAGACAACATCAAAATCTTGTTTTTAACTGGAAACCTGGAAATGTTCGATTGCAGCTTACGAGCTTCATCTTGAAAGAGGTTTATGAACAGAGTGTTATATGCAACCCTCTTCAGGTTTTGCTTAGCCTCCCTCTTGCTGATCTTCCGCCTTCCGAGGTGCACCTTCCATGGCAAACCCGTCAGGTGTGCCTCACACAGGTCATTGAACAGCTGTGTAATGCTCTCCATTTCTAGTCAAACCGTGAGGCTATAGCAATTAGCTTGACAGCGGGTCTCTGGTTTCATGTGAAGACCTGGAAAATATTAGAAAAAAGAGGAGAAAAAATATTAGAAAAAAGAGGAGATGCTCGTGATGTGATGTGACAAGCAGGTGAGCATGTTTTAACTGAACAAGGCAGCCTACAATCACAGAATAATTAAGGTGGAAACAGATCTCTAAGATTACCCAGTCCAATCATCTACATACCAGCAATACCGCCCACTAAACCAAGTACCTATGTATGACACCTACATGATTCTTGAACACCTCCAGAGACAGTGACTCCGTCACCTCCCTGAGCAACAAGTTCCAGTGCTGGACCACTCTCTGAGAGAAGAATTTTTCCCTAACATCCAACCTGAACTTCCTCTATCACAGTTTTAGGCCATTCCCTCTCATCTTATTGCTGTTACCCAGGAAAAGAGGCCAACCCTGATCTCGCTACAACCTCCTTTCAAGTAGTTGTAGAGGGCAATAAGGGCTCAGTGCCCTGAGCCTCCTCTCCTCCAGACTGAACATTTTATAGCGGTGTTTAACTCCAGAAGCCCGGTTTTGCAGAGAAGCCCGCCTGACCCAAGGCCTTTGGGAACAGTCCCAATCGAGCCCTCCAGCCGCCGCCCCAGCACAGCACAGCACAGCACCGCACAGCACAGCACAGCACAGCACCGCACCGCACCGCACCGCACCGCACAGCACAGCACAGCACAGCACCGCACAGCACAGCACAGCACCGCACCGCACAGCACAGCACCTACATGAGGGCGCAGCCCGCCATCCCCGTATGCACGCACCCCGCACATCCCGCGCACCTCCCCGCCCGTCGAGGAGCCCGGCCAGCCCCTGCAGCTCCCGCCCGGCCCCACCACAGCTCCGCTACCTGCGCGGCTCCCCCGGCGGCCGCCGCCCGCAGTTCGGGCCGCCCCTCCGCTCCCCCGCCTCAGCGCGGCCGCGGCTCCCGGCGCCGCAACGTCACGGGAATGCGACGAAGGCACCCGCGGCCTGAGCTGCTGCTCCGCCCCATCTGCCAGCACCGCCCCCTCAGCGCCTGTAGCGATCTGTGGTACAACACCCTACATCGGCCCGGCCGGCAGGAAAGACGAGGGGTCCCACAGCCACCAAACGCAGTTCTGCGAACAGTTGCTTAGTTCTTTTATTGACAATACAGTTTCGCCTTCTTAGTCATGTCTTAATAAATGCAATCTACATCTCATGGCTCGCTGAGGGCAGCAAAACAGAACGAGTTGGATCCTCCCTGGGAAGAGAAGACCGTGGACACGGAGTTGTCCGAAAACAGTCCTAAAAATAGGACTATGAGGACTGATTTAATTCATCAGAGCGTGTGTAGTTGACCCCGATACCAACAGCAGTAGGAGTACGGTCTGATGGATACGTGTAATTGTTTGAAAGTGGAAGGTTACGTGTTGAAGGCAGTGACACCAAAGCAGTTCCTTTAAATTCCATCGTTCACTGAAAACACCAGCAAGATAAAGTTATGAATCAAGCTCACTCCCAAGTCCATAAGAACAGTTTTGTGCACACCTCCCTAACCATTACCTAAACTCACAGTATTATGTAGCTTTATTTCAGGATAATTGATATACATTTTTGGAGCAATGATAGGCAGAGTTCCCGAAGTGCATATTTACACTGTGCTATGAAACGCGGCACTTTCAGGCTTGAGAGGCAGAATCAAGGCCATGCAAGTTTCATACTGCTCACATTACGCTGACAGAGAATCCAGCTGTATTTTATCATCTTTCTAAGAACATATTATGGTAATAAGAACCAGACATTACTTACCTGAGCACTGAAGCATTTTCCAGTCCTGCTGAAGCTGCTTTCTTAATGTTTTTATTTGATTTACTTTTTCTTGGGTAGGAGGCACATGAACTCCAAAGTGAGGCATAGAAGCACCTGCAAGTGTTTTGGCTACACTTTGCATTAGATTTATGTCTGTGTCCTAAATAAGAAGAAAAAGAAAAATCTAGAGTGGGCTGCTTTCAATCACGCTAGATGGGAAGAGGTCATGAAATATCATCAGTCAGGACACAACTCTAAGCTGCACATTCCATATGGAAAGCAAAGCCAGTCACCAAGCTGCGGCAAAACTGTCAGATCATCATCTGCTACGCAAAAGCACAACCATGAGCTCAGGCCTTGCATTCATGCCTTAGCTCCTCAGTCATGCAGGCTGCCTACAGCTCAGTCTGTGCCTGTCTGCTTTCATTCCCAGGCCAGACAGAAACCTGGGCTACTTATGTCAGCAGCTCAGAGGTTCCAAAGACAGTATAATAAACACAGTCGGAATACAGCAGCTCAGAGCAGTTCACACCAAACATGCTACTGCTTGATTTGGGTTCTGTCCTAGGTGTTGTAAACTTCTTACCTCGATCACTGCAAGTATTTGAGATTCTGCAAGTCCTTGCAGCAAACCAAAAAGGAGAGAAATCCCACTTATTCCAAGGCTCCTGTTTGGTCCAATAGCTATTACTATCAAGTTGGGTTGGTAACTATATGCTATGGGAAGAATGAATCCAAGTACAGCAGAATAGAAGTCATTCCTGTCAGCATCCTTTAACAGCAATGAAAAGCAATTTAGAACAAACATAAAGCTGAAAATGGGTAGGAAAAAAAGGCAAAAAAAACCCCAAGCCCAACATAATGTGAGATTCAAAAAGCTTTCTGCTGACATTAGAAACAGAACACTGATCTATTTTCACAGCAGTTTTTATATTTAACCTGCTGCTTCGTTCAACTGGTTATTTATATTTTCCTTAGCATCTCTGCACTGCAACTCTGCCTTCTTCAACACAAAATACAATGGCCACTGCAGCCTTACTCAAACTATGTACTCTAATTCACACCAGAGGTCTGTGAAGGAGCAGCACTATTGAGAGGGCAAAGAAAGAAACCTTTTGTGAAGTCCCAATTGCAGTGAGAGGTGTAATTCTCAGTGATATTTTATGAATTTATAAATGTATTCTATTCAGTTTATTAAGAAAACAAACTGTTTATCTTAGGCTGTTTCCACAAAGTGCACCTTACCTCTTTCCAGTTTAGCACAATATAGTGTTTAGAGCTGCTCTTTCCAGGCTGTTTGTCCTTGCAAACATGTACGACAAGTACTTTTCTGTAATTGAAACCCACATCCAAGTATTTCACCAACAGCTTCCAATGAGACAAAAAGTTCTGCTCTATCCATGGTTTCAATGACATATACTTCCTTCCCTATCTTGTCTTACCATTTTAATATTGCCTTTTAAATGCTTGCTTTCTTTATTATTTTGTATATTCGAACATTGTATTTTCAACCTTAAATTTTCAGTAATATTCCAAATTTCAATTGATACAGAAGGATTATACTTCACACCAACCACTCCACTAATGAGGCAGAATTTAGAAATAGAAGGTTGTTTTACCAATACACATTTTGGTTTGCTCTGTATTTTGTTTCAGGTTAAACCTGGTGAAAAAAAAATCAATTCACAACTGATTTCTCAGCACAGATTTCATCAATGGGCACATTAGGAACATTTATCATCCCTGGGATTTGATTTCCTAAATTAAAAAGAAGCCTCACCCATCTTCTGTGTTCGGAATGATATGCATGTCTCCAACAAAGATGCAAAGCACTCTGCAGAACACAAAGGAAAATCGTGTATACAATGATTTGTATCTGCAAGTAATTATTTTCAATTACTGCAATTTGTTTAAAGAGTCTCTGAATTTGGTCCATCAGAAGTATAAAGAAATGTAGGTACTGGAATAGACTCCCCAGGGAGGTGGTTGAATCGCCATCCTTGGTTGTGTTTAAGAGCCGTTTGGATGTGGTACTTAGGGATATGATTTAGTGTAGGGTTGTTAGAGTTAGGGTACTATGGTTAGGCTGTGATTGGACTCTATGATCTTCAAGGCCTTTTCCAACCTGGGTAATTCTATGATTCTATGTCTAACAGCTCAAGGGAACTCTCCTCTCCCACTACTCTGGGGGAAACTAAGCCAAGAAAATGCCCTTAGGTCAAAGGCAGACAAAATCAGGCACAGAAAATCCAAGCTTGTACAGCATTGATCCCTACAGGTGTTCTGCCTCTGGCAAGGCAAAAAGATTTTGTCATATGAAATACTGCCTTTACTGCAAACGTGTTGAGGGACATAGTTTAGTGGGAGCTATTAGTAATAGGTGAACGGTTGGACTGGATGATCTTTTAGGTCTTTTCCAACCTTGGTGATTCTATGATTCTAAATTGGAAAAGCTATGAACGTTTGTTTTAACATGAAGCCTTTCAACTTGACATATTTTATCCACTTCCATCTTATTTTTACATTTTGAGCACCGAACGCAAAAGATAAAAATTCACCTTTGAAATCCAGAATGAAGAGAACGTCTCAGTGCAACAGCAACAGAAGCAGAAGCTGCAGGTGATTCTGCAATTCCATTGCATACCTACAAAAGATATTCTTTTTAATTCACAAGTAATTAGTGCTGCACAAGATTGTGTCATTTCTTATTTGTACCAATTGTGTTTTTACTTGTGTATCAACACAGAGCCACAGCTGCAGGGAAGAGATCCTAAGATTAGGATGTTATTAATTCATTTACAACACAAAGGTCACGTTCGATTATTATGCCAGAAGCTGTTGTATTATTTCAACTGCATGGGCCTGTATTGAAAGTCAACTGTAAAAGTAGATTATGTAGGTGAAGGTCATCTTTAGTGGTTCTCTGAGTAGTCTGCAGACAGGTCACACTCACTGTGCCAGAAGGCAAAACACACTGGAAAAACAGATAGCATGAAAGGAAAGCTGTTCCTGAATTCTGAACTCTTCCTTTAACCTTTAAGCCATTACTTTATGGAAAACATGGTGACAGTATTAATCAGTCAACATGTAAGTGTTGGTTTGTGTTGCACAATGCTTTGAACTCTACACGAAACATAAGGGAACATAAGCAAGAAGACAACGTGTGCACTTCATCATCAGTTCTCCTCTAACCACCAACACAAAATCTCAGCATAGCCTGAATATATCATCTCAAACAGTCATTAGTTGCAGATGCTATTTCCTCTTGCCAGTTGTTCATCTAATCTACTTACAGGCTCTCCTAGAGGTATGTGCAGTCTATAACAATAGAAATTTGTTCCTAAGATCTACTGCCATGACTGCCAACAGCAGGAAGATGACTTACAAGAAAGAGGCCATTCTGACAGGTGTTAGTCCTCTCTGGCTTTGTACTTTAAAGAGAGCTTTTTATTCAAAGAGAGAATGATTTAACAGATGAAGCTGTTTGAATAATATAAATGTGGCATTTTATTTTTAGCTCGCTTGTTGTTTTTCCTCTTTGTTTTTCAAAATTTCAAGACATTAATACGATCTTGCAACCTCTAAGTCTGCCTCATCTTCATTCCTGACTGTGCAAGGATCAGAATGCTGAACTGGAATGGTTGTTTAGAATCATAGGCCACAGTGGTGTTTAAAACTGCTCTACAAAAGCAATCAGGGTGAAGGGCCAGGAAAACAAATGACTGTATAAATTATTGCACATATAATGATAGAGAGTACAGCTTAGCATACTGTGCTATCTTACAATAAAGGGAACTGCAGAAGTCAACTCTCTCTTGAAGTCTGCAGGCAAAACTCCATGCAGAAGTTTAAATCTTTCTCAGGTTCCTTGCTTCTCACTGGTGCTTGATATACAGTCTTATGTCCACAGCAACTGGAAGAATGAATATCTGGTTCATCCTTATGTTTGAGAGCAATGCCTTATGAGCTGTGACTGCAGGAAAGCAGAATAATGTCTTGTCCAATAATAATTAGAAAGGTGTCTTGAGATTAACTACACCTAAAATGCTTTCTCACCTTATATCCACTCTTGTTAGCTAAGCACAGACTAGTGAGATCAGCAGGGTTATGAACTACACAGTAACTAATATCCAGATAATAGTGTGGCAGAAGCAGAAATCAGGAAGGCAACCCCCAGCCCCCTCAATTAAACAACATTATCTTTACCTCTTTCTTAAGTATTTTATCTAGGATGGTCAACGTACTGCCAAGAGAGAGCAAAGTTTTGTTTGCTTTCACAAGGTCCGGATGAAAATCACTATAAAATGAATCACATGAAGCAAAACTAGGTTAGATATGATAGCGCTTTTGGAGAGGATCCTGATAATGATATTTTGCAGTTAGTACTGACAGCAATATGTTTTCTATAAGTACTACACATTCGTTCTCAAAGACATAGTTCTAGCAGGAAGATGACAACACTCCTGCTTAACAGTCACGAAGTCACGAGCTCTCTAAACCTGTTTCTATTTGCACTATAAAGAAAACAAACAAATCCTGATGATATTCAGGAAATAAAGTTCTGTCAAAATGTGACTTTCTAATTTAGAAAGTTGAGTTTCTGAAACTGTAATACCAGTCAGGTATTTTCTTTTTCCAGCTAAAAGCTAACGCAGATCTTAAAGGCATTTTCCTAACACCCTCGTTCTAAATTAACACATTTTCACTGACTGTCCTTTCTCTCTTGAAATAATTTTCTCTAAAAATATTCTGGTTAGTTATATAAAGGACTTCAGAGGAGGGCCACTAAGATGAAGAGGGCTGGAGCACCTCTCCTGTGAAGAAAGGTTGAGGGAACTGGGATTTTTTTAGCGTGGAGAAAAAAAAGGCTCTGGGGAGACCTCACTGTGGCCTTTCAATATTTGAAGAGCGCGTATAAACGGGAGAGGGAACAGCTGTTTACCTGGGTGGATAATGATAGGACAAGGGGGAATGGTTTTAAACTGAGACAGCGGAGGTTTAGGTTAGATATTAGGAGGAAATTTTTCACTCAGAGGGTGGTGATGCACTGGAGGTTGTGGATGCCCCATCTCTGGAGGCATTCAAGGCCAGGCTGGATGAGGCTCTGGGCAGCCTGATCTGGTGGCTGGCAACCCTGCACATAGCAGGGGGGCTGAAACTAGATGATCACTGTGGTCCTTTTCAACCCAGGCCATACTATGATTCTATGATTTTAAGGATACAAATGAATAATAATGTCTTAATTTTTCAGAAGTAGTAAATTTGCCTATGATTGAGTAGACTGATGCCACAGAGACAATGGCAGAGAAAGAATAAGATTATAGTTTGTTCCAAGACTTCTCATCCTTAAAATTAAGTTGAAAATTAATTAAATATGACCGACCTGACAAGAGCTTTTACTTCATTTTTGTCCATTTCCTCCACAACATGAAGGTGTACGGGGAAGGTGTTTAGGTCTGCTGAAGCTTTCAACCCAGCTGTTATTGCTGTTTTGATGGGAGGATCTGGAAATAAAACATTTTTCATGTGCAATTCCAAAAATCTTTCTATTTTGTCAGTTTCATTGCTTTCAGTTATTTTGGCTTCATCTTCTGTAGAGGGATTTGTATCAGCAGTCCCTGCTAAGTCTGATTTGGTGCTCAAATTGTACAAAAATGATGTGTCTAGAAAAGGAGAGTTTCACATGTATTAGTGTTTGAGCAGTGTGTTAATATTTTGTTACATTTATTTGCAAAACAAAGTACACCTGTATGCAGTCTTTGTATTTGTTTCCATGCAAAGTCTACAGTATATTTTGCCACAGATATTTTTCAGTGATGCTACAAACTGTATGAATCTAGAGAAGATTTGTGAGTGATAATAAAACTTCTGTCCATTTTTTCCCCACACAGCAGACAAAGATATCAAAGCACTACTTTTTTAGCGTGATGTTTGTCAGCTCTAGAAGTTAAAGGTATTTTCTTTTCAGACCAGCTGAATACTTGGCCCTGAAAGAAGCCTCCCAGTGCTCCAGCAACCATTTGATGAATGACTGGTAGTTCAATTATTTTAAACAAGAGGAAATAATCTTAATTTTGAATTCCTGTATGAATCCTTTTACCAATCACATATAATTACCTTCATATGTCAACCATTTCCAGTAGGGTTTATGTGCTGCTCTCACATTCTGAATAGATTCTATAGCACTATGACAGAAACAGGATTAATAGTATCAGTACTGATGAAATAACAGAGAACAGTTTAACTGAATGGGAAAAACAACACCAACAATAATGTAAAATCACATAAGAAATGTCTCAAAGTAGAAAATACATTGCGAAGTATCACGTTAAAACCTTGGCAGGCAAAGTGTTCAAAGCACGCATATCTTTATCATCATCATAGTATCACAGTCTCGTGCGGGTTGGAAGGGACCTTAGAGATCATCAAGTCCAACCCCTGGGATTCGAGCCTCTGTGTAGCAGAGCGGCACTTCTACCACTTGCGCCACAGGGGGATTCGAACCCGGGCCCTGGTGTTGCAAGCGGCACTTCTACCACTGCGCCACCAGGGCACGCTTTATATCTTTGATAAATACATAGGTTGTTCTAGAATTACTCTTATGCTTCCTTACCTTAGGCAAGGTGCCATTTCTCCAGTTAACCGAGGCAGAGGATCTCTTAGCAGAGTTTTTACAGTCATGCAGACTGATTCAGACAAGGACTTCAAATGGTAGCCACCCTAAAAAAAAGTATTTCATTCCACATAAGGGATCGATACGGGTCAAGTATGAAAGTCATCATGGGAAATAAATCATTGAATGTATCTGAATTTACAGAAATGATAGATCATACGCAAATGCACTAAGACAGTGTTTCATATTGTAAATTATTTAGTTAAAGGCTACCTGCTGAAGTTCAACGCCAAGTGACAACACAATTCACTTTATCATGGCTCAGTTCACTTTGGAAATCAGTCATGACTTAGCCCTGAAAACTCTATAGAAATTAATACTTTTTCCACGCCCTTCCCATGGCATACCACCTTCAACAATTCTTGTGGAAGATTCCTTAGAAGGTAAATATTACCACTGTCCTCTTAAATATCTGTGCAAGGGAAATCTCCCACAGCCTGACTCCTGATAGTTTTGGCAAGAGTTGGAGGAGAAATTAAGATAGATTTAAGACAGTTGAATTAAATATGACAGACTTGTTCCTGCATTCCATTCACAGAGCAGTCACATCATCTGTATCATGAGGAGGTGATTATTTGCACTTCAGCTAGCATATGGCAGAATCTACAAGAACCTGCTGAAGAAATGCTGATGGAAAAAGAGTTCAAGTGAAACAGAGGTCAAGTGAATCATTTTCTAAGCAATTCATTTGTTCGGGATCACGTTGGGAGGATTTACAAACTTATCTACAGTAAAATTATAGTTTCTCTAACATACAGAAGAGGAGTTGATACATCAACTTCAAAAGGAGGAAGTAATGGTTTTTTAAAAAGACCTCTTAAAGATTTTTTTAGATGTTTTCACAAAAAAAAAAAAAAAAAAAAAAAAAAAAAGCCCCCAGAAAAGGGATGCACACAGACTCTGTAACCAACTTAGAGTGCATTTATGCTAAAGATTTTAAAAATTCTTCTGGAGTAAGACAAAATTGCAGAACACTGCTAATGCTGTTGATTTGCTACTGAAGTTTTAATGAACTGGGACTGTCCAGAGCTGCATTCTGTAGCCACTGTGCACAGGAATTGGCTGTGTTCTTGGAAAAATAAGCACACACTCTTTTGTTCCAACATTTTAAATTAAAAAATTAATAATAATCAAGACACACATTTCTTTTCATGTCTAAGGAGCACTGCCAAATTTTAGTGTTTTTTGGTATTATTGATTCCGAGAAGAGATATAAAAAGAAATTATTTTGTTAAATTCCAAAAGTACTTACCTCCAGGATGACACACAGCTTCCCATGAGCTAAGTGCATCAGGAAATGGGTAAGGTGGGCAAAGACTTCAGGAGTGGCATTCATCTGCCCCTAAATTAAAGAAAGTTCTGTTAATAGATGAAACCCTGAATCAAAAACACTGGTGAGAAAAACAAATAAACAGACAGATGGTCTGAAATAAGTGAGACTGGACTCAACCTCAGCATAAAGGAACACTTGCCTCTAGCTGTACCTAACAAAATGCCAAGCCAGCTGCTTTAAAGGAAGGTGCAAAAAGATGATGCAGGAGTTGTGCCTACAGGACAATCTATCTTTACATGTCATGTGCTATTTATTGAGCTGGGTCAGCTTAAAGACTCAAACATATATTTCTAGCTTTGTGAATTTCATGTAGCAATCGTGACATTTAAGATGCAGGAATATTCTACAAACACATTTATCACTGACAACACAAACCACAGAAAGTTACTTACCTCAGGGTCTCCAATTCCTGAATCGTATCCAGAGGAGACAAGAACCAGTTCAGGATCAAACTGTTATAAAACAGAAATGCAGCACATTCTTTTGCATTGGATTTCAGCTGTACCATACTCAGCTATTACTTCGGCCAGAACATAAACACAAATAAAGATTCTCCTTGATTAAAATATATACATATATACACACATTTATAATAGTACTCCTGATGGGAAAGTTGGAGAGTTTTGTATTGATTATTTGAAAGATAACATTGCGTAAATAGTACTCAGTCAATCAGCACATTGTTCATACCAGCAGAAATTGTGTTAAATGTGATGCTTTTAAGCAGCAAATTTCTACAAATTATTTAATGATGCTAAAGAAATAATCCTTAATTTTGTTATTCACAAAACAGTGCAGTGAAGAAGTACCTCAAAAGCCACTGGAAGCAACACATGAAAGAATGCAGCAAGATAATCCGAATTTCCCATTCCAACCTGCAAAATGTGAGAAATAAAGGTCAGATTCTTCCTGTCCAAGAATAGCTTTTCCTAAGGTTTTTTCAGACATAAGATAATACCAAAAGTTAAAGACAAGGCAGTCTTGTAAGATAAGCTAAAACTCCTCTATAAAACACACACACACACACACACACACAAATATCCATTGCCTTAAGTCTTAAGCATGAGCTTTGATTCTCTGCTGAACAAGGATGGACACAACCACCTCCTGAAGCACTCTGATAAGATGGCTAGGCAAGATACTGAAGAAAAAAAACAATATATAGGTGTCTTCTCTCTTAAAACAAGGAAACATGACATTCTGAGCCTTATTTCTTAGAAGACATTTCACTGCCAGGAATAAGACACACTGTCTGGTCTCTTTTCAGTAGTGCGTGGGGATAGGACTAGAGGTAATGGGATGAAAGTACAGCATAGGAAGTTCCGCACAAATGTGTGCAAGAACTTCTTTACAGTGAGGGTGACAGAGCACTGGAACAGGCTGCCCAGGGAGGTGGTGGAGTCTCCTTCTCTGGAGATATTTAAGACCTGCCTGGATGCCTTCCTGTGTGACATGGTGTAGGGAGCCTGCTTTGGCAGGGGGGTTGGACTCGATGATCTCTAGAGGTCCCTTCCAACCCCTACAATTCTGTGATTCTGTGCCATAACATCTGCCAAGCAGGCAAAGCATTATCTAATGCATAAGAAATAAAGCTGTTGCATTTGCTTTGTTGTGCTGTAAATAACATTTACCTTATTCCAAGGCAAATTTATATTAAAACCTTTTCCCTTTCCCAAACCCACAGCATCATAATCAGATTCTTTGAGTGATGGCCAGAATTTCTGGTGTTCATAGCGATGCCAGGAAAAATACAAAACACTGAAAGATACAAGAAAAATCCAGCTTGACTAAAAGGTTCCAAAGCTGACCTTGTAAACTCTATAATATACAGTAAAAGCATAAAAATACATTTATCCTTTCCTCTTAAGCTCTCCAAGCAGCTTTTGACTGTAAAAGCTGGTACAGAAGGTCCTATGCCAAAATTAAGCTAGAACAGCTTTTAAAGATGTCATGTATGCACTCCTTTCAGATGAAAGACAGGTCACTCTCAGAAGAACAGGCTTGTTTCTAGTAGCCAGCGTCATGGCTTTTCAGAAAACAGCATGAAGCTCATGCGTTTTATCTAACTAGCACTTGAACTGAGAGATCTCTAAATAAAAAGATCAGAGATATTACCTAAATCCTGCTATAGAGTGATCTCACTACTGAGAATCTCTTTAAAATTCACACTGCTCATTTTGCGTTTGTTAGTCTTTATCTTAAAATAAGTTTATGTGTTTCTTATTGTTAGACTTTTTTTTTTTCCCTTTACTTGATAACAGGCAAAAGAAAACAACAGTCAATAAATAGCAAGCAGAACATTTTGTTTTTTGTAAGATTCTAGATTTAGGAGTATAATAAAATCTTATTCCCTATAGAAGCAAGCAGTACTTAGCTAGCTAACAAAAACATCCTTCAAACCTTGGATCTTCTTCAAATATATACTGAGTTCCTTGCCCATGGTGCACATCCCAGTCAACAATTAGGATTCTGCATAGAAAAGCAAAACAAAACATTCAGTGGATGAACCATGACATACTAAAGGAAGTGCAGATGACTAAGATTTTCTGACCCAAAAAGGTACGTGACACCCACGAGGCTCTGGACATTACTCTAAAATGGCACCATGTCAAATGATAATGTAACATCACACTTGGGTATGAAAAGCTTCTCTACGGTCAACCACACTCTTACCTCTGTAGACCATACTTCAGTTTTGCATATTCTGCTGCAATAGCAACGTTGTTGAACAAACAGAACCCATTAGCTGCGTTTCTCTGACTGTGGTGACCTGGAGGTCTAAAAAAAAAGTTTTATGTCATTAAATACAACAAAGGAAATTTTGGTGAGAAGTGAAGATTTTTCTCACAATTTCTTACCTTACTAATGCCATTCCATTGCATACTTTTCCTGACATCACAGAGTCCACTAGTTGCAAAGCTGCTCCTACAGCTAGTCTGGCACAGTGGTAAGTGTTCTGAAAAAGAGAAATTCATTGTTGTTATCCGTTATTCATCAGCTAGCTTTAGAGCAACCCAACATGAAAGTGACATAAGTCAATCCTAATGAAGTTGTATGCAGCCAGTTAAAAGCACAATTTTACAACAGAAAAGCCAGTGCACTTTTAGGTTTGTCTGTAATCATCACATGCTTTGTAAGGACATTCTCTCTAAGGGAGATAAATAAGAGATGGACATACTGAATTGACTGGTTCCATTGGCAATAGAACCAGTTCTCTGAATATAAGAAATAAAACCTTACAATAACAAAAGCAAAATTAAAATCTGAGTAGTATGCTATAGTGGCATAATATAATTACAGAACAGATAAAAGAACACTTAGCAATTCAAATTACAGCATAGCACTAAACTGGAAATGGATCAACAAAATGCCATAAACACATGCAAGTATATTTAGATAACAAAATAAATCATCATCAGCGTTCCCCTACTTAGAAAACCATCACACAGATGCAATAATACAAATACCTGCATCACCCACTACAGGAAGCAGTTTAACTTACACACCGGATGAAAGAAAAAAGCATCATAATTTCCAGAGATTCTTTTCAGCTCCTCCTCATTCATTGTCTGTGTGCTTTTGGCAACTTCCAAGTGTTCTGAACTGCAGAGAACAGGGAGATTAACACAACATTTAACTAAGCAAACAGACTTAGGGTTTTTAAATACAATTAAATGTAACAAAAGGTAACACAACATACATTAAAAGAGGTTATCTACAAAACGACACAAATCCAGAACGTACCCTGGCATGCTGGCTGCAGGTTACAGTGAAGCAAAGGAGTGCTATGAAACAAAGGATTCTTGGATATCCTAGGAATATAATGACATGCTTTTCCCCTTTCCCAGCCGTATTTGATTGAATTCCTTATCTCGTGTACTAACTCCCTCTTCTCATTGGTTCAAGAGCACAAATACTTTGGCACTAGAAACACTGTTCCACCAGTTCTCTGTCACTGCTATCTTGCCTTTGGGTGCTGAGATGGAAATTAAGTTTGATCTCATCTACCCTCCTCTCTGCTTTCTAACACAGGATACAATGACCACGTATGTGTTCCTCTTGCTGGACACCCTTCACTTGGGAGCTGCTTTAAAGGTAAAGCTCTCACCCTGGATACCCTTTAGTTATGTTCTATAGCCATCTCTGCATCCAGCCATGAACTCCACTGATGTGGGCCTCCACCCTGACCTGTGGAATAATGTTCAAACTTAACCACACATCTGCCATGTTACTGCAGACTTGTCAAGCAATTTAAACTCTCAGCTGAATTTGAGTTAGCATCATCAGATCTGTGCTGCCCACTTCCCTTGGGGACTGTGGGATTGTAGCCTTGTCTGTGCAGACCCTGCCTCTGTCTGCTTTGCAATCATGCTTTGCTCCCAGCTCCACTTGTCCTTCACAGAAAGACTCTGCTGCTTCCTAACAAGGAAAAACGAGCACGCAACCAATATGCATGTTGGCTGCAGAGCTACCACACCAAGGTGAGAAGTGCCAGAGCAGACTTCAGTGCCATGAGTTCAGAAGAAGCAAGATGCTCATCCTCCAAACTCCCCCACAGACTTAGCTACAAAGCTTTTCTGTTGGCACACTCTGCCTCAAAGAGGTTTGGGAGAAAGAGGAGGATATCAGTTTTCCTACATTTTTAAATTAGAAACTTACTTTTAATACTGTATTCAAATCAGCGATCATGGCTCAAGAATCCAAAGAGTGGAAGTGGGGATTTATTGGAACAGCAAAATCATTCATTCTTCAGTATCTATAGCATAGTCAACATTATCTGTACAAGTTTCAGCCTGACACATTTTCCAATGGAATTACTGGAAGTTATTGAGCTTAGGACCAGGCATGTTTAAGTGGTGCAAGACATGCTCTGGAGGTACGTCACCTGTTTTTCATCAGATTAAACTGAATGGCAATGAAAATTATTTTCATACCTGTGAACTAAGAGGATTTCCTCCTCACTTCCTTCTCTAGCAGGCACAGGGACACATCTTTCCACAAGATGGTAACGCTGAAGCTGCTCATAGGAGGCTGACAGTCTTTCTGGCACTTCGATATCACAAACAGGGCTGAAAATAAGTGACATTCATATTACTACAATACACATCAGCACAGCTTGCAAGTAACAATAATGCCTACTGTGCACTATAAGTAAAGATACAAATATCCTCAGAGGGACATGTGAGAGTAAAAAAATAATAATAAAATTAGTTTAGTACTTTTCAGTTTAGAATTGAACCAAACAATTACAAAACCCGTAAGTAAAAATAAAAGTATGGCTCTCACACAGAAATAAACAAACATCATTCATTTTTGCTTCTCTCACTGCTTAAAGTGGCAGTGACTACCACGGGTATGGAGACACTGGAATTAAAAGTGAAGATCTTACAAGGAAGATCAACAGAGAACAGGATTTGACAGGTCAGAGTTGGACTTCATTTCAAGCACAACAAAGGTACTGGTCTAATTTACATAAATGTGAGCTAGCTGCACGTATAAATTTCTAATTGAACTTAATTCAGATAAGAAAGTAAATCCATATATTTTTGAATGATACTTTGGCTTTATAAGTAATTTAATTAGCTTAAACTGCAGTTTAGAGAACTAATCCCCTTACTAAGGCCTACTGGACTGCAGGGCTTCAGCCTCTCAGGTCCAGCTGCAGATTAGCATTAAGGTACATAGATACAAATTAGCAATAAAGTTTTTCGGGAAGGCAGACTTAGTAGGAAAGTTACCCGGTTATCCATCACTACACACCCCATATGTGTGTATTTACAAAATAAACATTTTCTTGTTACTTTCTTGACAAGAACCCATTCATAAATAGAACAGGACATCATGACTTACTCGTTCCAAAGCAGCTTATGCCTGGTCATTGCCTCATCGTAAATCAGGGCTGTTCCTGAAGCCATCGCTACAGACAGAACAGACAAAAGTCCTCAGGTAGGTATATCAGGTATGAAACAGAGGTACAATAAAACAGCCCGTGATAACGTGTGTATACACGGCAGCAGCCTGCAGGAGGATCTCGCACTTTAGACTTTTAAGTACAAAGTGGAAACAAAGAACATTTAGGAGAATCGCAGAGAGGCTGGTTAGCGCGGCCACAGGACAAGAACTGCAGGCAGAGCCCAGGAACAGGCTGCAATCCCGGTTACCTGAAGGCTCAGCACAGGGACGTGCGGTGCAGCACAGGGGGTACAAGAGCTTCCCCAGTCCCTGCGGCAGCGGATAAAGGCCCCGGGGCGAGCTCTGGGCCAGCAAGTATGTAGGGGTACTCACCCCGGGCTGAGACGGGTATGTGGGAGAGCTCAGTGACCCCGGACACGGCACGACCGGCCACACTCCCTACTCAAACCGCCCCAGCAGCGCCGCGGCCTCACCGCTGAGGGAAGGCCCAGCGCCGCCCACCTGCAGCACGGGGCGGGACGGCGGGAGGGGACGGAGCTGCCACATGTCCCACAGAACGCCCACAGCCCCGCCTCAGCTGGAGCTGCTGCTGGGCGGGTGATGTGCTCACGAGTGGCTGGTGGTGAAGGGGTGGAACGTTCTCACACTATCGACTATGAATATAGGTTGTTCCAACTTTTTTTTTTTTTTTTTTTTTTTTTTTTTTCCCCCATAGAAGACCCACAAGGGTCGTCGAGCTCAACTCCCGGCTCCACACAGAACCACCTTAAATTCGAACCATGTGTCCAAACATTCCTTGAGCTTTGGCACCTCAGGGCTGTGCCCGCTGCCCTGGGCTGCCTGTTCCGTGCCCACCGCCCTCTGGTGCACTGACATTTGTATGTCTGAATATTAAATAGAACCTTTCAACAAGGGGGTCCTGGTTTTAAAAGATTCAAATCCTGCAGTTACCCCGTGCTCTGAGGCATTGCCACTGACATATGTCATCTTGATCAATGTCAAATGACACCAAATGATCAGATCTTCTTCTTGTTGGGCTAACTGTATTGTGTCTGCTGTTATTTATTCCATTTTAATTCTGACAAAAAAGACCAGCAGAGGGCCACCTTCTTTTAAAATACTCAGATGGAAAAGAATGAGGTGTATTAATGAAGCATTGACCAAGAGAAAGTTTGGTAAGTCAAGAAAATGGCAGGGTGAACACTGTAGAATAATACTAAAGGCACTGAACCAGATTAAAACTGTTTCATTTCAGTTTTTATACATATTACAAAAGATTTTTGCAATAACTCACACGTTTATACATAGATGACCAAGCTCAAATTTCACAAATAGCTACAATACTATACAAAGTAGGCCTGATAACACTGGATTTAAGTTCAACTTATAATACAGTTTAAAAGGAAACAAAGATTTTACATGCCACTTATAGTACATTCTTATTTACAAGGCAAGTTCAGCATAAGAAGTGTAATAAGATTTTTACAAGTAATAAGATAAATATTTACAAGCATTTGTGGTACCTCCACTTCTGAGTGGCCAGAGTCAGCTGGGAGTCCCTCCTCTGCCAGCGATAAATCTGATTTACTACAATGATACCTTCCTCAATCCTCCCTACAAGGAGATACACCGTAGGACGATGGGTTTGAATCATCCTCTGTGTACAGTTTTCATTGATAAGCAGCCATTGCTGTATCATGTGCTGAGTTTCATAAGGCAAAAGCGAGCCCTGGGTAATGAATTCCACGTGGCACTCAATGTTGTACTCTTGGTGGGCAATTACTGCTCTTTTTTTGGACAGCTTTACTTTCACTGCTAAGGAAAAAAAGGAAACACGTAAGTCACTCAGTTTGTTTAAACATAGAAATAAACACTACCCATTAAAGCAGGAAGATTCCTTAAACATACTCTCCTAATTCCTGGTGATGGTGTACGGTGACATCTTCTCCCACAGCAGTATAGATTATAAAAGTTTTTTTTTAATAATTTTGTAACTTATTTAATTAGGCAACTAGGAAAACATATTTTCACAAAGATGTGTAATGTATTTTTGCCATCATTGTATATGTGATGGTGACTGGATAGTTAGATATCGTAAGCTGTTGATGTTGTTCTAATACCATGAGGGCAACCTCCTTGCCCAAACTATTCTACAGAGACTCATTTTGTTTCTGTCATGAACCTCTCAGCAGTAATGCTTGGTGATACCACCCTTTTAGATATTCCCTTTCCATCACAGGCCTCTATCTATCAAACACAAGTAACTCCACCAACACTCCTTAGCATGTAATTTCTCTGCAGTACTTGATCTAAAGCCAGCTGTATTCACGAGCAGTCTCTATTGATTTCAAAGGGCTTTGCAGGACATTTCTAGGGCAAACTCAAAAGTATTGCCTGTCACTTCAGTAAGAGAACGTGAGGTAAGAATTTATTTTTTATGATTTTCTGAGTCATTTCAGTAAGTCATGGATTGTGAATTAATGCACGAGTAACAAGGACATGCCATTCACTGGTGAAACAACCAAAGCTTTACTGGGTTTAATTACTAATAAAAGACAAACTGGTTTATTTGCTTGCTTTTGCCAGGAATATTTTCCATATACCATACTGTACTGCAATGAAGCCAGCCCAACATGAACAGAAAAGCTATTTGTTTGTAAAATAGATGACAAAGAGGTCTTTTGTGCATAATAATTCCTTACATTTTGCTCAGAAAGAATATATTCTGAAAAATAACCCAAAGTTGACTCAGTATCTAAGCTCTCAGGATGAAATTTTGAAACCCCAGCAGAAGCTGTGAGCTATTTTAATCCTAATTTTAAAGCATTTTAGAAGGAGAACTGATAGTTCAAGAGCAGCCGTATTAACAAGGACTTACCAAAATTACTGTCACAGAAAACTTCGAGAACTCTTTTGTGTGTAAAGAATTCCTCCACTGCTGGGCAGGTCTGGCATGCAGGCTTTGGTAGGACTGGTAAGAAATGGCAAAGTCTCATCATTATCTTTTAGAGTGTTCGGTATTAGTTTTCTGCTATGAAAGTTGAGAGCTTGCTGTTTAACTGTGAGTAACTATAGAAAATACACAATTGTTCAGTGATAATGTAAGCATCCGCACGCTTCTCCCAAAGCATGGCTAAGCATGGCTAGGGAGGAAAAGGAGTTTCTGTTTCCTTGTCCATTCACTCCTTGTTTAGACTGACAAAGTCAATCACCAACATCGAATGCAGTATTAAATAGAGTTTTATTTTCAGTATAGCTGCGGGGTGGGAAAGGGGTCAAGTGAGAATTCTGTCAGTGACCCCAGGTTCAGCTGGGATAGTACCGAGGACATAGGAACTGGAGTGTGGCAGCAGCAACTTACTTGTAGTGGCATGTACATAAGTAAATAAACCTAAGCACATTTGAAGATTTGACTGTCAATGTCACACTAACTCAGGTTTCCCTAAGGAAAATCAGATAATAAATCCTCCCAACTTTTCTAAGTTGATCCGACGACCAATTCAATTAAATGTGAGTTTATCAGATCCCTGATGAAGTTGATAAGTCTGTAAAGAGACCTCAAAATAAATCAGATACAGTGCTGACATGGATATGGTACTGCCTGTAGCTGTGCAGGGAGATAATCACTTCCTCTGCTATTTGTAGACCAGCTACTCTTCATTTAACTGAAGCGATGCTGACTCACGCCATCTGAGGAGTGCCTCAGTTTTCACTGCAGGCATTAGCACTTCCCCCCCTCTGCACAAACAAGTACATATAGATGCAACTCCAATTACAAAGTCACAGACTGAGAACTGTGTCCGTTCTGTCTTTTACCTGCAGCATGCAGTACAGCCACCCTGCCATCTTTCACCTACCTTTGTGCAAGTATTTATGTTCCTTTGTAAGTGATGCCAGACACATGTCCTCGTCTGCGGGGAAACGGTTGCAGTCCAGACTTTCTGGCCAGGTGTGCCCATGGCAGGCAAGTACAGGAGCGCAGCTGTCCCGCACACCAACACACATACTCCTGCAGGGATGGATGAACCTGCACCAGAGGGAGCACCAGGCTGAAGCTGTTCAGTTCACTCAGTGATAACAAAGTATTTCAGCAGTGATTTCTGTGCAAAGTACATGCTAATATTTGACATCCTTCAGTAAGAATTCAGTTCTAGAAATGGTTTATGCTTCTATGTTATAGAATTGCATTATTTGTAAAATGCTTTTCTTACTATCTGAGAAAATCCTTGTCAAAAGCCTGAGTCTCTCTGCAATGGGTAAATTGGTTTCAATGTCAGCTATACTCAGCTTTAAATTAACAAGAACAAAATTTCAACTGAAACAAATTAAAATATGGTATTCTTTAGCAACAGCATCAATTTCCACAAAGCAAATTAAAGTTTAAGTGGGACTTAAGTGCTTTTGAGTGCTTTTCTTCCCGACGAGTATGAAAAAGTTAACAGAATTATTTCAGATGAAGTGGAGATCACCTTTCCATTACAATTAGCATGCATTTGATTTGATCCCTGTTCTGGGTGCTGTGATACTTACGTGTCCAGGCAGATGGGCGCAAACAGAGAGCACAGGAACATCCTCACATGAGGGTGACAGTCCGTGTGCACCAGGTGCTGCCAGGTGGTGGATTTTCGGACCACCTCTGCCATGCTTGTGTGTCCCATCAGGTTGGGAAGCCTCATTTCCAAGTACCCAATCTCATGGCACATGTCCATCTCCTTGGGTATCACTACACATTTGGTGGATAATCCAATGTCAAAGCTTGTGCCCACCCTTAGGAAACCACTCAGGGTGAAAACAAGTATTTTTGCAGCCAACAACATCTTCCTGTGAGTTCCAGCTTGCCAAACAGGGAGCTGTCAAACCTCCCAAGCACAGGGGCATGCTGAAAACTCTGTGGCTTATATACCCCAAGAGCTTAATGAACCCTTGGTTTTCAACTGCTTATCAAATCACTTGAAACAGCACTGGCTCTTATAGCCTATCCAAGTGATTGTTGTGATAACCAGGGAGGTGGAGACAAGATATAGAAGTATGTTCCCTAAAGGCATAGATTAGCTATAGGCTTTCACGTGCCTGACAGCATCAGCTGCTAGTAGCGTGCTATGTGGTATATTAAATTTTGACACCTAGGAGTCTTGCTCTGTGCTTTCTAAATCAAATTAAGAGATCTCCCAGAAAAGTGGCTGGGCAGACAAGCTGTCTCCTAGGGCTGCTGTGTCTCCTTTGTTTTCAGACCCTGCTGACCAGCCAGAAGAAAACAGCCCAGATTGACTTATCAAGTGAAAATGTTTTGCTTGTGCTAATTGCTCGTGTCTCTTCCACTGTTTTACAATGTAGAAGGGGCACTTTCTTTATTTGCACAAGCACCAAAACAGAGACAGTTTTATTAACCAAGTATTTTGGCTGGAAATTGGGACCCCTGTGCTGTGGCATGCGAAAGCTCTCAACTGCCATTAATTTTACTGACTACAGAATGACTACAGAACTCGTGTCTTTTACTTATTCACTGCAGTGGTGGATTTAACCTTTGCTGGCAGAAAAATATGGTAGGACTGTAGTGACTGCCAGTATTTATTCAGAGAGAAAAGACAGTGACAGGTATGAAGTTTATTATTTCAAATAAAAGTTATTTTTAATTCGCTATTTTTTAATAGTTGTGATCATTTCAAATGATAACTTAGTAACACTTAGAATTCTACAAAGAACTCATCATTTCCCATCTTTACTAAGAAATTATGACTACCGAAAACTCTTTGTAAGTAAATAATACCAAGGATTTACTTCTTCTGCCTGTAGCACAAAACAAAATAAAAGAATATTAAATTTCTTAAGAGTTAAAATTACTGACAGTATTTTGTTACTCTCCTTAATATAGGACTGTCAAACAACTCTTACCTACAGAGGAGAAGATGGGGAATCAGACAAGGTGATAGGATCTGAATAATGCGTTTCTTACCTATTGTGAACTGAAAAGTCAGACTACTGGGCAGGTAAAAGAAGCTGTAAACAAAACTTTTAAAGGGATTTTTAAAGGTTTTTCCATTTTGATACAGGGTGTGTGCTTTGTTGTTTTGGTGTTTCTTCATTTCCATTTCTTACTTGTAGAAATGTTGAGATATGAACAGCAAGTAGTTGGATCTGTTGTAAGTTATCCAGCTTTATTAGACAAAAGCACGTTTGTAATAGCAAATCAGCCAGAATCTGAAATACCTTTTTCAGAAACAGCATCTTTTTGTGCTTACACTTAGCTGTAGTACATATAGACTATGTGCTACATATTATTTACACTCTTATACCTATATTTTAGAGTATTAATCTCAGCATCTTTGAAATCAGTCACAAACTCCCTCTGGTTCCTCCTTAACTGTTTTCTTTGCTAAGCTACAGGAGAAATTACAGTGTCTGTTTAATTAAATTGGGAAAAAAAGACAACATAATGTCTCTGATATGTCAGTTTGACACCCAGCAGCTACAGGGGAACCAAACTTTATATAGGAAGTCCTCACTCAGCCAGCAGATCTCTACATCCATCCATGCTGCTGTTGTTTTTACCAATTCAATCCACAACTGTATGGAATTAATCAAATTCCTCTCTGGCCCTGATAGTATTATTTGGTAGCAATTTTCTCATCTGGTTGTCACCTGAAATCATGTGGCAAGTAGTTGTCCAGTAAAGAATAGCCTTCCATTGCATCTGTGAAATGGCATTACATGCACACTTCTGAGTGATACAACATGTATATTCAGAAAGAGTATCTGCTCTCTCAGTTATTTAGATGTGGCTTTATTCTTCCGTGACTCTCATAATCTACAAGAAAACATGATTTATGCTAGAATCCAAGTAAACTCTGCTGCTTTAAATAATGAGGGGCTGGAAAGTATCATCTGACTGAGAAAAAAAAAAGTAAGAAGAGTATGTTTTAGTATCCCCTGGTTAGAGCCAGACTGGGCTCTGGTTAGAGCCAGACTGGGCTTCATAGGCCTGGATACACGAAAGAATTTCCAGAGCCAATGTGCTTCAGAGTGAGCATGGCTGCATATTTATAGTCATTGCACATGAACTGAAGGTTTACACCCAAAATAACTCTACACAGCTACTGTGATGGTCTATATCTGCTTATGAATAGCTGTGAGTGGGCTGCAACAGCAACCATGAGGACCTGGTCATGGGTGACTGCTATTCTGACAGTTGTGAGCTTTGCCTATGTTGTCACCAAAGGGGCTGACTCGGCCTTTCCCACCCAATGCATGCCTTCCTCACAGCCTGGACAAGTGCCCTTGTGCTGGCTTGTGATGTAAAAGACCTGATTTTGAGAGCTCCCTGGGGGCCACCAGTAATGGACAGGATAGACATAGGGATAATGAGAGACTGAGAGGAGTTGTACTGACAGCTAATCTCTCTCCTGACAAACAGTCTGCACAGGAACTGTCTTGAAAATAAAAGATGGTGAACATCTGAGTCATGATTTCTCACCAGGATTTCCCAGGGACATGGTCATTTATGAGTCACCACAGAGCTGTACCTTAATGCTTCTTTCAGCATACATTGCAAAGAAGGTCAGCTATCTTTGGATTCCTTTCCTTTGGTGAGTTGAGTTCCAGTGGGTTATTGTTTTATAACACTAAGGACAATCATTTTCCTCTGTTGCTACAGTGGTGTAGCTGGGGGCTGGTGGCTTGACCACTTTGGAGACACGAGGCTCAGAGCAGCATAACGGGGTTACTCTTCCTGTGTCTGGGAAGTCTGGCACAATGCTTCAGCTGGAGCCTGGGGGGACCCAAGAGTGTGGAAGAGCTTTCTTGATCTTCGTTGTTAGTGCAGAATGCCAGAAGAATGGCAATCCATCTGCTCTACTTCTCTTTCTTCTTTTCTTCTTGTTTTGTTCACCCAGGGCATAGCAAGACTTCAAGTCTGTGTCAGAAATTATGAAGCACGGTGACTCTAAAAGCATTAAACAGCTGAAGAATTGTCAGTGGCTTTGCAGAAAAAAATACATATAAAAGTCTTTGCTCGATACCTCTGGCTGCATTTGATTTAAGGCTGGATGTGAAGCCAGGGCATCATCCATAATCATAGATTGTCATTTGTCATTTTTGTTAGCTGTCTTCTGTCAGGAAAAAAAAATCATTTAGGGGATCTTCTACCTCTGCTCTCTTCTGACAGTCACTAGGCTCAAGATGTGAGCTGTGCCAAATCGTCTACCCTGTGCCATTTTCAGCCTCATTATTTACTATGGAACTTACCAGTTTGGCACATTTTTTCTACACTTGCAAGGCAATTTTCAGCAAGGGAAAAACTGTGGCTGTGCTTATGTCTAGGCTTAATTATTTTGATGTTCCTCATGAACAGATGCTACCTTGATACTTGGCTTGACAGCAAGTCATTATCATTTGTCATGTTTTTGAAAGGATCTTGTAGAACAGTTAATAAAAATGAGCATTCAAAGTAGACTGACATTGCTTGGAGAGTGCTTGAAGCCCATCAGATGTTGGATCCCTGGTAGAATCATGTGCTGCAGCATCCATGTTGCTGTGCTATGGATTCTGCTTTATTGTAGATGCTCAGCTGTTCATTGATGCTGGGTGGGAAAAAATCCATCAGGTAAAAGTAGGCACACCTTGTTTCTGAGAAGGCAGTAAACTGTGATTTCCTCTTGCCACACGAGATGAACATTCAAATTACACAACAGCTGAAAGAGGAGGAATAATTCTAATTCTAGTGATATATATGTAGAGGTTCCTCCAATAAAGGCTACATAAAATAAAATTAAAAGAATATTAGTTTTGCAGACTATCGAGAAAGAGAACCGCAGCATCTGCAATCAGCACAAAACACAGGACAAGAGCTTTAGACAACCTTCCATCTCAAGTCTGGCCACCAGCTAATTCTCTCTGAAATGTTTGAAGAAAGCTGTGGGGTCGGTCCATTAGCCGCAGGCTGTATTTATTGTTCCTGGATATGAGAAGTGGTCACCTGCTGATGGGCTCTGATAACAGGAATAGTTTCTGGAGACCCTTCCTACTTCTGTTTTGCCTTCCTTGACTGTTACCAGGGAGACAGACAGAGATTAACCCGGAGCCACCGCTCAGACCCTAATACGAAATGGGACTGAATTTTTCTTCAAAGATACTGGGAGACTGAGAGCAAGCCCACAGACTGGGGGATTTGGGGATTTCATCTAAACATTTGTTCAATATTCAGCTGGAATTTATTTGAAGTGTAACTGCAGATGCACAAGGATCTTAGGTGCAGACAAAAGCTTACAGTTATGCACCCAGTGTACCAAAGGACTTCAGAGAGGCAGCTGGTGCAGTGGGGACAACTTTGCTGGAGCAATGTACAGCATTCATTTCATGTGTGGTATCTATAAACCAGCAGAGGAAGAACCATGGGTGGTTTTGGAAAACACCTCTTTAATTTACCTGTCACAATGGCTGTAGTGTTGATTTAATTTTTAAATAACAGAAATGCTGTACTCCCTTATAAAGCTGTAATGCAGGTAGTTGAAGGCTCAACCTTAGCACAGTGAGCTCTGTCCTTGTTACTGGAAATTGATTAACCCAAAGGAAGGATTGTTTTCATAGTGAAAGAGAAAGCTGATGTGTGGAGTGACCCTGATTTGGTTTCTGACCTCAGGCTTCCTGTTTAACCTGTAACTCCACTGCGTTTCATCCCCCCACACACACAGACCAGGGACAGCATTTCTGGGTGACAGTACAGGGGATGCAGGAGCTTGAATGAATTTGAATAGGAAGTGTTGAGATGGTACTGCAAGAGTCAGGAAAAGGGATGTAGGTACAGGACTTACACAGATTCCAGCAGCACCTAAAGGCTGAATGCTATACAAAACCTGAGTAAATAGCATTTCCAAAGTACACCAGATAAGCAGAGATGGAAATAGGGCATAGGGAGATCAGCTGGCAGGTAGGCTGTCTGAATTTAGGCTTTTACACCCCTGATCATGTATTAGATGAGCACCTTCCTTCCACACAAAGCCAGTACTGATCGCCATTTGTCTCTTTCTGAGCTAGAAAATCAAACTTCTCAAGGCTGGGGTTTCTCACTGTTACTGGTTTGCTGGTTTGGCTGGCACTGCCTGTTTCTCCTCTTACTTTTACTTAGCCTTATTAGGCTTCAGTATAGTTTTGCTTTGATTTCCTGCTGTGAAAGAAATGTAATGGAGTTTCACTTATTTCAGGCGTAATCCCTGCTATGCAGAAAAGCTCCTGTTGAGTATAGACTTTAGTCTTTTGGATGTTTATTCTCTGTTTTCCTGACACAGAACTGTATATCAGAGCCACGTCCGTCTGAGGCATTGACTGTAACAGGCAGATACAGAAAAAAAAGGCAGTTCAAAAGGAGAGTGCACCACATCATTCCCAAACTCTGTAAGCAAGACAGTAAAAGCAGGCTCAAGAGTGTTTCCTTGGACCATAGGGGATGAGCGGTCCTGCCTAGGCATAAACAGCAAGTATGTACCAACTATTTGTAGTCCACTGAGAAAGTAAACAGGGTCGCCTTGTCTATCCCCAACACTTTCTTTGTCTGTGGCCTGTAGCCAACTACTGATTATCACGATAAGGCAGAAACACATTAAGTCTTGAAAATTATGTCTGGCTTCTGGCTGTTAGAAGAGATAGCTCTATCAGTTAAGCATGTAAAAGGCTGGGAGAGTGCTCAGCTGACTCCAGCAGGCCTGGAGCCGATCCCTTTTAACTCACTTGACAGCTTTTTGCATCTCCCTGTTCCAACTACCTGGAGGAAAGGCCACCAGAATTTGACATTATACCATTAAATGGCTGGCCAAACCCACTTCTCTTTGATGCCATTGAAATCAATGGACCTGAAGCATCTGTGTAGAATTCAAATTTCAGCATACGTGCTTTGCTGGAGAAGAAAAGTCATGTAATGTCTGTAAGGTTTCACAAATAAATAAATGTACATAAAAATATGAATCGAGACATTATGGGCAAATCTTCTCTAAGCAAAATTCCCTTTGGCATGAGATTGTTTTTCTTGAAAAACGATGGCAAAATGTCATCTCTTTCCTTGCACTGAAAAATGTATTTGAATGCACTTAATCAAATTAAGTGTTCCTGCTACAAGTGGTTTGGGTGAATTGAGACAAATGCTCAGCGTCGTTAAGAAATAATCAGATGGATTTCAAATTATGGATCCTATCTGTTGGATTCTTGGCAGCTTTTTGTTGTGTTAATTTAACTTCATCTCAAGACATGACTCCTGTTTTTAAGGGTGCAGGTTTACATTTAAATTTTTGAAAAGAAAAAGTATTTTCTGGACATATTTTCACCTTCACTGCTCATTTTCCATGTCAAGCTACTTTTGGAGAGACATTTTTCTTTTCTCTAAAAGCATTTTCGAGCTGTTTTATTCAAATACACACATGCAGAGTGAACTTTGGGTGGCTTAATTAAGATAAATGGCTGCATCCTAAACTCAAGTGTGTGCACAGCACCACGTCTCAAGAATTGTTTTGGGACTCGGGGAAAAGAATATATATTTGTAATTGTGGTAATTACAAGGTACTGTGACTGCTCCACAAATGAGTGTGCCCACTCACAGGCGTTTAGTATGTAAATTTTACCTGACTGCTTTGCAAATACTTGACTGGAATAGTTAATTCTATTTTGCTACTTGAGCTGTGTAGCAGGACGCGTAAGGGATACATGTTGAAAGGCTGAGTGTTTCGTACTTACTTTCAGTCTCCATTTTAGATAGTCTCTTGCAGATACCTTATGGAACCCTTTTAATACACCTTCTTACTGTGACAGAAGACACATCTGCCAATACAATAGTCACTAATTTACTTTTCTGCCTTATTTCTTGTGTAACTCTCAAGGAGCTCACAACATTTCTCAAGTTGGTGAAGGAAGGTCTGATCAGATTGTCTAGGCAAATTCAACACACACAAATCCATGGGCTCTGATGGGATGTGCCCACAGGTGCTGAGAAAGCTGGCAGAAGTGATTGCCAAGCTGCTCTCTATCATCTTTCAAAGGCCATGGAGAATGGAAGAGGTGCCTGAGGACTGGAGAAAAGACAATGTCAGTCTTCAGTAAAGGTCAAGGTGGTGATCGTACCCTCCTGCTCTGCCCTGCTGTGGCCACATCTGAAGTACTGTGTCCACTTCTGGGCGCCTCCATTAAAGAAAGACAGGAACTTCTAGAGAGAGTCCAGTGGAGGGCCCCAAGGATGATAAAGGACCTGGAGCATTTCCTGTATGAGGAAATGCTGGGACACCTGAGACTGCGCAGCCTGGAGAAGACTGAGAGGAAACCTTATCAATTTTTATAAATATCTAAAGCATAGGTGTCAAGGGAGCAGGGCCAGGCTCCTTTAGGCGGTGCCCAGCAACAAGGCAAGAGGCAGTAGACATAATATGGCACATAGGAAGCACCATACAAGCACAAGGAAAAGCTTTATTATTAGGGTGACAAAGTACTGGAACAAACTTCCCTGGAGGGTTGTGGAGTCTTCTCTGACAATACTCAGCATTCACCTGTGTGCTTTCCTGTGCAGATGTTCACCAGAGGTCCTTTGAATCCCTATGATTCTGTGTTTCTGTTTCAGTTAACTGCAGCACAGTAACCCACTACTTTTTAAATCAAATCCTTATAATTATCCCTATGTTGTCACACAGGGATGGGATGGTTTCCCTTTATATAGTCAGTAAGTCTTCTTGTTCATCTGACAAGACATCTGTTAGGACAGTCATGTAAAAGTGAACCGATCTTGCACCTTGTACAGTTACTAGATCTTTGTATTCACATCCTAACAGCATTACATAGTGCCTTCTGATAACACTGATAGCAACAGGACCCCCCCACCCCCCTCAAAATCTCCCAAACCCCCACAATTGCTCCTTCAGAAGGTGTTTGTATTGCTGTAGCAATTCCCTCAATGGGCTTGAGAATCAACTCAGCTGCTTCATCCTTGCTGATCCTCTTGGTGGGACAGCCCTATCTGCACTCCTGAGAGCTTTCAAGTGCTCTGAAGGAGGGAGAATTTAAAAACAAGGAAAACTAATCAGTCTTTAAATATAAATATTTATGTATAAATTAAATAGAAAGCATAGATGTACTGTGCTTGGAAAAAGAGGGAAGAAAATAATGAAAATAATCTTTTTCTTTCATTGGGCCTTTTGTCCCCCACAAAGTTCAGAGGGCAGCAGGGGCAGGTTCCTTCCTTTATACCGTGGCTTGTGTCACACAGGCAGCCTCTGCTGAGATCAAAGACATGTGGTTTCTATTGCCCTATCTCAAAGAGAAGTTCACTGATAAAGAAGTCTCCACCCTAATGATTAAACCCTATTTGGGTTTGAATACCTGATTGCAGGCCTTCAGCCGGCAGGCCAGGATTAGGAGGTCGGTGACTCCAGTGCCCATTTGCTAATCAGGCTGCAGACCACTTCGCCTGCCTGTGCAATGTTATGTTGTTTGGCTTTCACAGCCATTCACCCATCCCAGGGCCTTCTTTTTCTTCCAGGACTGCTACTGCGAAATGAAACCCAGGTTAATCCATCCTAAATATCTACACAAGAACTGAGCAAATAAATGAGGAAAGATTATAGAGCAACCATTTATTAACTGCTCAAAATTAATCACTGCCTGAAATGATCTTGAAACCAGAAGTTTACTTAGGATTAGTTTATGAAGCTGAATAACGGGTACCCGAACCAGAGAAATAATTAAACTGAAGGCTAATTAGGAGAGGCTGATTTATGTATTTATTTATTTCTTCATGTTTTTCTTGTTTTAGCTGCCATTTTCATCCAGAAAATGGTGTTAAGGGCTTCATGCTGGTTGCAGTGGCCACTGTATCCACAGGAGACTCTTTTCATTAGGGAAACCACAGAGGAGTAAACAGTTCAGAGGGAAAGGTATTTTGAAATTAGAGTGAAGATCACCCAGAGACAAAGATTTATGATTGAGGTTCTATTTTCAGACCTTAAAGGGAGAATGTTTGTCCAACAGCTCCTTTTGTTTTTCTCCTCAGCTATGTATGTTTGTCTGGTTAAAGATACCACTGTTCCTTATAAGCCTTCTGTTATCACACCTGCATCTCTACTACATTATATGCTGTACTACTGAGACTCCACAGCCTTTGGGCAGCCTGTGCCAGTGCTCCATCACCTGCACAGCACAGAAGTGCTGCCTGATGTTCAGACTGCAACTCCTGTGCTCTATTTTGTGCCCTCTGCCTCTTGTACTGGCACTGGGCACCACTGAGAAAAGCCTAGCTCTGTCCTCCTTTATCAATAGGCTGATCCTGCACTCAGGGAAAACAATGACAGATCCATAATCAATAATTAGATCTTTAAAGACAAGAGTCTGCCCAGTTTGCTTATGCTGAGTCCTACAATACATCCTGTTGACTACAGTGCAGTTCTAACAGTATATCTTAGTATTAGCAAGAATGTTAAAGGTAGCCAATCTAAACAGGCCACCCATTCAACTCCTACTGAACCTACTCATCACAAAGTGTGCCTGGGCCAGCAGAGCATGTCCCATGACCGTAACAGAGAAGACTTAAAGCAACACAAGGAGGCACTGTCAGGCACCTTCTGGTATGACTTGGGCACGCTCTGGGCCACAGCAGTGCTGCACGTTGCTCAGGACATTTCCTCACAGGAGGATTTGCTTATCCCACTGCTACTACTGGAGGTTACAGCTCAAAGTGAATGTTCCATTTACATGAATAATTTATAACTCAAAGTGCTCAAAGCGAATGCTGCCAAACACTGACTATGCAAAACAATTCAAAAGCTGGAAGACACGTGGCAAGTTCATAATATTAATCATATCAAATCCTGGTGATCAGAACCACTAATCCAGTCATAACGCACACAAGGCCATGAAATCAAGGTGGTTGAAAAACCAAGGAAAAGGAGTTAATATTTTGGTTTAGAGCCTTGAAGTGGCAATACTGAGTAGCTGTAGCAGTTATAATTATAGTGAGCTTTGTTTGTAGAGAGAATCCCACTCATCTGACTCCAAAATGCAACTCCAAATATTCACTTGTTTACAATATTGAGTGCCCCAACTGTTTTCTACATCCTGCATGCTGCCTCATATCCCATCACCTGCTGTGAGAGCAGGGGCAGGAGCAACCATTTTTGTCAGTAAACATCCTAATATGTTCCTAGAGAAAACTTAGCTGTTGCCCTCATTGAAAGTGGTACCATACAAGGAAAAATGCCAAAAGGCCTGTATGGTAAAGCATGTTGACAAGGACATCAGGATCACTGAGCTCAACAGTATTAATGGTAGTAATGATATGGAATGATTGAAACTTTGGGGATCATGATGAAGCCCCAGGATGATTGATAAATTTTTTTGGTCTGGAATTCCAGAATTAAAAACTCCAGCCAACACACTCACTGGAGATGCATTACATTTACTGTAAGCATTTTAATGCCATCAAATATTTGCCTGATTTCATCATCTTGTTCTAGCAGTTTTTTGCTCCAGATACATTCATTCCTGTGCGATGCTTTCCAGTGAGGTCCCTGCAGTGCTGTCTCTCATCAATATGCAAACCTATTCTTGAAGAAGTGCCCTGCTTTGGGACTAGCAAGCATTTTGTGTACTTCCTCCTTACGGAAGTTGTACACTCTGATACTTTGCTACTTACTTCGATACTTCAATAGGGTCTCTGCAGGATTCCTTACGAGTTCATTCTCTCTCTGGAAATACTGCAGCCACAGCACAGGATTCCTTCCAAGCAGCAATTTTAATTCCTTAGGGCTGAACTTTAGCCTATGATGTACCCAAGATCTTGTGAGGAGCTGTTTGTCTGAAAACCTCAATTCTTGTTTCTCTGATTAGACTTTTCACCCTATTTACTCCCCTTACAGTAGCACACTGCTGTGTCCATTAAAATAAATACAATTCAACCTTGGACTCAAACCCCCAGATGCCAGGAGCTTTCTAGCAACACCAAAGTGGCTGGACAGATGCCAAGCTGTGCCGCTGGGAGGCAAGAGCTCTGTTATGTACAAATGGGGCCTTTAAAATGCCACAACAACACTGCCTTGAGCCAGGCCCCAAGTAGACAAAGTGCCTGTGGATTCCTCCCTGTCGAGTACTGATGAAAAAGAGAGCGTGAACTAGAAAACAAGTATGGAAACACAGCAAAACACAGCATAAGGGAACTCAGCTTGCAGAATAAGCAGGAGATAAAATTGAGTCTTTAAATTACTTTCCTTGTCCCCATTTACCTCCTTGCAGAGGGCTGCTGTTCCTGGTAGCTATAAAGCATGCATCATTCCTGTGCCTGGGAGCTGCACGTGGCAGTTTTGAGATCATTATGTTACTCTCCCAGTTAACTGCAAATAAGCAGTCACAAGAGCTGTGCATGGGAGCTGCTGCTCATTAACTTGTAGGTTGTGAAGCTTCAAAGGATGCCTGTGTGATGGAAGTCCTCCTTTCTTGAACTTTCCCCAGAACTACCTTGTGTATTTGTAAAAATACTGAGGAGGAGACTTTAGGTGCTGGGTAGTCCATGAAACTGCTTCTGCTATTTCTTGGTTTACACAACCAGTTGCCCCACAGCGCATTTAAGAGATGGAAAATCAGAAGACAGCTCTGATAAACCCCTGATCTTTCCCTGCTATCTGCACAGAGCATGTAAAGCCCCATGGGAGGATTTTATGCCAAACAGCAATGAACAACAGCATCTAACATGACTTACACTGTGTGATCTTAGCTAAATAGAATCATGCTAGTCCAACCCCCCCACTAAAGCAGGTTCTCTGCAGTAGCTTGACAGGAAAGTATCCAGGTGGTTTTTGAACATCTCCAGAGCAGCAGATCCCATAGCCTCCCTGGGCAGCTTGTTCCCATGCTCTGTAAATCTCAAAGTAAGACGTTCTTTCTCATGTTCATACAGAAGTTTTTATGTTCCAGTTTGTGCCCACTGCCTCTTGTTCTCTTGCTGAGAAACACTGAAAAGAGCCTTGACACCCACTCCTTATTATAAGCATTAATAAGATCCCTTCTCAGTATTCTCCAGGCTGAGCAGTCCCAGATGTCTCAGGCTTTCCTTATACGGGATACCCCAGATCTCTATTTATCTTTGCGTCCCTCCACTGGACTCTCTCTACAAGTTCCTGTCTTTCTTTAATGGAGGGGCCCAGAAATGGACACAGTACTTCAGATGAAGTGAAATGAAGAAATGAAATGGTGAGCCATGTCCACCCACAGATCTTCTGATCAAAATTCAACATGAACAATGTCTTCAATGCCATGGACATGTAATGGGGTGATCTTTACCTAAAGCAGCCAGGAGGCTCTTAAGGTTTTCAAGGCAAAGGTCTCGTATCCAACCTGAAGTTGTGTATGCTTGATGACCATCAGTCTGACTTTAAAATCAAGCTGAGGAACGAATGGTAGTTAAGCACGCAAATCATCCTTCAGAACAAAGCAGGGATGTCTGCTAAAAACAGATGCTCTAGGAAATAATTAGGTGGCAGCAGTACAATCAAGTCAGCTCTGTGGCTGACTCACAGCCTGGAAAATGGGAGAAAGGTTTTGTGGGCTGACGGACTTCCAAACTAAACTACAGCAGCAGCTCACATTACATGAAATGTACCTACAGATTTAGGTTTCATATGGTTCCCTTGTACTGAAAACACTACTTTCAGTACTGATTATACATTTGGGAATACATATGGGGAAAAAAGACACCATTACTGTGTAAAAAAACCCAAAATCCCAACCTTTATTTTTCACAATACATTTCAAGTACATGCAGAACAGATTTACATTTGTCCTTAAGGCAAACAGAAATTGGGTTCTTATTCCTGAGTTGCTAAGCACCAGTAGAAATAGCAAATAAAAGCCTGGGAAATGTCGCTGCCTTTGAAACAGCAGCTGCCTCTCATGCAAAATATTTCTGCTTTCACCTCACATTTCTTTTAATGAGCGATTTATGCTAAAAATCCCTATTGCTTTTTTGAGCAGCTTCTTCAGATCCCATTCTCTTCACAGAAACATCGTGCCAAGATGCAACAAACTTTTCATGTTTGTTATTTACCTCACACAGTGTTTACTGACAGACGGCACAGCAGTTCTTCTGTCTCTCCTGGCACACACATCAAGGGCTGTTCTTCAGTTACTGTAAGAGTTCTGGAATCCCCAAATGCAGAAAAACCAAACACTGGCACCTTATGTCTACAGGAGCTTGTGGTTTCTCTAGTACTGTAAGAGGCAAGTTCACCTCAGCCACTCAACATTTGCAATGAGCTAAGCTATCAAAACCCACCATCTCCAATAGGCATTTTTCTCCCATGATCTGTAAGAGGATGACAGGGCACGACCCTAAAAAACACTCAGTAAGTGCAAAATAAAGTTCCTGTTTCACATAAAAGCGTAGTCCAAGCAGAAAGTCAATAGTACGAAATGGGGAAAGTGACATCTACAGTGGAAGAATGTTTTACTTCAAATTAAATGTGCTGCTAATTTTCATGTATTCCTGAAACCAAGCCTGTTAATGTCTTGTCAAACACATCAACAATTGCATGTTTCTGTTACCATTTGCTCTCTAGGTGCCTGTCTCCACTAATCAATGCTCATCATGAATAATTTTTAAACAAATGGTACTATTTCCTGAAGTCTAAGTTAAACATTCACTGAAAGAAATAGAACAACTGTGCCTTGATTAAAGATCTGCTTTAAATTGGATATGAAAGCAAAAGCCAACGCACCGACCACATGTAATTTCTTAGTTCTTTTACAGCTATTACCTGCTAGTACCAAATGTCTTCCTTCACAACCACTGCACTCAGTGGCAACAAATGACAGCAGATCACTTTGGGAATAATCCACACCCAAACAGTCAACTTTCAAAACTACCTCTAACAAAAAGAAGCGATCCCAGAAGGAACCCTTCGCCTGTCTAAGGGGTTAATAATCATCCAGGCTGGATTTGGTTATGAACAGTCTGGGGTAGTGGCCGGTAACCCTGTCCACAGTAAGGGGGTTGAAACTAGATGATCTTTGAGGTCCTTTTCAACCTCAGGCCACTCTACAATTCACTCTATGATTCTATGATTATGAACTAAGCACCAAGGAGAACACAATGAATGAACCCAGACAATAAGAGGAGCACACAAAGCATCTCACATGCCACTGTAGCTCATCAGGAATCTGACTCCTTCTGGTAAGGCACCTCCCAGTGGAAGGTTGGAAGGTTCCCCCCAAAGTAAGATGACTCCAGAAGGCTCCAAAAAACAATGGTCGTGATTCTGCACCTGGTGACACCTCCATCCAAGAGCCTATTTCTAAATCAGTGCTGCTGGTTATCTAATCAGTATGTCCTCTGAGAACATGTATATTTTCAATGGTTATTTCAGAAATAAGATGCTAGAAAGCTTATACAGTTTCAGACAGTCTTAAAATGATTCTCCCTGTACACCTATACTCTGTTACAAAGAGACTGCACTGTATTGAGATAAAAACATTGTGACTCTAGGAAGTGATTGTTTACCTAGTGGTTGCTCACCTAGTGCACTTGGGAAATCTCATTACAGTGCATTGGTAACTTTAACAATCTCTAGGACTCTCTTGCCTGCTTCTTGCCTCTTGCATACATTTTTCAGACCTGGGTGGAGCTCAGGCTCTTCTGCCCTCATGAAGGCAAAAAGAAATGCATCCATTCAGGCTGTATTGTCTGCTCCTGACTAGCTGTGGTTACAGAAGCTTATCAGCCTCTCTAGACATCTCATCAAGGTGAAACATTCCAGAGGAAGTCCTTTCAGTACCTCTTAAAATTCAAGATGGTTCAACAGCACCGGTGAGCAGAGAGCAGACACTGTACATCACTGATGTATGCTGTGTCTCAGCTTGTTTGCAGTGGTAACTTGTACTCTCATCTGATTTCTGATTCGAAGAATGGGTCCCACCTGCTCTTTCAAGGGTTGCCAGAGCCTGAATCCATTTGTGCAGAGGGGAGAAGCTGTGAGCAGAAATAAGCTTCTGGGCAGTTCTGAGGTGCTGCTTCCAGGGGCACCACATCTCCATGTGCACGGTAAAAGACACTGCTCCTTCTTATGGTGCAGATGAAATAGATTACATCCAGTTTATTTATAAAAAAATTCATACACCTGAAATATCACAAACATTTACAGCTTTCCTGCTTTCTTCTGAGTTCTGAAAGGACAGAGCCATACAATTACACTGCTGTCTCCTTCGACTCTGATGTTTGTGGTGGCTTGAAGTTCAGTATCTCCTTATATGTAATACCTGGAATAAAGAAACAAAAACAACACAAAACAACAGAATAAACCGTGTTGCTGGTCTGGCCAAAAAAGGAGCTGCAGACATAAGCCAGGTGCAGACCCCAGCATGGACAGGCTTCGGTCAAGGTGAGGAAGACAGAGACCTCTTCAGGTGAAAAAAGAGGAGTACAAAAAATAATCAGAGATTGTTTTACCAATGTTTCACCACTTCAGATTTGAAGAAGTAGCCCAATACAAAAATGTTGTGTTTTCAAAGGGTGTAAGCATTGACATTATAATACAGTGGAAAATATACTCAGAAAGTGCTCTTAAGTACAGCAGAATTACAGATCAAGACCTCACCTCATTTAAGAGTCAAAATACAAAACTCTGAGGGGAGACAAAAGCCAGATTCAGATTTTAATTTCTCCTGAGAGAGACAGGCCTTCTCAAAAAGAGAAAACATATCTAACTGGAAATTAAGGCCAGCAATAGCTTTAAGGCCTACAGAGACAACAGCTAAGGAATCTGTTGCCCTGTCCTATCCACTGTAACAAACACGTTTCTTTCTTACATTGCAGGAGATAAGAGGAAAGATGTATGAAGAAGATAAGGAACCACTGTTAGAAGGAAGAGAAGAAAACCCTTGAAGATATTTTCAGGGAGATTTGCTAAAAGGAACACCGACCAACAGTGTTTCTCTATTTCACTGCTGTCCACTTATTCTTTTCCATTAAAAGCTGTGACACTCATCAGCAAAGGAGAATATTTTCATGTCGGGATGGCCTTTCTAGCTGCTCATTCTTTAAAACATCACAAAACTAAACTCACGCTTCCACTCATCCAGGGGTAGATCCATGTTATCAAATGTGTCATCATATTTCTCAGCCTCAATTTCTTCCTCAGGATCATGAATTGCTTCAAAGTAAGGATGCATCAAAGCCTCAGCTGCCGTGACTCGCTCCTCCGCATCCAGCACCAGCATGTTCTCCAAAAGATTCACAGCTATGGGACAGAAAATGAACACTGCATTGAAATCAAGCGCCGATTTCAGCTTATACATAGTAATGCTGCATTGAAGATGCTTCAAAGATACCTACAGATTTACAAAGCAGAATCATTGAGTGCTCATTCTACAGCCAGTGAGGTCCAACTGCACAACAAAACAGAGTGCTGTGAACAAGCTGGGATGTGTACCAAGCAATGCAGAGATGCTCCTTAAATTCCACATGCAATACAGACACATCACCTCAGCTATGACTTCTGAACTTCTGACTCCAGGTCCACTGCATGTAGGAACTCCCCAGATGTCTGCCCTCACTGCCAGCACTTTGTTGTGGTTATAAGGCGCATCATTACTTGGCAGGGGCACTATGAGCAGATGGGTGTAGAGCTATCGAGAATTGTTTGTTATGTGACTAGATCCATGCCCTCAGCATTGGCAGCACATTTTCAAGTTCACCAAGACATCCATGCTCTAAATGTCAGCACTAACTTTATCTGCAACGTGTTTTGACCTCACCAAGACAATCCATGAAATCCATGAACATCTTCAGTGTTCCTCACGGGTGGATTTTGGATCGGGCCCTCTGTGAGACTATCAAAAGGCACTAGTATAAACTGACATGATTCTATTATGTTCATAAAAGTATCCTGTAAGAAAGTTTCTGAGTTGGGTGGAGCACCAGAAAGGAAGAAGGGACAGCAGCATGGGAAAAGATGCTACAACACCTGCTTGGCACATTATGGATTCATAGCATCATAGAATCATTTCGATTGGAAAAGAACACTGAAATCTTTAAGTCCAACCACGCACCTAACAAGTCCTTCCAACCTTTTCTCCCAGACCAAGAGCAGTTGTTTTTCATATAAGGAACAGCCAGATGGCCAAAGAAGTGACAGGAAGAAATAAAGTAGAGATGTGTAGAGTTTGCTGCAGCTGGGACAGCTAGTGAGTGAGCCATGCGGTCATGGTTAATAATCCTACTGTATCTTCATATGCCATTTTAACTGCTTAAATACAGAAGACTCAATTGTCCTAATTCATATTCTAAGAAAGCCTGGCTTTATGAGTCAGGTCATTGGGGAACGGATGAAGCTGGGCAGAGCCATCTCAGAGCTCTTATTGCCTCAGGTCATGTCACAGTTATGCACACTTGGTATGTTCTTCTAGCTGTTTATATCCATCAAATACAAGCCAGATCTTTGCAGGAATGCACAGATGTTTCTCAGGACGCATTCATTCCATGTCTAAAATGTCAGCTTTCTATTTGTTTGCATTTCTGTTGTACATCAAAAGGACCTTTCAGAATTATATTTAAAATACAATGCACAGAAACCTTTATTAAATATATTTAAATCCCCAGGGCTCTTGAGAAAGCTGCTTCAGTAAAACCATTAAGCACGGTCTGGATCAGAGCCTAAAGCATAAAATACTTCTTTTTGACTCTTTTGAATCATCTGATTCCTGGCAGTGTCTAAACTTGGCACAGTTCGGCCACTAGAATCAAAGTTCTGAGTTATGGAAAGCAAGAGGCAGAGCAGCATGGGAATCATCACATAACCTATCACATGGCTGACACTGCTGCTGCCTCCAGTGCAAACAAAACAACAACGGACTGTACACATTGACACAAACTGCCTTACCCAAAGGACTCGCATGCTTCAAGACGGATGCAAAATCCTTTTTCTGGACTTTTGGAAGGCTTTTGATGTAGTTTTTTGCCTTGAAAGAAACATGAGTATTAAATCAGAACTTTTCCTCCTTTACTAGGTACCTTACTGGTGCTTTGCCAGTACCTTGCACAAAAGGATATTTTTTTTGTTCTAAGGTCTGGTTATGTTCACCTTCTTGTTGAAAGGAACAGTTTCTTTTAAACCAAACCTCACAATTCTGATTAAGAAATTAAACATAAAGCTCTGATACCTAATCAACATCTAATATGCTGATTAGAATAAGTATGTATTCATCGTTTGAAAGAATGCCATACTGAAATTTACAGAAGCCTCTAAAAGTGTATGTTTCACAGTTATTCTGTAGTATTCAATCTGCACAGTTCATCTAATGGTTTATTTTAGGTTCTTTATAGCAGGGACTTCAGGATTCTCAAAAACATCACAAGAAAATAGGAAAGAGGAAGTCAGAGACACCCACAGAATGGATGGGCTCTCTGAAGAGGTTCATATTGTCAGTACACTTCCAGCAAAGGAAGTAATGTATCAGCTCAGCTGATTTAAAGTACTTAAATATATTGTTTTTTTTCAGTGTCCTAATCATTTTGTTTCCTCTTAATGTCCAGTAATTATTCTGGCTGTGAAACCTCCTAGGTAGGCAGAGATGTGCTATCAGGGGTCATTTCAGCAGCCAACACACATAATCTCAGGCAGTCTAAGAACTGAGAATGGCACAAGTAAATTCAGGGCACACAACACAGTCTGACAAAGCGGAACACTCACCTCCTGACTCTTCAGTTTTTGCACAAAATCTTGACTTGGTGTACCCGTTACTTTCATGATTTCTGTGAGCTGGTCCAGATCTGAATGCCAGAAATAAGGAACAAAGACTCTCACCATAGGATAAAAATTATGTGTTTCTTTGCTGCTGGAGAATAAAGCAAAACCAACAATGCAACAGCTGAACAGGAGGCATGTAAAAGATGAGCTGTCAGACATACAGAACTCGTAAACAGGACAAGTGATGAATTCTTGCTGTATTCTTTAGCACTACACTCCGCTGTCTGTCACAAGCGTTTGGGCCAACAAAGTATCACCTAAGGTTGAAGTATGGCCAAATCTTAACTATTTTCTTAAATTGTCAGCAATGAAATGACATGACTAAATATTTTCTGCACATCTAAAATATTCTACTATGTATTAGTTACATGGTATTTTGGACAAAAGCCTCAAAAAGCTTGAAATGGACTAGCACATGCTCATAAGTTCATACACTACACCAGAACTTTCTGTGCTGAAGTTGTGGAACCTATTGCTACAACAAATGCATATGTATATATATTAATATTTACCTTTTGTACTGTCAGTGAAACTTTTAGCTGATGATTTGAGGCATCATTCAATGGATATCCCAATCCCACTCTCTATTGAGAAAGTTCAGTAATATGAGTTTTAATTCGCTGATGTACAGATGTGGTACAAGTATCAAATAACTAATTAAATACAAAGATGATAGCCTTACCTAAGCTATATGTTTCAATTTACGCTCATCAGATTTTCAGCACACTCACTGCATCACATAAGCACCTCTCATCATTTTCTGACCGTGGTTTCATTAATGCACTGAGGAAGGATACGGTCCTTTCCCCTGAACAGAGGCCTCCCCGTTATCATTTCAGCCATTATACAGCCCACAGACCAGATGTCAACTGAAAAGATGATAAAGTAGCATTAAAATATTGAATATTTGTTCATCTAAATGTAGATAAAGTTTAGTTTAACATATATTTTAAAGACATCTAAAATTTACCTTGGTAGCCTGCTATAATATACATGGGTGCCTTGCAGACTATGATAAACAGTATAGAGAATACTACTAGCATTTCTGATTGGCAAACAGAAGACAATCTGGTACTGGGCAGAATCAGTTTCTCAGTAACAAACAGATGAATGTCAGAAGTAATTCAGCTAAACTTTCAAAAACTTCTATGGTTATTCTAGCATTACCTACATTCCCACATTCTGCCACTTACTCTGTCTGTTACAAACAAGCACATCTTTGCAGAAAGATTAGTCAGGGAGAACACAAATACAGTAGAGCAGGTTTGTTCCAATTGCTTTGGAACCTCCTGTGAATATTAGAAAATACACACAAAACAACCCACCCATAAACTTAACAAAAAAACACCCCCCCACATGATTACCTGCAATCTACAGGGAAGTTTTTCATCATTATATTATCATTTCCACCTTCAATGTCTCACTCACTTCAGAAACACAGACTTGCCTGATTCGGTGAATGCTTCAGCTGTATTAAGACTTTTCCAAAGAGATGCTGACCTGTTTGCGTGTAATGCATCCAATTAAGGATGACCTCTGGGGCTCTGTACCACCTTGTAACCACGTAACCTGTCATCTCGCTGTCCGTATGCCTGGCCAATCCAAAATCCAGGATCTGTAGTGGAAGGACAAAGCACACCCAGACAGTTACCTATTTCATACAGATCTAACAAACACAGGAAATAAAAGGCTGAGAGCATCCTACAGAGGTGATTTTTGCATCTTTTTCTCATTGAAGTGTCTTGCTCTCATTTTAAGAATCAAGACAGAAGTATCAAGGAGGTTTACAATTTTTTTCATGTTAGATACCTCTATATCAACACTTAAAGCTGTAAAGCCAGTAGAGAAAACAATAAATTATTCAATTAATGGTTAAAGAGATACTGGTCACATTCAGTCCTGGCTGATGTAAGGAGATATCATTATGGTTTGTTTTTTTTTTTTAATGAATAACTCGAAGAAGGGAAAACTTCCTCTAGGTAACATGAAATTCTGGAACAAGCAGAGGGGACTCACTGTTATTCAGTCCCACAGATTTCCAACCTACTGCTTCAACCACAGAACAAGCCTTGGTAAGAAATGCAAGGTTAGTACAATTTTTTAGAGGATTATGTACAATTCTGCTTATTTCTAAGGCTATCCTGTAAGAAGAGGAGGCTCAGGAGTGACCCCATCACTTTCTACAGCTGCCTGAAGAGAGGCTGTGGTGAGGTGGGGGTTGGCCTCTTCTCCCACATAACTAGTGATAGGATGAGAGGGAATGGTCTCAAGTTGCTCCAGGGTAGTCTGGATGTTAGGAAATACTTCTTCTCTGAGAGTGGTCAGGCACTGTAATGGGCTGCTCAAGGATGTGGTGGAGTCAATATCCCTGGAGGTGTTCAGGAAACATTTAGATGTTGTCCAAATGGACGTGGTTTAATGGGAAATATTGATGGTAGGTGGGCAGGTGGACTGGATGATCTTAGAGGTCTTTTCCAACCTTGGTGATTCTATGATTCTAAAACCCTATTGCTATTGCAATGTGCAGAGCAACAAGACTAAAAATAAACATTACAGCCTTTTGTCCATCTCTATGAAATTTGCTAATGTAAGGGCCCACCTGCATGAACAATCAAAAGATGGTGCCAACAGATGTGGCCAACAGTCAGTTCAGAGTTTATCAGGAAATCCACACTATGAACAAGAAGCAGGGGGTTTCAGGAGAGGAGTCTGCTCAGATCACCCTTTGCAAATACTAGATTAAGAGCATAAAATGCCAGGGCTTATCCTTATTGCAACACTAGAAGCATTATTTCCATAACTTCCCTATACCTGCTGATTACCTACAAATCTGGAATGGACTGTGGGAGGGATTTTTATTCTTCCCAATAAAATGCAATTGATTAAGCCAAAAGTTACCCTTCAAAACTGGTCTCAAAAGCCACTGGTGGTACCACCTGGCACAGCTTTGTAGGCCTCTTTCATACAAAAGGCTGTGACACCAGGTCGTGGCAAAGGGCTAAGATGGAATCTGGGCTTGTATTTTTCTAAAGGCAGAAAATGAAGGACAGCAACAATTGTCATGTGTCATTCATTAACTTTATGATTTCTTTTCATCGAAATGTTCATTAGGCTCACGAACAACTAGAGCTCAGCATTGACACAGTACCAATGCAACAGCAATTTTCACATAAAATTATTCTCTCATACTCTGCGTGATCTTCCAGTTTTCAATCAGAATTTCAAAAGATATTTTCAAAGCAAATTGAAAACCAATTTTATAATGCAGGAATTATGAAAGAGAGCAAATTCCCTATGGCTCAAGAGTAAGCTCCCTTTCTACTTAGCAAACTTAATTTTCTTCCTTGCTTCAGTAACTGTAACAAAAATAATTTGTAGCTTCAAGACAGCAGGAAGGGCAGAGACTCCCCCTGTGGCACCTCCACTGCCACTTCTCTGATTCCTATGTAGCAGCTGAAAGAATTGGACAAGGCAGCCGCAAAGCATGCTCTGAGAAATAGAGCTGATTACTTATTAGCAATTATTAATTCAAGGAACTGTTCTGACTTTCCCACAGCTGCACAGCTCCTAGAGCTGGGCCAAAGGAAGCTGCTGAGACACATAAGAGGGAAAAAGGATGGGATGAACGCTGGCAGTACTGCCTTATGCCAGCATATGGTGGCCTTAGATGTGCGCTCACAGGGCAATTCACATCCTATGTATTACACCTGGAATGCACACACAGTGAAGGGCAGTTCAGTCAGCTCGGTGTGAGTGAGATCACAGTTAAACTCCTGCCCTCCTATCTTTAATGTACATTTCTCAACATTTGATAGTTGGACGACTCCATACACCGGTGTTGCCTTTGGACAACCAGTATTTACTGGTTTCACACTGGTACACTTCTTCTGCATGCGGTATCAGAACTTACCATAAAACTAGGGATAGAGAGTCAAGAAAGAAAACCTAAACTTAGTACTACATTTTCTCCTACTTATTTAACAAAACAGTGTTCTGGTATCAAATTATTTGGTTCAGCATATGTAAACACTTAAAAATGTCCAAGGTAACAGAAAAATCAGTTGTATTAGGTAAGGAAATAGAGCAATGATACAGTGAAAGAATATCTTGGACATCTGCACCTCAAAATCTCACTGTACGGGTAGGGGGGTGGAGGGAGAACACGTCCAACTGGTTTATCTAGATTCTTTTTTTCCCCCCACTATCATCACAAGCCAGAAAGAGACAACTGGCTTTCTGTCTTTAATAGGGAAATCCTGAAAAAACACGTCCCTGAACATCCAGGTCTGTTCCACTCAGTCTCCAAAGAGCAAGAAACTGCACTGCAACAGCTATATGCTGTATATAATGCAGCATATAATCCATATGTTACACGCTAAAAAACTATTTCTGCAATCCTGCATCAACTTTTATTGCATTTAATTATGGGAGCGCTTTACAACCTTTGATCTTCTGTATCTCCCATTTGTAGACTTAGACTTACCGTATTTATTCAAAGCTGGAATTCTCACATGACTGAACTGTTTCCATAAAGGCTTGCATCTTTTCACGGAGATGGCCTTGGCCATAAGAACTAAGAGTCCTTACATATCAGGACACAAATGTCCCATTCAAACTACTGTTGTCTTGTGAAGATGTACATGCCAGCCATGAAAGCACAAGAAATGCCATAAAGTGCACCTGTCTTACAGAGTACCAATGAAAGTTAACAGTTGAACAATACAATGCTATATTAGTAACCATCTCCCTATATTGATATTGATATTTTCCTAGTAACACAGTTAAAAGCAAAAATAAAGAACTGATGTATTCCTTCTGTGAAGTGCATGTAGTCTACATGCAATTGATGCTTTTATTTTAACGGTGCAGAAGGAATCGCTATCAAAGAAATACGATGTTTCTGGTGAGCAGTATTTGATTCCTCACATGCTTCTCTGAAGCAATGAGCTGCAAGGTATCATAGGAACAGTTCTCCATTACAGCCCTTGTGCAATTGTAAACATGGCATGATTACTTCCTGAGAAGCCTGACTACTATAGTTACACACACAGGCTTTCACAGGCCCAAGGCTATTGCATGGACTGCCACATAAACACCAACCCACAAGAAGGTAACTTCAGTTCTCACACTGCTCCTCACCCAGCTGGAAGGACCAAAGTAAAGCCTGTGGCATTGACCTCCTAACCAGTAATCTTCTGTACACCCTGGAACCACCCCTCAGTTCTCCCCTGATAACAGTGCACTAGTTTCCCTGAGTGTTCTACATGTGTTCAGCTCTGACATCCTTGGCAGCATTCTGATCTGTGGTACAGCCACTTCGTTTCTTGGCTCCATAATGATCTTAGACATTTATCACCACCTCTGCTGTTCACATGAAACATACACTGACTACAGTTAAGGACATGCAAGTAGGAAACTGAAGATGCTCAGTATTCAGGGCCTTATTTCTTAAATAAATACACAAATACTGTGGTGGTGATTAAAGCCACGCAAACTGAAACTGGAAAACATTTAAAAGGATCAGTCTCCAGTTGTTTTTTCCAAGTTCATTACCAGTGTCCATCTGATCCTCTTACTTCCTCCAAGACTCTTCTGAGCTCCTGGGCTGAAACCCCTTCCTACCACTGAAACCAGTTAGCACACTTACAGCTGCCACCCCCAGTATTTTCTGTGGTGCATTTCTGATACAGACAAAAACTTTTTTCAGTAAACATATCCTACCTTCAATTCACAGTCTTCATTTACTGCCAGGTTTCCAGGCTTTAGATCCTGCAATCAGTTTTGAAATGGATGTCACTTATTTATTTTACAGCAAACAGAATAAAACACACTTTAAAGGCATTTCATTTAGGTTAAATGGGTTTTGCTGCAGCTACTTAACACAGTAACAAGTAAAACAACGTCATAAATCTAAACCAGAAAATAAGACATAACAAATTACAGAAGTAAAGACACAAACTTGAATTTCTATGTCATTTTTCCTTGTGTTCTCCCCTTGGATGACCTTTAAGGAACTCTTCCAAATAAGAAATCTATGATTCTTATATTACATTTAAATATTTTTAAGAGTTTACTTTCATTTTTGTCTTCAAAAAGTCAGAAAAAATCGTAGCCATCTCAATTTTGGTGTCGTCTGCTCTTATGGGGACTTACAACCCAATTTCACGAAGCACCAGTGCAGCTCTGGTGGCCAGCTTACAGTGGATGTAGCTACACCGGTTCTATCAAAGATATAATCAAACTTCAACACGATAAATGTAAACTCAGGCACATTTATGTCCATGCTTACACACAATCGCATTCCTGCTGTAAGAACTTAAACGTATTTTATGTAGTTTCTACTTACCCTGTGAATTATGCCAGATGAGTGAATATACTGCAAAGGAAAAAAACCAGGAAAGCATGTTTTAGTTAATGAGCTCCTGACCCTAAGGCGCTGTTTGAGGAGGAGGCAGAAGGTGTCTTGTCATGGTGCTAACGTCATCTGAATTTTGGGCATGTTTTATTTTACACAGAAGTAACATTCAGGTAACTCAATAGCATTTTACCCTATTCCTCCCCCAGAAACTACATACCAATAAAACAGTTTGATTACTGTACCAGATCATACAGTTTTTCTGGATATATGTCCACTGAAATAAATCCCTCTCTTTTATACATCAGAAATGCTCTTTTGAAGTAGACATCTCAGCTGTGCCATCATACTTTAGATCTGAAAGCCTCAGCGTCTGAAAACACTGCACACCATGACGACTGAGGCATCTCTATTACTCAGACTAAGCAACAAGAGAACAGTAAGGGCTTTTTAACAAGTCCTCATGATGGATGAAGTGGGAATCTTAAATGTCTTTACCTCAACCCACAAGTTTTATCTTTTTCCAGTTCTCTCCTGATCCCACTGAGAGAACAGTAAGCAAACTATGATGTGGTGGGGAGCTGCAGGGTTAAACCACAGCAGTCCTTGTGGTGACCCAGAGGGGCCCAAAGGGTTAGGATGACAGATCCAAAGAGGAAGTGTTGACATAAAATTCTTACAAGCATTATACTAGATTAATAATTGCTGGTCTCAGTGTTGATTTATTTGCTCATGATGTTGTTTCATTTGCACTCCAGGTTGGTTTTCTTAATTCTTCTTGTTTATCGGCTCTGGTGGCAGGCAGGCCTGTATTTATGGTTTTGTCATTTTGTATATAGCAACAGTCCCTCTGCAAAGGAATCCTCATGTTCCACCAGATGAGGGGACCAGGGAAAAGAAAGCACCTGGGCATCTCTCTGTGTTACAGGGAAATACAGGGAAGTAAGCTGGCTAAACAAAGTATGTACACTTGGTAACCACTTATATGTTTGTTGCTTTATTCTTCTACAGCTGGTTTCATATCACAGAACAGCTGAAGTTGGCTGAGACTCTGCAGATCGAGTCCCACTGCCCCACTTGCAGCAGGGTGAGACGCAGCAGGTTGCCCAGGATGGGATCAGTCAGGTTCTGATCAACTCCAAGCACGGAGCCCTTCCAGGCAACCCATTCCAGTGTGGTGGTCAGACACCAAACCTTTTTCTTCTTGTGGTCAGATGGAATTCTCTGTTTCACCTTGTGTCTGTTGCCGCTCATCCTGTCATTAGGCACCAGTGAGAAGTCTAGCTCTATCTTCTTTACACCCTCCTGTCAGATACACATAGACACTGGTCAGAGCCATGTCATGCCACGTCTTTTCGAGGCAGCATGAGCCCATCTCGCACAGCCTCTAATTGCACACTCTCCACTCCAGATCCCCCAGTGCCTTGGTGTCCTTGCTCTGTCAGTGCCCTCCTTGTGCTGAGATGCCTCAAACTGAACACAGTGCTCCAGAAATGGTCTCTTAAGTTCTGAGGAGAAGGAGAAAAATCACTTCCCTTCACCCACAGGTCATAACTTCACCCATACAGTCAAGATGGTGATGGTGCTCTGCTGTCACTGGGGCACACTGACCATCACGCCTGAGCCCCCTTCTGGAAAGCTTTCTGTCCTGCTGTGGCCCAAAGCCCCAACATTATGCACCTCCAGCAGATGGCGCATCACTTTCTTCTACCTATTAGACAAGCTTTAAAACCGCCCATAGAACTGCCAAAGCACTGAGGGCTGAGGGGACTGTTACCCAGAGTGTAGGCTGTAAAACCACTACAGCACAGGAAGATCTATGAAACACTATTTCTGTCATGAATGTGCATGAAGTACATTGGGATGGGAGGAACCAGATGCAAAAAAGAAGAGGTTATAGAATCTGGAGAAAATATCAATACATATATATTTTTAACAATACGCCTGTAAGCAGTTAGGCTCCCAGTAAATGGAGGAAAGGCTGGAGTCTTCAGCCAACAGCCATCTTTACCAAGGATACCACCATGACTATTTGCGTTCCGAATCACTTTGGTGTCTTTGTACTGAGGCCACTTCATTTTCCAAAGCAGATGCTAATAATATTCTATAGGCTATTTTTGCCGGTATGACTGTACACAGAAGGGAAATAACCAGCAGATTCAGGAATTTCTGCACCTAAGAATGTAGCATGTAGAAACAGGAATTAAAGGGACTGCACCCTTTTGAGTTTTATTTTAAGTAAATCCACCCATTTGGGTGAAGAATGTGGTTTTATTGGTGTTCTCACTCCACTGAAGGTTTAATGACAGTTAATAGCACCAAAAATCATGTCAGCACTTTGGGGAGAACTCATCTGTTTTCTCAGCACTTCTCTTGACATAAGACTGCTGAGATTTAATGAAATAGCCCTTATTTCTGGTGCTAATGTAAACTCCAAATGCCCTTCTGTAAACTGAAAAACCTGTGTTGAGCTGCAGTGCTTCTTCAACAATAGTGGTATTCTGTAACTGCTTTCTATTATCAACTGGCAGGTACAGCACTGGAACTAGGCTACTCTTAGTTCAGAAAGTTTTCCATTTCAGTTCAACAGTCTTCTGAAATGGGACCCTATTCTTGCCAAATTTCCTCATTAAGTCATTCACCTGTTGTCAGATTATTCACCCTTAATGTGATAAACACACCGAGACCACAGCAGACACACACTTCACAGTGTTATCATCACTTTACTGGAACAAAATTTCATTCAAGGTTCCAGTTTAATGTGTGCAAAGTGCCTCTGAATGCAGGAGCTCTGCGCATAAGCCTAAAGATGACTTTTGATAGCGTTCATAAATCCTTCAGACTGTGCTAGGAAGAGATCCAACGGTTGTCTGAATTCTGAGGATTCTTGTCTGTATATGTAATTTCTATACAAAACAAAGATCGACTAAAAAGTGAATTAGAAAAGACTAAGGGAAAAGTATTCCAGGCAGCAAGAAAAGTGAAAATGAGGAGTGACTTAACAGATAAAGAAAAACTGAAGAGGAAACAGGTGAGGGAGGAAGAAACAGTGAAGCAGAAAGAACACCACAAATGAGAACAAAAACCAGTAAATAGGGATAACCAAAGGAGAGAACTGGAAGAAGTAAATATTACCATGAATATGTCAAAAGACACTTGAAGAGGTACTTGTACAGCCCAAGAGCTAAGTTTCCATTCTCAAATACTGTATAAATTATGCAATATGATTACCAACCCCATCCTCAGACTGCTAAGAAAACAAACCCAATTCACATTCCTGCAGACAAGGAACCCAAGACTGAAGGAGCTGGAAACTCCAGTCCACTCCACCCACATAAGGGCATTTATTTTCAGCTTGCTTCCATATTCTTTGACATTACACAGCTTCTCTGCCATACAAAAGAATGACAAAAGCCCTCTTAGTTGCAAGCCTAACCAAGTACTTTAAAGAAAAGACGAAAGCAAACCACTGTGCCACCAAAAAAAAAACCATAGAATCACAGAATGGCCTGGTTTGAAAAGGACCACAATGATCATCAAGTTTCAACCCCCCTGCTACATTCAGGGTTTCTAACCATCACACCAGGCTGCCCAGAGCCACATCCAGGCTGGCCTTGAATGTGGGGCATCCGTAACCACTTTGGGCAACCTGTTCCACTGTGTCACCACCCTCTGAGTGAAAAACTTTCTCTTAATATCTAACCTAGACCTCAAGAACAAAACATATTTACTAAGTTTCGTGATGAGAGTAAAACAATAGTTGTCTTTCTGTATCTATTAAATATGGAGCTACAAAGGAATCATGGATGCACTGTTGCTGATACTCTTGTACAGGATCAGCAAGTTGTCCCGCAGTACTATTTATTTTAATAGGGTTTGGCAATAAAAATACACATCTGGACAAATCAGAATCTTGGCAGATGTGACACATTTTCCTGTATCAAAAAGAGCGCTGGATTTCCACTGCATACGCACACCCCTATCAGATACAACTCCCAGCACACTGTCTGCACTTAACCTTTGTGTGCAGAGAAAAGTCTGCTCATATGTTGTAGGACTATAAAGCAAAAAATGTTGTGCTGGCAGCAGCCAAAGGAACCACACCAATCCTAGACAGTGCAGTTCTATGGCCTTCCTTCTATGCAGTGTGTCTCCTGAACAGCAAAGGGAATTAAATGGTCATTGCTGCTGGAGAGCTTGGACACAGCCTGCAGAGCTAGGTGAAGGGACTTAGAATAGTAATATTACAACAGGAATACATCACCTGAATTCTCAATTCTTATTTCTTACATATGTAAATAAGTGAAATGCTATGTTTCAAGCTATGGCAGGGGACGTGGTCTAGTAGGAGCTATTGGTAATAGGTGAACGGTTGGACTGGATGATCGTTTAGTTCTTTTCCAACCTTGGTGATTCTATGATTCTACAAACCCCAGCCCTGCCAGATAACGCTTACTGTCACAAAGTAACTACTGCACAAAATATCAGTACTTGTACAAACAAGGCAAGGTAAGCTCTAACCTGCCATCAAATAATAAGTATTTACAGCTCTCCATAACGGTTCACTAGGAAAACAAAGTTGTGGAATAGAAATAACAAAAAGTGGCAAACCTTCAAGCCTTTTAATATCTGATATACCAAGAACTGGATTCGGTCTTCAGTGAGTTTCTCATGCTTCATTATCTTACTTAAGTCTGTTCCCATAAATGGCATGACCAGGTAGCTTAAACAGGCAAACAAACAAAAACAGAAATAAAGTCAGAATAATTTTGTCAAATAAATTGAAACATGTTTGTATGTTATAGTTCACTGATCATTATATAGATCATTCTGTTACCAAACAATTCTACTATCTTCCCTTCAGGCCCCTCTGTGTTTCCATCTGTTGTCATGAAGAGGTATCACGTAACCCTGACACTGATTATAGAAAGTTAGAAGCTAGCAGAAAAGTGCAGAACTAACTTCTATCTAGGATTGTAACCTCCTTCATCTTTAGTAACTCATACCGGCTTCCAAGCTTAACATTCACAGACCACTTTGTTATCCTTTGGGCAGAAAAAATGCGCAGTTCAATTCTGTAATCACATAAGGATGTAGCAACTACTGAGATGAGAATGAAATTTCTTCTCTCTCACCAAGTCTCACTCTAGATGCTTCTCGACAACAGACCCAGTAACCCAGAAAACTGAGTCTGACTTCTGCGTTGTTGATGCTCTTGAATGTTAAAAGCATATTAAGTACTCCTCTGAATCAGACTTATTAGATGCATTTTCCCAGAGGTCATAAATATTTGAAATGAACCAGAAAATGACATTACTTCTACAGAAAAAAAAAAAAAAACCAACAAAAAAACCCAACAAAACAGAGAAAGAAATATGTATGTGCCTTTTACTGATGGCAGTGACCTTCAAGATTCATTAAGATTTCACCAGCCCACCCTCATCTGTACAGATCCCAGGCCTCTGGATGGATAACAATTTATGTACACAGACAACATTAAAAACAACATATAACCTTCAAGCACTCTACGACCACTTTTACATGTGCATTATTCTCAGTTTACTGTTCGATGACATCAAATCTCTCAGTCAAACCGAGGAAACAAAATGGGGAAACAAGATTTTAGAAATGTGTTTACATTGAGGTTAGACACTTGCCAATTCACTCCAATGGAAACGGGATGCCTACCACATTTAAGTTCCTTGCAAGTCCAAGTTAAAACCCTAAAATTTTTAGAGGGCAGCAATCTGTTATAGCTACATTTTTTATGACACAACAACAGACAATGCAAGAAGTGTGTTCAAAGAAGATGAAAAACAGCTGTACGCAGTGGGATTTCAATTGGTAAAGACTCACGTATCTCTGATTTTGTACACTGTTTCCATCAGCTGAATTTCCAACTCTGACAGAAAAGCGGTGCAAGCAGGGAAATGACACTGACTGTTTCTTCACACAGGAAATGAGATTTTGGCTTCATTACACTGACTCGTGGAATAGAGCAGCAGGAAAGCTGAGCAGCAGATAGAGCAGGAACATGTTTTGCTTTAAACGGGAGGGCCAGAAGTTACTTAAGAAACCCAAAGTCTTGGATGACACCAGCCATAGGGATTGGCTGGTGGTGAAGCCACTTGTCTCTCTTCAGCTGTTTCTGGCCACAGATCAACTTGAATTTGATCTTTACACAATAGGCAAGAGATAACATCTCACAGCTTGTCAGCCAAGGGAAGCCTCACGTATCTAATCCAACCTTTTGGACAACATCCTTTTTGGCTCTGTGGTGTTTTAAATGATCAATATTAACACACGGTCCATGTTTTTTGTACTTCATTTCTCACATTTTCTTGTCAGATAGCTTTTTTTTGGTCAACATACAAATGCACAGGGTTGCTTTTTTAAATATAGATACATTAGAAGAAATCCAATTCAGTTCTACAGAAATAACACATTAACTACATTAAGCCCAAGAGGGCTTCTGACCACTATTTCTGCAGGGACTCTAATTCACAAGAATTGCAGAAGGATCCACAAGTAAAACAGACTTTTAATATCTGTAGCACTAAATATCTGGCATCTGAGATGCTGCCAAAAGGGAGATATCAGAGAGATGTAAACGCCTGGTGCCAGAAAATAATTTATATTATGTACTGCTTGGATCATGTTGGCCTGTGAGGTTAGTAGTCAAGGGGAAATGTACAACACCTTCATCTGGAGATAAGGAATTGCAGAAAGAGCACTGGGAAACCTTACAGGGAATGAAACAGAGCAGAGCTCAGATATTCACAAAACAATTAAACAGTAACAGCAGCTTTGAATTAATCCTAGAATTAGAATGGAGGCATTACTTTCAGACTACTCGCTTGGGTTAATGGTTCCATTATCTGATCAGTCTAAGCTTTAGTGTAAGAAACAAGGCATTAAAGGTGGGTTAGAGAACCCATCAGAATGTGTTTACTGAGGGCTGCATGAAACACACACCTTATAAAACAGGTTACTAGCTCTAACAACACTCTGAAAACCTGCCAATTTCAAAGCTGAACGTACCAGCTATTCTAAGATGGAATTCAGAAAAGACAGGACGCAACAGGTTTGGAGTTCTCCATTATTAGGAAACACAAACAACTCTTTTTCTATACAAGGAACAGTCCCCTGCTCCTAAACAAAAAGAACTCAAAACTTACAAGCCATTAAATTTCTCCAGTGTGACATCTGGTGTGAACACATCCAATATTCCAATGACCTGAAGATAAGGAGAAGGGAGAGAAAAAAAACATGGGTTAATACTATCTTAACACAAAAATTCCTGTAATCAGTGGAGAAATGCAATCAAAATCATTTTCATAACAGGACATTAACTACAGGCGTAAAAATGGCTGAAGTAGTGCCTAACAACATTAGGATTTGCTATGTGTTAAATTTTAAAACTTTGAGGGCTACTCATGATAAAAAAGATGTATGTGTGAAAGAAAAAGTTCAGAGGCATACAGTTTTATACAAGAAGACTAATCTGAATGACTTCTGTTTTTGAAATAAACCAGGTAAATTGGTTGATAATCTGAGCCAGTCATAAGTGGTCCTCACCAACTGGACCAGCACTGACAGCAGTGAAGAACACTTCAAATACCTGCTAATTTCCCTCAGGAGGCGATTTAGGTAGAAACATTGCAATCTCTAACTGGGAGAGAGATCAAGAAAGTAGAACTAAATTCTTCCCATAAAGAGTATATTATCAAGAGAAATAACCACCTAGCGAAACACATCTCCCCATCACCCTTCCTAAGAGGGAGATTTCGGTTAGATGTTAGGAAGAAATTCTTCACTCAGATGGTGGTGAGGCCCTGGCACAGCTGCCCATAGAGCTGTGGGTGCCCCATCCCTGGAGGTGCTCAAGGCCAGGTTGGATGGGGCCCTGAGCAGCCTGAGCTGGTGGGGGGCAGCCAGCCCACAGCACGGGATTAGAACTGGAAAGGCTTTAAGGTCCCTTCCAATCTAAGCCATTCTATGATTCTAGGATACATTTTTCAGTGGAACTACACCAACTGAATATAGACTTAATACAGTTACCTCCAGTGCTTCTCTCAAGCTCATTTACGGCTAGTTAATTAAATATACAGAGCTAGATGCTTCAAAAGATGTAGCTGGCATTGTCTAAAGCTAATTCTCAGCTCAGACTCTGTTTAATCCTGTAAATTCCTACACATTACAGGCATTTAGAGTTGTCTCTTCTCAGCTTCCTAGAACACCCGTGGTTCAAACCTCAAACTGGAGTCCTGCAGTCAGGCTCTGCTAATTCACAACAATTTCTGTTTGCTCAGTGGAAGCTCCCAAGCAGGGCCCAGAAGCCAGGCTCTGCTAGCAGCCAGCTGGTGCTCTGGACACTGGGTTACTTGTGCCATTTCCCAGGTCCAGGCTGCCACATTGACACTGGAACATGGTGTCCTGGCTTTGCTGGAATGCACGCTATCTCATACAGCAGCTTTTCAGGTTGGTTCTTTACTGATGCACACGCCTTTCTCGGCAACCTGCTGCAACACAACATTTAGACAAGCATGTCACAGGCAAAGGGTTATTGTGGTACTGAGTTGAAGGCCACACTGAAAAAAGGTATTTGAAACAACTGTGAGGAAAGGAATGGCATTAGATTAATTAGACACATTATCATGCCACCCCCCAGCTGATGGCAGGCCTGTCTGGCCCTGATGTCATCAGTGCAGACTGGCTCCTGTGCTGAGGTCTGAAATGCTTTTTTAGAAGCCAAACACTCTGACATAAAGCACTTTTCCTACAGTACTTGAGGCCTGTCGAGTACTAACCAGTGGGGCAGAGAAAAGAGAAAGAAAGAAACAGAAATGGAAAATGAAAGAGAATATTATTCCTATGAGACCTGATATCTTTATAGCCTTATTCAGAGCCATCTCTACAGCTGTGTGGTTTAGGGATTACACATCAGTTTGACACTGTGAAAAACTATTGACTTCAAGAAGGGAAACAGGACGAATGGCATATTGTGCTGCTGATGTTACCATTAAAGTACTGAAATGACTCCACAGTTCACCTGGATATCAATCAGGATGGATTTGGGACATTATTAGGATATTAGCATAGCAAATTATGTGGAGGCAAAGACAACGCAGAGAGAGCAGAAATGAAGGGAAAAAAAGAAAGAAAGGAAAGATGACTTCCTTTATTTAAAGCTTTGAATAAAACCAACCAACACTGATGAAATCCTTTGTGCGCCTATTTTTATCCTTTCCACATTCAAGGCACCACAGTTAGACTGGGTGTTACCAAGATGTTGCAAGCCTGAACCAGGCAATCTAATACAGACAAAGACAGAAAGCTCACAACCCCTCATCTCTGCACCCAAATGTACCTTAGAAAAAATCGCTAGTAATATTTTTCTTAGGACTGTCATCTGAAATTCATGCAGAATAATCTAACTACCATAAAACACTGATTACACCTGCAGGGGATCTGGTTATTCTCTGAAGTGCCATCTTCAGTGCCTCTTACCCTCACTGTACTTTTTCAGAAGTCCCACTTGTTCTCTCCAAGGAGGCATTTCCATGCCTTCATTCACCTAAGCTATGTGCCTCACCAACACAAAATTCCTTTTCCTTGGTGATGTTTATTGAACAGCTGTGCTTTGGGATGATTTTCCTTCCCTGGAACAGTCATTTAGTACTTCCACCCAGAACACTGCTTTCTGCAGATATGCAAGGAAGCACAGATTGAAATAAATCCTCCCAGTAAGATACATCTCCAGATACTTCTCCAGGAAAAGGAAAAGAACTGGACAGAGTGTAGGAAACTCCCTTTTCTGTGCTGTGGAATATCCTAAGTCTGTCTAAAATGCCCTCTTCTCCCATATAAATACAGTATCTGCAAAAACGTTGTGGTGCTTAGGCACACAGCAGCGAGGAGCTCCTCATCCATATACTCCCATGCACATTCATGTATTTTCAAGGACTGTTTCACTGGTTTTCTGTAAAGCAGTTTCTGATGTAAGCAGCAGTACATGAACAAAAGACTCGATCTGCTATAAATTAATAAGTAATGCAGGCTATGTCTCTCATGCATTAAGTGCTTCTTTATCCTGTGGATGTTACGCATGAACACACAGTGAAGCTGAGCAGCTCTGGCACTCAAGCTACAAACATTTTCTAAGAGGGAGCCCTGCTGGGTTATACTGAACTATATATCACACTGCGTTACATTTTCTGCAGTGTTAGCTTCAACTTCATGCTCTTGTGCTGTTCCACGTCATAGGGTATTGGCGTCCTTTTAACTATGCTAAGAAGCCTCAATCTTTCTATAACTATAGCCCCCAACACAAGACTCACTCTATAGTCACCTCCATTCCACCCAGGGTTATCTCTGCTGCGCCCCAAGGAGAGATGCCTGCTGAGGGACAATGAGCTCCTTTCTCTTTTCATTCTCTGTGTCACGCTGACAACACCAGCGTAGCATCCTGACACAGTGCCATAAAATCTGACATTGCAAAAGAACAAAGAATCAAAGGAGAAAGGCAGAGAATAACAAGCTTTTCTGACCAGACTCACTGTAGTCCTGAGGGCTGGAGGAGTCTGCTCTTTGTGAATAAAAGCATGAGTAACTTCTTCAGAAGCTAAGGGGCATGATGAAGCACACCAGTGCAGCAGCAGCATGGGCACCAGCCATGCCTCAGGAGGCACACTCCACTAGGGACCTGTACACAACACCTGACAGACTCAGATGCTGTGGACTTAAACCCTGGAGCAGGCAAAAATCCTAACACAGAAAGGTTTGGGTTTCAGTGCTGTCCTCACCGTGTTTTACTTGACTAAGCACATCAGTCTGTTTTATTACTTCTAAGGCTGGGTGTGAAGAAACAGGTGATGGCTGACATTCAGCCTGGATAAAACACCTATTAGGTAGGTTTGTAAAAATAAGCCCATCATGTGCCAACTGGTATCGCCATGTTGATTCACCGGCTCCTGGAGCCACATCTTTTAATACTCAGCGTCGTGTTATCTGCTTTGCTGTTTGCAGCTTTCAGCACACAGAAAAAGTGCCATGAATGTTACTCCCCTACAACACTTTGACAGCAGTAAATCATACAGCCATGCCTCACTTGCAATCTATAAGCAGATTTGCCACTTCCAGACAGGATTGACAGTTTGCACTTTATGGCACTTAACTCCTTAAAGGATGTGAATTTCCAGCTATGCAGTCCTGCAGGGCTTCCTGCAGGAAATCTAATACAGTGAGCATTCACACTGGCACCACTCATCTGTAAAGGCACGGCTCACCTGTAACTCCCTTCTTGGACTGACTTTGTATACATTCTCTTCTAATGCTCATGTCAGGCTGGATGAGCCGCAGTCTGAAGATTCTCCTCAGGTAGGAACATACTTCCCCAATATTTTCTCTGAAAAAACATTTGCCCCCCTGGCTAATGCCAAAAGATCTCACTTTTTTTCATAATGAAGAATTCAAGGTAATTAAGTATCAGCTAACCTGGAATGGAAGGCCGGCACCACCATCTTCAGAAGCGTAACTAGAGTGAGAGCTGATTTGGTGTCTGCTGGATACCTGAGTTCCTTCCAAAAGGGGTAAAAACACTAAATGGCTCTGCTAATGCAAAGCATACATTGCTCTTCAGATGTTGGAATTCACCAGAGTACTGTTCCTACAGAGAGATGACTGAGAGACTAACAGAGTACCTTTAAACAAATACTGCAGCTGACTCCTACAAGGTTTCCAGGAAGACATCTGTAGAATATTAACTGACTCAACTTATAGAGATGTTTAATGGGCATCTGTCAAAAACCTTATGCCAAAAGCACATTCAGAATTTAAACTGGTACAACTGAGTCAGAACTACCATGTGTGCTTATGTTTATATATCAACACAAATGTATGCTGGCACACAGGCAATGTTTTCATTCTCTTTCTGGTTTTAAATCAAAGCCATGATAGATAATGTTAAAGGTCCTCACTTTAAATGAACTCAAAATGTAAAGAGGCAGGGAACAAAAGCAGCACTGCCCACAAAAACTTCCTAAAGGTGAACAGCCTGGTCTTCTACATGATGCAGTAGGTGCCAAAGAAACAACCAAGACCTGTAGTGGGAGGAATATGTCATGAATAATACAACATGAATAAATGAAGAAAAGCAAAAAACACAGCGTGCTTTTCATCCTGCCTTAGCTGCTTTTATTGCTCATTTCACACCATTCCCTCTTTTCTGCCAAGGTATCTGTTTATACAGCTACAAAGAGATCCAGCAGCTTATCTTGCTGGCAGCTAACTTACTGGCAATATCCAAGGCAATATCTAATATCTGGGTTAAATTAATTCTTAGGCAATAGAAGTAGACTATGATGCTTGCGAAACATCCCAGATCCTCTCAAACTAACACTCACCGAAAGACAGACCTGAGTGCCATTAGAGACAGGTCTCACTCTCTTCTCTCTTCTACCCCATGGTCCTCAACACCACTTCCCTCATTGGTTTGTTTTCTAAGGGATGAAGAGAAGTTCAATGCTACAAACTCACATGGCTTACGCAGAAACACTCCTCGCTACATTTCAGTAACGTGCTACTAGAAAGCCATTAGGGACCACTAAGATTTGGCATATAAAATGTAGAGATGGTCATCTCTGCAACCACAATTGCCTGTTCCTGAAAATGCCTGAATAGATGAGCAAACTGACATGGGAGTTAGTTCTCCTACAAGGTAAAATACAACTTCAGTAAAATTAAGTGGGATGACTCCCCTACTTCTGTTCATCCTGTAGGGTAACAGGACATCCTACAACCCTTCCACACTAAGTAAATGGACACACTCTTCAAAGGATCGATAACAGAAGTTATCCAGGGTATCAAGCAGAAGTTTTCTTCAGTTTTCTTCACTTAAGCAGGACACAATGAAGAACTGTAACACAGGGTTATGATATCTTTGCACTCTTAATGGAGCATAAGAGATGCCATTTTTTACTGTGGTGCATCAGACCATCTTCTGTAAATTCTGAACACATCATAAGGCTAAATAAACTACAATAATGCATTGATACAAACACATCAAAACACTCCCCTGAAAGCTACGAAGGGCAGACATGGTCTATCCAAAGGCAATCACAAGGAACAAAAGAAACAGAGCATCACACTTTTCATGTACTCTGGCATCAGGCACATCATGGTTACAGAAGTCACTTCAAAAGAAAAGTAGATTAGATGTAGAGGAGTGAATGGGCTGTAATTTTAACTATCATAAAAACACATTGAAACAGTTTTATATGAAGTAGAAAGAAATAGCAAGATGAAGATTAGTGCAATGGCAGATTGAAGCAGTGTCATCGTTCTTTAGTGAGCAAATACCATAATTTGTGGTAAAACTTTTCCTTTGCACCTAGACCAGATTTTTCCTTCCGTGGCCCAAATGGTTCTAAAAGACTACATTACATATTCCCTTCTTCCATATATACTGATTTGTAACTGTTACAAATGGCACCCACACTCCCCAGTGAGCACTTTCATCTGTATTCTGTAGTTATTCAACAAGCCTGTGTTGAGGTTCAAGTACCGTCCTGAAGGGCCTACATGAGTGGAAAACACAACCCAACAAATGATTCTTGGAAATGGAAGACAATCTGCAAACTCTGGACCCAGTTAAGAGCTTTCAACTGCATGAGCTACCTGGAAATATGCTAAAAGATTCAGACTGAAACATTAAGAGGCACACAAAGCCTTAAGCCTACAACACAGCTTGCTTCTTCTGGACAGTCCAGATATCCCACTGATTATTCTTCAGAATGAACCTAGGCAATGTTAGTACTCAGACTGTTAATTCCATAATGTTAAATGACAATGACAGGTTACTGTTAGCACCAGTTTCTCTCATCCTCACTCTCCAACTTGCCATGAAGGCTATGTGAAGGGAGAGATGCTACAACCTCCCCCACTGACCTCCCACATTATTATTTGTAAGCAGACTCTGATGTATCATTTTAACAAGCCACCACCCCCAATCTTCCCCCCACCCCCCCAATTTAAAGCATTTAAAGCCACTACTGTGATCCCCCAAGCCCACCATGGACCCTCTCCTCACGCTTCAACTCCACAGAAGTTTTCACATAGATCTGTTCAGGATAAACAATTTAATCCCACTTTCAACACTTCTTCCTACAGCTGTTCTTCTTTTGGACTGTGTGGGAATCTGTGCCAAGTGCTCCGTCCTACTCCTTACTTCCTAGTAAAGCACTTCGCTTAGTTATCCCCAAACATTCCCTGTTTCCTATTATTACAAAACCAATGCTTCCAAATACTTGATGGTGAAAGATACAGAGAGCCCTACTCCCCCCAACAGGCATGAACACATAACATGCCCACCTTCAACAGGTTCTGAAAACCTGTTTCACTTTTCAGATGCTGCCGTGTGGGATGCACAGCACAGACCCATCCTCCTGCACCTCCCAGGGATGTCATGATGAATATGGAGTTTCTGAGCACTCCATCACTCTCACTGGCCTGAAGCACAAATTCCACTGCAGTTTTAAACCTTCCCACCCAACCTTTCCTACAGGACAGCAAGATGGTGCTTCTCACACAGAATCACAGAATGACCCGGGTTGGAAGGGACCTCAAGGATCATGAAGTTCCAACCCCCCTGCCTGGCAGGGCCACCAAACATACGCCTTTACTAGATCAGGTTGCCCAGGGCCCCGTCCAACCTTGTCCTGAACACCTCCAAGGACGGGGCATCCACAACCTCCCTGGGCAGCCTGTTCCAGGGCCTAACCACTCTCCTAGTGAAGAACTTCCCCCTAACATCCAACTTAAATCTTCCCTCCTTGGATCCATTTCCCCTAGTCCTGCTCACAGGAGACTCCCATTTGCGTGAGCTGATGTCTGCAGATGAAGGACAGATGAGCAGGTCTTGTCGAAGAGCCCTGAACACTACACAGCTGCGCAACAGCTTGTCCAGCTCTGCCCAGTTTCCTTTCTTTTTCAGCGCACATAAGATCTGTGAGGACTGAACTCACGTTTTCGTGCTTCATGTGCTTCAGGAGGCGCAGCTCTCGGTAGGCTCTCTTGGCAAGGATCTGGGACTGAAAGGGCCGGTACAGCTTCTTAATGGCCACTTTGGTGCCGCTTCTTCCATCCACGGCGGAGCTTCAGGGGAGCACAACAGCGCCGGGTGAGTGCGGGCGGAGAGGCACCGCCGCGCTCTGCCTTGCCCTGCCCTGCCCTGCCCTGCCCTGCCGAGATAAAAGAACCCAACCCAAGTGTGCCGCTCCACGATGGAGCCCGGGATGGGGACACGAGCGGCTCGCAGCGCGTTCCCAAGCACGCACGGGCGGACCCCGCTTCCCCGCCCGGCTCTCCGCGGGATGAGGCCGCCCAGGTGCGGGTGGGGCCGGCCATCCTCAGCCCCCCCGGCCCGGCAGCGCAGCCCGGCGTCCGGAAAAAGTTGGCTGAGAAGAAAGCGAAAGCGCCGCGCCCCGCCGACCCCGGGCTGTGCCCCGCCGAGCCGCCATCGCGGCCGCCCCCAGCCCCGGGGTGCGCCCTCCCCGCCGGGGCAGCCGCAGCCCGGCCCCTTCCCGCTCACCAGACGGTTCCGTAGGCGCCGGAGCCCACGGGCTGCAGGTCCCGGTAGCGGTCCCGCACTTCCCAGAGGGTTTTGGTGATCTCCTGCCGGTAGAAGCCGATCTTGGGGGAGGACATAGCGCGGCCCCTGCCGCCACCTCCAACAAAGAGCCCGGGGGGGAGCGCCGAGCGCCGGGCCGGGCCGAGCGAGCCGAGGGGCCGGGCTTGGCCGCGCTCCCTCCTCGCCTCCCTCCCCTCCTTCTCGCCCGCCCATACCCCGCTCCCTGCCCCGCTCCGCTGGGGGCACCGCCTGGCCCGGCTCCCTGCCCCCTCCGGAGTGCGGGGAGAAACGCGCTGCAGCCCGGTGTGCCGTCCGCGTGGAAAGGCGCTGTCCCGGCAGGTGCTGGGCACGGCAGGAGTGGTGTGTAGCGGTGTGTAGCGGTGTGTAGCGGTGTGTAGCGGTGTGTCGCGGTGTGTAGCGGTGTGTAGCGGTGTGTAGCAGTGCTGCTCCGGCCGCTTTTTCTTCCAGCAGCTCAGCGCCTCCAGCACTTGGGCTGCTGTCCGCCCCTCTACCAGCAGCAGCGTGTCAAAGCCGTGGTGCCCTGGTCAGCTGTGCTGGTGAATGGCACTGCACATGGTTGGCACTAGATGGTCTTTTAGGTTCTCTCCAGCCCATTCTGTGGTTCTGTGGTGTGGTTCTTGCAGTCTGGACTCTTGTGTCAGTGCTTTGGATGTGGTAAAACACTGCTGACTTTTACACTAAAGTGTTAAGGGATATAAAGTAAAAAATAGAAACGGGAAGAGGAAGAAATGTGAATTACAGGCAGTGGAGAAAAACTGCCTTTAGTTGTAATTGTAGAGGCCACTACAGTATTCTCGTGAATCAAATGATATTCTACCACTGAGCTGGAGCAGGGAAATGCATGGTGGCTGTGATGAGCAGGGGGTGCTGCTGTCATGAGGACACAAGCAGAGGTGCCAGCAGCAGCAGCCCTGGGCACGGCAGGGACAGCAGCAGGGTGTGGGCAGTCCACTGCTTCCTGCAGCTCTGTGTGTGCAGGGGTGTCTGCAGGCAGGAGGCAGTGGATGTGCGAGTGGTCCGTGCATCTCTGGAATGGTATGAACCGGTTCAAATGGCTGCTTAAAACTTCTACAGTGCTGTATTTCCATAGCAAACAGTCCCGGTCGGCACATTTAAGGCTAAGACCTGCTTTTAAATATGTTCTATATTTTCTCTTTGCATATATGACTAGAATTCTTGCCCTTTGTTTGGTCTGACTTCAGCCCTGAGCAATGTTGCTGAGGTTAGGCAACTCAGGCTTGCTGTTGCTAGAGTTCAGTTTGTGGCTTATCTGGAAAGGGGCACTCTGGCCTTGTGTATCATTGCTCAGTTCAGGCGAGCAGCCCTGCCCGCCTCCTCTCACTATTTCCTTGTCAGCTACAAACTCACGTCCTTCCACCACACAGGTGTTCTCCAGTACTGCTCTCTGCCAGTAGGTGACCCATTGGACTTAGCTATGTTAGTGAGAACAGAAAGCAGCCTTTAGGCACTTGGTAGGTAGTGCTGGGTCAGTTAGATCAATGGTACTAAACATCTTATAGCTTGGATCCATCCACATCTGGCAGATCTTAGAGCCACAGAATGCAGAGTCTTGGTGACATGCTGGGCTTGGTTGGATGTAGTATGTGGTATTTTCCCAAAGACAATCTGTTGCAATCACATCAGTCTGATACTACAGCCGTGTCTTATCCTAGGCAGTGTGTGATGGGCAAGGCTAATTGAAAAAGGAGTGCTATCGGGTGTTTCTGGGTTTGGCATACTTTTAATGTAAAATCATGGAACAAAAGGAGACCTTCAGACACCATGAATAACCACACTGGACCTGAGTCTTTGGCACTGGAGATGCAGCCCGGTGAGAGAGCAGCAGAGAACATAACCACGTCTTCCTGAGGAGTTCTGCAAAGGCAGAGCAGTTACTGAGCCTGGTGAGGGAGCTGCATGGTAACTGCTCAGGACAAGCTGTCTATTAACGGTGACAAAGTGGCACAGTGTAGCTAGTCAGGGCAGAGAAGTATGGGCCGACCGCCAGTCCTCTTCCTATCAGCGCCTTCCAAAAGTAGTCTGATCTTGCCTATTTATATATGTTGCTGTGGAAGAAGCAAACTGATTTCATGTATTGCAAGGAGAAATCAAGCTGAAACAAAAAATGTCAGTTTTCTTTTGACGATATTCCTGTGCTGTTGTGTCCACACCCTTCCCTCACAGAGCTGTTGCCAACTGTTTTGCAACCATTCGGAGTTTGTTTCTCTGACCTCTGAGCAGGGTGCTTGAATTCCACTGTATGTGGCACAGCGGAGAGCTGGGGGCTCAGCTGTGCCATGAGAATGCTCTGCAGTAAGCTGATAGGAATAATTAGGTACTAGGTGGGTGTTTCTTTATTTCTATTTTCTTTGGTTAGGCATTTCATTTGTTCAAGATGTTGAATGAGGTTTTACAACAGCGTTTCCTGTCCCACTCATCCCCGTGTGCTGGAAGTGGGATGGAAGAAGCAAAGCTCCTTAAGGGTAAAGGGGTCCAGGAAGCCTGGATGCTGCTCAAGACAGAAATCTCAAAGGCACAAGAACAGGCTGTCCCTGAATGCTGTACAATGAGCCGTAGGGGGAGAAAACCAATGTGGATGAACCGGGATCTATTGTTGAGACTCAAGAAGAAAAAGAGAGTCTATGTCCTCTGGAAGCAGGGACAGGCTACTTGGGGAGACTACAAGGAGGTTGCTAAGGTGTACAGGGATGAAGTTAGGAAGGCTAAAGCCAGACTCGAATTTAGATTGGTCACCACAGTTAAAGAGAATAAAAAGTCCTTTTACAAATATATCAGTGGTAAGAGGAGAATCAAGGAAAATGTCCACCCCTTACTTGATGCAGTGGGGAATGTGGCCAGTGGGGATAAGGAGAAGGCTGAGGTCCTCAATGCCTTCTTTACATCTGCCTTTAATGGGCAGAACAGATGTCCTCAGGGCATTTTATGCCCTGATCTGAAAGTCTGGGATGGAATGCAGAATACACCTCCAGTGATTCAGGTGGAGACAGTTAAAGAGTTCCTCCTCCACCTGGACTGTCACAGGTCCATGGGACCAGATGGGCTCCCAGGAAGGTGGTGGAGTCACCATCCCTAGCAGTGTTCAAGAGGCATCTGGATGAGGACCTACGAGATATGGTTTAATGGCTTTTGGTAGCTACAGTAATGGGAGGACGGTTGGACTAGATGATCTTGTAGGTCCTTTCCAACCTTGTGATTCTATGATAAACTGGTGTATGGGGAGTCTGGGCTTGTATCTGCATTTGTGGGGTTAGAAGGAAGCAGTGATGTTTTTAAGCTATCACAGATTATTAGTGTGAGATCTTATTGTACGGAGGAAAAATAAGTCTTGAAGAGTTTTTCATCTCTGATGCAAAAATCATACAAAAAAGGCGTTAAATGGTACAACTGAAAGCTCAGCCTATTTGTCACTACACAGTTGTGCACATCACCTGCTTATATCAGCAAAAACTTAGTGCTACTCTTACCTGCATTTTCTGTCACCCTTAATGTTGAGTGCATTTGTTGCTTTTCCATTTCAGCCTGATGAGAAGGCTGGACAGGACACGTGGTTTTTGCTCAGAGTGAAACATGGCTGGCATTTGAGCCTTTGGGCTGTATAACAAAGCGAGAATGAAATAGGAATATATTATCTTAGTGCTAATCTAGAAGATGTTATTCTATGAGGGGTAAAGTATGGCTCAGCAGAGGCTGCCAGTTATGGCAGGTGTAATGTCTGTTTGTCTCACGGCTGCCACTGAGATTCATTATTTACTGCGTTCACTATCCTTTGTGATCAACGTGGGACCTAAAAGGAGCAGCTATAACCTCTGTACAACTGCACATGTTAATTGGTGACAATAATTGAAGCTGAGGGACTATGTGAGTGCAAAATGAAGCATCTGTATGCATGCAGGATTGAAGCCTAATTGAATGGCTTCGCTCATTATGTAGAAATTTTCTGTGTAATGGATTGGTTAGAAGATCAGCATTAGTGTAGGAAGCTCACAAGATATCCCCCCTTAACTTAGACCTTCTTATGCATATCAGCACTGTATTTTATACAGCAGCAGCAGCAAGGTCAATGGCAGCTACATTAATGAAGCTTTCTGACCCTCTTGATACTGGTCGCATAAAATCCTCGTGCTTTTGTCTTTGCCTACTTACGTGAGTCCCATTTAGTAATGGGTATAGCACTTAGAGCTGAAAACTAATCAATGCCAAAGACTGATGAATGAATGCCACTTGGTAGGCACGCTTTGCAAGAGCATGCTGATTTCTTGGGAACCAGCTTCAGGGGGCTGCACTGTATCTGCAGACACTGGCAGCATGGTTCACCTGCAAGAGAAACAAGCAGCTCCTTCAGAGGGGAGCAGAGGTGCTGCTGTCAGTTCTTTCCAATGAGAAATGAGCTTGCCTCGCTTGAATTCCTTTCTGCTAACAAAAGAGAGAGTTTTATGCAACTTGCAGTGTATTTGTCTTTCAGCAAGACCTAAATCTTTCCTACTGCTCACCCATTAGGGATTCCTGAGCCAATCCAGCAATTACAGGTGGAACTAAGGGTGCTTGTTAAGTAGTTCACTGCGTTTAAATAGTGTAATTTTTAACTGATTCCTCTCTGAGAAGGTTGTGAGTGTTGGAGAGGTGGATGTCTGCATGCTCTTTATTATCCAGGAGCACATGTGACAGGAAGAAGGAAGGAAGAGGCTTTTGTATTGATGGCTCCCCACTCTGCCAAATGCGTATTCTTGCCAATATTCTGTCCTTGAACCAGCTGTCCCCCCGTTCCTGGGGTGAGGGCTCACTCTCTGTGTCTGACCTTGCAGTGAACTGAACCACCTCCTCTTTTCCTTTCATCTTTTGTGCCAAATAAAAAACATACTAAGAGCATTAATGGGAATTCTGCTACAGTGCTGTCCAGTTGATAGGTCTTGACCAACTGTTACATGATATTTTTTCATACACCAGTGTTGATTACCTAGTTTTCTATTTGACTATTTTTCCCCTCTAAGTTCCTAAAGCAGTAACTCTGCTGTTTCATACCGCTGTTGCCGCAAGTACTAGGAGGAGGAAATTCTGTGTATTGTGTCAGATGACAGCCTGTTAGGCTGTGCTTTTCCCCTAACCCATCCCCAGTTTTTCTTTCTATCAGTGCATTTGTAAGTTAGATGTGTTGCTGAGGTGTCTTAAAAATGAAGATGCAGACATTAAAAGACATTTAGCCTATACCTGAGTGCGTCAAAAGATTGAGCTGCATGTTATAGGTTTGTTTTTCCTTTTGCAAGATCTTTTACTTCCAGTGACAAAATTACTAGACTTGGAGCTGCACTTAACACTGATTAGAGTGAGATAATAAATACTAGAGGTAATTTCAGTTCAGTAGGTAGCGAGATAACAAGCTCTAGTGACTGAGAGCCGAAATTAGGTAAATTTAGATTAGAAGTAAATTGCTAACAATGACAGTAATTAACCAGTGAGAGCCCTCAGAGGGTTGTGATGTTTTCCTTCAGTGGAAATGTGAGTAGCTGAGGCACAGCTGTGTTGTTTAGATGTGTTTTGCTGAGAATTAATTCTGTGCTTTACAGGTCAGGGATAACAAGCACCATCAATTATAAGCAGCACCAAAGGCAAGTCCTGCGTGACCAACCTCATGGCCTTCTGTGATGGTGTAATGGCACAAGGGAAAAACCACTAATGTCATCCATCTGGACTTCGGTAAGGCCTTTGACATAGTAGCCCACAGCATCCTTCCCTCCATATTGGAAAGATACAGATTTGATGGGTTGTCTGTTCGATGAACAAGGAACTGGTTTGCAAGACCATACCCAGCAATTGGTGATCAATGGGTTAATGGTCTGGCTGGATATGACTGATGAGTAGTTTCCCTCAGGTACTGAGGAACACCTGCCTTATGAAGACAGGTGAGAGAGACAGGGCTGTTCAGCTTGGAGAAGGCTCCAAGGTGTCCTTGTCCTTTCAGTATCTAAAGGGGGGCTGTAAGAAAGGAGGGGATGGACTCTAGCACAGTCTGTTACATGATGAGGGGAAATGGTTTCAAACTCAAAGAGGGGAGGTTTAGTCTGGATAAGGGTGTGAGGCACTGGAACAGGTTCCCCAGAGAAGCAACAAAAGCCCCATCCCTGAAAACATTCAAGACCAGGCTGGGTAGAGCTCTGATCAACGTGATCTAGCTATAGATGTCCCTGTTCATTGCAGGGAGGTTGGACCAAGTGGCCTTTGAAGGTCCCTCCCAACTCAAGCAATTTTATGACCATTTATCCTGGACAACGTAGGGCACCTTCTGCAAATGCACATGCAATATGTAAAGAAAGAACATAGAAAATCGTGTTTATAATAAAAGTGGTGTCAGGAGATTGAAAAAAAAAGCACAACCAACCATTAAATCCACTATAAAAAGTTCTGCAGTTGAAATTTGGGCCCTGTTAACAGTTCCTTTATTAAACACTTCCTATCAAAAAGCCAAAATGAAATCCTTCATTTTATTTTTACGTACTCTCTATGAAAGGCCCTAATAGAGATATTTACCTCTCTTTCCCTGCTTCTGTTGGTGGACAGATGTTTTTTTCCATCTGGGTTCAGATGATAAGCATTATTAGCACTAAGCCTTCCCTGTTTTGGTCTCAGTAGGGTACTGCCTTTCCAATTACCCTGTCCTGCTGTTGTAAACTGATAAACTTACCACACTGCATTCCTGCGTTTCCACAAGGGAGTCTGTTACCTGTTCTAGGAAAAATAGGTTAATTAGTGGCTTTTGAGGTCAAAGAAATAGCCTTGATTTGGGAAATGGAAGAAAAAACTCTTTCATATTGCCATTTTTTCTTGCCGTTACAATGAGATGATTTGTGAGTTTTGACAGTACTTCATTAAAAATAGCTGAGCTCCTGTTATCCATTACTGTCACCTCTGATTAGTTTGCACGTGGCTATGACTGTGTTCTTCCTACATAATTTATCTCCTAGAAGAAAAAACCTCGTATCTGTGAATGGAAAATAAAATAGACCATAATTTTGTTTAACTACCCAGTTAAGGGAGACTCACAGTTGCCAGGAGAACAAAGTGATAAAAAAACCTCTGTGTCTTTCTACTTAACCAGATACGAGAAGCAGAGATTGGCTGCTCTTTGCCTACCATGGAGTTTAAAATATTCTTTAGAAACATTTGGAGCTGGCCACCCCCATGGATGGGAAACCAGATTAAGCAGATAATGGGACAAATCCCATACTAAGTTCATTATCATTTGGTGCGGAGGGTTCTCATGAAATTTACTGCATCCTTGCCCTACCAGCTGGAAAACAGTTGCAGACGAGGCAAGCAAGCGGGGCATGGGATGTCAGAGATAATAAAGCATGGAGCTATTTTTCTTTTAAGGGGTAAACAAGTAAATGAACAAATAGATGCACAAGACATGTCTGAGTTATGGTTTCTACTAGGTAGCCAGATAAATCATTTAAGGATTCACAACCTTTTCAGTTATTCTAGTGTGAAATTCAGATGATTGCTGCACAACCATTACAGGCCTCATGCAGCTCCAAAGGGTGGCACTGTAATGACAGTCAGACACCGATTCAAAGGACTCTCAATAAATCCATGTGAGGTTAATATGCATTGAAGAAAGCTGAATACAAATTGCTGCGTTCTACTGAATGTAAGTAGCAGATAATTGGCAAACATGGACAGAAGTCACAAAATCACAGAATGGTTTGGGTTGGAAGGGACCCCAATGATCATCATGTTCCAACCTCCATACCTCAGGAAGGACTGCCAGCCTCTAGATCCCCTACTAGTCCAGGCCACCCAGGGCCCACCCAGCCTGGCCTGGAAGACCTCCAGAGATGGGGCATCCACAGCCTCTCTGGGCAGCTGTGCCAGTGCCTCAGTAAAGAACTTCCCTGACATCTAATCTAAATCTCCCTTCCTTTAGTTTAAAACCATTCCCTCTGTCCTATCACATCTACCTGTGTAAAGCACAAACGAGGAGCCAGTTTTTTAGGTGGAATGATGATTTCTATTTCTGAAAGAAGACGAAGGTACTACACCAAGTGTCTTTGAAAAATAAAAGTTCTTGGACTTGATTTTTTTTCTATCTGTTTATTAAGAAAAAATCTTTTTACATAGAAAAGATACAGAGGAAGGTAAACAAATGCAGTAGAATTCAGTATCTATCTCATGTAACAGCTGTACAACTGGATCTTAATGATAAAAGTTGAAGAAAACCGAAGTAATATAAAAAGCCACCTCCAAAATGAGACTTTGACAGTGAGAACGAGACACAAAAAGGCACACTGAGCAGTTTGTGCAACCAAGTTTGCTAATATGTGAGAAAGACAGCCATTAAATCACAGGCGGCCTTATGCCAAAGGATATTCCTGTCTTAGTATTATGCCTTCCATTGGGAAAGGAGACAATACATTAAATTATTTAATACAACTCAGAATGCAGCCTGCCCTGCAATGTATTATGTACGTTTTAATTTTCCAAGCTGGAAAGCCTTCTGCATTTTGCTTGAAAAGAAAATCTGTCAAGCTGGCTACTTTGTTTGTCACAAACCTGCAGTCTGCTCTTAAACCTTATTTTGTCTTGTCTTCCAATGGCAGTTTGGAGCCTATTTATTTTCTCACAGAACAATTGAAGGAAAATAAGATAATGAGGGATACTGAGTTCCAAGTGTTGAACTGGACTGAGTATTCTCGCACTTTGATCTGTAACAGCCTTGGCTGATGTTTGCAGAAAACCACAGAGATGTGCTGGGTGACTACAGGGCACCCTCCTGTAAACTGTGTAAGACCAGCAGCCCTCCACCACAGGCATGGTTAGGAGCACCATCAGGAATTACAATGGTCTCACAAACTGGCACCGTGCAGATTAAAGGTACATATAAGGAAAATAACGAGGACAGACACTTTAATGGCAACAGAAGAGAAAGATTTATTGTTTACTGACTTCCAACTGGTGCTAGACTGTGTGAGAGACATCTAGTAAACCTGTAAGACTGCCACACATGGGACTACGTGTGCATATTCTGTCTATTTGCTACCACACCCTCTCTTCATAAAGGCACTAACTATGAACAAAATGAAAACAGACAGTTAGAATTAGGTTAATGCCAGGAAAAGAAACATAAAGGATTGCTTGTATGGAGTTCTATGTTTATGTTTGTATACATTCATGCGTTAAATGCACAACTTTAGAAGTATTTTAAAACATCACCTTTGTTTTGGCAGTACGATTGATAAAATGAAACATGCAGAAAACATCGTTACACAGAACTCAGTGCATAATCTTGTCAGAACAGAGCAGTTCTTTATCACCCTTTATGAACCGGGAGTACATTCAGATTACAAGGTAAGAAAACCTTGAAACAGACAACACCTGGCTTCTGTATAACGCATCTGCTTTTCCACATCTCCGATATCTTTGGATAGTGAAATCTACGTTTGAACACAGCTTACATTGTGTGGTTATATTTTAACAGTCCTCACAGTGCAGCAAGGCAAAGCACAGCTGCCGCTGTTCACTGTTCTATTTCCAGGCTATCCATTTTCAGGTCAGGTGGTTTAAAGCTCATCACTTCTTCGTAGGTAAGTTCTGCAGAGAGGGGTAAGAGAGAGAGAGAAGAATTACATGATTTTACCTAATTTCTCTTTAAAAGAAAAATACTCCAGACAGAACTGTTAAATGCATACATGTGACTTGTAGTCTGTTTTTCCAGCCTCATTAGAGTCTACCTAGATCGAAACTCAGACTGCGTTCACTAGTTCTGCTAACTTGGATTCATTATTCTATTATGGTACAACATGTCTGTCCCCTTCAGCTAATTACTGAAACGCACTGGCCCTGAAATGAAACCATCAATTATGCTGTCAGATGACCTTACAAAAATGACATAATAAAACACAAAACATAATGCAAACCGGAATCTTTAAAAGCACCCAAACAGGCTTTGAGATGTGCACCTTTAACCAAAAACAATGTTCTTTACCGTCTTTCGTCAATTGCCTACAACATAAATCACGTGCAATGATGCACTCATGCCTTTCAATCCAGGTGGTTTAGGCTTTTTTGTATTCTATTGTGATTAACTTCAAGATCCTCTGACTAAATGTTCTTTTTCTGTCTTGCAGGCAAGCAGCAGTTCTACTTTCTTCAAGAGAGGCCTAACTAGAAACACAGGTTCACAGCTATTTTATGCTGCTTTTGAAAGAGCCCTTTATCTTTTCATGTTCACGTCATATTTTGTGCCTTGTACAGCAATGATGCATCACATCAGTGGCCACCTCCTATGGATTTTCTCAAGCTAGATAACATATTTTATGGATCAAATCCAGTCCATATGTAAATAACAGCCAACTATGTGCTACTTCAGGATCTGGCAGCTAATAAGCATGAAAATGGACTGAGCATTACTGTAAGAAGGGTGTACAAATCCTACAGCTGGGTCTTGGCTACGCTTTAGTTGCGCAGCTTTGCTAACAATTGAAGGATTCCCCTGGAAGAAACTCCACATACAGAGCCCTGAGGCTGAAGGATTTGTTGGGTGACTCAGTGCTTGATCTACAGCATTTAAAGAGCACCTGGTCACAGGCAGCCAGGTATGTCAGAGAGCTCCTGGCTGAAGTCAGTAAGGTAGTGCCCTCACAGATCAGGTGCCTGGGACTGTATTATAAATTATGCTGCTGGCTGTGAACTGCCTGCTTATGCCTCTTTCCTCTGTTCTCCTGTCACCTAGTTAGCTGAAAGTACAGATGTTATGCTGAGATATGTGAAACTGGAGCAGCAGCGAAGGAGCGATAGTGCGTAGCGTTCAACTCTGAATGGCATTCTCTTGGCCTCTGCATTTTGAAATATCTTCTAACTGATTAAACATGTCAGAAGAAAATCTATGAGCTTGGGCTGCAAACCTCAGCTGAGCAACAGAGGTCAAGGAAATTCTTAAGTGCCCAACGTGTAACACAAAGTGTCTGAAATCTCATTTTGCTTTGGCTGCTCAGTGCCCCTTGGGATCAAGCACCACTTTTAATTTGAACAGAAAAAGAGAAATATGGCACTGATGTCTGGAGAAAAATGGGTCAATATTTCATTAACAATTCAAACATTTTATGCAAACTGTGACCTTTAATGTCACCTTATTAAATCTGGCCCACATGGTGCTTGAAAATATTTACTTTCCCAAGCTAAGAATGTGGCCAGGAGGAAGAGCTGCATGTTTCATGCCAGGATAGTCTTGAAATTCTTTTTTCCTGTATAAAGAAGGAATTTCATCTGTAGTTCCCAAAGCACAGCGGTGTAATAAATACGGCACTGCTGTAGGATACACTGCCCCTCCTATGGAATTCACCTCCAATTTGTCAGTTCGAAGTCAAGCTAAGACTGTTCTTAAGTTATTTTAACAATGTTTCACCACCGACAGAAATCAGCTTTATTGAATTGGAAACTGTTAAACTTGCCAGTTAAGGACTCTGTCAGCTCAACAAGCAGCAGAAAGCAAACCATCCATTGGTAAGTACAAAAGCAAACCGAACACACCTCCTCACTGCCAGATTTTGCATACAGAGTATGGTTAAGGAGCCCTGATGCCACTCAATCCTCACTTTTTCTATAGACCCTTCTAGGATGTTAGAAAACCTTTTCAGGACTCTAGGAGGCTGCTTTACTGTAGAGAGACCCATGACCTATTTTGTATCTCTCTCTGAGGCGTGTTTGCTGTAGTCAACCTCCTCAATACCCAGGATAAAACGTGGCACAGAATGCAGAAAGTCAGCGCAAGGACATGAGGAAGGTCCAGGAGGTCAGTAATGTTCATCATAAAACTAGCTACTATGCTCATATATTTGATCAAACTAATCTGGGGAACAAGTTATAGAATATATAAGCAGAAAAAGAAAAGTATTTATTTTATAGATTACATAAAGATGAGCTTAAGCCAAAGAGAGGGCTTTATTAATAAACAGGAAGAGTTAGTTTTCTAGAACATTTCTCAATTTAAAATGGTGAGTAAGGATGCTTTAGCTTATGCTATATCCCCATTGGACAATGATGAAATTGGACTGTGCTTTTCAGTGTATTTGCAAACTTACTGTTTAGCCACACTATTTCTGTGATGCTACACTGCAATATGATCATGTTGCAAGCATGAAATTAACTACTGAAAAAACGTTGCAGTATTTCTTTCAAGTTTGGGGTTTTGTCACCCCAAAGTAAAACCATCAGTTCACACCTCAAGCAGGATCAACAGCATGCTTTATCTATTCACAATTAGCTGCCTATATCAAGAAGGATTAGTAAAATACACGTGTACATAGCATTTTTTCACTTCTTCTGAAGAAAGTGAGGCCAGAGCCCCATATAGTGTCAGCTGCCCTAAGACTGTTACTTCAGCTGAGGATCTGGCCTAGGAGATTGAAAGGAAGATGAAATGAGTGGTTACATGGTAACTAGTGTCAGCTTTCAGTTAAGATTAAACTTGCTATAGGAAACCTAGTCAGGTGTTGTTAGAGGAAGAATGGAAGAAGGGAGCAAAATCCAGGGAGAAACTACCAGCCCTTCCACCTCTCTACTCACACAAACACATATGGACTGTCCTTGCATCCCTGAAGTTTAAGAGTTAAAACTGCTCTGGTCCAAAACAGAGAAATACTGTTTCCGAAGCCAGGTTTTGTTCTGCTGACCACATTAACTCCTATGTGCAGTTATCTGTTACCTTTCCATTCTTCTATGGTTCGCTCTTTATTCTCTATTGACTCATCATAGAGCTCGGCCTCAGGTTCGTCATCCGGATCGTGATACTGCACAAAGTATGGGTGTGCAAGCGCTGCCGAGGCAGTGATTCTTTTATCACTGTCCAATATCAGCATCTTCTCAAGAAGGTCTACAGCTATGGGAAAAAGAGAAACTAGGATCAAAACCAAAAGGGACCATCTAGAAGTGGGAGAGAAGGCAACTGTTTACATACAATTTGTTCTCACCTTATGCTCAGTTAACATTATTGGGAAAAATACCCACAAAATTTAAGCAATATAACAATTTTTAGAGATTTTATACTATAAGTAAAACTTTCATAGCTGGAAGAAGCTTCTGGTTTGCTTGTGGAGCGCAATGCAGTTCATGATAATCTATCTGAAATCTGGTTCACCTCATCAGACTTTTACAGCCTTCACTCTGAAAACATCCGTGTGCTTCAAGTTAAATCCCCCATGTTGTGCATCTGGTGCTTAACATGGTCCTATCAGACAAAAGCACCAAGAGGCCTACCACCAAGTAAATGGGTTTAAAGGGAACAGCTGCAGATTATTAGAATATACTTATATTTGTAAAAATAAAACTGTATTTTGACAAATATAAATAATTCCCATCTTAACTCAAAATATTTCCCTCTATACAACTCTTGAATGTGCACCAGGTGAAACAAACTAGGCAGTGTAGCAAGATGTTTCAGGTGACTCGAGCATCTTCTTCGCCGTGTCACAATAAACGATTCATTGAAAAATCTCTTCTGCACAGGCAGATCCAATTGATTAAACACAATAACAGCTGTGCTAGATCAGACCATTGGCCATCTAGTCCAGTATCCTGTGTCCAACAACGGTTAATAAATTCTTAGGAAATAATACTCAAAAGGAGCATTCAAACAGCTCTATTTCCTGGTGTGTTCTCCTCCTTGCCAGCAATTCACAGCTCCTGGCCTTCCTGAGCCAGAAGTGATGCCTCTAGTCCAGATCCTGTGACAGTTTTTATGCACTCCTTCTATATATCGCCTGCTTTTGCTTTTCACCCACAGACTGTTTTCACCCACTGAATTTTCCATTACGACGAGCCAGTAATTTCCACCAAAATCAAAAGATTTGGGCTTCACAAAAGAAAAACAGTCTCAGGATAGAAAGTTAAACAGTGCTCTCTTCACAGTGACAACTATCACATGGGAACACATAGCAAAGGAAATCTTTGGTTCAAGTGTTAGAGATTTAAGCTGTATCACTCTTACCTAATGGATTGGCACCACGAAATACTGCTTTCAAATCTTGTTGAGGCATATGTGGAAGAGATTCAATGTACTTTCTTGCCTAGGAATAGATCAATATACATACCACATGCACAGAGGTTACATTTTGCCCAACAGTAACAGCATCAGTTCTAAAAAAATCAAATACTCATTGCATTTCTTACACATGGGAAACCTTCTAAACAGTCGCTCATAAATATGATTATTAGGCAAGAGAGTTTGAAACAGGTATACAGTTCTAGGGGTTATATGTTAGCACTTATGTTCTCATCTGTGCAGAATGGTTCACTGATGTGCATCCCCAGAAAACACATGCATGGGGCTTTCAAACAGAAACTGCCACCTAAATAATCTATCAGTTACCCCTGGCAAAGTGGCATCATCCAATGTACTCCCTTCCCTTCTCCCTCTCCTCAGGTGATCAATAGTTTCACCAACCAAAGAACAAAGGCTGATTCTCCTAGGGCACAGACCTTCAGGTGTTTAACAGGACTTACAGTTTGCCTTGTCTCCAAGCTGTGAAAGGCTCATCCAAACTCCTCTAGGAAGGCCTACACTCATATCTGACCCATGGATACTGGCATGATGCCTGACACCCATGATCCAAGGAAAGGGCTGGGTGGATAAATCAGTGTTATTCAGTGAGGAGGCTGAATGCTGATCATGAAGGCTACAGACATAACCAGGAGATCTGAGAACACAACAGCTAAAAAAGCAAGTTTGTTTCCTGCCCAAACTGGCCATGTCCTCGTGCTTGGGGTCCCCACGTGCAGGACGCTGCACTTTCTGTTGTTGAACTTCTTGAGGTTACTCTGACACAAAACCTGTGCAGTCCCATAGCCACATTTAGACAACAGATCCTGTTCCCTACCTTTCTCTGCCATCTTAGTTTCTGTATTGATATAAAGGTATTTTAAATCATTACATTACATAGGACACCATTTAAAAAGACTGTGCTAATTTAATAAGGCAGATCTTTATGTTTTTTCCTGCTGTTTCAAAGCTATAAGCACATTCTATTATAACTCTAGACAGCCATTAGTGACATTTCAGAATCTTAATATGGTTCACATCCAAATGGAAGTAAAACTTCATGACTTATGTCTCCAACATATTAAAACAATATTAGCATTTTCCCTTTCTGCTGTAGGAGCTGACAGCGAGGCTTTCTTTTTCAGCAGCTGTAACCAGTCGTGCAGAGAATGATGTTTGAAGTCTGTACAAACACAGGATTCACACCACCTCTTTCATGCTCCTCAACTTCACAGAGGTTGAAAACACATACTAGAATGTCAGAAATAAGTTTCCAGGGGTATTAGTTTATATACGTGTATGAACAGTGCAGCTTTTGCACATTCTTGCATGGTAACTATGGACTAGGTAAACCAGGCGTACATTTATCTCACGACAAACATCTGTGGATTTGTGGATTAGTTTCTTCTATGCTGACATCAATTAACATCACTAATCCAACCATGACTGAATAAGATATGGTCAAAATTACCTCCAACCAATGCAGACCTGTCAAAGTATATTTAGAAACCATTCAGCTGCATTTATATATTTGCCACTTAAACTCAACTAATAGAATATAGATGTTTAAATTAATCTGAAAATAATGAAGTGCTATCAGTTTAAACCTGTATTAACAACACAAGACTGATGAAACAGCTCAGTAACTTGAGCTGAAAAATCCTGCTGATTTTTAGTTCTCATTTATTTAACACTCTACTGACAACTGAAAATAGGCTTGAGATTTCAGATAACCTCTGGCTCTGCTGTTAGAGGAACAGTAAAAAACTGCTCACAAAAATTAGCTGCACTAAGTAAAATCTAAATTTAAGGACAAAAAAATCATGGTAAAGAACAAGAAGGAAGGAATGGAACAGACACTCCCAAAAACCAGACAAGTTCTTCCAAGCAAGGCATGCATCTTCTTGGCACTGCTCCTCTACCTCAGTAGCATCAGCCTGGAGATGACCTGGCTGCACTCCCACTCATTAACTTGTTTTTTGTGTTCTCCCTATGCTCTATAATTAGCCCCCGTGTCACAGTTTCAGAATCCCTATGGATCACCATGTCTGCTTAGACAAGAAATCTAAGACAGAACCAGATACCATCTCCAATAAGTGTTTATGGTATTCAATATTGCAGAAGTCATAGAATCTTAGTAACATATAAAGGCTTCTCAAGTTCCTATGCTTAACACAGCGCAGTACAAGACTTGATCCAATCCCCTGCCATAAGGACTGATCCTCTTCCCGTTCTGTGGCTCAGTAGCCACAAACTCCAGGGCTGCATACTGGTGTGTGCTGATGAGGTTTCACCATCCTTGGGCCTTCTAGAAAGGTAGCGTTGGTTTTAGGCTCCCCTACTCTTTCTGCTTACTTAAACAACTAGCATTTTCTTTATTGAATTCAAAGGAAACCATCCATATACATAAGATCTGAAAAACAGCCATCAGTACTGGAGTGATGTCTATATGGAAAATGTTTAAGGAAAAAGCTGCAGCTCAGCAGGTATCTGTGCTGTTGTTTATCTGAATTTCTACACCCTGCCCATCACACCCTTTATCAGTCAGTGCCACCCCTCATTCCTTACAGCTCAGCTGGACTCATACAGTTATTGCCTTAAGGGAATCTTGTAAGCGTAGCTTTAACAGAGAAACAAGGTGAAAACAGTTTGATGAATAAGGGGGAAAAAAAAATTACATGGAGAGTTAAAAATCACATTATTAACAATACAGATACCACCATCAAGGGTGGGCCTCACACAGGCATTAAGAGATGAATAAATACGAATTTCAAATTAGTGTCTTATTCCAATTAAGATCACCCACACAGAACACGTTATTTGGTTCTGGTATCTCTGTTCCCTCACAACAATGGAAAATATAGAAGCGAAAGCGATATCAGATTTAATAACAACAATGTAATGCTCTGAGCTGAATGTCAGTTTGAATTCTTCTATTCTAAGTACAGCAGAAAAAACATCATCAGGATCAACCGTGAATTCCTTTGAAACAGGAATGGGTATCAAAATGAATCTAGCTGACAGTCAAGGTACTTGGATACCTCTGAAAATAATGTTTTCTTAATGGTGCTATTGTAGCATTAAAAAAGAAAGGTGATCCCAAGGTGTTTGCTCATTTCCAAATCAGATGTGTCTGTCACACAGTTAAAGAAGAATGATAAAGCAGTGGCCAACCCAATGGAGCTGTGAACTCACGTGTTCCGATGATATCTTCTTCAGAAGTTCAGAACTGGGTGTACCCACAACTTCCATTATTCTCTTCAGTTGATCAATATCTACACTATTTCAGGAAAATTGAAGGCATCGTAATAAAAGTAAATGTCAGACAGAACCGCTGGGTTAAACAATTTGTGAGCTTTCATGCAGGTGGTTGTTTAAAACTATTAAGCAAGACAATTCCATTTTAGTCCTTTGGATGATATAAATCCATACCTGCTTAAACCTAATTTGGAGTACCTAATTCTTTATCATTTCTATAGTACTATGTGAATCTCTGTCAGGTGAGTCCGTATGTGAGAAAATTGCCTGCAAAAATATTGCTTCCCTGTTCCAGCTTCCAATTTAACAGGCTCTTAAGCCTAATTTGAATAGCACATTAATGTTTCTGAAGGACTGAAAAGCAGTACATCATACCAAATTGGGGTAGATTGCTAATCCGAGAGCTGGTAAAAGGAAACATCCCATTTGGTGGCTTTAAACTGTTTTTTTTATCAATGTCAATATTAAAACCTTTAAAATGTGCATTTTTCATTGCCATATACAACCCATAAAACACACTACATTTTTCCCTAGAAAATGCTATTTTACAATGTTATTTTAGTTGTAATCATATAATTAATTACATAATTGTAATCATATGGTTGTAGACAATATTTTTTAATAGCAAAACATCTTATTTCTTGAAAGCTGGATGTACTGAGCTTTCCATGTAGTATATAAGAAATCTGAAGCACAGTGACCATCCAGCTGATGGACATCTGAATGACGCCTGTGCTTATATTAGAGCCTGATGAGGCTGAGCATGGCAGAAGAGTCAGTGGGAAGCCTTGGTCTCAGTTCTCTTAACAACTTTGTCAGGCAGTTCCAACATGATGCTGTTCCACACCTGGCAGTGTTTGGTTTCAGCATAAGCACTGGCTTTTGTGGAGGTTTAGAGTAGTAAGCTATGTCAGCATCCAGTACAGAAGCACGTGCCTTTGTTTCTCACATTAAAATCTTTCTTTTTCTGATGCAGTTATCTTCTCCTTCCTCATCAACATTACTGTTCTATTTTACCGCTCTCCTCAGCACCTGTTCTCTTTTCTCCTGTCACCACGGGCAGTGCCAATGGAATCCACAGCACAGTGCTGGAGGAAAGAAAGTGTTCTGTCACCTCTGTGGCACTTCTGGAAATTCTGGCTTTTTTTGTAACAAGAAACAATGTCCCTATTTATTCACTTACTACTGACAAGTAGGTTTTTTTTTGCACTTTAGGAACTTCCAATCTCAGAGCAGTTCTATGTCTTAACACAGTATCAGCAGATCAAAAAGTACTGTCACTACTCAGCTTCATTTTTAATGTATGCCATTTGTGTAAGACACACATGTGGAAGAAAACTGTTCTGTTGTAACCAGGTTATTACTTAAACACAGTTACAATATAAGGAAGAAACGTAACTACTGTTTAGAAACATCTGCTCCTGTTTCTTTTTCTACTGGCGGGTCTCGTACGTAGCTGCCATACGCACCAAACTGAACGAGTAACAAAAATTGTTGGTTTTAGAAACTTGTTACCTGAAAAGCATTTTCATACACTTGAGCTATTAGAAAAATGGAAGAACTGGACAGTATTTCTGAAGCTGCATTTTTCTGCTTTTACTTAAGGATACAATCATCTCCTGGAAACAGGGCCTTCCCTTTCAATAACTCTGCCATGATGCATCCAACAGACCAGATGTCAACTGTCAAAAATCGAAGAGAGAAATGTGTAGGATGAATCAAAGACATCATTAAGTGGAGTTGTTTCCATACAGGTATACTATAACTATATACAGCTGTAGCAAAATGAAGCCTCCATACCTGTTTGATTGTAGTGCATCCAGTTCAACATGATTTCTGGAGCTCTGTACCATCTTGTTGCAACGTAGCCGGTCATTTCATCATCAGTTTGTCGAGCCAAACCAAAGTCTAAAATCTACAGAATGATAAAAATAAATAGAAATAGCTCTTGTTACTTTTGTTATCAGTTTTGATTTTCCCCATTACCACCTGGAACAAGAGGATCTTTAAGGTTCCCACCAACCCAAGCCATTCTATGATGGTTTATATCTGAGTGTATCCTGCAGCCCGAGCATCGCTTCACCAGTGAAGTAAAACTGCAATGCTGTGCATGAGCTCCTGTGCTCTCCCTGCCATGTGCTATGGGGATTATAGAGATACCTCCATGGTGATTAGTCTGGCCCTTTGTCCTCTGAGAAAAACTTTCCACTTTACCTAAAGTTCAGTTTTCCTCTGACACCTGCTTTCTGAAGAATAAGCACTGTTGCTATAGAAATGAAACACTGCCAACTGGGAACATTTCTATGAAGCACCAACAGCAAATGCCACTGGCCACAGCATTTAAAGACCACACAAACAAATCACAAACCCCCAGAAGTTCTGTTGTTTCCCTCTCATGTTGCTTTCAGCACTGTTGCACGCAGGCAGCATTTACCTAAATCAAGCAGTGTTCTGATGTCACCAGGAGGGGAACATATATCCTGCATAACAAGGTATATTTGCATCACGCACCATCTGTTTTTGATAGAGCTCCCCCAGTGAAACAACAACAGGGCTCATTTTAGGCACACATATTACTCATAGGCACAATGGCAGAATGTTCCCTTCCATATGTTCTCTCTTGGTGAATTTACATTGACAGGAAGTCACTTCGAATAATTTTTTTCTGCTCATTTCTTTCTTTCTTTCCATTTTTTGATTAGTCTGTGTCCCACTGATTGTGGAGCTAAAAGGAATCCCACACTTTAAGAGATGCTGTTGTGAAAGTGTAATGTTCAGCTTCAGTGCTGTTTGCTAACTGACTATTCAGCATCTCTCTTGAAACAGAAACATGAATAAAACCTCCTATGCTGAGATCCAGTGTTATCTGTTATCCTGATGGCAAATCCTTTTCACAGGGAACACAAACATTTTAAGAGTATAATTCAAAATTCCGCATTTAAAATCCACTATAATGATACCAAAAGTCTAAAGAAAAATGCTAAAGTATAAACAACACATTAACACATTTACTTCTAATAAACATTAGGAACATTATATATTTCTATAAAAAAATACATAAGGCAAATAAAGCATGAATAAAGGCCTGAAACTTGAATACTAACGTCTACATTATTATAAGTGTCAGTAAGATTTTTTTTACTAGCTGATGCCTTCTATCAAATGTGTACACACAAACATGTTCTGCATCTTTTTGCTTCTATTTCCTTCTTGCTTGTACTTGGAAACATCCACTAGTTTGTTCCATTACAAAATAATTTGGTATCAGAGGAAGGAAAGCTATAAAGAAAGCAATGAACAACGTAGCAAATAGTAGGAAGAAATGTGCGCAGATAAAATAATAGAAAACAAGATTAAAAGGCTCTTACAATACAAAGGCACAGCACACGTTTTAAAGTGAATGATCAGAACCAGATGAACTGTAACATTTCACAGATGCTGAACATGTATGAGTGAAAACATTACAGGGATAATCATGAAAACTGCTGAGTGTCTGCAGCTCTCACTAACCCAAACAGGAACTACAGTTCCTTACAACAGATCAGATTAGCATGAGAACCTAAAAGCATTGCTCTTATTCAGTACTGCTTTTTGTATTTGTTTTTTTTTGCTGTTCTCACAATATTTGGAAATTTAAATCCCTCACAGCTGGAGTAAAGCGATCATAGCAGAATCCCAGTCAGAGAAAGAAACATGTCATGGAGGAATGCTAAGCTACTCATTTTCAAGCTTTAAGGCTTAGAAAGCAAGTACACTTCCCCTTTTTCCTCCAGAGCCTCGTGACTATCAGTTAATATTGCATCACATGGACACAGAAAGATCTGTATTTATATAGAGATGTGAATTAACATAGTACCTGAATAGTGTGAATTACAGGCTTGTTTTGTTTTGGTGTTAATATTGCCTGTGCCTGGGGATGCCAGCATCTCTTGTAACATTTTTATTAAATTTAACTCGTATATCCTGTAGATATAACACTGAAAGTTGCACCATGGACTCATCTAAACTTGGCAGATGTAGACATCATAGGTTAAAAGTGCAAGAGATACCCAATTAAGTACTCTATCATGAGATGTGCTATTGGCCTGTGTTCTGTCTGTGAGGAACTAGGGAGGAATGCTTTGTAAAGAGACTTGTGGTGATAATAAGTTCACAACTGGAAGAAAACACGTGTTCATGGAAATGCTTCTATGGCCAGGGAACAACAGTACTAAACATACAAAATTAATGGAATCCGAAACAAAACTAGCAAACATTTATTTTCCTTAGAGAATTGTAACACTGAAAGCTATTAAAATGTTCTTCACTATAATAGAATGATTCCTCAAGCACTCTTCATTACAGCAGAACGATTCTTACCCTCAATTCACAGTCTTCATTTACAGCTAAGTTACTGGGCTTCAGGTCCTGTACCAGAACACAGAGAGTCAGTCAGGTACCATTTTAACCTTTTAAGGTATATTATAAATATGTCTTAATAACACATTTGCCACATGGAGGGACACACTCCATTCATTTTTATAATAGCAATGAAAGAACTCACCCTGTGGATGATTCCAGCCGAGTGAATATACTGTGAAACAACATGGGGAAAAGAAAGGTTGGAAGTCAGAGGTTAGAAAGATGTAGGTCACCTGGTTCATCTTTTCGCTATTGGACCTGATGGTTTTACATACAGCAAAGATTTATGTCACACTACATATTCAAGGAGGATGGAGACATGACTAATTTCAAAACCTATCTGCTTTATCCTACCCAGAGATAGATATTTCAGAAAAAGTAACTGTAAACACAGTTTACAGTTTACACAGTGCAGGTGATACTTGCACTGATTCTCCATCAAAATTTTCTCCTTTTAAAAATCTGCAAATATTGAAACATATGCCACTCTTATCTAGATGGCAATTTTGTGCAGCTGGTTTCATAGCGCAGTCGGTGGCATTGGGAACAGTATAGCTGACACCTAAGTAATACAAGTAATTTTTCCATACTGTGATCACTGTAGGTGGCAGCCATTTGCTCCCTGGCATGAGATAGTGGCCAGAACAGACATCCAGGCATTGCTTCAGATCCACTTTCAGGAGGCACACAAAGCAGTGTTTCAGTGGTTACTTAATGTCTCTGCCATTTTACATATAACACAAGATCTCAAAGACTGAGAAAAGTTAACCTCCAATTTCCTACAGTTCAACTACTAGAGCTGATGGCCAATTTATTTATGTAATCTTACTGATGAGGACCAGTAGAAGCTCTGAAACATACTCTTCCATTCTGTAAAGAAGCAACTACCATCTTTCAGGAGCAAAGAGTACATGAAAAATGTTTATATCAACTGGGGAAAAACCCAAAGAAACCAAAACCGCATCCTTTTCATTCCAGGCCTGCACACTGTTTATCAGTAGGGCAGAGACACACTTAAATGCTCTTCACAATAACTGTAAACAGCTGAATGCAGAGGAAACCAGAGCACTGCTTGCAACAGAATTAATTGCGTACATTGCTGCTGAGAAGGGCCATTGTAGTACCACCAAGCAGCTCTACCTGCCTGCCACACCAACCCTTCATGTGTTCCAATGGGATCTGCAGGGCTTGAAGCCTGTATTGAGTACTCCCAGACAGATGTACCAGTGAGTTCAGGTATAAGGATTAAAGCTGTAACGATGGCAGCTTAGATGTAAAGAGGAAGTTATCCCTGATCAAACGTTCAGCTAATGAGATGTGAGAATTTCAATTCCAAGAAACAAACAACCCCTCCCCTTGGAAACAGACAGTGCATCTCTGAAATGAATATTCACTTTTGAGCACAACTGTTACTTAGCTGTGACACAACACAGTCATATCCAACACCGTGACTTGGATAATTAACTCTGGATTCATCTTCCTACTTAAGCTACTAACTTAAGTAAATGAGACAAAGCAATTAAGGGCCCAATTCTGCAATTCTTCTTCACTAAAATCTGCACTTGAATTGACAGAACCCACAAGCACGAATAAGAACGAACCTCTCAGGCAGCAGATGACTTCCTCAAAACCACACAGTAAACAACCCAGAGCTTTTTACCACTGCTTGCTTTCAAACACACAGTTGTTTTCCTAGTCAACAATTTCAAATATTATGAAGTTTACTAAAGCAGCTGAGCTCTCTCTTTTCTTTTTGCATATGCCTGGAAAAGAACCCTCAACACTGGCTGAGGAAAGTGTTTATCATCTAGGACTGGGAAGCATTTCCTAAATGTTCTGCTGTTTATTGACACTTCCATGTTTAATGTCAGCAAAATGAAACACATTTTAGTTCTTTAGGAAGCAAATTTTGCTACAGTTTTGTTGCCAAATGCCTACACGATTGAGTTGTATAAAATCTAACAATATGATTAAAGGAAACAATGAGTTTACAGGAAGATCCAATCCTAAGTGATCCTGTGTAACGCTGTGCATTGCTAGGATGAACTACTACTTCTAAAAGTTTCCTAATAAACCCAGTCTACTTGCTTATTTCTTCACCCATGAGATGCTCTCTACAGTAAATGGGCTGTTGGTTTTTTTGAAACTGGCTCATGTTTTTCAAAGCACAAATGTGAATGAATTGCAACGTTAAGCTTTAACAATTTCACATTCGTCATAAGTTTCTCATTATTTTCCCTTGAAAGAGAAAATGTCTGAAGCACACAATGTGTGCCTCAGAACACCTTCACTTGAGAGACCGTATGACGAGTGAATCTCCTTCACTAATAGCTCAAATAGACCGACTAGAAGTCAGTGTTTGATGGACATATTCCCTGTGCACTGCACACATCACCAATTGCAGGCCTGGGATTTATTTTTGCTTAGTAAAATAATAAAGACTCCTGAAATATTTGCTGCTAACTGAGCACCCCCAGCACAAACTGAAGTGTTCTAAATAGTGAACCAGTCATTACCACAGTCATTACCACAACATCTTGGTTGCTCTCTTGTATATATCCTTACATTGAGCCAATACCTTTAGTCCTCGAAGTAACTGATATATAAGAAACTGAATATGGTCATCTGTTAACTTCTGGCACTTCACAATGTTATTTAGGTCAGCACCCATTAAATTTGTCACAAGATACCTGTGAAAATAAAACAGACCTCATAGAAGAAAACAGATAAACATTCCCCATTGGAGATTGGTACAATGTAAATCCTTGTAAATAATGAGTAACTACATGCTCCTGTTCAGATTCCTTTAGCAGCTTCTACTCATGTATGGTTTATGTCCCTCCAGTCAGCTATAAGCTCTAATAAAGGAATCACAGCTATGAGACTTAATATGGGGAAAAAGAAAAATCCTTATGGCACATTAAAAGCTTTTATCTGTTTTTCTCTCCATGAAATACTAGAGCAGTTCAATCAAGGGAGAAGGCATCATGCCTCTAGATGAATAGGGATTCTGACCAACACAGAAGTAGGAGCTTGGGGCCTCTAAATTAGTTCCTGTGAGGAATATCTGATGATGGAGATTAACATCAAATTGGTTGAAATTAGATTGCTTTGAGTGCTTTGTGTAATTTATTTCCCTACCTCCACTGAATTTTATTTGATTTTTATTTTTTTTTTTCATAATTATTGTAGAACTATTGGTTCACCTCCAAAAATAAAATAAAATAAAATAAAATAAAATAAAATAAAATAAAATAAAATAAAATAAAATAAAATAAAATAAGTGTTGGGACAGAAGTACGCATCTATCATTCCTAGTTCTTGTTTGCATGGTTTTTCCCCAAAGGAGTCTGGCCACTAACTTTCATAAAGAAAAAAAATATGTTTGTTAGTATTTACTTCTGTAAACTATTTATGCAGTTGCTTATAGCAGATGTACACCAAGAGCAACTCGGTATCTATGGTGTGCTTCAGTAACACCAAATTAAAACTAGCTCTCCGTTATCCACATATCTGATTTACCTTGTCTAAGGTAGCCAACAGAATATTTCCTGCATTCCTGAATGATCCCATCTGCCTTTGAAAAAAAACAAAACAATCTACAGATAACACATAATTGAATTGAATGTGCTTTAAGCTGCCTTTATGCAACACCAAAACATTTATGAGATGCCTGCAGTCTTATAAACCATAATTCAAAAAGCACTACAATGAGGCCTGTCACCTTGCTATTCTTTTTATGGCTTTATAAGTTGATGCTAACTTCATACAGAGCTAAATGTGGCTTCAAATCTACTACCAAAGTACACTCTTCCTTTCTACAAACAGTGTTACTTGGTTACTTACTAATTAGTCAGAGTTATTTTAAAATATTACTTACACTTCATTAAAATTTTCTATTGATGTTGCAGGTGTAAAAACATCCAGCAATCCTATAACCTGAAAGACAAGGGAATTTACATCGTATTTTCAGAGAAATGGAAAGCAACATACAACTCACATTGACAGTGCTTAGGATTTTTGACAGGAAGCTGACAAACACATGGCATGCACTCAGTTAAAGATAAATGTAACCTGCAAAAGAGGCAGTTTATGCAGTTGGAAACTCAACTCTCTCCATGATCAATTGAAAAATCTATTAATTGCAAAAAGTAGAATGGGACTGTAGATAAGCAGAGAAAGTCAGGAAATGTAACGTCATGTTACAGAAGAGCTTCCATCAGATTCCATTAGCTGAATCTCCAAGACCAAAGTAGATCATTTTGCAGTAAAAAGGCAGTGTTTTACTGGAAGTCTTTACAGTCCAATGACTTCATTATAGGTTAGTTATCCATGTTCAGGCATCTGGTGTAGCCAGAAAGAGTTGTACGCACTTTTCTAACAAGACTGTACCTAATTGAAATTATACTTATATGACAAACTTGTGTCATAAAAAATTTGAAGGGAAAGCTCTCACTCTTCACTTACATTCTCATGCTTCATGTGCTTCAGCAACCTGAGCTCTCGGTAGGTCCTCCTTGCATGAATAAGTGACTGGAAAGGTCTTGAAAGCTTTTTTACTGCCACCTTCTGTCTTGTTTTGGTATCATAAGCTGAACTACAAGAAAAAGAACGACCACGTTGAAAGCACACTTCCTTTCAAAGCTCTCCCCTGGTTCACTGGGTTTTACTGCAGAAACTTCTGCTCTACGGGGGATTCTCAATCCTTTGTCCTCTTTTACCTTCCACTTATGGGTTGCAAGTGAAAGAAGCTAGGCAGCAGTAACCATGATACAAAGACAATTCCATAATGTTTCCTCAGGCAATACCAGCAATAAATGAACAACAGGTACTTCCTAAACTTCACAGCTCTTGCTGACATATAGCGTGTGCTTAACTTCAGCCGTGTGGAGCTACCCCCCTGAGGAGGACACTAAACACGCAGGTATTTGCATAAAAGAGAGACCCATTGTTTGTTGTGCATTAAAAGATACAAGTGCAATGCAGCACAGTTAAAAAATGTCTGTAATGGAGCACGAGAATTGAAATGATTCCTTTATATTTTGCTCTGTGACATCAAACAGTATGATTACAAAAAGACTGAGTTTGATACTTCCTGTTGTTAAGAAGAATATTGCTTTAATTCACCATTTATTCATTTAATTAAGAAGTTGTTCAAATAAAATACTTTGAAATTCCCAGTTTAAAATGTGGATGACACTATCTGCAATTGCTAGCAGCAGCAATAGCACAGACCTTAATACGTTCATCTTACTGAACTTATTTTTGAATTACAAAACACTAAAAATTAAATGACATGGAAAATGCTCAGTGCAGGATGACAAGAGGCAACAGCCACACTAGATGCTATGATGTCCTTGCCATCAGTCTTTAAAATACTCCCGACAGTTTTGAAGCACTGAAGGCCAGGCTGGATGAAGCCCTGAGCAGCCTGGTCTGGTGAGTGGCATTCCTCAGAATCAGAGGAAACTGATTTAATCGACTGGTTTCTTGCAAGCACCGTGGAAGGAGTGAGTCACTCACAAGATCAATGAAAGAGATAAGCAGATTACTTAGCTACTTTCTCGCAAGCATCACAGCATCGGATCTTCAGGGAGGTTTTAAAGGTTGTGCCTTTGCAGAGCACCTCAGGAAGGGCATTCCCAGAGCAGAAGAAAGCATAGGAAGTAGGAGAAAACCTGTTTCACTTTGGAGGAGTGGGTGGAAAGGATACCATAAAGATGCTTGTTCTGACACAGTTAGTCAAGATATGAGGACGTTGCTCAAATATGTGGAGAAGCTCAGAGAACAAGTGGTGCAAGAACAGACAGTAGAGGCCACAAACACAACATGAAGGCTGCAAAAGTAAATCTGAAGAAATAAAAAGGAAGCCAGTACTTTGCTGTTAGTAAAACAAAAATGCAGTAGAACTCCAATGACTGTAATCCTGGACAGTGAAGCCAATGGAAAGCAGCATGAACTCAGAAATACGCACTTGCTATATCCTCTCTAACATTTTATAGTGAAAATAAGATAAATGTTTATACAGATAAATAAATAACGTTGCCCAAAGCAGCAATCTGTGTTCAACATCGCAGCTTTTCTGGCAATTCACAAGCCTCCCAACCTCATGCTTGTATGAGTTCTTGAATATTGTATACATTACACACAGATAAGAGGAATTAAGCTTGAAATCCCATTAACATGACCAACATCCCTCTCCTCCCCATTTTTAAGTCAAATGTGGATTTCAGTAGTTTAAGAACTGCAGATCGTTAAGACAGAATGCTTTTCATCCTCCATATGATTCAGATGGTACAAAGAACTACTTTTCTGTTTTAGTAATTCTTAGGACAGCAGGTTTTTAGACCCGGGATGGAAACCCATAGCAAGAGAGAAAGGAAAAACAAATTACAGCTTCAGTTTTGGGACCTTCAGTGGGAAAGCATGAATTGAAGCTGAACAGGCCGGAAGCTGTCTTGGTTTAAATGCGTTCCCCCACAGTCAAGAAACCATGGAGAATGGTAACTGGAGCTGATGCCTTCAAGCCTTCTCCTTTCCTGGTTTACCATTATAATTCAAGCTATGAACACTGGAGAATCCAGAACAATAGATTTCACTTTGTTGGAATACTTTTGCTTGTCAGATTCAAGGATGCCTTGCATCTATGACCTCTGATCACTGTTTCTAAGCAATGGGCCACAGTCCCATCCCTCCCTACCTCTGATTTTCAGACTGAGTCTCTCCTTTTCCCCAGTGCATCATCACAATTGTGATCTGAGTCATCCCCAGTTCCCCCTGGGCAGACTGTTAGCAGCAGGAGTAGCCATTTCCCTTTCTGTGCTGCTCTCAGAGCACTGGGCCTTCAGCCTGTCAGTGGGCAGCCATGCAGCTCTGCGGGCCCACCTGGCCAAAACCTGCAGGAACCCTCTGTGGCTGTCACCAGCTGCTTATCAATGAGATTCAAAATGGCTCCTCCAAAACAAGTGTGTTGTAAACAGCCCAAAGACCTTCTACTATTAAAAAAAAAAGGTTAGAGGCCCTCACCTTCCCTTATAATACACTACACACTTCACATACCCCTGCATTTCACCCTACCCCTGTATTTAAACTAGAGGCCTGCTCTTCAGCCTTTTGGTATCTTGCAGTATCTCATAAAGATCTGACAGAAACTCACAGCTCTCTTCTTTTGCAAGGCATTTTCTACTGATGCAGGTCCCTTGGAGCACAGGCTTCAGCTCTGGCAAACCAGCTGTGAAACAATTGCTTGATGGCAAAAATGATCATCCTTCCAATGATTCAACTGCTGTGTCCTTGGTTTATTTCCATTTACTTATCCTAAGCTGATCACTTATATTGCTTTACATAGCTGGACACATTAATGCTATGGAGATAAACTTTGATACTTGTAAAGGGATACCATCTCCCACCTCTAAACCGTTCTTCACTTTTAGCATTTCATCTGTTGAAAACAATAAAAACAAGTTTTCAATTGCCTGGTTTCAGTGAGCCTTCCAACATTACCACAGAGCAGCATGCTCTCACACCTCAGCAGTACATGGGAACGCCACGTCAGCTAAAATTTCCAACATAACATAAAAGAAACTCGAGCCTAACTATTTTCTATTTTACAACAAACAGCACTGTACTCATCTCAGTAATACCTTATTTAGATATGATTGTTCTTGACCCAGAAGCCCTGTTACGCCAGACGTTTTTTGCTGTCCTCTCTCAGATCAAGGATATAAAAGAGTCATTATTTTCTTTGAAGGGATGGCATCATTGTGACACAGATAAGAGACTTTTGCTTGGTGCAACTTTCAATCACTGCTTAAAATAGACACACCTTTCCAGTGCTGTCAGCTCCCTTATCTAATATTTTGGTTGACATTCCACCAGATGAAAGAACAGTATCTATTTATATGCACACGTTTTAAGGCTTCAGAGAAAAGCATGGACATAAAAAGCTAAAGTAGACCAAAAATTCAGATGGCAAAAAGTCCAAGATTTTGAAACAGTTTCAAGCTAACTTCATGACTTTGACAGGGCATGGCTTCTTACTGCTGAAGTTTATAAATATTGACTGTACATATAGTTATTTCCACAGTATCCATGGTTAGTTTATCCTCTGTGGTTGCAGACTGGTAATACTGGACAAACTACTCCTCTGCAGCCTGCCCACATCCTTCAGGGCTTTCTGGATTAGGAGCACAACATTCAGCTATGGCTGTTTTAGACTTTGAGATCACATTTGTTCCAACAGCTGGAGGGCTGCTTGTGGGAGCCCAGTCTACATGCATGGGGCCAACTTGCAACCTATTTAGTAAACTCCAGAAGGCAATGCAGGAAGTTCCTGGGCTCCACAGGTCCCATTCCTGAGCTTAATAAATGCCTTGGGCTCTTGGGAGGTTTTATTTGCTGGGTGCAGTACTGTAAGAAAAGTCTGGAAAAAGCCCAGCTTGAACTGAGTTCTCCTTGTTTCAGCAGTCAGCTGGGGTCTAAGCTGATGCACAATGAAGGCATGACCCAAGCTGACTGTGTGGTGCCACTATGGTGCATCTGCAGTGAACTCCCAATTTACCCTGTTATCTCTAACAGCTGGCATGCCATACCCCATCACCACAGACAACCATAAGGCTCTGGTAAGCTGAAAAGTGTGATTTTATGTTTGTAGAAGCATTGTATCCATAAAACTAATTGTTCCAAGAGATTAAGTGCAACAAAACAAAAAAAGAACCAACACACAAAGAGAAGACTAACACTTCCAATTTAACTTATACCACTCAGTGTCCCAGCTTGTGAGGCTGTTACCCCTGCATCACCACGTTTGACAGCTGGTTGGACACTATATTTCAAACCTGGAGGGAATATGATGCACGAGCCAATCCTTAAATTTGTTGTTACAATGATACGAAGTTTGGGTTTCCCACATAATGTTCAAGGCTACTGCTTTTACATCCTCCAGCACAGCACTACATGGGAGTTCCTTTCCTTCACTGGCCAACCCAAGGGAGACACTTCCCAGAATGAGTATTCCCCACTAAACACATACATGTAAATGCATGTAAGTGTAAAAGGAAAAAATCAAGGAAAATGAAGTGCAATTCACGCTCAAAACACAGATTAACATGAGCAGAACCTTAATAATTTTGGTAAGAAATAAGTTAACATCCAGAAAACAAAATGGAAAGTGGACAGAATTTCTGCCACATATTAAGCACAGCCGCACCTTGAGCTCTTGCTACAGATCTTAGCACCTTTTCACATTCCCACCAGCTCCTCCCATTATAGGAGATATGAATATCTTTGTGGCCAAATGTCTGTTAGTAACATCCAGACTTCCTTAAAGTAACAAAAAATCCCCACACAGGTAGCAGCAGCAGAAGGGTGTATGTGAGGAAGCACTGAGGAGAAGGTATGGAAGAGAAGTCAGCATGCAGAGAATACAGACTCTGATATAGGCAGCCCAAACTGCAGTGTGCATTGGCAAGTACGTCAGAAAAAGCGAGACACACAGGAACCCTGACCTGACACTTTCTATAGCACAGTCTGTCATCTGAGTTCCTCACAGCTGCCGTGAATAACAACTCTTTTTATGAAGGGCTGCTCCAAAAGAAATATTTCCTATGTTATGATGGTGGCTCACAACACTCGAGGCAGATGTGGGTGGTACAGCAGTAGACGTTGAACCTTCCCATCAGTATCCTGTTACATGTTGTTGCCATGTGACAAATGTCTGACTAAACAGTGTCTGATATGGATGTGCGTATAAAGCAAAGGTGTGGTACTGAATTCCTCCATGTGGAAAACATGGCACCCGTGTTGCCCACAGAGGCTCTGGAGATCCCTGGGGATCTTAAAAAGCTGCCTGGACACACAGCTGGGCACCCTGCTCTGGGTGTCCATTTTTGAGCAGGGATTGGGCCAGTTGGACCCACAGGTCAATGTTAACCTCAGTCATTCAATGATTTTGTTAACAGTCCAGAAAAAAAGCACAGACAGCACCTACCCAGCACCTGGAAAAGGACTGCAGCAGCCACTGGTAATGCAGCAGAACAAGGCCACCTGTGGTAAGATGAATCCAGGTAGCTCAGTAAACCCAGGGACTGGTCCATTTGTTTCTTCTTTATAAATGGTTTGTTGCTTTACACAAATTCAAATTGGTGAGTTCTACCCATCAAGAGGTAGAGTTTGTATTTGTTAATAAATCACACCAATCACAACACATATGTGCACTGGAAGGAACCCACAGAAAAAAAATGAGACAGTAACAAGACAGAGGGTGGGAGGATGAGCAATGGGCAGCTCTGAAACAACACATTCATCTATTCATTAGAGAAGAAGAACTTCCTTAATGATGACAGGTTATTCATTGTAAAATTACATCCTATCACTTGGATGTTATTCCTACACACTATGCTGAACACTGGCATCAATTGTTTTGGCTTTAGTTCAATCACTGTCAATTACCTCAGATTAATTTACCGCTAGCGCTAACCATAAAAGTAGGAAATATCTATTACGTGTGCAGTGTAACTGCTCCTTAACCAACATAAAAATAAATACACGCTTTTAAGCAGACCTTGCGAAAGCTTTATTGAATAATTCCTATGCACGTGTTTTCACGAACGCAGCACCGATTTGCTTTTAATGATAATATGTATCATTATGCTGTATCAGCCTCTGTATCTACAAGCTCATTTTCCTCTGCTGGTCTGTCTCTTATGTCTCCACGGTGACTTAAATTTTCCAATAACTTTATGGAGGAGCAGCCACACTTTTCTAGGTGAGTTATAGATAGCATAGCTTACATCAGTGGGAGCGATGCATTTAAAAATACCCTTGTGAGAGAAACAAACAAAAGGTTTTGGGGTCATAAGCTGTTGTCTTCTCTGCACCCGCAGCCAACTCATGGATACTAAAATAATAATGTGTTTCAGACAGCCTATAAGCCCAGTGCCAGTATTTAAGCAAGAAAATCAGTCAACTGCCACCAAGCCAGAACGATGCTAATGACAAATGTATTCTATCCAGTATTTTGTTAGAGAAGATTGCAGGCAGCTACAAACTGCGTGCTCAGTACCTAATGCCAGAAACATTCCCAGTTAAACCCAATACAAAGTTGAATGTGAAAAATATTAGTGCTTTCAAATACGTTATGTAAACCTAAACAGACAAAATCCAAACGTTTTTGTCCTTCTTTTTCCTATTCCTCCTTCACTGCTCCTTCACATTTCCTGTTTTCTCCCTGCATGCTGCCCACAATATTAAATGATAGCCCTCTCTGCTCATCTTGTGCTCCTCACTTCTTTCACATCTCATGTAGCCCTGCTCCCTAGGAAAGCTCTCCTTAATTCCTCTTAAAAGAAAACCAGCAAAACACAAAGAGAACTTCCATGCTTCTTGAGCTTGCATATTTTCACCCATCCTACACCTCACTCCACCACACTCTTCGTGTATGTTTCTTATCTGCCCTCTAACTACTCCCCTGGCTTAGCAAGAGCCTCCTACCTACAGATGTCTGCCACAGTTATTTGCAGCCCTTCTTATCCTTCTCTGCTAACACTTCCTTCCTGATTCAATATCTTTCACTGAATACACTCTTAGACACTTTCATCTGAAATATGAACCTCGACTCCACTGAGTCCCACCTTCCTTTCCTTTCCAAAGTCAGTATCTACACTGTTCAGTAACTGGAAAACCCGCTGAATGAAACAGGACAGATGGGATGACGTGCCACCTGCACCCCACCCCATACTCCAACAAAGCCGCTTTCATCCACCTCAAGTGTTTGCCTCCCTGGCCAACGCTCAGAAACACCGTTCTGTCTTCTTCCTTCCCTGATTGATCTTTTGAAGCTTGGACAGCAACTGTGTTAATGGGTTTTTTTGCATGTTTCCAGTAAAACGTAATCATATTTAGGATTAATCTCAGCCCCTGTATGTACACAGGAAACAAAAGACGAGAAGCAGCCCAAAGCAAGTCCACTGAAATAAACTGGTTCTGCATGTGCCTGGGGCTCTGCCTCAACCTACAGAGATCTTTGGTTTCCATCCGTATTTACACACAGGAGCTGTGTGTTATTACTACTCTAAAAGCTTATCTAAGCACACACTGTTTAAACAAACATGAAATGTTACAAGGCCACATACCGTAATTCCAGTAAGGTGAGCTTATAGTTGAAATCTCATACTCAGTCCCTTTAGAAACATTATCATATTATATCACACCATAAGTCATCAAGTACAACCTTGGATGAAGGAATTTGCTGCTGTTATTTTTTGTTAATTTTTAATTTACACAGTTGTTTCAGCATCAATTCAGAGCACCTCAATGGAGAAAGGATAGTCTCATCAACCTTACATTCCAGTCCCACAAGGCACTGCCCTCAGCACACCAGTGACAGCCTAACCAGCAATCACAGGACTGGGTGGATGGGGGGGAAAAAGCAGTTAAGCTTTTTTTTAAGACAGGATTCAAGTCTTCCATTTCTATGTTTTCCACTTGTACTTCCCCAAAGCAAAACAGAAGCCTAAGCTACCTCCAGCTGTTCAGGAGATAAGCCAGGACAAAAACCTAATGGATCTTAAGCATACCCTTCATGTGAGCAGGGCGGAGGGACCCGTTTAAGTGCTGCACTTTGTGCACGACTTCAGGCAGACTCTGCTCACCCACTTCCCAATCTGACACCTATGTCATCACACTCAGACTTAGCAGCCTACTTTCTGAAACATATTTTGCAGGCTGAGTCTGTGCTGGGCATTGCATGCTCTTAAAACGAAAGGAGACTGCATGAGGAAAGACAAAACGTATGGAAAGAACAGCACAGAGAAAGTACTGCTGACAGCAAAGGCCTCTGAGGAAACAGTAAATGTTTGGGAAGAAGTCCTTGACACGCTTCTGTTGATCGGGCAAGGTCTGTTCTTTCCTCAGAAGGTAGAAAGCAGTGTCTTCAATGTTCTAATAGGAAATAACCTGTTGGGGAGATCAGAGACAACACACTGCAGAGGCAGAGATGGAATTAAGTATGTTGAAAGACAGAGAGTGAAAGCTGGCATGAAAAGAGTCATACAAGCTTTAAAAAACCTCCACACAAATAGCTGTCTGTGTTATGTAACTTAAGGCATAACAAAACAATGTTGGAGATGAAGAAGCTCTTGTCAGACAGGTGGCAATTCTGACACCCAAAGCAAAAGCTGGACTTACAAATAGTCAATAAACTGGGCCAAAACATGGCATCCTGACTCAAAATCTTCTACTGATTTTGAGCTGCAAGCAAAAGAAGGGCAAGCAAAAGTTAGCTTAAATTCAAGTATCTACATTACACTTCTTATTACCAAACGCTGCTTTGGTCGCACACATATCCCGTGTCGCAGATAAGTTACTGTACAAGAGGAAAGGGAAGGACCAAAAAGAGCTTCACTGAGGTAGAAAACAGGAACTTTGTTCTTTTCCTAAATCCAGTGTTTGGAGTCCAGGACTTTGGCTTCTTTTCAGCACAGCACTTAAGAATTTGTTTAATTCCAGTGGTTTCTGTAAGACTTCAACATGCTTTGGCTGCCCAGGGAGGTGGTGGAGTCTCCTTCTCTGGAGATATTCAAGACCCGACCGGACACCTACCTGTGTGACGTGGTGTAGGGAGCCTGCTTTGGCAGGGGGTTGGACCTGATGATCTCTAGAGGTCCCTTCCAACCCCTACAATTCTGTGATTCTGTGATTCTTTGAGACATTTTCCTGAATAGGAGCACGATTATTCACGGAAGCGGCACAGCACATTTCTCAGGGGATCAGCTGTGTCTCATGGATCTCCCGGGTAAAGCATCAGCTTATGGAAGGAAAAAATCAATTTCAATAGGGACTAAAAATAGATGGCTTTTCAGAGTCTTTTCCTCACTTTCGAGACCTGTTTGGGCTTGTAACTCATCAATGTTAACAAGACTATTAATGTAGAGTAATATTTCATTACTGCACTCAGTGCTTACACAGGTATTTTAGAGTGAACCTATCCCACAGCATCCTCATTTCCTACAGCACCCTCCTCTTCACATGCCAGCTCCTGGGCATCTCCATTGACTAAATACAGGGATTCCCTTTGCAGGCAGAAAAAAAATAGGTACCATAAACAACACTAACCCTGTTAGAAACAGCCACAACAAAACTCCAGCTGTGCTGTGAGCAAACCACCACATGTTCTCATTTCCGCAGCAACCTCTCAAGCCCTGACAAAAAGCCAGCAGGGTGGGTTTTCCCCTTAAAACTATCTAAGCACAAACAGGAAAGGTAATCAGAAACACAGGTTTAATGGGAAAATGACCGTGGTTACTGTTGTACAGCGTATCCAGCTTCTCCTAAGTAAAATATGAGAGAAAAGGAAGATGTTTGTGATCTAAATTAAACCAGATGATGAGTTAAGAGAGAATTCTCTGGCCCTGTGTGTAGCTGCTGGTTGAAGGGGGGGTCTTATATAAATATTCCTGCTTTACATGTGGGGCATTTCACAGAGCTAGAGGAGGGAGCAATAAACAAGAAGCTCCACAAATGCTCCCTGGCAATTGACTGTGGAGAGGGAAAAGTTTTGTGAACAGCAGAAGGCGGAGTCCTACAGAACCTCTTATTGTGCAGCACATCTTAAAGGCCCGCTATAGATATATGGGTGTTCATGTCACAGAATCACACAATTATCAAGGTTGGAAAAGACCTAGAAGATCATCTAGTCCAACCATTACCAATACTTCCCAGCTAAATCCTATTCATCAACACAACATCCAAACGTTTCTTGAACACTCCCATGGTCGGTGACTCCACAAAGCAGCACGATCCTTCCTCACGAACTCTTTAAACATCACCCGTTATTTCCAAAACCTGTCTCAGAGCGTTTTAAAGGACAGCTCAGCTCATCAAACACACCCAGCCCTGCGCTGGGAGCGATGTTGTAATTCCTAACACCCAGGAGCGCGGCGCGATAAGCGATAAACCCTCACACGACACAAAGGCTCCCGATCCCCCGCCCTGTGCAGCAGCTCCCGGGACCGGCGGTTCCGCGGTCGGTCGGGGCGGAGGGCAGCAACAGGCGGCGCGCCGTGACTGTGCAAGATGCCCGCGGGGCAGGTGTCACCGCAGCGAGAGCGGCACCAAGGGTCGGAGCGGAGCAGGGCAGAGCGCACGGCGGGGGGCGCCGAGCCGCACACCCAGCCCCGGCTCGGCGGGCGCGGTTGCCCGGGCTACGGCGAGGCACGGCCCGGCCCCGGAGCGCCGCCGCCCGTGGGGGAGGGAGCGGCGAGACGAAAGGAAAGCGCCGGCCGCCGCCGCCCCCCCGCCTCCCCGGGCCGCTCCCCGCCGCCGCTCGGGCCCCTCCGTGCGGCCTTCGCTGCGGCATCGCGTCCCCGCGCCGGGCGGCTCTAAGAGCGGGGCCCAGGGCGGCCAACCCGCTGCCGGCACCTGCCGGCCTCCGCCCGCCGCCCCGCACCTACCACACGGAGCCGTAGGCGCCCGAGCCCACGGGGGTGAGGTTCTGGTAGCGCTGCGGCACCTCCCACACCGTCTTGTTCAGCTCCTGCCGGTAGAAGCCGCCGCGTTCGGACATCGTAGCGGAGCCGCCGCCGGCGAAGGCAGCAGCAGCGGCGGCCGCCCCTCAACCGGGGCGGGGAGCGGGGAGCGAGGCGGGCACGGCCGGCGCCGGCGGGAGGAGGGACCGCGAGGGGAAGGGAAGGGGAGGGGAGGGGAAAGCGGCGGGTCGGGCCGGGCCGGGGGCAGTGCCGGGTCGGGGAGCACGGCGGGGAGGGGCTGCGGCTCAGCCCGGGGCGCGGTGCGGTGCGAGGGGGACGGGGCTGGGCTGGAGGAGCTCCGAGCCGCCCTGACGGGGCTCCTGGAGGTACCGGGGTCCCCACGGCGCCTGGAACTTCCCCCGACTGCATGAAGTCGGTGCGATCACCGGAACGCATCCGCTTTTTGTTGGGGAAGACTGAAGTGATGAAGATTACGGGACAAGTCTTGAAACCGTCTGATGCCCCAAACGCAGCAACTAAATTAAAGTGTTCTCTGGTTTGTGTATTGGTTCGTATTTTCAGAACACACCTTCTGTCAGTGACTTGTGGAGTCAGCACTGTAACCACGTACAATTTCATTTTACAACTTCTTAATGCTGCCTTCGGCACCTGTACCTGCCGCACTGCTTGCTCCAGGGCGGTGTGCGGGCATCGCTCTGCTTCTGCCTCTGAATCAGCAGCGGATGCAGATCCTCTCCTTCAGAACCTCATCGAAGTCCGTTGTTTCTATACCACGAGTCGCTCGTGGTTTAGGAACCCAAGTTGCAGCTCTGAAGCCCCAGACCGCATTGCATTGCGGGGCTTCTGGAACGGGGCTGCCCAGTTGAACAGTACTAGCGACTTTGGCACTTGCACAGTGCATTTCAGGTTAAGAGCTGAATGACTGACATTGGTGAAGCCATTTGGAACCATGCTCTCGGGGGTCACCCAGTGCTCGTACCACCACTGTTTGTCCTTGTTTCCCCCTGCTCCCAGTGCAACAAACATCTCTGGTCTTCTCCAGAGCCCGCTCCTTGGTCTCACCTGCATTTCTGTGCTGAGGGCACAGAGTAAGCGGTGTGAAAATAACACATCTGTGTGACTTATCTTTTTCAGTACCACCCTTATGAATTTTAAAATTAGAATAACTTTGTAGTCTCTCTATACCAAACCAGGAAGAAGTGCTTCCTTTCCGCCCTTCTAAAGATGGCTAAAATCTTTCGCAATGCCAAAAGTGAAGTGAATATTCCTGCTTGCTGACTTCAATCTGTCTCTTGCAGCATGTCAGCCCCTGGCCTTCACCCACTCACCACGTGTTCGATTGCTTCTTGCTAACTCCAGCAACCATTTGTGCAGCTTGGATCTATCCATATCTGCCCAAGCTTCTAATCACGCAGTTCCCACAGGAGTCAATTTTCCGTCTGCTTGATATTTACAGTCTCTCTCAATTTCCTGTCTCCTACCAACTTCTGTCAGATATTTGTACTGCAGTCATTACAGGGAGATTGCATTTGATTACCTTGTTTTATTAGATACTACATATATGATGTTCTTTTCCACGTAACAGGGGAGATATTAGAAAACATACCCACAGGATGAACCACCTTTATAGCGCAATAAGCACCTGCTTGCCTGCCCTTGTGAGTTATGCTGACATTTCTATTCAGTAAGATTAACTAACAGCTAGATCCTTTTAACCAAGACTTCATGAAATCTACAAGCTAAAATCTGTACGTGATAAAAATAGCCCACATCCGAAGACCTCAGAGAACAGCACATGTGAGTGGCCTTCTAGCCAGACAGAAGTGAGTATCCAAACACCCCCTGTAAGGCCAGCCCTGTCCCTGCCTGCCTGAGGCAGCCTTCTTGGTGATCCCAGTTATTGGCTTTTGGATACTGTGTTGCTGGCTGGCCAGTTGTTTGTATGTGTAACTGCAACACTGACACAAACAGTAAACATGGAAACTCATCAGGAAGAAGGAATGCTACCTGAGTACTGAGCATGTCATTTTCTGGTGGGAGATAGAATCCTGGTAGTGCAAAACCAGGACTTTGGAAAACACAAGACATCAGCAGAACAGAGCTCTGACTTCTCTCCCTGTAAACAGTGGGAAAGCTAGCAGTAGATTTACAAAGCATTAGCAAAGCTTCAGGATGAGCCACCTTAGTTCTGCAGTGGATCTCTTACAGACTTAGTACCGAGCTTGAAGATGCCCACCAGTGGGTCTCACCAGCCAAAAGAATTAGCAGTAAAATAAAACTGAGATTGTCATGAAGATCTTTCCTGTCCTGATTCTTTTGAAAATGTTATTAATAGCTGACCTGTTAGGGAACAAAGTATTGATTGAGGGCTGTTATACATGTTATGTTGAGCAATAAAACATTGTGGTAATCACCTATAATGCTGTCTTTGTTTTCAGGTTCTTGTGAACTTCTGAAACCGTGTCTACAAACATGTAATTATACCATGGGAAAGCTGTCACTATTTATAATGACATAAAGACGAAGTACAGGGAGCAGGAGAGGCTTAATGGAGCTCTCTGTAGATAGCAAGTCAATCATTAGCTGGTCCTAATACATCATTTTGCACGAGATTGCTTTGCAAGAGATTGTATATCTTTGTTATTGAATTACAAGACACTTGTTGCATTTCCCTGCTGGGTTTTATCAACCTTATTTCTACTAGCACCAGTTTGACTTGTTCTTTGCCACAAAATACCTCTTGGTAACCTTACCTACCTCCCAAATTGATTCAGATAAACTGCTCCAGTCCCAGACCACTGGCACAACCTAGATATTTAAACTGGAGCTTCATGTTGCTAGCACACAAAGAGCCTTGCTTTGAAGAAAACTGTTGAAATGTAACTGCTCATTTTTTAAGAGATCTGGATTATATCATAAGAACGGTGTGTCAGGTGTAGGTTTGTGTTATTTCTGAGCAGGCAGATTCTACTTAGATGTTAACACTGGGGCTTTGTTTTTGCCTCCTGCATTTTCTGAGTCAAATCGCCTCAATCTCTTGCTACCTCAGTGCCACCTTTCCATTTATGAACCAAGACTCAGATTGTCTTCTTACCTTAAAGATAAATACACGTAATATTGATATTGCCTCAGATAATAATAGCACTCATGCTATCTATGATTATTTTTTTGCAGACACTGATAACAATGTTTTTCAAATATTGCTTCCTTGCTGCTATGGACACAGGGAGGGAATTTTTTCTCATATCCGTTTGAATGAATGTAAACAGAAAAAAACCAAGGAGCCTCCTTTACCTAACCCTAATAGCAAACCGCATCTTGGCTTGCCAGTACGTAGTGGCAGTGCTTTCCTTGCCCAGGAGCAGCATATGGCTATTAATCTAAGCTCATGCTGATATTGGATTTTCAGTGCTATTGGGACAGAGAACATGTTAGCAACTGGTATCACAAGTCTCCAAAGTGAATTTAATCAAATACAATATCCTGCTCAGTCGTGTCAACAAGGGCTTCTCAGTGTGTGTATTTGCAGAACAATGCCATAATTGTGAAAAAAAAAATAAACACAGATTTAACTTGAAAATAATCCCTAGTTTAGTAGACAAAGGCCCAGATATAATGAGGCAAGACTGAGATAGGCCATTAAGTATATGGCGTGTGTTTTGCTTTGTCTTTCTCTTGCAGTTCATGTAATTATGCTGTCTTGTGTCTCAAAACTCCATGATACTTTATTCTTATGCATAATACAGCATAATTCAAACGCAGCCTAATATTGACATGCATAATCAGTAGTTGCAGGGAGCCCAGCACTGTTCCCATTCAAGTCAGAGACAAATTTCATTATGTGAATGGGAACAAGAACACATTGTTCCAAATGCATTAATTTGGGTTTATGCCTTGGATAAACATCAGCTGTAAATTTCACCTGCTTGACTCCAAAGAGACTCCAAAGATAAAAGCAGATGAGTGTGTAAGAGCTGACAGAATTTAGGCTTTCTGCTTTTCTGACATGTATAGGAAATCACACTTGAGGAAAGCTGCTTAGATGACCATTGTCTTGTCTCCTTGGGCTCTGAAGGCCTCAAGCCTCAGGGCTCTGAAGGCTCCTATGGCCTCAAGTTGCACCAGGGCAAATTTAGGTTGGATATTAGGAAACACTTTTTTACAGAAAGGGTAGTTAAATACTGGAATAGGCTCCCCAGGAAGGTGGTTGAATCACCATTCCTGTATGTGTTTAAGAGCCATTTGGATGTGGTGCTCAGTGATATGATTTAGCAGAGGGTTGTTAGAGTTAGGGTACTATGGTTAGGCTGCGGTTGGACTTGATGATCTTCAAGGTCTTTTCCAACCTGAGTAATTCTATGATTCTATGATTCTATAAAGAAAACACCATGGGACCCTTAAAATGGCTGTGCATTCCTAATTATGAATTTCTCCAACCACTATCAGAAATGTTTATGATTTGGACCAGTTGTATTCATCGCTCATCCTTTTACCTAAAATTGTGTCCTTTCCACACAGTAAGCCCACATAAAAAGAATACATAACTTACGGGGCTTCTCAACTGCAGTGGATATGTGTACAGACTTGCATGGAAGAGCTACATCTGCTTTGGCCTATTCCTGTGAGCTTCAGTGCTGCAAAATGTGGTAAGCACTAATGGAACGCAATACTTGCTGCTGGGAGAGAACAATCTGTGAATTCTCAGTCATCTTTAACTCTTTGTGAATGGCTAAAAGAAACAGTTATCAGTGCTAAAACCCATAAAAACAGAAGAAAAATCATTAATAAAGTCTCATCCCAGCTTAATATGGGATGCACGTATTCGCATGCCTTCATTTGCCATCTGCTACTCATCTACAGAATTTTGTGCTTCAATCTGGAGCTGTTCATTTCCCACGAAGCAGTCATGCTCACCGTCATATCAAAACTACCACATCATTCTCTATTGCTGTATTTTTCAGTCACAGTTTGAGGTATTGTGAGGATGCAGCTCTCCAGCTATCTATCTCAGAAAAAAAAATTGTACAAATTCAGTTGTTCTATAGAATATGAACCTCTCCAACCTATCTGCAGGTGTTTGTGCTTTTTCCACCAGCATGACTCCATTGTACAGTGTGCTATTCCACTAAGGTGAAAAGTGGATTTTCTACTTCAGTAACAAACAAGATCCTCCTCATTGATTCTGCAATATCACCTTCTCAGTTTCAGCTTTAGATCCTGGCAGTGGACCCTGCTGAACAGAATTCTGGTTGCTCAGAACAAGTGTGTCAGCAGGACTCCAAATAATGTCTGTGATGTGACAAATTGCTTGGCAGATGTTGAGCAGCAAAGGCAATGACAAACCCTATGGAGTCATGCCCTCTGCTGAGGCTTCACAGGAGCTTGATAAACCCAATGGAACAGCTGTTGCACGGCTTGGCACACTGTACATTTACAAGGCACACTTGGACCCATGACATATTTTGCTTCCTAAATATCTGAATCCAGATTTCAACTAATATTATGGTAGGATGGTATAAGATAGTAACCTAACGTGCTTCAAGCAATTCCAAGCAGCCATTTGGATTAAAACTCCAATCCACACTCTGTTTAAAAGCTGTCATTAGTAAAGGTAACAGCTGTAAAAATTTCATCCTCATTCAGGATGAGCTGAATGATACATATAGGAACCTTAAGGCTATTCAGACTGTGTATCTACCACAATCTCATCATATTTCTCTCACTGAACCCACAAAACTGTTGCAAGAGAGTAATTGTTTAGTCCTCTGTTTTCTTTTACTACATAAGTTCTGCCCATAGATCAAAAAGTCTTTTATATATGTATTGTCCTCTTAAAGCAAATACAGTCATAAACCTTTGTATGTAGGGTTGTGGAGACATATGACAGATATCTAGTAACAGTTCAGAAGATAATATCAGTTGGCACCACTGTCTACCTGTTCTATCTCATTGTATGTAACTGTACACAGCTAAAAGAAGTGAATAAAAGCAACGACAGAGATAAGGCTCTTTCGAGAAACAGTTGGAGGACCTGAATCTCAGATATTAAATCTTGTAATATCTTTACTAACTGGAGCTTAATGAAAGGAATACTACATATCCTTAAGATCAGAGGGCCTGGAAGGGAGTGGGATTATCAGCTGCTGCAAGACATATGCAAAGCAGATCCTTGCTGCAGCAAGTGTACAGCCAGGCAAAGAGGTGAGGAGACCCCTGTTGGAAAGAGCATCTAAGGAGAGGCTGGAGGGCATGTGGAGCTGGAGGCAGCCTCCCACATCTCTGTGTTACAGGTGTTATTTTCACCATTTCTACCCTAAAGTTTGCCAATTTAAAAATTATTAATTTCTGTTCCTCTGATCAGAAAAGAGTTCTAATTCTATCCTTCCCTATCCTATCCTATGCTGCAGACTGCTAAAGTGGCAACATTTCTACAGTGTTTCAGTTACCGCAGTGTAGAATCATAGAATAATAGAATTACAAGGTTGGAAAGGACCTACAAGATCATCTAGTCCAACCGTCCTCCCATTATTGTAGCTACCACAAGCCACTAAACCATATCTTGTAGTTCCTCATCTAGACGCCTCTTGAACACTGCCAGGGATGGCGACTCCACCACCTCCCTGGGCAGCCATTCCAGTGCCTGACCACTCTCTGAGAGAAAAAGTTCCTTCTAATGTCCAGTCTAAACCTCATCTGATACAACTTGTGGCCATTTCCTCAGGTCCTGTTTATTGCCTGGGAGAAGAGGCCAAACCCCTCCTCATCACAACCTTCCTTCAGGAAGTCGTAGATTTGTGTGGATTTCTTTGAAGAAAAGAAAAGGCTTAACTTTTCCCTTTACTCCAAGAAGTAAAACTGTAAAAACTTGCATGGAGGAGATTATTTTATGAAAAAATATTGCATGTCATGGTTCTTGTGGCCACAGGGAAACTTATGAACTAGTGCATTTTTGTATTATATTCTATTATTGATAGAGAATTATCTGTTCTCAGTTTTCTTCATGTTTTGCTCAGCCTTTAGCAAAACACACTGACTGTCCTTGTTCCTGCTTGCTTACTGTTATCTCCTGCTAATAGTGGAACCACCAGCAGGCTGCATTTTCTTGTTGATTGAAACTCTGAACATAAACGGCACAGCAGTGGGCTTTCAAATGTGGTGATCATGGCCAGTGTTCTCTCTGAGTGGGCATGTTAGTGATGGGACAGTGATCTGTGATAAAACCTATTCCATTCCCAGAGCCCACTTGGGGATTTGCTCTCAATATGAGCGTAGTTGAGCTTGGCAGAGATGAAGACCTACAAGCAAAGGCAAAAGGCACTTCAATGTAATTTTTCATTGCATGTAAAGTTACAGATTTTGCCAGAGAAAGGAAAACCTGTGCAGGACATCTTTACTGGCAGAGAAGCACTTTGTTCTATGCACCAGCTTCTTTTACACTAACAACCTTGGTAAGTTAATGTTTCTTAACACCAGTTTCAATTTTATGTAGAGTTACACTTAAGGAAATTCTTATCACTAGTTATTAAGGCGAGTATATCCTTCCACGTAGATAACAGATGGATAGTGATTTTTGTGTCATGCTAGTAGTACTCATCACAGAGATGAGTATGAGCCTGTCCTTTATTACAGGCACAGGAACATGCTCCATTTCACCCCACTTGGCCAATATCTGCCAAAAGAGATCTGCCTCTCTCTTGCAGTACGGTGAAACAGTGGATGAGCTTTTAAGCAGCTTCTTCTCCAAGCATGTTTTTCTATTTCATCTATTCCAGTATCTTCTTGCTTTGTTCTGAAAGACATCAGCAAAATGCCTCTTGCAGCAGTTTCAATAATTTTTGCTTTGGGATAGAGCCCAATATTTTCTTAAAAACCTCAGATTGATTGTAAATTGGACCATGGAACTAATTCTCTTCGCCAGTCTTTATATTTTTATTTGAAAACAGAGCTTTAGCAAATACTGCATCAGCTGTAGGAAATCATCATTCTAAAAGGCTCTGCAGGACTTCCCCAGTAGGTATGTTAGAAGCTCCCCGTATTCTGAAATCTTCCTTTGACAGGTTTTCACAACTTTTCCTGTTTTGAAATATGGAAGGAAGAAACCTTGAATCAAGGTGGATGTTTTTCTTTCTTCTCTATGCAAAAATTCTAGTGGTTCACTCTCTTCTGAAAATAATGAGTGTCTTTGAACAGTGCCCATTTACTTCTTCCATCTGGTCTGTGTCTTGTCTATCTGTGCAATGCATCTGCATCTAACTAGCACCTTTACCATTTCTCTCTCCTTAACTCAGCAATTACCAGCATATACTTGAGGGCCAAATCAATGTCTGGGGTTGCTTCAGTTGTGTGTACCACAAACTAGCAAATCTTTTTGAAATGAGAGTTAGCAACATTTCAAGGGTCCTGTGCTGGACTGTCTTTTTATCTCCAGTGTAGACAACAAGCAGTTTAGCAGGAGCTTAGTGAAGTGGCAGTACTTCACAAATAGAGGCTGCCCAGGGAGGTGGTGGAGTTGCCATCCCTGGCAGTGTTCAAGAAGAGCCTGGATAGGGAGCGATAGGTAGATATGGTTTAGGGGTTTCCTGCAGGTATGGTAAAGGGAGGACGGTTGGACTAGATGATCAACCTCATGATTCTATGATTCTATGACTTTAATCCCACTGTGTTTTGTACCCAGTGAAATAAGAGCACCAGGGAGATCCATGGCTGTTCCAAACAGGCCATGTTCCATCACTGCTATTTCTGGTATTTGCAGCCCTTTGCTTTGGTTTCTGTACTCACGACAGCCCACCAAACTCTTAATTTATCTGTGTACTGAGAACAATTTATCCTTCCTACTTGGCTCTGCTATGAGAGCATGCAAAGTCATTCAGTCTCAGCACTATTTTGTGTGCTGACTTACGAAAGTTCTAGCTATTGAGTAACTCCTTTATTCTCAGATGATCAATAAATTATGTCACTATCTGTTAGAAACTCCCACGCTCCTCATGCAGGTGTAGCAGTAGACTTTTTTGCAAGCATCCAGACCTTTGAAGCTCTTTGGCCTCCTGGACAAGTGGTTTCTTTGCATTGCAACAGATGCAAGTTGATGAGGTCCCTTTAGTTTCATTCAGCTGGCTTGTCCCTTTCCTTCCTTTCCAGTTTAGGATTCCAGCTTAATTTCAAACTGGCAGAACTCTCATTTCTCAAACAATAACCATTTGTTAAGTTTGGACCCCATCAAGGCATTCCTACTGCACAGTATTGCACCAATTGTGATCATTGTAATATTTGATGAAAACAGGAGCCTGGCTTCAACCTGTGAGATTCCTTCCCAGTGCTGTGGCATTCCTATTTCAGTCACACAAATAAAAGACAAAATGACAAAGAGAAAGAAAAGATAGATCACAACATATGGATAAGAAACAGCACAAGAAAGACATCTCTGGGGAGGCCCAGTCCCCTGACTCATTTACTTTGACCAATGACCCATCATATCTCAAAATCATGCTGTACCACAAAACTTAATTACAGCAGAGTTCAGGTGTTCATGATGGTATGAAATCCGGGTACACCAGAAAACATATTTTTTGTTTAAAATTAAAGATGAGAAGTCAGGTTTCTGCTTGAGGTGTACCCTATATTCAGATATTTCATTCTGTAGTCACACAAACCTTGATATCAGCATTTCTGGTTTAATAATGAGAAGAGCTTTCTCTAAATATTCCGAGGCATTCCTTTCCTAGATGTTCACTCCAGTAGTGCGAATGTTCTTCTCATTGCTTCCTTCCTTTCATTCCTATTTGTCTTTGACTAAAACAAGACATTTCCTTCAGTCCCACATGGCAGAAAAGACAAAAAAAATGGCAGGCAGATGGGCTGTAGTCCCCACTGCTGTCCTAATCACACACATTCTCTCTCCTGAGCTTTTCCAGAAGGACAAGGTCTGACCTACTGGATTCTGCTCTCTTTATTGCCTTATGTCTGCTATTTGGCCTTCTGCTGAGAGATCTGGGCTGCATGGCTGGAGGGATCTGCCCAGCAGGGAACTGTCTGTCTGCAGAGAGCGAGCCACAGATAGTGTGGATATTTGAATAGCCTGAAAGGATCACTGCTAAGAGAGCATGAGTAACAAAATTACTGAGTTCAGGCTCACTGACCTACTCCTTTTCCATTCATGAGGTCTGCATTAGGTACAACTCAATCTCAACTAATAATATCAGTGCAATATTTAATCAACAATCAAAAACAACGAAAGCTTAATCAGGGTTTGAGTTTGCTTTCTCAGATACAAGTTAGCAGGTCTAGCTTAGAGATGAATACATTCTATTAGATCCTCAGATGTAGGTGATTGTCCCTAGGCACAGGGAATATGACAGGTGATGCTTTGAGAGGAAATGGCTACAGAGGGGGACATTCAGACTATAACGTAGCTTTCCTTTTTATGTAATGGAATAGTTGTAATCGCTGAAAGGAAACCACACAAATGTTTCACACATATGGCAATCTCCAGCAGTCAATCAAATAATTTCTCCGACACAATGAACACAATCTTTCCAGTTCTAGGCCTTTGCCACACAGCTAATAGCTCTACTGTTCCAGAAAGCAATCACATGCCCCATGCCTTTCCCTGCGTGAGCAGCTTTCCTGGTCAAACGAACCATAAACATGGCATTTTTTCACTCCCTTGAACAGCAGTAGGTTGTAATCCTGCAACCAGAAAATGCTGCGATTAGAAGTTATTATGGTGAATTTTCTGAACTGAATGCAAATGCACACAGGAAATAGCTTTCTGTGATTTTAAATCCTTCATATGGGAGATACTGGATTCTCAGAAACAGTAACCAGTGACTGAAGCTAAAGGGTTGGCTATCTATTCTTTCCCCCTTTCTTTTGTCCCATTGATGCAGGAAAGGGAATTAAAGAGAAATCTGATTTTAAGAGATAGAAATATATTTTTATTATAAATAAATCTTAGGCAAACACAGAACAGGCAAGAGCAGTGTTGTTTCCCTTTCTGAATGGCTCACTTGGCTTTAAGAAGTAAAATACTCCTTACCTCTGCTGATGATTTGTTAAAACAGCAGCTGTCCTACTTTCAGTCATAAGAAGGCAGTTACAGCCCTGGCTGTGGCTATAGTTAAGCAGATAGGCATCAGCACAACTTGAATCCCATCCCTTTTGCTTTTGCTTACCAGAAGCCACGCACTACCCCTGGCCTTCCATGAAGTGCTATCAGCCAGAGTCCTTGAGAAATGCAAGGTTTAGTTCTTGTATTTTAACACATATGCCATGAGATTTTGTGTGAATCATGTCATTTGGCTGGTCCAGATACTTATAAAACCTTGCTTCTAAGTTTTTTCCTAAGGCTTAAAACATTCAAGTGTTCATCCTCTGAAGAGGAATACACCCAAGAGTAAGATGTCAGACATGCACTGGTACTCAGTATCTAGCAAGTGTTAGAGGAAGGTTCACTCCTTTCTTTTAAACTTGGGAAAAACAGGCATCTTTTTGTATGACTTCAATAGCAGGAAAACTCATCTGGGAGTGAGAAGTATGATTTTAATTCTTCCTTCAAACCTACTTTCCTGAACCTCTTATTTCTGCCCATTGCCTATGGCTGGCTGTACCAGCCCTCAGGTTCAAAGACATGGAGGAAGGCGGAGAAGAAAGGCAAGTGCAAAAGGGATCAAGGTGGTATGGGAGAGAGAACCTGTTTCTCCTGGAGAAAGAGTAGGGTTTTGTACAGACAGAATTTAAAGACTCAACGAGCAGGAGGGCAAGTAAGATGCTCCTCAGCTGGGTAACATCTCTGGATTCCAGTCATTGCTTTAAACAAGCCATCGAAGAACAATTTCATTATTATTATTATTATTATTTTTTTACATTTAAAGTAATTATATCTATTTTTTCTAAGGGAATATATTATTGTTTTCAAAACAGAGCTGCTATAAACAATAATATCAAGAGCAATGCTATACTTGCATAATACAGGTCCTCAGCCTCCTGGTGGATGAAGGAAAAGAGGGCAAGGAGAGGAAAAGGCATCTCCGACTCTGTACGGGCATAAGGAAGAACAGAGTCCAGCCATTCTTTTCCTATGTACCCCAGTCACCTGGAGCACACCGAGAGAACAAGCTCAATGGATACACTGCAAGAAAGCCTAAGTTTTAGATCTTAGCTCAGGTATGGGAGATAAGAGCTGTTAGGACTGAAGAGATGAAGGTACCCTGTGCCACTTATGTCCTCCCAGTCCTGGCTCCTGCACAGGTGCAGCCTGGCCTGGTATCCTCATAGCCTGGGAAGGTTGAGAAGGAGAGAGAAGCTTGAGGAGAATGGCCCAACAAACAAGATTGTAACAGTGAGCAAGTTTGTGTTGTTATTTCTGGTTGTGCCTGCTTTCATTGCTGGCATGTGCTAAGTATTGGGCTCTTAAAGCATCATAAACATTGTTACCAACCCGAGAAAAAAACACACCTTCGTTTTGCTGTGTGCACTTGTCCTGAGGGTAACAACTGTGCTGCACACTGTGTGGGGAGCAAAGGCAGTCGAACTAGTGTTAAAGGAAAGGTGGGGCTACTTATCAGATTGCAGCTTTGTGCTGCTGTGGCTTATTTAGAAGGAGCTGAGATATTCACAAGTAGCAGAGTTGTGCTGAGCAGACACTTCAGTACAGGAATGGGTAATATTTTTCAAGTAAATATACTTGGCAAGAGCTGCTATACAAAAATAATCAATTTTCAGTCAGTAAATAATAATCAGTCAGAACTGATGCCATTGACTCCCTGCGCCTTGATGATGTCTTAAATATTGCTGACTGCTGCTGTGTTGACACAAGTAATGCAAATCCACGCACTTTTTAACAGGGAAAGCACAGGAAAACAGAGGCTCCAGGGCGAAACAGCCTTTTGCAACAGGAAATGTTTTCAGAACAAAAAGTGATGGGGTCGTGCATAAGTTTTGCTATAGCTGTTATCCTGGCAGCTCAACAGTCTGCTGGGGGAGGCAGGTCAGTTCAGCTCCCTTGACCTCAAGTGTTTCTTTACTAATTGGCTGCTTTGATGTGCTGGTTTTGGTACCTATATATTGTTTACTTTTTTGTTTTTCTTTTCTAAGAAAAGAAGGATATATGGCAGAAGAGGCCACAGGAATCTGGGCAGAAATGAATACCTCTCTTTTGACAAAGTCTGATTAACAGTAACCTTGGCATACAGCATACAGATGGGCCTAGAAACAAACCCCAATCCAGCCATGGGTCACTGTTATTACAACAATCCACACAGCTTTGCACTGACTTCTGTCATACAGAAAATTTTTAACAAGCAAACATCACGTGGGAGGTGGGTGCATCAAGGCATGGAATCCAACTTCCATTCGAGTTTCAGGGAATTTCCCTTTTGAAGCCTAAATCACTGAAATGAGAACAGTGCCAAGTTAACAAGAGTATGTCTGACTCCACGCTGCCCACAGAATGTCTCTAAACAGAACATAATATGTGATTGATGGTGACATGAACTCCCCTGATGCTTGCACAGCTGAGACTGGTATTATGGTACAGTATGTTATTTGTGATTAAACAAAACAGTTTTGCTACCCTCTTTTGACAAGCTTTTTGTATAAACCAGCTGTGTCATGCTACACATCTGAACAGCTGATTTATCCCATGACTGAATGTTCTATCACTGAGTAAAAGAAGTTTTTTCTCCTTTCACTTCCTTGCTTCTCTGACAAGAAACAGCTCATCATTGTAACACCTGAATGTGTGGGACACATCCAGGCTGACTCACCTGACCTGCAGGTGGCTCCCAGCAAGTGAGGAAGGCATCAGCAGGGAGGTGCAAGGACAGTGAAGCCACTCAGCTGGGAGCTTGTGGAATAATGCTGGATCTTGAAGGTGACCTGACTGTTTTTGAAGCATGTCTCTGGTACTTGGAGCATGGGGTGAGAATCCAGAAATGACAGAGAGGCTCTGAGTGGGAATAGCCAGAATCAGACAGGTATATAAATAGCTTACTAGATCAGCTTCTGTGCTGGTTCTGAGGAAAAAAAGGTTCTGAATAGCAGGAGTAAGGAATCACAGAATCATTAAGGTTGGAAAAGAGCACTAAGATCATCTAGTCCAACTATGAACCCATCAGCACCGTGCCCAAGGAAGACAAACATGAGCAAGGAGTGAGGCCTGTGCCAGGAAGGACAGCCCAGGTGCCACTGGGGAGATGGCTGTCACTGCTCCCTGTCCCTGTGCTCAGAGGTCTGGCCCACATGATGAGTTCAGCAGCCCAAGAGAGGAATGAAATCTGATCAGAGTAAATATGGGTCAGGCCTTTCACTGGATGTGTCACCAGTGCTGACGTTTCATACACTTTAATTTTTAAAATTCTTAAGATCTGCAGCATGAGGTGTATAAATTATTTAGAAGGTATTATATGAGTTCAGCCTCCTCACAGTTCTTCTTTAAACTACGTCACATGCTAACCTGTATACTTTGATTGAACCATGAATAAGGCAGAGAGTGCAAGATCAAAGCAAGCAGGAAAATTCTAGTGTGGCCAGACTGGTGAAGGTGTCATCTTCTCATCGTATTTGTGTAATCATTTGTATCATGGTTATCAGACAGAACCTGGTAGTTGTGTCATCGTGCACATTGCAATTCACCAGCAGTAGAGGGAGTGCTGCAGCTACAAGAAACAACATCCACCAGCTCAGCAGGGCAGTTAACCTCCAGAAAGAGCAAAACCTCTGCTATCCGTGCTGATCTTTCTTCATATGCAGCTTCTCAGGTGCTTTGTGTCATACCTGTGTGTCATAGCCAAAATTTATTTTGACTAATACGGCTTTAATATAATATGTAGGTTATCACAAAAGTAATGCCTCCTATTTCCACAGAAACTACAAGATACAAAGTGCAGAATAACACCATTCAGTAGAGCAATTTCTCAACTACAAAACATGATTTTCAATGGAGTCACCACCATTAGCTATACATTTTTCTCAGCAATGGACCAACATAATAAAGTAGGAGGCATTACTTTTGGAGCAGCTCTCTATATCGGGCTTTTACTACCAAGATGTTCAAAACTACCTTTCCTTCACATCTTTAAAGACCACCACGTTATTATTTGTGTTTTACTGCTTCTGTCAATGTAAAATCCTGGTGCACTGTGCAGCATTTAAGACAGACACTTCATTGAACAGTGTGCAGGCATTCTAAATTAGGGCATCATCTCAAAAAGAACAAACTTTGCCTAATTTGTGAGACAGCAAAGGCAAGGATAAAATAGTTAAACTTCCCACTGAGTTGTATTTATTGTTGAAAATATATTGTCTGTCCTTGAATAACAATTTGGAACTTCAAGCACCATATAAAAATCAAGTATTTAAGAGCAATTTTTTTTGAAGCTGTCACTCAGCATGAACAGCCTAAGGAGTTATTCAGACATACACTAAAATATCTCAGAAGAAAGAGACTTATCCTAGCACTTAGCTTGAGGAATTTTTCACTAAAGCCTGGCAGGTCCTTGTTAAGCCAAAAGCTGAGGCTTCACACCTTCTCAGGTGTCATGATTGAGTTTCACGAGCACATCTCATGATGCATCTTGGCCACAGATTTCTGAGAAGAGAGCATGGTGCAAGCATTGTGAAAAGGGAGATCCACACCCAAGATGAAACTCTGAAGGACAGAGAAAGAGTATAAAATTTCCTCATCCTTGCAACAGCTTGCCTTGTTTCCTTTTTATACCTCCAGTCTCCAATAAATATTGATCAGTAGACATTGCAGGTCCTCTTGGTTGACCTCGAAGTTACTGCTCTGTTGTCCAGAGCTGAGCTGGTATCTGCAGTGAGGGCAAATCCTCACTGGCACTAGGTGTGATAGGGGCATGTAGCATATACATTAGAGAACTAGATATAAATATTGCATATGTATGTGTAACTCTTCTCTCCGCTCCTCTTCTCTCTCCTCTTTCCACTCTTCTGTCCATATTCTCTGTTCTCCATGGGGCTGGAACAATAGCACTGCAGCAGCTGTGATGCTTTAAGGGCTGAGGTTGGTGGGAAGAAGAATTACCCTATATAAGGCCTGCTGATATAACTGGTAAAAAAAACACCCAAACCCAACAACAAACAGATGAGCTTTCAGTGTCATAAGCATTTCTTGACCTTCACATTTGAAATCAAGAGTTCATCTTAAATTCTGCCATCACTGATTACAGACAAAAAAATTCCTCTTAATCTGTACAAATTTGCTTACCTCCATTGTGGTCAATGGTCCACTACTTATGAAATGTGAGGATATTTTGAATGGCCCATAGTACAGTTTGAGATGATAGTGCTGAGAATCCATCTATAAATGGCAAAAGTCTCTTGTTTCCACTGAATTTGTGGGATCCATTGAATTCAGAGGACACAGATAGTCCCTGTTCCTCAGAGTCAAGGTGCCGCCAATGGGTTCATTTGCATCATGTTGCCTCTGTGAGGCAGCATCCCTTAGCTCCTACTGAGCTTCTAACAGAGCTTTCAAATTCTACACTGAGAAATAACATACAGCTTGGCATGTGCTCTGAAAAACTTCTCCAGTTTTAAAGCTCACTCATCTTTGAGGATTCTCCATTTATTTGGTCTGGAATGTAATATTTAATTGAAGCTGCTAAAGCTTCAGGCTGAACAGTGCTTTTAAAATTTGGTGCATCTCCTATGAATCACATCATATCCTGGGATCTGTATTGTATCAAGTTGCCTTTTTACAGCTCTAGGCTGAAAACTTGAAAGCAAAGCAGTTTCAAAAGGCTGTATGAAAGCAAGCAAGCACAAAGAGGTTTGTTTGCCTCACAGCCAGGCCAAGGCTGCTATCTGGGGAATACTCAAAAGCACAAGCCACAAAATATGAACACTTGCCATATTATCAATTATTTTTAGCAGAGTGAAAAGAATGAACCTAGTTTCAAGAAACATGTAAGATTAAAGATGTGTCCTTAAATTAACTCAGATTTTCTTCAGTTCATTGAACTATTAGCACTGAACACTGTTATAGCATTTGATATATCCCCTGTAGAAGCCTTTTCTGCACACACATTCAAAATGCACCATGAACTGAGTATGTAACTATGTAGTTAAACACGAAAAAGAAGAGTTAGAATCATCTAGAAAAAGGCAGTTCTACACAGTTAAAAGGCCTTGCATTTCTATACCTCAAGTGCCAGCTTGCCCAATGTTCTAATAATGTCTCAAAAAGCTGATATTCAGAGCTCTATTCATTAAGATTACACCTTCTGAGGTTGTTATACATAATGTATTTCTTGCCTCTGGCCCCAGTTCAGGTGGTATCTTTACTCTTTCCAAGCTCTATAGTTACTAATCTTGTACGTGTTTTAGACTTCAGTGGATCTCAAGTTCTGATGGCACTTAAGCAAATACTGATATGCTTATGCGAGGAAATATAAGCACAAACTAAAAGCCAAGTCTTAAACGGAGGTTCTAGAAACTAATTTTGTTGTGAACCACAGAAGCAGACCTAATCCTGTACCATGTACGTGGCCAAGTCATAGTGAGATGAGATCTGCAGGCTTTTAACCTTTTCTAATGTGGTTGCCCATAGCTACTTTGCCTCCTTGCAAAGGAAGCCAATGCAGCCAGGAATGTGCAGCCAATGTCCAATTTTAATTAGTTATTCCATTATTAAAGATAGTTATTAGCTGTCATTGAACTTAGTGTCATCAGCTTGCTGCACAGGAAAATCTCTCCTGATACACAGTCCAAAAGGCCCTCTCAGTCCGACTGCAAACTGGTAGTTTCTGACAAGTCATATCACACTGTTCAGGATGTTGCCTTTTATTAAAAAAGACTTTTCTCCTTTAAAACAAAGGAAAGAGAAACTGATGAGGGACTAAATTCTACCTCTGGCTTAGTACCTGCTCTGTAAAATCAAGGAAATAGTTCTGATACAAACATTAACTCCTGATTGCTGAAGTTTTTCTCATAATAGAGAAATCATGTTATTGGAAGGACTGGGCAGCCATTCTGGTGCTTATACTAGGTGCATTCCATCATAGAATCATAGAATATTTTGGGTTAAAAGGAACCTCAGAGCTCTAGTTCCAAGCCCTTGCTCTGGGCAGGCTGCCTGTGACCAGCTCAGTCTGCCCAGAGTCCCATCCAACCTGACCTTGAGTGCATCCAGGGATGGGGCATCCACAGCTTCTCTGGGCAGCTGTGCCAGTGCCTCACCATTCTCTGAGTGAAAAATTTCTTCCTATCTAACCTAAATCTCCCCTCCCTTAGTCTGAAGCTACTCCACTTTCATCTGTCACTATCAGACCATGAAAGAAGTCAGTCTCCCTTCTGTTTAGAAACTCCCTTTAAGTACTTGGAAGGCCTCAACGATGTCTCACCTTAGTCTTCTCTTCTCCAGGCTGAACAAGTCCAGCTCCCTCAGTCCTTCTCCACAGGGCTGCTCTGAAGGAGTTCTTCTCCCAGTCTGTGCACATACTTAGGATTGTCCCAACCTAATGCAGCACCTTACTAACATTTGCTAGTAATTACTAATAGAAAGGAGAAGGGAGAGGAACAGGAATGTACAGTTTTCTCATTTTTCCTTGAAATTCAGCTACTTACTACCTCAGTACTGAACAGATGAGTCCTTGTGTACATGCAGGTGATTTACAAGGAACCACTGAAAAATAAAGAACCACATCCTTCATTTCTGCATCTTTTTTCTCTTGGAATCTGAGAATAATTGAACTGAAGTAGGGAGGAGAATCACGTCTGAGGTTTTGATTTCTCCCTTTCTCTCTCCCTCTTTTTAATTAAGCTTTTCTTGCAGGCTATCACTTGCACAGAATGCAAGATGTCTGCTTGCAAAAACCTAACATGCTGCTTGGCAGAAATGTTCCAGTTTAATTAAACCTTTGGAAGAGGTTACTACTTTTAATGTGTGAGGACTACTCTCAGGGATTGTCACAGCAGAAATATCTTCCTCCAACAGAAATTAATAGCTAGGGAAAAAGAAGCCAATGGCCGGACATAGTGCAAATGAGGATTAAACGACAACAAAAAACAAGAACGAGGAACAGATCAGCAATAATGGAAATGAAGACAGAATGAGTAACAGCATGAGGAAACGGTATGAGTAACAGGTTTAAAGGAAATTACTTTTTATGCTAAAGAGCCGTGAAAATGCTGGACTATCTTTCTTTACTGCATAAGGAAGTAGTGATCACAGTGTGAAATTATGATTTAGAAACTGGAAAATGGAAAGCCTCATCTTAAAATGCAATCCACCTCATTAAAAAGTCCGAGGGTTCATAAAGAAGATATTTTTTTTAGTAGACTGGATTATAGATGGAGTGAATGAAGGAACTGTATATGAAGGAAAGTACAGGAGAAAGAAGAAAAATACAAAGATAATATCCAAAACATTTCTTAAAGATTCTGAAAGCAGCTCTTCAGTGTGAATACAGAGAAAGCCTCAAACAAATTGGTGAAAGACTTCTGGTGCTAAATGTTCAATTTCTGCAATTTGCAGAGAATGGCTATGGATGCACCATAAAAAATCATTTTGAAAGAGAGAAAAACTGAAGAAGCAGAGGAGAAAAATATACCAAAAGGAGAAAGAATGAAAAGAATATCAGTGGACTCATCTAAGAAAGAGGAAGGATGCATGAAAAAGCAGCTTGTCAGTAGAGAAAGGGCATGGCAAAAAATGATAGTTCAGAAGTACAGTTGTTGATGAGGATCTTCCTTTGCCCTGCTCCAGGGATGATGGGAGGTCAGAACTCCACTCAGATTAGTTCAGGATCAGAGACTCCCAAAATCTGCACAAAGACAATCTTCTTTCTGACGTGGTCTGGCATCTATCTCAGATAGTCCCAGAGAAAGAAATAGAATGAAGAGACTGAGAAGGAGAAAGAACATAAACAAGGAAAATTGAGTTATTTTTAGTTGCTTTTTTTATTTTCTTTTTTTTAAGTGTTGAAGTGGTGAAATGTAATTAATATTGATCCTCTGTGATTCAGAAACTGTCTGTAGCAGCTTCTTTGAATACAGATGACACTTACAAAGCTCCTTTTGGTTCTAAAGGAGCAAAGAGCTGCATCTAGCACCAAAGGATGTGCAAGAAAAAAGGTAACATTGGGCATTAGTCTGATGGGGAGCTCAATAAGAGGCAGAGCTTTTAACAAGGGCAATTAAAAATCTGTATATCACGGCAGTGCTTGAGATGCGCTGCACTGTTAGAGACTGGTGGGGGCATTCATGAAGACGGTGCTGCTGTTGCTAACACATAACGACCATGTTTGGGAGCGCTGCCATAGGCAGAATGTATCTTAAATGCTGTGAGCTGTGAGAGGTCATCATGAAGTTCATCATCTGTGCCACATGCAGGCACCCTCATGTAAAAATTCCTGGAAAACCAGTGTCCTGGAAAGATGGATGCCCTAACAGCAGATCCTGTGGGCTGCCAAAGGGCTGTTGTCCTCATATTTCTGCCAATCCATTTTCATGATGATGTTTCCTGTCTTATTCCCAGCCATGGTAAGGCCTTGCTTGTCACAGTCTCCCAGCCCATCTGTCCTATCAAATTGGCTTTTCTCCCTCTGGCTGTTTTGTGTTTCCCTGGTGTAAGCAGGTTTTAATCCCTCCATCTGATTAGTTAGGAGAAAAAAAAACCACTCTTAATCTGATAACAGCGGGATAATGTAGCACTGCAAAGATGGTATGATTTAATTACGTAAAAATATTTATTTATTTATTTGCTTATTTATGGGCTCTTCAGCAGAATGCTGTGGCTTTTGTTTCCAAGAAACTAAATGTTGCCCTAAAAAGCATATTGGATTTAAGAGCACTTTATAAAATACCGATATTCCCCAGTAAGAAGAGATTTCTCTGAGTTCATTTTGATAGCACGTTTTCAATTGCTGATGTTCCTAACAGGCTTATACTGTCCTGTGTATCCTCAGCTCTCTTTGCTCACTCTGGGAATTTTGTACATTCACAAAAATCCTTAGGAAAAGTCACTGCCCTCCAGAGAAATCTGGTTATAATGATTCCCACAATGACACAGCTGAAATAACTTGCAGATTTAAATGCTGAAATTGACAACCTATTAAGTGTTTTTATTGAAACTAAGTAACTTACTGAGGCCTGAACATTTTAGTTCTTGACATGTCTCAGGCAGACTAGCTGTTGAATTTGGAAATCCCTGCCTCATACTGTCTACATCAGGTTATTGGACCTGAAAATGGTGTTTAACAAACCTCCTCCTTGTAGGTGTGTATAGATGTGTGACACCCTGCTTGCTGACACAGCTGGGCACACTTCTGGCTCAGGATGAGGCAAGACATACCTATCACTTGGGGTTATGTGATGGCAGGGTGCCTCACAGAGCTTTGGCTGGGACCTTCTGCTCTAACTTCCCTCCTGGTGACAACTTAATGGTGTTCTAATCTCACAAGATCCTAATGAGTTTGAGGGGCTGGAAAGAACATGCACATGGAGGAGTAGCATGTCCAGAAAGTGTAGTGCCTGAGGCAGAGTCTAAAGACCTCAGATCAGCAGCTGAGCTAACTCAGACACACAGAAAGATCACTGCCACTGACCTCAGGCAGAGTTTGACTGCCCCTTTCCCACAACAAGCTATGGTAGTTAAGCTGCATTACCTTGTAGGTGACTCTAAACTTGACATGGTGGCTGTGGGCTGAGTTCTGCTCATATTAACCCATGACATCTTCTCCAGGTTGGAGCTCTCTGTGCCAGGATATGTTTATTCTTTAGGAACCAGTTCCATCCAGAAGTCACCCAGCCTATTTCTAACTGGCTCCTGCACATCCATGCCAGTCAGTCCATTGGGCATGGACACAGCCTCCTTCCTATTGATTTGACAGCACTGAGCAAGCCTGGCTGAGAGCAGCGAATATAGTCTATGAAGGCCTTAGCTAAAAGTGGATGAATAGATGACTAGATAGATAGAAATATAGATAGATAGAAAGACAGATTATTAGATAGATAGATAGATAGATAGATAGATAGATAGATAGATAGATAGATAGATAGATAGATGGATTTAAATGGTACTTCATCCTTTTTTTCCCCTTCTCTTTTAGCTTTGAATTTCCACTACAGTAAACCAAACTAATGCAGAGAACCCTTTCTTTAATTCCTTGGTCAAAGTTGTTTTTTAAATGTCTTGTACAGTCATGTGGGCTAACCAAGCCAATATAATTAGAAAAGTTTACCTCTGCCTAACAATTCTTTTCGCCTTCCCAGGACATCTGTGTGTGCATCCTGTGAATGCTGAAAGGGCAATTAACCCAGTCTGCTTTCCTGAGGACAAAGAGCTCCTGCTATCTTCCCACAGCAAATGGCTTTTGTTCCACATTCTCAGTTCTATTTTGTGTTTTAAACTACTATACTACTAGATACTATCTTCCGCAATACCCAGTGGACCAGGGAAGCGTCACCAGGAAATATGTTCCTGTTTTGTGTGTAGCCAAATGAGACCTGATTTCTCCAGTCCTTGACAAGGTTTCCTTAGAAAACAACATAATAATTATAATGAGAAATGAGCCTAGAACATGGGTTTTCTGGCTTTTCTTTGGCTCGGAGAAATGAAATGGCAATATGATTCAGGTCTCTAACTAATGGACGTTTCTGGCAGTATAAAATATGGGAGGACATTTTTTATCACTGGCATTGTGATTTTAGCTACAGTGAGTTATTATCAACATCTAAAAGGCAAGATCTTCAAAGCTGAAATTAAAAAGAAATGTAATGTAAAAGAATGTATCTATCATATTTGTCATGGATTGAAAGTACAGGGCAGGAGAGGTGAACAGTCATTGAATTTACACAGGATGAATCTAAGAGCAGTGCTCTTTTTTGGAAGCTTATGACTAATATTGGATCCCACTGTAACCTTTTGGTAACAAGAATTTAAGTGCCCTTCCTGCATAAATGAGATTATTTTACTTAGAGTATACAGGCAGTACAGTCTGTTATTAATATGGTCTCAAACACTTCATCATATTTATAGTCTTACCAAATGTTAATGGTTTGTTTGAAGTTTCTTTTCTGATGATCTGCTTTGCACTGAAATTCTAGTTAAAAAAACCATATCCAACACAATTCACCTGTTTCTGAAAAAGGACTGGGGGAAGTATATTGTTCTATTTATGTCAAACTTGTATGAGTTTTTACATCAACATTTTTATTATTCTTTGACTTAAAAGAGGAGCGTGCATGATAGTCTTGGTCTGGAATGTGCCTTTTTGCTTACTTCTGATCTTGAATCTGCCCAAGCCAACACACAGTTTGCAGGAACAAACACTGGCTTCAAATCTAACAAGCTAACAGCAACAACTAAAAGCCTACCCATCATCTTTAGTCCATACCCAGAGACCTGGAGAAACTTTACTAACGTTGCTGGTGTTTAATGAGTTAATTTTCTGCTGAATCAAATATGTTACAGATAATGCTTTTACTGAAAAACAAAAAAGAAACCTGACAAGATAGATAAGCAGGGTAGTAGTATCTAAATAATGAAGTATTAAAGTGTAAAAGGGCTACTAACAATTTACTGCAGTATTCTCTGTAGAATCAACTGCTGAACCAGCTATTTGCTTCTCACCTCTTGCAGTTCCCATCATTCTCTCTTTTAGGATTTTTAAGTGCTGATCAATAGCAAGGCCTCCTCAAGCTCATTTAATTTGTTCTTGTGGCTCCTTCCTCCTAACTACTCTTTGGTCTGTGGTGACACCATGCCCTTCTCACTGGCAGCTGTCCTGGGTGTGCTGGGCTGGATAGGCTGGGCCCTGTGGTTTTGGTGGCACCATTGATCTGCTCTCATGTGAATCTGTGTGACACTAAGAACTAAACATGTCCTCACCTCACATGCGAGACATTTAAGTACCTTCTGTGCTTTCTAAACTCAGGGATTTCAACAGCCTTCTATATCTTATACCTTCTGCCCTCCTGGTCTCTTCTCTGTCCTTGCCTTTGCATCCTGGTGCCTACATTTTGGATGACAGTCACTCTGGTAACTGTAGGCTATTGCAGTGTGGTTCCTGATGGAGGGTCCCTTCATACAGCTGGTGCCAGAGCTGTGCTGGATGGGAGGCCATATCCCTTGTGATGGGAGGGCTGGCTGCTAAACTCAGACCAACTAGGATCCTGCTTGGTCCTACAGAAGTGGGGTCACTGCTGTTAGAAGGCTTCTGCAAACACAGTAATGGGCTTTTTGATCTGGAATCCAGCAGGCTGTTTTACCACATTCACCTTTCTTCCATTGCTGTACTGAGCAAAGCAGGCAGCAACAAGCTTTAGTGCGGTGCCACTGTCAGGATCCAGGCAATGCTTTGGATGTCCAGAAGTAGGTATTACTTACGGAGATAAAGCAGGTGAAGACTTTTTGGCTCTTACCTTAAGAATTCTGCACTGCAGAAATACAGTGACAGATTCCTAACTACTTTGAAGAAACGTGGTCTAAAAGTTATTTTTATTAAAATAGTGCTAAGTATGGTAGCTAGCCTCAGGGGCTTACTAGTGAATCGTGGGCTTTTCTTGCTTCGTGCGAGAAAGCTGGCACTTCCAGTATTTGGACAAACTGCAGTAATGCTTTTCAGCAGGTCTCTGTGTGCCTCTTTCCAAGTATTAATGCACAAAATTCAGAAAGACCCAAAATGCTGCAGAAACCACCTGCTCCCCGACTAGATGATTCCAGGAATTAATTACGCTCGCTGAGAGAAACATGGTTCTTCTTTTTTATTCTTGTATTATTTGGCTTAGCTTCCTTTCCCATCAGCTTCTACTACTAGAAATCTTCTAAACAAATACTTTGATTAAGCCTCCTCTGAACTTTCTCTTTAAAAAAGTAAATAGTTTGAGGGTTTTTGTGTCCTGTTATTGGGTTTCTTGTGCTTCACATTGTTCTTCCGTGTCCTTTTGGAAGTCTCTTCACAGTTTTCAGAGCTCTTTAAATAATGTAGTGATTATTCCTGTAAAGCCTTTTGGTATCAGCTGTGGTGCAGATGTGCCCTGAGTTGTGCTGGGCATTCTTGGGCTTCTAACCATGCAATAGATGAAGCCACCCTGGCCATGAGTTTGTGGCTGCCTGAATGACTGAGAAACACAAAATGTATCATCATGGCTCCTTTAGACTTCACAGACCTACATGGACCTCTGTAAACCTCCTCACATGTCTCTAAAAGGCCACACACATCTCTCCTAATAGAAGGCCTGCTTCATGGGAAGAATTTCAGTTCATTTCTGGGGAAAAGGAAAAAGAAAAAAAAATAAAATAAAAAGGATTATCAGAAATCTGCCTTTCCTAATTTACTTCCAAGTCAGATGCCTATATTTGCTAGAAGGCTAATTCTGCTTTGTATTCAGTAAGACAGTTTCAGCTTGTTTAGGGCTGGTTTCATCGGTCTCTGTCCATGTCTCTACTTTAACATTCAGCATATTCTGCGAGGATGATGCATTAATCTGGTTAAGAAACTATAACAGGTATTTCTAGACTGGGAGGTTTTACTCGCTGAACCCCAAGGGAATTTTACTCTGCTATTGTGGATTGAATTTATGGCTTTTTATTTCAATTGAATCAGAATTGTTATGCCAGGGATAAATTTGTCCCAGCTTGTTTACTGGCTTATTTGAGTGATTACACAATTGTCACACTCCAGGAAATCATTCTGCTATTCAAAGCGTAAGGCTAATCAGAATTTTCTCCTTGGAAATAAAAGATTATGGGTAAACAACATAAAGGAGAACAAGGCTATATTATATCATGAAAGCAATCAAACACTAATCCATTTAAGTGCTCAGTTCTGAAGTGGAATAGCACTGTGCATGGTATAGAATTAGGAATCGAGTATACAAGATACAAAGAGATCAGTCTGTAAAACTGGAGAGGCAAAGTAATTAGACAAATCATTCTCCAGTTTCTGTAAGAAATGCTTTTTCTTCCTCTTATTTGTATGCTGAATTACTGTTTGCACAGCTTTTTGTGATATTCTGTTAATACTGCAAGAGACAGTGTAATTATACTTGGTTCAGAAGTACTGTTACTATGTCAACACTAGTATTCTGTTTCCTAATTATCACTTAGAATCACCCTACAGGAACCTTTCTAGATCTTTTAGCTCGGTTAGGTGATTTAGCTGAATACTGCGGGCATTGAAAAATGATCAAGAAGGGACATTGGACTGTACATGGCTACATTGCATCACATTCAGAAGCATGAAGAGGAGCTGTCTGGAGGTCTTTAGTACATCATCAGTCATACAAAGTTTGCTGTCATTTCTTGTAGTTGCCCAGCAACAAAACATCCAAGCTGGTGTGTTTTAATGAATGACTTGGAAACAGGGGTTAGCAGACAACATAAAGATAGGAGACTTTAAAAGGCAAGTCTTGAAAACTCCTATCTTCAACATACTGAGCTGAATTCTATCTTAGGAAAATTGTCCTTTCTCTAGTAATATTTAAATAAATGTATTGTAAGACTATTGACATTTAAGCTGTGAATTTAATGCTCCTACAGAGAATGGCTTTAGATCATAATCAACCTCTGGGTGACACACGTTCTACCTAAACAACCTGAAGAAATGATTTTGCCAAGAAACATGTTCTCACTTTAAAAACCATACAGATAAAACACTCTTAACAGATACGTTGCCTTATGAGGTGGAATTGCCAAGACATTAAACTACATCTTCATTTTTCTGCTCCTTCACCATGCTGGGTTTATATAACTTAACTGCTCCCCAGCCATGCAGTGCTTCAGTATGATGTTCACAACTGCTCAGGTCTGTTATTTAGAACATAGAGTTGTAAAACAGCTTCTAGGGAAGCTGCGCCTGCCTAAATACAGGTCACAGTAGTGAGGTTGCAGTTGTACCAGACAAAGTTAGTCAGAAATGATCATAAGCTGATAGAGCTCTGGATGGTGGTGCAGGATTCATCAGCGCTTGGTGCAGAACAGCTGTATCATTCAGGTGAACATGAAACTAAGTCGAAACATTCCAGCTTGTCACTTGCAAAGTCTACAGCTCATGAAAACAAGAGATTGTGGACTCGTGTCTCCTAAGGGTGGCTGAAGGCTCTGGAAGCCGCAGCCCTTCCCGGCAGAGGAGGGACAAGGCGATGGACGCCCTGATGTATTAAAGGCGCTTCCTCTGCATGTACGGAAGCAACAGGAGTCACAGCAGCCCGTTCTGAGAAGCTACAGCTAATTAGAAGAATTCTGGGAAGCGGAATCCGTGACCTTGAGCCATCTTCATTGACGTTACCCAACGCGGGCCCCCCCTGCGGCTCAGGGAGCGAGGCGGAGGTTGTACCGAATCCAGGCTGCCCCACCGCCGACACTAGGGGGCTCTCGGAGCCCGTGGAAGGGCTCCGAGATAAAACTGGGCTTGTGTGGGAGGGAGGGACGGAGGTGGGGGTTTAAATGGAGAACAGTCCTTGTAAGTCAGGACAAGCGAGCAGAACGGAGGCGAGGACCCCATTCTTATGGCTGCGGTTCTTTCACAACACCGAGCTTTATTCTGCAAAGGAAAAAACATTCTAATTAATTAGATTTATTTACAGCAACTGGATTTGGGATCCAAATAATTGCCTTGAGACCAAAGTGCAGCTGCAGCATGCATTCCAGATGTGAGATGAAGCAGTGCGTTGCAAATGATTTCAAGTTAACTTTGCCATTTTCTGCAGGCACCCGATGATACCTCAGTCTTGCAGGAGCATCGAACATTCTGTGACTCACCTGGCTTCTCTTCCAGCAGATGGTGATGATGAGTATTTATTTACCTTAGTAGTTTTTCTTTATAAAGGGAATGTATTCTAAATGGATAGGTTGTCCCACGTTCACTGCTTACTTCAAACTATCAGTTGATCTAAGTAAATCAATGTATATCATTTTGCATCCCCTTTGTTATTCTTTCCTCCATATATCAGCACAAGAGAATCACAAACATGCAGTGTACATCCCCAGCCCACTAAGATTGTTTCAGCCATCAGAAGTGGAGCTCTTTAAAACTGCAGCTTGTTTAATTATTAAGTGTTTAGTGCCTTTTTACCTCCATTTTGGATGACTGACAAAGACACGGCTGGTCCAGGTTTTCAAAGCCAGATAGTCTGAGTTCTCATGGAAATAAAGGCATACAAGTAAGTTCACTGCTTTTGCTGTAGGAGGCAACCTGGGCTTGTGCATGCAATGCACAAAGTCTTCTGCCATTCATTAGGCTAATGAGAATGAATTATGGGAGAAATTCCAAAGTTAACTGTAATGTGCTTTATTTCCTCAAAACTTGTGCTAGCTGATGCCGAACTTCCTTATAACAGATTTCTTCTTCAACAGGTCTCCCTTCTTTGAGAATGTCAATGTTGCCTTCACGTTGTCCAGTGATTGGAGGAACAGACCTTGCTGTGCCCAGGGCATTGACATTCAGCAACAGATTCAGTAGCAGATAATCTGAGAGTCTATACTGTCTAGGAGGGAAAAAGTTGAGCCATTTTGAGCATTAGCTGACAAGTGATCCTTCAGGAAGAGAATAAAGAATACCTACATGAACTAGAGCAGGTCCCCACACCACCTACTGCAGGTTATGGTATCTTTGGGAGTAGAAGTGTCAAACAAGTTTGAGATGTTTCCTTAGGTAGTTGTAAGTATTAGCTTACTGGAAGAAGCCTTAGCTGGGCTATATGGTGCTGGGTACTACTTAATAACTAATCATGTTTCATACAGAGGTAGAAAAGGATGGTATGGAAAAGAATGGCAGTGTTTATCCTTAAACAAACAGACTTTTTAGTTTTCTCCTTAATGTGTCAGGAACAGCTGCTATTCCTCTCTGCAAGTGTGAACTCTGAAACAAGGACGTATTGGGGACAATATAGAGTTTCAGAAAATGGCACAGGAAAAGTAGCACAGTGACAGAAAGCTAAATATAGCCTAGCAAGAGAAAGCATGAAGTACTGTTGTGCTGTTTGAGATAAGGCAACTGCCTTGATATGTCCATTTTTTAAATATAGATGTTCTATCAGTGTGGAAGCTTTATAGGTAGCACTTAAATTAATGCTACTCACGTAATGCTTTTGCAGGTATAAGTACAGTCGTAGGGAATGTATATTCAAAACAGCAAAATGAGTTTATCCAATTGGAGAGCTGGCACAGTGCTCATGGCCTGTGTTTCTCTTTATCCTATTGCGTTGTGAGTTGTGTAAACACCTGATTTTCTCAGCCAAGAAAAAAGAAAGCACAGTTAACATCAGGCTGAGCACCTTAATATTGCTAGACAGATGTTAGCCCAATAGCTTGTCTGTGACAGGCACTGCGGCACTTCAAGAGCAACACTCAGAGAAAGCACAAGGGAGAGCATGCACACAGTGAGCTCTCCTTGCCTGCTTTCCTGAACCAGAGTTGCACTGAGATTAATTTCTTTTCCCCCCTCCCCCCACCATTTTTAAAAAGTTCTTCTTTATTTTTTTTTTAACCAGTGAACTAGTCCTCCCTGCATTTCTGTAATGACTTTTCAAGTTCATCTATGCTTTTGGCCTGCACAGCAGCCTGTGACAGTATAATTATGTACTATGCAAAGAAATACCTGCTCTCTCCCCTTAATTTGACACCTGATAATTTTAGTGGATACCCTGTAGTTTCTGTGTGGGGAATCATCATTACCTCGTCACCTCTTCAACACCATCCATTGTTTGTAGCCTTCCTCATTAACCTTTTTCCAGGCATTAGGCTGATCAGTATTCCCTTGTAGAAGCTGTTCCCTGCGTTGGACCATCCTCACTGCCTTCATCTCCTTTTTTCAACTTTGGCCTTCTGGGAAGTGGAAGGACCAGACTGCACGCAAAAGGCAGGTTTTAGCTGAAACAAACCACGAGAGTGGATTCCAACCTTGTGCAGATTTGTTTCTGAATAGGCCTGATAAAAATCAAAGATTCTGAATCACAAAACAGAGAACTGGTAGTCATGTCTCTCTATGTATGTATCAGTTCTCATAATGGCATTAGGTGGTGAAAGGAATGAAATCTGAGTTCACATCTACTCATTTTTGAGAAGGGAACTGAACCAGCGCCTGAGCTGCAGGCTGATCTGGACTATGTCTCTTCAGAGCTGCTCTGTTTTTCTTTTCAGATCTCTTTTAAAGCTGCTGGAGTAGGACTGCACCCCACTCACTTTCCAGACACGTCCTTTTAGCACTCTGTAAGGGAAACGGTTCCTCTTTCTTGTCTGCACATTTTCTACGAATAGCAAACTGCTGGGCGCACTTAGCAGCTGTCACTTCTCCAAATAAGTTTGAGCTTATATCCTTGTGATGGAAGATGTAACACTGACAACAGAGCAGCAAGGTCCCAGACCACAGCAAGTAAGGAACTGCTCAAGCAAAACAGCAGTGGGCACAAAAGTACAGGAAGGAAGCTGCTTACCTTCAGAAGGCCTCAGATATGCAAAGATCTCCAGTCAGATACTTTTGCCTCCATTGCCAACCCTTCAATGAGGTCTGGGAAGGGGTGGATCCTGGCTCCACCCCTTCTAGTCACTCAGGTGTACTGCACCAACTTCCCTTAGTTGGTCCTGCCTTTCTGCCAGGTACTCATTCACTGACTGGTTCAAACCCTGACTTAACATTTCCATTACAGTCCTTCAGGACATGAGCTCAGAATCCTACTGTGTTAGGGCTGTTTTATCAAAAAGGTGTTAATTGCTGATGGTGTAATTACTAATTGCTTAGCTGTTCCTTCATCCTCATAGGCAATAGCTGCAGAAATCCTGTTAGTTGTTGCTCAGGAAAGGGTTCGTTTTTATTTTGTGGCTCCACTCTGACTACTCAGAAATATTTAGAAGTTGGGAAGGAGACATTTCTGAGCTCAGTACAGTCACCCATGGACTCCTACCAGGAAAGGTACTTTAATTGGTCAGAGGAAGGGCAGAGGCTTTGTAGACAACATTTACACAACAAAGAGCTTGTCAGCTTGGAGCTTTCTGTTCATCTTGAAAGTTAATGATATAATTCTGCTGTGCATAGTATCCAGCACCTTCTGATCCAAAAAATGCACAGTTTCTGTAATAAATCATGCCTCAGTTCCTGGCCTTCCCTATCCTTGCTCCTCTAAGCCCTTTCCTGCCAGGCCTTTGGAAACAGCCATAGGAATCCCTTACAACAAGGAAGGAAAACAACCTTTTTAGTCTTCCTGCACTTGAGGCTAAAAAGGGACACGTTTTGACTTTACAAACATTTTAGGTAAATTTAATAAGGGATGGTGTTGTTGGCCTTCATTAAGGCATGATGTTGATGCTAATTGGCCAGCAGTCTTCACTCTGGCCAGCACCTCTTCCACAGGGCTCTTCTTGTCTTGGAAGTAGTCAGGGTATTCAGCATCAACACGCAGTGCTACTTTCTTGCCTGTTTTAGATCTAGAGGTTTTCACGTGCATGTGCTTGATTGCCATTTACCTTCTTAACAAGGTGCTATTTCGGAACTAGAATGCCTGGATGATTTCTGGTCTCTTTAAGCCAGCACAGGAGGTGCTTTGTCTTGCAGTTCCAGTTCTGCTTGTCTTCACATTGGACTTTAAAAACACAGACAAATCAGTCTTCACATTATAAAAAATGAAAAAAACCAAAACCCAACTTGTTGTCAGATACCTTTCTGTTTTGGGGAAAGTTTGCATTTGCACTTGGAAGCACAACATTTTCTGCAGTCTCAACAACAAATGAGATGTTGCAGTTTGCTTGGGGACACAACATTTGACCTGCGCATGACTCGGAGTTCATCTGCAGTGCAAGAGGAGCTAGCTGAGGTTTGCACATCTCCCTACCACATACCCTCTGGACATAGAGCTTCATATCTCTACTTGCATCATTCCTAGCTTGGCAGATTAAACTGAAAAGTCTTGCAGGGTGTATGATAGTTTTTTCCTTTCCTAAGAAAATCCTTGGAAAAATATGAGGATTTAGATGGTGTGAACATGAGCAGTATTAACTGGTCCAAAATCAGTGCTCCTTCAAAACACCTGAAAGTCAGTATGCTCATTGCGTGAAGATTACTTCCTTTGTCCCCCTTCCATTATTAATAAAAGCCCAGGCTCTGCTGCTCCAGGCATTTGAAAAGTATTCCTCTCCACCCGATCTATTTCAAAAAGAGAACTGAAACAAGAGCACTTCAGGGATAAGATTGATAGCTCAAGCATAACAGAAGCAAAACCAGATTGCCTGCTACAGCATACTGCTATAGGATCATCAGATCATTTAGATTGGAAAAGAACTTCAAGATCATCGAGCCAAACTGTCAATCTGATCTACTGAGTGCCGTCACTAAACCATGTCCCTTTGTGCACACAGAACTTCCTTGGACTGGAATTTAGCCAATTCTGTTGCATCATTCCAAGTTGGAAAGTGAAATAAAATGATGACAAATGCACACTGTTAGAAAAGCATCCTTAGCCTCCCAAGCTCTTCTAAGACAGCAACATCTTTTACTCATCTCAGGTACGTGCCTAGATTCATCCTGCTGAACTTTGGAGCTTGATACAGAAGCCTCACATGAATATAGCTGGTGAAAGCTCCTGCTTTGATAAAAGAGGAGGAGTCAGGACAAGTCAGGTAGTACTTGAGTTGAATCACTCTGAATATGCCTGGTTTTCTCCACTGATTATATTTTTAGAAAAAGAAGTGAAGCCTTGCTCTTCATTTAATTGCCCTAGTGAAGTGGCCAGGGTCTTACCGGTAGAGCAAACGCTGCACTGAAGCACTCAGAGAAATGTGACATTTAAACAGAAAGAAAACGAAATAAAGCAGTGATCATTTTAAGATGACAAATCCATTTGCCTGCGTGCAACACTGAGCCCTGTGTAACAGATAAAGTAGGTGATACGCTGTTGCCCAGTGCGGAATAAAATCATTGCCATGGTAGTAGTTTATCTCCCAGTTTACACAGTGCCACAGAAACAAGCTGTGAAAACCTGGTACTCTGATGAACCTCAGAGCCGTAGTGAGGGATGGAGCAGGGCTGCAATGCTGAGGAAAGGAAGGCAGAGAGGGAAGGAAGAATGCAGAAGAGGAACAACGTGGCAAGCAGATGGGAAAAAAGCTTTCCACCTGTCAACAGTGATGAGCCTTTGATTCAGGTTGTTCATATCACAAAACAGTACCCAAAAGGACCCTAACTGAGATGTCTTTACTTTTTGTCATTTTGAGCTCATGGTAAACACTCACAGGATATTTTTTCAGAGGAACAGAATAGAGAGCAGAATGATTTTTATTGATCCAGAAAGTCAAACTACACAGGACATGAAAAAGTGCAGTAAGAAAAGTTTAAAATCTCTTCTGAGAGCATCTCATCCTCCGTTTTGTTTTATTTGTCCTGATACTGTAGCTCTTTCCTGAGATTTGTTGTCAATATTCTCATTCGGAAAATAAAATACAGCAGTCTGCAGAAACTCAGGAGTCTGCAGTGAATGGACAAGAGCTCACCAGATGGTCAAAAACAGATTCTGCCCCTGCTTTTCCTAATATCACCAGGTCTACTTGATTTTGTTTCTAGCAAGAGCATTTTCCCATAGCTATAATCCTAATAATAATAATAACAATAATCTGATAAATAATAGAAGAAAGAAATATTAGCTATGTGAGTGCATTGCAAAAGGAAGTATGCAATATTTTTACCTGTGAGTATTGTGTTCAAGACTGTAAATGCTGCAACTGAGAGATGACAGGAACATTATTTCTGATCGTTTGCTAAAGCAAATTGTACTTGAGGTTGGGAAATACCTCACCATATCAATTTTAAATGTCTGAATTAAATTTAGCTGTGGAGAGGGAAGGAGAGTTCAGGATTACATGATCAGGGGACAGCTGTGCTATGGAAAACCTCTTTCTCCATCTCTTAGCGTTCAGATCGGTGTTTAGCCCTGCAGGTGATGAATTTCTGAAATAACTAAAAATCCTGATGTAAATAACTCAGAGAAAAAGGGAACACAGGCCTATTTATATAAAAGGAGAATGCAGCAAGCCTGGGAAGCAGCAGCATCTGTGTATAACCTGATAATAGCATTACCTTTGGGATAGTTGCATGTGCAAGTACTCCTTTACACCAGTAATTCAACTGCTACCTTGTAGCAATGTAATTATCCTTTGAAGACAGGCTACAGTTTCAATTCATTTACATCCTAAAGAAGTTTAATTATTTCTTTTAATAATAAAAAAGTCTTTTCCATTTCTTAGTAGGTCTGGAGATCTTGACAAGGCCAGTGCAAGCTTGAGAATTCTGGGCAAATGTGATGCCCCTCAAAGCACCATACAGGTGGTTTAAGACCTCTGTCTCATCCAGAGAATCAGAGCAACTTGTGACAGACAGCTCTGTGGACACCTATCCAGTCATACCTGGTTTTATGGGAGGACAAGGCATTCCTAGCTGCTAGCTTGCATTACATCTCTTTGTTAAGGTGTTGGTTTTGACTGGACACTTGCAAACTGCTGAGGAGTAACATCCCATCATCAGCAACTGGTAACAAAGTCTGCTGTAGGTTGGAGATAAGAGCTCTGCCTTCCCTTAGCAGATCACTATGTACCTAACACACAATTTAGTGCCTTCCTCCCTCAAAAATACCACTGTCTCTGGTAATGAGAACATGGAAGAAACAACTCAGTGTGGATCGGGATGGTGTGCAGTCATAAATACTGCAAGGAATATGTTTTCTGAATAGATTAGCAAACTGTGTTGAATAGGTAGTTGTTCAGTGGATGCTGTGCACTGCAGGACACAGGATACTGAGTGAGAAAAGACAGATATAAGATTAGTGAAATGTGACTATCAATAGTTGCAAAATGGCTGTATGCAAAAGCTGAAAATCTTTTTGTCTAATCTGAGCTGTACTGAAACTGCTGTCTTAATCTAAGCTAATTTCTTATCCCCCTGTGGAGCTCTGTCACCTCATCTGGACATGCCAGTCCTCTCTAGCAATTTTGGAAGGAGTGCAGAAGAGTAAATGAGGCTGGAGAGCAACTTTTAGATAGTTCGTATTAGGTGAGATGAATTAGGATTACATCCCAGTGGTCAAATTAATGCAGTTATGGCTCATCTGAATTCTGATATTTCCCAAGATTGCTGTATCCTTCAAGAGATTTCCTGGATGCATATGGAAGGGATCCATCAATTCCCAGATTGCGTCAAAATTATTTACACCCAGGCTGCACAGAAAGCTGAACTCTCTGGAGATCAGAGGATTGTTAAAATGCTCAGATTCTTAATAAAGCGTTTCCAGGTGAAAAAATAAGACACGTCCCTGCAGACTTGATAACCTCAGCGGCCCAACTGTTTGAGCTGTTCTCATTGAAGGTGTTTGTTCTTCTAACAAAGATTTTTCACATTAGTGGAGGTGTTGCAAGGATGATGTGGAAAGAGCTTGCAATATATGATTTTGAATGGTGTCTTTCTTTGCCTAGGAGCCTTAAAAGCAGGCCCTCTGCGTCCGCTTTTGGAATTCTTATTGAAGTGGAGATAATTTTACCTAAGTAACAAAATAAATATAATCTAGACAAGAATGCTGTTGCTGAGGCTGAATTATATTTAGCACTAACTCCTTGCAGGCTCTATTTTCACTCTGTCAATAACAGATGTGCTGTTTGCTGGGTATGGCTGAACAAATCTATTTTCAAATGTCTCCTTGACTCCTTCACAATCTGCTGCATTCCACTGATAGTGCACTAAGCTGCTCAGTTGGGGGAAGAAACATGAGAGATGTGAACAAATCTGAATTCTTCCTTTTTGGAAAAAAAAAAAAAAGGAAAAAAAGATGTTTGAGTTCTTTTATTTATTTATGAATATGTTGAATCAGGAAGTCTGGTTTTGTAACTTCTAGCTCCAGGAACAGTGATAGGAACAATGATAATAAATATTAGCTCTTATTAGTGGAGAACTCTCTTCTGATTACTTACAGCTACTTATTTGCATACACCGTTTGTTTAAGTTGTACCCATGCCAGGAGTGCCTCTTTATGCAAGCACATATGGTCTTTCTCAAGGCATTGCAAGTCAACATGTAAAATTATATACCACAAATATGTGCATTAATTCTCACTCAGCATAATTATAATAAATCAATTTTTTTTCTTTTTACTATTAAAATAAAGCAACAGATTTTAGGTTGATAATTTAATGACTCAGTGAGGTTGATGATCAGGAACAGCATGCACTTCTTTGAGAAATGGAAAGTATTTTTTTGCACAAGTTAACATTAAAATTCAGAGGCAAGTTCATTTTCAAGAAATATCTATGCCTTATTTGACTGAGGGTTAATGCTTGTCCCTTCAGTGACACATTATGTTGTCATGAAAATCTTCTGTGAGGGCTTTTAGAGAGTGATGAGAACTTCTGAAGCACAGCATGAAGGCTGGATTCATGGAGCCTTCCAGGTGGCCTATATTGCCCAACCCAGGTACCTCAATGTTCTGGTCGAGACTCAGAAACTCAGGAAACAGGCTAAAATTATACTTATCAAGATGTAAAACATGAAGGTTTTCTTTCTGTTAACCTGAATTTTAAAACTAACAATTAGCTCTTCAGCATTGGCGCTGATTTGCAGTATGATACCTAGAGAGGTATACAGTAATTCCACCCAAAGAAAGAGGGCTAAATCAACATTACTTTCAGCTAAATAGGTTAGTTAATACTAGGTGAGGATGTAGCAAGCTTTATTAATTCTGTAGATGCAAATAAGTGTGTGTTCATCTAGACTAGTTCCTGAGGGCAGTGAAGGTGTGCTGTTACTAGCAAACTCTGTGCACAGGGTCAGTCACCAACTTGGAGTTTGACTGGCATGAAACAGGCGGTATCCATGCCATTAAAGTCTCTTATCTGCCAAAATACGCAGTTTGCCTCTTGGGAGTGGTATGTTGATGCCTGAACCATGGCCAAGAATGATGTGGGGGAGTGTTCCTTGGCCGGGACCAGTGTGTTCTTAGAATTTAGTTTGTGAGTGTAGACTGAGCCCACGTTCCCTTAGCAGTGTATACTGCACATTGTGCTGAGCTTCTCAGGAAAGAACAAAGAAGAAAAGGGGACAGTTGGACCTCATGTTGTTTCCCTCCAGACATGCAGAGTGGTTCTGCAGGGTTCTGTACACGATCTCTTCTGGGGTGCCTGGTGTTTTAGAACAGGATACAGAGCTGGGATGGTCTGTTTCACCACGAGCCCACACCCAACTATTTTTGCCACTTGTTCTGGGGAGTTTATCAGATTTTTGATGTCAGCCAAATATTTGGCTCGAGTGACTTCCTTCTTGTCTTCCACATAGCCCAGCTACATGCAGACTTGCAGTATGCAGGAGGGGCTTTCCTTGCTTTCCTTTCTGACACTTGATACATAATAGTCAGAATGCGTGTGGTGGGTTGGCCCCATCTAGCAGCCAAAGCCCCATCTGGCCGCTTAGCCCACCCTGCTCTGAGCAGGATGGGGAGGGGAGAAAATAGGAAAAACAAGAGGGGGAACTCCTCATCAATTACTTTTACAGGCAAAACAGATTTAACTTTAGGGAATTAGCTTAATTTATTGACAACTAATATAAACATTTAATTACTGATTGAAGTAGTGGAAAGCAAAAGAAGAAATAATCATGTACTCACACAGAGAAAAGACCTTTCCTCCCTGTTCCCAGGGTCAACTCCCTGCTAAGTATCTCTCTCCTCTCCTCCAGTGAAGTGACAAGTGTCCTGGGGGCTTGTGCTGAGGATGTAAATGTTTATCTCCTCTCTTCCTTCCTTCCTTCTCACTCTTTTCCTGTGCTCAGCTGTGGGTTTCTCAGTATCTGCTCCATCATGTTTACTCTTTGGGCCATAGGGAATATCTGCTCAGCCATGAACCACTTCCTTTTCCTCGTCCTCTGACTTGATCCCCTCCCATATGCTGTTTCTCACACTTTTTTCTTCCCCACTCCACCTGTTCAGTGCTTCCTCCCCTTTCTCAGCTGTGTTTCCCAGCAGTGCCACCATCTTGGCAGAGGTGCTCAGCTGTGCTGAATCACAAGGAGCTCAGCTGGACCTGGCTGTGTCTCACACAGAGCACCTGTGTACTCCCCTCACAGAAGCCACCTCTGCAGCCATGCCCCTAACCACAACATTGCCATGGACATCCTGTGCAATGCTAGTTTGTTTCAATAGCTAAGCACTTGCTTGTTCAAACATGTTTGCATTAGATCTACCTTCATCCCTCCTTTCCTCCCATCCTCTCTTTCCCTTCTTTCATTTTATTTCTTTTACCACGATTCAAGGTAGGCATTTCACTGTTAAAACTAAAACCTATTCAGTAGTTTCTTCCTTTGAAAGTGCTTATGTAGCATGCTTTGGTTTCATTTCAGGTAAACTAAGAGACTTGGCTCATCTTTCTAACTCCAGCTCTCCAAAAGTTTAGTTTCTTTATCTTCTCCGCTTTGTCAGAAGCCTTTATTAAACATGGTCCCCAAGCCACATACAGTATTTCAGTCTTAAGTCACCTGTACATTTGGTGCTTAATTGGTTTTGTAATTCTCTTCAATCCTTGCCTAGCTCATGCATTAACCTTTTTTTTTTTTTTTTTTTTTTTTTTTTTTTTTTTGTGGCTGTAGTTTTGGCCTGGGATGCTCATAATGCCTAATCTATCCACATCTTCTTTCATTCTTTCCTTTGTTTGATAATTATAGTTTCCCTTCATCTTTCTCGAAAGGAAGAATATCCTTTGTCCATCCCAGTTTTTCTGGAGAGGCTCAGATTTCCATGCAATACCATGCAGTCTAGAAAGTTTTCCCTGCTGTGGTTTATGTTACTGTTTACCACTTTTCCAGTCTTTGTCCCTGAAATTACAGTTTACTCCTTGATCACTTATGAAAGCAGTCAAAGTCACGATTAGTGAAACTTTTCCACAGTCATTGAAGATAGTCTGGCCACAATGATGTTTTCCACTAACATAGAGTTAGCTTTCTCTGTTACTTCATTTGTTATATGGTGGCATTTTTTAGATCAGTGTAATGTTGCATTAATTCAGCAGCTTTATGAAAGTTTAACTGTGGAGCTATGACACACTTAATCAAAGTTGTAATATCATTTTAGAAGTAATTCAGGTTTATTTGACAAGAGCTGTTTTCCTAAAACCAAGCTGACGAGCTTTTATTACATTCCAATCCTCTAAATCTTTTAAAAGTTGAACCAATGAGAGATGGTGTTTAGTAATTCCATAGGGAAGACAAAAGTAAGAAGCTTGTTACAGCCAAGGCTTGTTGAGATTATAGTCTAACCTGTGTCACAAAAAGAGGTAAGTGGCTGCACGTGGTACAGGATGAGGGCAAGATGGGGATGTCCTTACACCTTTAGGAGAACAGAAGTGTCACCAGCTCAGGCAGCAAGGGAGGAACCTGACTAGGTCATGTTCACTTTGCCTTTCCTAAATATCATGTTTTTTCTTCCCTGTCTTCTTTTTTCTCTTTTCTTATCTGGTTGTTTGTGCTTTCTCTCTAGTGCTAGTCTCATTTATCAGATTAGGCCTGCATGCTTTGCAATTTTATACTAAGCCTATGGCCAAATAGGCAACTAAAAGAAAAACTACAAGCAACCTGCTGCTTGAGTACATCTGTGACTGATAAGGCTATGCATTTATCTGCCATTCTTTAGCAGAGTTAGCACCAGGAACAGAGGAGACATTTATTAGCCCTTGCTTTTATTTGACTTTCTGTAATTTGTATTCAGGAAAGCCAGCTCAGACTCTAGCAGAAGGAAAGCAACAACTCATCTCAGTTATCCCTAAGTTTTTCTCTTCTCTCTTCCTTCCCCACTCTCTCCCATCTCCTGACAATGGCTCTTAACTTTAACACCATCTCAGTTGTTGACAAGTGGTGGAGAAGGGGTTGGCTCTTTCTATATATTTTTTGAAATTACGAGAAAGGCTAAAAGGAGCAGTTCTCAAATGAAAATCTCTGCTGATGGTTTTAAGTGCTCAACTGGGTGGCCTTTTTTCTTTTTTCTTTTTCTTAGTTTAGAAGTTTTAATTGTGGTACTCTGTCATAAAGTCCTCAAGAAACCTCTCTGCTTCAGGGATCATCTATTTGTTTATCTCTATACAGTATGTTTGTACTCTCGACCAGTTAAGACTCAGGAAATGAACATGGCTTATTTTCTTGAGAGCCCTCCAGCTTGTTACCTGGGAGGTTGAAATTCTTTTTCATAAATGTTGACATTTTTTCTCAGAAGCTTGTTAACTGCTCTTGTCCCTCAGACCTGGGTCATGTAGGGCTTTTTAGCCTCCAAAATACCACACCTAGCCCTGTTGGCTAACCATTGTAGAATGCGGCTCTCAGGTGCAACTCTTCCCTCTCATGCACTAGGCTGGAGAATATGTGAGGAGATAAGGACATCTGCACAAAACAAAAAAGTGTGGAAATGTGAGGAAGTTCTTTTTTGAAGGGAATCTTCTGGTGGGCCCCTCATTGTGTGAAAGCTCAAAGTCCAGGAAAAAGTGCCAGCCTAAAGAATCCGTGCTCCTCCAATCAATCAGCAAGGCTTATGGTGATCTACTAGGAAGGTCTCTTCTGCTCCACTCCAGTCTGATCCCTTCCCTCTCTAAAACAGGACAGCAGACACCACCACGAGACCCATCTGCTGAGATCATTGTGCATCATTGTACTCCTTCACAACTGTCATTATGATCGACCGGCATCATTACGTGAACACACAACAAAAAGCTGGTTCTTAATTCAACCTTGTTGAACAGTCATGAGATTTCCCTTCTCATTTACTATTTTCTGATGTAAAATATCCACAACCACAATTGCATGCTAATCTTTAAAGTACTGCAGTCTGGAAGCAAACATGAAAGTGCTCCTGAGCACATGTGCTTTGTAGAAAGGCAGACTGTGAAGAGAAATACGGCCTAGGCAAAGCCACAGCATGCCCAGCACTGAAAGTGGCATAACTAGCTGAGTGCAGTAATGAGGGAGAACAAGTAGGGCTGAGAATTAGGACATGTAGTTTGGGCACAGTGCCATGCTGCATGCAGGTTTGAACCAGTGCCACCAAATGATTCACCTCTGTGGGGACTGCTGGCTCTTCTCAAATGAGCAACCTCTGTTTGGATCCTAGACCATATAGAGGTGCTCATGCCAGGGATCCTTTGTTTGGAGTAGTAGATAATTGAAGAATTATTTTACCCGTGAAAATGTGATGTATGTGGACTGTACCTCCAGCTTCAAGCTCTTGGTAAAGCTTGTCCTTTAGGTGTAATTGATGCTCTCATAAAAAAAAAGAGAAGGCTGGAGTCCATGTAGAGAACAGAAGCAATCAGCTTTTGAAGTTAACCTCCACGTGCGAAAGCACTATTGTGATTTCAAAGTCTCATTAAGTAGTAAATCTAGAGCATGCCAAAAGTGATTTTGCAGTTAATAATAACGTTCTTCCATTTAAATAATCAGACTGTAGCCTCATTAGAGCTGTATTGCATGAAACACTATTTGTAGAGAAGAGATCTTAATCATCCACTTCAGTAAAATTTACAGGGAAACCAGCTTTACTGAGTGAGTTAATTTCAAAGAATAACATGTTTGGTCTTGGACTATTCTTTCACAGCTGAAAAGAAAATCAAAGTGTTTTGAAAATTGTTCTGAAAGAACAGAAAATTATAAACAACACAGAGAGAATGACTTCTAACTGCCCCTCTGCAAAAAGGAAAAGAGAAGACTCACAAAACAGATCCTGCTTCCAGTAAGAAAAAACGATGTATGGACAGCCCCCAACACAAGAATCTGACACCAAGGACTTCAAGGAACAAAAAATCAGAGATTTTCAAACCTTCCAGATGGAAGATTTTACTCTCCTACCCCAAGATTCTTTTACTCAAGAGGCAGTGTTGACATTGCTAATGAGGGATGACAAATGTCTTTTTAACTCTCTCTGTGGTCTTCTGTTCTGTTGTAAACAATGTACCTAATAACAGAGGAAATGGTCTTTTGATGCTATTACTGGCTGGGGGGGGATTTCAGATGACTGATGGAATGTGTCAGCAACAGATACTTGTGCTTTAATATCTAGAGGTTTGTAGACTTAAAAATAAATATTTTGGTTTTCCATGCAGATCAGGCCAGAGAGTGCCGTCTAAACACAATGATGCGTTCTGCTGGCCAGGGGCTCGTCCTGGGAGCTCATGACATGGGTGTTTGCCCACAGTTCAAATTCTTCTCCTGGTGCAGCATAGGGTACATATTACTGTATCAGTTAGTAGCTTGTTTACTGTGTGATAAATTCTCAAGCTACCAATTACTCTGTTAACTCAGTGGTTTAAGTCTGTGTTTCTTGGGGCTGTAAATCTTGGGTTCTTTCCCACGGATGACAGTAGCATGTAAGGAGCACAGAATTTTAAAGTCCTAACTTTGTCACAGCTTTCCTAACTTCCTTCTTATAGTGTCAGCAAGACCCTGTAAAAGGCATGTGTTGGACTTAGAAGTCAATAGGGTGCACAAGTCTAAGTCCCTTAGGAACCTCGTTCCTAAAATTATGCTCAGCAATACAAAAGTTAACAAGAGGGGTCTGATCCCTTTTGGAAGTCCCTTCCAACTTGAATTATCCCATGATCCTATGAAACTGGTGGCATGAGTAGGAGATATGAGGTAATAATGGTATGAGAATGAAATTTGTGTGAGAGTAGGTGGGCTGTGAAGGGTGGGTGACTGAGGTGGGGAGGGAAGAAAAGATGAGAGCTGTTGTGGGAGAAAAATGGATCAGGAAACAAGGGAGAGGTCACAGTAAACAGTGCTGGAAAAATCTCACCTTGAGAAGTTCAGTGAAACTAGTGGGGGGTCCAAGTCACGAATTCAGGTTATGATAGAAATCAGGGTAATGTTCTGCAGGTGGAGCTGATAAAGAGATTAACTTCAGAAGGAAGTTTGTGTTATAGAACCAGACGATTTTAGGGTGCAAGACAATGAGGAACTTGTTCTTTCAGGCACTGAGACGGTTTTCTATTCAAACAGCGGAACTGCAGCTTTTTAACAAGCATTTCTTGAAAAAAATCCCCTTGCTTTGCCAGCTGTTTCGGGCAAATGCCTTTTCAGCCTCATGTTTGGATGTATCCCATCAGAGAGCACCAGAGGTTTTGAGATCATACTCATCCAAACCGTGCAGACAACTTTTAGTTCAATATGAAGTTTGGGATGGGAAACTGAGCCCAGCTGTGCTGAGCAACCCGTTTGCGTGTGCCTGGACACGACACAGCTGCACCTTTGCTGGGCACAAGGAAACTGAAAAAGCAGAACGAGGGTATGTGTGTTGGACATGGGCTGTCTAGCTGCTGGCACCAAATGGTCTGTGCACTTTGTTTCCTTTCAGGGTATATTGCTGTTATCTGTAAATAGATGTTCAATTCTAGGAAATTTGTATATCTAAACAGTGACTGATGAAGACAGAAAGAGCCATGTGAGCTTGTCCGAGCATTAGTGTAAAAAGCCTATGACCACACTAAGAGAAAATTATACCTCTTACTCCCCAAAGTATTTCAGAGCTGGCTCACAAATATTCATGGATTTTACTGTCTTCTCTGCAATAACACTAAGTCTACATTTGCTTCTGAAACATATTCTGGAGTTGTAGAGTGGAGGTTAAATTTTAACAGAGATCTTTCGTGATGTAACTGTTCCCTTTCTCATTTATGTCCTGAATAAGTGTTGATAAATGTTCACATTTGCAGTAAAATTCAGAAGCTAAGAGGGTTTCATCTTGGCTTTGCAGTGACCATATGTGATCAGGGACTATTAATATTGATCATCACAATCTAATTCAAAGAGCAAAACTCAGGGATGTTAAAGCCTTGGGTAAAATTGTTGTAATTTACTGTTATGGGGAAAACTTTATGGCCAGCTTTTGGGTAGAAAGTCCCTGAGAGTTTTCTGCAGGAAAGTTTTATTAGAGATGTACCAAGTTAAAAGCAGCTCTACAACACCCTCTGCTTGCATATATAGATATGCATATATTTATGTATCCGCAAAATCAAATTTCCTTGCTTATGTTACATGTGATTTTAGACTACTTAAGGGGAGTAATCTTGAATATATCATCATTCTTATTCTTCAGTTCTCTTATTTCTAATATATTTTAGTTCATTCATCTCAACCAAGTGCTTTCTCCCCTCTGAAAATATCCCCAAAGCCCAGACCAGAAGGACCAGCCAGAATCCCTGGGATGACTCACTCCTGCCATTGTTTCTTAGGCTGACACAGGTCTGCTTTGTGGGGCAGTGTATCTTCTCAGGGCACTAAACCAGACCTTCTGGTGTCCTTTTTGTTGTTTTTTTTTTTTCCTGACCCAACCTTGTATTAGAATTATTTTTCTTTACAAAATCATGGAAAATGGTGAGCTTGGGGATTAGCTGGATCAGTTTTCATTATGCGGAGCGCTGCCAGCAGGTTACAGGTAGGAGCCAAGATCTAGAATCTTCAGTTTTATTCCCAGCTGTGCATTAACTATGTCTCTTACCTTCGATGAATGATTTTTATTAATTAACAATTTTATGTATTTATTGCACCAGCACACATCACATAAGGCATAGTTAATGTTTGTAAAATGCTTGAGGGTGCCTTGGTGAAGACAGTAATGGTTCTACTGAGTAATTCTAATTCCTAATGGCCAGGCCCATGGCACTCCAGCCCCAGTGCTGAAGAGCTGGCATAAGGACAATGTTATCAACCTGAAGCATCACACATTTCTTTCTGTTCTCTGTCTACCTTAGCCTTCAGTTTCTTCCTTCTCATGCTGATTTTGTTAAAGCACAAACTGTACTGATTTTAGAACAAGTATAATTGTCCAGAGAAGCTATGGATGCCCCATCCCTGGAGGCCCTCAAGGCCAAGCTGGATGGGCCCCAGGCAGACTGAGATGCTGGGTGGCAACCAGCCCATGGCAGGGAGCTGGCACTGGATGAGATTAATGTCCCTTCCAACCCAAACCATTCTATGATTGTATGATAACTGATTTTAGAGCAAATTGCCTGGAGATTGTGGTAGAGATCCAGATCCCAATCACTTGAGATTTTCCATGTGCTTGAATGGATCTGGAGGGAACAGCAACAACATTTGCAATATAGGAATAGCTAGAGAGTGCTCAGATCAATACTCCAGCTATATTAGTGCATAAGACTGAGGTGAAAAATAAGGGAGTGCAGATGGGCCTGATCTGATCCATTCATCAACTTCTTTATTGTAGGCACAGTGAGATGGATGTCAGACACAAGTCAGATTATTTGTGAATAGCACAGCCATGTTCACACAGCACAATTTGGCTTCTTCTCTATTTTGAACAGTAGAGGTTAAAACATTAGTGTTGCTAGTCCTGTAGTGTATAATGGTGAAATGTTTTAAGTGAACTTTATGAAAAATTAGCCTAGTTTCTCACCAAATAAAGTAGGTTTCTAGCCTAAGAGTGTTTAAAACTTTACTGTGCCTAATCCTTGGGTCTTAGATCCAAGCAAAACACCTCTGATGAGGCCAGAATTCAACCCATTTGCAAAAATGAAATATGCAGGCTTGCAGGCCAACATTCCCTTGCTAAAGGAATTTCCTTCATTAAAAAGAAATCCTGATTAAAACAAACAAAAAGCAAACAAAAACAATTAATCAGAGAGAATTTCCACTGAGAATTTGAAGTATCTGAGTTTGTTATTGAGAACTGCATGTGTGATTTTTTGTAGAGCACACAAAAATTCAGCCTGTAACAGGGCTGTGCCAAGCACATGGCCAGCCATGCAGATGCAGTTTTGCTGTTTCATGGCTGGAACAGGCTCATGGAGCCATGCTACCTCCATGATACAGCCCATCCCAACCTCAGATCCTTTGCAATGGTAAGGGGACAGAGTTTGCAACCTAATGGCTGTCCCACATGAGATCCTTTCCTTTGGCTTCCTACATGTCAACAGGGCAAAGTGGTGCCTTCACTGAGGTTGTTGTAGAGTACAGTAGCCCTGGGGGGAAATCTGGCAGAAGCCATAACTCGGTGTGGCTCCTTCTGCCCATGATGGCTCTGAGGGAGCAGTCCTCTCCTACCTCCAGGCTTTGCCATGCTCAAAATCAATCCTCACTGTGACCCCAGTGTACTGTCTGTCCATCTGCCCTTGGGCTCGTTGATGAAGAAGGGATACAGCTAGCTTTCTTTCCCAGCAGAAAGCCAACAATGTTTTTGGCTGCTGACACGGCTGTAAGCCATCAGCCATGAATATTTTCTGGTGGCTCTGCAATCACCAGCCAGAGGTAAGTTTGTAAAGCAGAAGCTTGCCATGTCTGGTCTGGAATGCGCTGGGCTCTGCCAGTCTACAGAGGACATCAGCTGTGAGCAAAAAGAGCCCATGGCTGTGACGCCACACATGGGGCAGGGAACCTGCTGGCTGTAGGCAGGGAATTTCTGCAGGACTGCAATGAGAAGTTGTTTAAGAGTTTAGGATGAATAATTCAGCACTCCTTTAATTTGGGAGTTTTAACAGTGGCAGTGTGTGTGTCCTGCCACATTACTTCAACCTTGCAACAAAGTACAAATGGATGTGATTCAGACTCTAAATATTTAAAGCAAGAATCTAATCTTAGATACATTGTGTATGCTGTCATCTCCAAAAGCTGATAAAGGGAGACAATGATGGACAGGAGAAATTGAAATTAAATTCAAGCTCTGTATTAAAGAACTCGCACCGCTAATTCACATGAATGATTAACCACAGGGAGACTTGAGTCTGCACGCCACGACACTGCCAAAGTGCTCTTTGTTGTCAGTGCCTAAGAACAGCCAAGGGCACGAGGAGCCCATAGGACAGTGGTTTGGTGCCCTAAGGGCCCCATGTCTCACCCGGCACCATTGGCCAGGTGCTGATTGGCAGGCAGTTAGCAGTATGCTGGAGTGCTGCCTGCATGTGGCTTGCTTGAGGGTTCTTCCAAGGCATCTGCTGTTGACCACTAGCAGAGGGAGCTCCAGACTTCAGGTAGAGCTCAAATGAACTCCAAAGGGCTGTTCATGCTTTAGATGTCAATAGCATCGTATGTAACCAGGGGGATTTTATTAGCAAAACAAACACGGCTTAGTTTAGACAGATGGAAATATTTTGTGTTTCAGTAAGACTGTCTGCTCCAGCATACAAAATCCACTTCTATCGTTCCGCAGTGATCTGAGCCTGGGAGGGCTGGGTGCCCACAGGGGCACTTTGAGAATGAAAAGCGTGTGGATAATCCAGGCAGTGATTGCTTCCTTCCTTGGGCTTTTGGTGGAATGTTGAGCTGTGTCCCAGTGAGAGCCACTCAAGCACAAGGTAAAAACCCGCACAAAGCAGGATCTCATGAAGGAGGACGAGGAAACCAGCCAGGCCCTCAACAATGAAATTCCGAATAACGTCCTTGAGGCAGTTTTATTATTGTGAGCATTGCCACGGACCCACATGCAGCTGCAGGAAACATGGATTTTGGTTTGTTTCTCATCCCATGGATTGGCGTCTGGACCCTGCAACCAGCAAGTATGATCTCTTACTGAATAGGAGCAGAGCCGCAGGAGAGAAAAGATTAAGGGTATCAAAGGAATACATTTTTCATTTCACTCCTTTCTTATTACAGTAGATTAAAAGGAGGAAAAAAAGAGTTTTGTTCAACATTCAATTTTGCAGAGAATTAAATAAGCCAAAAACATTGTTCAGAATTAGAGCACTGAATAAAGGATTTCAAAAACACAGTGTGTGGTTTGTGGTGGGATTTTTATTTCCTTTTAAGACAAGCCATATACAGCTGTACCAGAGCTATTGTCCTTTGTCCCGCCAAAGAAATAGTTTCTTTCTAAAGTGTTCAATCCACTGAGACACGTAGGTGCTTTGAAAACTCAAAAAAGAAGAAGGACACCACTCAAACTCTGCTCTGGATGAAATGGCAATTATCTGAAAAGCAGCAGAGAATCAGGAATACATGGATAAATTACGCAGCTTTTGATCACCTGGTCATGAACCGTAGTAGGATTTTTGTCTTCTTTGGGAGTGATATTTATCGGCAAGCCCTGTGCACAGGCAAGATGGAAGTCAGACCTAAAGGAGTGGTGTGAGGGCACTGATCTCTCATAGCACAGATGGCCATTACAAGCCTGCACAGGAGAAAACATTTTCATCTCTCATCGATGGAGATGATTGTTACTCCATGTTGTTAAACCTCAAGGGGCCACAATTTGAAGAAACAGAAAAAATCTTGAAAATGTTCTGATTCCTGTGGGTCTGGAGAGTTTCTTTTCCTTCTGTTCTGCAGGGAATGACAAACAAACAGCAAGACTTCCACCACCATTTTCAAGCTGCACCAAGACCAATGCTAGCAAAAGCTGAAGGCTAAAGATGGATTCTTGTTTGTAGGTATACCTTTCGGAGTCCTCATTATCAATGGCAGGAGGGTTCTCAAAATAAAAAAGACAAAATTACAGCCTGGGCAAGCTCAGAGGGGACAGAAGTTCTAATTATTTTGGCTTCTGCATGCTGTTGTCTCTCATTCTCCAGAGGATTCCATGCTCCAGGCAGAGCAGAAGAGGAGAAGGGTTTGTGTTGTGGGGAGCCTGGAAATCTTCTGGAGCTGAGCCTGACTGCACTGAGTTGGGAGTGAGGATGAAAGCAAGTCACAAGGGCCTTGGTGTTGACATCTCCAGTGCAACAACTGCAGTGACTCAAATTGGCAAACTGCAGCCCAACTGAGTGTTAACCAGAATACTGGAGGACTCTGGCCAGTGGTTGGTAGAAGAATGGCAGCAGACATCTTCCTTTTGATGTCTGCAAAGTTGGCTGCCTTGTGGCTTTGGCAGGTTGTCCACAGATAGAAGAAGAAACAGTGAGCCAACTGAAGAAACCCAAACCAGTAACTTTTTTCTAAGAGAATACAATAGACTTGGAAAAACTGTGAAGACAGGGCTTTCTTTCCTCTCAATAACGTCCTTTAGAAGGGAACTTCTCACTACAACATGAGCTTAGGTATACATGGGAAACCTGATTTGAGCCTTAAAGCTGTGCAGTAAATGGAGGTGCAGCGGCTGCAGGAAGCATGTGAAAGGAAGGTTTCTGGATCACTTTCAGAGATTTTAGGCCGAGTGAGCCCATAGTGCCAGGGCATAATATGGCTGAAAATAGTTTCGTTAATAACACAACTTGAGCAGCTGGAGCAGCAAAGGGCTGACCACAAAAATCTCATCAGTGCTGGTGAATCCAGGGCAGCTGAAATTTAAGCTCGGAGACATTTCAAGTCTTTACACAGCTGGCTAAAAAATAATCTCCCATGTAACAGGAGTTTGGGAATTTGGGAATGGATGAACTTCACTGTGAATTCCTGAATTCTCCGTACAATTTTTTGTTGTTTATAGTGATGGCTCTGGCAATCTTCAGGCTGCCAGAAAATCCAGTGCAAGTGGATACAGCTCAGCCTGAACAGGCTGACCAGGCACAGAGCAAAGCCGCCAGCAGGACGGAAGGCTCTTGTCTGGCTGTGACAGAGCAATGACAAAAACCATCCTCAGGAAGCATAGTGCCTTATGTACACAAGCTGGCTAAGGGGCTCTCTGACCATAACCACTTGTTCATAAATCTATAGAAGATGCAGCATTGGAAGAGCACCTAGGAAAGTGTCAGATGGGAAACCTGGTACCCAGAAATAGAGAGTAAACTGATCAGGTTACTCAGCAGAAGCACAGACCTTGTTCCATCAGCTGAGATCTCCACTTGCTTGTTTGCACACAGGGACAAGCAGCAAAGCCCTGTAGCTTTGGAGATGCTGAACTCAGCAGTAGGACTCAGAGCTGAGGGAGGTGTTGGCAGTCCCTGCCCTGCACCGGGGCAGGTGGGTGTCCCAGCAGGACGGCTCAGTCCCCAGCTGCCACTGTAGCTCCTACTGTGCAGAGAGAAGGTTCTTGGGCCCAAAGATGAGCTCCTCAGAGGGGCTGCAGAGGGGATGAAATGGAGGGAGACCCTCCCCAGTGGGCTTTTTTTCTTTTATCTTGCAGATGAGCCAGATGGCAGGAGCAGCAGAAACCAAAGGAGGAGCATGAAGTGTTTAAGAACCAGATTGCTAAAATTCAGGGAAAACAAGCCAAAAAATAAGCCTGGACAAAACAGAGCACCAGAGTGGAAAAACAAGCACAGGAGAAACGTAGCCAAAAGGCAAAAGAATAAAACATAAGAGCTCAGATCCATTCAAACTCCAACTTTGTGCTTTCAGGAGAGGAGACTTAGAGAAACCAAAGAGCTGGCACCAAGTCCCCTTTGTAGCTGCAGCTGTTTACAGTTCGCAGCCCACACACTCCCTGCACTGTGGTGCCCAACACCTTCAATTTTCTCTCATGATGTGAAAAAAGGGCAAAAGGAGCAGTGACCGGTGGGTTCACCTCACATCTTGCAAGCGGTAGCAGCAGGCACATGCATGGCTCACCTCACAGGTGAGAAGGATTGGCAGCATTGCCACCACCCAGGGCAGCTTCTGCCTACCCTCAGCTGCTCTTTATCCAGCTCACAGTGGTGGGAGCACATGATTTCCCCCCCCCTTCTTCCTCCTTCCTTCCAGGGCTTCCTGCTCCCTCTGGAGGGATGCCACTGAGCTGTGTTTCAGGTGACTTTCAGATAGGGCTGCTGTCAGGCAGGAAGATGCCTTACTACGGGATGCTGGAACACATCTATTCTTCTCAAGAGGACCCTCATTTTTCAGAGCAAATGCCCATAGGAGGGGTGTGACGTCAGCCACACCATCAGAAGGACATGCCATGCTCATCCATTACCAACCGCAGACTGATGGGTGCTGCTGCTCCATCAGCCCTGGAGGAAGCATTACAAACCCAGCAGCCACCCCCACATTCAGTAACAATCCCGTGACACTTTGTGGAAAAAAAACAACAACATTGTATTTGATTTACAATTAACAGGATTTACAAATAATGACAAAGAAACAGATTAGCCACGAAATTAAGATGCTTTTGTTGATGAAGAAGTAGCTGGCAAAGCAGCTTTATATAGCAGTCGTGTACCTCAGTCCTACACAGTGTACAATAACTTACAGCCCAGGCAAGGTCAGGAATGGTTATATGCAAATGCAACAAGTTGAGTACAAAAGAAACCAAAACAAAAGCACTTACAGCCCACAGGACTGGCACTGGTGAGGCTTCCCATTTCTGTAGCTGACAGGAAGATCCACTGACAAATACCGGGAAGCTTTCAGAAAGGAAAAAAATAACAACAAATCAACCACCGGTAGAACCGACCTTACGGCCACGTGGTGGCCCGGGTCAGCTGACCGAGGCTGGTAGTGGGCTCTGGGCTGGGCAGGGAGTGAACTCACACCAATGGCAGCGCTTCCCTAAAATGCTACTTCACTGCCAATGCTGGCGAGACAAAAGGGAACGAAGATCTCTGATGTGCAATACAGCAATTGAAGAAGGCGTACCGAGCTTTTGGATTTGTATGTAGCTTACACATATTGTAAGCGCACACTTCTGACGAGTGATTCTACCTGTCTTTGCAATGGTTTGATGGTGTTGTTTGATCAGATGCAGAATTCCAAGGCTCAAAACTGAGTGGTTTTCAACACGTGGGCATACAGGTTTTCCAATACCGTACTCATATTTTACATCACAAATACAATAAAAACAAGTGATGGTAATTCTAGGACAGTTCCAAATAATAATAATAAAAAAAATCATCAGAACCATTCTAAAATAAGATATTATACATAATCAAATCATGTTAAACAACACACTCTCGGCAAGCGGCTAATTACAAGCATTCTGCTGGTCATGGTTTTCACACAAAAGTCATTCAATAGCACATAAATATTTCTTTTTCTGATCTGCTTCTTTTTACAAAACCATTCATCAGATTCACAGAATTAGTACAAGTAAGGCACGTTAGCATATATCATAAAACTCACATTGATAACAAAGGGTTGTGAAGATTTAAGGACTAATTCTCCTTTCTGGTGATTTCTGAACCAAAAGAGACCCTCTATCAGGAGAACCCTCCTCACAGCCACGGCACCACTGTAACTTCCATTGCAGCCAACCGTGCTGGGCACAGAACCGTGCATTACCGTGGACATGAATAATTAACATAAGAACTGTGTGTGGCAGCGAAACCCATTTGCAGATCTCACAGAGAAATCGGACACGTTGTTTACTACGTTCATTATGAGCACAGACGAAGTTTTGGAGCTACATGGAAGTCAATTTCCAGTTATCAAAATAAAAGGGGATATTGCATGGTTCTCTGAATATGCTGTTATTTTCCTAGTACAAATATTGCTTAAAATATAAAGGATGCTATAATATTGAGTTTACTTGCATAATGAATTCTAAATGCTGATGTCTTAGATTCTATGCCATTAACTGAACTACAGACTCGCCTTCCTCCACCCCCCACCCCGCCCCCAGCCAAAGGACTCTCCTTCCCAAAGAAGATTCATTTACACACAACACAGCTTTTAATTAGGAGCATAATTTACAGTAAAAATTTTTTACATTACACCTCTGCTATCAAAAAAACATGAAATCTTTCATTTAAAGTTGTAATTACACATTAAAAAATAGAACACTATTTCCTTAACAGGAAGAATGAATTTGAACATCTTCAGATCAGATTTCTTTATTGCGGCTTTTGAGTCAAAGGTCAGTCACTTTATTCTCTAACGCAGCTGCTATTTGCTGTAAACGGAAGGCGAGCTGCATTTTTTGTGCAGCTGGATCCTCTTCAAGTGCATTTATAATCTGGAAGAAATAAACACAGAATGTTTAGAATCCTTTTGCTTAAAATATACGACGTCGTTCCCAGACTGAGTGTTTGATGCTGCTTTGGTTTCCAAGCCTTTGCATTCACCTGGTGCTGAAGATAAGGTCCTCCTATGGGTCCCACATCCTGTTTTACACACGAAGACAGTAAAAGTGACAGTCTCCATTATTTTATCTAAGCTACCGCAGTGTTTTGCATTATGCTGGGATCCAAGAAAATTAATAGATAGCACTTTATCTTTTGAAATATTGCATTGCAAGGTGGAGCAGGCAGCCGGAGAAACATCAGAAACACTGCCTTTACAGATAGTTAAGAGTTTTACTTGCAGAGCACCCTATGAGGCTCGAGGATCATTTACCAGCAGTAATTAAAGCTCTCTCCCATTGGCTTTGGTTTTGAGCAGCTCCTGGGTGGCACAAGTGAGGGCTATACCAAACACTGGCAGTCTGTGAGCAGTGAGATGAAGGAGATGGGCCGTCACAGTGCTGTGGAGCTGCCAGCCCTCCCTTTGCTTCTCCAGGTAGAACTGAGCACCACATGGCTCAGGAAGCACAGAGCCCATCTGAGCAGTGCCCAGCGGCCCTCATGCAGCCCCCGCCATGCGGAGTGTGTGCAGGAAGGCCCGACTCTAAGACACGAGGGATTTCAAAACAAGAGCTCGAAAAGGTCAGCTGTTATGAGAAGGTTTTTCTTCAAATAGAGTTTTTAAGGGCTTCTCGAGATCAAATTTCAAAGGTTTTGAAAGGTTTTCATTTCTACCGTCCTTTAGGGAAACTCTTCTACCAACTATTAGATTTCTCCATTAGGGGAATGCACGGTATGGCAAAACTGTTCTTTTTCTACAGCTGGCTTTATTAATAAAAGTCAACTGCTGTCAGCAAGCAGACACCTTTAGCTGTGTTTAAATACTACTGAAGTTGGCAAATACAAGGGCTGGAGAAATAGAGTCTGCCTGTCACTACCTGCAGTTCCCGTTGCTTCGTGTGCTTTATTGACAATGGAGATTAATGCAGTCAGTTTCAATCCAGCTAATAATTTCCCTTTTGAGGACTGGTATAGCATTAGAGTTTCAAACACTGGAGCAAATTTGTTTAGAAATCATTATTTTAATGGATTTGTTTTCAAAGCGTGAAAACATTTTTACAAGGCAGAGTTAATAAACTCTTATTACGGTATTTAAATAGGGCCTAATTTAATTTGATATTGTTCCCCTAATTTAAACATTTACACCTAGCTGTAACGCCTCAAATCGAGACTAAATAATTCATGATTATCTCTGCTGGTGAATATAACCTTCACATAAATGTGGACAATTAGAGCTTACCCACTTAGTCACTGTCAAGCCCTGCAGAGATGCGCAGGGTGCAGCCTGTGCTGCAGCCACCGCTTCAGCAGCAAAGATAAGGGCTGTCGCAAAATGTTCCAATTTATGCAAATTAAAGCATTTTTATGGAAACTAAATAAGCTCAATTAATTTTCCTGAATGGTTCTTGACTTATTATCTCCCCAACTCTGAATTAGCGGGCTTTTGATCAGAGGCATCTCGTTGTTACACAGTGATGTATGCAAAAGAAAGGGCTGCAACTCTGCTTTGTTGTTTGCTGCCTTGCCACTGATAACCTCCAACTGATTGCTGAGCTGAGAGCAGGCACCATCTGTGCTGGCTTCCAAATGGGAGAATCTCAAAACCATGGATGGGAACAGGGATAAGGGAGTGTGGGAGAATCAGGGCTTTATGATTCATCTGTTGGGTGTTTCCATAACAAGTCAGACCACGGAGATCACAGGATAGCTTGGGTTGGAAGGACCTGCCATGGGCAGGCTGCCACCCACCAGCTCAGGCTGCTCAGGGCCTCATCCAACCTGATCTTGAACACCTCCAGGGATCGGGCACCCACAGCTTCTCTGCGCAACTTGTGCCAGTGCCTCACCACCTTCTGAGTGAAGAATTTCTTCCTGATACCTAATCTAAACCTCTTTTAATTTAAAATCATTATCCCTGTCCTCTTGTACACTTCCTGGAAGAGCCTACTTCAGGCACCAAACTGCAGTCAGAACACCCTGAAGCCTGCTCTTCTCCAAGCCAAACAACCCCAACTCTCTCAGACTGCCTTCATGGAAGAGATGCTCCAACCTCTGATCATCTTTGTGGCCCTCCTCTGAACCTACTCTAACAGGTCCATGTCTTTATAGTGGGGTCCCCAAAGCTGACCGCAGTACTGCAGGGGGGCTTTCATGAGAGCAGAGCATAGGGGCAGAATCACCTCCCTTTCCCTGCTGGCCAACACTCTTCTGATGCAGCCCAGGATACAAGTCAGCTTTTCCCAGATATTCTGGAATATGTTGAAAATAAGTTTACTCAGCTCTGGGGATGTGGAAACCAAAGCCAGTAAGTCTGTCTGTGAATCTCCAACCACTTTTCCTACTAAGCCCATTGCAAGATGTCTCAAGATGATCGGGTTCTCCTTGCTTATGTCTGTTTAAAAGCTGTAGGAAGCAGCTGCAGTGAAGCTGGGTATGAGACTTGCTGCCTTTACTGCTATATTTAAGTGAAAACAAGAACTGTGCTGAGGTGCAAGACAAACTGAAGTGAGCTCATGTGCTGCACTCCTTTTTTTTTTTGATTCAGCATCTGTTCTTACTCGCTTTGATTTAATTCTGAGAGTTTTCTGGAGGCATTCATTGCCATGGAAACCTTTGGATAAAAGTTTCCTTCTCTCTTTTTGTTTTCAGATTAAACTTGGAGAGCCATAGCCACAGCCCAGTGACACTGGGATATTCTTTGTCCCCCTTTCCTCAGGGCCTGAAGAATCCAAGAAACACTTTGGACCGAATCTGTGAGCCTCCTTTTGAATCTGACTATTCTCAGTTGTTGTTCTGCTTCAGTTTACCTTGGGCAAGCACTTCATTTTGCAAGGCAAATTGGGGGCAGCAGCACGCATGGAAATTCTAAGTGCATATTAACTAATGAAAAAGGCGCTGCCCCATTCCTAGAAACAAAGCAAGTTTAATGGATTGTTCCTAATAGAAAAAAAAAACTACTGGCTTAAAACCTGACAAAGGCTCAGATGATCACGTTTTGCTCAGTAATATTCTTATTTCCTAATTCTTGGAATTTGGATGCTAGAATTGAAGAGAAAGGATTTTTAAATCTCTTTTTCTTTCAGATCTCATTAAGCAATCACTGACAAAATTGGATACCCCATAGTGAAACTTCATTTCTAAGAACATAGCCTTGAGCAGTGTAATTTCCAAGGAAGGTGTCTAACAGCAGAGTTGGAGCTTTCTGTTCAACATTGCTTTTACCTTATTAACCAGGGAAAGTTAGCCTTTATAACTTTTTATTGTTAATATATACAAAAGAAAAGAAACCCCACCACTTACCTCATCGTAGTATTTGTTAGTGTACTGGTAGAGTTGGTGTAGAGCCACAAGCGTGTTTAAGGAATCGGTATGTGCCTGTTAAACAACACACATGAGCAGCAAACGTCAAAATTCCATCACAGACAGTTTAAAGCAACGCACATGCACAGCTGTTGGGTACAGCAGACAGTCCCATTTTCATACTCAAGTTCTGCATCTTTTGCCTCTTGCTAAGTGAAGGAAAAAGGGGTGAGAAAACTTCTGTCTGGTGATTTTCAGATTTAGATTTTCCCACTGGTGTTTTTCCAACCTGTCTGCAGCTCCAGCACAGGAGGTGGAGCATATTTTGAACTCTGTCAAACCACAGATTACAGCTGTAACATCAGTTAAAAGCATGGGTATGTGTAACTAAGGTGTTCAGTAATCTATGCACTGCTGAGATACATTGGTTCTGTCACTGCCATGTTTGTTTGAAATCATTTCTTCAGCTCTTTGCATCTGTTTGTAGTCATTCATACCTCACTACAGGAAAGGTGTAACTCATCAAGATAGCAAGCACGTGTACATTTGGAAAAAGCCATTTGAGTCTTGAAGATGGAAAGAGGAGAGACAGAAAAGTAAAGAGAAAGGGACTTTAAAATGAAGCAAGCATTATCCCTTCCATTACTTCTCCGTTTGATACACTCATGACATTTAACTTACACAGTGTCTGGGCTCTACCTGCCCTAAACAGATGCTGTTCATCCAAATGTACAGAATTCAAGTCTCTTGAATTCTAGAGACTTTAGATTTTTAAACTAGTTAAAAAAATAAAGAACTGCAAAGAAAGCTTCTGGCATAAATGAGTATCCAAGCCATAAAGCAGAAGAGAAAAATCCATCTTTTCTTACCCTACAAAGTCACTTCCAGAGCTGGTCAAAATTTGCAATTTTCTGTCAGTCTTTTCACACTTACTTTTATCATAATTGATGGTGTAATTAGAAACGATCAGCATATTATGCTGATTTTAAAACACCCTTCTGAATTTACTTTTAAATACTATTTTTTAAATAAAATGAACTGGCAAATGAAATGTCACCACATGTGAGCTTTGTAGTGACTGACAGAAAATAGAAACGTTCTCCTGAGGATGATCTGCAAAATGCCAGGTCCTAAGAGCACTGAAATAAACCAACCACAAGAAGCCCCAGATTTCTTTATATCGACAGGGCTCTTGAAATAGCATAAGTGAGTGAGCAAACCAGTCACTGTGTACAGTATCTCTTTCAGATTGGCAAGGGCTTCTGCAGGTTCCCTGAGCTGAATCAAGTGCTTTGAAAACACGGGCCTGGTTTAGCTAAGCTGAGCAACACAGCAGATAGGATTGTTCAAGAATGAAGCAGATTTTGCAGTGCATTTGCTCCCTAAATCTCCAATTGGAGCCTGCAGCTAGCAAACAAGCTCCTCTGCTCTCCTCCATTACAGGTTGTCATGGTTTTGTAATTCCGTAATATTGCTATCAGTATTCCACATCATAACATCATGTAAAGCATGGATAATTTTACCAAATGTGCACCTTACAGAAGAAGACTACATATCCCAGAGAACATCATGGCCAGGGATAAGTCACGGGACCAGGACATTGTATAAACTCACTCTCAGGCTGGACTGACCTCTCTTGAATCCTGGCAGCCAGGAGGGAGCATGTGGGAGCCTTCCAACCGTTTCTCCTAGAGTTACAGTAGGCCTCTCGGTTTTGGGACTCATTCTCTCTCTCCTATTTTGCTAGATTGTTTAGCCTTAATTTCAATTATATTGTATTATTTTGTGTTATCCTGTATTTCGATATAGTATTTAGTAAATAAGTGTGTCTCCTTAGATCGTTGCCGCTGTTTTATTTTCTAATTTCCCTTTTTCCCTTTCCTTTCTGGCCAGCGGCTCTGTGGGGCCTACTTTGGGGCTGGACTTGCCTCCCTGTCATGGATGCAGGTAGATTTTCGGTTAACCCGTGACAGATTTTGGTGGAGATGCTGGGGAAAAGCTGCTGTTTTGTTCTTCTGTTCTTTTAGCTTTTAGAAAAGTGAAACTGCTTTTTACAGAGTTTTTTGTTAAGGAGCTATCTTAGATAGCACCAGAGAGCCTATACTGTGAAAATAAAAAGTGCAAATCAAGCAAGCTCACGATGACCTTCTTGTGTGCAGTGTAAAATAGAAATATTGCCTTCATACAGACAGCACTAAAATGTGCTGTACTTAATGTATGTGAATCCCCTTTCATTTCTGGAGTCAGATTCTTGATGTGGTAGCACTCATGAACCCAGTCACTGCTTGTTATCAGCATAGTCAATGCTAAAAATCACCTACATGCTGCAAGGAGAAAATGCCTTTCAACAGTATTGTAATTTTTCCACAAGAGATGTGAAAAAATCCATATGCTCGGCACTGGCACCTACATCACTCAAAGATACTTTTGATAATAAGCATGCTTGATTCCATTCCCTAATCAACACTTCAAATGCACTACACCAAGCAGGAGTTTTTCAAAGAGATACGAAGTAGCTCATTTGATGCTTAAATATACAAAAACCCTACTTGTCGAGTTAGAACTAGAAGACAAAAACAGTGCTATATCTGGTTTCAATTTCAGGACAAGGAAACTTAATTCATTCTTACCCTAGAGATTTCTGCTAGATGGGTATTCATGTCTTGGTCACTAACCGGCACCATCTGACGAATACCTTTGTAGTAACTGCAACAAATGAAAACAAACTTTCACTTGAGTGAAATATGTTGTGGTTTCCTGGTAATTCTGTGTTTTGATTTCGCAATTACTTTAAACAAGTTTCCTAATAGTGCAGATGTTCTACCACAACAGAACAATGACTCACTTCGTTCCCCAATCTCCCAGCAGTCATTAGTATTTGATACCCCTGCAAGAAAGGCAAACTGCACCTGCTCGCACAGCGCTGTACCTCAGAACAGGAATCTGCTTATTACCCCAATAATGATTATTTCATGTCTTAAAACTTCTGAAGTAACCCATTAGTAAGAGTTGTGTCCTGCAGCAGATCTTCGGCGGTATTCATAGAATTCCCAAATTGGTAATTGAATAAAGTCAGAGACTGAATAGAAATTATGTTTCTGTGACAATGTTTTCAGGATTTGATTCCTATTCAATTACGGAAGTGCAGCTCTGGTTAGACAGATCAATGAGAAAGAACAGTCATCATAGGAACTGCAGCATGTTCTCCCCAAATAACTCTATCCATCTGTTGCATTGGGTCACAATGACACTTCATTTCAATGCTGTGAACACTGCTGCCAAGGGAATGTTTTAACATTCAGGTGTAAAATTTTTAACATTTGACAGCTGACTTTGCCTTGGCATTCACTTTTCCTGTTATGAGTCTATTTACAAAACTTAAAACTCTAACAACTTTGCATCAGCATGAAAAGTTTCTTCATACTTACTCTTCCACCATTTTCTTATAATTAGAGATCTCTTTCGCATAAAGTAATTTATTACTTGGAGAATCCTGAAAAAAATCATAATAGAAACCTGGTTGATTTATGAAACATTCTAAGAGGCAACATGAAGTCAAGAACCCAAGGTCAAGCCTTTCTAATCATAAACACTTGAGCTTTGCAGATATTAATACTCCAATGCTTATTATTAACATTATGAACATTTACCTTCATACATGGGGGAGAATATTTGTCTTTAAAAGTTTACATACAGCATTATGGTTGGGTCTGACAAATATATCACTGGAAGATGATTTTAAGGTATGCTGGACATGAAATAATCAGTTCTTAAACTTGCCTTTTATAAATGCAGTTGATATTTTCTGCCTTTTAGGACTATCAGTTGGCAGACTACACAGTAACAATGACAGGCTCACCAACCTGCTAAGTGGGGAAATGCTAACTTCATTATAAAACTAGAAGGAAACTATCACTGCTGTATCATCTCAGAGAATGAGTATTGTCTAGGACAATGCCCTGTGTCTTGTCAGGCATGAATGTAGTCAGGATGTAGAATGCAAATTACTTACTCTGCTTAATTTGTGCTCTGTTCTTGTGCAAGCATCCATGAAAGTCTGTGCAATGACTGACAAGGAAGCATCCACTACTTCATGAACGTGAACATCAAAGATGAAGTGGGGATTTTTCAGTATGTTTACCCAGAATCTAAGTGGCAAGCTGTGAAGAAAGGAAAAAGGTAAAAAAAAAATAAATCTTCTGCACAATAGATGTTCTACAACAAACAAGTCACATGAAATTAAATACGGGTTTTGCATCTCAGTCTCACTACACTGAAACTTAATTTTGTATTTCAACGATTACACAAGCTGTCTTTTGTCTGTTTTCCATGTCTGGAAACAAAGCCTGTACAACTCTGCCAGAAAAATAAGAAAAGCATATTGGAGAAGAATCCCGAGTGCTCCAAAAGAGCAAGAGGAGATGCCTGTGTGGTTAGAGAAACTACCTGAACAACATTTTCTTAGGTTTTGTGCACTGACAGGCAACTCTCATCCCTTCTGCCTTTTGCTTTCCTCTTCTCTGAGGAAAGACAAAAAGCAAAGAGGTAAATCTGCCTCTGACTCTCCCATAGGTAGGTGACTTTCATTTTTGCGACTTGTAGACAGGAAATCCTTTTGATTGTATTATCTCAAAATGATTCTGAGAATTACAAATGAGATTTACTTTGATCCGTGATGATAATGCCAGCACATATCTGGCAATTACACTCTCATTTCTCTACTGTGTTCATACCTGTTTGTTTTCCAGATGTGAATGGTATCTTCATCCTTGATGTCATGTTTTTCTGCCTGCTCATCAAGAAAGTCAAAGAAGTATTTCACAGCTGGTGGCACCACATGGTTTGAGTTGAGCACACTATGAAAGAAGTCATCTACAAACTGCTGAAGTGTACCCTAAAAGTGAACAAAAACAAATCTTGCATTACAGGCTGACCTCAGTACCATCCTTTAATCCAGTTGCAGTTACAGAGGCTCTCAATTCTGAGTGCTGAGGCTGCCCATCAACAAAAACTCCTTAATGCAATGAACGTGCAAACAGCTCTAACAGTAAAGATCTTCTAGAGAACAAGGGAGAGCTGTAGTCTAAAGGCCAATTTAATCAGCTATTATTTGGTTAACACAGAAGGCTGTGCTTTCTGCCTGACAGAAGTATAGCAGAACTCAGTTGCTAAGTATACAATAGATATACAGTTCAGGTCACTATACACATTTAAAAAATTGTTAGCAAATTTCTAATTGTTTTGCATCTTCTCACCTCATTTCTCAGACTTCAGAACATCATGTACCAGTAAAACAATTTTAGATACAGACCTAAAGGAAAAAGTACCATTTGACTTGTAATGGAAAGCACTTAGAACTCATCAGATGACCAACTTTACAAGTGTTAACAACTGTGAGGGGTGAATCATCTCACCCCTCTGCACTTCTGACTGGATCCCTGCACCTGCCTGGACCTTACAGAATATCACTTCTGAGACTGTCCCTGTGTTTTAGAGAAGACCTTGTTGAGGCCACACACAGTTTCTCCCCAGCCATCCAGCTGGCCCAATGGAAAAGGATGAAGGGCTGCATCCTCTGTTTCTTCATCACTCCAGCTTCCATCCCCAGTGCAGGGAAAGGATGGAGGGGGTGATGAGCCCTAAAGCTTCATGCTGGCCATGCAGGCAGGGAGGACACATCAACAGTCCTGGGGTTGCATGGGCGCCTGTGATTCCAACCACTCACCAGCTTTGTGGGAGTCAGTAAAATTCCTGACTGGCAACAATCTACAAAACTGCCTGTGGATAGAAAAGGGGTGGCCGCAAAGTGTGTGTTAACAGAACAGAGGGATACATGCATTTTGCTGGCCCCAAGTCTCTGTCATCCAGACACAGACACAGACTTTCCTTCACGTTCACTTTGCCACTTGGTCAAATGGCCTTAGTTGGAGTCAGGCTCCTCCTATTTTCACAAATAATTTGATTCAGGAGTCATTAAATACATTATCCTAAGTTCCTTCAGCAGGGAGGAATGCTTAGCTCAGTTATTTTGGTTGTGATTCATTTTGTAATATAAGCACTAAAAACAGTCTAAGAGGACTATCACTATTTGAAAACTTTTTTACTATTTTTTCTAGATTAAACTGCAGCACCAGTAACAAACAAGAACAGGGAAACAAAAGGCTCTGGAGTAGTAGAGAAAGCATATTGTTCAAAATATAAGCAGCAGAATATTGTCTAAACAGGTGGCATAGAAGAGAATATCCATCTTTGTCTTGCAAGAAAAATACTCATTTAACTAAACTAATACAGAATTATGGTGTTCAGATTTCATATGGAGTTAAATTTTTTTTCCCAGAGATGTTCTTGAGGGCATATTAATCACTTGAAGCACTGAGCACAGCCTGTATGTACATGACACAGATATTGAAAATTTCAGCTGAAAGCATGACTAATACTTGCATCACTTTCTTCAGTAGTGCATCAAAATCTCTAGGAGCATGGTGTAACTGTGCAACATCTTACCCTTACCTTCACAGAGAGAAGTCTTGTCAGGTAGATTTCTGTAATAGCTTTGGTTCTCTCCTTTTCTTTCATACTGCCTCTCTTCGATTTGCTTTCATCAATTTCATCTACGGGCCGGACTAGGTGCCAGACCTTATTTTCATCTTCCAGAAGTGCATGCCCTAGAAACAGTAATTGCAATAATTACAAGAAAATCTCCCTCAGAAATAATTCTGAAAATAACCATGCACATCAGTAATTGTAAGATCCTTGCACCCTGTCCTCAGCTTACCTTTCTTTTTGCCAAGAGGATCCAGATTACTTGGTTCCCCTCTAGCAGCCCAAGTACTAAATTTTCAGTTATACATAACTGAAAGAGTAACACTGGAGTAGGAGGGCATGATCTCAAGCAGAGAGAAGCAATAATTGCAGGCAGCAAACTCAAAATCCATTAGAATAAGACTTATTTTGCTGCCATGTACCAGAAACACGAATAAACACCTGGATGTTTATGACATATCCATGGCTTGGCCATGCATATGGACCTTAAGCACAGTTCAACTACCAACAATATGTGAATATTCAGATAAACTCCTTCTGCTTCAGAATCTTTTCCTAAGAATGAGTTACAATACCAATTCCAACTGCAAGTTTAAACTTGCAATTAATAGCCCTTGAACAAAGATTCAACGTCTCAAGCTTAGCTTCAAATCTTCTGTTTTTACTTGTCCTTCCTTTAAATCCTGAACTTTGAGTTAATATTTCTGCGTGGCATAGAACCAAAAATCAATGATGCTTTTCCAGTGGAGGTTCCTGAATCATCGCATTTCAAATCATTGGTGTCTTAAAAATGTGAAAGTTATTTTTCCCATAAAAATAGCAATTCGGCCCTGCTACACAAATTATTTTGCAGTACTGCTAAGTTTTATGCTTTAATATATGTGTATGATGTAACTGAATTACAGTTACGGCAGAAAGTATCAGTTTCTAATTGCATGAATTTTGTCCTTTGAAACTGTTGGCAAGAATAGTTTTTAACTAAGTTCTGCAACAACTACATTAAATTCAGCAGATGTATCTCAAATGAATGTTAAATATTTTATATCAGAGAGGAAAATGAAATTAATATGTAATCTGGCAAAGCCAATGGTTTCACTTGGATCCTAGAATCTATTTTATGTATTCTCATGAAAAGTTTTAGCTATGCAGCCTTCTTGTGCCTTTATTCTTTACAACCAGGTGGATCTTTTAGCCAAGTGAAAACCGGACAGTTAATAATGTTGACCTTTGGAAGTCCTTGATTTCAGTTGGAAGTTCACGAGCATGAAATATGAATGCAAAAAAAGCTCTCATTTTATTTTGAAGTAGTTGTGATTTCACAATCGATACTACTCATAGTAAGTGTTTGTCAGTGCAGTAAGATCTGTCGATGGGCATCTCTTTTGCAGAGCCTGCTTTTTATTCTCATAAAGAAAGAAATTAAATCACACACAGCAGAACTATGTTGGTTGGTACACTTCTACTTCCCCTTTGATTTGAAGGAATGAAACCTCTTTGCTCTCATAATGCTGCATCACCTAATTTAGCTTTAGAATGAAGAGAACACCCAAAGGGGATTCCACTGAGATTTCTTGCCCTTGCGTATGGCTTAATCCAGCACATGTTTGTTCAGCAATAACAGAATCACCTACTAAAGAAATAGTAGTTATTTCATAGGAAAGTAGGGCTAAAAGAGAACACAGCTCAACCAGATGAACTTCTACAATGCAAAGATCCCACTTTATTGCTAAAAATAGCAGCCAGAAAGAGGAAGAGAAATGCAGAACAGGGGCAATGAGACATATTAGCAGTATGGTTGCTAAGAGGAGATCACACTTCTGGGAGACAACACTTTCCCTACTAGAAAGCTAGGAGGTGAAGAAACTGAAATTTAGGGGGAACACTGTCTTTTTTGGTTGTAGCAGCCTTGTGATGCAACAAGCTCTAAGGGGAGAGAGGACTGTGACTGCCTTCCTCCCTGAATACTTCTTCTTGGTCCTTGTGAATTCTTTGGCCAACACAGAATGGAATGAACCTGATGGAGACCTGGTGGAGGCAAGCAAGACACTGACCACCAATGCAGCCTTCCCCCATTGCATGGCCCGAGGTGAGCTCACCCCATCCTCTCCTGGGAATGCAATGCTCCAAGGAAGGGCTCGTGTACACACATCTGCTCATCAGCATGTCTGATCTGCAGCCCTCTGGCTATTCTACAGCAGAATAACAGAAAAGAAAACCAACACAAAAACACCCAGCCACCAAAAAACACAAAACAGAGAGAAGCCCCCACAATAAGTTTTCAACAGAACATGCAGTTTTGGCTTATAGATCTGTACAGAAATTCTAGCACAAAATCATCAGAACCATTCTCCATCTTGATACAAATTAGTAATTGCTTTTATTATCTCCAGAAGCAAAGAATTCTGCATTCAATTTGTCAGAACTGCCAGCTTCCAGTATCCTCCTGCTAGAAGCTGTGAATCAAAAGCAGCATGGAAGCAATGCCAGGTTTTAGAGCAGCATCTCTGAACATGGTTTTACATTTTCGTTCTGTGCAAAGCCTCTTGCTTTGGCAGACAGTCAATGGCTTCAGCTGACACTGCTCAATGCAAAAGGTGCAAGTTAATGAGACTGGATAAAAGGAAAACCACACCGTCACAAGGCTTATTCATAGAGCAGGGATAGGATTTCTATTTATTCCAACCCTGTAAATCCCTGACTGTGTCATATAAATGTGTGTGCGTGTGGGAGGGCAAGCCTCTGATCCTCTCCTCTGCATTTTATACACTTAGCATCTCACGAGTCACTGTCGCTGTCAGCATCTCTTCCTCTGCACCAGTTCTATGAGAGAACAAGTTGGCACCAGCTAGCTCTGAAGACCCTTAGGGACTATAGAAAATGGGCTAGCCTGGCATGAAATGCTATCTTCCCAAATTTGTACATCACCACTGCACAAGACAGGGTGCAGAGAAGAAACAAGGTGGAAGCTGTCTTCATTCCATGCTTTGGAATCTGAGCTGTCTCAACATATTTTTTTCTCTCATGTATGAGAGCTCTTATGTGACAGCGCTGTCCCCAGAAGTCTGCTTCTCCTTTACAATTTAGAATGGCACACGTACAACTAAGGAGTCCATCCTGGAATACTGATTGTGTGTGTACAAAGAGCTTCACAGTACTGAATCATAGCTGAAGTCATAATTGTAGAGAAAGAGTAAAGAGGAAGGGGGGAAGGGAGGAAAGGGAGAAGGGAGGAAGGAAACGAAAAACACTTGGTCTGGTCCTCAGCTGCCTGCCATAAAGATGTGGGGAGGATGGAAGACTAGCAACCCAGAGCTGGAGAATGAACACCTCTCAGCATTAAGAAAGCAAAGCAAGCTGAGCACACCACTGTCCCTACTCACTGATCTAGTCCACTTCTTCAGAGTGGAGGTGATTACTGCCTCAGCGGTTACCTCAGCAATCAGTACAACTAAACTGAACAGGGACGAGGATTGCGCTCCTTGGCTTGCTGTGTTTCATCACCCTTTGTAAGAAACTGAATGTTTTATAGAGTGAATACCAGCAGAGGTATTGGAAGAACATTTATAGCAGTGGAGGTATTAGAAGAACATTCAGGGTTGCTGGATGAAGTCTCAACAGGAAGCATTCAGGAGGGAAGAGTAAAAGGCAAGTACTTCTGCTTGTTCTTCTCTCCTGGTCAACACTCAACACTACTGAAATGGAAGTCAGCATACTTTTGTTAAAAAACAATAGTACACATTGAGCTACCAACTGAGAGTCATCTTGAAAAATATATGTTCTTGGTATGTTATTTCCGATTTGTCTGAATGCTGAGCTGTTGGAACCCATGAAATCTAAGACTGCTAAATTTGTGTAGAGGATTGAAACTGTTAGGTGAAGCAATGGCTTTTACAATTGGTGCTAGACAGAAAAGTGTATCAAAGGGTGATGAGGTGCTGGAACAGCAGCAGAGATGTTGTGGATGCCCCCTTCCTGGAAGTGTTCTAGGCCAGTTTGGAGAGGCCCCTGGGCAACATGATCTAGTACTTGATCTAGCAGTTGGCAAGCCTGCCTGTGGCTGCAGGGCTGAAACTTAATGATTCTTGAGGACCTTTCCAACTCAAGCTATTTTACTATTCTATGACCTTGATCCAAATACACTCAATAAACACTACCAAAATCACCATCACCATCTCTATGTAGGTTTGGCTTCTAAACATTTTGGGAGGTAGAGAAGCCCCAAGATACTTACTTTCCCCTGGGACATCTTGCTGATTATCCTCTGGCTGCTGGGAAATTCCCATTTTTGATAAGATGAGTGTGGCACCATCTCGGACCTTTGAAGATACAAACATAGGGTTGTTATACAAAAGAATAAAGCAAGGTTGAACTTCTTTCTTAACAGCTAAACTGTGGTTTATGTAATCTTTTCTTAGAAGTCTGGATCTCTGATAAATGCTGCCCTACAAAGGCTTATTAGGCAACTGCATCTGTCATTCAGAGCAGACTTGTTGCATAATAGATTGCACCGATGCCTCCTCAGATTAATCAAAATACTAGAAACTCATCCAAGACTTCAGTGGTTCATCAGTCGAATGTGAAGGCCTCTTGTGCAAAAATAGATTTTATTGTGAAGAATCAGACCTGTATCTTTTCTGAGGGAAAACTAACTTCTAGCCTTCCTAAACAGGATACCTGTTATTACAAGAGGAGAAATGAAATACAAAGGAAAGATAAATGGATTGCAAGTGTTAGTGTGCACAGTACAAAACCTAACAGACTGTACAGAACATCAACATCTGCTCTCTTGACTAGGCTGTTGAACAAAACAGATCAACCCAAAAATCTATTTATCAGCAGAGCAAGAATAAGGATAATTCTCAAGGGCAGGAAGTTGTAGAGGAAATAAAAGAATATATGAATACAAGACCCAGAAAAAGCATGGGTAGCTTTTGAATGTTGAAAGGAGAATTTAGGCAATATGCCTAGACCCAGCCTTTCATGCTCTCAGGTTTTTACCGTCTAGACCCAGAGATAGTTTTTCTTTTGATTCTTTACATAGAACAGAAGTTCCTCTACAAACAAATAAAGATTTTATTTATTACTAGAAACAGTTAACAGATGTGAACAACTGCTCTGAAACACCTTCTTACATTATAATGCATCAGTGTGTTGATACGTTTCCATCTGCCTTCTCTTTGGGATGTTAAATCCAAGTCTGAGAGGATCTGTGCAGTAGAACCTGGACGCCACTCTAAGATGTAATTAAAATGAGAAAAAAACTATTTTAACCACATGCAAATATAACTATCCCAAGAATGTTTAAATTTAGAGAGCCACTGACGCACTGTGGAATATTAAAAGAAGTAATTTGACACGTCATGATGTCTGTTATTTATTGCTTTCTAGTTTGGCCTTTATTAGAGAATTTTTCACAGTTTATTCCCCACCGTGAACATACTTTCTGATTATTTTCCATGGAAAGTCACAGAATGTCAGGGAGTGGAAGGGACCTCAAAATATCATCTAGTCTAATCTCCCTGCCAGAGCAGTAACACTTGGATTAGGTCAAATTCCTTTGCATAGAATTCTACTAATATACATAATAAGAACCACTGTCAATTCAAAATAGAAGAGTAAGACTTCCCATGGATTGGAAAAACCATTCTTAGTTAATTTACCAGTATTTTCTGAAGAGTAAAAATTGCATCCTCTACTTCCAAATTAAGGCAGTAATGAGGACGCTGCAAAACTTCTCAAATAGAGCTTGTACTATGAAATTATTAGGCCTTTTGGGTCACACTTTTTTTTCAGAAGAGAACAGCAATTCTGAAAGCCTTCGAAGAGGATGATTTTCAGAGGTTAGGTGGCTCATCATCTTTTAAAAGTGCAATTCCTCTAAGTTATAATTTTTTTGAACAATCATAAGATCAAAATAGAAACCAGTTTCTGAAACTGCATCATTACTTTTCCATCAGTTAATTGTCCATGCTGTCATTATCACATTAATTAGTACCTGCGATACTGTCAGACATGAATACATTTGTGCTAACAGTCATTAACAGGCTCTTTACACACTAATGACAGTAGACAAAAACTTTAAGAATCATGAAAGAGAACTCAATAAGAAAGTATGAATTTTTAATGCATATTAAGAGTGGTAAAATGTGGTATATTTGCATCCAGCTGAACATAAATTCAACTTTTTCTTCACATTGGTTTTGTAGGAATTTTTGGCAGTGTAGAAAAGGCAAATTCACAAAGCACGTTTAATCAACTCAGTATAGGATCACAAGCAGCAACCTACCAAGAGCCACACTCTCAGCTTTTGGCCACTGAGAACACGGCAGATTTCGATAGACTTGGTCTATTATCTTTTCCTTTACTTGTGATATAGTATCACAGTTCAGCACTTTCACAGGTGTAGAATCAGTTCCTCCATCTTGTACATACACATTTACTGTCTGTGAAAAAAAGAATGTATATGGTCATTAAGATGAATCAGTACTTAAATTACCTGTAAATCTGGTTTTCAAGATAGTTTAAATGCAAACAATATTTAAAACTCTTTGTTCAGCAATTACTGCACAATATTTGCAATGAGGCTATAGATTATTTCAGGGATCCTCCACTATTATTCAGTCAGCAGCTCTTTTAAAACTCCAGCTAATTCTTCCCATTATGATAAAATAAAAAAGGTGCAGAACAGATTTGCTTATGTGCAGTATCATACTGTTATCAAATCCTGGGAAATTATTACATTTTTAAATAAAGGGGAGGCACAAGAACAAAGCAGCCAGAGCACTGTACAGCTAGATGCTTCTCTTGTAGCCTGATCACTTGGGACACAAGAAACACAAGTAACACAGTGCCTAAACTTAATGAGTTACCAATAACCACCAGAACTGCACTTTTTTGAACTCCTAGAATACAGTTCACTTTTGTCTTCCTTTATGCTATCTTCACAGATCAGGATTTAATTCTCAAGCTGAGCAGGATAAACCAGTACATATGTGATCTAGTGAGGCTCAGATGATGAGCAGTGATTTGCCCATTCCTATAACTTTATCTCCTGTGACCAGCTGCTCACTAGACATATATAAATACACAGACACATGTATATGTATATATAAAAGCCATATACAACAGCTCTGATGTTCCAAGACTTTATTTATTGCTCGCTATTGTCACAATAACTATAATAGCTCCAGGAAGTATACCTAAGTAGTTTATAATAGTTCTAAAATATTACTGTTTTCTGATAGCACTGACATGTTTTTTTTTTTTAATGTTAAAGTGAATCTCTTGAAAGCCTGTAATTTGTTAAACCTAGGGGGATTTTTTTTAGAAGTACCTTCATTATATACGTCAATTTCAACACAGATAAAAGCAAATGAGAAAATGATGGCCAGTAAACCTCTGTGGGAGGAAAAAACACCCAAAACAAACAGACGTTGTAGCAAACCTCTTTCTTTCACTATACGAATCAGTACAACGCCACGTTTTTGTGGAGCTTTTGCTGGACAGGAAGCTTTGGAGGTCAGGCATATCACAAGACCAGCCAGTGATCCTAAGCATCTCATCTGGTCCTGCCAACCATGACACTTAAATTTATCACTGCAAGCCTCAGAAATGAACTTGCATGGTTGGTATTTTTATTCCATGAAGAAAAACTATGCCATACGGCAGTGAAATTAAACATGATTGCACTGTCCCTTGGCAGAACTCTCAAACTAATCATGAGATTTCACCTTCCTTTTCCTATTAGCTTTATGGTAATTAGACATGATTTGCTGCTGGTTCAGTATGCAGCATGTCAGCGTAACCAGTGATGCAAAACAGACTCAGCTTTTAAATAAGAACAATCAGAGCACAGACAACTGCTCCGTACTGTACTCTCCCACCACATCTCACTTTCCAGCAGAATTGAACTAATTAACTCATGCTTTAACAGACCACGGTGGATGAGCGCTCCCTAAATGTTCACTGTTACCACGACATTGTCATCATCACGGAAAAGATCCCAACAATTTAAAGCACTGCTTAACAATCTTTTATCACACATATATCTGTATATATATCTCATTATCTTACATGTGTGCACACATATACAAGATAATTGTTTTATGTGAAATTTGTGAATCTGGACCAAATACTGCTGCTATACAATGTCACAGTGTTTAACATCTAAATATGCTTGTTCTGCCCACATCTGATTACATACACAAATTTTCCGCTGTTGCACTGCATTCATTTAGCTTAATTATAGGCATCAGATTTTTATGAAAAGAAACAGACTGAATAACAAATTGCTGCCATGAAGTCTTTCATGATGCATAGTGCAAATACATTTTCTTCACCATACACAAGAGAAAATGGAATCAGCACTGTCACTTAGTGCAGTTCTCTGAGTGATACTTTCAGCTCAGCTATTAAGACAAAAACACAGCTAATTCCCAGCATAACAATTGAACTTAAAATATTCATTCTTGGTCAGCACGCCCTTTTCCTGCAGGCAGTCTAGGTAACAGTCGAGTGACTCTGTGAGTGAAAGTCCTATGGCAATCTCTTCACATCAGCCCTCCCATCAGCATCCCTCCAGAATACGCAAGCAGACTTAATAAAGCTCTTTGCTAAGTTTCTCTTTTGACACTGCAGATATGTCACTGCGTCCTTCTCAGTTGGAGACAACCACAGATGACTACTAACATGTCAATAAAAGGGGAATCAGAGATGAAAAAAATTCTTCTGACAAGCAGAAATCAAAAGGGAAAGAAACAACCTGAAGCTGAAGCACGACGCTAGAGAAAGAATTTAACAAAAATCAATCACAAGTTAATTTAGATGGAAGAAGGGAAGGAGGTAAACACCACAGCAACTCTTCAAGCAGACCTTGAAAATTATAGAAGGGATTTACTGAAGTGAATTTCATAGTGGTAGGACTGGAATTTAATGCTTAGAAAATACATTATAACTCTGTTTTCCTGCTTGGAGACTTGCTTTGGTCAGACCATCTACATTATTACCCCTGATTCAAATTTCCATGCAGATCACAGGAGTTCAGAAAGTAGGTAGAGTCTTAACACCACATGTCTTCATTATAATAGGAAAGTACTTTTACAACATATTAATAATGCACTGCTTACCAACTGTGTATACTCTACATCATCTCCTAGCAAGCCTGTATCATTCAGTGTATACTTGGCTTTCTTCAGTACAGCATCCACTGGACCTTTTTCTACCTGGTGTTTGATGGCTTTGAACAATTTGTAAAGAGGCTCCCCAGCATTGTCCTGTTAAAAGGAAATAAAGCAAAAATCAAAGGTATACTCAGTGCAGCATGTTTAAGTATTAGTGATGAAAAAACCCCAGAGGCAATAGACTTCAGCTCTTACCTTGAGGTACTGATATAAACAAATAGACATCCAGTTAGACAACATTCTCTCAACAACTGTTTCAGATCTAAAAATAAATACAACGCCAAGTAAGTTAACAGCACTTAATGAGAAAGTTTTAAAGAAAAACGTTGCTTGAAAAATAATATTTTTTACATGCTTAACTGCAGGCACTCTACTAATGCAATGATTTCCCTACAGAGTCTTGAGAGCATGCACTTGCTTTATGATAAGTGCTTTGTATTGCTCATCACTCCTGAGTACCTTCAGCTCATTACTAAAAAGCACAGTCTTTATGTGAAACCTCAAACTATGTCTATGCCATAAGAAGAGCAAAAAAGATTAACCCAGAAGTGCACATACTGGGAAAGCAACCCTACAGATTACAAAGCACATGTGCACAGCAAGGCCTTCTGTAATGGATCTGAGATAACGAGAGGGTTAAAGACATCAGTGCAAGCTTTCATTGAATACATAATGAAAGCCGATTATGTGTGCTCATTATGGAGATGACGTGTGGTATAAATGCTAGATAATTTGGAATAAAATCAGATTAAAAAGTAAATGAAATGTTCATTATTGTATTTTTGAAGTAAGGTAGATGCTGATACAGATTTATGTCATAGCAACTTGAATTAGGAAACCTGTTGCCAACAGTCCAGCTTTTGACTTCCACAGTTATTTCTGGTGAAGCTGTCTTCCTAATATGCTTGGGTGAGGTTGTTTTTGACTTCCACAGATAGCTGGTGTTTTAATACAGTCATGCTGCAAATGAAGTACATTTTCAGGAAAATAGAGAACTAAAGAATAATACAACAATCATTTGGACCTTCTTAGCATCAGCTTTGGGTTTTTGGCCACCACGTACTGCTCCATCAGTTCTAAGAACAGCGTCCTCATGATGTCAGTATAGTATTCTAATTTTCCATGTAAAGCGACCGTCAGTAAAGATGCAAAATACACTTTAGCTCGAGCAGAGAATTCCCTTTGGTTTTCCAGCGTGTGAATAAACTGAAATAAAAAACAAATGGAAAATCTGGTCAGTTGACATTTTGTGAAGAACCTCAACACTTGTCTGCATTAAGAAGATGAACAGTATTATTTTAACAGTAACCTAAACACAACATGGAGAAGTTTTCAGAAGTTTGAAAAAACTACTTGTAAGAATATGTTCCTATCACTTGGTTTTACATACAGTCTACTAATCCAAGGAATGCTAATAGATTTTAACCAAAGCCTTATGCAAATAGGATGCTTTAATTAAAAAAAAAAAAAAAAAAGGAAGAAAGAAAAATAATGTGTTCTATGACATTTTTTTAAAATGGAAAATCAACTCTCCTCTTTCCCAAATTCCCAGTCCTTTCACATCATATTATAAAGCCACTAATCTAAGTAAGTGCACCTGGGAATGCACTCTCTTCTGCCAGAAACTATAATGTTACCATTAACTAGCTCAACACTGGAGCCTCATTTAAGAATAAGAAGTATGAGCCTAAATCTATATTTAGGTGTCTGACAATCAGTTCAGTTTTTGAGAGTGAGCAATTAGATATCTATTTGGAGGAGATGAGTACTCATCAATCATTTTCATGAATAGGGCGCTTGTTTCTGGTTGGAGGAGCCTATGGCTTAGACTGTCTGCGAGAGAAGTCCAGCTGACAGCTTCCAGCAGGTAACTGGTAACGACAGCACCAAGCTGAACTAAGAGGGAATCAGCACTTTTTTTGCCATATTTCTTAAAAAGATAAACATATACTAACACGTAACAGCAAAATTTATGGCAGGTAGTATCTTTTTTCCTGCAGCCACTGTAATGATGACTAAGGCTGCACTACATGCTATGGCTGGTTCTACAGAAATATGAACACACCTGTCTGAAACTCCAGGAAGTTCTGGCTGCAGTGCCATAAATTTGGCTTTGGTTACTATGGAACCAGAGCCTTAAGAAAGTGGCTTATTTCTATGGACTTCGATTCATTTGTACTTGCAGACCTACTGTGTTGAATGCCAAGGTACGCCAAGCTAGGAGACAAAGTGAATCTACTTCAATACTCACATTAATGAGAAATGATTTGCTATTGAGGAGGTTGGAGAACTGGTTCAGAGCCTGTTCCACAGTCTGCCGCCGAGCCTCCGGAATATCCAGCTTCCCTGTAATCATCACATCCTTCTCCCCATCTTTGGAGGGCAAGAAGAAGACTCTGTCTGTGTACGTTTTGTAGTCCAATACTGGGATTCCAGCTTCATTTACATCATTTGTCTGATCCTCCATCTCTATCATTAGATCTGGAACGCAGTTGAACAGTTGATTTAAAAAAAAATGCTTTTTTTTTTTTTTTTTTTTTTGGTAGCACAATCTATTTGGGTACCACGCAACATAGAAGAAGTAACTCATCACTGAGAACTCTATCTCAACTCACATTTTCTCTTGTTACTTTTGCCAATTATCCTGTTAACTATGACCACAGCTAATCCTCTGGTGACACGCGCATCTGTCTCTAGCACAGATGGTTTCCTTGTTTACATCTATTGAAGGAGAGCCTTAATGGATGTCTGAATGAGTTCATACATACGAACCTGGGATTGTAGTGAAGAGCAAAATACAGACACAACAATCCTGTTTTTTCATTTCTTTCAAAGTATGTTTTATTTCCTCTGAAGAAATTATTTTTAAAAACACATAGCAATGCAGGAAAAGTAGAGTTTAAAGCATAAAGAACACTAATTTAATTGAGAGGAAGGGAATAGCAGGAAGGAAGAAGGCTAAATGTCTTGCTGAAATTGACGGAGACATTTCTGTGGGATTCAGAAGCTTTGAATTTCTTAAAAAAAAGCAACTAGGGAATCATCTTTCGGAAGAGCTATTTTAGCTGAAGGATTTCCAATTACCTTGTATTGTTGATTGACTAGAATACCATGTTAATTAATATAGTGACCTCGTGTCTCTGCAATTTTATTGCTCATATGCATTCATTTACCCCTTTATTTTAGAGCAGTCAGCAAACCCTAAGAGAGAAAGCATCTTGTGGTTTCCAGCCCTGTGGTATATGTACTTCTTCCCTTATGTCTCTCTACTTGGCTATTATTGGTCCTTTGTACTTCAAACTGTCTGTACTTCATGCTGTTGTCATTATAGCTTTACAGTGTGGCTCCAAAACATGTTCTGACTTCAGTGTTTCACTTTAACGTTAGTCAAGGTGGATGCAGTTTGGAAACTGGATTACTTCTTGCACACACTTTCTTTTTCCCTGGTGCTTGTGCTAAATGGAGCAGAGAGGAAACCTTCAACCCACCAAACACCAGGAGTCTGTAGTACCCTCCAGAGAGTCAGCAAGAGAAAGGCACCTTCTCCTTTCAGAAATGAGCATGAGGTTGCACTGGGGAGGCAGTGGGGGAGAGCTGTTAAACTTGATTGAACCTTTCACATTTCAAAATGCAATTTGAAATGAAGCTTCTCTAGGAACAATTTTTGATTCAAAGATTTGCTTCTGGGTTGTGTCTAGAACATGGAAAGAGTCAGCATTCCAGACAAAGAAAGTTGACACAAAGAAAGAATGTTCTGTCTCCAAAATTTCTGTAGAACGTGACTTGGAGAGGTTTCAAGCATGGCAGAAGCCATTGAGATACCCATGCTCCTAACATTAGTTTCAAACTCCAGCCTCAAACTGGTGCTTAATTCAATCCTTCTTGTTTACTGCTGTCAACATGAAATCGTATACTTCTCTCTAGAATAAAACCTGTGGCTTTTTAAGAGGGGATTATTTCAACATGACCCAACAGCAAGTCTGATTAGATAATGAGGTGACATTTCATGGTAATCATTTAGGCCAATATTTGCAATGTTTGCATTCAGATGCTTAATCTAAGCATTGCAACGAGTGGTTAAACATGTAGAAATGCTGAGCCTACACTCCTCCCTCAGATGATGCTTTTACATTTACACAAAACAATTAGCTAGCTTCTCAAATCAAGTATAGGGTCTTAGCATGATAAGCTGTACAATATGCTATTTCTTTCCTGCATGCTTGCCAATTATCCCTTTGCAGACTGATTGCTGCAAATACATTTTGCAGGTCTGAAAATCATTTCTTATGTAATACTTGGCACATATTGCTATTGTGCTAAATATTATGTGGACGGTTAGTCACTGCAAACCTCTCTTTCCTCTCTGTCAATGCACTCACATTAATAATGTATGTGTATAAATAACTATAAATAACTCCTACCTCAACTATTTTTATTTTGCAATAGAAAACTATGCTTCCTTTAGACTAAATCTATCCATTTTCTTTAAGAACCTCAATTCCATATAATACTTAATTTATGACTATTATACATAATATCAAATGTTTGTTATGTGTCAATATCTATAATCAAAACCATCGAGATCTACTTTGTATTATTTGTTCTCAAGAGACAATTTTAGCAAGATAGCATTACTGGTCTTCTGACTGCTAAGGAGAACTCACACAAGTGCAAATATCCATCATACCTGTGAATTCCTTCTTGCACCGGTCTCTGACACTCTCCTCCAGGCCTTCAAGTTGTGATTTAATTTTTTCATACTCTCGTTCTGCTTGCTGGCTCTTTCGTCTTTATGGAATAGAAATAAGATTTACAAAAGTTACAAACTCTAAAAGCAAATAACTTGCAACAGGGCATAACTGGAAGACCATTCTCGTCTTAGATTTCCTTTTGAACACTAGTGACAGGGAAAGAATGGAGAAGGGGAACAGCATCAGTAGCTTAAATCTTCATTTAGTGCCGACCACCCTGGCACCACCACAGTCCATCTACTTGAAAGCATGCTGGGGCAGAGATCTGAAAACCAATAAGCACTAGTTACAGGTATTTCAACATACAAGTCCTACATATTCAGTACAGAAGTTTAATTTGTATGTACCAAACAAAGGCTACTTGCAGCAAGTTCTACACTAGGTTTAAGACATCCAGGGTATGCATCAAGGAGCAAACCAAGGAGGCTACAGGACATCTGTGCTTCTGATACACACCATTAGAATGAAATCCACCTACTCTAAAGGTCTGCACATGAGGTCAGTGTATTACTAACCTCAAAATTATGCTAAGTAGGTCTCAAGTGAAATACAGACATTATTCTGGCCCTTTGTGTAGTGTGAACATTATTATTAATCATGAAATTTGTCTGTGGGTAACATTTATCACAGCTTGGATGACCAAAACGACCACTTAGCCAAATATGTCCAGCTTGGAACTACAGTGCTGACTGAGGCAGCATAAATGGGGGTGGATATGTATGCAGAATAGGTTATATCCTTCAGGAGAGGCACCTTAACTGCCATTTCAAGAATGTTATGTGCGCCACTTTGTTTGTAGTTGTGCACTACACAAACCTGGGACCAATTGTGCTTATGTATAAGGGACAGACCATGCTGACTGACACCAGAGAATTTGGTGTGTGTGAGAAGAATAAATTGTTGCTCCGACATATTTTCAGCCTTATCTGATTTTCTTAACCCTACAGCTCTTAAAATTCATAAAGATATTTTGTTGGTTGAGCTCAGAATAATCAGGTAGTACCTTCTAAACTTTAGGACAACAAAAAGACATAATTAAAGGAACTTCTTACCTGTAACAGATGATAGAAATGATGATGATTGCTATCATAGGAATAAGTACCAGTGGCAAAATAAGATTCAGTGGGATGTCACTCACACGTGTATCATATTCCACCCTTCCGAGGACCCATTCACGGAGTCCAAATTTCACCTAATTAGATAAGCACAGGCATTTGTCTCAGGAATTGCAAATGGACAGTGACTCACTTTTCAACTGCACTCTAAATTCTTAGTAATTCTTACTAAGTGAATTTCTAGCTCAATTTGTCCAACAAAAGAAACATTCCTGAATATTTTATACAGAATTTAGGTCACTAGCACTTTATTCTATGAAATAATTATACTTTGCTTAGCAGAGGAAGACAAATTCCCAGCTTGCCTAGCTAGAATTTCACACTTCTATGTAAAGAATGTACAGCTCAGCAGCTTGGGAACACTCTTTATATGTGACATCTTCTAAACAGTAGGCAGAAGCTGGACGAAGAAAGAACTTCAAGGAGATTTTTATGGTATATATTCTATTGAAAAGGTAACCTACAATGAATTCTGGAAGGTTATTGATCATATCCCTCTTCTGCCTTTTCTTTGGTTGTGGCTGTACTTCAGGTGGCTCACAATACAAGTCTGTTTCGGTCAGTGTTTTTATGTTGCAAGGCTCATCACCTACAAATGCCTGGGCCTCGTCTATCGTCATGGCTTTGTTCAGGTTACTGCCCTAGACAGAAAACAAAAGGGTAAATCATTAAGGTAAAGTTTTGGGAGACGAGAAATCCTGAGTTGATAATTTCTATTTGGATCATTTTGAGTAGCAGATGTGAGTCATACTGTAGTGTACAGAAAAGCAGAGTGGAGGGGAATTGTGAAATTCCTTCTCCTTTTCTTCTTGATGCAAGAAGAAAAGTTCCCTCCAGTCCTTGAGAGCTCCTTGGGATAAGAAATTTCCAGAGGCCAGAACTCAACAGGAGTGGAGTCCTGGGGAAACCCAAAGTATGACAAAAATGCCCCTGAAAAGAGCATGGGAGGGAAAGGAGAGACAATATTTATCATCTAGCAGGGGCCAGGCACTCTAGAGTTTTAAATATTATACCAAACAGCTGTTCATTTTAGTTATGAGTTTGTGAAAGAGGAAAAATCCCACACATGTGTCAAGGACAAAGTGAGTAACAGTCATCTCTTAATAAATTTACCTTTGCATTTATAAGTTTGTTGACTTGCTTTTTGATGCCATCTGTGAAATTTTCAAAAGTTGGGTCTGCAACATATGTAAATGAATGGCTTTCATTTTTCACAACTAACTGATAATGATCCATTAGAATAATAGTGGTAATGTTATAGTTTTCTGGATCTTCCAATACGGGTAGTGAAGAAAAAACCACTGTGGTTTCATTAAGTCTTGCAACGTCGTTTCCAACAAACTATAAGAAAAAAGACAAGAAGAACATGAAGGTGTTAGAGTTTGATTGGTTCTTATACATAACTATTGATAACTTCACACTGTAGAAATAAAAACACAGGAATTGTATCCTCTTTATACAGCAAAAATAACACAGTATGTGTTACTTGCTAAAAAGAAAAAAATAACAATGAATCATAGAATCATAGAATCACCAAGGTTGGAAAAGACCTAAAAGATCATCCAGTCCAACCGTTCACCTATTACCAATAGCTCCCACTAAACCATGTCCCTCAACACAACATCCAGTCATTCCTTGAACACCCCCAGGGGCGGTGACTCCACCACCTCTCTGGGCAGTCCATTCCAGTGCCTGACCACCCTTTCTGAGAAGTAATATTTCCTAATGTCCAGCCTGAATCTCCCCTGCCACAGCTTGAAACCATCCCTTCTAGATGGGAACAAATTGTTGATTTATTATGTTCTAGAAGCTGACCCCCCAAAAAAAACAGCTCACTTTCCATTGCCTCCAAATTCTATGGCTCTGGACAACACTGGAATGGCATCAGTAAATTGCTCTAAGACTAAGAGGTTTACATGGGAAATTTAATCCAGATTATCTTCTGTACTATTAAGTGTCTCAAATGAGTTCTTTTTACTGACACTGTAAAATACCTTGCTAAAATTCAAGACAATTACAAAGTGAATTTCTGAATAAAGTTTACTAATTGTCACTCATCTATGCAAGGTAACAACTCAATTGATCTGCCCCTCACCTCACTCTCAGTTACATAAATGTTCTTATCATACAAACTCCTTCAGCCATTCAGTTACATAAACCACAGCCAACAGCACTAACATGAACCCTCAGAACTTCCTCGATTAACACCTCCGTTTCTTTCTTAGAGGAATCAAATGCCATCTGATAGCTTCTCCCCTAAATACTGATATTCCTACAGAAACAGAAGCAAAACAAAAGATTAAGGAGAATTAAAAAGAGTATGAAGTGTATGTAATGTAGACTTCAGCTAAAGAGTCGAGGAGATGCTGAGCATACATGAAGAGGGGCAGAAAGATACATGGGAAAATAATGACAAGAATGCTAGTTTAAGATTGTCCTGGGTTTTAAGGTAAGCAAGATAATTATACCTCGCAGTTTATTGACTGTGAAATTGAGGCAGTTTTCCTCTTAAAATTCTTAAAGGATAGGACCTAAAATCCAGCTGTCTTTTGCATACTCTAAAAGTGGAACCACACATAAGACACTAGAAATGCAGATAAACAATTCCATAATTATTTTTGAAACTGAGACACGCTACAGTCTTAAATTGAAAAGCTAGCCTTAAAAAAAGCCTTAAAACACATTCTTACTGGAAGATTGTTTTTTAAGCTCTCAATCTTTGTATTAAATTGCAGTCTTCATGAGAAGACTGGGAAATTGAGACCTACAGATAATGTCAGTTCTTAACATAACATGCAAGACATGTTTGTTTTCTTTTTAAACTTTACTTATTTTTCATGCCTTTTTTTTTTAGGAACATGCAACAAGTGGAATATGCTTGAAGCAAGAAGAAGAAGCTTTTTTGTTGAGCACTGACTGTTCAAAGCCAATAATGCAATACTGTTGGAATTTCAGACAAATTGCTAAAGTTTGCAAGGAAGGAAAAAGACAAAGACAAATTACACCACTTACAAATTTTGAAATATATCCAGGTTACAATTCAAAGCTTAGTTCTTCTAATTCATTTTGAATGAAAATAATTTTAAAGCAGATGATTACAAGGCCCAGGTGAATGTAAGTCAAGATGGAAGGAGTGGGCTTTTCTCAGACTGAGATCCAGAACAGATGCCCCGGTGGCGCAGTGGTAGCAATGCCGCCTTGCAACACTGGGGCCTGGGGTTCGAATTCCCCCTGTGGCGCAAGTGGTAGAAGTGCCGCTCTGCAGCACAGAGGCTCGAATCCCGGGGGTTGGACTCCATGATCTCTAAGGTCCCTTCCAACCCGCACGAGACTATGATACTATGATAACAGACCCAGAAGCCAGTTCAAATGTCACTCCACCTCAAGCCCAGTGAATTCAAGTGGGCAAACTCATGCATTGTTTTAAGTAGATTATTTGTAATGCATCCAGTGAGATGCCTTGTGGGGGAAAAAAGAATATTACCGTTTTGGAGCTCAGTTTTCCTGATTCAGGACGCTCCGCATGTACCATCAGTGAGAAACTCTGGATGAGTTCAAACCCAGTTCCAGTTACTGTAATATTTCTTCCTCCACTGAAAGACAAAATTAATAAAGAAGTCAAGTAATTGGCAAAATACTACAGCTATTGACTGCTTTATCTTGCAGCACTCCTACTTCCACTGAAAGCAGTTATGTAACTGTTATATGACATGTAGATATTCCACACAAATAATTTCTGTTAAAGTTATTGATGACAACAGCATTCAAAAACAGCAATGTCAACTTCAAACCAATTTTAAAATAGCAGAATAGAAAAGTGCAAGTCATTGTCAGTAGCTTTTCACTGATGCCTATTTTTGTGTGCTTTACTTCTGCAATGTTTTTGTTCAAATCAGTCTACCTACCACACGCAGTGATAAAGGTGAGTGTATTCTCCATAGATCTGCAGGGAACTGGTTTCCCTATTCCTTTTCATTTGCAACATATTCTTTAGAAGAGAACATATTCACATAAGAAAAGGAATGCATGCAAGTGGCCAATGGGAACTGAAGTCTTCTAAGTAACACAGATTGAGAAGGATAGCAATCCTCAGAGCAATCCATTTAAAATAAGGTTCAGTTCATAAGGAGGAAAAAAGAAGTCTTTTAAATACCCTGGAGTAAATCACTAGTGATCTCCCAAAGAATCCTTGATGCCTCTAAAATACCCAAACAAAAATCAAAAGCAAGTATCAACACAACAAATTTTACATAAGAATTTCTCCCTATACACGAACGCAGGTACCAATCTATCTAAGAGATGTCATGGATGGTTTTATTTTTATCACCCTGTCTTTAAGGTCATGATCTTACACTTCTTTTTCCTGAAAGAAAAACTTCACATGATTTCTCTCTGTCAGACTGTGCCCAATAGGCAGAATGGTCAGAGTATTAGGGAACAGCAGAGACCAGCATGAGGAATGGTCACAGCCTGTCCCTGAACCAGTTGCAGAATTAGTCTCAAAGCCAGAGGAATGGCAAGAGAACATTTAAATATTAAATTTCTACGAACAGAAGAGAGGCATGCTTTTCTTTGGTTTCACAACTGATAATACATCAACATTCTTCCAGAAGGAATGTTGCTACCAGCTGGAGTGTTAAGTAAGTATTAATATAGGACAAACCAGTCCTTCTAAAAGCCTTACAGAGCCCTGATCTAGATTTCCTAAAGATATAGTTTTCCTCACAGGACTAAAATATGATAAGCCATAATATTCCTCTGTTTCCAGCTTGTTTATTAAAAGCTGAACAAAAGAAAGGTTGGAAACCTTTTGGTTAGAAACCTCTTTTTATATCACTTTCAGGTGATGATCTTTCCTTTAGAGACAGTTAAGACCTGTGTGCAATATAGAGATCATGTTGTTTGACCTCTTGCTGAAAAGCTTCAAATCTCTTTGATACATGCTTATTTAAAGGAAGCTCACTACCTTCCTTGGTTTCAGTCTTCAGCTTTGAAGTGATGAAAATGTAGAGGTAAACAAAATACTTTCAACATCAGCTGTGGTTAAGAAAGTTCACAGACTTTATGTATTTAAGTTTGAGAATACGGTAGTTTTTTATTTCAAATGGTTCTATATGGAGGAAAAGCTACAGCATACTCTAACCCAATTGTAAATGAAGTTACAACAAACATTTCCTTACCTGCTGAAGCTATTTATGGGCTTGAACTTGGTGACAGTAGGATTCTCACTGTATGAAAACTGCACTGGTACAACAATTTTTGTTCCCCCATAGTGCATTGTGACTCCAACTGCTTCAACCTTGCTATTACGTCCTGTAACGCAAACAATCTCATCTCCAAATTCAGTGCTAGATTGCAGAAGATAAAGAAAAGGAAACATTTTCAGTTACTAATGTTACTGTGATCTGTATTCTTTACTGTAGAACCTCATAATAACAACAATAAAAAGCTCTGGTTTTGCTAAGCATTAGGAAATTACATGAGTAGGCAACATTTTCTCCAGATCATTTAGAATTTTTAAGCAGGTATGAGAAGGAATATTGTACAAACACAATGTGATGTCAGCACACTTCATCTCACTCCATTTTTGGGGGGAGAGAAGAGCAGCAATTAATAAAAGGATCATTAATTGAGAGGAACAAGTCAAGGGGCACAATGGGATTAAAAGTGTATATGTGGATTAAAAGTGTATATGTATACGGAACCACTGAGGAGATACTAAGTGAGAGCATGGCCAGATTTGGAGCAGCCAGTCAATTAGAGTGAGCTGAAACTGTAAAATTCTATGCATAACAGAGTTCTTCAACTTTGGTGATTTTTTGCAGCTGCCTCTTCCAGCTGAAGCCTCTGAGTGTTTGCATCTGAACATTACGTGCAGAACCACATTGCACAGCATGAGTCACTATCACTAAGAGATAGACAAAAGATTTGTGTAATTCCTAAAGGCCAGAAGTGGTTGGTGCTTTGTTAGGATACAACTATGTATTGTTAGTTACCCAGGGTACATACACATTGCAAGGCTGGCTACCGAGAAAAACACGAACATCCTTCTTGGAACCAGTTGCCAGGTTCATACCAGTGATGGTAAGTGTGGTTCCACCTGCTTGTGGACCACTTTGGGGTCTTATTCCAGTAGGGTGAGGGTCCTGCAAAGAGAAAGTGATCAAACTATTCAGAAAATTAATTAAACTTGACATCAGTATTAACTGGTGAGATAATAGTAGTTTAATATTATTACCTGAAAAATAGATAAAAATAATGAAGGACAAGTCTTCTCAAATAAAAGTCTATCATTATTCATGGTGAGCAAAGGAAGAAGTAACGTGACGTGAATGCACTGATGTTTTCTTCAAGCTTTATTTGATAAGGCTTTAGATGAACTTAAATTTCCTATTTGCAATATTAAGAGTTAACTGCCATTAAATTTGTATGGGCTTTGTGTTGAATTTCTTGTTTTCATACTTTATATTTCTCTTTTCCTTATGTCTGAATCTACCTTCACCTTTCCTTACCCCTTCCTACATTCCACATCAATGACAGGAGAGACAGAACGCGTTTTATAGAACTGGTGCTAAAAACCAAAAAGAATTACTTAAGATTCCATTTATCTTGTAGGACTTTAAATTGCAGTAGAAGAGTATTAACTCTTTCTTGACCAATGAGCTTGCAGTGAAAAAAAAAAAAGAATGGGAAACACTGAACTTCTCTTTATGCGCCTAACAGCTTGAAGATGATTTCTCAAAATCAATTGAAATGAGATTCAAAATGTCATGAAATTTTTCAGAAACAAAAATTTCTAAAGTAAGTTCACTCCTTTTGTTCTCAATTCATTCTTTGTTTCTGTGACTGCATTCCCAGAGATATGACAAATACTATAAATTAACAGTGAAGGCTTTTCATGAGAAGTGCAATTTAATTACTTCATCCCTAAGTAGTCCCTACTCCCAGTTGAGGAAATCATTGCTATTCAGGACAGCTCTGAATTAAGAATGTGAGTGAAGCCATGTAAGAGGCTTGAGATCACCCAGCCTGGCTTCAGCACACGCTGCCTGCCAACTTGCTAAAATGAGTGGATTATGGTGAAGTCTTAGGGCAGCCTTAGGGCACTGGTCTGTGTAGCATATACAAGACGGTAAAGAGTGAGACCTGGCAGGTCACACTGACGGTTGGACTTGGTGGTCTTGAAGATCTTTTCCAAACTAGATGATTCTAGTTTATTCTAGATTATTGTGGTTGGTGACACTGCACATAGCAGGGGGGTTGAAACTACATGATCATTATGGTACTTTTCAACCCAGGCCATTCTATGACTCTATGAATAAAGCAAGAGCAATAGCAAAGGCATCTGAGGACCTCCCTTGCTGATTAGGGCTTACCTGACCACCATTACATATGGCATAGATGCTCACTCAGTGGACTAGCCATGCTTGGAGGAGGATAGGCCTATCTCAGAAACAGTTTTGCTGAGTAGTCACATAGCAAAAATCTTTCGCTTGTGTTATTTTACTCATGGAAAGACTGCCATCTCTGTGTCAGCTTGCAGCTACAAACAACGGTTCATGAATATATGGTGGAAGAAGGAATGATGTACTGGAGTTTGGCTGAAAGCTCAGAGAGCCGCTGATAGATTTTCAACAAATAGCAGGAATTTGTAAAAATGCATTCAGTTGAGCTTGTGGTTACTTAACAAATTTGCTTTACCGAGGCACTGACATTACAGAAACATAGAGAACTTGTACTTGCTGTTCTTGTTATATACTTTCATGTCTGAGCAACTTCCCTCTGAAGGAATTCATCACGGTTCAACACACTTCACAAATCCACAATGACAACTGTAATTTGCTCTCAAGTCATTGAGCTTTAGGAATATGCTTTAACACTAATTGGGTGTCAATTGCTTTTCTTCCCTAAGAGAAATCTGTTTGTAAACCCTTCACTTCTCAAGATGTACGATGCTACAGCACGTGACTGCTCTCATGAACTAACCTCTGATTTCTTTTTAATTTAATACATCACTTGAGTTACAACATCTCATGTAAGGAATTGACTCAAAGTAATTTTTAAGCATAGTTTAAATAAAAAGGAACATTGATTCAACATAATAGAGCTGAGTAAAACTGCTTACTTAGATCTATACAACCCTCTCTGTTCATACTCTTCTTCAGATTTAATTGCTTGCTGATTTAACCCAAATTGAAATTACACAAGAGTAAATAAAAGATTTGAGTAGGTTAGTTTTAAAAGTCACACCTGAAGCTTAAATTAACATGTCTAGATCTGCTCTTCACAGATGAGTTCATTGGTGGTTTTTTGAAGCCCAATTTTGCCAATTAAAAATACTACAATTAACGTTGTATTGCTCATAAAAATTTACCGAACACCTTACATTTAACCTGGACGGACAGAAAACGATGCTTTTTATTAGCTTCAAATTATGTTTTGATTGCTACACAGTGTTAAGTACATTGGACTACTATATTATAACCAGTAAAAATCCACAGCAACAGATTGATGGACATGGAAAGGACGGCTTTCAGAAGTCAACATTCCTCAGAAACTACAAAAAAAATCAGTGGACAAATTCTTTACCCCGCAACCTCAAAAAAGAAACTACATGGACTATGTAGCCTTTTTTTCTAAACTCTATCTGTCAAGCTTTCATACAAAGATAAATAATTACATCATTAAAGCTCAGTAGAGGTATCTGATCCATAACTTAGGCAGTGCAACAGTTGATTCAGTTGCAAACAATCAGGAAATACCAAGCAAGTCATGAACTCAAAGCAGAATGATTGAGAGCGATTTTCTGAGGTACCCTTTATTGGCAGCCTACATTTGCCTCTCTATGAATAACACAACAGCAGTGTGGATGTGAAACAAGTACCTGTTCCATTTTCTCCAGAATTTCCTTTTTTTAAAATTATTATTATTATTATTATTATTATTTTTTTTTATTAGGAAGACTCTGGCTCTGCTAGTAGTTAAAAAGCTAAATGGAGCCAGGCTTTTTGCAGTGGTGCCCAAGGACAATTTCAAGAGGCAAACTGAATCCGCTTAGGACATTCCTGTTTGAGGAAGAGCCGCACCAATTGGCTTCCAGAGATCCCTGCCAACCCCATCCACTCCCTGATTATGCATTATTTTGTGAAAACCCAGCAATGCCAAAAAAGAGAACATGCTACCCACACCTCGCCCCACTTCCACAACACAGCTGCAACGTGGAGCCAGCACATCTCAGCTTCATTTCAGGTTAATGAAAAGCTGAGGCCAAGAACTACTGATAGCAACTGCAGGTAGCAGCTGAGGAAGTGGAATAGTAACGTTTAACCCTTATTCAAGGGTTAAATCACCATTTTTGCAGCAGTCCCTCAAGGGCTATTTTAAAACAGCTTAATCCAAAGTATTCATATTTAACCTATTTAAGCTAATTTTGAAAATACCATGAGCATTCTAGGGACCACATAACATGGACATCTCATAAAGATGATCTAGGCTGAACTAGGCTCTGTGTGCAGAGGAGTTTTTCAGGATGACTACTAAAACAAAGCATCGTAAAGTAACAGCTTGTTAGCACAAACTTGACAGGAAAATAATTTCAGTAATTCTAATTTGCTGTTTTCTGTTTCACAGTTTTTCCCTTTTCCCTCTCCTCTCCTCTCCTCTCCTCTCCTCTCCTCTCCTCTCCTCTCCTCTCCTCTCCTCTCCTCTCCTCTCCTCTCCTCTCCTCTCCTCTCCTCTCCTCTCCTCTCCTCTCCTCTCCTCTCCCCTTTCCAGAACCTTCCAGTAAAATAAGTAGTTTAAACAAATTGCTGAGAATTTTAACCCTTTTAATAACCATTTTATTTCAAAGCCAACACACAATCAGTAAGCTTTAGCGCTCTTCTAAAATCCTCACAGATGGCTCAAAGCACAAAGCTGCAGCAGCCCACCTGGTGGTCATCTTAGAGTATCAACAAAGGAAAAGTGTAGCACACCTAAATGCTTATCCAGAAAGCATTTTTCAGAAATGCAGTTATGTCAACAAGATCAGCTGGAAAAGACATTTTTTTTTTCTGAATGCTATGATAATTTAAAAAAAGCCTTCCAGCAATGGTACAAGGCTTTGAGAAGAAATTTGTTACCTGAGGAGGCAGCCCCTATCCATTCATAACATGCAGCAAGAAACTTACTCATACCTCCTACACTGCTGACCACAGCCCCCCCATAAGACCCCTCCTTGCAGAAGAAAATGAAGGCAAAGTGGTAAATCCTTCACTGCTAACATGGTTTCTTCCCTTTTCTCTTTTCAGTTCCTGAATCAAAAGCACTCCTGCACTCATAACAGATACTACTCTTCCATTTTCATTCCTCTGCATCTCCGTATCTGTTTGCTCAGTCAAAATGTGCCTGGAGGATGTCATACTTACTGCAACACTGCACCACAGTGCTTGCTGCAATTATGATGTTAAGCAGAACATTTGATTAGGTGTCCTATATGGAATTCATAGCAGCCTTGTAATAATTCTTCTGGAAAACATCAGCTCTTGTGAGGGCTTGGCAGTTCTTCATTTCTCATGGACACAGTAACATTTAAACAACCCAAGCAACATTAATTTAACTCTTGTTTTATAATTCCTTCAAGTGTAGAAAATCATAGTTCATGTACGTTGCAGTCCCTTTCTTACATTGCTTGAAATGGGAAGATACTCTTTCAAGTTGCAGTAGTCCAGGCATTGGACACATTTGGTCACTGGACAAATACTGTTCACGTCTTCCACGTACACTGTGTCTGAATGAGCACAAATCTCTTCTGCAGTGACAGGTTCCCTCATGCCTGGGCTTTCCAGTTGCTTGGTTTTCAAAAGCCTGCTCTGATGTTTGCCAGTTGCTCAGTGGCCTGTCAAGGCATGTAGGTCATTTCTTAGCAGAAGAACCTCTCACCTCCCTACCCTTTCGTGACCAGGTTCTGTACTTGTAGGATGTAGATTTGCAGTTTTGATATGTACATCCTCAGCTGTGCTATTTGAGGAAGGATCTCCTCTCAACAGGTGTACTTTGCTTCCAACAGGTGTAGAATGATTTATCCTAAAGAAACAATTTGCTCTCAACAGGATTTCTTGCTTGTAGGTCAGAGTAGATTTTAGCCTGCCAGCTGTGGGAAATTTGAGCGTTTGTATCTCTTACATTCCAACTTTCCTTAAATCCTTCGTAGTGATAATACTGCTGAGTGAGAGGTCTCAAAGTGCACCTGTGACCTATCTCTCCCACACTATACCAGACTGCTGGATGAGTACTCTGAGTTGATGAGCTGGTTTCCAGGGCTTTGATAATCACTAGGTGGCTTTGGTGAAGGATAATAATAATGCTGTGGATCGGTTACCTGTTCTGCCTTGATGACTATAGTCAGCGCTGATCCCGTTGATATAGCTTACCTGAAAGTAGTGGTTATATGCTCCAATTTGAAGCAGCGAGACGATGACAATTTCTAAGCAGAATCCTTGCTCATTGCTTATACTACATAACATTCAAACAGTGTGACATTATTCTGTAGCAAAAGAGTTTATTCTCTTTGTAACACTAATGAATACTTGCAACTTGCACTCACATTCCTGTGTACCCTGGCACCCTGCCTTGTCCCTGCATCACGGACTGACCTGAGCTTCACAAATTGTATTTTTGGGTTGCACCTCACAGTAATATCATACTCTTGTAACAATCTGTCCTCTGAGATACACTGTGCTTCGTCAGCACGCAGGTATGAGGGGAAAATAAAGTCCTGGCAGAAATGCTTGCACTGGCCCAAGCATGCATATGACTTCACATCCAGGCTGCTTTCCAGTGTCCTGTTTTCTTCGGTGCAGCCAGAAACCTTTCCTTGCTTTCTGCTTGCATCCTCCTCTTCATACTTGCAAATTTGTTCACAGAAATGCTTATATATTATTTGCTATAGTTTCATGCTTTCTGCATGCTGGAGGGTAAATTATCTCTGTGTCTGTTCCACTTATAATCACATTTAGCAGCAAACTTACTTATTAGCAACGTACATGACTGCTGCTCCTGATAGAGCTACTGCAGCCCTTGGAGCACTTGCATCTGAGCTCTTATATTTTTCATCTTGTTTATTAATATAGAATGAACATTTTCATCTTTTATATTTTATTGCTTGCAGTCAGTCTTTTTGCACAGTTAGGAAGGTGACTTGTTATTTCTTTAGGTTTCTGATTAAAATGCTATTAAAAGATAGTTTTTACAGGCTGAAAGTGCTCCTAGTGTTTTAGATGTTTGTGGTCTGCTGGTGTCCAATCGAAGCATGGCTTTTATCTGGCTAACAGCAGGGTTACTTTTTTTCTCCTTCCTGCTATCCAGCTTCTTTGCAGTTTTTCCATTAAAGATACACAGGTGCAGCACAGAACCCTTCCCCCAGCTTCCTTTTCACACCCCTGACTTGCACTTGGGATGATCTGCCATGTGAACTAATGTTCTTTTTCACTCCTTATGTTTATTTGCTTTTGCAGCTCTCTTGGTTTACATAGTTGTGATGAGCCAACTCATTTCTGGTCCCTCACATAGCATCTATGAACAAAAGAACTGCAGTCCTATGGGGCATCACTTAGGTTCTGCAGATTTTCTTTTCCAATTTCTCAGCTTTTTCTAATATTCTACTGCCAAGCAAATCCTGAAGTTTTTATATTCTGTGGCATGGCTCTGTAAATAAGGATACTAACTGCTGTATTACTGAGCTATGATTGGAAATTTCTAGCCCAAGAGCTGCACCACTGAGATAAAAGTGGTCACCTTTTGTCCTTCACTAATGCAGAAAATGGGAGGAACAACTAGCCACCAAGGAGGCTACTAGTGAAACACAGGGCAAGCCAGAAATTCAAAACAGTTGGAAAGCAACAGAGGATGGGAGACCAGTGGAGATGTGAAGAGACCTTGCATAATGTCTGTGCTTCAAGGGGGGATGCTGGAGAAAAAGCAACCTTTCCAGACCACAAGCAGAGACAAGTGGGAAGGGTAAAAAGGACAGTGGCAGAAGATATCCCCATGATGCTGCAGGAGTTGCCAGCTGCAGCACGAGAGGAAGCCAGCAACAGATGGATGTGTCAAGTGGGTGTAGTGGGCAGCAAATGGTAGATTGGCCTCAGCTCCCTCCTGCCAGCTCCTGCTGCAGCAACCTCTGTCCAGGTCTTTGTCTTTAGTGGGGCTGTGCACCCACAAGCACAGTGTGCCCCTGTGCTTCTGTACATGGGAGGTGTGGGGTGCTATGCTGGAGGCCTGAGGAGGATGCACACATACATGTGGGCAACAGTCACACCAACATACAGAGCGCTTTATTGCACTGCATTTATCTCATCTGTCCTGCCTCCAACAAGTATCCTTCCTCTTCCCTCATCCTGATCCCAGCTGCAGTTGGCTCTGGCTGTTGAAGCAGGTCTGTAAAACAACTCAGTTTTTACCAAAATTATCCCCCCTGCCCCACTCAGAACTGACTTGTTCTGCCAACCCTTGCACACAAAAATTAAACACATTAAAGGCACAGTCCATGAAGTGCTGAAGGCGCTCACCACCTTCATGAAGGTCAAAGTGTCATTTCATGGACTGTGAAGGTAACCACAGGAGCTAAATTAAGCTTCTGAACAGGGTGTATGAGCTGTTCCTTCCTCCCCTCCCCCCCGTCAGACATGGGGACCTGTTTCCTCAAACACACCACCCACTCACAGGACAGCGGGCGGACAATTTCCATTGCACACACTGAGTTGGCCCGCCTTGTAGACCTGCAGGGACAGCACAACCAGGCTGGGTTACACCAACGCGGGCTGGTGGGCCAAGCCCTGTACTCCTGGGGCTGCTATGTGTGAACCTGCAGCTTGCCCAAATGTTTCCAGGTGTGCAGGCAGAGTGTATGCCAAGTGACACAGGCTGACTGCAGTGGGTGGGAGGCTTACGCACAGAACTGATATTGTAAACAATGGATGGTTAGGACTGTGGGTAGCATCTTTTTGTCCTGAGGCAGAGACCACATCGTTTTCTGAACAGACTACAGAGTCCTTCTGGCAGCTCTGATGGAGAAATGGAAGCACATGTGGCTGGAATGCCTGCATATCATATACCAGTGTTCACTGGCAGCTTTCAATCAGAACCCACAAGCACCAAATGCAGGGATATATTTTTAAGTGATGCCTCAGATGATAGAGAATTAGGTCTAATAATATCCACGTGAGGAAGGGCAGCTTCCCAAAACCTCCAAGCTACCCAGCTCTCCTGGCCCCTGTGCAGGTTGACGCACAGCCAAGATGTGCTCCAGAACTTTTATTACTATCCAGAAGGATCATACATAGCCACTGTCCTCTGGCAGCAGTTCCAGACTGCTGTGGGTGTCTGGTTTACTAGCATCAATCATAATGGCAATGAGCCATGTAAACTGCCCTTCTCCCCCACACGTCAGTGCAAAACGGATGTGCCGTGGTGAAGACTTGTGGAGGAGAATTAAGGAGGGAGCTGAGCCTCCACTGGAGCCCTATGGCACTGCTGGCACTGCGGCAGTGAGAAATGCCCATCAGGAAGGGAATCAAAGGATGGATGAAGTTAGGAGGAAAATACTGATTTGTAAGAATATTATGGTGGAAAAAAGTACCTTGTTAAATCTATCCTTTCCATCCAGATTCATATTGAAACTCCCAGTACAGTGAGCATTCATCTTCATTCTTGTTTTCAGATAACTCTAATTTGTTGCTCTTTCTTGCATTTATTTGAGCTTTCTGAAACCATGTAATCTTTTTAATCTACTTAGCTTAAAGCTCACAGAGCTGCTATTGCAAACAGGCACTCAAAAACCTGGAGCCAGCTGCAAGCTCTCATTCTGGTGGCTTGAGTTTGAAGATGAGATATTCTGGGAAGGAAGCACATTTGCAGGGTATCACTACTTTGGGTCATTTAGCTGGGAAAAAACTTAACTTCTACCTTCAGTTCTGTTTCTCGCTGCCATCAATAAGCCAATCAGATGAACAAACAAAAAGCATGACTGGCCTTTAGCCATGGCACGGCACCTCCTGCATAGAGACCAGCCAAATTGTCAGAGGCACAGCAGAGCTGGATATTAAAATTTAGCATCATTTCATTTCAATTTCAATAAAAAGAGAATGGTTATTGCTGGATTCTGCTTATAGTGAAACAAACAATAAAAGGTCAATGGAGGAGGACGAGGTTCCCAGAATTTAATTTCACTGGAATGTCTGTGCTTGAACAGCACTCGGGATAGAAGAAATTGTGATGCGTAGGGGGTTATAAAACTTTCTCTCTCTGTTATGCATCAGAGATAGATAAGATGTTTACTATACAGCATAGACTTCTAAGGAACTAAGCACTTTAGTTCAGAAACTTTGGCTTTCTTTCTAACAGAACTGTTGACCCAACTAGAGGAAGTCTCACCTGCTGCTTGGCTCAGCACTGTGCTGGCAGAATGGAACAGAAGCACAGGTGTAAGCCCCAGGTTGTGTTGACTGCAGGTTGTGCTGACTGCTGGTGGTTGTCAGTCCAGCTTTAAAAACATATCTCATTCTTCTGTTTGGTCACTGACTACAACCAGATGAAGTAGTACCTGATAACTGATTATGAGCTCTTGCTAGCAGCCACCTGCAAGAGGTATGAACCCCAGCCTGTGGGCAGTATGATGGCACTTCTGCTCTTCAGAGACACCAGGCTGAGCAGCTCCTTGTCTCCTTGAGTTGCTTGTACACTTCTGTGTGGTGCTGCCACATGCTGCATTTCAAGTGGAAACAGATAAAGCTGAAGCTATTGTGCTGAGGGCGATCAAACCACACAGCAGAACCACTGGTATTTACCAGCAGTAGAGCAGCAGATAGAGTACCAAAGAAAGGGTACAATACATAATAGGAGACATTTTAGAAAGGCTCTTGAAAAGTATTTTCTTTCTTTTCTATATATCAAATAGTGGAGTTTTTGTATAAAGCACAGCCTTTGTGTATCTCCTAAAACAAGCCACCAAAGAACTGCCTGAAAACAACAGTGAAACAAGAAGGAACTTTTCAAACAACAGCTGCCTAGGCTGGCTGTTCTGACCATCTGTTCTGATGCCAGAAGCGCTCATGTCACACTTGCAGAGGTGTGCATGAGTGTGACAGCCCTGCACTGATTTTAATACTACCACAGCTGGCTTCATTTTCCTATGGAACAAAAATAAAAATGAAACTGGGAACCATTTTCAGTAGTTGTAAGGCATGTACTGCTGTGCTTGATAATTCTGTATTCCTTGCCATTGCTTTCTATTCTGTAAAGAAAGCTCCCATGGAAAGATTTTTGAGGTAAATAAAGATTTTTTTTAACAGCAGCAAGTTTAGGTATCTGATATTTCAGTAACCTCAATCCGTTCTGAGACTGGCACATAGGAAGTCTTGGACTTTCAGATAAACATCCACCTGGATAATAGCAAATGTCACCTCACAGCTGCATTGAGCAGGGAACCCCACCAGAACAAGTTTCCACAGAGGTTTTCTAAGCCCACATAAAAGTTTCACGTTACATTTTAGTTCATTTTGTAACTTTGTGTGGTTTTCATGCAAACCATGAAATAATCTTTACATGCAGGAGAAGCATAGGGGAATTGGTACAACACATATGCAGTGTAATGTCATAGCCTCTGTCCTAGAGATAGTGAGAACACAAACATGGGATGTGACGTTTCTGCACATTTCCTGCTCTCGTTAAGATAAATGAAATGACTGACAAAGGAAGACTTAATTATAACCTACATTTCCACAAAGAACAGAGGAGGGTTGTGACAGTAGAAGATCATTTTCAAGCAAAATGTGTGCTTTTGCAGAGATACCATGAGGGAGAGGAGATAATTGCCCCAAAATAATGGAAAAAACCACTTCTAGCCTCTTTTATGAAAACCAGAATATCCTCTTCTCACCTGAATGTCATTCCTGACTTATTCCACCTCTTACTGCTGACTCCCTTCCTTTCATTCTCACAAAGTACAAATTAATGAGACAGAAGTTAAAATATAGAAGATGATAAAGCTGTAACACGTCATTTTTATTTTATAGATTTACAGATTTTATAGACATAATTTTAAATATCAAGATGAGAATAGAGATTAGTTAAACCTTTTGGCTATCACACGCTCTTAGAAATCTGGAAGACCTCACAGATACAGACAAAGCTACTTGCTGCTAAATCCACAGACGAAAACAGCAATAACCCATGGCCACTTTTAGGGTAAAGCAATTAAAGACATAAATTAAATTCTCCTTCACAGTGACACTGACAACAAAGCGAATATGTAATCTGACTCAATTCATGCTGTCTGTGTCTCTGCATGCCATATTTTGGAATGAAATAAATTATTAAAAAAAATTAATGCACTCATTCTTCATCTGCTGTGCATTAATTTCTACAATTAAGAATACTGGTAGCCAAAACACAGTGATTAAATATTGTACTGACCGTGTGCCTGAAGAATCTGATTTTTGCAGCACTGACTTGTTTTTATGCACTAGTGACACTCAAGAGATATCATATCACTGCTGAATAAGTTGGCTGCAATTTCTTTTCTACCACATCTTTTCAACTTGACATTGCAAACATCATTCTATTGTAAGGCTCTTTTCTACTGATAAGAATAGGTTTCAATATACTTTCTGTATAAATAAATGCTGAGTTTATTGTTTTCTAACATGCTTGAGCTATAGTGCTGTTGATTAAATAAAGTTTGTAAGGCAAGCACAAGCGTTAAACAGGTAAACTTCAAATTTAAGCAATGCACAAAGTATAAAACAGATCAATGCAAAAAAATGCACTTACCTGGTATGTAAACTGCACGTCACTTGGTGATTTACCTAATTTTCCATTGATGTTAACTTCAATTTGACCTTGTTTAGGTACCTCCATTTCTCCAACTTGACACACAATCCTACCGAGAAACAGTAATTTAAGTTTATCTGATAGTAGTAACAGCTGCAGTACAATGCAAGGTACAATAATTAGCATACCTGCTGCCAGCAAAAGTACAAACTTGGCTTTATCCTGCATGAGGTACTTAAGCTCTGGCTCAGATTCCCACCACAACCACCCAGGAATATTTTAATCATATCTATATGAAGTAAAACTGAAACTTGAGCACTGCACATAGCAACTACTTAGCCGACTTCTTAGAAGATTCAAACAGTCCAGAAGTCAGGGGCAAAGCTGTCTGACCCTACACAAAGTTTTCATTTTATCTGGTGATAAAAAACCCAGTGACACCCCACATAGACCTTGATGCAAGAATCAGCTATCTTATAACATTGTGTATTGGAGCTGCTAATGCTTTTGTTGTGAGTCCTTCTATCTCCCAGCTTTAAGCTACTGCATTTTCACACCTACGATCAAAATCCCTTTAGAATTACTGTTCTCTGAAAATAAATCCTCAGATAACCCACGCAAAATCAGAGGTCAAGGAACAGTGGAGGAGAAAACATCCTGCATTAACCCTCACTGCTGCTGAGGGAGAGCTGCAATGTTTAGATTTCTCTTTCCAACAGGTGACATGCAGAACAAAAGCATGGAAATGCAACAAGGATTCAACGTGCTCAAAAACAGGACAAACGCTTAGTGGTGAGCTGATAATTCAGTTAGATAAAGATGTGCACAGTGTTTGCAGCCTGCGCCGGCAGTTTCACATGGGACACACCCTATAGGAATCACTGTTCATTTCCTTCATTCTTTCTCTACTTGGATTATTGCTCTTCTGCAAACACTGCACAACTGCTTAAAGAAAAAATAGAAAAGAAAACCACACCCCAAGCCCCAAATTACTGAGTGCAATGTACTTAAATTAGGACATATAATAAAAGGATTGTCATGTTCCCTTGTGGATCACTCCAGAATTTTCTGCCCAGTTACTGGCAAATGGACAAAATTCTCTAAATTCTTGCATGTCCTGGCATGTGTGTGATGGCCTGAGTCTGTTCCTCATCATTTCTACTGTATTCTTGGAAGTTGTATCTCTGTGTCAGGCAGAAACAGGAAACAGTGCCTTCGGAAGAATGTCTGCCATATGTCAAACTAAGGAAAGCAGTCGGGTGCCGGGGGCTGGGGGTGAATGGGGAGCCAGCAATGGGACGATCAGGGATTTTAATTAAGCAAAGCTCCCTCCCACCCCAAGCTCTGGCATGGCCTCCCTCCCCCTGTTACAAATGGAAAGCTACAAAGGAGGAAGGACTTCTCTGGGCTGACAAAGAAATACCACGGCAGAGCCAGCGAACAGCATCCAGTGCCTTAAAGCTTGCTACCTTCCTACCCATGGGAGGAACCAGCTCCTAAAAATGAATAGCTTTTTGCTGCAGGAAGGATGGAGAAGCAAGACATGGTGCTTCTTTTTCTTTTCTTTTTTCTTTTTAAATTAAGAATAAATAAAGTAATAATTAAACAAAAGAATAGACAAAGATTAAAATGCAAAATTATAGATATCCATTTAAACATTTTGAATAGCTTCTTTTTCAAGGCTTCCCTAATGGAGAACATCCTTCAAAACCTCCTAATTTGTTGGTAAATTACATTATGCGAGTTGCATTTGTTCTCGCCCATTACCACACTGGCTGAGCTTAGGAAACCAGTAATGTTGCTATGATACAAGGAACCAGTCATCTCAGTTTTGGCTCCTTTCCACATATTTAAAAATACCAAAAAGCTTTAGAGAACGCCAAGAGGCTGTGGAAATTCTTGTAAGGCTACATTGGGATTCAATGCAGCTTTTGCAAACAGAGGAAATAGGGAATGGGGAAAGATGGCTGAAAGGGAGTTTTGAGAGTTTCGTGGATAGTGATCCGTGTGTAAATGGGAGTGATGGTAACAGATTTGGGTATCAGGAGGAGATACAGAACTTTATAGATATTCTTAGGTCCTTGGGGCCTGGGAAGCTGCTCAGTGCCTGATCTGCAAACTAAAGCCAAAGCTTTTTCAAAAGCTAAAAAGAAAAGAAAGAAAAGAAATTGAAATTTCTTAGGCATCTTCAATATCTCTTTCAAAACATGCCACAGAAATAGCAGAAAGTTATTGTACTACACTTCAAAATAATCAGAGGGAGAGAAAGCCAAGGTTTCAGTACTGAAAGTGAATGAAAGAAAAATCACACTACTTAAAATGTCATTACTAATAACATGAGGACTAGTCCAAAAGTAATGTCTGCTGTTTCATTATACTGGCTTGTGTCAGAACTGGATGTTGGTGGGATGGGAGTAGAGGCTGAACCTTCCCACCAATATCTCATTGCACGTTGTTGCCATGCGACAGATGGCAGCAGAGAGGCAGTCTGACAAATGGCGCCTGACATGGAAGTGTGTCTGAAGCAAAGGTGTGACACTGAATTCCTCCACGTAGAAAAAAACGGCACCTGTTGACATTCACTGCTGCTTGCTGGTTGTTTATGGAGACCAAACATTGGGTGAGAGCACAGTGAGGTGGTAAGTGGTGTATTTCAGCAATGGTGACAACAACAGTGCGTCACCCCCACTGCTGCAGATTTTTACGAGTGCAGCATGCAATCTTTTATTCTCTGCTGGTGAAAATGCACAACTAGTGGTGGTGACTGTGTTGGAAAACAGTGTTTTGTAGCTCAGAATCATCTCTATCAAGTAGTGTTATTGTGCTTTTTCTATCTGTTGTAGTTTCCATGGAAATAAATAGGAGGCTTTACTTTTGGAATGACCTACATATTACTACTGGAACTTTATGCTATGTGTTCAAAGAGCTACTGTCAAAAGAGTATTTTCCTCTTGAAATTAGATGTTTGATATAATCTGCAGTATGCATCTAGACACCCAGAAGAACTTAAGTCACCTTGTTTTTACTTTTTGGCACTGCTTAAGAGTGTGACAAGTAATCTACAAAGCATCTCCAACCTGCTTAGGCAACTCCGCATCCATAGACTTGTTGGCTCTGTGATGAAACAGAGTCATCTAAAGTTAACCCAAACCTCAAGGCTCCCTCCCTGCCTCCAGGAGAGAACCTCTGTGGCTGGACTGTTGTAAAAAGAATTAATCTTCCTCTTGCTTTGCTGACTTTCCCATTGGCTGCTCTGTGGTTGAGATCTCCTTACAGTTTTAATGACTAGATACACACCTATCGTGCCTTTAATTTAAATGCTCATAAATAGTTTTGAGGCATCTGCAGCAATAGTTTATGAAAGCTTTCCAAACAAATAAAAAAAAGGCAATGAATCAGAAGCAGGAGGGTAACACGCTACCATCAATTTGTTGCTGTTCTGGAATCTGTAACAATTTTGAATAAAAACTTTGACATGTTAGTATGAAACATTGCACTTATACTGTACCAGTTCTTTCTTTTATTGGTAATTTCTAATAATCACAGTAATGTCTTTCTCTTGTGAGGATGCACAGGAGTTTGTGTTTAAATTTTTTGCCTAAAATGTGCAAAATATACAGTGATTACCTTGTGGAAACAGAGTAGAATTCCTCCTTGAAAATACATTCCTTGTCTGCCACCATTATATTTTTTACATCTTCTGCTTTTATTCCCAAATTAGATCCCATTATGGTCAAAAGAATTCCACCATTCAGTGGTCCAGTCTTTGGCTCGATCTGTGTTTACATGAGAGAAAGTAAATAAATAGATATATCAGTGACCCTAAGCATGTCTAAACACATGCAGGTGGCTGCTGCTGATTGCTGTCTAGTCCAGCTCCATTTTCCAATATTTCGTATTATTAAGACCGGATCCTTCCTCCATGGCCATCCCTTTGCACTCAGTGCATAAATGAAGTACCTGAAAAGGTACTTTTCAGTGTCTATAGCTGTTTCCAGATATTTTGTTCAAACTTGAACCTAACAAAAGCTTTGAAAAAACTATTATATACCAACATTATTAGTATTTAGTACTTAACCTGCAATCATGTATAAACAGCATCACTTTTATTTTTCTTCCCCGCTTGCATAATCTTTCTCAGGGAACCAGTATTATACAAATATTCTTCTCCATGCTTTTAGGATACCTGATTTCCTTGGCAGACTTCAAGTGTTTACCTGCCATTTCTTCTCAAATACAGCATCACAGCCAGTTTCATCCACTGTGCCACTACTCTGGCTGTACCCACACTGCACCCCCAGCTGCACAGCCCTGGGAGATTCTTCATGTCTCTGCCAGTGCAAGGCACAGTTTTCAGATTAAACTGAACGAAATATCCCCATTATGACTCAGCATCTGCCATAACACTATGGCATTTTATGATGGCTGGGATATATTTTTATCAAATAGTGTGTGTGGATTTCAATATACTGATGCCACTGTCATGGTCATTTAGATGCACTCGGTTGAAGTACTTAGAATGTTTTCTAGGCAACAATGCCCAGAAACACAGCATTTGGCTTGTAACTGAAAAAGCAACTGCTAGAAGTAAAGGAGAGCATATTGCTTCTTGTTTTGGTTGTTGGTTCACCAGGTGGAACAAAGTTCACTAAGGGCTGCACATCTGGACTCTCCAACTTCTCTCATTCAACTTCTACAGCCTCAGGATGCATCAGGTTTCAGTAAGAGTTTGCTTGGATGCTGATGAAAGACAATGTACTGGTAAGAAGGAAAATAAAAAGGAATCTTACACGAGTGATTTCTGGATGAGGACACGTGTTGGTGGGAGGAGCACGACACAGCTTCTCATACACACACTTGCTTGGCTTGCCATCCTCTTCACACCAGACACACTTGTAGTCTTCATGGGCGGCAAGGCACAAACTGCAATCACTTCGTCCATAGGAGCAATTGTACAGGGTCACTGAAAAAGAGATGGTAAATGCACTTAGACATTATCCTAAAAAGAATCCTATATACAAAGCCCCCCATTGCTCAGCTCAGTCCTGTGAAGAAGCTGCACACTGTGCACTTAACCCCTGAATGCTACTGGAAGAAAACCTTGTTTATTGCTGGACAGAAAACCTTCACAACTATCCATGTGCAGAGTACAAAATATATGATCAAGAAGAACTCAAACAGTTTTGGTTACTCAGTCTTTGTCAAAACAGTTAAGCACAAATTCTTTTCTTTGAGCATCCTCAGTGAACCCGGCTATAAGGCAGCTCAAAGACCAGCTCCAAAAGCAGGTCCTGCTGGAGCACCAGCTGCCAGAGGCTGAAGGCCACAAACTCCCATGGTGTCACTGGGACAGACACAGCTGGCATGGAACCCAGGCAGTTGTGTATTTATAAGACAAGATCCACCTTTGTTAGCTGTTTCCACGACACTTGGACCTTACCAATATCATCATGAAAACCCCAATGAAATATAAAGTCAACACTTATGAAACATTATCCTTTGTCCTAGTTATACCTCCCTTCTTCTCCATTCTCTTGCTTTTGTCTCCCCTTGCCTGGAGTTGCTACTCTGACATGTCTTATTTCTTCTGCAGTGGAGTTTAATCTCAGTTCTTCTGAACGAGGAGATCAGGTCCAACAGTCATGGACTGGTGAACCAAGCACCAGCTGCCCCAGACACACAGAGCTTATTTTGGCACCTGTCCATCTCTAGTATGATGCACAGTCACTGAACAAAATCAGTTTTTCCAAATGGATGCAAAGATTTGAGATGTAGCTGGTGGTTCAGCACCATAAGGAAAGCCTGGCTTTGCAAAAAAAAAAAAAACACTTGGAGACGCACTTGAGAGCTAGCCCAGAAGAAACAGACTGAAGAGATGCCACACATATCTCTGGGGAAAGCATGCATGTGGCAGAGATTATTCAGCGCATGAGAGCTGTGCTTCCCTGGGCAGGTGAGCTGGTTATCACAAAGAGGGGAGCTTCTTGATCCTTCCTTTTATGTTTTCCCTTCATCCCTGCTTATCCCATCCCTGCTCGTCCCTACCCTTTGGCTGTCCTATTTTTCTGGCCATGCAGCCTCACCCTCTGTCACCAAGGCTCTGGCACCTGTTGAGTCTTTTTGTAAATCAGCTTAACCTAGAAGAGGAGCAGAAAACTATCCAGCTTTCCTCCTGTGCTCTTTCAAGTGTTAAATGTGTGCACAGATGGGAGTGGGGAGTACATGACAGAGAATTAGCATCTCCCCCTCCCAATGGCCATTAGCTGTTTAAGCTCATTAAGTCTCAAGAAATGGTACCCTTAGTGACACTGTTTTTTTCCCCAGGGAGATGCACCCTTAAAGATGCAGTAAACAAACCGACGTACATAGAGGAGACCAGTGGGCAAGAGTGCCTGGGATAATCACTTGGAGATTGCATGTGGTAAAAGCCTTCAGAGATGTCCATTTAAAGAAGACTTCTACTCTCAGAGTAGCAGGACTCCAGAAAGGACACCAACAAACCCACCCTTTAGTCACTAATTTTTCAATGCATTTGATGTCCTCCCAGATAACAGCAGAAGCAGCAGCAGCTTTTAACATCTAATATCAAGAGGCTGCCATGTCAGATTCCTACTGAAATGAAAAAGTAAAATGAGAACACTGGTTTTCCTTTATTTTCCAGCAGTGTCCTCATTCCCACTGCCAGGTCTGAACAATTATTACAGATATCTAAAATATCACTGTTGTCTCTATACTATTTGTATGAGAGCATATAATTTCATAAGGGCAAATTTTCTCTAAATGCTGCATATTTAAAAAAAAACAAAACAAAACAAATCTGTGTTCACTTTCACAGCTATAGTCTCTATTAGAATAGCACGTCTTTATTCTTTCCATTACAATGAAGAGTTAATGCAACAATGAAGGCTTCTTTTAACCCTTCTTATATCTAATCAGCATATTCACTTGATATCAAGCAGCTCTGCCAGGATGCACTCAGACGAGACATCCTTGGAGGTGTTTGCAAAGACTTTGACGTTAGTAACAGTGAATTGATGGGGAAGAGGATGCATTTGATTCAGCTCTTCTCTTGAATTTACAAGGAAGGGCTGAGCACAAAGTAGGAGCAGCACCATTTGCTTCATATGTTGAGTGCATCAGTGTGGAATCACTGAGTTAATAAATACAAGCCAGTTAAGAATTTTTAATGATTAGTGTTAACTCCTCATTCTGCAGGTTGGATGTGAAGGAAGTGAAGGGGAAAAGCACCAGACTGACAGCTCTACTATGTTGACTGTGTGCTGCTGACAGAAGAAACAGCACAGTCAGTAGCAAGGAAGTTTCCTCATGGCCAGCCACTAGCTCGCTTCCTTCATGCAGCCCTCAGAAAGGCTACTACAGCATAGGAACCTGAGCAACTAATACTGTTAAACAAACCTTCTCTTCTTCCCTATGCCTTCCTAAACCCCACACTACCCACCCACACCAACATAAGGCCACCTGGCAGAGCAGGGCAGTACGCCTACAGCACCACTTTGTTGTGTTTCTTTGGCCGGAGAGAGATTTTTGCTCCATCCCCCTATAAACAATGTTAGCGCTGCAGTGTCTTGACATCCCTCACATCCCATTGCATAAATGCATCCAAGAAAGCTATGGCCTTAAAGCATTAAACACTCCCCTTGTTCACTGATCAGCTCATTAAATGTACCAGCAGCAAGCCACTCATTAGATTCAGACTCTTATCCATCACCTTGAGATACCAGCTGTGAAATCATTGATAAAAAGGACAAAGGATAAAAGGACTATATTGGATTTCATACTGTTCAGCACCCCTGACGGCACAAGATGTAAAAGCACTGTCGTAACTTAGTATTCGCTAAGTGTCATACAAAGGAAGGTTCTTTGACTGGCAGGTTCAAAGGTGCTTCTCAGCAGCAATCATATACCCTAAGTCAATTCTTTTCAAGATGCATAAAAAATACGATGCTCTGGATTTCATCGGGCAAGGAAATTTTAAAGCAAGAGAGAATTTGGGTACAAAAATCTTTTATAATAAAATGAGATGAGACATATGTTGATAATTTTTCAATTCCTCTCTTGCAAGGATTCTGTATTTTGATTTGAATGATACCCTTTCTTTAATAACTGAGCTACTGCCTTTATTCTGTGGTTTTGTTTTTCTTTTTTTTCCCAGGCTGGGAAAAAGATGTTGGGAACACTTGGTCAAAATTCTGCAATTTTAAACACCACAGCCTTTAGAATGGAAATGAAGACACCGAGACTGCAGTGCGACCTCCCCATAATGTTCATGCCAGGTTTTCTTTTAAGTGCTTTCATCACTGCACACAAAGCCATAGGGAAAATCTGAAAACGTATTTCTGTGCTGCCAGTGTGACAGGGGGATCAATTTAAGTATTGTTCAGACGGAAAAATAAGGTCTTCAGATGTAATCTGTAGGGAAAATTACTTGGGGGTAGTATTAGTTTTCCCGATGTTGACTCCTCTCACAAGTAGTAATAAGATTGCTGCCTTGCTGTTTTTCCAAGATCATGCCCTAATACATTGGTCCAAAGACATGCCAGGCGGGTCCCAGTTTCCAGGTATAGCTCCACTGATTTTAATAGAGCATTCTCACCTCGGCTCCAGAATAAACCCACAGACATAATTACTGTAGGTTGAAAGAAGTAAAAATAAAATAATAAGCAATTTATATCAGATATCAAGTCTTTATTTGTGTGATATACTCAATATATTTTTGTTGTTGTTGTTGCCATAGAAATAAATGAATAAAGTAATGAGATGGAAGCACACGGAGTGTTTATGCATCTTTCTGACTGCCAGCAGACACAAAGGCTGCTGAGTCTGATGCTCAGGAGCTGAGACAGCTGTAAGTGCAGACTTCAGGTGAAGTCCAGATGAGTGGCCGTAAGGAAAATTACCCCTCTGTTAATGGGGGGAGAAAATTCATTGCAGCTTTTGCAGGCTGGGGGAGCAAAATGGCCTTTTGAAAAACAAACCACTAAAGTACACTTGAAGTGTGAAGTTTTGCTTAGGATTGCCTTTCAGAGCAACTTCAAACTTCAGAATCCCAGCAACATCTTTAAAATGGCCTTTAAATATAAAACATTGATATTTAATTCATGAGCTTAGTATTAATTACTTCTGAACTGTCAGATTTGATTATTTCACCAAAGCCAATAAAAACTGGAAATGTAACATTCTTATCCACAAATCCTAAAACTACAACGAGTTTCCTGTTTACTCTAATTACCCACCCCTTGCCCCCATATTTTGTACTTACCCATCAGTTTGCTGTCAATCTTAACCTTGTCTGTTCTTATGGATAATTTAAGTTTTAAGGTTTCATTTGCACTATAGGAGAACTGAAAAAGATGATATTATGGAGATTTAATTTTGCAAGGCAAATTTCATACCCTTCTGTGATGCTTAATAGTCAGAGCTGCGAAGGTTTTAGAAGCTACCCAAAACCATATGGTCTTTTTTTTCCACCTTGGCCCAATATATTTATAGAAAAATGTTTTCATGAACCTAATCCTTCATGTTCAGAATTTTCAAGTACCAAGGGAGAGCAATTTCTGAACGCCTACTTTTCATTAATTTAATTTACGTTGGGTTATAAGTATCCAAGCAGCGAGGGTACTGTTCGGTGTCAGTAAATATAGCTGTGGACCCTGCTGAGTTCTCCCTTCCCACACCATCTGGTCCCATTATTTCTGTGGCCACGGCAGGCTTGCACCACACAGAGAGGAACCCTCTTGCATCTTTTGCAGTGCAGCCCCCTCATTATAGCCAAGGCACACAGTTTACATGCTCCAAGACACAGGCTTCTGCTGAGGCTGAAAGACAGCAGCAATAACAACAGGTGGGAGAGAAAAACAGCAAAGAAAATATAATGACTTCATAAAGGAAATTATTTGTGCTTGACTCAAATGCTGCATAAATGTTAATTAGCTCTCCAAACCACACTCTTAGCAAGCTAATAGGGTTAAAGCCAACGTAACATTTGTGAGTTTAGCTTTGAACTCAGTAGACTTTTTTAAAATACTATTTTCTTTCTCTGTAAAATGGACCAGAGAGAAAGATGCACAGACATTAAGTAAGCCAAACAACAGCATACTGTTACCATTTCCATTTTACAGATGTAAAATCTGTGCTATGAAGAAGATAACTGGGAGACCTCTGTAATTCTCATCTTTTATCTCGATAGTTTAACCTGATTGCATTAAAAGTGGAGAATAAAAGAGTAATGGCCCTGGATTCCTCCAGGGGTGATACAATGAACCCATTGATTCAGAAATATAGCAAAATGATCCAGGACTTTAAGGGGAGACCCCGGGAACTCTGAGCCAAAGCTCCTGCTTTTGGTTGCTACTACCAAAGGAGAATCTCCACCACAGGTGACTTTCTTTTCCAAGGGAAGCCAGTGCAGCATACTTCAAGACACACATGTACACTGAAATAGGACAACGAAAACAGCATATACTTGGTAGGCAAACCATGTTTCTGCACTTACCTCTTTACTCGTGAATGAAAATCTTCCTTCATCTGCTGCCTCAACAGGAGCTTCAAATTCAAACTGGCTGTTTCCAACCACAAATTTTTCATCCTGTGGAAGAGAGAAGCTCAGCTTTCAGTTTTTACAACTTCACCAAGGGCAGTAACCAGGCAATATATTGTCCAACACTGGAAGTAATAAGATCAGATGGAGAAAGCTAACCAGTTAAAGTCATCACCTGAAAGCCAAGCTAGTGAAAAGTCCAGCCAGTGCAATCTGCTGCCTCCTGCACCCCTCCAGCATTCCCTTAAGGTGCAAGCATGGAGAGGTTCAAATAAAGCAACAACATATCTAGCACTTGGTTTCAGAGAGCGTGAAGGAAAAGCCGAGACACGTGAAAGCTGGATGGTTTCACACATCAGATGTGTCATTAGTAGAGCTGCTTGAGTTCTGCCCTTTAAGGTTTTCTCTGTGGGATTACGGGCAGAGTGGGAAGGCAAGAATTAGACAGCAAATGGGAACGAACATCCCTCAGACTTTGCTGGCTTTGTTTTTCCTGCTTCACCAAGACTCCAGCTGTGTTTTCACAAGACAGTCTTTGATGGTAGCACCAGTTTAAGGGTATTCCTGTCTCCTACAAGCTTTCTTCTCTCCACCTTGTAGCTCAGAAAAGCCACAGATTCCTGCCCCTAGGCTGCAGCACCTGAGCAGCACTGGCACAACTCTCAGCATCGCTGTTCTCAAGAAAGGGACTGAGCCAACTAAAAAGCAAATCATGGCACTGTTCCTGTGCTGGGTCAGCTTCCCATCCTGGCCCACAGCACAGCTGCCTGTATAGCTTTGCCAGAAGAACCAGATTAAGAAACAAATGGAAAGGATGTTTTTAGAAAGTACTGGTGAAGACTAACAGAGGCCACAAGAATACAAGACCACCTTCATCTCTAATGCTTTTTAGGCCCCACTTTCAGTCACTTGCATCTCAGAGAACTTAGAAGAAATACTCAGTAACTTGATCTCTCTTGCTCTGAGGGTTACTAAGTATACTACTGCTGTCATCAAAATCTTGTATGTGAGGATAATAAATAAATCTTTAATGCTGCCATCACTGGCAGCTCACAGGTCAGGTTTATTAAGTAATGCAGTGGAAGCCCCTCTTATTGCCCCTTTGCTGTGACAGGTTGGGCAGTGGACACAAGAGCCCACCAAGGTTTGGGGCTGAGGAGAATCATGTTCTCAGCTAGGCAAAGGGCCTGGCTCCAGACTCTCAAAGGTTTATATATAGAGGGATGCAGACCTTTTACTTCTTCCTTCTCAGAACCTGCATACAGAAAAGAAGCTGCTGAGCTCACAAAGATCTTTTCTGCAATATTTGGAGCCCATTCTGTTTCACATCCTCCAAGTGTTAAATCACCTTACACATCTCTTTTTTGAAGAATGATGCCTCACTGTCCCTGTTTTACATTTCAAAAGTGGTCAAATTCTGCTGCTGCTCCTGTGGAAGCTTTCCTGCATGTTTAACAGGCTGTGCTCAGAGAGGAGGGGGACCTCGGTGTGCATGATGGCTGCCACCTGGAGAGAACAGAAATCAGGCTGCCATGCTGGGCTCTACAGCAGATGGCCCAGAGCTCTACTCAGCAGCCTGGGTGTAGGAGAGAGAATGTAGCAAACACTAAGAAGTGATCTATACATCAAACACTCATGACAAAGACAAATCCAAATGGGAAGTTACTTATAATGAAAATCTTTGGGAGGCCAATAAGGTTATCTTGGTGCTGATACATCTGTCTCTCCTACCATGCCAGCCTTCCATGGATTCAGCTGGAGAATGTCTCTTAGAAGTTGCATGCTGATCAGTGTTAAACTTCCATTCAGTGCCATTCTCAGCCACTTGCTCTGAATGCAGCAGTTCTCAAGAGAAAAAGGACAGCTTGGGTTTACTTCTGCTTCCTACTGCAATTCTTTTATAGGAAGCAGGGTCAGAAAAATAGTCAGTAGCTTCTCATCTTATAGTCTACTTCCTTCCAGCAAAGGCTCTCACAAGATTTATTTATTGTAGTATAAGTGTTCACAAGTTAAGAGGATTATACAAAAACTGTAAACTTATTCTTCTACCCTGACCTTAACCACCAATCTGCTTTTATGAAGATGCTGCCTAGTGCACTTGGTCATTATCAGTGTAATAACATACTGTGGCTGTGCATGCTTTTTTAAACAAAGTACAGATTAAACTAAGATATCAGAGATAATAGTTCAAAGTAACAACAGAACATTTATTTTTGCTGATCACCTTCTAAGCAACAATGTAGGCAAATAAAATATAAAAAAAAAAAAGGATATATGCCAATGTTCTAATCAATAAAGTCCTTAAATGCGCTCACGGCTGCGTGACTGCCACCTCCAAACACACTGTAATGTCCAGGACATCCTATGACAGAATACTTTAATGTGCGAAGCCACATTCTAATATGCACTTGGGCTGAGGGCCAATCCCTAAGAGATTTGCCCATATGTTTCTCCTGACCCACCCTGTCTTCCATGAGAATGTTACCCCATGTTGAATGTAGGTTATGCCATTACTCAAAATAACTTCCATTTATCAAACTTACTGCTCCAGGTAATATGGTTACATAGGAACAAGTGTCTCCATGATTACAAATATTTCACTTATTTGTGTATTTTCACATGTTCTTAGAGCTCTGTGCATACAGATGTAAAGCTCTGTGTGTGCCTGTTCAATTTCTGGCACTGAAGGAATTACAATTCTGCTGTAAAAATACACCTCTGTACTGGGACACGTGAGCTACTCCCATGACAGAGAAGATGTTTTCACTAGTCTCTCAGCTAAGAAAAACTACTCTGACATCACTTGATATGCATTTTTCTCCAGTGTCTCTCCAAACTAGGGCCTATACATTCATCTGACTTAGAGAAACTTGAATTTCACACAAGGCTTTCCGGATCCCAGTTAAATAAATGCATGCTGGTCTGTTCTGTAGGTAAACTGTTAAATATTGTTACATTATGACAAAGCATTCAAAAACACTGTGTGGGTTTGGCTTTGTTAAACGTAATTGATACCGCTGGAAAAAAAAGGGAGGAGGCATTTTTTTTCTTTTCTTTACTAGCATTAGTTCAGAAAGACTGAGGTGTTTATTCACACAATGATAAACAAGGTGAATGAGATTAGCATAGTAGGTTCCTTCTGCTGTATCTCATCCTTGGAGGAAAAGAGTCCTCTAAAAGGTAAATCTGGCACATCTAGATTATGATATGATATTGATATGATTGTAGCATTCATGGTTTGCCTTCTAACTTTCTCTGACCACACTTGTATTACTGTTATACTCCTTTTTTCCTTCTGTTTATCTTTTTCCTTCTTTTGGTAGGCATAGCAGAGGTGATGGAAGGATATTGTAAGCTATTCATTACTTAAATTTGGCAAGGTAAAAAGAAAAAACCTCAAAAAAACATGAGTCTTCTTTAGTTGAACGATGGCTGGTGGTTTAAGTAATTGATACAATGCAGCATGTCTACCATTAATTGCATTTAAACAGAGAAACGAACAGCAGAAACTAAGAACAATACCTAAGCTATCATCTAAAGAAGTTTTTTAAGCTTTCCTTTTATCAGACAAACACTAAGTTCTATGCATTCTACATACCCAGGTGATAAAACAATTAAAGTCTGAGTCAAACTAGCTGCTTGGCTTTGCAATTGTCTGTCCAAGAAAGAGAAATCTTTGCTACATCTGGGACAGTGCCTGCTTTTTTGGTTTGATGGTTAAAAAATAATAACAAAAGATGTTTTCCTCCAAACTAAAAATCACACAGTTTCTGAGTTGTTTTTTTGTTTGTTTGTCTGAAAAGTGAAAAGAGAATTAAGCAAACCATACAGCGCTATTTTAGAATACCAAAAAGCAAGTATTTAATTAGAAAGCGAGATGAAAAAAAGCAGACTTCCTAAAATTCCTCTCCTTTCATTAGCTGAAAAATAATTCTCAAGTTGTTTCAGGAGGTCTACTTTACGTGGAATTTTAAAATAAAATTCATCTGCCTGTTAATGATATTTTGTCTTGCTGTGATTTTGTCCTTGTGGTCACTCCACATTTAGAGACTGTAACCAACATTACTTCAAATTTAATGTGTAGCTCTTCTTTAACATTATGAGCAAGAATTATGAGCAAGAACACCCAGAAAAGCAGAACCCGATGCCTGAAGAGTGGGTGTGGCTGGAATTAAAGTGGAATAAAAATGACAGCCAGCTTTGAATTAATCCGCTTACCTGATAATAAGCTAGATGTCTTCCCTCAAAATGCACTGTTGTTCGGTACTCCATAGGTATTATTGATGGGTTAGGGTTTAGAAACTGTGGGCATTCTTCTTCCTGGGGAGATAAACATTTTATCCATTATTCAAAACAAAAGTCTTATCACAACAAGCTCCGGTGGCCTTCGGACAATGGGATGATTGTTCTAAATAACTTTGTGCTTAAAATACAGTGACAGGTTTGATTACACCCTTTCAAATTAGACATGCTAAAAATGACTACGGCATATGTCAAAACCGTGGGTGATTATCTTTCCCAGCCTTGAAATCTTGTTCCTCCCATTGAAGCAAAGTAAAAGGAACAAAAATATCCTTTCAGGAGCTATTCAGTCACACTGCCCCTCCTCAATCACACCCTTATATTCCCACCCCCACACTGTCACTAAAAAAAAAAAGCTTTACACTTCTGGAGTTAACTTTAGACTCACTTTAAGATCCCTAATTCAGCCAATGGATATGAGAGAAAAGCAAGGAATATATTCAAGTTTTCTAATAAAAACCCAATAATTTTATTTTTAAACATTACCATATTTTGTTTGATCACATCCAGTGCTGAAGAAGACTCTTCACAGATATGCTTCTTCCAGTCCCACTGGCAATTCCATCTATTGCTTGCACAAGAATAGCACCTACAAATTTAACATGATAGTCATGACAAACTGTCAAGCTTCTTCCCCCACTGACAAAAAAAGTAAATTAAATTCCATCTTTATTCATGGAGAGTAGATCAATCTGCTACAGTGTCCTTGCTATATTAAGCTGAAAATTTCATAGTAAGAACAGTTTGAGAGCCCAGAAAGCTTTGATTTATTTATTTATTTATCCAACTAAACCCTCATATATTGAGTTAAAAACGTGGAGTTTGAGTTGTACCTGTCCTGGGGCAGTAACACCTTAAGTGGGGAAGATGATGGGGGCAGAGTCAAGTTGACCATTACATTTGAATGTACCATAACCCAAAGCTCCAGTCTAACACTTGTGGCAATCCACAGAGCTCACCTGCAAGTACAATAGCAATGACCAAAAATAGCAGCCCAGTGAACTGGCCTTTAATTGGATACCTCATTAAAGTGTAAGATTAAGAGCTTGAATACTGAAAATTCCAAGTGCCAAGGACTTAATTAGTAACCTGAAGCATGATGCCACAGGATCTAAACATCTCAGTTAGAAATCTGAAATACTTACGGCTGGTTTTCATACAGATTCATTGCTTCTTCACAGTCATAAAAAGGGTAAGTATGTGATGCAAAAAATATCTTGTTCTCTCCAAAGGTTAACTGTAATGGAACTGAAACGTGGTCTATTGCAAAAGAAAAAGGAAAAAAAAAAAGTTATCTAAGTGGTTGTTGAATTCTTTAGCTCTTGAGCAGAATGATACAATAATACTTTTATTATTGTACTGTACAGGCAAATATTTAACTATACAGTTGACGCTTTGGGTCTCATGACCTGTTATATATGAGCTTTGCTTTGTCTTTTGAAACTCTACAATTTTTTGAGCAAATGGTTTTCAGAAGAAAAGCAGAGATAGGTTAAATGGAAAAAGTAAAATTACAGAATAGCTATGCCTTGTGGAAGTGTTTCTCAGTGTTGCTGTCACCACACTAGAATTTTAGAGTCTAAAAGACTAAGAAAAAAATGAATAAAAAGGTAATTGAACACAGATTAAAACTGGCATGAGAACAGTCATTTAAAATCAAACATTATCTTAAATACGAATTTGTCTTCATGTAAAATTACTTGTTTCATTTGCAGATTAAAACTGTCATTGTCATGTGAATTAAAACAAGTGGTCTTTGTGGTTAATGCCCAACAATGCCCTCAACACAAAGCTACCACAGGCACTTGTGATCTTGGTTTGCTGTACAAGATTTCCCCACAAATGTACTTCTCATCTGGATCATTACTGAGCTAAGAGAATAAAATTTATCTTTAGAAACTGGTGCTTTCCATGGCGAAGCTGCTTAAAATGCCTTTTGCAGAAATCATTAAGCCCTTGTGACAAGTTATTTCACAAGCTATTGGGCAATTTCAAACTCTGCTTTCCTTGAACAGGTTCTTGAATGACCATGAGCAGCATTACTGGAAGTCAGCTTTGCCTGCACTGGGTCCCATCAAATATTTCAGACTGGTAGAAATGCCAGAGGATTTTCTAAAGCATCATTCCTTTCTAGAAATATCCCATTCCCTTGGAAATAGGACACTGCTACAGTAACCGGGGCCATTCCAAACTCAATAGGGTTTCTAAATAGTAAGTGGATGGCTCTGGACTTTCTGTCTCCTACTGGCAGGAAACAATGCCTGTGTTAACAACTGCCTGCCTTCTGCAAAGTGTCTGCCAAGCTTCTGAACATCTTGATATTATTTTTGAATATCCTTTCAGATTGGTCACTATGGGAAAAACTCAGGGAAGTGTATTATTTCTAGGCGACTTGGTTACTCTCATGCCATTCCAGACAGGCTTCTAGGCTTACATTTTATGCTGGAAGATGTCAAGCTGTCATATTTATCAACTCGGTCTCTTTATGCCCTACTTTTCAAAATATTTAGGGAATGTGAATTGGCCCTAAATAAAGCAGTCCTGTTTTAACACTTCGCATAATCTGATACCTCGACATACCCCAGCTATTTAAAAACTTGAGAGATTTTAACATCATTACATTTTGCGCAGCTAAAACTGGATTTTGACCAGCTTCAGCTTGAAGAGAATTTAAGCTTGTCTTAAAATGTGCTTCCAAGTACCACTCTTGGGAAATTCTGATACATGTGAGAAGGTAATCCTGAGGGGTAGCTCTATACAAACTGCAAGAACACTTTTTTAGTTATTTAAATTTGATCAGTTAACAATGAAGGCTGTGTTGTCAGTTGTATTCTATGCATTTATGTATCAGTATGTATGAACTTAAGGCTCAAAAAAAGCACTACTTAGGAAATAGCACAAGAATTATGTTTGGCAAAAGACTGTAAGAGTATAATCAGTGTTTCAGAACAGTGGTACAGCCTTTAAGAATATGACCATATATTTTTCCACTGGTCTTATTACTGCAAAAGCTGGAGGGGACACAGTGGAAAGGACAGAAGGCTTTATGATGGAAAGGACAACCTTCTGACATGGACCAGAAGACAAGTTAATGAAATATAGTTGAGTATAGCAAAACTAAAACAACACATCTTCATACCATACTGCTCTTCTGGCCTCATATCTCAGTTCAATTACAGTAAGATTAGAATAGCTGAATTTTGCTTGTTAGGGACACAGAGTCCCTCTGCTCCTAGTAGAAACACTGGGAATGGCACAGCTGGAAAAAAACAGCTACAGAAAAATTTTGAGTAAAACTTTCTCTTTTTTAAACTAATGTTCAAATGGACAAAGATCAACAATAGACTAATTGAGCCAAGGGACGGGAAGAGGAAAAAAAATGTGTGTTCAGTTTGTATCAAAGGATCACATTAGAAGCAGTGATTTATGTTCTTTCCTTTCTTATGCCCGGCAGGTAGCAATATTTCTTTACCTTGACCTTTCGGTGTTGGAGGAATCATATCAGGTGGGTCACAGATAATAACTCCTTCATTTAATTGAGCACGATGGCTTGTTTCACCAAAGGTACACCAAAGCTTGTCGCTGGTGCTCAAAGTTGGCAATGGACTTACTGTCAGTTTCACCTGCAAACAAAGTTTTCAACAGGTAAAATATTTGAAAGGAAGTAAGTAAGCTCTGCAAGGTTTATGGGCACAGAATTTTCAGCTGCCTTTTTTTTCCAGCTGAGGCTGATAATTTGGCTGGTACCACAGTAAGTGGTTCTCCTTTGCATCTGCTATTATTTTCTTCTTATCTTCTACCACTTTTCCAGATAGGTTTATGCTGAATAAAAATGGTAAAGAAAACTCCTCCCCTGTCAGTGCACTAGATCAAAACAAAAATGTCTGTATGGACACAGGCCCAGCCTTTTATTCTTGTACTCAGCATCCAGTTCAGTAAACAGAGTAGTTAAAACTGAAGTCTTGATGAACTTAATTAAAATTACATTAACCTTAGGTATTATTAGCCAGCAAAAGAACCAAGGCTGGATGGGCTGGAAAAGCTGGAGTTTGAAAGGGCTGAGCAGATAAAAATGGCTTTCTCAAGACTCAATGTACATGTAAAAAAAACCCAAACCCTGACACCTATCATTACTATTGAAAAAGAATTTCTGGGAGAGTGCTGGTGAGATCTTAATGTTCTCAAAGAAATTATCAATAGAGCATGCGTGTAAGAAACTAAAGGAAAAATAGAGAGGGAAAACTTAGCAAGGCAGGAGGAAGGAGGAAGAAGAAATGAGATTTTGGATGCTGCCTTTGATTCAGTGTTTCAGGTGTGTTAATTCTACAATTTAGGTTTTTTGACATTTTGTGTTCCCAATAGAAATGAAGATGGTTCCTTTCCCACTGAAACTGGTCCACTGTGTTATAAGCTGCAATATTTTTTGGTAAGTAAGGTAAATATGAGGAGAAGGTGAAGTGGCAGTATTGCAGGTTGTATGCAGATGCTCATTTGAAGTTGGCTTTGTTTTTGTTGGTTAGATATTTTGGCCTGATATTCTGATATGAGGCACATAACAACACAAGTTAACAAGATCTGAACTAAGAGAAGGTGTGGATTTTAACCAGGCTATGTGCATTCTACTAACATTTTTACTTAACGTAGAGACAACTTTAACACAATGCTGCTTACATCACTTAGGAATAAAATTAAACTAAACCAAAGTGAAGTCTCTTTCTTTCTGATTAAGAGGGATCAAAAGCCATTTAGTAACTCCACTCAAAATTAACCCGATTTTACTTGCTGATCACCAACAGTACATCCTCAGTCTTCACTGGCATGCTGCATTTGAAATCAAAGCAAGCTATGATATACTGGTCACACTCTAAATACTACATTTTGTGGCCACGTAGTAGTTTTGCATGCTGAATTTAACTTCTCCATGTATGCAGACAAATTTTGCTGTGTAAGTAAATCTACTGCTGATTTTAAAGAAACAGTTTATGCCTTCACTACTTACTCAAGTTTATGCTCAAGTAAGCTGAAAGAGGATGCAAGGGCAACATGAAATCTCCCCTATCAATTATCTTTTATGGGCTATACAATATTGTGCAACACTTTCATAATATTCAGATAGCTCTAAGTGCTTTGTCATCCACAATAATGCATCATCGTGGTTTATAGAGAAGGTTAAAAGGAGCATTTCTTAGAAGAAAACATTAACTACAGCCTGCAAGAAGAACAGGCAAGAAAAGATCAGTGTGAGAAGTCTGAAAGGTCGAGATACCCCAAACACCTTATAATTCTTGCTATCACCATGCCCAAAATAAAACAGACATTAATTTGCTTGGTAGTCACATCAATGTCCTTTAAGAACATGTAGGGAAAGCATTTTCTTGTCATACCTTAGCAGGGGCTCTACGACTCATGTTTTGAGGGTCTGCACTGATGATAGTCATACATGTGCCACTTGGACTCCAGAGCCAGTCGTTCTCCTTATCAGCCATTTCACAGTCTGCCCTCTTTGTGCATCTGACAAAATGGGAACAAAACACCAAGTAAAGCAATATTATAGCTGGACTCTGCTTTCTCTGAACTAAGCAACAATTCAGGGACTAGAGACTGAAACTGCAGTACAAGATATCTGGAAATTTGCTTTAATTTTGACTACTCAGGTTGCTACCAGAGAACTATTAAATAAATAAGTGATGGAGTGAATATTGACCATGTTCAAGATATGAAAAGCAAATAGGGAGACAACATACATATGTTGCACAGTGTGTAGGATTACACCACTCAGACATATGAACACCTAATATTTAACAGCATCAAAAAGAGAACGGAGCCATTGCCCCATTTCCTGAAAGTAGGCTGTTTAATCTTCATTTTAACATGTACCAAACTCCTGGAGGAGTGGGCACAACCTTTCTGTAAGTCAAGTTGATGACACCCATGTGCTGGCAGCAATAAGACACCTGGCTCATGAGGGCAGAAATGTGATACAGCAGTGCTGCCTGGGGCGCACAGGAAAGCTCCTGTGAAATCTCAGCACAAGGGAATGCTGCTTTCTTGGTGAAGGGCTTCATTAACTCCTGCCACTGTTTAAGATCCCTCCCTGTGAGGACGCTCTTACCATTGCAGGAAGACATCAGTGGCTGTGCAGCCTCACCAAAAATCCTGGGAGAATTTCTCAGCTCCCCTATAGGAAGGATGTAAAGCAGAGGTGCTGCAGGACAGAATCTGCATATGTGGCTACAGAAGCTTGTCAGAGCGTGTGCTGGGGGACAGTTTCATGCATATTCTTTTCATCCTGTGCAAGGCTTGTGAGAAAACTCTGTAATATCTCTGGCTGTTGTAACAAAAGTCTATTAACTCATCAGGGGCTTTAGTACAGTACAGTTGCTGAACAGTTCTGCCAGCACTACCCTAAGGATATCATTTACATACAAAGGCTACATTCATATAACACGTCCCTAAACACACAATTAAGCGCTGCATGTGAAGATGAGACAGAACTTGGTGCAGGTGAGAAAAACAGTAGAAATCACGTGCTTCTATTTCTATTGGGAGAAATACTACCAAATGCAAAAATTCACATTTGCTTGTTCTCAGAGATCATTAATACTTCAAGTTATTGAGGTCAGTGGTTGTATCAGAAACCTGAAGGGAAATCTAGGGGAAATTGCCTACTGTATGATATATGACATGGCCTTCAACTCTGAGTAGCCAGGAGGAGTTTGAGTTGCATGTTCCAAATCCCCAGGTTTCATCCACTGGAGCTGAAGTCTGGTCTTGAAGAGTTATTACAGAATATTGCATAAATATGTACAAACACATAAGTTTCTCTGCAGTGCTCCACATTATGCTGCACAACAGCCTGTTAGGTACCTTAATGTGAGAGTTCACATTTTCAGGCAGGAAGCTGGAAGCCTGAAATTCATCTGCATGCTATAATTAAATAGCCCCTTTGTTCCAACAGCAAGTACTTAGAACCATGAATTCCCAACTGCTCATGCCAAGGGGTTAATTAACTTAGTAGTCAAAAAGAGAGCTGTAAGACCGCACTTGTCTTTCACCACTCCAATCAATGCACAATGTAAAGAAGAGACATCCAGAATTGTTCTAGTTTGCATATGTTTGAATATTAATTCAGATAACCTCTGCAGACAAGTCAGCCAAAGGCCAGCTTCTGCTCTCATGCAATGAGGTGAGAGCCCGGTGTAGCTACATGTCTCCACAGCTGACATTTATATACCAATGGTATTTTATCTGTACACTTTATCTTCAGACATTAGCAATTTCTTTCTTTACGCTCTTTTATTCTGTTTTGCAACCCTACTTAAAATAAATGCTATATTTTCAGGATTTTAAATAGGAAACACTCTTAAGTTCTGGGAGAACATCTGACTGCATGGTTCAGAGAGCCATAAAACTTGCAGTTGCAAGATGTATAATGATTTTCAGTACCAGCAGAAGCATATATTTTTTCCCAAACTAATGAAATCTGCAGAAGTCAACGGGGACTTATTTGTGTGCATGGAAGATTGATACCAATGTCTGTGTGATAAAATCCAATCCCTATCAGTACTGAGAGGCTGAGTACAAAGAACTGGAATCGCTATGCAAAGCAATAACAGAAGGCATGTGCCACATCTTGATGCCTCCTGCACACAGGGACTCACCTGCCCTCCCGCACACACCAGCCGCAGTATGGGTCCTGGGCCTGTGTGCACTTCTCACAGTCTGAGTACTTGTGGCACTGCTGTACGGGAAGGCGATGCACCTGGGGAGCCAACAGCAAGACAAACAATCACGTGTCTGAGGAAGGTGCATTAACATTAACAGTGTTAATGGAGACTGAAAAGCTTATGCATGGGACTGCACAACCATGCCGCCCATTGCAGGAGAAGACCCTGTACAACTATGTTTAGGGTGTAATTTGTTGTTGAGCCTGGTTATCCACCCGGTCATGACTTACAGCTCAAACTGACAAGCTTTCCCTGGCTCTTCTTCACTCCACTGTTCTCTCCAAACTAGCAAAGCTCACTGCCGCAATCAATAATCACAAGAAAATCTTAAAAAACTGTTCAGTCCCTGCAGTTAGGTTAAGTTACTTCTGGACATGTGCATTATGGCAGCTGCTGCAGAACAGAAACGGTAAGAACATCTTTTCCAACCCAACAAACAGCTTCTGCAGGGCAGGTTCTTCCTGCAGGTTAACGTGGCACCAGCTAGATCAGCCGTATGTACAATATCCTCCCTCCCTACTGTTAGCACGAGGTTGAAATCCTTTGGAAATGTAACCCTAAGTGGCACTTTTAGCCAGAAGGCACTGCAGGAAGTCTGAAAACCTCAAAAAGCCCCTGGTACTTGCAGGGCCACACTTCTCTATGCATAACCCTGATGCTGTGCAGTAAGTTTACAACAGAGAATGGAAAGGGCTGTGGCAGGAAGCAGCACCGTCAGTTCTCAAACTCCCCATAAATATGAGGCTTCTGGGTTTGATTTCTTTTGGGGGTGACAATAAACAATTTGGTCTTTATTTAATGCCTAGAAAAATGAGCTGGCATGTAATCAGCACTTTTAACCATGCTGCTGAATTGTGTAAGAGGAGAAGGGACATACTCTTCCCAGACTGTTAAGGACTATGTTTTACCTATGAAGAGTGAAAAAAGCTTACTTATAGAGGTAAGCTTTCTTTTATTTTTTATTACTTAATCTTCTCATTTAAACCTCCTGGCAGTTACAAAGCTACTTTGCAAGTCCAAATCTGGCCTGATTTCACATTAAAGGAGTTCAACCTGACTTGGGCAGTGTGGATGGACTTGATGATCACCAGAGTTCCCTTCCAGCCCCTACAGTTCTGGGATTTGGTGATTCAGTTAGAGAAAATGTCAACACTTGGTAGCGTTCATGCATTTACTACTACATAGGCTTATCTCTTCAGTACTTTCTACTCCCTTATCTTCCACAGGTTGCTTTCTACCCAGACCTGAGTTACTGGCACAGTGCTTCACTAACCAGCTCCCCTCTCGTGAGTAATTTAATATGCACTGAATGGCTTTGTTATGACAAAGTGTCTGCTTCATAATTATGGCAAGCAGAAACAAGCTCCAGAGATTGGCCGTCTCTACAAGTTTTACATAAACTGAAAGGTTTTTACAGAAAAAAAACAGCAGCTTGGCTTACAGACAGCTTCAAAATCCAGAGAAACTGATTTTAGAGATTTTAGGGTTTTTCTAATTAGCACTTGTAACCAGAGAGAGAGGTAAAAGCCATAACAAGCACAGACATTGGTGAGAACAGTGACTGCCACAGGCTTTGGTGTTACTGCTGGTATGGGACATATCAGAAGGAATTGAAGATCCTTCCACTTCTCTTTACTTTTAATGAGCTACAGTGAGTACAGCAATAGTGGAGCAGTCCTTTCCAGCTTCAATGGGCCCTCCTGACCCTTGCCCATCTCCAGGAAGTGGATAAGGAGTATCACTCTTCCCCATATTTTGTCTCCAAATAATTTATTTTAAAGGCTGCTTCATGTTATCACCCATCACATCACTTGGGTGGCAAGTGCCGCAACTGCCAAGCAGGTCAGTGTTCAGCATGCACAGCAGCACAGCAATTGTGCCCTTCATTGTTTACCTCCTTTTAAATAACTCTAAACCATTTTAACTCCCAGGGCAGGGTTCTGGTACACTTTTTCCCACAACCTGAAGCTGTTCTGAAAACAGCAGAGTGTGTTTCAGCATTTATTCTTCCCCCCTCACTTCTGTCACTTCATTTCTTCCAGCTCTGAAGGCCTCCATTCTCAAAGTGGGTTGGACTGCTCATTGTAATTAACTCCCGGAGATGACAGTAATGTAATGCCGTGACAGAGCTCCCAAGTTTAGTTATTCACATTTAAGCTGAACAGGTTTTGTAAAAGAAAATTATTATTCCCAATATTTAGAAACTGATGTGTCTATGAGAGATACTTAGAAAAGATTAAACTGAAATACATTCTTTGGGAGAAATTTTCTGCGCTCTAAATTTAAACATTTTGTAGAGATGGAATTAGCAGCAGCCTTTGTAAATTCTCTATTTCAAGCACACTATCACCAGAAAACCTGCCTTGCTTCAGGTTTGCCCCAAAGCTTATGCTGCTCAGGGCACAGCCTGGTGAGGACACCAGGGTTCTGAAGCGATGTGCTGGGGCCCTTGGGGTGCTAGGCTGCCTGGTCTGGCACTGCCATGTCAGCTACTAGCATCGCAAATCCTTAAGTATTCACAGAATCACAGAAAGGCAGGGGTTGGAAGGAACTTCAAGAGATCAATGAGTCCAACCCCCCTGCTAAAGCAGGCTCCCTACAATAGGTCTCACAGGTAGGCAGCTCAAGCATCCTCCCTCATGTGCAGCTGCCTGACCCTGCAGCAAACATCACAGCTTCATCCTTTGCCCAGACCCCATTAGAGAGCTTCAGAGGTGAACTCACTTCCTGATCTCAGTCTGTGAGCATTAAGGACATTACCGTTCTCCAAGTGACAGTCAAGTGATTAAGCCCATCACCTCTGCTTGAGGGAGCAAAAGACAGAGGGGAACTGAAGCTGGTAGAAGGAGGAACATAATTCACCTTCTGTTTTCACCCACCCCCTAACCCCAGCAACATTTTCATATATTTGTAATAACCTGCTTTTCTTCTGCCTGTAGTGGTGCACACACAAATGCAGTGCAGGGGCAGCTCCAGTGATGAGGGTGAGTTCCAGGATTGACAGAGAAGCGTCAAATCTCAGGTAAAGTCACAGAGAAATTTAAACTGGACCTGATGCTTCAAAAATGAGAGATACGTTACCTTGTCTGTGGTCATCACATATAGATATTCTTGGGTTTTGTCAAGGACCAGATCATTCTTTATGGGTTTATTTAGTTCAATAGTCAGAGAGCTGTACTCAGTTACAGTGGATGACAGGAACACCTGTTCCATGGAAGAAAGAAGGGTGGGAAAAGTTGTTATTTTTTGATTATCATGAATGGAAATGCTATGTTTGCTCAAGCTCACAAATTCATATTGGTGAAAACATTTCAATCTGAAGTATTTAACATTACAGGCAGAAAGCACAGCAGAAAAATAACAGAAAAGAGATTGCTCTCTACTCACAGTAGCCAGTATTTGCATTGATTGGTTTTATTTTCTGTTTTGTTTTTGTTTTTTTCTAAATACTGATTTATTTGAGTGCCATAAAACTCAAATTCTCAATTTGGAGCCACTGTAGTTGAAGGTGTTCAAATTTGTTGACCTCCTTTACAGTGTGCAGTTATATCAGCTTCAAATTTCAAACAACATAGTGACACATGGCCGTCACTTCTCTTCAGCAAAATAGCACAAACGGTTTGACAGTCTCCATAGTTCAACAGTATGGACACACAAACCCCTGAACCACGTGCTCCCACAGTCAGAGTTTACCAGAGCTCCTGCTTCAGGTTTACATTGTTATTCTGTTCACTGAATGGCCGCAATGATTACAAAATGAAAATCTGCTCTTAAATGAGTAGGGGCTTGAACAGATTTAAGGCCAGAGCAGATGTTAGATTACCTATAGCTATTATATAGGGCTCTTGGTAGGTATCTAAACCTTTGGGGAGAGGTATCATTCAGTCAATGCTAATTCTACCTGTGAAGTGAAAAGCTGAGGTACACAAGAAGTAGCTTGTCTTTATTTTTCTTTGAAAGTAAAGACACTGAGCGCCAAGAGAATCTGCTCCTGCTATGTGATCCTCTAAATCACGTTTACTTTCAGAGCATCAGCACGTTATCAGAACAGTCTGCAACCTATTCAACATGCTCCAAACTTTGAAGTCAGATTTGTTACCTTCAGAATTTTTCCATCCGAAGTCCCCACAAAGGCCACGGTGTGCCCATTCTCCACAGTCACAGTAACAGCCGTGAGATTCATCCCTTCTTTTTGTAATACTGGCTTCTCTATAACACCATTTTTACTTCCCAAGAGGTATGGTAAGTGTTCAGAGCCACAGGGGAAATTTTTGCTTGCATTCTAATAAGGAACAGCAATACAGAGGGATGTTAAACATTCAGATCACTAATTCCTAGCTAAGAATGAAGTGCAACACTGCTACCACAATATGATACCCCTCAGACATAGGAGAGCAGAAAGAGAGAAATGGGTTGCCTGGCCACGTTACCCAAGCCAACGAGCTGCAATCAGAAAGCAGTCTGCTAATTGCAAACTGCTTCAGTTCTACTGCTTTTCAGGAGACATAGAGAGGAAATGGTCTTTGTTTTTGTCTCACTGCAGAAGCACAGATTAACAAGTAACCAGTTCATTTAATTAGCTTGTCATATAGATCAGGTTTACCAATTTTGTTTTGAGGACTGTTTTTTAAGCTGTTTTGGTTTTTAATTTGCTGCACTCCATAGAAGAGCAGCTCACTGGCAATTGTCTCATGAACATTCAACATGTTCAATATGCTTTAATCTGAAACTGCAGAAGGAAGTTCATCCACACCTTGTCTTTCCTGCTACTCTGCTCTCTAACTGGAAATCCACATCTCCCTTTTGCTAGAAGCTGAGGCCACTCCAATTCTCACAGTAACAGTTTGTGTATTGGCTGCTCACCTCAAGTGCAGGGTACTGCAGTAAGAAATATTGGGGTTTGGAATCTTCTAATCAGTGTTAGAGATCTACTGCATGGCTGTGATTTCATGAGATGAAGGATTCTGCATCAATACCATTAATGACCTGGTATTCCCATGCCTCATCCCTTCAGATGTTCACTCCTATCCCTGGGCTGCAGCATGCCTGTTTTCAAGCTGTGCTCAAGCAACTGCTTATGGAAGTGTGTAACTTCATTGCGTTGGGGAATTAAGACATATTTCTTCAAGTTTGCTGACTTATTTTTTAAGGGGATTCAGCCCCTCAACCCAGATTACAGTTGGCTGCAGTAACAAATGGCATGCACAAATGAGGACTGGGAATAGGTTGAGAGGCATGGACAAAAGCAAACATTGAACGGAGAAGCTGAAAACTGCATCATAAAGCCAGAGCCATAAATAGAAAATCAGTATCTTGAAGGATGTCAGTGTCCTCCAGTATCCAAGGCAATGAAAAGCCATGAAAATACATGCAATGTCACCCTCATGCTGAGGGTCTATTTTGAGCCAGGAAAATATGTGAAAGGCATCTGAATATAAGAAACATGCATATTTCCAATTATCTGAAAATTCCAATCCAAGTGAGAAACAACACTGAACTCCGGGTATCGCCTTGAAGATCAATTATACCACTTAAAAACATTATAGATATGTTGGCTGTGAACAGAATTGTCTACAGTAATCATCTGGAAGCTGATCATGGGCATAACAAATCATTGCTTATGACTCAGTAATTTCCACACACCAGAAAGAACTCTTTAAAGAAATGCATTCATGAAAACAGATAATATTCCACTTTTAGAAGACATCTACTCTTTTTTAAAATACTCCAAATTATAAATACATTGTTGCTTCTCTTCCACTTCTTGCAACTACATTGTTGCTTCTCTTCTCTTCCCGACCACATTCAATTTCTGTAGCAAATCCATTGAGTGAATATCCCTTTTTCAATCATCTGATCTCACTGTATTTTATCTCAAAGCCACATAAAAATTATACAGTTGTATATTATCCACTATTCCTACCACAGATTCTAACATTGATGCTGATATTACCTGTCCATGTGGTCCACATGGGTTTTCTACTGCAAAGAGTTTGTAAAACATGCTGGTATTCTTATTTGTATAACAATCATCCCGGTTTTTCTCCATTTTTTCATTGATGTGTCTCAATGAAAACACACACATGGCAGATTTTAGGGAGCCATTATCTTTGTTTACTTTGCTGAAGAGCGCAACGAGCACTTTGTCATCAGAGGCAGAATCTGTAGCTTGTCTTTGCTGAGCCATGCTCTTAGCCAGCTCTTCTCCTGGGGTGGTGACATAAGCAGAATGACAGTGATCATAGGAGCCATCCTCATCTTTGCAGCCCAAGTCCATTTCAAAGTAGGAATAATAATGGGCATCATCTTTGCAAAGACGTGCAATTAGTGTGCGGTTATTGACAGGCTGCTTCTCTTGCTGGTTAAAAATGAAATAAACGTAATTTTTATCCTCAAAGACTGTCACAAATTGTTGTGTGCTTGAAGAATGATACGCTGATTTAACAGCTGCCGAGTCCGAATACATTTCAAAAATGTCTTTCCCATCCTTCTCGTGGAGCTGCCGAGTGCTGATTATTATCCCATTATCATTTGGTCCATTCCCTTTCCCAACAAACAGCACCTGATCATTGTCTAAGGAAGTGATCAGCCCCACTGTCGATACATTCTCATCGTTGCTTGCTACAAAGGACTTCTCTCCACTAGTTTCCACATAATGCGTTACTTTGGTAATGTTTTCTAGATCTCTGGTGGCACAAATCCCTTTAAAAAGGCTCCCACACACCACAATTGTTTTATTTTCCTTGTTCAGCAGCAATAATTTGTTGTAATTGTCAGTCAGTACTGCCTCTTTACATTGATTTTCTTCAATGGGAGGTGTGCATTTTTTGTTGTCCTTTCTTGGCCCTGTTTCCACATGTATTCGTACCACCAGATTTTCTGTAAGCTGATACAGAGCATTTACCACTCCCAAGTAGATTATGCCAGTGTCATTATCCACTGTTAGATGATTTAGCTCTGTGGCACTCTGAAAAAATTTCAGTTCTTCACTTCTGGAAAAGGTGATGCAAAAGCAGCTCAGAATGCTCAGCGTCCAGATCCATAAAGCCATCTCTACGTAATACCTAAAAAGGGAAAAGAAGAGCGTGAAAACTAAGAAATAAAATTGACATGAAATTCGGAGATGTGAAGCTTTACATAATGATTTTGGACACAAATATACTCACCCTTATGCTTGTGCAGACATCACAAAGATTATAAAAGAGTCAAATCTTGTTAATTGTCTATCAGTGTAATATGGTGGGGAAGGATGGAACGAGGTCACATGCCCAAGCATTGAACATATAACCCATTAGATAATTCTGTGCTAAAGCACAATGAGGTCAATGGACAATTTGAAATGTAACAAGAAGTGGTAGTGTTTCTCCAGTTTCATACTGTGTGAATTGTTAATTACTGAGATTCTAAAAACAAGCTGGGGAAGCTGGCATTTCAAGCAGCGGGGGAGGCCTTACATACAAGTAACGCTGGGGACATTTGGTGTTGCAGGACTTTCCTGATGAAGAAAAAAATTCTTCTGTAGACTACAAGGAGTGCATCTGGCTCTTACTCTTTGAGAATCCTCCACTGCCATAAAGCTGCTTCCTATGCAACGTTGCCTTTGATATTACTGGTATGCATTACAGTCTGACACTCCGCTTTAGCACCACAACTGAATGGTTTTAAATCTGCCTTTAAAACATCATTTAATCACTGAGAGTTTTACATGCTGAAGATGCTCTTATGTGTTGCATTGTTCAACCCTCTCAAACAATTTCTGCTTCCAAAGCAGATTGTCCGGCTCTGTGGAATTAAGCAAGCACTTTCTGAGACTTGTAGCCTGGCCTAATTGTAACTGTGGGACCTAAATAAGAAGGCAAATCTAAACTGGCTTCCTAAGAACTGAACACTTTTCAGTGTTTTCTGCAAGTTTTTCATTCTGAGAGCATAAAACAGAGGGCTTGGACAGAAATGTTTGGGGGAAAAAATAAATTGTGTTTGGAGGAAATACTGAAAAAAAACCACAAGTATGATCCACAGCTTTTTCATAATTTTCAAAGTAAGTCATGGGATTCCATAGTGAGATGAGGAGAAACTCAATGAACTCAAAGGGAATGTGGGGATAAAACTGGAAGTATCTGGAACTGTGAATAGAACTGAAAAAATGAAACCCACAAAAGACAAGAGATACATTCAACAAAGTGACCTAACTGGGAAAAGCCTGCTAAGAGGAGGAAAACAGCAGAAAATACCAAAGAAAAAAGAAAGAATAAAAGTGACAATGAAGGAGCCACCCTTCTGTGCCAGTTATAACTGCTGTGTTGGCAGCAGTGACAGACGACAGCAGGATGTGAAGGAGAATTGCCTGAATCACCATTTATACTGGATAACTGAAGTTAATCATCAACAATAGGGTTGCAACAGCTGAAGCAGGGAGGGAAGAACCTTGGCTGGGAGGAGGAGCCACCTGCTGGGTCCCAACACTAGCCCTCATCACCTGCCATTGAGCCTTCCTGTGCTGACCATGTTTTGCTCCTCTATGAAGAAAACGTGTGTAACAGAAAATCACTCTGAAAGTAGAGTGATTCTGACTTTGAAACAAACAAACAAACAAACAAACAAAATGACAAAAAGTAACTCAGGATAACGATAAAAAAAAAAAGAAAAGCTAACTTCAAACTTACAATGCTAGAGTCCTCATCACAAACCAGACCAATTGGCTGCAAAATGAGGTCAAAGAAGAGCCAGCACATTACCAACAGCACAAGTCCAACTTCTAATGATAGGTTGACCTTATGTGACAGTGGCCTGGAAAAGCCTAAGAATTATACCCCATTCTTGAGACACGTGGACTTCAACACATGCCTTGCAAGGTAATGAGGTGTTGGACTTCACTGCAACAACCTTAGACCTTGTCTAAGAAACTCAGAATGAATTCTGATATTATTTGTAAGAAACTCCTATTTCTATCTGCACCCAAGGACCTCAATTTTCCAAACAAGCTTTGGGCCTGGCTCACATCTCCACAGCTAAATGGTATGTCATCATGCATGTCATCTAATTTCAAATATTGTCCCTGACATTTATCTGCAATGAAATAATAATCATAAAGAAAAACAGCTTGACACACTGCTGCAATGTTGTTTCACAACAATTTTATCATTCCGCCATCTATTGTGCAATGATCAAATGCAGAAAAAAACAGATTCATTTGTTTATGTATTTCCCACAAAGTAATTATTGTCATCTCTGATCGTAATAAAAAAACCTTAAATAGCTCTCCTTAGAAAATATGCCTCAAATGAATGAACAGCAATTCATTGTACCTTAAGATCTGGGCTCGGTTCACCCCCATGTCCATTTATTTCAGTAGATTAAAAAAATATAATGGAAGAGCAGAATGCATCTGTTTAGTTCTAATTGTACTACAGGTACTGAATTGTAATGCAGCTATTAGAAATGGATTGCTTAGCAGCAGTCATTCATGCCATGGTTTGTCCACTCGGGGCTCTCAACTCATGGCACAGAGGCTGCATTGGCAATACACATACATACATGCCTTTGTCCCTTTGGAGAATAAAGGGTCGTACTTATTCTTCCCAGAGCCAGGACTGAAGGAAAAGAAAAACAGAAAAGAGAAAAGAAAAAGATACTTACAGGAGTAACCCATCTCTGTACAAAAATGGGTAACACTTCCTACTATTTTCTACCTTGTTTACTTCAGACGTAAAATTTGAATGTCAGTGACAGTCTCTTTCTAATCTGACTCCAGACAGCAGCTAGTAGATCATTCCAATTTCATTCTGGACTATGATGTGAGTGTCACCAGGAAATTAATGATGGTTTGATCTTCATTAGGATATCCACATAGGTTGAAGATATTTAAATCCCATTAAACATATTAAAGGAAACTGTCTTTTGCAAAACTGGGCAAATGAATCCCATAAGGCACCAAAATTAACAGTTTTATTTAAATGATTCAGAACTACACGCATTCTCTATTCATTCTGCCTATTCATTTTTTTATTGGCATTAGCTCCCTGTTGCTCTTCTCCCAGGTCAAACAGGATGAAATTATAACACACAGGGTAACAGTTCTTCACTGTCTATACTGGCTTTGTTTTTTCCCCCTTCATCAAAAGGAAGAATAAACAAAAATGAAATAAGCTATGGAAAAGATCCAGGCCTAAATCTCCAATTCCCACACACCCACTTCCAAAAGACCAAACTTTGGGAAGAAAAAAACTAACCAGTTCAAACCAGTTGCAGTACAACCACAGCTCCTTCCCACCTGACCTGAACTTTGACTATGGGAAAGGCAGCAGGAGGGGCCCTGCCATGGCCATCTACTGGGCAGGATATCCAGGGCTGCTATTAAGACAGGTGCCCCACTGAGCTAGGTGCTGTGGAAATGCATCAAGGGAAAGCTTCCTGCTGTGAAAAGCTGTTTTAAATGAATAAGTCAAGAAAATGTGAGATGAAATGAATAAGAAAGGCAGGCTGGAGCACTGAATCTGAGACATCCAGCCAGGCAAATATATTTCCAATGGATTATTTACATAACTTTAATTATACATGGGCATGTATGGTTTACTCAAAGTCATGCTCTGATCATAGAGTTGTTAAGCAATTGAATGTCTTGGGTTGGAAGGTACCTTCAAGATCATCACCCTCTGACCAAGCACTTACTTTTAAGCACTTGGTAGATGAAGGATAAAAGAAACTCAGCAGTGCAGCTGATCACATCACTGCTGTCACTCTCCAAGTCCTGCCTCCATCCTGCTTCTTGCTCCCTATCCCCATAAGTGTGGTTAACACGCAGCCCTGGTGCAGCCAGCTGGCGACTCAACAAGTGCCAGCATTATTTGGTGAGAGGGAAAGGGGCATTCAAGGCCGGGCTGGATGTGGCTCTGGGCAGCCTGGTCTGATGGCTGGCAAACCTGCACATAGTAGGGGGGTTGAAACCAGATGATCATTGTGGTCCTTTTCAACCCAGGCCATTCTATGTCAGCAACTGAGCACTTTAGAAGAAGCCCTCTGAAAACAAGCACAGTCGTGCTGTTTATGATGAATACGAGACTCTGCAAGTTGTGCGCAGGAAACATAGAGCACCCAGGAGAGGGCTTCACACACAAAATTGCAATAAAGTGACACTGCTTAGAAATGACACAGCTACCAGACTGTCCCATTTTTAGCTAGATCGATTTTAATTTAAGTAAATGTAACTTCATGTCTTTCTACTCAAACAAGACTGATAACCTTAAGTAACAGTCAATTCCTCAAAAGGCATGCAGAAAGTAATGAGCATCATACTGCAGAAGTGCTAAGTGAACTTCAGATTGACTTTCCACAACTCCCATAAATACCCCCAGGATCAGCACTAAAAGCACACAGACACAGAAGGGACAGCTGTTTTCCTCCTTTCCTGTACCTGCACACCTGAACCTTCAGCTCTTCAACCACCCTCAGTTACCTTTCTTTCTGCCTTCAGTATAATTTTACCTTTTTACTTCATTTCTTACAATCATTTCTATTGGAGCAAAAGAATACCAAGCTTTGCTTTAATCTGAATAACTGACAGCTAAAAATATGTCCCAAACAACAGACAGAAAAAGTCCAATGGATGAATAATTTTCCTTGTTCAGCTTCTCTGGTGTTTTTTGCAGAGTTGTGCCTTTCTAACTATACTGTACTGAATTGACTCTGGTACCTCATCTAGTCTACATGAAGTTTCCTGGCTTGTCACGCTGGGTCTAGAGACAAATGCTTCTGCCAATGAATGTGTGCAAAATCAATCTGATGGGCTTTCAGAGTAAGTGATGCAGAGAGCTGTGGTCCCTATTGAAAACCTTCCCCCAGTCAGAGAGAAAAAGCTCCCCAAACTGCAAAACAATAAAGGTACAAATCCAAAGGGTGTACTCAAATCACATAAGAGATTCGGAGAAATGAGGAATGAAAAGAAATCTCTCCTATCTCTCATTTGATTAACTGCGTGTTTAGCTTCAGGTGGGTTTTCCACAAGCCAAAAATAATTCACCTTTCATATTGAAGCTAAAAAAAAACAAAACAGAAATTGCAGAATGTCTGGATAAGGGATGAACAGATTTTCTGTTAGGATTTCAAAGTTTCTGATTTTGTGAGAACTGCTTGTAAATGTGAGCATCCTCCTCCACAGCCACAACTTTTATTACTACTTCCTAAATACAGTCAGAGAGAGACTTCACTGCTTCAGAAAAGGAATCACCTGGAAAAACATTGAAGAATTCAAGTGCATTTCCTAAAAGGAAGACAACATGCTGGAATGGCTTTGGGAGGGGGAATAACTTCTTTTGTTGACTATGGCATATGTCCAAGACTGCTCTTGTAGAATGAGAAGAGCAATCTCTGTGATGGGAAACCATCCTTTACTTCTTTTGGTTTGCTGCCAGCAGATGGGACCCATGGGTTTGTGACCAGCGGGAGACTCCTTTGCAGAGGATGAAAACCCGACTTCCAGCATCTGTATCATTAAAAGTTGTGATAACCTCTACTGCAATTTTTCTTCTCTTTCACTGGTTCTCAAAACACAATTTGCTAACATATCCTTGAATGGGACTAACCGTTCTACCTAAAGAACCTGGAAAAGTGGCAAAAAATTGGCAAATACTTATAGATTTTACTCCTTATGTGGAAGACAAAGATTTTACTAGACAAGGAAAACTCTCTTTTAAAAAGAAAATAAACTATTTTAATATTATAAAGTTTATTTTTAATATATATATAATCATATTTATATGGGTCTTTTATAAAGCTTTTTGTAAATTACAGAGGTGCAAAGGAAATAATGAATGTTATACCCTCAGCCACTGTGCATTCTGCAGGTGTTTTGCAGTGTAAAACAAATGGAAGACAGATGGGACCATAAACTCAGGTGACAGAAACGCAGTGTTTCCTGTACCGTGGTTTAACCTGGGCAGGAATTAGATGAATTCTGGGACTCATAGAGAGGTGAATTTATTGCTCAGACCTGAAGCTTCAGAATAAACCAGCAGTAGCTGAAAGGACATGAGAACACACACAGGACAGTGCACTTGGGAAAGGGGTAACCAGAGAAAGATCCTTTTATCACCCTGAAAACTCTTATCCATCAGAAGACTGGGGTATCAGCAGCTGCTCCTGCAGAAGTGCTCAGATAACTCACTCCCTGAGCAAGACCAAGAACCCGTGGGTATGTTGTGAGGCATTACGCTACATGGACAGTGGGATATCAAGGGGAAAGAGACAGTTTGACAGGGTGGAGCAGTGTGACATACGAAACCTAACCTCATTGAATGCTAAGGACTTTACTTGACATTCACCTACATGGTGATTCCCACCAAGCTTGCCAGAACATCAGATGAGTTTGGGAGTCTGTACCTCCAGTCATATCACTGAGACCCATCAAACCTGCCACCTGCCTTGTGTCTCACAGTATTCATGTGGAGAACACAGTGGGCACCTTACCCAGCTCTAACTCAATCACTGGTAACCACAGAAAACACTACTGCCATACACAAAATGGGCCAGCAACACAGAGAGCTCCTTGCTTCCAAAATGTCCTCCTGTCCCAGCATGGAAAAGGTTTCTCAAGGCACTACAAGTGAAATGTTAATTAACAGCTGAGAGTGCAACTGTTTTTCACAACAGGTTCAGTATCCACAAAGTTCCTGCCATCAGCCCAACAAGGACTCCCAAAGACTTGGTGAAAAACTGGTACCGAGGATTAAGTCTCAGGTTTAAATAAGACAAACAGCAAAATCAGAGCCTGCACTAATAATTATGTAATTAGCTTCGAGCTAAATTAATAACACTATTGGTAGTCTGAATTGAAACCTTTTATCTACATATACCTGAGCTCCAAAGTGTTTAATATTCTGAGCCAGATCCAAATTCAGAGCAAGAAGGAGCAGGAGGAATGGGAGTCTTAATTTTTCAACTTGGAGTCACTCAAAATAGCATTAAGAACAGCTAATGAGACGTAGAAAATGCATACTTACATATTTTGCAATCTGACTCAAGAATTTCCAATAACGTGCTGTCTCTGCAACATCAGCAGGTAATGAAAAAAAAACAACAAAACAACAAAACAAAACCAAAAAAGAAAACCCAGATGCAATTTGCAGTTTTATTTGAACTCTTAGAAGCAAAGATGTGCTACGCAAAGCTGAACTCTAATGATTTCATTGGCTTATTACAGCCAGACTTGACAGCATTTGGATTTAGAAAATCTTCTACCATGGATACTGTCATAGTCCAAAGTGGTTTTTGTTTTTTGTTTTTTTATTGCTATTAGATATAATAATTAAAAAACAATCTCTAAGTGAGAGTATCTTCAAGAGTTCACAGTGCCAAGTAAATTAAAGTATATTTACTGAGAAAAGCTACTACAGAAAGACCTTCCTCCCTATCACAAGCTACCAGCATTTGCTGAGTATGACACACTCCGAGCTACAGGTAGCTTATGCCAGAAAGGTCTCTTTAAACCCTGATTTTTATTATTTTAATTCTTATTATAAGGAAAAATGCACACATTATCACCTCACATGAGACGGCTGCATATACACAGTTCCAGTCCCACGGACTGGAGCATGCAAGGAAAAGGAGAATGCTGCAAGAGCTGGCTCCACGCCGCTACAGAAACTGGCCTTCTTGGCCCACACCTCCCTTTCAGTCTGGCTTCTATATTCATCCCTCCATCTTTTATGTGTTTTCTCTGTAGAAATGAAGCACCCATTTTAATGAGGCCTCGCTTTCTCAGTTTTACAAAGATGCAGTTGATCTGCAAGAAAAGCAGCCGAGTGACGTGGTTAATAGCCAGCAGCTGACTCGGCAGGAATCTGAACCCACAGCATCCCCCCTTTGACCTGCTTCCTGGTTGGTTTCTGTGTGTTTTGTTTTAAACCACAACATAGCCCACTAACAAAACATCAGCTTTTTTATCTTATTTGCTTCAGTCTTCATCGCACGCTATGCCTGGTGATGCCTAGAACCTCTTTATGGACCAAAGCACATCTACATCAGTCTGCAGTCAGCATATAACCATAGAGCTCATTTAAACACTCCTAAAAATGCAAACAGGTACCTACACACTCCTCACTGCTGAAAAGAGGCAAGCCTATTCAGTGTAAATCCCTGCATCAGCTGAGCTGTGAGAGCCGTGGTATCCTGGTGCCATGGCTGAGCGGGGCAGGCACAGTAAAAGGACACAAGCTGAGAGCTACACCAGCACCACTGCCAGCATTGTGCTATTTTCTACCCCACACAGGAAGGCTTCTTGCTTTCTTCTATCCAAAGAACCAATAGAAAATGTTAGAGGACTTAGAGCATGGGAAGGAACATGATGGAGTTAGGACAGCTTTAATTCACTGCCTTTCCCCGCGCTAGGGGTACTATGGCTCAAGGAAAAAAATGCATTTAAGCTGATAGTAAAAGGACTCTGTGTCACCAGCTCCCTGACACAACAAGGAATTGCTTGTTTGCAGTGCTAAGGTCATCTTCAAGGACCGCTTTCGGACTTCCCCTGGAAGAAACAAGAAGGAAGGCAAGTTTTTTCCAGTGTGGGGGAATCTGAGCATGACCATGTGGAAACAAACACAAACAATTCTGCTCCTTCCTTGCCAGAACCAGCTTTCCCTTGTAATTAACCATTAATCATGCACATGCACACAAAAATGAAATTGAAAGGATGACGTTCCCAGTATGTGCTACGTTTTCCTACCACTTGCACAAGTGAGGCTGAGTCACACAAAGGCAGTCCACCTCACCCTGCCCTGCTCACAACACAAGCAGCGAATCCCACCCTGCCTTGCTAAGCTAAGGGGCACTTTGATACAAGGCAGAGATAAGCTTCAGTATGAAAAGCATAAGAAAGCAGTGCCAAATTTATGCAACACAAATATTAGGAGTCACTCATTAAGTCCTACATGACCAAATCCCTTCCCCCTAATTCCTCCCCTCACTGCACAATGTTTGCTGCATGATCCCATCCCACTGTACTTCCACAGCCTTCTCTTTCTTGTAGTTTGTTTTCCCATTTGTGTTTACCAGGTCTCCACACACTTCATTTTAAGGCAGATTTCTGGCTGGTTTCTCTGGGCTATTCTGACAGGTAGGACAGAAGCTCTGTGAGAACTGGAATCTGCAAACCACACTGAATGGAGGCACAACAACATCTATTGTGCTTAGGGCTGACAATGAAAGCCACAAAGAGAGACAAGCAGAAGAAGATGGGGAAAATTCTTGAAATGGAAAGTTTATTGAATGTTAGGAGCCAAGAAACACATAGCTGAGGGATGGAGAATTTTCCTGGCTTCTGCTGCTGGAGATAATTCACTGGCTTTTGTCTGGTTTCTCTGTCTTTAAATTCTCTCAACCTTCATTTGGACCATTTGTACATCCATAGCAATGTTATTCATTTTGATCGCTCAGAGATTGAAGATTTTTTTCTTTGCCCTTAAAATTAATGTTCACGATGGTTTTAAAAAAGCTCTTTTCTTTCTCTTCCCCTGCACATCTTTTCACATCATCTTACAGCTCCTCCTCCCCCCATCGTTTTCTTTTCTTCCCAGGCACAGCCTCCAAGTTTTCCTCCCCTACAGTTGCTGCTTCTACCGCCTGAATACTTGTGTGGAACGTCTCTGATGACAAAGCAGAGGCAGAAGAAAAAGAAGAGGGGAAAAAAAGAACAGGAACCTCAGGTGATTTACAGACCCCGCTGGGGAGCTCAGACATGCTCACTGCCTCTCTGACTTTCTGTCTCTTTCCAGTCTTACCTGGGAACAAATCTTGTTTCTCAACTACATTTTCTTCTTCCTTGTGCTTTTTCAAACAGAGGAAAGAAAAATTCAGCAAGAAACACTTCACTTCATGGCATAGTCTGATTTTACACACTGAGTGCTCACTCCAGCTTGGGGAGCAGACAGGGTAGGAACCACTCAGAGAAGCAGAATTGAGATGTAGCAAGAAAAGGTGCATAGTAAATATTGGGTGAAGCTTTTAATGCAGTGAGGAGATGACTGAAAGAGAATTCATATGACAGAAGGCTTGCAGGAAATTGACTGTGATAAAATAAATAGCACACGCAGTATGAAGGGTTAAGTACCCAATGTTTACAAGTGTAGAACAGGCTGTACACATCCAAGTCGCATTTGATTGCACTTACTTATTCATTTTGGTAGTCAGTTGATGCAGACGGAAAAAGACAAAACAGAATTTCAGCATTTTGACTTGTACTTTACCTTTACCTTTACCTTTTCCTCTCCTCTCCTCTCCTCTCCTCTCCTCTCCTCTCCTCTCCTCTCCTCTCCTCTCCTCTCCTCTCCTCTCCTCTCCTCTCCTCTCCTCTCCTCTCCTCTCCTCTCCTCTCCTCTCCTCTCCTCTCCTCTCCTCTCCTCTCCTCTCCTCTCCTCTCCTCTCCTCTCCTCTCCTCTCCTCTCCTCTCCTCTCCTCACACAGAAAGCTCAAATAAGTGACTGTAGTGTCCCCGGGTCTAGAAGAAGAGTGCTGGCTTGCATCAGTCCTATCTGCCTGGACAGACGCTGCATGCTCTTCTTTCATATTTCTATTCATTACATTTCACTCCAAATTTATATAGCCAGTTAGCCAGTAACTCGCACGGGTCTGACAGCAGCATCTACCTGTGCCTGCCTATTTAATGGCTTGTCAGCAATACCATTATAAAATCCCTTTTTTATGGATGCATAACACGGTCATAAAATGTGTTTTCCTAGCTTCAGAATTGTCCAACACAATTTCATCTCCATGAGCACTTTATTTCAAAAACGTAGCATGATACAGTGCATGATGAAAATATATTACCAGGCATTTCTCACTGATCCCTGCCTATCCCTTCCAGAACAGAGGATGTAAAAAGCAACGGACAAGCAAATCAGCCCTTCCACTCCTACCAATTGCAACCCATGGTTTGGGAGACTTTTTTTTTTTAATCTCCTGGCTGATTTTAATATCAAACTATTCCGAAAGTGTATTTTAACCTTGAACAACTGCATGACTCAGAAAGGTATTTTTAAAGGCAAAAAAAAAAAGAAAAAAGAAAGGGGGTATAAAGAGCACTGTTTGCACTGTAAATAAAACATCTGGTTTCAGTTTCCTGACACTCCAGACCTAATTCTTCCTAAATGTTGGTAACTCTGAACTCTCTGTATCCTTGATGGATGAGCTGGGCTAACCGCAGTCAAATGAAGGAATGGCATTTTTCATGCTTCTGGCAGCATGGCGAGTCTTTAATCTATCTAAATGAATGCTCCCTATGAAAAAAAAGGCATGATAAAGGATGCAAACCCGCAACTAATGCCATGCACACTCTTAATGCTTTCTGATGGGAGGAACTGCAGGACAAGCTGAGCAGAGCATTGACCTTATGTGCAGTCCTACGGAGATTCCATTTCCTGGCCTGGGCTTCACTTTATATTTGAACAAACACAAAGGTCTGCCCCATTAATGCTACCAAACAAAACAGAGGCCTCAACCCAAGTTATTGGCTTTCCCCAGATCTGACATACAAAGCTTTGCATGTTCATGGGGACAAAACCACCATGAAGTTGAGGCCTTACGCTCCCAAGGGTTTATTCTCTGCTGGTGCAGAGCACATTTCAGTTCCAGCTGTAACAAGATGAGTTTCTTCTGCCTGTTTGTGACCTGACAGAGGCCACGGTGAGCGGCTGCTCAACAGCTGGTGGGAACATTTTTCTTCTCAGTGATAAGTGTATTTGGACACTTGATTTAGTAGAGCCAATAAGGGCCAACTCAGTTACACGAGGCAAATGGGGAAAAGTGTAAATCCTCCTACTTGCATGACCAGTTTCATCCCACATACCTAATTATTTAGGCAGTCTCCAAAGACTTCTGTGGGCAGCCTTCATCATGCATCTTCTGGGATCTTAGGCTAAATGTTTCTTTTACGGCAATCACTGATGTGGTTAAAAGGCCTAATCCAAGCCTATTTTACAGTGCTTGCTTTGTATATGGGGTGCTTCTGTATATATATATATATATATTTGAAATTTGAATTTACAGCGGCTACTCAAGGTATTTAGAAATGCTGTACAGTAGATAAACTCTAATTTTAAACACAGCCTGCACACTTTTAAATGGAGAAAACATACCTAGGAAATTCTTCCAACATGATCTCCATGCATAAACACTTTTTCACTTGGAACTGCTTGAAAGCAAATAAACCAGAAATTTATAGGGCTACATTTAGACACAAAGTTTACAGTGCTGATGCTTATGGATAATAGCAAATATGCTACAAAGCACGTCACTGAACAGAGAACCTGCACTTCCCAGCAAAGCAGGTGAAGGACAGTCAGAATAATGATGTTCAATGTATATTAAACTTCCTGAGGGGAAGTGCAGGGAGAGGTGCTGGGCTCTTCTCCGTGGGAACTGATGACAGGATGTGAAGGAACAGCACAAGGCTGAACCAGGATTGGACGTTAGGAGAAGTTTCTTTAGCATGAGGGTGATGTAACACTGGAACAGGCTTCCTAGTGAGATGATGGATGCCTCAAACATGTCAGTGTTCAGGGGGAAACTGAGCAGTGCCCTAAATAAGATACATCAAGTTCTGCATAGCCCTGAAGTGCTCAGGCAGTTGGATTAGGTGATCTTTGCAAGGCCCATCCAACTAAACTATTCTATTCCATTGTATAGGTGCTTCTGAAGCCTTTATAAAGACAGCCTTATTTCCAAGTAATCAATGCACAGCGCACAGTTGTTTGAGGAATATTTCTGATATTACGTATGGTGCATACGGAAAGAACAAACTATTATTGCAATAGTTGAAGAACATGCTTTTGTTCATGCTGTGCATTTCATGAGATAAATCATTCTATAGGCTCAAGTTAAAAAGAATAATTTTATGGCACAGTTTACTCTGTAAAATACTCTTTTTAATCCTTGTAAAAATAAGCTTCGCGTTAATCCTCCTGTCTGAAAGCAATTTTGCAGACGACTTTGAACATTTCTATCACATTTTATTAGCTTTAAGCTGATCTAATTTCTCTAATTTTCATCAGGTTTATTACGATCTGTCCAGATATCAGATTTTTATCGTTGATCTGGTTTTATATAAAACCCTCAATCTGGTACATTTTAATTTCCCCAGCAGACATCTGTCTTCATCCACTTCTTGTAAAGAACTAAGCACCTTCTTGGCCCGTAATTAATTAGAAGCAATGACCCACGCATCAGGTAGTAATAGCATCCAATTAGTGGAAATGTATGATGCTTGCAGAAGCATTATCAGTCGCATCGGAGCACAGAGAGACTTGCCTGTTCGTGCTGCATGCCCTGGATGCGATGTACCAGCAATCTGTGGCCATGACAGTGTGCTAGCCCAGACTAAAAAATCCTACCCCTCAGCCTGGTCTTTTTTAATGTGAATTCCTAAACATATTCAGATGCTAATATTTTTCACATTTACAACTGCTGTATCTTCAAGCTTTAAATATGCTAACCACCAAATTCATAACAGTAAGATGGAGGCTTATTAAACATGTGAGCTAGAACCTGCCGGGCACAGGAAGGCTTTGAAGCATTTGCAACTCCCCTGCTGCGAGACTCTTCCCTTCCCTTCCTGAACAAAGCTGGAATCCAATCCCAGAGGCCAGAAACATCCATGTCCAGGGGCTGCAGTCACAGTACGACCCAGTTCTCAACAACAGGCAAATTTCCAATAGGTTTTTGCTGCACGTTTACAGATCCCACATGGAGTCACTCCAAGATATGAATGAATTGTGTATGATGCTTTGCAAAACATTTTGTTAATACAATCCGCTGTCATGTAAATACGCAGTACCTCCCACATATAACAGAAGGAGTTGCACGTATGTATCGCAGCAGAGTTTTCTCTCAGTAGCTTTCTGTTGAACTTAAATAGTGACACAGAAAAGTCAATAGGAAGCTCAAATTTACCATTTTCTCTTTGATGGGAGAAGAGGGTAGGCACAAATTGTAACTGACATTATAGAGAAGTTCAGAAATTCCTGAAGTACTGAAACATGGTGATGTCTGGGATGATGACTATTCTTTGAGTATCTCTGAAATATGTTTGCTTGCTCTGAGAATTCACTTAATTTCAATTCACAGTGTCTCTGGACTAGCTTTGTATCAGCATCCATAAAAAGCTGGAGTTCATCCAGGCTGCCACTTGATAGAACTAACATGATCGGCAATTCAACTCCTAATATCAATTCAAGGAAAGATGGCACCGAAAAGAGCTGGAGCTAAAAGATGGAACCAGACTTGACAAGGGGCTGCAGCAAGCAGGCTTATGAAGGATGAGGAAGCTGAAGCCTCGGTGCTTCAGTCCCTGGTTACCGTGACTAGGGGAAAGCCAGATGTTGAGCACTGTGCCTCCAGCTCTACTAGCTCATGCAGAAGGATGGAGCCTGGATTTTGCACCTCATTCTGCTCTCCATCACCACCACCACTCTGGCTTCATAGTAACATGGTGGGAAGGATGTGAATGCAGGCAAAATAAGGGTATAAGTATTTACAATAATGACTTCATGTCTAACCATGAATGTTCATTAAAAAAAATTGTAAGCAAGAGCGCTTCTTATGCGCATTTAGGAAGAGCTATCAATGTGCAGAAAGGAAATTCATGCAAACTAGCCCATTTTGCCTGTATATGCCAGCTGCCCCATGCTCTCTGCTAATTTGATGACTAAAAGCACGCCCTGTCATCAAAATGCCAAGAAATTCTCATAAAGTCTCATCCTATTAAAAAAATCCCCAGAAGCTTCCAAATGATTTTAATGAAAGCAGAAAATGCCTTTAGAGAACAAAGACGAAACATTTTTAGACTTAGCTTTCATAGATTTTCACTGCTTTTCCCATGGTGTGATATCCAGTAGTATACAGTTACATAACCACACTTGATTAGGATTTAACTTTACCTGATCTTATTCATCTCATTTCACTTTTAAACAAGATTTTGAAATTAGGCGCATTAAGGCTTTTAAGTCAATACTTTAAATTTAGATTTGTATAAATTTAGTCTAAGTATTTATTTCGACCATTAGGCTTACGTCAAGTAAGAGTATCCAGCTAAATTAATATAATCATTCAATAATATTAATCCAATGTGTGAACTCAGACAAGCCTTCAGAAAGTAGAAGCATTAACAGACCACCAAGCTGTGTAGAAAAGAATGAAACAAGAATGTGGCGAGAAGAAATCATTTACTGCCATAAACTGTCTTGAGAAACTGGCCAGCTCCTGGGACAAACCCCCTCAATACGACCACCCACAGGACACAGGCACAAGGAAACAGTCTGTGAAAGGGAATGGGGAAAAGAACTGCCTATGTTTGGTGCATTTGTTATTTCATTGAAATAATTGATCCCTGATAGTAAAAGATAGTAACACTGGTGGAATTCAGATACTCCAGACATTAATGAAGTCTCTCGCTCTCTGGCAATGGATTTAAACTGCGTCTACTCCCACTGCACAGTGCCTTCAGCAAGAGAGGCAATGGTTTAATATTAAAGTAGGGCAAGTGTTCACAGTGAGGAGTTTATAATTCAAAGTGTAAAGCAAGGTCACCTTGTTCAGATTCACCAATATGTAAAGCATGCTCCTTGCCACAGGAAGAGCTATAGGAGTGGACCAGAACTCACATTTCCATACAAAAAAAACCACACCAAAACCAAATAACCCAACAACCAAACACAAGGATCCCCAACAAATCCAAGGCAATGAAACTGCTGATTTCAAAGACTGCTGCTCAGTCTGAGTACATCTGGAAAAAAATGCAGCTGGTCAATTAGGTGATTAAACAAACACCTCCCCCCTGGAAAACAGCCTGCTCAGCAGGAGCATTGTTTGCTTATTTGAAGAAGTTCCTTAACTTGTAATGTCTTTTTCATATCCTTCCAGTCTAGGTCAAATCCTGAGAAGCTGTTTAATAACTGCTGACAGAGCAGTTTGCCACATGTGTTGGAGGGCTTTAGACAACCGAAATGCCATGCTCTGCATCCATCATCTGAGCCACATCCAGAATCCTTTCTGCATGGTAAGAACAGATCAGAGCTCTAGGAAGTGCTGTAGGTATTCAACCGGTAGCACAGATGAAACCTTTCATTAAGGTCTGAATAAGCTTTGAAGCAATGACAGGAGGGAAAACATCTACTTGGAAGGAACAATCACCTTTGTGTAAAACAATCAGTGGTCCTTGTTCTAGGCAGCAGTGTGCAATGGCCATAAACCAGTGGGCAACATCATAATTTCTAGCACAATCCAGGCCTCTCTTCTTGAGTATTATAATAATACTTGTGTAGAACTCACAGAGTGGTCTGGCTGGCCTGAAAGAATTCAGCACTTCTATTAATAATGCTTTCCTTGAACTTACTGGTCTTCTCTTTGATTTATTAAGTCCTTCACAAGCTTTGGAGCGATATGCATAGACATACTAATATCTACACACAGGACTTGCTTCACCCAGCCCTGAACAAGTAGGATGATACAGCACCTGTTGTCTCTGCACCACCAACCCTACATAACAACATCTTCTGAAGTACGACCATGCCCAATTAAATAAAAAGAACATTTTAAATATGCAGAAGGTAATTATTAGGGCTGGACTGTGGCCAGCACAATGAAGCAGAGGTGCCATTCTTTGAAAAAACTTGTACATTGTTTAAAAAAGTTGAATGACTGGAAGCTTTTGAGAGCTTCATGCTGGATTGCATGCGTTAGTGGGATATTCACAAGTGTGGTGCTTGCTTCCCACCACAGTGTAACACAGTCGCAGGGTCTTGGGTGAGACTATTTGTTTCAAAAGGATATCTGGAAATAAATGGCTTTCTAACCTACTCCTTCTTAGCTGTAATCACCCCTACCTTAATTGGACCCTATTAATTTGAATCAAGAATAGATAAATGAGGAATCAGGACTGTGCTGCTACTGTCACACCATTATTTTTCCTTTCATCCTGGGGAATTACCAAATCCTGCTTCTTAAAGAATTTATATCGTTTTTCATGATTCCTGTCTGCTTTGCCAGTGGCTTTTTCTTTTTCTTTTCTGTTTTTTTTTCAAGTGAAAGACAAAGTAGGAAGAAAGAGTTTGGTGAATAATAGGGAGAGATAACTTAGAAATAAGTCACTCCCTAATGGCTACATGACAATTACTAGAAGCACTACATTTCTACATGGTAAAGCGGTAAAGCTTTGATGCCAAAACCCAGTGATAGCAGAGGGAGGAAAAAGGTCTTAGCTCTTCTGTGCAGATGTGGAGACTCAAAGACATTTTCTTTTAGTGAATTTAAAGTCTCATCCTTTTCTTCTATAAATCTGAGATATAGGGCACTTCCAACTCCAACTGGCTTCCAGCTGAGCCTGTGCCACTGCACCCTCATGCCTCCCACCTACCCGAAAGATTTCAACATGAAATGCTCCCTGACCTCTTTCAGAGGGAACAGGATGCAGCAAAAATGAGTGAAATATTTGTGATGGCCACATCCTCTCCAAGTGCCCTTCCAAACCCCAGCCCTTCGATGGTTCTACAGTGAACTGAGCATTTTGTTCCTGGCATGCTGGAAGGAGCTCTGAGCATTAGTTTTGCTTACTCTGGTAAATCACTCTTCAAATGCCTTTTTAAACTTCCCTAAGTGCATTCAATCTTTTAAATTCAATCTGCCAGAGTTAAAGTCTCTTCTAATTTTTCTTTATTAGAGCAGGACACCAGCTTTTTGAATGATGCCTCTCATTCCTAATAACCTCCCAGAGCGCAGTACAGATGCTGCACCTCTCCTCGCTCCTGGCAGCATGCCCTGACCTCTTTTTCTTTTCTTTTTTTCTTCTCTTTTTTTCTTTTTTTAAGCTGAGTACAAATTTGCAAAAATATTCCTAGTTCAGCTCAAGATAAAATAAACTATAATGCAAAAAAAGTATTGGATCCAAGTCTGGAGCCTCCAGTACAGGAAAGCTGCTGAGCTGACCAGAGGAGTCCCACAAGGATGATCAAAGGATTGGAGCACCTGAGCACCTCTCCTGTGAAGAAAGTGTGAGGGAGTTAAAAGAGTTGTTTAGCTTGGAGAAGACTCTGGGGAGACCACATTGTATCCTTCCAGTACTTAAAGGGAGCTTATAAACAGGAGGGAGACTGACTTTTTGCATGGTCTGGTGACAGGACAGGGGGGAATAGTTTTAAATTAAAAGATAAGGGATTTAGATTAGATCTGAGAGAGAATTTTTTTACTTAGAGAGTAACTGGAACAGGTTGCTCAGAGAAGCTGTGGATGCCCCATCCATTGAGGCTCTCAAGACCTGGTTGGATGGGGCTCTGGGCAGCCTGAGCTGGTGGGTGGCAGCCTGCTCATGGAGGGGGGTTGGAACTGGAAAGGCTTTAAGGTCCCTTCCAATGAAAATCACTCTACAATTCTATGATAAAATTAAAAAAATGAGTAACAAACAGCAGAGGAAGGGTGATGGACCACTGGAATAACTGGGTTGCCCAGAGAGGCTGTGGAGTCTCCTTCTCTGGAGATACTCAAGACCCGTCTGAATGCCATACTTGTGCCAACATACTGTAGGGTACCTGCTTTAGTAGGATAGTTGGACAATATGATCTCTTGAGGTCCCTTCCAACCCCTGTGATTCTGCAGTCCTGTGATTCCTGCAGTCCCTGGGTGCAGCTGGCCCTCAAGTAGCTTGCCACAGTTATTATTTTATATCATGATATCATCCTTGTATAAGGCTGAACCAGCCATGGCATCCAGAGCAGAAGGCCCCATGACTGCAGGCTGAAGCTGTCACACTGCTGAGTGGCACATAATGGACACGATGCTCAGCCCATCAAATGCCTGTTGATGACAACCTCCCCCAACCACAAATACAGTTTGCACATAGCTTACTAATGCTGTGGTATATATGAAAAACTGCTGAGAGAAGCCATCTAATTCTGACTCTTGAAGTGATTTCAGTAAACTTTTTTGGTTTTTGGTTTTTTTTTTTCCACTCATGGTTTGGACTAATTAGACCGCAGCTTACTTATCAAATGAGCAGTCTTTCCCCTTCCATTTTCATACCTCAAAGAGAAGGCTATTCAAACGACATAGGTAGTATTAAAATTTGAGAATCCATCCAATTAAACACCAATACAGGAGGAAAATTATCCTTTTAAGAGATTACTAACAGAACACTGGTTTCTGTTGTCCACATGGGATCCTGAAAATTGACTGGCTGCATGGAGCTTGACATTTTATACTGCTTCAGTGTAGAAATGGAGCAGAATTAGGAAACAATTATTGGTAAGTATGCAACTGTGGCACCATAAAAGCCCCATGGGTAAGACCAATCTGAGGAGAAAGAAATGAAAAAATAACTTTCACATTTTTTTCCTTTTTTCCTTGTCTGCACAGTTGGAAATCTATTCCCTGCTGTTCCATATTTCCTACACTGATTAAAAGTGTTACCTACTGCATTATTCTCTTCATGGTCTGGATTTTCCAGGTGAAAGCATCATTAGAAACGAGGCTGAGGTAGGGAAACAGGGCTGAATAGAAGAATTCTTGTAAGTAGTAAAATGTATTTTTTCACATAATGTTTTAGCCACGGCAGAAATTGCTTTTCCACATCAAAGACAAGATACATTCAAATGAGTTAATACAAGAACCTCATGGATAAATAAGGCCTTTACATTTTTAGGAACAAACAGACTTGTAACAAACAGTGCTGGGTATTAATTGTAGTCAACACCAAAATCTTCTTATTCCAGAAAAGCTTTTTCAGATATTTCTGCCCTTCCTTCTCTGCAGAGCCCTCTGGAAATGACAGGATTGATTGTAGCATATCCCCAGAGCATTATGTCTTTCAGCACAGGAGAAGAATCAGAAGCCCTCTCTCTTTGAGCTGAACTTCTCACGTTGTGATCAGGAAGAAACTTTTCCAAAGAGCATCAGTTGTCTCATCACTATTCTAGTAACTGTGTTTGAGAGGTGAAAGGAGCATTTTGAGTCCCTGCTGCCTTGTTTCTGCCTAACACAAGTTAGCACTAAGTATGCCATTAACTCGCTCAAAAATGTAAACAAGCTAATTTTAGTGATAATGACAAAGGAAGATAAATAGACTGGACTCAATTAATGCTGATGCTGGAAGCTGCAGTAGAAAGTCAGCACTTCTTAAGACTGTTCATTCCACAAACTCCCAGTCATCTTATCCTGTTTACATTATGCATTCAGCGGAGTAGTGACACACATACCCTTCCACGTTTTCCCCTTAAATTTGCAGTTTAAAAACTCATGGCTCAGGTAAAACATGTTTCGATTTACTACATTCCTGTCAATTGTATTTGCAGCACAGTGGTTGCCCAGAACCACCACTAATAAATTCCATTTTTTCCTAACTTTGAATTTTAAAAACTCCTGTCTTGATGAAATCTCGGGAATGAAAATCTTCTAAAATGCAAGAATATGTTTTTCAGTCCTGCTTTCAAAAGGTGAACTTTACATAAGCAAACAGGAAGCTAAAATAACCCATGAACTTTGCTTGTCTTCAGTGAGTCACTTACAGATCGCTGTATTCTTTGGACAGCATTTATAGGAACACTTCAACACCCCTTAATCTGCTGCAGTTTTACTGCCTATAAATGGGTTAAAGTATGTGGCACAGCGTATAATTTTACTGCTTCTTTCAAAGAGGCATGTGTGAGATTAATTAATTGCCCTTAGAAGGAAATTTGCTAATTTATTCCACGCTAATGGAATAAACCATTTGTAGTCCTTTAACTACAAAAAATGAAAGTAGCATTTCTAAGGTTTATCCATCGTAACAGGGTGCTGTTCGCATAACTTCTGCCTATGTATACCATTAGTTTTCTGTTTTTTCAAGTCAAATTCCCCCAAATTCTGTATCTTATATAAGCACAACTACCTTCCCGATTGCCAGAACTCTGCTGCTCTGCTCTTTTTCTCATACTGAAGCCTGTCTGGGAACCTCAGACTAAACACTATTATATTCATCTCCACTAGAAGCTCAATCCAGGATTTAGAGCACTTAAGCACAGCAGTGGGGATTGCTGCACTTAGATGCCAGAGCCGCCTCCATTCAAAAATAAATGCAAACCTGTGGCTCTAGGAGTGGAGGATGAAGAAAACGCTAATAATGCTGCAGTGTTTGCACAGCAGCTCTGTATCTGGAATACTTTTTTAGGAATTCGGAAATCTCAAGTTCAGGCTTTCTGTTGAGCGCACCCATCTGCACCTATCTCCCTAATACTTTGCTACCAGATGTCTGTGCCCTAAGGGGCTCCTTCCCCATCTCGTTTAAAAATAACAAAACAAAACAGTGTTGCACAAGAAACACTTGTTTCTGCATTTATAGGAACAGACAGAGGGATACCTGACTCGCAGGGTACTGAGTTGTGTAATTTGGACTTCCTGGCATAGAATCATTTTGTTTATTTTAGCCAGTGATTAATATAAAGCATTCAACCTATTTTCAGAATGGGAACCAGATCTCGTTTTTCCCCTTCTTTCTTCTTCTTTCTCAAGCTGAGGAACACAACAAACCCAGATGCCACACTTCTTCAGAACAGATGTAAAGGGAAGGGCACTATCATCAGCATCATGTTCCTTGTCCAAGACATTTCAGAAGAGAAAACAAGCCTTGCTCCATTTTTATTCAGAAGAACAACACTGCAGATCTGATTGTGCAAGGGTCCAGCTTGTGAAACTAATTTTGACGTTGGTGTCTCTATGCATCCAAACATAGGGGTGGGAAGACTCCCAGAAAGGAAGACTTCAAATATCATTTTCTCCTAGGCATTACTTGCTAACTATTTTGGGTGCTCATCTCACCAAGTGCATCTTCCCGTGCAGTAAATGGAAGTGGAGGCACTCTCTGATTATGCTCAAGTTAGTCACTGCTCTAAGCATTATTAGCTTTATGTCTGGTGGGCTGTGATAGTACTAAAACCAAAACCAAATAAACATAAAAGAAAAATACACTTTTATCCACTGTCAGTTATATCCCAGCGCTAGAAAGAAACCATACTCTTACAAGCATAGCCATGAAGTACTTGTCTATGATATAACTGCCTTGGATATTTTTGTTTTTAGCCCAAGAAAAGATTTGGGAACAGCAGGGATACAGGCACTCACCTCTTCTAAACTCTGCATCACATACTTTATGGAATACTTTATCTTCAACTATATTTAAGCTTTTACCAGGATAACAGTCTTTGCTTTGGCAATGGCTCCCACAGTAGTCTTGTAGGAGAGTTAAGTTGCAGTAGACCAATATTACAACTATATGGAATAAAAACAAGAATTTACAGTCCGCAAAGGGAAATCTCAGCAGTAGGCTATGAAAATGCTGGATGCTAATGCTATACCTCAGTGAACAATACTCTGTGTTCCTCAGATTACACAGGGAAATGCTTTTAAAAGGCAAAGTACACACAATTGCTGACTCTGTCCTTCTCTCAGCTCAGTCCAGAAGTTCAGCGACCATCAGAGCTCTCACAGGGATAACAGCCATGCCGCCTTGAGCTGGCAGAATGCATTTTTCTGGGGGTTGCCATGGCAATCTATAGCATGCTGATCCCCAGAGAGCTTCACTCAAAATTCACAGGGAACCAGAGCAGGACAAAGAAATGACACCCAAGTAAAAGGCAACAGCAAAATTGTGTATACACTTCCATGTGAAAGCTTTCAGAGAAAAGATATACTCAGAATGGAAAGGACTGTAGGAAAAAAGCATGGTCTTCATAGCCCTAACTCTAGACCAGGATGACCTAGTGAATAAAACTAAGAATTTCTGACCCTGTCTCATTTTGTGGACTGCTCCTTGGCACAGGTTAAATACACAGCTTCTGTACTGCAGAATCCTTATTTCTGCAGCATGGATAGAGATCAAGTGATAACTATGCAGCCTAAATGACATAGATGTCTTTAATAACGTAACACTGTTGAGAAGTAATACTACATAAAAAGTAAATGTCAGAGTTTGGTCATAACATTACTTTTCATTATTCCAAGAAGACAATGAATACAACAATTCTTCAGTATTTGAACAATTTAAATTTTCACGAAATACTTTATGTCATCTGCTGGCCCTTATGCCAGTTATGCTCTCTTAATGCATTCTCAACAAAAGAGAATTAAATTCATCTGAACATGAAAGCAACACTCTGTCAAGTGATGTATGCTCTCAATATAGAGTTGAGAAACCTCTCGTATGTCCTTTCACTCCCTGCATACAAAAGCACGATCTGATCAGGCACTGCACTATAATGGCCATCCACGCAGGAATAAACCATCAAGAAGGGACACTAAAACTGAAAATCTGGGCCATGTCAGATATGCCACAGTCCAGAAATAATACCAAATGAAAGTCGATCAATGTTTCGCTATTAGGCAGCGTGTTTCACTTAGAGCTTTTAAACAGACACTGTCAGGCACTTTTGCACGCTAAAGAGCTCTGAAATCAGTTAATCTTACGTTGGTTGATGTTCAACCGCTTGTGTACAGTGGTTTCTTTTCACAGAATACACAGCATTCTCTTTGTTTCTACCTGGATCTCTTCTTATTGTTACAATGGACATAAGCCATCATCCATTAGATCTTCATGCATACACAGAAGTAATGCCTCCTACTTTGATGGTGGCCCACAACATCAGAGGTGAATGTTGGTGGCACAGGAGTAGAATCTGACCCTTTCCACCAATATTCCCTTACATTTTGTTGTTGTGTGACAGATGGCAGCAGAGGGGCAGCCTGACAAAATGCCATCTGACATGGATGAAGCAAAGATGTGGAAATAAACTCCTCCATGTGAAAAAAATGGTATCCATTAACATTTACTGATGCTCGCTGAGCATTTATGAAAACCAAACAGTGGATGGGAGCACAGTGAGGTGGTGGGTGATGCATTTCAGCAGTGGTGACAGCACGGTGAAAGACAAGCCATGTTCCAAACAGCTGTGCACAGCTGTCACATAATGAAATGAAGAGCTTTGCAATCATCTCACTCAAGCAAATCAGTGGATTACGACCAGAGAACTGTGTAGTGAGCTAAATATTGGCTTCAAGTATCAATGGTGGCAATGCTGGAATACTGCACAGTTTGTGCCAGGTGTTCACATAGGAACAGACAGGAGTTTGTAGAAGTATCCAAGTTTGTCAGGACCTACTGAACCAGTACAAGGCTGAAGGTGACTATTTCCCCATTAAAGAAAAAGTTCAAGATGCTTCCCTCAGTAGGTAAGTGATGCACACTGCCTTTTGAAATAGGAAAGGGACAGTCCTTTCGGACATTCTGGAATCTGGATGAACCATCAAATCTGACCACTACATTTTGATTCTGACTAAGCTGAAGGCTCAAACTTCCGGAGTCAGTCCAGAAAAGAAGTAAACCATGATGCAAGAGTAACCTCTTGCATCACAGTGACACCAGACTCCATACCCGTTTGAAGACCATGGAGAATACTGCCAGTTTTGGCTGGACTGTCCTATCACATGCACCATACAGTCTGGATTTGGCACTTTTAACTTCTATTTGTTCAGGCTGATGAAAGATGGATTGTGAGGGCAACATTTTCTTAAAAATGATACCATGAAACAGTGGGTCCCCTCTTCTGGTGCAGATTTTTATGAGCGTGGCATACAGGCTCTTGTATGTATGGCTCTGTACATAATCACATTAGGAAAAATGGCCACCTCCTGAATGAGCAGGAAGCTTTTCATTCAGATCCACTTCAGCCTTCGTCAAGTTTCTACCGGACTCTACAGCAGTAACCACTTAACAGCCTTGTTCTGTTGCCATTCACCAAAATTTAGTGTGCAGTCTGTCACTTATGACCGGAGGCAGCACTTTACCCGCTGCCTTTGTGTTCGTGCCTGATGCTGTACCAGTGTGCTGTACTGACACTAATGCCCTTCTGGAAAGCTTCGCTTCTTTACTATACTCACATTCTCACAGCCCTAGGATACCCACAGGATATCCATATATATGGATATACTTCAATGGCTATTTGCATGGTGTGCAACATTTTACTCCACACATGTGTCTTTTTAAACTCTGGTTCCTTCATTAATCTTGCTTTGACATCCAGTCATGAAATGAATTCTTAGTGCTTCCCCAGACAGTCAACTGTCTGGTTTTCAAATCAGCACAGGACTAATCATTGTTGGCTGGAGGAAGAGCCGAGGGAGAGATCTAACCATCACCTTCCATAATTTCTTATCCTAGACTCCTTCTATCCTCAGTGTTGCTGACAACAGTCTTGAGCAGTTTCCCTGTACTTCAGCCTTTCTCCTTTCTGCAGCAGCCATGTGATAAGGCAGAAAGTGGGGTTACTGATGTACTCTGGTCATTGATAGCGATCTATCTGCCTCTGCCCTACTCCTGTGCACACTCATACCCACAGCAGCAGTTTTGCCACTATGGGCAGAGCTCCCTGGCAGCTCCCACCAACGGGGACATCTCACAGTAGTGCTTGTGTCCCATGGTAGGAACTGCACTGGGGTCTCTGTTTTTTTCCATTCATTGGCCCTAATCTACTACTCACTGCTGTTGTCCACAGGCACAGTAAATGGCACCAGTGAGCTGGCAGGCTCTGCTGAGCTGATTTCTCTCTACTGACTGTAGCTGGCTACCTTTTCCTCAAACAGCTCCTGGAATACTTGGGCCCCCTTTTTTCCATATGCTTTTACTCTTTCTGAGACTTCGCAAGCTGCTGATTCCTGAATAGGAGTGCTACAGATTTTGGACATAAACACTCTTGATCTCCTTTAACAGCGCCTGATTTATTTGCTACATATACTAGTATTTCTGCTCCCTTGCAGGAAAAGAACTTGAACTTTAATGAGATCCCTACAAAAACGCTGATTGCGGTAGGCATAATATTACGGTTCTTATTCTCTCATACCTTGATCCCTTTAGGGAAGAGGTTTTATTTACCGCGCATAAAGATGAAGGCTGACAGACAGCCTTCAAATCAAAGCACAAGCCAGAAAATGTCTGATTACTCCCGGAAGCAGCATTTAACAGCTTAACTTAGTCTTTATTTAGATATTATTTTGCATATTTCACCAGTAATGAAAGCAAACTTGTTGCGAACAAAGTCATTTGGTAATCTAATTTATCAGCATCACTCACACACTGACAGACAATAATTTTAATAAAATCTTCTCTTATGACATCAATTTGTTCAAATTTCCCATTTTTTTTTTTTTTTAAATTTTTTTTTTAAAGCTTATGTATCTTCCAGGGCCAATGAATGGAAAAGAACAGAGACCCCAGTGCAATTCCTACCGTTTCTAGAGAACACAGTGGTAAGTTGTGCTGTGCACCTGCCAAGGGAATATACTCAAAAAGCTCTACTCTCCTCACTTTAACAGCAGGCACCATGCCACCCACTACTTGTGTATGACAATATTTTACAAGGATACGGCAACTCTTTAAAGCATGAGGATGAATTAACAACACAGGGACTGTCAGATATTTACCTTGCCCAAGAATGTTAGATGTATTAGAAATGCCAAAGATAATAAATGTAGTTCAACTTCACAAGAGGAGTTGGCAGAACATGACAAAAAGCATCGTTGCAGAGATGCTTGCCTCAGTCGCGTGTCACAAAACATCAGACTTGCATCCCCTCCTCTTCCCTTTCCTCTCCCCAATTATTCAGCAACTGTAGTCACAGGCAAGGCTCCTGTCACCGCTTAAGAGACACAAGGGGAAGATCACAGCATGCCTAATACCTCACTTGGGACACCTTCTTTTTCCTCTACTGTCCCACAAGGTCAGAGTTGCAGTTTTATCTAGTGGATCTGACAGCAAGCTGTTTGCCCATCTCTCCACAGGCTGCTCCACCATTCAGTTCAAAGAAAGATCTTGGGTAAATGTTATGTGTTGCCTAACATCTGGGCAGAACAGCTGATACCTCTTTCATCAACGGAGAGAAGGTAATGAAAGTAAAGCATCTGCTTTGGGCTGGTACTGCCAGCAAGAGAAGGTTTGAACACACTTATGGAGCTGCTCTAGCAGGAACTACTCAATTTTTGTCTCCTGGTCAAGTCGGTTTTCAACTCTTTGCTTAGGCCTGTGGTGTGGCTGCACACTTTATGCCACCTGTGGAAATGGTAGAAACAAGCAGGTAGGGGAGATGAGAGAACGAAATAACTTTGTGTTGCATCAGTGTGCACTGGGACCCAATGAAGTGACTGTTTAAATATGTCTTGACACAATTCAGGGGATGTAACTTCAGTAGGTGTCCTAGAACTGGAGAAAAAAATACTATCTCTCACCTTGTCAGAGAAAACGGGCAGGCTTGCTGGGAGGGGATGTTATCTCTGCTCATTTGTCTTTTGTGAGAATAAATACCTGCTTTGTATAGGATGACTATTTTCAGGATACCACATTTGCTTACAATATGGCAGTACATTCAATTTTGCTCAAGTTGTGCAAAATGGATGTATTGGGAATGCTTTCCTTTCTTTAGTTATTGGTTCCCATCCCCAGTCTACATTACTTACTTGTTCTCTTCCTCCAGGCCTATATATACTTCAAAGACATGTTTTCAAAGACCCATTTCTCTCAGCATAGCTTGCCCCCCAGCTGTAAAAGCTTTGCTCACATATACCTCCCCAAAGAGAGTTAACTTCTTAGCATAGAACTCCTTTAGGCAACATCTGCAGTCATGCAAACAGGTAGAAGGCTCCCATGTGGTGCAGCTCAAGAAGGAAACATACACATCCTGCAAAGCAAATCTAGGGTAGCCTCACAAATATTTATACATCAGATAAAATCTATATCCTGTAGCTTGGGCCACTATAAACAAATGCTACCCAATATATCTTTCAATTCAACCAACTGAAGAATTCATGTGTAGATGGATGACCTGATTTGAGTTCACCCAAGGGTATGAAAAATCTAGGAATGCAATAAATCTGTTTACTCCTAAGTTTCTGACCACATACCACTTGCCTCCTCAGCACTTTGCAACAGCATCTTTTTTGCTTTGAGATCAACCAGTCTTCTCAGCAGTCACTCAGTTTCTGGATACTTGTGACAAAGCATTGGCAACTAATGCCACTGTAGAGCACAAATCAAACCAGCCCAGATAGGTTTCTCCTGTATGGATGGTATATCTCATGCTTTCAAAAAACACAAGAGGTTAGAAGGGACAAAGGCCTTCAGGAATCTACTCTACTATCCCTGACATCAGGTCCTCTGTACTTTCTTGTTCATCATAATAGAAATGGTATTGTGATCCTCTTTTTCCCCCCCTGAGAGTGCCCTGAAAAGAGAATGTGCAACTGATGCAGAGGATGATTAAGCCAAAGTCACAGACCAGCTGTTTGTTCTGAGTGAGAGGAGCCTGGCACCCCTCGCCATGTCCCCAGGACCACATGTCAGAGGATCAGAGAAGGAAACAGCTCAAGAAAGTAAGAGTAGGAAGAGCAGGTCGGACCTTAAATCCCCATAACACTGCTCACAGTGAATAATCCCCATAATACTGCTCACAATGAATGTCTTGGTTCCTTCCACACAAGTGGGAAGCTAATCTTGTGTGTTTTGTTTTTAAGCATTTAAGTTATATGTAGCTCTGTGCTTATATACAAATAATAACCAAGCTCTCAAAGCAATGCACACCTCCTGCCTCCTCAATGCAACCAGCAACTTCCTCCTTCCTTCAGGTTCAAACAACAGAGAAACAAGCTCTGAAAAACCTGCTTTTGGAAAATGAAAGTCAAGCTTTGAAGAGAACCGTGGCAGGTCCCTTCAGATGTCTGGAAATTTCCAGACAAGAAATCACCAGCTGTGTGTAAACACCGGAGTTACAATGTTTTGCAAACTCAGAAATTTCCAGGAACTGTAATTTAATACAATTCATTAAATAGTCACAAATTAAACTGATGTCATTTTAAGTAAAAGCAGGAAGGAGAAACAAGTCTGTATTTTGCGCATCTCTTGAGGACTTCTATTTACTGTATTGACTTACTGACTGACAACAAGAAATCTGATGCCTAACACGAGATATTCTTACTTCTTGACATACCTCATGATATTGTGCTCCATCAGATTGAGTGCTACAGCAACAGGATGCTTGCATATTGCCTAGATATGATTATATTGCCTAGATTTCCAAAGGAATAGTGATTTTTAAATGTATTTTTTTGCATGCATTGCATTAACTGAATCAAATAAGGCTGAGGTTTGCCTTGAATTTAGCTCTAAAAATTATTTACAGGGCAAGTATTTAATTTTTACCTTTATCTCTGTTACAGCCCTTAATTAAATATAACATTAACTGAACTAAAGAATATTAAAGAGGTTCTTCTCAACTAATACATTTAAATGCACAGGGAGAAAAACAAAACAAGAACACAAGACAGGATTATAAACAGATTCATACAAACAGCATGAAGAAGGCAGCACCCTGCTACAGTTGATGGCAGAAAAGACCCACAGGGCAGCCAGTGTGAAGAGGCGGGAAGGGAGACACCCCAAAATGCCACTTTTGGGTTCTGCAGGAGTGGCGAAGCCAGAAATTAATTAAGTCTGAAGGGAATGAGGAGTCCTAAAATTATTCATTTATAAGCAATTGCAGCCACCGCAGGCACAGCACTCAGATGCCTTCAGTGTGCCAGCAAACAGAAAATGGCAGCAGTGTTGTCAATAAGGAGAACAGCAGAACAAGCCCCTCAGAGCTTGCTCACTCACCTTAACCTGAAAAGAAGAGGATAAAGATGAATTTACCATCTCCACCACCAGCAGCCACATGAAGGGGTTCACTTTGGCCCAGAATCAAAGGTTTATAAAGACAAAGCTATTGTAGCATCTGAGAATAACACTAAACGACATTCAAACTTCAGAATCAATGCTAGAATCAATGCTGACAACTGATTTGCAGCAGTTCCCACCATCTGAACGTGTCTCTTTTTCCAAACGGGGACAATTCTTGATTTCAGTTGTTGAACAAAATAGAAACCAGGTGCCAACATCAGTCCTCCCGTGTTCTCCAAAGGGGCACCACAGCTGCTTGCTCTACAACATCCCATGGGCTGAGCTTCACCAGAGTTAAGTGTTACAGGAGGCCATGCACCTCTCAGGCAGTGAATTCTGAGATGTAGCTGTGCTCATCAACATTTACAAGAAGGAAAAGAAGTATATAGTCTAGGTACCTTCAATAGATATTTCTCTGTGCACTTCCTCCATGCATTCCCCCAGAACTGAGATAATCCCACAACTTCACAATCAGCTTCAGCAGCACAAAGCACTGATGTGAAGCCATGTTCCAGCACACCCAGCTTGTCTGCTCTGCTTCTGCAACTGGGTAAACTGCTTTGTGCTTTCTCTTGATCTCCACAGGATGCAGCAGTCCTTGCCAAAAATAACTATGTTTTAATTTTCCTTCACAATTCCCTTGAAGAGGTCTGCGCTGTTTTAATGCTGGAGCATCACATATCCCTTTAATCCCTGCCTACACATTTTAACATTTCAAACACAAGGTTATTTATAAACGAAAAGCCACTGGGGCTTTGGTGAGGTACGGTGGTTTAGTGGGGACTGAAAGTGGGGAGGGGTCTGGGAGGGTGAGTCATCATTTTCTGGTTTTAATCCCTTGCTCCTCCTTTGGCTTTGTTATTAGCAGCAGCACTGAGCTTTGGCAGGGCAAGACAGCAAAGAAGCCCTCTGAATGCAAACGCGGGACAATGCCAGCCACCAATTCAGTCATGCAGTCCTGCTCCAGGCTGTGCCATCAGCCCCTTTTTGTAGCCCAGACTTCTCTCTCCCTAACTGCCAACCCCCTCACTGACAGCCTTTGGCTGCTGTTCTGTTTGCCCCCACCTGTAAGAGTGAGAACAAATGGGACCAAAGTAACCCTGTTTGCTGAGTTCTGTGCAGTATTCAGGGCTGGGCATTAACACACTGAGTGGAGCTAACAGGTTACAGAAACTGCTTAGAGGGACAACGCGAGGCCCTGGAAAGCCCGCCTCACTCCAACTAAAACACTTGGAAACAAGTCGCGCAGCATACTGAAATGGGACACAGCAGTTGTTCCCAGTCCCTTCTCCTTTGTGGTTGTTGCTGAACAGCATGGCAAAATTTGTCCTCCAGCCCAGTTACACCATTCTGCTGAGGCTGGAACAAAAGGAGAAACAGCCATGGCAGAAATAACAAGGTAACCTGCATTTCTAATGGAAGCAACAGCAGGACATAAAAACCTTAATGCCATCACATGCAACTTTTATTTGCACTTCCAGCACTCTCTTGCTTTCTAAACACTTTTCCTCCAAAACAAATTCATCAGACTGACTCTCCCAAACCTTTCTATAACCTCAAATATTTTGCAGTTGCAGCTCCACTGAGAACCATACAACCTCTTGCCTTAAGCCCTGAGCTCTGGGCAGTGCAGAGGCCTGAGGCCAACCTGGCACCTGGCAACACGCAGCATCCAGCTCCAGAATTTCTAGGGGTGCTCGAGTTTGGAAAGGGCACATCCCTCAGGTTCAGCTTCCAGATCCATGCGTTAGTACCAAAATAGTTGCATTCAGATTCAGATGCGTGAATATTATGGGGACCCGACTATAATTTAGGATAACTACAAGAATATGCAGAACCTCTGAGAACTGGACTAGTTGTGCGGGTAAATGAAGTAGGCAGAAATTGTGAAAATGTGATGTTAGGCATAATTTCAACTTCCTGGGCTTTTTACTTACTTGACAAGTATGTGATGAGGCATCAGCTAATACTGACACTTTGATCTTTAAAGTGCTTTGCCAAGTATTAATTAAGCAAGGGTCTTTTTGCATTTAAAAAGCCAGTGTACTGGATTTGAACTTATTTCCATCCCTATCCTAAAATAGTAAAGTATCCACTGTTTTTCTACATATTCCCTGGGAGATAATTTTGGAGAATCAGAGGCATGAGAAGTTGTCTGCATTTTGTTGCAGAAATATGTTTTCCTATGAGTCTCATAGCCAGGCCCGCAGCCTGAGATCAAATGTTCCTGAACACAGGGAGAAGAGGAACTCTCCATAACGAACACCCCCTTTACAGCTCACCTACTGGTATTTCCTACAATGCAGGTCACAAGGACACGTGTGAGAAGTTCATAACACACCACAGACACTCAAGCACTGCAATTACTGGTAAAGCATAGCCTCATTTCTCCACAGGAGGAAGGTGCCAACATATGGGCAAAACAGTATTCCAATTTCATCTATAGTCAGTGACATGAAGCATGTCCAAAACTCCGTGATTCTTTTGTTCCACAAATCACCTGTGTAGGATGCTGCTGGAGACAGTGAGCAGAGGCTTGCTGACAGAGCTGCCTCACTCCCAGCCTCCCCATGCTTGATAATGAGGGCAGGATGTCCTTCGTGGGCACCCTTGTTACAGAGATCTAAGAGCAAAGGTGCAACATTTGGCCTTAAGTAGCCTACTGAATATAAACCCATATTAGAGGGAAAGAAAAGACTGTACTTGATAGCATATGGGAAAGTAGAACCATAAATCTCCAAATGTGCTGCTCTGCACACCCCAGAGAGATCATTATACAGGGCTTTCCTGCTGCTGATGGTTCCAGCCTGACCTGGTGTCACAGGCTACGAGTGGTGGCAGCACTGGGAGATCCTCTCCTTCATCCTCAGTGATTTCTTTACTGTCAGCCAGGCAACACAAAGACAATATTGCCACAGAGAAAGATAAAAACACATGCAACACATCCTGGGATAGATGTCAGAAGGCAAAAGCATGAAGATAGGTGAAAATCCTGTGTACTTTCCTCAAGCTCTGTTTAGAGACTTGGGTTTTGGGGTGACACCAGCAAAACCTCTGTGAGAGCATGCTACAATGTGCATGTCTCATTCTCACCTGGTGCCCACCAGACACAGGTGATATCAAACAATTGTTACCCAGTTCTTCAGTAGCTTCTGTCCCATGGATCTAAAAGGGGGTCCTCCAGGTGATTCTGGGGGCTTGGCCTGATTGAGATCACTCAAGTTTTGCTACATAAAAGAACTTAGAAATGTAATGGTAACAAAACTAAATTCTAAAAGCTGGAAAATACTAGCAATAAAGTTTGTTATGTGAACCCTTTATGATAGTCCCTATGGTGAGAGGCTTTTTGCACAGTTCCCTGCCTCATTTCATGCACAGTACAGACATTACTTAATGAACTAGCGACTCTTCAATATTTATTTTTCTCCTCATTATCCAGTGTGGCTCTATGCCTTATTTACCATGCTATCCAAAGGCTGCCTAGAATTATTTAGTTTTCATGATAGAGTAGCCAAGTTCTTATGAACGACAATTAGTTTTACAATCCCCAGCTGGATCCTGAATGAAGGTGGACATTTGGAGGATGGTCATTCTTTTTAAGTAACTATTTTATAAACAAATAAGGCTAAAAGCATCTCTGTAGACTTCCCAGAAAGAACCTGCCTGCCAGGAAGCAGAGCTTAGTGAGAGCACATGACATGACGCGGTCCTCACCCTTCAGAAGTGTGTTGGAGCCAAGCTATTTTTGGTGCTGGTGCACACATTTTGCATAGAAACTGCCACTGAGAACGGAGAACAAAACTCTCAGTGTTACGTTAAAGACTAATTCTAGGAATCTCAGAATACAAGACACTCAGCAAGAAGCTAATTTTGGTATTTAATGAGGACTGGGTGTTCCTCTACCCCCGCCCTGTGCACCCTTCTACCTGTGCTCTACTTGACGGTGCCTGCTCCCAGCTCCCTCACATGCACCTCCACTTCCTTCTGCTTTCATTCATTGCCTCAAGGTTATTACGATATATTACCAGCATAATGTGATACAGTTATCAGCTTATCATCCCCTCCAGTCCATTATACATTTTTCCCAGCCTTTTCTTACTAATTAAATCAACAACAACAATATCGCTCCTTATCTTCTCTCTCCTCTTCACCAGGTGAAGAAATAAAGCAAAACAACATTTCCCAGGTTCCTCCAGTATATCCGCTTTGGCTTTCAGCTCTATGAAAGATCAGTCTGGTAGTTTTTTGGAAGAGAAAAGGGGAAGAGACCATTTCTGAAAGTTTATTCCACTTTTTGGCTTTATGGGTAAACAAAGCCCAAATCTTGCCAGCTATTTTGGTAAACATACTTCAAATCCAAGTTCAACATTTTCTTTTCAATAACTAATTGACATTTGAAAGTTATTGGAGTTCAGAAGGATAAAACTCTAATTTTCATGTCTGATAATTGCAATAGCCAGAACAGATAGAAGTTCTTCAATTAGGAACTCAGTTTACACTTCTACAAAATTAAAATACCAGAAAAATAAGATCTACTGGAGATCATATCTATTCTTACATCAGGGAAAAAATATTCAACTCTCCACATGGATGGGTTTATTCCGCTGCCAGTTTCATGTCCAGGCAGTAATCACATCACCTACATTGTCTATTACTACTGAACTATCTGAAACACAATTTTAGTTCACATATTTTACTTGCTTTCATATACACACACAAATGAAACAATATTTTCAAGGAGCAGTTATGCTTAGAATTTAACTTACACTCAAATGGCAGACTCCTGCTAAATAAGCAATCAAAAAAACACAAATAAGACAGCCTTGCTATCCCGCTTGTTACATAATTCTGAGGGAACTGATGATAACATTTTCCCAAGTTTCCCAGGTAAAACAGTTAAAAACTGAGTTGGTAACTATAAAGTGAAAGTAACCATAGGGAAACTTCTACAAACTCATTGCACACACATGGAATTTATTGGACGACATTCCATGGGCTAGAACACTCTACAGATCCTAAAGCTAAAATTAGTCACTTGTTGTTTGTTTTGATTTTGCAGAATTCCCACTGGGAGGTTTTAAAGACTTAATTTTATATCTAATAAGTGTATACTCATTTCAAGTGGGGCCGCATACTAGGATGCAGAGAGCCAATGCACAATCTAGCCTGTAAATCCCTGCTTTAGGCACAATGTTGTCAAACTGTGGGATCTCTATTTCAGACAACTCAGAATCAGCAGACAACTCTATAGAACAGATAGCATTTTGCACAGCTCCTGTGCAGTACAATAGTACTGTTTTGGTACTATTAGTCAGTTAGTAACTTTAGAAGACAAGCTTACAAAAACCCAAAGCCTAGAATTAAAACTGTTCCAGCATGTTAGGCATTTAAAAAAGGATCATCATCATCCTGCTTGACATCTAAGTCATGAATTCTGTACTTTATCCAGCATTTGGAAAGACTTAGTTGACTGCTTCCAAACACATCAGGCAAGCTCTGGGAAATGGAAGGTGAGATCGTGGGAAAAATGTAATACCAAAAAATACTGGAACAGATCTGTGGCAGCTAGAAGTTTATGACCATCCCTGCTCTGCACACGAGAGACTCGAAACCTCCAGGGGTATGACTTCCAGAGACAGGTCTTTGCTTCTCACACAAATACATACGTACATATGCCCCCACGCAGTTACAGAGTTCAGATTATTATGAAATACAGTTAGGAAAAGCGATGGCTTTAAGAAAAAATAATGGGGTATTCAAGAGCAAAGTAACAGTTTCAAAAGGGTCTAGAAAACCCTTTTCTAACCAAAGCTCTTATTGTTACAGAACTATTGACTCCAGGTTTGAAAAAGTGACCTCAAGTGAGCAATGATGCACTTAGCCTGGAACATGAAGCTGCTGTATTTCATCCCAAATTGAATTGCCAATCCACAGTGCAATCTTCTACTATCAGCTCACATATTTGGGGCTAGTACACAGAAAAATACTGTATAATGGATGTATTATTCCAAGTTAGACGTGGAAAATGTGTCTGTGTTACCGAACTTAAGGACCCCTTTGAGTTTGTATTTGTTGTTTTACTTTTCTTCCATGGGCATTTAGAGACAACTTCATGTTGACAGTTTTCCTTCAAGCAATTCATAAACAGACAAATACCTTTGGATGTGGCCCAGTTGATAGCATTTAGGTACACCTTGCCTACAGACTCGTATTTAGAAACACAAACATAGTTTCATCCTACAGACTGTACAGTGTTCAGATCCAGCATTGTCATAATAGGGAAAGTATTATGTTAAGTAGTATTTTAGGTACATCAGTTTGTCAATAACAAAAGAATCAATATCACTGACTTGCACATATAAATAATTGCTACTTGTATGCTATGAAGTACTTACATTCACTTTTCTACTATGTCTTCTTCACTACAGTCAGGTTATTTTCCAGGACAGTGTTTAATCTTCTTACTAAATAGAAACAAAAATAAGACAGTGATTAAAACAATATCCATATTCATTAAGCGATGCTCAATCATCTTAAATTTATGAGCTTTGAAATATTGATTTAAGATCATCTATAGTGTTCCATAAACTTATAATTTGTTTATATATGGTCAATTTTATTACATTTTAAACACAGTTTTAGCACACCATAACTTTCAATCCTGAGGCTAAATGGGGTAATGTTCTGCATTTCTGTAGCTACTGAGATTATAAATCAGACGGACAGTTGCTCACAAATGTACAACTAATTACTACAGAACTGAGAGCTCGACTGATATATTACCAGAAAGAATGGCTGGCATTACAGATGGGGTATTGTATGACTTGGCACTCTTCTAGTGAGAGCTTGAACATGCTCTTATCAATGGCAGCACTCAGCACCTCCCACGACCAAACATTTAAGAATGGAGAAGAAACAGTGCCTGTTCCTCTAGGGAAGAATAAAATACCATCTGATACCATTTAACATTACTGTATATGCCAAGAAGTGATTAAAAAAGAGTATTAACCCGGACTGTTCAAATTGAATATGAAGATGACAATTGTCCTCAAAGATAACCCACATGAATCCATGCAGTGAGTGCTGAATGCCCCAACCTGGTTCTTACCATATGGATATCTATCAGTACATTTTTGTAAAGAATATGATGCCCACTCAAGCAGTTCACAGCAAATGCCAAAGCAGGCACTAAAAGATCATCAAATGGAAGTAAAGCATGACGTAAAGACCCAAACATACAGTAAAATCCACCACCTCGTCTCCAAGCCATCTCATCTCAGCACCAGCTGAAGCTGACTTTGAGACTTGCCTGACACTGGCTCCCTGGGGAGGTAGGAAATAAACCTCAGCAGGACTTTTATTTTCCTCTTCATGTGCCCTGAGGCTGCCCAGTACTAAAGCATGCTTATTTCATTAATATTCGATGGGACTTAATTTCTTGTTTGCATTCCCCATATCTAGTTGCTGTGGTAACACATTCTTTAGGACTCCATACATTCATCTCCTCCTGACAATACAAATTGCTTGGAAGCAGCCAAGGTCCCAGTGAAAAGCAGTCTGAGGAACCTGCATGCACACAAAGATACTCAGCAAAACCGTGAGATGTAAAGCCACGGTTTACATATTTGTGATATTTTCAGTATTTGTGTGTTCCATTGGAAGTGTTTTCCACAGCAGAAGGCTGAATGGCTGTAGTAGGAAGAGGGGGCTGAGCAGTAATCTAAAACAGAGTAAAGTGAAACAAGGATAGTGGTCAGGTAGATGTAGAGAGAAAGTGAAGGGATCTTCTACTGGAAGCACGAGGTGAAGATGGAGAAGTAAACAATACCAGGATGAAGAGAAGATATCGAGATTTCTATTTTTTCATAAAGAAAGCAAGAGAGAGACATGGGGAAAGAGCAGGGTGAGGTATTTGGACATCACCTGGATGACAGGACCTAAATGTAAAGAGGAGGTTTGGACTGGACCTTAGAGATGGCACAGGAGGGGAGGCTTAAGTAAAGTGGCCAACCCACGAGACAGGCAAGAGTCTTGGATTTAGGACATAGGGAAACAAAGATTGCTTTATATGACTTATTAAGAAAGGAAATAACCTGGTGCAACACATGCACAGAAAGGAAAATATAGAAGTGAAAGGAATAGCAACGGGTATGAAAGAGCATGACATTTTCAACAACTGTCAAGAAGGAAGGAGGTGGAGGTAAGTCAACAAGAAAACAAGATTTCATCCAGCTGGGAAGTTCTCTTTGTACATCTCTTTGCATCACTCTTTAGAAGACTTTTTTGCAAGCACTGCCGAATAGTGACGTAGGCCTTTCTTGAACACTTGGCTCACATCTCAGCTTTGCAGTTGCAACACCTGAAGTGTCAATTGAAATTTGGCTAAGCTTGGAAAAGGAATCAGATCCTGAGCTTTCACAGTTGCATCCAGCCAGTAATACCCCCAGTAACAAAAGTACACATCCCGATGGATAACAGGCACAACCACAACTGAAAAATTAGAAGAGAGCAATCAGACTGTGTATGCGTCAGTTCTCACATGTGTACACTTAACATTTTAGTCTATGGTTGGTAACTAGCTGTGCCAGAGAATGATGCCACCCAACTGTACTCAATTTTCTACGCTATAACATACAGATCCGTTTTCATAATAGACCTGGGACACAAGCCAGAAATCTTACTCACTGTCTCCCTACTTATTCAGACTGAGTCATCAGATTTTCCAGGTTGCTCTGCTCTTAGCCGGCATGTTGCTTTGGCTAGGTTTGGATGGACGTCAGTAGTACCATCTGCCACAAAGCTTCCTGGTTTTGTTTAGTTTTTTTCCTTTTAACTTCTGCTTGTAGCACAACAGCTCTTTTCCAGTATCTTACACTGAGCACACTGTCACGTCAAGGAATACATCTTCCATGGCATGAGTTGGCCAGCTAGCCGGCCCAAAGGGAGCGCTTTAGCTACAGTAACTAAAATACACATTCCTATCAGAAATCTTTAAGCTGGAATTTCTGCAGGCTGACTGAAAGCCAAAAGTACCTGTAAGATACAGTGAGGCTGTCAGCAACCAGGAGCACAAACAGAGCAAGTGTGGGATGAGGAGATGCTCACACATGCTAACTTCAGTCTAACAAGGTTGATAGTGATGGAACAGCAGAGGATGAAAGGGATCTCAGGGGGCCATGTTGTCCCTTCTCTTGGCACTGGCTCAGGAGAGAGGGTTTTGTTATGGATCATCTTCTAGAGAAGGAATCAGTCTTTGAACTACTCTTTGTAGCATCCTCTCCCTCCATAATCTCCAGAGGACAGTAGAGACAAGTGCCATTAGACCACATTTAGCTCTTATCCTGTCTTGTTCCAGTCTGACTGCATTTAACTTCTCCTACCTTCTCACATAAAACAATTTCTGACTTTCAAATCAGAAGACTCCACCAGGACAAAGGACAAAGAACACCACAGACATGTAACCTAGCTAAGACTGTCAGGACATGTAAATCACCCAGCAAAGCTGCATAAAAGCTCCCTATCCTGCAAGCACCCCATTCCTCATCTTGCAGCTGTGCTTCTCTGTCTAGGTTGAATGTCATAGGTACTGTCACCTCAAAAACATGGTTAGCTCAGGTTGAACAGCTGTGTTTACATTTTGAGTGCAGCTCCAATGCAGCACCTCCTGGAGGGACGGTGGTTTTCTGAACACTGGAAGGAACAAACGCAGCACTCCTCTGATTGAGCAGCTAGTGCTGTTATAAGCAAAAATGTTTTAAGTGCTATTTTTTGCTTGTTTGCTTCTAGAGCTTTGGAAAAGAAAAAAGAAAAAAAAAAAAAGAATCCAAATTTCTTTGAGGGAGGTTTTTGTTGGTTTGTTAGAAAGGGCACACAACGGGTCAGGGACAGAAAGTTGTGCTATCCGGTTCCCAGACACAGGCCTTGCTCCCTTGAGCTTCAGTTATATGTAACATATTGACAAAGTGCTTTTCATATAGGCATTTATCCACCCACGGGACATTTATTTGGCTGTTTAGCTAACAAGCATGGTGCACCCGATAGTTCTGAGCATATAGGGTAACACTTTCAGTGTTTCTGTTTTGAGCTTAATTTTGAAATTGGATCTTCATGTTTCATTTTGTCACAACACTGAGATCACATCCATATGGAAACAGGATGTAGAATTTACTATTAAACACTTTAGGCTGTTATTAAATGTCAACTTAAGACCCCAAACACTACAGTATTTACATCACTAATTAAATAACATACTACTATGCTACAATGCTCAGCTAATTCTGCATCACTCCTTACTTTCAGCTCCCTACTTTATGTTGTTTCTGGTCATTCCCTTCTTGCCCTTTACACCTCTTTGACCTCAGAGACACTGGCTTCACTTCCAGCATAGAATCTCCAAACTCATCACTGACTTCCTTTCTATCTCCTCCACTTGGCTACCAACCATTGTTTTCTTGAAGCTGCTCCATATAGCTCTGCCTTCAGTATGCTTACACATAGTACAGTTTAAACTCTTGCTTTGGTTTTCAGTCAGTCTCACATCTTTTTGTCCACAAATTTATGCGCTATGAAAAGGCCCTGATCTCCTCTGCAAAAATTCAAAGAATATTAACATGATGATGGAAGTGTTTAATATTGCTGGATGGACCTCAAAAGAACCACCACTTTCACTCAGCCCTTTCATTTTTCTCTTCCTGTAGTTTGCAGGGCAAAAAAAAAAAAAAAAAAAGAAGAAGAAAAAAAAGGAGCAGAAAGCAAAAAGCACACATGCTGGAGTTTTATGTTCTTAACATTCAAGTTAAAAGTCTTGGATCAAAGTCTGAGTTTTACAAATATAACACAAGAAAAAAGACAGGCGTAACTCAATACTGAAAACCAAGAATTTGTGCTCCTTTCGCCTTTCTGAATATCCTTCACTTCAGTATAAGGAGACTACATAGCTCATCTCTTTATAGACTTTTCCACAGAGACTTCCTGGCTACAGAATTAAATGCACTAACCACTTTCCCTGTTGTCCTTTCTGACCAGGCTAGAAAGCCTACCTGCTCCTTGAACAATATTTCACTGCAAAGATCAAATAGCAAGAACATTATCCCATGAGCTAGTTGACCTCCAGCTCAAAAATTAGGGCCAAGAACAGAAGCAATTACCAATGAAGAAGTGGTGAGGTATACGTTTTCCAGCTTCTTCAGATTGTTACTAATCAAAACCTTACAACTGATACTGGGCAAAATTATACCCTGCCTTATTACTCACAGAGGGCAAGAATCACTCTAACCAGTGTGGAATCAGCACCTAATGGTGATCCACCAGAATCTGATACTCATCAAGTAGTCTGGTCTCGTGGATAAGGGTTTCATCCAATGCACAGCAACACAGAAGCAATTCCAGTTTCTCAAAAGCTATTTAAGAAATTCTTAAGCCTCATCTTCTTCTTTCAACAGCATTTTTAGCTTGGTAACATAACAAGAATAAGGATACCACAAATAGTAGGAATAACTTTTAAGCCTAAAAAGCTATTTTAGAAATATCCTCAGCTGTGAGACATAAACAAGATGCCTGGTAGTAAGATGTAATGAGAGAAAAAAAGAAAAAAGAAAAAAAGAAAAGGCACATATTTGGGATGGCTTGTGTAATTAACTCGTGCTTTTTTTAGTTGCAAATAAACCTGTTGTCCCAAACTGATAACATAAAAAAGCATGCTAAACAGTAATGTCAACTATATGAACTGTATGATTTAGCTGAGGGTAACAGGAGAGGTAGATTTTTAACACAGGAATGGCTGTATATTTTTTTTTTTCATCATGAAAATGAAACTTAGCAAATCTGATGAACTCCAAACTGTGTTCAGTTGAAACATACCTATACTGACTCTGGCTTGTCTACGGGACAAGCTCAATGCTGTGTGCAAAGCCAGAGAATCTACCTGTTAGAAAGATCAATACAGATTAGAGATATTCACGCTTTTAGGTTTATTTTTTTCTTCTTGCTGTTTTTTAAGCTCTCCAGCTTGCACACTGTGGAGTAAAGGTGATACAAAATCAGAAACAGTGCAATCTATGTCCTTGACTTTTCAATGCCGTCTGGCAAACTGTTGCAAAACGAATACCATGAGAAGCAACTTCATATCCTGGGACAGGATGTTTACACTGTCCGGTGTCAGCACGTAAATCAAACCTGTTAGTTCCTCTGCTCTCAATACAGCCAAAGGAAAAAGGCAGACTCTTCCAGAAGGCAGCTTAAAGTGGGCTTCTTTCTCTTACTATTGGCTAGAGAAGCATCCCAGGTGTTCATGTTATCTAATTTGTTAAAGTGAATATCCTCTTCATGTAACAAAATAATGACTTGTTAATTTTGTGGTCTCTGGCTTAAAAGAACGATAATTGGAAGCTCATGAAAAAAAATAATCAATGCCTTTTCTCTGATACACTCTGCACAAACAGGCAAAGATGGTAAAGATCCTCCCTTCAGTTGCTTCACAGGACCTTTTCAGTTCTTAAAAAAACCACATAGATTTCCAACATTCTTCTCCTTTCCCTTTTCTTTCAGTGATCTGCTTGCATTCTCCATGTCTGTCAGGAGACCCCAATGGACTTATCTGAAAATTCCTCAGACAGATTTTTCATTTATAACTCATGCTAAGCAATATCGTCTGCCTGGGAACAGGAATCAAACCTCCAGATCTTAAGTAAACACTTACCTTGGGCTTCATATTCTAGCTCAAGGTTAATCACAACATAGTTTGCAAAATGTGCACTAATCTGAAGACCAAAGGTGAAATCCTATGGTCAGTGAAGCATGTGAAAGTTCCTGTAAGACCAGAATTCGTGTCCAGATTACCTGATATATGCGTGTACAGATATAAACTTTAATAAGTTCACATTGTTTCACACAGAAAAAGGCTACAGATGTAACCCCCGTACTCTCACACTACAGGCAGGAACCATTAGCACTTCCCCTGTCACCCAGTAGATTTAGCTATAGCCTTGCTCAGTTGAAACACATTTCTGTGCATCTGCCCTTGAAGAGGACACTATGCTCCAGGTCCCAGACAGATGAGCCATTATTGTTCAAGGGGCACAGTGTAAGTACGTTCAAACCCTCCTTGTGCTTACTGTTACTTTTGTGGCTGAACTTGGACATCATTGCTTTCAAAACGTGAGGACATGGAATTATTCTGACGGCCCTCAGGACCAACGCTCAGTGTGCTGGGCAGGCAGCCAGCACAGGGCCTGTGTGCAGACTACCCTCTAGCACTGAGGCTCTCCCATCAACACGAGGTGCTCTCCAGGTCACTAAGATCACCCAGAGCAGACAGCCACAGACCTCCCAGCAAAGCAAAGTTTACTGTTAGTTTGCCAGGAACTCAACACAATGCCGGCATGGCTACACACTGACAATCCCAAAGCTTACAAGTTTAGTTTTCCCTTCACTTCTCTATTCCCTCAAAGTCCTAAAATTATATTGCTGTTCTTCGTTCTCAATTCTCTGATAATCCTTCCCCCCCCTCCCTCCCCTCTTTGGACATGGAAAAGAGGAAGCAGAGGGAGGTGTATTGAAAAAATGAAGCAGATTGCCATCTATTTTTGTGCTGATTGTAAAGAACATTAAACAGGCAGAGCAGCTAATGGACTAGCTTGCATTCACCTAAGTTGTTGAAGTACTGAAATAGCTCGCTCACTTCAAAACACCAGTACTTCACTGACAAGAAGTATCAGGAATTTTCTGGTACTCAAGCTGTGTGCAGACTTACAGGTAGCGCTGCTCTTGCCATAAAATCTTCTACAGCTGCTGCGCTGGCTTAAAACAGCCCCAGCAACAATCTTCCCCCAGCCTCCCCTTCACAAAACACAGCTGTTAACTGCAAACTGCACAACACAAAAAAATCACCCAAATTGCCCAATGATCATTACTGTTCAATCAAGGTAAATTGTGAGACATTCACAGACACTGCATCAGAGCCTCCCACCCCAGGAAAGAAAATCAGTGTCTGTGGTATTACATCCACCCTTCGTCTTCACGGAGCACAAGGCATTCCACAGGCAGTTTTATTTCTCACAGCACTGATTTTCTATCGATCTGTTCTGGCCTGGATTTGAAATAGGATACCACATGAAATTGGATCCTGCCAGCCTCAAACAAGTCCAGACTTGCAAAGGAGGTTAAACAAAAGGAAAAAGAAGAGTTTTTAAACACACGGTGGGAGTAAAACTAATTTTAAAATGCCCTCCATTTCTCTGGAATGGAAGTAATATATTACCTCTATAAAGTCTTTTATGTAAAGCTCTTGAAATTCTTTATTACTTATACAATGCCATTGGTGTGCACCTCTCTTTTGAAATACGCATTTTAATAGTCAACCAAAGGGCTCCAAACCACTAAGGCAATTAAGACTGTTTTAAAACTGGCTTCACTAGCAGACTTCTACCTTTCTCTGTGCAGCTGACATGTTCTGCCCCATTCCTTTAGTCCCTTCATCACACAGTCAGTGGAAGGACTTGCACAAGAATTTGATGCATACTCCCTGAATTATGAAACACAGCCTGCCTTATTGGAAAGTAAACAGGCACGAGACAGGGAGTGCAAAGAGGGAGAGAGGAAAAAATGTGAAGTGAAAAAGGTGAGTAAAATAGAAGAAAAAAATCGTTAAATGGGAAACGTGACATGGATGAGAGAGAATAAGTGACATAAGGAAAAACCAGCAATTGAAGTGTGGAAGTAAAAAGGAAAGGCCTAAAAGGATGAACAGTACATCCTGAGCACTGCGGGGCTTTGGCTGGTGTGGTGAGCCAGGCAGGCTTTGGCCAGAGCCCCAACAAAAGGACTGATAGAATTTTTAGGTGTCTTCTTGACTTGCTTTCTCTGGGGATATGTGCCGCATTGCACATTTTATCTCTTTTGTTTGTCTTCAACAGCACAAAAGAAGAAATAATTGTCACAAAACCTGCTTTGAAACTTAATGAAAATTTCACCTTTCCCATTAAGAAAGAAGAGAGAAATGTGAGGAATGTGAAAAACACAGAACCTTCTCATTAATACAACACTAGCCTCTTGCCAGCCAGATCAGCAAGCAGCAGAGCAATCCAGGTTTAAATACTAGGGATGCTTCTTTTGTCCATCAAAATGAAGGAACAAAGCAACACTGCCTAATTATGAGCATTACAAGAACACTGCCCTCCTTCAAATCAAGCACAAGGGCTCTTCTCCATCTTCAGGGCCTCTTAGGGAATCAGCCAGCTACTTCTGAGCCCCCCTGCTTCCTCTGTGAGGTCTCTTCCTGATCTGGAGGTCTTCAGAGCTGGGAACCAAACCCCCTGCCTTGATTCCCATCATCTGCACCTATTTAAGTCAGCAAGCCAGGCCAGCTGTCCTCCTGCATCCGCGAGAAATGCAATCACTCTGTTACTGTTCGGATCTTAAGGAAAATAAACATGAAAATAAGGAGTTCAGTAGAGTTTTGCCTACCTGGCTACAACTTGCTACCTACTCTGCAAGCTTAACCTACCTGGCTTTGAGGAAGTCTTCCCAGCTCCTGTCCCCAAGGTGTTGTACCAGGGCAGATTCCAGGCCCCCCTGGGACATCCAGCCTGCAGTGCTGTAGCCTGTTTCTCTGCCAATAGCTCAAAGGGATTTATGGGCTGCAGGAAGAGGGTCAGCTTGTTGTTTCGACTTCACTACCAAAGACACTTTTTTGTTTTGGGTTGGGGTTTTTTTATTTTGGTAATAGGAACCATTCCAAACTGAGATATGAGCTGAGCTCAGACTGATACTGCCATATCTCATGGAGCAAGTCACAGCGGGTTTATGAGCACAGAGTGCAAACCCTCCCTCCCCCCAGCAGGACCTTAACTTGCCCAATGCTCCTCTGCACAACCAATGACTCAGAAGAACAAACGGGCTTGCAGAGTGCCAATGCAGGTCAGCTGCCTGCCAGCACACAGGGAATGCAAGCAGCAAGCAGCCAGCTGATGTGAGGGCTCAACTTACCAATTGCAGTCATTTCCAGGCTAATAATCTGCTCCTTTTCTATAGAACTTCTTTCTTCCAGGCTTAGAAGAAAGAGCACAAACTAAAGAAGAAAGCGTTGCCCATCGAGTTCAAGCACTTTTTCTGACAAAGTTCCACACGAAGGGAAGGACAGTATTTATAAAGGAAGTTCCCACACTTCCTGTTCAAACAAATCATTCCTTGCTGTTTTTGCAATTACAGACCTACCGTAAAGAGAAGGGGAAAAAGAAGAGTCTGATGCGTTGTATTGTTTCCTTTTAAAGTCACTTATCTATGAACAAGCAGCTTCCAGATTGGAAAGAGTTAAATACGTGGGATAAACTGTCAAATTTTCAGTAACTAATTTACTCTTCCTGTAGGCCTGAAGGAAATCCACAGTGGCCACAAATATTCCTCACTCCTTTCAATACAACTCTTTGTGAAATGAATTTTAATGGCCAACGAAAGGGATCCAAACCACAGATGTAATTAAAGCTGTTGAAACTGGCTCCACAAAGTGCTGAGAACTTCCCTGAAACCCCTTGTGGGGCCGTCTGGAAGCTCTCACCGGGCAGCTCCCTCCTAGCCACGGCCATCATTGTCACTACAGCTACAACATACCACGAGCTCCCTCCCTTTTTGGTGTGCACTTCCCTCCATGTGTAGACACACTGGGGGAGGAACTTTTCTCAGAAGCATCCATGGTTTGCCATGCCACCCTGCAGAACAGGATTTGGGGGTTCTAGTTGACATCAAGTTGAACATGAGCCAGCAGTGGTCCCTGGCAACCCAAAGAACCAACTGTACATGATGGGAGCGGAGGAGCAGTGCCGAACTCTGCTCTGTACAGCCGGGAGTTGGGCTCCTTGGACCACTCCTTGGGCCAGCAGGAAGAGGCTGAAGGTTGGCTCCACCTCTGCTACCAGTGACCTGTCCAAGCCAGCGCTTGGACATTTTTGGAGGTCAACATTGCTCTGGTGTTTAGAAGTACTTGCTCTCACACCTTGTCCATCTCAGGTCCCACTCCATGGGTTACAGAGAAAGTTGTGGCGTCACCTCTCAGCCACTGTGAGCCTGACAGCCTCGCTGTGCTTGTTCATAATGTTGATGTTAAAAACTTTCTCATCCACTGTAAAACTATTTGACAACCACACACAGTGATTTAAGTTTTCAGCACCAGTTGAAGCATAGGAAGTAGAGAGATTTCTGACAATTCATGGTAGACCAGCTTCTTATTTGAACTGACAAACCTTAATTTCTAATGCTGTGACTCAAAGCAGTAGTCTGCTTGAAAGGTCAATAGCCACCTGGTACTGAAGCATTTATTACAACCGTATCCAACAAATTCCTCCAACTTGTATCCGAAGGGGGGAGGATGGAAAACAAAACCAGTGTGCTCCGCTGAAAATAACTCTTGAGATAAAAGATGTGATTGCTTTGGCACTAGAGTCTCCCTCCTTCTTCCTGAATCACAGTGAGGTGTGAAAGGCTTAGGGAACTCCTCGACTCCACTTCATGGTTGTTTTTTGTTTTTTTTTTAACATGTTTAATTTTAGATTAGAACACAATTGGATTTGGACTTAATTAACCTTTCATCCAAAGAAAATTCCTCACCTTTCATTTATTAATTTCACTTGATACCAGCTACAGAAAAACAACTCCATGCTTTTGAAGTTGAATAATTCCTAGATTTTGTTTACAAGAACCAGCTACCCAGAACAAGGGTAAAGGACTTCCCAAAACAACTACACTTAACTTAAGCATTAAAACCACTTTGAATGTTAAGATTAAAATCAATTAGTTTATGCAAACCCTAAGCTGTGTTACAGTGAAAGAAATTCATCGGCTAGTGAATAATTAATACAGCTTGTCATTTGTTCACCTCATGTGCCAAGTAGCACGAAAGAAAAGTCATTAATACAAGTGGATTGTAGAGCTCAGGTAGATCCTTGTACATTTATAATCTCTAAATCGAAAGTTTGCAAGGGGAAAAAAATCCAACAAAATTAGGTTTGGAACAAATCTAAATCCACAGTTTTTGTCAATTTGGATGAAACAGCAACAGAGGGGAAAAAAACTAACAAACAAACAAACAAAAAGCAGAGTTGCTTCTTATACTTGATAGCCAGAGGTAAGGGTCAAGATATGTTGTCAGAAACAAGAAGTCAGGTCCTTCTCAGAAACCTGTCTTTAGATGCATGAGCAACATGCACGAAAGCAGCTGGCCCTACCAGCCTCCCATTCCTGGAAGCAAAACATCACTGGTTGGCCAAGTGCCTCTATGTGCTTACTATGGAGGCGTGCATTTTTCCAAACACACACATGTTTCTTCCTCTCTGACATGAAGAGCATTTTTCAAGTCTGACATTCCACAGGTCCCTTGGCAAGCTATGTTTATTCTCTAAAACAGTGGGCTTTGATAAACAACACGCAGATTTCCTGGGGATTACCAGGACTACTCACCTCTTGTTAAATGGCACTGCAGTGAAATAAGATGATGTCAACATTATCTTAAGAACAGTGTAAATCATTAACTGCTGCACAACTAAAAACTGATTTAATTTACTGCTGCTCCTAACTCAGTTACTTGGGTTGGAATGAGTGAGAATCATTTGGGTAAAACACAAGCAAGACATGCCATGTTGCCAGTCTGATGCTGCTCTTAACCATTTCTCTCTGGCTAAATCTTTCCATCATTTCAAAGGAAAAGTGGGACTTGCGTTTCTTTTCCATTCTCAAAAGGGCTCAGAGATTTAAAAAGTAACAGTGTCAGGAGAATATTCATCACCTTTTAACCTTGAATTACAGTACAAAAGTTAAGAAATGAGGTAGGTGTTTTATCAAAGAGTTTCTCACATGCTGTTACCAACTCCTTTGCTTGAGGCTAACAGGGTAGCTATTTTTACACTGTGAAAACACTGACTTTGCATCACATTTCCGCTCCAAATGGGAGGCTGACCTGCTTCCCCTGAACACACAAGACACCTTCTCCTTCCTTTTTCTCTTTCTCTGCCCTGTCCCTCTGTGGTCCCCCCCACACCCTTCTCTATGTCCTAGCTGGCTAAAACAGGATGTGCAGCCAGTAATGTTAGACTTGAACTTTCTACTTCCTGACACCAGCAGACTCAGAAAGCTAGACAAAACAAGCTGTCCCATTTCTAGGCATTGTCTGTGCTCTGGTTGTAAGACCGACACCTTCTCCAGTCCAAGATGATAAATGATGTGACTTCACGAAAAATGATGCAAACAAGGCTTTGCCAACTGTGCTGCACAGAGCCTTTCTTTCCTGGATCTGCCTTGTGCACAGATAACATGTAGCCATGAAACTCACCTTTGCTTCTGAGGGCAACTGTGGGCCTGCATATCACAGTGATAAGCCCCGCAGCCCGTTCCAGAGTGATGCACATTTGGACACCTCACTCCTGTCTCACTTATGACTTGACTTTAAAATACTTATTACCTTGAAAGCATAAATATCCACTCTGGATTCCCCAGAAGACTACCAGTTGCCTAGTTTTGTGTTATGGCTAACAGCCCTGCCTCTCAGCTAATACCAAAGCAGTTATGGGCCTTACAGAAGCAGTCTGTTTGCTGCTGCTGCCTACCTGGGCTATCTCCTCCACACTACAGAGCTCAGGGTGGAGACACTCCTGGAGAATCATTGCTCTAGCCCATACTCTATGTGAACTAAAGCCATTTGGAGGTGGTCATAGGTCAGCTGCTCTCAGTGGCTGTGCTTGAGCACGGGTGCCCTGCAGAACCAGATGACCTCCAGAGGTTCCTTCCAACCTCAATCATTTTGTGATTCTTAATAAAAAGGTAAATCCTGAGAGGCAGATGGTTTTGCTGCCCTCTTCTTCCCAATCATATCACACCTTACAGAAAGGAAGTAATGTCATTTCCCAGGAATTCACTTTGCAGAGTGGGAAATACTTTGTGGGGTACTATAAGTTTAGGACTTTCCTTTCTGGAAATAACCTGCCTTCCAAATAGCATCTTCGCTTGTTGGGTCAAAACAGTCTTTTTCACTTTCCATTTGTCTGTCTCCCACTAAAATGAGCTGCCACCAGTCCATTAGCACACATTTTAAATATCTCTTATACAGAATATCAAATTAACTTTTGGACAAAAAGTACACTTGGTTTCACAGTGTCCAATCCCGGGCATAGTATTATTCTTATGGACAGAGTGAGCATGCAGATATGCTTCATGTACTTGTAAGAATTTTCTCTGCTTTAAATGAATAAAGTATTTATTGTCAACATGGTGACATAAATATTCACAAAACAAGGCAAGCTGTTAAAAAGCAGCAACAGCTCACTTGCCTTTAAGGAACAAAAGGATTTTTTGACTGAAAGATGCACTCTGCTCCACTGCATTCAGGCAGTGGTAGCTGCACAGCTTCCTGCAGAAGTGTGAACTGGAAGTGATGCCAGGAAGGCAATGCAATGGTCCTGTTGACACAAGACCTCTTTGCCTTGTAGCTTATGCTGAAAAAGCACTGTGAGTATTGTGTTTTGGAACATGCTTGTATAGCCTAAGATCATGTTCTGGCCAATTTTGATTCCTGGGTGTAGGCAGAAACCAAAGTAACTGAAAACAAGTATTTTTGCCTCTAATTATGGAGCATTATAGCACAGTGAGATCTTTGGTGAATCTGTCTTTTTATCTCTTGCTGTTAAGAAGCTGCAGCTTTGTTCAGTAGTTTCATTTCTGCAGAAATGCAACATTATGAAGCTGCTCACAATCCACCCTTACTACATAATACAGCATCCCACTACAAAGCTGTCTAACTGGCCACATACCTGCTCCTTTCACCTTTGAATTAAGGGAACAATTGGAAGCATTAATCCCCATTTTACAGAAGGCAATAGCCATTTAAGCAGGTCAGGTACCTAATGGTCTGTCAGGCTCAGGCAGTCTATCCACTAGTCTTCCCAGCTCCAAAAGTACCTAGGACCTGACTGACAGCCTTGGCAGCTGTGTACTTTGTTTTACTGCCAAAGAACTTTGAAAGTAAGTCTGCACTTGTGGTGACTGAACTGCAAATGTAAGTTGGGATGGCATATCCTGATTTCAACGAAGGAGAGAAGAAGAAAAAAAGCAGCTGTGAAAATGTGCACAACAAGGCCAGAGAAATCCAGTTCAGGCGCTATTTGTTCCTGTATCACCAACACAGTTGGATCTAATAGAATACACCAGATGTCTGCATCATACCTCTTGATATGAACCCCACCACGACTATATTAGCTTTAGGATGCCTTTTAGCAGGGGTAACTGTGCTTACCATGGCACCAATAGAGTACAAAGCATGGGACCATGCACATTTTCCATCCCTTTTTCTGTGAAAAGAGCTAGGGGTTCAAAAAGTCTAGCCTGGAAAGCAGACACATTCCAGCAGCTCCCAGAAATTTCCAAGAGGTATGAGATAGGATAGAGGCCTTTCCCTGCTCATTTAGCCATGACCTGCTGTGCAGTTTCTTTTGAACAGTCTCATAAAACTGAAACATTTTTTTCTGAACAGATCACAGGTCACGTAAGCTTCCCAAGGGATATATTGGTTACAGATGTTTTCATGTAATAAAATATTCCACTCAACTGCAGTATTTCTAACTGATAATGCTAAAATGAAACCATCCTTGTCTAATGACTGTGTCCCTGTACTCCTTACTGTGGTCAATGCTGGCTCATTTCTTACCATTTAGCCAACATAATATTTAATTTTTTAAAAACAGCATGTCACAAAGACAGGTTTGCATCCACAGCATGACATTCAAACTCCTCGAATACATATGAGAAGTTTTGTTTTTGCTTATCTACAGAGTAACTTATACCTAAGTTATCATTGATTTACATTTTAAAGTTGTTTAATTTTTAAACATGAGTAATTTTAATAACTTTCCAAGATTCATTCTTCAACTTGGAGCTACTAAAAAACAACATTAATTTGATTATCTGAATGGCACAGAACTAATAACAAAACATTCTGTGTGATTTCTTCCTTGCAGAACTGCTATGAAAGGTTGTTGTAAGGATGTTTCTGCAATGATCATGTAGCTCACAATAAAAGAAGAATAAAAAGAAATAAATAATAAGAAGAGGGTGAGAAGGTGACGAACATTTGTTTTCAACATATGCCTATAAAATCAACTATGGAATTCCTCAAAAATGAAGTCTCTTCCATGAACGTAAATAAAGATCCCTCAAACCAGGGCAGCTTTTGCACTGTACTATGTCTCTGTGAAAATTCACAGAATTATAGAACAGCCTGGGTTGAAAAGGACCACACCAATCACGCTGTTTCAACCCCCCTGTTATGTGCAGGGTCACCAATCACCAGACCAGGCAGCCCAGAGGCACATCCAGCCTGGCCTTGAATGCCTCCAGGGATGGAGCATCCACAACCTCCTTGGGTAACCTGTTCCAGTGTGTCACCACCTTCTGAGTGAAAAACTTCCTCCTAATATTTGACCTAAACCTCCGCTGTCTCAGTTTAAAACCATTCCCCCTGATCCTATCACTATTCAACCTCGTAAACAGCCTTTCCCCCTCCTGTTTATATGCTCCCTTCAAGTTCTGGAAGGCCGCAATGAGGTCTCCCCGGAGCCTTCTCTTCTCCAAGCTAAATAAGCCCAGTTCCCTCAACTTTTTCTCACAGGAGAGGTTCTCCAGCCCTCTGATCATCTTAGTGATCTTGGACTAAGATCCATTCCTCTTTGCTCTCCATATTACAACACCCGGATCTCACTGCTCAGACTGCAATTACAGCCACTAAGAACAATGGAAAAAAAGTGAGTCCGGGTATGACATTACCTCTACTGTGTTGACGCTTCACATATAAATTCAACCCATTTTAATTAAGTTTGAGAAGGACTGGAAATATAATAGAAACTGAACACTCTCTGAGGAGAGAGATATAAGCTTCTGGAGCACAACTGGCCTTGTGTCAGAAGTAGAATCTGTCCATTTCTTAGAAAATGCAGAAGTTAGAAACTTTTGAAAGTAGGATCTTTCGGCAAGATCAAGCAGTCATTCTTCTCAGAACTACACAATGTCACGATCCAGATATTCACTACGTTAATGCTAATTTCCAATGTTTAACATCAGTAGAACAATATGTCTCCAGAGTTAACTATAACGACCAACCTTCATATGCAAGTTTCTCAGCTATCAAATCTAAACGTATGCTTGTGCCTGGTAAAGAGACCTCACTTCACATTCCTGCACCAATCAGAAGAATGCTTTGAAGACTCACTAGAGAAAAAAAGATGGGAGATTACCCACAAAACCCCACACCCCACTGAAAGAACAATTCAGCCTGCAGCCAGTGACTCTAAAAAACTGTTATTCAGATCAACAGAGATTCCTCCTGAACACAGCAAGGGTGAATGTGACTTCAGTGTCTGAACAGCATTTGGAGGAGCTTGAGTTTGTGTGGCTCAGAGCATCCAAGAGAAAAGCTTATGTAGGGGACGTCCTTTTCATATTCCTTCTAGCCTGCATATCACTGTACTTCTAATAGTCATATTGGATTAGCTGTATGGTTAACCTGGAGCTGATACAGCGGTTAAAACTGTCAGTGTGTGTGTGGGAGGCAATGCCGCCTCTCTGATGGCCCCAGCACTCGGGAGTGAAGCCGTGCTACAGCAGATCAACTCTTGTGGCTGACAGCGGTGACATCCAGGACAGGAATGGAGCACTGCGTTGTGACTTGTCACTCTCGGAAAAAAATTGCAGTCCAGCTCTCCAAAGCATATGATCACACCCAAAAAAACAGAAGCCTAATCCGCTGATATTTCTTTCAGCGGTTGCTGAACACCAGTGACTTGGAAACAACACAGCTAGTCTTTCAAACTCAAATACTGCTTTCCTCTTCTTTTAAATGGCCTCTAGCTTGGTAAATACCAGTAACATGCAGAGATATCTCCTTTAAGACCCAGCTCCCTGCAGTTAGATCACCTGGGCTCACCAGCAGACCTGAACTTCCAGCACTGCCCCAGGAGCTGCAGGACATGGCCATCCACCTCCAGCTCCACAGAGCCTGCAGTTTTCCCTTTCTGCATTAGGCCTCGCTGTTTTTGTTGGCTGACATGACTCCCAAGGCAGCAAATCCGCATTTATTTTAGCGTGTGCATCATGTAAGTAGCAGCAAAATGCACAAAGGCAACAACCTTGAAGGCCATCTGCACGTGGGGACAAAAGCAAAGCAAAACTTTTGAGATATTCGGCAACTCCTCATACAGACACAAACTTACAGCTCTGCAGGGTGGAAAAATATTATCCTGAATCCACTTAGGGTGTGTTTTATGACATATCTTTGTCTTGCTCCGGTTGCTTAAGGACAGCACCCAGAAAGCACAGCTAACAAAGATTTGTAAGAACGCCTGTTGCTCATCTGTCTCCCTTCCTCACTGCCTTTATCTGCACAGTCAGTATCATATCCAGAACTGCAAACAGGCTTCCCTCAATGTTTTATTTTTTAAATAAATGCCTAATTAACTCATCCTTTATTTTAAACAATCCTATGCAGCAAGATGATCCAATTAAAGACAAAATATCTACTAATTTAAACCCAAACATTCTGCTAAGGCAAGTTTTGTGAATTCTAAAAATAGAAATGCATTCATAATTTTTTCCATACTTTAATTAGGCCTTTTTTTTTTTTTTGCTTGAATTTAAATATCCCTCTGCAGCATCTTCAACTGCATTGCAGTAGTAGGAACAAAATGCAAAGCACAAGAAAGATACGGTGGAAAATGACTTGTCTTCTTAGTTCATCAACTCAAAGATGAATGTAAAGTGGAGGCGTGTGTCCCCCAAAACCGAAGTGATGCAATTAAATAGGAAAGATTTCAGAAAGATGAAGCTCCCAGGACCAAATGAAACTTCTGGTTGATTTGTGTATAGAGAGATCTTGGTCCTCATCTAATCCATAGCTTTAAGTGACATGGAAGAAAATAGCATTCTGGCAGTCAAGGTGAAGGTAATGTAACTAATGGTACAGTAGGCAGACTGAGGGCAAATCAGTTCTGAATGAACTGAAAAATATGCTAGGTAGAGCTCTTTGAACGACATTACTTATAAGAGTTACAGAATACAAGGGCATGCTTCTTCACGTACAGGTTAAACTTGTAAGATGGTGAACTAATCTGGAAAGAAGTGACTTGAAGAATGACTTCAGGGCCATGGGGAGCTGCAACTAAAACTCCAGCAGTGATGCAGTGCCTGAGACAACTAATGAGATCTTTCAATACATGAACTATGGAAGACACAATGTGAAAAACGTAGTACTTCAGAGGAACATTACCAGGAACAGGGGAAGTCAAGGTTAACCAGGGCAACAGAATAGCAAGAAAAACATCTTTAAGTGGTAGTCATGAAGCTGCTGCCTGCTTTGCCTATGCCCGTGCTGAGCTTCCTCCTCTGGCTTCTGTCATAGGCAGCAGTGGGAGGGGATGCAGGAACCAGCTCCTCCCAGCCCTGACCACACTCACTCTTCCTTCCCTCTTCCTCTGCTGGGGTAGCAAGCCCAGATCTTCTGTGTGAATTTATCTTCCCCTCACCCAAGTGGTAAAAATTCAGTTTCTCTTATATGACTGAGAAGCCCGGGGCTGCTTTTGTCACTTCATTCAGTGATACTGAAATGATTATAAGCACCCACACCCACGTCTGGCATCCATACTTCACAAAAGATATCGACAGATTGAAAAGGGTTTAGGAAAGAGCTGCAAGAAAGATTCAGTCAGGAAAATATGCTCTAAAGCAACAGTCAGAAGTAATTCAGCCTGTTCAGTTTGACAAAGGGAAAGTTCAGCATGTCTTGATCACAGCCCATAGATAGTTACATTAACAAAGGACATTTAATAAAAGACACAACAAAATATGAAGCTGAAAATGTAACTTCTTTGAGACCAAATTCAGGCTGAAAACGAGAGAGAACTGTTAGAAGTGAATTCAATTAAGCCACTAGAACCTTTTATATTTGCATGCAGTAAATCTGCCATCACCTTAAGTATTTAAAAAGTGAGATTGGATGGCTTTTTAAAATGACACTATTTAGCTCAAGCAGAACTTACAGGCTGAGTGAAGTAGCGAATTTATATAAGTGTATAATATTACAGCTGTACTACCTAGATGATCATAACATTATAAAACTTATAAGCATATATTTAGTTCTTGAGTGGGCTTCCACAAACCAACTTTTCCTGTATCTCCTTTAAATGAACACAGCAGCATTGTTGAACCCAGTCTGAATTCCTAACTTGTGCCTTATGCTGTAAATGCAATACATAGGCAGTTTCTCTCTCTTCAGATACCACGAAGAAGAAATCCAATACATAAAGATCTGTGAACATGGAAAATTTCAAGATGGGAAGTTGTCTTCAAGCTTTCAATTAGCTTCCCTAATCCAGGAGCCTGTAAGCACTGATTTGCTCTCCAGGTGTATTTCTAAGGAAGGTTGGATCACTCTAGTATGTGGGATCAGATAGTGAGCAAAGGCTCACTGGTACAGCTCCTTTTTCCTGGCTCCCCCTGTTATGCCAAGCAGGATGGTACAGGAGGTACCTTGGTATTCAAATACTTGTTGGCCACTGAACAGGAGAGTATTTGCATTGCGAGTGCAATACAGAAGAACAAAACAAAGCAGAACAGCCTGGATATAGCCAAGTTTACACTAGCTAAATCCTGTGCCTCTGTAAAAATCCCACATGCTTTAGCTTAATTAAGGTATTAACACCTCAGAAATGTTGTTATGAGATAGCAGCATTTCTGAGCAGTCTGGGAACTTAAGAAATCATGCCTTCATGTGGTCAGGAGAAAAGCATGAAAAAAAAATAAGGCATTATCTCACAGAAGAGCAGCACCAGGGTGGAAATTGTTTGCAAATCCATAGTCCTTTCTTCTCTCTATCATAAGAGGCATTTACTATTTTTATGATCTCAGGAAGGAAAAAATATTAATCAAAAACAGCAGCAACAATTTCTTTTTATTCTCAAATCTGTGTGGCATTAAGCATAATTATATAAATAACTGGAATGGCAGAAACAGACGATTGCTGGCTTTGTATGGCTATTGGAAAAGATTATACTGTTTTTATCACGTCTCTCTCAAATAATGGGTATCTTCCAAGACTACTGTCAGGGAGGCTGCTTGCTGCTTTAATGCTGATATTAATATAATCTTGAAAAATACTGAGAAGGGGTCTTTCCACATACTTTCCATCAGGAAAGATTACTTAAATAAACCATTTAACCTGCTGTTGACCTAAAACCTAGTTACATAAATGTTTTAAAAATTACTTATCCATCTTGAGTAGATAAAAGCAATCCAGCAAAGTCAAAGATAACATAGGAAGTCCCTTAATGATGGCTGTATTCTCTACAGCCCCTCTCAGCATATGATTTTTCTGCTGGCAAAGCAGATAAATGGACTGCAAAAAATACAGGGGTGTGATAGCTCTTCCTCTTTGTGAAGAGCTGGAAGGAGACAGATGAACACACACACACACACACACACACACACAAAAGACTGTGAAAATTTGCAATGTGCATGTATTGGGGAACCTCAGCTATTTTTCTCCCAGTTTTTCCATTATTTGTAGTAAGTGATGCTTCATCTTCTTTATGAAACCGTTAGTAAAAATTACTGAGGCCATATAAAAAGTGAACATTGAGAGCACGCTCACCGACACCTGAGCTAACGTCACCTCAAAGTTAAAAACTAATAATTAAAAAAGACTGTCTGAAAGAGTGTGTTTCCAGATTGCTGAACAAATGCTCAAAACCTACTGAGACAAATTACAGCCAATTCAGCATGGGCACGCTGGAGATACAGGCATCCAGCTGTAGAGCAGGCAGAAGTCAGTGGGTTTATCAAGCCTAATGAGGGCTATCTCAGAAAGACAGACAGCAGCTTCATCTACCAAAAGTAGATGCTTGGCTTTGCTCTGTTGAAGGTAACCACTCCACTCAGTGATGTGGAACGAGCATAGCCTCTCGGGTGCCTCTCCTTCTCCCGTCACTCCTCCCCTGCAATCAGATGCCAGATGTAAGTTTGGAAGACTTCGGCATTTTGTCTGACAGAATAAATGTTATGTTTTTTCATGAACTGAGCTAGTCATCTGCTTCGCTGCACGTTCCCACCACCTGCCTCCACTGAGCACGTGGGGCAGGATGGCTGCCAGTGCTTCAGCGACCAGAGTTATCAGTGACACCAGCAGCTATGTCAGACCTTCACTGCAGTAGTATCATCCAAACGTGTTTTTTTTCTGTCACACATCTCACACCCTCAGCAGGCCTCTTCCTCACCTTAAGGAAGCAGCAACTCTTCTACAGGAGCAACTAACAGCCACGTGGTCTGGGGCAGTGTGCTGAGAAAAGGGCTGGGATGTGCAGCTGCAAAGGGTTGCGGCTGTTTTCTGGCTGTAAACCTACTCATACACTGCAGTGCCTCATACCATTTTTTCCACATACGCACATCATTTTCCCTTCTACTTCCTCTGGGAGGATGGTATTTAAATAAATAAAAAAGCCTTCATTAATAAATTGGTAATCTCACCAGCCACCTATATTTCCACCTCCTGAAGTGTTAAAAGAAAAAACAAACCAGCTCTTGATACTTCTGTCAATAAAGAGCATGCTCAGGATCAAAGGAATAAAAATGCTAATTATGGTGCACTCTGTAACACCTCTCTCCTGAGCCAAGTGCTCTGATTAAGTTAACCATCGTGCTAATTATAACAGCGTTTAGCACAGCTGGGGCCAAAGAAAAGCCACCTTATACCAAAGCACATTGACTGGCCTCAAATGAGATGAAGCATATTTATACCCTAAAGGAAACTTGCCTCCAGTCCACAGAAATGGTCACTGCTCATTTTAATTATGCAGAAATACCAAACTTTCCATAGGCTTTGTCCCATTATTTTCTTTTTAAAAATTGTGGATGCTTACAATCTTTTTTAATTTATTTTTTGTCATGCTGGAATCAGAAGCTTATTGCCTAGAAATTAAGTTACCAGCTCCTAAGGGAAGGCGTAGCGGGATAACACATCTTTCCAATTTAAAGGAAAGCCTGTTCTTCTGCCTTTTCTTGGTCGATATTGCTGTGAAGCACTCCAGCAAAAAGGTAGGAAGACCACTCCACTCTATATTTTCATTTAAAATGGAATAAAGTGCCATGCAATTACCAGCAAAACCATCTGTCACATTTCAGCAGTACGTTTGGATAGAGAATGGGGGTGATAAACGACGGCTAAGTCTAAGTGAAAGTTAATCCTTCCCACCAATTCCATGAAGGAGGGGGAAAAATATAATAAAATCAATACATTTCTGCAGCTCTGAAAATTGCATCTTCAGTGGATGCTACAAACCTTGTTGCACATAGCATAATTGGAAGAAAGATTTTTAAACGGTTATGTAGTTATAACTGTATCTTCCATTCACCTGTTCCCTCCTTGAAGAACTCATCAGCCTTACTGGCTGCATCTTCCAATGCACCTGGTTGAAGTATAAGATCTGCTAGCCATGAAGGAGCTAACAAAATTACCTGCACCTCAGTATTACTCCTCAAACCATTCACCCTCCTGCAGCATTTGCGTAGCAGATGAACAGACTGTTTTCAGCATGAATTCAATAATTAACTCTGAATTAAACAAGTCATCTAAACACAATGATGCAACTAGTGCTCCAGAGTGGATATGTGCTTTCTGAATTCCAGGAGTGCTCAGTGTGCTCCTATTTTGCTGCAAGGATTTGGGAATCACCAAACACCTTGAGTGGCACCTTCCCATCTACTTCTGATGTACTGCATTTGCTCAAACACACACCTATATGTATAAATACTGCACTGTTTTATGTAAATTGGTAATCTTTATCTAAATTCCTTACTGCATTGATAGGCTGGCAAGGGTTTAAGTGGCTTTAATCCAGTGTCTCACCAGAGGTTTACTACTGCTTGTTTGGAAAGGGGAGAGCAGAGGTACTTCAGAGGCCAGGCCCAATATACTGGCTGAACTGTTTGAGAAAGCAGAAACCTGGGAAGAGCACCCATTGAAAGGGTGAAGACTACTGATATCCCACTGCCAATATAATTACCAAGAACACAATTATCAGGACACCATAAAGCACTGCAACCTTTGGACAGAAGTCAGTGTGTGGGGCTTAGAGTTGTCCATGAGGGATGTTAGACTGTCACACATAATAGAAAGTGTAGCAATAAAGTTAAAATTAGGGCACTTGAATCCTCTGCTTTTTCAGTGACATTTATCTGCCTCTGCCTTCCTGCCATTCACAGATCCTTCTACATGTGGCTGCTCTGATTCAGCACCTTGCTCTACAAGGTCATGGGTGGAAGGGACAGGCATGAGAGGATGATCAGGGAGGGAAAGTGATATCAACAACTTCCAATTGTTTTGTTTTACAGCTGCTAAATGGAAATGGCCAAGCCCTGTGGGAAGGATCACAGCATTATGGGGTGTCAGCAGAGAGTACAGCTGGCTGGTGAAGAGTAACGTACAAAGCTGGTTACTTGGCTATCAGTTAGAGTATCAGACAATGTTGAGTACATTTACTATGTCATTGTTACTTTACATTGTGGGTATCTTCCACTGCTGAGGTAAGTTTAAACATTAATTCTTATGTACTGCTTACATTTCATGCCAAATTAATTTCCACTCTGCATGCATACCTCCAGGACAAGTGGAGAAAAGATTATGCAGTAGATACTCATGTACCATGATGATAAGTATAATAGGATAAAAAGAAATAGCGAAGTAATTGAGGAAGCAGAAGGGTAAATTGCATACTATAACGTTAAGACAAATCACTTCCTGGGATGACTTTATACGGGGTGCTTGTATCTCCTGCACCTAAAGTGTTCAGGAATTAAAGGTCACATCCTGCTGTCAGTTGAAGCTCTAAGCTGAAATTGCAAAGGAAAGTAAACAGATCTGCCTGGTTTCTTTTTCTGGAGTTTTATTACAACAGTGTTTTTTGACTGAGACAGAATTGTTGCTGTAGAAATGAACACATATGCTGTCTAATTACCTCTGTTTATCATAAAGGAACCAGAAGTACTATTAAAGCATGGTCACCAAAATATTTACTTTTGACTGTTTTAGAATATTAGTTACATGAACTTTAATTCTTGAAATAATACCAGCTAATGACATGTGCTTCGTTTGGTAGTTAAACACGTGAAGTAAAAAGCTTGTATCTGACGAATTGAAAGTAATTTTGTATTGAAGTAAATTAAATGTATTTCCCAGATGTTACAATGAGACTGGAGGAGGTGAAATGAAAGTCACTGCTGATACATTCAGACACTTGTCATAAAATTCCCAAGGAGGAAACACTTTAAGAGGTAATTGCAGAAAGGGACACATCAGAGGTGGGAGGTTTGTGGTCCCACCGACTGTCTACATCTGAGCCTTTTGTGACTCTGTGTCATTTCAAAGAGGGTGACCCATGATTGTGCATGAAACATGCTATGTAAACATTAAAGTGGAATGGCAAGTGAATGGTGATGTCCACAGACCAGCCAAAGGTGTCTTTCCTTTCAGGGTCATCATATATTTGACATTAATATTTGATATTTGATAATCTCATATATTGTCCGTACTTTTCTCTTTCAACCGCTTCCTCATCCACGTGTTCCTGGAGGCATTTGGTTCCTTCTAAATGCTGGAGATGTGGAAAAAATAAAACTTTTTCTACTTTTGACTCCAACCTTCAGCTTCATTCCCAGATCAGGATTTTACACTACAAATATTCAAGAGCAATTCATGGGGGTGTCATGAAGCTGTTCACACATTTCATTCATTTTTTGTCTTTTTTTTTTGTAAATTTTTTATTTTTTTTATTGACAGGTTCTACTAAATTATCTTCCAATAAAGTGGAAAAATAATTTTATTAAAAGTAGTGATTATGCCAAGTTTATCCTCTTATTAGGATTACAGATTTTCTACAGTTTATTTGGCAATCTGCTTTAAAGTGCAACAGATGTCAGCTTTTCATGCTAGACTAATAAAAGCATCTATACCATTCTGATCTGGTGACCAAAGCAATATACTAAAGGGAAACACTTGAAGAGTAAAAGGGTGTCCAATTTCCAGATTAAAAACACCCCAAAATCTATCATGTAACACCATAGAAGAAGGAATATGGGGTTATAAAATCCCAAACCAACAAACATCTTTGATAGTCACATAAAGAGATTTAGCTAGACAGTTACCATTGCAACACTGATTTCTGCTTCCTGGGACATACCAATGTTACTGTCTTAACATATAGAAGATTGATAACTTTCTAGATATGGTATCTACAAACAGAACATAATAAAATAGATTCTAAACTCCAGATGTGTATTTTTAACCATTCTGTCAGGCAGGTTGACAAACTGCTCCATAAATATTATTCTTATGTTTCACATTGATCATCTTCAGATATACTCAGTGGTGTAACACCAATAGCTAAATCACAATGATGGAATGCTACAGTAGATCCTTTAACTGCAAGGAAAATTAATTCTAATTAACAAAATCAACCTTATATATATGTTGTCTAAACATATATATAAGGCAGGAGGAAAAAAACAACTCTAAATGAAGCTTTCACCAACACCTCAGACTCCATAAGTATCAGCAGTTCTCCTTCCCAGCTACCGGTCAATGCTCATTTATTTCACACTGCTCAAGCATAAGCACAAATTACTGGGGTTTGCAAGGAAACGTATCACACAGAAGCAGGTAACTTTAGCGTTCCACAGAGGGACAAAGAGAAGCAGTTAAAAACCTTAATTTTACCACCTCCTCAGGTTTTTAATATTTTGGGAATGTACTTCATATACCAGTAGATCTAAAATTTATCTAATTTGAAAATAACTGCTTTGGTTCCCTTGGTAAGGAGCAAAAGCTAACTGAATAGCAGTGGGTACTACAGCTCTTTCTTTGGGATTCCCTCTTAACATATTTTGGCAATGAGAGAAACTACATTGTCACAGTATTTCTTCACTGTAAGTCAGTTCAATACAATACACACAAGCCTTTTTTTTTTCAACACAAAGCTAATCTGAAAAGTAAGCATTTCTAAACAGGAGGAAAACAGGAAAACATGCAAATAGGAAGAAAAGAAAAAAGAAGACAACTCAATGTTTCAGAAAACTACAAATCCCCAAATTTACTCCCAAAGTACCCATATACTTGTTATAAAGATGAATAAACCTTGGTGATATCTTCAGGTGCCAGTACTCAACAGAATTAAGCCATGTAGTTGGACTCACTGATCCTTGAAACTCCTTTCAGTCTGGGATATTCTATGATTCTAAATATCAAAATATTAATTTCAGGCCATTTAAAATTCTTAAAAAGAGAAGAAAATCCTATACTTACCCATTTAGGGTTAGGATACTATTACACAGTCTTATCTTCACTGTCATAATTTAAGAAGGAGAAAAGAAGTCCTGAATGAAGACAGGGCTAACCAAGGAAGCAAAACCTCCATGGATGATTTCTTTTAATAGTGTTTGTGTTTTTTTTCTTAGGCATGGATGCATTTCCTTTCACATTCCTCTCCAAAAGCTGCTCTGAGCCCATCACTGCACTGCATGTCAAGGTGACCTTCCCTTGGTGAAAGGAACCATGACAATTTCAGTCTTTGCTACCAAGCTCTACCAGTGCATTTCCTTGCTTTTCCTTGGCTGTGCAAAGTTCATATACATAAAGGAAGGGTGTTAGATAGCAGAAAAAGAAGAAAAGCAAGAAAAAATTGAAAACTTCAGTGAAGATTTCAGTCTGGACAAACAAGGGACTCATTTTTACCATCAAAAAGGTTAAGGTCACCAGACTAACGTTCACGCTTTCTTATTGCGGGGACAAAAGAATACACCACAAAGCAAGTAGCACACGTAGCACAATTGGCAGCTGGCTTGAAAATGCTCGCGTTCAGTTGACTATGAAGAATGAATTACCCTTATGTTTGAACAAAAAAACCCAACCTGATCTCACCAGGCCAGAAGTACAGCCACATTCCAGGCGCGATGTGTGACAGCGCACAGAATGTGAGTTTCAATTTATTCTGCGCATTTGAGCACACACAAAAGCCTATATGGTTCTCATTAAAATAAAAGATATCGCCAAACTTATAAAAGAGCATGGAATAATTTAGGTTCTTGCTCTCATGTGGAAGAAATAACTTTTCTTACCATTTGCTGTGCTTTCTCTTGGATCTGGGATCAAAGTCACCTATATTATTCTCATATCTATAAACAACCTCCAGTGGATTAAAGATCTTCCTTATTCCTTCTTTTTTTCTTTTCTTTTTTTGTTTTTAATGGAAATTTCCTTGACAAAGGGCAACAAAGCATTCTCTATCAAAGAAAGAGTGCTGTAGATACCCGCCACTTTCAGGAAAGGACATTTAGATGCAACTCCGCAGAGTTTACTTAGATTAGCCTTACAATGTTCTTAAAAAGGAGTTCTAAACCTTTCATGAAGATTATGTATTAGCAGTGGAGCAGCTTTAACAAGCTCATTCATTAGTAACGGGTGTCTTTGGGTGCCAGTCCAGCCTTCCCACAGCAGGTGCTTGTGCTGCAGCCCTGTGTTACGCACTGTCTGGCACCTCCAGGCCTGGCAGCACCGCTATGCAGCAGGGCCTGTCCCGCAGCCTACATGCTTCACAGGCTGGAAGGACCATCCCATGATCATCATGGAGATTCCAGGAACAAAATATCTGATAGAGGACGTGCAGGTTACCTTTCTCCACGTTAACAGAGTTACTGTGTGAAACAGTGGTCTCACCTGTAAGGCAAATGTTGCATGAGATGTTTACTTTGGACCTTACATAGAAGGAACTCAGGTTAACTGTGAAGAACTGAGCTCAAAGGACCAGTGAGAGAAGCATAACATAAGACTGATTAAGAAAAGGCACTGAGAAATTAGAAGGCTACAATTAAGCAGGTCTAACACGGCCATTTTATTTTGTTGCTCAGACCCCAAACTATGAAAGCCTTCTCCTGCTGAAGCACCATCCCAGGGGCTGCTAACTGTGTACAAAAGCGACTATCAAGAACATTTTGCCAAACTGTGCAAATGAGCCAGAGGGGTCTGAGAGACAGTGGGAATCTCAGAACACAATGAATTAAACATAACTGATGTGCACACATCAGACATCAAGAACCAGACATTTGCATCGACTGTAGGTGTTTATGAAAGACAACGATATCAGCGTTCTTCATTTAATAAGGAAGCATTCTGGGTTGGTTCATAATTAAAAAGGAGTCTTAATGCATATAGCTACTTAAAAATCATGTAGTTACAATTTAGGCAAGCTATTGTTTTAATTGAATTAAAAGCTAGTAATTTCATGAGTTTGCACACAACAATATGAATCTCTATAAGGAAGAAAACCCCATGAAATTAAATGAAAATTCTGCTTTCTCATCCTACTTCCCTCCAGCAAGCTTAATTCAAATGCTATTACTAAGTTTTTGCTGACATATCATCTACAGACAAGACAGAAAGGATTGAAAAAAATGTTTGGCAAGAAGGATAATTAGCTCTAGTTAAGTAAAAATGCTACCAAGAATTGCACTCTTAAATATTAAAGAGAACATTAACTTAGTAACCAATTTAACAGGAAGTATTTTAGTGATTGCAGCCAGGAACATAATAATTAAGAACAAAACATGCTGTAACAATATCAGTTCTCATTGGAACTGCTTTAATGGGTACTTTCTGTTTGCTTGTTTCTCAAATGGAGAAATAAATATTTTAAATCTTAAATAGCATTTATGTGATATGTAAGTTTCTGGAGGAAAAAAAGAAAAAGTAAATGAAAGCAAAAAAAAAAACCCAACTGGAATTTGCCTCTCCATATAAAACATTGGTTTTCCATTAAAATCGCCAACGGCAGTGCCCATGGCCATATCAACTAACATGAACTTCAGAAAATTATTTTGCAAAATAAGACTGACCTTGCAAGTGACAAAGATGCATTAGGTCCCTCTTCAGTTGTTACACATGAACTGTACACTGCAGTGATACTATAGGAAATCTATGAGACAGTCTGCCAGAGCTAAAGACATGACTTGCAATAAGACAAACCAACTAAACAAACACAGCAAAAACCCAAACAAACAGAAAGGAAGTTGAGAAGCAAGTATGAGCTAGAAGATAAGCTACCTTGGAAGATAAAGGAGAAATATTAAGATATCATGCTGACCAAAGCAGCACAGTTATTCCATCTGGGAATTCAAGCACTGGCTTCTTTACAGCCTTCCCCTCCACGTGGTTAACTACAAAAGACACGTTGCATTCCAAAAGGTAGTCGTGTTATCTTTTTTTTTCCCCTTCCCTTTTTAAATGAAAGACACAGCACTGCTTTCTCTTCCCCTTGCAAATAGCTCTGAGCTGGAATGCAGAATAAATGCCTGAAAGACTACTCTGTGCTGGAGGGTTTAGCAGCAAAGCAGCAGTCTCAATATGAAACAGATGTGTCACAACAAGTTTTGGGTGGAGAAATGTGTTCGCTCATGGTATGAGAATGCTCAGGAGGGACTGCCTCTCACCATGCAGACACTGAAAGAATGAAGAAAGGCAGGAACAGGCTCAGCAAAAGTCACCAACAGAAGGATTGATGCTGACTTTAAAGCATCATGACCACTCATTCCTTAATACTCTAACAAGGCCCCAGTGATGTATGCACAGCATTAGTTTGCATTCTTGCAGTACCAAGAGCCAGAGAGTTTTCAAAGCTTTTCCATGAGGGTAAGTAGGATAAGGTAAATGATGATTTTGTCAGGAAAATCTGGAGTATCCTAAGCTTTATTATAATCTTCAAGCTGTTGTGCTCTCCCCAGTATCAGAAAGCAGAAGTTGAAGTTAAGCCTGGCAGGTACATATCACTGGCTACACATAATTCAGAATTATTCTCTTATGACTTAGACATGCACTTAAAGACACTTAAAGAATATATGCCTGCCCCAAGCAATCCAAGAATCTAATCTAGACCTAATTAGGAGTAGGCAAGTACTTAGGGAAATTAGTCATTAGTTTGCAAATTCAGACTTCTGTCTCTCAGCTACAAGCTTCCCTTTTATTTAATTCTCTCTCCCCCTCCCCATCTTTTGTGGTGAAAGAGCACAGGAATAATGCTGTACAGCAGTAGAAATTTGGGAGGTCCTGCATAGCTCATCCCAAATTAGTTTCATTAGGTGGCATAGAAAGAATAAAGTGTTCGGGAATAACAATTTCTAAAGTGAAACAGAAGCAAACTAAAAACTCGAGGAAAGCAGAATAGCAGGAAGTCACTCAAAACCCATAAAGCTGGAAACCCTGGGTGTGTAGAAAGATGTTAGGAAACAGGGAGCAGGGAGAAAGAAAACTTTTCTCCTCCCCCCAGCCAGCAGTTTTGAATTTCAAAATAATATCCAAATGAGCTGCCTTCCAGACTGTGTAATAAGCTCACCGAGCCACCTGTAACAGGCAATCTGTCCTTCCAAAGCCTCTTTGCACATCTTTCAGCCCAAAACATAGAGAATAGACAATTAGTAAATGAGAACCACAGTCTGAAGACAAGCATTTTATAAAATCCAGTTGCCAGATGATGTAAATATACAACCACAGTAACACAAATAAAGATGCTAAGTACAAACCACTGCACTGTAGTGTTGCAGGCTAAACTTGACTTTCTAGTCTCTGATGTGCTTTTCGACTCAGCATCACCATATCATCACCATATCAGCTGGCATTTTTTATTCTTCTTTTTTAGCAGAAGGCAAAAATTCTGAAATGCTACAGGATGCTGGAAATGTTTGTGGAGAGACTTCTGTTCTCCCATGAGGTCCTGAGCCTGTTCATAGGGTCCCCATGTGCCGTGGCTATGAAAGCTGCAGCAAACACTTGAGCAATGCTTTGCTGCTGGCTGGGATCCCTTGGCTGACTCAGTGTGCAGCGGGTCTGTAAGAGTAGGACAGCCCATGTGGTGACACAGAGCTTAAGAAAAGCCAGGTGCAGTTGTGCAGGGTAATTGGTAGGCAAGAGCTAAGTAAACAGAGCTTGCCAGGAGGAGAAATTCAAGTGTCTGTGACATTCCTTACCCATTACTACAACGAGAAGCTGAGAGCAGCCTGGCATGATCAGTGCTGGGTGTAGGCCATGACAGCAGCTCTATGGGTACAGTGGACAGAGGAAATGTTACAGGTCTTGCAACAGCAGTGCCAAGCTCTGTTCCAGGCGCTCAGGGCACAGCCGCTGCTCTCCTTGCAGGGAGTTTAGGGAGCCAGACAAGGAGCAACTGGCATGCCCAGCTGGTGCCCGACATGGAAGGATACATACGCTTTGAATTTAAGTCTGTCTTCAAGCTCACTTCATCCCTTTTCCTGTCAAGCAAGCTATTTATTTGAAAGGATGATCTGGATGGAAAACTGAGACAGACAGGGAAGTGTTTGGCACTGTCATGCATAGGGACGTTTGATGCATTTGTTATAGGGTGAGCTGTCTCCCTAGCATGTGTACAGGGTAGCCCACTGCTCTCGCTCAGCGAAGATTCATCTTTGTGAGGATATTTTAATACCTTAAAATCTGTAGTTAAAGCACTGCTCCTGGGGCATCCGCTCTCCTTCCCCATGAAAGGTGAACAAGGGGAGCAGGGCACAGGGTCCCACATACTGCCAAATTCCTTACAAGAATTGGAGAAAAGACTGTTCTGATTCACCACTGTGCTGCAAAAACCAGGGAGCGAGGGGGCAGGAAAGCACCAGGAAATTCAACACTCTGCCCAGCATCCTTCACATATTTACCCATGTTTTGAGTAGCTCAGTGGATGTTTATGGATGACTTGGCTGTTCAGATAGATGTATTGCAGGTGCCTTGTATGCAGTCAAAGAAGTCTGCTTGCTATCATTCCTGTCCGCAGGCAGATGACGATGAAATCATTAGGGAGACCCACTTCTGAGGTCAGCACTAGGAAATTTATTCATCAAGGATCAATTCAGCTAGGCTTCTTCAGCTCTTAGCTACTGGCTATTTGGGAGGATAACAAACCTGCTAACTAACTTACAAGTGCATGTTGTCAAAATTTCTTATCAACAAGGCTTGAAGTAAAACTAAAGGCTCAAACAACATGAATAATAAATGAAAATGACTTGTACTGGTACACTCAGCAAAACCCAGGGGTGGGAGGAAGTGGAACTCTGCTTTGATTCAATCCCCCTTTCTTTCCAATACTGCATTTCTTTTTCTCCTGCTCTGTATTCCAAAACAGGTTACACGGTTTTGCTATGCCAGAGTATGAAACCTCCCTCAATGGCTTGTGCTTCTGTACAGAAGAGGAGGTGTGCACATAAAGGATGGCACTAAAGAAACAGTGCAACAAACCTGGAGAAATGCATACAATTATAGCATCCAAATACACAGATGTGAACACAGACACACACACATACATACAAAAAAATTCATTCCAAGATGTGTACCTTCGTGAGTTGAACTGCTCCAGATGGGAGATTCAGAAGACCAACAGAAAGAAGAAATGTTAAGAAAAGAAATAAAACAACATGTTGGGGTGCTCATCTGGCTATCCTGGAAATCATTGTTTTCCAGCTGATTTTAGCTGCTGTGCTAAGCTATAGTGACAACGTTTTGCATACAGCTGTAACTGAATGGAGAGACTGCTGGAGCAGATGTAACTGCCACAAGTTCAGGACAGTAAACCTGTGCTTAAAACAACTGCAAAGCATGTGCATGAGGGTTTTGCTAGGGGGTCTTGTCTGACTGTATGACTATCATGTTCTGAACAAGGGCAAAGCATGCAGGGAAAAAAAAAAACAGAGCAAAAGAAAAGCAAAATAGAAAGCTGAAGAACAGGTAGAACAGGATCTGAACAGTTTCAGTTCATTATAAAAGAATTCAGCACATAGCTGGAGGATAAATGCAGAAAGCACTGGTCTTGTAAAATGAAAAAGAAAAAAAAAAAAACCCAACCCCAACAAAAAAGCCACACAACAAAACCTGTCTAACTTAAGGAATTAACACGTCGACTTTTCACTTTGCCATATGGTACTCAACAATTTCTCAGACTGACAAATGAGTTTGTGTGGGGTGTTTAGAAAACTGTCAGACTTGCATCTTTCCCTCTTTGGCCAGATAAAATTATTATTGCAGTGTCAGAGATATTCTGACAGACTCTAAAATCCCTATATTCTTTCAAAATTTTGCTAATATTATCTGAAGAACAGAGGGAAGGAGGCAGGCAGAGGGTTTGATCTGTGATACTACATAAGACCACACAGAACCATTAAATAAATTAAACTGTCACAACAGAAGGCCCAATTCCTTCTGCTATCAGCATGGATCAAAGAGCTCCCTTCAAAATACTTTTCCTCAAAGAGACTTGTAATTTTCCCTGCTATATGTTCACCTGAATTGGCAGAAAGTCTCAAAGAGGAGGAGGGCTGTGAAGAAATACTCCTAACAGTAAGCTAGACAATACCCTTAGCCATATTTACCTATAAATAGCTTAAATTCCAGAAGCTTCAGAGAAGCAAGTGAAAGCTCCTCAGCTTTAGCAGTAGAGACTCCATTGCTACTTTGCAATCTTAATGAACATCCTATGGGTGGTTTCAACAAAGCTCTGAAATTCAGTGCTGAATCATCAAGTGAATGAAATGCAATGATGGCAACAGTCTGCCATCCGGGCATCCTGTGCCCAACACATGTGAAGACTCCCAGCCTACCTAAAGGCAGCCTACCCCAGTGCCATACAAGGTAGCTGTTTCAGAGCTTGAAAAGCAACAGCAGTAGAAAAAGCTGCATGAGGTTGGTTTTCTGTAGCCTCAGGTTTCCTGCAGTGCTGCAGCCCCTTGCAATGCTTGGGTGTTTGTAGCTCTCGATCCTCAGGGCGAGCCAGTTCACACAATGTGAGTGCTCACTGGCATGGAAAATGCCCGCATAGCCTTAATCTCTGTCTGCTACAGAGGCTCCGTCCTGACAGGCTGAGATGCTCTTTCCAAGACAACTCAGTGGTTATGATCCCCACAATGATGTCAGAGTAATATCATGGAGCTGCTGTAAGTCACAGTTATCCCACTCTGCCCCACTCAGAACCGCACCGCGACATTTCTAAGCTCCATCTGGAAGACCTTTTGCTAACCCAAGTCTTTTTTAAACAGGAAATGATGAGCTTTCCCCGTGCAAGTGCTCATCTGTGGAATTAATCAAAACAACCCAATCTCCAACCAAGTAAAACTCGAGTATCATTGCTAGAGCTGTAAAGGCTGGGAGATTGCATTTTCACATCTACCATGCCCACAACAAGCTGTTTAGAAACAAAGCCCTGCAACAATCTTCGTCTAAAAATGACATTTCCATCTTTTGTTCCATGGAAGTGATAAACAAGATTACTCAAGCTCTTAACTGCTCAAGTGGGAGGGCACTCATAGAAGCTTTTTGTGGTTATTACTTCCCACAGTATTTTCAGGGGTGAAAAAGAGCCCAGAATGATAACAAGGAACTTCCAAGGGAAGTGGCATCAAAAATGAGAAGCCAGGAAACCATCAGAAAAGAACCATCGAATACAAATATCTTCCAAAATAGAAGCGTCCACAGAACCACTGCAGCCAAATTATTCAAGACAAAATTATGCACATCTATTCAAACAGTGGTGCCAGACATTATTAGGTAAGAAATCTGAAGACTGCATTTTAAAGCACCTTCTGTTTTTCTCATCCTTCTCTCCTACTCTCCAACCAAGTGAACAAACCATGAAATTATCTAACTCCAAATGAACCCATCCATGCAATTGCCTCACATTCCCCTGTTAAGTTTTATTGCCCGGTAAGAGTAAAAATTAAAAGCTTTCCTTAGAAACTGAGAAAGTTACCAAAAACATATTTTACAGTTTCAGACAAAACAGTATTGTTCAGATGTACTTGAGAGAGGTTCCACCATTGATAAAGACTTTCACAATGGAGGAAAGATAATAAATCAAATCTGCAAAGCTACCCTGTGAGCACAAGTGTTCCAGACTTAATTAAAAAGAGGACCACAAGGATCTGCTTCTGAAATAAGGCTCCTTTGCTTTCTACCTGTTATACACAACACAGACCAAACACCTGCTGATTACATGAGACCATAAGTTTACAAATGAATAACATAGAAATAATGCAAAAAGAAACTTGACAAGGTAAAAAAAAAGAGACCTACAGAGCACAGAAGTGTGTGGCACATAATATTTTTTTCAGCCCTTTGTTCTTCCAGATAAAAATACAGTGCTAAGTAAGATGCAACAAGGTAGTTAAATGAGAAGACAGATTGTTACCAATGCCATGATAAGAATGACTACCCTCAGCAGTTTGGCACCCACCACTGAGGAGGACAGGAACAGTTTGTGCTGCAGAACAGGTAGGGCTGCAGAGGGAAAGCCACAAGCTGACTCAGAAGAAAGGATGAGGAAATGTGGGGTGCAGGCAGAGGTTTTGTGATCTTGTAGGGTGCTTGGATTTCCCACTGGATTGCAGCCTTCCCCTGTGTTGTACGGGAGATATGGCTGTTCCACCCACATACTGCACAGCCTCTCTGATCAGAAGGTAGTTCCTTACTCCATAATTTTTCCTCTCCATAGTACTCTGGCACAAACTCTGTTCAATTGTGGATTTATAGAAACAGGATGCATTGCTCCACCAGAAAAAGAAAAACAATAAAACAACCCAAAACAATACAAAAAGTCAAAAAAAAAAAAAAAAGCCACATACTAAGAATATGTCTAATATCATTTTAAAGTAATACAGGAGAAGTCTTTATCAGGAGACATATTTGCTTCACTCTCCCCTTTTTAAAAAAGAAAAGGTTTTGTCCCCAAGCAAAAGTAAGCCCTTGAAGAGATGCTGGCACTGTGCTACAGACTTTTCTACTTAATGAGAGTCTGGGAAACAAGTTTTCAGTAGCCTACACAAGTTCTCAACAAAAATACAGATCAGCCTGCATTCTAGAGCCAGTGAATGATTAATGTCGTTTGAAATCTAATCATAAAACCATTGACTATTCAAACATGATAATGGAACTGACAAGTAGAACATATGCATTCAGCTAGAGAACTTGGGTGCATCACCTTTCTGCTGAGAAAGCCTTTGTTTTCACACAGACAAGCTAATACCTACAAAGAAAGGGGAAAAAGGGAGGCAAGCAAAACCATTTAAGATGAATGACTGTGAGCTTTTATGAACATAAAGTCATGAAGACTTAATGCTTATTTTAAAAAAGGCTGCTCAATTGACTGAAACGGGATGTAGTTTATTTATGGCATATTTTGCTTCTCTATATGCAGGTGAACTTGCAGCATAAAATGTGCAATTATACTGATAAGGTCAGTGTGGTTTGGTGTGCCAGAGGCTGCCATCCACACCTCCTGGGAAACTCTTGCGCCAGAACTGTTTATGGGAGGGTAGGGAGCTGCGATCTTGCTGCCAAAGGACAGAAAGCTATTGATGAGGATTCACATCTGCCTGCAAGCTTTAATCTCGAGAGATGACCAAACTGCTCTCGGGGCTGCAGTTCTTGCACATTCACACACCCCAGGGTGAATGTGGCAGCAGCAGGCAGTGAGAGAACTTCAAGCAGGAAGAATGCAGCTGGTTGTGCGCTCCCTCTTCCAAAACCAGATGTAGAAACTGTGAGGAGTTCTTGACAACTACAAAATATGGAGAATAGACAGATTTGTGTTGAAGGCCACTGTTCTCAAATTGACACAGAAGTTTCTAAGCCACGCAACAAGCGAAAGCAGCAGCTAAAATTCCAAAGTCACAATGCAGTATGATATCTAGCTTCCATACATCTGGGTACTATTACTGCTGCGGAGATGCCTAGCAATTTGTATTAAAAAAGGAGGGCAGTGTGCTTCATGCTACTGTCGGGAGCTTCCCTACCCCGAGGGGTTCTCCATCCCAGAAACCAGAGAAAGTTAAAATCAACCCAAAGCAGCCCAGGGTCCTGAGCAGCCTCCCACATCTTAGATCTCTTAGGCATCTGTTTTATCATTTAAGAGGTAGCATGTTCAGCACAATTCAGGAGAGCTTCATTGCTTTTTAACGACAAAAAGAAAAAAAGATCATCCCATTTTTGCTGGTAAGGCATTTTACAATGCTCAATATTAAGCATTAAGTACTTAACATGACTTGGAGTGTACTTGTTTTAACATTAATGATTACTAATGTTATGTTACATAAGCCCACTGCAAAAAAAAAAAAAAAAAAAAAAAAGCTGGAGATTTATAAGTCTTATCCCAAGGTGCTCAGTGCTAGTGAAGACTCTCTTCCTCCCTCTGGGCCATTTGGCCTCCAGGCCTCCCTGTAGGCTTCTTACAGCTCTCACACACAGCCCTGGCACTGCCACTGTGAGCAATTACCTCTATGATCTTGTTGAGGTAAGTTGTATACATAGGAGATGTGTTTCTCCTGCTAAAGACAATAAATGAATGTCCTTGTCTGGAATGTTGCAACGCTGCTTCTCTGAAAGGAATGAGGAGCATGTGGCTGGTTCCTAACAATGTGTTATGCAGCAGGATGTGTGGTTGGAAAGAAAAGGATATAAAGATAGAAAAGAGACAGAAGGGGGGGGGGGAGTGCAGAATGAGAACAAGAGACACTTCAACAGTACAATGACAAGGAGCATATGACCATCAACTAAAAAAAAAACCAAAAAAAAAAAACAACCAACAAAAATGGTGTACATATGGGAATGAAAAAGAAAGATACTTTATGTCATAAAGGACAAATTTAACTTGCTTAATTAAACTCATGCCTATGCTTTGCCCTCTTCCCAATCAGTCCTGCTATGCTGTATATGCATTAGATGCAAGTGGAACAAAATAATCTACTTAGAGTATTGTTTGCTTACTTGCATATTCCCAGCTTCTATGAAAACAGAAGGGATCTAGCTAAGAAATTCAAGGGAAGGGAACAGGATGGCAGACATGTGGCTTGGCACTCTCCAAAATTTGCTTGAGCTTTCTGGCAGCTCCCCAATAAGTTTTATAGGAAACGGTCCTTCTGAAGAGCTAGCTGGCACCTACAAATCTTGTAGACATCACTCCAACTAAATAAGGCTCGTTTCTCATGCAGGGGAAGGATTTCCCCTTCCTCCATTGCACACCACACACTGAAAAGAAGGGCAGCAGACAAAATGCTTTTTGCTTGTTTTCCACCCCTAAGCTTCCACAGAGGGACTGTTCCACAGATTAGATACCTTAGCTTGTTTAATCTTCTGGTTGCACCATGTGTTGGCAAGGATGGCTCTAACCTGGAGAAAGCAATTTGTACCTCTCCAGCATAGCTTAATTACTAATTTAATACCCTGATGTGATATAGTGTGGATTGCAGGCATCCTATTTTATTTTATTTTATTTTATTTTATTTTATTTTATTTTATTTTATTTTATTTTATTTTATTTTATTTTATTTTATTTTATTTTATTTTATTTTATAGTTTTTAAGTGGAATGTTTACTCCTGAGTAACTTACATCTCTGGGTCACTACATTTTTCCCTCATCTTCCATAAGATCAGATTTTAATGGGAAAAACATGCTTTGAAAAAGGTTGCTTATCTATGTGAGATACTGTAACATATAATGTTACAATGTTTTGGTATTATATTCTTACAAAAAAAAAAAACCATCTTTATAAACTCTCACTTAGGACAATGGACTCCTCTAATTCCACAGAGGTGAATCTGGAAGATCAATAGGGTTTTTGCTGCTTACTTTAATGAATGCCCATAAATAATGAAGGCAGCTTATCTGTATATACTCCTGAGGGACTGTCATCCATCAAGCCAATAATATCTGGTCAAGCAAGTTCCAGACATTAAATTAGATTCTCTACACAGAGGATTCATCAGCTTTTGTATCTTCTCCCCACAAGAAAAACAGTCCCTCCCTTACTGATCAGCAGAGGAGTTGACAGGAAAATACTCTCCCAACTATTCAGTATTCTTACTAGGAGAACAGCAGAGAGGGAAATAATGCTTTTGCACAGGCAAAAAACACCTGGAAATCCCCTGGTAGCACTAAGATGCGAGACAGCTATGAAAAATAGACAAGATTGATACCAAGAGTGTATAGTTAGCGAGTTTTAGGGAAAAAGCCCCTCATTCCCCAAAGGCTGATAAGAGACTGAAATGGAATAAGTAACGCATTGAGATGCTACATAAAATCAAAATATTTTTGATAAGCAAAAAGGTGCCCTCCCTCAAGAGGTGCCCTAATATTGATGTTGTACTTTTCATTTAATAATGCTAAATATTCATTTAATAATGCTAAAAATGCAGGTACTGTTTAAATACATATTTTGCTATGACAAAATTTGTTTACTAACATTATGTAAAATGTTGTAGGTTTTGGTTTTGTTTGGTTTTTAACACTTTCACTTCCCAGCATCTTCACTTTCCAAAATGCTCTATTAATAAAAACAAAACCCAAATGCAATCTCCCAGCCTCCCCTCTGCTACAACTGATTTCACAGTCTTGCAAGTTGTCTGGTGAAGAAACAATTTATGGCTTCCTTTCCCAATTACCCACTTAAGAGTTCCAAGCTTAATTTCAGAGCAATCTTCCTTTCAATCAAAAGGCAGCTGCACAGAGGGCTGCGGATACTACAAGAGACTGGCAGATATTATGGCATGTTTCTTTAAAAACAAACAACAACAACAACAAAAAGAATTAAAAATATTGATCTCTTTTTTATTGGTGTTTATAAAGTCAAATGGCAGCACTTATGCTGTAACAACACAGAATGGATAGAACATTGTTTTCCAATGATGAGTCTAAATCAGTAACGGTGGTGAACACTAAATGCATAAATATTTTATTCAAAAACACTTCCATAGGCTGTGGTTTACAGCCCATTCTAAGGAAGAAAGTTGCACACTGACTGCTGACCTGTGATAATTGAAATATAATATGCTAATTCTTATATATATTTAATCATACGCCAGCTTGCAGGAATACTTACAATAACACTTCATAACCACAAAGAAATGTACTGTTCCACCTTAATTGTACATCTACAATCACAAGGCTGACTTGCAGTTTGCCATTATGCATTTCTCTTTCAAGAGCAGCAAGATAATCTGTTCTTACTTTTCACATCAGGCACTGCAATAAGTTGTTATCAGCCCTTGGAAGACAAACCGTGATGCAGAATTAGGATACCTGAGAGTAAGATTAGGCCACTGAATCACAGTATGCTATTTTACAGTGTTTTCTGTTTTCCAGCAAAATAATATCAATTACAAGAAGTGTTAACTTTCACTGTATGCATTCAGTTTGATCTGTGCACTCATTTGTATTCAACTATTTTGAATCCAAAGCCACCTTGAAAAAGAATAAGAATGGAACATCCTTCCTCACACTAGGATTATTTGTGCTTTCCCTTCCTCTCCTACAAATCTGGGGTGGTATTACAGATTTTGAAACCATGCAGTGACCTACTAGATGCACACAGCAGCACACCTACACAGAAGCCATACTGCCCAGGCTGCTTGCCTGCCTGCTCCAGTGGTTGCAAATCCCCATCTTTAGGAGCAAAGCACTGTGACATTGGACTGCTTCTCCTCACTTTGGAAACCCTCCTCCTCTCCACTCGAGGAACTGCGGTTTTTTATGTTCCTGTTCACAAAACAGTTCCCAAAACAGGAACATATCAAAATAATTCTAATTCAGGGTGATTTCTCTCCAGCAAGGTGGCTCTATTATTACTCAGTGCTCAGTCTTACAAACATTGACTCAAGTCCTACCTCTCCTCCCTCTCACATGTTGCAACAGCTTCATTACCAACATGTGAAATAGATGCCCACCTTTCCTGTACAGGAGGACTTGTTCAAAGGTGCCCTTCCCATCCAGAAAAGTTTTATGCATGCTGTTCAGTCTTTAGTGTGGAGGGAGCAGGGAAGAAGAAAGAACCTTATTTCTTGGTGTAAGATTCGATCCTAGAACACAATTACAATACATAGGGAAGCTGCTAATTTATCCCAACACTTGTCCCTGTTCTGAGCCTGCTTTCCAAAGTATAATTTCATAATAGGCTATTCTGGAAAAAAATGCTAAGTCTCAAAAGCCAGCTGCAGGTTTCTGATGCTAGTCTGCTCAGCTAACAAGCTAGCATTCCCTTTCAATTAGTTCTCTAATTTTCCCAAGCAGTTAGCAGATATATACATCTTTATATTACCTGAGACGCCTTTCAAATTATTCCAGGGTATTTATGTTATTAAACTTCCCATGAGCCAACCATCTCACATTATTTTAACCACTTGTTACCCTATCATCTGGTTCAGCTATCACCAGATTAGAAAAAATAATAGTAAAAAAAGAGACGTGCCCAACCTATCACTTTAATCCCTGCAGTTCTGAAGCATGCAAGAGCTGTGATGGATTATCCTCAACACTAGGCTGGTATCTTTATATCAAAAATGATGTGAGGCCATACTAATATCCACCGCAAAGCTGACTGCTGAGCAGAAGGACACGGTGAGCTGGCTGGCAGGCAGTGCCAGCCCCAGTGGCCCTAACAGACACCGCAAAGGGAAAGGGATGGAGGCACAAGGAAAGCAAATGCAGCAAACTCAAATTCCAAATTCCAGGGAGGGGGAGGGTTGGGTCAACTAAGGAGGAAAAGGAAAACAAGGAGGGGTGTTGAAGGGAGGTGGTGGGGATACAGAAGGAGTGGAGGTGGTGAGATGCCAGGAAGGGCCAAGCAGCCAAGGGAAGCCCAGTGTGCCCGGTGCTGCCTGTGTTCTTCCACCTACAGCTGGCCCCAAGAACATTAATTTGGTGCTGTAGTAGTGTTGCATCTACTTTGTAAAGGATGTTCTGCCGCAGTCTTGAGATTCCTTTCAGCTTTCTTGCAGCGGACAGACTGTTTACTCTACTCCAACACTGTATCATACCTAGCAAGTTTGAAACAAACCCAGCTGTCCCTGAAGGGCTAGGTGATTTATGTGGATTAACAACTTTGGAAACATATTTTAATAGCAGGCAGGATCCCACAGATGCCTCAAAGTCCTCCTGCCTCTCAACTGTGCTACAATTTTAGCTATGAAGCAAGTGCTCAAAGTCACAGTCACCCATAGGAACCTTAACCCACACACTGCCTGCTGAGAGACAAAAAAATACGTGAAAAAAAATCAGCATCCCAAGAACAAAACCAGCAGGCTTTGCCAGTTGGATTTATCATTCATAGTTGTGATGCCACAGTACAAATTAACTATGCAGGAAGGTACTTAATCTGCAGCTCCAAAAGTCAGGATTCAGTTTTGAAGAAAGCATTCTCATCATCATTTTCTCTCTGTCAGGCATCCTGTATGCAGCGTAGTAGCAACATTACACTTAGCTAAGATCTCTTAGTAAAGTCCTTAGTTTGTGCCTCCACTTTTCAAGCTTGTGCTGCTCCAAGGGAAGCTGCAGGATGGAAGAGAAGTGAAACCAGAGTGTAGCACTTGAAGCAGGAACTTATTACACATCTTTATCAACTCTCATCTTCTAGGAATGGCTGCATAGTATATTGCAATTTAGGTTTTACTGCTGGCAAACTAAAGTGTCTCAACCTGAAAACAGTCTCCCCCTTGTTTGTTTATCATGTTGACTTCATTATGTCAATTAAAATGATCCAGTTCTGAGAGGACCTCAGAGTGCTCCTAAGCACACTAAGCCTGTTTTTGGTCCAATTTCTGGAATGCCATGGGCTAAGGTATTGACTGCTAACAGATGCAATATAGAAGATGTATCTCCCACTCGTTATAAAGGAGCAATAGAAACACACCATCCTAAAAGTGAGCTTACATTGTTTAAGATATTGGGACTATTGTGGGATCCCAGTATTCAGTGGGGTTTTAAGGTTCTCCTTGAGTAACATCTTTGTCAGCTGGGAATAAAGAGACCTCTCAAAATGAAGGTAATCTCTCTCACTTGGTTGTAACAAAAGATTCATGATGTGAAAACACCCCCAGAAACAAAACCAAAGACTAGAACGAAGTGTGGACACTTCTCTTCAGAGGCCGAGAGATTTTCTTGGGCTTTACATTATTTCAAGGAGTTTTTTATCCTTCTTCCCTTTGTTTGCTTCTCTGACTTTCATTTTCTCTTTTCTCCTCCTGTATCATAATTCTCCCTTTTATAACAGTACACAGGGTTGGCATCTTCTCTGCTCCATCCTGCTCTCCTCACTGGAGGAAGCCACCAAACAGCTGCCTCTGGGTAAAGATCAAAAGTAGCCCCATCTTATTCTCCAGCTTTACCCATTATCTCTGCCTGGGCATGTGAATCCATCAATCATCTCATGAAAATGTGGTTTTACTTTCATAGTGTACAATTGCACCAGGGTTTGGAGTATCATCCTTGAAAGAAGTTTCTGCAGCACTGTTTTCAACAAACCTTGTTGCCATTTTTAAAAATAATGTTTTCCTGACCATAAGCTTTCCCATCTTTTGCTGTGTAAGTAAATTCTTAAACACAAAGATAAACAGACGCTGCAGATACAAGAGCTGGTATAGTGACAGTGCAGGAGATATTATTCTCAGATGAATACTTTGATGAAACCAAATTGGTGTGCCCATTACAAGGGCACGTTTTGAATTACAAATTAAGATTGACAGCACACAATTGATTTCTTGTTATACAGAGATGATATGAACAAGGTGAGCTGCAGCTTCACAAGTCGTCACTTTACTGTAATTTTATATAGTTTCCTTTGCTCTTACTTTTCCAAATCAAACAAACAAAACAACAAGGACAGCTGAACTGAATTAGCAAGCATCCAAAAATATCCAGTCCATGTTTCTTATACACACACAAGAATGTTGCTGGTTTGCCAGAAAAGAAGCAGTATTTTTAATACTTCTACCCTCAAAGAAGCTGTCTCTTGGCGGTCTGCATTACAAACTACTGTCTTTGGCAGATAAAGCAGAGGATACGTGACAGTGTATAAAACCAGCAACACAGGAAGCAGTCAGCAGCCATTTCTACACTGCCCCACATCATGAAGTCTTAAAGTTTTTCCTCATTTTCACTTAAGCCAATAGCCTGTAAAGTCCACAGGATTTTGCCAGAGTAAAATCTCAGCTCTTAGCCTGGTGGGTTTTTTTTGTTTGTTTTATTTAAAACTTCACGTCTTATTAGCCAGCTGGGAGTCCCTGAAAGATATTTTTACTTTCCAAATGGCTGAGCTGAATTTTTTCCATGTTATTAGTGGTAGAGAAAACAGCAGAAAAAAAGAAGAATTGTTATTAATAGCAAAATTGACTTGGGTGGAGCGAGCAATCCTATTTAGCTAGAAACTTGGAAGTGACACACTGTTTACATACTTTTCTCAGCATCCATTATAGGTTTAACTGCAACATAGATTTTCTCCATTGAGCCATTTTCAAGCTGAGAAATGCAAAGGGAACAAAAAATCTGAATGCATTAGAGTCATGTTGGAATCCAGATGTTAACATCAGAAGAAACATGTTCGTATGGTGTTGAGGTCCATTGCAGACAATATTTGAAGTGCTGGGCCTAGCCACTTCATTATAACAAATGAAGTTATAACTTCACACTACTCTGTGAATAGGAGCAGGATATGCTTAGGCCATATACAGAGAAAAAAAAAAAAAAAAAAAGAGAGAAAAAAACATATAAAAAGACTTCAGAGGGCATCAGATATAACTTAGAGGTGGTTTGAACTGAAGGAAGTCCATGAATAAAGAAGTGAGAACTTTGGCCATGATCACAGGATGTCTTCCTTGCAGTAGGAGATTAAAATAGAACCAACTCAACAAGTAACCGCAGTGTGACACATCTATAGATACCTCCTTGCAGATTAAATGCACAGCACACACAAACAAAAATGAATTAAGCATGAGCCTTTGCTGTTTCTCTGCTATGATCATTTCTGGTTTTAAATGTTTGGGCAGTGTTTGGAAACTATGTGTGAAAGGTAACTTGGTAGAGTGACAAACAGATTTGGACTTTGAGGTTGGGTAGGGCAGGGCATTAAATTAAAGTCAAATATTATCATCCTACCAAATAAATTTAGTTAGGTTTTGTGAGGGAAGAAAAAATCTACATCAGCCTAGACTGATCTAAGCAAGCTTTTCCTGTCTCTCTCATGCCCAGCCATTGCATCTCTCTTCTTCACAGAATCATAGAATGGTTGGGATTGGAAAGGATGTTAAAGACCATCTACTTACAACCCCCCTGCCATGTGCAGACTGCCACCCACCAGCTCAGGCTGCCCAGGATCCCATCCAACCTGGCCTTGAATGCCTTCAGGGATGGGGCACGATAGCTTCTCTGGGCAGCCGTGCCAGTGCCTGACCACCCTCTGAGTGAAAAATGTCATCCAAACATTTAACCTAAATCTCCTCTCTTTTCATTTAAAACTATTCTCCCTTGTGTTATCACTATCACACCATGTAAAAAGTCAGACTCTCTCCCATTTATAAGCTCCCTTTAAGTACTAGAAGGCTGCAATCAGCTCTCCCTGGAGCTTTCACTTCCCCATACTGAACAAGCCCAGCTCCCTCAGCCTTTCTTCATGTCCTGTTTTGTTTCATTGCCTGCCCAAACACACAGTTAAAAACCAGACGGAAGCCATAAAAAGTGAGTGAGGTACCTCAGCAGGAAAGGTAAAACAATGGCCAGTGCTTCCCCTCTGACAAATTAGCCAGGCTTATAGTTTTGAAATACTCCTCAAGCCAATCCTGCTGGCAGGGCTGTTTGCCAAACCTGGGGAAAGGAGATCAAAGCAGACAGTGCTTTGGGAGAGGGGAGCTGCAGTCACCTCAGGAGGGCTGCCTTGGGCCTAGAGAGACCTGCTGTGTGCTGGGAGCACACAGGAAAAGGGCACCAGCTGTTGTCTGATAGAAAGGCCACAAACAAACCAGAGAGGATCACAAGTAAAGATGTGTGCCCAAATCTCCTTTTGCTCTGTTTAAGTATAAGAAATAACTATGCACATTTAGGCCAGTGAATTAGGGGCAGGAATTTGGGAGGACTCCCATCAGTCAGCTCAAATGAGACCTAAAGGGAAATTGTACAGGGGCTGACCTCATCAGACCCAGCTGGCTGACACCACACCAAGATCTTGACTTGGGCCATTTTACTTTGGGAGACAGAGGAACCAAAACTTCACACCTTAACCAATGAGAGCCTGAGAGAAGAATGGGATGGAGATAATACAGGTAACAGATTCCTTTTAAAAGGGAAAAGCAACACATATAAGCTTTGTTCTGCTACTGTGTCTGCTGTATCAAATCAAGTGGCAAGCAGGTTGAGGGTGAGAGCGCTAATGGCTTTACACTGAAAGAGGGGAGATTTAGGTTAGATGTTCAGAGGAAATTCTTTACTTAGTGTGGTGAGGCCCCAGCACAGCTGCCCAGAGAAGCTGTGGGTGCCCCATTCCCAGAGGTGTTCCAGACCAGGCTGGATGGGGCCCTGGGCAACCTAAGCTGGTGGGTGGCAGCCTGCCCACAGCAGTGGTTGGAACTGTGTGGGCTTAAAGGATCCTTTCAACCTGAGCCATTCGATGATTCTATGAAATAAATCTGCCTACAATCATGAGTCAGAGCCCTTAAATAAAATATTATAGACCTATAGCTTTGGAAAAGTACATTTCAGCTAAATGAATAAAATATATTAGCTTCATATACATATATCACTAGTTGATGTGTAATTAATTATAATCAAACACATGCAGCAATGTAACTCTGGAAAGCTTCCATAATGAAACAAAATTGAAAAGTCTACAGTTATTTAGTTAAGAAAGAAAATGAACAAAATTAATTCACAAACAACACAGACCAAGCAAATCAACTTGTCTTATAAAAATATGCAAACTAATTAAAACAAAAACAAAAAACCTGAAAACAGTGCTAAATAGACTCTCTGTCATCAAGGCCAGCAAAGCAGCACTACAGAGAGAGACAGAACATTTAGTGACTAGAAGAAAATCCTATACTGTAATAGCAGGAATGAAACCAAAAGTACCAGCCTCCAAGGACAGAAACTTACGCATCACTGAGACTTTGGACACACTCTTCCTTCAAGCTGGAGCTGGAGCTGTGCCATATTGCCACTTCCCATGATGTTTGGTGCCCTCGGCCAATGCAGCCAGAGGTGAGGAACACTCAAAAGCCCCTGCAGCCATTTTTCCAAAAGGTTACTTCTTTGCCTGTCAAATAAATGATCTTCTTCTACTGTAATTCTCCTTAAGCACTGTGGTTGATGAGAGGTCAGCTCGAATAACTCCAGGTGGCAGCAGGGCTGGCACTGAAGGGATGAGGAGAGCTCAGGAACCCTGCGCTGCCAGCTCTGCCTCCTCACACCAATGGCCTCCAGCACCAAAGCTGTTCATGGCTTTGGCATCAGGAGCACAACATTACTTACTGCATAATACAGAATATCACATTCCCTCATATAAGAGAAATACGGTGCTCCTTGAGACTAAACATAGGCAGACAATTGCACTGATATTAAGGAAAACTCCTTTGTATTCATTACAGATATATAAATTGCTGCTGTCATATATATTTTCCAGTCTTACTTTCCATGCAAAACTTGAGAAGACCTTTTGGACCGTCTTTATTACATGTGTCAGACAACTTTGTTGTTCATAGTATCATCATAGTATCATAGTCTCGTGCGGGTTGGAAGGGACCTTAGAGATCATCGAGTCCAACCCCAGGGATTCGAGCCTCCTGTGTAGCAGAGCGGCACTTCTACCACTTGCGCCACAAGGGTTTCGAACCCAGGCCTCCGGTGTTGCAAAGCGGCATTCCTACCACTGCGCCACCAGGGCACACATGTTGTTGATGACCCTCAGCCTTCAATACAAATTTGTAGAAGGCAAAGGTAATGAACATTTTCACCTTAAAAAGGGCATCCCATTCTCTGCTTTATTCTGAGTCAATTTGTACAGAGTTCTCCAAACACAGCTAAGAAAATGCTAATGTTAGAGAAAAAGAATTTGTTTACTATATGCATTTGGTAAAGCTTTCTCAGCACTTGCATGCAGTATTTTTAGGGAAAGGAATATAGACAGCCTATTTGCTTTTGCAGTAGTTTACCAGATTCAACTTTGGTTTGAACAGTCAAACTTTAAGTTAGTCTTTCTGTAGGCAAGTTTGTGTACAAGTGAAAAAATAATAATAATTAGGAAGGAGAAAGAGAGGACCCCACAGATCAACTTTGCAACATGAACCTGGAACACGTGCAAAACCTCTTTTAGTCTCCTTCTGTTTGCTTTTAAATAGAAACACAGTAGAAGAGATGTGCGTCCTTGCTTAGCTGTTCTATTCATTGCTGAAGCTGAAAATGCTTAAGAGCATCTTTCCTAAAATTACATAGCAACAGTGTGAAAATAGCCATCTCAGTGAGCCAACTAACCTCTCTTTAGCAGCTGAGAAAAACAGGCACTTGTAGAATGCAATTAATCTTCTCCTAGGTGGAGAGATAACACCATGTGCTAAGGAATAGTACAGAAGTGCCCTTTTAGTATGTAGTAAGTCTGAATTTTTCAGTTTCTTCTGCATTTATATTTTCAGCAAGAAGCATTTCATTCATGAAGAGAAAAGAAAAAAAATAGAAAAAAAGATATTAAGTAAATCTGTCTGTGATCAAGAAACTGGAAAATTCTTGTAAAAGAATCTAACGCATTAGACCAGCAAGATCGAGGAGACTCAATGTGAAAGAATATAAATAGGTAGTGATGATGACAAAAGAGTAGCTTGACAGTTTATTGACTGTGAATGGTTTTCCCATCAGGAAGAAAAGAATAAACATCATTTCGGAGTGCCAGATATGAGGCACAGTAATATAAGTAAGTATACAGCTGGCTGATTCTAGAGAAGACCTTGCAGATAACTGTAGGGTAGCATAGTAGTTTTAAACCATACAGTGCCTTTTAAGTAATTTACAGGCTTCTATCTCTGCAATCTATATTCTGCGTACAGAAAATTGAAAGAATGTTCTCCCGGACAGCGAATATCGGCACATCCTAATGTGAAATTTCAGCATGCTTGCCTGTCACCTGAAAGATATAAGCTCACAGAGAACAGAACAGGGAACAGAAACATCTGGTAGGATGGGCTCTTTACACACAAACGTACGACTACAAAATAAATTATATCTATTCATACATAGTCTGGCTGAAAAGGATGAGGACAAAGAACCCTGGCACATTAAACCTAAGATAGTCAGCAGAGTTTATGTTCTTAAAAGTCCAAAGAACTGAAGTAAGAGACGTCATTCTGAGACCACACCTGAACTGCTCTCAGGACATATAATGGCAGTGCAGGTGAATTCTCTAATTCTCTGCCCTGTATCTTATAACAGCATTTCTACTTCATATGACTGCATGTAAGGAGACACTGGCGAGATAGTGGGAACAAGAGAATCTCACACACTACTAAGAATAACACAAATGCCGTCTTTCATGAGGAATGTGACTTTGGCGCATTCTGAACTCAAGATCTTTTCCACAATTGCCCAGATATTCCATCTGCATGAAGATCTTTAGATGATGGTCACTGCCATCACTATGTCACTGCCAATTCCAGATACACTATTCTCTCTTCAGGGCACTCAGGTATTCATTGCCAATAACTGCATCCTGTAAAATCAATAATTCCCTTCCCAGGGGCCAACACAGATTAGTTCATGAGCAAGATTTCCAGTGAATTTCCATGACGTCCCACCTTTCTTTGCATTGCTCAAAGGTTTACCACTGATTTGAAGTGCTACCAAGTGACACGAAGTCCATTTAAAGAAGAGCAAAACACACTGATGGTCCATGATGGAGACTAATTCACTTCCACAGTTAGTGTAGTTTAATTTCAACACAATCTGTTTTCCAGCAATTCTCAAGGGATTGAAATTGCATAGAAGGAAAGCTCTCCTTTAACAGCTTGTAGGTACTTTTTGGTTGTTCTAAACAAACCATCTTTAACTGGAGCTCGGAGAGCATCCTTAAGTAGGCTTTTTCATTCCTTTTCTGGAACCTGAACAATAGAAACCGCGATAAAAGCAACTTTCAGTCACAATAAATACATTGTTCCAGTTTAATTAGTGTTTTGCCAATACAATTGGTGTGTAAGAGGTCAGGGGAACAGAAAATTGTATACTGTAGAGATCAGGCTGTCAGGTAGCACATTAGAAATATTAAAAATGTTTTCCATGACTGTTCTGCAACATACCCACAATGGACCAGCAGAATAACACGTGCACCAACCAATTCTTTGTAAGTGGGAAGCTGAACCCTGTAATCTCTTTATCATCCTGTCAGTGAGTTAATGGTCATTACCATGAACAGATTCTTATTTTATCAAGCAAGTCAAGGCATCACTGGTGCTTTTCATATGATAATAACAATGTCTTACACCACAATTAAACAAGTACAAATTTTTCAGCCTTAGCACAGGCTTAGTTGCAACCTTGCAACTCACAAACACTACCTTAAAATCTTACCAGACACTTTTGCAGTACAGTGTTCTCTTTATGACCAAATCTCTCTCATTCCCTCTCCTCCAAATACAATACAAAAAGATCAGAGGTGTAAACAACAGGGAAAACTCTCAGCTGAGAAAAAAACCTTTTCTAAATAGTGTAACACTACCATCCAGCACACAGACATGGAGCTTAACAAGGAGCTTAACATGTGTTTTCATTCAAGATTACCAAAATTCCAACGAATGCTGATTTTCGTTATCAGCACTAAAAATATTCTAACAAACATCCTCATGTCAACAGTTACATATTTTCAAAACAAAATTCTCCCGTTAGGCCTTATTTGTTATCAGCAAGAAATAGTTTTGCAACATTTTGTTTCCAACTCCTCTTCCACAAACAACAACAATCACCACCACTGCTAATTTCTTAGATATTTCAAAATATTTTACTGGTCTAAACAAGCCCTTAAATCAATTTTTATTCAAGTATGAAGACATCCAGAGTTAGGTTTTTTAAATTATTATTATTATTGTTTTTGGGTTTTTTAGTTTAGTTCAGTTTTTTGGGTTTTTTTTAAGTTATTCATGTGCATTTAAATTGAGTGGTTGTGGTGGTTTGGTTTGGTTCTCAAAGGATGATTCTAATCTTATCACTGAATAAAAATCATAAATCAAGAACTGGACTACAGCTAAGTGTGAGCACACAAACAACAGGAGAAAGACTGTGCATGCAGTGTTGATCTTGGACCCTATATGGAATTTTATTCAAAGTTCACTGATCTTCAAAGATGACTCCAGAAGTCTCCTGACTTTCTGTGTTATCTCAGGACACCTCATGTACAGCAAAATAATGAAAAAAGAAATAGCTGGGTCTTAAGTCCACTTCTTTAATACCTCCCAGATAAGAGCTGCTGTTTCCTTTTTTAAATTGGAAAAGTCTGGAGAACTGAAGGAAGAGAGAGAGAGCACAGGGATGAAACAGCTTCCCTCAGAGAAGCACTCCAAGCTCATGCTTACTGTACCATAGTGCTCTCCCAGGACAGAAAACTCATTCACCAAATAAATCTATAAAATATGGGAGCTGATGAAAGATGTGAGAGTGCTGGAGAAAAATAGCCTGTGACTGCTGCCAGCAGTCGCCATTTGCAATGGTTTCTCCTCCCAGGGTGGGCACACCAAAGAGTTGGTTGCAGACTGTGGGCTACCCATGATCAATATGCACCAACCTCAATGCCACGTCCACTTTGGGCCAAAACCAAACCTGTGATCAACTGGGAAAGGCTCTTTGGTTGAGTGCTGTCCTCTAGAGCCATTTACAAAGCCACATTGAATTCGTATGAAATGAGGCATTGCCAGATGGTAAGACATAACATTAATGTGCTGTAGGGTAATCTATGTATAAAAGAAGTTGAAGTCCAGATTTTAAAGTATGATTAATGATTTCTGGGTGCTCAGTTCAGCTTGCTCTGAAGAAATGCTGAGTTCAGCTTCTGGAGGAAACTAAAAAAACAAAAGCTGGCTTCCTTAACAACTCTTAAGCTCAACCAGCTTTGGGTTTAGGTACCCAAATAGCTTGTTGTTTTGGGATCGTTGCCATGAGTCCCTCTGCCGAACAACCTTGGAAAATTAATTAAGCCACAATACATCATGTATTAAAAAGCAAAACTTGTAGTCCTCGCAGCAGATTGCTCCATAGTGACTGCTCAGCCAGCCTCTGTGGGTGGGGTAAGCGGGTAAGCATACATTTACACAAGTGGATAAAAAAAAGAAAAAGAAAAAAGGTCTTTCCTGGGGACCCAGGCTGGGCCATGAGGTAAGCAGGGTATGAACTTGCCCTGAAGCTTGGGCATGCTGCAACTACCATATGCGTGCTCCTTCCTACAGTAGGCATGAGGTATCAGCAGGTACCTTGGTTCTGGCCTTCACCCATCCCAGCAGCTTGGGGTCTGTACTTACACCCAAAACACAGATAGCCCCACAAGCTAACTAACATGCTAAGGCATTGTGCCTTGTCCTAGTAGGCCCCGCTGCAGGACAAATGACTGGCTGCCCAGATATGGATAGCTTGTTGTAGCTGATTTGCCATCAAAGACTGTCAGGAACAGGATTAATTGCTTAAATAACAATGAATCATCACAGTAGCTGCAGCTTGGTCCAAACTGAGGCTCACACCTCTCCATGTGCCTCCCAAATCTGAGCCCATAACCCACTCATTTGTGAGGCATCAACCAGCCTTGAAGGCCACCAACTGGATGACCCAAGCTGGCAACCACTTATGGTTGGACACATCTAACCAGGCAGTTACCCTCCTGAACCGTTCAGTTGTACCCAAGTGTCCACTTGGGCATGAGGTCCACTGCTGCTCATGAGGATACTTCAACACCAAAGATACCAATAGCAAGGAGTGTGTAGGTCACCTCCACTATCCCAGCAAACAAACAAAAAAAACCCTAACCAAATCAAACCAAACCAAAACAAAAAACAATAGTTCATATGCTTTCTACTAACAAAAGAAAGCACATCAATTGGTGCTGGCAGATTATATTCCTCCCTCAGCTCTAGAAAGATCTTCCATACAGAAGATGCTGTATGTGCCCAATGAATTCTGTCTTCCACAGAATTCTATTCGATTCTCAATTAGCAAATAAAATAGACAGTAATATTACTCTAGCCATTTCCATGTAGTGGTCAACAGTCTTCTTTATAGCCACAATACTTACAGTGCAACTATCCACCAAAGGGAAACCTGAATTGTCTCAACTTACTGCTTTAGCGTTAAAGTGCGTAAACTACCAAGTAGTCAGGAAGGTAACAGATTTGTTTATGGACTAGACAAAGCTTAATTAAATGAGGCAGCTCTGAAGAACAGCAAATCCCCTCTCCTCCTGTCTTTCCCTCCCCCCTTTTTTTCTTCCCAGAGTATCTTTCTCCTAGTGGCATTCCTCTTCCTAATAATCACATCACAAATGACAGATATGTTATCAGTCATCACTGGGATTTGACACATTCTTAATACCTGTCACGACAGCTCTAAAGTCTGCATGCTACTCCATTGTATTCCACAGCATTTGCAGGAGGTAATGGACACATCAAATCGCAGTCAATGGCTCTGCTTCATTGGACTGCTGAAGGTTTGCCGTATAGAAGCAGATGCTTTAAAAAAAGCTAATCTATGATTATTCAAAATTACACACTGAATAAGTAAATATAAACCATTAACCACTACAAATAGCTTTTGCACTTTCTATGCCTATGTTCATCCCAAGATAGACTGGCCATACTGCCAAATGTGTTATTATATATTCATTGACAAGAATGCTTTTGTACATTTTTCCTTTTAAAATCTGTAATAGTAACAGTAAAAAAGAGATTAATAAATCAAAGTCTTTATTGAAAGGATTAGTGTTACACTGGTAACATGGGAGCATATTGCTGCATCATCTCTTTCTTGTTATTTTGGTAGAGAATCTGGTGCAAAGGTAAGGTGCAAGTCAAGGCTAGAGCCAGTTAATGTCAGAGATAAACACTTGAACTTACACAAAAACAGTGAGACCACGAAGGGTGTCATTCAAAGCAGTGTCAATGCTATAAAGGCATAGGTGACACACAAGCACTGAGGAATACAAGTTTCAAAAGTGAGCAGACAGGCGGAGTGAGGAAGGGGACTCAGCATGGGAGAGCTCAGTGACTGGGACACAAAACAAAAGCAGAATCTTATCACTGAGCAATAAGGACAAGAAACACCAACATGTAGGTGTATGAGTCTGTTTCTAATGTCATCCTATCTCTATGGACTTCTAACTTGTTCAAGCCCCCAAAAGAGCTGTGATAAATATGGATGCCACAAAACCAGTTCAATACCAAAATCTGTAAACAAATATATTTTCTTTAAAACAAACTCAGATTTTCCTTCAGATGACCCTGGCCATCTGTGTGCAACACTTTTCAGGTACAAAAGTGAAATAACTTCTTACTGTAACACCTCTTCAGAGACAAACCTAAAGACTTTCCTATTTTAGCTGAGCTGCTGTGAAGCACCATACAGCCAGTCCCTGCCAACAGCGTATGAACTGCAAGACAGCAGTGGGCTTTGCCATTAGTAAGTGCAATCACTTCTTGTTCTCAATGCATTTACAGTCTTGCACAAAAGAAAAACAAACAAACAAACAAAAAAACCCACAACACAACAAAAACAAAAAACCCACACAGATTAGAGACAATGCAGCCCTGTGCACACAAGTAACTTAAAGCCATTTCAGCAAGGCAATAAAGCAAAAGCAGAACTGCAAGTAGCATGCTGAAGTCAAAAGGAAATGTCTTTAGTGGCATCAATAAGCTTTGGAGAAGGTCTGGAGTCAGTAAGACAGGCAACACACACTCAGCAACCTAAAGAACTGCACATCTTTTGGGCAAAATTAAATCAGTATTAAGGGGTCTCAAAAGCTTGTTTGCATTTAGAAGAAATTTATGAGCAGCCTGTTGGTTGTTGGTGATGGTGGCTGATTTTTTTCTTTGTTTGTTTAAAACCAGTGGAATTACCCAAGAGCAGATCTTGCACCTGTAAGAAATAAGGTGAGAAACAATGGCATCTGAGGCAGCAGGGCCTCCAACCCACGATGAATCTTGGCATTTGCTAAATCCAGCATCGATTGAGCATAAGCTCACCCAGCCAGTATGAAGTGCTCTTAGAGAAGGCTGTTTGTAGCAGTGGGCTTCCTACCATATCAGATATTGCGAGTTCTTCAGGCAACCAACCTAAAAACACACCGTGAACACACTTAGCATCCCATCTTCTGATGTCAGCCTTGTGCCATAGCCTGCTCCTGGTCCCATGTATGCTGCTGGGTTGCACACAGCCGAGGCAGCCCCACCGCAAAGCCTTTCCAACTCATACTGCGATCTGGCCGCACTCCAAAGAGCATTACAGCTTCCCCTGCTGCCTGCGCTCCCGGTTATTCCTTTCATATACACCCTCAGCTGTAAGCAAATCAACATGCCAATCGCTTGGGACACATGGCTTAGCTTATACTTAAGACTTGCCATTCGGGTTTGTGCTTTGGACATTGATTTCTATTGTCTCAGCTATCACTCAACAAAAGGGCATTTAATTGCTGTCTCATTTAGTCTGGGAGGAGGGGGGGAACAACTTTTACCAGCCCTCTGATTGATGGCAGTCATTAGCACCTTCCAGCACAATGCCACTTATTAGAAGCCCCATTTCCATGGGAAGTTCATTGCCACACAAGTGAACTGGGGCTACGGCTGCGCTCTTTAACAACTCCAGACACGTGAAATGCGTCCACAAAAAAGCATATGCCAGCCACCCATTTAAAAGGGGAAACTTTGAAGACTAATGAAGTTTGAAGAAAGCTTCTTGAAAGAAAAGGAAAAAAGAAGAAAGAAAAGTTAGGAGAAAACCCACCGTTTCTGTTTCTCTTCTACAGCACCGCCATGCAGTTACTTAAACGGCTGTAAGACAGCGCCCAATCCAATCGATACTTAGGTACACACAGCTAACGCCAGGAAGCACTCAATATACCCACACATCAAAGTTTATAATTGCCTACTACGAAAGGCTGTGCTGAAGAATTCCATAAACCATTTTGCCCCTTATACGAGCATTTTCTATTTCCTTTGTGATGGAGGAATGAAGAAAATTAATATCCACATTCAATATCCCACATGTTCTGTAGAGCAATGAACCACGCACGCCGTGTTCTAGCCAAAATGCTGACCGCGGACTTTTAGTACTCTGTTCATGTTATTAAAAAGCGCAGGGATGCTAATCTTCGTTTCAAAGGAACAGACCTCAAGAAACAACCAGATCAGTGAAGGCTTCTTGAAAAGGAAATACCACCTTTTATCAGTCCGGTTATGACGAACTTGCAGTAATTTCAGTAAAAGTCTAATGCCTACTTTGAACATTATAATGATGCGAGTTATCAAAACATTTAATCATTGCAGAATCTAAGACCAAGCCCATTTTGAACATCAAACCTCCCAGCCAGGAGTACAGACAAGCCATGTATTATCAGGCACGCCTTTGTGCAGTTTTGGAAGCCTTTTCCATTGGGGTGGCAGCAGCTCGCTAAGGCTGACTTCAGGAAGCCGATGTGTGGTCAAAGACACGGCTCAGTTGTGGGATCGCTAACCCTGCCTGGCATAGAGGCCTTTGCACCCACAGAAAAGTGCTCCTGGCTGCTCTCAGAGTATATCCTGGTGTTATCCACACAACTGATTTAAAATGTCACTGCAAAATTACAACAACTGCTCTGCTGTTATTCCCTTTTAGCAGGGCCACCCGTCCTCCACAGGACGTTCCTCAGAGATACTTGACTTCCCTTATGCATATTTCTAAATGAGCTTAAATAGCTATTTTCATGCTTTCCCCTACATTTTGAAAAATCACGGTTTTAGGTAGATAAATGAATATGCGTAGGAGGGAATATCTTTTTTTGTTTTAAAACAGCTGTCTTCATTGTTATTCATTTTGCAGCTCACATGCATGTAAAGCCGTGTTTTGATCCCTCCCTTTCCCAATAGTTTCCAAGCGAAAGTAAAAAACTTCATACAAAGAAGCAGCATGTTAAAAAACAAAAAGCAAAGAACAAAAACTATTCCCAAGCTGGCATGCAGCCAGTTACCAGCTAGATGATATTATACACTCGGTTTTCTTAACAAGACTCTTTGCAAATTTTATGTTCCTCTCCCATTGTTTTGTTTCTCTTCAGTGTCAGACAGGAGACACGTGTTTCTCTTTCTGTAAAGGCTAAGTGCTACCTTCCCAAAAGTATAGTCCGTGGGTAATTATTACCGGTAGCGAAAGGCTGACGTTTCAGCTGAAAAGGCAATTCCAGAGAAATGCTTCACATTTCCCTCCAGCCTCATTCCAGACTGGAAGGAGCACTCCAGCTGCACTTCCAGGAATGTCACCGGTAACCTACAAGAAGTCTAAATGGTTTGAAACTGATTAGCAGCTAAAAACCAAGGACCACGTCTGAGTAACCCCTCTGTCAATCTTCACTTCAGGTCTCTTTGGATGCTTGAGTTTAAAGAAGATTCTTAGCTGGACGAGGGGTTTTACGAGTCAGTTTCTGAGAATCCTGTCAAGCCAACATGGGCTAATCAATGTGAACAGGTCCTAGAAAAGAACTGGATCGAATCTCTCTGATTGTCCACAGAGATGCAGCCAAACCTGAACACCTTCGAGAGCCAGTTTAATCACACATCTGCTCAGTGTCCCAGTGGGAGACTCAGAACCTAAGTGCAGAATTAGGGCAAGCAATAGCACAGCAGTCAGCCGGAGCATCTTGCTGGCAGCGGCACAAACCTGCTCTCCTAGCAAGCATACCAGATATAAATAGGTTTATAAATACAGAACCTCTGCCAAGCTGCTCCTTCTTTCTTTTCTTTTTCTTTTTTTTTTTTTCTTTTGCTAATCTTTAATGCCTCTTGCAAGATTGCTTCCTAAAAGTTTTATCTCCATTAATGGTAATAAACATTTATTATATGCTTCAGCAACATTTGAAAGTTTTGAAGAATAACAACAAACTTGCTGAGAAAAATAGAACAATAATATCTCGTTTAAAAAAAAGCCAAGTGTATTAAAAAAAAGAAAAAGCAAGCTTACCTGAAAAAATTCACATTAGAACTGTGTGCACACCCTGCTTGGGAAAGAATAGTTGACTTCTACTGAGTCTTCAAGAGGGATGCAGTGATGTCTGGGTTTAATTGTGTTCAGCTGTGCTCTGAAGGTACCAGACCAGCCCCAGACCTGAGCCCTGTGCTGTCACTGTTGGTTTTCTCACCTGGAACAACAGAAAATGATCTTAGCATTCAGGAATGATGCAACACTTCACCTTTAAGACCCAACGATGGACATTCACACTGACTGCTAGAGATTCAGTGCTGCCTCATACAAAAGAAAGCCTTTAACACTGCTGTTGTCAGCAAGCACGGTTCTCACTTGGCCTTCCCCAAGCATAGGTGCCCTCTCAAGACATCTTGGGAAAATGCAAAGCCCTTGAAAGCTATTTACAAAGCATTCTAGCTCTCCTTTGGAAGGGTCATGTTTCTTGAAGATAATGGTAAATCCAAAATAAACTTACATAGACATCATCTCTGGCAAGAATACTTTATGATAAGAATTTGACTTTGAGCTGTCGATGCTTGGCTGACCAAATAAACCAGTACTGATTTCAAACAAAGGCATTAAACAAAGACTTAAATTACCTTGCACTTTCATCTACTCTCATTCTCTTGTGTTCCTCTTTTTCCCTTTTCCCTCCAAACCCCTACATAGTTCACCATCCATTTTCAAGGATGGATGCCTAAATGAAGCCCTTTATTAAAGGCTCAATTTTCAAAAGCAATGTCACCTTGCAGTTTCCTTTCACTTCAGAAATTAAATTCTAAAAGCATATTCTTAAAAAGCCCACATCTATACTCATTTCAACTTTCTGGGGAATAATTGAGTATGGAAAGTAAGACTTAGCCTGATGAAAATTTTATTTCCATTTAAAAATAAAGGAGAATGCATAGAAAAGAACCTTTTCCCCCCTCTCCCTCCTTATTTCTCTTCTGAAAGGTGAAGACAAAGGAGATGCATTACAATTCCTTTTATTCTTTATCAAAAATCTCACTCACCACCACGTATTTAAGTTTGCAGTACATAGAGCAGGCTGCAAAATATGTGCTATGTTCCCAGCAACTTGACCTCATGGGCCCTGCTCTGAGCAGGGTGTTGGACTGTACATCCTCTGGTAGGCCTAAGTTATTTTTTCTGAATGACTTGTTTCAACAGTCCAGTTCCATGAGAATTTTACGTATGAAATCTCTTAAGAAGGTATTTTTTATCTTAAATTAGCAGAAGTATCCTCTCATCTGTCATAAACTCAAAGGCTTTTAACATGTTTAGAGAAAACTGGCACTGTAAGAAAACTAAAAGAACAGATCCTAGGCCCTCACTTGGGCAATGCTGAGGAAAAATGGCAGGGGAGAGGGAGAAATGTCCTAGTATTCACTGTAGAAGACCTGCCATGTTTACAGTAATACAGTTGCTCTCTGTGATTCTGGAGTCAGGACGCTGTTTTTGAAATCATCTCTAGCCTCAGTGTCACCTACAGCTGTTGCAACCATTTACAGCGGGAGTGGGATTGCATACCTCACTCTTCTCCCTGCCTGTGGTTCCCCACAGCCCATAGCTCCTGCACCTCTGCCCAACTCATGGTGACCTACACAGGTTGAACCACAGATCTGGCTGGCAGCCTTACAGAGCAGCAAAGAGCTGGCTTTTCAAAGAAACCCACAGAAGACAACTTGCTCAAGACTTTTTTTCCCCCCAAATCCTTAATCACTTGTATGTATTTTGAATAATGCTAGACCCAAGACATGTAATACAAAAAGTTCCATTTCTCTGCGTACCTGCTCTCATCAGAAAGGAATAAAGACATAAATTAAAAGACAGGCTATCCAGGGAATAAAATGCAAGAATTCCAGCCCTCAGACTTCATAAAGACAAGACATTAAAATATAAAAGAAGCACACTTTTTCTACCATTAAGGTGGAAGAATGCCACAGAAGAAGTTCTCCTCAAGTCCAGCCTAATTTGTGCTGCTCTTCTAAGCTTAATACTCATCATCCCTATCCTTTTATTTCTTTTCAAGAATTTCAGATACTTCCCTTCCCAGTCCCAGCACTGGGCACACAGGCCATCCAACTCCACCACTGCTGCTGGCATCACAGGTCAAGTCACATCAGTGGGACTCCCAAGAACATGGAGAAGCTCAGAAGGCATGGGACAGACACCAGCTCACAGGCTGGTCCCAGCAGCAGGTTAGAAGCTTTGCTCACTCCTCTGCAAAGGGGACAGACCAGGCTGCTCACATCTGCCACGCTTACCCAGAAGATCATGAAGAGTACAGCATTATTATTTTTTTGTGTGTCCAATGCCATTTTTCAGATAAATTTAGGGGAATAAGCACCATTATACTTACAATCCACAATCACCTGCCAGTCACTGCAGCGTGCCCTAAAGCAAGTCTCAGCTATTATTCTAGCTGGCTAGATGAAGGTCACTGACACTGTTAACACCTCTGACATTTTATAATCAATTGCCAGCATTTACAGAGGAGAAAATATCCCTGGCACTGAGCACACTTGGAAAGAAAGAATCTCTTTCCAATTAATCTTAAGCTTGCTCTCTCTGATAGCCAAAACATGAAACAACGACACAACCTAGCCAGCCAAATATTAGTGAGATTGGTTTCTGGCATCCAATGCCATATTCTGTTTGTATATAAACAACTGCAGTTTATCTGCCTCTTTAAAATAACTGCAATATGAATCATCGTAAGGATAGCAGCAAAGAAACAGTCAAATACTTGTAATTGGAGAAAATATCATTTAATTCTCAAAGCAACTGACTACAAATACCAGACAAGCCAGCACCGAACACCTACTGGAGCACTCTCACACCTTGTGCGGCCACTCTTGGAAGAGATGTTGACCTTTATGAAGCCCTCTGCTGCTAGAGAAGTCTGACATTGCGTATTCATCCAATGTCTGCTTTTATCTCAAGGACAGGAACAGAGATTCCTGCCCTTTAAACTATCCTTGATTTTCAGTCAGTTGTTATATTTCCCCCCTTGGAAGTGAGGACGGAAGATTTAGGAAGAGAAATTTTAAAACAATACTTTGTAAACAGTTTGCAAGTCCCCTTTGATTTATAAGCTGCCAAAGTGTTGGATGAGTTCAGCAGCTGGGAAGCCTGAGATTTGACAGCTCTGCCCTTACTCAGAGGTACAAAGTGGTTCAAAGGAATCACTTTGAATTAATGCAGAGCCTCACAGAACATGGAGATCTTCAACTTAAGACCTCTTAAAGACCACTGTTTCCATTGAAATTCTTGTTTATGAGAGTCCTTCTAGTGCTCCAGCTCCTAATACAAGCCATCACTCAGCCCTTGCTATTCACAGGAGCTAGTTGCCTTATGGGATGATGTTTGTGTCAAATACAATCGCTAAAGGCGCTCCAATTTACACTGATAATTGTCATTAGGAAAAGAAAAAAATGGTTGCATTTTCGTCATAAAAGAACCGTTTCCCAATGTTTAGCATAGCCTGGATAATGGTCACAGGCAGCATCTTGGCTCAGCAGGAAGCACTGGTAGGAGGTAAATGAGTGTGCTGCAGAGGGGACAGATATTTTTCAAGGGGGGAGAGGGAAGAGTGTCTGCCAAAGGAGGCACCCTGACGGCAGGAGATTTATGCATCCACCCTCATGTCAGTCAGGGAGGAGGGAATCATTATGCAGGGCCAGCTGCAGGGGTGTGCGCTGCTGTCTGGAGAAATTAGAAGTCTAGCAATGAAAGATAAAGAAGGGAGAAATGACAGAGTGAATGAAAACCCCATGATAAACCCATTTAGGCTCTCTTCTCCCCAGGATGAAAGATGAAGTTTAATCCTTTTGGCATATATCTTGGCTGAGACTCAAACAAGTATGCCTAAATATACAGACGCACACACCCCAGAGATGTGCACTGCCACTGTCCACCAAAATGACCAGTATCTTCAAAGAGTACTAAGCAGGACTCCTTCTCCTGTATGGTGAGAAGGATCTTTCTGGGGAAAGATCTGAGCATGTGAAAACACCTTTGACTCAAGGAAGTCTCATCTGCTGCCGAATGCCTTCTTTGTTTAAATACCTTAGAAGCAATCCTTCCATTTGAATACCTCAGGGGAGTGGCAGGGGAAAAGGAGAGGAGAGATGATAGAAACACAAGACACTGAAAAGCAACAGAGCTCAGGCTTTGTTGTTTGGCTTAGAAGTTTCCAATTTCATGTGGCATTCCTCTGCTGAAGAGAATTTGTGTCAGAGTCCTGCAGTTCTGCATAACTTCATGCCCTATTTAAGACAGGGTTTCTTTTTCTCCCTCATCAGTACAGCTAAAGAAACAAAATACTCAGAATATTCCTTCATTATGCTTGTTAATAAAAACAGTGTTGAGTTAGGCTCTCGAGTCCTACTGGTGTCGGCTAGCAAAGGAATAGTGAAAGAGTGAGTGAGAAAAACAATGGTAGTGAAAGCCCCTGGTTAAAATTCCACCCCTCAGCCTACCAGGGGATGTGTTCAGTAATTTTTCCTTCTGCCTGTCTTGATCATTACTAAAGCCTCAGGGCCTGTGAAATTCTTCCAAGAATGCTAATGCCCTGCGAGAAGCAAAACAGTATGAAAAGGGAATTGTTCGATGAACATCTTCCTGAGGCAGAAGGGAGGGAGGATGCACTCTGATATCTTATTTTCAAGTTACATACACTGACCAATGGTATTAGTCAGACTCTTTACCAGGAACAGAAGAAATAAATTTTGCCCAGCATGCCAACATCATGACTTGTCTGTCCTTCAGTATAAGATACATGAACAATTTTATAAGAACGTTTTGTTCAAATACGAGCATGAGAATTAGAGAAAACAAAACAAAACAATTCTACAGTAGAAGTCTTCCTTTCTGCAATGTACATATGCATTCAGAAATGTAGGTATTTGCTTTTCTTTTAGGATACTTAGAAAAAAATCCCCTCTTGTTTTTTTCTTTTCCTTCTATGAGGCAGGTCTTTTTCAATATTCTTCCTGGCTGTATGATCTATCAAAAGTTAAAGAGGATTACTCTATCAGATTTCAGATTAACCACTGACCACAATTGTGACTACCTGCCATGTTACACAATCCCTTACATCTGTACTCTTTGAGTCCAGCAGCTTAAAACACCCAACCTTCAGAGAAGTAATTCCACTCCCAAATCCATAGCTGGGGGAACTGAGACATTGAGTCATGATGTAAGTGGGGTACAAAAGTGGCGAACACAGCCCTCCGACGAATTAAAACAAATGGAAATCACACACATGTAGGCTGAGAAAACATAACTCTGAAGGCCAGTGTTTGATCAGTGTAATATGAAAAAGCAAAGGAATAAAACAGATTTTTACAGCTAAAACTGCAAAATTCTTAAACCACAAAACCATGTAATTGTCAAAGCACAAACAATACTTCTTACAGTAAGGCAGTTATGTTTCACACGTTTTCTAAGGAAAGTAAGGATAGGCAAAGGTGTAATATTAATATCAATTCAGGAAATATGTTCCGTAGTAAGATATCAAATATATTATGAAAGAAGAGAAAAGGAACATGGTTATTTATCTGGCTTGAAAATAGCACAGTGTCAAGTTAATTTAAAATTCAATTTCAGTTTAAAGCATTACAAGGAAGAGAGAACTCTATGTATCATAGGTTGTAAATTGAAATCCAAGCTAGGCTTTTGTCTGCCAACCAGTTGTGTATCAGCTATAAAGTCAGTCGTGGGCGCTTCTTTTAGGAGATTGGGCTGCAAGGCTCTCGTAAAACACATTCAGAGAAGTTTGTCATTTACTGTTTCCAAAGGCATTTTATTTAAAGTTTCTCATATTCGGTTACTTAACTGAAAACTGCTTTTAAAATAAGCTGGAGGTAACTTGCACAACGTGAAGCGCAGCACAGAAAAGAGTGCATGGCCCTACCCTTTAAGGGGAACCAGGAGGATCTCATAGGCATTCACACAAAACCAAATAAGCAAGAGCAATTTGTGAGCAAAAGCAGCTTTTATGAGGATACAAAAAAAAAAAGGAGTGAACCAAAGAGGATGTCTGTCTTCCAGCAGCCCCTCTCTGGCTCGAAGACCTGCTCAAGGTGCACTGGCTCATCAGGCCAGAAGGGCACGCTCTGCTCTCTGGCCAATGACCCAACCGGCCCTCAAACAACACCAGTCATAGAAAGGCAATGCAGAGGCTGTGAAGACAACAAAAATGGAAGTATACCCCTAACCTCTGTTCCTTCAAAAGGAAGGCAAAGAAAAGTGGCCCTTTACAGCAGCTGTGGCTGTTTTTATTTAGACTCATAGGCCTTCAGTCTCACTGTACAAACGTTACAAAACCTCCAAAGCTAACAGAGGGAACAGACAAAACCTCGGAAGGCTTCATTTTTGGTGAAGTAGAATGTAAGGTGTACGCAAACCGGTACTCCAGAAAGGCACTGAAACTCATCTCCACTGACACATCCACAGCTGGGAACTGTGGGAGCAGATTTTTCCTACTGACTTCACACTGCCATTTTGGAGATAAGGGGAAAATGCATTGGAGTTGATAGAAAAGTGATTTTTAATCTCAATAATGTCTTTTATTTTGCCTTTGGAAACTACATAATCCTGCATTCGTTTAAGAACACTCATTACATATAATTACATTTGCAGTTTCCATAAAACAATAATTTCCAAAAATTGTGGAGGCTTAAAAAACCAAAGGAGTGAGGAATTCCATGGGACATGAGGTAGAGGAGAGTTATTTTTCTTTCCTTTATAAAGAAATATATCTGGGCTTCCCCCTTCTCCCACAGCTGAGTTTGAGACTGTGGGTATGCTCCCCAGTCTGCTTCTCACTTATATCTTCACCACTGGAATGGTTTATTCACATTTTTGCCTTACTCTGCATTTCTGGACCTCCAGCTCTGAGGTGGGTTTTTATATACTTTTCTTTTTTTTCACTGGCACTTCGGAAACTGCCACCACTGCAACAATATTTATACACGTGGTGGTACAAAAATATGCCATTTGCTTTGATGTGCAGAAAATGTAGCAGTGATAAGAAATCCTGCATCATTGTTATATAGTGGTATAATCAAAAGCTTTAAGTCTGAAAAAAAACAAACGAAAACAAACCCACTAAAACTACTCAAATTTAAAACTATACCTGTTACAAGGAAAATCAGAGCACAGCACAGGGACATCACACACAAGAGCATACAATGCTTGCTTTCTTTCTGTGCTAGCAATTATGAAATGAGACACCCCATTTCAATGCTGTTTCATTAAAACATTTTTGGTAGCCAGATGTTATGCAACACAAATCAGAAGGAGCTGAAGCTGAAAATCCCAGCTACTCTGAGATATAATCAAGGCACTAAACCAGCCCCAGTCAGGGATACCCCTCACGTGATGGTGGGAGCTTTCTGCAGAAGAGGCTTCAGACTCTTTTGAGCTTGATGGAGGTTGGAAATTAGAGCTTTATTGGGCTCTGTAAAAGCTGTTTGATACCATCTGATCACAAGATGGGCCCAAACATCCCACAAAGATGTGTAGAGATGATCTGACACAGACACAAAACATTATGAAAATGCTTGCCCGATAAAAAAAGTTGGGTAATATGATGAAATGCTGGATCAAACACCAGCCTACAGCACATGTAAAAGAAAGCAATGGCTCAGCAGAGGAGTGCCAGCAGACCAAGACTTAGCATTTTCAGTCCTTTCATCTTTAAAAGCTAAACAGATTGTTTTTGTTTTAAAATGATTCCAAAAGTTCTTTTTAACTTTCAGTTTGCACACAAATAATAAAGAATCTTCATATGTTCCAATATTGTGCAAAAAAAAGTGTTTAAAGTTTTCTACAAATTGGAAGTACTTCAGAAAAAAAAAATATACATACATATATATATATATATATATAAATAACCCAGAAATATATAACCAAGTTCTTTGAAGTCACTTTCTGCTCTACTCAGACTTTCATACTAATTGGTGAGTTTCTCATTTCATCTTCTCAGGCACAGATAATTTCTAAGTGATTGAGATTTCGGATGCACTATTTTAATATTGATGGTGCACTTAAATAAGGTCAGATTTTAATAAAATTCTTGGTATTCATGACAGAGAAAGGCTTACACTGGGGGGTATATTTTTACCAAAAAAAAAAAAAAAGAAAGGTAGGCTGCTGTATCATAAAATGAGTCAACTCAGATAATTATGCAATCACTATTCATGACAATCCCACTATTAAATGCCATGAAAAAACACCAAAAATATATGAACCCTGCCTTGCAGATCCGTTATTTCCTCATTCTTAGCATATATGCAAAACCCTCAGTAAACAAACGCATTAGGGAGTGTTAGCACAGGTGATTTGGGATTAACTGAATCCATTCTAATTTGGCCAGTAAAAACCTTGACCACTTCCAAACTTGTTCATTTTCCAAAATAACAGTAATTAAACCTCAGTAAATTCAACAAGGAGAAGTACGAAGTCCTGCATCTGGAGAGGAACAAACCCAAGCATCAGGACAAGCCTGGGACCACCTAGAAAGCAACTCTGCTGATAAGGGGGCCTTGGTGGACAACTGGTTGAACATGAGCCAGCAGTGTGCCCTTGCTACAAAAAAAAGAGCTGATAGTATCCTGTGCTGTCTTAAGCAAAGCACTGCCAACAGGTGGAAGAGAGATCTTTCCCCTCTATTCAGCACTAATGAGGTCAGTCCTGGTACTGTGTCCAGTTCTGAGCTCTCCAAGACAAAGAGTCCAATGTAGGGCCAGAAGATGATGATGATGGGACTGGAGCAGATCTACTCTGAAGAAAGGCTGAATTAGCTGGGCCTGAGAAGAGGAGAATCTCATCTATGTCTATGAACACTTAGAGGGAAAGTGAAAGAGGACAGAGCCAGCAGTGCCCAATGCCAGGACAAGTGGCAATGGGTACAAATTGGAACACAAGAAGTGTCATCTGAACATTGGGAAGCTCTTCTGTGCTATGCAGGTGATGGAGCACACGTTGCGCAGGGGCTGTGGAGTCACCTCCACAGAGATCTTTAAATGCCCGGATGTGGGTTTGGGCACCCTGCTCTGGATGTCCCTGTTGGAGCAGAGGTTGGACAAACAGACCCAGAGGTCCCTGCAAACCTCAGCCATTCTGTAAATTCAGCAGCCATGTTAGGACTAACACTCTAACTCTAGGATTAACATTTTAAAATCTATATCTTGCCTTTGAAACACATAATGATGAAAAAAATAATTTATGATTACAAGTGCATTGGTGCTAATACTTGCATAAATGTTGGAACAGACCTTTTTTAGTAGAGAATTATTTGCAGAGCTAGTTTAAGGTTGCAAATAAGACTACAGTATGTCCAGAGGTTAGACTTTAAACAGCTTAGCAATGGCCCAGAGATGTAATCTTTTAGAAGTATAGTAGCTTCAGCCTTGCACTGATTTTCCCACATAAATGCAATCAATTAATATGCAAGTTTTAGTTATACCCAAACCACTTCTTCAATAGTTGCAAGTGCTACAATCATTTCCAGTAGCTCTTTTTAGGCAGCTTGAAAAATTTAAACAGGCAAGAACGTGTTATTCCTTTGCCATTCCTGAGTGCACCGTGACTGCTGTTGCTGTTTGCTTTTCCTCCTTCACTTGGGCCCTGTCCAGTTCCCCCTCTCTGGGAGGTATCCCTGACCCACATTCGAGGGAGGACTTTGTGGCGGGCTTCTGTGGTTTATGCAAAGAGCTGAGATCACCTGCAGCTCTGCTCTCTCCATGTTAAGGACAGAGCCTGTGATGACTGAGGCCTCAATATAAAGCACCGTTTGTTCAAAACAGAAACAATGCAAAGGAAAATCCAAATGCAACAAGCAGTTAATACATCTGCACGGCTCACGAGGAATCATATGCCTTCTACATGAAAGTCCTGGAAGGGTTTCTCTGCTTGCTCAACTGTGAATTGGGATTGTGTCTCAGAGCTGTCATTTGCTGATGTTTGAAGTCCTAACTCTTCCCACATCTTAAATAAGGGCAGAATATATCCTCCATAGGAAGAAAAAAAGTGTTTTCAGAACCTACAGAAAGTGTTTTACCACCTCATCTATTCAGCCTGGAGAACAAAGTCCAAGAAATCCCAGAGAAACAGATGCAAGTGCAACCTGCCAGCACTATGGGTGCTGACGATGCAGTGATTCCATAGCATCTGATGTTATCCTTATTGACTGTGCCTGTTACCCTAAGAGAGGGGACCTATGTCCTACACCTCTAACCCATCTGTGCCTGCAATACTGAAACATAAATTCAGATGGATTTTTGTACATTCCTATCGATCTTCCAAGTGTTTGCCATGGATTCAACTGAGAAGTTAGTAGATGCACTACTTCAATCTTAATTTTCTTATAAATATTATGCAAAAGGATCATAGAAGAAAACCTAATAAATGCTCAGAACTGCTCTACAAGTCAGTCTGAAGAGAAGGTGTCTTCCTCTTGCCAAGTATTAACCAGCTCACGAACACTGTGTGTCCAGCAAAGAAACTCTTGCTTAAGGCAAAGCATTACTGCCAGGGTACAAACATATCATGACTGCACATTATTACGCTCCTTCAAACATAGCCTCACCTAATCTTGTGCTGAAATCTATTAGCTCCGGTTAGAGAATAAATATTACTGTAAGGAATAAATAAATATCCACCAAATAAATAAGAAAGAGATGCTTTTGCCTTTGCCAGGGAACAATTACAGGGAACTTGCGTGCAGACAGCATGGCCATTCCTTTCTGCAGAACACACCACTGTCACAGCATATGACTCTCGTGTAATACTGCGTTAGGAGACAGAAAGTCAAATGATCTCTTTTGCTTTGATGAAAACATGAGGAAGTGGACTCAGATAAAAGCAGGGAGTAATCTGTTTAAACAGCTTGGGTCCAAAGTTGAAATTAAACAAAATCGATAACAAATACAAGCTTGCTCCTACAGAATCTGCTTTGAGCACAGCATAAAAAAGAGATGAAATATGCCTACAAAAATATTTTATGCCATAATATCCTATATGAGAAGGGAGTACAGATCTTCCACTGCTTTAATTACATGTGTTTATTTAGTTAGTTATGCCTCTATACGATTTCCAGTGCTTGCCAGTAATGATGCAGTTAAAAAAGCTTTTGGGTAAGCGAGAGGTAATGATATTAGAGTAAATTAAGATTTATTAGAAGAACAAGGAAAGAAAACAGATAATGAAAGCCCTCATCTGTTTCCACTATTTAGTTCCAATCTTTGGTGGCACAGTTCTGGCACATATCTATTCAGGTCAGGTTTTTAGCTCAGCTACTGATGTGCACAGAGGTAGCACAGAAATGCTTGCATCTACACTGTCACAAAATGGTTTTTAAAGAACTAGCCATGCACACTTTGGGGAAGATGCGGTTCAACAAGTCTTTTGTGCATTTTTAAGGGAACAAAAAAAATGCAACCTCTGTTTACTTGGTAGGAGTGATACCTTCCCACTCCCATGAAAGATTCGGTGTACATATCTATAAAGACGACAAAGGAAATGTTGACAGAACAAGTTAATATTGCATCTGCATTTGGATCACTGTATCACATCCTTCCTATGCCTCACTAGTCAAAGGGGTGAAAAGTAGCTGCAAGGAGAGCAAACAACTGGTTTCCACAGATAAATGTATTCAGGAAAGAAAGCAAAGCCTAAAACAATAATTGCAAGCTTCTGAGAAAGGGCACGAGATGTTCATGGACATTTTCTATATGGACAGCCTGTGAAAACTTCCCTGTTAGCCTCCCTTTTTCTGATATAAAACCAAAACAACAACACATTTGGAAATAATTTTTCATAGAGAAAAGATCAGAACCAGTAAATACAGTGTGCACTGGGGGCAGGCAGATAGAAGCATAGCAGCACTATTTACAGCATCTGGGAACACTGAGTTCACTATGTTCTTTAAAAAATGCAAAATGATTGCCATCCTAACAACAAGAAGTACGTAGCACAAATCACCATCTTTATAACCTACTTCCTTCCAAAACCCAAGTGAAGATAACTTTGCAGATTTTTATTGCTCTTCTCAGCAGCCAGTGAGGATGCTCCTCCTACAATTGAACTCTTGTACAGGCCAAAATTTTCCAGAAGGAAGCAGGACGATGACAACACATAGGCTGGCCAAAATAAATAGTTTCTGATTCATTAAGTAGAAGACTGTTAATGGTATTTATATGCTTTGTAGCAAGAAAATAAATAAGCTTCACATTCCTTGTACAGCGTTTGGTCTTCCTAAAAATTCGGAAGGAGACAGCAGCTCTGTGAGCACAGTGACTCAGGGTCTGGTGAGTCTTTCTGTCATTGAGATCCAACCACTTGGATACAACACGACAGCCCTGCAGCCAAGGGTTTAAGCAACGTTTATCAATGAGTGAACCCTCATGTTTCTCGGGAAGACTTCAGCCTCAACAAGAAACTATTGCATCATGCCCTCCTAATTAATTCAGCGAGAGCTGGGATCCCTCTGCAAGCATTTCAGAACATTCTATAATTTGGGAAATTATGGTGTTGCATCATCTTCCCCAGTCTTGACAGCAGAATTTTCTGCAGAGCTTATTTGAATTTGTTAAAGAGAGAAATAAAAGGCATGCAAAAATTATGGATGTACCAAACATAAGCTTTCAGATGTAGCATTGGTCTGCCATGTATGGCTTTCAAAAACGGCAGCAGTATATCACTGCTGCACTTTTTCCCCCTGAAAGTCCATCTAGCTTTGTTTCTGTGAAAAGCAGATTTGTTATTTTCCCTCAGTAAGTAGCACCACAATTATTCTTGCCTCCTTGTAAAAATGAGCAATCTCTGCAGAAGATGATCTATAAAGTTTCCCAACTTTCCTGGGAGGAATATTATTTTATTGTTCAATTTGGTTTCTCAATAACATGTATCTATCTTAGGTAGCAAAGTACAGGGAGCTCTGATCAAACATTTTAACAGTGGGGAAAACAAAACTGTGTTTTATAGGGAAAACACACATATAAGGACACAGACACACTACAAAATAATGAGAAAAGGCTGCAATTCCCTGTATTTATACGTATTTCTGTATAATATATGTATTTTTCCTTTGTTTATGCACAGGTGCACTATTGATATGCTAGTGGTTACAATGGTACCTCACTGAGCTGTATCTCTTTTTCACTGTATATGCATTCCTGGAACGCAGTTAGTTAAAAGGACAGGCAAACATCTAAGACACCAGCAGATAGGTCTCATATTTCAGGCTAGGCATATATCGCTGGGTAATTTCATGCCAAAATGTAATAGTAGGCTCTATATGTTGATTCAATATAAAGTGAGGATGGCCAGAATTTATGATAGAGCCCTGTTGTAGCATAAACTGCAGTTGGTAGCTGTTTACATCTCCCCAGTGAGTGGCAAGGAGAAGCAGCCCAGCAGCAGATGTCCTCTTGACAGACCCCCCTGTGGGCTGCAGTTCCAGCATGGGGTCAAAACCTCTCCTCCTCCTCTTGCCCAGCTGCATCCACCTGGGTTGGGCAGCCCGTGTTCTCCACCTGGGCTGGGCAGCCCGTGTTCTGTAGGTGGCTGGAGTCTGAATGTCCGAGAAAAACAATACCAAAAAGCACAGAAGCGTGTTTGCAACTGTCTGCTGCTATCTGTTTATCTCTGCAACAATGTAATCCTGCTCCCAGGCCACTGTCTTGAGCACTTTGCCTTCTCTGGCATTCATTGCAAGGTTTTCATTCTGTTTCTGTACACAATGCACTTTCCAGGAAGCATTTGCTTACTTAACCCCCTAAAAAGATATTGCATATCTATTTTGCAAGTTGCAAACAACCTTCCTCTCATTCACAGCCCCATTCCATAGCAAGCTCTGAGTGGACTGTGCTTGGCCCATAGGGATGCTCCCCGTAGGCAGCTGCTCTTATTTCATTATAAGTTGCAATGCAACACAATCCTACAGCACTAAGGTAAAAGCACAAACAACTCATAAAGACACTTGCAGACTTAAATCCAATTCCTTATCGTGAGAGACTTTTGGCAGTTAAACTATCCATCTTCATCACAGTAATTCAACAGAAGGCTTCTTGTTACGCAACAGTATGAAAACAAAGTCACAAGTAATTAACATTTAGGGGGATACGTGAATATAAGAACTGGCAGATCAAGCAAAGCATTATTTGTTCAACCAATGCCTCAAAATCAGTATTCTTGTGGTCAGAAGCAATTTGACTCATCTCAACTTCTACCTTGGTTTCTCTGTCAGGACCATGGGGCAAGCAGCAAATTCATTTGTTCCCCCATGGAGAGCACAAAGCGCAGCAGCTCTTTGGTGGCACACGAGAGGCAACTTAGGCCATTTTTTTCTTGCAGTCTCAGGTCAGACCCATGGGTCACTCTGTGTACATGGGATTTCAAGTGGAGGTCAGCAGCCTGTCTGTTGCATGTAATTAAATTTGTTTTACAAGCTTATCTAGGCAGCAAGTAATGGAATATCACTTCTCTCAGGATGAGATTTTCATTGTTCTGAGTCACCTGACAATGGGGTTTTTCTCAGTCTTTGTTACCAAGCAAATGTGAAATTTCAGAAGAGCTATGGTTGGTAAATCTACAAGAACTGCAAAAGGCCTTGCAGGGTCCAACTACCAACAGCCTTAATGATCATAATAATTAACGTAGGCATTCCTTAAAGCCGCTTCCCAATCTGTATGCAGATTTTTCTCAGCTTGTTAACAATAGTAATATTAAAACACAGTCAGGGAACATTCTATCTTTGTTCTTATGTTACGCAAGATAAATCCACAGGAAGATGTGAACAGTTTTAAATTCAAATCCTCTTTTTTTTTTCAAGTCAGAAATATATCAAAATCACCTTAAGAATATCTGTAGATACTTTCCTAACTCAGAAAGCTCATTAATCAAATGAAAGGATTACACAACCTTAATCCAAGTATTAGTTTACATTATTTCTACTGTTTCACACTACTGTATTCACAAAAATTTAAGCGCTCCCTGAATGGAGCCTGTACTACTGCCCCACACTTCTTTGTAGCTTTGATTACTGTTCCTGAATCCCCACGTTAATTAGATGGGAGAACAGGAAGCAAAAAATCTGCCCCTCCACGTAGTTACATCAGTCTAACTCCACCTCTAAGAGTTGTCCCTTTAAAGTGCCTTGGAAAGAGCATTTCTTACATCTTGGCTTAGCAGCCAGTTGGAAATGGGATTAGGATAACATGAAAGGGAGTGCTCCCTCACACAGAAACACCAAAACAACTTGGCTGATGCAAATTTGCAGAAGACAAAGGCAGGGTTTGAGAGAGAGGCCTCAGGATTTACTACTGCAAACAGAAACTTAGTGGAGACTAAATAACTGCTTTGCTTCTCCTCAAAATACTCAGCTAGATTTGACTACACAAAATATGTTCCATGTCCTGAAAAAAGCCGTAGAGAAAATAAAAATGCAGCAAGCACAGCAAGATTTACATCAACGGACTTCTAGATACAAGACTATGCAGCCTAGCATGCAAAGCTGCAAAGGGGATGCAGAAGGATATGATCAAGGTCAAACAAATTATAAGTACTGTAGAGAAAGTAAATAGAAAAAGATTTTCACCACATTTCTTGATATGAAAAATCACAGAGCACTCAGAGAATCATCAGAAGTCAGATTTATAGAAGGCCTGTTGCAAGACCACAGAAGGGTAAAAAAGTCTTAAATAATCTAGGAAAAGCCCATCGCAAACTCTTCAGACAGCTTCATCAATATCTCCTAGCACCTGCTGTCCATTTGATAGAGACAGTTTACCCATACAGATTACTCAACATATCTTTTGTTTCCACAGCAAAGCTTAGCAATTGTGATGGGTGGCAGACTGAGAACCTAAAAATTAAGTTCACATAATCCCTTAGACTGAGGTGACAAATCTGCACGGACACTGTTAAGCTGCAACAAGTGATTCCAATAATGAGTATATGTTTACCATGTAATTACTGTCTCTATAAATCCCAGAGGAGCACTGTGCAAAGAATTACATAAAGTATTAATGCAGTTGAAAAAATGATCTGAATGCACACAGAGTTATGAGGCCCTTAAAAATCCTGCTTACTTTTCAGATGCGTGTACCCATTTGAGGTAAACATAAAGCAGCACACCCAATCATCACTACGAACTGCTGAATATAAAAAGAAACTAATCTGTTACATTACTTGTATTGTGACAATCATAACAATTTCTTTCAAACAGCGTAATACCAGTTGTGCAGACTACAATATGAAGAAGAGACAGCGTCAACCGATCCACTGAAGCAGCTACATTAATCTGCAATTACATACAAACACCCACAGAAGAAGGTACAAGCTCACCATCAGTTCAAGTGATTTATCAGTGATTACCAATTACTCACTGTGATAAACACAAATACCACCAGCAAGTTTTTCTCTTTGCTAGCACCAAACCACACACACAGCTCTTGCAGTTTTGCTGCTTACGACCTATTTTCCTTTGAAGTCTGTCTGAAATAGCCTGAATTCTCAGGTAGAACGTTGGGAAATTTAAAATTACCTCAGCCTTCTACCTCTTTCCTGGATTAATAATAATATTTAAGAGGATTTCTAACTGCACTTGAAAAGAGAGAACAGCTACAGTGCTACTTCTTCCCTCCCTGCTCTCTGGAGAGAAAAATGTATGGAATGTATTTAAATAATGCAGCTGAACTTTTTACAAGCAAAAACCCCTTCTTTGTTTTGAATTACTTATTTGTAGGGAGTTACTTGTTCAACACCAGCCAAAATAAAGTTTGTCCATTTAGCAAGAACTAACTGAGACAAAACTCTTACAATTCCGTCTTAGTGCTGTTTCGCTCCCATTGTTAATTCAGCATGTTAAGAGAAAGGAAACTGATTTTAATTCATTTAACAGAATCCCAAAGACTAGATTGTTCTGTTATGAACAGATGCTTCAAAGATTTTCTGCCAGTGCTGTTTCCTCTCCAGCTGGGAATAAAGTTTTCCCCCCATTAATACAAGTCAATCATTCTCTGCCTCTCAAATTCATCTTTGAAGTTTCCAGCGATCTCAATGTTCCTTTCATGAATGCAGATTTCTTTTTAGTATGTAAGAAACTCCTTTTTATTATATTTGAATTCATATTTGTTGATCAAGTTTAGAACAGGATACATTAAACTATGCATTTCATATAACGTGTAATAGAAGTACAGGCAATGATAGAGGACACCTATATGCAATATGATGGTCAAAGGACGTTGTCTTGGTACTTTCAAGATGACCACGTTCTATGCAACATGCAAACCCCTCTGGACATCTTGGTAACGTACACAGTGGCACAACTTGTTTTACTTTGATCAGAACACTGTGAAAGGTGATGGCAGCAAGGAAGGTTCTCCAAAACCAAGAAAGTGGTAGGGAACAGCGCAACTACTTCACAGAACAGCCAGTTCACCTCGCAAATTAGAGCAGCACAGTAATTACCTTCCACAAAGCAAAACACTGCAGGCTCAACAGCGCTCTCACCTCTGGAATTCAAGTCTAACACAAGAAATTGGAAGAGTGCCAGCATTTTGGGAGGTTTCTACTAAATCAAAGGTGGTAGCAAAGATACCTTTTGATGTAAACAACCAGTTTGATTAACAGTGTAATTGGGCAGAATGCTTCTCACCGCGTCAAATCTCATCACACTGAGTCTTTATTACTCTCTCCAAATTCTCCTTTGGGAAGATCAAGTTTGCCATATTTCATTCTGATATTAGTCTTCGAGCATAAATAATATATGGAGATGAGCTAAAATGCCTCATTGATTAAAATTCTAGACTGCGAGCTTGTCACATTTCAACGTGCAAATTGCTTCTGTCTGGCCTGCTTTCAGAAGTCACTCATCGAAATATATAGACGCTTGATTTTAGGTTTGGTATTACTGCTGAGATTTTTCTCTACAATGGATTTGTAAGTAATGGAGTATCTGGTCAACTGATAACCTAGTGAGACGACAATATTACACAACGTGGTTGCCTTCACACTGATGTGAATAACACAGCCACGTCTTGGGTTGAAAGCAAGCCTGGAAGTTTCTACCATGGCATTTTAACCATAGCTATAGATTTTGGTCTAAGAAATCAAGTAGAAATGGAAGATTTTGGATACCAAATCTGCAAAGTAATAACCTTTTATGTTTTTACAGGCAATTCTTAAGTACCAAATCAATTTAGGTAGTCACAGGTTTTCCTTGGAAAGCAGACACAAATATAAGCTCTAATAAAAACAAAGAATATCTGACCTCAAGTACTTATGGTTTGTAATGCAGAGAGACTGCACATAAAATGCAAAGGCAGTTTGGGAGTTGTGACATACAGCACCGTGTCACGTGTCTGAAACATTTGTTTATAGTCCAGTGTTCAAAGAATGAAACATTCCCCTTGAAAGTGGTCAGGTTTGCATCATTCATTGTATAGAAAAAAGGTGCCAGAGAACCCATACATCTGCCCTCTCACGGTAATCTATTTTTTATAATCACCTTGGGAGAAGAAAGAATTTCAAAGCGAGTGCTGCTATTTGAGAGCAACATGTTCATAAAACCCTTCTTGCAGGAGTTTGCTTTCAGGCTGCAGCCCAGATAAGCAGATTATTTACTAGATTCACAGGACCTCCAATAAACAGTGTTTTGAGTAATCCAAAAGCTGTAGCCAAAAGCTGAATGGAAGAAATAATGCCCTGCCTTGAACAGAAGCATATTTAAATGCACTGCTCTGTGAAGAAGCCTATTAGTACTTCTCTTAGGAAGATGTGCTAATTCAAACATGGTATAGGTAGTAAAAGTGTTAATAACTGTAGGCAGCAGAAATGGAGGGGAAAAAAACACATAAGCCACCATCGTGCTTCAGGAGAAGGACTGAACAAAAAGAATGCAGAAACATTCATCTGACTACAGACAGCCTTTTATGTTTTTATTTTGCTTTTGTTGTTTTTGCTGCTTAATAGTTCTAGGACCAACTCTTCCATACCCTATTGTAAGATAGGATCAATTGCTGGGATTTTTAACTGGTGAATGTAAGGCAAGGCAAGGTCTCCATATCTGTCTCCTTGAAAAACAACAATAAAAAGCCAACAATGATGTGGCAATGACAAAGAAGCATGGGAGGCAGTTCCTTCTACACAGGAAGGTTATTAAAACAAATTTTCTCTTAAGGCATTATTTTCTGTACCTCATTCTCTTAAAAAAAAAAGAAAAAAAAAGAAAAAAAAAGAAAGAAAAGAAAAGAAAAGAAAAGAAAAGAAAAGAAAAGAAAAGAAAAGAAAAGAAAAGAAAAGAAAAGAAAAGAAAAGAAAAGAAAAGAAAAGAAAAGAAAAGAAAAGAAAAGAAAAGAAAAGAAAGCATATTTTGGATCTTTCATCGTTACTTCATGCTGGCACCCCACAGATTTAAAGAAAAATAGAGCACCTGCAGAGCTGCTTTCTCAAATGAGAATTTTAAACAATACACTTATTAGACATTATAAAATCTGTGATTTAGTTATTATTACATAATACAACGTAAGGGGAAGAACCCACTCAACACAGAAGGATTCTGTTGTATTATATTTGATTAAAGAAAATGTACGTCATATTTACAGCCCAAATATACACACAGAGAAAACCCGTCTACAAACAGAAAAAGGGCAGATAATTTCAGATTATGCATGACACACTCTGGCATGTGCATCATACTGATACGCACAACAGTTTCATGTTTGTCCATTTAGCTGTGTGTGATGGGCAGTGGTGCAGAAAGCAAGAGACATTTCAGAGAGGGAAATTGCATGGAAAGAAAGTCATTTCAATTGCCCGGCATTTTCTCGGGCTGAAGGCCATGCACTCTGACAGGATCTGAAGAAGACAAGACTGCTCCATAGCAGTCCACAAGTACTGCATTTGACCCAGGTTATTAAGATAATGATACGGTAGCTATATTGACATTTTCAATGAATGCATAACCTAGATTTTCCACATTAGTATAAAATACTAAAAAGCTACCAGACAAACAAAACAATACAGCGGTAATATCATAGTCAATTGACAAATTATAAAGCTATAAGGGAGTTTTGGCAGGCAATTGTCATCTCTTTAATGTTGGCTGCACTGTCAGTCATCAAGACACAAAACAAAGATACCTGAAATAGGTGAAAGGAATTTGTGGGACATGAAGGCAAGTCTTTGCCAGACCTCTTTACAGTAGGCAAGCCATTATAGAACAGGCCATATAGGAGTGACCTTCATCAATCATGCCTAGTTTTACAGGGAATGGTAAAATTTGAAAACTAGCCATTCATTTGACATTTATTTTTAAGTTCTTCCCTTACATTCTGCAGTTTCTGTTAACGCTAAATAACATGCTGTTACATGAAAACTATACATTTTCACATCTTTGAAATGCCAAACACAGGCTAGTCTGCAAACAAAACATGGTTTATTTCCAGTGACTGGATCCTGAAAACAGCAGAGCTACAAGTTGAAGGCAAAAACCTTAATGACTGACAGCAGCACATTCAGAGCCTTGGTGAAACCAGTTCTTTAAGAGCAGCACATATTTCTAGATATCTGGAAGCTTCAAAACCTGTCTGACTTGAATTTATCTTATGGACCTGACAGAAAATATTTCCCCAACTCCCATTTCTCTGATGAAACAGAAAAAGATTCTCAAAACTGCCTTCAAAAGTGCAAATATTTTAATGTCTGCCCTATATGTGAAGAACGGTTAACATCATCAAAGTCCTCAATTTTGAATACCTCAAAACAAAAACAGGCTGCTGAAAAAAAATGGAAAGAAAATCATTTCTCCAAATGAAAGAAGTTTCTCTTTCAACACATGAGCCTAAAACATGCTCACTCCCTTCCTAAAGACATGAGCAGAACCCACAGCAGTCTGACCGGGCCATGTGCACCCTCAAAACCACGAGTTTACTTCCTCCAGGCAAGAGGCAACTGCATCTGCTATACAGTGCAATCCCCAGTAGTCAGCATGCTCTCTGTTGATGCAGGCATATAACACACATAATTTGGTGAAAGTCCTTTGTGAAATGCCATAAAGACCAGGCCCTGACCCTACCATAATACAGTGTGGGCATATGAGCTGAAAGCAGTTCATGTCTGGTGGCAGATGCCACACCAAACTGTCAGTTCTGCCTTTCCTCCAGAGATTGCCATCCCTGGAAAATGATGGCCAGCATATTTCAGTGTAAGTTAGCATACCAGGCTGTGAGTGGGGACAAGCAGGAAGTCAGCTTTCATTTCCTTCAACCAGCCCTGCTAAAGAAACATAGCTGACAGCTGGAGTGATAACCTCTTAAATCAATTCAGCGTGAAATTCCAGAGCACTTCTGTCAGTGCCCTCAGAAACTAGATGGTTTTAATCATTAGCTGGCTGCATTAGTGAAAGTAGATGGGCAAGGCAGCATGCTTGGTGTCAACCGTTTATGTTCATTCTTCTTATCTCTTTATACAGCAGTGTCTGAAGGAGTCAAAGTATTCATCAGATTCTGCCATGGTTTAGTCTACAAATGCTTCCTGCAGTTTGCAAGGATCTGGCTCTTCAGTCTTTGCTGTGAGAGGATGAGTAACCAAACACACTATAAATATACACAGCTCAAGCCTGTATGTCCTTGCCAAGAGAAAGGAGTGGAAGCCTTCACGATTCTGGATCTTCTCAATGAAATACCTGCAAAGGTTTTCAGGAGTTCGGATTGAGTTGCTGTGCAATGTTTGAAAAATAGCCAGTCTGAACAAAGTCTGAAGCACAGTCTCCTTGAAATAGTTTTCAGCACAGGAAGTTCTGTCCAAACTATCATATCTCCAAATTGATAAACTTTCATTTCTCCTTCCCCTGTAGAGAAACAGCAGACTTATATTTCACCTCAACTAATTTTTCCAAGTTTTGTTGACTTTAATTAACAGAAAAAATGAGCTACAACCATTCTTTTCTAAAATCCATTTTACCATGAGGCAGAAGCATTTACTATTCTCACCAACTCATGAAAGCTGTAGCTCTGAGATACAGAATTACTGAGCTGAAGAATAATATTTGCTGTAGCTCCGGCTTTAATATTTAAGGGTGAGGAATAACCTGTGTTGACAGCGGCTATACCTGGTATGACTAGGAAACAGAAATAGCTTCTCAGACATCCATTCTTTTTTACAGGTTGTAACACAAATGGTTTTACGAGCACTGGAATGGATGAAATTTGTTTTCTAAACAGATTTGTCCTCTTGTGGCTGACTGACTGCTTTAACCAAATTGCACAGAAGTAAAGAATATCCCCCAAACAAATATCAGAAAACCCACACTGAAAAGCGAGAGAGAAAGGCAGAAAGAGATTAGTGTTGTTTTCCTACAGGATAAGCCTCACTGAGTTTGCATCTTGGTGGGTACCCAAGAATGAATGCTTCAGGCATGGCTCTGCGACAGCCAACCCAGATAATCCGCGCCACCAAGCAGGGCAATCTTCTGCCCACACACGGCCTTCTCCCGTCCTCAGCCTGAACAGTGCAAGCCCAGCTCCTACCTTCAGCTGGCCCTCAGGAATAAACTGATTCAACTCACTAATCTAGCAAAAAACTCATTTGCTTTGCTTTGGTGAGCTTTCTGCTGTACCAGGCAGCTGAGCTGGCTGCCTGTGCAGACAGACGCGCTCTGGAGGCCATGAGGGGGAAGATAGGACAGGAACACCTCCTTTGGCATTAGGAGTCATCATGTTTGCCTCAGGCACTCTGTCTGACATCCAAGCTGGCCCCTCTCTGGCGTGGACTTCTGCTGCTCTTGATCAGAAGCAGCCCTCTGTGTGAAGCCCCCCATGTGCAGTAAGGACTGAACTCCCACAAAAAGAAAACCACCTTGATGGGACTCTCCTGTGCTCTCTCTCTTGATCAAAGTTGGTGAAGGAGAAAATGGCTGAGATGTCAGAAGTAACTCGGAGATGCCCCCAGCCTGCTTTCCTGACCAAGAAAAAAGAAAAGGAACAAAACGTGTATGTGAGCACCCGAGGTGCATCTCAGTCACCATTTTTAACCCTTACATCCAAATCAGGAAATGCTCAGTGACTCAGCTGGGGTGGATAGCTTCTCTTTGTTTTCTCAGTGCAGCTGAACAGACTGGAAGACGGCTCTGAGCAGCCCCAAATGGACTTAGCTCTCCCTGCTTCTGCCAACCCTGACAAACAAACAGGCGAGCCCAGGGACAGGGGCTCTTCAGATGTCTTCCAGAACATTTTCCTTTCAGACAGGCCAGTCCTAGGGCCAACAAATCCCTGGCAAATCTGAAGCAAGTTTTCTGGTGGATCCTGCTGAATAATCTGTCTTGGGACAAAGTGCTGCCAGGGCCCAGCTCTGGGAGAAGCCAGTGGGGGGCCATCCTCATAAAGGCTGAGATCTGGTGAACAGCTGTAGGGGACCACAGGACCCAGTGCACTCACAGCTTGTGATTTTTGTTGTTAGCTGAAGCTGGATCTGACCCAAGCAATTTGTTAGTGAACTGTAAACCACTGCCTTGCCACCTTCGCAGGCATGCATTTCCCCCCAGCAGCCATGCTGTTTCCCATCTCTTCCTCCCCAGTGTCATACAGTTCATTTTAATGAGCACAGGCCCAAATAAGCAACAGATTTTTCCTCCTCTCCCCACAGCTTCATGAAAGCTGATGTGGGAGCACTGTCTAAATCCTGAAACCACAGGGTAGGAATTGTATGTTTCATTTCCATTTGGCAGTCACACTGTGTGATTTTGGTTAACTCTGTCCTTCTGCCGAAAAAGATCCCATCAGCCAAATTCACCAAGAAACCATAAGACTAAACTTAGTAAATGGTTTTTAAAATGCCTCCAAAATCTTCTCAAAAGGCTTTTGCGAACACAATAAAAGGCCTTGTGTGGTAGTCTAAAGCCTTAATCCCTCAAATCTTGTGCTTTTGTGAGTCTGAATTTGACTCAAAAGTAATTTATGTATATTTTCTTAAATTGCTACAGGAATGGGAGGCTCCTGTCACACAGACTTTTACTTTATCCACAGTTCCTCTGGTTTTGAACAGGTATGGGGTTTTAAAACTGATAATAATAATAAAAAAAAAAAAAAAGAAGAAGCAGTTATTGACACATTAAAACTTAATAGCTCTTTGCGAGACACTGCATTTCATAATCAAAACCTCCTTAGAATTTTCATTAAAAAATGAAATCGCTGATCCAACAAACCATAACAGCTGCAAATTGGGTCTGGAAATAAATACTTATGCATAAAAAACTACTTATTAATATTCTGATGAGGTTGAGTTCTGTATTTGAATGAAAAGAAGGCACTCTACGATTAAAAACAAAACCAATATAAAACACTACTGACTTTCATAGGGGAACTCTCAAGTGATTTAGAATGTTAGCTCAATGCAGATATTAATGGCAAAGGTGACATCAAAAATGGAGATTTGTTTCTTTTTGGCATCAAGGAGAAAAAGAATCACCACAAAACCTCCAGAAAAGACATTGCCACACCCAGTAGGATAAAACACAAAACAAAAACAACACACCAACCCTACACTTTTGTTAATACTCTTAAATCTGAGAACTTGACCACAGCAAAGCAAGAAAAAATGTCTCAGCATTGTCAGGACTAGCCTTCTGAAATACTCGCTAGGAAAAGTCAAACTTAGCTACTTAGTAGGGTTTCTCCTCTCACGACTCTCCTAGAGCAGCACATTTCCCTGTGCCAGGGAACTACACCGCCATCTTCCTGCTCTGGTGAGACTCCATTAAAACCATTACAGGGAATCTGCAGCTGCGTCCTTGCTTCCTTTCCCCCAGAAGAAGCTCAGGGCCATTTTGCTTCACCTTTCCCACCTGAAACAGCAGGTTCTGGATCAGGAGTTCTAAATGGAAAAAGCACCCCAGCAAAATGGTGTATGCAACCAGAGGGAGGTAAACATCCTCTTGGGCTCAGGTTGCAAGGATGCACGCTGCCTCTACTGGGGGAGATCATGGTCTTGGCAGTAGAGGTTGAACCTTCCCACCAATATCCCATTACATGTTGTTGCCATGTGACAGATGGCAGCAGAGGAGCAGTCTGACAGAATGGCATCTGACATGGAAGTGCATATGAAGCAAAGGTGTGTCACCGAATTTCTCCCTGCAGTAAAAAAGGCACCTGCTGACATCTGTAGATGCTTGCTAAGTGTTTATGGAGACCAAACAGTGGACATCACTGTGAGGTGACGGATGTTGCATTTCTGCAGCAACACCATCATAACAGCTGTGAAATAGTGGGTCACCTCTGCTAGTGCAGGCTTTTAGGGGGGCAGCATGCAGGCTCTTGTTCATTGCTGGCAAAAATGCAGAGCTAATGGCAGGAACTGTTGAAAATTGGTGTTTTGTAGCTGAGAATCTGCTCTGTCAAATAGTGGTATTGTGCTCCTTGTTGTAGTTTCCATGGGCATAAATAGGAGGCATTACTTTTAGAGCTGCCTGCATACACAGTTAAAACTGTAACGCTACGGTTCACATACATACTACACATCTCTCACTTTCAAATACATTCCAGATCTGTTCCAGAAATGTGGTTTAAATCATGCGTACAGTCAGTGCACATCACACACAGTGATCAAGGAACTCTTAGACTACAGAACACAATTTCCTTTTCAAATATCTGCCATCTTATCTTCCAATTATATCTTCCAAAACCAACAAATCATACTATGTAACAAAAAGAAAACATCTATTCAATCTTCAATCCTATTACTTCTTAGAAAACAATTAGCAAAACTATCCCCTCCAAAGCCCTCAGAACAGTCATTAGCGCAAGCATTGCTTAAAAAATGACAGAAGGTCACAAACAGCAAACAAACTACATCTTCTGTAACATATTGAGACCTTATTGCTGGAAAACACAGCTGTCAAGCATTACCTGAAGTAATTTTGCTGTGAAGCTCAAGTAGTTTAAATTAGCTGAGTCCTCAAACAGACTTTTACACTCTCTAATCATGACACTAAGTATCAGAGAGTTCTCAGGGTTGGTAATCTACATAATTTCCCACTCATAGTCAAGACGCTCAGACCTTATTTGAAGTAGCTCTTATTATTATTGGCATTTCTTTAAAAGAACACCTTGTTGCCAACAGGCATAAGAAAACCCTAGCTAACGTTTTCATATATTAAGCCAAATAACACATGTTCATTGGACAGCAACTGCATCTATTTTGTGGTCTCTTCACAAACTGGAGTGGCTTGCCTCCAGAGCACAAGGCGTGAACCAGATCCAAAACACACAACCATGTGCTGCCTCAGCAGTTACCTGGCCGCAAGGGAGGTAAAGAGAGCCGTGCAAAACAGCTGTGCAGGCAGCGCACATGGAGCAGCGAGCAGCTATGCTGTACTGCTAATCACCATCTACAACACTATCCACAAGTCTCACTAACTCCTAGTTTGAGGAGTTCTTCAGAAAAGCAAGCTTGTTTTCTGAAGGTTTAATTTCACAGTGTCCAAGCTTACATTAGAAAATCTGATGGTGTCACAAGTCAATAGGGGATTACAAGATGAGAGAGATGAGGCCCGTTCCTGTTTTCTCAATCCAAATTAGGCAGGCTTATAATAATTTCAAATATAGGAATGCCATAGAGATTATTGTCTAAATCAGACTGAACCATATTAGTGCCATTATCTAAAACTCAGTCCAAGAGCAAGTCATTGGATGACAGCAGTTCTCATTCCAAATAGGTTTTTTGTAGAGGCCAAATCTACGCTGATAGTAACTTCAAAGACTATTTCTTAATTCATCAGGGAATGAAGGTGGAGGGAAAATACCAAAATCTTCTGAAAGACTTCTCCAAAATTAAGGAATTTATTAGCCTGGCCATAATGAAGGACGTGAAGCAGATTAGAGAACACAAATGCTTGGCCGGAAGAACATACCTAAAGTGAATTAATTATGAATTTACCTGTGAGAGAAAGAAAAGACATAACGAGCTCATTTTCCCATTAAGCTAATTGGGAAATGAGCATATGCCAATGTGGACTCATTTTTTCCTGTAAGAATGACTGACAGGCATAGCCAATCCTTCTTGGTAAACAACAATACAAATCAAGAAAAGAACAAGTCTGTAGTTTCACTTGTTCAGCGTGGTCTGAAGGCAGGATCCAAGGAAAAAGAAGACTTAATTTAAGTTTTATCCAAAATAAACAGGCACCTTTGAAAGCAATAGAGGCAAATTACAACTAGGGCCCACAGGTAAAACCTTGTCTTCCTCCCCACAAAAGGAGCAATGCAGCTTTGTGTGAAGGAAGTAGATTTTATCAGTTTGTTTTGGAGGGAGAACATGGTTATCTCTCATGCACCGAGATGACCAGCAGCACAGCCTTAGGATGTTACTCCATGTGACAGATCCTCTGGAGATAAAAGTAGCTAGAAGGGTTTTCAGCCCTTCCCCTTATGCAGTGATTACTTCCTACACCCTTCACACCCTGTGCTAGAGGTTACCACTCCTTCAGCTCAAGTGCTTATCGAAGCATTTTACAGACATGATTTAAAGCCCAAAAGGCACATATGAGGCCAAGGATTCACAACGCAGTCCTAGCAGCATTCTCTGCTTACAGTACTACTGATGTACTCTACCTGCTGCAAGGTTTGTTACCAAATGGGGGAGAAACACAACTCAAAATTAGGCTGCCAAAGGTAGGGAAAAAGTAAGAGAGAATCTATTCTGTAGAAAACTTTTTTTAGGAGTACAAAGGAAGGGTATGCTGTTGTCTCTCGCACATATAGATACACACCAAAAGTTTTGCCCAACAAAAGCACAGGTTGAGGAAGTAGTGAACTTCAGCAGAGACAAGGAACAAACAGCAGAAGCTGGAAACTCTCCATCTGGTTCTGCTGAATTAGGACTCAGAAGGTCTAATTCCTCCTCCTACAGTATCACCACTTAAGTGACCTTCCAGCTGCTGATGCTTCAAGAATCATTTCAGGTTGATATTCATACATGTCGGTGCCATGCTGGAAGAGTATGCTAATCTCACAAGACACAAAAAGACCAGCAGACCTTTTCTACCAATACACTGACTAAATTCTCTGTTGATAACTGCATTTGCTATACCATCAGGTTCTCCAGGTAATTCTCCAGGAAGCACCAGCTGGATGTTTTGTGGATTAACTTCTTATAACACTGAGATCTGTAATAAGGCCCAACTACACACCTGCTGCGTTCCATCCAGTATGGCCTAAACTGAAGTGAATTCAGTGATGATTTCCCCTGAAATAGTCTCATTTGACACACAGCAACTTTTGGCAACCAGACATGGCAAATCCTCTTGAATCCTGCAGCCACATAACAGCACTGTACGTGCATGTTGCAACACCAGGTTAGAACTCTAAACTAGAAGCACATGCTTCCTGGGCTGACTACATTCCTACACAACTTCTTTAAGCGTAACCTAAGAGAAATGACTTGCCATGGGAGAAGTTACAGGGATCAGTCACAATCTGTAACCAGATAACATCTTCCAGCTTCAGCTCCACCACTTGAAGCAGCAACTGCCCCCAACCCAGTGCTTCTGAGGGATTGCTGTGCAGGTTATCATCCCCTTAAACCACCATCACAGCCATCTGGATAATTCTCCACTGCCCATTTCTGCCAAAATCAACCAGCTGAGAAGAGACCCATTTAAACTGTTTAAGCAATCCCTACTAATTCTGACCATGGGAACAGCTGACAGAGTTGCAGAGGGAGGAGGAGCTGTGATCTACCCAACAGCTCTTGATGTCAACACCTGTGGCTCAGAAGGGTGAGAGAATAATAAAATCAAAAGCAGACATCCTCTTTTGTGTCCAACAGAGACTATCTGACCATGTGCCAAAGAGTATTGGCAGCACGCTTACTTTTATGTTTTCAAGCAGTAATGGAAGAGAAAGATTGCAAAAGCAATGAACCAAAGCACAAGACACCTATGAATTGCCTGTGCTTTCAGATGAAGTAACTGTGGCATGGCACATTCTTCAGTGCTGTGGAACAATTTTTATCCAATACCAGTGTTAGGCCAGTTAGACCATAAGAAGCCAAATGATTACAGGAACTACCCTTCCGAATGTTAAAGGTTACTGGGGGAGAAAAAAGTTATTAATTGAAAAAGGGGTAGATCCTGAGTTGTGCTGTATAAATTTAACCATAAACAACATCCCCAGAAAAGTCCTGAAAATCTACCAAAGCTGCCTCCAGGTTCATTTGGTTCCCTTTCCAAATATCTGCAATTTTTAAAGCAATATATTCAGCTCCCTGCAAGAGGAAAAACTGCTGCTCATCCTACCTGTAAGTAGTGGATTGGTGAGGAAGGGGTTAAAATAAAACAAGCATATGTAGTGGAAAAGTGTTCATTGCTCTGAGGCTGGAGAAGGTCATATGGAATAGTGGCACGTAACCAAAGATATGATAAATGGATTTGGCATCCACATTAACTTCTCAGTAAAATCCCATGAAGACTTTTTCTGGCTTTTCTAACCATGTGTGCACAAATCCAACATGCATTGCAACAATTCAGACCACGGTGCTTTTATGTATCAGCTCATCTCTGTCTGAGATCTCATTGATTTCTCATATTTTTGCCTGCAGAAGTAAAAAATCTGCTTTTCTTGCAAGCAAAACTGTTCCTGAAATATAACTGTCAATCCAAAAATGCTTCCCAACCCTTCTTCTTGGTGAACAGAAAAGCAGCAAGTACTGCAAGGCGGTCAGAGTGGGAAACAAGCTGGAAAGGGCACTGCAAACGTTTGGGCTGGCCGCTCATGTCACACCTCAATCTCAGCCATCACAACAAGCTGGACAAGTGCCAATCCTCTGCTCCCCTGATCAGGGACTGGTTATTTTTAATGGATGTTTATGGTTAAAAACCTATAAGGAGGCTGGTGGTTATCTTATCCTGAACAAGTGGAAAACATAAGTCATTAACATTGGCAAATTAGAGGCTCTGCTAAAAACAGTATTTTCAAATAAGTTGGAGACTTGGTATGCTCTTCTCAACCTCAGAGGCAAACAGCAATAGTCTCTTGCTCTTTACAAACAAGAACAGCAGGAAATTTAACAGATTCATTATGAGTTTAACAATAGTACTAATGAAAAAGGCAAGAATCATGCCAATTACCAACAGCTGCTCTTTGGAAGAGCCATAGGGAACTGCAGAGAAGTCTAAGAGGACCAAGCTAGCAGAGTAAGAGGGCTGAAGGCTGGGAAGGGAAATGGAGAAGCAGAGACTTCTTTTTCTGAAGACTCAGAGGAAATACAAGGGGAATGGAGAACTTCCAACACTTAAAGCTGTTAGGAGAGTATAGAAACAGATAAAATAAAATAATAGCATTTCCCTCTTAGCACTTGGAAGAAGAATGAATAATAATAATTTTGGGTCCCTACTAGCAAGACAAAATGCACAGTAAATAGCCAGCATTTAGTCCCCAAACATGGCCCAGGAATGACGGCACAGCCTAAGCCTCCCTGAATGTCTGCCTCCTGGGAGAGCTGATGGTTTCACATCCAGATGAGCACTGCTGGCTTTGCTCCTCATTTTCTGTTTGCTTTTCCTTTTCTCTGTATTGGTGTCAAATTCACAAGTTGCCAAAAGCCGGGAACTTTCAGAAAGGAACTTGGAAACTTGAGGAAAAACAGGGGAAGGTCTCCGCAGTACAACAGTTAAGTACAGTTAAGAGGAATTATATGGGAGGAGGTGGGGGGGTTAAATATTAATAATTAGCTCCAGAAGGGTAAGGGAAAAACTCAGTCTCTCAGGGTGATAGCTGAAGCTCAACAGTTTGAGTATTAATTCAATAGGAAAGAACAATTTACTGAAAGCAATTGTTTCATGGGCCAAATGCAGAGGAGCTGCAAGGGCCATTTCAGATAAGTAATATTTAGTGGCAAAATATTTTTTACAAGGCAAATATCTAATTTTCTTATTTAAGGAGAAGAACAGCTGGTATGTTTTAGAGAAGCTAAACATCCAGACTCTATCCCTGCTGTTTGAGAGCTGATCTTTTTTTAGCAGGTTTTTTCTGTATTGGCTGATGCCTTCATCGTCAGCAGTTTGCAACAGGGTAAGAAGCTGCTGTGAAGCATGAACTAACAAACGCTGAAGTACCACATAGTGGCAATGTCAGATATGGATTTTTGTGGATAACACACAAATCCAGAGGAAGGATAGGAATTGTGGTGTAACTGTAAGGAGGAAGGAAGGAAAGAAGCAAGAAAGGAAAGAATGAATGAAGGAAGGATGCTGCAAGGTTTCCCCTTTATTTTAGGCCTTTGTTGGTTTGTTTTACAGAAAAAGGTTTAACAATGTAAAGTAAAAAAAACCCAAAAACCTGATAATAAGATGAACAGCCACAGCTTCTGTAAGTAAAAGGGGCATTTTAAGATTCTGTAGATGCAGACTGCATTTCCACATTCACTGCTACCTTTTCTTTGCAATTTATACTAGAGTTGGAAAATGCCAGGAATTGAAGGGTTTCACAAGCTTTTACTATGGAGTAGAAATTGGAAGGTGCTTCTACACTTCTCTTTAAATTAAGATGAAGCCAAGAGATCAAATATATTCTAATTAATGGAAATTTTAAAAGGCCTTCTTTTCTACCCGGCTGTTGTACAGTGGCTTCCTTCTCTGATCAGCTTAATATTTTTGATTGAATCTCTCAGTTTGTTTTTTCCTAATGATCAAAACCCTACTCACAAAAGTCCCTCACATTCATGCACTAATCTTCAAGACATCAGCCTTTACTGCCAATATCAAAGTTGTTAGCATGAGTGGTTCTTATGCAGCACGTGACTAGTGGCTTTTTGAAAATGGATCTCACTTATTGTCCATGTTCCCCATGGAGGTTGCATATGCCTCTGTTTACAGGTATGCTAGTATATATGATGTGCTTTCTTGTAACACCCACTCAGTGTAGCTGTTTCCCTAGAGAGACTCAGTATGTTGCGCCTGCCCCATCCCTCCTTGCTTTCCTCACACGCAGAATGACCTGAGTTGGAAGGGACCTCAACGATCATGAAGTTCCAACCCCCCTACTCCTCATTCATGCAAGAAGCCCTGTTCTTGTACCCCAGTCCTGCACCCCAGTGAGAGCAGAGGTCCCTGCCTGCCTGGTGCACCTTGCTCTGTACATGCTCATTCTTCTGCAGAAGGCCGTCATGGTTAGGTTCCAATCCATGCTCTGTGGCTCCTGCTGGAAAACATAGGGCCTAAATGAAGAGTGTAATGCAACTAGTAGTGTTAGCAGCTGCTACCTACCACGTGCTTGCCAGCAGATATAGGCAAGAAAGCCAAGAATGTGTGTGTACATGGGCACATATGTTATTGCTCTCTCTTTCCTATTGTCATCTCTGGCCAGCTAGGTCAGTGGTGTGAGTGCCAGCAGATTTTGAATGGCATACAAGGAGATCATGGGGCTTGGAGCCAGGGGATCTGCAAGAGACAGCAGCTCCTGGCTCCCGATAGATTTGAAGTGCCTCACCTGGAGACAAGGCACAACAGCCTCCAAAAACATGTTGTCTTTTCAGGGAACAGGGTTTCTCAGCTCCCAGGATGACGGGCACAGCCTTTATGGGTCAACCTCTCATCTGAATGAGCACAATATAACCTGGCATAGTCCCCTTTAGGGACTGCCAACCTACAGCTGCTAATTTATGAATTACTAATTCATAAATGTGGAGCTTTGGGGAGGTCTCTGTGTCAGAAATGCAGCACAGACTTTTTCTGAAAAGCAGAAGCAAGACAGCATGGGGGCATGAGCTTACATGATGTACCCCCTGCCTGGTTGCCAGCACTGGTGTACATGGCTTTTCTTTTCTGTAGATTGAAGATTCTCTGCTTCATGCTCTGCCTGACATAGGACTGCTGCAGCTCCTGGTGAAATTTAATCCTCCCCCAACCCATTCACCTTCATCAGATGAGCATCAAAGCATCCCTTGAAGTGTTTGGGAGGGAAAGTTAACATTTACTGTATATTAAGTGTGATCTGGATACACCTCAGTTCACCTTTTCTTTCATATACAAGCCAGAAGGTTGAATCACACTGGGACAGGACTGACCTACTCGGGTTTTGATCAGGCCACTGAGGTTGCTTAGTTACTCCTTTTAAGACAGACATTTTAGAGTTTGCCGTATAAAAATGCAGAAGAATCTCAGTGTTTCTAAAAATCTCATTAGGCACCTACTACCAGTTTGAACACTCTGCCTTAATGTAAAAATACTTGACCTTTAGTAGACACGAGCTCTGCATAGGAGATGCGGTTGTGACAGCTCTGCCTTATCTCATATGGACATTCACAAATAGCCACATTAAATGCAGTGAAATGTTGTGCAGCTCCAGTGCAGGAAGTAAGTAGAGGACAAGACACAATAGGGATACAGTCAAGACACTTCTTTCAGAGATTACATACACAATAATTCTGGGTTCAGAAAAAAGCCTGGGTATTTATTGAAGCATAAACCACTGCATTCAGTAATGGTGTGCCTGCGTATGTGTCTGAGGCACTGCTGCACAGCCAGTGCCACTCCAACAGCTGACTGAACATCGAGGATGGAGGGAAAGACAGGAGAAAGCAGCAAGCTGGATTTTCTGCTCATCTGCCAGGCTTCTCCCTATAACTCCATAAGACTGAAAACTTGACTCCTGAAGAATGAGCTTTTGTACGAGCGGGTTTTCAAGGCTGTGCACAGCAAATGCTTACCAGTAGCTCTGCAGCAGCAGCTTCTGCCGTGGCAGAAATAGGGATCATAAAACCAAGGGATGAAACAAAAATAAATAGCAATTCCTTACATTCTTGCTTCCTTACATGGCAGCTTAAGAGAGCACATCAGGATACTGAATAACGCATTTCTATTTTTCATGCTAACGGCAAATAAATCGCATTATACACCAACTCCTTAAACACTTAGGACAGATTATAAGCACAGCTAGATCACTGCTGGCACACCCCAACAACTTTTAACAGCCCGTTTATTTAAAACCTGCACACTAGATTAGAGCCTTCTGTACAGTGAGCTCCAGTATGCCAAGTTCAACCCAAAGTGACTCTTACTGCCATGCTATAAACCCCAGAAAATAGGGCTAAGGGTTCATTATGAACCTGGTGACAGACTCCTAATTATAGAGGTGCTATCAAGCATGATAAAGGCTGGTTGGTTTTATTTTAGTCTCATCCAAAGACTTGTTGGATGTTGGATTAGCTCATCTTTTCACTCCCGTTGAATTGCCATATGTTTCTTTTTCTCCTTTATGTAGTATTTGGCAGGAGTTATTTGTCAGCATTTACAAAAAGAAAACGTCTACAGAAACTTCATTTCCAGTTTCTTCCATGCTAAATTTCTTGTTTTGCCCGATAAAGCCTCAGAGATACTATTTCTCATGTAAAGCAGAAATGGATAAGAAAATACAGCTATTAATAGGTGAAATATGGGCACCTGCACTTTCCTGGCCACAGTACTGTGGCATAATATTTCAGTTTACTTCAAAGGAAAAGAACCTCAGTAAAGAGCTGTCTCTTTCTCCCTCTCCTTCCACTTCAATTCTGCCACTTTTCATATCCACTTCAGATATCTCTAAGTAAATCACAGCAAAACATAGCATTTTACTAGCATATTTATTTGCTTATTTCTTTGCTACTACCGTCTACCAACACTGCTGCAGTGATCCAGGTTGCACATCGCAAATCACAGGAATAAAAATAACACTGATGCAAGTGCTTTCAAGAAAGTCTCTTCTTTGGCAGCTATAAACCCATTGAACTTCACAATCTTATCTAATGCACCACAGGAGAAAGGAGTTAATTGCTTTTCCTAATCCCAGAAGTCAGAGAGTTGGAAAGAACTAAGCAGCACCTGTACAGGGACAAAACTGGAAACCAGTTAGCAGAATATTTCCTGGGCTTTTCTGCCACACCGTTGTTACTTGACTTTATAGCTATTATTTGCTTGGAGAAACATTGAAGCAATGGAAGAGCTTAGTGCCGGCAGGCCAGAGCAGAGGCAGATTTCTTCATCTGTTCTGCAGTACACCCAGACGAGAGAGAACGAGTGGTAGCACCATTGACACCAATGACAGAGCAAAGGAACGGCCATTTGGCTGCCTTCTGCATTTTAAACCAGCTACACTCAAATCTCCCCTCACTTGCCTCAGCTTCCTCGTGTGAGGGCAATTCTGTAACGGCAAGTGAACTATTTTTCCACAAACAGCTACTGTGAGTGACATCCTTTTCCAGTAAATGATATGGAATCTTCTCCAGATGGAAAGAAATACAGTTTATTTCAGGGGAGAAAAAAGAAGAAGCCTTGAAAGGCCCCCCAAACGTGACCAAGAGGCAGGATAATGAGAACTAATAGAGCATCTCTGGAAAAGGGAAGGTCACCTGTCAGAGCTGCTATTCAGCCCTGCTAAGTGGTTTTATTGATGGGTCATTAAAGGATTCCCATCCACCTTCAGCCTGAGAATGATTTTACAAAGCAGACAATAAAAAAATAAAGAATAAAAAGGAGAAAACATCTTGCACCATTTCTTTATAACAACACATGTTTGACAGCCCTTTATTGTATTCTCTTTATTTTTTTCCCATATTTTCTTCTATCTGTGTGGGTTTCTCATGCAACCCAGGAAAGCCAGAGAAACACTGCCTGTTAATAAATTGTAACCATAAAAATACAAAATTGCCTTAGGTTTAAAGTGTCTTAATCTGTTATCATTAGACACTAGGAAGGGAGGAGAGGTATGAGTCTTAATCACATTTTCAAGTGTTATTTTTAAATTTAAGTACAGCCTTCCTGCAGCCATGCCTCATCTCAATCCATAAGTTCATGTATCTAGACTGCTGAACTCCATCATAACCCAGTCTGCCTAGAAGTAATGCAATTGATTCCATGATTCTCTGACATCGAACACTTTTGTGCAGGCTGCCTGGCCATTTGCAGTTGTAGATATGGCGTAGACAATGTGTAGAGCTACCTGCGCTGAGTCTGTAGTTCTTAGGAGCTCTGCAAGATGAGTTATGAGAAGCTCCTGTAATTTCCATAGAAATAGGCTAACAGAAAACTGAAAGGATAGGGCAATGTTAGAGGCCAGATCTCAGCTACCGTAGCTGGTGAACTAGCAGTGTAGTTTAAAGCAAGGACTTTTCCCTGGCTGGCTAATGAGAGCTCAGTTCTTTTCTCTGTCCCATCCTGGCCACTGAGCCTGGGTCTCTGTAGGGAATGATAAAAATCTTACCAGAGCCCATAGGCTCACACAGGCAGAAGTAGTATCCAATTCCAGTACTGTGCTTATAAGAAAGTAAAGATTAATTAAAGAGGCACACATTATTTAGGAGAAACTCACAGTGATTTTAGTCCCTGAGCAATATTAATTAACTTCTGATTGCCTACAGTGTTCTATGGTAATAATCTGATGTTCACCATTACATCCAGAAAAAATACAAAAAAAGAAGCCATTAACAAATGCTATTGCCAAATTTGATTTTTGACTTGCATTTTATAGCTTAACATGCACAACAGCTACAAGGAATACATCAAGCTAATGGATATTGTATAAGTACATACACATCTACTACCTATTAGTAACCCCACCAGTGAGCACACTACACACCATAAAGCTCACCAGAGCACCCAGGTATTGCTCTTTGGGTCACTATTGCACTCTGCTCCATTTAACTCATTCATTCTCCTCCTTTGCACAGCCCAGGCCCAGCCAAGCACCCTGGGGAAGCTGGGCACTGCATCTCCAAGCTCCTGCACAAAGCTGACTTCCAAAGGCACATGGCCCACAGGCAACAACACTTTGAGGAAATTAGCTGCTAAGCATTAAAGACCTGCTAGCTGGTGATAACAGAAATGTTTTGAGAACTCTGCACACCAGCTTATTTTGGTCAATATCCATAGAAAGAGTATAAGCGACTCTGACAGTGGTTCCCTTCTCTTGCCAAATCTTTCCTCTGAGCTGCTGAAGGAAAAGGTCACCTGAATTTAACAGGAGTAACAAGGTATTTTCCCAGTGCTCTTTCTTACAAACAACTGAGCTGCTCTGCCTAAGTGTTGTTTTCTTTTTCTGAACAACAATAATGGGATATTCAGCAAGAGGCAGACACCAAGTGAAAGGAATCTTAGTGCAAGCTGTTAAAATTTGGCAAACTTGTAAGCAGCTGAAAATAGAGTCTTATAATGAGAAGTATCAAACAACCTTGATAATAGGCAGCATTACCAGTCTGCTCTATAGTTCTAAATTATGTTTTATTACAGTGTTAAATATGCCTGAGCTCCATTTACCAGTTCCACCATTGCCAACCCAAGAGCAGCTGCTGGCCGATGGCAAATTAGTAAGTTGCAGTTTTCGTGGTGTAGACAAGAGCAGGGTTGTTTCTGGCTTTCAGCAGTCAGAACAGGTTCATCTCAGCAGTTTTCATAGCACTGAGCCTGTTGGCAAATGGCCATTAACGTACTTCTCAGGTGGCTCCCTGCTGTAATGAGGTGGCTTGAATGTAAGAGAAGTAAGCCAAAGTTAAGACTTTACCAGAAGCTGGTGTAAATGCAGCTAGCAGGTGATCTTTAAGAAAGTACCACACACACATTCCATGTTTTTTTGCTATTCTACTATGACCTGAGAGAAAAAAAAAAAAAGAGTAAAAATCAAATTTCCACTCAGGAAGCCCATGCATTTTACTGTATCACAGGGTAAGGTAGATAAGGCTGAGTCCAGGAAAGGGTCCAGAGCTGAGCTCTGGGCCTTCCTCCTTCTGCTACAAGGTAAGCAATGCACACTATGAAGCCAAATCGTGAAGTTCATCAATCATTTTCATAGGAAAAATGAGTTGTATGATTTCACATCTTAAAAGACCAACACACAGCAGGAACTGAGGAGTTTCAGCCAGTCTCCAAAAAGCTCATTAGATATGTCACAATAAGTGGAGAAAATGCAAATAGTATCAGTCACCACCCAGGACCAGTCAGTCTTTAAGGAAGCCTGACAGGTCAAGGATAGTCCACAACACTTTGAAGCTATGAAAACTAGAGTTCACATTATTCCTATGAAAACAAACAGAAAAAGGTCAGGGGATGGACACAATGCCCTTCTCAGGCTGCACAGCTCAGGGAAGGCAGAATTTGTTGTTGCAACCCTGGAAGCATACAACCAACTCAGAGCCTGGCTCCAGCAGCACTCAGGGTACTGCTCTGCATGAGGACGGATTGGGAAAGCACAGAAGATGATGGCTGCCTGTGCATTGGGCCCCTGCTGCTTCCCCTCCTGCTGGGGTCACTGCAGGTTGCTGAAGCAGCTGTCAGCACAGCATCCTACTGATAAACATGGGTAGTAAAAGAAATACAAGTAATCAACTTCCTGGCCCTTTGAACAAGATGAAGAAGGGGAATAAGAAACCTGGGGCAAATCCCTGGGAATCAGCACCATAGGCTGTGCAGGGCAAGAGCAACCTTTGAGGCCAGGCTTGCTGAGGAAAGGAGTTGTCTTGTGCTACCCTCCACAGTGTGTAAGCAGCTCCCAAGGACTCTGGAAGGAACTTCCTTTCTCTCAGGCAGTAGAAAAATACCACTTTAAAGAGACATATAGTTGAGTTTTGTCTCTCTGTCAGACTGCCAAAACTTCTGTGTCATGTTCCCTTCTCCTGTCACCACCTCAGGCACCTTGGAACCAAGGACATGGCATGGTCAGGGTGTGAGCTCCTTCATCTCTCAGATAGCAATAGCACTTGTCTCCATCACAGAGATAGAAATATGCCCTTCTGACTCATACACAGCAATCATATATAATAATATCTGTAGAAAGAATTTCCAAGCAATGTATCACAACACTGCTGAGCTGCTTTAACTACCATGAACACACTGAAGCAAACAGTACTGCTCAGCCTTTTGCCATGGGGATTTCAGAAGGAGCACCACAGAACAGCTTGGGGAGAAACCACCACATTGCCTTGAAGCAGGCAAGCACATGTTTCTGCTTGCCAAGGGCCAGTTTCTAACTACTGGTAGTGCCTGCTCCTTTCTTGCCTGTACGTGCACCAGCTGAAATGTAAAATGGGCACTGGACATTTTTCAGAGAGATTAAATAATCTTCTGATCTAGAGAACAGAGGACAGCAGCTTCAGAGGCTGCATGCTCATCCAGTTCTGATGATCAAGTCCCTTTGAGGTATCTCATAGAGGACATGCTCAAAACACCTGTCTGTATCCAGGGAGAATATGAATTTTTCTTCATCCTCTGTTACAAACTCTCAGCTTTGATCCGCGTTTCCCCCACTCCAGCAACAAAACTCCATTTCTTTAATCCTTCCTGTACTTCTTCTAAAAAGCAGGATCCTCCACCAACCAATTCAACACAGCATCAGCACAAAGAACCAGCTGAACAACTTCCCTGCTTCAGAGACAATTGTTGTGGGACCTCTGTTGCCAGTGATTGAAGTGTACTCTGAAAAGGATCAGGCCATCTAGAGCAGGTGAGATTTTGCTTCAGAACCAGCGAAAGCCAGACTGTGAAGTGCTGAACTCTCAAATGATATGATCTGGAAAAGCATGAGGAAAGGGAGAAACAAATTTCTTTCTAGTAGGAGGTAAATGAGACAAAGAAATAGATACAACTGGGCCTAAAAAATCTAAGTTTCTCTTTCCTACAAGGAAGCAGTGAAAAAATAACTTAACAGTTGCACTGCTTGTGTACCTCCAAAATAGTAGGACTGATGCTCACTGGCCTATTATTTTACAGCAACAGAGAGGTAGCAGGCTGGGCTTCTCTTTTAGAGCCCAGGTAGAGATATTCCCTTTACAGTGGTCTAGAGGGAGATGTCTCTGCCTACATCAGGGGGGTTGAAACTAGATGATCTTAAAAGTCCCTTCCAACCCAAACCATCCTATGCTTCTATGGTTGGCGTTTACTTAATCTGCAGTTCTCACCTCTACCCCTCAGAAAACAAGCGTATTAGAAAAATAGCCTTACGATGCAGGTAGCAAAAAAAGTAGCAGTCTTTCTAAAGGCTCTAAAAGATATCAGGTGATGTGGCTTAAGTCATATACTAAGTCTTTTTAGGGAGCCAGCCTAGCTTAAGAAATTCCCACCGCTAATTACCTACACTGCCATATGCTTCTATCTCAACTGTGCCAGTCCTTGTGCCCCATGTTGTTATCTGGCATGTGTGACAACATGGATTTTAAAAAGTTAGAAGTTTCTGATATTTTAAAGAAAAGCAATAAAATAATTCATTATAATTCTGTTTTGTGTGTGTGAGTGGCCAAGCAGGCACTCAGAGCAACAGAAACAGGGGGCACTGGCCTTAGGATGAGCAAGAGAGAGACACTTCAGGGAAAACTTATATAGAACACTATACCTCCAGGCTGCAAAAATACACAAAGCATGGAATGCAACTGGAACTTCATACACCTGTGTTCCAGTTCTGTCTATTTTCCTGTACCACTGATACGTACATAGCTGAGTGGTCATTTAATGAATATCTTGCAGTTGTTCAATATGAAAGTACTGCTGGTAACTATGTCAGCCAAAGTTAAAAATAGAATATAGCCATTAGTCACATGAGCACTCTCCAAAAAGCTGGGTAACTCATTGCAGGGAGAGTCTCTGAGGAGAAATGAAAATGGCAATAACATCCAAGAGCTCTCAAAGCTAAGGCTCCTGAGATGGTATTTCTCATATATCTTCCTTTCCTACAACACGATTTATATATGCACAAATATCTCAGTCTCTCAAAATTGGTAAGGATTTCTCCTTGCAAACCACTGTTTACTTCAAAGGAGCACCCTCCTCACTTGAGAAGTTCCTGTTCATGCAGAAAAGTGCAAGAGAAACTGATTGCTTTGCATGAGAGGGAGAAGTAGCTACTCTCTTCCAGCTCTCTCACTAACAAAGTGCACTGCAAATTGAGACAGCTCACATTTATAAATCACTTATTACAGATCTGCTTGCTGCAACTGAGTGGTTTCTATCAGAAACGTAGGAAGATTTGGGAGTTGGAATGGGAGTGACAGGGAAAACTCCAACATCTAAGAAGCTGGAGAGACTGAACATGAAATAAAGAGCTGCAATAAAGCCCAGATGGAGCATATCAGGAAACACAACCAGTTTTGCAGGCTGAGAACAGAAAAGAATGGAGGCAGCAAGCACAGCAGCTCCCACATCTCTTCTGTGCTGGGGAGTGCACAGCCACCTCCAAGCTGTCTCCCCTCCAAGCCCACAGACTTCACAGCCTGTAAGCTCCCTTCCCCACTGCTCTGGCAAGTGCTCTTCTTCCTCCTTCATTCCTTCGCCCCTGCATGTAAACAAACTAGGAAAAACAGACCACATCTACAACAGGAAATGGGGGACAGGAAGATCCTGCACTGTGTTAACAGAACACAAGCATTTCATGCAAGAACCACCTTTCTGACATTGCTGGAAAATCACTAAATGTTTATATATGTATTTATGTATATGGATACCCTTGTTTTTTCCGTTAACTTCCTACTTTGTTCCTCTCCCTTTCTCCAGCAACACAACTTTAAATGAAATAAACAGTCACTAGCAGTGCAAGAATATTACAATTCAAGCAGAATAGGAAGCAGAATTGCAAAGTTAATATGCAAGAGCGAAATAACACAAAGCCAACTGAAATAGCACCACTATTTAGCTTTCTTAATGGCTGGCTGCAATCTGTACCAAGATAAAAGGCATCCAGCAAGACTAAGTGATGCTAAGAGCAGGAGGGAAGAACTTCAAAGAACTCACTTCATAAATATCCCTCAATATTGTAGGATATTACTCTCAAATTAAGTTAAATCAAACCACATCTGTGACATTAGACAATGGCTGAATTGCAGGTACCAAGAGCAGAAAAATACACTACCCTACGATAAGACTGTGTGTTCATCTGCCACCTTTCAGAAGCAAAGCTCCCATTATCATAGCCTGGGTTGCTTGGTATGCCTGGATCAGGTGTCTCTGGTTTAGCACTGGCTTCCCACCACCAGACTTCTTTCTGCTGGGAAACTGGAGACTTCTGAATATACTGAGACATAAGCTCTGTCACCTCCCCATCCTATAGCCACAGTGTTTTACCTGAGCTTTGAAATTTGGCAGGTCACCATTTTCTCACCAAGTTTCAGGAGAAGTTTAACAGCACTTGTTTAAAGTTAAAATGTTTCAGATTTGTCAGACTGAATAATTTGCTCCCCCAAGTGTTTGAAGAGCAGGCCGAGGAAACATTGGTGTTGATGACTGATTAAATATCATATTTTATCAAAAATTTAAAGGACAAGAAATGACGGGCATGGGTATTTTGGTAATATTTAGGAACTGTGAGTGAAGTCACTGTAGCACCTGCAGACTGTTCAACTCAACACTGACCCCCAAGCAACAGAGCACATATGTTAACAGTAAATGAAGACTATCCAGAACCCCTACTACAAATGGGCAATGTAGTGTCAGAAAAATCAAACCTATAATCCTACCTAGAAAGTGTCCCAGCCTGACAAGTTTGGTTAGTAAATGTGCATTGTTTCTTTCAGCAAACCAAACGTTATAAGCTTGGCTAATAAAGGTGCATTGAATCTTTCAGCAAACCAAGCGTGCATTAGCTCATTACAGCTAAACATTTCTATTTAAAAAACAATGCTGTCCAAGTCAGCAAGGCATATTAAACAGTTCATCGTTCTGGATATATCAGCTCCTCTGGTATTTATGGGAGCCAAGACCTGAAGAAAACTTCTATTTAAGAAAGCCAGTGTTGGCATAAATCCATCATTTTCACATGACCTGCAAAAAAGGACAAGTTGAGTTCAAAAGTGTGATGTGAATCTCATAGCACAGTCAACCTAACTGAACAGTGGCATCATTACTGTAACCAAACAAGATTATACAAAAAGCAGATCCAAAATTTAGGTCACACTGTCAGAATGCAATTTAGAAGACAGTGATTTAAAAGACCATTAAGGTCACAGTGGTTTGCCCACTTTCACAATCACTCTGTGGAGCAGACAGAGAAAAAAAAAAAAAAAGGTGATACTCCAATGCACAAAGCATCAAAGAACCACACTTAAATAGTGAAAAGCAATCGCACTATTTTTCATTGGTTCCCTAGAATGAATCTGCTCCTGACACCAACAGCCTACATCTAATGTCATTAAATTGGTAAGAGCTCAGAGGAAGGCAATAGGCTCTACTGATGCACTAGACTTAAAGACAGATACTGCAGCCAATACTTCTAATTTATCCAAGAAAAGGTACAGAAATGATGACCGTTGTCTGTATCAGCTTATGGGTGATAACTCTTTCTCCTAGAGCCTATTTGATCAGAGAATGCCAATCTGCTGGATCAAAGATGCTCTCAGGAATTTGGTAGATTTGATAGGACTGATGCAAAGTTTCTCAGGTTCCTAATGCTATTAAACCCAGGGTTCTCCATTGAAATCATCTTCTCTTCTAAGCTGGAACACAGTGTCCAAGCTTAATCATTCATGTCCCAAACAACAAATTAAAACACCTTCAAATCTCTGCTTCCTACTAACCGTCAGACCTGCTTCACTTCACATACAGAGCCAGGGGAAAATAGGAAAGAGAAAGACTAGACCAATGGTGTAAACTAGTGTGAGCCACTCAGATTAGGCTGAAAATAATCTGTGAGTGCCAGCATTCCCACGGTTAACTGATGAAAGCCATGAGGAATGACCACTGGCTACTCAATTTTCTTCACAGAAACCACAACAACCCCCACAAAACAAGCAAGCAAACAAACAACAACAAAAAACACAAAGCAAACTAATCTCTTGGGCTCACCTGTGTGTAAATTGAGGAAGGAATCCCATGATGCTTAATGCTTAGTTCAACTCAAAGTTAACAACAGACTGAGTTTCTTTTGTCTTGTTGTTTGGTTGGCTGTGGGTTTTTGTTGCATTTTTGGTTTTCTGTTTGTTTATTTGTTTGTTTTTTTTTACCAGCCTCACACTTTTCATTAGTCCCTCCCTGACCTTCAAAGCAAAGAGTACAGGAGCTCTCTTCCATCAATACCTGACCCAGGCTTACTTCAGAGCCAGCCCAACAACTCCCTCTCTCAAGTTGCCATTGCTGCACTGACGTTCTTTCTCTTGCAACATTTACTCCTATCTAGGACGTGCCCGGAAAAGCTCATATCTAAGACATGCCAGGGAAACTGAAAGTGTTACTTTAACTCAGGAATAACTGAGGATCATTCAGAAATCATTAGACAGACACAGCAGAGACCAAGTAATATACTGAAACCAACTTCTCTAAAGTCACATTGTTGGCTTGAGAGCTTGATCACTACTGGAATATAGCACAGTATTTTTAATTATACTGCTACTATGAAGTGGTAATGAGCATTAGCTGATGACTCAGAATAATAATTACTAGGTGGTGCTATCATGAAGGTACAATTTTAGAAGCCGTGCAGGTGTTACTTTCTTGAATGATTCAAAAATTACAAGCAGCCAATCCTCCTGCTAATTGCAGATGGAAGTTATGCACTTCTAAAATGCATTCTTTAAATGTCCAAAAGGAGCCTCTGAGGAGGTTGTGCCTTAATGCTGCTAAGCTGATTGATTTTCAGTGTCCAGAAATAATTCCCCTAGTACAATTTCTGGCTTTTTCACGATGTGTCAAATGTCCGTCTATTAAAAAGGTTAGGTTGCCTGTTCTTGGAAGAAGAAACATTTCAGCCTTGCTCCCATCTAAACCTCCCACGGTTCCCATTTCAGAGTGTCAGTCATTTCATATCAGTGGCAGCAGCAGCAATAAATGCCTACTTTCAACGACAGCATAAGGGTTTTTATATTACAGGGGCTTGCCATATTTTTTCATTTTCTTTAAAGACAATAGGAGAGTATGTGTTTGAAAGCAGTAAGTAACCCTAGTAAAACTGTTTAAAATATTCTTGTAGAGTTGAGTTTTGGTAATTTCTTGGAAAATATCTATGATACAAGGCCTCTCTTCCCATCTGGCTTATCCTCCAGGTTACTCCACCGCCACCGCAAATTGAATCAAGAGAAGTTTTCAGTGTCTCAAATTCTAATGAAAACACAGCTGACTGGGGATATATATATCGCATTTGTACTACAGAGTGTTTCAACATTAGATTGTTTGTGACAGCAATTCAAAAGCACTGAATCTCCCAATTCCATTCTCTCCTGGGTGTTTCAGTGGCTCTTTTTCAATCACTCTTGAAATATCTGTATAATGGAGTTACGTGGGCTTTGCTATAGAAACGACAGAGCGCTGATAAGTGCAAAAAACTTTACTTTTAGCACATCATATCCTCCTCCGCATCACTGCTATTTGAACAATTCAATTAAAATTTTGGGTGATAGCACACTCTTCATTTCTTCCTTAATTAACTGCATGATGCACAAATAGGCAACGTGAGGCTGAGTGAGAAACCCTTCCTGCACAACTTGGAGGAAGCCCGCGGTAGAGGCGAGAAGCGAGGCAGGCTGGGTGTGCTGGGCCAGCTGTCAGGCCACAGGGCTCTCTCCCCGCAGGCACGCCTCCCATGACTCAGTCCCTCACACCCCATGCCCCACATCATGTTCACTGAATGGTTACATCATTCCTAAAGCATCTGGCACTAAGCTAGAAATCAAAACCTGGGGATAACGCAGGCATGTACTGTGGAGGTCCACTGTAAAGAATAGCAGCGATTGCTGTCAAAGGTAAAAAATACAAATAAAAATCCAGCCTTTCTAAATTACAGCTGTGGAGTGTACCTGTTTACTACCTTGTCCTGACACCAAAACCAGATGAATTATCCCATAGTTCAATCCAGCAATGCAGAAGAGACGTTTGTACCAGCAGACAGATGAGTTTCATTACTTTGGAACTGGTCTCTTGTATGGAGAAGCTGTGTTGATATAAGGCCTTAATAAAGCCAGTCACCTTATTTGTTACCACTGCAAGTAATCTCCACAGTCAGTCATATGATTAAGTTATCATGTGTCAGATGAACTGCCCTCACAGATGACGTACATGCAGTTGCTATGCCCCAAGCACAAGGCAACTTTCTGTTAGACTTTCCAGTACCTTTACACACCAACTTCAGCTCAGGATGCCCCAGCACAGACCTGTTGAGCTAGTTATTACTACATGTGGCCTACAGATAGCAGCTTTTTAAGAAATTAATCACATTTGATTCTCTTGGGCACCAGTGAAACAGAAAATGTCATTACATTAATTAACGATATCTAAACGTTCATTTGTAACAATGTTTGTCCATCATTCCAGTAGGATTTCTTTCTGTTCCTTCAAGCCCTTGAGCCCCCCATCAGGCAATGCTACCTCTGCTAGGAGGCTGGAAGCAAGAGAAGAAGGTGGCACTAAGTCCAGGCATTCATTTTGGAGCCCCTCTTCACACATGTAATCATATGCTGCTGACCAAGCTCAAAACCCATTTGAAAGCTTGTCCAACATACCCACTGACATGGTGCTAAACCATTTCAAATTAAAGTCTGTGACACACACCCACTTTGATGCACTGATATTTTTTGTTGTTTATAAGCCCGAGAGCACCCTTTAGACAGCTGAAACATCCCCCAGACCAAGACACTACCCTGAGAACAGAATTCATCTCACTTTCTGCTGAGCAGCCAGCATGAACTAGTCATGAGTTTCATTCTGTATTTAAGGAGAGGGAGCTTTCCCAGGGGCAATTCAACTCCCCTATTTTAGGTGCTTATCTCAGGCTCATATGAATCACCTCAGCCACTCCTTCCTTCCCCACCCACTAACTACACAGGTAGCCTTAAATAACTGCACAGAGCAAGACCTTAAGTGTCTTCTTGAAGACGATCAGGAAGGACAAACTAAATTTAACAGTGGCCAACAGCACCCACTGAGGATCACTCATTTTCATCTCAAACACACCAGTTTTTCCATTTCTAAACATTCTGATTTGGAATGTCCATCATTAGAAATTACTAAGAGGATTTATTTTCCACATTACATACACCTGATCTCTTCAACGTATTGATAGCTTAAAGCTTTCTGCAGCAGTTTTGTGGTTTGGCTTTGCTTTGAACAGAAGAAGGGGCGGGAGAGGGAACTTATTTGGTCTTATTATTCATTTAAGCCTGCTGTCAGATAATAGCACCGTTCCTACTACGTACTTTTAAATTCCATTCTTGCTTTCACTTTCATCATATTTTGTCTCTTTTCCTTCTTCCCCTCCCCCCAACTGAAAATATACAGCATATTTAGTTCTTTCTTCAAAGAAAAGTTGTCCCAGTCTTTTTCGACCTGAGGTCTCTTTTCTTTTTCCATTTTTGTTTATGGGCGATAGAAAGAACTCTCCACAGCACGTAAGAGGCAAATATTTATTTATCTAAAGCATCACTGGGATGATTTTGGTTTTGTTCTCTGATCCTGTGCTAGTGTTTGCAATTGTTCTATCTGCTCAATAATCACCACTGCACACTGAGTTGATATTTATAAAGAATTATTCATAACAGCTTCAAGAGGGTGGGGTTTTCACCCACTCAGCAAAAACAGGATTATTTCCTTTCCCAAGCATGTGTTATTTTGCATCTGTTGACACTGGAATTTCATTTGCCAACCCAGACTAAAAAGGCTGTCTGTAAGCCACTCCAGGCAGCTTCCACTCAGATTATTATAAATAATTTCGTTATCTCCTGCAAGTTCTGTCACCTACTTATAATAAAATCATTGATGAATTCATCTAACAGCTCAGACAACATCACAGATGTTTGAAAGACTTCATCCCAGCAATAGCTTCTATTGAACTAGGAAATTAATCAGGTATTCCAGTTCTTTGTTTCCTATTTTTAACCACTTATTCATCTGTGGGAAGACTTCTCCTTTTATTCCCTGATAACTGTGATTCTAACAGATTTCTGTAAAATACAGCCTGTACTTTAATTTTCAAAGAGCTTTTGACAAGGCATGAGCTCGACCTGCTGTATCCATGTTAGAGCTTCCCACAGAAACTTCAGCAGATTCACGAGAAACAAGTTCCCTTTACACTGTCTCCTCTATTTCTTTGTTATCTACTAATTTGATTTGATTCCCATTATGATTTCTACCAAACTACCTAATACAGAAGTCAGATTTACTGATAATCTCCCTGCATGACCCCAGAAGCCCTTGCTAGATGGGTATATTATTGTTTTACTTAAGAGACAGAGTACAAACTCTGTTCTTGTTCATTTAGAGCTCTTGCACAGACAGCATCAAACTCCACTGCCCTGTTACCAGAATCTTTGTGTGTGTGTGTGTGTGTGTGTGTGTGTGTGTGTGTGTGTGTGTGTGTAAAGCCTTTTAGAACTGATGTTTCAAACACAGCCAGACGACTATCAGACAGACAAGTCTGGTCTGGTGAAGGCAAGTCCCTGCAAATCAGCTTCCTTGAAGATACCAACAGTGGTTTTAGCAAAGTTAATGATCTGTAGTCTAAGAGGAGCAAAGGCATGAGAAAGGAGGGAGTACAAGGTAGAAAGGATAAGGAATGAGTCATACTATTTAAAATAACTGACATCTAAGTTTTCCTCATTGTGGCATCTAATAACATGCATGTCCTCAGCCCACTCACATTAGAGGATATGGGTGTAGTCAGGAGCTCTGCAGTAAATCTATTTCATGAAGTTACCACCCTTGGTCTCTGCTGCTGCCTTTCTCCTCAGGCCTCCGGAAGGGAAAAAACACTTCAGCAGTCACCTGTCTTCACCTGCAGCACTGCTGACAAATGTAGGAAAGATGGAGGACTGTTTATCAAGGAGCATGGGGATAGAACAAAGAGTAACAGCTTTAAACTAAAAGCGGGATATTTGGACTAGATACAAGGAAGAAATTCTTTACTCAGTGTGGTGAGGCACTGGCACAGCTGCTCGGAGAAGCTGTGGATGCCCCATCCCTGGAGGTGCTCAAGGCCAGGCTGGATGGGACCCTGGGCAGCCTCATCTAATAGGAGGCTCATGACAGGAGGTCAGAACTAGGTTATCTTCAGGGCACCTTCCAAGCCAAACCTTTCAACAATTCAATGCTTTAATAGTGGTTCAGCTTCAGGTGCTGAATTTAAGCTCAAGGTAACTAGGGTGCATTTGCACCCAGCCAGCCTGGAAGATGCAGTCATCGCCCAGGCCCTCTCATACTGGGTTTCTGTACCAGCTGACAAGGTGGAGATAAAAACAAATACTCCCATAAACTTCAGTACATGAGTTAGTCCTGCATTTAGGATGGTGACAGACATGGCTTACGCCTATCAGAAAACGAGGAAGGAAGCGGTCAAACTGGGTTTTGACAGGATCACCACTGTTTACACTGGTGAATAGCATCGTGGTTTGCAGCAGTTGTGCAAACCCCAAATGCTTCAAGAGCGATGATTCAGATGAATGGCTTCTCATTAAAAAAGAAACAAAAGCACAGAGACAAACATACAAGAAGTATCCCCATTATCATGTTGTGATATCTGAGCAGCTACCTGCCTTTGCTGTTTTTATTTGTCTTTTGCTACAGCTGTTGAAATGCAGGAATTTAATTCAAAACTGGAATTATTTCTAATATTACTCTGAGGTACTGCGTTTAAAAATAACTCATGAAATACTGCAAGATTCATGATAGATATCAGACTTCAGACCACACTAAGTGTGGCAACGCTGGAGATTTGGTATTTGCATCTAGATGGAATAGGCTTTCAGCTTTCAACTAAGTCTTTCAAATATGCACTTGTACAAGCATTGGTCAACATCATGTCAGTTCAAAGAGGTCAGGATTTCCAAGGCTGAATTGCTTTTACAGTCTCTATCAGAAGATACACAATTCAGGAAAGCCCAAGTACTGAGAATTAATTGTTTTAGCAAAAGGTCCAAGCAGAATATAACTTTGCAACTCACTGCAATAATTTAAGTAAGACATAAAAAAAAAAAAAAAAAAAAAAAAAAAAGAGTACTGCAATTATAACCACGTATTTGGAATAACATCCAAAAAGGTAGGAAAACTGTTATTATACTCAGAGGGTTGCTGATTCTTCCATATTGGTGGAAAAGCAGGTTTAAGAAGCTAAATCGGTAGCACATAACACAAGTAAGTAGATTTTAAAGAAGCTGTGGGAATTCTGCAAATTCGTTCTTGTGAAGTACCCACACGGGATCGATCCACCGCCATGCTATATTAGCTTCATTAGCAAGGAGTTATAACAATATCCCAGAAAGAGCAGAACTGAGGTTTTTTTTTTCCTTTCTCCATTGCATGTGGCTCCTCCAACAACTTCTTCTTACCCATGGGAATGAGAAGGATAGTCTCCCTCTCCATGCAAAGAGCCTATGTGAAATTATCTTCTTCAGATTAATACAGACATAGAAGACAAAACTGATTACTTCATGAATGAGCAAGCAAAGTAGCTGTCAGTCAGACCAGGCAATCTTGGTACAAACAGAGGATGATTACTGCAAAACACTTAGTTTGACATGCTGACAGAAATCACTCTTGTCAAGTTGTATTGATGCACAATGACTTGCAGGCTACTTTGGGTCCTCTACTTTCCTAAACTTATTTTATTTTCATAACTGTAAGTGCTGAGCGACATTTTTCTTATGTCCTCAACACGGTGGTTGGGTTTTTTTGGTATGATTCATAATCAGATGCTTTGAAATGTATTTTTTTTTCCCCTGATTGCTTAAATGAATGTGTCATTGTCACTTGGGAACAAGCAACAAAAAGCATGAACGAGAGCATGTTCAGTGCTGAGAACAAGGCCAAATATTTTTGGATCTCCGTCTTCTAGCACTACCAGAAATATTTCAAAGTTTCTCCTCTAGACCTTGCTCTCTGCTGCAAACTTCTACCCCTTGCTGAGAATTCAGAATTGGATGTGCCAATTCAGCCTTTCATTTTAATTAAACCTAAAGATCGGGAGTTATTCAACATTATTTTAAACTGCTTAGAGCCAGTAATTGGACTCCATGTGCCTCTTCGCTTTGCAGCCAAGGGCATAATTTTGGCAGGTTCACGTAGCATTTGCTCACAAGCACAGAGTACATGGATCTTTTGAGCCAATTGGGACACAGCTAACAGATGCTCAGAGAGGATGTTTTCTCTTCCCCCCCAGCTCTTAATATAAGGGTTAGCCTCTCTGGATGTTAGACAGGATTCATCACTGAGGTGGGTGGAAAAATGAAGACCTAAATTTAAGCTCGTTAGCAAGGCAATGGTAATGCAGTTAATGCCAAAGTCTTTTCTTGGATTAGGGTAAACTTGGGTCCAGTGGAGGAAAAAGGGCCGGCTACCACTGGGTGGGCCACCACATTCCTCACAGCCATCCATCTGCTTGCCCAACCACAGATAAGCTGGGAGCATGTTTGTGTATGGAGGTTAAAATCAAACCTCCAAAAAAGCACTTAAAAAAAACCCCACAAAAACACCCCCAGATCCAAAACCTCTTACTGAGTGTCTGGCTTAAAGTGCAGCCAATTGAGAAGCTGGATCAGCTGAGTGAGGAAACAGCTGCAGAATAATAGAGAGAGGCAGTGGAGAGTGGGGGCAGGGTAGAAACACTTTACTGTACCCCATCCCAGAAAGCAAGGGAGCAACATTCTCAAGGACAAAGAATATCAACCATAGTAGAAGACTCTAGGAGCTAACTCCACCTGCTTAGTGCATACTTAAACATGATGTGTAGATCTTGCCAGCAGTAAAACTTTGTCATTCTCTGTGTGCTGTCTCACACACAGGCCTGGCTACAAAGCAGTCAAACTTCTAACCATGCTGACAACCTCAGCTATTCAGAAGAGGTAAATAAGGCATAGTTTTGATTTTTAAGCACAGATTTAACTTGTTGTACCTCTTCAAGCTAATCTCAGGAACAGAGAAATCATTACTCTTCTAAGGAAATGCTGTGGTTCTCTCCATCACTTGACTCCAGAAACTGATAATTTAAGATAGGGATAAACTATTGCCCAGAATAGTGACAGAAACATACAGACCAGCAACAACCTTCAAGACATCTCTCCTACCCCGAAGCTTCCCCCAGCAACTGTCAACCAGTTTCTCTTGCAAACACTGCTACACAGCATGTCCCCATGCTCTTATACCAACTCCTCACAGCTCCAAAGCAGCAGGCAGTCAAGGTGCCTTTTAATCCCATCTCTCTGCTGCTCATAATCTGTCAGTAGTAATCTCTTCTCAGGAAATAAAACCCACATCAATCTGCCCCCTAATGTTTTAATCAATGGTGGTCAATATAAGCCAATGCCTAAACTAGGATTCCCAAGCATGGTAAGACCTCATTCTTCAAGGTGCAAAACAAGCAGTGCACTTCACTTCTTGTGTCAGTAATCTCTAAAGAGCCCCTTTTACCAGCTTTGCAAATGAAACACCATTGCTTCACAAGCTTGAAAAAAAACAACTACGTACAGCCTGAACTAGCAAAAACAGTAATTGTCATCTGGATACTTGAAGGTAGGGAAGTTGAGGGAGACTGAATACCTATTGCTTCTAAATATCTATGAATATATATGGTATCCCCGAACCACCTCATGCCTGCCAGAGCATTATGGAGCTAATCATTGCCAGAGGTCCCATGAGCTGCTTCCTTGTGGGAAGCTGAGCTGCAGAGCCCTGGCCTCTGGCCAACTCATCCCAGGACCACCTTCCCACAGCCAGCTCCAGCTGATGGGGCTGATCCATAAGCAGGAGGAGCTTTCCTTGTCCTGAAGAGGAAATGGTTTCAGGTTGGTTGGATCCATCGCTCACAACCCACCACTGAGCCATTTATTCTCCACCATCTTCTGATTTGCAGCTCATCTGTGACTAAAGGCAGAGTAATCATTTGCTCTGAGAAGAGAAGAAAGCCATGAAAACTATAAACTTTCTAAACATCCCTCCTGCCAACACCTGTCATCCACTTCCACATTTCCTATTTGCTCTGTTTTCATTTAAGGTATTATATGACTCAGACGAGGCCTCCACAGCTTCAAAAGAATTCCTATGTCTGACTGCCTCTGCTTTATTAAAAGTAACTGAGCCATTGATCATCATCAGAAGGTGTATTCTCAGGAGAAATGATATCATTTGTACACAAATGATCCTGCAAGCACAAACACTCCACTAGCCTCGGATAACAGGAAAACGACTGTGCGGAGGAGGAGAGAACCCCCCCGGCACACATTCAGATCATCTTAGGGATAACAAATGGAGAGAATCGCACCTTTATGAGCAGATGGGCTAACAAGAAGATGCTCTTCCAAAGGAAGAGAGAGGGGGAGATTTTTCTTTTGCTGTTGTCAAGCCTTTAAAGGCAATTTCGTGCTTCTAAGGAGGCAAGCAAGCAAGTCTGCTGATCCCTAATACTACCAATTCCCTACCTCCAGAGAGGTTTTGTTGTTGTTTGTTTGTTTTTAATCTGACATTTTTTTATACACACTCCTGTGTGCTGCATTTCATGGTTGACCAAAATGTGAGGGCTCAAGAAGGGGATGCATGACTGCATGGCAACAACTGTGAGAAATCCAACTATTTTCCTCTACCACCAGCTAGCTACAGACAAACAGGATCAGCCTGTCTGGGATATGAAACTTGCTTCTAGAGAAACACATGAATAAAGATCAGCACCATGGATTAGAACACATAAAGAGTGAAAGATGCACTGAAGCATCTGCCAGCTACAATCACTCATTTTTCAGGAGTAATGGACTAAATATCCATAAAATAGATATGGAGACTTTTTCTTTTTTAAATGCTTTCATGTGAAAGATCAATGTTTCGTATTGGAAAACTTAATGGACAAATCCTGGCAAACATTTAACATGAATACAGTGCAGGGTCAACAGCTGCTGCTGCTGGAGTAAAGCAGCTATCATGTAATTCTGTTTTGTGGATATATAAAGAAGTTGAAACCCGCACCAGATACTCTGTGTTCCCCAACCAAGTGTGTGTTTAGCATATCTAGCTTTAGACCTCACAAACCTTAGAAGCCACTGAGATATGCAAAGGTTTGTCAAGCAGAAAGAGGGCTTCTAATCAAGAATAGCCCTAAAGGAACCGACAAAACTGAAGCCCTTCTGGTCTGCAGTCAGAATCCTTAGTTCTTAGGAATAATGACTTAGCAAGAACGTGTCTCTGAATCAGCTGGGGCAATTGTTTGGTGTTCCAAGAAAACCTGGGAAAGTATTCTTTGAAGAAACCATTATGCAAGGAGGGGAAAAGAGAAACAGACCTCAAGTTATCCTTACTGCTGGGAAAACACACCATGTGATTCAAAACGTGTCAGCTAGCCACCTAAAAGCCCAGCTGAGTTGGTGCCCTGAGGTGAAATTCAGCTTACTTAGGTTTGCAGAAAATATGCGTATCAGGAGCTCCATGCTTTGGAGGCTGAAGGTTCACAGTGGTGGATAAAGGTGCTGTAGGAGAGAAATGGCAGCACTGCTATTTGGTTCTTCAAAAGAAATGCTGTAGCAGTCAGCTCATCTAAACTCAAGCAGCTTCTCTAGGCGGTCTAGAGTTTCCTTTGAAGTATGTATCTACGAGCACATATGGTCCTGGAGCATATCCACACACATTCACCAGAAGGGAATGAGAGTGGGTGGAATACATAAGACTACCCCTAAGAAAGGGAGTAGGAAGAAGAGAGAATAAAAATTCTGGCATAAACAAACAGCTGCTATTTCTAGCCCTTCTGGTCGAACCCCTCCTCCAGCCCTGATGCCACACTGCAAGAAGCCTTGTTAAACTTAAAAGACAACTGGAGAAATAAAAGCATTTTTACAACCCAGTTATGACCACTTAAAAACATACTGTAAATCTATTCGCTGCTTAACGCACCAGGTACATCCAGCAAATGCTTTTGCTCAGTGTGTACCCAGCGTAGCTTGATACTCTCCGTGTAGCTTGAGCGTGCACATTCAAGCAATATAAAATTAAATAAACCAAGTCTGGATTAAACTCGGTCCACAATAGCAAGGGGAAAAAAAAAAAGGAGTAATTACTGACAGTGGCTTGGTTAAGCTTAGAAAAGCTTAACAGAAAAGGATTTTTCCATAATTGCCATCTCCAACCTTTTATCCAAGCTCAGTGGGCACATTACCTAAGTCAGCAGGAAGTTTAGCCACTCCACATGAAATTAATAACATTTATGGGCTGACCCATCACCCACAGCCTTCTCAAAGCTTTTTAGAGCACGAGCTATGAAGATGTTTGTCCTCTCATCAGGAAATGATGTGTGCCACACTTAGCTACTTAAAACAAAACAACACCCCCCCTACTTCAGCAGGCAGCAGTCCCTAGGGACCAAACCTCCCTCTCACGCAGTCTTGGGAGTAAATTAACTGCTCTGTTGAGTAAGCTTACCTACTAATTACAGGAATGAAAACAAGCTTCTCAAGAGCGGCACATCCCATCCAATGACCCACAAGGAGCCTGTGGGGTGGCAACTCTCACCTCATCAAGGTATCTCCTACCATGCCCCCTTGTCTCATGAAGCATCTGGTGCCCCAGAGCAGGAGCTTTGCTGCTGACCTCAGCACAGCAACTTCCTGTCCTTGTAAATACAAGTCAGACCTTGCACCCATCCTTTCACAGAATAGAGACCCACATTTAGGTATGAATTAAAGCTTGGGTGCCTGCAAAATGGCTGTGGAGTCACCCCATACACCAAGCCAGAGCTGTCAACTCGACTTGGTATTCAAGTAAGCCGAGAACGAGATAAACTCGTTTAACAAACATTGACCCAGTTTCACACTGGAAAGGAGCAAAACAGGCACAAGAACTTAAAATGTATTCCTTATGTGATGCTCTTCATCTATTTTGAAATGGCAAGCATAAAATATCCCCGTGATAAAATTCTAGCCAAAGAACAGGTTAGTGCTCTGACTTAACAAAATTATGTTGAAAACCATTAACTTAGAAAGCAGCTCACATGCATTATAAGGTTGTACTCTCTTTTCGATGTCATCGACCAAGAAAAGAACAAGAAAAATCAAAAGAAGGACAAACAAGGATGGCTGGGAATTGATTGCCGCCTTTGAAATGTTTAGTGGAACAGTTGGAATAAGAAGCTGACTGCAGCTGAACTGAAAAATCACTGTGTAGCTAGATTACTCATCTACTGTTAAACCAAATTAAAGTTTTCTTCCCACAGGCAATGCTGAAGATTTCAGAGAACCCATAATTTATAACGCAGAAAAGTTTAGAAGGAAACTCAGCAAAACTGAAATGAATTTTGGACATAATGGGCAGGAAAACAGAGGACCGATGAAAGGTGATGATGCTTGATGCTGTGAGGGCTGCACGCAGCATGCAGCAGGTAACTAGAGGAGAAGGCTGATCAGCTGCATTAGGAGGGTTCACCTTCCTCCCTTCCCAGCTCCAAACAGCCCTCCTTTTTCTCTTCAAGCCGTTTACAAGTTTTCATTTCAAACTGCTGCATGGTACTGAGGCAGTAAGAATGGGCATTTTCAGCAACCCTACCCTTACTATAGCCAACATAGGGAAGCCCTATCAATAGGAATTTGAATAGGTGATTATCCTTAGCATTTTTCGTAATTAGGCAGCTAACTCATTCATACGAAGCACGAAAAGTGAGTGTGCAAGGCCTTTTGGCTAAGCACTGCAGTAAGTGCTTTATTCCAATCTATTTTCCAGGAGCGATCACACTTTGGATGGAAGCCCACTTCAAACAATTTATTTTTCATGTCTGGACAAGGCAATATAACTTCTACACAATTTAATCTCTTTGCTAAAAGATTTAGCTGTTATAGCTGAAATGCACAAGCTTAACAATAAGGTTAAAATACCCAGGATGCTTAAATCTGAGAAATGCATTTGCTGGCTGTAGATCAGGACAAGCAGAAGCACTTGGCTGCAGCGCAGCGACTCGGTTGAAGCCTGCCAGGCACTTCGCCTGACTCCTCGCCGTCGCCTACAGAACAACCGCTTCAAGCCGGGCACAGAACCGGCCACAAAACCCTATAATTACCAGCAAAGCTCAGTCACCAAGGCTCCTCCAAAAAGTCAGGGAGCAGCTACCACCAGGCCTGGCTCCTCGGGTCAGGAAGGCTGTGTGGAGGAGCTGCTGATTGCCTGGTCCTTCTCGCTTCCCCACATGGCTGTTTCCTTCTGTTCTCCAGCTGCAGTGAGCAGGCTGCAATTTACCTCCTCGCCCTCACCCTCAAATTTGTTTGGATAAACAAGCTCGCCTTTGTTCTGAGCTGCTACTACATTTGCACATTGTATTGTAAATCAGTCCGTATAAAGTGAGGCAGGCCCTTGAACAAGACACTAGCATTTTTGTTCGGAGTGGAATTAAACCAGTAAGAGGCACAGAACTCCTCTTATAAACAAGAGTCTGGAAACAATTGGTTTTTAAAAGGTGAGAGGTTTTAAAAAGTTTACTAAACAAACCTAGCTGGTTACAGCCTATGGAGTCAGCCTACAAACAAGTTCAAGACCCTATAAACTGCCAAAGCAGTATTATTTCTGAAGAAACCTTTAAGCTGTTTAAAAGCTTGCTTTTTCTATCTTTCAAGGGCCCAAGAATTATTGGCAAGTGATTTAGCTTTATTGAGTACACAGAGAGGAATTATTCACAGAGGAAAGGAATTAACTATTTACCTTGACTGTTAAAGACAAGAGACCTAAATAGCATCTAGGCGATACAGGACAAACAGCAGGGAGAAAAATCACAGTAATAATAGTTGAGCACAGGAATACACATCTGCGAAGCCCTTCCCATCAAAGGCTTGGAAAACAGGTCCAAAAATATCTGAAAGGAATGGCTTAAATGCCACTGACCTAGCCTTAAGGCAGAGAATGGACTCTGTATACAGCCTCTTCGAGCCCTTCCTCAAACCTGCTTGCTATTATTTGAAATAAAACTTGTTTGCCAAGACATTTCCCACGAGTTCAGAAAAGTCCAGCAGAAAAGAGATCAAAAATGATCATTGCTTGATAGCCACCCAGATTTGCTGGAGAGCTGCTTCTATAACCCCATGAGAACATGAAAGAAAAAATAAGTACAATTTGCCAAGAGTAAGTTGCATCTGATGTTGTCTGCAGTCCAGAACTGAGGCCCTCTGATAGGATGCTATAGAGAAGCAACAGGATATATGCAGGATGCCATGCACCACTGCAGACAGCCCTGCATCAAGTGCAAAAACTTCATCTCAAATGTAAATTTGACTGGAAAAAATATTTTTCTCTCTTTGATTAATATAAGGGAAGAGGGGACAGAAATGCTATGGATTCTGATTTAAAAGTTATTTGTGCTGATTCACAACAAGCGTGTTAAAATAAATAGTTTGCTACAGGCTCTTTTCTGTACGTCTACCACCTGTGCTACAGAGAAACTCCATACCTCAGTGATTTCAGATTGAAAGAAGACAAGATAAAATGCATGGCCCTTGCTCCACATTCTGGAAGTCACAGTATCACTGCCCAAACTACAATTCTTGTCACGCTCCAACAGCGCACACTCACCCCCAGCAGGCAAAGGCAGAATGGGGAGGTGGGTTCTAATGCCTGCTTGCCCAGCAAAGCACAGCCTGTGCTTGACCACCAGCACCAATGGATCTTCCTTTATGCATTCCTGACTGCAGTAGCTGCCCCCAGGCCTTTCTTAAAGTCCCTCACATCCCCACCAGGCAGAGGGTGGCAAAAGAGCACCAGGCCTTTCCTGAGCACTGCATCCTGCTTTGCACTTCCACCTCTGCCAGAACATGTTGCCTCTTGCTCAGTGATCTACCTTTTGTCCCACTTTTTGGTCTTCAAACAGGTCATTAGTGGATTAATCAGGACTGGAATGCATCCCTGGCGTCAATCATCTGTTGGAGCATGACCTCCTTCCTCTCCTGAGTTGCTCTTTGCACCCTCTTTCCATTGTTTTCCTTCCCTTTCTCAACAGTGCTTCGTACAGGGACTCACTCATTTCATGCCTTTCACCTGGATACAGGATCACAGAGGGGATAAGGTGGGAAAATACCTATAGGATACCCAGAGCATAAGCCCAGGACCCTGTCCAAGTGGTTTTGGGTATTTTCAAAGGAAGACTCCACAACATCCCCAGGCAGCACAGTAAAGAAGCACTTCTTGGTGCTCATGTCACCTGAAGATGACAAAACAGACAGACAGAGGCTCTTACAGGACAAGAAATGCTCTGACCTGAAGCCAGATCCATTTCTGAACAGAGCACACACAGGCTACATAGAAATGGCGTTTAAGGGAATGAAAAGAAGCCATGAAACCATCAGCGGCCAAAGGTCTTTAAACCCTGTAATTTGTGCCATGAAGAGAGATTACAGCCCATCTATCCCAGCTACAGCACAAAGGAATTCAGAGTTACTTGTGCTCCCCTTCCCTGCCTCTTCTAGCCCCCTGCCTAGGCAATACGTAAAGCCACCATATACAATTATGTACCTAACTTGTTTGTGTGACCTGCCAATTCACCATTGCTGCTGTCCTTGCAGAAGCCTGAGCATTATGCTTGGAAAATAATACATTATCTAAAATAATTCCCTGAAGCCTGCCATGACACATGCTTTCCCCAAGTTTTAGTCTGTGCTGATGGCACCAAATGCTCCAGCATTAAGGTTTATTTTCCTGCCTGGAGATAGTGCTGTAAGAACATGGGAAAAACATATCCATGCACACTAACAGTAAACTCTTGCATGAAGTATTAAGGTGATTCTGCCAAATTAAAGAGGCTGTAATATATTTTTAAACGCCTCAGTTCAAACACCCTCTCAGAATGTTACTCACAACAGGGTTTTAAATACCTATTCTTTGACTTACATGCATGATACCTGCCTACCCTTCATTTTTGCTTCATTTTAGTTCAAGGTAGGTAATATTTACTAAATCCACTTGGTGTTTTATTAGGCTCTGAAGAGGCTGTGAGGACCCTCAGGGCACTGCAACTAACCCACACATTACCTGCATGAGGGATGGGACAACACACACCCCCAGATCCCTCAGATGTGAGGAAGGAGAAGCTTGAGCTGGATCTCCCAGAGAGCAAAACCTGCTGTCCCAATGGGCAGTACACTTCAGTCGTCACTCCTGGAACCCATCTCACCTTCTGGGGGCTGTGAGTGTGGGGAGGGAATGTGGATTTCTATTTTGAAACAGCACACAGCTCAGCCTGTCACTTCCTATTGTAAGAATTACTTATTCTGACAACAAGGGGAAAACTTGACCAAAAAGCTTATAACAGCAAGACCACACTGAGTTCTGAACAAAGTAAAACATGCTTAAAACCTCTCAACTAGTATCACTGGGGTGCACGCAAACAATGAGCGGATTTAAGAAGCTTTTCTATGTTCTGCTTCTTCTCCTATAGGATGGCTAAAATCCAGAGCAAAAATATTTAGCAAACAAACCAGAAATAAAAAAATCAACATTCCCCACACCAGTATCTCCCCAAAGACACCAAGAAATAACTCTATTCATTTTTGTGGTTCCAAACAAAGGTGGGCAAGAAGAAAGTGGACAGCCTTGGAAGTGCTGGGAACAGGCACTGCCAGAGGAAGGGGCATCAGGCACCCAGTGCCTGCCATGCCCCCATCTCAGCCTCCTGCCAACCAGGTGACTTGTAACGCCTGGGGTCCAGGTTTGCACATCAGCAGCATGGGGATAATAGCAGGTCTTTCCATCACAGGGGTGTTACAAAGATCAATTAGTTAATGTCTGAAAAGAGCTTTGAAGATATAGCAGGTGGTGAGCATTATTATGCAAATAATGTGACTTAAGAAAATCACAAGTGCTGGATTAATACTAATCCCTTTGATATTTAAAAGACACCATTTTTCATTTTTTAAAGCAGCACACATTTATGCTATACATTTCCACTAGTGCTGTAACAACAAATTTCAACCTTTTCTTCTTGCACAGCTTAATACATAAAACTCTTCTGGAGAAATCTTTACAAAATCTGATCTTGATTCAGAGCAGGAGATAGTGGCAGAAATTATGCATGTTGATGAACTGGATAACTAAATCCCATGCAGGAATATTTCTCAGAGGATAGTGTGTCACAGGCCTAACTTGCTGTAACAAACATTGCAGGGGCTTTCAGTTTTAGGGCTTTTTTTGGAAGCGTTCTAATTTCACGCATAGAAGCACTTGTAAAACAATATAGCTGCTGTATAATTATGCCCTGTTATGTGGCGGAGAGAAGGGAGAAAAAGAGAAGGATATAGTTCTTCCGCTTCTTCAAAGGGTGTATTTTATTTGTATTGAAAAAGAAAGAAAAACACAAAAACAACAAAAGCAAAAACAAATCAACCTCCCCCTCCTCCCCACCCAAAAAAAAAAAAAAAGAAAAAAGGAAAAAAGAAAAGAAAAGAAAAGAAAAGAAAAGAAAAGAAAAGAAAAGAAAAGAAAAGAAAAGAAAAGAAAAGAAAAGAAAAGAAAAGAAAAGAAAAGAAAAGAAAAGAAAAGAAAAGAAAAGAAAAGAAAAGAAAAGAAAAGAAAAGAAAAGAAAGAACCCACAAAACAAATACCAACACCCTAATGTCTCATGACCTTATTTGGTTTTATGCTTCAGATGCAAAGATTTGCAAGGGCCTCCCAGGCGATGAGACCTGGCAGCATCTGCTCCAACACTCATCAAACAGCTGCACAGCCCCTCCTGCACAAGGTGTGTGCAGGGAGGGGGTGGTGGCCCCGGGACATCCCACAAATCCAGCTCGCATTTCCACTGCAGAACGAAACCAGAGACAGGCAAGTGCAAGGAAGCAAAGGTGTTGAGACCAGAGACAAGTGATGGGACCAGGATAAAAATGTATCTGAGCAGTGATGTCAGAAACCAACGAGAGCAGAGGCAAAGAAAGACATCCCCCTGGTTTCCAACCTTGTATTTGAAAGCACTTCTCTCTTTGAAAGCAAGACATGATCGCCAGTGCAGAGAACTCCCCAGTGCGATAAGGACTTGCACTGCCACCCCCCCCACACTTCCCTGAGGAAACCTGTTTCTCGTCTCCTGTACCGTAAAATTTAGTGCAAACCAGCTGGTGTGTTCTGTCTAGAAATCTGCAGAATATTGCAGCGATTAAAACCAGCTTAATACTAACCCTCTTTGGAATGCATGCCTGAAATTGATATTAATGAAGCAAGATCAGATATTAATATTCTGTACAGCAGGTTCCTCAAGCTGTGCTGCAGCACCAAATCAAATCTTTTCCCAAGTTGACATCCAAAATACAAACAGAGCATGGCAGTTGGTATTGACATGGGAGGAAGCAGCAGGAGTGTTTTAAAAGTTTAGAAGCTCTGAAGTTTGCAGTTATAAGAATCTCAGCTTCCTTTCCTACTGCCTCTCCCAAGCAGCAATATTAATGGCTATTCAATGCAAAAATAGGATCTGAACTAGTCACTTCAGTGTTGTTGTTTTTTTTAATCTCCCGATCAATATTAAAAGCATTTAGGAGGAAGGAGTGATTTTGCATTCTAGGAACAGCGAGATGTTTGCAGAGCTACAAAAGAACACTAGCGAACGATTTACTTTGCATGCCTGTGCTTATAATTGATGTTGTGATATTGTATTTTAAACGGACCTGATTCTACAAGTACACCATTTATTACACAAGCACACACTCAGTGTAATCTCAGTGCATTCTCATCAGTCAGAGTCACACTATTTAAATACAACATAGGTCCAAACCACCACCTGAGGGTCATTCTTCAGCCAGGAGGAGACTCTAGAGAATCTCTGACCACAAAGGCCTGAGGACCAGTGATTTCTCCTGCTGAGTCTGCCAACATTGAGCAGTAAATCTACACTTTTGACCCTGGGCAAGTAAGAATAGCCCTGCCCTTCACTTCACGTCTCCTGTAAAAGAGCAGCGACTTCCACCTCTGGATAAGAGCCAACAGGCCACCTGCTGCAGGACAGCACACAGCCCAAGTGGAAGGAGAAGGCAGCAGCGTGCTTCTTTCATCATCACAGAGAGTCAAAACCTGAAGGAGAAAGTGAGTTTCTCCCTTGAGTACCCCCAGCCTGGTTGAGCATGCACACAGAAGGTTTGGCGTCCCCATCTCTATACTCTAGTTAACTCATCTTTTCTGAACATTGGACAGCTGACCCCTTATGAGCAAAGCAATCTTATTTCTCTGTAAATAGCAATACAGTTTGAGGTACATCGATCCATCTTATTGAAGATCACAAATATTTATAATGAAGACTGGAAATGATAAGCATTTTCAAGACTTCTGCATGTACAACCTTATCATACCAAGGTGGAAAAAAAAAACCAAAAACACAAAAAACAAAACACTACCAACCTAGATGTCACCTATAAAAGATTTGTCTTCAGACTATACAGAAAAGCAGCTGCTGTAATTGCAACAGACAAGCAGATAAGATTCTGTATTCCTGTCTGATAATGAAGCCCTTTAAAACAGCCATTCAGAGGGCAACAGACCTGGGTACCTACCTGGTTAGCTTCACACAAGGTAAGCTGTGCAGGTACAGGCTGTCTCAATGAGTACTGATTCCTCAGCAAATAGGCAGAGAATGGGAGCTGGCATGTACTGAAGAGATTACTCTGACAGAATGGAGCTCAACCATAAAGCTTCCGGACTTCTCATCTCCTGGGTTTGGTAACATCTGCATCATATTTGCATTGTATTTATCTAAATAACCTTAACCTCATTAAGGATTCACAGGTAAAAAAGCAAATGCTGAATCAAATCTCACAAAGTAGCGTCTGCTTCTTGGGGGATAGACTAAGCAGAAGGCTGCATCGTGTCCTAATTTCTCCTAGGTTTGTAAAGTGGATAGTCATGATTTCACTCAGAAAAAAAAATACATATATGCCAGTTGAGCTGAAGCTTACTTGAACTACAGAGCAAGAAATGTTACTGTGTGGTGTGGAATGCTTGACCTCGTGCTTTATTGAAGCACAGCTATTTAAAAAGAAATCACTGCAAGAGCACATCATCCTCACCTTGTGGCTTATAGATATACATATGACTAAAAAACATACTCTAATTGTAATCTTTCCTCTCCCTTCAGGTAAACATAAAAGCTTAACATTAAATCTGTACTAAAAAAAAAAAAGAATAAATCAGCTCATACATTGTAGGGACTACAAGTACAGCCAGATGAGGCCCTTGCAGCTGAGCTCACTGCTCTGCATTTGGCACGAGCACAACTGAAATATTCCAGAAGAAGACAGAATTGTTGCATTCTTTCAGATGTTTTGAGTTAATGTTTATGGCACTCAAGGAATTTAACAAAAAAAACAGCAAGCCAACCTTCAGTGAGCTTCAAAATCTTTACTCAGGAAACACAATGGGAAAGTTTTCACACGCCAAAGCATGCTTTCCTTCTAAAACACATCAATTGTAATTATGTTGTATATTATATATAATTACATATTATTTACCCCTGTACATAGTACAGATCCTATTTCTGAAAAGGAATAGAGTGCACTCCGTGTATATAGCCACTTTTCTGAAGGGGTCAGAAACCCATGAAGGAGAAAAAGTAGGGGTTATTGCAATAGAGCCATTTGAAACACGCCAAGGGAGTAAAGTCGCTAATGAAGAGGCTTCTTTTGGGAAAAATGCCTCCATCTTTCCATGGGTGAGCTTGAATTGAAGTCATGTTTGTGCTCGTAGCCTCATTAGATTATAACTCAACTGTTGACTTGAATTCTTGTAAGCCCTATACACAAGGGACTTGCCCTCTCTCATTTGGAGGGTATCACATAATGGATATTTATCTATAGAGATATGCCATCTCCTCGTAGCCGAGCCTCGAGGTCAATAACCTCAGCTCTAGTTTTCACATTTAACAAATTTTCCTATTGCTCAATTGGCAGAGGCTGTTCAATACCAAGGCTGGAGCTAAGAAGATTAAGTGTTAACCATTTATTTGTCAGCTTTTTAAAGACGCATCCTTTTTAAAGTCAATTTAAAAATATATATATATTCTCCCTTCTAGAATAGTTCTAAAATTCATTTTTAATACCTCCTCCTTGCATTAAAACAGCTGGAGGGCAGAGCTGGGCTGTGCATATACATATCCTATGACAGGTATCATGCCCTGTGAGTGCTGTGTCCCTGCCATCCCAGCAACTAGAGATACAGTTTTTAAATCAAACATAAACACAGAAGCAACCTGGAAATTCTTTTAAGTTACCTCCAAGAGCCTAAGAGGGCTAAGAATGCTCATATTTCATCAAAATCTGCTTCAAAATCATGTTTTATTTATTTTTTTATTTATTTCCCTCCACTTCATCCTTGATTTTTTTACTTCTTTTTACCGCAGCAAGCAATGAAACAGCTCAATATACATGAATATACATTCAGTACATGAACTGGGGAGATTTTCAAAAGCCTCACATTTTTGAAGGTTTTCCTAAAGCTTCCCAAAGAAGAATATGAATTACCTGTGCAATGGCTCCATTCATTAAAAGGCAATTTGGTGTAACAATTCCATGCTCTGAATTTACTCATACTTTAAAAAGAGCCAAGAGACATCCAGGGATGCTTTGTAGCATGAGGGGAGGTAGGAAACTAATTTTCCAAGTGCTCTGTTTACTTTGCATACCTTGTGGGCAAAAATTGGCAAGAAAGAACTGGAAGTTGTTTGCTTTGAAATTATCACCCCATTTACAAGATTCAAGAGCAAAGTCTTCTAAAAGGAGGTAAGAGGGAAAAGGAAATGACTACATGCATGGTTAGCACTACACTACTAGCACAGCCCATGTGCTGGTAATACACAGGAGGTCATCAGCTAAAAAAGAAAACCATTGGGCACTGAGAAAGTTGGCCTATTCTCACACTCCTCCACAAAGTGCATATAGACACCATGCTTAGAGCATCCTTTGAGAATAAAAGTCCTAGCAAGGTCCATGCAAAATGGCTGTATTCAATTTAAGGCCACCTTGTATTATTCCCAATGGAAGGGAACCACACAAGGGCACTGCTGTTATTGAATACACAAACTCAACACCCAAACTTTGTTCGTAAAAGCCTCCTCTTCCCTGACTAATAGGGCCACCCAGAAGGGGGTGAGAGACAGACACCGCCATGGCTTGATAGTACAAAGAATTTGGCAAAAATATGAGCTAAAGTGAGTCTTGAATAGTCTTTTCCTCCCAATCCCAACTCCTCCTCCCCCCACCCCCCCTTTTTTTTAACCCTTTCAGCTTCTCAATCCAAAACTGTAAAGGCGCACGTTTTGGTGTGGCCATGCTGTAAAACACATCACAGTTGCAATCAGGCTTTTAAAATAACTTCTTTCAAAGCCATAAAACAGCTACATGTGATACACTTTGATGCCAGATCAGCTCTTCTGTGCAATCCACAAAACAGTAGTGGTTGCAGAACCAAGTAGTTACCAGTCACTGATTGTGGGAACAACTCACAGGAGAGTTGCCACCAATGCCTCCATATCACTGACTGATGGTCTATGCATGCTGCTAACCCACTTGGTACAGGCCAAACCATGGGTACCCTTGTGGGTACAGAGGGCTTGAAGTAGAAGTGCTTTACAGAAGGCTCTGCTCAAGCCAGGAAATCTGGGTATGTAGATCTCCTCTTGCATAGGGGTTTTTAGGACAAGGAGCAGGACAGATACCAAAGCCAGCAGGCCTTCATCCTTTCTGGTCGAGAAAGAACACTGGCATCCATTTGCCATACTTACATATTAAGACAAAATACTCATATAAAACTGCATTTTTCATCTTGGGATTCTGCAAAATTCCTCAAAAAGCATCAATCAAAAATATATATATATCAAAAAAGTTTAAAAAAATCAGATTAACTGAAATTATCTGCTAAATGCAAAACAAACCCAAAGGCCATACTGTCACCAGTCAAGAAACCTACAAGACTTCACTGCATACAGCAGATCATATAAATGGCGCTCTAGCATCAAAAGCAGCTACACACAAAGCAGCCCAGACTTTGTGTATGCTAACAAACAGGCCTGTTTGGTCTGGCAAATGCTATTAGCACATTGCAGGAGTTTTGGAGGGAGACACAGCAGCAAACAACACGACCTTGTCACATTACTGTACGTGAAAGATGTGGGTAAAACAGAAAAGACTCAGAGGGAGGGAAGGGATGCAGGTATGTAACCACAGATTTAAGGCCTCTTCTCCCAACAACCTTAGTAATAATGTACAGAAAAGTCCTCATTGCTGCTTCATGAAAAAGCTCCAAACTTCTGATACTGCTAAATTCTCTGATATCAGAGCTCTCATTCAAGTATAATTCAAGTAGACTAATTATGCCACAGACAACAGAAAACACAGGCTGCCTCTTCAGATTATCAGTAGGAGAAAATAGCATGAAGAGTTTAGTTTCAAGGATGCTGTTTACATTTCTAAAATGTACTTATTTATTTCACAGGCTCGAGGATCAAAATGAACAGATAATGACTAATTGCTACAACTGGGAGAAGTAAATTGGGAAGTTCTCACGAAGCACACCTGTACACAATAATTTGAAGAGCAGCAGAACAAGCAATGCAGATTGTCAAAGTGCAATTAGACAAGTGGAAAGTGTTACTCTGAGTAACTGAGATACTATGTTTTGATAGCTAAGTTACCTTGGAGATGACTCACGCACAAGTTGCTAAGTGTCATTTTACACTATAGGTCCAGAAGGTACAAAAGTATGCATAAAAATCACTATGAAATCAGAGAGCATCAATCAGAAATGTAGAGTAAATACGTTTTCCTGGCAGAATATTAAACTTAATTTGAGGTCGCATTTCCACCTAAAGCCAAAGCAAATAAACCTCCTCATGGCCATCTCTTCTCTTGACACACCCAACCAACAACAATGCTGAGCTCTACAAGAAGACCTCCCCTTCCTCAAGTGAGCAACACACAACTTGAGAAGGAGAAAGAGAGGTTAAAAAAACCAACCAAAACAAAACCAAAAAACATCAATCCAAGCAAATCCTTAAGCCCACCTGAGCAGCACGACCACCACCAGCAAGAGGGAGCTCCAGTGCCTCAGGCTTCTGTGCAAATAGCTGCCGGGACAAAGCGCCTTTTGATGCGTACTTGTTCCTGCTGGGAGAGATGAAGAGAAGATGCTTTAGTTAAAATATAAGACAAGAGGCTGGACAACATGCACAGCTGAAAAGAAATCACCTGCTCCATGAATTTCTTAGTATAATTCTTAGTACCCTAAGCAACAAAAAAGCATTTGGTAACTGGCATTTCAAGAAAATGAGGAATTTTCCAACATGTCATTTTTATAAATGCAATCGGGAGTAGAGTAAGGCAGGTGAAATCTATTGATTTCATGCTAAATTCAGCAAGTGAAGGCTTAACAATGTGTCAACAAACATCAAATCAACCAGATTTTAAGAAAAGAATATAAAAAATACATGCCAAATAGATTAAAAAGCAGTTAAATGAAAGATCTCAGAGTTGTCATTGCTGAATAACATCACAATGCAACTGTAATACTCCTTGTGCAGTTCACAGAGACTGGAATTATGCTCTATATCACTTATTAGTTTTATTGGCTGCCTGGAAATAAGCGCATCCTCGGCAATAAAATTAATGGATTACATGGTTTAGTAGCATGGTAAATAACAATAGAAAGGATATCACACAGAGTTATCTCAATAATTTGTCAAGCTGAGCTCATTCCAGCCAAAACACTCTTAAGACATCTGAATGCAGAAGTATCTAACTAGTAATAAGGAATGCAAGTAGATTTGCAAATCAGTGGACCGTGAAGTTAAGAAGGAAATCACAAAGGATAAAGAAATCCTCATAGACACATAACCAAGCATCACATTGGGAGCACCTGTTGTTATTAAAGAGGCTAATGTGGTCAATGGATGCAAAGATACAAAAATAAACAGAAACATTGGATGGGGTAGGACAACATGTAGCAGTAATGAGCAACATGGAAGCACTACACCCAGTCCCATGGCTGATGCTAAAAGAAAAAAAAAAAAAGAGAGATGAAAACGATGTTGAACAACAAACCCAGAATGATGTTGCTCTGCATTTTCACTGGTGTTATTGAACACCGCATCAAATGCACAACGGACTGTGAAATGCCTGTAGACCATCACAGCTAAATGTCAAAATTAGACACCATCTGTTAATGAACATTAAAGGCATCTCCCTGCAGTAAGTACAGGCATACCAGGTCATGCGGTTGCCAACATAAGGAAAATCTTTTGGGTTTTCAATTCAACGGTTTGGGTGGGCAGGAGGAGGCAATGCCTGGAGCACACCGCTCACGTTCTCACTCACAGGGTCCTCTTTGCAGCTGTAGAGTCAGGGATTATTGAAAAACTACTTATGAGTACTTGCAAGGACACTTTGTATCTGAGTAACAGCCACTGAGGTTCAACCTGTATCTTCATGTAGCACATTCAGGAGGAAAAACAAACAAACAAACAAAAAAAAACAAAAACCAAGAAGCAACCAAGTTTGATTGGTTTCCTAGGTTTGCAGCTTGCACTCTGCAGAGCTCTATTTCTGCCTTGTGATCACTCTAGCACTTACATGGGCTGTCAGTGAATTCAGGAGGGAAAAAGTTTCCATTGCTGATGATATGAATCAAAATCGCATGTAAAATCACCACCCACCAGCTCAGGCTACCCAGGGCCCCATCCAACCTGGCCTTGAGCACCTCCAGGGATGGGGCATCCACAGCTTCTCTGGACAACTTATTTCCAGTGCCTCACCACTCTCTGAGTAAAAAAAATTGTCTCTAACATCTAACCTAAATCTCCCCTCTTTCAATTTAAAGTCATCCCCCCTCTCCTTTCAGACCATGTAAAAGGATGCTCTCCCTCCTGTTTAGAAGCTCCCTTCAAGTATTTGAAGGGCTCAACATGGACTCACCACAGCTTTCTCTTCTCTATACTGAACAAAGCCAGCTCCCTCAGCCTTTCTTCCTAGGAAAGGTAATCCAGCCCTCTGATCATCTCTGTGGCCCTTGTCTGGACCCACACCAGCACCTCTATGTCTTTCCTGAAGAGGTTAAATTATTGCCATTTTTTTGGCCATAAAATTCAACAGGCCCACTGCTACATCTCAACCAATTTGTCTCATACTGATTAAATGAAGAAAACACCCAAGTTCAACACATCACACCAACATATTAATGAATGATACATAAACGATCCCCTCATGTATTTAAGAGAGATACAGCATATCTTGGACTTTCAGTTGCAATGAAGGCAACTGGAATCATTAGAGAGAAACGACTGACTAAATAACTATGACAAGATGAAGGAAACTGTGCCCTACTACTGTGAGCCAGGTATTACATATCTTCAGGAAAGTATTATTTGCCACATATACCTAGTGATGTCTAAGAAAAAGGTGACTAAATTTTCCCTTTTGATTCTGATAGGGAGAGATATCCATTCTGATAGAACTCTGGGAGATCTCACCTTGCATTACAGTGGCACTTGTTTTACCAAATCAATGTATTTCATTTTCCCTGTCCTTAACTTTCTTCCTGCGGCTGAAGACACATGAATAATAACTATTTTCCTTCATGGATTAAATAATTGGTCCCTCCTCAGTTCTAAATAGCAACACAACTAGGAATGCATGTGCTACATCTTCTTTATGTACAACTGAATTACAGGTGCATACATCTGTCAGGAAGTGGTACTGTCTCTTCTTAAGCTACATAGAAACCGCTGGGAAAAAAAGACGTGAGGAGCATATTCCAGGAATTTCTATATATTTAAAACACATCCAGTTAGTACAGCCAGAAGATTAAGCTTGAAATATGAGACTTTATTTCTATGTCACTTCTCTAGGAGACCTGGGAGACACAGCTATCACCCTAATGATCTCTAGACACAGGAAGATTACTGTTGGGTTTATAGGAGTTCCCTTCAAACTAAGCTGGATTAGTTCTACATGTCAGCTCATCTAGAAAAATGCTAGCCACATCTATTCAGCAATAAGCACCAACTTATCTTTTTTTCTAAACAAATGCAACTTCTGTAACAATTAAGCTTAAATGATAAAAATTACATGGATTTTATTCAAAAAATAAAATTGAAGTCAAGTTGATCACTGACAGTTCCTGTGTACTTCATCTAGCAGAACACTCTTGATGGGTCTACCGAAAGACAAGAAGGACAGCTTGAATGGCAAAGTTTCTCCACTTCTTTCTGGTTTGTTGTAGGATCGAGGATTTAATACACTTCTAACAGAAAGAAAGAGATGACATATCTGCAGCATAAAGAAAGTGACTGCTGCTGCCAAGCAACACAAAATCCATTCACTGCAAATGACCAAAAGGCCTCTATTCTTTACTTGAGGCCCTAAATTACCAATATCAGTTACTGAGAAAAGCCAGCAAAACAGATGAAATAAGGCCATAATTAGATAACCAACTTTCTGAAAACACACTTCGAATGAAAAATTCCTATTTGCAGTTCTTTCCAGTGCTACCAAACTGTTTGTCTATGGGCAGGAGGTGGAATAGTCCATATCCAGCATCAGCCCAGGAAAGCAGAAGCTTGACAGCTAACCATAGAGGTGGAAGACAGTCAGAAGTGCCTTATAAGGTGCCGGGTGAACTCTGTCCTCTGGCAACTGCCAGGGAACTCAGCACGGAGCTAATCATCAAGCTGCCCCGGCGCCAGCACTGGCTCACGGAAGCTAGATTTCAAAGAGAAACCAAACAACCCAAGGAGCACGTGGTGGTGACCACAGCTGTGCTGACACACTCCCAGGGTTGAACTCCACCTCGCACTGCAGCAGCCTGCACCTGGCTGACTAAGCAGAGGTTGCTTGGCTTTGGCGGTTTTAACTGTTGTTGCTGATCTTTGTTAGGTAAGGATACTTCAAGGAGTTATAAGTCTTCCCTTCACCATCCAAGACAGAAAGAAGCTTAGAGAAATCCAAAAAGCTATCTATTCCTAAAGAAACAGAAATCAAGAAATGATCAGTTTTAACAGATAACCATGATTTACCTGCCTAAGGACAAGTCCCAACCCTCCAGTGTTATGCAAGCACGTGTCCTCAACCTCCTCCATTCACCTGCTTCTTTAGAGCCTCCCCTGGGCAGACTCCACAGCCTCTTTCTAAAGAAAGATCTGAGCAATTTTCTGGACAGTTAGGGAGCTTCTCTGTAACATTAAGCTGCTGATGGGTACATAAATGACCATCCTCAACTTCATTTCCTTATTTCCTCTTTGCCTGTGCAAGTTTTGACCAAACAAGGAATAGGAGGTTAAAGTACGTACTGTCTAAATATTACACTTAAAGAGATACCCTCCAAATGCCTCACTCAGGTTATGTGTGTGGTGTTTCTGTTTGTTTTTTTAATGAGATTTAAGAGCCTACTATCAAATCCAAGCTGGCCCCATATTTAAACAAAACTCTTGAAGTTATACTTGACTAATTCTAGTTGCACCTGGCTTTATTACACCTAATGATTGCTGTATGTCTTTTTTAAATTCTAATGGAAACCATCTAAACAGAAGAGGACCACCACCACCACCCTCTCTCTATAAACTGGAGACCCCACAGTGATTGGACCAGAAGGAATGGTTTCAAGTTACGGCAGGGGAGATTCAAGCTGGACATTAGGAAGCATTACTTCTCAGAAAGGGTGGTCAGGCACTGGAATGGACTGCCAGGGAGGTGGTGGAATCACCAACCCTGGGGGTGTTCAAGGAAAGACTGGATGTTACATTGAGGGACATGGTTTAGTGGGAGCTATTAGTAGTAGGTGAATGGTTGGACTGGATGATCTTTTAGGTCTTTTCCAACCTTGGTGATTCTATGACTGAGATACCGTTCAAGTAAGGGCAAAATAGAAATCCACTACTGAATCAAAAAGACAAAGGTAAAAAAAAAAGTAGAAGGAATGCTTCATTAGAGTTGTTTGTTTACTTAATTCAATTTGTAATTGTTTAGACTCTCATCTCACTAAGAGGTGCTAACTTTACTTAAAGAAGGACCCACAGTTTTGATTTGCATAAATCAAGCACATTTAATGAAGTGCACATTAGCTCATCATCACGTTGGTTCTGATGAGGAACTGCATAAGCGACAATGCCAAGCTATTTTGGGGAATATTCATTATACATCTACAGAACTGTCTGACTGGAGGAAAGTGAGAACAAAATGATAGTAAAAGAACGGCAGCAATTACTTTTCTAGCAGTTAACGTTGCCATTAACTGCTTACTGGCAAGAGTTTAAAGTTGCAAACCCTAATTTAAGCTTGTTACTTTAATTTTACAGTTGTAATTCAATAGTCAGAATGTGGCACTGCTGTAATAAATATCTTCATTCAGTGCTTCACGTGATGAACGTTTTAAAAGTGAATGCAACATTTCAAAATCTAAGTGTTACAGAAATATAAATGATTAATATCATGTCATCATTAAAAAAAATACATGTGTACTAACAGTTTTCTTAAAAACAAGCCAGAATTTAAAGACGTTAGCAACAAGTCACTGGTATTTTTGTTATTCACAGGCATTCATGAAGGGAATCACAGAATGGCTTGGGTTGGAAAGGACCTCAAAGATTATCAAGCTTCAATCCCCAAGAGATCTCCCTTCAAATGTACATCTGTATTTGGGGAGCTTATGTACCCACGGCAAACAGCCCCCAGTTTTGGAAAGCTATTTAAAGCCCATATGCCACTTCCAGTAATATCTGCAGGAAGACTCAGGCAGCAAATGGCTGTGCCCCTAGTGAGGACATTTTGTATACTGATATCTGTAATTCTTCAGTTAGATGCACAAAGAAAGATTTGGAGAGAAGGGAAAACACACCCTTCTGCTAATTCCCAGAATCCATGTGGGAGGAAGGATGGGAAGAGGAAAGCTGCTTACTGCTGCCTTCTGAAACCCAGCAAGGTGAGTGCCATGATAGAGACCATCACACTTCCTCCTCCTGCACAGAACTGCCTCCTGCTGCTGGGGATCAATAGGAAAGTAGCTCAGCTGAGTCACATTTTCTAGGGAAAACACCATTTCCAAAAAACGTGAGTGCAGTTGTGCTCCAGTTCTTGATCACACCCAATTTAGCTGACCCCAGCTGTTTGCCTTGTCCCTCTGCCAGCACGGAGATGAGCAGGAGGCTTCATGCTACCAGACTTCCCCACATTACACTCTAGCATGAACAGACATACAGTACAGCTCACATTCATGTGCCAGGCTGTAAACACTGGCACACTCGAGCTCCAATAGGAAACAAGGCTGGATAGCAAAGTAACCTCTGGCAAAAGGACAGGAGGAACAGCTGGATGCTTCAGCTCCTGGAGCACAAGTCAGAGTCACAAGTGTAGTTATTATGCCATCCTTCCCGTGTTGTCAGCAATCCGGGAGTATCAGAGAAATCTGGTTAAGAAACTGTTACAGCTGCTTATCAAGAGCATCCAAAGCTTCAGGTGTATGTCTGGGCTTCGCTTTACTACAAAAAGCAGCATCAAGTTTAGCTGGATCAACATCAGCTTTGCTCAGTTATATCAGATGGCTGTAAAAGCATTTTAAAAAGAGAAGTTTCTACTCTGCCTTCAGTCAGACTTGGTTCCCACCACGCTTGGGAACCACAAGTATTCAAGGCAGCGGGGACAAGCCACGCCAGGCTCAGAAGCAGACTTCCTCCCTTTTGTTTTGGCTGGAAGCATGCTCTGTTCTGGCCTTTCCAGGGCAGGCAGCAGCCCCCGCACCAGAGCATGCGGGATCCCAGGAGGATGGGTACGGAGTGCCGAGCTCCCTCCCCGGAGCACAGAGAACGGGTTGCCCAGCTGATCTGCCCACAGCCAGTAGGCAGCCCCACTCCCACAAAGCTGGTTGTGTACTGCAAGGTTTAGAAAGGCAGGAGAAAGAATTTCCAGCCCAGCTTTGGGGCTGTCACCCCTAGAAAAGGAAAGCTAGAGGTGATGCCAGGTACATGCCAGCAGCCCATTACTTACCGACCCCAGCTTCCTTCTAGATTCCATTGTAATGAGAACATAAATAGCAGAACAAGCATATATCGCTCTTGAATGAATTACCTATTGAGAGTTCCCTCTGGTGTTCAAGAAGTTAATCATCACATTCAAGGTAACAACGTTAGCTACAAAAACACCAAGTTCCTCCACAAACAAGTTTTCATACCACGGCGAGAACAGCAATAGAGACGGGACCGCAACCTTGCAACAAACTGACAAAGGCGATGCTATTCCCAGTTGAGCACCAAAAACTTGCAGTTCTTTCTCCGTATATTCACCCCAGGTCTGACTAAGGCAGGAAGAACCCCGGCTATTTATTGCCGGTGCCTTCTGTCTCCGGGTGGCACCAGCACTGCAGCCTCCCAGAAGACAAAGTCACACACGCAGGTACAGCCCATCCGCAACAGGGAACGGCAAGGTGTTCCGCACTGCCCCAATAACTATGCTTTGAGTCACGACTGTTTCGGGCCGGCACTTTCGTTCACCGGCACGAACCAGGAGCGAAGCTCAGTATATCTAATTAACAGTTTGGAAAGAAAGTTTAAAGCTGCCTCCGCAAAGAGACACAAACAAAACGCAGCTGAGCTCCCGAGCTGAAACCGGCCTTTGCGAGTGGGCGGAACGCGGGGCCGCACCGCGGCGAGCAGGCGGCGAACTCGGGGCTGTCCGGCACCGGGCGTTGCGAAACCCGGGCGGAGAGCGGGTGCTCGGTGGGCACCGGGACAGCCGCAGCTCGCAGCGGGGGGCCGCGACGCCTGCACAGCGACGGAGGAACCACGCCGGGAGCGCGGAGCCGCGGTTCGGGAGCCCCGTAACCAACCCCGGCCGGGGCGCGAGCAGCGCCGGCCCCGTCCCTGCCCGTCCCTCCGCCCTGCCCGAGGCGGGGAAGGGGGAAGTTGCAGCGCCCGCGATCGGCGGCTGCAGGCGGGGGCAGAACGGGCAGCTCATCTCCGGCACCGCGCGCGGCGGCAGGGAAGGGGCTGCGTTACCTTCAACAGGTGCAGACGCCGGCGGAGGCAGCCCGCGGAGCGGACCCTCGGCGCGGAGGCGGCTCCCGGCAGCTCGGGGCAGCGGCGCAGGGCGGAGGCGGCTCCGGCAGCCCCCCGGCGGCCGCCCCTGCTCCCAGCGGGCCCCGCCGCCGCCTCGCCGGAGTCAGCGCGGAGGCGGCAGCGGCTGCGGCCACCTCGGAGAGAGAAGGGAGGGAGGGAGGAAAAGAGGGAGGAGAGAGAGAGAGAGAGGAGGCAGCGAGAGAGCAGAAAAAAGCGCCCCGAGAGGGATCGATCGACCGTCACATGGCGGTCGCGATCCGCCACCGCCCCCCGACAGCCGAAGCCTACGGCGGGGAGCCGGAGAAAAGCTGCGAGGAGGGGACACACCTGTAGGCGCAGCACATATCCGCTGTGAGCACAATGCGAGACAGGAAACTGAAAAAAACAGCCCAGGGAAGGAGAGAGGCTCCCGTTCGTCCCTCCTTCCCTCGCTCCCTCCCTCCCTCCCTCCGTCCTCCTCCTCCTCCTCCTTCTGCTCTCTCCACCCCCTGGCCCTGGTCAGGCTCCGCTGTCTCCTGCAGGCAGAACCAGGCGGAGGGTCGGCGGGAGGAAGGAGCGGCACTTTCTCCCTTTCCCTTCCCCTCTTTTCATTGTTCCGCCCGCCGGCCAGGCGCGGCCGGGGGGTTCCCCCGCGGGGCCGGGAGCTGCCGGGAATCGCCGGGAGCCTCGAGCCGCGGCCGAGCGCAGCGCCACCGGGAGCCGAGATCGGACCGGGCCGTGCTGTGGTCGCTGCTCCAGCTCCGGGAGCCGAGCGCCGGGCTACCGCGGGGCCGGGAGCAGGGCAGTGGTGCAGGGCAGTGGTACAGGGCAGTGGTCCTGCCTGGGCCGTGCCTGGCTGCAGCGGGGGGTCTCCTCGCTTTTCCGTGGACCTGGGGTACCAGGCGCGTTCCCGCGTTGTGTTGGAGATGCTCCTGAATGTGTAGGAGCAGTAATTGCCTCCTCTCGTCTTCTTAACAGGGAGAGGTGCCGCGGGGCTCCGGTGTTCGCCGCTCTCCCTGTCCCGATGTTGGGAGCCCGGCGTATGTTACAGGCAACGTTTGTAGTGAACTGAAAGTACCGCGGGTTTATCCCTCTCAGGTAAACCCTGTGCGAACACAGTTTCTGAAGGTTTTCCTCTCAGGCACTTCTTTCCTCCCGCAGAAACGCACAAATGAGAGTCTGTGTAAGCTCGTTGCTTTGTTGCTCCGGCATCAAGATCTGTTCTGCTCTCAGCTGTCAAGTTTGTCTTGACTCTAAGTAACATAGGGATGGTCTATTATAAAAGAGAGATGTTTTAGGAGGACGGCTCACATGAGCTTTAGGTAATTGTTTGGACTTGGCCGATGGCTTTCCATCAGTCAGACGTGGAGCAAGGAGGTGCAGGGGGTAATTAATGAGCTGCCATTGGCACTTGGAGCGCAGCCTCATTAAATGCTTTGTGCATTGGGCTTCCTGTTGAAATAACAGGAGCTGGTCAGAGCCGTGCTTCTCAAATGGCACGTGGGAAGTTGCTGAGGAGTTGTCATCACATCTCAGAACAGCAATACAAAACAAAACCCAACTCCAAGGGTAGGAAGCGTTAGGCTGCTGGAAGAGATGCTAACGTGGGTGGTGTGCTGTTACAGCAGGGTAAGACCATCCCACTGCTGTGGTGCTTTGCTCATGTTCTGCTTGGAGGTTGGGTCCTGCCAGCCCTGCCCAGCTTTTTGCCAGGCTCCAGAAGGCTCTGAACTGGCCTTACTGCTCCTTGTCTGGTGGGCTGAGCCATCATAAGGTGAGAAGGAACAGCTCTGGCATCCTGGTGGTTCGCTCAGGAAGGTCTGGATCCCCCACTTTGCACTTTGCTTGCTGGAAGAAATCAGGGGAGTCTGAGGAGGAGGAGGGAGATGGGACCTCCTGAGGAAAACTGGGTTAGTCGCATCCCACAAGCCCTGGGAGGGATCCAGGACAGAGGAACTTGTGGGCTGCTAATGGGCTTGGTAAGACCTCACTTTCTAGGCTGCTTTTTCAATGTCTGGGCTTATGGCCAGGCTGTGCCCAAACTTTTGGCAGCATGCCCTGGCATTACCGGCTGGGCAGCTCTCTGTGCACCCTGGCTGTAGCTCCCTGCCTCCCAGCACTCTCAGCCCCTGGGCCTTGGCTGGGGGCCCTGCCGCCTGCCCCCACCCTGCCCGCTCTATACCCAGCACTCTGCTCCCTGCTCAGGGCAGGCCCACACCTGCCACCCCCACTGGCTGCCACCCATGTTGTATTGCTTGCCATGCAACCCTGCTTTGCAATGGGGGTCCCCAGGCCCAACCTAGGCCTCAGCCACCTCCTAATGCTCTTCATGGCTCCCTCTGGCTGGAATGCTTCCCTGTGTCCGCTGTTGGCTGTGTTTCTTGGGAATATGCCTGTGGACACACATGGACAGAGCAGTGGTGACAGTTTATTTAATTTGGGAGAGGAGCCGGTGAAGTGAAGCCGTGCTAAATCCTTGGCCCATCCGTAGTGATTATGTGCTGTGCATTCGACCTTGCTTGGTGTGACAGGGATTATAAAGCTGAACTCGAGCTTGAGGTGGCCACACAGCATCCCATCCCATGGCGCTGTCTGCTTTGCTCAGCCTCTGCACCTTGCTTCTCTGCAGGGCATGTGCAGCAGTGCTACAGCTGCAGTGAGGCCCACACTTCTGCACAGATGTCTGCAGCAGGACTTCTGTTATCCTGAAATAAAGCTGTACGACATTGCTGGGAGCCAGGCCTGCTTGTGGAGGAGCAGTGTGTTCATGGAACAGTCTTCTGCCTCTTCTTTGTCCTGGAGGCAGCATGCTGTCCTCCAGCCCCACAGCCAGGCATGTAGCTTGCTCGGTTCCCCAAGTGTGTGGTACAGGGAGAAACTCCCCAGTCAGCCCAGAGCTGACTAAACAGCTGCACAAGAAAAACTGTTTGCTATTGAAAGACTGTTCCACTCTCACTTAAAAGGTAGAATCAAATCCTAAATACACGAATGCTTAGAATAGAGCAACAAGTGATCAAATGATTAGCAGCTTCCCAGCATCTTGGTATTCTTAACTATCAGAGGCACTTACACATACACAGGCACCATGCAGAGCGAGGGGTAAAGCCCTGCCTTGTCATTCCTTTGTAAGGACAGAGATAACCAGGCTGCATGTGAATAGGACACTGGTCCAGATTCCAATTTCCTATTTATTTCCTCCCTCTGCACTCCCTCTTTCTCTCCTCACCTTGTTATCATCTGTCTGTTGTTAAGCACATCCTTCTGTTTTTCCTCTGCCTGTTGTCCTTAATGCCAGGTGCACTGTGTGTGCCTCTTTCCCTCTTCCTTTCCCAGAAGTGTCAGTTCTCAATATTATCTGAGGCATGGCCATACCGTTTGTGGTGCCAAAACCTTCAAAGCCCATAAAAAGCAGAATTTCCACCTGTCATTAAAAATACCTCACTTGCAAGCAGCAGGACTGATGAAACCTGGTTCCCTGAGGCTCTACATCTGACTTGCTCATTGCTATAACCTTGTCTCCCATGTCTCCTTCATGTCCTGTGTGACGTCTCTGCTCGGCGGCAGGAGGGACCAGGGCGGTGAGCATGCTGCCCAGCACAGCTGTCAATAGCTGCATTCCTTTCCCGTTTCTCTGTTGGAAATTGAATTTGAATCACTAGTACTCTGATTCTATGAAACTTAATTATGTGTGAGACTTGTACGTCTTTTATGCATTTGTTTGCAAGTAGCTGATGTGTTCTGACATATTTATGAGGGTCTGATGGGCAGATAAACAGCCAGATGACTGATTATTGGCCTTTAGAAAGGAAGGTTGTTGTCTTGTGGCCATGGAGATAACCTAAGAGCAAACCAAACAGCTAGAAGAGAAGCTCAGATCCTTTAAAGTGATTAAAATTGCACTTTGTGCAGAAGATTTTGGTTGTATCTGTTCCCACATGTCAGAGAGACATCACTACAGCTGGCCTCTGGATCATGCTCATCTCAGTTCTGTTGTGAAGAGAGGAGAATGGAAAGGAAGGGGTGAGTGTTCCTCCTGATGGAGGCAGTGCAGAAGCTGAGATTCAGGCTGGCTTTGCACTTTTGCTATTGCTATTTTGTATTGATGATGGAATGTGAAGAACTTGAGAAGTAGGACTCTATTTAAATGGTTTAAATCTTTTGATTAAGGTGTAAGCCAGGACTCTACCAGATTTCATTTCACCCTCTGTCTGAGCGCAGAGAAGTCTGACGTCTTCAGTCCTGACAGGACACTGCTTTGTCTTCCACCATTGACTTAAGTGACCCAAATATACATATTTATATGTTCACAGTCCATAAATCATCCCGGGATCTACTTTTTTTTGGGCTGAGAAGTGCCAGATACATCTAAGGTGTTACTATTAGATTTGTGAAGTGTCACTGCAAACATCCTGAGTTTCATGCCCTTTGCACTGGAGTGCTGTAGGAGATCAATTTGTATACATTTGCCTATTGCTTGTGGTCGATGAGTTTTTCGATGCCCATTTTTCAGCAGTTCAGAAAAAAGATCTTCAGTGGTGGAATAACCCAGGGTTAGTTGTGGGATTTCTTTCATGTTTAACTTTGGTGGTAGACAATATACAAACCACATGGAATGGAATATTTTTTCATTATTTTCTAGCTAGCCCTTCCTCAGAAGATTTGTTTACGCCTGTGCAAAATGTTACCCAGCCAGAATTTTGCTTTTGTTTAATTTAGCAGACATTTTGCATATACTTTGCTACAGATATAAATTACTGCAGAAAGGTATGAGATAGAAAAACAGCAGACCCTGGATAGGATTTCCATGTGGAATCTGCAGAAAAGCCTTATATGGATGTGTGCAATGTGTGGATGCATGTGCAGAACTATTAAATGTATCAGCTTTCGCAGTGAGAACTTGACATCCTGACACAGCCCTGGTTACACCAGATTGCGTGTGAGCCCAGTTAGCAGATCCTTGGGTAATGAAGAGGTTCATATGGGCAATACTTGTATTTTTTTAATGCAACCTTGAATTTCCTGATGGATTTGTCTAAAAAGAAGCAAAAGATGGTGAGAAATTTCAGCATAAAATTTAGTCTTGCAGCCAAATGATGCTTAAAAGAAAAATGAATGTAAAATGCTGATGAATGATATTCAGCCCTGCCTTTTTTTCTCCACCTTTCTTTTAGAGTAAGTGCTCCCCACATGCCCACTTACACACATGTATGTATATATGAACCAGGCAAGCCAACATTTGGGGGACTGACCATTGGAATTAGTTACCTCTCGTGTGCTGCTGTGAATATCTCTATACTGTAGAAAAAAAGTAATAGAAATTAATCTACTAATATCTAAACTAGTTTTATAATGGAAGGATAGGCTGTGGGAAGACAATTACTGCTAAGTATTTATGATTATAGCGCTTTGTTCAGAAGTGGAAAATCAGAGTTAAGTATTTTATGCTGGAAATAATGCAGCTTTTCACACTAGTATCCTCAGATAGCAGATAATTAATATTTTCAGAACATACGTTGCAGATTTTTTTTTGTGTTCATAATATTCAAGTGTATCCAGACTGTAGTAGGTAAGCGCACAGCTGAAACAGTAGGAATTTAATGTGGTACAACAAAGTTATAGAAGCATTTATTGCTTTAAAAGGTTTAGATCAATCAGAATTCATCAATGCCGTCTCAGTGAAGATGATAGAAAAATAAAGTATTGACTACTAACACAGAGGCTGTATTTTACCTTTTTATTCATAGGAAGATTTCCAAGATAATGTAGGTATTTTAAATGACTAGCTGTGCTTCCATCATGTGATGGCAACTAATCAATAAATCATGTGTCATTGTTATGGCTCAGCATGTCAAATAGCTGCATTTCAGTGTCCATATTTACAGGTTTTGAGCTTTTTTTTTCCAGTTGTTGTTGTACATTTCTAGCTCATTAGGCCTGATTTTGAAAGTGGTTATTTTCACGTCAATAAAATCGGTAGAAAAATCACATCTTATCTGTTTCTGCCAAATGGAGGAGATGGAATGGGGTAATCAACGAGAAACTTCAGTTGCTTAACATTACTTGCTACCCCATGTGGGTTTACTAAAGCAGTTTCTCCTCACGGGCAATGTGAAAAATAAATACGCTGCATTCTGTGAGAGACGTCGGACGTTTTGATGCTCTTGGGAAATGGTAAAAGGATGAGTGCTTTCAAAAGCAGCTTTTGGCATGCATAAATCATGAGGTTTGTACTGAGGCCTGGGACTTCCAACTCAGATGATTTTGGTTAGATATCAGTGTGAAGATGAACTAATAGTGTTTTGATTGCCCTGCCCGTCTCCATTACTTTTGCCTTCCAGAATTCCAGAACCACATCACTCTGCCATGAATGAATATTGACTCATGGACAGGTGAGCCTGCTGATCAGCAAACATCCAGACCTGTGGCTTAAGGACAGCAGCAAGCAGCTGAAAAAGCACTGACTACTGTTATGGTCTTCCATTGACATTAACCGCATTTTGAGCACCTTTGCCAGTGTGCCCAAGTACCAGAAAATGTGCTCTCAATGAAGGCACTTGGTTCAGTTTGGGCCCAGTCCAAGAAAGCAGTGTTTGTTCTTAGAGGGAAATATTATAAAGAATTGGCCAAAATGCATTTACTGTCTCTTGTCTGGAGTAAACAGCCCTCGCTCATCAGGATATTGCAAAATCTCAATGTCTTCTTCGCATTGGTCTCAGAAATGCCTTCTTTCATGTTTTAGTTTATTAGAAGATTATTCTGGACAATGACTCAGGACATAATAACCCACATGTTTATCACAGCCATGTCAGATAACTGGAACTCATGCTATCTGAAGTGAACTGTGAGGATTTGCGTAGGTTTCGGCAAGTACAAAACAGATGCTCTTCCCAGTGGCTCTGGTTTATGTATGTACAGGCAGTGAGTCCGTGCTCATATTCCTTCCCTGGCTGCAGCATAAGCAAACCTTGATCTCCACTCCTGAAGAGATTAATCGCTCAGGCCAAGGCTGTATTTCACTCTTAATAATTCTTGTAGAAACTGTGCCCCTCTGGAATGAGGAACAAAACAAAGTCTGGCATAAAATTTGTGAGAGCTGAACAAAATTTAGCTGAACCAAACCAGCTGTTGAACTGTTTTGCACAGCAGCTCCAGTAAATTGGGAATGTGATCACTTTTTAGGTAATGATGAGGTTTCTTTCTCTTCAAGAGAACTGTTATGGCATAGATAGATTTCTGTTCAGACTTCTCTTAAAAATCCCCAACATAAACTCCTCTTTAGGCAGAATCTGGATCTTAAAAGTACCAGAGGCATCCCAAAGTTTGCTCTGATATTAATTTTACATAAAAGATGTTCTGATGCTGCAGTGAGGACACTCAGCTGACCTTGTCCTGCTGCTGGCTTCGTTGCACTGCTGCTCTTGTATGTGTTGCTGGCCTTGTCCTGCAGCTGGGCTCCTGAGGAGCTGTGGAATAGGAGGGAAGACCATAAGACCTAGTGGCCATGAGGCTATGCTCACTTGCCCACCTCCTTGCACACACAAGGCCTTCTGTCTGCACCAGCTCCTTTCTTGCTGCATAGCCTTTCTGCTTGGGCAGTATCTACAGTGCATGGCAGTTCACGGGCCCAGAGGACTGGAGGGGAACTCTAAGCTCTTTAGTCCTCAAAGCATTATCACCTACACCACTGGGAAAATTATGATGTGATTGTCTGACTTCTGAAAATCTCCAGTGACAGAGTTGGCACTTTGTAGACCAACTATCTACTGATTAACTGTTACTTTAATCCTAGCCTGAATCTTCCTTATGCTTTCTAACCAGGGAGCTGAAAATGGGTATGTTGTTCCTGCCTCCTTGCAAAAACACTCTCTATATATTTAAAGACTGATCTTCTTTCAGTCTTTGTTTCTTTACACTTATTCTCCCCTGTTAAACATCTCACATAGGCAGTGCTTGCTAGGTCTCTGATTGTCTTCTGGTCCCGCTTCATCCTCTAAAATGTGTTTTTAAACACCAGCCATGATCCTGTGGCTGAGCCTTTACCAGCAGTGAGTAGTGAGGAAAGATCACCTCAGGTGCTCTGAAAGTTGTACTGCTGTTTTATGAAATTTGGAAGTCTGAGCTAAGAGCACTATGGGGAAATTGTGCACTGAAATGGAGGAGAAGTGAGCCATGCTGGCGAGAGAAAGGCAAAGCCTTGCAGTTGATGTTTTTGCTTTTTTAAGTATTGCAGTGCTTCCAGCAAAAGTAATGCTTGGTATGATTAAATGACCAATGTCAATGTTATAGCACCCTGAAGACGTTTAGTCTTGCTGGAATTGTTTTGCTTTACATTTAGGCTTTTTTGTCCATTTTGTTGTTGTTTTCCTGTCTAAGGAAAACAAGCCTATAAAATTAAGTAGTAAAAATAACATACATTAACTAGTACAGTAAGCGACTGGGATGACAAAATCCACTATCATTAGAGAAAATAACCAAACACACATGTGGAGTTTCATCTAGATAAATCTAGACTCCTTTTACCTGATGGAGTTAAGCCATGTCCTGCTTAGCTGTTCAGTGCCCAAAGTAAAGTACCCTGCGAGTTCAACTGTATCCCAGAGGTGTGATTCCTGGAGCAGCCATCTCATACCAGCAGCCTGCAGCCTGCGCAGAGAGGCTTGTTAGGAAGATTTGAACATCCAGACCTGTGCTAAAGCTGCAACCGGGGCTCATAGCCAGCTGCTCCCATCTCCAAAATCTTCATTCTGTAACTACACTGCATTGCCTTCAGTGGCCCACTCAAGCAGTACTCTCAGCATGGTGCTACATGGCAGCGAGCACATGAATGCACAAGAGTAGCAAATGATGATTAATAGAGAGCTCGCCTCTCTGTTACACTCTGCTTTCCCTCACAAGATGTCCTTGATAATTAATACCTCCAGGTGGGTTTTCACATTATGACTGAGCTATTTACACTTCTCTTTCCATGACCAATGGTCCTCTCCAATCCCCTTCTCTGCTACTGGCCATGTAAACCTCCAGCATCTCTTGTTCCAGCTCTGGCACACATCAGATGCCCTAGTGAGCCTGTCTGAGGAACCAGCCACGAGAAAATGACAAGAAAAGGTGATGTATTGTTCCTGCTTCCCAAACCCATAACTTTTTTTGCTCCTAGAGCTGGTTCATCATGAGCTCAGGATGGTGCTAGCAGCAGCACGAGGGTTAGAATGGGGTGAGGGAGGTGGACATGGAGGCAGTGGGCCAGTAGAACAAGCACAGAGTCAGACTTAGCATCCTTGCCAGCTCTCCAAGTATTTCATTTGTGTGTCTCTTCTGGAATCTGTGTTCCATCAACAGTACCTGAGATTCAGCTCCTACCTTCATCCCAAGCTGCATCTGTCTGCACTTGAAGAAGGTGGGAAGCTTAAGAACAAGAATACTGCAAAAAAGACAATTCAATTTTAATTCTGACTTTCTTTAAAGAAAATACTTTGCAGACTTTTACCTTTAATCATCTATTTTTTTATTATTTTTTTTTTTTCTGTAAGAACAACCAGTCCCAGAAGAGAAGTCAGTGATGCATCAGGAATATTCATGTATCAAGCTTTCTCATTGCCAGCTATTGCAGAGCACAGTGGTGCTGTTTGTGCAGACTTCTGCTGCTTTCCTGCCTCTGTCAATCAGTGGAGAATAGAGGCCATGGGAGGTTGACAGAGACTGGAAAACATGGGGCATAGGAGGTGGCCAGAGAATTACAGCTGACAAGCAGAGGACTTGTAAGAGATGGAATATAAAGCTTTATTTCAGTTTTCCTTGTTAGGATGCTGTTAGGCTTCCTACAACAATGGCAAACCTGATATTATCTAAGCAATATTGTATGACCAAAGGCTGAATGAGGCTCTGTCAGGCATTAGACTCTCTCCCTACTGTTTTGCTTCTGATATTCATGAAATCTTGTTCTGCACTTCAACCAGAACAATCACTGTTTGAATAAAATAAAGGAAAACAACCAAACATTTGGCAAATACATTATTTTAATTGTAAATGTGGTAACTATTTGGAAATGTTGATATTTTCTGGCAAGAGCAGTGCACACATGTAGACTATTAGTCACCCAACACATCAGATTTGTGTTATATATATTTCTTAACATGGGTTTGCACATTGTTTAGAACTTTCATCTTTTTTTATTCAATAAGTCTCCAAAACTGGAGCATATGGAGAAGGGAAGAGCATTTTTGACCTTACAGTGGAGTAGCTAGTTGGTACTTCAGTAGATAAGACTGTTAACAGCACTGTGTTCAAAATGGTTACTATTGTGAATCATAGAGCTGTATTACACGTATATGTAAAGTACTGCTGTAGAGCACGTTTAAGTCTAGTTTGATAAGGAAGGACAGAAGGAAAAGTAACTTCATGTACTGCATCAAGTCCAGAATCCTTTAGCAGTTTTTCTTCTTAAACGAACATGCGTTCTTACTTTTGCTATGTTTTCCTAGGGAAATATTCTCCCTATTTCCTAATTTCCCAGGGAGATAAAGCTTTTTCATTGAGGGATTTTTATCGGTTCCCCCAAGACAAATTTGGAACCATGACCCAATATCAGGTTTCCTAGACATTAAAGTGCTGGAAATTTTGTAAATCCAGGCAGAAGAAACCCAAATTGGTGTCCTCATAAAGGAAAATGAGATCTCAGTGGGGCTATTCAGCAAGAAATGACTGAACCAGGAGGTTTAGGTAGGCTTCAGGTATAGGAAAAGGTTCCAATGCTGCTGATTGATTTTGTTAATTTTATTATCCTTCTTTCTGTGTGAAATGTCCCTATAAGCAGGAAAGGGACTGTTCTGTGAATTCCACAGGATAAAAGAGAGAGGTCCCTTCATTTTTTAAGCTGCTTTGGCAGTTATTCCCAACGGTACCAGCTCAAAACCAAAGCCTTGATTTTCTCTGACTTGTTTGTGGTATGTAACCTATTGAGAACTTCTGCATGCTTTGTCTTCTCTGGTGGATGTTATAGAGTGGTTTCAGGTCTTGATCTCAGCGGTGTTTTCTGTGTGTTTTAACTCCAGAGCATATTGATAGCCCAAATGGGAGTATTTTCATAGCTTTAAGACAAAGCTCATGTGTCAGTGTTGGCAGGGTCAGTTCCCAAGAGCTCAGTGTTTCTACCAACTAATGGAGCAGCTCTCTTAACACAGGTGAGGCTGACCTGGGTATGCTGCAGAAGGCTTAATTCACACCGACAGCTCATGTTAACAGCTAAGTTTTCACATTGTTTCTTCAGTTTCACATTGTGCTTCGCTGGGTTATGAGTACCTTTATTATGGGGCATGTTGACAATTACACGCATAAGCAATATTCATTGTCTTTCCAAAATGTGCTCTGCAGCAGCCCAAGCCAGGAAACCAAAGAACTGATCTTCTTAGGTGTGAAAAATGTATCAATCTGTGCTAGCAGCAGATTTCAGCAGCTGCTTCTGTCACATTCCCGAGGCCAAGGAAAGGGAGGCTCTTTCTTTCCTCCAAGAAAATTGCCCCCCTAATGTTACTCTTAGGCAGGGTGAGGAGAGTGAAGAGGAAATTAGTGTTTCTTCTCTTTTTGTCATTTTGTTGCACTCAAAGCCCGTTAGCAGCCAATGAAAGCAGTTGTGCTCCTGTTGGCTGGCTTCTTTGTGTATCAGGCAGAGGGAAATGACAGCCTGCTGTAAAGGAAGGGCTCTTTTCACCAGAAATATTGAAATCCCCTTATCGTGGCCCTGAACAAGCAAGCAAGGAAACAGCAGCAGGAGACAGTGTGATGTGTTGGCGATGGAGGGGAGCAGCCGTGGAACAATCGATGTGAGAGCCCTTTTCCTGAAGCAGCATGGGGCTGTGCAGCTGCCGGCACAGCCAGCTCAGTTCCAGAGAGGTATTTACACCTTGGGAAGAGTAAGAGAAGTGCTAAAAGAAAAACAAACAAACAAACAAAAACCCGGAAAAAAAACCCAAGACAAAACATGAGAGAATCGTTAGACTGTGTTTATTAACAACATGGTGCTTTGTCTTCAAAGTGTTGTGCAAAAGTAACCAACGCATTTGGCAAAAGCAATAAATGGATAGCATTCATTATCACCCAGTCACTCTCTCACAACACAGATTTCAAGTGACAAGAAGGAGATGCACTTGAAGGCTTGGGAAGGAGGATTTTTAACCTAGAGTTTGAGCTGCTACAACAGCATTTTGAACTCATTTGTCTCACCGTGTCCTTTCAGTCTCTGATTCATCAGGTGAGGATTACCCTCAGGGCAGAGAGGATATTTCAGTGTCCTCTTATATCATGTTGAGATCTCCCTTTAGGAGCTTGAAAGAAATCAGCTCACTTCATAGACAGGCCTGATTACTCTTGGATGTTCATCATTGCTTCCAATCACTGGCAGAAATGGTCAAAACCAAATATTTTATGTGACTATCTTCACAGAATGCTCACCCGGCCTCTGAAAAAAGGGGAAGCTGCATGTCAGCTCTTCTTGATTGGAATCTAAAACATGACACCAACTCCAGGTTAGGGGAGGGTGGGCATTCAATGGAATTTGGATCAGTCCCTAACTCCCTGGATGAATTCAAGCCACTGGCAAACAGTGACAGAAATCTATAGCCAGTCCTCTGAGGCAGCCGGATTCCAGTTAATTTCTGATTAGCTACAGAAATGATAGATAAAGTTAGGTATTCCTGCATGCTCTCACACAATAATACATTGATTAGAAGACAAAATCAATCCTAGAAAGAGGATCGCAGAGAGCTCTTCTAACATAAAATAACCTAGCAGTGCCGTTGGTCATCTGAGTATTGTCGTTTATAGAATAACAGATTTTTTTCAAAGTCATCTTGTCATTCACAGGACAAAGTCACTTCAATGTGGATGCACAAGTACCAGTTCTAAGAAATACTGGCATTCTTTTCATTAAGGCTTTTTTTCTCCTCTCTCTCCCTCCCGCCATCAATCTTTTTTTTTCCCCCAAAGAAAGCACTGCACAATGGCAGCAAGAGGGAAAATCTGTGAAACTCCAGGTCAACAAGAAGGTCTCATTTCTATTAGATTTGTTGGGAACCTTTAGATTCTTTTTTTGAAGAGTGGCCTTCTGGTGCTGCTTGCTTCTGCAGAGTCTTTGTAATTTTAGCCCATTTGAGCAGTCCTTTGGATGGATATTTTGTAGTGCTTTCTAAAGAAAACCTACTCATTACAAACATCAGTAGATCCAGCAAAAATGGAACTTGAGCACAAGTATAAACGTACTTCCTTCTGCTTCTGTTATGTTTAGTTTCATGTGTGATAGTTAAATTATTTGTTCAGCTAGGATTTTATTTATAATAATAGCTTGATAAGCAGAAAAAGGCAGTGATTAATTTATGTTTTTATTCAACTATCAAAGACTTGAAATATAAATATTGTGAATCAAAATGCTAAGAGCTGAGGAAATGGAAAGAAAAAAAAAGGCTTTGGGCTTTAGTCACTTTAGTTTCCACCAAATGGAAATCTGACAGTAGAGAAAGCTCTCAACAGGCTAAAGTGCAAGTGCAAACTGTGCCACAGATTCCTGTGCTGCCTTAGTTCACCACTAGGAAATGCCTTCTGTAACCAATGGCTGATGTGCAACAATCTGGTCTTCGTATGCCCTAGTCCAGGCCTGCTACAGAGTCCTTGGTGTTTCAACTACTGGCTAAAATGAGCCAAGCTTGGCACAAAGGCTGGTTGAAATAACTTGCAATGAAATGAGGTCTTGTGGTTGCACACATTTGTGTCAAGTGGGAGCTGCACGTGTAGGTGTGCAAGACATCCTGTAGCTGAGTTAACGTGACTGTGGTAACTGCAATGTTTTACATTTCCTTCCAGCTGGAGCTAACTATCTGAAGTGTATCATGTTGCTAACATCGACACGATACTTTACAAATTAAAAACATGCTTAGGTCAAAATGTCTCTTTAACTGAAAATATTATTTGTTTCTTTTATAGCTGTGATTTCACAAAAACATCCACTGTTGGTTTAGAAATGAATTGTAATCCACAAAGTGTCACATGCTCAGAGTATTTTTCCTTGGCAGGTCAGGAGAAAGTAATCAGACAATTGGATTTGAAGCTATTGATTTTAAATCGCATGACAACGGGACCATGGCATTTCTGTTCTTAAAACGTGCCATGGCACATAGAAGTATTAAGTGCCCAATTGCTGTGCCTAAACAGGCAAAACCTTGAACTATCACCATTCAGCCTTGCTGCATAGTTCAGACACAAGTGAAAATCTTGGCAAACCAGAAAAGTTATATATATATGTGTGTTTATATATGTGCATATATGCATATATGTATTTTCACCCTTACATATTTTTACACAGTGCCATCCAGTTGAATCTTGGGTGGATTTGGGGAATAGAAGATACACTGCAGCACCCTCATAACCACCGAGGGAGGAAAGGGATGGCATTGCAGGCTGCCAGGCCTATGAGGAGAGAGGTTGTTAAGAGGAGACAGCCCATTTTAGGCAAAACATTTCAGAGCCAACACAGAAAAAAAAGGTGTGAAGGACTCAGTGTGAACTTCTTAGCAGGATTGTTGCCAGACTGCTTTGTTTTTTTGCTTTTGGAATCATCTTGGATGTGCCTCTGAAGTGGAAATGTTTTGAACTGAAATGCCACTTCTCTGTGGGTGTCTGTTCTCCTGTAGTGCAACAGTAATCACTCCTGGATGCTTCTTCACTCCTGGTGGAGGCAAAACATCCTGGAGCAGAGAGGAAGCCAAGATGATCTGCAAGTAACACCTTTGGGACTATGGAAAATTATTGAAATTATAATTAGTCTTTGTCCCATTAGGATTAAGTCCAGGATGTCACAGAGAGGAACGATGGAACTGTTCTTGCTTTGCTTGAGTCATTGCCTTGCTCTGTTCCGCATGTGTGCTCATCCACATGGGCTGGTGGGCTTCCACCACTGTGTATTGCTATAGTGGCTTGTTCTCTAGAAATCTGCAAGTGCCAACAGCTCCACATGACTCCAAACTGCACTGTGATGGGCAGAACCAGCATGCAAAGGGCAAACTCAGGGCTGGTGGCAGAGCAAAACCAATGGTTATGTCAAACAGTGCTGAGCTGTCCTATGTAGTGGTAGACTTTGCAGCAAAGCTAACGGTGAGATATGATGCGTGATGTTTAAGATAAAACTTTCAGTTCAGGCAAATATCCAAAGGGACAGAGGAGGCAGGTTTTGAATTTACATTTGAAGGAAACAGGGATCAGATGGGGAAATGACCTTTTGCTGAAGAAAGACAGAAGGGGCAGGAAAACTGGAGAAAATGCCTATAGGCAGCAATGGGAAAGCCAAAGACTGCAGCATGCACAGATGATATCTGGCTTACAATATCTGCGGGTACAAAGGCACTGTTTTTTTCTGAGTTGATTTAAGCCTGCTGAATGACTTTACTCTGATCCAGACATTTGCATTCTGTGGCTTCAGTGTTTTTGACCTAGCGCTTAGGATTTCTGAAACTGGGTTTGTGAGGGAACAAGGGTCCCAAACAGGCAGTTAAACAGCACATGATCAAGGTTCCATTTGATTTGTAGTGTGACTTACAATTGCTTTCTCACTTACTATTCCTCCAGGCAAACAGACTTTGTAATTCCTGTGGATTTCACAGGAAGATTTGCAGATCTGCCCTGAATGTTTGCTTCATCTCTCTGTTGTTAAGAAATATCAAGGACTTGAACTTGAATTCTCTGCCTGGAGACATTTTTGTTTGCTTAACAAAGGATCAGCCCATACAGCGTGATTCTGAACAAAGAACTTTCTGCAGCTCAAACTGCATTTTGTGTGTTCCTTTAAAGTTAGTTTTGTAATGTTCACGGATCTGTGCATTACACAGTAAATGATTTGTCCTGGCATAGAGTTCTTCATTAACATGGAAGGAGTGAGTTGTATTTCTTGGACAAAGACTCCTTTAGCCTTGGTTTTTTAGGCTTGGTTTTCGAAAGCCACATCAGTCGCAATCTAATTGCACTAATTCAGCAGAGATGACATTTAAAGTGTGTGATAATTCTACTACTTTAGACAACCACTATTTCAAGAACTATCTCACAGAAGCATTAAAGACCATCTCGATTGAAGTAAAAAGTGTTGAAGAATCATCAGAGAAAAAAAAATAATAATCCACAGACAAAATAATTGGGATTTGTTTATGCAAGATTTTGAGATAATCTACAGGGAAAATAGATTTGATATGCTTATGTGGGAATTTGAGATACTAACATTTAAAATATGCAAGTGGCCAGTCAGCCAGAAAGCTTTCAATTCTCAGAAATGCAAGTCTTCATTCTGCTGACATGATGTTACTGATAAGAAGACAGCCATGTCTGGTTTGGATGCTTTAAACAACATGTTGGAAAAGTTGTCCAATGGATCCATCTTAATTCTCAAAAGACAACCAGCTTCAAAATCAATGTACCCACCCCTATCATATACTCACTGCTAACACACTCTCTATACTCTCCATACTAAAAGTCACTTTTCCCAGTAAAAAGTTAGAAGTAGACATAATGCATGTTCTCTGCCTGGAAGAGGGAACACCAAAAGCTCCATGGAGTGGGGTCAAGGAAAAGGGAACAGTCAGCAACTCTTCCCCTGCTCCTGCACAGATGAGCACTGATAACAGTGAAACAAAATAAAACAACATAATCCAAACCAGCACATTTCTCAGCTTGGTTTTCAGCCAAGTCAGATGTCAGCGAGTGTAGATCTCTGCCTCCCAAGGGCATTGCCTTCACTTTGCCTCTCTAAAAGGCCGTCCCTGAGGCTGTTCACTGCCTGCTTAACTGGGGGAAGGAAAAGCTGAACTAGTTTGGTGCTGGTACAGGGTATTGCCATCTTGTCTATTTGTTTGTTACTATTTTATAGCAGCATAGTTAACGTGTGCTTATTTGATTGTAAAAACAACCTTCCTTTTATATTCCTCTTTATATATGGCATAACAGAATTATGATGCATTTTAAACATACTGGGGTTGTCCTTGCTTGAGGAGCTTTAAATGTAAAAACAAAAACAAGCTGAAGCAGATAAGCACAAGGTAAAGCAGAGGACAGCAGCAGAGGAGAGAGAGAAGAGAAGCAGTTGTTTTGAGAGTTAAGATTTTGAGGGATTTTAAATAAGAAAACCTGGAGGATGGAGACAGGATAATTATTCAATTTCAGGGACTCAAATAGACTGGGAAAACAGTGAAGCAAAATAATAAAGCAAAATGAGTAAGGGCAGAGAAATCAGGAGGAATGGAAAATGAAGTCAGAGGTATGCAGTTTCTAATGTATTTAGCTTTAAGGACCATTTCATACAATAAGAATTGGTATTTTGACTGTGGAAGAAAGATGTGAACACCAACTCAATAGAGCTAAGGAGCTGGTCTCAACATCAGTAACATTTCAAGCCTGACCACTGGACATGAAAAATAGCAGGGAACAAGTGTGGAGAAGGCACTGTGTGGGGCAATGCTGGTGCTTTGGCTGGCTGCAGTACAGGGCAGGCTTGCAGTGCTCTTCCATCCCGTGTGGCTGTGGACATGCTGCACTTTTTCCTTGTGTCTCTGTTGTCCAGCTTCTCCCTTGACCCAATATTACTGTGAAAACACAGTGCAGGGGCCAAATAACTGTGTGAGTGGGTATGTGGATGCCCAAGACTCACGTAAGCAGAGGCTGCACAAGAGCCAGATGGGCTGAGTCCAATTCTGCCATCCGGGTTCTTCAGTCAGTCAGGAAGGAGGTTTGTTGGCAGAGGCACAAGCGTGGACATAGTGCCAGCTCCGCCTTGCTGTGTCTCTCCTTAACAGCCTTTCTTTAATGCACTGGGATTTGCTTACCAGTGACAACACCCGACTTAAAAAAATAGAATTATATTTGTATAAATGCTGAGGAATGCAAAGGCAAAAGCACTTCTACTGCTCTTCGGGTGAGAGGTAGAAATCTTGGGAAGAACGGTGCTATTCAGAGTTGCTCATAGGCCTGGCTAGGATCACTTCAAAAGCACTGCCTCCTTTTGGGACACATAATTTTAGGGGTGCATCTGCAAAGGATCACTTTAGTTCTTCATTGCAGATGAGGAAAATCCTTTAAAGAGGGAGCAGTAGAAGCTAAACACTCTCTTGAATTTTTTTAATAGCTTTTTATACAGCTTCACATGACATTCTCATAAGCAAACTTGAGAAATATGGTAATTTCATCTGAACTACAAGGTGAATACACAATGGTTGAGAAATCCTGCTTAGAGCAATTTAAAGTTTTACAGAATGCCGAGAAATGCAGAACATCCATTGTCATGAAAAGGTTGTTATGCAGCCACAGCTTATTAATCAATAGCCTTATGTTAGAGGTAAGAGAATGATTAAAGAAGATGGAGTTCCATTATTTATGGGGAAGTAAGCAACTAATGGACAAAATAGGAGGAAGACTGAAACAAGCAGTGCTTTTCTTTGTCTCCACTGTTGAAAAAAAACCACCTAGCTGTAACCACAAATTATTGACTAAGAAAAGAGAAATCCTAGGGACAGTGAATAGGGGAAGAATGGATTTAGAAGAGTATTTTAAAGCTAAAATAAAGATATTGAATCAAATTACTGAACAATAATTTAGGACCCCTAGAATTATAAGAAGGAGACATCATGCATTTACCAACACTCACATACTGTCAAATCAATCAGGTTTCCTTTCTTGACAGGCTAACCAGATTAGAGGATAAGGGGAAGCAGTAGAAATAGTATATTACATCTTGATTTTAGGATAAGTTTGGATATAGTATAGTATGAAAGTCAGTTCAGGGAAATGGGATTAAAATGAATTTGCATAGAACCTTTAAAAGCTGCATTCAGAGAGGTTATCGGTGGCTCCTCAAATTGTAAAGAATGTTTTTTATACTATGCTTCTTCCACTAGCTGAGGTGGAGAGGAAATCTACACAGATGAAAACATGATGGGAAGCATTATATAATTGGTGGAAGGCAGGATCAAAGTTTTTGATGACTTCGGTAAATGAGAGAAATGGTTCAAAATGGGTAAAAGGAACTTCAGTGAAGGACAAAGTGTTACACTTAGGGAGCAAAAGTTAGCTGACAAACATGCAGGAAATAGGCAGTAAAAACAACATGAAGGCAATACCAGCAGTTGTTAATACTGTTGCATTTTATTTGCAGATATCAAGAGGCATCATATAAGAGAGCATGTAGAGGTTGAATTCAGAAGGGAACTACAGGAATGGTAAGAAGTTTAGAAAATGTGATCCAGGCTGCAACTCCAAGAGAACTGGTTTCTGGTACTGAAAGAGACTGTGAGGCTGAGAAGAGTCTGGTGACACTCTGATATTGACAGATTATTCTTGAAAACAAAACACTGATCAGATGTTTTCTGCGTTTGCTATGGACAGGGCAAGAACTAATCCATTTCATGTGCTCCAGAAAGTTATTTGGAAAGGACTGTTCTTTCTACCTGCTGTCCTGTTTGTAACAAAGAGTGGAACAGAGTATGTGGAGGTTATAATATTGCTGATGGTAAGGAATCAAAAAGGCGTCTGTCACAAGTGATCAGATTAGTGTTAATCCTGTTCCAGAGTGAGGGAATGGACTAGAGGTGGGCATGCCTGGGGTGTGTGCTGGCCTCACAAGTGTCTGAATCACCTTTTCATGGACCTTCACAAAGACCAGGGGGGCAGTGCTGTGCCATGTGTAGGCTCTCCAAAATTAACCAGGAAGATTTTCAGGCATTTGGATCTTACCTAGTGTCAAAATCTGTGCACAGCTCCCTTAGGTCCACTTTATCATTCCCCATTTCTCATTTTGAAGGACCAGATGACTCTTGCTCCTTCTACCTTTGTGTGGATCTGCTAAGGGCATGATGCTGAATGCCGTTTTACCTACAGCAAAGGCAATTGAAGGAGTACTGTCATTCATCCTTTCACCCTGCCCTTCCCTGCATTGAACATATGCTTTCAGATGTATTACCAGGGAAACTACATAAGGCCAAAAGTAAGAGGTTTCTGTTGAAGGTATTATACAGCACTTTTTGGTATTTGTCTTATGTGCAGCTCAATCCTCATCTCTGGAGCAGCAGAGAGATCTTTGTATGTGGGACATAAAATCCTTCTTTTTACCTACCAGCTTACATCACTAAAGTGCAATAGCTTTTTCACACTTCTTCTGACTGCATAGGAAGGTGTCAGAGCATTTCTTGCATGTACCAGGTTGTAATCAAGGTATTCTCTCCTTGCTGATGTCCCATGCAGCTTTAGCTGCTATGAGAAAGCAAGTAGCGTAACAAGCGCAGTGAAGGATCGTCTGAAATTCCCCAGGTGACTGCTGTGCAGACAGAGGGGCTCAGAGTGCTCTGTTCCTCTCCTTTCTGTCAGTGCCCAGATCTGGTTTCCAGACTGGGGCTCCATTAGGAGCACTCTGAAAGCTTCAGTGCTTCTGAGGGCCCATGCTGCCCTGTCAGACACCTACTGGTCCACAGACTTGCAAAACACACAAGCAAAGAAGTTGTGCAGTTTTCCAGGCCTCTTGCTTTTCCTCAGAGGGAAAAAACATGTGAGAGGATCCTTGGATGCAGCCAGACAGGGCTGGGGGCCCGGGGCCTCATTCACACGCAGCCTCCAGAGGGCGAACATGGCACCTGAGTGGCACTCAGGGAGGTGTTGGTAGACCGCCTGCCAGGTGTCTTCTTGTCAAAATCACCTTCTCCTTGCTTTCCCCAGCAGGAGTTAGTTCCTTGTGGAGGCTGATTACATTTCAGTGGGAGAGCACTTAGGCTAATTGCTCGGTATTGTTAGCCCTGTGCCAACATTCCTCTGGAGTTTTAGTTCAAAGACCTGTGTTGCAATCAAAATACTTTGCTGTTTGTCACTGATATACTCAGAGTTCATCAGCTTGAAGAGAATGACTGCATTGTGTGGACAGAGTGCTCAAGTGCTGTCAGGGGAGCAGGTAACCAGAGGTAAAACCAGACTGCAAGAGTCCTTCTTCAGGTTCTAGAACAGAGCAGCCTGTTTACTGTAGTTGTTGTTATATTTAAAGGCCATAAAAGATGGACCTTCTCATCACCAAAATTTACTTTGTTGCTCAATTTCACCTCTTGATAAATGCCATGGGGATAAAAGCCAGACAGAAGCAGAGAACTTCAGGGTGTTTCATTTGGTAGAATTTCCAGTCCAGTACAAAAAGAAAAAAAATATCAGCAAGACCAAATCTTTCTGCTTTGTACAACACATTCTCTGGATTGCTACTGTGAAATATTGTAACACCCGTCAGCAAAGGTTCATGCAGACACTTCCTTGGGAAAGCGCGTGGTGAGTATGAAATTCACAGTCAGTACAAGGAAGGGTATGGGCGGAATAATGGCTTTTTGGAGACAATAGTCTGTGAATCTTTGTAGAGAAAACAATAAGAAAATAATGAAAAATGTGTTTCCCTGATTTTTTTCCTCTCTATTCAAATACAAATAATTGATTGTGTTGCTTTTCTAAAACATTGCTTTCATGGACACCATGCATTGTATATGAGAAATTAATTCAGCATATTTGTGTCTGTAGACACATATGCTTCAGTGTACATCACATCTTTTGGTGATGACTCTCTTTCCTACCCAGGTAAAGCCTGAAGCGCCTTCCAAACTTTAAAACATATCAGGGGAGCCTTTATGGCCCATTTCTACAGGGAAGCTGTTTGGTGTGCAGCTATTCTGCACAGTAGTTTTGAGCAGAACAGCCAAGTGAAATTATGGTGGGAGTTTTCAGCAGACAGGCTGTAATTATCCAGTTTGGAATTTGACCAGAGTGAAATAGAAGCTTGCCTACCAATAAACATACTTGAAGTAACATGTTTTTGAACTTTTTAAACCAAGAAGCTTGTTTGGATGGTGAAAATGCAAGATGAGAGTCATAAAATCAGTGTTTCTGTGGTGTAAACTTAGATGACTTATACTGCGAATTATTTAAGGTCTCATTCCCTTATGTTTTTCATCAAAAAGGAACAACTGCATGGGGACTCACTTGCTCTCTTTCTTTATCCTGTATTACCTTGTTACTTTAGGAGCAATGCTGGAGCTGCAGAAGACTCAGAGACTCAGTTTCTTATGGTTGGTACTCACTGGTCGCTCCCTGGTGACTCCAAAATGGCCTTAACCGTGCAGGGCTGGTTCCATTACCCTGTCGAGGACAATTGTGTGAGCGTCTGTCTGCAGTGACTCCACCCCGTGGAGTTATAATTTTAGTAATTATTTAATTCTCAAACCAGGGTTGTCATTATTTTTTTTGCTTTTAACTGAATTTTTTTTTCCCATGGTATTCATTCTGTGGTGGCTGTGAGCTGCTCTGTGTAGACAACCTCCTTGCTTAGGACTTGCAGATGTTCTCTTGGATCTTCGTGTGGAAACCAGTGAGAAGAATGAACTACCATAAGGGAGCTACCTTAATAAAACAATCCAAAGCAATGTTTCAGCTGTGAAATAGGCAGATGAAAGTGGGTTACTGATATCAAGTTTTCTCCATAATTTTCACACCGATGTGTTTCAAGCGATATTTGAAACTTCAGAGCTTTGCTGTCAATTCATTTGTCCATTAATTTCAGCTAATAGAAGAGATGGAGGGAGCCTTAGAAATGCACAGGGTGAATCAATGTGCACATATATAGTTGAAGCAAGGCAGGGCAGAAGTGACAAAAGATTGATTTGCTCAGAGTTGACCTCAATTACTGGTCTGCTGCAAGGGACATGCCAGGGTTAACTTTGCCATAAGTTTCATGACATGTGAAAGTGGCTGTACTGGATGGATGAAGTGCCATCATGACGTGCAGAGGTGGGTAACTAACGGGAAAATATGAGAGAGCGATGAACACGTAGAGACAAACCCCCAAACCTCTCAGGCTCAGCTTCTTAATATGCTTCGAGAAAGCTCCGAAACTCAGTGAAGTGGCCTCAGTTAAACTGAAGCACCTGAAACTATACTTGGCATAATTAAGGTTTTATGACAAAAATCAGGTGCTTAACCAAACTATTAGTATTCATTGCAAACCTTACCAGGCTTGAAGGTTGCCTTTTCTTCAGAGGATCTTCCCTGGTGCCATTCTGAATCACAAATCTCTCTATATGCGTGGTCAGGAGTGATCAGGAGCCAGGCAGAAGCTGTCTGTCATGCACTGTGCTGCAACCAGGAGCAGCATGGAAGCTCTTCCTGTTGCCACCTCTGGAGTGACATGATTTTGTGGTGTGACCCAGAGAAAAGCACAAATTCCAGCCATGGGCTTTATGTAAGTGAGTCGGTAACACTCTTATTTAGATGGGGCAGATATTTAATTTCTGTGAAACAGAACCAAACCAACTGTGCTAGTAGCAGCCACACAGCTAAAAAGGCACTTAAATTCTTGCAGTCTCCCTGAAAACATACCACACATGCTTTCACATGAAACACTAGACATGTAACCTTTTCCCCTTGCATCGCTTCATTTTTTCCTATTATTTCATGAAGTAGCTGTGTTTCTGGTAAGAAAAAAATGTTACAAATATATTACTCAGCTCAGCATGCTGAAATTCTTTCTTTGCATTGCTTCCAACCCAGTAGTTCCTCATTTTTCTTTTGATAGGATGTTATGTAAGGTTGGATTCTGGTCCTGGTTTTTGTGGTAGACCTCTGGAGACATGTCACTGGCTACAACATGCCTTCACAGACAATTAGACAGCATTGTACTTCTACATTTTAAATATGACCATCCAGATTCAGATATCAGATTCTATTATTTAAAGAAGTTAAATTGCTTCCATTTGCCATCTCACTAGTTTATTGGTTAAGGGAAGACTGAGCTTCTTATAGCTGAGCACTAATTCACATTGCCACATATCTCACTGTCTTTTTGGGCTGACTGACAATGGCTAACTACCATGACTGGATTTAAAGCATTTCAAGATTGGCATTCCTGGTATTAATTCTGTTTATATTTACAACACAACCAAGTCTCCGATTTGCTTGGTGCAGTAAAAGATTGATAGACTGTCTGTTACGAAGGAACACGCAGTACAATGAGCTCAGCTGCTGGCTGAAATATTCCAATCATAAGAAGTGCTGCTAATTTAGCTGGGCGATAAATACATTGATTGAGAATATTTATGAAGACTTGTTTGTGCAGATGGCCAAAGACAATAAGGGAATGATATTTCCTCACCACACGAGGAGCTGATGTTTATCACTTGCTAGCGTGGCAGGTATTTACACTGTTTACTTTTGGTCTGTACATTTAGATCTCCGGGTTAGGGGCCTTTTATCTCATCTGACTTAGGCACTTAACCAAGCTGAGTAAATCAGAGAACAGAGCTGTCCTATTTTCCTTAAGTAATCAAAGTGTGGAGGAGGAGGAGGGTGAGTGAGAGAGAGAAAGATGTCTGAGAAAATGCTTTGGTCCCCTGCAGTCCATGTGGCTTTGGAGATTAGATACCTAGTTCTCCAGTGATCAGGGTAATTCAGTTAAGCATCTGAAGTCATGAGGGGTGTATCTGCATCACCCCTTAAAGCAGCTCATCTCTGTCTGCTGTGTGGGGAGTGCTCCCACAACTCATTTATCCGAGCCTGACAAAGTAAGTTTCATGAATAATCTTTTCCAGGTCAGCTGTGGTAAGATCGTTCTGAGAGTTATTCTGTTATCCTTTCCTCTGGGGTATTTGCCTTAAAGAAAGACCAATGAATGTAGAATCATAGAATCACATAATTGTTGTGGACTTTGGTCCAGTATAGATATCTGATCTCAGTTCTGTGCCTTTTCTAAAAGCAGCTCCGTACTACCTAGAAACAGCACTCTTATACCACATATATGATTCAGACTGGTCTTCCTGAACCGCTGCAGCCAGAGGGACACATGGAGATGTGCAAAATACTGTTTTCTGCTACTTCAGAGTTACCCGCATTGGAGGCTCTTTGAGAAGTTTAAGGAAGTTTCATGCTTCTGACAGTCTTGCCTTTTATTTTCATAGTATGTCTAATTGCAAAATAGTATTAGGCACAGTAAAAGCTGAAACAGACCACAGGGCTCTCAGCACCACATTATTCCTACTAGGCCAAGTGCTCTTTTATGGGGGTTGGATGGCAAGGGCACTTTCAGTATTTCAGGGTTTAGAATCTGGCCATGTTTAGATAATTTTGTAGTTTCATTACATCCTTAAGTACTGAACGGTGACTATAGCAATTCTATGATTTCCATCAACACGTATTTTAGGGCAAATTGTCTGTATTCTGCCTATGATATTTTTTTTCCAGAAAAAAAAAAAACCAAAAAAAAAAAAACCAAACAACAAAAAAAACCCCAACAAAACAACACCAGTATTATACAGAATTCCAGTTCTTTTTAACCACACTCATTAAAACTCAATCAACCAGCTGTGCAACATTGTATCTCTCCTACTCTCACTTTAGTTTAGGAGGTTCCAGATATTTTGAGAGGACATACGTGAACACTGAATGCCGTTTCATCATTAAATGCTGTTTTTTTCTCTTATAGGTTCTCTGTGGAGCTGATAAATTTCAAATAAAAGCTCATTTTTCCCTTAAAATGAGGAAACATAATGAGATTATAATTTATTAATATTAATTTAGTTCTATTTTAGTGCTCAGAGAAAATACACTTTTCATTCACCTTGCTCTACCTGATGGTTTAAAGCTCAAACTTGGTATGTGGTATTCTTCCATCAGGGCAGAGAAGATGGAGACCAACTGTTCTTTTTAATGTACAGTTGCATTTTTTTCACTCCCATTTTTTCAGAACTTGGAAAAAATACCACCCCTTCTCACATACAGTGTATCCAAATTGTCAAGTTATTCCTCCTGGAGACAAAAGAAACTCTAGCACAGCTAAAAGAGCTTGAAAACTGTGGGCATGTGATTTAGCTCTCTTCCTTGTTATTCATGTGATGGGCTGGAACTGAAGGTGGAAGAAATGAAAGTCAGGGCTATGCAAGAACAGAGTGCAGGCAATGACTTAGAAGGAAAATGGATTAGGCAGAGTTTGTTTTGACAGCTTTTCAGGTAAAATTTGAGTCTGATAGGGAATGCAAGAACAATGACTTTCTGTTCCTTGTGCTGCCTCAGAAACAGGGTCAAAGAAAGAATTAGCATACAAATTTTCCTCCAAAATATAGGATAGTAAAAATTCTGAAGTCATCGTTTGCTTAGGTTAAAGTGAATTCAGAGACTGATTCTGATGGTGTTTTTTGGATGTTGTTTAGCTACAACTCAGGAGGGAGCATTGTGTTAATTGTGCTGGATAGGGCCCACCACTGTATTTCAAGGCAAACTACATCCAACATTGTGCAAACTGACACTGATTTAACTCTTCTTACCACTTATAACCTTTTTTCCACATTAAAAACAATATTAAAACCATATCGAAACATGATAAAATTGACACTGTACAAATGTCTGCAGCCTGATTCTTCTAAATCATTTTACTTATCTGTTAATACTGGGTTTTTGTTTTTTTTTTTCCCTCAATACTACCTGGCTGTGTATTTTAATCTTTTCAGTGTAGGATCATAAATCATAGAATGGTTTGGATTGACAAGGACCTTTGATATCACCTAGTTCCAGCCCCCTGCTATAGGAAGGGACACCTGCCTCTAGACGAGGTTGCTTAGAGCCCCATCCAGCTTGGCCTTGAATTCTTCCAGGGAGGGGACATCCACAATCCCACTGGGCAACCTGTTCCAGTGTCTCACCACCCTCATAGTAAAGAATTTCTTCCTAATATCTAGTCCAGTTCTACCCTCTTCCAGTTTAAAGCCATTTCCCCTTGTCCTGTTGCTACATACCCTTATAAAAAGTCCCTCCCCAACTTTTCTGTAGGCCCTTTCAGATACTATGTAATCAGGAACCATGTACTCTATGGGCCAGTTAACAAAAGCTTTGTAATTGCACAGGCATTGGTGCTTATGAAAGATATAAGTCTGGTTGTTTAAAATTGAAGTCTTCTGTTATCTCTGAGCAAGAATTGCAGAAAACTGCTACTATTCTAATGTGCTGAAGTATGCAGACCCTGGCCTGAAAGGAGGTTCAGATTCATTCTCCCATGAGGCTTTTACGACTTGACCTCCAACTGCCAAGTGTGTGGAGTTTTTCTTTTAATGTGGACACCTGTCAGGAGTAAATGGCTCAAGACTGCTCTTTTATTTCACATAAACTACTAAGCACCTCCTCAAATTTGTGCAATAAATAACACACAAATGACCTGGAAGAGAGTAGCATGCCATAGAGAGTATTGCAAAACCCGACCTGAAGAAAGACTGTGAAACTAATAGCAAGCAACTTCCAGATACTCAAAGACCACAACCTCCTCTTCAGAAAAAAATGAATAAAAATCCCACAAAATCAACAGGTGATAGTATCATACTCTGAACCATAGCTCTTTTTCTACTGTGACTTCTTTTGTGTGTAATATGCATATTCACAACTTATTTCTTTGCTTCATCTCTTGTCTGTTACTGACCACAGCATGCAGCCCTTCCTTGGACTGCGTATTAATTCAGATGTCTCTGCCATCCTGCTTCAGGCATTGTATGCATGCTAAGCTTTAGCTTCTCTCACAATCAAAGAGAAAAAAAAAAAGGAACAAAGAAACCATTATAGCTTTCCATTATTTATTTTAGTTTTTGTTTATTCATTATTTTTCTCTTCTACATTTAACACAGGAACTACATTAAAGATGTAAAATATCATATTTTTTTTGCATTAAATCCCTCACAATAGCTATTTGCTGCTCTACATAATTTTCTCACATTCATAGAATGCTTTAAACGAAACTTCTCATTCCATTCCATCTTGTTTTGTGTCCATTTACCTCCCAAGGAAATTAACTGTATTGCCAATGGATGAAGGTCTTAAGTGAAAAACTTTCTGGCAAAATGAAAGGCAAATAAAAAGTTAAGAAATTTCACTGGATGAGGCTGTAAGAATAAGTAGGGATTCAAGGAAAGATAGACAAAGAAGGCAAAGATGCACAATTTGAGCTGAATGCTGTACTAGAACAAGTTCGTATTGATGGAACAGTTATTAGAAGTCTTGAGAAAGAGTTTCCAGGAGTAAGACTGTGCTTGATTCTGGCCTGCAAAACAATAAAACCTTAAGTTTAGAAGTGTTACTTTCCCAGTGAGATTGAAAGTAGACTGAAAACTTTTCACACAAATGAGAGCTTCTTTGAAGTTGACCTAGATGTATTTGGAATTGCACCTGCGATGAGTAGAGGAAGGGAAGACCTGGTTCATAGAATCATAGAATCATAGAATCATAGAATCATAGAATCATAGAATCATAGAATCATAGAATCATAGAATCATAGAATCATAGAATCATAGAATTAGCCAGATTGGAAAAGACCTCAAAGATAATCAAGTCCAACCACAGCCTAACCATAGTACCCTAAGTCTAACTACCCTCTGCTAAATCGTATCCCTGAGCACCACAACCAAACGACTCTTAAACACATCCAGGGATGGAGATTTAACCACCTCTCTGGGGAGCCTATTCCAGTACTTACAACCTTTGCTACCAAACAGATTTTACTGTTTACACCTCTGACCAAAAGAGCAGTCACTTCCCACCTCCGCTGTGAGCTTCAGCCTTGTTTTCAGTCATGCAAAATCTCCAGAGATGAAGGAAACAATTTAAGGACTGTGAAATTGGTGATTTTGTAAGATTTTCCAGTTTTCAAAATTCTCCTCTCTGTAACAATGTCTACAGGATTTATTTATTTTTTTTTAAAAGAACTATGCTTTTAAGGGTTCTGAGAACCAAGTTTACTGTATCTTAGAGAAGCATCATCTGCCACAGTACAGCCTTTTCTTTTGTGGACCTAGATGATGAAGAGGATTCAGCAAGAAATAAAATTAGATTGTCAATAACGGAATTCATAAGCAGGAAATAAAAACGCAGGTACATTAAGTGAGGTTATTTTTGCCTGCTTTCAACACTCCATAGAAAAGCAATGTTTCTGATGATTTGATTTACTGACCTACTTTGCAGGAATCTATAGAAAGCTGTCTGTAGTTGTTGAATCGCATTTTTTTAGATGAAGTGCTGTTTTTCTTTCTGTGTACATAAATGTCTAAATATGATAACGACGTATACACATAAAAGCCAATTCAACTCATGGAAATGGATGGCAAAACCTCAGTAATGCAAGATCTGGCCTTGGTCAATTGGTGAAGATATTGGAAAGACAGAAATGTTATGAATGAAAGGTTTGCAATAGCTGTCCCTACACCTTTTTTTTTTTTATCTCATGACAGAAGCTGCTGTACTTTGTCTTATGTCTACCCAAGAAAGCTGGTAGTTCCAACCACCATATCTAACAATCTTTTAACTTGGGATATGATTTCCCTCAGAATACTCCTGTGGGGCAGGGGACTTGCTATTATTTTTATTTTACAGAAGGAAGAATGAACTACAGAGAAGTAGCTCTTCAAGGGCCCATGTGTTTGTGTTAGGGTAGGTACTTCCAGATAGGCTGAAAACACGTGATGTGTTTTCTTCTGCTGTTCTCCTGCTTGCTGCATCCTCACAGCTGTATGGGTTGAAGAAAATAGTGTAATCCTGGAACAATGTATGAGGGTAATGTTCAAACTGAGACTTAAGAAAGGAAGTGAGAGAAAAATCTAGCAAATATGTAATGCAACAGGCAGAAAGGAGAAAAAGGAGAACATCTTCTGTGGACCAATGCGCTGCATCAAATAATAATTAAAGGAGAAAAGGTAAATGCTAGAGGTTGCAATAAGAGATTGGATCCAGAGTCTGAAGCTTCCTCTAAACTCACAAAGTAAACTGAGCAGTCCTATTTTTTGACTGCTGCCTCTGCTTTATTTTTCTGTTTTTCTTTCTGAAAATAGAAGGATGCTATTAACAGTCACATAATTCATTCTGGTTTACGACCTGGTGGAGGAAATCAGCTCTAATGCTTTATGGCACCAAAGCAGAATATTTTTTCCATGTAGTTCTCTTACACTGATTATCTGCACTGTAAGAACCATAAATCAGTATCTAGTACAACTTAAAACATTTGAAGGTTAACAATTAAACATTATCTCTCCCTGCAAGTAGACAAAAAATGTCAGAAATGCATCTGGAAAGTCTGATCTTCAATGTATTTAATTTTTGCATCAATAAACATACAGGAATGTCCTCAATCCAGCTTCTGAGATTTATAGAGCAGAGTGTGTGTGCATATACATGCACATAAATATATATGCATTATATTCAAACAAGAAATATAGTCTTATTTTATTTTGCTTTACCGGCATCTTTAAGGGAAGATATTTCCCTGGAAAAGGGATAAGGTAGCAACGGTCTGAAAACAATGTGAAGACTAAAAGCTTTGAAAATGGGTAATTTCTGCTAAGGTCATTTTAAATTAAAAGAGATAGTCTACCTTCACCACGCCTCCAGAGGCTCAGTCTAAAACAATTTCTATGAGACAACTAGGCAATTAACAGTTCTGCTGCATCATCTCTCCAGCTCATGGTTACCCATACAAAGTCAGACTTAATCTCTCAGCCATGAGGACATGACTGCACCACTGACTGATATGACATGAGTAAAGGCTGGTATCTGTTGAAGTGTTAGATTATTGAGGTGAGGTTGCAGCAGAGGTCAGGTGTTAGAGAGGTCTGTCTCGTTATGACTTCTAGAACACGACTTTTTACTTTTGCCCCAGAAGGCAAAGAGCTTGATGCAACGTAAATAATCCGTGCTACACATGAGTTAAACATATACATAGGTGAGCATGTGGGATAAAAACACCCATTTAAGAAGAATCTGTATGTTCTGAGACATATTTAGCTTTTGCAAGGAGAAACAAGATTCCCTAGAAGACATGCAACTGTGCTATTTTTAAATAAGTTCTTCAATTTCTTTTATACCCTGAGAGAGTCTTGCAAGACTGGTCATGGGTCAGAATGCGCCTCTTAATGGGAAAGCTGTCCGAAATAATGTGCTAGCCAGGAGGACAGCTGCCACTCCCAGCTATTCACCTCTTTGCTAGCCTGGAAAATAACAGTTCTGTTCAGGCTTTCTTGGCTTTTACAAACGCTTTAGTAAACAGCAAATGACAATTTCAAGCTGTTAGCCCAGAATAGCCAAATGGTCAGCATAATGATGTCTGTCACAACAGCAAGGAAACGCTGTATTACCTTATTAAGTTATCATTTCTGGTAATAAATTCATGCCTTGTTTGCAGTCAAGAGAAGTGCAAAGGAAGAGAAATCGTCAGAAAAACCTGGAAAAGAATAAGAAGGCTTTGAAATTAAGCTTTGAAGGCCATGCAGTTTATCAGTGACTAAAGTTAACAAATGTAAGAACAAACCAATGAGAAGAAACAATTGCATCAATACCAGCATTTTGTATGAAGATTTCTGTTGATCTGAAGGTACAGTGCTACTGTGCTGTCAGCTGATAGAAATCAAGAATGAAACTGTACTGCAGAAATACTTCTACATTACTTATGCAAAAAGTATTCACTGGTCAGGGAAAAAAAGAAGTTGATATCATTCTGTGGGGCATGCTACAAAGAAAGGATGCTGCAAAAGCCTTGTAGGACAAACTAATATGTATTCATTAGAAAGTGGGATATTGATCATAAGCATAAACCTAATAAGAAATACAGGGAAACATCCAAGCTTTGTGGAGAAGAAAAAGAAGTATGAAAAGCTGTTAGAACTTCCTTGTTTTACTACTGAGGCCAGCTCACATGCTGCCACGTAACTCGGAGACTGAGTGCTGTAGGCTTAGCTCTTGATCAGTGTGGCTATAGAGCCAGGATACAAAATTGAGGAGAGAAGCATAAGAGAGTCTGTTCATGGCAGTGTGTTGGGGCCTCAGGCAGTCAAATGACAGCAGGAGACTATGGAAGCCTGATGATCTTAGGAGATAAGTAGCATAAACTAAGAGAAAGCTGACATCTTGGTAGTGATGGTGCTGTTTTTCAAGTACGAAGATGAGATGCGCTCACATGTACATAGGTTGCTCCAAAAGTACTGTCTCCTATTTATTTCCATGGAAACTGCAACAGATACAAATATCACAAGAACACTGTTTGACACAGCGAATTCTCAGCTACAAAACACTGTTTTTTAACATCAACATTTAAAATTAACTCATCATTTTCATCAGCGATGAGCAAAAATCTGCATAAAAATCTGCACCAATGGAGTTGACGCACTGTTTCACACCTGCTTTGATGACACTGTGGCTACAATGCACCACCCACCACTTCACTGTACTCACATCCACTGTTTGGTCACAACAGATGTTCAGCAGGTGTCAATGAATGTTGATGGGTGCCATCTTTTCTATATGGAGGAATACAGTGACGCACCTTCAGAAGCACTGCCATATCAGAAGCCATCTGTCAGACTGCCCCTCTGTTGCCATCTGTCACATGACAACAAAATATAATGGAATACTGAAAGGTTCAACCTCTGCTGCCATACCAACATTCACTTCTGAGGCAGTGGGCCAATACAATAAAACAGCATTATTTTCAGAGCAGCCAATGTATTATCACATTTCACATTCTAGTAAAAGCTGCTGGTTTCTGTGGTTTCACATCTCTTTCTTCTCCTTTCTGGCTTCTGATTAATTTTGAACTCATTTCGGATTTCCTGAAAAGTAGGGTGGGTCTACCACACTAATGCTTGCAAAGCAGAATGATGAAGAGAGGAAGCTATGTTTGTATTAAACCACGCCAATGCCATTGGTGACAGCAGAGGCCATGAATGTTCATTTTACTGGGAGCAGTAGAAAGTATTTTTCAGTGTGTGAAGAAACAGACCTGGTGAAGTACAGGGAACCAGGACAGATTTGGGAACTTTGTCAGGTGCCAAGGCTGGAAACATGGCTCTGCTCCACGATGGGACTTCAGTGATGTTGTCCATGTTCTGCTGCTTTGCCTGTGTGTGTGGTAAGGGAACTACAGGGCACTCCTTACCCAGGCCCTGGTCTGGGCAGCTGGAGGACTGTAATTTGAAGGGACAGACCTACACCCCAGCTGGTCAGCTAGAACAGCCTGAAATGCCAGGCAACAGCTCTAGGAGAACAAACCCCATGTCTGACAAAGCCAGCAGTGCCCTGCTGACATCTCACAGATATAACATCCATCAGCCTACTTAAAAGAGAGATTTTCTGCATTACAAAATTACACGAATGTACAGTGTGATTGACAAATGTTGGCATTCAGCAAAATAGATGCAAACTTCGTAACCTGACTATTCCACCAGAGAAAATGCTTGTGCCCTATGCTTCAAGCCACTGCTTAGTGCAGATGGAGATTAAGAGAGCATGTATGTAGACGGGTATGCCTTGCCTACCCATTTATAATAATTTTGATGTTATACTGAAGCCTCAGTAAGATCAACAGAGAGGCGAAATCCTCATGAGGAACAGCAGCAGATGTATGGCAGGATTGTTCTCACCTAACTTTAGATACCTAGACTGTTGGCATCTCCGTCTGAGCCAGCCTGCTCCTTTTGTAGCCAGGGAAAAGAAATAGATGCTTCCATTGGATGGTTCATCTGCTTCAGACTGCACCTACATCACAGTGAGATGAGATGCATCCTAGAAACTGCATAGGTCATGAAAGGACCTTGCAGTGAATAACCTAAATATAAATTTAAATGCTGGCAAAATCAAATTTAAAAGTTCAACTGAACATTTTTTTTTCCTTCTTTTTTCTTTTCACTCAAGGGATATTTTTAAAGCTACCCTTGTTTTCTGCTCTCTCACTGTGCGGTCTCATGAGCAGCTCTCTGCCTCCATGGGAGGGCTGCCTTGCAGTATAGGCCTCTGAGCAAGTGACACATGCTATGGGGTCAGGACTATCTCAAATCCCATTGCTACAGAACACTGTGCCATGAAACCTTGACTTTGATGCTCAGTCCACACGGGGATGTAGGTACAACCTTTACAAATTGAGGATGGGGTAGATTAACCCATTAAATAAGGCAGAGGTTTATTTAGTTCAATATGCAGGAGATTCGGGCAATCTATACTGTAATTACCTCAGTGATGATCGGATTGACCAGCAGATCCCTAGGGTCAAATGGTTCTCCTGTTATTGAGTGGGCACATATCCAGCTAACAACATACACTGGGTCTGGATTATTTTTTTACTGGTGCCAATAGCTGCAGATTTAAAACTAAAAAAAAAAAAAAAAAAAAAAAAAAAAAAAAAGGAAAAGAAGATCTTATCCCAATGCACTCTGTTCTGTAAGACAGAGTAACCTGGATCTTCCAAATGTATGCAATATGAGAGATACCCTGAGAAATTCAGTGCTTCCTTAAGAATGCTTTGCTCTGGGAGGATTAGAGTGTCTGTTTGGTGATCTTCCCTGTGGGATTTTGTTTCTGACCCCCAGGGAGATTTTTGATGCAGGCACACAGGGTACACACCTGTTTGCCTACCCACCTTGGGACCTTGCTGCCCTGGCATCCATCAGCAGACCTGTCTGCCCAGAGCAGTGCTAAGGCAGCAGTTTGTGCCTTGTGCTACTTCACTCAAAACCTGTCTTGAGGGGCAGGTGCAGGAACTTGTTCCCTTTGGCTACTTACTAGATGTCTTGTTAATTTTGTTTCTGAATTAAATATATGATGAGCTATATGCTGTAGCATTCTAATTCGAAAACAACAGGAACACCAGAAAATACTTATTATCCAATACTTCATTTCAATATTCTTTCAAATTAAAATTCTCCCTGGATATTTTTTCTGCCTTTCCATGTCACATTCAGTGTCCATGATATTTAATTAGAGAAAGACCATGAATTTAGCCTAAAGGAGAGAAAGCTTTTGACTAGGGATATACGTTATCTGACTGTTGATGGCAAATCATTTTGAGAGAATACTTTCTTCTGAACCCCCTCAGGTGAGTCACCGCCTCCCAGCAGCTGGAGCAGTTCGTCTTCTTACACAACTTCACTATAATCGGGACTTCTGGAAAGATTCAACTTAGAAGCGTGAGTTACCAACACAGTCTTTCCCTGGATGCCAAAACCAACGCATAACTACAGCCTGATTCTCCAGATTCATGATTAGCAACGCCAGAACTCCCCACCCAGCCATCAATTTGCCTTTAAACTGAACACATCTTAGAGCTGTACGCAGACAAATCAATGACAGACAGTAACTGCAGTTTCCTGCAATATTGTTTTACAAATCACTTTACTGTCTACCACATCTGAAATAGTTTTTTGTTTTAACAGCATAATTTAAAACTTGCTTGAGGTGCATCAAGTGAATAATAGGCTGGCAGCCAAAATATGCCAAAGGTATTAAAATTTACATTAAGCAGAGATTTGCAGGAAGCTCTGAACTATAAAATCTTCCTGATTAAAGTGTGGTTCTGGGCTGAAAACTATGTATGAAAATATGAAATACGGCACCTGCTTGATGTTTGCTTTAGAGATTAAGAATTTTCACTGTAGCCCTGTTCTTGTTTCTGCTGCAAAACATTCTCTGGAACAGAAAAGTAATTTGGATTTTCTTTACATTCCTGTATCCTTACAGTTATTAACTCAGCTTTCAATGTGGGGTTTGTTGTGCCCCCTGAAATTTTGCTGTTGCTGTTTGTTTGTACCAGGTACAAGGATAGTGTGTTTGTTAGCACCTCGATTGGGTGTTAATAATCAGGTTTTCATTGTTCCAGTCTCTACATGTGAGAGCTCAGATTTAACCAGGTGATAAAGACAAGGAGAATTCAGAATCATAAGAAGATTTATTGACGTTTCCCCTGTTTTGCAAGTGGGGCCAAAAGGACCAGAGCAGGAATAAGAACTGGGTCCCCTGACTCTGGGCCCTATTCACTGAGCAATATTATTTTCTGAGTAAATTTCATGACAAGTATTCCCTGACCAAACCAGCTTAAAATTTAAGAACAATATGAAAGCAAAAATGTGGTGTCTGGGAGGAAGCAGTGTGACTGCAATAAGATGAATAGCAATTTGCTCCAAATGGATTTTCCTGCTTGTTCTCACCATCTCTTTTTCTTTTCCCATCCCCTTCCCACCTCCTGACACAGCCCTTCCTTGCTCATCAGTGAGGCAGTGCATCCTGCGAGCTGGCAGAGCTCTGCACTGTGCGGCTTCCTGCCAGGAGGGTGAGTGAGCTGCCACACACAGGGCTGGAGTAACACCCAATTTGGTGCAAGAGATGGGGTTAAATTATGCCATCAGCAGAAGAGACTGCAAAGCCTAGCAGCCAGAAGCTGTTAAAGCAGCTCAGTCTTCCCTGTTGAACAGCACCCAAATGAAGGCTTTTCTGATTTTTTTTTAATTTTTACCTTTCTGTTGTTGGCATTATTATTGAAGATTGTGATTGCCTCTACACAGGGGAGCCATGAGAACATCCAGCACTCCTTCTCAACCTGGAACATCAGCCTGTGCAGAAATCCCCTTGTGGCTAAGTATCTAAAGAGGAATTTTCAGCCCTTTAATTATCATTGCTAGTGACGCTGTGAGAGCAAGAAAAATACCAGGCTGTAATTTTCTGTCCCAGGTGAGCTTTGCAGTGATGGAAGTTCATTAAACCATCTTCTGAAAAGAGTCTACTTGATCCTGAAGACATGCGGCCATCAACCTTAAAAGATGATGGCTGTCATTTTTCAAACTATCGGTACTTCTTTAGGTACCCGCTTCTCTCCAAAGGCTTTCAGTCAGAGGGAAACTCACGTTCAAAGAAACGGACAGCAACCAGTTTAGATAATCATCAGTAATGCAGTTTTACTCAGATCTAAATTGTTGCTTAAGAAAGCAAGACTGAAACTTGGCCAGCTTAGAAAGCAACTTGGGAAACTTCATTGAAGTGACAAACTATGTGTCTGCTAAGGAAATAGGCTCTTGTGCACAGGGAAACAGTGTTAAAGTCAAAACCACACAAGGCTTATTAAAATCGTATTGAGTGTTGGCAGTGAATAAGTGCAGATGGCTTTATGAAAGCAGCTTCCTTATGCTTAAAAGAATAGAAAATAAAGACAACACAAAAACAATTAACAAAATGCCGTTATTGCTGAGGTAGAGAAGTAGGAAGGCAGACAAAAGAAATTACCAAATGTCAGGATGAATTTGCTAGTTGGCAGTGATGTTGCTTAAAAATGAAGTAGGTGAATGCACATTTACAAGTTCTCAGCTGTCAGCTGCCAAGAATGAAAGTCGCACATCTGGCTAATAAAATAGATTTGCTCCTGATTGCCTGGTTTCTAACAGTGTTAGCTGGAGAGGTAAAAATTCGGGAAAATGCTCTTAGCCCTAAGGAGGCTGTTCTGTAACACAATCCAACATGAATCTTCCCATATCTTTATAATATCTGCATGAAATTCTCTGAAAATTTCAGCACTTCCTTAAAATTGTTTTTTTCTGAGAGGATCAGTGTTTGTTTATCGGTCTTAGTTTTCCTTGTGCTTTCATCCTTCTTTCTGCAGCCCCAGGGAGATATTTGGTATGCTGGCTTGCTCTGATCAATGAGGAATGAGCTCCTACACAAGGTTCCTTTCTTCTCTGCCCATCCATCAGCTGACCTGCAACACCTGGCACAGAAGAAGGCAATAGAAAGTTGATATATTGCAATTCCTGCATCCTCCAGATAAAGGTGTGGGGCAATAGAGAACTGGGAGGATGGGGTAGCTGTATGAAAGATAGGAAGAGAAGGGAAAACAGGGCAGGGATTCTGTGGAGTTGTGCAGGAACACGGGAGATAGAGGTCATAGCACTAGGGTGAAGGTCCCGGCTTAAAACTGATACAGGTGTTAAAGTATACGTAAAGGACATCGATTTTAGCATTGAGTTTTGACAGTTCCTTTGGGCATGCCACAACTCATTTTCACTTTAAAGAAATTTCTAGGGCTAAATCTTTCATTTTTTTTTTTTTTTTCTTGAGCTATTGGACCTCTTTGCAGGGCCAGACTCATTTCTGATTCTCATGTTTGATTTCACTTTCTGATTCTGCAGATCAGCTGGCACTTGTTTCACTGAGATGAAAAAGCATCCTCAGCCCAGGCGTGATCTTTATTCTTTCATGCCCAAGCAGTACACTCTGACTGCCTATTTATCTCTCCTAAGGCCTGAGAGTCAGGGTATTGCATATCCCAGAGTTGTCAATAAAGTCACTCATGTATCTATGAACTACTTTTTGTTTCCTCTCACAGGCTCAGGCATTCACTATTTATTTAATACCACTTTGACAGTACATTTTAGTGAGGTTGGAAGTTGAACAGTTTTACTGCTGTTGAGCTACAGCCAAAGATGCTTCTTTCTCATCTGGGAACGGAAAAAGACAGAAAGTGTAATAAATGTGTTTTTACTTTATTTCTCTATGTCAATCACAGCCACTGCATGTATAGAATATCACAAGGCCACACAGCCTCCAGGGCCACATGTGACTTACAAAGAGCTCCAGTGTGATTTCCAAGCTGAGCATGTGCCTTTGTGACCAAAGGCTGTACTTGTGTAATCCACATCTCTGTCTCTGAGTGGAATGGAGTTCAAGGAACCATGGAAACTGAGGTACTGGGTTGTTCTGGGACTCAGCTGCATGTCCAGCCCAGGCAAATTGTGAAGGAGTGGTTTGTATATGACACTTCTGGTGGTGTTTATCTTGATGAAGTTTGGTTGGTGTGTCATTTTGGTGAAGTTTTTGGCATGTAACTTGTAAGATTGGGAAAGTTTTTAGTTTCAGTTTGCACAGGTGTGGCAGATGAAGTGAGGCAAATATGTTCTGCCCAAGGCAGCACTAAGGAGTTAGATTTTGGCCTGGGTTCACCCTTCCTGGCCTAGGGAATATTAAGAAAACAAGGTTGCATTGTACCTTATCTACTTAGTAGAGAAATATATGAATATTCATAGGGCCTTGGAGACCATTTCTGATCTGAATTACACTCTGAGCTGACTGAAATGGTGAACAAATTCCTTCTACCTATTATCCCCATGTTGAGACAAGAGTGAAGTGTGACACCATAAAGGGGTCACTTTAATCTTTATTTAACAGGCATCTTTAGTTATGAACAATGTGATCAAATACAGTGAAAGCAAAGACTTCAGTATGTCAAGGCAATATTGCACATACCACTGTCTATGTCACATTATAACACAGATAATAAGATTTCTTGTAACTTGCTGATCATTAAGGGTGTCTTTGGTGAGCACGATGAGCTTTAAGGTAACTTCACAAGTACAATCACAGTTCTAAGCAAAGAATTTTTCATCTGACAGTCAGCCACTACAGCTAACCAGGATGAACCACCAAGGCCCAGTGTATACATTCCTGCACATAAGAGGAATGAGCCACCTTAGGCTGTTTGGTTTATTTTCTCTGTATTTACAGTGCTCTTGCAGACAGAGGGTTCATTTATATGGAATTAATTTATGTACGTAAGCTGTTATCAGCCGGCTTTTGTGGGTGGATGAGGAAAGGAGTGGTTTGAAAATCCCTGAGAAGTCTTGATGAACAGTAGAGGAGATGATCTTCTGCCAGATGTAAGTTAAAGAAATGGAACAAGCATACTATATTGGAGTCCTCTACTGACAGGAAGCCCTTCATACAAATGGGTGTAATTTGTTATGGAATGTCAGGAGCAAATGTCAGCATTTTCTCTAATGTACTTGAAGTAGCAAGCAACTGGAAGGCCACGAAAGCAGCTGGTTGCAGAAAGGTCTCCAAGCCAGGGTGTGTAAAATGTGTGCATGTACCTAGGATATAAAGGAAAATACAGAAGGTAATGTGACAGGTTCATAACATGGAAAAGTAAATTGCTGTGTTAGGAAATACTATAATCTTCTTTATGCTTGAAAGCCATAAAGATTTACAATGTACAGGTTAGTGGGTAGCAAATGGGGTGGCAAGAGCAGGCAGATCTGCACAGCAGCAGCAAGCGGATGAGGCCAGTCAGCAGCAGCCTAAAACAGACTAACAAATAAGGACCTCCTTGCCTTGTATTAGACTTATCAGTAACACCATATGGCATATAGACTACTCGGGTCTGAATGTTTTGTAGGATCTGCCCTCCATTTGGACTTTTCTGAGGCCGCTCTGTGAGGAGGGGTGGGGAAGAAGCTGTGAGAGTTGCCCATCCTCATACAGATAGTGGTGAGAGGTGGGTCACATCATTGACAGGGAGCCTTGGGGATGTTCAGATATAAGCAAACAAGGAGGCCAGGTCACTATTTTAGTGGGACTGTAGCTCTGGGAACGCTGCCTAATACAGTGTGGGAGATGTGAGTAATGATATGTATTTGTGTCCACACAACCATGTATCTTCATCTTCCACTTCAGGTTCTGTAGACTCATTTACTCATGATTTATTACTCGGTGTTTCCAACGTAATGTTTATTACACTATTCTTTTCCTCTTGATAAAGCACTATGGTTTAACACTTTGGATCCGGTGTTTGTCATGGGTCAGATACAGTTCATAAGTTCTTAAACCATGATGCTGTTTTCTAGATACTCACATGAGAGCTGGAGCAAGTTTTGCTTAAGATTCAGAGAAGCTTCTACTCTTGGGAACTAATCTTCTTTGCTGCTTAGCAGTGTCTTGCACAGGCATGACATAATGATGTCTTGAGAAGTTGTCAGTTGTAATGTCTCTTTCATTGTGCAGCTTGAGATAACAAAATTAAGAAGGGTTATCATAAACTTCTTACTTAACATTCTGTTACACCTCATAAAAACAAGACCACCTTAGACATAACAGTAACTTTATTTTATTGACAACTGAGGAACTCCATTCACAATCCTGGATTTTACATTCGGTGTTTGTAGAGGATATTCACCAAAATGTCCAGCCCATTCTTTTATTGGAGATGGTTTGCCAGAATGGGCAGAATGGTTACTGTTTGTTATTGATGAACGCAGGTAGTCTTCTCATTAGCTATTACAGTTCAGTCTGGTATAGTGATGTAACTTAACATCAAGGGCAGTTTAAATTACCTCACTGGCTAAGAACTGTAGCAGTGAAAACATCTGATTGATGATCCCTGGTGGATTATGCTGTGGCAGCTGAAGAAGTTACTGCTCCAGCTGTGGGGGAGGTCACCAGTCCAGCCTAGTGCAGCTGAATGTGACAAGGAAAATGAATCAAAGCTGAGAGGCATTTTCCTCTAGTTTGGAGAGAGTTGTTTATCCAGGCTTTGTATTATACAATAAGTCTTGTGTATACTTTGAAGGCAGTTTGATGCTAGGCTCCATTCAGTATCAGCCACTCAGCATTCAGTGTTCCTTCTGCATCCTGCTGATCAAATTTTAGCGGAATGAATCTTTCATCAAACTTCACATAGATAAAAATAGCTTGTGCTTCGAGTGAAAAAAAGTGTCTTCAGCTTTAATGCATTTCCACCTACCACCCTGCTGAATTTCACCATTGTCCAAAACATGCAGCTTGCTTCTTAGTGCACAGCCTACTCCCAGAAGACAGGCTGAGCTACTTAAGTCTGCTTGCAGATTGTATTTGGTGCAGGCATGTATGTTCCTCATTTCACCATTGCTGTTTGTATTAATCAGCATTCATTCAAATTGCTGACATAACAGTCAGTAAGGTGAACGTATCTCTTCTGCTGTGCTGACTGGATCACTGCACAGATTCCCATTCTTTTCTTTCTTTTCTCACTGGCACTGAGCATTAGCAATATTAATCACTGATTTCCTTTTACCAGTTAACAGGCTGTATCGCCGTGGTGATGTGCTAGAATTTCCATTTCCTGATGCATCTTACAAATGTCACTGAAATTTATCACCCAAAACTGCTCTTTGGGATACACTGGGTATCTCTGTGATGTCTGTATTCCCAGAAGAGCAGCGATATTTAATTCTTCAGCCTCTCCAGATAAATAACAACTAAAGTCATTTGCTAATTTTCTCTTGTACAGTTTCCTCTCAAACTTTTCACCAGAGGTGGAAGACCAGGTTTTCCCATGCTTTTGCAAGCACGAGCACCTACCTTGTTGCTTTCACTCTTTGCATCAGGTCAGAGTGCCTGGGAGGACAGCAGAGTGGGATTCACCTTGTCTAATCCTCTGAGTCACTCACCCAGCTCTTTTAATGTCTGGTGAGAAACACACTTTCAATGTGTGATTCATCTCACCCTAATATAGAAATCCAAAACAGGTCAAGTGTGCATTCTAGAAACTCCTGAAGTCAGATGAGCTGAATCTCTTCTCAAATGTCCCCAGAACTGCTGTCACTTGCAGTTCTGCTGGGAATACTTCTATTTATTTCCCTGGTGTTGCTGAGCATAATGTTGGGTGTCACTGCATCTGTTGCTGTTTCCTTGAAGTTGTCTCTGTGTTAATACGGTGGAATGCTTTGCATCCGTTTGGATTTCTATGAATTGTAGTAGTCATTATTGGTGAAACCGCTATTTTTCCTTAGTAAACTGATCACAAATCATGCACCCAAACACCTCGAACTACCCAGTGCTACACAAGTTAAGAGAAAGTACTCATTCTTTTTTTCTAATTCTTGTTTTTGGCAACAAAACTACAGGGAAAGAAGATCATTTCAAAGTCACCCACTTCTAAATTCCCACTTCTAGCTGAAGGCACATGAGAACAATGCTTAAATATATGTAAATATGCAGTTTAGCTATTGCATTTTAGCTAAGTTTAGCAACAATACCTCCTTTTTCCACTCACTTTATTATTCATGTATCTTTTTTCTTGTAATAGAATCATAGGTATGAGACAGCGCTGTGGCTGCTGAATTGTTTTTATCTATTTCCAGGTAAAATATGTCCAGAAGACTTTCCAGCCTTTACATTCAACTTGCTACAACAATGATGCAACATATTGCCAGGATATAATTTTCTTTTTCTTTATGGTATGAAATGTTTATACCTCATAGAGTCAATATGCTCACTAATTCCTGTATTTCCACAGCACTTTCTGTACTACTACTATAACATCAAGCTTTGGAACTGCTTGTCTCCCTAGTGTAGGCCATTTCAAAGGACTCCAATCAGTGCAGCCATGGCCAGTGGTGTTCCAAACAAGCAATCCCCGCTGATAGCCCCAGCAGGGAAGTGCCAGTTCCCTTTCACTGGACTATTCTGGCTGATCCTCAATCACATTCAGACAGCTTATGGAAGATGTTTGTATGTCTCCAAATAAATGATGTCTCATCTCATTTATTATGTGATTAGCCTCTTGGACTGTAACCCCTTTTATTCCTAGCTGAATGTTACACCCTTTGCCACAGAGGAATGCGAGAAATTCATCGTGTTTTCCCAGAGTTAATTGAATCAAGAACCTTGGACTGAATTTATAGTTCTCTTCAGAATTTGCAGTTTCCAGGTGGAATTGTGAAGGTACCATCATATAATTTTAATCAGCCTCTGCTTGTTTGCTGTTTTGTTTTGAAATCTCCTGCTATGCTATGGAAGAGCTGTAACCGGGCATATTCACTAATGCCCCGTTGTCCATTCATTACTCTGTTTCCAGTTCGCTGTATACTGCAGCTTTGTCTTTGTATTTGTTGATAGAGCATTCAGACATTATTTTTCTGCTGCTGATCACGTGTCTAATCGAAATTTTGCTGGAAGAAATTTTCCTTTTGGAGGTAATCAAACTTCAAAGATAGAAGAATAAGTAAGAAAAAGATGCTAGCTGTCATTCTATTTCCCTTTCTGGGCATTTATAATGTAGCCAGCAACACCAAACAGTGTTTACTATTCATGATGCAGTGCTATGTGGCACTGAGCAGGAGCTGCTGCATGTTTTGTAGGTATATGATCTTTCTGGTTAAACCTTTAGATTTTTTTTCCTATGATTCTGAGAGGGGAAAATGTGGATTTTTTTACTCCTCCTTTGTATAAGACTTATTCACAGACCTTCTCTTCACTCTGTAGTGTGGCATATACATATTCCTTTCTTCATTCTTTTTATGCTTAATGATATAAAAGAAAATGAAGCAGAGAATAAAGACCAGTTTTCTGTACTTACATTATCATTTTGGTTTGCAGCAGTGAAACAATTTTGATCACCTGCTTCTATCATGATAAATTATTTGGTTATGTAGGTAAACCTATTGAATCTTACATATCTTTCTGTAGAGACACCAAAATAAGCACAGTCAGCATGGCCTCAAATTCACTTGTACCATGTCAATGTTGGTACTTAGTAACCACTGACTTTAAAAAATCCATTAGAAACATTCTCTTTTGGCTGCGGCCTGAGAATATTGATTTCAAAACTAGAAAGTTTTAAATCAGATGGTTGCATGAGGACTTCCCACAAAAAAATGATCTCACTTTTAGGACTATGTGATCAATTTCACTTGAAACGTTCCTGATTATTATAGCTGGCAGCACGTATCCTAGCAAAGCTAATCAATAAGCACTAACACACAGATTGATACCATCCTCTGTCAGGCAGTTAGGATATAATGTGTTTGCAGAACAGGGTCCTGGGAGTAAAAAATAAAAGAAAAATGTATTATTTTATTGACTGTGCTCTTATGACCCGCTCGCTATACATTTTCACTCCATCTGTCACAAGGCAGCTGGGTTAACCATATATGCCCATGAAGCACTTCATGTAATGATAACAATTCTGCAGTGAACTATAATTTGACTTAATTAAATATTAATTTCAGAAGCTTGTAACCCAATCAGATTTAATTCTGGTATTTACAGAAATGTTCAAGGATACTTTTTCAACCAGAGCTAGCCACAAGCCAGATTGAAATGTTCTGCCTCTAGTCATTGCAGTGGCAAATGTGTTCAATTACAGAATTTTGTGAAATGGAAAAAGAATTTGTTTTCTTTGCCATTCTTGTGCTTCAAGGAGATAAAATCATTTCTACTAAAATTGAAAACAAATGAACCTCTAGACAAGCTGCTTTTATTGTAAGTGGAAACTATCCGGAAAAAAAAAGAGATTTACCTTAGCTTCCACCTTCATCTGCATACAATGAATTCCAGTGGAGTGGGAAAAATACAGTTTGAAGGCAGCCTCACCTCTGGCAACAGCAGCCTTTAATGCACTGCATGTCCTAATGGTTCTTGATTAACTCAGGCAAAGGAGGTCAGCTCTGACCCCTTACAGAAATACATATGGTACTCTCCTCCATATCAGTCTGAAACACAAGAAAAGTGTTTTCAGGTAGATATTACAGAAATTAAATTAAATTGAAGAAGAATGTTATTACTGAAGACTTCATCACATTTCTGAGAAAATAATGGAACACTTACTAAGATATTAGACTGAGCTTGAGATCTGTAATGAATAATATGAAAAAGATTGTGAGGAAACTCACTGAGACCATACGATGGGACAACAAGAACTTGCCATGTTAACTGTTGTGTATTAGGCGTAAAGTCTTCAGTTAAGATGGAAGTGCAGTGACAATGGATATTGTGTGGACATTTTAGGCACAGCTACCAAAAGAAAAGAGATATGTAGCAGAAATAGACTGGAATTTCCAACCTAGAACTATTGTTCAGCAAAAGTTAGCACTGAGATAAGTGTAACTAAGAACAATCTTATCAGAACTTATGACTGGTATGGAAACAACAGCTGTTCCTACATGTGATCTTGTTTCTAGAGCCAAAGATCATGGCAGAGATGCTGCATAAAAAATAACACATTTACAGTCCTTAGCAGGCTATGGATGTCTGTCATCTATAGCAAGTGTACAAGCTAAGCTAATAAAATGAACCGTGTTGACAGCACAGGAAAAAAGAAAAAGAAAAAAGAATTAAAAAAACAACACTTCTGAAGAAAAACAGGTTTATCTGAGTTGTCCAAGGAAATGCTCCAACTATTCAATACACCATGTACTCATCCTAGAGAACTATTCTAATTGTGTAGATGCAGGTTTATACCAGTAGATATGGGTAGCAGGAGAACTGGGTAAGTAGCCATGCATACTAATACTTTTTCTCCCAGACATACTAGATTGGACATATTAAAGACTGTAAATACACATGACATTTGTATTTCAACCTGTAATCCCTAATCCCTATTATTTTCAGTCTGACAGGCTAATGCAAAATTGGATTCATCATCTGTGAACCACTGTTTGCCTACTTCAGGTATTACTTTTACTATGAAAATAAGATTTAGAATTCTTGCAGCTTTTGGTGGTTAAAAAATAAGAAGAGATTGGGATTTGTAGAACAATGAAAGGACAGGCAAAGCTAAAGAAAGATACACTCTCCTCTCAGCAAAATCAGCTGTATTATGAATATGTATTCCAAATGTGTTGCACTCCTATCTCTCATACCAGTCAATGGCTGCAGATCTTTCTGTGCAGTTTTTCTGTGGTCATATGCAGCTTTGACTGGAAATAAATTGATGGAACCTTCTCAGCCTTCCAGAGCAGGGGAGATAAGATGCCTCATATTGCTTGTATGCACTAGAAAGTCTATTAAAAGGCCACAAATGCAGCAAGTGCTGACTGTATCCCAAGATGTAACAGGTGACAAATCAAATAAACCAGGCCATAGCCTAGCCAGACATTAACGATTTTTGGGATCCTTGGGACACTGTCAGTTGCCAAAAATTTTACACATGGTGCTGCCTGTTTGTTTGCATCCTCCTCTGCCTGCAGCTGTAGGATGTTTCTTAATGGATGCCTTAGCATTCTTGTTCCTCTGAAAATCAACTAATTTTACCGAGTTCTTCTGGCAAAGAAACAGAACTTCTTATCTTGCCTCTTGCTTGGTCTTTAAAAAACTGTTATGCCCATTGTTACTCAGTGCTGACTCAAAGCATGATTCTGCAATTTCAGTTTGGTGTCACTGTTTATTCTCTTCTCATGCATTCTTCTATCTTTGAAGATAAACAAAAATAGAGTATTATTTCCCGTTTAAACCCTCACCTTCATAGACCAAAGATTCCCCAGCATACTGAATAGGATTTTTGCTTTTACAGCTTACTGTCTTTTAATTAATTTACATTATTTGTTTTACAACTGTTATCTGATACTAGAAAAAAGAAAATGTGTTATCTACTTAATATAAGGGAAGGTAGACAGCGTAAAGAGAAGACCATCAACCAGTATAAATCAAGATTGAATTGGAATAGCTGGCTTGTGTTTCTAACTTACTGTGCTTGCAGATGTAGGAATCTGCTGAAGACAGAGGGAAAATGTGACCATTAATATGATGCTGCTTAATATGTAGGTGACTAATTCTCTAAATGGGAAGCAAATACCGGATCTGTTGAAATCAGTGGGAGGTTAGATCCTGAAATACACTTGTGTATCTGGTGCTTATGGATATATTTATACAGCACAAGTTCTACCTATATCTTGTCAGTAGAAGAATGTTTCAGATCACCTGAGTAAGGTGTCCGAGCTAGACAAGGTGACAAGCAATATAAAGGATTAGGCATGAGAACTTCTATAGAATTTAGACTCCTGATCCATGAAAACTTTTCTACCTTGTTATACCAATAGGACATTAAGAGGACTTGGTTATTTATTTCTTTTCTCATAAAGTGGAGGTCATTGCAATAACATGGGTAGCTGAAGGAGAACCAGAGGGGCAAATTGGTTTTAGCCCACTACTGAGCTGAATCAACATTCCCACTAAGACGGTTCTAAACATTAGGAACCCGTAGACATCTTTAAGACATCAATGATATAAGACTGTTCTGGAGAGAGAAGCTCTGAAGTCCCTACAACTTGAATAAAACAGGGTGACTCACTGCAGGTGAGTCAATTCAGACTTGAGAAAGTAATTGAAACTAGCAAGTCTAATACTGTTTCTGATTGTACAGGGATACACATCTTCAAAATTCTTGAAGTATATGTATGGAACCAGTAGAGGTGAATTCCAGAAACTTCTTGTGCTGTATTGAACAGGTTTTCATCAACATTCAAATCACTCATAATTTATTTGCTCTCTTATTTACATTACATTCAAAATAGAAGATAGTAACTACATGGACTCAAAATCAGTTCTATAATACGGGGGAACTTTCCTTAGAAAAGATATCTTTAATCAGATATTTTGGTATATACAGGTAAAACTGTACAAAAATTCTCTCCTATTTCTCTGTGAATGTTGGAATTTCTGTTTTCAGCTTTTTATGCATAATCTATGAGAAATAAATGATGTGTCAGTACACAAATGTGCCAAGAGAATGCTGATATATCATGTGTTTCACTCTCAATTATCCATGGGCTGTTTATCCAGGTTGCAGATTAACTCTGTGAGACAATAGAGATGGCTCTCTGCACAGCTGGTTGGTTTTGGCTTGTATCAGTGCAGGTGCAGTAGAAGCATTTCATCAGCTTTCATCTAACACAGATGCCACACCAGTAACACTTGTAAATGTGACCTGGCTGCATGCAGACTTGCTGTGGATGTGTCTCTTATTCCTATTGCCTTCTGTGCAGTGCCAATTCACATCTGAGTGGCTTGGGTCAAATTTGCACCAATTCAGAGTTGATACTGCTGGAATAATGGTAGTTCTGGCAGAGTCTTGTAGTCTCAGGTTCTGAGACAGTCTGTCAGTTTGAACTCAGTACAGTGATGATGTTCAGAGCGAATTTGATGTGGTGCTGTGCCTGAGTTAAGAAGCTTACCCACGTCAGCAGAACTGGAGAGGGGAGCACACAAGTAGTTAGTATGAGCAGGACTGGTCCTGATCCCCATGAGAATGCCTACTTTTATCAAGTCCCAGGTTACATGATCTCGGATGAGCCCCATCCCTGCTTCTGTGACTGTACAGAAGGGTTTTACAGGCTTAACTGAGCAACAGAACAAAGTCCTTTAATGCAAAATGTTAGAGCCACCATATATAATTAGCATGACACATTTCAGCTTGTCATGAGACAGAGTCTACTTGGCTACTTCTCATTTTTCATTGCTTTTTCTTGTTTTTCTGATTGCATAAGCCAAATAATAAATTTAAGTTTGCTTTATCAGCAAAACTGTCAATTACGTCTGTGTTCCAGTAACCCAGTCAGCTAAAATAAGCTTCTTACTACTGAGCCTTCTGTCCTCTCTTCAATCAGGGAATATGGGACAGATGTATTGTAGGGGTCATAGACTGCCCATTGGCACTGTACATGTGGAATACACATAGCCGTATAGCTGCTGCTACCATCATGTGGGATAAGTAGATTCTCTCTTTCTCTAGCAGGTGGCTGTTTCTGGCTATCCATTTTCATGCTTGTACAGTAGTTCTTTCTCCCTCATTTTAAATCAAAGACTCAGTAAAAGCATGGCTGAGTCTTGAAGTTTCTGCCCTTTAAAATAGACCCTTTCAGTCCTTCTGCAGCACTAAAATAGGCTGGTGCCACAGTGTGCTATGAGCAGAGCTGCTGAAGTGGATACATGGACTATTTTGTTTGGAGGAAAAACTAAGACAACTGCATGTTTCTGCAGAGCTGTGCACACAGCCGGAGAAATTGCAAAGATCCTTTTTTGTTTTCAATTTTATTTAAGGAAAATTGCAAACAAATTGTCATAACTAGAAGCACAGGAAATTATCCCATATTCTATTCCTATTTTGGAGAGAGAATGAAAGCTCCAATCTTCCACTTCCAACAAGATATAATTATCAAGAATCTTCCTTTCAGACACACTAGATTCCTACCTACTTTCTGATAACTACCTAAGAGAATGGCTCATTCCAGCTGCTAATTCTTCCTCACTGCTTCCCTTCTCTCTCTACTCTTTCCCCCACAGTAAGTTTGTCCACAGGAAAGCTGAACAGGCCTGGACTGCTGAGATCTAGACCCCTTAGGGAATTCTGATAGCAATAATCTAACTTGTCCCCCAGCATCAGTCAAAAGCCTTCATTCCACAGCTGGAAGATTGCATTTTTGTTTGTTGAGTCACTTAATCAATTTACTTAACTGAAATTATTGATAGCTGACAAAGTAAAAGAGATGAGCATGCCCACATAGGGAACTTCCCCAGAACCAGGGCAATCTACTCTTTGACAGAGAATGTAGGCCACACCATTACACATTAGGACTATTGAGCCCAAATCTCCTTTAAACCTGCCACTTATTACAGATCCCCCAAATGGGAGGAAAACTGACTGAAGCATAAAGGTATAGGACTCAGGATCTAGCCAAACTACTGTGTTTCAAAGAGCATACTGTGATGAACTGAGCTGTGGTAACTGAGTGCCGCAGGAGTGGTATGACTTCACATAGCACCTTCCACTGTAAGCCAACAGCAGGTACACCAGCCGAGCATGAGTTGTTAGGCCACAGAAACACCATCGGGAGTAACTCGATGCAATTATTACTTAGTTTTCACTTGTCAATATGGTTCAGATTCCTCCCTTTTTGAAGTGAAAAAATGAAACCGTCTCCTGGCAGACAACATCTGATGTGAAGAGAAGACAAGAAAGGCCTGCTTGTCTTTTGTGCGCTGGTCTGAAGTTCCAGTCTGAGAAACTGTTTGTGCTTTCAGGACCGACTGTTCTTCATCAAAACCTGTTGGAGATTTGAAGAGTTATAAATAGCTTCTACTTCATTAGCCGAGATCTCAGACTTCTAGCACAGGTGTAGGGTTTTCTACAGGGATAAGAGAGAAAAGATCACTCTCAGTGGAACTGCTGTGTCCTTGACAGTCTGAAAAATCACAGGTCGCCTTTTCTTGTTGCTGAATGGAATGTAGCACTTACTTACTTTTTTGGATTATTCTTGATTTTGAAATAATTTGCATGGAAAATACTTTTAAATTGGTAATGCTGTGAAAATACGTAAGAATCAGCACCCAAAAACTGAGAAAAATGGATTCATGAGAAGCATACTGCCTGATCAGAATATTAATAGCATCCTTCCCTCGTATATTAGATCTGAAAAAGGAAACAGCAAACATTTTCAAAAAAATTATCTCTGTCATGAACATCTGTTACCAGTCAAGCAAATGGTAACAATAGTAAGCAGCCGTTCTTTCATCCTGAGCAGAGGTTCATCATTACACATCTCCAAGTTCAAAATGAAGGTCAGATTGCAAAGAGTCCTACAGCAAATACAGTGAAAAATTCAAGGTGAAAGCTCTGAGCTGCTTTTCTCCCAAGTATAATTCAGATCTGTAGCTTGGAGATATGTCACCTTCATAGTACAAACAGGAAAAGTTAGCATAGCAACAAAAATATAGCAGCATCTGAGCAACGATTTGAATAAAGAAGAGAGCAGTAAGAAGAGTCCAGCTAATGGCAGCAGAAGAGGAAGGCCGCATAGCCAAGGTACTTCTGAGTCTTCAAAATTTGAACTTTGTTTTCTTTGGCTGAACTGAAAATTTTAAACATCTCTTGGAGCCCATCAGAATTCAATACACTGTTAAAAATAAGTCAGTGATTGAAATGAAAATCTTAGGCAAGTGAAATGTTTTGGTCAACAATATGACATGAAGATTTAGAGACCAAAGGTAGGTCAAGATTCATAGCACCAAATAGCCTGAGATTCTCACAGTGATATGATGTAATTTAGCACTTTAATTGTTTCAAATTTTCACAGCTGTATCCAGATGCTTTGAAATATCAGTATACCACTTATAACTTGCAATGTCACCTTCCCTACTTTGTGAATTGATGCGGACTTTTTCCTTTCATTGTAGTCAGAAAGCTAAACAAAATAAATCAGTTTTACACTTTATTCCAGTGTGGTTGGAGTTATTTCTTGAACATCCTTGCTCTCATTTTCTAAAAGTATATAAAAACAATATACCTAAAGATAAAAAGAGAGCACATGATTCTGGAAAGTGAGGCTGCTGGACTGGATATATGAAGAAATAGAGATTTTAAACGTAAGGTGTGAAAGAACTAAGTAAATAACACTGCAATGATAAAGGACAAACCAAGTAAATATTTGAGTTGAATGAACTTATTTTACTGTGGTGATTCAATAAACTTAATTTAAACTTAGGTGTGTTTTTTATCTCTTTAGAATACTTCAACGCTCAGAAAATTCACTAACTGGTATTTTGTAGTATCAGTTCTGTAAATGCTGTCAGAATTCACTGACTATTAACTTACATGTTTGATAGAAATTAAAAACAGAAAGGAATTTGAGAGGCTACTTTCACTCTGGTGCTTTTGGGTAGTTACATGACAATTCAATTTAATTCAAATTCTATGTAAAAACAAGTAGGATTTATTTCGCCAATATAAATCTCAGGCTCTATTTCTAAGCTCAGTGGAATTTCTTATTTGTGCTTATTGTTCTGAAACACAGATGATCAGTACAGTACACAGTACTCAAAGTGATGAAGTTTATACAATGACATTAAGACTCTTCTATTTTTTTACTGGAAATACTTCCTGTTTTGTCTTAGGTTCTTTGCTCTGTGTTAACAACTCAGAGCCCCCATCTGCTTAGATATCTAGCTTCATTTCCTCCCAGGCTTTCTGGTGTTGTTCAGTAACTATCATTTTGAAGCATCAGCTTCTATACAACTGTTGTTATGATAGTCTTCAAGGTCACAATAGCACAATATTACTCTATAACGCAGATGATTTTCAGTTTTACATCACTAAGAGATTCCTAGAGAAAGGCCCCCATGCTTTTCTGTTCTTGAACTCCCGTTAGTCATTATGCCTTTCACTTTGCATTCTGAACTACAGACATTAATGAAAACTGAGAAAATGATAGTTCACTCAGTTTTCAGAGAAACTGAGGCTGTCATTGCTTAGTGGCCTTTTTTTCCCTGAGGTTTTCACATTGATGGCTAAAAAAACCCTGCTCCTTTTATTTTCTTATCCTCTGCCAAGCCTCACTTTACTCCTATGTTTCCTGTGATTGAAGGCAATTTTATCCTCATTCCCTTCCTTGGCAGTTCAATTCTGCATTCCCTGTGGACTATGCTCTTCCTTCCAATTTTTCCCTGATAGTACCCGCTATCTTAGGATATTCTTTTGTTTCCTGATTTTGTCATGCTTAAAAAAAATATATCCTAGTGACTTGAAAACTTCAGCGACTGTCTTTTAAGTGACTGAATGTATTCTTCAACCAGGAGACTCCACTACACATAGCTACATTCCCAGTCCTCAAATCCCAGCTTTGTTTCATGAGCAGAGCCATGTCACTTGTCCCAGCATGAAAGATAATCAGTTAATTCATCCAGTTCTTATCAGAGGTCTCTTTAACCTTACAGTCTCATCTAATTTTTATGTTAAATGCATACTGACAAGTAATACATTTTCTACTGGGTTTGCTCAGGTGATAGGTCTACCGTTCCTTACCCGGGACTGCTGGGTAATGAAATTCCTCCTCTACAGTAGACTATTAAGAATCTTCTGTCATTTGCTTTTTTCCATCTTTCTGAGAGTCATCTCTCCTTCTCAACATCTTGAAATCCACTTCTCAGTCCTGACTTTTCTTAGTGAAAATGTTTTCTTTTCTTTGTAGCCACCTTGTTGTTTTTTTTTTTTATTCATTTTATGTTGCAGCAAGTCAGTGTCACAGTCCCTCTTACCTCAACCCCATCTCTCTATGTCCTCATGGTGATGTTACCCTCTTCATTTTTGACTGCTCTTCAGATTTTACCCAGTGTCTGTTTGAAAACACAGTTGTTTGTGGTTCTGTCTTCCTTAATACACTCAAACTCATAGCTGCATTGTATTGATCAGTACACTCTGGCACTCAGCTCTTCTCCAGCATTAGGGTTCTGTCAGTTGACAACACACACATTGACTGACTGCATAGTTTTGATAATATAGGCAATATAGGACAATATGGACCCTGAAAACCTCCACATCCTGCAGGCTTGATTGCCTTGGAAAATCTTAAGGTTTTACTCACTAACGGCTCAGCAACCACTACAGTTTTCTTCCAAGTTCCAAGCTTTAAAGAAAAAAAGAGAATTCTTCTGTTTAAGCCTCTGGTGCTCCAGACTTCATGCCTTTATAAGCTTTGTCTAGGTCAATGCTGTCAGCTCGCTGAGACTTAGCAGTTAGTTATTTTTCAGCTGCAATCAGTCAAAAGCAGGAAGCTCTCTTAACACCATTAGCTGCAGTGCCTCAGTCTTACTCACAAAACAAAGTTGTGATTTGAGAAGCTGGGAATATTCCAGAAAAGAAAAGAACCAAAAGCTTTAAGAGTGTTACCTGAAAGGGACAAAAAACAGCAACAGAATAAAAAGCTAAACATTCTGGAATGTTCTACTAAGTTAAACATACATTTTAAAAGCAGTATAAGACAGATTTATTTGAATTGAACAATATTTCATAAACCAATGAGATAATTCGACTGCACTGGGCTACATTTGTTTTTTGGCACAAGGTTTGTTTGTGTTAAGATCCTTTTCTTTCATTTCAGCTGGTAAATTTGAAGATCTAGTTTCCACACTTTTTTTTTTGTAATGGTGGCTCAATGTTGTATTTAGTTGGAAATTGAACCTTTGGTTGGGTTGTAACAATTACTGCTTGTCTTAAGTAAACAAGCATACAATTACTTTTTTTTTGTAAAGGCATAATTACTTTGCATACCACTGTCACCTGCCCTATTGCCAAATTCCAGATCTCCTATTACTTTACCATTTCTCAGCCATGGTTGATACCAAAAGAACACTGGGTGTTCTCCTACTGAGCAATTACTTGGATCAGTTCCATTATTCTAATTCCTTTTATGCCCTAATTCCCTAATCCCCTCTTTCATAGTGTCCTGACAACCTGCATTTCCTTTGGCAAGGAAGAGGAAAGAAATCTCCTTTTGCTTACCTCAGTTTTGATTTTTTTTTTCAGAGCAGAACTCATCTCTGCTTTTCCCAGAGGTGACCCATCAGCTTGTCTCCAACCTTCCTCTTATATGGAAGGCCATTAATTAACTTCAGTGTCAACCTTAAATATTGTATGTGGACACATACACTTTCCTGAAACACAGGGGAATTTCTGGCTTTAATTCAAACTGAAAAACAGACAGGGAACTTCACTTTTCTTTTCAAAACCCTCCCAAAATATTTTTGTGTATTTTTAGCTTTTTATCTTCAGCAAAACATCAGGCTTGAATGACTGAAAATGAAACTGCTAGTTTTTTACATCTCTCTCAGTTTGCTTTCCTCCAGTACAAAAACTTGTTGATTTTTTTTGGTCGTAGGGATAGAATAATTTCTTCCTCCTTTCTTCCAAGAATTACAACTACAGTTGATGACAAATAGAAATATAGGATTATAGAATCCTTCAGAGGAGTGATATGATTGCAGCAAATGCCCCGAATGAAGACTTCATGTCATGAACTGAGCCATTTCTGCTTGGTCTGAGGAAGGAATAGTAACATTGCTGTTTTGTGGGATATTTACTTTGAGTCTTAGTAGGCCTTGGGCTAAGTCCTCAGCTGGGCACAGCATGAGAGTTCATTAACTTACATTAAACTACACCAGTTTATGCAACTGGAAGAATCAGTCCATTATACTCTTTCAAACTGCTTAATATCACCGAAGTACATTTCTGGCATTTCCAAAACATTATGTGGAGAAAGGACAAGAAATATCAAATCTAAAGCATCTGATTTATTTGATTTAATCACTTTTTTTTTTTCTTTCTTTTTAATATGCCCTTTAGTAGTACTTCCAGCATGAGATGAGAGTAATGGGAACACGGAAAGGCCAGCTGTTACAATCAAGACATGATACAAAAAGATGCTGCAGATTTCTCCATTCATTTACATCTGAAGACAAGACCTATTGCCCAAGCATGGCAGCTGCAAAGGGGTATAATCCTTCTTTTGGCTCTAAGTTCAAATTATCATGATGGGCTTATGACAGTCCAGCTGTATTCACATGTTAAAGTAGACATACAGCTAGGAAATGCGCTTCAGAATAGCTCTCCTCTGGGTGCTCTACAGATCAAAAGAGGAATAAGGAGTGGACAACGTTGCAGAGTAAAAATGTGGCAGAGTTGCAAGGTGCACTGCTCCTTCCGCAGTACATCCATGAAGTCATGTTCACTCTCTACAGCTTCCTTCAATGGAGGTTTAAGCCTTCAGTAATTACTGTATCCTACAGAAGTAGTTTTATCTCACTGATGCCAGAAGGTGCAATTTTAGCTAGTATGATTATAGCTCAGAAAGAAAAGGCCAGGCTCGGTCCAAAATAAGTAGAGAGTTATGTCTACTGTCATCTAAATGGATTTGGCCTCAGATACTCAAAAAAAGTATTACATGAAAACCCAGAGAAGATCATATGTTCATTATGTATGGCTTCCATTATATACGTAGTACTCATATTTTCTTTAGGTACTCTTATACTGTGGATGCTCAGTTTTTGGCCGTATATCTACTTGGAAATGTCCCATACTGCTTGATAAGACCCAGATGGCAACCAGATGGCTTCATGTAACTCTTTGGAAGTGCTGCTGAAGACTGGGAGCAAGAAATTGAAGTAAGTCTACAAACAACTCCCTCTCTTTCTCATGACTTCTATTAATAAAGAGTGAAGATTACCTTACTGTATTCCATTTTAAATACTGATAGATGCTTTGGGGCTTGCACCATTTCATGAATAACAAAATCACTCTGATTCAGTCTAAGCATTTTTTTATGCTGACTTGTTTGCCTACTTGGTATACTCTGCATTGTTGAACAGGAGACAGTCATAAACTTGAAATTGATACCAAAATCCAGAAATATGAAAATATTCCAAGTCTTTAGGAATATAGCAAATTCTGCTACAATTGCCCCCTTTATAGGAACTCTCTTCTTGACCATCCATTTTTAAGGGGAAAAGCATGCTCAATTGCACTAAGCAACTAACAGAAGATATGTAGGCAGATAACATACAGGCAGACCCATCTTTTGGAAGTCTTGGCTCTGGACACCAATGACTAGATCTCAAGGGAATTTCTGAATAAATGCTTATCCCAGCTACAAACAGAGAAATAACTTAGTTGCCCTTTGTTAATAACATCCTTTCCAAAACCAAGAATTACAAAAGAGTTGTAACGTTTGTTCTACAGTATTTTTCCAGACACGATCTGTTTACGGTAAGAAAGAAAAGTTATGGGATGGTGATGATTCACACGATCACGGTATTTTCCAGTCACATGCAAAGACAAGGTAATGATTAAACTGCTTCTTCCAGTCACACATCAGGAACTCATAGTAGAATTTGAGCCACTTTTTTTTTTTTTTTTTTTTTTCCCAGTTCTCAACTCCTTTGGCTTCCCAAGCACTTCTGTAAGTCACCATGCTCCTCTCTTAACAGGAAAAAACCTCTTACTAGGCAGAAGGGCTAAAAGATGATTTAACATAACCTGTAATACCAGACATCTTTCTCCCTCTCTCACTTGCTGTTTCAGTCTGCAGTCAAAGAAAATATGCTGATGGGGAGATTTAGAGATTTAAACAAGGCCTGGAGTATTTAACCATTGCTACTCTAATACAGTGCCGTGAAAAGTTAACATACCCCAGTTTCTAGATCTGTGGAAATTTTGTGTGCTTACAGGAATTTCTTAAGTTCTTTGAAAAAATGCGTTTGGCTTCAGATGAGTTACATTTTCTCATCATACTCATGCTTCCTAATGTGGGTCACCAATTCACTGTGAAGTATTTGTTTTACCTTAGAACCTACAGTGCAGTCATCATATCTGCATTATAAAATACAATAAACTTCCTTCATGGTGATACCTGACACAAACATTTTAAATTCATTTGAGTTTAATCATACCAAAGCTTTTTGGAATCAAATGTAATGCTCTGTGAGACATAAGTTAAATAATTTTCAGCTCTACAAACAAAGGATACGTGATATTGGTTTGTAGTTAAACACATCAGACATCTATTAAGGAGAAAAACAATTACATGGTATAATGAATGTGCATTGATAGGGGAATATACGTGTGTGTGTGTGCATGAAGGAGATTCAGGACAGGCAGGAAAAAAGATAGAAAGGAAACGTCTATGGTGGATGACAGATTTAAATGCAGGAAAGTAGTGCCACTCAGAATGAGAATCAGTGTTTTCTTTTAAGTATCATAACTGCCATTTTGGTGAGAGAAGACCCCAACAAAATTATATTTGCTGAAGCTTAAATCATTTAGTTGTATGCTAATATTTTAATGACTTGGTATTTTGAAACTGTCCAATCTGTTGATGAACTTCCGTCTAAAGGTTCATTTCTTCATCTTTGCTCTACTGTACAGTGTCAATATTGCATGTTATAATGGTTTTTGCCCTGTCTTGAATATCTGTTCTTTGAGTGTTTCTCATTACTAAACATTCTGAACTTTAATTTTTATGTGGTTTAAGCTGCTCGTATTTATAAAGAATGTAATAAAATCAGTAACAGGGAAGATCCAAAATAGCTTTGGAAAGTCCCTTTGTTTTCTGCTTTCATACTGCCATCTTCAGTATGAGCATTAATACTACAGTTACTACATAATCTTACAGTCATGACTTTGTTTTCGTCCATTAAAATATCCTTTTACATACTTGAAAGTGGGTTTTACATACTGCCAAATTGACATAGTTGCACTCTATAAACAAGGAGACAAATACACGAAGGAGAACCAGGTAATCAGTGATGACTGTTCAGTACACCACAGCATCATGTTGAACAAACAGCTGTATGTTAACATGTTTATTTGCCTTGTCATATACATTGTCTAGAACAAGTTTTCATCAAAGCCCGGAAGATATTTCAAGCAGGAATTTTTTGTTTGTTGCCTCCTCCATCATGAAGATTTATTTGTAGATCTTTGATTTCCAAGAATGTGACTAGAGGGCTTTAGTTTGTAAACATAGAAAAAATATTCCCCCATATTTTCATATTATTACACTTTAAGTAGAGCATGTCCTGTTCTTTTTTTTTTTGTCACTGTGTTTCAGGAGTAAGGACCTGCCTCATGGTGCCTAGCTTCAATTTTCAAAGTTGACTATTGACTTAGAAACAAACACAACCTGATTCTCACAAAGTTTTGAGCTACTTGGCCCCCCATCAGGCTACCTTTAGAGCATTCATAGACTGCTGGCTGAGGTGGCGAAGGTGCTGCTCAAACAGTAAGTTGAAATGGCTGATCTTGTAGTAATAAGGATTCAATTATGATAGTATGACAATGGGCCAGACATTAGTATCTGTCTAAAAGGATAAAGTTTTGCAGATCTTGTTTATTGAAGCTGTATCTGATGATATATCACCTGATCTACATGAGTCAGTGTATTCAGAGATTGCCATCTAGAAAATATGAAGAAGGATTATTTTCTGTAGGGCTGCACTAAGTTAACAAAGCTTCTTGCAAATCAAGAAACACTGTTCATGAACAGACAGTCCCTTGGAAGAAATAAAGAAAAAAAACAAAGGAAGAAGAAAAAACAACAAAAAAAGAAATCTAAATCTTTGATATTTGCACAAAGAGCATCGAATTAAATCTTTGCTTAGTTATGATTAAGAGCAATTAAGCTGTATTAAGAACAATAAAAGTCTGTGTGCAAGGAAAAGCCATATTCTAAAATTAAAAAAGATTGAGAGATGATTAAATCTTGTAGGTCCTCCAATTATCTCAGTCAAATATAATGACAGCTATTAGAGAATGATTGTAATTTTTGTGGTCATTCTGTCTTTCTAATAATATGTTATATGTGCAGATCTCATTTTTTTAATCAGGTTTCCTTCTTCACTTAAGTGATTCATGGATTGACCATGTGGAACTCAAATTATACAGCAAGGAGCGCTCCAAAAGCTTCCCAAAAGATTAACCGATGTACTAAAAAATATCTGATGTCAGCTTTCTGAGGATGGGTCGAATCTCAGAATCTTTGGCATACCTTGAAATGATTCTTGGCAATAATCACCTTTTCAAACTTATTTTTTATCCCATTAAATGAAAATAAACTTGCTTTCTCAAAAGCACATATTCAAACAAGTTGAATATGAAGTTTACATCCTCACACATTAACTTTAGGATGTCATGAATTAGTCAATAGTTGACAGTAGCCTTTGGGAAATAAATGTTTGCTCAACAAGTTTGCTTGTGGAACATATTACATCCAGATTCTATTCTTCCTGACAGTTGAATGGTGGGTCTAAAAAGTACATCTATTCTTGAATGTGCTTTGAACTGGACAGAGATGAGTACAGTTGACAGGAGGCTGTTATTGTTCACATAACCTGTTGAAAGGTAGGAGGCAAACCTATAGTAGAGAAGTGTGCTCTATTAAAAAATAATTGTGTATCACTTACAGTTGCTTTTACCCTGTAAATTGGCAAAAGAAGTGGCCTGTCCTGTTTTTAAAATCATAGTAATTATATTGTTGAATATAAATGAGTACCATAACATCATAAGGATTATGCAACTGCAGGACTGTCATCAAGAATTCCTTTAATTAAAGATAACCACACCTAAAGAAAATGTATTATGGAGTTATGAATATTACTATTAAACTATAGAAAATTGTGTGTGCATTTATAACTACACCAAAGACATCTCAGCTTTGGCTGCCTAGATCAAGTGTCTGTGTTTTCAAGCACTATTTTTTTACTATTCCACCTGCTTAACAACTGTAAAAATCTGGCCAACCTTGTCAAGATTTATGTAGTATGAATCATTAAACAGTCAGAACTTTCCAAAACCAGCCCATGTTTGCAGAGATTATAGCCCTCATCCCCTCCCTTTCTATCTTTTGTTTACTGCAGTCTCTGGCTGCCACTGACAATTACTGTCTTATTGCTTAACTGGAACCTCTATCTTTTTCTTACTTAGACTGTTTTGGGGGTAAGAATCATCTTTTTCTTCTGTTTTCATACAGTGTCTAATACAAAGCAGGCCATAATGTGTTTCTGCTGTATACTTAAATAAGTTACTGCTCTTTCCCAACTAAGAAAAAGAAATACCCAGGTTTACCATTGAAAATAAAGAAAAAGAACTTGAAATATTGGAAGAATTACATCAAGAATTTGCAGGAGCTGTTCTCACAGTCTTACACAGACCCTGTGTTGCAGCTTCAGCAGTTGCACTTTGAAGGGCAGAAATCTGATAGTATTCCATTACAGGTACTCAATTGGACAGAAATGAAGGCATGCTGGAAAGAGTCCAAAAAGGACAAGATTTAGATGTTTAAAGCTTGAAAGGAAGTGGAATAGTTAAATCTAAGAAAGAGAGATCCAATAGAGTGCATGTAATAACCTTCCAGGATGTGAAACAGTAGAGAAGATGACAGATACAGTCAGGAATCCATTTTTTGCTGAAGTTGGCACAATGGTCCAACTAGGATGATAAAACACTGGAGCCTAAGTGTGCAGTGAAATCTCTGCTGGATTGTCTCATGCAATATTACCAAATATCTGGCAAATATCCCACCTTCCTCAGCTCAGCTTCTGACCGAAATGATTCCTAACTGCTTATCCTATGTATTTCGATGATGCCTAGGTGAGGATACACTGAACTCCCAGTAATATATAGACTATCAGATCTGCAACTATTACACTTTATCTACTACATTCAACACTATCAGTCTGCACAAAAAGATATGTTGTCCATATATAAGTAACTACAGCTCCTTAGGGATAGAGGGGAGATGAAAATCAAGAAAAAGCCTAAAGATGTACATTTAAATTGTATATTGTTTAGCAGCACATGCAGCAGGTTCAAACCAGGACATGAAGGTCAAATCAGTGAACCATCAGGAGGAGGGAATAATCTATAGTAAGAATGGTGGCAACTTTCCCACCTGCTGAGAGCTGTTAAACAACAAGATTATGATCTAACTTCCAAGAAAACATCTGGGCCATGTGGGACCACATAAAGTCCCACATCTCCACTGACAGTGACCCTGAAGTGGTCCAACAAAATACTGCTACACAGATTCTTTTACAGTATATTACCCGTATGGAAAGACAGGCTAGGAAGGTTTGGGAAAGGTGGTCGCATTAATATGTATTGGGAATTTATTTCAAAATCTGAGCTGAGATATTCTGAATCACCTTGTTCTGTGCTGTGCATTTTAAAGGGCAAAAAAACCGCAACAACTGTAGAGTAAGAGACAAAGTAAAAAAAGGAAAATGGTGCTACTGAAAATTACAACACTAATGAGCAGCAACAGTGCATTTAAATCCTCTCCAAATGCTAAGAACAAGAGGACAATTCTATATAGGCCTCCTGTGAATAGGCTCCTGCAGAATAAACTTGCATAAATATTCAGATGACAATTCTCTGCAGGAAACTGTGGAATAGTTGGTAGTGAAAGTGCAGGCTGTCATGCTCTGAGACTGCACTGCATGCACATTATTTATGTGTTCTTAAGATTATACATCAGTAATTTAAAGAAACATCTTTCTAATTAAAAGAAATGAAACCAAATGTAATATTTTCTGTGAAGGTAGTTCAACGAGTTTTCTACTTTCTTCCCTAATATTCTGACAAACTCACTGGCAGGTCTGAAAAAAGAGCAGTGGTTGTGGAATATTTCAGAGGGAGCGCTTAAACACAAACACTCTCGTTACAAAGATTCACCTGGTGTCCAAAAGATTTTATTTTTATATCCACTCAAAGCTGAGCAACATCATTTCAATTTCAAAATGGATTCAGGACTCGGCATGCTACTGTGCTGCTCTGCAGAGACCACTTGATGGTAGTGTTGTGCAGCAGTCTTGGAAGTGCAGCCGAAGCAGGGAGCCAGGTCTCATTCTTTGCATCTAGAGCAATGAGTGTGAATGCAAGCAGCCTCGGTGTTCTACAGCTCATGGCTACCCGCTAGCTAATAAGCTGACAAGAAAAGCAAAGTATAACCAGACCGGATTCTATGCCCTCCTCGCTGGTACCATTAATAACTAAGGTTCAGTTTGAAGTTTTTTAAACAAATCTGTACTGGTTACAAGATCATACCCAGAGATGGATGGTCAATGGCTCAATGTCCAGATGGTGATCAGTGATAAGTGACCAGCGACCAATGCTCTTTAAAATCTTCATCAGTGACAGCGACAGTGGGATCAAGTGTATCCTCAGCAAGTTTGCTGATGACACCAGAGGGACAGGATGCCATCCAGAGGGACATAGACAGGATTGAGTAGTGGGCCCAGAAAACCTCATGAGGTTCAACAAATCCAAGTACAAGGTCTTGCATATGGGTCAAGGCAACCTCCACTATCAGTACAAGTCAGAGCATGAAAGGATTGAGCACAGCTGTGTTGAAAAGGACTTAGGGGTACTAGCAGATGGCAAGCTGGATATGAGCCAGCAATGTGCCCTCACAGCCTAGAAGGCCATCCATATCCTGAGCTGCATTCAAAGAAGCATGGCCAGCAGACTGAGCAAGTGAACCTGCCTCCCTACTCTGTGCTGGTGAGGCCTCACCTGGAGTACTGCATCCAGATGTGGAGTCCTCAGTACAGGAGAGACATGGACCTGTTGGAGTGTGTCCAGAGGAGGACCACAAAAATGATCCATGAAATGGAACACTCCTCCTATGGAGACAGGCTGAGAGAGCTGGGTCTGTTCAGTGTGGAAAAGAGAAGGCTCCAAAAAGACCTGAGAGCAACCTTTCAGTATCTAAAGGGGGGGCTGTACAAAAGAAAGGGACAGATTCTTTAGCAGTGTCTGTTGTGATAGGACAAGGAGAGACAGTTTCAAACTGAAAAAAGGGAGATTTAGACTGGCTGTAAGGAAGAAGTTTTTTACAGTAAAGGTAGTGAAGCACTGGAACAGGGTGTCCCGAGATATGGTGGCTACCCCGTTGCTGAAGACATTTAAGATCAAGATGGAGGGGGCTCCGAGCAACCTGATCCAGCTGTAGGTGCCTCTGTTCACTGGAGGGGAGTTGGACTAGATGATCTTTAAGGGTCCCTTCCAGCTCAAACCATCATGTAATTCTGTGATTCTATGCTGAGCATGAGAAATATATTTATGCAATTTCTTCTGTCTTTCTAAAGTGAACAAAATGTTTCAGACTCCTCACAAAACAATCCAAGCTAAAAATAAACTAGGGGTGTTCCTATTACCAATTGCTTTTCATATTGCCAAAGATACACAACCTACCTTTGGCCTACCTTTTCTCTTTCTGTGGTTAATATTGTGCTGGGATAAGAAGAGCAGCTTGGCAGAGTGAGAAATCACTGCAGTCTCGCCACTAATCCCACAGTAGGATAAATTGGCCAGGCCTGAACATGCCACTGCAACTAAGATATGCACATACCACGAACTACTTTGTTTAAAGTGAAACTGGCTACTTTCTCTTTACAGTGGGACACTGACATACCCTCAACATTCTGAGCCCACTGAGACAAAGTCACTCCAGTTTTTCAGTGTGTAGATTTCTCTAATGCTGGCAGGGCTGCTTTAAGAAACCTGGAGGCCCTGAGCATTGCATGAGCAGCAATACACAAAATTTCATCAGGGTAGGGGGTAGCACTCAGGCAATCCCAGGCAGCTGGACATGGTTTCAGATTATGACAACTGCCTCAGACCTGAGAGTTTCAGATATTGCAGTTCTGTGGTAGTTTGTGCTCAAAAATATGCACCAGAGTCCACATGTCTATTGATGCCTCCCATTGCACTGAATGGTTCTCTACCTCCTCCTAGTGGATGTAACACTGCAGACTGCTGCTTAAATGAGCAATTTTACTTTTGTTTTTTTTTGCTAAACACTTGAGTAAAAGCTGACAAGCAAAAGGGGGCTAATTAACCACACAGTCCAGCTGAATTGCAGCTCAGTGGTTTGATATAAAAGGCCATCTGACAATCTTGTCTGCTGTATGCAGGTACTTTTTTCATGGTCTCAGAAGATTTTTCTAATCAAGTCTTTTTTAGCTAAATTAATTGAGAAATCAAGGCATATCTCAAGTTGCAGTGTCTGGGAGCTTGGAAATGTTACAGTGGATTCTTCAGAATCCACTGAATAGGTGGAAACTATTACAAGAATGTGTCTGGAGAAGAGTATCATTCAGCCATCATGCACAGGAAGGTGCTGGTACTTGGAAGAAAATGTTCACAGGCTGATATCTAACTTTGGTCCTGTGTTCAACACTACTTCACTGTCTGAGTGCAAGAAAATGGGCTAAAATGTATTAATGCACTTGATGCGCTTATCACTTCACTGAAGCATCTTTTAAAATTGAGCTATTGCTCTCAATTTCTTTCAGCTGAAGTAATGCGATGAGATGTTAGAGAAAGTCATATATGACAGTAAGAACATGAGTTCCAATCCTTACAATAGATAAAAAAAATCTTAAATGTAGTGACTGAATAAAAGTATTATCATTCCTAAAGATACTACTTAGAATCAGAACATGTCACCAAGTTCTTGCATGTAGATATAGGTCTAGTACCAGTATACTCCAATGGCTTTGCAGCTGTAGCAAGGAGAAGCACTATACAGTAGTATGACGATTGACAGAAATTGTATGCAAAGGCAACAAGTGTTGCTTTTAGGCAGATACTGGACTAGTTCATTGCCCAGCACACACCAGCAGCAAGTTTATCTCAGGGTCTCCTTTGACCTGTAAGCATAGTCAGTAATCAAACAAGTAAGCAGTTATCTAATATATGGAACCTAGCCAACATTGCCACCAACCCTTTCCAATTCCAGACTATAAAGTTAGGAACATTTCAGTGCTTGTTATGACATACTGTTAGGTGTCATAAATTATTGCATTTTGCTACTAAAATAGGTAGCAAATGATACCAGATTTGAAAAAAAATATATCCTTCATCTTTCAGGATCACTAAGCAAGAACTGATATGGAAACTGTTATGAATGCTTGCCAAGTACCTGTATTTATCAACTCTATTCAGTATGTTCATATATTTTTGACAAAGTGACTCACACAGAATATGTTTCTTGGCATTCAAATTGGAAGATGGATGAACTATAACGTAATGATGGAACTTACATTTATGGCAGCAGTGGAGCAGTAGAACCTTCAACTAATCATTTCTGAACTGTTGTATTCATTTATGCTAGTTAAACTGGTAACTATCAAAATTAGATTCGGAGTCTGACCCCGCATGAACTCCTGTGAACTAATTTTCTGAGTGTTCTAAAATATAATGTCCCCAAGTACATATATATATATATATATATATATATATATATTTCCCCAGATTAACTAACAAATTATTTCTCAGGAACATTCAGATTTTGCTTCAGTAACTTCTGAAGTCACAATTACTATGTAAATGACTAGCAAAAAAATTTCTTTTTAATTATTTCCTCAATTGTTCTATTGCCAGCATGTTCCTCCTAACCAGAACTGAAGACCTGAGCTAGTCTTTATGATAATGTACATCCACAATGTAATGTCACGATATTCTGTCTGGGAATATTAGATGGTCATTAGATAGCCTTACGGCATCAGTACTGCTGAAGGCCCCTTTCTATCTTCATTTGTACTTTTGGAGTAAACTGTGCTCCAAAACATGCTATACTCAAAGTAGACCTAAAAAATACTGTAGCCTGTTTGGTCACAAAGTCTGTGGTTTACTAAACTGGATCCTTTGTTTGAGGGAGCATGTAAATTGCCTTAAACATTTTCCCATACTAAAAGCTGCAGTTGGGATGTAGAGCTAGCAACAGATTTGCTTGCAGGTCAGACTTTTAACCTCTTTCTGCCCCAGCCAAACACAGAGTTTATACGCCCCATCGGTTTTAATCTGCAATTCCTACAGTCGCGTGTAGGCCTGTATTGTAAAACACAGCTCTTGCGAATGGTATGGTTTACACTTTCAGTCTTAAGCTGCAGCCAGTTAAATTTTCACACATTGTCAAAAGAAACCACCACAATGGAAACAAATTCCCAGCAATGCCATACATAGCTGCAGATGCTGTTGCAGCTATAAGCACAAATAAACTTCCACTTGCTTAATTTAGTGGAGTTCAGTATCTGGTTCTAGTAGTAGCCACAAGGAGGTATTTCAAGGTACTTAGATGGCCTTAGCCTGCATGAATTACTGTGGAGAAAGAAAGCAAACTTCCAGACAAAATTCCTTTAGAGGTTTTCCCCCAGAGAATGTGTTACTGTCCTCCAGGCAGTCATCGAGCCACATAATCAAACTAAAACCACAGTGCAAGTGGGCCAGGCAGAAAGGGTATGCACCCTTTCTAACCCTGTTTCCCGTTTCTTTTATAATCTGCCCCATAGTGGTAGAGCACATCAACTGGAGCCGATTAACCCTCTACTATTTGAATGTTGTCATTGTCAATATTGCCCAGAGGAATTTTCCTCCTAATTTTGAAAGTTTATTCCTTTTTTTGTTCATTTTTAACTTTAAAATCATAAAGCTTTCCAGCTTTTCTGTATTGTTTTGCAACGTTATTCTGATAAAAAATCATTAATCTAAAGCCAATGAGCATAAGAAGTTAAATTCCCCCTATTTACTTTTCCTCTGTTCACATCACTGAATTTCTCTTTTTTTAAGCTTGACTTGTTCCCACCTGAACCCCACTCTGCTTTTCCTTCATATGCCTCTCCTGTCAGAGCTTTGAAGATACAAAATACAGAATTAATACTCAAAAACCTTAGATCTGTTATGTAAGTGCTGAGTTTTACAAGTATTAATGAAGACTGTATATCCTAGTCAAAATCTATAATATTTGCAACATCAACCACACTGTGATTCAGGAACTACCCAACTAACACACAGATTTTAGCATAGTCATCATATATACAACATTTACTTATGTGTATTATGGTTTGGATTAAGAAAGAAATCTTCAAAACATTTCAAGCAGTCTCAATTTGTTGGCATAGTCTCTACAAATTATCTACCTATATAAATATTTGTAAATCTGTAAGTACAGACAGGAATGCTTCTGTCCTTATGCTATGAAGTTGCTCAGTTTAACTCTGGAGCTATAAAACATTGAAATCCTTGCCATGAAAACAAATTTACTAATGTATATTATCTAATAACTACAATGAATGTAGCTTAATGTCATAATAATCAAATGCAAAAACCACAACCACCAAAAATTGATATTAATTTCTTTTGTATGTTATGCCTTTCCCTACCATTGCCCATAGTTTACTCTCTGCCTTCTGTCTGCAGCAAATTTCTCTGTCCCTCCTTTGCTTTCTCCCAAGAAGGATTTTTCTTCCTTGCTCTCCTTTTCAACCAAAAAGCAGTCTTGGGAAAACTGAATATTTTCCCCCAGGCTACAGCTGCAGCTCTTGTCTCCACAGTTATCCTTACAAATGCCAGCACAAGGAAACCCAAGCTATTATCAGTGCTGCTGTTCTGTGTCCCCCAGAAGATGCACAACTTGCTGGTGGCTGTTTCCACCCGCTCCTGACAGCAGTCTGCCCATGCTGCACACCTACTGGGATGGGGAGAAGCAAGTGATGTATTTGCTATTCCTATAACTTTGCTGATGGATATAAGTTTGGCCAGGATACAGCTATTTACATTACCCTCAGTATTTTATTGATGAAATAAACTTACTTTAAAATGTGATGGCAGCTGTAGTGAGCTCATCCACCACCCCTTTCTTCCGTTAGCCACCTGCTATTCAGCATTAGGCTTCATAGCAGTGTGAAATGCAGTCTCTACAGCCCCCGGTTTCACATATCTTACAGCAGTCCCTTCCTTAACTCCATCATGTCTCCCACACACCTTCCCTGAGGTGCATGCAGCTCCCTACAGCACCTGCTATGTGGGCAGGTCAGGGAGAGAGAAGCTGTGCCCACTGACAAGATGGCCATCAGCACTGTGGGTGGATGAAGCGGGTTGAGCTGCTGTCCTGGAGAGCAGCCGCCATACTGGTGTCCAGAACTTTGCCACAGAGTGGCAGCCATCTTGTTGGTGGGCAGAATTTTGCTGTCCTTGCAAAACAGAGTCTTGAGAAATGAAAAAAATAGAGGGGAAAAAGCAAAAATATTCTTACTTTGTCTCCTTCTGACAGGTGGATAGTTGCTGCTGTGTGTAAAGAAACATGCAAGATGGCTGCTTTTCAGGTAGGTAAGAAAGACAACTAAGTTATGATAGCTGCAACATATCCCAGTGTGGTATCAGCCATATCTGCTGTTGCCAGATAAATGCTTCACCAGACATTTGGCTTAATATGAAGTAAGTAGTCTAGAGGTAGGATAAGACTTTCTTGGCAGAGCTGTGGTTTGGAAGTTGTGATTTCTTTAATGAAAATACTCTCAGAGTTGCTGTATTTTTTTGCCACAGTGTATTGCTTCTCTGTAATGCACCTAAGGTAAGACTGTATTTTAAAACAGTGATTTTGAAAAATCGAAGTGTACTCTGCTACTTGATTACTTAGTTGGCAAATCAGCTCAGAGTATGTGCCCCGTGAGAGGGTGGGGCTACACCTCTGCCACTGAAGGCTCACTGAGGTGATGCTTTAGACCTTCTTATGAAATTCAAACTGAACATCTAGCACAGATTTCAAGAGAAAGCAGAGGCAAGTTTGCAACAAGTGCTTTCTGAAAGGCCTGTTTTGGCATCTGCTGTACCTGTGCTGCACAGTTTAGGTGATGCTTATGTACTGGTGAGGAAGTAATACGAGTACGTGAACTATGTTGGTGTTGTGGTAAGGTGTAGGGTATCAGTTCTGTGTTCTTGAAATTTGGCAGCCAGGATTAGGTCTGGGGGTAGATTTGCCATTTAGTCACATTCAACAAAATCTGCTTGTCCCTGAGAGGCAGGATTTTCTTCATTTGCAGCCAACTGGATGTTTTTCCTAATTGCTTTTGTGTATAGAAAAAGAGACTGAATGTACATGGAATATATAAGTAACTCATGTATCCAGGACAGACATGGCAGACCTCCTTGGGAATATATTGATCTGTGCCTCAGCTTCAGGAGCAGAGGGATTCTGACTAGATTTGCTCATTGCTGACTTGTGCAAGACCTGCATGCACCTGATTCTGCTGTCTGAGGCCACAGGAGCCACCATTTAGAGATGTACAGAGGCTTCCACAAAGCACACAACCCTGTAAATAAAGCATTTCTAGATGTGAACTTGTTCTTTCCACACATTGTGTTGATAAGGAGGATTATGAATGTATTTCTTGAAAGATGCAGAAGATATTTCTTTAAGCTGCAGGAAGGCTGAATGGACTCTTCTAATATAAGCCAGAGTTTGTCTGTGCCTGAACTGTTATTTACAGTTCTGTATTTCATCCTCCGGTTATAAATGTCTTACTCTGTAAGGCTTTAAGGAACTTTATTGATTTATTGATGTTATAGATATGGAAACTAAATATCTGTTGGTTTATTAGGCTACTATTTGTGAGGGAAATATGGTAGTATGGAAGAAGTAACTTATTTGTGCTCCCAGCATTAAATAATTAACATATGGCACAGACAATCCTAGATAAAGACTGTAAAAACCAAACAAACAAACAAACAAAAACAAAAACAAAAAAACAACAAAAAACAAAACAAAAACCAGGAAGAAAAATATTACAAAGCTTTGCATTGCAACGACCCTGCCTTGTAGTATTTGATCATATGTGCTTGATCATACACTCAAAACTCTCTCTGGTTTGTTGAATCAGTGGAGTGTGTATGCTACTGCTGTCTGAAGCTGAGCTTCATGTGTGGCCATTAAAAGGTTGAGATGACAGCTGAACTGCCCTGTGGCTCTATCTTGCCTTTCTGTTAGCGTTCTGGTATCCACAGGAGATTTCTTGGTAAGCAATAGTAAATCACTCATTTAGGAAATATCTGGACATTTGACTTCCTTCACTTCACACAGAATATCAGTTGTACCAAGAGGCTCTCTGTAATGGTGGAAGCTGCAGTATAAAATATAAGATGCTGAACCCAGGAAGGAGAAAAGAATAACTGTTCAGTTGCTGTCACTATTGCCCTGTGAGCTCAACAAAAATCCTGTGCTGCCCTACAGGTGCATCTTGGAGCAAAAGGTGGATGACTGGCCAAAGGCAACCCCCAAATACTATCACTTTACATTGTTCTAAGGATGTTCAAAGAAAGAACTAGTGCAGGGTAGTAAGTACATTGAAATTCTTACCAAAGATTAAATTCTGCCTGCATCTCTATGTAAACAACTCCTTAGATTACTATATGTAAATTTCAAAGAATGGGTCATCAAAAGCATCAAAAGCAAAAGCAATGAATACTGTTTGACTGGATTTTCTCACCTAGTTAAATCATGAGTAAATAAAATTTTCCACATCTCTACTGTAATCTACAAGAAGCCAAAACCAAACAGAAAATCTCACAGAAGGAATGCAAAGAATACTTTCTTTTTTAGTACTGCCTTCTTGTCTGATCAGACAGCAGGAAGGACATGCAGACTTTCCACAGTTCTTGGAAAGATAAAAATGACCTAGGAAACCTCTCTGTGCTCTGTTATTGCCCCAGACTGCAGAAGTGAAAAGAAATGCTATCACATGGCCACAGTGGTGGCAAGTTCCCCCTAGTCTGTTGCTGCATGGGATAGGCAGTAATATTTTTTTAGGACTAACTACATATATTGTCTCAGATGCTTAATTCAGTTCCAAGTCTGGTAACTAACTTGTACTGTTGTTTCCATCAGTGAGATGAAAATTCAAAGTATGTTTCTGGAAGCTGTTCACCTACTTTTCTACACTTAAGATTCAGCCTACTTTAACCTTTCAGGCTAACCTTTAAGACCCTGGGTAAGAACCAGCTATTCAGTGCATGTAAGCATGCCTCAAATCAGGTTCTTTGTAGAAGCTTTGTAAAATGGATCACTTCTTTTGACTAGAAGAGTAAAAATCCATCCCTACCTTGGTAGAGGACTGAGTCAGAGAATAAAGGTATCAGTTGGCGTACATTAAGATAAATTTCCTGAAGGCAGCAAGACAAATTGACTTCATTGGTCTAACTGTGAAGTGATACCTGCTCCCAAAGTAGCTGCCAGGCTACCTTGCCTTGCTGTGCTAGGATATCAGGCTGTTCATTTTGCATAAGCCTACTTCCAAGTTTGCACTGTTTGTCGTGGGAGGATTAAATAATGGGGTAATAGTGGGAAGGAGAGTGAGATCAAGAGCAGAAAAACAATCATTTTCTCCACTCTGTTATAATACCAGAGTGCAGCTCTCATCTCTCACCTGATCTTAGCTCTGCTGGATTTCCCCATAGTCTTTAGTCCACACTTAGCTGGTATGGCGATTTTTCCCATTCTGCTGAAGCACTGTGCATTGCCTGTTTCTCCTCCTCTTTCCCAACTCACCTTGTGAGTATTCCAGAAAATACTTCCAGGAGATTTTCAAATAGAGTCTTTCAGCTCCCATGCTGATGGGATGCACCCTTTTCACTCAGGCCACTTTACCTCAGCAAGTTTCTTCTTTGGATATCCCCTCCCATCACTCTGAATCTGAGGAATCTCTCTGAAATATTATGTGTAATATAATGAACATGGCTAAATCAAAATGAAATTGTGAAGTTTTCACTTTACGCTTTTCAGTGTATCTGTGAACATTTGGTGATAAAATGTCATGCAGGTTTGTAAGGTTACCAGCAATTATGTATTTCATACATATCTAAGCATTTCTTTGTGAAAGTGAAAGATACTGGCAGCCCACATTTTTCATCAGTGTGACTGGCTGACAAAAGCCTTCCTATGACTTCATTTCTGATTGTTAATACTGAAGGAAGACTACATAATATCTACAAAGCTACAATGGGAATGCAGTCAGAGAAAGCAGTGTAATTGATCATTTCACAGACATGGGGATTTCACCAAAGACAGACTTATGAATAGACAGTGTAAGGCAATAACAGCACTTGGAAACCTTGAAATCTAATGTTCTCACACTTGCAACACCAAATAAAAGAAGGAAAAGCCATCTCTAGGATAGATAATCAAGTATCTCAAGATCAGACTGAGTTTAATGCTCTGAAGGCTTTGGATCTTGGAAGAGTGTAAAGTGACTGTGAAAACAGATTGATCTGAACATCTTTTCTTGTGTGACAGTTTAATTCCATTGATTTTGACAAACTTATTCCTGACTTGTGCTAATGTAAGGTTAGAATGTGTCTTTATCACTTATTAGCCAGTAGCTGTCTGTAAAATATCCATCTCATAACACCTCACTGGTAACCACTTCCTTTTTTTTCTCTCTCTTTTTTTTTTTTTTTTTAACTGTTCTTTTACACAATCTGAAAACAGTGATTTAACTTGTACAGAGCTGTTTCAAAACGTCTGTTTCTCATAGAAATGAGGGAAGATAAATTAGAAAATGCTAACACCAGTAAAGTGCTGGTTACCTTCAATCTGTTCTGAGCACATACAATAGAAATAACTTCAATATACAAGAAAAAAATAGCCCCAGAACTTCAATAGGAGACCCACTGGTTTGTTCATAAAGACTTGCCAAAATTGAATTTCAGCATTACCACACTGGATGTTGCATTGTTGGGTTTTTAGCAATTGTACAAGGTAATTATCTATTCGGTTGCCTATGGTAGAAATGAGTTTTGCTATTATGCAGTCTCCTCTCTTCGTGCAATACTTTGGCAGGAGCAGACTTTCCTTTCTGACTTCCCCTCTCCTTCTCTCCTTGCAGTATCACAGAGTATCACATTTCTTCTCTGGTGAAGGTATCCATGCAATGAAGGTGGAGAACATTCAATGCCTTGTAGCAAAAACTGGGCAATTTGTGTAGCAGCCCAGTAAAGCAGAAGAGAATGGTTGCTTGAGCAACGTTCATTGCTTGAACGGTTGTTCCTATTCTCCACTAGAGAAACAGCAGTAAGCTGGATAGAAACATCTCATCTGCTTGATGTTAACCGAGAGCTGTTAGCTGAATGTTGTTACCTTTAAAATGCAATGTAGCATTAGTGAGCAGATCCATAAATTTCAGTAGACAGTATGAAACTACCCCAAATAGGAACTTGTAAAGAAGGAACAGATCTGAGCCTTTCCTCTCTATAGGGTTTAATTTCCAGTTTTCACTTTACTTTTCTGTGGGCTAAATGAAACATTCATTTCTGAACAGGTATTTGACAAAGGTCTCTTTTTTGGAGAACATTTGTTGGACTGATGAGTATTTTGAACTATGATAAATATTTTGGTATTTCTGGTCTTTTTCCTTCTCCCTATTAGTTGTTCTATGTGAAGTGTATTTCTGCCTGCACAAGAGGCTCAGAGTGCCCCCTGTAGAATAACCTGTGCTGCAATTTGACTTTGCCTGGGGATGGTGATGCAGGCTCAAATCCCTTTGCCACCCTGCAAGGGCGCTGTAACAGATTGAATGATTTAGAAAGCGCACAGTGCAGAAGCTGTGCCTCATCTGGCTGTACTTTGCGCAGAGTGTAATCTGATATGTGTGGCTAAAGAACGCCTGTTGGATCGGACTTTGTTGAAAAATGGCAGGGATTCTGAGCTTGTGAATCCTGAGAGATTTACCCTATTATTGGCTTCCATGTTATGACCTGAATCTAGGAATGCTTACAAGATGACTCAGTTTATGTTTCTTTACTATTGGGAATTAAGTATCTGTAAGTGGTTAGGCCCTTCCAGGATTAGGTTGGGAAAAAAAAAAAAAAAAAAAAAAAGAAAAAGAAAAAGAAAAAGAAAAAGAAAAAGAAAAAGAAAAAGAAAAAGAAAAAGAAAAAGAAAAAGAAAAAGAAAAAGAAAAAGAAAAAGAAAAAGAAAAAAAAAAGCCAAGCATGTGTTTGAAGGTCTTTATGTTTAAATTAGGTCTTTCTACAGATTGTTGAGCACCTAAAAGAGTCTTTGGGTCTAGCCCCGAGCACCTGGGTCTACAAACCCTTGTGCAATACAATGGACTTTCATGAAATTTATCAAGCATGTTTAAAGGATTAGAGCCTCATTCCCTGATGTACCATCATGTTGTAAGTTTCTATGGGTGGAAACTACTTGTTAGTACTAAAATTGTTGCAGTAACACAGTAAGTTCTATACCTTATGGTAGAGAGATGACAGAGACGAACACTGATTGAAGCTTCTTGCTTTTCCAGGGACAAAGCAGCTCATGTGAAGCATTTCCCCCCCCCCCCCCAGTATATTCCATTAAAAGATGTGAGTACCTTCTTTTAATTGACTTGAACAAATTGTGGCATTTATTTCCATAAATCTGTGGAATGATATGGAGATGTTGAACCCCCCAGAATTTTTAAATACTGGACCCATGTTTGTAATTGAATATTGAAATTGAATAGAAATTGAAATTTCTAAAATGTGACCCCCCCCCCCAAAGTACACAACAAGATTTCATTTACTATTTACTTTTCAGTTTCTACTTTTCACTGTTTCTCCTATGATTTCACTGTTCTTGTTCTTCCCAGCAGCACAAATGAAAATAATGATTTTCGTAATTGCAAGCTGCAAAACGTTTTGTCTGCCAGTATATTAATGGTCTTTACAAATAATATACATTTATTACACAGATTTTCAAGGCTTTTTTTTTTCTCTGTGTGAGCTATTTCTATCTCCATGGGAATGCTTTCTAGCTAATAATGCATAAACACTCTATAATGCACAATTAGTAAATAAACAAGTAGATCTGTTATATTAAAATGGTACTGTTCAAAAATCCAGCCCCCATTGGAAGTGGCTAACAAAAGCATTCATCCAGTTTCATCCTACAGCAAATGACTTCAGTATTAGTTGCAGCTGCTCAGCTTTTCAGTGCATCTTTCTTGGCCTGATGTGTCCTTTAAGAGGCAATGACACATATTGCTGCACGTGTTCAGTTGCTCTACCTTTGTGCTGCAGTTCTTTACTCTGTAAAATGTTCTCAGTACACAAAAGCAGCTGCTGAAGAAACCGCTTCAGACCGAGACTGAAAGAAGTGATGGCAGCACCAATAAGAAACTCCAGTAGAGACTGAGGCAGTGAGACAGTGCAGAGACACCAAAGGAGCTTCTGTGAGAAACAAAAATATCAGCATTATTGCCTGTCACCAGAACCCCAGGTGAGACTGAAAAGCCACTTTTTGGCTGTAGATCTGTGCACCTGTGTTGTGTTTAACTCGAAAGGGTTCACCTTAGATGATGAAAGAAACTATTTTGCAAAGACAATACTAGCGGTTAATTCTTTATCCTTTGCCTCACCACTGGTGATAATGATGAATTTTTGTAACAGCAACAAAGTAATTCTGGGGGGAATTGTCTGTACCTTTTGGAAGTTTCATAGCTGGTTGTTAAGGGAATTAATTAAAAATTCCAATACGCACAGACTTGAGAAATGTCTATAGCTGGCTAAGTCACCAGTGCCTCCTGGAAGTGGTGGCAGAAAGCCAAACAAGCAAAAACTGATGCTTACTACTTAATTTACAGCTGTATATTTAAATATATTTTATTCTAATCATTCGTAGTGAGAGATTTACCCTGGTAGAGCCTTAAAAGCTCCATGTGAAACATGCACAGTTAGTTCTGTCAGAGCTCCGACTTTATTTCAGCAGGTTTTTTTTTGCATTGCTCTAGCCATAAAGCGATCTGTAAAGGGAACCTACTCTGATACAGTTTGAAAAGTGCATTTTGTACTTGGCTCTCCCTTTGATCGAATTAATCTGGGCTTTTTTGTAGTTCTAAATGAGGCCTATGGGCTGACAATGTAGCTGTTTAAAGGGGATTTTAGGGGATAATAGCCAATGCAAATAGTGCCATGAGAATGGCAACTTGCTTTTGCACTTTCAATCACATAATAACAGCAAAGAAAGCTTTTAAAATGAATTGAAATTTTGTGGCATGCCATCTGGGATTATTTGGGGAAACAGTTCTGAATACTATGGTTGTGTAAAAGAATGGTACTATGGGGCACTCTTAAGCTGACATGTTTCAGATGGCACCCTTATGCTAACTGCTGCAAAGTTGGCTAGCATTTTTTTTATTATTTTCTTTCTTCTGGATTATCTGCAAAAAATTCTCTTTGCTGGTATTTGGGCCTGAAAAACTTTTCTATTGTTAAAGAATTCAATTCAAACCCCTTGCAGCTGCTGATCCCTTTATTGTTCCAAATGTTATGTATACGCGTCTCAGATGAATGTAGCCAAGCCTTTTAGTGCCTTAATAGGTGTCTGTATAAAGGTCATTTATTCTGCAGTACTTGTTTTAACAAAAGTTTATACACAAACAACAACTACAGCTAAAACATTCACATTAATCAATGCTCCTTGCAGTGTAAAATGCAGAGAGATAAAACGTAACTGGAGAAAGTATGTCCAAACATGAGAACTCTTTCTGTGTTTAACAGTGAAGTGGCAAATATTTTAGACTCCATCATCAAAAGCTGCATGAAAAATCATTTCAAAGCTGTTCTGAGCTGGGATGGATGATTCTCGACTTTTCAGAACAAGCGCGGTTTGAATGAGGTCACTGAAAGGTTTAATACATAGGAATGAGTGGAAATGTGGAAAAAAATATCTATCTATCTGATTTTCCCAGTCCAATTAGTTTTGGAACTGAGCTTTAGGCTAGCCAGCACCTTGACATTTCAGTTGACATAGCTGCCTTTCCTTTTCCCTATCCTTTTGTCTGAGTTCCAACTGGCTGCCCTTATAAACACTCCTGGAGGAATTAGGGTGCCTGTAAGTCAGGTATCTTAGATGAGAAGAACTGAGCGCACTCCACTGGCATGCAAGATTTTTCTTTTTATAGAAACATTAAAATACCATCTGTAAGGTTTAAGAATGTAGGTCGTGTCCGTGGAGAGTTTAAATTTGAAGTTATGACAGATGTTGGATGGTGAATTAAAAATTTGGCTCCAAGTCTGTAAATTAACCTGATTCCATTGACTTTCCTGGAGTTAGTTCTGCTGACACACATGTAATGAGATCAGATTCTGACCATCTAAGTACTCAGTTGAGTGCTACAGAATATAAATCCATCAGTGAAATGAAGGATGGGGCTTGTCGGGAGCATTATGTGTGAGCTGTAGAGGGTATGCATAAGGAGCAGAGCCAAAGAAACCCAACTACTTGATCTCTGATAGAAGAAGTTGCACAGCAAACTGTGTTTCCGTATTTGTTCCTTGGAATTCTTTGTCATTCTTAACAGTAATTATAGTGCTCCAGTCTCTAAATGTGTGGTTTTTACATATGTAGCAATTAAGCTATTCCTCCTGCTGCTGCTAGGGACATTATTATACACCACTCCTGAAGCCTGGGGTAAGCTGTATAAAAGAATCACAGCAGCTCTGTATAAAAAGCTGTATAAGGAATTCTGAGAAAAGTTATGTGTATTCCTCTGTGTTGATCATTTAGTTAACAGCTGTGGGCTCTGTTAGAAGAATGAAAATACTGTAAAAGCGGGGGCTGCAGTGGGAACAACTTAGCTCTCAGATCACTAGCTGGGACAGTTCAGTTGCACTGTAATGCTACATGTAAGAGTGAGCCTGGCTGAAGCCGCTTCATACAGGACCTCACTGAGCACTGTCAGTTCTACTGCAGCCAAATGCAAATAGATGGAACATGCCGTGTTTGGAAAGTTGATGTAGTACGTGCCTTGCAGCTGACATTGTTAGGCGCACAGGCAGCCACAAACTGCTTTAGTTGTGGATTCCAGGTGGTCTTCAAAACTAGTCACATATATAATGCTTTGTAATAATCCCATTTGGCAACAACATAGACCCAGCTAACTGCTGTTAGGTCCTCAGCCAAGGGAAATGGCTGCAGTCTTGCCAGGAAAAATGAGGTACCAACAGCTAGTGACATGCCGGGTCAAAATCCCAAATCAGATAACCCAAATCCTTGTTTTGGTAGACAAATCCCATTGCCATAAATAATCTGAATATTGAATAATGACAGTACAGTGATCCTGCATAGGAGATGTTGAGTGGCAGTGGTGTGATGCTGCCAAGTGCTCTGTGGGAACAGCAGGAGAGGAAAGGGAATGGGATGTTTGGAAACAGAGTGAAAAGGTTTCTTCCTTCTGATAAATCTAACTTTAATGAGACTAATAAAAAATAATGAAGTAAAACAGAAAAACATCAAACAAAACAGAACATGCTGCCAATCATGGAGGCATGGATTTTTCCTATACGTGTAACAGAATTTCTCAGCATCTGCTGAGCTCAGCCTACCTTGGAAAGATGACTCCAGTACACTACAGAAGCAAGATGCCACTAATTAGATGCTTGGTGGTTTATTGTTTCATAGACAAAGTGTGGCTCTCCGCCAGCATAACTGCTGCTACTTGCAGGAATTCAGGGGCAACAGCATTTCACACCAGGTACTTGAAAGCATTTTGGGTGACATTGTTTTGCCCTACAACAGGATGCATTACAATGTGTTGGGTTTTGGGTTTTTGTTTGTTGTTGTTTGCTTGGGTTTTTTTTGGTTTGTTTTTTTTTTTAAAGGAAAATGCTATCAAGGTAGTTTGTATTTGTGCCAATTCACCTGACTTTGTTCTGTACCACATTGTGTAAATAGGTTCAGAAACTCAGTGTGGAAGACAAAATACTCAAGATATGCCTTAGATAGAAAGTCATGGGGTGTTTATGATGTTCAGTAAAAAGTCCATGTACTACTACTACTTAATTTAGCATATACTGAATTTAAAACTAGGAGACTTTTTGACAGCATCAGTGTATGTCACATCAAAGAAAAACAATTGCAACAGAGTAAAAAGAAATACACAAACGCACAAAGGAAAACATGCACCATCAAGAAGCTGGAATCTTACTTCCATTCCATCTAGTTTTCTGGCTGCTGTGCAGCAGGTAAGGTGAGGGTAATTGCTACAGCACCACAGAAGCTGAAGACATTGATAGTGCTCCCACTGAGCAATAGACATGTCTATAAACAAATTTCTCCACCATCCATTGTCCACCAGTGAACCTGGACTCCAGGATTTTTTCTCTCACCCCATACTACTAATTATCTCCTATGTCTCATGAAACACTATTTCAACTCTAATGGAAAGGACCAATCCTCCCATTCATATACTTTTTGGATTATCTATTCTGGGGACATAGCTGAAACTTCACCCTGGTGTTATAGAGTGACATGATCAAACCATTTGCAAATAATTATTGATATGTTTCAAATTGGGTAATTGCCTGATCAACACCAACAACAATATTTGTTCCTCTGGACAATTTATTAATGTAAAATCATATACGTTTTGTCTGAAGATGTGAAATGCTGGTAGGATGTTATTATGTCCATATCAGGTCTGCTCTCATAAAATCAGTCAAATATATAAGAGGCTTTTATTGTGTATTTGCTGCCAAACCCTTTGCTGGGTTAGACTAAATGTATTCTTTTATCTCACTCTTCATGTTGTGAACTTGATCTCATTAATGCTGCAGGTATAGGTGCAAATGGATCTGTCTTATCCCCAAACGACACCTACAAACTTACAACTTGTTTCATCACTAAATCAGCTATAAGTGGCTCTGTAGAAACAACAAAAATAACAATTAATAACAAAACCAACTAAAAGAAATACTTAAAAATAATACCTATAAAAAAAATAAAATATAGTATTCTGAAAGAATGATTCCAAGTAAAACGCTGGAGCGATCAGTAGCACAAAGCATATATATAGACAGTGAAGAACAGTGGTCATCTGATCAAAAGTTTCATAAAAGTTTAAAAACTCCCTCAAAATCCTCAGCAACACAAATTTTCTGCTTGGTGGCGGTAGGCAGCTTTAATTTACTGGAGGATAAATTTGTTAAATGTTGCATTCTTATGTATAGACTCAGACAGTGGTATTAATCTTTGGGAACACTGTATTTTTTTTTATTAGTAAAGCTAATAATATAATAAAAATAGTGAAATGCTCAGAATATATGCAATTATTTTGTCTCTCACAAGTCAATTACTTTAGTTCAGCACAAACAATACATTTTGTCCTTAACACGGTACTTGCATAACTCTTATTAAGAAAAGCCATACACACACACACACACACATACACAATAAATAAGTAAATCAAAACAAAATCCCACAAAACTCTTCAGCAGAAAATTTTTGCAGGAACTGTCATGAAAAAAGGCTATACTGAGTGGTTTGCAGCACACTGGAAGCAGCTGTCAGGCTGTGAATGAATTGTTGAAGTTTTGTTGGTCCTTAATATTCTCACAGCTTTAGTGTCCAAAGTCGCTCATTAGATCTGTCAAATTGCAATTGGGGATTTTTCACAAACATCAGTTAATATCCGGGTCCTGCACTGATAAGCTTAAATATCTGCTAAGGTTGCCAGGGTATTGGAGTACGTTTTTGCAGCAAACTGACCATCCTCGGGTTCTCTACACAGGAGTTTAGAGTTGGGTGTTGTTGCTCCCTCCTCTTTTCCCACTCACGTTTGGAATATTTATTCTTCTATGAACAAAAGGGTTGTAGGAATGGTTTTTAGTCTGTTCCTGGCTCCTGCCTTGGTCCCTTAGCAGCATTAAGAGCTATACAGGATCCAGGAGACACTTATTTAATCACAGTGAATGAAAACATCCATTGAAGTGGATGGAAAGAGCCCTACTCTTACAGTCTTTCATGAGCATAAATTCATGTAGACTCTTGTTGTTGACAGGGATGTTATGGAACGTCTGTATAATACCTTGGGGATTCTAGGCGGAAAACTATTCTCTTAGACCTGTAATTACAGTCCTCACAATAGGTTAACATTTGGAGGGTATGACAGGGTTGTCTCTTTATCTCCTGATATTTTATTCTGTGCTTTTCCATGATGTGTCACAGAGTAAACAAAGTGTATGTAGTTTTTTGGTTTACTGGGCAATGTGAGTGTGATAGGTTAAAAGTTACTCACCCCTGTGACTGGATATAGGAATACCATGTTCCCTTGTGACTCTGACTCCAATGGATCCTTATTACATAGATAATATTTGCCATAAAGACAGCATTCTATCTACAAAATTCAGTTTTCGTTTTCTGCTTTAATACACAGATTTTAAATCCAAAACTGTGTGATAGATTGACCCACAAAAACAGAACAAAACAAAACAAAACAAATAACCCAAACAAAAGCAACCAACCAAAATCCTATTTGAAGTTTTGATTATCTTGAATTCATATGAGTGTTTCCATTTTGTACTTTGCATTTCAAGTATAAAAGACTGGCACAGTTTCCTCTGTGTAAATCACTACATGATTCACCTGGCATGAAATTTCTGGGGACTTATTCTGGGCTCAGTTCTGTTTAACTGACTGCATACTGCCAATCTAACTTACTTTCTGCATACCTACTTATCTAAGCTGATCCTAAACCCAGTTCCTATTCCTGTAAGTGCAGGTACTGCAGTAATGTATGATACACATATACAAGTTGGTCCTCCTCTGTGGAGACATGATGATGCCCTTTGGTCAGGAGAAAATTCCTGCAAGGAAAGGAGGGCAAACAGGTCTCAGGGAGAGCACTAGAGCCCATACATAACATTAACTAGGAACTGGAGGGGGTTCTGAACTCTCATTTACCTTGGGAAAGGAATTGTTTTTTAATGTACTGAGGGCTGAATTAATTATTGAACTGTTGAAAGGGAGGCTACCAATCACTAGACAAGTGAAGACAAGACTATTCTGTGACCTTGAATGACTACAGGATTTGTTGCCAGTTCAATTTAGCATTTGATTTGTAGCTGATGTTGCTTCTTTTCAGAAGTATTGGAGTCAAGCAGTAAAAACATAGAGCGCATACTGAAACATAGCTTATTAGGTCAGCAAGAGTTTAGGTGGCTGTTACTAGTGTAACACTCCACTTTGCTAAATGCACCATGGTATGGTACTGAGAGTTGGCATTGTCATCAGGTGCTAAACTTGGAAAGTCTCAAATCACAGATTTTTGCTCTGGTTGTTTACTATAGCCAAGGACAGTAGTAGGACCTTATCCTCTATAAGGACAGGCAGTAAGGAAGTAGGCAAGTTTGGTGCTATGCTGAGTAACAAGCAGATCCAGTTGCCTCTTTGTTCAGTTTTCTGAAACTCTTACCTCCTCAGTTAGTGATTCCTGATAAAAAAGAAAGCTCAGGTCTCTACTATAATGTGGGAAATGCCACGCTTCAGTCTGTTATTGCTCTGGTCAAACACATCTCTCCGTTGAGCTGTCCAAGGGAGCATGAAAGTTATCACATTATTGGTTTATTCTTAAACAGCACATATTTAAGTTGCTGTTGGCCTGAGGATCAGTGTTTTCTCTTCATGAACTACCTTACAGTTATAGAGCTCTACACTGAAACAACCTTTTTGTCTAAATTACATCCAGCAAAGCACTGACAGGTATTTGTATGTTTTACTGCAGTTGGCTAATACTGGAAGCTCTGAGTCACCAGACTTAGAATACACATCGTCATGCACTGATGTATTATAACTGGTGTTGGACCTCAGCTGCATATGGATCTTAGCAGACATGCATCTCTAATTTCAGAGATACTATTCTTATATTATTCTTATATTTGGTTCTTCGCATCCAGGTAACTTAAATGTGGAGATGGGAGTGTGTTATGTAGGCTGAGCTATCAGGTCTTCTGAAAATGTAGAATTGTAAAAATGCAGTTATATTTTGTCATGCAAAGTGTCTTGGTGTCTTCTTCACAAACATTCTCATTCTTAATCACTCATGCGCCACGTGAAAGCTATGAATTGTAACAAAAATGTAGTTTCTGATCATAAATAAGTGGAACTATCATGTTGTCCGAGCAGAATAGCTCAGCATCTTTATCTGCCTACAGCCTTTCAAAATTCACAGTTTAGTTGTTTGTATGCCTAAATCCTCAATCAGCCCCATCTGACAGGGGTGATCTGAGCTTATCTAACCCACATAGGCATCAGTGAATTCATTTAAGATCGCAGAGCAAAATACAAGGAAACGTGCATTCCGCATATTTCATACATGCAGCGGCAAAAACATTCTTATTATTATCTTTTCCCTTTTTCAGGGATAAAAGAGTTTCTTCCTTACTTTGACATTTTATTGAGAGATATTTTCCCATTTCTAATAGCATCTGCTATGGTATAGCTGGCAGTTCACAGTTTTCTGTCTGGGCCAGTCAGAATGCTATTCATTTTTCACTCTTTCACTTTTTAGGAGTAACATTCTAGAAAAATATGAGGTCAGATCCTTTTAAAGTAGTTGGATTGATTTTAGAAAACTGTAGGTGCAGACAAAAAGGGAAAGTTTAACTGGGCATTCCACACAGACAAGTGCAAAGCAGAGGAAATGAGTCACTTCATTCCAGAAGTGGATAACCACAAGACACTAAGGTGTTAGTCATCAATTTAAAGTAGCCTTCTTCAGTAAAGCAGTCACATACAGGAATAATTGCTACTGTATATCAGTTACCCACTGCAACATGGTGACTTGGTATGATATACAGTGGTTATGAGGAAGTAAAAATCTTGACACTTGATACCCAAATGTCAATTGTCCATGCACTGCATAGTGCTCTATTGCATTGGTTAGATTTTGGGAGGAAGTTTTTCACACAGAAGGTGGTGATGCACTGGAACAGGTTGCCCAAGGAGGTTGTGGATGCCCCATCTCTGGAGGCATTCAAGGCCAGGCTGGATGTAGCTCTGGACAGCCTGGTCTGGTGGTTGGCAACCCTGCACAGAGCAGGGGGTTGAAACTAAATGATCATTGTGGTCCTTTTTAACCCAAGCCGTTCCTATGATTGGCACCTTGAAATGGAGATCCAGATGGCCTGTTGCATGTGTATGTAAAATAGATGAGTAAATATTCTCCAGTGCTACAGAACATCATGGAAAAGTTGGACTTGACAACAGAAGTTGACTGGCAAAAGGCAAAGAAGGATTTTTATTGCACTGTTTAGTGTAGACATTTGTGAAGAAATATGTGAAATAAGCAGGTTTATATTGCTGCTGCTGCTGCAGAGCATATTTGCACTGTACGCATTAAAGAACAATTCAACAGAAGTTAACTCTTGAGGGTATTATAATCACTGCTGCTAAGATTAGCAAGAAGGAAATCATATAAATGTTGGCTGTGACACACGAGCAAGTGTCTTATTGAGTGTGTCTACTGGCAGTTATTGCTGCATTATTTTACTGATGGAAATAAACTCAGATTGGAACAGAAACCTGGTATCAGAGTTTTAGTTTAGGTGAAAATCATAAAGCTTATGTGTTGGGTTAACCCTGGCCAGCAACCAAGAACCTATCTAGCTGCCTTCTCTCTTCCTTTTCCTACAGTATAGGGAAAAAATAGCGGGTAGGTGGACAGACTTGTGGATCAAGACAAAGGCAGTTTAACAGTTGAATTAAAAGCTGCAAGTGCAAGCAAAGAAAATATAGCATTTATTCACTTTTTCCCACTTCCTGGAAATCAGGGTCTCAGTGCATGTAATGGTTACTTGTGAAGACAATTGACAAAATCACAAATGTCCCCCCTTTCTCATTTCCTGGAGCTGTTGCTGCTGGCACATCATTGTATGGTATGGGATATCTCTTTGGTCAGGTCAGGTCAGCTGTTCTGGGTGTGTGCTCTCCCAGTTTCTTGCCTTCCCTTAGTCTACTTGCTGGTGAGAGGTAGAGTGAGGAAAAAGTGAAAGCACTGCTCAGACACAGCCAAAATACTGGTTTGTTATCAACTCTGTTTTAGTCACAAATCCAAAATACATCGTCATACAGGCTATGATTAACTCCATCCCAGCCAAACCCAGTACAGCCTACCAGGACAGAATAAGTAGGGCGTGAAGGATTCAACAGAGATTTGCACCTTCTCCTCCCTTTTGTGCTGCTGCTTAAAAAAGTAGTGCTTTTGATAAGCCAAGACATACACATCAATATTTGGTACTCTGACAGAAAATGAGTGAAGGTTGTATGCTGGCTTTTGTGGCAAGACATCCTGACTGCAGTCATCTGAATCTGAATCTTTTCTGCAATATCAGATGTCACATCTCTTCTTTTGAAGAATGGTAATTCCATAGGACATGCTGAAGCAAATTGAGCAGGAGTGTAGGTTCAGCTTTAATAAAAAAGACAGTAACATTACTTGCAATGTGTCATGTTTTCATCTCATGTATTAAACCAAGCCAAATGCAATATATAACTTCTGCCTTATTCATGTCAGAAGAGGTTACACATACAAAATGCTTTTGCAAAAGCAAAATGTACCAAAATTGTTATAGTACTACCAAAGAAGATTGATATAGTATAAATGATGATCATAGGTGATTAGTATCTGGAATAAAGATGATAAAGCATAAGTTTTTTGGGTTTCACGGTAGTTTCTTGTCCGAGATTTTTTTGTTTTAGGGTTCTGAATGTTAGCAGGGGATTCTATTGGGGAATATGCACTTCATTTCTACAGTGATAGAGCTGAGTGTAACTACAGAAATAGAATTGGTACAATGTGTGCTTTACACAGTGCTAGATTTTAGATCACTTTGCTGGGAAATGAAATAGTATATTATTAACAGTGCAAGGTGAGGGATTGAATTTCCCTTGTCTGAGCTGGCTCATTCAGCTGCATCTTCTTTGGTGACACAGAGGTCACCACAGCCTTGACTAGTCCCTAAACCTATCACAGAGAGTTCCAAGTATAAATTCCACTAAGGTTTTGAAATGCGTCATCCAAACTGAGAGGGAACTTCAAGCTATTATAACCTCGTTTTCAAAGGAAATCAGACATATGTACATGCTTGACTAACTCTTCTCTGCAAATAATTTTGATGACCGGCCCACTTCACTTACAACCGACAGGAGTGTGTCGATCTCTTAATTAAATTTTACATCTTAAAAAAGGCATGAGCTGGACTGGAGAGAGATCTAGTTAAGCTGGAATTAGAAGAACTGTTGCAGTAAGTGACCTGCAGTGCTTAGTCTGTTATCTGACCAATCAGTCCTGACATGCAGATTGAGCTGTCAGGAGCTCATTTTAGTAGTCTGGAGCCCTTTGAAATGAGTCCTTCCAGTCTGGATGGCAGTAGAAGGAACTGGAGGGAGTTAAGATGTGTTGCTGAACAGAAAAGTGAAGAAGACTTGGGCATTACAACAGAAGTGATATTGCAAAGATTATGTAGAGTTCAGATTTGAATTTGTTACTGCAAGGATGTTAAAGGAATGCTCAAAACACGTGTAGGAAATGATGGTTTATTAGTTTTGTTATTCTTAGTCAGTCTGGTTTATTCTCCTTTTCTTTTCTTCCTTATCTGAACAGCTCTAGTCTCCTCAGCCTATCTGAACAGCTCCTTCTGCCCTCTATATCTGGAGCCATCAGATGGCACACCTAAGTAATAGTCCTCTGAAGATTCATACAATCTGTATCACAGTTTATATTTAGAAGCATTTCTTAAACAATGAGGCATCTAACTTTGTCCTCCTTTATTAACAGTGTTTTGTATTTTTTGCAAAATTTTTACTCTAACTGGCATTGTACATGAAGAATAACGTAGCATTATTCCTCATAATAGGAGAAACTGGGCATTTTTCATGTTGATAGCCAAAGCAGGGCATCAGTTTTCTACTAAAGAGGAAAGAGCAATTTAATGTTATTTACTGTGCAGTATCCTTCAAATATATTGTCCTTCTTTGTACAAGCACCATGAATTTCTCCAGCACGCCTTTATTTACTTTTGGTTGCATACCCTCAAATGTAAATGCAGTATGAGAAATCTAGCTCATTATTTGTCAGAGTTTTTAACTGGTTCATTTTCTTTAAGTCATATCATATGCATTTTCGATTACTTTATACAAAACATGATTATTTCAACTGCTTCTGCTCTGCTAATGTAAATTTGTTTCTAATGTTAAATTCAAGATTAAAATATTAAATTGTGCAAATGAGAAAGTGAGGAAAAATTACCCTGCAAGTCAGATGAAATATTAACAAAACATTTTGAAAATAATGAATGTCTGCTGGAGAAAATTATAGGGAGTGCAATCACTATCTTGAGAAAAATTATATCTTTTGCTGTATTCTAGTAGCTGTTTATTTATACTGACTAGAAGACATGTACAGCAACACTTTTTTATTGCCAAATTAACAGATGCTTTTCTCTTACAATCCTTTTCTAGATTTCTTTAAGGTATATATATTAATATGCATTTTTTTAAAAAAAAAAACAACCCAAAATCTTCAGAAAAGTAGTCACAGAAGGAGAGTATATACAAATACTACAGGATAGCATTCACTTAGCTTCTTAGTTTCCACAAGAAGTAAACAATAAGAAGCTTTAGCTGTACAGCTACGTATGTGCACTTCTTTGGAAATGAAAATATGTTGCACTTCAAGAAATTCTGGCTGGGCCTGATTGTATGTAAGAGATCAGCTGATCAGCAGAATTTCCATTGAAGTTGGCTGGGAAATGCAACTGGTCCCTTGCCTTGAACTCTGTTTGATCATAACATCTAGTCCAAAACACTGTTTGGTAACCACGTGCCCAAGATGTTTGCTGAACTGCTCCGAGGAGTATTGTTTTCAGTCATCCCTAGGGGAATGTATTTTCTGTGCTTTCAAATATCCTTGCTGCTAAGAAAACTAACGGTAATTTTGGCTGCATTAGGTAAAGTGTTGCCAGAAGGTCTACAGAGGAAATCATTCCCTCCTGCTTAGAACTGGTGAGGCAGCATCCTCGCTGCTGTGTCTATTTGTGGGCTCCATAGTACAGCAGAAAATGTGGACATAGTGGAAAGAGTGCAAGAAACACAAACATGGTGGAGGAACTGGAGCAGCACTCCTATGAGGAATGATTGAGAGAGCTAGGACTGTTAAGCTTGGAGAAGGGGAGGCTCTGGGGAGATCTCATCAGATACCTCCTAACACCCAGAACTATGCTGGTGCTCAGTGTATTTGCCTTTGGATCAGCGCAATACAAGTGTTGTTGACTCTTGTTTGTCTGTGTCCATGTGTTAGCCTTCAATCCAATCAAGTAGAAAGCCTGTTGTGTCTCATCCATTCAGTTTTGTTGAAAGCTCCCATGTTGCACCAAGTGACAGCATTGTTTCTGGTCAGCAATCTGTTAATGTGGACTAATTTGATTATTATTTCTATGATGTTAATCTAAAAGTAATTCTCAGAAATTCAGATTTGAAAATCTTTAAAATTAACAGTTTAATTAATCAGAAAAATTTCTAGCAAGGGCCAAAAGGCAGCTGTGTATAACTCTAACCACCGCACTAGGTCCATAAAATATAAATCATTTGCCAAGTCTACCTTTCTTCCAGACCCCAAAGCCTTCGGTAGCAGCAACAACAGTTTCTCACTCCTACCTGCTGGTTTTGAATCATATCACTAGTAGTATGGCAGTGAAAATGCAGGGTCAGTAGCTGTGCTTCAATGGCACTACTGCACATGCTCTGAAAACACTGCTCACCTACTAATTTAGAGAATTCAGAGGGTCTTAGAATTTAGGCTATATGAAGAATAGTGATATGAAACATTAAATCTATGCGTTTGGCACTTGAAAATGAATTGCATTCTGAACACTTTTATAATGAGAATTGTACGTGCACAGATACAAGCATGAAGTTAACGCAATTCGGGGAATTACAGTTCATTCTCCAGGAAGTTACTCCCCACCATAATTCACTGACTTAGTCCATTGCAGTGGCAAGTAAAATGGTTTACTTAAACTTAAATGCATTTCTTCTAGATTAAACTGTCACCAGAATAAGTCACAGCCTTAGTAGCCTTTCGATGAGATGAGATATATTTTGAAGATTAATTTTCTTGCTGAAAGAAGGTAACGGTAATACTGTGTTTGGAACCCATTTATAATTGAGATGCTTTTTTTTTTTTTTTCCCCAGTGTATCATAGTTAAATATCATTTTCTTGACAAGTCTTTTCATCTTGACTATTTTGAGGTGTATAATCCTCCACAAGTGATACAATAGTTTTTTGGTTTTTTTTAATGGCTACAGACTGGGATGCGTCAAACTTGATATTATGGTCTCTTAATGTCAACAATCTGCAGAAACATATGTTTTGAAGCAGAGAGCTGCTAATTAAAATGCAGTTAGTACAAACGAATTCGCCAGAGGATTTAAAGAGAAAAGGTTCTTCTCCTACAATGGAATAAAAACAAATTATTTTCTTAGATTTTGAAATGTATTTCAGAAGGAGGGAAGAAGCTAGGATGCAAGACATAACAGTTTGTCAGGTGAAAAGGGCTAAGGTTCACAAGAAGTCAGCACAGCTTTTCCTGAGTCTTGTGTTCTTTTTCCTGGTGGGACTGAAATGTGGAATTCTCCCTTTGACTTTGTTGGAGATGTGTTTTAGCACAAAGAACAGAGTCTGAAGGGAAATTCATGCTGTAGAATGGAGAAGATACATATAAAATAGGTAAAAAGGAGAAGAATAAAGACCTCCCTAAACACTGGGTCCTGGGCAAAAAATTGCTGTAAATTCCAGCAAAAGAAATTTCTATTAAACACTGAGGATTTTTTTATTTTTTTTTTTTTAGCAGTTAGAATAGATAAGCTCTGAGAAAATTTGCTGGAGGCAGATGTGGAATTAGTGATTTTTAAGTAGGGCTTCAATAAGATGTTTAAAGAAGTTAGGCAAAATTTAAAAGAAGACATACTGTGAGAAATGATTTATGTCTAGGTGATTCTGCTGAAAGATCTAGGCTGGTTAGATGGCCTATTTTGTTCTTAAATCATTTGCTGAAAACACTTCCAGACAGGCCTGTTCTGCCCTATTGCTGTCTTCTTCCGGGATAAGGCTAAATGAAAGGCTCCTTCAATTCAGGCTTAGAAAACAAAATGGGGATAATTTTGTGCCATCTTTGGGTCAGTGGAAACAAGCAAAATGAAATCCAGAATAGGACACATTCAAAAGATCTCTGCCTGAAGAGTTAAAATGAAATATGTTTCATTTATCATGCCTTATTTCTTTGACTCTGAGATCTCAATTTACTCTACAGAAAACACTATCACCCACCTTTCATTCTGTACAGAAGAATATGCACAAGTTTGGGTTTGTTGAGAAATAGATCTAACCATCAAGTAGATCTTTTCAGTATCAAAAGTTTGCCTGCCTTTTACTTCTTGTTTTTAGATTAAATTAATTTGAGATCATGGGGGCAGTGTCACAGAGCTGAATGTCTGCTGTTTATGAGCTTTTGTCTACTGAAGAGGAGGAATAGAAAGTTCAGTGAGATAAAACTCTGTTCCTATTCCCTCTGAGAATATTTATTTTTGGGTGAAGGAAGATAAAAGTTACAGCAGTTTGAACATGCATTGACTTAAGTAATTTCCTGTTTTCCGGGCTTAGTTTTGCTGTTTGTGTGTTTATTCTTCCCAGGCAGATGGTGTGAGTGTTTGGAGCAGCAGAAATTATGCCACAGTTGTGTTAACACTATTTTCATCTTTTCTTTGATGTTGCCAACTGTTCTCATTATAGTGAGCATCTTGTCACTGGGATGTGATTTAGTTGAAAGGCATTTTCAGAAATTCTCCAGAAAACGCTACAGCACTGAGGCAGAATCTACTTTTCTTGTACTTTTTCTCTGTGTTCTTTTGGAAAGGCCGATCATTCACTGATAACTAGGGGGATGAATTTCATTTTTTTCCTTCTTATTGGCTCTTAAGCTAGAAACTACCTCTTCTCTTGCCACACATGGATTATTTTGTATTATGGAAAAAGACAAATGAGAAGAATGGAACCTGTATTTCTTGGGCTTCGAGTGTATTTCTGTACAGCTGATTATAATGCAGCTATAAAAATTTACTTATGTAAAGGAGAAAGAATCTGCAGATTTTAATTTCAAGTATTAAAATAACCTTTGAAAGTGGTAACCTTAAAAATACATTTTTCCCCGCTTTCAGGAGTTTTCCAGATAGTCCTAAATGGTAGGTACACCACGACACACAGTCTTGAAGAAAATGGTATCTGACAGCTTCAAAAAAATTATGTAGGAGGAAAAAAATATATCATTTTAATTGTCAAAGCAGAACATGGGAGTGCTTCAGGGTTGAGCTGCGTATAGAACATCAGCATGCAGATAATGAGTGCAGTGAAAAGGCATCGTTACTCAGATATTATCAATTTTTTTTTTGCTTTGTTTAATTGAAAATATAGAGTTTGATCTCAATGAATATCCTACATTTAATCTATAATCACACATTAAAATTAAAGTCTAAAAAAATAGAAGAGATTTGTATTGCTGGTGCTTTTGGATTTTTCTTTCTGGTATTTTGTGACGGCAGGAATGTTCACAATAATGTTAACTTTGAAGTGCAAAATGTTTGAGAGTATTTGATCAATATATATTTTGAATTTATAAATAAATTTTCATGTCAAATGCTGGATTCTAAGAGCAATACTCATACTGGCAGGAGTCAGATCCAATAATATGTGACCCACATAAGCAATGAAATCTAATTGAAACTGTTCAAATTGCAGATGTTGGTATGAAATGCTTGTGAACAACCTTCAGAGCAAAGCTCGTTCATCTAATTATCCACTGGGTAACTCTGAATAACAAACAAAATTGAGCAAACTGTAAGCTTCTCTTCAACATTTCTTCAAAAGAAAGATGCTTTATCTGTCCAATTATTCACAATGTATTTGTTCAGCTGTAATAGCAGTGATATATACAAAGGTTCCCTCTGGCAAATTATATCACTACTAATATAGTTCTACACTTGCTGAGCTGCTTCGTACAAAGTTCCTCCTAACGTCCACTAATGTCTACAGAGCACTGAGGAAAAAGCTGAGGATTAGGTTGTTGTGACTGTGAAGGAGAGCTGCAGAAATGAGTTTGCAATGTCCTTTGCTGCACAACTTTTTGTGTTAAAATCCACAAAAACCTAAATGCAGTTTTGCAGTCAGCAGAGAGACTATCAGACCTTTGTACTGCTTGTGTCTTGTTATCATGGGCATTACAAATACTCTTTCCCTTGCATTAAATCTCAGTTGCTGTTATTTTGAAAATTATGGCATATATTTAGCAGGGAAATGTCAGAAGTTTTTGTGCTTCTGTAGGTAATGTATGTGAGAAAACGCTTGATGTTTTAGACCCTCAGGTCCAGATGTTAAGCACAGTATCCTTATGCCTGTATGGACCCACTTCTTGAATGTTCCATTTATGATTCCCACATGTTGTTCTAGCCTTGCTGGTAACTGTGTGATGGTAGGAGCAGATTGACTTGAACTCCATGTGGTAGTGGGACAAACATTCTGGTAGTAGGCCTACATTCTGATGGTTTCCATTATATTATTATTATATATTTCAAGATAATAGACATAAAACTTTCTCATTACATTTTAACTCACTAACTCCTTTGTTATCCTGTTTGTCATCCTGATCTGAAGTGAGGTATCTTTAATATTTGATGTTCCTTAAATCTCTTTAATTGTTTTCATTATACCGTCATCTGAGAAAAGGTTGTATTCTCTTGAGGAAATAAGGAAGCTATGGATCACAGAATAATGGAATTTTATGGGTTAGAAGGGCCTTCTGGAGATCATCTAAGTCACCCCCACTTCTAAAGCAGATTGGTGTTAGAAGAGATTACTGTTTCTCAAACCAGTAAATTTTGCATTTTATGTGTTGTATGTCTGTGCTCAAGTGCTGACGGGGGCTTCTGTGAGGAGAGGCCAGGTCTGCCCTGTGCTGGGCACAGCCGGTGCCAGTTGGCTCCAATGACACCAGCACAAGGTGATGCTGGGCCCCACTGCTAACATAGCTGTGCCTTGGAGAAATGGATTTGACAAAGGTTCAGAATGCTGTGTGTCAGTGAGGAGTGTGGAAAAAAAAAAAATAAAATATGAAAAACTACTCTGCAAACACCAAGGCTGGACAAAAAATGTTAAGGAGGAGGTGCTACAGGTACAGGAGGAGAGATTCTCCTGCAGCCATGGTGCAGAAGGAGAACGTGGTGGAAGAGGCATAGAGAAGCACTTATCATGCAGCAGCCCACCAGGGCATATCCAGCAGGGCAGGTGGATATCTCCTGGAGGAACTGCAGGCAAGAGAGAGCCCACAGTAATACAGGTTTATCCTGAAGGATTGCAATCTTTGGAGAACAGCCCTGGAGCAGGGGAAAGTTATGAGGGGGAATGAATGGCAGAAAGGACCATAATCCCATTGCCCTGTGCTCCTAGGTGGGTCAGAGAAGTCAAGAATGAAGGGAGAAAGGTAGAGCCTGGAAAAAGGGGATGGATAGGAAGAAAATGTTGTAATTTCTTTTCCTTTTTTATTTCCTCACAGTTCAAATATTTTATTCGTCATAAAATGAGCTTTCCCCAAGTTGAGTTTGTTTTGCCCTGATGGTAATTGGTAGGTGATCTCTCTGTCCTTACACTGACCCATGAACTCTTTTATTTTCCTCTCCTGTCCTGGTTAGGAGGGGCAGTGAGTGGGCAGCTGAGTGTATAACACCACACAGAGATCATGAAGTCAAAAGTGCTTTTCTATAACAAGTAGTTTTCTTTAAATATTTAACACTTAAGTGTTCAGAGAAGTATTTTAACTCTTGAAAGTATGTTTTATGAAATACAGGAAGCCCACATACGCCTAGGATCCAGTGTGGTTTGGATGGATTTTCTGTGTTTCCCAGCAGGTGGATAGATGCTCTCCACTGTATTCTTCTTTTTGAGTTATCAAACTTTCCCAAAGTTGTATTACTAACTTCAAGACTTGCAAGTGACCAGAAAATTTGATAAATGGCTACTGTGTGTACTGTGTGTAGTCCTCTTTACTTGATTCTATCAAGTGACTATTTGAAGACTGGCCTTCAAAGAAAAGAGTGCATAGAGAGTATCAAAATGCTTTTCTGGTATAAAATCTATGATTTTTTTTTTTCCCCCATGGAGATGTTACAACATGGGATTTTTTATGTTCTACTGACAAGATTTCCATGTTGAAAATCTTCATATGATGTCAACAAAAGTAAGAACAGAAGAAAATGGAAATGAGATGATGTCATTTAACACTGACTACTGACTCTAGGTTATTTTAAGAACAATTTCTGCAGGGTTAATTGACCAGGTGAGTGATATGTTTTTAATCTCTATATATGAAATTTTATTATTTAGTGTCTGTAATTCTTGTTTTCTATTTCTGTTTGTCTTGTTAGGTACCCTTCGTAATAAAGAAGGAACAGGAGAGCAGGGAGATGCAGGACAGCCTTGTGACAGACACATTTGGGGAGGGAGGAAGAGAAGTCTTGAGCCTTCTGGAGACATAAATGTATGTAAGATTAATGTTTGTTTGCACATCATTTTCATATGGAGTATGCCGTCTCATTAATAAGATATTCTCCTTATATACTGTTAAAGAGAGAAGTGAAAAGCTTGGTGAATTTGCCATGCCCACCTTTTTTGAAACATCATAGCTTTTTGAAAGGAAGACAGGGCTACTATCATTAGAATTATATGACTTTGTACACTCCTCTGAAAGGCTGATTTTATGAGCAGTTTTACAGACCTATTACTCTGCTGGCATAAGTAGCAGAATGTTTTGTATTGTTGTCATTTTTGTTTCAAGGATGTTCCGTTATACATGAACAAATGGAACTTAATGATTGGAATGTCTCATATGCTTTGAAGAAATTAAAGGATTTTATCATCACACTTAAGATACGTGATAGTTTGCAGTGTGGAATTCACTTGTCTACATCTATTTCAGCAGTGGCTTTTGAAAGGATGCTGACACCTTTGAGAAATTAAAAATGTTCTCCAAGACAGGGAGATGTACAACTTTATGAGAACTTCCTTACTTAAGGATTGATCAAGTAGGAACTAGGAACACAACAGTGAAATCCACACTGTCTCCAGAGCACCACGTAATGATCCTTAGGACCTGCATATATAGCAGAAGAATTGTGTGTAAATCTTATAAAAATTTGGATGGCTAAGTCAAATTCAGCTTGAAAGTTAATATGAGTAATAAGCATAAACTTCACCAGGATTCAGCATAAGAACACATTGCATGGTTTTAAAGACCCTAAAGGGAGCTATAGTATCATCTTTCAAAACATTGTTCCATATGCACTGAAGAAGAAGACAGCTTTCAAATATTTCTGTGTGTTTCTAATTTCACAAGTGGCTACTTGAGAATAACATTTCAATATTGTTCTGGTCTTTTAAATTAGACAGGAATATCTACAGTCCTGAGGCATTAAGCACTAGTAATTCACAAGTCTATACTGGTAAGGATAGTCCATTTGGATTTTTCAGAGTTAAAATCAATAAAAGATCTTTTTGGTAAAATGATATTGGGAAGAGGCCTTAAAGCAAAAAAAATAATCAAATGTAAGTAAAGCCTTTTCCCAGATGGCAGCAGCAGTGATGGAATCCATCAAGAGCTGGTTCTGGACAATGCCAGGTTTAGGAGTTTATGCCCTGTAAATTTCAAATTATGCTTAACTTCATAGCCCTGATCAATGATTTCTAACTGCCAATGCCTTTTTGGCTTCCAGCACAGTGTGAGTTTGACTTCTGCAGTGGATATGCACAAAAATGTGTCCAGCTGGCCTGGAGTCACGTTGTGTCTACTATTATTTGAGCCCTGCAAACTACACATTGTAGTAGGAGAAAAGACATAACTTCTACGTATAAACAATCAGTGAATTGTCTTGGTCTCTAGGCTCCTTTTTGCAAAATTGAAAGCATTTTTATCCTCATTACATTCAGGAAGCATTCAAGAAACTCAGCACTTCATAGGATGGACTACAATTGTGAAATTTTTTTAATGGGTGAAAACAATAAAACTGGAATTTAGGTGGAATCATTTTAACAAGTGAATATGCACTGTACTTAGAATCACATAATGATAGAATCCTTAGAGTTGCAAAGGACCTCTGTAGCCCAACTAGTCCAACTCTCCTATGATGAACAGGGACACCATAGCTAGATCAGGTTGCCCATTGCTTGATCCAGCCTGGCCTTGGAAGTCTCCAGGCATGAGGCATCAACCACATCTCTAGGCAACCTGTTCCAGTGCCTCATAATCCTCACTGTAAAAGACTTTTTCCTTATATCCAACCTAAATCTACCCTCTTTGAGTTTGAAGCCATTTCCCCTTGTTCTACCACCACAGACGCTGCTGGTCTGTCTACTTCTTTCTTGTAGCTCTCCTTTAGATGCTGAAAGGCTGCTATCAGATCATCTCAGAGGTTCTTCTCCAGGCTGAACAGCCCCAGATCTCTCAGCCTATCCTTGTAGGAGAGGTTTTCCATTTTGTGGATGATTTTTGTGGTCCTCTTCTGGACACACTTCAGCAGGTCCATGTCTGTCCTTACTGGGGACTCCACAGCTGGATGCAGTATTTCAGGTGAGGCCTCACAGTGAAGAGTAGAGGGGCAGGTTCACTTGCTCAGTCTGAGCAACTCCCCTCCTTCCTCACCTGCCCCTTCTGAACAGCCTGTAGCCTTTGATAGCCACACTGTAGTGATGAGAATAATCCCACCAGGTTTCAGTGATGGCAAATGTATTGTTGTTTTCTAGAACAGTAGCACAGTAGCTTCCATCTCCTCCTGTTTATTTCCCAAGCTCTGAGCGCTGGCATAGAGGAACTTCAACTGAAACTTGCAGTCACTGTTTCTTAGTCAAAGAAAGGCATTTATTTTCCTTGTGCTTTAGAGACTTGTTGCCATCTTTAGGATGTTAGGATAATTCTGCTTATTGCTTTGAAATAGTCCTAGTGATGATCTATATGTGATATAGAATCAATTTTGAGAGATTAAGTAGGATTCAGATGGTGCATATGTGATGTGCTAATTCTTTATATTGGGTACATTTAACCACATATCAGCCACATTTGTTGTAGCATCAAGAGACTCAGAAAACAGCCACATAGGGGCAGCACACATTTATGCTCAACTGATGCAGGGCTTGTATGCTTTCCTCACCAGATCTGTGTTCTCTTTAAATAAAAAGAAAATAAAACACAAATAACAGCCCTCGACAGTTGTCAATCTAGATTTTTCCACTGATAAGCACAATCTATTGACCACTTCCTTTCTGAAAATATTGTAAAAAAGGTAGGGAAAAAATACATGTTTACAGGCAAGATCTTTTCCCCCCCCCCTAATTTTATTTAAATTATTAGTATTTTTTCTAGCCATCTTTTTGAAGAAGGCGTGGTGCTTAATATTGAGGTCTGCTCCTAATATATTACATCAATAGCTTTTGATTTTCAGAGATAGCTGGCTGTTAAAAAAACACACAAAAAATTACTCATTCTCAGTGGCAGAAAAATTGCTGGCTTTTGTTGTTTCTGCACTGAAGGTATCAAACAAAAGCTCTGAAAACTCCTTGAACAAGTAATTTTGCACATAACAGATTTTTTATTTATTTATTTATTTTTTGCTGCTGATAAGAAGTAAAGATTAAATGTCAGTTCTAGTATGAGCCTCCTACAGGGTAAGAGAAACAAAAGTCACATTTATGAACATCTTTGCCTGTTTGCTGATTTTCAGGATAGAAACCCAAAGGTATTTTGATGAACATCTTGCATATGGATGTACGTCAGATTTAATTTTCATTACATATTTTCTGTTGTTTACATTGTGAGTTCTATGTTTTACTGCAGAAATTACTGTTTGCAGTAGTGTGCAGGCAACTAAGAGGTGATTATTTTATATAATTAATAATGGTAATTGCACATAATTATTATTCTATTTAAAAACAGCAGCTTATATACACTTCCATAGGGAGGCAGCAGTAGTCTAACTTCCATGGGACCTTATCATAATGTTCATATAACCTTACGATACGCGCCTGTGTATATTTTCCTGAAACTTACTTAAAATGGCTTATATGCAGCATTTCATTTTCTGAATAAAAGGTATCACTGTTTGTTGCAGTGGTGGGCCTTTAAATAAAGGGATTCTGGATTTTTACACCTTCATTTTCAGCAACTCAGTTTTTCCAGAAAGTGATTGTAAATGCTGAAAACTCTCATGTTTGCTCACTCAGATGTGAACATTTCTCCAAAGTTAAAGGGGAATCAATTTTGCTCGTTTTTAATGATCTGAGTACGTAAGATTGTTGTGGTTCTCATACTTCCAGACAATTGCTCAGAAGTTATCTGTTCTTGGATAACTCAGAATTGGATTGATTGCAAGACTTCATATGTGGCATGAACAAAATTACTAAGGTGAAATATGAGTTTTAATGAAGTCAAATTATAATGATAGAAAACTTCAGGATCTACATATAGCACACTCCACATATTCAGGCACTGGTACCAGCATATCAAGCAATGAACTTAGTACTGTGCCCAAGCAGCTAAGCTAACAAAGTTCGTTGAGGAATTATCACTCTTCTCTTAGGCGCATTATAGCAGTAACATTATGTCACAGATATTTCCCTACTCCAATGGCTTGAACTATTTTCCTACATGCTACTCATGTGGATTGTTCAAGCTGGAGGAGAAATGTGGTGTTATTCCCCATTAAGGACTTTCACCCAGTTTAAACTCTGAGGGTGCTGGCAAGTGTACTGCTAATGTAAAATCCGCTGTGCCCTTTGTTGGCTGCACTGAAGGTGCAGCTTATTTGTCTTTATCACTTCTCCTTCTGGCTTTTATGATTTGCAAAAGATCATATTGCTGTCAAACCTGATATTGTACCGCAAATGAAAAGAATTGAAAAAGCAGGTGATGCATTTCCTATAGCCAATTTCAGAAGATTCATTTTAAGATTAGTCAGTACTGAAACTATCGTTTAGGATACTTTGAGTTAATTTCTTTTTCTGTCTGCTTGCTCTGACTAAAGAGCAAAAAGCAGTGACCTGCAGTAGCCTTGCTGAAGTAAGAGTGACCACACTGTGATGATACAGCTCCAAAAAGTGATTTGATTAGCAGCTCAGAATGTTAGCAATTCAATTAAGTTAGTCCCCGCTGGTATGAACTCAGTACCTGTATCTGTGCAGACTGTTCACCTATTCCTCTGCACTATAGCCGTGTAATGACTTTCCATCCTCTGTTGCTCCCTCATTCATGCTGTGACACTTGCTTGGGGATTCATACAGTAAACCAGATTAGAAAGCTGAATAGCTGTTCTTTTTGCCAAATTATATTTCAGCTGCATCAGTGAACTGATCCAGTTTTCCATGCAGCCTTGCAAAACTTTGGCCAACCAAAGCTACATTGGATAGATGGTTACTGCTAGTGCAGATGACTTCCTAAAGCCTCATTGCTGCTGAGAAAATGATGCATAAATGAGCGTTAAGAAAAGCTTCGTCCAAAGCCCATCGTGGTTATGGCATTACCAGACACACAAACAATGGCCCAATATGTAGAACTGGAGCACATCACACTTGTGAATTCTGCTTACATAAGATGAGCTATGAAAAATCAGTAGGCTATGTATTGAAAGGCATACAATTAAAATGTGATGAAACTGCCTCTGATTCTTCCAAGGGTAAATTTGTTTCTTCTAGAGAAAGGTCTGTATGGATTTTAACAATTTGTTCAGCTAAAATACTCTAATCATAGAATCATTTGAGTTGGAAGGGACCTCTGGAGGTCATCTAGTTCAATTCCTCTGCAATGAACGAGGGCATCCACAGCTAGATCAGGGTGTTCAGGGCCCCATCCATTCTCTCCTGGATCTGTGGATACAGCATTCTTTTTAGAAATACTAAGCTATTGCTAAGGTAGCTAGCCCAGGTGCTTCCAGTGATCTGGGTAATCAGCCACTTGAACACCTACACTGCAATTTTAGCTACTATTGTTAATATTTGTAGTAGCAGTACATGAAGGGAAAAAAATAAATTGAAGCTATTTACAGCAAGTGGTAAGAAGAAGCCCTCAGAAATAAAAAGAAGTGTTATTGAAAGTTATGCAGAAAATACATGCAGCCTTCAGTATGACTTTTTGAAGAGCAGTACTTCTCACATGAAGGACTTTCACCAAAGAAATTCAGCCCGAAGTACTTTGGATGTTTTTTATTTACTAAAATAGCATCAGAATGATCAGAACCAGAAATGAGAGCTGCACTGATAGAAAAAAAGTAGTAACAGAGGCTTCTCACAGGCTTACGAAGTTTTTTCTTTGTAAAAACAAGGGCACCTTCTCCACATGAGTGTTGGTCATGAGTGGGGCATGGAAGTGGCTTCATATGTGAAGATCCTTGTTGAATTACCAGTGCTAACAGCTGTGCTGATGTAGATGATGTGTTTTTGACACTGAATGTCCTGCAAAATCATCTTAATTAATATATAGGTGGTATTTACCAGATGGCTCAATTGAACAGATTTTATCCTAGATTGCTAATAACTTGCTGAAATATTTTTGAGTAATTTTGCTAATTGCTCTCAGTTGTGAAGTACAAGTTTGTTTGTTACTGTATCAGTGTCACAAGATGAAGGTAGCTGTCTGTACTTTCATACTAGTATATCAGTTGCTGAACAAACTTGTTTGCATGTGACAGTATCTTAGGAAGAACGGCAATTTCTCCATTGCTGCAATGAGCAAACCTTATTTTCCATAAATGCCAAGAAACAGTTAATAATAAGGGTTAGTAAAAGGATCAGAAAAAAACAAATGTTTGGAATTCAAATGAAGGCTCATGAATACTGCCTCACTAAATGCCATGCCACATTTATGACTTCAGGGCAAAATATATGAACACCAGACAATGTGAACATATTAATTAATGCTAATTACATCTCTGAAGTACAGATGGGGTCTATTCTCTTGACATGAGTATGTAATATATTTGGCATAAATGTGATTTAATATATTTATGCAGAAAAAATATTCTGTAGTTTGCAAATACACAATCAGCTGTCTTTTACTGTAGAACATGTTATACGCTATAGCCAATCCACACTGACCTGCAGTGTGAATGGTCATCACCATATTTATCACATATTTACAGTGTTACAATGACTCTCGGGAATTCTTAAGCTTTCTGCTGTTCCTGCTGTGTGACTTTTGGCACAGCAGATGCAGATGGAATGCAGGTAGAGATTGCATAGTCTCAGTCATATCACATAACTGAGGATAAGAGGAGGAAAAAAATTCTTCTTTAAAATCCACTTTCTGAAATCCACCGTGGTACAGGCACCAAGTCTAAATCATAGAATCATAGAATGGTTTGGCTTGGAGGGGGTCTTTAAGATCATCTAGTTCCAGCCCCCCACTATAGGCAGGGACCACTCCAACTAAACCAGGTTGCTCAAAGCCCCATTCAGCTTGGCTTTGAATGCTTCCAGGGAGGGGGCATCCACAATCCCACTGGGCATCCTGTTCCAGTGTCTCACCACCCTCACAGTATCAGTCTAAATGTACCTTCTTCAATTTAAAGCCATTTCCCCTCATCCTATTGTTGCATGCCCTTATAAAATGTTCCTCCTCAGCTTTTCTGTAAGTGCTTCAGGTACTGGAAGGCAGCTATGAAGTCCCTCTGGAGCCTTCTCCAGGCTGAAAAGTCCCAGCTCTCAGCCTGTCCTCATAGGGGAGGTGCTCCAGGCCCCTCCAGATACATCCATGCTGATGTTACTGGTGGATGTTCCTATTGGAGGTCACATGCTCACCAGCTGGCGATACTCTCTGGCGCAGACAGGAGGCATGATTTCTGTCTTGCTGCAGCTACACCCCTGTAAGAAGCCATGCTTTTTACAGTACTGTCTCAAAGTTTGCTGAAATGGACAAGTTCAGGCAAGTCCTGGCCAAGGTTCCAGGACTCCCTTTGTCTGAGACACACAGGAACCAAGGTTCGAGAAATCCCTTTGTTTAGGAGATGGACAAGTCCGGGAGCTACGAAAGGGAGATAAGATACTGATCAATGGCCCTTAAGTGGTCTTTTGTGTAGGCCTATCTCAAGGAAGATGGCCATCTCTGAGGACTGATGGTCCTTAAGTGGTCTTTCTCTCGTGTTGGCCCATCTCAAGGAAGATTGACATCTCTGAGGAAATCACATGACTCTGACCCGAGCCGTCCCGAAATGTCTCGAAGGCTGGAAAGAAGGATAAAAAGGGCACGGACAAACCCCGAATCTGGAGGTTTTCTGACACCAGATGCCTCACTATGGAAACAAGGAGGTTTTCTGTCATCAGATGCCTCTCTACGCGAGTGCCTGCATGCTGAAGAAGATGCCTGCACGCTGAAGAACCTTTGTGGGCATCTAGGTATCTGACCTCAGATTCCTCCACCGTTGTCCTACTGCTGCCTATTATCTCTTCTGGGATTGCTGCTCCAGACTCTGCTCCGAGGGACCTTGCTGCCCGAGACTCCACTTCCTGAGACCTCGCTACTCTGACCATCTTCTCTGCGTTTCATCGATCTGTGGCCTGCTACTTCGCTGCTGCTCTCCCCTACGCTTATTTTGCCCCAGACCAACGTTAACAACATGCTACGGGACGCTGCTGCATCCAGGAAGTGACTATTCCCCGCTTTAACGTAATTCTTGCTCTTTTCTACCTTTTTCTATCGCCTACTTTCCCTTCCCCATCACCCTAATTTTGGCATTCGTCGCTCTCCCTTCCCCATCCCCCCAATTGTCTATTATTTCCAATAAACTGGTCGGATCAACATTTGAATGCTCTTCTTCTTAATCTCACGCCGGGCATAACATTATCAAAAGAACCTTCGCCTCACTCCTAAATTGGAGCGAGACAACCCCTCAAGAGTGCTGTGCATCACCATGGTGGACCTCAATCAAGTGGTTTGTTCTGTGGCTTAGGGAAGCTTAAGCTCCACAGCTGTGTCCAGCCTTTATATGCAGACACAGAATAGTAAAAAAACAACCAAAAGTGAACTTAAAGATTGGCTGGTTTTGGTTTTGGGTTTTTGAGTTTTTTTTTAATTACAGTACTGTAATATCTTCCAAGGTTTGGAATGAAGTGCTGTCTGTCCTTGTTTTGTGATGTGCTTATAAATTTTCTCCAGAGAATTCCAGCAGTGCTGTGAATGAGATTTGCCTCTTAGATAAATGTGGATAGATAAAATATATATATATATTATTTTTAACCATAGCTACTACCTTGATTCATGCATAGAAGCAAAAATCTTTGTGTGCTACTTTTTGCCCCAGAATGACCCTATACAAACCATGGTGTAGAATTCCATATAAGAAAACACAATTACCTGTAGCCCAGATTCTGTCCTTTCACTCCTGTGTAATTTGTTTTCCTTTCCCTCCCCCCGCCCCCCCCCCCCCCTTCTATTTTTTTTCCCTTTGTTTGGCATAAATTGCCCTTCCCTTTGGAAGGAGCGTAGATAACAACCATTAGATTTCAGATGTTCCAGAAATAGTATACATTAATTGGGAAACTGACATTTACTAATTGTCTGGCAAATTGTTACTATGTAATTCTAAAAACGTTGCCAGCTATTCAGCAATGAGCAATTCCCATGTAATGCATTCCAGTTTCACTCCAGTACAGGTCTGAAATGCAGTGCTGAGACTGAATACATACTCAGAATTCCTCTTCCAGCACAACCATTATTGAAGGACACTGATTAATTTAGCTTAATATAATGTTATGTAACACATAAATTTCAATTAAAACAACTTATTAAAAGATTATTAAAAGAGATTATTAAAAATACACATTTTGGATTTTTATAACAAGAGCTATTATACTAAAATGTTACTGGGCATTTTTCCACTGACTTATCAACCTGATGGCTGTGAGAATTTTGCCTTGAAACAGGCATGTAAAATTAGGCCCTCATCATTTGTTTGATGACTAGCAATTATTTTTAATACTTTCAGAGCTCTTAGGAGATGACAGTTTGACATTAATGGTTCTCGGTATCTTAGGTTTGGGAAATGCCTCTCTTTAACTGGCTTTAAATAATTATTTGCAACCTGAGGAGCTTCAGTATAGTGATCACTCATTATTATTTCAGTGTGCCACAGTTTAAGGCAGACGGGGTATTGTCTCCAGTATTTTCTGGGCTGTTCATGTTGAACAAAACTCTTTGCTTTTCCCTCTAACTCTCTTCTATCATTTGTGCTATTGTAATTGCCAATACTTTATCTCACCTGTTATTAGATTTCTTCATTCCCTATACACACCTGTTATGTATGAGTTGCAATCTTTTTGATGTGTATTGTTTGCTAGTGAGCATCACAGCTAAATCTATTGTATAAGGTAACAGAATACATTTTCCTGCTACTCATGTTTTTTTCCCTAACCTTGAGTACTTCTGCCTTTTCTTGATCACATTCCTCCAAAATATCATTTTTTGTGACATTACCTATGTGACCATTCTCTATGTGTTTCTTTTCCATTAGAATCAAATTATGGTTGTTACTATTTCTTTTTTAACCAGCTTTCTCTTTTCCTCTATCAAAACGCAAAATCTACATCTGCTTGTGAATGACAGCAGATTTCACCACCCAGCTGTTGAGATTTTAGAGAAGAGCCTTACTTGTTACATTGCATCTGCCCTGCATGATGGGGAAGAGATCTTTGTGCATACTTGGAACCACTTCAGTCCTTATAGTCCTTGCTATTTATTTTTGTTTTTTAGATTTCTAGCAATGGGCTACTAGGTGAAAGACTGGACACTGCAGAGTTAGAGTGCCATTATCGCTGATTGTCACGTTGTCTCCTGTTCCCACCTCACTGCCATTACCTACCAATTTAGTGGTTATTTTGTCTCATCTCTCTTTTTTTTTTGTGTGTGTGTGTGTGTGTGTAGAAAGGTTATATTTTGTTAGACTGCTACAAGCCAAAGTCTATAGTTACCAAAATTAGAATACAAAATAATAATGCCTAATTATATGAAATACTGCAATGATTTTACCTGTCTGGAAATCATGTAGCTAAAACTTCAGTGCTGCTTTTCTGATCACAGAGGTGTTATTCTGGCAATGCAGTGAAGGTCAGAGAACTAGACTGTGAACAGTGCAACAAAGAAATAAGAAGCATTCACCATCTGTCCTTTGAAACAATTACCAGAATTATAGCAGCAACATTCAAAAAAGTCAATTAAATAGCAAAAATCATAAGTAACGATTGCCTGTTGATTCACTTGTGAGATGAAATGCAAATTGAAGGATTTGATATATAATCATGCCACTAAAATGAGGTACTATATCACATACATATTTTACCACCTGGTATGATACGTGTGACATGACAGTCAGAGATGCCAGCTACTGATTTCACCATGTGTGCTACTGCAATAGGACTCTGTTATCCCTATACGTTAATTATCACTATCTTCATAATATTAACAAGGAAATTTTGTTTGTCAAGACTTCAAAGCGTTTTAAGAACGTTAACAAATAAAGCACATACGAATGTTTTATTGCTTCTGATCAATGTACTTCAGTCAGTAGGCCATGAACTGAATCTACCACCCAGTACACTTCCATCTGTCTGCTTTCCCAGAGAGGATGAGAAAAGCTGTTTAGCAAACATCTTCCAAATACTTTATTCTTTCCTGCATTTGCTGCCTGAAGCAGACCTAGCATGTCATCTTGGAGGCAATAGCAACCTTTCTGGTGCTTCTCTCCACTCCACTGCAGCATTTATTCTTTGAAAGCAGTGCAGATTGTGTTCAGTCACCTTTTGCTGCTTCGTGTATGGGATGGAAAGAGATTTGGGGTATTTGAATTTTTGGATATTTGGTAGGCTGCAGCTTTTTGAAGAATGAAGGCTGAACGTACTGAATTGCCTGCAAGACTACTAATAAGTCCTCATCAGAGCTAGCACTAGAACTCAGCGGCAGAAGAGAAATTGCTTTTGAGAAGGAGAATTTCTTTCCAAATGATTTAAAAAACAACAACAAAACAACTAGCAAGAGCAGAGAGGGAAAAGAAAGCATCCTTCTGATGGAATATGTGAGATGTGTGGGAATCTGTTTGAAAAATGGAAGTTCTTAAGTTCAGTTATGAACCCATACAAATCTCCATGAATTTACAAGACCAAAATGGACATCAGAACAAGATCATAAGAATCAATGCTACATCATGGTACATAACATTTTCTTTTTCAAAAGTTCTGGAAACAAACTGACATCTGTTCGTCTTTATAATGTTTGGGATTTGCTAGAACTTCTGCAGTTTTGAAAACTCAAGTAGATTTTCAGGAATACTTACATAAGAAATGCATGTAAATTAAACTGCAAGCAATTTGTTCTCCTGTGTAGTTTTGGGAAAGCAAGCCTCAGCATGGCTAATGTTTATGTGCTTTGCTTTCCTTCAAAATACGCACTGTCAGACAAAAAGGTCCATGAGCTCAGTTGTTCTGACTGAGGTTTGAAAGAGCTCTTCCTTTCTCTAACATCTCCTCTTTGTATCTATCTGCAGTGGGGGTGCTGGGACTTATGTCAAATCACTTCAGTCCTAGGTCACTGACTGGAGACAGAAATAATCATGAAGAAAGAATTACAGTTACTGTCTGGGACAGTTTCCATGTGGCTGGGGGAAATGAGCTTCACACTTCTTCCAGGTCCTGTCATAACAGTGTAGTTCACATGTACATATGAGTTCATGCAACAGAGAAGCCCCTTCACCATATGAGTGTGGCAACCAGTTCTCTCATGTCACACACTGCCTTCCTCCTCTGTTCACTATCAGGTCACTTTGTACTTTTGCATGGTACTGGAGCTTATCTAATGCACTGCAATAGGAAAACACAGCTTTCCAGCTCAGTGGAAACAGAGGAGACAGAGGCCAATGGTATTAGGAAAACTCCTGGTTTTCCTATAATTATGTTGACATAATTATAGTCAAGTATATAAAAGTGATATAAAAGTATATATAAAAGTGACATTGACACTTCCCAGTGCTGCAATATTATTAAGTTGGACATCTATCCATTTGTAGCAGCAAGATTTTATTTCTCTATATTACATAGCAAATATTAACCACTTTAGCTCATATTTGCTGCCTAAGTCTGACAAGGAAAAACCATTCCAGTAACAAAGCAAAGGAAAATGACTTTTCTAAAAAGCCTATTGATAATCTGAAAAGTTCTACTGTACAGAGTTCTTGAAATTTAGTATGCAGTTGATGTTTATATCTGCTGACAGTTGGTCTTACAGCCTTTTGAAAAATAATAAATATAAATAGGACTTTTAGCCAAAGTTCCCAAAGATGCTGTGTGGGCACCTCAGCCTCAAACTGAGAAGGTCTTTTTCCTGCTTCATTTTGGGCAAACAGATCCACTGTTGACATAACCACCACTGGTGGCTGATAGTGCCAGGGATCAGGAAGTGCCTTTAAATAGTTGTCGCCTGTGCACATAGCCTTGTTCTGTAAGCCATACTTTAGTGTATAAATGTTTCCAACAGCTTGCACTAAATTTAAAGCACAAACTATTTCTTCCCTGAAAAGGATTAAGCAAAAGATTTCAGTGAGCTGACCTGAGCTTTTAGCCAATGTAGCACATATTTCCTAAGAGAAAATACTAAATAAGGTGATTGTATCTACCTTAATATGACATGCTCAATTGTTATATATCTGGATTTTAAAAATAAGTAAGTAAAAGGAAATTTGAAATTGTCCTTATAAAACTAAGAACAAATCACCGCTGACTGTTCGAAAAATGAGCAGGGGAATATGATAGAATACAGGAAATAAGACTAAGCAGTGATTGGCAAGTCAATGGAAAAGATTATGGATGTGAGGAACAGTAGCTGAGTATTTAAATAAAATTATAGACAGCGTGAGAGATAGTGAGAGATGGAATGAGGAAGAAAATAAAAATACACAAAGACAGCATGCACTGCTGGATGCCAACATTCAGTCAAAATAATATCAGTCTACCAAATCAAACAATCCAGTCCTCAGATATCAGAAAAAACAGAGCTCTAAGGGATGCTGAACGCTAATGTAGCCTACTGACTTCTCTAAATCAGAATGATCTGTAGTTAAACTTTTAAGATCCAGATCTAATATGTCTTTAAAAAATCTAGGATGACAGAAATTCTACAATTTCCTAGCAATTCACACCGGTATTAGGAGTGTCGTCAGAAAGTCCTCCCTAAGGTCTAGTCTAAATCTTGTATGGAACAGTTTAAGCTTTCTACATTCTTTTCCTTCAGTAGATGCCCAATGACTCTGAAGAAATTTTCTTCCTTCTTCCATACTGCCTTTTAAATATTGGAAATTTCCTGTCTAAGTAAAAGCTCCATCATTCCTCTTATGTTTCCCATAGGTCATGTGTTTTTGACACTTCTTACACTTGCAGGTTTATTCTGAACCACCTTGAAAATTCAATAACAAAACTTGGACAGCATTTTAGCTAAGGATTTACCAGTTGAGCTGAGCAGAAATACTCCTTCCCATTCATGTTTATAGTTCAACACTTGATACTTTTCCCTTTCTGGATCAGTGTGACACTGCTGAGTCTTCTTCTTCTTGTCATTCACTACAACCCCAAGATACTTCCCTGAACCGTCATTTAGCAATTTCTTTGCAATTAATGCATTTGTACATTCCATAGGGACCTCTGTCCTTCCATGCTAGACTGAAAGGACCAGTTTCACTACAGAAGCCAGTACATGAAAGGAAGAACATGGAAGTGATCCTTCCTCTACTGTATCTTCTCAGCTCAGCAGCTCCCCAGACTGAAGAGCATTGTGATATACAGCCACAAATGTACTCTTTTGCTTCCATTTATACATAACTTTTGGAATGCGTTTGTACTTTTATTTTTTTATTATGATGATTATTTTTCCTGTGCCAGTGAGGCCTATAGTTTAGTTACATATTTACATTTAATAATATATTTTACAATTTTTAATAATATAATATCTTAATGTAAATAATGTAATATTTTAATAATATATTTTACAATTTTACAATATTTACAATTTAATATTACATATTAAAATCTACTGTGGTTAATTTGCTGCCTTATAATTTCTTGAAGGGTCTGAAAGTCTGAAAGTAGTTCAGTAGGTCTGAAAGTAGTTTTTGTTTGTTTGTGAAGTTACAAATATTTAGTGAGCAGTTCACCTTATTCAAACTATTTACAGTTTACTAGCCCTATATCGTATACTTCTCCACCATCTCCTCTCCAGGCTTCGAAATGCTTAATCTGTTGTACTGAAGCTGTTGTTCATCGGAACAGCCAGCTTTTCTTTACAGGTATTTTTTTTTTCTTCTAATTCTGTTTCATGTCTTCTGAAAAGATACAACTAGAATTGCATCAAGTGTTTGAAAGAAGGTTTGAGAGGAGCTAGTGTGGTATATATAAATATAATAAGATTTTATTTTGTTCTCTTTTTTCCTTGTAATTTCTAATATTCTTTTTATCAGTTACTTTCTCAGTATTATTAGTTTCAGATCTTTTTCTGAAAGATAATGAATACCACAGTGAACCACCCTGTCATGTATCCATAATTAGGGCACTGTTAAGTTGTCTGCATGGTATTATACTTGTCAAGGTATAGTTCAGTTGTTTTTATGGAAAGTTTCAATATTTTGAGATCCCTCTGGATTTCTTTTCAGTCAGCTTTATATTTGTCTAGTTTGCATATTATATCATCACAAAATTCTGGCCTTTTGTAATTCAAAACTTTTCCATATGGTTATGAGACACACTAAAACCAACAAAAAAGCTGGCTCAGATTCTGAGGTGTCCAAGGGTAATATCTTCTCATTATAAAATCTGTTTATTAAACCTTACTCTTAGTTTTCTGTCTTATGTTTAACACAGTAACTTCTTCAAAAGCCCCTGTATGAATCTCTGCGAAAAACACATCAATTAGGTGACATTTATCTTCAAAACTCCTCCAGAGACATCTAATTGATTTGTGACGTAGGAGTCCTCAGCAGAACTTCTGCTAACTCCTTGCCAGTACATTATATTTAATACATTTAATTATATAGAGGAAAAGCTAAGTGAAAATACCAATCAGATTTATGGTCTAGTAGTACCCAGAGTTTTTCCTGGTGTTTGCTTTAAGCTTGATGTCACGTTTGTCACTGACCTTTGGCCTTAGAGATTATTTTGAACCATAGGTTACATACCACAGTATAATTGATCAGCAGTTTCATATTTGCATTTCTTTACAACTCTGGGATGATTACCATCTATCATGTCCCTGTAATTTAGTACAGTGAATTTTATTAGTTTGTCCTTTTATGAATGTTTTAATTGAGATAGCTCCTCAGGTTCATCACTTGTGAAGAATTACTTTAAGAGCTGCCCTGACCTACTCTTTAATGAAAACTGATGCACTCTGATATAGTTTATCTACCTTGAGAGCTGCTTGTGATCAGTGATCAGTTTCAATGATGGTCTGATGAGCTACTTCTTTCTGATATATCTGGAAAGGTGTTGAACATTTAGTCAGAGCTTCTTCAAAGTGGGTTTTTGCACTAATCTGTGATTTTATGCTTAAGATTGCTTAGACTTTCCTGCTTTTTCCCTCTTTTGGACTTAATAACCGGTTTTTAGAAGCTTATTTCTGTATTTTAATATCTTCCCATCAATTTCATCATGCTATTGTGTTGCTTTTAAGTGCTTCTGATATCCTCGTAAGTGAGTTTATTCAATGACCCCTGGCCTATTCCACAATGTTACATAAAGTTTCAACCCCGAAGTAAACTTTTGTTATTCCAGCTTTTAGCTTTCTTTTCAAAATGTGAATATTGCCATTGAAGAACTCTAACATCCTTTTATCTGTACCTTTACCATCACAAGATGGGCTATTCATACTTGCTTCTTGATTGCTGGGAACTGTAATCTCACTGTAGCGAGAAATTGAAGTCTCTCATTATCATTTTTGCCTCACTAATGTTTTTAGCCTTTTGTGGTAAGTGTCAACACTCTGGTAATCTGATAGACTGTAGCTCTACTATCATGCATTTCCTATTTATAATATAGTTCATAGAGATTTGTGTATACATGAACACTGATAGCATCTTCACCTTATTACCCTGTACTATAAATGCATGCTTTCTACCCACACAGTATCTATTCTTACCTGAGCAGTATTTCTCTTTTCCAAACTAACAATGACCTATTTTTGTAGGTTATTCTTCCAATTCCCCAAACTCATTTAAAACTCTCATTTTATCCCTCTCTGTTCTTGTAAATCCTTCAGCATGAAATCTTTGACAAATTTAACAAATACACCAAGTTATGAGTTAAAATATTTAATGGCATTGGACCAGGATAGAATCTTAAAATAGTTCTCTACTTTGACAGCAAACCATTGATATATTTCTTTTTCAGTCAATGTAGTTTGCATATAAATGAGCATACCGCATAAGAAAACATGAAAAGCCTTCTTGAAATCCTGTTAGATTCCACTTCTCATTTTCTCAAGTCTTATTAATCATTAAGAAGGAAATTAGAGAACTTGTCACAATTCGTACTTGGCAGGTACATGTTGTCTTTCACATATTCCTCCTATCTTCTAAATGCTTAATAATACTGTCTTCTATTATTTGCTTCAGTATTTGGGTAACTGAGGGTAAGCAGACAGGCTTTTTAAATCCTGATCTTCTCTTTTTCCTTCTTTTAATACAAATAATGGGCTTAATTTATTCCAATATTTGTGTCTCATATACAGGATGAGTTAACATCAGTGTTAAATGAATGGAATCTAACTACTCTTGCTGTGTAATGGCCCAGAACTACTGCAAACCTCTATGGGCTGTTGTTTGTTCCTTTGCACATGGGTAACTGAAAACACTACTTGACTGGGACCTCATGCTATATATTTTTTACCACAAAAATGCTACAAGTTATGTACTTATCTAGTGATCAGATTGACTATATTCAATTTGCGGAACTATTCTCCAGTACCTACACTGCTTAATTCAGTCTGTTATATTAATCTTGCAATGAATTCAAGAAGATGTATTCAAAATGAAGCAAATGATAGAGTTAATTTACCTGGAAGGCAGCTGATATGATGGCAGACAATATATTTTGAGTGACCAATTAAACATCACATCCTAATTTATTTGTGGTAAAGTATTAGGAAAGTGTTCTGAGCCAATGCATGAATAAAATACAAAACCTTTTCTTTGAAAAATAAAAATAAAAATGGGAAAAGCTGTGGGATAAGAAGAGTTTGAGCAACTGTCATTATGTCTTCATTCCCAGCCAAAATAGCCTCCGATAAAATGTCCTTTGCCAAAATATCCTGTGTCAGTCTCTTTTCAGTTAAATTTCATTAGCCTGGAAGCCACACAGATACTGACAAAAAGTTAGAGAGAGACAGTGTGTTGGCATCAGAGCAGGTGTGCGCTGCTCATTATAAGGATTCACTTTATGTTTGAGGTTTGATTCCTTGAGACTATTTGTCACTGCTGTCTGTTTCCAACCTGAGAGGAGACTGCTGAAATTATGTTTCTTGACGTAACTGCCTGCTTCTCTTATTGCTGCATAACACTTCTGTCATCACTTCTAAATCTTCGTCTGCCTGATTTTTTGGGGTATATCTTTCTTATGCATTAATGGATTTTGAACACTGAAATAGGAACAGCCTTGTGACAATCCTTTCTGTCACACTTGTTTCACAATCTCTTTTGTCCAGGTTTGTGTTTTTCTTTGTATCTCCCAATTTGTACCACTTGTTCAACGTCACTGACTTTATTTTAACAGAAGTGTCCTTTATTTTGGCCTTCTAGTCCAAATCAGACATGCCATGTACTACTATCCAAGAAGCCAATTTAAATCGCAGTCCAAATGCAAACTGTTTTTAGCTTTAATGTAGTGGCAGTCACCTGTCTACTTGAATTAATTTCATCTCTTTTTGCTTTTTTATAGTTCTAGCCTCAATTCATCAGGAAGCAAGATTTACTCAGCTGTACTTTCTGTCATTCTGAGCCTTGCCATTTCTTTGGAACCTTCTTGAAAATTTCAGCCAACTCTGAGAGTGCTCAAGGTCTCAGTGTTACAACAAGTGAATGGAGCCAAGCAATCTCCCACTGAGGGCAGTAATGCAGTTCAGCTCATTTATTTAGACGTGTTGTGTATACATAAAGGATACTGCTTAACTTCCATTCTAAAGAGAAGATTCCATTAATGCTTGTTCTCTCTTAGACACACTTTGGCTTATCAGTTACCTGTTACTAGTATTAGGCAATGAACTCTTTCATTTCTTTCATCACCCAGTTTATCACTTTTAGTCCTTCTTTATATGAAATAGCATTTGTATGGTGACTGGGGTAAATGTATTTAGCCAGTTTATATATTGGATTTCTACAAATTCTTGTCCTTAGGATTTTTAATAGCATTGTTTCTGAAATTCAGCTTGTTTGTTTGTTTGTTTTCACGGCTTTTCCTTCAACATCTTCAAGTACTCATATTTGCTATTGATGCTGAGTAATATCTTACAAATTTGCTAATGAAATCAGAATTTCCATAACAAATTTTAGAAGTTTGCCATTATCCTACAGTATACAATGTGATATACTTAAGGATGAGTGTGCCTTATGAATAAGCTCATGAAAATTCTATTTTCCTTTATAGTAGAAATAATCTCATTATTTATGGATTTGCTGTTATTAGACCTAGGGCCTGTACGTTTATGTTTATACCACGTTTCCTTTTACTGCAAATCCTGAGAAAATAATAAGCACATAAGAAAGTCTTATTTCAAGCCATAAAACCACAGGAAGCTTGGCTTCATACGTTCTGCTGTTTGTTCACTGTTCCTTGACTCCCTACCTCTTCCTACCTCTTTCAGTTATGCTTCTTCTGTCTATCTTTTTTGCATTAATCTCAAGCTACTGTGTCCAAATATCTCTTTTCAAAATTATTTCTCCCCTCTTCTCATAAATCTCTCATTTACATTTCCTTCTTCAAAATACCTCCCAAATACATTTCTCTTACTTTCCTATTTCTCCAAGTTATCTTTCCTACTTCCTGCAATCTTCTCACACTATATCTGATCTATAGGGATCTATATACCTGATTGCAGTATCCCTGCCTACACCAAGGAGGGTTGAAACTCGATGATCTTAAAGGTCCCTGCCAACCCAAACGATTCTGTAATCCTATGATCCCATACACATAGAACTACATGTGTATGTGTACACACTTTTTATCTAAGCATACAAAGAAAAACGCTTTTTTTTCCATGTCTGATTTTCTCTGATACCTTTCTGATGATCATGTTTAGGGATTTGTTTAGGAATATTTATTTTTTCCATTGAAACAATTCAGAATTCTAATTTTTCCTCTCCTCTCTCTTCTGCCTTCTGTTGTCTGTATCTTTTGCTATCAGCCATAGAGGAAAGAGACAGCTGTCTATGCTTTATACTGATTGCAAACCTCACTATATTCATGTGTATGATAGTTTTTATGTACACTACATGGTACAAGACATAATCACTTTGTGGCTCAGCATACTGGACCAGGTGTACATTCTGTGCCATATTACTTATCCAGACACATTTCCCTCCATTTCTTATTCTACATCATAAATCACAGAGTCATAGAATGGCTTAGGTTGAAGGGACCTCAAGGATCATCAGGTTTCAACCTCCCTGCCCCAGGCAGTGTTGCCAGACACTAGATCAAGTTCTAGACCAGGTTGCGCAGGGGTCCATCCAACTTGGCCTCAAACACATCCAGGGAGGGGGCATCCAAAACCTCAAACATCTGGGCAACCAGTTCCAGCACCACACCATCCTCTCATTGAAAAAATCCCCCTGCTGTCCAATCTAAATCTTCCCTTCTTTAGTTTAAAATCATTCCCCCTTGTTCTGTCACTATCTACCAGTGTAAGAAGCTGATTTCCCTCCTGTTTATAATCTCCATTTAAATACTGGAAGGCCACATTGAGGTCTTCTCACAGCCTTCTCTTTTCTAGACTGAACAAGTCCAGCTCCTTCAGACAGTCTTCACAGGAGCGGAGCTCCAGTCCTCTAATCATCTTTGTGGCCCTCCTCTGGACCTTCTTAACTCTTAAAATATGTATCTCAAATTAAATTATTTATGGAAGGATGCATCTCACTGTGTTGCGTATATGTATTTTCTATTAATCAGGTTAATCAAGGACAAAAGCATAAATTAACTTTATTTTCCTTCTATAGGAAGGCTGTGCAAGGAAAAAATCACTGGACTGAAAACTGAATGTGGTAAGAAGATGCAAATTCAGTTTATAATGGTGTAAGCAAGTCTTTCATGCTTTCTAATGTATTTGATAAGATTAATTTTTATTTTAATGTTGTTGGTAAGTACTGTCAGAAGAATGCTTTTTTTTTTTTCTTCCTTTTTACTTTTCTTTTTCTTTTATTTACCCCCCAAGCTAGATGGGTAACAGTAAAAAAGTAAAAAGAGAAGACTGTTTATACAGAATGATGTCTTTTATAAAGAAACCTATGTAAAACAGATCGTTTTTAAGTTGAGAATCGTGCTGTACCTGCTAGAAATCCATAAGCAGGAAATAAAAATAATGGAACTTCTTGGACAATGGAGGTAGCTTCCCAGTAGGACACGTGCCTATGTCCCACACATAAACTATCTAAGTTATGTCTTCAATGCAGTTATGCTTTTCCCCCCCTCCCTTATTTCTTGTGTAAAAGAGGATTACTGACCACACTGATCTGGTGACTCAGAATGTCTTCAGTGTCTGCTTCTTGTCCCCTGCAGTATTCTGAAGCTTTTCTTCTCAGCTGTTTCCCACCACATACTATTTCTTCTACCAAAAACTGTTTATTTTGTGTGCTACTGAACTCTGCTGCCAGCAAGTGTTGTCATAAGAAGGTGCAGCACTGAAACGGGAAACCTGGATTCCAATCCTCATGCATCTTTGCTTGAACCTGAACCACATGTGCAAGATTTCCAGGAATACCCTGTAATCACAAGCTAAATAATTCTATGGTAGAATTATTTCATGCCTCCATGCGAAGCTGGATCACTGTGCAACCAGGAATCTAAGCTGAAGAGTATGAAGGAAAAAATAAAAGAGGTTGAATCTGTGCTCAGATGATGACATGGGTCTCCTAGGGAGAGGTGCATTGGAAATTGTTCCATTTACTGAACTTTATACCAGTGTGCCAGAAAGAACAGAAGGAAATTAGACCCCATGAGAAGTCTGGTTAATTATGAGTTTCAGTAACTCTGTAAATAAATGAATTATGGGTAAGATAATACACATAGCAGTTTATTTTTATCCCCAAAGGGTAATGAAGCTTTGTGTTAATTGGGGAACAGAGCATGCAGCCACTTGTTAGACTGGAGTACATATTGACTGAGATTCAGATGGTCCAGGATATCTAGAATATATCTAGAATATCTGTAAGATTCTGCCAAGGCTGAGATATAAAGGTAGTGTAAACTTTGAAATCATGAAAATGTAGAATTGATGCAAATATAAATGAGTTTTATTTTGGCATCTCATCAAAAGCAGAAGCATACAAAGATACGCAGTTTAAAACTGGGAATACTGTAAGCAAGTTATATTTGAGCTATATTGTGGGGATAACTGGGTTATTTGTAGTGCATGAAAACTCTTAGTGTACTTTGTCATAGTGATTGATCCAAGACAAAGAGTTGTCTGGATGATCCCACCTTTATCTGAAAGTCAACATGTCTGTGCTCTAAAGACTTGTTTATGCATTTCCCATTTAAGCATCAGTGGATATAAATAAATAAACAGCACTGGGAACTGCAAGCAGATCTCAGTATTGTTTTCCCCCTCTCCAAGTTAATCGCATTCTCAATAGAATCAGTCTGTCTTTGTTAGTCTCTTTTTAGCCTGCTAGCTCCTGCATTCCTGATTGAACTGTGCCTTGTGCTTAACAAAAGAGGTCTCTAACTTGTAGTTTAGGATTTAGAAATCAAGGTCTTCTCCTTCCTTGGTGAATGTTCCACCCATCTGGCCATCATGGATACAGAGACACTAACAAAGGAGCCTTAATGTGCCTGAAACAGTCTGAATTGCCTTCAGACTTCCATGTCTAAAATTTGTTTAATCTGGAGTTTATAAACAGTTCATCAAAGGATGACATCAGTAAGAATAGCATACGAAGCCACATCAAATCAGTAATACAGATGAAGAGCAATGTATTAAGGAATGCTAGAATATCTGCATGTGCAGTAAAACGTGTTACGATTGGGATCCATGATACTGTTTGACTAGCATACATTTTGTGAGAGATCCTGCAGAATTTATGAACTCTCCCTTCATCTCTGCAAAGCTGAGCTCAGCTCAGTGTAGTTCATTCCAGCTTAGAATTACTTTCTTGAAGTGAAAGCTATCGTGAAGTTAGGTGCTTCGTCCAAAATACACCCAAATGCAGGGGGAAAAAAAAGGTGGTCATAGGATATGAGCAAAAGTTTCACTGATCCAATCTTACGGTTCTTGGATGTGTAAACAGATGGCAAGATATCTCAGCAGGTGTTGCTACCGGCCCTTTGGCAGAACAAAACCTCTCAGTGGACACTAAGCCTACTTAAAAAACTATTTGAAATAGTGCCCCAACATCCTCTACTAAAAAATACCTCCCTTGCTAGAAGAGCTCGTTATACATCTTGGAAACACAACGCAGTAACTAAGAGAAATTGCTCTGAATTTTGGATTTCTCAAAGCCATTAACCATATGAGAAATAATTTTAAAAGAATTTGATCATCAAGTTGTAACAGAATTCTCAGATCTAAACATGCCCCCAGTTGCGTATCATGTAAAAGGCAATAAATAAACAGAGATGCTGTTTAAAAACCAAATGGTCACATTGAGAACATGGCTCAGAGGAGAAAAGCTCAAAAAAACCCATCCAGTAACTTATTTAAGTCTAGACTCTACATGAAATGAATTGAGAGGATTTTCATCCTTCTCTTTGTTACATGAAAGAGCTTCCTGTGCTTTTTTAACAATATGAGTGGTTTAACTGAGAAGTATGAATGTTCTTTAGATACCATATATATTTTTAAAGATTCCCCCTTACAAATGACAACACAGAACTGAAAAAACCACAGAGAATGGCAGCCAGGACAGCTTCAGTGCACAAGAAGGTTAATTAAAGCAGAACTCTCAGTATGATAGCTGGGATAGAAGAAAATCTTAGGTGCTACGGAGGGCTGCTGAGTATGTTGTTAAGTAGAAGATTTGTGGTTTCCTTTTTCTACTGACTCTTGCAGACTATTTCATTAATAATTTCTGTGGGAACTCCTGCAGGGAATAGTAGGCAACCAATTTATCAGGAAGAATATTTGAAACATAAAGAAACTCATGAGTACTTACTTTTGCAGAAGTCATTGTCATAGTTTGCTGTGGATGCTAACAGTGTATTGGTTCTCTCAGGAATAAGTAGAAAAACCCATGAATGGCAGGTGCTTTCATTTACAGAACTTCTTTACAGTGAGGGTGACGGAGCACTGGAACAGGCTGCCCAGGGAGGTGGTGGAGTCTCCTTCTCTGGAGATATTCAAGACCCGCCTGGACGCCTACCTGTGCAACGTGGTGTAGGGAACCTGCTTTGGCAGGGGGGTTGGACTCGATGATCTCTAGAGGTCCCTTCCAACCCCCACAATTCTGTGATTCTGTGATTTGAGACTACATCAGTCCAACAGCAAATAAGTACATAATAAATTGAGAATATCTATTATGAGTTCTCAGGACTTACGAGCAGCACCTGACGTGTCATAAAAGTGATCTGAATGTCGTATTTTGATAGTTGAAGTATTAAGAGGAATGTTGAAGGGAAAATATAGCACTCATAATCTAATGTTTAGGTTGTCATTACCTGAGACTGTGTCCCTTCAAGTTTAGAAAGCAAAATTGGGCAAACCTGGAGAGTGCAATATAGCAGCAGCAACTTGGGTGCTGTGGAAGGGAACAACAGTATCAAAGCTTATGCTATTCTTTCTTCTGGTATGCTTGGCTATGTTAGTTTATCATAAGAAAGTCAGAGAAGAAAAAGCAGCCTGGACTGCCCAATGGTTTGGCTGCCTGTGTGTACAGTGTCTGGGACGTGCTCACAGATCTACCCAAACCCACACTGCTGCTATATCATGGGCATTCATCTCTTAGCAGCATCTATGAAAACAGTAAAAGGAAGTGAGTCAAACCCCAGCTCCAACTGTAGTGGATTCTTAGCCTAGATATAGGCATTAATTAATTAGCAGCAACCGTCCTACGTTAATTGGTTAGCAATTAGCACAGTCATTATGTTCAGTGTCATAAATGGTGAAACACTTAAATCTCTGAGATTTCTTTGTACGCAGGGGAATTCATTTCAAATTTTGCAAGGAAAGAATTTGCAATATACCTGTTCTGAGGTATTCTCCAGCTGGACAAATCTTTTTAGTGATTTCATGTTAAACCTGCTCTGCGCTGGGAAGAGGCATTTCGCACAGGACTGGCTATCCCAATGATCAAAGCTTGGGTGTATCTGCTTGACCATTCTACTTGGTTCTTTTATGTACTATGTAATGAGTTAAATGTAACAATGTACACACGAGCTCCTTCCAGCTAGAAACAAATTGTAAGTATGACGGTTTAGATACAGATTCATACAAGCATGCAACACTGTCCACTTTCTTCCCGATTTTAAGATTAGGATACAAAGTTCTGAGTCGGCTTTTAAGCCGAAAGGATCCTCCTGTTACAACGCTTGTATCCAGTGGCACTAAAAGAATAGAAGGTGATCTTATTTCCAACCAGCCATTGACCTCTCCCAGGAGGTGGGGGATGTTAACTCTCTAAGTTTATTACTTTTTGGGCAAGTGCTGCTGTCGGTGGGCAGACGCACAGGAAGGAGTTGAGGGCTGCGCTCTTGGCACTTTGTTACCCATGAGTAGTGCTTTGTGCGGGCTGAACCCAGAGATACGTTTGGGTGGAGTTCAACCTTTTTCCTGTCTGCGTGAAAGTAGCAGAGCTCGGGATGTAGCCAAACTCATCAAGATAAGAGCACTTCTGGATGTACACCAAGACCCGTCTTTGAATGAGTTGCGTGAAGGCTTCAGCTGATGTCTGCTGGGATCCTTCCAGACACGAGGCTGCTCAAACTATTCTCCAAAGCGTAGGGTGAATCAAGTTCTTTAATCAAAGCCCAAAAGGACTTCACAGGGTTTGAATTTTGCCTCATGGTGCTCCAGAAACAGACGAGTTAATGGTGAAATAGATACCTGCATTTAATAAGAAGCCTGCACTGCTTACACGTGGTGGCTGGAGATGGCAAAAACTCCCAAAGGCTGATGTGAGGAACAGCGTGAACGAGGCATGGTATGGGCAGCAGGTCTGACTCTGAGCTCTGTCTGAAGCCGTGAATCCTGTCTCCACTGTGCAGCAATGCCACCACAAGCCGAGGTCTGACCCGTCATCTCCACGGCGGTACCATCCCTCAGCGATTTTCCTGTCACGACGCGTTTACTCCTTGCGTTTCCTAACAAGTGATCTTTCTTACTTCAAGGAAGGTCTGACAAACTTCTTTCGTTAATTAGCACCATATTCCATTCTCCACTTGCCGCACTTTGGATCGCACTGGCGGAAACCTCTCAGCGAACTTCCAAGCGTGGAAAACACCGATTCGTCCTTCTTCGTGGCAGCTCTGCCACAACAGCCTTTTTCAAACGACCCGGGCCAGGCTGCCACAGGGCAGCGGCACCACCGCATTCCGGACGGTGGCACGGCACAGCACGGCATAGCACGGCACGGCACAGCATGGCACAGCATAGCACAGCATAGCACGGCACAGCACGGCATAGCACAGCACAGCATAGCACGGCATAGCACGGCACAGCATAGCACAGCACGGCATAGCACAGCACAGCACGGCATAGCACGGCACAGCACAGCACGGCACCTGTGCGGCACGGGCGGGGGAGCGGCGGGCGAGGCGCCTGCGCACTGTGCTCCGCGCGGCCCCTCGCCGCCACGGCCGCAGTCACTTCCTGCCCCTGTGCCCATCCGGCTCCGGGGTCAGCGGCCGCCGCTCTGGCGGGACAGGGGCGAATAAAGTGGAGTTCGGGGCGGGGTTGGCCGGCCGTTCGCTCCCAGGTAGGGGACGATGAGCGGCGGTCCCGCTGCGGTCCGCCCGCCGCTCCCTGCCGCTGCCGCCGGTGGCGTTGGGCGCCCGCTGTCACCTGCCGCCCGCCCGTCCCTCCCTCCTTCTCTCTTTCCCTCCCTCTCTCTCTCCCTGCGGCTGGCGCGTGGCGGCCCGGCGGGCTCATTCGGCCGCGGCTCCGCTGTCCTCGCTCTGCTCCGTTCCTTCTCGCCCGGCCCGGCGCGGTTCCGCTCCCTCCGTCGCGCGGGAGTTGCGAGGTGGTGGCGGCGAGGAGCGGCGCGGGGCTGCGAGCGCGGCTGAGCGGGGAGAAGGAGGGAGGGAGGGAGGGAGGAAGGGCGGCGGGGCGACCGAGGCGCAGGTGGCGGCGGGCGCGGGGCTGGAGCGGGCCGGGCCGGGCCGCGCGGGAGCGGCGGCGCCGTGAGCTCCGGGAGAGACGCCGCGAACAATGGAAGGGCCGAGAGACGGGGGCCGGCCGCGGAACTCGGCGTTGGCGCTTTCGGAGCGCTCCGCGGAGCTGACGGCTGTGTGTGTGTGTGTGTGTGTGTGTGTGTGTGTCTGTGCTCGTTTCGGCAGGAGCGAGACGCTGCATGTAGAAGGACCGTGGGTCGTGCGCACCGAAAATGCCTCTGCGGGACAAGTGCTGTCAGACGGATCATCACCACCACGGCTGCTGCGAGCCAGGTACGGAGCTGGGGGAGCGCGGGGGTGGCGGCCGTGCGTCGTCGGGGGGCGGCCGGGGTGTGCGGCGTTAGCGGATGCTGCTGGAGCTGTCCTGCCGTAGCTTCCAGCTGTCATGGTTAACATGGGGTAACTCCTCGGGTCCCGTGGGGTGCCTCGTTGTAACTCGTGGCTCCAGGTGGGCACTGTGAGTGGCGGTCAGAGGCAGGCCAGGAAACGCGTACAAACTCCAAGTGTTCTTATTCCACTTCTCTTGGTCTGACCTCGGTTTCTTTTCTTGTTAAGTGCTGTTTCTGGCAATCTCTTGCGTCCTTTATTTTGTCCTTCTGATGGTGAGCTCTGATGAAGACAAGGATCTTCTTGTCAAGCAGGGGAAAAAACCCTGAAAGTCCTAAACCTCCTGTGTGCATCCCACTGCTGTGTGATATGGGAGAGGCTGCCAGTAGAAAGTGCTTAAAAGTTTCAGCCGGCTCGCTTGTTTTTCTGTAATTGTTATGCCTGCAGTTACAATTGGTAGCCTAAGAGGAAACTTGGTTCCTTTCTTCTTCCCTTAATGTAGAATTTGTTATTTGGATGCTTTCGCTTGCGTTTGGAAAAGAAAGGCATCTGTTTTTGGAATTAGTACTTGAAAGTCTGCGTGTGGCAGCTTGATAATACTCCTTTAATTAAGTGTAATTTGAGAGAAGGTACTGTTCAGTTAGGAGAAATGCTTTTTGTGTTTAGGATGAAATGGCTTTGAGTTGTTCTCATGTTTTCTAAAGGCTGAAATACTTTCCTTGCCCTACAAATAACCGTGATGTGTGATGCCTGCTTGGTGTATGTCACTCCTTGATGTCAGTGGCTGTTGCATATGCATGTTAGGGGCGGTATGCAACTCAAAGTACACTATTTTGAAGAGGATGGAGTGGGCTAGTAGGATACAATATGTCATTGTGTTAGAAATCCCTAAACGATTAGCTGATTTGTAATGGTTGTTATGTGTTCATATATAACAGTATATTAGGGGGCCACAGTTGCGTGGAGTGTTCATTTTGTCATTCCTTTCTTAGACTGCTTTTTCTTTCTGATATTCTTTTCAGCTTGAATTTACTTATATAACCTTACACCCCGCATTTAGGCTATTCACAGTTAGTAAACCTTAATAGTTTTACACGATGCTGTTAGTGCTCTTTGCTAATTAAATAAATTTCTTAGAGATGTTTTGTGTTGCCATTAGAAACAGAGACCTGAAAATGGGCTGCCTTATGGAATGAGTAATGGAGGAGGCAATGGAGGAGCTACAAGTTTAATTCTGTTAATAACAAAGATGAGTTATCAGGTGATTTTTTGCAAACTTATGCTTGAATAACTGCTGGCATCCCTGTAAGTTTGGTATTCCAACTGAGCAAAGGTTGGTTTATGAATAGGTAGCAATGGAGTGCTGTTAATTCTGTGTGCGTGAGCACTGTGTATCACAGTAAGTCATAGTCTTTCTGCTGGGTAAATCTTATAGTAGGTTTTATGAAGATTCCAATGTAGCATGAGATTTCAAATTGCTCCTTTTGCAGTTTGCTTGAACCAAAAGCATTTTTTGAGTGTAGTTTTGTTGGTGAAAACTATTATGGTATCTGTCTTTGGACCGTACTAGTTAGATATACCTGTGCTTTATTCTGATCATGGTGGAATGGATGTGAGTTCAGGGTGTAGTGCCAGCACTGAATGTGGTACGTTCAGCAGAGATGTGGTATTTGATAGTTTTTTGTACATCTGTTTTGTTGTTTTGGTTTAAATGATGGGAGTCAGGTAGGCAGTTTTGGGGAATAGCTTTAATTGATGGAAACTTCTGATGAGTCTGCATGGTTTTGTATGTTTATGTTTGATACACACAGCTTTGAATGCTTTCTTGGTTTGACTAATCAGAAAATGACTCATTATCTCAAATGACTTTTTATCTTTTATGTGTTTCAGTGCATATACTGGAACCTGGTGATCCTCCATTATTACAGCAGCCTCTGCAAACATCAAAGTCTGGTATTCAACAAATCATTGAGTGTTTTCGATCAGGTATGAAGCCTTGATTTAACTCCTAGAAAAGTTTATTATCTTGTTATAACAGTTATTAATTTAGGGTATACTTAGTGCATGTTTAAACAAAACAAAAAACCAACACCTGACCTTCTACATACTTGCAGAATATTTGTAGGTTTTTGGTATTAACTGGTATTTCTTGTTTGGATTTTCACGTACACTGGTCAAGGTATCAGGTATCTGGTTCTACCCTTCTGATGTGGCAAAGCAAACTTAGAGCAAGAACATCGAGCTTGTTCTTGTCAAGCAGTTACGTAAAAAGATTTATATAAAACAGCAGAGCTTTATGTATATGAAATAGGTGTTTCACATAGAAGTCATTGCTGACATGCAATGTGGTGTGTGTCTGCTCTGAGTCTCGTAGAATGACACAGTATTTTGTATGTTCTCTACCTGCATTTAAAAACTTTGTACAAAAAAAGGAAAACTGGATATGAGAGTCACCACTTGCAGTCTTATTTATACATGTGAGTGAATGAAATTGACGTAAAGCTTCAAATATGTGTGGCAGGCCTCTTTGACTTGAAGCAGGTTAATGGTATTTCAGTTGTGTCTCGCTCCAATTTAGGAGTGAGGCAAAGGTTCTTTTGATAATGTTATGCCCGGCGTGAGATTAAGAAGAAGAGCATTCAAATGTTGATCCGACCAGTTTATTGGAAATAATAGACAATTGAGGGGATGGGGAAGGGAGAGCGATGAAATATCAAAATTAGGGTGATGGGGAAGGGAAAGTAGGTGATAGAAAAAGGTAGAAAAGAGCAAGAATTACGTTAAAGCGGGGAATAGTCACCTCCTGGATGCAGCAGCGTCCCGTAGCACGTTGTTAACGTTGGTCCGGGGCAAAATAAGAGTAGGGGAGAGCAGCAGCAGAGTAGCAGGCCACAAGCAGCAGATCGGTGCGGCGCAGAGAAGATGGTCAGAGTGCCATGGTCTTAAGAAGCAGAGTCTCGGGCAGAGAGGTCTCACAGAAGCGGAGTCTCGGGCAGCGAGGTCCCACAGAGCAGAGTCTCGAGCAGCAATCCCGGAAGAGACAGTAGGCAGCAGTAGGACAGCGGTGGAGGGATCTGAGGTCAGATACCTAGAAACCTAAAAGGTTCTTCAGCATGCAGGCATCTTCTTCAGAGGCATTCATGTAGAGAGGCATCTGATGACAGAAAAACCTCCTTGTTTCCGTAGTGAGACATCTGGTGTCAGAAAACCTCCTTGTTTCCGTAGTGAGGCATCTGGTATCAGAAAACTCAAATTTGGGGTTTGTACATGCACTTTTTATCCTTCTTCTTCCCAGCTTTCGTGACATTTCTGGAAGGCTCGGGTCAGAGTCATGTGAATTCCTTGGAGATGGCCATCTTCCTTTAGATAGGCCCACACAAAAAGACCACTTTAGGGCCATTAATCAGCATCTTATCTCTCTTTTGTAGCTCCCAGACTTGTCCATCTGTTGAACAAAGGGATTTCTCGAACCTTGGTTCCTGTGTGTCTCAGACAAAGGGAGTCCTGGAACCTTGGCCAGGACTTGCCTGAACTTGTCCATTTCAGCAAACTTTGAGACAGTAATGTAAAAAGCATGGCCTCTTACAAATTGGCACTAGCACAAACTGCAAGTAGTCTGCCTCAAGGCAGCTTCCAGATTGTCCTTTCTGGCATTTGTTAAATTGATACTTACCTTGTTGTCTTCAGGGCAGTTGGACAGAAGGCAAAGTGACTTGGGCCAAGATTTTACAAGTTAGTCTTGAACACACAGCTTTCCATTTTGCTAAGGAGCCTTTTTGATTTCTACAGTAACCTTAAAGAAATAGATGTTAAAGCCATAACCATGAAAGCAGTCTTAGCAGAAGGTTTCTCCAGTAGTACGGAGCATTAAGGATAACAAAATAATTAGTAACTCCTTTCTAATTGTGTTAGATTCAAATATAACAAAATATAATATAGTAATCAATGTTCTTATATGACTTATAGAATGAATAACAGAATGGCCTGGGTTGAAAAGGACTGTAATGATCTTCTAGTTTCAACCAGCGATGTGCAGGGTTGCCAACCAACAGACCAGACTGCCCAGCGCCACATCCAGACTGGCCTTGAAGTTCTGGAGCTCTATAATGCTGTTATGGAATAGAATGTTCTCCTATGAGAAAGTGAACTGCTGAGATTTTTCTGAGAAGTGAAATTGCTTGCTGAGGGCCTAACCTTGGCTGGTTCTGCCAAAGGATTGTTTGCAGTGTCTGATACTCTGTAGCAGTTTCTTTGACAGTGATGCTTTTCTGTCACCTACATCTACAGCTGTTAATATAACTCAGTGAAGTACTGCTTGCCCCAGTGAAATGAAACTATAAAATAAAGCTCCAGTAAATTGGAGGATGCATATGCTAGCAGAAAACTGACTGCTCCTTGCCACAATCAGTAGTTGGTGTGGAATGTGCAGATGCTTGCTCTTTCTCTGCTTGATGAGTCAACAAAACCAGTGGATGTTTTAACTTATTTTCTGTTCCTGTGAGTTTGTGAAGGTCTATTGTATAATTCAGAAGGACCCATTAATAAAAATAATAAGTAATTAACTTTTATGAGAAGCTGCGTGATCACATAAGAAAGATTTGAAGCCAGAGGAACCACTGCATTGTCTAGTCTGACTTCTAGTATAAGTCCTTAAAATTCTTCAGACTGATAGTCTGAATTAGACAGCACTAGAGTACTGAGTGGAAAAGAATGAACTCATAATGAAATGAGAGAGGGGTGGGAAAGAGGGATTGATGTATCTCCTTGATTAGGAAAGAGAGATAAATTAGATGTTTTTTTTTCATTTGAGGAGGGTAGTTGTGCCTAGGACATGCACTGATAGCACAAGTCAAGTTTTATTTCATGGTGTGCTGTCACCAAGCTTGAGGCCTTTTATTTGGATTACAAGTAGTGACTTATTGGAATTCCATCTATGTGGAGCACATTCAGTTCTGTTCAGCTGGGTTTTCGTCAGTTAACAAATTCTCAAATTTGGTTACCAAGTTCTCAAACTTGTTTTTTTGTTGTTTTTTTTTTTAATAAATACAAGTATTTTTCCAGTGGTTTGTTGTCTGCAGGTCAGATGAAGATGAGGCTGGTAATGCTTGAGTAACAAGCAGCAAGAGGAAAGGACAAGGACATAGGGCAGTGGGCCCAGGAAAGGCATAGGCAGAGAAAAAAATTGGATGGTAGCATCAGATAGTCAAATTTGGTTCCTGGTTTTAAGCAACTGAGGAAGGTATTGTGCTTTACTAAAATGCAGTTATAAAAAGATTTGTAGCACTATTATTAGACCAAGAGATAGAAAGCTAACTTGTTTATTCGCATCGAAAACCAATTATGGAATTATTTGTATTTGAACAAGATTTTTGTTTAGAACACAATTCTGCAGCATGACTAAGTTTGATCTTTAAATGGAATTCTTAATTGTCCACATTGACCAAAACCTTGAGCTTCTGCTTCAGCTGGAAGAATGTATCTTAATGCTATTTTTGTTGTTTCACAGTTATCTCTTGCATTGTTTCCGCTTTGCCAACTTTCATTATAGTTTTGCTGTTTTGACTAATTTAGATTAATTTTGTTTTGTTCCTGTATTAAGAATCAAGTTAGGGCTATTAGCTGAATTTGTTTAGCCAGCGTTTCCTTCTGGTTTGGCGTGGTAAGTATTCATCATTCAGTAATTCATTGCTAATTGTGGACATTATGTTCATAGTGTTAGCAAGATGTGAAATGAAGGAATGGATTTGAAGTGTAACGCTAACAATTAAAAGAAGAAAAGCTTAAGCGAGGCAGGAGCTGGAATGCACCTACAGTGCAAGACCAAACTTCTTTTCCTTGTGGGTTTAGAGTTCTTATTTTTGAATATACAATGTACATGTATAAAGTAGTCTGGAAAGCCTGCACGTTTTATTGAGCAGAAAATTTTGTTTTAACAGAAAATTTTCTGAGTTATTTTATTCCTTTTGCAGGCTTGAAAATGTCTCCAGTTCTGTTTTCTTCTATAAGCGTGATCACCTTCATCTTGTATCACATGCCTAGATGTAGTAGCACTGACGTTAGCTCTTTGTGTTTCACTCCATGCTCTGTAGTTTTTGTTTTTTTTTCTCTTTCCTGTTAATTTATTATGTGAAATAGCTGTATATTTATTGCTTCCTTAACATGAGGAGCTTTTTTAAATGCTCTAAGTACTTATTCTCTTTTCTTCAGAAACTGTCTTACAGCAACCAGACATTGCACCATGGAATCCCTGTTAACGTTAGCTGTTGGTTTTGATCCAAGTCATCATTCTATTAGTTCACTGTAAACTGTAATGTGTGTAAACCATAATTTTTATGTATTTATTTCAAACTAGGCTTGTTTTCATAATGGAATTTGGAGTGCGTATCACAAACTGTGCAGTGAAATAGCATTAAAGCAAGATGAAATGCTGATGTGGTGGTTGTGTTGTAAAATGCTTTTGTTTTCATGTAATGTTGTGAGTTAAAAAAAAGAACAGAAAACCTTCCTTAAGTATAATGTTTCTTTTCTTACAGGAACTAAACAACTTAAGCATATCTTGTTGAAAGATGTGGACACCATTTTTGAGTGTAAATTGTGCCGGAGTCTCTTCAGGGGATTACCAAATTTAATTACTCATAAAAAGTTTTATTGTCCTCCAAGTCTTCAGATGGATGATAGTAAGTTGGCCTAATCGTACTATCTAATAAAGCCACCTGAAATTGAGAACCTTTGTGGTAGAAAACAAGCTACAGCATTAAATGAATACGCATTAACAGCGCAAACCCATATTCTTGTCATAGTTTATATTATAAGTCCAATGTTTTAATGAAAGGTCATTGTTAATGATTTTTAATTCTTCTGCTTTTTCTTTGTTTTTTCTTCTTTTTATTATGAAAGATAATGAAAAGTCAAAATGGGAAGCTGAATCTCATAGAAACGCTTGAAGCTAAGCAGACATTTTTGTTTTATATCAGTAGAATTCAAAGAGAGTTTGGCTGGATCATGTAGAGTGTTGTGGGTGTTGTATGTCATTTTCTTCCTGTACTTGGACAGTATTCGTTAATCTCAGATAAAATTCTTCATTGTTAGTCATGAAACAGACTGAAAAAAATCACTCTTTTTGAAGAGTTTTTCTTCAGTTACACCATGTTTCTTTCTTACCACTACACCTCATTCTTCCCTCTGGGAACCAGTGAGAATGCTTGAGAACAGCGCAAGGCTGCACCAGGGAAAGTTCAGAATAGACACTAGGAAAAATTTATTTACGGTGAGGGTGGTCAAATATCTCTTATGCTTGGTAGACAATTAGTTGATGTTCCCAAGCCTGTCAGCGTTCAGGAGGCATTTGGACAATTCCCCTTAATGATATGCTTTAAATTTTGGTTAGCCCTGAAGTTTTCAGGCAGTTGGACTTGATGATCTTTGAAGGTCCCTTCCAACTGAACTATTATATATTCTTGTTGCATTTATGTGATCATGTCTAGCCCACTTTCTTTTTTGGAGAGAGTAAACTTTATTATTAAAAGTAATTAAAAGGAAAAAAACCCTATTTGCATTTAAAAAAAAAAGTATTAAAGATTCATTTCAAGTGATAATGATTTGCTAATCTTGGTAAAGCTGGATTGGGGAATGTGCCAGCATTCAAAGTGTTTTGTAAAGCTTTTTCTGTTATCTTAGTCATCCTTGTTGGCTTCATCAACATTGGTGTGATGGTGATTTTTAGATCCTTAGTTAGCATCTTTGTACCTCAACACGTCAAAACCTATGGAATTGTAAGTGTATGTGATTCAAATGCAGGAAAGACTGAGCGAAATAAGATTAACCTGAGTAAACTTCCAGCCTAGATGTTGACTAGCTTTCCTTTAATTGGCTGCTTGTCTGATACAGTTGACTGTTCACTAGGAAGGGTACAAATGAAAACAACAATGCTATGTACTCCAAATGAAAAGGATAATACTTAGATGCTCTGAATTAAGTTGCTGCCATGAAGGAGATATTCAAATCACTGTGGGGAATTTCAAATGGTATCATCTCAGTGCCTCACGCTTTTACATTAATGCGCTGGGGTTTTAGTTGTGCCAGGGCTGATGTGTAGCCTGCCATGCTGGAATCTAAATCACTGAACTTACTTGGCATTCAAAAACAGATTATTTTCTTTTAATCTCATTTTTCATTTCATAGTACACAACCTGTAGGGTTTCTGTCCAAAAATCAGGCAGTAAGATTATTGGTACTTTTGCTTTTAGAAAATGCATTACACATAACATCATTGCAGTAGCCAACAATGTAAATGGTTCAAAAGAACATTTGAACAAACTTTTCTGAGAATTAGTGTATTAAAACAATACTTCAAGGGCAAACTTACACTTGTGAAGTTTCCTTTTTTATTTATGCTAGTGAAGGAGAACCCCTGTATCATCATGGTTTGTTTTTTTTTTTTTTGTTTTGTTTTGGTTCTTTTTTTGCTTTTTTTTTGTAGTCTTTTCAGCTCACTGTCAGGGCAGACCACAGTGAGAACTTCTGGAAAAGCTCGGTGGGGTCATTTCTTGAAGTAAACTCACTGAATTGCTTTGAGAAATTAGTAGGACAAAGAAGATAAAATTCCAAAATGATACAGAATTTTTCTGTCCTTAAATTTATTACTCAAGTCTCTCAAGTGTTTTGGTACTCCTAACAGTTTTCACCGCCCCAGAAGTTAAGTTCTGTCTCATCTACCTCTGTCCTCATGCAATGCTCAGGTTACACAGGTGTTTCATTGGTTCTTAAGGACTGCTCAGAGTTCATGGCAAAGAGCTTGTTTTCAGAATTGGGTTCATTTATTGGGAATGCTTGTTTTCAACAGTTAGAAAATTGGTTTTTAGTTATACTTTGGACTTAGACTATGCTTGTTCTTAAGTGTGCAGCTTATGTCCTTAATTTTGCAATTGATACTGACTTCAAGAGAGCAATTTAATTTGAAGCAAACTAGTTTTTAGCTTAGGTGGCTTCTGCATTGCCGTACTGGAAGGCTGTAGTTCCACAATTGGCTTCTAGTAAAAGTGTCACTTATACTGATATAATAAAAAGGATCACTCAAAGCCTTTATGTATGAAAGATCAGAAGAATAGTAACAATTGTGCAAATTTGGTGTCTGAATTGATGTAGTGGTGGAAAGACACTTTGAGTTTTGTGAAACTTAATTCAAAATTGCCAAATAATTTAAAAATGTCTTTGCCTTTTTATTTATTTATTTATTCTTTCTTTCTTTTCCCAGACCTTCCAGATATAAATGATAAACAGAGTCAAGCCATAAGTGACCTCCTGGAAGCAATTTATCCAAGAGTAGATAAGCAAGAATATATAGTTAGATTAGAACCTATAGAAACAAATCAGAATGCTGTATTTCAGTACGTGTCAAGGACTAATAGCCCAGATGAGAGCACAGAAAACAGTAGTGCCCCTGATCAAGCTCCAGCACCAACGCAGGAACCCAGCACTGAACCACCCAAGGCTGTTTCAGCTCTGGCTCCGGTTGGGGAGACTGTGGAATTACCTCCTGCTGATCCTGTTATAAACAAGGTGACCCCTACTCCTGAAGAACAGCCTCCAGCAGTAACACCTGAAGTGGACTCTGTGGAAAATTCTGACTTTGGCCACCAGTTGATTTGTTGTCTCTGTAGAAAAGAATTTCATTCTAGACGCAGTGTACGCCGGCATATTAGAAAAGTACACAAAAAAAAGATGGAAGAGCTGAAGAAGTACATAGAAACAAAAAAGAAACCAAATCTGTGCTCCGCAAAAGGCCGAAATAAGAACGTTCTGGTAGCACTAGGTCGAAGTTGTCCTGTATGTTATAAATCATTTGCCACAAAAGCCAACGTAAGAAGGCATTTTGATGAAGTCCATAGAGGATTAAGAAGGGATTCCATTACTCCTGATATAGCTACAAAGCCTGGGCAACCTTTGTTCTTGGATACAGTTTCTGCTAAAAAATCTTTTAAGACCCGAAAACAAAAGTCGTCTTCAAAGGCTGAATACAATTTAACTGCATGCAAATGCCTTCTGTGCAAGAGAAAATATAGTTCACAAATAATGCTGAAAAGGCACATGCAAATTGTTCACAAGATAACTCTTTCTGGGAAGAACTCTAAAAGAGAGAAAGGACCCAACAATACTGCCAATGGAACAGAAATAAAACTAGAAGTTGAACCAGCAGATTCTGTAGAACCTTCACCCCCTTCCATCGCTCTTTCTCCACAGAATGAATTAAAGGGAACAAATCATTCAAATGAGAAAAAGAACACAACGTCAGCACAGAAAAATAAAGTTAAGCAGGACTCTGAAAACCCTAAATCAACCTCAAAGTCAACCACTAAACCAGCCTGTAAATCAACTACTAAATCAACTCCTAAGTCAACCAATGCATCTGCTGCAGGTGGCCAGCAAAAAACCAGGAAGCCAAAACTTTCAGCTGGCTTTGACTTCAAGCAGCTTTACTGTAAACTCTGTAAACGCCAATTTACTTCGAAACAGAACTTGACAAAGCACATTGAATTACATACAGATGGAAATAACATTTACGTTAAATACTACAGGTGTCCTCTCTGCTCTTATGAAACACGTCGCAAACGTGATGTGATAAGGCATATAACCGTAGTTCATAAAAAGTCGCCACGGTACCTTGGGAAAATAACTGCAAGTTTAGAAATTAGAGCAATAAAAAAGCCAATTGATCTTGTTCTAAATAAGGTGACAAAAAGAGGCCCTCAGAGGGATGAAACAAAACAGATTGGTTCAAAACACGATGTCACCTCTAATTCGCCCAATAAAAAGTACGAAGGAGCTGATGTTGGCATTGAAGTAAAAGTAACAAAAAACTTTTCTCTTCACCGATGCAATAAGTGTGGGAAAGCGTTTGCCAGAAAAGCTTTTCTAGAACATCATAAGAAAACACACAAGGCGAATGTATCTCATTCACCTGAAGAAAACAAAACCAAAGGCAGAAGTACAAGATCTAAAGCTGTTATCTGGTGAGGAAAATATAGTGTTTTGTCATTTCTTTTTCCCCAAACAAAACAGAAGCACTGCCTTTTATGTTCTGTTGTACATATATTGCCAAAAACATTATTGTTCCATAGATTTTATGGTTTAGCAGCTTAAATACTGTGATATATATCTGAATTGGTTCTTTTTTAAGGTTTTTTTTAAGTGTTTAGGAAGAGTTAATTTCTAAATTTATCATGGTAGGAAACTGGAGTAGAGTATAGATGAAGCTGTACCAAGTTGACTCTTTAAACTGCCTTAAGGCATCTATTGTAATCAAGCTAACATATGGACATTTCTAAAATAGCATGTTTTCAAATTATCAGTGCCTTTGGTTTATTAGATTAAGTTAGCCTGGTAACGAACATCTCGGTAACCTCACTGAAGAAGCACTAAAGGAATCACGATAAAAGCTATTGACAGAACATTTCTCTATGGACGTACTGGAATGATCATTTTATAAATATTTATAAATACTGTGTGTTGTCTGTGTTCTGTCCACAGAAAGACATAGAACAGCTTTTTTGAATGTAATTTGGATGCTTAATTTCTGTGGTTTAAAATGAGTTTGGGTTAGGTTCCTAAGGACACTTCTAAAATAGTCAGAATTAGGATTTGATCCTTCTAGTACTTATTTATATAAGCACAAGTTTGGAGACTTCTGGTGATTCATTTTTAAAAAGGTTTGAACCTGATATTTTTTGTTTTTTTTGCCTAAATATTTATACAAGTCTGGCCAAGAATTTCTGCCTCTACAGAACACTGGGTTTTGGTTTCTTTTTACACTTAGGGGATTTCTATATGTATTTTCTTAGTTTTCTGTTGCCTTCATATTAAGGATTAGAGATGGTCTGATTTTTAAGAGAACCTTTTAAAAAGGGAAATTATATACATAAGTGATAATTTTGTATTACGGAATGACTGAGTGATGCCTGAAGGTGTGGGGATTGTACAAAAATGGAACAGAGAGACATTACTGATATCTATATGGGCTTTTAACATCCGTATTCAGAAATATCCTTGTAGTGTATTTGGGGAAAAGAAAACCAAGCTATGTGTGCCTTATTCCATCTTTTTAACTCCAAAATGCTGTATCCTAGAAGGTAATTTGGTTTGAGTTTAGCTTCTGTAGTGAATTTCTACGGAGCAGTGTTAAAACATAATATGAAATATGCGTGACTTCCTAGCAAATCTGGGCTACATGGAATGGAACTTCAAAAAATGAGCTGAGCTAGACCTTGAGTTATGGTCTTTTGTAGTTTGATGGTAAATTAAAAATTTGAGCTTATACATAATTTATGTTGTGTAATTTAAAACAGGATTATGCTGGTAAATGCAAAGTATTAATTTATTCCCATTTCTTCTCAGATAGGTTCAAGTGATGTTCGGAAAATTTGGAGTTCATTTGCATGAAAAAGACTTTAATGTGGTGTTGGAACTGCTAATATCTTGATAATGGTACTATAAGGAGGAAAATCTTCACAAGCTGTTGTTTTTCTTACTAAATTACATCCATTCTGACTGCATGTTGTTAGACAGTGCCTCCTCCCAAAACACTTCTGTAGTTGAAATGCACTCATGCTTCTAAATTAGCTGTTAACTGTGCTTATCTCTATGCAGCTGTGGTTTGACATGAACTCTCTGAACTTAAAAAAACAGTACAGAGGCAACCTGACAAACAACAGCTTTGGAAGAAGACTTTTGTTCCTCATGTAGGAGGTTATCTTCAGAGAGCTCATCGTACTGTTCCTCCCTGGTAGTGCTAATGGATGAACAGCTCTGATTTTTTTTGTGATATCCTACTTTGGCAATTGTTATATACTGTTTTAAACTTATTACAAATGAATGTATAAGAGCAAACATGTAGTGTATATTGGCTGAATTGTACTAATTTTTAGTATTTGCCATAACATCAGTTTGTTCGTATAGACTAATTTCCCAGTTCTGGGACATTCTGAATTTCACTGTACTACAGTCGCTTCAAAGATGTCCATATCTTTTCCATCTGTGGTTCGTTGGACAACTTGATAAACATCTAGGATGTTTACAAGAATATCCACATTCCTCTATACTTTAATTTAAAAAAGAAAAAAAAAAAAATAATTATACAACAAGCACTTTAATGATAGTCGCAGTTTATTTTTTCAATTTATTTTTTGAAAGATCAACACACTAATGTTAATATGAAGGTAGTGAATATTTGTCGATGTGTTATAGACAGACAATCTGTGCACAACCACTTATAATATTAGTTTATTTCATTAAATATTAATAAAAAGGGAGGATAGTATGAGAGAAACTCCAAGTAATTTTTCTCTCGATGTGATAAATGACCACTATAGATAGAACTTGAATTTGTATAATTTGGAAATGGTTTAGATCCCTTTTATTTTGACCTTTTAACCAGGATTTTAGGAAGCCCGTTGCGTGGCTGCCATTATGGAATTCTTGGCAGCTTTCATGCAGCAGTGGTTTTGTTCTTTTGTATGTATGTTTGTTTGTTTGTTTTTTCTTTCTTTTTTTTTTTATGTTTTAGAGAATATTTTGTTTAGTGATTTGTGTCAAATTGCTACAATTTGCAAGGTACTGTACATCAGAAGAAATACCACGTCTTTTGTATGGGTTTACTCCCTTACTTAGGGAGGTGCCTCGTGTTCATATATACTTTTTGTATAAAATATATCTAAAATTGTTGATCACAAGATCAGAAGTAAAAATACTTTTATGGATAGAGAACTATTTGGCCCTGTTAGTGCATTGCTCTACAAGTACTGTGAATGGGAACTGGACTGTAGCTGTTGCTCAAAATGTTCTATATTGAATGTACATCTTTTGTTTGGATAAATGTACTGTATTTGGTTGAAAATAAAGCAGACTGGAAATCACTTTTAAGTGTGCATAAGCCGAAAGACGTTTTTGTAAACCTGGAGTATCTGTCATTCCACAATCAGAAAGTACAAGTTTTGTAAAGTTGACCCTCTGATCATTGAAACTAGTTGTTTGTAATATTCTGTTGTAATAAATGGTTTTCTTTTGATATTAAAAGTTTGGCACTTGTGGAGTGAGCGCTTCTCCACCTTATGGTTGACCCTTTGACACCGACTTTTTGTCATTTGTAAAGGTATCTGCTCTTTACTTACCCGATGATTGCTTTTACAGTCCTTCTAGAACAAAACTGGATACAGATATTGAAGGAGATAGGTTATGTGTTTACTTGTTACTAAGAGAATTGAGTTATCTAGCTTGCACTGTGAATTGTGTTGGTGGCCAGAGAATGTTAACTCTTCATGTGATTGGAATTTAAGATCTGCCATAATTGTAGCTTATTCTTCTGGAAAGAAAGAACTTCTTCTAAGTGCAATTTAAATGATATTCCTGAATGCCTACAGGTTGAGACTGAGAAGTTAAAATGCTGGAGTAGTGATAGAATAACAGTTCATTTCTCAGCTGATCTGTGTGGTTTCTGTGGTCTGTTCTGGATATGTGAGCAGTCTGCATCTTGAAATTCTAGAAGGTAAAGTTATAGGTGTTTCAAAGAAGCTTTCTGCAAAAGGATCTCCAGTTCTGCATCTGTATGGAAAAATCGTTTTGTTCCACTTGAGATTGTGAATAGTGTATTTCCTTTTGAAGATGTAGCTTAATAATTAGCAATTGCCACACCGTTTGTTTTTTTTTTTTAAATAATTAAATTAAATCTTCCATTAAGTTAAATCTGCTGCAAAGCTCTTTTGATGCACGAGTCTCCTTTCTGTCTTGTGGATTAGGTTTGCAGTGAGGAAAATGAATGCAAGTATGATAGACTTGTTCAAATCAGTGATTTAAAAATATATATTTATCGTTTTATGCAGCTAACTTGAATGGGGGGAGAAAAAAGGGGAGGGGGAAGGGTTGCTGATTGCTTTTTTTCTGACAAATCCTGAAAATTTATGATAGAGTTCTGGATATAATCCAGATCTATGTGGGGATTTATAGGTGGGGTTTTGTGTGAACATATGAGGATATCAGTTGTTAGTTAGGATGTACTCTTGCATGGGTTTGCTCATTGATGAGATAAGTTGGTTTGTCTTTTGTTGCTTTTAATAGCAAAAGATAAATGTGAACTGTCCAGTGTGCTGGACATAAGGCTGAGTCTTGTTAAACAGTTTTATATTCAGAATGGATTTGGTATACAGTATGGAAAATTTTGAGGCTGTTCTAAATGTTTTGTATGGAAGATGATACTGAAAAATAACTTTTTTTAAAAGTAATTCTTGTGTTTTCTAATGCCAAGGCTTTGAGAGGCCAGCTCAAATGTCAAATTGATGTGAAATTGTGCATAACCAGCAAGTGAAACTCACACTTGATGACACTTGCTGAAATTCTCAGTCTAGTAGAACTCTGACTTCTAACTCTAAACCACCTTTTGATTAGTTAATCTTCAGTTAGCTGAAGACGTCCTTCTTATTAACGGTTGGACTGGATGATCTTTTAGGTCTTTTCTAACCTTGGTGATTCTGTGATTATTGGTTTTCATTTTTTATGTTTTTAATTTTGGAGTGTTTTCTCCTACTTCACTTGCCTTTTCTCTCTGAAATCTCAGTTTGCAGGGTTTAAAATCCCCGTAGTATTTGGTTCACTCAGTTTTAGGAGAGAATTAAGTTGTAGCTGAGATAGTTGATGGTCATTGTCACCATTTGTGTTTTGCTGGATTCCAGTGAGATGGAACTGAAGCTGCCACACACAGGATTTGTCTGACTAGTCAAATGCTTGAAGTACTTTGGAAAGGGGCGACTGGTTTTGATTGCTTGTTTTAAGAACCTGTGGATAGATATTTTATGTTTCACTTTTGCTGAATAGTAAATTACAGTAATTGGATAACCACAGATGTAGATATGTGTGTTAGTTGAGAGATGAGTAATAGAAAGGAAATTAAGTTGCTTATTTGGATATCCAAGAATTTAGATACTTCTTATAGAAACAAGTCTGTTGTGCTATGAGTTGGAGCAGTAGATTACTCCTTTACACTTAAAAGTCACAATCGCATGATGTGATAGTTTCCCTTTCTGATTCTATCTTCATTTTTCCTTTTCTGCTACTTTGACTCATTTCCATTGTTCTGAGATTCCAGTGTTTTGCTTGTATCATTCAGAAATCACTAAAGATTATTAGCTACGCCTATTCCATTAGATAATTACGGATTTGTTTTTATAGCTTTCAGAATTTACTTTTATTGTGATTTATGTTGTGAGATTTAAGCATGGAACCTAGTAATGTGATATAAATTAGGGCTTTTGTTTTAATGTTAGGGAGTCATCAGAGCGATTAACTTGTCTCCATGTTTTCCTACATCATTACAGCTGTACAAGTCAGCTTTTGTTTTAGTAGGCCAGGAGAGTAAATGTGTTGAAAGCAGATTTTGAGAGTGAAGATCTTGGGAGAAAGACAGAGGGGTGTTATGATAAAGACTGTTATAAGGACAATAGGGAAGAAATAATTTAAATTGGTTTTAAGCCAGTAGTCTGGATCACCAGTGGGAGACCTTAGTAATTGTTGAAGAACCCCCGCTGTTTGTACAAGCAAGGAGATCTTCACGATCTTCTCTAAGGACTGCTGTGTAGGTATAGAGGTTTTGTACCCATACTCAAAGAGAGTGGAGAGGAAGTGAATTATGTGGAATACTTTTCAGTTTCCTTTTGTTTTGAGCTTGCTTTCTGGTACGCCACAGTTATAGTCCTGAAGTGGTAATTCAAGTGGAATGTAATTTGAGAAGTTATGATTGCCTGAGTTCAGCGATCCCTTGGGGGATTGGAAAGATATTGGTAATCTTAATAAAAATGTTGTGTGCTTGGAACAATATCTGCAATGAGGAAACAATATCATTGACTTCGGAGGACATAGTGGGAAATAAAGATAGCCTGAGCCTTTGATAGTACATAAGGCCAAATACATTTTTCTTCAAAATAGATTAAACTATGAACTATTTCTCTGTGTTGCCCGGAGCGATGCTGACAAGGTTGTGTAGACTGAATGATGGAAGAGGGTGTGCTGTTTTATCTCTAGGAGTGGATTTCATAGTGCTTTTACCTCAGTTAGGGGTGAGATGGGAGTTCTTTGCATCAGCGATTCATTGTGCTGAATATTGGCGCCTGGTAATACTGGTAGTCTGTGGTTGTAGTGGTGGTTTTCCTGCCATGTGAATCTAAGGAAGCTCTGATTTACCTGGTCTGACTTCTCAGCACCAAGCTGTTCGTTCAGCTCTGTTGGCTGAACAGGGTTTGCTTTTCCACCTTATTTATGCTTTTTGATCCCAGGAATCTGCTCCTTTATTAGAAGTAAAAGAACCTGCTTTAATGATCTTCCTTTAGCTGTCAATGCTTCCTAGAAGCATCCAGGGAGCTCTGCTGCACAATGTATATCAATAAATGTGGTCTAGCTTTATTCTCCAGGATGTTGTGGTTTTACAGTTCTCCCCAGCTTGCAACACATGGCAAAGGAAGGGATGAGTAAGACCATTGGAGCAATGGTTTGAAGTCACTGTCTTGTGGCAAGGCAGGTTGGTTGCAGCTTGAATTTGAAACAGGTGTGGAAATGCAAAGCAGTAATGGAACAGGCTGCCTGGAGAGGTTGTTGTCTTCTTCTCTGGAGACATTCAAAATCTGCCTGGACTCATTCCTGTGTCACCTGGTAGAGGTGTTCCTGCTCCAGCAGTGGTGTTGGACTAGATGATCTTTTGAGGTCCCTTCCAATCCCTGATGTTTTGTGGTTCTGTGAATCATTTTGCTTCCTTATGTGTCTAAATCTGATCTGTCATTCTTTCTATGAAGAAACATAGTTACCTAAGGATGAACAAACCTGAAATGGATGCATTCCATGTGTGTAAGAATGTGTAAGCCACGTTTTCCATTAAAAATACTTTCCTAATATTGACAGGTCACCAAAGATCAATTATTTCTCTTCGTTATAAAAGTGAGAAGAGCTTTCCAAAATCATGGAGAGATTTCCCTGCAAAGTGTCCAGTTGGTAGCAATTAGGTGGTATCTGAATTCACGGAGTGTAACTTCTGGAATCTGTACTGCCTTAGGGCACTTGTTCCCACCTCAGTATAAATGGGGAAAACAAAAGTGCACACACCTCTGTAGAACTGAACAGGCTACGGGTGACTTTTTTAATTAAGCCTCAGTAGTTGAGCAGTTCCATCTTCCTTGCTCTGCTTGCCTGGGGCAGTGACAGCAGTTATCTTGTGGTAACCCAATGTCTTTTCTTTGGTTTTCTTTTTTTTTTTTCCTTCCCAGAAGTAGCCTATGCCATTGTTTATGTGGAGACAGAGCTATGGTGTAGAGTTATTTGAAGACTACTGGCAAAACTGTCTCTGAGAGACAACTTTGGTGACTTGCATTGCCTGACCCTTTCCTCTCATTATCCAAAGCTACAATTATCATGGATAATGATGCCATTCTGAGAGAACAGCCTCAACCCAGCATTGTGTTACTATCACAACAGACAGCAGACATACTCTTTCTTTGGTACCGTTATTCACATACAAGTGGTGCCAAGGTGGATTGTTTTGGTTGAAGTCTCCAAGGATTTAAAATACTCTACAGTTCATGTTTTGGGACTTCTAGAAACATCATAAGAGTGTTATTTATTTATTCATAGACAACATGTATTAATTAAAAGGCTAATTCTGTGTATCTTTGACTAACGGTTGGTCTGGATCTCAAGAAGGTAATTGATTCATGTTATGCCATCAGGACACTGATTACCTTGACTAGATGCACAAACTTCTTGCTTTAATGATTTCTTGCTGAAAATACCATTCCTAGAAACTGAAGCCAACTGTTCAGAGGTTCTTATGAGTGGAAATGTTTGCAGCTGGTACAGAAACCATGTAGGAAACATGCTTGGAACTACCAGCAAATTAAGCAGTGTGAAGATAGACCTGCATGCTTAAAATGTTTCATGGACTAATTCTTAGATGTCAATGTCTAGAATCTCAGGCTGAGATAAATTCCGTTTCTGTCATTTTTATTTTATTTTTTTGCAGTTTAACAGCATGCAAACATCTCCTTAACTGTACACAATCTATTGTCGATATTCCGAGCTACAGTTAAATTACCATTATTTCATGTTTCTTACTTGATAATTTGCTTTTCTCCTACTCAACGTGATACTGAGATATTCTGCTTTGATTTGAAGATTTATCAGCTTACTAAGAGTCTAAAATGCAATGTGTTTGTTTTCCATGTCATCTTGCTGTAAATATTAAGGCAACTAACTGACTGCAGCATTGCAGAGTCAGGTGCTTGGTTGTGTTCTGAGAGATTTCCCTTTAAAAAGAAGTCTCACATCAGGAAGGCATATACTGAGAAGCATGGAGAACAGCTTTGAAACACTTTGTGAATGAATGCAAAGCCATGCACTGACTCAGTGTGGTAGGAAATAGCAAACAACATATTAACATTCTTGGCTTCAAAACCAGACTAACAGACTAAGATACTGCTGTATCTTGAAGTACCAAACATTATATTTTTGTATCTTGGAAATATTTTTCCCATCTTGGTAGACTGATTGCTTATGTTTGCAGCAGTGCAGTGCAGAGCAGTATAATCTGAAGGTAGCAGAATCACCAAAGTCAGTATTTGAATGGGTCTGGGGGGACAAGACTGAAGTAAGGATCTCTTCCAGCAAGTAGTGAGGCGCTCACCTGCTTGCATTGCTGTGTAGTCCCATGGTTGTTTCCTCAACATTTCATTGTTGGGCTGTAGTTGAACTGTGCTGAATTATGATTCAGCTGCTTATTATTTTAGCTTTTAAAAAACACTTCTCAACTCCACCTACTGGCAGCAGGAACTTTTTGACCTACTTTGATATTCAAAGGTGAGAGTAAGGTTATGTGTTGTTAAGATTTTTGTCTGTGTTTTGAAACTGATTGGTATTTGATAGTGTTGAGTCAATGGCTCTTGGTTTGTTTGTTCCTTTGCAGAGAGCAAAGCAATACAAACACCACCAGTGTGGCAGTCTACAATTTGGCTACAAAGTTTCCAAGAAGATGATTTTCAAAAACATGGGACAGTGATCTGGGCAGGAACAATGTGAATCTAATTGTATTTATGCCTTTAAAAATAGATTGGAGAAGTTGCTCAGGATAACATTTGTCTGTGCACTATGCACCCAGTAAGTGGCCTGAGATCTACAAGCCCTGTCCAGCCCTATTTTCCTCACTTTTTCCATGTTTGAATTGGAAATGAAGTGCTCATTTTTCTCTTGCCACCCCACCCCCACCTCCAGGTGAGGTTTGGTGCACTTTAATCATTTTCTCCATAGCCATTAAGTTGTCATTGACTGTCTCAGAATGACAGTGTCTATCTAAATTCAAATCATTAAGAATCCTTGGCTCCTGGTGCTGGGCTTGCTGTTGTGGAGCTGCACATTTTTATTTTCAGAGCAAAACACAGATAAACCCAAAATGTTTAGCAGAATAGCCCTGTAGCTGCAGTCTCAGGAAAGCACCTGAGGTAGCAGTGTTTGGTTGACTTGCCTTCTGCCAAGCACGTGTGGGAGGAATTCAGTAGTTCCTGCCACGAGGAGCTCCACAGGCTTAGAAAATTGCCCTTTTCTCTTCACTTACGTACAAAGAACGAACTGCTTCAGGCAAGTGTTCCACTTGTGGGCAGCAGAGAGGCCGGGGCAATGGCGACCGCTGAGCTGTGTCTGCGCTGTTGGACTGCTGCATCCCCTGCCCCTCCAGGGCGGGGGTTTTAAGGGAAACACTGAAGCAGGTGGGAGCCTGGGTTTTGAAACAGTGACTGCAAGCAGAGCAGCACAAAATTGAAACATGAGGGGTAGAGAGGAGTGGGTATGAAGCAAACTGCTCCTGCTGGAGGCCCACCTGAACCTCCAAGCCCTCTCCTAGCACGGTGAGGGTGAGGCAGGCAATTGGGCCACACAGCTGCAGCTCCTTGACTACCAAGGGACTGCATGAAAATCACTTCTGGTTAGTTTACAAAAAAGGTATTTGCTGTGTTCTTGTGGCCTGTTCCCAAGTGTCTCGGGGCTCTTGCAGGGCTGTGACAGCCCCTTTTTGCTGGGCCGAACCCTGCTTCACAACCATTGTGTAGCAAGGTGTTTTGCTGCCATGGGAGGGCTCCAGGTGAGTGCTGGAGACAGCAACACCATGTGGGCTTTGGGTAGAGCTGCTTTCTGGAGGCATGTCTGTGTGTAGGGAAATAGTTTAAAAAAAAAAAGACAAGGATATTCTGACAGTGAAGACCAAATGTCTGCAGTAAGGTCAGCCTCAGCCAAGTATGTGTCAAAGGAATGAGTCATTAATGTGGAACCAGCTTCTAGGTGGTGGTGTTTGAAGTTCTTGAGTAATGTCTGTACAACTTCCATTTTGACTGTGTTATTTCTGGTCCCAGGGCACAGGGACAGTACTAGGCTGTGTTGCACCCAGCATGGGAATCTCTGCTCAGACATACATGCGGTTAATGCATTGAGAATCTATGCAGATCAACAGCATTTCATCTCAGTGCTGTTAATCCTTTATGGAATATTGAAGAGAAACTGTACTTTATTAATGTGTTACCTCCTCCAAGCTTTGTTTAACTCATCTCTGCTTTTAAAAAGCAAAATGCTGACAGCAAAATTACCTCTACCTTTTAAAGTGTTAAAACTTTATCTGGGGGATGATGGAAGAGATATTGTAAACAGAAATTGCTGCATTCTTCACTTATTATCAGCTGCAAGTGTTCTGTCTTCAGACCTTGCATGCAGTAGCTCTCAGACATATCATTCAGAAAGGAGAAGTACAGGTCATGTCTGCAGGTAGACACCATCTCCTCAAGGTTTTGGTGAAGTTGAATATCTAATTTCAAGTTAGCAAAGTTTCTCCAAAGAGAAAAACAGAAAAAAAACATGGAATTAACGTATTTTTTTTCTAATCCCCTGCAGTGAAGGAGGAAATGACTCAGTACCTTGTGTTCAGAGGAGTAACTACAAAGAGTGCAATAACACGGTAGCTATGATGAGGCATATACAGGTCAGTGTATATATGGTACAGTGATTGTTCTGTCTTGTTGATGGCTAAAACCAGGAGTGCCATTGCAAAGCCCCTTGCTTTCACAGCTTGAATTCTGCTTGGGAAGAAATATTTGTGTATGCTATTTAAAATGCATGCAGCGAGCTCAGTTCTTCTCTTTGTACGCAGTCAGATCAGACCTCCTCAGGACATGCTGGATTTAATGCACAGATGCTGGTCAGTTTTCTGTGGGATCATTTGCATGTGTGAGCGCTCTCCAGCACTTTATGTCAGATTTGTTAGAATCACACAGTGCAGCTTAAATTTAGTGCCTATACAAAATGATGGCATTGCTTCAAATGAGTGTTAAGCGATGGTTATATCTGCAGTTCTGAACATCTAGAAATCTTGAATGAAGGTCCTAAAAGCCTAAATTGTGCAGTAAAACATAGCTCTGCATGGTTACTGAGAGAGCATGTTTAGACAGTGAGAAGCTCACAACTGTTGCCATCAGCCCCACATCCCAGCTCACCTTTCCCTGAGGAGTGATCCCATTCCTGGTGTGCCTTGGTATCCCTGCCCACCAGCACATGCTGCTAATGCAATACACCCTGGCACCACGGTGCTTTATGCCCATGAGGGAAGATGTGCCACAGGTAATTTCCAAGAATGCTTCTCCTCTTCTTCCTTCTGCTCATCTCTTAATTGCAGACAGCACTCCCACCTAGGTCAGACTTCTTGCTCCTTCAAACATTTACAGATAGCTGATTCATAAGTACATGAGGCTTCAGCTCTGTAGAGTGAAGGGTAAGCTCTGAACTTCAAGAGCTTCACTTGGAGGATTGTTCCTTGTATCCACTCCATGGTGTCCCTGCATGGCTATTGCAGTTTCTGTGTATGCTCAAAACCAGATGATGTAATCAGATATCTGACTGCATAGTAGGGTGTTTTGGGGATGGACCAGTAGTACAACAGATCATTATTTTCCTACAGAATTCTCTGTGTTGCTTTTATGTTAGTGAAATGTTATCAGCTCCAGCATGAAGTTTCTGCTTTTCTTTATTCAGCGTTCACTTGGGTTTTGCAGGTCTTTATGTTCTAGATGAAAACAGATGAAGTTCAACACTTACAGATAAATGATGCCCTGTGATTTTTAGTGAAAATGCTGTGTTCCATCAAAACCTTCAATTTTTGTCTCAAAAGAAAGGAGAGTTAACCTCTTTAAGGGAATGAGCTCTCTCTAGTCTTTCTGATCCTATCGGCAATGACCAGTTACAGTCATTAGGAAGAAGCTGTTCATCCAACATGCAGCATATTTTTATCTGCAGAGGAAATGAATTACCAGGATGCTCCATCTGCCAAATTCACTGTCATGGTTTTATTGCCAGCTTATCCATGGGACTAGTCATTCTCCTTAAGGACCTCTCAGCATTTAATGAGCCCTGAGAAGGCCCTGTTGTGTCATTTTCTCTCCTGTTTGCTGGCAGAGGGAGCCCCAGTGCTGTGCACCCAGTGCCTGGTTTCCAAAGAGGTCTCACGTGGATCTGCAGGCAGCCAAGTCTTTCGATGGTGTTGCAGGACCTGCCTGACAGGTGTCATGTGCTCATTGCAATGGGTCACGCCTACATTCTTCTGCCAAAATGACTGCAAAGTAGCGATGGTACCTACTGTAAGGGTAGAGGAGGTGTGAATGGTTGTGGGAGGGCTTCTGACCACTGTGCACTGTAATGCTGTGCCTTGTAGGACCTTGGGACCTCCTTGAGGTTTAGCAAACTTCTTCATGAGATCTTCCTTCCTTTTTTCTCCATCTTCCTAAGACGTTTCTACCACAGGGGATGCTTCAGGTTGTCCAGATGCTGTGGAGTCTCCTCCATGGAGATCTTCAGAAGCTGCCTGGGCACCCTGCTATGAGTGTCCCTGCTGGAGCAGTGATTAGAGAGGTGGACCCAGAGGTCTGTTCCAACCCCAACACCTCTGTGATTCTGTGATTAATACATAGGAGGATAGAACTGGTAAGAAATCAGTTCTGTAGAAAAGGGCCTGGAACTATACAAAAAACGGAACCAAATGTAACTTACCATCACAGGACAGGTTCCTTTAGATAAAAACAGGATTCCACATGCAACCAAGAGCCAGAATATAGCATGCAAAACATGCAATGTAACTCTTGAGCTCTCTCTTGTGGGGTGCAGCTGTGATACTGCCTTGTTCTCAAAAAATAACAGTAAATATGTAAGTAAAACTTATCTGGGTCAACTGAAAGGAATCCAGAAGAGCGCTCCAAAAACAACGCTGGGAAATGTGACTCTGGAAGAGAAATGGAGCAGTGAGTTTTTTAATCTAAAGAAAATCAGACCAAGGCATGACATAATAACAGCCCTCAAGCACATAAAATGCTGCTGTGAAGAGGGATTGAATTGGTAGTTCTTCATGTCCATACAGGAGGGGGAGAAAGAAGTAGCCTTTAATTTTAACAGCAAGGGTTACATTTGAAGCCAGGAGAATATTTTGTTGGCAAGAATAATGAAATGTGGAAATAGATTGCCTGAATAAGAGGTCAGACAAACTTTCACTGAGAAAGATATGAGGTATAACTGACCCTCCTTTGGAGTGAATAAAGTCCAAATGCCCCTTTCAGCCCTATTACAATCTCTGTTTGCCTATATATTACAAAAATAAAAATAAAAAAGAGAGACAGTATCTTATACCTTACAGAAGCAATCTCCTCCCTGTGAGTAGCCAGCCTCTGCCCCTGCTTGATAACTATGCCTTGCTGTGTTCTCACTTATCTGCCTTCTCCAGATCAGCACACAGGTTTTACTTGCTCCAGAGCTGCTACCTGAACTCACCAATTTCCTGTGCATACACCAGGGCTATTTCTGCTTCCTCCAAGCAATACTCCACAGAGGATACAAAATCCTTTATGGATGATTAATAGCTAGCTTTCAAGCCTTAATGATTTGGCTTAGAAACGACATCTTATAGATCAGTCAGCTAATCTAGATCTTGGCCAGCTTCTCGTCTGCTCTTTCCAACAGACAAAGTGACTATTCAGCTCAACATCTTTCATTCTTTCAATCATTCTTCCCCATTATTAACCACCTCTTCAGACACCTATTACTGAGCTGCGCCACTTTGTTCAACAGACCATCGCCACTGCATCCCCCAAGGATACACAGATAAACCTTAAACACAGATCAAAAGAAAATGTCGTAGAGACACAGAGGCTGTTCAGGAATTAGTCCAATTTTCCAGTTTTATGCATTTGATTTCCTAATTTTCAGCTCTGCAATGATGAGGCTGCATTATAGCTAAGGGAGAAAACACCGTTTTACAACACATTGGTTAATGCATACAGTTTCAAACAGCAGAAGCTCTTTCCTTCTGTTATTGGAAGAAAGATGAATAATAATGTTAAGATTAGTTACAGCCAGTATGTGGTAGATGGACTGTTGCCATATGGTGTTTATGTAAATTAAATGACAAAATAAGGAGCTAGCATTTATAAGCAACATTTGCACGGTACAGATATCCAGTCTGCATGTGCAATACCTACTAGCCTTTACTAATTAGAAAAGATGACATCAAAAAACACTTTTATCCGAGGCACCTTAACTCCTGTTTTAATGAAAATGGAGTCCTCTTATTTGCTTCACGTCCAAAGAGCACTGAATTCAGTCTCCACTTTTGTTTGATATACAAACTAATCTTGTTCTGTAATTAATTTAAATGCCTATTTTCAGCTGGCTAAATGATCTTGTGATAATGAGTGGCTGCGCTGCCTGTCCAGAAGAGTGTTTGTCCATATCTTGTGGATGGCTTAGCTGACAAAATTTAGGGCAAACATTTCCTCTGTCTGGAGGTCAATAAAGCCACCTACATCTTTCCCATGACTAGATCAGAATTTAGGACCACTTCTACAAGTCCTGATACCCCATGTACTCATAACATGAACATAAAATGAAGGCTTCAGATAGGTAGGCAAAATGCTCCCCCACACCACCACTGCTCAGTAAACTTTAAATATACTCAAGATGCAACATTTCAAAGTCCATATGTAGCTATTATGCAGAAAAGTCTAGATGTACCTACTATATATAATTTAATTATTTTTTCCCCCATCTTGTATTATTTATCAAGCAGGAACAAAAGGTATCAAGAAGAAAAGATAACTGACACAAATTAAAACAAAACAAAACAAAATAAAACACAGTTTCTTCTAAAGCTGGGTCTCTGGACTAAGAGACCAGCTCTCAATTCTCAGGTTATAATGAAAGCAGTTCACCTGCTATGGAAAGTGAAACTTGAAATTAATTATGGTATATGACAGCTTCATGAATCCTTGACTTACAAAACAGATTAGATTCAGGACTCCTACCATCCCACCACACAAAGCCAGGAAATTTTTTCTCTAAACATATGCACAAAGGCTAATTAACACAAAATCCTTTTTCCTTACTGAAAAAGAGGTTTTCAGGCTTTATTAGAAGAACAGGAAAGCAATTAACTAAAGATTAAAGGTGCTCCATCTGCATGAAGCGTGATAGAAATTGCCTAAAGGAACAGGAGACAGGTAACAGAATATAGCAAAAGAGAGGGAGGGGGAGAGAGTGCAAGAACAAACAACAGGAGGTTAATATTAAAATCAAGACAAGATCTTTCTCAGTAACTTGCTGGAAGTCAGCCATGGAGGGGACAGGTCTAATGTAGGCACAAGCTTTGTTAGGGTATTCAAGTCAGATCACCTGATCATAATGATCCTTTCCAGGCTCATAAATCTAAATGACACCTGTATGAAGACAAAAGTGAATACTAAGCACAAAATCAAGGAAAGTTGTAAACCTATGTTGAACTAAAAAGCTAAACATTATCATGATAGCAGAGGCAATACATAAAAATCATGGCTACTTGTTGACATCTCAATCCAAATGTATACTCCTCCGCCAGTTTTCACATAAAGTAATATAATTCACAGGGAGCAGTCATTTGGCATCTTTCTGAAAACTACAGAACTATGCCAAAATGGCTTTGACCCTTCTGTCATAGGATAGCACAGGGTTAACGTATAGTCATAGAATAACCTCAATTGGATAGGACCCACAGCGATCATTGAGTCCAACTCCAGCTCCACACAGGACCACACAAAATCAAACCCTGTGCCTGAGAGCACTGTCCAAATGCTCCTTGAATTCCAGAAGCTTGGGGCTGTGCCCACTGCCCTGGGCAGCCTGATCGAGGGCCTGACTACTCTCTGGTGAAGGACCTTTGCCAAACACTCGACCTGACCCCTCCCCTGACACAGCTCAGTGCCATTCCTTTATGATCTACAAGGTTCTCTAGCACTGGAACAAAGCCTGAAAGCCATAGGTGTTGAACACACCTGTCTGTATGGATCTATGTATGGAACTGTATGTAGCTATTGCACAGTAAAACTCAAAGGGGGAGGAAATCTCTACGTAGGTGTTAGTACAGACTGACCATTTGCCCTGTGGGAAACTGCAACTTATATTAACTTGCTTATTTCTATCAGCATCAAAGTTGATGTCTCTCTGAAGCATCCCCTGTGGTAGAAATGGCTTGGGAAGAGGGAGAAAAGGGGAGGGAAGATCTCGTGATGAAGTTTGATAAATCTCAAGGAGGTCCCAAGGTCCTACAAGGCACAGCATTACAGTGCACAGTGGTCAGAAGCCCTCCCACAACCATTCACACCTCCTCTACCCTTACAGTAGGTACCATCACTACTTTGCAGTCATTTTGGCAGAAGAATGCAGGCGTGACCCACTGCAATGAGCACATGACACCTGTCAGGCAGGTCCTGCAACACCATGGAAAGACTTGGCTGCCTGCAGATCCACGTGAGACCCCTTTGGAAACCAGGCACTGGGTGCACAGCACTAGGGCTCCCTCTGCCAGCAAACAGGAGAGAAAATGACACAACAGGGCCTTCTCAGGGCTCATTAAATGCTGAGAGGTCCTTAAGGAGTGTGTCAGTGCTCCACCATCAGTACAGCAAAGAAATGCTTCTTGGTGATCAAATATGTGATCACTGCCACTTGCACTGTGGAGCACTGCTAAAAAGAGCCTGACTGTTTTCAATGCAGTTCAGGTATTTATAGATACTCCCCTCAGCCTCTTATTTTTCAGGCTGAGAAATACCAACTCTCTCAGCTTTTCCTCATAGGAGAGGTGATCCAATTCCTTGATCCCCTCGGCCCTCTGCTGGACTCTCATGTTCTGTGGCCCTCAGCTGGACACAGTGCTCTACTCACCAACGCTGAGCAGAGGCATTAATGTTCATTTGTGTCATTATTGTTTATAGTATCCTCAGTTTGTCCCTGTTGAGTTGCATTCTGCTTGTTCTTCTCCCCCAGGCCTTATTTCCATTTTTGTTGGGAATATTTTGGTCTTTTCCAATACTTTCATTTCCCCCCAGGTTCTTGCAGTCTCTAAACTTAATATACAGTACCTGAATCATGAAGTAAATCCTGAACTGCGCTGCAGCCAGGACAGACCCCTGGAGAATCCTCTGTGACACATCTCTGTCCATTCTTGTTGTTACTCACATATGGCAACATTACGGGATAGATGCACACCTCTGCTCCCAGTCCGAGAATTTACTGGCCACAGGATTGTCATTTTGGCTTGTTCCTTGCTTTATGTCCTTAATTAATTCTATCTTTTTGATTTGGGGTAATAAAAATATGAGCAATCATACCATCTGGAAGGATGCAAAAGTTGAAAAAGTATTAGTCATAGGTAGAACCAGTACTTTGAAACGTAGACCTCAGCCTTTATTCTTCCCCCCTGAGGAAAGAAAGTTTTGCTGCTGCATATTGTTCAGGTCTGCTTGCAAAGGCCAAACTGACTGAGATGCTGGAAGAAAATGAAGGAATGGTGGTGGTGTCTGAGCACCCCTGCCCTGCAACTATAATATCTCTGCTGAGATAAACCGTATCTCATTCAGCAGCAGGTCCAGCAAACTAAAATGAAGGTGAGCTTTGTGGCTAAAAAAAGGGCATCTGTTTTTCTTTTTTTTTGTTTTTAATTTTGCTTTAACTTCCCAGTTTTTCATCAGTAGTGTTAAAAATTGTGTCTGTCTTCTAGCGCTACCCCATTCTGACTGTTCTTCACAGGGAGATGTGAGAACACATCTCTTCCCCAGGTGTTAATTATTAAGAAGGACTTGAGAATTTTTTGCATTCTTTTTTTGAAGGTAAAACTTGGAAAGGAAGGCTGCTTGTTTTGGTGCATGATCTGTTATTGCGCACCATTCCCTATGGTTCCAGAACATTTTTTCTCCAACCTTTGTCACCTTGCTAAGGTGGTCTCACATCATCTCATCTGAGAAGTAGCTGTCTCTTCACTCTTGAATGTAGTAAGGAGGTAATTTACTTGTTTTGGGATAATTGGGAGTTATCTGTATGATGAGAAGGAAAAACCTACCTGTGTTGTTCAGTTGCTCTTCTGTTCTGCTTTTGCTGCCAACAGTCTTGTCATTCCCAGCTTTCCTTCATCCTTCATTTCACTTTTTGCTGTTCTCCTTGAATACTCCCCTGCTTTTCCTCTTCATTCCCTTTTGTTTGTTCTCTTTTGCACCTGTCCTCCCGGCAGGAGGGACATTTGGTGTGTGGGGAGGTGAGGAGGTATGATTCAAAATATCTCCCATTTTTCCACTCCATTCCTCCTTTCGCACTTACTGCTCCATTTCTGACAGCAGTGAAGCCTCCCTGTGTGAAAGGCTCCATCCTTGCTCCTGCTGCAGGGTCAGTGCTGTGGGCAGGCCTCTTGTTGTCCCTGCAGTGCAAGATGAGACTCTGTGTCACACAAAGTTTCCAGGTGGGTTTCCATCTTGTATTAAGTGCTCTCAAAAGATTAAAAGTTGTGGGATTTTTGTCCTCTTTGGTAACCTCAAACAAAGCAAACTTTATTTGAGTAAAACTAAGGAAGAAGGAAAGATTTAGGTTGGATATCAGGAGGAGGCTCTTTACAATGAGAGTGGTGAGGTGCTGGAGCAGGCTGCCCGGAGAGGCTGTGGATGCCCTGTCCCTGAAGGTGTTTGTTGGATGGGGCCCTGGGCAGCCTGGTCTAGTATTAAATGTGGAGGTTGTTGACCCTGTCTGCGGGGGGGAGATAGGGCTGGAGCTTAATGTCCCTTGGGGTCCCTTCCAACCTGAACCATTCTGTGATTCTACAAAATAAAGTTTTCAAAAATAATGAACTTAAAATCTCTTAAAGGAAACAAAAAGGGAGTGAAAAAAATGATCAAGGGCTCAGCAATGCCATTCCTTGCTTTGGGCACCTCAATGATCTGCTCACTCTCTTCTTCCCTTGGAAGTTCTCAGTGCTCTCCCTGAGGGCAGGCTGGCTCCTCGCTGTCTTCTTTCCATGTCATGTTTTCCTTACATCATCTGTTAACTTAAGCATCCCTTAAGCACAATGAACAGCTCCCAAAAGAAGGTTCATGTTCTACCCTCTTAATTTCTGGCTGACACTGTATTGTGAAAAGAAAGTAACGGCAACTTGGAAGCAGCAAATAAAACAGAATCTGTCATGCAGAATTTGAGATGGTGAGCTTGTCTCCAGCATCAGCAGGTGCATCAGGAAAGGGTCTGTGAACTTGCCATGTGGAACTGCTTTTGTATTTTGCTGGAAGGAAACTTCAAATGAAAGAAGATAAATGAAATCCAGGATTCCAAACATCAATGTTCATCTGGTATCTTGGATGAGGAGCTTAATAGTTAAAGCAGAGTGTAATTTTACTTAAATGTCCCCAGTGTGTAGAGCCTTGTTATTTATTTATGATGGTGCCCACAGTTTGCTGAACACTTTCCAAATATTCAGAAAAAGGCAGTTCCTGGTCTGAGATCTTGCAGTCTAAGGACAGAGAAAGGTGGATAGATGGAGCTTATCTGTATTTACCGAATTTTGAAGAGGTCTGGAAGATGGCTGCTTTTCTGACACTAATGCAAACATCTAATTGTGACTGATTTATTGTGTAAGAACATGGTTGCTTTTTTGTTGTTGTAATTAAGAAACATTTCTTATAATCTTGTACAGCTTCACAATTTTGTTTTTGTAATAATTTCAGTATTAATAGTCTTGTTGTGTGAAGCAAGCATTATACAAAGATTAGCAGTGTGTGGAAACTCATTTATTCATTTGAAGCCACAAGACAAAAGCATTACTGCCATAGACTTACTGCTCTATCTGATGTATTTTAAATAAGAGAATTAGCAGTTGCACTTAGATAGTCTGACAAAGGAACAAGGGAGGAGGCAGAGCACTGTGCTGGTGATCCACACAGGAAGGATTCTGTCCTGGATTGTCTAATGCTCAGTGTGCTTTAGGAGCATGCGTTGCTGTTTTTTTCCTTATAGCTCTCTAGGCATCAGTTTTTAACTCTTCTGCAGCTCCCCTAGAGATAGTGGTGGGTTGTTGGCTGGAGCTTTTTTTTTTTTTTTTACCACTCAGTCTTGTTCAGAGAATTCTTCCTCTCATTTGATTTATAAACATTTTTTTTCTTTTCCTTTTTATCTCTTCCATGTAGATGCTGGAGATGTAGAAAGTACTTTGCCTATGGTGCTGTACCTGTAACTGCATGGCTGCACTTGTTTCAGAGCATCTTGTCTTGCCTGAGCAGGTCATCTCATCTATGGAATGCGTTACACTGCAGACCTGGACTCTTACTTTTGAGGGTTTTTTCCTTCCTGGCTTCATTCTACCTTATCTGATTATTGGCAAGCAGTGCTTGTTCTTACGAATGTATGTTGCTTATGGCAGGCAGCAGCTTGAACTGAGCAGCATCTGATTGCTGTTTTATTTCCTCCCCGTATTCACAGGCTAAAAACCAGGAGCCGTGATAACAAAATCACAGAATGGTTGATGTTGGCAGGGTCTGACCCACTGCTTAAGTAGGGCCACCTAGGGAAGGTTGCCACCTAGGGAATGATCTCCTCACAGCATGAGCTGCAAGACCTTCACTCAGACATAGTCCTACGTTTGTAAGTGAGAGACAAGCATTCTTTGTAGCAAAGAATCTCAAATAATGAGACCCCAGATGTGACTCCAAATAAACTGACTCAAAATAACAAATGATTTATGGTAATCCTGACTTTTACAATTGCAGTGGGAAATAATGAAGTTCACTTAATTTCTAATAGAAATTTGCTTGGCTTTTGGTTCTCATGTTATGTCTTGTTATGCATTTTAAGGTTAGTATGTTATGGAAACTCTCAACACCCTGTCTTCAGACTGTGTTTTGAAGAAATCCAACTCCAGACCCTTCCTGCAGCTTGTTTATAACATGTCCTGGCTTCTTACATTTTTTCAGATATTGACATTAAGCTCAGGTTGCAATATTTGTATATGAAAGAAAATTGAGGATATCAGAGACTCCCTCTCCAAAATCAAAGCAAAAAGAGTTCTTAGCAGTTTCTGCAGCTGTAGGCTCAGAAGTAGTCTTACAGCAAACGTGATCAATATTTCATTAGTTTGGCTTTTAATGATTTCCATTTTCTATTTTTAATATGAAGTTACCCAAGAGGTGAGAAGGCTAAATTTAAAAACAAAACATATATTGAAATATATTTAAAAATACAAGAGAGGTGTTGTGGAAATCATAACCTTCTCCCACTTCTTTTTTATCATAACCTTCTCCTACTTTACATTTAAATTCCACCTCCCTGTGAGTATGTGAAATTTTCTGATGAAAAATATGACAGGAAAAAAAGTATCCCAGATAGCTCTTCTCAGCTGGGTGGTACGCGGTCTCCCTGATTCTAGCAGATTCATTCTTGTTTACACATCTGAGCGCCATGCTAGTCCTGGTAATCACACAGTCATGTTAAGAGCTCATTTTTAATTTGCTGTTTCCCTTAAACCAGAGTTCTTCTTAAAGTCGTTGAATTACAGGATACTGCTCCTCCATATCTGAATGTTTGACCTACTTTCTTTGTTCAAATGAAACGAATGCTTCCAGTGCCACAGTCTGTGTTGAGCTGATCCATTGTGATCATTTAGCATGCTGCCAGAGTTTGTTCTTCAGCAGCAGCAATTCTTTTGTATTCAGTACAATAATAAAGGTATTTTATAGTTTTCATCCAAGAATAGAAACTTTGTGTGCTACTATTTAAAACACTGCTTTTTGGAAATGTTTAAATCCAATTTCCATTTGAAATCCATTTCATATCCAAGCATTTGCAACTTGATGATGATCTAGATAATCTTATGAAGCTTTTCTGTCTTATTTTTCTTATAATGCTACACTCTTTTTTTTTACAAATGTTATTTTTAAGCAGAAAGTCCTACAGCACAATGTAAAATACCTGTCAAAACCTGTTATGTCAGTATAATTACTTTTATCGCCTAAACTTCTAATCTCCTCCAGTAATGATATTTCTGTGACACAATCTGTTCCCCAAAATTCTTACTGAATGGCATTAATTATGCTACCAGACTTTTATTCACGGTAAATGGCATCCCTATCAGCCTTCCATCACATTGTATGTGATCAATATCAGTTCATCCCTTTAGCTTGTCCTTTTTAACTATCTTAATATCTAATTAGCGTTTTGCAGTTCTTTCTTCTTTCCACATTATAACAATATTTCTTAAAAATCAATGTCTGTCTTCTCCCAGGCTTTCTTGTTTGCTGAAGAAGCTCAAGGACAAAGCTCTTTTAATTCACAGGGAATACTGAGGCTTTATGAACTATTCATGCAAGTCCCATTGCCAGATGCTGAGGAGACATTTGAGAAGTAGCTGTATTACACTTGGTTGTACATGGCAGGGAAATGTGTTTTCAGGTGAAACTTTCCAGGAGATGTGAAAACTGCATACTTATTGACTGTAATTTGGAGAAACAGATTAGTCTGTAACATCTTGAACTTTTTAAAGTGGTGCTGGCAAGACTGTATGTACATCAGTCATCCCTCATGGTAGTGACAATGCTCTGTTGGCTGGATAGAAGGCATGAGAACAGCATCGCGTTTTAGGTCCCTGAGCATGGCCCCAGGCTGGGAGATAAGATCTGTCCCCGCGTCCCAGATGACTTCAGCTAAATTTTACATTGGATTTCATGTAACTTTCTTTCAAGTAACAAACTTACTATTTCCATATCTGGAAAACAAAATATGGCATTGATGCCTGGGCGAAACCAAATACCTGGGCTGATAATATTATTTACAAATTGTGCATCTACCTCTTTGTTCTGCTCTTGCACGTGTGTCACAGCCCATGACTCTCTCCCATCTCCCTCATAGTAAAAGAGGCAGAACCTGTAGCCACATAATATTTGCAAGTGCCTGGGGAACCTAACCAAAGATTCCAGGTATTGTCCACCATGAAAAGGCATGCAGACAGCAAGGATGTCTTTGAATTATAGCAGCTTTGAAATACTGTAAGAAGGACCTTGTTGTAGTAACCTAAAGTATAATCACTGTTAAGTGCAATTTGAGAACAGGCTGATGAGAAGATGACACTAAGAAAACATCAGCTAGCTGATGGCCATCTTAGGCTCAACTGAGTTGTGAAAGAGTCAATGGATTAACAAGTGAAAGCCGATCAGTTACCACACCAGGTCAGCATGCAACAGAAATGCATAATGATTTTCAATTTTTCTTGCTGTTTTTATGAATCATACACACACTGCCTCCTTAATCTCCTCTGGTGTGAGGAACTCATGCCTTAATAATAGTCCAAACAAGAAAATCTGTTAAGTATTATGAATCCATTTAGAGACATAATTTTCCATGTTGGATCCTATTTATTCTGTCAGTTTTATTTGCTACACACGGCAAAAATTTTGATTAACCAGATTAAAGTTCAATGCTGTCTATGAACTGAATGCTGCTGAACTGTTAGCTTCAAAATGCTCAGGATTGAAATGGTTAGATTTTTAATAATTTTGTGTTCCTGAAGTACATGCAGATAAATAATTATTTTTAAAGAAGCAATTCCCTTGAAGACAATAGAGAAAAGTTTTAGACTGGTTGTCTGCCCCAGTTCCTACTGATTTCATACCAGCCTACTGATATTCTTCTTGCTCACATTTCTCAGTTTCAGAAAAATTAATGTCTTGCTGTCTGTTTTATAATTGAGTTTGACTTCTCTGTAAGTCTTGTCTTAGCTGTCCAAGATCAGCTTTTATTTCTGGGGGGAAAAGAAAAAAAAAAAAAGAGAGAGAGAGGAAAAAGAAAGTTTTCTGACTGCTCAGCCTGATATGAAGTCATCTTTGACTTCACATCCACTGTTCTTTGTCTGCAAAAGAAAACTAAGATCCTTATGGCAGTGGTTTTGGCCAGATACATTAAAGGCAATAGTATGTAAAGCTGCTGCTGTCACACAACATCTAAAGCTGGTTGTATTGTACTCTGGCCCTCACTGCCTATTTTATGTCTGCTCTGGAACCATCTGTGTCATCTAGTTTGAGAGCATGATCATTCTAACTATGCTTGCCATGGTGTTTGCCAAGCTAAACAGCAACTGGCAAAAGCCTTCTCCATTGTGTGTCCAAAACAAGCAGCCTGCTGGGCAAAGTGTTTGATCCCAAAACTCTGTGCCTGCTTTTCTTTTTGCCTGTAAATCAGCTCAGTTGGGCTTTCACTCCAGAAGTAGTTATTTTTCTCAGAAAGACCTGTGAATGCATTTCTCTGTCCAGACAGCTGTAAACCACTGTATGATCTGTTTTTAAAAAGAGAGTGGAAATTGGAAGCAGCTGAATCTACTTCCCTGTAATTCTCACTTCCCACTAGTTTTACAGTATGCAGCTGAAGAACCAGGTCTGTGCTTTGGCACAAACTGTTTACCATAACATTTTATTAGGGTAATAAAATATACAGGAGAACTCACGTTTTCAGATGGTTTTCACCTCTTGCTAGTTAGTATTTATTGCTCCTGGTGGTATCTTTCTCTCAGTGTACCGAAGGCTAGAAGCAAGGCCTAAAATTTACATGCCAAATATGAGATTTATAGTCATTATATATGCTTGTTTTAGTTTTTAAAATGTAGGTATCTAGTTCAGTTTATGAGGCTACAGAGTATCTTCTGGCCTTCTGCTTCCACTCCAGAAAAGCAGTGCGGCCTCCGTCATGTCTAAAAGGTACTTATAGTGAGAGTGGGGCAAGTCTCTTCTCACTGGTGACAAGTGATGGGACAAGGAGAAATGGCCTCAAGTTGCACCAGGGCAAGTTTAGGTTGGATATTAGCAAACACTTCTTTACAGAAAGGGTAGTTAAGTACTGGAATAGGCTCCCCAGGGAGGTGGTTGAATTGCCATCCCTGGATGTGTTTAAGAGCCATTTGGATGTGGTGCTCAAGGATATGATTTAGCAGAGGGTTGTTAGAGTTAGGGTACTATGGTTAGACTGCGGTTGGATTTGATGATCTTCAAAGTCTTTTCCAACCTGGGTAATTCTATGATTCTATGTCTCCCAGCTGCCTCTCACCGCGGCATGCCCCAGACATGCCAAATGGTTCTAGAGGTCAGTAGAACTAGGGTCTTAGTGCTTTTAATCCAAGCATCCCTGCCTAGTGACTGCTTACCTCTCTGGATACTTTTGGAGCCCCAGCTTCAGCGGATCCTGAAACCAGAGAGAGAAGTATGCAAAAACCTGCCTGCCTCATGCACTGCTAAAGCAGGGTCCCTTTCAAGTAATAATTACATGTAAGGTGTTTCTAATGAATCTCTCAAGCCTAATAATTCACTTTGGGGATTAGGAAAAGGTTCTTCACCAGAGTGTGATTGGGCACTGGAACAAGCTGCCCAGTGCAATGGTCATGGCACAATGCTGCCGAGTTCAGTAAGTGTTTGGACAGTGCCCTCAGACACAGGGTTTGGTTTTTGGGTGGTCTGTGTGGAGCCAAGAGCTGGACTCAGTGATGCTTGTGAGTCCCTTCCAACTCAGGATATTCTATGATTTTATATTCTAATATTCTAATTGTGTGGGAGGAGCACTCATCCAGCAGGTGGAAATGTGGGTGGGACGTCCTCACCCTGAGGGACTTCAGGCTTCTGCTCTCACAGTGGAGCACAGCAGTCAGTGGATGGGTGAGCTTCCTGGTGAGATGCAGAAGTAAGTAAGGCTTAGCAGCCTCCTGAGGATTTAGTTGTGGAGCTGTAGGAAATGGAATGGTGAGACCTGGGTTCTCATATCTGTGCAGAGTGTTTAGTTCTTCCTGCTGAGTGGCCTATCTCAAGTTTTGGAAGGAGCTCAGGTGTCGGGATCTGGATTTCATTCTGAAAGCCAGCCTTAAAGCTAGGTACTACAGCCCTTAAACTTTATACTGGACCCAACTCAAAGTGAATAAGAAAAATATTTTAACAGCTCTGTAGGTCTAATGATTTCATAAAAGTCTTTGTGATTGTTCACACTGTGATTTTGATGGGTAAATGTCTGTGCTGCCAACTCTTGTGATTTTGGTCATATGTCTTGTGAAATATGTGACCATTTGTAAAGACCTGGACAAATAACAGGGAGCACTAAGTTTCTGTAAAAGCAATAGAAACACCATGTTTTTTCTTTAGTTGTTACAAAAAACCTTGAAAATTTTTCTTCAGTGGAAAGTTGAGACCCAGAAGACAAATATGGCTCCAAATATAAGGAATGACCAGCATTCCTAATTTCATCTAATGTAACTCTGAGCTCTGACATGACTTTTGATTGAATTGTAGCTGCAGAACTGAACATGTCTGAGTTATAGGAAGTTCTACCAACCACTGGAAGTGGGAAAGGTCTAGGAAGAAAATGATTGTTTCAAAATAGATCAATTTTTTTCAATCACCTGATATTACAGATCAGTTAATCCTGGGTAAACCACTGTTTGGAAAACTTATAAATGAGGCTTTGTTTCATGCTTAACAGGAGCATTAACTGTTTCTGCCCTGAGGAAGTATCCAGGGGTCATTTTGCAAGGACTCAGTGTCCACACATAAGGGCATTCTTCTTCTCTCTCTTCTCTGCACAGTTTTACATCATACTGGTTTCATGCTTCTTTCTCTTGGAGAGGAGATGCGTTACACGGAGCACACACAGGCACGATGATATGGAGTATATGCATAATGCTGTAGTAGCGCTGTTAGTGCCAGGTATGTCATCAACAGCGGACAAGGAATGAACAATTTTTACATTCTAAAGATATTGGCAAAATGCTGTAATCACTGCACAAATGAGCGGTACCAGAAGATGAAAACAGGCTCTTTTAGCAGAGCCATTTCTCACAGGAAGGATATGAATGAATGCTAATTTAATAACCTAAGGTTTATTGTAAGTTTTTCAATAAGTTACACGTACTCTAAATACTCATTGAATACAGAGGTATTTTGATGGGTTGGTTGGTAAGAAAGTGCTTAAGAATCAAATGCATGAGGGGAAAAAAAGTCTCTATTAGCTGTTCATTTAATCTCACAAATAAAATTGACTCAGCTGAGGAAAAGCTTTAAAAATTATTCAGATTAACCCAATTGGGTTCTCTAGAGATTCTAAATTTAATTGTAAAAGTGTATTTTTAACTGGCAGATACCAGATCAAATTACATTTTATTTTAGTAAAAGTGTGTATGTTTTAATCTCCATTTCCCTTCGTTCAATTAGGCTCTTCATGGTTGATGTGACAACATTAAATATCACAGCTTGGAAGCAAAAGCATTTCGGAATGCTGACGCGGTGTGCTGGCTGAGCAGCCCTATGCAAGGCTGCAATTAGGAGCACTAAGCATTTAAATCCTGTTTATACAATAGCTCGTTCATGGGAGATAGCTGTATTGCACTGAGAAACCTGCATCCAAATTGCTCCCCTTCTGGAATTCCACATGTGCAGGCAAACACTGGAAGTTTTCCAGATGACAGAGATGAGTTGAATGTGGGTACCAGCTTGCTTCAATTTCAGATTCCTCTCTGGAAGGTGTCATACAAAGAGAGAGAGGTTTTCATGGTCCCCATGAGACTGCAGAAAGTAAGAAAACACCTGTGCTGATTCAGGGTAAAACCTTGTTCCCATTTAAGTCCCGTGCTTGTATTTCATCTCTGCAGGGCAAGTGGGAGCTGCAGAGCTCCTCCAGTTCAGCAGTGTGACTGCAAAATAGCCATTCTGACATTGGTCTAGATTAGGCAGAGGCTGTGCTTAGCTGGAGACTTTCACCAAAGGTGCTTGTGCTGACATGGGGTCAGCCTGGAAAAGAGAAGGTTATGGGGAGACCTCATTGCAGCCTTCCAGTATTTAAGGGAGCTTATAAACATGAGGGAAATCAACTTTTAACACTGGTAGATAGTGATCAGACAAGGGGGGAATGGTTTTAAACTAAAGGAAGGGAGATTTAGATTAGATGTCAGGGGGAAGTTTCTTACTGAGGAAGTGGTGAGGTGCTGGCACAGGCTGCCCAGAGAGGCTGTGCATGCCCCATGCCTGGAGGTGTTGGACAGGTTGGATGGGGGCCTTGGCAGCCTTGTCTAGTGGTTGGCATCCCTGATCGTTGAGGTCCCTTCCAACCCGAGCCATTCTTATTCTGTGATTTTCACCTTGGAGAAATGTGGCCTACCCTGGCAGAGGCAGCCTTGGTGGCAACCATGACCAAGTTACCTCACTCCCCACACTGGGAGGAAAAGCATGTCTGTGTTGCCCTGGGGACAACAGAGTGCTGTGGGGCAGGGATGTCCTTTCCTCCTCAGAGCTCCCAGCTGGAGGTCAGTGTTTTGCTGAAGAGTGGTGACTCAGAGCAGGAGCACATGAGCCGTCTGCACTGGGGCTGTGAAGAGGGATGCTGACAGTTCCTGGGAAAGGGCAAACCCCTCTGGACCCTCCCACCAGGAAATCTGCTTCTGAAACAGTAGGAAAGATCTTTGATTTTGTTATCTTTTCTGTCAGCAGTTTCATTCCTTAAAATGCAGCTGCAGGTGCCTAAAGCTAGTTTCCCTCTGTGCTTGTCCCTGAGATGCCTCTGTGATCAATGGACAGACCATGTCTAGAAGTAAATTTACCTACAAAATGAAGCATAGTGTTACAATTCTATGTCTAACTGAGCTGTTAAATGGCTATGCCAGCAACGCACGTCAGTCTTGGTCTCCAAACTCCCTGAGTGACTACTGTCAGTCCCCAGAAGCGGTCACAGAAAAAGATGCACAATACAAGCCTTGACTTAGGGGTAAATACACATCGCAGGCTCGTCACTTCTGACATACAAAGCTCAGCCCAAAAATCACAGATTCCATTTACTAGCACATACTGGCAAGGCACTGAAAAACCAGCATTGCTCCATAGTGCAGTCAAGCAAACTCTGTGCTTGGTTCATGGATGTTATTTTGTTTCATTGCCTCATGTGCTTGATGTTTAAAGCACAGTTCAGTGTTCAGGTTTAAAAACTAGTAAGTAATAATGATACCTTAACACACTGTTTTAATCCAATCCTTTTTCATTTTAAAATAAATATGCAGCATAGCCTTGATTTAGTAATGTTAATTTTCTGGGAGTATAGCTTCCAAACCTTACTGAGTACAGTTTCCAGTTATATCAGCATACTGTGCAACTGCAGAGAGGTAATTCTAAAGTCCTTGACTTTAGAAATCCGCTGATATGCCATTGAAATGATACGGTTAACAATGTTTCTTTCTGACGATCAACAAACTGGTGCTTTTGTAAACTGTCATTTGGTGTTTACTATGATTTTTTCCTGTTAGGAAATAGAAGTGGCAGAAGGAAATGGGCTATTGACTCGCAGCCACTGCTTCTATGGGCTCTCATCCAGCAGTTAGCAATAGTGCTTATAGGGATCTATCTATACAAAATGAGTTTCTGACAGAGCTGGCAGAAACCTGATCCTCCCATCCTCCCCCCAACACTTTTTTGTGTGTGTGTGTGTGGAAAAATGCTTCCATTTTGAAACATTCCTTCTTTTTGAAAAAGATTACAAACTTTTATTATTTTTCCCTGTGAATTAAAAATAATAAACAGAGATGTCTGGGACGGTTCACCACACAGTTTGGTTTTTCTTTTTTCTTGGAAAAAATATATATTCCATCCCAAAACTGGAAAAACTTTATTTTTTTTCTCAGAGAATTTCTTCAACTGGCCTGCTAAAGTGATCACACCTTAGGCAGCAGGGAACTTGGGCAATTTTGCCACAGCCCCCTGAGCTGAACAAAGGGCTAAATATCCCTCTGGTCATCACTGATCTGGGTTCATGCTTGAACACTCTCTGACCCAATGGATTTTTTTTTTCACATGTCTAAAGTGCTGTAAATCGCAGTGGAAGAGAGATTTACCTCAGAATAGCACTCCAAGCAAGAATACTTGTGTAGACATATGCACCAAAAAGCATCCTAGAGCATGCTTGTGGTTAGGGCAGCCTCTTGATGATAGGTTTCATGTACACATTGCAGTGATTCTGACGGAGAACATCTGCATCAGGTTCTGTTGTGGCAGATGAATAGCTATTATATTGCAGTAGGGTCTAATCTCATGACTTTCTCCTCTTGCATATCTGTTGCCATCCACTGTCAGATTATTTCCATTTATTTTTATTTTTTAAGTTCAAAACCTTTTTGTTCTTTTGTGCATGGCCCTGGTCAAACAGTGTGCATACAGGTCTTTTATTTGCTCCAGAATGCTATTTGCTATTGAGGAACTAATATAGAGGAGAAGTACGAGATAATCTTGGAGAAAGCAGTTAGAAACATTAAGCAGTGAATTTTATGTTGATTTTACAATTTAATAGTTTCTATAATGGGAATGTGAATATTAATTACTTCAGCACATTGCATTAATCCACTGGAACTCTCCTTGGACCCACTAGGCAATAGAATGCTTAAGGCAGGGACAAATTGCTGAGCCTTCCCTCACTACATTTTCTGCATATAAGCTTAAGTCCTCCTTGCATTGTCTTTGTGACTATGCTAATGAAAATAACACCTATACACGTCATAGACTCATGGCTTAACGCAAGCTGTAGAGGGAAAATGTAGGGACAAGTATTTTAGCACCTAACATAGCGCTTATAATAGTTGTACTTAACATCCGACAGCTCTAAGCCTATTGCCAACCCCAAAGTCGCCCTACAAGAAGAGCAATGAGGTGGCAGTTCTGAACTATAAATGTTTCTGCTGCAGATCTGTCCCTACTCATTAACTGTTTGGTACAACACTCACTTAATTCTACCATTAGTGATTACCAATCTTTAGGCCATAGTTAAGCAATGAGGCACAAGAAGGCAAGAATCATTAACCTTAATACCAATGACATGACAAAGTGGCTGAGGTGATTTTTATGAGACAAGAAAGTGCTACTACCATAAGAATACATTGCAATTGGTCTTTCTTGATTAAAATAGTGTCATTGATTGTTTTGTACTTTAAGGAGAGCTTAAGTAATGAACAGATTTATTAAGATCACCTTACAATTGATAAATGAAGGTAATTCCTGAGCTGCAGATGCAGAGCAGGATGCTGGACGAACGTTGCATTGCTGCACGTTAATCTTTTTCCCAGTAACACTGATAGGGAATTCTCTATTATTTCAGTATCACAGAACTCACAGCAAAAGTAATTGCACATACAATTTCTGATTCTCCTCTGCACTAAACAAGCTCACTTTACACATGTGAAGACAAAAGTCTTCACTTCACACATACAAGATAGAATCATGTACATCACTTAGAGCTGGTGAATTTAGTAACCATTCAAGAAGGTGTGAATCTTCCTTGTGAAACATTCCATGGACTATCCAAGCCTTTAATTAGTTACAAGATCTAGCTATCTTAGAACTCCAGTCTAGTCCCACAGCTCTGGTTCTTAGGGGAACTGTTTTCAAGACTGTAACCTCAATCCAATACTGCTATGCCTATCTTTAAAGCACTGTGGAGCAGTTCAGGTCTATAGAAACAAACATCAGTTGCTGAGGAGCTGATGGCCACACTATATTTGATGTGGAGGGTGACTTCAGACTAGCTCTAGTTTGATCTGTTAGCAGTTGTAGCACTTCATGTGCATTCCTAGAGTGCAAGCTCTAGGTTGGTTTCCTCTAGAGAGGAATCTAGTCTACGAGTCCAAGTCTGCTCTGCTACATTAACCAAAGCATATAGTAAGTGGGGACAACTGGGAGGTTTACTTCAGAAGTGTGCTTATGATCCAAGCAGAAATGGTAATGTGAACTCCCCCACAGAATGCCATATGGATGTAAAAAGTCATCATATGCATATCTTGAGCTTCAGCTCAGTTATATCTTGTTCATGTGAAAGTTGAGCAGGAAAAAAAACAACCACAGCCATTCCTATTTACATAGGCAATTGATTAAAATTACTGCTTAACTTCATTTCAATTAATTTTACTTTTTTGTTTTGATAGGAATATTTTGCAAAATTATTTCTATCTATCTAGGTACATAACTTTAATAAATGCAGAGTATTTCTTTTCTGAGGCCTTTTCACTTTGGAATACTTGGCATGCAGACGGTCTGCTTTTTTAAGACAACTTTTAATATTTGTCAGCAACTTACTGGGAGGAAAGAGATGGGAGAGGAACAGAGTCATTACTACTGGAGTATGACCTGCCAGCAGAACAGATATAACAAGCACTAAGCTGGTGACAAACTGGTGATGTGTGTTCCCAGAACTGGAACCTGACCTATTGTCTTTATTGCTGTCTTTACCATCTGCTTCTTCCCATGTTCCAGAGGTGGATATACCTCACCTCACTCTGATCATCTACAATGCAGACATTTACATCTGAGCCAGTTGTCTAGACTCTTTTTATAGTCTGTAGAGAGAAAAACACACTTCTCAGGCATGATTTAGATGTTCTATTTAGACATCTATGGTAATATCAGATGACTCACTGCCTGGAAAGTAGCTATTTCTTTCCATTTCCATATTTTGCATTTACACAGAGAGCCTAGAAGAATATTTAAAATACAGGAGTTTACACTTTAAATGTTTGAGAACTTGCTCTGAGGGCCTGTGTCTGTTGCCCCTCTACAAAAATTCACCTCAGTTTTTCATGTCTTTTAAGTAGGAACCTTACAATATACTTACATCATTCTAAACAGTAGCTTCAGGTGCAACAGTTATTAAAACACATTCACATGCTTACTGTGAGGTTATGAACATCAGGTGACACCATAATCTACTTAACTTCATTCCTTTGAGTTTACTGAGAGAATGACCATAGGCTGAACATGAAGTTGGCCATACACTGGCAACCCATATGGGCACTGTGGTTTTAGGGGAATTCTTAGAACCTTTTCAAAATGTTTTTCCTATGCAACACTGTATGACAGTGGATCTCACGACACTTAAAAATGCAATCACGTTTAAGCAAAGTATTTCATTACTTCAGGTGAGTCTTTGTACACGATTGTGATGATTCCTACTTGTGCAGTTCTATTGCTTCTGCAGCAAGGCATGAAAAGAAATGTTTGGCTTTGCAGTGCAGTGCCTTGAACTCTAGACGATGGATTAATGGTTTGTTTTCTTTCTGTCTAACACGCAGTATTAAAAGGAGAATCGAGTTTACCTTATACTGAACCTTGAGTATGTTTTTCATCTAGGGAGTATGCAGGTCATTTCATGCACTTAGTTTAGAAAACAGTCTTCTGGTGAATTCTGCTGTCCCCCAAAATAATGGCAACACCAGACCTGAGGATTAGCTATTTCCATGCGCTGCTAACCTCAGAAGATTTTGCCAACAGTCTACAAAGCGGAACAAGGCTGAGCATGATCAGCTCTACTTGTTGTTTGGCAAATGACATTTATGCAAATAATTTCTTTGGAAGGGTACAGGAATGCAAAGATTTGTTTTTGTGTAAAATAGCTGTTTTCATCTGCTACTGTGCAAGACGGAAAGTTATGGCTCACACGTGGAAAAGGTAATGTGGCTTTACTTCCTGATTTATAAACCCTTTTTGTACCTCACCTCAAAGATGTCAGCAATTCAAAGACTGGTGAAGTAATCACTATATATAGCTATCTATCAGTTTAAGTAGTCTAGAATGAAAGGCATCCTTAAACATGGTTTCATTTTTTCCATTAGTGAAGGACAAAATGGAAGACTAAGTTTTTAGAAGCTGCAGAACTTAGTATCCATATAGGCACTTTATTAGATATAGACATAAAACCACACAGTCATTATCCTAGAGGACATGCTAGTGGAGACTGTCCCCATTATAAAAGTATAACAATGCATAACTCCCTCTGTGGGTGTTGTAATTTTTAGTTAATTAGGACTGAGTCTCTCTTCTCTTTAGCAAATATTACGTTGCTTCACGACTGTCTCTGCTGACTTCAATGTTCTAACTTGTGTGGGAGAGGATTTCGCAGGCTCATCATCCACTGCAGTTTGGAAACATGGTATTTGATTATAAATATACTGTATCTTTCACTTAAATTTGCTATGGGTCCACCAGCTCTGGCTTCTGGATGGATTTCCTTCATATTTCAATCACATTGCTGTGCCTCAAGAAAGTTGATTGAGTTTTATGACAGTGTTCAGGACAGATGTGTCACTGTCATCCTCTAGCTCTGAGCAGAAAAGGGTAATAGAAGAGAATATAGTGCAGACAGACCAGTATGAACATCAGGGCCACCTCCCGCTCTCTCCTTTGGGTTTGGCTGTCTCTGCTTGAGACAGCTGGAACGTGGTGCAGCCATGTGGCATGGGGTCAGGCTGCTGAGAAGAGATCTTTGTGAGAAAGCTGTAGGAAACCTTGTTATGGCATCCCCAGCATCTCTTGGGAGTTTTTTAAGCTCTGACACTCTTTCTTACTCTTTCCTCACCTGCTGCAACTGTGCGATTTTCCACGTAGCTCTGATAAAGATTCTCATCCTCCAGCCTGACGTCCCAGCCTGACCTCAATCTTGCCTCACCACCATGAACCTGTCCTGGTTTCTGCCACCAGACCTGCTCTGCCCTGTTGTTTGGCTGCTGTGGCAGTGCATCTCTTGTCAAAGGTGCTGTCCTGCCATACCCTCTTGCCCACCATGCAGAGCAGCTGGTGCTGCTTCCTGCTCAGCACAGTCCCAAATCCCCACCCACAGGATGAGACTCCTGTGCCATTCCTTCCAGCAGAGGGATGATTTCCAAACGCTCAATTTTCCAGCATAACGAACTTTGTGAGACACGCTTGGAAATTAAGACACTAAAAATATTCTGATTCTGAAAGTAAGAGTGCTACCTATCCTACAGAATAGCTATCTTCTTTTTTTATGGTTTAAGCCTTGACATCCATTGTTCGCTGCTGAGAAGTTTATGTGAAATAAGTCACAACTGGGGCCTTCTGAAGGTATGTTACGTTCTACAGATGAATGCACACATTCCTTGGCCTCCAGATAATACTTTTTGTCATAGTTTATACCATGAAATGCCTTTTCTCCCCTTTTCCTTTTTTCACCGTGTTACATATATACTGCAGAAATATTAGCCTTAGAGAGATGCACACAAGACAAAAGTCCTTTCTTGAGTGATTATGTTTTGTTGATAAAATTTGATACCCATATTTAAACACATCTTCCAACTTAGAACCCAGCACCCACCATCACTTCAGTGGAAACTGCTGGCTTTGTGGCTCCGTATTCCTTGGTAGCTGTTAATCAGCATGTCTTTGCCTAACAGTGATTATTCAAGTGGTTTTATTACCTCCCTTGGTTTAACTCTGTCTCTGAATAACTCCAAAAGTTGCATTCTTGTCTGTTGGGTAGGAATAATAATAACATAAAACTCCTGAACTCAGAGTGCTTTACTTTGCACTATTTCAAGGTTGCAAAAATCAGCCCTATTTGAATGTCATTAATATCTGTGAGTGTGATTATGGAGTGATGATGCTCCAACATGAACTGTTTAGCCCAGACCATTGCTTGGCTTGCTGGGGCGTGATGTCTTTCCTGTTGGAGAAGTAGAGTCACAGAGAAGAGCTGGTGCATTTGATCTTGCTTGGCTTTGGAGAGATATTCAGAGCAAGCATTTATTTGATGCAGTAATTAAAACTTCAGTTTCTCAGGCCACGTCTCCAAAGAATCATAGAGAGGCTTGGGTTGGAAAGAACCTTAAAGACCATCTAGTTCCATCCCTATGCTGTGGGCAGGGTTGCCAACCACTAGATCTATGGCCCTGACATTTTACTGTTCCCTTTAATCCATGCCTGTGACCTAACATGCAAGATGCTTCCCCTGAGAACAAGGCCTTCCCACTCAAGTAAAGGTCATTTAAGAGCTTCTTTACGGTAGCTTGGTGTCCAGAACTGGGTTTCTTTCACCTGAGTTAGGAGTGCAGACAGCTGTGTCACCAGCCCTCACATAAGTCTTCTGTACAATCTGACATCGAGCTTGAATCAGAGGAATCCTACTCAAAGAATGATGGATGTATATTGCTTCTCTTTTGTGTCATATATCCTCGGGAAACATAACCATTTCTTGCAGAGCTTCTCATTCTTTTCTTCCTGCCTGTCCCCAAATATTTATCTTCTCTGCTTGCATTTAGTCAAAACACAACACTCATCTCTTCGGTTATGGGTTTATTTATCATACTCCTGCCTGAGACACAGTAAGCTACTTGCTGTAAGCATATGGAATAAGATGCAGTCCCCACCTCCCCAGAACTGTGCTCTAGAAAAGATGTGGCTGAGAGAGGTGGAGGGAGGGCAGCAGATCTCATTCAGGCTGAACATCAGGGTTTAACCCTGCTATGGCGTCACTGAAATCACAGCTTGCCAATCTATTCTCATGGAAGGGTTAGAGAAAAAAAGCAAATGCAGACATTAGTTAATAAATTCTGTCTAAGGCCTGGCCAATTTCAAGTGTTATTGACCAACAGTGAAAGAGCTTCTCCACAGCAGAAGTTAAAGGCTTGAAAGACACATCAGATACTGTCAGACTGTATCAGACTGCAGCTGACCTGGGATAGATATACATTTGGGATGTAGCACCCAACAAAGATGATAGTGGCGGCACTGGCTGGATACATGGGAGCACACTGGGAATTATTCCTCCTTCCAGCTCCACGTTCCACGTAAGCAAGTCAGCTCTGTGCAAAGCAACACAAAGCAAGGCGCCGCTCATTAGTAAGGAAAGAGCTCGGCCTGGCCTGGATTAGGATCCCCTGGATTAGGGAGCCCCGTTGAGCCCTCCCCGCTCTTCAGCCCGGGCCGCGCCGCTCGAGCTGCAGTAGCGCCGGGCGCCCTCGAGGTGGAACCTTCTCACCGAGGCTGCGCCGGGCGCTGCCGGGCGGGTGCGGCCCCGCCGCTGCGGCCCCGGGCGAGCTCCGCGCCCTTCCCGGTGAGGGCGGGGAAGGACCCGGGGCGAGATCGCGGTGCGGGGGCAGCCCACCTGTTGCGGCGCGGCGCTGCCGGCCGCGTCCCTCGGCCGAAACCACCCCGGTGCCCGGGAATGGACGGGAAGCCCCCCCGGGCGGAGAACGAGGGGACGAGACCAAAAGTGTAGGGAAACCGCCCCCGTGACATCGGTGCGGGGAGGGCGGGCACGGCTCGGCGGGCGTGGGGAGACCTCGGCGGGGCCGCGTCCAACAGCCCCCGCCCCGGAGCCGTGCCGAGTCGTGCCGCCTTCAGCACCGAGAACAGCTACAAGTGCGGCGATCCGGGCAGCGCTCTGCCGAGCCGAGCCGAGCCGTGCCACGTCCTGCCGGCCCGACCGGTGCCCGCCCTGCCCCGCTCTGCCCTGCCCGCCCCGCGGTACGCTCCGCTACGGGCGGGGGGTCGGGCGGCGGGGGGCGGTGGGCGGTATCTCCCGGCTCGGCCCGGCCGGAGCGGCGCGGGGCTGCCCCCAACCGAGCGGCGCGGGAGGGTGGAGAGCGTCACGGGGCTGAGCCGCCGCTCCCAAAAAGTTGTGTTTTTTTTAAGGAGAGGGGGAGGAGGAGTGAGGAAGGAGACGGTGCGAGGTTCGGCGGAACGCGGGTGTCTGCAGCGCCGCCGGACCGCGCTCCGTCCCCGTCCCAGGCCGGCGGCAGTGCGGGCTGCGGGATTAGCTCACGCTCCTCCGATCGGCACCGCCGTTAATTCCAGTGACCTCCGCAGCACTGTGGATGTGCAACTCCTTCCCGGCGAGGTATCTGTGTGCGGGCGGCGCGCGTGTCTCCGGTTCGTGTGGTGCGGGGCGAGGAGCCCACGGATAGCGCAAGTTTCCCCTCCGCGAGCGATCCTCCTTGCTGGGGAGGAGGCTTTTGTGTGTGGTTGTATATACATATTTATATGTATATATATATAACTTTATATATTTATCATTTTATTGACGATTTCCTCCTCCCGGCCCCAGAGCGCGGGGTCCCGGCACAGCGCGAGCTCAGGGCAGACCGCTGCTCAGAGCGGGACCGCTGCGCGGTGCGGGGCTCTCCCGCTCCCGTCGCTCCGCTGTCCCTCTCCGGCCCGCGGACACCGCGCGGTTCCAAGGCAGCCCTGCCCGCCGCCAGCCGCCGCCTCTCCGGGAGGGCTGGGAGCTGGGGGTGGGCACGGGGAACCCCGAGGAAGGGAGGGGGCGCGGAGCCGAGGGGCTCCCCGTGCGGGGCGTGCTGCCGGGAGCGGAGTGCCTCAGGTGCGCGCTGAACGCGGCTGGAAAGCCCATAGCAGAAACCCCCAGCATCCGAGTAATAGGAATCGATCGGTGACCCAAAGTGCACGCAATCCGGCGTTGGCATTTAGGAGTTTGCGGGCTTCTGACCTCCGGGTCCGAGCGTTCATTAAGAGAGAGTCGGATTTGCTTTGAGGGGAACGCGGGCGCGTGAAGGCTGAGCAGCAGAGGAAGGAATCGCCGGCGGCTGGAAATTAAAGGCGACGTTCGTTGTGGGTTTTGTTTTTTTTTCCCTTCTTTTTTTTTTTTTTTTTTTTTTTTTTTTTTTTTCTTTTTTTTTTCCTGCTATAGCGCTTCCGGAAGGTGCGGGACTCGGGGCCGGGAGCAGCCCGGGTCGGCAGGGCAGGGGGGGACGACGTGGGGCGAGGCGGCACGAAGCGGTCCCGGCCCGGAGCTTCGGGAGCCAACCGAGGGGATGAACCGGAATCCCTGAGAGCCGGGCGCCGGCTGGGGTAGGGATGAGCCTGGGAAGGGAGGGAAGGCAAAACAGCTCGGCGAAGTAAAGCGGAGAACAATAGGGGGCTCCCTTCCTTGGAGAAGCGCGGCGGCGATGGGCGATGCCGGGGGCGGCTCCCCCGGCCCCGGGTGCTCCCCGCGTCCCTCGGGGCCGCGCAGCCGAGGGGTGCCCGCGGGTCCCGGCCCGGCCGTGGGCCGCAGGTCGCGGGGCGGCGGGCTCGGGGGGTTCCCCGGGCGGGGGGTGGCCGGGCGGTGCAGCGCGGCGCCGTTCGCCTTGATCTCGGCGGGGCCGGCTGAGGGCTGGAAGCGGGTTGGGAGAGGGGGAAGTGAGAACCACAATATCAAGAAAAGCTGTTCCAGGCTGCCTGGGCAAATCTCCTTGATCGTCACTTGCCGGACCGGAGGTGAAGTCAACTCTAAAGGTGTGAATACTGATGGAGCTTATTCATCTGTGAGTCCAGGCAAGGGCAGAGGGAGATATTTGATGCAGTTTTTCTCTTGAAGGAGAGTAAGCTTCCCTTAGTCTCACCCTGGCAGGAGGACTGGAGCTGCTCTAGCAGCGGAGCTTGTTTGGAAGATGTATTTTTGTGGGGAAGAAAGTGAAGGCAGGCACTCTGGGATGCTTGAAAAGCGGCTGATCAGAGCGAGGGGAGATATTTCTCCATTGGTGTGCTGGGAAGAGTCAGCTCCCGTAAGCGCGGTGCTGAGGGTGGCTCAGAAGAGTGCTGCTTGCTGCTTAGAGATTCCCGTGGTGGCAAGGCACAGCCAGTCACTACAGAGGGGCTGGGGAAGATAACACTGCTTACATCAGTGAGGAATTCTCCTGTTAGTTAGGAGCTGCGATGCCAAGGCCTAAGGTTGTCTGAATTCCCTTCTGTTGTTAGCAAACCCCATTAATCTTCTCTATGTGTCAGGGTGCTGCATGCAGGTGGCAATTCTTTACCTGCTCTGTGCTGAAATCTGGCTGTTTGTTCACTGGCAAACGCTCTGTAGGAGAAGGAGGCAACTTTAATGGGCACTACAATGAGCATAGCCAGGCAGATAGCAACTGGAAGTTCAGAAGTAGCATTGGCAGTAAGAAGTCAAAATAACCACATTTTTGCATTAATTTTTCTCCCCGGAACTTCTGAATGGGAGATACTGTTGCTTTGCTTTCATTCAGTGAAACTAGATGGGTTGTGCAGTGAGGGGCATCTGATGGACACAAGCAAGTAGAAATGGATCTTCTCCCTAAATCTCCTCCTTTTCCAAGCCACGGATGATCACTTTTTATTTCATTTTAGGAAAGTGCCGGCCATGCACCAAATGCCATGACAAATGCATTTTTTGTCCTCGAACAAAACTCTGCATATTTTTCACAGATGTTTCCCCTCACCATTTCTCGGTCTGTCAGTGAAGGTTCACGTGTGTCTGGCTGGCAGCCTCAATTAGAAATGTCCCCTGAAGTTCAGCAAACCCGTTGTCCTGCTTGTGATGCAGGAATAGCCCTTGCTCCTGCGTTGTGGCATTTCTCAAAAGCACGTCCAGGTGATACAAAACCTTCCTGTGGTTTTCAGCCCCAGCTTCAGTGCTGACTGGAGATTGTTCTTTCTGGAGGTCTGTTACCAAAATGAAGACCCTGCCTACATTTATATAATTACTTATCCATTGCGTTCAGCTCGCTGCATAGATATCTTCACACAGAGACCTTCTGCACGGAGCCCCTTTCAGTGCTCTGTGTTGGAGCAGTGAGGTCCCAGCAGTGCCACAGTACAGCTGTGCCCGTCCGTGAGCTCCCGATGTCTGGCAGTGCTGAGTGCCATCATGAGGAAGCATTGCCAGAGCCAGACTCGACGAGCAGAAGTTTCACGTCCGCTGTCTTGCAGCACCCCACCTCCTTAGGTTTAAAAATAAATAGACATTCAAGCAGAAGGAGTGGAGGTCTGTGCTGAAATGCTGACTTTAAAAATAGCAGTATGTTCTGATAGTGGCAGATATTTTTAATGAATTAAAACCAAAAGAGGCATGCATTTCAAGGTGACTGGAAGCAAGGCTTTGTGGTGCGCTCACTCTTGAACTGTGCTGGGGGAATGTGTGAATATTTTCACAGAGGTCATGTTTTCAGTGAGCAGTGAGTGCTACAGGGAGGAACCCGGTAAACTGAGAATAGATTTGCATTAATTCAAACTTTTATGGTCAGTCTGAGAAGGACAGCATTTTACTTCAAGTGAGATCTCAGCGCATGAGGAAAAGCTCATTCAGACTTTATAGCTCAGCAACCCATGCTTTCCCACAGAAATTCATTGATAAAAATGGGATTCATTTATCTCACGTGCTTCCTGCTTAGCAACGTGGGCTTGCAGCGTTCTCTAAAAGTTGGCGTTAATCAATATATGGAAAGCAGCGTGGCATGAATAAATTAGGCGTTGTAATGAAAGCTTTTATTTCGTAGGTAACATAAAAATAGACTAAAAGGTCTTAAATTTTTAAAAAGAACACTTTAAAATTTTGTTTCTGCTTTATAGACAAGCTGTGGACACTTGCAACAAAGAAGCATGCGGGCTTGGGCAGAGCCATTAGTGCTTATGTAGACTGTAATGTTAAAAAATGCTTATTGTCAATTCATTTAAATTTCCCCCCATTTCCAGATAAGGCTTTGCAGTCAGCGTACCGGGTTCATTTTAGCTTCTCAGTGTTGTTGGGATTTGGGTCACAATAGTTGAATTTATCGCTGTTTATACAGAAGTTGCTTTAATTTTGTGGCATTCTTTGGCTGTAAGGGATTGACCTGAGACTGAGCAATAGAAAAAGCGGTGTTTTTCCTTTCCTGTTATTTTTCACTTTTGCAATGGTGCCTTCTTGCTCTCCACACAGTGTTAAATAGGAGCTGACATCTTTTATTGCCTCAGAGGATCGCTCCCTGCATGGGCTGTAGGAACACGTGGAGTCTAATGGGCTGGTTGTTCACAATGTAACCAGAGAGGAAATAGCGTCTATTTTAGGTGTAGCTGCATCTTTCATTTGCTGCTTTGAGCCCTTAGCTGTGTTTTTCCAATAAGGCAATCAAGCCATCAGCTAGTGGTGGCTAGTTAATACTTAATACAATCTTTACTCTATGGCCTAGGCTGGATTCTGTCCTTAGGCGTCATCCCATGAGACTGGATCAACCTGTGGGAAGCCAGTGGTGTTGCTTAAGTTCCTCCATTTGTAACTGAGGCTGAGTTTGGCTCACGGGGCTGACGTCTGAGCAGATTTGTAAACCGTGTGTCCAAGAGGAGCTGAAGGAGAATGATGGTCTTATCATGGGAAACAGCACGGCCTTTTTTCATTAAGATTCAACCCTGAGCCAAACTCAAGCAAAGCTAAATATTAAGAAGTGCTGAAAGTCTTGTGATCTGCTGTTCCCAACTGCAGTGATTTTATTCACACCAATTAGAAAAGTTTCATTTTCAAGTCACTGCTCTGCTACCAGATCACAGTGAGATACCTTTTCATTAAATGGAAGGCTTCCCGCGGTGAATATTTTTCCCAGGTCTTCAAACTGTTTTAAAACTTTTCTTTGGCTTTTGTGAGCTCAGTATTATCATCTGGGGAAAAAAACTCACACAACATAAAATCAATTGAAGATGATCAGTTTCAGGTCTTATAGAATCGCATTTTGAGTTTTGTTACCACAAACTATATAAACAACTTGTGGAAAATAATTTAAAATGTCTTAGAGAAATGGTGTGGATGGATCGATTCTCTTCTAGTTTGGTGATATTTTGGTAGGAATCAGTCAGATCGCTTGGGACTAAGCACATACCTACAGAGTTCAGTATGATTTGTTTCATCAGAAATTAAAGAGTGTTTTTTTTTTTTAAATTCATTTATTTATTAAAAAAGAATGTTCAGGTAAGCTGCACCATAGAATGTCCTCTGCTCTCTGGAGTGTCTAATAGGTGCCTGGAGAGATGGATTCAGTTGCGGCTGCCCAGAGTGTGCATATCTAATTTTAGGTGAAATTAATTCTCTCTCTCTCCTCAGAGATCTAAAAAAATTACTCAGGCATGTGCAGTTTTGTTAAATGTTAAAATAAATAAATGCCACTCACTTGGGAGTTGGCCATTTGGAGGTTTTTATAACAGGAATTCAGATACTTAGGATGTATTCCCAGCCTCATTAAAATCAGTGGGACTTTTCCAGATGTCAGTGGGGGCACATCGTTCTTCTTATTTTTTGTGGTCCAAATGCAGGTGGAGAACGGAGACCTTGTTAATGTTGGACCTTAGATCAAGTGAAATGTCAGAAAAGGAATGTTGGATGTTCAGCTGTTTTCCCAGCAGAACACGCTGTGCTCTTTTCGCTTAGGAAACCGGCTACCTTTTCAAAAAAGTAATTTAGCTTTTGAAACGTTCTGGCGGACATTTTATATATATAGCAAACCCAGAGAAGAGTGAATTCCATGGGAAAAATAATCAGTTTAATATCCAAATGAATTGAACGTGCTTTTACTGCAGTGGCTGAAGAGGGCACTTAAATTGAGGAGATCTGATTACTCCATTGTCACACACAGAGCCTCTCAGTGAGTGCAAGTGTTAGGAGCTGTTGCACTTCTGCGAGCTGGAACAGAATGATACAGCAAAACAGAAAATACCTGTTACGGATCAGATCTGGTTTTGGATGTCACACAGTATGAAGGTAAATAGGAATTACAGGTCAGGCTGCGAAAATCAAGCTAAGTGTAGTTGCCCTGATTTGGCTTTTGCTCTGCTGGAATCATCAATTTCTTGGCTGGTAGTACAGTGCACCAGGTGTTCAAATTCACAGAAGGCCAAGAATTACTCTCTTACATAGCACCAAAAGTAAAACCTAGGCAAAGTAACTCTTTTGCAAAAGTAAATACACTGTGTGACAGGTTTAAAACTGCTGAACTAAATTTTTTTTTTTTCTTTTTTCTTTTTTCTTTTTTTTTTTTTTTCCCAGAAGTACCTCAGCTGCAGGGCAAAATAGAAGGACATGAGTTATTGACCTCCTCACAGCATCAGGACCAGAAACACTACCCTGTGCTTCACCATCAATCAGGAGCAGTTGAAAACCACCTCTCTGAAAAGCCGATCAGCTGATGACATCAGTGGACATCCTTTGTAAAGCACGTTTTATGTACTTCTGCTGAGATCGTTTTTCTACCCTCCGTATGGTTCTATATCACTTACTGGGCACTGATGGTAGCCTCCAGAAAGTGCAGTTTCAAATGGTCAACCTCAGTCTTTAGCAAGAAGAAAATCTGGAAACTGGATAGCAACAACGTCTTCAGAGAAAATGGTAAACGAAGGAAAACGATTAGTTTCCTGCCATTGTTTCTTCCTGTTAACAGCCAAATTCTGCTGGATTCTCACTCTGATGCAAAGAACTTATGGCCAGGAATATGCCCACTCCATCCGACTGGATGGGGACATCATCTTGGGAGGACTGTTCCCTGTCCATGCGAAAGGGGATAGAGGGGTGCCTTGTGGGGAGCTCAAGAAGGAAAAAGGGATCCACAGACTAGAGGCAATGCTGTACGCAATCGATCAGATTAATAAAGACCCTGATCTTCTTGCCAATATCACCTTAGGTGTCCGGATCCTTGATACATGTTCCAGGGACACTTATGCATTGGAGCAATCCTTAACATTTGTACAAGCGTTGATAGAGAAAGATGGTTCAGACGTGAAGTGTGCTAATGGCGACCCACCAATTTTCACTAAGCCAGACAAGATATCAGGTGTGATAGGTGCTGCAGCAAGTTCCGTGTCCATTATGGTTGCAAATATTTTAAGACTTTTTAAGGTAAGGCATATTTTCTACTTTTCTTTTGAATTTTAAATGCAAGGAAATATGTAAGTAGATCATGTTTCTTACTTTCAAATAAGACTGAAATCAAACAGACTGAAATCTGAAATGATCGGTTTGCCCTTTCTAAGGTAACAAACAAACAAACAAGCAAAAGCAGCGATTGCAGTCCCTAATTTAAGCTTCAAAATACCTCTTTTAATGTTCTGAGCTGCCAGAGAAGGTCTGAATCCTTCAGGGACTTGTGGTTTTGTTTTTTTGCTACTCACATTGATTGTTTATACTCATCAAGACTAGGCTGAGATTTATTTTACAAATGTAAAGAAAAATGAAATATAAGATTTAAACAAAAATCCTTTTTTAGTAGAACCAGATAATTTCCCTAAGTGGAAAGATATGCCAGCAGTAATCTAGTGCTAATGATGTGCATGCCTAGATGGATATATTTGATTTCCTTGAAGTCTTAACCTCCTCCATATTTTCCACAAAGGGATATATTTTTTTTTTTTCCCAGTCTTTGTTATCACTTTGAGGGAGATTACTTTTGGACAACAGTTCTACTGTCATACTCTTCATTTTCTTCCACATACCTTATTAAGTTCAGTTCTTATGAATGGTGAAAAACGAAGGCTGCCACTTTTAAACTTCCTAAGTTGGATGGGAAGAGGAATACGTTCCAATCAATCATCTTGCCTGTCACAGATCAGGCAGCAGACATTTAATTTTTAACCCTGTGCATTGGTAAATAGATTACGGTAAACTGTGCACTTTTGCTCTGTGCGGAGAATGACTTTTCCTCTGAATTTATCACTGCTCTGATCCCCAGTGTTATTCAGATGGATTCTTTTCATTCAGGAATCTTGTCTTATGTCCCACATCTTCACAACCACTAAAGACCATTTATTTGACTTTGGCGAAGACAATTCTGGTAATGTTAAATATTGCTGTCAGGGATTTTGAAAAGCATTGTGGTTCTCTAACTGAGTCTGAAGATTTGAGTAGAAGTGAGGAAAGACTGTCTTGTTTTGAAGGTTTCTCAAACTGACAAAGATTGTTTTGGTCATCTAAAGGGAGATTCCTCTTCTCCCCTCTGGTTCTCCCATGAAGGGCATAATGATTTACAGCTCAACAGAGGAGCAAAACGTCTGCTGGGTTGTGGTCAGATATGTATGCATCACAGTCTCAAGGCTCATCCCTCACTGTAGGCACTTCACATTTGAGATTAGTGAACTTGTTCCAGATACATTGTTTGCTTGTGAAAATTCAGTAAAGCAAACTGGGTTGTCTTAAAAATGTCCTATATGGAGAGCACCTCTGAAGCCATGCCTGGTGGGAGAAGCCTGTCCTTCCTGGGAATAATCATGCATGCTGCAGGAGGTAACTATTTTTAATTCCACATGCCTTTTTTTTCTTTTGGAAATTGTTTTACCCTTTTAAATAATGCATGGCTCTGAAGTAATGATAGATGGAACAGTCACTTTAATACCAATCATAATGCAAAGCCACGCATTTATTCCCAGATTTGAGCTGAATACAGTGTAGTAGACTGATTTAAGAAACTAAGCCTTGTAAGACATGTATTAACTGAGAATTAAGAGCAGCAAGAAGGAAGGAGGCCTATGAATTGCCTAAGATACCAGTAATTTGTCTTCTGAAACCATGACAGCTACCTCCTTATTTCCATTATACAATAAGATTGCAAATAACGTTCTACTGCAGTCTTAATCAATAGAAAGTCATGTGATATCCCCTCTGGGGAAAGATCTTATTTACTCATTTAATTGATGTAACACAGCTGCTGGCAAAAGGAGGAGCAATCTCTTTTAGTTTTAATTATAGATCCTGCACAAATATTCTTAATAATGTAAAAAACAACAAATGGTGCCCTTTAATATCTTATCTTGGATCTGCATCTGAAGTCTGATCTTACACCTTCGTCTCAGAAGTAGCTCTACTATTTTTTCCTGAGTAAAGGCTTCTGTATAAAGCCCTGGTTTAGTGGCACAATACAAACCACTCACAGTGGAAAGGTCCCTTCACCAGAAATGCAGAAGTATAATCCAGTTTGGGCTGAAATTGTCAGCTGGTGTAGCTCCAACTGCTTGGTGGAGAACCAAGAACTTGGTGTATACTCATAAAGGCTTCAGGTATGAAATCTCTGTTTTCTGCTTGTTCATGTCAGTCAAGGCTGGGCACTCAGCTGGTATAAATCTCTTACTGTCAGTGATCACCATCATGCAAAAATACCTGTTTCCATTATATCCAGGATTACTTAATTCATCTGTACCTGTCTAGCAGTTCTCTTCAGCAAGTCCAACCTGTAATTTCAAGTTCAGTATTGCTTTAATGTCTATATTGAATTTCCTGTATGTAAGGACCACCTATTTTCTGAGAACATTGTATCCCATTAGATTTTAATCTGTGATGAAATTGTGAGAAGTAGATTGTATCACTCAATGAGAATATACAAAAAGAAGCACTCTGAGAAATACCATGCTGAGCTTCTTGGATTTTTATGCTGCTATTTTTCTTTCTTTTTCCTTTTCTTTTATTGATTTTACAACATAAAACATACAGGTCAATAGTCTTATCTGATGATCTGGTGGATAGTGTAAGCTGATTGATAGTCATGGTATCCTTTTATCTAAGTGTTTTCATGAGAAGAAGGGAGGGAGGGCACTACAGAAGGTGGCCTTTATCTATATAACCTTTCTTTTGGCCACATGGCTCACCTTGAATTCTTCTCTGTCCTTTTGTGAATATCCAGGAGACACCACTACTTAGGAGGTGATTTTCTGTCCTTAATAGGTCTGCAAAATTAAGATCCAAATTTGGACAGCTTAAATTTCACCTGTTGATGGCTTTACTCCTCTAAGAAGCACTTCGCAGCAACGTAAAAAGGGTAATACAAATTGGAGACATGGCCTCATCTGAATGAGAACAAAACAGGTCTGGTCATGTAACATGGTTCAGCCAACAATCTAGTGATTGCAAGACAACCTCATAGTGATGGGGTCCAAAGTCAGTGAGGTCATGGAAGGTCATAGTCAGCAAGGTACAAGGCCATTGTCATAGCTTGGGCGGGGACCTAAGGACAAGGGCCTGAGCTGAGAAGCAGCAGTCAATTGAACAACAGGTACAGAGGTACCTATGAGGCTCTCCCTCACAACATAGCTGTTTTCCTGGTCTGATTCAGGATCAAATACTTGTGCTCTGTCAGAGATGACCTTGAACACATGTAATCAAACCATACCCAAGGCTGGGAAAGATGATGTTGCAGAGCCTCTTGGTGCATTGAGGGCCTTGACAGTTCTTTAGCATTTCTCATAGGAGTAAGTCTGGAAATGGGACTGACAGACGTAGGCCTTCCTCTTTCTGTTGGTGAGCCAGGAGCTTCTCTTTCCTCTGGTTAGATACTGTTTGGTTGTTATTATTGCCTGTCTGGAAGTCCTGCTGCCAAACTGGTTTGTGTTTGGCTGGTAGCATTTATTGATGTCCTGCCTGTCCCAGTTGGCCGGTTCTCACTAGTGCAAAGGCAACTTTTCTGTTGACTGCATCATTCAAGCATAACATCTTACTCCTTCCCTGGGTTTGTTTATGGACATTTTTGCTTCATGTTGGGTGCTTAGACACAGCCAAGTGATATCCTTTAGCTTATCTGCATTAAGCGTATAAGCATTTGGACTGTTCCCATTCCCTCAGAACTCATCCTGGAAAAACAAGTCTGTAACTCGTCTCACTCCATATTCCCCATACTTACAGCTTTTACTTAACATAGAATGCTTTGGGTTGGAAAACAAAACTTTAAAAATACTCTTGTCCAAACTTCCTCCTGTGGCCTGGGACATCTTCCTCTAGATCTGGTTTCTAAGAGCTGAAGCCAGCCTGACCTTGAGTACTTCCATCCACAGCTTCTCTGGGTAATCTGTTCTAATATGTTACCACCCTCATCTTGAAAAGTATTTCTTTTTTATATCCAGTCTGTATTTATCTTCCTTCCGTTTAAAACCATTACTCTTTGTCCTATTACTACAGGCCCCAGGAAAAAGTCTCTCTCCATCATTCTTATAAACCTACTTCTATGTGTCAAAAGGCCACAATGAGGCCTCCCTGGAGCCATCCCTGCTCCGGATTGAATAGACTCAACTATCTCAGCCCCTTTTTGGAGAGGTGCTCCAGCCCTCTGATTTTTTTTTTTATTGCCCTTCTCAAGACCTGCTCTAACATGTCCACAGTTGTTTTGTGCTGGGAGCCGCTGTGAGCTGCTTGCAGTAATGTTGTCTGACTAACTCATACCAGTCGTTAAAATCTGTTAGAAAGAGAAGAGGTATTTTCCTATGCTTGTTTTCTGCCATCTAAAAGCTTTACGCTATTTGTGAACTCCTTGGTGCACTCCATCTGTCACCTTCACACATCTAGCCAATGTCATACTGAGAGCAGCGTAGGGACGGTGGCTTGCATGTGAATTGAGATGGGTGGAAAGTATGCTTGATGAGTTGTGATCTGAAGCTTCTGTGTGTATATTTACATATGTGCATCTAAAGCCAAAATGGTAATTGACAGTTTTGTTCTTTTCCTTGCCTTTTGCCTTGTTTTGCATTTTGTTTTGCCTTACGTTTTCTCTTCTTTTCTGAAACACTTTTCTAAAGTGCCTTTTTCCTCTTTTTGGTCAAATTCTCTTCTTTCAGCACTACTGTAATCCATTTTAATAGCTGCTGTCTGGAGGGACTAATATTTACTTCATGCACATTTGCCTTACACATTTCATACACATTTACTTCTTCAGAAGCACATAGTACAAATGACATTCTGGAGTTACTCTTCCCACTTTATGTGCAGCCATCCAAAATGCAAGGCATAGTTCCTTTCAATAAATCTGAAAGTAAAGGTATCAGTTCTCCCAGCATTTTTTTTTTTTTTAATTTGCTTTTACTGCTCGCTTGCATCCTTCAGGGTTTTAGTGGATATCCATGGCCGGCAGCCTTGTGCAACTAGCAGCGCTGTACCTGGTTGGTGCTTTTTCAGGCTTGGTGGCAGGTCTTTTTACATTTGGCTGCCATGAGATGCTCCTGTTCCTTTGTGATCCAGACTCAGACAGGCCTCCCAGGAATGTGGGAGTTATGATTTTGTAGAGCCTAACCTCACTGAACTGCATAAATTAGGAGCTGTATGTTTAATTGTGGCAATAGTGTGCATTCCGTGACTGGATGGAATCTGATACGAGTAAAGTGCAGTAACATTTTACCATATGATTTCAGAGAGTACACACATGCTTTGGTGAGGCAGTCTGAAATACTCTAACTCTATGGAAATTTTGCATCTCCTGAGCATCACTGACTTGAAAGTCTCCAGAGGGATGTAGGAATCAGCCTTTTTCACGTGACTGCATGGCCTTTCTGTAATGGGAAGAATTTTACCATATGCTTTACAATAAGTAAAGAACAGTCTCAAGAAGTTTACTCAACAGATTGGCATTTGTTAATAATAAAAATGCATCGCACTGATGAAAACAGATCTATCTTCTGTTCACTGTGTCACACGACATTTGTCAATAGCGTTTTGTACAGCATAGCATTTGAGATTTGCAACGAGTTATGATTTTTTGTGGTTAAAACATAAGTAGAAAATCTAGAGTGAAGTGTGAAGAAAAATTGTTAGTAGTGAGAATTAGACTGAAACGTTTTGAAATCAGCTTTTAAGAGGAACAGATTTGTTTTGCATTTATTCTAGGTAATATTTTCACTTTCTGAATCATTTTTAATTATAAAGGGAAGCCATTGCCAATACATCCCATTTAATTTTACAGTGCTTTTTGTTGCTTTTTTACAAGCACTTATCTGTTTAGTCCCTGAGCATTTTGTCTTGTTATTGGCTGGAAAATACCTTGTAATCATAATATATATATCCTTCCTTTTTTCCTTCACAAGTCAGCTTCAGTTAGAAACAGCATTCATTTTTTCCTTCCATGGTCATAGATACTTGGATTATGCAAAAAACTCTTCTAATTCAGCTGTGATTTTTCTGCCAATGCTGTCTTAAATGTGTCTCAGACAAGAGAGGCCAATGGCAGGTCAACACCAAGATAAAATTGTATGTACATCAGATACTTTGTGAGTATCAATAATGAAATTGTTGGGAAATTTTTTAGCTGCAGCCAGAGGAAATAATAGATTTCCAGATTCTGTGAAAACTGCTAGGACTGATTAGCATCAAATTTTATTTGTGCTAAGCTGCTTGAGGCAAGGGAGTACAAAAGCAACTTAATGCATTCATTTAGGATTTTACAGTATATTAGTTCCTTAAATATTCCTCTAAAGATCTAGTATTTTTAGTCTTCTCCCATTCCTAAATGAAGCTATAAGTAGTGGTTAGAGCAAAGCAGCAATTTGCTTTTCTGTATTATTTTCTGTATTTGTCATTGGTTTGTTACAAGGCTTTAGAAGCATTTCTTGACCTTTTTTGAACTACTCTTTTGTCATTGTGGTTTGATTGTGTTTAACCACTTCACAGGAAAAACTAGGAGGTTGATTAATGCTCATTAAATGGTATAAGATATCTCCCCTGTTTTTGTGGGTAAGCTGAAGCTGTCTTAAATGTTGAGGTTTTTATGCTATTCTCTAACCGCATACGGGAGCACCTTACCAAGAGATTGTAGCTATTAAAGACCTGTGGTCTGTTTTTCTTTCTGCTTCCCTGAAGGCAGTTTAGGTTGCATGTGTATTTATCCCTCACATGAACACATGAAGGAAATTGCATATGCTAAGAGAATTAGTTCACCTTTTCACAGCTGAGTTGTTACCACTATATGAAGGTCATTTGTATGCGACAGAGACCCCAAGTTATTTGTTAAGTAATGCCTATATTGATATAGATATGAACTGTAATTCTACAAATGAATGGACTGAAAGGCTAAGGAGAGGGACAATTCAGTAAGGGCTAATGTGTTCACATAAAGACAAATTCTACAGTGGACTTCATTAAAGATCTTGTATTAGGAGGCGCTTTTTATCTTTGCTAGTAAACAAAATGTACCTGGCACAGTTCTCTGGCACCAAGGCCAGCTGACACAAATAATCCACCTCTGTACAATAAAATCCCATTTCCCTAAATCATGGTCTGCATGCAGGCTACTGGAAGGGAATGATCCCTGACCCGTGTTAACTTCTGAAGCCTGTCTGGAAACAGAGAGGCTGTTGGCTGACACAGGTCACGGCCCAGCTAAGGACTGTCCTCGAAGCTCAGCAGAGGAGGTAGTCTTCACATGCTCAGGAATGTGCTCTGGAAGGATGCGTGTGTTATATCAGCGGAGACAAAGCTGACTTCTCAGGCAAGACAGAGCTCCTCTGCTCCTACGTCATGATGAAGGGAAGTCAAGACACTGCTAAGGATCATCAAAACTGTTGCAGTGTTTTAGCAAAACGGTGTTAGTTTTATTAGCCATGATGAGAACTAAATAAAGACTGGTGATAATTGTTTCAGTACAGTGACAGCTGTGCCATATGAATAGTTTTGCATTCTGACTGTCAACAGAAATGAGGCAGTGTTGTGTGTTATGGCCAACTGGTAGATCTGCTTTTTTTGTATTTCCACTGTCATTATTTTCCTTAGTGCACATTGTGATTTTAGGATTAAACTGGTTCATGGTTCTTGAATGTACATCCTTGTGTTTGCTAGCCCTTATCAGAGAAAAATAGTCATCTAAACAAAAGTCTTACAAAAGGACACTGATTTCAGTTGAACAAATTAAATAGCCAAAAGCAAAATGCTCCTCTGGGCTAGGATCTACATATGCTCCCAGATCAGAAAAGAATGATACTGTATCCTCTCTCCTTCTGGCAGGACAGTTAAGCATTTAAGTCAAGCCCTAAATGAGGAAGCTGCTTGCCCTTGACTGCCTGTGTCCTAAATAGAGGGTGTAAAATGTTTTCAGAGCAAGACTGAATCAGGTTTGTGAGCGTGAGTGCATCTTTCATGTTTACCAAAAACAGAATTGTTTGCTCCATGCTTACACTTTGACCATGCAGAACCTCGCTGTGTGTTCTCCAAGCAGTGTTTCTGTCAGACACACTGCATGAACAGGAGCCTGACTAGGTGTGTTTCTACAAGCTGTGAGGATGTCTGGGTCAGCTGGAGGAAGAGCTGGAGTTTGGTTCTCTAAGTGGGACCTGTTTGTGGGATGACAGGAAATAAGGGACATGCTTGTTGAGAGATTGAACTCTCAAAGGACAGTGACATCCTTTTTTTACCCCACTGTGGGATTTCTTGTTTGGGACTTCAGATAGATACCTGGCTTTAAGTCTTCTCTGAAATAAGTTACTGCTGTTAGGAATGTGGAACTGTGGGAGCTGTCTTCCTATTACATTTCTTTAATAGCTAGGGACTCTGAGAAAGGTGTAAAAGTGATTTCTATGAGCTGAAATGATTCCCATTTAGAGATCAGGCTTTTGTTCTTTCATACAAGGTGCTCACAGTATTTAGCTCTGTGGCAGAAGTATTTCTAGAGGCAGAATCAGAATCTGTATATTCCCTTTTCTGATACATATATGCACATGATTTTACAGAGTAGAAAAAAGTAGCAAAAGGACAATAGCATATTTTGTATATAATTCTACAGTATGCTTCTAATAATTTTCATTAGTTTTTTACTTGGCTTATGCTTTGCCACATTTACAATGTCATTATGATCTTGCAAGCTGGTTAAAATTTTGTCCATCGACTCCATAGTGTTAAAATAACACTGATGCCCCATAGTAATTTTTAGTCTTATTCAGATAAATTTACTTGAGTTCATTTGTTTGTTTGTTTTTGTTTGTTTGTAAAGGCTTTTGAAATATTAGCATCATAGTGGAAAAGTGTCATCATAATTAATAGTCTACTAATCAGAGGAACATTTCAAAGAGGCAGTGAATCCTGTAGTAATTCTCCAGCTGGATGCTTCTAAAATGTATCCCCTCAAAAGAGCAAAAGAGAGGGCGAGCTTTCTCACTGCTCTTAGTTCACTGCGTGCCGTGAGTATGCTTTTCTCAGCAGTGCTGAAATACAGAAAGTCCCATTTCAAAAAAGCTTAGTTCCTTGAGAACTGCCACATAGACAAGGACTCACCAGTCTGAAAGATGTGCCTTAATGAACACACACGGAGCCACAGGCAGCCTCAAGACTTGCCTGTTGAGATGATGTGTGAAAAGATTATTAAGTGAAGTTGAAAAGGAACTAAAATGTGAAGAAGTACTGATTATGCATAGGTCACTCTAAAAGTAATGCCTCCCATTTATTTCCACGGAAACCACAACAGATACAAAGAGCACAATAACATCATTTGATAGAGCAAATTATCAGCTACAAAACGCTCCTTTTCAACATAATCACCATCATTATCTGTGCATTTTCGCCAGCAATTAACAAGAGCCTGCATGTCACCCTTGTAAAAAATCTGTACCAGCAGAGGTGACCCATTGTTTCACAGCTGCTATGACAGCATGATTACTAAGAAAATGCTGCCCATGCAGTCCATCTTTGATCTAAATGGATGGAAGTCAGGAAGCATCAAATCCATATTACACTGTGGCTGTGGTAGGACAGTCCAGCCAAGACTGGTAACATTCTCCATGGTCTTCAGACTGGTACGATGTTATCATGTTGCAAGAGAGAGATTGTCTTCTTTTCTGGCCTGACTCAGGAACTTCGAGCCTTCATCTTAGTAAGTACTGCGCTGTAGTGTTCAAAGTTGGCAGTTTGTCCAGATTCAGGAAATCAGGAAGGATTGCCTCATTCCTGTCCCAAAAGACTGTGCACAGTACTTTTCCCATCGAGGGCTGTGTCTTGAACTTTTTTATTTGATCACTCATTGCCACTCCATGGACAGCTGTTTTGACTCTGGCTCGTAGTGGTGATACCACATCTCATCACTGGTAATTCTGTGATCCAGGAAACGGTTACCTTTAGCCTTGTATTGGTTCAGTAGGTCCTGACAAACTTGCTTATGGTGTTCTTTCTGTTCCTGTGAGAGCATTCATGGGATCCACCTGGTGCAAATTCCAGCATTTCCACCATCATTTCCAACACATCAAAGCCAATATTCAGCTCTGAACACAGTTCTGAAGTTGTAATCCATGGATGAACAGATCAAGATGCTCTTCATTTTATGATGATAGCTGTTTGTGGCTGTCCAGAATGTGGCTTGTCTTTCATGTTGCTGTGGCCAGTGCTGAAATGCACTGCCCACTGCTTCACTGTATTTGTATCCACTCTTTGGTCTCCATAAATGTTCAGCAAGCGTTGATGAATGTCAGTGAGTGCAGTATTTTCTTTATGGAGGAATTTTGTGACACAGCTTTGCTTCATATGCACTTCTGTGTCAGATGCTGTTCTGTCAGACTGCCCCTGTGCCACCATCTGTCACATGGCAACACAATATAGCAGGCTGTTGGTGGGAAGGTTGTACTTCTACTGCCATATCACCAGTCTCCCCCTCTAACTTTGTGGGCCAGCATAATAAAACAGGAGGCATTACTTTGTCCTCATAGAAGACAGGATGTGTTGGCTAGAAGTGGAAAAGAGGAAATCTGTAAGGGCAGTGTGTATGCTTTTAACACATTTGTGTTTGCTATATTATTGTATTACCATTGGCTATGGACTGCCTCATCCAGAAAACCTATGAAGAGAGTGGTGTAGGGAAGAGAATTTATCTTGGTAAATTAGATGAAAACTGAGTGATCATTTGGAGCAGCATGAAAAGTCCTGGAGGTTATTCTCTTTGCAGTGTTGTCCGGGACATAAGAACATGTTCTGCAGAAAGAGATCTCCTACCAGGCCTGGTATCATACAGTGAATGGAAAGTGCAGAGGGCTGGGAATCCCAGGACAGCAGAAGACTGCTTGTATTCTGATTCAGGCCAAGAGCACCAGATGAGAAACATAAGTGTCTAAATTCTTCAGTTGCCATCTAAGCCCTCTTTCTTGAATTTTACTTACTCAAAAGGGAAACAAGAGTCTGAATTTTGTGCCACTTAGGCTTGCTTAAAGAAGAAAGAATTCCTGGGAAAGCAGTGCATTCCAGGGAAGCCAGTGGATGATGCAGCTGTAAAACTGCATTTATCCAGAAGAATATAATATCCTGTTGGTTTTACTGTTAGTAGGTTTCCTTTTCTACTAAGGGTTTTTGTCTGGTGCACAGCAAAGGCAGATGTGGCTCTGCTGTTACCTTGTGATGCTTTCAGAAATGACCATGGTAATGCTCTTTTGGTGTGAGCCTGCAATTAGTTGTGGATGTGTTTATTTGGAAGATAAGTGGTTTGTTTCCATAGGACAGGAGTGATCTTGAATACACTGGCTGTCTGATATCCACAGGGAAGCTTCTTCAGAACATCCTTTCTAATATGGACTAACTATGAAGATAACACTCCATATTCTAAAAGAGCAATTAGCACAGTACATAAATGTATACTACACTGTTGTTTCAAGGGGGAACATTTATATTCACTATTAGAAATATATTGTAAGAAGTATTCTGTTGTACACTGTCTAAAGACCAATTTGATTGTGTAGGATAGGAGAAATGTCAGATTTCCCATTGCCTGAATTTTTGAAAATTATATTGGATAGAATATGAAAATATGTGCTTTTGTAACAGCAGGAAAATGATCAAGATAAAGTAGCCACTTTTTTTTTAAGGAGTTTTCCACACCTAAATTCGATGGTTCTGTTTTCCATGCTTTGTGTAGCGAAGAACAGGATTTAAAAGTTACCAGCTGCTATATTTACTTGCTAAAGTGTGAAGAAAATATGTATTGTCCTGAGGATTAAAGGGCTGATTCTCTTTGTGTTCAGTTCAGGCAGAACTGAAGCATTTGCAATGAAAGTAAAAGCTACTAGAAAGCATGAAAAAGGAGAGAAAAAAAAAATACCTGTTTATGTCTTCTTTGTTGGACCAGATTTGATGATGCCCTTTGAAAGATTAAATGCAAACATTCATCTTATTAATCAGTGTTTCATTCTTTTTCTGCATGTTAAACAATTTCAGTTGTAAAACCTTAATGCAGTTGGATTGTTAGTGGATTTCCTAGTGGAAACCATCTTGCCAAACATCTTCTGAATGGCAAAATCTCATCATCTGTGAACTAGGGGACACCTCCAGTAACAGCTGGTCAGCATTTTGGAAACTGGATATGTAAGGTATTTGGGACAAGATGCACCACAGAGAAAGAATAATATTGCAAAGGTAGTCCCAGGGACAGGAATATGAACGAGAGTAGCTGTGCTGCATACAGGAGTATGAAAAATGTACACTTGGAACAGATGCTAAGAGTGCCCTGTGACTCAAGGTATGATTTCCTGCCATTCCTGCCAAATTTCAAAGCTTGTGTTTTTCTATTCCCCCCCCCCCCCCCCCACCTTATTTCTATTTTTAGGCTGGATACTAAAGAACTTGTGATACAGGAATGAAGATTCACAGTTTGAGTTCTTCCTATTTTATCGCCCCTTTGCATAAGTATCAAATAACTTTTGTTTCTAATGTCCAGGAGAGAATGAATGTAAAGATGTCAAAAGCTGAGAAAAACAGAGTGTTTTTGAGATGGGTCAAATAATCTCCTGGCTCAATGGCTTTGTCTGCTTTGCAGAGCTTTGTCTGAGTATGACAGACTGCCCTCGCTGTGCATTACTGCCTGCTGAAGCCTTACGTCCTGTATCTTGGTGCACCGCAGAGCTCTGCGACCTTGGCAAGTCAGGCAGAACCAAATCCTCAGCCTGAGCATTGCTAGCCATGGGTGCCTGAGTGTCCCTGGGGGTTGATGTGCAGGGTCCCTAGCCTCTGCTTGAGGTGCCTGAAGGGATTTTGTGAATATAAAGGCTCCTCGCTAATCAGATATAGAATGAGGGCTGGGGGCATACCTCCTACAGCGGGCTCTTAACGAGGGATTCCTTGTATCCTCTTACACAGCTCCTTCCCCTGGGTTTTGCTATGAAAGGGGATTATCTGACTCTATATGATCTAAATATTCAAGTCCTCAGTCTCTGGAGCAAGTGGTGAAACCTGCCTGACCGCAATCAGAGGCTGCATATTCCCTCCATGAAACCATGATATTCTAAGAGAGTCAGAAAATCAGGCAAAAACCATCTGGATCATTGCTCAGTAAAACGAAAATTGTTAAAACTCATCTCTGCAATCTATGCTTGGGTGATTAGGAAAAACGAATGCCTGTTGTTATTAAAACAAAACATGAATTTATGCAGTGTAGAATAGAAGTAAATTAAGACAGGTGCGTGCAAATATGTGATCTACTTCAGATGAGTGGTCTGATTGCTTCCATGTAGTTTGATGGAGAACCTTATTAGCAGTGCAGCATCTGGTAGCTGGGTGTCAAATGTCTGCCTCATTGGTTTACCAGGAGCAGATCAGGAGCTAAGAGAGCCTTCTGTACCTTTCGCATTTGCAATTTTTTCTCCTTTTGAGTTGTTTTTTAATATAACTAAAGCATGAAGGCAATACTGTGAGAAGAGCTGTGCAGATAATTAGTCAGTTTGACGTTTGAATTGAAAAATAATCATTCATTTTAATCTGAACCAAAATGTCCATGTTGAATTGAGATCTGGGGGCTTCTGAATTGTTTATTTTTATGAAGTCTCTCCCAGAAAGCCTTGTTTTGCATTAAAATTATAATATGATCCATTTGGAATGAAATATTTTAATTCTATTTTGGATGTTTTACAATTTAAAATTGAAAAACAGGTTTGAAATGACTGTCTTGGGTACCAGTAATTAAGTAGTAGTTCCCCTGTTTGTATCACTGTGCAGAGCACTTCCTCGTGATGCACACTGCTTGTGAACAAGTTCTTCCTTCTGGATTTAGAGCAGGGCATCAAATATAGTTAAGGAGATCGGAGAACAGGACTCTTGTCCACACAGCAACAGATGCAATTACCTTACAGTACAATTAAGGGTTGCATTCCTTCACAGAGTGCTCTCTGTGTGGCTTAGCCTTCCCATGCTTCCAGCTCCGTGACTTTTCTTTCTGCTGCAGTGGGTCTTGTCCTGCCAGTCTTCTCATGCAGGGGCTTCCCTGGGGAGGTCTCATCTCAGAACTGTTGTCAGAGCAGCCCCATTTGAAAGCTGCTTCCCGCTCTTCTCCCTCTGAACAGCTGTACTGGAGTTAACACTGCTGTTGCCAGATGCTGTCTATTCACTGCTGACAAGCTTTCACAATGGGAACATTTTATTTAATCTATGCTAGAATACATTAAATATTCATTTCAGCAACGATTTGAACTTACCTATCCCTGTTCCTTGCTGAATAGTGGACTGTGGAGTGAATTACTCTCAGGCAGGTCCAATGGAAGCTTAATTGTTTATGAAAACACAAACAGATTCAGCAGGAGAGACTTTCATGTCCAAAAACTCCATAACTCAATGGTTAGTTGCTCCCAGCTGAGTACTCTAACCACCAGGCTATTAAGTATAATGCAGGCAGCCACTACAGCCTCATTTTTTCTTTTGGAACATGCTGGTGCATTATGAGGATAAATTTACAAAAAACGAGAGATATGTGGTGATGTCAGAGACCAGAACCAGTGGGAGATCTTTAAAGAACTCAGCTGAATGCCACAGGGAAAACTGACAGTAAACCATGTTTGGATATTGCAACATTCATTTAGATGCTATAGCCATGGATTTTTCAGCTTTTATCCTTAAAATGTTTGGTGGTCTTGCCCAGAACAATAACTCAGGATTGGTCTTAGCTGCTGATTTGAATGTAGTCCTCAAGAATAGACACTTGCATTCCCATGGATGTCTGCATCATGCTCCATGAGTCTGAAGTGTGAGCGGACTTCTGGAAGTGGCTATTTGTGTTCATTGGTGGTAGAAGACCTAATGACTTCCAGAAGCGAAGAATTTCTACCTCCGTCCTGCTTTTAATAAGCATCTCACTTCTGAATGGTCCAGATGTTGAGCAGGTGCACTGGTCCTTCAGTATGCAGGGCTGAGCTTTATGCCGTGCAGAACCCGTGCCGTGAACTGTCTAGTTTTCATACTCTCATAAAATATAGATTGTTTATCTCCTTGACACACTGGCTTGTAATTACTTCTGATTTGTTTTTCACATAGGGCTTTACATAAAATCTGTAGAGCTTTTTTATTTTGAGTATGGGAAACTGGAGCACACTCTCACAGAAGATACAGGCAGTATTATTTGTCACTCTTCTTCAGACTACTCTGAGTATCATGGATACCACAGTTATTTAGGCAGACTGACTTCAAAATAATAAATAATGCTGTATTTTGCTTTATAGCTCCTATTTTTTGTAGCAGTGCTCCAGGCACCTTGCTATAGTACACTAACGACCATTAAAATATTAAAACATACAGCAAGTGAACCATAAAAAAAATGCCAAATGGACAAATACAGTAATCAAAACTGTGATGAGAGCTTTTGTTTTTTTTCCTCCAAATCTAACACACAGGTCTCTGAATTGTTTAGGTCTGAAGGCTCAGGGTGTGGGGAGGGCTGGAGGAGGGTAGGACTGCATGCAACCAACACTTTCTGCAAGTCATGGTGAAAGAGTACAGGAGTTATGACTTTCATCGGGATACTTTTCACATCCAGTAACTGAAAAAAAAGGAAGAGTTATAAAGCCAGATGTCAATATGCATTATTCTCGCTGATTTTACTAAAAGCTCTTGTTGAAAAGACTGAAGGGAAAATAGTTGTTAGGGAACATCATTTGTTCCCATTCTTTTTTTTAAGAACTTTATTCTGCACTCCCTGCCTGATACCACATGCTGAGGAGAACAGAAAGTTCTCACAGGAGCTGAATCCTGTGACTGGGCGGCTCTGCGTGGTCTGCTTATGTTCCTGGTCAGTGTGTGAGAAATGCAAAGCCCACAGCTCAAAGCGGTTGTGCTTTTGGAGATGCGGAATTGATGTAGACCTCCAACCAGCTAGAGCATGTGCTACTATTAGCAAAAAAATTTATTTGGATTTGTATCATTAGGGACTTTGCTTTGGTTTATAAAGCCTGGTCATGTGTTCTTTGCTATGCTGGAGCATCTTAGCCTATGCCAACAAGTTACAGTACTTTCACCCTGCTTGCAGAAGCAGTTGTCCTTCATGCCAGGAAAGCCTCTAGCAGCTGAACATTGGCTTTTGCAGGAAGGAGATCTCAGCTTGTGGGCCAAGAGTGCTCTTATGGGCACAAGCTCAATTTCCATCAATATCAATGAGAATGTCAGAAGTTGATTTAGGGCTTGAAGTGACTTCTGTGGATTTAGCGCCAAATGGTGCACACGCATTTCCTTTTCCTTTGGTCACAGCTGGATGGCAGTCCAGAATGATGTAAATTGGGAAGTGTTTATTGTTACCCTAGACAAAAATTGAAGGATACTTTGGTGTTCTCATTATGCAGGCCAGAATAGCATTTTGGCTGATTATCAATACCAATGACTTGGAAATTATCTTTAGAAAGCCACTAAACCAACCTTTATAGTAATAGTACAGTTTGTAAAATACAGTTACAGATTTCTTCTATAAAAGTTGAACCTTTTATGCAAGGGATTATGAAGTAAGATATACAGCAGAAAAGCAAAGCTAGTAAAATTTTGTTGCAGGTAAGAACTTATAAAACTAAATGTAACATCAGTTCCAGACATCTTTGATCATTTTATAGTGCTACGTGTATTTTGTCTGGAACAATTTAACCTGCCATAAGTGATGTCTGAACTGGCCATCTATCACTGCACAATTTGTCTGCAGTGCTTACAAATCTAACACCCAGAATGACAAGTGTAATTACATGCATCCATAACATATGCTGTAATTTATGGATATTAAGTAAGTGTAAACAAGAGATCAAATCCTAGTGTAAGCAGTCATCCAAGAAATCATCTTGACATTTATTTCATTAAAACCTTTCTTTCACTACAACAACCAGAACATACCTGAGCAGCACTATCAACACATCTGCAGCCACTTGCCAATTATTGCATGTTTGCAAAGCAAAAGATCAGGTACATGCATACAGTTAACACTTAATTTTCAGTTACCTTTTTCACACGTAGCTGTATAGAAGTTTATCATGCTGCTTTATTAGCCACAAGAGATGAATGTATAGGACTTAAACAGTAACATCTCTTTTCACCCATTAGTTATACTGTGTATCTTAGCATTTGGTATAATTTAAATGAGAGGACTGCTAAAAATGGCTCGAGGCTGGGTAAAAAGCTCTGGATCTCTCCCCTTGCAAGAGCTAGCTGCAGACATAGACACAGGAGCAACTACACCCGAATTGCCATCTGGGATCTTCCACGTTCTGTGTCTTACTGCGCTACTGGGAAGGCAGTGGGGTTGCTTATGTTGTGGAAATTGCAAACCTGATTTCTGTTTCCTGTTAGAGTCAGCCCTGAGTATCTGCATCTGCTTTATCCCTCTTGCTAAGCACTGCTTTCCTCCACAAACACTGCCAGGGAAATCTGAGAATTAGTATAAGCCAATGTTTTGAAAAGGAAAAGAATTTAAAGTAAGTAAATAAATAAATAAAGCAATTCTGGCTACCAATCTCTGCTAGGGGCAAAATAGTGCAACAGCTGATATAAAACAGTATTAATGTAGAATGAAAGTATCGTGAATGCTAGCCCACATGCAGTGATGGAAAATAGGTCTTGGCAAATAAACCCGATTATAGGAAGATTTTGAGTTGTAAAGCTAATGGCATTGACTTTTGTAAAACTTAGTGCCACAAGTTATTCTGTAAGGTACTGAGTCAGCTCTAACTTCATCTTATTTAGTGAGACCGTCACATACATATATATTTTTTAATGCAGTTCTTCCCAGGAACACCAGTGGTAGCTTAGGCTGGATAAGCTTTTGCTTGGGGATGGGAAGATTCATGGAGAAAAGTTGTTCTCCAGTGACCTACTGCTGATATTGCTCATATGACAGTGACTGATTCAGTGAAGGAAATGCTTTCTCCCGAAATTGACAGTGCTCCTCTATACCCCCTCTGGACTCCTTTTTCCTGATTTGTGAGCCAGAAATGATGGGGGTTGTGGCCAGTTTCCCTTGAATCTCTGTAAGTATCCAGCTTGTTTCTGAGGGTTTCTTGGCATCTCTGAGAGGCATAAACAAAGTATGCTGGTGAGAGCTGATGTCTCTGTGTTTGCCAGGAGCCGTCTGATGGCCTCTGGGAGAGGATAACAACACGGAGGGTGGGCGAGGGAATTGCATGTGACAGTGAAGGAAATAAGGCTGTGTCAGGGGAGGCAACCTGCTGACAAATTACAGAACGCTTGCATGGTTGCTTTAGCTAAGCAACTGGGAGAAGTGGGTCGAGGAGTTCAGCAGGCACTGCAAGCGCAGTGAAGAAAACCACGCTGGAAATCATTAGAAGTGGTGTGTAACACTGCAGTTCTCTCACAGGGAAGTTGAGGAGGGTACGTTTGTTGTGTCTTTTTTAGGTATTTGTGGTTTTATAATCTGTCAGCCCTACTGTAAACCTTCAGAAGCTCCAAGATGAGGCATTTATTTTCAGAATTATAATAACCATGGTTTGTTATCTCCTATTGCCAGTCTATTTTACTCTTCCCAGTACACATTAGTTTGTAGCATCATTTATCAATGTCTGTCTTTTCTCAAATCTTAATGAAAAAATTAGGCACAAAAAGTTCATATTTCTTTTTAATTATACTGTCATATTTTTTGAAAAAGTTTAACTTCAAAAATGTATTCCCTAACATGCTGATTTTTATTCATCCACATTAATGTGGGACAACGAAACTGCTTTTGGTTTCTTTTTCGTACTTTGCATTATATTTCTCATTTTATTTATTTCCTTTACTTGGTCACAAGTCCCAGAAATAGCCCACTCTCACACCAGGAGCGTTTCCCTCACTGGCAGGATCCTCATGCCCTTGGCGAGCACTTTTCAGTTGCCTTAGGGCATGGCCCTGTGGTTAAGCTGTAGCCTGTGCTGCCTGCACTGCTTTGTCCTCTGTGCAACACGCTGCTCGGTCACTGGTGCCCTTGGCTCTGTGCTGTGTGTCTCGCTGTCAGTTTAGCAAGCTGGTAGCAGTTGTATTGTATCATTTGAATGTATTGTTTCCCCGTTAGCTCAGTTACCCAAACCATCTCAAGACATACACACTGAACCAAACGAAATGGGATCCCTTGACAAGGATTATTTCTGTTCTGTGTGGCGGCTCTGTAGCTTAAGAAATATCAAGCAAATGGTTTATCTGGAGGTCATTGCTACAGTTGTCCTGTAGGGAACTTGACCACAACCGTGATAGTTTATCATGAGATTAGGAGAATAGCTACTACTGAGCTTGTGCTTTGGCCCTTGTGATCAGTAGGAAATAGCAGATTGAGACGGAATAGCCAGGAAGAATATCTGAAAATTAGACTATTTTATAGAGTATATTCTTGAAAAACTTGTGGATAGGAGTCAAAGTTGACAGAGCATAGTAATATTGGTATTACTGATATTTCAGCAGGAGGCTGAAGAGGGAAGACTTTTATTTCTGCCTGCAGCAAACACATGAGCAGCACTAACGTTCTCCTATACTGTGTCCTGCAGGGTCCTCCACCAGAGAACTGCTTAAAAGATTAATTGGCTGTAAAGCATTCCTTACCTGAAATCTGTCTCTGCTGCTTGACTTTCAGATGGATAAAGTCTCAGATCCTTTGCACATGAAATGTCTTTTCAGGCTGGAAACACTCCATTTCCCAAAACACACAGAAAATGTGCTTGCTTATAACCAAACATAATATTGTAAAGGAGGTATGGAATTATCAAGCTTAGCGTTCACTTTGCCACATCTTTTCCACTTTCTTGGGCAGGTGCTCTGCTGAGAAAATTAATTGCCCTGTAATTTTCTGCACTTACTGGAATGTATTCAAGAATAATTCTTGCTATTCTTGATAAGCCTATCAACATCTTCTTAGAGTATTATTCATTTTACCTGGGAAGTTTCTGGTGTATGTAGGGCCGTAAAATAGGAGATTGTTTGCTAAAATCACAGTCCCTCTGCAACTTTCCTTTACAAATGAAGTAGTATTATTAATGTTGCTGTCTTAGTCCATTCCCTGTAAGATAATATTATCAGACCTCTTCTAGTACCATGAACTTTACTGGCACAAACAAAATTTGCTTCGGGAATCACTAGCTTTAACAGAGCATATTCATTATTCTTTTGTTATTCAACAAAAAGCTGTTGGATTTTAAAGTACTTTGCACCACTCCGGAGCAATCAAGCATGGCGTAATTTGCCATCATACTCATTACCTATTTAGCTCTTTGAGAACTTTCTCAGCTATGCCTGCAATGTGCATGAATATTACTTCCTGCTTTTAAAGAGTGCGTGAAGCAAGGACTGGATTCATCTCTACGTGCTGACACCATGAATGAGAGCATGACAGTGGTCCTGTTCCACCCATCATCCTATATTTCAAAAAGCTCAGTGGCTTTAGCGTATGATAAGCTTTTAAATCCATTTTGTTCAGTTACAACAATGCTTATGCTTCACGGTAGGAATTAATAGACTTGTAAAAGCCTTCAATAAACTGTGATCCTGATGGGTGAGGAGGAGATTGGTTGCAGAGTAAAATTCCCGAGTGCTGAGAGACCCCTTTTCATTCTTCAGATCCTGGCAGTCGGAATCTCCCAACCCACTCTGTCAGATGTGCAGTTATTTTTGTTGTTGACAGACTTCGAAAAGTAAAGAAGTTAGAGATTAAATTGGAAGGAAAACACAAATATATTCTGTGTCAGCCTTTCACAACAAATAATGTGCTTTTACTAAAGAAAAGAAAAAAAAAGCTCTGTCATCTTTATTGATATTTCTGTTTAACTTCCTATGTTCAGGCATAAAACAAAAAGTTACGTGTGTCCTCCACACTGACATTTCCTACCCCAGATATTCTGTATGGCTCTTACCATTTGCTTGCTTCATAGGACCCATTTCAATATCATTTGCAGCATAACTTCCCATGTGATTTATTTTTCTGAGTTTTAAAAATAAACCAAACAAAATGCTATCTGCTCGGTTTGCTTATGGAAATTTATACATGAATGGAAAAAGGAGAAAATTCAGTGTATGTGACTAATAAATTAGCAGCCTGCACTCCAGAGAGAAATGGAAAATTGTGGCATTAAATCAGTTTTATGTGGTAACATACCAAAACAACAGATTGTTTGGGGTACTTGAGGTAACCACCTTTCCCTGGTAATATATGACTGTCAGTAACACTTAGGAACACATTCTTCATCAAGTTTATAGTGAAAATTTCTGACAGTGGCAGGTGAGGAATTAGTTTTAAGGATGATGTCCTTCTGGTAGCTCATGCCGAGAATGAAATTATTTATATTAACTGGCAAAATAGCCTGGCAGCACACAGGCAATTACCTCAATTTTATGTTTAGTGCTCTTCTCATAAATCTATGTAATGATGGCATCTCTGTTATGAGCTTACATTAACTTACTGGTTACAGTAATTGTATTGAAACAAGTAAATGTCCACTCTGTGATGAAGGTAGTACAGTTAAAATATTCCAAATAAATAATTGCTTCACATTTATAAGAAGAACAGATCAGGAGTTTATGAAAGGAAATTTTAAGAGTACAATTAGGTAGAGCTTAGGTAGTGATCTGTCTTGCATATGTGTGAATTTGTTCTCTGTAAGGACTTTGTCTCAAGAAGGTGAAGTGCACATTATTCATTTGTCTGCAAGGTCCTGTCTTCAAAACTGATGTCTGAAGCCATTGCTGGAGGTGAAGCAAGATGTGGTGTATGTCTCCTTGGCCTTGCCAAAATGTTTTTCCCCTCAAGACAGCTCAATCTGAGACCATCCCTGAAGATGGAAGGGCAGAAGTTTGGCAGTTTGTCTTACTTTTTCCTGAGGTGTTTGTTACTCAGCGCTGTCAAAGATGGCCCACTGGTTAAACCTCATGTGGTTGTTTTCTCATGAGTTGCTATAAGAGGAACTGACCAAGTTTCTGTGTGAGCTTATGTTTGGCTTGAAGTAGAATTTACCGCAGCCAAAGTGTCGGGCCAAGCTGGAATCACACTTCATGTGCAAAAAGCGTAGTGCTTTGACAACTTATACATGGGGTGTTTTATTACCATGTATAAAACCTGTGTTTGGGTGTTCTGGTCAGAAGGGAAACAGGATATCCTTGTGTCCTTTCAAATATTCCTGTGTTAGCTAATAAAAAAGAATTGTTACTTCACTTGTGTTAAGTGAAAAGTTAAAAGTGTATTTCCTCCTCTGGAAGCACTGGAAATTCATCTCAATGTACTGACCTTGGTTGTGGGCATTTAAAACAGATCCATTAAGATAAAAATAGATTTTGAATTACCCAATTTGTAGACTACTTGACCTGTTAAGTACCTGCAAAAAAATTCATTCAGGTGTCCTATGTCCAATGTGTTTTATTATCTGATGGCAACTGCTTGGGCTGAGCTGTCAGTAGGCTTTAGCAAAAAATATTTGAAAAGTTCAGAAAACGTCAGTTTTAGGGCATTTGACCTACAGTTCCTGTGTGCCAAATTCAGTGCAGAAGGAAGCAACAAAATGAGATTTGCCACGAGTAGGAAATAAGACAGACTACTTGGAGACCCTCAGTGTTGACTCAAAGAAACCCTTTACTTATGAGTAATGATGAATAAATAGACTCTTTGCCCTGGAGATGCATTTGTAAGCAGGACACCTGAGGAATGCTGCAGTTGATGGAGACTATTGCTGAGAAAGGTTTGGAATCCCCTATTTTTATTAAGCAAATGCATAGGTAGCTGTGTGCCAGCCAGGAAACAGCAACTCCTTGCTGGTATCCTTGGGTACTTTTGACATCCCTCCTGATCTCACTGCTCTGCAGTGTCCCTAGGAAGTTGTGCTTTTGGGTTGATTCAGTAAGGTCACTCAGCATGGCTGAAGGGTTATGCTGTTGGGGACTGGCAGTTTTGGAAACGCTGTAAGGAACTCAAGTATTCAGAACATAGGAAAGGAGTTTGAAAGGACTGGTTTTGATCTCTGTTCAGCCTTACTGCTTGCATGACGGTTCAGGAAAGGGGAAAAGCCAAAGATGCTGCCTGTTTTTTAAAGGTATGGGAATTCACAGGCGTTTCAGCTATCAGATGTGTTCAGCACTGAAATTCTAGCTATTGCCTCTTGCTGAGAAGCAGCTGGCAGAAGAGGGTGAACATCACAAGACCAGCCCCTAAAGGGATTGATCTGTATTTTCAGGACAAGGCTGAAATAAGCAAAAGAGAAAGAATGTAGAAATGATGGGATAGATACAGCAGTAGAGAGAGGGAGTGAATTTAAATGAACGCATATTAGAAACATGGGGATTATTTTTGGTACTTCCGTCAGATAGTAATAATAAAAATGATAATATTATGGTTCCAGTATCAATAGGAGGGATGTCACCATGATCTTTCAGCTAGTCAAATGGCATGGCTTAGAAATTAAAGCTAGTGACTGCTTTGACGTGAGTGAATTTTCTTCCTTAAAAAGTACCTTTCTGAAAATAGATTTATCTCTGCTAAGCAGAAAAGCAGATTCAATATCCCACAGCATTCAGAGATACTGTGAGGTTATTACTGCAACATGTATCATTTCATCAAGAAATGTTTTTCTCTGAACTGTCTGGGCTGCTTCTTGTCAAAGGAATTTGTCTCTGAACTAGCAGCACGACAGGACTCCACAAGCTCTACTTCATGCACTGGCTGCTCCTTTCCCTGGTTTATCCCTTTCTCAAATAAGCCAGCTAGGTTTCTGACCCCAGCCAAATGAAAAAGGACTTTCTCCACTAGGAGATCCTTTCCCATAATAGCTAATTTAGTTGCCTTAAACACTGCTTACTACTAAAATGTCTGGTTTACATCTGTATTATTGCACGTGACTTGAAATGTTACTACATTTTCTTTGTTGATATGCCTTGAAACTTCTGGTTTCACAAATGAATTCTTATCTTTTTTCATTTTTAACAGTCAGATGTTTACTGACAGACACTGAGCCAAAGTCAATGGAAGGATATCCTGAAGGCAAATGTTCTTTGGCTCAGGTCATGATACTGTGCAAACACAATGTGAAAGAACAGTATTTGGCACTTAAATTCCTGTAGACCTCTTGCATCCATTTTGGGCTTAAAAAGAGGCAACCGATCAAGGATATGTCAATAGCACTGTTGTTACCTTTGCCTTTGCCAACCTGTCAGTGATGGCAGTAGCCCAAAAAGCTTACACTGAGTATGGAGACAACTGAGACATGGTAAATAAGAGGAAGCATAAAGAGAGTATTGGCTGGAGCAGTGCTCACTGAAGTGGACAAGGGGGAGCCTTTAAACTGGAGATCGCATTGAAAGATAAATGGGTGGATCTTCACATATGAAAAGCAGAGGGAGGAGAGTAATCCTTCTGCAAAGCATAGTTGCTTTTAGTTTTCATACCAGCGAGGTCTTCAAAAAACATTGAGAGACAGAAGAAGAGAAGATTCATAGAGGGGTAGCTGTGCAGTTTGGCCCTCAGGGATGACTCAGAATCATGCAAGGCAATCAAGAAAAAAATGTAAGGCAACTTGAAACACAGATTACACAAAAAGGGAGTGAGAAAGTAAATAAGAAGCAGACAAAATAAAATGTGTTTAAAAATTATCCAGGCAATTGAAGACATTTTCCAATACTGCCTTTGAAAAGAAATGGAAAGAAAAAGGTTTTGGCAATTAGAAGACAATTGAGGTCTAGTAAAAAGAGCTACTGATAAAAAACGGACTTCAGAATACTTGGAAAACATAAACAGTCAGATGTTCCAGACAGTGTTTAATCTCTGAAACTGCACCTGACCACTTGCAAAGACGGCTACTAACAGCTGGGATCGCACCAGAAACTTGAGAAAAGACCTGACATTACCCAGCTCCAGGAAATGAAAAAAAAGAAAGAATGAGTACAGCAATTTCTATGAAAGAACAGCAAATTAGCTATATACATACACTGTGATAAAGCTGTAGAAAGGGGCATTGCATTTTTGATGTTTTCATGGCAGGATGTTACCATATCACAGTGGAAAGGAAATAGCAGTTTATGTCAAAATTTGTATAGTTATTCACCCTTTTTCCTCACTATACTGTTTGCATGGTATATTAGTATAGTATAGCATACCATAAAAATTTCAAAGATGAACAACAGAAAGTATTGTGATTGGGGGAAGTCACAATCAGAAAGGATTCCAAGAGCTAAATATGTACAGAAGTTAAACAATGGTTAAGAGAGTGTAATGCAGCAAGAAATGGTGACCATTTGCAAGACTGGGAAGAAAACCAGAGATAAGTCTGTGTCAAGATCTGATTAGGTCATGGGAGATACGTGCATGTTCCTATGGAACTTTGCCCTGGTAGAGTGTCAGGTAAGAAAAAACTGTGAATCTTGTCCATCCGGTAGGTGTGATTTGCCAACATATTGTTCAGTTTAACTAATAATAACATAGACCTCTGGAGATCAGGGATTAATCAGAAATCCTTATGTTGAATAGAACTAAATGGCTTTCTTGTTCCATGTAAAATTATGACCCGAAAATTGTTTGGGGTCATTTTCTCTCTCTTTTATAGCCTTTATCTGTCCATCTGTCTGTCTGGCTGTTTGCCTGTATATCTGTCCATCTATCTTCCTTTTGTTCCAGAAGGATGCTCACATCCATATAGCTAAATTACATTTCTGCCCAAGATGACCAGTCCCTGGCTCATTTTGTTTCCTGGGTTAAGTCTGGACACATTCTGGGATGGTAGCTGTTGATGAAAGCCAAAGCTGTGCCATGGGTCATGCTGACATTTCTTCTATACAAACAGTTGTGAGCCAGTCTGTCCTTGACCTTGTTATGTTTATTCCAAAGGCTGCAAAAGGACTTATACATAACCAGTGGAATACCAGCCCAGGCTGAGATGGAGTTGGAGCACCCCTTTTGTCAAATAACTGCATGGCCCTTGGGAAACAGAGAAGGAAACTTCCTTTGCCTCCAAATAAAAGAAATGATCTGTATAGTTAAGTCAGAGGGATCCATTTGTAGATGATGTTGCTTCAGGAAGCTGGTGGAAGATCCATGCACACTCCCAAATGGGGAATCATTTCATTCCTGCTGAATCTCTCAGTGAAGCTCACTGTAGCTCATCTGTGCAGCAGATCTGAGATTTCCACCTTAAATGCCTGAAAGATATTAAACTGTTTAATTTAAGAAGCCTTTTAACTGTGTCTTCAAAAAACCAGTTGTTGATCTTGGCACAACTGCACACTGAGGCAAGAATCTGGGTGCTAGTAAAGCTTTTTAAAATGGCTCACAAAATCCTAGTTTTTTTGTGTGAACTCAAATAGCCTTTTGACATGAGAATTTAGTAACCGGGCTACAAGTGCAAGGTAATAATAAATGACTAAGTAATAAATTATGAGTTATCTAGCAGGATGCCAGGGAGATTATATTGCTCTTTCTTATGCAAAATGATCTGAGGGAAAGGATAGGTAGCAAACTGATGACATTATCAGATGATAGTAAGCAGAAAAGAAGTGAAAGGCATATTTAAGACTAATAGGAATAGAAGAAAATGGAAAGGGAAATGCATCGGTGTTTTTGGAGATGCAATAAAAAAAAGAAAACAACAAAAAAGAACTGGATTTAATATGTTGGAAAATGCAGTTTTGGAACAGAAAACAAATCTGATGAATCTGATGAGTGACTTCAGTGTAGAAAGTGGGACTGAGCAGTATCAAATATGGTGGAATCTATCAGCTCCTTTTTGGGTCCTGCTTCAGCAGCAAGGCAGCTGCAGCTGCAGGTGGTGTAGCCACATAAGAAACTCGCACACAGGGAAATTCCAGTTAAGAAACAGGAGAAATAATAGAAAAAGAAGGTTGGTGAATTTAAAAAGAAAATTTACCGCAGTTAATCAGCCTGAATCCTAGGTTTCTAAGAAAGTCATTTCAAGCCACCTTAACTCATTGTGTAGAGTCCAGTGAGAATCTCAGAATCGTAGGGGTTGGAAGGGACCTTCAGCCAGTAATACCTGTTAGAAAGTTCATGTGATGAGATTGTGGCCCTCTGGATTTGTCAGCAGGAAGATAAGATTTCACTCACTGTGTATTTGCAGGTAAATAATTTTAAATGACTTGGAGTGGTCTTAGGGTTTACAAGAAGTAATTAAATGAAATGAAGAAAATGGTCACTGACCTTGACTATTTTCTTTTATGGCTGCAATACTTCCAGAGACAAACTGGCCTCCTGAGGATGGAATGTGTCATAGCTCATGCCACATCTAAACCTTGGTGGAACAAAGTGCCAGAAAATGCCCTTTTAAAAGACAATCCTATCCTGACAGATGGATGGAGTTGCTAGTAATTACACACTTTATTGATACATGATCAGCTTATAGCAGATAATAGCTGTTTTTGGTTTTAATTTATTCAGTCCTACAGTTCAATATACTACACGTAGTGAAATCAGGGGAATTGTGCAGGCAGAGCTGAGGACAGAATGAGGCCCCGTTGTTCTGTCCTGCTCCTCTTGTTCAGTTTGGGCACGTTTTCTCAGTGTTGAGTCTTTAAATTCAATCATACTCAGACATGTCCTTCTCATCTCAAACATAAACAATTCAAGTTTGGAAGCAGGAGATGCAGAAGTGAAAGGCTTATGAATCTGTTTCCAGTAATGAAAGTGCATTCAAAAGGAAATGAAGATGAGCTAAAGTATCAGCATTTCAATGAAAACAAAGCAGTTCTTTTAAAAGTGTTTCAGGCCCTCTTCATCTGAAAACAGCATAACTTGGCCTCATTTGTTTGTCATTTAGAAGCCTTTAAATCTGCACTGGGCTCTTGCTCATTTTCAATCTCCCGGAACACTGTGATCCATTTCTTACAGGCGGTCTATACATGTCAGCAGTAGATCAGAGGAAACAATGGTGAGTCATGGTAGGGGGAAAGGGACTGTTGACTCTGCACTTCTCTTGGGTTAATGATCTGGGGAACAGAGCTGGGGATGAAATGTGAATTCCGGGAGACTCTTACAGTTGATCAGCTTTACTCCGAGGTTGTTCACCTGTTCACCTTGCTTCTAAAGCTTTTACTGGGTATTAGTGAGTATGCTAGACTTAAGATTAAAAGAAGAAACTAGAAAGTACAGTTACGAGTGTTTGGCAGATGCACAATTACCTTATGAATTGTATGAATTTCTTCTTCTTTATTAATTGGAACACGCAATTGCTTGAATTGTTGGGTTAATGTAACAGCAGAGAGGATCTAAATTTGTATGCTCTTAAGAAGTTAAATCTTAAGAAGTTAATTCTTAAGCAGCTAATGTCTAAGCTTTTTAAGTTTCCTAATCAGAGTGCCTGTAGATTCTGCATATAATGAAAAAAGCTGAAGGAAAAGAAAGGATGTAAGTAGAAGCCATTCTATTGATGACAAAAAATTCCAGAGAATGAAGAAGTTCTCTCAATTGCTAGAAGTCCCTTATCCATCAGTTTACATAGCTTTTGGCTCTTAAGCAGGAATATTTTCTCAAAAAATTATTGACATGACATTTGAGCCTTGAATTCTAATATCTCACTATATCATTCCTTCAGAGTATGCTCTTGTAACTTTTCCAAATCCAATATTGTATTTTTTTTTCCCCCATGGTGTTGCCATCATGGACAAGCCATGGCCAAGCAGCTGGACTGTCTTTATCTGAGGCACCACAGGTTCACCTATACGGCAGCTCACTGCAAAGTGTTTGTAAGTGAACTCAGAGAAGAGAAATGCCATCCTCAAGTAGATAATGTAAACCAGGAACCTCAGTTAACCTCTTTTATGATAAATAACAGCGGAGACTACACAGTGGCATATGATGTTAGCAGGGTATCCAAATTCACTGTTGGGAAGTGGCTTTCAAATCTCAGAATGCTGTTGGAGAAGCATTTACAGTGGAAGGTACCAGGCTGCGCTGAAAATTGCCTGATCATTCGATGCTCAAAAAGCAATCTTACAGGAACTTCTTTAGATTCCTTGTGGGGTATACTTACATGAAAACAAAGTACCTCTTGATGTAAAATCATCTGTTCGTACTGTACAATATTTAAGAAAATCCATTTATAGTGAGGTGAACCATCTGGCCTTGTAAACCTGCTGAACCCTGTCATTGTTGCCATGTGTTCAGAGATGGTGTTACCTCAGGTAAACTCAGCCGGCTGGTACCAATTCACCCTCAGGATTTTTGGCTGTGCCACCCCCTGCCCTCCAATTGTCTCAGCTATGCCAACACACTTCCCTTTACTGAAGCCTCATCTTGCCTTTGCTGCGCCAGATGAAATTCTCATTTCCCTGGGAGATTTTTCTTGCTGAAGTCCTCAGGGCCATGCTGATACGTGCAGTTCTGTTCTGCTGAGTCTTCTGTAGTGCAAGCATCTCAGACTGTTTTAAAGAAGAATGCAGCACTATTTGCTGGTGTCATGGCCTAATGTCAGTTTCCAGGGAGATTCGCAGAGCAAATGTTCTGTGAGGCAGATAGACTCCTGTACATAAACATATGGGTGCTTCAAGAAGCACACCTGGATCGGGCTGCCAAAAGTTTTATTTTCTTTTTCCGAATACATTTATAAGCATATAGGAAGTACTTCATAATTAACTTTATTTGGGCAAATCTGCATGAAAAAAAAGTATGTGTCCACAAATGATCTGTGAATACATCTACTGTAAGTGATATGTAATAAGGTGGCACTGGTCACAGTTTTGGAAAGTAAATGTAAGTGTAGATCCCTTATATTTGGAATTGTTGCTTATTTGCTTCTGAATTTTGGGAAAATTGTGGGAAGTAATAATGGTTTCAAAATCTGCGTCAATTTTAGTAAAAATGTTGATGGTTCCAGAGCCACCCTGTAGTATCTACTTCAGTGTCAATATCACAGAAGCCCCAGATACTGGATCTGATACTCAAGTGCTCGATTACTATTGTTACGCACTGTAATCAATGGGAATATTGCCTGTACGCAGTACTTTCTTGGCATACCCAGAATAAAGCATGCTCAGAGGCTGAGAAAGACAGAAGAAAACCATCTCAGTCATGCAGCTGTAAGATATGAAAAACTGCTTTTCAATGGGAAATAAGCCTATCCTTTTCTAATGAAATGAATAGCACTGTAAGTTGACAATTGCAGTATTTCAACCCATACTCAGAATAAGAGATTATTCATTTGTTATAGGCAACATAATGCTCATAAAAAAAATACCCAATCCTTCTGTTTTTATTATTAGCCTTTGCCATTGTTCTTTAAAAAGATAATTACATTCAGAGAAACAAAGATCCAGTCAAAGCATTTCACGTGTTAAATAACACACAAACAAAAGCAATGCACAGGCCAATCCTTCACTTCTATAATTGGTGCATTACTTGAAGGTTAATGCTGGGTTACTTGGGCTTTGATAACATGGCCAGGTTTTGGTATAAAAATATTTTAGTTACAAAAGCAGCCATATTTAAATGTGTAAGTGGGTACAGTGTGAACAGTAGGTGTGAACACAGAAGTCAGTTGTGCAACACAAAAAGTGTGTTCTGGCATAAATCAGTAACTGCTTATGTGAATAAGCATTAAGGTTGGAGGATAAAGATCTTATCCTTCCTTTCAGGAAGACTTCTCCATCCTGTTTCGATCTTTCTTAAGAACTGGATAAGGCCACCTGATAGACCAAAACCAAACATGACCTTAACTCTGTCTTTGCCTCCTTTCTAACACAGGCAGCTTTCTAGATGACCCATTTTCTGAGTTTACTCTGCTGTGGCTTAGATTCTTTTTTGTTTCTTTCCTTCCTCTCCCCCCCTCCCCCCCCCCTTTTTTTTCTTGCAAATTGTTTTTGCTCAGCTGTCACTTATATTCGTTGCTTTAAATAGTGATAAGAATCTGTAATTATACTGATGGAATAAAGGTAAGGGAAGAAGTAATGAAATGACAGTATTAATTTTCAGGAAAATTTCTGGGCTAAGCCAGCCTCTAGCAGATTTTCTTTTGAATTCCTGTGGATAAAATGAATGGAAGTTTATGTCAATAAATTAAATCTCAGATACAGTTTCCCTGGACATTTCTCAGGTCCCAGCAGTGTTGGTTCACAGCCTGAGGAGTTAGGGACATTAAAGAATGGTCATTTATGGCTGTGCTTTCTGCACTGATGTCCAGAGGTGCAGTGGTGTCTGGTAGGTGCTGCTCACAGGGTTTGCGAGAATAGAAGAGTGAGATGCTTACCCTCTCTCTTGAACTGTATTTTCAGCACAATCAGCAGAGTACTTGTGACTTTTAACAAGGAGCCCAATGAATGAATCCATCCTACTGAGGTAAAATGATGAACAGCCAGGACCTTAGCACATTTGATGAAGATCATGCAGCTTATTATCAGTTGTTTAAACCTAATCTGGCACACCGTCGTCAGCCATGAGCTGTGGTACAGTTTGCCTTGTTTGTTGCTGACATAAAGGCAGAGTGTGCATGTTGGCATAATCTGTTCTGCAGAAAGCACAGATTCTGCTCTCTGAATCTGCTTATAGAGTACATGTGCAGTGTGTGTGTATATCCTAGCTGAGTGCAGTATTTGTTCCTGTTCCTACAACACAACAAAACACTTTTCTGACCATGGCATCCCAGACACTGACAGTGAGTTGACTGTTGCCTGGGGGTGGACTACAGGGGACCTCTCTCTGCTTGGCTGCTCTCTGTGTGAGTTGTTCAGTTGTCTGCATTGCCCATGCTTCACACCCTTACAGAAGTGGCTGTCTAGAAATAAAAAGCACTCTCTGTTCCTTACTACATTTAAATGTGAACTATTGTTGATAGAGGTGATCAGGTGCTGGAAACATGCTCTGCTCTTGATAAAAGTAAAGAGGAGTGGTACATGCCTATGTTTTGTCAGTGCACGTTCACACAACAGACTGAATTTGAACTAGAGAAAACTCTATTAGGAGGAGAAAGTTTCATCTAGAGACTTCATAAGGATTTTATTAGAGCCTGTATATGAAGACTACATATACTGCTGTATATGAAGGCAGGACATTTACATCAATATCAATAAAAGATAGGAAAAAAAAAAAAAAAAAGAAAAAAGAAAAAAAGAAGATGTTGGCCACCAGGGGGCAATAATTTCTTCTGTTCCTCAAAAGTAGAAATAATCTATTTTGAGACAGAGTCAGTTGTTAATATAACCTCCTGACATTCGTGAGCTTTGTAGTATGGATACTTTCACCTCTAAGTTCAAAACTGGCTGCTGTTTCTGGTGACTAAAAATTCTTTACTTTTGATAGTTAACTGATGTATGTGAAACAACTTTGGTCTTTTCTGTTCTGTTCATTTCTTTTTTTTTGGCACAGTAGTCTATGGCACAGAATTGATAGTTAGCCCCTGTTCTGGCAGGTCAATTAAGATCAAATGAAAAAGCTAATGGGAAAAGTAGAGAAAAAATAACTTTAACAAATATCCTCTCAGCATGCAAGGATTACAAATGTCTTTTCCTTAGATTTCCTTAATCATTTAAATTTACAGTGATCCATCAATCTGTCTGTCTACACAGAAACATCTCAGCTCTCTACATTTCAAGTGAATAGATTCCATTTTTATTAAAAAGCATATCAAAATTATTTTCATACGTGATAGCTGAATGTGAATTAATTTGAATAAGTTTTATCCTTGTTATATATTGCCCACTAAGTTATTTTTTCTAACTAGGTTTTAGTTGTTATCATAGCTTTCAATTAAAATTTCAATAGGAAGATTTAGTAGCTATTCAGGGAAAGGCTATTGAAGGATATTATTTCAGTCTTGTAAACAAATTTCATGCCAACACGAAGATTTAGCAGACAAGCTGCCAGAAAGCTCTGGCTTTCTTGCCACAGTGCTCCTAGAGATATCACTGAATAACTGTGGTCAGCAGATCTGAAGTCTTTTCAGTGTTTTAAAGCATTTTGAGTGAAGGCACTCTTAGAGCATGAATGACTAATGGATTCATCCTGAGCAGCATTATTCATCATGGCCTGTTTTGCAGAGATTCTGAGTGGTTAGCTGTCCCATTGTGGTGACCAGGCTTCCAGAAATAAGGCCACTTGTCTGAAGTGGAGCTCACATATGGATGTCATTTAAGAAAGATTCTTAGTATTTTGGTGGAATTATGATTTGAGCTATGTGGAACAGATATAAATAGCATCATCCTGGTTTCTCCAGTATGTCCTTGCTGTTTCCATTTGCTCCATCTACTAGAACTTCTACAGACAGAAGGAAAGAATGTGTCTGCAAGAGAAGGAAAGTTTAGCATCTGCTTCAGAGCAGATGCTCTGCATCATGTGCTACCCAAATTAGCTGGCCATCAGCCTCAACCTTGCTGGAGTCAGCTTCTGTCCTAATATTTGGAAGAACAATACTTTGCAGTGGGAACTCTTGCTGCGAGACCTGTGGATTTATTAATTACAAATCAAGCTGAGCTGTCACGTGAACCTTCTGTTCCTGAGTTCAAAGCCATAAAAGTTTTCACTTAGGAGGTACTGTTTGCAGCTAACATGTTCTGTGAGATCCTTCAGTGATACTGCTCCTATAACACATCCAGTGTTATAAGTTGGAGAAATGGTTATTGTAGAGAAGCTTAACAGACTGCTAGAAAAAAAGGTAAAGCACAAGCATTTAGACAAGAAATGATTTTCAGAATAACCAAAGTAGTTTTGTAGTTGACATGTGAGGTTTTAAAGTCTTTGTGTGCTGAGACTCAAATCTGTGGGAATTCCTACTAGGCTGTGTGCATAGCCTCAGAGCACAAAGATTTGATTATATGTAATGCAATTCATATATTTTCCATTCTAGAACCACCTTTGTTGCTGCAGCAGAAAGGTGATGAAAGGGGAATGAACACTGGTTGCAAGGGTTCTGATAAGGATGACTTCCAAATGCTGGAAAAATGTATGGCTGTAGCTATCATTCTGCTTCCGTATTTATCCCATTGCACAGTGACCCAGGAAAGGTACAAGTGCTAAGTACCAGTGCCCTGGTGAGAGCCTTGTGCAAAGAGGCCAACAGAGAACAGAGAGGGCTCTAAGTGGCAACTTGATTGACTCCTCCACATTATGTCCTGCAGAGACTATAGCATAGCAATTTGTGAAATATCTCAGTTTTTCCCAATTCACTGAAAAACTCCTTTAACCTGAATGAATCAGCCTAGTTATTTTTAAATTGTGACAATTTCATGATGTACACTGAGAATATCCTTACAGTCAATTGATCAGTCACTTGATCAGTATTGATTCTTGCTGCCACCACCGCAGAGAAACAGGTAGCAGATGATTTGTTCAAGTGGCTGCACAAAATGGTGTTATAAACTAATGCCACAGAGACACTCCATGGCAACATATAACGTTCATTAAGAGTGACCAGAAACCACAAAAATTACAGTGACTGAGCATGAAATCTCTCTCTGAGGCGTTTACAGATTAAGAGAGAAGGTGGCAGAGGAAAAGAAAAGGGACAACACAGGTTTTCCTCAACGTGGCTGCAACCTGGCTACCTGTTGTTGTCTCCTCCATTTTCAAGGGGTGGCCAACCTGCTGGTATGGTACAAACCATCAGCCCATGGTTCATTACCAGTGCAACAAGTGCAAGCTTCACGGGATGAAAGGAGCTGGGACAGAGCCAATCTGACTGCAGTTAAGATAGCTGCCAGTGCCCTTGTTTTTGTGAAGTTTTTGTGTAGTTCTTCTCCAGTGGTAACACTCTGCAAAATGGAGAAGGGTTTCCAAAAGTGCCCTACTGGATTGCACCCTACTGGAAAGACAGATTCTCTGACACTGTCTCTCCTCTCTGCATGTGCTTCTGAATGGCCAGAACACTTCCCTCAATGTATGAGGTGCATTTAAACCTAGCCAGACTGATTGCAGAAAAGTTCTGCAGGCATCAGTGCCTAAATTAGTCGTTCTGGAGGTGGGCTTAAATTCTGTAACAAAAAAAAAAAAAAAAAAAAGAGCAGACTAAAATAAATCAGTGTAAAGAAATAGATTCAGAATGTTAGCTGTGCATTAACAACATTCTGGATACTTAATATAAAAACCTTACAGTTTTTCTTGAAAAAAGGAAAACAATATGGAAGATCCTGGGTGCTGCTGACAGCTTTTAATAATAGGAAAAATGAATTAAAATCTGTTTGTGATACCTAATGATGCAAAACAACTGATGCCCGCTGATATTATTCCCACTATTATTTTGGTCTATAGGCTCATTGATTGCAACTTTTCCGGCCTCTTCTAGTGAGAATGAGCTGTGTCTGCAAGACAGCCTTTTCCATGATTACAACAGTTTTTATTTCCTTTGCATGCAATAAATGAATGAAAGGGCAATTCTGTGACTGATTTTATGATACAGAATTTCCTACTAGGCTATTATGCAATATTATACAAATCATATGGAATACACCCTTTTAATAAATCGCTTTTGATCTTGAGATTACTATGGTCTAATGGACAATGTGGGAAAGTGGTTTCTCCATTGAGTTAATTTTGAAAGTATCAAAAGGGGAGATCTAATTAGTTCATGAGTCATAATGTTGACTATGTCTAATGAGTGAGCTTGTATAAGAGAAGCGTAGGCTTAAACTGATGGCAGTTTTGTTTTGACTGACAATTGATTAACTTACTGCAGATTAATAACAACAAAAATAAATAACAGTAATAATAATAAAACATATAGAGATGACTACTATATAAAAATCTGGTTACAAGCAACTATTTCTTCTATAGAATTTTGTGAACCTTGTCTTTTTTTTTTTTTTTATTTTTAATTTTTTTTGCTGCAAAATGATGACTTATTGAGCCAAACAATGCAATGGCGTTCTGAAGTTTTACTAAAACTGTTTTCCCAGATCCAGTAAGCAGTTTTCCTGTACTTTCCACATAGCCTCCAATTCTACATGAAATATCAGCACATCCCTTTTCATTTCCAAGTTAGACACTTTGGTTTTCCAGATCTTAGAAATGTTAGAAACATCCCATATGCTAAATCATTGATTCTCATCTATGTTATTTCTATTATTCTTTTATATTTTGAAATCTTGACATTATCAGTGAGTTAGGGAAGTCTTTTCCCACCCAGCTCTTGCAGCACTGAGTTGCAAAGTATTTTAATGAACATGTGTTGTATTCATTACATTAGTACTGAAAATCGCTTTCTTTAGAGATTTGTAGTGATCGTCAAGTGCCATTATCTTTATTTCTAATTGCAAAGATTTCTGTGTTTGTAATTTCTTCCATGCATCTATGCACCCACAACAGAAGAGAACAGCACAATGTATACAAGTAAGCTAATAGGAATTGGTTCTCTAATCTAAATGATGCATGTAAGAACAATGTGCTTTGTAGTTGGGCTGAGAAAAATAACAGCTCAGAAGTGTAATGATGAATACTGATGTTATGTGCAGTATGAGAACAACCGTGGCTTTCCCTCTGAAGGTAATGCCTCCTATTTTATGGTGTTGGGCCAAGATGTCAGAGGTGGATGTTGGTGGTACAGCAGTAGAAGCTGAATCTTCCCAGCAATATTGTGTTACATGTTGTTGCTGGTTGACAGATGATGGCAGCAGAGGGGCAGTCTGTCAAAATGGCGTCTGACATGGAAGTGCGTATGAAGGAAAGGTGTGGCACTGAATTCCTCCATGTGGAAAAAACTGACGTTCACCTACTGACATTGACTGACACATGCTGAACGTTTATGGAGACCAAACTGTGGGCGTGAGCACAGTGAAGGGTGGGTGTGCATTTCAGCAGTGGTGACAGTGATAGTGGGTCACCTTCACTGGTGCAGATTTTTACGAGTGCAGATGCAGGCTCCTTTCATTGCTGGTGAAAATGCACAGCTGATGGTGGTGACTGTTGAAAATCAGAGCCTCTGCTCTGTCAAATAGTGTTATAGTGTTCTTAGTATCTATTGTAGTCTCCATGGAAATAAATTGGAGACATTACATTCAGAGCATCCTACATGCTAAGTATGTGTTTCACTGCAGGTATGTTCCTATGGAATACATACTTGAGACACTGCAGGAATTTTTAGACCAAGCAGGAATTTATTTAGAGGATTACGTGCACTCACTGGAGGGCTGGATTGCTATCAGAAGAGTGAAGTAAGTTCATATCTTTGAATTTGGGTTTAGACAGCATTTAGGAGACCAGCATATGGCCTATAATCTAAACTATGATATTCCAGGCTACCAGCATGTACCAGAATTTTCAAACTTGTGTGCGGAATGCGTCAAATACATTGAGCAGTAAACTGAAATGGAATCACTTGGATGGGAAAATCTTCAGAATGCTTAGTGTTTTGGAAATGAATATTCCTTCTTTGTTCACTTTTTTTCTGCAGTGCCAAAAAGACACTATTAATGTTGCTGTAATGCTCTTTATGCCATACTGGCTTGAAAAGGTAAGCAATCCACAACAGGGGAAATTGATACTGTTGCTTGAAGATTGCTATTTGTCTTTTAGCCCTAAAGAGGTGTTTTGTGCATAAAGCATGGCTACATTTTTGGCTATAGCAGCATGCTCAAAATGTGATGGATCTGCTTAAGGAGGTCAGTGTTTTCTGAATACCTATACAGCACATTTATCTATGTGCTATGAGCTCCTTATTCTGTGCCATGGTAAATATGGTTGCTTCCAACTTCTTGCTTTTTCACTCTTGCATAGTGTCTGTAGGGACTGAAAAAAAAACATCAGGGGATGTAGTTGTCTTAAGAGGACACAGAGAGAATAAATGGATCAATGAGGAAGTGGGAAACTGAAGCGATCTTGTCTGTTCTGACAATAATTTAAGATTTCTACCAGACAGTCCTAAGAATGGGAAAGAAGAAACAAAATTTCAGTGCCAGTTTAACTTCAGAATTTCTCAGGTAACTGAGTACTCCCCTGGAGAAGCAATCTCTCAGGCAGGCACAGCCTCAAATTACATATGTATGACTGCACATTTGTAATCACATATGCAAATCCTTACAGATAGATTGGTTGATGGGACTGATTTGCCTAACTGCGTTATGATTATTTCTCATAGCAGCTCTATCACGCATAAATCCCTTACTTCTGGCAGTCATTTGTCACTGTGACCTAATCAAAGCAAAAATATTTGCAGTAACAGTGATTATGGAAATTTCTAATTTTATAATCATTGGGACCGAGACAGCCATTGGTTCCAGTCCTAATTTTCCTTGGTTCAAGACAGTGAGGAGCAGGGCTCAGCCCACTGATGGGCTGCTCCTTGGAGTGATGAAAGCCTGGCTTAGGGCACCCTTAGAGAGAGAGCAGGTTTTGTCGAGAGAGTCCTCATCTCTCAGAAGCGTTTTACCAAAAGCATTTTGCCAGAGGCAATCTGCTTAGCAGGAGGTTTGTCTTGGGAGATATTCCCTGGAAGCATTTTCCCTTGCAGGGTCTTGTCTGTAGAACTGTTCCCTGAGGCTTTTCCCCAAGCATAAGGACTTATCTGTCATAATCTTAATGTTCTAACAACAGTCTTTTTTAATGTTTTTATATATATATATATACATATATATATATATACACACACACACATATTTATGTGTGTGTAACAGACTAACTGCAGTCTTACATTAGTGCAATATATGTCACAAATAGATTTCTCCATCTCTCTCTAAAATTCAAGATCTTCAGATCTGTGCTAGCTACAAAAATGGCCACTCCAGTTTTTCACTTCTTCCATTTAGAGTGAAACTGCTGCCACCTTCTCACACTCCAGATTGCATATACAGACTCAGTTGTTGTACCCTCAGTGCACACACATAGCTTTCATTTCTGCTGACATGGATCACACTTACAGCCTGAGCAGGAAGGTACCATTCTACATTTAGTTCTCTCAGGCAGCAGTAGAAAGACTGAATTCATGTTCTCATTTTGGGCTTCCTGTTTTCTCTTGAAACTGATCTTCTGGGTGAAATGCTCTATTGTATTTTGCAGGCTGTAAAAACTCATCTGTCACCTTTTAGTGAGTATGGAAAACATCTTTGTCTTGTTTTTAGCATATGCCGCTTTGCAGACAATGTGTATGGATGTGATGGAAATTACTAAGTAATACTTGCAAGTGAAATGTGCACCTGCCAGATTTCCTTTCTGACTGGGTTTACAGCAGCTTACTCTGCTGATTTCAACAAACTCTTTGCTTACACCGCTACAAATGGAGAATTAAGTAAAAGAGTTCAGAGTAGGAAATAGAGCATCTCCTTTGCGGCTTCTGAACTGCCTGCAATATCTCCCAGGGCCTAATCTTTGAGGTATTTAAATATGTAGAGTCAGAGAGACAACTCCGTGCTCAGCATTAGGTACACAGGAAAGGACTTGGCTGGAATAGAGTCCTGGGGTTTTTTACTCCAGTCCTCAAAGCAGTTAGCTGTAGATAATACTCTAATTTGGGAGACAAAGTGCCTTCGAAAGTAAGGTAATTCTCCTTTTCAGTGTACTGCACGGCAGTTATGTTTTAGACAGCTGCATCTTTTCATTGCTGACAGTATTTACCATCCTCTTTCCCAGGATTCCCTTGCCCTATTTTCAGAAGTTTGCCTTGAAGTACTACTGATTTTCTTTGGCCTTGAATATTATGCATTATAAATATGATTTGCTTAGAAGTTTGTAATGCCTTTTTATCAGCGGTTGGTATGACTGTGCAGCTGTTCGGCAATTACATACTATGGAGCTGAACAGAAACTTTAAGACATGAAGCATTTCTAGGGAAGTTTGATAATTGAAAAAAACCTGACCTAAAAGTGAAATCTCAAATACTGAAAAAAGGAAATAGAATTTTCTCTGCAAATGTTATGATGTTTTTGAATGTCAGCGCGTCTGAAGGAATATCCACCAGGAGATCACTGTTCTTAGCACCATTTTATATCGTATTTCCTCCGGTAGCAAAAATTAATTTTAAATGTCATCTGTTTAATTGTTTGTTACGCCTAATTAAAACTGGTAATTTATTTGATTTATTTGTAGCCTATTTGGTGCATTGCTTTCTTTAAAAAATTACAGGAATTTGATTTGTAATTACAAAGATTGGGTATTTCCTAAAATATCTCTTTCAAAGTGTTTTTACCCTGGACAAAAATAACGCCATTTTGGTAATGGAGAGTTCTGTCATTCTTGGAAGATGGATCATGGACAAGGGAGCTTTGTATCTTAATGACGAATTATTCTCACTCTACAGATGGTAAACATGATAGCAGAAAATGCGCTTTCTTACATTCAGAAAGATTTAGTAGCCCGTGCCCTTGTTTATTTTCCCAGTGACTTAGCTAGAGCTTATGTTGTGGACATGCAGCGCAAATGGAGGTGCATGGGGCTGGGGAGGCCAGATCTAAAGTGCACTTTACTGGAGCAGTAGTTGTAAAGGCTGATATTAGGAAGCAAAGTAAATCTGAAGCACTGTATTCTGGGGGAAGGAATAGATGCTTATAAAAGTCAGTAAAACATTCCAAGAGCTGTCTAGTGCTATGGTATTTAAGAAAAAGAAATTGATTAGATGAGAGGGGCATTTTTTACAATGAACATCTTCAAAATAATGTGGAAAGGGCAAAAACAAAGAGGTTTTTCATCTTTCTTTGCTGATACAAAATTGACCTTTTTAGCTGGCTGTTTTGTGCATCAAAAATTATTTTTGGACAAATACTTAAGCAGTATATTGCTAAAACATCTTGAATTTGTAGATAGTGAAACCTGTCAATCTCAGTAAGGTTCTGCTCTCCAACTGGTCTTTAGGGCTAGTGGTGACACTCATGTGAAAATGCCGTGACACTGAAAACTGACCCTTAGCAGGTAGAGGTGCACACTTGCCTAATATTACTTACTGCTCATATTGTGAGATCAAAATCAGGGTGCATGATGAAGCCAAAAAATTCCTTGGCATTTTGCTAGTGAGGGGCAATTGTATCTAGCAGAGCTGCTGTAGCATGGAGTGGAGTCCTTTACTGACAGGAAATGGACTTCAGTTCTTGCTGTGGTCCATTGCTACATGCAAGTGCGTGCATGTACATGCTTTGTAAGAACTCATGGGAGCTTATTACTCGGTGAACGCAAATTCCCCTTTTTGTGCTGCTGCAGAATTCTATTCTTGCACATACAGTTGAAAATTTATTTACTACAAAATCTTTCAAGTACGTTTGCTTTTTAAGGCTTGGCAATATCCTGTCAATCTTGTTTGTCATTTTAATGATTTACTGAATGAAATTTAATATTCCTGTTTTGTTTTGTTTTGTTTTTTTCCTCACTGGGACATCTTACAAAAAGTAACACCAACACTCCATTGTAAAGCTGCAATTCCTGAGGTAGCAACAAAATCTGTATAGGTTTATGTTCGTATGTGTTTGCACTGACTGTTATATTTACTTTCCTTTTTCAGGACTTAGAGAAGGACTAACATTAGATCAGATGATGTCTACTTTCATTTAAATTCTAAACGTAAACAAGAACTGAAACAAATATTTGTTGGCTTTTTGGTAAACAGCAAGATATTTGAATATCTTTAAGGCCATGACTTTAATCTAAGCTCTCTCTACAGTGACTAGAGATAAACAGGTCTCCACCAGAGGTTTATAGAATCATAGAATTACAAGGTTGGAAAGGACCTACAAGATCATCTAGTCCAACTGTTCTCCCTTTACCATACCTACAGAAAAAACACTAAACCATATCTCTTAGCTCCCTATCCAGTCGCCTCTTGAACACTGCCAGGGATGATGACTCCACCACCTCCCTGGGCAGCCATTCCAGTGCCTGACCACTCTCTGAGAGAAAAAGATCCTTCTTATGTCCAGTCTAAACCTCATCTGATACAACTTGTGGCCATTTCCTTGGGTCCTGTTTGTTGCCTGACAGAAGAGGCCAAGCCCCTCCTCATCACAACCTCCCTTCAGGAGTGTAGGTGCAATGAGGTCTCCTCGGAGCCTCCTCTTCTCCAGGCAGTCCTGTCACCTGTAAGGTGAAATGAACCGGCCTATCAATGTCAGCTGTGAGATCAACCCAAATGACTTTTACCCACTTAGGTCCTGAAGATCCCTTGGGTTTGACAGAGTCTCTAGACAGCATGTTGCACTTCCTGCTGTCTTACACCATGTCACCATGCATAACTGTGGAGAGCCAGGCCCCATCTTCTGACTCTGGAGGGCTGTTCTTTGGCTTCCCTGAAGCCATCTCTCCTTAAGGCAGAATAAACTCCCTGTTACCATCAGCATCTCACAGGGCAGGAGCAACAAGAGCCAACCATCATGGTGGCTTCACATGGTCTGGTTTATCCATATTGTTCTTGTACTGGGAATATTCATTGCTGAACTCATCTGCTATAAGTGATTTTCCTCTGTAAACCCTCTTACTACACTCAGAAACAAAACACTTGTTAGCAAAGAAAGCACTGAGTGTCTCTACCTTACCTGTTTTGACTGTAACTAAGTCACCCACTCCATCCAGCAATGAATCTACATTATTCTAGTTCAGCACATTGCTATGCACGTACTCGTATGAGCTCTTTTTGCTGTTTTTAATATATTGTGAATTTTCTACTCCAAGTAACCTTTGGCTTTTCTGACACCCTTCCAGCATGCTAAAGTAATGTTTTTAAATTCCATACTTGGTTCTTCTTTTTCTTGCATATTACCTCTTACTGTTGTGTTTGTGCTGAAAGTCCTCTGGTTAGTCAAGAGAATTTTCTGGTATTTTTGCTAGTCTTACTGAATACTGGGAAGGACTGCACTTAGCCTGTAGGATGTAGTCCTGAAAGATTTGCCAGCTTCCCCAACTGCTTTGCTTGTTAGAGTTGCCATAGGCTCACACCTGACATTACTGTTCTGAAATTTCAGGTCTTTACTTTGTTATCTTACACCAAATATCAAGAAGTAGAACCCAGCACAGTTTTCCAGCTTACATTCAGCATGGAATATCTTTATATTATCTAAGCCCTAATTTTTCTACTTCTCTCATTTTAGTTAGTGGATCATGCCATTATTTCATTTATATAAGCAAATAAGTTTTTTATTATTGAAAGACACTAATATCTTAAGCAATCAAATTACCTCTTGATCCTTATTTGTTGAATTCATTCTTATCTCAGTTGCAAGGCACCACCATTAGGAAGCAGCTGTGCGAACAGGTGACTCATGCAAGCAGGTGGAAATTATCTGGAATATAGGAAGGTTTCCTGAAGCAGATATAATTAAGCATTAGAGAGAGTGTTTAGAGAGCTGTTGGAAATATAGTCTGTTTGAGGTAGAAGGAAGTGGGGAGGGGGAAATAAAGCTTAGAAACCTTAGGTTTATATTTTATTATTGTTAGAATTTGTAATAAAAGTAAAGCTTAGGGAATGAGTAAGTTTTGACTCTGTGGAGCATCTGTTGACTAATCAAAGCAGGTATTCCAGACTTTACCTTCCAACTGTTTTTTAGATTGAATGTTTACAGTCAATAAAAAAGATAATATATTTTTCTCACTCTGAGAGAGATTTTGGTATTTAACTGGCTGATTTTTTTTTTTTTTTTTTGCATTTTAAGTGGAGTAAATTAACTCACTTTCAGTACGCAACAAGAAATTGTTATTAACTGTAAGGCTTAAGCATGTTAATTTTTTTCCTTAGGTTTCACTTCTGTAGCAGGTATGAGCTGAAGTGAGATAAGATGTGGAAATTGATGCAGTGCGAAAAGAATCTCAAGTGCTTTTTATTTCTTGAGAATATGTAGGCGTGTATATCGAAGCTTTAAAAAAAGATGTGTGTGAGAAGATCACATTTCTGATGATCTGTTTGATTCTTCAGCTGTTGCATTCAGGTAAAGTTCTACGTCTGTGAAAAGCTTCCTTGAACTTAATAAGGACTTGGTTAATGAATGTACTGAGTTTAGAACTTCAGCCTCGTATATTCTGAGAAGCCATATTAAGGAATAAAATAAACGTGTGTTAGTTTTGTTTTATATTTTCAAGGCTGTATTAAGGAGAAGCTGATGCTCTCCCAACATAAGAACCTGATTGTTGTTCTAGAAACTTCTTCTGTAGTGCTGAGATTTCTAAAGTCCGTGGTGAAATGATAGTGTGGCTATCCAGTAATTTTCTATACAGGGAGGCTTCTAGTTGGCACTTTCTGTACTGTGTGACCTGTATGCATCCAGACGAAGGTCTGAAGAGGATTTTGCAAAGAGGTTGTGGGTTTTGTTTTTTGTCCGCTTCTTTGTTTTTAGGGAGGGGAAAAAAAAGAGAAAAATGCAATTAGTAATAACAGTAGCTAATGCTTTGAAGTGAGCACTCCTAGTATGGGAAGGGATGGCAGTAGAGTTAGTATCCCACCTGAACTGTACAAGCATAGAGGAACTGTTAATTCTTGAAATGCCAAGAAGCGTGTGGAGCCCTTGTCTCTGCTACAGGAGGGTGAGCCGTTCCTGCCTGCTGCAGTATGACAGCTGTGCTCTGCTTCCTGCAAGCCTGCACTGAGCTGAGGAGTCCCTCTATGCCACTGTCCCTTCTTCTGCTTGGGACCAAGGGCCTTGAGCCCACAAGCCCATGGATGTGAGTATAATAGATTTTCCTTCTCTGCTGTTTAGAGGATGCTAAAGCGAGGAAGCCTCTGGAGGAAGGGTTAATCATCCTCCTTGGTGTTTCCTAGTGATGACTATATAGGCTTTTTGGGAGAGTGCTTTTTGTCTTGAGAACACCACTTCTAGCTGTTTTTCTCCATCTGCTGTCCTGTTAGGCAAAGGACTGAAGATGAGGATGTGTTTCTGCAGCTAACTGCTCATCTGATACTGAGGTCCTTCTCTGCTGTGGGCTGCAGGGCAGGCTCTGGAGACTCCAAACCTTAGGTTTTGATCCACCAATCAGTGGGAAGAGCAAGCTGGCCTTGTTAAGGTGCCTTTGCTTTGATACTATAGACAATAGAGACTCCGGAGTTACAGGCCACCAGTGCAGGTGCTGATTATTTAATCTGGTTTATGTTTTCTGTACAGGGCTCTCTATATGTGAAGCAGTATAGTTGAAACCATTCATTTTGTTAGTCTGTTGTGACATCTGTGAACATAAAGGCATTTTTTTTTTTTAATCCCTTGAGTAAAATATTGTTAATTGCTAGCTCAGACAGATTAAGTGAGTAGGAAGGATAACATATACAGGGAACTGTACTCAGAAATAATGGGTAAGACCCTGATTGACATACAAATGTATAGTGAACTTAATTTATGGGTTATTTTGTTTAGCATAATTTTCTCATCCTAATACAGAATGAAGCCACATTTCTTTGGAGATCAGATAAAGAAAAATTTAACAGGTCATTTTAGAGACTTCTACGTAATACTCTCAGACCCCTTAATTGTTCTCATAAATGCAGAGAGTTATATTTGGACTACCTAGCCCAGATAAAATAAGACCTCACACAACCCTCTTATGTGCCGAAAGTGGCACTCAGACATCACAGTCTGTGATCTGTGAAGATGTTCTTGGATCTGTGAAACTTCTGGTGTCTAATTTTGGTCAGTAATGTTCCCTTAGTATTTACAGTTCATTGATTATGTTTACCCACAAGGGCTGCCACCCTGGGAGTTAGCTTATTGCCAAAAGGTTTGGAAAGTAATTATTACATTCAGTATTAAATATGCTCCTCAAGAAGTAAAGACCAGATCCTGGAACCTGCCATGCACAAGCCCTGCACAAAAGAATGTCACAGTGAAGAGTGATAGTGAAAAATTTGGCTTCAGGGCAAATAGTATTTTGAGAGGGGAAGTTAAAAATAAATAAATAAAGAGGGGGGGAGTGGATGGGGTAAGAAAGTAGTTAGAGATGATAAAGCTGTCCTTCTTTCCATATACATTCTAAAAGAGAAACATGGACCAATCTTATGTATGGAGGTGGCTGCAGGCTACTAAGTGCTGGGTATTATTTAGACACGGCTTGAATCATGGAGGAGTTGGAGGTGACCCTTAAGGGTCAACTAGTCCAACTCCCCTCTAATCAATAGCAGCACCTACAGCTAAGTCAGGTTGCTTAGAGCATGATCCAACCTTAACTTGAATATATGTGGGTGTGAGGCATCCACCACATCTTGGGGCAAGCTGTTCTAGTGCTTCACTACTGTTACTGTTTAAAAAAACCAAAACAAATACATAAAACCAACAACAACAAAAACAAACAAACAAAAAAAACCCCACCCACCTTCTTTCTTGTATCCAATTTGTCTCCCCTCTTTCAGTTGGAAGCTCTTCAGTTTGGAGGGGGTCTATATGAGGGCTGTGAAGATTATCAGAGGGCAGGAGCACCTCCTGTATGAAGACAGGCTGAGGGAGCTGGGCTTGTTTAGTCTGGAGAAGAGAAGGCTGTGGGGTGACCTCATTGCAGTCCTCCAATATTTAAAAGGGGTTTATAAACAGGAGGGGACTAAACTTTTTACAGGCATATACAGTTGATAGGTCAAGGGGGAAATAGTTTTAAGCTCAAGGAGGAAAGGTTCAAATTGGATGCTCAGGGAAGTTCTTTAGTAGAGCGTGAGGTGCTGAAACAGACTGCCCAGAGAAATGGTAGTCGCTCTGTCTCTGAGGTTTTCAAGAGCATGTTGGATGAGGCTCTGGCCAACTTGGTCTAATGCCAGATCCTGGAGTTTGGTGGTCCTACACATGTAGGACCTGGAATTTAGTGATCCCTGGGGACCTTTCCAACCCAAGCCATTCTATGAAACCATTTCCTGTTTGCCATGTTCCTGTCACCACAGATCCTGCTAAAGAGTCCATCCCCTTCTTTTTATAGCTCCCCTTTAGATACTGAAAGGGCACTCTGAAGTATCCCCAGAGCGGTCTCTTCTCCAGGCTGAACAGCCTAAGGTCTCTCAGCCTGTCCTTGTAGGGGAGGTGATTCATCCCTTGGATTGTTCTTGTGGCCCTTGCTTGGCATTTTGTACTGGCTAGTTCAAGAATTATGCTTCAAGGCCCTCAACTTTAGTCCTGGTGCAAAAGAGAGACCACAAATTCTAGTCCAATAAATGTGAGATAGACTTAAGACATCAAAAGCAAATGTTTTCAAAGTTCTGTTTTTTTTTTCCCTAATTTTATTTTTACTTTTTTTTTTTTTTTTTTTTTAAATGTAGCCAACATTGATATTCTACAGAAAAATATGTTGATTCTTCCAGTTGGCGGCTTTATACCAAATTATTCAGTGCCTAGGAGTGGATAGGTGACACTGATATGCAGAAATATTTTTGTAAACCACTTTCAATAAATAGATGGAAATGGAATTGTATCAGGTTCAGCACAGGCTGGCGTTCCCACACCACTTGTCATCAGGAGCATCCACTCAGGTTTTTGATGTCTCCAATGTTTATTCAATACTCTTGACACTTTTAAATCTAGTTTAGTGTAATTTTGCTTTTTATGGGGTCTTTTAACATATGCAGCAACAGACTGAAGGAGGACAATTTCAAAATAAAAGATGTTCACTTATCAAAAGCTGCTATAGTATTCAGAAGTAGTACAAGGTACTCTAGTCCCTAATATAAATTGTTTGTGCACAGTATATGAAAGATTTCCAAAAGCTACTGATTAGAACATCAATGTAGTGCATACAGTGGTTGTGTACTGGAACAGTCTGGTAAACATGGAGTTATCTTGGACATCTGTAATTGAATTGAATTCTTAAAAGCAAATGTTTTGCATCTGTCAAAAAAAGAATTCAGAATCCTAAGTCTCCCAGGGTTCCCAGTACTTAGCTGGAGCAGATGACTTTTTTTAATTTTTAATTTAATTTTATTTTATTTTTACCTCAAGGAAGATGCTGAATTATGTGCAGTAGTTTGTGGGTTGCTCTGGGCATTTTAACTGCCCTTTTAGGAAAAAGCAAACGTTTGTCTGGAGTTCCAGGGCTGAAGTTCCCTTCCCTGCCCACTGAAGCACTCTGCAGTTGTGCTGATAACAGGCATGAACCCAGGTGGAGGAGCCCCTGAGCCTTTCTTTGAGCAGCAGAAAGCAGTTGCCAATGTCCTCTCCCTCTGACTACTGGCATCCTGACAGAAGTATCTTCTGTTTCTGGGAATGCTGAAATGGGGAAAAAATGAGCGACTGAGCTTTTCTGGCTTATTGAAAGCTCCTCACGCTCCCTGAATTCAGCATGCTGAGGAGCTGCTGAAGGATGTTGTTTGTGGTGGGACCAGACTTACAGGATCAAGCTAACTGAGGAGAACTTTTAAGAACCTTCAAAAGGGCTTATATATCATCTGCATTTGGGCTTAGAGATATTGGAGAGTCACAGCTAGGGAAGAAATCTCCATCACACTAACCAGGAAGGCTAAGACTAGCACTCAAACAAGACTGTATGGTGTTGATAACAGTAAACTGATTTATACTTAAATTGCAGTGAATAAAAATAGGGAAAAGGAGAATTTACAGGAATGATATGAAATGCTCATCCAATATAAGCTATTTTCCTGCACCAAGTATTGCTTTTGCTGACTTTGTGGATGTTTTTTCAAAGTAGATGGAGAGAAAAAATACACACTATGGGGAATGAAGCCTAACACAGTTGACTAGAGTGAGTAGTGACTCTGTCTAGGATATGTCATGGAAGAAGAGTTCCCTTTTTTTCTCTTTCTGCTGTCCAGCTGGAAATACCTTTGAGCCACCATAAAGGAGTAGCAGAGCTGCAGCTGAGAAGCCTAGATCAGTTGGTTGAAGTTTTGATTGAAAAGGGAGCAGGGAGTGAGATGAGGCAGGGAAAGCCAGTAGCGAAGGCAAATGGCTGTCTGGAAATGACACGCCTTTGCTTCCATGTCAGACGCCATTCTGTCAGACTGCCCCTTTGCTGCTGTCTGCCACATGGCAGCAACATGTAGTGAAATATTGGAGGGAAGGTTTAAGAATTCATGCCACCAACATCTGCCTCTGACTCTGTGGGCCACCATCATAAAATAGGAGACATTACTTTCAGAGCAGCCCTTGTGTGTACATATATCTGTATCTTCTGTATCTATATATAAGTGTCTTTTTAAGTTCTGAACTTTCAGTGCTGTCCTATTCTTTATGAGATTTTGCTAGTGACTGCTGGCAGAGTCAAAACAAGTGATGAAGAAGATTGTACTGGTACCTCTGATGTGCCGGATTGTGGGCACAACCTCCTGCTGCTTGATTTATTTGTTTGCTTTATGATTTTAATGTTGTGCCTTTCCTATGTGTATGACAACATGTATGAAATACTGACATGTTTGCAAACTGATAGTTAGTTTTTTTGTTTGCTACCATCTTTTGTTATGGATACATTATAGAGACTATTTGTGTGCTATTATATTTTTTGGTGTAGGCTCCATTTCTTGATAGTTTTTGATCTCATTACTCTGTTAGGTTCTGAGCACAGTTTGTGCTGCTCTGACTTCTTGTCTGTGGAGCAGTATCCAAAACACCAGTCACTGTGAAGACCTCACAGACTGTCTGCAAAGTGCTTCAGTGATGATGCGAACTATCCCCAAACGGCAGCTAATGTGTTCACATGCACTGTTGAGTACTACAAAGCTGGGGTTTTCAAAACAGTAACAAAAAACTACTGCACTGGCAGCCACTTTGATCTTTGAGGATTCCAGTTTCTGACACTCCTGGACACAAGGAAACAAAGCAGTAGGTCATTCCTATTATTTGAAACCAGTTTGGCCACATAATGGATTTATGTCAGCATCCTTTTGGTTTTATGCTGTTCCCTTCTCACCCCACGTTACTTCTTCATTCCCAGTGCACTTGACCAGTTTATTGAGTTTAAATATAGGAACTGTCACAACTTTCTGAAATTCAGTAGGAGCTGTTGTGGAGAATCTGCAAACCTATGGCAGTATGGTCCTACTTTGTGTGCTCTTACTGGGTTTGCCTGGATTTTGATCTCTCTGCTTGCCCTTATGCTTTTGGTGACGTAATCCATGGATCAATACAGCGATAAACCTCAGTGCTTAAGTCAGAGATCAGGATGAAAATCGGGTAATGATGGAACAGAAGACACGTTGCCATATGGTGTTCAGGAGCCATGTGGAGGAGGATTCCTTCTGTACTCGGCCACCCTATTTTTAAATGTAGTACACTTTGAATAGGAAGGAAGGTCTGGATATCAGTACTGCAGGCCTCACAGCTTAGTTCAGAGATGACTCCTAATCTTTTGATAGGAAAAGTTTTGCATTTTTCTTCAGCTTTTCTTCCAGTAGCAAAGGGACTTAGTATCTCACTGTGGTAATATGAAAAAAAATTTAATTCTTTGGAAATGGCCGGAAATGCAGATACATGTTTTCTTGTAGCTTTTCAGGTGAAAAAAAACAGTGTAAAACTGCTGATTGCCAAGGCAGACTGTTTTTTAGAAAAGTAGAAAAATCATCTGAAATCAAAATAAAAAGAACAGCTGACATTTCTCTTTTCCAAGTCTGTAATATATGGATTTAAAACTGTGTTTTATAATTCTATATGAACTGGCTTTACTACAGAAGGAATCCCTGGCTGTGGTGAACCACAGGGATTCCCTTAATGTGCTCTGATGTGATGAGGTGTCCAAGGCATTAGTGCAGGGCAGACGGATTACAGGGAATCTGGGCTTTCTGAAGGAAAAGCTGAATTGCAGCATGCCCTAAAACACATGAAGGATGTGCAGATGTGTCTGGACAGCTGAGTATGGTCTACATAAATTGTTCTCCTCAGCTGTGGAGAATGCTGTGAACAATACAACACTCACTTTCCCTCACCATATCATTTTTTCAGGTATCTGTATCAGATAATGGTAAGCTGACAGCATGGGTAACAGAAGGATAGAACTACTGCTCAGTCAGTGGTATGAAGGGTACCGGTCTTGCTGCATTGAAGAGTGAATGTAAATACCAGAACTGTCTGTTAAGCAGAGCACCCATCCTGCATCCTGCTGAGAACATTTCCTCCATGGTGTTGTTCTCTATAATCAGGAAAAACTCCTCTGGGTGACTGCATGTCCTCATGGGCGAGTGAAGATGGCTGCTGCGCTCTCTGTAGTTCTAATTAGTAAATGAATGTAAACGAAACCTGGTTTGGACAGCTATATTACCTTACAGCTACAAGGTAATTTTATTGCTGCTGAATAATAATAATAAAAAATGACTTTATTAGTTCGGACCAAAAGTAATGCACATCTTTATATATTTCCTCAAACTCATCAGAAGAGGCTACAGTTGCTGCCAGCACTGACATGACAGAGCCTAATGAGGAGAGTGGAGGTAAAAAAGCTTTAAAATATCAGAGTTCATGCTTTGCTCAGTAGAGATTGACACAAGTTTAACATATTGATAGACATAATTGAGTTTTTCCAACAAGTAGAAAAAGAGGTTTAGTAGTTGAAGTCCCTAAAGCTATGTTCCCATCCTTGGCTTCACATTTGATGAGTGGAGAACATAAGAAGCTGTAAATGAAGCACTAACAACTGTTCCCAAGGTTAAGACCCCCCACTCCCCACGTGGTGATTTGATCTCAGTATGAAAATGTTACTCATTTGATCTACTGTTTCTCCAGTTTATCGTTCAGTGCTTGGACCTCAGCTGGATTTAAAATATTTGGAAAGAAGCTGCCTACAAATGGTGGATAATTTAATGTGGAAATACTTGTAGCTGATTTTTCATAGAGGCAAATCCAGGACTTAAAAGGATGTGGAAATAGCAGAATAGAGCTTCCTTACTGAGAAAATGCCATTGTTAAACATTTATCAATAGACTCTGTTGCACAAAACATTGATGACATTTCAAGCTGTCCTTAGATGGATTCTTGTCCTCCTGGAGTTGCACAGCAATGCACAGTGTGACACCATGTGCTTCAACTGTAAAAACGTTCATAATGCATAAATATCCTTTTAATGTTTTTGCCCTAAAGTGCATCACAGAGCACAAAGACCCGTACATTACAGAGTGGTAAATTTGTTTTGTAGATGCTGCATCTATTGAGGGATTTGAAGTTGTGATATTACTTTTCTTTTTTATGTACTATTCCCTGTATGTAATTAAAAGTAATTACTCCTAATCAGTCTCTGACCTACTTTGACCCATGGAAGCAAACTATTTATCAAATTCAAACCCTTTATATAATACACATTCCTTCTTTTTGTACCCAGTTGTATGAGGCAGCACAGAGGTCACAAACTAAATAGCCTTGCTGTAACTCATCTGGTTAGACTTTATGAAAGGTGTTTTCTGGCTGGTGGAGGTGGAATGAAATGCTACACAAGTTTAATATTATGCCATCCCAATACCCTGATGCTATACAAATATGTGTTTTAGCTATAAGAAATTATTTTCTTTAGGGTAATTCACTCTATGCAGAGTACCATAGTTGCTGATTGATTTGCCCTCCAGAGGTAACCTCAGGAAGAAGTACAATATCTCATTTCTGTTTTTTTGGTTGGGGAAAAAAGACAATCAATAATGAAGGAGGATATGCATATTTGGCCTTATCTCTGTATTTCTGTTGATCTAGTGATTATGTTTGACTCCATCATGTTTCAAAAACTGTGCCAACCTATGGTGGTTGCAGAAATAATTTTGTTGACCACAATCTGCTCTGTTGCTTCGCACCTATGTCCTTTTCCCATTAAAACCTCTGTGTAGCTCATCTATGGTATATGCTCCTTAGGAATATATCCTTAGAATGTAACTGATGTCCAAAGAGGTAAAAACAGTAGAAGAGTAATAGGAATTGAAAAGAAAGAGTAAAATAATTTACCCATTCCAACTGAGAAACATTTACGTGTGATGGATCACTTCTGTCTGTGTATCTGCAGAACAGACTAGCAAGAGCTGTATTAGATTCATTCAAGAAGTCCATATTTCTGCACAAAAACATACAAATGCAGAGGAATTTTCACAAAAATTATCATTACCTGATTGTTAGCTCCTTAACAAGGGGTGTACAAGTTGCAAGCAGCCTTGAAAGATACCATTATGATAGTTAGTACCAATATAATGACTTAGAGTAACTCAAATGTTTTTTTGTTTTTTTTTTTTAAATCCTGCCTTCCAAGTGAAATTTATTAATGTCAGCTTTCAGATTATACCTCCATTCTTTCCCTTTCCAAAGCTTTTAAATTTTTCTCTCTTTTTGTTTTTTATTTTTTATTTTTTTCTTCTCTTTTCATCTAAATGTATTTTAAGTCATATCCACCTAGGTAAAAACTGTTCTTAATGTGTTTGCTCTAGCAGGTATGCAAATACATTTCTTGGGAACATCTATGTTAATTCCTGACTGGTATAACTACTGGGCATATGATGAATATGCCCAGCAGATGTCTCTCAGATGGTGTCAAAGTGCTAAACATTAAGAGAGAACATACACTGTGTCTTTCTGAATAAAGAAAATTTACAAATGCATGTTTTTAAATCTTAATGAATATACATCTAATGGGAACATAAATAGCAACAGAATGGTCTTTTTCTTGGTAAAATCCATGGAAAAAGGCTGAATCAAAAACTTCATGTGCTGAACCTTCTCAACATGAGCTTTAGGGGGTTTGTAGTCAGTGGAGCTGGCAAGACATCAACCTGCTCTGTGCCCTGAAAGGGTCGTTTCACATCTCCAAAGGCATGAGTGAGTCTTAACATGTTAAATATTTCCAGGATGTTCTCTAGTCTTGGTTTATTCTCAAAATGAATGAAATAAGGTCTCTGGTAATTCATGGGTAAGCTTGTCAGTATTTGCCACAGGTGGACGAATGAAGGCATTTCAGAAAGAAATTGATAATTAGCTGTGCTAATCATCATGTGTTGTTAAAATGAATGGGATAGTAAGATTCAGAAGAAGACCTGTAGCTGTTTATAGTAATCTTCTGAATTGCATATATAACAGTTACGTTTATCTCCCAGGCTCCTTTTAGTGTCAGTGGAAGGAAATGGGCAGTTTCAGGGTGCATTTCATCTCCTATAGCTGGTAACAAAATGGAGCAGTTTTAATCTTTTTTTTTTTTTTTTTTTTTGTATAGTTCAAGATATTATTAAGCCTCATCAAACTCTTTTAAATCTTGTATGTCTAACCTGAGTGAGTTTAGCATTACTGCGCTGCAGGCTGACACACATTTTCTGAAGTGCAGGCAGGCTAGGATGATGCTCGGGCTAATGGCAATTTACAGATATGCCTAGTAGCTGAAAGACAGTGACCTCAGCTCTCATTCAGCAACTGTTCAATATCTAAGCCCTGAGGATTCATTTCACTGCTGTGAGTTGTTTTTTTTTTTTTTTTTTTTTTTTTTTTATTCATGGAGAACTCTTTCTTGCTGTACAGAAGAGGGAATAAAAATCTTGAAAAGAAAGAGCTATTAATGTTTAATGATAGATATTTAAAATTCAAAAAATCACTAAGATGAAAGCGTGTTTCCACAGTCAAATTTTATTTCAAGCACACTTACTTCTTTGCAAGATTTACTAGTTGGTGGTAAAATGCCAGTTAATGCTGACCAATAATGAACCTAAATCTTACTTTGTTACTTTGTTCGTTAAAATTATTACTGTTTTTAATGTGCTATTGCTAATAGTTCACAAAAACAAAACAAAACAAAAGAATAGACTGCTCAGTGGTGAGAGAAAGGAAAAGAGAAATAAAAAAGATTATTGATAAAGTTAGTAGTGATAGGACTGAGTGGGTAGTGAAACTGAAGATGTGAGTTATTTAAGCCCATTATGCTGCGTGTCTGTATTTCATGGTTACTTCTCTGAGTGTAACTCATTATCAGTAATGCTCAAAATTACTGGTGATTCTTTTCTTGGGTCTTTTTTTTCATGTGAGTTTAGCTCGTTTTGCTGTCTGCTACTCTGCTTCCAAATCATGCTTCCAGCTGAAAGACTGCATTAAGGAAGATGGCACTTGAAATGACCAGCAGATACTATACACTGACAAATGCAGCAGGCGAATGGATTTGAGAGCTCAGTAAGAAAGATTCCATTGAACTTTTGTCCTTAATTTGAACAGAATATCATAGAAGAGAAGGCACAGTGGCTGAGAGCTGCCTGCTGTACTGGAGATTCTTTACTGGAAGGGCAAGCAGATCTCAGTTTTCTGTGCTTTTCTTAGTGCAACACCTGTATGGATTTGGATCCCTGCACTGGACACACCAAACACATCCAGAGTCATAATCAGTGATGAAAAGTAGTTGGGAGATGGATTTTTTTTTCTTTTCTTTTTTTCAGTATGCGGAAGACTGTAAGTGGTTCACCACTTGGGTGAAATAAATGACATACAATGTTAGCTGCTTTTGGCTCTTCTGAAATTGCTCACACCTGCTCCATCAGGAAGCAGCAGTCTGTTCTGTAGTAATGTTTGGTAGATATCTCATACAGATATTCCCTCTTTGAAGTGCTGCCACAATTGCAGCTTTTGGACAGCTAGTTCTGACGTAACTGCTCTGTCTTCTTTGATCCTCTTGGAAGAAGAGATCTTTAGAGACAGATTTTAAATCAACTCGGAGATGTGCCCAAAAAGATCCAGGAAAAAAAAAGTACTCTTGACTGACGATTTTGGCTTGAATTTGTGTTGCAGGCTTAGCAACAGTTATAAACTGTTGTTCCTTGTTTATTTTTTTATTTTTATTTTTTTGTCCCCTCCTTTTTTTCTTCCGTTTTTATTTTTATTTTTTTGTCAAAACACATAGAGTCATTTTCTGATGTCTGTGACTGTGAATAGTAGACAAAATGAGATGAAACCATCACTGACTTAAAGGACTGACAAATTGCTGGTAGTTTCAGCTGCAGCCCAGGATGCTCTAAGATTATGACCAGTCCATACTAAAACTGGATATTATTTCAAATACAGGCATTGTATTTAAAACTCCACGCTGTAAATATATGTCTTCAAATAACATTAGAGTTTTTAGAAGATCGGCTTAAGCTTAAAAGTGAAAATAAGGCTTTTATGAATTTCTCTGCGTAGTAATTTCAAAGAGTTCAAGAATGTCACTCACTGGAAGTAGAGAGTTTATCATATCATAGGTTAACAGAAGGAGAGCAGCCTAACCATAGGCTAGGAAAAAACAGGAAAAAAATCATCAGTGAACATTCAGACATAAATGCTTCCAGCCCTTCACAGGGAACGTGACAGCTGTTGTGTGACAACTCATTCAAATGTAGTTATACAATCCTTTGTTTTTTCCCTTTTGTCCCCCAAAGAACTGACGTGTTATTGACCGTGCTACATAACATATAAATACAGTGAAAATGTTGCATGTATTCTATTTAATTATGGAAATTTAGAGTGATCCATTTAGAATGGGAAATATAGGAGCAAAAGACCTTTTACAGGTCTCTTTCAAAAAGCAAATTTACATCTCAAGGGGCCAATAGAACCTGAAGTATAAATACAGAATGTATTTAGGGAGTTTTTAAAACACATATTACTGAATTGATAGAGCATAACAGTTCCTTTGCTTAGGCAGCATTATGCTCTGTCTTGTAAAATGTACTTGGGGACATGTAGAATGTTTTATTAAACATACAGTCCATGATTAGGGTTGTTACCTTTTAATGAATATATTTTTGATTCATGGGTTGTTGAACCACTAAATCCCTGCAATTTTTCCTTGTGCCAAACAATGTCTGAGCATTGTTCTGTGTGTCTTCAAGCAACCTTATTAATGTATGATAGAAATAAATAACCTGAATATTCTGTTGCATGAGCCATTTTTCTTGAAATTTAGGCATGGCTTTCTGTTTAGGCAGTGGTTCCCCCTCCCTTTATTTCATGCTAGTGATAAGTTGGCAGGAGCTATAAAGCTGTGATGGCTTAAGGTGCATCCAGTGATTTCTGGGGTGTTTGTTTTGGACCATTATTTACCTTACCTTCTCTTCCACTGTTATTAGAAATAACTCTAGGGAAGGAGCTGAGCTACAGGGAGCTGAAAAGTAGGAAAATTGCTTCTCTTCTCTGCCTTTTCCATGGCTCCAAATCAGCGATACTCACCGAACATAAAATATCTCTATTGATCTGAAGAATCTCATTGCAAAGTTGTACCAACAGCTCTCCTACCTGTATCTAGGATTTGTTATTCGTCTCATGCCTGAAGAGGAAGAAGAACTGAGAAACTTACTAGGTGTATAATGCTGTGGTCTGGCCTTCAAGTTTTTCAACAGCAAAAGATCTGTCTGTTAGGTCTCTTGCTGGTGTTGATTTTATGGTTGTTATCAATGAGATAATTTTCCTCAAACCCCCTGGTTTTTGTGAAATGACACACTGAGTTGCAAAATGGTGCACAAAGGTTGTCTTTACTTTCTTTATACCTAGAAAAAGCTGACTGTTCTAAACAGTAATGGAGCAGATTTTGAAGGGGAATGATATGTGCTCTAAATGAGCATAATTGTGTTGTTGGGAAACAGAATCCATCCTCTGTAAAGAGATAAAGATGTTTCAAATATTTTCTGAAAGAAAGGGAATTTGTACAAGACAACTTTTGTAAAGAGATTTTATCTTGTTTTTTCTTGGTGGGTCTTTGATATGTTAGTAATACTGATTTGAATGAGATATAACCTTTTACTTGCTTTATCTGTGATCCTCCCTTTTTTTCTGTTCTAACTGTTATTATTCCAGTATTTCAGATTGTTTATTCTTACGCTTCTCCATGAGTAGAAAATCTCTTAAAGAAATGTGTAGCCAAGATACGTAAGAGTTTTTTTTTTTTTCCTGGCTGAGAAATGATTTTGCCACCCCTTAGGCCATAAACTGTTCTTTTTAAGGTTGTAGGAATTTGTGCTGCCTTTAAAGGCAGGGTTAGTGACCGGAATGTTAATAGCGTACATTTGCCTTAAATTTAACTAAAAAAAAATAAAAAAATTGAGAAAACACTATACAGGATGCAAGTGTTCCACTGAAGTAATCTACCATAGCATCTAAAATAACAGTGGGCATTTATTGGATGACTTGTTGTCAAGACCTTTTAAATGTGGTTCTCGAAACAATCAGTTTAGAACTGATATCAGGTTAGGAACTCTTAACATTGCTTCATTGAAGGCTATTTTGTATTTTGTAGGATGTACATTAAGCATCTGTTATTAACAGAGATTATAAATGCAGTGAAATATTTGTGGTGTCTTTGATTTGAAGCCAGTGACTATTCATCTATCTTATCCTTGTAAATGAGAAAATCATTCCCTTTTTAAATGTTAATTAAACCTTCTTGAACCAAAATGCTTTTCAGAATAATTGAATATTATCTATTGACAACTTTGTTTGGACCCTGACAAACCATTTACTGAAGAGAGTGCTGATTTATTTTTTAAGTGTATTTCAATTATTTACAGGGTATATTGTCTCTCTCTCTCTCTCTCTCTCTATCTATATATATATGTATACTGTTTCCACAAAGACTGCTCAAGTGAAGGACTGCAAACCTTCATTTCAACCATTTTCCTTCTCTGAATTTATATTGTATAGAGACTATATACTTATATACAGTTGTGTATTTTTCATCAGATAGCTTTTGGTATTTGGTATCCAGAAAGAAAAAGGAAAAACATGCATATAGGTATGTACATAGAGAAAAAAGAAAATGGAAGGAACCTACATTTTACTCATCGAGTTGAAGTGTGGCATTTTTAAGAACCACAGACATCAATTATGTGACCTTCTTACCTTCTGCAATAGTACTAAGCATCCCTCCTTTAAAAAAGATCTGTTCCTGTCATGACCAAGATCACAAAAGAAGTTGTTATGCTTACATGTCGACAATCGTGACATCTGGAGCAAAGCAGAATGCATTATTTCTTACTCAGAGTGTTATTTAAGACTTGACTGGCATTTTACAAAATCTGAGCTGCTTTCTGATCAGTTGATTTAATTAAAGCAAGATATTCAGTTCTGCAGAGTGCATGTACATCATCTATTTTAAGCCTTTTGAACACATACATATATAGAGAGAAATGACACTGTATAGTCTTGCATTACTTGTCTTTTTATTTCTAGATACCTCAAATCAGCTATGCATCTACAGCTCCAGAACTGAGCGATAACACCAGGTATGACTTCTTCTCTCGAGTTGTCCCACCTGACTCCTACCAAGCACAGGCCATGGTTGACATTGTGACAGCTCTTGGGTGGAACTATGTGTCAACATTGGCTTCTGAAGGAAACTACGGAGAGAGTGGCGTAGAGGCATTCACCCAGATCTCTAGGGAAATCGGTAGGTGTACGCTTGTCGGGTTTTGTATTTATAGCTGTCAGATCATCACTGAGCTCTGCTTGGTTCTGCACAGGATGATCAGAACACCTGTATGTTGGTGTTCTCAGATGGAGGGGGTTACTGTTGATTTTGCTGTTTGTCAGTCTGCCAAGGTAATAGTTCTAGTACTAATTTAAGAACAGCTGGAGAGAGGCAAAAAATGTGTGCCTTGTACCACTTTTGGAAAAGAGAAGCTTCTTGATGGAGTTGGCAAGTATGATAAGTCTCTCCATAGTCACTTAAGGTTAATTTATACTAACAAACTATTAACTGGGCAGAAAACAACCACCAAATGCATTAGAGCCAGATTAGAGGAAGCACAATTGAGTTATCTTAGGAAAATCGTATTCCAGTGAGTCTTCGTTTTCCTTGTTCCAACATGGATACATCTCAAGCTTTTATTTTCAGTGAATTTGAACAACAAGAAGTAATCTGTGAAATACAAACACATGCTCTCATTGTTTTTCCTTCAGGATGAAATGTGCTGTGTAAATACAGACATTATTATGAGAATTATTTTTAAATTCTTTTGATTTTTTTTTCCCCTCCTCACTTCTGTAGTTATTTCTGGCCTGTAAAATTGATAATTTCTCTGGAGCAGTAGGTTTTGAACACCAAGGAATAAAGATGACAAGTAGCAGATGGTTTGATAGAAGGATAAATTGGTCTTCCACTAACTAAAATGATAAATGGCAAAATAGTATCCTTTCTGAAAAAACACAGTAATTTGCAAGCAGTGCTCTCATCCTTCATAGCCTGGGTTAATTTACTGAGTTTGATTTCCAGGGCGTGTACTTATGAACTCTGTCTCTTTCATGTCAGCTTAGGTGAGAAAATATTCCATCTCAATCATATGGATAACATCTCAATCATATGGGAAGTTGCGTGTGTGTTTCAGGTACTTACACTTGAACCATAAAATTTGCTGATTCCTCACAGCAACTTGGCAGTAAGACGAAAATGCAGCAATTCATGCCACTTAGGGAAGTCATGTGTATAACATACTGGATCAGTTAACTAATAAATATTCTGTTTCTACCTTTAAATCAGCACTGATAGATCCTTGGTATCTTCATGGGTGAGCTAAACTACACTGCAGTGGTTTGACTGGGGGTTAGCAAAGGCGTGGGTAATTCATCCACACTTCACATCAGAAAGGCAAGGTTCATCTGTTGTGTCAAATACTGCAGTGACTAGATTGCCTCTAGAAGAAATTCACAGAATAGTTCATTGGCTGAACAAATCTAATATATATATACATTTACAGGATAATAGCTTTGTAGCTGTAGAAGAAACAGACAGGGTCATGTTTTTTAATTTAGTAGTGTTTTTATACTGTTGCATATATCGTTCTCCTAAGCAAATTTGGGAACACTGATCAGGTGAAAATGTTGTATGCTGGATGCAGGCCTATTAAGAAAACTACTCAGAGAGTAATTATTAATGGTGTGAGTTTTAAAGGAAGAATGGATTGAGTGGTGTTTGGCTTGGGTTTTTACTAGATCAGATACTAGCCAATAGTTTCATGTTTAGTACAGATGGACTTGGAATGAAGAATGTACTTGCAAAATCTGGAGGTAACTTCAAGCAGGGAAAGACTAGGAATGTACTGGAAGAGAGAGGGAGAGTATGAAACTGTGGTCTTTAAAAATAGCATGGATTTTAAAAGACAAATGCAAGACACCGTACTTCAGTAACACACAGTACAATGAGGAAAAAGACTGGTTAAAGAATGCTAACTCAAAAATGAGATGGTAAGAAATTATAACCTGCCTGTATTTCTCCTGTCATCCTGGGACATGCAGACAAGAGTATCATCTTTAAAATAATTTGAGTAATCACCTAATTTGCCTGGCAATTACGAAACTTCATTTTGATACAATACGGGTTTTAACCCTCACTTCACAATGGGTGAGAGAATCCACAAGCGAGAACAAGGCCTAGATCTTGAAAATGTGGTCTGCACAGAACATCTGAGTTTTTTAGTCTGTTTGTTAGTCTGAAGAAGAGCTGATTAGGTAGATGATGGAAAATAATGTTTTCAAACAGACAAATGGCTTTTACAAAATGGTAGAGGAACACACATTCATTCAAAGATAGTGTGTCTGAAGAGAAATAATGGAACTAATCTCCAGCATTAGAGATCAGTTTAGATTTAGTTCAGTTTAGATTTGAAGAAAGCCCCTTTTAATGATTAAGATATTAAAGCATTAGACCAGATGGCTTGGGGTTGTTTTGGAGCCTCCATCACTGAGAATCTGGGAGAATGCATTAGACAAACACCTGCCCAAGGATTATATAAGTGTACTTAGCTTTTCCTTTAGGCTGGGAGGTGGATTGGATGATTTTTTAATGTCCCTTTCAGCCTAATTCTATTATTCTCTTTCCTCTGACTTTTCACCTAAACCACAGGACTGGAAATCCTTTTAAAATGTAAAGTTCAAGTATCATCTAATTACAAGGCCTGAGTCTAGGTAGGTAGGTTTATAAAAATCACCATTCACAACTGGACACAAAATGGGAAAACATACCAGCTCCATGTTAATAAAATGTGTGTTAAGGACCTAATAAGGACATTGCTCCCTTTGTGCTGTAGGCATACAAATACGTAGGACAGCTTTCTGAATTCTTTACATCCTTCTGAAGGTAAGTAACCAACGACTGGAAGAAAAATAAATGTGAAGATAAGTGCAGTGGAAAGCAATAAATTGAGGAGGGAATGTGAAAGAAATTGATGTATTCACTTCTGAAAAAAGTTCAGTGCCTGTGAGGACATGTGACACAGCAGTTTTGAAACTATAGATATGCAAGTGTGCAGCTTCTTTTTTCTTTTTTCATTTGTTTTTTTCTCCAGGCATTTAAGAAATAATAATGGGTAAAAATATTTCCAAAACGAAAAATAATTTCAGATACTTATTTCAAGCACTTATTTGTCATGATCTTGAGTCTTTATATCAAACTTATAGTTTGATGGGTTTTCTGTTCAGCTTCTATTTCTTGATCGGTAGCAGACGCAAAATGGAACAGGCTCCCAAATGAAATGTGGAGTACTGAAAAGGTCAAAGTGGTGCCACTGTGACATGTCACAGAATATATTACTTTTCAAAATCTGCCCCCATTTTAATGACAGAAATCCAGTCTGGGACAAAGGATAGCTGGAAATTAAGTAATTTACATGGCAATGATTGCAAGGAGAATTATACTTGTTCCAACTTGCTCTTCCATGCATTACTATTTGAAGACAATGATTATAGCATTTTTACTCCCATTACAAAGTTGATCAATGACATTACTATAATCATTTTGGCATCATAATCAAATCATTTTGGTACATTGGCTAAAGGAGTGGATTGGTATGGTAATGCTTAAGAGTTTAAGCACCAACTGAGAGAAACTAAAAAGACGAATAGAATAGAATAGAAGCAAGGATGCCTTAACAAGTCCTCATTAAACTGTCATGCTGAATGTTGTTCTTCTGTTTACTTTGCTGTTAATAACATTTGACAAAATAGGTGCTGAGAAGTCTCTAATCAGCCTTTCTCTTAGTAGTTCATTCTCTCTGCTGTTATGTACCAAATGAATCTACAATCAGAGATAAAGTCATGGCACTCTTTTCACTTTTTTATTTTTAAACAGAATACAAAACCATTTTATTCAGAAAAATCTATTTGGCATCAGAATACTCACTCAGTTGTACTGAAAAATGGAAGAAATCCATGGATGGTGTATGAAATGTTACATGAGAGATTTTATCTCTATAAATGGTCAATGAAAAATTGACACAAGTGCTGTTGGGTAGTTGCGCTGGAACACTTATAAAGTAGTATTGGAAGAGTAGGTACAGATCATAAAGGAAGGCTGTAGCTGCTTATTAAGAAAAGATTAGGAAATTTAGCATTGCTTGCCTTTTTTTGCTTGTCTGTTTGTATTGCACACCTTGCCAAAGGTGTAAAAACTGTAGCAAAGAGAATTTAGAACCAGATCTTAGTCTGAGGCAAAATGACAGCTTTGTTGCAGCTTTGCCTCAGAAGAAAACTGTGTACTTCATATCAAAATATGCTCTTGCTTGCTTGCTTTTTAGAAACAGAATTTTGTAGTTTTACCTACCTTTTATCCTGATATATAGAAGTTAATAGCATTTTTCTGAAGGGGAAAACAGTTTATGGTCCCTCGTAATATTTTACCATTACAATCACACTGATATCTATATGCTTAATTTAAAAAAAAAAAAGCGTACTTAATGAATGTGACAGGAGCTTCATGGACATGGTTCCCGATTTCAGCACATGTAGCTGTGTTTTATTTACATGGAGAACTGTCTGTGAAAATGCTTGTCTTCAGTGAGGTTCTTAGGTCACCTTGTCTCTGTTGTTCTGTGTGTGTCTACAGTTGTTCATTGTATCTCTACTTTACTCAAAAATGTGTGATTACTTCAAACATTTAATATCTTTTGTATTTCTAAGGTTTCAGTGGATAAATTGAAAGTTTAGCAGCAAGTGAGGAGGGAGGGATGTACAGGAAAATAAACCTCCAAAGTGTATAACCTTTCCTCTCCACTTAGATGATTCATTGATTATTTAGAAATAAGCAAGATTGATTGTTATTTAATTTAATTCATTTCAAGAATCTAGCAGTAACGTTTTCTATGCTTCTGGTATCAAACTGAAGCTTTTTATATCTTATTAGGTAAGCTGATGAATAGACTCATTTTTTCTGTACTTCCTCTTCCCCCTTTCATCCAAATGGTTTTTATTAGGAGAAATGTTGCAGCAGGAACACTGAAGAAATACAATATATAAAATGTAACCTTTTCCCCAGAGGTATTTATGTTTTAGATACTGAATTCACACTTAACTAATTTTAATTTGTTAACTAATAATATTCCAACATGCCCTTACAAAGAGGAAACAGCTTAATTCAGTTTTAAGTTTTCCTTTTATATTTATGCAGCTGAACTCTATTGATAACACTTTATTTCAAGCTGCAAGCTGTAATTAATAATAACACTACATAATTGAGCACAGGATCTTCAAAGTAATGTTCAAAAAATTATGAAATCTGATGGTAGGTGTATTAATATTACAGCTGGAAAATAATTCCATTATTTTTAATATTTGCACTAATTAGTACCTGACAAAAGGATTTACAATAAATGACTGTTATGGTTTCTCTCAGAGATATTAATCAATGTGGTGTTCTTCAGGTTCAATTTTCTGTCTGTCTGTCTGTCTTAATAACTTAAAGGCAGTATCTCAGCAGCAAGCACAGTGGTGCTTTTATGTTACACTGTGAACCTCCTGTGACTGTTAGAAGAGGGGCTTCTTTATCTTTAATAGCTCTTGAGGACTTCATACTTCAGTGAGTTCAGGTACTTTTTAAACATGTAGAAAGTTCACTATCTGCACTGGGGAAAAAAGCCAGAAAGCTTCTGTAGATCTGAGTTTTTTTAACCTTTTTGCCCTGAAGAATATGTACTATGCAGTGGACTGTGTTGAAGATGTTAGCCAAACCTCACTTCCTTAACTGGCATGGTACCAATGCACTCATAATCTTAATAGGAGTTGTATTCCATTCAGATGCTTACTCCTGAGACAAATTCAAGAAATAATATGCCTCTAACAAATATTTTTTTAAGCAACTGGGACAAAAATATATATTAAAACTGCTGGAAACAATTGCAAAGAATGCTGGAGATGCTCTGCAAATAATTTATAGACAGTACAATTTACTCAGAGGTTATCTAAGCAATATGGTCACATGTTCATAAGCACCATTATATTTTAACACTTTTGAAGTGAATGAAGTTGTTATGTGAGCTGGCAGAGGGGGTCCCAAGGAGATTTTGTTCTGGACCTGGTGGTGGATACTGTCTCTGTCCTACAAGAGATAAGGATGTATGCTCTTGTTCTCCTACTAGTACAAATAATTTCTGTTCTACAGGATACAGTTTGCAGTTTGATTCTGGAAAGCAATCTTGTGCAAGAAGTGGAGACTTGTGTACTGTGCTTGAAACTGAAAGAAGTCAGTACTTACCTTCCTGTACCTCATGGGGTTTAGCAAGGATTCCATGTGCAGGAAGATCTCTTCTGGGTGTGCCAACAAGGCTTGGAGTAGGAAGACCTCGCACTTTGTGCTTTGTCATGTCAACCGATGTTTATTGTCTCAAGCCAACTGGTCTGTGAACTGAGGTCAAGACTCAGTTCATTACCTCCTTTTATGTGTTAGAGCTGCCAAATAGCTGAGATATTCAATCTCTTCTGTGTCTGAAGCTGATTTTATTTCTTGTATAGCAGTCAGCCCTTGGAGATCAGAGACAGATAAGCTCCTCTGAGCAAGGACACTGTGCTTTCACAGTGATGCCTACTGTGGAATTTACTGTGAATTTAGAAAACTCCACAAATTAAATGTTTAAAAAACTCATTAAAATAAGGAGGAACTCTGCATCTTTATGTCTACATTGTACTGAACTTTGCTGCTGTAAGGACTAGGGAAGGCACTGGATTATCTGACTTCTTTTTCTCTTTTTACTTCACTTGAAAACCATACTCCATTTAAACATTAGATATTTGCATTGATTGTAAGCATAAATTCAAAGAATATTAAAAATATCCAGGAAGCCAGCTTGTATCTTGGCAGCACTTCTAGTGCAATAATTTATTTGTGTAACCATTTAACTTAGTCATATTACCTAGTTTGAGATTTGTAAATGTAGAAATACAAATAAAAATATACATGTGTCAGTGCATTTTAAGAGAGCAATCCAACTGGATTAAAAGCGTGCTTTGTTGAAATGCAGTGTGTAGTGATCAAAGCAAATATGAATTTTCCTCGGTGTTTTTTTTTCAAATGCAATGGAATTTGCAGCAGTGGTTGGGATCACAGATTTCAGTGACCATAAACAAGTCAATAGTTTAAAGGGGGAACAGTTTCAAATAAGATGTAAGGTGTACTTTCTAGTGTCAGATATGTATAAGAATTAAGAAACACTAAGAGATACTAATATATGTTTAACTCAGTAGGAAACTCAGTGTTTAACTCAGTAGGAAAAATCTCTCTACAAAAAAGCTCACTACAACATGTTGGGCCAAATACAGATTTTGCTGCTTTAACTTAAGTATGTGTTACACCTGGGATCAGACCTCTGAGATTATTATAAGGGCACTTTCTGGACAGATGACCTATTGTTAAAACTTCTGAAATAAGTGGTAGGACAAATATGTATATGTATAAATTTACTACCAGACTGAAGTTTAAGGTGAAGCATGAACAACATCCAGTGTGATTTGCAGTCTGAATAAGCATGTTTGTTTTTACATTGTGGTTTTCATGTGGAGTAAGACAGAAGAGAACTGTGGGAAGTACTTTACAGTTTATTGTCATGGTGGTTATTCTTAGCCTGCAAAGGAAATTCTGTTCCAGGTGCTTCACAGATTCTGCATGAAGAGTGAGATTTGTTGTTCTTTGTAAGGAACTAAGATCTCCTTTGTCCTGTATTTGTTACAAATTTATGCTATTGTCACTTCCACAGAGGTGGTATGAATAATTGCATTGAGTGTTCTTGAATCAGAGTTGAAATATGTAGGAACTGGCATGTTCTTGATGAAAGGCTGTGTTAGTGAACTTTACCAAGATAATGTTTAACAGATCTGCTTTCCCAGCATATAAAAATTTGGTTAAGGAGCACCTGTATGTAAGGCACAATCTGAGCTGAGGTGAAGGGAAAAGGCATGGACTTGGACTGCATTTATGTGTTCTCTTTTGTCAGCAGATTGCTCACAGTATTTGAACTGTAATCTTGCTCCTGCTTCACTTGTTTTGAGTCAGTAGTCTTATTGATGTTAAGAAATCAAATTGGTAAAGAGAAGATCTGCCAATTGAATTTGCTTAGAAAACTGCATTTTCTGTTTGTCTGCTGCCCCAAGTTCCATTGCTTTCTAGTTAGTTTTAAGCATTTCACATTTTTACAGGTTTTCTTTCTACACTTCAAGAGAGAAGAGTCTCTCTTAACTGTCATTTGTGAGAAATGCCTATGATTGAGTATTGGCAAGATTTTCTTTGCATCAGCACTTTGAAGATCTATACCTGTGGTTTAAACAATGAAACACTGGAACTTTTGGGCTGAGTCTGACATTGTAGGTCAATATCTTGTCTCCAGTGGTGGCCTCATTTATGTGGATGAGACTTCTTTGTCACTGGCAGAATTACCTATCCAAAGAGTGTTCTGTAACCGTGGGCATTTAGTAGCTAGTACATAGATTTCTCAAACCATGGCAGTTTATAAGCATTTAGATTCATAAATTCCTCTTTTGAACTTTCTTTGTTCTCTGACTTTGATATTAGGAGTTGTAGGTAGGAGAATCCAATTTACCTCCTTAGTAACATATCTTTCTACTTAAATCTAAGTTAGAATATATGAAATAATTACAGTATAATAGTTTTTACTGTCAGTTTCTGGATTTCTTGTTTCATTTGTATTTATGTTAAGCTATGGAGCCATGGCTGAACAGTCCAAGTGAAGACTTGCTGTTGATTTGTATAGTGTCATTGTAATCTCATTCTTCCCCATTCTTTATGTACCCTGGCAAATTGTAAGCTTTTTATGTAGGCTACTGGGTATCAAGCAAATAATTTCCAATAACTATCTGTTCTCATGCTCAAGGTTTATTAACAAATGGCTGCAGCTGATTTAGAGATCAGTGGTGTGTGTGAACAATACCAGGTATCAATGCCTGTGTATACTCCCTTGCATTTGTCAATAGGCAATATTTTTTCACTGATATAGTTGTTAATCAAGCTTTGAAACTAATCTGTCTCCTCTCTCTATTCTTTATTATTTCAAGTAGTTTCATAACATCTTCAAATTTCCCCATTTCTCTGCTCAATACTCTTGCCCTTCCCTCCCTCCCATGAAGAATGTTGTGTCATACAGCACAAGCTATAGCAGGCAGTTCCAGTTCATACATTTTTATCCTTTTCCAGTAATGACTTTTGGCTCTTTCTGTTCATTGCTTTGTTAAGTAGAGGAGGACTCATCCATCCTCTCACTCCTATATTTCTGCCTGTTGATTTCAAGTTCCTGGAGTCGTTCTTTTGAAAGCTCTGTTATGAACTTTGAAATTCTATATGCAAGACTGATGTCTGTTTTGGTAATAACTAGCATTACATTTTAAATAAGTACTGACAATAACAGAATGAAGGGAGATATGAACTTATGCATTTATCTGCTGTGCCTGCGTGGCCCTCATGAATACATTTATTCTTCGAAATAGTCTAAACGCATCATTTTCCTATCACATAGGATCTTATTATCTGTTACTTAACATGTAGAGCTAGTAGTTTAAACATCAAAGTTAGCAACTTCCAAAATGTGCCAAGTTAAATTTGTGTTATCATACTGCTATACCTGAAGCAACAGACTTAGTCACATAGAAAGCCCATGTAACTGGATGGAAGTCTCTCAAGTTTTAGATTAGCCCTAAACACAACTTGGGATTTCTCTTTTTGAGAAATCCTGGCTACTGGTAACCTCACCGTGAACTGATGCAAGATATTGCATTAAGCTTTTTTGTGCAATTTTTTTTTGTGTTAATGTTCAAGTGAATAATGCTTTCTTCAGATTTCATTATAATTTTATTAAAAAAAAAAACAAAAACTACCTCTGTGAAATAGAGAGGTAGTATTTAATCTGATGTTTTTGCAATAGAGACAAAAAAATGAACAAATAAAATTGTAGCTGTTGGTTTTCAAAATATGCTTTAATTTAAGCTAAGTAGTAATCTCTGTCAGAAAAGAAGTCATAAGGGTTATTGCTCCACAAGAATCAGTTTTCCTTCCTTTCTTCCCGTGACTGTATGCCAAATTTCTGTTCTGAAAATAATTATGTGCACAATAAGTCATCTGTATTTCTGGGCAGTTCTACCAAGACCTTGAAAACTGTTAAAGCTCATGAATTGTGATTTTTTTTTTTTTAATCTCTGAAAAGAAAACATTATTATTTCCTATTTTTCCCCTTACACTGTAGAAGTATCCATGGCCTATATGAGAAACAAAATTTTGCAGTTGTCACTGACTGCTATACAAGGCACTTAAGCTTTGCTCATCTTCATGTTGCAGAAGAGGTGAGTGAGTCGAATGTATAATGATGACAGTGTACTTGAAAGATTATAAGATAAAAATGTCTGATTGGAAAACTCAAATCAAACTTCTGTTTAATTATGTTTACTTTCTTTCTTGTGTTGAAGAGTGAAGGACCATACTGTGCTCTGAGTCAAAGTAAGCAGATATTTGTTAATCAACTTGTAGTGGTGTAACTTAGCAGTAGTTCTCTCTTGGATGCTTGCATGAGCCTGCACATGTTCAGAATAGGGTAACCCATTTAGTCAGCTACATGTATTTCCTTTAATTCTGTTACTTAGTTAATTGCCCACAAAGCTCCAAAGAATTCTGTTCAAAGAATACAACATTTCAAAGAACTGCTATTACTCGTTACAGAAAAAAAGCAAGCATATGTGTACACAACACTAATAGTTGGAAATTCTCCTACATCAAGTTAATTTTTCTTTTAGAATTGTGTGATTTTTATGCAAATGATGAGCTGTGGTGCTATACTAACAATTTGGGTGGCAGTAATATGTATATTGTGAAACTTTAGTGATTAGAAAAAAGTTATTTTTTCTCACTTTGGTCAAAACGTGTTCTCTCAAGGACTTTGTATGATGGAAAAAGTTTTGCTTATTCCTCTACCTTTTAGCATTTCTTCAGTATAGAATGATGAGTGAATTTTCGTCTCATTTTAGAAGCAACTGAAATGGATCTAATTGTTTTAAGTGCTGATATTCTAACAAAAGTGCCAGTCTCTTTCTTTAACACTGTTAATTAAAGTAGGATATTTTGACTAGACAATTAATCAAGGGAATGAATTACAAAACACTACCCTTGAGTAGCAGAAGTGTCATGCAGATAAATCCCTGTGTACTGCTGTAGCTGTATGCTTCTAGAAAAGCTTTCTACCACATATATACTAAGTGAAATATTCAGACCTGTAGCATAGCCTTTAGTGTCCTTCGTAAGTCAGCTTCTCCTTGGGTCATTGCCAAAATGCTGTGATTGGTCATAGGAGGAGGAACAAAAATTCATAAACCTTGCAAACCAAAGAATGAGACAGTTGTTCTTTTCCAAATTGAGACCGGGTATATGCATATATGGAGTTTGTAAATATTTAAGGAGTGGTTGACCAAGAAAAACAAAAGTGTCCCAAGACTTCAATGATTCCTGCAAACATTTCTGTCAGTAACTTGCAGAATGTTATTAAACCCTGTGGACAGAAACCACATCTAATTTCAGCAAGGCAAGATCTGTTTTCATTCAAGAACGGTGACAGAAAGTCCTAATTAATTTTCATGACAAATTACTTATTTTTGTAGTTATTCCCACCTTCCTCTTTGCTCCTTTTATTTTAAGGGGCTCTTTGTGTTTCCCATTTGCACTGTCTGCTCTCTATAAAACAGCATACACGTGCCAGAACATCAATGGAGCCTATAACCTTTGAGAGAACTGTAGATTAATAGGTAGTGGTATCTGGGATGCAAACTCATAGTGGCACCATTTGTAGAAAGGCTCAAAATGTGACCAAATGATTTTGCACAGTCCCAGGAAATAAAAGCCCTTTTTTTAAATCAAAGTTTAAGCTCAGGTTTGGCATGAGTACCATTAATGCCGCTGCATGTACATTGAGGGGTCATGTGTCTCAGAAGAACCTGTACATGTCTTAAGGGCCATCCCTCTTGCATAAAATTACTTTTTCAAAATTTCCCATGGACAACCAGTGTAAAGTACAAATCCACAAGCCAGGGACACTATGCACTAACATGCTTAGATACCAAAAAAGGGCAGAACTTTACTGTGTACTATAGCATATTTGTTGTGAGATGCATTTCAACATTTTCTAAGTCCACTAAGTTGAGCGATGTGATTATAAGTTTTTTACCCAACGTGTTAATGCACTTAATGAAGTGCAGATAATGGAGCGCTGCTCAATTTATAAGAATTGTCAGACCTCAAAATTGCTTCCATTATATTGTAATATTTTATTTATTAAATCCTTTCAGAGCCTATTCGGGAAGTAAAAATATTATTTAATTTCAGTTAAATTGTTTTAGTTGGTTAATGTTTATTTTTTTTTCTGAGTACTTTTTTGTTTGTATGTTTGTTTGTTTTTTTGTTGTTTTCTCCCAAGATGTCTCTTTCATGGTATTGAGAAGATAAAGCCAACCTAGTGGACGCTCTTGTTTCTTGTAACATTTATACAGAACAAAGTATATAGTACTTCTTGCCAATAATCAAGACTCCCTTGTCACTGCATAGACATCTAAGAAAGAATATCTCGAGCTTTAATCTGCTTGTAAAAATAGTGTCAGAAATGAATGAAACTATCAAGTACAAGCAAGATATATTCTTTTATTGCTAAACTGTGTGAAAAATATATGGATTTATTTCTTCTTCCAGTTAAATGCAAAGATTTTTATTTTATTTCAAGTAACCCTCTGAACAATATTGGTGACACAGAGGAAAGTTTTTGCAGGCCTAGTTTTGGATCTGTGACTGATGTTTAAGGGCATTTCATGACTAAATTGCTTCACTGTTTTGATATTTTAGTTAATCAGATGTACATGCGTTAATAGTGATATCTGCAGGGAGACGAAGTCATAGGACTTTGAAGATGATTTTCTTCCCATGTGACCATGGTAAGGTCTGAGCACAGTAGGCAGAAAAGGATTTCAAGAAATGGCAAGTGTTCAATTCAGATGTAGAATGACTTCATAATTAGAGAGTAATGGTAATGGTCAGTTCTCTGCAGTAATGTCCTTGAAATTATAAGGTTCATTAACTAAGGTCATTTTAACAGGATTTGTCTTAGCTTTCTTTGTCTGTGAAAAATAATTACAAAGGAGACGGATTTCTGAAAGAAGAACATTTGGTTGTGTTTAGAAAATGTGTTAGTTGATAGAAGAGCTCCCATATGTATACTTGCCACAGGCACAACAAGCTTGTGACAAATTCCTTTGGGCTACCTGCTCCTCAGGTGCCTCTCAGGAGGAGTGGTGAAAGGCATTCAAGGACTTCTGTGGTGGGTAGAGAGCTGCCTTCTGTTTTCTTCTTTTGCTCATTTTCTACTTCATTTATTATACAGACATAGAGAAAATGTGCAGGCTGTGTCCAAATACTTTTTCATTATCCAGAACTGGAGAGTCTACACAGAATAAAAGAGAGAAAAAAATAAATGAAAGAAAGGAGAGAAAAAATAAAAACAGTGAAGAAAAAAAAAAAAAACAGAGTAGATTTCTTGTTATCTGTTATAAACCTGTAGTTTATATTATGTTCATCTTGGACTCAATGATCCTTGTGAGTTCCTTCCAGTTTGGGAGATTCAATGGTAACAATAAAACACTTAACAAAGTGCAGTTATGTTTTCTTAAGGAGTGTATTTTAATAGGGTCCCTGAATTGATTTATTCATGAGAAGGATAACACAGTTTAAGGGAACTGTTATGTCACAGCCTGAACTGATGACTGAGCACCTGGTGAAGGAGAGGGGAGGTGGAAAGGGAGTGGAAGGAGGGAGGTGGCTGGTCCAGGAAGCACAAATGCAAGCAAACTCATGGTCCACCCCTCCATCCCTGGGCATATTTAAGGGCTAGCCTTTGAAAGGAGATTCTAGACTAAGGCTGCTTAATTGCAAGGAGCATTTTTAAAGCTAGAGACTCTCCTGTTGGGTGACGTGACTTTTTCCTATGTATGGTTGTTGACATTCCTAATGATGCTTTTCCTGGTACTGCAAAGAACTTATCAGAAGGAATTTTACTGCTTCTAAGGACTAAGACACAGCAAGTCTCAAATTGGCCCTTGATCAGTTTATGAAAGGGACTGTGCTGTGCATTTGCTTGATATAATGTGGGATCAGCCCTAAACACTGGATGATCCCTTCACACACATCCTGTATCATTCTTAGTCTTTGCTCGTGCTCTTGAAACTGAGTGGTTGCACAGGTTCTAAGTTTGAAGGTCAAGCTTGGCTTCCATATACACCATCCTATTTTCTCAAGATGTGTATTTGCTGTTTCTTTTGGATGATATCCTGAATGGTGATTGTGTAATTTCTCTTTCATCTGAAGTGGTTTTATTCAAGTGAAATCTCTAGTCTTCAGTAAATGTTCCTCTCGGTGATGTGCATAATCTCTGCTCTATCTTGCTCTGTTTGACTATCCTGGCACTGCAAGAGTAACTAACAGCAGTGAAGTACAATCACAAACATAGTTTACCTCTTCAATTAGGAGATACAACTAGGGATGCAGATTTACAGACTTTGAGAGTGTTTTTATGCTGCCAGTTTTTAAATTACAAAAGCATAGATTGTGTCCCTTTCCCATTGGAAAAAGTACAATTTTGTGGACTAAAGGACAGATTAGTTTTTATCTCAGTGACTGCTTTTTCTGAGTTTCTGGTTAATTAACTATACCCTAAAACATAGAAAGGATTTACAAAACACCAAGAATTCACCTCTGTGAGTGAGCTCAACTCATGCAAAAGAACTTGTTTGTCTCCAGGTTTCCTAGCAGGAGATATTCTTGTATAAGAGGATTTTTACAGTTCATCATTTTAGCAACCTGTACCAGGTGTAGCTGAGAGTATGGTCAGAGTTTACATAGCACCATTGCTTTTTGCTTACTTAATGTTATTAAGTCTCCACTTCTAGCTGTGGAATTCTTGCCATTCTGACTCATTCCTTTACACATATGTGAAAATAAGTATTAGAGCAAGAAGGAATACAAGTAAGACCGATGCCTCTAAGAGCCAGAGTGATTAGATCCTAAGACTAGCCTCAGCCTTTCCATGATTAATTTGCTGAATCCACTTTTTATTCTTACTGAAAGTACTGTTCACTTACACCAAAGGGAAAAGAGAGCAATCATTTCATTGCAGTCAGAGAGGGGATGGCTGGCAGAACCATTTATATATTAATCCTAAAATCACCAAGTCTTTCTCTGAAGTCCTTTAGGACTAAGGTAATGCACAATAGAAGTGCTAAAATAGCATATATTCATCTCTGATTTGCATATAATGTAGGTTTATTATTAAAATGAATATCAGGCTTAAATACTCAACTTTTGATTGCTGGCATTTAACAAGAGGAACACAGTTATCAAAGAACTTTTGAAAATGGAAACAAAGCTGGTGATAGTTCATCTGTGACAGCCTTACAAAAAGGATGCATGTAAAGGTGTATTGGGAACTTGCACTGTTTTTATACCTGAAGCTTACTGTCAAATCTTTTGTTGTAGTTACTTTCTATGTAGCTTTAGATGCAACATTGTATTAGTATGTGTTAGATGAGCTGAATCATTCCTGCCTTCACAGGGTAAAGTTAATTCAACTGGTTTTTGATTCATTGTTTTGAGTTCTTAAACTTAAGAAGAATGTGTACACGTATTTGTGAGTGGTTCAGAGAGTGGAATGGTGCTGTATGAAGGCAGAGACAGGGTTTGTACTCCCAAACCTGATGACAAAGTACTAGGAGAAATGAAAACACTACAAATGCTGTATGTTACAAGGAGTTTGTGTTGAAAAAAGCAAAAAAGCATATTTGTTTCACTTTTTATTCATAATGGTCTTTTGGAGTTAAAACAAACAAACAAAAAAACAAAAAAAAACCCAACAACAACCCAAAAATGGGGTGGAGGAGGGAAAGCACTATGATTTGCAGGTCATTGGTGATGGTGTAAAACTAAAGGTGAAAAATAGAAAATGTATGGTGTAGTAAATGATGATGCGAGTTTTATCCCATTCAACTTTTCAGAGCCCCATATGGCCCTTCCAAGATGACCTGGCTCTTAGACACCCAAACTCATTACTTTGAATGCTCCTGATTGAGGCTTCTGGCTGTGAGCAGGTCATGTCCTCAGTTTAGCTGCAGTCTTCAGAGTAGCCTGAAACACTGGCTGTGATCAGGCGTGTGACTTACTTTATCTGATGCTGTGGACATCTCCTGCATTAGTGCAGGGGCTGACTGGTCCCAGTGGGTGGTGATGTTTGGATTCCTGTGAATACCCTCCTTGGCAGCAGTTGGAGCACACCTGGCTGGGAGGGTGTTGGTAGATATAGAGCATTTACATGCAACTGTGAGCCGTGTGCATGTTTAAAGAGTGCAAAAAATGAAAATGCTTAGGGGAACTTGAAATAGCATGTATGCATGTGGACTGTCAACAGTTGAAGGTAGCAAGTGTGTAGGCTAAGATCCAAATTCTCTGAGACGCACTGAGAAATCACAGTTTTCATAAAATCACTGTTTTACTTGACAGAAAAAAAAAAATAAAAAAATTACAGGAACGCGAATGCAGAAGCACACCTGCTTTTTAGAGGGTTCTTAAAAATTAGTTTCTGTTAAATCACAATTTCTACTATAAATGAAGAATTATATCAACAGTGAATTCTTTGTTACTTTAGTAATTCCTGGTTTCATCAAATAGTAATTATGGCCACGGGGGTTCCTTTGACAAAAGGTTGCCCCCAGAATCTGTAAGATTATCCAATTACAATGTCAAGAAACTTACAGCAATGATGACTAACTAAAGATACGCATCAGGAAAAGAGAGAGAGAAAGAAAGTGTGAGAAAGAGTACTTGATATGAGTAGAGGCAGTAGTAAAAGTTTTTTTGCCAGAGACTGGTCAGGTAGTGGAACAGGCTCTCCTAGGCAGTGATCTCAGGGCCAGGCTGCTGGAGTTCACAAAGTTTGGAAAGTGCTTTCAGACATATGGTTTGAATTTTGGTGGTTCAGTGGGAAGACTGGAGTTGGACTCAGTGGTCCTTGTGGGTCTCCTCCAACTTGAGGTATCCTGTAATTCTGTATGTTAACAAAAAGTAGCTCAGTATTCTGCAGCACTCCTCTGTGTTAGAATAGATCGTCCTCTGCAGATTTTTCTGTTAAGTGCCTAAACTCCCTAGAGAGTCAGTTTAAGTGGGCTGAGAAGTCCTCATTTGGGCCCAGACATTTACAGTTTCAATCAGGCTGTGCCTTACTTAATCATCTCATTAGCAGGATTGTTCTTCATCCCATGTATATTCTGTGCCAATAGAAGAACTCTTGAAGGCAAGGAAACGTGGAGTTTTGATCAATTTGTTATTTAATATTATCAACCAAAATGCAGACAGCATTTCATTTAAGTGAAGGTATAACAAATGTCTGAGTTTTTCTTGGAAGAGAGGTCAATGAAATTTAATTTTGATTAAAGTATATAATTATCCAGTATTCACTAAACATGAGAGCCTTAATGTGACTGAATGGGATCTAATCAGAGATCCAGCTAGCTCAGGTCTCTGTCTCTGGCAAAGGCATTTTGTGGGAGTACCTAAGGAGCAGGGTGTATGTGCCAAGTGATTTACCAGGATTTCCTATAACATGGAGTGCAGCTCCATTCCATTTAATAGCCATTTAATCATTCTGTGCTCTTTGAATTTATTCAAGGCCTGGAGGATATAAAAGGCCTTGAGGGGTTTCTAAACTGCAGGTAACTGAGGTTCTAAACATTAAGGAAGGAAGCACTTCTATGAACCAAGATAATGCAGTCTCATTAACTATAACTTGGTATTTCATGACTGAATTGGACAAGAAATCTGATTAAAGTTTTATCTGTTGTTGGAATATTTGGAATGGCTTTGTCCTGTGTGGATGATGTGGTGTCCAATGAAAGCTAAAATCAGCTTTTCCTCAGTGAGAGAACTTACTAGATTTCCCTTCCCTAGTCAGTCTTTTGCTATCACAAAAGATAAACATACATAGGCTTTTAGACCAATGTTTCTGTCAAATTTGGCAAAACTATATAAAAAAGTCAGTAGGCTTCATGCAAGTGCCCAAGAAAGGGAGACAGCTACGTGCATCCATGCGCAATATGACATTATGATTGTACAAGCTTTGTTTCTTAAGGTAAAAGAATATTAAAAGAGTGGTATAAGGACAGCTTGCCAGTAATCAAGTTCTGATCACACTTGGAGTGTTAAAGGAGTATTCCCTTACTTGCCACATGAAATTAAAGCTCTTACAGTAAATAATAGTTTTATTCCTTAGAAATCTATATATTCTGAAGACAAAAGGAAATATAAATCAAATACAAGATTTTATTTTTCAGTGAATTACACATTGTTTATAATAAATTAAAAACCATCAGTGCCTCTGTCTTTCGTGTAGGGCAATACATACATTCTGTACAGCGTTTGTGTGGTATGGTGTCGCAGTGTTACAAAAACCGTGAGTACTGTGTGTGGCGAATGTCAAGATTTTAATTGCACCTACTAAGCCATTTTGTTTTGTATTGCTTGTTTGGAAGAAGCACATAATGAGCAACTCCCCAGGAAGTTACGTGATGAAGGGATTCATCAACATAGTTTATATGATGTTGCTCTAAGGATAAGATTGTTAGTATGTAGCTTTGAGATGTTAAAAACAGAACCTGTAGAAAAGAAAAGGAGATGTAGAAGTCTGTTTTTGTGGGAGTGCCCCTCCTGTCTATGTGCAATTTACTATCAGTCAATAAAGTACAGTTGGAAAGGTGGATTGCCTTCACCTGTGTTCCCATGGCTGAATCAGTCCTTGCATCAGGTGGTCAATCAGTGGCTCAGGCCATGACTCATCAGTTTCCGAACGACGACAGTTAAATAAATCGTCTTTACCATAATGTGCATTTTGCCTACATGATGCCTAATCTTTACAGGATATCAATAAAGATGTCATTGTGAAAGACTGCAATAAGAAACAAATAAAGGATAAATTTACACTATGCATTCATCTCAACTGGTTTAAATCTTTTTTTTTTTTTTTTTCTTCCAGAATTTACTTCTTACTCTACTGGTCTGTCCATGTTCCTCATAGATCTGACTTTTCACAGATCCACATCACACATATTCTGTCTGAGGTAGGCCAGTTTGTACAGGAGCAGGTAAAGGTCTCAGCAGTGTGCGAAGCTCAAAATTCTGCACAGTTTCTACCAACGCAGTTAATAATGACCAAGGTGAATCTCTTGCAGGAGTTTGCAACTGATACAGCTGTGATTAACTGAACGTTATCACCTTCCTTTGGTAACATGGATGAGAAAATGCTCTTTTACCTGAATCCTTTTTCAATACCCCTTTCTTACCCTTTCTTAATTTTAACATGCTGGAGAACAGAATCACAGAATCACAGAATTGTAGGGGTTGGAAGGGACCTCCAGAGATCATCGAGTCCAACCCCCCTGCCAAAGCAGGTTTCCTACACCGGGTCCCACAGGTAGGCATCCAGGCCTAATAATGCTTTTCCTCTGGACTGATCTTGTCTTAGGTGGAGATAGATTCACTGAGAGGCTAACAAAGTTTTTGCCTTTTCTTCACGTTAGTCCGCACTGTCTGATGTTCCTACGTTAGCAGCTTGTGCCGTGTGTGTGGGTTTTGCCTCAGCTCCTCTATAGCAAGGTGTCAAGCTGTGGTTCACATGTGTTTTTATGTCGTGTTTCTTCCTTGCGTTCACCAGGATGTGAAAAAACAAACCTGAACCTTAGGACAGAGATGCCCAAGAAAGCACGCTTGCAACTGAACTGCAAAATTTCCCTGTAAGCTGTCAACCCCTGTCAGTGGCTTTTATATGCTCATTCCAGAGGCAACATTGTGCTACAGGCATTTTATGTTCTTCTGATGCATTATGTGAATTGCAGGAATGCTTTTGCTGTAATTTCTTCAGGTTGCTGGTTGGTTTTCTTTTTTTGACAAGCTTGAAACAGATCCTAAATTGCTGGCCCAAAGTAGTGTTTGGTGGATCTATTGCATAACTGTTTGCTCTCACTGGGAATGAACTTAAGGACCTGCCCAGTTTCATCTAATCCCATGTTCCTGTGCACCTGAGCATAGTGTTCTTTCTGTGATAGAGAGATATAGCAGTGCTATTCTTCTTCTTGGACAAGCATAGATTTTCCAGCTGTGTTAGGATTTCTCAGGGGAATTAAGTTTGTTTTAAGTGAACAGAAAAGTATTAATTAAGCTGGTCATATTTTCACATAAGCTTTTCATGAGATTTTTTCATAACATTTAAACAATAATACTACTCCTTTTCCTAATTGTGTTATACATCATCATCTGACCCCATGTAGGAAAATGTGCTGAAATCTGGAGATGGATGAAAATAAGTACATGGCTTACTCCCATAGCATAATAATTTGTTCCAAAAAAAAAAATAAATAAATAAAAATTAATTATATCACTGGAGAAGAAGGAAAACTGAATTCTATTTATATGTATTATAATTCTGCCCCAGTGACTTTCAGCACATTGCTTTGTTGTATTAGGTGCTCATGTTTGATTATGGAAATAATGTTTTAGGAAGTAGTACTTAATGAAATGCATAGAAGATACGAAGGAAACAGGCTGGAGATCACTGTAAGGTGGCAGATGGAAATAGAATAAAAAAATTCAGTGATGAGATTAAGGTATGCTCTGAGTTATAATTGGATTCTGGGTCAGAATTCTTGCTATGTGCTTTTTGCTGTGTGCTTCTTGCTATAGACTGTACTGGGATCCTAATATCTGGCAGTATAGAGCAAATTGGCCACACAGGTTGGGAATATCTGCTTCAGCACTGTTCAGAGACCACAAAGTGCATCCTGCTTTTCAGAAGCTAGTGGGAGCCAGGACAACAGCATAAATGTAAATGCTTTGCTGATATTAATTAATAACATTGTGTTGTGATGATCAAGTGTGTCTAGATGATTTCTTAAGACTGATTATTTTCTTTGTGTAAGGAAGGAGAGACACGATGTGCTCTTATGCTGCTCTAAACTAGACACAAATTACTTTGCTGAAAAGCAGTGTTGTGAAGAAAAGGGCCTTCTGAATCCTGTTGAAACTAAGATAGAAAATAGAGTTCAAAAGGCTTTCTCAGCATGTCATGATCGATACCAAGTATTGCAGTGGGATAAAAGGTATGTCCTGTAAGTGCTTTTCACAGGCAATGTGGCAAATGTTAATAATGGTATCCCCTAATTGGACAATTGTGGAAGACCAGGCATATGGCACTCATTTGTGTTTCTGCTGAGGCACATATATCATGCAGAATCCCCTGTTGTGTTCTTGGGGAGTAAGAACATGACAGCATGAGTGACCCACTCAATGCAAGTGTTTAGGGTATCTGACATAATGAAATAGGCTGCACTGGAAACATGTTCTCTTATAGTTTGTTGAATATATGTCTGACCTATCTGCCTGTTGAAACACTAGTGTTCTGATATTGTCAGTAAGAACAGTTCATATGGAAACAGCTTATCAAGAAATATGGAAATTAGTTGGCTATACCAGTTCTGAAACATGAGTATAAACTGCAGACTAATTGTCTCTTCTTATACTAATGCAAAATTCAGCGGATAAATGATTCTATGATTAATGACTGCTGTTTCACGGGCACTCAGAGTCAGATTGGCACATACAAACCTTGCCCAAAGATTGTCATATATAAAAGTATGTGTTCTTGATTACTGTGTGAATATTAGGTGCAGTTAGCAGCAAAAAAAAAATAATAGACATACCTTATTTATTGGATCCATTTTAGATTTTTTTTTGTCAAGCTAAATCTGTTATTTTCTCTCTATAATCCCTCACCCAACCTAACGTTTTCTACCAGTGTACCTGCCTGTTCTTTCAGTCTCCATCCTCAGATGCTCCTGCAAAGCTCTGGGCAGTTCCTACCTTCTGAAGCGATGCAGTGTAGCTGAATGCATGTGCTACTTCTTTTCTGTAGATGTGGCAAAAGAAATGTTTTTTTTTTTTAGAATTACAGGGATACTATCCAGTAGAATTATGGATTGTGCATCCAACCTTCATGCGGTTAAAATAACATTGTCCAAAGGTTATTTTGTGGAGATTAATTTTTTTACAGTTTGGTGTCTTCCTCGAACTTTTTTGCCATTAATAACACTCTTTCTCTTGAGGTGTCAGCGCTTCTGTGAAGAGTGTTCAAGGTTTATCCAGTTCAGGGGTTTGCATGGTTAGAGAACTAAAGCACAGTGAATTCCTGTATTTTAATGCGTTTAATGATACTGTCATTTGAACAAAATGACCAACTACATGCACTACAAATTCGTGCCACTCTGTAGCATTTAATTTTGTTTGTGATGATTACTGCAGCCAGTGTGCATGCTGATGCCATGTGTAACAGCTGTCACACAGTATCACTGGGAACAAATTTTACTGTGATTGCAGAAGATGAACTGCCACTAGAGAAAATGTAGAGCTGGGATACAATCTGAGAAAATACAAACCATGATGAATTTGGATCCTTTCTGGCAGTCAGAGAAATAGTGCACCTGTTCATATCTGGTGATATAAGTGCACAAATTTTAATTCAGACGGATATGGCTTCCTTGAAGTGCTATGATTTATGGCTTTATAATCTAATGTGACTGTCTCTTGAAAATTTTAGTAAAAAAGAGGATCTGGTTGTGTTATGGACTATGATGGAAATAATGCTTGTTTCTGCAGTTCAAATATTAATCTTTGAGTTCAATTATATAATTTAGAAATATAGACTAAATGGAGACAACATTTTAAATCTTCACTTTAAAAGCTAAACTGGACTTTTAGAAAAACACCCTGGAAGAAGATGGCATGGTTAAAGAACTGCAGGTCTCAATAGGACTGAATATGAAGAGGCATGAAAAAGTGTTAAACTGTATAAAATAGATTATATCTGCCACCTCAAAAATCAGTCAATCACAGATGCCTGTTCTTTTGGCCATTGGTATCACTATAGTAATAGTCCAAGGCCTGATCTGAACCTCAGTTGTATTGCATGTTTTTTGAGCTTATATTTGGACGAGCACCTAACTGGAGTTTGAACACAACAACATTTGAGATAGTTAATATTAAGATACTGATTATTATTTTTTTTAAACACAGATAGTATTTAAGCTCTGTCCAGTAAGAATGGACGAAGACACTTAACCATCTTGACTTAGCAACTCTGTATTATTTTGAGTTCAAAATAAAGCAAAGCAATCATCCCTTGGGGTCTGATTAGGGTACTTTACCCTCACTGGTGATACTGAGGAATATCCAGGGGAAAAGGTATAAAAATGTTGTGTGTAGGAAGTAATATCGAAAGATACTTTTGGTTGTGTGAGTGTTGTTTTAATCTGGCAGCTAAGCACCACACAGTCATTTGCTCACTCCCCACTCCCAGTGGGATAAGGGAGAGAACTGGGGTGGGGGGAGTAGGTAGGTGGTGGTGATGGGAGGGGATGTCGAGCTCATTTCTGAGAGAATACCTCAAATTTTCTGAGTAGCAGACCATGTGTGTTCTTGCACTATATCACCTGTTAGTAGGGTAACCATTGTTTTGAAGATAACCTTTTCAATCGTAAATCACCTGAAGATGGAGACTAAAAGACCCTGGGAACTGAGGAAGTGAAGCATGTATTGAGAGTCCATTAAACAGATGTCTCCTTAGAATGATCTTCATGAAGACCTTGCAACTTTTGTTGTTTTTTAGGTTTAGTAGTCCCTCCTTTTTCAATGTGCTTCATTTTGTGAAATATATTTGACAGCACAAACCCTATCGTTTTCATTATATATTTTCATGAAATATTTTAATTTCTTATCATGAAAAATATGGTAAACAAGCGAGCTATTAAAGCAGCAGCTGGACAGTGAATAAAAGCTGTGAATATTGGGTCTGACAAGCAAAGCATAGCCCTGAACCTTAGGGATTTGTTGTTTCAGTTTTCAAGTACTTACTGTAGTATGCTACAAAGAGCTACAAAGATTGGAATCATGAAAGAATGTGGAGATTTAATTATAAATTGTTTCAACGAGTGACAAATTTGATGCTCTGTGAGAACAAGGTTACCTGTCTAGTTCAAATGGATGTTTTACCATCCAGTGTGACTGTTAGCGCTATACACCTGTGTCCTAGAAGTGCTAACTGACAAAAGGAAAGTTAACTCAGTATTTTTAGTTCTCTGAAGTGAAACTGATGTTCTTGTTTAAGATCACTTTTTCTTAAAAAAAAAAAAAAAAAAAAAAAATTTAAAAAAAAAAAAAAAGGACCTTGGAATATTATTTAAGTGTCCTGAAATGCAATGTATTATTATTATGCTTTTTTTTTTTTTTTTTTTTTTTTTTTTTTCCTATCAGTAATGGTAACTCGTTGCAGATATGCAAATAGCATAGGTCTGTTTCTTGAGGGACATGCTTAGTCATAAGATACCTGATTTGTTTTAATGACATATGTCTTGCTCCACGTCATCCTTAACAGTGCTTTGGAATAGCAGTAGCAGACCATCCCAGTAGCTGGGAAACCTTAATGTGGGGTAGAGGTGTTCAAATGCTCAGCCCACCAAGAGTTTGGTTTGCTGCTGGGAAAAGGCTGTTCCAGATGTGCTGAGGAGACTGGACATTGCTGCTTTTATTTGGCAGTCAGTGCAGTTCTTCTCGTGGGCTGACTTGTTCTCCCTGTTTGTCCCTTCCTTCCTCCTGACCTATCTCTTTCCTTGTTGTCCTCCTTCCCTTCTCTTAAACTTCTTAGTCTTAACTTTTCTCTCATTCTGACTGGTATACCAAAGGGTGTCATTATGCCAGTAGCTCTTCTGTGTACCGTATACGTTCTCCATGGTTTTTGTTTTGATCTTTTTTTATGATTCAGGCATCAACAGAGCAAATAGTGTGTTCATGTCCACAGTAAAGTGGCACTGCCCTGTGGATGGTACCAAAATGTAAATAACTGCATGAATAACTGTTCCTTTTTTTCTTGTCTAAAGGTCAGGAAGCTGGAACTCATTGTAAATGCACAAGACAGCTCTGTAGGTAATGATATTCATGTACATGGTATTCTAAGTGCCACAGTAACAAATTAAATAAGAGCTATCATAAGACACTGTATGAAAACAGAGTGACAGAAATGCAGTTATAGCGGTAGTCTTTGTTGTCTCACTGACGTTCATATCAGAAGAATGTAGGGTGAGAAATGAGGCTGGTTATAAATAGTGAGGGAAACTTTGTCTCAAGTGTTCCCAAATATTAAGACTGTGTCTGCAGCTTGTAGTGTGGAACAGGCAGGCATATGGAGCTGTATTCACCTTTCCTGTGTTAAGGGTTCAAACACTGCCTATTTGTGACAGCATTAGCTATCATAAGCTTCTCATAGACAGCACAGAAAGATGAAGGCATCTTCTGATTATAATTTATTGTCTTACATTAAGTTTCTGTAATTGATTGAAGTGAACAGCACTCTGGTATGACATGTTTTTCCCAAATGGCTATAAATGGATCCGGGGTGGCTACTCTGTATTCTGTTATCTAACATTCAGACACTGAAATGTAGGTGATACTGCTGTCAGCAGTGATTGCCTGATTTATATGCACTTCCTGGGGAACAGACAAAATATTCAGGCCTGGGGCTGGTGGAACATTTTGACTTTTTTTTTTTCTCCCCACACAAACTTGCTCTACATGAACTGCTTTGCAGCGCAGTGAAAATAAAGGTCTGCATGGAACAATCAGCTGAGTGCCTTTTGGCACTGACAGATGTTCAGTGGTACAGAGCATATAATCAGAGTGGACTTTGATTTTGATTTGCGTAGGACACAGTCTCCTGCTTTCCACAGCTGTTGCCCCACTATCAGTGCTATATAGCAAGGTTCCTGCAGTCAGGGTAGCCGAAAGGATTGTGTTTACGAGTGTCAGTCACACCTATAGCACAACCATGCTGTATCAATAAACCTCTGATAAATGTGCATTGTACTTTGTCTCTGCCCAGCTGTAAGCATAACATCAGCATGTGTTGTATGGCAGAGGAGCAGCAGGTCTGGTGCAGGGGACCCCTGAGTGGGATGCACACACCCTTGAGGAGGTGCAACGCAGTACATTAAGGTGCAGGAAGAAAATATTTTTGTACCAATAATAAGATAGGATAACCACATCTTAACAAGAATGTTTATTTAATCTTTATCTTATCATTTTTATGTTCTATTTCTACGTATGCTTTATCATATTAATAGTATATTAGTAGTATATTATAAATACATATACATTGGAGGTTGGAAGTACGTAGTGAAATGGTTTGGTTTTTTTTTTGTTTTTTTTTTTTGTTTTTTTCTTTTTTAATACTGAAAAGGGTGTATGCTCAAAAATGTTTGGAGATAGCTTATCTTGTGGATATGATAATATTTAAATTGTGAGAGCTCATGTCTGTTACTTGCCATGTTTTTTGTGAGTTTTGGGAAACGAAGGGGTTTTGCTCTGCTGATCTCATCTGATACAGAAACTGGCTCTTGTTTGTTCTAGGTAATGCTGTCATGAGCAATGCATAGTCAAGGTGTTAGACTTCTTTTAGCATTTAGTAGAAAATGTAATGTGTCTTCTGATGAAATCTGGAGAGAATAGAAAGAAAGAATGTTGAAGTAGAGGTTTTGAAACTTAAGTAAAAAAAAAAAAAAAAAAGCCCTATAGAAGCATGTCTTGCTTAGCAGCATCCTTAGTGAAATTTTAAAAGTAACAACACAGTCATTTATTGACAGAGTTGCCTGTGGGACAGGCAGAATTGATTGCAAGGCTACCTATGCCTCCATCTTATCAGACAGGCAGTCAGGCTGGAATCCAAGTTTGTACTTTGCAAATGGGTCTTTATCCTCCAATTTTCAGTGTAAAACCACATATCTATAGTACTTTGTGTGTTTCAGCTATATGGTCTGATATTTCACTTTTCAGTAGTAGATTATGAGCTGTCATAAATTATTCGTTGTTAGTTTCAGGCTTGGGGATTAGATCTGCTCAAACTAGAATCAGATAGTCTAGTAAAGACCCGTGAAAAGTGTTTTCGGTAGTTCCTATCAAGTTTCAGATGATGTCAAGAGAGATCAATGAAGCATCTTGGAGGAGGAATAGGAACAGTATAGTAGTGTTTTAAGGTGTGGTAAATTGATCTTGAGTTATCTGTGATTCTTCCTGTGCAGGAGGAATTGCTGGGCTTAGACATCACCAGAGCCCATCAAGCCCAGTTTCCAACTGGAGTAACTGTCAAGATTCAGTTTCTTCAACTGAGTGTAGGAAGAATCTGCACTTTCAGTAATGAGGAAGGTTGTACAAGGACTTGTTTGAAAATAATCCCTCCTTTGTTATAATGTCTGCCTGTGATATCAGAGGCAGATGTTGATGGTATGGCAGCAGAGGTTGAACCTTCCCACCAACATTCCATTATGTATTGTTACTTTCTGACAGATGGCAGCAGGGGGCAGACTGATGAAATTATTTCTGATGTGGAAGTGTGTGTGAAGCAAAGGTGTGTCATTGAATGCTTCCTTGCAAAAAAAATTGCACCTATTGACATTCACTGATGCTTGCTGAAAGTTTGTGGAGAACAGACAGTGGATGTGAGCACAGTGAGGGAGTGGGTGTGTTTCAGCATTGGTGGCAGCAACAGTGGGTCAGCTCTGCTAGTAAAGTTTTTTTACAAGTTCAGTATGCAGGCTGTTGTTCATTGCTGGTGAAAATGCACAGCTAATGGTGGTGATGCTGAGAAATAGAGTTCTGTAGCTGATATTTTGCTCTATCAAATAGTGTTACTGTGCTTCTTGTGTCTTTGTTGTTTCCATGGAAATAAATAAGAGGCATTAGTTTCAGAGGGGCCTACCTACCTTTATGCCATTTTTGAAATGTAACAGAATATTTTTAGAGGATTTGGGGTCTCTGAATGTTGCTTTCAGGACTGATATTCAGTGCTTCTGTGCACCTGAATTTTCAAATCAAGTCTCTATGAGCAGCAGAATCAGTGCAATCAAAAATCAGTGTAAATAGAGTGCCTTTATATTTCAGTGTGGGTTTTTTTTGGTTTTTTTTGTTTTTTTTTTTTGTTTTGTTTTGTTTTTTTTTTGGGTGTGTGTGTGTGTTACTTTGGAGTTTCTTTCTGAAGAATCCTCTTAAAACAAGATTGCAGTTATAAGGCAGAGCAGTACCTCTGTAAGATGTTGATATGACCTCGAATAATGGACATTATTCCTGGATTGTTCCTTGAAACACGAAACATCTTGAAACTTTTACTAAGCTTGCTTCTGAAAATCTCAGAGGTATGCCTTTAGATATGTCAGTGGTTCTCAGTTGTGTTTCAAGACTCAGATGGTGATATTCCTCTAGTAGTGCTGCAAGCACTCCAGCAAGTTATCTTCATTATTTCATCATTTTTGAAGATGTCACTTCAGATAAATGCACGTGAACAAATTATAGGGGACATAAATTTAGTGCATCTTTTATAATACTGCAGTAGTGGTGTGGACACATGCTGCTACCCTTAATGTGATGTATCTTATCTTTGTAGCATGTATGAGAGCATTTACTGCAGAGCAGTGACAAATATTCCTTAGAAAACTGTGCCAAGAAAATATCTGATTGTAATTTATCTGTGTTTGTGTTCCTTAGAAAACCAAATAACACATATACAGTCCAAGTCTGAATTGTTACAGTTTTTTCACACTTTCCTTACTTCTTTTGTATTAGTGTCATAATTACTTGGTTTATATTCTAGTGTTTGCATAGCACAGTTGTCATCCTGACGCGAGGAAGTGACTACCCTCTGCCTGTATACTAGAGAGCACTGGTAATGTGAGGGAATCTGTAACATAGATAGCACAGACTGGGGAACACAGACTGTGGGATAGAAAGGGTTGTAGAAATGTGTAGAATGTGGATTAAAACAAAAAGTAGTAAATGCTATTTCTGCTATTCTGGGAATTCTGTTGCAGGGTGTTCAGGAAGCACTCTTGGTTGAATTGTTTATAGTTTAGATTTGCAAGTATACTCTTGAATTTTACATTTATTATTAACAAAGTTAGTAAGAGCATGACCCATTTATAAAGCAGAGAAGATAGGGTTAACGTCATCTGTAAGAAGTGCATCGTAACTTTCCATTTTTTTTTTTTTTTCTCTCAGGGTGTTTTGAGCTACTTACTAATGATTCAAAATAAGATCCTCAGGCTTCTGTTCTTAATGCCTTCAGGGATCAAGCAGCTTGTTTTCTTGGGTTGCTTCATAAGTCTGTAATCTTTCTGTAGCTAAAATTCATGAGGTAATTGTAGTTCTCTCTTTCTGTTAATAACATCAAAAGTTTTCCATCAAATCTAGCATCCTGATGTTGTATTCACTGTATTGATACAAAGAAAGTCCCTACCTCAAAACTCCGTAGTGTATGGAAAAAGTATATGGATTGTTATAAATGGTCTCTAGGATGGAAGTAAGAAATGAGAATACACACTAGTAGAGGAATAGAGGACAATAGTAAAGTAGGCAGCCCTGTGTACACCTCAGTTATTTCATGGTAGGTAATATAAACATAAGTAGGCCTTTCAACTGAGCAGATTGACATTATTAATCATCAGATTATTTTACAGAGACTGTAGCTAAGATGTAGACTGAGAAAGTCCTCCAAAGAGTAGAGGGAAATAGTCTCTAGTGGATTTCTTTCAGAGATAATATGGAAAAGCAAAAAGCATAGAAAAATGATGACTGTTGCTTATGAAATATATCTTTTTAGAGTAGGCTTCTCAAAATGAATAGCAGAGTTTGAATGCCTTGCTGTAGTTGAAATGTTAAAAAATGTTTCATGCCATATTCATCTATTTATATAAAATAAGATACAGAATTTCAGTCTTATTTTGACTAGAACTTGATTAGAGAAAATGGTGGCATACGCTGCACTCATTACTGAGACTTCATTAAGACTTGCATGAAAGTGTAGATCTTGTGGAAACCTGCAGAGAAACTCTAGTTCCGAGAGACTTTGTGCTACAGTTTAAGACAAAGTTTGATAAATAGCATGTAGTTCTCTATTAAAAAGAATTAAACACTTTGTAGTTGTAAAATAACCTGCTGTCATCAATATAAAGGAGGAAATGAAAAGAAAACAAAGAAGAATGAATTATCCCAATTGTACAAGTTACATTAGCAAAGAAGTTTTAAAAGTGTTATTTGAAATAAAACAAAATAGTACCTTGACAAAGCTCTACTGTACTATCTTGGTTAATACTGTTACTGTATCAAGAACCAGCTCAAAAAAAATATCAAAACTCCTGGAAAATCTGTTTCTCAAACTTTACTGATTATGGAGAAACATTTCTTATTTATAATAATGAACACTTTGAAAAATCCATGCTTTTAAATGCCTAAGAGTGAAGGAATGCTCAAAAAAGTTTTATAACAGTAAAAAGATGACTGAAATATGTTGCTGTTACATTAGGTCTTTGAGGAAATGTTGAGTGTTCAGTACTCACTGATGTTGAGTAAGGTTATGACTACCTTCTGAATTGCTAAGCAGAGTGATGAAGAAATTGTTAGCCCACAGCAGGTGGTTATCTAGTTCCCTGCTATTACTTCAGAAATGTGTAGGTGTCTAGTGTGGCCTTCTTAACTTATTGTTGTGCTGTGCCTGACATGACCTGGTGAGCAGGACCATGTAGTGCTGTTCACTTAGTGTGGGCTGTACTTCTCCATCTGTGCTGAGACTGAACTGTGGGAGCAATCCCAGGTTTTTTTGAAATTCAGATAGGTGTCATTGGCTGCAAGCGACCTTGTAATCCTGCTCTACATCTTTGAATAATGATCTTCTGTCTCTTACTGGAGCAAATCATTCTTTTGTTCTGAAAGGATTATAAATGCATAATTACTAATTTTCAGTGCATTCTTTTTCATGTTAAAAAACTGAGATAGCATTTCACAATACCGAGGTGGCAGGTACCTAGAGAAGATTTAAAGAATGAGCCAGATGGAAGATTGATTATATCTTGAGAAAATTACTGCTAACACCTTCAACAGGAAGAAGATTGATGGAGATCAATAATGTTGAAAAACAGACCTATGGGCAATAATAGACAATTAGATATAGGTTTGTTGTGAAATATGGCAGCAAAAAGTCAAAGTGGTTTAGAATTGCAGCATATTTAGAGGCATCACAGCTAGAACAGAAGGTGATAATGCCCCTATCTAAGGTATGTTAACAGTACAACTAGGAAAAAAATTAATCAGAACTGGTCTTTTCAGAACAAGAAAGATGCTAAAAATCAAGAAATTATCATGGATAGCAATTGTTGTGGTGAAGAACCTGAAACTAATAATTATAAATAATAATATATATTATATAAATATAGAATAAATACAAATTTATTTTTGTCTGGTGTGACATGAAAAAGACATTTATATTTCTGAAGGAAAAATACAACTATATATATAAAAAACTTGTTTTATCTTTATCAGAATAGAACTTTATTCATTTATTGAAACTTATTACATTAGTTGTGTTTAGAAATGTATATGGTATTACTAGAATACCAGAAAATACATCGGTGCACTCTATTTCTGTTTGTTAAACCACAGTTTTATAATTGCATGATGGTTTTTGTGATATCAGAAAAAGGGCAGAATACAATAGGTGAAAGAAAGTTACTTAGTGATGTTTATGTGCATTATCATTTGACCTCCAGCCACAGTTCCTGGGAAAGCACAGGTTGTTCTCCTGTTCCTGTACTGCACCAACCAGTACAGTGACAGCACCTCAGGACCACAGGTGTACTTTCTGTGCCTAAAACAAGCTCTGGGTGCCCAGAGCTGACACTTACTTAAACCCTTCAAGTAAAATTATTTCAATTTATTTGTACTGCTTGCTTTTGTAAATTCTCTTCCTAAAGAACTTGGCAAAACAAACAAAGAAACAAAAAAACAAACCAAACCGAAAACCAAAACAACAAAGAAGAAAAAAGCCAAGAACCAGGTGAAAAAGCTCAGCATAATAAATAAAAACCCTCTATAAAGAGATGAAATTTGAGAACAGAAACTCTTAATTTCTGATAAAAGTAAGGGCGTAATGAAGAAAACATTAACTACAGTGTTTAAGAAACTGAATGTGGCACACCCAAATAACTGTTAGGGAAGATTTATGTGCATGGGGGCAATGGTGGGTGGAAGCCGGACTTGAGCCAGCGGTGTGCCCTCACAATCCAGAATGTCAACTGTATCCTAGGCTGCATCAAAAGAAGCATGGCCAGCAGGTCAAGGGAGGTGATTCTGCTCCTCTGCACTGTGAGGCCTCACCTGGAGTACTGCATCCAGATGTGGAGTCCTCAGTACAAGACAGATGTGGACCTGTTGGATTGTGTCCAGAGAAGGACCATAGAAATGATCCAAGGGTTGGAACAATTCTCCTATGAGGACAGGCTGAGAGCTGGGGCTGTTCACCCTGGAGAAGAGAAGGCTCCAGGGAGACCTGAGAGTGGCTGTTCAGTGTCTAAAGGGAGGCTGTAGGAAGGAAGGGGACAGACTAGTTAGCATGTTCTGTTGTGGTTGGGTAAGGGGAAATGGTTTCAAACTAAAAAGAGGAGGTTTAGACTGGATAAAAGGAACAACTTTCTTACAATGAAGGTAATGAAGCACTGGTACAGGTTGCCCAGAGAGGTGGTGGAAGTCCTTGTCCAGCACAGCTTGGAGTGAGGAGGATAGGGGAAGGTTTTGTTTGTTTGCTTCTATTTTCTCACTGCTGTAGTCTGTTAATAATGGGCAGTGAATTACATTAACTTTTCTATGCTATGTCTGTTTTGTGCATCCTGGTAATTGGTGAGTGATCTTCCTGTGCTCATCTCAACCCTTCAGCGCTTCTAATTGCATTTTCCTCCCATGTTTGAGGGGAAGAATGTGAAAGAGGTGTGATGGAGTTTAGTTAGCCAGCAGTATGAAACCACCACACCACATCTACAGCTGTCCTTGCCTTTTCACATACAAGAAATCTGGAATATTGTTCACCAATTCCTCAGACATATCTACATGATGAAACAGGCACCACAGTGGCACTGGTGTATCTGGATTATGGGTAGTACGGGTAGTAGTACGGGTAATGCATGTGTTGCATTTGGGGAGACAGTAACAGTGTTATTAGGACCTTCATGATAATGATAAGAATCAGGGGATTTCACGTGCGCAGAGACCAGATGACATACAGAGACACAGCCACACAGAGTTATTGTTATGTTGCATATTTGTCACATTTAGATACATCAGTTCCTTCCCTCTTTCCATCCACTCCACAGAAGAGCCCTCCAAAAGAAAAAAAAAAAAAAAAAAGCATTTAGGAGGAAAAAAAATGTTCTGAGAAGGGGTGAATCACTGAGAAACAAATTGTATTCTCTCTCAGTGTATGCATCTTAAGTACACTTAAATTTTCTGTGGGAGTGTATCCTTGTGTGGTTGTTCCACTTTTCTTTAGAAGCACTTATGGTTGCTATCACTTTTTTTTTTAAGCGTGCCAGAAGAAAATAAATGAACATTAGCATCATATAAACTCTTGTTTTCTTAAAATATTGAGTCAAAATTATTATGATTGCTATGTTTTCTTTATTTTCCTCACACAGATACCACTCTCAGACCAAAGGAGTGGTATTTGTTAAATATCTTTGATGGAATGATAGGAACAATATTCCTCTAGTCTAATGAATCTTGAACGTGCTTTTAGTCTGTGAAAATGTTTTCACATGCATGAGTAATCAGGAAGAGTGCTCATATTTTAAAGTCTTGTCATGTGAAACTTTTTTCTATAATCATATATATATAAATATATATATAAATCTGCACAATATCAAAGAATAAATATTATTTAGGAAGATTTTTATTTACTTTTATTCTCAATCTTTTCACGTTACTCCACGTGTACCACTTTAGAGTTGAGAGATCTGCAATGCAGAATGCAAGTATTTAAGGTGCTGGTGGATTGCTCAGCATCATCCTACTCCTGTTGACATCTTCTCACCTTCAGGAAGCTGAGAACTGTAAAATGGGATATGTTCCCAGTCAAAATTGCTATGATGAAATAGGTTAAGAAGAGGTGTCTTTTGAGCTTTCAGTCATCTCTTTCAGTCCTCTTCCAAACAACAACAGCAAATGTGTATTTGTCTAATAAATGCTCAGTTTCTTTGTCTTTGAGACTGTATAGTTGTACAAATGCTCATTTGGTGAGCATTTTTGCAGGCTCTACACAAATACAGTAGTCTCCCGATTACTTGTTGATCTTGAACAGAATTTAAGCAACACTTGTGGTTGTTGAGAATGAGTTTAAAAAAAAGCAATAATGAGATAAGACAGGGCTCCTGAATGGGGAGAGCATGTTAGGTAAGCTGATTACTTGTTTTCTGTTCCTAAATCTGATTTAACCGTTTTCACTTGATGAAATTAAGCTGATTTTTTGCACTGTTGGCTTTATTTTGATGAGGTTAATAATCTGGGATTCAAAATGTTTCCAGTGCCTGATCTCGGAATCCCAAGTGTTACGTCTTAATCTCAGTTGCCGAATTCCACGTGGATTTTGCCTTTTCTGTGTGTGTATGTGACTGTGTTAGCTGACACATACATGGTACAATCACTTGCAGATACTTGATTGAGAACATACTGCAAGACCATTCTTCAAATCACTAACCAGGAATTAAACTTTTCGTTCCAACGTGATTAATTTAAAGACTTTTTTATTTAAGTCAGATGAAGTTCTGAGGAGATCTGTTTTACTATTTTTTTTAAAAATGGGTAAGGACCTCGTAAGACTTCACACTGTGAGCCAAACCAGTACTGTAATTGTTTATGTGGTTGCTATTGTCACTTTCATCTCAGTAAGTCTCCTGCAAATTAATCCTAACCTGCTTTCTTATCTATTTGTGTAGAAACAAGGGTGCTGTAGCTGTGTCATAGAAATGTGCTATCAAAACATAGGTGTTTTGTCATGTTAAAAACACTGTACATATGGAGATAGGAGGAGGAAAAGAAAATCTTGCAATCTAACTTTCATTACTATACTTAGTCGAGATAAAAGGCTAATCTATCTAGGTGACCTATGACATCTGAGAAAGGCTTGGTTTCCTCTGGAAGATTATTCAGCAATTCCCCTATATGGGGAATATAGGATCCTTGATATAAACCTTACATTGATATCTAAACTCTTAACTATCTGGAGAACCTACAATGTGTAATCAGAGGGACTTGTTTAACTAAGCAGTAACTTGGTGAAAATCTATTGAGAAGAAACACAAGTTTTCATTTGACCAGAAGCATTTCTAATGTATAGAAATTAAAACTTGACATGAGTATTTGGGAATCTGATCATAGGTAATTGAAATAATAATGAAGTGATAAAGTGCTAAAATGTTGAGGGCAGATCATACCTATAAACAGTCCTGATCACATGGGAAAGATGGATGCTCTCAAGCTATGGTAAGTCAAAGCTAGATGAGTTTAAATTCAGGGCCAAACATGATTATATAATAGTAAAGAGTGTCCAATAAGGTGCTTTGGCTAATTGGGCTAAAGAAATTGGTGGGTGTGTCATAATGCTGGGTTGAAAATGATCACAATAATCATCCAGTTAAAACTCCCCAGCTATGTGCAGGGTCACAAGCCACCAGACCAGCCTGCCCAGAGCCACATCCAGCCTGGCCTTGAATGCATCTGGGGATGGGGCATCCACAACGTCCTTGGGCAACCTGTTCTGTTGCATCACCACACTCTGTGTGAAAAATTTCCTCCTAATATCTAACCTAAACCTCCCCTGTCTTAGTTTAAAACCATTCCCATGTCACCGAGGTAATACTGGCAGCAGCAAAGTGATATTACCTCTATGCATGTGAGTAAAGAGGAATATTTAAATGGTACAATCAGTTTTTAGTTCTGAAGTTAAAACATTGATGATTCAGTGAAGAAGTTTTAAGATGGGAGTCAAAAGGAGCTTGCTGAGGAGATAATTTGAACTAGCCTGCATGTAACTCAAGAAGAAAATATATTTGTTATAGATTAGAAGGTATTGTTATATTCAGGAGCTAGAAGTGCTGCTGAACATGTTCAAGGAGAAAAATTTTGTTTACCAATGGCATTATCTAAGATACAAAAGGTTCAGCAAGTGATGCTAAGCTGTTCCACTGCTGACTATCATCATCCAGATCTAGAGGCTTTTGTAGCTGATTGCTGTAGAGCACTAGTGATGTGGTAGCTGTTCTATAGAAAGCTGATCTCTGCACCTGGGAGTTTAGAGACTTAAGCAGAAAACATGAGAAAATAGAATTCACAGTTCAACATAAATGTATGGGCCTGAGTTTAGAATTTATGGGAGATGTAAGGTTTGCTGCACAGCAGATAATAGCGAGTGTTAGAAATGTTGATATGTTCTTTTAAATCAAAGAATTTCAACTCAGAATAGGAATTGTGTGGAAAAAATGTGCACCGTTTCGTTTTAGAAAACATCTGACAGTGGCTGCTGAAAGAGGAGAGTGATCAGATGTAAAAGAAAAATAGAAGCTTTCTGAGCACAAAGTGTTAGGGCTCTTTCACTGAATACAAGTATAGCTGTGTTGTAACAAGATGATCATTGCTAGCAGAATGCTTCCGTAATCTCTTTAACTGGATCATTATTATCTAGCAAAAGGAAAGTGTGTCTGACTTCCTTCTACAGCTTAAAAATATCTAAGTATAAAAGGAGTCCCTCTTCACTACTGAGATCAACAAGTTCTGAAAAATTGTGTCAGGGTTCGTTTCTTTTCTGTTTTCTTCACAGATTTTTTTCTGCAGCAGCAGCAGAGGAGAATTGTTCCTCTTAAGATGCTAAAAGGAGTGTGCACACTCTGCTTGACAGACAGGGGGTTGTCTTTGGTCTTCCTGATGCAAGGCAAAAGTTGAATTAGCCATAAAAGATCAGCGTCTCACTTGTTGCATATTTTATAGAAGAAGTGGTAGGATATTAACTGAACCATGTTGCTGAGGAAAGTGACAACTGTAACTGTTTTGTGGAGAGCCCTATTCTGTTAGCCCAGGAATTCTATTTTGGTTCAGATCCCTTGAGGGAATTTAATGGGAAGCAGAACTCAGGTTTGATTCTAATAGCTTTTTGTTTGACATTGTTTCTGATCTGTTTAAGCCTGTCAAGAATGAGGTGGTGGTAAGCATGAGCAGAAGTGGGGCTCTAGGCCACAGTGTGCTTCCACACCACTTACAATGGCTTCTGTAGGGATGAAGTTTTTGCAGAGGTAAGAATGAAGGAAATGTTTTTTCTACATTTCCTGTTTTAGATTTAATAGTACATTCCACCAAAAAGCATTTTGGATCCTTTCATTATGTTTAGAATTCTATTAAATACCAATAAATGTGTCACAAAGAACAAAATAGATGTATCAGATGTTCTTTCTTTGTTGATACTATGAAACTTGTCAGGAATTAGGAAATCTGTTAAGTACAATCAGGAATAGGGACTCTGTATTTTTTTTTCGATGTCACAGAGTTATGTATGTCCAGTTGTTCACAAAAACATTGCCTCATTCATTTGGAAAACATCACAGAAGTGAAAATACTGTGATTCAAAACTCCATTCTTTCACTTTTTATGGTTTCCCCCATCTTGACACAGAACTTTATTGAAAGTTTCCAATCTTATTCATTCTGTCACTAGTTTGGACTTTATTGATCAAATGTCTGCAGAAGTAAACAGTCACTTAAGGATGACAATGAAGTAGTTAGCTGATGTCACAAGATGCTAATTTATTTCTGGAATATGCTAAATGACTTCAACTCACTCTCTAGCTACCAGCAAGAGCTCATAAATCTGTCTGCGGACAGAAAATCCTGAGAACCCTGCCAGGTAGGGCCATAACACAGGGAAACTGCATAAAATATCAGTGCAACCTGGAAGGAAATTAGTAAGATAATTACTTTCTAGCGCTTTAATTTATATTCAGGAAAATTGGAACTATGGAGTACTTCTTTAATATACTGACAAGTACTAAATGTCCAGATATGAAAATATAGCTTTAACCACCTATTGTGTCTTCAGAACCTGTCCAAGATTTACTAATGCAAGGGGAGAAAAAACTAACTCAGAAGCTGGAGAAGGAAACAGCTGAACACAAAAACAATGGGGAGAAGAATGTATTTTGAAGATGCCCCTAAGCCAAGTCCTACTGTACTTAAGATCTGTGCCTATGTGTGCAATCCACTGTCTCTTCTGTCACTACTTCCTATATCAGTGTCAGCAAAGGGAGAATCAGGTTCATTGTGTGTATCCCAAGAAATTTCTGTCCTATCTCCTAAAACAGAGATCTGCAGTGACATGCAGGGCATGTTTACATGGACAGATTTGGACAGCTGTGTTTCTGTTCCATCTGTGCTCTTAGACAGCTGGGTGCAAGCCAACAGCACGTGTTATTGCAGTGCTAATCCTGAAATAATAAACCAAGGTGGCATGGGTCTGTGCTTTTTGGGCTTATATCCAGCCAGTTCTGACCTCAAGCAAACAAGTGATGGCACCTGCTAATATGGATATTCTTGTACAGTCACACAGGATTTTTTTGCAGCTTTTGCATTCCTGGGAAGTACGTATTTGATATTACCATTTGTTTCTTTCTATCTGGTGTAGAATTTAAGTGGCAAATGAGCTCTACAAAAAAGAAATCCACTAACGCTGTGTTGACAGTAACTCTAAGCTAATTTTAAACTTTTTATGCATTTTACTTGATGTTAAGTATGGTGCATTTTATCTCTTCAGTGACTCTTTATCATTCTCTTAGAGAAGGAAAGAGGAGGAGAAAGATCAATAAGCCGTTGGTTGTCTTGAGTTGTCAATGAGCAGCGATTTCTAGTTCAGATTATTTCAGTAGGTGTATTTTTTGAAGATGGCACTTGAGTACGTGCACATAAAGACTGCAGATTTTGTTTCTTTCTTAAAAGTTGTCTGTTGGTAATATTTCTTTAAGTGATAGACTGATAGAATTGGTGATAAATAAGGAGGCAGTTTAATCAGGAGGCAGAACACAGCTGCTTGCTTTCATCTTCTCTGATGTGTTGATACAAAGTAATTTTTTTTCAGCCAGCTGTGAACTGTGACCTACTGTATGAAATTACGGCTTTCAGACTTGGGACCCTTCTGATCATCAGGAGCTGTCACTACTGAGCATTGTTGATAATCTTACACTGTTTAAAAAGAGTAAAACTAAAAAATAAGCAGGTAATCAAATAACCTGTTGAGTTGAGTGCGCAAGTTGATTTACAATCTGCTGTAAATATTTCTCTGTAAGTGTTAAATGAAGCTATCCCAGGCGCAGCAAGATAGAAGGAAACTTTCAGGGTATTTACTGACCTCCATTCCCACAGAGAAGGAAAACATGGGTGAGAACTGCAAATTGATGCAGTGCCGTGTTGCAGAGAGTCATGGAACTTGGTGAGGGGGTGGTTTAGGGCTGGGGAGGATGCAGGTTGCGGCAGATAATGTGTTGCTGCAGATTACCTGGCTATGGGAGCCAGTGTCACTGAGACACAGACTAATAGCCAATAGTGGGAAAGAACTGTCCACTAAGCCTTGTTGCAAGATGAAGCTCAAGTACATTTGGAATAGTTTGAAACATGAAGTTTTATTTTGCAGTTCCCAGGGAAACAAACTGTGGAATGCAGTAAGCAGCTCTGTGAGTTTTATCCGGCATTAGTTAAAGATGATCGGTAAGCTTGAAATGCTTGGTGGCCAGCAAATGTCCCCACTAATTTAGGATTTTTTTTTAAAACAAAAGGAATGTCGTATTTCTTATATTATTTGGCATACACTTGTCTCAAGAGTGGTTTTTAATGCACTATTTATGCAGCGTTGCCTATTGTTTCAGATGAAGCCCATGTTTGTCTAAATACGCATGAGTCCAATATACAGTGAAACGTAATACCAACCTGTAATTGGGGGTATCTGGTAGAACTGGAACAATCCTAGCATTTTGTAGCAAGTATACTGCTTGCAGGCAGCACGATAAGGAGCAAATGGTATGGCTCTTGGCTAACCAACCAGCTAATCTTTGAACTGTTCCTTCAGAAACAGTAGAAGTCCCCCTAGTAATAAACTGAATAAAAAAATTCACTTTCACCTTACAGTAAGCAATACCTAAGCAAATTATTTCTAAACAGTTGCTAATAAACTTGAGATGACCAGAAAAGTTTGAATAGTGTGGTGAAAGGTTAGGCCAGGCTTATAGATGAATACAGATTAAAGGGATTTAGGTTTTATAATTTAGAGAGAACAACAAAGTGTGAGATCATAGAAATAGTTTGAAACCATAAAGGTTTCAAGTGAGACTGGAAAGCTCCTTGTTCTAAGCTTGAGTAAAAGAACTAGTGAGCATTTACTGAAACTGTGTTGCAGTAAACAGTAGATACATTTGAAAAAGGCTTGCCTTTGAATGAAATAGCTATTGTGAAATTTATTTCCATAAGGAAATTTAGTCATGGAATTTTAATAGAATTTCAATAGAATTGGAATAGATCTGTGAAGAACTACGGCAAAGGCAATTAAACCAAGTCTAGATGAGTAGTTAAACAGAACTGGGTGGCAGTGCAAGGTAAATGCTCTCTCTCTGCCATCTGAATTACAATGGTTATGCATAAGAAATAATAATCTCCAATAAAATCAAATGACTGCTCACACTCAGTGTCTTCCTTTCTTCTGAAATACAATACATGTTCTCAGGTGTGGGTAGAATAGTTAATGAGACACTTGGTGGTTTCTTTCTCTTCCTTTCTGTAGTAAAATGTGAAAACGCACAGTTATAGTCTCGTAATTTCATAATTTTCCAATGTTAACTAGACCAGAGATTTCATTGAAGAAGTAAGAAAGGTCAATTAGACAGCGCAGAGGCTCAAGTCATCCTAACATGGTCATCCTTAGTATGAGTCTCCTGATAGGCAGAGACCTACCTTTGGTTGCCAATACTAAATACAAATTTTGTTTTTCTGAAATATGCAAAATGCGCAACTTAGGCTGTTTTTTGTTCCCTACATATGTAAAGCTGTTGATGATGTGTATTTTCAATAAAGTTGGTTTTGTGCAAGTGACTATACCAAAACATCATCAGAACTAGGATCATTCTAAAAATCCAAAGAAAGTGTATTTCCAGGTGTTGAAAAATGTTGAGTAATGATATAGTTATTAGCAGCAGAGACAAAAATTAAAAGAAAGGTCACTACTAACTTCAAATTAATATTTCAAACTTCATTAGAAAATTGGGTTTTTGGGGAAAAATTATATTTTTCTTCATATTTTCTGGTTTGAATTATGCTGCATTTGAGAAAGCTAATAAAGTAAATTGACAGTTGGTAGCACTCTAACCTCAGCTGCAATATTGATCAAGTAACTCAGTTTTAAAAAGATTAATTAAATACATATGAGAATTAATGTAGTCTGAAGTAGAGATGTGAATGCAAATTTTTTATAGGTTATGTTGGAATCCTACTCACTTGATCTTGCTTTTTTTGCAGTAATTTTCCCCAGCATACAAATTATTTCAGAAATACAAATTCAAGGATATGATTAATATTTATGATGCATGCCTTGTACTATAAAAGAAGTAGCCCTTACAAATTTCACCCATATTTGGGTAGAGTTCTCTGACCTTACATTCTTTGGTAATTGAGAGTGATCAGTAACATGTAGGATAGAGTCACTGTGGAATAGAAATCTAAAATCAGCTGTTAATGGAACCCCAATCAGCCCAGTTTTCAAATGAAGAAACACTCTGAGCTGAACTATACTGTTCACATTGCTGTTTTTCTAATACGTTTTACATTTGTATCAGTGGACAAAAGACTCATCCAGACACAAGCAATTTATTTAAGTGTTGAGTCCAATATGTCTATTAAAGCTTAGTTTGTATGCAGACATTGACCATGAGCCTTTTGGGACTTGAGGAGTGTAGAAGAGCCAGGCATCTGCTTGTCTTTTGTGCCCTGAAAATGGTGTGTATCATATAGCTATATTTATACTAGGTATGTTTCTTCAGTTCTACAACTGAGCAATTTGGATAATTTTTTTCTTGCTTTTTGTAGCTTTCCCCCCCCCCCCCCCCCTTAGTTTGTGTGGAAGAACAGTCAAAGAGGATGTTTCATTGATTTTATTTGTCTTTGATTTTTCAGTGCTATCCTCCTTCTTAAGAAAACCCCGCTGTTGGACATTGAATTGTAGTACAACAGCAACAACACAGCTATGTTTGGCAGAAACTTTCACAGTGGAAGGAGGAAGAATTTTTTTTTTCCTTCAAAGTAAATTAATTTTGAAATCTATATGAAAATTTTTAGAAAATGTGACTTATGAATTTTGAGTGTGCTTATTCCCTGCTGTTATTCTTTAGGATTTATAAGATTAATTGAAAATTCATTTTTTTAAACTTGAAAGGGGCACAAAGCCATGTTCATTAGCTATATTATTTCTGACACTAAAGCTCAGTAGGAGCTAGAAGGAGGCTGGGCAGATATTTCCTGTTTTCTGTCATCACTTGAGAATATCTGAAAGCTGTTTTCAGAGAAGACAGAAGTACTACAAGACCCAGGCTAATGTTCTAACTCACCCTAAGGCATCCCAATTAACAAAAGTTACTGTCCCCATTATGAAAGTCATTGCCAATGAGTATCATTGGACTGAGATGTGTTCACTGGGAGACATCCTGATTAAGTAGAGCTCCTAAGTGTGTATCCTAATTAAATAGTGCATCTAATAATAGACATTGTAACAGGTCACTGGCTGGATGATAGGATATTCCCTCTGAGCAGGAATCTTGAAATTTGGTTTATTCCTTTATTGTGAGCTACTGAAAAGAGAAAACAAGATTACTCTATGTAAGGAATTTTAAATTTCTCTGAAAACATTCAAGTTATTTTATTTGGCTTACTGCATTCACATAGCACTATAATGTAATAAGAAGGAAGCTTCCAAATTAGAGATTAATTACAACATATATTGGTGATAGAAACTGGATTTCAGTCAAGCAAATTTACAAAAATTGTTGGATCAACAAACCTGTCAAACCTGACATCAGACGGCTGTCAGTGGGTGGGTAATGGTTGGGGTCTTGTGAGTCAGAGACATGTGATCTTTTTTGATAAACTTAAAAGGAAAGAGTCTTGATAGATCAAACCAAAGCTCAGTTGAACAGGGTGGGAAGTAGAATTTGGAAGTTTCTTCACAGTTCCAGAGATAACACTTGGAATAGTTGGTTGAAAGTAAACAAGTGGGAAGAGGGCTGGTAGAATAATGGAAAAATCTGTGTTGGTGACCTCAAAGTTCACTAGTTCAACATTTTGTGTTAAAAGCAGGGCCGAGGCGTGATCATCTTGACACCTTGTCTAGCTGAACCATAAGAGTCTAAAATGTGGGAGAATCTCCCTTCCCTGGAGATTCCTTCTGCCTCAGACTCTCCCATACTTGAGTGCTCAGGGAGATTATGAAGAAATGATACTTTGTAAGCGTTAAAATTTGGCAAATCTTGCCCACATGCTTGCATGTTCAACTTTAAATGTAAGCATTCCACATTTTTCACCTTCCTTGTAACATATATATGAGAGCAAATAATTATGTTTACATAGACATGGGGGAGGAAAAAATGCTCTTGTCAAGATATTATGTATATTTATATACAATATTGGGTGCCTTTGTATGTCTAACATGAGATCACTACATCTTCTGATTCTCTTATGAAAGTATTTCACACTTATTTTCTCCATATTATATTTTCTGACATTGATTACTATGTTATTGCTAGAAATAGTGCTGGACTGCTCAGCATAATACCTGCAGTTCCTCTCTCTGTTGAAATAACCACACCTGTTCCGGTTGTGATTGTGATAGGGAATTTGTAGTAATTTACGTTATCCCCAATATGCATACATGGTATTTTTTGTTGTTGTTGTTTTGTTTGTTTGTTTTTTTTAAAATAAAATTAAATATTAGTTGAAGTACTTTTTAAAGACAGATTCAGATGCAGAATGTGGTCGGATTCAAGATTTTGTTTTGGATTCAGTTCAGATTTTAATGTTCTCCAGTGCTCAGATTCTATGTTTTGCAGTAGAAACTTTTAATCTGTATTGCTTACAGTTGTATCTAAAAGCAATTATTCTTCCCATCTGATTTTTTTATATATCCTTACTCAATTTCTGTATGAGTTAGAAAGATACTTGTTCAGATTTTGAATGGTTTGTGAACAAAGCCTGTTATTTTTGTACCGTTAATGAAGGGAAAAGATAGATAAGGGGCTTAATGTAGGCATCTAATTTGTTACATACTTTTAATTTAGACTGAATGGTCTTTGTCCTTGCCTAAACAAATGAGCATTTAGTCTGAATGATCTAAATGAGTAAAAAAGAAGTAAAGAAATAAAGATTGAGGTAAAGGAATATCTGACTGGCAAGGATTTACACACTTTATTGAGAGCATGAGCAAGAAAATTGCCCAACATTTGGTAAAATATGCCATAAATGTAATGGGAAATCATTTTTTCAGAGTTATGTTAGTTACAGAGTTGTGCTAAGAATGTCTGTGTTGTATTTGAGATGTCGGTAGTTAGACTAATTGATCACTCTCTTCCCTTACTATCAAGTCTCATTCCTATCAATTAATTTAGCTGTACACGTTCAGCTCTTTTAGGAAGTAAAAATTTTGTGCTGCTGTTACTCTTCCTTCCTTCATAGATATCTTGAATGTAGCAAGAAAGCTGCTGTGTTTTAGTTTCTTCCTTTCCATTTCATTTTTCCATTTCCATTACTCTTTTATGGGGTAAAGCAAAGAAAAATATTATTACATCCAAGACGTTATCTGCCATAAAAAAGGAATTTGTACTGATATTCTCATTGAATGGCCTGGGTTGAAAAAGACCTTAAAGATCATTTAGTTTCAACTCTCTGGCTTTGGGGAGGGTTGCCAACTACTGGACCAGGCTGCCCATGTATTATACATTGTATGACATGGGCTTGATCTTCTACTGAGACCTATGCTCTGCATGAAATTGAATAAATAAAAAAATGCTATTGAAGAGGCATGCGTTAAAGTCTAATATTATTTTCCAGTAACAAGTCTCTGGATATAATGAGAAATAAGTCTGAGACTATTCGAAGGACAGGATACAGTATAAATTCTACTGCCCTTTTAGCCTGCAAAGATCAGCAGAAAATTTTCTTGTGAGCACTTTTTTTTTTTTCCCTAATAGGAAAAAAAATTGCAGTTGGTGATGAACACACTGCAGTTCATGACGTGATGAGGTATTCCCTGGAATACTCTTAAATTAAGTGCTACTGGTTTGAGAATCAACAGAACATCTTGACTAGAGTATCTGAAGTAGACAAATTAAATTTTAATCTTTGATCAACCCATCTTTAATCTGATCATTTCTGTAATTGAAAATCTAACATTTAATTATAGAGGCTTACATTAAAGTATTGAATACCAAAGGGTTCTACTGATCTTTTCTAGGCAGCTTCTTTTGCAGCTGTCATCAGAGAACTTTTGTTAGCTTCACTGATTCCATAAAGCAGGCAGTTTGTCCATGAATCTTTATGCACAAAAGTTGCTGCCTTTTTAAAAAACAAAAAACAAAATAGTTTTTAGCCTTGTATTTAGTCATTGTAACCTGACAATAGGGCTAGAATACAATAATGACTATGTTTTATATGGCAGAGGTTAGGAGTAACTAAAAGAAATCACTCTTTACACAGGAATTCTTAGTAAGTCTCATAAAGTAATAAAAAAAAAAGGAAAGGAGAAGTGGGATGGGATGAGTGTATTTGTGGTTGTAGGTCTCTTTACATCTGTTTATAGCAAAATGATGCAAGACAGAACTACTGTTAACTTCAAGAAATGTCATGCTAAGTTGCATTTCCCAATGGAAAACAGGGCATAATCATCTTTCCTTGCTCCTTAATGGCTTAAACACCTATTTCAAGGCCACCTACTTGTGTTTCTCAGTTCTTTCATCACCTCAGATTATCTGTCCTGATGTTGTCCTCTATTTGTAATGAACTCAGATTGAGCTGGGCTACTGCAAATAATGTAAATAGCAGTTTACCTTTGCCTCACTGCTACTGTGTGAATACTACAAAAAAATGGATTGTGTGTTTGGATTGGGTTATTATTGTTGTGCCATTGCAGAAACATCTCCACTGACAGATCAGACAATGCAGTGAACACGCAAGTGTTGCTTGTGGTCATGTGTAGGGGTGGTGAGGTCCTCTTCTGGAGCTTAGTCTGTGCTGTCACTGCTGTGTTGCATCTGGCTTCCTGGCACAAGAGATTTTCAGACACAGATTTCTTCAGGCTACTTGCCTCCTCATGGACATGAGTACACTTTCAAGGTTCTTCTCCAAGTACATCTTAGATGTTTCTGGCATCAAAATGTGTAGCAAGAGGTATGAAAATAATCAACGGATAGAGGAGAAATGTCTAAGTCACTTGTATAAGTCACGTTTGCTTTCATGAATATCTTAATGAGATATTGCTATTATGAATAACAGTAATATGAAGGAGTGTTGCGTAGGGTAATGTTTCTGTTAGGATGTTTTTCACACTTACTTTTTTTCACCAGAGATGTGTTATTTTTATGTGTTTCTAAAACCCACCCAGAAAAGAGCTGTAGAAGGCAAATTCCTTGCCAATTATACTGTGACTATATCTAGTGCTATTTTTGTTTTCCTTCTTTCTCTTGTTCTCTACTTTAAAGGTATCAGTTCCCTGGGGGCAAGCATTCTGCTAATAGGTGTTGAAAGAATGAAATGGGCTCTAGAGATGAGCTCAGATAATAATTTAGTGTTGTAAAAATTTTTTTTTTTTTTTAGTCCAAGAATTGAAGTCTTCTGTCTCTCCTCCATATTCTAGATTAATATGGATAGAAAACAATACAAGGAGTTACTTTGTCCATTTCACTCAGGCTAAGATTGACAATACCTATAACACTTCAAGGTGGATTTTCTACTCTTAGATACTTCCAGTAACAGAAATGTCACTGAACCCCAAGCACCTGGTTTGAATGTTTTTGCTGCCCTGCTTGTGTGAATGCTTTTCCTCTTTCTAACCTGAGTCTTCATTGCTGCAGTGTAATCATATTACTTTGTGTCCTTTATACCATGGGTGCAAAGAACATTTCCATCTTTTATGTAAGGTATTTTATTTAATACTGCATTTCCCTTGTTACTTATTTTTGTGAATTGAAAGATAGGTGTAATCTTTTTAAGTATGAATAATTTGCCTGGAGGATTACTGTTATAAATGTGTGAGAAAGAAAGAACTGTAGGCAAGATATCTGCTAAAACCAGGGGATGTACATGGCCATTTAATGATAAGAAATACCAGCGGAAATCTAAGATACTGCTGACTAGTAGAAGTCTGCATGATAACAAATATTAAGAGAGTATTTCTCACTGGATCCAAATAATTTTTTGGGAAAAGGGTAGGAGTGGTACAAAGGGATATCTGACAACGCTCAGAGAATTTAGACTTTTTGTTTCTGTGGTTTCTATAAAAAATAAATATCTGGATCCAAGAAATAGCTAGCCTTAAGAAAAGGAGATGTTTGTGAGCTCTTGTTTATAGGCAAACATACCTATACTTTTTTAGAGTATTTTAAAATGTGTATGTATTTAAATAAATAAATAAATAAATAAAAATCTAATGTTCTCTCATCAAAAGACTTGGTTATTACTGAGTTGCTGCTAAAAAGATAAACTGTGCTTCCACCATCCCTACTCTTTCCTTGTATAATCCCAGTGGCAAAAGTATTTTTACCAAAATCTGCAGAGAAACCTCATCATTTGTAATGATCATAGAATCATAGAAATATTTAGATTGGAAGGGAACAGTCATTCACTCCCAAGCCCCTGCCGTGGAGCTGCCATCCACCAGTATGGGCTATCCAGAGCCCCATCCAACTTGTCCTTGAGCACCACCAGGGATGGGACACCCACAGCTTCTCTGGGCAGCTGTGCCAGTGCTCCTCCTCCCTCTGAGTAAATAATTTCTTCCTAACATGTAACCTGTGTTTTATAATTTAAAACCATATATAAACTGTGATACACCAAGAAAAACCCACCACAATAGTGATTTTAAAAGTTCCAGGAATGGGATTTCTCTCTGTTGCTTTTCAGTTGTTCATAGAACTTAGATATTAGCTGCAGTCAATTACTCTCTGACAGTATTTGGAAGGGAGGGTTTAAGAAGTTGCGATGCTAGTGCAGAGCAGATTAAATGTGGATTACAGAAGATGCATTCATGTGCGTCCATGATGCTGGAACATACTTGGTAATCTTCACTGCTGCTCAACACAATTTGGCATGCACAGTGAACCGTCTGTTACCTGTAAGTATAAAGTAACTATCTTATTTCCAAGTCTAGGGATGAGAGTTTTTCTGCCTCTTGTACTCTGGATGTTAGATTATCAGGTTTTACCATGAATCTCACAGATGTGTTTGAAGAAAAAGAATAATAAATGGTGGAGTTGTATCATTAGCAAAACTCTTTTTTTGAGAAGGAATTCTGCAGCCCTTCTGCTCTGCAGAGCCGTTGTGAATTTGAAAGGCTGTTCATTAAGGAACCGGTCCTTTCTATGTCATGGATTTGTGAGTCTGCAGACTACTGAAATTTTTTAGCTCTGCCATGCAGTTTCACGGTAGTTTTCCTGGGAAAGGCTGAAAATAGTTTGTGGAAGTATTTATTGCATTATTTCTGGATTTTCTGCTGATGTGATATACTGCTTTGATGTCCCTTGCTACTTAACGACATAATGTCATCTGCAATGACTTCACAGTACAGAGAAAATATGGAAGTTTGCAATTGTTTGCCTGCTGTGCATGTTGATGGAAAGTTTGCACTGGAGTAACTCATACTGTTTGTCATGGCTCCCATTAATCCAAGATGCATTTCACAGCTGTGTTGGCAATGCTTTGAACAAAGGAGACTCAGACCTCTGTAATTTCAAATGAAATTTCAACTGAATTTCTGCTAATAATATAATACTGAAAGTGGTATAACCTTCATTAGCACATTTTCAGCATACGTTTTATGGAAGAAAAAAAAATAATAAAATATCCTGAGCTAATTTGCAAAAACGTCACTGATTATGATACCTATGTGGGTGCTCTCACCTTGGGAAAGGTGATAAAGCCAGTATCTATTAGCAATGTGGGAATATTTCTGCTATGCAGCTCTGTTTTAATAGAGTGCTGACAAATGTATTCAACATATTTTCATGCTGTCCTATATTTAGTGATTCTCTGTAGTATTTGCAGCCAGTAGCTGTATGCCTTTAGATATGCTATGCAGAAAAGAAAGGAAAATATGAAGGTAGGGAAGAAAACATCCTTTTATATTAGAATTTTTTTGGTGGAACAAAGGCATTCTTGTGCTGGTAAGTAGAGCACATAAAAATGCTGTGATACAGAACGAGTGTTTTCTTCTCTCTTGCGCATTTGCCTTTTTAATTAAAATAAGTTAACAACTAAGTACTATTTAAAGCTCTTCTGCACATGCCACAGGGCTTTCAGTGGCCTGTCATGATGAATCAGCATGTATTGAAACATTGCTATGTCTGGCAGACTTTGCTGTTTTGCAATAGTGTTGATTCAGCAAATATGAGATCGGAAGTCAGACAGCAGGGTACCATTAAAACATGAACCAAATGGTTTCTGAGGCTCCTTGTTACTTTAATGACATGAGCAGCTGGCAGAATGGATTTGCATTCATAGTATGAGGGGTAAGTAGCCACTCAGTCCCCCACTCAGTCCCATTTAGCACATTGATAGGCTTCATGGCATTTGACTGTTTGTGCAAAACATGTCCTCGAAATAAGGAGTGAAGCTCTAATTATTAAAAGAATCAATATGTTTTGTTAGTGGATTAGTAATAGAGATGTGACAGCTCTTTAAGGAATGACAAAACTGATGTTGACTTTGCTCGGACTTATTGTTTTCTAAAAATCAATGGTGCTAAAGGAACAGATGAGTGAAAATTTGAGGTACACAGGGATGCTATTCTACCAGTCTTAATTAGTGTTATCTCACAGCAAAGAATCTGCTTTTAACAGTTCCTTGTAGATGAGTCGATAAAATACGATGCAGAAACCTGAGTGTGTATGTTGAAATAAGATAATTTCTGTTCTCAATGTCTGGCACTTTAATTGATATCCCCATTATATGACATATGTATAGCAGGACCAAAGTTTATCTGTCTTTGGCAGTACTCTCATAAAATGATTTAGTTTAATTACCATCATCTGTGTAATCAGTGGGAGTTTTATGTAAATAAGAGAGAGAGATGGGTATGTAGCAGTGAGAAAAAATGTAGTTTTTTGATGAATGATGGGTTTAGACTTGGATTACTATGTTTATATTCCTTATGCATTTGCTTTCAGAAGTGCTACACTGGGTTGCGTGAGTATCCATATGGGGACTTCAGACCAGTCACCAGAATTAATATTGTGATCAGAGTAAAAGTAAATGTGTGTTGGGTATGTAAGCCTGTAATGAGGCCTATAAATTACGAGATGGAGCACCCTGAGAACAAAATCAGAGATGACTTTATATCTTCCTTGCATGAATAGTGTCATGGCCTCCTATTTTCCTTGACTTTGAAACAGCTTGTTAAGCAAGACAGAGACTTTGCTGTTTTCTGTTTCACAGCACAGATGTTCAAAGGAGCACACAGTGATCTCCTGTTAAAAATTACACATGCTTTGAGAACTCTCACAAACCAGCCCAAAGCTAATAAATAAACATGGCTGCTCCCAATCACCTACTTCCATTTCAACTGTGCGCAGAAAGAAACAGATGCATACAGCTGCTGTATTTATCACATCTTATTATAACTGCAGCAAGAAACTGTCCTTGCTGGAAATTTCTGATGATGGTCAAGTCAGAAATGTGTGTTTGTTTAGCTCACATATTTATTTCAAAACAATTTGGGTTTGGGGGAAAAAAAAAAAAAAAAAAAAAAAAAAAGAAAAAGAAAAAGTAATGAGTTTATGCCTAGCCTCCTGTTAGACTTCATCAGCTCCAAATTTTAGGCTATTGAATCTGTGATTCTGGGGAGGATTCAGAAGTTGAACTGCCTTCTTGTTAGGAATGAGTGCTTCCTGAGAAATTGGGATCAGAGAAAATGTTATTTCACCACTGCTATTAGCAGTAAAAAAGATGGGAACTTAAGTTTTAGTGAGCAGATGCTCTGTCTGCTCACAGTAGGCAAATATCAGCTTCAAACCCAAATTTAGATAAGGAATCTAAATTTCTTGATAACCAGACATATTGTGTTTATCTGTCTAGTCCTAGCTTCTGTCATTACTGTAAGTATCTGAGATAAAAAGAAGCATGTGTCTTCTATGTAAATAAGAGATTAATGGCATTTTTTTTACCATTGAAGCTGTTCTTCAGTTTGTAATAGCAGTCAAAGGGCTCCCGCAATTTAACTTCTTAATATAGCTTTTTCTCTCCCTCTTGTTCTTCCATTTCCTCCCCTTAGAAATTCAGCACAAGTGTCTATGACTTGTACTCAGCTAAGTGCTCTTCTCCAGATACGCTTACAGAGAATGCAGTTTTTCTAGAGAAGATTAGTTTCAGCATATGGTTGGAATGTAAGAGTTCTCTCCCATCACATTTAGCAGTCATATTGTTTTTGTTTTTTTTGGTGTGTGTGTGGGGGCATTACATCCAAGTGATGGTTTCATACTGAGGAAGCTTTATTTTCTCATTCCTCAGTCTCCATCACAAATTATTTTATACTAATGCGCTTTACTTTATTCTTGAGCTAAAAGATAATGTGAATTGTACAGAGTTTGGAGAATAATTATACTGGGCTTTCATTCATAAATTCGGAGCTCATGGGAGGTTCAGATGAATCAATGAAACCTAATTTTCAAGAGCTATTCCATTGTTAGCTCTTGCTCTTTGTCCTGTTAGTGATGGCTTTGTATTTGGAGTAATAAAATCAGCAGTTTCTTCCTAAATTGAAGCATATTAGCAGATTTGCTTGGTGGAAGTTGCTGTTTTGCTGAATTGTCTGTGATATTTTGAGTTCTCTTGCATGAGGTCTAGTCTGGAATGCAATCTGTTCTCCGAGAGATATACATTAAAAATTGCCTTTATTTTCTCAAAATGGGAAGACATTAACAAGGTATAGAGTCTGTATGCTGTACTGCCAGTTCACATGGCAACCATTTAAAATAAGAAGAACAAAACAAAACAAAAAAACCCGCACCCAAATAACCAAGAGTACAGAACTGCAATATAAAATGAAGGGACAAAAAAGAAAGAAGGTTGCTGTCTGTGTTTAATGATTCTACATCCTTCTATGCCTCCTTATTCTGTTACTTTTTAGTAAAGCAGTTATTGTGGAAATAGTTCTGAGCATAGAAATATTTTTGTATTTGCAAGAATAGCAGTGAATATTATCTCGCAACCAGAGAAATACTCAGTTTTGAGAAGTTAGGAAAATAATACAGATTAAACTAATTTCATAAGGTTGCCTCAGTTTTCTCAATGGATTTATTAATAGTGAAAGTCTATACTGTAATCGCAGCAGAGCAATGCCTCATCATTCAAAGGGCAGGAGTAGAACAGTGAGAAAAAATGTAGAAAATTGACTAAGCTGTAACTCAACATACTTAAAATATTAAATCTGCGTTGAACAAATTAGCAGGAAAATCCTTTGGGTTTTATTCATGTGTCAGTAAGGTTGGTGGTATGGTAGTATGAATAAATTGTTTAGAAAATTTTCAAACTTTGTATTTTAGCTGCAAGCATTTTTCCCTGCTGGCAGGAGCTAAAATTAGAGTAGATACATTTATATTGTTATATAAATGCACATTTCGCAACAACTGCAGATGCTGACTGTCCTTGCAGCAGCTCAAAGAGACATCAGTAGGTACATGGGATGATTGGGGGACCTTGCATATAATACATGGATAGCAATCAAGATTATGGATTTATTATGTAATTATGAAAATTGATCTATTGTGAATACTTCTTGGTAAATGTTTACCCACATTTATTGACAAAGTTTCCAACATACACCTTGCTGCCTGGGCACCATACTTAAAATTTAATGACTGCTTTCATCAAGAATGAATATTTATTGCCCATATGTAGGGAGAGAGTGGAAAATTACTGAACATGGAATGAAGTAACTCGTGTACCTGTGGTTCATTCCTAATGTGAACTGTGTCTGTGGTTCTCCCTAGGGTGAACTGGGCTGAAAAGACCCCAGAGCTCACAAGTTACTTCCAGAATGTGCCAAATCTGAAGACAAGCTTCAGTTAAGGGGATGTTAAACTGCATATTTATAAGATCTACCTATATCTGCAGCTGTGTATTTTTCTTGAGTTAGTAACAAAACTATTTTACTTAAAAGTCTATTTATTTAATGCTTCTCTTGAAATATGGTTTTATGTTGTTATGTTGGCAAGCAGTCTGGGGAGAGGAGTTTTTGGTGGCCGAGTTGGCACAGAAGTATGTTCAGGAATATGTTCTGTGGCAAATGCTCCTAAATGTGCCCTAGAAAGGATCTGGGCTGGAGCAAGCTAGTGAATGTCCTACCAGGCAGAGCTCAATTGAATCCATGATGGAGCTCATCAGTGGGACTGCAGCTGCTGCATGCTTGAATGGCTCTGAAAAGCAGAGCTTTAGGGGCTCTTCATGATTTTTTGCCTTTCTTTATAAGAGTGAGGAAGAGACACTCAAAATAATACCCATGCCAAAAGATCTTGTAAAAGATAAGGTGCCATCTGATGATTTTATGATTCAGTGGACAGCTGAAAATAATGCTGTTGCTGAATCAATCTCTTGCTTGATTGCAGCAATGTGATGATATTTTGCAACTGCAAGTCCTCCTGCAGTTGGTAGGCAGCCATATTTTTTATGACTACACTTGCTGTTTTAGCTTACATATACACTAACAGCCAAGTGGGTCAGAAAGACTCAGTAGCATGTATTTCTCTCTGAAAATTTATCTGCACATCTCAGTGTCCTGCTTTCTGCAGAGAGCAGACAAACACTGCTGGGTAGCTTTAACCTGCTCAAGTAGTTATTTTACTGATAGGATGAACATCCTGTACCTGGCTCAGTAGGGTGAGAGACTGACTCTGTAGCTTGGCAATTCACCTGGGAGAGAGTAGGCTTTTATCTTGGCTTTTTCTCTGCTTACTCCCATTCACAGAAAAGTACACACATCTGGGCAACATTGCACAAGCCTTGTATGAATGGGCACTGGGGAATACAGCAGACTAACCTAGGCTGATGCTGTTATATGATTCCATTATGATATTTGCACACGAGAACTGGCCAAGAAAATGCACTGTCAGAACAAGAAGTTCAGCCTGTCAATATCAGTTGCTTTGCTAACTGCAGCTATGTCAAATTGCTCCCATTCTACTTTGGGTTTGGATTATCTCCAAAACGATGGATTCTCATCTGAATTACCTTGAGACAGAGGTGAAAGAAACCAATGTCTAAATAGCATCAAGACTCATTTACTGTGCTGGAAATCCCCTGAGAACAGTCCTTCTCTATTAGGCTTTGATGGGGGAAAAACATCATAACTGGCTTTGATATTGCTTTTAGAATTGACAGATCAGCACATGAGGTAGGTAGCACCTTTTATTTTGTGTGGTTTCCTAAGCAATAGTCAAATGCTATTTGCTCAGAGACTTGCTTTAGCATACCCCTTTAACACCCCTAAGGATGATCTGTGCTTGCTTACCACTCAGTTTAAATGAGAAACAAGGCCTTAGACAAGGTCACAGAGACATTCCTTCACCTTTCTTATGTAAACTTTAATATGCAGAGAAAGTTCACTCTTCTCAGTACTGTTCTAATTCAACAGAAGTAAGCCTTAAGTTGTTTAGCCTTGTACCTGATGCTGTGGCAAGGCAAAAGAAGTGATTGAAAGAACTGATTCATATCTCCAAAGAGCAAGGAAACAAATCACAAAGCTTTGCTTAAATTTACACTGTATACTGGCTGTTTCTGTGGCTTGTTTAAATGGTCTAATAGGCTGTCTAGTAGTGATACAAAGGAAAACCTTGGATTTGGGGTTTTTGAGGGTTTGCTTTGATTCCTCCTCTGTATGGTGAAGTCTCATTATTTGAGTAGTGAAAGAGAATTTCTGCACAATAGCTTAAATTTCTCACAGGAAAAAAAAGGTTTTGTTCTTATTGGCCTATATTTTTGCATTTTTGTCATAGTCATATAGAACCATTTTTTTTTTTTTCTAAATTAACTGGGTATTATGCAGTACCAATAGTGGATATGCTAAATGAGCACTGGACCTTTAAGGTTAGTTGCTTGCTGGCTGTCTCACATACTGTAAGCCTTAGCTAATGCTGTGTTTGTATGGCTGACCGTACCTTTAGGTTGCTTAATTATGACTAAAATTGCCTTTACTCAAATGTGTTTTAATTGTGGTTCCCCATAGGCCAAACTACAGTATCAAAGTGTATGAATCTGAGTGTTTTATGATTTTTTTTTCTGTATAATGAGCAGAGGCGAAGTCTTTAGCACAAATGGATTACAATTCCCAATACTAGATGAGAATGCTTTAGAACTGCAGCACGCTTTTCTTTTGTTTGACATCCCCTTGTCCTCAATGTTTTTCTAATCCTATTATTTCCTTTCTTCAGAAGTAGAGAATACAGTAGCTGCATCCCTCAGAGGAAAGGACAAACTGACAAGATCACTTGCTGCATTATGCTGTGTTGATAGATTGTTTAAATCCTGCATTCGTAATGCAGATGGAAATAAACAGTTTCTGAGCAAAAGCTGATTAAAGAATTTAGCTAGAATTTTGTATCACAAAGAAATTGCTTACTAAAGTAAAATAAAAACAGTGATGGGACCCAAGTGATTAAGCAAAGAAACCAACAGAATGACACCAACAAACATCCAAACAAAAGAACAACAGAGAAAATCAGTAAGAAACACAAAAGCCTCACCTGGTGCAGTCCTCCAGAATAACCTATCACTCATTGCAGTGAATTCACTCAACACTACCACAGGAACTTGAGGGGAAGTGATGCTGAAATGGGATCACGTGGCACAAAGCAGCCTGAAACTTCAGTTCTGTGAAGGGAAGAGAGCCCTGTGGTAAGGATTTACTCTAACAAGCTCTACAGTAGGTTGCTTCCTTTGTTGTCTGTTACTATGCACATGCAGAAGCTGCGGATGTAGATGAGATACTCAGCTCCTAATTAGAGCTGAACCCTTCTATTCCCTTGACCTTTAGGCAGATTTGGGCTAAGAGTCCAAATCCTGCATTGAATATTTTCTAGATTGAGTTACCTTTTGTTTCTTTGTGGTGATATTAGAATTCCAAGCAGACGTGGGGGTGAGGTTTTATTAGGTCAATAGTGATCTGGCTTCTGATCTGTTGTTTCTACAGCGCTGCTTAATGCCCACTAATACATCAATAAAGCATATGTATTGCATTTAGGTTATTTTCTTGAATTTGCTGGAGCCTTCCTTTCTTCCAGTAATCCTGTATTTATAAACTTTCATAATAAAGATCTGATCTGGTCTCTAACATACTAGTTTTGACTCATTTAGGGTCATCCTCTGAAATGCCTCATAGGACCTATATTTTTACTTCATTTTCTGTTAACAGAAATCTAAGTGTACTGTTAGAAGTTTATCACTGTGAATTTTCAGCTACACGCTGACTCCAGGTGAAATATATATAAAAATATCTTAATTGAATAAGCTATTCAAAAAATCAGTGATCACAGGGAAAATGCAAAAGAATATAGACTACTTTAGGTAGCAACAAGTGGACAATTTTATACATAGCTTTTTGGTACTTTGGCTGACTATTGAATGTAGTGCTTTCTTCTGGCAAGTCAGCGATGACAAAGCATGTGCCAGGCCATACCAAACCAGCAGGTGTTTGGAAAACTGCTGGAGTGCCAGCCCCAGACTCAAAAGAAGCTGCAATGGTGAGAGTGCAGTTGTCCTTTGATGTAGCAGCCAGAGGCAGTGCAGTGCCTCCCAGCAGAGCAGGTGAAGCTGAATTTTGTTTGTTGGAAGTGCCTGAGGGGCCTACCCTCAACCCTGCTGCTCCTAACAGAGGTTAGAGAGGAGGAAGATGGTGAACCAGAAGGCTGATAGAAAAGTCTAGAGAGTTGTTTTTGATGCTGAGGTTATGGGAGGCAGAGGACATCAGTCTCTTGTGCCAGAGTGGTCCAAAGATGCCCCCAACCAGACCCCCTGCTGCATATCATCCTTCCTCTTGGTTCAGCAGCTGCTGTGCAGCCCAGGGCTCCCACTCAGGCTCAGGAAGCAGCAGGAGCACAGGCACGACATCATCTTTGCTGCCTGCTGCTGTATGCAGCTTTCTTGACTGTTTCTCTGTGTCCTCTCTGCAGTGCTCCTGACACCTGGCCTGAAGCACAGACGCCAGCTAGGTGTGCTAATGGGGCTCAGCAGCCTGTGCCTGTAGAAATAGAGCTTTTAGATTAAAAGCACCCTGTGATGTTACTTACATGATCTTTGCCACCTTATTCTATAAGGTCTTTGCAGTATTGATCCTTGTACTCACCTCTGGTGGTGTTAAGTATTTCATTTCGTCAAGCATGAGAAAAATCTGGGACAGAGATGTGCCTAAAGGAAATGCAGGCGGCAGAACAGCAGAGCAGGAAGTGGAATCCAGGCCACAGCCTCTCCTCCTGGCCAGGAGGATCGCTCATGTTTGCCTGCAGCATTGCCTGCCTTCTTGGATCTGCAGCGAAGCACTGTGCGTCTCTGTTAGCTCTCCTAATTTGGACCTGAGAACCCAGAAGCCGAAGCCATTCTATGATTGTATTCTATGATTTTTAATATAATTTAAAAGCATAACAGTGTACAAAATCTGAGTATAGTTTGGTACTTGGTTATGTGTTTACTGGCACAGTAGCCCTGACTATTTGAAAAACCTTCTGTGTTACTGATGGAAAGTGTGAATAGCAAATTTTAGGTGTCTCCACTTTCACCATGCCAGAAAATGGCTTGAAATAATAATAGTTTATAAAAGGTCATGAGAGATGTCTTTGGAAACTACAGACCCCTCACAGTTTATCCGCAGTGCCTGGAAAATTATGGACAGGTTTTTCTTGAGTGCAATCGAAAGGCAGGAAAGGAACAAAGCTATTATCAGATATAGTTGGCATAGGTTCACAAAGGGAAGGTCCTGCCTTAGTAACTTGATCTCCTTTTATGATAAGGTCTTGTCCCTGGTGGGTGAAGGAGAGGTGGTAAGTGTAATCTTTCTAGCTTTTGTTAAGGCCTTTGATACCATCTATTACAGCATCCTTCTGGACAGATTGTCCATCTTTGAGATAAACAAATTCATGCTACGCTGGGTGGTGAACTGGCTCAATGGTCAGTCTCAAAGGATTTTAGTGAATGGGGCTACATCTGTCTGGCAGATAGTCACTAGTGGTGTCACTAGGGACAGTTCTGTTCAATATTTTTAACAATGATCTGAATGCAGAAGTGGAATGCATCTTCAGCAGACTTGCTGATGACTTGAAGCTGGGAGATGCTGTTGAATCCGTGGAGGGATAAGAAACTTTGTAGAGGGATCTGAATAGATAAGAGCACTGGGATATTAGCAACAATGTGAAGTTCATCAAAGGAAAATGATGGGTGGCTCTGCACCAGGAAAAGAGCAATGCTGGACACAGGCACAAGTGGCTGGAGAGCAAATAGAGATCTGTAGGCGCTGGTGACAGCAGGCTCAGCATGAGCCAGCAGTTTGCTTTGGCAGCCCAAAAATTAAAGGACATTTTGGGAAGAATTAAATACATTGTAACCATATGATTAAAAGTAGTGATTCTCCCAATGCATTTAGAGTTGGTACAGTTTCACCTTGAATGCTGTGTGCAGTTCTGGTCCGCACAATACAAAAATGATGCTAACATTCTTAAATGCATCGAGAGGAGTGTAACCAAGCCAGTAACAGGGCTAGATAGTGTCACCAGGACAGGCTGAGGACACTTGTGTTGTAGTCTGGAGGAAAGAAGACTGAGAGGTGACTTCATTGCTCTCTGTAACTTACTGAGGAAGGGAAATGCAGAAGGACATGCTGGGCTCTGCTTCCGGGGAACCAACAACAGGACACGTGGGAATGGCACAAAGCTGTGCCAGAAAAGGCTCAAAAAATTGTTTGTTCTGAGAGCAGTCAAAAACAGAGCAGGCATAGTGGTATGGTTGATGCCCCATACCCGTAATTACTCAAGAACCATAAGGACAGCACCCTCAAGAATATGCTTTAAGTTTTGATTAACAGACAGTTGGACTAGATGATCTTTGAACGTCCCTTTCAGCTGAACTATTCTATCATCAATGTCATGCTTTGCTTGAAAATTAGATAACTTCTTCCCCAGCTGAGAACATGATTGGTGCAGTCCAACCCTTGGTGTGTAGGGCTGACCTGCAGTTGCTAGCTTTGAGGTGTTTGTAGGCTGAATATCTCTTGCCTACGTTATTTGCTTTCATGACACTCTTAAAGCACAAGAATGAATTTATCCTGGGCTTAAATAGTTCATCAAATGCAAATGTGATAGTGAGAAGGGCATGTAGCACATTACCTGCACAAGTCTCTAATATGCTTTTGGCTATTGTTGGTTATACTGAGGTCTTTCAACTTTCACCTTCCAATATCAGTAGGGCTCAATTTCAGTTTAAGGAAGAAGAATATCTGTTGAAGAAAATGATAGCAATGATCCTTCTGGCAGCAGAGAGAGTGTAACTGTAATGACTATTTTTAATGCAGCCTATACATATGCAATACAAACCTATATACTTGGTGTAATTTCTAGACCATTTCAAAAGAAAAAAAATGTATGCTTGATTCTGATTTATTAGTTTAACCCTCTGGATGTTGGTTTTAAAATATGTCATTTAAGAAATAGTAATATAAGCACACTTAGATCTGGTTGAGATTTTGCATATGCCTTAAGGTCTAGAAGAACCTCAAACAATTGAAGTGAAGAAGCAGTGTAATGAGGAGGCTGTATTAAATTATGCAGTGCTAGTATTCTTGCTCTCAAAATTTTGTGTGTTACAAGCCTACCAACTGTACTAAAGCTAAGTGGGATGGTTGAGGAAAGGAGTAGGTGGGAGTAAAACTTTCCCATAAGCAATCTAGAAGAAAAGGAGGGATGAACACAAGAGGAGGCGAAAGAAAATTCAGTAAAACATGAAAGTTCTGGCTGTATAGATTAAACTGTCCTAGGGGCTGTTTTTCCTGATGTATGATGATCACTTTTCTAAATCATGATGCAAACTCTTCTGAAATGTGTGAGAATTTTGCATGCATAAGAGGGGCAGGATTTAGCCCCATATGGCTTATCACTTTGATCTTCAAAGGTCAATTTTGTATTGCTGAAACAGTTCTTCGTAAGTCCCCAATTAATTAGGAAAACACTTCTCTGCAGAAACAAAAACAAAAACAAACAAACAAAAAAACACATGCATCTGCTCAGTGTTGCTTTTTTTTTTTTCTTTTTTTTTTTTCCCCACTGTGCAGAAATTACTGACAGGGCAACTAAAACGGTATTTCCCATTCTGCTCCCTCAGATCTTACAGAACAGCAGTATTGCAGAGTACACCCTCACTAGCTTTTTCATTCTTTTTCATCATTCAACTCCCCATGAATGAATACAATAATAGATATATTTTGTCTTAGAGAGCTCTGTTTTCTTTGGTAGAAAGAAATTTGATTATCCCTAGTCTTTTACACAGCATCTTTCATATAAACTACTTCCTGAAACACACTGAAGAATAACAACAGCAACATCAAAGAAAGGAAAAACTAAAATAGGGAATACTAGAAATAGACAAGGGAGAAAATGAAGTCTGAAAAGAAATAACATGTTAATGGGGTAAGTAATAAATTTCACGTGGCAGAAAAAGCATTCACACCTAAAGTTACTGACAGAGTGAAGAAGTAGAAAAGCCCATGTTAGATGAACTGAGTAAAATGAGAGTTAATAATACCTTTGGGTAAATTTGCTCTAGGTATTAGCTGAAATTCTTTGAAATCTATAGAAGCAGCTTACCAGTATCTTCCAGATGTTTTGCAGTGTTCGGGTATTTTGTCTGCATAGGAAAGCCTTTTAGTTTTAGATGTTATATTTTTTATTGTGAATGCTCATATATATATATATATATATATATATATATATGATGCATATGCATATATATGTATACATGTACACACTCACACGAGAGCTGCTCTGAAAGTAATGCCTCCTGTTTTTCTGTGGTGGCCCATGAAGTTAGAGGCCAATGTTGGTGGTATGGCAGAAGAGGCTGAACCTTTCTGACAGTGTTCCATTACATTTTGTTGCTGTACAAGAGATGGCAGTAAAGTGGCAGTCTGACTAAATGGTATCTGACATGGAAGCACATATGATGCAAGGGTCTGGAATAGAATTCCCCCATGTGGAAAAAAATTGCACCCATTGACATACATTGACACTTGCTAGATATTTGTGGAGATCACACAGGTAGTGAGGCAGTGAGTGAAGCATTTCAGCAGTGCTGACAGTGACGTGAAAGATCAGACACATTCCAGGTGGCCATGCACAGCTTTTATACCACAAAATGAAGAGTGCCTTGATCAGTTTGCCTATTTGATTTGACATGAATTGACAGATTATGACCTGGGAACTGTGTATTGGCTTCAGTGCATTTGAAAATGATGGTGGTAACACTGGGATATTACAAAGTTTGTACCAAGTGTGTCCCACAGATGCTCACGCAGGAACAGAAACAACACTGCATGCATGTTTTTCAGGATATGCTGATCCAATATGAGGGTGAAGGTGACAGTTTCCGGGATCCCATCATTACCTGTGATGAGATGTGATGTCAACACTATGAGCCAGGGTCATGTGAATTGATGACATATGAATTCCCATTTAATACAGCCCACAGAGGGTAAAGTGATGTGCACTGCTTTTTGGGATAGGAAAGGAATGTTCCTTTTGGATTTCCTTGAAATTAGACAGAGCATCAACTCTGGCTGCTGTGTGGTGGCACTGACTGTGCTGAAGGTTTGAAGAAGACAGTATTTCCCATGCAACATATTACCATCAGACTCCATTCCAGTTTGAAGACTGGAGTAAATTGCCTGTCTTTGCTTCACTGTTATACTGCACCCACTATATAGTTCATATTGGTTGCCTTTTGATTTCCATCTATTCCAGCCAATGAAAGATAGACTGTGTGAGCAAGCATTTCTTACCAATGCCATCATAGCAGCTGTGAAACAGTAGTGCAGCATGCAGGCTCTTGTTCCTTTCTGGCAAAAATGCACAGCTAATGGTGGTGACTGTTGAGAAAGAGTGTTTTGTAGCTGAGAATTTAAATAATTACTAATTATTAAATAATGTTATAGTGCTTTTTAACTGTTACAGTTTCCATGCAAATAAATAGGAGGCAATACTTTCAGATCAACTTACATTTATACGTGAGTGTGTGTATTTCAATTTTACTCTGATGCTGTCAATAATTAACAATATCTTAACATGATTGGTTTATGTGTGAAATTAGAAATACCACTTTTTACAGATGGAGGAAGTAGAGGTTATGATTCTCCAGAGCTGCAAATAGCACAGCTAGAAACACATCCTCAATCTTCTGAATAAAATGAGATTAAAAAGCATTTCTTCTCCCATGGATTACTTTCCCAATTGGCTTTATATGTCAAGTGAATGAAATAGAGTGTTGTTAGCAGAGGTATTTTGCATGAACCAAGCTGAGAAGTTGCACTTTGTTTATGTCAGACTCTGCAGAATTTGGACTTTATAAAGTCCCTGCTTGAATCTTCTTGCACTGAAAGTCAACTTGAGACAGTAGGCTGAACGATAAATGCTACAGATTTAAGACCCATTCAGCAGGGGACTTATGTGCACATTACTTTAGATGTATTCAGAATCCCACAGATGATTCCATTGCCTGCATGTTCACATGCTGGGAAAAAATCAAGTAAGGAAGCCAGTCTGAGATTTATGATAATACTACTACTGAAGACTTCTGAAGGAGGAATGCAGCGTGATCCTATTTCATGTTTGAATGCTCTAGAAGAATATACTGTGGGGCATTCTGTTTAATCGGGACTACTATTTTTCCCAACACAAAATGTGTGAGGAGGAGTGAAGGAAAAATACGTAGTTAAAAAGGAACATTCACATTGAACTGAGCTCAGCTGGTTGCTCTAGAAGGTATGATTTACTCTAACCACAGGTATTTCAAATGAAGAGATTTTGAGTGCTCTGAGCAGGAATTTACCAAAGAAGATTTGACCACAATAGGAAATTGCTAATTATGAGTTGCTTAAACACAACGTGCACAACTCAATTACTATGAAAATTCTTGCAATTGTGCAGAATATATGACTACATTATTGCCAGTCTTGGAATTATGGTCTGGACTTACCTCACTTATCAGAATGATAAGATCTAGTCAAACTGTTTAAGATAATTAAAATTGCTTTGAATATTGCCACAGTAATTACTTGTTTTGGAGCAAAAGCAAAGATAAATTGGCTCTTGAATCAGTGGACTCCTAGGTAATAGTCTTTTTGTATTCTGTGTACTTCCCAGGAATGCAGTGGTGCAAATGAGTTCCTAAATGCAAATCATTTTGTATGATGTGCTATAATGATGAATCAAGGATAATTTGATTCGCATGGCATTTTTCCACACACCTACTCATCTCAAGGAAGAAGGAGAAATTTATCTGCCTTTCCACCTACATAACAACACAAGGCTTAGATAAAATAAGCTCCTGGTGTTGATTTAGTTGCTTGGATAAATATATTTGTTGTGCCCTAAGTAAATGTGAAAGAAAAAGCATAAAAATGTGTGCTGTCCCAAAGGTGGGTTCAGAAGCACAAATGTCTAAATCTGTACTTATGCATCTTTCCCTTTCACCAAGCATCAGCAGGGCAGTATTGTAGTTTGTAGCAAAAAAGTAACCCAAGTCACTTCTCTTTCATTTGTAATATGTGTAGCATAGTGTGAACTCCTATTTCCTGTTATTGTTAACCTTAAAAAAATATCTGATTTTGAACCTCTTTTTTAAAAAAAATATAGCTCTGTGAGAACTCTTTTTCTATGCTATTATTTAGTATAGTTTCTAATGAAACTCCAAATGGTGGACTAGGTTTTGCTATAAGCTTGCAGAGCTATAGCTGTACATTGTGCTCCATGAGGTTCTGATTAGATATATAGGAAGGCATCTCAAAGACAATGGTACTTCAGAAATCAGATCACTTTTCTTCATTCTGCAAGCACAGTCCCCTTGAAGACCATGCGAGAATTAAAATTAATTAAATACACATTTCTGTGTCTGAGCAGTATTACTTCAATTAATTTATCTTAGCAGACAGGCAAAGCTTAACAAACAAAACAAAACAAAACAAAACAAAACAAAAAAACTCTCCTATTTGAAGTTATACAGCAGTTTATGCTGTAGGACTTGTTAAGGTAAACATCAGCAGTGCTCGGTGCCTGATTAGCAGATGGAAGGGAGCAATCAGAAGAAATTCCCTGCTGTTATATTTTAAATTGTGCAATCTTACTCATCTGTCTTTAATGGCCACATATTTGCTGTGCTTTGCTTTCAGTTTGAATTGCTGTTTTGCTTTTTGTTGGGTGAAAGGGCTTGTCTTACTGTATACATTCCCTTTGGTGTGTGAGAAAAACTTTAAATCACTTTCTCTCCCCCTTTAATTCCTTTCTTATGATTTATCTGAGTACTTATTTGAGGATGAGCTTACTAGCAGGGTAAGATAGAAGCCAAAGAGGAAGGAAGGAAGTAGACAAGGAATTTTATAAGATAAATTCACTGATAAATTGTTGGAAAGATGCAATTGTGTTAAGCGATAAAGTGCATTTGGGCTGAAGTAAATGAGGAACACCTTTGAATTAAAGGACAGTTGAACTAATGAACACTTTTGAAACAGTTAGTCCTGGTGTTTTGTAGAGACACTTTGATCAGTGCCTGTGGCGAATAAAGGATTTTGCTTCTTCCAATATATATAAATATATATATAATTGTTTGTATATCCTTCAGTATGTTTAACCTTTCTACATGTAAAAAAAGGATTTCCCTTCCTTTACTATTTTTCTGCTTTAGATACAAGAATACTACTGAAAGCGTCTATGTGAATAGTGGTGGAAGATAATTCATGCTTTCAAATGTAGATGTATTTCTGGGTGGTATGTAGGTAGAGAATTGTCTTACTTTAAAAAATGGTGATTTTATATTTTCCAAAGTCTACAATGAGTAGGGAATATAATACAATAAAACACGGAAGTCAAATGTTTAGAAAATGCCACTCACGTGCCATAAAATGCCATCAGATTTTCCAGCTGATGGAGGTTTACATGAACAATACCGAGAGCAGTTTGGAATGAGGAAGTGCTGTAGAGGTCATTCTTGCAAGGGTGGCAGGCAGAGATATTGCTTCACAGCACGCTGAATGTCTGGGCAAGGAATGAAGGTACCAGATCTTGACCAGTTTTCATCTGAAGGGGTGATTTGAAGAAAGATACTTAACATTCAGTTGTGTTCTCTTCAAATTAACTTGTCCATGAGCAAAGCTTCTGTCTAACCCTATAAATTACTGGTTGGCTTATGCCCCGGAGTATAAGAGTCTACTGCCCTATTAAATTGTTTTTGTTCTTTCTAGTGTAACATAGTTTGCTCTCATTTTTCACATAATTATCTAATGAACATTCCAAACTATGAAAAATGAAGCTCTTTTGGTGACTTCAGTGAGAGTTATGCAGTGTGAAATAAAACTTCATAAAAAAAAAAATTAATGAAATTGATAAACTAAAACTAGTAACCAATTGTGTCTTGTGCAATTTATTGTTATAAATACAATTATTCCAGATTTATGGGAAATGGTTTTATTTTTTGGCATATTGTCTGAAACTGTACCTTAAAACAGTGCAATTACTAGAGACTTAATATCTAGCCAGCACTTAGTATCCAGTCAACACTACTTACTATCTACAGCCAATGTAATGTAGGAAGTCATCTTATTTGAATGTATAATATATAGCTGTTCAATATGTAAGTACAGGATCAAATTTTAAGCCATTGTTAATAAGCTTCAAAATCATTATACCTGGGATTATTCTTCAATTAATATTTTCAATTAATATTTTGGTTCATTAATATTAAAAAAAAAAAAAAAAAAAAAAAAGATCCTCTCAATTCCAGAACACCAAATTGCTTGTCAAATATATCTGATGCCTTGGTTTAAGTTATCCTAGAAATGCAAAAACTTCTTACTTCAAAAAGACTTTCTTACAGCCTTTAGAGATTTATGTATCTGCCTATACATTCAGATTCTTGCGTATGCTATTTTTCTTGGCCAGTTTTCTAAGGTCTGTTAAAAACTCTGCATACGCACATATGAGGGTATAAAAATATGCTTTCAGTTTTAGAGCTATTCAGATATTCTGAGAAGCTCCTTAGAAATTTATCTAAATATGTTATGCAGATCTGTTCATAAAGGAAGAGAAAAAACATGGTGTGGTATATAAGATGTGTTGGACCAGTAGTTTAACAAGAAGACATAGTTGAAAGGAACATGCAAAAGTGAAAGACTTTGTCATGGTGCTAGCAGAATCAAACTGATTTTTGAAGCTTAAGGCTGTAGTAATGGAGAAAGTCAAAGGAAAGCTGATCTTTAGAAACTGGGAGGCCTTAGGCTCGAAGTGATGTTGAGGGAGCACCTGGAACATCTGAAGTTTTAACTCATATTCGTGTTGACCAGATATATTAATAGAGAAAAAATCTTATCAAGATTGTTTTAGTGAGGATAGAGACACCTCCATGTCACAAAAAGTGCTTGATCTGCAGACTGTTGAATCAAGATTTTTTAATGAGAATAAAAACAGCTCTTTTTCTCAGAGGGTTGTTCAACTGGAGATTGTTGAAGGCTACGAGGACATGCCAGCACGTTTACTCTGTTCTGCTCTTCATGTATCAGAGACAGAAAATGTACTGTCAAGGCTAGGTGAACTGGAATAGTTGTTCTGTAGATATTCTTGCAATTAGAAATCCAGTGAGCAATTCTGTCAAGACTGAATTAAACTGAGAGCTGACAAAGCATTTATAGTCACTAATTTGAAAACAACAACAACAAACATCAAGAAGATTACTCTGTATAAAAATGTGGAACTTCTGAGGAGATGCTAAAAGGAGAATTGTTAGGCAAACAGAGAATTGTTAGGCAAACTTGGAAGCAAACTTTCTGTCCGTTGTGTTAATAGGTAGATAAGAATTCCATGTCCTTTCCTGTCATCAGTACAATTTTATTAGGAGGGAAGCAGTTTGGCCGTCAATCAAAATAACAGTATGCTTTCTTCATAGTCCATTCAGTGACAAACCAAATTCAGTACATAATTAATTACTTAAGCTTATCCAATCTGTCTTAATTACTAAGAAACAGGTGTTTGCCACTCATACTTGATCTAAGAAATGCTGGTGAGAATTTTCATGTCTCTGGGAAGTTACTGTGAAATAAGATGCGGATGAATTTATTTTCAAACTCCACTATAATTGTCCATGTATCTGCTATTTTCCTATAAAATCAGCTTTCCTTTTTGAGAGAGTAGACTTATCAATTGTTCAAAGTAGATGGAAGTTTGCATACTCCTCAACCTTATATTGGTGTATCTTTTATTTTTGATTTTTTTTTTTTTTTTGGTCATATTGACTCTGGGAAAATTGTATTTGAGCGAATCATTTAAGTCCCATTGTACCAATTAACTGTCTGAAAAGGTGATATTGGCTTTGTGTATAGGAGTGCTGGAAGAAGTCTTTGAAACCTGGAGAGAGATTTCAACAGATGGTTTAAAAATAGTAAGAATACGCTTCATTGAAAATACCAGAGATTGCTAGATAAGTAAAAATATTTTCTTCCACCCTTGCTAATCACTAGATTTAGTCTTTTGGGTAAGTTGGGCTTCCTTCCAACTAGATGAGAAAAAGAAATCTCAGTCTTCTTTTAGGGCAAAATCTTGATTGTTCTTTTGAATTTATGAATCTGTCTGCTAATTCTGTGTATGTTCCCTTGTGCTTGCAGACCTAAACTGACTGTATTTTCTCCACTGCCACAGACATGTTTTTACTGTGCCTGTTGATTTTAAATCATGCTGTCAATGTGCCCAAGTCAGGCTTGGCTTTCAGTGCCAATCTGAGACATGCCTTGTAATAAGGCATAGCAACGCTGTGTGAGTGTCAGTTCAACTAAAGATATCCCGTGTGGAATTGTCTGTGAGCTTTTATCATAGACACCATCGCCCTTCTGCTTCTTGAGGACCGACCTGACTGCAGCAGCCACACAGATAGTAAAAAGTATTATTTTCCAATAAGAAATTAGCATCCCCAGAGGACTGAACCACTGTTAATTCCATTTCACAAGTGTAGCACTCTTAATGTCCTTTTCACATAAAGGATTTTACTCCAAACACCTTTGTAGCATTGCAGCTGGAGGAGTCTCTTTAACTGACTGTCACATTATATTTCTTTCCTGAAATGCTTCTGCTCTTGACCACAATTGCACTGATGGTGAGAAAACTAAGCAACTAATATCCAACATAGACCTGTGGTATTTTGACTGCTACTGGAATTCAAAATCTGAAAAAGTTAACATCTCAAAATTCAGATTTCTATTAGCTTTCATTGAGCTCTTATGGGATTTGAAAACATGCATCTCTCTGGAATATTTTTGTGCAAACTACCAAAGAATCATTATTGTTTACAATTTGGAAAGAGCTAAGTGCCGTACTTGTTCATCTCCTCTTCCTCTTTACAAAAGAATGTGTATTTCACTGGTGGAACTTCTTAAATAGGCAGAGAAAGTTCTCTGAAAGTCTTGGAAATAAAGGATCCATTCCTACTGTGTATTTTTTCTACTTCAAAACTTGACAATGATTAATCATAAGGCATTGCAAACAAAGGTGCATTATTATTTTAGCTCTAGACATTAGTAGAATATTTTGTTTCTAGGATCAGCACTAATATTATTTGTGCAGTGAACAATGAGTGAGTGTAGCACAGCTCTCCAGCCTTTGCTTTATTATCTTTCCTTTGTCTTCTATGTTATCTTCATTTTTTATTCTCGTTTGCTACTTTCATCAAGTAATATAGACTGGATTTTTTTTTGTTGCTTCAAGGCAGAGTTTCTTTCTTATGAGTCATATGTTTTTGTCAGGATGTAACTCAGTAAATTGAAGTACCTTCATTTTCAGCTGTTGCATCTTTTGACAGATTTGATGGGCAATGCATTTCAAAATTAATTAATTTTGAAAACATTTATGTCTACATTTTTCTATTATAATGAGTGAGACACAAGTGCTCCATGGATAATAGTTTTTTGTTTGGTATAATTTTTGAGAGATCTAGGTAAAAAAAAAAACAACAAAAAACTCACACAACATAATGAAGGATGCTTAAAAAAATTATATATAGTAGAAGAGCGTTATCAAATTATTGAAACCATGGGATCAGATGAGTAGCATGACAGAAAAATCCATCAGGCTCTTGTAAGGGTGGCCTGTTGATCAAAATTCTGTGGAGACTGGATTCATGTTAGAATAAGCTTTCATTTCAGACTATTAACAGCATAATGGTGACCACTATACTGCAGTGTTCGGTAAAAGTAATTTTGTACTTAGTGATTGTAGGTTTTTTGTGTAATTGGTTTTTTGGGGGGATTTTTTTTTTCCTTCGTTGTCTATATAATATGGCCAAACTATTAAGCATTTTATTAGAAAGGAGTGAGCTGCAGACATCTTTTGCCAGTTACTAAGTACCTTCAATTCCTAATCTATTACAAAGCGAGCACTTCCATTTCGTTTTTCAGTTAATGATGATTTCTTATAGCAAGGCTATTAGTTGTATGGAAGAAACTGGCTCTGTACTCTTTTAATTTTGAAACATTAAAATCCACACAGTGACAAAGCCTGAAAACCACTTGCAAAGTTTTGACCGGTAGACAAAATAAGGGTATACCTGTATGGCAAGGGCTGATCTGTGATCCAACCACCTTTCCAGTGTTTGATCTGTTTTCTGCACTCTAATCCTTCCTTGACTTACAGACATCATTTTCGTACCTTTGATAGCTACAGTATGAAAGGTTTCTAGATTTCTCTTTTTATTGTGATGTACTGTTAGCACATTTAATTGTACTCACAGCTGCATTCATTCATCTCATGTAATGATGAGCTTTGACTGAAGTTGACAGATCCATTTACTCTGGCCAAACTCTTCAGAATTTGGCTTAGGTGAGCAAAAGATCTTCTTCCCTGTAATTGACATTTTTTACATGTAATTTTAACTGAGGACTTTAATGGAAAGAATAGGTTTTCTCCCATTCCTTCCTGCACTGGTAAAGAATTTCTCCTTATGTTTATTTCTTCGGTGCTTGATACAGCCTTTGTTCCTTTCGGAATGTCTAGGAGAAGTGAAGCTATATTTTTACCACCTGAAAAAAGGTAAGTCAAGATAATACCTTGTCCTAGTACAATTACTGACAGGCTACATAAAAGCGGACTTTGATCCTACTTTCTAGACATTTCCCAACAAGCCAAGGCAAGGAAAAAGCTTCATGAAGAACAGGCAATTAAAGAAATGCATTAAAATTGTTCTCTGTGTAGCTATCACAGACAGCTGAGAACAAGGAGAGGAGAAGGTTAATAGGCAGACTTACAAGGGTTTCAGAAAAGCTTAAGATTTTCACTGCTTGTTAAAGATGCATGCAAGCCAGCAAGGAGCACATTCCCTTCATTTTAGAAATAAGATAGTAGACTTGAATCAAATTATTTATCAGACCTGATCCAGCATCCTTTATCTAGTAAAGCCTGATTCTAATAGTCTTTTAGTGGTTCATCTTACAGAATTGCTACTTCTGTTCTTACTGAGTCCTTATTCAGGAAAATGTACATGTATGTTTGCTGTATCATTTACAAACTATTGTTCTACCAATAGGTAGAAGCCAGAGTTGGAGTTCACAGTGTTACTTAGAGGTAGATTAGAATTGATATTAACTTAAAACCAAACCAACAAACCCAAAGCGAACAAACAAACAAACAAAAAAACATCTTGAAAATCTTTTAGAATTCAGGCATTTCTGTAATTTCTTGTAATAAAAAGTGTTTCCCTAGTCCTTAGATAACAAAGCAAAGAAGATCTGCTTGGCCATTACCGAAGCACCATCTTCTAGCCAGAAAGTGGAAAATAGCAGTGTATTTCATTTTTTTCATATTATGCCTCCAGAAGTTCTAAATCTGCAAGTAGGAAGGTCCACCTTTCCCCTGCGGGAGACCTTTATATCCACTGTGATGATAAAAAAGGATATAGTTCTGAAAGCAACAACTGATCAGTAAGTGAAAACCAATTCCAATTAGATTCTTTTGGCCACAGATTGTTTTGAACTTTGACTGGGCATCTCCTCTTCCTTATGAAATATAAAGTTGAGAGAAAAATTTCTCTCTCACAGCTTTCCAGAACTCATTTTTGTACAATCTTCCTTCCCCCCTGTATCCCCACCTTTTTTTTTTCCCCCACAGATATTGGATTTTTGCCCATTCACAAACATCTTTACTACAGATGATTTTTTCTTCTACACTACTTTCTTTCAGGGCTGAAATGAAAGTTGACTTTCATTTACACAAAAGCAGAAATAGCACTAAATAGTCAAAGGATGAAATATGTTTTTTTGTTTGTTTGTTTGTTTTTGTTTTGTTGTTGTTGTTGTTATTTCAGGGAATTTTTATGATTATTATTATTATTATTATTTTTTTTTTTTGTCCTGCAGGTTTGGTGGTTATGAGAATATCTCTTACAGTTAATTTCCAACAGATGCTGATGTTAATAAAAGCTGTAATGATACATTTGTACTGATTGTTTGGAGGAAAAAAAAAATCACTGTTGAGAGTAGAAGTATAAAATAACAGGTCTTTCTTGCTTCATGCCACCGAAGTATAGACTCTGATCTCTGAGGCCAATAGCCAGTGATTTCATACGGAGATGTAGTGGTTCTTTTTTTCTTTCCTCTTTTCCTATTTTAGAATTAACAGCTGTTTTGCCCATGATGTAACTATCTGTTTGAGTGCATGTGCTCTTGAAATATGCATGGCTGAATGCTTATGAATTCATATGGGAACGTAAAATATATTTATAAAATGGCTGTATGCTTATGAATTCATATAGGAATGTAAAATATAGTTATAAAAGGTACAAGTGAATGCTTTTGTCCAAAACTTTTGTGTTCTTTCATGGTTTCATTTTGTGGTTTCTTTTTTTTTTTTTTTTTTTTTTTTTTTTTAAATCAGGTGAGAATAAAAGATCCAACCAAAACATTGCTGAAAGGCCTTTGCTAAAACACTACAAGAAAACACTTGGATCTCTTAAAGTTTTGAGTCAAAAAGCTCATGACTATAGCTGACATGTCAGTGAACAAAGCATCACTGAGTCACTGGTGCATTGAAGCATCTTTGTCATAAATACTAAGGGGTTTTGAAAATTTTCGTTTTTACTTGAGTGGAGAATGAAAGAGCAAACTCTAGGATCAAAATACTGACTGTTTTTGTCTCTTAAAGGCTTATAAGAAGATCTCTCATTTTCCATGATGGTTTAGTGTACTGGATATCATCTCTCTTGAGCATCCAAAGCAAAGTATTATTTAGATTATTTAATTTAATTTTTACTCTTTCTCTTTGTTACCTTACATCAAAAAAGTATTTTCACTGTTGGCTGAAGAACTGACCATGAGGAGTACATGAACTGTTTGTTGAGGTCTTTGGTGAGTTTATGAGAAAGTAAAAAGCCTCAATAATTTAGGGTATATCCTTAATGATATCATAATAGAATCATAATAGAATGATATTTAACTAAATTTGGAAATGAGTAGCAGTGAAGATGTTTCAGCATGGACTTAAGCACAAGCAGTAGAACCTACAAAGTGCTTGAATTCTAATACATAAAGCTAAGCTACCCTGAAGTCTATATAACCACATCGGTGTTCTTATCTTTCTTTTGGGGTAGTTAAATGAAAGAAACTCTGGAAAGAATGCATGGCTGCATTCAGACCTCCCAGCTACAGTAATTTTAGATTAGGGAAAATGCTTTCATTTTGAAAAATTATTTCCTGTGAAATTTGATCTCCAACTTGTAACTGTATGTTCCTAGGTGCTACTGCTTCTTGACTCCTAATCTAGAAAATTACCATTAAGAGCATCTGTGGATACAAAAAAGAATGGCAGTATGCTGACTGTTGTTTAAATAATGGTTTCTGAAAGTTCCTAATTATCATAATCAGTGAAAGTGTGATGCAAACTAGCCACTTACCTTATTTTTCTGTTACATTCAGGTTGGTGTTTTTTCATCCAGAATTATCAAGTAATTAACTCTGCCTGCTTAGAAGGAAAGTCTTCATGGATTCACTGCTTCTTGTCACCAGAACTTGAGTGTGGAGTATCATGTTTGCAGTTTTTTCAACTACCTTCAGGCCATTCTGTGATTCTGTGATTCTGTGTAATTGGAACAGATTTTCAATACAGACAGGTCTAGGGAAGAACTGGAAGAGGAGGAAAAATCTAATTGATTTTCCTTACATTCTCATGCATGATGTGGTAATGTCAGACATGTACAGTCTGCTATCAGACAGAGGCTGTGTCTGCCTTTGACAGCACCCTGCTTGCCTCACAGGAGAATTTCTTCTGAGGCATTTTCTAGGTCCCTGACATCTGTTCTGCTCACTGGAATTAGAACTTCCATATCTTCACATATTTCTGTAATGTCTTTTGGAGGGTTTCCATAGACTTGCCTTTCTGATTCCTTGGCCTAGTGACCAGTAACATATAATTCATCTTAAAAAATTAAATATACATTTGAAGGCATCTGAGGATGTCCTGCCAGGTGGGACTGGGTCCCAGAAATGTTCTGGCTACTAAACTTCAGCTTTTTCAGGAAATGGTTGATGTGCGATGAGGCTTACAGTGAGTTACACTGAGCCAGGTGAGGTATATCTCCTAATTCTAGGAATGAAGACAAAGCAAGCGTGTACCTTGATCTCTTCCCTTTCCATGATAATAGGGCCAAGTCCATAAATGATAAGATAAATTAGTGGGTAAATTGGTTCTGAATGGCGTGGTTGTGGTCCCATTGTGGAATGCGCTTGAACTGAAAACCCTGACATCATGTTTTTTGGTGCAAAGACAGTGCCTTTTCCTAATATCTCCCATGGTTGATCCATAGTGTAGTGCTGGATCCTACCCAGAGAAGAAGATAATATGGCCCCTGTAGTTACATTTAGCTTAATCTTTCAGTTTTTGATTTAGAAAATTCATTTGTTAGTATTAGTTTTCTAGCAAGTCTGCTCACCATTTTCCAAATACACGTTATCTTCTTCTGACACCCACATCCACATACTTGACTATTTAATGGTTTACAATTAGCATGCCATCTTGTGACTGCAGAACCCCTGAGAGCTAAAATGAATATTTATCATTTTAAAATCAACACAAGTTTAACCATCAAAATGATGTAATTACTACGTTTACCTTTCATTTAACTTCTTTCCTTAGTGGAATCAGTGTAAGAACAAAAGCAAGGAAAAATCTTATTGATCCATCATACTGACAATATCTTCAAAATCTAAGTTTTTCTTTGGTGATATCCTATTTTCCACCTGTGTTTTACAGAGCACCTGTAAGCAAGTCTAGCCTAGCATGGAAAAATTTAGAGTGCATTTTTTTTTCTCATAGTGGGGGAAACGACTCAACATATTACTGTAGATTGGTGGCTGGTTATGTCTTGGTTTTAAAAACGCAAGAGTTATGAGCTGTTGCCTGTGGTGCTGAGTGGCTGGACTGAGCCATGGATCACGAATGGGCAGCGAATGCATTGAGTCCAATTTCCAGCTCTCAGCTCTGCTCTCCTTCCTTGCATGGTTCCCTGGCCCCAGGTGCTTGATATCGCACTGAATCGCTGTTAGACAGAAGGCAAATAGATATTTATCATCATGTTGTTCATAGTAACTGCTTAATTCTGCACATCAAGCTCTGGGATGACTGAGTAATGCCTTAGTTTTACAGATCTGAGAATAATGATACAGATTGTGTGCTATTTTATTTTCTTTGGAAGAGGTGAAGAAACACCATTCATCGGTGTTATCTTAATGTTTTTAAACTGTTTGAGAAACCCTCAATTTCATCTTCTATGTCATATTTAAAAGATACAGGAATGGTTACAATCACCAGTCCATGTTCCTACTAGAACTAAGTGAAATGAGTATGTCTGGCTGATTTCCTTGGTCTCAATAATACCTTCTAGTGCAGATCTCTCTGAAGCCTATTCATAATCCTTTTCACTGGCTGGGTTTGAATACAGCTTTTCTTTTCAGTAAGCAAACAATTAGCTTTCATTTCCTCATACAAATGTCAGGCAAGTTTTAATTTTAACTAAGGGAAATTTGGATCAATGTAGTTCTGTAAGTAGATCTCTGGAGATTGAAGGATACCAAACATTTGGAAACAGATCTTTGGCTTCTTGACTGCAACCACCTTTCAGTTGGTGGAAGTTATAGTACATGAATACACACTCCTAGAAAGGTGCATATAGAAGCCAGCAATAGGTACAAGCAGTCATCTTTCCAAATCAGTGAAAAAAGCTGACAGGGTGAAACACGTAGGCACGATTTGTTTTTATGATTCACAGCCATAAATCCTCCATTGACACTTGGTGCCTGAACTGTCTGTCCTTTGACACCTGTGAAACAAATGGTAAATATATTGCTATCACATACAAGGCACCTGTTCTCAAACCTTCTTTAAACTTAATTTGGGAAGATCTTTATTTGTTCACCTGTAACCTAAATACTGGATTTAGAACCTGTCCTCAGTACCTTTGCTAGCTATTTTGGAGCTAGCTTTAATTATTCCTTATACAGTCTTCTGGCTCTTATGAATCCTATTCCTAGACGCTCTGCTCTCTCTGAGTCTGGGCATCTAGCCCAAGCTGTAAATTTCAAAGGCAGCAGGGTGCTGAGAGGTTAGGTGCTGTAATGTTTTAAGTACCTTTGTGGATCTAGCATTTCTTCATTACCTGAAAACTGATACTCTATTATTTGTTTAAGCAACAGCTGGGTATGCAATATATAGATATGGGCATATGCAAAATGTTTTGTATGCCTGAGGTCGCTTACACAATTAATTATAAGTGCAGCAACAAGGCTGAAGTACATTTTATTTTGTTCCTATTAGTACTTAACGCATTCTTCATCGGGAGAAGCTGAAATGCATGGTACTGTCATCATTGAACTTGCTGCTGCGATGATGGAATTGTATTTCTTCTACACCATTTTGATTGAAAATAGCTATTTTTGAGATGCTGCGGTTTTTCATCACTTGATATACATTTCACGCACCTTGTAGATGGCAGCATGCAGTACATTACATATACACATTTTGGAATATTTGCATTTGAATTTCATGTGGAGAAAATGTTCTTTTTGTGTGAGTGTGTGTGTGTGTGTTTTTGTTTTTTTTTTTTGTTTTTTTTTTTCCTAAGGGCCACTATATGAACAGAAATTGTTGAAAAATATACTCTTAAAATTTATGAGGTAACAAATTGATGCTTTATATTATTTTTTAGGATCCATTTTGCTTCTTGTGCCTGACTGACTTTGGGGACTGTTAAGATCTTAGCACTGTTTTTCTGTTTTTCATTTACAGGATGTTTGCTACATATTTTTCTTGCCTTTCATTTTCATATTTCATTGGCAGGCTGGAAGCCCCGTTACTTGAGAAAGAAGTTGCAGTAAAGAACTTTTGAGTGTCTGTCACCTTAATATCAGTTTAGAAAGTTTACTAAAGCTTTTCATAGTACAATGAAGAGAAATAAATATCATTTCTGAGTTTGTGTTCATTTGTTAATTAACAATTTAGAATTTTTGATGATAACCAATGCCTCTTAAAAAATTAACTTAATTATGAGTTTTAACAGTTTGAAGTATCTATTCAATCATAGTTTAACACTTCAAATTCTGTATTTGATTATGTAATCAGAGTATTGCTAATCTTATATTCTCATCTGAAAAAGCAGAAGTGTATTATAGTTCTTAACTCTAAAGAGCCATACTCTGAACATATGATGACAGTCAAACTGCAGGTCTGTGCTTAAATGCAATCCTGTGGCAAGTTTGGCTTCTCAGCTGTGGCAAATCAGAGTAGTTCTGATTGATTAGTTGCTGATACATGGCTCAGCACTCAAGGATCTGGCTCAGGATGTTTTAGTTTCTATATAAAAATAAAATAATAGTTAAATGTAATCTTTAATGCAATATTAAATGTATATGTTTGTAAAAGGTATTCTTCAAAATGCATAAATAAGGTAACTTTTGGCTGGCTGTGTTGCTTTTATCAGGTGAGCAATTTGCTTTCTTTGCCTGCCTGTTCAACAATCCTTCCCCTCCCCCTCTTCTCTCCTCTCTTACTCTTTCCTCTTCCCCCCCCCCCCCCCCCCTTTTTTTTTTTGTCCTTTTAATTTCTTTCAGGAGGTGTTTGCATTGCTCAGTCACTCAAAATTCCTCGCGAACCAAGACCAGGAGAATTTGAAAAGATCATCAAACGCTTATTAGAAACTCCAAATGCTCGAGCGGTGATCATGTTTGCGAATGAAGATGATATTAGGTGACTGTTTCTTAATTTTGTTTGTTGAATACGTTCTCTCTTCACAAATGTGTACAATTGACTGGAGAAGAGTAGAGCAGAAAGGGGGGAATTAAATTTAAAAAAGATGGTTGGAAATTTGGTGATAAGTAATTCAGTTGCAGTTAGACATTGCTCTGTTCCTTTTTATCATGGAGAACTGGAAACATAGAATAATCTAGATTGGGAAATACCCTTAAGATCATCAAATCCAACCAAGTAGCTTAACACTACCAAATTCCATCAGTAAACCATGTAACTTATCACCATATCCATAGTGCTGAGTACCTCCAAGGATGGCAATTCCTCCACTTCCCTGGACAGCCTGTTGCAATGCTTAACCTTTCTGTGAATTAATTTTTCCTTTTGTCCCATCTAACCCTCCCCTAGTGCAGTTTGGGGCTTTTTTCTCATGTCCTATCTCTTCTCACCTGAGAAAAGAGGCAAACACTCTCCTTGTTACAACCCCCTTTCAAATAGTTCTGGAGAGTTATGAGGTCTTCCCTCAGCCTCCTTTTCTCCAGACTAAACAGTCCTAGTTCTCTTAGCAGCTCCTCATAAATCTTGCTTCATTGCTTTTCTCTGAATGTGTTGGAGCAAATCAATAATATTGCAGTAAGGGGCCCTAAACTGGACACAGTATTTAAGTTGTCTCACCAATGGCACATGTGAGTCTCTCACTTCTCTAGTCCTTCCGGCCACACTATTTCTATTACAGGCCAGAATGCTATCAGCCACCTGAGCACACTGTTGGCTCACATTCTCCTGGCTGCTGACCTGCACCTGGAGGTCCTTTTCTAATGGGCAACTTTTGAGCCACTGTTCCCTGAGCCCATAGTGCAGCATGTAGTAGTTCCGAGTGCAGCAACTGACACTTAACCTTGTTGAACGCCCGACAAGTGGATACACCCCATTGATCCAGCCTGTCCAGATCCCTCCGCAGAGCCTTCCTGCCCCTAAGCAGATCAGCAGTCCTGCCTAACATAGTGATGTCTGCAAACCTAGTAAGAGTACTCCTGATTCCCTCATCAGGTTAATTAATGAAGATATTAAACAAAACTGGTCTCAGTACAGTGCAGGTGGAACCCTGGGGAACATCACTTAGTACTGACCTCCAATCAGATTTAACTCCATTGACAACAACCCATTTGGCATGGCTTTCTAGTATTATTATTATTATTATTATTTTTTTTACCCAGTGAACCATGTTAACCTATTCCAGGTTCCTAACTAAAAGTACAGCTGTAATAGATTGTTTGGCATCTGAAAAGGAAGAAACCAGTGAGAATGCTAGAAAAATAATTTCAGTACACTCGTTGTCAAGCATATTTGAGACTGCCCAAATCAGAGCCTATTTGGTTTGTATGAGCTTTCTAATGGGATTCTAAAATTCTTTGTACATTCAGTTTATTTAATTAGGCATTTGTTTATTTATTTACAGGCGAATACTGGAAGCAGCCAAAAAAGCTAATCAGTCTGGACATTTCCTTTGGATTGGCTCAGATAGTTGGGGGTCAAAAATTTCACCAGTTCAGCATCAGGAAGAAATTGCAGAAGGAGCAGTAACCATCCTGCCTAAAAGAACATCTATAGATGGTAGGAATGCAATGGGACAAAACCCAGTTCTCCAGTAATGTTCAAACACCCTGTCTCTTTTAAAGATATGCACTAAACAACAACAACAACAACAAAAAACCACCACAAAACATGTCTTCCTGGAGCTCAGGGAAAGATATGCAAATTAATATTTTTAGTTGATTCTGCCGGTATTCATTTAGTGCCTCTGTTGACTTCACATGGGATTAAGTCCTTGAATTCAATATACATCTCTCTAATTGGGATTTGGTAACACAAAGATTTCTAGATCTTGATTTTTCTATTTATTAGGTGCTTAGTCCAGTTAAGAACTTAAATTCTGCAGCATTCAGCTTTTAACTTTCACTTCCTTGCCCTCAAAGTAGACTACAATCTTAGGTACCTAATTCTCTTATCAGGGCAGTTGTACAGTTATATGTCTCCAAGCACTGAGAAGACTACTAAAAGAAAACTGAGCTGAGCACAAGGCTGCCTGAAATCTGTCTGTTCTCTGGACCTGTGCAAAACTTCAACCAAGTGAAGTTTCCATTCCCTCAGGGATAGAGCCTGGAGGGATTTTTTTGTTAAAAAAGATAAGTGATTATTTTGTTAAGGAACTGAGGAAGTGTTTATTTCAATGGCTTTTGTTTACTTTTAATATAGCTCAAAGCCAAGGAGATGCTGAATCTGCAATTATGAAATCTTATAATGGTTTAATAACAGCAGCACATGAGGAGGAGAGTTTCTTAACCATAGTCTGGTGATTCTTAATGCAAAAAAAGAAAAACAACAGATGGATGTTAATACATTGGTTCATTCTCATGGGAGGAGATGAGTCTAGGATCCGCTTTCCTCTCCTAAACTTTTTATAAATTTTTCTGTAAGAAGTCACTGTATTAACAAAGTTTATGATGTGGAGTATGAGACACTTTTCTGGCAAGTGGATATTGTGTCTTTGTACCGCCTGCGGGGATAACGGCTATAGTAAGACCTGGACATAAGTGATCTAAGCTGGGAAATGATTAGAAAAACGTCACTATTGATCCATTTTGCAGAATTTACCTGATGGATATTTATGAAGAACTTAATCCTATTGTTGTGTTTGTCATAATTTTATTAATTCTCCTGGACTGATGGAGTAATGCTGGTGCAGAATCTGATCAGATTTAAGGGGGATTCTTTAGTTTCCCAGCTTGGTGGGCAATTTATGTGACTTGGAAGACTTCAGGTTCAACGGAGAGGTACTCAGTGATTTTAGGTGGCCGTGAAGACAAATCTGTTTGAATCTTGGCATTTGAGTCAGTTTGTCTAATTTCGTGTAGGTAGCTAATTCTTTATTTGGGTCATCTGTTGTATTAAAAATTAAGTTCCCCTTAACTGTCTGCATGGTATTATTTTTTACTATAGAATTCTGCTGTAGATTTAGATATGCTGTAATTACTGTAGGTATTTTAAAAATATATTTTTCTACATCAAATATGGAATAGTAATAAATATACTATTATTTATTCCTTAGATGTGCATGTAAAATATAATTCTAAATAGTACCTACAGTTTCTTCTTGCTATGAAATTCATACAAAATCCGTTATAATCTTTAAATGACTATATGTGTGCTGTTTGATATTTTAATGCCTTTTTTTCTCATTCTTAAATGTAGGATTCGATAGATATTTTCGGAGCCGAACACTTGCTAACAATCGAAGAAACGTATGGTTTGCAGAATTTTGGGAGGAGAACTTTGGATGCAAGTTAGGATCCCATGGAAAAAGAAATAGCAACATCAAGAAATGCACAGGTAACTGTGATAGTAAAACATTATTTATGAGTTGTTTATTGGAGTTCTGGAAATGAACAACTTCCTCTTAGCCTCTGTTGTGTCTCCTTTCAGATCTCTTATACAAACTTGTACTGTAAAAAAAAGTATGACATTTTTCCTCAAAGAAAAGTTTCATGGGCAATATTTGAGAAAGTTCATAGTTAATTTGTGCAAATCCAATGATGGTAGAGATTTTCTTAAAGACCTATGACTATGGTTCAGTTCTATTCCTGTTCTCAGTGACCTTTTCTCTCACCCCATGTATAGTTGTCTACATGCATTTTGTAGAGAACAGGTACATCACAACAATTTTCATATTGTTATCCCAGAAAAACATAGAGAGTAAATTAAATTACTTTTTGAACTACTGAGGTCTTGATAGTAGGTCAAGTCATGAACTCCTTATTTAGTTTACAAACTGTGCATGAGGATGGAGTAAAAATCAAATCAGTATGTCCTTAAAACTTGTCCTTACGTGAAAAGAACAGGATTCTGTATTGTTTTATAAAGCTGAATATCTCTATGAATTTTAAACAAAATTTGTATGTAACTGGCACTGGTGTTCTCAAACATGCTTGCTCAGATGTTGTATTAAGACACAGTGATCATATAATAGGATAATAGGGCAGTCACATTAGTAGCTCTGAGTCTCATCTCACCTCTGGAAGGTTACCTTTAGTCTTCTGTGACTACTACTGTTTATGTTAATTATATATGTATATTTCTGGCATCATTTGCTTAATTACTACTATTGCTACCACTACTGGTAGGGAACTCTATCATAACCTAGTAGTACTAGCCATACCCAGTTTTCTGAACCGTGTCTGTAAGTTATCTATGTACCTTGACTTTTGATGCAGTATTTTCTTTCACCAAATATATATATATATATATATATATATATATATATATATTTTTTTCATGTGGAATGTGAATGTTTTTGTTTGCTTGCTGTTCCAGCTTTTCTGTCTGAGAGATGGTGCAGTCACACAGCCTTTTTTATGGGACTGCTACTCCAAACTTTCTCAAAACACATGCTTTGTGTCAGCACCCCAGTTTTTCTAGGACATTCAGACACACTGTGCAGTCTCCAAGGACATGCACCACAAGTCTCACTGCCCCCAAACCATCAGATTTATGTATTTGTCCTGTAACACTGACTTATAGACTTACTGCTACACAGTGCACAGATATATCACACTGAGATGTGAGAACCATGCACATGCTCACTCTTTTCAACAGTGATACCTTGTCCTCTGCCTTTTGCCATGAACTCTACTAAAACAACTACAGCAACAACAACAAAGAATTAAAAACCGTGCCTCACTGAGTGAAATGATAGCTCACTACTCTAATCTTCTACTCTTCTGTCTTGATTTGTGTAGAAGTCATGGTTGTGTAGCTACCCATGGCTGGAAAGAGATAATTTTCCTTTTATTATTTTAAGAGGAAAATAGATTTTGTTTTGACAATCTGTAGTGTATAGACTGTGGTTTGGGAAACTCTAAATGTTGACACAGATGGGCTCTGACTTGATGCAGCTCATATCTGTCAAATTTGAGCACTAAGTGAAAAGTAGCATATAAAATACACAGTCCATATCATAATAGTAAAAAACCAAACTTGGCAAAACCAAAACCATCAGTTTACTGTTTAACACTATCCCTGCTGAAATCAGAGCATCCTAGTTTTCCCATCTTTACTGGGAAATGCTGATAAAAGGATCTTCATCTTTCACCCTCCAGCCAAATTTGTGTATATCTGTAGCAGTGGATAAATCTGAAAGAAACCTGAGATCTTAAGATGCAGAAATGAGTTTTATTAGGCATAAATACAGCTGTTGGTTGTCCTTGGTAGGTTTCTGGACTTTGGTAGGTTTCTGGACTATATAGCTCTTACAAAATGTGCAAAAGTACAAATACAAAGATTTGAAAATGAAGCAAAGATATCACAGAGTACTCTTTTAAAAAAACTGCACTGAACTGTGGATCTGACAGTGTTCAGTGTCACCCCTTCAGAGAACCAAAGCTCAGTGACAGAAATAGAAAACAGCAATTGTGATTGAGATTTAAGGGAGTGTGGTAAGAATTAAATGAAATGTACTTCCATTAACCTCAAAGAACATCCATATTTGATTCCACTCTAGCTGAAAATTCTGAATAAGTTCTCTTTACATATATTAGAGTGTATGCATATATAGACATTACTTTGTGTTTATATACATAAACACATGGAAAGCTGACATTAAATAAAGTTGCTTACTGTACTATTTTAACATGGGCAATGGGAGTCTCAAATTCCAATCTGACATAATGAAATATAGTTCTAGTGAGGTTTGTTTCCCCATAGCATTCCTTCAAGGCATGTATTTATCACATTGTTTTCAGTCATTGAACAGTAAAGTGTGGTCCTTTAATAAAACATCAACAAAAATCTTAATTAAAAAAAACCCTTCATGCACATCCTTTTACAGTTACAGTAGTCTCTCCTTCTGTTTTGTATGGTTAGCATTTTAACTGCTCTGCAAACCTAATCAGCATTTAACTGTCTATAATAACTGACTGCGCTGCTAAAAATAAAGATGGAAGAAGATTTTCCAAAAGCATGTGGAGACCTGTGCAAATTAGTCTAATTTCAGTTTGCTCTATCAAACTGAGCTATTAATTTCAGTGAAAAATTCTCAGCACAGTGTAAGAGATCTTTATCTGGAAACTTTACAAATCCGTTACTTGTTTTCTCTTACATAACCTATTTAAAAATACAATTGTACACCTACAGTATCAGTAGAAGCAGATTTAGTCATGTTTATATGTTCATATATATATACAACCCTATTCTGAGGAGCGTATAGAACTAATATAAAATTTCAGCATCGGGCTGTGCATCTTCTAAAGGTGAAGTGCATTGCTCTCTATTTAATTTGGGCAGTTTCATTCTCAAAAAATCTCTCCTAAGTAAGCTTTTTTTTTTTATCACATTAAAAGTTTAAAAAATTAGCACAGGTACAATATAGATGTTACGGAATTTACAAGTCAACATTTTTTAGTTGTACCACAATTCTCAAAAGGTGCTAAGGTTTAAGAGGGACTGTTTTAAACACAGAAGGAGTTGCGTGCTCTTCTAATTTCTGCAGGTTGTGTGTGGTGACCAGTACCTATAGGTAGAAATACCAGCTGTTACTTTCTCTTCCTTTGCCTATTGCCATTTTCTTGAATCTGATGTGAAATGCTGCTTGTGAATGTAGCTTATAAATCCTTTGCAAAAGGAATTTTGACTTTTTATTTGTGTTTATAAAATGTCTAATGCTATTTTGTCTAAGTACAGCAGTACGAAGTAAAGATTACATTAGCCAGATTGTGCTTCTGATGTAATAAACAAGAGCTAAGATGGTTGTTAAAGCTTTGTTATCCATCACATAATTTGGATGGGTGAGACTTTTCATGTTAATTGTTTATTGCTTTCTTTTTTACTTTAACTCAAAATTATGAAAATTTGATCAAAATAAACACATTTGGTCCTCTTGCAGAGGACCGGTTCCAGCCCTTACTCCTGAAAATACAGAATTTCAGAAGATTCAAGTAGTGTTTATTCCCAGTAGCAGCTAATGTGCAAAAATATTACTCAGTATGTCTGAAGGCCATCACATCAGGGGACCTGACATATGCTGAACATTCATTAATTTAATTTCTTTGTTTCACTTGCTGTTATCCATTTTGTTATTTCACCATATAGTACTTTCAAATCTCTTTATAATGTATCCAGTAGATAGTCACTTCTCAATCTAGCTGTCAAACGTTAGATTCAACTACAAACCATGTCATTTAAAAAAGCTGCTTATTCTAGTATGAAAAAGAAATTGTTGATGTACTCCCCAAACACCTTTGTTTCTCTATCATTTTATTCATAAATAGGAATTCAAGTCTTGAATTCTGTTGGGAAATGAATCAATTTTGGATTTAGAATGTTTTATAAATTTATGAGTCATATCCACTCCACGGTAGTTTAGTGTATGTTGCCATATGAAATTTGATACAATTGCTGCCAAGTTGGAACACTTGCAGTGTGAATATGTATGTGCGCACACAAGTTTATGTATGTTCATTAGTGACTAAAAGGTCCAGAAATTCTAATTCCAGCTCAAACCTCTGCAAAAACAGCCTCAGAAAACCAGCAAATGATGTTACTAATGATATAGCTTAGATCTAACACATGTAAGAATGTCATCTGTATGAAATCACTGTTCCTGGGAGGCAGTTTTTACTCTGTCATTTCCAGTACCTACTCAACTTCTTTGAAAAGATTCTACTAAAATGGAGAAGTCAATTCTTAAAATGTTAAATGTTGGGTTCCATTCTTCACCTGTTTGATCTTCTTCTCTGCCACAAACAAGTTCTTTCTGTGAATGGGAAGATGGGCTCTGTACAAACCTGACTCCCATATATCCTTCTTCAGGTAGGAAGGATATCTCTTGTTTTCCATGCTGAGGAACTCGTAACCCTGTCTTCTGAGAGGAATGAATTGTTTAAGTTTTGTATATGAATCTGTGTCATTACTCAAGCATTTGTATGTATGCAAAGCATTGATATATATATATATATATATATCAGATATATTTGCTACCTGACTAGATATTAATTTGTATAAAGCAATAAAAATAGTTTGAGTCTTAAAAAGAATGTTAGCTGCATAATTATCAGTGTCCTTGGATTTGGCTAGACAGACTGATCTGCTCATTATTAATGTTTGTAGCAGGTTACTCATCTTTCAGACTTGTTACCTGCTGTCCAAACATTCTAGTGCTCTTTTGTCAATGGAAGAATTTGGAGGTGAAACTCCATTAGTAAAGTCGGCAGAAGGCATGTTAAAAGTAATTGAAAAGATTCTCCAGTGTTCACAGGTCAGTAGTCAGAGGACATTATACAGTTTCTCCTGATCTGTTGTCTGGGAAGTTGGAGAAGAAGAGAGTGGCTTCTCTGAGGTACCTCCTTCCATAGTGGCCCAGATACCCTGTGACCTTATCTGTGTTACCAAATGGTGCAGGGCAAAGCAGTTAGCTCTGAGTGTCAGAGATCCTCACTGAGTTCTTTCAGCAGATTTTACTTCAGGTTGGCTGTAGTATATTGTTGTTTGAGCTGAAGGGCTATACCTATATTCCCACTGCTTGTCCTTATTTTTTAATTCTGAAAGGACTGAGATTGGATTCAGTGAAACTGCTCTGCCATGTGAAAGTGAAGACAGTCAGGAAATTTGTTCCAAATGTGTGTTCCTTGGCCAAATGAAATTTGAGTGTAGCTGCACTCAAGGAAATGAGCAGGTAGAGTTCAAGACATGGGGAAGAAAATCTCCTTCTAATATTTCCAGAGAGTATGCATGATGAGGAAAAACACCTCCTGATGATATTGATTCCTATAAGTAACTCAGAAGGATATACAGTCTTCTCTGTGGTCATTTCCTGGGGAAATTATTTCACTGATTAGCTGTTCTGAAGGGAAAAAAAGCCTACGTATTATGTAGTGCAATATTTATAGTCCATCTTTTTATATTCTGAGAATATGCAGTAATTCAATATATATATTTAAATTTACCCGTACATAATTTCTCAGTAGATGCCCAAAAAGGTAACTTGTTTGTCCTGTTTCATGACTGCAGAAAAATGTCATCTTTCAAATATGCAGGAATACAGAGTGACTTCTATTATGAACTGCATGTACAGAGCTGCCTACCAAACACCTTCTTCTTTATTTGTTAATACTTAATTTGCGCGATTTGCAGCAAATTAAGAGAACAAGGGAAAAGAAAGTAGTAAAATAAAGAAAATTATGTGATCTTTCTATTCTGATATATCTACTGATTAATTATGTTTGTTATCTTGCAGGTTTCAATTTATTCAGATGTTAGATACCACCAATATCCTAAATCAATTGACATATGTTACATTTCTACAATTTATTTGTTGTATTATTAGTATAGGTAAAATAAGTGGTTTCATAATTCCATAAATCAACAATGGAAATACTTAGCATGAACTGCTTTTAGATCATGAATATTTTCAATATATTGATGAGAACTTATCCACCTGTATAATCAATTTGATATATAAGTAATTGCTCAACTTTTGAGAAAGGGAGTTCAAATTGGTCATCTGTAAACAGAAACAGATGTTTTTTAATCTACTGAGTAAAATTTTATTGCAGAAATAAGCCTAGCAGAATCAATGGGGCATACGTAATGGGCTGTGGAATATATCAGCATAGAAAAGGAGGTCAGAATTTGTCTTTTGATGGGTAAGCATATCCATTAAACATACCAGTTATAGTTCAATATTTCCAGAATCTTGTTTCCAGTATTTGAGATAAATATTTTCGTGTGATGCATTCTTGTGAAAGGTCAGGTAGAAGTCCAGGTGTTCTCATTTTGTGTTACAATCAGTGCCCAGGAGAGGAGAGGTATGTTTTTAACAATGAACTTATACTGGTTAACTGCATGGCTCGACATAAAGATTCTGATGCAGGTCTCCCTTGGGTGGAGATCATAAGCTCACAAGGAAAGATGTAACCTGATTTCTGACAGGCAACCTCTATCTCAGTAAGCTTTTCAGGCTGGTATGACTTACCATGTAGAGTAGTACCTATCTCTCTTCATTGGCTCCGATGAAGATAGATTTAGATGACCCATTTGGTGACTCACATTGCTCAAGTCAAGTGAAATGGGTCTTGTTACATGGTTGCACAGGTCACCACCTTCTCTGAATGAATATGTGTGACTATTTGCCTACTGATAATATAACAGATTTTCAGGATGTTGTATTCTGTGGAATTACCTAAAATATTTAATAGATTTATTGTGAAAGGTTTATCAGGTTTATGGAATCACAGAATGGCTTAGGTTGAGAGAGTCGTTAAAGATCATCTAGTTCCAATGCCCGGCCATGGGCAGGGTTAACAGCCACTAGATCAGGGTGCCCTGGGCCCCGTCCAGCCAGGCCTTGAATAGCTCCAGGATTGGGGCATCCACAGCTTCTCTGGGCAGCCTGTGTCTCTGGCTCACTGCCCTCTGAGTAAAGAATTTCTTCCCAACATCTTACCTAAATTTCCCCTCTTTTAGTTTAAAACTATTTTTACTTTCTATCACTGTCAGACCATGTAAAATGTTGGTCCACCTCCTGTTATAAACTCTTCAAGTACTGGAAGGTCACAGTGAGGTCTCTCTGGAACCTTCTCTTCTGCAGGCTAAACAAGACCAACTCCCTGTCTTAATCAGATAGGTCCTCCAGTACTCTGATCATCTTTGTGGCCCTTCTCTGGACCTGTTTCAAAAGTTCTTGTGCTGGAGGCTTCAGGGCTGGACACAGTTGGGGCCTTACAGGGGCAGAGTAGAGGGGAACAATCACCTCCCTTAATCTCTTAGCCACTCAAGATTTACTTAAAGTATATTGAAACTTCCTAAAATAGATCATTTATCACACTATGAGATGATTCCAGGAGATAGACTAATTAAGGCTTTAAAATATTTGATGGAAAAAACAAACAAACAAACAAACAAAAAAAAAAACCAAAAACCCAAAAACCAAAAAAAACAAAAACAAGCAAACAAAAAAAAACCAAACAAACAAGGAAAACAGAGAGACAGACAAATATACAAACACAGAAAAGCAAAATGTTTCACCACCCCTAGATCCAGCAATGTCAGGTGTCAGGTACTGATCTTCAGGGGTGATTGGTCACTGGAGTTTGTGTTGTTCAGCTGACAAGTACTACAGAACAGACTTTTAGTTATAGCATGAAGTGGCTGAGTATATTGACAGCCTCTGGCTTAGGGATTTCAGCAGGAACTCCTTTGTTCCCCATCTTCTAGGCCTTGCAAATTTAAGTCAGCCGATAAGAGGAAGCAAGGAGTTGTCAGCTTGTGTCTTGCCTTCACGGGATACAATGGTATAATCTCCAGTTTCCTGTAACCTGGTTTCATTTGCTCCCAAACTAAGTGTTCAGCCAGTAAACACACCTAAGCCCTTCCTTTTGAAGGCAACTAACTCCAAAGAAATGCTTTCAAATGTAAAACAGTGGACAGATTTGAGGCAGTCCTTACCTATCTCAGACAAAATGTACATGATCAAAACTACTAGTGTTGTGATGTAATGTGCTGCATACCCTCTGAAAAATAAATTACTTTGAATTATTTATTAATTAGCCAAATTATTAAACACTAAGTGAACCATGAAGTTGTACTGCACTTTCTGCTTTAAGTTTTGGCAGCCAACATTGGTCCTGGCTGGTTTGTTCTTATCTTAGTTAAATTTCATGATTGTGAAGTAGAAGGTCAGTCCACTACAGATATTCTGAGATCTCAGAATGCTTGCAACAGTCTCGATGCCTTCAAAATATGCAGTCATGTCAGCTGATGCTACAGAATACAGTATGATGATGCTTATGTTTTTTCTTCTATACCTTGTGCACAAGTGTGAAGTCTTTGGGCCAGATTGCAGTATTTTATTTTATATTATTTTAGTTTAGTTTATTATTATTTTTTGTTATTTTATTTTTTTTTACTACACTTTGGTTTCCTGTTCTTTCATGCAAAGAAGAAAAATGAGCTGGTTTTTGCACATTATAAATCTGTTTGGAAGAATGCAAGTGCCACATAAACATTGTTTGGCTTGTAAAATAAGGGTGCTTTTTCACTCTCACTGTTCAGTTCTGGCTGATGGTGAACTGTGGTGAGCAATATCCTTGAAAGAGTTGTTCATCAGTGACCCTAGATCAACAATTATTCTCTCATCTTGAAATGAAAAAATCATTTCCAGATCCAGAAGCACCTCAAGGTAACATTTTAAATTGTCCTTTCCTATGACCTTTTTTGAACTACAACAAAAAAGAAATGAACTATTTTTATTCCTTACATATTTTGAAATTGAGCGTAAGACTCTAAAAGTATGTAGGTTGCTCCAAAAGTTGATTCTATTTATTTCCATAGGAACTACAGGATACAAATGGCACAATAACCTATTTGATAGAGCAAAGTCTCAGCTACAAAAAAAACTATTTTTCAACATAGCCAACAGCATCAGCTTTATGTTTTCACCAGCAATGAATAAGAGTCTGCATGCTAGGCACTTGAAAATCAGCACCAGTGGAGATGGCCCACTGTTGCTGTCACCAGTTCTGAAATGCACCACCCACTGCATCACTGTGCTGGCATCCACTGTTCTGTCTCTATAAATGTTCATAGAATGTCAATGTCATTGGCTGCAATTTTTATTTTTATTTTTTTTCAGCAAGGAGGAATTCAGTGACATATCTTTGCTTCATCCATACTTTCATATCAGACATCAGTTTGTCAGCCTGCCCCTCTGCTGCCATCAATATAACAGGATGGTTAAAAGTGGGTTCAGTATCTTCTGCTGTACTAACATCTGCCTTTGGCACTGTGGGACAATGTAATAAAATGGGAGGCATTACTTTTGGAGCAGTCTTCAGAGTAGTTTTAGGAACACCATGTTAGCCTGGTCTGTGATAGAAAAAACTCCATAATTCATTGAACTTTCTTCTTGAAGACAAAATCTGAAAATATAACAAAGAGTCCACTTGTATGGATTACTAGAATAAATTATATTATTTTGTAACTTTGGTGACAAAAATGTTAGTGCTGCCGAATGACTTCATTAGATAAAAACAATTTGCAAAACTGACTAATTAATGGTATTTACCTGATATGAAACAAAAAAGCCATTATTTGTCCTGCACCTCCACTTAGAAATATACAATACTCCTTAGGTTCTAGGCAGACACTACGCAAAGAATAATGCATAGATCACAAATTAGCCACAGTGTCTGTAATTGATAGTTCCAAATAAATAGCTTACTTAAGATTACAAATGTCTTTCAGACAGGTTGGAAAGCAAAAAGAAAACTAAGTTTACTGTATAAATTGATCATTATTTACTGATAGAAAAAGCACATGCATTCATGGTTTCATTCGTGGAACTCCTTGCTTTGATTATTTTAATTAGACTGGTTATCATCCTACATCCTGCAACATCAGAGTCAGAGTTTCACAGGAAGAAGCTTACTCATGAACTTTTGGTACCTTAACATTGGATTTGAGATGAAACCTGTATTTGCAAAGGTGTTATAAAATAGAGAGGGGAAAAATATTAAAAGAAGAATTAATGCACTGTTTTAGATTGTACAAAATCTTTGTGTCAGCTACTAGAACTGGAAATGGGTACGCGAAGGTCTTTTACAATTGTATTTTCTGTGTGCAGTAGAATAACATAGAATGTAAAGATTGACACCTGACAGCCTGCAGGAAAAAAGACAAATAACTCTACATATTATGCCATATCTTCAGCACTTTTGCAGCAGAGCTAGATATGGCCAGGATATTAGGATATGATAAACATTTTCCTGGAGCTCTGTGTTGAACATTGTTCCTTTACACAGCCTCTGACTAAGCTCGATCTTTGTAAACTGCAGTATGAGACCTTCGTGTCTGCAAAAGACTCGGGTTGAATTCCAGATGAATATTAACGTTATTTTCCATTATACCTGAAATATTTTCTCAAACTCTTCTGTGAATTTTTCTGTTATTTAATCTATGATGATAATAAAGGAAGCAAGGTCTGTGATATTAGGGCAAATGTTTTGCAAATTAGTTGCACAAAAATAACATATGAAGTACGTGTAATAACCAAATCTTCAATACATTACAGGAATGTTGCTTTATTGATATGAAGAGGTATGAGATTTGAGAGGAGATGGCCCCCAAATGAGAGTAATAACTTGATTTTGTGTAGAAATCACAGAGAGGTCAGTAATCAAAGGCTGTGTAGGATAAGAAAAGCTTTAAAGGAATGATCAGAAAGGAAGCTACATTGCTTTTCACTTCAGAAGACAAGTTTTAGATCTTAAAAGAAGGACAAAAATGAGCAGATCTTTATAGACAGGTTTTACAGAGCCTTGAAATAGAGGAGACAAGTTTGAACATCCTGTAAAAAGGGTAACCAACCAAGAATTTGGTCTCAGCAATACTATATTCTGAAACTCTCCAGTATTGATGAAAGGAAAATTGTATGTGGGAGGGAACTGCAGAGCACTGAAATCACTTTGGGTCTGCTGTTAAGTGGTTCTGTTTTCCACAGTTCTGTTATCATGTTGGCTTTTGCTTTTAGAACCTTTACAATTAGGACTATATGGTCACTTTCAGTTCTACACATGATGTGAAAAAAAATGCTGTCAGAATTCAGTGCTTTTACCAGCCACCAGTTTGCAGAGGTGGCCAAGATGAACTGGCATCTTAGCTTGTGTCATCCCTTATACTGAGCTCTGGTGAAGCTGTAGCTTGAGTACTATGTTCAGTTTTGAGCCCTTAACTACAAGAAAAACATTTTGGCCCTGGAGTGTGTCAAGAGAAGTGCAATGAAGCTGACGAGGGAACTGGAACACAAGTATTATGAGGAGCAGCTGAGGGAACTGGGATTGTTCTGTCTGGAGAAAAGGAAGCTCAGGGGAGATCTTACCACTCTCTGCAACTACATGGAGGTTGTGGTGAGGTGGGGACAGACAGCATCTTCTCCCAGTTAACTAGTGATAAAACAAGAGGGAATGGCTTCAAGTTGCTCAAGGGGAGGTTGAGGTTGCATATTAGGAAAACTAATCAATTAGGAAAACTATGAAAGAGTGCTCAGGCACTCAAATAATCTGGCCAAGGAGGTGGTGGAGTCACTGTTCCTGGAGGTGTTCAAGAAATGTGTGGAGGTGGTACTAAGGAGCATAGCTTAATGGGGAAATATTGTTGCTAGGTGGACAGCTGGACTAGATGGTCTTAGAGGTCTTTTCCAGCCTCAAGGATTTTATGATTATGGTGCACATTTGCTGTAGTTTAGAACATTAAGTCCTTTATTAACAAGGTTTCACAAGGGTTCATGAGATTTATTTTTTTCAAAGTACTTTCTTAAATGGAATTTTGAATGCTACTTTAAATTACTTCCCATCTGAGCATGAGGAGTTTAATTACACTGTGATCAGGCACTTCATGTGTAATCATGCCTTCAATCAGTTTGCTGTGCAATATTTAGAAATATAACTCCATCATGCAGGTAAGCTATATGAGTCCTACTTGTGCATCTGTGCAGGACCACACTGAAATCAGGAGCATTTCACAACTGAAAGGACTCAAGAATGATTATGGCAACATATAGCATGTCTTCAATATATTTTCTAGCAGTGTAGAACTATTCCATGGCTAATTCCACAAAGAAATAGTAATAGTAGTTCTAAGAGCTTGTACTACGCTTTTATATGATACTTCTCTAGAGAGCATGTTATTTCAGTGGTCATATTTTCAACTTTATATGTTGAAAAGAAATAGGAAAAAAAGGGGACAGATTCTTAACCAGGGTCTGTAGTGCTAGAACAAGGGGAAATGGCTTCAAGCTTGGGGAATGTAGGTTTTGATTAGATATAAGGGAAAAAAAAACTTTTACAGTGAGGGTGGTAAGGCATTGGAATAGATTGTCTAGGTTGTGGTTGGTGCCCCATCCTTGAAGACTTTCAAGGTGAGGCTGGATAAGGCTCTGGCAACCTGATCAATCTGTGGTATCCCTTTATGCTGGGGAGTCAGACTAGATGGCCTTCAGAGGTCCCTTCCAACTCTAAGGATTCTGTGATTCTCTGAGATTCTCTGAGATTCATTTTTTAATCAAAAGGATGATGTCATAACCCTATCCCTTGCCTTCTGACATACGTGTATATCTCTGATGCATTCCATTTTTGAATATTACTGCAGTGTACAGCATAAATTTATGTTTGTCTCTGGTAGCAATTATTTTCACTATATAAAACCTCTCTCCCTCTGCCTTAATTCTCTTATCGTCCCTGTGTGTAAGGCCACAGAGGAGGCTGCTGGAGCAAAATATTCTCCCCTTTCCATCCCATTTCTCTTTCTTAAGTCTTTATGCTACTGATCTTGAATTCAGCATAGGAGCTCAAAGTAGGATGGGAAGAACAGCTGAGGGAGTTATTAGGTGTCAGAGCAATCTGCAAGTGAGGGAGTAGCTGTGGGGTCTGGAACTCGGGGCTGAACCTCTTGGTGTTGACAGGAACTGGCAGGGCACAGGGGAGATGTTCACGTCCCCTCTTCCTCACTTCTAATCTCAGATGATATGTTTAAACTCTTCAAGAAAACTGAGCATTTCCAATGTCTGCTGTTACACATTCAGGACCTATTTAAAATAAATAAATAAATAAATAAATAAAATACAGTAAGGGTCAAAACCTTTATTCTTAATTTATTATTCAGAAAATTCTCTTGAGAAGCAGAACTGTGAAGATCAATCTTCTATTTCACAAAGGATTTTGACATTTGGAATTGAAATTAAAGCAGTCTATTTTAAAGTGCCAAGCAAATGATAATTAAACCTTATTCTATATCAATGAAATTATTACAGTGCAATTTTATCTAACAAGAAATCAAATACATGTAAACAGAAGTTTGAAATTAATTAAATTCTGAAATGTAAAAGTCACATTTTCAACAAACTGCCAATTTTATTTTTTTTTTCTCCTGCAAACTGAATACAGGTTTTAGATGAATACATGATTTAGAAAGGTTTTTTTTTTGTTTTGTTTTTTTTTTTTAAATGATAGAAATACATTCCCTAGTGGAAAGTAACTGTAAAAAAGCATTCTAGTAAGTCTGTGGTTTGAGAAAGAACAGATAACTTTTAACTCAGAAAAATATTTTTTATCTGAGTATTGTTTAAAAGGTGATTGTGTGCAGTGTCTATGCGAACAGTTTCCTGTGTAAATGTTTACCTAGCACACAGTTAATGATGGGTACAATAATGACAGCTATAGAGGACACACTGATAATGATGAATCATACTGATAAAAACTGTGACATTGATGTCTAGTAATTTTCCATATCTCTGGATGGTGAATTTATCTTTCTATAGAGCTGTTTTTCAGAGGAGGATATCTAATCTATGCATTTAGTCTCTTCCTTGAAAAAATCAAAGATGTCATTGTAGAAGTGGAATGATGTTACGTGGAGCACAAGAGGTTGAAGATCTCTGGAAGATGCAGAACTGGTGCTCTTAAATTATTATTATTATAATTATTTAACTTATTTCCCCAAATTTCGGCAATTCTGTCTCTTATTTTATCCTGGTCTATGGATGCTTGAAACAAAAATTGGATAAAAGCTTTAACAAGCTACGGCACAAGAACCACAGGGACATGTTGGCATTTTTGCAGCAGGATCATGCTATAGGACTGAAGTAGTTCTGTTTCATGACAAATTATTGTGAAAGCTGTGTTTTTCACTGTTTGTTTTGTGTTCAAAATACATTAATTGTTGTGGAAATCTCATCTCTAACCTAAGGCTTTTTTCTTCAGAGGATACCTTAATTTTATTCCTTAGTTGTAGAGACAATTCTGTTGTTCTGATGTTTAGAAAAAAACTTATTGATGGATAACATTTGGTTGTCTATGGAGCATGTCTCTGTTTCCTCATCACTATTCACACTGTACAACAGAAAAAATCCTGGTTATTCCTTAGGAACCCACACTAAGATCACGTTCAACTACTTGAACATAGATTTCTTCCTGGCTGTCATTATGTCATCTGGCAAGCTTTGATGGAGATGAAGGATCTGCTGATTGTGAGGTAAAGCAGTCATCAGGGCTCCAAGCAAAGCCAAGTGTCCAGTCAGAGAACTGGATATTTTACTTTGATTTAGGCCATATGCACTCTTAAAGATGTCCTGTTTCCAAAGCATGCATTGTAGTTTTGATGCAATCTCAGTTATTGATAATTTAAATACAAAAATTTCCCCATTATTTGAAATTGAGACATAATCTGTTGATTTATAGTTCAAATATAGACAGATTGTTAATATTTAAGAGTTTGGTATTGATTATTAATGCGCTTGCTTGTGAATAGAACTATGCTATAAAAACCTAGGCCCACTGACTATTCCTAATAACTGAAAAAGAAGAGACAGAATAAAAAAAGAAAGGGAATGTTACTTCTGTCCAGTCCCAGATAATATATTTTAGTTGATTATTATGCATTCCGTGCAGTAAATTAACAATAATAACCTGGTCAGTAAATCCCTACTACCTCATAAAAAGCGTTTACAACTGTAAGTGCTGTCTGATCTGTCATCTTCATTTCCTTTGGGCTATGTCCCTTACATAAACTGAGCTTAATTATTCTCGGATGGAATAGAATTTAACTGTGAGAAGACCTAGAAGATTGATGTGGAGATAGGAACCTGTTGACGCTGTGCATCCAACTGCAGGCTTCCTGGCATTGTGCTATGATGCCTTCAACTCTGGGGATTGCTTCCCTCTCTGATTTCCTTTGATTGCAGTATGCGGCTCCATGTTACACCAAATCATTCTAGTCCCAGGGGAAAAAGGCAATAATGCTTCAAACTTGCATTTCACAGTGTTAAAAAAGCTTGTTCACAGAATACGGGATATGCCATTTATAACTCAGGTGCTGAACTCATCATGTCTGAGATATGAGAGAACACTGAAAAAAATCTTAAAGCTCAAAGAAGTCTGGCTACACTCACACTTGAAATGTGTACGGGACAGAAATGCAGATCATTCTGACAAATGATGGAGGAGCTTCCGTTGGCTGAGGTTGATGCTTGAAACAGAAAATACTATTTTTTATCAAATGTTAAATGGACTCTAGATTGTATAGGAAGAATTACAGCAGAACTGAATTACATACATTTTGTTGCAAGAAAGGGATAAAAGAAATATCTATCTATCTATCTATCTATCTATCTATCTATCTATCTATCTATCTATAAGAAATATTAGAATCATAGGATCACAAGGTTGGAAAAGACCTACAAGATCACGTAGTCCAACTGTCCTCCCATTACCATAGCTACAGCAAACCACTAAACCATATCTCATAGCTCCTCATCCAGACACCTCTTATACACTGCTAGGGACGGCAACTCCGCCACCTCCCTGGGCAGCCATTCCAGTGCCTGACCTCTCATTTTTTCCTTTGTATTTAATGTTTTTTGTTTGTTTGTTTGTTTGTTTTTGTTTTGTTTTGTTTTTTTTTCCTCTGTTATTAGCTTTTTTTTTTTTGCTTTCCTTCTGTTCTCCTTTCTCCTTTAATTTTGATCTGTAGATTTTATTGAATCACTCTATGGAAGCAACTTTTGGATCAGCCCTTGTTTGTTAGGTCTTAAGAGTACATTAATTAGCTGTGTTCAGGTATGCTTGAAAAGGAACAAATAATATGAGTTTATTCTGCAGTTATTCAGCATGAGAGTCCTACAAGTCTGAATTGTTTTGACCATTCTCACTTATGGATGCTGGTAGTTTTTCTGGTGGCAACTGACCCCAGTTGAGACTCGTTGTCCTTTACAGATGGAATACACAACTTGTTTCCATTAGCAGGGTCAGGGTGTTTAAAATCAACTTGCAATTTTGTTTCACCTACATAGTGACTCAGTGGTAAAATGCATTAATAAACGTTTAGAAATAATAATGGTATTTACACTTGGTTATAGCACACTTTGAGGATGTGCCTTAATAGTGTCACAGAAGTGGTATAGGTTCATAGGAATAGATTTATTTCTTATGCTCTGCTAAATTTCCTGTGGAATGCTGAGTGCATTAGGATCCATGGTAACCGTGCCTGCTGCAGCCCTGTATTACTTTGCTGTTGATAATGCAAGTCCATCTAATTAGGACCAAATGTCAGGGTACTAAGAGGAGCAGGTGGCACCATTTGTATCTGAAGTAAATACAAACAGTATTTATGTGCAAAGTCAGACAAAATAAAGGCTTTTGTGAAATCGATTATAGCTGATTTGTCTGATGAATAAGATCTGAGAGAGAAGAGAATTACAAACAGAGACCCATTGATGTAATGGATAATGTCAATTCCAGGCTGAATCAAATGCTATTGATAGGAAATATTTGGGCCTCTAAACCTTAAAGAAACAAAATGTATTATTTTGGGAACTGTGACTATAATTTTTGGCATTTGGAAATTTCATGGTTCATTTTGGACTCATGTTCTATTTTAAAAGTTGTTAGGAATAATGACAATTGTGAATAATAGGAAGTTGGAGAATTTTAATAAGCTTGATTTTTCATGAAATACTAAGAATTGTGAACAAGAGCCCTAAGCTATGCCTTTAGGTGGGCTTTAAATACCTAAATCTCCCAGTGACTCAGAGTCTACATAAGGGTAGTGTGAATGTGCCCAAAGTGAAGGGACTTGTTAGTGATCCACAGGCTGCTTTGTCTAGGCACCTAGATTTGTCTCAATATTTGTATAGAGACAGATAGCTTCAGAAATCTAACAAAGATCATTATCTGCAGGTGGCTTACATCTCCAGGACAGATACAAGTTATGGGTCCTCAGAAAAACTTCACTATAATCCATGTTTGTGGCTCAAACCATCACAAGGTCAGAGACGAGGGTTAGGATTTCTAATACATATCTGTCTTCTTTTCTGTGGGAGAACAAATAACATTTCTCACTTGTCAGATATCAGGAGCAAAATTGGTGTCAGGAACAAAACAGGCCAAGATGTCATAATGCCTTGTGTCTCATACTTGTTCCTGTTGCTGACACTCAGGTGTCCTGGGCAGGACCTTGTGTGGAGCCCTGTCATTCTGCAGCTAAAACACAGCTTGTATACCACCTTTATGGCTTCATAGAAAGTCAGAAACTGAAGGATATGGGGACCTTTATGTGGGTCATCTACACCTGTGCAAATTTCACCTACAGTGACTTCACTGATGATATCTGGACTGCAAAGGAAAAGCTTCATTTCCACATTGTGCCAGTCTCCTTATTTTTCTGAAACAGAAGTAGTCACTATGGTGACATATACCCTCTATATTTAAGCTTTTAAGCTTTTCTTTTTTTTTTTTTTTTTTTCTTTTTTCTTTTTTTTTCTTTTTTTCCTCTAATATAGCTTAGGTATTCTGACAACAGATACATAAATAAGATTTAGAGTTCAATCTAGAGTATAAAAAGGTGTGCTTTTTTACATTATTACAATTTAATAAGAATTTTCACTCCCTTTCTTTTATAAATGAAATAATAACTCTTATTTTTCCTTTTTTTTTTAAGGGTAATTTAATTATGAGAAAGAAAATGAGACTGTGATGAAAAGCCTAGAGCTTGCAGCATACAGTACCAAATTTTAAGGAAGAATAATTTCAAGAGGGGGAACTTTTCAGGAGAGGTAATTAAGTAAAATTTGTATCTAGCAGATCTGGAAGTACAGAACATACTGTACAAGAAGAAAGAATAAATAAACCTCCAGATGAAAAGAACACCCAAACATATTCCAAAAAGATTAAGAGACTAGGGGAAGTAATAAAGAAAGAATATAAAAAGCAACATTTCTAAAAATAATAACATACTTCTCTTTAGAGCCATATAAGAGTACAAAAGAGGCAAGCAACTTAACAGGGAGAAAAAATGAATTTGGGTTGAAAAAAGCAAGAAAAGCTATTTTTTTATAATAAAATATTATCATCATAAAATAAATGTTTAAATTCAAAGCCATTTAAAAACTCTGTCAACACCTTAAAATAATATCCAACAAAATTATCACCGTCAGTTGATTTGTGAAGAAAGTAAAAGCTACTAATTATGTTGTATCAGCCCAGCCTGTTCCAGTAGCACTGTTGTCGTTAGCTCATATCTCTGTAACGAACTGCATACTCTTGGGACACTCTGGTGCAGTCAGGGAGAAGGAAGGACACAGTAGGTCATGATCTTCATTACTTACTTTTTGCTACCTTGGAGAAGGTAAAATCTAGTTAGTCTACGTATAGTCTAGTTAGCCTCGTGTTGTGGCATCCACAATGTCTTGATATTCAGAATGCTTCAAGTGACAGCCCCTATCTCCCACAGTACCTTCATGTGTTTCTGAGTCAAGAGAAACCCTACTTCCTTTGGTGCGAAGATACCAGTGATTGATAGCACCTTGAGGGTGCAAAAATGATATTCTGTTCCTACTAGAGTTCATGGTTGCCCAAAGTTCTCCTGAGCCGTTTGGATGTGGTGCTCAGATATATGATTTAGCGGAGGAATGTTAGAGTTTGGGTATTGGTTAGGCTGTGGTTGGACTTGATATCTTCAAGGTCTTTTCCAACCTGAGTAATTCTATGATTCTATGATTAAATCAGCTGAAAACAATGACCTCCTTGCCTGTAAGAAATACAAATTTCCAGCCTTTTTTGTCCTACTGCATCTTTAGAAACCTCAAAAGAACAGGTGGTTGCTCTTTGGGCACAACTGCTGCTGTGGCTTAGATTCTGCAGTCAATACTAATGCAGCTGTCCCTTTTCTCCACCCCTAAAGAAATCAATGATACTCTAAATTTTAAAATAATGAGAACGGGAGCTTGTCATGCAAACGTACTATTTGCACAAAGACCATATCAGTCACTGTACATAACTGTGATAAGTGACACTTTTAGTACCATGTATGTATGTGTACACATAGCATTTAAAGACAAAGATATGGCTGAGCAGCAGGCAAAAAGGCTGCCTGTTGGCAATGCTCAGACTGCTTCAGTGCTGGTATTGTGGTGTCAGCCGAAGAGAGGGGAGATTGGTCTTTCACTGGGGACAATTGGACATGGGCATATGGGAGAGGATTCTGGCATGGAGGGTAAGACAGATGAAGATTGGCAGAGCCATGAGTAGAGATGCTGCTGTGCATGCTGGGAGACTTCTGAGGAGAGGATAGAGCTGGCATAAAATCTTTAAGGGGGTTCACGAAAACCCTCCTTGCAGAAAAGAGGATTCTGCTGGGAACCCCAAATAGATTGTGTGGAGTTTGTTGAAGTACAAGACACTGAACTAGACAATGAGAATGAAAGGACCTACCCATCAAGTCACAGTGAATAAGGGGAGGATTTGTTTGGAACCCTTTTAGTTTACTCTGCCTTACCATATTGCATTTAACTGAGCATGTAAGAGAAGCTTGTTTTAGTGCATGTTTTAATAAATCACGAATGTTACAAACCTTTTTAGTCTGGTCTCTTTTCAGCAAAGAGTACAGTGGTTCCAACTTCAGAGTTATAGCCAGCTGAGAGCCTGTCACAATAATTTTCCAGTTACTCTCTATCCTGTCCTGCTCATTTGCAGAAGGGCAAAAAGCAATGGCTTTGCAAAACCTATTAGCCTCTCCTACACTGCTTTAGTGCACTGCCTAAAGAAATAAAGGATCTCTTTATGACTCTGAGTATTTATTTGCATCTTACCATGCAGAAATATAACTATCAGGATTTTATATGGATAGAAATAAACTTAGCTGTATGCAAAGTCACATAAAGAGATCTTAACAGAAATGCAGAAGTGTGTAGAGATTCTAACTGATGTGTGCCTGTGCTTTGAATCAGATGAATGCCATATCTGAAACTTGAAAATGACTAAACTGTGAAAGATAATGGCAAGCTTTTAGTACAGGAAGAAATCACTGACCTGTCATCCCTGCAAAAAACCTACAAATGCGCTTTAGGTCACAGATCCATCAACGATGATATTCGAAAGTAAATTACTTTAAAACAAATATACTAACTCCTGAAAATTCAGTTCAGACCATACAGTATTCATGGAACTTGAGCAAGAGAAGAAAGTGCTGGGTCCCAAATCTGTCATTTGTGTTGCTAGCGTTTCATGTGCATATTCTTTGAGGATGTCACAGTGGATTCAAGTGTGTGAATCTAATAACAGGCAAATCACTTGGCCCCGCTGCACAGAAAATGATACAGCTTGCAAAGAAGTATGCAACAGTACATTTAAACTTATGGAGCAGATAGATACATTCAAAGTTATTTACAAAAAAGAAGCAGAGACTTCCTCCAAGATATAGGAGAGAGGAATGCTGTAATTACTTAGCCTACATTTTTATGATCCATTTCCAAATGGAAGGAGAAGAAAAAATCAAACTACTTCCACTCAATATATGCAGTTAACTATACTACGCAGTATTAATTGCCTAGCAGATTAGTATTCTTTAAATAAATGCCGAAGTTTCTTAACCCATTAATGAAGTGCAATTCTATTAGAAGACCCAGTGAATATTAGTTAAGATACCTGATCTTCAGTAGTTCTGACACTTGAGATCCTGAAATCAGCCATTGCCTTCACACTGAGAAGATTATATGTATCTTAGATGTTTGTGGTAGGAGAGTTGGTTCATATAAACTGAAGGTAGTGATTAGGCACTTAATGTAAGCAGAGGAGGTTTCACCAAGCCTTCTCCCTCGCAACCACTTTTGGTATAAATCTTGATAGCTTGTTCTGCTGATAAAAAATCCAAGAGGGTTGAGAGTGTTCCTGCTTATCTTCTGAGCTGGCGTGGGCTGAAGGGGAAGGTTTAACTTCCCTGCAAGTGTTGTACAGTGTACAAGGAAGGAGATTAGTTCAGGGTGGTAGAATTTTATAAGTAGGTGTTAGAACTGTTCCCACTAAGAAGGATGCACCACTTAATGACTAGTAGCAAAACTGAGTCAGCTGTCCATGAAGTAGTGAGAATATTTTATTTAATATGTGTTTTATTTACTATTTTTAAAACTTAATTTCCTCTTCTTAATCAAACATTTAACATATTCTTCTGCTAAATGAAAGCATAAATGGCCTTTCAAACTGAGCACTTTTCTGCTCCAGGAGCAACAAAATTTAGGAGTGCAGCAGAGCACATGCTTGCCCTGGACATGGTTTCTGAAGAGTGTCAGGTGCTGAGAATTATTTTTCTATGAAGCTGTGGGAGTCAGTTTGAATTTTACTAATACTAACAGAGAGAAGTTGCCTTGAGCAGGTGTGAATCAGCATAAACAGCACACACAGTAAGAAAATTTCCAATCCAGTGAGTAAATCACAGACATCATAAATTTATTTCAGTAAATTGATATCTGTGTCATCCCTGTCACGTCATTTATATATGGCGATTGTCTGTCAAAAGGACTGAGAAAGAAAGGATGACTGGAAGAAATGATAGATTTAACACTTAAGAAAGTAGCTCCTGACAAACTTTCTGTATCTGCTTTCAGGAAAATTAAAAAAAAAAAAAAATAAAAAAATAAAAAATGTGAATATAGAATCATAGAATTGCTCGGGTTGGAAAAGACCTTAAAGTCCAACCTCAACCTAACAGTACTACTGTAACTCTAACAGCCCTCTGCTAAATCATGTCCCTGAGCACCACATCTAAACGGTTTTTAAGCACATCCAGGTATGGTGACTCAACCACATCCCTGGGGAGCCTATTCCAGTGCTTAGCAGCCCATTCTGTAAAGAAGTGCTTCCTAATATCCAACCTAGACTTACCCTGGCACAAATTAAGGCCATTTCCCCTTGTCCTGTCACCAGAGAGAAGAGACCAGCCCTGCTCTCGCTGTAAGCACCTTTCAGATATTGTAAGAGAGCAGTAAGGTCTCCCTTCAGCCTCCTTTTCCCTGGACTAAACAGCCCCAGTTCCTTCAGCCTCTCCTTGTAGAATATATTCTCCAAGCCCTTCTCAAGCCCTGTTGCCCTTCTTTGGACCTGCTCCAGAACCTCAGTGTCCTTCCTTTCTGTACTGAGCTTCACAAAACTGAACACAGTACTCAAGCTGAGTACAGGGGCAGTAGTGCATTTTCGGTCTTGTGTTTCCTAAATAGACCAAGAAGGTATTAATTTTACAATCTCACTTAAAGAGTGCAAGGAAGGGTGGAGTAGAAAGTAATCTTAAAGGAGATAAAATAATAACAGAAAAAATAAAATAAATAAATGTTCTTTATATTTAGCTTCTTCAACTGAAAGAAAAGGTGAAAAACAGAAAACTAGACAGTCACTTGTCCTCAGTTTTTAAAGAGGCTGTCTACGTAAGGAATCCAACTAATAAACTTTTGCAAAAGGTGATTCAAATATCAGATGGCTTAAAGAATAACGTCTTTTCTTCATTTGTTTGTAAACTTAGTATTAGCCTTATCTAGAGGTTTTAATATGTAGTAAGAGGAAAATATCTGATAAAAAAAAAAACAAAACAAAAAAACACTTGCCGTGATGTTCATTTGGTTCACCATACCAGATTAAAGAATAATTATAGTGCAAAATATAGTATGCACTATAGAATACTAATTATTTTCTTTGCATATGTATTAGTATGAGAATCTTGCCATGAAAATGCTCAGTTAATAAGGAGTCTTTTAATCTTACCTGTTTTCTATATAGTGGAGTTCTGTCTTTCACACAAGTATGGAGAGCCACATTTGCATTGGAAGGCTTTATAAAGAGCCACCGCGTAATGTCAGTCATTTGTATCAATTTGCTTATTCTTCTTCCGGTATATTATGTTCTTAATCTATTATTAAGGTTCATTATTATGCTCTTGTTAATGTTAGTTCATTTTGGAACAGGGTGTCTATAGGGCATAAGAAGTAATTATTTCAAACACTTTTTGTCTACTTAACTGGTAGCTGTAGTCTTCCACATTCCATTAGCAAGAGACTTCATAGCCCCTTTTCGTAAAGATGATATAGCTACCTTTGCAGCTTTTGAAGTGCAGACTGAATATCTTTGATTTTCTGCAATACTGCCTGAATGATGAAAATGTCAAGCAGGATGACAGCTAATGAACTGAGTGTTCAATAGTTCATCACCTTGGTTTTACCAAAAATCATTTAGCAACATGTTTGAAATAAATTTCTTTGGTAGAGTGTGATCACTTGCCTTTTCTTATTCAACTGTCAACAACAGTCAGTATGACAACATATCTTACAAGGGGTAGATCTAACATTCATGACACAGTGTTATGTGAGAAAAGCTAGCTGGGGTATTGCCAGACCCCAGCTCTGCCTTCAAGCTGCGTCCTAGTTCTTGCTTATAGATATTTACGCAGAGAGGGAGAGGACAGGCACATGTGAATGGGTACTGTGCACTAGTGTTGCTCCAATCATCAAAATACCCAGAGCAGCTTTGAGTAGGAGTGTGTCTGAGAAAAATATGATGTTGCATTATAATTTAGAACTACGGTGCTTTGAAGTTTGTTTGCACTTCCTCATGGAAATGCATTTCTAAGTGCCCTTTCTATTGTACTAATATAAAAAAATCTTATTCAGTATCAGTACTGAGAATGCTGAGAGATGCCCTTCCATGTGCTTCTTACTGCCTTGCTCTTCTGAGCACTCCTTTGCAATTCCAGTGAGTGGGAGATGTTTATTGAATCAGCTAAGAGTGCATGATCACTGTCCAAGAAATTTTAAAAGAATTTAAAAGAATTTTAGGAGTAAGTTTTTCACTTAGAGGGTGTTGACGCACTGGAACAGGTTGCCCAAGGAGACTATGGATGCCCCATCCCTGGAGGCATTCAAGGCCAGGCTGGATGTGGCTCTGAGCAGCCTGGTCTGGTGGTTGGCAACCCTGCACGTAGCAGGGGGATTGAATCATAGAATCATAAAATTACTCAGGTTGGAAAAGACCTCAAAGATCATCAAGTCCAACCTCAGCCTAATCATAGTAACCTTACTCTAACAACCCTCTGCTAAATCATATATCTGAGCACCACATCCAAACAGTTCTTAAACACGTCCAGGGATGGTGACTCGACCACCTCCCTGGGGAGGTGGTCCACCATTGTAGTCCTTTTCAGCCAGGCCATTCTATGATTCTATAGTAAAGTATTACTCTTCTCTCTATATCCTTGGGAGTTCCTCCATTGCTCATAACAATCAGAAAAAATAGCTATGTAAAAGAAAAGCTCTGGAAGAGGACTCATGGGTCAGTGATTTAAGTTCCCTGTAAATTCAGGTACTCAGATCACAGAGTATAATTTAGAAATAATGTTGTGGTGTTTTTTTGTTTTTTTTTCAAAATATAATTTTTCTCTCATTCTCTTTTGCCTGATTTGGATGAAGGGGAGGTTGAAATGTTCCAAATCCAGCTCTCTATTATGAAGAGAAATATTTTTTCAGTCTTCTACTTTTCATTTTACTCCTGGCTCTTGCACGTCCTGTTGCATGGTGTTGTTCCTCTCTAGGTGAAGGACTTTGCATTTCCCTTTCTCTAACACCAGTATGTTCCTGACAGCCTGTTGAGCTTCCTCTGGATAGCAGCACAACTATTTCGCTATCAGCCCCTCCTCTGAGCCTTGTATTGTATCATCAATGAACTTGCTCAGGGTACTTTCTGCCCCATTATCTAGTTCATTAATGAAAATCTTGAAGAGTGTTGGATCCAATATTGACCCCAGGAATACACCACAAGTTGCTGTCTTGTAATTAGACTTTGCACCAGAAATCACCACTGTCTGAGCCATTCAGCCAGTTTTAAGTCTGTTTCACTGTCTGCTCCAGCCATATTTCAGCACCTTCTTTGTGGCAATCTACTGGGAGACAGTTTGAAAGCCTTACTGAAGTATGTATGGACAATATCTGTGGCTCTCCCCTTGCCTACTGTATGGGAAACTGTTGATCTGAGCCTGAATAACCACCTTAGGCAAGCAATGAGTCAGCTGCAAGCGCACAGGTGAAGGTAATTCAGCTGTGCTACCGTAAGGGGTGGAGCTTGACTCCACCTCTCCCAGATCTCATTTAAAGGCTGACTACCACTAAGGCAGGGATTTTTCTCTGGAAATTGCTCCTTTGTGGAGGTTACTGTGAACCTTCAAAATTGGTCAGCATATTCCATTTATCATAGACTATTTATCATCAATTGTCTTTCTATCACAATAATCTTTCATACATGTTTAACTTATGTTTACTTATTGACTGTATAGTTGTGTAACTGTGCAGTTGTATAACTGTACGTCTACCAAGCAGTCATTCTATCTTAGGAGGCTATCAGGATTTGTCAAGTGTTAATTCTGCTTTGTGAAATCGAGTCCTGAAAGATGAGGAATAGAATTGTGAATATAATACATTATTTAGAAACAGCTCAAAGATTACTTTTTCTTTGGGCTTCTCTTATGGTTGTATTGTTCCTTTGGTTTTTTCCTATGTAATATGGTTTCTTTCATTAGTGTGAGTTTCCTGTTTGGCGGAGGAGCCAACCTGACAGATTAAAGCATATTTTCTCCAAAAGACAGCTCTGCAAATAAACCAAACCAAATATCCTTTGAAACTGCAATTGTTGTTTCTTTCTCTGACATATAAGACTAGTAATTAGCAGAAATGCTGTCCAAAAAAGGTTGATTTGGCTTTGGTTGTTTCAGTGTTCAGAAATCTGTTTTTGCCAACTAGAAGTCTTTCTTCTTCTCAAGTTTTACTGTTTGTATTATGACCTAAGAGGCAGGAAAAGTAAGTGTATGAAATCTTGAGTGAGATTTGTAGCAGAAATGCTAAGTCACAACTTGAACCAGTGACTGAGTGCCTGATGGGAAGGCAGGGCCAACCCAGGCGAGCTCAGGTACATGCAGTGCGCCTGAGTGACAGAAGGGGTGCAGCCAGGATCCACACCTTCCCAAACCTCATTTAAGGGTTGGCAGTGGAGGCAAGGTTGTCTTGCTGAACATCTCTGCGTGTGTGAGGCCTTCTGAAGCTAAGCAGCTTCTTCATTTCTGTACCCACAGTTATTTCATATTTCTTTCTTAGATTGCAGTTATATGGATTATTTGTTTTCTTTCTCATATTTTCCTTTTTTTTTTTTTTTTTTTTTCCCTCTCCCCCTCAGTAAGGAAATTATAGTTAATCTGTTTTTGTGGACATCAGTATAGGTTTTAACACAATGATAGAGGATGAGTAATGAGTTTAAAATGAAGAATATGGGTATAAATAAGAGCTATAAAAATTCCAACTATATATGTAACTGTATTATAAAGCTAATATAACTGGCTAAGGGAGGGGAAGGAGTCATATTCAAAATCAAGTCAACATAAATGACTAACAGGATATTTCAGACATTGACCTTATGATTCATCTTATTTTAACCTTGACCAGATTACAGATATGAAGATTTAGTCAAGGAAATCAAGTAATGAAGCATACCTCTGAGGTAATATCAATCGGTAGGAAGATTGGCGCCTCAAATGTTCATAAGAAACTGAGAAATAGTGCTGGAATGTGAATTAATAGGGACTGTTAATAAAAAGCTAGCAACCATATATATATTCCAGAGCAAGAGTTCATCTAATGGAAGAAACAGAGATGGAAGCCTGGATTTATTATTCTGTTGAAGAATGGCTGTGAATAATAAATGTGGTCAGGCTTTGAAAAAGGCAAATGCAATCCTAGAAAGTTTCAGAGGTAGAATTTCTGATAGAAAGTTGAGTCATCCCTACATTTCACAACTCTCTTAACAGTAGAAGACCGTTTAAAGCGACTGTGAGAATTACATTCATGTAGTAACTTCACATCCCAGCTACGTCAGAGTGAGAGCTTCTCTGACAATCCTGTATAACTTTTCAAGAGATACCACAATGAGGTCTGTGAGATCAAATCTGTATTTATCTAACAGCCTGATAGATCAAGGATGTATTGTTAGATCTGAAATCTCAAAACAAACTTACAGAATTAGATCTGTGTGCTTTGTGAACTCTTGCAAAATTGGGTAGAACAATCATTTCTTTTTGCACCTGAGTCAAGCAGTTAAGTTATCCATACACAGGTCATTGAGATACTCAGCATCCATATATCCATAACACAACTGACAGGAGTGACAGCTAAAGCAACTATTCCTGTGTGGGTGCAACTGAATTGAGACTTGGAAGTGGAATCATTTCCTGAATCATACATGTAAATTTAGATATTCTCCATAGTTAACAGAGCTAATCAGAAGTCTAGAGTGTTTTCAGTTCAGTGAATGCAGGTGTCTTTTTTTCTGAAGGATGACCTGAGAGGTTTATTAAACTCCATTGCACAGACCTGATTGTCTAGAACTTTCGTGATCTCAAGGGTAGCAACATACCTCACTTGTATGGAAACATCTAAGTTTGAGGTATTTAGGTATCTGCATCCAGAGGGTGATCCTAGTCAAAATAATAACAATCAAATGTGTGAAAGCCAAAAACAAACAAAAAATCACTCAAAAAAGCAAACTTTAGGAACGGCCAATACTTATTTTTTCATTTTTGAAATTCAAGAGTAGGTTGCCTGTGAGATTTTTGTCATTAAAAATACATTTATTTTGATGATAAATGAGAAGTTATTGAGGAGGGAGTTGATGGTTATTATATTCCTGTTTATGTTTTTTCATTCAATTTTACGCCCTTTCATTGAAAAAGCATAAGCTATTAAAAGATGATTAAAAGTGCAAACTGTGTTGTGCCATTACAGTAGCAGGTGAGAGATGTTCTGTCCAGCTTGGTTTAGTAAGGAATTGCCCTGACACAGACACACAGTTACTGGAATGTCAGACGAAATGCTTTTCTGTGCTTGATGTTCAGAAGAAGGAAGGATGTCACTGCACAAGCCTGGATTTATGATTGTGACTAATGGGAGGGATGCAGTTGCTTTCTTCCTGCTAATGCTCCCGCATCCAACTCTTGCATTTGTGTTCAGGTAACATAGATGCAGCAGTGCAGATACCTGGCTACTCCATTCAGCTCTCCACTGTGTCTGTCCCTTCTGCTGATGCAACTCTCCCATCTGCTGCTTGTTCTTTCCTCTTGACATTGAGCATTCTGAAAGCTATGATAGTAACTTTTTCTTTCTTGCTAGTCATTATTCTTATTTTATTTGTTTTACCTCTATGAACATTAGTCTCTCCCCCCATCCCCAAGTTTTTTTTGTTTTGTTTTTTTTTTAACTATCAGCCTTCCTGATGTAACATTGCTTGAGCTTAATAAAATGTAAGGACTCCACAGTTTGTGAATATAGTGTGTAAGAAAAAAGTGCAGACAGTGGGGAGAATGGTTCTTGAAAAGCAAGATGACAAAGTACAGTATTTCTAAGTGCATCTGTTATTTAGAAACATGAAAGTTTGATGTGCTGTGTGGTACGTAAGTCACTGAGTGACAATCACAGAACAGAATCCAGTGCTGTAAATAATAGAGTATGACACCAAAACTCAGCTCCACTTTTGCTTGTCTCTCTTGCCTTGAGTATGATTCAGCTCTTCCTTTCTGTGATGGCTCACTTCAGTGCAACAGTGATTTGGTCACTTTGCATTCAACAGAACTATCTGCCGACTTTTCAGATCTGTTTTTAAGCTTTCTCTCTGTACTCCTTTCTCCTGTCCTTTGCTGGGCTGAGAAATATGATTTCTAGTGAAATCTGAGATTCTGATTTTGTTATGTTATTCCAAAAGCTGGTACCCATATCTCAGACCTATAGTGCATAAACATTACTCTGGTTCTGCTCAATTTAGTTACTGTTGTCTTTTCTGATTACTTTTTCTTAGACAGGATAGCTCTATTTTGACATGAGGATGATCTGCAAACCTTGAAAAAGTCCTTTTTAGACCTTAATTCATTTTTTTTTTCTTTCATTTATCTACCCTTTAACTCATGAATGAGAACCTTTAAATTAGACACTTCATCAGAATGTTATTATTGTTCTTTTAAAATAAGATTAAATAATTAAGAGGATTCTGACAAATTTACATAGCTTTGCACTTTTTCATTTTGAATTTTCTTGTTGCTATGACTTGACTCTTTTCAGCCTGCACCATTTGTTTTTACATTTGAAGGAAGCTTTTCATCTACTGTGATGTGTACCTGATACTAATCATAAACAATACTTCAAAGGAACAGGGTTTAGAAATGTTTAGAAATCTGATTGGTAGAGTTTAAATAAACTGTGCTGTGCTTAAGACTGGCAAGAGTTTCAAGATTAGTAACCACCTGCCTTCCTGTTGACAGTTTCTGTTACAAACACTAATTTAGCACGTGGGGGGATACTTACTGTTATACATTTCTATGATTCCTATGGTTGAATGTATGGACAAGATTACTCCCCTGTGCTAAACAGAACTAGTAATAATGTGTTGAATTTCTCCCTTTGAAAGACTGCCTGATCAAGTAGATATGATGCTGCACCAAATCCAGGAGATTTGCTTCCCTCTCTGACTCCAACACCTCTATTCAGCTTACTGACTTTCTTCTGTAATATTATTCTATTTTTCTTAAGCTCTATTTTCTACAGAACAAGAACTGCTTTTATTTATTTATTTTTTAAACAGGATTTTAAAGTATTAGCACAGTGGCTTAAATATCTGTACATGCCTATGAAGTGCTGTAAAACTGTGTGGGAAGAGGCAGCTGAGGTATCAGCCCACGGTGAAGTTTGTGAGAGTGTAACAACACTGCAGTGGTGGTGTGTGCTGGGTAATGGAGTCGGGTTTTTCCACATCCCAGGTAAGACCTGGACGGTGAAGCTACTGTATAGAAAGGAGCAACAGCACCACCACCAGGTGTTGCAACAAAAGAACAGTTTTAGAAGGTTTAGCCTTGAAGCTGGGATGAGCCAAAATGGAAGGTGCCAGTCAGCAGCTCTGGCTCATTCCTGCATTTCTCCTACTATCAGCATTATACTTGATGCTAATCTGTTTGCTCTTTAGCCTTGTGGTATAGTTCCATTTCTTCTTCTTTTCTCCACTACTTTTGTCACAGTTCATTACTCACCACCCTCTTATCATTTTCTCTTCCTCTCTTTGGCATTCTGCTAGTGCCTTTTTTCGTTCCAGCAGTCTCTGATGAGTGGACTGGCAGACTTTTTCCCTGTGTGATCCAACTTGATCTATTCTGTACATACAGCTCTCATCAGTGCATCCCCAGTTAATACTTTCTGGACGCCTATGTATAATCTGTTCAAAAATATCATTTTGCTTTATATTTATATAGGCTGCGTTGTGGGAAAAAAAACAAAGGATTGTCAGTGGTCTGCTACTTTCACTGAGGCAATCTTAAATTTTAGCAGTATGCCTTCTATAAGTTGATATGATCTTTACACTTTCTTCATCCAGAAGTTTTTGAAACTGTAGTACTTTTTCGGGCATAGAGCTTGACTAACAATATGACATGGAGGGTTACAGTACACAGTGGTGAGTTATAGGACTCCCAGAGACAACTATTCTTTTTTCTTAATGATGAAATCATACCATTTTGCTTTCTTAAATGTGAGGTATTTTGGTATTAGTGCTACTACTATCCAGTGTTATAAGCATCTTTGACAGTCCAACTAGTTTGACTTTCAGGCACTGCAACTTTCAGTATTTAACCAAAGTCATCTTTTTCTTCTGGCTTGTGTTCTTAAATTGACATTATTTCTTGGACCTTGTATTTTTTTCCTTTTTATTTTTGATTCCTTTTACTTTGATGATTGATGGTTATGATAGATACATAGTAATATAAAAGGTGACACAATGGATTGCATATTGTGCCTCTATCACTGAAATGACAGGTAGAGCCTAGTGCTCAGAGAAGCAGCCTACATTCATGATATAAGCTATCAAGATTCCTTTCCTTTTGTCATATTTATAAAAAAAATACAGAGTAGTTCAACTGCTTTGTTATGACTCAGTCTTTTCAACATTTATTGCCATCTGTTGTTGCAGAACCTACAATTTCCATTCTTTATGAAGGCAGAACAGACAAGTGTAAAATTTTACCTTGATAGTTCTGTAGTTGATGGCAAAAGTTCTTGTAGCTTTCTTTATCTTTGATTATGCTGTTTCCAGTAGAATAACAAGCCATGGGTTTCTGTTAAACTACAGATAGTTTTACAGATGCATGACTATATGGATGGTAAAACTCAGCTATCGCACCAAAGTCTCTCTTTTTTTTTTTTTTTTTGGTCATGTTACAGCATTATACCACAACTACAGTAAAAAATAGAAATGGAGCTTGAATCATCCCTAAAGCAGAGGCACTGAGTTAAAAAGCCAGTTTTACATTAGATGAAAAAAACTTTTAAATAGTAAATACGTAAATGTCCTCCTCTTCAGGTATTCGTGTTGGATGCAGTCTGGATTTGACAGGGAAACATTCAAATAGCATGGTAGACAAACTCTAGATAGCTTCCAAACATTGTACGTGCATAGAAGATAATTTAAAGATAAATGTGTTGACATCCAGGTGAGTCTGTAATTTACAAAACTTGGTCACTGCATATTTGTTAAAGAATTTGAAGATCTGTTCAGAAATATAATATGTAATTGATGATCAGATGCATTTGATAGAAAGAATGTCTTTTAGGTGAACTTCTTAGAGTAAGTCAACACAAGAGCTGCCACATTATATTTTTGGCCTTTTAGTTAGGGGTGATATGTCAATGAGAAAAGCTCTTTTGTTTAATACTTTTCTGAGGAAGTAGGGTTAGGAATTATACGTTCAAATTCCAGAGCAGCTTTACAGCCCACCTCCTTGAGTGGTATAAGGCTGACATATTTGGTACCAACATACCTACTGTCTATAATTTCTTTACTATTAGCTCTCCTACACATACCTTAGGAACGGTTCTCGGATCTTCATAATTTCCACTTACCTCACTTAAGATAATGAATTCTTTCTTCCTCCGTTGTAGAAAAATAAGACATTATTTTGGGAAGAGCAATAAACAATACTAGTTGGTAAGTTCAGCATGGCTAATAGCTTAATTAATTGTTTTGATTATCTCTGGGCCTTTGGATTGGAAAATAAATTCTATTCTCTCCAAATAGCACATCATATAACCCTGATGCCTTATTCATGTATCCATATTCAATGTAATTTAGTAAAGTGTGGATGACCATTATTGCTCTGTGGTACAAAGGATTCATAAATTCAGCTTGACTGGATGCTTGTGGATTTATTCTACAGAATCCTTAGGATGCCATTGTGCTAATTGTACCTTAAATTGTAGGAAGAAGAGGAAGTATAACCACAATAGTTCTGATTTTCCACTTGCCAAAACATCTAGAAAACAGCAGGAATTTCTTAATTTCATCAGGCTGGTGTTTCCTGAAGGCCAGACAGGACAGCCATAGTTTATGAGAGGTTTATGAGACTACTTAAATACTGGAGATCTCACCTTTTCTAAAACAAAATAATTGTGAAGTAATTGTGTCAGCCTGAGTAATCTATGCAAGGTGGAAATATAAGGTTGAAAAGAATGAAAAAATTCAGCAGGCCAGTGCAGTAGAAAGCCTTGCATTTAGCACTCAAGCCATTTTTAACAGATATATTGACTTTCCCATGGCTGGAGTTTTCACAGAGAATCCTTTTGTAATAAGGCAGGTTAATGAGACTATCCTTTCTACTAAGAGACCTTATTTCTCTGGAAGAGTTCAAGGGGAAGTAGAATTCAAATGTATGTATATGTGTTCTTGTTTTGTTTTTAACAACTTTCAGAGTACTGTAGCTGAATTAATCTAGTTCCCTGAATTGGAAAGAAATTTGGTACTGAGGGGGATAGTCTAGAAAGCATGGAGAAGATATGCCAGGTACCGTGAAGGATTTATGATGACTAATCCAACTGTAATTCAGAATAGTCTGTTTTTCCTAATCTTCCCTTCACTGCTTTTTGTATTACCTTTAAATTTATCTGAGTCTATGCAGGTAATAAAACAGGGAAAGCTGTGGTTACTTTCCTTAAGTATTTTCTCTTGACTGTGAACTTGAGATGAATCAGACCCAGTGATAATTGTCTTGTTGAGTGAAGAAAGGTGAACTTAAAGCACCCAGAAATGCTGAAGAACTATGTTATGCCTCCTGATTGTATAGGGTAGATGTACTTAGCTCTCTGTCATTGACATCTATCATAGAATCACAGAATATCCCAAGCTACAAGGGACCCGTAAGGATCATTGAGTCGAAATCTGTTGCTGATAGCAGCCACTGCAGGAAGCCCACTCCTGTTGGAGAAGCAGCAGAATGACACTATGCTACCCATGACTGTTGCATCTGAGGCACAACCCATGAGGGAGTTTGTTTTAAATGGGTAGCCTCATTGCATGGGATTGCAATTAACATTGGAAGGAGATACAAGAAGTTATAAAAGTTTAAAACGATGCCTGTCATGTGATATTCTCTTCAACTTAAATTTTATAAAAAGAGTGGAGCATATGGTTAATAAATGACAGCAGAATTAATCTGTACCATGTTTTTGGCTCATTCTAGTCTTACAAAGCCAGACACTGGTTTACCTATGTTGTAGCTTTGATTCATGAACAAGCTACAGAAAACACTAATTTATGCTGCTGCATGCAGTTTGTACAATAATATCAGCTTCGCACTTTTAATTCAAAATCCTTTTACATCCATATACCATCACAAGCTCTCAAATATATGATTCAGCTTTCAAGTAAATATTAATACTGTAATACAAAAGCAAAAGAAACAACATTATTTTTTTAATGTTTCCTAAATATAAACAGTAAGTGAAGCATGGAATCTTAAGATGATACTTTCCACTATGAGTACCAGCATTAAAGAAAAAAAAAAAAAAAAAAGTTATAATGAAAATAATTGAGCAATAGCTGCCCTTTCTATGTCAGTTCTGTATGCCCCATTAATTCTGGTAGAAATGTGTTAGAGTCACTATTAAGCAGCTTCACAAAGACAATCAACCATTAATCCTACATCAGTATCTCATTAGCTCATTATTTTTTGAACTCAACTTATTTTATGACCAATAAGTTGACTTAGAGGATGTAGAAAGGTCCTCCTTGCCTTTTGATTTCCAACCACACTGCCTAAACCAAAGCAAAGCAGCAATATTAGCTTGGTTGTGATTTTGATAGGATTTATTTTAAGGCTTTGTAGGTGCAAGGCAGTACTTAGACGTGAGAAAATATTTTGACTTTCACAGCTTCTCCATAGCAAAGACTAGTTTTTGCTTATTCCAAAACTAGACTACTGTGGAATCAAATCTAACTGGGTAACTTGAAATGTGGTACATGTTTTATTGTGCTTCCCAGGAACTTTATTACAGATATGTGCTGTGAGAGCTTGGAAGCAGGATCTCTAAAATTTGAAAAGGTGTAATTACTAGGGCATAATGAGAACCACTGTCCATATCCTTCAGTCATTTATCAGCTGCTTGTTTTGAGCTTTAAGGTTGGATGTCCTGAAGAAATATTTCTATGACAGGTTCACAAAGCTGATGGCTTCTGATGAAGGACAGTATTCTGTAGCCTGTGTAGGGATCTGAAAGTATTTACCTCAAATACTACTCTGTTATCAATGAATTTCCAATTTGTTATCAAGGAGCATCCTTTCAGATTCAAAATAGAAATCAGGAATGAAACTGTACATGCATGTTCATAAATATTAATTTTATGGCAGTAATAGGTTGTATCTTTCACACAGAAGTTTCAGTTTAATTAACAGAAAAGTTACCAGTAAATAGCAACTAAAAGCCTAAGTAAAGCAATTCTTCAGAACTGAAAAGAAAAAAATAATGTTCGTTTTTCAATGAAACTATGTGGTAAGAGCTCCAAATGAATTGAATTAATATTGCTTTCAGTAGTGTAGTGTTTATACCAATAAGCAAAATGTAAATTTGTTGAATTCATTTCTATTGTCCAAGGCAGAGAAGAGTAAAAGCTTAAATGACAAGATGCAGTCAGTTGGCAAATTATACATCTATCATTTTAGTCTCTGTATTGTCATTAGTGTGTTTGATAGAGTTTGCTTAATCATGACACTACAAGGAGAGCAGTTATGTAATCATTTAGGATTATCTCTTTTTAGAGCCTGTTCTCTTTCATATTTTCGTCAATGACTTGGATGCAGGACTTGAAGGACTAAGTGAATTTGTGGATGACATTAAATTGGGAGGAGCTCTTGACTCTCTCAAAGGCCTTACAGATAGATCTCAAGAAATTGAAGAGCTGGACAATCAACTGCATGTTGTATAATGAGAGTAAGTGCTGTATTCTGCACCTGTTACATGGCAAACCTGAATATACATAGAGCTGGGGGCACACTGTTTATGGTAGGTTGAATCTCAGTCAGCAGTGAGTCCTGACAGCCAAAGTGGCCAACTGTACCCTGGGGTGCACCAGGCGCTGCACTGGCACCGGGCCAGGGGATGGGTTGTTTGGAAGATGGTAAATGGTCTTTCTAGAGGGCAAGATATGTGACGAGTATGTGAAGCCCTTGGGTTTGTTCAGCCTAGAGCAGAGGAGACTTAAGGGAGGCCTTATGGTGGCTGCAACTCCTCACAGCAGAGTGTCAGTGCTGAGGGAATGAAATGGATCCAAATAAGGGAGAATTAGAGTGGGTGTTAGGAAAAGGTTTATCAGAAAGGTTGGGAATTGAAATACACTCCTCAGGGAAGTGGTCATAGCACCAAGCCTTCTGGAGTTCCAAGCATTTGGAGAACATTCTTAAGATATGTGGTTTGAATTTTCAATAATCCTTTATGGAGACAGTAGTTGGACTTGAGTCAGGTTAATCAGGTCAGACTCTGGTGGTATACAGCAATAGAACAAGGGACGGTGGGCAGAAACTAGAACACAGGGAGTTATATACACCAGTTCCATGCACAGCACGAGGAAGAACTTTGCTGTGACAGTGATGAAGCGTTGCAGTAGGCAGTAGGCTGCCTTCTCTGGAAATACTTACCTGTGCCACCTACTGTAGGGAACTTGCTGTGGCAGAGAAGTTAGACTACATAATCTCTTCGAACCCCTATGATTCTGTGAAGTTGTACAATTTTTTTATGATGCTGGCAAACCAAAACCTATTGTTGGAGAGTCCTAGTCATTTTCATTGAAACTGGTATTTTAGATAAATTTAAGAGTATGTACAAAGAAATATTCTAGTGGAATAAAGAAACAAATAAGAGATCTTGTTCACTTGTATTTCAGTTTCAGTGGGACAAATAGTAGATTTGTCATGCTTAGCTTTTTCTCTATTCAGACTATGTTCTGTCATTTAATTGAAGTGTTTGTATCCTTTAACTTATCCTGTCCCTAAGAGGAAAATTAATCTTCCAGACACTGAGAAGTGACCTGAGTAACCCTGGAGAGTAGGAAAATTGACACTAACCAGTTGAGACTGGTAGTAATCTCATGCTGTGCAGAAGGTCTAAGAGAACAGTCTACAAGGTTAATGTGTTAGTACTTCAACACAATGTCCTAGGAAAAAAAAAGAAAGAGATAATTAACTCTGCCTGAGCCACAGGCTATTTTGTGTTTCTGCTGTCATTATGATGATAGAGATAGACTAAACAGACTTTCTCTTTTGAGAGTCTTTGGTCTGATGAATTATAAGGGCTCAAATCAGAATGATGCTTGTCTATGAACTTAATGCAGTTAAACAGGAGTAGAGCAGAGGGATGTTCCCAAACTTTGCCTTCATGAAGTGTTTCTATCTCCTGTTAGCAGAAGAGATAACTTTCCTTAATGTGCTTCTTTCCTAGTCAGAGGGACAATGCACATTAGATTTACAGTTACTATGACTGTGCACAAGTGTGAGTCTGTCTTGAATCGCAACAAAAGCTTATATAGAAGAATACAAAATTCAGATCCTCAAGATTATAGATCTTTAAGAAGAGTCTAGAATGAAGAGAAATAAAATTCCACTAACTGGGACAATAGGAATAAAATTTTAAAGAATCCCTTATCCTGTTTCCTGTCTTTAATACTGAGTTGTTTCAGCAAGAGCTCTCAGTTGTGGATTCTTTAAATAAAAATACTGTCATTCATTTTATTCATTGTGTATGTGGTGTTGCCAAAGGGGATTGTTAGTGGTGTTTAAATTAGATGTTACCAGTATTCTGGTGACATCAGGATCATCAGGCCCATCTAGTGATACAAATGATTACTTCTGAGTTAGCAATCAGGAAGAACTCTGACCTGGATAAGTAGCCTTATTGCAGTCCCATGAAGGCAAGAGTGATGGAAAGGCAGTTTTCTGCAGTTATGTTATAGGGGAGTTATAGATGAAGTTATGGCAAAAATGGCACATTGATCCTTTTGTCATAGCTCCCATCTATACATCATCTGTAGGCCTTCAAAGGCGGTGGCCTCTGTAGTATTCCATCACTGAGATGTTTTTCCCACTTAGTCTTTGTTTTTTACTAGGGAACAGTAAAGCTTCTTATTTATTTATTTATTTTCAGTCTGCTTGGTCAGATAATGATTCTGGGAGCCAAATCTTGAAAGATCAGCAGTTGTTGTTTACTAATAGTATTCAGGGAGACTATTGCTTGACTAAGTAGAATTCCCGGTGCAGCATGTTTTTTATATCACTTATGCTTTTGTTACTGTTTCACTGAAACCTTACCACTTACAGAAGTCCACTTGCAGTTATCACAAATCATAGTGGGAACATATTTTAGTTGTTACTATTTAGCTGCCTTTTGTAAATGATCCTGCAAGTTCCTGCTGCCCAGAAACTTGGAGAGCCAAGCTGGTTGCAGCCAACTCCCATATGAGTGACAAGAAACAATGACTTTGGCTAAAAATGGGATGAAGTTACTTTTGATTACAGTAAATGCTTTTCCTGTCCTTTCCATCTTCTGGTGCAAATATTAAAAGCAAGACTAATTCTTTTTTTTCCAGGGCCATGCAAGATTTGTCTTCCCTTGCTTCATACACGCTTCCATTTCAGAACCATTTTGTCAGACTGCTCCTTTTCTACCATTCATTGCACAGCAACAAAATGTAATGGAATATTGACAGGAAGATCCAACCTCTTACTGCCATGCTACCACCATCTGTGATGTCATGGGCCAACATGATAAAATAAAAGGCATTGATTTTGGAGCAGCCCTTCTAGCTATGCTTTCATTGCTTTTGAGCAAATAACAAATCAGGCGATGTTTCCATTAAGCGCCCACAAAAATAATATGAAATATAGGCTGAATTCTTCTGTTCCTTCCTATGTAAAGCTGCTTCATTGATTTGTGAGAGATTTCTTACAAGATAGATGATCTGACTTATAAAATAATTCCCAACAAGAATACAGAGTAAAAGTATTGGTCACAGTCTCTGAAGCTGTAATAAAGTGTATATTCCTTGAAGATTCAATATGTATTATTCATTTGGTATTTGCAAATATGACACGTACATTTAATTTTAATCTTTTGAAAGTACTTTTAAGGAGGAATTGCTCCACTGTAACATGGTAGTGCCGTTTATATTTTTAAATCTTTCCATGACTAAAATAAGATTTTTACAACAATAGGAAAATGTATAATAAAAGAAATTTCACTCTGTTTAACCAATTACCAAAATATCCAGTTTTAACATTATTTATGTGGAATACATTTTGTTCATTTTTAATTTTTTTCCATGAATAATGATGCTAGATGTTATTAGATAGTATCTACCAAGGATAAATTAATTGGTTAATTCCCCCAACAGAAAATAACCAGCTACCACTTATTATTGGCCATATCTTTGCCAGTCAGTGTGGGATGGCACATACATAGCCTTCACTAAGATCTGATTAATATGTTTTTTTCCTTCAGTGTCCTAACCAAGTAATACATAGATATCAAAGGGGAAAATAAAATTCTGAAAACATTCTGTTAATATGAAAGCCGAAGGTGAAGTCCATGTATGGCCATGTTTGACAAGTGTCTCTTGAAGTAAAAAAAAAAAATAAAAAAATCATAAGATAACTAGATGTCCCTTTATATAAAGATGCCCCTTAAGATAAGTGGATGCACCTAAAACACTGTGATGTAGATTCATTATTTAATTTTGAAAAAAAATATTAAAAAACATTGTCATTGAATTTGTCATGCACAAAACAGGTAACCACTTTATCCTCTTGTTTTGCTTTATTTAAAATAAATGAATGAGTAAGTAAGAATTTGTATTTGTCGCCATCCATGGCACTTTTGAAAAATTAACTGGCTTCTTCAGAGGCATTGGTATGTATCTCTGGTTGATGCTACTGATGAAGAGAGCTGCAGACTAAAAAATGCAGCTTTCCAGTTGTACGTAAGAGCAGTGGAGATTAAAAGGCAGAAGAGACCACAGATTTATAGCGTGGAACAAGATGCTGGTTTCTAGTTGCTTCTTTGTGTTTTACCTTGTTTGTGTAGCCATAATTATAGACTATTAACAGCTAGAAAAAACCTTTGTTGTTCTCCATCCTGAATAGTAATTACTGTGTTGCTGTGTTTCAATACCATCACTCTTTTTCTCTTTTTGAACATTATCAGATCTATTTAGATTTTAATACAGCATTTGTGAAACAGGAATTAATAATATTGTTCAGATTTTTTAATATAATGAGCATATTGTGAATTACATATTGGCTCTTATATATTGCTAAGTAATTTAGTTTAACAAAATGAGCATATCCATAACATTGGAGAATGTTAAAAATGAGAGGCAGACTATAGCTTCTGAGTTGTTGTATGACTTAGCTTGTATTTGAATTTCTATAACTTCAGGTGCTCTCTCTTCAATTAAATGAAAATAGAGAATGTCAGAGTGAGTCTACTGAAAGAGTCGCTCTACTGTAGCAGAAAATAGTGCAGTGTGTCTAGATGTAAAATTCTTGTCATTACTCCTCCAGCGTTCTCGTAACACAACAGATGAAGTAAAATTGGAGGGGCTGTAAATTGTCCCTAATCAATTGACTTCCTTTGGAACTTAGTTTAGCAGAAGAGCTCAGTACCAACAACTGGCTTAAAAGTGATCTTAGCGAAGTACATTTTGGCTTTTCTTTCTGTTTTTGGAAGTTCGGCGTCCATTAAGGTCACAGTGGGCAAACTGTGTACTGATTAAAATGTTTAAAAACAGGAAAAATGAGACCAAGGATTTTACCACCACTTTCTGTCAGTTAATTTTTCTTTACTTCTATTGTCAAAAAACTCCAGTCTCATTGGGAAGCGTGAAAGTGCCTGAGTTACACCATTCTCACAGTAAGCAATACAGTACTCACAATAAAATTCACCCAACTTGGCAACTTTAAGTGTATTTTAATTCTTTATGTCATGTGTTCTCAAAGATGCAGACATTTGTGACAAGATCAGATCTACAGGTATTTTCCACGCAAGTCATTTTCTTTTTGCCATGACCTGTTCTTAATCATCCAGGGACTCAAAGAGAAATCAACAAAAGGTCCTTTTGTCAGAACCTTTGCTATCCAGACCTGCCTGTTGTATCCAAGACAAGGTGAGGGGGGGAAATACTTCACCTAGGATTCCCCCAGAGCGTCTTCCAAAACGAGCTTCATCTAGATTGTTGAGGATTGGCACACGTTCATTTGCAGGAGTACATGCATTTGTAAATATGAATATGCACATATACATTTGAGATTTTTAAACTGCATTGATTTAGATGTCTTTTTTTGCTTCTGAATTGGGTCATGTGACAGTTCTGGTTGGAAGGTCTCTAGTCCATTCTTCTTCTCTAGGCAGGGTCAGATTTAGGCTGCATCCAGATGGCTCTGGGCTAAAGCCAATCAGGTGTTGAAAATATCCAAACATAGAATCATAAAATCCTTGGGGCTGAAAGGGCCATGTAGTCTCATCTCCTCTGCATTGAACAGGGACACTACAGCTAGATCAGATTGCCTAGGGCCTTATCTGGTCTTGTCTTGAAAATCTCCAGGAATAAGGCATCAACCACCTCACTGGGCAACCTGTTCCAGTGCTTCAGCACTCTCGCTGTAAAAGATTTTTTTTCTTGTATCTAACCAAAATCACACTCTTTGAGCTTGAAGCCATTTTCCCTTGCTCTATCGCTGCAGACCCTACTAAAGAGTCTGTCTCCTTTCCTGTAGCTACCATTTAGATACTGAAAGGCTACAATCAGGTCACCTTGGAGCCTTTTCTCCAGGCTGAACAGCCCCAGCTCTCTCCTATGTCCTCATAGGAGGGTTGTTCATCCCTTGGATCATTTTTGTGGCCATCTTCTGGACTTGCTTTAACAGCTCCATGTCTCTCCTTTTACTGAGAACTCCACACTTGCACATAGTACTTCAGGTGAGGCCTCACCAGCACAGAGTAGATGAGCAGGATCACCTCCTTCACCCTGCTGGCCGCACTTCTTCTTATTCAGCCCAGGATACAGTGGGCTTTCTGGGCTGTGAGGGCACGTTGCTGGCTCATGTGCAGCTTTCCCTCCACCAGCACCCCCAGGTATTTTCTGTCAGGGCTGTGCTTGATCTTCTTATCCCCCAGTTTGCATTAGTAATGGATGTTGCCTCAAACTAGGTGTAAGACTTTGTCTTGGATTTGTTGAACCCCATGGGCCCTACTGATCAAGCCTGTCTAGGTCCCTCCAGATGGCATCCTGTCCCTCTGGTGCTCCAACTGTGCCCCACAGCTTGGTGTCACGAGCAAACTTGTTGAAGGTGCACTTGACCCCATGGTTGATATCATTGATGAAGATATAAAAGAGTATTGGTTTGAGCACCACTCCCTAGGGGGCACCACTCATCACCAATTTCCATACAGACATTATGCCATTGACTACCAGTCTCTGGACTTGATCCTGCAGCCAGTTCCTTGTCTATTGAACAATCCACCCATCAAATCCATTTTTCCAAATTGGAGAGAAGGATGTTGTGGAGTACCATGTCAAAGGCCTTACTGAAATCAAGATAGATGATATCATTGGCTCTTCCATTGTCCAGTGATGCAGTGACACTTCCATAGAAGGCCACTAGATTGGTCAGCAGGATTTTCCCTTGGTGAAGACATGCTTATTCTCCTGTATCACCCCTCCCTGCCTTCCTTGTATCTTAACAAAGCTTATGGGAGGACCTGTTCTATGATCATCCCTGGCAAAAAGGTGATACTGACAGCTTGTTAGAGAGACTGCACATCATCTCTTGGGAGGCTGTTCTGAGGCCTGACCAATATCATAGGAAAAATGATTCTTCTGATCTAAACCTCTCATTTCAATTTATGCCAATTGTTTCTTGCACCATGCACCACATGCCTAGGCCTGTGTCCCTGTAGGTACTGGGGGCCGCTTCTCAGCAAGGTCAACATTGAAGCTGCATTGAGAAGGCTGGGCAAACCCATCTCCCCCAGCCTCTTCTCACAGTTCAACGTCTCAAGCATTCTGGACCTCTTGTTTTTCTCTCTGCCAAGCCTTCTCTAGATCGTTGATATTTTTCTTATATAGAGGAAGTTTAGACATATGTCTAATGCACTAGTGAAACACTAAAATTATTTTAAGGGTTTGTCTTCAGTCTATAAGCTAAAATTTGCAATACAAATTATGAAAATAAGGAGAAATGGAACAGCTTTGGTAATATGAGATCAAACTGCACTTGGTAAATTGGAACATGGACTGCATATGACTGTGCCATTTTATGGAGGAGTTTTGATTTCTTCAAAAACTGTACCTACAATTGTAAAATGTATAGTAAGGAAGTAGATGGGAGCAGTGCAGTTTTGTTCAAGATCAGGTGAAAAATCATTTTTGACCAGCTTTAGGTTACTCTAATAGGCTTATGATATTATGATGGCTATCACAAGTGTTCTATCTACAAAGCTGTGTCCTTTTTCATTTTACTTCAGAAAGCCAGATAACAACCACATAGTTGCTCACTGTCTCAAGATTACAGTGATATGTACAGTATACTGAAGATGTACTTTTTCAGATGTGTATTGTCAATAGAATTGATAAAAATGAAGCTTAAGAATCAGAATTCTGTTACAACACTGTGAATACACTAAATTGCAAATCTGAAGACTCATGCTCATAACAGATAACAATAGGGGTTTTACTTATAGAAGTATGTAAAGTGGGACAATTCAAGTCTGTTCCATTAAGAGAAAGCCAATGCTTAAACAGTAGTTAACATATTTATTGTGTTATAATTACTAGTGCTTTAGCACCTAAGGATGCAAGTAAAGCAAATCGGTAGTCTGTGTCTGAAATCGTCAGCACTGTCTACCAGGGAATTTCAAGACTATGACTGTCATTTTTGCTGTGGTGAGGACAGAATATGTGTAACTGTAAGAGTGCTGGAGCAAAACCCCTAATGTCCCTAATTTGACAGTGAATCCTATCAGTTCTAATTATTTTGTGATTAAAGAACAAGCAGTGGGAATGTAGTGTCGGCAGGTAAAGTGTATTCCTGTTGTAGACTGAAATCCCCTTCCAGAAGCCAATTGTCCATGTCCCGTTAATGGCATTGAGCAGTTCATTAACTAGTTGCTTACTTCTAATTTATGGTGCTTTTATTTTTAGTGGGACCTGCAAAACATCTTTAATTCAAACAATGAGTAAATTGCAAATTCCAAATGCAGATTTTCACCTGTGGAAATCTGATGTTTCAGCTGTTGACTGTATATTTGCTCATTTAGAAAAGAGATATTTTACAGTCCTCAGTGGAGTGAATATGTTTACTTCAACAGTAATACAATTTAGTATTATAGTCTATAAAAATTGAAAGATCCTGATCTTCCCATTCTGACCACCAAAAAATAACTCTTTTCTTACAGAAAAGTGGAAAATAGAGAAGAATTTAGGTTTTTTATGATATAGTATTTTTCCTACTGGTTACACTGGTGAAATAAACTATTTCTTTACTCATCATCCCCTGCTTATAGTGTGATGATATCATTAAAAATAATCATTAAAAATATCATTAGAATGGGAAGCAACAGGAAGAGAAAGCTCAGAAAGAGCTGAGAAAGTCTTAAATTCCTATGGATTAGTATCAAGTATTAATGGGTGATGAAAATAGAATAATAACATCTCAAACTGGTAGTCTTTCTTTGTTAAATAGCTGACTATGAACTCTTTGCAGCTTGCATTAGCTGGCTTTTGTGAAATTTCTCATCAAACAGAAGGAAAACACTTGAATTATCCTTCCAGTCAGTAGTCATTAATATAAGTAGTTCAGATGTTACAATTTTTTGAAGCAAATCTTGTAATTTAATTGTTTTTGTTTTTGGTTTTTTTTTTCCTCTTTGAAAAGACTCATATCAAGTAATAACCATAAATACTTAAGAAACGGATGTGCTTGGATGCCTCTGTTTATACTTCCAGCAAATGCTTTCCAATGGCAAGAAAGGCCATTCCCTACCAAGGTCTCAATCAAGTTTGTAACTAAAAATAATAATCCTGAGGACAAAAGTCCCTAGGGTTTCTAGTCTGAAGCTTAAACTTAAAAGCTCTCACAGTCAATAAGCAGAGGAAAAATTTTTATACATACGGTTGCTATGCACCTAATGTCCTCTGAGATTAAATACTGACAGACAATGAATAAATTCAGTTCCTTGTACTGAAGCTTTTCTGAACCTGATAGCCATTGCTGTAGGCTTTGTAGTTATACGCTCAAGTCTGCATTAGAAATGCTCATATCCTTTGGGGTTTTAGAATGATATAAGTTATTTCCAGATATGTGCATGGACTAGTACACCAGCAATCGCTTCTACTTAGATAGAAATTCTCGTGGATAATCTATGTTAGAAAATGTAGGCTCTTTCTGCATACTCACCTCAAGATCTGAAATGATGATTTTATTCTCTTCTTTGTTTTAAACTAGAGAAATTTAGCAAAATACTTTCTTGACTGGTCAGTATACTGACCCTATTTTAAAAGATAAATAAACTCAGAATTTCTCCAAAATGTTATGTTTTTGTTTTGAAGGTTGTAAATGCCTGAAGGAGTGTTCTAGTCTACCAAGGTGCATGACTTAGTTGCTAAGTTATTAAATGAAAAGGATATAAAACAGTGGTAAATTTTTATAGGCTTTATTGAGGTCGGATGAGGACTGAAAAATGCTCCCATGTTATTATGATCTTTTAAGTATTGTTATTAGTGAAAACTTTTATGTTTATGGGTAAAGTAATTCAAAGTAGAGTCAAAAAGTTTGATCTGACTTTGAGACTTAAAGTCTGAATAACATTTAAGATATATCTTTGATCAAGTAGTTCTTAGATATCTGTATTACCAAATAACAAGCAAGTTTTCTCCTTTTTCTTCCTGTTATTCTGTTCAGAAAGGTCAAATGAAAAGGTTGACCTGCTTTAATTACGACAAACACTTCTTTTTATGATGTAATTTAATACATTTTTTCCCGTACAATTTTGATTTGATCAAAAACCAAGCAATTAAGATTTCTCATTTACAAATTAAACTGATAACTTTTGTGGCTGATTTTTTTTTTTTTTTTGGGGGGGGGGTGTATATATATATATATTTTATTTTTTTTTAAATTTTTTTTTCTGTAGAATTTATGAAATAGTAGTTAGCTCATGGTTTTACATTTGCAGCTGCTTCTGTAAATATCTAAGAAACCTGCAAATACATAGAATTATGTTTTGGTTTAGAAGGAACCCTTAAATATCTACTCCAACTTTTCTTTTGTGGCCAGGGTCCTCTTTCACTAGGTCAGGTTGCCTAAAGCCCCGTCTAAACTGACTTTGAACACTTCCAATAATGAGTCATCCACAGCTTCTCTAGGCAGCCTGTTCCAGTGTCACTCCAGCTTAATCATGAATAATTTCTCCCTTATATACATTGAACGAATAATAAATAAGTTTGCTATATTTGACAGTGTTTTGCTCTTCAGCCATAAACTCTGGAGAAAATCTAGCAGAACCTACTGTAATGTGAGATTTATTAATTTCTTAATACTGAAATTCTCTTTTTTATTCAATCACCTGCAGTGTTTTTTGTTTTGTTTTTCCTTCCTGTAAGTATTACTGGAACAGATATGTGTTCCCATGCTGTCAGATGTATTGAAGCCAGAACCAGTACAAATAGATGGAGGTCTGACAGACCACTGTTTTTTGGAGGGCAAATATCTTCCTGCTATAGCACTGATAATTCTTTGCCTGCAGTTTAAAAGCTGCAGTCTGTTGATAATACAGACATTAAACTTTTTAAAATGTTATATGTAGCTTTGAGTTTTGTCCACACTAAACTACATATTTCAATACAGACAGCCCTATTAATACTTAGTACTGATGTACCTGTAATAGAGATTATTTACCTCACTGTATTTTTGATGCATTTTTCGATTAACATGTGTGGCATGGTTCTTATCTAGATTTATGGAAACCACATCCAACAGTGTCTAATCATTATGTGATTGCTGTCAGTGCTGCTTAGTGAAATATACACATCAAAGAAAATCTTGGATTGTCAAGACAGTATTTTACACAATATTGCCACTGTCAGATGTAGTGAACTAAAATTTTAAATGTCTGAGAGTTCTGACTGCCTGCGTGCTCCAACTTTTTATACAGTGTTTCAAGGAACTACAATTAAGCAGTACAAAAACAGTAAGTAGAAAAGGGAAAGTTGTGGACTGTAGTAAGAATACTCAAATTATTGTTAGAGACTTAATGCAGAGAAATGAGTAATGCAGCTTCATTTTGTTTTTCAAAAATGTTTTTGTGAATTCTACTTGCCTCTAAGAACAAAAAGTACCCACCCAATTAAAACTAAACAAAAAAACAATATGACTAGAATTAGTTTATTTCAACTTGGATATATATAAGGGCTACTCCAAAAGTAATGATGCCATAGACAGAAGCAGGTGGTATGGCGGTAGAGGTTGAACCTTGCTGCCAGTATATGTTCGTTTGCTTGTGTGACAGATGGCAGCAGAGGGGCAGTCTGACAGAATGGCATTTGACATGGAAGTGAATATGAAACAAAGGTGTGGCACCAAATTCCTCCATGCGGCATAAATCACACCCATTGCCATTCATAAGTGTTTGCTGAATGTTTATGGAGACCAAACAGTGGATGTGAGCACAGTGAGGTGGCGGGTGATGTGTTTCAGCAACACTGACAGTGATGTGAATTACAATCCACATTCTGGATGGTAATATGCAACTGTCACACCACAAAATAAAGAGTGTCTCAATCTGCTCATCTGCATGAATTGTTGGATTATGACCAGGGAACTGCATAAGTGCTCCATTTAAGGAACCAGGCAAAGAAAAAGATGTAGTTTCTCATTTAAAGTGGAGTTAAAGGGAAAGTTATTGAAACGTCATGACTTACCTGAAATATATATATATATTTTTTGCTATTTTGTTTACAGTGTGTTTGAAAATTGAGCTGTCTTGTGGGCAGGAACTATTTTTAAATCTCCACGTTGTCTTAGTTAGAGATTGGAAAACTGGTTTTCATTTTCCCTCTCAGACCTTTGCCAATTGTCCTTCCATATGTATTTTTGAATGTTTAATTTTGGTGAATTGGCTTAAAACATAACCTTTCAAAAATTACATCAGCAAACAGTTCATGGTATCTCATCTGTCAGTTGTTGAATAATAGAGTCAAACTTTCACTATCGCGGCTTTTACATTCTCAAATTCTTGTTTGGAATGGCTGAGAAAATAGATATAATCCTTAACTTACTCTCTGAATGGCTTTCTAAACTGACATTCTACTATTGCAGAAGAGCCACAGATTTTTTGAGGCTCTCTGAGGACTAACAATGCACAAATCAAGCATGACTGTTACCATGTGGCTACTAGAAAGCTCAACTCCTCCACCATAATAGTACATCATCCCCTTGAATTTCAGTAACTGGAGATGATGATCTCTATTGCATTATTTGTTCTGGGAGAGCAAACTGTCTGTAATGTGTGAAGAAAGCTGCTGAATAATCAGGGTAGACTGCAGAGGTAGCAATATACACTTCTCATGCTTCCTGCTGAGATTGTGAAATGGCTTACAGTTACAGATGACAACATTCTAAGGAAAAACTGATGCTACAAAGATGGAAAGTTCTTACAAATCCTGACAAATAGAAAACTATCATGTCTGAGCTAAGGAGTGCCTGTGATTTAGCTGTGATTATGATTGGCATGCAAAGAAAGACCAATCTCAACACAATAATATTTATCTTCGATTTTGTCTGCTATCAAGGGTAGCTTAACTAAGACTGTTTTGTATATAAGTAAAGGAGGTAAAATGTACAAAATGTGAATTATAACTGTGAGCTGACAAAATGTTACTAACTATTCAACATCCAGACTTGTAAATAGATGAGTCTAAAGTAAATAAATAAATAAATAGATAGATAAATAAATAAATAATTGCACAGATGCACCAACTGGCTTTGCACCGTAGTTATTCTTGAGCATAGAACAAATGCCAGTAAAGGGAATCTAATAGAATTTGTGGTTCACTGGTAATGATTTTGTGTATTATCTTTTTCACTAATCATTTTTATTTTCACTTTATGCACCCAACATTACTTGTCCTCCCACTATTACTCCCAGAGAGTAGTAATCACATCAGTCCCTAGAGAAGCTTGAAATAAGCTTTTTTTTTTTGAAAGACTTCTTGCTCAGCTCATGTGAGAGGAGATGTGGGAAGAGAGGCACTGTGGGAAGGCAGGAGAAAAACAAACTCTTGGAAAGGGATTTTTCACTCTTGGTAGTGAATTGATGGTTAGGAGATTCCAACTATTCTGCAGCAGAATTTCTGTCACTGGAAAGCCAGTTATTCACATTGTTCTTTTCTAACCGAAGGATAAGACATACAAGCCTTGTGACATTTTATTTTATTTTATTTTATTTTATTTTATTTTATTTTATTTTATTTTATTTTATTTTATTTGTTTGTTTGTTTTATTTTAATAATTTTTTATTTCTGGATTAATAATGATTTTTCCAGAAGTTACCACCCTAGGAGTAAGATACATAAATCAAGTAATAGCAAACATTACAGAAAGTGGATTAAAACACTGTAAATGGAAATCTGCGATTACAATTTTCTCAAATGAGTTTTTCAAGCAGAAGTCTATAAATAATAGCCTAAAAAGATCAAAATATTGCATTAATATTTTAGGTTAGTGAAATAAATGATGTAGCCCTACCAGATGATAGTGACCAAGTAATTTCCATTTCAGCTAAAAGAAAGACTACGACACATTGCAGCAGCAGTGAGTTTTTAAACAGACATTTTCTATAACTTAGATGTGAGAGTTTTCAGAGAGCTGGCTGCATGTTTTCTGAGCTGTTAATATTGATTTTTTTATAAGCTTTGAAGTATCAGTACCAAAAACAGTGGAAGAGTGCTTGCAATGAGCCAATATTTGAACTTAACATGAAACGTGAGCTGGCCAATTGTGCTCCAGTCAGTCCTAAACAAAACAAAGATAAAATCATAATAAAGGAGATTAATAAAAAGAAAAACAACAACAACAAACCCATCATGGACACCAGTAAGCACTGAGTAATCAAAATAGGTATTTTTAAGGTTGATTAATAAAGATGATAGTTCTTGTATACACTTCTAAGAACACTGAGTTTTGATTTTGAGTAACAATCTAAAATATTAGAAATCAAGATGGCTCAAATAAAAGTAGTTGAAAAAAAAATGGTTTGCTGATAGACTTCAAAAAGGAATATTTCCTTTAGTTGGTTAATAATTAGGGAAGCAAGACTCCTCTTTGAAACATCTCATTTCCCAAGTGGGGCTCTAGTTATGTGTCTTGTCTTTTTTGTCTTTGCACTACTTTTCTAAGCTTGGAAACTGAAATTATTATTATTATTCTGTCATTTGTTTTACCAAGATTAGGATCCTATTCCCGTGTACACTACATCCCCATACCACAGATTTCTACTTATCCTAAATGGACCCCCACTCCCATGTCTCAAGCTGTCCAGTACATGAAGCCTTTATCAGGAGCTTCATGTCTAGGGTTCTAACTAGTTGTTGTACGCAACGTCTTTAATTTTACACTATGGTCTTCAAGTAGCATAAAATAAAATTCTAACTATGCATACATGATGTAGTTTTGAAAACATGCAAATAGATTTGAGATAAGACAACATGGTAAGACAACATGAGTAATATTGATGGGAAATACAAAGCGAATGGGGAATTTCTAGAACACTGCAGTTAATAAACAATTAATTCCTATATCACAAACTATAAAACAGGCATATCCAATTTTGCCTTATCTATAATTGTTTTTTATTTATTCATAAGTCAATAAGAAATAAGAAATCTGCTCTGTGCTCTTCCTGTTGCCACTGGCATTTGCAAAAGTTTCATCTACGTGTGCCCTAAGATCAATATTTAAAAGCCAGTTTAAAACACGGGTGAATTGTATAACACTTATCTCTCAGCAGATTGGTCACCTGCTGGGGAGACCAACAACTTAAGTAAGTTTTAGATGCTTCATTTGTATCTCACATGTGATGCTATCACCCAAGTATGAATTCATTGTGTTAGCTCTATTACATTAATCTTTATTTATTTACTACATTGTGTTATTAAATTTTTAATCAAGACATAATTTATTGTTGTAAATAAAATTGTTTTGTTCCCTGAAGTATTTTGATTCCCAATTCATGCATGAGGAGTTGATGATGTCAGTGCTTCTTTTTCCCTCATAAACATATCTACCTAATCTACATCTCACCTTCTGTTGGTTACCTTTTCCTGTCATAGCCAAGTTCCAACTTCCTGAGCAGGAAATGCTTATTCCTGCAGTACAGGTACTACCAGAAGCAAAGGGGGAAATGGTTACAAATTATAGTAATGATACTACCTGCAGTAGTCTGGCATGTCACTCCTGCTCAGGAAATGCAATAATAGCTGTGGCAACATTCTCCAAGCTCTTCTGGGATCATTGATGATCTCCCTGCAGGATTTCAGAAATAGATTCCAAATAAAGACAGACAGGAAAGGTTGACACTTCTCCTGGGCTAGTGATGCATCATCTCTCCTAGCTCATCTCCAGCCCAAGTTGATAACACTAGTGCATATAGCTGTGTTTCAACATCTTGCTGTAATTCTCCACAAGCCTGCACTTTTCAGCAGCTGGATTGGAATTCCCGCTGGAAAATATCATGTTATCTTTCCTTGAATTTCCTTTGTTTGGAAATCAGAGTACAGAGGAATGATGTCAGCACAGTTCTTGTCTCAGTTCTTGGCACGCTGTCAGACCAAGTAGGTATTAGGTGTCTGAGTTCAAGAGTTGTCATCATCCCCCCCAACTATGCAGCCTCAATAATTCCTTTTGGAGTAAAAACTGTGAGATTAGAAATTGAAGTGATCATCAAAAGGCATAAAGGAATTTTGTTATGAGATGTGTCTAATTACACAATTTCAAGTTGTTCTTGTGTATGCGTGTGTATGTGTAAGTATGCTTTGTATAGCTTATATGTAATGTAATCAGATATAGCAGACTTCTAAGCTGATGAGTTCTTGTCATCTTTTTATATTTTGAAACAGAAAATGAAGAGAAACTTCAAAAAGAAATCATTTTTATTAAATTATTTGTTTGTTGTGTAGAAAGCAGAGACTTCTATTGCCTTCTGAGATTGCTAGATTTGAAAGTGATTATTCTGTGATGTTGCTCATCCCCTCATAATTAAGGAAACATATTCAGTGGTAATATATTCATTTTTAATCTGTAATTTATATGATAAATTAGTTTTTGAAAAATTAGTTCCTGTAATTTATATGATAAATTATTGCTGAAGAGTAAAGGTGAAATGTTATAATGTGGAATAAGTTTATAAAAATCCTGCATATGCTTAAACTACAGTGAAATGCAAGGGACTATATTACACATTTCTTTTTCTTTTGTACCACTTTTTAGGATGTATTTACAGAAGTATTTGTAGTGTTCAGGGCTCTATGGCTTAGCACTTATTATAGAAGATAATTTCTTTCTGTCTTTCACCAGCCCTCCACCTTTCAACATACGTCTTCGTCTGTCTGATGTGTGAGGGGAATTATATTTGGCTTGGAAACAAAAAGAGGTGTATCTCCTTCACACATATTCTGTCCTGGCCATCCCACTTAGAGGATGAGGGAGCTCTTGGGAACACGTGTGGGTTATTGACTGCTGTGTGCCTGCAGCAGTTCTGTAAGCCTTGCCCTTCACTTCTTGTCTGGCAGTCTTCACCAGGCAGGAACAATTAAGGGAGGGATCCTGAGCTGTGCCTGTCAATTACTGCTGAAAGCTAGTTTGCAAATGAAGTAATTTAATAGAGTTGCAATCTCACTGTCATGTCTAAGCAGTGTGTTTCAAGTAATTGTGCAAATTTCAGTGTGTGCAAGGAAATGCTTTTCTATTTGCCTGGTTTCTGTAATGTCACACAATTTACTAATTACTTGCCAATCATTAGATAGCATGCCTTGTATAGTGTCGATTGAGTAATTTGTAGTAAGTTACAAAGCTTTCCTCTCATGGTCAGTACAACAAATAAGGAAGTTATGTTTTTGTTGTTGTTGTTGGTTGGTTGGTTGGTTGGTTTTTAACTATCCCATGAGGAGAAATAACCTTGGTTTTAATCTTGTGTTCACTGAGTCAGTGGGAGATTGGCTGTAGACATCAGCAGAGCAGATTTCAAGCTGAGATCTGCAGAGACCTCTTTCCCATTGCAAATGAAAATGCTAAGACTTAGAAACCAGTGTCTGAATTTGCATATAGGGCATGCTGGTTGTCTACCTAAAATATAATTTTCCTGGACTTTAACTTTTCCACTTGATGCTATTACTGCTGAACATAAAAGGTATGTCTGGATTTGCACTTAGATGATTAATGTGGGCAATCCCTGCAGAATCAAAATCTCATAATGTATTGATTCGCTCTGTATACCTACTGTAGGAAAAATGTTCCTGTAGGAAACAGCAGACAGTGCGTAGCTCTCAACATGAAACATAATTCAGCAATAAATACAGGGAAAAGTCTCAGAATGAGCACTTTTCAGTATGGAGACAGATGGCCACATCACTTGGCAAACATTCGGCTTTTTTTCCCTGACATGTTTAAATAATCTTTATCAAGCAGTAGACATAGATAAAAATTTAGGTAGCCTTAAATTTATCTAAAATAGAATGACAGGCTACTGTAGAAGTGTCCTATAAATAACTACAACCAGCTATTGAATGAAAGTTGATAAGCTGTGGAGTGGATTTCTACTGGACTGTAGAAATACATATATATATTTTTTGTAATGAAATGCTCTGTCCTCTTTCCCAACCCAGGACTCAACGTAGCATTTATGTACCTGGCACAGCATACAAGGATTAGAGGCAGAACCAGATGGCCATACCTTAACTTGTCTTGTTTATTTAGGTGATGGATAGCAGAGTCCTGACTTTACCTATTTGTCTGACTATGATAATTTACGTTCTACTGTGGATTTGTGCACATACATGCACACAAACGGAAGTAAACAGACTCTTTTTCTCTTTATTCCTTAGGCTTAGAAAGAATTGCAAGAGATTCAGCATATGAGCAAGAAGGAAAAGTTCAGTTTGTAATTGACGCAGTATATTCCATGGCCTATGCACTACATAACATGCACAAAGATCTCTGTCCTGGATATATCGGTCTGTGTCCAAGGATGAGCACAATTGATGGTAAAGAACTGCTTACCTATATCCGGGCAGTAAACTTTAATGGTAAGTTATGTGTACTCTTTTTTTTTTTTTTTTCTCCCTACCTTCTTGTTCTTTACATGTTTCAAAAGTGACAAGATGTGTTTTCTTCTATATATAGGATACTTTAAGGCACAGTGGAAAACACAAGATTAGAAGCAGTTCTCATTCAGTCAGAACTGTGAGTTTTTCCACCTGCTTTGAAACCCCAAGTGTATTTTTCATCTTAACATTAAGCTGCTCCCACAGGATGCAGATGTTAAAAATAAGAATCTGTCAATCAAAATATTTCAGTGAAAAGCTGCTATTATAGAAACAAGTTGAGGACTCGTAGTCCTACTGACAGATTAAAATCCTTAAATGGAGGTTGCTCATGTGTTTACAAGAGAATGAACTGAAAATATACCCTTTTGAAAATTTCATTCTCTTGAAATTGCTGTTAACAGTTTCCTTACATAATTGAATAGTGGAATTTTCTTTCAGCTTATGTGTTTAAATCTCAATTAAAAGACTTACTAGAAGTTACAGCTGCTTTTCCTTATTATTGTTTTTCATTCAGTGATGTAATCAGTTTTAACACAACTGCTATATATATTTTTATACAACAGTACATAATATTCTGTGCAGCTGGGATCTGCCTGCTGGAGAAATACAGTTACTATTTCCTATGCTGTCAACAGTAGAGACCAATAAAGAACAAGCTTAATTTATGAATGTAGAATTGAAAAGGGTAGAACATATTTGATGGTGAAATAAAGTTGCTGAAAACTTAGATTGTTTTGTGAATTTCCTAGCTGTTGTAGGCTATATTTCCCATTATTTTACAAGGAAATGGAACAGTGTTCTTTGATGTGTTTTCTTTTTCTTTCTATTTTTTTTCCCTGTGTGGCAGTAATTCACATACTGGGAATGCCTTCTAACTATAGAGAGAAGCACTGTCTATCACAATTCACTCCTGTGACCTCAGCTGCCAGCCTTTTTGAAAAAAGTACAAGGTCATTTTGAATTTAGCTTCCAAGTGGAAGCATTTTTTTGCTCTAGGTAATGTACCAGACCATTTGGTTGATATGAATATTGGCTGTAGTTCACAGTTGTTTTTTTTCCTCTTTTGAATCTTCTTCTGCAACATTCATAAAAAGGGAATCCCTGTCTACAGGAATACAGAAGAAAGATGGGAGTTAAAATTATTCTTTAGTGATTTCAAAGAAAACCTGGAACAAAATATGTAGCAAACAAATGGGAATGTTGCTATGATGACAGAGGTAGGGAACAGATTGTAAGGTCTGCAGTGGTAATTATCTACATTTACAACACATATGCTTTTGAGTCTGTGTTGTTAAAGTGTAAAGAAAGCGATCAATTTTAATTTGGTTAGCATGAAAGATTAGCATAAAAAGATAAGGTGTATGCACTATATATAACATTTTCCACCCTACAGATTGTTGTACTTCATCAATAACTGTCTTGATTTTTTCACTGTCTGACTATTGAAACAACAAGGGGAGATGAAAGGGTTGGATTGAACATTCTGGACACTAATGAAAAAGGATGTTTTTGAAGTAGCAGTCTTTCGGTATCTAAATGGGGGCTATAAGAAAGAAGGGAACAGACTCTTTATCAGGGTCTGTTGCAGTAAGACAATGGAACATGGTTTCAGACTAAAAAGAATGAAGATTTAGATTGAATATAAGGATGTTTAAAATTATTTATTTATTTATTTATTTTACTGGTAAAGGTAGTGAAGCACTGTGACAGGTTGCTCAGGGAGGTGGTTGATGCCCCATCCCTGGAGACACTCAAGCTTGGGCTGAATGAGACTCTAAGCAATGTGATCTGGCCATGGGTTTATTGCAGGAGAATTGGACTAATTGACCTTTAAGAGTCCCTTCCAATTCAAATGATTCTATGATTTACTGAAAGAGGGAAGAAGAAATAGAACAGTGTTTCTGTGATTTTAAATGTCTGTCTCGTGGGGTGAATAAAATCTTCCCTGTGTTTGGCTTGTCCACATTATGTACCCATGTACCAATTTTTTGTGTTTATCACATGATCCAGTATTTCCCTTTTTGAAGTCATGAATTGGGAGGCATTATCAAAAGACAGTCTTTGGTCCTGTGCCTTTTCCTATAAAACTCAAGTTCCTGTTCCTCAGAAAAGCACTGTAGCTGTGTCTGACTTGGTTTACAGAGACAAATAGGTATGTGGGTTGCTAGACCTTATGTGAAGGGGGCGGTGACTGTGGTGCTGTATGTTAATTTTGACATTAATTCCAGGTTCAAATCACCATTAATGTAGTATTTTAAAAGTGAGCTGATATATGAAAGGGAAACCCTGGCTTTGAAAGCCATTCAAAGTAGCATTTTTCTGTCCTGGTAGTAAAAGGATCACAGCATTGCTGAAGTTGGCAGGGACCCCTGGAGATCCCCTGCTTAGATCTGGTTCAGCTACATCAGGTTGCTCATGTCCACAACCTGTCAGGTTTTAAATATATCCAAGTATGAAAAATCCTGCAAAATTATCTCTTAGAAATCATTTCCGCTGTTTGATAATCTTCACAGTAAAAAGTTCTTTTCTTAGGCTTAAGCAATATTATCCATGTTTTAGAATTAAACTATTATGCTTTGGGGTTATAATAATTCTTCTTAACCAGTATGGCAATGTGTGGGTGCAACTGCAGTTGATATGGTCCTACATTAAAGTCAGTGAGTTTCATCTCACAAATTGTGACCTGTATTATGAAGGACCTCTTTCTGCCTTATGGACAGTCCTTGCAATGGGAAGAAAATGTGTATTTCTGGTTATTGGAGGTATTGCTCTGTTTTAGATTGCAATCAGTTGCTTTGAAATGTGTGGATTTTTACTTACTTTGTTTATTCTTATTTACAAATGGTAAAGAAGATTTACACCCCTGCAGGATTAGTCTGTGTAATATTCCATGACACCTTCATGACTAGAGTGGTAATAACCACCAGTGCACAGTATACTGATATAATTGATACGACATTTGCTTCTGCTTGAATATTCTTCTGCCAGTTCTGTGTTAAGTGCAGAAAATATCACAGTTCAGCAGTTGAAAGGAACAGAGCTTTATTTTCACTTGAGATCTGAATTACTGCTGAGTGCCATCTCCTCTCTTAGTACTATCTTTGTTTCTCTTAGAACAATCAAAACATAGTGTCCGTAAACAATTGCTTTTCATTTACAGTAGGCATTTGAATTATTAATTTCAGTTCATAGAAGAAGAAATGACTAGTGTGTAATTCTGCAGCCTATTTCAGTGTATGTAGAAATTAAAAGTTTTTAAGAAATGGATAAATTTTAAGACTCATATTTCCAAGCCAGTGCACTGAGGCACAATCTATATAGATTGCTGTGTTCTTGCTGGTAGACCAAAACCAATCCTTTTCAGCTATTAGTACAAAGACTACTTAGAGATGTCAGATTTTTGATGTTCCTTCTCATCTTGGTTTCTCTCTGGAAACCAGTGAATATGTTGTCACTCAATAGCATCATTTTAAATAGAGGTGCCACATTTGGAAGTTCTTCCCTGACTGTTTTTGTATCTAAACATCATGAGATATTTATGTGGAACTGGTCTTTAATGTTTAAAATTATCTAAAGCAAATATGTTTTTTTTCTGTAAATTAGGTTTATAAATAGCAATCTGTCGTGGTTTAATTGTGTCATGACTCAGTAGATCTCCTTTCATATTTCTACTGTGTTCTTACTGTGACTTCATTTTTCTGCCTACAAATAAGCAGAGGTCCTATAAGAGTTTTTACCCTAGCATGTGCTGAGTATTTTTATTATTATTAATTTTTTAAATTTTTTTTAAATTTTTTTTTTTAATGAGAAATGCTCATCTTTTATCAGTAATGAGACCTGCATTTGTAGAGGCTGGAAGTGTTTCAAAGTGTGGTGTTCTTTTGTTGCTGTTCTATGGTGATTGGTTTTATTTTTAGTTAAAGGATTTATTGTGCTTTTTCTTGGATAGGAATAAACTATAGAGAGGTAAGATTGATCAGTGTCACCCTTCTTTGTTGTGCCACTTCAGAAGATCAGAATTCATGGTTGAATTCTAAAACAAAAGTCATTACTCAGATTGTACTCAGATTAAGCATTTCTTACAGAAGAAAACTCATTCTTTCCATATAGAACAATTTGGAGCGAGTATGTGGTGCTATGTAGCTATTCTGTGCCTATCTTTGGGCATATATTTTTATTTACATTAATACATTGTGACTGGTCCAAGGATAAGTACTTAGCAAATGTCACACACTAAACCACAATATATTTACATGCATTATGATTCTCTCGTTCTATATTTCAAAGTAAGGGCAGAACTTGACCCTTTCTCTCAAACAGGCAGGCAGCCATCTGTCTGTCTGCTTGCCTGTCTGTATATCTATCTATCCATCTATTTACACTAATGGTCTACTTATCTTGCTGTGGCATCTTTCCTGGTGAGGAGCTAGGAGGGAGCAGAGAATAGGTGAAAACAGGTGAAAGCCTCTATTGACAATGCCTAGATCAGTGTCTGTTTCTGACGGAGTTCACTGTAACATCACTTCCCCCTTCTGGTAAAAAGGAGACAGTAAATTCCAATTCTGATTGTAGCCTTTCCTTTAGTCTTTGGGACTGTGTAAAACAACTGTATTTCTTGCTGGTGTTTTGTGACAAATTTACAATGGCACTGGTCCAGATTGACCAGAGATGTAATGGAGTCTTCATCCTCAGAGATGTTCAAAAGATGACAGTTTTCTCCAGCTGTCCTTCCTCTAAGCAGAGGGATTGGACTAGGTGATCTCAGAGCTTCCTTCCCACCTCAGCCACTCTCAGGTTCTGTAGCTCCAACAGAACAAATAATAAAGAAAAGTGAGCACTCACCCTTGCTTTAAATGTTTTAAATGAATATATATTACATTTACTCTAGTCTTCTGGCACTAATTTCATAGTCTGTGTGGATTTGCTGCTCCTTGCTGCTATTTGTGTTATAAATCTGGTAATCAAATGCCTTTAAGAAAAGAATAATTTTGTCTTCATGCACATGAAGCACCATTCCCATTCATAAAGCAAACATAAGGAATTTCATCCTAAAGAGTTAGGATGGTGCCAGACAGTGAGAACATAAGAATAGAAGCTGCCAGGCAAACTTAAAACAAAGCATTGACAATTCTGTAGAAAAAATTAAAGATCACTGTACACTGATATAAATATATATATTTTCCCAGAAAGAATTATCTATAGTGGGCAGTTTTTTTTTTTAAAATGAAGAATTGCATTCCTCATGGAGAATTTTGAATCCTTCAGAAAATCATTAATTTGGGATCAGCTGTTTACCAAATCCATCTGCTACTGCTATCTGTTCTAAGGCATTAATCTGATCTTGACTTAGTAGTCATCTCAGACAGTTTTAAATGCTTTCTTCAAGAAAGCTGACACCTCTCTATTCTTTCACTAAGTACAAAATTTGCATTCTCAAATCATTATTTATCATTAAAACAGAAGCTTTAAAGTGGTTGCCCTTTGAAGTTGACATGTTTTGACATTTTTTAAGGCATTAAGCACAATAGAACTAAATGTCCCACTTAAATTGTACTGGAGCTATTCTCCTAATTTATTATTTTTAATTAAGAGCTCAAATCTACAGCTACAGATAGAGAAAAAAACAACTTTCTGATACATTTGAACACATCTGTGAATTTTAGTTAAGTTCATTATTTAGCGACTTGTACTGTCAGAAACACTTATCATATGGCACTGGTGCTGTGTTCTGTTGGGGTTAAAAACTATCCTAATATCTTGTTTCCTGTGCCTTTTTATGAAATGAAGAAAGAAGTAGTTACCTCTGTTCATTTCTTACTGGTGATGATTTCAAATAGGTTCCACTTTGTCATGTTAATTATTTTAATGGAATTAATTCAGGTGTCTGTACAAGAAACTGAAATAGCACAGTGGTTTGAATCACTCTAAGATGCTTGTGTCGCATATGTTTATAATACGTGTAATGGGCAAAGCTCAGAGCTGCTATGATTCTCAGGTACCTCACAAGTCCATGTGATTCAGAGCTTATGAAAATGCAAAGTGTGAATCTGGAAGGTAGAACCTAAAAGTAAATGTAATTTGTTACTATGCTTTTGTCATTTATGGATCTTAAGTACTGATTAATTGAGCAATATATTTGCTTCACTTAAAAAAACACGATGTGGAGCATGATTGATGTCAGTTCTCCATTTTGAAGAACAAGGTCTAGTTCATAAGGTATTGCAGGATATTCAGATATATTACAGTTTTCTGCTAAGATGAAGTGAAAAACTCAAGCTGTAGTGAAAAGCAGTAGAAACTCTTGCCACTCTGAGTGGAAAGGTCTCTGGGTGCAAAGAAATGGAATCCTTAACATGTATAATTATTGGCTTTTAGTCAGTGTAAGAAACATCACAGCTACAGTTCTGTCTAGTTATTAAGCCCTTCAGATATGCTTATTACCTTAATTACCATGCAGAAGGCCAGCCACATGTTTTAAGGAAAATCTTTATTTGTCGATCTAACTGGAGTGGTAAAATCAAAAATACCCTATTAAATCCATAAAATAAAGTGAGAATGTCTGTACAAATTATTAATGTTTCTTTATATTGATTTATGGCCCACTTGGTAAGACAAGACTTCTGCAAGCCAGAAGGAGAGCCATGAAGGGCACTGAATTGTTTTTTCAGTGCTTTGGTGACAGAATTGTGTGAAACTTTTTCATCCCCCTACAGCACTTTTCAGTTCTCTTATGAAATAAACACACTGAAGAGAATACAATTAAAAAAAAAAGCAACAAGGATTCCATGAAGGATAATTGGTATTATTAATAAGCCTCACTTAGAGTTCATTCATGTAAGAAGTGATCTAACTATTAATATCTTGTAAGCAACTAACAGAAAACAGAGTCATACTTCAGAGAAGTTGCTGTCAGTTAAGCTGCCTTGACAAGTCTTAGATTCTCATATGAGGAGGAAAAAAACAGTTTCTGTATGTTAGAGAGAATGATAGAAAAGTCGGGTAATCAATACCTTAGAGCAGAAATTACAGCAAGGAGAGAATAATTTTATAATTAGCAGACATTGCCTACATCATCATCCCTCTAGGGAAATGTAGAATTCACCAAAATTAAGTCTACAGTTAAGCAGCATTGGATTCAAGAGCAAGTTAGACATGTTAAATCTCGTACTCAGATGCGATCTTAAGCAAAACCAGGGAGAATCTGAGCAAAGTAAACATGATGTTTAAAAGCAAATGATGAGATTCAGGTCACTCCTCATAGGCAAATAGTTTTGCCTCAGTTTCAGTAGCTGATGTAGTCTAAAGGAAGTGTCTAGCTCTCCATACAGCTGAAGGGAAAGGCTGATACCTCTAAAGGCTACCAGAGAGCAATCCTGTCCATTAGCATTTAGGCACCATAGCAACTCATCTACTTCTGTGCATTTTACCTCAAGAAACTATGAGTCAGAGAGATTATCTCAAAGGCTGGTTAAATCATTTTAATAGCATGAAATATTAAATATGCAGAAGATAGTTTATCTTAGAAGCTTCTCTAATTTACTTTGGTAGAGGAAGCATTTGCTGCTGTTCCTGAGGCTTAAGGTATCCAGTCATTTTAGGCACACAGCAGGCTGTGTTTTATGTTGGGCAGTTTCAGCCCAAAATGTTGCACCCCATAGTCTTAGCCAAATCTCTCCCTTCTGAGCTTCAGGTAAAATGGATTTGATCCACAAATACCTGAGGTGTTCTATTTTAAATAAAGAGACTGTGTATCTTAAATTCTCCTGTGATCTCCATCATAAAAATTGAATCTTTGATAATTTAGAGTAAAATCATTTGTAGTAGAGATTTTGGTTGCAAGTTTGTAGATTCTGTGCATAGCTCAAAATCGGAGTGGTGATGCATTAGTGAAGTATCTTTGTTAACATTTTTCAATTTGTGCCAATTTCATTAGGTTATTAACTTTTATAATTACATTAGCATTTAATAAAAAATTAGCTTTCAGTAGAGAGATTCTTTACTGGTAGATTTAGATGGAAGGCTAAGCAATTTTAAGCCAAGTTATAGGAGCTGGCTTAAAATATATATAAAATATACACAGCTGGATAAATTTGAAAATGGCACTTCTCTGTATTCCTTGCATTTCTATCAGCAAATTGGCAGCTTGACTGGCACTCAAGTATGGTTTTATTTGTTGGTAGTTGAGCTCTTCATGTATGGTAAGATTGTCAGATGAGACTCAAATACATTTCAGAGGCTTAAAACCTGGATTTGAGTTTAGCTAACACATCAGATCATGAAGAGTAATGATAGCTTCCTCCTTTGACCCACCTGTTACAATTAGTGAGATTTATATCCAAGATAGATAAATGTGATATTGACTTGCTTATATTTTAAGTGTTCAGTGTGAGTAAAAGGGATGCAATACAACCCTTCTATTTTAAGTCAAAGACAAGAAATTAATTCCTCTGAAGATTTCCAGAAGGGAATTAGAAGTATTTAATGTAGTAGTTCTAATGCTATTTTGTGATGAGGCAGATGGAAACATTGATTTTGTTGTTCCTCCAAGACTTTTCCTATTGGTCTAGGATTAGGATGTTCACAAAATAAAGGATCTGATTTTTAATACTTAATCCAAAAGAGACTGAAGTCATGCACCAGAATTCCTAGAAATCCTACTCAAATTGACTCCTGGTAGCTCATCTAAGTGCCACCCCATCCTCATTTTTCTAAGAGAACAAAAGTTGAAAGAAAGCAGAAGAAAAAGCAGAAGACATTCCTTATGCCAAAATTCAAAAACACAGAAGGTTGAAATAGATCCAACAGAAAATAAAACAACTAAGAGAGATGTCATTGCTTGAACTCAGTCAGCCAGACCAGAAGAAATTTTAAAGCATGTTGCAGATGCAATTTAGACATATTCTGTAGGAACTTTTGATAGTAGCAGTATAATAAATATTGCCAAAAGTACTTCTGCTGATACTTCTGCTGAAGTATCTGTAACTACTTTTTCAGAAAAATACCCCACAGAATGGAGAAGTAAACTCTGGGTTAAAATCTGAAATAAGGGAAATATGTGCGTGTTGAGGTGCAAAAACAAAAACAAAAACAAACAAACAAAAAAAAACCCCACAAAAACCAAAAACAAAACAAAACAAAAACCCAAAACAACCCAAAACAACAAAAACACACACAGTGAAATGAGAAACAAACCAGTTAGACTCTATATTTCTACTGAGGCAGTACAGAAGCACGAAATCTTAGTTCATTGTAGGATTATCCATATTTTGGAGTTTCTTTGTTTTGTTTTGTTTTGTTTTGTTTTTATACAACATATGCAAAGAAAGAAGCAGCCTATCATCTATGTCTAAATTGGTTTTGGTTTTCATTCAAATGAAACTTTGCTGTTTTATAGAAGATAAATTACAATTTACCCCTTGGGACTAAGTATTAGAAAAGCTAGCATAATTTTCAAATATTACTTATTGTTGTTCAATAATGAAAAAGAAAAAGAAAAAAAAACCACATAACCTCAGATAGAGAAACTATCAATATGCTATCATAGTTTTAATATAAGTGAGAACATTTTCATTTAGAAACAAAAAAGAATTTTCATGTAATACTGCTGGTTGATTACTCCATCATTCACTTTTATGTTGTTTCAATGAGTAGCAAGTCAGGTGTCATTCTATCATGAAATGACTGTCTTTCATGTTTCATATCCTTCAAATATGTGAAATACAGCTTGTTTTGATAACATCTTGATGAAAAGAATTTTCACAGAGTTGGGATTGACTAGGTAAGTCCATTTCGTATGAAAAACCAGTTTTGCAGTTTTTCAAGAAATAGATTTATGTCTCTATTCCTAGAGTAATTTTTTACAATTGTGTTTTCATGCCATTTACTTATCTCCTTGTAACTTTTCCTTGGGTTTTAAGATAAATAAGGATTTGAAATTGCTAAAGAAATTAATGATTGCAGTTTACTAGTATAACCAACAACAAAGTGGAAATTCTTCTCTATTCTAATATATTCATATGTTTAACTAATTAATGAAAAGAGTTGTGATAATTGCAAGAAGTAATCTTTATTCTGTGATCTTGTCCTGGTGTACAATAAAATGCAAATGCCATGTCATATAGCAGTTAACAATGACTATTACAGTCAGACATTGCCAGTACCTGGAAGAATTACATACCACTGAATCAAGATGAATGCACTGAGGTTATGAGGATTTAACTGCTTTGTTAAATTAGTTCACCGTTGTTTTTTTACTTTTTGAAATGGAGTATCACTTAATTTACTGAAATATGTATTGAAAAGTAGGTAACAATTATCACCTTCTATTTATGTGAAAAAGAAGATTCCTTCAGCTAACCACTAAAATGCAAAAATATTATGTTTATCAGTGATACTGGAAATAAAGTCTAAAAGGTAGCCACTCTAACAGTTCTAAATAATTAATAAAAATTGGCTAGAGCAAAATCACAGTCAGTTGTGAAGCAAACAGATAAGGAAAACACTTAAAATTGCTATTCCTTGTTATGAGCATTACATAGTCACTTAGGGGTCACTTCAAGCTGATATACTGCACTTGCTCTGTGCAGGAAGACAATCTATGCGCTTGGAAGGCATCAAGTTGTGCTGTCTGTCACATACGTTTATTTGCAGGAGTAGGAGAACAAAGCAGTAAGAAACAGTCTTTGCTGTTCAATAAATAAGTATTCCCTTTGTAGCTATATATTTTCCAGTGGAATGGGGAAGGAGTCCATGTTTGCATGTGGTGGGCAAAGGTGGCCCTTCTGTACAAACTCAGTGGAAAGTTATCTGCTCTTTGTTATCTGTGCACTGTGTTCTGCTACCTCCTTAGAATTTCTTTTCTTTCAATGTTCAATGCACATATACCCTTCAAATTCTTTAAATGGCTAGAAACCCACAGTGTTCTCTGTTGTATCTTAATGAATAGGGGCATGGAGACTTCAATAGTAGATTGCTTTCCTTTAACTGTAAAGCTAAGCAAACATAATCACAGATGACACATTATTGCTCTCTCAGTGCTCCAGCTGGATCAGCATTTGAGTTTCTTGTTTGGCCCTGCAGCCACTCTGGCCTACCCTGGCTTTTCTCCAGTATAGTTTGATCCTGAGTTGAGAGACAAAAATGTATTGGCACTACTCCTGTGCCACACATAATCACATTTTGTAAATATATCCTTAGGTAGCATCAAGTCACTACTCATAATATGGTCATTTAGGGAAGCTGTGTCCCACTTTTTGGAAGGAATTATTATGCATTTAAAGGAAAGTGAACATGATGTATGGAACCTCAAGTCATCATCTGTGTGTGAGATATGCAGCTGCAGGGCAGTTAGACTCCTCAGAACGTACCAGTCTGCAAACTTGAAAGGTTTATTTAGTGCAGTTTCTGCCTTGGTTCTTCCAAGTTCCTACCCAGAGATCTGAAAAGAAAGCCTCGGGATACGAGAGTCCAGTGCTTATCATGTTGGAGAAAAACAACTAAAGGTGATTAGAAATAACCCTTATATTGACATACAGCCACTGTGGGAAAGTTTCTACTAAGCCAGCTGATGTTTAAAGGCTCTAGCTTTTGATAGTTACAAATTGCTGTATTGATCTTCCTTTATGCGTATACTTACTGCAGCTCACACACTGATAATTTTTTTCTGTTTTGCACTTTCATTGTTTTTTAACAGCAAGAGATACTGCTCATGCACGAAGTGTTTAGGCAGGATTTCTTGCTCACCTGAGCATAAAATGCACGCAGTTTTGTTCTTATAGTGAGTTGTCCTGAGCCTCATGCACTCAGTCAGAAAATTCTAAGGAATGTGTAAAACAAAAAGCAAGTAATGGATGAGCAGATGTTTGCAAACCCAAGAACACTGATGATTTTTTAGTTAAAGCTATGGATAAATGTTTGGGTTTTTCCTAATTTCAGCTGGTTTGCTCTAGAGTCAAATTGACCTTTTTAAGATTCCTTGTATTTCTATGTTGTGGTGATTCTGAGTGAAAACATCAAGGCAATTAGTTCCATAAATGAAATCTCTTAGCTTCCAATATTGCAAGCCTTCAGGGCAAGCCTGTCTGAAATGTGGGCTAGTCTTCTTTGTGCCGAGGTAGTGCTATGTCCGCAGAGTTGCGTCCCTCAGCAGCCATGATCTCAGTGAGTTTGTAAATTCACTTCGCTTGAGTTCTGCCCAGAGACGGCAGATCAGATCAGAGACATAATCAAAAAGAGGAGTCTCTTCTGTATCTGAGCTGCACTGAGGCTGAAAAGGTATCTGTGTGCCTCACATGAGCTTCTTTATATGCTTCAGACACTCAGAGGTGCAAATCAGTGCCACTTGAAAGGTTCTTAGGCAAATAAATTCACTACAGTTCTTGATCACCAAAATAGGTCAGTAGAATGTTTTCCTTGTTATTGATCTTTGTCCTGTAAAAAAGATCTTCCTGTTTCATATGGATGAATTTCAGACTGTGGAATCTGGGGTCTGTGGCCTTGTAGACCTCATAAATTCATATGTATTAAATGGGAGGTGGTCCAGAAAAGAAACAGTTCTCATGGGGTTCAATGTTTTCAGAGATTACATACAGATCTTTAATTGAAGGTTATATATGAAGAATGAATACAGATCTACTAACATTCACCTTTATTTTCAAGATTTAATATAGACATCTGTTACTCTTCATACAAAGATGGCTATAAATATTCATGATTTTTTGCCTTGTTACAGCTACAATTGCTTCTTTGTCCTCGCTTAGAGGTTCTTTTGCCATAACTCTTCGCATCCAGATCAATGGAATATTTTTGAAAGTGTAAATTGTTCAGCTTTGTGGTCCTGACTTGCTAATGATTTGTAATGAAGTATTTAACAAAAATGAGCACATACCTTGATATGAATTGCCAGGCAGATACTTAACAAGAGAGATTCTGAGAAAGGAAGTGTAGAAGGATAATGAAACCTGGCAATAATAAAAAGCCATGGACAAAGCACTGAGGGTGAGAACAAATGAACGTGACTCCCATAGAACAGGGTCAGATGTTGGTGCCTGAATCATATGATGGAAAGTAATAAGGTTAGGCAGAGAAAACCAGAAGGACTGATAACTTCAGCAGCTTGACATGTTACAAATACTGAGCAGAGGATAGATTAGAGACAAGGGCTATTTGTAACAGCATTTTTTTGTTGTTGTTTTTGTTTTGTTTTTTTGTTTTTTTTCCCTCATGAGAAATAGCAGCAAACAGTATGGACACTTGATGATGTAAGTGATGAAAAGTGCAGTTTTTTCTTAGTATTGTGAAAGATGGTAGCAAAACTGCTAGTATCTGTGTAGTTCACCTTGTTTTGTGCATGTCATACAACTAGATAAAGTGGAAGGGAAAACAAATATAAAAATTGAGTGACACAGGGACTCATAAGTTTTAGCTATTATATAGCCAAATAGTATAAGAATAGAATTCAATTTATTTCACATTAGATATCTACAGTACAGGTGTCTACACATGAAGTAGTCGATGAGACTGATTTGCACTGAATGGAAAGAAAGTTACTTAGTGGGACATGGTTCACTGAATCATTTTCTTGTCTAAAATAAGCCAGATGAACTGTACTGTAGAGATGCCTCTGCTGACAACAAAACAAATCTGGAAAACTGTATCAGGTTTATATGTATGGTACAGACTTCTAAAGACAGGTGGACAGAATCCAGTACTCTATTTGTCAGAGGAAAAATGAACTTGAGAAGGGAAGTTAGGAATAAGTCATGAGTTGTCATTATTGTGTCAACTGAGCATTGTCCACTAGATGTAAGAAGAAAGGGCAGATATGTAGAGTTGTTGCAAAAGTCGCAATAAGAAGACTTTTCGTTGAGATGTTAATCTAATTACCAAGACTGGCAGAAAGCATTACTTCATTTAATAGGAACATCAGTCTATGGTTTTGTGTCTGCTTTAAAATGAGTGTAAGGGGAAGGAGTTGGTATGGAGTTCTTTCTCGTATACAAAAATATTGTATAGGCTTACAGTGTGCTGATATTAATAAACACAATTCAAAATTATAAAATCTCCTTACCAATAAAAGAGTTAACTCTGAAAAAAGATGGTTAATATGCACTTTGTCAAGAAAGATTTTAAATTACACCATTATGGAAACAACTTTAAAACTGAAAAAGGCTGTAGGTTATAAAGCTTATAATGGAAAAGAGGAGAGGAAAAAATACAAATAAGGAATATCACCTGGAAGAGCAGAAATACAATTGGTTTCAAAGAGTCTAGTAAGCCAGTAGAGAAAAATGTTAAGAGCATATAAATACCAAGTACATAGCATCTCTGCACAGCAGTAAGGCAAGTGATTGTGACAATAAGTGATGTGTTGACAAGGCTGGGGAACTGAATATTAAACAAACAAAACAACAACAAAAACGAAAAAAAAAATAAAAATCTGTACATGGAAGCAAGCACTGTTGCTTCCAAGATCACTTATTATTTGGAACTCAAGTGATCTGGTGAGATTGACTAGGAAAAATAATTAGGTGCACTAGAAAAGTATTCTATTTAATCTAGAGGCTCTATGTAACACAATAAGATAATGCAATTTTTTAGTTGTCAGTTGTCAACACACTGCTAAAAATGGGAAGGACTCTGAAAATCATGGGTATAGAAATGCAATGAGGAAATTGGTTACACAAGTTACACTGGTTCAGTGCAAATAACCAAAGATTTCCTGGGAAGAATTAAATGTATTTTCAGAAATGTATGTAAAATCATTTGAGGTCTGACTGAGAAAGAAATCAGAATGAAAATGTAGACAGAATGCAGGACACTGGATTTAAAAGAGATTAATTTGAAAGTTTAATAGGAGGTTGTCTTTCATGAGTTAGTGTGATGGCCTGTTTAGGGATCTGACGAGATCCACCTCAAATCCTTGAAAGACTTACTGCTCTAAAAAATAAGACTGGGAAAAGTTTGGATAAAATAGAGAATCTCATTGTAATTACATTAGAGATAAGAATATGACATAAAAATAATTTGCATTATGAAGATGGAGTTATGAAGGCGGATAATGCCTTCTTAATGTGCCTGAAGTGGATATGGACAAAGACAGGAACCCAGGATGAGATTTATATGAAATAGTAAACACTATATTTATTTTCTGGCATCTGGAAACATATGCACTCCATTCTCCTAGAAACATTATAGTTATTAGCTTGTAAATGCATCAGATTACACATTTTATTTTTATTCCCTTAATTCTCAAGACTACCCAAATTCTGCCATGTCATATCATATTGCTTGGTCTGTGAGGAACTGTACTGGGAACCCACCAATACCCAGAAAGTTGTAGCACGATCTGTTTGCTGTCCTTTTTTATTAGCTCCTTGTCCACTTTACGATCCAGCACCTTCAAATCTTCTCAAGTTTAATCAGTCATTTCCCATATAATTAAAGTCTGAAATCCAGAGAGATTATATCTGTTATTATTTACTTGTAAATAAATAACTTAATTGTCAAAGAAAGATAGCAGGATCATTAGCGTGATTCATTTCTGAAAAAATGTTTGCAACGTTTATTCTTATTTGCATTTCTGTCCATATGTCCTACAGAGATTACTATGGGTAGAATAACTATTGATCCTGAAAATGCAACATAATGAAATGTATTAGTAAAATATAAAAAGACAAAGTAAAAATCCATTTAAAGAAATAAGAGATTTACTTGTAGCTAAATGATTCTAGCACAAAACACATCTTACCTTTTGTATATCTAGTATCCAAACAACATGTTAGGAAACCTGACCTCAGTGTTTTTGTAGTTGTTTTCTCCAGAGGACAGCAGACAGTAAACAAGGTTTTCTGAAGCACTAATTTCAAAGCTGAATCTGCCTGTTGGCAAACTGGATTTAACCAGTGGTACCTGGAGACATGTTAATGAATTTCAGATTAACACAAGTGCTAAACCTAATGCCATAATTAAGAAAGGACTGCCAATCACTGCCTCGTTTGCACTGGCACAATTTATTTTGAAGATTTCTGTTGCAGCAATATCATCTAGTGAGGATTGCATTAACTGTAATTGCAAATTGATCTGCAATAATTTATATTACCCTGTCTATTGTCATTCGTGAAAGCATCTCTCCTAAAAAGTAGTGCTTAAAAACAAGGTTAATTTATAGTTAAAATTACCCATAATCTGGGCAACATTCATGTCTGGCAACATTCAGTGCATTATAAAGAATTATCTATAACACACAAGATCTGTGGAATTTCAATAAAGCTTTTCAGTCTACATAATACTGTTTGTTTTATCTTTTCATTGATGTGTGTTGCATTGTCTGTCTCTTTTTCTGATGCATCAGCTGAGATTTCCAGTAATACTGTAACCTTCATTCCACTGTGGTTATATCTAGCTTTTTTAAGATGAATATATATATATATATATATATATATTTAAAAAATATATAGAGAGAAGAATATTGCCTGTTTCCAATTATAAGCTACAGCTACTTTTTCTTTTCTCTTTTTTTTTATTTTTATTTTTATTTTTATTTTTATTTTTATTTTTATTTTTATAGAGACGGAGAGATTTGTATCTATTTAAACATATATTCAAAAATCTAATTTATTATTCAATTTTTACTTGCTTCTAATACATTACCATATCAGAATAAGCGTAAGAACCATGCAAATCATAACAGCACCTTGACTACAGGTCTAATTTCTTAAATGACTGATCCTTTGTTAGCTCATCTAACGTGGCTATTGAAGGCTGAGTTCTTGAAGCATATCCAATGGGCTAACAACAATTAATGATGTGAGTGTTTCATGGATCACCTCCCTTTCTCATTCTGGACTGCGTACGCTGGATTGCATAACATCACACAGACAGTGCATGTGTAGAATTATAATATCCCTTTACATTTACAGATGAGGCTCTATATTAGGATGATTTTTCATATATTCTTTGTTGATACTCAACTGTGGGAAATGAGGCATCAAAGATGGCTGTCTGTGGCTGTTCTACACCTGTCCTGGGTTGGTGATGCAGCCAAATTCCTGCAAATATTCATGTCATTTGCACTGATCATTTGTAGTTTTCTAGAATTCTAGGGTCACTAGAGCTCAGAAACAAGGCTGCTGTTCACAGAATCACAGAGCAATTGAATAATGAACAGGCTGTCCTCTGGATTTATCTAGACTAGCGTAGGCTGACCCATAGCAGGTTGCTCAGGTCTGCATCCAGAGGAGAGTCCCCAACCTCTCTGAGCAACCTATTCCACTGTGTGACTTTACACACTAAAAACACTTTTGCTTTAACAGATTTTCCTTTCCTTCATCATGTTTCACTGCCTCTTCCCACATCACTAGCCATCACTGAGGAGAGTCTCTATCTATCTTCTTTATTTCCCCAAAAGATATTTAGATAAAAAGAGATCCACTCCCATACCTTCTCTAGGCCAAATGATTCCAGTGATCTCAACCTTTTTTCTCATAGGAGAGATGCTTCATTTCCTTTACTATCTTTGTGGGCCTCCACTGGACTCTCCCGAGTATGTTCTTGCCCAGGGGAGCCCAGAAATGGACACAGCAGGTCCAGCTTTGGTATCGGCAATGTTCAAGGAAGGGAAAAGATCACCCCATTACTTTTGTGCTTAAGCTCAGCACTTTGTCAGCTTTCAGGACACTGACCCTGTTCTGTAGTTGAAAGTCTGCAGGTAGAGAAGGAACTTTTCTCCTGCTGTTGGAAGTCTCTAGCTTCACTATCCTGTAAATCTCCATTTCCAAACCTGGTAAGTGCAGACTCTTCCTGCTCCTCCTCTGCTTGGTGGCACAGAAGCTCGCCAGCACCCAGCTGCTGCAGGGAGGGAGACACCTCCCACAGGCTGAAGAGAGGTATACATTCTTAGTATCTCTGTCTGTGCCTCTGATTTACTGGCTAGTTGCTCAGGTGCATGCTGGGAGCACATCACCATCACTACTGAGCACACAAAAGCTTCACTCTTCAGCCACAGAATTTCTGGCCCTCTTTTGTGCACCTTCTGCAGAAAACTATTCTAGGATCTCACCTTGGGCTGACCCTTACATCCACCTCTCCCAGCACCTGCTGAATGGATGTTTGACCCTCTTTGCTTGGAGTCAGCTCAAAGCACCTTTGCTCTGCTCAGGAACAGCATCTGAAATTTCTAGTGTCTGCTGGAAGTTTCAGCCCCACCACAGCTGTCTTACCCTAGAGATGCAAGCACCCTGCCATTTCAGCAGGAGTCCCTAGGAGTCCCCAGCCATCCCAGAAGGACTTCCTAGAAAATATAAAAGCAGATGCCCAAAAATGTTGAACAAACTGCTGCAGCTACTGGCTACATCTGCTGATAATTCTGTTCTTTTGATATGGTTTTTACTCCAAGAAGATCTGAACCATAAGAAATCTACATTCCTATTTTTGTCTGGTTTTAGGTTTTTCTATGTTGCTGCAATATTTATTGAATTTTGTAGGCATATGAAGACTATATGGTATTACATCAAGTAATTGCAGGACATTGGTAAAAAGACCTTTTATTTATACATAAACAAACCACTTCACTCTGCATTGTGACGAGTAGAGCCTTAACTGACTATGTTAGAGGTTTTAGGGGAAATATCAGGTAATAACCACAAACATACTGAATTTTTTATCTATGATACATTGCTGATGAAATGTTGAGACGGATACCATTATACAGTATTATTGTTGTGCAGTTCAGGAGTGTTACAGTATAATCACCCCATGATCATTTAATTTACCTAGTAAATCATTTAGTAGTCTTTGAAGAAAATGAATTTCAAGCTTTTCTTTTGGAATATCAAATTATATTAAATCAGATTTAAAAATCAAGGTGAAAAACCTTTCATCTAGTCAAGCACTTAAGAATTTCCTTAAGGCATAAAACTGCAGTTATCAGGCAAGTCGTCTATTGTCTCACCAAATTTAGTGACACAGCCCACATAAAGTTATGCATGTGCCTAATAATTTTCTTAAATTTCATCTTAATGGAATTTTATGTAGTACACAGCTAGAAAGTATGTAATAAGGATGCATTTTAAGCGTAAAAACAACTGTTCATTTGAACAAATGAAAAAGAGATGTGAAGGGAAGCTTCCTGGAATTAATGATTTGAATATATTTTCCTTCAGGAAGGTAAAACAGAAGAGATATGTATGTATATATATGTATATACAACTGAAATGAGATAGAAGTTATAAAGATCATGATACTACTTTAGCTGAAAAATACGTCTTTTTATGGATAGATGTTATCTGTTCTATGTTTACAACTGAGGGACTTCATATGGAGTTGAAGATATGTCCTTAATTAACTTGCTTGCAGGTTAATAATGAAAGTCCCTAGGTTCTAATGTAAAGTGCTTCTTGGGCAGACTGACATATTTCCTCTGGATTCACATCAGACATAGAGGTGTTTCAGTCAACAGTTGGGACAATGGCTGAAATCAAATCTGAATCACCTTTAAGACTTGTCAGACAGCAATCTTCAGGTTGTGAAACGTGGATTATTTCTGTTTCTGTTTCAGATACGTCACGCTGTGAATCTCCAAACAGTTTTCTTTTGTTATTGTTGTTATTTTGTTTTGTTTTGTTTGTTTTCATGGAATTGCTGTTACAGAACATTAAGAAGTAAAATGTAAATGTAACTCTAAGGCCAAATGATACTTCCATCCATCAGTTCACCATCCATCAGTTATATTCTTCAGTAGTAACCATATTTTTATCTTCACATTCTTGTTCTTCATTCCTGTGTTTAAAATTGAGTTACTTAATTCATGATTTTCACAGTTTCTGACCTTAAGTAAATGTGCTGCTCGGGTTTCACCAAGGATGAACACACAAGTTCATTTTATCAGTTGTCATTAAAAGTATGTTACTTTATTGTATACATCTTGGTCCATAAGGTTCTGTTTGTGTCGTGACATAGTGACAGATAAAAAGCAATCAGTGTCATGTACTGAAATTGTTATAAGATGAATTTGGAAATGATATTAAAGAATTGTCTGATCTGTCCCAGTACAAAAACCAGCATTTCTATACTGTTGTCACTCCTGGCAGCTGGTTGCCCAACTTGTTCTTGCCAAAAGTGTGCTAGAGAGATTTCACAGCCATTCAAAGTTGAAGATTGATTGAAGAATTGAAATACATTGAAGAATCTACTTACCTTCTGCTAGAGTTTTTCCTTTTGTATAACTTAAATGTGCATTCTTGCAAATGAAAGTTGTTATTCCATGTCTGGAATGTTATGAACATGTTATGACATTATGTTTCCAGCTTATTTTAAACTTCTATCCACAGTGGAAAAGAGTTTTTTGACAAATTATTTTTGTTTTTATATTTTTAAATATTATATCATTTCTCGGTCTTCTTTGACTAAACGCAAATGGCTCCTTAATCATTTTATGATAGTTTTTGTTTTCTTAATCTTTCTTCTGAAACTTCACTTACTATTCCATATCTTTAGTAAAATATCATTCTCAGAGTTGGATACAGTATTCCAGTTAAGGTCATCCTGGTTTTGAATGAAATGGTAGAGTACTCATTCATTTTAAACAGTAATGATCTCTTTATACCTCTAAGACCATCATTTGCCATAACACAGCAGCATTTATTTATTTATTTATCTATTTATTTATTTATTTATTTATTTTTGGTTGAGGTGCTTGGCACTGAAATGGATGCATTCTGCAATGAAGCAGGTAATTGCTTGCCTTGGCTCTTTGAGGGGTAGCCACTTAGCAGTCCTCCACTTAGCAGCAGCATTCTAATGGCATGGAGGTAGACCCTGGAGTAGCAGTGGGATCACCCCCTGTGCATATGAAACCTGCTAGTAGAGAGCGGAGCAGCCCAGGGGCACGAAGAACAGGACACACATGGATCATGGCACAGCAGTTTGTGCGGGCAGTTCACAAAGGGCAGGTAAGCAGGGAGGGCATGGAGGGCAGAGTAGTCTGTCCACTCAGGAGACTGACTCACCTATTGGCTGCCTCCCAGACAAATCTAGCTGTGGTCTCCACTAGGCAGAAAGCTCTGGCAGAAGGAAAGTGGCAACTCAGATGGAGTACCTGCCCAAAAATGTGGCAGTTCAAGTCTCTGGCTGCAGCGAGTGCCTGAGCCTGTTGCTACCCATGAAGGGCAGCAGGGATTGTGCCTTTGTGAGGTGTGAGCAGGTGGGCTGTCTGCTTAGTGCGGTGGTGAACCTTAAGGAGGAAGTGGAGAGATTAAGCAGTATCAGAAAGTGCAAGCAGGAGATTGGTGGTGTAACTGTTGAACTTGCAAGAAAGACACTGTGGTGATACCCTCTAGTGGTGGTGGATTCCCTCTTCTGCCATCATTAACAGAAGAAGGCAATTTAAGGGAAGGACTGGAAATTGGTCCCAGCTTGGAATCACAGGCAACCTCTTCCTGACCTACTTTGGTTCCCTAGTTGCCTCTTCATAATAGGTTTGAGGTTCTGGAACTTGAAGGAGAGGTAAGTGAGGTTGCAGTGGGAGGCTCACCCTTGAGGTTGTCTAGGGGGAGGTGGTCAGCTCCACACCTAGAGGCTGCCTCCACCAAGAAGGACAGAGGGGTGATTGTTACTGGCAGCTCCCTGCTGAGAGGAATGGAGGTGAGTACCCACAGGGACCTGTGATGCCTCCCTGGGGCCTGGGTGAGGGATATTTCTAGGAAACTTCCTAGTTTCATTCACCCCTTTGATTATTATACTTTATTGATAGTTCACTACCAGTAAGCTGGTAGTGGTGAAGTCGCTGAGAGAAGCCCGAGGATTATCAAAAAGGACTTCAGGGGACTGGTACAGTTAACAGTTAGAGCAGGCATACAGGTTGTATTTTCCTCTATGCCTTCAATGGCAAGGAAGGATACTGAAAGTGGCAGGAGAACCCATCTGATAAATATGTGGCTGAGAGGCTGGTGTAAACACAAGAATTTTTTTGATCATGGGACAGTTCACTCAGAACCTGGCCTGAAATGGGAAACATGGGGGGTCTGTTACAGATTTCCTAGCCTGGATGAAGAGACAGATGAGTTGTTCTACAAATAGCTGGCAGAAGTGTGATCGCCAGCCCTTGTTCTTATTAGGGATTTCAGCTTCCCTGAAACATGTTGGAAATACAGTATGGTACAGAAGAAACAGTCTAGGAGGTTTCTAGAGTGTGTGGAAGATAACTTCCTGACATAGATGGTAAGGAGCCTTCCAGGGAAGTTTCCCCGCTAGACCTGCTGTTCACAAACGGAGAAGGGCTGGTGGGAGGTGTGAAGGTCAGGATCTGTCCTGGACAGAGTGACCAAGAAATGGTAGAGTTTTCGATTTTTGGTGAAGTCAGGAAGGGGACAGCAAAACTGCTACCTTGTACATCCAGAGAGCAGACTTTGAACTGTTCAGGATTTCTGTTCAGTACCGAATCCCTTGGGTTTCAGTTCTGAAGGGTAAAGGGGTCTAGGAAGGCTGTTCTCAGGAAGGAAGTCTTAAAGGCACCGGAGCAGGTCATCCCACTGTGCCTCAAGAGGAACCAGCAGGTAAAAAGATCAGCGTGGATTAACAGGGAGATTTTCCTGAGGCTCCAGGAGAAAAAGAGACTTGTCTTTCTGTGGAAGAAGGGAAAGACTGTTGACAAAATCTACCTAGACTCCACCAAAGTCTTTGACACTGTCTCCCACTGTATTCTCCTGGAGAAGCTGTCAGCCTTTACAGCCAGATACACTCACTGGCGGGATGGCTGGGCCCAGAGTGTGGTGGTATGTGGAGTTGCATCCAGCTGGCAAGCAGTCATGAGTGATGTTCCCCAGGAGTCAGTGCTGGGGCCTGTCATGTTCAGTATCTTTGTTGATAACCTGGATGAGGGCATTGAGTGCACCCTCAGTAAGTTTGCAAATGACACCAAGTTGGAAGGAACTGTTGATCTGCCTGGGGGTAGAAAGGCCCAACAGAGGGATCTGGACAGGGTGGATAGCTGAGCTGAAGAAAATGGGATGAGGTTCAACAAGACCAAGATCTGGGTCCTACACTTTGGCCCCAAGCAATGCTACATGATTGGGGCAGAGTGTCTGGAAGACTGTGTAGAGGAAATGGACCAGGGGGTATTTGTTGTTGCTTGACTAATCTTGAGCAAGCAGTGTTCCCAGGTAGCCAAGGCAGCCAATAGCATTCTGCCTTGTATCAGAAATAGTGTTGCCAGCAGCAGCAAGGAAGTGATCATCCATCTGTACTCAGCCTGGGTGAGGCCACACCTAGAGTACTGTGTTCAGTTTTGGGCCTCTCACTACCAGAAAGACATTGAGGCCCTGGAGTGTGATCAGAGAAGGGCAATGAAGCTGGTGGAGTCTGGAGTAAAGTGTACTGAGGAGTGGATGAGGGAGCTGATATTATTCAGTCTGGAGAAGAGGAGGTTCGGGGGTGCGATGACCTTATTGCTCTCTACAACTTCCTGAAGGGAGGTTGTGGTGTGGTGGGAGTCAGCCTGTTCTCCCATGTAACTATTGATAGGACTAGAGAGAATGGCCTCAAGTTGCACCAAGGGAGATTCAGGCTGGACGCTGGGAAATAATTCTTCATCTAGAGAGTGGTCATGCACTGGAATAGGCTGCTCAAGGAGGTGGTGTTCAAGAAACATTTAGATGTTGTACTGAAGGACATGGTTTAGTGGGAAATATTGGTGATAGGTGGATGGTTGGACTGAATGATCTTATAGGTCTTTTCCAACCTTGGTGATTCTGTTATTCTTTGATTGTATTCTGAAACATTTTTGTGCTTGTCTTGTAACTATTCTAGTGTCAGGTACTAATGGGATCCTGTTGATCTCTACCACTTGTTCCTGTTCTGCAGTGATGTGATTGATATTTTTACCATGAAATGAACTGTTCACCCTGAACTGAGTTCATTTTTCAGGAGTTCAGGTTTTTCATATTACTGGGATCATTTTGATCCAATGTGTTTGTAGCTCTCTCAGCATGATGTCATCTTCCAGATGTAATAACCATACTTTTTATTTCTTTTTAGAAAGTTAATGGAAATTATGTTAATAAGACACCAAGTATTTATTCCATCCAGACAGTGTTTCCCTGAGTTGCTTACCAAACTGTCATGTGACAGGGCATCACAGACTTTCTACTGTGAACTTACATGACAGTATAGCTTTTCCTCTACCAATATGGCCTATTATGCTACCATGGAAGAGAGTTAGATTATTTTGACATTATTTATTCTTGATGAATACATTGTCAATGTTATTCTTCTTTTTGTTGTTGTTTGTTTAATCTTGTGGGTGCTCAGACGCTGATTACTTGATCTAGAACCTTTTAGGAACTGAAATGGTGCTGGTTAGTCCCTCAGTTGTTGTGTTGTTTTTTTTTATCCCTTTCCCCTACTTCTTATAGTTTAGGACAGGAAGTACATTTATGCAGTTTCACTTTCTTAGAATCTGATCTTCCAACACTGCTTGTTAAGGATGTTATCTTAATAAAGAGAAGTGTAATTTGTTGCAATTTAAGATATTTGAAAATTGTAAGAGCAAAAATTGTTTAAAAAAACAATAACTATGGTAAGCTCACCTGCTATTTATTGTTCTCTAAATTCTGACATTTACAAGGTATGAGGTAATGCACTATTCCATATAGCACATTGCATTATATGATAAATTATTTTTTATATTCATTAATATAATCGAAATCTTAGCATTGTTTTAGAACAATCAAGTATTTAGGACGTGCTTCAGAACCAGGGAAGATGCAATAATAAGACTAAGATAGAAGTGCTCAAGTCTGACAGTAATAAGGTTGACATTTATGGTCTGATTTTTCAAAGGATGGAAACATCTGTGGTTCTCATAAAACTGGCACCAAACTCCATTTTGTGACCAACTGTTGTAAAAAACTGTCAATAAAACTTTCCTTCGCAGTCTACTCCAAATAATTTCAGTGCTGATTTGCTTTTCAGCTGCTTTACAGTGTACTTGCAGAGTATTCATTGAGACTCGATAAGCACAGATGTTGTAGGCTGGGCAACAACTATGACTTATGAATTTATATATTTTTATAACATCTAACAGAAATGTGAATATTTCTGTTACAGCACACAGCATTTATAAAGGGAACAGTCTCTAAAAGTTAATCTTTCAGTGCCATTGAAAAAAAAAAAACAAACAGAAAATGAAAACGTATTCATCAAAAAATTTATTCATCATTAACTAAAACAAGCAAACAAACAAAGCGGCAAGAGTGCAGTCATTCTGAAAGTACAATGAGTTGACAAATAGGTGAAACGTTATATCTATCCATGATTATCGTTCTGCATGTCTGCAGTGTTAGCTGTACTCAGATAACATTTAAACACACTCTCACTACAGTTCTCTGGGAATGAACAGAAAAGAAAAATGGAATTTCAGCCATTTTCTTTGCTTGATATGGAATCAAAGTCCTTTTCAACTGTGCTGTTGAATGATTTTAAAATGATAGTACTAAATGATGATGTGATTAATGAGTTCATTAAAAGAACAGAAACAATGATATGATTAAACATTTGTTTATTCTAATCTTATGCTAAATTCCCTTAGTGCTTGCTTTTGTAAGACCCTGTTTTATACTTCTTATACATTTTGTCTTCCATGAGGCTGGGAAGGAGAAACTAATATGGGAAAAAAAAAAAAAAATTATATTCACTGTTATAATGAATAGGTTGAATTAAAATCATTAAAGCCAGCACCTATGTCAAAACCATTTTATGATACTTATTTGTAACTTTCTGGCATGGGAATTTTAATGCAGAACACTGATAAATAAATAAATAAATAAATAGTGAAATGACACCAATCCATCATTTTTACAAAAATTTCTGATGGCTGAGGAGAGGTTAATGATTTTGTTCATGGTGACATTATGTTTGACTAGCAAAACATTTCAGCTGCGAAGATTCTGCAATGTGAATTTTTATGACCGAATTCTTTGTGAAATCATCCTTGTGAAATGTTTGCTAAGCTGTCACTCTGATGTTATTGATGCACTAACAACTCCTATTCAGAACCTTTGCAACCTGAAGTATATTGTCTTTAAGTACTCTGTATTCCTAATTTTCATAGTGACTGTGTTCTCTAAAACTTATAAACCATCTATCTCTACAAAGGGTGGGTTAGAACCAAAATGAAAAGGAAAACTACTTGAAGTGCTTCAGGTAGTTTTTGGAGCAGCAAATTGTTTTAGGTGGACATTATAATAGATTTTGTTCCTATATTTTTAGAGCTTCAGGCAAAGTTTTATTAAAATAAAGTAACATATTGGATTTCTGTAGGAAACACTTCAGAATAGGCTTGCTTTTAATTTTAGCCTGCTATCATCATTAATAATTTTCTTAAATACCTTTCTATGCACTGCATTTTCATAGTGTTTACTCTATTTGCAATCCCCAAAATGCTAAAAGCATACATAGAGAAGATTTACAAGATTTTCATCTCTCAGGCAAAAATACAAGCCAAGTTTTACATGTACCATTATCTTCCCTGTAGTAATAAATAATAATCTTTTACCTCTAATAGTTTAAACTGGATTTGGTTCTTTTCTGCGTACACTTTTAAGTATGTATGCTTGTATTTAATCTCCCTTCAGATTTAAAGAACAACAATAAAAACTAAATCCACTTTCTACTAAGCTAACAAATAGACAAGAGGGAATACATACATGCTTTTAAGAGGAGAAATATCCCTATTTTTCCAATAAGAAATGGTTTTGCATACTAATGTGAAGACAGCTGCCAACCTGCTGGAGGTGAGGGGGGATTAGCATCAGCAGTCATTTAAGCACTCGTTTGAGCATTGCCTATCTGAAGTCATGCGCTGAGGTTCTAGTGCAGCAAGTTCATAATTCCAGTGCAGCCACTCCTTGCCAGCTGTAGTGTGAAGCTTTTTTTTCTCTCACCTGATTTTTCTTCTTCAGTTTCTGGGTACTGTTGAATTTGATGAACAAACAACCTAAAACCTTCCATTCTGTGCTAGACTGTTTATTATTCTGTGAAAAATGAACGTGGTAGGTTTATAGCTGTTAGAATAATAAGCTATAATTGTAGCTCATCACTGTTAAAATAACTCACTGATTAAAGATGAGTGGCTCTATACGATGTCTCATATAGACATACATGAATGAATAAGAACCCTAAGTCTTAGACCAGGAGTTTTCTTGTTTCCACAAGACCACTCAGTTTTTGGGATGAAGTAGTATACATTACCTAGCTTTACTACTGTGTCCCAATCTGTTGTGGGATAGCGCCATTCTCAAATAGGATGTATAGGTGAGATACTGAGACAATTTTGAGAAAACCTTTTTATCTTCAAAATGTTGTAGCACCGTGTTAATGTTATATTTGAAGTCCCAGTATGATTTTAAAAGTGATTGCAGCTCTGTGCTGTGAACAGTGGCAATGGTCACATTTGTGATGTAAGTCTTGCCTTCTTCCGCTGAAGGAATAAAATGGAGATTACAGTTGTTTACCTTCTGAGTTTCATGGAAAATTGAATTCTAATTAATTTTATTTCCTAAAGATGTACATTCACTTATGTTTGAGGAACAGGAAAAAATAATTCTTCCTCATTGTGTAAAAATTCTGAAGCACAAGAAATGTTTTATGGTGAGGAGTGGAGACTGAGTTAGCATAAAGCCCCTGGTAAAATTTCCTGGGCTGCTTTATCTTTTGGGATGCTTCATATCATTATGTCACATTGCATGAGAGAACCACAATGATTTAAATGGATATCACCATTGACTTTAGTTCAGAGATTCAAAATGACAGGAAATGTCTAGAATAGTCTTAGGGCAGGAGGAATCAATTACAGTGCTCCTATTTTGAAAGCAGCTTCACTGCTTTTCTGTGAGGTATGTGGATTCTCCAAGCACTTCATTAACATTTTAATTCTTATATATGACTGATGTTATCCTGTCACAATTGTGCACTTCTCATAATGTATTTATAGGCTTTTTTTTTTCTTCTCAATTTGTGCAATGATATTAATGCTTGGGAGGAAAAATGTGTTTCTCAGGATGCAACTGCTATTTGTGGATCAAACAGAAATTTCAACTTTGGTAATATTCTATAAAATCCTTTCTTATGTTGCACGGTCTTTGGTCTTTGCATTTGTTAGTTTCTCTTTACTCTGCTTCTCTAAAATGCTTTTTCTCCCCTGCAAACACATGGCTCTTTTTTGCACTGGCAGAATTCACACTTTATGGGCATCTCAAAAGATATGTGCTCTTAAATGTAGGCAATGTGTATATTTATTTATTTTTGAAAAATGATTTGTTATTGAAAAAATGGAGCAGGAATAGTAACTGCACTTCCAAGGTGAAGTTTTGCCATGAGGTATAAGGATGAGTAGACTCAGTAGTGAAGAAATGTTGTTTGTATTATTCATTTAACTGGTCTGTTTCCAAACAAAGTATGTATATTTCAGCCAGATTTTGCACTTGGGCTGGAAGACATAGCTGGCCTGAGTCTGATCACGTCAGTCTATTTGAAGTGACACTATTCAAGTCAGGAGTGGGATCTAGATCCTCAAGATGCTGTATGTATTACATCTGTCCATTTATCTTCAAAAGACATTACATTCACACAGAATCACAGAATCACAGAATTACCCGGGTTGGAAGGGACCTCAAGGATCATGTAGTTCCAACCCCCCAGCCTAGCAGGGCCACCAAACATACACATTTACTAGATCAGGTTGCCCAGGGCCCCGTCCAACCTGGTCTTGAACACCTCCAAGGACGGGGCATCCACAACCTCACTGGGCAGCCTGTTCCAGGACCTAACCACCCTTCTAGTAAAGAACTTTCCCCTAACATCCAACCTAAATCTTCCCTCCTTCAACTTAAAACCATTTCCCCTAGTCCTGCTATTATCAGCCCTTTCGAAGAGTTTACTCCCCTCCTGGGAGTAAGTTCCCTTCAGGTACTGAAAGGCTGCAATGAGGTCACCTCGCAACCTTCTCTTCTCCAGGCTGAACAAACCCAACTCCCTCAGCCTGTCCTCATAGGGGAGGTGCTCCAGCCCCCTGATCATCTTTGTGGCCCTCCTCTGGACCCTTTCCAAAATCTCCATATCTTTTTTGTACTGAGGGCTCCACACCTGGACACAGTACTCCAGATGGGGCCTCACAAGAGCAGAGTAGAGAGGGACGATCACCTCCCTATCCCTGCTGACCACCCCTCTCCTGATGGAGCCCAGGATCCCATTTGCTTTCCGGGCTGCCAGAGCGCACTGCTGGCTCATGTTAAGTTTCTCATCTATCAGGACCCCTAGGTCTTTTTCAGCCGAGCTGCTCTCAAGGACAACTCCTCCCAGCCTGTACAGGTGCCTGGGGTTCTTCCGGCCCAAGTGCAAAACCTTGCACTTTGCCGTGTTGAACCTCATTAGGTTCACCCGAGCCCAGCTTTCCAGCCTGTCAAGGTCCCTCTGAATGGCATCCGTTCCCTCCACCGTATCGACTGCACCACTCAGCTTGGTGTCATCAGCAAACTTGCTGAGGGTGCACTCCATTCCCTCATCGATGTCATTAATAAAGATGTTAAAGAGCACCGGTCCCAAGACAGACCCTTGAGGGACACCGCTCGTTACCGGCCTCCACCTGGACATAGAGCCATTGACCACCACCCTCTGTCTGCGGCCTTTCAACCAATTGCTTATCCATCTAGTTGTCCACCCATCAAATCCACCTCCCTCCAATTTGGAGATGAGGATGTGATGGGGGACCATGTCAAAGGCCTTGCTCAGGTCCAGGTAAATGACATCGGTCGCCTTCCCTTCATCCACCAACGCCGTCACTCCATCATAGAAGGCCACAAGATTAGTTAAGCATGACCTTCCCCTGGTGAAGCCATGCTGGCTGTCTCGGATCACATGCTTGCATTCATTGCATTAGTTTTAACTGCTTTCATTCTTCTTCTTGTTTGAGGAAGCCCTTGAGCAGAAACTGTATGTTGTCAAGACATAGACCTAATTAATGTCATTAATTCACCACACAGAATGTAAAAGCCCAGTGTCTCGGGTTGGAAAGGGGATGTCACTGGAGTAATTACTAAGTGTCTTAAAAAGCAAACTGAAAGCCGTAATAGCCATTGATTGCATAGATATCACATCTAATGAAGAAGGAGATATTATGATAAACTGATGCTAAGGGTGTCAATGAAGATAATTTTATGAATAATTCATCATCTGAGACCGCAATCTAATTTCTCCAAATCTGAGAACTCTGAAGAAATTCAGCCATTGCATAATTTTCTTGAATTTTTCTCAGACATGAAAATGTCTTTTATCCTAGCAGCTGCTTGATGTAAAGTTACACCCACTTGTTGCTAACATATGTGTGTATGACAGCATGTTAGTCATGCTGGTGCTCAGCAGGGTTGCTCATGCAGTGAGCAGTCCTCAGCAGAGGTGTGAAAGAGCTGCTAGCACTGGTGGTTGTCAGTGGCCTTTGTTTAAACTGAGGTGGACATGAGCATCTGCGTAGGCTTGTTTCTGAGCTGACACCAGCATACATCAAACACTGCGATCAGACTCAGTATGTTTATTCCAAAATACTGCCAGTGGTACTTGTTATAGGATAATAAGGCCAGACCTTGTCCTGTCTCTGTGAATTTAGTGAGAACGATGCTTGTGCAGCATTGAATAAAACCTAATTTCTACATTTTTGTCTGTTCTAATTATATACTGTTTATGTGATTATATTTTATTAAAGATTGCAAAGGTCACCAAGATACTGACTGCTATGGAGAAAGGTGTTAGCATTACGATAATTAATTTACTCTCCTCATCTATGTGATGCTAACAAAGCTCACAGAAGAAGCAGATAAATTTATTCTCCTAGAAACAGGCAGCTTGGATACAGACAGAAATGCCTAAATTGTTACACTCTGGCTTTGACCTCTGATATACAAATTAATGAGAGTTTTGATGGTTCTGTTTCTTTTACTCATAGTGATAACTGTTGTAGTGACCTTTGCCGCAGTGCTTTGTTGTAGTGCATTGTGCACCAAGGGAACACATAGCAATTTAAATTCTGAATTTAAATTCTGAATTCTGAAATACTTTTTGGAAAAGGTAGCTGCCATGTTATTAATTTCTTTGAATATTTTGTAGACTCTGTGATTATATGGAAAAATACCAGTTGGTCCTTTTTATCTTTAAGTTATATTTTCCCTGGAACTGCAAGGTTTCCTAATTTGGGCCTTGCAATGAATTTCCAGTTATGGTAATGAAAGTCCTCTTATTTCAGTTCTCAGGTTTCCTTCTGACTCCTAACAGCCCTCTCATTTTCTAAAAGTGGCTTCCTTGCCCAAATAATGCTTTAAATTGCATGAAAATAAGGATCAATATTTGCAGTGGTGTTTTCTTTCTATCTTCTAAGGTAATGATCTCTTTATCTGAATTTTATCACCCCATAATACCCTAATGTACACTTTGGGCTACTTTGCTTTCCTTTATGCTGAAAATGAGACATCCTGGCAAATCTTAAACAGTTTAAGGTTAACACAGAGAGTGTTTACACTGGAAATTGTGATGCAATTTCTTTATAGGATTCCATTCTGCTCTTGCTCATTCACACACAGTTATATATCAAATGCAGAGGCCAGAAATTTGTACTCTTGTAGTAAAAATAAATAAAGCAGTATGTGGATAGGGTGTCTCAGTAGTGGTTATTTGCTCATATGGTATAAATGTAAAATTAAATTGATATGATAAACTTCTGGGTAATACCTGTGAATTACTTTTTCCTTTATGGTGTTCGTGTAGTGGTGTTAGAAAAGAGAGCAAGGGGAATATCAGGAGGTTTACTCTGTTTTTCAACAATTGGGCCAGGAAGTGTGTTTGAAAAATACCAGTGGAAACTCCACAACCTTTCTCGGGTAGTTAACTGTTGAGCTTAATTAGCTCATTGTCATGGAACGGTCATAAAGCATTCTTTACCCTCATCCTACCTTTGTCACGTTTCACTGTTTAAATCAGATGAACTATCAGCTGCAAACCAGGTACTGCCCTGGTTAGAATTAAGTCATGTTTAATAATATATTTTACAATGCTTTCCCTGAAAATTCTGGCAGTACTCTATTACTGGATTTAAACTCTTCAACCGTATTTCAGAAACCCAATGTGGAATTACTGTCACTTGGATGTCAAACCTTTTATCACTGCCACCCTGGAGAAACAGAATAGTGTTTAAGACGGAGCCTTGAAAATTTAATTTTGCACAAAAACAGTTGCTTGAGCCAGAATGAGTTTCCTGTTACCCTAAGCAGAACTCTGAAGGAAGCTTTCACATGAAAATACTAATCAGAATGTGCTACAAGGAGAAGAAAGAAGTGAGGAAGGAATAAGGAAGGAGCAGGAACTGACAACTAAAATAAATTTTTAATTTAACTTTGGGAGGTCTGGATTTATCTTCTTACATAACTCAGTGCAAATTATTACTGAAGTGCCCTGAGATTTTTGTTTTAGCAAGTTTAATCTTGTTATAGATATCTCTAGTTCAGCCAGGTCATGGGATGAAGCTGTAGTTCACTTGTTAAGTGGATTCAGATTATAATGGATTATACTTCATACTAACAATTCAGTTGAGAGTTCAAATACAAATAGGAAAACAATTCTGTTATTTGTCGTTAACCATACAAAATAATAAGAAAAATCATAGGGGAAAAAAGATAAAAAAAAAATAATTAAATATTGGTTCTGATTGATTGATTAGGAGAGCTCCAAAACTTTAGTGCTGCTGCTTTATGCTAACGGTAAAGGAATTTCATTGTGAGAGACTCCCTTGGTTTTTCTCTTGCTTTAGCCAGGGTCTTCAAAGGCATTGACTGAACTGGATGAAGCAGAGGGAAGCCTCTGGGGCAACAGAGGGAACAACAGTGTATAGTTCTCTTGTAATTATTTTTTTTGCTTACTTAAACATGTGCGCTTATTATAAAACTGTGTCATGTTAGCTTTTTTCCAGGTTGGCCTGCTTAAGAGTTGCTATAAAATACATGCTCACTTGAAATGCTGCAGTGATTTAAGACCTAATTGTGCAGTTATGCTCCTACAATCACAGTTCAATAAAAAGATTAATTGCACAATGCTTTTTTATAAAGATGACTTGCAAAGTGGAAAAATCCCATAAAATTCTTTGGCAATCATACTTTCCAAGTAAATCAATGTCAGCAGTGCCTGACTGGAATAATACTTCTTGCAGTCTTTAATAGACATTTTATATGCTATTGTGCTTAGCCTATGTTTCTTTGTGTTTACACACACAGTACGCTATATTTTATAAACACATTTATTTATATAATTAATGCATTTATATCAAATTTTGTTTATAATGTACGAGTTAGTGATTCCACAGCTAAACATGAGTCTTCAAATAGTTTTATTTCATTTCTTGTACAGATTTGGTATCTGAATCTTATTAGCAAGCTGGGAAATACTTAGCTTTAGATTATTTTTTACAGTTAGGAAAATGTGTAAGAATGCTATCCGGATCTTTTCTTTTACACACATAACAAGGGAAAAAAAATCAAGCATCCTGCTGACTTGCGACTCTGTGGTTGGGATAATTGTTTGCTGCTCAAACACATCAGAAAACACGGACTCCTAAAATACTGTAATGTACACTTGCTTACAAGCAGCCTAAGAACTAACCTTTGCTTAGATCTTAGAGGCCTTCTTAGTAAGATATTACATATGTTTAAATTATTACCTTAGTAGAGAAGAAATTTTCAGTCCACCTAGAGAAAGCGGGTAAAATGGCATTCTATAACAGGAGTGCCATAGCCCTGACTGTCATGTACAGTGCTTCCAACACTGGTACTTATTACTGCTTTCTATTCAGAGAAGCCCTTCTTAAAACAGAAAGAAACACTAAGAAATGAAAAAGAGGAAAGTGCAACTCGTCGTTTTAATTAATGACAATCTCTGTAATTACTAATAATACTCACCGCCATTAGCTATGTGTTTTCTCCATCAATGAACAACAGCCTTAATGCTGTACTCATAAAAATTTGCTTTAGCAGAAGTGACCCAGTGTTTCACAGTTGCTGTGTCATGCCTAGGAAAAAACTGTCTATGCAGTCCATCTTTTGTTAGCCCAAAATGATGGAAGTTGGATGGGCACCCAATCTGGATTATACAGTGGATATGGTAGGATAGTCCTGCAAAGATTGACACTGGAATGATATCAAACTGGAATGAGGCCTGGCATTATCATGTTGCAAGAGAAAGGCTGTTTTCTGCTCTGGCCCTCCAGCCCATTCTTTACCCAGAAAAGGTTGTACATGCCCAAACCACAGGCTGCCAGCTTCTGTAGGAGAATACTGTGGGATACAGCGTCAAAGGCTTTTGCTGATGTCTGGATAGAGTATAGCCTTTCACCAGAAGGGTTACTTGATCAGTGAGGGCGATCATATTGGTCAAGCAGGACCTGCCCTTTGTGAATCCTTGCTGGCTGGGTCTGATGCACCAGCTGTCCTGCACATGCCAGGTTGATTATACGCTGAACATTAGTTCATGGAAAATAAATAAATATACTAAGAAATCAAATATTTTTCTAAATATTTAAATAGAAAAGTGTAGTTAAAACTATTGTCTTAAGAATTTCTGGTTTTATCACTGGAAATTATCATCCTTTACTGTTATTCATTGTTTAAAAATTATGCTTGCATATTGCAGAGACAAAGCTATGTTATAAGGATTTAACACAATTTCTCTTTCTTTTTTTATTTTTTATTATTTTTTTTTTAACTTAATTTTATTTTGCATGCATGGCATGGTTCGAAATCTGGATCTGGACAAACTGAAAGTTGAATTGACATAATATTTTCAGAGTATGAGGTTTTTGTATGTCCTTAATAGCAAGAAATTTGGGAAGAAATCAGGTAGAAGTTAAAATTTCCTGCAGGGAATGAAAGAACAAAAAAAGATAAGAAAATAGTAAGCAAATGTGGAGACAGTCAACTACAGGAGGAAACAGCAGAGACTCTGGCACTTGCCGGAAGCTGGTAGATAGGATGGGTAGACAGTGAAGGACTTGCCTGGTGAATGGAAAATTCATGTTGCTCTGCTCATTTGGAGAAGGCTGAGAAAGCTAGTGCATTTCCCCATCAGATGAAGTCTTAAAGCAAGATCAGGCTCCCTCCTTAGGGGCATACTCTGATCTAGAATTATACAGTTGATACAAGAGTCACACAATCAAATTTTCCAGTAGTCTTCAGGTAGACCATCGCCCTTTTTTTTGGTATTTGGCTTTCACAGGACCACTTATACCAGAATACCTGAGTAACCAGCACTAGGCAAGTGTGCTGAGTGGTTGTTTATAGTTTACCGCATTCTACGTAATGCATTTGTTAAGAAATTTTTGTTTCTCATGTTTACAGGCTGCTTCTCAGTGGCTTATATTTTTTGTGTAGATTATATTTATAATATATATCTAAGATTAAATATATAATTGCATAATAATTCTAAGTTGGTAGGGTTTCAGTGCTCTTGTATCTAGACAAAATGTAAGCAGGATATGTCTAGTGAAAAGAGAAGAATAGAGTGTGTGACAGTACGTCTAAAGCCCAACTGATCATTTCAGTTTATGCATCTTAGACTGAAAAATGTGCCTCGCTTGTTTCAAATAAAAATTGAATTAACTAAATTCACTTAATTTTGGGCAGATTAAGACATGTGTTTACTGATTTTCATTTATCAGCAGCTGACAGAAATCTACAGGTAGTTTGCTGTGTATAAGATAAATGTTTATGTTTGTTTGTTTGTTTGCTTTTTAAGGCAGTCAAAGGCAAATCAACATTTGAGTTTGGGAGTTACTACTGAGTAGCTGAAATGTGAACACAGTGAACTGTTTTCCATACACTAGAGAGTGTATAATTTGGGGAGTCTTTAGTTTTTATTTTTGGCAACACCCCAAACATCCTCTTTCACTGTGTTATTGTTTTATCCTTAGAAATCTATTTGAAAATGATATTTCAGCTTCAGACATGCATGGACTGAGATGATTGGCAAAACCCGTGGTGTTACTTTTTTTTGCACCATAATTAACTGCAGAGAACACACAGAGATGACAGTAATATCAAAAGTGGGCAATTACCTGACTTCCGTGGGTAGAAATCTAGGTATACTTAAAAAATTCACCAATTTTAGTGATAGAACTTTTGTGTTTTATACAAAACATAAATCCAAAACAAACTACATCATCATGATATGGTTATGCACGTTCAGCAAGGGAAAGTTTATGTTAGTATCTCTCCTGTTAGCTTCTGTGTCTTCTTTATAAGTATTTTCTTGGAAATATATATATATATATATATACTTCTAAGTAATATTTTAAATAGTTTATTTTAAATGTATTGTGGTTTTGAAATTATAATATATAATACAACAGTAGTAAAGCAAATGCGGATAAGAGATCAGTAAAAAAAATACCATCAGATTTTCCTATTAGTGAACTAACTAATACAGGAGGAAAGTTTAAGATAAAATTATTTAAAGTTTGTTTGTCAGTGATTTGCTATGTTAGTGTCTGATTTGTCTTTTAAATTATATCCATGCAGATCACACTTGATTCTAGATGTAAAATTAATTTACAAACAATGTGGTTAACCATGTCTAAAATATAGTCATGATAAATAGAAAGAAAACTGTTATGTTGTGTTTGCTTCAAGGTTATTGAAATCCTGTTAGGTTAATAAAAGTTATTTATATGATAGATATATATTGTGGGTACAGATGAGAAACTTGGTAATAAATTTATTACATTCTAAAAGTCATGATTTTTAGGGATTATAAATAAAAATAAAATCATTATGTTTGTCATCCTGAACTACCCGATATTGTGCAAGACTCTTTCTTGAGCAACAACATATTTCATCTTTTCAATATGTTAAATCATTTCACTGTATTTCAGTATTCAACTTTAAAACATTTTAGATAATCTTGTTTACAAGAGAGTATAATTGCATCTTTTTTTTTTTTTTTTTTTTTTTTAAATAATCTGGTACATAAAGTTTAATGTAACATATTTATTTATTTTTTAGATATTTATAATAGAACATAAAAAGTAAATCCAGATATACTTTAACTTATCTGTACAAGAGATGCTATATGCCAAACTTAGAAGAAATACTCCTCACTTTCCACTGAGAATTACATCAATTTTTGTGCCCATGGGTATTTAATTTTTCAGTAGCTTCCAAGTATCACAACTTCTTGAATTTCTGTTTTACTGTCCGCAGTGCTGGAGGAAAATAGTCGTTATCAAGAAGGCATTACTTCATACTTTGTTTCAGAGGAAGTACATGTAATTTATTTTTACATGCTGTGCATCCAATGGTCTTCATCTTTTCCTTGGGAAAATAAATTAACATCACCATTCTATAACATCACCATTCTAAAATAGAAATACTACTTAAATTTAGTTTTAGCACATACATCTAAAAGAGGTGAGCAATCTATACAGGACTGCTCTCTGTATTAACTTGAAATTATGTAAATATTTATAGGTTCTAAAGAAATTTATCGCTCAGAATATTCATGCTTGTTTCAAGATTTGAGATCTGCAGAGAGGGACCTGGGTGTCCTGGTGGATGACAGGTTGGCCGTGAGCAAGCAGTGTGTCCTCGTGACCAAAAAGGCCAGTGACATTCTGGGGTGCATTAAAAAGAGCATGGCCAGCAGGTTGAGGGAGGTGATTCTCCCCCTCTGCGCTGGTAAGGCCCCATCTGAAGTACTGTGTCCAGTTCTGTGCTCCCCAGTACGAAAAAGACAGGGACCTCTTGGAAAGGGTCCAGTGGAGGGCCACAAAGATGGTGAAGGGCCTGGAGCATCTCCCTTATGAAGAGAGGCTAAGTGAGATGGGTCTGTTTAGCCCTGAGAAAAGAAGACTGAGAGGGGACCTGATCCAGGTCTATGTGGATAGGCAGTGTGGGGAGACAGGACAAGGGCAAATGGCCAGAAACTGGAGTAGAGGAAGTTCTGCACGAATGTGCGCAAGAATTTCTTTATGGTTAGGGTGACGGAGCACTGGACAGACTGCCCAGGGGGGTTATGGAGTCTCCTTCTCTGGAGATATTCAAGATCCACCTGGACTCCTGCCTGTGCATAGACAGTTGTGTTTTTTTATGTTTGTTTGTTTGTTTGTTTTTGTTTTTGTTTTTTCCAAAGCATTCAGCTCAACTCTTGTCTAGAGCAATCTTTAATCTGTCAAAATATGCGTGGATCAGTGAACAGGGATGTTAGTCTGCATGGTGTAAACTTCACACGTCTCAGTCATTTCCATATATTACTATACGGATTCACTTTGCCTTTCTCTGCATTGAAAATGAAATACATCTTGGTATGAAGATCTTCGTGCTTTAAAGCTCCGGGCAACATGTCCTTTCTATCCCCACCTACTGGCATTACAAGAAAAAAATTATTAACTTTTTGGTAAGCGCTGAAGAGCACAAACTAAGACATGCCACTGTGACCCTTATTATATCCACAAATAAAGTCCACAGGATGTCTTTGAAACTGTGTTCATATCCAATGGGACATATGTTTTGTTACCACTGTGCCTGCAGTAACCCTTTGCAAAGAGGAAATATGTGGTAAAATTTAACAAGACATCATTTTGAATTCTGCTTTCAACACAATGGGTAATTTAGATTTATTTGATTGGCTTTTGTGTGAGTTTTACCCATATTCTTATGTGCCTTTTTCTGTGGTTTAGTATTAAATATGCTGACATGAAAGAATGATATCCAAGAGGACTGTTTTTATTTGTATTTGTAAAACATTTTCTGAAATTAAGAGAGATGTCTTCTATTTGTGTATTTTGTTGACTAAGCATTTTCTACATTTGATAAATCACTGCATATAAACGAGACATTAAAATCTCAGAGATTAGGGTTTTTCAGATAAGAGTAAAATTATCAGTATATGGTTTTCTTAAGTTGAAAAAAATTTTCTGAACCATTTCTGATACTTTGCAGAATACCAGGACAATAAAATTTGCTTCATTTATTTTTACTTCTTGCAGAAATGTGATACATGTGACATCCTTGTTAATATGAAGTGCATTAATATAATAGGTCATAACAAGCAGCTTTAATGGTTCATTAATACATCCTTAGGGAAAATTAGGAGACCAGATAAACGGAGTTTTATGCCTTTGACAACCAGAAGTGTGTAATAATGTGATGTTAAAATGTCATCCAAAGTGCCTGATGGTGCTAAAAATAAGAAGTACAAGAAAGTTTAGATGCTGTATGTAATTCAAGAAAGCTTATAGATATTCTTCTGCTCAATCTCATTTTAGCTCAACCTTTCACCTGTGGATTAGTGTACAAATCTAGACGGTATGAGAGCATTTGGTTACTTTGATTTCTGATGTTGTCAAGATTTTAGCTATACTGTTAAGAAACACAATGAAATCTCTTACTATGAAAGTCTGAATTGTCTTGAATTCTTTTAATTGTTTTATTATATATTTCTGGGCTTATTTAGTTTAAGACAAATATTTCTTTCATTATAAGGGCACTCAACTTGATTTCCTTGTCTTCAACTTAACTATATTGCTATATTTTTATTTTATTTTTCACCATGAAATCGAGCAATTCTGGGAAAGAGTATTTAATTTTGTGCATTAACATTTATATTCCATGACAATTTAAAGACAGAGGGTTAAATCTGTTTGTGAGAAGTAAATGAAAAAAAATCCATAGATGTCAGAGAAGTTTCTGAACTAGAAGAAAGATTTCCATATGAACCTTGGAGGTATATTTAGTTAAGCATGTGATTAATTGGACTGGACTTGTAGTCTAATTTTTGCAACAAATCACAGGTGAGATGCATTGTTCTAGGTGGTATAGACTATGTTTTCATATTTTATTGTGCATCACATTAGATTTGGGTCACTGTATTGGGAAATGATCATTTTAGACTTAGATGCTCTCTTTGTGGTGTCTCAAGTCATTATTCCACTCTCATGAAAATTGTTCATTACTTTACTTTCTCAATTTTGGAAAGGCCATTATGAAGGTGTTCTGTTATGGAGTTTATTTTAGCTGAAGGGAGCTTTTATAAAAAATCTGAAGCCTTTTTAAATATGTTTCATTGTATCTGAAAAGAAAATGTTCTCAGTGACGGAGCAATTTTAAGTGTCTGTTTCTGAAACACAAGAGGAGGTGTTGTTTTGTACCTTACTTTAATGTCTTACCATCTGGACACAAGTTGAAACTGTGATACAGAGAATAAACAGTTTTCTGCACAGATTTTTCAGAAGGGTCACGAGTGATCTATCAGAAGTTATGAGCATTATTTTGCTCAGTGAAGCACAATTCCTCATACATTTAAATGAGTCCATCTGATTATCATCCAGTGGAAATCAGTTTAGTTGCATGAATTTCAGGAGAATGTTTTGGTAATTGCACTTCAGTTATGCCTAAAAGAACTTCTTATGAAGATGAGCTGTACTCTGTGATCTGATTTAGTTCAGATGGAGAACCACCCTGAACTTAAAAAAATGCAACAAGAAATTAAAACAGAGCATAAAAAGAATGGAATGGCCAGAGTTGAATTTTATAATCTTTGACTTCACAATAAGAAATAGAGTGAAAACTCAACATTCATTACAGTCATCAGGTGAGACAACTCTAACTGAACCTTAGCTTGGGCATGCATTGCTGCTGACTACAGCAACAGAAGTGAAAATGTTCAGTCTGGCACCTGTTCACATGGAGAATTCACAATGATTGCAAGAAAACCTCTAAATCCTGTAGAACTAGGATTTCAGATATGAGAGTGCAGATGAGAATGGAGCATGAGCATTTGAATTTTCTTGGATATGGACTGGAATATATTTGTAGTTAAGTAGCAATGTCTGTTAGTTTTCAATTACAGGAACAGAAATACTAATTATTTGATTTGTGTACTGTGCCTGAAATACCTTTCCATAGTGGCACCAGGCAACAATTTCCGTTCACTCAGTTTGGGAATAACTATGATCCTACTAAAAGGCATAGTCAGAGGTCTTGCTGTATGATTAAATATCTTCCTTAGAGCTATGCTGTATATATTTTACAGAACTAGCAGAGGGCAGGGCTATTTCAAAGTCCTCCTTGTGGAGGACTTAAGCAGCTATGCACCAATACACCTCTCTTTTCTCTCCTCTTCTTTAGAAAGACTGGGGGAGAAAAGAGAATGAAAAAAGAAAAGCTTATGCGTAGAATAAGGAACTGTTGAATAAACATTAAAAGAAGTAAAACCCTCACAGAAGCAAAAGGAGAACAAATATTATCTATTTACAATCAGCAAGCAGTTTTCAGCTACGTCTTATTAACCAGGGTCTCTGTACATGTAGCAGTTGCTCTTGAAAACACATCCTTAATGAGAATTCCTCTTCTCTTCCATAGCTTTTATGGCTGAGAGTGACATCATATGGTGTGGGATACACTTTGGTCAGTTTAGGTCAGCTGTGTTCTCTCCTCACCGCTTACCTCCCCCCAGCCTGCTGGCCTTCACTGGCTGGAGGCTCTGTGAGAGCCTTGGTGCCAGGGCTGTTCAGCAGTAAACAAAACCATTGGTTCAGTGCTGTCCTAGCTACAAGCACAGAGCACAGTGTTGTATGGGATGTTGTGAGGAGAGTTAGTTCCATCCTAGTCAGATCCAGTACACTAAACAGGAAACCTCAGTATATGTGGGCATAGTAACCCAACCAGCAGTTTCTCCAAGTCTGTCGTAAAAGCTTATTTCCATACATAATGAAAAAAAACAGCAGCAATATAGTCTTTTTGTTTGTTTGTTTTTCTGTTTTGTGACTTTCAAAATTCATTTAGGACTACTTTTCAATCTAGAATTACTGGGTTCAGCCCTCAACTTACCAATATTTAAAGCAGCTTAAAAATATCCTTTATGTGAATGAGATAATAATGTCATTACTGTGATAGAATATGAATTGAGAGAATAGTATCCAATTCTGTAGCCCAGTGGTGGCAATTTCTTTTTTTGGGATTTAATCAAAAACTAACAGGTTAAATGTTAAAAACCTTGATAACTATTGCAAAAATATATATTTATATATGGAATTATGTTTTCATATAATTTTCATTTTATAGCATAAACTGTAAATATTTATTTTGGATATTTTGAGCCAAGTAAATTTATAAAATCCTATTGGTTTTACTTTCTTTTTTCTTTCTTTTATATTGTTTCCACAAGGCATATCAGCTGCAAAATGGATTTAAGTTATTAATTAAAGAGAATTTATGTCTTCATTATGATAGTGTAGAAAAAAGCCAAGATTAAATGAAAAATATGTCTTTTGATCATTACACATTTTAGTTATACAGAGAAGATTATGTCAAGATTTCAAGAATGTCAAATGTTAACATTTTTCATCACATTTTGCATACCACGACTAGTATTCCAGTACTACGAACTCATATTCCTTGAGTCTGTCTTCCAAAGAAGCCTTTAAAGTCTTAACTTAAAAATACTCTTGAAGCAGTTCTTATGCACTTTTTTTATTTTGTGCTTGTTACTGTTGTTGTTTGCTTGGTTCTTTGTTGTTGTTTTGCATATGTGATTTTTTCTTTGTAACTCTGAGGTTTCCAAACTTTTTCAAGAAAGCTAATATGATTATTCCACATTACCATGAATGTGGTATCAGGGATCTGGAAAATAAATAAACAAACAAACAATTAAATAAATAAATAAAATGTCATTAATTCTAAAAAATATTAATGGTTAGTATTTCTACTTGTAAAAAGTGATTTTTTCATAATAGTAGACCAGGTTGAGGTAGATCAGTTTTCTGAATTTATGGTTTTAAGCTTTATTGCATTAACAACATGTCCTTTGTTATTCACTAACATCAGTGCAGAACTGTAACTGCAAAAATGTGTGAATGAAGTGCACATTAGCAGTCATTAGCCATTTCAAGGATATATCATTACTCTTATATATATTTGTTATGCTGTTAAAAAAAAAAAAACAACAAACAACAACAAAAAAAAGAAAAAAGAAAAAACAAGCAAAAAAACCCACAACCCCAAACCACCTTTTTATTTGTATTGAGTAGAAGTTGCTTCTCTAGATATCTTAATAGTTTGTAATGTGCTTTATGTAAATGGATGAATAATCTCCTTTTATCCTTAGCAAAAGAGCCAGTTAAAAATAGTTCAGATACACTTTCTCATAGCACTCCAAAATATATACAGCTAGACATTGGTGTAGACTGTGCTATAAAAGCTTCTTAAAAGTATTTAAAAATGCTCTTGGCATCCTAAAACATCCACTGTGATCTCTAAAGTAGAGTCTAAAACGTGGGAAGTGTTAGAGTGCATATACATATTAAATATGCATTAAATGACTTCAAATTTAAGTCACTTACTGCGAAAGGCTGTGACATATAAAGTGCTCAGAAAACACTGTAAATTAAAATGACTTCTTAAATGTTTTGTAGATATTGCATTTTTGTTGTACAGTGTCTTTGAAAATTAACAACTGTATAATTACCTGAAAAAAACATAGCAACAGAGTAAATTTTCACTATGTACCAGGTACTTACTAATGGTCACTGTAATTATGAAGAAACAAACAAACAAACAAACAAACAAACAAACAAAACAAAAAAAAAGAAAGAAAAGAAATGCTTTGTTATCTTTTGCATTGAATACATTAATTACTGCTGCTATGCAGAGTTTGAAAGTCTCAGAAATATCAAGCATTTTTTTCCTTGCTATAACATCTCAGACTGCTCTGTAACTACTCTGTAGATTCTTCCCCTTTTTGGCATAATGCCTTAATGAATAACATAGGATTTGTTATGAATTATATTAGACAGTTTTGAATTCTAGTTACATCAAACAATAAGCTGTGACAAGGTCATGAGACTGAAATAACATCACCTTGGATACTTCAGAAAATATAAAGCTGTGATTCAGACAACAGCATCACTACTTGATACCTCTCTTCAATTTTTTTTCTGATAATTGAAGTGTGACCTGCTCTCTGTGCGTGTATGTGTGCTGATCATGTGAGTTAGTTTGTCTTTGATGAAAAGTATACAAAAGAAATCTAAATAATGGTTTTTGGATGTTTGACAGTTCCTTTTCGGAGCTGTGTCCGCTATAAATACCAGAGTTTAAGCTCTGAAGCATTGGAGAGAGGACCTTCTGTGGTCTCTGGAAATACTTCACAATCAATACTAGATCATTATATTTTCTTACCCTGCTTAATTATCACAAAACTTACTGTACTTGGGAAGCAAGAAGTAACTTAATATGTCAAATATGATTTCGTTCAACAAGATGAAGTAGTTTCATGGTTCACTGATGGTATGTTGTTCATTCTAAGTGGCATGTGAAAGAAAATATTAATTGGACTTGGGTTAAACACAGATGAAAGCGACATTTATATTGCAGATGTCTGCTAAAAGTGTTAACATATTAATGGCTGCAAACTAAGAACAATCCTAATGGGACAAAGTTGAGGATGCAGATATGTCTTGTTTGAGAAATCTGAATTTAACTATATGCTTTCAGAACTTCACCATAGTTAATAGCTTCATGATTTCCCCTGTTATGGAAGCACTATCTATGTGGTAACAGAGGTTCTGAAATTAGTAGGGATTAGTTTAGAAAAAATAAAGATGAACTGCTCAAATGCTGTGCCTCCCTCCCCTGAATAATGCAGAAAATCTATCTAGAGATGAAAAAACACAAAGTAGAAAACAGGAAAAGGTAGAAATAAGAGGATCCTCAGTATCTTATCAGATAGGTGCTGGCAGAGTGGTCCTGAGAATGTGGAGTTCTCACATATGTTACTCTGAGTAAAATTGTTGGGCAGATTTATGGTCAGGAGGTAGTTGTTTCATGCTTCTTAGCAACATATTAATTACAGTTTTAGGTGACAAAAACTGCCAATGAGAAAGTTCATGAACACTCCTGATATCCTCAGTCTCTTCTGATCTCTTCCTCTAATATTGTATAGCTACAGACACTTGAAATAGGAACTGTTCTTTTTTTGTTTGTTTGTTTGTAGTTTGTTTTGCCTCTAAAATAATGAAAATGAAAATAAATGATGTGAAGATCTTTTTAAAGTAAACATCTATTTCATGACTATGAAGATGGGGACTGGGAGCGATCGTACTTATGCAGGGAAATGCATGTTCTCTTGAAATGTATTCATCTTTGCAACATCATAACAAAATAATTGCAGTTATGTTTGTAGTAAAGGTTCCTTTCACTTTCACTCCCACTTACATCCCAGTGTATGTGTAAGATAGAGAGTGGTCTTATTTTCTTTTTTTCTTGTAGAAAACCTAACCTCAGACTCTTTTTCAGGAGGATTACAGGAGGCTATTACTGTTATTTCAAATTATATTTTAAAATATTTTTTTTTTATTTTAAATTCAAGCATATGCTTAATGACATTAAAATGAATGTTTCTTACCCAAGAGCTTTTAATAGCATCCAGTCTGTAATATCATACAAACAAACAACAAATGGTGGATGTGGCACAGTGAAGTGGTGGGATGGTGTGTTTCTGTAATGACAACAGTGGCATGAAAGGCAAGGCAAGTTCCAGACAGCCATGCAGATTTCTTCAGGCTCTTGTTCATCATTGGATAATGTTGTTGACTGTTTTAAAAGTAGTGTTTTGTAGAATTTCCTCTAACGTATACTGTTATTGTGCTCTTTGTATCTACTGTAGTTTCTGTGGAAATGAATAGGAAGAATTTCTTTCAGAGAAATTCATGTAAATTTAGATCTATGCTTCTGTTGTATTCTGTAAATACGTATGGTCTGCAATTAGACTCAAGGTGTATGAAGTGACACAAGAGTTATGCTATTTTATATTCTCATTTGATTATTTATGGAGGATATAAACAGTATTTCATCAGTGCAACATGCTTTCTGAGAGTGGCCAGTAGCAGACAGTCGGGGAGAGAAGCAAAGAAAATGTGAAGAATTTTTCACAAATATGTTCTTGTTGCAGTTATTGCCTGAAGGGCTGCATGAACTGGAATTGAATCTAGATCACTGCATTTAATAACTACCAATAGATATAGAAAGGAATGATAGACAAATCTCTTTAATATACCTACAATTGTGGCTGCAATCATGCCATTCTCTTCCTCAAATTTTTGTCATTTTTGTGTAAACTTTCTGGCACATCATATCTCTGGCCTCTTTGTGGTAAGAAGTTCTAATATTGAGTTGAATTCTGAGAGGAAAAATGTACTGCTTTTTGCTTGATATTTTAAATACCATGTGCTCATGGTACTCACCCTGACCAACATTCTTATGCATGAATGAAGTAAACTCTTCTTTTTGCAGAAGTACGCCTTTCTAATCATTAACTGAGACCAAGGCATCAAACACATTATTCCCATCTCTGCAGAGTCGTCCTTAAAATTCTTGCCCATCAGCATAAAAAATAATACAAAGCTTTAGTACTTGGCATGGAATTTATTTATATCATATTATTTTAATACTACATTGTTTGCTTTTTGTAAGCCTTCCAGTGAGTACTACCATAATTTATATCATATATGCCCTAAGTATGTATGTTATGCATTTTCTGCGTACTGTGTTTCCCTTTGGTTTCTGTTTTGTGCTTTCATACATGAACAGCCAGAATCTGCCCTCTGGTAAGTAAGATAAATTGCTTAACATGGGCATTGAATGCTGTTTCAGATAACCCTAGGGTATCCATCTGGCCTCCAGCTGCTGCCTCAGCAAGGCACAGAATCTATGTCATAAGCATATTCTGCATATCTGTGTGGATGTCTCCAGTATCTAAGGATATTTAAAACAGCAGTAAGTTTATGGCAACTGTATGCAATCGTATTTTATTGTCTTAATCATGAACTGTGATATTTTAGAGCAAGCATAAAGAAACATCCTTTCAAATTTTGAATATGTGTAAGAGAATAATCTTTTTCTTTCTTCAGTCACAACATTGTTCTTAATTTGAAAATGTCTGCTGCATGAAGATTGAGCATATAATGGTTTCATTCATCACCAACCTTACATAGCCTAATATAGTGTATCTACCAGTATCACTTTCACAAATTACCTCTTATTAGTTCTACCTAATTGCTTATAATTCTCTGTGCTTTTTATTTTCAAGAATTAAATATTTTAACAGTCCATGTTTACATGTTCCATTCATTCCATTTCAACCTTCTATTTCATTCGTCTCAATGAGATACTTATCAGTGACAAATTCCTTTGTAATTTTACAGATAAATTCTTGTTCACTGGGAATTTTAGGTACTGAAAATTCAAATGGTTACCTCTTCCTACTTTAGTGAGAACAATTTAGGTTATGTACATCTCTGCAGCACTTTTTCTTTTTAGCAGCTAATTAAAATGAAATGCTAATTAAAAAAACTTCCTCCAACAGTTAGCGCTTAAAACTAATTATATAAATTAATGGAATAAGAGTTGATCCTATAAATCTGAAGAGTCTTCCAGTACTGCCAAATTCTAACAGATGGTGCATTCTGAAGTTTTTGACACACAACAGTTAACTGTGTTAGAGGATATAATAAACTTATTTTACTTCTATTCACCTAACCATAGCCTCGAATCCCTGCTGACTGCAGTGGGTTTCATAAAAGATAAAGCAGCCTGTATGGAGCACTTCAAAGGATGAATATTTAGCTTACGCAATTTTCATTTCATTTTGGAAAATGAAATTGATATCAAACTTCTGAAATCTGGTAAAATACCATAGCAAGCTTTGTAATGGCTATGTTGGTATTGAAATATTCTGTAGTTGGCATTTCTGGGGCTTATCACTGTTCTACACTTCTGTCACTGAAGTAGCAGTGCCTCATGATACCTAACTTTTTAATGAAGGTTTTTGTCGTTGTTGTATTTTGGGTTATTTGTGTAAGGGAAATCCAAACATGTTTATTTAATTTAACAGGTTTTTTCTTCTTTCTTAAAAAGCAAAAAATAGAAATAAATAAATAATAACAAAAAAGTCTTTAAAAGCTTGCTACTTTTCTTATTTTAGGTTCCACTGCAAATTAATCATTTTAATCTGTAGTCAGCTACTACCTTGTATGAACTTATAATATGACAATAAAATTATTGTCATTCCATTAACCAACATATACAGAGAGAAACTTCAGTGGAGCTCGTCTGGGCAAGGTAGTTTGATAATCCTACAAGGAACTAAGATCACAACTTGCATTAGAAAAGAAGAGTTTTTAGGTCCACATGAAAAGAAACTTGATAAAGCAGGCACAACAGGGAGTTGCAGACCAGCATCTTAAGAACATCAAGGTACATGTTTAAGTTTTTCTTCAGAAAAAGGTGAATTTTCAAGTTCAGTGTACAGAGGCCTTGTCATAAAACAGTTGTTTATCAAAAACAATCTTCCTGTCAGTGTAAGGCAATAAAAATTCAGAAGGATCCAATTAATCCTTGATTCTGAATTAATAAGCTCATGTGTTTTTGTTTGTTTGTTTGTTTTTTAGTTTTCTGTTGAACAATTTTGGATAGTTTAAGCTATGTTTTGAAACGCTCTTAAGCTACTGATATCAGTAGCTTAACTTTTTTTTCCATTTATCAGTATACAGTTAAATGTTTATAATAATTATAATAATCTAAATGCAGTTTGGAACCGCCCAGCATAGATAAGCATGAGAAATGAATATCATAATAAGTTAGTTATCAAATAAAATGGAAGAGGTGGCTGTAAGTAAAGATGAAGCTTCATATTTTTCAATAGTTAGCCAAACTTGTCATGTATTCTTGAAATTTTGCCATGTTCTTATGTTTTAGTCAATCATGGGTTAAAATGATACAACATAACTACACAGAATAAAATGTGAAAAAGTACATTTCTCTCACTGCTCTTTGACTACCTTGCTAGTTGATTGCTGTCAAGTTAAGAAGAAAATGATTATGAAATTAGTGAAATTATTTTTAAAAAGCGTAGGCTGCCCTTTATTCTCTGAGCTAGCCTAGATAAACATTACTGGTTCATTTTTTTACATAAGCAAAAATAACATTTTTCAGATGAGGGTACCCAGTAAATTTGGTTCCTGAATGAGGATATCTGCATCTAGTCTCTAAAGTAAATATTCTTTCTAGGAACTATTCAGTGAGGTTTCCCAAAGTCTTTTTTGTATATGCTGGAGTTTATATAACCTGGGCTGATTCCTTCAGGTAGGGCATATTTTTCTATATTACTTTCTGACTGAAATGTGTTGTGTTTTGATTTATCAGCCAGCTCTCAGCATCTCAACAATATTCACTCAGTGTCTTGAACTAATACTAAAATGCAATTCCCTGTAATGGCAATAATACTGAACAAGCACTCATGCCAGTATAGAAGCACATATAGTAGAGGGTATGAGTGCTTAATTTTTCTTGTCAGCTTGTCATAAAAGGTGCTGCTTGTACAACTTAGTGAGGTTTCTTAAAGTGCCTAAATCTGAATGTGTTTCCACTGACATGACTAGTTACAGTCAGCTTTAGGGTTTCCCCATATGGGTTTATCATCTTTTTTCTATACAGTGTTAGGCAGCTTTTCCACAGGTACATTCACTTTAATTTGGAAAAGCATATATTTAATGGGTTATTCAATCAAAGTATATTTTCTTAGGTAAAATATTTCCTTTTTGTTTTTTGACTAGTCTTCTTAGATGTGATTCATCTAAATCATCCATCAGGTCATAATATTCTTCAGAGGAGATTCACATTTTTTAAAAAACACTGATTAATTGTTGATGATTTGTTTCGAGAACATCAATGACTTTAGTTTCATTCTCTGCTTACACTTTCAAAGCTTCTGATAAAATCTTGCTAAAACAACCTGAGGTTCTCCTGAGTCTACTATTTCAACCTGTCTTGATATCTCTTCATTGCATCCTATCCCTTGTGTGTGTCAGCTGCACCACACAGCTTGTTGTCATCTGCAAACTTGCTGAGGGTTCACTTGATCCCACTGTTAATGTCACTAATAAAGATCATAAAGAGCATCGATCCAAGTACTGGAGTCTCTGATCTCCATCTGAACATTGAACAATTGATCACATTGAGCCATTGATCACTATTCTCCGGGTATGATCTTTCTTGTCTATTAAACAGTCCACCCATCAAATCCATATCTTCCCAATTTAAAAAGAAGGAAGTTCTGGGGAACTGAGTCAAAGACCTCTCTTAAGTCCAGATAGATGACATCAGTGGCTCTTCCCTTGTTCATTGGTGCAGCTACACCATAATAGAAGGCCACAAGTTTGGTCAGACAGTGCTAGTGCTTGGTGAAGCCCTACTGGTTTTCTTGGATCACCTTCCTTTCTTCTATCTGCTTCACTATAGCTTCCAGGATGATCTACTCTGTGATATTCCCCAGCACAGAGGTAAGGCTGACAGGTCAGTAGTTCCCTGGGTAATCCTTTTTACCCTTCTTCAAAATGGATGTGATGTTGATTTTTTTTCCTAGTCACAGTGGACTTCATCTGACTGCCACAAATTTTCAAATATCATCAAGAATGTTTTGGCACCTACACTGATCAATTCTCTCAGGACTTTGTGACGTATCTCATCAAAAACCCATAGACTTACAGATGTTTAGGTTACTCAGCTGGTCACAAACTTAAACTGCTTACATCAGGAGAGGTGCTTCTCCCCGAGTTCCTACCTTCCAACCCATCTGCTCAAAGGGTGTGTGAAGAGCAGTTGCAACTTCTGCTGTAAGAGAGACTGTGTTGGAATCAGTTAAGCAACAGCTGAATTGAGCAGAATGTTTGTCACTGCCAGCTGAGGAGGGCAGTGTGAAACGCTCTAATTGAAAACATGACTATATCAAAAAAGAAAAAAGCAGTAGATTTTAAGCTCACTTTTGGCTGAGCATAAAAATGACTGAAGTCCTAATTGATCATTAGAACAAATGACACTTTGCACCTATTGGTAAAAGATACTTGCTCTTCCATGAGCTGCTTAAATGCTGTTGAGTAGAAAGATGAATCCTATTGCTACTTGACAGCAATAGTGTGAAGGTTACCTCAATAGCTACTCAGCAAAACTGCTGAGTGTGTGTTTATTTTATGAAAGAATTTTATTGGATCAACCATCTATTTGTGCAGTGAAGAATAATTTCACTGCTTATAAAAGACTGTAGACTGCTATTTGTCTCGCAGTTCATTCTGTCAAAGGAATTGAAAGCAAAACATGTAGAGATTTCCAAAATTCTGTACCAAGCCTCTTGTATTTTAATGGGGCCTTAAGTATTTATGACACATAATCTGTTGATACTCCTCTTTTGTGGTTACTCATATCTAATCTTTGCTGCCAAAGTTTTGCTGGCAGAACTGTGAAATTGGCACAGTGATTAATGTGCCAGTTGTCACTCAGAAAGCTCTGTTTATTTCACTGGTTATCAGTTTTGTATAAAAGCTGTTACACAAAACAGGAGAACATAACAGTTTATGCATGACAGAGATACAAGAAGTATTTATGCTGAAATTCTGGGGTATGTAGATTGCTACCCCCATTTCCACTGGCCAACTTCTGTGTAATATTTATACAGACTTTCAAGCTTTTTTTTTTTTTTTTCTTCTTTTTTCCACTCATGCAGTGGACTTAGTGCCTCTAAGTACTGCATTAACAAGATTATACTGTAGGATTTTATTGTGAACACAATACTTTCCTTTTATTATTATTCGTATGGAGAAATGTAAAAATGCCGTTGTTTTGTGTTTTTGTTCATTTGTTCATTCTTTACTCAGTAAACACGTATTTCATTTTCCAATTACTGAAAAACAACTTTAAGATACTTGAATTTTTTGTCAGTGGGCCTCAATTATAAATTTATTTCCGCTATATGTATGAACCGGATGGACTGGTGAATATAGCATTCTTTGTGCAGTTTTCAAAAAGTCTCTGTAGAAGTGCAGATCCTTGGACGTGATAACCTTGTGGAACATTCATCAAAACATGTTCTAATTTGGCCAGCCTAGTTGCCAAGGTAGACATGTAGTTTTCAATCTTTGAACATTTTGTTGATCGAAGTAAGAACAGAGTGCCGATTTATAAATTCTGACAGCTTCAGCAATGGACCTTTTGGTCTGTCAGTGTCATGTATGGAAGAGAAAGCAACAAACACAGCTGCTAACCTCAGTTTATCTTGATGAAACACTTAGACACAGGTGGTCATTGCTTCAAGCTGATCACATTAATTGTGACCAGATCTAGACACTTCTTCCTCAAGGTCTTTTATAAGCATTGGCACTTACAATGAAAGTATTCATTTGTTTTCATACTTTAAGGAGTTCATTCCAAGATTGCTATTTGAGTTTACGTCTACTGCATTATGTTCAAATCCAAAAATGAAACTGTATCCTTTTGCATGTCAAAAGTAACTCTTTCACTACTGATGTTTGGATTATTATTTTTTTTTCAGTGTTGCTTTAGTTAACTTACATATAAGGAAGAATTTGTTATAATGATAATATCACACATTTTTTATGATTTATTCCAATAGTAGCATTGTATTAAGAAGAACCTACTCACTGTCATCAACTGTGTCTAATTAGTACTTTTCTCCCATAATATGTATTTTTCTAGAAAATTACTGTAAAGATATTTATCCTAAGTGCTTTCTAATTTTTTTTCAGGGAGTGCTGGAACACCTGTTATCTTCAATGAAAATGGAGATGCTCCTGGACGTTATGATATTTTTCAGTATCAGATCACCAACAAGAGTACAGAATACAAAATAATTGGTCACTGGACCAATCAACTTCATCTAAATGTAAGTGGTAGTTTAACTATGATGCAGACATTGGAAAAATGCAACCATTTGTGTGTTACATCATTCCACTTCAGAAACATTGAAGAGTTCTATTAGTAGGCAGAGAAAAGTTATTCCTTTCTCTTTTTGAGAAGTCTCAAAAGACTTGCAAAATCTAACATAAAAAATGAAAATGAGTTTGCTTTTTGGTGTTTTTAAAGTTGTGCTACACTTTTTCCTGCTGCTTTAATTTACATTTTACAATCATTATATATCCAATATTCTTTGGTTTGACTATGAAGTTAGGCAGGGAAATAGTAATATAGTTCAAAAGAAGGTGTCAGACAAAATATTTCACACATATATATTGCTTGGGTATTTCAAATATGGACGGAATGCAAAGGGATGGAAATGTACTTTGTAAAAGGGATGTTTGAACTATCTGACCACTTTTGATTTGGTTGAAACACTGGGATGCTGAACTACTGAAAAAAAAATAAAATAAAATTCTTGAATATAAAGGGAGACTTTGGAGTTTTTATATATAGTTAGCCCTTATTACATAATAACAGAAAAAATAAGTTACTCTTCCTTGGAAAGTGTTTCTAATTTATGCTTTACTGTATTGTGCAAATTTAATAGTAACTAAGCTCTTCATGTGCATTGAGCCATATTTGTTTCGAGAATCAACATTCCAGTAAGGTTCAGAGAATAGCCTATGAAATAATATTTCAGTGTCAGCTATGCATTAAGCCATAGCTGAAGTTTTGGGGATCAGGAAGCTTGTAGTCCTGAGAAAACGGAAGTTAAGCTAACCCATCTTTTAGAGGGTTTACCTTAGCTCTTCAGATTTGAAATATCAGTTGTGGTTTTGCTAAAGGATGGAGTGAACTGGTGTCTGGATTCACAGAGAGGAATTTATTCAGTGATTTCAGTCAAATCACAAAGAGCAAGTTTCTAACAGCTCATATGAGATGTTCCTGATAAAATGTAAGAAAGACAGTGTTGTAAATATGTACAAATGATTCTCATGTTGAGACTACTTTGCAAATAATTGTCTGAATGCTACCAATAGTATTACATGAAATAGCTCCCCATTTGCAGGCCCAGCTGTTAAACCACTTTGTCATATCTGTTATTTTATATCTGTCAATACTTGGTAAGGTCTCATTTACTTAATTCTTCAGAGCAAATAGAAGAAACAAGAAAACAGGGAAAAAAAACCAAAAACACACACACACAAAAAAAAAAAAAAAAAGGAAAAAAACATCCCTACAGCCGAAATTATATGTAGCAGTCACAGAAATAAAGCTGAAAACTGATACATACATTTTACACATTTTAGCATTAACATAGCAATTATACAGTAGTAACTATCTTAGAATTTGCTTCAATTTTAATTCCATTCCAGTTTGCACTTTTCTGTCCCCACCAAGGCTACTCAATTTTTTCATTAATCTGTAGATTTTCCATCCCATTATTTCTACCTGATATATGTGTACTGCACTGAGTTCTCTGACATACCGATGGATTCAGACTGCTGATACTGCACCATGCTAAAGCACATTGATCACAAAGGTATCAGGTAATCAGGAAAGGATTTAAGGATGCCTCTTTGTAGCTCTGACTGAGAATGGATGTATTAGAATGTACCTTTTTTTAACCTTTGTGAGATCACTCACTGGACATCATAATGTGTCCAAATTCACAGGTGAGCTACCTAGCTTGTGAGTGGTAGAGATGTCAAAGGGTTGGTGCAAAGTCGTGCTGCTGGTGTTTCAGCTTGTCTCACCCCATGCTCACCTGGCCATGATTGCTCCTGTGGGTTGCTTACGCAGCCAGATTCAATAACGAGATCTTTCTCTCCATGTTTTTCACCTATTTCTGAATTTCTTGGTCTTGGAGGACCTCAAAAAGGAAGATTGGGTTTGTCAGGGTTTGAGATGCTGAATTTCTAGTTATTGTTATAGATGATTGAACACACCCTCTCAGTCTATACGGGTACTGGTACAGTAACAGTGAAGGAAGTCATAATATGGGGGATGCAGGTTTTTTCCCTCTGTTTCTGTATTCACTGAACTTATTTAGCACATCAGTGATTCTAATGCTACATGGTGATCTGCTGTGACATTCCTACTGTCTCATCTGAATAGATAAGTATATTGAAACCGAGTAATCCTTGCGGGTGATTGTCAATACTCCAAATAATCATACTTGCAGATTAGATAGAGCCTTTGATTGCCAGTAGATCTGAGGGAACACAGTGGATATTTTCTGTGGTTTCAGATAAAACTTTTATATTTATTGAAGACAAAGAAGTATGATGATGGCAGAAAACTTTTTAACTTTTTTGTTCTATACACAGGATGTTTCTTAAATATAATACTTTGCCCACTGTGTCTTTCTTCCTCCTGCAGAGCTTCTTCTTGATGAAAACACACATTACTGATTTTTAACAAATCTCTGTGATAGCTAGATATTCTCTATAGATACCACCAATCCTGTTGCTACAGATGCTTCTACTTCAAATTGTGTGGTAACATGCCATAAGCCGCTTATGATTTTTTTGGTCTATATAGCTTATAACTTTTTTTTTTCTTTTTTTTTTTTTTTTTCATGTATTTACTTTCTGTGACATAAAATTAAATCATGGAAATGCTGAGTTTGCAGTACAATAAGCCTTTTGAACAACTAATTAAATGAAGATCAGAAGATAACTTGTACCTAATTAGTGGAGTCAAAAGTTTCCTTTCTCCCTTTCAATGTATTTTTATTTCCTTTCTCAAAGGGAACTTAGTGATATTTTCACTGCTGAATCTTGACTGCAGGTCACTGTTGTGTCATCACCTGGTAGCAAGCCCTGTCTGTGTTCTGAATGCAACCCTCAGGATTCCTCTTTTATTCTCTGGTTCCTCAGAGTTTTCACTGCCTCTTCAGATCCTTGTGGTCAAACTTTGGACTTGTTTGTTTCCTGCTGCAATGCTGTGTTCCACTTTGGGCAGAAAGTGCCAACCCTGGCTAGATAAAGGCTCCCTAAGGGGTTCTTTGTCAGCAGGCCTCACTGCTGATATAAAGGCTTCTAGCTGGGATACTGGTCTCTCCCTGTAGCCCTCACTAACATTAATGCTCTCCTTTAGGCAGACTGACCTTTCAGAGTTTGTCTGAAGCAGCTATAGGTTCCAGATATAGAAACTTCATGATTACTGCTACTAGTGCACTTGCAATCCTTACAAAACAAAGATGTGTGATAATGTTGTGATGTGTGATAAAAAAAAGTTAAATTTAAACTTTTAAATTTAAACAAATTTAAACTTTCCCTTCAATTTGAGTCTGAATAAAGTATTTTAATCACTTTCAGATGTAAGGAAATACTGAGGGCAAATATCTCAAACTACAGCATCAAAAAATCTTGGCTGTCTTTTATATAATTATCATTTTACAAGATTCTTGCAGTGTAAATTTGTATTCCTTTTAAAGTCATTTTCCTCTCTAAGGTTGTTTGAATTTAAATATTCCTAGTGTTCTGTAAATAATCAGACCCAAGATGTTTGGCTTTTTTTAATCACTTTGACAGAAAAAATCTTTCCTTTAGATACTAGGTTAACTGATAGGGCTTATGGTTATTTGCTTTCCTCATTTTCTTTTCTTTATCAGTAGGAAAAGATAACATTCTCAGACAACTTTGATTGTTTTCATTCCAAAATATTCTTCTTTTTTTAATGAATTTATTTTAAAAAGTAAAAGACGTTTTTTGTTTTGGTTTTAATAAAAGTTATGTTTCATTCATATTGCAACAATATTTTGCATATCAGATCACATGTAAACGTTTTCTACAAATGTGTGGGTTTAACAAATTTGGTCTCTCAACCATGTAATCTCAGTAGGAGGAAAGTTAAAAACAAGCTTGCTTTTCCTAGCACTTATGATTTGAAATCAACTTACTTGCATGACTAATAATGAATGTCCTCTTAGAAACTGTGTTCTGTATTGTTCATATTGCAGTAAGGGCTAGAAAGATGTGTTAACCGATGGCTTTTTATTTTAGTGGCAGAAAATGGAAATAGTTCCAGTCCTGAGTTTCAGTAATAATTTTCTCAGTTACCTTTATGACTCAGCAACCCACTCCATTGTTTTTGGTTCATTTTTGAAAGGCTTTTTTCCTCTTTAAAAATGTCATTGCTTATACATAGTTTCTGTCTATCAAAATCTCTATTGATAGAACCTAATCTGAAAAATTACGTGGACACAAATGTATATTTTTCTATGTTGATCATCTTTTAGTGATGTGGCATGCACAGTTATTGGTACTTTCACAATCAGAGATTTAGATAAAGCAGTTAAGAAGCTTGCATAGAGATCCAATTATGTTAACTTAGCTCTTAAGGAAAAAAATGAATATCAAAGCACTATAACTTTCAAGTAAAAATGTCCAATTATTAAGATGATTTTTTTTTTTTTTTTTTTTTTTTTTTTCATTCACCAAAGCACAGGAATTCAGATGAACAGAAAATGAAATTTTACAATATCTGATTTCCAGCATCCTCTTAGAAATAATAGGATACATAAGCTCTCTGATTTATAGTGTGTATGCACTGATGAGATATATGACTCAGGGGCAGCAAATTTTCTGTGATGGTCTTGATTTATAACTAAGAAATCCGTAAATTAAAATTACACTGATGTGATGAACTATCAGAGACAGCCATAATCACCATCAGCCTTAAGCATAGTGTTTGGTGAACTAGTAAAATTTGGGAACTCCGCATCGAGAATGAGCTTCCCTTCAGGCAGCCATATCACAGGAAGATTTAAATCAGTGTTTGATTTCTCTTCTTTGCTAGGAGTCTTGTAAATTATGTATCTAATCCTGGAAGAAACTATCAACACTGACATTAGTCAATTCTTTTTAGAAGTAACGGATTCAAAATGCATTAGTTCCCTTTCTTCTGACATGATAACAGAAAATGATTCAAGAAGCTTGTGGTATTTTCTCTAACTACAGCAAACAAATTTCAAGCTTTGCTGTAGGCCATGATATTTCATTAAAGAAGCCAGAGTTCCGTTGGTAACTATTATATAATCGATATATTTTTTAAAAAATTGCTGAACATAACCCCTGTGTCCAACAAAAAACACCGTCATGAAATGCACAACAGGAACAGTTAGTGCTATATATGATTTTAACTGCAAACAAAATATGACAAAAAATATTGCCTGTGGGGTATTCTTCTGCCCACAGGGCAATAAACTTTAACCTTAAACTCCATCCCTGTTATCTGCCTGAAAATTGTTGATGCTGGGTTAAAAATAAATCACTAAGACAAGTGAAAGTGTTTGGGTTCTTCTATTTTTCTCAAAAATATACTGCCATTTTCCTTTATTCCATAAAGGGCTAGAAGTCAAATAGAAAGAGACTATCACGGGTCTTAGAAGAGTACTTATGACTTATGTTTTACAAAGCTAGTCCTGGCCTTAGCACTGGTCAGTAAGTATGACTCAGGATTTATTCTCCTTTACTGTCCAAATCTGAGTTCAGTATAGAACTTGTAGTCACTAATGACAAACGCTGCACTTGAGAGATCAGTCAGCAGTGTATGCAGACTGTGTACCAGCCAGTGAAGCATCTGAAACATGCAATAAAAATAGGATTTGATGATTTTGAAAGAAGGTGAAAAGAAATGCTGAAGATCCAAGGCCATTGGAAGAACCCGAGAATAGTGACATCTTTTCTTCTTTCTGAAGCTTTTTTTCTTTGTTAGTCTTAGTAGTAACTTTTTTAGTGAAACAGACATCTTGACTGACTCTAAAGAAAAAAAAAATGGAAGAAAAGAAAAGCTGCTAAGAAAATTTCCTGACCTTGGATAATCATTTGTTCTTCATTAGAATGATACCAAATTGCCATTGAAGCAACCTCTGCTGAGAGGATTTTTCCCACATTGTCAGAGTGAGCAAAAGTCAGGATTTTCAAATGAAAAATGGGGCTGCAATTACGAACTTGGCTGTGAGTGTCATAGGTTTCTTGAGTAGAAAATTCACAGAGATTTTTTTTTTTTCAGCGTGATAATTCTGTACAGGGATTATTATTAGAATGAGATATTTATTATTTAAATAGTCACAACCAACAAGACTGCAGAGTATTCTTATTAATTTCAGAAAGCAGAAAGGAGATATTACCGTTCATAACAAATAAAATGAATTGTTTTTGTTTAAAATTATTATTATTATTATTATTTTTTTCCATAGAATTACCAAATCACAGAATGGTTTGGGTTGGAAGAAACCTTGAAGACCATCTAGTGGTCCTGTCATGGACAGGCTTTCCCTCACCAGCTCAGGGTGCCCAGGGCCCCATCCAACCTGGCCTTGAATGCCTCCCAGGATGGGGCATCCACAGATTCACTGGGCAGCAGTACCAGTGTCCCAGTGCCATCTAACATCTATCTTAAATCTCCTCTCTTTTGTTTTAAAACGATTTCTCCTTCTCCCATCAGAATCAGACCATGTAAAACATTGCTCCCCCTCCTACTTATATACTCCCCTCAGGTACTGGAAGGCTGCAAGGAGGTCTCCCCAGCACCATCTTGTCTGCAAACTGAACAAGTTCAGGTCTGTCAGTCCTTCTTCGTAGGAGATGTGCTCCAGCCCTTTGATCATCTTTGTGGCTCTCTTCTTTCACATTAAAGGAAATATGCAATAATATAACAATATGAAATCAGAATCTTTTGTATGTATTCTTGAAAAGCTTTGCATTCAAGTACAGAACTTCAGAGCTGCACCTGTTGTACTTCACAGTGGTGTGGCATTTAGCATAAACAAACATTAGTGGGCATTTAGATTAAGCACGACCAGCAGCAAATCTTCAGTGAGTTGCTTTGTGAGGTAGCAGTGTGAAACATAGTCCATCAGCATTTTTTTTTTCCCCAGTCCTTTCCATCTTTCTCCTCTCCCACACAGCAATTTGTATATGTATTACAATTTAAATACTAAGCTGCCCTTTAAACCTAGAAGCAAAATGTTCATCTTAAAAGCTTAAAAATGGTAGATTAAATAATATTTGATCATTGTGCATTTGTGTTACATAATGGCAGTCTGCTACTAAATTAAAATTCATTAAATAGAAAATTAATAAGACATTCAGTACTTTTGAGATGTTAAAAGAGAATAACCAACAGTTAGTAGTACATTACTGTCTGATTTTTTTTCTTCTGTTTGCTTTCCTGTAATTTCTCTTCAGTTCATTATTAATATTATTTCTTTAGCACACTCATCTAATATTTATTTCATCCTGATAAATCCTCAACCATATTCTTTTCAGCTGCGAAAGATAAAAAGTGAATCATTTTACCCATTTCCAAAATGTTTCATCACTGCTTTTCATGGTGATATTGTGGTGTTTCTTACAGTTAAGACAGGGAATGGAACATGATGGCTTATCTCACTGTAACTTCACTTCACAGTGAACAGATTTAGTGGGGAGGGGGACAATAAGATGTGCCAGGAGTGACTGGGACACAAAGGGAGGACTGCAATAAGGATTTCAGTAACTTGGTAAATTTCCCCTTTTAGGGTAAGCAGAGGCTTTGCAATGGTTAACTGGGATTTGCATTGCCAGATACTACTGCTGCAGTGAATTCATGAATGGATAATGTAATTCATCTTTTCCTCATTGCTGTTACCTCAGCAGCAAAACTGTGACTTCACTTCCAGAAGTAGAAAGCTGGAAAATGTCCCATTACAAACAGTGAGAACAATCAACCTTCTGAAAGTATGTTCGCAGGGAAAGGTTGAACAGCGTAGGATTGTTTAGTCTTGAGAAGACTGAACTGGATGGAGTTATGCTAATTTCTTTCAATGCTGAAAAGATTAATCTTGAAAATAATGTATTGTTAGTCATAGTTAATTTGGCTGTTAGAAAAAGTGGATTTGAATTGCAGTAAATGAGTTTTAATATGAGCATGCAGGAAAATTTTAAATATGAGGATAATTAAGCATTGGATTGCGCTGCCTGGAGGGCTGGGCAATCTACATCACTATGGGCTGGCTCGAGCACGTGATCTGTGCAGATTGATTCTGACATAACTCATTTAGATGTGGGGTCAGAGGAGTACTCCAGAGATCTCAGTCAGACATGATATCTTAAGGTTTCTAGCTTTTGTTTGCTTCATTTGATTTTTTTGTAATCCCCTCCTCTAAGGCAGATTTCTTATATGCCTTCAGCAAATACTGGAAAAGACACAAACAACTAGACTTAACACATTAGTTTCTAAAGTGAATGCAAGATTATATATTTAGCAAGAGCTCTAGAAGAATGCTGAAACAGATTTATTACCTTATAAACTTAGTTACTTGCCTAGATTCCCTATTGCTTCTGTCCCTCAGGTTGTGTATTCCATTAGTAGGTAAGGACAAAGATCTTTCACATTTTTCACAAAGATCTTTCCATCCACACATAAGTCTCCAGACTGGTCTTGTTTTGTAATGGAAGAATACATAGCATTTCCCAAATTATTATTATTTTATTTTTTTTACTGTTTGTCTGTTGTTGTTTTGTTTTGTTTTGATTTTATGTCAGTGTGGAAAAGCTTACTACTGTGACAGTGGTGATTTCTCTTACCCTACCATATCTCAGCAGAGCATTTTTCCCATAGTAAAAAGCAACACAGAAACCCTACTCTTAAAACTGTTTAAAATGCTTAAGTATTACTCTTATAAATATAAAAAGTAGTTCCTTAAATAGGCATTCTTTAAAACCATAAAGACAGTCTAAAGATATTTAACTTTTATGAAGATGCATTACAGTGTTTCTATTTGTCTGATCCAGTTATGATTTGTTTTTTCTTTTTTCTTTTTTTTTTTTTTTGTGTGTGTTCAAAATATGTAGTACCTGAAATCTGCCATAATGTGCTACACAAGAATGCAGCTAAAGGGTTCTCAAGAGACTATTTAGCCCTCTCATAAAGATAGTAGCTTGTCACTCCAAGGATGAGGACTTTACTGCCTCTGAAGACATCTTGTTCCATTTTTTAACTACCCTTATAACTCTGAAGTATCTTAAAAATACCCAATGTTAGTTCTCATTGCTGTAATTTAAGCCTTTTACATATCTTGTTCACTGTTCATTGAGCACATCCTCATCCTTTTTATGCATTTGAAGATGGTTGTCTTACCCCCTAGACTGAATAATTTCTCCAGGCTTTACAACCTGGGTTTATTCAGTTTAGTCCCACAGATCGTGTTTGCTAGAAACATATGTGATCTTTACTGTTTTCCCCTGGACTTCACATTTGATTTTAATTCAAACAGCCACAACAATCCAACCTTCATAAAGCGCTCTGTCTGATCTCACTAGCAGAGAATGTAGGAGAAACTTCATTTAATATACTTGCTGGTAGAGAGTAAATGAGAAAGATTATTTTATCTGTCCATGTTTCTCGGGATGGCATATGGCTTTTTGGGGGGGAATATTTATTATTGATTCATCGTGTGATCTACATCATAGCTCTGACATCTCAATTTATGAAGTGCTGCTATCTCTCTATACTTTCTATCTTGTAAGGCTTTATCTTGTTAAAATGCTTGCTCCTTTTTTTTTTTTCTTCTCAGATCCTTTTCAGTTCAGCAGTGTTACGTGGATTAAGTACTCTGACCTTCATTGTAGCTCCAACCTTATTCTATCCAGTGTTACTACTCAAATTTCATCACTATATATTCTGTTCTATCATCCAAACTTAATTAAATGTTTTTTACAAGCATTAAATAAAAGCATACTGAGAACAAACACTTTTCAGGCCCCATCATATACCACCCCTTCCATTATGACAGCGAATCAATGACGTATTTTATCTTCCTGCAGTTTTCTGATATAATTCGCACTCAGCCCTTCGGGGCTAGATCTGTTTCAATAGGTTGCTTATGACTGAGAGTGTAATTTGAGATGGTGTCAAAAATCTTTCTAATGTTAAGATAAATGACAACTACCCGCTTGTCTCTCATCCACGATGCCTGTTATCCTCCCACAGAAGGAAATGTGACAGCTTATTGTTGACAGATCCCTGTTGGCTGTTATTTGTCTTGTTTATTTGTTTTATCTGTTTTCAAAATGTGTTTGTTTATTTCTTTTGGGAATTTTCTGAGGATTCTAGTTAAACCAATAATTCAGATAATTTGATAAATCCTTGAGTTTTTGTCCCCTTTTCATAGCATAAACACTATATTTGTGTATGCCCCATCCCTGGAGATGCTCAAGGCCAGATTGCATGGGGCCCTGGGCAGCCTGAGCTGATGGGTGGAAGCCCTGGCCACACCTGAAGTCTGGAACTGAGTGGGCTTTTCAATCCCTTCCAACCAAAGCCATTCTATGATTCCATGGTTTACAGTTTGCAAGTTTTCTGTACTTTCCCATATAGTCTAAATAGTTTTCCAATTCCTCAGTTAGTTATTTGCATATCATAGAATAAATCTCAGTATGCTTAGTCTTTATGAAAGTTCCTGACTTCCTGAAGTGATCTCGTTTAGAATGTTTATAATTCTTTCCTTAGCAACAAGGATTATTTCTCTCTCCCTCACCCTTGGTAAATGCACTGGGTAGTGCTTTCTCTAGCTTAAACTTCTTCTGCATTGACCTGATTTTTGCAGAAATAATTTTCCTCCTAATAGCTACTTGGGTGCTCTGTTTGGGATTTAGGATGAGAATAATGTTGGTAACATATTGGTGTTGTAGCTGTTGCAAAGTAGGGCTAAAAGTAAAGGACATTTTGGCTTCTAATGCTGCCCTGCTAGCAAGGGGGCAGAGGTGTGCACAAGGAGCAGGGAGGGGACAGAACCAGAACAGCTGACCCAAATAGGAAACCCACAGAATAAAACTGGAGGAGTTGATTGGGGGAACTGGTGCTTCTTGGAGTCTGGCTGGGCATCAGTTGGCATGTGGTGAGTAATTGCATTGTGTATCACTTTTTTTGCACAAGTTTTTGTTATTATTATCCTTTTTCTTTTCTTTTCCATCCTATTAAACTATCTTTGTCTCAACCCACAAGATCTACCTTTTAAAATTCTCTCCCCCATCCCACTGGGGCAGGGGATTGAGCAAATTGCTGAATTGGTGTTGAGCTGCCTGCCAGTTTAAACCCCAACACACATGTTTGTTTTTTGCCTGCCATACCACTAAGTCTCTCTGCAGAATTTTCAGTTCAGTTATTGACACTTCATTCTTAGCTTCAGCAGAGGCTTGGCAGGGAGCTCTCCCCCTGCTGCTGAAAATCTTAGTATAAATCACAGTCTGTTGCCATTTCTGAAATAGCTCAGACTTTCAGACTTTCTACATGTGATTTTGTTACCTGGATGAAGCTATATTTGAGAGCTCTCTGTGATCTCCTTTATTTTATTTTATTTTATTTTATTTTTTATGTAGTGCTGAAAATCTAAAATGAGTAGAATGGAAAGATGTGACTGTTCCCTAAATGAAGCTGACAAAGGTGGCACAAACTATTATAGTGTGAGCTACCTTAGAGGAATGTCAAAATCTACATCTCCATGTTTAGGACTTTGCAGTGCTTCAGGGTAGAAGACACTACATGCATTAGCAGCTATTTTCCTTAAAAAAGGTTAGGCAAATAAATCAGGAGTGTTTTAGTGATACCTCTCTTGAAGTGGGGAAATAAACTTGATCCCCACATTTCAATCAGAATTTTCTGTTCCTCTGGCACAGTCAATTATGTTACAGTGCTGCTGAGGTGAGGGCACCTTTGATCAAAATTTCAAGTTCTTCACTTTGCTTAAGTGCTTTTTGGAGGTTGAGGGTCATAAGATCACATGACCTTCCAGCTCCGTTTCCTGTTATTCTTTGGGTCATCAACGTTGTGCTTCCTGTCTTGTTGACAGTTCTGCTTGAATGTAAATATTTGCAAAAAAAATATATGTTTGGCTAATTTATGGTTTAAAATAAATTAATTAATCCTAGTGATAAGAAACGTGATAATAAGTCATCTTCTTAAGTACTATTAAATATGTATAAAGTTAAGCCCTTGTTGACATAACTTCACTGAAGTTACTGGACTGGTCTAAAACTGCATGAGTTCTAATGCAGGACATCATAGTATCTAACAAGTAGTCCATCATGAAAGTGTCTGGGGACAAAATTTCCTCCATGACTAAAAATATGTAATGGTGACTCTTTTTTCCCCTAGAAGATAGGGAACCTTCAGTGAATTAGCCATCAACTCAAAGATGAAAGTCCTTTGCATTCAAATGGTATTTGTGATTAACTCCTTGTCTTCTTTCTCTCTACTCTGAGCAGTGGAAGTGAGTGACATCCTTATAACAAAGCTGAGGAAGTATGGTATAGATGAGTGTACAGTGAAGTGGGTTGAGAATTGGCTGACTGGCAGAGTGCAGAGGGTTGTCGTTGGCGGTGCGGTGTCTGGCTGGAGGCCTGTAACTAGCGGCGTCCCCCAGGGGTCTGTACTGGGTCCAGTCTTGTTCAACATCTTCATCTACGACCTTGATGAGGGGATAGTGACCACCCTCAGCAAGTTTGCTGATGACACAAAGTTGGGAGGATTGGCTGATAGGCCTGAAAGCTGTGCTGCCATTCAGCGAGACCTGGACAGGCTGGAGAGCTGGGCAGTAAGAAACCGGATGAGGTTTAACAAAAGCAAGTGCAGAGTCTTGCACCTGGGTAGAAATAATTGCATGCACCAGTACAGGCTGGGGGAAGACCTGCTGGAGAGGAGCTCTGCTGAGAGGGACCTGGGTGTCCTGGTGGACGACAGATTGACCATGAGCCAGCAGTGTGCCCTTGTAGCCAAGAAAGCCAATGGCATACTGGGGTGTATTACAAAGAGCGTGTCCAGCAGGTCGAAGGAGGTGATCCTCCCCCTCTACTCTGCCCTGGTGAGGCCTCATCTGGAATATTGTGTCCAGTTCTGGGCTCCCCAGTACAAAAAAGACAGGGATCTCTTGGAAAGAGTCCAGCGGAGGGCCAATAAGATGGTGAAGGGCCTGGAGCATCTCCCCTTTGAGGAGAGACTTAGGGAACTGGGTCTGTTTAGCCTTGAGAAAAGAAGGCGGAGAGGGGATTTGATCCAGGTTTATAAATACCTGAGGTGTGGGAGCCATAGTGGTGAGTCTGGTCTCTTTTCAGTAATGCGTGGGGATAGGACTAGGGGTAATGGGATGAAAGTACAGCATAGGAAGTTCCGCACGAATGTGCAGAAGAACTTCTTTACAGTGAGGGTGACGGAGCACTGGAACAGGCTGCCCAGGGAGGTGGTGGAGTCTCCTTCTCTGGAGATATTCAAGACCCGCCTGGACGCCTACCTGTGTGACATGGTGTAGGGAGCCTGCTTTGGCAGGGGGGTTGGACTCGATGATCTCTAGAGGTCCCTTCCAACCCCTGCAATTCTGTGATTCTGTGAGAATCCGAGAACCATTGAGAATGAAAGGTACCTACAAATTGATGGGAAATAGCACCATGATAGTGATTTGAGGCTATGATTGACAATATGAATTCTCTCTAGTTTTTTTTGTAGCATTTTCCTTTCAAGTATATTTTTTGCCCTTGACTTATTTCCATTCTACATGTGCTTGCTTAAGTGTTTGTAAGTTTAGTCTGTCAGCTGTTCTCTAGAGGGATAAAATCTGTCTAGCAGACTGAATGCAATGATCATTATATTCAGACTAATAATGTATTCACTTCAGTTGAACCAGTTTCAGTTCAATTTTGGTGTGTGATTGTTCAGATGACTTGATTGGACAAGGTATATTAGAGACTGGAACTTTTACTCTGAGAGTAGATGCATTAGACAATTCAAAAAACTAAATATTGGACTAAATTGCCTTAACTCATTCATTTGCTGTGATCTTCTGATGAACCTTTTTGTCAGAAGGGAAATACTTCCAGAAACTTGAGACAGAAATAAGTATAGCTCTTAGTAACAGCAGCAGGGGATGTTTCAGACCTTTGTCATTTTTTATAAATAAGAATCCGAATAAAAGACATATAAAGTTGTATGTGAGAGCTTGATGCTTCTGAAGATCTTTGCTAAGTAATCAAATAAGATGTTAACCTGCTCCTATTTTTCGTGTAGAATACACTGCTTATATTCCTCTGTTCGTATTTTGTATAATTCTATTAATTAGAATAATATTCATAAACACGTATTTTTCATTTTTAGATACATTTCTAGCTCTGAGATAAGGCTTCAAAAATGGAAATTCCTGCAATTGATAGTTCAACATAATCCAAAACATTAAAATACTGTCCAGCTAAGTCCTTGATATAAATCCTCTGAAGTGTTTTGTATTATCATCCTTTGGTGAATTATGTAATTGATAATTATTTCCATTATCATAAAGAATGAAAAACAGAGCGTTCTTGTATACTTAAATGGTTCAGAAATTGTATGTGACCTATTAACAGCATTTTGATTGGTCTCCTTCAGTTGCTTGGAGCGTTGCTAGATGAATGAGCTGCTCAATTGTTGGAGGAATGTAGGTGCCAGGAATGTAAATGTGCTTTTTGTAGAGTGGCATGTAAATCTCATCTTGTTTGATCCCATTTCTCGAATCATTAATTTTTAGCTTTGTTATTAGATATTAGAGAAAATTGTATTTGTAATGTTCACGAAGGATAGAGGTGTTTACACAATTTTGATATGAAATGGTATTTCCTCTGTGTTTTGATGGTTTAGTGAACTGTGAACCTTAGCGCTGCAAATTAAAGCAAATTGCCACTCCATCAGGCAGATATCTCACATAAGGATGATTTTTATGTCTATTTAAATAGCAGTGAAGCCATTCTCTTTCTGCATCATGATGTATTTTGTAGAAATTGAATATGTGCCTTACAGACATGCTGTCACAATCTTTCAGATATTTTTACTGTAGTAAGTATTGGAATACTCGAAAACAAAACCTCGTGATAGGGGAAAGTAAAGTACTCCATGACAGCACATCAATCTGTTAGACACTGCAAATTCATTGGAGCCACTGAAAGTTGATAATAATGATTATTAAATTAATTACATTAATGGTAATAAATACAGACCCAGCCAGCCCAGTCCATCTCATCTAAACAATGTATTTTACAATGAATTTAGTCTTGTCATATGTCACACTGTAGTGAAAAGCAGCTAGCAGATGTCACATGAAAATGAAAGTTAAAAAATAAATCTTCTACAATCCAAGTTTGCCTAAGGCTGCTTAAAAAGCTGAGACTCACACTGGCCTAGCAGGAGCTGAGAAATATAAAGACTGATAAAGACCAATTTTTTCATCAATAAGGGCTGAAGAGCTGCATGACTTTCTCATGTTTTCTTTTAATGTCAAAAAAAAAACCCAAAACAAAAAAACACAACCTTTTGTCATTCTATTAATTATTATTATTATTATTATTATTTGTGTGTTTGTGGTCATGTCTTCCTTGTCATTTTCATTCTCCCATGGGAATCCTGTTTAAAAATGTGTGACTAAAATTAAGCTATTCTGATATTTTGCAGTATTTGAACTTATAAATCACTTTGGGGCAGGTTTTCCAAAGCATTTAGATGATAAAAACTGCATAGGGAAACAGTGGGATTTTCATAAACAGATTAAGCATGTAGGCTCCCATTTAAATTAATTAAGTGGACTGAATAGTTTCCCTGTGGTAATTTTGAAAGTTCCACTGTTACGTCTTTCTGTCCACTTAAAAACAAACAAAAAACAAATGAACAAAAAACAAACAAAAACAAAAACAAACAACAAAACAACAACAACAAACAAAACAAAACAAAAAAAACCACCTGTTTTTGGAGGAAGCTAAGCATCCAGAAACTACTTTTGAATTTGATGACAATTACAGGTATTCAGCAGTTCTGAAAATTATACAGTGTGCATGACTGTATGTTCCAAAAATGTCTCTGATGATCCTCCTCTTCCTTGTATATCAACAATTCCTACTATCATATATTGTCTAAATTCAATCTTAAAGAAGATGTGGGTTAATGATTGCTGTAATCTATGAATAGAAAAATAATGACACAGGTGAATATTCCTCACAGATTCAAGAACCCAGGAAGTTGATACATACATTTGATAGCTGGAAAAACAGATAGAGCTTTAAGAGCTTTGTTGTAATAATGACTTTGACCATATTTCTTTATTAAATTCATATCATAGAAAAAACTAAAAACTGGACCAAATGAGGAATGCTGCATGTATGTGTAGCTGGGAATTACTGCAATAACCAGAAGTAGCATGGCTTTTCAGTTATCTGGATTGCTTCTGTCTGAAAAGAAAGCAGAAGGTACTCCCCAGAAGGACATCTCAGTCTTCTTTAATCATTACTCAGTTTAATCATTAATCAGTCCCTGATCAAATGATGTCCTTAGATGACTCAAGGGACTCACTGTGTTGCCCATGTGAGCATGTTTGTCCTCAGTACCATGTGGTCACTTGTTTGCCCTTTTGAGTGTCAAGTGAAAGCCAAGTCCTACACTGTGCAGAAGGGACAAAAGAGTCAAAGAGCCAGTCTACATGCTTCTTGTATATTCAGGCTGTGTAATACTGTAACATGGTACTCAGAGGAAGGAAAAGTCTGGACATTCTACATTGTGATTTTCTCCCAAATCTCTTGAAAAATGACTGGAAAAGTAAACCTTTGAGGCCAAAATTAGCCTTCTTGATAAGCTGTCCCTATTCTGTCCTCCTCCAGAAGGAGCTGAAAACACTTTTGATGTGTGAAGTTTTGTTACTGCTATTTCACTTATAAATAAAACCTCTAAATTTAATGGAAGTGCTAAGTACTTAATAGACAAGAACAAGGCAAGTCCTTCATCCTTGAGTGCTTACCAGCAAACAAAGGAATAAAAGATGGAACATGGGAGCATGGCAGAGCGAATGTGGTGCCTGTAAGAAATGATTTGCTCTGCCAACTGCTCTGGATCATTTGGTGTGACCTCTTGCAGAACGCACTAAGGGTGGGCTAAGGGTTGCTGGCACTAATTTGAGTGATAATTTTAAGCAATGGACACTTTAAGTCCATTGGTTTCCCATACAGATTTTATATGGCAGGAGTATGCATGAAGAATAGACAAGAGCATGAAAAAACAACAACAACAACAACAAAACCCACAAAAACACACACACACACAAAAAAAAAACAACCCACAAGAAATCACATTTATTTTGTTAATGCTCTGCTGTGGAGAAATTTGCAACTTCCAAAGGAAGACTGCACTGTGTGCGTCTGCTTTATACTACAAAAAATATCTTGGAATTTTTAAATTGGGAGAACTAAAGTGTAGCCATGACTTCTTTTTCCATTATAATTCAGAAAGAAACATATGCTCATTTTGTCTTCTAGAAATGAAAACAAAACTCCTTTGTGAATTTTCAAATTCAGAAAGTAAAAAAAAAAGTGTGAAATACCAACATTCTTGGAAGAGGCGGCATTGCATTTTCTATACACTGGTGCTTTTTTCTGGCACTTTTTGTTCTGACAAAACGGATGCAAAGAGATTTCAGTCTTTTTCTTCACTATACCAGAAACTTATTTGAAACTCTTGTACCCTTATTTTGTAATTAAATGGTTGAGAACTAGTGGAACTTATATTTGCATATGATTAACTTTTAAAGCGCTGCGTACAGGGGTTTTTTGCTTTTAAAGCAGCCATGAGTCAATAAATATCCTTATAGATGTCAATTTGGTCAGCAGTAAAGAGGTAAATAGAAACTAATGACACTCATCAAGCCAGTGGCATGAATGATTTATTGGACACAATCATTTAACACTTTCATAAAGTCAATACATGGTGAAGAAACAGGTTTCTTATTATGGTAAACTGCATTTGGACTGTCAGCATGTAGTGATTTATGACAAATGTGTGGCCAGGATTAGGATATTATAAATGAGAGTGAATAGAAGGCTCATTAATTTTTTATACCCACAGGTAGAAGACATGCAGTGGGCTAATAGAGAGCACACTCATCCGGCATCTGTCTGCAGCCTACCCTGTAAAGCTGGGGAAAGAAAGAAAACCGTGAAGGGGGTACCCTGCTGCTGGCACTGTGAACGCTGCGAAGGGTACCACTACCAGGTGGATGAATTCACTTGTGAACTTTGCCCCATCAATAAGAGACCGAACGCCAACCGTACAGATTGCCAGCTTATCCCCATAATCAAACTGGAGTGGCATTCTCCGTGGGCCATTGTGCCCGTCTTCATAGCTATTCTTGGTATAATTGCCACCACCTTTGTCATCGTGACATTTGTCCGGTACAACGATACTCCGATCGTCAGGGCCTCTGGACGGGAGCTCAGTTATGTGCTCTTGACTGGGATTTTTCTCTGTTATTCCATTACTTTTTTAATGATTGCCACACCTGATACAGTGATCTGCTCATTTCGGAGGATCTTCCTAGGACTTGGCATGTGTTTCAGCTATGCTGCCTTGCTTACCAAAACAAATAGAATTCACAGAATATTTGAACAGGGTAAGAAATCAGTCACAGCTCCCAAATTCATTAGTCCAGCTTCCCAGCTGGTGATCACTTTCAGTCTCATATCCTTGCAGCTTATTGGAGTGTTCATCTGGTTTGCTATTGATCCACCACACACCATAGTAGATTATGGAGAGCAGAGGACTCTTGAACCAGAAAATGCCAGGGGAGTTCTCAAATGTGACATTTCAGATCTGTCTCTCATTTGTTCCCTTGGATACAGTATTCTCTTGATGGTCACATGTACTGTTTATGCTATTAAAACAAGAGGGGTTCCAGAGACCTTCAATGAAGCAAAACCTATTGGATTTACTATGTACACAACGTGCATAATTTGGTTAGCTTTTATTCCAATCTTTTTTGGTACGGCCCAATCAGCAGAAAAGGTAAGTGATAACTTTGCAAATCAAATACCATACTCTCCTTATTTTTTTGTCTTACTATACTTGTAAAACTGCAACACTTTCACTCAAAAGATTTAGCAGTTCTGAGTGCTAATTATGAACAGTCTCAGAATTCATAGGAAATAAAATATGTGATTCAAATAGTAGGTTTCCTGCATTTCAACACAAGCTGTTGAATGTGACTGTGGGTAATAATGTTTTCATTTTCTTGCTATATCCTTGCATTAAATGACTGTTTCTGTTGATGCTCATTACTGCCCTTTCCTAATGCTCCAGCCTGTTACATGAAGCACTGTAAATCTTTATAATCCACATATCTGGTAGCAGTGGTTATGTTTCAAAAGCCCAAGAAGATCAACGTACATTTGTCAAAAATAATGAAGAAGAATGCTGGGACAGAATGAAAACAATTACTATTCCCTCTGATTGACACATATAATTTAAATAAGATAGGAGGAGTGAATGAAGCATATGTGAAATTACCTAAGGCATTTATTATTGTCTCAGAGGGAAAACTTTTTCCTGATGTTTTAATGAGAAGTTCAACATTGCTTGCGTGGTTATATGTTACTCCTTTTTTAGTTGGCACAGTTCTTTCCTGGTATCAGTAATGGTGAGACCATACAAATCATATCCTATAACTCTTCCCTTTTTCTGTTCTAATGGGAAGACAGGGATAAATATCTACTGTGTGAGTTTGTAGTCAGCTGATAGTGGTGAAGAGAATAAGTTAAGTTAGGCAGGAAAAAGCAATAATAGCAACATCAATCTTCTGCAAACTTCTGCAAAAAAAAACAAAAAAAAGAAAACAAAAAACAAACAAAAAAAACAAAAAAAAACTGCAAATCTCTAAGAACTAGAAAAATCATAAGAAAATAAAGTCATTACTCCTTTATATAAATTCTTTTCCCTTCTCTTTTACCAGGTGATTTTTATAATATTTTTAAGTACATATATTAAATTTAATTAATTTGGTTGGAGAAGTTAGCATGTATCCACTTTTAGTTGCTCAAGAGTTTAACATGTTCTCAGTTAAGGTGACACTCTTGCTTGTAAAATAAAGAAATAGACCCACATGTATTTTTTTTTAAAAAAAAAAAAAAAAAAAAAAAGGTTATTAATTCTGTTAATTCACATGGATAAATTGTATGGTGAAAAGTGTGTGTGTGGTGAAAAAAAAAAAAAAAAAAAATCCACACTAAACATTGAAGTAAGCAGGCTTACTGAATTGGATAATGTTTGATTTCCACAGCTGTTTGTATTAAATCAGAATAACTGAGTAATGAGATAATGACATATAATAGACACACTGAAGATTAAAAAAAGTTTGGTATAAGAAAATATATTCAGGTGCATTGTATTTAAATTCTGAATTTCTGTGTGTGTACTCAGGTTTAAGTCGGAAAAAGATTTCGTAGTACATTTGTTTGAACAGCTTGGTCGAGTAAGTTTTATGGTAAGCACCAGTAACAAGTAGTTCTGAGTATTGAAACACAGAAAATATTACTTGGCTGGAAACTAGGCAGTGAGGTCTGATTTATACCATTGCTTCATCTCAGCTTGTAGAAAGGGATGATTTGGATTTGACATCTATAGATGGGATTAATTAAAACCTCTTCTGCATTTGTCATATGAAACCTAAGACTAAATACATGTTATTCTAAATCACACAGCTTCTACACTAAATTTCACTTCTTAGTTGCCTTCTTTAAAGATGATTTCTTATTCTTCAGATAACAACTTTCCAGAAAAGAAAAGCAAATTAATATGCTAATACAGTAGTTTTGTAATTCAAATAATTCTTTTCACAATGTTTCTACTTTTGGCTGTAAATAAAAACATATTTCCACACAGAGTATTACAGACATCATCATAATAGCTCATGCATTCATACAATCAATTGTTTATTTGAAGAGGAAAAAAACTAATAACTTTTAGTGAACAGAAACATATATTGTCTGAATGTACTCCAACTTGAAAGGGACCTTAAATATCATGAAACTCCAGCCCCCTTGCCATGAGCAGGTTACCACTGACTGGATCAGCCTGCCTAAGGTGCCATCCAACCTGGTCTTGAGTGCCACCAGGAATGGGGCATCCACATCTTCTCTGGGCATCCTTTGCCAGTGCCTTACTGCCCACTGAGTAAAGAATTTCCTTCTAACATCTAAATTAAATTTCTCCTCTTTTAGTTTAAAACTGTCATCCTGCCACCATCTACCCATGTAAAAAGTCAGTCTCCCACTCTGTTTAATTACTGGAAGGCTGTGTTCATGTCTCACCAGAGCCTTCTCTTCTCCAGGCTGAACAAGCCAAGCTTCCTCAGCCTTTTTTCATAGGAAAGTTGCTGCAGGTCTGGAGCTCTCTGTTGTTGCTGGAGTTCTCCAGACCCACTCCAACAGCTTGACTTCTTTCTTCTGCTGGGACCCAAGCAAGGCCTAGATGGAGGTTTCTCAGTATTACACAGCCACTAGAGAAGCATTTTTAAACCAAGCTAATATGTTATTGAACATCTTGAGATCTCTTATATTGTTATTCTTGAAGGCCTTTTCCAATTTAAATGATTCAAAATTTTATGATATATTTTGAAGATTGAAGAAATTAAATAAAAGCAGACATTTCTTTAATGTTTACATGCTTTCTGTTGATTTTAAAATCTGTTTTTAATGGGTTGAATTTGTTTAGAGAGAATGAGCAAGCAATAAGTTGAGGAACTTCAAGTACTCTTCAAAGCAATAGTTCCTTTTTTGAAATGTTGACTGTAATAACATTTAATATAGAATCTGTTACAAGCCAGGTGTATTTCAGAATAGCATTTAATTGTGCTTTTGAGTTTAAACGTATTTCATTTGGAATAGAGTAGGCAAAAATTCTCCAAAGTGTTTTAAAGCACTTCTGTTTTCTTAAATATTAGTAGAACTTTCAACAGTAGGAGAAATCATTATGTGTATTTGGAAAATAAATTTATATTAATAAACTATGCTATGAACACAGAGTAAGTAGAATGCTTAGAGAATCATTTTTATTTCACTATCAGGATATTTCCACTGATATAAGTTCCACTGATATAATTTCCACTGAAAATAACTAAGTGGTAAACACAGGTATCTGGATCCAAAATTCATAAATAATTATGGAAAGGTCATCTTTATACTTCGTAGTTATTGAATCATTTTCCCCATATATAACGTTTCTCAAAGACTCTGGATAGAATGTACATGATTCTAAACCAAACTATGATTGTTGATATCTGTCAGACAACAGACATGCATGTTGAGGAACGTATAAATAAACATAAGTATTTTTCTACAGACAGTCTGCTGTATCTTGCAACCAAAATCATTCTATGATTCTGTGGTCTTGCTCATGTTTTGGTTGTGTAACATGGGCTGGGGAAAATATCATTGCTGGTTAGTATATCTGAATTAAATACCTGCATATGCATGGTGTGACATATCCATAATGGAAAACATGCTAAAAAGTTGTTATAACTTGAAAAGACTGAGTAAGAACATTGATTTATAGTTTTGACATGGGTAACGTTTTTAGTAGCACTTTCCAACATATACCGTTTCTATACATAATTTATGTAAATTTACAGATGTTTAAAACTAAGAAAAAATTGAGAAAAAGACTAAATAATAATCAATGAAAGATAAAAAAAAACAAAACAACAAAACAAATCCAAAGTAGCCCTCACACCCCTATTTCAGTGGCTTTTATGGATCTCCATGTTCATTGTTTCTCCTTGCTCTCAAGTAGAAGAAAAAAAAAAAAAAAAAAGTGATTAAGCATGACATTTTAGGTTGTTTCTCTAGACATTCTACTGAGAATTTCATGGGCATTGACTTTATGTCCCTTTATGTCCTGTGTAATTTTTTTTTCATTCGTGATTTTGTATTTTCATGATCAGACCATTTTGACTGCTGCTGTTGTTAAAAAAAGAATCCACTATAAGTAGTTAAATTATTTCAGTGCATCACTGAACTAAATGAAAAAATAAATAAAAAAATAAACCCCTCAAAACCCTAAGTCATAAAGCACTATTCTCCTAACACTTGCATAAAAGTTAGTGAGGTACACTAAAGGAAATGTTCTGTGAGAAACATGCTGTCAATATAAGCTTTCAACTGCATCTATAAGCAGTAAGACACTTCAGTACTGGGATCGCCTGGAACAGAGATGTCTAAAGTATCACGACTGGAATGCCTCAAAAAAAAAAAAAAAAAAAAAAAAGAGTGAAATTATCTAAGTGATTAAAACAAATGTTTGGTGAACCTCTGGGTAAAATGAAGTTACAGCAGCAGACTACACAAAAAACGAAAAACAAACAAACAAACAAACAAAAGCAGTGAGGATAGATGTCTCTCTTAAGTACATTTATATTTGATAAAAAAAGCTTTTTTATTTTTCTTCTTCCAGTATTGACAGGTAGATTAATCATGTTCACTCAGAAATAATACAGACATCATTTTTTATATTAACCTGGAAATATTGTGTTTTAAATGAGAAGGTGAATGTTTTTTTCCCATACTGCAAAGTAAAACAGGTTGTTCTCTCTACTAAGAAAAGAGAACCATAGAAGATGTTGAAAGATTTCCTCCTTCCATTCCCCATGGAAGCAATAGCAAGGTGTAATCTAATAAGGCACATGAATTTTACCACATTTATGAGTTATTCTGACATCTTTGATCTTTCTTTTCATAACTGCAGCAAAGATAAAGCCGGTGGTAATATAAGGTAGCTGTCTTACCATAAATCATTATCTATATGATCTTACTATTCCATCTGTTTTCAACCCAGATTTCTTGATCGAGTGGCTCTTCTTTGTATATATGGACATTAACTACATTAAAAGGAGCTGGACACTCTGCTAAAATCACCTTAATATTGACTTGTAAGCAACTGGTGTAGTTTTCAGAAGGAAAATATTCAGTTATCAAGTTCTTAGTGGGAAGAAGATGTGATTCCATCAGCCCACAAATGTGTTCCATCAGATCCATTCTTTAGCATACAAACAAACAAGCCAACCCAGAAGAAAGCCCTGCTAATAAGAATTCAGGTAGAAATGCTTTGCTTCCCCCACATTTCAACAAAACCACCTTTCTTTTTTTCTATTTTTTTTTTTTTTATCCCTTGCATTATGTATTCCTGTGACTGTAAGAAAACAAAGCATCTTAATGATGCTTCAGGCTGCGTTAATGAAGCAGACTGAACTGAGCCTTTTCTTCACCTCAAGGCATTCTCTTTTAATTCCAATCACATTCAGAGATCTATCTCTGCAGGTAGTGTACATCACAAGAAAGAAATCAAGAAGGGCAACTTATCACGCTAGTATTTAATGAGTATTATTTGGCTTAGTATTTGATTAAACCAGAATCTAAAGTATCTCTTCAGAGGGATATTTAGAATGGTTTTTACTTTTTAATTTTGTGGAATCCAAAATTAGAAAACAGATGAAAAATACTTTCCATGTTCTGTAGGTTATAATTTTTCAAACCAATCTCTGTACTGTTTTTCTTTCTTTCTTTCTTTCTTTCTTTCTTTCTTTCTTTCTTTCTTTCTTTCTTTCTTTCTTTCTTTCTTTCTTTCTTTCTTTCTTTCTTTCTTTCTTTCTTTCTTTCTTTCTTTCTTTCTTTTTTTCCTTTTTTTCCTTTTTTTTTTCTTCAGAATCATTAGACTTTAGGAGGACTCAAAGGCTGGTAACAAAACTAGAAATACTTGAATTTTTGCATGTTTTGGAAGCACTAGACTGTTGGACAGTAATCTCCCTCACTGTCACTGGAAATTGTGTGTTTAGAAGGATGAAGCTTTCCATAATGCTTTTCTCATTTCAATTGTTTGTTTGTTTGTTTTCAACCAAATCTCATTTTTTCAAAAGTATCTCTTGAACTTTATTGTTTCTAAACTGATAATTTCCTTAGGATTTTTCTAGCCCTCATCAGGAATGAGAACTTAATTCTTCTGCTGTTGAAACAATGTTGGAAAAGTGAGAATACAACTGAGTTGTTCTTTGCTATCCATTCCTCCTCTTCTCTTTTCCCCATTGGGACAGAAGTGCCTCACTCTTTGCACATCCCCAAGGCAGCATGTTTCTCTCCAGCTGGTGAATTTATTCATTGTCATCGACATTACTGGGTCAGTTCTTTGGCTTAATAAATTGCAGTTAAAGCAGTTCTATAAACCTGTTCTTTGCATCCAGACTTCCACGAGTTGGTATGAAGGAAAGAACAAGTTTTTTTACTTCTCTGATGTGAGTGGATAAACTGCAAAATGTACCTCCAGTGAGACACCAGTTAAATTTATAGATTCTCTTTCATTTCAAAAGTCGCTTTGTAGGATTCCATTCCACAAGCTTTTTTTCTTTGGAAAAGCTGTACAGTATCTTCTAGAATAAAAAGTAAAAACTGTAAAGAATAATAGAGAAAAGAGGTGGACTGACACATTCTGAATACTGTGAACATTTAGAAAACTTTTTTCAGTTTCAGATTTTTCTTTTGAGTTGAACTTGAATTCAAAGGAGTTTTGAAGTAGATTAACTTCACAACTTTTATACTGATCGCTCTTTAGGTGAAAATGTTCAAAATTAACTGTTAACTGTAACACCTGATTTGTCTCTTTAAAACAAACAAACAAACAAACAAAAAACACCTTAAATCATAACATTTCTAAGCAGCATTTCTGACAAATAATGACTTTCTTAAAAGTTGAGTTATACTATACTATATTTATCTAAACTGCAGTATGTGATAATTAATTATCAGAAAGTTTCAATATAGTAGTCAGCCAAGTTGTTCACTTGTGCAAAAAGATATCCTGAGCAATATTCACCTAAATATTATATATTGCACAGAGCACAGACACTTTTGCCTCCCTTTCAGAATTTACATGTTGAAGGTTCCAATTCACATGCAACAAATAGTATTTCTGTTGCAATACAGTTCTAAGAGGAAACTAGCTTGGTGTTATTTTCAACACCATAGATGACCATTTGCAAATTTCCTGTTTGTATCCATGTTGGTAACATACTGTGCCTTAGGTAACATAATCACCTAGACACTGGTGATGATACCTTGAGCAAGTTAGTGCATAAAAATGTATGTCTAACTGCAGGCTTCTAGACAATTGCCTATTTTTAGCATGTCTATTTTTTATACAATAACAGTTTAAATTAATAAAATGATTACAGTTCACCAATCTTCTTTTCTTTCATATTAGTTCAGAGGTACAACACAACATACATTGTATGTATAGAGAATTCTGCCAGAGGTCAGTGCTGGGAGCAATACTTTTTAATAACTTTATTGATGTCACTGACAGTGGGGTCAAGTGCACCCTCAGCAAGTTTGCTGATGACACCAATCTGTGGGATGCAGTTGACAAACCTGAGGGTCGGGATGCCACTCAGAGAGACTGAGACATACTTGAGCAGTGGGCCCAGGAAAACCTCATAAGGTTCAACAAATCTAAATGCAAGTTCTTGCACCTGGGTCAAGGCAAGCCCCAATACAAGCGGGGGGATGAAAGGTTTGGGCACAGCCCTGCAGAGAAAAACTTGGGGATGTTGCTGGATGGCAAGCTGGACATGACCCAGTAATGCACCCTTGCAGCCCAAAAAGCCAAACATATCCTGGGCTGAATCAAAAGAAGTGTGGCCAACAGGGAGAGGGGGGTGATCCCATCCCTCTGCTCTGTGCTAGTGAGGCCTCACCTGGAGTACTGAGTCCAGATGTGGAGTCCTAATTGTGGGACAGACATGAATCTGCAGGAACGCATCCAGAGGAGGGCCACAAAAAATTGAATCAAGGGATGGAACACTTCTCCTATAAGGAAAAGCTGAGAGAGCAGGGGTTGTTCAGCCTGGAGAAGAGAAGTCTCCAAGATGACCTGATAGTGTCCTTTCAGTTTCTAAAGGGGAGCTACAGGAAAGAAGGGAGCAGATTCTTTAGCAGGATCTGTTGTGATAGAACAAAGGGAAAATAGTTTTAAGCTTAAGGAGGGTAGAATTACATTAGACATAAGGAAAAGGTCTTTTCAGTGAGGGTGCTGAGGCACTCTAACAGATTGCTCAGAGATGTGGTTGATGGCACATCCTTAGAGACTTTCAGGATGTCACCAAGGCCAGGCCCTTGGTGACCTGATCTAGCTGTAAGTGTCCCTTTTCATTGCAGGGAAACTGGACTACATGACCTTCAAACATCCCTTCCAAATCTAAGGATTCTATGATGCTATGAATTGCTACATACTTTCCTTATTGCATGTTTTATATGTAAACCTATGAAATATAGGTTTATTATTGTGAATAAGTATCTTTAAAGTAAATTGCAGAGTCATGCACAAAAAGTAAATGAAGATTTTAGCTTTTTGTGTGGGGCAGTTAGATTTGCCCCATAGATTTGCTACTTTGCTCCAAAAGTGAATAGTTAAAGGAAAAAGAAGCAAAGCTCTATGTTATTCCAAGGTATTTTGGTCTGAAATGCATATGCAAAGGTTTGTGGAAGCCCCTTGGATTCCTTGTTAGGTACTGAAGAGGAAAGTTTCTTTGTCTCTGCCCGCCCTTAACATGTAGGTGTGACTTTCCACCTTACTTTATATGAAAGCTAGGTAGAAGATTACTTTCAGGCTGTGCTTCCCACTCAAGAAAACCTTGTGGACAATTGAATGTAACTACATTAAAATATTCTAGCCTCTGTATAGTTTTTTGTTATTCAGCATGAGTTTGAGACATTGTTTTACTTGATGAATGATGAACTTGGTACATGGTTAGTCTATGTGTAATTTAACAAACTCAATTTTATTTTTCTATGATATGCCTACAGCCTTTAAGTTGTAATTTCATTTCTCTACTTAATTCAATATTATTTAAGCCACTTATTTAATAACATAAGCATTTTTCAGTTGTACAGTGGGACACTCATGAATGTTCCCGAAGGTTGTATACACTCTTTTCTCCTGCATGGCTGCATGTCTGTTCTAATATCAGTAAGTTGCAAGTGTACCTGACTGCATACAGTGAAGAGATGTACACCTGTCACAAAATGGAAAACATTGGTGTTTTGTCTGTGTGACATGTTTTGCTTCTGGCCCAATGAAGAATGGTAGCTTCGGGGTCTTTGGGAGAGGAGGATGTAGGAAATGAGCTGCCAAAAGAATTACATTCGTTTGTGATCTTCATCATACCCTATTCTGGGGAATGTCAGAGAATTGGTGATGTATGAAGATGGAGTGCTTGCTAGAAAACTTTGAATATATTTTATGGATACTTGCTGGCTTGTGTGATAAGTTCCTCATTGTAAATGAGAAACAGAAACAACTTTTTGGTGCACAAGTAACTAAATAACACCTCCATCTTTATCCACTTTACATAATATTCTAAAATTAAGCATGGCAATTTCTCAAATACTTCTCAAATATTTCTCAAGTATTTCTCAAATAGAAGTCTCACAGTGATGATTTGGGAAAAAAAAACCAACATATGACTTAAATACCATATTTCCAAGTTCATCTCATTACAGTGATGGTCATTTCCCTCTTGTTTGTTTACTGCCAAAAACTTTCTTGCTGACAAATGCAGTTAAAGGAAAATCCTTCCACGTGTCCTGGATATTCATTTCATAGTAAAAAAGAGATTAGTCTTTGGGATTCAGTTGTATTTCATCTACAGGTCTAACTGCGACATGGGATCCTCTGTGCAATTATTATGCATATGACAGCATCCAATTCACTGTTTTACATAGAAAGAAAAGGCAGGTATTATGTCCTACAATTTAATCATGTTCTCAACAACTTCATGATGGTCAAGAAATGAAATTGGTGTCCCTCAGACTGTATTTGAATAGAACCACGGACAGCTCCCATGATCATTACAAGCAGAAGGTTTCTTTTGAGGGAATGCAGACCTCCATTTGCAACAAAAATATGTTCAGGGGATACGTATAAAATGTTGTATCATGAGGCCTTATCAAGAAAATGTATTTAGACAAATGCAGCTCCTGCATTCTGTGCAGTTCTTTATTCTGCATTCAAAGTGATGTGATATGTAACAATTTTTATACTGAGCTGCCTAGAATGGAACTTATCCTTCCAGAGGTGTATGTACGTTCCAACAAACTCATTCAGGTGTCCATTTCAAGTTGAAATATGTTCTTAATTTTAGACCAGAATATGCTGATGATGTGTTACTGACAGATGAGTCCTTCATGAGTATCTTCAATGCTGTTCTGTGGCCTAAAAGAATCACATTCCTTTCAGCTATCATTCAAGCAATGATGTAACTTGCACTTTATAATTTCCTAGATACCTAGGGCAATGAGAAAACTTGTTTCTTTTGGACAAGGCAAAAATACTGATAACACAAAAAGTACAAAAAACGTCTTCAGTCTTATCACAATAGAGATTTGAATCTAATGAGTTTTAGCATATATATATATGTATGTATGTATTTCAAATAAGGATGATATAATAAACCCATGAAGAAAAAATATACCTATGGATACAAGAAAGGAAAGTTAATTACAACTAGCTTTTCCATCCAATAAAAACAATATCCAGACCAGAAATTTAATTCAGTATAAGCCCATCTTAATTGGTGACATATTTCTTTTATACAATAAGATATTACAATTTAATGTAGAGAACGATAAATGTTAAATATGGAAAAACTGGGAACTAGAAAATGTTTGTTGGAAGTCTGATTTAACATGGACTAGTGAGCTTTATGCTTGCTCTTAAAAAGACAAACCAACCTCTTTATGGGTATTATGGGAACACATCATTAATTAGATCATTAACTCTGAATACATATGTGAATGTGTGTCTATAAGTATTCCATTTTACACAACTGTAATCTCTTTCTTGCATGGAGAAAGAATAATTAGCTTAAATGACCAACTAAAAACACTAACTCTAATAAATATATGATCACCCTCTGCAAAACAAAGACTTTAATTCATCTATTTAAAAAAAAAACAAAAAACATTTTTATTTCCATTTGCAGGGACTTAATGCACAAAATGACAACTGAGGAAACCATATTAGCTAAACTTGGAGGGTCAAAATTTAACATTTTGAAACATATGGATAGGATTAAAGTGGTAGAACTGATGTCATCACATAGCAGTTTGGTTTTATAGAGACAATGTCCTTCTCTGTACTGCAGTATAACAAAATAGCAGAACTATGAAGGGAAGGAAAGGACGGGATTTTACTGTTCCTTTTTTAACTCCTCTGAACTCATGCAGAGTATAAGCAAATATTCACAGGTACTGTGCATGCCATTCACAAAGGTACTGCACAGTATTTCATAGTTAAAAAGCAGAAAGGTCAGAAGGAGATTTAGCAGGAAGCTGCTTAAAAGAGAGTATTTGATATCAAATAGAGAAAAAGACTTGTACATCTGAATCTGAGGGACACATGACATGAAAATGTCCTTTCTACTAAGCTAGCACATGTAATTGAGGGAGGTGTAGAAGAAGGGCTCACAGCAGGCAAAGCATCTATCTCCTAATCTAGTCATCAAAAAGACAGAGGCAAACCAATGTGGCATGATACAGAAATCAGTCCCAAAGCTCCAAACTACTTTTCAAACAGGCTCTGTAAGGGAATTGTTTGCACCATATGTTTTCCTGAAAAGCTTATCTAATAAAATGTTGCTTTAGCACAAGTACTACACATACAATGTGGTACAGTTGAAATTAACACCCTCCAGAACTCATCACCTTCTATCTCAATGAGCCATCTCAATGCATAAAATTTTATTAATCTAAAAAGATCACATATCTCTATTAAAGCTTGCAGATTCCCAAGTTAGAATTTTCTCTGCTTTTCCCTCAGCACTATTTACCTTGTCAGTGAGGTTTGTAATTTCCATTTTCAAACAACAGTAATGTCATCAACTTTGTCCTTTCTAACCTTCATTATTTGTTACTGTTTATATTGGTTCTTCTTTTCTTAATTTATTATTTGTCCAAGATCATAGAACTACAGAATCGCAGAATAGCCTGGATTGAAAAGGACCATAATGATCATCTTGTTTCAACCCCCCCATCCCCCACCCCCCACCATGCGCAGGGCTGCCAACCACTAGACCATGCTGCTCAGAGCCACATCCAGCCTGCCCTTGAATGCCTTCAGGGATGGGGCATCCATGATGAGAAGATAGGAGAGTCATTCCAGACAATGCCATTTCTTTCCATGATATCCAAATTCTTAGTTTTTTCTTTCAAGACTGAGATCCCACATTTATCCTAGTGTCTTTTCCTTCTCTCTCTCATTGACAATGATGCTGATATTTTGTTGGTGAAGTTTGTGCTTTCATGCCTAAGCTTAGCACAATATTCTTCTGATTTGTCTATATAAAATGCTTTCTTTCCACTTGAATACAACAAGAACTCTGAAATCTGTCCAAGTTTTAGTCTCTTTTTTAGTGCCCCATTTCTGGAAAATTCAGGTAAAGACACAATTCAGTTCAAATGAATGGGAGTTTTGCCAGTGATGTCAAGAAACATATCACTGCCACAGATTGTGTTAACTTGCCCTTGAATCCTTTTATGCATTCCTTTTATTTTCTAAACTGTTGGAAGCTTTTTAAAAGTGGTATATGTAATTTGGAATTTTGTTCATCTATTATGAAAAAATGAAATTTTGGAATTTTTCTTTGTTTGCCTAACATATAAGTTCATAAGCTCAAGTATGACTTAGTGTTACCTTTAGCTCATTATTTTGGGCACTTTTAATAAAGTGTCTCATAAGTTTTGCATTCCTTCCCAGGGGAATCTCAGAAAGGAAAAATATAAAAATGTGCTGTAGACAGGTTTGATTTTATAAACATTCAAACCAGGAAAGATACAAAAAATATAATGTCCTCAGACAGTATCATGTGCTGTTTCACTGATACAGCAGAACTTCACAGACATGAAGGAGGTTATTCATGTAGGAAATATAAATACTTTGTGTGCTTCCTCTGTTTCCTTGGTAGGGAATAAGAAGCAGTTCTCATTGACTGTTTTCTTTTTTGGCCTTTCTCTTTGCTTTCTTTTAGATATGTGAAGTACTTGGGCAGGTTTCATGATAGACTCTAGGCGAGAGGGAAGCAATGTATGCTGGCACTTCTCCAGCTGCACTTGCTGTAAGAAGATGGTTCAGAGCCAGATATTCTAGTATCACAGCAAGGTGTTTTTGCATTCAGCTACATCCATATTCTCATAAGATCACCGGACTATATGAGAAAATGGCAAAACTACACTTGAACAGGTCTTTTCCATATGACAGGCTTGTGAGGTTTCTACATCTCTGCTGAAAAAAGTTCTTGTGCTTCAAAACAGTAACAGTAAGCTATATGATCTGAAAACATTCATTTTTTTATGTATTATTGGAAAAATATAATACAAATTGATTTTTAAGTGCTGTGATTTTCATCTGATGGAATGTACTAGTACATTGCAAAACACTGACTGTAAGGCTATTAATTTCTAACTCCTACGTACGAGTGAAATAAAAGTTTTGTGAAACAATGCTAGATTTTTTATCTGCAGAATTTTTAAGTGTGATTTTAATTGTGACATATGAATACTAGCGTAACATTTTGCCCGTGGATGAGCACACATCTTTCTCTTGATGTTATTCAAGTCGTGCACACATACTGACAGGAGACTCAACCCCTATGGTTGCAAAATGAAAGTATGGGCACCTCTCCAATACATGTAATGCCTCAGAGTCAATGCCAAGACCTATTTTTGCTGCAGTTAGTGCTACCATGCTGTTTAAAATGACAGAGCATAGGCAAGTATCTTAGATCTAACCTGTCAGGTTAGTCAGCAGTGATGCGTTTCACTGCACCACTGTGCTTCTTTTCCCAAAGATTTTTTTTCTAGCTTGTCAGCTCTGGTAAACAATACTCTCTTCTTCCTACAAAGCCATCTACTTGGGTGAAGGAAATTTCACAGAGGGCCCACATTCTGTGTTTTATTGACTTCTTACTGAAATCACTTTTTCAATTTATTCACTATTCATCTTGCTTGTTTATTTAAGAATGGTCTATTTCACTTATGTTGAAGAATCACACTCTCATTCCTTAGAGATTTAAATGTACATGTTCTCTTACTCAAATGATGACTGCATTTTGTTCATGAAAGAATTAAACTGTGTGAGCAATTTCATAGTTATAAAAAGAGAGAGAAGAAGGAAAGAAATTCCTCTGTTGCTTCCTAAAAGTTTAAAGTACCCACATTTGACAAAGAACATTAAAGGAACTGCTTGTCATTTTCAGATGAGTCTTGTCCTATTTCTTCACTTGCACAAATCATCCACTGTTGCAGTCTATTAACCATCAACTTGCCTGAAATTTCATAGATCATATCTGTTTACTTCAGATAATTAAACATCTATCTATCTATCTATCTATCTATCTATCTATCTATCTATCTATCTATCTATCTATCTATCTATCTATCTCCTAAGTGGTGTAAACACTGTACAGATCCAGAGCAATTATTTTAGCAAACAATGATTTAGGGAGCAGTTCTGCAGGCTAACAATACTGGAGAAAAGTTTAAGAAAAGGATATGGAGCTGCTGGCTTGGGAAAGGTAGAAATTCAAAATTTCAATGTGTCTAAGACACAGCAGTCAATCCAGCCACATAGTACTTACGCTCCTAATCCAGACAGTTTTGAACCTAGTAGATCCAGTTCATCCTAAGACCAGCCACTTAATTATGTATTTATTATGTAATGAACGTTTTGGTTCATTGTAGACAAAAGATTTCTTGCCTTGTATTTGTTACACAGATGAAATTATCCTTCAGGATTATGGACAGTTTTGAAAAGTAACAAAGCATCGAGTCATTGTTTGGGAAAGTTATAGAGGCAGCAAATTTCTGTTTTCACTGCATCATATAATCATTTGCTAAACATCTCAGCAATGTCAGTTTTTCAACTTTTCCCAGCAATGAACATCAACAATATAGCTTCTACACTTCTATAGAGAGTGTAACTGTGGTAAATTATTTCTTTCTCAGAGGAAGTAGAATTCATTGTAGATGAAAGAATTAGCATGGAAGATTATTTTCATTTTCTTCCTTTTTGATTATCAGAAGACAAATGAATTGGTATGGCAACCAGAAGAGATGATAATACCTTTGAATGTCTTTGATATTCTATATTATCTTATTATGATAAGAAAAACTTAATTAGTTTCTTCCCCACGCAGTTTCTATCAGTCTTATTTTTACACATCTGTCCTTTTAAAATTCTGTTTTTTATAGCAGATCTTTTAACAACCAGTAACTGATAGTCTGTAACTGAATTATATCTGACTTATTAGTATTGTCAAGAAAGGAAAAGGAAAAATTTGTGAAAATGGTGTACAGAATGTGGTGGCAGAAATATGAGTCAGCTTCGGAAGTGCACTGGCAGGATTCTTTGTTGGCAGAAGAGGAACTTGGAGGTAAACTCCTAGTTTTGTTATTCAAAAAACATTCAAAAAATCTTGACTGCTGAGGAATCACTGAGTTTTTGAAGAATGAAAATGAGCATATTTTTAACACCCAAAATGACACTAGTTGAGAACACTCACAGAGTTATATTTGTAGGAAAAGGGAGATTTGAAAGTGCTGTTAACTCAAAAGATTTTCACTGAAGAGACATTTATGATTTTAAAGTAAACTAAAAATCCATAACTGAGACTTTAAAAAGTGTTATGTTAACATAGTATGGTTATTACATTATAAATGTTAATGTCAAGTACATTGGTGGATTGGTCGTGAGACAGGTTAGTTTTACCCTACTGATGATGTGTCGTTGCGCTAGTAATCCTTGGTGGAGTTGTATTTATTTTGCAATGGATGGTGAAACTGGAGAGATTTTCTTATGTCACTCCTCATGATGGCAACAGTATCCCCCTTTCAGTGGGGAATATTAAGGACAATATGGTAAAAATCAAAAAGAAAAATGGTCATGTCATTGCTTGTGCTTAGGTGGAAGATGGCCATCAGATAGCCTGGTGAAAGCAGTAAAGACATAAACATGCAGCATTTAAGGAAACAAATTTAAATGCAGCATCAGAAATAATGCTTATGTTAGGGTTGTGAAGCGGGCATTCAGATGCTGACAAGTGAGATTACAACAGAATTTGATAACATTAAAGAAAATGTCCTTCAGGGCTCTAGATTTCACATGTTGCAAACATTCACAGACGGAATGTTTGTTAAAAAAATCTTTTAATTTGCTGACATTTATTGCATAGAGTAATCCTCACGTGGGGCAATTAAATCTCTCAAAGTTGGTTTTCCACTGTCCACGTACTTGCAATGGCATTTTCAAATCTACTGTGGGAATTGTTCGTGTTATTTGTTTTTTGCTGTGCTTATCTCTTCAGCAAATTCATGTATTTTCCCATTTTTCAACTATTTATAAAACATCTCTCCCTACTATATTTCTTTACGTATGACTGTCCTATATTACCTTGCAAGAACAACGTACAAATATCCAGAATTCCTATGTTGAGATCTCCTATAACCATTAGTTGAAGGTATTGTTGTTCAGTTAGCCACCTTATCTCAGATGACTCTGTTGTCTCCAGTTAGTATACTGTTTTATCAGCAAGGCTGATTTTGAACTGCCTGAGAAATGATGACTAAGTATGCTGCATAAGCACAGAAACATACGCATATGCACCGATCTACACCAAAATTACATGCAGAGGATTAACCAGAATTTCACCTTCATTTTAACTTGATTTTCAGAGAAATCTTTACACTCGCTAGTTCTTTTTTAAATTTCAGGCTTAGCCTCTTCTGTGAAATGCATGTGAATAAGGCATTGAAAGTAAAAGTGGAGCAGAGCGCTGCAGATAACATTTACGTAACACACATTGTTTTGAAATCCTCAAATACATTTTCCTGCCCTGCTGAGCCAAGATGAAGAAGCACATATGGTGAGGAAAGCCATTTGCAGTTGGGAGACCTCTGCATTCCCACTGCACAGAGAGGAACAATTTAGCTTCATTCCTTGCTCTCTTTTGCACAAATCACATGCAAGAGACAGAACATGAATGTTTTTATAAGTGAGAAGATGCATTCTTCGTGTCTCATGTGACTAAATGTTTCTTGTTAAGGTCTAGAGCAGAGCAAACAGTGTAATAATATATTATTCTATTTATTCTATTTATTCTATCTATGCAACATGTAGTCCAGGAAGGGGCTTCTCCCTGTTTTCCTACATTGTCCTAGGAGTTTATATATCCAGAGTGAATCGTTTTTCAGCATGTCTTTGGCATTTTTTATATTTTTGATTTTGGAAAATGACATTACTGAAAGATATCTGTATTTATCAAGAAAAAAAGATACAATACAACGTCAACTGAGAAATAACAAGGATCATGCATATATGAGCAACATAAAAATTACAAGTGAATTTTGTGTACTTTCTCTTTTCTTAACAGTTTAATATAAAAGATCATCATTTGAGGTCAAATGCCCCATGGGGAACTTCAGAGACCTCAAATGTGCCTAGGACATATCAAAGAGTGAAAGCCAGGTGCCAGGCACCTGTGTGAAAAGCAACAATAGAGGAAAGTTGCTAATGGTGACAGAAATAGCAGCTAATTGCTGAGAAAATGGCAAGAGAAAAAGGTCTGAAAAATTTGCTAAACATCATGTCTTATTTAGATCTCACTCTCCTATTTGCTTGTGGAAGGGAGGAACACAGCAAACATGAACTCTACCATTCACATTTGCAGCCAAAAATAAACCTCATGCAAACAGCAAAAAACGTTAGTGGAGTAGATGTAGGAGCTGTGAAGAAGGACAGGAAATTATTTTTAAAGTCCTAAGTGTACCTATGTTTACTGTCTCTTACTATAACCTTCATTCTAAAGCATTCTTAGCCTTCACCTGAATAGACTCAGGGCATTAATAATTATTTCATTCAGTGCTCCTGCTGGCAAAAATTAGGTCATCCAGTCAGGAAAAGTAGTGAAGCCAGGGTACTATGCCAGTGATGTAGGCAACCTGTCAGATAATAAAAATCTAAAAACTGCTTTCAGAGTTACAGGCAAAAGAGTTTACAAGGTAGGACACAGGGAAATGTAGTGATGTGAGCTAAGGGTTTATTCTAGCAGGCTCAGCAGAGAGGCAATGGTTTAGGGCAACTTTTGACTGTTAGAGGATTTGAGTAGCCAGTAGAGGTTCAAGGTCAGGCTGGAGTGACCTCTGAGCACCCTGATCTAGCTATATATGTCCCTGTTCATTGCAGAGCAGTTGGAATATATGATCTTTAAAGGTCCTTTCTAACAAATAATTCTGTGATTCTAAATAACAGGATTTGCATTTTCATATTTATTTTATCATGTACCACATAATATTTTGTCTCTTAGCGAAGCTCAGTAGATGTAGTATGATGGTTTTATTAGCTGTTTTACACCAATAGTATATTTTATTTAAAATTGTCATGGGCCATCTGTTACTTCCATCCAAAATATTTCTTCTTAGTATTATAACCTGTCACAAACACAATTTACACAAACCAATACTGCATGAAAACAACAGTGTGCTAAATTTGACTTGACAGTTCCTACTCCAGGCTAGATTATTTATACAGTTATAAAGCTAAATAATGAATAAAATAACATCCTATTGCATCATGTTTATTCTTTGTTTACTGTTAGTGCTGATTTGCAAAGCATGAAAAAAATACCCTCTTTCTTTCAGGAAAATGAAAATTGTAGATGTCTTCATTACAGGCCAGACTTGCTAACCACTGATTAAACAACAATAATTTTAGTTCTTCAGGTTTACATGAATGACAGGAGGAAATACAATAAAATCTGTCTTGCTTACAAAGGAATTAGTGAGGTTCTGACAGACAGAGTGAAGTGCAGACAGTAAGTGCAGTTGTATATCAAAAGCCCTTAGATCAACTTGTCATCTTAATTCTACTACAAAGTTAAAAAAGAGAAAAAAAAAAAAAGAAAAAAAAAGAAAACTTTGGCATCCAGTTTCAGTTTCAGCCAGTTTATTGATAGAAGTGATAATCCTCTCAATTGCATGAAAACAACAGAGAAGAGAGCAACAAGTCACAGTGTCAACTAAGACATATTAGATATCTGAGAACAGCTTGATTGCAAGAGAAATCCTGTGATTATTTCAACAAGTGACAGATTTCAGACAGAGACTGCAACTTCTTGGGCTCTTTAAGCTAACAGTTAGGAGTAACTTATTTCCAATTCATTTATTACAAATGGAATTCTATGAGCCCCAGTATCCCTTTTCTAATCCTCATCTGCTGTTTAATAAATACCTTACAGATGAAAGTCATTATCAGATGTCAGGATCATTAATAGTAAGTCTTGTGCTGCATCTACAAAGATTTGCCAATAAACCTAGGATAGAAAACTATAAAAACAAACAAACAAAAAAACCTAAACAAAACAAAAACCCCCATACCACGCACACACACACTGAAACTGACTGACATATTTACACTGGCAATACCTCAGTGTGTGGGTATGCCAACTGAAGAAAGCTAATGTTAGTTCTGCATCTGTCATTCAGTGAGGTGATGTAACTGTGTTGGCAGGAGAGTGTCTCTTCTTGGCATACATCAAGAGGCTTTGACAGTGTGGCCCCAGCAGATTGGCTAGTGACAGATAAAAATAAATAAATAAAAATGGGTGATCTGGCAAGATAGAGTATTTTATTTGGAATAGCACAACAAAGCAGTTAAGGGAACCAATGACGTTGCCTCTTTTGTCTGCCACCATTTTGCAGGCTGCACACAGTATTCCAGCACATTGATTCAAGTCCTCTGAAATGAGAAGAAACAGCTCTTTTCATAAATTTAAAAGTGCTTAGAGTGCTGGGCCCTTCATTTAGAGGCACTGGAACTATAGCTAACAAATCTACTGACGATTTTTAATTTATTCTTTTTATTGACAGAAAATCATTGTTTAATAATGCAACTGTGCAACCATATTCCTTTTAGCATGTGACTGTTCTCTGTCATTTAGTTATAGCATTACAGGTATTAATTACAGCTTGAAAGTAGATTAGACAGTGTATTTATTTTTTTTTAATTATTATTTTTTCTTTTAAAAAGAAGGGGAGGGAAAGCTGCCTTTAGTCCTTTCACTTAATTGAGTTAGTTTTTCCCCAGAGACGGAATGTCCTATTTAATCATTACAGCAGATGTGCAATGACAAACTGAATACATGGGAACGTAAACCAAAGGGATTTTCTGTTTAAAACATTGGCAGCACATTAAAAATATGCAATCTGTTGAATTCTTGGTTGGCTATGAGTATTGGAAACACAGTACTGAAAAGGCTTTACTTTATATTAATAATTAACATTTAAAAAATGCCTCAAGGGGTAGAACCTCTTAATTTATATAATGTAGTCAATTAAATTATTGTATAAAAAATTACAGATTATTAATTGAGCTGACCTGAATCCCATGTACTTTACACAGGTTTCACCATATTTTGTCATTTTACTTTGAATACTAATTTGATATTGATATTGTTATTATTTAGGCTATTTAAATGTCCATAATTTAAACATTAGAGCATGTTAAAATAAATTAAAATATAGTACCTGCCTCAGTCTTTATTTAGTTCAGAAAGACAGGACAAGGAAGGTCAAGAAGTCAAGAATATACGACACAGAGAGAAGAAGAAACACTTCTCAGTTATTACTGCAGCTGGGTCAGTAACACTACTTAATTATACTACTGTAATTCAAGACCTGAGTAGATGAAGACATTCCTAACTAGATAAAGGCCTGAACAACATGATCTAACCTCAAGGCTGACCTTGCTTTGAGGAGGTTGGACTAGAAACCTAATGTTCTTTTTGACCTGAACCAACACTACTTATAAATTAAGAAATATATTTTTAAAATAACTGGTGTGGAATTTAGTATGTTTTTGTGGATTTTCTGTGTGGGAAAAAGTCAGACAGTGGTAAGTCTTGAACAAGACCTCTTTTTGTCTGAGAATGTTCACACAATAGATAAGCTGCTTCCCTCTCAGCAGCAATGCAGAGGCTCTCTCGCAGAACAAAGTGGATCAAAGAGCACTGCATCTGTTTAAATGTTGGGAGGCAATTTTACATCACCTGTTCATAGATTAGACCAACTCACCATCAGGTTTATAGTTCAAGTCTGAACAGTAGGAAAGTGAGAGCTTTTGGTAGATATGCCTCACATTATTCTTGTTTCTAGGACTATTCTATCCTTGTAGACATTATCTTTCTGAGCCGACAACAAATCTCTCCTTCTCTTGTGTCAGATGATAACAATGAAGTATCCCATGGTTCTAAAGAAAAGTGCACTGTCTTATCTTCTCCTTATGTTATCATAGCAAGAATAGGTAGACACCTATCGATCCCCAAGTGCCAGATCTACCTGGTGTGATTAATTGCATTTGGGCAGTGATGTAAATTTTGGGGTCACTCGTAGTTCGCCCATATACTATCAACAAAAGCACCCTATCAACCAAAGAATAAGATCTGAATCAGTTGCAAATCCAGATTGGTGCTTTTTCTGAAACGCAGTGTAGACACATCTAGGTTTTCACACACAATTTGCCACTTTTGGGTATTGCCCCCATAAAAAGTACCATGCTAGATTTTATTTCATTATTAAAAAGCTCAACAGGTATGAATAATACCTGTGCCTGTAGGTCTAACCCCCCTATTCAGGCAGAGACAAATACAGCTGTTTGCCCAGGACCGGGTCTAGGCTGGTTTTGAAGATCTCCAAGGAAGGAACCTCCACAACCTCTGCATATGAAAGATGCGTATTCCATATTTGATAGATATAACTACTTGTGAGTCATCAAAATTGGCTATGTCTGATAAATAGGGCTACTGAGTAACAAAATGTCTTGGAATTGCAATGAAAATGCATCAAAGGACTGATGCAGAGAAAAAGGGATAAACTAAAGTTATGAAACTTCACAAGGCGACGCTACTGAGGTGATTTGGAGTGATAAATAAGATACGTTTGTCCTGCTGTACCCTTGGTAAATCTGTGCCTGGACAGACATATGAAATAATGGTGAACTTTTATCAGTTCTGCTCTCTAGGAAGAATTTAGAGAAGGGAATCCATAATAATACATTATAAAACAGTGCCTACAGAAACCAAATTGCTGCACAGCCTACAGTAAATTATTACTTCCTTTCTCAGACAGTGTAATCAGATAATTTTAGATGTTAGGTACACAGACAGTAGGGGAAAAGTGCTGAGATTTTGCATGTACATCTCAAACTGAGCTTAAAGAAACATTGCCAATCACTTTGCTAGTCTTCCTGGCCACACTAATGCTTATTCAGGTCAGGATGTCTGTTTGCCGTCTTGGCTACCTGGGCATGCTGGTTTAGAGGCAACATACAATACATATTGCATACTATTCAGCATGCCCTCTGCACTATAGCTAGGAAGTGGTTCTAAAATCCATTTCAAATTACTGTGTGTTTCTTACTGAATAAGTAGGGGGATTCACAATTCCTTTCAGCATTGAATGAAATCTGGTAGAAAAACTTTATAGAAATTATGAAAACAAAATTTCAGATAAACAAATAGTCATCTGGAATTAAATAGATTGGTAGTAGGAGAGGGAAATACTTTGATAGTGCACATATTTTAAAGTCTATGTAAGCTGCTTATACAGCAGTTTATAACTTTTTTCTAAAAAATAGAAATAATAGAAAAATACTTTTATTAGCTTATATGTTTTGGAGCAATTCAGTGTAAAGGCACCAAAGTCAAAGGAGAAACCATATGTGGATTATGTGGATTCTTCCTGCTGATATTACACTTATTCTGACACAAGGAATAAATTCAGCAAACATTTCTAGATAAGGCTTGTACCTGAGTACAGGCATTGTAAGAATTCTTACAAAAGAATTTGTTAACAAATTGCAATTGAAATGCCTGCTAAGGGCTGAAGGGACTTGTTTGATTGTTTATTTTTTTCTTTTTGTCATTCCATTTTAGCTGCTTCCTTGCTCATTACATTGTTCCCATTAGCATAATGTATTGGTTGTGTTTGCACAGCTTTTCCTGCCAAAGGCTGCCCTGCAGTTGTAGAGCCATTGGGGTAACCAGCTGTTACTTATTTAAACCTCCATCATTTTGTGACGGAGTAACTTAATTATGTCCTGCTTGAAAATGCTAAATAAAATTATCTTCTGAACAACTGTACTTCATTTCATATTTGTCTCTATCAGGTGCTTGAACTCTTACACGTAAAACCTAATCCACAAAATAGACAAACACATCCTAGAACTAAACCTGCCAGCAAGTTATTTCTTAAAGCGCTTAATGTTCTTTTATAGTATTCCTGGTACATGGTTATAATTTTGTCTAAGGTACAATGCATATTTGAATTACTCCAGAGAACAGATTAAAATGCAGTTATTAGGATAAGAAGCAGCAGTTAAGGTTATGCTTTTGCTGTGTTTTATCAATAAGAAAAACAGTCAGTATTGGTCATTTAAAAAAGACAGAATTGTAATACTCTGCAAATTTTAAATCTGAACAACAAATAAGACTGCTTTCTACTCAGCAATATATTCTAGTTCCAAGAATGTTTCAATCAATGATATTGGTCTCTGTGTTGTGGGAAAGCACGCTGGTTTTATTTTTAACCCGTAGTATTAAGTCCAAGCCCCATTTTATTTATTTATTTATTTTTCCGGTACCATCTCTCATTCTCTATAAAGCAGCTTTCTTCCTTTTAGATTTTCTTCACTAGAAAATCATGCATAGGAATGTGACAATTTTAGGCTTGCCAACTGGCTTCTAAAATTTTGAGTGTTCCAAATTGTCAGTCCTCATTTTTTTCAAATGAATTATAATTGAAGATCTACACGAGTCTGTTTTGAATAGTTGCCCACCTGCCACATTGGCTAGTTCATTTAGCCTTTGGGCAAACACAGTCTGCATTCAAAGTAGATACATGAAGAATAAATAAAATGTCCCATGAGAAACAAATTTCACTATGAATTATAAATATGAAAATATAAAATGATTCCCTGGATTGTTCTACATCTTATATAAATGAACAGATCTATGCATTGCAAATTAGAATGTATTTGACCAAAGACAGAATTTTCTTAGTATTTGAAAGACATCTGAAACTGATTTCCTGCTTGCACTACAAGTTTAGTAGGAAATCTATAGCAGTCTTAGAGCAAAGAATATTTTTAATTGAATGAAACTGGAAAGAGTGAGATTAAGCAATGTGCAGAATACCCAGCTGTAGTCTCTTCAAAATGACTTGTTACAAGGAGAAGGCCACAGGATTTGTACTGACCTGTTAGTGATGGCTCTTGGGTTACGTTTGGACTTGTGTACTGACCTTGTGCTGGTTGTATTAATAGCTGTCCAACAAACAGGAGACTATTGCTTAACTCATTTCAGCTTATCTCACTGAATAATGTACACAGTAATGATCTATTAAACCTGTGAAGCCTATGCTATAACAAGCACTGGGAATTAATCTCAGTTAGGCCGTGATAGAAGTATGATGAGACGTTAATGAGTAAAGGTAGACTGGTTATATCCAGGAATTAATTTTTGAAAAGAACAGATAAGCTGACAGTACTAGAAAATGCCTAAAAGTCAACTCTAATTAACCCAAGATTAAGGAGGTTCAAGTCTCACCATCACTATCATGCACCTTCTCCTGCTGAAGGACTTGGCATTCTGATGACTCAACATAAACCCCTCTAACTTCTATTCTTCCAGTGGCAGGATGAACCTATAGAGTTTATTAAAAACAAAAGGAGATCTGAAAGGGATCACTGAACACCAGAGAAGAGCTATTAATCCTGGAAATCTTATGTATAATAAGTTTAGCTACATGGTTAATGGCTTTTTCTTGTAATGTAAAATGTGAACAGTAAATACTGGTATCATTATAATTGGTTTAATAGTAATGTTTACTGTAATTTTGATTAAGTTGTTAGGATTTTGATTAGAATAACAATGTTGACTTGGTATTTCACCTCTAAAAAAATCTTAAGTCTAACGTAGCATAACATACCACAAAAATCCTGATTTACATTATGTTGAAGATTTAGTGTAACATAAGATCTGCTTCTGAATAATCTTATTCTGCAGGTTTCTTATGATGCAGAATTATCTATTTATTTATTTATTTATTCTGGTATTTAATTGCAGTGTTGTTTTTATTGGGTTTTGGAGATTTCTTTAGACTTAAAGATTGTGAGTGTTCACTTCAGGAATTCAGCACTCTTGAACACAGAGACTGCCATATGTGTTACAAAAAATCTCTTGTAAAGATTGATCACTGATCACTGATTGACTGTGGCTTTGTTTATAGCAGTTATTAGATTAGATCACAGGTCCTTTGAATAAAACACATAGTACTGCAATGTACAGGGGTCGTGTGATGTAGATAGGTGTAAGACTCTGTGGCTTAACTTATGAGAACAAAATGAAAGCAAAGCAATATGTAGCATTTTTCATGAGACCTGTATTCTGAGATTTAAAGAATGGACAAAGTCAAGATCAGACTTCTTAAGTGTATGGGCATTTGAAATAAAGCACTTTGATAAATGTTGCAGATGGAAGAAAGCTGAACTGTGGTTGTTTTAATTTAAAAGATGTTACTACTTCCCAATGAGCAGAATATTTGATAATTGCAATTCTTGTTTCAGTCTAATCTTCTCCATCTTTCACCACAAAACAGCATAATTTCTGATGCCAGTGTTCTGTGATGTTATCTGTGAAGCTGCAGACTAGGTCTACAGGGGTTGCACATCAACAAATAGCTCTAGTGTAGCAATTACAGGTGAACCAAAGTATCTGAAACATGAAATAAAAGAGAAAGGGAGGGAACAAGTTATAGGAATTTAAACAGACAAAAAATCTATTTTTATAGGATTTTATGGTAGAGGTGACATTTGCTAACAGCAGTGACAACTGGCATTAATGCTCACCATGTTGACAAAGTATTGTGTTACTCTCCTAGTTTCTGCCTAAACTAGTTATGATACATCACTAAAAGTTTTAACAAACCATTAGGCTACTTGGGTTGTTTTATAATATTATAATCTTAGCTTCACAACAAGAACATAGTAGTCATATCTGTGTTACCCAGTGGAAAATGTACCAGACTGTGGCAAACACCTGGAAACAGTTAAGGAGACTACAACTTGGTCTAGGACCAAGCCCTCTTGTGCTGGGAGTACACTAACAAAGGAACAACACAGTCATTAAAGTCCCAGTGTGCAGGCCTACACTTCAATATGGTTTCATTTCTTGCTGTAGATACAGTGGTATTGTATTTATAGTATTTCCTTCCCAGCCCTAGAGATCAACTATTCCTCCTTTCATTTGATACAATCAGGTGATATCCTGATAGCCTTTGTATAACAAAAGAATCAAACTTTACTGGGAAATTAGATGAAGAAACGTACAGAGTTGAATGACCATTAATAATCACTGAGAATCTGTTTCCAAATTACAGGACAGATTATCAAGGTTTGATGAAGTGAATGTTATCAGACTCCCAGTATCTGAATTACAGGAGCTGTATGTATGTAGGTTAGAGGTGTCATACTCCATGGTAAAATTAGATATTGGGAAGTCACTGGAAAGTGTTTGGAAGAGCTGAGGTTAGTTTTAAGGAGGTGATTTTACAAAAGTACTTTGTAGAGGAAACAGTGCAATGAAAACTTTGCAATGTGCAGTTGTACATACTTGCAGTGAGCAGCTGATGGGTCTTACTTTCAATAATAAATACAATGCTAAAAAAAGACCTAGTAAAGTCATTCTATTCTTTGCATAAAATAATTTATGGGTTGAAAGGGAATACTTATAAATATTGCTGGAAAGGTCTAAATTAGATTTCAAGTGTAAAAGCTGAACAGCGATATCATTACCATAATTCAGTTTTTGAAATGCAGGTATATTCATCTTCCACTGAGGCCTCATGCTTTTATAGCTCCTCTAATGTCTCAGCTTTTATGAAAATTCATGCTTTTTAAAGCTGACAAACATTTACTTTGAAATCAGTAATTAGATTTGACCTTTATCTTAAAATTTCTGAAATAAACTGGGATGTACAAATGAAAATAAAGACTGGTTTTTTTTTGTTTGTTTGTTTTTGGTTTTTTTTTGTAAGTTAGAATCTCATCCTACATTTGCTGATGGAGATTATAAACTCATGAATGTGGTACTTTCACAGCTGCGAAAAGGCTATGTCTTTTGGTCTTTCAGCCTTACTTTAATTCATGTTTTGTACAAAGTTTATTGTATACCTTGCAAATATTCTTTTTATATGAATGTGAGAAAACCATTAATGACCATCATGCACTTGTAATGCTTTTCCTCAAGAAGATATGAATTTTCTTCCCACAGGTCCAGACAGAAATTGCAGTTCAATGAAAAGAGTAAAAATCTATTGGTGTAAGCTTATGGGGATGTAGGTTCTGTGGAGAAGTATGAATCCTGGTGTTAATAATTGTCTTCTCACCAATACTAATACATTCTTGTTTGTAGTGTTTTCTGGTTTCTAACATATTTGTCTGCAGCCAGCCTTTTCCATGTACATTCTTTCTGTGGAATTGACTCCATGGTGTTTCTTTCTGATCTGGGGACACACCTGTGAAACCATTAGTGATGTTATCCAATCAACTCTTTAGTATGCTGCAGCCCATGCAGAAAGAACTTCAGCGTTATGGCATGCTAACAAACTCACAAATTCATAAAGAAGCAAAGGACTTTTTTTTTTTTTTTTTTTTTTTTTTTTTAGCACTAATATTCTGGAGGGGAAGAAAATTGACTATCAGTGCTTGTGTTTTACTGAGACAAAAATACCCGTGCTCTGCCCACTCCAAAGAGAGAGACCATTTTTCTGTATTTCCAAATTTGTGGCATGCGTGCCAATAACTGACATTTATATTTATCGTACCATGTATCATTTTTCATCTGGCTATGAATGATCTGGTAAATGATCCCAACATCTGGGAGTTGAGGCAAGAGTGGTGGGACAAACTGATAGCAAAAAAATCCTTTATTATGGGAAATAATTCTTGCTACAGTTCTGGCCTTGGAAAAACTGAAGTTAGCTTAAGGGACTGAGAAGATTCATAGAAGAGTCATAAAATACTTGATAGCAAGGATAAGGGAAAAATGAAATCATAATTCCCTCTTCAGCTCTCTTGCTGGTGGTGTGGGACATCAAGAGATATTCTAGTCTCATCAAGATGGTTCAAATTCCAGTGTTCAGCGCTGAGACTTCTTCCTTGGTTTGCACTTCTAAAGGGCAAATTGTATAGTAAACCAATAAGAGTCATTAGACCAACTGCATCTTTTAAACAATCACTTATTTTTGGAACACGAGAAGCTGAATTAAATCTACATTAGGCACCCGTATTCCTTGTGATGTACAAAACTTTCCTCTATAGCTAATCACTTCACTGAGTACTAGAATTGCTTATCTTTTGTGCTGTATATACTAGCAGTTAGAGAACTTGCATCAAAGTGGAAAACATGGATTCAGTTAACTCAAGAAGTCACAACAGCTGTATTGCCCACCCCTCTAAGTTATACTGTTAAAATCAGGGAATAGACTGGGTGAAAAGTATCCTCTCTTTTATGTACTAAAACTATGTAGAAAGGAAACATAAATAGGATAAGAAAAGCAATAAGTTGGGGAAGAAGCAATCTGGACAAAACTTTGACATTATCACCTATTTTTGTTCTCTAATTAAAACAGTTGTTTTATGGTGAGTTGAAGATGCATTATGTGCATGACATTGCCTCAGCAAGCATAGGTGAGGACCTAGGTGATTTAAAAAATTCTAAGCAGGTAGGCTGAGTTGAGAGGTAGTCACTCAGCTTCCTAAACTGGGAAACTTTCTTTGGTGCATGCATGAGCTTTTTTGCACAGATATTTTTCATGTTACCAAGGAGACAAGTTAGTTTCAAGTACCTCCAATTCAAGGAAGTAACTGGAGCATATATGCTTTTCTGAAATATTCTTGAGTACCCCAATATATCCAATGTCACAGTTTCTATAGAAAGAAGGAGATGGATCTAGAAGACATAGCAGAAGATGGAAAATTCCTGAATATCCAAATAACTGTTATCTGTTTTATCTGCTGAGGCAGTCAGAGGCTATGTTACCATCCTTCTGATAAGGAGGAGGTCTGGGTCATTTACTAGGTATGGAAATACTGTATCTGAGTGGGGATAGCATCTGCTTCATTAAAATGAGACATAGTCCCATGAGGGATCCTTCAATTAAAAAAGTAGAAAACAGTACAGAAGAAGCCTGCAGTCTGTTCTGGTTAGAGGTGGGTTGGTGGATGAAGTTTGGAAGGTGTTTAAGTCTCAAGTTTTTCCCATTATGTGAGGAGAAGCAAGATTCTTTTGTGTGCACCACTGTGATTTTAGTTTTCTATCTTATAAGTTTAGACTGTCAAGAACAAGGAGAATAGACATAGCAGCCCTTTTTCTGTGAAAAGCATTATTGGACAAAAAGGTTGTAGTTCAGAAGGGATTTCAGTGTGTGGAGTACTGAAATTCATTTCTTTGTAACCAAGAATTTTGACAAAGGGACTTTATTCTCATGTAACTTAAAGCGAGATACCACTGTAAGACTTATAAAAATTACTCAGGCCTCATATTAAACTGAAATACTTTTGTTGCAACTTGAATTTTAGGGAATCAGACAAAAGTCAAACCAATAAACCAAGAATAAATCTATGAATGTAATAGTGTAAGGTTTTCATTAGAAGCTCAGTCAAGGTTTGTTTTCGGGCACACTTGAAAGGAGCTTGGGAGATTTAATGTACTGGAGCTTTTTCTATGTAGACTCTGTATTATTTATTTCCTGATGTAGTAAGTGTTAGGGTATCATTAAAAGGAAGTGTTGCTCCTATACATTTCTTCAGCATAACAGGAAATCCTGAGTATCTTTTCAGCCTCATACTGTCTTGGGCCTTACAGGCTTTGAAGCATTGTCTGTCTTTTCTTGAAGTAGATCAGGGTTTCCCTTATTTTGTGCAAGAATTTGGCAGTTTCCTATATGATCATACTGATGCTTTGCAGCGTCGTTCACAGTGGGAGTCCATTCTTTAGAATTATATTTTACACATCTCCAGTTGGCTGGGACCCTCAAAGATCATCAAGTCCAACTCCTGCCTCCACACAGGACAACCCCAAAATAAAACCATATGTCACAGATTCATGCAAAACAAACAAACAAACAAACAAACAAACAAACAAAAAACTATCAGATATTTTTTGTCTCCATGGGATATTAAAAACCTTTATAATTTACCTTTCTGGTTCCCTGATTTTCTGATTTCCTAATAAGGACAAATTAAAAAATCTTCTATATTATAAAGTCTTTAGTAGGGAGACTTGTTAAGCTTGAAACTTAACTTATCAAAAATGTCATTAGTTTTTGCATTATGCCTGTTACGTGTTGAAATATGGATCACAATATGGCTTATTGTTGTAGAGGCATCCATCTAGTAAAATGAATGATACAAGATTAACCCTGTTGTCACCCCTCTTGTTTTGTATAGATCTATTTGTTTATTATATGCAAATACAATTGCTATGGAATCTTGATTGTTTTCATGAGTATGAAGTTTGACAAACACTGTTGTTCCTGGTGTCTGCATTTGAGGTTTAAAAAGCCATAAGGCAGCTGTACTCAACTATAAAGGCAAATGAAGTCAAGTGCCTTTCTGAAATATGTGCCGAAGAGTGGTGGTGTTTCCATTTTCCAGCTTGTATTTTTAATACAATTATTTTATCTGCCTTCATATCTTAAATCCATATAGCAGTGATTTTTATGCTGTTGTTTCTTTCCTTCCCCAGATGTACATCCAGACAACAACACTTACTGTCTCCATGAGTTTAAGTGCTTCTGTGTCTCTGGGCATGCTCTACATGCCCAAGGTTTATATTATCATTTTCCATCCAGAGCAGAATGTTCAAAAACGGAAGAGGAGCTTCAAGGCTGTAGTAACAGCTGCAACAATGCAAAGCAAATTGTCCCAAAAAGGAAATGACAGACCAAATGGCGAGGTCAAAACTGAACTATGTGAAAGTCTTGAAACCAACAGTAAGTCATCTGTAGACTTTCCCATGGTCAAGAGTGGCAGCACTTCCTAATAGATGTACGTTCACAAGAATGCACTGTATTGTAATAATGAACTTTATTCTGTTTATTGCTTGTGCATGAATCTAGGGATGTGTCAGAATTCATATACAGTTGAATGAAGGAATACATAAAGTTGAAAATAATTATTTATATCTTTCCTCCATAATATGTTTTGTTGTTTCTTTATCAAAACTCATGAGCACTAACATCACCCAGAAAAATGCTTCCCATCCAAGTCTTTGTTGTGGTTTAACTCATTTTGGTACAAAAAATATGCTAATTCCTATACAGCTTTATCATTATGTGTTCTAGTTTGTCATGGGTTACCACTAGGAAGAAGTTCTTTACTGTGTCAGAAAAGCTCTTGAATCTTGTTACTTCTCTAAAGTACTCTGATTTAGAAGAGAGGTTATAGCTTCTGTTGTGCTGCATGACAGAAAAGCTGATAAACTGAACATCATAATAATGACTAATAAAATATGAGTACAACCGATAACACCCAGAACTCAGCAGTAGTGGAGAATCAGTAGAGAATCTATTGACATGTTAATGACACATGGATTGTACAGAAGCTGTTGAAGGCTAATTTTTCAAGCATTTTACTGTAAATGAGATGTTCTGAAATTTCATTACTTTCTGATGATGTTGATAGAAAACTGAATAGTACTGAATAGTATTGTTTTGCTTGAACACGTTCAGAAAAACCAAGTTTGAAGAGCAATGTCATACTCATTTCATAAAAATTCAGCTCCCACTGAATCCAACCAGAGCTTGCTAAGTTAAAGAATATATATGAATATTCCATGGGTTTACCTTGCTATAATTGCTGAGTTCAAACTAATTCTCTTGCAAAACCCATCACTCTTCAAAATGTGCAAATTCACCTGATTGAGGTATGGTTTAAACAGCTTCAGTTTTGCACATATACCAAAAGACAGGGGAAAGACAATGAAATTGCTTGTGGAATAAATTACATCAGGGAAAAGTAAAGAACTCATGATTTCTAAAATATTCTAGAGTCTCCAAGAGAAAAATCAGAAGAGAAATAGATGTGGAATTTACTGAGTTTGGAAAATGGTCAGCTTCTGAGGAAAGGTCAAAGGAGAGATTCCACTGTAGAGTGAAAGAGAGAGCGGGAAATATAGTCTTGAGTATCTGATACTTATCTACTATATTATCTAATTAAGGAATGCTGCGTGTGGTATTCTTTAAACTATGATTATGCAAAATTCATGGAAACAGCTGCTGTTTTAAGCAAGTCTGCTCCTCCAGTAGTATGATGTATGCAGGATAATGAGTGTTTACTGGGCACTGAATGTGAGTTTGACAGTAGTACATCAATATAATTTTGAGATCACTAGGAGCTCTTGACTAGGCTTTGATCCAGGCATCATAATGGTCCATAGGCAAAAATTCAACTCAAGTCATTTGCACTCCAGATTGTCCCTATATAATTGAGTTTTGGCTTTAAGATAGGTTTCTGTCTTCTCAGAATGCCCTCTACTATTAGAATTTGTTCAGCTGTTTCTGCCAAAATAGATACTGTCAAAACTTTTGGAGGTTCTTGTGAGTTCCTGGTGCACAAAGGGAGATTAATCATTTTCACTAGGTTAGCAGTGAAAGGTACTCAACATTGCAGAATTTCTTCTACTGTCACAATTTGAGAAATCAGTGACAGCATACGAAACTGAAGCAGCCTATTCCTAGTAGTCCAGAAATGGGTTGTGCACTGTTTCTTCCCTTTCCTAAGCATAAATGCAGAAATTTATATTGATATATCTCTGTTTCATCCTCTTCAATGTAAATAGCCTACATTCCATGCTGTCCCCCACATGAATACTGACACTTTTTTCTGGAAGCACATTCAGAATTAGTGGTAAACAAAATGTATCTGATAAACGAAATAACAAAGAAATCACAGAATTGTTGGGGCTGGAAAGGACCATCAAGTCCAACCCCCCAAATAATAAATAAATTTAAAAAGAACAACAACAACAAACAAAAAACATCCAGAAAAAAATTATAGGAGGCATAATAATGAAAAGCAATTTAGATTACTCCAGTTCCCAATTTTAATTCTAAAATGCTTTAGATCCTCTTTTAATTTTGTTCTTTTTCTTCTTTGTCTCATTCCAACAGCAGTGCAGTAACTAGTGCTAGAAAGGAATGTTCATTCCCTGAAGTGTTTGGAGCCAAGTTGTTGCCTTTTCTGGCTATCTAAGCTTGCCAAAATATGGTGTGTTTTATTACTATGAAATGCTCACAGTCTTAAAGAGCAGGACACCAGCTGCTGAAGCTTTCAGATTCCCACGCAGGCACTATAGGCTTATTACAGTGAACTTTAAAGATGATTTAAGTATTAAACAAGTGATTAAATGTTTGTATATTATATTAAACTTGACATATTTTGAACTAGTATCCATACTAATTTCTTCTGCTGTCATTCTATTAAAGTAACAATGCTCAGCAGGATAATTTTTGTTTCTTGAATGGTCCCGCATAAATTTTGTACAAAAATGCTTGAGTTTTTGACATAGTCAAATTGTGGCAAATTAACAAGTTAATTAATTAAGAATTAACAATACTCTAAATTAATTGAGGTAACTTCTTATTTTTGTGTTGTGAGCTTCTTGAAATTGTCTTCAAATAATTCAACTTTCTGTGTTGTGATAAATCTGATTATATTGCATCACTGTGGGCTAAAAATATACACGAGAAGTTATAGATCTCAGCCGATACAGGGTAATGTGTTAAACTAGCTTAACCTAATCGCTTATCTGAGCTTATGTTCAGAGTGAAGGAAAACATAAACTCTGCTTCCTCCATCCTTTTGTTCCCAAATGTTCAGAGTTTGCAGATGTTCTTTTATTTGTTATTTCTTTTCTGGGAACAAAAGCTTTTTATGCTCTAAGGAACCTGATGCCATTTCGGCTGTCCCATATTATTCTCAGAAGCAACTTAGAGGGCCAAAGGGAAAAAACAGAAACCACTCAGAGATCCAGCTGTGGGAGCATGGGAGAGTTTAGATGGCAGCCTTGAATCCCATCTGAAAGATCTGAAATTTGTAAAGGTGGCTATATTTACTTTGAGTGTCCCAATATATAATAAAGCCATTCCATGTTGGTGCTGGAATACTGTGATTGATCAGCACACTTGTATCAAAGTTTTGCTTAGTATGCCTGGAGCAAGCTTGAATTAGCTTTTCCAGACACAGAATGCTTCCAGACATGAAGTTCTCCAGTACACTGGAGCTACATGCACAATCGGGAGTAAAAAATATTTCATTTTGTATCTTCCTTTCACTTATTAGTTTCTGCATATAAATAATTAGGGGGAAAAAAGAAAAATGTAGTGATGAATGACAAAGGCCTGATTCTTATTTCAGATGTTCCAATATAATCTACAAAGGGGAAAAATAAATAAAATAAGGAAATAAATACAGTTAAAATCTTTGAATCTATAGACCTGGACATTTTAGTGCCATCGAATTACTTTCATATTGCCAGCTTCAGTCTTCAGTGTCCTAAGAACATGTCTGTAGCAGATGAAAACACAAAACATACTTTGGAAACAACACTGATCTTTATGTACCCTGACCTAGACCAAATAAAGATAAATAGGGAAAGAGAGAGAGAGAGAGAGAGAGAGAGAGAGAATGGACCCTCAGCAATCTTACTGCCATGTGCCCATCTGGTTTGCAGATAGAGAGCCACCTGTGAGACCTGATATACCTGACTTCCTTCTTCCCATCACTATATTAATGTAACAGTAGAGACTTGGGTCACATTTTTTTTTTCTGGCAAAGGGATAAATTATAAGGGCTAGCAGCTAACACAAAATTCCATGTAAAATTCATCGTTGTTACTTTTTATACTGTTCTTAAATTTCTCAATTTATTGCTTCATTTTGAATGAGAAATATCAGCTTAACCCAGTGTCAAAAATGACCATCAGCATAAAGACATCCTAAGTATGTATGGCAGCTTTAAAACATAAGTATGGCAGCTTTAAAACATAAGGCATTTTTGCTGGAGATGGATTGTGTTTGAAGACTATACAGAGAACATGTGCTGTATTGATGTAGGCACTACCTACTAGTTTCAATAGCTGGGAGAGGTGTTCCTCCCAAGAGACATCTAGCTTCCTTCTAGGTGGGCAATCTAACAGTATCTGCAAAGTTTTCTCCAACTAGCAGAAGAAAGAGGAAAAAAGAAAACAAAATCTGACAACAATCCAAAAAACAACTCTATATTTAGAAGTCTATGTAGAATTAGCCAAAATAATAACTGACAAACAGTAAGTTGAAATTCTGGTAAAGGAATTCAGAAACCAGAAGTGAAACACAGCTATTAAAAATATTGTTGATAGGTACAGAAAAATCAAAACACTGTAGAAAAAGTTTCCCAAGTCATAAACTAAAGTTATCATCATGAACACAAAAGTTAAGATCAAACTACCTTATTGTTTATATACTTGCTTGAGTTTCTTAATTTTTTCCACGAACATCTGGAAATATATTGAAATGCTTAGTTCAAGTACTAAATGAATTTTTTTCTCTCTTCTTTCTAAAAAAAAAAAACCAACAAAAACACTGAACTTTTGTCTTTGTTCTTTTGTTTGTTTTGTTTTCTTGTTTCCTTACAGCCTCCTCAACCAAGACAACTTATGTCAGTTACAGCAATCAGGCAAACTGAGCAGGGATGAATTTAAATGGAAGACCTCCAGGATGGGATCTTGCAAAGAAAGACTTTACCATCACCAGAATTCAGTCCTGCAAATACCAGTAGTCTACATTCAAATCAATAGTCAGTCTCCTAAAGAACAAGGATTAAACAAGAGGCAAAAGGAAAAAAGAGACAAGGGAAGGAAAAGTCCAGTTTCATATCATATACTGACAGTGTCAAATCTCTGAACTTTTCACTCACAAAAGGAAGCAAATCACAAAAGGAAAACAAATGTTAGCTTGTTAAAAAAAAAAAAAAAAAAAAAGCTGTTGAAATAAATCATGTCTGATGTTATATTTGTAAGTACTTTTTTGTGATTGTGACAATTTCCTTTCCTGTCCTACATTGTTCAACTCGTAAAAGAAGAAGAGTTTGTTTCTTGTGATGGCTGACTGAATTAAGTCCTGGGTTATGCTAAAATAAATGCAATGGTCAAAGCATGCTAATTTTTATACAAAATAATTTATTTCTAATAATAAAGGAATGTTTTGCAAATGTTGAGACTTGTTTTGTTGCAGTTTTAAGAAAAAAAAAAAGAAGTCCTTACACTGTTGTCTATTGTTTGTTTAGAATGTGCAGTAAAGGTGGGTGTACAAATAAAATAATAATCATGGCATCAGAAGAATGCAGTGTAAACTCTAAGCATATGTGCGTGTGTATGTATGTGTGCACGTGTGTGTGTGTATATACGTGCATGCCTGCATGCATGTGTGTGTGTACTCTGCAGTGTGTGAATTTGTTCAAATTAATTTGTTCAATATCTTTTTTAATGGAAGGACTCTTCCCCCCCCCCCCCCCCCCCCCCCCCCATTCTGACATTTTATATGTTTGTAAAGTGAACAAGTCTCGATGGTGATTATTTTGTATGATTGTATTATATTTTTGAACCTCAACTAATAATTCTGATCCTCTTCATTTATGGAACTTACAGTTTGTAAGAATATATGGCAGCTAGACTGGATTAATCTGAAAATTTATTCAGCCTAGCGTTCTGTCTTTGACAGGGAATGTAGCAGATGCTTATCTCAATAAAGGTGACTTTGAAATAACAGGAGGGAAATCAATTGAAAATTTGAAAAGCAGTTACCTAATGGATATATATTCTATTGCCCAATGAACACTTAAAAATCAGATATAGATGCCCATCAAAAAAATTTCACATCTTCTAACGTACTGTGTTAAATGACTGTGTGTGCATTAGAAATGATTACACAAAGAGAAATACATATAGATATATATCATGTTAATAAGTCCTTCCAAAGAAGTTTAAAAGAGACAGCTAGGGACTTTCAGCTGTTACCATATCTGTGATGACTTTTTCTCTCCAGTATTTATCACCCATTAAGCCAATGGGCCTTCACAACCAATTGGTTATTAAATGCTCTTTCTCCTGAATGTGTCTGGATGGCTCCCTGTGCTTTTTTTCCTATAGGAGCTGTATCTTTTGAAACGTAGCCTACAGAAGCCATCTAAATATTCAATTATATTGTTTGATGCATTTGAAGTATCTGAAATGGAACACTTCCTGCTACAGTGTCAAGAAGTAAATCCCAGCACAGTCAGCAAAATGCATGTCAGTGGATTTTGATTTTCAAAATAACAAAGAGACGACATAGGCTTTTGTGTTTTTTATTGTTTTCCTTTTGTTTTATTTTGTTTTCCCCAGCATTTATATGAAATGATGACTGAGGAATGCTATGGCATAGCGTGGTATAGTGTAGCACAGTGTGCTTGCTATGTGTCTTATTCCTTGACTTTCCACAAGCGCACCAATACCAGCCCTGTGAACTGACATATGCTCAATGAAAAGCCTACAAGTAATGAAGCTAATATATTGAGATTTACTCATATGACCAAAGTTAAACTGATCTGGGAGAAGAAAAGTCCTCAAAACCCCATTTGTTGTTTATGACCAACAAATATCAAATTGAAGTGTCTTTTGTAGATGGACTTGATCAGTGTTTTTACAAGACAGATTTCCATATTTATGACAATCTTCCTAAGAATGATATTTTTCTTCTTTTAATCTGAAAGCCAGTGTTTTGGTATAATTTCTTTTTAAAGAAACCTTTGAGAAAATTACTTTTACGCTCACAGTAAAACAAGTTTCAAATATTTTGTCTCTAATATCTTTATATGATAACATAGATAACCATATGCATCCAAAAAAAAAAAAAAACAGTTTACAATAAATGCATTTTTTACACACTTCATTTTAGCATAGACATGTTATGAATAAACATAAACACATTTTATATACAGATTGAGATTAGTATGTGAATCTTCACAGTAGCCTAAAGAAAATTTTGTTTTAAATAGATTTACCAATACACACAATTTTTAGTTGAACAGTAGGGTAGAAGTGGTCTGTTATGCACATTATTCTGTGCATTTTCTGTCTTTTCTGTCTTGTCTGCACAATACAAGAGAACAGTACTAGTCCACAGGATTCACTTCCATTGGGTGGTTATGTGCATTTATCTATGTCCATAGAACACTGCATACCTGCCCCCAATAACAATAATCAAAAGCCCAATCTTTCTTGCATTACTTTACAGCTGTGGGTAAGTAATACATGTTATTTCAGAAGTGAAGTTCATCTTTGTTCTCGTCAGTTTGGAAGACTTTTTATATACAGATAAATGTACAGGTAACCTAAGATTTATTTATTTATTTATTTTCTGGCAACTTCTTATATGTTCAAGATTGTGTCTTCTGGTGTCTTTAAGTACCACTTTTTTGTTTGGTTGTTTTTTTGTTTTGTTTTGTATTGCTTTGTTTTATTTATTTTTGTTTTGTTTTGTTTTTGTTTTGTTTTTTTGTTTTTGTTTTTGTTTTTTGCAATAGATTGGATTAGATCTACAAGTCCTACCTTGCTGGTTTGTTCAGCTAATTTCTATGACCCTATATGAGCTCTGCTTGAGGGACAGTTGCTTTAGGGGTCTGCAGCCCCTGACATACCTTTTTGAGCATCACTGGTGAACACAAATGTTTCAGAGGAAGGAACAAGATATTTACAACAATTAGTTCTAATTAATTTGTGTGGTTCTCATTGATCTTTCTCCCTGTTTTATCTGTTTCCATAAAAAGTGACCTCCTAGTATAATAGTTGGGGAGAAAAAAAAGAAAAAAAAAGCTATAATTTTGGAACACAGGTATATAAAAGGATGAACTTCAGAAAAAAAATGTTTCCACCATTATGTACTTTTTTTTAATGGGAAGACTGGGGGAATTCAGTCAGCAATGAGAAGTCCCTGCAGAGTCTGTTGTTATTGTGCCTTTGAATACTCACACAGCTGCCTCATTTTTCTACTCACTGTGAAATAGCCATCACTTATTCTTTAACTACAGATACTTCACTGCCCTTTATTAACAGCCTCTGATTTTTATTCTACCTCTTTCTGCTCTTTATTATATTACATTGCCATTCATGAAGCTACAGTTAAAGCATTATAAACATTTCCATTGTGAATGGTGACACCTAACACACAAAGATTCTGCAGCTTGAAACATGGCATGCATTGTCTTTCTGTGTATGTAAACGTGTACATAAAAAAGTAGAACCATTTTCCCATTGAAGCTTTTATTAACATTTTAAAAAGCATTACAATTAATGAAAGTCTCACCTTTATATTAACAGATTTGAGATCAGGCATCCGATGATTAATCATTAAAGTAAACTGTAGCTTTTAAAAACTATTAACTTTGAATAAATGGCTGTAAAGTGAAGCTGCATTACTACATATCAACTTTCATTATATTTTTGTTGATATTTATAACCCTTAATACTCCTTATGCGTACACATAACTCTGGTGTGTACTTAACTCGTGTTTTTAAAAGTATCTGTGCAACTTAGGTTTTATTAAATGGTGTTATGGGAACATTAAGCTTGATCTTCTTTTGGCCTAACATTCAGAGACACAGACCACTCTTAAATCACTTTGTATTCACTGATATCTGAAAGTGTACAATAACTAGACTTTCAGAGGATCATTTTTAACTGATGTAATAGAAATGATGTGGGGAAAAGAACCAATGAGCCAAATCATTCAACAGTGGTTGAATGACAGTGGTAGTCTCAGTGGTGTCAGTATTGACTGAAGCTGAATACCTCAGTACCTAGATGAAGACCTGGGTTGGTCTTCATATGGGCAGTTTGCAGAAAGGAGTATGAGCCATTGGTCAAAGGCACTTGCATTCAACAGTGAAGAAGTTACAGTATATTCTGTCTTGTGCATAGGGTTCTCTTTGGCAAAGATTTACTCTCCCCCACTCAACAATAATCTTACACAGACCCCAACAATACACTGTATGCTAAAGAGTTGATCCAAAGCCAAGTTTACAGTATGCTTTCTCAAAACATTAGGCAGAATCACCCACAGGGATTAGATGATGCTACTTATTTCTGGCCTGGGCAGTAACCTGAAATCATGCAGCAACTTATAAATCAGATGGGGAATACACAGTTGGGCAATACATTCCAACCTCGTTTTTCTTTGGAATAAAATTACAGTTTCTACGAATGACGATCTGGTGGGAAGGCAAAAAGCTGAGTCCCGAAGCACAGTGACTGAAGAATTATGCTAACACGAGCCTGTGGGGTGTGGCTTATGCATGTTCATGAGATAGTGTCTGAAATTCTGGTTATCCAAGCTTTGTTAAACACAAGGGAAGGAATAGTAAAGTAGTAACAGTAGCTGAGATCCCAAAGTTTAGTAGCTAAACTTCTGAATAGGCACCGTAAGATTTTTTTTCTTTTTTTTCTGTCATACAAAAATTATAGATAATCCTCAATGTATATCCTTAGGGATTAGTTCTGATCATGGAAAAGTCTGTAGTTTTAAAATTACTATTACTGGTCTTTTATGTGAAAATGTGCTGAAGGAACTCCATTAGGACACAAAGCTTTACTTTTCTGAAATCAGAAACAAGTCCTTAATGTTGTTTTGTGACTGCAGGAAAGACACAATGAGATCTGAATGATTCTGTGTATCAGCTCAATGAACCAGAAATTAAACAGAATTTATAGGCAATACTTTAATGGTTCTATAGAAAGAGTAATAGGCCACTTTTTAAAAAATCCCTCTTTCAAGAAATGCCTGAATAGCAATTTCCACAGCAGGGTTTTTAACTAATAGTACTCGCTTTTTTTCAATGAATAGATATTTTTTGTTTCTAACTAAGGATAAAATGAACAAAAGCCTTCTTAACATCTACAGTTTGTATATGTATTGTGCTTGAATACAATTCCCTTATTTATGCCTCTACTTGAGGCAAAATATGAGAGCAGACGATAAAGCATAGTGGAAAAAATGTTTCTCCTGCAGCTTTCTTTTGTTATGCTTTAGTTTTAAAATTCACATGAATGAAGCAGTGTGTTTCATCGTTACATTGGCCATAAAATATATATTATTATTATTATACTTTCAGATAGGTTGCATGTCATGCAATTAAGACCTTCTATATGGATCCACATGTTCTGGTTAAATTTTAAAGAGCCAAAAGCTCTGTAAAAGAAGGGGCAATCATTGTCTTTCCTGGTTTCAGTGATGATACCTTTAGCACAATTGGTGCAGCAATTTCATATTTTAATAGCATATTTTATTGTCTGTGGATGATAATCTGCAAACTAATTGTGAAATGCTCTTCTCAGAGAGAAGTATTTCTTCATGATTTTCTCATGGAATTTCAGTAGGCAATGGGAGAGCAACATATATGTGCTAGTCTTACTTATTACCTTCCCCAGAGGAAGAAACGGTAATAACTAATGGAATACAGCATATGCGAGAATAAATAGATCTTATTTGTGAACTTCATCCCATAGTTCTGAATATATGTAAGTCATGTTGCCTCCTGTTTTTCTTCTTACTTGCCTTAGTTACAATTCGGGAAAGTCTTTGTACATTTCATGAATGTTGATAGCTCTGTGTCTTTTCCCAACACATTGAAATACTGAACAAATGGAGAGGAATAGTTTTTCTTGTTTGGCATTATAGTATGACAGCAGGTGGTTAGCTCCCAGAAACTTAATATTTTCAATGACATGGCAGCAGGAAAGAGAAGCCCCCAGAGCTGAAACAAGTAAAATGCACAATATCCTGAATGGCAAATGAAGCTTTTGTTTATACTAAATAATGTAATGTCTCACAGTGAAAGTAGGAAATATGACAAGCAGAGAGACAAAAGTAAGTATGAACATGTGGGGGGGAAAAAAAAAGAGCACTGACAAAACCTAAAACTAATGGAAGCAGCAGACAACAATGGAAAGTTCCATTGTCAAAGAACCAGGTCAGCTCCAAGGAGTTCATTCTGTCCTCTGTCAAGGGCACATGCTGTTTCCAGACTGAGTGTTAATCTTACATATTCCACAGAACTGCAGTGGGCAAGCATGACAGAATAATTGATGGAAGTCATCAGAACTCATATTGGATGAGGTAGCATAGAATCATTTTTCTTTGAAATCCAAGAAAGTATTATGATGGTCTCCAAGGAATACACACTACTTCTGCAAAGACAAGCTTGTTAACTATTTCTTAACAAGGTGCAGGCTGGAATAAAGGTTGCAAAATGCCCTCTGATATAGTTGGACACCTGTTGTTCTGCAAATGAATCAGATATTCTTGTTTTGTTTTGTTTAGTTTTGTTTTGTTTTGTCAGTGACTAATTCAATGTTGGGATTTCAGAAAGCCTCTGTAGCCTTTCCAGTCCATCACATCGCAGTCCTATGGGGAAGTGAAAATTATTTGCCAGAAGAACTGGAAAGTTTCTCTGTAAAACTGAAACTCTATCTTGTAAAAATGTTATTTTGTGGGATATGTTATCTTTACACACACACAAAATAATGATAATAATAAAAAACCTAAATTGCCAGCTCACCACTACATTAATATATTTAACAGAAAGTCTCTGATAACTTTAATTATTACCTGTTGGAAGAAATTTTTCTTTTTTGGTCAGATATAGAAGAATTAAACACTTACCTAGTGCCCTGTTCCCCAATGCTATTTAATATTTACAACACTCCAAGAACACTGGTCCCAAAGGAAACAAAACATAAGTCGCATTGCTGGTACCAGGTCCAGTTTCTCGCAGATATACCTTTGATAAACTGAAGTTTAGTATTGCTCTGCAGAACACTTCTGTAAGATTGTTGCCATAAAAAAAAAAAAAAAAAGAAAAGAAAAGAAAAGAAAAGTCTATACACAATTCTAATTCCAAAGACTCTTTTTCATTCATCTGATAGAGCATGTAGTCCACTTCTGGGAAGTTATTCTAAGTTAGTTGCAGTGTTTTTACTCTTTGTAATCAATCACTGACTGGCAATACTAAATAAGAATGGTCCTTCAAAATATTCCTTTTTTTCATGCATATTTTTTTTCTAGTCTCTGTAGAGTGGCAATGCTTTTCCCAATAGATAAGTTATGATGTATAGTTGATCATTTCCTTTCTGCAACACTACTTTTGGTACTTTTCCTGTGTTCCCTCTAAAGTATTGAGTATCATGGAGGGAAACATACAAATGGAGAAAATCAGTAGCAAAAATAGTCAACAGGGTGAAACAGAAGAAATGGTCAAAAGTGCTTCATGGAGGTACGATAACTTCAGAGAACACTCCTGGTTGAAGAGGTAAATGATCGCTTTCTTCTTAGGAACCAGAGTCAGATACAAAGACAATTTCTATAGACTGCAGCTGGAACTTTGCCTCAGAGGCTTCCTATTTTCCTAGAAAATCTCAACAACTGGATATGTCTTAAAAAATACCTATAATCCTTATGAAGTGAGAGATAATATTAATAACATCTTAGAAAGGTAGAGCAAGAGAGAGTATAGAGATGAAAAATAAAATTGGAGATGAATACAATATATTTAACTGACAAACATTTGGAGACTTGTCTTTTACAAGGATATGAAATCTTCATTAGAGATAAACCTATCCATGCACTCACTTATCTATCTCTGTACATATCCCACATATTACATACTGTAAATAAAAAAAAAAAAATCAACATTGCCTGCTTACTATATTTAACTCATATGTGCAGTTCTTTCATTTCGCATAATTCAGAGATGATGCAGTTGTAAACATAATGGTATCTATATATTCTTCCTCCGCTTCCTTTAGTTGTTCATCACTAGTGATAGGCATTTCTAAAAATGATATACTGTTTGTTTCTTCATTTCTATAATTCATGCAGTTATCTGAAAATGCAGAACAAGTTGGAAACATTTTGATATACAGAGCTTATAGTACCTTGTGAGAATTTTCATTTGCTGCCACCATTTCCAGTGTGACATCACACAAGGAATGACAGAAAGATTAGTTTTATATGAAATTTGTGGTATTTTTCACTGAATGACAGCAATGAAGTGTACAATTTGCAAGATAAAATTACAAAAATGTTATTAGTTCAAATGCTAGGCTGATGGTATTTTATAAATTATTGCCTAAAGCATTAAAAGTTTAGGACAGATACCTGGGGCGTATAGATAGCTTCAAAGGATGGTGTTTCAGAACCTATTTCATTTCCTAAGAAAAATTAACTGTTACTTCTAGACAGAAATCACATAAAATCAAAAAAGAGAGAAACAACAGCACTAGCAACAACATAAATAGTACATTTGTAATCTCAAGAAGTCTGACTAATTCAGGTCATTTTTTAGCTGTGCTTATTGCTTTACCAAGGAGATAGAAATGAGACAGTAGACATAACACTCTCACTAAAAGAAATCACGTAATGCTTTGTGGTTATTCTATGTACAGAATGGTGCTATAAATGCTTTAACTCTCTAGTTCAGTAGTGCTATATCCTCCATGGATTTTTTATTTTTTTTTCTCTTGAAAGAGTAAAACAATTCTCCTATAGTAGGTATCCTTAAGACATAACATGCTTTGCTTTCAAGAATGAGGAAAGTCAGACATTCACAGTGAGGAAACCTCTTTCTAAACAATCCTTTCTGTACATTTAAAATGATACTGCAGATTTCCCACCACTGAATCCTGCTGAAAAACTCTTGGCGCCAAGGTACATGACACTGCCCCCTGACCTATGTTTGATGAGGTTGTGTCTGAAAGCCAGGTTTTCCCCAAGCAGCATTAATGACAGTAGAATGTTTTCTGTGGTTGGAAAATGCAATTGGAACTGTTTCCATCTGGGTGAATTTCCCACAGTTATGAAGTCAGGGATCAAAGCAAGTTGTTTTCCAGAGAGCAGAAGTGTAATGTCAGCTTTCCTGCCAGGTACAGTGGGGTTGAGCTGCCAGCTGCCAGGGCCAAAGGCCTGGTGTTCTTATGGTGCATCAGAGACTTGGGGCTCTGTGATGTGGGGGAGTAACAGAACTTATCCAAAACATATTTGCATAAATGTGGGACCTGCCATACTTGCAGTGTAACTGGACCTAGGATGAATTAGGATTATCTGATAAAATGACAGTAACAGGTAGATTATGGTTTCTGTTTCTTTTAGATTTTGAAATTCCTCCTACATAAGACCCCTCCCACCCATTTAGGGTTTATAAAGTTATTTTTACAGTTAATGAATTCACGGTTTCTTGGAAGCATTTTATGGAAAATATTGATATCAGGTCATTTTCAAGTATTCACAAGGTTGTCTCTCACATCTGTTTCCTACACTGAATGTATCAGCAGAAAATGCAACAAACAGTCAATATTATGAATTTTACATTGCCTTTTGGATAAACCAAGTCAAGTTCTCAGAAAATAAGACAGAGAAGAAAAAAAAAAGCAGGCAGACTGATATCCTGGTTTTCTATTCGAATATAAAAACGCAATGTTCTGACATGTAAGAAGATCAAAGAATTCAGACAGGCACACCTTTGATGAGCAATTAATCGAGTCTGCAGAGGTACTGTTTTTGTCCTGAAAAAGAAAGGAAAACTATAAGCCTCCTGCACTGAGATAAACAAATTATCAAAGCTTTTGTGAAAATATTTTTTGCAAAGAATTGCTGTTATATTTTACATTAGAATTTTTGTTTCTCTGTTCAAATATAGCTGAATTTAACAAAAAAAAATCACAAAAAAATAACCACATTTTCCTAATAAATTCCTTATCTATAGTTAGAAATGTTTAACTTACAACAGCTTATAAAAGGGCATGAGCAGAACTGGATCTATTTGAAGCTGACAAACTTAAGGCCTGCTTGCCAGAAATCAAGTTAACTCAGCATATCCAAGTGAGCCCTCAGAGACCTATAACTGATGACGAGTTTGAGCTCCTGCTTCCTTTCGACTTGAGTGTGTATTAAAACTCCAAAATGTCAAATTCTGGCATGCTCAGAAGCTGACTAATGAACAGAAATCCATGCAATCTGTTCTACAAAATACAGTCTAGGAGAAGAAGAGTGAATGCACTGTTCAGTCCATTTAAATGCTATCGTTTCTCTTTTTGACCATGAGGGTGTTCATAGATGGAATATGGTTAACTGCATAATCTGTACTAATTTTTGCTGCTTAAGAACTTGAGAACTTAGTAAGAAGTACCTGGAATCACAGAAAGACAATCTGTCTAGAGTACAATTGGTGAGCCATGCTTAAACATAACGGTACCAATATTGAGGTGCTCAAATCATTTTTCATCACTCACCACTTCAATTTGGATTCACTTCTTAAGGACAATCTCAGATTTCATTTGATTTTGGAAACACGTTTTCTTTCTCCAAACTGCTGATCATGCCATTAGTCTGCAGTTGGGAGATACTCACTTTGAAACATTCTGTGTGTGTGTACTTTACTGAAAACAGGGAAGGAGTCATTGGTATAACTCAGTTCAGTTCTTTAACACAGCTGTTGACTTTGCTTTGTCAGAAAAGATGAGAGAACCTAGTGCTAAAAAGTTTCTCAAAATTCAATGTTTAAAAACCCCTGTAAGCTGTTAATTAAAGTTGCCAATGGGATGAAAAACTTCACTTTTTGAAAGCCCCTCAATTGCCATATATGTTTTTAATAACATTTCTGTTGGTACTTATTTAAGCCAAAAAATGTTTTGTGGTTTAGTAAATTAGCAACTTATCTTGAGCAGTCAAAATGATTAGTCTTATTTGATGAAAATACGTAGGGGAAATAATCTGAGTGATTTGTCTAGTAGGCCTCAAGTGTCAATAAACACTTGTCCATATTAATGATATGGCCACACCAATTCAACACACACACATTTCACATAAAATGAACTTGGTTTATAATCACTATGTATGGTGATTTTAGGGGAATATCAGCATATTATGAAATCTTTACAGTTTTCTACTGACTAGAAAAGGAATTTAGGGTCTCACTTAAGCAGTTTTCTTAAGTAGAAACATTGCTTTGAAGGGTAGGATTGGGGTGCTGGTCACTCCAGTATATAGACTGAACCCCTCTGTGAATAACAATCACACTTCTGATTGTGGCAGAATTTCAGTCTCTAAACTTACAGTTTTACTTTACATCATTTTAAAAGGCAGGACCAAAATGCAACAGTATTTCCAGGCTACTCATATTTAATATTCTAGCAGAATTTAATAAAATTAAATGGTTGCCCTATTTACGCAGAATTTATGATAAATAGTTTTGGGGTTTAAAAATATTTTTGAGCTTTTATCCTTCACTTGACAGCTTTCTTACAATAAATCAACATTATAAGATTCCCTATTATACCCTATTATAGTGATACAAGTTTTTGCCTTTGCTAAACTTTTATTACTACAGTACTACTGCCATGTTTAGTATTATGTGTACACAACAATTTCTTTAAAATGAAAATTTAAAAAAAAAAAAAAGAGAGAGAAGCTAGATATCATATGTTCAAACAATAAGAAATATATTTTAAAAAGGAGTGAAAAGAAGGAAAAATTATAGAAGATATGCAACAAATAAAAAAATTAATAAATACTGACCTTAAAGGATGTCAAAAGATCATAGAAGGGTTGGAAGGAGCCTTAACGATCACCTAGTTCTAACCCTCTCTGCCATGGGTGATGTTATGAACTAGCAAATCAGGAATCAGGTCAGTCTGCCCTGGCTCCATCCAACCTGGCCTTGAACATCTCTAGGGATGAGGCATCCACAGCTTCTCTGGGCAACTTGTTCCTGTTCCTCACCACCACTTGAGTGAAGAAAATCCACCTAATATCTGATCTAAATCTCCTCTTCCTTTAGTATAAAACTATTCTTCCTTATCCTATCACTATCTGCCTGTGTAAAAAGTCTGTCTCATTCCTGATTATAAATTCTCTTTATATACATGCATATAATTTACTGTGCTTTCCCCTTGCATATACAGACACTACTAGGTATTGTATCACTGTATCAAAAAAGATAATTTGAAGATGATATCTCAAAAAGAATCCATTGTAATGCAGATGTCTGTAACACATTTTTATAACATTAAGTTGGACAGATAATCCATTTTGTGACCTACACATGTTTCTGTCTGTTTATTTAGAAGAACTCAAACTGTCAAGGCCAGGCTGATCTTTCTGTAACTGGCACTTATTAATATACCATTTCATTGCAAATTGTGCTTTGATGATGTAAAATACTATTTCTCAACAACAGTATGCATCTCAGATCTGTAGGTGTACACATCACAATGTTTAATAGATAAGAAGCTTAGAGGCTGAAGGCTTTTCATCCTATCAGAATTTATTTCTTCTCCAGAGTTCCAATAACCCCAGGGAATCATCTAATGTAATTGTTTTTTGAATGGCTTCAGTGATTTTGCTTTAATGACAATGCCCACTGGGCTGCTCCACACACTTATCTTTTCCACGAAAAATTGTTCCTTGGAGTTTATTTATTTATTTAGTTAGTTAGTTTAGTTTTGTTCAGTTTGTTTCTGAAAGACAAAACAAACAACCAAAAAAGCCCCCCATCTTTTGATAAGATGTATACGTCATTGAAGACTTCATGTGTATTATGTGATTGAAGAACATTCTTTAATAGCGTCTAATACGATATTATTTGCTAATGCATTCCTCTATCTGCATACGATGTGTGGCTGATGGTGATTGTTGATTATAATTTGCTGAGAAATACTCAATATACAGCAATGTATGTTCCATACTGGATCTACATTTATCAATTGAGAGCAACCACAAGCACTAGATTCTTGTCAGTAGGAGGTTAATCTAAGATCTTCTGTGAAATATCAGTGTGTCTAAAATCTTCTAGGGAGCTAAGGTCATCCGTGTCTCTCTAAAATGACAAGAAGCCTAAAAAATGAGATGACTCTGATTTTCATATCACTGAATTATCACCGTGTAAAAAATAAATCTAGCTTTAAGAATACCCACCTACTACATTGATTTTTGCTCTATTTTCTGAGGAATATGGAAATGAGCAGAGAATTAATAGCTGTGAATGATGATGGGTTATGACTTGGGTAAAGTTTCTCATATTGTATCAATGCCACAAAGTTGCTTTTACTTTGAGGAAAATCCACAAAGAAATTTAGGTATTATACTGCTACCCAAAGAAGGTCAGACTGAAAATCAACATCATCCTCAACTGAAAAAGCAATACAAATTATCTTGATTGTAAGTATCCCTGACATGGAGTGAAATTATTTGCTGAACACAAAACACAAAGAAAACAACATTTCCCATTTATGTATTAAAATAGTTCAGCTAAAACTGTATGATGATTCTCAAGCTATGTGATGATCCAAAGGGAAGCTATTTTTAGATGTTTTCTCCATGTGTATATGCATTTCTGTTCACATATAGATTCACCAGGGGCTTGAAGACAGAATTTTCTACCATTCCTTGTTGTACCATATCTCCCAGTTCTCTGCTCCAGAGCCCTGTTCCCTATTTCAGCCAAGGATTACAGTTTCTAGTTCATCAATTCTGATTAACGGATACTGGAATATGAGTAGAAGGAATTAGACTGCGCCAACTTTTGCCTAGTGTTTTCACTGAACAGGGACTTAAAGCTGGCATGTTTTTGTATTATATAACAAAAACATTTTGTTTTACATATGGAACTTTTCAACTAAGTTGATCTAAAGAAGTTTAAACTTAATGAAATAATGACCCACTGATTACCTGAAATGAAAACAGACAGTAACAAGTTCAGTTATGCGTGAGTCTTTAAGGTGACTGAGCCCGAAATACAATCTCAGATCTATCTCTTGTCTTAGCCTGAAGACACGATGCTGTACTGTGGAATTCATAGACTCAGAGACAGACATTCAGATTTTCAGACATTTCTTTGGATTTGCACAGTCCTGCACAAACAGAAGAGCTGAAGAGAAATAGATCAATAAATAAAAAACAAAACCAAAACCAAAACAAAACAGGTAAATAAATGAAAAAAAACAGGCAAATAAACAAACAAACAAAAAACACCCTCCAAAACCAGAACAAAAATGTATGATATTCTAACAGTTCTACATGAGTCAAATGATCTACAATACGGAAATCCAATGTTTTGATGTCAGCTCTTTTCCCTAATTTTCCCTGTGTTAATACTCCTGTTTTCATACACTCTATATTCTATACAAAGTAGAGAAGAAAAACATTCTGCAGTAAACCTTGAACAACAAAAAAAAAATCCTGAAATAATCCTGCAAAAATCCTGGTGGGGGCAGGGGAGTCCAGTGGAAGTGACAAAACACTATAAGTATTACAAGGAAGGCCTGAAAGATGTTTTGTAATAAATGATCCTTGAAGAGGTATGTTTATACATATCGATATGCACTGAAACACTGAAGTGTGAAGCCTATTTTGTATGAGTACATGATGAACAACTTTCTGGCTCTGGAAAGGGCAGCCTTCTCAGTGGCATTCTTAACAGGTGAGTGTTCTCCTCAGAAAGTGGCAAATGTGCGCTGTAAAAGGCAGTGACAAACTCCCACCAATAAGTAAATAAGAAAATCCTAACAGCAACATTTCAGTCTGCAGTTAAGCTCACAACAACAAAATCAAATATTAAGAACAAACAAGCTTCAAAGAGTTCAGGTTAAAAGCTCTAGCTGTGGTAACCCTGGAGCTTTTGGGATTTCATTAAAAAAGGTAGTCAGCCCAATGCGACCTCTTTTGATCGTTCTTCACATGCCTATTATATATATTCAATTGTTTATTAACTAGAAAATATTCAGAAATCTTCAAGATTCATCATCAAGATGCATTTTATATATAGAAGAAAAGCTGCTAAGATTAAGATCAGATAATTGACTGAAGATGAATAAGAGTTTGAATATCTAAAGCAATAAACATTTTAAGGAAAAGAAAAATAATACTAGTGTTGAATTGTTAAATCAGTGAAGTAAGACTTTGTTCCCACAAAACAATTGGTTTAATTCCAAAGAGGAAAACACCTTAAGTATATAAAACATTAAGGAGGCAAAATGTTCTACTATAGTCATTAAAAGGAGTGGCACAGTTATCTGTATGCATGAACATTTTACTGGATCACATAAAGGAGTGCTTTAACAGGTACATGCTCAGGCATCATGAGATGTTCATGCTGCCAAGTGAGTGGAAATTACAGTGTAACTGGATCTCAAGGATACGATGGAGTTGATAGTACTGCTATGGGTCTTTAAAGATAGTATGTACCAAATTTTTTGCTTTATTGAAGTACGTTTTAATTTTAAAGGCATATAAATCTTGTGGAACTACCTCCTAGAGTTTGTGACCATAAAATGGAGATGGTCATATTTCCCTGTTTTGCACTGATATAATCAAGCTAAATAAACAAAGGCAATAAGATATTTTAATACTGTTGTAAGTGACTGAATGAGAAAACTGACATAAAAGAGGAAATACAATGATTTTTCTGTGGATACAATAGCTGAAGTCGTTAGATGGCCTTCAACATTAGAAGCTGCTATGTTTTCTGCTACTAGAAGGTCTGTTTGGATTCTCTAAATATATGAAAAGGCTGAATTTCACTGAAATTAGTATATTTCATTCAGATTTATGGTTGAATTGACAATACTAATTTTATTTATCTTCTGAGATTGCAGTCTTTCTCTTCTTCCTCTTCTGTGAAGGCTCATATTCATGACTTCTCCTTGGTGATGAAAAAGGGAGTTGTTTTTTGTGAAATATTTTTTAAATATATTGCTTGAACTTCTAAAAAGGGGTGACTATTTTGTATCTGGAAATCTGAAACTAACAAAACTGATGTGTTCAGTAAAAAAAGAAGGAAAATAATTGCCTGCCTAGCTGATGTATAGTATAGCAAAATTTGAACATTTTAATATCTCAATGAGCTTGCATTCAAGAGCGCGAAACTTAGCATAAATTTACATAAGAAATAATAATAAAAGTGCTTTTTATAAAGTATCTAGGTTAAAATTTTTTACCAAAACAAACAAACAAGGAAAAAAAACAAAAAAAAAGCCCTCCTCTCATCCCTCATCCCCCCTCCAGAAAAAAAAAAAAAAAAAAAAAAAAAAAACCAACACAGGCAGTTTCCATGGATTTGAAGGCTATTGAATTTGTATAAATCTAGCCTGCTTTATGTTCTTTAAAATGTCACTTTCTAATTATTCAATTATAGTAGATTAATTGAACATCTGGGAATACATTATTATTATTAGTTTTTCTTGTAGGCTTAGCAAGCAGTCAATGAGACAGCAAAGAAACTGGCTTCAAAAGTAATGCCTCCTATTTTATTATGTTGAATCATGATATCAGAGACAGATGCATCTGCAGTACGGCAGTAGACACTGAGCCTTCCTGATGATATTCTGTTGCATTTTGTTGCCATGTGACAGATGGCAGCAGAGGGGTCTTCTGACAAATTGGTGACTGACATGGAAGTGCGTATGAAACAACGGTGTAAAATCAGATTCCTCCATGTGGAAAACATTTCACCTGCTGGCATTCACTGATGCTTACTGAATGTTTCTGCAGACCAGTATGCGGATATGAGCACAGTGAGGCAATGGGTAGTGCTTTTCTGCAACAGTGCTATTATAGCATTTGTGAAAGAGTGGATTACTTCTGCTGGTGCAGAACTGCAACATCTGCAATGTCCGGAGAGGGGCTTACAAAATTAATAGGAGATGATGCAGTTACCACTGTCAACTAACATTAGATGAAATATGACTCCATCATACATAAAGAAAATTTATGAACAGAAGCTTTGAAAATTGATTATATAATGCAAATTGTCATCAAAGCTGTGAATATCATAAATTCCAAAGGATTGGATCATCACCAGTGCCAGGAGACCCTTAAAAGTTTGAATTCTGATTATGGAACATCATTTACTTTTCTGAAACAAGGTTGCTAAGTCTAGGTAAAATGTTAAAAAGATTTTATGATTCATTAAATGAAATTAAGTCCTGTGAACAGTGTGAAATATGCAGCCATGCTTTCTGTTTCAATAAAGGAATAGTTGTCAAGATTGCTGAAAAAATAGTCAATTTGTTTTGTATATTTTTGGTTCACATAAAAACATTATCTGTAAATTTTCAAATGGAATGTATAGAGTTGTAATCAGACATTCAACACAAATAATAAATCGATCATTTCTCTTTACTAGACTATTTGTAAACCTGTCTTACCACAGAAACATATCCCTCAATTCATAATCATGCCTTATTCATGTCACTGCTTTTTGGCAGTACATACATCTATGTTTTCAAGAACAAAGCAAAGGAAGAATAAAATTAGTTTTGAAATATCTAATGAACACTTTGAGAACTTGCTAAGAATTGCAACCACTGTCATAGAACCAGACACTGATGCATCATTTTCACAAAAAATAGGTCAAATATTCTACTTGTTTTATAGATTCTTTTGCACTCTTGGTTATATTTCTATGTTTAAATAACAAATATGATTAAGTACATCATGTATGTTTAATTTTACAGAAAATAAATAAATAAATCAATCACCAAAATATTGGTGGAAATAATTTCAAGGTAAAGTCTAACACCATAATGGCATAAGTCTTGTTATCAGGAGACAGGAGATCACTGAATCGTAGAATGGCTTGGGTTGAAAAGGACATTAAAGGCAATCTAGTTCCAACCTCTCTGCCATATACAGGTTGCTATTCACCAGCTCATGCTGCCCAGGCCCCATCCAACCTGGCCTCAAACCCATCCAACCTGGCCTCAACCAGCTCTAGGGATGACACATCCACAGTGTCTCTGAGCAATCTGCTCCAGTGCCTCACTGCAATCTATGTAGAAATTTCTTCCTAATATCTTACGCAAATCTCCCCTCTTACATTTTAAAACCATTTCCATTTGTCCTATCCTATCAGACTGTGTAAAAATTCAATCTCCCTCCTGTGTACAAGCTCATTTAAGTACAGGAAGGCCACAGTGAGGTCTCCACAGAGACTTCTCTTTCCCAAATTGAGCAAGCCCAACTTCCTCACCTTTTCTTTCACAGGAGAAGAGCCCCAGCTCTCTGATTATGTTAATAGCCCTTTTCTGGCCTTCTCCAACAGCTCCACGTCTTTCTTGTGCTGGGTACCTCAGGCCTTGATGCAGTATTCCAGATGCAATATTACGAGGGCAAAACAGGGGGGAGTAAAGACATACCTTACACTTTTGATGACCCCTCTTTTGATGCAGTCCAGGATACTGTTGGCATCTGAGGGGAAAAAAAAAAAAAAAAAGTAGGGAGTTGCTCTAATATTAAAAGTATAGTTAGCCCATGCAGCGTATTAGCATATGTGCCCTAGAGATTGTGCTTATTCGGAAATAAAGAGAGATCTGTATTAAAGAAAAAGAAAAAAGAAATATTTTTAATCAGCAATTTAGATAGTGTGATTCTCAACATGCCAGACTGGTAATTAAAAAATTTGAAAGTGAAAATGTGATAGGAGATGACATTATGCATATGCTTAGAGGAAAAAGAAGTTAGATCATAGAACCAAAATAATTTAAGATTATATTCATGTTGACAAAATAGTCAACAAAAAATGCAGTCAACTGAAAAAAATCAAAAACTCAATAAATGTATATGCACCAAATCTCCATTAAAGAGATGCAGTATTCCTGGAAAATTTAAGGTCATCTTGATGTGGTTATCAGAGTAGGACACTATGGAATAACAGAAGCAAGTATCAAAGCATAGTCACTTCCTGCAATTCCATCTGTTTTTTTTTGAAAAGCCAACTTTCTTTACCTTGTTTTCAAAAGAAACCAAAGGAGGTTTTCAAATAATCCAAGAGGAGATGGACACACTTTCCATTTTCCTTGATAATTGCAAATAACAAAGCTGATGTATTTCGTTCAGAAAATCCATGTGCAGCATTGTACTTCATATACTGAGTGTTATGAGCTATTGAAGAGGGAAAAAGTAGCTGTAGAAGATTTCTGAAACTCTGCTTTTGAAGACCTGACAAGTTAGGATGTGAGAGAAAGCTGAAGAATAACAATGATTCAGTATCAATTTAACATATTCCTTTTTAATGCAAATATCTAAACTTTTTATGTTTGTTTTTTGTTTGTTTGTTTTGTTTTTCCTACTTCAAACTCAGCCCTGAGAGAAATGGAGGAATGGAACTTATGGGCAAATATCATAAACTCTTCATGCAAACTAAGAATTTATTTTCATGTGCCAGATTCACATACAGTCTGATGTTTCTATGAGATGAAATGATTTTAACACTTCAGGAAAGATCTGAGAAAATGAAATTTGAAGGAAAATATGAAAGGAGAAGAAAATTATGGATTCTAGGTGTAATGGATCCTCAAAGAAGTCATTAAAAGACACCTGTTGAACAGAAAATATAGCTCGTATGATAGAGATGAAATCTGAGGTCAGACATCTGAATAGAAGCAGGGAAGCACACTGAAACTGATCTGAAAAGACAATAAAAATCACAGTAAATGAAAACAGATTAGAAAAGTTTTAAAACAGATGCAATTTTGTACAGACACTACAGGTTGAATGTATCTTAACAACAGGAAAAAATGTTGGCTATATTGTCAGCACAATTTGATGTCATATTAATAGATTTGTTTTACACATTACACATCAAGAAAGGGTCACATAGTCTGACCAGTAAAAGGGATAGAACCTTCTTAAATTAATGCTTGTTTGAACTGGAACAAATCTGGGAAAATAAAGTAAGATCTTAATTTAAACATTCAGATTCATGATGAATATATCACTCCTCTTGGCAATGTGTTTGAAAGGTTGATATCCTCCTTGTTTTTTCCTTTGTTTTCTCTGTGCAGAATAGTCCCTTGAGCACGCTAACCTTAGTTACATCTAAGTTTTATCCAGGAGCGTTATCTGGAGTGAGCCAGATTATGTATAGAGAATGTCAGGAAATCATATCCATATGAACGAAGTTATTTGTCAAGATCTCATGAGCTATGTCTGTTCTTTCACATGAAAAATGGGTTTTAGCCTATTTGCTTTTACAGAAATTCCGTTAGAACCTGAAAGTATCAATTGCTTACCAAAATAGTGTCTCTAATACTCTCAAGACACCTTAGAGAATAGTTCTCTGTGAAAACTGTTGTTCTCTGTTAGATTCTGTATATATTTGACTAATTGCAAAATTCACCTTGAGCATCGTTCAGTTGTTGTCAATCAGATGGGCAAAAAGTAGTGGTCTCATTTCTTTCAAAGTAAGATAAAAATAGATGATCTGAGTTATACTTTCTCTCATTTTCCTCCCAAACTAACACTAATATTATTTCTGAACTGCAAACTATCTGCATTATTCTGATTTTATACTCTGAGGCACTCCTTTTCAAAGGAAGATCTTGCTAAATTTGAGGGGTATCCTTGAGGAAGATTCATTTTAATAATATATAATAACAAGAATTATTTTGCCTTTACCACAGATTGTCACAGTGTATTTGATTGTCAATCAAGAAAATACTTACTTATTACTTCTTCTTCTACGTCATGAAGTATTCAAAGCTTGAATTGCCTGTTGCACTTCATTGTGGTACTGGAGGCGAAAGTGAGGTTTAGATATTACACATGGCATTATATTTAGCACAAATCTATCCTCTATTTTTTATTTTGTTAATCAGATTGGATTACTCTTTTCTTTAGACACCTATAAAACTGGTATGAGAAACAGAGAAGTCCTCATGTATTTTAAATAAATAAATAATTAAATAAATAGTTTCAGCAACAACAGAAAATTAGGAAGCTTTAGCAAATCTAAGTGGGTATTTGTTTTAAAAGTAAAATTCATAGCTCTACATTACTCCTGTCTTCTTCATAGTGTTAACACTGCTCAGGAGATCAGGCCTAATGTAGTTTCCACTGTTTTGATCTATAAAATTAAATACAGAAGAACTCATAGAATTGCCTGAAGTACAAGCATGCCTTAAATATCCCTAAAACTGTAACTTATTTTACTATGACTAATTCTCTATACTTGGAATCTACACTGAGAACTCTTTCCAAGTAATAAAGATGGGACAGTCTCATCTAAAATCTGATATTAACTACATCTCCTTTTGAGCTATTCATACTAAATTCCCTTTATCAGTAAATTGAAAGAATAATCTCCTCTTAAAGAATGTATTTCACATGTGTTAGGTGTCCTTCAATTATATCTATTTGACTATGAAGGAATCTGTGTGACTACCTTCAAGGTACATATCCACACTAAGTCAAGCAAATCCCTCTCTGAATGTAAGAACGTCCTTTAAAAAATGAAAATAAAATATGATTTGGTTTTTATTTTGGTTTCAAAGCAGTGAAGATGTTCTATACTTCTCTCCCATCTTTACCCAAAGGTCTTTTTCTATGGCTATATGATAATACATATTCACCTAGTCCTACTCCTTGGCAATTCATAGAGGGAATGTTCAAAAGATGGCCTTCTGGATGAGCTCTGATGGTGTGCTCATAGTAAATAAGGAAGTCAAATGCTGTATAAGGAATGATTTAGCAATTACTTCCCCAGAGTTTGACTACACTGTTTCTCTTATAACTTCTAGGTTCATCACATGGTAACTCTTCCATTATAATGTAAGAACAATAGTATGTAAAATATTTTAATGCTTTTATACGTATGCACGTTATTCTATTCAGCTTCTTAATAGTTAGCTTTAATAAATGGTTCCATTGTTTATAACATGCTCTGCAGATTTATGGGTATTTTCTAGAGGCAATGCAGCAAAGTGGTTAGAGAATCACAGTTGTAACAATGACCGACGTGAAAAATGTGTTAGGTGATGGGGAACAGGTGCATCTTAAGTTTACAAGAACATTTGTTTATCAGATCTACTTCTCTGTAGGTATTTGTAAAGGGCAAGTTCATTGTTACCTCAAGACTGCTTTTAAAACACTTTCAGACTTTCTGCTCCAGTTGAAATCCATTTGTTTCAGCCATAAGCAGGGCAGTGTGACAGATACCACCTGCTGTGACACTTCGTGAGGCAAATCATTGCTCAGGAAATATAAGATGATGAGAAATCCCTCACTTTGATAAAAGAATATGTACTTTGAAACAGGAATGGAAGACTTAAAAAAACATGTCCTGTTATTCTGTCACTTGTGTAGTGATAAGTAAAGAAACCAAACACAAAAATTTAAATACTTGTTTACTAGCTACTAACTCTTGGAGAATGGAAGTGGCAGTTTCAAATTAGATTCCAATTTTCAGGTGTTTTAAATACAAAGTAATTATAAAACAAAAGAGGAACCAAATCTCTATTACATCTGTAGAAACAAGGATACTGACAATTCAGAGCCCCAGAGGAGTATAAGTAGGAAGTTACTCTTTGTCCAATGACAATGACACATTTGATGATATAAAATGATCAATTGTGGGCTATTATACTGTTACCTGTTACATTACACAAACTCAGTTCTCCAAGCTGAAGTGTGTGGGAAAGTGGAGGAGTGGTGGGAAATAGATTTCTGGAAGTGAACTGAAAATTCTACAACTCCCTTTTCCTGAAATTTTTTCTGAAACCTGCTTTGTATGTCTGTGGGAGAGATGTGTATAATGCAATTCTCAAGCTCATTAAGGAGAAATTACCAAACATATTTATCTGAGAGAACAAAGATGTTCTTCACTGTCCACCAGTGTTCTTGCTACAACTGCATATAGCACTGTCTGTCATCTTCTTCTGTTTTATATACCACAATAAATTTGATTTTAATAGATTTTTTTTTTTCCGGTATTTGTAGTTTTGTAAAATTTCTGTGGAAAATTAGTCATTTCAAATCCTGCATGCCGTACAGCTGAGCCAGACAATCCTATAAAGACAGTAAGAACACAAAGATGGAAGAAAATCTCATAAATTTCATGCTAATGTAGATAGACCCTAGGGGGTTACAGGCTTGCTATTGTAGATTCTCTCTTTGTAGCAGTTAATTTCAAGTTCTGCCAAGTATTCTAAAACAAATGTCCTCTCCTAAAATCTAGCCTAATAACAAAGCAGTCTGATACAAACAAGCAATAAATAGGACAGGACACATAGAGTTAATTTCAGAGAAAGTTTTACATAAATTTCAGTAAAAATTTTGACTTTTTAAAATAATTTAAACCGAGGTTGAAATATTGTCTGATTTGGCTGAGAGTATTTGAAATGTGCTTCATAGTAGCTTCACCATAGTATCTAACTACTAGCAGATTCTAGCAGGTATGTAGTTGTTGTGCATTAAAAATACCTTCAGTGTGTCACTGATAAATTCATGGTAGTAAGTCACAGAATCACAGAATGGTTGAGATTAGAAGGGACTGATGGAGGTTTTCCAGTCAAACTGCCCTGCCCAGGAAGAGCCATCTGCAGCAGGTTGACTTTTGAAGATCTCCTTGGAGGGAGATTCTGTGACCTCAGTGGAAAGTCTGTGCCAGTGCTCTATCACCCACACAGTGAGGAAGCATTTCCTCACGTTCAGACAGAAGCTTCTGTGCTCCGGCTTGTGCCTACTACCTATTGTCCTGGGACTGGACAGCACTGAAAAGTGCAAGAGTTTGTTTCTGTTCATATTCTGTTTGCACCCAATTATTAATAAATTGACAATTTATTGTTATTATATATATTTTTCATGATTTCAAGTATATTCATCCCAACTGTAAAGCAGGGTAGCATGTCTGTATATAAGCTGTTAGTATTTTATCTTTTAGTTTTGATGAAGAGACACTTACTGCCTAGAAATGAGATATATCCAAGTTTAGAGCTGAGAGTAGATTGCTTTGGCGTATCTGCAAATGCCACTGACAACATCCATTGGCCCAGGTGACCAGATATAACCCATTACTCAGGGAAAACATGAAGGGAACACATCACATATAGGCTCCAACCCAGGGGAATTTCTTCTTTTGTCTGTTACCAGCAAAGACATACTCCAGCATCAATGGTCATTGTTTTTTAAAGGAAAGAAAAAACCCAGGCAATTCTGAAAAGGTGAAAAGATTATGGAAGACAACTATTTGAGAAACCAGTGCCATCTTAGTGGCAGAAGGGGGCTGATGCTTGATTTTTGCCCTTTAATTCTCTTCAGGATAATTGCTTTTGCTTGGAATTCAGTGAGCTGATGTCTGTTGCACTGCTGGGTAAGGAACTAAAATATCAGAAGCTGAGAAATATCGAAGGAAGGAGGGTTGGAGGAGTTCATTAAATTACCTCCCAGTTCATCATTTTCTCTACAGCTCCACAAGGAGGCTGAGTTTCTTTGACAGTCTGACCTTTGTGCTTAAGTAGGTTAGCCTGCCATGGAATCTGTCTTTTGGGGCTTTGGAGGCCACAGATACTTTGTGCTTTATAAGACATTTGAAGCTAAAACTTCCATTTGTACTCATTCAGCTTATTTTGAGCTGTTATTCACCTCTTCCACTTATCCTTGCTTGTTCAGCCTTGCTGATTTCTTTCTTAATATTTTTATGCATTTCTTGCCCAGATGACTTCCAGGAAAAAAGTCAGGATCAAGCATGGAACATTACAGTGACTTTAGGCAGTGGCTACTTCTTTTCCCAGTTATCTGACAGTTGAGATGTAAAAATCCTCCCCAGCTTGCCAATAGAAAACTCAGTAATGACTCAAGTATCTTTCCTGGTAAGTTAATTAACTTTTTACAAAATTTAATATAAGATTTTATGTTTAAGAACAAGTATGTCATTTTCTGTTTATGATGTTGCATGACTGATATCTAAGAGAGAAACACATGCACACATGCAGATATATTTGTATATAAATATGATTATAAGGATCTTTTTAATAGACATATATGGTTAGCAGTTTGGAAACATATATATATATTTCTAATTGCTTGACAAATGCCTTTGTTCAGAGTTCTGTTTTTAGAACAAGAAACTTCACCAGGAGAAAAAGAAAATAATAATAAAAAAAAACAACTAAAATAAATTATCAAAACAAAACGAAAAACCACAAACATACATGAAAAATCCCTCAACAAAAGCCCCTCCCCCTCTCCCCCCCAGACTCACATAATAAGTAATCTCCTCACAGCACAGCTATAGCACTTAGCAGACAGGAACACTAAGAGATTAATTAAAATGTTGGCCACATCACTCCTAACTGCATCAAGTATCACAAATAGTACATAGTCCACATTTAGAAATAATTAATGGAAATGCTAGCAAATTAACATAATAAATAGCATTGTAATTACAGGAATGATACATACAATTACTAAAGGAATAATCATCGTTAGCAGAAGATCTTTGTTACTGCATTTGTGTTTATGTCATTCTCAGTTGTAATACTCACTGAAAGTTATTTTCAGACAAATGGCAGATTACTACTACTAAAAATCTGCAGACCAGTATTCCTGGCATATTCACAGAATCATAGTGGAGTAGATGATATATGTTTCCTGGTTAATTTGCCAAAGAAAGAAATCCCTCACCAAACACAGTTTTCACTGTCCCAATGTTTTTTTGGACTGAAGAAGTACTATTTTGTGCTTCTCATTCAGTAATTCAACAGACAGAGTGCTATACAGCTCAGAATCAGTAAGTGTCAAATTTTTAACCCATACTTAAATCCTTGTTGCCTGTGTACTCAGATGCATCTCACCATATCCCATTATTATTTTTCTGTGTTGCGGCTGGAGAAATGGCTCTATAACCAACTCCACTAAATCAATGCTTATGTTGTCTTTCTGTTTGAAGCAAGGAATGTGTAAATAGTAGAACTCAAGTCTTCTGTGTTCTAACCTGCAGTATGTCCTAGTCCTACATATTTTGCAAGTACCATATTTGACATTTTCTAAAAGGAGGAACAATTAAGCCATTCATCAGAAGTGAAAAATCTAAGTTACAATCTTTTGTCCCTGTAATTCAGGAGGGAGAGTTGAATCTACCTTTTCATACATTTTAATCGAGTAGAGCCATGGGAAATATTACCTTTCATTATTTCCTCTTAGAGTTTCTTAGGTCTATGGAAAATGCTTGCATTGTTATTCTGATCTCCACAGAAAGCTCAGACCTTAAATATATATTTTCCCAGAATTTCAACAAAGTTTTCTTTTCCATCTTCCAATAGGATATTTCATTTACTCAGGAGAAGAAAAAAAATCATAACCATATTACAAATAATTATATTATTTACATCAAATTTTCAATCAGTTATCTATACTGAAAATTGTGCTTTCAAGACACTGATTAAAAATAACCTATTGGAATTCAGTAATGCCAAACAGAGAATCAGTTGTAGGTTGTTTATTCCCTCTATACGTAATGAGGTTCTGGGGACATATTGGAGATTATATATGAAGCTGTTAAAGCAAGATTAGATTTTCCTTTATTTTCTGCATTTTACTTTCTACTTGGAGACATTTTCTGTTGATTTGTAATGGAAGAATTGGGTCACTAAAAATAAATGCCTGCTTCCATGAAAATGACCACATACCTCCATGTTTCAGTTGTTGTTTTTTTGTTTTGCTTTTTTTCCAATTTGCTATCAATGAATTTATTTAAAGTCTAAAACAAACATGGACAAAAAGTGAAAAATGGGACATGATGTAAATAAAAAAAATCTAACTTTTTGAGATAATCAAAATAGGTTTTCAGTAATATTCATAGGTAATATAATGCTGCTGTTCCATAATAATTAAGTTATCTCAAAAATCTTCATGCTAAACTGCTTTGTTTTGCCCCCAGTTAGAAATTCCCAAATGGCCTCTATTGTTACAAAGGTAATGCTTAATTTCTACATAAAAATAAATAACATAGGGTCAGTTGAATTTTTCCTACTTTTGATACTTGAATTAGTCAGCCAAGATCTCTGTACAACTGTGGGAAGAAAACTACCACAGAGTAACTTCAAAAATCTCTGGAGAAACATGTCTTGATCTGTTTGTAATAAAGGTGACCTATGGAGAGAGCCTAGGCAACCTGATAATTTCAGTGATCAAAACAGAGTGGTGTCAACACTTATTCCTATTTCAAAACCCAACATGAGCAAACTGTCTCTGAACTCAATGAATGTTAAGTATTCTTTCAAAATAGCCTTGAGGTTCTAGTGCCTGCTGTTTCCTTGTTTTCCACTTCCCTTATATCAAAGTTTGTTGTAAGTGTTGAACAAGATTTCAGAAGTTACTTAGGTGCTTGGAGAGACAGAGTGGTATTTAATGGGATTTTCAAGAGTGCTTATCTCCAGATAGATTCAAGTACAAAAGGGATGATCTTGAAAGAAATCTGGGAAGAGAATTTCCCTTCACATCAGTAGAAGTTGAAACAGTCTCATGCATCTACCTACCTCTTGAGGTAACAAAATCTCTACAAGTCCACTCTAGGCCCTTTTCAGTGATTCTCCTGCAAACTGCTGAATTGATGCTTTCCACAGATTTAACCAGAGAGCTCCAAGGAAGTCTTCAGAACTGTGTTTTGTTTTCAGTGACTGCTGCAGCATGGTGATGTGTTTCCTTATATTTTTGAGCAGCAAGATTAGAGAGAGACAGAACTAGGTCATCAAATGGGGCCAGCGGGTGATATTTCCTCCTCAAAATGATAATAAATTAGAATTGTGTATACACTGATACCTTAGAAATAAATTCGAAGAATTAACTTGAACAGACTTGAAGTCTTTCCCAGGACTGCACGATGTATTTCACATTAGAACATAACTCTAGTTTGGTTCTTTTTTTCAGACAAAATTGGAACTAACAAATCAACAACCCCAAATTATGTGCTGTGATCTTTCGTCTATGTTTCTGCTTTTCTTTTCTACCATAATGAACTCCACAGAGAATTTTATTCCTGGTTAGGCAGGGATGTAATCATGAGCAATATGATAAATCATAAACTGCTAGGCATCAGAAAGCCAACTGTACAGCAAAATATATGTTCCTCTAGTTCAATGTCATAGCCAACCAGATTTTAGTATTCAGTAATAGAAAAGGCCCTAGTGCTGTACCTGGGGAATAATCTTTCTTATTTCTATAAAGACCTTTAAGAAACTTAGCTTATTTGTTGGGTTTTGTTTGTTTGTTTGCTTTTGTAGATATAAGACACTTCATTCACTCACCCTAGATGTTTTCTGACATTGCTAATCCTTTTGCTGCAGCTATGTAGCATTTTTTCAATTAACTTTGCACAGAACAATCTGTCACCTCTTATGTGGAGCAGGCTTGAGCACCTGGACTTTGTTTCCACCTGGGAAAATGAATAACTGTGGCTAAAATTACAGAAGCTCAGGGCAGTATGAGGAGCTCATAAAACTTTAGAAGGTGCAAGAACTAGATCACAGGAGTAGGTGATGCAGATGTAAAAGGCCTTGTACACCCCCACCCCTTATTTTTTTAAATCAGGTTGTGTCTAATTTATAACAAGTTAGTTAAATTTAATTATTTAATTCTTGTTTGAGGTTACTTCAGTATGAAAATCCACAAATTTTATAATTTTTGTCTCAGTTCTGACTTTGGAGCTGCACTGAAGTGTTCACTCTAATCGCTTAAAATAATATCTTTGCTTCACAGTATAATTGCAATAGATAAACAAGCTTGCTTTACCATCTCTGCTATGCAAAGCTTTTTCTCAGGCAAGAAAAAAATTATATAAAGCATAAGCAACCTTGGAGTCTTATTAATGACAGTTTATTCAGCTAACAGTATTACAGTATTTGTTAATTAAATCTCTGTATTTCTGTGTTCCTTTTGAGCTCAAAACAACCTGAAGTTATTTGTATGTTAGAAGTGGTTTGCAGATTTCTGTAGGCCTTTATTATACTAATTGTAGGAAACCTTCTATAGACTTTTTTTTTTTCTTTTTTTTTTTTTCAGAAAACAGAAAGGTTTGGGTGAAAGGAGAAAAAATACTGAGGAGAAAAAAATCCTCAGAGTAGGAAAACATAAGATTAATACAAGTCTCAGAATTTCTGTCAGGCAATGTATGGAAATACTTATTCTGCAGTCATTATTTCAATCAAAGCTAGTGTGGAAGGCTTTGTTTTGGAATAGCTTTTTTTGTTGTATTTCCAGCTAACAGTAAACTTAAGAGCAAGGGAAAACTCCGTTGTACTTTAGGAACACTGAATCTCTTGCCATTCTGATATTGGCTAGTGAACCAAGTATAGTATGTGGATACTTAAAAAAAAAAATAAAAGCCACAAAACTTGCTGTACTGAAAGGTCTATCTCAACAGTTTCGGATGTAATAGATGTAATAATCCTGTTAATTCTGTTTTGCGTTATCATGAGATCAAACTTCTGTGTTACAGTAATACTGTGACAATACATTCTGCAATTTAAAATATGAAAGTCCAAAAGATTTTAAAAGATTGTTATTCCTCTGAATGTAGTTTGTAATTGATACGTGAATCTTTGTGTGCTTAACTACAATTGAAACAGAACCAGCATTTTCTTTGTAAAAATGATTTTTTTTTTCTTAGTGTTGGGTCAGCTTGAGCTCATTCTGTGGATCAGGTAAGGTAAAAAAAAGGACAGCAAATCTCTGTACTGTTTACATATTACTCTTGTTTATATAAAAAAAGTTAATGTATTTTTTTATTAAATAAAAATAGAAGCAGGGATTATAAAAAGCATAAGTGTTCCTTTGAAGGAGAGTTACAGAACTTACTTCATCCTCCTCTTATCTCCAAATAAACGCTTTTATTGTTGGGTCAGACAATTGATTGTCCTTATGCTTGTTTTTACTTTCTTTGCTTCCACACAATCCTTTAGCATTCCAAGGAAAGGTGAATATCTGATTTGTTTCTTTTTAAATTTCTTCATGGCATCAAACTGATCTTAGTGAGCTGAAGATAGGAGTTTAATTCCTATCAGGATACAACTGCCTACCTAAATCTAGCTGTTGAACTGTTGTCTAAAATCACTTGGCCTCAGTTTGAAGGAAACACTTGACCTCTGCTTCTGTCAGAAAGAGTACAGGCTATATACATCACAAGAAATTTAGGTACCATAAGACCTGACTGGAGTACAGAGCTCCTTACATTTCAGAGATGTCTTGAGAGGAGTAGGATTTATGTAGTGTCATCAGTCAAGAAGGCTTGCTTGCATCCTCCTAGTGGGACCCCAGCTTCTTCCAAATAGGATGCAACAGGAGGTGGTGTGATTCTGAACTTCCAGTGATGAATAAAGAGAGGAAGAGGTATTTAGCTGAAATATGTTAGTAAAAAATGGCCACAGTTACTACTTTTTCAAAACAGTCCTTGCTCATAATGTTGACTTTGGTGGATTCTTTTCTGAGGTAGCGGATTCTGGCCCTGTGTATTTTGCTTTGGCTACATTTGTCCCATTTCCTTCCTGAATCCAAACTTTGGATTTATTCTGAAACTAAAGGAGTTGGGCTTAGTCTACTGGCAACAGCTTCATACTGTATTATTAAGGTTAATCAATCAAATGATACTAGCTTTTAAAATTATTGTTTGCATAATGTAATATGCTGTCACAGAGTTATGTGTATCAATCTATGTCCATGACAGGGGGGGAAGTAGGCCCGTGGGACCCAAGCCCCTGACAAATGGGAAGGGAAAAGGGAAACGGGTAGGGAGATGAGAGCTGGGCTCAAGGAAGCAAACAGAGAAGCCGCAAAGATCTAAGGAGGAAAGCTTATTTTACTAACTATGATATTGGAATACAAGATAACACAATATAATACAATCTAATTGAAATTGAGGCTAATAAATCAAGTAAAATAAGAGAGAGAGAGAGGTTTCCAAAGACTGCAAAGCTTACGGCTTGGAAGCACATCCATACCCACTGCCAGGCTGTGAAAGAGAGAGACAGTGTAACTTCTGTGATGTGTTTCCCTCTCTGACCATGAGGTCCTCTGGGATGTGTAGTTCTTCTTCTCTGTGCTCCACATGATGTCATGTTGTGGAATGCCAATAGCAAAAATTAGAAAACCATGACATATGCTCACTGGTGATTGAAATCTTTAGAGAATTAACTTTGAAAAGAAAACAAAAAACCCATATGCACAAGGCAGGACTTCTCTCTTTTCCTCCAGCTTCCTTGTACAATTTCAAACGAGACTTCATTTGTTAATTCAATATATAATTGTTAACTAAACAGAAAGACTTCTTAAATCTTGGCATTCAAACTGAGTACCTTAGTTATTTCTAAATCAGAGGATGTACTGAATATGGAAAGTATGCAGTTCCTACTGAATTTTAAAATGTGAACTTGGTGCTGTTTCCATATAGGTCTTGCATGAAACATTTACTGAAACATGTTATTTTCTCTGCCAGAAATAAATTGTATTCCATGTAGTATAATAAATAAATATGTTTATTTTAAACTGAAGAGAAAATATTCTACTCAACACTTTGAAATATTGTTTTTTATGTATGAACCAGTAGAATATAGTATGTGTAAACACAACACTGTCTTTGCCAGAAGATAATCACAAGTTTTGAAACAGCACAGCAACGATGATGATGTGAATAGAGACCTTCTAAAGAATGATGAAAAAGAAAAATAAAGGAATTACAGTTTAGATGATAAATAATAAAGTGTTCAATCTAGTATTGCTAAAAGGAAATAACCATTTCATTGCTAGATATAAGTATTCTAAATACTATGCTTTTGATGTTCAGTCATCTGTACTGGAGAAAGTACTGTTCCTATAGATCTTTTAAAGCTACAGATGTATCTTCAATAAAAGACAAACTACTGTAGTTGTTTAAGAAAGTTGAGGGGAGAAATAGATCCAAAGTGTGTTGCAACATCACAGTCACACAAACACACTTTTTGCAGTTGATAATTCCCTGGTGGATATTAGGAAAAGGATCTTCACCAGAGAGCAGTTGGGCACTGGAATAGGCTGCCCAGGGCAGAGGTCATGGCACCAAGCTGCAGGAGTTCAAGAAGTGTTTGGATAATGCTCTTAGACATAAAGTTTAAATATTGAGTGCTCTTGTGTGGAGCCAGGAGTTGGACTTAATGGGCCTTTTGTAGGTCTTTTCCAACCTTGCTGTTCTATGATTCTGTGATCTTTGTCAGTTTCTTCTAACTCAGAATCTTCTATGAGTCTGTATTTTAAAAAATAAATTAAAAAACAAAACATAACAAAACAACAAGAAAAAAAAACCACAACAAACAAAACCAAAACAAAACCAAACAAATTAAATGATAAAAAAGTACCATCAGAGATGAAGAGTTAACAAGGACTTTTGGGGATGCTGATCCTTGGCACATCCAAATAAATAACAATTTTTTAAAGGCAGAAAATGTAAGTCAATCAGAATTTGTGTTTAAAATAGATTAAAAAGTTTTCGTGTACTTATTCAGATGAAAAGGATAGACAGGAAAATTAACTTACACCAATGAATAGGAAATACTCAATTCTTTCATTTTTAAAGTAAATATATAGGGATAGTAGAGAAGTATTTGTTCAACATCATCATACAAAGCATTTTACTACAGCTTAGTTACTTGATGCGTTGTTTTAGATTGCTTGAGTACTATATTATTGCAATTTTGATTAAGCAGAGAAGAAAACTGCCAATTCATAGGCCTCAAATCTACTGTATCAAGATCAGTAAAGTGTACCAATATGCCAATAAACCATTTAAATAGTCTGAGAGCAGGGGTTTTTTGTTGTTGTTGTTTTTTTGGTTTTTCTTTTGGTCTTGAGCCATGTGATATGAGGTTCAGTCTATGAGAGAAATAAAAGCAAAGATTTCATTTGAGATATTAAAAAGAATAGCTCTCTGTATCATGGCACCCAATTGTGAACTTTATTAAAATGCTAACAATAGCCTGCAGTTACTACAGAATGGAACATAATGACAGATTTCTTCTTTGTATGGAATAGGAAGAATGGTAGAGAGACTTTTAAAATACATTTGTACAGAATTACTTTGTTTTATTGTTTTATATAAAAGGCAATGCAAAGGTAAAACACTCTGCCTACTGGAAAAATACTATGCCTCAAAATTAAAGCGTAAAACTGAATCTTCTCTATGAAGCTTTTTTTTCAAATAGTATTATTGCATTAGTGAAAAAATGGCCCATTTTCATTAAAAAAAAAAAAAATTTTAAAAAAATTGTTACATATCCAAATATACATGAAAATTCAAATCTATAAGGATGAAATACCATAAAAGGCATTTATTTTTGGAGATGGAAATATTTATTGGAAACTACTTAAATGATAGAATGCACCTATAACAAGCTGCATTATCTAAAATTGCTTACATATTCATTTCATCTGTGACAGGACCTCAGAAAACCCAAAACAAAAACTAGAGTTTTATCTCCACTGAAAAAGTAGACATTCAAAATATTTATGAGATCTGTTTTCATTAAGCAAATACAATTTTTACCAAGTATTGAGTATTCACTTAATTTATTCATGATGAACACATCTGATGTGTAATAATATCTTCAGGCGCATTCATACAGTTATTCAAAACAGAACTTACTGTGCCATAGATCTTTATGGAATAGATGAAAGAGGAAAAAATAAATGGATACAACATATCAATAAATGATTTCAGAAGTGGAAGCTAGGTTACTCACTAGGGTCAGGCTAAGGGAAAAAAAGTTTTACTGCATACCTTCTACCTTCTAATCACTTGGTGATACCTTCTTTTTTTTTTTCTTTTTTTTTTTCTTTCTTTTTTTGCTGTTGCTGTTGTTGCTTGTTTCTTAACCTGTCCTTTTATTTGAGGTATAGACAGAGCATGGACATTTGTCACCTTATGGCCTATTTTCTCTGACAATTATAATAGTATACATGAAAGGAAAAGGAAAAGGAAAAGGAAGAGGAAAAGGAAAAGGAAAAGGAAAAGGAAAAGGAAAAGGAAAAGGAAAAGGAAAAGGAAAAGGAAAAGGAAAAGGAAAAGGAAAAGGAAGAGGAAGAGGAAAAGGAAAAGGAAAGAAAAATAATATAACAGAAAGAAAAGGCTAATCAGAAGGAAAGAAAATATCCACTCCTAAAAGGCCATGTTAAATGTGGTTAACAAGGCTCCGGCCTGCTCAGGACAAATAGTTCTGCAAAAATAACATAAATATTTAAATTGTAATATAAAGTATTTACTATACATGCATACACGGTAATATAAAAAGGTAGTGGCTGTGACCGGTTCCTAAAGTAGAGATATTTATAGATGTGACTGCTTTAACTTTGAAATCATTGCATACTTTGACTATATTCCAGCTCCATGGAGAGAGCAGACTGTTCTGAATATTACTTCATCATGCCTGAGCTTTATTCTGAAGGAAGCCAGGAATGTTAGTTAGTAAGGATGGAGAACTGGCATGCACTTGTGGGTCTTCCAGCAGGAAAAAGGCCTGGAGGATACAATTCCAGAGATGCAGATCAGGACATAAAGTTAAGCAGGACAACAAATTGCATTCATCCATGGATTCTGAATGTGTTTGACTACTTGTTTATTCCACACCTAATGATTGCTTATAAACATTCACTGTATTGAAGGTTTCATTTTTATCCTCTCCAGAGAATTGCCATAAATAAATTATTGTCTTCTAGCACCTTCAACAAGAAAAACCCAACTGCAGCATAATCTGCTGCAGAAAACCAGGCTAAGAATGATGTACATGATGAAAGAATAGCAACATAGAGGAGAATGTTCCTGTGTTGCAAAATTAAAACGATAATTTTCCTTGATTTCTTTCAGAGTGTGTTACAGGATGTTTGCTTACTTAACAGTATCTTCAGAACCCTGATGGGATTCCATTTTTTAAAAATTTATTTTTGTTTTAAACAAAGAAACCAAATATATAGGAAACACTGCAATCAGAGAGCTTTAATTTCACCATTAAGCCCAAGTGCCTGTTCAGGTATGCATACTGGTAGACATTCTTAGTTAGATTAACTGTCATCTTCCCAGAAGCTAATGTAGTCTGATTCCTTCTGAAAATCTGTAATACATATGCCACTACCTTTGAAATTCATTGCTTTTAATGCTGCATATTGAATATATTTTAAGAGCTACTTTCATACTTGTTCAAAGAATCTTTAACTTGAATTTCCTGTTTTTTGTGGTTTTTTTTTTTTTTTTTGTTTTGGTTTTTTTTTTTCATTTATTCAGATTTTTCATTAGTTACGGATCTGTAGATGTTGAAGATAGGACATCTTTTCTATTTGTAAAGCTTTCACTGGCCATAATAAATACCATTGCCTATATACTTCATTTAGAGAGGTAAAGCTCATAGCAGCTTTGTGATTTACTAACATGCCAATCTCATTGCATGAGGGACCGTAGAAATCAGATTGCGTAACCCACTCAGATTGGCTTCAAGTTAGATATCCCACGCAAAAAGGGTAACTCCCTCTCCTATGGTTATATGGGGAACTTAGATACTCCATAAAATTGAATTTCTGGTCATATAATATACAATACTGACCATTTCCTAATGGTCCTTCAGTTTTTTAAAGGTCATTCTTTGGAACAATATATTACACTCTGTAAAATGTAAGGCTGGTGATTGACAAAGTCTAAGTTCTCTGAATCTTTTTGACAATTTCACAGAATTCAAAAGTAGGACACTTGGATATTTTAATCATGGTTTCTTGTATATCACTGGCTACCTTGATTAAAGCAGGTAAGACTCAGATTTTAGACTGCACCACTCAGGGAAAAGCAGAGGCTAAGAAACTACCATTTGAAATAAGGTACAACCAACCACTCCAAGGAAATAGTCCAAGTCTTTGGCATTGAAAAGGTGATTCCTCTGCCAATCTGAATTTAAGGAAATACTGTTTTCAATTCCTGTTTGGAATTCATAACTTGTGGAATCAGATTAGGGGATGAAATGTTTGAGACAGGGTCATGTACCTTCTCTGAGATGTTCATCCTGAGTACTCCTTACTTACTTGCTTACTTGGACAAAATATGTATTCATTTTCAAGGGAGAAATCCATAAAGAAGGAATTCTAGATCAGATAGGGCAGCAATATATTATATAGCCAGAAATGCTACAGAAGATAGATATGTTATTCAACTCATAATGAGGAAGATCATATCCAGATATAAGTCTGGAGCAACGAAAAACCCTCACAACAAGCCTTCAGTTCTTCCTGTCATGGTTGTGACAAATGGAGACATCAGTATGCATCTTTTCTTCTATAGTGTTCCCACCAAGATCCAGTTTCAATCTGTACACCAATCCCAAATGAAATACTTATTATTATTCCTATAAGAACATATAGTAATTAAAATAAATAAAAAAATAAATTAAAGAAATATTACTTTTTCCTAGCTTCAGATTAATTAAAAACATTTCCCTACTGGATCTTTCAGATAATGCTATTAATCCTTTCACACATTCTGAATTTCATGTAAACAGTTCCATGCATATTGAGATATCTTTAAAAAAAATCCCAAGATATGTCCTAAAGTCGCGTTTCCCAGAACCATACTTAATCAAGAATTATTCTGATGCTATTTTTATATTTTAAATTTCCTGTGTAGAGAACATTAATGAAATAATTCTGATGTCCAAGGACTAAATCACCATTGTTACAGGCAGAGGAGAGGAAGTGCCTTTGCACTGTTTCCTTTATCATAGCCCTGCTATGGTCAGTATGGTTGATGTTGGCTGATCTTACGGTGGTTCACTTGCTGTTTTCTAGGACATATGTGTTGACAGTGAGAAATCAAACAAGGGTCTTTAGTACTTGGGATGTAGAATTCAAAAATTCCTCTGCTGTTGTCTGGTCAGGGAAACCTGGAAGTAGATGTGTTTTATTTTTATGCAGCCTCCACCAGACGTGCTATACCAACAAGATATCTGAGACTCAAAGAAAAAAAAAAAAAGGGGAAAAAAAAAAAAAAAGAACTTTTATTTCTCACTATGCTGTGGGGATCAATAATCTTCAATAATATTTAGAAACTAAATCTTGCATTCTCTATTCATGCTGTGAGAAAATATACAGATAAAAACTTCTGTCTTACTGATGTATTAGTAGTTGTGCATATGAAATCTAAAGTGATAATGTTCTTAACATTTAAATATAAGAGAATCATCTGAAACATGATTAGATGAGCCAGAACAGCCGTAGGCTGTGATGAGAAAAAATGTTGCACAACTGGGGGAAAAAAATATTTCCCACTTTCAGTCTCCCCATAAAAAATAAAAATAAACAGAAAAAAACAGAGGGAATTCATTATGGAAGATAGGGAAGAATTAAATTCTACAGCAAAATTATTTTGCCTGCGACAGTTCTAACAGGCAAATAAAGGGGAAGTTCAGTAGGAAAATCTAAATTATTTTGATATGGTAAATAGAACAGATGATAAACATAAAATAGGAGTATCTAGATGTGTAGAAAATGTAAAACAAATCTCTGACAACAATGCATATTTGTTTATAAAATTCCTCTTTTCGTGTAGCTGCAGTGTTATAAATTCCTGTTTCCTACTTTCAGGATTTATTGGCTTAAATAATAAGAGTCTGTCTGTATGAAATTTCCCATTACACAGGCAGTACTTTCAGGATCTATAATTGTACAGTCTATGGAGTGAAATTCTAGCTCCTCATAAGAGAATGAAAAAACTCCCTCCTGGTTAACATAAAAGGTACAGGGTTCCTCTTTGTGAGAGCAGATATTCCACTTATTTCCTTCTCTCTCTCTTTTTTTTTTTTAAATTTTTTTATTTTTTCAACCTATCACTCTGATGTTTTACTTTTCATGGGAACCATGTTCTAGAAATATCAGCCAAAGGCACAGTGACTCAGTGATCCTGCTTCAAAAATTTCTTCCTTAGTTCCCCATGAATTCAGAAAGGAAAAAAATGTGCCTAGTGTAGGAAAGACTCTGAATGTCCTTTCTCTGCAGATACACTGGGAGAGGAAATAGAGACAAATTATCCCACTCAGTCCTATGCTCCTTAAGACAGTTTCCCACTCAATCTCTTCTAGACGTGTCTGAAGACTAAAGAGTATTTTCAGTAAATGATAAAGTGAAATATAAGAAAAGAGCTTATCAGTTAATCATCTTTCTTAGCAGGTACAAAAGTAGAATTTCTCTTAAAAGACATAAAATGTTTCTGATGTTCTTTGTTGTTTACATGATTTTGTACAACTGGAGTTGCTAACATCAGTCTCGCCAGTCCCTCATATAGACCAGGCTGAATAGAATAATATGATAGGACTATGTGTAAAAATTATTATCAAAATTAAGATTCCTTACAGTACAAAGTTCTTAATCAGACCCCACGATTACTAATCATTTCAGTTTGCCAGTTGTGTTCACTAACATAGTATCTAGAAGCATTTTAGGGGTCTGATATCTCTTCATTAGTGTTAATTGAATACAAAGGCTTTTTGTAGTCTAAAGTCAAATGTATGCATTGTGGCAAAACTAATAGCACTTCACCTTCATTATACTGGCATAGCCTTAGGAGATAAGTATTTAGAATGTTGTCATAAATAGGTGCTCTCAAAATAAGGTTAATTACCAAGAAAATTACTTCGAATGGAAGCTAGTTACAGAGCCATCAGAAGAACATATTATAACTGTTCAATTAATCAGTCTAATCATTTCTTGAGTAGGTCGAGTATTAAATATTTGCTTTTCTTTTTCTTCCGCAGTCCCAAATAACACAGTAGAGCAACTACTTGAAAATTATGCACTTTATCATTCTAAAAGGTTCCATTCCACTTCTAGTTATCTCCTTACATAAAAAATACAATAAGTTAATTTCTGGTACGTTTCAGATGTTATGAATTGTAAAAAGCATATTTAATCAACGCATGGGAAACACTTTCATAGTTCACAGACACTACCTAATAACGGCAATGTGGAGCTACATAAATATTTCTAAGCTTTTCTCTCATTGATATCTATAATTTGCCAAGCTTCAAGGAATTTACTGTTAATAATTAATCTTGATAATACCTCACTGTTATGTGATCATTACATTACTGAAGTTTCCAAGATATCAAAGATGTGGTGTTTGAGAATAAAGCACTACAGTAACAAACGTGCAAGCCATTCATATTGGCAATAACTGCAGTTTGCGTTTGCCCTATCCTTGCCATCTCTGATAGCTAGACTTCATTTAAAAACTGCTGAGAAGTATTCAGGCACTCAAATTTTCTTTAAAGTTATATCACAGTAGAAATAGCCAATGGATATTAATTGTATATGTGCTATAATATGGTTAGCAGTAGATCTCTGAACTCTTCTTTCTGAGATTAAAAAAGCCAAACAAAAAAACAAAAAACAGAAAACATTTTCTGCTTTCAGCACTTATTCACAAGTGTATTCTCTCTTCTATTCTCTCTTACCTGACTCACTCTAGCTAGTCTGCTCAAAATTATAGCTTCTGCAATTCTGTATTTTGGTGTATTTAATTTTTAATTTTTTTTTTAATTTTTTTGGATTGCCATAACTGGAACTCAGCTCTCTTCATCTTGTTAAATTTTCTTGGATAATTTCTACTTCTACCTTGCCTAAGAATGGCCAGACTAAGCAACTTAAATGTTTGGATCTGGTCTGCAGCTAAGAATATGAGAAATGCGGTGTTAACAAATAACGGCTTGTAATTAGAATCCTTATTTCTATTGCAATGCAAATAAAGGGAATAACATTAAGTGAGTAAGAGTATAAATATCAAAATTCTTACATGATAACTGAATTGCATAAATGAGCTATACCTTGATCTCTCTTGATAGTAGAAGTAGCGATTGGGCCCACTGTTAGGATCTCAGAAGAGACCCGAAGAAACCATTCTGCACTTTAACAAGATCCTTTCTCATTCTCTTCTCCAGGCTGGCTCTTTCAGTCTTTCCTCATAGCAGAGATGTTCCAGCCCCTTAATCATCTTTGTAACCCTACGCTCAGCATGTTGCCTTACATTGAAATGGCATAATGTGAGCTGTGGTTTTAAGTACTGGTGCAGTATTCTAAGGAATCAATATTGTCATTTTGTACTATGACATTACATGGTATTTCCTTGAAATGAGAGGATGTGCTTTCAGCAGCTTCTGATACATCAGTCATGCAAACCCTGCTCAGCTTCTCCAGAACAGGAGTCTATTTGTTCTGCTTGAAAAAATGACTAAGATGCTGCAATACCTGAACCAAATGCATATCCACAGGAAGGTTCAGGTTTCATTCCTTATATTCTCAGGTTCTTCCACTGAGGAAGTGGACAAGTGGCTTCAGAGTGTTTTTCCTGCTGATTTTAATAGAGCATCAATGTCTACTGCACTGCTTCTTTTTCATTGAATTTCTCTTTTTCACTGAGCATGGTCAAGAATGTCCAACATTTTTATTTATTTATTTATTTATTTATTTTCCTACTGTACACCTTCCATTTTGGTCAAAGTCCTTGATCATTGAATTTTATTGGAATTTAGGTATGTGTAGACTTAAACTAGGACATTTCTAAGCAGAGATAGGAATCTGTGTTTAGCTGTTCAGAACACTTCTAGGGAAAAAAAAAATAAATAGTGTGCTTTTTACACTGTTTCAATTAGAAGCTTCTCATATCCATCACTACTTTTTTCATCATGCTATTCATGCTTCAAACATACTTCCAGCCATTTTTATTGAGACCTGTTAGCAAATCCTATTCCTTGAATGGGTACAAAAGGAACTAGCTATATTAAAAATAAGCAGCTTGTGGGACATGCATTTACTCATGCTAATGTCTATTCCCATAGATTTCATTTAAACAAATCCTTACTGTGTAGTCCTTGGATACCTGTTCACAATACACTTGATCCCTTACATCTGCTCAGACATTTTTTCCCCACTTAACTACTCAAGGCTTTTTTATTTGTTTTTGTTATTAATCAGACCCACATCTGTGATTTCTTATATCTTTTACTAAACTTTTCATTTGAAGCAGTGAAGCATAACTCCCCTTCTATTCAACTAGTTATTTTTAATTGATCTAACCAGATGCAAGTTCCTAGTCAGCTAGCTAATTTCTTCAGTTAATGAAACCAGCTGTCTCACAGTCATGTTATTGATCATTTTCAAGTCAAAGCATCTGTTATTCTAAGCATTTTATTGGCCATTTCCTATTGACTCAGATATCATTGAACATAATCATTACACTAGTTTCTTAATTTCATTAATATCAGACATCTCCACTTCTTTTATCACTCTAACACTCAGAATTGTTCTTTAGAAAAGAAGTGCACTCCTTTGGGCAGTAAACAAAAAGTTATTACTGCATCCTCTCTCAAATCTTTCTTTCAGAACATACTGCCAGCATGATGCCTAGAAGAACTTTGCTTTGCAAGAGGCTACAGAATTTCTTTTTTAAACCAAATATTATTTCAATTTTCCTTCCCACTTATAGCTTTCCTTACTTTACTATTAAATATTTATGTTTGATGCTCTTTCAGTAGTAAATTTGAAAATCAACAAGCATACGTCAATTGCTGTTTAAGTCTGAAATAATTTAGAGGAAGAATGTTCAATTAGTTGGGACACTCCTGAATCCAGGAGTCAACAGACAATGTCTACTCATGAAGGTCAATTATTCTGACCACTTGGACATAAGAAGCGATAGAGATACTAAATTTATACCTAATATCTCCTAGCTGTTAGAGGCCAAGTTTACCTTCACTATAAATCTGCTTCAGTCAGTGCTTTCTTTTCCAAGGAATAGAATAGATATATATATGTAAGGAATATGTATATATGTATATGAGAAATATATATATATATAAGGAACTGCATGATAAGGTGAAATTACTGAAATTAATGAATATCCAACCCCACCTACAAAATCAAAATGCTGAAACAGATGAATGGATTGTATACTGGCATATTGCACATGATTACTTCTTACAGTAATATTTACATGTTCTCTTCTAAAAGTGTTCCTTTTATGAAATTGCAAGATTAATAAACCACTTATTTGAATAACATGAAAATAAAATTTTCCACTCAGAAGCCAAATTTAAAAGAATATTGTTAAGAAGTTTCAATCAATATGGCCATACCGCCACCATTTTCCTTTGACGACTTGGGCCAACACTACTAAACGGGAAGCATTATTCTCAAAGCAGCGTAAGCATAAAACCTTGAAAAACACTCTATTCTTAGTGTATGCTAAAAAACTCTCCAACTGAAAAAACAAACAAATAAACAAACAAGGAAAGAAGTAATGTATAGAAATGTGTGGTACTCTCCTTGTAAACTTCAGTTTCAAGTGAGATGTATCAAAAATCGAAACTCCAATATAATGATTTGCCAGTCAGCCTGTGTATAGAAGAAAATGTGAGCACTTCAATAAAACTGCGTTGTTCAGACAATGTTGTGAATACCTAATGCTGATAATTTAATTAGCTGTTGATTGCTGCATGACATAATTCAGGTACAAGCTAATATTCCCAGTTTCAATAGTTACAGTTAACCCTATTAAAATGTTGTTACTGATTAATTATCTCTAGAAGCATTTATTGCTGGGAAGCATGGGAAGCATAAGACTATGAAATGACTATCTCAGTAGTGCACAACCTTTAGTCACATCAGAAGGTTACAGTTAGGGTAAAATATTATTCAAATAAAAATGAGGATTAAGTGAGAAAGCAAATTGATTAATATGCAAAGACACGACAATTCTTAACATAAATATGTGACACAACACAGTCAATGTTGTATACTTATGAACTAAATTTCACAGATGTTGGATAAGGGGAATATGCAACTCAATATTTTTCCAGGTAAAACTAGCAATAGACTTATAAGATACATAAAATATAGCAGTATTCAGTGTTGTTATTTACCACATGTATATATGTGACTGTTACTGCTCATACTGTGTCCATCAGTGCATTCAAATGCCTACTGCAGCAATATATATCAGTCTTACAAATTTTCAGTTCTCAGTGCATAGGTCACTCATGTTGTTCAAGGTTATTTTCTTACTAAGTTACTTGTGTGCCATTCCAAATCAGCAGTTAGCACTGCTTTGGATAGAAACCTCTTCAATATTCCATGATAGATATCAACAAACAGTGTTGATAAAAAGCTTGTTAAAACTTGGTGATTAACCTTTCCTTTAAAAGATAATACTTTAAAGTCTCTATGGCCAATTGCACAGATATTTTGCACAGATTTTGCAGATGTACAGATTTTGCAGAATTGCACAGATATTGCAGATGCTAAAACAGGTCATGGCTGTTGCTAAACACATCCGACCTAACAAAGTTTCACAGGAAAAAAAACCAAAATGTTTTAATGATATTTACAGTGGATACTTTATCCAAAATAAATCAGCAGCTTGTGTATCTTCTTTTTTTATTCTTCTCATATCACTTTCAGTATTGTCAAATACAAACACTTCCAAGGCTCAGTATTTTACACAGAGTATTTTGCAGGAAAGAATCTCAACACTGTTTGGCACATTAATATTGTCAGTTCCGATCAGTAGTTCTCACCATTATTCCAAGCTAAAAACTTAAACCCCCCCACCAAGTACATTAACATAAAAACAAAGAACTATAGTTTTGCTTCACATGAAATACTATATAATTTATAATAAAAGAAAAAAAAAAAGTACTTTCTAGTTGGCTAATAACAGCTGGGAAACTCTTAAAATGCCTTGCGAACACAACTAATTAAAGTGAATATTTATTTACAGAAATTAAAATATTAATTTGCATTTTGAATGAATTCTGTTGAAGTATTTGGAAAATTGCTTTGTGTTTCCTTTCACAAACTTTCCAGTTATTTGCTTTGCTGGAAAATGTTCACAGGCTGAACAGATGAAATCATTTGTGAAAACTGATTTTTGAATATCAAAATAGAAAATATGTTCAGTAATTTGTATGCAATATAATCATGAAGAAAGAGCAAGCTATGATGGTTATTTATTGTATTAAAGATATACAGCAGTGAAACATTATTTTCCAAAACAAAACATTAAAAAGGTACAGAACAGAGTTAAATATTTTATTGCAGATATTTCACAGATGGAGATAATGTTGATAAATTTTTGAATATTTCATCGAAATTCATAAGCTGGCCTATTACTTCAAAATATTCACCCCAATGCACAGAATAGCTTTTTGTAGCTAGACAGTCAGTGGTTTCATATCTTGATGCAGACATAGAACAAGAACATTTTTACAAGTTTCTGAGTTTTCATTCCTTTTTCCTTTCCTTATTTTTAACTTTTCTTCCAAAAGTCAATAAATCACATTATAGAAAATACATTTTGTCTTTACACATACCTGTTATCTGCTTGAGTATAATATAAATAAATTTATACTTTCTTCTCACAAATCTTCTATGATTTTACAATTTTACGTCCACAACTGTGAGATCATAGGAAATTTTCTTTGTGGAAAGTAATTTCAGAAGATTTTTAAGAAAAAAAATAAGACTTCTAAGAACACATGTTTTATCTATTTGAATTTTGATGCAAATGTAATAATACTTTTCATTTTTTTCATTTAAATTTTCTTTGGAATTAATCATTGGAAAGAATATAAACAAAAAATATATCCAGTACTTATTCACTCGAACACCTCAGTTATTCATCTGATGGTAAAAGCACGTTCAGGTTGCTTTAACCTTTGAATAACTGATACAAAGACTACTGTTAATTATGCTAGTTGTCTGAAGAACTTGTTGCTAAAATCATACTTTTTCATCATTCCTGTTAATTCAGTAAAGCATATTTGCTCAAGTTCTGTCATTATCTTCTGTAAAGTTATAACAGCATATACTTATCCAAATTTACATTCTAGCTGCAAAATCTAATTTGCTTGAAATCACTGATATAGGTTTAATTCAACAGTTTGTAATACTCACCATTAGTTTATGTGTCACTGGATGTAGTAATAACACATTTCTAATTTTCCAATACAGTGTATTACAAAATGGAATTTTTGTTTATTCTCATCATTTTTTCTGACAGCAAGTGAATGTTTGGTACCTGTAAGTAAAGGATGAAGAAACTGATTGTAATGATGATGCTTTACGTGAGTAGTAAAACCACATAAATCTCGGGTAATGTAAAATTCATGTTATAACTTAAACATCTTAATTTGTTTCCTAAGGAAATTTAATATTTTCTCAAGGACTAGGGCTGACAAAACAAAGGAAGAAAGAAACAAAAAACTTCAGAGACTGAAGGCAAGTCCTCTATTTTGAAAATATCAGGTGACTTAATGCCTAACTGTGGATTTATATAAACTCCACAGTTGTGGTTTTATATGTATCCAAGTTGATAGAAGATTCTCCTTTTGTGTATGAATAGCATCATTTTCTTAATGACAAGCCTGGGAAGCTTCTGTTGTCTTTATGCAAAATCCATCATCTGTGTAGAAAGTTGTCCCATTAGGACTCGAGTCCAAGTGGACATTTTTCAAAATTGCCCTACACACAGTTTTAGGACAGGCACATAAACAACAGTGCTTACCTGTTTTCTCAATGCATGTAGTAACTTGATGTCAAAGGTAATCAGTACTTTTCAAGCATTACTTATCAAGTTTCTGTTTTAAACTAAAGCTGAATGAAAACAAAACAAAGCATTCAATTTGTATAAAATTCTTTTTAAATATTTGGCAATTCAAAGTGTTCTCCACCTGCTTTTTCTCTTAAGAAATGATAATTTTATGTGTCTGGGACTGGTTTCACAAAGAACTCCAATGAAAACATGTTGCGTGACTGCCAGGTATCTTGGGAGAATATGCTGAAGTGTATCCAAGGCAAAGAAAGCAGCATTTCTCTACAGCACTTTAGCTGTCATTGCATGCTATGTATAAGGATATAGATAGATATACGGACAATGCATATATTTGACCACAGCAAACTACTTCCAACTACTAACACTCCCTTTTTTACCATTCCATTTCATCCAAGACAAAGCACTCTCATGCTTAGCCTCCATTTTTTTTTTTGTGTCTTTTTTTCTGTACATCACTGTAACTTACTTTAATTATAAAAAACAGAAACAAAACCATTGCTATTTCATCTGTGCACAATTTGATTATATTTGTTATACTGCATCATAATTGGTTAGTATAATTTTTCTGCCTTGGCTTCTTAGCCTTGATAATCTCTCTAATCTTTCCACCTACAAAGTTCACACAGATTATCTTTCTAAGATAATTTAACATGGAAGTCGGCTTTTAGGAGTAATTATAAAATCATTTTAGAATTTAAGACTGTCTTAATTAGAAAATAAATGTGCTTCAAAAGTAATTGAATACCTTATGAAATTGCATTTTTAAACTGCGTAATGTGCTTTGAGATGGCATTCACAAGATCCAATTGGAAGATTTGTATTTGATGTTTTCTGTTGTCTGACCAGCAGGAACTGCAAAATTTGCATATGTTAATCAGAATGCTTGGTTGGTGGCCTTGGAAAGGAGTTCAGCCTGTTATTCTCCGCCAGAAGAATAAAATTATCACAGAAAAACTTAGTGGATATGTAAAGAAGTGAAATGAGGTTCTCCAGTGGCAATGCACAGATGTGAAAGACATTTCCTGAGGAAAATCAATATGTGTGTTTATCTGCATGTACCTGCTTTAAATGTAAACACACAAACAATCCCCCAGAGAGAATGGATGTGAAGGATTAAAGATAGCCTCAGTGTCTATTGTAAGGTTTTACAAGGTTTAAAGAACAAAGTATTCAGACTACTAATATATCTAAATATGACATTTTAGAAGCTTGTAAGCAACATGTTAGGCAATGCCTTGACTGCATGAAATGCTGTGATAAAAAGGTTGTAGAAAGGGTGAAATATATAGCTGTTGTCAAATTGTGCAAGTAAAAAGTTATAAGGGTCAAAGCCCAACTGGAATTCAGTTTGATTACTGCAGTAAAAGATGATTAAAAAATAAAAAATAAAATACAATAAAATAATAATAATAATAATAATAATAATAATGATGATAATAATAATAATAATAATAATAATAATAATAATAATAATAATAATAATAATAATAATAATAATAAGCCTTTGTAAATATATCAAGAGCAAATGAAGGATTAAGGAGAATCTCCATCATTTATTGGGTGTGTGGACAAACAGATGAAAATGAGGTTGATGTACCTAATGCCCATTACAACGGCAATTTTGTATGACCTGATAATATTTTTACTACATTTTTTCCAGTAAACAGCTGAAAGAAGAATATGTGTTTTCATTTTCATTATTATTTTAACTTTTCTTAAATAGAAAACAATATTTGCAAGTGATAACAATAGCTCTTTTTCAAAGTTAATTTCATTAGCAGTAAATAGTATTCTGAAGTTTGCTGAAATCAAATTATACAATAGCTTTGCAGTCCATGATGTTGGTTTGACGTAGACACATATATGAGATCTGAAATACCTAGCTGTGATACCTCTATTTATATTTTGTGACAGCTCAAGATTCTGCATTTCCTGTGTAGACTGGCTCGCAGTGTGCTCAAGATGTTTTAGCAATAGTGTATTTGACTCCACAACATGCTCATAGCTTACATATGTCTGCAGCATATTAATGTTTGGAGTACATACACCTATTACTAGTGGTACAGGGAATAAATATACTACAGTCCAGGTAGTAGCCATTATATAGACAATTGAATGGAAAGCAGTGGTACTCTAATTGTAACACTTCATACATGAGTGGAATAATTTTGTATAGTAAAAAACATGCATTTTTTCTGAGTCACTGAAAGTGCTTTCTAATCTTTTCTGAATGGAATTAAAATAATCCACCTTACACATATCTATCTGTATTTTGATGAAGCTAAAGTACTCTGTAGAAGGTAAATAAAGGGAGAAAAAATTGGTTTTTAGTTCAGTAGAATATGTGGTGGAAAATCAATGTTAGCTATATAGAGGACAGTCAGTGGGGTACAAAAATGTAATGGAAAAATGTGTCTTTGAGCTTCTTACTAAAATAACTACAAATAAGTCATTAGCAGTTTGAAAACACAGCCTATTGTATAAGACAAACAAATTAATAAGAAGACAGAGTAAACTTAGTAGAAACCGTTGTTCTTCTGCAGAACTCTAGAAACTAAATCCCGTTTGTTGTGAAGTAATAAACCATTAGTGGTTACTGGCATACTCCTTCAGAATAATCTGTACATTTCTTTGGCGTATTGGGAGAAGAAGAAAGCAGTTCTTTGAACAAATTTAATTCTACAGGAAAGGTTTAGTAGTTTAATTCCCAGACTTGGGATGCAGCACCTCATAGTCAAGACTACGAGAATCTCCATGGAGTACTTTCCTTTCATCTTCAGATAATTAAAAAAAAAGCAAATCAGAATTATATGACAGGGTTTTATTAAATAGGAAGTTTCCCTCTAGATATATTAAACTGATGGGCATCAGTAGCAAAAATCCCATTTACTAACTCAGGATTTTATCCTTATAACTCAGCCTAAAGTTATGTAAACTTTGTGAGTCTTGTTTGTCAGGCTTTTGTATTTTGAAATCCAACTATGTTATGCTCTCATTAAATGCAAGTTAGATGTCATAAAGATGTGTCCTATAACTTCACAGAAGATGGCAGATGAATGCAGGAATCTCAGAGAATTTATTGGCTTTGTCTCCTGGGGGTCAGGAGAGACTAATATGGCTGAACTAATTGGGAAGTCCACAAAGTATTAGTTCTGTTTTTGTAAAAGAAAATTGTTATAGTAAAATTTCCTGTTGGATTTCCAGACAAATTTTGTTTAAATATTATTAAGAAAAACCTGTGTTTAATTTTCAGGAACAATATCAGGAATCATTTTTTACTAAATTAGCATTAACCAACTACCACTTACTGTATTAATAGTATTATCTTTTTCAAATGAAACCTGTTAGAATTATTCAAATGATTACCATTTGAAAAGCATACATTTTCATCAGCAGTAATACAAACCACGAGCAAATGAATGAAGCAGTAAAGCCTGAGGCATAAACCTGGGCCAAAATTGCATCATTACAGCTGCAAGGGAATTATCAGGATATATATTTTGTCGTATGAGGTAGAAATAATCACTGAATTACAAAATGACCGAGATTGGAAGAAACTTCTGGTGATTATTCTGTCTTCTCTTTTCAATCAGTCATGATCCTCTAGATCACATTACCCAGAACTGCATCCAGATGGCTTTAAGCGTCTTCACAACCTCTCTAGGGTATGCAGTCTCCCTCCCAGCAAAGAAGCTTGTTCATGTGTTCTGAAAGAATTTTCTGTATTTCAGTTTCTGCTCATTACTTCTCATTCTGATTCTGGGCACCATTGTGAAGAGTCTAGCCCCAACATCTTGAAACCCTCCCTTCAGATATTCAGATATAGATCAGCTCCTCCTGAGCCTTCTCTTCTCCAGGCGGAATGGGGACAACTCCCTTGGCCTTTCTTCACCTGAGATATACACCAGTCTTGTAACAATTTTAGTAGCCCTTGGATGGACTAACTCCAGGAGCTCCACTCCTCTCTTGTACTGAGAGGCCCAGAACTGGACACAGTTATTGCTACAGAGACCTCACCAGGTCCAAGCAGATGCGGAGGATTCCTTGCCTTGACTTCTGGCAATGCTCTTCTTAATGCGGCCCAGGCAGGATACCATTAGCCTTCCTTGCCACTGAGGCATATTGTTGGCTTGTCTGTGTACTGAAATTGCAAACATTAACCTTAAATGTTAAATAAAATGAAAATTAATTTCTCATTTATACAGGCTGAATATAAAATTAAAGCAGCTCAACTTGCCAAGCATTAATCTAGATTTATATGTCCACATCTTAAAATGTCTTAAAACACTACAGAAAATACAGATTCTGGTTCTACTGCAGAAGTAGCACAGTCACAGGAAATGGCAGGAAATGTGCCAGCTACTCATCTATTCTCCCTCCAAGGCAGATGGAATAATGCAGACATCTCCAGAGGTTAATTCATACTGTCCTAAAGTAAGTATCTTCTGGAGGTGGTGTCTTGAGGGACCTTAGAGTGATATTAGTTATTAAAGGTCATAACTTCTTAAAATCAAAACTTATGTGCAGTGGACCATGCCTCAAGTGTGGTTACTTTTTAAAAAGTGATGGGTTTGGTTTATTTTGATGGTTTTCTTAAGACTGAGTTAGAGGACATCCCTGACTAAGGATTACATTTATAGTCCTTTAAGGTTAAGACTTTTAATTTATTTTTTTTAAATTATTATTATTTTTTTTTTAGAGAAAACGTTGAAATTAGTCCATATTTTGAAATTAGTCTTCCTCTCATGTATATCACTGTGATCAAGAAAAACATCTATCAGATTTGTTGATACAGATCATAAATCGTAGATGCAGCAATTTTTTCCACTAATGCAAGATTGACAACATTTTAAGAATGTTTAAATTAAGATGCTTTCTTTCCCCAATAATATAAGTTCAAAATTCATTTCTTATGTACAGGTGAGGAATAAATGACATAATTTTGAAGCAGAAAAATCAAAATAACAGATATTTCTTCAGAAATATCTTACGGAACTTACTGAACACTTGATAAATAAGGTAGCACTGTATGGTCAGCATGGAGAGAAAAGGAAAACCTGTTTTTCTTATAGTAGGTTGTTGAAACAATAAGATCTCATGAAACATGAAGCACTAGAACTAAATGGATTTTAGCTTTAATGACTGTCACTGCTGGGAATTTTACCTAAAAAATAATTATAGAAACTGTCTGCATGTAATGACAGCTTACTTCCAAGTGATTTAGTTCTTTAAATAATTCACTGAAACTATAATGATAACAAAATTTAGACAAAAGAAGTGAGAAATATAAATAATAATAATAAAAAAATAATACTGGGACAGAAGCAAACATAATGTGATTCTTGAGCAACTGAGTTAATTCCCAGCCCCTTTTTTTAAGCTAAATGATTCTTTTTCTACAAAACTTAAACCCATAAATGTATTTATTTTAGTTTTATTCTATGGTACATACATAAGAAATATCTACTTAATGTAAATGTAAAAGAGGAAGAGAGATGGTAGTAGAAAATTCTACAGCAAGAATCAAAGTCTAATCAATATCTTAAAGAAAGGATTCATATTTTCTCTATGAGACTATGATACTATGATATGAACAGTATCCTTGTGTCAATTCTTCTCCTTTATCTTTCTCATTCATTTTCTTTAACTACTGGTCAATTGTTATTAGCTTGCTTTATTCTTGATACTTTCCTGTTGCAATATTTCTGTTTCCTGCTGATTTTGATTCAGTTCTCACATTGACAAATAACACTTCTACTGGACACATGAGACAAGTGCCAAAGGTCTTTACTGAATACAGAAAGCACGCTTTCAAAAAATCAGTTTTTATAGCCCACCATCTTTCATAGTAGTTCCTAACTACCTGAGATGAGAAAATAGGAAATAAAAATTTACCTGTTATAGAGCTACATTGCTCTGCTAAAACAAATGGAAGTGTCACTGATGGATTAGGTGAATTATTGAATAAAATACAAATATAGAGTTTCAAATTTATTTTGTCCTAAATTTTTATGAACTACCCAGTCAGTAAATATAAATATATAAACAGCCAAACTACTGCTATGTCTTGGCTACTGCAGATAGGAATAACTTAAAAGCTCTATGGCAGAAATGATTAAGTTTGATGTTATCTGTCCAAATACTGCATATCCAGCCTGATCTAGTTGTGTAGGCTTGCTCTGTAGTCAATGGAGCTTTCAGGGAAATTTATACCTTATCTTAAATGTCTGAAGTAGGAGGGATGACCTAGTCTCTTTGAATGCACTGATTTTAAAGGGAGTCTTAGGCTGGTGTCTCATAATACATATACCAAGTAATTTTAGAAGCTGTGTAATATATATTCTAGTCCTGACATGGCTGGTAGCACACTTCTGAATAAGCTATCTGCAAGATGGACACAACATGAATAAGTCCCACTTGTGGAACTTTTTCATAGGAATGGGAAAAGAGTTCAAGATTGTAAAGGTGAATTCTGCTAGACTTAACCACTAGTTATCACTTTTAACCACTAGTTATCACTTTCACACCCACAACTCACACACAAACACCTAAAAAAGTGTAGAATTTGACAGTTTTATGGTGCATTTAAATTCAATGTTAAGTTTCCACACAGTTGTGTTTGCATGAATACAATATCTGGTCTTTTGATAGTAGTGAAGGAAGCCTGAAAAATGAAAGCAATCAAAGATTGCCATGATAGTACTAAGAATTACAGCATTTGTATCTCTTGTAGCTGCCTCCAAACAAAAGGAAGAATATTATAAAACATATGATAAAAATAAAAATTTTCTCTATTCTCCTGTGTATACAAATGAAGTTGTCCAATGATTAATTTTTACCTATAGATATTCTGCAATGTTCTAGAATCTTGGGTTCAAAATTTGATGGTTAGACATAAATAAATGTATTTCAGAGCACAGATAATTTGATATCTAAAAAGAGGCAACAAATGTTATATATTCTCAATTTTAAAGATCCACCTCAGTAAATAATATCCAATTCCAGGTCAGCTCTCTCTCTCAAATCCACCACTTCACTGAATGTGACCATGAAGAGTTTGGCCTTATTTTTCTTAACAGTCCAAAGCTCGAAGCACTTCCCTACAGGGGAGGAATCTGCTCTCAAACATTTATGCTGTCTGATTTGTGGTTCTGATTGGATCAAGGCTGAATTCAGGTCTCCCTTTATTGCAAATAAACACTAATCATTGCAGTGCTGTATATGAATTTGTCGTAAAGCAGTTTAATGTCTATAAATTGTTAAAGAGTCACTGGCAGGGGAATTGAAAAAGAGATATCCCAGCATCCCGGTGCAGAAGCCTACTCACCGAGATGTTGGATGTGTGAACTCCTCTCTGTATACAATTAATGCTATTTCTCTTTGTATAAATAATTAAACTGAATTTGTAACCTGATTCTTCCATATCCCAGAAAAGAACACTAACTAGCACGTTGTACAGTCAGCTTTGCAGTTTCTCCTTTGTACCCTCTATCCCACCAAATGTCCATTTACTTATTAAGGAGGATGTTGTTAGAGCTGGAACTAACTATAATAAAATAGCCACTGATCTTGATTTAAATATGTTGTTTGGGATTTTTAGCTCTTTAAATCCAGTTGCTTTTATAAATCAGATAAAAGAAGAAATTCATGGTCCTAAATACCATGATTTGGGCCAAACAAAATGTTCACAGAAGTCAAATCATTGATACACATTGGACTGAACTGGCTTTCATTAAAGGAAAATGCCTTTTCTGAAAATACAAGCACTGCTTTGCAAAAGGAAAGATTCTGAAATAGCTGCTGAACACGAAGATCTTTTGGGGGTTATATCTGCAGCATGGGAGGTAATTCTTACTAAGTTAGGTGTTTATAGTGCTACATGACAAGTGAGAGGTAGAAAAAAAGACTATTAAACAAACACATTATTTTCCTAGGCATTACAGGTTTATCTGTCTTTGGGAGGGAAGCTACTCCATGGACAAAATGATATTCTGAAAGCAGAGAGAACCTGCCTACACTGGATAAGTTAAAGGGTGAATGAAAAGTAAAGAGCCAAAGAAAGAAGCCCAACTAGGATTAAGGAAGCAGAAACATTCTGGTGGGAAAGGCTTGTAACACTCATAAAAATTTGTTGGAGCCATAAAGCAGACTAAAGTAACAGAGATAGAAGTAAGAAAATGGGGAAACTGATAAAAAATGTTGATTTTTCCGACCAAATGTTCTATGCAATAAACAGATGTATTGAAGGTATACTTCAATAATCTCACAGCCTTCCCAGATTTTATTTTTTTTTAATAGATAATAATGTCTATCTCCTCACAAGAATATTTTAAATACAAAGAAGATACTTTTTCATTGAAACATAAATTCTGTTCATGAAATTAGATTTAAAATATAAAAGTATTAATAAGCTTGAGTAAACAGATGGAAGTATTCAAGACTATATGGTTAAGTAATCGAGGCAAATATGTTTTTTCTAAACAGGGTTAAGTGGTCTGGCAGCATCTGTGTCTAACTATCAGGGAACTAACTGTGAAACATAAAATCTGGTAGATTAAATTATGCATATATGTAAAAAAAGAAATCATAGCTGTAACATGCTGGACTTGGCCTCTGGTCAGAAATATGCCAGGTCAACTAATTGCCTGATCAAAAGGCAATTTTATATCAATTTGAATCAGGGGCTAAGTAAGTCAGAACTCTTTTGAGAAATACTTTCCTGGCTTTTCTCAGAGGGAGGGACTCAAACCACATCACATTTCTACAGTGAATAAACATAAACAAACCATGTCATTTCTGGAGTCATAATGGAAACCGTCTAGCAATGGATAGTCACTTGAGCTGAAAGAAGCAGACAGGCTTTCCGGAGGAGACTGGACAGTGAATTTATTCCAGCTAATTCCAGCAATTCTGAAAATAAAACAGAAGTTTGGAAATTAATTAATAATTGCAGTTAATTATTTAAAAAGTAAATATTTAATCATAATTATGGGGCCAAAATGCACATAGCACTCCCTGAATTATCATTAGGCAGACACCATAGAACTGCAGGTACAGATGCACAAGCACTGAACTGTCGTGAGGAAGAAATGCTGATTCAGCATCTTAGGGCACCTCACACTACCGCAGGGCTCCTTTGGATATTTCAGGCACACCATTAACAGTCTGCAAACAGATTCCCAATTTGCTCCTGGAATGTTGTGCTATGGCATGAGGTCTGAAAGCTTGACAAAGTAACACACACACGCACAGAGACATGGGAAAAAAAAAGGAAAAATAAAGAATATGCAGAAAAAGACATGGGTATATATATAACGTGATCAAAATACAAACTTCAAAGAATTCATACTTTGGGCTTTGGCAAAGTTACTCTGTAACTTAATAAGCCTGCTTTCAGCTAGCCTGCCCTGCTTTCTGACTTCTTACATAATCACACCAGCTGAAATCAGTGAATAATATGTCACTATTAATTCTTTTAAGGCTATATTTCTGAATCAGGTACTCCTGAAAACTTGAATGGTGTCATTTTATTTGAATGAATCTGCATATGGTCAATTTGATTCTTAATTCCCATTCTGGCATTATTTTCAAATTGCATGTGCGAATTTATGACTAGAGTTGCATAACGTAAAACTAAATAAGCAGTTGGGTGAAAAGTCTCCTGTAGTGCCCTGTGAAGACTGAACAGTAGCTAAGCTGTTGCAGTAGGGTCATTTCAACATTAGGTGATTGTATCATTTCAGTCATGGTTCTAATGGGAAACCTGTTTTTACAATATAAATATATTTCCATTCTCAAAGTGTAATGAATTTCTGTACTCAAGCAGTTTGTGTGTACCTCTCAGCCAGGTAAAGTCAGATTTAAATGTCCAAGGCTGCAGGTGGTTTCTTAATATAGTGTGAATACAGCTTAATTCTTTCCACAGACAATGCCTGAAAGGCCTTGAAACAGTTAAGAATAAATTGGCTTTGATACTCAATTGATTTTAAAAGATATGTATATTTTATATACATAATATATATGTATTTACAGGGACTTGTAAGAGTAAAATGAAATATATAAGTAGGCATGTCAGCACCAAGAGTGCGGAGCTGAAATGCGTGATTTTACCTATCTCTAAATAATTTGGTTTGTATGTTGGCTAACATGGTAGTGTGGCACTCTGTGGCACACTTAATACACAGGCACCCAGAGCAGCTCTGGGAAAAAAAATAAAAAAATAAAAAAATAAAATAAAATAAAATAAAATAAAATAAAATAAAATAAAATAAAATAAAATAGTAAAATAAAATAGAATAAAGTACAGACATTTTCAGTCTCTTCCGATTTGCTCACTTTGAGCTTTTTAATTTTTTATTTCTTACAATAAGTGTTCATTGAACACTTATTCTCCATCTGTTTGTCAAAATTTTCTACATTTATTTTGAAGCTGGGTTGCATGCGTCCTCCTCAGCTAACTGCTGGATAGACCAAAGCCTTTGAAAGCCAAACTGTAAATCCATGTACAACATAGAACACAGCTGTCTTAGAAAAGAGGCTGGGCCAGTGGTGTTTACTTATATCCTTCTGACAATTTCTATACACTAATCTGTTTCCACATTATATACCATAACCTTAAAGCCTTTAGAGATCCAGTGATCAGCATTTGCCTGTATGTCTTTCCATCTGTATTCAGAAGGTCATTGAGTTCAACTGTGGGCATTGCTTTAGGTTATCCATGCTTATAGCACCTGTTGTCTAAAGTGCAAGAGCATTACACAATACACAATACACAAATGTGTATATTAAAAATGTGCAAAAAATGAAAGGCAAACAAAAAACGAAATGAAACAAAACAACCCAAAATGAACAACACAAAGCAGAAAGGAGAGTGCTGTCTACCTAAGTGACATTTCTTTCTGAGAGCAAACTATGGCTGATCTGTCGTGGCTTCCTGTGTATTTTTGTTTAAAGCTTAACTGACAGGGATACAGTTTTGAAAGCTCTAAAGATTTGGAGGTCTTGTCTGCAAGATTGATTGCTTCCTGATCTGGTGCTATAACTGCTGACATTTTCCAGGGAAATTAGTCTAAGAACATTGTGTTTTGCATGCAGTATCAGGGCATATGCTAACAGACAACTGGGCTCACGGGAAAGCACAGTGACTGCTTATTAAGATATAGATATGTATATCATATCACCTAGCTTCAGTCATTTAACTGTCCAAACTGAATTTTTATCTATGCTCAGTGGCAAAAATCTTGACATATTGTTGTCATCAGTAGTGATATACCAGAGAATTGAGCAATCTGCATGGACCGCTCACTCCATGAACAGTTCAAGAAAGACTTTGAGGCAGGAGCTACATCATGTGGCCAGGTATGTGAGGTTGTTCATAAATGGATGGGAAACCAGCCTCTCACTATGGGAGGAAATAAGTCATGAATGAAAGATGAAGGTGAAGCTGACATGACCAGAGACATATTGTCAAGTCCAATGGCTTTGGAAATATACAAGATGGAGTGGTCCTTCCTGCCCCTTGACTTCCAGGGAGAAATGGTACATATCTGAAATGTCCTCATGGAAAGGGAAATTTGACTATCCTATATAATGAAATATATATTTCCTTTTTTTAGTGTAGGAAGATTATATTTCTTTATTTCTTCTTTAACATATGATAAATACAGGGGCAGAGAGGTTTTCAACATTTAATTATGTGTTTATTGTTATATTACTCTTTTATATTATCATTTTCTTACTATTCTTTTTACTTTCCATTAAGTACTTTCCTTATTTTTTTATTTTTTTTTTCTGATTATATAGGATTTTACAAGGATGTAGAACACATTTTTCCTCAAATACCAGGGTCTCAACTTATTGCATTTTGTAAGTACTATTGAAATGCAAATAAATAACTGAGTTTTTAATATTTTTGTACTTGACCAAGATGTTTCATTGACCTAGCTAGTGACACATGAAGTAGCAAAACAGCTAAAAGGTATGTTTACTCATGAAATCAGTGATCCCATTAACATAATCACTGCAGCTATTTTTCTCTGAAGAAGCTGTGCCATCACTGAGTCTCTATTTGTACAGACTGTAGCAGTAACAGTAGGTAAATGCTGACAAGGAGGAAAGCTGATACATGAAGAATGATGAGCAGGAGCACAGCTGAGGAAGGGATTTTCCTGCTTAACAGTAAATTGGCTATTTTGTCTAAAAAGGAAAAGTTTAAGGAGAGAGTAAATAGCAGTGTTTGTATATTTACATGTGGGTAATCAAAGAGATAGAGCTAGACTTTCCTCTGAAAAACCCAGTGAAAGATGGTTCAAAAGTGAGCACAATTTGAAACTGTAGGACTGGGAAAAACAGACTAACAAATAAATGAATGAACATTCTCATATCAGATGATTAAGCATTAAAATAAGTTGTCAAGAGAAACTCTGTTCTTTGAGTTCTTCTCTCTCCTGAAAAAAAGTCTAATGTACCTCATCTGAATTTAGTGTTTCAAATCTGTTTTGAAGATGTGGATGGAATTGGTGACCTCCCAAGCGCCCTCCTATTCAGTGATTGTAAGAGGCCATGCTTTTTACAGTAGCCTCAAAGTTTGCTGAGGATGGACAAGTCCAAGCAAATCCTGGGCAAAGGTTGAGAAATCCTTTGTCTAGGGACACAGACGGACAAGGCCAGGGGCAATGAGAGAGATAAGCTGCAGATGAATGGCCATGAAGTGGTCTTTTATGTGGGCTTATCTCAATGAAGATGGCCATCTCAGGGGGGTACTGCTCATGTCTCTTACCCAAGCACCCAGGAATGTCATGTAGGCAGGGAAAAGGATTAAAAAAGTATCAGCAACCATGAAGTTAGGTTTTTCTCACAATGTGAACAAGAAGGTTTTCTGATATCAGATGCCTCACAACGTGTTCAAGAAGGTTTTCTGATATCAGATGCCTCACGACTTGACACCAGCACACTGAAGAACAAGACAGGTATCTGGCTTGAGATTCCTCGCTGCTGCTCTACTGCTGCCCTACTGTTGCCAACAGACTCTTCTGGGCCTGCTGTGTCAGACCTTGCTCCGTGAGACCCTGCTGCTTTCTCCACCACCTGTTCTGCGCTGCACCGGCTTGCTGCTTTTGGCCAGTCACTCTGCTGCCGTTCCCTTCTGCTGCTGCTCTCCCCTGCGTTTTTACCATGCACTGACGGAACACTGTGTGATGGGACGCTGCTGCATCCAGATAGTGATTATCCCCACTTTATTCAATTCTTGCTTTCTTCCTACCTTTCCTATTGCCCGCTTTCCCATCCCCATCACCCTAATTCTTGGTAGTCACCGCTCTCCCCTCCCCATTTTCTCAGCTGATTATTATTTGTAATAAACTGGTTGGACCAACATTTGAACCATTGTTTCTTAATTGCATGCTGGGTGTAATATATCAAAAGAAACTTGCCTCCCTCCTATAAATTGGAGCGAGACAGTGATTCTACAGTTTTTCTTGTCCATTCTCTCAGGCCAATTTGACTCAGCATATGGAAATATTGGAAAGCACTGGAACTCTGAATGATTATCAAAATACAAACAGAAGGAAATCAATAAAAGTCATATGTGTACCTTCGGGAATACCTGTGTCTAATAAAGCAGCATTTATCAGTAAGCCCAGGGCAACATGGCATTTATTTATTTTTTTTATATAAAAGTTTTATCTACTCTGTTACCTTTGTGTGAGATGTTTCAATTCAATGAGAATTGAGATTTGATTTTCATTTCTGAACAGAGATTACATATGAGTCCCTTCAACTTTAAAATGGTTTCATATGGTCTGTTTAGATGCAAGGCAACTCATTCTTGACATGGTAGAAACTAAATTATATTTATGTTGTCAGTAATCTTTAAGGTGTCAGTTTACTAATGCTTCCATCAGTTTGCAGAATAATTTTTTTGGTCAATTTCTGAATCCTCTCTAAACTTTTATCAGTGGCAAAGGCTACTGTGTTTTCATATCTATTTCTAGTCTTATAATACTAACATGAATACCTAACATAACTGCATTGCAAGACTGAAGAACAGCCTTTTCTTTTATGGAATTTGTTGAGTCATGTTCTCTCATTTAGGGCAATGCTGTAAATAAAGGTCATGCAATCAACTGGCAGCTGTGGGGCCTCCTTTCCTAGCCCTGTACATGGCCCAAGGCCCAGTTCAGCTCAGACCAGGGCCGTCTGGCTTATATTGTTCAGTTTTAAGCATTTTGTTTACAGAGCTCTATGAAAATGCATATCAGTGCTAAACAAAGGCCAGGAAAGCAAAACAGGTGTTAGGAATTGCTATGGAAAATAGAAAATAAAGCAGAAAATATCATTATGACACAGATTTCTGACCTCACATTTAAAAAGTGACATATTGTAAAAACTGAAAAAAAGTAAAGAAATGGGCAAAAAAGAACCAAGAAACCTATGGCACAACTTTTTAACAAGGAATAACTGAACCAAGTAAGCCTTGAAAAATGAAAAAATAAGTTGTGATATGGCAGAATTTTAAAAAACTGTGAAGAACACAAGGAGCAGCTATTCATCATTCTGAAGTACTTATGTAAAAACATTAATAAGCATCAAATTGAAGTTAGAAGAACTCAGGTTAAAAAAATTAGCTGAAAATGATGCTGACTCAGCAGTGGAACACTATAGGCTGGATGCTTAATTTTTGTGGATTCGAGAAATGCAGGACTTTGCTAATGCCATTGCTAAATGTAATAACATCACCTATGGCTTTGGAAGCTCCAGAGAAAACTTACTGAAAGCTTTCTGGAAGCTGTGATGACTGCTTATAGGAGTAATATAATTCCTGTAAATGGTTCTGAGATCTTAACCATCTAATTAAATACTTATTATTGTAAAGCCTAAGCCATCTACTATATCTTCCTCAACTCTATTAAAGTTTTTTAGTAGAATACTTCAAAAATAGAATAATATAAACACTTTCACAAGGATAATTTCAGTATCTATATTAAAGATTGCTGCAAAATACTCTGAGAATATCTTAATCTTCAAACGATCAATTACGTTTTTACAAAGTGAAAGTAAAAATAAGAAATTTTGGAAAACAGTAGTGATGAACTTGTTCTTTTAAAGAATTTTTGCATGGTTTTATTTCTGCAGTGGTTATAAGGTATTTTGAAGGAATATAAATGTAAGGAGATGTCTAGAGAAATCATCATTTGGAAGTACATGAAGATAATTTTGTTATAAAAGAAGAAAGTGGGCATCATGTTTTGTGAGGGTCAAAATTTGCTTCATCACAGAACAATTCCTGTATTTCGATAACTTGAAAGAAGCATATTGCTTGAAATTACTCTTCTATTCGTATTTCCTCAAATGGCAAAATAATTGTGAATAGTATGTCCTATTTCTTACTTTTATGTCTTTGTAAATATGTGTGTTAAATCAATTAAACAAAAATAATAACTCAAAGTTCATCCATAAATCAAAGAAAATCCAGTGCTTTGGTAAATTCAAAACTATGATACTTCTTTTTAGAGTTATCATATAACGTAGTGCATCCATGCCTTTTCCCTACTTGGAACTACTAAAGCAGTTCACAAAGGATCTGGTAGCAGAGTAAAATTTTGTATATTTTTGAGACTAGCTTAGGGACAGAAATCTCTGCTCTCAAAGCATATTTATGTTTTATTATTTATTCCCAACATGACCTGCTTCTCTATCAACCTGAATTCCTCTCCATGTAAGCAGCTAACCATGCTCTTCCTGAATCAGTGCCTAAGTTGCCTTGTGATGTAATGGTTGCTTTTATATTTTCTACATATACCTCAGCTGCATCATGAATATCTCAGATGAAACAAAGGAACTAAGTATTAACTTTGAGCTTATTCACTCTTTCTATTTTATTCATTTTTAACCTCTTTCACAGTGTTCCTAATTCTATATGATTTCCCAGACATGGAATAACGATCATTTTGAAGTACTTATTTCTTAGATTCATTTAGCTATTGACGATGTATAAACATGAAAACAAACAAACAAACAAACAAACAAAAAAAACCATTTGAAATGGTCTTTTCACATGACAATTAAGGAAGGAAGGTACAACACTTCATTTTTCTGTAGAACTAAGCCCTTCTAAAAGAGATGACACAGCAGACTAATTAGCCTTATTATTTCCTTTAAACTGATTAATATTGTGATATACTGGCAGCCTTTACTGTTAGTATCACTCCTTATTCTCAGGAATTATCCAGAGGATATCCTGTGGATTTTCACATTTCTGGATGACGGAAATCTGCTTTCAGCTTCCAAAGAGAGAACTGTTTGTGCAAAAGCTCTTTTAACTCCTGTAATGAGAGATGCCAGATTGAAAGAATATGTGAGGTGCTCCCTTTTGAGGAAGGGTTGACACCCCTGACACAGAAGTTTTATAACATCTTTAGAAAGACTGTTAAACCAAAGACACAGCATTGGTGACCAATTAAAAACTAAGAGAGAAGAAATGAAAACTAAGTCCTCTTGTACAGAAAAATATGCACTGAAGGGCATTTGTACTGAACTTTATTTATGTTTTGTATTTTTATTAAAGTGGAAATTTGATTTAAATTATCATTTTTATTTTTTAATATCTATATATTCTATACAATTACAAAACTGTAACAATAAAGACTATGAAAATCCTTTCGTCAATTTTAAGGGCACCTCACCAAGCTGATCAACTGTAGTTTGTAGATTTATAAACAAGAAATCAAGCAACCCAAGTATAGGTTTCTATGTCTCAAAAAATTAAAGTATACAAAATACGCTATGGGATCGAAACAGTTCAACTGGATAAATTTTATCCTTCATAATCTAGACCTGAAAATGCAGGTAATCTTCCAAAAGTGATTTTGTGCCAGAATACTGGGAGATAACACAGGGAGGATAGGTAATAGTTCTTTTATGGCATTAAAGGGAACATAAAACCTTGATTGCAAGGATTGTTTTAGCATGTATAGGTCCAAATGTCATTGTCTTCTATTTGACATGAGCTCTATCAACTCAGCTATCTATTTGATGAACAGACATGCATGGAAATTCTCTTTTTTTTCCCCATGATTCATTTGCTCCATTTCATACAGCATCTGGGATATACCAGGAAACAGAGATGAAGAGTTTCATCTATTTTCAGAAGAAATAAACAAGATTACCACAAATTAGACTAAATGGCACTCATATTAATAAATTAAATTTTCTCTCCTGAAAATTAAGGCCCATGAGTACATCAGTAGAAAAAGAGCTGTGCTGCAGTTATTTGCTTTTATTCAGTGAAGTATAACCATTTACGGACCAGATTTCAAAAACAGAATTTGCACAGTAATTATTTTATTACATATCTTCAGATATACAAAATTTCTTCTCTTTAAATTGGAAACTGAAAGCACAGTTTGTGGTAATTTTGTCATACCAGGCAATGAAATGTTATGCGAATAAACAGCGTACGTGATCTTAAAGCAGTATATGTCCTGTTCTGTGAAAAGTATAAATTTTAACTTAAAGGAATAACTGTGGTGGAGTTGTGCATTAAACTGAAATTTGAAACTAAAATATATCAATGTGATGCCACCAATGGGAAAAAAAAAAGATTCCATGTCACTATTGTGTGTGTAAAATAATTACGAAAAAGAGAAATTGTATCACTGGATAACAAGTCTTCACATAAGATAATACGTACTCACATGTATTGAAGATAACAAGTATTCACATAAAAACTAGGGTTTTTGTTTGTTTGTTTGTTTGTTTTTTCTGTAATTATTGTGCACAGGTTAGTATTCATAGCACCTGTTCACCACTCCTGAATGAACTACGAGCAGATGATAGTCAGAATTCTTTGTTCACGTAAAATGTACATCTTTGATAATATTATTATATAATAATTATAATTATATATAATAATATTATTTATATTATATAATATTTTTTATTACTTGCAATCAAATACTAATTTCTGTTACTTGCAATAGTGTCATTCTGTTAGCAATTGCCTGCTCATTAGATCTTACCTATAAAACATTAACTTGAAATTCAGTAAAGAATGCATTATTTCTTTCCGATAATTACTTTTTTTCTTAATGATTGAGTGCAGAGAATGGCTTTTCTGACTTCCTTCTTGTATATTCTGAGGGAAGAATTGAAAAGCTGAAGATTTCCAGACATGGAAATAAAGAAGAAGAAAGTACTTGAAGTCATAAGATGGAATGGAATAAGTTGCTTGATCAGAGGCACCTAAGTCTTTCAGCTCTGAAGAAAAGCTTGACTTTCTTTTGACTTAATTACACAGAACTTTATTGGCTGGAGACAAGATTCTCTTACTGAACACTCTTATCTAGCAAATGCATCAGAATAATAGCAATAACAATGAAACAAAACTGTCTATATCATGTTAAATTGAATGATAAGTCCTAGACATTAGACATAAATCATAAACAGATTTTTCTCAGCAAATTAAAAAGCCAGGTTGAGATAGTAGAGTTCTCTTCTAAAAAAAAAAACATTTCATAAAGGAATGTTATCCCTCTAAGAATTTTTATTTATGAATTTTATCCACACAAGCTATACTAGCATACAGTTACTGTGACAAAAAATGTGTGCTTGATTCTTTGGCAAGTATTTCCAAATTCATTCCAAACTGTCAAAAATATTGGTTAGATGGAAACAGTCATAAACTCCTCAGACATCAGAGTTATTCAATAAAAGATGAGCATGCTCTTACTTATAATCTTCCTTCACTTTCATTTTAAGTGCCTAAGTGGAAGACTTTGTTGACTAGAAGAATGATGAGCAGATTTAAGCATAATGACTTTTCAATTAGAAAAATTACCTTCTGTAGCTAGTGAAAATCTAAGAACTTCCATATTCATGAGTTAGTTTGTTCCTGCTGATTTTTGTTGTTTTCTTTTCATCTAAAAACAAATAAAAATATTGATCATGTACATAACATGATTAGTTTAATGACAGCCTCAGAAATTAATCTCTATGTTTTAGAAATATATAATTAAGATTTAAGAAATACCAACAGTTCTGTCATCAGATATGTGTCATTGTTGATTAGCACCTTTTTGCTTTTGTGATATGATCCATTCATCAGTGCAACAGTATAATGCTTATAGTAGTCATATGGAAATAAATTAGAAAGAAAATTAAGTTATTTGAACTGTAGGCCTTTTTTTTCTTTTTTTTTTCTTTTTTTTTTTTTTTTTCCTTTAGCAATGTATAAGAAAATAAAGATGGCCTATTTTTCTTCTTATGAAAGGAGATCCTTCTTTTACTAAATAAAGAAAATTTTTTCATTGCAACATTTGCTGACTTTCGGTTTCTTCCTCCAAAGTAGCTGATGCTTAGGCACTTTCTCTTGATGTGGTCTACTACACTGTCCAGAAAGCAAAAGTTATTTTGCTGTTCTATTATTATTCTAAATTGAAGTCGGAACTTAATCATAAAAAGCAAAGTAAGGAACTTTTGCTTGGTTTCATTTAAATTCAGAAGTAGAAATTCGATTACAAATGAAAGCTTTACTCACACATTCTGACTACCAGCATAAGCTTATGCAAGCTGTTGTCTGGTTAATTTTATAAGACAAATGCATGCACTGGTATAAGTAATAATTCACAACTGGAGTTGGTATAATGCAGAGTCAAGATATAGTATCTTCATGCCACAGCCTGCTTTGTAGAAAAATTCTCCAGTTGAAAATTCTAATGGAAAAAGTACATTAATGAAAGCAAGGTCTAAGAAGGAAAAAAAGTCTTTAGTTTTTCCAGAAGAAAGTGTTTGTGTTACTACCTGATAAAAGAGGCCCTTAAAGAGAACATTCAGGTATTTCTCTGATGCATAACCTACCATATGGTTGTTCAGATCTTGGAAGGATGAACATTTAATACCTGACCTGAATGAGTTATTTAAGAAAAATTCAGCTGTAGCAGAAGTTAGAATATGAGTGCAGCAATTAATTGTTCCCTTATTGTGAAAGGGAAGGAGAGCAACCCCCTGTACCATGAATCTCTCACTTGATAATAGGTATTTTTATTAATTCTTTTTAGACAACTGGTCTAAGGCATCTATGGAATTAACTAAAATATAATGGAGAATGGAGTAAAACACTATCATAGAAATAGAGAATGGCCTGGGTTGAAAAGGACCATAATGATGATTTAGTTTCAACCCCCTCCCCAAAGTACCTGAGGCAGTTTTATTTCTCCATGCCAATTCTGTAGTGTTGTTATTTTCTGTCATATCCAAAAGGAGTTTTACCCTTATTTTTATCCTTGATAGACTTTTAGTAGAGTGATCATCTTAATTTAAATTTATTCTCTCACAAAGAAAATCTCAACTTTTGATACACTATAAGTAAATTCATTCTGGTTCAAAAGTTTAGCTCATTCCTCATGAACTCAGGAGTCCGGAGATTTACAGTAGTTAAGTTTAGATGATCAGCAACAAGCTTCTGATTTTTAACTCTTACCTTAAGTAAATGACTTTCATTAAAATCTCCATGCCTTGTTTCTGCCTAGCACATAAGCATCTTTTCAACTTTATGCAGATTATACTGTTTAAGTCAGTGAACTTAAATCTAATGAATATTTATGTTTTACAGAGCAGGGTGATTATTCACCAGCTTCAACCGCATGCATGTTGAAACTGTTACCAAGCATCATAGAATCATAGAATCACAGCATGGCCTGGGTTGAAAAGAACCACAATGATCAATTAGTTTCAACATTCTGCTATGTGAAGGGTCACAACTATTAGACCAGGCTTCCCAGAGCCACATCCTGCCTGGTCTTGAATGCCTCCAGGGATGGGACATTCACAACATCCTTGGTCCACTTCTTCCAGTGTGTCACCACCCTATGTGTGAAAAACTTCCTCCTAAAATCTAACATAAATCTCCCGTGTCTTAGAGTAAAACCATTCCCATGTCCTTTCACTATCAACCCGTGTAAACAGTCATTCCCCCTCATGTTTATACAGTCCCTTCAACTATCAACCTATAATATCATGCAATTAATATTGACTATGTAGATAAGTATATCAGCATTCAATAAGCCCCTCAAATCATTCAATATTTTGCCTAAGTGACACAGTTCCAAAAAGAATTTATTGAAAGAAAATCTTGATTATTGAGAAAATAAACTGCAAGAAAGCCAATAAATTAATTCTGATGAAGAGCACATTCACTGTTTGGCTAGCTGAATATTGAAAAAGAAAAATGTTTATATCAAATATATGACAACTCAATAATAACACACATATTTCCCAGATAAACTCCTAGCTTTTAGCTGGCATGTTTTACTTGAAAAATGGAGCAGCCTCTATTTACTATCATAGCATTCAAAAATAGTCTTGAATTGCAATGCCTTATAGCTTTATTTGAAAAATCTTTAAATGTTTAATAGACTTTAAAATGTAGAGTACAGTCTTTTCCAGACTTTTATAGCTAGTTCATTCTCAACTTTTCCATGCGGGTTACTGCTCCATTAAAGCAAAAAAGGCCCACTGAACAACATTGTTGAGCACTGGAGATATCAGAGCTGTGAAGTTTACAATTATTTGTCACAGTAAATGCGACAAAGCATTAACATTCTGATGCAGCCTTTTTCCAGCAAACTGTCTTGAGAACATGGGGGAAAACAACATCAGCATATTGTCAGTACAATTAGAATAACAAAAATGTGAAATAATACAAATTCGTCATTCTTCTAACAATGAACTCATAATGTGTTTCATTTTCACTGAGTACTATAAAATATTTAAGGAGATTTAAAGCAAGAGATAAAGTCTCAATCTTGATAAAGTTTCTGTAGCTTTACCCATTAGATAGAATAATAGTAATTATAAACATAATAATAATTTGCAACATTGACATAATATCATACATAATAATTTAAAACATTTTTAGATAAACTATTAGGTCAATGTAAAAATACTTGCTGTAAAATTTAATTCAAGCACTACAGAACTTCATAATCTTAAGTTTTAGACACTCAATAATGATGCTCAGACCCTATTTTATGTAATTTGTGCTCATTTGTCTGAACTTCATTGAGGGTTGAAAGCAGAATAAAGTCCTTAAAATCTGTGTTTCACATATATGAGAAGTACTACTGTTCTTTTCATTTCCTTACTCTGAATATATTTAAATTTTTCATTGTTCATTTACATCTTACTTTTCAGACCTTTTAAAAGCCAACATCTCTCCTAAGGACTCTCTTTTGATTCCTATTGCCTCAGATTAGAAATGCAGAGGATTTACTAGTAAAACAATAACATACATTGTTTAATGCTTAATTTCTGTCTGTCTAATCAAGGTGTTTGCTGAACATTCTGAAGGATGATGTTTGTTGATTATTGTTGAACCCCATTACCATAGGAACTCTTGTTCTCTGAGTCAGCTGTTTTGATCTACCCTGTGAAAGCCCCAGAATGTGGCTATTATCAGTTGCATTCATGTTTGCAAGAAGCAACATGCTTCAGATTTGATTTTATTTTCCATTTTACTTACAGTTATATTTTCCTTTTTTCTTGTGTGTGTATATGTAAATCTACATCCAAAACAGAGTTCACTCCTTTTCTTTAGCCAGTTGGCAAAGATTGTTAGCAAACATGTCTCTAAAATGTATCTGTGTAATGCAAAATTAATTCTCTTCAGGATAGATTCCTATCTGTATACTTCCCTCTGTGATGCTTGTTTAATTTCTCAAGATGATCCTGTTGACTAATGACCTAAATTCTATTCTGAAGAGATTCCACCAAGACAGAGATTTCTTTTCCTGTATTTGTGCAATCAACGCTTCCTGAGGACATCTGTGAGCTGTGAACCCTGCTCTATGGACCATCTGTCAGTAAATTATGCATTATAATGTTCACAGTACCAATGCCAAAGTCCTTCTTGAATATCCATGTGGATTGTAGCTTTGTTTTTGAACTTCTATTTACCAACATTGAATTGAATTTTAGTGACAGTATCATTCTAGTCTTGATATTTTGCTGTGTAACATGATTTACAAAAGCATGAGAAAGTGAGTCACAGTGAGATAAATCTCTTCTCTGGGAATATATAGCAGTCCTGGAAAATAAATAACATATTCAAGTTCAACTTTCTTGTTCTTACTTCTTTAAAAGCCCAGTTTCCATCCTACAGCAAAACTGGATGATTTTACAGGTGCAAATTAAGTGAGCACGAAGAGGCTGCTGGGACCTCAGTATATTCCAGATAGTATACTGCTCTGAATACCTTCTCCATCATTTGAACGAAACCTCAGCAAAAAATCCAGTCTTTCATTTTTATCATCATTTTGGCTTTTGCTACTGATCAGCTCCTTCTCTTCTAATCTACTAATTAAAAATAATCCAGAAAGCCTTTCCTTCTTTATGATTTCATTTACTCAAGCCTCAGCCTTACACCCAGAAATGTGTGATAAATCTGCGAGAACAGTAGATACTGAGGGAATACAAGACTAACACTGGTAAAAGAAAACATAATTAAGTTTTCACATGTATACACAAATACAACCTATCTATCAAGACAGCTGCATGGAGTCCGATATGTATAAACAGAAGGTAAAAAGAGAAAATTTTAAAGTAAAGGTGGAGGTGACAGGAGGAACCATGGAAATATAACTGAAAATCAGAAAAAAATCAACCTCAGATCACCAAAAAAAAGTGTAACCTTGAAAGTTTGACAGGTCTAATTTACAGTATAATAAAGCAAAACAACAACTACAACAAAAAACAGTTATGCAGCATATCTACAATGTCACACATAAACTGCAAAACAAAAGTGGTAACAAGGAAGTAAAATGATGTTTGCAATCCCTGCAAGAAGAAGAAGAGAGAGGAAATCCTGTGGAATTACCCCTGATTTAAGGATGCTCTGACTGATCAGTATCACTACATAACTGCACCAATTCTTCCATTCCCTTTGATATTCAAACAACACTGCTTTTTCATTGATTTTCATTGTATTTTGCTCAAGCAGTCATATGTAGTCTGTTTTGTTTTTTGTGTGTTTGTTTGTTTTGTTTGTTGTGGGTTTTTTTTGTGCAGCATAACTGGATTAAGTAAACAAGTATCTCAGAAATTCTATGTTTCCACATGGCAAGGGAAACTGTAGCCATAACAGTGAGCTGGAATAAACTTGGCCCTGCTATGCTGATGCATAGACAGATACAGAGATACACAGAGAAGCATATATTCCCATAAATCTTTCATATTATTTGAATGTAAGCTCACTTCTGCAGAACTAATGAACGGATCTTAATTGATTTAATAGAGATGGAGAATTTTTTTAAATGCTGTAGACAAGGGGATGAAATGTAAATTTAAAGATATAATCATTGATTGGCATAATCAATATATATTAATAAGAAAATAGTATTAATATTGCTTATTCAATATTAAATAACTTGCCATTACATATGTTTTTTAGGATTTTAAATTAACAAAACCTGCTGGAAAATGCAAGTCACTATGAAAATTCATATTACTAAAGACAATTTCAAGGCTTAATACACTCCAAAGAATAAAAAATGGCTCTTGCTGTACGGATATTTATTTAATATATATCATTACCAATAAAAAAATCAGTACATTCAATAAAAGATAATGTCAAAATTTGTATTTGGATTTCGCCTTGTCAAAGTTTAGGTAGCAACAGCTGTATGCATGATCCAGTAACATGATCTATGAAAAATACTGTGTCTGTCTGACAATCCTGAGTTGTCTTCTATTCAGAAAAGCATACCTTGACCTTTAGCAAGAGCCAAATAGAACTGAAAAAACCCTAATGTACAAACTGTTTTGCAACATAAATATTGTATTATTTGAGCTTTTCTATTCTGGTGATTGAATTACACTGTAAAAAAGAAAAGCTATGCAGCCTCTCTATATATCACAGTTGTGTCTTCACTTAAGGTTGCCTTGACTTCAGCATCATAATAATGGCAATTGAGAAATACAAATCACATGGAAGCAACTACTTCTAGCCTTGATAAATACTCATAATGAAATAAAACAATAAATTGCAATAAAATAAAAATTAAAGACTAACTAGAAAATACTAATTACAGTAGTACTATTAAAAAAAAGAGCCAGTGGTGGGCTGAACAGCCAAAACTGTCAGTGGCACTTGCACATTAAAGTTAAAGAACAGGACAACTCTATCATTAGTTAGATGGGAGGAAGGAATTAATATCTTATCTACTGCTTAAAATTTTTGCAGTTTAACATGAGCCCTAACCAGATATATGATTTGAACAGATCAGTTAGTGAACATCTGAAAATGAAATCGTTGAGTTCACAAATCCTTCTTGTTGTATTAAACTGAGAAGTTGGGGAACTGTAGAAATGCACGCTAGTCTTAGAAAATGTTGACTCTTAAATCTGCAAGGTAAGAACAAAATAGTTTTCTCAAAATATACTAGCAGGTAAATAAATAAACAAAGCATATATATATATATACACATATATACACACACATATATATACACACACACTATTATATATATATATGCATATATATATATATTTCTTGTCATGCTGTTCTGTAGGTGCCATAGGAATCCATTTCTTCATTTCCTTAGGAATCCTTCCCAAGTTTAGGAATGCCACATAAAAATTCATCTTGACAGCAAACATTTCCAGCTGTTTTGGAATTATATTTTACTGACTTGAGGAAGGCAGATGCTGCCTGCAGCACCTGTGCTCTGTGTTCTTTGCATTTTAACTTACCACTCCATCCTCATAGAGCCAAGCTATTGAATTAGAGCTAGCTCCTGGTCTCAGATACCTGTAGCCATTTCTGCACTCCTCAATCACCTCCTGTTGTCACACTCACCTACTTTTCTCTCTTACACACTTTGTGAAAATGAAACAACAAAAATTTCCTAAAAGTGTTTTAAAATGCACTATGATATCTAGAGACACATTTGATGGCCTTTATTAATTCCTTTGTTTTTCAGAAATTAATCCAACAGACTCAGTAACAAAAATCTAATTTAAGTGAATCAGGATCAGGAATTGTAAACAGGAGACATTTCTTGTGTGGGGAAAGATCTGCTAATGAGAGTATAATTTTTTTAAACTGCCTACAAGCTACCAGTAAGTTTATTACCCATTTCACTTGGATTCACATGATATTATACTTTTATGATCATGTCAGCAAAAAACAAGGTGGATTTTACAGCCTTACATGCAAAAGTAATTAACTTAACAAATCCCATGTGTCAAAAGGGAGATGCTTTGCATATTTCTTTTAGATATGACTATGTTACTAAACAATAACCAAGAAACAAATCCACTTTATGATTTCTACTTTTTAATCCATTAAAAGGAAAAAAAAAAAAAAAGAAACAAAAAAGCCACACCAATAATTACATATGTACTCTTATGTTTCTTCACTAATCATATTTCATCATCGATGTAGGAATAGCAAAAAGATAATGTAAACAAACGTTTGCCTTGTGGGGATTCAGATTTTATAAATGGATTGGTACAACATGTTTGGAATAATGTGATGTCAAAAATACAGCAATCTTGATGCTAAAAGAGTTCGGGAACTTTTGTTGCACATGGGATCTCTGTGTTGCCACACACTGAAACCTCCCATCTCTATTGTGGGATACTACAGTGGCATGAGTGCCTCCACTGATCTCCACAAGAATCCAGCATTTGTTTTAGACATCCAAAAACAAGTAAGGTTTAAAGATTAAAGTTTCTGGCAAGAACTGCTTCCCATTTACATGTCCATAACTAGCTAGAACGGCACATACTGCTATTCACCGACTCTCAGATTTTCCTCCTTCACTGTTATTTTGAATCACAGAATCATAAAATCACAGGGGCTGGAAAATATTCTGTCCATCTTTGCAGCTACTTTAATAAGTGTGAAAAAAATAATTATTAATATTCCATTTCAATGTTTCCCTACCTCACTGTAGGGCTGGCAATTTACATATGACAACTTTCTTCTCACATTTTTTTTCTTCAAATTACCTCTATAAGGATACATATGTTCAATCTAATGTTGCTACCATATTCTTTTGCTTATGAATCAGTGGCTTATTTTTTGCTCCAATATGATCAATTTTGTCAAGCACACTTGCCCCTGAAAAATAATTTATTCCATTTCAGTTCTGCCTATATCCTCAGCTCCTTTTCCATATCATCTTATTTGCTTTGCAGCTATTTTTTTTTTCCCTTTTTTCTTTTCTGCATCAGTCATTAGGATCATATCCTCTGTTAATTACTACTATCAGCATGCTTTTATTCACTATTACTTTCCAAGGGAGTGCAAACTACATGAGATTGAATTATCAGTCCTGATTCTGTTCTGCTGCTTGTAACACCACATGGAATAGACATTTCATAGGATCTCTGTCTAGGTAGTGTTAAACACACTTTGCAAGTTTTCTCTATTTGGCGAGAAATTCTGCCAATTTTTCATAACATGAAAGTATTTCAGCTGAGTTGGGAGACCGTAAACCTAGTTCTGTCAAGAACTTGTTTGCTTTCAGATGATAAATTCCTATGGATTCTAGAGGGATTTGAGATCAGCCTTTGATGTTAATGCATCTCTCTGTGTATTGCCAGTAGTTCGTATTCACACCACTCCATTTCAAAGCAGTCGCCAAATGAGCTGAAACTATAAGTGCTGGTCATACAAAGAACAGAACTGTGCATCATATACCAGCAGAAGTGTCTAATAATAATGTCACTATATAGGAGTGAGGCAACAGCATTAGTTTAGATAACGACACTGGCAAGACAAGAATCTGCTTATTTTAATCAGGTTCATCCAATATAAATCCTTAATTGTGCCAACTTTTGGTCTGTTGAATATCTCAATATTTATAGTAGCACTAAGTGGATACAATAATGAAATACTGTGAAGAACTAATGTAATGTGATTTCCCAAATCTGTTTGTCTGCAACAAAACAAAACAAAACAAAAAACAAGATTTCAGCTGTAAGTGAAAATGTATATTAAGATGCCTCCAGGAGAAAGTCTGGGGAAAATTCACCACGTAATTATTTTTAAGAAAAACAAAAATAAAAAAAAACCAAACAGATAAGAGATTTTGGAAACTCCCCAGTCTCTTGTGTGCCTGAGACCAGGCAGCTGAAAATTAAGGATCTGGGGGAGCAGAAGGATGAATGATTTTATGAACTTGCCCCTAAGAGCATGTCACTAAGAATACCTGGACTAAGACTAAAAAGCAAAAGAGATGGCTGGGGGTGCAAGTCAGAAACAGGTAAATTCCAAAGTAGCATAGTGTCACAGAAGGAAATCAGACTTATGCTTTGAACTACTGTATTATATTAAAGAAAGAGTCAGGTCTAAATTGGTTCAGCAGGCCCAGAGCCTTGCTGTGTTCATTCTAGCATCTTTTTGCTCAGTTTACCTACTTGGGAGATGATGGAAAAGTAATGTTAAGTAATCAGCTGCATTGACATCTTTGAACAAATTCAACACTCATGTAAATGGTGACTGCTACAAAGAGAACATAAGTAGAGAAGAAGTCCATCATTTACACACAAAAAGTACATAAAAGTACTATCAAAAAGTAAGCAAATAATGATTAAAACTGTTTGGACTGCCATATACATAACATTTCTTAACTTTTGAAAACATTCAATTGCATTCTCAATTCTGCTTTTTCAGTACAGAGCTTTCAAGTCTATTTCACGTTTCTATTTTTGTGTAATAGTCATGCTTATAAAAAATGTAAGACGGCCTTATTATATCTTCCTATATGTGTTGATAGCTTCTCTCCAATCATTTCTCATTTGCTATGTTGAATACTGTTTACATCTTCAAAGATTCGTAGCAGATTTTGTTACAAAGCAGAGCCTGTTATGGAGCTATCTTGGATATTGGTGAGAACTAAGCATTTCACATAAAAAGTGTTATTCATAGTGTCAAAACTGCTGGGGAGTGGAAAATGCTTGCAAGGAAATACACAAAGCCATTAGAGCAGTAACTAATAGAGAATGCCAGGCACAGAAACATTTCTCAAATTCTACTCTCATTTTGAACTTAGTTTAATAGCTGTCTCTGTGCACACCCCATGCAGGGCACTGAATCCTCTTTGGAGAGCAAATACCCTTTTGAGCAAAACATGATAATACCCACTTTTTACACAGTGGTCATCCAAGAAACTGAACATTTGGGTTTTTCAAATGAAACATATTCCAATATAGTAGCTAAAGCCTATCACTCCTAGATATAAAACATAAAGGAAGAACATGCTATCTATACACAACAATGTGTAGACAAGAGTTAAAATAGAGAAGTGACTGCTTATAGGAACTAGCTATTCAGGCAGGAACAGAGAGCAGCGCTTCAGATCTCATAATACTCGATATCTTTAACATTATATGAAAATAAATGCATTTAAGTAATCAAAGACTCACATATGGATGTCTTCATTACAAAATTATAACACTGTAACTTAGGGATCAGCCTACCATATTTAACATACTGTCACGGAGTTATTTACATCAATCTATGTCTGTGATGGGGGGAGCAGTAAGCCCGTGGGCCCCTCAGCCCCTGACAAATGGGCAGGGAAAAGGGAAAGGGGTAGGGAGATGGGAGCTCGGATCAAGGAAACAAACATAACTAAGGAGGAGAACTTATTTTACTAACTATGATATCAGAATGCAAGATAACACAATATAATACAATCTAATTATGACTTAGGCTAATAAATCAAGTAAAATAAGAAAGAGAGGTTTTCTGACGATTGAGAAGCCTACTTTGAAAGTGAAGGCGCCACGGCTTGGAAGCACACCCACACCCACTGCCAAACAGTGAGAGAGAGAGCGAGTGTCACTTCTATGACGTATTTCCCTCTCTGACTGTGAGGTCCTCTGGAACGTGTAGTTCTTCTCTGTGCTCCACATGATGTCATGATGTGGAATACCAATAGCAAAAATTACAAAACCATGACACATATTGATGGATATTATTCTCTCAGGAAATCACAGAATCATAGAATGGCCTGGGTTGAAAAGGACCAGAATGATCATCTAGTTCCAATCCCCCTGCCCACAGGCAGGGCCGTTAACCACTAGAAATGTTTTTAATCTTTTCTGATTAAAGTTTTTCTTATTACCTGCTTCGTAGGAAAGAGACCTAACTCCCCTTATGGTATGTTTAGCTTAATTGGACCTTTGTCAAGGGGTAGAGATGATGTCCTATAAATAAAGATTTCAAGAATTCACAGTCCATTACACTCTGAGTGACACAGAATCTCAAAATCACAGAATGGTAAAGCTTGGAAGGGACCTCTGGAGATTATTTGGTCCAGACCCTTTGAACTGGGCCATCTACAGCAGGTTGTCAGGACAACATTCAGTCAGGTTTTGAAGATCTCCAAGAAGTGAGACTCCACAGTCCGTGCCAGTGCTCCATTACCTGCGCAGTAAGTAAGTGTTTCTTGGTATTTAGACAGAATAATCAGTGTTCCAATCTATGTCCATTGCTTCTTGTTCTGTCACTGCACATCAGTGACAAGAACCTGCCTCTGTCTTCTTGGCACTCTCAGTTCAGGTACTTCTATAATGATGAGATAATCCCTGAACCTTCTGTTCTCCAGGCTGAACAGTGTCATGTCTCTCCATCTTTTCTCACTGTTTTCCCAGTCACTTTGTCATCTTGGTGCCCCTGTATTGGACTCTTTCCAGTATGTCCTTGTCTATGTTGTACTGAGGAGCACAGAAATACTCAGGACTACAGGTGTGCCCACAACAAAGCTGAGCAGAGGGGAACAATCACCTCACAGGACTTGCTGAGAATATGCCCACAGGGGGCATATAGCTGTCTCTATTTCATCTTGGACTAGGACTCCTAAATTCTTTTCCACAAAGCTACTTTACAGTTGGGTGGCCCACAGCATGTACTGGAGTTGATATTCCCGAAATGCAAGATTTTGCACTCTTCCTTCATAAGGGTATCAAACCACTTTTCCACTTTGTTGAGATCCCTCTGCATGACAGCAGAAACCCTCTGGTATAACAGTTCTTCTTCTCTGAGTTTCTGGGATTACAGTGCTGCATGTAAGTCTGTTTTACATGCCTTCTAACTTAAACATCAAGCCAAATGTGTAATAAGCTTGACAAGAGTAGTAGAAAGAAGAGTTTACTACATTTAGTACCTGTTCCTAGAAGAGATTAAAAAGTAACTTATACCCAAATGATAAATTCACTAATTGATGATGGTTTGGGATATTTTCCAATTACGGATACAATAATATTCATTTAATGATAAAGCTCAAGAAGAAAACATGTGTGAAGACTGTTCCACTTGTTCTTATCCCTGAATCCATGCTCCACTACTGTGATTCTAATAAGGTTTCATTATTTCTTCATTTTTTCCTGTTATTTAATAGTGACTTATTTTGATTAAAATAACGAATTACTGTCTGCCTTATTTTGAGAAGTATTAATATGCACTGAAATAGAAATAGAAATTGAACAAGTAAGTGTTCAAGCCTAACAAGTCACCCTACAAGTTCTTCATATTTAGGAAAAGAATAGGTACCTGCAGGACACGATTCATAAAAAAAATGCAACTAAAATAGATTAGACACATCCTCTTAATACTATTGGTCTTGAAATACTTTAAAGAGCAAATAAATGTTGATTCTCTGAACATCTGAGCATTAGAACAAATCAGAGAGAAAGTCTGAAAGGCAAATTTTATGCATATGCACAGTCATATGTAAAATATACTTGACTTGATTATGGACTTAATTATTTTGATCTCAGGAGAAGAAAACAAAACACAACTATAGTGTACTCACAAACATACTCAAATATAACGATACATATATATATATACTTATATACTGATATGTGGTTTTATCCATATACCAGTATATATACAAATATACCAGTGTCTTTTTTGTGTTAGTGTATGTATTAATCAAGAGGAAAACAATATAAGCCCATAATCAACAAGAAACCAACAGAACTCTAACGTTTGTGCATTAAGAAACAAAAAGAACAACAAACAAAATATGTAAAAATAATTTCCAGATAATACAGTCCAAGGTGTTCTAGCAGTAGCTAATTCCAAATATGGCAGTTTGGGGTTAGGTACACAGTAACAGCACTCATTCTATATACGGATTGCCAAATCTCACAGCTTTCTTCAAACAATAGTATCCTATGCTCAGTGCATATTGGAGGACATGTAAATTAAGCTGACAAGTTGCTTCTCCTCAGATTCTCACCATGTAATACAGTGACTTCTATTTATTTAAGCTAATGTAAACAAGGTTAGAATCAGGCCACTGGTGAGGAGACTGAAATGCAATTTAAACTAAATGAACTGTACCTTCCCTAGGTAAGTAAACATCTGTATCTAGAAATTCAGTTTTTAGAGAATGAGGAAGGCAATTTAATTATCAGCTACAGGATAAAATTATCTCTAAATTTTTAACATAAAAAAGGCTAGGGATCACAGCTACCGTAAAGGTGGCTGTAAAAATGGCTGTATTAGCCTACTTTTGGATTTGTGTTGCATTGTACATCAGAGTTCTGAATTTCTGTATAATTTTGAAAGTACCTTGTCCTCAAAATTAAAAAGAATGGAGTTTGGTTGCTATTTTCTTCTATTTCATTTCTGTGTTTATCTTTCAGCAAGTCAGTCAAATAGCTTCTGCTGCATGAGAAAAACAGATGACATAGGAACACATCACACTCAATGTCCTTGGGCATATTTTGCTGACTTTAAATAGCATCTGGCTCTTCATGACAGAAAATCATTCCTATTTCAGAACTTCAATGGCTGAAATAACGAAGTGATAGGTAGCACTTTACAGGTTCATTAAATACAGAGTTAGGAGCACTTCAAACTATGTCCCTGACCTTGCAGGAGTCACTTAGTAAGATGAGAGATTGACCAAATTACAGTTAACAGTAAAACATACCTTTATAACTTTTAATATCAAAAGAAGTCTAATGTTTTCTTTCCCCTCAAACTATGCAATACCCTGCCGGTTAGGTCTGTTCACATTTCTTTGGACAAGTACAAAAATCAGCCAGAGAATATTACTCTAAAACCTATAGTAATTTTTTCAGTAGTCAAATTACATGATTGATCTGTATGCAACTACATACAGGTCAATAATTTTATTTTTGGCTAGCAGGTAAAAAAAAAAAAAAAAAAAAAAAAAAGAAGTTCTCATTCTCATTTCCTTTTCAACAAAGGACAACATGCTTTGTCTGATCAAGGATTAGGATAGTCTTTTCTACCTGACATGTGAAATATGTTATGCATTATTATGAAATAATATATTTGTTATGGTTTTACTACAGTTTTGTATTACTATGCAAGTATACAAAATAATCTGTTACTCTTTACATGTTGTTGATCTCCAAACATAGATCTTATCTCACCCAACTTTAGAAGATACCTACATCCAAGAGAGGCACTTTTGACTCCCTTTAAATTCAGTGGAGAGAACAATCTATTTTAAGGTGTGACTCATCTTGTCGATGAGTACATTCAGATGATGTTACATTAATCTCATCCTAAAGTGTCTTCCTGTTCTCACTGACTATAATGGAAGTTTTGATGACTAGTTCAGATACAGTAGTTTATATGTTAGGCTTTACATCTTATCAGACGAATCCTTTGCTTCATTTGTTCAATTTCCATCCACAGGGTCAGTCAGAAATAGAGTAATAAAAAGAGGATCAAGGACACTTGCTGAGAAAGGAGCCCCTCTACTTGGTCTTCTCTGCCCTGCTATTTGTCGGCAGCTGTTTAAAAAGTGCGCAGAACTTTAATCTGTCTGTCCTATCACCAGCCAAAACATGTACAAATATGCTGGTAACTGAATTTCAACATCCTGAATACTCAGACAACAATTTAAAGCTTTACCGTTTATGACTAAAAAACATTAGATTCTCAATGTGATTTTTGTAGGTAATGCTCAACTCATTATAGATTAGAAACAATGCCTTGTGTTGGCATGAATGGAAAGTCAAATAATGATCAAAAGTCAATAGATCTTTCAAAAGAAATCTTAAGAAATACCAATCTGCTTAAAACAAACAAACACACACACATATATATATATATGTATGTTGAGCAAAACAGGAGAAACAGTCACACAACCTATGAGTAATTGAGTGGTTTCTCAGGTGCTTTCAAAGACAAGTTGCCCAGACATTTGAGCAGTTACACTAAGTATTCTTGTGAAATAAAACCCTTAAATTCACATACATTTATTTTTGAATTAGTTAACATTTAACAGCCTTAAAACCAAACTAACCATATATTGGCATGTTCTTCTGAATAGGGATGACTGATCTGTTCGGTATGTGAGGCTGGAAAGATTACACATGTGAACATCTACTATGTTGTCAAATGTTCCTCAAGGTCAGAGTTTCACATAGTACAAAATAACAGATACATAAAAAGTTGTACCAGTGAAGATTTAGAGACACTTGGGTAATTATAGGTGACTGCTGGGGGGCTGTTTAAGAAGCTATTTCTCAGTAGAGACATTGTTGCTATGGGTAGCATATCTAATTGTTGCTGTATAAAGCAAATTTATGAAGTATAAAATTAGATGATTTTGAGTGCAAAAAAAGTTCTCTAAGTGTACTAAAAGTTTATTCATATTCTGATATTTCTGTGGAATGAACAAAAATGGGAAAAAATGTTCAGTGAAATCAAGGTATAAAACAGATTGATTTTCAATACTTGGATAGTGTCAGATAATTTCAAATTCACTAGAAAATGCATAAAACAGAAACACAAAAACCAGCTGTGCTACCTTAATGAAGTCACCTCAAAAAGGATGAAACAGAAAGCAAAAAGGGAAACTGCCTTTTAAATAATTTTTATAAATTATATACCTATATTTAATATAAATAATATTCAATAATTTTACATAAAAGTTTGTTTCAATAGACAGGACTGATTTCCATACAGAACATGCTGTAAGTTGTTCTGTGTTCATGGAATAAACTGTGCATATATACAGTGGTGGAACACTCCAGCCATTATGGATCAGGCTCAATCTCAATTATATTTGGGTATAAAATATACGTGTTATGTTGTCCTTCAAAGAAATGAGCTATTGCTTTGAGCATAACAAAAAATGTTTTTCATTACATGACAAATGCAAAAAAATCCAGTATATTCTTACCACTTCAGCTACTTGAAATTCTTAATTTTTTCAAATATCAACCATGAAAAATTTCCATATTGAGGTGTCCTACTGATTGTAGTGACTATTTAAATGCTTCATGTCTACTTTTACAGTGAGCACTGTACAGAGGTGTTCACTAGCATCAGGATGATTCTGTTGTGGACAGATAAAGGATGAAATTCCCCATTCTAGGTATATTCAATTACTACTAGAAACACACACACAAAGTATATTTTTAACTTTGTTGATGAATCACACTTATTATATGCCTGTGTTTTTCCTGCAGAGAATATTATTTCCAGTCAATTGTAAAAACTGTTATTCTTTTAAACATCTAATTGTTACTGTTTTTATCAGCATAGAGGATAATGTGTATATATATATAAAAGATAAACACATATGCACTTTGTACATGCATAAGATGACTATTATTACCTTTTTTTCAATTTAAAGCTTTATGGTCTAAACACATGCCGAATCTGAAGATATGACGAAAAAATAATTTCAACTGTAGAATATTTCTTACAATTCATTTTACTGATAACATTTTGAAGCAGAAATTGAGGTATGAATGTTTGTTTCCTTTTAAGTGTTATGTTACTCACTGAAGAACTAACAAAGGCAATGACAGTCTTTTTTTATTTTTTCTTTTATTTTTTCTTTTTTTAGAAATAGGCACTATAGAAAAAGATCAAAAAGAAATTAACTTACCCCTCCCAGTAATAGTCTAGAGAAAAAGGTGAGCTGAGGAATGTGACCCTCCCCTGTTCATACCATCCCGCCACTGGAGAGAAGGGTGGGGGAAAAGGGGAACCCATGCAGACTCAGATTGCATGCAAGGTAGTGTGGAGACAGGAGTGGCTCCAGACACGCCCCCTGCTCTAGGCACCTATGCACTCATGTAGCTCAGTCATTGGTTCAGGCTGTGACCTTGGAATTCCACTACACATATACATTTTAAAAACAAAACAAAACAAAACAAAAAAAAACCCCCCCACAACCAAACGTAATTAAGAAAAGATACTGCTTCACAATACAATCCTTGTTCCATTGCATCACTCTCTGTAGAGCTGATACTTCATTCAAGCTCTAAAAGTCCCAGCTAACAAAAAATGCTTCTCAAATCTGTTCTCATCAAACTAGGAGCATTCAGGTACACGAGAAGACAATACAGAAGAAATAAAGCAGCGTGAAAATAGAGAAGGAATGCCATGATTTATATTCTGAACACTCATACCTTCTGTTTTATGAACTCTTGTTACAACATGTATGTGAAAGCTTTACAAAAACACTGTTTCAGTTCGTAATGGAGCTGACTGGGCTTTGATTCCTGCATATTTTGTTTCTTAATGTAGAGACTCTGCGTAGGTCTCAAAAGGTTAATAAATTTTGTCTGTCTTACAGCATTGCCTGTAGGCATGAGTGGGTGTTCAGCAGTGTTCACTCACTAGCTCTGTGACTTTTACTTGCCTGACAAAAACTCTTTCAAATTGGTAAAATGTTCAAGGGTTGAACACATATATTTATTTTTAATGAAAGAACAAGCAGATGTGATGAGCTAGCTACTGTAAAATACTATATTTACCTGGAAAGAAACCAGGAAAATACTCACTATTGATACTTATCCTTAGATAACTTTTCTTAAAAGTCTAGTGTGCTAACTGCATAAGTTAAAGATTTAGAGGTCTGATTTCTAGAAACTGCAGAGAATTCTCAGTCATCGGTATGCTTTCTTAAATTGTACACATACTCAAACTTCTCCTTTCTAAAATCCTTTGACAATATCTCAGGGCTCATTAAATATATATATACTACATATATGTATTATTTTTTAACTTAAGGGTATTTTGCCAAAGGCCCAAATAAAGACATTTACCTGATTCCAGGTTTTGGGACCCCTGCCTATTTGACTTATTCATCTTAAGTTCATTATCCCATGCAGTCCCCAGTTAATATCAGTTTTATTTTATGGAAAAATTGAAAAGTTTGAAATTTGGAATGGGACTTAGGAAATTATTCAGAGCTGAGCTCCCCAGAGATATGACCTAGATATAGGTCACAGCATATGGTAAAACAGTATGAAATACTAAAGCTGTGTCTGTTGATGCTGGGAAAAAAAAAAAAAAAAAAAAAAGAAAATATCTACCCATTCCTACTCTTCCATTTCTAAAATAACAAATACACAAACAATAACGACACAGGAAAAAAGCCATGAAGAAGACAAGGAAATATTTATACCATAAATGGGACACTGTATAATCTTTCTCCACCTGGTTCCCTAACATCAGGGAATCAGGAGGCAACAGAGTCCCATAAGATTAATATAGCATGCATCAGTTGCCAGATTCTCTGATACAGTACAGCTGTTCTACATCATACCTCCAGCATAATCTATTTTCACTTACTTGGTGAGTTCAGGTAAATGTTGAACATGATATGACATCATAAAGAAAATTAAAAAGATAAATTGCTAGGATAGTGCACAAACTTCATCTATACTCCATTCCATAGCCCAGTTGCACTTATAAACTCAATGTCATTTTCAGCTACTGTCAGACCTCCTAAATGTATTAAAACTAGGGTTAGCTACTAGATCCTCAGAAGAGGGAAGACAGTAATTGTGTTCAGACAAGGACTTGGACCTGAATACTGACTGACTTCCCTTAGAGTTGTCTATGTGACTCTCAGCCTAATTAATTACTGAAACTACTTGCAATAGATGTAAAGGAGAATGAGGCAGGGAATGATTCCATAGATTTGCAACTGAGTCAGAACAGAAACAAATGCTTCTGTACCCACTTGGATTTACCCATAAAATTGTTGGCTGTTGATAATGTTTGATTTGAACCAAGCTCATAAAAATCTGCACAAGCAAAAGTGACCCAGTTTCACAGCTGCTATGATGGTGTCATTGCTGTGAAAACATTGCCCATACAGTTCAACTTTCACTGTGTTCACATCCACTGTTTAGTCTCCATAAACATTCAGCAAACATCAATGAATGTCAGTGGGTGCAATTTTTTTTTCCACGTGGAGGAATTCATTGACATACCTTTGTTTCAATATGCACTTCCATGACAGACATAATTCTGTCAGAATGCCTGTCTGCTCCCATCTGTCATGGCAACAAAACATAATACAATCTTGTCAGAAAGTTTCAACCTCTACTGCAATACCACCAACATCCACCTCTGACACCACTGGCCAACATAAGAACATAGTAGGCATTACTTTCAGTGAAGCCCTTGTAATTGCATTTCAGTAGAACTGACAATACCTCTTGGAACATCATGAAGACATTTTTGTAATACAGTGACTGGGAATGGGTCCTGAGGTCCCCTACTAATGTCAGCCTCAACTTATACTTCAAGACCACTATATGTGATTATAATGCATATAATCACCAATGAATTAAAAGAACAAGGAATGAAGGAACTACACAGCTTGAAGAGGACATCAGATTAGATTTTGAAATAACAACTATCAGTAAAGTGGGATTTCACAAAAATAATTCTTAGGACATATGGTTTCTAACATTTTTGCATAGAAGACAAATGATAGGGTTTGGCTCAGAGAATGTGAAATAACTTTCTAAGTATTTTCCGCAGGAAAGGTATTAATGTACACAACTATCATCTATTGTTTATTTGAGTTAACTATTGTGATGATAGGAATTTTAAGACATAATTAAACAGATACAAATCCAGGTTCACATGTTTCAGGTCTCATAAGATAAAAGTCAGTGACACCTGTCCAGGAGCTTGTCTGTAGAAAAACAGGACAGAAAAATGAGGATTTGATCTATTAGTTGATTACAAAGTAATTGACATTTACTAACTTGGTACATCAGTAAGAAAGATGAAAAAAATCTTACTACAGCAGAACAAAGGGTTCCAGCAAAAGAAGAGAGAAAACTGATCCCACTGCGCAGCTTAAGCCGGTTTAGCTTTCTTCCAGAATGCATATATGACCCTGGTTATTCATGTTTAGTAAAAATGAACGAAAAACAGAACAAGCATAGGAAAACTTTGGAGGATGTTCAGAGAATGAAGCAGCTACTGCATGACAAAGTCTAAATAACTGGACTCACCCAGTTCAGCTAAGGAAAGCTAAGAAGTGATTTGATTGCTGTCTGTTACCATCATAAAAGGAAACAGAAAATATTACTAGCAACACTTAGGCCTAAAAATGAAAACTAAAAGCAGTGACAAACAAGGAGCCATCATCTAATGCAGCTTATACAGGACCACGAAATGGCAGATAATGTGTACTCTGACAGGGTAAATTTGCAATTCAGCTGCTCCAAACTAGACTTGACATAGTAGCTCCAAATACTGCTAAAAAGCCCAAGTTAAAATTCCTGGTCTGTGTTCCAACTTGGTTATGCAAATACAGTTTGAAGTCTCAAATCCAAAAGTTTCATGTTTTGCAAAAGAGACTGCAATATATATTTTAAAAAAGGAAAATGTTAAACTGTTACATGCAGATTCTACTTGCTGAACAGTTATGTGTAATTTCTTTTTTTAAAATAATTTCTCCAATACTTTGAAATGTTTTGCTTCTCCATTCTGGCCATATTTCCAGAATAAAAGAAACCAGAACAACATATCTGGTGTCCAGTTCACTTTGCTCTTCTTAGAACTCATAGTAAACAAACAAACAAACAAAAAACAAACAAACAAACAAACAACAACAACAACAACAAAAAACAGCAGATTGTGTAAAAAATAAAAATAATAATAATAAAAAAATGGCTCCCAGCACTTGTTGGTGAACAGAAAAGCGCAAACTGGCTGTGAATAATTTAGTCTAGGTGAGATGGAGATTAAATCAGAGATGTTCAGAAATAGCCTGCCGGGGATAAGAGGAGGCAAAAAACCTAACCACATGTAAGACAGAGCTCATTATTTTTACGAAAAAGACTATGAAATTAGTGAGCCCATACAGTAGGGCACAGTTCAACCCCTGGTATTTTTATTTTTTTTTAAAGGAATGAAAGGATGAATTACCTAACCAGTGATCACAATATTTCATGCACTCTCTTCTCCCACCTCCATTACACAAGCTGTTGCATTACTTCTTGTCATCTCCCTTTAGACTCTAGCTAATATCAGTACATTATTAATGGTTTGTCACATCATATATCAACAGGTCTTTCAGCTACCTCTTTGTGCTCTCTAGTCCTCATCTGCACTTCCTCTTTAGGGCAAATGAAGAGTTCAAGCAGAAATGTAAAGCCTTATGAACCAGAGTTGAACGCATCTCCTGATTTCCATTTAAACCTTGGAATTAATTTCATAGAGGTTATCCAGCTCTTCTTATAGTTACCAGTAGTAGCAGTAAGACCACATCCAGTTACTAGCAGCTCTATTAAAATAAGCAACCATGTTACCTCAAATCTTTATTTCCAGCTGTAACTCACTCCCAGTTAAAATTCAAGCTGCTAGACATCCTTCAGAGATATATAAAAAAGATTTCTTGTACTAAATATAAGAAAAAAATAAATATCTTCAATAGTGTTTCTTACAACTGTATGGAAATGCCAGTTCAGCACTCACTCCCATCCTGTTGTTAATACCATAGTGTTATGGTTGGAAAGATTATTGTGGTGGAATGGACAAAACAAAAGACAAACAAAAAAGGAATTCTCCCCTAAATCCAAAGGCCTAGGCTCACAGGAAAACTCCACAGAGAAAGGATCTCCAGAAAGAGATCTTTCCCCAATGGTAGTCAGCCCTTAAATGGGGTCTTGGTGGGGTGGGGCAAGTCACTCCGCTGAACTGCCTTCACCTGTGCTCCAACGGCTGACCCAGTTCTTTCTTCAGATGATCAACCAGTGCTTCAGGCTGTGACTCAACAGTTCCCACATACATAGGAATTATAGAATCATAGAATATTGTGAGGCACACACAATGACCACTGATCAATGATCACAATGTCCAATTTCTGCCTCCACATAGGACCACATGAAAATCAAACCATACATCTGAGAGCATTTACCAAATGCTTCTTGAATGCCAGCAGGCTTGCTGGCGTAACCACTGCCCTGGGCAGTCCATTGCATGCCCACCACTCACTGGTGAAGAACCTTTCCCTAACCCCCACCTTCCCACCCTTGACAAAGCTCTGTACCATTCCATCAGGCACTGTAATTGTCACAGAGAGCCTAGGTCTGTGCTGTTCTTCCTCTCTTTGAGGAGATGCAGTCACCATGAGGCCTCCCCTTAGCTCCTCTGTTCTGTTATGAGCAAACACTGGGACTTTAACTGCTCCACATGTGCCCTCCCCTCTAAACTTTTCACCATGTTTCTTTTCATCTTTTTCTGCTTTCTTCTAATCACTCAGCCAATCGAGACTATCAATAATTGAGATGTAGGTTTACTAAACAATAGGTTACTTTATTCTGTGATGGGGGACTTTATTTGATCTATTTGCATTCAGCAAGAACAACTGAATTCCAGAGAAATTCCATCCCCTAAATGGACTGTGTGAAAGCTGGAATCCTTAACTCATGATTTGTAAAGAATTCCAGGAGTTGTAAACCATGACCAAAAAAAGTAAGATGGCACAGTATTCTAGAATCAAATAATACTGATAAATGTTTTATATTCCTCTTAGTAACTCTCTATCTATACTAAATCTTTATTTTTAATATGCTAATCTTTAACAAAAAGACCAACAAACTCTAAAGTAGTAAACTATCCATACAGAAGACAATTTCTCCTTATCTGGACATCGTTGATCTTGCTACCTCAGAACTTGCACTATGCCATTAATAACTCATTTTTCTCATGAGATGCATCTGACATCACTCAGTTGTATCTTCATCGCCCAACTCTTGCTGAGGGGTTGCAGGTTTTCTTATGCCAGTTCCTACACTTCCACCCCCATTTGATTCCAAATAGATATATGAATGACAGCTTCAGCATTACATGTAGCAGGTAGGAGGGAGAAAAAAAAACTTCATTGAATTTTTTTCATAAGGGGACTCTGAAGAATACCTTGAGCTAAGTTTTGTTGCTTAGATGGAGTTTTTGCAAGACTTTACCTGTGAACCCAATCTGAAAGGGAGTAAAATCAGTTAATCTATCCTCAGAACTGGCTAAGGTAGTTTTCTTTAGAACACAGGGAAAAAAATTGAAAATTAAGATCTCTAAGAATTCTGTGACACTACTCATAGATCTGAAAATACATCCCTGCCAGCATGTATGAAATGTGTCATTTATTTTTGAAAGTCAAGACACATAAAGCAGCACATATAAATTAACCAAAAAAAAAAAAAAAAAAAAGAGAAAAAAAAAGCAGGCAGGAATATCTACTCATGAAATCTTCAAAATACTAATTAAGTAAAAGAACTCGTTATAGGAAGACTTGTTTTGTCCTTACATCCCAATAAAGCAAGAGAATGCCAGTAGATACCCAAATCTGACATGTATTCCATGTGTACCTGAAGCACAACACCTGAACGTATGAATAGGTCTATTGTAAAGCAATTCATTATTTCAAAAGCTTGAAAATAACACAATAAATGTGCATAAAACAGGTAAAAGTTACCCTTGGCATTGCTGGAATGTCTTGAGAATGAATGAGGGAAAATTGGTAAAAGATTGGGTGATGTTTCTCTAATCCCAACAAGAAGCACAGAAAGAATACTGCCTGCTATCAGATTACAAATCAGTTAATTCCTGTGTTGCACAAGAGAGTTTTTCTCCTGACAGTATGTCCCAAAAGAGTAAATTCTTCTGCACTAGAATAAATACCTTGAATTCAAGTGCTGTTCAGCAAGGAATAAGATGTAGCACTAATAAGAACAAAATGGAAGACCCCACCAAGGAGAAGTGAAAAGAGAGATCAATCACTGTTTTGATGTTATGAAAGAGGTTTTCTCTAGAGACCCAGAGAAGACTATGTGGCCTTTAATGTAACCCATGTTGTACTGAAACTGATGGTTACAAAACAAGTCCTTAGGGAAGGACTGGCACAACAAAGAGGCTGTGGAACGTGAAAGGTTTATTTTTATCATAATGAGCTGGAAGGTATGAATCTTCTTGAGCTAGAGATTATTGTTCCAATTTTTGTTTTAATAAAATCAAATATCAGAATTTCAAAACCATTCTTGTATTTTATAGGTTCTATTTACAAAACAACAGTACAGGCAGATCTGCTCCGGAGTCTGTCAACTTGCTGTCTCATTAGAGTATTCAGGAAAACACAGTATGAAGTTTGGGACACAACTGAAAATGAGTGAAAAGTGTGTCACAGAATTCCTCTGTAATATGAAACCTCTGGTAATAATAACAAAGTTCAAGCTGATTAGCAATTAAAATCTCTAATAAAGGATAAACAGTAAAAGGAGTGCAAATTAAAAGAAAAAGAAAGGTAAAAGAACAAATCATTCAGGTGTCAGTCATTATTAGTAGTACAGAATAAAATGTTCCTGACTTCCTGCCATTTAGTGAAATTACATTTTAGGACAAACCTCAGTTTTCCTGGTAAAAAGTTAGAAAGGATTTTCTACATATAGTGCACCTAGGAAGTCAAATACATATTATAACCTCTATAATCAATAACACTTCTCAGCTCACATTTGTTCTCTTAATTCTCATATTCTTGAACGTCTACATATGTAGAACGTTTGCTGCTTCAGTGGGAAGTCTCTCCCTAGAGAGACTGGAAATTTTCCTTGAATTACCTGATGCCAACCATAATACCTGTCATTGCCACTTTCAAAGTTTATTGCTTAATCCACATTTGCATGACCATTTCTTCTCATTGGAGTTTTACTTTGGACTTCCCATACCCCCTGTTCTTATACCCAAGGAAACTACCATCTGGTCTTGTAAAAAATGCAGGTAAGACATACATAGTAAAGAAGAAATGGAAACTGAAAATAACACTAGTAAACAAATAATAGCATTGATACAACTGCTTATGTGCATGGATGAATGAACGAGGTCTGCTTTGGCAAGTCCTTCTGTCAAAAGAAGAGTTCATAAATTTTTTGACTCAAGTACAATTCAGTTTTTATTTTCATTTTTTCTCCCCAGGATAGAAAATTAATTTTTACAGTCAACTTCATTTCCCACTAGGGAAGTCAGTAAAACTAAAGTTAATATTACAGATAGCTGTCAGAAAGAGAAACCATTGTTTTTCATGGATAAATGAATTAAAAATTTACAATTATTTTTTTTTTTTTACTACATAGTTTTTTTCTTCCATATCTTTTTTTGTTGTGAACAGATAGAAAAACATGTAAAAGTGAAATACTTTCAGAATAGTTTGAAATCAGAAACAACTAATTTCCATTTTCTTTATGTTCTCTGTTACCTTTACAATTAGTTATTTGAATTGAACAATGTCTTCTGCTATGGCAGAACTTTCAAAGGAAAAACTTTCTATAGGCATATTTTTCCAGCAGCTCCTTGCAGCCCAGAAGCCCACAGAGGCCATCCCCCTGCAGCCTACGGGCACTGCATGGAGCAGATCCATGTGCAGCAACAGAGGAGTCCACAGTGTGGCAACCTGAAGGGGGTACATTCTCTGGATACCCCTGCAGGAGCAGCCCTGGGCTAAAGCCCTTGGAGACCGATGTGTGCCTGAAGGGTGGGCCCTGCAGTACAGAGCCACATTGGAGCAACCCTTGAATAGCACCAGCCACCTCACTGTCTTTCTCCTTGAACTGATCCTACAGGGGCTTCCCAGAGCCTGGCTCAAGGCCACTAAGAAGTTGGGTACCTTGGAGTTCAATACTGAAAACTATCCATTTTCACATCATCATTAATAACCTTAACAATGGGGTAAAGTGTACTGTCAGACAGTTTGCAGATGACACAAATCCAGGGAAAGTGGCTGACTCACCAGAGGCTCATGCTGCCCTTCAGATGGACCTCAACAAGTTGGAGAGGTTGGTTTCCAAAAATTTCCTGAAGTTCAACAAGGAGAAGTGCAAAATCCTCCACCACCTGGAGAGGAACAATCCCAGGTACCAGTATGTGATGTGAGTCACCCAGATGGAAAACAGCTTTAAATAAATTTGAAATAAAACTTCCTTACATTTAATACTTTGGCTATAAAACCAGAGGAAATTGTAAGAAATGAGAGAATTTTATGGCAATTTTATTAGAAGATTTTAAGTAAATCAAAGACGGTTGGGTAAATTCATATAGGTTGTTAAGCTGATATCAAAAGACTATCCACAAGACTTAGCTTGTCTCCTGTGCACATCATTCAAATCCTAATCATGGACATAAACTTTCATAGAGAAATAAAAAAGATGAAAACAATGGAGACTCCTTAGTACAGAAATAAGGTGATTCAGCAGGATGAAGGTGAGGACAGAAAAAATAATAAAAGTTTGAACAACAACAACAAAAAAATGGTCATGGTTATGCTATTGAAGAATACATGGCTACTTAACGAATGGTGAAACTTATTCATAAGAGTTTACATTTTGGTTGAAAAATGCAACAGGAGTTAGAAAGGTGTAAAGAGCAATATTGTATTTCTTGAGTTCGATTACTAGAGTTTTTTTAATAACTGTTTTGAATGGTCATACAAATTTTATTTCTTGATAATTTAAAAGGAGACTGTTGTTAGATAGGAAGGAGCTTTCCTTGAAGTGGCCCTAACATAACTTGCATTTTCCTACAAATTATCATAAACAACAGAAAAATCCTGGTTTTTTTTCAGATTCTGAAATGGGAATTCCCCATATTACTACCTATAGCCAACTCCATTTTGTGTATACTAAAAAGTAGTGCATTTGTTCCACATTAACAACCTATTAGTCATACTTCACAAAATATTCTCTAGATGAAATTAAAACGGAATACTGAAAAAAAAAAAAAAATAGTATTTTTGCCTGTACAGATAATTTCTCAGTGTTCAAAGATCAAACATGGAAAAGGGGAGACTGTGTGATCAGGTGTATTTCGCTACAGAAATCCTGCTGAAACATTTTCTTACAGCAATCAATTTAAACTTTTCTCCCCTGTGGTGACTTTCCTCATAACTGCACAATACAAAAGCATAACAGCCCAATTCTTTCTCTGTTCCTCGTGAAACAAGGTCAATATATCTGTATTACTCAACGCTCATCTTTTCCTGTTTTTCCTTTTTTCCTCCCTCATTTTTCTTCTTCTTATTTCAGGAGATGCAAGAAGCTAACATTCTGGTAGTCATATATCAAACTGATACCTCAATTTCTACAGCATGTTTGCACAGTATTTATGGTCTTTTCAGAATTTAATCCAAAGTGCTACATTGTCAGGGAAGAATCCTTTCAACCGTGAAAGAAAGACCTAAGTACACATTCGGGTTATCTGACTGCCCTATTGAAATAGCCATTTTTAGACCAGTTGAAAAGTAAATCTGATCTATAGCAACAAAGCAAAACAAAATAAAAGTAAATTTAGGCATTTAAATGTTATATAACTATGCAACAACACTTGATTTCAGTACAAGGAAGAGCACTATAATCCTCACATTAAAAAGTTTATCTTTACAGGTGTTATCTGGTGTCCAAACATTCCAGTGAAAAAGCAGAAATGAAACTGTACCATTGCTCTGTCTCTTTCCAGAAAAGCATCATCTTTGATGTCTGACACAATAATTATTTTGGATTTGGAAAGAAAACAATCAATTTCTTAACACAGCATTTGGCGAGTAGAGAACATCGAGATGATAGAACATCATCCCGGATACAGGTTGCACACACAAATGACTATAAACTAATTTTAACTGTTTTGAAAGACAAGATGTTAACACTTGAATTCTAAAAGAAACAAACAAACAAACAAAAATGAACATCTGTTTGAGACATTGGTATGTCATTAAAGAAGCATCTTTACTACTTTGTTGAATATTTTCCAGTGTTAAAGGTTAAAAAGCAGCAGATAGGGCACCTAATATGTTCAGGTACCACCATAAAATACCTACAAAATTTAGTCACACGTTGGCTGTATGGCAAATGAAAGTGAAATCCAAATTAGACCAAAAAAAGAAATCACTAGCAAGTCCCAATCAGATTTTAAAACAATCTGTAGAAATGACATCCTCTATGGAAGAACAGCACATATTCTTGTTGTTGTTATAAAAGTTTTCCTAACAATATGAAAATTCAAGAATTAGAACACTTTTCCAACAAGCTTCTGTTCTTTGTACCCTGATTTCTGACAAAACAAAAGCTCTTTCCTAATTGCTTGCAACAGAACGGTTAGATTAGATGAAGATGACTACAGATTATACAAACCCTGAAATTGTCAGCGTGGTTAGAAAAGTTGCATATTGAAGCACTTCAATTTTCCTTTTTCAGAATTACTTGCATCTTTAGATATACCAACATTTTAATGATGTAATTGTTAGCTGAGTTACTGAAGTGAAAAAACAATATTTGGTTTCAAAAGTGTAGCTGAATTTTAAAAAAAAAAAGAAAAAAAAAAAGTAAAAAAGAGTCAGACAAACAAGAAAGCTGCAAGCTGCATTTGTCATGCATGAAGGGATATTTCAATTAGAGTAGACTTCTTTTTACCAGATGTATAAAACCACATGTGTTTCCCAGAAACATTCTGTCCAACTTATTTCCCTAGTGAAGAGACTTACTTCTGAAATGGTAGGCTTCAGAATCAGAGTGATTTGGAAATTTTCAGATGGAGCAGAGACTGCAAATTCATCAGAATTAAAGTTTTTGCAGGAGTCTGTTCAATTTTTGACAAAGTTGAGACAGAAAGGAAACAGGGTTCCAGTGGCTTTCTGCAGTGCCAGCTCACCCACCTGCCTTTTATGAAGACTGCTAGTGAACTTCCAGGCTCCCAACTTTTCAGCTGTCCACCTGGCAGCCTGTTGAGCTGTGAGTTCTGGATCCTAAGTCACTCTGCCTTGCCAAGACTGCAAGGATCTCGGCTTGGTTTCAGCTTCTCTGTTGGAGAAGTGAGAAGGCCACAAGCCTGCACTGCCAGATCCAGCTGCCCAGCTGCTGTGCAGAACTGGCTTTCATGGTCTGTGATCTAGGTCTACCTGTCCAGGTGTAGACCTAGCGACTTTGTGAATTATAAGATCCACAGCATTCAACTGAGAAAAGTTTTCTTATTTCTGACATATTTTGCCTTCCAGTTCAAACAGAGAAGATTGACTGTATTTATTAATAACTGAAAATTGAGATCTGTGAAACAGAATTACTTTTCTAACCTCAATTCTTCTCAAATAATGATTAAAAATATATGCTTTTTCAGCTTTTGCTTAAAAAAAAAAAAAAGATTTTCTTTACAGATACACCAACAAAGTGAGGAGAAAGACACCGAGGCCCTGAAATGTGTCCAGAGAAGGACAACGAAACTGGTGAGGGGTCTGGAGCACAAGTCTTATGAGGAGTGGCTGAGGGAGATGGGATTGTTCAGTCTGGAGAAGAGGGGAGACCTCAGTGCACTCTACAACTTCCTGAATGGAGGTTGTGATGAGGAGGGGTTTGGCCTGTTCTCCAGGCAACAAACAAGACCCAAAGAAATGGCCACAAGTTGTACTAGAAGAGATTTAGATTAGACGTAAGGAAAAACTTTTTCTCTCAGAGAGTGGTGAGGCACTGGAATGGCTGCCCAGGGAGGTGGTGGAGTCGCTGTCCCTGGTGGTGATCAAGAAGTGTCTGGATGAGGTGCTATGAGATATGGTTTAGTATCTTAGTGGGTAGAAATGGTGATAGGAGAACAATTGTAGTAGATGATCTTGTCCTTTCCAACCTTGTAATTCTATGATTCTGTGAAAAAAGGAGTTAGAATAGGGGTCTAGAAAATAAAATCATTTGCTGAGTTTATAGCCTGCTATTGCTGTTTATCATTGGGCACCCTATTACACTTGCATCTAGTACAGTGACATAAAATAACTCAGAATCAGTGTTTGGGCTGATCTGAAATAACTGTATTATTTCCTGCTTTCTGCAGTTCATCTTTAAGGGAATGCTAAACAAAAGTTTATCTTAAAAAAGTCTTTGAAAAGAGAAAGTCTTATCATATTGAGTTTCAACAGGGCCAAGTGTCAGGTCCTGCATTTTGGTCACAACAACCCCAGGCAACCCTACAGGCTTGGGGAGGTGTGGCTGGAAAGCTGCCTGATGGAAAGGGACCTTGGTGTGCTGATGGACAGTTGGTTGAATATGAGCCAGCAGTGTGCCCAGGTGCCCAAGAAGGCCAATGGCATCCTGGCTTGTATCAGGAATGGTGTGGTGAGCAGGACTAGGGAAGTCATCTTGCCCTTGTACTCGGCATCGGTGAGGCCTCACCTCAAGTATTGTGTTCAGTTTTGAGCATCTCAGAACAAAAGGGATATTGAGGTAGTGGAGCAGGTCCTGAAAAGGGCAACAAGGTTTGTGAAGGGCTTGGAAAATCAGCCCTATGAGGAGCTGGGGCTGCTTAGTCTGGGGAAAAGGAGGTTGAGGGGAGACCTTATTGATCTCTTTCAGTATCTGAAAGGTGCTTACAGTGAGAGTGGGGCAAGACTCTTCTCACTGGTGATAAGTGACAGGACGAGGAGAAATGGGCTCAGTTTGCGCCAAGGCAAGTTTAGGTTGGATGTTAGGAAACACTCCTTTACAGAAAGGGTAGTTAAACACTGGAATAGGCTCTCCAGAGAGGTGGTTGAGTCACCATCCCTGGATGTGTTTAAGAGACGTTTGGATGTGGTGCTCAGAGATATGATTTAGCACAGAGTTGTTAGAGTTAGGGCACTATGGTTAGGCTGTGGTTGGACTTGATGATCTTTGAGGTCTTTTCCAGTCTAATTCTATTATTCTATGATATTATACAGAAACTGTATGCACTGTAGTTAGTGGGAGTTTTTACTGAAAGCAACAACTTACTTATAATGTCAATGCTATGCATTTAAAGTCAGGAAGAGAAAATAAGTTTCACAGCTGCTAGGAAAATGTTTTCCGCACCGTCTGTCTTTCCTAGACCTGCAGAGATGGGATTCGGAAGGTTCAATTATATTTGAAATCTCCATTAGATACCTGGATGATGGGGAAGAGTATGCACTCAGGAAATTTGACGATGATAAAAGACTGGGAAGGGTGACTGATAGGCCAGAAGGGTTTGCTGTCATCCAGATGAACATGAGCAGGATAGAAAAAAAATGAGCTGACAGGACCAGTCAGAGGAAAAGTCCTTTACCTGGGAGAAACAACCCCATAGAACAGTACATCCTGGAGACCAACCAGATGGAAAATTACTGGTATCCTGAAGGACATCAAGTTGAACAAAACTCAGGACATCACTTATATTAATCCCGAGGTACATTGCTATATATTTGTATCCAAATATACTTCGCGCCATGGATCACCACCCTCTAGACCTGGCCAGTTTTGAACCCACTGCATTGTTATACAGAACATTATTTCACCACTTTATCTATGAGTTTCTGATGGGAAACACTTTGAAAAACTCTCAGGGAAACCACTTGGCCTAGTATCAGACCTTTGGTTCACCATGGATGGGTGCTCAGTTCATTTCTTTGCCACTTATGAAAACACATTTTTTCAGAGTTGGAGCTTTATTAATGCTGTACTGGACATCACAGGGCATCAAAGACTTTTGTCATAGCTATATTGTGTAATACGAGTATTAATAAAAATCTCTCTTCTGAGAGATTTACATGTTTTCCACAATCTAAATAATGACTCGTGATTTTGTCACAGCTTTTAGTGACTTTGAAACATCAAATTTGTATTTCAGCCACAAAGTTTTAAAGGAATAAGTTTCTCTAATTAGAAGCATATTTTCAGCTTGCTACTTAAATTAGTTTTGTAGTACCAATCTTTGCCTTAATGACAATAAATAAATAAATAAATAATTGCAATTTGCATTTAGTGTCTTCATTTGTCTTAGGGATCTCGTCCTTTCTTCCTTTCTTCCTTTCTTTCCTTTCTTTCCTTTCTTTCCTTTCTTCCTTTCTTTCTATGAACTTAATTTAATACTCACTTTCTTTGGTGTCTTCAGAGGCGTATCAATTTTATGGTGTTGATGCAAAAAATTTCTTTACCACAAATGTGCTTCAAGAATTTTTTTCAATTAAAGAACCCACACTCTGTGAAAGTTACATCTGTGCATTTAAGTAAAAATAATTTGTGCCTCAAAGCTATACAGCAGAAGAAAATGGGAAAAAAAAAAAACAAAAGTCAAAGGGAAAGAACAGACTCTTTCCATAGTTATGTGTGTGCACAGGTGGTTTTTTTTGTACTTCATTCTAGCATTCTATCAGCTAGCTTTTTTATACCATACTTCCAAATTGTTCTCACTCTGTAGCCTACTACAGCTTTAGGTTATTTAAAAATTCTTCGTAAAGACCTTCTAACAGTAGTTTTCTCTATGTGAAGTGTTTACTGCCTTTTACAATGGTATCTGAAATAATGAATTAAAATGTAATATCTGTAATCTATCTTCTAAAATTGTATGTTGATGAGGTAAATTCACGTCTGTAAGGAAGCTTTAAACTGACTCCATTCTTTTCTGTGTTTACACAATTGTGGTGGTTTTACACTGGTGGGTGTAAAATTGGTGGCTTAAGCAGCAAGGTGTTGGTAGCAGGGGGCTTCTGTAAGCAGAGCAGCTCCAGCTGCTCCAACAGGGCCCCGCAGCTACCAGAGAACAACTGCTGCATGGCTGGGAGAGAAACAAGAGAGCAGCAGCCCTGCTGGCACTGAGCTCAGGGCAGGAGGAAGGCAGGAGGAACTCCATCAGCTCCATGCAGCCCAGGACAAGCCCAAGGAGGAGCAGGCCATTTTTTGTGTGCAGACACAGAGGAATCCTCGGTGCAGCAGTGCATGTGGCTTGAAGGAGCTGCAGCCTGTGGGGCCCCCTATGGAGCAGTTTGATTTTAGTTTCTCACTAGTCTAGACTGTTATTACTAGTGAATAAATGTCATTAATCATCCGTATGCTGAGTGTCTTTTGCTCATGACAGTAATTGCTGAGTGATCTGCCTGTCCTTATCTCAACCCCGGAGTGCAATTTCATTGTATTTTCTTCCCCAGTTCCTACGAGGAAGGGCAGTAAGAGAGCAGTGTGTTGAAGCTTAGCAAGCCATGCGTGTGACAGTACCACCACTGCTGTTGTGTTCTGTCACTTCCTCCCTTCTCAAAATAATAGGAAGGCGAAGTATAATGAACAAAAACTATCTGTTGAATCAAAAGCTACGTTTCTTTCCCCAAAATTATGTTATTACAATACATTTTCTTGAAAAAAATTCTGTATGAGTAGCAAGTCTTTCCAGAACTACTTAATATTATCCTTAGTAAATACAGATTTAAAATAGAAAGAAAATTCCATAAGGATGATTTGAAACAGGATCAATCACTTTTAAATTAAAAAAAATATGTATATGTTAGGAAGCAATTTTACTAGTGTTCTTTCCTGCACTGCTTGAAATAGAAGTTCAGGGTATTTACAACTCTCACTACAGACATACTTAGTTATATGTAGTTATATCTTTCTGCTACTTTTTCACAGGTGGCTTCTTAGACTTCATTGTTTGCCTAAATTTGTCATTTAGATTAATCAGAGCTTAATTAAAAAGATGATAGTTCAGTTATTTTCAAAAACTGTATGAAAAATAAGCTTTTTAGAAATGATTTAGAAGCATTAACCTCTGAAGGCAATATACTGCTCAGATGTCTTGGCTGGTATCAGCAGAGTACGTTGGTGCCCATCTATGCTGAAAATGTTAAACTGTTTTAATTAGACTGGAAAATTCAAATCCAAGTTATGTTTAGTCATGTAAATCTAATTTAGGATCATTTGAGGTAGGCAAGGAAATCCTGGCTGGCTTATAGCTGCTTCTCTGGAAGAAGGAATGCATCCAAGTAATATATACTGCATTATGTTTATGATTACTATTAAGTATATTGCATACTATATGGGAGCTCAGTCAGCATACATTAATGACATTTAGACAGCTGAAGTTAAGGGGAAAATCAAGTGCAAGATTAAGACAATCACATTTGGGTCTCTATTCTTAGATGGCTACATATGAGATAGATTACAGATAGTCGTGATGAAATCAATACAGCCCACCTAGTCTGCAGTTATACTGGATCAGTCTAATGCGGAAACAGAACTTAATTCAAAGACTCACATAGCATAGTTTACTTCTATTTGAGGTGGCCTGGGATAGTTTGACACCCATCTTCCTTTCCAGAAGGCAACCATTTCCCACAGGTCCTACATCATACACAGCTCCTTGCAGATGTTGTGGTTATCCTATGGATCTCGGATGTTGTTAGAGGCCTTTGTTTAAGCAAACAAATTAAGACACCATTGACTAATTGACTTTCTTTTAACTGAGTATAATAGAAGCTAAGTTATCTAAGAAAAGACTTTATTGAAGTAAGACTTTTCTTTTAAGAGACCTGACTGCAATACTTTAACCTCAAATATAATCACACTTACTTGTGTGTACAGCTGTTTAACTTTCTTTATACTAGTTTTCTCTGTCTCTGTTAGCTAATACAGTACAGTATGGAGATAACGATGATTACAATTGCTGATGATTCATGAATCTCTTTATCTCTTTCTTTTCAAACTTTGTCAGAAGAAAAGGTGTTATACATCTGCAAATTAATTTTTTGTCTTGCCAAGTTTTTTTCATCTCTGCATGCTATGATTTTTGTATGATTGAAATGATGGATTTATATCTAGTCAGCATTTTTCTTGCAGACAGATTTTTAGTTTGACAGTAAATAAGGGTTTTTACTATGTAGTTTCTATGTGTTCAGTAGAGGAAAAGCAAATCAGAAAGTGAGAGCATCACCTCAGTGAAATGGTGCAATTTATAATGAAAGGGTAATTTTCACTTTTGGAAATTGCTCTTTGAGTTAAGTTAACAAATTAGAAGCAATCTTAGTTAAATATTTCAGACTACTGTTAAACTGAAATACTGCTTTAATGTGACATACACAAAAATCTAGGATAGGAAACAAAGTATATATATATATATAAAAAATTGGATTACTTTTATCTATCATCTTCACTTAGAAAGGTGTTTTAACATGTGTTTGTTAAATTTAACATATGAAAAAATAATGTGATTAACTCCATCCTCCTGTAGATTAACAGGCTGTGACTGTTACTACAAGACTTATTTTTATTGCCACTGTCATCATCCTTCAAAGCAGTGAAATTAGTCAGGCAGAGCTCATCAGGGCAGCTTTGCACAACTTTACAAACACAAATTCATCTCATTGTTTGAACTGAAACTTAGAATTACTTTCAGAATACAGCGATCCGTTGTAACAGAAGTGAAGTTGGTATTTTCATCCCAAATCCAGAAATGCTTCCTTCATGAAAGGTATAAAAGTATGTCTCAAAATATTTAGTTAAATACACCTCTAAATGCACAGACACTAAAGCATGCCAGAAGACTTCATAATCAGTTGGCAGACTTCACTACTACAACTACTGCACTAATTTTTTTTCAATAAAGGTACACATGTACATTCTTTAAATTAGATCTTTATAAAGCACGTTTGGGTTTTGGTGGGTTTGCTGTTCAGATAGGTTTTGAAATCAATGAGAAAAATCTTAATTATATCCACTATTATTCATTTAGCCTTTGATATGATGACAATTGATTTCCTAATTTTAGCACTTGTCTACTGCATGATATGGCTGGATATCATGCTTGTGATAAATTATACAGGCCAGAAGGAATGTGCCTTGTTTTACACATCACAGCAAAATGCTTTAGAAAGTATGCTTTCTTCAGCTTAATCTTCCATTATTCTGTGTTGCTCTTTAAGGCTAGAGAACATATGTTACCAAAATGTAGATGAGTTTCAATGATGAAGCTGTAATTCTAAGAAACTAAAATATATTTAATTTATTCAGAAATATTAGTTAATATTATAATATTTAAAAGATAATTTCATATACAACAACAACAAACTTGAAGGGAATACTTGGCTAATCTATTAATGAAGGAAAGAAAAAACAACAAAAAAACCCCAAATTCTTCACAAGCCTACTGTTGTTATCACTATCACTGTGTAAATGGTTCCTCCTGCAACACTGAAACTGCAGAAACACAAGAAGGGTTCCACCGAATCTGATAGAGACATCTAAGTTAGACATGATGTGTCAGTTTTTGACTTCTAAAATGGCCTTTAGAGAATGCAAGATGTCTGCAATGTGCGTGTTTCTGTCTGAGGTAGTCATCTAGCCTCTTTATATAGAACTTGGAGAGCTGTAGACACTTGAAATAGTTACATACAGGACAGAATTTAGCTGACTTATTTTAAATGTCTATTGTAAAAATTCAGTTGAGTTCCAGGAATCCCTATTCCTTTCTATTTATCATAAATAATATCTTTGATTTTAACTTGGGCATATACTACATTGAGCTATACCTGTATATTAAACCAGACTACACTGTAGTCATCTAAATTGAAATGAAAGCAAGAGCCATTTCCTAAGGGAAGTGCCTAAATTCTTTTCAGATAAATGGAAAGAATTTGAGGCTTCTCAGGATTTCCAAAGAGAGTTCATATCTTTCCTTTCTGTTGATTGTCTAAGGATCTAACAGTTTGATGGATCATAAAGGTATTTCTTTTCATAAATCTACTCAACACATTAACCTGTAACAACACTGTTCGGCATCCTTAGGGTGTTGTTAATAAGTCATCAATTCTTTCTAAAAGAGTACATGCTAAAAAATTGAGATTGACTCTGAAAAGCTTAATTTCTCTCCAAGCAACCCTCGCAAATGCACCCACACTATAGTTGTAATACTATTATAGTTGGTCATCCTTATACATAGTCTTAAAACAAAATTATTTTAATATGTTTCCCTTATATCCAGTCAGAAGTTTCCGTGTTCCAGACTGTGACCATTGCTTTGAAATAATTGTCTTGAGACCATTTTCTCCCTACTATGAGCTGAGAAGTATTTGATTATGTATTCTCCTATCTTGTAATCAAAGAAGATGTGGATCACTAATAAGGCTTCTGACTAAAACCCATTAGTTCACTTTTTCTAACTCACTGGAAGCACTAAGACTCAGTGTAAAATGGATAAAAGCTAAAGAACTTAAGTGATTGGAAGAGTGATTAACAGTGTATGTGCATAAACATTCTTTGAATAGGAAATCATAAGCAGAATGAATACCAATAAAATACTGAACAGAATACTGAATACATTAGGCTGAAATCAAGCTATACTTTGCTTTATTTTGTATATGTTCCAGGATATTTATTATCCTGCTTTCACCAAAATGTTATTTTTCCAAGCTACATTATGCTCAGGAAGAAATATTTTAGGATGGAAATTCAAACATGCTTAAGATGAAGATTTCCTGTTTCTCATGAGTGTTTTCATCACAAGATTTATTACACCACTTTATGGTGCATGTCAGCACAACAGAAGTACAAGTATTTCCTTCAGAAGTTTATTCTAACTTAAAGGTCTTTTGCATTTATGAATCTGTTTCAAACAATACATATTCTGGTTTAGATATTACAGGATGAAATCCCACAAGCAAATTGTGGATTCAATGGAAATTAGTGAAAAAATCTGCAAGTCTAAGAATAAGCAAGTGCTATCAACCAGGAGAAGGATATTGTAGCGTACTGTGTCAAAGTGAAGTCCAGATAGAAAACACCAGTTGCTCTTCCCTTGTCCATTGATGCACTAGGTTGGTCAAGAAGGATTTGCCCTTGGTGAAGCCATGCTGGTTTTCCCATATCATCTCCCTGTCTTCCATGCACCTTAGCATATAATTATTGCAATAATGTTGATGTTTTAATTTTATTGTATGCAATTAAAGCATCAAGAAAATATTACCAATATGAACTTTCTGAGCTTTTATTGAGACTCCTTGTCCTCTGGATTCACAACTAACTAGTTCTTCTGAAACTGTTCTTTCTTGTTTAATTCATACAAGCAAAAGGGGGGTTGAGAGAGTTTCTTTTTTATTGATTCAGCCTTAATATATTCAGAAAACAACACTGTCACATTAAAGAAAGACATATAACGAGATCTTGATGGGCTTGTAGGCTGCTGGAATACAAGGTCCTGACACACTATCCCAGGACGACTCAGGTATTCCCTCAGAGTCACTGCTTTTCTGTAATGAAGATAGATGACTAATGATTTTAAACTGATGTTATTCTCAAACTAAGGCTTACAAAAATGCTAGTCCACATTATGCTGTTATTATTATTTGATAGTATGTATAATTATTCACCAGGGTTTAGCTCTAGGCTCTTATTCTGGTTAGTCTACTAGAATAAAACAGACTGTGTGACTCAGCTTTCCAATAACATCTCACATGTATTCACAAGCAGACTTCATCATGCTGGAACACATTCAGAGAAAAGTAACCAAGCTGATAAAGGGGCTAGGAAACAAGACGTATGGGGAGTGGCTGAGGGAACTGTAATTGCTTAGTCTGGGAAAAAGGAGTCTGAAGAAAGATCTCACCACTCTCTTCAACTATGTGGAAAGAAACCACAGTGAGGTAAAACATTGGCCTCTTTTTTCTTATGACAAGAGATAGGATAGAAGAAAACGACATTGACTTGCAATCAGGGAAGCTTAGGTTGGTTATCAGGAAAAATTTCTTCACAGACTTCATACCAGGATGCCCAACGTAGTGTTGCCATCCCTGGAGACAGTTGAGAGAAGTGTGGGCGTGGTGTTTACAGACATGGTTTAGAAATGGCTATTGGTAGTTTTAGGTTGATAGTTGTAATTAACGATCTTCATTATCTTAAGGGTCTTTTCCAACTTAAATGATTTTATGATTCATTGGACAAAATCACTGAAGCCACTACATGCCAGCCATCTAAGTTGTAGAGTGTAATTCAGATTAAAAAAGAAAGACAAGGTCCACTTAAATGGAACAAGGGGATATCAAGGACTCCCACTGCAGTTTTTTTAGCACAATGTGGGATATGCAAAAGCCACCTCATAGCAAATACCCAGGACAAGAGTCAAGTAAGACTCTGAAATTACATTGTTATCTTGCACTCCTACATCTGTTTGAAATCCTAGGTAAGCATTTGTTTGAAAATGCAAGTAAAAACCCCAAATCTACTCGACTTAAGGTATTCAGTCTAACACCATATTCAATAAGGAAGGAATTTATGCTTTGTTTGTAAAATAGAATGCAAAATTTTTACATACAGTTGAGTGTTACTTCAGAAATGGGAATTTCTTCTTCCCGATTCCTTTCACTTGGAGGGAATGACAGCAAATGTTTTGTGTCTAACATTATATTGTAATTAGGAAATATTATACTATTATTAGGAGATAAAGCTAGGATCTATTCTTCCATTCATTCACCTTTTTATCTATAAGGAAAAAAAGAAAAAAAAGAAAAAAAAAATCATTGCTGTAAGCATATGAAATTTGAAGGGAAGAGGCACTGGTAAGCACTAAGAGTGTTTCCTGCTGTTTGCTGAGAGAAAATTGTCTCTCATTCGGGAAAATTCAGTGACACGCAGCCCATGAATGACAATGATGCTGAATAAGGACACTCAGAAATGTTTTCTACATAATGTAACTAAAATGCTCCTTACTGTACTCTGGTTAGCTCATGTGTTGTTTTTTGGGGTTTTTGTTTGTTTGTTTTAAAGTGTGTTTAAACTCTGGTTTGGTTTGGTTTGGTTTTACATTAAAATATTCATATCTAACAGAAGACAATATTCAGTCATGAAGGAAGAAAAAGTCTGTGTTGTCTTTAAGATTGTTGCTGTCAGACACGTGAACATACTTTATGATCTATGATAAAAATAAAAATAAAAAAGATACTTTATCATTTTTCCTACATCATTGTGGGTTTCCTGTGGACTGCTGTTTCCCTTATTCTGCTATTACAGAACTACTAAGCAAGCAAATATAGAGTGATGGCAGGTCAGAGGAAGGACAGAGGAGAAGAAAGTTTTCTGTTCATTTTCTGCCTCTCAGCAAATTTTAAGAAAGTGTAGAATTTAATCAAATTTACTTAGTTTTTCTGATGGCTTGCTAGGAATTGCTAACCCAGCAGTCTTCCTTCTATTACTATTAGAAACTATAATAATAGTTTATTCGTTTGCTTTCTTGTTGGTAAAACTTAAGTGTGATACAGATTCACTATCAGTAGGAACTAACTTATCTATGAAGTATTTTTCCTTCTTTGTAATTATGATAGTTTCTGGCATGTTTCAGAAACAAATGTACAGGTGTAAAAGTTGCAGTCATTTGAGTCCCAAATTTGTAAATGGTCACATGCATAAATAACTATGTAAAAAGTTACAAACATTGTTTTTCAACAGTTCATGGAAGAATTGTGCCCCATGGAGATCCATCTTACTTCAAAATAAACATCTGGGATGCGTATGCATCTATGTCTTAACTAATCATAGAGGCTTTGTTTGTAGACAAGGGAGAGACACTTTATAAAGTGTGAACAATACAATCAATTTTAAGTATCTAATCCATATGAGATTCATTACATATTCTGAGTTGTCTCTTTTTACCATCAGGTACAACAAATGACCAGCTGCCTTCTCAATTTCCAGTTTCTCTCATTTCTAAAATGAATGTAGCATATATTGAACTAACTTTGAAAAATGAAATTCTGTATGTTTTCTATTATAATTCTATGTGCACCATTTTATAGCAGATAAGTAACCTATTAATTTTAACGTTGCAACATCTAATAGACTAGAATAAAAAATATAGTCTTCCTAATTCAAAATGAACAGTATGTACTCCTGATCTTTGAGCAGCATTCATACCTCCAAGGTAGAAATAAATCCCAACTTGTTACTCCATTTATTCCAGTTATTATTATTATTATTATTATTATTATTATTATTATTATTATTATTATATTTTTATTTTATTTTTGTTTTTGAGGAAAGGAAGGAGAGTTAAATTCCAGCATCCTTATTTCCTTTCATATAATCATCAGGCATAAATCTCCCAAGTTCACTTATAGATAATTTTGTACCTCCCACTGATATAACTTTTTTCCTTTAAAGTTCCTGCTAACATCATACTGAACATCATGCAAATTTTACTCTGAGTATCTGAGCATCTGAGCATAGATATGTGTCTGCCTGAAATATGAATAATTTTTCTTTTCAACAAATCAGATGGCAACATCTTGGAAGACCAGAAGCCAAAAATTAATAATTGTCGTGTCTAAGTTCCATTCATGTTGCTGACTCAACAGCTGGCATTACCCAGTAGTGAGTACTGGAGGAGTAAAAATATGAATGGAGAATCAAATAATAAGGTAGGAGAATAAAATGCAAATAGAGCACTATGGTTCAGGGGATATAATTTCATAAAACAGAGAATGGTTGCACGCTTTTAGTCTAATAACAACTTATATGCTGTGCCGAATATGAACATCTCACTTCTCGCTTTAGAGCTGAAATTTGAGATAGTAAAAGCCTTTGTCATTTTTTTTGTAATGTTGCTGTCAGTATTCTACATCATAACATCATGTGCAGAATGGATCATTAAGGGTTCATAGTCGTGGTCTAGTGGTTAGGATTCGGCTCTCTCACATTTTTACAAAGGCAATTTATTTCCCTATACTATGATTCTAATAGCAAAGTTCATATAGGGCTGATTTACTGAGTTCCTTCTGGAATTCAGGGATATATATATTTCTTGATCCCTGTCTATAAATCCTAGATAGCCAGTAAAAGTTTGTCAAGATCTTTTTCCATTGCCCACGATGAGAAAAGATCTTTGCAGTTGCCAGTAATACTCCTTTGATCCTCAAAATCATGAACAAATAAACTCCTCCATGAGTTAAAAATATATACATTGAAAAAGTTATTTAAAAATAAAGTAACATAGATATACAGTGACAAATAACCTGGCTCTTCTAAGTAGGAATGAGAGGAAAGAAAAAGAGAGTGTCAAATTGTCTTGGAGAGCAACAGAATAATCACAGCATGATGCCTTAATACTGCTTTGCAGTGTTTTCACTGCGATGTTGCATCAATACATGAGTACATTGGATCATGTCAGTTTGACATGTTGCCATTATTTTGTAGCTCTCTGTGACTTTATTCATTGACTTCATCATCTCTTCAGCTCTTCACTGTTGAATACAACTCATGTATTTAAATCCCTGGATGCTTCCCAGAGTGCTTGCGTGTTCAATTATTTTTTATTTCATTCTTACAAAGGTAGTTCTGGAATAAATTACCTTCATGTTTGTAAAATAAAAATAAAAAAGTGAAACAAAACAAAAATAAAATAAAAATGAAACAAGAAAATGTAGTGAATAAATTAAAATAAATTAAAAATATTAAAGATTAAGAAGAAAAAGGGAAAGGGACAACAAAATAAAGCAAAATCAGTCTAAGTAGTGACAGACAATGGAGCCACAGGCTCAGGAGAAAAAATCCAACTAATTACTCAGGCATAGGTTTTCCTGCCAGTTACTTACTCATTCCCTCATTTGTGAAGATGATCTAGGTGGTAAATAGAAATTGCATAACATCCGAAGTAACAGATGTCTCTCAAGAAAAGGGCTTTTTTCTACATAGCATATCTATAGCTTGCAGCACAGTATTTCCTTTGAAAGGAAAGGGGAAAAATGGCACCAATTCCCACTTTATTTCATGGACACAGCAAGTGGCATGAGAGCTAGATAACATTTTTGTTATAGTTATCTGCAATGGATAAATAGATTCCTCTACAGAGAAGGTAATATATTTATTTTTAATGAACAGATGTAAAACGAGGGAGAAAAAGTGGAAGTATTAAGATGGAATATATATATATATGCATACAGGAGACAGAAGCAACATTATGTGAATAGATCTATCTTAATCTGCTAATACTGTATTTTAAATATAGAGTGAATGAAAGAGAAATGAACTTTCTGGGAACCTCACATATGTCCTTTTACAGAATTTTTGTAACTAATTTATTTTTGAAGCTACTTGAAATGAAAAAATATAATAAAAGAAATTTTACCATAGACAATACTTATGTGGGGAGAATAGCTGAATTTTAAGTATGAATTAAAATGAAAATCCAGTTAGCACTGCTTATTCCTCAGTGCATATACCCAAATCCCTTTAAAAGTAGAGAAAGTGTTGTACATGTGTAACAGGGAAAATTCTAACTTAATAATTAACATAGGATTTTTTTATGGCCTTCAACACTTCTGCAAATTTTAAAGAGATGCATAATTGTTAAAATAGTTTTCCTTTCAGTAGTAGTAAATACTCCAGCGAAGCAATGTTCTGACATCATGTTGAATTATTATTAGAATAGAAATATAACAATTTCCAGCCAGTAATCTGCCCAAGTTAGCTCTAGATAAGCCCCAAAGCGCCAAAATATACATTCATCAACAAACTTGCTGTGGTTGTTTTTTTTTTGTTGTTGTTTTTTTTTTGCTTTTTTTTTTTTAAGTTTTTAAATTTGTTTTGTTTTGCTGTTTGTTTTGTTTTGCTTTGTTCTCCACTTCTTTTTCTTTATCTGACAAATGAGATTTTGCTTTGATTTATGTAACACAAGCTTGGACTAATCATTATCAAATTTCCATTGCAGTGAATCTGTAAATCTGTAGTTGAACTCATTCAACTAGATGCATGATCAACTCTGTATATATTAAAATAATCTTCCACATCTTATGTCACAACAGCTATGACTTTGTTTCATGTTGTAATTAATAGGAGTTCCTGTTAGACACACTGCATATTCTGAAGGCAGAAATAGAAAACCTGTAAATTACCTTGTCAAGGCTCATAAATCATTTGCTGTCCAAAGCCCAGAGCTCATGCACACTGCTTTCTCCTTGCGCTTTGAAACTTACATGCCTCATGCTTCCTCAAAAAAGTTAGACATAACCTTAATTGATGCAGCTGATGAAAACTACTTTAGGAAGTTACAGACAATAAGACACTGGACATGGACAAGGCCAAATGAAACTGGATTTATCCACACACACAACTCAACTAGTTCATTGTATTGATTATAACATTTGCTTAAGACTTCAAGAAATCAAGAGAATTTTTGTTAGTTGTTCTATGAAATCTGACATCGTTTAATCTCTATCTGTGTCACAGATACCTAATTATGTTTCTATGTGGCTATTTTAATTCTTCTCCAAAATCACCTTTGTGAAGTAAGAAATCATCAGAATAAGAGAATGCACAAAGGGCATGTTCCTTTATTTTGGAAGAATCCCTGTAGCACAAACGTTGAAAGATGTAACATAACTCAATGTACAAATTATCAGCCCTCTATGGTTCTTTTTCATAACAGAAGAACATACAAGGTAAAGCAGTCCTTAAGTGGTCTTTGGTACTGACAAGGGCACAGTTAAGATTGAGTGGCAGTCATGAAAAACACTGCTCCAGAGTGTGAAAGCACAATTTACATTTTACTCATACCTATTTCTTCTAATTTCATTGTAAATCTTCACCAAATAAAATATTAGAATTTAATGTTGACTCCATGCAGAGCACTTTGCTGCAGGAAAGAAAGTGAGGATAAAAACTTCTGGAGAGTATTTTGCTATAGGGACTTTGTTCCTATCTGATTTTTTCCTCAAACCAATGTAAATGTGGCTTAGTTCAACTGGTGGATGCCTCTGGTAGAGGCATGATAAAGTAAAACAGCTCCCAGTAAAGAAAAACAAGCTGCTAAGGATGTGACTCAGACTGACTTCTTTCTTTAGGAAATGGATCTTATTAAAAGATATTGTCCCCTGTTTGTGTATGTGTTTGTTGCAAGGATGTTATGATTCCTTATCCAACCCCTTCTGGCATCCCTTTGCCATCTTTAAGGAGAGCAGCTCAAGTACCAGAGCCACAGGATAAAATCAGATGCTAATATCATCAGAGAAATGCGTTGTTTTGGTGAGAACTCTCTGGATCATGTGTAGTGCTGCTCCAAAAAAACAAACAAACAAACAAAAAAAAAACCTACTATAATCACATCCTTGAATTCATATCCATATCTTTCTTGTTCTTCCAGGTTCATCCTGTTTACTGTTCTTATTCCCTCCCAAACAAATGGCCAAGTCTTATCTCTGTTTATCTGTTTATCTCTGCACTCTTTTCTACAGTTTTGCTGACTTTTTATCTTTACTGCTATCATTCATATAGCTTCTCAGGTAAGATTTATATAGATAAAAAATACAAAGATTTTCTGAATGAATTATTTCCTGTGTAAGCACCTAATATGTTTCGGGCAAGAACTAATAAATGCCTGGTTTGAGGCACCCCATTGCTATTACAAGGTGCCTCTTAAAAAACTAAGGGCAGCTGGACTCTAAACATATGGCAAAGGATGTTTGTAAGAGAGGGTAGCAGTGAGGTAGAAGAGGCAGCTGCCTGAAAAGCTTGTTACTGGGTACTGAGCACATGGTGCTGAGCTTGCTGGACCAGAGTGAGGTCTCCAACTGACAGGACAAAAGTCTCACACCTGCTCAGTGATAAATTTTTGCCACTGAGGGAGCTCTGTTTATGAAGGACTGACTTTCCCCTCCACACAGTAGCCAGATGAAGATTGAGAAAGACGTGATATGACAAATTCAACTACAAATGTGCTTTCTCTTGAATTCAACAAGATTAAATGTTCAGAATAATTATATTTTTAGAGCAAATGGAACTCACTGGTTCAGTTGTATACTGTGAAGTGTACTGTAGTGTATTATCACAAAATCCCCGGACTTTTAAAAGGTAGTGTTAGAGAAATCCAGAAAGTGTTTCTTCTCATTCTCTCTTCATTAACTAACTTTAGGTCCAATGCCAAATACTTACAAATGGAAAAGTTTAGTAGAGAAACTTAACAAAAATGTTGTGTTTTCTATCAGTGAAACTGTGTTTATTCCAGAACTTTATATTCTGTCAGCTGCCAAAATAAAGGTAAGCATAAAAGGAAGCATGAATTTGACAGACACAGGCTGTCAAAACGAGTGATTAAAAGAAGGCAATTGTATGGCAATAGATAAAAGAAAAAAACAAGAGTACAAAATTGTAAATAGTGGAAAATAATCTCTTGCATGAGCAAGACCATATTTAATAAATAAATAAATAACAACAACAAATCCACACATTTAAACTGTCTCTTAAAGATGTAATTAATTGCAGCTTGAAAAGTGAACCATATTTTTCAAGGTGATAAAACCAAGACATTAAAGAGCCTGCTTTTCTATTGCAAGCTAAAAAATGAATGAATAAATAAATAAATAAAATTTACATCAGTGCCTTGCACAAAGGAAAATTATTCATTATTTTTTGCTGCTCTAGAATTTCCTGCCTGCTTCACACTACATATTCCCTATTTCATGAATGATTACACTATAACCTTAATTCAGATTGGCTGGTTCTGCCACTATGTTATTCATACTAAAATCCAAATTAATGCTTACTAACAACAAACTTAGCCAGAATAACTCCACAGGTTGGAGTTGACACAGGTAGCAGAACCCGAAGATCTAAATTATCAAAGTTAAATGAAAAAATGTTGAAAACATTTCTTCACAAATTATATCCAAGAGTTGAAGGCTCTTTTTTCCTCGTTTGTATTAATTATAAATTAATGTTGACAAATCTTCTATTATTATTTTCTCCTTGATGGAAAAAAAAAATTTGCCCATTTTGTTTTTCTTCTTTATTTAGGCTGAAAAAATATAGAAAGTGTTTAACATTTTTATAAAATACTAAATTCCCTTATTTTAGTAGGATATAATTAAGATAAAAATATGACCGTTATATTTATTTGGAAGTGGTCTTCATTCTCTCTTCTGTAAAGCTTGGCAGAATGTAAAGGAAGATAGCACTTTTCATTGCCAAGCCTAATTCTCTTTGGCTTGAAACATGTAAATTCTAATCTGACTAGTTTTTAATTATGCTTATAACATAATCATGCTTTTTTTTTTTACATCACATTTATTTGTTGTAATCATTTGGAATTCTGAGTGACTTCATTATCACTACTTATTCTAGAACAGTGAGTATCTGAAGGAATAGCTGCAAATAGTTCTTTCATTACTTTAGGTGTATATGCAATGTATTCATTGCATCAGTTCTTTTTCCTTGGAAAGCTAGTACTGGAAACTCTAAAGTGGTTGCAAACTACACTAGCAAGGGTATATTTCGTTTGCTAGAAAGACAGAAAAAAGTGGTGAGACAACATCTGTTTTCCAAAACTGGAGGCTGCCATTTGACTTTAGTTCTTTGTAGTAAGCATCCTGCCATGCTTGGAAGTTTAGGAAAAAAGAAGTGGGACAATCATTGTCTGAAGAGAAATGGTGTGAAATTATATTGCCATACTGTATTCTATAATAGAAGGGTTTTTTGAATGTGTATAGTATTACGTGCAAATTGTAATATAAATGTCATTATTTGCCATAGTCTATCACTGGAATTTACCCACTTTTATGAGTAAGTATGGAAAAAAGATGCCAATGAGAGATGTGTGATGACATTATTTTTGCTGCTCTTCTGTCTAAGAGCTCTAGTCATAGAATTGTAGAATCACAGAATCAAAAAGTTGGAAAAGACCTACAAGATCATCTAGTCCAACCATCCTCCCACTACCATAGCTGCAGCAAACCACTAAACCATATCTCATAGCTTCTCATCCAGACGCCTCTTGAACACTGCCAGGGATGGCTACTCCACCACCTCCCTGGGCAGGCCATTCCAGTGCCTGACCACTATCTGAGAGAAAAAGTGCCTTAATATGCCTAGTTTAAACCTCTTCTGGTACAACTTGTGGCCATTTCTTTGGGTCCTGTTTGTTGCCTGGGAAAAGAGGCCAAGCCCCTCCTCATCACAGCCTCCCTTCAGGAAGTTGTAGAGTACAATGAGGTCTCCCCGGGGCCTCTTCTCCAGGTTAAACAATCCCAGCTCCCTGAGCCACTCTTCATAAGACTTGTGCTACAGACACTTCACCAGTTTCGTTGCCCTCCTCTGGACATGTTTCAGTGTTCATGACTTACGTTACCTCGGATTCATCCTATCTACATTTAGGTCCTAAAGTACATTCCTTTACTGATGCTTTGTTTTTCCCATCTATTCAACACAAGGGACTTATTTTGAAAATCTAAAATAATAATAATAATAAAATAAAATCTAGCAGTTGCCCAATGTCTTCACTCCAAAATTCTTTACTATTTTTTTTCTTCCCATTTCTATTACTCTTCATTTGTTCTGTTTTCTATCTCACTGGCTGTGCTTATCTGAATGTCTTTAATTCCCAAAGCCTCATTTAATCCCTCAGATTTTTATTTTACCTTATACTTTTCTTCTTAAAATTCGGTGTGATAATAAAAAAATTACACTTGTGTATTCCAGTTTTCTGTATGTTATATTTGTCCTAATACCAGACCTTCAGAAGAGAGAATGAAATCCATTAGTTTTTCACTTTTTTATTCTTTCTTTTTTCTTTTTTTTTTTTTTTTCCCCTTAATTTCATACTGATAAAGGCATTAGTAAATTATTGTTCTTGCACTCATCCCTGTCAGGAAAGATTTGTTTATTCTTTGGAGGTGGCTCAATTAAGGTATTATCTCAAGCCAAGCATTAAATGTAGAACAAAAATTCAAGTGTTTAATTTTTGGAAAAGTGCAGGGAGTAACAACCTGTATGAAATAACCGACTGTCAGTATATTTTTCATTTTCCATGATGGTAGAATTTGAACTGTTGCATCTGTGTGAAGAAATGTTGGTGTTATTTGCAGAATTTAAAAAGATTTTTACAGAACATAATAAGAACTCTTACAAATGTATGATTATTGTATATGCAGTTTTTCATTTTTTTGTTTTTGTTTTGATTTGTTTTTATACATAATTATCATTTTTAAATTATTTAATTTCCTTGTCATGAGAATTAATGAAGTATTACAGTAGCAACTTGTGGCTGTTTACCTGCTCAAAATTTCATTCCTTTTGGCCATAGACCTTGTTTGTATCCCCTTTTTATAGTTCTGAACTTTTTTTATAGTCTTCAGACTACCTACAATACTTTTAACCCTTTAATTGTCAAGTACTTTAATACCTATGCATCAGACAACTTACAGAGGAATTGCCCTCCTGAGGATTTTCAGTAGTAACATTCATCGTCTGTTTCCATATTTATACAATACCTCAACAAAAGTAAAGTTTGCTTTCCACTGACAGTAGCATCAGTTATGAGAGAACAGAGTGAACAGTATGGGAAACAGAAAAAATTGAGTGATTCAAAGACGAGCAGTACATATGTGTTTTGCTGCCTTTTCCAGGATAACTAACAATCTTAGCAGTTGGACAAATAGCCAAGGAGTTTTTTCAGGTACTCCCTGGAGTAGAGAACAGTTGCTGAGCTTAAAGATGCTTTTAATCTTTAACATTAAAATCATAAGAAAAATAATGTAAACAGGATCCTTCTGTTTTTCTTGTAATCTCATGAACACAAGGGCATGGTAATAAGAAAATTTCCAATCCATTAAATATGGTTATTGTTGATCATTTCAATTTCTCACAGAATAAAAGGAATATAGTATCACTAATCTTCCACCTTTCATGCCAATAGTAACAAGAGAAAGGGTGAGTATAGCTGATGGTAAAGGTGCCATTAACAAGTATATGCATATGTAATGAATATACTACTTCTAGGTATCTTATCAGTTCCTGAATTTCTTAGAAGTTTTCATTTTGTTATGTCACTGGCTTGAGAAAGATTTAAGTAAAATAGATAAATGAGAGAGAAGTACATATGTCTGCCTGGTGTTGGCTATCTCAAATACCAGGAACAGAAGGGAATAAAATATCTTGACCAGTTGTATCAGGTCAGTGTATTGTTACAAATGTGGAAGATGCCTTAAAGATTTTAAATCAAGGTTTTTGGAGGCATAATGCTAAAAGGTCTTCAGTTACCTTGAAGACCTTGAGGTAAATATGTGCAACAAATGGTGTTTTAATAGATTTTTTTTTTTTCTTTTTCTTTTTCTCCTTTTGTGTCAGTTTTCTTACAGATTCTCTTATTAGCAACTGATATTTATGCAGGATTTTTTTTTTTTCCTTACTGTGAGAGATATTTGTCCAATATGTATATATATAAAAAAAAAAAAACACAAAAAACCACAACAACAACAACAACAAAAAAAACAAACAACAGTTTCTTTCACGGTTTTTATGGGTTTGCGTTGTGAACAGGAAGACTTTTCAATCAATACACTGTCTGATTTTCTGGCTTCCAACAGCCTGTGGAAATTCAATATGAAATCCATTTTAACACTGCTAGTACTCAGGCTATGTTCTTACCCTGTAAAAATAGTGCTGATGACAAAGAGTACCATTTATACAGATTTTCTGGACCCTATTCTGCATCAGCTCTGAGCGGCCACTAACGATAGACATTATCACATCAATTCATGCTTATTGTTCTATTTATTTATACATTTTCCTCATTTTTCACAAATACATTTTTATTCTTCAGTTTATGTAAAGGGATTAGTATTATATAACTGATAATTAGTTCTTGTATACTTAGTATTTAATTTTTATGTTTCTAAATAAATAAAATGGCTTCCTTCCTGTATTTTTTCTTTTTCTTTCTTGCCTGAAACTTTTTCTTATATCCGAGTTACAGATATCCAAATGATGTTTTGCTGTGCTGCACGTGGTGTTTTTTGGTTTGGTTTAGTTCTTGTTATTTTGTGTTTGTTTGTTTTTTCCCTCTTTATAGTATTTGGTAGTTGATAATATCATGACTTTGGTCACATCCAAGAATGGTGTCCAAGGAGTATAACTTTTGGAACTGGCAGTTCTGTATCCAAGCAGTGCCTCGCTAGTTCTTTGTACTATAACCTTTATTTATTTATTTATTTATTCATTTATTTATTTATTTTTTTGATGATCAGATCTTCATGTCATTTTTTCTGTTCACATTTTCTCTGGGTTCTTCAAACATGCTTTTACATTTGAAAGTACTGAACACTACATATTCTAGTTTTGTTTCGGAGAAAAGCTCAAAATTTTCACTCTGTACATAGCTATTGCCTAGGGCAGAATTTTGGGTGTAGATCAATTGCTTGAGTTTTAATTTCCTTGCTTTTCTTTTTCCTGAATATATTACCATATAACAATTTTCCTTGTTTTGCTATCCTTATATGTGTATAAATTCAGCTATTATGACTCAAAGTGATTTTGTGTTTATCTTTCAGTCAGTTAGCTAGAGAAAATAATACCCTAGGTTTCCTTTATCACCCTTCAAGATCTTCATGATAATACCTCTTCTCTATTTGAATACAGGTAGTGAATGAAAATCATTCTTCCTTCCAGTCCATCTGACTAATTCTATTAACTGCTATAAATGATCTCTGTAGAGGGTTTGTTACACATCATGAGATTTAACATCACAAGATTATACATCATAAGATCTCTAAAAAAAAAAACAACAAAACAGCACACAAAAATGACAGAATATTACTCCAAGTTTAGAATATATTTAATTTTCTTGTAGATCAAAAATACCAAGATGCACAAGACTGTTTTCATTCATTTAGTCTAAATAGATATCAGATGAATTTTTGCCATTTTCTCAAGAGTATTTCTTAAAAAGTCAGTACTTGGTGAAAGAGATCTTCTCAACCAAGATCCTGGATAGTCATACAACTTTCTTCTAATATGAGCTCTCTTTATTATCTGAAAAAATTCTCGGTGTGCCACAGTTAAATGATTAGAAACCACCTCTTTCTGGTTGTATAGTAATCCCTCCACTTAAAGATCTTGTAATATCTTCAAGTCCAAAGAGCATGTCCAGAGAAGGGCAACAAAGCTGGTGAGAGGTCTGAAGCACAGGCCCTGTGAGGAGTGGCAGAGGGAGCTGGAATTTTCAATCTGGAGAAGAGGATGTTCAGAGGTGACCTTATCAATCTCTACAGCTGCCCAAAGGGATGTTGTAGTGAGCTGGGTGTTGACCTCTTCTTTCGTGTAATTAGTGAACGGACTGGAGGGAATGGCCTCAAGTTGCACCAGGGGATGTTCAGCCTCCCCTGTTAGGAAATACTACCAACCTGGAGGATTTCAAGGAACATTTAGGCATTGTGTTTAGGGACGTGGTTTAGTGAGAACTATTAGTGATGGGTGGACAGTTGGACTGGGTGATCTTGTAGGTCTTTTTCAACATTGGTGATTATATAATTTTAAGTGTTGTAGTTTAAAAATGAGTTGTCAGTGTGTAGAAAATATGGTTAAGGATACAAAAATACTTTAATCACTGGTCTGTGCAAATTTCTTTCAAACTAAAAGACTTTCCTATTCTATGGGAAAGGTGATGAAGTCCAGAAGTCAGGCATGTTATCGCAGTGGTTCTACATATGACTGCCCTGTCCTTCTAGGATACAAGTCTGATGGGTTTGGGCAGCAATTCCAGCAATGCATTGCATAATCCAAGGCACATGGCTGTTTCCTGACTGCCCCCTCCCAGTGGTGTGGGGGAAAGAACTAGGAAAAAAAGAAAGGCAAGTCTTGTGAATTGAGATAAAGGCAATTTACTAAGACAGAGAAGGAAAGGAATATAATAGTAATGATAATAACTATAGTAGTGCCTCACGTCTTCAATATAGTAATCATGTTTTCCTTCTGTCTTCCATATTACCTGGCAAGAATAATTCCTTTTCTATGTGTAACACAAATGTGTAGGTGCATAAATATGAAGAAGTAAATTTCTGATCATAATCAAATTTACAGTTCTCTCACAGTTTTCCACCAACACATTTCTGATCTCAGCTAAGTAAATGTGGATAATTAAAAATACTCTATAATACAGTACTCTATAATACAGTTTATGTTAGGGGGAATATGGTTCAGTGTATATTTATCTATTTTATTTTACTATTTTATTTCATTTTATGATACTTAAAATACTTAGGACTTGGAATCTTTTCTCCCTCTGGCTACTTCAGGTCTCAAGTTCTTTAAGGCACAGTTCCAAATACAAATAGTGTTTTTGTACCACCATTATGAAATCAAGTTTGGGAATACATGGGTTACAAAGGTGTCATTGCATGTATAATGTCATAAAGTGATCATGAAACTCAGTTATACATAACTGATTAATTTCACTGTATTAAACTTGAAGTATTACAATCCAGACAGATATATATGATACTTTTGGCAATGGAAAGTCAATTCCTCTGCCAGTATTAATCAAATTTTAGGCAAAACCTTTCTTCAAGCTAGCATCCTCACATACAGTCTAAATAGTTTGTCTTTTTTGTTGTTCTTGTTGGTAATAATTTTTCATGAATTAATGTTACGTGGAATCCAAGTTGATGTGGAATTATTGTCTGTAGCCTGTTGAATTATGGTTGTGCTATTTTGTGTAGCTTATTAAAGATTACTAGCAGAGGCAGAGGCATTTTCTCAGACCACAATTTGGTGGTTAAATCATGCCAGTGAAAAGGTGTTTTTAGATAAAGGTAAAAAATCACCTATATTTTCCATTCAGTACATGTTCTCAAACAAAAGGGGAATTAATTATTCATGTGACCCTGATGTGAAACTACTTCTATTCTCTACCACTGAGACAAAGCAGTTCATGTTTCATAATGCCAGGTTCATTTAGTGTGAGCTTCCCCTTTGTTTATTTATTTGAGCTACATTCTCAAGCATGCCACTTATGAACCTCAATGACTAAGAGTATGAGACAACAAGTTCCTCCTGACAGCATTTAGCTCAGAAAATACATAGTTATATACATATATTCTTAGCTATTTGATTCAGAGTCTGTATTACTTTTAAAACATAGTAATGCACAGACAGCTGTGCCTTCACAATTGCTCGATAATAACAACATATTCTAACTCTGATGTTAAGCTATCTTCTGACTACCTGATCCAGACATTGCAGAACACAATGGAGCTTGGCTCAGGTTTAATGTTCTAATGAGAGGAACATAAAATATTCATCTATTTCTGTGAATCACACTGCTTCAGTAATTAGCACTTTTTCAGATGGAGAAGAGCTGTATTTTCTTGCATCAAAGCTCCCTTTCTGGCAATTTTGTATTTCACAGAGAACATTGCATACAGGTGTCACAAGTGTATCTGCCAAGGTATAAGTATTTCAGAATGTGCTTATGTGCTTTTTGCACAGATTGCTATTTATGGCCAGGATAATTTCCATTCCCACCCTTTTCAGTGCTTGTTCAGACTCCAGCTTCTGTTTGCACGCACGGGCTGACTAAACCCCTGGGGGTGTAATGTGACTCACTGAACAAACCCTACAATCAAAGAAGACTCAGGAGATGGGCAAGGGCGATGTGCCCATGAAGCTCACAGAATAATGCAGGGTGTGAATGGCCACAGCTGCTGCTAAGAAGCTGTCTATGTCAACATAAAGGGACCAGAGTGTGGCCTTTGTTTTAGATTATCAACTACCAACTACTGAGTGGATCAGATGGTGTGGCTCCCTGAGTTCATTGAGTGCAAATGTCTCTGAATTCAGATTTGATTGGGGGGGGGGGGGGGGGGGGGGAGTGAATACATAGCTTATCCCTACACAAAACACATTAAACAACATGAAAAGAATTTCATGAGAGCAATAGGCCTCAGCTGGGTTCAACCCCCATAATTGTTCCAAAGTAATGAGAATGCACAGTAGATATCGCAATTGCTATACTACATTTGTATAGTGTTAGAGCATCTCTTTTCTGAATCAAAAATCCTTTGCCACAGCAGATATCTACCAATACATAATATTGGTAATAAACATTTACTTACGGAATATCTAAATGAAGAGACCTTCAGTGATAGCCTGAGGTAGCACTGGATTGCCAATTCATGATCTCCATATTTTAAAAGACATCTGGCTCTAGCACCCCTTGAGTAAGGTTAGGTGGCAATGATAGAGGCTGGTTTAACAACAGGGACCAGTATATCAATTCATGGACTAATATACTAGTTTAGCAAAAGGAATCAGTGTTTTAAATTGATTCACATCAGCAAAGTTGTGGATGCTCCATCACTAGAGGTGTTCAAGATCAGGTTGAATGGAGCCTTGAGCAACCAGGTCTAGTACCAGATCCAGTGGCTGGTGACCCTGCCTGTTGCAGGGATGTTGGAACTTGATGATTACTGGGGTCCCTTCCAACCCAAGCAATTCTATGAAATCTTGCCAGATTTTTAATTATAGCAGATACAATTGCTTTTGACCAGCATTCTGGAACCTAAGAAAGATTCTAGCTACAGTCTGGTAACAAAGAGAGAATAGCTTAATACTTTTCAAGGATCAGGACTTGCTAGAAACTCCCAAAGGAGGCAATCTCTAAGTAAAGATACTTCCCATTTGACTGTCAACCCTTAAATTAGTTTCTGGTGGCACAGATTAATTGCTTGTGGTTGTGCTCCCAGTGCTGGCCATGCCCCAGATGTTCAACCACGTGCTCAATCACAAGTTCAGGCCACAGTGTAAGAGTTCCTATTCACTTTGATGTCATCTGACGTGTTATTTAGGAGAGAACATCTGGAACTGTGCAGATGAGGAAACTTCTTGGGTTCACTCAAACAAATGCTTGTAAAAAAATATTAATTGTATAGATTAAAAACAAGAAGACAATGACAACAACAGAAGAAATAACCCAGTAGTGATCATTTTATATGGAGATACAGTGGGTCTTTCATTCAGGGTCTAAAGAATTTAAGGGCAAGTCAATAGTGTTTTCTGAATGCGCAACTATTAAAATAGAGTTGAGAGAGAAGGCAAGGTATAAGTGAATATAAACTTAGCAAAAGAGAAAAAAAAAAAAAAAAAAAAGAAAGAAAGAAAGAAAGAAAGAAAGAAAGAAAGAAAGAAAGAAAGAAAGAAAGAAAGAAAGAAAGAAAGAAAGAAAGAAAGAAAGAAAGAAAGAAAGAAAGAAAGAAAGAAAAAACACATGAGGAAAGAATTGGAAAGAATTAAACCAACAGCCATCAGTGAAGCTGCTCCAAAAAAGGTGGTCATTTACATTATAAAGTCATAGACTCAGAATCACAGAATTGCTCACGTTGGGAAATACCTTAAAGATCATCAAGTCTAACTGCAACCTAACCATGCTACCCTAACTCTAATAACCCTCCGCTAAATCACAGGGAATATGACTCTTATTTCTCTGAATCATTAGGCAGCACACAAAAGGCAAATATTTATTTTGTACTCTTCAAAAATTGAAAATCTCTGTCATTTAAGAAATAACACTTAAATGCTGGAATATGCCTTTAGAATGGATCAACCAATTTCTTCCAGTTTCCTGCTGCATCACATGCCAGTTCCTTCATGATACTGTGTGGCTTCACCTGACCTTAGAGACTATGAGAAGATACTTCTTTCCTGCCATAGTCATTTTACTCAGTGAATAATACTCTGATTGATTCAGTTAGGATGCATGAATAAAACAAAGCAATATCATAAAGTATCAAACTGTAGAAATATCTATGTAAGATGCAATAACAAGATTAAAAAGTACAAAATTACAGGTAAATTTAAAATTACAGAAAATACAACATAGCTGTGCATTATGTTGTGAAAACTACCCTCAGATCCATGATTTTCACAACAGTTAAGCTTCCATAACCACCTAATCACAGCTGAGATTACATACTTTATAATTTACTTTACTGGGAACGGAAGTTAAGCTCATTTTGATCCTTAATCTCGGTGGTTGTTTTTGTTACACTCATTTCTCAGTATAACCTTGGTAATAGATCAACAGACAGTGGAGAAAAAGGGTCAGAAATGCATACCACACAGTATTTATTTTGTCTGTTTTGGAGTTTTTTTCTTTTCTTCCCCAAAGTATACATGAATTTATTAAAAAACAAACAAGCCAACCAAAAACACCTAAGCTCTGTTAACAGTACTATTTAAATTCAGTTCTGTTTTGCTTCCTGATGTGTAAAAATTAATAAATTGGATTATATGCAGTTTTTATGTGGAAGAATAATGAATATTGGTAGCAGGAGTATAGCTTAAAATGTTTAGGCAGAGAAGCAATAAGCTCAGCTGAGATTTAAATGATTTGCAGTTTATTCCATCTAAGAAAGAGAACGAGAAAACCAACAACAGTGGCCATCTAATGGAGTAGGGAAATAAAAAGCAGAGTGGTCACTCTTCCTTTCTCATCATCCAAGTAAGAAACCCAGACTGTTGAACTTGTGGAGTCTCAAAGCTGTATGAGGTTGAAATCTATCACAGTCACAGGGCATGCATTTTGCTTGTTACATTCTTAACAGGATATCAGAGAAAAAAAATAATAGAACTTTCCTACTGTTAGACTTTCCTACTGATAACGTGTCTTGCATGAGAACAAAACAATCATTTTTTCCAGATATTTTCTTGGTAACAATCTGATTAATTGCTGGTTAGAATAAAAATAAATATACTTCTGTGATCTCAATGCTGGAAATGAGTGAGAAATTGCTATTGAAATTAAGAAAAAAGCTGCAACTGTCTAATGCAACCAGCAAAGGTGGTGACTATTTCTTACTTCACAATGGCAAAAAAAAGTCTGTGAAAAAAATATTTGATTCAATTAAAATGCTGTCTTGTGCAGCATAATTACTCCTAGTATTTAGTACTGCTGCTATGGTGTAGTACTAAATGTGAGAAACTAAAAAGCACAGAGGTAAGATTTAGATTCAGAAACAAGAAAATGAAGAATATATTAATAAAAGGATATATTTTCTTACCTGGGATTTTCATCTCCATCCTTCAGTGAACAAAACCATAATGAAATAAATAAAACATGAAGTCGAAGAACATTTGTAAGAGTTATATATATTTTTGTAGGAACCTTATTTAGGTAGGCAGTCACAACACCTAACCTCAGGTACTTTTCTCTAGTAACGACAATTCAAAAGCTCTTCTAAATTATTCTGCTCTTACCAGTGCAGATATGAGGCTCCTCCCAGGGGTCAAACACTTTACGCAGTTTGTAGGAACTTTTTCAATCATCAGCACAATACAAATGCTCAAAACAGAAATGTTAGTGTTGTTTTATGTCATCGTATGGGGGATATGAATACCCTTTTCCTTATATTAGAGGTATTTTCAGAGGAAAGCAAGAAAAGTGTTGAAGCCAATTATCATTTTGTCATCTCTGCTTCTTCAGTGTAAAATGAATGAACAAACAGTATTCAGTATTCTCTTTCTCTTTTTGAGATGTTGATGCATGTTAGAAAAATCCATTTTCTGTCTTTTGTCACGTCAACAACTGCAGAACCAGAACGAGATTTTTGAAGATAAAAATATGTTATACTTATATATATATAAATATATATATTCTTCTCTTTTTCAATATCCCTTCTACTTTCAATTGTACAATGTATTAAAAACAAAGAAACAAGCCCACAAAATTTTCATATTAAGGAATCACTGGCTTGATATTGCACAGATTTTGCACAATTGCAGATTCTGGATAACAAGAGTGATTTTTCATGGGTAGTAAATATACTTGATACTAAATTTCATTGTGCAAAGGGCCCAACCTAGTGCCCAAGTGAAACTCTGATTCTGTTCATAAATCAAGTATAAAGCAATGACAGGAAATAGAAGAGCATGTGCAACAATGTTTCCTTTTTAATATTGAATTTCCTGCCCAATAGAGCTCATAAGTATATGTGCATAAGTTCCTCATATATTCTAGGGAGAAAAACTGATATGGCATAAATATACTGACATTACTTGTAAACAATAAAATACAAGTGCTTGTATACAAAATAGCAGATATGTCACTGCTTGTTTTATGGTTATAGATTACATGAGCCTATGTGTTAAGACTTTGATGCATAAGTAAAATGAATGCTTGTGTTTGCTCTCATGCCAGGCTGTGGCAAGACACAAAACTGTCTGTCAGGAGAAATATATCTGTTGATGAAAGGGAGTCAGGAAAGACTACCTAATGCATAGCAGCAAAATTGGCTGTAGAAGAAAACTGCTGTTCTCTCCTGTCTAGACTCTTCAAGCTTCACTCAAGATGAGAAATGCTACTCTACTTACATGAAACTAATAAAGCCTGCGTGAGCAGGTGTGCAGGTCTTTGAAAGCAGCATTCTTGCAAAATTAGAGTAATAAAGGTTTGCCAGTAAAGGAATTTGAAGAGAGGAATGAAAAATCAAATTTAGCAGGCAAGGAAGATAATGGTGGCTGCTGGTTTAGAGTTAGTTAGGTTACCATGTGTGGGTAGCTGGCTAACAGTCAGGCCTGGATGAATCACTTCTGCTAAGAGAATGAGCTGGTTACGTGACAAAGGTGTATTCTGTGCTAAATAAACTTTTCCCTGATTACAACTGAAATAGAGAGGAAACTTTCTTTGTATTATATTGCTCAGTGTAACATCTTAGATGTAACAACTTAGACCGCAGGATCTTTCTTTTGAATGTTTTTTTCAGTACAACATATTCAACATAAAATTGTTTCCTCTTTAAATTTTTATATTACTTTTATATTCATTGCAAAAGAATTGAGAAGTAGACTGAAGCAGCTAAATTGAAAGGAGATAGCAATAACAATCTTATTAAATCAAGAATTATAAAATTCATGTGGATCTTTTATTAAAAGTAGCGCAGTAGATTTTTTTTTTTTTGCCATTCAGTGTTATTTTTATCTTTCTTTTCTATTTTTTTTTTTTTTCATTGAGAAGGGCCTTGCATAGCTAATATTTAAAGTTTCAATCTTAGCAATAAAAAACTAGGTAGTTTTCCAAATTCACCAAAGTAAAAACTATCAAAACATTTCTAAGTAACTTACTAAGAAAACCTGAATAAAATGGCAAAGATCTGTAAATGAAATTAACATAACAACTACTCTGTGTTAACATTTATGTAGAAAATATAACAAAACGATGTAGTTCAGCTATTGAAATAATTGCTTGGAATGAGCAGTAATAAACACCTATAGCAACTACCAATTATCTGTGTTTTGTAATATCTACAATACCAACAGATCGAAAATAATTAAATCACGCTTCTGAAATTAAAAATAAAATAAAATAAATAAAATAATAAAATAAAATAATAAAATAATAAAATAAAATAAAATAAAAAATATCAATAGCTTTTATGGGTTTCCCTTTAAAATGAAGAAAGGTGTGGAGATGGAAGGAAATTATGGAAATATAAACATAATTTAATGTTCCTAAGGTAGTCTATGCCACAATTATAAAGCATTTTTTGTACCATTAAATTGAAGAAAAACAATTTATATACAGAACCCAAAAGGTCTCCCATTTAGTAAAATTACATGTTAGTTAAATTTTCCTTAACATCTTATCTTATTGTGTGTTTAAGACAATCAACCAGGTGGTACAGAACATCACTGGATGATGCTTATTTAATCACTGAGGAGTCATGAACATCATGTACATTATCACATTATCGTGTGATACAAGTATTTCTCTTTATTTATTTAATCTTTACGGAAAACAAAGAAAAGCAGTAGAATCTTTGGAAATACTTCCTGTATCTTTTATAAAACATGTAGTCGGCGCTTGGGTACAAAAAATGCCGTTGACTAGGATCCAACCCGTGGCCCTCAGGTTGTGTGTAGCCCGGAACAGTTAGTAGTGTGGCCCTTTGTGATCATGACCTTTTGACATTATTATGTGATTTTTAGCAATGTCTTTAATGAGTTTGTTGTGCAGACTGCTTAAGTGACAGTGGAAGAATGTGGAGAGGAAAACACAGCACAGAGTGCCCACTGTACACGCTCAGTTGACCAGAAGCCTATGCATACTACTTGTTCTATGCACTTGTACTACTTGGCAAATAAACTGTAGTTTTATGTTTTGGATGCTATTTTAGAATGTTTTAATAAATAATAATAATAATAATAAAAAGAACGTATGTTATATGCACAATATATTTTATATGCAGCCCAAGATCATTCCTCTTCACTCAGTGAAGACCAGTCAAGCCAAAAGGTCAGACTCCAGTGCTGTAGATGGCATAAGAGATTTACGTATATGAACTGAATTTGGAAACTAAGGAGATAATGACTATTTTTTAGTTTATTAAAATTTATTTATTGTATCTTCTATTCTGGCTTGGGGTCACAGTTTTTGTTGGAAGAGCAAGTATATTTCATTAAGGTGGTCATGAAAGCAGTAGATATAACAGTTTCTGAAAGGAAAGATATCTTCATTCTCTCTAAAGGCTTGATGAAATAAAATAATAATCTAACTTCTGTTCATTCAATACATGGTAATTTCAAATCAGAAATGATGATTAAAAAAAAAACAAAGATCACATTCTGTGATCATCTTTCTCTACTATAGCTTTTCTGCAACAGTTACTTCTCCATATTATTTAATCTAAGTGATGCCATGAAGAATTCAAGTTTTTTGATAAACAAACTTGCAGGACGGCAATCTTACAAGTCATATACATGACAAAAAATGTACAGCGAAAACAGAAATAGAAGCAATTTTGACAGTATATAGCATTACCTCCACAGACAAATGGTGAGGTCTGATTTCAGTTGAGTCGTCACAGCCAACCTTTGAAAACAACATCCAGAACTGTGTTCTTGAAATTTGTTAAGAGCCATGGGGATAAAATAGAAAGAATTCAAAACATTTTGAGCATCTGTAAAAGCCTACATGATCTTGTGACATGAAAATCTAGTAAATTTGCTGTGCAGAACTTCAGTTGTGGTTCTTGATGACCTTTCTCAGCACATTTGCATCTGATAGTAAATAAACTGACAGATTAAACAGATGCCTGTGGAAGAAGTCACACTCAGCATTTGACATATTGCAGAAGGAACATTTCCCCTAACCCAAATCTAAAGGAGAGCTCTGTTTTTATATATTCCATTTTCTTTTGTTGTAATCACCACGTTTTGAAAAGGTTCATTTTAACAGCCAGTGAGGAAGTCAAATCTTTCTTGATGGAGAACAAAATTGATCATATCAGTAGCAGATATGTGAGGACGCAACTGTAAAAGATACACAGATCATCTTCAGAAATCTATCATTTTCTAGAGATAAAAAAATAATTAAAATATATGCATTTCATAAGTGAAATTTAAAGTATAAACAGCAAGAAACACATACATGCATGCACATTTAGAATGGGATTTATCTTAGAACTGCTGCTAAGGAGCTTCGTCTGATTAATACAGCAATCCTTCCAGTCTTTTAAGGAGATAGCAAGTAGTTTATCCACTATATATGACTAAGAAATTCTTGTTTCATTCCACTGACGTGAAAACATTGTGTTTTAATGAAATTAAAACAATTTAAGTATGAGTTTAGATAAAAACATCTGTATATAATCTGTTAAATTCAACCTCTAAGAGCTAAATCTGATGACTCAAACTGTCTCTTGAACTGAATGTTGTCCAAGTCAGTAAAAAGAATATATTAATACCATCAGAGGATTAAAACTGCAACAACAAATAAATAAAGATATGGAGATAGTGACTCACCAAATTTATCATAATGATTTAGATTCTTATTTCCAGATGCTTACACCTTACATAGAGTAAGTAGGATTCTTATGTACACACTCATAAGGGTATTCATTCTGTTCAGTGTGATTAGGTGTATAAAAGCTGTCTCTTAAAAATAATTAAATGCCAATAACACAGTAATCATTCTGTTAACTACCTCTACAGAGTTGGCACTTGAATCATTAAATTTAATTTTCCATTAAACTCAGAACAGTAATTTCAGTTAAACATGTGGTTTATATAAAATTAGCTTTGATACTGGAATATAAGCAAAATATTTCACTTTAATGCTGAGACATCTGTATTACTTATACTAATCTTACTAATCTTTCTCTGTTTGTCTTTAATTCCTGCATAGCAGCATTATCACACAGTGTTATTGTACTGCAAAGACACTGCAGCCCAGGAGCTACCTGCACATCTGATTGTCTTTTCTCAGAATAGGATATTTTGTTCAGCATAGACAATAAAAATAAATGTAGAAACAAATGATAAAGCAATTTATCAGATTAGAAAATAAGTCTTGCTAAATAAGTCTTGGGAAAGTTTATACAAACTCTTTTCTCTGTTCTATGCAATTTCCTTTCCAGTAAGCATGCAATTACTTTGAATTTTCCAGTGCATTTGACAGTGAGGAAATGAGTGAGTGAGAATAATGGCAGTAATACTTAAAAAAAAAAACAACAAAAACCCACAAATGTATATACTAGAATTTTTAATAAGTGATCATACTGACTGTTGGAGATGTAACATCCTTTGAAAAGAGAAATCAATTTTTTATTCCAAAATGTCTTGAGTATACCAGTCTATTATTTACATGATTAAGTTCAGAGTGTACCTTAGTTGCTTTAACTAGTATTTTTTACTTTATTTTGATGACACCATTTATATTTGGCATACCCATAATATTTCAGCTATTTTGAACATGCCTACCTGTATATCACATATTTAATAGTTTCTTCTACTTCATACTTTCACTATGGAACAAATAACTACATATATTAGTAGAATACTATTTGATAGATTAGATAAAGGTAACTATATTTATATGACTACTATTAAATCAGTTTTATATTTTATGTCCAGAAATTCCATCAAATATCTGAGTCCAACTTAATTTTAAATTACCTGTCAAAAAATTAAGTGCTTAAATACACCACCCAAGCCTTGTCTTGCTCTCTGCCATTTAAGGAAATTGAGCACATTTTATTTGTGATTTTACTGTGCAACAAGCTAAACTTTATCCACTGCCAACCTGAATAAAATTTCTGGTTTCATGCAAAATGATCATCCTTGCATACTCGTCAGCAATTTGAACAGTACTGTTTTGAGAACAAACCCCATGGTGCTAGGGTTATTTTAAACAAAAAACGACTTAAGCTGTTATACTTTGATTCCTTTCAGCTGCCTCAAAAATACTGCAATTAAAGCATTGAATGAGTTGGTAATTGACTTGAAATATCAATAGGCAACAATTTAAACCTGCTTCAAAATAAAATCAAAGAAAACTGGAAAATTATTTATAATTCATAGCCTGTTATTGTGGTTAATATCTGCTTTATAGTTTAGATTCACTCTGGGGCCATTGGCAACTAAATACCTCATTAAACATTGAATATGACCTCCAGGAATACTGGTATTCAGAGACACCAGAAACTGCTTTATGGTTTTGTTCCCAGCTGTAAATTCTTTGGATGTGCGAGCCTCTGCAGCTGAAGATGTGCTTGACAGCCTTAATGTCTGCACTGTTAGATGCTCCAAAGGGTGACCTCTTGCTCCTTTGAGAAGAGGTGCAGAAAAAAAGGGTATTATTATTTCCTGAACATAAGCTCCAAAAGACAATCACAATCTCAGCCAAAAGTCGCTGAGATTTTCATTCTCATACAGTGGAGGTGACACAGATTAATAATTACAGTTCAACTTATTCTGCTCTAATTTTCAGTGGTTGAGTTCTCAGATCATCTAGAGATTGAATCTGAGGACATTTTTTCTTGTACCAAGTCTAATATTTTTAAATTTGTGTGCCTGAGGCTAGTCATGTTTTCCTCTATCAGTGACCTGGTTTCAGAGTTTTAGGACAACTTTCTGCAGTTAGCAGGGGAATTGAAACTAGATGATCATTGTGGTCCTATTCAACCCAGGCCAAAACAAAAAAACAACAACAAAAGAAATACACAGAAACATGCAACACCACGTGAGAAAGAAAATGTTCAATTTTATCATTTTTAGTAATTTGAATCTTATAATTTTGGTTAAGGAAATTCCACCTCAAATGACATACCAGGTCACATCAATCTTGCCTAGCTTGGCCTCCAAGCCAGTTGTCCTTTGTAACCAATGGAGACCACAGTTCATTTGACCTATATTAGACTTTGCATTACTAGAGATAATTAGCACTTTAAAGTTACCTATTTCTCCTCATTTGCTAGAAGGAGAAACAATTTTGATCGGATATAGAAATCATGGATGAGGATGCTGTCAAAACTAAAATAAGTTAGATCTGTCAAGACACGTGAAGTTTCTGAATTCCCTGCAGGATATGACTGTAGCTAGGCCTGGAGCTACAGCACAAAACCTGTGAATTTCTCTGTAGTGGCAGCAGTTATTTTGGGTGCTTTAAGTAGCACCTCAGATGCTTACAATTAGGCAAATCTAAACCAAACCTAACCCTTCCACTCCCTCCCCATGAAATCAACCAACAAGCAACAACAACAACAAAATCAATCAACCATTCAAAAAAACAAAAGCAATGCACCCCAGCCATTCATCCAGACTGATTGCCATGTGAGCTCAGTACATCACCCAGTACATCTGTAAATACAGCTTAATTTTTACTTCAAAGATCATATAAGTTCGTCAGTAGGCAGCAGCTCTTCACCAGTACTGGCATTTCACACTGAATTCCAGTGAGTGTTTCAATTATAAGATGACAAAGACATAAAGTGATTGTGGAAAAAGTTCTTGAAAGAAATTCTGCCTTACCTTTCACTGACAGTCATTAATTCTCACCTCTGCTTTTTCTCTTCCTTCCTGCTTAAACAAGCATTTCAGAGGCTAGCTAGGGAATTAGTCAGGGAACAGATCCAACTAACAACTATCTCAACAATTGCTTTTATGCTCTTTGATCTGTTATCCTGGTGTATTTTACCACCAAGTAAAACAAATCTCTGTGTTGGCATTAATCCAAAGCCAGGAGCAGAAATGCTTAAAATACTTTAAAGTACATATTAAATTACAACCAATAAGAACAGTAGCAAAACTTGATACATTGTAGTAAATAAAACATCTCGATAAGGAAGGTGTAATGGTAAATATGAGGAGAGCTCAGTAACATTGGAGGAATAAGTTTTGTCAGTTCTCAAGATCTTAATTCTATAAAATACTCTGCTTTTTTTGTCACTTGCAAGGGAATATTATAAAAAGGCTTATCTGCTGTGTTAGATACATGAGTTGAAGACTTGTTTTTGAGAATTGTATATGTCTTCTTTAACTATGGCTATATGCTAGTAAAAAAACGGGCTCCAGATGTTTTTGTTGTGGAGAGAAAATAGTGAGCTAAAATAGTGAGCTTGAAACAATGTCAAGTGAACTACAACAGTGTCTAATAAAGGAGAGAGCTAATCACGGCTACTTTGTAATTATCTGAAATGGATTAAAAATAAAAAAATAATTTTCATTTGGTCCTGTATAATGGCACATTAAAATGACTGTCACCATTCAGTAGATAAGCTTGTCTGCACTTCATCAATTATTCATGGAAGATAGGTGCTTTATATTCTGATCTGTGGGGGAGCGATCTACAAACAAAAGAAAAGGCAAAATGTCAAATAAATTAGCAGTTATGAATTACTTTTTTTAGCTCTCATTTAATTTTAGTAATACAGCTTTACGCAAATAATGCAAAAATTCTCAATTTGAAGCTGAACTTCCAAGTAGTAATGAACTGACAAAAGTAAATAATCTTCAGGTTATGATGGAGAAAAAGATTAATCTTTATCAGCAATCATTAAAATATCAGAAGGATATCTGTTTTTTTAAACTATGCTTTAGTCTATATTCAAATTCAGCAGATATGTTGTACTACATAAGGCCCTTGACAAAGAATTTAGCTATATTATTTTTCACTTTACTTATGAGTTTTAAACTTACATATATATGAATGCACTAATTTACTTGTGCTGTAAATGTGCTGAAATGTGTGTTTTCCACAGATAACTGTTTTAAGTCCTAAAACAGGAACCTAATGGGTTCCAAGGGATGCTCCTAAATTAATGCCTCCTATGTTATTATGTTGTTCCACAACATCAGTGGCAGATGTTGGTGGTATGGCAGTAGAGGCTGAACCTTCCCACCAATATTTCATTGCATTTTGTTGCTGTGTCACAAATGGCAGCAGAGAAACAGTCTGATGAGTGGTTTCTGACATAGAAGCAAAGGTGTGTCACTGAATTCATCCATTTGGAAACACTTAAACCAACTGACATTCATGAATTCTTTCTGAACACTATGGAAACCAAGTAGTGTATGGGAGCACAATGAGCAGTAGGTTGTGTGTTTCAGCATAGGTGACAGCAATGTGAAGGACAAGCCATGGTCCTGACAACCATGCTCAGCTGACACAACCACAAGCTGAAGAGCATCATGGTCAGCTCTTCCTCACAATTTAGTTAATGTTGGTCACTATGTTGAAAAATAGTGTTTTGTAACTGAGAAGGTGCTCTATCGAATGGAAATAAATAGGTGGCACTACTTTCAGGGTGGTGTAGGTAGTTAAGGCCATGATATCCATTCATTATCATCCAGACAGTGAGTGGGCAATTAACTCAGACTTTAATATCTAACTTTTGGAAGTCTGAATTTGCATGAGATGCCACACTTGGCACATAATCTTCTCAGGACATCTTCTCAAATGTTCCCATTAAATGTCTTAAAGAGTATCTATCATTCATCAGTACAGTCTAACAACAAGATCTTGTTTGATATAGGTCATTGGACCTAAGTATATATGTCTAAGAGCCATGTATATGTAGAATTAGGTGATTTCACAATGCATAATTGTTATTCCTGTTCTTGCTCTTTGATTGATAAATATATAATCTGTTCTGCATAACATTTTTATTATTTTTTTTTTTACTTATGACAAAATGAATTTAAGCTCCCTGTGAAATAAATAAATGAAAAAAACGCAACATCATTGTGCCTACCAGATACAAAGTATATTAAAAAATCACTGTTTTAATAGACAAGGCATACAAAATAGACCAGTTACTCCTGGAATACAATAATTTATATAAAGCCATAGAAAGCTTAATTTTTTGTGCTTTTATATACTGTTTTTATGAGGTTACGAAAGCTAGATATTAAGCTGTCATCTGTAGTCATATCAGATACATATTATTTTTAAATTACCTTTTTCCTAAAGTAGATAGACCATGCTGTGGAAAAGGTGAAATACTGAGAGTGCCAGAGATACTCTCACAGAGAAGCTGGTGCCACTGGAAAACCATGGGAAAACAGATTTGTTTGCAGTGGAACTTCTACAACATTTTAGCGTGATTCCATTTATTTATTTATTTATTTTGGCATGTTTTAGTAAAGGAACAAATTTCTGCATCAATTTACTGGAACAGATGCTGAAGAAAATATAAAATGCAATTTACATGCAAAATATTTGAATTCAGTTTATATGAAAGTTCAACAGCAGAAATTGTCTCATAGTCAGTTTGTAACACAGTACATGCAGAAAACAGCTGTATTCAAAGACAGACCAAGTGAACTTGTAGTCTGGCTGCACTTGATCAAATTGGAGTTGCTACTGAAAAAACCAAACAATGCTGGGTGCAAATGTTTCTGGTAGAAACTGAATATAATCTTTGTATGTATGCTGCAGACCAAAGGCAGTGAATTTTAACGGCTTGTCTGGGTAATTTGTTTTCCTGTAATTTCTCTAGAAGGTCTTTTGGTTTTAAATTTACTTCTAAAATCATTTCAGACATATCATAGAAAGAGCAGAAAAACCAACTATGAGGGTCAGTGCCTGCCATATCTCACAGACCCACTACAATCCATGTAAATCTAGCCTTCTCCCTGTAGATACACCTGAGCAACTTTCTTGAGAATAGTTTGAACAGAGAAAACAACATGTTTTGTGCATGGTTTAAAAGCAATACTATTTCCACACTAAAGACATTTTGTTCTGCTTGCCACGATTTGCTCTGTTTCAATGAGTTTACAAGTTGTCAAATTTGATATTAATGGATATTGTACAAAATAGAAAACAGGTACAATCTAGAGGTTGTCAGGAAATGTTAATTCTTTAAACACTGATCAAATAGTTTTACTCATTCTAAACATTTGCCACTATGGTGAGCAATGTTAGTGACAAACATGAATGAAGAATGAAGTAATTCAACTTGTTCAGGAGAAAGAGAAGACTGAGGAGAAGTGCTTTGTGTGTGAAAGCCAGTACACAATAAGAAACAGATGAAGGATAAATAGGGACTGCTAAGCCTACCTCACACTGCTGTTAGAGTGTGGTCTTCAGAGGATCTGGGAATATGGGCTTATTCACAGATGATTTACCTCCCGTTTGGCACGCAAATGCCCTGGTAATGATAGCATGTTAAAAGTTTACTGATCAGCCTGGCTTCTCCAAGAAGTCCAACACTGACTGTATTTGCAAACAATCATTGTATGAAATAAACTTAATGTGTTTTTGAAGACATCCAAGGGATGCCATTCAAAAATTAGTACAAATAGGCTCTCTCTTTTAAGACATTTGCTCTAAAAAGTTTTGTCTTACAGATAATGTGGGGTTATTAGTTGGTATGTAGTTTAAAAGTTAAATAAATTCCTGTTTTGTAATTAACCTATATTTTGAGTGCGGAGTGACAGGAATGCCAGGGCTCCTTGCATAGTGTGGTACAAACTTATTAAGCTGCCTTTGTAGAAAGACACAGGGCAGAGCATTGGAGTTTACTTTACCAGAATCTTCCTGTCTGTTCATGACAATTGTAGTTGGGTCCAAAATTAAGAAAGTGGTGAATAAGCATTCAAAAAATAAATGGATTTGTATAAAATGATTTTACATTAAAATTAAAATTATGGTTTTAAAGGACTTTCAAAAACAGAAAAAAAAAATGGCTTTATATCTGGTTCACATAGATCCTGAGAGACGCTAAGAAATATTTTTTTTCCTGACATTTAACATGTATTCAGCTCACCTTTTCTATTTTCCATGTAGGCTAGGCTACTGAAAGACACAAGAAAAGAAAAAATCTTCAATGCAAATGCCAGTTCTGCTTAATGCTTTGCTGATTAAGTCCTGTTTAATTCTAAATTAAATGAGCAAGCACAGTAAATCAAACCCAGTGTTCATACGCTCTTCCCTACAGGCATAATTACATGCCCCTCAAGAGCTCACTGTATTCACTGCCAGAGTAGGAAATATTTAGTTGAGTTGGAAAGTGGAAAGTGGAAGGCTTCTTAACCAATCACAGCATTTGGAAGAAAAAACTTTGTGACTTAGAAGAAAAAAAGTTAAAGTTTTCTGTAGGTAGTTATGTAATTCTACCCATATCTAATCTAAATGATTCACGTGCTTGCTAGGCTCTATAAAACAATCTCTTCAAACAGTCATTTCAGTCACTCAAATGTTATTAGGCTTTCTTTCTTTTTCTCCTTCTTTTTTAATATTTACATTCTCCCCCCCCCCCCCCCCAGAAAAAAAAAAAAAAAAAAAGAAGAAAAAGAAAAAGAACCACTATCTTTAAACTACTGTAGCAGCAGATTTCCTGTGAAAGCAATAAAACAGTTTCTGGCACAGACAGTTCTTTTCTTGGGAAATTAGAAGAAGAAAAAGTAATTCTGCTCAGTAAGTAATTTTTAAGTACAAAGAACTGGAATAAGAGGCTTAGAAGTATTCAATAATATGGCCATGAGGATTCTGAATGCACAACGAGTTCAGTTAGGGGAAATTAGTATAACTGTTAGACTTCAGTGCTGATTTTTTTTTTTTTTTTTCCTATTTTCTTTCCTAATTGATTTACTTCTGTTTGGCCTGCAACATGGATTTCCATGTACAACAGCCCTGAATAGTTAGAACAGATCATCATACTTGAAGTAATAATAGTAGGACTGAATACATTCCTGTACTACAAACAGAGATTTGCTAAGTGTGCATTATGAAAGGGATAAAGCTGGGTTAAATAGAAAGGCTTTCTTAACCAATCTTGAATTTATATTCTGTGCTGAGGCACAGCCATCGGATAACAAGACTTCCTAGCTAGGCACAGCAGCTGGGAGCTCTCCCTCAGAATGAGAAAAAAAAAAAAAAAAGAAAGAAAAAGAGAAAGAAAGAAGTGGTAAAATAATTGCTATTGATTATTACACTGAATGTTAATTTGTAGCTCTAAATCACTGCTGTCAGACTAATGCTGAGGAAATCGTGAAGAAAAAGTACTTCAAGCTTTATTTAGTGATTTTGTTATTTTAATCCTTCTGTAAGCTTTTACTGTGGTTTTGTGTGTGCTCATACATGTGCAAAAAAATGAAAAGCTCATGAAAGAAGAATAGCAGCTTTTTTTTATTATGTTGTTTTATCTGAAAAAAAAAACCAAACTCCAGATACAGAGAAAACTGTAACATACAGTCCAAAATAAAACAATATTACAATAAGCAAAATTTTCAGAAAATACAAATATGCTTCAGAATCTGCATTGTAATTTCAAATATAACATAAAATGTGTGGAGAGGCTTGCTTTCAGATTTAAGATTGAGAAACCCTATGGAATCCTATGGAAAATCACATGAGACAAGGTGAGTGAATGTCTGTATGCTCTCAGCCCACTGGAGACCTAAGGCGTGTTAATGCAAACCAGAAAGCAAGAGATTATCAGAACTCAGATGACACATGATTGTTTACAGATCTACAGTGGCTTAATTACTCATCAGACCCATAGATTTTTCAAGAATTTCTAAAAATATTTAGATTTTCAGCTTATTTAGGACTGATTTATCCTGATTTTTTCTCCTTTCTCTCTTCTGTACACTTTTGCAGAATTCAAAGAAAAAAGAAATGCTGAAATCAAATTAAAGGAATATTTTTAAACAAACAACAATTGCTAATTCATTATTCAGCTCCATATCTAGATATTAGGGATATATTCTATATAACCTAGATACCTCCTTAAATGATGGAGTGCTTCAATGGCAATACATCTTTCTGTATTTATTTTTTTTGTCCAGTGTTACAGGCTCATTGTAAGCTGATTCTCTCTGTGCTACAATATCTCCATAAGAAAGCTTTTTGAAAAATATACTTGTTATTCCCCGTAGTTGTACTCAACAATCCTACTCTGTATTCATTTTCAAGGTTTGAGTTACAGAATTGATATGGATTTTCACACAAAGAAAATGATGGTCAATTCCCTAATTTTTAGTATATAACAGCCTACCTGGAAACTTGCCTAATTTACATGTGTTTACTGTTGATATATTTTAACATTTTTTATCACAAATGCATAAATATTCATAGGGTAAAATATTTTATCCACTGTATCATGAAAGAAGAATAATCAGCTGATATTGGAAATAAATGATAATTCTTTGAATCTATATTGAATCTAGTCCTTTACTGAAATGTTATGATGCAAGCAAAACATGCACTCGTAGCTTTAAAATAAGAACTGGCAAATACATATATATGGAAAAAGAAAGATACTCATATGGAGGAACTCTGGGCAAGTGCTGCATGTAAGTAAATGATGGCATTTTATTGATTGTTCCTAGGTCAACATTTTAATTTTTTTAATGAAAGATATTCATTTCTGTCAGAGATTTATTGTTTCTACATATGCTTACAGATACAATATTATTATCCTTTAAATCATAGGCAACAGTCCATACAGCTGCCTCTGCTTACTAACCACAATAAATGTTCAGTGCAGGACTAAAAATTAATACAAGTATCACATAACTGAATCTTCATTTAATCAAAAAATAACTTATAACATATGCATTTATTTATTTATTTATTTATTTTATTGTTGGAATGTGATTTACTCACGATTTTATGTGTACCAGTGCGAAAGAAAAGAATTATACTATATGTTATATCACTACTGATGTCAATCACTTCCTTGCTAATCATCCCATCATTAGTAGATAATGAGAAGCTGAGAACATTGAAAATAGAAAGATCTCTTCATCTATTCCATGGATATAAGCCACTGACTGAATGGCAAATTCATGATCTGATACTGCTTTTCAAAAACCAGTGCTCCCTAACTAAACTGTCTTTTATTTTTACTCTATTAATGTTTCATTCCTACTGCTGTCTTTTCATTATTACATAGTTAATAGCATTTTGCATTGTATGTTGTAAAATAAGCAGTGAATGGTACAGGTATTTTAATACTAAATTTAAGAGGTCAAATTGACATGATTAGAAAGGGGGAAAAAAAGGCCCACATACATCATGTAACTTCTTCCAAAATCTATAGAAAATTTCACTTATAAAAAAAATAATGTATTTCACTGATTTTTAAAAAGCTAGTTACATTATAGTATTGATAGAATCATAGAATCATAGTATCATAGAATGGCATGGGTTGAAAAGGACCACTATGATCAGCTAGTTGCAACCCCCTGCTTTGTACATGCTCGCCAACCACCAGACCAGTCTGCCCAGAGCCACATCCAGCCTGGCCTTGAATGCCTCCAGGGATGGGGCATCCACAACCTCCTTGGGCAACCTGTTCCAGTGTGTCACCATCGTGTGAGGGAAAAGCTTCCTCCTAATATCTAATCTCTGTCTTAGTTTAAGACCATTCCTTATCATATCATTATCCACCCTTTTAAACAGCTGTTTTCCCTCCTGTTTATACGCTCCTTTCAAGTACTGGAAGGCCACTCTTCCCCAGGCTGAACAAGCCCAGTTCCTTCTTCACAGGAGAGGTGCTCCAGCCTTCTGACCATCTTAGCGGCCCTTCTCTGGACCCATTTGAAGAGCTCCATGTCCTTCCTGTGCTGGGGGCCCCAGGCCTGGACACAGTACTGCAGATGGGGTCTCACTAGAGCTGAGTAGAGGGGGACAATCACCTCCCTCTCACTGATGTCCACCTCTTTTTTAATGCAGCCCAAAACACAGTTGGCCTTCCAGGCTGCAAGTGCACACTGCTGGCTCATGTGTCCAGCTTCTCATCTACCAGGACCCCCAAGTCCTTCTCCAGGTCAGACTGGATAGGGCTCTGAGTACCATGATCTAGATGTAGGTGTCCCTGTTCACTGCAGGGGAGTTGAGCTAGGTGGCCGTTAAAGCTTCCTTCCAACTCAAAAGGAACTATGATTCTATGATAATTACATTTTTAGAAGATCTGAAGTACCTTAAGTATTAGGAGTATTAAGACATGCTCTTATAATACATAGCAGGCTTGCAGTTTTTTTAGATTATGCTTCATATCTTCCTTTCTGGGTGCCTAAGAACAGTAAGATGTAAACATCCGTATAGCAGAGCTCCACAAAGTGATCATATTTCAGTTGCAGCTAAAGATCTGGGACCAGATCCGAAAAGTACTAGGCCCCACTGAAATTGGTGGTAGTTAGGTATTTAAAAATCTGTGCTTTTACTGTGAAGTTCATAATATTTCATATTTAATGTTGTAGATGTTTCTAGCACTCATTTTATGAAACAATAATTTCTGCTCTTAAGGTAAATTTATAATTATGTAGTGATCTTGATAACAGTTGCAATTATCTTGTTCAACAGCAGAATTCCTTCTCATCTCTCTACCTGCCTTTTCATCTTTCTTTTGTAATTGAAATGAATTGGTCTTCCTTATGATCTTTACTACATATAAAATACAATCATGGAAAAGATAAACGTTTTCAGACTTTGAATATTGTGACTCATATCATTATTCCTGAGAACTGGTGTGTTCTGGAAAGCTGACAAACGAAAAAAGGTTCTGCACTAAATCTCCTTGATGTCTGCCACTGAAATCTGCATGCAGACATGCAAGTGCATTTGCTGCTTCAAGGTATTATCAGATCAAATTAACTCCATGCTGAAGTATAGGGAATATCCTCAGAGGTGAAGGAAAATATAAACTAAGAAGAAAAGATTAGACATGAAATTTTTTCAGAACATCTGAGTTTGGGGAAAGAAAACAAAGAGGTAATAATGTAACTGATTTTTCACCAAGATTCCCGATACCTAAATAAATAAATAATAAAAAATGTAAAGTTTGGACTAATGCAGCATATCTCAGAGCAGGATAAGAACATAGACTTATGCTCTTATGAAGGAAGAAGGCATAAATTATGGACTCATTGTATAATGGAAATCTCAATGAATTTATTCACAATTTAAGAGTATTAATTAACACGTGAGAGACATACATTGCAACAGGTTTTGTAAAAATATGTTAAAAATTAAATTAGATTCTTTTTATCACCATATCCCTTGCTCTGTTCTACTGATAATTATAACCATAGGAAAAAAAAATAGATTCAGATGGGATATCTACCACATAAATTATTCAAGGCTACTGATGTGGGGCCTATTACTCCCTTTCTGTTCTTTCTTACATATTGTGTAGAAAAACAGCACTTTCTTTGTTGCAATATGGATACATCATAAAAGTACCTATAAAATCCACAGTGAATTAGAGACCAATTAGTACCAAATGTAAATTGATGTACAGTAGAGAGTTTGATTCATATCTTGTACTGATGTACTGAAGCTGCCAGTAATTTTGCTGTATTTTTTCAGACTACTTCTGTCATTTCTTTTTATTTGATAGTGCATATGTTTTGTTTGTTTGTTTACTTTTGATTATAAATTTCTGTTGTATAGTTCATTCTTATCTTGTTTTGTTGTCAAAATAAAGTTGGAGAATTACTCATTAATCTTTCATATAAAGGTCATATGCAGCAACAGAGAATGCAAACTGAATGCTACATGTTTACCAGCAATCTTTACAGTCACCTGTGAAGAAGGTTTTTTCATCCAAGGAAAGTTTAGATGAAGCAGACAACCATGTTTTAGTCAGCAAATGATAATCTGGATTATTTCTTTCGAAGTCTGAATGTCCAGGGCTAGCATAATATATCAGTTTAACAACATGGGAAATTGTTTACTTCATTGTGTTCAAAAGATAACTGAAAACCATGAAGCAGCAAAGAGATGATTTATTTGTGATTTAAAAAAAATAATAAAATAAATTTGGCAAGCACTTGTAAAATTGGCAAGCTTGCTGTCAGGCAATAGTTTAAATTTATTTCCCATGGAGCTGAATGAGAAATATAACTCCATAGTGATCTGCTTTTCACGTTTTTCTGGCAAAGAATGGGCAATGAGGAAAAAAAACAAACAAACAAACAAAAAAAACACACAAATACAGGAGATAGAACGATGCAATAAGCATTTTTCATTAAGTATTTCTAAACACTCCCATCGTATTACTAATTCGATCTCTGTTGTTTGTTTGTTTGTCTGTTAGAATAAGATAATCCCTGAGCTGAATAATTTAGAAGTGGAATGTTTTTAACTGTATAACTGATGGGGGTGGTTCGAAAGGCTAACAATGAGCTGTGGAATTTGGGAAGACAATACTGAGGATTCTTGTTTTATGTAGAATTACACATTTTGTACTTTTAATGCAAGATATGTCACAGTTAGTTTAGAATAAAATTGTTCACAATATCTAAAATTGGCTGATAAATTTCTTCCTGGTTTCAACAATAATTTACTTAATGCATTTTAATATCAGCAGTAATCAATGAATTCTATATTTAAGCAGAAGTATAGGCTCTGCTCCAAAAGTAATGCCTCCTATTTTACTGTGATGGCCCACAATGTCAGAAACGTGTTGGTTACATGGCAGTAGAGGACGAACTTCCTCACCAATATTCCATTACATGTTGTTGATGGGTGACAAATGGCAGCAGAGGGACAGTCTGATACAATGATATTTGACATGGAAGTGCATAGGAATCAAAGGTGTGTCATGGAATTCCTCCATGCAGAAAAAAAGTACAGTGACCCAGTGGGTGGTGTGTTTCAACAGTGGTGACAGTGACAGTGATCCAGCTCCACAGGTGCAGATGGTAATGAGACCAAAATGCAGGCTCTTGTTCATTGCTGGCAAAAATGCATACTTTCTGGTGGTGACTATTTTGAAAAATGATCTTTTGTAGCTGACAGTGTGTTCTATCAACTAGTGCCATTGCACTGTTTTTATCTCTTTTAGTTTCAATGGAAATTAAGAGGAAGCCTTACTTTCAGAGTAAGCTATGTACTCTTGTTTTGTCTAAATTGAATGAAGAATATTTGAGTGTAGACCTTGCAGAACATTCCTACTTTGCCTAGAGATGTCACCTTCAGAGCTTTTTCTGAATAGCTTTAGGTCAAAATGAAATAAGCCGGTTTCTTTTTTGCCGTGGTTGCATTTTATCTTGTGTTTTTCTTTTTTTTGTTGGTGTTTTTGTTTATGTTTTTGAAGAAGGGGCAGCACCTGAGGACACCCAGAAGCTTTTATTGGCCATGATGAAGGCCATATGTTAAGCTATACAAACCCTTTCCAGCTTTTAGCATTTGTTTCCTTGGCACATCCCCAAGGAAACTGTAACAGCTTTGGAGTTGCCTGCAGACTGTCCTCTGACTTATGTCTGATGTGCCTGGATGCTCTATTTGATTGTTTCTCTGAAAACCAGCTTTTTTTCTTTTACTCGGTGTTTGTGAAAATGTAAAGCAGTAATTGACATTTATTTTATGGTGTTTCTATTTTTTAGTTCTATGTCTCAAATAAAATGAGGACTTGTTATTGATTCTATTCAACTTTAACTTGTGAATTAGGAGAGTATAGATAAGTGATTAAAGTGCCTATAATACTTCATTTTAAATTTTTCACAGCATAGATAGCATTTTAATTTCCCTTCATTTATAAGAAAATCTGCAGATTTAATATGTTAGATTTTACTTTTCAGTGAGCTTTGGATTATTAGGCACAACTATGTTTAATGAAAACTGAAGACATTGTTAAGGAAAAGACCCTTGAGTGAACAAAAAAACCCAAACCAAACCAAAGAACCAAACAAAAAAGGCAAAAAACAAACAAACAAACAAACAAACAAAAACAGAATAAAAAATTCTACTGTCTCCTAACCATGCTTGCTTTTTATTTATTTTTTTTTAATTTTATTTTTTATTTTTTTACTGCAAACAAAATACCCTATTCTAATTAAGATTGTACAGGAAGATATAGCAATAATTACATCAGAAATATAAAGGCATCAGCATGCACTACAACAAATTGTTTGATCTACACTAATCAATTTTCATTGTACAGACAACAGAGTAGACAAAAATGTGGACAAGTTCCTATCATGTAAGTCCTTCAAGAATTATGAAAATGAGAAATAAATCATTGTAACCAAAAACTGATCTTGAACCTCCCATACTGTTCAGAAATTTATGAAAGATGTTTTGTTACTGTTTTAATAATAAAATATAAATTATTTTGAATAACATTTATTCACAGAATCACAGAATGACCCGGGTTGGAAGGGACCTCAAGGATCATGTAGTTCCAACCCCCCTGCCTGGCAGGGCCACCAAACATACACATTTACTAGATCAAGTTGCCCAGGGCCCTGTCCAACCTGGCCTTGAACACCTCCAAGGACAGGGCATCCACAACCTCCCTGGGCAGCCTGTTCCAGAGCCTAACCACTCTCCTAGTGAAGAACTTCCCCCTAACATCCAACCCAAATCTTCCCTCCTTCAGCTTGGATCCATTTCCCCTAGTCCTGCTATTGTCAGCCCTTTTGAAGAGTTTACTCCCCTCCTGGATGTAGGTTCCCTTCAGGTATTGAAAGGCTGCAATGAGGCCTTCCTTTCCATCGTTTATAGCATTTGAGACTTTCCGTGCCAAAACTGTTTTAAACAAAATTTTTAACACACCTGCAGACAATGTAATTTAATTTTTATGGAAACTACTCAGTTAAAATAAACTATATGTTTAGGTGAATCACACTAGATATAAGGCTTGAATAATCATATTTTGAACCTCTCAACTGATTTAGATAAGTAAGTAAGTTAATCTTACTATTATTTCCATTTTGAGCATAGGAATCTCCATTGTTTTTATTTACAAAAGAACATTTTAAAATGTTCTGTCCTGAAACTGCCACATATTTATGGAAGAACTGTTTAATTGTTGCATGTATGAATTTGTATTTCCAATTAAAGAAACAAAATAATGGTAAAATATAAAAGCAACTTGAAAAGAAAGAAGTGGGACAAACGTCCCAAGAGAGTTGTTGATGTAAGCTTTCCAAATTAATCACTTTTAAAATGCATAATATCCAGTGAATTTAGTAGGATATTTTTCCTGTATAGCCTTGTGTGAATGCTACTTAACTTTAAATTTAAATATGAAACTTGAATTTGAACAGTAAAAAATGAGTTTGTCAATATTAAAACTAAGTTATTTCAAGCTGTATATTCTGTAGCAAAAATTGATTGAAGCTCTCCCCCTCCCCCCCCGCCCCCTTTTTTAAATAATTGCAACAATGACAAATTTCTTCAGAATAATTGTGATGATTTGCTTAAACAAGTTTGTAAAATTACATTTCAGAATGTCAGAAAAGTGATAGTGAGTAGTATGACTTGTGCACTTATTTACTCAGTCAAAAAGATAATTCAAATGCTAGTGATGCTGAAGTTTTAGAGAACAATGACACAGATTACAAGGTTGAAAATGTAGTGTATTAGTGAAAACCACTCTAATTAGAAAATACTGCTGTTCAATCACAGAGATATTGGTAATCTCATTAAGCACCACCAAAGCTCCACCAGCTTTTACTAACCTGTGCATTAGTCAGTCATATTTTAAAGATATGGAAGCTAGTCTCCTTATAATAAATAGTAAAGTCAAATCACTCAAAGAATCCAGAAGTCTGGATCAACTAACTAGACTTTACAGAAGCAAGAAGAAAATTTCGTAGCGTTCAGGACAGAAAGATGCACTATGCTGCCATTTATTTTCTCAGTACTCTGAGTTCCCAGAGGTATATCTTAATGTTAGAGAAGGATTGCTCTGCACCGTAGATGAAGTGGAGAACTGAAAATTCAGTGTCTTGAGTGCATGCTGCACTGCATGCCAGCACAGCGAGATGGGCAGCTCACCCAGCAATGTCTACTACATTACATATACGAGCAGAACAATGACACTCTGTCTTATATATGAGAAAAAGACAATAGATAGATAGATAGATAGATAGATAGATAGATAGATAGATAGATAGATAGATAGATAGATAGATAAATTTGCATTAATATCTGTTGGCATTCTGTCCCTCTGTTTATATAATACAATGCAAAATCCATTGAAAATAAAACAATACCGTAAATATATAAATGTGTAAAATCTTGCATAAGAAATGTAATATATATTACATGTACTACAGCATAGCCATTAGAGCTGGATTTTGTGTAATAAGAGCACACATACATTCATGCTTTTGATATGGTTAATACACGATCTGGTGAAAAAAAGTTAGAATAGAGCATCATCAAGCTCAGAAGAACTTGAGTCCTAGAGAGTTTGCTTACATTTACAGAATCAAATGGAAAACAGGCAGATACAGAGCGGTGTCTTTAAATATTTTGTTCTTCTCTCCAAATCCTCTGAGAACTGCGTAGAGAGAAGTTGAGAGACAAAAAATAAAATAAAATAAAATAAAATAAAATAAAATAAAATAAAATAAAATAAAATAAAATAAAATAAAATAAAATAAAATAAAATAAAAGATGACCCAAGAACCTGAAACCAAATTCCACATCTCAAGTAAGCCTTGAAAAAAAAACTGTCACAAGACTCCACCTTTGCAGCCTCATAGGCATACATAGACCCACTGAGTAATCTCTTTTATGATTTCCAGAAAGAGAAATATTCTTGTCACTATTTTTATTTTACAGTGTTTTCTCAAGCTTATGCTTTCAAGATAATTCAGAATCAAGTTAATACAAGTAAATCAGAATCAGTTTTAGCACTTTGATTGTACATAATTATTTTTCTTACAAGGCTATTTCTATAGATACAATCACTTTGTTTAACTTCTATTAAATTTGATACACCTGAAAACATGCAAACACATCCCCATTAGCATTTAGTAGTCTTGTTATATTGAAATTCACACCTTCATTGCATGGATGAAGTGACACATCATAGATAAAAATGCAGAAAAGCCCTCCAAATTGCAAGCAAGTTATAAAAATGGCAATTGAATGAAAAGACAAGGGGAAAAATAAAACCATCTTAACAACATGACAAATCTAATTAATTACTAGCCAGTTCAGGAAAGATTGTTTCCTTTGCATAACACTGATTTTGGTAATTTACATCTCATTTAAACCTTGCTGATTATTTTCTCTAAGACTTCAGTCACAGATGAACAGCACAGTCTAAATGCAAGTACAGAAGTGTTCACAACTTTTAGAACTTTGACTATAGAATAATTAATAATGATATCCTTTGACAATAGTAATGGAAATTGTAAGTATTTTTAAATTATTAAAATTATTACACTATATATTTTTCAACCTGGTATGCTGTATCAAAACATCTGGAGAGGAGCAGAAATAGAAAGGGTGGTTAAAGAAAAAATTCATAGACCAATGGTCTGTAAAAATGAGTATCAAGGTTCTAAGATAAATGGATGGCCAAGAAGTGTCCAGAAGAACCTAAAGTTTTCATTTACAGATCAAAAACCATACAGATTATATATATATATATATATATTATATATAATACATATATTATATATATGTATATATACATATATGTATGATGTATATACATATATATATGATGTGTGTGTGTGTGTATAATATATATGTATATGTATAATATATATATATTATATATACATTGTATAGACAGCAAATAAACAACAAGCAAGATCACTTCCCTAGCCTTGCTGACCACACTTCTGATGCAGCCCAGGATACAGTTGGCTTGATGGGCTGTGAGGGCACATTCCTGGCTCATGTCCAGCTTATTATCCACTAGTACTTCCTGTCCTTTTCAGCAGGACTGTTCTTTAAAGGCCCCAGTGCTTCAACTGGGGTCTTATGAGTGTGTGCTAAAGGGAAAAAAGCAAGCTCCCTTGACCTACTGGCCACTGTCCGTATTTCTTTTGTTGCACTCTAGGATGTGGTTGTTTGGTTTTTTTTTTGTCTGCAAGTGTACACTGTCAAATGTTGAGCTTACTTTAATCCTACTATTTATGGCACCAACAAAGATATTAAATAATACCAGTTCAAATACACACCCCCAGGAAACACCACTCATCACTGTCCTGCATCAGGACAGTTTATTTGTCTCTTGCAGCCCAGTCAGGTTAAGCTGGCAATGTGTACCCACAGCTAACTTTTGCTTGTGCGGAGGCTACTATCAATCTATCTAGGACTCCTTGAGTGTGTTCCATGTTCATTATCAATAAGATTCTTCTACAGCACTAACATGGAAATTCAGTTCAGTACAGTGATGTTCTTTGTGATTATTGCTCATCAGTATCCTAAATGCCATTTGTCACAGGTTACCTAGATTTACCTATGCCCGTGACAGGGGGCAGCCACCCCGTAGGGCCCCCGGCCCAGAAAAGAAGGAAAAGGGGAATGGGAAAAAGAACAGCAGCAGCAATCTAAGGAGGAAAACTTATTTTACAAAATATGATATCGGAATACAAGATAACACAATATAATACAATATGATTGAGGCTAATGAATTGAACAAAACTTATTGGAGGAAATAGATAAAATGGCACAATCATTTTCAGTCTGCAGGAAAACTTCTCAAAACTTATTTTGAGAGGGGAGTGGCAGCGGAAAAAAAAAAAAAAAAAAGTGAGAAAATAATGCGGAGACAAAATAAGTATAGCTAAATTGCTTTGAATTCATCCTTCTAGTTTCTTTGTCTGAGAGCTTTCCCCACATTTGGTGGAACTTCCATTTAACCTAGGAGTCACTGCATAAGCATTTTTAAATGCCATTTGTGGTGGTTGAGTTTTCAGTAGTCCTTTCTGTATCAGTGTAGCTAAGCCAACACAATACATTACTGTGTAGATCAGCAATTTTCTTTCCTGTTTTTTTCTTCCTTGGGTTTCATTACATATTCTTTTCATCTACTTAGAACATAGGATATTTGAGATACAGATAATCCATCACTTCATGTTTGATTAGTATTAAGAAACAAAAGATCATGTTCTCAGCTCTTAAGCACCTCTGTGGTACAAATTATAGTGAGAAAAAAATGGCTGTTTTACTTAAGCCAATTAAAAAGATCTTAAACGGGACCTCTGAATGAATGAGGTGATTTTACTTACACAACAAACTGCTGCTCCACAGAAGCCATTAATTCAGCAAATGTACTGAAATAGCTGATGATGATTCTCCATACTTTCATCCATAGAAATACTTAACGACCATCTGTTTTGAGGCTTCTGTTAATCACACTGAGTAAAATTCAGCAATTTCAAAAGTGGAGAGACCTGTTACTCACGTGATTCACCTTCTTCAAAAGTGCAACATAGACTTGTGTGTTTTTAGATTTGGATAAGTGTATTTTTTATGTGAGAAGAAGCAGAAGAGAGAGTTTGTGAAGTTTAGCTCAACATGAGCAAGGCATGATAAGAAATAAAATAGCTGGAGGAAAGAGGACAACACAATAATTTGATTTTTAAACTCATTTAATCAAAATAATAGGATAAAATGAAAGCCAAATACATGTGGAAATTATGTAAGTCATGAGTTTCATCCCAATAGAAAGTGATCTGTGTCACTTACAACCATAATTGAACAATAAACAAGAGTGAAAATAATATTTGATATATTTACAAACAAACAGTAACAGTGATTCTACAACAAGGAGTCAAATCTCTATATTTTAATGCAGAGAATAGTCAGTTCAACGATCATTTCTTTAAGGAAAATTTTTCCATGCATACTTGTTTAGAGAGACTGTCAAAATACAATATTTGATTTTCTTTTACTATTTTCACATGTATTCCTTCTTACTGTCTCTTACTATATCCTTATGCAATAATCTTTTCCTTGTGGGGAAAAAGATTTGCCTGGAAAGAAGAAAAAACTGCCAAAGCTTCAAGAATTTACCTGTGGGGATAAAGAAATAAAGAAAGAAGATATACAGTTTGTGTCTTTGTGGAAGAAAAAGATAATTCCTGTATAATTCTAAAGTACAGTTGAAAACAATGAGGAGACAGAGCTAAACACAGTCTAGGTAGGAAATAGTTTTTGTGCAAACTGACCTATTTTCTGAAGAATTCTAACTCAAGAACAATAATAATAACTTCTTTAATTGGAATTGAATATGTTAACTAGAAATCTGACATGAACAGGGCTCCTCCAAGCTTTAATGCATATGATTTAGGAATAGGAACTTGACATTGAAATTGCTTGTTATAAACATTCCATTGTTATTATCTGCAGTGACTTCTCTGTTCTGTGTTCCAGTGATGTACTGGAGAAGACAGAAAACCAATCTTCTTACAAGTTTTTAACAAAGGCCCAAGTCCACCAAATTTTGTGTAGTCCATGCTGTGCAAGAACAAGTTACTCTCAGATATAGTTTGATAGTAAAATAGCCCATAGCATACACTTACAGAATGCCTGTGTGTTTTCCCTACCACTATGCATATTGCCAGTATCACACAGAGTAATATGCCACACCTTTCTATGTGAGACTTGATGTTATTCATTATGAAAGTAGACTGCTTTTCCAGGCTGAGCTCAGTGTCTTTATAGCACTCTTAGATCCAATGAAGAAAGCAAGATTATCCCTTATCCATAGATGTGTATACTCTGTGGAATTTGTGATACAATTAAAGGCACAGCATGCACATGGTTCTTTGTATTATTAATCTTTTTTTAGGTTGAGATACCTGAACTGTCCTCTCCAAAGTAAATTTAGGACTAGAACCATCAGTGAGCATGGATTAGGAACAAAAAGAGTCAGATGCGACATGTTGAATATGTGTATAGAAACAGCGTGGTCCAGGTTAGAAATTGTAACCTTGTAATTCACAGTAAAGACTTTCCTCCTGGTATCTAGTCTAAGTCTGTGCTCTTACAGTTTAAAGCCATGTGCCCTCACCCTCTTTCTACATACCCTTGTAAAACATCTCTCCCCAAATTTCCTGTAGGCCCCTTTCAAGTACTGGAAGGCTGCTATAAGACCCCCCCCAAAGCTGAAGATCCCCAGCTCTCTCAGCCTATCCCTGAAGAGGAGGTGCTCCAGCCCTCTGATCATCTCCATGGTCCTCCTCAGGACCTGCTCCAACAACTCAATGTCCTTGTTCTTTTGGTAGCCTCAGGAAACAGTACTCCAGGTCTCATGAGAACAGAGTAGAGGGGCAGAATCACTTCCCTTGACCTGCTAGTCACGCTTCTCTTAAAGCAACTCAGGATACTTGTGTAAAATCATGCTACCCCATAAGAACTTGCTGTCTTGGCCATCTGGACCTCTAGCAGATGGTCTTTTCAGCATGATCTCGATTGTGAAGTACACATGTTCTAAACAGTTCCAGTAAATGTCTTTTTGAGATAATACTTTGATTACTTGATTTGTTATTAATTATGTCTGTTAAATAAATGTTAAATAAATTAGCTGTTCATATATGGATTATCAGATCAAGTATTTCTGGTAGCTCTGTTAGAGATCTGTTGGAATTGGGGGAAGGCAGACACTGAAGCAGTGCCTAACGGTGGATTCTATCTATTACAGTAGATAAAGTACATTTACAGTAGGCAAAAGCAATTGGAGTTAGTTAATAAAGACACTGTTACTTTTATTGGTCCTGCTACATTTAAGTGATTGGACCAAAATTTATTCTCATTTGCACCGGTACAATTTTGGGCTACTTGTGCTGAGCTGAAGACACTTATACTGTCATAGCAGGGATGTAATTTAGTCTAGTAGCTGCAAGTAGATAACAAAGAGTTTTCAAGTTTGTAAAAAGAACATTATTTTTTCCTTTTAAACTTGTAGCTAGAAGAAATCTGCACTCAACAAAAATGGTCTCAGCTATGCTGCAGTGTTCAAATGAAAAGTAAGAAACAACAGATTCCTAAATCAGGAGTACTTCATATCACAGGGTGGCAAAAGTTTGCCTATTGCAACAGGCAGGCTCTGTTCCCACTTCTGTACCAAAGTATAGGGCACTGATTAATAACCAGTAGCTGGAGATAAACCAATTCCAGAATAGCATTCAATTTCTGGAACGGTAATCCAAAAATAATAGAATCATAGAATCACAAGGTTGGAAAGAACCTAAAAGTTATCTAGTCCAACCGTCCTCCCTTTAGCATACCTACAGAAAATAACTAAACCGTATCTCCCAGATCCCTATCAAGACACCTCTTGAACACTGCCAGGGATGGTGACTCCACCACTTCCCTGGGCAGGCTATTCCAGTGCCTGACCACTCTCTGAAAGAAAAAGTTCCTTCTTATGTCTAGTCTAAAGCTCATCTGATACAACTTGTGGCCATTTCCTCAGGTCCTGTTTGTTGCCTGGGAAAAGAGGCCAAGCCTCTCCTCATCACAGCCTACCTTCAGGAAATTGTAAAGTGCAATGAGGTCTCCCTTGAGACTTCTCCAGGCTAAAAAATTTTAAAAGCATTCCCATCTACATTGCCCTATTTTTTTTTTGTTATTGTTTTGTTTTGTTTTTTTTCTTTTTTTTTGTTGTTTTTTGTTTTTCATAAACATTTTGCACTTTTTTTTATCTATTTCCCTTGACAGCATTCTATTTCCCTTGATTGATCTTCCATTCCCTTGATAGAATTATTTATGCAGAAATTTATAGTCTTTTCCTTTTTTTTTTTTTTTTTTTTTTTTCCCCCCCTGGTTCTCTTTTATATACATGTACCAGAAGGAACAGCCAAAAATCCCTTACCTCCAGAAAGTTAATTAATTAAATAAGCATCTAAAAAAAAAAAAAAGAAGAAATATGCTTTTTTTTCACAGGGCTAATATAGCCAATAGAAAATTAGAAAACTTTTCACATAATCTCTCCCATGAAATAAAAAAAAAAATGATCTTCATGGAATTTCTCTTAAGTGTATGCTGCTATAGCAAGCTCTGGTGAGAATGTGACATGGATTAGAAAATGCTTAGAAGCTATGTCTCTTGAAACATTTACGATAGGAGTAGATGCAGAATACATTTAGAGTTGGAAAGCTTAGTGGAAGTAGAATTCCTGCCTTGGCAGAAATATTTTCTGGATGACCGGAGCTGAGTTTTCCCTTCTAAGAAAACAGCAAAATAAAGTTGTTTCCGGTGTTTAGAGTTTTTTAATGCACTCACTAATGGTCTATGGACCTGGAGTCAGAGTACATTTCTGAAACATTCTAGCTGACATGCAAAGTACTTTAGCAGTAAAACCCAAAGGAACATGGTGTTACCAATGTAAAAATATATGCAGAGATCTTTTTTATGTTTTTGAACATCCCTGCCTTTGAGGTGATGCCAGGGCAGACTGACAGAAAGGTCAACTTTGGAAAATAGTGTGTGCCAGGCACATATAATTTGTCTTTATATAGTTGGATTATAGACTTATAAAAAAAACTGCAGTTCTTTTGTGTCCACTTTTCAGGAACACTCTACCATTGATACTAAATGCAGTGTCTTTCCTTCTTCAGAACTTGGGCCTTTTTCAGATACAAATTAAAAACCAAAACAAAAAACCAAAATAAACAATAGCAATAACAAAAACACAAAACAAACAGACAGAAGGAAGTCTGAAGTCATAACCTTGACATGTCACCTGAAGTATCCAGACTGTAATATTTTGCAGCTCCTAAATTCACAAATATATATGCATCATGCATAGGATCATAGAATCTTCAAGGTTTGAAGTGCATTTAATGCAAACATCAATCCATAACCACCATGACCCCTAATCCATGTCCTTCAGCGCCATATCTGCCTTTTCTTGGACACCTCCAAGGGTAGGTGACTCCACCACCTCCCTGAGCAGCCCATTCCAATATCTCCTGCTCTTTTTGAGGAGAAATTTTTCCTAATATCCAACCTGAATCTCTGCTGGTGCAACTTTAAACCATTCCCTCCTGTCCTATTGCTGTTATCTGGGAGAAGAGTCTGACCCCCATGCTGCTACAACCTCCTTTCTGGTAGTTATAGAGACATAAGGCTTCCCTTGAGCCATTCTTCTCCAGAATTGCCCATGACCTCCTTCAGCTGGCTTGGTATATGAATTTTACTCCCAAAATGCTAAAAGTGAAAGCTAGACTACTCAATTTCTTCAAATAAGAAAGCTTTTATACTTGCACAGAATGACCAAAAAGCCAGCTGTGTCTTATGCTAGTAACACATGCATACTAATAAGACAGCTGCTCTAAAACTAATGCCTCCTATTTTATTATATTGTTCAATGTCATCAAAGGCAGATGTTGGTGGGATGGCAGTAGAGGTTGAGCCTTCCCACCAATATTCCATTATACTGTTGTCATGTGGCAGATTTCAGCAGATGGTCAATCTGACGTGGAAGTGTGTATGACGCAAAAGCGTGTCATTAAATTCCTCCATGCAAAAACAATTGTACCCACTGACATTTGTCAGTACTTGCTGCATGTTTATGGAGACCAAACAGTGAGTGCAAGCACAAGTGAGGCAATGATTACTGGGTTTCAGCTGCGGTGACAGTAATGTGAAAGACAAGCTATGTTCCTGGCAGCTGTGTGCAGAATGCCTGCTCCTGTTCATCACTGGTGAAAATGCATAATTAGTGCTGGTGACTATTTTGAAAAATTGTGTTTTGGAGCTGAGAATGTGTTCTATCAAATAGTGTTCTTGTGCTCTTTGTATCTGTTGTAGTTTCCGTAGAAATAAAAAGGAGACATTACTTTCAGAGTAACCTATGTCCCTTTTTTGAGTAAAAAAAAGTTGTGTAATGCTGTATTTTGTTTCTCCTCCCCAGATAACAATTTTGCAGCAATTGGAAAAAAAAATAAAAATATTTGTTTTCATTTTCGGTTTGTCATTTTCCTAAATTCTAAAGTCATACCTTCTGAAAGACATTCAGAAAATAAAATTACAGACACGAAATTCTTGTTTAAAAGAACTGAACTTGATTTACTATGTATACCAAACACAGGAAAAGAGAGTATGAAGCCATTCCCTCAGGGCTGCTATTCAAGACTCGAATCCTTCATCCCAACTGGCTAACACAGGGCTTCAATGTGGCACCAGTTATCAAATCTGACGTATAAAAAAATCTCATTAATCCCATTTGTTTATGTACAGTAGTGAGATTCTAGGGCACATATAAAACAGAATGACATATGTAACCTATTATGACCTATTAAGATTACGATTGCCTCTGGCAATAATTAGCAAATGTATCCTGAGTTTTAAATAAATAGACATCTGAGTAACACTCAAATAAGAAAAGGGAAGAAATGCATATGTGCCATTCACTAAACCCAATAGAGAAGTTCAGTCTGATTATAAGCTGTCTGATATGATTATAATGTCTGTTATGAATGTCAACAGGAATAACAAAACACCTGTTCTAGAGAATGTGAATCCTTGTTTCTCTGCACAAAAAAATACTTGCCTTGACTATATAGAAATAATTATTTGAATAAGCCTATTGTGCTAAAATGTTTTTTGTTTTGGGTTTTTTTGTTTGGTTGTTTTTTGGTTTTTTTTTTTGGTGTCTTAAAAGAAAAAGGTAAAATTTAAAATAGTTACATATAAATACAAAAGTTATAATTCAGGACCTAATTAAAGAGAGTAGAAAATAGGTTTTTTTTTTCTTTTTTCTTTTTTTCCATCAATTTTAATTCTGCAGGGTTTGTTTGTTTGTTTGTTTTTGTTTCTGTTTTTCCTGTTAAAGAGATAGAAACTGAGCAAGTAAAAGGAAAAAAAAAAACAAAAACCAAACCAAAAAAACAAAAAAACCAGTAAGGCTGTTCTGAAAAGTAATTATAGGATAAATAAGATACAAATCTTTGCCTGATTGCTAAGACGCCTAAACTACCTAGAATCTTACAATCATAGAATGGTTTGGGTTAGAAGCTTTCCTCTTTACTTCAGCATTCTCTTTTCACTTGGAATGGGGCACTGTGTTCAGACCTGATCAGACCTGCTCAAACCTAAAATTCATTGGCTTCAAAAACTAGACAGAAGAATATTTACTTCTGTTAATTGTAGTCAGCTGTGAAAAGTAGAAGCCACCTAACCAAGTGAGCTGGAGGTCATCCTCCAGTGGTTTCTTTACAGTCAGTGAAGACAGCTGACATTTCAGTGGCTTAGTCTGTGACAACTTCAAACAGCACTTTAAAAGCAGATGAGATAGGCTAAAAATGTTTTCTTTCTCTCTCTCTCTACTGAATTTAAATACATTGTTTCTTGATTAGTACAGCTGAAGCTGTCAAACCCTGCAACATGATAAAAATAGATTAAATTGCGAATGCAAAAAGGAGACAAATCATTAGGTGTATATGTGAGGATATGGATGAATGTCAGAAATTGAACTTTTGTATTTTTAAGCACAAGCCTGCAACCCACTAGCTGAAACAAGTAGGGATATTTGGATTGAGCAAATGTGAATCCTAAAATTAATAACAAAATTGAAATCTGAGCATTTGAACATATACTATTTAAGTGTAAAACAGGGGTTAGGACAGCAGAGCAAGTTGTCAGAAGAGTTTCTGAGAAAAGGTTTAGTAAAGAAATAAAGAGGCCTGAAAAGGGGATAGTGAATGTCAAGCTGGAGGAAAAGTCCTGGAAGTGAGGGAAGATCCTCAAGATCAGAAAGCTGAGTGGACTTGAGTACTGGGGGATTCCCTCGGACTAATGCCAGAAACTGTTATCTGCAAGGTGCTGCACAGCAAAAACAGATGCAACTTTCTGCCTGACCTTTGTGGCCAGCAAGTACTTCCATTCAAGGAAAGGAAACTGAGACCTAAAGAACATAGTGCTTTGTGGATCAAGTGAGGTGCATGTGATAGCTAGAGTGTAAAAGCTCTAGTATCAAAGGAATTTTTCTTTTTATTTTTTAAGAATAAAAACCCAATGCAAACAGTATCCAGCTCCACTGAAGACCTATTCTGTATGGACCCATGACTAATATGTTTGAAACTAGGCATTAAATCTCATCTAACTTGATCTAACTGGGACAATCATGGAGTACAATTGTAACCATTTCCCTTTTCATTGTACAGCTGTGAGAGGAGGAAACACAGAATACTGACCACAATAAAAGAGGTGTGCATATTTCCAGCACAACGAGCAGCTACATTCAGTGTCCAGCTCAGCCTGACAAAATTACCTGACACCAAAAAATGCCAACTACTGTGCAGCTGGCTTTGAGAGCATATACTTCTTTCCTATGCTCATGAAAACTTAGTCATCACATAATAAAGAATTCAACAGCTTTTATGCTGACAGAAATCAAAGAAAGAAATAAAACTCCATAAGCAAGTGTTCTTTGGAGGGAGTTGTATTCCCACCTTTACTTGGGATTTTATCCAGAAAATATATAAAATGCAGATGCAGTACTGAAATAAGAAACAGATTTCATACAGAGGAGGATGTCCCCTAAATGATTGAAAGTAGCTTATCTTTTCCACCTGGATACAAAAAACTGTGGTCCAGATGAATGAAGTACCTTGAATGACAGCAGTGGAATTCAAGTAATTAATTTCTCACTTATGACTGTATTCTGTCTCACTTCCTATTTCATTCCAAACAAGCCAAAATCTTTCATTCTTTACATTTTCAACATCAACAATTATTTCACACCAAAAATTCTGTTTATGAAGCTGCCAAGACGTAGTTCAGTTCAGACAGTTTTAAACAGATCAATGCTTAACCTGTGTCAGTGCCAAATGTATATTTAGAAATTGGTTTGTCCCTGTCCATGATATTTAACAAGTAAAACCCTTTGGATAATCTCACAGATCCATTTGTAATTACAATCTCCTCAAGAAGTTTTTGAGTGGGTGATTTTGTAAATGTCCTGAAAGCATCACTGGCCCTCGAAGTTTGACTGTGTCAGGGCTCCAGGCAAGCTCAGAGCTGGCCAGGAGTATTATTTTTCATTTTCTTCTTACTATTCAGCACTCTCTTTTTTGGAGTTGGTCAACCTAAATAGATATCCAACAGCTCTCATTAGGAACAATTTCTTGGATTCTGTAATAAATAATGAAAATTCTTGGATTCTGTAATAAGTAATGAAAAGAATCTGAAAAGAATCCTTTCCTTATTAGAACATTTATTTATTTATTTTTTTATTTTTTCCCAGTAGTCAGAAAATTCACTTGAGAGGTGGATATTCTTGTTGAAATCCCTTTGTTACCTCTGTAAATGTTCACAGGAATGAATGCCCTGTTGACAGAGCTGAATAAAAAGGATGTTCTTACAAGTGACAAAATGCTTTTAGTAGCCAGTAGAGAAAAAATTTAGGGTGCCTGAGGTAGTACTTTCCATGAATCACACTATTTATTTATGTTGAATATAGAAGAATCCTATGGAAATTAACCTCCTGTTAGTTTGTCTTGATTCCTTTGGAGGTATTTCACTTTGTTTAAATAATTAGCTATTCCCAGGGCAGCACACAGAGGGACTGCTTTTAATATTCAAATCTTTCCCTCAGTGAGTTCTTTGTACAGCTCCAAGATGAGTCACTGGGGAATAATGAATACAATAAAATTCACATCAGACTAAGGAAAGCCAGCAGGCATAGAAGCATCTTGGAATCTTGTCAGAGATTATAGATCAGGCATGGATGGAAATTAAACATAATTAGTGAAAAACAGTGACAAAACTTTGCATATACAGTGATGGGTTGTCAGTTAATTGTCACTACTGAGGAATGAGACCTTTGGGTCATAACAGCTAGCTCGGTGAAAATGTCAGGTCAGTAACACCCAAGAAAACAAATGTCATTCTAGGAATTGTTATGAAAGGAATAGAAAACAAAATAGAAAACTTCATAATGCACTTTTGTAGAAATCTATGGTATGCATATATCTTAAAATGATGTACAGATATTATATCTCACAGTGAGAAGTCCTCTGGAGGAGGTCCAGAGGAGGGCCACAAAAGAGTTCCAAGGAATGGAACACTTTTCTTAAGAGAACAGGATGAGAGAGGTGGGGCTGTTCATATTGGAGAAGAGAAGGCTCCAAGGAGATCTGAGAGTGGCCTTTCAGTATCTGAAGGGGTCTCTAAGAAGAAAGGGGACAGGCTCTTCAGCAGGGTCTGATGTGACAGGACAAGGGAAAATGATTTCAAACTAAAAGAGGGGAGGTTTAGACTGGATATAAGGAAAAAGTTTTTTCTTTAACAGCAAAGGCAGTGAATCACTGGAGTGAGTTGCCCAGAGAGGCATTAGATGCCCCATCTTTGGAAACATTCATGGTCAGGCTGGAGGGGGCTCTAAGCACCCTTAATCTAGATGTAGATGTCTCTGTTCATTGCAGGAGAGTTGGACTAGATGATTTTTAAGGGTCCCTGTAGAAGGAGACTTTGAATAGTTCTTCAGCCCAGAAAAGAGGCAAGTGACAGAATTACATAAAGATATATGAATTCACGCATGCCATGAAGAAAATGCATAGCAGTTTAGTATTCCAAGAACTTATGAACATCCAGAAAAATAAGAGGGCGGTATATAAACAATTTCTTCATTCAGGATACTCAGAACACAGTACTGTTGCTGCTCAAAGCTTACACAAGTTCAAGCATGAAGCAGATGAATTTAAAGAAAAGAAAAACAAAATGAGAAAGCAACAAAACAAAACTAAAAACAAAGTCCTATGATGTGGAGCATTTCCATCTTGTTCAGAATAAGCTTATCCATCTTCTGATACTGAGCCCTATACAGCATAAGAAAATGCAGGAGACAGTGGTATAACCTAGTTTTGTTTTCATGTTCTTTTCAGTATCTCATGTAAATGCCTGCCAATAGTCATGCTGTTGTTTAGGTGTTTTTTTGGTTTTTGATGTGAGAAACTGAAACCAAGAAAAAGGAAGTGATTCTCCAAAATAAAACAGTCAGTGGACATTAGAGAAAGGGACAGTAAATGTTGTCTCCTGGTTATCTGTCTGTCATCCGTGTGCCTCATCTATGTTATAGAAAGCAATACTTACCTGTTTAGTGGGTCTCTGAAGGATGATTAGGTGCATTCAGTTAAAAAATAAAATAAAATCTAAAATCCAAAGTCACTAACAAAATCTGTGTGCTATAAAAATGAGTTTTAAAAAATCATACACTGTTGAGGGGAGAAAGTCTGACAGCAGGTGTTATGTTTCATACTGTGTCTTGCAGTATGTGTGTATTCTGATTGCAAACACCACCATGTATTTCTCTCTGTTTGATTAGTCTCAGCTGGATGCTGTTTTCTTGATGGAGGCACAATACAAAGAAATGCTCCTTTCTTTCCTTGCGATAAAAAGGTGTCCCATATTTTTACCTTAACAGCAGGTTCTTACCTGCTCTGAACAAATCCAGAGGTTTTGGTTTCCTACAGTCTGGAGATGCCCAGAGCTGATGAGCTTTCACCTCAGCTTACTCTGATAAGAAAAAATTATAGTCACAGTGTTTCAAGAGGGTTCCCACATTTCGTACTTCAAATGCAATTATTTTACATAGTTTCTAAGTAGGAGAAAAGGCCTTCTCATTTAAAACAAATGAAGATAATGACTAGCTATGCAAAACTGAAGTCCTCGTTTCCATGATCTGACAGAACCTATTGTGTTTCAGTCTACTGAGCACTAGAAGGTCTGTATTTTTGATGACATAAAAAAGTAATAATAATAATAATGTAGTTATTTAGAAAAAATAAGGGGAAGGAAAAGTATTTATTTTTTTTCTCATATCAGTGATAAAGAAACATAATATGTGCTTTAATTATGAGAAGTTACATAATCTTTTAAAAAGTCAGCAGAAGAGATTGGAACTGCCTTTCAGCCTGAACACTCAGATCTGGATGTATATATTGCTGTGCAGGAGATCATAATTTACCTTGTATTTCTAAAGTCCAGTTCATCTTGCTGAAATGCACTGACAGATACTTTTTGAGCAGCATTACCCATGAAGTTTTAGAAGTGGGAGCTGGTGAATAATGTATTAAATTGAAAGAGCAAGGGAATTTTAGGTTGCCAGAATGCTGAACTAGCTGCAGCTTGACCAGCACTTTGGAGCAGGTATAGATTTTTCTGGCTTCTGAAAGAGTAATAAAAGGTGCAATAAAAGAAGTCTGGCAGTTTGGGGAAGGTGCTGGGTGCCAGAAAGTTTGGTCCTATTTCAAAGTCTACAAAGGAGGGGTTTTTGCTCTTCTGTACTCAAATTATCTGTGGAGACAGGAAAATTGATTTGAAACAGACATGTTTTCATGAAAAGTTGCAATTTCAAAGAGTATCTGTTTCTGGAGATTTCCACCAGTTTCACTAACAATAACATTCACCTGGGGAAGACAAGCCAGTCTATACTTCTGTATTACAAGGAAGATATTTTAACCTGCTCTCAAATCACAATAGCATATTACTTTCATAATGTTTTTGAAAAACAGCAGAGACTTTCTGAACTTTTAACACTCCATCTTGACCTGCACTAGGACTTCTAGTCCCAGCACTGCTGGCAGCATGAGGAGATTTGGCACTAATTCAAGTGATTCAGATTGAAACAAGATCAAATGTATAATAAAGTCGCAGAGGAGGGAAATGAAAAGATGGGGAAGCTTTCCCACTCAGTTTAGAGTTGGATATTACCCCTCTGAGGTTTTGGTTGTGTTTTCTCACTGGCACTGCACGCTACAATACTGCAGACCAGCATAATAATTTGACTCTAATTATTTTTCATTTACATTGTGGTAGATTTAGCTTCCAAAAGAATTCCAAAACTTCTTGATTTATCAGCATTTTTATTCTTGTCATGACTTTAATATCTTTGACTTTCTGTATCAAGTGCTTAGATTAGGATACTTGCCCTGTTTTATTCAACTCTGAATTTCTTATTGTTATATGCCAAACTTTGAGACTGTCATGAATATGGCACAATCCTAATGATTAATCATGCTGAAAACTGAAAACTGAAGTCTGATGCTTTGCTACACAGCGCAATTTTGATCTACAAATGCAGAATGATGTTTTTCTTTCTTTTTAATACATTTCTAATACACACAGTGTTAATGGAGCTAGTTATTGAACTTCTCAAACTGAGGTGAAGTAGACTACAATGACTCAAAACCAAAAGTTACAAATATAGAGAAGTTTACTAAAGCATCAAGAATTTTTGAAAGCAGATGAAATGAAAAATAAATAAATAAATAAAAAATCTCCTTTTAGCAAGGTCACTTAAGCTAGCAATAGCACACTGATGACATCTCACATATCTCATGTCTCAGCATATATACACACACACACACACACACACACACACATATATATATATATATATTTATAAAAGGACTTTTTCCTGACTATAATTTTGATGTTTACTTCTAAACTTTCTTCCTGTGCTAACTGCCAGTGTAAATACGAGAGTACGGGTTCTGCATTCTCTTTGAAATCTTAAGTGGATCCTTTAGAGCAGCCATTGCAGAAGGTACTATCCATACTCATAATCACCAACATAACAAGATGCAACCTGACATCAAACTCTCTCTTTAGCTTTGAACCAGCAATGTTACTGTGACAACATGCAAAGGAATTTTGCTGCCTGGCAAGGTCAAGTTGGTGATGGTTCAGCTGCCTGATTTTGTGATACAGTTCCTTCAATGGAGACAGTGATGTTAAGATAGCCCTGTGCAATTAAATATTCTCTTACTCACAGTTGGGAGGGGTACAACTGTTTCATTATAGGAAAAAATATAAAAGCATATTCAGCTGCCTGTAGGAAATAATTTTAAATGTTCTCTGAGATTTTTCAGAAGCAGAAATGGCGCCCATTCTGGTGCATGTCAGGCTGCAATATTAATTAATTTTGAGTATTAAGATTTTATTTAAGAGTCTGGGCCAAGCTTTGTTGCCAATGTTCTGTTTTCAATGAGTCTTATGTCAAGAATACTGTGCTAAGATTATGAAAGAAGGATATTTACAGACAAGATAGCTTTACTATTAGAGCTGTATTATGTGTTGTTTACTGTCAATTGGCTTCCCAAAAGATTTCTAAGACTAATGATGATATAAACATGAAAGTGTATGAGAAATATGTAAGTACACACAAATCTAGTGTCTCTGATGATTTTGAAGTCAAAGCCAGGTACTGGATGTAGCAATCTTCCTCACTGTTTTTGTGTATCACTAATAACTTTGCAGACAAACAATTTTTCCAGTAACTATTTTTTTTTTTTTCCAAATGAATAAACTATTTTATTGCTGTCTTTCTAGAATATAACTAGAAGAAATTATATGTCATTGCCTTATTACTTCTGTTTTTAAAAGCATCTGATGGTTTAAGCTTCTCTCAAGGACTAGGGGACTTGGATTACAAGTCCTTTTACTCTGATGGTAAACACATATCCTGGCAGAAAGAGAGCATCTTGACAGAATATGATAGTAGAACATGCTGTGTTATCTTGTCAAAATCATCATGCTGTTCAGAATGTAATGTGAACAAAAGGGAAGAACATCAGCAGGAGTATAATTCTCTGGCTTCTCTGAATTTCTGATTCTTGTCTCTGCTATCAGAGTAACTTCTGATGTTTATCTGACAACTACCTAACATAAAAATCATTGAAAGGAATAGCGCAGTGCATTTCATCAGTATCCCAATCATATAAATGGGTGTTTGGAAGGAATATTAATCTGGAATAGTGTGGATACAGGGAAGAGTGAATAGCAAGACCCTGTAGGATGTAGCCAATTAAGGAATATTTAGGAGCAGATCAACGAATACGTAAAGACCTTTCAATGGATATACAGTTGTAAATGAAAAATAATTCGATTTTCCTTTAAAACAGGACATGAATTGTCTTTTAAAATAATTCTAATTTAAAATCACTACTTTCTCATTACTTTCATAAGTATTCATTTTTTGTTTGTGAGTTTTTGAAATCTTTTTTTTTTAACTGTAATTTGCTACCCTTATTAGCAGTGATTACATTTATTGACTTGTCAGGTTATCAGTTTTCTTGTTTGTGTGGGTTTTTGTTGTTGTTGTGTTTTTTTTTTTGTTTGTTTTAATAGCTACAAAGTCCTGAAAATGAATTTGTGCTAAGATGGTGACTTGCCTGCAAAGTTAGATTAGATGTGCCTGCTACTTGAGTCCTCACTTTTCTGGTGTGACCAGATTCTTGGATGCAGCTATGTCAACACCCATCAGTTTTTAACAAAGAGACTTTTTTATGGGCCTAATAAACACAGAAAACATTATGGAATAATGAAACAGCCAATTAACTTTGTGAATTTAAAGTGCAGTGTGTGCACACTAAAACTAATTAGTGATTATATGGATTCCTGAATCAAATTTTCTTCCTTTTCCTCATCATGTGGTTGTGAACCTTGTAACTTAAATTCAAGAGATTGGTAGAACTTCTTCACTTATGTTTCTAAGGAGGATACTGGAGTTAAAAAAAAAAAAGTTTACATACTGTCACTGTCACCACTGTTTCACATCCTCATAACTTCAGAAGTGCCTGTGCTCCAAAAGTTTTAGGAAACTTTCTCATACTTTCTCATGAGTTGCTTTGTTGCTAGCACCTATTTGGTGCCTCATTTACAATCACAATTGAATCCATTGTAGGGTGACCCCTGCCCCAGGCATTGATGTAGATTTGTGGAAAATGTGTTATAAAGATCCCTATCATGGTCATCAAGTAAAAGAAAGGCATTTTTGAAGGTTGGAAAGTCAGTAGCATTAGGGTACTTGCACATCTTGCAAAAGCAAAGGTCCAGACTGCAGTTCTGCTGCAAGCTGATGCATCAGAAACATTTAGCAGGGTAGACAGAAGAAACAGAAACAGAGACTGCTAGTCTCTGAAATGGCAGAAGGGCTCATTATGTACAGAGATTTGCTGCACCATCATTTCTAGTTGTATGCTTTCTCATTCCCTCAACAGCTATTGGGAAAACAGTATGACATGGGAAACATAAGGAGGAAGATAAATCTGGCTCTGGATGAACTCTACAGAAGTGAGCACTGGGCAAGGAGGAGCAAGTTTCCTTTAGATACTTTATCTTAGAAGCCATGAATTTCTGAATCAGCACCACCAAAACAGATCAAAGGTTAGCTGTCTCAGTCCTTACGAAATGTCCACCCTTTCTCTTTGTTTTCTGGAGATAAAGTTTCATAACAATCATTTTGTTTTCTTCTTACTTCACCAAAATAAAAATAGCCAGGGAAGATCAATTGGTTTAAGGGAAGATACAAATGTTACAGCTGGTGGAAGTTAAAGTGGATTAAAAGCTGAACATGAGTTAGCTATATAAATGTTGCAGAAAAATAAAATGCTATGATGGCTAGTCTTAATAGAAGTGAATATAAAGTACAGAAAACAATTATCCTGCTCTACTTCAGTCCTGAAATGAACATTACATTAAAACACATACCAGCATTGCTGGGTGAGGGAATTGAATGCAGGGGACAGGAGAGCTAACATAAAATTTTTTAAAATAATATTTTTAGAATATAAAATCTTTCAAGTAGAAAGTATGAGAGAAGTAAGAGTGTACTGCCAAAATGATAACCCTCAGAGATTGTTATAACTCTCCCTAGAAACATGCATGGGGACATCTCAAAAAAGACTCATTAATCAGAGAACATAAAAGTAGTAATGGGCTCAAACTGCGGAAAGACAGTCTTAGATTGGATATTAGACATATCTGTCAAAGTACAAGTTCCATAAAAGGAAGAATTTTCCAGCACACTTAACAGTGCTTCACAATTCTTCTTTTTTTTCTTCTTTTTTTTCATCTTACTGATTTTCTCTTCTTCTATTTTTTTTTTCACCATTATTTTTCTATTCTATTATTATTATTATTATTATTATTATTATTATTATTATTATTATTATTATTATTCCCTTCATTTTCTTTCTTTCTCATTTGGTTGACTTGCTACTTATGTGTCACATTAACTGCGGGTTATGTTTTTTCTTGTTTGTTTGCATTAAATTGAAATTTCAAGTCTGCCTGCTTACCCAAATAATCACAAGCCTTCACTACTACATGAGCTGGAAAGTCCAAACACAAAGTTCCTATATTAACCTGGTTTTACTGATCCAACCCTAGATCCAGTTTCCTTTCCTAACCCCCCTTGTGATTGGTTTCTCTTTTCTCAGGATGAATAGATCTCTGTATACTCTGTGCTCCTAAATCCCTTTATTAATCTCAACTGTATCCTGGGTCTTTAATGCATGATTCTTGTAAAATCCCAAAAAATCACATTCTAGAAGCAGATCTTCTGAATTTTCTCCCAGACTTCTGCAAAAGAGGTCCCACATGAGGTGATAATAATACTGAGTGAAAAGCTCAGAGTCTTCACTGTTAGTTAATCTTTCTGGTAAATCTAAAGTGGCTGAAGTTTTTCTACATATTCCTTTTTTATGATGAGTACAGGACTTCATTTTACAACAGTCCCCTCACACACTCTTCATGAGACTCTACACAGCAGAGCACCATCAGTCGATGAAGTTGAAGGCTGTGAGGCCACATCTCAAAATCCATAATAAAATTCTGCTTTCTCTTACTTGAGACTGTTCCACACTTTTATGACTACAAACTTTTTATTGTAAAGACATAATCCTGTGGGATAAAATGGGTGGTTTACCAGGCTCTATTGCACTACAGCACAAGACCTTGCCTGTCTGAGAAGAATAATGGTATTATTCAGCAGATTGGGAAAAAAAATGAGTTTACCAGTCTTCATAGCACAGAGGACTCTGGAAGCCATAGGGATATATAGGAAATCATGGTAAATAACTGTATCTAGTGATGCTCCAGTTCTGACATAAGCTCTTTTATTATTCATTATCCAGCACCTGCTGAAAGTAAGAAAAGAAAGCTGTAATTGGACATGCCAGCATGTTTGTACAGTATCTTCTTGCTAGTGGAAAGTCATCAAGCAAATATTTTTCATCTTTCAAATAATTTCAGTTTCAAGGCAAGATCAATGCTCAAAGAAATTTGTAAGTGTTGGTTCCCAGGGCAAACAGTACCTCTCCCTTAACTGTGAAATTAATAAGAACTGTAGCACTGAAGAAATCTGCTGTGTTCTGGAGCTGCTGACATGAGGGGAAATATATATTGCAAGACTGTACCCAGAAGAAATCATACCAGAAAATAGATTTCATAGTTACAAAACAATAAATTTCAGGCAAATGTGGCTGTATTCTTAATTGCTTCTGTAATAGTTTCACACCGATGCCCAGCTAAGCTTGACCCCTCTGCTGTCTCACTTCCTTTCCTCAGAAGAACATGAAGAGAAAATATGAAAAAAAGACTCTCAGGTTGAGATAAGGACATGAAGATAGACCACCCATCTTCAAAAAGGGCCAGTCATTCCAGGATTTGTGACTGAAGGAAGATTAGGATGTGCCATTCATTCACCTTGAGTTCAGCAATGCTTTCAGCAGTGACTCCAACAAAATTCTGGCATCTAAGTTAGACCACTAGTGTCTGGGTAGATGATCAACTAGATGGCTAGGATAATTAGGCTACAAGACTTGTGGTTAATTAGTCATAATTTACCTGGAGACCAGTAACAAGCACAGTAATTTCAGGATCTATCCTTGGAATTGTCCTGCTTATTATCTTTACCAACTGTGCCTTTATCAGTTGAGGAGGTGACGGAATGCATTCTTCTCAGCTGTATATGGGAATAAATTGGAGGGAGCAACTACATGGAAGGATAGCGCTGCCATCTATCTACAGGAACCTACACAGGCTTGACTACTAGGCCAACAGAAACCTCATGAAGGTTGTGCAAATCCCTATACGTAGTAAGAAAGAACCTCTTGCAACAATACAAGCTGATGTCTGGATGACTATGGAGCAGCCCTGCAGAAAATCCCCTTGGATTTTTGCAGACAGAAAAAATGAGAAAGACCAGCACTGACCTGGCTGACAACAGGAGTAAAAATATCTAAGAAATGTGCTAACAAGAGCTAATCCCTGTATGCCTAAGGAAGAGATTATTCTTCTCTACTCAGCACATTCTGGACAATATTTCAAGCACCAAGTATGATTCTGGACTCACGGTAAGAGACATCAGGCACCTAGATTAAGTTCAGCATAGTACCACCATACTCCCATTTGAGGGAGCTGGGTTTATTCAGTCTGAAAATGAAAGCTTTGGAGAGGGTGAGTTTCCTATGTTAGAAAGTGCCTAATATAAGGTATGTTACCTTATTATTTATGTGGAATATTTAATTTCACTTTAATTTAATATTTACAAGTATATTAAAATCTAAATGCTGTATGGCTAGAACACAAAGTAAGGAAAAAGTGGAAGAAAGCTGAAAAACAATCACTATCAAATTCTATTAATTGTATTAGACATTAACAGGGCTTTGTCATCAGTTAGTGTATTGAATTAGGACATGAATGTGGTAAGTAGTAATGTTGTTTTGACAGTGAGTGGTAACAAGATTTTGATAGAATATTTATGAAATTGTGGGTTTTTTGACACCAGTGATTTTAATTGAATATTTTTAAGGTCACCATAACACTGAAGAATTTTGACAAGATATTTATGAAGGCATTGTGATCCTAAAGATGGATGTAGATATTGGAGTGAAGGAAATTAAATTCCTGAAAGACAAACATATCAGGGGCTATTAGGTACAAAGATATCAATTCTAACTCAAGAAGTCAGACATCTTTAAGCTGGGAGCTTATACCAGACAACTATTACTATCTGTTTGTGCTATTTAAAATTTATTCTTGTAAGCACCATGGAATAATTACAGATGAAGAGAGGATATTATGTTATCTGGAAGTTTAGTCTAGCCTAAAATGTACATTCCAATGAACAACACAAAAGGTGACCTATTATTAGATAATAAAACTGCATCTAAACTTAAATGAAGGTGTGGATTAGGTGGTGAAAGTTATAAGGGAGCACATATAAAACCAATGTTTCTTTAGAGCTTTGCAGAAAATGCTGATTTTAAAAATATTTTCTTTGGCAACACAAGAAAACTGAGAATTTAGTACTGCTAATACATTGAAAACAAGATTTTTGATAATTGCTTTGTGTCACATTTTCCTCTTCACTTGTGTGACTTTTTGTACCATTTAAACTGTGTATGCCAGAATCTCAACCTAAACTGAAGAAAATCTTAACCTGCAAAATATAAATAAAAATGCTTTATTTCAGTTAGCACTTAAGTGGAGATGTTTCACTTTCTTTTAAATAATGTAATGCTAAATATTCAATTAAAATTTTTGAATTTGAGGTACACATATTGATTTGCAAAATAAAATAAATCTTAATATTTTAGAAATGATCTTAATCCATTTTTTGGCCATTTCAGGCCTATAAGCTTCTTTTATGTAATAAACTTTTTATTCTTTCACTATCAGTAGTTTTAAGGAAAGAAATGACAAAGTTGTGGTGATATTTATTGTGACAGAAAGGGCTTACCTTAAAAAAGATAATAGTGTGCAAAAAAGCATGAACTTTTGACTGTGACAAGAAGATGAGAGTAAGGTATGTGAGAGAAGATTAATGAATGTGTCCAGATAGCAATGAGAAAGAATGGCTTTAAAAATCTCCTTTTCTGTGTGGTAGCATGCCCTGGTGAAGTTAGGATTAGCTTCTTGACACTACTGAAATGAAGAACAAGTATCCTAACAATTCAAATGGAGGATAGATTTCAGTTTAATTGTGATGTCCCAATGACATAGACATTGGCACAGACACCACCTGCCTTGACAGTATGTGAAATTTTCCCAACAGTGGAAATTAATTGAAAAGTGTACATATAATGTATCCTGGAACAAAATATCATTACCTGTACCAGCACACAACTGTATCTGATCCATTCTGGGAGGGTAATGCCATTCATATGATCCTGTATCTCAGACAAAAGAACTTTGGATAATATCTAGAACAATCCTTATTCTCAAATTAGGACCATTTGGAGCAAGTTGTTCAGGAATATCTCCAAGGTTGTAGATTCCTCAACCTCACTGGGCAAACTGTTCCAGTTTTCTGTCACCCTCAATGTAAATATATATATACATATATATATACACACATATACATTTAAACATATATATACAAATTATATAAATGCTTAAATGTTATTTCCTATATCTCAATCTGTGCTTATTGCCCCTTATACTGTCAGTGAGCTCTGCTGAGAAAGTGTGTTTTCATCTATACTGTCAGCAATTAAGCGTTTATGTACATGAATAAGAATACTCCTGAGTCTACACCAAGATAAACAGTCCCATGTCTATTAACCTCTTCTAATATGACAGATCTTCCTGTCCCTTAGACATCTTAGTGTCCCTCTGCTGAATTTGTTCAATGTCTTTCTAGTATTGGGGAGTTTGACACTTGGCACAACGCTTGGTCTGAGTAGAAGTGGGGGAATGACATTGACTGGACTGCTAGCAATGATCCTGGGCTTAATGATACTCGGGATGCTTTTTGCCTTTTCTACAGGGCCACATACTCATTCTGGGGTCAATCAGTACTCCCATGTCCTTTCTACAAAACTGTTTTCCCACCAGTGCATGATTGGTCCCCAGGTATAGGACTTTATGTTTCCATTCGTTCAGCTTTGCAGTGTTACTATCAGCTCAATTCTTCATCTGGTTAAAGTTGTTTTGAATGACAGCACAATCATCTGGTCTATCAGTAACTCATTCCAGTTTGATACCGTCTGCATACCTTCTGAAAGTGTACTCTGTCCCACCATTTAGGTCATTAATTAAGATGTTAAACGGTATTAGATCTAGTATTGACCCCTGCAGTACATTACCAGATGATGGCTTTGTGCCAGTTGATCACAACACTTCGAGACTGACAGTTCAGTGGGTTTTCTGTCCATCTCACTGTCTACTATCTAGCTCATTTCATCAGTTTATCTGTGAGTATTATAGAAAATAGGATCAAAGCTGAATTAAAATAACACCTGTCACTCTACCCCCCTACAGTAAACCAGTCTTTTTCTGATAGAATGCTACCAAGATGTTAAAGAATTAGTTCTTCTTTTTTTTTGTTTTTGTCTACCATAACAGTCATTTAATTTAGTGTCAACACAAACAGCTTAGCCTTATGATATTACTAAGCTCTTTCTTTAGAGACATGATTTTTATTTTTATTTTCCTAGAAGAATATGCCTCACATATACGGAGTATATTTACATCCTGTAGAATTGTTTTTCTATAGAAAAAGTGGCTTTTATTTCTAATTAATTCTCACATAATGAAGACAGCTCTCCAAGGGCTCCTAAACCTTTATTTCACCTAGTGTTCGTTAAACAAATTGTCTAGGCTTTTTCTAGATCTGGGGGGAAAATCATTCACTCTGTCATAACTGTTGTCACTATTTTAGAAGAGAATAAATTGCATTTTAGCTAAAGTTGAAAGGTATGAATCTCACACTTCTTCTGTAACTTTAGAGAATTGTTTTCAATTTCTTTATATTGGATTTAGAACCATTTAGTCAGGATCACATATATTTTGTCTTAAAAGATCCAGGAAAATATGTTAAAATACATGACATTTTAAGATAAATATACTTCCAAGAGAAAAAAGAGATTTGTTAGGAGAATTCCACGTAAGTCATTCAATTTCTTTCAGCAGTTCCAAAAGCATAACAGCACCTAAATTAATACCAGAGGTTCTGATGGTACCAGCTGTGCTTTCAACACTTTCATATTTACACACAAGCAAGATGAGTGAATTACTAAGGCGAAAAATAAACTCTCACATTAATAACAGGCTACAAAGCACTCAGGCAGCCCAAGGAAATACAGTTTTGATGGATGATGTAGATTTTTGATGACAGATGAATTGTCTACATTTCCATTCTAGATTGTTTCCTAGGTAAATGAGTACTGTCATTGATTTTTCTCATCATTCCTGTCAGTTTTATGAACCTGGTCACAGCAGGAAATTATTTGGGGAAATTTCGAAATTACATCTTAAGTTAGTCTTGCTCTCAGGTATTTAACTCCCTCTGAATTCTGCTTTAGTTCCTCTTCTGCTGTTAATGAATAAACCTAGTCGGTAATAATGCATTTTATAGATAGGCTGTAAATAATATTAGTTCATTTATCTGTAACTTTTGTTTATCTTTTTTATATGTGATATGTTCAGATAAATAGTATCTAATGCCAGAAACTTCTGGAAAGCCTAAATAGGTCTGAGAAAATGTTGATGTGGCACATAAGCTGCATCTTCCCTTCATCTCAGTGATCCGTTGGATGTAAATTTAGTAAGTAAGATTCAAACACTAGAAATCTGAAGGGATTCACAGTTATCAGAACGATTTCTAAGCAGTTCATACTGACATGTCATTATCATGTTTGACTACTCTTTTTGCTAGGTTTTGTTTCAAAACTGATTATTTCTAGGCTCTTTTACAGTTCCCTGAAATTTGATTTTTAACTTTTTTTTCAACAGATCTGAAAATTACTAAAGAGCTTTTATGTGCTCCAAAACTATCTTTGTACTCCCCTCCACAACCCATCAGATATTCCTCCTTCTACATGGTAAACATCTGCTTCCCTTTTGTAATTTTTCTGCTGAAAATCCTCTTCCTTTGTTTCCTAAGTATCAGTGGGTAAATTAACCCAAAGCAGGTGATCAAGCAAGCTAGAAAGAGGAGAGAAAACTGTAGGGTGTGAAAATTCACCTGGACCTGGAATACTTTATCATTGCTGGTCCCCAAATAATATAAAAAATATAATAATAATTAAAAAAAAAAAAAAAAAAAAAAAAGTTGTATGTTTGCTAACCTGTATTGCAGAATCACAGAATGGTTGAGATTAAAAGGGATTGCTGGAGGTCATCTAGCCCCACCCCTGCCCTATTACAGGGTCACACAGATCTTACCAAGAGTTACCAAGGGCCACATCCAGGTGACTTCAGAAGATCTCCAGGATCCAAGGGAGACTTTACAACATCTGTGGGCAACCTGTGCCAGTGCTCTGACACAGTAAAAAAAAACAAGTCCTGTTGTTTAGGCAGAACCTCTTATGTTTCAGTTGGTGGCCCTCTCCTCTTGTCATGCTAGAAGGCATCAATGAAAAGATCCTGTCTATGTTCCTTATGGCCTACATACACATTTTTTAACTCACTGATGAAATTTAACCTGAACCTAAGCATTGTGACTGCAATGTCTCCTTCCTAATGAGAGAGATGCTCCAATCCCTTAAGCACCTTGGTGTCCCTCCTTGGATTCTCTACCGCATCTCCATCTCATCCTGTACTGCAGCTTTTCTTAGCAGCATCTAAGGAATATTGGAACAATTTACTTTTTATTTATTTATTTATTTATTTATTTTATTATTATATTTTTTTTTAACAGACAATCCTCAGGCTTTCAAAAAGGGGAAAAAATATTTTGAAAAAATGAATGGCATCTTGACCTGGTAACTTAAAACAATAAAAGGCAATAAGAAAATTTGTTTAGCCACAAGGGAACACTGTTCCTTGCATTCATGCTATGAAGTTTTTCTATAAATTGCAGTCAAGTCATATGTCATATAGAACTCTGTTGTTAATCGTTTCTTTGAAATACACGTGAAAAAAAAGGGTGGCTTTAAGTATGAGATGCACTTTCTCTCTCTCTCTCAAAAGTATGAGATGCACTTTCTCTCTCTCTCTCAAGCTCTCAAGCTCTCTCCCTTTTTTTTATTTTCTTTTTTTTTTTTTTTGGTCTTTTTACCCATTTCTGTCAATTTTATGTCCATTCCATCATCTGTTTGCTACAAAAATATTCCCACTCGTGTTCATATCAGAATGTCTCCACTCTATGACATCCCTCTTCCATCCACTTATATTATTAGTATTATTAGTATCTTCTCTTAATTGTATTTTGGAATTGAAAATAAGCATATGTATTTCATTTTTCTTCCTTTTTTTTTTTTTTTTTTTTTCCAAGATACTCATACGATCTCCATTTTTCCCCAGTATCTGTCTTTTTAAGAGATACAGGATGCTGGATAAGTGGAAAATCAAGCTGAATTATGTCAGAGTCCTTAATATGATGAGCCCTGATGTAGATGTTAATTTTCATCCAACCAATAACTAGCTGACCTATTATCCAGCTTGTATATGAAAGAAAAAGCAACCTAAATAAAAAGAATTGTATATGTTTTCCACTTGATTAAATGGAACTCCTAGGACTTGGGGTGATCATATGAATACTCCCTTGAGGAGTTTATAAACTAGTGAATGAGACATAAATGCTATACACTACTTTAATCTGTGCAATTAAACTGCCAACAGTATTTTTCATGCTCCTTAATAGGAAACTGTATTCATATTATTTAGTCTGTATCCTTAAAGATCAGAAGCACTTCTCACCATGATAAAACTATGAAAAGCATTTGAAATTAATTGCTTCTGACAACTTATGGTAGACACATATTTTCAAATACATTTTACAATTTCTTAATGGTGAGAAATTCCTGTAATCTTTTAAATTTCTGGACTCTGGTGTGAGCAACAAGAGAATGATACTTTTGCTTTCATTGTTTAAGTACTATGTAAGAGAACAAGCATGATAAACAACTGCTATCAAAGGAAGCAGTACTGGACAAGCAGAATGTGCGGAAATTGTACATAGTAATGATAGTTAGACCATAAGAAGAATGAAAAAATGACACCTAGATTTTTATAAAAAGATTCAAAGATTTGCTCAGTACATGAGTATAGCAATCCCCTTTTTAATATTGTACATGCAAGGTGGAATTTGTTGTTTTGCACTATTGAAAAAAATAAATCAGTATACACTATATTCTAATGTCTCATGAAATAACTATACACCTTTTGTCAGGTGGTGTGGCAGACCACAATATGCATTACAGTAAACATACACTACAATTCAATTATACATACAATTCAATTATGATATTTCTCAAATGAAGTACTGTGCAATTTCTGCACATTTTCTGAAATGGAATTTTTGTACTTTCCTAATCTCCTTGTCTGATTGTGTAGAAGAATCTACGAATTTAGCAGCTAGTGTTTGTTGACATAAAGTATTAAAATATACATATATATATATATAAAATTAAAAATCACACATAATAGTTATCTACCTTAAAAATGTAAAAACTTGGCAAAAAAACCAAGTGGTATAAGAACAGGAGAATTATAATTCATTTTTCAGTTCAGTAAAATGAATCTGAGAAAAAAAAAAAAAAGTCAGAATTTGAGATAGAAATGATGAATCACCCTTTCCAGATGCTTTTCTCTCTCCATTCATTCTTGATTACTTTGATTAGATGCCTTAAATTTAGATGACAATCACTAATTGAGGTGCATCTTACTGAGTGATTTCCCGTAAATAAGGAAGTTTCTGTTAAACTCTTCTGTTAACTCTGCTAAATCATTAAACCACAACAGCTTGATATGACAGAATAGAGCCATGAAAAATACAAAAATATGTTAACTGGAAACACAATGAAATCTGCAATTTTTGTAGAACCACAGGGTTGCAATGACTCCTCAAGAAAATCATTAAATAGATCTTTACACTTGTTTGGATCAGGGTACCATGTTCAAAGGAAATGCCTTTTTTGAACTGTATTCTACATAGATATATCAGTGCTGCATGGAATCAGTTGTATCTTCGTGCTCAACAAGACTCAATGTACTAAGCATAGTGCTAATTTATTTTCAGTCTATTCAAAGCATAGGTAAGGTGAGCCTATACTGACCAGTAAAACAAAAACAAACAACACTCTCCTCATCCCGTTTTTAATATATCCTTAATTTTAACCTTTTTTCTTAAATAGATCTTGTATTTTACCTAGATGACAATGTTCCCTATGCTACAGAATCCATCTCTTTCTCAGGAAGATAAATGTGTAGGAAATAGCTTTTCCTTTTCAATAGGTTCCTCAGTGCTTTTATAAAAATTCACATCTCTTTCCCTACTGTAATACTGTTCTTTGTGCAGTCCATGGGGACAAAAAATCTAAGTACTATGGGATGACATTTTTTCAGTGCATATTGTAGAAACGAGATAACTATTCATATGTAAAACTGAACGTGTTGCTTCATGAGTTCTATGAAAGGTATCTATAACACTGAAAAGTAAGAAAAGTCAGTGCTACTGTATGCACTCAACAATTGTTCAGTTTCTGCTCAGCACTTGTGGATTTATTTAGCTTGACACTTTTGAACCTTTCTTCTTATTTATCCAAATAAATTACTTAATGCAATGTAACGTGTTAGATACAAAGAGAGAATGAGAATTAAGTCATTTTAGTCCTTTTGAGAAAACAGTGAAGTTCCTGAACTTTTTAACCTCGTGCCTTTATCATCAGTGATCACCTGAAGCTGCACCCTTCTCACAATCTTTTGTGAAACTGATAACATGCCCTCCCTTTGGCAACATTAAATTTCTTTGTTTTGTGTGTGCTGTCTTATCTAGTTAGCTACACAACGGATGAGTGAAAATATAAAATTAACTGCATTTCAGATCATTCTTCAAATTCTGTTAATCCCATCCTTTATGAAGTAGCCATTTTATAAGTATACCTAGATTTAATAAGTGCTCAAAATACACAGATTTACCTATTGAATAACACACATTTTCATACCCTCCCCCCAAAAAATGGTGGAGTAGATGCCATTTAGTCATAATGACTCTTTACGTGTGTGATGGTGCACTTCTTGCTTCCCCTTCTCCCCACATCCTGATCATTATGTCCAAGGTCTACTTGATGGTGCATTGCAAGTGCTGAAAGTGTGAACTGGGGTAGGATTGAAGGTTACATTTATGATCAGTAGGAATCAGATAAATTTTATGAAACAGTACAGGAAAACTAATTAAAAAAACAAACAAACAACAACAACAAAAAAAAAACAACACACAAAATCTGTAAGATTATTACCTGTTACTCTGGATTTTTAATCACCTAAGGGAAAACAACAACAAAACCATGAAAAATAAAAGTTCATTTGTATCAGTGACTAAGTTTAAACATAGTTTTCCATCAATCTGCTAAACCAGTCTCCATTCTCAACATAGAGTTTCAGAGTTGGTGGATGCTTCTATCATCTCCTCCATTTTGTGCCACTAAGCAAGACAAAGCTCCTCTTAGAATCTCCTGACTTTATATTTTATTCTTTCTTTGCACTATTTCTAAGACACTGTTTTGGACTGTTCTATTCTTTTCTACTCAATTATTTACTAAATATTGTATCTATATATATCTACTGTATGCAAAACTATTGCCTTTTGGCTGGCTATGTGCACACCTGGCATTTTCTTGTCATTTCTCTCATTTATTTCCAGTCTTTTTCTTTCTTTTTCCCCCTCACTCCTCATCCTGCAACACCAATGATTTGAAACTGTAGTTATGTTACCATCTTATCAGTTGTCATGGAATACTCGTTTGTCAGTTTACTTCCTTGTTTCCTTTTACCCTTATCATCAAACACAAGAATTAACATAACAGACAGCCCTGTATATCCATCTTGTTTTTGTCTTTCATTTTTTGACATTTTTACTGCAGAAGACAAGTATTTTTGTGCCAGTGCATTCTTGTCATTGTTAAGAATAAGCCTTTTCAAGGAATAGCAAGACTGACAGCCTGCTCTAAAATCTAACCACTTCCAGTCATATTTATTATTCAAATACAGACAGTGCTCAAGGGCCCAGGATCCTCAGTCTTGATTGTGCTGGATTTATTTTTTTTAATATGTACTGTAAAAATAAAGTACACTTTTTATGAAGTCATAAGAAGATTCTGCATTGCAGGAACAGGCACACATCCATACCTATAGAATAAGAATCAAACTAATTGTGAACAAGAGAAGGCAAGAGCAAACAGACACCATTAGCATAGTCAAACTTTTTTCATAGAAGCATCCCATGTTACAGAGAGTCAGAGCTTTCAGCAGAGGAAGCAAACCGAGTAAAAAACCTTCACACATCTCAGACAGTGAAAAGAGTTTGTGGTTCTTTCCTTCCTATCTCAGCCTACTTTATATTCTGAGTAGAGTAGCATTAGGTAACTTTTAGAGAGCGGGCTATTTGCTGCTATGTGAGAAAAAAATGCCAACCTTCCCGCTTTCCTACTTTTCAAATGGCTTCCTGTCCAGATAATGCAATGAAAAACAGTAGTAAAAATATCAGTGGGCTGCTTAAAACCAGGAGAAAGCCTGGTAGGAGTGTTAGTAAAATAGAAGAATAAAGGTAATTCCCGGTCCTAAAATTATTGGTCTAAAGAATAAAAGCTGATTGGTAAACAAAAAAAGAAAATACAAAACAGAGAAATGCCAAAGGCCAAATTAATTAGCTGTAGAATAAATCCATAGTAGTTCTTCTGAACAAAAACAGCATATTAGCTTCCTGGATGTTTAATTTCATAATACTAGTTGGCCAGAGGAAAAAATCAGCCACCTGATGTTGGATAAAATTCTTCAGATTTTGTCTTATTTTTTTCTTTTGTGACAGAGGAAAAATAGGATTCTTACCTTCAAAGCTCAAATATGATTCTTTTAAAAATAAAATTCTGATGCCAAATTGATCCTTTTTTTACAGGAACACCCAAATTTGCCCTCTGTTCTTCCATCACAGCCTGGATTATGCATCTGCACTTTCACTGGCAGCTGGGCTGTTCTATGTTGTTTGTGGCACATATCCCAGCTGTCAAAAACGTACAGCTTCAGAAGAACAGGTCCCCCTCTTCCTTATCTAGCAAAAGCTCCTCAGGGGGCCTCTACCATGTGTGTTTAAAGGTATGCTTATGACGGTTACAGATTTTATTACCATTTTTAATGATTTCTCAGAAACTGTCTTGTGCTGATCCATAACTTTTTGTTGATTGCATTGGTATGTCTGAAATTAATACTATTTATTAGTCTTCCTTGTGATACTATGATGATTTCAGCTAAGGCAAAGCTGATTGTCTTCATAGTGTCTGGTATGATGCAATGATTTGGCCTTAGGAGAAAAACTGCTGATAGCACGCTGATGTTCTAGTTGTTGCTGAGCAGTGCTACACAGAGTATAGGTTGTTTCAGATTCTCATGCTGCCCTGCCAGCAAAGGGACTGTGGGGCACAAGCAGCTGGGATGAGACAGGAGCAGAACAGCTGACCTAATCTGGCCAAAGGAATATTCCATACCATATGTCATCATGCTGAACAGTAACACCAAGGGGATTTTGGCAGGGTGGAGTCTGCTGCTCAAGGACTGCCTGGGCATCAGTTTCTGGATGGCGAGCAATTGTTTTGTGCATCAGTTATTTTCTAAATATATACATGTAAACGTGGATATTATAATCATTACTATTTGTCTTTACTTTTATGTCTAAGTAAATAGTTTTTATCTCAACTTACAAGGTCTATTTTTTTTGTTCCCTGATTCTCATCCCCTTGGGAGGTGGAAAAGTGAGTTAATGGATGTGTGGTGCAGAGCTGCTGCTAAGTTAAATCACAACAGTCCTTTTGGCAGTCAGTGTGGGGCCCTAAGGACTGAGATAACAACAGATCTGACCAGAATAAGTTAAAACCATATTGTTACAAGCATTTTAGTACCTTAATAGCTGAATTTCTTAAAATGCTGAATTTTTTGTTCACAGTGTGATTTTATTTGCTTTCAGGGTTATTTTTCTTAACTCCTTTTGGGTTGTTATCATCTCTGGGGGCTGGCCTAAGATCATTTATGGTTTGGCTAATTTGTATGTAGCATGCGCATGTTACATTGAGAATGGGTTTAATTTGGTACTTCTATTCAGTATGATCATTTTTCTTGCACTTCAGGAACCCTACTGTGAAAACTCTTAGCAAATACACTCTTTAGTCCAGGCAAGATAAAATAGTTTTTTAAAATTTTGGATACACCTGGGATGATCAAACTAGAATCATCTTATTGTGATGCCTTGGCATGCACTTCCTGTTTTATTTATTTTAAGAAACTATTTCAAAATCTAATACAGAGATCTATTCCAAAGCAGGATGACTGTGGCAGGCAAGGTGTTTGGGCAGGTATCTGTTGCAATTGCTATCTCTGAGAGGTCTGGAATGCACCCCTGAACAAGTTCAGAATCCTAAAAAGCTGACACTGCTTTTAAAATGTATACCCCAATCCTGGCAATGTTAGGGACTTTCAGCTGGTTACACTGTGCTGGTTTGGTTTGTACCTATCAAAAGCTGTTCAAAAATATTCAGCACTCTCAAGAGGAAGAAAATGCCCAATGTCTAAACAATCCAGCTCCTGTTACTGACAGCCTGTGAGGTTGAACCAGTGAATCAGCCTGTGCTGGTATTTGTCACCCCTGTCCACAGGAAGAAACAATGGATGCAAAAGTCATCTCATTTAGGAAGAAGCAGAGCCATCATGAGGATAGAAGGAAAAGTCAGAGGTTATAAAAGAGTCAGGAACCACCTGGTGCTTATCCCTAAATGAGCTGCAAAATATGTGGAAAGATTTCAGTTATTGTCTAGGTGAGCACATTGTTACCTGGCTGCTCTGATGCTCTGGAAAATCTCTTCTGCTCTGCATGAAAGTCCTGTGAGCTGTGAAGGAAAGATATCCCTACAAGGAAGATATTACATGTCAGCCAGATAAGTAAACCATGGCGCATTGAGGTACCCAGTATCTGAGAGAATCAGCTTTGCTGGAAGACATGTATAATATTGATTTGAACAATGATCAAATATTCCCAAATGCAAACAGCATCAAGCGCATGAGATGCTTGTGGAGGAAGTTTGTACAGAGTGCACCGTTGTTGGCAATAATGACCTGTAAAGGTGGAGAAAAAAAACTGTTGGACAAACTGGTGGGCCAACTTTAGCAATATGAAGAAACTATTCCTTTCTACAGGCCTATATCTCAACTATGGAGAGACTGCTTCAGCATCTTGAAGAGAGTATCACAGTATCGCAGTATCACAGTCTCGTGAGGGTTGGAAGGGACCTTAGAGATCATTGAGTCCAACCCCCAGGATTCGAGCCTCCTGTGTAGCAGAGTGGCACTTCTACCACTTGCGCCACAGGGGGGATTCTCCCAGGGGGGAGTAAGTTTTCTCCCCAGCATTTATGAACCAGTATCAGTATCAGCTATTAGATGTAAGCATTCCTGTGCTTGAGAGAGACACCATGTTAATATCCTGTGTTATAGTCATACCTACCTGTGAAGAGGATATGTGGAGTTGAGATGGAAAGTCCACCTCAACCGTAAAGGCAGTGTGTGAAATGCAAGAGATGCAATCACAAGACAGAGTTCTTGCAGGAAAATGGCCACTACAGTTTCCAGTTCTATATACAGAGTAGGTGACCTGATCTTGCTTCTGAGTTTGATAATGAACCTTTTGGTTATCATTCACAAGAAGTGAGTAACAAATGCTATAACTAGGACTATGGGGGCCCTGCTTCCAGCCAGGTGGAGGAAAGGGACAGTCAGATTTACTGGACTGTTAAGATTCAATGCCCTGTCATATCAAAATCACAGGATTATAAGTCTTTAATGAGCACTGGTGCACAATGTACTCTAGTGGCATTGAGTCATTAAGGAGTCAGAACACCTACAGTGCAGAGGATGAACCTAGCCCTGGGAAAACCATCTGCCTGATCATGGTGCCTCTTCTACCTAGTAAGTATAAAAATAGAAGAACATTTACTTTCATCTCTGTTACCCATAAGCAGATACACTGTAAACTGTAGCTGTGTCATAAGTAAATATGTAAAATAAATAGATTCAAGTAAAACAAGTAAATATGTCTGATCATATGCTGTCCTATTTACGTCCATCTAATCAGAATTATAGTTCAACAATATAGTGTGTTATGGCTGCCATACACATCTTTAAAGTAAAAATAAAATAAAATCATACTTAAATGAGGTCATGTAGAAGATATACAGTAGATATCTCTTTTCTATGTTCTCTTTACATACATAAAAGACGATTTGATCTAAACTCATATCTGCCTAGACCTGAGCTTAGAATGAATTCAGAACGGAAATCCACTTATAAGTTATCAAAGGACCTCCATCTTTAATAGATCATTTTCAGATCTGAATATTTCCATTCTAAGTACAGAACCTTCTCTCTTCAGGGGAACTGGAGCTATATTTCATATGTGTATAGCAGATATACTTACAATAGGAGCAGCACTCCTGGGATATGCTGTTCTTCAGATAACAAGCACAAGGACATCAAGGGGCTGAGTGGTTGCTTGTACACCAAGTAGATTCTAGTCTGCATTAACTGTTCTCTGTACAAATACTACCAATCCGAGACAGGCAAAAAGAGGCAAGTATACAAGTAAAACACTGAAAGACTGAAATAATTGTGCATCCCACAACCTGCATACTCTACTGGTTTCAATTAACAACCTGTCCCTTCATTGATGGCTTTTCCATTCACTGAGTTACCAAATCTCATCTTCTTCTGTTTTCCAGTAGGGCTGAGTTTTCTCTATGCTAAGAAAAGTGCCTGCATGTATAGACCTGACCTCAGATATCTATTCAATAGGAGAGGTGGAGAAAGATGGAAAAAAGTTTTACTCTTCTACTTCCAGCAGTGCATCATGTACATTCAGCAGTGTACATTCCCAGTACAACATTGTATTTCCTCTTCTTAGCTCCTTTACTTTAGGAGAGGAACAGTAGCATTTCAGGTTTTCAGAAAGGATGTATCTATCCACAGTTAAAAGATTACAGCAGAGCCCTGTCCCTATCATAAGTGCAATGCAAAATAGCACAAAGCCCCTCCATTCACAGCAAGGTCAGCATGTTGCTGGGTTTGATATACTATATTAGAAATGTGCGATGATAACACACTGGGGAAAATATTGTTAGGCTATAACATCATGTACTGGAGAGGCTAAGAAAAAGAAAGATGATTAGATGCAGGATTAATGCTGCACACTGTTTAGCAGAGTTATCACAAATACATACAAAAAGAAGAGCACAGTAAAATGAACATTGATTAAATTAATTCCATTAAAATAATAATGAAAATTGAAAGCTATTAAAGAAAGAAATGTAAAAGGGAGTGAAAATTACACTGTAATTCTCCAGCTCAGTTCTGGTTCCAAGTGCCAATGTTTTAAGAAGATTGTGACTAGAACACTTTCAAATTGAGTTAAACACATATATAAAATCAGTAGGAGTTTAAGAGATTCAGAAAGAGATCTCTTAAGCTCTTGAAGGAAATAGGCAGTATACCTCTATGTTGGTTTTTTGTGTGCGTGTGTGTTTGTTTTTTTTTTCTTTTTCTGACTTATAATTGCAAATGGACTATTTATAAACTAAATACTTACCCAAGCAAATAGCTATTATAAAAATAAACCACTTTAGTTCGTATGGACTATTGTTTCTTTTGGTACTTTTCCTGAGTAGATTCCATCATAAGACCCAGTTTAAAGTCAAAACAGATACTGCATACAATACACATATATATTTCTTCAAATCTTTACATAATCTAAACACTCATAACAGGCTTTAATCTTACCTATTTTAACTGTAGTAATTAGAACTGGCTTATTCTGTATTTGCTACTTGAAACTAATTCAAAAATTTAAGAAACTGTTACATTACTAAAATTGCAATTAACAAAACTCACGGAGATGCTGTCATAGTCCTTCACCAGTTAGTCACCAGAAAAATCAGATTCTGAGAATTACTTCCTAGAGCCTGCATAGTTACAGGATGAAAGAGTTAGATCAAATTACAAGGAACAAACATTCTTCATTGAAGGATCATTTGAAGAATTCTCACATAATTTCTTTAGTTATCTGTAGCTTAATAAACATTGTATTTGCTAATTATTATTAATAATTATGCAGTTACATTTTTGCCTACTGTTCATGGTCAAATTGCATTATTTAATAGTTCTGTCACAACGTATTCCATTACTATTAGTTCAGACACTTCTAAGTAGCTGTACTTGAATTGAGTTATTTTGCATCCACTGTAAGAGAAGAAAAATAGTGTCACAGCATCACCATATATAAGTATTTCTCAAGATTATAAAATTCATTAGTCAGCCACATTCCCTTTGAAATGACTCTGTAAAATAATTTATTGGTAGACTCTGTGATAGTCAAAAATACTAAATGTAGCTGTCAGATTCTACCACCTAATCTTTTTTTTTTTTTTTCTTGTCACAATATGACCACAATATGACCTTCTATCTCCAATGAAGAAAAGTATGTTGAGAAGAACCAAGAAAAAGAAAGAAAATTGCCCCTTAAGAGTTCAATTTTTTTGTTTGAATCTTAATGTAGTCTGTGTGATTCTATTCTTGTTTGTTACATATACCTCATTTTTAACACTATACTACACAGATACTATTACTTACTTTTTGAAATTGATGTATTGATCCTTTTACACTAAAATCTACAAAACAATGAATATTAAAGAATTTGCAATAAACTAACATGAAATGACATTCTAATAGATTGTAACTGGCATTTATGAATGTATAGTGCAGGAGTGGCGAGTTTTACAAGACTGAGATATTGATCATTAGCACAATGATCCATGTCCGAAGCACCTCTGTTTATCATAATCTCATTTCCTTAATGACATAGGTAAGCATTTTAATTCAGCAGATACTCCAATATATCAGCACGATACTGCATCTGAATGGTGTCAGAAAGAACATTACTTTTTTTGGAGGAAAAGTTACAACAGTTTTCGTAAACACTATGAGAACAGCAGAAAACTGTGTCATGATCTTGGTAGCATGGTACAGTTAATAAATTAACTCTTAAGTTTTCTTCTTTTTACTCTTCATAGATCCATTTGAATTTGTATAAATCAATGTATTTAAATGACAGCAGCAGAGCTGTGTGCAAATAAGCATCTTTTCTCCTGAAAAAATGCTGGTCAGAGTCCTTGTGTATACTGGCATGCTGTGTATACTTGTGTTTGGTGTGGGGAAAAAAAAAAAAAAAAAAAAGCTGAGTAAAAATAATCGCTAATCATCAAGAGTAATGAAAAGAGCTGTAGAAGGAATAATTCCCCTGCTCAGTCACTGCAGACTCTCACTTTAAAATGAACTGCAAATTTGCACTGGGGTCTGATGCTCAAAAAAGAAGGGGAAAACTGACAATAAGGGATGTGCGTACACAGATGTGCGTGGCTGACCAAAGTGAATGTTTGTCTCCAGTGATGCTCTGGTAACAATCCATCATCCATGACTGGAGACATATCAGCTCTGCTAATAGGGCATACTCAGTCTGGGGGAAAACAAGTAAGACATCATGGTATGAGAGAGTGAAAGCCACAGCAAGTACTCAGCAATGACTGAGGTGAAAAACATTCTGCAGTGACTCAGTAAGACACTAAGGAGAGAACAGAGAGAACTATCCATCACAAAGTGACTATTCTCTGAATATAATTGCTTTCACATAGGTTCACACATTTTGAGATTGAATCTTTTAGCAAATAAAACTGATAAAATGTATGATAAAGTACTCATTTCAGGTTTTTAAGGGAATATCATCTTTTGATTCTCCATTTTTATGTGTGTGTGTTTTTTTTGTTGGTTTTTTTTTTTTTTTTTTTTTTGATTGGTTGGTTGTTGTTTTTTTTATGATTGACTATAATTGATACAATGTAGTATGACTTGTATCATTTTTTTCTTTGACTTCTCTGAGGAATGCTCTGAAAGTAATGCCTTCTACTTTATTACATTTGTTCATGATGTCAGAGTCAGACGTTTGTGTTATGGCAGTAGAGGCTGAAACTCCCTGACAGTTTTCTTGCCATGAGACAGGTGGTAGTAGAGGGGCAGTCTGACAAGATGTCTTCTGACACTGAAGTGCATATGAAGCAAGGGTGAGAAACTGAATTCCTCCACATGGAAGAAACACAGCCACTGACATTCATTAATGCCTGCTGAAACAGATTTTCAAATTTCTGCATTGTACTGAATTATTTAAGCAAACTTTGCATTTCAGCTAGTTGAATGTACAAGCATCATTTCTCTGTTCCTTAAAAACTAGAGTTTTCATAACAGAATTCAAACAATACATATTTTCCTCAGTATTCACGTCTGTGCTCTTAGATGTTTAAACTTGGAGAGGACATAAAAACAACTCTCATCACAAGCTCTTCCTCTGATTTTAGTACTTTGCTGGAAGCTTTGGTAAAAGTACAACCCATAAACTTTTGAGGGTACCATTTTATCAAAAACTTGTTAATCTGAAAGGAGAATAATCTATCTCTGAAAATGTAAGTGAAATGAAATGTAGTTCAAGGACATAACTGGTAGAGAATGAGCTGGAACACCATTAAGGTGGAACTTCCATTTTAATATGAAAATACAAATGCAAAACATCTATTTTCAATTGAGCATTATTTAAAGATTTATCTTTTTCTCTGCATAGGTGATATTTAGCTGAATTGACTCAAAGAATAAACATACACTTTTTTCTAAGTGTATATATAGCACTCTCTTGAGCAACTCAATATCCTTCTTGTAAGGAGGGCCTAAAACCGAACACAATATTCAAGGTGCAGTTTTATCAGTGCTATATGTAAGGGGTCAGTCAAACACAGAATAAAGTTGTGATGGGATAAATAGTTATGGGATAATCATCCCCATAAACAGTTAAGGATATTTATTCACTAGAAAAATCTACCTGCAGCTCTTCAAAAAGTAGCATCAAATAACACGCTGACTGGTCAAGATGTATCTCAGAATGTCTGTTTCTTACAAAAAAAAATATAAAAAAAGTAAATAAAAAATGTTGCATACTCTACAGTCCTCTGGAATCTAGTCATAAAATAAAATTGTATCTCTGTTAAGATCAGATGTTTGCTAAGTGATTTCTGTGAAACTGTGAAACTAGGCAAGAAGAATTAAGTTACAATTAACAGTTTCACAACCATAGATGAGACCTGGTTCCCCAGGAGCTGCGTATGTACAGTCACATTTAGCAAGACCTTCCTCTTTACAATTATTACAAGCTTGCCTTTTACCAGCTTGCCTGTTTCTTTTTCTTCATTTCTTTTCCCTTAACTCCAGATGCATTTCATCATGTGATTCTAACTTGTTGACACTTCATTTTCAGATTGCAGAATTAGCTTATCATGTATTTGCTGTGGTCACATGCAAGCCAGGTGTGATTGAGCCATTTAACACATAATAGCTTATTTGGTAGAAACACACGAACAAGTTACAACATTAGGCAAATTAAAAACTTGCAGTTTGGGAGGTAGCCCAGAATAATAGGCAGTAATTATGCCTTGCAGGGAAAAATACAAAGTAGTAAACTCCTTTTCTAATGGACTTTTACAGTGATGTAAGAGCATATAGTTTCTATGGACTGGGTGATGTGCTGTAAGCCAACATTTATACTTCTTCATCATGAGGTAGTTTGCTTGCATGCCCATTCCCTTAATGACTCTCAAACAAACAAACAAACAAAACAAAACAAACAAAAACAAAACAAACAAAAACAAAACAAAACAAATCGTACAGTACAGCTCAACATCTACTGCTGACAAAACAAAACAACAATGAAAAGACAACAGGCTGCTTATGAGTGAGAACTTTCTTATTATATTTAACTATAAAATTGTTGTGTGTGAGATCTAATGATGTTACTGTTAGCACAATGTCCTGCTTTTGTCTGAGATAGTTTTCTTCCTGGTGACTGGTATGATGCTGTGTTTTGGACGCAAGGACTGTTTCACTCTATCTTGTCAGTGATGGGACTAGAGGGGGGGAGTCGGGGGGGGACCTGTGGGGGATGGGGGGGGGGGGGCGGGCAGGGGAGGGGACAGAACCAGAATAGCCAACCTAAACTGGCCAAAGGGATAATCCATACCATATAGCAGCATGCTGAAGAATAAAACTGGGAGCTGGCCAGAAATGATTGCCATTGCTCAGAGGCTGGCTGGGCATTAGTTGCCCATCTCCATGGGGGTTCAGGGGGATCTGAGGGATAGGACCAGGACGACCTCTCTGTTCCCCCCATCCCTGCATGGGTAAGATGACAGAATGGGCTTGGAAAGTGAGATTTTGGGAAAACCAAAGAGGGACTGGACAGTCTGCACACTGAAATGAACTGGTGCATCTACCAGCAGCTCAGGGCTTTTTTAATTTTGTTTTGTTTGTTTGTTTTCCTTTAGTCCAGAAACTTTTTGTGTATCTAGAGTACTTCCACAATTAATTTTTAAGATCCCATTGCCTATACCCAACATTAATCATCAGGTGGTGAGCAATCACACTGTTTATCATCTGTTGTGTATATTCTTGGCCCATCAGGAAAATAAATGCATATTGCCAATGAAAAAGTGCTTCATCAATATGTGATTTGTATAAAATCCTTTACATAAGGTCTTTTGGTAATCTAACTAACTTAAACTTTTTGCTTTAAGTTTAGCCGTGAAGATCTCTTAAAACAGTCCTGCCACGCCAAATAGCACTTGTAGGTTGTTGCTTACTGATGTCCAAACAAAGACAAGTTGGTTAATCCTGGTCATGCCATTTGGGAAAAATATTATAACTGAATTGTTTTGCTACAGAATTGACTTCAATATATATATTTATTTGCTACTTGCTCATTGAATAAGCAGATATTTCCTTTCTAATAGCCCCAGAAAAAGAATTAATGGCCTGTATTCAAGAAATTCAACTAAATCAAGGACTGGTCTTCAGCTATAGCTGCCCAATGTCTGAACTTTAGCCTGGCTGATTTGCTAACCAAACATCCTATTTGAATTTAAATGTACCAGTCTCCCTTGATACTTTGCAACATGCATGTCTTGCAAAGCAGAGTCCTTAAATATTAGCTGATCTATTTCTTTCTTGATAACTTCATTAAAGCAAGTAAAAAAATCCGTAAACAGAATAACAATCTATCTGCAAGGAAAGTACATTTTCCTGAAGAAAATCTTTTCCAGTACTCAAAGCTATAGATTTAAACCTAGTAAAGACACAGCTTTTAACACCTTTAATAATCCACTGTAATCCCTTTTCTCAAGAAAATTTCCTAAATACTGTCTTGGGGATTTATAATGTAAAAACATGTTTCAAGGGAAGTGGATTAGAAAGACAAAAGCATCCTCAAAACACACTGATTTTCAAGTTATCCTAGAACAAAGTTTCATATCTTGACTGTCAGGAACTGAAAAAAAAAGAACGTGCCTTTGCCTCCAGCAGTAACTGACAGTAAAATTGGGGGAAAAAGTATACTGTCTTTTATGATGTGTAATGAAGCATGTTTTTAATTTACTATTCCATTCATTACTGTTATCAGCACTTCTCACTTATCCTTCTATTGCTCTCCCTTTGCTTTTCCTTTTTCAACTTTTGATTCTAAGGTAAAGCTTTTTTGTTGTCGTTTGTTGTTGCTGTTTCCATAAACTTTACAAGCACATTTGCCTCCTGATCCCCAAAAGAAAATATACTTGAAATCCATTTATCTGCTTATCCCTTTTTTCTCTTTTGCCAGAGGCAATGCGTAAAACAGAGAAAGTACCTTTTATTCTGACAGGTTTAGACTACATAGTGTTATTAGAATTCTTATATCTTCTCTTTCCTTTCTGACAGGCAGAAACTTTAACAGTTCAAAAGAAGTGACCCAATGCCAGTATCATAAATTCAGCCTGGTTATTCTTCTTTTATGATGTTTCTTTCAGAGTTTACCTGTTTGGGTTTATTTGTTTGTTTGTTTCAACTTTTTTTTCCTAAGCTCCTTTTTATATATCTGAACTTTCTTCATGATCATCAGTTCATACTTACTGGTTTTAAGCTAGACTCCATCAAAACTTCTCTATATTTCCTTTCTTAGACTCCTAGTCTGTACGTAATTCTATAATTTTAAAAACAACTAACAGTATTTAAACTGCATATTTCATCAGTCTTTAAAACATCTTCAAAATTATCTGATGGTTTTTAAAAATGCAGAAAACTTCTGTGGCTGGTAATATGAGCATTTTATTTTTGTGTACCTGAAAGACCAGTTTAAAATGATCCTGAATGCTCTCACAGCATCTATATTTTGATTACAGTATTTCCTTGCCTGTGGGCTTCATATGAAACAAATGTGTGGAGTCTTTGTGGGTTTGTTGTTATTTCAATTATTTTGATTTTCTAAATGCTATTGGGACCCACAAGCACAAACTAGAGAAAATGGAAGAAAATTCAAATAAGATCCTTTGCAGGATGATAAGGATTTTATTGATAGTTTTTCCAGGACTCCATAGTAATTTGGCTATATTGATCATGTTTTTGTTGTTGTTGTTGTTTTGCAACTATCTGAAGCCAAAGTAGCAGTGTATCAGGTTTCCTAAAAATGTTTCGTCACCTGTAGCTAAGGCAGTACCTCATGAGGTTTAATTTCTCTTTCCACCCTTAATGTATATGTTATTTAAGCTGTAAATAGGCTTTATCATAAAGCCAGGAAATATTCAGACTAATTTTTCAATAAATAGAGCAGCTTCAGAATTTTATTGAATGGCTTTCCTGTTTGATTGATTGGGTTTTTTTTGGTTCATTTTCTTCTTCTTTGTTTAAAGGGAAAGTAATTTATACAGATTAAAAATGCTGGAATTCTCTTCTACAGACAAAATGCAGAGCTGGTGTCAATCAATAAAACTTGGAGTGCTTTATCAATTTGGACCTAGTAAAATGATCCCATTATATTAAGAAAAACTAAATGGTCTCACTCTGTGCCTTGGATTCCTGCTAATTGTAATAAAGAGATCCAAAGTAGGCTTCTGACTAAGTTTTAATTTATCAGGGTTTAAAATATTTTGCAGAGACCAGTAAAGACTTTTTATTTCATCTATAAAAAGAAAAAAATATATCAACAATCCTAGACCTTGTGTCCTAATTTTGATTTCTTTCTTTGTATCTTGTCAGCTTAATTTCTGTTGAACTTTTTCATCATGTACTTCACCTTCTATTGTGTAATATGACTTATTAGGTAAAAGACTGCTGGATATTTTCTTTTCAGTTAATTGCACAGCTGCTTTTGTTGAGATAATAAAGCTTTACATTAGTCAGTCTAGTACTAGGTTTCATTGTTTTCTTTTTCTTAGAAAATTTGTCCATTTCTTCTAGAACAGCAATCCCATTCCTGTATGCACAGTAAGCCAAACCTGCCTTTGTGCTATTAATGTTATGCAAATGAAGTTAAAATTCTTGGTACAATGAGATTTCACTATAAAATATGTGGGGAAAAAAAAGAATGATGACAAGACAAGTGCATTTATAAGAGAGAGAGGCAGTTAACATCTCATTTTGCGTAACATGTAAATTTCCAAACAGGCTTTAAAAGCCATATGTTAGCCTAATAAGTTTTGTGTTCTTCTTGTTTTCCATAAATTTCTCATTGTCTTATACAAAGTTAAATTTCATTGACATCAAACATCTTTCTGATGGCCAGTCTTCTTTCCCTCTCATTCAGAACAATTTTGGCTCAAAAGATGGTTCTTAGGAGTAGTATGTACAGAATAATCCTTGCTTCTTCCTCTGCCTGTCTTTTCCTTGCCTGGTCTGCCAGGTCCTGAATCCCTGCAGACCATGCATGTAGCCATGTAGCCTCTATGCCAGCAGTGGGTTCTGACATACTAGTGGGATAGTGATGGCAAAAGTCTCATTCAAGTCTCAGTTTCTTGCTAGAAACATTAAGAAAAAGATCTGACAAAGAATTTCTTTGTTAGTCCCACTGGTGCTATTTCCCAGATAAAGTTAACTTTTTCAGTAGAATAATCTTTATAGAACAATTTTACTCTTATTGATCTTGGTGAATTACATTCTAACTATAAAACAGTGAGTATGGAACAGTATAATAAGTCAGGCACAACATGTAGTATTAGCTCTGGTGCTGGTTGATCAGACATGTAGTGAAGATTACCCTCTGGCTCTTCCTGATATTTTATAAGAAAAAGGCAATTACAATTTTATTTTACATTCAAGATTCTTATTTATCAATGTCTTCCTTGCAGTGAAATGACCAAAATCACATGCTGTACTCTAGGCATGGAAGATAATTCCTTTCCTCTAACTGGAGGGAGACTGGAGGCTTTGAGTCCTCTTTGCTAACAAAGAACTGCTGTATCATACTCAGCTTGCTGCCTGTGACAGCCCCGGGATCTTTTCTGCAAAACTGTTCTTCCCAGCACTCAGCCCTCTGTCTACATCATTGCAAGGGACTCCTTCCTCCTCAGGTACATCAACTGCTGTTTGTCCTTGATAAGTTTCATTAGGTTCCTGATGGTGCACTCCACCAGCCTGCACAAGCCTCTGTGTGGCTATCCTACCTGCTGGTTACCTCAGTTTGGTGTCATCTGCAAACTTGATAAGCAAGCACTCCATTACCGCATGAATTGTGAAGCTGTTAAACAAGACTGGTCCCAAGACAGGTCTATGTGTTACCTCACTTGTTACTGGTCTCTGGGAAAAGTAGAACTCATTAACCACTTACACTCTAAGTCCAGTCCTGCAAACAGATGGACATCCATCCAGTTGTCCATCTGTCTAAACTATAGAATTTCAGAAATGAAGATTCTTAGTAAAAATCATCACATGCAGTAGAGAGCTGGGCAGAAAATAGCCATGTTTCTTAAGAACTTTCAAATGTTTCCACTTTGTTTCTGTTTCACATTTCAACAGCCACAAATGTTCTAGTGAGAAAGAGATTCTGTCAAAGATGGATTTTTTTTTATTTTTATTTTTATTTTTTTTAATTTTAAATACATATGTAGTACCTAACGTTTTTAGTTAATCTCTTTTTCCTTTTCTTTTTCATTAGAAATGACCAGACAGCTCTGGACAGTAAAAAACTTGCCTTTGAATGAATAATTGAAACCAATATGCCTTTCATGAGACATTTCGGTTTCTATAAAATTATGTTTAGTCACAGCTGTTCCACCCAACTTTAATATTGTAGGAATAATGATAATGCAGATGAACTGCTTAGCTTTTCTAGAATAATGATGGAGTTCATATTTGTCAAAATTCAAAATTTTCAGACTAATGAGAGGAATAGAAGCTGGGATAGCAAGACAAAGAAGGTGGATTTGAAACAGGTGAAGTTATATCTGATTTCTAACATCAGATGTAAAAAATAATTAAATAAATAAATAAATAGAAAATTAATTGGTTTCTTTTGTGGGGGCGTGGGGGAGGTGGGATAAAGGAAGCTGTGTGTGGGGGATGAATGTATTATTTCTACAGATTTGTACATTCTAATTTGATTTTTCTGGCATGATAGATACAATTGTGAAGCTTTCAGCACTGAGAATTTTGATTTAATTTTTAAATGAAAAAGAAAATAATGAGGAACAGCATCAAATACATGTTTCTTAATAGAACTGACAACAGCATTTGAACCATTAGTCTATCTGCCAAATACTGAGAAAATATATCAAAGAAAATACCAGAATGTTTAATGATTATACATGTAAAAGAACCTAAAACAATCTTACCACACATCATGTTAATGGCATAGTCTAATTGTACCACTGGGAATGTTCTGTCTTATATATACATTTGAATGTCAGTTCATACACTCATATTACTACAGCTCATTTATGCATATGTAATTAAAATACATTTTTCTTTCTGCATCCACCACCAGAGAAGAATTCTGCTAAGATAAGATACTAAGAGTGATTTTTCTTTCAGTTTTCCCTAGGAGAAATTCTGACCCTTTCAATTGGTAAATGTAGATCTGTGGTCTGTTCAAATGACATACATTTGCTTAGACCCACTCCTCACAGAATGCAGGTATCTTTGAGTTCCGAATTATAGATTCTGGGTCACATTTTAGCAAGTTATTTAGCTATGACCTTGGACATATTAGTCTGTTTGGCCAAGATGGTAGATCATACTATCACCTGTCACTGTTGTCCTCTATGTAAAATGACTGAAGTTTGATCAAGTAGTGACCCTGATAAAATGCTTTTGTACAGTGTTTGAATAAGCAGTAACACTGATGATATGCTTTAGTACAGTGTTTCATGCCAACAAAAGAAATCCACTTAACACAATTTCTGAATATCTGCCGGTCTATCATACACTGTGATATTTCAGGAAACATGCTGTCCTCCTTGTTGATGCCTGACAGACTTTGCAGAATAGACACAGTAAATGATAAAACAATTATCTTGCAGCTCTCCAATGAATGCCGCCCTTCATTTAATAACGGGTAGTAATATTTGTTAATTCTTTTTATTTCTATCAGTTGTTTACTGGAAGAAATGTACAGTTCTTTCCTAGTTATGTATTCAAATAAGTACATCTAAAGTAAGTAAATTCAGTAAATACTAGGGCAGGGCATGAATATTCTTGAAAATCAGGAATGAGGATCAGCTTGTAGTAGTTTTTTCACATAGATGCTACCAAAAATCCACTTTGAAGCAGAATCAAACTAATAACAGAAGGATTTTCTTCTAATGACTTGCAAAGACAATTATGGTTTCCAGAATTCTTGCAAAAGACTGTGGAAAAACTGGAAAATTGTCAGAGAGATCCTTTGAGGAGTTACTAAGTAACAAATATTGTGCTTAGAAAATCTTCAGAGTGGACAATAATTGAAGCTTGGAAAAATGTATTAAATATCATACATGTTCTCGCTGTTCCCTAGACAATTCATAATGACCACTATTGAATGACAAAATCTTGGCTAGATGTACCTTCATATGAACAACTACAACCATTCCTTGTATTTGGATATGAATTAAAGGAATATTTCTTTTTTATTTCCTGTTTCTGAGAAATCTGTAGATATCAGCTTTACATCATTAAGAAATAATTTTTAGTTTAAGAATTTTTTCAGGAAACATGAACTTTACTCCACGACTTTTTTGTTTTGTAGAAAACAAATTTCTGAAGAGAAGGGTATATTTTCTATTAAGTGAATGTTGCATATATATATATTGCTTTATAAGAATAAATAGGTTATCTGTAAAGGCTGACATCTTAGTAATCTGTGAAATTACCATAATAACTCATTAGTTAATGATATTTAAATAGATAACTCTGCTTAGCACTAGTTAGTTTACTTTTAGAATGGTAAGATGTTTCAGAGATTAAGTGACTGATGAAAAATGGTGAGCACGTGGTAACAATAAAACTATAACTTCTGTGTCACCAAGCTTACAATGGGATAATTAAACAACCTGAATGGACTGATTTGAGTAATAAGATTGTAGGGCTTATGCCATGAGAAAAATTCTTCTGTGAGTATTTTGCCTTCACATTATACGTGAAAGATTTTGTAGAAATAATCATTTTTACCATTTTCTCCAAAAGAGAAACAGTTGATATGGAGGTAAAAATAGTTTTTTCCATAACTCTGTGCTGTTGATTTAATGACAGACTGCAGATCTGACAAAAAACATCTGAGTAGCACATGGTATTTTTCATGATTTATTTATGAGGGGTTTTTTTGTTTGTTTTGTTTTGTTTTTGTGTTTTTTTGTGTTTTTTTTTTTAAATTTCTGGATTATTAATTGTCAGTAAGTCACACACACAAAGCAGAAGGAGTCTGTAATAAGATGAGTGCAGAAAACACACTGTGTTTTAAAGGCCATGGTGAAATTCAGATTTCAGGAGAGCTGAAAGCAGTAGTTACATTTTCCATCTAAGGAATATAATCCTTTTCAATTATTAACTAAAATTCAATTGTTTGGTGTAACTGATACACACTTTGCCCACCAAAGAGATATAAAAAGCCTTTTGGTGGATATTAAATCAAGTGTACTGCCTGGCCTTGGCTTTCAGAATAGGCTTTTTTCAGTCTTTATGTCTTTTTGTCTGTAAATGTGTGATGCACAATAATGCTGTGCACATTCTGTGCTTTTTTTACAAATAGGTTTAAAATTTTAATGCCCTCCAAAAGCCATTAGAGGACCTTTTTTATTAACCAACATTTAAATAATACATTAATTCTTATTATGAGGAAGTTTCAGGGGAAAATAAAGTCTGAAATAATTTCTACCACTCCTTCTTATAGTTTGCCACAATATAGGACTAACTGTTTTACCATTTCTGGACTTTAGTCACAGTAAAGTATGGTGGAATGGTGGATACATAAATCAGATTTCAAGGTAAGAAATAAAGAAAAAATGCATCAGAGTTTTTATCCTTTGAGGTCCTCCTCACACACACACACACACAAACAACAAAACAAAATATGAAAGCCTTCAATGTTTTGTATTTTTAAAGGAAATCTCTTTATGGTTGAAGTATTTACTGTGATAAATCCCATTTAGTGAAGCCTGAGCAGAAAAGAAAAAGATGCTAACAGTGCTTTCCTTAAGGGTACAACCAACCTCCCTTTCTCCCCCTTCTCCACCCAGCACAAATGTCTACAAAAATCATTTAAAAATCTTGCTAGCCTGATATTGTGACTTCCTTTTAGCATGTTAATTAAATTATTTTTAAAGGCACAGACTAGTTTTCAGTAGACTAGAATATTTTCTCCACATTTCAGGAATTTTTAGTCACAGGGAAGCCAGTAAGGCACACAGAGAACAGTAAGAGCCGCCTTCTAGATTCAAGATTGAACATGCCATTGGGGTCTAGCTGTGCTTCGTTTGTGTGCAGAACTGCAGTAAAATATCGATACATACTTTTCTCCTGTACCATAGCTATCACGTTATTGTACAACATAGCTTACTTGCTAAGTAAGGGAATCAAACAACATTGAGCATAACACATTACATAATGAAAGTGCTGGATAAACGACCCCACAGTTTTTATGTTTTTCATTGGAAAAAATAAATAAATAAATAAATAAATAAATAAAGTAATTAAACAATTCATTAGCTATTGCTATGAAGAACAACTACAATCTTTCTTACTGTGTTAATACACTCATGAACAAACATTCACTGAAAAGATTTTGCCAAATATTGCATCTATATAGCTGCATCATGTGTAACAATACTGAGAAAATTCAATGTGAACAAAAGCCAGTGCTAGATACACTTTTTACTGAATTGACATGAAAACATCCGCTCTTTTTGAGTATTGCCATTTACGTCTTTTGTTAGGGAAAATAAACAAGTAATTCATGACCTGTACATAAGGTTAACACTATCCTGATATAAAACCATCACTGCTGGCATTACATTGCCATCCACAGTGGCACATGCAGAAAATTTAAAATTAGGAGAGCCTAGATGAAAAAGTAAATATGGACTCTGTCAACAAGCTAATTGAATTATGGATTATTACTCAAGCGGATGTGATCTTTGGAGTAAGATAATACAAAATCATTCCAGATTAACATTTTATGGGGAAGAAGAATTAAATCTAATCTGACAAACCTCCTAATCTCTCATAAATTTCTGATGTAGAGAATGTTGATTCAGCCTGTTGCTTTACAGCGGCATCCTAAACACACGCACAGTAATTCTTGCATCTGTGAAGAGAATGCAATCAAAGAGTTGCTGAAAGAATGGAAAGACAGTGCTACTTTTAAAGTATACAAGTCTCTAGAATCTACATACTTTAAGAAAGCAGAGCATATTTTCACCAAGCAACAGACAACATTAAATCTTGTTGAAATGAGCTTAGTGGAGAAAGAAAGTTTGAGAAAGAAAAAATAACAACCCACTAAATTGTTATGCAGCATTTGTAAAGATCACTAAATTGCAATCCTTACAACAATCTACTTCAGGATTTGTAACAAGTAAGAAATAATGCAACATTTAAAGATTCAAGCAAAATACTTTTGTCTAAAGAAAATAGAAGTCATTCATTTTTTAAGAGTCGTTATCATTGTTTTATACTTTCTTTAGCTGGAAAGATAGCTGTTAGATGCATGCAAAACTGCCAAACTGATGAATTTGCAGAGATTGCCTTATACAAGTCAATGGAATTTTATTCTGAGCACAATAAAATGGCTGCTTTTTCCTACATGTCTGTATATCCAAGATAATTGGTGTGAGTATAATCAAGACCTACCTATGGTGGGAATTTGATCTTGTTAAAACTTCAGAAGGTACAAATATTTCAAGGACTCTGCTTCCAAAATATGGCAGCAATAAATATTACATCTTCATTTCTTCTCTTCATACAGGCATGAAAGTTCATGTTCTCCATCGAGGAGATGTTTTTATTTAGATCTGGTACAGCAAATGTAATAAGATGCATTCACTGACTCCAGTAATATTTGTTTTTATTTAACCCTACTTATTCCTTAGCATATTTATAGACATTTACTGCGGCATCTGTAATGAAATACAGGATAGAGAGATCTTTAACTTGCAGCAGGTTAAAAATAATTTTAAAAAAAGATAATATTTTTTAATTATGTGACACAGATACTCAGCATAGGCTATGAGGAATTTGTTGAACCCTGTAAACCACTGGAAATACTGGACTAGACTTCAAAGCTAGAGGAAAGATTTTGTTTTACAGGAAAGGGGAGAGCAAAGTTTTTACTATAGATCAACCCACAGGAAGACATTGTTTGTTAAAATATTGAGAAGATAATTATCATTTTTCAGCATGTTACTTTCCACAAATAAAAGTCTAGCCTTATAACTTTGATGCCTTGCTGTCTTTTGTTCACTCTCAAAAAAGGAACGTTGCATTGTACATTTGAAGTGAGTACAAATTATATATGGATATAGTAGGGCTTCAATGGATTTCAAATTCAGTAACATGATGAACACTTACTACAATGGAAGGCATGCAGTTTGAGTCTTCTCACATGACTGCTGTTTATCACAATGATGTTGTTAGTGACTTATGTCTTTAAGACAGGTACACTGTAATGTCAATACAATAAACACCGTAATCCAATGCAATTAGTAGTTTTCAGGAGCTAGATAGTTAGTGATGTGATCTAATATTTAACTCTGAATTACTACAGCATCATAACATCACTGACATGACAAATGAAACATAGATGAGATTTTGAGATTTAGTACCCACTACACTTGAAGATGGAGTTCTAATGGTCATCAGATGGGGAGAATGAATGCAGAGCAAGAAATTGTTTGAAGAATGAAAATTTGAACGTAATAAACACAAAGAATTTGTAGACAATGGCTAAAATACATCCAGTAGCAGAGACCAGAAATAAGTGTTTTAAATTATGAACAATTATAAATTAAAATATAAACAATACAAAATGGTAGAGATTGTGAAATTCGAAATAAATATTTATTCTGATTTCATTTTTAATATATGTCTGTAGAACTTGAGTCAGCCTCTGCTCTTTTCTTAAAGTTCATCTTTTTTGCTCCATTGAGGTGTAAATGTACAAGTATTAGAAAAAGTCATTGTGGTTTGGAACAGTCCCCTGAGACAGTAGTTAGTGTCAGGAACTGTAAAACTAAAAGACCTTCTGGATCAATGAGTTCTGTTCTTAAATTACTTCTAAAACTCTACCACATAATTTCTTTAATAAACGGATGCTGTTTTATCTTGAAACTGAAAAGATCATTTTTTTCCTGCTGCAGTGCTGGTCTGAATCCTCTCTGCTTAAATAAGGAGAAGTTTTTTTCACTGCTCTTTATTAAATTTATGTACCATCACTTTATAAACTTCTACACTTTTGCTGATGTTTATTTAATTTGCATTTAAACACAATATTAATATCTAAATATAAACATAATCCTTTGCTTGCTTCTTGAGGCATGTACTGAAAGTGTGTGTATTTTTTTCAGCATTCACATCCCTATCTTCATTTCCTGTCATCTGAAAAGAACATGTGCCTGTTTGAATGAATTATCATGATGTCCAGGACATACAGTACTACAGACGCCATCTTATAGAACTTTTTCACAGTAAAATGTCACCGGCAGGTCCTTACCTATATCAGAGGTACCTCTGGAACATCCTAGCTTTGTCCATTGCATAATTACCTAACTTTTGAAACAGATAAACATCTTTCAATGAAATTGCATCTGTAGGTGCTTTTCTTCCTTATCAGTCTCCAGCAAAAGTGTTTCTCAGCTTATTAGTGTCTAGAACCAATGCAAGGACACTAATGACAGTCAAAAGGTTAGTCTGTTCATTCCTTGCTTGCACTTATTAGCAAATCTGCTCAAAGAAGCTGTCAGTTGTCCTAATTCCTCTGCTATTTGACTGGGAGCTGGTGTCTCTTCTGATGTTTTGAAGAAACAACACAGATTTTTATTTTTATTTTATTTTTCGATTTGAATGCTATTTTAAATATAATAGACTGCTGTGGTTTAATCCCATCAGGCAACTAATTACCACATAGCCACTTGCTTACTCTCCCCAGGTAGAATGGGAAAGAGAATCAGATAAAATAGAAAAAACTTATCCTTATTGCAGTTAGAAAAGCTATAAATAAAACTAAATTAAATTAAACTGCTATGTTAAAACTTTTAAAAAGTATCTCTGACTCAGGCCCTGAAGCATGCTGAATGGACTTAATCCATGTAGCTGTATATGGATGTGAATCTTCTATTGTCTTCAGCTGATCTTGAAAATATCCAGGTAATAATGACAACTCAGCATTTTATCAGCCTGGAGATAATATTGCTGCATATAATGGCATGCAAAGATACCTTATTGAGAACCTTCTGAAAAAAGAAAGGAATTCACAATTTGTAACTTCTGGTCACTGCTTCCTCAGATCACCTTTCCAAAATGAAGACATCAAACTGATTGCAGTCCTATTTTATTTTCATAAAATGTACAGATTTGTGAGAGAATTTAGTCACTGCACAGTCCAACCATTTCACAAAGGTCACAGCATTAGCCATGCTCACTTTTCACAGTAGAAGCTTTCCAAGAAAATTCTACCCTTTTCTATAGTCCGACTAGCCATGTTGGATACACTACCAATACTTAAGGATTTGGCAGGATTCACAGATGATCTCACAGTAGGCTGGAAACAATTCTTATCAAAAACTGCTGAAACCACTGCAGGGTTATCCAAATGGTAAAAGTACCTCCTCCACGGTAGGAACAGAAGTGTTCTGCACTTTCGTAGACTGCCCAGGGGGGTTGTAGAGTCTCCTTCTCTGGAGATATTCAAGTCCCGCTTGGACCCCTACCTGTGTGACCTGGTGTAGGGAGCCAGCTTTGGCAGGGGAGTTGGACTCGATGATCTCTAGAGGTCCCTTCCAACCCCTACAATTCTGTGATTCTGTGTACTTAGAAGATCTAGTAATGCAAATATTACTCACAAGTCTTGCAAAATGTGGTGTGAGTGTTCCCAACCGTGCCATCTGAGACAGTCTGCATGATTGTGACCTTCTTTATCACACCAAGACCACAAAAATTTCTTGATTTTTGTTCGGGTGTTCGAATCCCCCTGTGGTTCAAGTGGTAGAAATGCCACTCTGCTACACAGAGGCTCGAATCCCGGGGGTTGGACTCGATGATCTCTAAGGTCCCTTCCAACCCGCACAAGACTATTACTATTACTATTACTATTTTCAACTTGTTCTATTTCATATTCTTCAGATGAAAACACAGTCCTTTTGCCATTAATGCTGTGTACTTTTGTTTCCAGTATTTTCCCTGTTTTCCAGTTTGAGTAAAACTGAGTTCTTGTTATCAAAAGAGAACACAAAACAATGGGCTAAAAAAGCACTCATTTTCAATGGGCTGACAATGAGTCAATCTGTCTGCAAAGGTGTGCATATGTTTCACATGGAAAAAAAAGCAATGTCTCGAGACTTCAACATAGAGTTAATCTACTTGTCTTCAAAGTCACTGCACGTAGTGAGATGATCAGCAGCATTGACTGACCCAGGAAGATGCTTATTACAGGGAAGCTATTTGATCTTTTATTTGAATGATTCAGAGACTGCTTAGTCATCTTTGCACAACAGTGATGGCACATACCATAACCTTACCTTAGAAATACAGTTTGCATTAAATGTATCTGATTTTTTTTATCTGTTTGCATTACGTTTATACAGCAGCAGAATTAGAAGAATATAAAGGCAATTTCAGGCATACAACTGATATACCATATTTCTTCCTCATTTCAGCCTCATGCCATTGACTATATTCTGCCTTTTGAGGGATAGGAAGAATATCCTTCCCATATTTCAAGTGCAGTGAATATTTATATAAAACAGATTAGGAATCTCATTCTTCAGTGCTGTTTTATTAATGTGTATCTACTCTGGAGCATGGAATGATTGGGTGTGGCCAGAGGCAGGCTGTCTGTTTGAACATGCATCTGTATTTTCAATGTTATTAGTAACCTAATTATATATTTAGATTTTGTTTGTGTATTGCACACAGAGGTAATTATGATTGCTCTCAAAACACCCTTTAGCATCTTTGTTTCAAATTTTATTTCAAGCCAATTATTCATTGCTGCGGGTGATTAGACAGTTATATCATCACTTAGAAATTTTATTTGGAATATCTTTTTGTTAAAAAAAAGCAAAAGGAGGAAACAATCACAAAACAGCACATTTGCAGATATTGATAGATACTACGGAGACAGCACTATAAAGCAATCATAAATTCTAATGACCTAATCCAGCCATAAGTTATCTCTAGTAAAAAAACATTAATCCCTTTTTCCCATCAGGATTTTACCTTGAGATTCATAGCAAGCCTGACACTGATGTGGTTAGGAAGTGGTTCTTGATAGAAAAAGACTTTAAAAGCACTAATGTGGTAGCACGTTAACAGTAGGTTACACAGAATTTCCTTGCTGCTCCTTTTTCTTTTCCTCTAGTTCAGAAATAGTCCAAAACAGTTAGAATGGTAAGAATTAGGAAAATAATTGCCTAAAATTCTGTAAAACAGTGTTCACTATTTCACGAGTTTAATTTCACTCTGCTGTCAAAAAATGGTCCCAGAACGCGAGTGATGGTATTCAACCTACATTGGCATAATGAAAGATGGTTAAAACTGTTCAGTGGATGTATTTCATTAGCTTTTTTTTCTCCTCCTGAATCAGAACAGCAACAAAAAATTCTAACTTCTAAAGTATTTTGAAAATCAAAAATTCCATGAGGTAAAACATGCTGCTTACCAATTCTCTAGAATAATTTCTTGATGAAAAAATAATAATAATAATAATAATCCTAAATAAAAACACTATCTTATCATTATGCAAACATTCAACATATAAAAAATTAATCTCCTTGACATCTCTATAACCCAGAAAATAGAAATCATTTTCTGATGTTGGCTAAAAATTATCTTGAACACTGCATCCATATCTTTGTTGGGAAAACTTAGCAACTGAATATTTTATTTTATTTTATTTTATTTTATTTTATTTTATTTTATTTTATTTTATTTTATTTTATTTTATTTTATTTTATTTTAAGTAAAAGTTGTTTTTCATTCAGTTCTTACATTTCTTTACAGATTGAAATTGACCACTTTAAAAATGGATTTTTAGGACTAGGATTCAACTTTAAAATTCATATTTACCTGTACTGACATCACATACATTAAACTTCATAAACTGGTACACTTTAAATGTAATATTTAACACCAAGAATCAGTTTTTTTTCTACTCTCCTAATTCAATTGCATTTTTGTTAAGTAGACTGTTATTCTTCTACACACAAATAAATTTGTTCGTCGGTTAATACTATTTTAAATCTGAAGCAGGTCTATGTAACCCAAATGCACCACTCTGAAATTACTGTATTATAATTTTAAAACTCTTATCAGATCCTTAGGTCTCTTGAGTCATTAATAATAATATATTCTTCAGAACTACATAGTTGAACTCTATTTTTTAAGCAAATAAGAACCTAATAATTAACAGTTAATTAAAAATTTACTCATAATTAAATAGAAAACAAATACAAACAGGCATTTTATGTGAGAAGTATGCATACATGAATACAGAGTTGCATTTTGTTATTCACTGCATCTATCTTCATCAGTTTTGTAGGGTATTATTAATAATTTTTTTTCGTATTTAATTTAAAATGACATTGCCATTGCATTTTGTATCCTTTCCTTAAAGGCAGTTTTACTCTGATGTTTATGGTAGAAAACCATTATATTAACTCTGTTTGCTTTGACAGATAGCTTTCTGAAACATTCACCACAGTTATGGAGACTTCATTTTTTCCTTCAAAGATAAGGGATTAAACTGTTATTCCTAATTACACAAGAAGTATTTCATCAGAACTTTTTTTTTTTTTTTTTTTTAGAATTCAACAATTTTGTTTACTGGTTACTCGAGACTGAATTCTTATGGCTTCAAGGCCTTTCTGTATCTGACACTGAAGCAGAACAATGAATTCTCACTTCCTTCTGAATAACTGCAAGAGCAAACAGAGATAGAAACAAATAACTAAATTTTTTGAAAAAGAAAATGAAAAATAAATCCTGAGGACATGTAAAAACCTCAAAAACTTTAAGAGATCAAAAATCCAACGCAATCAAAACAATAATCTTTCTGTGATCAGGCATACAATCACTACCAAAAAAAACAAACCAAAACAAAGCAAAACAACAACAAACAGTGCAGTAAAGGGCACTGGAAAAGGTCAGGAAGTTTTCCACAGAATCTTTTTTCTTTGAAAATGTCAATTTGTCAAAACTCAAATCACATGAGGAGATTTGTTTTTTGTTGTTGTTGTTGTTGTTGTTTTAATTTTACATTTCAATTTTGTTCTTAGATTAGTTTTGACAGTATTGAAACATTGCATCTGTATGATAAAGTGTGATATAGAATGTTTTGGTTCTCAAACACCTGTTTAAGAATTAAATTATTTTAGTTAAAAAAAAAAAAAAGAGACAGAGAGAGAGATTAGATCCCCTTGAATTTAAGAAAGCAAATGTTTGCATTCATCTGATGAGGTAAGTGGAGTTGGTCCCCTAGATCTTCTAGTCTTGAATCAGAAGAAATATCTTATGAAGTGGAAGCTGCCTTTCATTTAGTCTGTGATGGATGAGATTATGATTCCCAGATTAACCACTTGATCCGACTGTACTTTATCTTTGGATTGCACCTAGAAAGCAGAGAAAACACACAAATTTTTTTTCAATTAGTTGATTTATTATGTATTGATTTACTGATTTTTTAAAAGTTGGAAATAAGCGTCACAGTTCTTGACATCTAATAAATCCATGAAGGAATGAATGAGATTGTACACATGCAAACTTTACTTGGGTGGCTGCTCAGTGTACACTAATAACTGTCATTTAACTGTTTTTTCCAGGTAGATCTGTACAGTCCATATACATATGTCCAGCACTAGAATGTGGATAAATTGCTACTGACAGGAGACGCAGAAAAGAACTTATCTGGCTTTGACAGCAGTAGCACTGCTCAGTCTCTGCAGAAAGAATATGAAATTTATTCTGCCAATTAAACATTTAAGGAGCTACAAATGTATGAGAAGTATGAAATTAAGTGAATGGGAAAACATTGGGAACCACAGATTAAAAACATTTTGTCATGCTCATCTACATAGTGTTCACATTGGTTAATTTCATCTGTTCACATGAAATGAAGGAAATGTTCACCTCATGAACTCTGTAATGTTAAAAAGGTTTTTAACAGAGCAATTATCAAGGCAGCTCTTTACTCTGTCTTATACACTTAGTGAAAATGGAAGTTTTTAATGTTAAAGATTCTATTTAAAAGGACTTATATGCATGAATCACACATGTAGGATGTCTGCAGATTTTTTTACACATACAAATCAAAGATTCACTTGTCATTTCATGTAGGCATAAACATAACAGATATGAAGAAGTCAACTTAAAATATAACAGGAAATATTCTGAGGAAAATATATCTCTTGAGAGGGCTAGGAGAAAATTCAAATCAAGAAAATTTTGACAGTTAGGATCACAATTCAGTAACTAAATCCAGAAAACTTATGTATTTTTTACCTAAAATTCTGAGTCACTGTATCTTACGTTGAAATCCATGCATCTGGCCTATAGGTCCTTTGATTCAATTATTCAAGAGGCAACATCTCCCATTTCAAATTTCCATTTTAAATTTTAAAACAACTACAGTGCTAACTTTGCGTGCATAAATATTTGTATGTAGGTAGCTTCAAAAGTAATTCTTCCTGCTTATTTCCATAGAAACTACATCAGATACAAAGTGCACAATCACACTGTTTGATAGCATTACAGAAGAGCTACATTTTCAACATACCGCTATTCGCTGTGCAAATGCCAGCATAGAACAAGATCCTGAATGTCACACTCAAAAAAAATTTGCACCAGTGTAGGTGACCCACTGTTTCACAGTTGCTATGATGGCATCATTGCTGAAACACACTGCCCACCACCTCACTGTGCTTACATCCACTGCTTTGTCTCCATAAACGTTCAGCAAGTGTTGATGAATGACATTGGGTGCCATTTTTTCTAAACGGAAGAATTTAGTGCCACACCTTTGCTTTATCCACACTTCCATGTCAGACACTGTTTTGTCAGGCTGCCCATCTGCTGGCATCTGTCTCATGGCACATGTAATGGAATAGTGAGACAGCTCGTGGGTCGAGATAGGGATGTTTGTTTGTTATATTACTAGTTAAAACATAGCAATTGGAGTAATGAGAAACAAAATGAAAACATTAAAAGAATACTTTCTCCTGTCTCAAATTCACCTCTTCACCCCAGATTCCTCTTTGCTTTCTCACCTTGAGTGCTGCAGGGGTATAGTGGGTCATGGTTAGTAAATATGGTCAGAACATAGGGTCAATTGTGGTTTCTTTTGCTTCAGTATTAGGACTTCCACTGGACTGTGGTGAATATCTGTACTGGAGCCAGGAAAGCCTCCTCCAGCCTTTTGATTTCTTTTGGTCCCTCCTGCTCTCTCTGTGACATTTCCCTGCCCTTTCTTAAAAGCATTTTCCCCAGGGTGCTGCCATGTTGGCAGAGGAGCCCAGCCGTTCCCTGCAGTAGGCCCACTGGAGCCAACTGGAATCAGGTGTGTCTGAGACAGGGAAGCCCTGGACTCTCCTCACAGAGGCCCTTGCAGTCCCCACTGGTACCTGTGCACATCATTGCCTATAATTTAACATTTAATACTGCAATATACTGTCCTGTGCTCCTAGCTTAAAATCACCTTGATGGTAATGTCTAATTCAGTGCAGAAAGTCACAGAGAGCTCTGCTATCAATAACACTTCAACCTTCTTACCCAAATCACAGTCTTCTGAGATGGAAGAGGCCACTTGCCCTTTGAAAAATGCTCAGTTGTAATCAGCTTGTTAATATGCAAAAGAATAACAATTGTTCTTTCAAACCTCTTAATATAAACATAGTAAATAGGATTTTTTTCAGGAGTAAGAAAGTTTTCATGTTTCTAGAATACACTGTGATAAATCTTACACAACATTTGACCATTTCCACTCTATCTAATTTGGTGCAAGAATCAGAAGACAAGGCTAATGAATGTTGAAACAAATAAAAGAGTGTTTTGTTTTTCAGAAATGCCAGCTTATCACGGTAACAGCAAGGGGAAATATACATAGATTTTTTTTCATGAGATCATATGACTTTTTTGGTTAAAATAACTTTTTCATTTACAGATATTTCTTTCTGGTGGAAAATTTCATTCCGTTTTCATCACAAAACAAATCACATGTACCAAAACCTGAAGTATGTATTTCAAAAGTAGTCTAATTGCTAAAGACATAGAATGCTGATAGCCCTGTAACTGCTCCTTTTGTTCTGAAATGGCATATAAATTTGAACTATTCATTTGAACCCACTGTGTTGCAAGTTGTAAAGAATCTTATCTATAAGCTGTTTGAATTAGAAGCTCAGCATTGCATTAAGTACACAAGTGGGGACCTGTCTGCCTTGAGATTTTGTTTTCACTCAAAAATACCACTGAAGATGAGTGATTTTAAGACCTATTTATTTTTTGTCACATGGAGAAGATGAACCACTAAGCTGTGGGATATTTTTTTTAATGGAGCTGGATAAGGTGTCTGCCACTTTAGGTATGTTTCATTGTCAACCTAAGGCAGCTGCCAATCCAAAACTAATAGGCTCATTTACAGTCAAGGAAAGAAAAAAAAGATGTAGTTTGGTGTCATATTTTTACTTGATTTCTTAAGCATAACCAAAGAATGACTACATATTGGAAATATTCACCAAAAAAACATGTATTATTAGAGGATAATTGTTGACAAATGTGGTAAAATGAAATAAATTGTTTTCAGCTGCAACTGTAGGGTCATACTGTGGAGTCCGTAATAATATGGAAGACAAGATGTAAGTGTAACAGTCATTGCACTGATTAGGAAAAGAAAAAAAAAAAGTAAAAAAAATATGAAACCACGATCCTTCTTAATTTTTCATTATTTTCTATTATGCTTCTAATCAGAAGTAATCAGCTTTTTCAGTTGAAATATACCATGTGTTACATAACCATGACTGTAATTTGTTTTCATTCAATGTATCTGAACTGCTGCTAATAAAGGATTTTTAACAAAAACTTTCTGAGGGAAGTCAAGCAAATTTTGTAATATTCATGAATAGTGTTGTAATTAGAATTATAGAGATTGATACTCTCTATTTCCTCTGTATGACATGGATTGCACTGTGATGTTTCTCTTAAAGTCTGAAACACAGAGGAGCTCACAAAATGTGCTTTCAGTCTAAGACTTGAATTATTCAAGTCCCAGGCTGAAACCTCACTGAAATCTATCACTCTAAAGATGCCACTGATTACCTGCTGACTAGCAATTCTGCAGAGGTTTTTGTATGACATGGACACATCAATTCCATGCCAGTGGCTTAAGATTACTGAGTGATTACATTATCAAATATATCTTTTTTTTTTTTTTTTTTTTTTCTTTTTTTTTCAATGGTAGCCTTATGTCACAAGGAATTTGAAGTAGTCAGCTGGAGAAACTAGTTGTGGATTCATCTGACGAATTACATGTGTTTCCATTTCTGCTAGCCACTGGATTCAAGTTCTCAACAGAAAGAAAATGAGATCTTTCTACAGCGTGATTCTTCTCATCCAGATGAAAGAGTTTCAATCAGTTATTCCCTGAAGTAGTTTATTTCTCTCACTTGATTATACTGGGTGTGTTTCCAGTTAAGAGTGATGAATTTTACTGCTGCTATCACATATCCTGTATAGTTCAACACCTTTCTAGCAAGAATTGTTTTATTTTTAATTCCACTGCTTATAAATATAGAAGAATAATAGAGAAGAGGATGAAGTGGAATGTTCCTAGAAAGTGTTTATAGGCACTGCCTCCTATAGGAAAGAATAGACTGGGAGGCAGATGCTTTGTGCAGCAGAAGCAGTTGTATGACATGGAGTTTTTGATGTAGAGTTCACTGGTTTGCACAAGAACAAATGGGACAAGCTCAGCATGGCAGATCTCATGGGTTTTTAAGATCAGATTGACGTGGGAGCTCAGCACGTAAGCTCATGAACTCAGCTGGTTGTCACCTCTGCCTCTCCAAAGAGTTGCAATTTGGCTTGCATGAAATAGAAGGTGGCTGCCTGTTCCTTTCACTTGGTGGGTAATGCTTTTTCAGTCTTCAGAAGGTAGTCATCTGAATCGTACTATCTGAAAAAGTTCTGTCTGTGCATTGCTAGCATAGCTAACAGTGGTTCTTGCACTTTTGTCCAAAAAAATCTGCACATTAGCATTATGTTCCAAATGGAATGTTGCAGTATGAAAAATTATATTATCCAGTTTCAGCTGCTGATGGAAACTGTTGAAATTAGGAGAGTTTTTCTTTTCCAGTTAATCTAAATTTACTATTTATAAAATTGTTGTTTGCGCAGGGGAATGGGCTGAGGTTTAAGTAAGATGGTAAAGGCTAGTACGCAGAGCATATTTTGCTCATATACCCGGCAAAAAACTGTATTGACAGCTGTTTTTGGTGAAATTCACATTACATGTGACTCATGATTGCATTAATCCAATCTGTATCTGTATTATCTTAATTAAACTGATGAATTTACAACAGTGCAGAACTGGAACGTTGCTGTAATGAATCACCTTCTTTATTGTGGTAGTCTATTGAGGATCAGCTCCTCATTACACCAGCCACTGGATGGAAGCAGGGTAAAAAGGAAGTTTCTACGTTAAAAGAATTAAAAGGAAGCCTTGGTGTTAATTAATCATTGATTTATTCTTTTCCAGGGTCTAATTAGAACTTGATCTGAAGAGCCACTAGCTTTAAGATGAAAAGTAGTTTACAATAAACTGAGGTAGGTCTCTGTCTTAATCATTGTTTTAGAACATCACATTTTTATTTCCTAATTTCATATTTCCTATATAATTCATAATGGGATAAAATTTTATAAAGCACCAGAGGTGATTACTCAGCATTCATCATAATGATCACAAAACACATATTGGATTGGAACACTGAACCAGATTTTTAAGTTTGTGTTGTTCACCTGTCTGCAGGAGGAAACCATCTGAACGCTGACGTCACTGAGCTGGGAAGCCATGAGGTCTGGTCTATATGGAGAACTTCAGATATATCTAAGACACCTAAAAAATTGGAGCTGAGTTTACAAGTTAAAATTAAGATGCTTTATTTTATTTTTTCTTCCCCAACCTGGAAAATTTGTGTCACAAGTGTCCAGAGAATTGCAGCGCATATTCATAAACCTATCAATTTTAGTAGAATTAATAGTGGTTTGTTTTGATTGCATTGATTAGATATGAAATCTGTTTTCTGGTTACTATCAGCAGTTAGTTCATAAATATTTTAGGTTGCTCTAACATAAATACGTAACGAGAATCTGTACTGACTTTTTTGATACAGTGCTAAAAAAAGAACAGCAAAAATCTACTTTTCAGAGTATTATACATAATGTACACATAAGAGGTGGCTTGCAGTTCTTTCTGCACATTTAACAAATAAGAAGCAATGGCATGCCTTGTACACAACAGCTTTTAAATGGCCACAGACAGTAACATATACTATCAAGAAAAGAAAAATAAATAATGCATACTTGAGAACATGAAAGTACTCTTTAAAACTGATGAAATTCTTTTGTCAGAAATTCTTTTTTTTTTTTTTCATTTAAAATAAAGGAAAAATAAGCTTTCTGTACAAAATCTTAGAGAATCCATAAAATAATAATAGATGCATAAGTAAGGTAAAGATAAGCAAGGTAGGGCACTCCAAAAGTAATGCCTTCTCTTTATTTCAGTGTAAACTACAACTGACAGGAAGACCACAGTCACGTTACCTGATAGATCAATTCTCAACTATTTAATACTACTTTTTCATGTAGTCACCACCTATGCATTTTTGCGAATGCTGAACAAAAACCTGCATGCCATGTCTGTACAAATCTACACCAGTGGAAGTGACCCACTGTATCATAGCTTTTTCAGTCTTCAGAACCACTCTCTGCCTCATCATGCTCACATCCACTGTTTGGTCTCCACAGACGTTCAGCAACTGTTGATGAATGTCAGTGGATGCCATGTTTTCCTCATGGAGAAATTCAATGACTCACCTTTACTCCATCCACACTTTCATTCCAGACATTGTTTTATCTTTCTGCCCCTCTGCTGACATCTGTCATACAACAGCAGCATGTAATAGAAACAAGTGACCAGTGATGTGTTTACATACAACTGATACTTTTAATCCCCTTTCTTCACTGTTTTTCCATGCTTGTTTCTCATGCTTATGATCTTGTATAAGCCTGAAATGCTTTTCCCATAGCAATCCTTATACATCCACCTCAGACTTTCAGGTGACCAGAAGAGCCTCTCCTGTTATCTCTGTTTGGTGAGTGTCATGCTGGGGATAGAGGCTGAGGCTTCCCTGGAATCATTTGGGGATGAATCAGCTCATGGACTCCCTTTGTTCTGATGAGGCGGTGGGTTCTCTCGTCTTTTGCTGTTCCTCTGATCTCCATTAGGTTAACAGATATGCGCCCTAAACCAAGTAACCTGACTCTCATACCTCAGACCTCTTTATTTGTAGAATGTTTTAGGGGACTTTCAGGATTTTCTTTCAGCGATCTATTTGTGCAGGTACAATCTTATATCATCCTTGCCAACAGGAATAGGTCACATAGCCCTTGTGGCCCTTGGCATGAACCGCAAATTTCTAAAATGGCTTATTAGTTAATTTATCTATTTACAGATGCCTAAACGGGGATAGATATACAGCTGTATCTACAGATCTCTGCAATTATATATATTGTATTTATGCAACTGGATATACTGATACATACATACATGTACAATTAAAATGTACATATATGCACATGTGACATATGACAAAATGTACCTGAATAATGTTCAAAAAATGATATTGCCACTTATTGATGCGGTGAAATGGGTGATGAGTCAAATCCACAGTAATCTGCAAATGTGACTCACTGTCTGCTGCTATGGGAAGCAAGATTAAGGCATATGGAGTGGGAAGAATCTAGTGTGTTTTAAAAAGAAATGATGAGATCAGGTCTGGAGCATGACAAGAAAAGTGATAACCATTCTGTGATAGTTGTCTGACAGAAAACAGTAAAAACCATTTAGGCTGAGCAGGATTTCTTTTTTTTTTTTTTTTTTCCTTTTTCTTCTTTGCTTTTCTTTCTCTTATGAGTGGTAAAAATACCACCCTGCATTACAGGATAGGAAAACATTTGGGTCACAGTAGATTTCACAGGAAAGTGTCCAGGTCTGTCATTTTTCACTTGATTTGTCATTTCATTGTGAAATACTCTAAAATTTAAATAAGCACAGTAGAAAATGTATTTTTGGAATTAGAAAAGCCCAACATGAGAAAAGGAATGCATTTATGTTGTTATTTTTTTTCTGTTATTTTTAGATTTTTTATATATTTTTTTTATATGTCACTAAATACTCTGTAAATAATATTTGGAAAATAACAAGAAATAATAAAAGGCAAATTCTGCTGGTTACTGATTTGCTATATTAGATTTCCTACATCAGGCAGTTTTGATTGTTTGATGTGTTGAATGTTTGATTTTGCTTAACAAGAAAGAGGTAATATTTTCAGTTTATCTAATTGCCATACTTTTAATATAACCAGCTGCAAGTACTTTGAGATAGGAGAGATCTTTAAGTTGATATTAAATAATAATGTTTTAAAAAAAAATGTTTTAAAAAGTATATTTTTAAAAATATGCTTGCCAAAATAAGGTAAAGTATTCTGATATCACAGAATCATAGAAAGATTTGTGTTAGAAGAACCTTAAACATCATCTAGCTCCAATTCTTCTGCCAACTAGATCAGGCTTCACTTGTTCCCATCCAGCCTGGCCACAAATGCCTCCAGGGATGGGGCATCCACAGCTTCTCTGGTGCAGCCAGATCATCTCTGTGGCCCTCCTCTGGACCCAGTCCAATAGCTCCACATTTTTCTTGTTCTGGGGACCCCAGAACTGAACATTGTATTCCAGGTACTATATACTTCTACAGTAAAAAGCCGTGGAATAATGTAATAATAATAATGCAACATAACATAAATGGAAAACACACTATGCAAATGCAATTAAATATAGTATATATTTATAATAAAGATAGCTCATTATTAAGTTCTTTGAAATCTTTACATCTATCATGGTTTAATAATTTTGTAATTTTGCTATCAGTATTCCACATCATAACATCATATTATATATTATATATATATAATATATAATATATATATTGAGAAACTTAACATGAGCCAGCAGTGCGCTCTGGCAGCCCGGAAAGCAAACGGGATCCTGGGCTCCATCAGGAGAGGGGTGGTCAGCAGGGATAGGGAGGTGATCATCCCTCTCTACTCTGCTCTTGTGAGGCCCCATCTGGAGTACTGTGTCCAGGTGTGGAGTCCTCAGTACAAAAAAGATATGGAGATTTTGGAAAGGGTCCAGAGGAGGGCCACAAAGATGATCAGGGGGCTGGAGCACCTCCCCTATGAGGACAGGCTGAGGGAGTTGGGTTTGTTCAGCCTGGAGAAGAGAAGGTTGCGAGGTGACCTCATTGCAGCCTTTCAATACCTGAAGGGAACTTACTCCCAGGAGGGGAGTAAACTCTTCGAAAGGGCTGATAATAGCAGGACTAGGGGAAATGGTTTTAAGTTGAAGGAGGGAAGATTTAGGTTGGATGTTAGGGGAAAGTTCTTTACTAGAAGGGTGGTTAGGTCCTGGAACAGGCTGCCCAGTGAGGTTGTGGATGCCCCGTCCTTGGAGGTGTTCAAGACCAGGTTGGACAGGGCCCTGGGCAACCTGATCTAGTAAATGTGTATGTTTGGTGGCCCTGCTAGGCAGGGGGGTTGGAACTACATGATCCTTGAGGTCCCTTCCAACCCGGGTAATTCTGTGATTCTGTGATTCTGTGATATAAAGCATGAATAATTTTACTGAATGTGCAACTTACAGAAGAAGACTACATATCCCAGAGAACATTATGGTCAGAGACAAGTAATGGGACCTGGACACTATATTATCTCACTCCCAGGCTGGATTTACGTCTTTCGAGTTTTGGCATCCAGGAGAGCGTGTAGGAGCCTTCGCTGTTTCACCTAGAGTTTACAGTAGGCCTCTCAGTTTTGGGATTCATTCTCTCTCTTATTTTGCTTGATTCGTTAGCTTAATTTCAATTATATTGTATTATATTGTGTTATCCTGTATTTTGATATAGTATTTAGTAAATAAGTGTGCCTCCTTAGATCTTTGCCGCTGTTTTCTTTTAGTAATTAACTTTTCTTTTGGCCTAGGGCCCCTGCAGGGCCCACCTTTGGGGCTTAAATTGCCCCCTGTCATGGACACAGGTAGATTTTCGTTTAAACCGTGACACATCAAGAAATTTGGAAAGTGTCACAATTCATTAAAGAAGCTGAAAAACATTTCTAATATCAGAAATGACCATGTAGTGAAAATCTTTTCTATTAGTTTTTCCTGTTTGTAAAAATGTTAGGAACACTTTTTCATCAGTAAAATAGAACAAATTGAAAGTATGTGATGTAAGAAATCCCTGTATTGATTAATGCACAAATGGCACAAATGGTTATTGCATTCTTGGAGTTTTGCCATTTACATTTTGAAATGAATACTATTATTCACTGACACTCCTAAGATAAGGTATCAGAAGGCTAATTTACATATAACTTTAACACGAAATTTGAGTTTTTCTACTACTTGGGTCACTGGAAAATGGGAAGTATGATTTCAATTTCAGGGGAAAAAAAAAAAAAAAGGCAGAACACTGTTTTACTCTGATTTATCTCATGGGACTTATAACTTCAGCTTAAATGATTTGTTTTAGTAGCGAAATGACCTGAGATTTCCTTACTGTCAGTAAAAGGAAGGTTGCCATTTCTCACCTATTAGATGAGACTCTCTCTGAAGAGTCTGGCCTTCCTCCCCAAGTCTCTGGAAACTACCGGTTTCCAGAGTGCCTAGTATTGACTTAGCTCCCTCGGTTAAGTGCTTAACAATTACCTGGGAGGGAAACAGAATGTCCCTTCATCTTTCTATATTGCTTTTTGGTTATAAAATAATTGTCACTAAATGAAAAATCAAATATATATGTATATATTATATATATATTTGAATTTGAGGGATTGGATCCATATTCCATGAATGAGAAATCAACACTGAACTGAGAGATACTGAATTTGCACTTAATCATTAATCTAGTGAAGTATAATTTTTCTTTAATTGCAGAATATACAGATGCATATATTGACAAGTAAATTCTCCAATCATTTTCTTTTCTTTATTTTTTCCAGTGGACATAACAAGCAAACAAAATCCAGAAGTCTGCAGACATCCCCCAGTGATTTGTAAAAGGGAAATATTTTACTGGAAGAACAGTTGAATGCTTGCCAATATAGGCAGCAGCTTTTTGTTTTGACATCTTCAAAAATGTGGTAAGTAATGTCTTTCAAGGATTTGATCAACAGTGTCCACATCAAATACATTTGGAACAGCAGTAAAATCAAAATGCTCAGATGTAACAAAAAGCATAAGTCACACATTCCCAGCTTTCTAAAATGCTCATATTTTAAACTAGTTTTACATCAGAATCCAATTAGCTGGAGAAAGAGATAGAAACACAGAAAGAGAAAAACAGAGATAGAGAGAAGGAAAAGGGAGGGAAGGAAGAGAAGGGAAGGGAAGAGTTTGCAGTTCAGCAATTCCTCATTTCAGACTGGAACTTAAATTTTAAACATAAATTTTCCTAAGTAGAAAAAAAGAAAAAAAAGGAAAAAGGAAACAGGCACACAGTGGTGTTTTGTTTTTGTTTTCCTTTCTTCTTCATTAAGAACAGCTGAGCTGTTAATTGTTCATTGCAAGACCTGTACAAATCCATTAAAAGCCCCACTGCTGAAAATCAAACCACTTGCACACATATCAATGTTCCATGTAAGGTATATAAAAGTTAAACATATTCTTAATTCTGATTCTCTAGGCAAATGGAAACTCATTTGTTCTTCTTATTCTTCACTTTCTACCTATAATAAAAGAACTAGCTGAAGATCAGCATCTTAAACAGTTCTCTGAAAATACTTGAAAGTGATATTGCAGCTTGTTCAAAAAGTCAGATCCATTTGCATTTGCTGTGCTAATTATCCAAAGTACCTAATACAGAGTTAGTTTTGCCTGAAAAGGGGACAATGTGAAAAGTCAAACATCTTGCGCTACATGTGTGGAAAATCAAATAAAACTGGGAGGCAGAAATGGGAGTACTGTAGTTTTAATCGACTGGAGGCCTATAGTTTCTTGTCAGCTCCATTCACTTGGAAACCACAGTATCATGGCTCTTAACTCTGATATTGTAACAGCAGAATAAAGTGCTTCTTCTTTTTGTCCCAAAACCCTGTTGCAGGTGAATTAGACTTCTGAGGGACAGAGTTTAGATTTGAATTAAGATCGTTTCTCGCTGTCATGTGTTTGAATCTTCAGTTATATGATCTGCTATATTTTTATTACTGAAAACCTCATAAATATTATACAATATTTATTTTTCCATAATTTCTTTCTGAAGGTGGTTCAGGGAACCCACCCAGGCAGATGAGGAGCATTGCACTAAGTATTATGCAAAAACTACAGATTCTCAATTCCTAAGTCTTTCTGGGTTTAAAACAGCTATTGTGGAAAAGGCTTTCTAGATAAGATATGTCAGGTGAACTAGAAACCATTCAGAATGATTTACCATCACTGAAAAGTGAGTTTTTCAATCTCAGCAATTCTGCTATGAGATTCTTTGAGAGATGAAGAGAAAATGTTTCTAAACCCATTTTGCCTACTGAAAGAAAACAAAATCTGTAGCATCATAATCAGTGCATCTCTGTGTTCAACAGTGGTGAGATCTGCAGTTTATCAGCTCTGCTCACATGAATAAGTATCACTTCAGTCAATAGAAATTCTTATAAAGGCAATCTGCAGGTTTGCAGATAAATCAAGCAGCTAAAGAGGCATTAAAGTGTGCAAGGATGGTGGAAGGATACAAGCCGTTTAGAATCTATTTAGCTAGTATATAAAAGAATAGAGCTTGAAGCTGGTATAGTTTAAAGTGATTAATGCCATAAGCACCCCTCTTATACTATTGTTTCAGTGGTATGGACTGGGAGATTTGAAAAACAATGTTGAAATAAAAGGTTATATATTCATTTTTATTTTGTTAAATCTGATGTCATTTATGAAACAGCAGGAAAAGCACAGGGCGTTATTAAAATATGGACTATCTGCTTGTCCTTCTGAAGTGGCTTTTGACAACAGTGTCAGTCTTGAATAAAAACTGTGATTTTCTTACCAACTATAAATAAAAATTCCCAAATAGAATCAGTTTCTTTTTCTCTTTTATCCAGCGAAAGTAACCAAAAAGATATTTAACAATAATTTAAAAGATGGGTACCTAAACTGCATCACTTTTACACACACAGTAAATGGTATATCTCAGGTGCATCCCAGGAAAAGTAGCTCTTTGATATCCAGTTAACACTTCTGAAGTTGTTTTTGTCTGTGAATAATGTTAAGGGACACTGTCTTTTTTTCACCATCTTATACTGTGTTTTACTGCAAATAATGCAATAATGCCCCTCCTTCATTTCACAATGGAAAAACAAGTAAATGTTTTTTGATTAATATCTTCCAGCCCTCTACCTGCCTTCCTTGTCTCCATATTCAAGGCTCTATGTTGAATAATTTATCTGAAACCTCTTGGAACTTCCACTTGAGCAAGGTAGCAGCTCTCAGTTTTTATGTTAGAGCTGAGTGTTCTAACATGAAGATTTTCAGTGGAAGTAGATATACTCTGGAAGGATTTCGGGGATTTCTTTTTTTATTTTTAACCATGAATTCCAACCAAATGATGTAGGGCTAAATGCCTCCAGATCCAAACAGGGCATTTCTGAAATTTCCAAAAGTGATAAATGTTGGTCATGATGATCCCTGCTTCACTTAAAATCTGTGAGCTATTCTGGATAGCTCTGCTATATTTTTTGAATTTTCTGACTGCGCTTTCAAGGGGTGAAGGAATAAGCAAGCAAATAAGTAAGAAGATCAGGCTGATTAATATAATAATTTTTAAAATTTTACTATATAAATCTAATAAAATAAGTTTAATAAGGGAGCTGCTTTGAAAATAGAATATCTTACAATAATTCAACATTCAATAAACAGTTTTCAAAAATACAAGAAGAGCAATTCAACAGTAATACATGTGTTGGAAGTCTTTGTGTGTACTGGCACATCTTTTGAGATCAGTCCCAAATATTGTTTGACACTTCCATCAGTGACTGAGGAGAGAGAGCAAATGGAATATTAATGAATTATCAAATTACTCTGAATCGGGAGGAGCTGAGAATTCAAATGATAGAATAAATGCTCACCAAAAAAATGCAAAGCTGCTCGTACAGTATGGTGAATTCTGCCAGATCACAAGCAGAATGTACTTCAGTAGGTTTTAATATTTAAGAATTTTTTTTGATATTTAAGAATGTTTATCAGCGTAGAGCTAGAACACAAAAGCTATAAGAACTGGACAAAGAGAGAGGTACAGAGAAAAAAAGTGTAATACATCTGGGAGAGAATGACTTAAGGACTCAATGTCAAAAAATATTAAGCACACATAATAACTGTGTTATTATTATTAAAATAGCAATCATTATTTAAATAAAACTATTATTAAATAATAAACTGTATAATAATTGTGGTAATACATATAGTCATTACTTTTGTTTTTCTTGTAAGAAGTTTTGCATTTATTGTCATTTGATTCTATAACTAATGCTCAGATTTAGTTACTTCTGTTCTCCATTCCCAATTGAACTTTTCTTTTAAAAATATCATTAATGTTGTTAAATTAACACCTTCAAATTCAATATCATCTATAAACAAAACAATTTGTTTAGAGCTCTTAATGCTTATGGTTTTTTTTTAATATAAAGAATATGATACCAATAAGAAACCAAGTGTTCTGAGGATCTGCAGAGAGCGTCTTAAAACAGCAGAAATGGTGTGAAACCCAGCCTTTTCAGAGATGGCCTCTATGATGCTAGTAGGAGTAATTTAACATTGCATCTCCAAAAGTAGTAGAAACAAATTGCTTCTAAACATCCCCCAAAAATGCTTATGACAAATACAGCTTCTCAAGCAGCAAAGATATTCACATCCTCCCTTATAGAGACCTCAACTTGCAGTCAGTCCTTAGCCCTTTGTTTTGCTTTTAATGAAAATCCTTTCCAAGTAAAAAATACCGAATTAGTTATTTTAGTTTGCTGATTCATGCTGAAATAATTTTTAAGTGGTTTAGGGAATGATACAAAATATCTCACTGTCTTCCTTTGTCCTATATTTAAAATATACAAGTATTAAAATAAAAAATCATCATGTTCAAATAAATAAAACTTTATTATTATTGGAAAATATATGCAGGAAAACTAATAGTAAAAGTAGATGAAAAACTAGCGGCAGACTTCAATTTTTTTCTTTCTTACACTTAATATATTGAAGAAAGAAAAGATAGTACATTCTTACTGGAATAGTACTCCACTTTTGGACATGTCCAATTTTATATGGTTTGACAAGGAAGGAAGGAAGGAAGGAAGGAAGGAAGGAAGGAAGGAAGGAAGGAAGGAAGGAAGGAAGGAAGGAAGGAAGGAAGGAAGGAAGGAAGGAAGGAAGGAAGGAAGGAAGGAAGGAAGGAAGGAAGGAAGGAAGGAAGGAAGGAAGGAAGGAAGGAAGGAAGGAAGGAAGGAAGGAAGGAAGGAAGGAAGGAAGGAAGGAAGGAAGGAAGGAAGGAAGGAAGGAAGGAAGGAAGGAAGGAAGGAAGGAAGGAAGGAAGGAAGGAAGGAAGGAAGGAAGGAAGGATCTTGTGTTCTTTGGATTAAATCAGTCTCATTATAGCCACAGGTTTATGTCTTTCTCCATGGTCTGATAGTGGCCACGGTCCAGGGTAAAATCAGCAGTCTGAACTAGGTGTATTGCGGATTTTTTTTTTGATCCTGGGGTTTATTTTTTCAGTTTCATGTGCAGACAAGAATTACTCAGTTAAACATAAAGTAGGTAATTATTTTCAAAGCAGTCATTTGAACACACAAAGAGGTTTTGAGTTCTGTGGACTGAATATGAGTCTATAATGTATATCACACCTCAGACATAAGCTCATAAAAGCTGTATTTGGAGTAGCAAAATTTTGCTACTTGTCTTCCATGATGGCAGGTGAATGCGGATAAGGTGGCACAACAAAAAATGATTAAAATGAACTAGAACTTCTTCATTCTTCAGAAACTGATACGTATGTTTTATTCAAACAAACGAAGTAGTCAGACTGGAAAATTCTTACTCCATGCACCTTCCAGCCAACAGCTTTAAGGCCAACACCTTTACAATAATGCTGACATTCCCAATTCACCTCTATATTTCATTGCTGCAACCTGACATAGAGGATGAGATGAATAATACCATAATGACTTTGTGATCTTACATGGACAGATGTTACTTTGGAAGTTTCATATGCGCTGCAGACTCAAAAACTTGCAGGGTACCTTTCAGACCAGTTTATTGGCATTCTTCTTCTGACTTCAAGCCGCATTAGACTAGAAAGTTTGGATATGAACAATATCCATTCAGGCCTTAGGTTTCCAACTGAAAACATACGCTGCTGCTTTTCTTCCATCAGTATGGTGAAGCAGTGTTCCTTGTACTATGTGGGAAGTAAGCCACATTTGTGTGACACCTTCTATTCTGTTTCTCCATCTCAGAATAGATAAAAGAGCAGCTGGAGACCATATCTGTGGAAACACAGTCACAAAAGGAGGCAATATAATTCATTTTTTGGGATCATACTTGGATTTTTATTTATTTATTTAATTTTTTTAGATACAATTATATTTTAAGCAGCTTCTCTCTCTCTCTCTCTCTCTCTCTCTCTTTTAATAAACAAATACTTTGAGACTTGCAAATATTACAATGCTGTAAAGTAGTAAGGACTTTTAGTATGCTCCAAATAAAGCTGCCCTTAACATTCCACTTCAGATGATTTATTCAAATACATAAATTACTTTTAAAATTGAACTCCTTACCTGAATACCAGAATACTTTTTACTTGATGTTTAGAAGGACATAAGTTAAGTAGGGCTTCAAATATTCAAAGTCAGCAGCAGAAGAATATTTTTTGCAGCCTTGAAGCTGAGCAGAAATACTTAAAAAAAAAAAATAAATCTTCATTTCTGTATGAAGTATTTTTATCTTCAATTTCTAAAGAATGCTCCAGCAAAAAAACTCAAACCATGGTAGGCATTAGGCACTCCTCAAGCCAGATAACCTGGATTCAGGAGATTAAAAATTGTTGGCTATTAGAAAGTTCACATGAAACAAGAATTGCTGAAATGAATGTTGCCCAAAGCACTGTTAAACTTTAATGCTTTATGTGCGCATGCAGACTAAGACAAGATTAAAACTCCTGAGACTAACTTTTAGGTAACCTGCACTGACAGTGTAGTACCTCAGACCTTAGCTTCAAAGCTCAGCTAAGAAGTTGGATAAATAGCTCTCTGCTGAGATCTACAGTGCCATGGGGACATAACGATTAGTAATCCAGACAACCAGGCTAAACCTGTCTTAGGTATACAGGAGAGTAATAGCATTACCTAACTCAATATTATTACCTAACATTCAGAGCTTTAAAAGTTCATTAAAAAATCCTATTTAAATATGTAGTCTTTATTGCATACCTGTAAAGATTTTGTTTCTGTTTTTCAATAATTCAACAGTTTCGACACTCACTGTTCTTAAGAACAGTGTATTAGTAACTAAGCACTGAATAGAAGAACATGTAATCATATGCTTTTTTATATTTAAGAATCTGGGAAACCTTTGGAGAGCTTTGCTTACTCTCTTATTTTTTTTAAGCCAATCCAAACCTGTGGTTAGAGATGAAAAAGAACAAATTTCTTATAGAAATTAAACAAAAGAGATGAAGGGGTGTATCATTCTGCTTATTTGTACCAAATCAATTTCCCACCCAAGAATCAGATTCCGCATCAAGAGGTTTGATAAGTACGTAAGTGCTTTAGCTTTAGTGACTCTTAAGAGCAAGGAAATGAAATGAAAATTCAGTATCAAAGCTATCATCTTAAGCAACCTAATAAGGATTTTGATGAGTAAATCATAAGTTGATCTATTATGGACATTATACAAAGCTTTTATGAATGGTTATTTTACCGCACGGCACAGCAACTAAAAATCAACACTAATGTTTGTTTATCTTAATAATATAAATACATTATTTGTAAGATGGCAGTTAGAAACAGCATGATTGCTATACAACATAAGGTTATGAGAAATAACTAGAGAGGGCTGGAAAGTTACAGCAAAATTATTTTCTCCAAATTTCTGCCACTGATAATTAAATATTTAGATTTTTTTTTTTTCTTTCTCCCTAATGATGTGTGATTTGACTTATAAAGAACCTTTTGCTAAATGCTACACAAATGTCAGCGTAGTTTGGAGTTTATGAAGTGAAATGTTTCTACCTAAAAAAATGAGAAATAGGAGCTTTGGGAGTTCAGAATTTTTCTACTTTAAATCAACATGAGCCAAGTCTTGGGGAACCCATTTTTTTCCATTGATTGTAGAAGCAAGGTAAATGAAAACATCAGAAGTATGTTTACAACTAGCATGATGAACCCCTCCTCTTATGTTACTTGAAGTAGCATTTAAAATTAAAGGCTTCAATAGGAATCTTGAATTCATTAAGAGAACAGAAATCTGAAATAAAAAATGGCAATTTTCATAATTCTTAATTTTTGTTTATTCAGAAAAAAAAAAAATCAGGTAGGTGGGGATATTTTTAGTACATTGTCAAAATTTCTTATTCTGGAGAAATAAATATTTATCATCTAGTTATGTCTGGAATTTTCTCAAAGGAGTCCATGCCTTTCTGGCAAAAGTTTGCAAAGTATGTGCATTTCTCACTGAAAACAATGAATAAAATAGAGAGGGACTGATATTACCTGTATTTGTACTTGTTAGATTATTATGATATAAATAAATACCCAATTTTTATTTTTTTATTTTTATTTTTTTTAAACAAACTGGAAATTATCTCTCTAAACACTGTGGAAGAAAAGAAGCCATAGAATGTTTGCAGGAACTAGTCATTGAAAATTCATAAGAACACCTATATAAAAAAGAATCTCTGTACTCTTCAAAGGGACTAAGTTGTTAGGAGAGCAGGTAATTGCAGCAGAAAGTCACGGTGGGGGTATATTCAGATATGCAGTATGCAAAGATTAGGCTGTGTAACAACTTCACTTAGTCTCGTCTTTCCCACTTATCTAAGAACATTTGGCATATGTCTTGATCTTCAATAGTTATCTCAGATCCTTTCATTTAATATCATCTGCATGTTTTATTAACATTTTCATCTCTCTTCTAGTTTGTCAGTAAGCATATTAAATGGAGGTCAGAACTCTGGCCCCTGGAGTCTGCACAAGATACCTCCCATCTACTTAATTCCTTGTTAATTTTCATTAGTCTTTGTTATGGCCTTTTAGTTAAATTTCAGTCCATTGGCTTTGTTCTCTAAAGGATAATTTATACAATTTTTTTTTCAAGAGAAATGTGATAATCTCCTACTGCATGAATTTATATCTGCAGAAGCTCTTCTAAGATCAACACATACCAGCAAATCAAATCTACATCACTGTGTCAAACACTTCATTGAGGTTAAAGAAAACTGTCCATGTGTATAATAATAAAATCATAACATAATTAAAATATTTCATGAAATAGTATGCCTAATTTTTATGAGTTCATTTGTTCCCAGTCATTGGTTCTGAAGATACTAAGATTCTTCAGCTTGAATTAAGTTCAATAGAATTAAGAATGCTCAGCACCATATCTACACATGTAATGATTTTTCTTTAAGATGTTACTGTAGGAACTTAACTACGTATGAAAAAAAACACTCAGAAATGAAAGAACCATCCAAGTATTCTCACTGAAGTTAAGTACTGTTACACACATAGATGAAGCCCTGATCTTCACATAAGTTAAATCAGCACATTTTCATTTCATTCAGTAGATCTAAGCCAGTTAACTTCATCTAATGATCTGTTTTGTTTGTTTGTTTGTTTATTAAAGATACAATCTAAACCTAAGTGATTCTACTTTGAGAATAATTTCTTTCTACTTTTCCCAAAATGTGTTCATATATTTGTAAGTTTTTGACAATATTCTAATCACAGAATTGCAAGGGTTGGAAGGACCTCTAAGATCATTGAGCCCAATCCACCTGCTAAAGCAGATGTGGTACAGCATGTTACACAGATAGGTGCACAGGATATTCCACATCCTCCCTGGGCAACCTGTTCCAGTGTTCTGTCATCCTTAGTGTAAAGACGCTCTTCTGCATGTTTGTACTGAACTTCCTATGTTGAAGTTTTAGGCCACAGCTCCTTGTCTTGTCACTATACACAGATGAGAAGAGACTGGCCTTGTCCAGTTCCCTCCTGCATTTTCAATATTTGTAAGCATTGATTAGGTCCCCTCTTAGTCTTCTCCAGGCTGAATAGACCCAAGTCACTCAGCCTTTCCTTGTGTGAGAGACGCTCCAGGCCCTTTATCATCTTTGTGGCCCTTGGAAGGACTCCTAGGAGATCCCTCTCTTTTTTGAACTTATGAGCCCAGAACTGGAAACGGTATTCTAGATGAGGCCTCACCAGGGCAGAGTAGAGGGGGAAGGTTTCCTCCCTTGACCTGCTGGCCACAGTCTTTTTAATGTACCCTATGATACCACTGGCCTTCTTGAGCACACTGCTGGCTCATGGTCAATGTGCTGTCCATCAGAACACGGGTCCTTCTGTGCAGAGCTCTTCTCCAGCAGGTCAGTCTCTAGCTTGTACTAATGCATGCAGCTATTCTCCTCAGCTGCAGGACTCTACACTTGCTTTTGTTGAACCACATCAGGTTCCTCTCTACTTGACTCTCCAGCCTGTACAGGTCCCACCAAACAGCAGTACAACCTTCTGGCATGTCAGCCACTCCTCCTAGCTTCAGATCACCAGCAAGTATGCTGAGGGTAACTGGCGAAGATGGTTTTGGTTTTTTGTTTGTTTGTTTGTTTCTTGTTTTTTTCCTTTTTCAAGTACTTTACCTTAGTGTATATTTGTGAAAAGCAAATAAATGAACAAAAAACAAGTTTTCATATGAGTCATTTTTTACAGCATTTTTATTGAGTTTTGTTTGGACTGCACAATGGATCTCATCCTAACAGACAGCATGTACCACTTAGCTACACTGGGTGATTCTTGATGGCACATTTAGCCATCATTAAGACTTCTTTTAATCAATTTTCAGAGGAATGATCCTATAAGAGGATTAAAGACAGTATGGAATGGATGAACTCAAAATTGTGCTTTAGAAATCACATTTTTTTGCCCTGGTGTCTGGTAGCTTTTACGAGCCCTCAGATAGGCAGCAAAACTTCCTAGGGACAGGCAATGACATAACAAACTTGTTTTATAATTTAACTATTTTATGGTAAAACAATGTTATGAATCATTTTAATGGACATAATACATTGGTAATTGAGGGTTTGTTATCTTTTATGGGAAATATAATAAGGAAACAATGGGAACAAATCAAACATATGCTGTTCAGTTGTATGTAAAATTCTGGTTAATGTGTAGATAAGTAAAAGCTCTAACATACTTTAGAAGTGTCAGTATTGCTTCTACAAAGGCTGTGAAATGTAAAATATCTTCTCAGCTCATCTGTTTTAATCATATTTTAATAATTATGGTGTTCATTCAGAAATTTCCCAAATACTTTCATAGATATTATAAGTAATCCCTCTTATTTTGTAATGGAAAAATGTATGGCTATGTTATTAAATGGAGCATTTGCCCAAAAGGAGGACTCTGCAAGTCCAACTTGCATTATGTATACAAACTTCATAGCATCAAGTCAAAAGGAGTCTAAAGCACAGCGAAATGACTCATTGGTCAGGCGATGAAGCAACTTAATTGGAATTTTGAGGATTACAGCATCTGATTAAAAAAAAAAATAAAAAAATCCATCTAGGTACCAATTCCACGGCCTGAATTATTTTTGTTGCTGTTGTTTTTGGTTTGTTTGTTTTCCTAATTTCTGATCCTATGAGAGATTTCAATGCACAGCTTGCTAGAAAGTTAGTGTAATTGTTGATGGACATAAGTTACTAATTTTCCCTGACACAAGCCTGCTGCACAACATCAAAGGCAGAAACTAAATTAAAAAGTTGAAAAAAAGAAAGATGAATGAGGGTATCAGCGCATCAGTCTCCTATCAATCTTGTTTGCAGCCAACAAAGCTTCACACAGACATGAAAACTCGTTTTAGGACTTGGCTTATGCAGCCTGTCTATTCTTTTGGATTACAAATGAAAACTTGCAATTTTCTGCTATATCTGATCCTTACTTTTTGGGAAATGATTAGATTTTCCTGACCCTTCTTGTCAGGTCCTAATTGTATGGTTATTAAATGGAAAAATCATAGATTCATAGAATCATATAGTCATTAAGGTTGGAAAAGACCTCTAAGATCATCCAGTCCAACTATAAATGTTAATTATGGATGTTGTCTGCTATCCTCATTTCCCTCTTCCCTTCCTCCTCTCCCTCCTCTTTGTCCTGTCTTTCTTAATCAAATCTTACCTCTGGTTTGATTTTTAAACCCATTTTATCATTACTTCAACTGAAAATAATAAAAATAGGCAGCTTTCTTAAGTGTACTTAGCCTGCTATAGTGAAGCAATACTATTTGGTCAAAATGTAGACTCTGAAAATTGCATCAAGTTTCAGCTATTGCATCCACATTTGCTAGTTTTTGTAGAAATAAAGTCACAGTTAACTGTTTTGCTTTTATTCTTCATGTGTCAGAGCCTTAAAGCTCACCTTCCCAATGTTAATAGTCACCAAGCACGACTATACATATGTGCTAACATGCAGTCAGTTGTAAAACTGCTTTGTATGAACTGCCTGCTTTACAAAACTGTTTTTTGCCATTGCTACAACAGAATTTCTGAAAGTCAGAGTGTTTAAATGCATCAGTTGCAGGGAATAAAAAACATGGACATTGAAAGAGATACCCACATTATTACCGGTATTATTATTTGCTTAACCAGCTATTGTTGCCAAATCTTGTTTTAAAATGAGGGTACAAGGTCCTAGCAAAATTTAATTTCTAAATTTAACTCAGTCACCATATATTTGAAAATTCATGCTAATATTTTGAAATTACTATCCCCTTTCCAGCTTTCTGAGATGTTTAAGACATGAAGCAGAGCTGGTGAACTGAAAGCAAATGATTTGTGCTGTAAAACTGAGAAAACTTTAGCGGAGACTTTTATTTACATTTTCTTGCACTTTGAGAGATGAAGATTTCTAATTTAAACCAAATTAACCTTTCATATGTGGGTACAATTTCATTTGTATATGAATATATGTTTTAGCAAGCATTAATGAAGATAAAAGCTCAACTATAAACTAAAGTTTATAGTCATAAGACTGGAAGCAGATGGATGACCACGTGTTATATTTCACATTACTCAGTGCATCATATTTTCTGCAAACATTTGCTTTGGCAATAGCATAGATGATAAATTAATAATATTTGGAACATTTCACAAGCTTTGCAAGCAAAGGTATAACTTGTCTGTAAGGACAAAACAGTACTTCACAGACTGTCATGGAGATCTTAATTTTCCTTTTCTAAGTATATCAAGATGTCTGAGTAGACACCTTTATTTTCTACTCATTTATGTTGACGTATATCCCATCCATAACTCAACTTTGTACATAAAAGTCAATATTTTTATCACAGAGTGAAACCGCTCTGAAAGAACAGCTCAGATAAAATGAAGATGACTCAATCTGTTATACACTGGAAAACCAAAGAAGAACAGATGGAAGCTTACCTGAATATATATCACAATGGAAGCTTACCTGGAAGCACTGCTTAGTGAGAGCTGCATCTGTTCCCCTGTAGTAGTTTTGGAAAGAATCAGGCATAAGTTGCCAACCAGTTTACATCACAGTAGCGTGTTTTGGGCTGGAGGTCTGAAGGCAACCACTATAGATTGGCTTTAGATAGGATGGAAGTCAAAGACATTAGGAATATATGACCAGTGAGGGGACTGAAAAGCGCTGTCAACTTCCTATGTTAAGAAGCAATAGTACCAGCAGTAGCAGTCCCTTGGTTGGAACATGTCCACAGAAATCCAGCACCCTGCAGCAGGACTAGACCATGGTGGGACAGTTACTTGTGGTCACCAGGGCTCCACCATGACTTAGAATGCTCTGATCCCACATCATTCAAGTCTTAAATGCTGGGAATGCATCCTATAGGGATCTTAGAACATACCTTCAAACAGAAATCAATACCCCTGCTACACAAGTACAACTCAGAATATTAGCTTTAGATTTCAGGTCACTAAATGGAGTGGTTCTTATCTTGCATCTACCTCATGCTTTTCCACTCCTCCCTATGACAAACCTAAGAAGCAACCAAGTGTCCACTGATAAACAAGGTTTTTCTTTGGTAATATTTTATTATTATTACTATTGTTGATGTTATTATTATTACTATTATTATTATTATTATTTTATCTTCCATACTATTTCACTTAGAGTGTTAGAAAGATAAATAGAACTCAAATGAAATTTTTGTTATATTGCCAATCTGACGGTGAGCTCAGTGCTAAAAAGAGAGCCCCTAGCTTCTGCCAGCTTAAGACTGGGTGTCATATCCTACACATTTCCATTCAGTAGAGTAGAGAGGAGTTAGAGAACTTTCTACAATATACACCAATTTAATAACACTTCAAAAAAAAAATCCTTCTTACATCTCCAGTGGCAGAAATTGCTTTGAAGTACAAAGGTGGACTATCTTTAAGACTTCTTGTTTTCATTCCTTAGGATTAGTGAATCAGTGCCATTTAGTTCACTAATAGAAATGCATGAATTCATACATCCTTCTCATTCATAACTGTGGATGCTGACTACATGGCTTGCAGTGGATGCAATTTCAAACATACTGAGTGGATTAGGATAAATTAAGGAGAAGGATTTTTCAAAATCACATCCATAAGAATGAAAAAAAAAATCATTAAAATCTTTCAAAACATGAGTGAAAATTATAATTGGATGTTACTCCATTTCACTATATTATACGTGTGTATCATAGAGCAGCAACATGGCACAATACTTCACACATTTCCTTCTAGTGGTCTAAAGGAACTTTAGTATAATCAGCTTAGTTACAGAAAGAGATAATTAGATATTACCTCCAAGCAAAAAATTTCTAGCAAGTTGTTAAAGGGTAGACTTTTACTCTGACATACAAACAGTATGTGTTTTGGTTCTAGTGACAGGGGACTGTTTCACTTTCTTAGCACACTGGACAAAGGAGAAAAGTTAGATTTATTCATTCTTCTCACACTCTGAGAGAAACTGATCCCATGAAACCTGCTCTCCACTCTCTTTCTTGACACTATAGTCCGACTAAATTTATCTTAATCAATTGTGTCAGAAAGGCAGTCACAGTCCTGCTTGCAGTTCCAGGTTCATACCTTATAGTCAGGTAAGAAATATGGACACTACTGGCTCCTCTTCTAACTAAAGGAGAGAGGCTGACTCCTTTGAAGACAGTTCATCCTGTATTAAATCATCATCATACTCAATAAGTGTCAGAGCAGCACATCAGATATATGTATTTCTAGCTTAGACATTGCAATTGTACGTCCAAAATCAGGTCTGATTAATTTGATTCTTAAAGGGAAGTTTGTCCAAAGAAGGAAATATTCTTTTAGAGCTACTGGGAAAAAAAACGATGAAAAAAAAAATAAATAAACAAACAGATACAATGATCTGAAACTCACAATTTGCAGTCCTAGAAAAAATAATTTCTTAAAGTGTATTTTTGTTGTGCATTGGAACAACAACAACAAAAAATCTCTTTCTAATTTAATTACCTGTCAGCAATTATCTCTAATTTCTTGTGTCAGAGTTACCATCCTTTTTTTTTCCTTCTTTTTCATCTCTTCACTACAAACAATTCATGTCTGTATTACGTTTTACATTATTTGTTACATTATCAAATTAAGATAATAAACTCCCTGGGATAGTAGCTTTGTCATTTTCTTTCAGGAAGCAGATGGTGAAGCTGTCAGATTATCACTTACTCTGTCTGCATCACTGATGATGTCTCTTTACAGAGAAGACCATTAAAAGAGTGCATTTACCACTTACAGGAGGTGACTTACTGTGACTGTGCAGCATTTTCCTTTCTCGTATCAAGAAAAATACAATCAGTCAGAGGCAGAGCAAAACTCAAGTCTTTCTGCCAACTGCAATAACAGTAATACACAATCCAAATTTTTGGTTCATTATTAGTCTATTTCCATATTTCTGATCAAACTGACAATAATCAGTCTAAATGCCATTATTCTGTGCTTATTCTAACTTAATAGGGGAAGTAACCATGTTGATAGCTTTATTTGTAAATTGTTTCAGAAGAATTTTCCCTGTGCCATCTATAAGACATGGGAACCAAAATAAGACACCCCAAATTTTGCAAAATAATTATCAACACTTTGATCTTACTCCCTTACACTACAACATATTAACATATTAACATATTAAATCTAAATCTAAATTGGATGTCAATATGGCTCCAAATTTAATCATCAAGAGAGCTCCATCTGATTTCAATGATAGCTTCTTGCTGTACAAGTATTAATAGCATTATACTGCTGTTTCTAATTAACATAAGAAAATTAAATTCAGCTTTCAGAAAATATCATCTGGAATAAAGGAAAAGCCTTAAAAATTGTAATCCACTTTTACTGACTTCCAAAATAAAAGCTGCTATTGATTGAAATTTAATTTATTAAAAAATATTCTTATGGTATCTTGGATTTATGTATGCATAATATGATGGAATTATGGTTTGAATACAATGTCACTATAATAGATGCTTTACTTGAACATTGCCTGAGACAAAATTTGCCACATGAATATCTATTTTACTTATGCAAATATTTTCATTTCCTTCTGTAAATATTTGTTTTGTTTTGTTTGAACTACAACACAATATATTATCAGCTTTCATATCAAAAGGAGTGAATCAAAAACATCAAAAGATGTAGACTTTGTAGGATCTTCCTCTGAAGGAGGGTTTCAAAACATGTATTTTTAAATTCTCAGTATTTCTTTCCATACTCCATTCCGCACATCTGACAGGTTCTTGCATGATGTTTGCTGTGTGCTTTGTTTGTTGGAATTTAATCGATTCTTAGGAACAGCTGTTTTCTGTAGCTGTTCTAAATATAAGAAAATGTAATTTTTCTGCCTGTTCTGTCAGAATTTGCACCAGTTTCAGGATGATTGCATAAATACATAGTATCTGCTTTTATAAAAATGAGAAACCAGGCAATAGGAGCAGAATAGTTATAACCTCAGTTAGGTATATCATCTACATACATATCAGTTATATGTATATCTCAATCTTGGAAATAGAGGAGGATACATCTTTAAAGTGACAAGTAGCAAAGTGGTGGTGACAGTGGGGAAATTTAAAGAAAACATATCTTTATGTCAATTTTATTTAAATTCCTATGTTGTCTTTTCTATAAATAAGCTGACCCTGAGTAATTTTTCTTGCTAAGGTTTCAGTTTACCACCCTGTTTTAGTTTGCAAGGCACCAAATTCCACTGGTACAATTCTATATTAATGAACAGATCTCCTACTTGAGAAACTTCCTGCTAGGACTCGACAAACTGGAGAAAGCTGCGAAGAGTATTCTGTCACACCAAACCTCTCCATGTGCTACAAAGATTTTGATAGCAGAAACTTTAAACACACCTCCATGATAATATGAATGTATCACCACAGAAGTTATGAAAGACGAAACACAGGAACTCTGAGGTAATTTTATGCACGATATTCTAATTAATAATTAAGGCCATCCACTGTAGATAAGACCCATTACTCTGTCAAGACTCACTAAGTCATTTTACAAAATGACTTTAGAGAATGACTGTCAAGAGAACGAAGAGCCTCTAATAAACAAGAAACAACAGACTCTCAGATGGGACTCTGAAATACACACATAAGACTACAGAAGAAGGAGGCAAGAAGGAAGGAGGGGATTAAACAGATGGAGCAGATATTGCAAAATAGTGTTGATGCTATTTTCAGATGTTTCTTTCAAGACCAAATTTTCAAGTTTTTTTACTTGAATAATTTTTTACTTCAAATAATCTTGAAATTATTTCTTTTACTAAATAAAAATAATGCACTTCAGAAGATCATCACCCTGATCTTATACAGTTGTTATGGCTCAAAGAACTGTTATGTCTCCAGGTCTATTTTCTGAATTCTAGAAAATAAGGAAACAGTAATTCTGTGCTGCAGTATTTTTAAAAGCAATTCTGTCCTCAGTTGTATAACAAATTGTATAGCAATTCTGTCTTCTAGTTGTATAACATCCATGAATGGTCATATTTGCCCAGGGAGTTGGTGGATTCACCAACCCTGGAGGTGTTATAGGGACGTTTAGACATTGCGTTGAGGGACATGGTTTAGTGAGAGATATTGGTGACAGGTGGACAGTCGGACTGGATGATCTTGTAGGTCTTTTCCATCCTTGGTGATTCTATGATTTCTCTCCTGAATTGTCCCACATCACTGGCAGGACAGACAACAGCATCAGATACCAGCTGTGTTCAGATGATCTGAGAAAACCACTAAGGAACCTTTTTATTATGAACTTGATCAATTCTTTTGTGAATGTTTGGTCATCTGAACATCTTGTGGTATTAAACACCCTGTGAAAATGAACATAGAGTGCAAGGATATGTTCTTGAACTGTCTACTCAGACACTGATCACAGTCACATAATTTATTATGCAATTCATCCTGGCCTGAATTAGATTTCTAAAATCTAGTTATGCAAAGATTCCATTCTACAAAATGCCTGTTTCTCTACAGTGATGGAAAAGGAATGTAGGAAATATCTGTCAGTCCTGAGTTATTTCTGTGAGAGACTGAGGCATATCAGTTGTCCCAAATTGCTTATGAGGCACTATCGCTACATCACAGAGGGCAAGAATACTAAACCTCAAGATCTATAAGATGGAGATTAAGTAAGTTAACTTGCACAAACGTTATCCCTTTCTGATCACTTGACTTCATTAGCAGAGTGCAGCAGTTTATTCTACAAATGAATTATTAAGAAAAGTTCCAGAAAGTAAAAAATAAATGCAAATGCCACTTAGTTAAAGTGCCTTCCCCCTTTATTTTGATGAGAGCTTGTCATCTAATGTTTTCATGTGGTACCCTCACTGTCTGCATTGGCAGAAATGAAGGGTGATCATTGCCTACTCATATTTTCTAAACTTTTCATAAATTGGTAGATCTCACATTTTACATACTTCACTTGTTTTAGTAAGTCTGTAGTTGACCCTTTTGCCTTCACTGTGACTCATGGAATTCAGTTCCAACTGGTATGAAATAGATTAACCAGAACTGCACAGTGTTATGTTAGCTGAAGGTACTTCAAGGATTAATGCAGCAAAGTAGCACAAGCCATTTTGTCTGTTTTTTTCCTAATAACTCCAAATTTATCTGTCAGTTTAATCTCCTAGTGTTTAGAGAACAGATATTTTCGGAGAAACATTCACAAAGACCATGTTCCCAAAGGATAACAGTTAATTTAGAGCACACCAAAGTGTAAACACAGCTAAGGTTGTTTTTTCCCCTGTATATTACTTTGTGTTGCTGACAGTGAACTATATTCACCATTTTGTTGCTAGTCATTCTGTACAAAAAATTTTAGAACTGTATATCCTGAATATTTTATGTTATGTACAATTCATTGTCATTTTCAAATTACAAAGAACTGGAAGTCTGAAAATGAATAAATATACTTCCTCTTTCTGGAGGTCTGAAGCAGTAATTGGTTAACTGTCAACAATCACTTTGGAAAAATAAAAAAATAAAAAAAAAAAAATCATTTAACCTTTTTGATCTGATTTTTAGAAGTTCCTGCAAACCCTGCCCCATACGACCCATAGACTCTGTTCTTATGGGCTGTTTTTCCTTCCACTCCAAAAGGGGTTTTTACTCTGGAGACCAAAGGGTGGCAATACAAGAAATGATTAACTAAGTAGTGTAGATGTAGCTTTCTTTCAGTTCCTTATTTCCATATCCTTAGAATTTTTAAAGGGGCTTAGCTGTTCTGGGGCTCTCATAGGGAGTTACCTAGAGCCCAGTAAGGTAATATAACATTACACCCTGTGTACATTTTCTTATCTGCCTTTTTATCTTAGGATCCGTGGTTCCATTAAACATATTCCAGGTGTTCCAAATCAGTGCCACTTTGGTATTTACTTGACTTGTTTTTGCATGAGGTTATATATACAGATGGAGAGGATACAGCCATAGGTAAATATCAAGAGCATATTAGAGGTCTTTCATTTTTATTCATGAATTATTACATTAATATTAATAGAAAACAACATCTTGATGCCTACTACCATATATTTCTTGCTTTTGGTACTAGTGAGGCAGCTACATCCAAAATTAAATACACACCATTTCCCCAAGAGGGATAAAACAAATAAAAATAAAAATAAAATCTTCATATTCTGTGTTTAAAATAATGCACGCCAAAAACTATAAATTCCAGATATTTCGAGTTAGTATATAAAAAAACAAAACAAAACAAACAAACAAAAACAAAAAACCAAAACCAAAAACTCAAACAACAAAACACGTAAACACTCACATAAACATCTCCCCATGATGATAGGTTGCCCATGCATTCAGGTATTTGGAAACTAAAGAATAAATCTGAAAACTGAATGTTAATTAAAACACTTCCATGAGACCAATACTAAAATGACACTGTTCTCTGCATTCAAAATGTTTAATTGTTATGTTCAGTGTTTATGGAGAGATGTAAATTTTGCCCATCATCAGTGTTCATTAGTACTGCAGTACTGCCTATATTGTGTCCCTAATCAAAAGCCAGAGTATGTCTGAACTAGGAAATTGGTTTTTATTGTTCATATTTGTACTTTAAAGGCATCTAAGGCAATGAAAATCTTCAGGGATGCTCTAATCTATATCCAGATAAAAGATGACACTAAATTACAGTATCAGTGGTGTAAATTTATAAGTAGACAAGCAAGGAATTCAAGACAGCACAATATTAGAATATAAACTGTGCAAATAAAGTAATCACACTATTTCCAGATATCAAAAAACCTTAGCTTCTTAGTACTGTCACCCTTAATATTCAGTAGTCAAACAAAATTATCTTTACTTCAAGATTATTAGTCTTGTTGCATTCTTATTGATGAAAAATGTATGGGGATTTTAACACACACACACACAAAGAGGTATTTGCAAGTGCTTTGGTTTAGAAATAGAATGGGCTTTCTAGGCATATACAGTATGCAATTGTTACGGTTTAATGCAGCATGACACAGCCATTCACTCACTTCCTCGTCTCAGTGGGATAGGAGAGACAATGGGTAAAAAATTGTAGATCTCATGGGTTGACATAAAAACTAAGACAGAAAATAAAAGGGAAAATAATAGTAATGTTAATGGTACATTCATTGTAAACACATGTGTTTAATCACATACATGTGTTTACAAAAAAAGTGGTGTGAGATGCAATTGCTCTCCACCTACAGACCACTGCCCAGGTAGTCTCTGAGACGACTCCCCACAGTTTTATTGTTAAGCATTATATTTAGGGTATGGGATATCCCTCTGGCCACTTTAGGTCAGCTATTCCAGTTCTGTCCTTCTCCCAGCTCCTTGTGCTCCCTCTCTGTCAGGAGCTCGTAGGGCAACACAAGAAGTTGAAATGTCCTTGGCTCTGTGCAGCACTGCTGAGAAGGAAAACCATTGGTGTGTTATCAACATTGTTTTACTCCTAAATCCAAAACCTATCATCATACCAGCCACTATGAAGAAAATTAAGTCCAGATAGATAAAACCAGGACAGTAATGTACTTAAATTATTTGCATACGTCCAACTGTTGTAATAAGCTATTTAATTTGGAAAACAAACAAACAAAAACCCCTTCATTGACCCCTTCATTGATCCCTCCAAAAGGAGGATCAAGCAAATAAAAATATCTTCAATTCAGAAGTTCAGAAAGAAAAGAACATTTCTTTACTACACATCTCTTAAGTACAGTCTTCATGGGTTTATAATTAGAACACCTATCCATTCCTCTTGAAATATTTTTTCAGAGATGGTAGCAATGATTTTTCATCAAGCCAGGAAAAATAAAAAATAAAAGGTACTGAGAAGGCCAAGTCTACTTTTTTTCATTCCTAATTCAGGAGAATTCAAAAAGGAACTGAAACTTAAAGCAGATGAAAAGCTACTGATACTTGATTTGGTTGGGTTGAGATCAATTTACTCAATTGCTATTGAGTGTAACTAAATATGTGATATTTTATAAAGATGTTAGGGAATGCGATAGGTATTATATATTACTCTTTTCTTCTCTGTATATTCTACACATATGATCACCTTTGACTAGAGCTGACTCTTTACCTTGGTAGATCTGACAGAAAAAAATCTGCTTTTATAAATAACATCAGAAATGCAACCTCTCTTTGTCTGCCCCCGGAGTCTTCTTAGAATTGAATAGAAACATATTTTCCAGTGTCACAAAATACTTTCTGCATTGTGAGCCCTAGAGTAAGCACATCAAATCAATAATTGCTTAACCATATGCCTAATTAACCTAAAAAAAGCATACCTATTTTGAAACTACTGCATGAGTTCTTAAAAAATAGTTAAGTGGTTTCTGGAGTATTTCCTCCTTTCTGTGTCTCCTGTACACTGCTATCTGAAGCACAAAAAATGCTCATCTTAAAATTAACCCATGAATCTGAGTCTAAACATACTCACTGTTTGAATCACGGCATGTGACAAGATGGTTTTTCCTATCTGTGAGATTACATAACACCTGATACAACATCAGATAAGATGTTCCATGATGTGGCCTTCAGATGTGTGGTGATATATTGCAAAAGAGATTAAGAGAGTATATAAGGATTGCTTGCTAGACACATTTTCCAATAAAAGCAGTAAAGACCAAATTAAACCACAAAGCCACTAAATTACAGAGTGGTTCTTCGTGCAAATGCTTTATGGGACAACCCTGATACAAATCCGAAAAAAAAAAAGAAAAAGAAAAAAAAAAAAAAAAAAGAAAAGAAAGAGAGTGTTGAAATAGATATGTACTTTCATATTTTCAGAATAATTTTGCCAGCATTGTTTTTCGTTATTCTTTGATCATTTATTTTTCATTTTGAATTAACTGAATACTTTATTTTAAATTGCTAGAAAAAATGACAAAAAGGCAGGAGCTTCTCAGTGTTCCATCAAAAACCTGGTCACAAGTTTCTTTGTTTCTCAGTGGATAAGAATGTAGTCATGTTTCTTCCTAGTCTCATGATTTAAGTTCTACTAATATACTAATAAATAATCGATTCCAAATAGAATTTGTTTTGTCAATTGAGTCATGCTTTATTTTATTTTATTTCTTTTTACGAAGATGTTAAGCTGATCAGAACATATCATCCTCCCTTACTATGCAAAACATTTTTCTTCCTTTTTTTTCTTTTCTGCTTCATTCTCACTGAAAAAAGGGCAGCCTTCCATATCAATGCTTTACTCACATGAATGAATCAATTACAACTCAATTATAAAGTATAGTAAATAACTGTAATCATATAAAAAAAGTTGTTCAAGTTTCTTTTATGATTTTTTCTATCTGTGGATGTAAGTTAATCGGTCTTGATTCATTGTTTTCTGTGCTGGGTGGATTAAGTTTACACAATGAGTGTTATTACCCATCCAAATAATGCCATATAAAAATTGCCATATAAAAATTGCATTGATTTACATATTCCTGTGGGCTACATGACGACTCCTTGCAATTATAATGTACAGTTCTGAAGGCTCTGAGTGAGAGACTTGGTGACAAATCCTGGTCATTCCTTGTTCCTTTTCATGAGCTACAACTCTCCACAACAATCTTTTTCTCTTTTTCCCCAAAATCATACTGGAGATGTGTTTTTGTTTGTTTGTTCTGTTCTTTTTTCTGATGCATTTGTTTCTATTTTTCTACTTTTGTCTTTGAAACTGTATTATATTTGGTCTGTATTACTCTTTCTCTTTCTCTGAAATTTGACTGGGTACAGAGTTAAAAGCAGAATGTATTTGAGATTTACTATTCTATAATCTGGTGTGAAACCACAGTTCTTTACTTCAGTTTCAGCATACACTTCAGTTAAAATTTAAAAAGTCTTATAAACTTGTATTTGGACATTTTCACATATTTAAAACATACAAAGTAATTTTTATTTCCCTCAGAAGACTTATCAATGTCAGTGTATATCGTTCAAATATGATTATGACTATATGTAAAAGGCTTTTCAATGACCATAGTCATTGGATCTGTGATCTATATGATATGAATAGAAGATTAAAAAAAGAGCAAGTTAGCAATAGATTTCAGGTAATATACAGGAAAAAAAAGGACAAATTTAAGCATATGCATATAACAGTCAACAGCAATTTTCAAAAATAAAAGAATTCATGGAGCAAAAATAAATGCCATAAATGCCATCTAATGTTTTGGAATACATTCTATATATGAATTAATTTATCCTTGCATCTCAACTCCCTTCTTCTTTTAAGAATGGACTTAAGAAAGGCCACAGAATCTTGACCGTGACTGACAGATAGTGATAATTCCTTTGGTATCAGGACAGGGCTGTCTTGTCCTGTTAATGAACAATTAATCATTAGGAAAATGAATTTGCAAAATAAGCTTTTCTGTAGTATCAGCAAATAAATTGAAAGCCTTGATTATTTGTGAAATACTATGCATCAACATAGATTTAGTTATACAATTCAGTATGTTTAATAATTTCTTTAATATTAGAACCTTTTCAAGTATTTATATACATACATGTATATATGTGTATATTTTACAATATGTATTCATTAAATTATACATTCATTGTATTCCACTTCCCAAGGCATTTAAACAGATTAGGAAATTAACCCAGAATGCAATATTCTTTAAAGGTCATGCAGTGAATGGGAAGCTGAGTTGAGAAGGGAAGATGCATTAATGCTTGAATGTCATAGCTCAAAAATCCTCAGATAAAAACTTTGAATTAAAGAACTGAGGAAATGATGTTACTCTAAACATTTTCTTTTTTTTTAAACTTTATTTATTTATTTTTAAAGGAAACATCCTATATAACTACAAGCCTTGTTTTTTTTTTTTTTTTGTTTGGTTGGTTTTGTTTGTTTGTTTATGTTTTGTTTTGTTGGTGTTTTTTGTTTGTTTGTTTGTTTGTTTTGCTGGTGTCTAGTGAGTAAAAGGAAGGCTTTTAAAATATTAGTTTAATCTTGAATGTGAAGCAACAACTTAAAATTAGCCCTTAGTTTTAATATTAATCAGTTGGAAAGAAAAATACTACTGTAATTCAAAAGACTGATGAAAATTGTCCAAGTTGTCAACAGACAGTGAATAGTTTAAGAAACAAATGCAAGAGAAACAAACTTTTTTTTTTTTTAAATAGGCTCTGTTCCTTCCTAGGGGATTAGTTTGTTTGTTTGAAGTTTTAAAGGCCAAATGGAACTGAGCTGCTGTGGGTAATCTCCATATACAGTAAAGTAACTATAAAAAAATAATTAGCTTTAAAAAATCTGTATGTTTTAGGGTCTGTGTGCTTGAGATGTTTTGCAAACCAGTGACTTGTCATGCTAGTCTGCAAGCAGTCAGCACAGTACCCTATCTACTGCATCCTTCTGAAGAAGTACAGTGGTCTAGATTTCCTTCCTAGTGAGGAATCATGCTTTATGAATTCTTACATGAGAAAGTAGAACAGTTTATGAAATGTATTTAGCAGAAGGGCATTAGATCAGAAATCTTGTTAGAACTCTGTTGCCCCAATTTGTTGCAAGGGAGTTGGACTAGGTGATCTTTGAAGACGCCTCCAACTCTAATGATTCTTTCATTCTATGGTAGTGATGCACAGAAAAAGCAAAAAAACAATGAAGAAGCACCCAGTTAAAAATGTAATAGTGAATATTTTGCTTCATCTACAAAGGGGAATGCAATGAGTCAGGACCTATTCCAACTCCTGCTTTTAATCCACAGAATCATTGTGATTATATCACTGTTTTTTGTAGAAAACAATATAACATTTTTACTGGTTCCTTTTTCTTGCCTGTTTCTATATTTTGACTTGTGTGTTGCGTTGAGTTTAATACTTGATGACTTCCTAAAAGAGTATGAATTTAGGAAACTATAAATTCAAATGACCAGTAATAAAATGTAAAATCTTCACTTTATATTTCAAATCCAAATAGTTTCACAGGTGAGAAAAATTATTATGCAGTAAGTGGCTATTTAAATTAATCATCCAATGAATGCATATATATAACATTATCTTCAGTTGTTAAGTTACAGTGAATTTAGCACTATGATAAAAAACATTAAGTACTAGATAAGTACAAGTTTGCAAGCAGTACGGTTGGCTCTTGAGGAATGAGAAACTGCAGAGATATCTGAATACATCAGAGCATAGGAGAATCAGCAATAGCATGAAATTCAACAAAGGAAAATGCCCAGGTTCTGCACCAGGGGTGGAGTAATTCTTAGTTCTCTTTCAGCCTCTTTATGATTTTGTTATTTGCTTAACTGTTTTAACAGGAGGTAAAGCAGTATTGAGATCCATCTCTACAAGTCTGTTTAACTATTAACAAGTTCTTACTAGAAGGAGGGAAAAAAAAAAAAAAAAAGTAAAAAATCATTGATTGTTCGACCAAGTGATGGAGTTTTAAGCGTTGATATCCTTACTCTACTAATTTCTGTGTAAACTCTATGGACAAATGTAGTGAAGTGAAGGTCAGAAGGAATTATTTTTCATAAGAACCAAGGGGCTTAATTACATTCTTTTTCTAGGTGTATATACTTGGTTTAAATACACGTTTTCTTTTTTTTTTTTCTTTTCTTTTTAATAACAAACACTGGTATAATATGTAATTTAATTCCTGATGTTCTACTGAGATAAAATATACTAAAATATACTTTCATTGGATGGAGCTTGTTACTGGTAAAGTAGGAGCAGAATCTACCCTTCATAATTAATTACTGCAATCATTCAAAAGGCTTCTCTTTTCATTGCTACACTTAATTTCTTAGTGTAATTATACTTTCAGCGAATCTCTCCAAGAAATGAAATCACAGAATCATCCAGCTAGTAAGAAGTTCTAATTTCTCTTATTCCTGCTGAATATAATTTACAGTACACGTATGTTAAGGTCAAAATGTAATTAGCATGTACTCTTAACAGAAAGCACCCATTCACTAAAGTATATGTTATTAATCTAATTATCTATGCTTTTTTATTGATGCTCTGGACAATAATCCACTATCCATATAATAATCCATGCAGAGACTATTTATTACATACATGAAAGCAAAAGTATTTATCATGCATGGAGAGACAACCATGTTGTAGTGATTCTATATCATTGATCACATATTCTTATCACATTAAACAATGTAGAAACAGTATGGGGCTTCAAATTAAATTTAAGGCAAAAATTAAATAAATTGCCACACTAAAGTTAGCAAAAAGATTATGTATTTGCATTGCTGTAGATCACAGAATCACAGAATTGTAGGGGTTGGAAGGGACCTCTAGAGATCATCGAGTCCAACCCCCCTGCCAAAGCAGGTTCCCTACACCACGTCGCACAGCTAGGCATCCAGTCGGGTCTTGAATATCTCCAGAGAAGGAGACTCCACCACCTCCCTGGGCAGCCTGTTCCAGTGAATATCCAGATGATATCTGAATCGTAATTGTGGCTTTCCCAAATATGAAAGTGTGATTTTGAGCATAAACTGACATTGCAGACAAGGCTTGTGCTACACAAAAAAACCTGATTCCCTTATTTTAAATGCTAATGATACCATGAAGTCATAACACTGAATGTTCAAACATCCTGTCGCTTTTAAGACAAATTAACCCTAATCTAAGAAAATGCCCCCTCCCACTTACACTGTGACATTTAGGGACAATCAGAAGTGTCTGACCTCTTGCTGTCTTTTCTAATTACTCAGTGAATTTCAAATTTCAAATCTGAAATTAATTTATCTTCTTGTATATGAAGGGGAAAAAAAATTGAGCTACATGAACTAATTTCTTCTCCCTGTTAACAATGAATACTGAGAAAAAATATGTTTCATACAAGCAAGCAGTAGGTAGGAAATTATTTGTATAGTTTACTACATCTTGTCATAAGAATCTCCTGATGATAATTTGAATGGCTTGGTTTTTTGGTTGTTGTTGTTGATGTTTTTTGTTTGTTTGTTTGTTTTTGTTTTTTGGTGTTTTTTGTGATTTTTGTTTTCCATGTAATGAATTTTAATAGCCCTATATTTTAACTCGCTTTTTGTTCTCTTTTATTGTCAAGTCATAGAATCATAGAATCGTGAAATGGAAGAGACCTTTAAGATCATCTAGTTCCAATCCTCTCCTTTAGGCAGGGACACCTCTCACCTCCCACTACACCAGGGTGCTCAAAGCCCCATCTAGCCTGGCCTTGAATGCTTCCAAGGGGGATTGGGAGAGGGGGGGAAGAAAGAGAAATTATATATCATTTCAATAAAGAACATCAGATAAATATAAATATGTAATATATATTTATTTACAGATATGTTCTTTTTTGTTAAAAGCTAGTATCAGTCAAAAGAAGATATTTGTATCAATCAAATAATGGACTCCTACTCTTCCCTTTTTCCGAAAGCGTCATTTTCTTCTGTGTAGACCGTAGTAGCTTTTTAGGTCATGCATGCTGTCAGACTGATTTTGCATATTACTTTGTTTGCTTTTATTCTTTCCTATTTAGTTTTTACTTTTGGCAGTCTCACTTGCTGTCTTTTCACCAGCATGGTATTTGTGACCATCAATGATTAATAGGATGTCTTTATTTTTTTATTCTCTTTCACACACAATATATATATATATATATATATATATATATATATATATATATATATTTGAATGTTCTTCCTTTTTCCAGCTTCTCCTTGGTATTTTTTGTATCTATATGGCAAAATTCAGAACCATAGGTAAACAAAATTCATGCTTTCATCTGCATGTTGTAGTAAATGAAATTGTATTGAATTTCATAATATAAAATATAACCTCAGGTAATCTTTCATTAAAGGAACATACTACTATTTTATTTTGAAACATTCTCCAAACCCTTAAAAATTATCTACTGATGCAGTTTGAAGTATGACATAGGGCAGTGCTATTGAATCTATGTTTAGTGAGAATATGAATACATATGTAGCGTACACATATATAGCTTGAATGTGGATCTATTATAAATCCAGGAGGTATCCCAGAATAATGCATTTTCTGTAGCCTTGATGGGCTAGTACCAGAAAAATAAGGTGAAATTGTAATTCCATTATCATAAGCAGTTTTAGGAAGGAAGAAGGGAGAGGAAGGAAAAAAGGAAAGAAAAGAAAAAATACATTAAAAAATCAACTAAGTTATGTAAGGAAAAGAATGTCAGAAATAGTACTGAAGGATAAGTAAACTTATTTCTAATCCAGGAGAGGAAAAAAAAAAAATAAAAAAAAAAATCACTCAAGATTTAATTATCCATCTGTCTCATCATTCTCTCTAAAGTGCTTCTGAGCAGCCAATATTCATGGTATCCAGGGACCATGTGAGACTTTATATAGGTTATCAGTACTTCCAAATAAATTATAAATGAAAGAAAAAGGTGATGGGGTGGTTTTCCTGGCACTGTTCTATAAATCTAGGAAAACTTATTTCTAATAAGATCAGCAGGGCTGATAGCTTGCCCATTGTAAGCTCTGTAAGAACTCCTTTGTAATCTCGCCACAGACTCAACACACATTAGCTGTAGTTCTCTGGATACCTGTAATATATGCTTAAATTTCTTGTACTTAGAAATCAACCCATGTTTGGAGCTCAGTTGTGTTTTAATACAGACCATAATTTATAGCACACTGTGTCAAATACCTGATAAGCAATTTCTACCGATGCTTTTTTCTTGGAATTCAAGTCCCAGTAACAGTAATGATTCATACTTCATCTCTTCTTTCAGCTTATTTTCCTGGTTTTGTTTCCAATATTGGTATATATCTATTTAATTTCCTTGCTCATTTTGGCACCTCTTCTGTTGCTTAGTATCTTATGACTATTTAATTAAGTTCCACGTGGTTCTACAAAGGAATTTTTCTGTATATTTGTACAAAGATTAATCTACTTATGATCTACATTGTATCAGCATCTAGCCATGTTCGTGATTTGTTAAAACTGTTTTACTACTCTGTTTTTAAGCAATGTGGTTCAAGAGAGACAGATTTAGAAAGCTCCAAATGTATTCTTGTGCTATTGTATTAAAATATAATGTCTACAAGGACAAACAGAGCTAAATTGAGTGAGTTGATTGATTTGTCCCAAATTATGTATCTCTACATTTATTCTACTGTTATTCAGTTCTAGTCAATAGCCTCCCACTTCAGCAATGAAATGCCTTGTTATCAGTAACATAAGTTTTTAACACAGCTAAATTCATTCTGTTGTATTTAGAATTCTTCAGTGTCATCTTTCATGGCTTTTGCTTTATGTTTATATGGTTGGATAATCCTGAGGAGGATTTGAACAAACAGCAATAGCTGGATTTATTTATTAATTTATGATGTCAAGAGGAGTTCATATTCAACTTTCTTAATCAAATTCCTTCCTGGAATCATAATTTGAAGAGGACTATACGTGTCTAAGCTCTTGCAGTCTATCTCCAGAAGAAAGGGATACAGTTTCTGCACAGATAGTTCATATCAATGAGAGGACCAGGTTTCCTAGGCTTTTTGTTTAATTTTCACACAAAGTAGGAAGATTTTACTATAAAGATGTTGCTCCTGAATGTTCTACTTTGATTGGTGTTTGGACATTACCAATTGTAAATATTACTGTTTCTGACATTCCTCATTACCCTCCATATTCAGATGAGCTTACTTTAACTTTTAAACATATCTGTCACACTTAAGTAGACCAGGTCCCAAACCCAAATGAACATTTTTGGTGAAGAAAGAGTTTTAAATCCCGTCCATGGCTGAACAGTCCATTTCAAGTGGCATTTTGAGGTTGAACACCTCTATTAATTATTGTGCTTGAAAACCAAAAGTATTTGAAGACAGTAAATATATTATGTAGCCATTACCAATTACTATTCATGTATACTCTATTATCTATAAATAAGCATTCATCAGACAATGTGCAGCGTTAGTACTAGTACACAGCATAGTTCAGATTTACATCTGAGAGACGTGAGCAAATAACTCTTGCTGTGTCACTACTGCATCCTCACATTCCCTTTATTCATAATCAAGAGAAACATTCTTCACTGTTTTCCTTCTTTCTTTAGAATATTCGCACACATATAATTTGTTGAGCTTTTTATTATTGACTTTAGCATACAATAAATAGTCTACTCACTCGTAATAATATAGATGCTCTGAGGGAATGGAAGATATAATTGTTTTCTCATTTCAATTTTTATGCTCATCATTATCCATCATATACCAAAATTACAAAACAAACAAAACATGATTAGGGCACCTATGTAGTTGCACATAACCTATCTTAACTGTTAAAGGAAGGTTTATTCTAAACATCTATTTTTAGAACTGAGAATAACTTATGAAATTAAAGTAGCTTATTGGAGGACTGATTATTTTGCAATTTAATTACATGTATGGAAGTAGAGTTTTTTCTTACTCTTACAATATCAGTGCATATAGCATTGCATTACCCTGGAGCTTACAATCCTGACAGGAATGCTTTTGAAGAACAGATCCATCAGAATTATCCTCTGTCTTGTGAAGAGGAGAAAACAGTATGCAAATGAGACTCTTAAATGCCTTATTCTGCCTGAGAGTTATTAAAACTAGCTGCTTTTTTAGGATAAAAAGGAAGATACACATCTTAGTTTCAGTATTCATCATGTTGCATCTATCATCAAACCAGGGTTTAGTGGTATGCTTTATATTCTTTTCTCTCACACTTAATTTAAAATCTTCCATAATGCAAATATCCTTTAATTATCTTGCTATCCTTAGCTATTTTATCTATCTAGTATTACAGTTCAAAAAATGCATTGCGTGTGGTTTTCCAATATTTTGAACCATAAATATGCATATTTGCATGTATATTGAGTGCACACACATGTTTAATATAGAATATACATATTATACATGTTTAATACATGTTATACATGTTTAATGTATAATTTCCTCTACGTAGATTATATATGGTTAATGTTTTTATTATCCATATGTAAGAGATTAGTCTTTCATACCATAGACTCAAAGCTTGCTGAAAGACACAGGTAACAAGTCCAAGGAAGTCCTTGGGCAAGGGTTGAGAAATACTTTGTCTGAGGGACACAGGTGGACAAGGCCAGGAGAAATGAGAGAGAGATAAACTGCAGATGAATGGCCAGGAAGCAGCCTTTTGTGTCTTATTTCCAGGACTGTGGCCATCTCAGAGAGTGCTGCACATGACTCTTACCCACAAACTCACGAATGCACATAGGCAGGAAAAAGGAGGATAAAAGAGGGATCAGCAACCAGGAAGATAGGGTTTCTGACATTGGATTCCTCACAACATGTTGCCTACATGATGAAGAAGAACAAGAAAGGTTCCTGACATCAAATTAAGAAGAACAAGAAGGTGTCTGCCATCAGTTCCCTCACTACAGAAGTCCTGCTCGCTGATGGACTCTCCTGGACCTGCTACCTGAATCCTGCTGCCTGGTCCTGGACTTACCCTGTGGCTCCTTCCTGCTACCCACTTGCTGCCCAAGGCCAGCCACGCTGCTGCTGCTGCCCTCCCCCCCTGCACTTTTGCCTTGTATCATCAGAACGTCTTGCAATGGGACTGCTGCTATAAAATACTTTTGAAAGTAGAAAACTAGATACAACACACTTTGAGAAAAAAAGAAGACAAATTTCTCTCAGTGTCTGTTGTTCCTCCCATCTGACTTTCTAGGAAGATAGAAATTGTAGGTTTTTATGTGATTACTAAATCTAAACACTTTCTATTCCGGATAGCTACCTGAGTATTTTTATGAACTTAATAAGCTAAAAAGGTTGATAAATCTTTGAAATACATCAATTTTATGTAGTAAGCTTTTGCCAGTGAAATCTAAAATATTCAGTATTTTTTTTTGCAGGACACTTCATCTTAAAATTATACTTTCAGACTACCAACTAGTTCTTAAGGTACTGCAGACCATTCCAGTTTACAGTAGACAGATAACTGACAGTGCACTTGCAGTATCCATACATTCACTGAACATAAACATTTTTCAGATGAGATCAAGCTTCAGAATCTGAACAAAATTGTAGCCAAGGAGCCCAGAAGGTCGTATAACAGTCAAATCCGCAGTCCCAAGTGATGTGCTTACAGTAGCACTCTATCTGAAATCATACTGGCTTCAAAATTAGATCTGTAAATCTAGAGGTGTAAAAGAAAATATGTGTTCTGAATCCTCCATACACAATTAGGTACACATTTTTCAGTAATAACACAGATGAAGGATTGAGGAAGAAAGGTAGATCTGCGTGCAAGACTGCAAGTAGACTTATTTTATCAGATAGCACTTTATCACAGAATAAATCCCTCTCGTTAATGCTCAGAGACACATTCTCTCTTATTTACTGTCTTTCTCAGTCTTACAGTCTTAGATGCATAGTGGTAGTCGATACCAAAGAAAAACGATGAATATGTCTATTATACTGGTCTAGTGGAGTTCATGGGATCTAGAGCATTTTGCTAGAAGGTAGAAAAAAATATTTGCTGGAACATTATGTGACCGAAAGTTTGTGTCCAGACTCCCACTTTTACACACAGTGAAACCAGTAAATTTATCTTGAGGTAAAATCAACAGATATGGCAACCAGCTTTTAATGACTAGATTTGCAAATATGCACTTTTTGGCATGGAGGTTAACTGTGCCTTGGACAGGATCAGTTCTCTAAGTCCAATCAGTTGAATCTATGTACAATTTTCTTTATTTCAACTAAATTATCAGAAGAAGGTAAGGCAAAATCAATCAATAAATTAATTAATAAATTAATAAATAAATAGAAATAGATCACATTCTGCATTCCTTTATCTGGATAGTAGGAACACCATTAGTTCTGTTTTGAACTTATACTTGTCCACTGCTGGGAATACTTCCTATATCTTGAGACACTATTTAGCCCATTATCTCTATGTACTCATGTTAAATTTATGCACGTATACTGTTTAAAGTAATTTTTGTCTGAGTACAAAGTTTTTAAAGGACAAAATAGATAATGTAATTGCAGCAAATCAATCTTCTTTTCCCCAGACACTGAAAAATAAAAGCATGTTAAGTAAATATTAACAGTATTCTTGATCTTGAGAGTTTAAATTGATTTTTGACCGTGAATGAATATCAGAAGTGTTTGAGAACAGATTATATGGTTACAGCTGTTACTTACTTTTTAATATTTAACATAGAGTTCATTTTACCATAGCTTTTTGCATGCATAATAAAAAGGATATTTACTTCTAAATGCATAGTATATTTAATATACATTTATTACGTTACAGTCTTTCTCTTCTTTATTGAGGATTTTTTGTTTGTTTCTTTTTTATCCCTCTTCAGTGTAAATTATCCTTCAAAGTAAGCATACTGAATTCTCTTGCCTAAAGTTCTATGGATTTTTCTAGAAATGTAGAATCATGTATTTGTTTGGGTTGTGAGGGTCCTTTAAAGATCATCCACTCCAACTCCCCTGCAATAGGCAGGGATTATGTTGCCCAGGGCAACCAACATGGTTTTAAACATATCCAAGGATGGGGAATCCACAACTTCTCTGGACAATCTGTTCCAGTGTCTCACTTCTCTCAGCAAGAGCAGTTTCTTCCTTTTATGCAATCTAAGTCTACCCAACATCAGATTTATACTATTATCCCTTGTTCTGTCACAACAGGCACTGGTTAAAAAAAAAAAATAAATAATAATCCTTTGTCCAGCACTCTTATAAACTTACTTTGTATACTGAAAGGCTGCAATAAGGTCTCCTCAGAGGCAGCTCTTTTTCAAGCTAACAAATCACAACTCTCTCATACTTTCTGCACAGAAAAGATATTCTAGTTTTTTCATTTTCATGGCCCTCCTCTAGACTCATTGTAACAAGCCCATGCCTTTTCTGTAATTCAGTACTTGTACTATATTGTAATTCAGTATCACTATTTAGTTTCTGTGGTTTAGTCAGTGACATTGCAACAGTAAAACTAGCAAATATCCAGCAATTCTTAAAAGTATCAGAATTGGTGGAAAGCTTAGATGCAGTACCTGTATTTCCCTACAATTATTTATTGAGCAGAGATAGATTGGTGAAATCACTTATAGATTGTTTTTCTGCAATTATAGATTGCAGAATATTGAGATAGATATGTGAGTTGAGCGTAATTTATATTGTTAACATAAAATTAGAAGCATTCTTTTCTGAAAACATGTACTTCTTGCACAGATGCAAACAGACTAAAGAAGGTAAAAATTGTCACCTATTCAGTGAGAAAACTAAACAAACAAAAAACAAAAAAAGCAGGAAGGTTTGCTGTCTTCTGAAAAGCAAATGGTGTGACAAAATCAGGACAGAATATTTTAGTGAATAAAACTATATCAAGATATATATAAATTTATATATAAATATATATATATAAAATATATAAATAATATATACATTGAGAATTAAGAAATTTAAGGCCACCACTGAGTTTACTTTCAGACAGTCCTTGTTGTTTCAGTTTATTGTATCATGAGTTATTTAACAGTCTGATATTTCTTTTTCTGTTTTTTAGTTCCACCAATAATGGAAATAACAAGATCATATTGTCTGTTTAGATGTTGATTGCCAATGGTCCAGGATTTACCCTGTGTATGTGTAGCAATATATGGCTAAAGACATTGTTGCTACCATATCGATGATCTCTATAGGTCCCCTCCAACCTCTACAATTCTGTGATTCTGTGACTCTGTGATATGTAACATAATATGTTAATTAATAATCAAGGCCATCAGTATTTCTCAGAAAGAAAAAAATGACAAAACCTCTGCATAGCCTCAGAGATGTAAGCGGTTAAGGCATATGGCTTGATAAACTCTTTTTTAAATGAGATAAAATAATAGAGTGAAACAACTGCTCTGAGTATTTTACAGTCTTCCATCAACACAACTTTGGAGTGTCCTAAGTATTTTAATACATGTACAAAACAATACTTATTTGGTTGGCTGGTAAGCAATTTTTTTTTATATTTCTTGTTGGTAGCTAGAAAACTGATGCGAAAACATGAAGTTATTTGCTGCTGTCACGGTAAAACACTCGCAGAGTAGGAAGTTAGATAATTCTTCAAAGAAAAGGTACAGAGATGTGCACTGTTCTTCAGTGAGCAGACATGAAAAAGTCTCTAATGAAAAACAAGATTTATCATTTGCATTGCACAATTCTTCCATGAGTGTGACAGGCTAGATCCTCTCTGTCATGTATTTGATTTAGAAACTTATTGAGATACACAGCTACTTCACAGCAGCCAGATAAATCTGGCAGATATGATTAAGTGAGCATAAGGCTTTCTAAGATTCTGTAAAATGCATACCACTTTCTGATTGCCCTCACTCAGTATGTGAGTGGCGCTGAAATCTCTCATCTCAAATGAACATCATATTTGCCCAAGCATTCTATTAATGTGAATTCAGATTATGAAAAGCCACATGAAATCATATTTTCCCAGACTGAGATTTACTGAAAAGAGGCTGGAATAGAATGTCATCACTGAGAGGAAAACACGGGAACATAAAAAGCTTAAATGCATTGCTGCAGGGATTCCTCCTACTTGCTGAATGCATGGTTCAATATAGTAGTGATATGCTTTATCCCACATCTAGCCAGCTATGTCAAGGAACAGCATAGCTGTTGGCTTACTCTTACCTAGCTGGGCATGATTCCTAGGAAAATACTAGCACTCTTGTAGCATTATTGCACTGATCCTTGTATTTCACCATACTCCTGTGATCAAAATTCTCATTGCCACTTCATAAGTTCAGGTATGGTAACTAGGGAGTGAAAGCAAGCGTTCTGTTTCATCTCAACTACATATCCTAGTACTGCAAAAGAACAACAATTTAGAAAATTACATATGAAAGAAGAGACACTTGTGACTGATAAATATGATTTGAGTGTAAGATTACTTGACATTTTTTTAACTTTGGGATTGATTATGGTAGCTATGGTGTCCTGGAATTTCACAGGTAAATATAAATATAAATCCACTATGTTCTAATGCATCTTCATCTTTATCACTGCATGCTGTTTTGGGCAAAATTATGACATAAAACTATTAGGGAGCATCCAGAGGAGGGTGGTGAAGATAGTGAGAGATCTAGAGGGCAAGACAAATGAGGAGAAGCTGAGGTCCCTTGGTTTGTTCAGCCCAGAGAAGAGCAAACTGAGGGGAGGCCTCATGGCAGCTGCAGCTCTCCATGATGAGAGCAGAGAGACATTGCCAATCTCTCTGATGACAGTGACAGAGCCTGAGCGAATGGCATAGAGCTACATCAGGAGAGGTTTATGTTGGATATTAGGAAAAGATTCTTCACTAAGAGGACTGTCAGGCATTAAAAGAGGATCCCTGGGGAAGTGGTAAAGAACCCAAGCTGCTGAACTTCAAGTAGAATTTGGACAATGCTTTGAGGCAGGGGGGTTGAATTTTATATGGTCCAGTATGGAACCAGGAATTGGACTCTTTTAAATCCCTTCCAACTCAGGATATTCTATCATTTTAGTCAATGGCACTATGAAAGGCCAATGAGCAGACTGAGGAAGAACTTGCACCATACTTTACCTTACTTGACATATTTGCTCATTTCCAGAAGGTTCTGCTATGACCAGACTAGATATAACAGGATCTCCGTGGTTACTAAGAAGTCTTTATGAGTAGTTGCCTCTAAATAATATATTTTTACTGAAGGGAATAGCTACATAGAAAAAAATATGTCTAATAATTTAACACAGCAAATCTTTCTATAATTCTGTTTTGATGCTCTTTTTGTTTTTTGGCTTTTATTAGAGTAAGACAATCCATTAGTTTTTGTTTAAAGATGGACATTCTATTGGAGATTGTTATTATAATAAATAAATATAAAATAAATATTAAAAGTAATAAAAATAAATACAAAGAACACAAGATTCTTCCTTCCTTCCTTCCTTCCTTCCTTCCTTCCTTCCTTCCTTCCTTCCTTCCTTCCTTCCTTCCTTCCTTCCTTCCTTCCTTCCTTCCTTCCTTCCTTCCTTCCTTCCTTCCTTCCTTCCTTCCTTCCTTCCTTCCTTCCTTCCTTCCTTCCTTCCTTCCTTCCTTCCTTCCTTCCTTCCTTCCTTCCTTCCTTCCTTCCTTCCTTCCTTCCTTCCTTCCTTCCTTCCTTCCTTCCTTCCTTCCTTCCTTCCTTCCTTCCTTCCTTCCTTCCTTCCTTCCTTCCTTCCTTCCTTCCTTCCTTCCTTCCTTCCTTCCTTCCTTCCTTCCTTCCTTCCTTCCTTCCTTCCTTCCTTCCTTCCTTCCTTCCTTCCTTCCTTCCTTCCTCTTTCATTTGATAAATGTTGATATTTTAGCAATTTTCTTTGCAGTTGTAATCTTAATTGTGCTCAAAAGACCACAGTTAATTCTATATTCCAAATGAAACTTGAAAAGTAAAAATTCAATCGTATTTCACTTTATCTGTGGGAAATAACTTGAATGATGTACTGAAATTGCGTTTACTTTTCCAGAAATTCTCTGCCAAATAACATTTATATTTCCACTATTTTCATCACATCAATATGATAGGACAGGAAAGTAAAACAAAACAAAACAAAAGAACAACAACAAAAAAACCCCAATACATTATTGTTATTTTAATTATGAGAAATGTAATATTAAGTTGCTTTGAAAGTGTACTGTCTGGTAACATTGTAATAGTTCCATGTATATATGTATATAGCTGTGAACATATTCATGGCAGAAAAATGCATTATTATTCAGTTATGTTTTTACATTTTAGACAAGCTACCAGATATTGATTTGTTTTGCACAGACACACAAAAAAGTGAGATTTCAAAAGAGATTTCAATATTATTGTGATAATTTGTGTTTGGAAAAGTTGCACTATGTGCACATATGCATAGGTCGCCCTGAAAGTAATGCCTCCTATTTCCATGGAAACTACAACAGGTACAAAGAGCACAGTCACATTCTTTGCAAAGAGTAAATTAGTCATTACAAAACAGTGTTTTTCAATATAATTACCATCATTAGGTGACTTGACCTGACACAGATGGTCTTCAGGTCTTCATTTCATGGTGTGACATCTGTGCATGGCCATGTAGAACATGGCTTGTCCTTCACTTTGCTGTCACCACAGCTGAAATACACCACCCACTGCCTCACTGTGCTCACATCCGTTGTTCAGTTTCTGTAAACATTCAGCAAGTGACAATAAATTTCAATAGGTGCAGTTTTTTCTGCTTGGAAGAATTCAGTGACACACCTTTGCTTCATCTGCAATTCCATGTCAGACACCATTTGTCAGACTGCCCCTCTGCTGCCATCTGTCACACAGCAACAAAATATTTGTGGAAAGGTTCAACTTTTATTGCCATACCACCATCATCTACCTCTGACACTGTGGAAAATATATATTCATATATATATATAATATAAATATAAATATATATATATGTATATATATATATAACATTATGAGAAAATTAACCAAAAATTAGATTAGCATGCGAATGCTAGTTTCCCCTAACAGATCAATAGGAATCAACTTAGAATGTTTCTTATTTCCCAGTTCTTGCTCTTGTAACCCACAATAGCTTCCTTCTCCAACATACCACACCAGAGGAAATGGTTACCCAGGTGCAAGGTTTTCTGTGCATCTGCTGTTTCTCACTTTACTAAGAAAAAGTGAATTTACTGTGACAGAATTTACCTTTATTGGAGTTTAGATTCAGGTATGTTTACCATCTATTACAAAATTCCTTTTATTTAAAAAAATAATTAATTAATTAAATTTAAGGGGGGGCTGGAAAAAAAAGCTTTGAGAAAAGCAAGACATATGCCAAGAGGAAACTTCAGTAAAACATAGATTTCCTTTTGCTCCCTATCTCTTTTATGTTTATTCAGAAAACACCACCTTAAATGAACTTCCTACTGATCACCTTGCTGCCGCCTCCCATGTTTCTCTTAACATCCTCTTCCTGAGAACAAAATGCATTTTCCTCTCCCATCTCAAGAGCTTTCACAAAAGTTTGTGAAGCATTTCAGCATGTTTCCAATTTTTGTTTTCTAGGCTGAAATGACATCTGTGTAAATTTCAGAAATTGCTTTTAGCCTCCTTCACAGAATGGAAATCCATTTCCTAGTCTTTGCTCTAATATCATTCATTTTTAAGCTATTAAGCCAATCATCCAAACTGGTAGGAATTTCTCATAGCTTTTTCTTGGAGAAGTACCTTATTCCAACACTGTAACAACCAATTTAATATACTGTTACTTCTATCTTCAGTAGGCTACTTTTTCAAGCCACGTAGGGTTCACTCAGTGTATCTGTAGATTTCTACAACATAACTGTTTCATTTTTGAGCCATAACTTTATTTCATAGGTGGCAGAAAGATCGAAAGAGATTATAAATATTCAGGGCACTATTCACCTATTTTGGATTGAAACTACTCATAACTTAACATTCTCCTTTCCTCTCTACAATTAGGACTACCAAGACACCTAGCTTGTACACTAAAGACAAATGTTAGACTCTAAGAACTGTGATGTTTACATTATAGAGTCAGGAAATAAAATTGAATCACATTAAATCACATTAAATATTGATAAGAACTCATAATTTTGTTCTTCTTTCAGCCTTTCCGGACCAGATAATCATATACAGACATTATTTTGGTATTATATATTCTTAATTCTAAATAATCTCTTCCATATCTTGATGGAAGTCAGGCTGTACTGAAGTTCAGAGTGAAATTTAACTAATTGTCAGTATGATCAGGAGGGAGGTGATCATGTGTGACCTAGCCTTTCAAATTATCTTCTTCAGACACAGAAAGAAAGAGGCATGACAAAGGTACAATTAATTTGTCCAAAATTGATCCTGACAATAATAATAATAAAATAAAATTGACATTTAAAAAAAAAAAAAAAAAAAAAAAAGATGAAAATAAAAGAACTGGATGCTTTTTTTGGTTGTTTGAATAAAGAATATTAAAATATTGTTGCAAGTGACTCACATTGATCAATGAAGTCCAATTCCTGACTTCCCACAGAATTACCTGAAAATTAAATCAAATGTCTCGAATGCACCAGTACAGACTGGGGGATGACCTGCTGGAGAGGAGCTCTGCTGAGAGGGACCTGGGCGTCCTGGTGGACGACAGGTTGGCCATGAGCCAGCAGTGTGCCCTTGTAGCCAAAAAGGCCAATGGCATACTGGGGTGCATTAAATAGAGCGTGTCCAGCAGGTCGAGGGAGGTGATCCTCCCCCTCTACTCTGCCCTGGTGAGGCCTCATCTGGAATATTGTGTCCAGTTCTGGGCTCCTCAGTACAAAAAAATACAGGGATCTCTTGGAAAGAGTCCAGCGGAGGGCCACAAAGATGGTGAAGGGTCTGGAGCTCCCCTATGAGGAGTGACTAAGTGAACTGGGTCTGTTTAGCCTTGAGAAAAGAAGGCTGAGAGGGGATTTGATCCAGGTTTATAAATACCTGAGGTGTGGGGGACATAGTGGTGAGGCTGGTCTTTTTTCAGTAGTGTGTGGGGACAGGACTAGGAGTAATGGGATGAAAGTACAGCATAGGAAGTTCCACATGAATGTGCACAAGAACTTCTTTACAGTGTGGGTGACGGAGCACTGGAACAGGCTGCCCAGGGAGGTGGTGGAGTCTCCTTCTCTGGAGATATTCAAGACCCGCCTGGACGCCTACCTGTGTGACGTGGTGTAGGGAACCTGCTTTGGCAGGGGGGTTGGACTCGATGACCTCTAGAGGTACCTTCCAACCCCTACAGTTCTGTGATTCTGTGATTTTGTGATTCTGTGATTCTGTGAAAATTAAACCAAACATCTGGAAGCATTGTACAAATGTTTCTGGAACTGTAGCAGGCTTGCTGCAGTGATCATTTCCTTGGTAAATCTGTTCTACTGTCCAAACTGTATTGCTTTATACTGGTAGGTTTTTGGGTTTTTTTTTAATTGTGTTTTGTTGTTTTGTTGTTTTTTTTTACTTTTTTTTCTTTTTTTTTTTTTTCCCTGTCTGTTTTCTTTTGTCCTTTTAAGTTTGATTGTGATATGAACTACTTCTATTTCAAATAAACAATTTCTCCTTGGTTTCAGCTTTAAAGTGCAACATTTTACAAGAATTTATTTGGCTCCTAAATGTATTCTTTTATTTACCATCCAGTCATACTTCTGTATCTTTTTATGTGCTTTCCTTCTTCTCTCTTTTCTTTTTCCATTACCTTATATCTGTGAAAAGCATTATCAAGTCTGCTGCCAATTTTTAAAAACTCTTTGAGTTTTGACATTTCAACATTTTCATCTCTTTTCTTTCACACAGTGGTCTTTTATACACTGTTTGTACTTGAGGGAAATCAAAACATAAGGTAGCTATTCTGTGCAATAGCTATTTTGCCCTTTACATTCTGAAATGACATTATGAACAGCACAAAGCCATTACGGATTTTGAAATTCTTTAATATAATGGGTACACAGAAAAATAGTGGATACCAGTCAGGCTATACGTAGCATCTTCTTGCTGGAATGCAATTAACATTTTTGTTCCATTCTGAAACAATTTTAGTGGACCATGCAAGTAGCCAGAAAAGACGTAGATATTTTCAGGAGGAAAATGGAAGTGGATGCCTCAGCATGCTGAAATTTTAATAATTATTTGCAATGACTGTGTTAAGTAATTTCAGACTCCCCCAGTTCAATAATAATAATAATGACTTTTTTTTATTTTATTTTTTTTATTTATTTTTATTTATTTATTTTTTTTTAAGTTTTGTAAAATCTTTAGTATGTTGCTGTTGACAGTTTAAGGGCTGGTTCAGTGCATTTCCATGACTAGTGCGGTGGAGGGATTTCACAAAATCCATGCCTCTGGAAAACTGAAACAGGGCAACCCGAAATAATTAAAAACAGCAGCAACGATCTGAGGAGAAACAAACTAATTTACTAAATATGGAATAGAAATGCAAGATAACACACTATAATACAATATAACTACAACTGAAGCTAATAAATCAAATATAATGAGAGAGTATCTGAAAGCTGTAGGCCTTACAGTAATACTAAAGTGATGCATGCGGTCCAGATGGGCAGCAGAGAGGAGAGGCAATGGAGAAGAGAGAAGATAGGGATCAGGTGATCTTGCCAGGAGTTCTATCTCCTCTTTGACTGCAAAACCTCCTGGGGAATGTAGTTCTTCTCTTCTGGGCAGGTACCTGGAGCTGGAGTGTTAACACTTTAACTCCCAGTGCACTATGTGATTTTACGATGTGGAATACCAGTAACCAAAAATCATGAAACCATGACAATTGCATATAAAGTATATTCATATAAACTAAAAGCTGTAGAAGACATTTCCTACAGAACATTTTTTATCAGCTTTCATGATATTCAAACAAGTTCTATTATCTTGGATTATATACTTTGTTTTTCAAGCCTTGATTAGTAAATAGTAATAACTTTTTCCTTTCATATGACTACACAGCTTATTTCTTTTAGGATCTTGTGATGTAGGAATTAATCAGTTTTGATCACAGTTAGAGACAACATGAGAATTTAAGGAAAATATGGACAAATACTATTTCCATAATATTTGATTTTTAGTTTGTATTCTGAAGATATCAAATTTTATCAAAAGACATACAATATCCAGTTGAAGTGAGAATATATAATTATGCAGAAAGATGCTGTTACCAATCTGATGCTCACCCAGAACTGAAAAATTTCAGAGACTATCTATTCTCCATTTAATTGTCCATATCTCCTTCTTTAATCACTTTAATCATAGAATTTCTTTGACTGGGAATGAAAATAATGATGATAATGATGATGATGATGATGATGATGATAATAATAATAATAATAATAATAATAATAATAATAATAATAATAATAATAATAAATTAGATATAGAATTATCCTGTGGCAAATAATAGCTAAAGTCTCTTAAGTAACAGGGCAGCAAGAATGTAAGTTCAGGAAATAGCTGCAAAAATTGTTTTTGACCTTTTGTCTGTGTCTAACATAAAGCTTTTAGCAGAGAGGTCTCTAGTGTCCATTCAGGACATCTAGTCTCTGAATTTACTGGGGGGGTGGGGATGATGACAGAAAGAAAATAAAAAGGCAGACTCTTCAGCAACTCTAACCTACAGAAACTCAACTTTCAACCAAATACTGCATCTTTCACAATGTCCACTCCTGGTAGAAGAGAAGTTGCCTTACTATTGCTTCTCTCTTCTCCAAATACTCTATGCCCAGCACTGATCCAGAAAGGTACAGCAAGCTATTTGAAATATTACATATTATTATTGGAGTATTACTTATAAAGTTTTTGTTGATAAAGGATAAAAGTTTTATTAGACACTAGGAAAATTTTGAGGGATATTCACAGTACCATATAAAACATCTCAAAAATAATCTGCATAAATCTGCCTTGACTGTTTAGTCACTGTGATCTCACTTTGATTTTTTCCAGACAAAATTCAGATTAAAACAAAATGAAGGGAAGACAGATAGATTTTCTTCTATTTACACTGCTTGGAGATACATGACTTCGAATGAATAAACTGTGCCTCTTCTCATTCTCTCGTATACTATCAGAGGTAGGTGTATTCTCAATATTGTGAATAACTGTAAAGGTTTACTGCTAGAAAATCAGATATTAAAGAAAAAGATTAAAATAAGATTTTAATATTAGTTATTCTGAAGCTGGTCTCCACCATTCTCTTCTACGAGTAGTTTCATTCATGACCAGAAAAATCTTTGTAGTTCATCACAAACCCTTTCTGATTAATAAAAGACAGTAGATAAAGCAATTACTGCTCTGCTTCACTTAACTAGCTCCTCTATTAGAAGATTTCCACAGATTCTGTGTTTAAATCTTAGGGCAAGTAGGAAAAGCTTCCCACTGGTTACATGTTAACTTTTATCAAGATAGTTCACTTGAAAGATATTGATACAATGAAAAATATGTTGGGTTGTTAATAAGACATTTTTACTCAAAGGAGTAAATAAGGACCTTTCTCACTTTACATGCTACAAAATTCAGTGAAAATTGAACGAGTGAATCATATGAGTGAATACAGTTTTCAAGGGGTCACATTTTAAAAGTTCTTTCTCAATTACCTATGGCTATAGAGCTTCCATGGAAAGGAATTTAAAGTTGTTTTTCTTTTTGTTTGTTTTTGTTTCTAAATTGAATATTGCAGTCCATCTTTCATACTATATACTGGATTATGTCTTAATACTGGACTGGTTATAGTACTGTAAGTTTCAGAGGATTGTTTACAGATCATTTACGTTAATATTCTACTAAAAATTTAGCATAGGTATAGTACAATAATAAATGTAGCTTACTCTGAATTCTCATAGAAACTTTCTTATTGACATCTTGTTTCATTTTACTGAAATGAACTCATAGAAGTCATTTACAAGAGCAAAAGTTTTGTCTGCCTAAATCGCTAAGGATTCCTTCTTCCAATTTACTTTGATTTTCTAATAGGGAATATAAAAGCAATGTGTTTATTGTTTTTTCCAACAAACCCACAAGCTTTAATAATATGTTGTACAAACATAAAAAGAGTGCTTCCTTTCAAGGATCATTTATAATTTAGTAATAATGTTTTTTATACTATCATAATACTATTTGATTTGTACACTCTATGACATCAATTCTGCTTGATATTACAATGGTTGCACACTATTCTTCAGGGAGAAATTCTCCTGCTACCAAATCTCTTCTTGCAATTGAACTTCACTATGCTTTCAGCCTTAATACAATGCATTCACCTCTGCAGTACTAATTGACTCAAAATGTAAGTGATATTTGTTTAGATTTTTTTTTTTTTCATGATCTTTGTTCAGTATGTGAAGTCGGTCTTGACTTGTTCATGTATAACATTATTGTAAAGTTGAAAGGTGTTCCCAATAAATGAAGTAAACTGCATACTGACGCACAGTTTTCTGACCCACTTCTTTTTCCCTCTATGTTTTCTTCAGTATTTCAGTCTAAAGCTAAACAAGTGAGCCAGTAGGTAGTATTGTAAGGCTCTGGAGATTTTTTACAAGGATAGTCAACAAGTACTTTTCTTTCCCAGTAGAAATATATTATTTTCTGTTGCTGTTTTTCTATGATAGCAATTGTGAACATTTATGAACAAGTATTGGCTTATACTCTCTAAGGATCTATAAGGCAAGATTATTTATTTAGCCTTCAAATAATATCAATAAAATGGATAAAGCTATAAAAATCTGATGCACTGCATAAATGTAAATTCACAAATTACACCTGTGTTAAGTGGATGACTTGAATAACAAATTTCAAGGTGATTAAAGACAGACACACTACAGTGTAATGTTATCATAACTGAGCCTTATGTTCTTATAATTGTATAAGATCTGAACGCATTTTTCTTGAGTGATTTCAAGTTTTATACTAGTCCTTTTATTTCAGGATGTTCTTCAGAAGCCCTTGTTCATCCAGGAGCATCACCAATGACAAGCGACATGACTTTGCCCTTAGTATGAACATAACATTCCATAGCAGACATTAAGAGGTCTCAATTTAATAGACTAGTTTTAAAAATCAATTTCTATTCAGAAAAAAATAACAACAATAATAGTAGTTCAATATATTTACTGTTTCAACCCTAGTAACTTAATATTAACTAAGCTCTGTTGTAGTCTTGAAGAATTGCTGGTAGTACCATTCATGTGCAGCACAGGACCATACAAGGGCACTATGTCCAACTCCAAGGAGATTTTCAAAGGCCACATGCCTAATGTGCACCTGGCCAAGAGCCAAAGATTCTACAGAGATCCTTTAGGGCTCAGTCAGAAAGATTCATGCCATCGAGAGGTGAGAAGTGACAGTGCTGACACAGGCATCCCATCACATGACTGAAAGGCGGATTAGACATTAAACTGCCTGTCATAGTGGCCAGCAACTACCTTTATAGTTTCAAATATCTTGTTTCAGAGCAAGATATATGGATTACCTGAGGCCAGCTCATCATCTTTGTCCCATTGCCTTTCTATGAAATCCCCATGACATGTGAGCTGTATCTGAACATCTTGCTAGGTGTGGTTCACAGGACATGCATGAATAGGTGACGTGTATTTGGAATATTACTGGTACTGCATTCGCATTATTAATATCTGCCTCTAGGACAAACTCATTGAATACAACTACACCAGGGGAGAACTATATATTTTACTCTTTGAGTTATGTAGACATGATTATCAGATGTCAGATTCTGCCTTTAATTTTTGCTTGCTGGTTGTTATATTTGTTAGTTTTTTGTTTGTTTGTTTGTTCATTGATTTTTTTTTTTTTTTTTGGGGGGGGGGGGGTGATGGTTGTGGTTTTTTTGTTTGTTTTAAGGTTTTTATTGTGGTTGGTGGGGTGGGGTGGGGTGGAGTTAGATGAATGATAACAAGTTTTAACACACGTAGGAATATTACTTAGGGAGAAAAAAAATCCATTTCCTCTGATGATATGGGGGAAACTGAGCTAAATAACACTGAATCCTAAATGCCATAAAATCACAATTGTGCAAATTAAATTCAACTTATTTATTATAAATTTCAACTACTCAGTTTTAATTCTAAAATCATACTTTTTCCTCATTGAAATTATGCTTTAGGACAAAACACTTGTTGTTCACAACAGAAAAAGCAAATACATAACATTTTGTTCTATTTTCTTAGACCCATGCTATTTGTTCTTTGCTCTTAAAACACTTATTTACTTTTTTGTTTTGTTTTGTTTTTAATTTACTACTATATTATTTGAATAGTCAGTATTGATTTCATCCATCACCTGTGGTATGAAGTTATAGTTTTAAAACCAGTGAAGCATAAAGCTATTACTGCTGTCTGGCGGTGGTTATTCAATTATGCCTGGCCAGATAGTTTAGAGGACCCACAATTTTGCAATACGTACTCTTCCAATACTCTATATTATACACTTTATTAAAATAATTCACTTTTAATGAATACACAGGAATGAAAAGATTGTGAAGAAAGTTTATAAAACATTTATAAGATAAAATTCAGGAGCTGTTTTATACGGCACATTAAATTGTTGAAGTTACAGATTCATTCGTCTACAAATCAGTTTCCTTGCATTGCTGATCTTTGTTCTTTATGCCTCCTGGCATCTTATGACAATGATGAGTCTTATCCCCTGTCCCATGCTGCCTTGTTTCTTCCTCTGACAGTATTTTATCCTGAGGAATGAGTGAGGCACAGATTCCATATAGAAAGGGATGAATTCATATCATGAGAAATTGCTACACAAGACCTATGTATGTCAGGTCTTTGAAGTGTTCAATTAGCAACAGATAACAGTTTTAATGCTGACTTCTCCTCCAGGTGATTTTGAAACAAAAAGGTGTCTTCCTCTTTTCAAAAATACAGTTGTACAATGTCATGGTGATTTCCCTGTGTTTCACGATTTGAGCTCCTTAAATATTTAACCTATCGCTCAATTAAAAAGCACCCTGATCTCTAATCCAAGAAAGGTCTACAGTTGTTTACATCCCTTTTCCCCTGTAGGTGATAAACTTAAGCTCTTTAAGCACATACACTGGGGAGGAATCAAAACTCATTGTAAAACAACTTAATTTTAGTCTAAGTGAGACTGAGTACTGTCATTCTCATAAAGAGTTGAAAACAATATCTCGCCATGAGATTATCAAGCTATCATAGAGTATAGAAAGTCTTGACAATGTTGATAATAAAAGTTAGTCTTGATAATTTATCTTTCTGATAAAGTCGTGAAACAATTTTTAAGGAAAATGACATACAACTCTAAGTAAGCTATTAAATTAAAATTTAAGTATTGCCAGGAGCTATACTGTTCAAGATTTTTGTGAGAGCTGTGTATAAAGTTACCTTTATTTTCCTTTATTTTAGAAATACATTTGGTGCACTTTTGTTGCCAATGTCATCAGACTTTTCAGAAGCAGGAAAAAACTGTATGTTCCAAAATGTAAATGGAAATTTATGAGGATGAATTTTCCTCAGAAACTATTTTTTCATGAAACCTCTATTTCTACACTGTACTTTGGATAGCAGAGGAGCAGAGACATTCTGTCTCTTATTTTCTGTCTCCAGCTTTAGAGGCATTTAAGCTTCCAAATAAGGCAGATTTAACCAAAATACATTACCAAAAGAATGCCCTTCTCTGCACCCTATACTCTGTTCTGTTCTCCCAAATAACTTCTCACTTCCACTTTTGTCTCAGAATTAGATTCTCTTCTTAAATTCTAACAAGTAGAGTCCAATTACAGCTGTTGTGGTTTTCAGCTTCTTGAAATAACTCCCACATTTTTAAGGAACCTCAGGTCTGCACTGTCAGTCTCAACAGGCAGGTGAAACACACATCTGTGTGCAGTCATAAAACTCAATATGAAGTTTTAATGGACTATAATTTAGATTTAAAATAGTACTTAGAATTTTGTCTTGTATTTGTTTTTGAATGAAAACAGAATCACTGGAAGTTGTTTCATATAATTAAATGACAGGTTGGTTTAATATGGAGATTGCAGGATGAAAAAATAATTCACCCTACAGGAAACATTACAGAAAAAAAACCAAACCAAACCAAAACAAAAAAAAAACAGCAAACATCCAAAAGACATAATTTAAAACCATGTGTTCATCTTGTCTTTAACCTGCTGTTTCCTCCTGTAAGAGTAAACCTCTATAGCTCTCTCTATGAACAGTTTTGTTCTCTAGATCACTGATTTATACAGTATGCTGGAAGCACTTTGCTATCTGTGTACAAGAGTGCTACATATTTTTACATAAAAGAAAACTGTGTTGACATGCATACTTTGAAGTATGGCAAATGACAAAGCTGTATGTATTACTTGTCTCTGTGTTCATCTGGTGAGGACCATTAGTTCTCCAAGTTTCCCTTCTCCTAGTATAATATCAGACATGTTCTTAAAAAATGATAGAAACTTCTATAGCAGACACAAAAGACAAAGCAGAGAATTCATTCTGTGTTTTTAATATTTAGAATGTAATTGCTTCTTGCAGTCAAGCCTATAGAAAGGGAAATAAGCAGAAATAATCAGCCTGCACTGACAAATTCAAAAGATGTGAAATAATGACTTCTTACTGTGATGGGAAAAGAAGACATAACTGGTATGTACCATACACATGGCATTTATTGGCCAAAAAAAATAATAATAAAAAAAAATAAATCTAGAAATAAAAACATCTGCTAGGATGTTCAGGAGAATGACTGACATTTTTGTTTTTTAAGATATGTGCAAGCTTCTTTGTGATTAATTCTGAGTAAAACAGCTTCGAAAATTGGAGTACGATCTAATTTGACAGCCTACCAATTCCTAAATCAAAACAGTTAGACATTTTATTTTACATGGAAAGAAGTTCTTCAAATTTTTATACTAACAAGAAGATACAGCCATATCCTCCTGATCTTGTTTAATTTAAAAGAATCTTCACAATTATGATTAGAATGGTTCTTGTTGACTTAGATGGACATTTAATATGACATTCATTAAAAACTGCAACATTACAGCAGCACTACACTGCAAATTATATTCTGCATTCAACAAATTAACAACTGCAGGTGTTTGATAGGTTCTCTTCTTTTAAATAAATTACTTTAAGGGTTTAAAATGTGTTCAGTTTTTGACCAAAAACACTTTTCAAAGAATTTTTAAAAAATCAGACATGATAAAAATACTTCATGTAGGAGCCAAAATAAATTCCTGTGGCTTTAAGTTTCCTCATCAGGTCCTTTGAGGTCTTAATTTAATATCTTGTTTATGCTTTTCTAAGGTCATGCAGAAGCTCTCTTTTATCTCTTTTTCTTTTTTCTCCATTTTTTTTTTAACACAGAAAAAAGAAACTATCACAAAGCAAGAGCAATATGCTTTAAATTTATGGGATTCATTTTGCTCCTCAGGAAAACCCTATTAAATTATAGGGGTTTGGAACTTAGAGACATGAAATTAAAATGCCATTTTACTGTTCTTACGCGTTATAGGTAATTGCCTATCTTAAACATGTCATTGTCGTGTATCTGATATTCATGTAATCTGAAATAATTTCATCAATTATAACTGTGAAGCATATATAAGTTTATGAGATGTGTGATAGTTCTCTTTCTTTTAGACAGGAGCTTTTATGATTTTTTCCTACTCATTATATTCTCTATTTATAGTAGCATAACTCAGAACTGAATCTGCAGAGTTCTGCTGCACTTCAAGAACAGATGAAAAAGTAAAATACACAGTCTAACCAATATCAAGCACATGTAGAGAGGGTCCTTACATGCACTTCAGATCTAGGATAAAGGTGTGAAAAGAAATAGAATTTTTTTCTGCTTTTACTCCAATAAATTAGTTCATTATTTCTGACTAGTCTAAAAAGGAAAAATTTTAGGTTCAACACACTTCAAGAGTGTGTTGGTTTCTTAATTATTAATCACTAAAATTATTTGAAGAATGTATCAAAATCGTGCAATTATAACGGTAAGAAGAAAATACCTTTATCAGAATCCTGAAGAATTTATCTCACTGCTATTTAAAAATAACCAGTCACTCAGCATTTTTTGCCCAGGGCACTATCCAACCTGGCTTAGAACATCTCCAGGTGTGAGGCATACACAACTTCTCTAGACAGCCTCTTCTAGCACTTCACAACCTTCCGAATAAATGATTTCTCTAAATCTCCCCTCTTTTAGTTTGACTGTTTTATTTTGTCTTACCACAATTGGGCCATGCAAAATTTTGATCTTCTTCCTGTTTATAAGATCCCATTAGATACTGTAAGGCTGCGGTGAAGTCTCACAGCCTTCTCTTCTCCAAGCTGGTTTCTCAGCTTGGAGAACTCAGCTCCCTCAGCCTCTCTTCATAGGAAAGGAGCTCCAGCCCTCTGATCATCTTCATAGTCCTCATCTGGATCCACTCTAACAGCTCCACATCTTTTTTGTCCTAGGATCCGAGACACAGCGCTCCAGCTGGGGTCACAAGAGTAGAGCAGATAGAGGAGAATCAATCCTCTTGCCCTGCTGGCTACCCCTCTTATGAAACACAAGATACAGTTGGCAAGTATCCACAGTCTCCGACAAGTGTTTTAAACAAATGGTATTATACAGCATTCTGCTGCATATGAAGCAGGAAGAAATCAGTTATGATAATAAAATGCCCAAAAATTGTTTATTAAAATGGAAATCAATATCGTTATTTTTCACCTCACAATACTGGATAAAGAAAACCTTCCAAACCTCTTGTACATTTGAGTGTGTGTTTTTCACTTTTAATTTCCTCACATATTCCTATACTTTTGAATAACTAGGACAAGCCCATTAGTAGGGGACATTTTGAACAACCATTCTGTAAATATATGTGGTCATGTGTCAAAACTTTATAATTTTATTACCAGTGTAAGAATGTGGTTTGGATCTGACATCAGTGTAAGAATGTGGTTTGGATCTGACATGAACTCCTGATTCATTCAGTGTATTTTGTTAGATTTTAATTTATTTTTAATTTTTTTTTCGTTAACTGTTTTTAACTTCATTTGCAACTTCCTTTGAAGTTCTTAGCTTTATTTCAAGATTATTTTTTCAAGCAGCTATTTGCACTGTGCATTTAAATTATATAGTAGAATCACATATAAAGACAGCCAAGCATTCAAAATCAATTGATGGCTCTCAAAATTCACGTGAAAGAAATACAAACAACCACGTATCTGTAAATAGTGCTACGTAATATGCTACAGTAGATTGAAGATTCAGAAGCTTTGGCCCATATAATTTTATTCTATTTCTCTTCACAGGAGGATTAGTAAGGTGGATGTTTAAAAGTAATGTAAAGAAAAACAGTGATGTAATTTGAAAAGCTAGACATCAAACAGCTCAAATTAACTCCTTTTCCAAACAGCGGGATGTGCAATATTCTCTCTGCCTATCTCATCTTTTATGGAAGAATAGTTTTCATGAGAATTCAAGCAGATTATACATTACAAATAGAACTGCTATCCACATAAATTTTGCATAGCACTTTCACTCAGAAAATAAAAACATTAAGGAGAACATATAAATCAAATATGTGATGGAAAACTTACAAAAACAGTTATTCTTTAGCTGAAAAGTTGCAGAGAGAAAACTCACAATCCTTTTTCACTTTATGAAAAATAGTTGTGCTGAAAGCTCTGCAAAAGTTCCTCTCATGGAATATTTTTAAAGGGCTCAAATGGAGCCCAGCCCTTGAGACCATCCATCCATCCATTTGAAGCATAAAAGACAACCAGAACAACCTTCTGGGGGTTGGACTCGATGATCTCTAAATGTCCCTTCCAACCCCTACAATTCTGTGAATGAAGACTGGGTAATTTATTCACAAAGAAAAAACCCAGATTCAGTAAACCACTGTGACATTGGAACATCAATGGTCAGCAATCAGAAATAGGAGATTAACCACACACAGACATGTGTGCATGCACTGCTGAGCATTATATTTAGACTGGACCAATACAAGCTATTTCTGCTACATTTGCACGTGGTGATACCAGTTAATACCCTCCCATAACTTCACAAACTAAGCTCCATTTTGTTGTTTAGTCTTATTTTTCTGATTTCAGCTGGATGCATCCAAATCTTGTTTGATTTAAGCCTGGTTGTGTTTTCATGAAAAAGGCAGAGAAACTTTATGCAAGCAAAAAACCCTTATGTTTAACTCCCCCAGGCTATTCAATTAAATTTCTTCATTCTTGAAATCATCCAGCACATAATTATTTCCTAAATGTGAAGGGGAGGAGGTGAAATTCATTTGAGCAGAAAGACCTGAATTTTCATCTTCATCCTGAGGCCTCCTGAATTTCTGAAACCTTTTTGCAAACTCTCCCAACTCCCACACCTCCTCCCAGCAACATAGCATTTGTCATTCTTCACCACCCTATTTTTTATCTGACTTTCTTCTCTACTATTACATTCAAGCCCTTAAGTTAAATTTTCTTAGCATAGGAACACAACTTTACTGAAGGATAATAAAGAATGAGACTGACAAAAGGAAGTGGGCCAGCATCAAGGAGAAATCTGCTTGAGATAAATAGGATCAGAGTGGATGTGATCCCTGAAAACAGGCAGAGTTACTCTGAACTTACTTATGCAGCGACTTCAAGTAGAAGGGGGCTTGCTACAGCTGTGGATGAGATTTTCCTTTCATCATTTGGCAGTTTTGGAAATTATTTAAAAATATATCACTCCAAGATGTGTACATAAGTAATGTTTTAGTTGTAGCGCTACTCAGCTGATGCCTCTTACCTTCAAAAACTAATCACCAAGCTGTCAAAGTTGGGTACTCTTCTAGTTTCACCTTTTTTTTTTTTTTTTTTTTTTTTTTTTTTTTTGGTGCAGGAATACTAGTTCCTTTCTTGAAACTGTTCAGGGTTCCTTTACTTGTGAACTTTCTTCCTCAGTAGCATTGACTGCTACTTCCATGGTTTTTATTGAATTAACTGCATAATGAATATAGCAATCACATAGTAGAAAATAATCAAGCAAGAAAAACAGGAAGAAACAATGATACACATCAAGCAAAGCAGCACCCACACCATTTCCCCTTTTTCAAGGAATGATTTTTTTTCAAGATTTCTCATCCACATAAGTGCACTTACCATAGGCAAAGTTTAGGTTTAAGAAAATGATGTCTGCATGTTTTACAGCTGTATTAAATGTGAAAGCATTATCATTATCATTTAAACCTGGGGAAGAGAACATATCATTTCAGTAATAAAAGTAAATGTTGACTCTGGTTAACAAAAAAAAAAAAAAAAAAAAATTAATTTCCTGAGGTGACAAAAACTAGAGAGCTAGTCTTTCATTTTTTTAAGAAATATCCTAACATAAAGTTTTCTTTTTCTTTCCCTTATTCCCAGAATTACATGTCTTATTTATTTTGGGTGATTCATTTCTCACTTTCTATCAGGACTTCTGTATTCAAACATGTTCTTTAAATATATTAAGAGATTTTCTGAGAGGATAACAGCCCCATTTAAAATGCAGACAGAAATGAATTTAAACGGGCTTAGACAATTCAGATTAGAATGTAACTTAGAACAAATTGAATGTTGTTTTAAACAGAGTTCTCTGGTCATAATAAACGGTAATAAAATGATAGCATAGGAATATATTATTTTTAACATATATAAATATACCTGTCATTCAGTACATGCATATATATTTATATGAACATATCTAATATCATACCAAGGTGATAAAGATTTTAAAGTTTAAAAAAAAAAAAAAAAAATTACCATGGAATCAGTGTTCAAGAAAGTTCATTGCTAAGTATACTAATATGGATATTCTTCTTCACTTCAGACAAACAGTAAATTCCCGAAATAAGACAAAGATAATCTTGACTGAGATTTAAGAAGCATTAAGAATAAAGCCCTGCACATTCACAGAATGTTGCCTTGAAGATGATCTTAAAATTTATCCCTGTTTGCTATACATGCATTAAATGCATCTCAGTTCCCTCCCATGTAAATTTATATGGCAGGTATGACAAATATATTTATACACAGATTGTCTGGAAATCAGAAATAAAAATACGTCTTTAAGAAATTATGCATTAATATTTTGTTGACTACTAGAGTTGCTTATGGAGATATATGTGCAAATATATCCACTTTATGGCTGGCATATAGAAAAATAATCTTAATAATATAAAACTTAAATAAATGCGAGCTATACTTTCTGGTAACAGCACTAGAGTTGCTGTGGAGTCACTTATCTTCATAAGGAATGTAATTTGAGGAAAAGCTTAGGTGAAAGATAAAAATACAGCTTTTTGTTGTGCAGCATTGGTAAAAGTATGGGCAAACTCACCTTCCAAGACTCATTTATGCTCCATTATGCTCCATTTAGAATAGTTTACTATATGTGCATGTGTCTGTGTGTATGTGTGTGAGAGCTGTGAATATAGGAAGAATTCTCCCTTCCTGGATGCATCTTGTCATACTCTGCTTACAATGAACTCTGCTGAGGAATGTATGTTGTCAGTGACAGAGGATAGTGGAAAAAAAAACCAAAACAGTCTGTAGATATGAATTCAACAAATTTTAGGCTCCATTAATGTGTCAGTTCTGCTTAACATACTTGACTCTCAGGGTACCACAAACTGTGCTAACACTTTTCTATTGAGTAGTGCAGTTGTTAAACTTTTCTCCTCTGACCACCTCATAGCTGAGAGATGTGAATGGAACTGGAACTGCTGGCATTTTCCTGTGAGGGCTGTGACTACTCCCAGTGCATTGGGATATTTTGGAATAAACGGATCTCTGCTGTAAGCTTGGGCTGCCATGCTCTCAGAAGTACAACACTCATAAACAAACAAGTAAAAGGGGCCAAGAGAGAAATGTAGGAACAGTTATACTGTGCTTTCTGGAAGGTGAATCTAAAGATCTTTAACTGTTCCATTTTCTCTTGAGCACAAATGAAAAGATGTCTTTCTGAAGGTCCTGACAATGTTTTAATAGATTTTCAGATGCCAAATTCAGAATCTACTGAAGAAAATATTGACTCAGAAGTTGTGCTCTATAATAGAATCATAGAATCATCTGAGTTGGAAAAGATCCTTAAGATTATCAGAATGAAGTGACTTAATAAAGACCTTGGAGATGAAAATTACATGCTAGAATGGAAATAGGCATGACAGATTCTGCTGGAAATTCCTGATTCCAGCCTCCAAAATCAGCTCTGCCTTAGAATCTTTCACTAGGCTTTGGTTTCACAATAACTTTTTGAGAAATCCTGTCTTAATATTTAATTACTCCGAAAATCAGAATAAGGCTGTCTGTATCACTAGTGAATATGAGTGCTGTATTTGAGGTTGCTGGTCCACTGATAGTGTCTGTATATATCTTCTCTTAACTTACATGTATATTTAGATTTGGAAATTAAATATCGTGTATCACTGATGTTAATTACTCTCATAATCTTTCCCGGTTTCAGCTAGGACACAGTTGATTTTCTTCATAGTGTCTAGTATGATACGACATATGATTCTGTAGAAGAAAACAGTGTTGGTAACACACTGATGTTTTTGCTGTTGCTGAGCAGTGCTGCAGAGAGCCAAGGACAATTCAGCTTCACATACCATCCTGACATCCAAGGACACTGTGGGGGCACAAGGAGTCGGCAAGGACAGATCAGGACAGCTGACCTAAACTGATCGAAGGGATAATCCATACCATATGATATCATGTGAGAAAACAGAAAAAACAAGGAGAGCTGGCTGGGGGCAGCAGACGCTGCTCTAGGACTGGCTGGGCTTCTATCAGCTCGTGGTGAGCAATTGCACTGTGTATATACATATAAAAATATATTATTATCATTCCTGTTATTTCTCTCTTCCTTTTATGTCCTTCTGAAAAGTTTTTATCTCAACCGACAAGTGCTACCTTCCCCTATCCCTCTGGGAAGAGGGAGGGAGCAAAGTGCTATGTGATGTTTAGCTGCTTGCTAGGTTAAAATGGAACATAATCCAAGAACCACATTTTGTGCTTTTGTTTTCAGGGATTTTGCTGCATAAAAGCAAATAACTATTATTGGTGGATTAATTCATTTGAACAAAAGAAAAGTGGTGTATTTGAACTCTTTTTTCAAATTGTTCTAACAGCAGGCTCATATAACCTCTAGTATTTACAAACAAAAAAATTGCTGCCTAGCTCTATCCATCTCCCAGCTGCTGATGAGTTTTCCTCTGCCTTCCTATTGATCTTCCACTTAGGTCCAACAATCTTTTTAACAGAACACACAAAATAATTGCAAAACAGAGGCAACAATAGACTGATAAAATGGATCTACCTGGAGTCTGTAAACCAAGTACAAATCAGTTACAAATTTTCTGCTTGAACATTGCAAAATACTGCTTGATTATTGACATTTAACTGGAGAATCCAATAAGTTTCATTTATTTCAGAAGTGAGAGGGAGAAAACATTCACTGTGGTAAAGTGTTCAGAATGCTCTTTGCACATGGGACCTAGAAGCACTGTGGAGCAGGAGTATGAATGGCTTAAGACAGTGAAAAATGTTTACCAGCAGCATCATTCTTTTGTTCAGTTCTACTTACAAAAGAGAATAATTAACATTTTTACCTTGATTGCTGAGAATATGTAAAATGTCTAACAGAGATATCTCAGAGTACTTGCCTGCTGATATTTTTGCCTGAAATTCTTCACTTGGGTTAAAAAGGAGAGAACTTATTTAGAGAATATCATGAGAAAAGAAGGAAATGGTGTGTTGTTACTTCTAAGCAATGAGATGGCACCCTAACCATCACTTTCTGCTGTACTTTCTTCAAGTAGAAGACAAAGTAAAGGGGGAGAAAAAAAAAAAAGACTGTAAAACTGTAACTGTGATTCCTTTTAAAAAAGGAATTGAAGAGTGTTATATAATTTTAAATTACAGGGAATTTATTATTATTATTACTACAGGGAAATTATATATGCAAAATACAAGTACTGCTTTGGTATTTGGCCTCACATTCCTGCTCTTATAAAAATTATTTACCATTCTCCAAATTAACCTACATTCTTTCTTCTTTATCACAGCCTTTGTCCCTACAGTCTTCACAGATGTTATTTTTTTACAATCAGACTATCACAGTCTACACAGAAAGAATGCACTCTTACTATGTAGTAATATGGCAAAACAATACAGTTCTGTTCAGAGATGCATTTATTTTTTTGATGGAAAGCACCCCTTTTTTGTAAATCTATTTATGCCTTAGAGTGTTCGCTAATGCACTAGAGCTAATCTTCCAGTAAAAAATAAATCTTTGTTATTTCGTATGTTTGGTCAATTCCCACAGTGGGGAGTAGACTGGAACTTACCTCTGCACAAAGCACACATAAAATGTGATATTCTTCACCCTCGATCGGTATGTGACTCATAATAATCACTGTGTCAGGTTCCAATGTAACTGTCAGTAGATCCCCCCTTTGTAATCAGATTTCCCTGTGCTACAGAAACCTGTAATTTATTCCACTTATTCTATCACTTTTAAATCCTAATTAATATTTAGATTCACATTTAATTGAATTCAGTAATGCCTGTCTATATGTTAATTTGTTTGTAGTTGTAGGCCATCTGTTGTGGTGTAGGAGCTTCCCAGCTGTATTTAATAATTTACAGACAAGTGGACTTTCTTTTACATTTAAATGCCCTCTTTTCTATTTATTTGTTTTAGCTCATATAATGAAGCAACTAAGGTTCAACTTTACTTTTTGCAGTGTAAATATTTAGTTTCATAATTAATCAAATAATAGTTAATATAGAAAATTCAATCTCCATATTCTTTCTCTGATTATTATATTACAAATACTTTGTACCGCACAGTAACTGGCCAGTTTTGTGATCTATGTTGCATGAACTCCACCAACTTTTATAGCTTTACCAAATGTTTCAATGATACCATTTCAAAATAATTAAACAGGCAGAGGAGATGCTTTTTATTTTTTTAATATCTCCAGGTTATATAGAACACAATCATACCTTACAAGTGTCCTCTCCTTTAAATTACTATATGTTTACCTACTATTATATTTTATCTTTCTTTTATCTGTATTACCCACTACCTCTGGGCGTGTATCTTGGCCAGTTTGATATCAGAGGACCAGAATAAATAGGAACAGAATCACAGAATCACAGAATCACAGAATTACCCGGGTTGGAAGGGACCTCAAGGATCATGTAGTTCCAACCCCCCTGCCTAGCAGGGCCACCAAACATACACATTTACTAGATCAGGTTGCCCAGGGCCCTGTCCAACCTGGTCTTGAACACCTCCAAGGACGGGGCATCCACAACCTCACTGGGCAGCCTGTTCCAGGACCTAACCACCCTTCTAGTAAAGAACTTTCCCCTAACATCCAACCTAAATCTTCCCTCCTTCAACTTAAAACCATTTCCCCTAGTCCTGCTATTATCAGCCCTTTCGAAGAGTTTACTCCCCTCCTGGGAGTAAGTTCCCTTCAGGTATTGAAAGGCTGCAATGAGGTCACCTCGCAACCTTCTCTTCTCCAGGCTGAACAAACCCAACTCCCTCAGCCTGTCCTCATAGGGGAGGTGCTCCAGCCCCCTGATCATCTTTGTGGCCCTCCTCTGGACCCTTTCCAAAATCTCCATATCTTTTTTGTACTGAGGGCTCCACACCTGGACACAGTACTCCAGATGGGGCCTCACAAGAGCAGAGTAGAGAGGGACGATCACCTCCCTATCCCTGCTGACCACCCCTCTCCTGATGGAGCCCAGGATCCCGTTTGCTTTCCGGGCTGCCAGAGCGCACTGCTGGCTCATGTTAAGTTTCTCATCTATCAGGACCCCTAGGTCTTTTTCAGCCGAGCTGCTCTCAAGGACAACTCCTCCCAGCCTGTACAGGTGCCTGGGGTTCTTCCGGCCCAAGTGCAAAACCTTGCACTTTGCCGTGTTGAACCTCATTAGGTTCACCCGAGCCCAGCTTTCCAGCCTGTCAAGGTCCCTCTGAATGGCATCTGTTCCCTCCACCGTATCGACTGCACCACTCAGCTTGGTGTCATCAGCAAACTTGCTGAGGGTGCACTCCATTCCCTCATCGATGTCATTAATAAAGCTGTTAAAGAGCACCGGTCCCAAGACAGACCCTTGAGGGACGCCGCTCGTTACCGGCCTCCACCTGGACATAGAGCCATTGACCACCACCCTCTGTCTGCGGCCTTTCAACCAATTGCTTATCCATCGTGTGGTCCACCCATCAAATCCACCTCCCTCCAATTTGGAGATGAGGATGTGATGGGGGACCATGTCAAAGGCCTTGCTCAGGTCCAGGTAAATGACATCGGTCGCCTTCCCTTCATCCACCAACGCCGTCACTCCATCATAGAAGGCCACAAGATTAGTTAAGCATGACCTTCCCCTGGTGAAGCCATGCTGGCTGTCTCGGATCACATGCTCGTTCTTTATGTGATCAAGCATGTTGTCCAGGAGGATCTGTTCCATAATCTTCCCAGGCACAGAGGTGAGACTCACCGGCCTGTAGTTACCCGGGTCGTCCCTGCTCCCCTTCTTGTAAATGGGAGTGACGTGACCCTTCCTCCAATCATCCGGGACCTCACCTGACAGCCACGACTTCTCAAATATGATGGAGAGCGGCTCAGCAACCACCTCAGCCAGCTCCTTCAGGACCCTGGGAACAAGAACACTAGCTACCAGATGCCTTCATTCTTTCACATTAAAAAAATAAAAAATAAAATTGGATGCATTACTGTGCAGGAATTACCAAATTATCTGGATAGGTGTTGGTTTAAAAGGTCTGATATGCCAAATCACGATAACAAGTGTTCAGGTTCTAGGGAAAAAAACTATTGTTCTTGAATGGAGTCTGTCACTCTCACAAGGTTCCTCTCTCTTTTCTTCCTCTCTGTGGAATAACTCTAGGTAAAAAAATATAAATAAGAATGCTATATTTTTAAAGAACCTAATTAGACCAGATGGGCCTAATATAGGGCCTAATATATTGCTTTGTTTATTTCTCATTATCTCTTGACCTCACTCATTTAAAATTCAGATTCAAATTTTTCCACAAGAACTAATTGAAATCTGAGGACTATTTTTAAGTACCTTATGCATCATAACTGATCTGAAGCTCCTAAGCACTGCTGTCATGTAAATAAAGATTGATTTGAAGATTTGTCCAATTTTTAGAATGAAACTCAGAATGATGAAATGGTAGGGGTGATCATTGTGGCTACTAGCTCTTCTACCTACATCTGTGGACCAGCATAGTTTTTGTCAATTTGGCTCTTTATTCTCAATATATCTACATTTCCATCAAACAGTATATTTTAAGAAAATATTGGAACATGTGACAATATAGCTTTTCATCCAGCAATGGTATTCTCTTATTTAGCAGCTTTTAACATTGGATCACTTTGGGTCCCTACAAAGTCAATGAAGAAGAACAAAGTCATATAAAATAAATGGATTCATGTGTATATGTTCTTATTCTCAGCCCTGTATTTGCAGGATTAAAATGTGCATAACTAACTCTGAAAGTAATGCTTCCTATTTTTTTCCATGAAATCTACAACAGATACAAAGAGCACAGCCACATTATTTGATAGGGAAAATTCTCAGCTACAAAACACTATTTTTCAACATAGTCACAGTCCTTAGCTATACATTTTCACCAGTGATGAGTACATGCGCTTATAAAAATCTATACCAGCTGAAATGAAGTTCCTGTTCCCACTGCTGAAGCAGACAACGCACCACCCCAGTGCACACACATTCACTGTCTGGTCTCCATAAATACTCAACAAATGTCAATTACTGTCACTGGGTGCCATTTTTTCCAGTGGAGGAATTCAGTTACACACCTTTGCTTCATACACACTTCCAGACTTGCTATGTCTGTTAATCTCTTGAAAGGAATCAAGAGAGTTATCCCAAGTTCAGAGCATCATATATAACACACAGCCTTATGTGATCAACATCTACTTCTGTGCCATTATGCCTGTTCCAGTAGACTTTTTCACAAGTTACTTTATGGCTAATCTAATGTAATAATTGTAATGTAATACATTATTTTACCTGCATCTAAATTTTGTCTACATTTTGTCTATATTATTGTTTTATTTTGTTGGTATAAATTTGTATCTTCAAGCTACTGGATGTAGCACAAATTTGTTTGGAAAAGATTAGAAATTATTGTTGAAGTTATAGTAGTTATTCAGTCAGGATGTATCTTGCCTTTACTTTGACCACTGAAAATCAGTCCTTCTCTGAGAGAGGATGTAGACATAGAAACACGACAGCACCATTATGAGTTTACCATGAAATCCTTATTCTTGATCCTTATGAACTGAACTGATAGGAAACTTTCCAGCACTCTTTGCAGGGGAATAACATCTTGCCATCTAAATGGTGTGTGTGTCTATTATTCATGAAGCAGAATTTAAGCATTGGTATTAAACTTTATTTTAAACTAAATTTTAATGTTAATACCGCTTTTGAAAAGATTAGAGGCAATCTGTGAGAAGAAAAAATCAAGAGACAGAAATAAATTCGTTTTCTTTTTAGAACAATTTCACCTTCGGGATTATTAGTTTATTTATCAGTGGGACTGAAAGATGAGTTTTAAACATCATTCGGTAATAAGTATCATCTAAATGCTTGCCAAATATTTTTATTCTGAAGACCACTGGGTGTTCTGTGAGTAAACACATGCACTATTTAGAACAGCTTCTCATTTAATTGATTCTTCTGACAGTTTTAAACTGTGCTTATGTTCATGCTAGCCCTTACAGCCACATCCCTTACGAAACAGTAAGGGGGGGGGGGGGGGGGGGGGGGGGGGCAATAAGTTAATGAGTTATTATTTTATCAGTTTCCTCAGGGAATGCAAACTCCACCTTCTGATTAGCTCTTGCTTTAGGGATAGCCTCCTCCTTGGCTGACTAGTACAGTTAAGCCTTTTAGTGAGCTCCTCATTACTGCAATTATGAGGTTCAGCAAAGGCTTCTAAGTAGCTCGCAAGAGCAGAAAGAGATTATAGTTTTTTAATGTGGTGTATCAATAGGATAAACCATATGTTTATCTTGAGAAATTTCTTAGATTAACCCTGATATAGCAGCTACTATAAAATTATTAGTATCTCTGCATGACTACTTGAACCTAGTAAGCACTGTTATCTACATTTTTTTTTTCTGTTTTCACCCTGAAGGTTTATTTTGATTGCCATAGAGACAGAAATCAGATATGTAAATAAATGGTACTGTACCTGATCCCAATACTAATTTTCCCAATAAAAAATAGTAATTAAAAATAATTAGATCCATTAAAGTAGTAATTAAGCCTCAAATCTAGGAAGCCTTATACACACAGGGAGTATTTTACATTCATTGTCTATGCTACACACGGGAGGCTTTTTAGAAGTGTTTTCTGGCTGCAATTGCTGCACATATAGATAAAGATGTCACATTAGTAAAGTGTGTCTGAGAGACCTTCAGCTGGTGTAAATAGTGAGGATGTCAGTGAATTATTCCACTGATTTATACCAGCAGATTTGGGTGCTTCAAAGCCTTTATGTAAAAAAAAATAAATAAATAAAAAATCCACAAAAATTTCTGCTGTGACATCTTTTGTGTACTTTAACACTATAAAAATTTCACCAGGAATAAACATTCCTTATTTGGTGCTAAATGTCCAGCCTAAATGAATCAGAATATCTGATTTAAACTTGGCCTTATGTGGCCTATGGTTAGGTAGGTGCCCTTAGATGTAGTCAACAGAAAAGATCTCTGTCTCCCTCTTGCATGCACATGCCTTTCTCTGAAGAACCTTTGCAGTCTTTAAATGTGTCAAAGCTTCTTTTTACCAGATTTCCTTGATGCTTGAACGTTACTGACATGAAAAAATCCATTGCTAACAACTTTACCATTTTTGTCATAGCAATTATTCAAAAATTGCTCCTAAAATTTTCATTAATCAAAGAGAAAAATCAAATTGTTCTTTTACTTTGAGGTGATTCATGGGTATTGGCATGGGTTTTTTTGTTTGTTTGTTTGTTTGTTTCAAAGATTCTTCTAGAAATTCCTACTTCCCCTGATTTCTTGCTGCAAATCAAGGAAATCCTAATAATGTTTAAGCTTACTTCATTCCCTAGATATCTTTATAAGAATGGCCTCCAAGATTGTTCTCAACCCCTTAGGAGAACTGCAGATACAGACATCAAATATGAGATTGCAGATCTTCCATAGCACTTAGTGCTATTATTCCTTAAATTAAACATGTCTAGTAGCATTGTAAGGGTTCACAATCAGAATATATACAACTAAAGAAGGTGTACAGGAAAATTCAGATATCCTTTAAGATATGCAGGTGTTACATTGACATTAGTAATGTAAACAGCCCTGGTCTTCTAACATAGATAACATAATCATAAACAGTTGGAGTCTGGTTTGTTTCTCTCCCAGATCTTGCTCATCATAAAGACAGTTTCCAATGGGCAATATAGTTAAGGATATTCTTGACAAAATGAATATTAACCACTTTTTCTCATGGTTCTAGAATAGATTCAAGCCCATTTAGTTCACAGGTACACTTATGGCATAATGTATAATCAAAGTATCATAGTATCATAATATCATAGTATCATAGTATCATAGTCTCGTGCGGGTTGGAAGGGACCTTAGAGATCATCGAGTCCAACCCCCCGGGATTCGAGCCTCCTGTGTAGCAGAGTGGCACTTCTACAGCTTGCGCCACAGGGGGGATCCAAACCCAGGGCCTCCGGTGTTGCAATGCGACATTCCTACCACTTGTGCCACAATGCATAGTTTTCTCCTCAAAGATGACACAATTTGGAAGTTTCTTTCTTACATCATTTGTTAAAGCAGCTGTCAGAACATAGCCATTACAAGAAATTACTCTGGGGAAACAATGACACAGAGATACTCAGTTATCATACATTTCAATTCATAACTGCATTCTCCAATAGGAATTCTTGAAAGGGGAATATTTTGTCAAGGTCTAAGTAATGAGAATTTTAGTGCTAACTCCAAGTCACAAATAAACTGGTCCTGTTCAGATATCCCTTCCCACATTTTATTTCTCTCAAAAACCCACTCTAAACTCTTATTTCCAATAAATTAAATGCAGTAATTTATCACCAGTCAATATTTCACATATGTCCTTTGGTACTTTACACTTGCTAGAGTGCAAGTATATTCTTCCTTGTGTAGAGCAAAGTTCCAAAGAGAGGCTGAGTTCTGTGCAAGCTCTTAGGTCTCCTATTACTTCCAGAGACCTTCAAAGAACACTCTGAACAGTGGTGTATATTCCTTGAAACTGTCACTATCCTCTCATACAACATAACTTCCTGTTTAATTCCCCTCTTCAAAGTACTTGCGAGAAAAGCTTTTATAATAACAAATACACTATGTCCAGCAGATTAATAAAGACAAACAACCTCTATTCTAAATATTGTCCCTACAAACACTACTGCATTTTAATCACTGATAGCAACATCTAGTTTTTCTGTGGTTCAGTGAATCACATTGTACACAGTGTGCTTCTCAGCCTGAACTAATGACAACTCCAGCCTCCCCCACTTTGTTAGTAGTAATTTAATTGCATAGAAGAGCTAAAAAATCAAGGTGACTTTTGTACTATGAACACAAAACATATAATTTTTAACTTCTCAACTATTCTGCATTATGTCACTATATTCAGCATAACTGCAGAACACAATAGGTGGTACTCATGAAAGATAATGGACTTGTTAATGTTTTGACTAGGTTGATTTTATGTTCTTGACAAAACACAAGTTATCCAAAAAAAATCACTTTTTATGTTCAGAATAATTTTTAAACTTTGACGTTTTATATATGATTTTCAAAGTATAGGACAATCAAGTTATTAAGGCTTAGAATCAGCCAAACAAATTCAAGGAACAACTTTTCATAGACAAATCATATTTAAATATAAAGCTAGAACTGCAATGTTTTCCAATATAATGTCAATTTCAATGACTGATGGGAAGACATATAAATTTCCTTTCTTGATTCTGATAAAGTCATATGGTACGGTCTAAAGTATTCTGATAAGGTCTAAAGCATTCACTTTTATATTCTTGATAGAGAAATAGATAAAAAGACAAACATGAATGCAAACATGCATAGAGACATATATAGTATTTAGTCTAATATATAAAGCATATCTGAAAATTAAAGTATGAAGTCAGATTCAAATGACATCACATTAATTGGCATTTAGTTATATTAAATGAATAAAATGGCATAATGATAGAATTTAGCTTGGTAGGGACCTCTGGAAGTCACCTAATATAATAGTCTGTTCCAAGGAGGGCCAGTTGGACCAGGTTACTGAGTGCTGTGCCCAACAAAGGTTGGATTATCTCCATGGACAGAGATTCTATCATCTGTTCAAATGTTTGATCATCCCTTGATAGGGAAAATAGTAAATCTCTCAACCAATATGCTACTCATGTATCCCCTGTATAGCCCTGAACCATGACCCATGTAGGGGTGTTGGACTATTGTGAAATTATAAAACAACAGTTAGACAATAATAGTGCTGACATTGTTATTTAGTAGTTAATAAGTTAAAATCATAAGACAGATGGAATGGGCTGGTCTAGCTCAGATGGCTCAGATGAAAGAAGATAATGAATTTTTGACAAGTTCAAAAGAAGAATAACATGTGAAGCATGAAGTCTGGGCCTAAGATGGAACACAGCGTTTTGGAAAGAAGAACTGAAGATAGATTGATTAGTCTTGAGAATGGATAACATAAGTGATGTAATGTTTACCTAATCATATAAATATAGGACCTCTGTAAAGCTTGATTGTCATTCACTAGGAGTGACCCAAGCTCTGTATGCATGTTACACTGAGCACTGAGCTTGTTAATAAAATCAACCCTGCAGTACCCACAAGTTCGAGTCTCGACCTGGTTCCTTTCTGCAACACCCCTCCTTTAGAAAAATTTGTTTTGATGAGGACTGCAGAAGGCATGATTAAGAATGAGGCTACAAGCTGGTAGAAATATTTTCCTAGGCTACTTCTTAGCAAATTACTACCTCATATTTATTGTTTTATTTTTTGACATAAATCTCTTTTTCAGGTAATCTGTTCTGTGACTGTGAGATAAAAAACGGCCATATGGTAGGGAATTCATAACTTTATATATATATATGCATATATATATATAAACATTCATCATCAGGAGGCTTTTCTAAGTACTGTGATCACCTGTTTCCTAGGAACATTTGCCTGAACTAACTAGGCGTTCCTTTTAATAGTAAGTAAGCTGCTGCAATCCCAACACACAGAGCTATCAACAGCAGTGAGGTCCACATCATCTAATCATAGTTTGCATTCACTTCAGTTCCAGATTTTACAGCAAATGAGATTTTAAAATTGGAAAATTACTGTGTACTTCATTCCAAGTAAACAGAAATAAAAGAGAGTGGCTAACCAAGCAGACCTGAAGGAAGACCAGCATGCTTTGTGCACCATATGTATAGAGGAAGCACAGATAAAGAAGTACATTTTCTGGTCATCATCTAGTTAACAGAAAGGATAGGTAACCTCCAATGAGAACATATTCTGAAGAGGAAAAAAATCAAATGTGAAATCATCTTTCTGTTTCTAATATCTTCTGAGAAGGAAAGGATGAAGGGCGATTCCCACCTGAGAACTTAAAAGAAATGTTTGTAAAATTACATTACTAATTCCACATTCTTTCCCAGTCACTTCTTCAAATTAGCTCAGAAACTAATGTGCTTCTGGCTATACATCCATTCAGGGAGGGCAACTTAAATTACTTTAAAAAAAACTACAACAAAAAAAACCCCACAAAACAATGAGATGTCACATCCTATCTTTGAGAAACTAATGGTCATGTAGATTCACCTACTAAATATGATTGTAGTTAATACCTTCAGAGAAAGCACAGAGTATGTTATGCTGCTTCTTGCAGCTGTTACCATAATTCCAAAACAAGTAGGTCACAGTAGAATCCATATCTCTGTCAATACTGACTGCACTTTCTCAACATAACTACAGAAAATATTATACACCTGATATTATACACCTAAGAAATATGTAAATTTACTCCCAAGAAGTATAAAACTACTTCATGAAGAAAGCCTGACATTTTTTCCCATTTCTTTAATGTACACCTATGTATACCTGTCCTCTGGCAATTCAGACACCTGCTTAGTAAGACGCTGAAAGGCAAGTCTTCTATAAATGTTTTTGCCACGACTCTTTTGAGACAACAATGTCTCCAAAACTACTGATCAAGTAGTGAAGAGATTCCAGAGAGACTGGAGAAGGGATGGAACACAGTATTGAAGTGACATCATACTCCCTAAGCCCCTAGACCTAGAGCTGACATCCCATTCAACTGCAATGCCTTATGTCAAGTTTCCGAATTGATTTCATGAATACAAATCCTAAGGACTGGCTACAGCACTTATGAAATGCGTGAGTAAATGGACAGAAGCACTAATAAATGCACTGGTAACCAGAAAATAATTAATAATAATAATAATAATAATAATAATAATAATAATAATAAATGCTTTACACTATTGTCTCCTTTTAAAAATGATCTTTTTAAAATTTAACTTTATTCACCTTTAATTGTAAAATAGTAATTTTTCAAAAATGAAACCTGTCAACCAGGAACTATATGAGGCTGCCTGCCATTTCATGTACTCCACCGTAAGATTTTCCTTCACAGTAAGGATGTGGCTACTCAGTGAGTTGTGTCTTGTGTTTATGATAAGGTTAGGCAGAGAAAACTGCTAAATGTGAAACTGGCTGATTGACAGAACATCTGGCACACCCAAAATTACAACGGTTTCTTTTGCAGTAAATGGAACACTGCAAAAAGCACTGTGCATTGCTAAAGAGACCATATGGTCTGTCTGCCCTGATACATCTTGCCAAGTATTTTGACATGTCTGTGCATGTGCACTGATTGCTTAATTTAACATTTGGGCATTCGTTTCATGCATCTCTTCTGTGCCCACTATAGTTGAACCATTTCACTATGTGTGTGTAACCTTCTTTTTTACATTTTAGAAAGGGTATATAGAAGCTTCTCAGTCTTCCTATATGCAAGTCTAGTCTTTCTGATGATTTCATGAACCTGTTGCTCTTCCATCAACTGAAATTAGTTTAACATGAAGCGTATAGACTCATTGAATATCCTGAGTGGAAAGAAACCTACAAGTGGTCACATCCAACATCTCCTGTCTCCTGTCTCCACACCAAGACCACATAAAAATGAAGCCGTATTTTTGAGAACATCTAACAGTAGAACAAAAGTAACTCTTGCCTTTATTAGCCAGGGCTATTCAAAGAAAAGAGTCCTATCTATTGTGTGTACAGTATAAGTATTAGGCATGAAGAGTGAAAGTTATAACTGTCATTCTTATTCATAAAGGACAAGTAATGTGATGTGCTCCTTTATGTATATAAAATAAAGCAATACATGCACTCAGCAGAACACCCGCACAAAATCTTCAGAGTTTGATCCTACACTAGTCATACTTCAGGGCCACATGGCCATACATTTTGCTAGATAATAGTCTTTCTCTTAAGCACCATCAGCAGAAGTTTTGTGGCTACAAGTATTCACAGATTTTAATTTATTTATTTATTTATTTAGGAATTAAAAGGTAGAAAACAGATCAGAGGAATGGTCTGAAAGATGGCCCAGACTTTCACAGGCACATCCTAAAGCAACATTGTTATGCTCAGAAGAACCAACCAAATCCTATACCAAGAAAGTTATCTTTGTGTCGCTTTGCCTTTGTTTGTCACTCATTGTTGGATGAGGATATATTTTCAAAGTTCAGAATGTCATAAATTGCTCTCATAGTAGAGACCACATGGTCAGCAAGAATCTTTTTATTTTAAAACTACAGGAGAAATCTTCATAGCTTTCCAAAAACAGGATTGAATAACTTTGAGTCTAAAATACTGCAGATGCTTTTTGTTAATTTCATATTACACTCTCAACCATCTCAGAGTAATGCAGTTTTTTAATACTTTCTGTTTTCTATGTAATTTTTCACCCTGAATTTATTTGTTTGCTTTCCAGCTGATTTTTCTTTTTTCTGCTTCATTATCTATGGCATTCTTAAATGCAGCATAAAAGGCAGAATCTGAGTCTAATTTTCAATCCCATTGCGGATAAGCTATTAAGCAAAATATATTTGTATATTCTTAACAGTATAATATTATAAACATTAACAACATAATATTACTTGAGAGTGGCACTTTTATATAACTGGTAAAAGCAAATCTTATTACAAAAACCTTTTGTTTGATGCACGAGATTAGTAAGATCAGACCTTGAAAAGCCAAGCTTCCACGAGCACAAACAAACTGTCATGGGTTCACAATTTTTGCTATCGGTATTCCACATCATAACATCATGTAGTTAAAGAGTTAATGCTTCAGTTCCGTGGACTGTCAACGTTTCCGGGTATGTTCTTCAGAAGAGAAATCCATCTCCCAGAAAACTTTTCTGTTCTGTTTCCATTTTCCACTCAGAGGGAAAGATAAAACTGACTGGGAATCATGAGATTGCCCCTTCTTTTCTACAAGAATGATACATTTTTGTTATGAGATTATATCTTTATTTGTTCATTTTTTCCTACAGTGAAAATTATTTAACAATATATGAAAAAGCTTGGGAGTAGAACAAGGACTCTCAGGAGTTAGGCCTGGAAAGGGTATTCAGTATCATAAATTTCTAGATTATTTCTATGTAATATAACCAAATCAGATAAACTTTCACTGTCTTATATCAAATTCCTTTTCAAGACATATATGGTTTATTTTCCCTTATTCTTTTGGAAAGTTGCATTCCTGCAAATACTCTAAATGCCCTTCTTTCATCCTAGAACTACCCCTGGTCTGTTTTTTGTACACTTGTTCATGTGTCAAAATGGTTGTATACCTCCTTCTCTGGAACTTGATTACCTCTGTTTATATGAAGAAATCCTCTTTACCATCAATGTATTTTGTTAAGCTTAACAAGACATGTGGAAAAAAAAAAAAAAAAAAAAAAAAAAAAAAAGAGCGTAAAAAGAGGCATGGTTGATAGATTGGGGGAGGTGATTCTCTCTCTCCACTCCACTCACCTGGAAGGCTACATCCAGCTCTGGGATCCTTAGTAAGAGAAAAATGTGAATCCAGAGGAAGGTCATGGAGGTGATGAGAAGACTGAAGAACCTCTTCTGAGCAGAAAGAATGAGAGTTGGTGTTGTTCAGCAATGAGAGGTGAATACTCCGAGGAAGCCTTACTGTGGCCTGTCAGAACATAACAGAGGCTTCTAAGAAAGATGGAGAATTTTCACCATTGTATGTAGTGACAGCACAAGTACTGGTTAAATTATCAATAGTCTTTAATTTTAACTTCGAGAATAAAGTATGAGTGCACTAAGCACACCACCATAAACAGATGTTAAGAATGTTATGGTGTAGAGCACTACTGTCTATGGTTATCTCTTGGGGATTATCTGAAGCAGTTCACCAAGAATGAAATTCATTAACTTTTATAAACATCCAAAAATTTAACAATATTTATGAGATTCTGATAACAAAGAGATGATGTTTGAACACATATGTATAATGCAATGCATACTACTGCATTCCATAGGGTTGCCTGGCAACTATATATAACAAACAGTTTACACATTCAGCATCATACCTTGCTAATATTAACTGGTTGAAAACTCTCATGTTTGTCATGCTACTGCTAACAGATACTAGAGAAATAGAATATGTGATACATTTTGCATTATAACTCTTCATACATCTTGCTCTCTAGACCCTTCACCTTTTTCATAGCCCTCCTTCAGATGCTCACTAGTAGTTTTATGTCCTTCCCATATTGTGATTGCCTTAACTGCACCCAGTGCAGGAGGTGAAGCCTCTCAGTGAAGAGCAGAGTGGGACAACCCCTCCCCTCGTCTGGTGGCAGTGCTGGGCCTTGTGCATCCCAGGGAACAGTTGTCCATTTAGGCTGCCAGGGCGCATGGCTGGTTCATGTTTGACTTGCCAGAAACCAGAACCCCCAGATCCCTTTCCATGGAGTTGTTTTCCAGCTTCTCATTCCCCAGACTAAATATATATACAGGTTTGCCTCAATACAGGTGCAGAACTTGGCAGTTTCTCTAGCTAAACTTCTTGCAGCTGGTTATTTTCCAACCTCCTAGTCTGTCAAGGTGCTTTTGCTTGGCCTCTCTGCCCTCAAGGGGGTCAATAGCTCTTCATAATTTAGTATCATCTTCACTCCCTGGACGGCTGTTCTACTGTGGAAATAATTAAATGGTCTATTCAAATAGTCATGTAAATATTTCTGGAAATAGTTCTGCCATAATGATTTATTCAATATGGTTATAGAATTTCTATTCAGGGACCTTCCTTGGAATCAAATGTAATTCACACAAATTTAAAGAATGGGATAAAGAATTACATAGAAGTAATAGGCTGGTTTTATTTGTTACAATACTGACATGCATTTCGTGTTTTTATTTTCTTATTTCTAATACAGCATTTTATATGACATATGAATCTATTCTCATATAAAAGTCAGCTGAATTCCTTATTACTTTAAAAAACATGGAAAACCCATTATAAAAGTATCTCTTTAGGAATTCTGGAAATTGGAAGAATCTTGATAGTCAATTTAACTATTATGGATTAGAACTGTGGGCACCTATATAGCATACATAACAGTTTTTAAAAATTCAGTATATTATTTACAAACTAACTGCCATACTTAATCTATTGTATTAAACAAGCAGTGTGATGGCAGATATTTCAGTGTTACTTTAACTAACACACATCATGACTGATGTCTTTTCAACCTCTTTAGAGATTGCTCATTAGATGAACATGATAAAAAAATTAGCCAGGTAGATCCATGAGCATTTCAGTATCTTTAAGAATATTCTTAATATTCTTCTCAATTTTTATTATATATATATATTTTTTAAACTGGACAATTTAGCTTCTCTGTTCATATGCTGTAGTGCTGCCCATCTTATTTCTGGTCTAGATTTTCCAGGTTTTTCTAAGTAAAAGAGTGAAACATTTATACCCCATGGAACAGTACTCTTTATCAGTCAGTATTTCTTGTGCTTCCTCTGCACAGTAAATCATATTAATTCTTATATTTCTATAATGTTACAAAATAGAGTTCCTCTTAAGATAAAGGGCATTGAAGTTGAGGCTTTGTATTGCAGTATCGTACGAAGACCAGCTACACTCCAGAACAGGGTAAATACAGTACATAACTACAGAAACATACTTTCCTGGTAGAATGCTGCTATCAGTGACTTGATATTAAGTCTGGACCCTACCTTATAATTACTAACACTGCTTATATCACATCTATTCTTACATCTATTGCTGACAGGAGTGTAAACTTTTGATCAGAAAATTTTCCTTTAATGTTTGAAAAAAATATTTTTTTAGAAAAATATCCTTATGTACTGACAGGCAGTTTGTTCGCTGAATTAAGCAGGAGGGAAGCCTATGTTTAATCAGTTCTGCCCTCAGTACTTCAGTCAGTAGAAATTATTATACTTGGCTGCAGGGGACAAGAGGATCATTTGCCCAGTCAAGAAAAGAAACACTGAAACCCCCAGAATGATAACATTGCAATATGATTGTATGGAAAGATTAACTATCCCAAAAATAGTAAAAAAAAAAATAAAAAAAAAAATTAAAAAAAAATAGTGGAACTGAAAAGCAGCAGAAGAAAACACAAAACATTGACTTAATATATTATTTTCAAGTTCTGAGACCAAATTCTTTACAGCATTATCTGTTATGAACTTACAAGTTTATTTTGTTATAGTTTTCCATATGTTTTATATTCCTTTATGTTAACATTTATGCATGGAGTTAGGTACTCCATTAAAAAAGGCATTTACAAAACGGATATTGTTCATATTACTTTCCAACAAGCTGAAGTGCCTGAAGCACTGAAATCCATTTGGTAGATACATAATAGCATGTTCTAACTTTTACCTGAAATAGATAACCCAAAGATTGAAAATGCCATTGGGATCAATCTATTGTTGAAATGTACTTTTCAGATATGACCATTTAAGGACAGTTATGCAAAATAAGCTTAAAGATTTCTGATATCATTGCAATATAAAATCATAAAAACTATATTTGGATTCTTTTATGGATCTTGGCAAATAAACCAAATCATTTTAGAATTAAGGTTGAAATCAATTTTAAAATTTCATAGCAGTACACAACCCCATTAAGACAGCTTAATAATCCTTGGTAATTAGAGAAAAAAATGTCTACAAGAGCGAAGCAATGACAAATACAAAGGTGAGAGTCTTAAGGGAATAAGGTAGATAATAAGATTGGTTTCTTTTTTAACTGGAATATTTTTATAGTTAAGCATATACATACGAATGTGCAGTATCTAGGCAATAAATAATGCAGATGAACTATCAGTAGTGGTTACTTTGAGCTGTAAAAACCAGATTCAGTTCCAAAGTAAACAGTCTTCAGATGTTGCTTCTGGGGTGGGTTTCGTCACTAACAACAGATGAGATACATGACAGGTGGCCTAGGGATTGTAACAGACACCAGATGAGAAAGCTTAACTATTTATTTAAGGAGCTGTGGCATAGAAGAAATCAAGAAAAGACAAAAAGGTAAGTGCAGCTAAGGTACTCTAAAGGTTATTTAGACAGCTTTCCTTCTCCAGGCCCACAGTGTTATTGCATAAAATAGACCTTTTTGCAACCTTTGGTCTGTTGAAACTGTTTACTTCTTGGTGTATTGTTTTGTTTTCCTTTTTAATGCATATATTTTCAAATTACCTGTCTCTACACACCAGCTGCCTGCTCATCATTAGTTTAAGGACTGCCTCTAAGCTCCTGCAATAACCTGGTGCTACTGCCTCCCAGCCAAGCCTACCCACCCCAGCTATTTCTGTCCCCACTGCTAGACCTGGAAAATTCAAAGACGCCATGCCCAGAACCACCCTCCTTCTCACAAATGTCCTTGTACACCACTTTAGTGACAGTCACAGGACTGCTTACTGAATGTGTTTAGTGGCCAAGGTCTCATAAGTACTGAAGAAAATGGCTTCAGTAGTAGGCTTTCAGTCACTAGGACAGTCAAGTTGCTCTGATCTGCAATACAAGATTACTTGTGGGTGACCAAGCCATGATGCCAAGGGATATTCATGGCTCCTTAATTGGAAAAATCTCTGGCTTAGTTCTTAAAGTAATCAGAGAATCTCCTCATGAAACCAGTCCTCTTCCTGTCTTTACCTTAGCTCTAGCTGTAAGACTTGTTCTAGCCTCAAAGCAAATCACCATAAGGATCTCTGGCTTCTCTGGATCCCATGCGGGTATCTGTGAACAGGATTATTTTACAGACTTTGTTATTATTCCTTAAGAATCATAGAAGAATTATCATCTATTTATAGTACATCACAAATAATGATAACTTTCTCATAGGTTGTAGTGGTGTAAGGACAAAGGAAGACCAGATAGCTCAAGGCTGAATATAGTAGTACAATAAAAGCCTATTTTGTGTTTCAAAATGATGAATTTGCCTTTTCATTTAATTTCCCAGGTGAAACTTACTGTTCTGTTGCATGATGAGCAGAAGAGACTGCAAGTAAACTGCTTGGTTAAACAATTGTTGTATTTATACTGGGAAGATATTTATAGATTGTAGTGGTTCCAGAAAAGAATGTCAGAAGATGTAAATCCTTGTTTCCTAGACTGTAGGTCTCCAAGAAACAGAAGAGGAGCAAGATGATTTTTCAGGTTTCTTCCAACCAGAGTCATTCTCTACTTCTATTTTAAAAATAAATAAATTAAAATAAATACATCTATGTGTATATATAGTCTGTTATAAAATATGTAATTACATACAATTATGTGATGTGATATAAAATAGTAGATTGATATATGCATAATTCCTGGAGAAAATAGAACAAAATAACGTATGGAAAAAGATGATATGGGAAACTTGAGACCACCGCTGTGTAAATAAATGATATTTAGTTTCACCGGAGCTTGAGTCATTCTGAGAGAGAAAAGTCTTAACCTGTAACCTTAAGGAAACTGAAAACTGGGGTGGGAAAAATGCTGCAAACCTCAATTATATGGAGGCTGAGAGAGCTGTAGAAGAAAGACTGTGATCACTGCTTGATAACTGTCACTTCAGAAAGTGAGATGTGAGAAAAACGTTAGAAAGACCTGAGCTGCCAGGAATAGCAATATGCTTAATTATTAATATCTAACAGATTTTTTTCAGGAGTACTGCAATTTTGCCATTGTACTAACTACATGAAATAACTAACCCCAACATTGCAGTAGGGCCCAAAACTCAGCTGAACTTGATGAACTTACTAGAAAAATGTCTACACAAGAAAGCTAATTATTAGTAGAAAAACAAACTTCTTCATGTCTAAATTGAGTGGAATTATTCATATTTTAAGTATAATTCTATAATAAAAGGAAAAGATGACTGCATATTTCATCTAAGTAGACATTTTAACATGTCTACATTTCTCTTGAACCAAACACTAAAGTGCAAAGAAAAACAAATATCTTTTGAAAAGACACAGGTAGGTAAATGTACAAAAGACTGGTTTTAAGTTTAGCAAGGAAATCTGTCACAGAATGAAAATATGCTTTTTTACAAAAATAGATGTGTTTTCATGTGGTTTGAATGTCATTTCAAGTTGAAAAGTATAACAAGATGCACTATATTCAGTATTAGCATTGTCCTAAGTCTGTGCATTTTAACTGGCAATGAGATATTACAAGGATGGGGAGGAAGTGGGAGGCAGAGGAGAAAGAAAATGTTCTGTCAGGGAAGTCAATGTCAATAAGGCAAGTTTAAAAAACAGAACAAAATGTTTGTGTGACTGCCCATAGAAGAATGTGTAGCCAGGTGAAAGATTTGGAAAGATACTTCAACAATTTTATAGGCTGCAACAGACTAAGAAACATAAAACAGTCAGATATGCTTTGTCGTAAGAATATACAACAGCATAATCTTTAAGACTGTACAGAATTACCTACCTGTAGAATGATGCTGAATACTGACCTCACTCGCTCGGTTCCTGAAAAGCATGTGAGCATGTAATTGATTTTAATTGTGTAGGGCTCCATTCTTGTTCAACAAGGCTTGAGATTCAAGCTCATGTCTTTAAATACCTTATGGGATCAAGAACTTAAGCAACATGTTTAAGTGCAATAAAATAATGGTTGTATTTACATTAAAATAAAATAAAATTTTTTTAATGCTGTCGTCTTCAGACGACATTCAAATAACTTTAGGGAAATGTGGAACATCTGATCACAGTTGGGTTAGAACTTCATGGCTGTCTTGTCAAAATGTGTTATGTCTGCTAAATGATTAAAAAAAAGCTTTTATGAAAGTCCTTCCTTTTTATGTATTCCTTGGTAAATGCTAACTGAAATGATTATGTGCTTAAAATTACAATTGTTAACCCAGGCATCACTTTTCAGTTTTTCTTCTCTCATGGGCATATGTTCTACATCCTCAGGCATTCTATCACAAGTGCCATCAGCCCAATCTTCAATAATCACGATTTAAAAAGAAAAAAAATCTTCTATTTCATACTTACCTACACATGCTGACTTTCCTCTCAGAGGAATCAGAGGTGGAATAATCTCTCTTCAACTATTTTGATGCTTTCTTCTTTTGACAAAGTTCCATGAAAAAAAGCATAATCAAAAGGTTACATTCTTGAATGTTGACTGATGTCTGCATGTATATGTGCTTCTGTGTTTTCTATTATTGATTTCCTTTTCTTCTTTTTTACCTATTTTTTTTTTTCTTTGTGGCTTGTTTTAAAAACTGGATATAAAACGTTATACGTGATGCTTTTATCTGAAAAAGGAAGACAACAAAAAGCCTATGTGCTTAACGGCCTGTAAGTTTTCAGAAATAACAGAACAGCATTCTTAACAAAACTGAAAGACTAAAAAGTTGAAAATGATAGAAAATGCTATTGCTTTTACTTCTTAATGGCAAAAATATATTTGCAAAAGAGCACTCTCTTCCTAAGTTTGGCAGCTGTCTTTCTACACTTTGAACAATGTTTAATGAAGAAAAAGGTAGCTTTTATTCAAAGAATGCTTAGGCATATTTGAATGGTAGACTTACTTGAATGAAAAAAGTCCATTAAAAGTTTTATGGGTAATACCAGAAAGTCCAAGCTTAAGTAATGCAACTCTTTTTCCTAACTTTCTATGACATTAATGTGCCTCGGTTCCTATTCATTTTGCTAGCTATTATGAAAACTATATACAGTTTTGTAAGCCATTTATGATTTGTAGCAAATCATGCACTGCTACAACAAAATCAGCGTAGAGTTATTGTTAGGGACTCACAATTTTAAACCATTCATCTGGTAGGTTTATTTCACTCTGCAGTCTTTGTACACAGACACTCTTATACTTGTGTCAGAATCCCCTGAATGTTTTTAGAATCACAGGAAGATGGATATAATTGATTAAATGTTTCAGCCAAAAAAAAGCTATTTTCTCTGTTTAAACACAGTCCAGTCACTTACAATCCTTTCCATTCTTTTCTTGATTAATAACATCTCTCATTCCTAGTCATATGAGGTATCCAAACACAGGTAACACGTCATTTCTTCCTATAGACAAAACTGAGATAAACTTAATTGGTGAAGATGAATACCCTGTTTTTCTTCCAGTAGATTTAGATTCATAGCTAACTGTGCTCAGGTCACAAATGTTCGTGTCATATTTTGATCAGTATTTTTAAAACATTTACCTGCAAATCCCAGTAGTAATTGATAATGAGTATAATAAAAGTAATAAAACAAATGCCATTATCTCATTCATATCTGTGAAGCCTGGGGTCAAAGAAAGTAGTCTGCAGATTTTAAGTCCATAGGACATCACTGATGCATATAGGGAGCAATTGGCAAAAGGTGGAATTCAGTATGTGTACATTCTGTGCAATGGACATAAGACTGTATCATAAGGCTGGGCATGAGCATCCAGACTCTAATTTCATCAGGTTTGCTGCTGAAGTAGATTAGACATAAATCAACATTTTGGAGATCCATTAAGCAAGGGTCTCTGCTACCAGGACTCTGAAAATGAAGCTCTACTCTTAAACTGCTGCTGACACAGTTGCTCAGTCAGAGCAACTAAGAGACCTAACTCAGAAAATTTTGGGGGGTAAAACAAACAAACAATCATGATTTTAAAAGATTAATTGTAACTCTGTTCCTTCTTCTAGTTCCCCTTTAAGCCTTTAATTCAGCAGGAAAATAATATCAGGATTTTTTCAACTTCAAATCCAATTCCCAAGGACTTTGTCTCTCTTTTACGGGAGGTTCACAAACACTCAGTGAACAAAAGATAGTTATCTTGTCCTGAAAGCTACAGTCTTTAGGAAAACAACACTCTAATAGATAATGATACTTTTCAAGAAGACCTATTCACAGAGGATTTGACAAGACAATTCACAAGTTGATGTTTTTGTCTGTCTCCCCTTTGCAGTCAAGGTTCTAGGTTTCTATTAGAGGCAGTGTCTTTATTTAATAAAAAAAATAAAATTCCAATGCACATATTACTTAACAAGTCTTAAAGTCATTTCACAGGATAACTTTAAGTGTTCCAGAGCTCAGCTCATGCTACACAGGCCAAATACAGAGTGTTAATAATTGTGCACTATTAAGTGCAGGCAGATAGAACACCTTTGCATAGCTTAGACTTGTATTTCTTGACAGAATTAGAAGCATTCTGTTGTTGTTGATGGTGGTTTGGTATGTTGGTTGTTTGTATTTGTCTTTTTATGTAAGAGAAATAAATAAATAAACCCTCCCTGTGTGTGGGGTTTATTTATTTATTTTTATTTAATGAATTTGAGATAGTTAGATGGCACAGTATCCGTGTAACTACAATATGACAGTTGATCAATTTCCTAAATTTCATCACTCAGCTTCCTTTTGATCCTCTGGTTTCCTCCTACCTCACAGTTGTTTGGAGAATATTTTCCTTAAATACTGAGGACAGAAACCAACGTTTTCTTTAAGCATTTTTCCTTTATCTATTTTCCTTAGGGTCTCTGCTAACAGATTAAAGGCACTAATCTAATTTATAGGATTTCTACAGACTCATGAGGAGGATGAACATAATAGGATATTAATGTTTTCCTCATATGCAAATGAAATAAAATGAGAAAGCTGTTTTTCTTTCTCTTCTTTCCAATGCAAACTGTAGGAAGAAGCCTGTGTGATAGGACAGTTTTGTATGATTCAGAGCTATGACTCACCTGGAAGTGGACTCTTTAAAACGCTTCTTATTCATAAGACCATTATTTATTTACCCTGTGAAATCTCTAGATTTGTGTTACGTATGAAAAAGGAAAGCTTTAGGGTGAATCCAAGGGATTTTTTTAGTTCACATTTATCCTTCCTTTCAGCAGAAAAGAAGTAGTACTTTTATTTTTCACTTACATTACCATTTCCAATAGCAGCCTTAGCTTTGGCAGGATACTAAAACCGTTAACATAGAAGAAACAGAAAGCACAAAATATATTAACACATAAAACCCATAAAATATCACAATTAGAAAACAGACCAAGCAATAAAGCCTTTTTTTCTTTTGTTACCTCCTTCTGTAATTGATGTGCAGTTTACATTTTCTCCCTCTGGAATAGTAGTCACTAATCTTAATTACATTCCTTAAAAAGATTGTTATGAAAAAGAAGACTATCACATTCTTGAGAGAAATAAAGAAGGATTATCCGCAGTTAATCAAAATAGTTTCCTCTGTAACATATTATGTTCTAATTATTACAATTAATTTCTGCAGGTGTTTTATAGAACCATAGAGACCATGCTAAGGGTAATAGTAGGAAAAAGATTCTGACAGCCAGATGGAGAGGAAGCATAACCTCATAGTTCAGATATAGAAATGAAATACAGAAGACTGCTTCCATGAGCCTTTATTCTTTTGTTTAAAATTGGGTTCAAAGTTGAAATAATCTCATACGTTCTGTGTATTCTTTGAAACAAAAGCTGTTTGTATTTAAGTGTCTTGTGGCAGTAACGATAATGGGAGGATGGTTGGACTAGATCATCTTGTAGGTCCTTTCCAACTTTGTGATTCTATGATTCTAAGAAAATCTCAGTGAGGAAAGAGCACATCAGATATTAAAGCTGCACAACTGTCCATATTTTTAATCAGAAACTGTTATTTTTTTATTGCTTTTTGAAGAACTGTTGTACATTCTGTGTGCTGCACAAATGTAAACAAGCTGTTCACATTCTCTTCAGTAGGATTTTAATAATTTCAAATTCAGCTTAGCCATGGAGGCCATAGGATAGACAAAAACTGGACTGCATATCTGGAAACTGAATTTATGAGCAGCTCTTTCATAGTATAAGTGCAGAGGAAGCTAGGATCCCTATTTTGAGGAGAGGTCAGTTTCTACAATTTGTTCCTGATGACTTTGAGGCAGACAAGTGAGGGCAGGATGTGAGAAGGCTGCAGTGTATCAGTGCAGGTGTAGGACATGAAGAGGATTCAGAGGTGACAGATGTTTCTCTCTTCATTCCTTCCTGTAGCTTGCTCTATCAACATGTCTCCTCAATTTCCCCATGGCATTCAGGTAATTTAGTAGCCCCACTACTGATACATGAGTGAAAATGTACCAGCTCTGGCTGATGGATTATACTAAGTTTTGAACCCAAACTGGAGTACAATGCTTGTGCAAAAAAAGGAGTCAGTTTCTCAGGAGGCAAGTGATTTTAATCTGAAAGCTTAGCTGAATATCGGTTTTCACTCATATGAAGAATATTCCAGTGTGTTTACAAAGACAAAATCAATTTTTACTTCACAATAGGTGGAAGTCACATCATTACTTGCCTCTAAAAAAACAGAACAAAAAAAAAACCAAAACAAAACAAAACAAAAAAAGCTATAGCATTTTATGCCTGGCTTATGTTTAAATTTTCTTCTCAAATTAATTTTTTATTGCTTAACGCTAAGTATCCTCTAAATAATAAATTATGGAGAACTGAAAAAGAAACAAATGTGTTATAATTTAGTGAGTATGGTGGGAGAAAGTCAGGAAAATAACTTATATGTTTTGCATTTGTAATATACATATTGCACTTTTTTGAGGTCCTACAATGAGATAAAGAGACAAGGAAAGGAGATGACCTTTACTTACGATCCCTTTATGGAACTGGGAATAAGATTGTTTCTAAATGTCAGCTGAAGTGTCATTTAAGTATATAAGCATACACACATGTTTAGGGAAGACTGACTATGTAGCTGTGCCATCTATCTAGGAAGAATTGTTGGAGGTTCTTCAAAAGGCTAACTATAGCTTGTCAACTTTAGTCTACCTCAGCTCACATCAAATTATTATTATTACAGAAATCATTTTTCTGCATCTCAAGAAAAACCTATTTTTATAAACAAGAGCAAACAATTTCAAATTGTTGCCAACGTAAATGTAAAATTAAAGTATCGTGCAAATTCTAGTATAATATCAGCATACAAAACACTGTAGAGCCAGACTGTAGAACCAGACTTGACAAATGTAAGTGACTACTAAGACTGTTATTATTAGATAGGGATTCACAATAGACATATTATTAACTTCAGCAAAATCTTAAGCATGTTATCAATATGTAACTTTTTAATTTACAGACTACTGAATCATATGACTTACTGTATAACTGGAAATTATTTTACAAGTTGCATTTCATGAGAATGAATATTAGATTTTCAAAGGGATTCTGATAATGAAGCTCCTTTAGAAAAGAAGAATTGTATGTTAAAGACTTCCTGATTTTCCTTTTAACTGAGGAAGTTTTAGTGAAAGCTGTGTAAGGCCTTGAGTAAACAAAATATTCTCTTTTACAAAAAGATGACATCACATAGGAACAAAATAACAATACAAATGTTGTGCTTAATATAAAAAAATATCGTTTAAACACTTGATATTTTAAATGCATGTTTTGACAAAGGAAAAAAATACACACATTTTCTTCTGATTTATTCCATTTAAAAATGATGATCTGTCATTCAAATCTGGCAATATTCAAAGTACAGCAACATGCTGAACAGCAGTAAATAATAAGATCGTGATTCTTAAACACTGACAAGCCTATTCAGATGGGCAAATGGCTCTTTCTGTTAGAACTAGATGAACAATCCCATTATAAAACTCTGTAGCTGACTAGGTTCTCGAGAACCCAGCTACATTTTTCATATGAAAAGTGGTAGTCAAACAGAATCTGGGTGCAGTTTCAAGGGCGGACAAACAAAAAGCTAAAACTAAGTTCACTGTAATCTATCTCTCAGTTACCTATATGTAAAGTAAATATGCTTATTTTTAACTGGCTCTAAACTAGCTCTAAAGGTGAGCACAACTTCCAGTGAATTGTAAGTTGCTTTCTGCTATGCGCACATTGTTCTTTGAGATCTCCCAAACACCGAGGAAGACAAACTGGAAAACACACTGAACACTTAGTAAATAAAATAATAAATCTCTACACCATTTAGCATGTGAGATGAAACAAGATCACAACCCCTGGCAATGCTGAAAAAAATCCACGAATATCTATAATTCATCAACTGAACAGCAGGAATATCTAAAGCAAGATTTTCAAAGGAAAACAGTTCAATATTTTCCTATTTAAGACCAATGAAGCATATGAAAGTGCATAGAAAGAAAAGGAAGAATTTAACTTTCAGAAAAATACAGCAGTGTGACAGGTTTGTACATTTGAAAAGTGAGAGAACTTGTGGGGCAGAAATTAAATCTATCTCCCACATTGCAGGAATGATGAAAGAAAAAGGGGAAAAATTACTTGAAGCTTTTATACTTTGAAAGCTTCTGTAGTAAAAGTGAAAAAGTTTGAGAAAAATGTGAAATCTATATTTCAAGTTGTTAAGTGTATATTCTGTGAACTTTATACCTGAAAGTAGTGTTCTAAAAAACAGAGAACTACTGGATAAGTAACTCCTACATGTACAACCCACCAAGCCACCCACATCTTGCTTTTCTAGCAGAGTGCTTACAGATCTTGTTCTGATAGAGAGAAGCAGGGATTTAGACAATTTCTTGATGACAGAATATTTGGTAATGGTAGTTTAGCAGCTTTCAGAGGATCATTAAGAAAAACAACAACAAAAAAAACCCAACAATTAAAACCAACATTCTCCTTTTGCTTGTAGAAGTTGCAATATTTGGAGAAAAACAATATTAATACAATCAGAGTATCAATTATAATGTAGTTTTAATTACAAGAGAACGTTATGATAACCAAGAGAGAGAATGAATTTGAAAGTTTACTCAGAATAGATCAGACTGTTCCTTAGCTTTAAAATTATATAGTCAAAAATATGTAATTGATCTACTTTTGTTTCTTTCTTAACAGCTCACTGTGAGTACTAGCAGAAGAAACATGTCACAACAATTTGCCATTATTTCAAAAAGTTTTCAATCCTCACTGCAGAAATTAATCTAAGTGTTTTATAATAGGGTAGATATAAAATACTCTGGACCATCTGAAATAACTATTGACAAATTGCTTGGAAATTAAATATGAGATAAAAATTAACCAATGGATGCCCTATATGTCAAATATCAAGACAGACAATAAAGAAAGTCGTGAGATGATTAATGTAATGGTAAATGTCTCAGTCATGGCACAGTTAATTGAAACAGAAACTGTGAATGTGAGTACAGACAATACTGGAACTGCAGAGGCAATAACTACAATTCTTCATCAGACTTGGAACCAAAGAGCAGGAACTGTTAATAAATTGTTATTGAATAGCACAGTTATTTCAGATAACATTTAGTAGTATAAAAATATAAGATGAGAAGTATTTACCCATAGCAGGGGGCTGCTATACCTAAGTAATGCTCTGCTGTCCTTCCAGTACCTAAAAAGGCTCATAGCTGCTTTCTGGTCTCAGCTTTGTGACGTATTCTGTTACTGGATCACTCTATCAATTACATCTTTTTTGGAGTTTGCTAAAATCATCTGGCCAAGAAAAATGCAACACTTGTACTTCCATCTACAGTCCAAGAACTAACAATCTATTAAGCCTTTTAAAGAAAAAATCTAAAGTTGATAAAAAGATTATTGTTTTCATTTCTGTATTATTTACTACTGATATCACAGTGCCTTAAAAAGTCACAACTTACCTTTTTCCCTTAGCAGTTAATGAATAAGAAAGAAGTGTGAAAAGGCACTTATTGTGTAGCTTTTGAATATACATTGATAAGATGTCACAGCATAAGACCTTTCTCATTCATGTATGGATAATACTGCTCCAAAGGTGAAACCTCAACAGCACAAATGTTGAACAAAATTAGAGGAAGATGTTACTCTATTGGCACAGTATTTACCCTGGCATCAGTGTGATGAATAAATATTTTATCATAGACAAGTGTATCTGCATTGTTCATGGTGATTGTACCATAGATACTATAATGGAAAAAACTGATAATATAACACGAACTTTGAATAAACCATGAAGAAAACAAGGCTGAAGGACAGAAAAATAGAGTAATGACAATGTTTAACAGAGCAGAGTATTTAATGATAGAGGAAGGAACATCAAAACAATGGGGAGTTAAGTGATCGATAGTCCTGCACTACTGCAGAAGAAAACCAGATGAAGGAAAAGTAAAGGACATGGTTGTTGTGTATTTAACAGCCTGGCAAGGATATTTGTAATTGTCTGTAGATCACAGAACTTTCTAGTTGTTTGCCATTCTCTCAATTAAATTTAAGACACAGATATCTTAAATAATACACTGTCAGTGGAGAAAGTCCAGTTGGATTTACATGCAACCCATGACATATCTGGAAAAGGTAATAACAAAAATGAAAGAAGTAGAATAAAGATTTTTTTTATTTTTTTTTCCCCCAGAATTGGAAAAATGGAAAAGCTTGGAAAAGGAGAGAAAACATGCACAGTTTCTCCTTGGTGGTAGACAAGGAAAGTAAGATTGTTGAGCCAGAAGATATAACGGAAAATGAATATAGGCAGTATAGTTAAAGAGACAATAAAAAAAGGGAGAGTAATACGGGTTAAAAATAAAGCCTTGGCATAAAAGCAAATGCAAGTATTGAAAGGATCCTAATGGATAAAGTACAAAAAGAAAACATATGTGGAGTCATTGGGAAAGTAACAGACCAGAAGTCAGGACAAGTACTGAGCCTAGATGACAGGAAACAGCACACAGCCATATCACCTAGGCTTGTTAATGACATAGACATGCAGCTTATCTTCAGTAAGAAGAAGCCTACAGCTCTGGAAATCAGGAGAGGGGGAATTTGAAATGAAAAAGAAAGATATGCAAGCAGTTCCAATTGATTTTCAGAAATAGTTTTCAAAGTGCAGTTCCCCAAAATAAACACTCTAAAAACCAAATAAACTTATTCACTCCATTTTGTCTCCCTTTCAAATAGAAAAATAAAGATTAAAAAAAGGAAAGAGAGGAAAAGTAGCAATTCATTGCCCAAGTCAAAAGATACTTTGAAATGAAACGCAGCAGACTGATCATGGTTCAGAGCAGAGAAAATAACAAATTGTGAAGATGTAATTTCAGCTTTGTATATCCATGGTCATCATGATGCTAAAACTTAAGATTTACTGTCATGTTACTGCTTCCTGTATGTCTGGTGCTCTTGCTTCCACACAGTGTATTATAGCGCTCTTAACTTAGATATATTTCCTTCAACTTCCAAAACTCTATTTTGTTTTGTTTTTCATTTTAAGCTGTGTCTCGACCTTAGTATCTGAGCTACTTGTTTGAAACAAATTACCTCTCTGACTTCATTTCTCGGGCGACCTGCTGGTATTTTTACTAGAAATTCTTCCTTCAAATCTCCAGCTTGAGTAAGAAGAGAGTTGTTTCTGAAACTGTAAAAAAATGACAAAAAGCAAAACAAACAAACAAACAAAACAAAAAGAACCAACATTCAGCAACAAACACAAAGGCAAGAGAAAAACAATAATGCAAAAAACATTCAAGTATTTGCTCCCTTATAATTTTCTTGAACTTGGCTTGGGTCGGTGGTGTATGGGAGGTTGTCCCCATGAAACAATTATTCTTGAATAGGATCAAAATATTTTGCAGTTACTAATGGATACATTTCCCAGTTGAAGATGTTTCCAGCTTAAAATACATATTTTCTAAAATATAAAATCCAGAAAAAGTTATGATACATTCATTTTAAAAATAATGATATTCTCATTAAATAATATTCAGGCAGTTTTGCTTAAAATGTACTACAAAGCAAAATCTTTTCCTTTGGAATCATAGAAACATAGGATCACCAAGGTTGAAAAAGACCTAAAAGATCATCCAGTCCAACTGTTCAGCCATTATCAATAACTCCCACTAAACCACGTCCCTCAACAAAACGTCCAGTCATTCCTTGAATATCCCCAGGGTCGGTGACTCCACCACCTCCCTGGGCAGTCATTCCAGTGCCTCACCACCCCTTCTGAGAAGTAATACTTCCTAATGTCCAACTTGAATCTCCCCTGCTGCAGATTGAAACCATTCCCTCTAGTCCTATCAGTAATGACACGAGAGAAGAGGCCGATCCCCAGCTCACTACAACCTCCCTTCAGGAAGTTATAGTGAGCAATAAGGTCTCCCCTGAGCCTCCTCTTCACCAGGCTGAACATTCCCAGCTCCTTCAACCTCTCCTCATATGGCCTGGGCTCCAGACCCCTCACCAGCTTTGTTGCCCTCCTTTGAACACGTTCCAGGGCCTCAATGTCTTTCTTGCAGGGAGGGGCCCAAAACAGGCAAAAATAGCTTTGGGATTTTAATTTGTTCATGTCTAAGTGAAAAGGCAATTTTCAGTTTATAAAGTGCACTGGATCAACAAGTGGGTTTTGTTTTATTTTTGCAAGAATATATTTAAAGTACTCATTGGTGTATATTTACAGAAATTCTCACTTTGTTATGCAAACTTCATTACACATCATGAATAAGACTTTAACTACCAACAATTAGAGCCTCAAGAAGTTTATTACATTAACTCAAAACAGAAAAACAATCTCATTTCCTCAGCTAACATGTGGTTGTACAGCATTAATGCTACTGTATGCGAAAGTAGAAGTGAAGATGCAAAACTAAAAATACTGAGACGAGATAGAAAAGAATGAACAAGCGGTCAGTAGCAGCAGTCCAGATCTTCAAGCCATTTGATTAAGAACAAGCCAAAAGCAAGAATGATCAACTTAATCATATTAACAGTATTAAATGATTTTCAAAAGTATGATTCATAGTGTTCAGCTGGGGAAAGGAAGACTTTTTGTGGAGTTGAGGTATACCTAAAATCTTGGGGCAGGGGCTGAGGACACATGAGAATTAACTTTAATTACTTTATTATTTAATTAGTATCAAAATTTAAAATATTTTATTTATTTAATTACTTTACTAATATTTTAATAATTAATGTTTAATATTTTAGAGACTTCTAATAATTGCTGAAAGAGTTAAAGGAAATACATTGCCTTGTTTTTTCATGTCAAAAGTTTGCATTAGCAACAACATTAGTAACAACGATGAACTTTCTAGGACACCTTCACACATTTAATGACTGACTGCTCATTGAGTAGGCAGTACAACTATTAAATGGAAAAATAAATATAAATTTAACAAATCAAGAAACTGGGTAAGGGAAGAATAAAGCCTGCAGGTCTGCATGAGAATTTTGAAAATAGCTTCTCAGGAGTATTTAAGCCACATGCTATTTACTTTTAATCCACTTCTGACAGTCATATGACAGCAGTGAGAATTAATATAAATAGAATGTAGCACAAAAATAGAAAACTATAAAAGGAAAATACACTGGCAAAGGCAGTATTTCTAAATTACACTTATTTTCTTTAACTCTTTAATATTATTCTGTTTTAGTATAGCCAGGAAACTGTGTCTGAATCCCCAGTGGACTCGCTTCTTACTGTAAGCATGGCTGTGTGCCTATTTCATTTGATCAGTAGAAGGCTAAAGGTACTTCCATGCACCACCTGGGAAATAGGAAGTGCTACAAATTTCAAATGCCTTCCTTAGATTCTGAGAACAGAGAGGTACTTGCTGGATCCAGCTATCTGTATAGTGCTTCTGATTCTAGAAAGTTAGTGTCTGATTTAACAACTCCATACAAAAAAGTAACAGGTAGAATTTTTTTACTCTCAGTTTAAGAAGTTATAGCCCCAAATAATCAGATTTCTTTTCCATCTGTTTCTCCAGCACAACCCTATTAGAAGATTCAGCCAGCATCTTTTATTTAAGACTCTTTCATGCCTACAATGGTTCTTCAATATTATTTGAATGTCTTCTAGACATTTGTCTTACTACATTCATAGTTCATATAAGCACTTAACATTTTTGTTCAAATACTCCTAGGGAGATTAAAGCTCTTAGATCATTACTCTGGCAATGAACTAATTTTCCAGTTCCTCAGTAAAATTCAAGTCCTTTAATCAAGTCTTTTACCTAACCAATGAAAAATGTTAGAACAGGCAAGATTTTGTGTTTTTTAATCACAGATGTGCTCTAGTACATGCCTGACCTCCAAGAGTATAATGGATGAATTCAAAAATCTGGTAAACTGATAAAAAAAAAAAAATCAACTGTCATTCACTTTTCATACAAAATGATTTTTAGAAAGGTGTGTGCCCCGGTGGCTCAGTGGTAGGAATGCTGCTTTGCAACACCGGGGCCCGGGTTCGAATCCCCCCTGTGGCGCAAGTGGTAGAAGTGCCGTTCTACTACACAGGAGGCTCAAATCCCGGGAGTTGGACTTGATGATCTCTAAGGTCCCTTCCAACCTGCACGAGACTGTGATACTATGATACTACGATACTATGACAATTAGGAAACTGATTGATGTAACAGTGATGGTGATGTAGATACTACAATTAAAATTAGTTTAGAGTGAGAAATATTCAATGAAACTTCATGGCACTTAGATGGGAAGGCAACAGATGCTCTCTGAAGAAGTGATATGTATCACTGATGTGTGGCCTATGCATTATTTTCCACCTCTTTCATGTTCATTTCTATGGCAAAAATGATGGCAATCATAAGAGTCACAAACTACATGCAATTTACCAACTTTGGTTTTTATGATTTCCTTATATTATGCGATTAAAGCACAGTGTTACTAGTCCTATGTATATATAAATCAATGCAGGTAGCTTTCAAATTAACAATCAGAAGTTAATTTTGCAATAATTAAAGAGCATTCCAGATAAACAGAAATGTAGAAAATAAAAGTTATCTCCAAAAAAATTACAGCTCATGGATATGCCCACAAGCAAGGCTCAAATTCAGCAAGACGCATTTATATGAGTTACCGTATCACACTGTGAATTTGGCTTGGTGGTTTTCCAGTTTCACAGCAAGCCACATCATGTAGCAAAAAAAATAAAAAATAAAAAATAAAAAAAAATAAAAAAATCCAGATCTTGCCAAGTACACTATACATAATGTTAACTAGCAATATCAAAAGCCAAAGCATCACATCCAGAAGATGTGCTGCAGAAAATATCCTTCTTAGCTTTCTAGTACTTATGCCAAAGTCAGCCACCTCTAATTCACAGTTTAGCTCTGCTAATGTTTGCTGGCAGCATGGTGCCTTTGGTTACTGAGCAGCTTTTAAGAAGCACTGAACCACCTTATTTTAGACCAATTATCTTGTTCTGTACCCAAATGGTAACCCTGCTGGTGCGAACTTTCAGAATAACAAAAGAAAAGAAAGAAGCGAGGTAAGTTTCCTGCTATTGAAACCTCAGCCCACAGATGTCTTTTTACATCCTGTTTCAGCATCATTTGAAAAAAAAGAAAAATCTGCATCCTGCTAAACCGTTGTGGTCTTTTTCTCTCAGTCAGCTTACTATGACTGAGAAACACAATGCGTTTCACAACACAAAGTCCAGTTAACAAGCGGTTAAAGAATCTTTGATTAATTTCCACTGCTGTGATACCTGATTAGCTGGTTTCTGAAGGCTGAAACAGCTCTTTCTGTTGCCTTTTATTTTTTTCTAATAGTAGGTTTTGTTACCTGGCATGAAACACATGTAGAATTGATCATGGTTAATTTGCATTTAAATCCCTTGAAGAACTGCTCATAAAATTTTATATTTTTTCCTGTGTTTCCAAACACTAAACAGCATTTCTTTGCCCACAGAACAATAATTATGTTCCTTTTCCTTCTACCATGCAATTAAAACAGGTTATTACCAAATCAATACCTATTTCACAAAATACATCCCTTGAATGCCCCTTTTGTCTTCTTCATCTAACACGTCTGACCTATATATTTATTCTGTGTGTTCTCTGCAGTAAAAAGGTAAAATTCTAAAACAAAACAAAGCTCAAGCACAAGCTCTTAAGCACAGTCACGGGTATGAAAATGAACAAAGTATATCCAATCCATCTCAAATACCAATGTGTGCTAAGGGCTTTACAGTCCTTACAGACATGTTATAGAACATGAAATATCTATCTAGAAGACATTATGATTTGAACAAGTAGAAGCATGAGGAAGAGGGTGAATTCCTAATCAAACCCAACATGAAGCAACCACTACGTTAGTTCCACAATTTTTTATTAGTATTTACAGAAATTGTTAGGTAAACAAATATCAAGCAACTATTGCAATTATTTGAGAAATCTGACATCACACAATGAGTGGTACTTATCCTCCTGTGCTCCTTCTTTCTTTTTTTCTCCCAGCTTTCCTGTGAGGAGTACTGGAATATGGATTTTTGAGAAGAATTCTTAAAGAGCCGTGAAATATGGCTATATGAAACTGTATAGAAGGATTAAGCTTGAGGAACTTTATCAAGGAGGACACGTGGGGTGGGAGGGCAATTTGCAGTGGAAAATAAATTACATAGCAAAGGCAAAATAGGAAGGACAGACGAGGTAAATGTCAGTCTGAATGGCAGAATGTGAACTTCCAGCTCATGCAGAGAAAGGGAACATAAGTCAGTCTGGGGAGATGTAGGGCTTGGTCAAGGATGTTGGCATAATAAGAGACTTTGTGATAACATCTATAAAAATTGAAAGCGATTGAGAGAAGAAAGGCAGGTACTTAAATAATCAAACAAGAAACATATATAAGCATTTTAGTAGGGGGAATAGTGAACAGAGGATAATCTTTAAAAGCGCTCTTGAAAAACTAAAATGAAATAATTCCGGGCATTCCATTGTCTCTTCTTTAGCTAATGTTATTATTTCCGACTCCACAATATATGAGAGCAGTAAGTGGTTACAGTTCTGGCCAACACAGCAAACATTTGATGACAAAATTTAAGGGAGTAGGATTTTTTAAAAATATGACAATAAACTGAGTCAAAGCCTCCTCCTTCATGACATCACATATACTCTTAATCAGCACCTGTTTTTTGTTTGGAAATATCTGGTTTCAAAAATAGATTTTGAAAAAGGAAACAACTCATTCAGTTGTTTTGATCAGATTAGATAAGAAGGGCTGTAAGTTTTGGATGTGCAGGTATGTACTGACACAAGGTATTTATTCTACCATATAATATTCCATTACATAAGCATATACTGATACACAAATTAGGCATAGGCATTGATCTGATTTCCTTTCTAAAAAGAAACCATTTATTTATATAATTAATAAAAAATGATAAGCTTAAAAAATACTTTTTGATAGTTAAAGTGTGCCCTAAAAAGCAGCCCTAAATATACAGACTCATAGGTCTTTAATATTTATTTTTGTGTGATGAAAGTGGTACCTTTTTGCATAGATGGCAAGAACTACAGGTAAACAGAGGATTCCTTGTCCCTGGAGATTTTATTATTAGCTGTAACCCAGGCCTTCTTCCTTTGATGCATCCTTTGATGCATTTCTGATATTTATGCTCAGCATCTTAATTTACTCTGAAAGGTTTTCCATGTTTACCCAAAGGAGGAAATAAACAACTTTTCTGCAAATTTAAAAATCTCTTTGTTGTTGATTGAAAGATTGTCTTCCTGTCTCCTGATAGATACCTTCAGCAAATCTGCTACACATGCACACACTCAGACAATTTCACAGGAATGCAGATAAGAATTGGTATTATGGGTATTTTTTTTCACTTCATAGTGTTACAACTATTTTGTTGTTGTTGCTTTGTTTTTTAAATCAGAAAATATCAGAACCTTTAAACAAAAAGTCTTATTGAGAGAACATTCTTATTCCATTAAAATTCAACTGAAAAAGTGGAGAGAAAGCCATAAACAAAATAGCAAGGATCCTTCATTGCTAGAAATCCATATTCCAGTCTCTAGCCAGCAGTTCTTTCAGAGTAACTACTAGCTGCACCAAGGAAGGATTTCCCCTGTGTGCTTTGGGCCACATTTCCAAAAGCTTTGACTTCAGAAGTTCTTCTGCAACTCTGAAAACTTCTTTCAGGATAAGAAAGTTGCTTCTAGCCCAACTGTATTAGGAACTTGAGATATTCAGCTGACACCAGTTTATCACAGTTTCTGCATTTGGTCATCACTAATAAAATCTGCTTGCATAAAGCAGCAAATAGCCTTGTGGTATTTAGTTCAGCTAAATAGAGACTGGGACTTTACTTTGGTATTCTCATTTTTCAACAGCTGTTACCAATGGGAAAATAGATATCTTCTGTCATGTGGAGGTGTGTAGCTATAGATCATTACAAATCCACACCACTGCTGTGATGTTGCAGAAGTCCAGAGGAAATTCTTGCTGCTTTTAGACATCTTTGTCAAATACTGCAGAATACAAAGGGAGAAAACAGAGTGAAGAATAATCCTTTCCATTCATTGGTTAAAGAAACTGTCAAAAATGTTGGAAAACATTAATGAAGGAAAAATACCTTTTACTGACATTTTAATTGTTCTAAGTTCAAACTTCTAAAACAATATAACCCCATTTGAACATGTGGAATCATTGAAAAATTGTTTGAATACATATGCAGAGTTAAATGGTACAGTTCACTATTTTCATTACATTTACCAACACATGGGCTTTGGATGACTTAAATTAAAAACATAATTAGCATTCTGCAGGGAGTCTTTGCTTTCTGCTTGTCATCACCCTGAGGGCATTAATGGCCTCACTGTCCCTGCCCCATCTCCCCGCCCCCCCAGGCTCTGTGCACCTGTCCAGAGCCTGGGAGCCCATGTTAACCCCCAAAAACCAACAGTCCTTGCTGCAGAGCCAGTCTCCACTTCCCCACAGCAGATTCTGCTTGGCTTCAGGCAACACTGATCCAGGCAGGCCCAGATGTAGGCTGATATGGGACAGGTCCTGGATGCCATGAACTGCCATGACAGAGTCCCAGGGCAGCTGAGGCCCTCCTGGAACCAGGAAACTGTTCCTAAAGTTTGGTTTCCTATATAGCATCTGGAGACTGATTCTCATGCAACAAAGTTCCAGCATGCTGACTTAAGATTGTTTTAAATCAGAGCAAAGTGTCATAGCAGCACCAATCAGCCAACTGGTTGGCTGCCTTGACCTTGATTTTGCCCTTTCACTCTTGTCATTAGGCTGCATGTCCCTTGCTATTCTAGCAGAGGAACATTATACTTGAATAGTATCTACATAAAAATTCTGTTTACATTTATTCCATTTTTGATAAAATTTGCAATCATTCTCTAGGAATGATTTCAAGTGATTTTAAGAATAACAAAAGTGGTTAATGAGTGCAGAGCTGTGTTCAACAAAGCTCAAAGTAGTGGCTGTATGAGTGGTCCCCAGTTCTGCCTATTAACTGTTTTACTGTCAATACTGTATTTTAATTTGTCTTGTGCCTAGGCATTTGATTCAGTCATTCATACAAGTGTCTAGTGACAACCGAAATGCTTGAGAATATCACGTTTGGTTTCTTGTCTCAGATTCAAGAGGAAGTACATTTATCAAAATCCCTACATTATAACATTCCAGCCCGATGTTGATGGCTCAGATCATATGCTCCAAATTAAAACTACTGCCCATAGAAGGACAAATAAGTAAATTCAGATTATGTTTTTTGCCATATCTTTTCCTCTAACTGAGCACTTTTATCTTTGCTTCTCTGGAGTCTCTTTCTGGAAGGCAGGCTTTGAGATTAAGACAATTAACTATTTACTTTGGCACATGAATAAGATGTGTGAACTTCCAATATAGATACGATCTTTGAAAAAAATCCAGTTGATGAGCTGCTAAAAACTTCAGGCCCTTGTCATTTGATGTCATTTGCATGTTCTATAATTGTCAGACTACTACTTTTTTTTTTTGTTTGTTTGTTTCAGAATTGTTATTCCAAGAATCACAATTGCTTGTAATAACAAGTAATAGACAAAACGATTTCATTTTATTGGCAGATATAAAAGCAGAATAACAAGGCAGTATACTTTACCCAAATGATTATTTTCCTGCTCATGACCTCACCAGCTAGGCCTGCACTATTCTAAGAAGGTGGATTCTTGCAGTTTGCAAGGCTGTTGTTTGGTTTTTTTCCTCTATCTTCATTTTCCATCTTGTTTGTTCTTATTCTAATTTTGTATTGGGTTTCTGCTTCTAGATAACAATATGAACGACATCTAATAGGTATTATTGTCCTATTACTTGTCCTTATTTCTTGAGGAATTCAAGGAAAACATTTATATTTATGCTCCTGTTTCTTCCCTAAGAAATTTTGAGTCCACAACACATCTTTTTGGCACAATACCAATTGCCCTTATTTTACATTTTCTTACTTTTAACTATTTGTATAGTAGCAAACAATGCTTTTGAGACATCATACTTACTGTTCAAAACTATTACTAGGGGGAATGTAAGAAAGAAAGAAAATAAAACTGGTACATGGCTGATCTATCACAGCAAAGCAAAGCTCGTACACACAAAATGAATTTTGGCATAGGCTAAAAAAATAATTGTTTCCATTACAAGTCTCTATCTTACATAAGCCCTGTGTCACGGTTGGCAGGCACCTGCCCATTTTGGATAGCGTTAGGCTTCTGTGTTTGCAATTGAATCTTACCTCAGGCATGTTTTTGTTTTTTTTTTTGTTTGTTTTTTTATGGGGAAATGAATAACCATATGCTTTGAATCCTGATGTGAATCCCACTGTTGGTGTTTATTCCTTAGAACTATATTTATCTGTCTCTTTACCAACAACCTAAAATTTTAATTGTTGGTGTACTAGTCTGTTATTAGTAGCTGGAGATTCTGTGCATACTGGAATTTGTTATCATTCAAAAAAAGTGGGGAAAAAAAAAAAAAGAAGAAATTCTTATTACTTTCCAATAGCATCTGCAAAGTCCTGACTGAACTGGAAGGATTTCACTTATTGTCCCTGAGCTGACAATTGTACAGACAACATCTAAGGTCAGTCAGCAGCTAAACCTTCTAAACATAGCAAAGTGTTCAATTAGTTACCAGCAGAACACAATTAGTCAAGTATTCATCCACAATTTTCTTACTTTTTATTTAAGAGACAAAATACTATTTTTAACAGCAAGACTACAGAAAGTTACTTGAAACTGTGCAGAAAAACAAGCATTTAGTAGCACAAAAAATCTCCAGTGAGCTAGCTGAAGTTTTTATAGTACCTGTCACCATGGTAGCCAAATGACTGTAACAGAAAGCCACATGCATTAGATGTATTAGATAATGGATTTTCACAAACTATAGCTATAAAGAAAAAAAGGACTGTTTTATCTTTCATCTATTACCCTAGTAAAATAAATAGGTAGTCTCAGATTTGTTAAAAGTAAAATGGATGCCCTAAGGACAGTTTCCCAGGAGAACTCTTCAAACAGTTCTTTCAACAGCATGAAGCTCGCTTTCCTAAAGTTCAGTGTCCTGACTCCTCTCTTTGCCAGACCCACATTCCTTAAGAACTCGACAAGGACATGATCACTGCAGCCAAGGCTGCCTCTGATCTTAACCTCTTTAACCAAGTCCAACAACAGTACACCTCTGGTCAATCTGTCCAATACCTGAAACAGAAATTTATCATAAATGGATTCCTGGACTGCTTGTAGCTTGCCATATTGTTTTCCCAGAAGATATCTGGGTGGTTGAAATCCTCCAATAGAATGAGTGCCTGAGAGCATGATGCCTTTTTGAGCTGAAGCAACATGGCCTCATCAACAGGCTCCCCTTGGTCAGACAGCCTGTACTAGATTTCAATTACCAACTGTCTTTTTGCGCTTCCACCCCTAACTTTAACCCACAGGCTAGGAAACTGTTTGACTGTTTCTCATGGGCAGCTCTTTGCAGTCTATCCACTTCTTAACACAGAGAGCAACTCCTCCAACTCTCCTACAACACCTGTCACCTTTAGAAACCTCATATCCCTTTATCATGGTATTCAAGTCACATGAGTCTTCCCAAGACATTTCAGTGACAGCAATAAGACCATAGTTTTCCAACTGCACCACAGTTTCCAGTTCCTCTTGCTTATTTCTCATGCTGAATGCATTGGTATAGAGTCACTTTAGCTGGGCTTTCAGTCAAATTACCTTCCAAAAACCTCTGGGAAGCATCTGAGGTTTTCCTCCACTGCTTCCTAAAATGACAACATTCCCTGATTCTTCTCTGTTCTTCACCAGTACATCCCTTTCCTCCATGAAATCTGCTGCAATAAAATGTAAAGGAATGTTGGTGGGAAGGTTCAGCTTTTACTGCCTTACCACCAAGATCTTTTGATGTCATGGAAAGCACAATAAGATAAGAGGCTTTAATTTTGGAGCATCCATCAAATAAGATCACATACATTTTAAAGCAGAGCTGATTTGCATAGTCCCAGATTAAAGACAGGGAATTTGTCCGCACATAATACCTAGTACAGACATGCCTATTTTTACTTTGAAACTGTTATCTCAGAGCCTTTCTGATTCAGGAAATATGTACTCAGATTTTATCTGGATAATAATCAAAGGACAGTGAACCCAAGTCACTCCAGTAAAGTGAGGATGGTAAGTAAAAAAAAGCTTTTGAAAGGATTTTTTTGCCGTTTCTCAAACGAAACTTACATATCTACTTTTTCGAAGATGGAATCTGGTAGTTTTTTTGTGGTCTGAGACACGTTTGTAATAGTGTTTTATCTATGTAAAACAGATCAGGGAAAACCTGATATTTATTTTATGCACTGTTATATTTTACCCTACCTCTTTTTATATATATATAGCTTTTCCTCCTTTCCTTCTGGTTTGATGAATTCATTTATCCCTCCGTTTTCCCATTATTAACTTCTCCCATGAACACCTATTTATTATGAGTTAACATAAAGACAAGAAAGTGTATTGCTTGGAGTTTCTGTGTTAAAAGGCAAGAATGTTTGTGAATTTCTAACAGAGGAATTGAAAGGCTCCAGTAAAAATTTATATACAGATTTTCAACAGCAGTGTCTCTGTTCTCCCTGAACACAGCATCACGAAGAAATCTGAATTCTAAATCTTTCTAAGCAATAAGTAAATTCATATCTTTGATTCTTTCCTTAGAAGTGGTAGTTTCTTTTTACCCAACCTTTTATAAAATGAAGTACTCTTAGGCTTAATTTTAATTACATACAGAAATCTGTTGTATGTTGCAGCACAGTCTCTAGTCATCCATCAAATATTATGGGTGTTTCATTTAATCATATAATTAAGAATATTATTGAGTCTCATTCAGCGTGTTTTTCTCCATGCTAGTTAGTTCGAGAGGATTAGAACAAATACAATGTAAAAAAGTATTAAGTCGAGAAGCTCAGAAAAACAGAGTTTTGGTGGGTGTTCCTTTGAGCACCATCCTATGCAATTCCTCTACGCAGTAACTCCTCCAGTGTTGTGGACTACAAAGAAAATGAGGGGGTGGCTAAACAAGAAAAGAAGAAAAAGAGCTTTGCCTTATGCATGTTTATCTTCTATTCAGACTATTATCTTCACTGGAAAGAAAGAAGTTGGGATTAGTTTGGTACAAAACTATTTCTGCTGAAACTACCAAATGTGAAATGTGTGCATGTGCCCGTACACGTTTGCCTGCTTTGTGTGAAGGTGACTGTGTGCCTTTGTAACCAATGCCAATAATGAGAAAGAATAACAAGGCATTATTACAGTCCTCAAGCCGGCAGTACAAAACAGCCCTGCAGAAGACCAAGAGTAAGGAATCTGTCACAGTTCCTATAAAGTGTATGAGCCATGCTCTTCAGCATGTGCTTACTGCTGCTGTGGTGTGAGTTGCCAACCCTAGCCCTTCTGTGCTTCTTGAGATGATAGCCTTCAGGGATTCTCTATGATTTCTTCTGGTCTGCGCAGCCTCACTAACAGAGTGCACGTCCATGATCTCACAGCAACAACCTGGCTTTTTAGGAAAGTGAGAGTCTTTGTGTTTATTTTGTTGCAGACTGTAGCTTGTGCCATCTATAAAACCAAAAATAAGAGAAGCACATAGTGGGTTCAAATGCCTGAATACAACAGCCAATATAGTACTTTAATGTCACTGAAAGACCTAATCATCACCAAATTTGGAGGAATTTTAATATTTGCTTAGACTTCTAACACTGAATAGACTTCTATCTTTGTTTCTGGTGTAGGCAGAATTTGCTTACATGACAGCATCAGATAGTCCAGCGGTTTTTGGAATTGACAGATGGTAATCTCTCTCACTGCTCACTTGTTTGTAAGATATGATTATCCAACCTATACGTAGAAGGAGGGGAGGCGTCTCATATTTTTATTAATACAATGATCAGTGTGGCATCAGGACAGTCCTATTCTTCCTCTGGCTGAGATATCACAAAATCAAAGATCCAGATTACTGTCTATCTATAGTAGAAAAGAGGTTCTCTGCAATGTAATTTTTCAATTTGTTACTCTTATTTAATCAATAGATGTGACTCATGACTGAGGCAAGCAGTACAAAGGATATTGACTCTAGTTCCAGTATAAAAATAAAGAGACTGACATTCGATCTAGGAAAAGTTTGCTCGTATTCTTAAATAGTTGAAGAGTAAAATCTGTTGCCAGACAGAATATACACATTTCTAAAAAGAAATAAAACTGTCATCACAGCTGATCAGTGATCTGATCTGTTATCCACAGTTGGAAGTTCCTGGAAGAGAGATATTTAGAATATCTGGTACGACTTGCTATACCAACAGAGCACACTCACAAAATTGCAAGCCAGAAAATTTTGAAAAGGACCATAGTCTGTTTGCATATATTTTCCACTTTACATTCTGTATTTTGTGTATTAGTTTCCCTATGTATTTCTTCTTGTGTGATAATTTGTACTTTCATTTCATTTTTAAAGAATATTCTTAAAATTACATAGAATCATAGATTCATAGAAACATAAAATGGCTTGTGTTGGAAGGGACTTTAGGATATTTAGTTACAGGTTCCTGCCATGGGCAGGTTGACATCTGCTAGATCAGGCTGCCTACCTAACCTGCCTTGAATGGCTCCAGGAACGGGGCATCCACAACCTCTCCAGACAGTCCATGCCAGCACCTCAGCACCCTCTGAGTAAAAAATGTCTTCCTAACATCTAATCTCAGTCTCCTCTCTTTTAATTTAAAGTCATTTCCCCCTGTCCTATTACTATTGAACCATATACTATGTTGGTCTTTGTCCTGCTTATATACTCCCTCAAGTATTAACATGTTGCAATCAAGTTTTCCCAGAGCCTCCTCTTCTCTACGCTAAACAAGCCGAACACCCTCAACCTTTCTTCTTAAAAGAGGTGCTCCAACCCTTTGATCATCTCCAGTGCCCTTCTCTGGGGCTTTACTATGGCCGAGTAGAAGGATATAATTACCTCCCTTACTCTGCCAGCCACCCCTCTTTTGATACAGCCCAGGATACTGCTCATTTTCCAGGCTGCAACAATGCACTTCTAGCTCCTGCCCAGCTTTTCATCTACCAGAACCCCCAAGTCCTTCTCCACAGGGCACCTCTTAAGGAGTTCTTCTCCCAGTCTGTAAACATAACGGGGATTGCCACAACCCAAATGCAACATTTTGCATTTAGTTTTTTTGAATCTCTTTAGATTTTCATATGTCCACTTTTCAGGTGTGAAACAAGTCCATCTGGATGGTGTCCCCCTCTTCTTTTGTGTCAGCTGCAGCACTCAGCTTGGTGTCATTAGGAATCTTGTTGAGGTTACTCATTTTCACTGCCTATGACATTGATGAGGATGTTGAATAGCACTAGTTTCAAGATGGACCCCTGGGAGACATCACTTGTGACCAGCCTCCACCTGGACATAGAACCACTGAAACCCTCTGGCTATCCAACCAGTTCTTTTTCTATTTAGTAGTGCAGCCCTCAAATCCATATCTGTCTAATTTAGAGATAAGGACATCGGTGTGAGACCATGTCAAAGGCTTTACCCAGGTTCAGGGAGACGACATCAGTTGCCCTTCCCTTGTCCACTAGTGCCATCAGAAGAATACTGTTGTAAGGACATGGACTTACCTAAAATGTAACATGTATATTGTCTTAGTTTAAAGCACTTTGTTGCATTCAATATTTGTTTTGTAGATTTCTAAACTGTCACTTATGTCAGGACTAATAAGAGTTAGCTGAGCTCTAGGAGAAGCTTTGTACAGCACCCTTCTCTATATTTGATTCCTCTGTGGCTAACAACTCTTCAAAAAACTATTAAATATGGGACATTAGGAAAAATAAAATGTTTTTAAAAAATGGAGAAATCCAGTGCTTTATTGATATCATAATAACAAATTGTAGATTTCAAAGAGACTAAAACAAGCAATGTTTCTTTGGCTCATTCCAACATTTGCAATGATTTGAAAACCCTGTGTTGACACCAACGATTAGTACCATGAAGAGAAAAACAAAAGACAATTAAGCAAAATGTAGCTATTAATTCACGCACACAATTTTACCATAATTTTTTTTTTTTTTTTTTTTTTTTTTTTACAACACTCAAGGTGATTCTTGGACACTCCTATTGGTGTGGCCAGCAGTGAGTTTCTGATAGCAAAGTCGTTTATTTTGTTTTCTCTTTCTGTATAAGAAATTTTTCTTCTCATCTTTATTGATTTGATAAAGGGAAGATTTGAGATCTGTGCAGTTTTGGCATATCTTAACCCAAGAAAAAATCATATAGTAGCAGTGCTGATAATGGGAAACTTAAGTCTATCTGAAACCTTGTAATAGCAAAATGTGATTGATCTATACCATTCTGATTCAGAGGTACTGAGATTTTTACAGGATTTTTTTTTCTTATATTTACTCTGTGAACGAAGCCTGAATAGTGCTGAGTTTGCATGACGATTATTCATATGTTAGTTAGATCATATGTGATTGAAGGCACTAGTCGTAAAGCAGCAATACATGACTTGAAATGACTCAAACTGCATCACAATAGAATAAAAGTTCCATCTGGAGGGATGGAATAATACAGTCTATCTTAACAGTTCTCTGAAGTCAGTTGTTTACCATCCTGAATCTTGTTGCTGGAGCAGATGTTTTCTGACGTAGACTTTGAAATTTCAGTCTGATTATCTATAAAGGACTTTGGCTTTTTTTTAGCTCAGTATATACAGAAGATGGTAACCTATTAGACATGCATATAATTTGTTCAACATATATATCAACTTGAGCATGCATATTGGATTTCTACTGAACAAAGTAAGATAAAAAGGATGATTTCTATGTTTGAGCTTTCTTGCTTCATGTTTGATAGAGAACCATGTAACTGAAAGTGCTTTTTTCCTTTGTTCAATATCTGCTACAATACCAGGTATTGAAAAACTCCTCCACTGTTGCTCACTGCTTTCTTAAACAAAGAAATCAATGATGGAATGTCAAAAAATCCATTTCTGGAGCTTTTTATTTTTTTTTCCATTTACCAGTTTCCTTCTCTCTCAAAGACTTGTTTCCTTTCTTTGCCATCAAAACATACTGTAACAAAGATTTTTAGTATTTAACATTTGTAAGGGGAGAAACAAAACTTAACCAGACTCCTGAACTAATTCTGTATGCAAAGCTCTTGTGTATTTGGACAATGAATTGTCAGGAGGGATAGGATGTATGGTCCTGTATTTGTTGAGCAACTGATAGCTGACTGAAAATTTAAGTAACTGAGTCTGCATAAATTTCCTGTCAAGGCAGCTATTCAGTGACAAGCTTACCAGGGATAATCCTGGATACTTCATCTAGACTACAGTTATGTTTTCTTGAATCAGCAAGTGCTGTATCACTTTTTCAGGCCAGTACTCCTTCATAGGTTTAAGTTACTGGGCTTTGGCTCAAACACTTCAGGATATTTTTTAATGACGACTACTATGTAATAGAGTATCTTGAAGCCTGCTGTTCTCATCATAATTCTGAGCTATTTACACACATGTTATTGTACCACTATGAAATTATATTCCAGAAATGTTCCAGCCATGAAGGCTGTCTCAGTAAAACACTCTTGGTCATGTGACAAGGTCTGCTAGGACTACTGATTATTTTCCCTTAATACCTGCCAATTTTTAAAGAACAGATTATATTTCTGAGATATGGTTTAAATGCACAAACAATAACAGCATGTCCTTGTTTTGTATAGTGGATTCTGTAAATATTTCTGAGATAAGTAGTAACCTATATCTATCAAAGTTTGTTAAACTAAATTATCTCTTCTGTGAATTCATTGAAATTAGTAATTCAGTGTAAAACCTGGCTGAATATGACTAATAATGGCTGAATATGACTAATAAATAACAGAATCTAAAGCAACTCTTTAGCTTCTCAAATGCAAATGCTAGAATCTTTGACCAGTGTTTCTAATAGCAATCCTTAAAATGGAAGAGCTGCCATTAGAGGTGAGACACAATTAGAAGGATATAGGATGCTCTATTCCCATCTCTGGTATGTAGTTCCTTGTTGACTTTGAAGGAATGTAGTCCCAGGTTTTCAAAAGAATCCAATAAACTTTTAAGTCCTAAGTAACTAAATTAAAAAGTAAATCCTTGTTTTTGTTTTTGTTGTTTTTTTTTTAATCAATTTCCACTGATTTCCTTAAATGTTGTGCTGCTTTTCAAATCAGCATCAAAAGACAGGTCTGTACTTTTCTGAAGAACGTCTCAAGATTACTCTCCAAATCAATATCTCTGATCTAACAGATAATACATTTTGTAGCACGACTCAAGGTTCAGTTAAAGACCAATTTCTGGAGTACAGCCAAGAACTTCTTGGCATTTGTTGGCTTGGTGCATTGCCAGTGTTCAATGCAAGATGCATACAGATGCTTCTGGAGGTAGTATGAAGCCAGGCTGTGAGGTAACTCTTTTCACAGGGCAAATGGATTTGGAAATGTGTTTCCCTTATCACATGACCTTATCCCCTTTTCCATCAATAAGACACAATAAAAAGTAGACTTAGGAAAATGAAAGTTAGTAACAAAAATGACCATCCCTATGTTTTTCTATTATACACATTAAATACCAAATTTCTCATCATTAATCATTTCCTTTCTTCTGAAGAAAGCACACTTAAAGCAGAGAGTGACTTTATATTACTTTTCTATCAAGCAATATGTGAAATTTAGTGCCTGGAGACAATAAAATCATATTTACTCAAAGCGTATATACATTTTATATACAGTGTACAAACAAAACAAAATGCTGAATATGTGGATGAAGCTTTTGAATTAATACTTTCTTTAGCAAATTAATAACAAATTTACAGGGCACAGAACAGGCTACTAGAAAAAAAAATGGCCTTTAGAATGATACTTCAACTGATATTACAGGCACTTTGCACTTAACAGTCTGTATCACTCATCAAAAAAGACTAGGAATGAGCACTTGTGAAATTGAAGCATTTCTTGTTTTGGAGACTTTCTTCCGCATAGCTTCTTCAGAAATGAGATCTAACAAGGACTGCAAGTAAAGGGAGCTTGAATAGTACTTTCCTGATCCTGGAAGGACTATTAGCATTTGGATTCTCACTGTGACTAAATATTCATCCTTAGCTGACAGGCCTTAATAAGAATTGAAAATGCAGCTGGTACCAGTATGTGTTCATGATGGCTCTGGATCTCAACAGGAGTTCAGGCAATCTCTTCCATAGAATGTGTCTCTTCTCACCAGTCTCTTGATCAACCTGCTGCTTCAGCATGTCACATTCTTACAAACAGCAGGAAAGGCCTCACGTGATGTCTTTGTTTCTCTGTACACATTTGATCCGTAAAGTCTAACTTCAAGGCAGTGTTGTTGCTGAAAGAGAGACAGTAAACATAGAAGGACAAACACCAGAGATTTGGATTTACCCTAAGCACATTTGCATTCTAACACTGTCTAACCTGTTTATCTAAGTTTGTCTGTCTTATGCTTTCAAATTTAACCTTAGGGGGAATTTGTTCTGGTTTTCTCATGGAATATTTTGTGAATTATTTTGTTTATTTTACATAGCTGTAAAATGCCATGTAGAACTTTCCTACAATACTTCCAATATTTTCTTCAAAGATGGAATCTCCTGTAAAATATCCAAACTGCAAAAAAGCAAACACATTTGAAAGTCAGATTAGGAAATACAATTTATGATGTCATTTTCAGGACAGAAGACCCGTATACACAAACACACAGGGAAGTACATGTGTTGTCACACAATTCATGTGCAGGAAAATTGCTAATAAATAAGAAGAATAAAAATCTGTATTTGAAGCAAGACAAACATTTGTCAGCTTTCTTTTGATATTTTGATGCGAGAATCCTTTAAAAATTTTAATTAAGCTTCAGAACATCCTTCTGAGGTGTTTTATTTCTTTTTCGTATTCAGATCTTACATGTGGAAAAACAAAAGTGTACTGCATTGAGATAACTGACTCAAATCCCAGGGCAATTAAGAGGAAGATACAATAACAAAATCTTAACAGTACTCGTGGCCAATTTAAATGTTCAGTAACTTAAAATTATTTACCTTAATACAGCTTAGCAAGTGGCTTGAAACTGTTTTGTTTTTTTCCTCTCTCTTCCTACAATCTTATCAGTGTCATTGTAAACTCTTGCAGATTAATCAAATTTGACTGTAATTGCCAACGTGCATGACCTGGTGAAGCTGCCTAATCACCTACATGCAGATAAAGCAAAAGGACAGTTTGTAAAACTGGCATCAAATTTTATTGGATCTCATATGGTTGGATAGCATCTCCATGGTATAAAAAAGCATACTCAGCAATTTATCAAAAAGAACAGATGTCTGATTTTTAATCTTGTTAATATGCAACCTTACTGGTCTTGTAACAGTCCAGAGGAGAACATGTTAACCTCTAACAATCTGCTATAAGGTGAAAATATTCAAAAATAGAGTTTGACAGCAAATTGGAATGGAAATAATTTACCTCAAATATCAACTCACTGAAATATACATTCTAAGTAAGTGAGAGTTACATAATGAAATTAAGGAGGGAGTTGTGGTGTTTAGGGTTGGAGGGGTGGGACAAGTTTGGGTTTCAAGTGTTGTGCTTGGTGTAGGGGGGTAAATCCTTCATTTGCAGTAGCAGATCAATTATTAATGCTAAGCATTAACATTCTCTGATGGCAATTCAAGGTAATTCTCTCTTCCATGTTCTTGAGGAACTGAGCAGCTGAAGCTATTGGGAGGAGAGAAGAAGGATGAAGGACTCGCGACAAGAATAGTTAAAAGAAGATTGTGAAAACTTTTAATAAAGCAGTGAACTAAGTCATCTGTATGAGGAGAGTGAGATTGTAATTATTCTGAAATGTCAGAATCACTAATGCAGATAAAGAAAGATTCTTAAATGCCAGAGGTGAGGAAAGGAATTGTTTACATTAAATGTACTGTCTCTACATAAATTCTTATCTCTACAGCATACCAATTTTGCTAAATTTAAATTTTATGCAGGCAAAACAATTCCTTCAACTTTATTACTTATTTATCTGTTAATTACATTTTCATAAGGAATTGAGAAAAGTAAAACTATCATCAGCTGACAGAAAATGTTAAGAGTGTCATGGCAAAGTCAATTCCTGTGATACAGGAGGCAAAAACATGGCCAAACATTGGTCTAATCTGAGAAATAATCATCCTATGCTTTTATCTGAAACATTAAGCTGTTTTGCTCTTGCATCATGAATACCATGTAAACCAACCATGTATTTTAAAACTTATTTTATGTGAATGCATATATTGTTGTGGAGTTTATTTGGCTTCACTGACTAATTTATAATTATCCCTGATGCCAGGGATACAAAGATGAGAAAGATGACTAATGATGCCTTCATGGATGTGAAATTGCATATGTTGGAAAGGAAAGCAGAAGCAAAATGCAGCTCCTTTATAACAAACTGCACACAAGGGAGCTATGTTTGTAGAAACCTGTGCACCCGGCACTTTTTTGATCAGAGTTTTCATCAGAGGAGCAGCCATGAACAGAAGCAAGACATGCTGTGTCCTCTTCTTTTCTAGGCAGGAAATGGCCGTAAACAGGGAAAGCCTTTCATGTTGTTTAAATGTTGCTTAAATGATCTCAGTGGCCTCTCCAGAAAAGTGTCCTGAGTTTTAGTCACTTTGGCACACAGTGTGCACTTATGTAATGGAGATATTTTTGCTTTTTTCACCACTGATAATGAAAGGTCTCCTTTTGCTGGTGCCCAGATGCATACCTGCTTATGGTTACCTTAAAAATGTTACAAGCTGACTTTATTCAGCACAAAATGTAGGGATATCCAGAATAACTATTAGAGTGAAAAGCAATATAAAGATTTGTGACTGAATGCTGGCTCATGAGAGACAGACAGTTAAGATAAACTACCATCTTGTCTTGGGTATTGATTTTTTGCTAAATCTGAATTGCTCAGCTTTGTTGGATTTATGCTGGCTATTTAAAATTATGTGAATATACTAGAATGGTTATACAGTTTGCTTTGTACTTTTTTTTTCTTTTTTTTTTCTTTTTTTTTTTCTTTTTTTTTTTGAGACATTTCTGTTTAGCATTTAAAGCATTCTGTTTTTACAGATGGTTTAAGCTTGTAAAAGCCATTATGTTTTTACTGTATGGTTCTGTTGATAGCCTGCTTGTTGTCAAGGACCACAGATGGTGAATGCCATGTATTTTTCTCTACTTTGGAATCTAGATTTTTCCATCTTTTTTTCTCTATCATTTGCAAATCCTGAATTAAATTATAGTGGTGAGTTGCAGTGATCACTTGATGTATAATTTAAAGATCATGCTTGCGTTTTCAAGCGTAGCCATTTTGAGTGTAGGATATTTTTTATATTCTGCTGTATGGAACTGTGGCTGGAGAAGACCCGCTGCCATATGCTTTGGGTAATGGGCCACAAATGCATGTAAGAGGGATAGATATGTGTACAAGAGAGAGGAAAAAGGATGCTTATACGAAAATGTCTTTTCAGATTTAAACAAATGGAATTGATTCACTTAAGCAACCTCTCCTTTTTCCAAGGGAGTCACACTTTGTATCAATAAAATCAAATAGAATTATAGAATCATAGAACCACCATGGTTGGAAATGACCTAAAAGATCATCCAGTCCAACTGTTCACCTATTACCAATAGCTCCCACTAAACCATGTCCCTCAACACAATATCAAATCGCTCCTCAAACACCCCCAGGGTCAGTGACTCCACCACCTCTCTGAGAAGTAACGTTTCCTAATGTCCAGCCTGAATCTCCCCTGCAATTGCTTGAAACCATTCCCTCTGGTCCTATCACTAATGACACCAGAGAAGAGGCTGACCCCCAGCTCAGTATCTGACTGTCAGCTCAAGAAAACCATCTGCAGAAAGGCTTGGGAAAGATGTATGAGGACAGCAACTACTTAAACCAAAACCAAAACTTTAGTACTCTTAAAAACACTTTGTGCCGTATGCTATGCAGCACTAACATTATTCAATGTCTCATTAATGCTTTTTAGTTTAAACTGCACCTCCCCTCTTTACCCATGCTCCAAAAGTTTAAGTTCCACTAAACAATTAGTTATGCATACAGGTTTTCTATTTATTGAATTATTTGCCTTTTGTGTTGTTGTGTTGTTTGTTGTTTTTTTTTTTTTCCTTCTGCTCATCATCAGAGTATTTTCACTACTATGACTTTAAGAAAGTGATAGCAAGCCCTAAACCAATATTGACATGCCCAGAGAAGTGTTCCCAAAACTACTAATTCCCTGGAAAACCAGGCCACTCTTAAGTGCTAACATATGGATTTTTTAGAGCTTTCAAGACAACCTTAAGCACTTTAACAAATGACCTGAATTTACATATTGCTGAATTCTAAATACTATTTAGAAGTGTTGTTTACATCTTTGTGATTTGCAAGTGACTTGGGACAGCTTATGCCCTGTTTTTTGCAAGGAAAATTTCACAGCACAAGCTTTTCTTGAAACCTTTTGGCTCAGTTCTGCTGTATAGTTTGAAAGACCAAAGACATCCTTTACAAAAAAAAACTGTAATCCCAATAAAATTAATACTATCCTGCGCTGTGTAAAATTAATCATTTGTGTGATTTGTGCTGTCATTTTTCACAAATTATAGTAATAGAATTATAAATGAATTAATGTTTGAAATTATTATACAGTAAATATTATTGCATCTTTTTATTATTTTTTTAAAAAAATAACTATCCCAGAAAGGGATACAGGAACTGCTGGTGACTGGAGATGATTATGCAATATTAGAAGAGAGAGTAGGTAAGGATTCCCTTGTCTTTAAGAAAGAGTTTATGTGTGAAGAAATCTACCGGTGAGGGTGCCCCATGTAGATCTGAATCCTATCAATGAGGAATGGAAGATGTAAAAGTTACCACCAACATTCTAACTGACATTGCAAAATAATATGTGGTTGAAAAATATACAACAGTCCTGTTCAATAACTATATCAGTTTCATATATGAAATGTACAGAGAAGAATAAGTGATTAGTGTTTTGGAGAGCTGTATAAGCAATCATATCTGCAGATGGCAGAAGCGGACTGAAGACCACCGGAACCATGTCAGTTTTGCCAACTGGGAATCTGGTCCAATACATCAACATTTGTCATGATTTGTAATTTATTCTCATTACCAAAGCTGATAATTGTCAAATTGGAAAAAATAAATAAATAAATAAAAATAAAAAAAATATTTAAGCATGGCTGAGTATTTCTGTAGTGGAATTCAGATATCACTTGGTTTCCTACTTGGATGGATGGGAAGGAATACTTTGAATGGAGATGGAGAATGGAGAATGGAGAATGGAGCAAGCTGATGGCCTCATGTTTTCTGAAGGCAATTAAAAATCTGCACTTCTAGCTATTGCTCTCAGGAACTAAATTGACTGCCACAGCTGATTAGTGAAGTATTCATTTGAAATTACCTAAACCTAACAATTCACTGTATTTTTTCAGCTAATATTACTCTATGGATTCAGATAAAGATAATTTGGCTGCATCTGTGCATATGTAAAGATTAAAATTAAAGATCAAGAAGGTTCTTTCCTTTCCTTCTTAAATGTTATTCAGGAGGCATTTCAGGTCGGTGGTCAGTCACCCATGAGTTGTCTTGCTGCCTATTCTAAGGCCTGGGTTGTAGCAGAGAAACATACCCTAAGTGCTTAGGAAATATCTGTCCACATGCCACTCCTTTCACCAGTGAAAGCAAAATTCCATGAACTAGTGCATTGTGATTATGTATGTTGTTGAGGTAATGGGAACCTGTCAGTTTTCCCAATCCAAGATCCCAGGCTGGAGTTCAGATGAAATAAAAAAGTAAGGCATTTTACAGGCAAAAAGGTTATTGCTCTCACTGCTCTGTCATTGTATACTTCTGCAGTAAAAAAAAAGAAAAAAAAAAAAAAAAAACCAAAAAAAAACACCATGAGCCAAAGTTCCACAGCCCTTAAAGCCCTAAAATCATTGAGTATATATATTAATTAGAGAGGGGATGGTGGATGAGCAGTAAATGAAGTACGGAGTTTAGGCACAAAAAGATATTAAGGCATATCTAATGCAAGTGTTAATGAGTCATTAATTTAGTAAAATTTAACCTCAAGTTAAGGGACATTAAGCAATGTTAAATACACAACTTATTTTAAAATGGATCAATTTACTCTGCCAGATCTGTACAAGTGAGAATGACTGATAGTGTTATATTCTTCTGTTGACAGAATATTGAGAATTTGAGGTGGTGTCATTTGGATAGTTCACTGCTGGGTAGAAATGGAACAAAAAAAAAATCAATAAAAAAGTTCATCTTGACTTGCAAGTAGTTTTTAAAGACTTCATTACACAGCTATTAAAAACCAATTTTGTCCATATCATGCCAGGATTTCCAAACAGTTGTAGTACTCAGCAGCAAATCAAGCATTTATTAGCTGATTTTGAAGGCATAATTCCAAGAGCAATCATTTACACAACACATTCCTGTCACCAGTTAATCTATAATACTTTTGGCTGATACCTAACAGTCCGAAAATGATAAGATTAGTAAAAGGCCTGGAAGGCATGTCCAATGAGGAGGGGCTGAGGACACTTTGGTTGTCTATTTAGAGAAAAGGAGGCTGAGAGACTTTATTGCTCTCTGTTCACTCATGAGGAAGAGAAATGGAGCAGCAGATGCCAATTTCTTCTCCTTAGTAACAACTGATAGAATGTAAGGGAATCTCACAAAACTGCACCAAGGGAGATTCAGACTGGATATTTGGAAAAAAAATTGTCTTGGCCATAAGGACAGTCACACACTGGAACAGGCTTTCTAGCTATGTGATTGATGTCCTGTGCCTCTAAGTGTTCAGGAAGTATTTAAATGATACTCTCAATAACATGCTTGAAATTTTGGTTAGGCTTGAAGTAGTCAGGCAGTATTTCCCTTCCAACTCAACTATTTTCTTGATAACACTAAAAAAAGTCTGTTTCATCATCTCATACAAAATACTTCCCTCAAGAAAAAATCTCTGTTAATTTAAACACCATAATATATTTGGCATTCTTTAAAATGGAAGATATTTGCAGTTCAGCTACCTTAAGTAATTTCACAGTTTTCTGATGGACCTGCTCCTGATGATTTAGAGTTTATTACTGCAAATCTCTTCCTAGCAAGAGTCCAGGGGGTCAAATCACTATCATTTGTCATCTGCACTGAATTTAAAATGTTAGCAAATGAAGAATGCTCACTTTATTCTAGCGTAAGTAAGAGCAGAGACATAAAAGCTTGGCTTTTGATTACTTCACGAGATTGTTGAATGAATTAAGAATACAACATCTGTAAAGCAAACAGAAAAGCTGCATCGCTTACTAAAAAAGGAGAAAGGGATCATAGGCTTTCCTGTTAGTCAGTCATTATTTTTATTTAGCAATAGGAAACATTTGGCAGCTATCTAGGCTTGTATTTTTATAAATTCTGTTATGGTTATCAAGATTGATTTTACTCCTTAAAATATCTAATCCCAGATATTCATTGAATTATTTATTTCTGAATACAAGTTTGAAAATGTCACCTTGTTTTCCTTCATTATTTATTTTTATAGAATAAAAACTGGATTGTTTTCCTCCAGTTCTTTCTAACTCCCAGAACTATAATACAACAGTTTATACTCGTTTACTTCTTAGAACATAATAGTATTACATAACAAACTGTGTCATTCCATATAAATGTTGTGAGGCATACAAATAACCTTTAATGGTTTTCTTTAAAGCCATTGGAATGTAGCTTTTCCTGTAATGTAAAAGGAAATCATGCATGAGCAACATAATAGATTAATCATTAGGACTATATATTGTGCTATAAAAAGTTATCCCTGTCTCTGTGCTATGCATTTCAGTATGTGAACATGGTAGGATAACTGTAATGTGACACTATAATACTTTCAAAATTCCTATGGAAAATCAAATTGTTTTCAATTTCTAACAAGAAGTGGAGTTCTAATGTTATTATAGCAAGCTAATATTAACACAACAAGCAAAAACACAAATCAATACCCAACACTTTGTCATGCTGCACTACCAAACAATATATGGCTCTGTCTCTAATGCGGTTACTAATTTAGACCCTTAACAAGTCAACATGTCCTCCATGTTGAGTTTTGTTTCTCTCAGATCCTTAACCATTAGGTTGGGATTTATTCAAAATCTAATTTTACTGTGTGTCTGATACATCCTATTGTGCACAGAAAGAGAAGCACTTCTTCAGCATCATCAGCTACAGATATTTTAGAACTTTCCTTAAGATTAAATTGCTTAGTCATTGTCATGGAGCAGATGCACAAACTCCCATCAATCTGATAATCCTATCTAATTTTAGAAGTCTTCAGGTCTGTGCATGAGCTCTCCTTGAAATTAATGTCAAGTCATAAATACATAAAAGGTACAGTTTAAGCTGTTGTGGCATAGATAGCCAGTTCAGTTCAGGTGAATTTTACTGTTGTTTCCACTAACTGAGAAGCTTTAGAAGCAAACACTAGGGATAAATCACTGATGCCTAAACAAAGGCATTTAGCATCATTTTGAGATGCTCTGAGGTATCGGAAGCATCCATTAGGAAATATCAGAAATGATGTAGGGGGAATCATATCCTCTTGGGAGCATTTGGAGTCCAGGTGGAATGCCAAGAACGTGTCAAATAAGTTTAAATGAGAGAATCGATCCCATAATGAGTGGAACTCAGAAAAAATGCTCTCTGACTACCCTCAAAAAGTCTGCTTTCAGGTGAGGTGCTGCTCTCAGACTGCATCAGACAGGTGAGAGGATTTATCTGCTTATAAATAGTCAGCCACTGTCAGGTCATGCACAGAATAATATACCCTGATGGACTTTAAACTGCTCTTCTTGAAAATGAAGCTGTCTTACAAATCCTGTGCCATAGCTGCTAGTCCTTTGCAGGTGTCAAGACTTTGAACTGAATCCCAGCAAAAGGTGATTTTCGTTGCTAAACAAAACAAAACAAAAAGAAAAAAGTGAGGGAGAGAGACTGACCTATCTGCCTCGTTTATTTCTTTTAGTTCATTCTCTACCTTTGCTTCAGAGCACTCCAGCTGGCCTTGAATAAGGCAACACAGGAGCCTTGTTTCGTGTCAGTCCCTTGATAGCTTGCATTACAGGCATTACAGAAGAGAAAGTAATAGTTCTACGTCCCTGCTTTATGCAATCAGAGAAGAGGCCAACTGCCACCTCTCCTTTCATGTTCTAGAGAGCAATAAGATCTCCTGAGCCTTCTCCAGACTAAGCCATCCCAGTTCCCTCAGCTGCTCTACATAAGACTCGAGCTCTGGACCCTTCACCACCTTTCTTGCCCTTCTCAGGACACACTCCAGGGCCTCCATGTCTTTCTTGTAGCAGGGAGAGCGAAACTGAACACCGTACTTGAGGTACAGTACCACCAGAGCTGAGTACAGGGGGAAGACCACCTCCCCACTTCTGTTGGCAACACTATTTCTGACACAAGCCAGGATGCTATACATCTTCTTGGCCAGCTGGGCACTTTGCTGGGCCATGTTCAGCTGCATGTCGACTAACACTACCACATCCTTTTCCACTGCACAGCTTTCCAGCCACTCTGCCCCAAGCTTGTATTCTTGTATGGAGTTGTTGTGACCAAAATGCAGAACTCAGTATTTGATCCCATAGAACTTCATCCCTTTGGATAAAGCCCATCCATCCAACCTGTCCAGGTTCCTCTATAGGGCTTTCCTAACCTCAGGCAGTTTGATACTTTCCCAGTATCAAACTTTTTGAAAAAGTAAACTTTTTCAGGTTTTTTCTTACCAAGAGAAAAATTACCTGAGAAGGGAATTCTGTCAAAAAGGAGGGAATTCCTAAAACTTCTTGTGATAAAGAGATTTTTATAGAACCTATGAAATTAGAATTCTTCATCAAAGATCTGAAAGTAAATTTTAAATCACTAGTAGAGTAAGGATAGTATGTGGTAATAATGATGAACTTAGGGTAGTCATTCACAAAACAATTAAGTGAATGACTGCCACATATCAGACAGAGAACACTGAAATACTCTCAGACACATGTAGAACACATCCAGAAACAATAAATTAAGAATATTTCCTTAGATCAAGGGATCATATCTTGCAACCTAATGACTCCGGTGAAGATTGTGATCTCAACTTGCAATTTAATGCTGAGTTAGAAGGGAGAATACAGTCTTTTAAGTGACAGGAGAAGTTTAGAAGGTAAGATGTATGAAGATGATTTTATTTAACTGCAGTATTTTTCTGATAGTTCTATTGAAAGTCTACCACGTTCTAATATTCTCTATTTTAAAATAATTGCATAAAATGGAGAAGATAGAAAAAAATTTCATAAAAGGAATTAAAAAGTTGGATACTCCTGAAACTTTGATACCTTGAATTTTGTAATCTGACAAAAAGAAGATAGAAAGATGGAATTATTATTCTTTTACAGTCCTGAGAAAGGTATCTTCATGGATGGAAAATATCAGCTACTGAATTTATAAAGTCACAATAAGTACTACTGCTTGGAAGCTGAAGATAGGCATATCTGAATTTGGAAATTGAATTACCCAGTTTAACTGAAAAGGCATTTAATCACTGGAACAAACTGTCAGATAAAGTGGTGGTGTATTCATCACTTATTGTTTGAAGTTTGAGACCAATGGTCATCCAGATAGATGTGCATTAGTCAAATGCAAGTTGTATTTCAATTCACATGTAAGTCATTACACTTGATGTAAAGACAACTGGCTGAAATGCAGCACCAGCAGAAAATAAGTGATCAGAGCAGATTATAAGTTGTCTCACTTGGCCTTAATTTCAAAGTATTGTAATGACTCTGATCCGCTGCAATTTTTAGTGTTTTCTTTACTTCACATCTTGATGACCCTTGGTATATTGAAATCTATGCGGATGCCAAGATCTGACCTCTAGAGAGAGTCCAGCAGAGGGCCACAAATGTGATTAAGGGCCTGAAGCATCTTCCTTTTGAGGAAAGGCTGAGAAACTCTGTACTGTTCCACCTGGAGAAGAGGAGGCTGAGAGGGGATCTTATCAATACTTACAAATATCTAACGTCAAATGAATGGAACCAGACTCTTTTTGGTGGTGTGCAGAAGCAGACAAAAACATTAGAAGTTCTATATGAAGATGAGGAAAAACTTCTTTACTTTGAGCGTGACAGAGCACTGGAACAGAATGCTCAGAGAGGGCATGAATATGAATATTAAAGTGAAATAGCTATGTATTCAATTTCTTAATGAGAGATCTGCCCCAACACTGAGATGTAGATTTGAAATTTTCAAGATTAAACACTCTTTCACAATTTGCAGAGTGATGTATAAAGCCTGGCAATCTCTAAAGGGGCTCCATTCAAAGCTGGGACCATGCAGATAACATCTTCTTTTTCCAGCAAAAGAGAGTGAACATCTGAAAGAGGTATGGGCTACAAAGATGACTGACTTCTATCTCTGTGTGGAAGAGAGACATATTCTTGTGATCCAGCATATGTACATTATACTGAGATCAAATTCAGATCTGTGTTTAAGTACAAAGTTATCAATTGTTTATCTTAGACATAAGTGTGAGAAAAGACCATTTGGGTTTTCAGAGTCCTTTAAGTCAGGATCAAGTGTCTGTTTTTGTTAACTGGGGAAGCCATATGTGATGCACATTTTAGCAGCCACTCGTATCTGCTGTCTCCAGTGTTTCCAGCAGTGACAACAGCAGCCATCTGGAGGCTCTGAGTGGTTATCCTGTACTGCTGAACTGACAGCTGTGTACAGTGGCAACTTGTCTGAATTTCCAGGCTCCTTTAAGGAAACTAATAGGTGCTTCCTCAGGTGGAATCACTTAGTTCAACGGAATGACTGAGACCTCTGCTATTCTAAGACTGACAGCTGGATTACATAAAAGAAATTCTTGACTTTATTCCAGTTGCTGTTAGACAAAACTCAGTCACGATGGCATTTTTGGAGGCACTTTCAAAGATGAGGTCAAGAACTGGAAGAGCAAAGAAAATGAATTACACAAAGAGAATATGAAAAGAAGCATGGCAGACATATATTCTCAGACATCAAATTAGGGAAGCAATATGAAGTTGACTAATGCAAAGATGTACTGCATGAAAATCAGTCTGCTCCAGAGCAATGAAAAATACCTACCTGCTCTGACAATGTGGTAGAATTGAATGTTATTGGTCCAGAAAATGCATAGGTACTTTCAGTAAGAAAGAAATGTTAGAAATATTATCTTACTGTCATTCACTTCAGTGAAAATTGGACTTTCACTGAAATAAAAACTATGGGTTAAAATTAGACAAAGAAAAAAAAAAAAGGGTTTGACCACTTCTGAAATGGGCCCTAAACAAGTCAACTCATTAAAAATTAGGTGCATTTCTATATATAAATTTACTGATAGGAAAGCAAGAAAGATTTAAGGTCAGCTGAATAAGAAAGTTACAAAAGAATACCAGCTCTGTGTGGTGGGTGCAGTCAGCAGAAATACTGGCTATTGCTGATGGATGCAATATTGTCTAAATGCCATTTAAGTGACAGCCCTCATGTGGGCTAAAGCAGTGAATGATAGAAATGCTCAAAGCCTAGCTCTCATGCAAGGAAAAATTTCACCTTCTCAGTGCTCTGCTGTATTTTATTTATTTATTTATTATGATGGCTATCTTGTTAAAAACACACACATTAAAGTGTTTTAGGCTTTTAAAACCACAGCACAATTATTTCCTGGAAAAGAGTATTAAATATTATGTAAATTATAATTGTAATGTGGGTGTCAAAGCAGAAATATCCAAATCCAAATAATTCTGATCTGGTTATATCAGAAATAGAGAAAAACAAAATTCTCTCTTTTGACCTTACCAAAGCTCTCTCTTCCCCTCAAGTGTTGTTTTGCTATAAGATTTTATTGAAATTGCCCTTTTCTTGCAGAATATGTAGATTTTGACAAAACTGGACTATTTGTTTGTAGATGAAAATAAAGGTCTCAGAATACTTTGCTCAGTGCTAGGGAAGACTTCTATGTCTTGCATACAGTGCACATTAAGACCATCTGAGGACTTAACACCACACAGTTATCAAAAGCCCCGGTTGCAGTATGATCTTTTGCTGTTGTATGTCTCTTATTTGGTGGCAGGAACTGTGGCAGTTAAGCTATAATTTCATGTTTATAGGTCATTCTTCCCACCTCTCCTATGAATATGCTGTCACTATTGATGCAACTTAGATGCCAAATTTTTAACATTTACCTTTCTTTAAAAGGAAGGTTATTATTAACATCTTGGGATTTCCATTCTTTAAAAGCATTTCACAATTGTAATTGTGAAAGTTTTCCTTCCTAATCTGGACTGCAGAAAACATTTTCATAATTTTTTTCAGCCACATAGAATCACCTCATTTATGAGTACAGCTACAGTATTTCTTGTCACATGAGGGGAGGTCATTCACCTCACTGTATTAAAATATTTTTTTTCTTTACTTACTGATTGATCTTAAGTTGACTGTAACTGTTTATCCATTTGGCACGTCTCTAATCCATGTTTCATGTCAAGATTAATTAAAATGAGTTAGTGCTTTCTTCCATGTCACTGCTTAAAATTACAGAAAGCATACGGCTCCAAACTAGTTCCTGAGCAAAATCACTATGTGTACATATGTGAAGTATTCATTCAAAATTGGATTTTATTGTCTATAATTGCAGCTATCCCAGTTTTAATACACTTTAATTTCATATTGGTTTTATTTTATATCATGTAGGTCCAAATAATCTTGAAGAGAATCTTAAATGTACTAGCAAAATATTGTTACCTTCATGTCTTTCTTGTTGATTTAAATGTTGAATAATGTTAACAATGATCAGCTCTGGAAATAGGATTCTACCTCAGATACTTGTGTTGACATATCACATGTGGAATTAGTGCACATGGATGTGGATAGAGCACACAATGCAGGGCCTTTGGAAGCTATGTGACATAACTCAAACTTCAATTCAAGGTTGCTTTTTGCCTGCATGTATACATTAGCCACTTTACTGACTATATATAAATGCACCGAGTTTCTTGAAAGCCAATTGCTATATACAATTCTGTTCTCACTTGAGACATAGAGTCTGATCCTGTATGCCATTGCCCTTGGCTGCCTTCTGGATATGAATCAAGTTTTGTCTTGCCTATTCAGTCTCTGATTTTACTCCTACAAGTATTTGTTTGTGAAACATTAAGATATTCTTTGTGACCTGTGCATTAGTCCACTGCACTCATTTCACAAAGCAGAGTCTGTGTTTTAAGTGAAACGGGGTAAAACAGCAGCAGTTTTCACAGTTGCATTTGAAATGGTGGCTTCAAATAAGGAATGAGGAGCAAATGAGCTTATTAGGGAAACCATTCTCAAACCTTTTATTTTGTCCGTCTATCTTAATCTGTTTTAAAATTACTTTCAGAACATGAAACAGTCTCCAAATGGAGTGTCCATCAACTAGTGATGGCCTTCCTGTGTTGCAAAGGTGAGCTGCTAATTTGCTTAGATCCAGGCTCTGACAGATTATCAGTAGTTGCTCATGTGCTGTCTCATACAGGAACACTGATGCAGTATTTCTTCACTCCCAAGCTTTCATGAACTACAGCACCTGAAAAAAAGAATCTATGGAGTCATACATTTGTAGCTGAGGCTTTAGCCAAGGCAGAAGTAGAGGGGTTAACTGACAGGAATAAGGATTTAGGGTTTTTGGCTAACAGTAATTAATTGAGTCTTTTCTTTTAGTTCAGTAAGCAATGGATCAAGACCTGGAAGTGAATTATTTTAACTCTGACAGTCATTGGCAGAATCATAATAAGTGGTGTTCACAATAAAGAAATAATTTAGAGAATCATACAAAAATAAGCACTGCAGACCAAGGTTACCTGATATCTTTTTCTAAAAGGAAAAGTATTGTATTTTACTGTGAATAAATTTGTGGTTTAAGTTCCTCTAAATCACCATTTTACTGCGTTTATACTTATCATGAATTAAGACAAATAAAAAGGATAATACAAAGAGAATAATAAAACATTTCAAGACTGATGAAACTAGGGAATTATGCCTACTTAAAGATTACTGTCTCATATTTTCCAAATACATGTAAGCCCTGAACTAAAACCTATCTTATACCTGGGTTGTTCATAAACATGCTTTGTGGTAACATCCTTTAAGGACAGAGTCTGTATTTCAGAATTTTCACTACCTTGACTGAAATCAGGTCTTCACCTGTGCACACCGAAGTTTTAGGAATTTAACATTTTTCACACAGTTTACTGGATCAAAAATGAATACTGTTTGGTCACTGTATATACATATTGTGGAAGGGAATAAGATGCATTTGCATAGGAAGCTAGATCAGAAAGACTTTGTATTGTAGATGAATTACTATTTGCAGTAGAAATGGAGTAACAATGTGACTTGAAAACCCATATTTAGTCACAATATCTATAGAGAATGGAAGTAAATTACTTGTACTCTGATTTGGAAGAACCAATCTAAAAGTAAGATTTTAGTATGGAATAGTGTCTTTTAAAGTACATATTGGCAAAACTATCAATTGTAAATACTGAAAATGTTGAAGATCTCTGTGATCGTCTTTAATTACATGAATGACATCACCAGCATAATTCAAATAAATTATCATGTATTTTCATATTGTGATGTTTTTAGGTCACCATTGAACTGGACAAAATTGACTGGATTGCCCTGTTCTGCAGAATATGCTTCATTCAGATGTATGCAACTAGATCATAATTGAATAAATCTTAAGTTGGTGACGTGTCACTGGTTTATGGGCCAGATAATAAAACAAGACAGAGCAGTAAACAGTCAAATATTGCAAAGCCTTCTCTAAGCTATTGACAATTTTTCCCATATGTTTTGAAAACTAAATAATTCATAATAATGATGCTAGAATACATCCCATTCGTTTTAATAAAAGACCAGCTGAAAAGATACAAAAACTGGAATAGCATTCTTGGCAACAATACCCACCACTCTAAATGTATTCTGAATCAGATTTAATTTGAATTAAATAGAAATAAAAGCTATTTACCATTGCACCCTGATGACTGTAATTTTCTCTCAAGCTGTTACTTACATACACAGTGTGCAGCACCTTTAAATCAGTCTCTTCTCTATTCTTCTGTCTGGAGAACAACATTTTGCTGCATGCATTTTTAATCACAAGAGAAAATATATATATACATGGACAACACTGGAAAGGCTACATAAGAAACAATAATTCAACTACCAAAGAGGAAAAAAATCAACTTTTCCATATATAATGGAGGAATTTTTCAATTATGTCTTTCCAACTGGCCAGGCCAATGTTTGCAGCTAACAAAATGATACTACCCTGTCTCCTATATCTTATCCTTAATTCTGTCAGGATATATGTACTAAATTTTTACCTCTCCAGATAGTGATCACTCTACTCATTCAGTATTGTAGCCAAAACATCTCCATTATGACTACAAGTAGCTACACTCTTCAGTGCCAGATGGCATAGAAATTACTCTCGTCACAGCAATACAGCTGTCAGTTCACTTGTTACTTGTCAGTGTTATGAACCCCCCTTCCTGCTTTGCAACAGTTATCTTTTTTAATCTCTAATTTACTGATTAATACATTAAAAAACCCACTATCATATAAAAATTTAATAATTAGGGGAAAATGAGCATTTTCACATTGTTAGCAAATACATGCCCTACTTGTGAGACAGCATAGGGATCTGCTGGAAGTAGATGCACATTAAAAATTAGATTAGCTTTTCAAGTGCAACTTCAGTGCATGTTAACTGAATTACTCCACAGCGGCTTTGAACAGTGCCTCACCAAAGACTGTAAACATTTGTTTGCTCTGTAGGAGCATTCAGCTCTTCATGCCAAATGAACAAGAATAAATGACAGCCTACCCGATTCCATGAAATCTCCCTCTACAAGAGATGTATCACTTTGTCTTCATTCTTGTATGTTACAATTTCAGTAAATTACTGGAGGGAATTTCAGGACTAATGCATGTTAGTTGCAACAAAGGCCTTATCTTCAGGAAACAGCTAAATATTTTTTTGTGTCATCTATTTGACTGGGAAAGCTTAACTGAGAAGACATAAAGAGTTTTCTAGCTTTAAAAGATTACTGAAAATTTTAAACCTGTCTTAGGCTGCAAAAGGTTGCAAAAGACGAAGATGAGAATATTCCTCCAGTGTTCCATTAGCATTTATCTGTCTGTTATGAAGGAAAGGGGGATAAATCTTTTATAAACTTCAAATAAAATAGCTGCAGTAAATAACAGGAGATGTTTTTTCTCTATATAGGCATGAATAGAAACATAGCACTTATTTGTGTAGCCCTCTTTAATAAAAAGTGTTTTCCATGTAACTTGCAGCCCGTCTTCACTTTGACCAGGTGTGATTTAAGTATAATGTCCGTAAGCAGATGTCCAAGTACTAAAACCAGTACTGCAGTTTTACGGAAACCTGTACTACATATTTCATAATAAAAATGAAAGATCTGAAGTGCAATATATCAGCTTTTAAAAACCTAACTTTAGATCTGTTGCTGAAAGTCCTGCATATATATACTTAGTTAAGAAACAGTGTAACAGTTGTGCAGCATGCTTGACCATAATTCTACTGCTGTTTTGCAAACAGGGTTGTGTAATGTCCTGAAACCAATTAAATTAAAACTATGTGTTAATTATATTAAAATAAAGTTACTACTCTCTTGGTAGAACTACTTCTCTACTAAAGATAAAACAGAGCTTGAAATCTAGCAATATAATTACAAAGATAAAATTTTTATTTCTAGACAAGTGTTAAGATTAGATTCTTCTACAATTTAAAGGTTTACAATTGAGACTGCAATCTTTGCTATCTACCTAAGTGAAGGGAACTAAAGAATCGTGATTTTAAAAATTTCTTTCCTCCTGTGAAAAATACTGCTCAAATGATTCTTATTTCCATCATTTCTGTGTCTGCATGAGGCTTGGACATATGATGTGTGAAAAAAACTCCTTTTGCATCTCATTAGCATTTATTTTGTTAGTTCAGTTTTTTGAACTTTTGAAGGTTGAACCTAGTGGACATGCATTGTAAGTATAACTATTACTTTTTCTCACCTCAGATAAGCAAATCACTGAGCTCTCACAAGCCTTCTGAGACAATAGTGAACTCCTACATTTTCTACCACAATGAAACAAATTCAAACAAATAGATAGTTGTAGATACTGTATTGAATATTGAATTGTATTGTAGATATTCAGTCCAAGAATATTTAGAATCACAAGACTTAAGGGTACATAGGATCTGTGTCTTCTGGTAGACAACCTGGTAGACAACAGGCTTGACATGAGACATCAGTGTGTGCTTGCAGCCCAGAAGACCAACTATCAACAGAGGGTTGGCCAGCAGGGAGAGGGAGGTGACTGTCTCCCTCTACTCAGCTCTTCTGAGGCCCCGTCTGGAGTACTGCATCCAGGACTGGGGTCCCCAGAACAAGAAAGATGCAGAACTCTTGGAATGGGTCCAGAGGAGGACCATTAAGATGATCAGAGGGCTGGAGCACCTCTCCTATAAGGAAAGGCTGAGGGAACAAGGACTGTTTAGCTTACAGGCTTCAGTGAGACCTCGTTGTGACCTTCCAGTAGGGAAGCATATAAACAGGAGAGAGAATGACTGTTTACATGGATGGATAGTGAAAGCACAAGGGGGTCTAGTCTTAAACTGAGACAGGGGAGGTTTAGGTTAGATATTCGGAGGAAGTTTTTCACACAAAGGGTGGTGACACACTGAAACAACTTGTCCAGAGAGGCTGTGGATTCCCCAACCCTGGAGGCCAGGCTGGATGTGGCTTTGGGCAGCCTGGTCTGGTGGTTGACGACCCTGCCCATAACAGTGGGGTTGAAACTGGATGATCATTGTGGCCTTTTTCGACCGAAGCCATTCTATGATTCTAATTCTAAACACCTTAGCAGTAAAAAAACTGAAAAAAAAAAACTGAAGATGTGTTAATGTTTTAGTAAATATGCATTATTTCTTAAGTATTTGAAATATTGATCACTAAAAGGCTCTTTTATAAATTCTAACCTGAATCAATACTGACCACATAATGGCTTTCTAATTACTTGATGTTGAATACAGCAGCTGCATATTAATTAAACTTTAGGTTAATGCATTTTAAGCATAAAATGTGTGAATGTGCTAGGAAAATGAATTTTGGAAAAAGAATTTTGGCATATGGCTCTTCATTTAGATGACTTTGTCTACCCCTTGCTTATGTTCTTTTCATTATTCTGTATTAGCACCCAGCAACCAGGTATCAGATGCTGCTGTCTGAAATACCTACCATATTTCCAGAATTTTAAAGCCATTCAAACTCACCAGTTCAGGCAGTTAGGACTATAATTTAGTACCTTTGTGGACCCAAACATGTTTATTCAAGCCATTATTAAATGGGTGAAGAAACAGGTTGTCTCAGACTGATCTAGTGACTGTGTTCTTCTGACCATAAAATGGTCTAGTGACTATGAAAAGCTCAAAGCCCTTCAAACAAGGAGACCTTAGAAGTAATGTGCCTTCTCCTGAAAGTACTTTTGCTACTTCACTATTATAAAAATGTTATGAAGTTGCCTTCTCTGTGTGCTCCCACTAAAGTCTTTTATGTTATAAAAATAAGATGTAGAGATTTGTATTGAGAAGCCTTCAGCATAGGAGATACTTACTAATTCCTAAGAGCACTGAATCATTCTACAGAAGTTATCAATACAGTCTGAAAGAAAAGAAGATATATTTAGTTTATCTGAATAAATACTCTGCAGAGCAGCCACTAGTCTGTTGGCTAGATAGGGACCAATCCACAGTGTTGCAAATCGTCCTTCAAAGAGTGATTACCTAAACATTATAGAGGTCAACTTAGAAGCCATATCTTTCTTCTGTACAGTGCACACTGCAAGTAATTTTCCTGTGTCTGGATTTCAGTGCATCATGGTGTTACCTTCAAAGACCAAAAAGCACACAAATGAAGACCTACAAAGTAATATAATGCTGAGATAAAAAGTATGCTATATGCTATTTCCTTTTAGAGCTAAGGTGTTTTATTCAGAACATGATGCATTAGCTCTGTGAGTACAGTATTCACAGGGGAATGTTTTGGTTCCCCAGCAGGGGAACAAAATTACATTTCCATCTCTCTTTGGAAATTGATTTACTTTGCAGAAGGAAAATAAATAAATAAATAAATAAATAAAAAGATTAAGACAAACAAAAAAATATCATTAAATTGATATACCAACAGGGAGCACAAAATCTGTGTTCTAGTTTTTAGTAGAGAGAGAAAGGTTATATGTTTTACACCGCACATAGTTTGCACAGTACAGATCCATTCCTGAAATTTCTTTGCTTCCAACTGTGGTCACTGATTGTTAGGCTAAGAATGCAAAAATAATTCTTTTAAATTTACAAATTGTTTTAAGTTGTGCTTCATTCTTATACTGACTTCTGCTGCGCTTAAGCTTTCATATAAAATCAAGAATTTTGATAAAATGTAGCTTTTGAGACTTTTTTTTTTTTTTTAACCATTGTTGAAAAAGTTTGCACTTCCATATAAATTTCCTTTGAGGTCAGTCAGTTCACTCTGCTGCTATCAAAGTTCTGTCACTTCAGATTGCTTTCCAGTGTTATTTTTATTTCTAGTACCTATCTAAGTAGCTTCAGTGAGGCTGCTGGAACACTATGAAGTTGTAATGATCATTTGAAAGAAAACTCCAAATAACTGTGGTATGGCAATAGAGGCTGAACTTGTTATATGTTGTTGTCATGTGACAGATGGCAGAAGAGGGGCAGTTTGATGAAATGGCATCTCACATGGAAGTGCACATGAAACAAAGGTGTGTCACTGACTTCCTCCATGAACAAAAAATGGATCCACTGATATTCTTTTGACACTTGCTGAACATTTATGGAGACCAGGCAGTGGGTGTGAGCTCAGTGAGGTGGTGTATGATGTGTTTCAGTAGTGGTGACAGCAACAGTGGGTCAATTCAGCTGGTGCAGTTTTTTGTAGCATGCAGGCTATTATTCATCGCTGGTGAAAATGCACAGCTAATGGTGGTAACTATGTCAAAATATTGTGTTTGTACTGAGAATTTGCTGTATCAGATACCACTATTATGCTCTTCGTATCTGTTGTTGTTTCCATGGAAATAAAGGAGGCATTACTTTCAGGGCAACCAATGTGTATGAATACCTGAAAGGATGATGCAAATAGGACAGGATCCAGTGGAACCCCAGGAAAGAACAAAAGGCAGTGGACCCAAGTCACAATACAAAAGGCCAAATCTAAATATATTTTTTTTCCTTGTAAGTCTAATTGACCACAGGCAGAAGTTGCCCAGAAAGATTGTGGAGCCCCTGTCTGAGAGAATCTTAAAAATCTATCAGGGCATGGACCTCAGAAACACAATCTAGTAGCCCTGTTTAAGCAGATGACCTCCAGAGGTCTCTTCCAACCTCAACCATTCTATGACTCATTGACTCTTTGAAAATGAGTGACGTGGAAACTTATTAAAAATGCATGTTTATCTACCAAGAAAAGATCTTCCCTCCAAAATTGTGATATATACTAAAAAAACTAGAAAGCTCTCATCATAGGAAAGTCCATCCCCAAAACAATTAGATGAATAATAAATTAGTGAAGTGGCAGTGCTTTATAGAACACTTATGCGTGCTGATTCTCAGTTTGAGCTGCTTAAAGTATCACTTAAGCACATTTTTAGAATGATAAAGGCTGAGTGAATAGCATCGTGAAATAACTAGCCTGATTCCTTGTATTACAGGCCTGCTGCAGTATTGCAACTAAATTTTAGGTAATATGCAACATTCCTTCAAGTACAGTATCTAAATGGTCCCTCATTTTAACGTGAAACTCAAACTGCTGTTTCTGTCTCACATTCATCTTATATTTTAATGTTTTCTCCTAAAACTTTTCCGTATACTTATGCTTTTCTCTTTCACTGTAATTTTTGTGACTTATCATATGTAAACAGTCATTAGATACTTTTCTAACAGAACCAGACAGTACTCAACAACATAACGCCAGCAAGCACTTAATGTATTAATAAGTAATATTACCATTTGGCTTGAATATAATTAGCTCATACCCAAGGATGATGAGTGCCTTTTGTATTCACCTATTTGTTATGACATTACTGTTGTAGATGCCTGATTTTTTTTCCAAGAAAGTTTACAGCTAGCTTTAGACTGCTCCCTCTTAAAGCCAGTTGATACTTTGGCAATGACCCAGAAGTAAACCGAAGGCCTCAGTTCTGAGACTAGATAAAAGTCTTAGATATAATTATTTCACTGTGTATGATATGAGCAAAATTAATATTTTCTACATTTTTAAAATGTCCGTTTATATATTGCTTGTCATAATATCAGAGCAAAAGCTTTTATTTCTGATGAGCTGCTCTCTTAAAGTGAGTAATTTTCCTTTGGTTGCCTAGTAACAAAAAAAGGGGAATGCTGAAAAGTAGAACTTTGGAGACAGTAAAATGAACAACAATATTTACATCAATAGAGTATAAGAAGCCTTGATGTCATGGTGACAAGTGCAAGTTTATCACACTAGCACATTTACAGTATTTACTGTTTGAAAAGCTGGCTGAATCTGAATGAAATCTTAACTAGCATACACTGTTCATTCTCATCGTAGGAGGAGAAAGATGCAACGTGTGCTCTTCCCCGTTGCAAGGGCTTGTTACATTTCCTTTACAACACTGAATGTTCCAAAACTGCTTCACTTTGGCTTATCTAAAATTTTGGTTGTGGCAGTTGACCATTAAATCTTTGCTTTGTAGTGGACGATAAACTTCTATTGTAGCGGTTAAATAATTTTTCTTAGAAACAGCATTTTTTTTTTCATGTCCTACAGTGCACTAAATCATTGCAAATATATGCAATACATTTTTCATCAGATTGTCACAAAATTTCAATAATTCAACATAATTCACAAAAATAGCTGTTGGGTTGGGGCTTTCATAAACATTTAAACATCTGTTTGGATGATGAACATTCCTAGACTTATTATTGATATTTTATGTAATCATAGTTCAGATAAAATCTTTGTTATTTTCCTGGCTCCAAACTGTTCATTTTCAACACCCACATGCATTCGCTAAAACTGACAGCTTCTCTCTGATAAATCATGCCTGACGATCGTCTGCAGTACAAACAGTAAAATGACACAACAGTAATCACAAAGCACCTTCACTCCCACTGGGGACAAGACCCAGTCCTGTACACAGATGCATGTGTACAGGATTTTCAGGTTAATAAGATGCCTCAAAGATGCTATTTTGTAGCAAGCAGGTATGATCACAAAATGAGAAGAGATGGTTTAATATTGCAAGCCAAATTGATTTTTAGGCTTAGCAATGGAACAATTTTTCAAACTGAATTTGAAAGTGAGCATCTTTGCAAGGTATATGGTCAGCAACTGCACAAAGTGACTGATTTAATAATCTCTAGTTTAAAAAAAAAAAAAAAAAAAAAAAAAAAAAAAAAAGAAAGAAGAAAAAAAGAAAAGAATAGAGTGAGCATAGGTGAGAACAGGCAAAGAAATTGGTATGTCCTTCCATATGAAGATGGCAGAGATAACTAGAGCGGTACTTAAGAGATGTTATAATGATGGCAATTTTTCAAGGTTGTGTTCTATTAAAAACACATAAAAAACACATAAGCAGGGAGGAGATGTAGAAAGGAAAAGTAAAAGGGAAAAGTTGAAGTCATACACAGGTATGTGTGTTTGTGTTTATAGTATATACAAGAGAAAGGACTGTCAGGAAGAGGAGCAAGAGACGGTGACATAGTTAATGCTGAATGACTAGAAAACACTTCCATTTATAAGGACACAGCAAATATAGTCTACTGAAAAAGATAAATATTATTTACATTTCTTAAAATTTTATTTTAGAGATAAAATATTCTTGTGAGTTCTCAAGCAAATCAGACTTTTAAAGTGATTCACTTCAGCAGAGGGATCTGATGAAAACCGTTGTTACCCAAGACCATTTTCAGTGAATAGCAGCATACAAATATGTTATGGTTACATCTGGAAAGTATTTCTACTTTAACAAAATGGATTTAACAAAATAGAACTTTCACATAATTCTATGCTAAGGTCACTTCAACAATCTAAGGGTGACCTGTCCTGTTACTCCCAACAGACCCTGTTCAACCTCAAGCCTGAGAGCACAGTTTGTATCTGTGCATCGCAGCGTGAGGGTGATGACAGCTTAGGGTTTCCCATTTCCCACCATCCTGCTCCTTTTATTGTCAGGGTACCACTGTTTGCAGAACAGTACTGGGTTTTAGATTTAGAACATCTACATTTTTTTGTCAGGTTCTGCTTCAACTGAAGCAATCCTCTCTCAGCAATGCGTGTACAGCTGCAAAGATTCTGCATTGTACGGAGGGCTCAGAAAGGGAAAGAAATGGCTGCCCTCCATCAAACCAATACTGCTGTTGAGCCTTCTGCACTGGAAAAACACAGCCTTAATATAAGTTCTTGTGTATATTATCTCATATATATATATGGATTGGTCATTACAATGTAAGGTATAACTAATATGATAGCTGAATTAAAACTGTACATCAGTAGTATAATGGGCAATAAAACTTTAATGTCAAATTGACAATCTTGGAAATTGTTTTTGTTGATGATTTGTTTGTGAAATTTGCCCTGTTAGTAGAACAGCTGCACAGGGAATAAAAGTATGTGACATTCCAGGTCAATTTTTGTGTGTGTGGAATTTCAATCATTTGTACTTTGTGCACAATATAAAGTCTAAGAAGGTTAGTGGAAAGAAGCCTAAAAATTCTTTTTAGGCAAATTGGTTCTCCCTGTTTTCTTATTGATTTATTTAGCAATTTTGGCTAGATTTGCAAGGCATAATGTGAGTCTGGTTCCTTGTAAGATGCACAAATCACTAGTACCAGTACCAGTTAAATATTCTGTGTTTGTTTCAAATAGTCCATTACAAAGACATTAAGATACACATTCCAAACCAAATGTGTAAAAGCACTTAATTTTTGTGCTTTTCAGAATGGAAGTCTGATTTTAGTTTTACAGTGACAATCCTTATAGTCAGTGAAAAGACTTGAGCTTGATTCATGGCATTAACTGCAATTTAAATGATTAAACTGAGATCATGTTGTGAAATACCACATAATAAAGGGGGCAATTTCTCTGATGAAAGCTTAGCTATACTGGAATGGATCCTCTCTTTCTTAATTTTTTTTCTGCATAATGAATAGCATTTCCATTTTTTGTTCTCAGCAGGGTCACTGATGATGATGTCAGCAGTAATTTGTGTCCTTGTGTATTACCAAGATTTGTTTAACAATTTGGAGTTTTAGTGAAGTATAAAGAGTTTATGGTAGTCCTTTTAGAGAATCCTTGTGTGCAACTGAAAGCAAGGTTCTGCTACCAAAGAGCTGTGTAAAAGAGACAAAAATATATTGCAGGTCTTGCCAGAGAGTTAAAAACATCAAGGGAGAAGAAAATTATTTTTTTCCTTCAAAGCCTACAGATTATCAATAAGGATTCTATGCTACATTGGTTAACCATGTGTCATCTGCATACAGAGATACTGATGATTAGGATGTATTAGGAACAACATGAGGAATGATTCGTGTGTTTGGTTTCCATGCAATAGAAGATAATACTTTCATAATAATTAGGAAATTTTTGGTGTGTTTAGAAATAAAACTGTAAGCACTTTTGATGATAAGTCCAGAATACTGACTACTGGTCTGCTGGATCAGGCCCATAACAAGAACTGCCAAATTGTTTTTAAAATTAGTTAAGGAGGTTAGTGGTTATGTGTTGGCAAAAGCTGCCCAGAGGTGGATGCCTCGCCCCTGGAGGTGTTCAACACCAGGATGGGTGGGGCCCTGGGCAGCCTGGTCTACTTTTAAATGGGTAGGTTGGTGGCCCTGCCTGTGGCTAGGGGGTTGGAGATTTGTAATCTTTGAGGTCCCTTTCAACCCAGGCCATTCTGCGATTCCATGGGAAGCAAAGGAGTTCACACTCATGCCTTTTAGGAATATTTTAATTTCCCTGTATCTGTCAGATACTAACTCAGTTCAGAGACATCTTTTTCATGTAAGGTATAATTTTCCCTGGTATTTCATTCATCCTGTTAAACCCAGGTTGAGACTCAAGACTCAAGAATTACCAGATGAGAAACATTTTCTTCTCATCTAGCTTTTGAGGCATTTATAATATAAAGAAAGCAAGAATTAGTCCCTTTTACACAGTTCTGATCAGAGCATTTGGATCTTGCTTACTCACATCTGAGATTATTTAAGCAATTAGTAAATTATTAGCTATTCTTAGGTAAATCTTCCATTGTTTATTTCATTTTACATAAATAATCATTAATTTTCTGTGTTGGAATTAGATTTATATTCCTTTAATTGGAGAAATTATCTAAAAGCAAGAAGTCCCTCATTACAGTTTTTCTTCTCATGAACAGAAATTACTAAGAGCAGAATGATTGTATGAAGCTAATTGTCTACGCTGGGGTTTTCTAATATTCTAAAAAAATGTATAATTTTCCTTATAGCCATATCTGTGGAATGTTTGGGATACTACCAGTCATTTCTTGGGTCCTATAAACTATTATTAAAGTAGAATTAATTAAGATTGCATTATTTCATACGTGAACTAATTTTAAAGAATAGGTAATTGCATGAATAGAGTTTTCATTCTCCAGAAAACTTTTTATTCTGCTATTCCCTTGAGGAGTAATTGAATTCACTTTTTTTTCTAGTTTATCATCACAGTGAGAGACTAGTAATCTGAAGGTAAATGACAAGAAAATTGCCAATGAACCAATTAAACAGTAGCAGCAGTAAACCAAATTCAGATTTCTTTTTCCTTTGTCCCCATGCATTTATTCTTACAACATAAACATTTGTGGTGTGCTTTGGGAAGCAATCAGTTTAACAGCAGATACTTGAATTATAGACAACACAAAATTACTTTGTAAATACCTTTATTTGAAGCACAGTTAACATAAATGCTTTCAAAAGGAAAGTTGGAATTGTTCTCAGAAGGGAAGATATAGTTACTTTCATAAAAGAAGTTAATAAATTGTGCTTTGTTGGCACTTGGAAATTGCTATCCAGGAAAGGCAGGCTAAACAATGTTGTCATTTGAAGCGTTAGTACTGTGAGTGCCAGAAGAGCTTGCAGAGAAAAAGTCCATTTAAGGATGTCATACCAAACTTTATAAGAAATCCTCTGTGACTGCAATTAATGCCTTGTGAGTTCCAGAACGAGGACATAATTCCACAAAAAAATAAATAAATAAATAAATAAATAAATAATCAAAATTTGTGATGAAAATTTATTTCACTGAATTTAGAGTAAGGTGTTTGAAGAGTCGAGGAAGTCTCAATTCCCTAAACTGCACTTTGAGTACAACTCTACCCATGTCACATCTGTGCCACTGAATGAGCACCTTGTTTTGGTTATTTCTTCCCTTCATTTAGCTTTCTCAGCTTTTTGTTTCCATGAATGTAGAAGGTCATTATACTAGATAATCAATTATTATTGGTAATAAAAGTGGAATGATGGAAATATATTTCTCACAGAGTGTGAGTGTCCTTTTAGAACCATAATGCAGGAGTCAGTGCTGAATCCACCTGCATCCCCAAGTGAATAGTTGTATTAAAAAAAAAAAAAAAAAAAAAATTTAAAAAAAAAAAAGTGGAAAATAAGGTTTTATTTTGTCTTTATATTAAGAGAAATATTTATGGTGCTTTGCCATTGGAAAATAGGTTATGTTTGTGTTTGATGCTCCTTGTTACACCCTACATCTGCTGAAAATGAAATATCAGTAGAACACAGAATAGCGGGATCTTAAAAGAATATTAAAGAGCAAACATTTATTAACAAGTGTAAAATCAGGGGGAAAAAAAAATGAGAAAGAACCCCAATTGTGAGACATAAATCATTCTGCTTTTCTCTCCTCTCTTGTTTCTTCATTTTGAGTAAGTCCGTGGTTATATATTTCTTATTTGCTGTGTCTCTCACCTCTTTAAAGCTGTGTGACACTGACAGGAGAGTTCATCACATAAAAGTATTATCAAGCTTTTTTGAGTTTTTCATTTAATAAATGGAAAAGCAGTAGCAATTTATTAATTATTTGCCTTTTTTTTTAAACAAAGAAAAAGCAAACAGAAAAAAAAAACAACCAAAAAAACAAACAAACCACCACTCCTTCTTAAAATGTGCCTCAGTTCACTTTGTTTCCCTGTAGAAATCTTTTGTGTTCTAGCTATTGTGTGCATTGAAATCAGTAGGAAGGAGAAACGTGCTTAAGCAATACTGATTATTTCCCATCAGACTTCTGAAATCTTTAGCAATGCCGTTTTGAAAGGATGTTAACCGTATTGTGGTCAGCAATAAAAAATATAAAAGAATTGCAAAGTATACTAAAGAAACTTACATTTTTTCAATGTTTGTATTTAAAATATAAATAATGAATACAATGCAGAATATAAATGGTGATCTATACAGATATAAACCAGATCTCTACCACAATAAATGTTATAAAACATTGTATCCTTCTGCAGAACAAAAAGAAAATTTATATCATATTGTGACTGAAAGCACAATAAACAAGTGCCTAGCAGTATAAAAAAGGACAATTCTATTGAGAAAAAAATGGCAACATCACGAAGGGAAACAATGTTATAATTTGATAAGGTGTGTTGAGAACCAACAGTCTTGTATTTCCACAAGAAAAGGAAAAATGTCTTTATATACTTAAAAAAAAAAAAAAAGAGAGAAGGAAACAGAGCAAAGAAGGAAACTATGTATGATCTTGGACCACAAATGACAATCACAGCTTTCTTGGTATGTTTTTGTCATCATCATATACATGAGTAGAATCATAGAATCATAGAAGATGATTCTGTAAGATCACCTAGTTTCAGCTCCCTGCTATCAGCAGGGACACCTCCCTCCAGACCAGATTGCTCAAAACCCCATCCAGCCTGACCTTGTATGCTTCCAGGGAGGAATAACCCCATTGGGCAACCTGTTCAGTGTCTCACCACCCTCATAGTAAAGAATTTCTTTCTCATATCTAGTCTAAATTTATGCTCATTATGCCTCATTCAGTCCACATGGACTGATTGCTTTGTTTGACCAAATGGAAAGACAGCAGCACACTGAAGATTTTTCACAAAAAAGTTCTAAATTGATGGGAGCAGACATTTACTGTTTAGGGTTGTGATTCATTTCTTATCATGCAATACTGTTTTGGAAATCAGGAATATCCGTAGAGAATAAATAAATAAATAAATAAAATAAATAAAAAGTATATAGCAGGCATCATAGACATAACTATAGTAGTAAATTTTTCTGTTTGACTCTGTGTCCGTAGATTTAGAGTATAGTTGACGTTGGACAGACCTTTGGAGATTATCTTGCCCAAATTTCTAGTTCTAGAGGTCACCAAAGCACCTATAGACATCAACTGAATCTAAAAGAATTGATACAACACAAACTTTCTGGGCAACCTGTATCAGTGCTCTTACCCACACACAGAAGAATCTGTTTCATTAAATTCAGACAGAAACTCTTCTTTCTGTTTCCATTACTTCTTGTCATGTCACTGGGTGTTACTGAAAAGAGTCTGGCTTTATCTTCACTGTATCCTCTTTTCAGGTACTTGTACACACTGACAAGATCTTCCCAGAACCTTCTCTTCTCCAAGATCAACAGTATCAGCTGTCTTAGCCTTTCCTCACAGATGAGTTGCTCCAGCCACTCAATCACTTTAATGTCTCAGATCTAGTCCATGCTTCATCAACTTGTCTATGGTGATCTTCGGGGAGTCAGCATCAAAAGCTTTACTAAAGTCAAAGCAGACAATATCCACTGCTCTCAGCTACAAAACCAGTCTGTTCACTGTAGAAGCTTATCAAGTCGGTTAAGTGTGACTTCCCTTTGTGAAACTATGCTGACTATTTTTTCCCTTGCACATTTCTGGAAACAGCTTACAGGATTAACTGCTTAATCACCTTCCCAGGGACAGAGGTGAGGTTGACATGCCTGTGGTTCCCTGAGTTGATGTGATGTTTGCTTTCTTACCATCTTCAGAAACACCTCAGTCACCATGTTCATTACATGATAGTCAAGACTGGAATTAAAATAACATTAACCATCTCCCTCAGCATATGTGGGAGCATGCCACCAGGGCCCATGGAGCTATGTATGTCCAGTTTGCTTATATATTCCCTAATCTTCCACCAAGGATACATCTTCCTTGTTTTGCCTTTCCTTAATGCATTTCTGCACACTTGGATGGTGTCTCTATATTCCTTACAAGCTATCTGTCCCAGCTTCCTACTTCAGTATATATATATATACTAATGTTTGTTTAATATATATATATATATATTAATGTTTGAGTTTTACTAGGAGCTACTTGTTCATTGATACATATCTCCTGGCATCTTTGCTTGATTTCTTGCTCATTGGGATAGACCATTCTCAAACCTCCAGACATCACTTGCAGGCACTTTTCTTTACCATTTCTTGTAGAATGGCGAATCTCTTCCTGGTTTATCTCTGTCCCAGCTTTTTCTTGTCACCATCCAAAATGGTTATAATTCCATTTTGAGTTACTTTGGATTTTGAGATGTCTACACAAAAAAGGTGGTGGGGTAAGAACTATCTCTTCTCAGTATCATTACAATACTTCTGATTATTTCTTTCTTTGATTTTATGCAAACCTAAATCTAGGGGCATGCTTCCTATAAATCCTGAGTTTTATCTAAGTTCCAACTTTGCATACTGATTCATAGATAATGTAGGTCAGTGTAGATTGTCCATGCTAGCAAAGAAAATGCGATCAGCCTTTGACTACCTCTTCCATTGTAAAGGTAGAATGTTATGACAGATTTTTTTAAGTAAGTATATGTGATTCCTTGAATGTTTCTGTTCAAACTTTTGCTATTTCCCCAGGAGGCTGTGTAATACTGGATATACCATCACACTGGGGAGATTCTCCCTAGATGATGTAGTAATGTGTGCTTAGTTATGAAGTATATTATGATTCTTAAGGATGAATGGTAATACCTATGTTGAAATATCTAATAGAAATATATCTAGAATTGCAAGGCATGTAAATGTAAATTATTTCCATTTCTCTAAACACAGTATTCTAGTGCAACTGAGTGGCATGTCAAAACCAATTGCCAGGCGTGACTTTGGAGTGATTCCCAAGGATAGACACAGAAGAAGAAGTAAAGAAGAGAATCTGGTGAGAAATAATTTTGTGGCTAGTTGCAGGGCTTGTCTACAAGAAAATCTGATAAAATGCTTGCTGAGAAAATGATTAAAGTTGGTAACAGTTGACCTCTATTTGTCAAAGTAGTTCATAGGTCAGCCAGCTTATACAAATCAGAGAATCTTATTGGTTATTTCTAGATTTTTATTTTTTATTTCCTACATATTTTGGTTTGAAGGATATGTGTCATTCACAGATCACTTCTCAGATGGAGAATAGGATCTTCCTTGCACAAAAGACACATTTATCTCCAAAGCTGTATCTTCTGGTGCATTCCGAGCAGCCAGTTTATCACAACATGGTTGACATATTCTTTTCACCTCAGTCAGTAAGTTAGCAATATCCTTCCAGATATTTCTGACCTTGTATGTACTGGTTATAAAAAAAGCTTGTCTTTTGGGGCATTTAGTAAAAGGGGTTACTATTGCTTCCTAGACAAATTAAAGAACTATGTGCTTTAGCTGTTTAGTGACTAAAGCTTAGAACTTTGCATTTTACTGTGGATTCTCTTAACTTTGATGTGCAGAGCAAAAACATTTTTTTACAGTAAACTTTTCAGTTCTGCCTTTCAAATGCAAGACATGGAAACACGATTATTTTGTCTAGTTATTCCAAACTTAATAATGATATAAAGGTATCCCTCCAGGTAAGAAAAATGAGAATAGCAGTTTAGCTTGGCTGATGCAGGAAATGCAGAATATATCCTTGCTGGCTGTCCCCTGAGCTCAGAGTAGCCCTGCCAGAAGAGATTATCTAACTGGCATGGGCTGGAATTGAAGTAAGCAGTGGCTGCATTAACATGTAATCCCAGACTGCTTTGGAGAAGAAAGTTGACTTTCGGCAACCTCCCCTCCAGCTATAATCATTTGTCAAAGTGCAGTTCTGCAATTGCAGAAGCTATTGCAGTCCTTGGATGATGAATTTAACTGATTTTTTGGAGTCAGTTTATCACCAAAGGCAAAATCCAGAAAAGAGCTAACTTAAGCATTTAAAGAATTACTGGTGGAATTTAGATGCCAGTTAATTATAATTCATTAACTTCTCAGCTAACTGCTACCCAAATACAGAGATCAATAATTTCATTTGGCATCTCTTTGTATTTAAATCTCTTCAGACAATTACAGTTTTGCTTCTGGACATAGCCAGATCTCCCTGGCTCAATATTGATCTCTTCTTTAATGAATTGCCCTGTTCCAGACTCTCCAGGGGCCTGATCCAGTAGAATTGTTCAGAGAAAGCCTACCAGTCATCTGAGGAGAAACTGATTTACCACTCTTCTTTTCTGAGCATAACCATAAAAATTTCTAGTTGTGAAAGCGAAATAGTTAACATCTCATTATGGTTAAGAAAAAATTGAAAATGATGATTTCACCATTCAGCATGATTTCATTAATAAGGGAATCAGTTGTGAAAAGATGTGCTGTTTAAATAGAGTCTGTTTATAGAATCTGTTTATGTAACAGAGCTACTGCTATTTACCATTTTCTACTTGTCTCGCACCATTTTGGTAAAGAAAGGGTTGTACAAACAGGAGTACATAAGTTCAGTAGTTACCCCATTTGAGTAGGCTCTTTAACAGCAACATATATTTTTCCAATACAGTTTTGGAAGTTATCTAATGAACTGGAAAAGGAGAAATAAAAGATCACTCAGTTTAGCTGTTTGTCATCATGCAGACTTAAAACCTTAAGGACATACTGACTCTTTTACAGGGAAATCAGTAAATGGATTTTATTCTGAAAGGGATTTCCTTACAGTACTTTGACATATCTTAATAGAAACAGTGTGTGATGGCCATTTTATTAAATTCTACCTTTCAAAATAGCCATTCACTCAATTTCTATTTCTTTGGCAACCTTCAGTTCAGTATATGACAAAGTAAGAATTTCCATGATGTCCAAGGCTAAGAAAGACACAGGTTTCTAATGTTTGAATTTACTACATTTAATCTTTCATAAAGTAAAATATATTGGAAGTATAGGAAAAGTTGAAGCTGTCAAATTCTGTTCAAGCTGAAAACAAATTTCTCAAGTCAAAACTATGTCAGTTAAGTCTATGGGCAAAACTCAAACATACTTTTTTATCATCGAGGAAGCATATGTACTTTCTTGGGACACTTCCTGGGTATAAATCAGATTTAAGAAAGATAAACACTTCAGTTGCAGTTCTCCAGTCTCTACTCTTATATAGATATTTAAAACTATTTAATAAGAAGTGAAAAAATGGGCCAAAGTTCTGTTACAGTTGTACCTAAAAGGCTATTTCAAACCGGTCTAGAATGGCATACTGTCTTGCTATAATAATTAAAAAAGAACAATCAAAATCCACAGAATAAAATTGTATAATGCTGGATGATATAACATTGCAAAATAAGCAGAAATAAAAATGTTATATAAGTCTCTAACGATATCTTTTCCTCCATTTCTGAACAAATACATGCTGAGAAATGAAATACTTGTCTAGTTATAAACTGTACTGCAGTCCTAAAAAGCGGGCACAATCACACCTTTAAAAACTTTGCCTTCTAAAAGCTAAAATGAATCACAACAACCAATATTGGAAATCATATAGCAGACAATGAGAAAATATATAAACATTCTCAAAACAAAATCCCAACATTTCTGAAGTTCTGATATGGCTGGATTCAAGAACCTATTACTATAAATGTGCACCACATTCAAAACAAATAGAAATTTATAAAGATCTGTTAGAGTTAATGAATCATAGAAGCCACAGTGTTTTCATTACTGTAAGAATTAACCTCATATGCTGAGCATTAAAAACTTAGCCATCTTTCAACAGGTACACATTTTCATTTTTGCTTTACTTTTTAGCATGAAGATATTTATTCATCAGTATTTTAGAAGAAAATATTTCATGATACACAAGGATGTGTTATTCATTCAGTCAAACTCACAGCATCATCTTACAGGACGATCAAGGGGGTTGTCCAACCCCCACAATCGGCACAAGCTAAAGTTTGTAAGGATGGAGCACAGCCCTGCCAAAAAGGTCCTGGGGTTGCTGGTGGATGTCTGGACATGAGCCAGCAATGTGCCCTTGCTGCCCAGAAAGCCAACTGTATCCTGGGCTGCATCATGAGAAGTGTGGCCAGCAGGGTGATGGAGGTGATCCTGCCCCTCTACTCTGCACAGTGAGGCCTTGAGTCCTTAGCACAGAAGAGACATGGACCTGCTGGAGTGTGTCCAGAGGAAGGCCACAGAAATAATGGAAGGGAAGGAGCTCCAAGAGTGGCCTTTCAGTATCAAAATTGGTGCTATAAGAAAGAAGGGGTCAGACTTTTTAGCAGGCTCTGTTGTGGTAGGAGAAGGGGAAATGGTTTCAAACTTAAGAAGAGGGAGGTTTATACTGGATATTAGGAAAATATTTTTACAGTAAAGGTAATGAAGCACTGGAATAGATTGCCTAGAGAAGTGGTTGATGCCCCCATACACAGAGACACTCAAAGTTAGGCTGAGTAGGGCTTTGAGCACCCTGATTTATTTGTGGATGTCCCTGTTCATTGCAGGGGAGTTGGACTAGATGACCTGGAGGTCCATTGCAACTCAAATGATTCAGTGATTCTATCATCCTGAGACCTAATAATTGCAAGCTGGTTATTAATTAATGTTTTCCTAGCATCTGAAGGCTTTAATAGTCATAAATATGCAACTAGATCATCAAAACTCACAATCTAATTCATTCATATTTCTGCAGTTTTGATGATTTTTAAGAGAACTCAGACTTGCAGTCAAGATGTATATTTAATCATCACTTTGCAATCAGATGAACAAACAACACAATGATCAGCACAGTTTCACAGAGAAATAGAAATTTGACTTATTGTCAATCACCACACACTTCAGATCCTCATCTCCAATTCAGCAGTTTTGTGCTTACTATCTGTATTCTTCTTAATAAATGTGAGACTGGAGCTATATTGTCATCATTCTTTCCTTTATCTCAAAGTTACTGCTCAGTTTCACAAGGAAGGTAAATTAAATGCCCGTGTCTTCAAAAGAAACTCCATCTGTTCTGCTCTTCATAACTGAGTAACAACAAATAGAGATAAATCTCACTTTTTCAATATAACTGACAGAGAATATTTTCATGGCTCCAGCATAGCTGAGATTCAGCTCATAGGTTCATAAGTGTCTGCATTTTGGTTGTCTACCTGTGAGTGAATGTCTCAGACTTCAGTATAATCTGCAGTGATCAAGCTCATAAAGCTTCTGAGATTAGGATGGGATTTAGATGGCAGAACAGATGTTTGATGAATGCTAGGATCTGTTATTTGTACTGCTGAGATGTCTGCTTGCTGTAATGAGCATCTATCTCAGAGCAAATACATTATAGATACCTTATTCTAGGCCTGAAACTGAATTATAAAATATACAAGAATTGGAATTGTTTATCTGGTGGCAGATGTTGAACCTTAGACATTGTAGTACTTTTGTGCATGACATTTCAAAGTGAAACTAAACCCATGGAATAACATTTCCTTGAATAAACTTTAGTTCTTCTGGGATCTCACTAATCTATTTTAAAAGCAGCAGTCTGTTTTTACAGTTTAAGGAAATGGTGTGCTTTTTGATGTCTGTCCACCTATAACATGTTCATCTTTCTCTTTAGCAAACTGCAATCTTAAAGGCAGCTGTAAAAGCAAGATAACTTTAGTTACAACTAGTCTTCTGAGTGGTCTTCTTAGTCCACTGTGCAGGAATAAAACAAACAAGCAAAAAAAGACTGTGAAATAAATTTGCCATTTATGAAGCTCTGGATGGCGAGCACATAACAATTCTGCTCCCACATTAATTTCTGTTCCTGATCAGTTCCATATTACCTCCCTGGGTCACTAAGCAATTTCCTGCAATAACTTATTCCTGTGATTAATGCATGTTGTCTTACACTTCCTTCTTTTCATTAGTTTTAGTCATCTTATTACAAGAAGAATATAAAGTCACTTGAGCGTGTGCACAAAATATAGAGCTGCTGAAGGGGCTAGAAAACAAGAATTACATGGTGAAGCTGAAGAAATTGGGGGTGTTTAATCTGGAAAGGAGGACACTGAGTGGAAACCACATCACTCTTCACAACTTCCTGTAGGAGGCTGCAACAAGGGAGTTATTGGTCTCTTAAATTACAAGTGATTGGATTCAACAAAACAGCCTCAATTTGCACCAGGAAAGGTTTAGTTTAGACATTAGACTAGATTTTGGTTGGACATTCCTCATGGAGAGCGTGGTTAATCATTAGGATGAGCGGACTACCCAAGGAAATGTTGGCTTCCCATCTCTGGCAGTATTTAAGAGACATATAGACAAGACACGAAGAGAAATGGATAATGGGACCTGGTAGGTCAGAATGACAGTTGGACATGATGGTCTTGAAGATCTTTCCCAACTTTGATGATTCTAGAATTCTGTGATTTTATTTTGGTTCAGTTCTGAAGATTGTAAGCTCTCAACAGTTATACGTTTACATATTTGAGGCTCTCTCCTCCACTGATTTTTATTCACATCTTCTAACAAAGAGAGGACATTTCTTACTGACATCAAATTGAAGTTAAAAGAGATGTCAAATGCTGATATATAAAGTTTAGCCCAGAAATTTTACTTGGAAGAAAATATTAATATGGTGTGTAGTGTAAGTACTTGAGGGACAGGTGAGCATCTTAATACGGGATAGCTCCCATCAAAAATAGCATTTTGTTGCTGAAAATTTGCTTTTTCAAATAGTGTTATTGCACTTTTTGTAACTATAGTTTCCACAGAAATAAATAGGATTTACTTTTGGAGCAACCTTATTTATTTCTCTGAAAATGATAATAATACTCAACAAAGCTCACTTTATTCTCTTCTTGTATAGGTGAAAGGGAAGGTTTATGATTTGAATAAAATGTCAAGTTTCCTCAGTGTATCTTTATGCTCCTTCTTTTATTTAGTAATCATATTAATGACATTTTCAGATTCAGGATTGTATGGTTTTTTTATTCTTTGTATCTGCACTGCCTAGACCAGTGTGCTTTGAGAACTCACTAAAGGGTAGTGGATGCAAGATTCAAGAACATTCAGTAAGAATGTTTGGCTCCTTAGTGAGCACTATTGTCTTATTTTTTCAGTTTACAAAGTGAACAACAGATGCTCACCTCTGCACTAGAGAGACCAGGACATGCCTTTACTTAGGCAGAATCATTGCAGTCTTGTGTTTCCACCATACATCCACAGAATACATCAAAGAGTTCCAGAGAGTCTTAACTTTTTATTTTTTCTGAACCTGAAACTACCATTCTCTCATAGCTCATAATCCTTTCACATACATTTTATTTTGGCTACATCTACTATTGATTATCTATAAAACTGTAAAATATGTAAACATAAATATGTTGGTGAATATGAAAACATGCTGCTGCGAGGAACTCTGCCAGTATTGTCTTTTGTCTTCCACAAACATCAGTGAAATTGCCAAAACCCGTGGTCATTAATTTTTTCTTCACATTCCCATAAAGTTAAATTCAAGGTTTTTTTTAAAACACTGTAAGCATCTTTATAATTATTTTCTTTGTTTAAAGAACACACAGAAAACAAACAAACAAACAAGCAAACAAAACGTATTGCCAAGAAATTAAGATAAGTTTTCTATTTTTTTACTTTTCAGAATGTTCCTTTTGGGTGGCTTGTCTCACTGACTGTTGTCTCTCATAAACAATCTTCAGAAATAATCCATCAATTCCTAAACATCACATTCCTAATAATTACAGAGAGTTTCATCTAAAAATGTTAACTGTGAAAACATTCAATTCTGCTGGAAGTATTTGTGCGAGTAAAAAAATGTCTGATCTGTTAGAAATACCGAGTCTGCTAAAACAGATCAGCTTCTATCAATCTTCCATTTATATCTGATGAAGGAATCATGTAATTCCTCCCTGAGAAGTTAAATAACTGGAAATCTGGGAAACAATGTAGCTTGAACATCTGTTGTACTGTTTGGAAATGTCTGAACAAGAAGTTTAAGTTACAGACAGAACTGTGACTGCTGAGTGAATCTGGACAAGTTACAACCAGACAGCTCAGGGAAAACCAAAGAGATACAAGATAGTGTAGATCTTAGAGGAAGAAGAGATATATCTTCTGATATATCTGAGTTGTAAACTGCCTGCAAAACTATTCTAATTCCTGTAGAAAGGAAATTGCTTTTTTTTCTGCCTTTATTCTTGTCATACGTGGTAAGATAGGACTTTGTTCATATTCTTTTGTCATCATAAAGGAATTCAAGCAAAAAATATCTGACTCCAACATTTCCTTGCCCTTCTTGCAAGTATGGATCCAAATAATGACCAAACACATGAAAACAAACAATTATATGTACTTATTTTTAAGGACTTGCAGAGAATGCAAGAAAAACTTAACAAGAAATGGTGTCATTCAGTTTGACTGGGCATCAATCATTGTGTTGTGTGCAATTATGTTGTGCACCACTTGGTTTGCTTTGTTTATTCCTTTTGCACTATTGGTTTTTTTTTTCCCTTTTGTTCCCCCATCTCATTTTTTTATTTTCCCTCATTAATCTGTAGTTATCTCAACCCATGAGTTTTTGTACATTCTTTTCAATTCTTTTTCTCTTCCCACTGGGGAGGGAGTGAACAAACAGCTGTGTGGTGTTTAGCTGCCTGCCACGTTAAACTGCATAGTTAATGTGTTAGTTTGCACTTCATGGTAGTTGCTTCTTTCTGTAGAAGAAACCCCTGATTCTTCCACACCAGATAGGGAAAATATTCTTATTTCGCCTATGTTAACAGTAAAGAAACAGATTCAAATCTTAGAAAGAGGTGGAGACACTGAACTGAAATGTGATTAATTGCTGTCTGTAAAGTGCTCCACATACATTAAAGCTTATGTGATTACTACTACTTGCTCTAACAACTTTCTAAACTCATTGCTTATTAAGGTGACTATCCTATAGGAAAATATTTCTTGTGCTCTTTTTAGGAAGAAAAGTCTGAAGAGGTGAGTGCTATTCAAAAATATTGTTTATAGAAAGCCACTTTTTCTAATACAGTAGTTAGCAGCTGCAAAAATAACCATTAATTCAAGCAGCAAACACCTCAAAACACCGTGGATTCCTTGAACTCTTCTGAAGCCCAGCAGGCTGTAGTCTAGACCAGAAAAAAAAAAAAACACATAATAAGACCTCCAGTAACACCAAGACGCTCTGTGGTATGTTCTGTAATCCTTTATGTGTAGATCCTCTGACTTTAATGGAATGAGAATTCTGATTTACACTTCTAAAAATCAATGCAGTCTGGACTCACTGGCTACGAGGGAGACTTTCTCATTATAATAAATCTAGAGCAGAAAAGATGCTTGTAGCTAGACTATACACAGATAATTTTCCTACTGGATCTAGCTAACTTTTGTTACTGACATTTGCCTCTTTGATAGAAAATTATTTGTTGAAATTGATCTTCCATTCAGAATGCACCAGCAACCTCTGACAGATTTTCATTAGCTAAATTTCTATCCATTGTAGAATTTTCATGTACTCTGAAAGAGCAGTCAGAACTTTGAAATTATTTAAATGCAAATGGCCACTGAGCTTATTGCCTTATTTAAAAATTAGATAAAGACTTCAAGAAATTAAACACATAGTCAAAAACTGTTTTACCTTGGCATTTTCTAGCAGTCCTGAGACACATAAGTCACTAGATCACAGAATTCAACTCTGATGTATGCCCGTTGGGGAACAGCACCCAGGAGAAAAGGGTGTGCAAACAAACTTTAAGACATGGACCTCTGTTTAATAACATCAGAGCTAAATTGAAGGGAGGATAAATGCAGTGAGTTTTTTTTGTGTTTGTTTTTACCAGTTTAGAGTGCAGGCCCTACAATTTTAATACCTTCAGTAAGACTTAGGTTGCCATGAAATTTTCCTAAAACTTAAGGTGTAAATTTCTATTTTCCATTTCACAAATTCTCCACGTATTAGGTTATAAAGCTTTTAGCTAGTGAAGTATCTTCTAATAGAGATACAGTGTGGGTAATCATTTATTTATCATAAGCCTGGAAAAACAAGACAACATTTTGTCAATGTGATGTTGCCGTTTTCTTTTTTCCTGCTATGTCATTCTCTTCATACCCTCTTGGCTTGATTTGTAACCCTAACATCTTGAAAAATGCAGCAAGGACATTTCAAACAGAATATGTGGACGGTGATAAAATAAAATAGTGGTAAATGTCTGTATATTCTAAGCTGTATGTCTCAATCATAGCAGGTGAAGTGTGTTACAGAGTAGCTTGAGAAAGGTCTTGTGTAAATCTCGATTATGGTGAAGCCTGCTTCTTCCCAGTAATGCAGCTGCAGAGAGCACAATGCAAGACCAATGATGAAGCTGTCTAAAAGACAGTGATGAGGCATAAAGGCTAAGGGAACTTAAAGAAAGAGAAGATTTTATCCATTTAAATTGATTTTCCACTAAGCTCAGACATTAAGTTCACCTCTGATTTGTACTGTCTTATTTCCAATTTAATCAGCGTTAACACACCATGTTCAAAAGCACATGGTAGGGGGTAGGAGGTACTTCTCCCAGGAAAACTAAAGGTGTTAAGTAGCTTTGTATTTCCCAAGATGATATCATATTCAAACTTTCTACATTAAATACATAAATGTATTCAGTCACACTGGAAGTTCAAAGACTTGCTGACAAATGGAAAATCGTTAATTTACCTTAAATTTACAAGAGATACAAAGCACACCGTCTGCTCATTGAAATCATTGTTAGTGGCTAATTTATTGCTGATTATCTGAAAATGCGGGGCCAGAATTAGTAGCATAATTCTAGTTCATTTCTCCTGTGCAATATCAACTTGCACAGAGTAAGATGCCATACTGAAAGTGTAAGACACAGCACAGTGTACAATACTGTCTCCTTGCTTGATTCCAAGCTGATCTAGAACTTATTACTGGAATATTACAGTGCTTCTAGACTACAGAATAAAATATCTAAGGAAATGAGAGATGAGGTCTTTTAAATGCTGTACTTATATTATGAGTTGTCCTGATCTTTTTATGAAGACACCAACTATACTCAAATCTGCACAACACTGTGAGATGGGGAATAAAATTAATGATTTCCCCTTGGGCCTAGTTCCTCTTGAAAACAATGATGGGCCAGAAAGTTTTGTGATGGTACATCATAGGTTGAATAGACAGATGTAGTCAGGGACTATTGTGTAGTTATATACCTTTGAAAGATTTGATCTTTAGCAAAGTCATCAAGATCACGCTTCTGTGGTATTTATACATTCTAAAGCAATTATCTTTTCAGTAAAAAGTACATTATACAAACCGCTAAACTGAACTTTCTTCAGGTTCGCATAAATTAATATCCTTGGCCTTTAATAGAAGTGTTCATTTTTTCTTTTCCACTCATTCTCCTTTATTAGTTCTGATTCTTACAGTGAAGGAAGCCTGGAACATTAAATAATAGTGAAGAGCATTATTGAGATGAATACCAACTCTGTAGAACTGAGAACAAAGAATTTTAATTTTGAAGTGATTACATTCTTGGAGTTCACACAGGCTTTGGAATTCTTACCTCTGAATGATCAAACCTCTCTCCTGTACTTTCTTTCTTTGCTTCACTGATCTTAAACTTTTCCTTCAGCTTCACCCAACAAATCTGTCAACTGAAATGCTTTCTGGACAATACACGTGCAAAGTAACTGCTAGTATTATCTGGTTTCTTTGTCATCTTTTATATTCCTAAATTAGTATGTTATTCTTCTATTTATTTATTTATTTATTTTCTCCAGGCTTCAGTCTTTTCACTCTTTTTAGACAAGTAATTTTTGACTCCGACCATTTTCCAACATAACTTCAGTGACCCAATGCTTTCTTCATAGAAATAAACACTGAGATGCCTATCATGTTAAGGAGATTTTGAAAACATATCTCAAGGAGGAGGAAATTGCTTGCACACCTGCTTCATGGAACAGAGAGAATAAAAAGTGCAAAACAGAGACAGAAAAACAGGGTTCAACAAAAGCAAAAATCTTAAGACTTAAAAGAAAGGCAGGGCCGTAGAACCATACAGGGAGTTTGCTGTAGTTAAGAAAAAAGAAAAATTAGGAATCCATCAAAGCTTGATAATAACCCATGAGGGTCCTTGAGGACAGTTTAGAGTTTGTAGATTTAGTCTTGCACTAATGACTTCTTCAAGTTTCCTGACTCAGGGCACTGAGGCAAGCACCACTTCCAAACCGAAGAAGGAAGTACTCTTATAATTCTCACAGTGGAACAGCTTTATGGTGCCGTAATGGACAGTCAACAAGAAGATAAACACCCTAATAAATAATCATATTTTGAAATAGTGAGAAATACACAGGGAAGACAATAAGACAGTCACAGTGGAAACAGTTTCCTTGGTACAGCATTCCCAAGATCTGAGATGCTTTGAAGAAGTCAGAAATACACATAAGAATTTAATTGCCCCAATACTTAGGCAGTTGGTTTCACAAAAAGGCTAATAGGCTTTTAAGGATAGTAATAAAATTAAAAACAATCTATTCAGGATGCTCAGAGACAGATTCTACCTGCCTTTGAAAGAAAGCACAGATGTTTGGAAACAAATAATAGTAATAATACTAATAAAGCCTACAGTGGCTTCTTTGAAAAGAAAGGAAGAATAGAAAAATAAATGCAGTACTTTAAGGCAGAATTGAAATGTGTCTTGCCTAATTTGGCACTAATAGCATTAATTGTGCTAATGACTTCTTAATCTTAAATGTTCATTCTTTTGTTCCAGAGAATTCAAGTCTACAGTCACAGAAAGAGGAGATTTGAGAAAACTGGAATATTTCAGGTTTCTCAGCAGCAAATAACTCTCTAGTGTCCCAAATCTGCCAGTAAAAGTCTTCTACAGCTGTTGTCTTCTAACAGAGTTGTCACTAATGGTCCAGTCAACTCTGCTTACCAAACAAGCTGGTATAAATAAATTAGCGAGTAGTGTTTTCACTTGGAATTGCAAAAGGGCAAGTGAGTCACTGAGGGAGACCTGTGCTAGCAGCTCTGTGCCTCACTGCTTTGCAGTGCTGCAGTGTGACCTCTGTCTGCCCTGTGACTAGGGGAACAGAGAACAGCTGGTCAGCCTGGCAATTAGCGACTCCTTACACAAAGGAGGGGATCAGGCTGTCCACTGGGGCCCCGCTGTCACAGAAACCTTGCTGGAAGTTAGAGATATGGCCTTACTGAGGTATCTGACCTGTCACCCCTTGTCTGCCATCTGCTGCATCAGTCCAGCAGCTTGGGAGCAAGGACACTTTAGAAGTTCTGCGGATATAATTGTGCACCAATGGCATCGTCAAGAGACCAGGTTTGTTACAACAAAACTACTGCTGCATCTTCATGTTATAAAGAGAAGATTTCATTTACTTTTTAATTTTATTATCATTACATGGAATTCTTTAACATTCCCTTACAAAAGCTCAAATCCTGCCAGATAAGATACTGGCACTTTAAGATAAGGTCCAGGCTAGATAAAGAAATCTTTACTCTGAGCAGCTCTCAGAAGATAGCTTGGTCAGGTCAAGAACAGCAGCTGCAGCAATTCTTAGATTTTTCAATTTAAAAGAACTATAGGCTATTGGTTCTGCACATACCAATGTAAAAAACAGTCTCAAAAGGAGTGCAGTGGAGATTTAATGATGTCTCTCAGCTTTGCAGTAGGTATTTTAAGGTCTCCATTGCCCTGATGTCTCAGCGTATAGCTAGCAGCTACTGGGTGCAGTGCTACTTATTTGACATTTGATGCATCGGAGTGCTGGTTAAAAATAACTGTCTGCTGGTTTGGAAGCCTGTTTGGCTGTGATGGCGCGCCAGGAGATGACACATGCCAGTCAGCTGAAGAACTGGAGATGGGATCCTAATTGAATTGTGCCTAACTGTGAGAACTGAATTGACAATCAAAATCCCAGAAATGTACAGCCTCAAGAGGCTCTGACATGGTGGCTGATATGAATTAGTGAAGCCAAAATCAATATCAAAGGAGTGGAAAATGAGTGTCTCCATCTCGCTAAAGAAACAAGTTGTAGATAACAGTGCCTGCTTGGGGCTGGGATGCTGGCTGCAGTCCAGAGTTTCTGGGATAGACCATTCAATAAAAACGTACAGAGAGGAGAGGACACTGGGACAGAGAGCTCAAGAAGATAGTAGTTCCCCAGAAAAGTGATCAGTAATACTTACACTTTGTGGAGAAATGGTAAAATTTGGGATTGAGTGCAGCCCTGATGATAAAGACCATGGGGTGCTGGTGAATGTCAAGATAGACATGAGCCAGCAATGTGCCCTCACAGCCCAGAAAGCCAACTGTATCCTGGGCTGCATCAGAAGAAGCGTGGCCAGCAGAGAGAGGGAGGTGATCATTCCCTCTACTCTGCACTGGTGAGGCCTCACCTAGTGTACTGCATCTAGATGTGGAGTTCTCAGAACAGAAGAGACATGGACCTGTTGGAGTGTGTCCAGAAGAGGGACACAAAAATGATCCAAGGGAAGAAACACCTTTGCTTTGAGTACAGAATGAAAGAGATGGGGCTGTAGTCCTCTTCATTTCAGAAATAACTACATTGTTCTAGAAATACAGCTTTTTTTATTCACTTCCGAAGCAAGAAGTTGTGGCCAAAAATCTGAAGCTGAATCATAGGTTTCTAACTTTACACATTTCCTTTATTATCACTGAAACTGGAAAAAGATGATGAATTTAGAAACCAGTTTTCAGTGAGGAAGAAAGTAAAATTACTTTAACAGAAAAAAAAATATTAAAAGTTATGAAGATTTAAATTTGAACTACTATTAAAAATAAATTGCAGTCATTTTAGTTTGTTTAGTCTTTTAATAGATGCAAAATACAAATCCAAAAGGAATGTAGTTTCAAGGACAGAAAGCATCCGACTTGAAGTTAACCCTTTGGTGTACACACACACAATGAATAAGAAAATGAATGTGTTGATTTATTCCAAACCAAATTCTGTTCTGCAGGTTTACCCATACACTGGTTAGAACCCAGACACATGATTTTGACTAATATTTAAGTAGACTCACTGACATCAGGAATGTGTTTGCATAACTTGTTTTGCTAGAGGAGTGATAGCTCAAACAGCAGGAAAAGGATTTTCACTATGGGATCATAGGGCAGAATTTAAATTCTCCATTCAGAATACATCCATTTCTCAAACAAAAGATACGGCACTACAAAGGAAGTAAATGAGAAGTGGTCCCACAAATCAAAGTTGCTGCTCTTCATCTTGTATGTGGGAGGACTGCCAAGCAAAAGTAATTCAATAGGCCATTTGCATCAGCTTGGCTTATATATCCACTGAGGGAGGTAGGAGCTTGGCAAGCTGTGTCAGCAGGTTACCTTGCCATTGTGAAAAAGCAGAGCAGTAGCATGCTGGGCATAATGAGACAAATGTTGTGCATTCAGCTCTCTTTCTGAAAGAGAAGAAAAGAATGGCCTATATTAATGCTTCAGATATGCTTGTTGTTTACAGAGCCTCATCAATTGTATTTTCCTCATTGGGGTATTAAAGGTGCATTTGTGAATGCATTACAGCCAACAGACAAGGACTTATTTCTTCTGTGTTTTATGTTATGGAAAAGAACGTGTTGAGGGTATGAGTGATCATTGCCTGGTTCACTGGATGGAAATCATCTATAACTTCCTGCCAGTTTCACAGCCTAAATACAGAGAATCCAGGAGAGAAAAGTGACATGGAGGCAGAGATACATGACACAGAGACATCTTGGTTCTACAGCACAAGCTGTTCAGTATCAAAAGGAAATTACATGAAAAGCAACAAAAAACGAAAGTAAATTATCCGCACTTGTAAGTCTCTGAGCCTTCTGCAAAGCATAGAGCAATTCCTAGCACTTGTTACAGATAGCAAAGCTGAGGCAAAAGAGTTGCCTGAAGAATGCCCTATAGAAGAGGACAAGGGAATGACATGAGGAGGAGGTGCCTACAGTCCCAGCAGCCTGCTTCTGCTGCTGTTGTGGTGTGCAGCAGCATCTGACAAGTCTAGGAACAAGGAAAAGACAGTGGATAGAATGCAGACATAGCAAGATGCTACAGGTCTGGGTCAGTGAAATGACCTGAACTCCCTGTCCTTATAGATTCAGGACCTACTTTTGCACTGACAATTGATGGAACTTTTTCTGAAAACAAAAGATGGTAACTTTAATATTTTATTTAGCTCATACAATAGATTTATACATACATACAGTGATCAGATCATTAGCACTGGTTTCTCCAGCAGCTGCAGGTTGTCTTCTGTCCTTTCATCCACTAGAACTGATAGAGTAGCCTTAAGGCTCAACTAAATTGCCACTCTTCAGAGTTGTCATGGCAACAGGGACTGGCTGAGCAACCCAGTATTTTATCTTTCCTCTGAACGTATTCTGAACACTGCATTCAGAACAGTGATTGCAGCTATGCTATCTCCATGGGCTTCCCTTTTCTTGTAGAGCATCCTCAGGTGCCCAGCTAAATCAGCCTCCTGCCTATTTTACAGCATGTGAGTGGCAGATCTCTGCCAAAACAGCATCCAGGACCTGCTGTGTGATTTTAACGATGTCAGATCTGTCATTCTACACTTGGTATATTGACACGAACATTATATTTCAAAATGTCCTTTCTTTGCAACTTGCTAAATAACTTGCAGAATTTTTTTTTTAAAAATACTCTCTTAACAATTCAATTTGCATGTTGAGTGACCTTTTTGTGTCTACTTTCCAGATGTATTCAAATGAATCACTCATAGTAAAAGTGCTCCAAAAGATGAGGAAAAAAATAAGCAGCGAGCCGGGGAAGGAAACATTTTGGCGAGAACAGAAAAATCTGAATTCATCAACCACATTTTAAAGTGGCCTTGCTGAGAAATTGTGACAAACAAGAGGCTGGGCAAACAGCAACCACATTCTCACCTTGAGCACTGCGGGCAGTTTGGGGCACCACATTATGAGAAGGACATAAGGCTATTAGAAGGCATCCCGAGGAGGGTTGTGAAGATGGTGAAGGGCCTAGAAGGCAAGATGGTTGAAGAGCAGCTGAGTTCCCTTGGTTTGCTCAGCCCAGAACAGAGGAGCTGAGGGGAGGCCTGATGGTGGCTGAAGCTTCTCACAGGGAGTGGAGGGCAGTGTTGAGCTCTGCTCTGTGCCACAGTGACAAGGCTGGAGGGAATGGCATGGAGCTGTGCCAGGAGAGGTGCGGCTGGGGGTTAGAAAAAGGGCCTGCAACAGAGGATGATTGGGCACTTATAGTTTTCTTTGCACAAACCTGAATATTGTTTATTAACGGTGTACAAAGTTTGTGTTTCTGAAGTTACAATTTGACTGCCCTGAAGACACAAAGTACTCAGAGAATATGGGAATCTGAGAAGCGCACTGCTTTCAGATAGAAGTTTCTAATCTGAAAATGGTTTTGAGATTGACATAGAGAAAACACAGAACTTGGTGTCCTGGCCAGCAGATCCTCCTCAAGGAGCAAAGCTACGGAGCAAGGCCTTGCCTTGGGTTCACTGTGCTGAAGGTCAGAAGGCATGGATAATTTCTTTAAGTCTTACACGGATGAGGTTCTGCTGATCATAGCAAAGAGAATGAGCTTACATTTGGTTGCTTAAATAACATCAGAGAGATGAATAACAGAGAGCTGAATGGCACATGACTGTCAGCTAATGGAGATCAGTCTGTGCGTGTCCACTACAGTCAGGTCTGATGATTCAGATATTTGTTGCCTGCAGTGGAAGAGTATAGAAGAAAGATTGTACCAAAACTGAAATTTTTAATATGTGAGTGAGATGGAATTTGTTTTTACATGTCTCACAGTACCTAATTCAGGGAGAGACAGGTTTGTACACACTTATAAGGCTAGGATTTGCTCCTATTATTATTGTGTGCAGTGTTTGTAATAATAGACATTTCTTCCCATTCAGCTAATAAATTTCACCTCCACATTCAAGAACTTGAATATGTGATTCCCTGCAAACTAAAATGACCTAGCAGGTTATTTTCCTTTCTCTTACCAGTAGTAATACAGTCTTTTGTTACTATTCCAGCAATAGCTTTGTCTCAAAAGAACTCTCCTGACAATATGTGCCCCAATATCATTGTGGCTGCCAAAACCAGTACAGTTATAAAGCTTCCTGGAAGACAAAAGTAGAAGTATTAATAGTCTTTACGTTACCAAAGCATTAAGACTTATAGTCAAGTTTTCACTGTACCCAGAATAAACCAAAAATACTTGGAACCTAAGCTCACAGCAAATTAGTTAGGAAGAACAAAGAACAAGGATACAGTGCTGGTCAGGTTTACCAGCCGTCACACAATGTTGTCATTCTTGTTTACATGTATATCACTCCAAAAGCAATGCCTTCTATTTATTTCCATGGAAACTACAACAGATAAAAAAAGTACAATAACACTACTTGATACAGAAAAATTATCAGGCACAAAACACTTTTTCAACACAGTCAGCATCATTGGCTACGCATTTTTTGTGAGTGATGAACTACAGCCTGCATGCTGCTCTGATAAAAGTTTGCACCAGTGCATGTGAACCGCTGTCGCTACTGCTGAAATGCACCAACCACCCCTCACTGTGCTCACTTGCACTGTTTGGACTCTGCAAACATTCAGCAAGCATTGATGAATGTTGCTGAGTGTAATTCTTTCAGCATGAAGGAAACCAGTGACACACCTTTTCTTTGTCCACACTTCCATGTCAGACACCATTGGACAGACTATCAGTCCTTCTGCTGGAATGTCACATGGCAACAAGATTTATCTGAATATCGTTGGGAAGTTTCAACCTATGCTACCATACCACCAACATCTACCTCTGACACCATGGGTCAACATAATCAGTGGCCAACATAATTAAATCGTGACATTGCTTTCAGAGAAGCTCTCATATTAAATATCTGAAAATATTTTAAAATTGCAAATCAAGAATTGTTTGCACAGGATGGCAGTGAATATTCTCCAAGGGCAAAACAAAGAAAAGCTCAAGTTCCCTGTAGAAAACTGATGAACCAAAATGAAAGCAAAGAATTTTATGTCTACAGCCCTTCCAGAGGAGGAATTACACAAACATACTTTTCACCATCTAATCTCATAAACGTCATAGCTTGAAGGAGGAATGTCATTACTCATGCCCATTTTCCTCCAGAACCTTTCATTTCATAATGAGGCACATCAACCCTTTACTTCTGTGTGTACAAAAATGATACTGTCAGACTTCTGCTCTGCAGAAAATTCTAACAGTGTAGCTTGTTTTTATTAGTTTTTTTGTTGGGAGGTTAGTTTGATTAGTTGCGTAGTAATTTATCAAATGAAAAAAAAAAAAGAAAAAAGAAAAAAAAACCACTTCTTCCTAGTTGTTTTTTTTTTTTTTTCCCTCACAAAATAAAGAACACTTGCCACTTAAGGATAACCTCTAAGTGGTTTACTTATGGACTGAAATGCAAATTCTAATTGCAACATTCATCTTAAAGCTGTTCTTTTTCTCTCTAGTGCTTTAATAAAGAAAATAGCAAGTTATCTATGGATCACTTGATGACTACCATTTTCCCTCTTTTTCCTTTAATTTGAGATGTCCAAGCATTCCAATATTGCTTTCTGTATCAAAAAAAGCCCTCAAATATTCCATATAAAATATATTTTGTTAGTCTATTGAGAACATACTTATAATGTATATAATAATACATAAAATTCTTCAGAGGAGTCTAGAAGAGATTCCAAGAAGATACACAGAAGTAGTAGGAATCCTTGTTTCTTTTAGTCAGCTTAGAGAAGATGTAAATTAGGAATTCATACATGTAGGCACATATGAACATGCATGTGCATAGATTTCCATATGTGCATACATATCAGGTTTTAATTTTTCTTTATCTGAACTAAATGGGAGAAAAATTTCTGAGATCCTCCAGGCCTGCTTTATGCATATGCAGTTTTTGTTCACATACTGAGTCTAATGAAACACTTTAGTGTAGCATCCTGGAAGGATTTCTGCAAATGATATTCTTTTTCCTTGCAAGTTTATGACATAAAAGCTTAACTTGCTTGATTCAAACATTAAGAAATTAGATTATTATGTGGATTCTTTCCATATAATTCTACAGTTAATTGTTCTAAGTATAGTTGGAAAATAAAGCAGCAAACAAATGTTTTATGGGGTTATTTGACATGTAAGAAAAGCATTGAGAAACAGAGACCGCTAGGACTGAGGCCTGCCACCTCCTCAGGTGAGGTGACACCTCCCAAAGATATGTACATTTGCATGATAGCTCATCAGCTTATTCTCAGATTTCCTTACCTTCCTGTTTTTAATGTTTTGATCAGAAACTGAACCTGATGCCTGCTTCATAATCAGTCCCTTCTCTGACTTGCTAACAGAGATAAGTGTCCTGAAATCTTGTTAATGGTAGTCTCTAATCAGTGGGCTTCTTTTAAGTTGGTGGTGCTCAGTTTAGAGCAAGAATGTACAACTGGGTCTCATATGCTATATTTGTGTCTCAAAACTAGTGCTTGTTCTGACACCCTACACTCCACAATCACTGACTCCAGATTGTATTTTGAGAATTATTTTTCACAAGCAAACCAACAAAAAAGTTATTTTCCCTCAAGAAACTCTGCTTTCCTTACCTAAATAAATAATAAATAAATTAATAATTCTCTGTCATCTCAATGTTGGGTACTCAGTATACCATGAAATCTTAAAGAACCAGTTTGTTCCCCCATTATGAACATAAAAAATTAACTAACAAACAAGAAGATGTGGAGGGGTAAATCCTTCTCAGAACAGCTTCCTATGATTTTCTGAAGGACTCTGTAAGTCAGTGACTGTAGTGACAAAAGCAAATGTACTCCATAGGGAAAAAAATTAGCAGGATTCTCAGAATGCTTTCTGAAGCCTCTCCTTTACCTAAACAAACTGACTTCTGTCTTCAACTGCATCAACTCTTTTCTACGTTGAATATGCAGTTTACTGTGAAGTCACTCTGGAAATGTACAGGTAGCCCTGCAAGCTAACTACAAGGTAGCTCAGCCTTGGAACTGATGTATTATTTCAAGCAGACTTTTCTCCTAAAGAATGTCATTTTATTTAGTTTCGAGATACAGAAGAAAAAAATAGTATTATGATGGTTTTGCCTCTATTTGAAATCAAAAGAATTTATTCTAGCAATTTCTGCTGAAGTGGAGTCAAAAACTAGAATTTGTACTCTGATTAAAACTTTTTCTACTTGACATATCAACAAATATACTCTCCAGTACTTTACTGTCTCACTGACGTTAATCAAACTGCAGCTTCCTACTCCTCATACTCCACAGAAATGTTCAGGTCACAGCAGTCCCTGAAAAAGTTCAGTGCACAGACACAGACAGAGCTCTTTAACAAATAATACCATTTCCCCTAGCTGAGATAAAAGGATCTATCAATCACCCAGAATGTCTGATACAGCTGTTCATGGCCCAGGCACATCAAGCACCAGAAAAAGAGTATCTTGATGATGAGCAGTAGAACATCTACCTTTAAAAAGCATAGCTTTCCAACAGTCCCCCCTTACCATGCAAGATTTCTGTAACTATTTGGGCTGGAGAAACACAGTTTGTTGTGAGACTGGAAAGGAAGAATAATAATAGAAAATAAACAAACAAACAAAGACAGGACTTTGAATTTCAATCAACATGAGTGAAAAAAAAAAACATTCCTGAATGAGCTGTTTGTATAACATCTTGGGAGCATCATTGCACTGCATATAGGTAAAGTTAAAAAACCCAAAACAATAGAATAAGATTTCTTGATGAGTCTTCTGGGTACACGAGAGGTACAAAATCTAAGTACAGTGGTATTTTAAGCATCAAAGCTCAAATAGTTTTAATGATCAGGAGCTGCAATTAGTCATTTTCAGTACCATATTTTAATCCATAATAATTGTAACATTATTTGCATATAGAATATCAAAAGAAATAGGCCACTGTAAATCAACATGTATACTTTCTAATAAGCAAAATTCTTCTGAACTGTGAGCTTAAAATGCAAGTGGAGCTATTTTTATTATGTATTTTCATATTTACTTATTTTAAGGTAGAGTAGAAAATCTCTAGAGCCAGTTATTTTAAGCAACAGTTTCTGACAGGTTGTGAATTAACTGGATTGCAAAGTCACATTGAAAACACCTTACTAATTTTGTTCAAAAACAAGTAAGGAGTGAAATACTCTGGGGGAGAAAAATAAAAATTGGTGCTTTTGATAACTCTCCTTCGGTATGGCCATTAGAAGCCATATATCTTATGTTATCTTATTGTGTGGGTGTACCATTGCTCTCCCCATCCCCTTAAAAACCTTACAGAACAGTGTGGATTAATTGTGTGGGATTCTCTTGTCTAAACATGAATGTCTAGGGATACTTCAATTTCCCAACAGAATCTTCATGTGGATGGCAGATATAACATAGCTCCTGCAAAACTTATATCCCACCAGTGAGTTGTCTGGAATCTAGGCAAGATACTTAGGGCTGTCTAAAATGTCACTAGGTACAGTGTTCAAGCATCTGTATCCTCCCCATTATATTTGCTAAATAAGTCTCTGAACCTGCACGTCTCTCACAGATGCAGACTTTGGCAACATTAGTAGCTATGATTGTGCCATACAGAGGATGATGTAAAACTTCTGCAGCAGTTTCCAGAGCAGATGGGAGTGTCTAGACATTGCTTCCCGACATGGAATCTCAGGGAATGAGAGAGGCAGCAAAGAGAATAATAGCTAATGAATAGAAAGTGGGCATGTGTATATATGCACATACACATATATATATGTGTGTATATATATATATAATGAAATCTCCAAGTCATACAAGTGACGTAACATATAAATGGATCATATCCTACTTGATACACTTAGTCAACATTTAATTCCAATGTATTATTTCTCTGTGTTTAGTACATGGAAATAAATACAGCAGTGAAATATCCATTTCTTTTTTAGAATACTATCTACTGAAATCTGTCTAATATGATTGTGAAATTTTTAAGTCAACAGAGTATTTAAGTCAAAACAAATCAATAGATAAATGATTGGACTTTAAAAAAATCATCTCAATATAAATTCAATATAATTGTAAAAGAGTGTTTATGTAGTGTTGTATGTATTTATGCATGCAATGAGAAACTAGAGATTGAGATAACATTTAGAAATCTACATCTAGAATCTTAAGCCATGTTAGACTGATGTTCTGAGAGGTGCTGTTGTAAAATACTTTTGGTATAACTTAAGCATACTGCCTCTTTTGTGTATAAATAAAGTTACATATCGCTTGTATTCTGCAAATTTCAGTTGAAGGTACATATGCTCTGAGAAGCTCTCAAAACAAATTTATTGAGACAGCTGGAACTTAGGATGGAAGGGAAACGTATGGCAAGTGAAAGAGAATGAAAGAGCTATTGGGGAAAATTTTTAAAAGTATTCTTCAATTTTGGTCTAAATCCACAATGTAGAAGTTGATAAAAGCCTTCAGTATTTTGGTGACTGGAAGGTTCTCAGCCTTTTTGAATTTTTCTCCCCTAAGTTCATCCCTGCTGAAATGTTACTTTTGTAACATTAACATGCTCAGCTGAACAAAAGAAAACACCATTCTTCTGAGACTGTAAGAAAGGAAGCAGAATGAGTGAAGGAATAATAACAGAGTGAGAAATAAATAACTAGATGTTCTTCACAACCATGCAGCTGAAATCAGAGGAGTAACACCTGCCATCTGAGGAGGAAACCCAACATATATCATAACAGTTTATGTCTTGAGCACCTGGTAGTCTAAGGACATTAAGAACCTATTATTTGTAGCCACTAGCCTCAGATAGCAGAACTAACAACATAACCACAAAATACTAATAACAACAATATGCATAGAGATGTGATTACTCAGATCTTACCTTTTAGTTCTGAGGCTCCAAGAAGGGTGGATATATTGCTGTAGATACTGCTTTTAGGAAAAAAAGTCTGATGCAATTCCCTAAAACATTATTTTTCTGTTGTTGGTTTTTTCAAAGTGATTGTAATTATCATTCTGCTATTACTTTCATACTAAAATGAATAGTAACTTGCCAGGTATGAATACACTGCAGTGAAAATAATAATGTGAAAACAGTCTTCACATCATGTGTACGGGTGTAATTCCCATCAGTTCTGCAGCTTTGTGAATACTTTTGAAGTGAATGGTCTCTTACATGAACATCCTAATTAACAGTCAAAAAGAAACTGACAATGCAGAAAACTGAAAGACTTGAATCTCAATATTTCTGCATTCTTTTTCTAGAAGTGGCATCTCCCTTATGGACTTGGAGGTCCTGTTGATACTGATGCTACATAAAAACTTATTTGCAAAAACTAGCAACATGTTTAGTGTTGTCTTTGGAATCTCACAGTAATTTTGGACTAAATAAAGGAAATATGCCTAAGTATCGTTTGAATAGGGAACTATGGTCAGCAAGTCAGCAGCAAACATAGATAACTAAATCCAACTTCAGGGTGAAGGAACTTCCCAGTCAGCATTACTCCATGATGCTACAGTGGTTTAGTTAGCTCTGTTTTGCTAACAGTTAGCACCCACTAGACTACGGCAAAACATTTTCTGACTTTAGTACTTAAAATAGGCTAATTATCAATTTCTACTTCATTTATCTGAATGGACGGTGATCAAAAACTGGGAACTTCATGAGAAAAAACAAAAAGCCAAGAAAATGCAAATTCTCTGGATTGGAATTGTATATTTCAAAGAATTTCTCAGAGGATCACAGAATCACAGAATCACAGAATTACCCGGGTTGGAAGGGACCTCAAGGATCATGTAGTTCCAACCCCCCTGCCTAGCAGGGCCACCAAACATACGCCTTTACTAGATCAGGTTGCCCAGGGCCCCGTCCAACCTGGTCTTGAACACCTCCAAGGACGGGGCATCCACAACCTCACTGGGCAGCCTGTTCCAGGACCTAACCACCCTTCTAGTAAAGAACTTTCCCCTAACATCCAACCTAAATCTTCCCTCCTTCAACTTAAAACCATTTCCCCTAGTCCTGCTATTATCAGCCCTTTCGAAGAGTTTACTCCCTTCCTGGGAGTAAGTTCCCTTCAGGTACTGAAAGGCTGCAATGAGGTCACCCCGCAACCTTCTCTTCTCCAGGCTGAACAAACCCAACTCCCTCAGCCTGTCCTCATAGGGGAGGTGCTCCAGCCCCCTGATCATCTTTGTGGCCCTCCTCTGGACCCTTTCCAAAATCTCCATATCTTTTTTGTACTGAGGGCTCCACACCTGGACACAGTACTCCAGATGGGGCCTCACAAGAGCAGAGTAGAGAGGGACGATCACCTCCCTATCCCTGCTGACCACCCCTCTCCTGATGGAGCCCAGGATCCCATTTGCTTTCTGGGCTGCCAGAGCGCACTGCTGGCTCATGTTAAGTTTCTCATCTATCAGGACCCCTAGGTCTTTTTCTGCCGAGCTGCTCTCAAGGACAACTCCTCCCAGCCTGTACAGGTGCCTGGGGTTCTTCCGGCCCAAGTGCAAAACCTTGCATTTTGCCGTGTTGAACCTCATTAGGTCCACCCAAGCCCAGCTTTCCAGCCTGTCAAGGTCCCTCTGAATGGCATCTGTTCCCTCCACCGTATCGACTGCACCACTCAGCTTGGTGTCATCAAGGATCTTTGGTGTAGAATATATTCTTATAGCTACTAGCAAAAGGAAAGTTTATATTTACTTCCTTGCTAATGTCATAGAAAATTTTCTTTTATTGTCTGGAATTCTTTGGTTCTGTATGTTGCCTTATAAAACAGATCATATTCAAATGATCAAAATAATTTGTAATTAGCTTATAAAAAAGTTTCATAATTATAAAGAATAACACAGGAGGGCTTAGGACTATTCTTCTGGAACTGCACTTACAATCAGTCATACAAATTTTTAAATATTATTTTGTGTAATTAATATACACAAGTTTTATGAGTCGGCATATGAGGTATGGCAATAATTCCCTATATCTAGAAAGGCAAAATAATTGCTCTTTCATACTTTTGTAAGTTATAGCCTTATGGACATCGACTTTTAACAGCTACTACATAGTAACTGCATTTTACAATGTAAGTATTCACCATAAAATGGTATATATTGACCACAGTACAGTATAAGAAATATAGCTGTGGTTGGTTATGGTTTTAATATACAACACCAATGTTGTACCAGTGTTAATTGGAATAAAAAGTTATTGAAAACTACAACTTTCTTAAGAGAAAAATCACTTCATTATTACTATGGTCAGTAAGGCTAACAAGGGCCTTTCAGGGTAAATGCTTAAATTAACTGGAAAAAATGTAAACTTAGACATTTTACATTTGCAGTGGTGATCTCTGCTTTTGCTCAGTATGTGCATTATTCATTTGTGACTGCTGACTGGTTCTTAAACCTCTTCCCACGGTTTTGATATCCTTCTGCTTCCCCAGAACTGGAGCTCAGAGTAGCTACAAGGAAGTTATGCTAGAGCCTTTTCAGACCTTCTCACTTTTGAAGAGACAAAGCGACTGCCATGTGGTTACAAGAAGATCCTGTATAGTTAAATTGCCTGTTCTACACCTTCAGAGACAAGAAAAGGCATTCATGCATTGAGGTTTTGTTCTGTTTGAATGCTGTGTTTTTATTTTTCTTGAAAAGAGAATTCTTTGAGAGGAATCATCCAACCTTTTACTTGTTTAAAGTTAAAGGCAGATCTTAGATATGAAAGCTGAGCATATGCTAACTTTGACAAGAAGAAAAATACAGATCAGTCAGCAATCAATAGAAAAGTCCAGCTTTCTGCATCTGAATCCTGTGAGGCACCACTGCCAGACAGAGCTGCCTAGTTTGCTTCTAAAACACATCCTTCCCTGTGTTCCTCTGCTCTTTGAAGTAAATTTCTTTCTCCTGTCTTTACTGCTGTCACTGCTAAATTATATATGCCCTTGTGTTCTAAAAATTCTGCATCAGCCACAGTAATTGAGCACCACTTGCTTCACTTTCTTGCTGCTGTATGAAGACTGAGGATTTCAGAAAAATTCTGGTTCCGCTCCACTGTGTTTTCTCCAAAGAGAAGGAATAACCTCTACCCTGTGTGCAGGAATCAAATAGTGCCAGTGCTGCAATGTTAGCCTCTGTACAACTTCCATAACGGAAAGATTTTCCATGGACAGACTTGGGAAAATTAATCCAATTAATCAACACTGAATTAAACTATAAAGATAGGGATATATCCTGAATTGTTTGAATTTTCTGGGATATCCAGCTTCTCTATGGAAGCTCTGAGGATCTACATTAGCTGAGGTTTCAATAATGTGAAAGTGAAAAAAAGTAAATAGAGTAGTGAACTGGGAAGAAAGAGCCACAAGGACTTAGGTAAGATTGGTAAATTCAGTAATATTTTAAATGAATACAGCTACAATGGACAATGTCACAGCCTTAGAAGCAGAGAATTTATATTTTTCTGCAGTTTGGATCATAAAAGTTGGAGAAATAGAATTTCTGTTTGACTATAATCATGCAATAATAGGAAAAAAAGAAGATAAAGGAAATATATTTCCCTTTCTGCAGGAGGACAATGAACTTAGCCTTACGTTGAAATAACTGGCATATTTTTTAGCAGCTCTAGAAAGGATTTCTGTGGTTTTCTGCTCAAAGTTAGGCAGCTAAATTTAAGGATATCTCACAACATAAGTTAGAAGTTAATTACTGGAAACTGCAATTCAAGGAGAATTTCATTGAAAAGAGCAGGTGAAATGAGTAGTGTCCATATCTGTCACTGAGGACACAGAAAGCCATATTATTGAAAAAGCCTTGCATGGCAGATTTGAAGCAGATCTAAATTCCACCAAAGCCAGTAAGAGTTCTTGCATTGCAGAAAGTAGGCTCTGTATCAAGTTCAAACTAAGGGAGAAGAATGTACTCTGTCATCAGCATGAAACACTCTGACTTTGGGGACAGCATTGTTTTGGTTGTACAGACTATATGGTATTAGTGTCCATGGTACTGGAAAAATGGACGCAACCTTTTTCAAAATATCACCCAAGTCTAGCTGGGTAAAATGTCCTTTTCTCTGATGACTTCCTGGAGGAAAAGAGAAGTATGTCTTTCTTTGCTTGCAAACTGTCAGTCAGGCTGCAGTGAGCACAGACATCATGAATCACTCTTCTCTGAGCTCTAATCTCTGTTCACAGTGACAAATGAACCGTGAAAATCAATCCAGTTCTGACTTCTGAAATCTCTTGGAATTTATTTTTTAGGAAAAAAATAAAAAAATAAAAAAATAAAACAGCTATATTGCATGGTTAAGGTAAAATTGTGAGTACATTTTAATGAAATTTTGTAGAGCCAGCATCTAGAACGTTCTCACATTCCTGGAACAAACAGGTAAGCTAATTTCAAACTATTATTGCCATGGTTAAGATTACCATTCTAGGCTTATGGTGGTTTAGTTATTGCCTTTTGTAGACAGCTGCATGACCTGAAAAAATATAGTGCATATCTATTCTGCATGTTAACACAAGATGCATTCACTAAAAATAGTAAAGAATCTATAGTCAATGACTTGATGTACAATATTATCCCAAAAGGGCCACTATCTTTCTATATTCATATTATTGCTGTTTATAATCTATTAAACAAATACATTAGATATCTTTTTTATCATCTTGATTATGCTCCTTCTATTTCCCTAGCAGCGTTCTCATTTCACCCCTGCTTTTTCTGGCAATGACCAGCTATTTCACAAATGTCCCTGGTCTGCAGCCTTTCTCCAAAGAGTAAGGGGAAGCCTAACAAGAAAAAGGTAACTTCCAGCTTATGCTAGATGCAAACACTTGAGAGAAGTTAATATCCCATGTTCTAGCTTAAAAAAATCTCCACCTGAAAAATTGAGCTGATAATTTAAACAGTAACACTTTAAAATGTTGTAACAGAAGAAAACTAGCACTAATTAACCAGGATTTGCTACTGTTGTAATTGTTTTGGTTCAGGATGTAAATGTGCTTTAGAATGGAAATAATTAAACAACTAAAATGGAAGAACTCTTGTTCTGTGAACAGATATACTGGAAGAAAAGTATCACTAAAAATGTACTCCTTCTGTTGCTGCCTTTGACAGCAATTTAGCTGGATGATTAGCAGATTGTTACACAACTCTTGGACTGCAGTCACTGTTGTACAACTTGTATAGGCAGAGAGAGGTGTTGGGAAAACAGTGCGTTGTTTCTTTATTCTCCTCCAAGCTTTGGGAAAATAAATAAATAAATAAATAAAAATTGTTTATTTTACAGCAAACTGACTTTAATCCTTTTATCCTGTGGTCCTTTACACAACCAATAAGAAAGAAAAAATTGTTCATGAATAAGATTAACTTGGTGGAAAAGCATCAATTTCCAACTAGTAGTATGATTCGATATGTCCAGTACCCAAAACTGCTTTTATATTCTCTCTCAGTTTGACAAGGCTTTGATTCTATAGTACTTTTTCAAATAAACAAAGTAAGTAAAGAATAAAAAATAGTGAAATCTAGCAGATACAATGAGTACATGGGTGGGTTTTATTTTTATGAGAGATAATAGCAGCATTCATAAAGTAGGAACGATGCATGAGAAGAGAAACACAAACCTTTTAATTACAAGGCTCAGTACTGACAAGACCTGCCAAAAATCCTGTTACTTGTTAATCAATTTTCAAGATAGCTCTAGTTTGGGCAAAGGAAAGAAAACAAGTAGGGAAAAATGGTGCTACACTGTGCTTGCATTTTGAGCACAGAGCTTAAAGTCCGAGGAATTGTAACTTTAACCTTCTTTTTTAAAAAAGCCCTTCAGAAAATTACAGGAAAACTTAACTATCCAGCAGAATAAATTATATGGTTGTGCAATTGCAAGGAGGTTGATATAACATTACTTAAGACACTGCAAGAGGATGTGTCAGCGCAAATATGAGAGACATAAGTAATAAAAGCCTTAAATAATAATATACACACTCTCCCTGTCATCATTATCCACCATCTTTTATGGGTGGACAGCACCTGCATTCCTGCTGAATCCTCTGGCATGTGTCCATTAGGCGCATTTACTGTCAAGTAAGTATTCTCCAGTGCAGTAGATGTGATCCTTTCACTGCTACTAGAGAAACCTATGGAAAATATCCAAAGCTAATGGAGGTTTCAGAAACTGGCTGCAAAGATTACTATGTCTTTTAAAAATTTCTCTCCACATTCATTTCAAAATTTCATTTCATATTAAAGGCAGTGACAATCAGAGCAGAGCTGAAGCCCATAATCACAGTGCAGATTTACAGTGTATGATACAGGGTGCACTTGGATGACGTATGGGGGTGCAGGAGGCTTGTCAGAAGTTTTGGCTTAAACTGATGTGCATAATCTCCCCTAGAATCGATACAGAGCAAGCAGTAATTAAGCTCCTCATTCAGTGCTCTAAACTTCCTCTCTGAAAATGCCCAGCTTTAAACGTTGAGAGGTACTTTTCACTTTCCAATGACTTGAAAGGGAGTGAAGGTGACAGAATAGCATATGTGAATCATCAGCCTTTCCCTAAAATGCATGGCAGTTATGCAAAAGGCCTTTGAGTACATCCACAGAAACATGATAAAAAGAAGGGACATTATAGAACAAAACTGGCATTGTTTCCCACTGCTGAAGGCTTTGGAAAATGATTAATCCACAGAGTATAAATGCTGTGCTGTGGCTGCTAAAATGCACACAAGCGCACACATACACACACAATCAGTTTTGAAATTCAGGCCAAAAGTGACTTTCAACACAATCCAGGTTGATTGTCATACTCACTAAAAGCTATTGACAGTAGGATCAGAAAAGCAGAGTAATTTTCATGCAAATAAAAGAAGTTATCCTAAAATAGAAGAAATAGGCAATCTTCTAATACCAAGCAACATGTGGAGATCTGCATTTTTGAAAGCACTTTTTCAACATGAGAATTCTTCAGTGCATTATTCTTCCACTCTCAATAAGACTCCACGATTATTGATATAAAGTAACAACGTGTATTTTGTGATTCCTCCATCTTGCTTGTTTTAAGTGGAGAAATTGGGATACGGCATTATACGTAAAATAACAACTTTTATTTTCCACTTTCCAGTCTACATGGCTGGCTCCGTAACATTTGAATGCTGTTCTTGTATTCCGTTGTGTTCACTGAAGAAGCAGGAATCAGTGCAGTGCATAGAGATTCATTATGTATTTATTTTTTACAGACTTTGTTAATAAGACTTCTGGATTAATTCTGCCTAACTTTAAGACAGATAAAGTTAGATGCCTTGTCTCATCTCATTATCCGTCTTTCCTCCTTGTCCAGTGCAGCAGGAGAGACAAAGAAATACCTTTACACACTGAGTTTTCTCACTTTCTGCCATCTTAGGTGGCTTATGTCAGGCAAACTGAAGCCCATCCACCTTGCAGTTGTCAGAGGAGTCGGTGAAATAAGTTCAGTCTGACAGCCATGCAGTTTCACAGAGTGCAGCTCTGCTGCTGAAGCCCTGAGCATAGAAAAGGGATTTGGAGTAAATTTTTTGCTTACTTTGAACTTTTGCAACTCCACATATCTTACGCTGAAGAGAAAGTTCAGGCCTACTCAGGAAAGTCAGGAAAACTTAAACGATGGAGGGAGAAAGGAATTTAAAACACAAGGCTTAAACTAACAAAATCTGAAAATATAGTTAATATACTAAGCTATTTTTTTCAGATTTACAGCAGTAGACTGTAATCTTTACGTGGTTATAATGTATGTAAGTCTCAGCAAAAAAAAAAGAGACTTCATTTTTTTTTAAATGCTTTTCTATTTATTTTTGAGGGTTTTTTTTCATTTTGTTTTGTTTTGTTTTGTTTTTCCCAAATGCCAGCATGATGATCTATTAAAAGAGCTCCATCTTCTGGCTACTGATTAAAAAAACCTGGGTCCTTCACAGAGACAAAAGAAAGGTTTAAAACCATTTGCAGAATTTAATGAAAAATTGATCCTGAATAACCAATGTCTGGAGCTGCGTTCCACAGAGACTTTGTGACATTTTTATTTTAGAGTAATTTGTTACTTGTTAACCTTGATTTCTAACCTTCTGTCAGGAATCTTAGTAGTTATTGAATTAAAATAAAAGGGCAACACATTAGAACAATCCCAAGGAAAGGATTTAAATGCATAAGCTGACAGTAACAAAATCACAAAAAGATAACTTGCTATCTCTGTTTGTGTCAGGTCAGGCTCCTAGTTTTGATTCTTCTGTAAGTAAATGAATAAAAATTAAAATATATTCCTCCTCTGTTGCCTGCCTGCCTTCACAGGGCCTCTGTTCTTGAAGATAATGCCAAAGAAGGAAGATGCCATCCTGCATTTTATCATTTTTAGGGCACTTCTCACTCTTGATTTTATTACAAAAGGCTTTAGAATCACTTTTTTTCTTTTCTACCTTTTGTTAAGGAAGCAAAGTCAGCTGAACGCCAGGCTTTTCTCTCATGTTCTGCCACTGATGGTGCATCTACTTGATGTTACATCTGCTTGATATTACAGAATAAAAGAACAGAGAAGAAAGCAACTTAGGGGATTCATTGCTCCTATGCAGCATACATAAAAAAAGAATAGTAAAAACTTCAGCACATTAAAAAGTTTGAAGTTTGCAATACTGAAATTCTTCCCATGAATTATAACAGAAACAGGCATTACAATACAAATTTCCATTTTTGTATGCAGCTCCATGTGAGAACAAATCACCTGAAAAGGGAGAGATCTGGCTGCAAAATCAGTTCTCCGGAGGTTTTTGAATCACTGATCCTATGTCATGGCTTGCAAAACAAAGGTTAAATATTTTAAAGCTTGAAATACCTTTAGTGTATTCCCTTCTGAAGGAAATTGCAAACACAGGTGAGGAAACACAAATAAATGTTTGCTTTATGTGCTGTTCATCATTAGTTAACATCAATTAACTACCTATTGTCCATACTGAAAAAGAGTATGAAAAGGTTGTTAAAGTGAAATAACTATTATTTGCTCTCTAATAATATTAAAAAACAGATCAGACAGCAACTAAAGGTAATCAATATAACACATCATAATTCCTTGTTTCTATTCTTATTAACCTAACTTTCCATCTGAGGCTGTGCTTAGTAGAGTCACTTAAAAACGTAATCTTTTTTAACTGACACCACTAAAATCATATTTAGACATTAATTTCTCAAAAACAAATTGATCATTAAAAAAATAAAAATAAAAAAAATAAAAGGCTGAAATTCAAAGGAAGATCTTTAAAATCCAAGTAGCATCATCCTTCAGTCAACACTGCAATTGAAATATCTCACTATTTCTAATTTCAGCATGGTTACACTTGTAGACCCATATGCTGGTAATGAAGGTTTAAAGTAGGCTTGCCAAAACTGCATTGGATGTGTTAAAACATGCACTCATTGCCACTGCTGAGAAGTTATTGTCTCACAATGGCAGTAAAAAGTCCATGCAGAGAACAGCATCTGAAGCCCCGTGCTCTTTCTGAAGATGTCTCATGACTGGACACATAACACCTATGCAAAATAAGGTATGTTATTTCTCAAATGTGAATGGAATGATCATAGCGGACTGCCAAAAAATACAGTCTCTTTTGAATTATCAAGTATATACTTGTCACTATTATAATCTGTAGAGCTTTTGTGACTACAGGTATAATATTCATGAAAAGCTCTGTGAAGACTGAAGGAGCTCTCATCATCCCGGGTTTACTTAGAAAATTTGAGAAATCAGAAGTAATGAAATTCTGGCCTCAATTTTATTTGGGATTGCATTTGCCTTCAGAAATCCCCATTTATTCTTATCAGTTATCTCCATCTGTGTCTTTCCTTAAACCCATTTCCAGAAACACTGGGTCTACTGCATAGTAGAAAGAAGTAGAAAATACTATTAAAGTTGCAACTTATTCACTGCAGAATTTTCGATTATCTAGTTATCTGTTCTTTTCATGAGTGGCATAGAAAGAATTATTCTCTTTTCACCCAATAATAAACTTGAGAAAAGTTTGCTGAAAAGTGATCTAGTTATTGGTGTGTAAGTAGAAAATGGAGAGAAAGATATTCACATTCTTTTATGCATTTGAAGTCTTTCAGACAAGAATGTTTAAAGAAAAGTGATATTATATAGGGGTATTTCTGCTAGATATTGGACACGTTCATCTCCAAAAGAAATTTGTTTTTGTTTCTTGAAGTTATGAAGGTCTGAAAACTGAGTATCAGTTAAGTACATAATCATGTGGACAACATCAATGTAACGAAGAAAAGACATATTGTTCTAATAAAATCTTCACCCAAGAGTGTATAAGACATGCAAGAAAGATCACCCTCAGGAAATCTAGATACCGCTCTTGTCTCTGTTGTGTGATCACAGTACTGTATTTCATTTTCCCTACTTTAGTATCTACCCCTGACAAATGATGATACCAACTTTCTCTCTCTGGAGAGCGGTCTGCTTATAAAACGCATCACTACTTCAGTGGAAAAACAAGACTGCAGGAACCACATCAAAGATGTCAGTGTGGGTCTATAATTGTGGCAGACACTCTGAAGTCTGGTCACTATTCATCTTCAGAGAGGCCTGTCTACTGTCTTCTAGATTGTTTACAATGGCCTTAACACAGAAATTCCATTTTGCCCTTTGATTTCAGTCATTCTTCTATAGAGCCACCTAGACCTAAAGTGGGCTGCTCCTGATTACTAGTAATTTAAAGACTGGATCAACATAATTAAACCTACATGAAATTTCAACCATAAAGTTGTTTATACAGTCAGACAAGTGAGGTAATTCAATATATAAACAGCTAAAAATCAGGAAAGATGACATCTTATGGCATACCTAACAAATGCTATGTGCATTTTTCATTCTACCTCACCATCCATTCATCTATTCCATACTTTCTAAGTTTCATAACAAGGACGTTGTGGGAGATGGTGTCAAACACCTTGCTGATGTCAAGGTAGACAGCATCCACAGCTCTCTATCCATCTACCCAGCCAGTGATGACACCATGGAAGGCTACCAAGCTGGTCAAGCATAATTTCCTCTTTATGAATCCATACCAACTGCTTCTGACAGCGTTCTTTTCTTCCCTTATTCTCTTCCTCTGTTTGGAGAGGGTATCTAGAACAAGTTGTTCCATTACCTTTCCAAGGATAGAGATGAGGCTGACTGGCCTGTAGTTTCCTGGATCCTCCTTCTTGTCCTTTTTGAAGTTTAGAGTGAGACTGGTTATCCTCCAGCCTTCAAGCACCTCTCCCACTCACCAAGGTCTTTCAAAGATGGTAGAGAGCAGTTTTACTGTTTGGTTTTTTTTTTTTCTTTTCTGAAGTTTTCTATTGTCATGTCCCACCCTCTTTCCCAAGGTGCTGCCAAGATGATGTTTAGGGATCTCAGTATTCAGGAGGAAGCTGGAAGGGGACAAGAATACGGTAAAAAGAGTGGAAAAACTGTGAAGGGAAACATCTCTGCAGCAAATGGGCAAATAGAATCCTCTCAGATAAATCATACAATGTGTAAAACCTGCTCAAAGAAAATCATCCCACTAGAAAAACCTTTGTCCTGCACAGTCCTCAAAGATCAGAACCAAGCTTGGAATAATATGCACCTCTGCATACTCCAGAAACAATATAACAGGGTCACCTACTGAGATTCATCACTTCTTCTCCATAATATTTGCTTCCACTGTAGTACTGAAGCAGCATAACAAAAACAAACTAATCATAGACTCTCTTGGGACTTATTTCACAGTGCATCAAGCAATTATACATTGAAGGTGATGAAATAATAGTATTTTTATATAACTTTCCACATACGATAGGGGAAAGAAAAAAAAAAAAGAAAGAAAAAAGAAGAAGAAAAAGAAAAAAAACACCAGGGATTAACAAAAAGAAGAAAATTTGGATGAAAAATAATAGAAGTAATTATAAATTAACAGCTAAGATGCTAAGACTACATTGCTCTAATGTTCCTTCCTTTGCCCTCTGAAGGGACTGACACTGTTTGGAAAACAACTGACAAAGATCAGTTGACAAGAAAGAATGAAGGAGTGAAGTTTCTTATATTTAGTAAGCAGAGGAGACTTACAAAGGACTAACCCTATTATTCATGTACAATATATTTTAATTCAATTTAGTGTGTTTTTTCTATCTTCCAAAAAGAGGAACTATATACTGATGATAAATTGATTAAAAATGCACAGATGCTGCAAATAAAATCTGAAAAAAATAAACATAAGGCTGATGCCAGGAGAAAACATTAATATGTCAGTAGATGTGTAACTGTAAGTGGGCACAGGTTTGGCAAGGAGGCAAAATATGTTCACATAGAGGAGCTCTGTGCTAGAAAATAAAGAAACAAAATTGCAGAAGATAAATTACATCCATCAACAAGCTGGCCATCTGTAGCATCATCTTGCTCTCTCTGACTAGCAGAAACTCAGGGCCAGCCACCAATTTGTTCTATTTTTGACAGCAGCATGTAAGAAATTAGATTACAGTCAGTAAATAATTAATTCAAGAAATATGCATTACAGGTACAATCAGAAAACAAGTTGCTGGTGATTTCTTGCAAAGGAATAACTCTACCTTTGATGTCTAAATTGTGATCAGCAGAAGACAGATCTGCAGCTGTCTTGCAGAGCCTTGATAGACCTTTTTCACTTTAAATACCAAACAATTCAAGGAAAAAGATACTGCTTATTTATAATGGCAGAATTGCCCCCGACCAATGTTTGTACACAGAAGGTAGAGCCAAGAACAGTAAATTACTGAGACCCAGTTACACATAAGTATTCATGTGAGTTTCTAGGGAAAATAAATTGTGACCTGGATCCCCACATGATCTCCCATGTAATACTAGAAACTCTGTCCGCCCATGTAATACTAGAGCTCAGGAACACTGTGAAATATTGGGTAATACCTTAGAAGAGTCTCGTTTTCTCTAATAATCATCAAGGAAATTATTATTGGCTTTAACAAAACTGCCAAAGGAAACCTCTGGATCTTTTTAAAGATCAACTAAAGATTAGAAATCAAAGTTTTCCTTTTATGACAAGGAAATGAGTGATATGATTATGAGTTAATTTATATAAAACCAAAGAAGAGTTGACGTCCAATTCTATTTTATTAACAAAGCTATGCAGCAGACAGTAAAAGAGAACTTGCTTCCTCTGCCTGCTTAGCTTCCATGCTAAACTCCTTCTTACTTTGTTTTAGAAAAAGCTACAGTATTTGAGTCAAATGAGGAGACCATCATGTATGGACTGTTTGATGGGTTAAGAATTGGCTGGTTTGCCACAGGCAAAGGGTTGTGATCAATGGTTCTGTATCAGGGTGGAGGCTGGTCAGTGTCCTTCAGGGATCGGTCTTGGGACTGGTGCTCTTCCACATCTTCATCAATGACACAGACAATGGCATCGAGTGCACCCTCAGCAAGTTTGCAGACAACACCAAGTTGAGAGGTGCAGTCAATACACTGGAAGGAAGGGAAGCCATCCAGAGGGACTTGGGTAGGCTGAAAAAGTAGGCCTGTGAAACCTAATCAGGTTCAATAAGGCCAAGTGCAGGGTCCTGCACTTGCATCAGAGAAATCACAGTTATTTATGCAAACTGGGGGAAGATGTCCTTGAGAGGAGTCCTGTAGAGAAAGACTTGGGAGTCCTGGTGGATGAGAAGCTGGACATGAGCTAGCAGCGTGCACTTGCAGCCTGGAAAGCCAGCTGTGTGCTGGGCTGCATTAAAAAAGGGGTGGCCAGCAGGGAGAGGGAAGTGATTTCATATGAAATAGGTGAAATTATATTAAAACTTTGGTGGCATATTAACTTTAAATGTAGGGAATGCTACACATTTTTTTCTTTGCCACCAAACTTTTGACTAGAATAATCAATTTAAGGTAAAACAGTTTTATTGTATTGCCGGATAAGAAAAATGTGTCATAGTTATTATAAGTCAAATAATGGACCACTATCCTCATCTGCATATTAACCTATGCTAACTTTATATATAAGTTTTGATTAGCTTATTGAGATAAGAGTAGGCTCTAATCTGCCAACTACATAATGGTTACTTTGGTTGAGGGTTTTTTATTTTTTCCACCTTAAATTACCACGGCCTCATTGAAAAGGCTATTTTACAGCAATATCCTTCTGATAAATCAACACATGATGAGCAACCATTTCTCAGATAAAACATTTCAGTACGAAGATGCTGAAAATGCAGTAAATGTAGTGAAAGTGCTTGTCATTTACTTAGCTGGATGTAGAAAACAAATTTGATGGCCTTCCCTTCCACTATTATATCTTTAATACCTGCCCTAGTGTTTCATTTTTTATTTTTTTTTATTTTTTGAATGAAGATACTGTTGGAAATAATCATACAAAAATCATTTACTCTGGCTTTTGTGCATTCCCAGAGCCTCCTCTCTTGAGTTAGAAAGCAAAATGGTCAAGTGTTGAGATGTAGTAAGAGAGAGATTGAAATACTCAAACATGGTCTTTATCTATGAAAAGAAGATAAGGCAATCTATCCCGGTGAAGACAATGCAACCTACTCACCATCAAAACTACAGAAATAAAACTTAGACCCTGTTTGCTTGTTCTTCCTATACGATTCATCAATATTCCAGCTTCTTCACATCTAATATATTCATCCAGTCATTGTTGAACTTCTCTTCATATAAAATGCTGCCAGTCTTCATTCAGTGGTCCACCAAATCTTGCATTGACCTACTTCTGTCCATTTAAAGTACCTATTTACAACACTCATCACATTTGTTGGTCTCAGGAATAGTTTTCAGACACCTTCTCTTCTAAACCTTCTGCTGTTGTTTGATATTGCATGCTAATCTGATTGTATAATGACCCTTTGAAATGTCACAAGCTCATATTATGTGACAAAACTTTGGCAACCCTGCACTATAAAACTACAGCTATTCTCACATAGTAGGATTCTTAAGCTGGTCTGTAAGATTTTTATATATATATATATGTATATATTTAAATCCATTAAGTCCTCGGCTGCTATTTCATAGAAGTGTACACAATTTTACTTCATGCCCTTCCAGCCCCACTAGCAGCAGGTGACTTCTATACAGCTCCAGAATCATGAACGGTCATAAACTTTATTAAAAAATCAGTTTGTTCCCATAACTTGCCGTACTGGGGTATCATAATTACCCTGGTTTAATTATGATCTTTAGCTTAATGTCTCCAATAATCAGAAAAAGAATGAAGATATTTGCTAGTACAACTGTCACCTATCACTATTTAATAGCCCAGTCCATGACTTATTAAAGAAATTGACTACTCATCTCCAAAGATTTTCATCCAGAAATCTTAATATGAAGACATTTTTCCCCTAAAACATTCAAAAAAAAAAATAAATAAATAAATAAATAAAAAATCCTAGATTATTTGTCCTACATGAATGTTGACTTCAATCATAAGGCTAAAAAGAGGATATTGTTTTCTCAAAATACAGATCTTTATATATACCAAGATAAAATCTCAAAAGTTTAGTCACAAGAAAACAGAACTGGTGAACTCTTCTGTTGCTACCTTCTGCTGCACTTCTTTATCAGAAGCATCAGGTAACCTTCTTTCTCAAAGACAACTCATGGTGCTGGAAGACTGTCACCCTCAGTAATTTCTCACACTGTCCAATTGCTCCGGCTATTATGCATGTTTTCTGAATCACCTAACTTAGCTTTTCCTTTCTTAGCTTCAGGCTATCACTTATTGTCATGCAACCTTATGACACAGTGTAATTCACTTAATTCATATTATTGTTACTTTGATGGTATTTACAGACTGTGATCCTTTCTAGACTATAAAATATCATTTTATTTCTCCTGCACTTACCCCAGAACTGGATTATACATACTGAATCTCATTGCACTTTGAGCTCTCATGAGCTCTTAGATTCACTATAAATAAATAAATAAATAAAGCCCCAAACATTTATCTAAGTAATATTGGATTTTATTCTCACTTGCCATCCCTCAGGCAGTCAAGCGGGGTCTATCTGCTGAGTTCTGCCCTTACTATTCCCAGCCAGGAACAGAGGGGCTGAGGGGTAGCAAAGATCAGCCCCTGGGGACAGGGATGAGCCCTGAAAGATGAGTGCTTCTTATTCTCTTGCCCTAGAATTAACATATTTACAATTTTTTTGCTTAGATTTCATACAACTTTTAGTCTATTGATATAGTCAGGCCATTCTGCAATTAGTTTTGGCATCTAAGTGCCTTTCCTTCACAGCAAGATTTAGCTTTCAAAGGACCTTTCAGTTTTGGTGGAAACAAGGCAAAGGACTGGGGTAAGAAATGAAGTACTGAATTGTGCCAGGCTGGGAATCTCAGTCACTCAAACCAAAATAATTGAAATATCAGATTAAAATGTAGGACTGATAACTTTAAATGTCCTTCTTTTTCTTTTCCTTAACAAGCTCCACTTTTATAAAATTATCTCCTTCCAAGGAAAAACAACTGAAGTGGCAAAAAAAAAAATATTTGTTCCATTTAGGAGTGATGAACTGCTAGAAAATGATGCAGAAAGTATAGAGTAATGAGGAAATAAGCCCCTGACAATTTCACTTGGCTATGTCTCTCTGATTTCCTTGTTGTCGGGCTGCAGCATGCTACTGTAATCTAAAGTAATTTGAGAGAAAAAAAAAAAAATTATCCTTATGAAGAAGCAAATCGACATTGGGAGGTAATAACAAAGTTAAGCAAGAAGTGGTCACGTTTCTGAGCCTTGTGTTTTCTTTGCATGATAGATGCTATCGGCAAACATGATCATGATTTAAGTTACATTTATTCTACCAAAGTGAAATTCATTTCTCTTTAATAATCTTATTCCCATTTCTAATCCTGAGAGGTTTTTCAGTTGATTGTTTCTCCGTCTGGTAGAGAAATATATAATCAAATCCATGCTATAGCATTTTCATTCAGTCTTGATACATCACACAGTATTCTATTCTACAGTTGATAGATAGAATTCACTAACTGAACTCATTTTATCAGCTACTGAGGGCAAGGGATTTGTTTCATTTTGCAAAGTCTCCTTAGTAAACACATATAGTTCATTAGCTACCAAGGGCCATTTTCCAAAAGTAGTTTAGACAAGTGGTCATGTCCCAGGACTAAAGGCAGCAATGCAAAGCCCAGTGCATACATGGCCTAAACAGCCATATAGTGCCAATGGCACATCCACAGAATCTTCCCACCTTCTGAACATCCTTCTTTTTTTCTTTCTGTAACCCATTAGTAAGGGTAACCCAGATGACAGAGAAATCATGGATTTGTGTAAACAGAACAGAAGATTATGCTGATCTTTCTGTATATTTACATGTGTGGGTGCCATATCAAAGGCAGATTTACTGCAGGAAGGAGAAATATAAAGGTCAGCTTATACCGTGCAACCACATCATCATATCCAGAAAAGGATGAAATTCAGCAGTGTGTGTATGCATATATTTGTTCACTTCTGTTTTCTTCTTAAAATTAACTTATTGGAATTGAGTTATACTGACCTTTCTCAGTGTCCTTTCTCATTCTCCTCAGTATATGTGTATACATGCAGGCATATATATATATATACATATATTTCAAATATAATAGGTTAACTAAAAAAAAATAACAGAATAATGGTTACACAATTCCATTCCATGCCTGTCATTTCTGTAATACAAACAGTACATAACTTTTTGTTGTTTTGTTTTTCCTCCACTGGAATATGAAACAGGGCAGAGGAAAGCAGATTCCCACACTGCAAACCACTGGTTTGTTAGGTCAGTTATTCACCAGACTCCATCTTCAGTGTGTATGACATGCTACTGGGATAGCTGATGGTCAGAGGAATCACGGTAAGAGTTCAAACACTGCTCAAAACACAAGATGAGTATTCAACATGACTCCAGTTACTTGACAGCAAAAAGTAAAGGCACTGCTACAAAATTAAAGCATCCAGTAGAAAAAAACTACTGTCACTGAGCAAATGATCTCTCTTTAGTAGATACACGCCTAATGAAAATTTTTAAGAAAACACTCTTATCTTCAGTCAGGTTATGCTGGGCCCACCGCCTACTGAAGTCCTTAACAGAAGTACAACTAGAAAGCAGGCTATAACCTCCCTGCTCCCTGCTATGTTTTTACGGTGAACACATTCACTATTTCAGTGACTGGTTTTACAAATAGTTTCTCCAGTGTTATAATGAAAGATGAAGTAGGAACAAAACCATTGTATAGTTGTAGAATGAAAGAAAGTGGATCAAATGAAGAAAGCTGTAGGACAGAGTATAGATCTGTCCCAGAAATGCTGCTCTTAGCCCTGATGTCTCCTAAAGTCTTTCCTCTGTTCAAAAGTTTTTGGTGTTACTTCAAACATAAATAAATTTGAAAGTTCTCTCTTCAGTATGAATCTCATGGAGAGGGTATCAGTATATGTGTCTGTGTTTCTATAATTGAATGCATTAGTTTAAAACAAAAGCAAAACCAGTCCACTATGTTATTTTGCATTTCTTATGCTGTTTTACATTTATGGCCCACTTTCCTTCCACTCTGACATTTGTCCACAGTGCTGCTTGCAACTTATTATTATGCGCAAACAACAACAACTCTGTGGGACAGTGTTTTAATGAGGATGCAGATATTCAGTTTAAAAGATCAGGAAGAGGAGGGAAGGGAAGGTTTAGCACCACATATTTTTTTCTAAAGTTCATCTTCTGTCAACCAAAGGAAATCCACCATTGTTACTTTTTCTTCTAAAAGTGTATAATAAAAATTAGCTGAAAGTAATTTTTACAAAGGAATGCCCAATGGATTTAATTATGAGGAAAGACTGTGATGCTTACGGAATAAATATGACACTATATTCAAACCTTTTATGCACCCTTCACCCACCAGAGATTACTGAGTTGACCCCTCTGCAGCTGAGGAGTCAGCAGTTTGATTTTTAATTTCATAATCAGAGCAATTAGTACATAGTGTCTGGATTTTGACACATCACAGCAGAGGATGAAAAATATGGCCTAGAAAGAGAACAACAAACCAAAGCAAACAAACAAACAAATAAATAAATAAATGATAGATAGATAGATAGATAGATAGATAGATAGATAGATAGATAGACAGATAGATAGACAGATAGATAGACCGATCAACCAACTAAGCAATGAGAATTAGAGCAAAGAGAATAGAGCAATGCTTCAGAACTGATTCTACAAATGCAGATAGATCAGTGTTTCCAAGTGGCTCAGTTTCATAGCCTGTAGCATGATTTCTAGGTGCCATATACCAGGAATATTAGTTTTTTAAGAATTTTTCTACATGCTGTTACTTTATATTTGTCATAAACCCAAAGTACAGATTTGGAGAGCAACAGAAAATTATTTGCATGGTTTCTCCATAGGAAAATAGGTACTGAGCACTCTTCTGTTCTTGTCATCTCTTTATTCTTTTCTCCACCCGATGAGGCATGTGTATTATTACTCCATGGAAAAGGCCACTGCATAACTCAGTATAGAATCTGGAAAAAGACAAGAAAGACTTAGTCTTCAGTCTTAACCACCCCAGGGAACTCTACAGGTACAGGTTCAGGAATCAAGGAGAGGCAATCAGATCCTTCCATTTTCCGTCTGCATCTTCTTGTGGATGGAGACAGAGGACCAAGAGTCTTGAAACCAAGTAAGTTGTGAGTCATTATTCAGGATATCTTTTCAGTTCTCATCTTTCAAAGTGCTGCTGCTCTTTCAGCTGCTTCTTCCCACTGAGAATGGACTAAGTATAATCTGACATTATTAAGGAATATTTTGACAAGCTTCTTTTGTCTGTGATGGAAAGTGGAGATAACAAAACGTTCTCCATGGCTAAAACACTATCTGCTTTTAAGTTAATGGGACTAGATCTCATTACATGATAGTAGTGAGTGGGAGCATGCTAATAAGCACGCCCTAGTGCAGAAGTTATGTGACTTATTGTTGAGTGCTTTCAGTTCTAAGCGGTTGTGGGTCCATTTTCTATTCAACAGAAGAACTGAATTTCATTTTCAGTGGTCATTAAATAGATATTCTTAAAATTACTTCAGTAAGTGGTTATGCTGAACAAATATCTCAGGACAATATACATATCCAAAGTAATTGGAGGAGGGAGGCCAGTTGACTAAGTTGAAATTTCATCTTCCCATTTAGTTTGACCTAATGTAAGTTTCACTCATTTAATAGCAGGATTTATTTCACTTAACTAGAAACCTAGTCCAGGCTTGTCATTGTTCTCTAACTTGTGGAGAGAAATGACTTCCATTCTGTACTGGAGATCTATTTTTGTGTACTATGATCCACACTCAGAGCCATCTAGACAAACACCTTAGGCTAGACATGTCATTTTCAGGTAACTGAGGTCAGATGAGACATATCCTATTAAGCTGTCAATGAAGTTATCTTCATAGCATTTTCCATTCTAACAGCAGATAGTTATACACAAAATTCGTATGCACAAATCTGTGTTAGAAATGAATGGCATGTTTTAAATCCATGTTTTTGATGTTTTTCAAGGAAGTAGCAAGTTTCATACATGCAGCTATTTTGGCAGTCTGGAGTCCCCTGTGAACACTGGCTGCTGCTTTGTGTCAGAGAAAATCTGTAAACTTTACTTGTCTGGATTCTTATAATGTAACCTGTGTTGTAAGGAGTTTCACTGAACAACATCTGAATCCCTGAAGGAGAAGAGGTGGTGTTTTCACACCCATGGGCAGCTGCCTCCTCACTCCGCCTCCTCAAAGAGGGGGAGCAAATAGAATGAAAAGGGGATCAAGGGCTGAAATAAGGACAGGGAGATCACTCACCAGTTACTGACATAGGTAAAATAGACTCAGCATAGGAAGATTAAAGTAATGTATTGCCTACAGCTAAAAGACTAGACCAGGGATAACTTAAAGCAAACTAAAAACACCTTCACCTTCTTCCACCCTCTACATCCTCCCCTTGAGCAGCAGAGGAGAAAGAGGAATGGAGGCTGCAGTGCTCCCTGTGCCAGTTGTTCACTGGCAGCCCCTGCTACCAATGCCTTGCTGCATAAGCCCAATAAAGTAGGTGAGATATTTTCTCGTTAGAAGCGGACCTTATTAACTTATTGGAAGTCCTTTTGTGTAGGCAGTATGGACAAAGGCTAAATAAAATACTAGCTTTTAGAAATGTAAGCAGGGCAAAATTAAACTCCTATTTTTCCCCTTCTTTCACCTTAGTGTCTGAAGAAGTTCAAAGTGTAACACAAATCTGTTGGCTGTACATTAAGCTTCTTCATGCTGCCACTAAATCCTCCTAGTAACATGCAGTAATTCCTGGCTGAGAAGACAATCTACAGACATCTTTTTCAAGTGTTATGGATTTTTGTATGCAAGCAGCATGCAGCGGTTGTGAAAGGTACTTTGTTCTTACTGCCAAATACGGAGCAAGCTTCTTACATTTTCTCTAACCTGGTTTTATAAAGAATATCCCCTTAAGTGCAACTAATACTATCTGAGACATATATTTACATTTATACTGGGAGATTAATGATAGAATTTGTAAGCCAAAAGATTTTTTGAAATTATCTCAGACGGTGTTTTCCAAAAACCAGAGACGCTGTGATGCTATTTTTATGCCAGCCCCTCTGTCATATCATTTGTGCTGTCACCAGGAGATGTGCTGTCAGAAAGGAAGGCAGCAGAATACAATACTTATTTTGTACATGACAGCCACGTCCTAAACCTGCTCCTTACCTACAAAATGTGAAATGTTTGTCATGTTATTGGCACAAATTCAGCAGTCGACACAGCTCTGCAAAGATGATGACACAGGCTATGAATAATTTCTTTTTCTATTATGTTTTCTTGTTACCCAGTGGGCTACATATGCTAGATATTGCTTTCTTTGCCTGATCTACATAATATTTGGAGTTTCTAGTGCTGAACTTAAGACCAAGTTTTCTGATTCGTGATCACAAGTCTAGAAATCCAGTTTAGTTTAGTGCATCACAGAATCCTGACTGTCAGTACTGGGGAAGAAGAACAAGAGCTGAGGCTTTGAATGGCCTAGGATGGAATTTTGCAAGGAGAGGGGTTGGGTTTTTTTTTCCCCTAATGTTTTGAAGATGTGGAAAACACTGTTTGCGCATTATTACCCCTTCTGTGCCTACTTGCACACTATGTGTAAAAGACCTACTACTGTAAGAGACTGTGCCTGGAGCTGGAAAACATTTCTTTTAACCTGATGTACCTGCTAAAATAGACATTATGTTCATTTGTGAAGCCTGAAGACTCTCTAAAGAATGGTCATGCATATTTCAAGCCCAGTGCTGTCAAGAGGTGCTTCCTATCTTGTGAAATTGCATCTCCCTTGAGCTACAGAAGTGCAATTTCCATTTAGTTCATCTGCAGCATGTCAAAGCAATATAATATTATATACTGCAAAACTGGCATGCACCATTGTCATTTATTCTTCCTTCTCACAGAAAAGGAACACAGTAAATGTTTATGTGTTGTCTTGGGATAATGGGAGCATACTAGATGGTTGAAGCTGAAAGCAGTTTCTTCAGTCAGCTATTTCCCTTTTAATTCCTACTCCATATGCAAGGAGCAGACACACCACACTAAGGAGTACATGTGTGAATGCTTAGATTACTCTTTTGCTCTGAATAAATCCCAAAATATTAATTTGCCAAAATATCAGTGCAAAGAGTTTAACAAACTAAAATCCTGCAGCCTTTGACTTAAAATCCTATTCTTTGGTTCTATGATCTGGGAAAACACAAAGATAAGGTAAGCTTTCCACTACTAAATTACTGAATACATTCATAAAAAATCACATAGTGTCTCTTCCTGATCTGAGTACAAAGCAAATGGAAAACTAGGCAGTCAAAGACACAGTGAAGAGAAGGACTACAAGAAGAGGAAAACTGGTAGAGCCACAGGAAAAAAGGCATAGTGTAGAAACACAGTCACTGACGGAAGGAATCCTAATGTATTTATTTGGAAAATTTGGTGTGGGCAGTAAAAAGCTAAGAAAGCTCATGCCGTGTTGAGAGGAACAAAACAGAAGGATCTGAATTACATCTGTAGAACATAAAAACATATATTTTACAAGCGGTGGACAGGCAAGAATAATAAAACATAGCTTCTGAAAGATATCTATTATTAAAGATAGCTAGAAATAAAAGTGCTGAGGAAACACTAAGTAAATAATGGTACAGGGAGAAGTGATAGAGCAAATAAAACTGAGTCAAGCTCTGGAAAATAGAACTGAGGAATCTGTATCAAGATCCAAAATCAGCTTTAAGTATAGAGACTGTCTGAAATCCTATGACCATTCATTCATTTTCATTATGCGGAAGATTGAAATAATCCTGAGAACTCAGACTGGAGCCAGTGCTTTTTATGTAGTATTTTGGTGTTCAGTTCTGTCTCATTCACTATTCAGGGAATAAACTTAATTCTTATGTTGCATGTTCCATCAACATGTCTATATTCTACCAAATAATAAAGTTGTTCGTTGCCAAAGAAAGCCATCTGAATCTCATCCATCCTCAGCAAGGTTTAAAACACAGTTTGTTAAGACCTTCACTTTCACAGAACTCTTTTTTATTGTAGCAACAACATTTCTTTTGGGTTTAGATCATCTATTCTTACTTGTTCCTCCAAGCTCATCTGCACTGCTTGTGGAGGAGAAGTGTTTGAGGCAGAAGCAAGACAAAACAAATCAAATGAATGGTAGCACATTTTATTTGAAAAGTGAAAGGCAGATTAAGAAAATGGGCCATGCTCTCAAAAAAAAAACCAAACACCATATTTTTACCCCTGGCCAACTGCTGATGCAATTCTTTGATAATTTTTCAAACCAGAGATCAGGAAGGTATACACTTATGAATGTGGTCTTTCCTTCTAAATTTATTTACAAGTGTGTCTATACAAATTTGCTGATATGTAAACAACTGCATGTTTACCTGAGGTGAATCTAATAAATGTTTAATGCATTCCAAGGGAAAATAACCTTTTCAAGGCAGTGCCACAGCTGAGTCTAATGCTTGCTGACAGACTCTATTTTGGCAATTATTTTTAAAGGTCTGTTTCTCTTCATTTTATTAGTGCATGATAAAGTCAAGCCCTAAGGCATCCGATTTCTGAGGTGAGATGCAGTAGTTACTGAAGAGGACTAAATTAAAAATATAGAAATGATATTATATTTGAAAAAAGATCTCCATGCAAAGTGAGTTTTCAGAAACTTGGTACTTTACGGACTGTAGCTAGTATAAAGGGACAGTACTTTATTGACAACCCATGCTTTATACTTCAGTTTATATGTCTTCCTGTTGTACTAGGTGATAAGGTGCATGCTGCTGAATGCAAGGGAGAAAATTAACTCCTCTGACTTTATGGTATTTGGAGATAATTGTCAGCTGACTTGGTAGGAAAGGTATTGACAAAACTAGTAAATAGGGCAGAAAGCTGGCAAACCATCAGCATCTATTCTGCAAGCTATTGATGATAAACCTCTTCATTTTGGAATTGCAATGACAGACACGGCATTCTGAACAGAAAAACTGTCTATCATTTCAGAACACGTCTTCTTGTCCAACAAAAAGATAGGTTTCTCTAATTATCTAGATGCTTCTAACACCAAGAGAAAGGATTTATAGCAGAATGCTGTTTCATCTTCCTAGGACTGCTTATTTACATTGTATGGAAAAGTCTTAAGACTAAATAACATTGTGAAATATATGAATTTAAAGGGAACTTGACAGTTTTTTGGATACATAAAAAAATACTGAAGTGTCAATAGAAAACTAATCAATACAAATAAACATCTCTTGAATGTAGATGTGATGGAGAACCTTGTGAGAGCGGCAATAATCCTCACATTATTCAAACTAAATGGCATCTAGTAAGAGCACAGCAGAACTGCTTCTAAAAGGCCTATGAGTCATAGTACAATATAATCATTTAAGTTGGAAGTAAATGATCTTAAAGGTCCCTTCCAGCCCAAACCATTCTATGATTTCCTGTGTTGGATGCAGTACTCCATGAGTACTTATTATGGGGCCTTATGAGAGCAGAATAGAGGGAAACTGTGGGAATACATGAAGGACTGTACAGAGCAGCAGCTGTGGAGCAAGATAAACAGCATGAGAACTGAGGACATCTCTAGAAGAGGAAGGAACAGCTCGCGGCTCTGATTGGATAAGTGCCTGTATGAACAGTTGAAGAGTGTTTATGGAATGCTGCGTTGACATGGAGGGGCGAATGGGAAAGCTAGGAAAAGAAAATTTGTGAAGGTATATAAGTGATGTGAGAACTCGTAATAAGCAATTTGGATCATTCACGTTTGAGTCTGTGCATCAGACACAGCAGGAAACAATCATATGCCATGCTCTGCTGGCCACCCCTCTTCTAATGGAACCCAGGATACCATTGGCATTCCAGGCTGCAAGTGCACACTGCTGGCTTAGTTTCATCGCATTACATCATTTCCCAATCAACACCCTCCTCACTGCAACTGCAGTGCCTCCTTTCAGAGATTTCTCCTTTTATTTATTTATTTATTTATTTTTCCAGACTAAACAGCTGCAGTTCATTCAGCCTTTCCTCATGATCACTGTTTTCTAATGCCTACCTCAGCTTCCTTGCTCTTCTATGCACATACTGCAGCAACTCCATATTTTTCTTGTAGTGAGGGGACCAAAGCTCAATGCAGTACTAGATACAGTACTAGATATGAGGTCTCACCATTGCCAAGTAAAAGGAGACAATCTTCATAGGGACTGTTATGGTATTGTCTTTTGGATTTAGGAGAAAACCAATACTGATAACACATTCATGTTTTAGTACCAGCCGAGCAAAATTTATAGTCAAGGACTCTCCAGCTTCTTCTGCCTGCCTTCCAGTAAATGGGTTGTGATACATAAGAAGCTGTGAGGGTGCACAGTCAGGACACTGGATATGCATCATGGTTTTGTTCTTATCTTAAAATAAACTGGATCCAATATTACTGCTTTTCCCTATGATGGTATGGAATATATGCTGTGAACGTCTCAATCATAAATGTATCCAAAGAGAATATGATGAATTCCAACTCCAAATACAATAGAAATGGGTGGCCTGTGTACATATTCATGTACAAGAAAGCAATAAATGGAAAACATACCTATTTATAGGAAGCACACACTTTCACCACTGGAACACCTCTTCAACTTGAGTGAACAGCTTTCTGCAGTTCCATTAGTAGACATACTTGCAGTCTTTAAATATATAAAGCTGTTGAGAAAGGAAGTAAATTATTTTTAACTTCTATAATGGATAGGAATAATGTGTTTCAGTTTTGCCAAAACACATTTAGACAGTAGACAGTAGGGAAATATTTCATAAAATCAAATTATTAAACTTTGCCAGTGTAACCTAGGTTGTCTTTGTCACAACAGGATTTTAACTCATCAATTATTTACTTCTAGATTATCTTGTATTGAAGATAGTAGCAAAAGGATTACAAGGCCCTGATCCTTTCAGGTGTATCATCTATTAGGCATTTGCTAGGCTTGAAATTCTTCCCAGAATCTAGGAGAATTTACCACTCAGAAAAGTCTCATTATTCTCTACCTTCTGATCTCCCAGCAATTAAACTGTCCTCAACAAAGACAGACTGGGAATGCACTTACTCAAACAAAAATAAGCAAATCTACTTAAAGAAAGAGGATTTGACTCACCAATAATGTAATCATAATTCAGGTTCAAAGGGATCTTCGGGTATTTAGTCCATTCACTTCCATCAGGCAGCTACCTAAGTACACCAACAGGGTTCAATTGCCTAATTCACATTTTATGTAACCTCTTTGCCAAGGATTTGCTGTCTGCGTCAAAGTTTGCTATGATGTGGCACAGCCATAAAACCCTGGTTCAGACTTCTGTGAAGACAAATTGTGATAAAGAGCAGGATCTGGGGATGCTGACTGATATTTGTCTGAACAAAAGCCAGCAGTGTGCCCAGGTGGCTAAGAAGGCCAATGGCATCCTGGCTTGTATCAGAAATAGTGTTGCCAGCAGTAATAGGGAACTGGTGAGGTGTCTAGAGCACATGCCTTATGAAGATTGGCTGCAGGAACTGGTATTATTTAGTCTGGAGATGTGAAGGCTCAGGAAAGACCTACTTGCTCTTTGCAACTACTTGAAGGGAGATTGTGGTGTGGTGGATAGTTGGCCCATTCCATGTAACTAGCAGTGGAGTTAGACAGAATGGCCTCCAGTTACATCAGGGGAAATTCATGTTGGGTGTTAGGAAAACATTTCTTCTCTGAGAGAGTGGTCAGGCAGTGGAATGGGCTGCCCAGGGAAGTGGTGGAGTTACTGTCCCTAGAGGTGTTCAAGGAACGTTTAGATGTAGTAAGGGACGTGGTTTAGTGGGAAATATTGGTGGTAGATGGATAGTTGGACTGAGTGATCTTTGGAGGTATTTTCCAGCCTCGGTGATTCTATGGTTGTATGATTCTATACTTGGTTAATAAGACAGACAAGAAAAATAATATAAACTACCTATTCCTTCTTGCTGGTGTTTCTCAATTCCATAACACTGGGAAGAGGTGAAATGGAACAGACGTTCAACAAATAACAGAAACAAGGAAACTGAAATCAGAGTAAGACAAAACTGAGATGTTCTGCTTCTTTGAATATACTTTCTGTCTCCTCAGAAAGTGAAATTTTAGTGCATTTGCTACTGTTTCTTCTTTCTTCTCCAAAAAACAAAAGAAAAAAGAAAAGGTCTTAAATTATAAGATTTTTCAAGATGCTCTAGCTCTGAGTCAGAACTTTTATCACTCTCAAGAAAAAAAACAACAAACAAATGAACAAAGAAAACCAGCAAACAAACCCAATAATTGTATGCAACCTTGTTTTAAGAAGATCCATGTGAAAAACTGGACTGACAATTTTAGGCCAATTGCTGAAGTTCATTAAAAAAATAAATAAAATAAAAAAAAAACAGAAACAAACAAACAACACATAATAATAAAGAAATCAAAACTTATAGCATTTACTTGTATAAAAACGACTGAAAGCATTATTGATAATGCTGTAAAATATGATAAAAATTATAATAAAAATTAAATTAAGTCATAAAATTATAGGTCTAAATGACATTTAAAACATTAGCTAGCCCTCATAAGCCATATGCTCTAAGGCTGTACATATTTTCTATCTACTTTTTACTTTTGTATTTCCAAAAAGCAACATTTTAAGGTTCAATAGACATAGTCTATAATAAAATGGTTAAAACAGGTAGTTTAAAATGCAAATTGTGTATTCTCATGCTTTGTGTGAAGTAGGCTCGTATGTGCAATATGCATATGGTGAGAGTTTCCTGACAGCAAGAAATATTTGCCTGCTTTTTCAGAGGTAGTTAAGAAATAAAACAGCAATCAAACAATATTAGCATTGTGCAACATTTCCAGCCCCTAGTTTGAGGAGAGCTACTACTCTCAAGTTATAATTATTATTTATGATTAATTTTTATCTCATTCAATCTGGCTGGGTTCACTGATTTTCTATAGAACTTTTCAGATTATTGTCTCCAAGGAGTACATTTAAGCTAATTGCAAACTAGACTGATGCTGTGATGGAACTGATGCCAAAGTGTTTTAAAAAGAAAGGGCAGAAACACAAAAATAGAATAGAAGCAAAAGGACAACATGTAAAATTTACATCTTTGTTCTCGCTTTTCAACAAAGAAATGCAATAAAACACCTGTTTTAAAGTCTGTTTGTTCCTTTCACTATCTTTGCCTCTTTGTATTTTAAAAATAGCTCTGCTGAATGACTCCATGCTTTGCCTTCATCTGAGCTCCATTTTTGTTCCTCATGCTACATAAATTGTGGCACATAGACAGTTTGGTTAAAAAATACGTGTGCTCATTCAAGCTCACGCGTATCCCAACCAAATTAAAGTTTTTCTTTAGGGTCAGGGAAGATTATTGAGAAAGCTCTGTTTAAAGCCTCTGTGCTTCCACTGCCATCTGGTTGATTATTTAAGCTAACAGATTACATGACTACTAGTGTAGATGAAGTCTTTAAAAGCATAAAAACTTTAGCTTATACTTGCATTGAAACAATAGGAATTTATTACTGAAATTAGTGAGTGCTAGCTTCATATATATGCCATTTTTCTGAGGCATTTAATGATTAGGATAAATAATTTTGTAATGATAAATCACAGGAACAGTAGGACATTGGAATAGATTTCAGCTTTTCTTTAAGGTCTTCATCTTAAAATGAAATTACCAAAGTGGGATTTGGCATTCCAGTCCAAATCAGCCTTGACGATGTGGTTGAACTGTGCACCATGGACTCAGCTGCTCTGGGGATAGAAGTAGATCTCCCACGATGCTGTAGATCATGTGCTCTGTTGAACTGAGCTTTACAAGAAGGAAACAACCACTGGATTAACAAAAGATCCCAAGACTAAGCCCCATTCCTTATCAAAACTACTGCTGTGGAGCATAAAGGGGCAATCTACTCCACAAGCAGGGGAAGACACAGCTGAGGTTAGCTAAGCAAAGGCATCACATTCTCCATCAGCACACAGGCCCGTGGTATCTGAGAAGGGTGAGCATAGCAGAGATGTCTATTTGAGAGTCCAGTTAGCCAGACAAACCTTAGGTAACGAATCAGGCATAGCAGCCATCCAGAAAATCAAACCAACAGCTCAGTAATGGCAGTGGACAGTACTGGAAATAGGTAGCTGTGCAGCTGTAGTAGGGATGAGGACAAGGGGTCCAGGATTTAGGTGAAATGGGGGCTCATGACTGTGGATAGGGTGGGTGGATGGCACTAAGTTCTCTCAGTGTCTTCAGGGTCCTGTCAGCTATTTCACATAGGAGTTCAGGAGCCTCAGAAGAAGATATTTTCACTGCTTGTAAGAGGAAAATGTTCTCAGCAGGGCCTCTAAGTTGTCCCCCTACTTCTGTAGCAAAACATCCCAGTCTCATTAAAGTTAGAATTACCCTGGGTAACAGACTGTGAAGGAAAAGTAAATGACTGTAGATAGACCCATAAAACCAAAGAAATAATTAAGTAGGTTCTTGTGGATAAGTAGCATTCCAGAAAACACAGCAATGGTTCAGCCTATTTATTATGTGGTAGATGGTGTTCTGACTTTATGGGAAAGTGCTTATTACTTCTCCCATTTTCAGTATTGATCCTGGTATTGTAAAAAAAACAGTACTCGGATTACAATGCCAGCTGGTTTCTGGAGAGATATAAAGTAAACAAACACATACCATCCTGGTCATTTCATCCACGATTAGAGTTAAATTTAGAAAGAATAAAACCTAGAAGTACAGATCAAGAGAGATATTTCTGCTCACCAATTCTAGACTCTTGCTTTCTATTCTATTATTCAATTCATAATTTACTTTTAAATTGGCATTGTAGTATTGGCATTTTTGCCATCACTGTTTGTTTGTTTGTTTGTCTGTTTGTTTTGTAGGGTACTCCAGGCTACTTCTTTGCATACCCTGTAGTCAGGATGTACAAGTGTCAGCACTAGTGGGTCTAAGAGTAAAAATTTTTCAATGGATTTAAAAAAGAAATGATTAGTTACATGACTGGCAGTAACGGCTATGAAAAATAAACAAATAAGTAAGTGAACAATTCTTGTGTTTCATTGAATCAGTGAATAAAAAAAGATAGAACATCACACAGTTGATAAGTAAACAGTGTCACATCCAGTAAGGCAGGGTGGATCACTGCAGTGTTCTTAGAAGCATCACTGATTCACTCTTAATGGTGTTTATCAAACAAGTTAAATAAATGTTCTGACCAGGATTAACAGCCTTATTTGATATCCAGATAGCACCAAAGTTTTGCAAATAACTGCGGCAGAGGTACTCTTCAGCTGATAAAAATTCAAGACAGTACAAGCTATTAAGTGAGATTATTTTGGTTTTCAGTTTTGCTTCACTCTCTCTGTCCTCCCCCAACTTTTCTCTAGTCTGAGGCAGAGGTATGCTAAGAGTTGCCCCGTAATGATTTAACATTTAGAAGCATTACTTTCCTCTAATTCTACTGGTTAGTTCAACTACTTGCCATGCTGTGTTTATATTATATTTATTTTGTATTTAAGCTACCATGGTTACACCACCACCACCAACAGTGAAAAGTCACTAGAAGCAGCATTAGTACTGGAAAAACAGTTTGAGTGCTGGAGTAATAGACTGCTGTGCAAATTTGGATAACCTCAAGCTAGCCTTACTCTTAAGAGAAACTAAACTGGCCTCTGGCTTTCTAGGATCATAGAAGCATAAATGTACCTTTGAGCATTTTTCAAGGGAAATAGTTTGGGATAATACAGCTATTCATTAGTCTTGTGTACTGTCCGATTATTTTTTAATACAGTTATAAGGAGATTTATAAAAAGTAAACATGACAAGAAAAAAATGTGAGTTTCTTCCATTTCAATTGCCAGTTGCCACTCTGAATGCTGTAAGCTGGATTCTTAACTTTGTGAGCACCTGCCAATTACTTTTGAGGAGGGAAATCTGACCTAGCACAAAAAGAAGAAAACACAAGGCTAGTCTTAAGGGCTTGTAATAACTTACCTCAGCTACTCGATAAAATTATGATGCTTTCCTTTGAGGGAAATCACATTTTTACAGCACTGTAATCCATACATTGCATTTTTTAAGCCTGAAGTTAAATTTCTGAGGGGATAACTCTTTTCTTAGACAAACTTCCACTGGAAGAGAGAAGCAAAATTTTATGTTATATGTACACTGCTTATACAATTTATGTATATATATATATACACACACATATTGCATTAAATTATATTATATTATATTATATCATATATAGAAACATATAATTGTTTGAATTGGAAGGGACCATTAAAGCTCATCTAGTTCAACTCCCCAGCAGTGAACAGGGACACCTACAGATAGATCACAGCTACTGCAATTTTTTCTGCATGGAAGAATTCAATGACACACCTTCGCTTCATATGCACTTTCATGTCAGACATAATTTTGACAGTCAGCCCCTCTCTTGCCATCCATCACACAGCAACAGAGTAATGGAATACTGGTGGGACAGTGCAACCTCTATTGCCTTACCACCAACAACTGCTTCATTTAATGGGCCAAAATAATAAAATAGGAGACACTCATATTGGAGCAGCCCTTGTAAATATATTTCATGCAATTCTAATACTAGAGATGCACTGCTGGCTCTTTATGCAACACATAGTGATTTTCCTCAGTTGTGGCACTTAATTGCCTGTGCTGGCAAGGTTTTGGGGGATTTTCTGCAAGATCTTGTCATGTGCCATCTGTAACTCATCCAAAGACTTCCTGGGTGTGTTACTGGAGTTACAGAATTCCAGTGTAGGCTTCCAGTAGGTAGTTTTCATGCAGCCACCATATTTCCCACAACAACAGCAATTAGGAGCAGATTTTTCTTTATCAGCTGGCAGCAGGATCCAGGAATATTCTCAGCAGATTTAATTTACTAGCATAATTCTCAAGTATCTCTCCTCAGTTTTTACCTGATCTCTGTAAAACTCCCTCTGATCTCCAAGAACCCAGAACACTAATGCTATGTTCAGATAAAGTATGTTGGATTTTTACTCTCCTTCTTAGTAAGAGAAAATGAAAAGGGAAATGCTATGACTTTTGTTGGCTAAAACCAGTAATGATCATTTCTTATAGATGTTTTCAGGTGATGAGCCGACTGAACAGTGCAGTCAGCTACATTGAAGGTTTTGTGAACAAACTGCTTCACAAACTGCAAGCTGGAACAAGTATCTGGGACCCAAAGAAAGTTAAAAAAAAAATAAAAAAATCCTTATATTATGCAGCATTTTTCATCTCAAACTACATCAGGCCTTGGGAATTTACAGGCCTGCCAGGTGAAACAGTCAAATTGATTTCCTGAAAAGTGTTTTGAGAAGAGCAGTTCAATTTGTCAAATTTGGTAGTTCTCTTTGCTGACAGAGAAATGTCAGGTGTAGTTGCATAAATCAAACTACCTCCAGTAATGTTTGCATGCATGTAGCAAGAACAAAAGGATTTTGTTATTACCCTGGGCTCTCTGACACATAACAGGCACAGCAGAGCCAAGCATGCTGGTTAGTGCCAAGGCTGTAAGGCAAAAGCAATTCTATAAAAGATTGAAAGACACATTTCTAGTCCTGTTTGTGCCATAAATCCTTCAAAGACTTTTGTGACTTTGTGAATATCAATTACATATCTCTGCCCACACATCCAAGTAGTCTCAAGCTCATGCTTCTGCTTACAACTGAAAAGAGTCCTGCTGATTTGGTCAGCACTAAAAGACCACTTATTGTCCTCTGAAGCAAAACCGTGTATGTTGCACTGCTAAACAACAATTTTGCTTTGTACAGAGCCCGCTATTGTTAGTCAACAAAAAGCCAGAGCAGTTCTCAAAAAACTGACCTAATCTTTCCACTTCATGCAAGAGAACAAATCAACACAGAAAATGGTAATAAATAAATAAATAAATAATTAAAGTTGGCATCCCTCCAGATTTCTACCATTATCCTATGCAATGCAATGTGCTGTCAATAGGCTGTATCATTTGGTGAAGTTTAATGATCTCAATGAAACTTAATTCTACCTTGGAACTCCAAGCATTCAGACTTGCTGTATGTGTTTAAAGTTTTTGTTTTTTTCACTTTACTCTTCTTAGATATTTTTGCTTCTTATAGCTTTTGGTAAATGTTAAAACAGAGAAAAAAATCAATTTGGAAAAAAAATCACACAACACAAATCATATATAAATAGAAAGCAGGACAGAAAACCTACCTTTTTAGATTTACTACTATATATTTTCCAATAGTTTAATACCCTGTTCTTCTCTGCAAGAGGGAAATAAAAATAATGAAAACTATTAAGTTGAAAACTTTGCAAACACAACTTCAAAAGGATAACAATATTTGAGTAATGCAAGACTCAAACTGTTTATCCAGTCAGCAAAATAAGTGGTTTTGTTTTTTTGCCTGTTGAAATGCTTGAAGTTAAAGGCTGTATTCTCAATTTTTGAACACTCATGCCAAGAACTTACAGATATGGACCAAATACTTCCTCAAGGGAAGTTTGTTGAAGCACTGTTATGTTTTTTTCCTAGATCAGTGAGACTTTCTGAGGTAAGTCTGCTGCATGGCAACTGTTGTTAGATAATTTTTAATGAAGCCTTCCTACCACCTTCCAGATTCTTTTTCTCTTTTCTTTTGTTGAGGTTTAAAAATAGCTTGAGCTATTCCTGAATTAGTCACATTTGAAGCCAACACTAGAGGTTCCCTCAGAACTGTTTGCTGCACAGAAATGTTGACTTCATGGACTGTGAAAAGACGGAAGAAAGTGACAAATTTTTCAGACTTGAATTGGAACATAAAGACAGATTTCTTTATGAAATAAAACATGTGAAATTCATTTCCAAGGAGACATTTGACAAGCTGTCAAGACATTGGCTGGACAAGTGTTGGGTAGCGTTACACAGGAGTGAGACAGTGACAACGGTGAGGAAACATGTCATTTTGGCTCTGTATTCTATTTATTGGGAACCAGATGTCATTGGAGAGAAATCATTCTTCCTGTCAGATTGATTTTATGTACTATAACTCTACAAGCTGACCATTTCAAAGATGCACATTCACAAAGTGTAAATTTTGAGCCTGAAGTATGCAGATTCCTTTCACAACCAATGATGAGACACACAGGTCATTACTTCCATGAGTTCACTCATCTCTTGGGTTCTTGTTAGTCCATTTCTCTAGTCTGTCAAGATCCCTCTGAAGGAGACACAACACACAACCACTCCACCCAGTTTAGTATATATTCAAACTAACTGACGGTACATTCTGTGCTGTTATCCTGTCCATTAAGGAAGTTGTTACATTGCACTGGACCCATGATTAACTCCTAGTACATCTCTATCAACCATCCTCCCACAGAATTTTGTCCTGCTGATTATAATCCTTTTAGACCAAGTGCTCAGACAGTCTTTATTCTAGTTTCCAATTCTCTCTGAAATATGTAAGAAATAGAGTTGATAACCCTACTAAAGTCAAGATCTCTCTCCATGATCAAGCTCATCACTCCATCATAAAGAGTTATTACATTGGTTAAGTATGGTTTCCCACTGTGGAAATGCATGCTGACCATTCTTTACAACCTTTTTGTCCTTTATATGTTTGGAAAAGGTACCCAAGAGGATTTGCTCCATCTTCATCTTACTTCAGCATGCACAGGTTCATCTACCAGAGCATGTGTCCAGCAGTCCTCTTTCACTAAAGGCAAGTCTTCCTTCCTCCAGATTTTCCCACTGGTCTTAGCACCTGGAATTCCTAAAGGGAGCTCTTACCAATAAAGACAGGCAAAGGGGGCATTGACTACCTCAGCCATCTCTGTGTCTGTTGTCACCACATCTTTTGTCATTGTGCCTTTTGTCCCATTCAGAAATATGTATTTTCCTTAGTCTTCCTTCTGCTGCTGATACATCCACAGAAGTTGCGTCTCACATCACATTCTATTCCAAGTGGGTTTTAGCTGTCCTCTCAGTGACTATCGTTATACAGAGGGACTGAACTGTCAAAGAGAAACATCAAGCTATGACATATCATGACCTGTATTGATCAACTGCACTTCCTCTTCCAGGAAATTTCCCAGGAAATATTTTGGCCAACTTTCTGCCATGGCAGGAGTAAAAAGTTGTTCAGAACTGAGGTCAACAATAAATTCACAATTCAAGTTTCTAAGTTCAAATTCAATATTCAACATTTCTGGAAACAAGTAAGAACAGTTAAGGGTTGCGAACCTTCATTAGAAATCTCCCTGAGAATGAATAGTTTACAAGTGACAGAGACAAATGTGGCCTTTCCTTCCTTTCCATGTCTGCTTGAAAAAAATATCAAATTAGGACACAGACAAGCATGCACATGCATGGCAGGCTTTATTGTACATGTTAAAGTTCTGCACTTTAAAACCCTAATGAAAAATCATGAACATTTTTTCATCATGAAAAGTATCATTATTTTTCCATTGATTTAAAAGGAAAGCATTATATTAATCAGACTAGTGGCCTCAAATGATGAGCTCTGATGTCTCACAAGACCCACCTTTACTTAACATCTTTGGGTTTTTATGAGAGCCTTATAAAATAATAAATTCTATTGGGGGTACACTTCTGCTTAAGTAATCAATAAACCTAAGACCTAATTGTTAGTCTCCTCTTTCTTGAAGTTCTTCATCATCTAAGTTTATGACCTAAGTAATATTGTATTTGTATTTTCTAAACATCGTGCTTGTGAGGAAAATATTAGATGTCTTTTTTACTGTTTCTCATAGTCTTCTTTTTCTCATCCTACTCACTTTCTACCTCACTTTCCAGACTACCAACAACCTACCAATTCATCAATGTCTAACCCTACCAATTCATCAATGTCTTACTACTGTCTTGCCTGTGATCTTCATGATTGTCATCTCTGCATCTTCCACAGTATCCATGACCTGAGAAAACTCTGCAGAAAGCCCTCTCTATAGAGGCCACAGCACTGACCCTCAGATTACAGAAACTCTTGCATTCTTGTGTTCCTCTTCAGATGCCAAGAGTTCATGAAACTTCAATGAAGGCTAGGTGAGTTAAGAGGCAGAATTAATAGGCTGAGATGGTACTTTCAGTGTTTAAAGACACTTACAAAGTAATTATCCTTAATCACTATTGCATTCTTTTCTTCTCCTGAAATGATCTCATTTTGTGATTTCCAATATCATTTAACCAAATACACTAGCTTCAGGGTATTTGAATCCTCTGAAATGGTTTCTGGATATTGCTCCAATGAAGTTAATGACCTATACTATTTACTTTTTTTATTCTTGTCCACCACGGTTCATGCCTTCTGGCTTTTTCTTCCCCTCCTAATTTTTTCTCATATGCAGAGACTAGTTTGTGTCAGACTAACAGGAAAATGGACAGATACCTCACTTAGAAATTTGAGCAGTGCCACTGTCATTGCTCAATTTGCTGCTGTTTTAAAGTTATGTCTCATCAGGCTGACCACATTACCTCAGTGCCCTTCTTCCTCTGCCGATGCTTTTCTCTTGTCTTCTGGCTGAAAGAACTCACTGTCAGTAGGTCTTGCTCCCTTCACTATTATGTGGTCTTATTTTCTACTGTAATAAAAATAATAAATAATAATCTAATTTGTTCACTCGGAGATTTAGAGCTGAATGTCAAAAGAAATTATAAATTATTTCTTTTCTATTACATAGCAATGTCTGTTGAATATCAGGTAATCTCTTCGGTACAATGTGGTTTTAGTTCTCATTTTCTACTGTAATAAAGTTAATAATCAAATTTGTCCACTCAGAGAGAAATTTAGAACTGGATGTCAAAAGAAATGATAAATTATCTTTTCTAATACACAGCAATGTCTGTTGAATATAAGATAGATCAGACCAATAAGATACGTTTCTTATAGATTAATTACTTAAAATCCACAGGCCAAAGCTGAGCCCATCAGTGAACCTGTTGGCACCTCTATGAATACGTATTTCAGAAAGAAAGGAAAATGCTGGCTAGAGAAGGAGAGAACAGAGGGGGAATTAGAGAATAGAGATGGAAAAAGCAAGAAAACACCAAGGTCAGAGGGGCAGAGGTGGTTCAGATGTTGCTGAAGGGCTGGGACACCCAGGACACCCATAAGAGAGCAGAAGAAAAAAGCAAGAAGGAAAGGGTGAAAACACGTGTGTGCCATGACTGCCACCCTCTCTGAGGCCTTTGTGGTCTCAGTGTATGCACTGAGTATAACCTGCAGCAAGAGCAAGATCTCTCGTGAAGCCAACCCTGGGAAAAGGATGGCAGTGTTTTTCCTAAATGTTTAAATGTTTGCATCTTGCATTGTTTTTTGTTTTGCAATACCTGAAACAGCAATTAAATATTTATACTGACAATAAAATAAAAGTATGATTAACAACAAAATAAATTTCTGCAAGTTGAGGCTCTTTTGCCCAGTACAGTAATTGCTACGTGATCTGTCTCCTCATCTTTATCTCAACCTACTTGGACCTCATTCCCATTCCTTCTATGTGCTCTCCAGTTAGCTGACAGTGAGGAAAATGAATGAGGCAAGGTGGGTGCTCCGCTGCCAGCCAGGGTCATCCTACCACAGTTTTTTCAGTAACTATTTTTTCCTAATGCTATTGACCCCTTCACCAGTCCCTGCCCTTGAAATGAAATTAACTTTCATTGAAGAATCCACCTGTGTAAGTCACAGAGTAGCAAAAACTCACACAGTCCTCGCTGTTTAAGTATATTAGAAATACCCTGAAATTTGATAAGGCATATTTAAACATGGTGTGTATAAATCCTCATATTCACTAAGGTAAAGAAAAATGTGACTACATGAGTGTTCCTGAAGAAATATCCTGTTTTCTTAAAGTATGCCCAGATCCCCGAACACCATCTCTACAGCTATAAGTGATATCAACATTAATAATAATATGCAAACAAATTGATCTTCTCTTCTAAGAAATGATTGTGTTGGCTAGCGTTGCGAGCTCCAAATTTGGTGCTCTTTTTTGCTCCTTTAGGCTTGACTGCTTTCCTACAGACACTGAAATTGGAATCAGGAACCCTTGTCCATATTCAGTGCAAATTCAGCATCCAACTGCAATTTTCAAATAAATGAGACATTTGGCTGAACGCCTACTCTTAGTCAGCACTGGTGAAATTATGACATATCAGAAAACACTGCTTACAATGTTTATTGCTTAATGCTACTCATCAAATTATCAAAGAGATTAATAAGAACTATTTAAAACCACTTAGTATTTCTTCCTGGGATATATAAAAGATGACAGTTTAGCCAATAACACTAAAACACTCAAGGCACAAAATTGAATGACACCATCAACAGACAAAAGAACAAAGAACTAACGTGGCATGAAAATGTGACAATGAATAATCATGCAAGATTGTGTAAATTTAAACTAAGTGATAGTTTCTAAGCATTTATTAACCACATTCAATCAGATGCAATGAACCACTAAGCCACATAAAGCTACATATTCTAAATATTTCATGATCTGCACAGGAAAAAAATCCCTGGCCAGTTCCAGACTATTGGCTTCTTTGGGTTCCTGCAAACAGCTTTGAATAATGCTAAGAAAAACACAGTTTTAACAAGTGAATCAACTTGAAGTAGATATAAAAGTTTTATATAAAATCTTAAAGAATCGTCAAAAAAATAGAGTTGAAGTGGCCTAAAGAGGATACCTCATCCACCCATCTATTCTGAGACAGATCAGCTAGTTAAATTAAATCTTCTATTAATCCGGCCAAAAAAATCCACATATTAATGTAAATTTGAGGAAAATCATTCCATGCCTCAACACCTCTTTTTGGTCAAAACGTCTACCTAATGTGAATTGTTCCTTTTGGAATTTAAGCTTATTAACTTCATTTTTTTTTTTTTTTTTATGTACCATGGACCCAGAGAAACAATCCTTTCTTCTTTGGTTCCATTTTCTGCTGTATCCTACATAGCTGCACAGAAGAAAAAATACGCTTTACTCCAAACTAAATGACCCCAGGTCTCTCCATCCATCTTTGGAGGTCATGTTTTCTAAGCCTCTCATCATTCTCACTGGGATCTTCTCAACTTTCTCCAACTGACCTACGTTTTTCTTGAAGTTTTATGACAGAAATGGAACACATTACTCCAGCTTATGAGAGGCCTTGGACAGAAAGGTTACTTCATGTCTCTTACTGGTTATTTATGTTGTTTGTTCTTCTTCAGAACAGAATGACATGGCTGACTCACATTCAGCTTGTGATTCATTCCTTTTATTCTCTAAATGCTTTGCCATCTAGCTGGCTGTTTATGTCTACATGTTTATGCAGTTGATCATTTTTGCTTAAGCGTAGTATGCTTTGCTTGTCTCTCTTAACTGCAAATTGTTTTTTTAAATCATTTTCTTCAATTTGTCAAAATGCTTTTGTATTACAACAAGGAATCAGTATCCTCAGTACATGACATTTTTTGAGAGCCTTTCTTCAGACTACTATGTTTCCTAGGAGTGCTGTATGTTGGAGACCACAGCAACAACTCTGTTGCCAAAGATGCCAAATCATATGAGTATATTCTTGTAATTCTGGAGGTCCTGAATATCAGTTTCAACACCATTATGGAAACTGAGCCCATCAGCTCTTAGCTAAAACTGAGTAGTTTATTAAAAGAGCTCTTAATGCAACCGAGGAACAGTCATTCTTACAAAATTCCAGGTGGATTTAAGTCCCGCTTGTGGGGGTAGATTTAACTATGAGCAAGTCACCAAAGAGCTTATCAGACTCTTTGGCAGGCCTTATCACTGTGAAACCCTGGAAGACCAGAGTATGAGACAAGAGCAAGCAGTGTCTGTTTGCTTCTAAGGATGGACAGGAAGTTCCACTCATATGCATTGTTAATCCTGTTATTCTTAAGAAACCTTTCATCCTTTATCACTGTTGTTTGGGAGAAGCTGGGACCAATTAACTGATTAGAGGAACTGTTTGAGGAACAGGAATGTCTTGCTTGTAAGTGAATGGTATATAAGATGTATGCTGAACACAATAAAGAGACTACACTGATGCTACAAGAAACTAAGAGAGCTCTCTAACTCAACTGAGCACCAACACAACTGAGTCTATATTAGAAAAAGAGGACTCTTAAGCAACCATCAGAAGTAAAGATGAGGGCATCATCACTAAACTGTTTTAAATGATGTTATCTTAAAGATCAGAAGTCTTTCCTCTTTATTCAGTTGTTGATGGACACATTCATTTCATCTAAGGTCAAAACACCAAAGGTAATAACTTTAATATTTTGGATGTAAAAAAAATACATATATTTTGTTTACCGTGTTTTGGAAAATGCTGTTTCTCTTATCCTAACAAAATATACTGATTAAATAATTGGAATCGGACAAGCATATTTATAAGTGTTTTAAAGTAAGAAGGTCACTCAGTCATTGCAGATCAACCTTTGTTCAGTTTTTCTTAGAACACTGAAGTCAAAGAGGTTAAAAGCACTGCAGGCCTGATGCTAGAGCTTCAAGTTACCCATAACCACTTAATTTAAACTTGTATTATGGATATTTAGAAAACTCGGATTCCTCAGCAGAGGAGGAAAGCATGGCTAAATATAAAAGTATTTTGTTTAAGCTGCAGATGTCCTTCCTCCTTTACCCACTTACTTTTGATTTTACTTTACCTTTTACTTTATCTCAAAGGCAAAAAATATCCATTTTCAAAATACATAAATGCAAGGCTACAGTGAGAATTATACAGCAAAGAAAAAAAAAAAAACAGAAAAGGAAAAAAAATATGAATATATCTATTGAATAACCTCAGTACAGTCCATAATGTTAGAGAAATCAGAGACTCGAGAATTGAGCCCTAAGAGCTAAAGATTTTAGGAGAAAAGGAACAAATGTTTGCGGGGCTATTTGATACATACAGAAACTCCAAAAAGGCCTGAGTTTTCTTAAATTATTAATATTTTTAATTATTAAATTATTTTTTAAAGTTTTCTCTAGGTTGGAGAATAGAGTAATGTCTGTAAAATCAGCACCATCAGCATACAAGTGAAAACCAACTTTTATTCAACAGAACTAGGCTCTTCAGCAATATCTCCTCCCACACTTCGTCTTGTTTCCGTTTTTTCATTTCAACATAAGTGTCTCACTGAATTATAGATTAACTCCAGTTCTAATGGTCTTAGTGTACTTTGATTGCAAACCTAGTGGGGTGGAGACTGGCTTTTTTGTTCTCTATTAGATTTTGAAACACTAAAGGATTCTACTTCATAGAATTCCACAGCAAGGACTGTGATGACTGTGATAATAACCGAAGTTAGACACTCGTTCCGAAAACTGAAAAACTTGTATTTTCAAAACAAACTGGTTCCTAAAGAAAAATAACACTAATAATTCTCAGGCTTTAGTACATATCATAGGAAAGCAATTGCATCAGTTAATGAAAATAACAGAGGAAGCAAGAAACAATTATTTTGCGGGGAATACTTGAATGGCTCTTGCAGAAATAATTCTATTTATCTGTGCTCACACAATTGCACCCTTTAATAAGCTCTTTAATGACTTCCTTGAAAATATAAGCCTAGGTTCCTGTCTGCTATTGTACAGCCCTGAAAAACACCTACCAAAATTCACATACATTATATTCACATACATTCACATACATTCACATACATTAAATGACATAAAAAACAAAATGACACTGCATTTTTATTATTATTATTCTGTTGAACAGATATGCCTGGTTTTATTCCTGTGTTTGAAATGAAAGAAAAGATCAATACATCAAAAATGTTGGGGTTTCCTTTCATTATCCTTCTCCCAAGACAGATCTACTAACAGGTCAACTTAGAGAGAAAGTACTATAGAATATATATATATATTTCAGTAACCTTCTTAGTCACTATAAACCTATAAGCATCAGTGAAGAAAGACTAACTTCTACAGCTGGGCATATAGGTTAGGTGTTAAGGTAAAATTCAACCTTTCAACATTCTTTAAGCTAAGGAGTATTTCATGTAATGAAATTCAATGAAAAACAGCCACAAGTATCCATTATTTCTACAAAATGCTGTTGGATGGCTGCCTCACTAGAAAATAAAATCCTATTGCTAAGCAAATGACCTAAGAACACAATCACTAAGCAAGCATCATTTAATGAGTGTATTGAATTTAGAAGAAAAAAAAAATGTTGCAGATTTAATAATAGCAAACAAAAGCCTAATTTGCAGTATCTCTAATGATTCAATGGATAGGAAAGCTTTGAAAACAATGAAAAAACTCAAATTGACTTTCAACAGCTTTGAGTCAGGTTACAAACTTTACACCAACTACAACAACTCTACATATGCTATTAATGCCTGTCTTCTTATTGTTCAAAACCCCTGTAAGTTTTGAAGCAGCCAGCAGGCACAAGCAACACCACATAAGATATACATAAGATACACATAAGATACACAGATACATAAGATACACATAAGATATAAGATCTTCATTGCAGTATATCTTGGAGATTTTCAGACTTTTCTTTTAGAGCTGCTGAACTACAGAACTGCCACAAGCAGAGTTATGTCCAGAATCACATTAGTGGAGCCCTTCTTCCTTCATACCACTGCCAACATTCAGCCTCTTGCTTTTTCCTAGATCATCTCCTGTTCCATTTCCTTATCTTGTAGGAATGGGAGAAAATTGTTTCCTGCCCTGAATCTTCACCCATTACTTCATTGATGAGTTATCTGAAGCTGGATTCTTCTGGCCAGAGGACCAGTTATGATTCTGCAACGTGAGCTAGCTACTGAAATACCAGTAATCTTGCAACCAGTTCCTCATCCATCAAACAGTCCACCCATCAAATCCATGTCTTTCCAGATTGGACAGATGGATTCTGTAGATTTAAAAACAGAAGTCATAGGAGGGGACAGAAAGTACTCAACTAGAATTCCACAGCATTTCATAGTCTGATGAAGTTGATTTCTCTCTGAAACTATCTGAAGTTGATATCTACTCTGCTGTGGCTGGATTTTCAGGTGGCCAGATCATTTGTTCTCCCGGCAATCAGATGTGCTTAAATTCCCCATTATTTGTAAGATATCAGTTAGCTTCACCTCAGCATGCAAGGAAGCTGAGAATGTACTTTGGGAGCTACCACCACAGTTTTTGTTTAAAAGTTGGAATTTTTGGCCTTCCACATCTGAATCAGGACATAAAAAGTTGCATGGAAACTATTCATCCAGTCAGCTCTAATTTTCTGTATGTGGTCAGCAAAAAGTACTTTCACACAAACTCGATTAAACCAGAGGACTATATCGATGATCTCCAGAAGTGCTTTCCAGCCCCTGTGGTTTCAAAGAACAGGAACATGTTTCAGAAAAGGCAATAATGGTTTCTCCTATGGGACTTCAAGCGAGAAGCAAACAAAGGAAACTAAAGCCCAGCCCCGTCCCGTCCGCCTTCCCTCACAGCCCGCCCCCTCTGGGGCCGCGGCTGAGGGCAGCGCCTTCCGGCCTCTGCACGGCGCATGCTCTTACAGCCTATAGGCACCGGCAGTGCGCATGCGCGGTTCCTGGCTGCGGGCTGGGCGGAAGCAGGCAGGCGGTGCAGCGGCGGGCAGTTCCTTGCCGCCCCCTGGAGCAGGTAGTGCGGGGTGTGGGGCTATTGTCCTCATTGAGGGCTGAGGGGAGGAATGCAGCGGGCGGCCCGGCAGTGGAATAAAGGTTTTCTGTAGTGCGGAGATCCCCTGCCGCTCTGTTGCCCTGTGCTGCTGGGGTTAGGCTCTGCGTTCAGCGTGAGCCCTTGCACCTCTCTTCTACTTGAACTGCCTCGCAGCCGTTCTCTATGGAGGCCGAGTACTCACTGTGGCAGTGTTATAAGGGTTAAATGTATTCATATATATGCTGTTATTTCTTTTTTTCTTAATCCCGTTTAAGCCAGTTTGGCCCTGAGTACACAGAAGAAAAAAGTTTATGTTATCAATGCTAATAATCCAGTGCTAGTACTGAAGTAATTCATCCAGGCTGTTGGTTTTAAACATTTGGTTTCTGGAAGTCGTTGGCTTAACTTTAGTCCTCAGAGTTCATGCACTGAGCTTCCTTTCCCATCTCTGCCTTCCCACTGCTTCTCAGGGCTGAAGTGTTGCTGAGATATATGGCAGTGTAATAGTGCATTTTCCACCACAGATACATAGCTTTGGCCTCTGTTAAGCTGTACAATTAGTAGATTACAACTTGAAATGAATTTGAATTAATTTTTAACAATTCTAATTGTATGTTGGTAGTCAGCTCTGTTAGAGCAAAAATGGGCTGGAGCTTACTGCCGTGCATGTGCCCCTGTTTGTGTTGAAGGTGAAACATTGCCTTCAGAGTTGTTTTAGATCTTGCTAAGTGATACTGTGTTGACTCCTTTATGTGTTTACAGGGGCTTCAGAAATCTGCTGTTTTGGCTCACCCCATCAGTTAGATGCTGATGTTCTTGGCTGTGCCTTCATTCTTTGGTGAGACTTCCTCCGAATCCACATAATCATGGGTTTATTCTCTGATTTGGAGAATGACTTAAAGCATCTCTCTGCAAGTAACATCTGCTTTGATAGATAAGGAATTTCCTTGTGCCTTAAACGGCTGCAGTTTCTTTGTCTCAAAATGACATTAATCCTCTTTATGGTATTTTCAGCTAAATGTTTATTGGTTACAGAGAAAAAAAGTAATCTTTCCAGTTTATCTATTGCTTTTTGAGATTTCTTTATTTTTCTGCTCCAGAGCTAATCTCATTTCTGGAAGTAGCACAGAGAAGCAAAACAGTAGTTGTAGAGATATCTAAAAGTTGAACCCAGTCGTGTATGCTCACTTTTGACTTGAACAAAGTCTAAGGTGTTAGTTGGGTCTGTGTAATCCAGGCAGGAATGTTGTCACTTTCTATCCTGTGCACTGGATTAATGTACTGTTAGAAAAAAAATGGATAAAACTTTGGTTACCGCCCACATGAACTTAATTCTGGAGTCAAAATGGAAACATTAATGAATCCAATACTCTGCCCTTGCAAGGCTCCATCTGGAGTACTGTGTCTAGGTCTGGAATCCCTGATTCAAGAAAAAGAGGGAGCTGTTGGGGTGGGTCCAGAGGAGGGCTAAAAAGATGATCAGAGGGCTGAAGCATCTCCCATACAAAGACAGGCTAAGGGAGCTGGGCTTGTTCAGCCTGGAGAAAAGAAGGCTGTGGGGTGACCTCATTGCAGCCTTTTAGTACCTAAAGGGAGCCTGTAAAGGGGAGGTGAGTCATCTCTGAGAGGGTAGATAACAGCAGCAGGACAAGGGGAAATGGTTTTAAGTTGAAGAAGGTTAGATTTAGGTTGAATGTCAGAGGGAGGTTCTTTACTGTAAGGATTGTGAGGTGCTGGAACAGGCTGCCCGTATAGGTGGATGCCCTGTCCCTGGAGGTATTTAAGGCCAGGTTGGATGGGGCCCTGGGCAGCCCATTATTAAATGTGGTTGGTGAACCTGCCTGTGGTGGTGAGGTTGGAGACTGACGTCCCTTCCAACCTGGGCCATTCTGTGATTCTGTGAAGGGTGGTTGAATTATTCATATTAGCAGTGTTTGCAAGATAGTTCATAGTCTGTAGTATTGATTTCATGTTCTGATTTTTTTGCTGTATGAGCAATAAATAGTAAAAGTTGTCTTACATCTTTTAGGTTTGTATTATGAGCTCTTGTTTATTTTGCTTGTTTTAAAATGTCTTTTGACTTTGTGTTTGAAGGGAATACAGCTCCTGAATACAGAATTGTATGTTTCAGAGAACTGGACATGGAAGTAAAATGTGTTGGACACATTCAGCAGATAAATGCAGCATGTAGTCTTGCTTTGTAATCTCTTTGTCATAATTTTCCAGTAAATGCTTGTTTCCCTTGATCTGGAGTGAGGAAAAAATTAGGATATTAACTGATTGTCTTTACGTTGTTTTCTTTATGTTACTCGTTCCTTGTATTTACTCAGAGATGCGAGTTCATTTGAGTGATAATTCTATTACTAGTGAACTGAGTTATTTATAATTTGCTATGATTGTAAAAGTTCAGTTGATCTTCACTGCATCCTAGAGATTCTCATAAAGCATTTTCCAAAGTAATTCAGCAACCTGCATATCTAGGATGTGTGCGGAATGGTTCCTGATTCTAACAGGAGGTTGACTTGACCTATCTTTCATGGCTGATTTGTTTTCAGCTGTAAGAATGTCCTCTGGGTCTTCAGACTATTAGGGCATGTTGGTATCTTTAATTTAACATCAGCTGTATACAAGAACATTTTTGTGTACCGAGCTTGCAACATACAGTTTTCTGTGTTGAATTGTTGTAGAAAATTTTTAGCCCTTTGCTATCCTAGCTGAAGTCTAACATTTGCTAAGCAAGATAAGAAGTAGTGATGAATTCTTTTGACCATAAGAACAAATTTATATTTCTTCTGTACATTTCTTCTTACATTTTCCTTAGTAAAAAAACACATTTATTCTGCTCTTCCTGTTTCTCACTCATGTTGTGGTTCGGTTCAGATCAGCAGTTTTGTTTGTGACTGTGTAGTTTTAGCTACTTTCAACTGCAGCTTGTGTTGTCTTAATGATTTGCAGTGTGCATTAAAGGATTATAGAGCTGATCTGAGAGTTCAAGTTCTGGTGTGATTTTTTTTTTTCCCAAACACATTTAAGATCTTTTCCTTTTAAGTTGGAACAAAAGTTGAAAAAGCCTGCAAGAGGGAAAAAGGGGGAAAAAAAAGATATGACTTTCACAAAAGGACTTTAATGCCCAGGCTCTGCCAAACACCGTGTTTTGTAGTGTTCAGTTCAAAAATTACAGTCTTTAGACCACATGTAAACTGCTGCTGCTTGATTCTGTAAGTGCCTAATGTTTGGTTATATACTGTAATACTAAAGTTACCAGGCTCTCAAAGCTTGTTTCTGAGGTGGGTTGCAAGTAAAACAAAAAGCTAGTTATTTTGCCTTCTGTTTGAGCTGATGAAAACACTAAGCCTGACAGTTTTTCTTGTACCTGCACCCCAGACAGCTTCTTAGCTCCCTAATTGAGGTCTGAGAGTGTTGAAGTTAAGCTGCAAGAGAAAGGAATGAGGTAAGAGTCCTTTTTATTAAAATTATTTTGGCATACTGTTTTCTTTCTGAACCTCAAGACGCAGACATTTTATGATTACATTATCTTGGTGGAATATGTCTCTCTGTATCCAAAAGAACGAGTTCTAAAATTACTGCTTATTTTTGTTGAAGGTTAACCTTTGTCTAAAGCTTTTTCTACTAGGCAGTTGTTTACCGGTGTACTGTGGTTCAGGATGTTTTATATGCTTTCGGATCATATGTTAATATCCCCTAGACAATTCAGATAGAACTACTGGGTTGTAGTAGACTGTTCCACTGTCAGTAATATAAAAGCTAGAAAATCACGAGATAGAAAGACAGTGATGGGGAAGAGCAGCATGTAAAAAGTTCAGCCCACAGCTGTCTTCAAAGTTACGTTTCACTTAGTAAGCAAATAATGAATGATCTCTTTTCCTCTCTCTTCTGAATTCATATGCAAGATGAAATCATTTACATAATTCTTTGATTATTAAAATTATTAAGCTTTATGGCTGCACTGTGTTTTTGTCACTTTTAGCTTTTGGAAGACAACAGAGGTTTTTAGTTCACTGCCTTTTTCTTTCTTCTGTGTGTGTTTTGAACCCACCCCCTTTTTCTGCTGTTCAGGGAGCACCCCATGATGCTTTCTGCCTACCACAGCCTGACATATTAAATATGCATATACATATATATATACACATATATATGTAGCTCTGTACATGCTGCTTAGGGAACTCTACAGCAGCAGACTCAGATTTGAAAGGATGCTTGTTGGTGCTATGTAGTTAGTCTTTTGAGAGCAAGAGACACCTGGCAGACTTATTTTCACTGAGCTGCTGTTGACGCCAAGGACAGCACTACAGACATCTGCATCTAGATTTGGGATGTCCGTGCTGTATCAATTTGGTGTTGAAAATGTGTTTTTGTGGCTGTTGGAACTACAGCATATACATATGTACACACGTCCACACTAATGTCTTTGTGTTTCACTTGCAGAGAGCAAAAGACTGTGAGCTTCAGTGACTGTCAGTTAAAATACATGAACTTATTTTTACATGTACAGAAATATAAGATTTGGGAAGAAAAAAAAAAAAAAACAGCTCCCACAAACTGCCCTTGTTATCAACTTATATATTATTTACATAAGTTACCTAAATTGTAGGAGTAAATATGAAGTAAAGAGTGGAAATAATATGGTTACCTCCCACTGGATCAACTGACATATGGCTCTTTTTCATAATTTTTCCTTTCTAACCATAGAGACACATGCAGAGTATTTGTCCAATTGACACAAATGGCAAAATCTCTTTTTTCTTTTTTTTTTTTCTTTTTTCTTTTTTTTTTTTTTAAATGAAAGCCGGGAGGCTGCAAAATTTGAAGGTGTTTTTATACCCGAGTTCTTTGTTTTGATTTAGCAGCCGTCTTTGAAATGTAGCAAAATGTATCTTGCTGTTACACATCTCTGGGAAAAACAAACACCTCTGTAATTGCTCAAGTACCGTAACTGTGAGAAATTTAAGAAGCATTAATTCATTATGTTGTACATCTTCATAGTTCATTATAGTGCTGCTGAATGAAAAGTAATGTTGCTGATTAATTCTGAAGTTCGCTATTTCTGGATGAAACAGATCAGCCTGTCAGCCTGCTAGAATGTAGTCTGAAGCAGAATCACAGAATGGCCTGGATTGAAAAGGATCACAATGATTATTTAGTTTCAGCCCCCTGCTATGAGCAGGGTTGCCAACCACTAGACCAGGCTGCTCAGAGCCACATCCAGCCTGGCCTTGAATGCCTCCAGGGATGGGGCATCCACAACATTCATGAGCAACCTGTTCCAGTTCGTCTCCAACCTCTGGGGGAAAAGCTTCCTCCTAATCTCTAACCTAAACCCTCCCCTGTCTCAGTTTAAAACAGTTTCCCCTTGTCCTATCGCTATCCACCCTTGTAAACAGTTGTAAATAGATACTTCCAACTGAAAAGCATTTTAAGGGTAACTTGTGGAGCTTCCTTGTCTTGTGTGTGCTGGGGAGGAAGTTATAGAGAAAAAAACTTGCTTGCTGACCTAAAATAGGGAAATGTACGTTGTGAGCAGGTAGGATGCGTGGCACTGTGACCTTGTTACTGACTGCTGAGTTCAAGTGGCTGCTTAGTTTGTTTTTAAATTGCTTTTATGGCTCTTGAGTTCAGAGAAGGCTGCTGCAATTAATTCTGGGGATTATTGCATTGCACCTTGGGGTCAGCATAAGAACTGCCAAGTGAGGCAGTTCATCTGTGACTTGGGCAGCATCATGAATGCAGGTCCTTAGCACAGGGATCTGCTGTGTGATTGATTCTCGCTAACAGCTTCTCATTGTTGTAAGGACCTTTTACAGCCTTCTGGTGGTCTTTGCTTTGTATGAAGTGCGTGGACAGCTTAGTCAGTTAATATGCAGTAACTTAGCTGTTTTTAGTTTTGCACAGTTGAGGAAATCTTCACTGGAGCACAAAATATTTTGAAAATCAGAACACTAGAAACATAATTTGTCACTTGTGCACCCTCTTCTCTAAATTGCTTAAATATTGTATTGATTGAGCTCTAGTTGTACTTCTCAACTGGCAACGTGATTCTTCTTTTGCCATTCAAAGTCTCTGCTTGTTTTTTAGTATGTATTTTGTATGTGAAGTATTCATACTCTTTATCCTTCATATTCACCAGCTGCTATTAATCCTGAGTGAAGTAAGATTTTGGTGCTATTTTCAACAAAATGGAATGTTTTCAAAATATGTATTGACAGAGGTCTATCAAGTGATATCAAATGTCTACTGTCTCTTCCTGATGTTGATGGTACTGAGTAATGACACTGATCCCTCTGAAGTTGTTTAGTTATTTAATAAAGCTCCCATGTTACAAAGTAGATATCCCCTTCTTAGTATGCTGGAACTTCTAGTAACTCTTTTTTTTATGTATTTGAGTAACTTCAGGAGTCTCTTTCTTGTTGTTTAGCTAGCAACTATGCCTGTTCAATTGCTAAAGTTCATTAAAGGAAAACTTGAGACTCAACTACCAAGCCACTTGCAGAGAGAGGATTTAAAACAATTGCAAACGGGACTTGACCACAGCAACAAATATTTCCAGGTAACTTACGAGCAAACAAAATCTCTTTTTGCCTTCAAATAACTCCTGTGTAATTTGTAAAGTGTCTCTGTATTTCAGCTGTGTTGGTGACTTACTGGTACTGATTCTGAGCGCTGCTATCCTCCTTATAGGTCATGTTTCTCAGTTCTGACCATTAAAGCGGTTTTCCTTTCTTGTATGAAGCAATTCAGTATCTAGTTTTATGAAAAGGTATCTCTGTAGTAACTGTCTGCACCAAGATGCTATTAGATTTATTAATTATTATCAATTGTGTATTATATATCTCTAGGAGTCCCAAATGTATTTCAGAGTTGAAGTACAGCTCTGATGAAATGCAGAAGTAGTATTTTTATTCCTAAAATAAATATACTGTGTAAAATGCAACATTGGTTCTTGAGAGTTTTCTTTCTCAACCTGTTTAATTTTTTGCACGTATGCTACAGAAAATCCTGTTTATCATCTTTGGTACTTAAGAGGCAAAAAGTCATCATTATCCCAAGCTTATCTTCTGACCAGAATGAAAACAAATGCTGGAGAAAACCTTAGGTAGCTTACATCTTAAAGAAAATGGCACAAATATTTTAAGAACATGAACTGAACCAATTTAGTGGTGTTTATTTATTTATTTATTTTGAATGTAAAAAGAGCATCTTGCTTCCCCACCCGTGTATTCCCAGGACTAGCCTTAGTGCTTTTCCGACCTTGTGCTGAGTCAGTTCAGGGAAATAAATGGCACAAGACTAATCATATTAGCAGAGAGAGGGTAGTTTTCACCTATTCTTGTTCTCTAGACAGATTCATTATGGTGTCAAAGAGATGCCAGTCTTATTGCAAATAGATAAATTAGAAAGGAGCAAAACTGCCTTTTTTGGAAGCACAGCAGCAGAGTGTAATAGAAGGTGGCATGATGACATAAATGAGTAAAAGTGACCCAGTCTCCCTTAGATCTTGTAAAGTGACACATGGAATTATCAATAAAGGGTGCTGCTTGTAAGCAGGGTTTTTATTCCTCAGGATATAGTTTTCTGTCCTCATTCACCTACAGGGCATGTAGGCTTTCCTACTTTTAAAAGCTATTTCTGTAAGCACAGTTGGACACTGAGGGATTCTTGTTTGCAGAGAAAATACTGAAGTAGACAGAAACAGATGCTGAATTAGAAAATGATTCTGACAAAGTAAATGTTTCCAATAGGTAAGCAGAAGGATTATTAACAGACTAAGCATACAGGTGATGTTGTAGCCTGTTGCTGAAAGTGTATAGAATCTTTCTCAGAATTTTGTTTGAAGAAAACTTCATGTTGCATGGATTAGTAGGTGACTGAAACAGCTTGGCATAAAAACACAACAACTGGAAGGCTGATAAAGCTTGTGCTAATGCACCGTTAAATGTGTTGGAGATTCCAGTTCCACAAGCCAAGCTTGAAGCAAGTGTGAGAATGCACTGATGGCAGGTTATCTTAGTGATGGCACAGCATGCTGTTACTCCAGAGTTTCAAGGAAGTCAAGTTCTGATATGAGGAGGAAAGAAGTATAAAGAAAGATTTTATGAACTGTGTTCTTGGTAAGATATAAAAAAAATCACCCTCAATGCTTCTCTCTGGCATCTGTATTTCAGTACTTTCATTCCTCTGAAAATTTTTGGTTTCTAGCTTCCTTCTGAAGAATATAGAATTTAATCTAAATTTATGGGAAAATGGTACAAGTAAAGTCCTTACCTCCTCATTCGAGCTGTGCCCTGACTGAACCTGATGCCACCTCCTGTTTACTTATTATCCTTTGGACTTTACCCTGGCAGCTGAACCCAAAGTTGAGAATGTGCTGTCATGTCCCTAGAGCACTGCTACAGCTGCCAAGTCAGCTGTTGGACCAGACTGAGAAACTAGGTTGTGGCAAGGAGGGAGACAGATTCACTGGAGGCAACGCACATAGTCAGTGTGAGGGTGAGTCTAGTGGCATATGGAGTGAGGAGGGATTTGGAAGAAGTTTGTCGAGTTTTGATGTACAGTGCAAGATTTGCAGGGGAGGATTGAATTTGAGCAAGTTTTTCCAGGGCAAATTTTACATAAGTTTGGAGCCCAGGAGTTTTAGGTGAATTAACATAGCAGTGGGTAGTATTTCTGCTGGGGAAAAGGATTAGTGAGTAGGTGTTCAGGATATAAAGAAAACTGATGGGGGCAGGCAGTTCTATATAAGAATGGGGTCCCAGAATCTGAGAAATCATTTGAAGATACTGGGACGTAGGAGGAAAAAAGTGGAAAGTAAAAATGGTCAAAAAGCAGAGTACCATTCTCATAAATGTATGCTATTCTTTAGTGGATTGAGTATTCTTCACTAAAAGAACATAGTGTTCCTGAAATGATTTGGTTTTATTGCAGACATCATTACAAGAACAAATCTGTAGAATTTCTTTTACTGGTGAGTACAGTTGAGGACAAATAATTGCAGCAAGAACAATTGTACCTAGTAATTGCAAACCTAAAGTTGTGATTTTGAGGATGAAAACCTAAATATTCATACACAGATATCAAAACATTGGTCTGTGGATGCTGATTGTTAAAATAAATATTTGATACTTTAGTCCCTCTACAAAATGCAGCCGTTCTCCCTGTGAAAAGCAGGGGCTTAACTGCCTAAGACACGTAGTTGTAGATCTTTGACCTTTATTTTGGTCTAAATTATTCCTACTGTCTGAGAAGCAATAAAGCAATATGATAAATATTAAATTCAGTTTAACATAGGGTGCTTCGTTTATTTTACTATAATAAAACTCATATGATTTGGGTTGGAAATAGAGAATTTGTGAATTTTAATACTTTATAGAACATAGTCAAATAAGTTATGGATTTTATTTGGATTCTTCCTCAGTTAATTTGTTACTGTAGTGTTAATGTTACTGAAAAGCCTCTACAATAAAAATTCACTGCTGTGTATTTTATCCTAATGTGGTTTAAGAGGTGTTTACTAACATTTAAATCATGTTTCCCACAGAATATGTGCATTATAAGATCACAGTGATTTACCTGACTGTTGTCTTAGTGTTGCCTTTGTGCATTTATAGATGATTGGATCTGCATTCTCCTTACAAGAACCTTCTTATTTTATTTGCTGTGTTGTTTTATAGTTCTCTTGAATGTTCACAGACTCAGTTTTCAAATTTATATCTTTTTCTTCATTGAACCAATCTCTATGCTTTTATCTTTGAGGTAGATACAGTGCTTTATCTACCATACTGTGTGGAAATACATTTGACTGATATCTTTGTTTCTGCTGAAGATGAAACTTTATTGATGAGATGCCATGTTTCTAAAAAGAAAAATATGTGTGTGTGTATATATATGTGTGTGTGTGTATATATATGTATGCATATACATGCACACACACACACACATATATATATATAAATGCAATACATTTCTTCCAGAGAAAAGTTAACAAAAATTGCTACAATTTGCTTCATTGCAACTTCACTGTAATAACATCTGTACACACACATGTACATTGCCATCTTTTGGAGCATTCCTGTTATTGATAAACCAATATATTGCTGAGTTTCCAAGTTTTGAGATGCATTCTTTGTCATCCCAACTATAACTTTTTTAATATTACAGAATATTGTTTATCTCTGCATCTTATATCTCTTAACTGTGGTTTCATTATGTTGTAATCCTTTGCCAATATTTTGAGGAATTGCTGTATTTTATAAGATTTTGAATGCTCTATTTATTTTAGCAACTTTTTAGCCTTTGTGCAAGAAATGTAACTTTGTGTTAGTGATGTAATGGAAATACCTTTTTACTGCTACAGTTTCTCTTTAGTATCCAGACCACAGCAACTAAGTAATTCAGACTTGTACTGTTCCAAGCATACAGATTCGTTATGGGTTTTTTTTGTTTGTTTTTTTGTTTTTTTTGTTTTTTAAAGCTTATAAACTTTTCAGCTGTTATCAGTGTTTCTGTAACCTATAGGTTGTATGATCCCAGTTCCTGTATTTATACATATATATTTAATTTTGTTTTTACTTTTTAGGGAATAGTTATTCTTTCCTACCCACTAACAAAGCTTGGAGATGGTACAGACTTCTTCAAGATTGTTCTTCAAGGTACTTCATGTAAATACACTTATGGTTTTGCTGGACTTCTCAGCTTTTTTTTTTTTCTTTTTTTTTTTTTCGTACGGTCCCACCACTAATGCTTACTTTGTTTAGCGTTCAGTAAAATTTTCATACTTGAAACATACCCTAGATATGTTAACTCCCCATAAAATAAAAAATTGATTATTTTAAACTATAAGTTACTGGAAGTGATATGGACTTTGGATTTTCAGTTGACTTCCTGTTACAGAATCTTTTGAAATACTTTTCTGAAAATTCATTAGTTATGAGTACAGCATATTTTTAAATCTCTTATCAGAGAAGTCTAAGAAAAATACGCAGTTAACAGCCGTTATATGCTATGTCAGTACACATTTGATATGGAGCAGTGAGCTAATTAACAGTACATGTATTGCATTGTTTTAAACTAAGCAGTTCAGAAAGGGATTTTGAGATGGTTTTGAGGAACTTGCCATTTCCTTGAGCTGCTTTCTATTAGGGAATCACCACTTGCTCCTTATGAACCTTTTTGATTATAGAAATTCTGTGTGACCCAAATGTAGGCTAGAGAGTCCAGGTCCTACCTGGAAGTAGTGCTTGTGATAAGTGTTACTAGAGGTGATTGAAGTTGATGAGACCGAAGTTATTTGTCTTCTGGCATGGAGTTCACAAGGGCAGCAACAAAATTTCTTGAGTCTTGCTAATTTCACAAGGCTTTGCAGGAAGGTTAAGAGCATTTTTATGTTCTCCGCAGTCTCAAAAATAGGTTCACACATTTAAATCATCAGTATTATTTCTAAAATGGTAACAGCTAGAATAACATTCTAAAATAACTTGATGTCTGCTTCAGTCCATCTGGAAGACTACTTTCTTGATAGAACCATGCAGTGTCATGTGTTGGAAGGAACCTTGATCATCTAGTTCCACTCCTCCTGCTGTGGTCAGGCTGCCCAGGGCCACATCTATCCTGGCCTTGAATACTTCTAGGGATGGGACATCCATAACTTGTCTGGGCAACATGTGCCAATGCCTCACAGCCCCGTGAGTAAAACGATTTCCGCCTAATATCTGAAGCTCACCACTCTGAGTTTAAAACAATTTCCTCTTGTCCCATCATTTTCTGCCCATGTAAAAAGTTGGTCTTCCTCCTGCTGATAAATTTCCTCCAAGTACTGGAAGGCCACAAAGAAGGCTCCCCCCAGAGCTGTCTCTCTTCACCTCTCACCCTACTGGCCACCATCCAGGTAATGATTTACCTATAGTTAGCACGCAAACCCAACTGCACAGCTATTTATATAATTTTCTGCTTGTAAATTAACTAGATTGAGAATTGTTAAGTTCTATAGATGAATTTATTTTGGAAACCTTTTCCCATTGCTGTTTTGAAGAAAGAATGGTAATTGGATACATTTTTTTTTTTTCCTAGATGACGCATGTTCAAGGATTAACAGCATCAATGTTCTAATATATGGAAAAATGGCAGAAGATTGTGCAAAACTTATACGTAATGGGGTAAATTACATTCCCTTTCATATATTATGGGCTGTTTTCCACAGATTTGTGTTACTTTTTCATTTTGTCTTCATATAGCTGTTAGCAACATTAGAAATAGTCTATTCAGTCTCTTCTAATTTATAATTATGAACTCTAAAAAAGTATTTGCTTTTGTAATTTTTTTTTGACAGTAATACTGAAGTAGAGCTGTTCTTTTTGTCTGCCAGTGCTGTTTCCTTTACCTAGCAAGCAAAGGATCGAGAATATGGATGACAGAAAAATCATCCATTTGTTTATTAGTCAAATGTCTTGGTATGCTTTGATAAGGTAGATTTTAAATTTTAATTAAGTTACACTAAAACTTTTCTTTTTTATGAATTGAAACTACATGCACAGGTTTTTTAATTACCTATGTGCTGGCATCCTGCTTCAGCAGAGAAATGTAAGGTGAAAAATAATACAAAGATGGTAATAATACAAGAAGGATGATGATAAACATCCAAAAGATTACCTATAGGAAAAACTCACCAGTAGAGAAGCCTTCAGTCTGGTTGAAAAACACTGAGGTAATCTCAAAGAGATGCTGCCTTAGTGGTGGTCAGCCCTTAAATGAAGTCTAGAAGAGGTGGAGTCAAGCTCCACCCCTTCTGGGAACACAGCTGAATTACCGTCAGCTGTGCTCCAATAGCTGACCCAACACTTGACTCAGCTAATTAATCAGAGGTTCAGGCAGTGATTACCAGTTTCCCATACAAGAAGAAAGCTTGGTTTGATAGCTCCAGGGTAAAGGATATTGACAAAATGGTCTATAAGTTTGATGGGAGAGTGTTGCCAGCTGAAGGCAATTACCTCAAACTGATAATTTTGATTAGATTGCCTGTCAGTTTGCTGACAGATAGCCAGATATCAACTTAAAGTATGCTGTACGTTATGAGCTCCTGTTAGTGTTTTCACACTGAAGATGGAAAGTTATTAAATAAAGAAATCTGGTCTTTGTTTTCAGGTTCCTAGAAATGTTTTTATGAGCAAAAATGTAAGGCTTTCTCATCCATGGAAATACGAACGATTAAGTTAGAATTTTGTCAAAGCTTTTCAGCTCAGATAATAGAATCACAGAATATCCTGAGTTGGAAAATGCCCCCGAGGATCATTAAATCCAACTCTTGGTTCCAATAGGTCTGGTATTGTGAACACTTCCCATGGGGAGACCTAATTCCTGGCTACTCTTTCAATAAGGATCATTTTCTTCTTCCCAGTATGGTCTAGTACACTTTGAATTCTATTGATTTGAAAAAGCATAAATTTCAACAGAGAGGAAAGCCTGTTATAATTTGAACTTGAAATTGATGCACAGCTAATTTTAGCCAAATGTGTGAACTTGGGGAAGCAATATAGAGGGGCTTTATTCTGGATGGTATCATGTGCAGGTCAAAGGGTATTAAGTTTTACAGGAGGTTAGATTCTACTGTGAATCAAAGCCTGGTTTTGATGTTTGTCTCATGCTGTGCTGTTCTGCTCATGAAGAAGCAAAATTGCTTCTGACGGGTTCTTGACAATACCAGGCAAAGTATCTGTAGGTAGGCCAATAATCATATAGGGAAAAAGAGTTGAATTCACCCAACTGGTAAAAGGGACCTCTGGCCATGCAGTGCTCCTTCCCAGGAAGCAGCCTAGATCAAAGAGATGCTCTCCCTTCAGTGGATAGTCATCATGTGAGCCTAGAGTGGTTCTGCCCTGTGTCCATGCCTCCCAGTCACATGAAGAGCACAGGTGCAAACAGTCTGCCTGTGCTACCTGGGACAGTCACACCCCTACACCAGGTGCTTAATCACCCTGACTTAACAGTTCGCTTATACATGCATAAGAAACATACCTTGGTGATCAACAGTGATTTTGGGACAGAAGATCTTTCTTTTGCAAATCTTAGGTTTGTTGGTGAAATAAAAACTGTCAGTCATTATACAGATTCCAAGAATTTCGGCAGTAATTCCTGGTGGGAAGGTCTTTGAATTAATTTGCTAAATATACAGCATGCAACATTTTTAGATATGAGGAACAGATCGTGTTTATTGTCCTGATTAAAACACACACAAAAGGCCCTGAACAGCAATGAGAGGATAGAAAGATTGGTCCCAGAGAGTGCTGTGCGGCAACAACTCTTAGAAACCCTTCAAATAATTGTAACCACCAGTGATCTATCACTGTTCACAAAAAAAATAATCAATTTATTATCAACCTGTGTACACACTTGAGTCTATGTAATACTAAAGTTTCTCCTGACAAAGGAGAACAAGTCAAGTCAGCTCTACAGAGCTGCAGTCCTGATTCAGCAGCCAAGTCCCACAGCCCTGTGCTTCCTGTAATCGTAACAAAATGCTGAAACAGGAATAATGCATGAAGGTTAATTGCACTCTTGAAGAAGCACCATGAAAGAGCATCAGCAACAGAGAAACGAAAAATGTGCTGTACCTGTTTTCTGCCTAAAAAACTAACTTTCCTGAAGTTTGTGTTTCTTGTGTATTGTTTCTGTTTGTAAATGTAAAGAATGAAACAACTTCAATATATTTTAGCTGGATAGTTTGTTTCAGGTGCAGAGAATATTAATCCATCTAATTGTTTTTACCTGTTTTGTTTAACTCTGTACATCTAACACTTAGATGACTTGCATGTTGTAGTCAAAATACACATTAATTATTCATTAAAAACTTCAGAAAGCACTTTTGGTAAAAGCTTGGATAAAAAGGACACCAAATCTAATATGATAGTTCTCAGGTGTGTTTGTATGTGTGTGGAAGGTTTTACAAGAGTGGGTATGTTGGAACATACTACCATATTGTACTGGCCTGAAAAGAAAGTGGTTGACTCTAAATGAGCTTCGTTTTGTATCATAGCTTGTAGTATTGTATTTCTTTTGGTTTGAAATAAATTTCTTATTTATGTCTGTCTCCTAAATGTGTTTTCCTTCATCTGTCTTCTCTCTTATTTATTTATTTATTTATTTATTTTTGTAAGGTTGCTACTAAAATGTGAGCTTCTGCGGGGACTTAAATCTTTTACTGCTGAAGTAATTCTTTTTCTTCTTTGCTTTGTGACATGTGAGGAATTTTATACTAAAATGAACATGCAGCAGCAAATGAATTTGCTTCTTTTGCCAGAAGATTAATGGGTCACCACAGAAGTTTGTGGTATCTCTTGCTACCCAAAATTTAGTCATTTACTTAACTGTGTTGGACCCCTAAGGAATAAATTGGAGGATATTGATCCAACTAAATTGAAAGTATCTACAAGAAGACTCTCTTTGAAGTGTGGCTGTAATACAGTAACAAACAACCACTGAGACAGGAATGTTTTCTTAATATTAATCAGATGTATGCCTGCTTTTTTTTTAGCTCAGTTAATTTTATGCAGGAAAGAGTCAGTGTTCAGTATATTCAGAGGGTAATGATTCTCTTTGAAATAGGACTAGGACAGAATTGCTGCGTAGAGGAAATTAAAGGCAATGTTTGGATTTTTTAAAAAAATTTATTGAATGTGTTGAGACTTGAGGGTGGAATTTGACATTAAATCTTCTTTTAAACATAATGCCATACACAGCACTCATCTGTTTATCACCTGTCTCCATAGGACACCTTTGTGGTAGCTGGATTTAAGGTGGCAGAATCACCTACAGCAAGAGAAGATGGTAGACATGCTTGTCACCTGCAGGTGTCTGAAGAAGCTGGGTCAGCCATTTACGTAAGTGGGTGCTGAGATTTTTTTAAAACCTATTTTTTCCCAATTATGTCATTAAAATTTTTGCTTTACAGTAGAGAAAATCATTGATTAGAATTTGAAGTACTGCAGATTATTACAGCATGACCATGAGGAAGCAGTCTGGACACATTACTGTGTGCCTACAATTATGTAATGTCTGATTCCTTCCATTTTGTCAAAGTAGTGTAGCTGAAAGAAACATCTGTATTTACCTCTGATGGATGAGGATGAGTGTTATGCTTTCTGTCCAAGGCTCTGTAAAGTCTGGATGGGGATTGTGTGCTTGAAAATCCTTCATGGTAATACTCTGTGCAGAACAGTTTATGGCAGTGAATAACAGTTTGTAGTAGATGATAAACACACTATCGTTTCTATGAAATTATGTGTCAAAGTATATATAGAAGTGGTGCAAGGTATCACCAGATCCAAATTATCTCTATCTCCAAAGTAAATATCTACTTGTTCAGTGCAGGAATTTGGCATGAGTTAGCTTTAGATAACTCCTTAGAACTTTCTGAACTGTTCTTGCATATAATAGAAGGAAATAATGCATGTAATGTAAAGGATGCAAAATTTGTTTCTGCTTCAGAAACTGTTGTTTGAAGTTGCTTTTGTCTATATGTAATCAGAACAGATATGTTTTATTGTGTAGAATAAAGTTGTAGTAGATTCAGAAGTGATTCCAATAGCGAAGGTGTTTATTGCTGCAGCTGTGTCAAATGTTACAATATTTGTACTGCATTTTTATAATCAATTAAGTTTGTATTTGTTTGTTTTTTTTTTCCTCCCCAGATTTGTACTCAGCCAAGCACATCTCCTTTTTCGGAAACTACATCTGCTGTGAGTTTATTTTCAGGGCATTTTTAAACCAGGATATTTTTGTAAATTCAGGATGTTTTTAATATGAGACGATTTGCATGTAAATCAGAATATGTAGAATTCTTTTTTTTTTCCTATTTTACATCCACGCTCCTATTCCAGAATTCATTTGTTTAGCTTTTATTTCTACAAATGACCTACCTAGAAAACAATGAAATATAGGAAAGCAGTATTTCTGTGGTATAGTTTTCATCTAGTTCTCAAAATAGGCTGCACATTGTCTTAGGAAATATGAATTAATAAAGGACCTTCCATACCAAAGGAAGTTTTTTGTTTTGTTTTAAGTTAATCTTCCTTTGATTAAAATCAGACTTTGTGTTTTAACATTTCTTTTGGTTTCTGCTGAGAACAACTCTTTACTTATCTAAATTGCTGTTCTACAGGATGTAGTACATTAAAGGTCTAAAATTTGATATATTAAATTTAATTGTTCTTTATCATCAGGTTAAAGATTTAGTACTGAAGATAACAAAGCTTGAGAGTTCTATTTTTTTTTTTCCATGATTCAGTCAGCAAAGTACAGTTTTCAGTCAGTTAGGGAGAGCTTTTGTTCTTTAAGAGAATCATGTTCTGTAATCTTAAGCTGAGAAGAGAGTTGTCCCTTAGATTGTATAAATTAATCCTTGATTTCTTTTAATCCTCTGGCAAGTGTGCTATTACAATAGAAACTTGTGCAATAACTGTGAGAGGTAAGATGCCCAAAGTGGTTATTGTGTTCAGTGGCTCTGCCTATAATAATTTCAAAACTGATTTGTGGCTTTAAAAAGCCATTCGGATTGATCACATTGTTGTAATGACTTTCATTTTCTTATTCATCTGTCTCCACTTTTGTATCTTATTTTCCCCTACTGGATGACTAGTTTGTTGTAAGAATTATTTTGAAGAAGAAATGAAATGAGTTGTGCTCTTTTGTCTGTGATTGAATGAATAAAATTCTAAATAACATTTAGAAAATCTTAAGTGAATAATCCAGGAGAAGAATAGGTAACTTATCGTTATTAAGGCCAAATTAAAAACATACCTGAGTCTGAATGGTGTTAAAAACACAGAATTCTAGGTAAATGTTTGCATAATTTACTTTTTTTCTTCTGTCCACTAATTTTACCATACCTTTCTAGTCTGTGGCACCAAAATATGTGTATACTCCTTTGAATTGCCTTAAAGATGGAACTGTAGTGAATTTGTACGGCATTGTGAAATTCTTCAAGCCTCCTTACATAAGCAAAGGAACAGGTATGTACTGCTTTCAAGAAATATAAAATCTCCTCCTACAAACAGAACTGTTCTCATTGAAGTAATTTCATAGTTATTTCTGTTAAAATTGACCACAGAAGTCTGGTGATCTTTTGACCATGGTACTCAGATAACCTCAAGAGAATAGAATAAGTAATGGATATCTGAGCCAGTTTAGGCAGACTGGTGCAGATAGCAAGTGAAGTAAATATTTATCAGGCAGATGACAAAATTTGCTCCTAGAAAACCATTCCCTGCATTCTTATGAAATGTTGATGAGGCAGTAGTATTTCTCAGAAGAACTGCGAAACAAGAAACAAATCTGAAGAACGTAGGCAATCTAATTTTAAGCATTAGTGTTTAAATATAGATGTTATGGGTCAAGTGATAGTCCACCTGTTTTGTAGCAAATACAGTGCATGCATTTTTATCCTCTTGAGAATAAATAAAAATTATTACTATATTTTACATAGTTGTATATACACAGAACTTATTAAAGGAAATTATACACTGCTAATGTTTCAGATGGAAGTCAGATTTTGATTTGTGTAGTAAGAAGTAAACGGTTTCACATTTTGCTATTTTATCAGTTCTAAAAACTTCCCTTGTACTGCCTGTGAGGGAAAGAAAAATCACTTCCAGTTACTCTTTTCTTTTTCAACACATTGTATATGGGGGTGTGTAGTGGAGAGGGAGGAAAGCATTTGGAGAGTAATCTGTCAATTGTGGGTGGCAATATTATGGTTTCAGAATGCAAACCTATGGAATTTTTTTACATATGTAGAAAAACAGCCAGGAATACCTGTTTAAACTGCACTATGCGTAGTCATCTTAATATTCATTTTAATTTAGTAACTACTTTTTTAGATTTACTGATTTGCAGGCAGTTCTCATGTTCTGGATGGTCAATGAATGCAGACCACTTGAAAAGTGTGGGTGTTTTCAAAGTGCTGATGTGTAAGGTACTTTATACCAATGCATTAAAACAGTAAATGTTCTTGTTTCTTGTTTAGCTTGAAAGTACTTTTTTTCTTTCTTGATTTTATATAGGTTTTATATACATATACATTTTAACAAATGTGACCTTTTTTTTTTGCGTGTGTGTGTTCTGGTGCTCTCTCTCCAACTGTCTTTTAACGAAGGAGGAGAAAAAACTAATTGAAACCTGAGGCAACATCTTAATATTACTTAAACTCTAATAGATTGCCTAAAGACAAAAGAAGGTAATCTAGGGAGAGATTAAAGGAAAGAATAGTTTGAATAATTTAATGTTGTTTTTATGAAGAAACAAGGACTGAGAGATGAAACAACTCCAGTACATGAATTAAGTATATTGCATATAGGAAAAAATCTGGTTACATTTAAGTCTCTCAGCACATTTTGTAAGCATATCTCATGGCATAGTAATAGAGCAGCTAAGTTTTGTGTTCTGTGCCTTCACTCAAAAAAAACAAACAAAACAGAAGTTGTTAATTATGCCTGGTTGTTTGTTTTCATGACCTTCAGTGAACCATAGTACAGCAGTTCAAATATCACACTTCAGCAGAGGTCTTAACACTTTCTTCAAATTTATATTGCATTTACATACAAAGCTTGTTGTTGTTGTTGTTTTAAAGGTAGATGACTAATATGAGGAAGAAATGGATTATATAGAGAGTCTTTTAAAATTAGTAAATTTTCATATTCTTCTTGGAAAGTTTTAGATCCTCATAAGACTCTACAAACTCAATACATCTGGAAATGGATGAACTTCTTTCTTGAAGGTTCTTCCGTAGTGTTTTCTAAACTGCTTTTGTTACTATGAGTTTTCTTATTGTTGCAGTGCGATGCGTTTCATACTTCATCATGAAAATCTCTGAAACAGTTTTAATTGATTTTGGTTTTTGTGTAACAATGTTCTCTACTCAGTTAAATATTTCAGGCTTTGCATGATCCTGGATTGTATCTGCTTGAGAAGGTGCAGAATGCTTTGGTGATTGCTGTGAGTTGCCAAGGCATGAAATAGCACTTGTCAGAAAATTCTATAGTCACATTAGGTCTGTCACAGTCCTGCACTTATACCTTCTATTTCTGACACAGTGTTAATGGAATCACATACCTTTAAGCTGATCCCTGCTTGTGGTGTGGGTGGTAGAGCCACTCTTGCTTCATCCATCTGGATCTTTATTCACTACATGGATATTCTCCTAGATCCATATCTCTTTACGTGTATTAGAGCTTAAAGCTGAAGCTTTGCTTCCTGTTCCCACTGAAAGCAACTGGTACCCAATTTAGTCTTGTTGTTTTATAAGACTATAATCAAATGTTCACTGTATAGGTTACTGTTACTGCAAATGAATCTAGTATTGAAAGAATTATTGAATTTTATTGAGAGGAAATAAAAAAAATAACAGTTAAATAGAAAGAAAGGAATATCAAGCTATTCACTTTGATACACTACTTGCAAGTGCTGGCATTAAAGCATCCGTTTAGCCAGATGCATCTAATGGTTGCTTAATGCTTGAGTATTTCTTAAGTGCAGTGTCACATTACAAATAAGCTGCATTAAAACATCTTCCATTTGATTATTTAGTTTGGACTTCAGCAGTATCAGCGTGTTTCTGTGTGTATATTGGAAATATGTGCATAGTATATGTATGTTTATAAACACGTCATATGTTTATATGTATTATTTTACTTCTCCTGTTTTGTTGCACCTGTTTAGTAACTTAGCTGGTTCGGCTGTTCCATTTTAGACTGTTCTCAGTAACACTTGAAAACAGTATTCATGTATGGTGTATTTTTGAAGAGAGAATAGTTTGCTATAGAAAAATCTTTTTTTGCAATATAAGAAGCAGAAGGTAGTCTCTGAAGTCATTCCTTACCAGCAACCTTTTTATCATTTCTGTGGGAAGAAGTTATTGATCCAGGATGGTCAATTTTGTAAACTCAGAGGTTTGTGAATACATAGACAGTTGACCAAAGGGGGATTCGTAATTTGATCAACACTTTCTACCTTTAAAATTGATTTTAGGGGCATATTTGTTATGAACTGCTGAAGTCCTAAATAAAACCAAAATTAATGCATTTAATCAATAAATACTGAATTGCCTTTTTACAAAGCTTTTGCTGCAGTTCTGATTTTGTTTTTTATGACTTAAAGTGAAACTATATTTTCTTTCTGGTATTGGTACTCTGTGTTGAATGCTGTCTTTTGGAGCATGCTAATGACTACTGTAATAGTCCAAAGAGAAGTACGAATGATAGTGCATTTTAGAAAATGAAAACTATGATGTAGAGAACAAACTTGAGTTGTCATAGCAGTTGAGGAAACTTTGGCTTTTCAGTGACTGTTACAATTACAGTGACAATGCACTTATTTTTCGTGCATTTTTAAGTTAATTTTGTTTTGTTTTTTTAACAAGATGAAATGAAAGACTTCATCTTGTAAAATTCCTTTAACAAGTCTAAATGTATTTTGAAATAGCCTTGAGGAGTAGTCTAAAAGAGTAAGGGGAATATATAAAGCAGACAGTTTACTCTGTACTTCCCATTTAAACCAAACGTGACTTCTCCTTGTAATTTTAATAAGTGCCAATTCTGAGGTGTTACAAGCATCTTTGTAGGTTAACTGTCCATTCCTGGTAGTCCATCACATGCTGTTAACCTCCTCAGAATAAGTATTGGATTGCTGTTATTATAAGACCAATCCTTTTGCTGAATCAGTCTAGTACTGAAACTTAATACATCTGATAATTTTCTGTCACTGAGATGACTGTACTATACCCATTTTCATATTGCTTGAGCTGAGGTGTTGCTTCAGATGACCAGCTGAATTGAACAGTATGGAACTTGCTTATTTAGAAGTCCTGAGCTTAAATTTTGCTCTGGGTGTTTGCAGATGCAATGCAACTCTGAAGCCCTTGTCTTTCACTGAAAGCAGATATTACAGAATGTAACATTTCAGACTGAAAGCAATAGCTTGAATTGCAGCAGCATTCATGCTGCCATAAAGGTACTTCCCTCTCTTTCCTTTTCCCTCTTTACTTGTAATTTTTTGATTTTCTAAGACTACAGATCTGTAAAACAATAAACTTGCCCCTCATATATTTCTCATGATTTGACACTTTAGGACAGTTTCTGTTCCTGGAAAAGTAACTCTGTTATGCCATGGGTGACTGGCTTTTATTTCACCCTTTCTTAAAAATTCAGTCATATTTCTAATAGCTAAGAGTCTCATTCCGTAATCATTTTGTTCATTAAAAAAACCTGGTTTTGGCATGCAGATCCTAAACTGTTCAAATTTTAAACTCATTTGCATTGTTGAAGAATGATTCTGTTATTCATTTTGTTAGGAAAATTCAGCCAGTAAACTGTTGTCAATACTTTGGATTTACTTTCAAAACAGTTTTAATCCTTCACTGCTTAAAATGTTCTTGATCTGGATGTGGTACAATATGCAACAATCTAAGCTTTTTAACAGCTTAGATTTTATGCATCTGTGGCTTTTTTTCATTAAGGTCTTCAGTCAGAAACAGCAGAAGTTTTTTTTGTGTGTAATAAAATTCCAAGCCAATTAGCACTTAATCACATTGAAGAAATTAACTGAATTGTTCATCATTCCCTTTAATGCTTAACAGGAATCTTCAACCATCACAAAACAGCTGTGGTGAGAAGGGACCTATAAAGGTCATCTTATGCAACATGTCCTCCCAACCCACCTGAAGCTGTTTGCCCAGGGCTGTGTCTGGATGGCTTTTGAGTATCTCCAAATATGGGGGTGTATATCAAGCAAGATAAACCATTTTAAAAGGTTAAAGCTTTCTTTCCTAGTATATTAGTGTGCCAAGCTTTAGATCTGTTTTGCCTGATTTCTGAAAGGAAAAGGGCCCTTTTGTGAGGTAGTAAAGTATGATAAGGCAGGGAGACAGTTAAACAAGTGTGGTCTGCCACACTAATTTATGCAAGCATATAAAAATGTGGGAATTTTTATGCCAGCAGGGTTATCTGGTGGAGGTCTTCTTGGTTGGGAGACAATCTTGAGAAACAAACCTCAGTCACTAACTGGCAGAGTAACACACTACAGACATCACTTGCTGCTGATCAGTTTGTGAACTGGGGACCCCAAGCTGCAGAGCTCTGTAAATTCATGGGGAAATGCTAGGGAGGTGGGAGCTCAAGGAATTTGGAGGAAATAAATAGAAAAAAGAGTGTAAAGGGGCCTCACGTAAAGCAGGGCTGGTCAGTACACCTGTCTGGCTGAGCCTTGCAACTGAACACTGCAGTTTGTCCTATCCTCTTATTTTTGTTAAGTCTTTGAACTCTCAGTGTTGTGTCTTAATCTGACTGAATCTGAATGAAGGAAGGTCTGTAAATCTATGGCTGGAGAAGGCATTCATGCTTTTCACTTTCTTCACCTCACTTAGGTGTTGTATTTTTAAACCAAAGTGTTATAAGTAAATTATCAGTGGTAAAACTTCCTGTAAGAAAAGTTATCAGTGGGGTAAATTTATCTTATTAAAAAAAAAATTGTCCCCAGTATGTAACCTTTTTTATTTGGTAGTTTAGTAACTAAGGAGTTTTTCTTCATTGGAAATTACATTGTAAAAAACAATAAAAAAGCAGAAGTTTGAGCAGTTACATTTATGATGTTGTTTCATCTGACACCAGGACACTATTTCATTATTTAAATTCATCAGTTCTATTTAGAGTTTGACTTACCATTTGTACAGAGAAGTGAATTCAATCACTGAACTCTCATACTACTTTGGAAAGCAGAAAGTAATTTTCACATTCTATATGGAAAAGGAAAGACAGATGACTTTTTATTTGTTCACCTTCAAAAAGGACTTGCTGGCTGAGGATTTCTTCAAAAGAAAATCAGTCTTTATGCTTTGTTCTTGAAGAAATTTAATTAGGTTTATTGTAGAATTGATGTTTTGGGGTCTTTCATATGAGTGGACAACTATAATCACAAAAGCAGAGAGCCTGTATTATATAGAAGGTCTTTCCTGACTGTTTAAAGTGAAGTATTTTGTACTATTTTGAGTAGGAGGGATACTGTTGTTCAAGGTGTGCTAGTTCCAAGAAAATGGAGGTAATATGTTCACTTCTTCCCCCCCCCACCCCCCCCTTAAATGCAGCTGTATGTGTATGAAACTGGATGGGGCGGATAATCACAGCTTCAAACAGCAGTAACAATTTTAGTGTGATGTGGGCTTGATATTTCACTTTGGATTCTTGCGTTGAATTATATCCTTGCACTGTAATGTGTTACCATGTATCTTTACAGAATTGTAAATCGGTGAACTGTAAGTTTTTCTTCTTTATAGCTCTTTTTGCCCTTGTCTCTGTGCTTCTGAACTGTTAAACTTAACCCAGAGAAATAAAATAATCAGTATTTGGATTACAGTAGTAAATACTTGCAGTTTCGTATCAGTCACTGGCTATGCTTTATTCGTATCTGCTTATCCTAGCACAGAATATTGGATTAGATGGTACTTAATACTTGACATTGTGTCTTTTGTGGGAGTGTGCAAAAGATGCTTAGCAACCTCTAAGTGCAACAGATCAGAATTTGTCAGTGCGGGAAAATATTTGAGAGGAAGAGGAGCATCTATTTCATGGAAATACATCAATTTTTATTTCTGTAGGAAAACTAGTTTTATTTTTTCTCTTAGTAAGCCTTCAGTGATTTTTGCTCTTTGAACAGTCATTCAAAACAATAGAGAATCTAAACTTTTAAGTTTAAATGATAGCAAGATTTAGGAATGTATATGCTGGATACAGTGGAGTATTTCTTTTGAAGGCACAGTAAGTGTACAAACAAGCATATATTCTAATTCAGTCTAACATATCTGTTGTCTTCAAGTTTGGGGAATGTTTCACTATGAATTTACACATGACAGTCATCCCCTTTTGACTGCATTCCTGTAGTTTTTACATTATACTAGTCTGTCAATTGTAGCAGACTGCTATTTTTCACTTTGTCAAAGCTATCTAGGAACAATTTATTTATGTTTATATCTTTATTTAAAAAAAAAAAAAAAAAAAAAAAAGGGGGGGGAATTTTATCAGCATCTTTGTTCAGTTCCCAGATTAGCAAATTGGCTTAGTGTCATTATTGCTGACTACCACATAGAATTATAGCTAAGAGGAAGGTGGAATATATATATATTTTTTTACTTTTTGAGAGCTGGGGAAATTTAATTACTGCTTCAGATATTGAGAAACAAAGAAGGCAAACATTTAAATTCTTTCGGAAGTCTCCAAACTCCTTTCAGTTCAAACTTCAGAGTTTGAACTTAAGAAGTTAATGCCTTAGAAAAATGCACTTTCTGCTCAAGGATCTTTGCTAGCTTTATTAAAGACAAAGTGTTGCGTACCTTAATGTATAGTTAAAAATAATATATTAGGATGCAATGTTCTGCAACTATTTATCTGCTTAAAAAGCTGTAATTTTGCCCTGAACTGTAAGTTTCAGTAAATGCCAGCATAATAAATAACCAAAGGAAAAGCACTCCATCTTCTTGATTAAAACTGATTAGGATGAAATTTGCAAATGTTTGAGGTTCTGAACAAATAGCTGAGTTAATACAGCATGTTTGACAAGTTCTCAGGAAAGTTAACCAGCTACCATACCAAGACAGAGTAACTACACTCTCAGTGTATGACACAAAACAATAGGCATTCTTCTTTAATGTGAAATGGAAAATAGAGTTTTGTTTTATGCCATCTGTGAATACTGTCCTGTACTGGACTGTTTTGTACTGTCATATTTGTCTTGTTTTGAATTTGATTTTATGGGTCATAAATACAAATAAAACTATGTTATGAATGTTTACCCTCAAAAGAGCACATTTCACATTCTCTATATACTTTCTAATTACCTTGTGAGTGTGGCCTTGCAGAAAATACTTTGTTTGCATATCTTGGGCAAAGTTAAAGCTAAATAGCTTACAGGTTAATGTGCTTTTAGAACTTGGAGAACTCATTGCATCTTGAGAAGACAGTGAAAACAAGTCTTTTATAAAAGATTTTATTCTTTATAAAGTCATTTTACAAAGAAAATCATTGGAAGTTTGACGTGCCTGTCGAGTACTTTAGAAAATGTTTTGTTGTTTCCTGACTCACAGACCTGTGCTTAATCACACATTTTGTTTTCATTTACTTTTGTTAATTATTTGTAAGGTGGGCCACGTGCCAGTTCTGCTTCTTTAACTCTGGAAGAATTACAGAGATGATAGCAGAAAAGATTTGTCCATACGATCGTTCATTGCAACTAAAATATCTGTGTACCAATAACTTATATAATGCTTCTTATTCATTCTAATGCTTTCATATTTTACAGATTATTGCTCAGTTGTAACACTTGTGGACCAATCAAATGAGAAGTTAACATGCACTCTTTTCAATGGAAATCTAGAATCTCTACCAAAAATTTACAAAAACGGAGATATTGTTAGATTTCATAGAGTAAAGGTAGGTACTGGGAATTTTGTTCTGTTTTTAATGTGCTTGGTTTTTTTTTGTTTGTTTGGTTGGTTTGGTTTTGTTGTTGTTGTTGTTGTTGTTGTTTTGTTTTCAGTGAAAGAATTGTAGAAAGAATTTAGTTCTTCATATCTTCAAATTCACATATGGAAGTAGAGGAGAAAACAATTAGTTGATAAAACTGAGCTGTGGTTATGGTTTGGGCCAATACAAAATGAACCATCATATTCTTAGAACAGCAACAACAACAAAAAACAACCCAGTGTTCTACTGGTGGTTATGTCAACCCCTGAATAACATCTTCAGTTTTGAGACTTACTTGTTCATGCATATTGTAAATAACTAAATAGAGACAGAAGCTAGCTAACCTGTTCCTGTTTAACGTGAAGCTTCTTTAAAGGCTTCTTCATGTATAATTAAAGTAGAATTAAGCTATAATTAGGTTTTGATGCTTGTGTTGCTTATCAGTACCCGATGTGTTGTCAGTCTTGGAAGTTCATTGATTTTTTCAGACAGGAAAGTCTAATGCTTAATTTCAAATTCTGTCTGAATCCTGTAGGATAAGCATTACAAATGTACTGGCTTCTGAAATTCAGTGGAGGTAGAAACATGTTTCTTGCATCTGAAGTGAAACTGTGCTTTTTGTGTGTGTGCACAAAAAAAAAGAAGAGAGTAGAAAAGGCTGCTTTAAAGAATTGAAAAACTGCATGGGCAGTAGTTAAATAAAGGGTTATTTTTGAGTCATGGGAAGTACAGGTTAAAAAGTCCACTTTCATAGAGGTGTTAGGTATGCATCGCTGTTATGCAAGTCCAACAGTGTTTCAGCTCAACTACTGATAAAGCATGAACAGGAAAACATTATTGTTCACCTGATTTGGGAACAGATTTTTGGGCGTTGATCTGAAATACTTCTTATCTGATTAATCATTCTTCAGGACTGTGTCAGTATTTCAGTTATGTTCCAAAGTCTGTTAATGTTCCCCACACACTGCATTTTTGATCGCAGCTGAGCTGGTTTAGGTGGTTTCCAGCCCACACACTTCCAGCTGCCCACAATCCATGTCCCCTCAGATGCACAAGCTTAACAGTCTGTCTGATTACATACAAACTTAAAATGATCTAGAGTCAGTTTAAATAGTTACAATTTTCTGGACAAGCATGTTTTGACTATCTGAGAAAACAGTAACTTTGCAAGCTTTTTTCTCCAATCTGAGCAGGTAAAAAGCTGCTGTAGGAGCCTATTGACAGCTGCTTGGAGATGTGGGAGTAGGGTGACCTCTTCTTCCCTTTCAGCAACAGCCAGCTCAGGATGTATGATCGCTGTGTAACAATGTTTTCAATAAAAGAACATGAACAACAACAAAAAACTCTAATTAGAGTTCTGAGTGTGATGTCTGCAATTCCTCATTCACTGTCTTCTCATTCTGTCTTCAAGCCTTTTCACCCTCTCGTAAGCTTGCCAGATGGAAAGCATTTGAGAGTAGCAGAGGCTCTAGCCTGTCACAACTATGTTTACCAGTGAAGACAAATATACATATTCTTTACAGTGTCTATCCATACTTCTATGTCCCAGAAATCCTTTGAAAAACTTCCAGGGAATTGACATTGATAGCAAACTCATATTAAAAATGACTACCCTGGGCTACTTCATAGTAGCAAAAGTGTTGACAAAGTCCTAGAGGAGATTCTGTTGGTCACACAGAATCACAGAATGATCCAGGTTGGAAGGGTCGTGAAGCTCCAATGAGAATAATTCTATTTGTTCAGTATTTGTTTAAGAGAATGAATATTCTAATTGTCTTGGTAACTGGGATGAATGATTGTCCACTTTAATTACATTTCTGTTAATATTTCCTGAAATACATTTTTATGATTACTAATGATGATGTTTCGTGAATTATAATGCTTAGTGAATTATAGTACCGTATTTGGGCCTTCAGCCATAATCAATACGCTGACAGTGTGGGGATCTTTTTTGCCTCCTACCATAATAGCTAGGCCTGCAGACTTTCTAGTTCCCCTTAATATTTTGGCAAAGAAGGAATTATTTCAAGTCTGTTTCTTCTTTTTTCTTCTTCACTGTGGATGCTCTTAATAAATTAGACTTAATGCTTACTGCTTGAGCTGCTAAATAGAGGGAACGGTCATCCAGCTGCTACTAACTGAATCTGTATGGTTTTATCCCCACTTGACTTTGAGTTTTGGCTTGTTTCTGCATTCTTAGTATTAGACAAACCCTGTTATGATGATAGAATTGTTCATTTCCTCATCGACTTTTCTCTCATATTCCTTATCATCTCTGAATGATTCTTGAACCAGAATTTATTTCCATGCTCCTTGTGAAGTGAATTGCAGTTTTATTTCTATTTCAGTGTTTGGAGATTGGAGAGCAGTGAGATTGAAATAAAGCAGGATTCACCTTAGGTGTTAATCTTGTTCAGCTTATTATCCTTCAGTTATTTAGTAGAGTCACTGGGCATTTTCTGTTGACTTTTTCCAGGACACACAGCATTATTGATCACTTTGCATTTTTGAAACACTGTATTCATTGACATCTAATACAGTGGTGAGTGCATACTTCTACTGCTCAGACCCTGTGTAATTGTAACTCAAGTTGAATTCTTGGCATATGAACACCGATGAACTTAATGAGATGACTTCTTGTTATAAACTTTTCTTACTTCACTTCCTCAGTGTAACACAACCTGTAATAATTGTGATTAAAAAGATGAAAATCTTAACTCTCTGACCTATTTCATAATATTGTTACTATTATCTTTTCATACTTTGACTTTTGTACCTATGTTGCAGTTAGTGCAACAAATGAAATGGGAGTCTTAAAGATGACGGCTTCTTCATTATACATTACCGTTGGCTTATCAGTCATGCACTGCACAGGAGGATGTGCTGTAGAAATGTATGTAGTGGAATGGAGTATCATAAAATAATTACATCATGAACTGAATTGTGTTTACACATGCAGCAACTGTGTCATTCCAGCGCTTTGGAATGCTTCTGGTTTACAGTTTTAGTGTTCTGACTTCAAAGTTAGTTGGAGTAAAGCAGCAATTAAAAAAAAAATCCTCTCAATCAAATGCATATCCAGCTGTTCAGATTCACAATATAAACACATTGCTCCTTTGAGCAAAAGTACTTTAATAGCTGTGATACATGTGACTAGACCATCTGTATAGGTCAGTCAGTTCAATAGAATAAGATCTGTTTTTCTAGTGAGTTTCAAGGCTGTTTGTCAGGAGTGGAGTGATACTTGGCAATCTGATTATCAGACATAAGAAGCTTGCTTCCATAAATACAGCAGAATCAATCACAAATCTTTTCTAATATCCCTCCTAGTTAAATCCTATCTCTGTTCTTGAGCATCACTTTCTTTAAGCCTAGTAATACTTAAGAAAACATTTTTTCCATTATATTGCTAACCCTGGTCTTTAAATCAGAATCACAGAATCACAAGGTTGGAAGGGACCTACAATATCATCTCGTCTAACCATCCTCCCCTTACCATACCTACAGCAAACCACTAAACCATATCTCCTAGCTCCTTATCCAGACCCCTCTTGAACACTGCCAGGGGTGGCAACTCTACCACCTCGCTGGGCAGCCATTCCAGTGCCTGACCAATCTCTGAGAGAAAAAGTTCCTTCGTATGTCCAGTCTAAACCTCATCTGATACAACTTGTGGCCATTTCCTTGGGTCCTGTTTGTTGCCTGGGAGAAGAGGCCAAGCCCCTCCCCATCTCAGCCTCCCTTCAGGAATTTGTAGAGTGCACTGAGGTCTCCCCGGAGCCTCCTCTTCTCCGGGCTAAACAATCCCAGCTCCCTGAGCCGTTTCTCATAAGACTTGTGCTCCAGACCCCCCATGAGTTTTGTTGCCCTTCTCTGGACGTGTTTCAGGGCTTCGATGTCTTGTAGTGAGGAGCCCAAAAATGAACACAGTACTTGAGATGCAGCCTCACCAGAGCTGAGTACAGAGGTATGATTACCTCTCTGCTCACCGTTATTTCCAGGAGCACTCACCTCTGCACTTGGCAAGTGATTTCCTTGTTTCAGTGTATTCTCTCTTTCAGTTTAGTCAAGATTTTCTCATTAACATTGGTTCCTTCGCTTCCTACCTGGTACACTATGGAAAGTACTGAGAGACCAGTGCAGAATTATATGCGCACTCTTCGTTCCTTGGCAGCTCTGACCATAGCTGTCAAGTTGTAAAGCATAACAAGAGAGGAAAACAAGTTCATGTCCTATAATAAATAACATCAAGAAATATTAAGTCTATACAATTATAGTCTTCTTCCATAATTCGAAGTTCTTAGAATTTTACATGTTTTCTGAAATTTTTGTTCGGAGCTGTTTTAGATCAAGTTACCAATTCTGTCTAAATACCTAAAGATATTTCCAAAATACAGTAATTTATTACTTTATCCAAATTTTCTTAAATATATTGTGCCACATTCTCTGTATAATATTTCTAAAACAGCATCATAATACCTGCTGGTTTTTAAATGATAACCAAAGCAGAAGTTATTTAATCTGGTTTAAGTGTGTATTTTTTTTACATACAGTTTTTGTGTACAGCATGTTTTTTGAACTGGTAAATGAAGTGTGCAATGTATTTTTGATTGTTTCCTTTAATTTGTGTTTAATTACTACAGAAATTTCATCTCATATTTTGAGCACAGAAGTTCACACAAATAATAGAAGATAAGTTATAATTAATGGTGATGGTATCTCTGTATTTTTCGTACTTTCATTAAAATTTATTCTGCTTCCATGTGACTTCTTAACTTTTCGTAGGAAGATGTCTGCAGTTTTTCTAACTCATTTTCTTGTTGTTTTATTTAAACATGTTGAAACTAGATTAATTCATACGAGCACACTCATTATTTATTGTCTTACTTCAAATTGCTTCTTTAGTTCATTGCTGCCTCTTTCTCAGTGCAGATGAAGGTTCATGTATACTAGGAGTGCAGCATTAAAATATAAGGAAATGTATTCAGCATACCATATTATCCAAACTTGTTTAGACTGTGATGACAATACTTGATGTGAGAAAACTTGAAAAAGTGTAAGAAAATACTGAAAATTTGTTTGACTCTTTCACTAACAGGGCATGTTTTTCATTTTCAAATTAGTGACAACTTTCAGACTTTTACAATGAAATTTATCTCTGGATCTAACGGAAAGTTAAGGTGCAGACTCTAGCATATCTGGCATATTTCCAAGCAATATATTATTAAATCAGTAACATTTTTAAAATATAATTAGTTTTTTGGGTTTGTCTGTAGTACCTTGAGCTAGCAGCTCGTCTCACAAATGACATATTCAAAAACCTGGATGCTATTTTGATCAGCTAATTTTAATTTTATGAGAATGGGTGTCATGGTTTTGTAATGTTGCTGTCAATATTCCACATCATAACATCATGTGCAGTTTGGATCATTAAAAGGTTCATACTACAGTCCCGTGGGTCAAAACAACTGGTTGAAAATCAAGGTTTGAGATTTCTGGATGGTAAAAGATTTTGAGAGTTGTGAGTGAAATAGTCTGCACTGTTGCTGATTCTAGTCTGCCTCTTAAAATAATTTTTGATGTTAGAACTTCCTTCTTATATACTTTGCTTACGTGCCAGTGTTAATTTACCTTTTTATTTTCTCTTCTGCTTGCACCAAGAATGAAATGTTTAATGATCCCTTATTTATGCTCATGAGCATAAGCATACTTCAGTGAAGTACAACCATTTTTTTCACGTTTTCTTGTAGATTAGAGAATACAATGGACAAATGCAAGGAATTACCAGTGCAGGATTTGCATCCTTGACATTTGATGGAACTGTAGGAGCTCCAGTAGTTCCTCGAGCCTCTAGCAAAGTGTACACTTTCATAGATGAAGAACAGAAAACAGTAGAAGAGTTACGTATTTGGGCAGCCAGTAATCTTTCTGTCCCCGGACCAGAAGCAAAATTGTCTGATGTTAAGCCAATGATGTTCTTTGACCTCACTTGTCAACTGGTAGGGAAGGCAAAAGTGGATGGGTCATCTTTTCTTCTAAAGGTAGGTTTATTTTCTTTAAGTAATTTATTATATTATTATGTGGATTCTTATGTAGAGATTAGGGAAATGTATGATTCTGTACTTTTATTTTTTTTTAAGACAAAACAGGAATCTCAATTCTTCTTTATCTAATGTATTTCTTTTAAAAATTTTTTAAGATGGCATTGGTATGGATGGTAAGTGCTACAAACATTTCTATTGTAAAATTTCCTAAAGTTGAGAAACAGTTTTGAATTTTAACCTTGTTTTCTACTCAGTAGCAATTATTGCTCATTTTTCTAGATTACAGTATGTAACTAATTCAGTACACGGTACTCTCTACAGATCTAGGTAGCTTCTTTTAGTTACACATAAACACTTTGGGGGATCACTGCTTAATGAAAGTACAGAATTTGAAGTGCCACACAACAGGAAAGTACTTTCCCAAGGACTGATCTTTCACATCAGCTAAATATAAACTAGCTCTCCCTATTTTCCTGGTTTAGATCCCTATGCATCAATTTGATGTTATTCTGAAAACACCTCTGTATTTTCAATTTAAGTTATTGTTTAAACTGTGGGCATTGAAGAGCATGCTACAAAGTTATAAAATGGAAAATAAAAATATACCTTCTGTATTAAACCATTCTGATACAATATTTTTAGTAACAAGTTGCCGTTTTCTCTTATTAAAGGAGGAAATACTCTTATGTGTTACACAGAAACAAATCTTTAGTGTCATTCTGTAACATGCTTTACAACTGTTACAAATTTTTCCATTTAACTGTCTCTTACAAAATCATGGTCAAATGGCTCGCAATGAAATTTGAGAACTTTCTGGCCTAGTTCTCATTCATTAGTGTGTGTTCAGCATTGAAAGGACTTCTGGAAGGAAAAGCATGAGCACTTTCTTAAGTAACTATTATTTATATGTCCTCTTTTTTTGCATTGTAAGTTTTGAAGTCTATTTTGCTAATTATGCATAGTAAGAAGATGAACTTGTCAGGGCGGAGCTGTGTGGATTCAGGATAGTAAAGTCTAAATTAAATCTCCTAGTACTAGATCAGTTTTTCTCATACCGATTCCTCTGTCATCCTTTTTTTTTTTTTAGCACTTTAAAATATTAAGTTCTTAAATTTGTATTAAAATACACCAAACAAGCTAAAAAAAAGATAGATTAATATTCACGTGCTTTTGCTAATTTCAAACAGGCCAACATCCTTTCCGTACATATAAAACATTGCTAATACTGTAAGAGGAGCCTTTTTATAAATATTATAGGCCAAAGTCTGATTATTTTGTTGATTCACTAAACAAAGAAACAAAGCACAACAAGCTCAGATCAATCAATCACTAAATATCGTAGATTATTAACTTTCTGTTCTTAGGTTTTATAATGATGTACATTTACCGTGTCATTCCGTGATACAGTTATTTTCATGGTTGTTAATACAGTGAAGTATAATGACAACTTTAAGCTCCAGTAACTAGTATGATTGCTTCAAACATAACTAAAATGATTTTTGGTGATTTTTATACATCACCTATAGCATAAATTTTAATATTACACTTAATAAATTATTCTATATAAGCACGTCTCCTTAAGCTGACATGGCATGAAGACTGTGTTGCTTGTCTTGTGAAGGCAAGCTTGAATTGTAAAGAGGCAGTTATTTATTTCTGAGAGTTTTATTTTCAAATCAGAGGAGACTTCACACTGGAAGGGCTGCTGTCATTTATCCACTTCATAAGGGTTTTATTACTGTTCTTCCCTATGTTATGTCATACAATTAGTATATTCTGCTGACAGAACTTAATGAATCAGGAAAGTAGGGTACATGATTCCTCTCTGGTTTCAGCATCTTGTAACATGGCGATCACATGTCATCACTGACTATTCCATAATTCCTGTTCATGACTAGTGATGAAACTATTTGTTGTTTCTTATCCAGAGTTTGTGTGATTATTGCTGGAAAGAATGAAGGCGTGAGGATAGCTGTTTATGACTGATTATGACTGTGATACTAGCAGATTGAGAGCAATTAATAGAATGTCATGGCTCCTGCATTTTCATCTACAATTTAAGTAGAATGAAGCTGGTAAGCTCCTGAAGCAGCTGTGCTCTTGTACAAATTTAAAATAGTAAATAAATAAAAACACATTAAAACACATAATTTTCCAAAGAACTTTCTTTTCTTATAAAGAATGCTTACTGTCTTAGAAATTCTTCTGAAATACAGCCTGACATCAGCCCCACTAGTTTGTCCTCTTGCAAAGGACATTATAAGCTTTAACCTGACAGAGCGCATGCACATTATTTCAGTCAGTTTGTAAGATCCATCTTACAAGTGTGGAACTCCCAATATATCCCAAGTAAAGCCAGTTTGAAAAACAGTAGGAAACTAAGCGTCTAACTTATGCCTGTAGCACTAAATGTATGTTTATCTATCTAAGTTCTGGAAAAGCTTGGCTAATTCCAGCAAAGGACAGCATTTCATTCAAAGGAGGTTTTAAATGTTTCATAACAGGACTTTTTTTTTTGTTTGCTTGCTTGTTTCAATCTGTGGGAGCATGTGCAGGCTCATTATTTGAGTCCTTCAGAATACACTATGGTCTTATTCAGGAACATAAATTTGATGTTATGGGTCATTTTAACTGTAAATAATTTTCCTTTTTATCTCTTGAGTTGGAATGAGCATTTCAGTCATAAGTTGTTCTCCATGCATATACACATGGCTTTGCTCCTTCTTAGATCTTTTACTTTGTGTTCTTTGATTCATAGCAGTTAAACATTCAGAAAGGGGTAGAAACCCTTTAAAAATTGACCTTTGGTGTATTTACCCATCCTTGTTCTTCTTCCAACCCCTCCTGGAGGGCATAACTCATTGGTATCATGAGCTTATTTTCTGTTGGACTAATATGTATAATTTCCTATGCACTAATATTTTGAGTGTTTTGTAATAGTTGGTTTTCACTGTAGGTTTGGGATGGCACAAAATGCCCCTACCCAACATGGAAGGTACCTGTGGAAGAAAAAGAACTGGAAGGAGACAAAGCTCTTCTTCATCGTCTGCGAAATGTAACAGTGGATGTTTTAGCCTATGACAACCACGTGCAACTGGCAAAATCACTAAAGGTAATTTACAATTCATTGTTTTTGGCTCTCAATTTGTGGTCTATTTTCTGCCTGGAACTCACTTCAGAGAATGTATCCATGCAGTTCTGCTTTTAATTAGTCTCAAATGTTGCTCTTTATTGTTCAGTGTATTTCTCATGTCTTTTATTGGAATATAGAACTCCTTCAACATGAGTAAAACAGCCTCATTACCCTAAAATTGCCATGAAGGAAATTCTTCCAATTAAGCAGGTCTCTCCAGACATTATAATGTCATACATACTTTGTATGTAGTACATTCTGAAAATGCATTCTGTTCTTCAGAATTATGTTTAAATGATATAAACAAGGGTTGAACTTACAGTTCCACTAAAGGCCTGTAATTCTGAATAAAAGATTTTATTTGTTCTATAAAGTTCTGCAACTTGCAGTACTGTCTTCATTTAGTGGGTCAGTAATGTTGATTATGCTGAGGTAGAGAAAACAACATAATTAAACATTTGATCTTCAGCAATACTGCCATCTTGCTTCTAAATACAGCAAATTAGCCGAAAATACATCTTTAATTTTATGTCTTGTTTTCTGTACCCAAGCATAGTTTTAAAAACAGCGTTTGCTGCAAAATAAAGGTATGTGGTAGGTGTTTCTTGGGCAGGGGCTATCAACATGAAATCAATTTGACGTATAGTGGTCAATCATAAGTAAATAACAGACAGCAAAATAGCTTGCATTTGTGTAATAAAGAGTAAGAAAAATTACTCACAGTAGTAATTTGTAATCTGGGCATTACCTACAGGTCATCTTCCAGATTTTTTCTTTTGTTAACTGCTTTCATTTACATTATATATAAATGCCTATTTTCCAGTGAAGCGGTATGTTTTGCAGAGGAGATCATTTAAAAAGTTAAGACTGGAGGGGGTCTGAGCTGTAGTGACCATTCCATGGTTGAATTCATGATTTTGAGGACTCAGTCAGAGACTCCCTCATGAGGCAGAATGTATACAAGTCTGGGTCTGAATAGCATATATCCCCGGGGTTCTGAAGGAACTGTCACTAAGCAGCCTGATCTAATGGGTTGCAACTCTGCTTATAGCTGGATTTTGGAGCTCTATGATCCTTAAGGTCCCTTCCAAGCTAAACCATTCTACAAAAATAGAGGAGGAAAATGGCAATACTTAGCGTTACAAATTTTAAATATTATATTCAGGAATTCCTGTTGATTATGTGCAACATGGGAGTTTTTTATCAATTTTTTATTCCCCCCCCCATCTTACATGTTCTTCCTTAACTATGAAGTATCCCTGCTTCTGTTGGATATTCCATAGTGTAGCTGAGGCTTTGCTGTGAAAGGAAACTGTTAGGAGCCTGACTTGACCCACTCAGCAGCACAGGCTCTGTTTTTCTCCACAGCTATGGTACTTTTACTCATGTAAACCATGGAAGTTTTAAGATATTCATGTTTTGTTGGTTTTTTGTTTGTTTGTTTTCACTCATTAGTGGATTGTCCTCATAGTGTTACTGAAGAAAAAAAAAATAATGATACCCTAATAACTAAACTTCAGAAAGATCTACTGAGTTCAGGTTACAATTTTGGCAATTAATCTTATTTCACAGAAAAATCTAAAGACAAATTGCTGAACTGGCTCATAAAATTGAATACAGTAAAATGTTTATTTTTAAATACTAGTGAAAATCATATGGTATTGCAAGAAAGTGTAACTAAAGTACTCTTTTAACTGTGTATTATTTTATTTCATTCACAGTTTTGTTATACGAAGATTTTTAGAAAATCATTTTTGTGCACTCTTAAACTGGTAGGAATTTACTGCATCCATGTCCACGTTCTGAGTGTGAACACAAGAATAGTGTGGACAGGAACTGCGTACTGAGTGTTTTGCCAGTTTATTGTTTCAGAAACAATAAAATTGCTCTGTTTTCAAGTCATCTCTTCTGCATTTGAATGTAACTTAGAATTGCCTTTTTATTGCGTGTTGTTGAGGAACTGTTAGGTTACACTCCCATGTTGTACCATTTGCAGTGACAGTTGCGCTTCTGAAATGAAGTTTTATGTAGCAACAATACACTTTATGCAGTTTTTCAGACTGCAGAAGGGCAGAAAAAAAAACAATCAATCTGAATTATTTGTTCTTACATTAAAATTGTATCTGTAGGTTACACGCTCAGACAAGAACATTGTAAATAACCAATGCACAGAGTAGAAAACTGGTTTATATATTACAGTCAGTTGATAGTAAATCCTAGAGCACAGTGTCAGAAAGCAATCATTTGTTAAAGTCTCTTTAAAGGTATGCTACAGTTGATACTGCAAGTAGACTTTTTATCACCTGTTACTGGCCTCCCTTCAGGCTAATAAAAGTTGTGACTTTTCAGCATTTGCTGCCTTAGCAAAACACAGACAAAAATTTCAGAATTCTCACCTCTCTGAAATAGATTATTTCCTGGGCAAAAAGGACATTAATAGAGCTACAGCTAAGCAGAGATAATGGTGTTTGCTGCTTTTTCCAGGCCCTCTCCTGTGCACTTATAGTGCATGAGGCTTTCCCACTTTTCTAGGATCCTCCCTGTAGGTCTTACTTCATTATTCTTCTGTCTTTTTTATTCCTGTATTTCCAGAAATTCTCAGGATTCATGCAGTCTTTACTATATACACTACTGAAAAATTAGATCTGTGACATGTACTTCTCCACTGGTGGTATTTTCCTAGATAACTTATCTAGTGGATGGCAACCCTGCCCATTGCTCAGGGGTTGGAGCTAGGTGATCATTAAGGTCCTTTCCATCCAAACCGTTATATGATTCTGTGATACTGAGTGTCACAATGAGTGTCAGAGATCCATCCATCAATGCGCAGTAGGAGTCTAGTTGTCCACAGCTGGTTAGAGATTTCCTGCATGCACAGTCATTCATTCAGTAATATGTGGTACTAAGCATTCCTCTCAAGGGTTACTATTGCTAATTTTGTTTTACCACACATTTTCTGGTTAGCATAATAAAAATAAGCATTCATAAAGGTCCTGGTCTTTATAATTTCATGACAGTATTTAATGTTCTATATGTTTAGATGCAGACTTTCTGCTGTTCCTCCAGCTGCATAGAATCTCGAGTCTTTTTTGATGGTGCTTTGGACTAAAAAGTCTTATTTGCTTTTCTAGTGACAGAGTCACGTTTCTAACCTGTGACTTAAAGGTGCGTAGCTGTGATGTATAATCAACAAATATACAGAGTGATGTGGTTAGGCTGTTATGTACAGATCATACAGCTAGAAATCACGTTAGTTATCACATTGGAAAGGAATAATTGAAAATAAATGAAAATGCTCACCCGTGTCCTGGGCTCACAGAAAAAACTCAACAAAGGAGCAATCTCCAGAGAGAGATCCCTCTTCAGTGGCAGTCAGATCTTAAATAGGGTCTAGGAGAGGTGCAGCCAGGCTCCACCCCTTCAGATCACACGGCTGAATTGCCTTCACCTGTGTTCCCATGGCTGACTCAGTACTTGCCTCAGGTGATGAATCAGAGGTTCAGGTTGCATTCAGCAGCTCCCATACACGCGATATCTAGCTTGTATTTTTCAGGCCTGGGTGGCATTCCTGTGACCTGTCTGTGGTATTTTCTTTACTTCTGTCTTTGTACTCAAAAAGAACAACAAGAAAAAAAAAAAAAGACAACCCGGATTCTCCAGAAATTTCACAGTCCTTTGTATGGATTTAAGTTGGTGGTATTCCTTGGATGTGAAGGGCTGCATCCAATTACAGTGTGTGTGCTTCCTGTCATCTGCAAGAAGTGCACAATTAGTGAAATTGAACTGCTGATAGGATGAAATGATCACAAAGAAGTAATCTTGAGTATCTGCCATAAAACATGTATAAAAATCAGTTCAGATGAAATTATGCGATTCCTATGTGTGAAGACAAGCTCTGGATGTACACTTGTAACAAAGCATCAACAGTAAGCTGCCATGACAAAATCACTTTCCAGAAATCACCAGTGCTCCATGTAAATGCAGTTATTTGTTTTGAAGAAATAGCAAGAATTTGCTATGCTAAAAAGCTTTATGCTTTTTTTTTAAAGTTGAGTAGTTACAGGGAACTCTGTATGCAACTTGTTTTTTAATTTTCCTTAGCTTTGATACCTATTTTTAAAGTAGTTGTGTTTGAATTGTCCTGCAAATAGGATATCATTACTGCTATATTTTGTGCTACTGCCAGATTTTTTTCTTACTGTTTTAGTTTCATTTGAAATACATTTTCTCTGAAGTAGGCAGGTAGTTCATAAATAGAATTGCTGTCAGGTCAAATAATTTGAGTTCCTTTTGTACTAGATTTTAGTGATGACTCTGTAAATCATAGATTTTGCTTTAATTTAGATTATAATTTGATCTCAGACAAGTATGCAGCATACTCTGTGATCTGCAGGCATTCAGTAAACAACAGACATGCAGTAATGTTTTATCTGTAATACCCTCAACAGTTGCTTGCTGTTGTTAAAGGTAAGCAATGCTGCCCCCTCAAGGAGTTTATGGAAAACACAGGTCTGTCAGATCCATTACTTGATGTTTGCATTTAGACCTTCCTGACTTTTTCAGTATTTGACAATGCTGACTATAATGTATCTTTGTAATACAGTTGTGAGCAATATTAAAATACATAAAAATGCCTTCAGAAGTGATTTAATGAAATATGGATGGAGAAAGTAATATTTCTGTATTGATAGTGCATCTTGGGAAGCTAAATGTTGTACTGAAACATTACTTTTTGCATTAATTTCAGTGTGCAATTTTAGAAGGCAAACCCAGCATTTTATGTTTTTTGAATTTTTGGATCTTCTCAGCCATAAGTAATGTTTTAATTTTGTGCATGTAATTGCCAGTATTAAATACGTAGTTTGTAGGTTTTTTTTTCACGAGGTGCTTCTGAAAGAAAAAGATCTTCAATTATAACAGCCTTTTTGCTAATCACATATACATAGTTCACTCCGAAAGTACTGCCTCCTATTTATTTCCATGGAAACTACAGCAGATACAGAAAGCACAATGGCACTGTTTTGATAGATCAAGTACTCAGCTACAAAACACTGTTTTTCAATGTAGCCACCACCACTAGCTGTATATTTTTCACCAGCAGTGAACAAGAGCCTGCATGCTACATTCATAAAAATCTTCACCAGCGGAGGTGACCCACTGTCACTGTTGCTACTGCTGAAAGTTGCTTCACTGTGCTCATGTCCACTGTTTAGTCTCCATAAGTATTCAGCAAGTGTTGATGAATCACTGGGTGGAATTTTTTCCATATGGAGGAATTCAGTGACACACCTTTGCTTCATACGTACTTCCATGTCAGACACTGTTTGTCAAGCTGTCCCTCTGCTTCCATCTGTCACATGGCAACAAAGTGTATCTGGATATTGTCAGTAAGGTTTGTCCTCTACTGCCATTCCACAAACATCTGCCTCCCAGCCTGTATAGTAAAATTGGGGGGGCATTATTTTTGGACTACCTCTTAAATTGCTTTCTGAAAGAAGTTTGACATAGGTTTATTTTATAAACAGAACTTAGCTAGGAGCTAAGGCTCTTTATCCAAAAGCATTTGTAATAGTCATTGGTTTCGAGTTTTGTTGTCTGTCCCTTACATTTCTGTTTATTTGATGTCCAATAAGTCTCATAACCACTGCCTAAATGTTGAAGTTTTCATGTTGATATCATCAGGCCTTCTTACATGCTTGTTTGCTTCTGTTGGAGGTTAGCAATAAGAAGGAGAGGAGAGCATAAAAAATGCAGGGAATTTTTCTGGCATATTGACAGAAATGTTGTTCACTACTGTATTGATACAACTGTAAGGAATGCTTGTGTTTCAGGATGAATTAAGATGACATAATGGCGTTGAGTAGCATGTCTGAGTCATAGTCAAAAGCCCTTTTGTTATAATGAACATAATGCTGGATACGGATTCAGTTACTGCAAAATGGCTTCAATTCAGTTATGTCTTCAAATGATACTAAGTCCACTACATTATTTCCAGCAGAAAGTTTGTGTGTTTTAAGTTTCTTGATTGAGTTTAGAGTAGACATGTAGTATCTAGTCTAATAACGTAATCTGTTAAAGAAGAGAACTGAAAAGTGGATTGTTTCATATCATGGTTAAGACAGGAGGAACAGAATAAGTTTTGTAAGTATATATCAAAAGAGAACATTTGATAAAAGGTCAATGATGTGATGCTTTGTAATGTGACAGTAAGCTTTTTTTGTCTGCTGAGTGGGAGACAACATGAGCACCTCATTTCTAGCCTGTTAGTGGAACACTGATGCTACCAGTCTGTCACCAGTAATTTAAGTGGTTGTGGAAAATACGAAGAACAAGTTGTGTGAAGTGAGTGTGATGCTTTGAATGAACAAAACGAGCAGCTCTTTACTAGTGCATATCAATTAAAACTCCATGCTAAAAGCCAAGTGCACTTTCTATGACCCAAGTGCCTGAATTTCAAAATATGCTGCCTTTTTCAAATGTAATTATTGTTTAAACAAGCAGTTTGATACCAGTATTATATAATGTTCTGTGATACAGGGGAGGATTCAAAAATCATGGTGCTGCTTTATCTGATTTTGTGCATCCATATGTATGTCTACATGTAATCTTTATGACCTGGCCAATCCAGTCCAATAAGCACACTTTTTCAGTTACTGCAGATTAAGGTTGCTCTGTCACTGGCTGTTAGTGTATCTAAAGAGAGAGCTGAATCTGAAATGAGTCTTAACAGACTGGTTGCTGTAATATTAATGCTAATGGAAGTCAATTTAAAATAATATATCATTTATATAGTGCTATTTAAAAGATACTTAAAGCAAAAGTAAATCCAGGTTATTGAATATGACTTGCCATCTATCAGCTGAATCTTTGATTATGCTTTAAAAAAATTATTTGGGCGCTAGTAAATTTGTTTCAAAGGCCTTTATACCACATAAGGGGTAAATTAACAGTATAATTATGTCTCTTGGTTGTCTACCTCTAGACCATTGATTTAGGGATTTTTGGAGGGAGGATGGCGGTGGGAGAGACAAAGGGAGTGAGATTTTGAAATAAAAGCACGTTGTGAAGTTATATTCAGTATTCACCACTCCTTAATTTCCTTCTGAATAGGTATTTGTGTAAGGTAACATAAGTCCCTTTGGCAAAACTTTTAGAGAGAACACAAAATTACTAAGTAAAACTGGAAGCATATACTCAGTGTTTCTGGGAAGTACATCTGAGAGTTGTGGATAGTGACAAAATCTCTAAATTTCCAGCATGCATCCTTTTGTTCTGACACTTAAAAATGTTACCTGCAGTGTAAAAGTGAGAGATGGTTGATAAATGTGTGTAACCGGATGTGTATGTGTACCTAAGCAGAATGCCATGCATGATGACGGACATGAGGTAAATTGCTGAGTGTTCATCGTACCTGGGAAGATTACAGCACATCAGTCTCTTGAAGGTTGAATAGTGAATTTAGTAGACAAATTATGCCCTTAGAAAAGGAATACATTGGTTTCCTTGGTCTATGTTCCTAAGATTGATTGAGAATCAGATTTTGCAATAATACTTACACTGGTTCTGAATGCAGCCTTTGCTGCCATTAATGTTGTCTGATAAAGCAGAATACATAGGTCATCCTGAAAGCTTCTGGAGTCTTCATGTTTGAAAATATTCAAAGTCCAGCTGGATGAGGCCTCGAGTGATCTGCTTAAGTTAACTCTGCTTTGAGCAATGAGTTTGGTCCAAACAACGTCCAGAAATCCCTATCAACCTCAGCTATTCTGTGATTCTGTGAAAACAGAGCATTATGAATTTTGAAGGTATCTAACTTTATGTTATCAAATCTTTGTTTTCTCTTTAAGATAGGAAGTTTTCTGAGAATTTACAGTATTCATACGAAACAAGCAAGTGCTACAAATGAAGATATATCATCACATATAGAATTTCATCTTCATGGTGGCACCTGTTATGGTCGAGGAATAGGAATCTTACCAGAAAATAACTCAGATGTTGAGGAACTAAAAACGTAAGTTCTATATATTTTTTTTTCCTACATGATTCTGGAAAACAGTTATAACTGTGTAGTTCAGAATTGGAAATGGATGTAAGAACTGGGAACTCTGGAACAGAATATGCCTTTAGCACAGTCAAGATGAATAGATGTTTGGGAGGATAAGCAAAGGAAAGCAAATCTTTCAAATGGAAAATTAAGGTTGTATTTTATAGTGCTATAATAATTAATCCGGAGCACAATAATACACTCTTTCATAGTGATGTAACTTTTAGAAGATGGTCAAACAAATGATTAGAGGATATTTTGAGCATGTGCATATAAGTGCGTTATTGAGCTGAATTTATCCACAGAGAAAAGGTAAGTAACTGGCATCCCTATTTAATTATTTGTTGTGAATTCTTTTTCCAGCAGTACAAATTTCTTTTGGCACTATATTGTATTTGAAATTCCAGAAGTGCTTTGGAAAGGAGACTGTTGCCTGCATCATTAATATATGTTCTTCTTGCAGCTTCTGATTCAGTTGAGTTTTTTGTCCCTGCTGAAGAATTTGTCTGGACACTTTACCTGCGTGTTGATAAATCATAAGTTTCATTTATATGTAGTTTCATATCTCTGTCTGTGTATAAAAGTCTTCACTAGACTATGAAAATGTGTTGCTGTTTATTTTTAGGTTCTTAGAATGTGTGGACCTGACAGACAGTCAGAATATGGAAAACATGTCTTCATTGGAATTAGGTGACACTTTTGACAATTATACAGGTAAAAGTAATTAAAAGCTCAATTGCTCTTCTTTAACATATATGTATGTAGGAATAATATAGTCAAAATATACATATGGTCAAAACAAGTGTGTGATGTTACTTGTACAGGACTTTAGGGAATTGTTTTTTATTATTAAACCAGACATTGACATAACTGTATCTATCTCACAGCAGAAGCATAAATGCTTTCCTGAGAGGGAGTGAATAAATTATTAAACAGTGTCCTTAAATGTACTGTATCAGATCATAACATTGAGTGTCATAACTTCTTTACTTTAAAGGAGGTTTCCTCAAAGACAGACACTGAAAGCACTCCTAAACAGCTGCTAGCAGCTGAGGATCAGTTCTAAAGCCGTTGGATGGAGAGGTTATGGTAGGGGCAGAGTTTTGCAGTGCAACACCATGGAAGTGTAATAGCACAGGGACAGTTCTCCAGGCTCAGTATTGCTTTTTAAATGGTATTTTTGATCTTAAACCTGAAGCTGGAATATAGTCTGTGCCTTTGTTTCCAGCTTTTAAAATCCTGCATTACTTAGGCATCAGTAAAATATTTATAGAGATTTTTGCACAGATTTGCTGCTCTGTATATGTGTAGTAGAGGCTGTTCAAAGAAGGGACTAGGCAATCCTTTTATTTATTTATCTATTTATTTATTTATTTTTGAATAATATCTGTATTGTCCAGAAAGGTTGCAGAAGTATAAATACGATTGCTATTAGCAGTTATTCACTGCATACTGTCCAAATGTGTTTATTTTCATGGGTGTTGCTATTTAATATATGCATTAATTTCTACCCCAAGCATAATAGCTCTTGACATCTGATATTTGTCTCCTACGTGCTTTTCTTTTATGTATTATTTCCATATGTTATTAGGATTTCCATTTTCCTTTGTTCAGCTTTTTGTTTTGCGTGTGCACCTGTCCTTTTATCTGGTTTTGTGTTTCTACATGATAAGAGCACAAAGAAAGAAAATAATTTCTTCTTGATTTCAGATCTTGAATCACCATTACAGAGATGTCAGCAATTATCTGCTACAGGTAGGAATTATTTTATTGTCAAAGTAAATTTTATTTTTACTAGAATAAAAATTACTTGTTGAGACATCAGCTCAAATGTTGAAGTAATATCTATTACTTACTACTATTATATAAGAACTATTATAACATCAGAATCTTATAAGGTTATGAATTGTTTTCATTTATAAAGGAATAAAGCATATTTTGATTTTTATTTACATTTGGTTCTTTCTATATGTTGAATTTCTACACCCTGAAGTACACCATGATCCCACCGCTTCTTATGATTTTACTTAAAGGCTGAAGTATTATGTTGTATTAATAAAGCTGAGGCTGCAGCTGGGGAGAAAAATCAGGAATTAAGGGAAAGTGCTTATTTGTGCTGATGATTCCTCATATTCCAGATACTATTTAATAGTTATGTTTGGCTTTTTTTTGTTGTTTTGTAGTATTGACGGATCATCAGGATATGAGTAACACGATGCTGAAAACTGTTCTGAACAGCAGAGCTCCTCAACAGTATCGCATTAGAGCAAAGCTGAGATCTTTTAAACCCCAGAAGCTTTATCAGTCTGTTAAACTTCATTGTTCCAAATGCAATACTTTGTAAGTATTCTAGGTAATAAAAGTAATCTAGAAATTGTCATATATGTTTTAGGTTGTCTGTATTTTCATCCTCTTTTTGTGTAAAACAAGCTGCATTTAAATTCTTTAAATGTATTTCATTTCAAGCAGAGATTTGGATCTTAATGGTAATAAGAAAATTTGAAATCATCAGCTGGTGTGCATTTGCAGAATCCTTTGAGTGCTTTCAAAGCAATTTTTCTTAATTTTCAAATTTGATAGGTAATTTTTTCCCAGACTAACACTGCATTAAGTACTTGTTTCTGTTGTGCAGTTTTACAATAGGATATGAAAAAAAAGCTGTGATAGTCTCCACATTACGGTCTGCATTAATTAATAAAATATCTTTGACTAAAGTGAGTCTTCCAGAGAAGATATCTTATCCTGGTCCAGAAATATAAGAACAGTACCATTCACTTTAGCTTTTTGGTCTTTTTTCTAACTTGAATAAGTTCATTTACCCATTTTATCAGGTGATGTGGTTTCTCATTGTGACAAATAATGCTTTCTTAAATAATTTCACCTAAGAATTTCTACTAATAGTGAAGGAAAGTTTGTTTTAGCCGAATTTTGATTAGCTTATAGGATAATATGCTTTTTAGTGCTGTTCATGATCATCTGAATCCAGAATCACTTTTTTGCCTGGCTTAGTCTCACATAAGCTCTAAGGAAACAGTTTTGTAGCTACTGGTGTAAATTATTTTCTTCTTTAGGTGATGACATTTTAGCATTCTCCTGTCCATTTGAAATCTTTTTGTATAATCAGGTTTTATTAGATGCAAATTACTGAGCCAACAAAATGCCCCTGCTAGCCTTCTCTTAGTGCTCCGGGTGCAAAGTAGCATGTTTGCTGCTTTAACAGTATTTCTCTTTGTCAGATGTTATTGCGCTGTCTTGGTTGCTAATGTGAAAATTGCTTAATTTTCTTCACAGCATTCAAGTAACTGATCTTTATTACCATGTATTAAGAGAAAGTAATTACTATCTCTCTGCCATTTCTGTAACTTCTTCGGATACGTTTGCCAACTCTATATAAGCCTATAGAATAGACAGGAATTTGTTCCTTATGAGCTATGTACCTATCTTACTATTTTATTTGACTTTTTATGTATTCTTGACTTGTCACATTTTCCATTTAAAATTCCACTCCTCCTACAAATTACTGCCTTCTTTTTGCCACAGAAATAGGACAGACTTTAAACCAGAAAGTTTTGCAAGACTTCAATTAGCATATTTCTTACTCGTACTGCCATCCTGCTTCAATAATTGGACTACTTGCAATTATTTTCCAGAAATTTTGTTTCTCTTTTCTCCGCTGTATGCATTAGGTGAAAATATGTGAGAACGTGTAAGTTAAGAGGACAGGGAAGAAAATACAATTTGGGCTCATCTCTTCTCCATACATGTTCTGCTGTGGCAAAGAAGTTGTTTGCCTGTTTTAGCATACTTAGCATATTTAGCAGGAGCTTGACTGAACAAAATTCTGTGAGAGTTTGAACCTTTAACGTTTTACAAAGTAAGGTGCATTCAGCTCATCATACATAAAGTCCTTCAGAGTGATGTACTTTTGTTTTTCAGACTTTCACTGAGGACTTCCCTCTAAATAGCAAAATGTTCACAGAGTCACAGAATAGTTGAAACAGGAAGGGACTTCTTGAGGTCATTATGTGGATTATATGCATGTGGCTTTTAAGCATATCCAAGGAAGGATATTCCACAGTACTTCTGGGCAGCCAGTTCAATTACTCAGTTAACTGCACAGTGAACTATTTCCTGATGTTCAGATAGAATCTGCTGTGTTTCAATTCATCCTCATCATCTCCTTGAGCACAACTGAAAGGAGCCTGACTCTGTCTTCCTTTCACCTTTTAGAGTATTCGTATGTGAACCTTCTCCAGGAAGGTTCCAGCTCTCTTAGACTTCTTTATAGGAAAGATGCTTCAGTCCCTTAATTTTCTTTTGTCCCTTTGTTGGGTTCTCTCCAGTATTCCAATGTATCTACTGTACTGGGGTGCTAAGAAGTGGACAGAGTGCTCCACGTGTGACCTCATCAGTGAGGAGTAGAAGGGAAGGATCGCATCCCTCAACCTGTAGGTGATAATTTATAGCAGCTCAGGGTACCATTAGCCTTCTTTGTGGCAAGGGTGCGCTGCTGGCTCGTGTTCAAGTTGGTGTTCAGCCAGGACCCCCAGGTCCTTTTCTGCAGAGCTGCTTTCCAGCTGGCTGGACCCCAGAATGTATCGGTGTATGGAGTTATTTTCTGACTAAGCGCAGCACTTCTTGAATTTCATGAGGTTCCTGTTAGACCATTTTCTCACCCTGTTAAGGTCCTTTTGGATGGCAGCACAACTCTGATATATCTGCCACTCTTTTGAGATATCAGCAAATATGCTAATCTCAAATTTGCACTCTACCCCATCTTCTAGGTCATTAATGAAGATGTTAACAGGACTGTACTCTATATTGACCCATGACATACTTTGCCAATTTAAGATTTTGCACCCTTGGCAACACTGATCACCATCCTCTGGGCTTAGCTGTTCAGCCAGCTCTCAGCAACCTCACTGTTTGCCCATTCTTCAATTACTTGTTTGTGAGGATCTTTATGGGTGGTATTATTAAAAGCCTTACCAAAGTTCAGGTAGGCAATATGTGCTGTTCTCCCTTCATCTACTAGACTGGTCATTTCATCATAGAAGCCTATTATGCTGATGAAGTATGACTTCTCCTCGGTAAATCTTTGCTGACTACCTCAAACGTTTTTGTTGTCTTTCATATGCCTGGAAATGGTTTCCAGATTTAGCTGCTCAGTCATCTTACTGGGGACTGAGGTAAGATTGACGACCTTCTAGTTCACTGGCTACTTCTTGCCCTTTTTTTTTTTTTTTTTTTTTTTTTTTTGTGCGGGGAGGAGATAAGAGTAACATTTGCTTTCCTCTGTTATTTATAAAAATGGAACTAGTTAAATTCACATATCCACACCAAAGAGGTTATGACTCCTGTGTTTCCTTTAGTTCAGCAACCATTCAATTCCTGCCTGTGCACTAAATCTACAGACTATAGAAAACAGGAGAATTTTGTGGGTATATCAGGGTAATGACCTATTATATGAGGTCCATTGTTTTCCCATTTAAAATAGTGATCCAAAAACACAGATCAAGAGTTCTGTGAACAGCGCTGTTTTCTTCAAGTAAAAGTTGGGATTCATCCATACTTTTTGTTTGCTAGTTTTACAGTTTCAGCAGGATAATATCAAAGTTTTCATTTCACACACAAGAACTGTTGTACTCAATGGTGAAAGCAGATGCTCTTGAATTTGAAAGAGAAATCATCAACATAAGCTTCAGGAGTTGTTATTATGTTCTTTTTTTATTCTACTCTGAAATTTGCTATTTACTTTCCCTCTGTGTTTTATGAAATAGCCCAAGCTTTTACTTCTGACATTGTCCATGATTAACATTGTCTGTGTCTTACCATTGTTAAGAGAGATCAGGCAGGTCTCAGGAGAAAACATTCTAATGTTTTGTTGCTTTTTTTTCCTGTCTATGCCAACTGCTGTCTCTTTTCCTGTTTTTGGCAATACTAGTAAATTTTTATTTTCTTGTGTTAGTTCTCGATGGGTGAAACAAAATGTATGAGTGGTGCATCTTAACCTGATAGGAAAGAAACTGTGACACAGAATTGCAGATTTTCTTTCCATTCACAGTGCACATGTGAAGTTAAACTGCAGTTTTTCATTCTTTCTCCAAGCTACACAGAGTAAAATAGGCTGGAACATGGATGTACACATAACTGGATGTTATATGAGCCTGTGTGCTCATTCAGTTATACTTCAGTGGTATGCGATTTTTGTTTTTTTTTTTTTTTCAGCCTAACTGAAAACCCTTGCATTTCTTATTTGTTTTTGTTTTTCCATGGATTGCCATATGTGTGAACAACGCTGCTATGCTGCCTCTGTGCATAAATAAGCGTATGTTACTTAATGTTTAATTATCTGTGTGTATAAATTGTTATATAACTCTAAATGCCTTAACTGATATAACAACAAAATTAGTTCCTTTATGTATTTTTAAGTTTTGTGACTACATTGTAACATTTACTTAGAGTTCTGCATTCCTTTTTGCTAGATGGTTGTTTTGTTTACTTATTAATTCTGGAAATGGTTTTAGGCAAGAAGTTCCAGATGGAGATGCCTTTGACTTAATCTTGCAAGGCTGTGCAGCTACTGCCCCAAACCCAGAATTACAGAGTATGTCCTGGTATGAGTCTGTAATGTGGACTACACAAGAAGAGAAAGAAAGGAAAATAACTATTCATTTTGTAAAGCATTATGAAATGCTTCAACGTCCTGAAAATACCTTGCTTATGATAGAAGGTAAGATTAAAATATATCACTTTTTATGACATAGTGCCCACTCTGAATTTACAAATAACTAAACAAAGTTTACATGTGCTGAAGTTATATTCATTATAAGTAACAATGATCATTAAGCCATTTTATAATGAATGTAAAGCTGGAAATTCGTTACAGTTGTGTACACACAGGAAAAAGTAATTTGTGATTGTTCATTAGGTTATTCAGGTACTTCTGTCTGTTCCAAGGTATTCCTGAAATTAAAATGTGAATATGTTATTTTCCATCTTTGCTTACTGATTTTTCAGTTCAGATTTGAAATCTGGTTGGCTTGCCTTAAAGTATTTTTTTTTTAGTCTTGATATAGAAAAGGTTTTGAAGACTTCTGCTGAAAGGAAAAGGTTTGGAAGGCCTACAAGCTTACAATTAGCTTTGTCAGCCTCTGGATGTCAGTGTTGTTTCAGACAAATAAGGCATCATATAGCATGTTTTTGTAGTTCTGCTTTTGTTTGTTTTAAAATTAGATTTGCCTCAGGGAGGAGAAATACCCACTAATCCTTAGACAAAACAATTTAGCAATACAAATAAGGAATGTTTTGAGTAGAAGAAGAAAGTAAATTTATGCATGTAATATCATTCTGATTCCAGAACAAAGTCCTCAGTTGTGTCCAAGCATAGAAGTGAATAAGTAAATGTGAGTCAGGGGGTCCTTTGCGTAAGATATTCAAGACCCTCCTGGACACCTACCTGTGTGACCTGGTGTAGGGAACCTGCTTTGGCAGGGGGATTGGACTCGATGATCTCTGGAGGTCCCTTCCAACTCCTACGATTCTGTGATTCTGTGATATTGGAGCATAATGAGTGTTTGGACTCTTTTTTTCCCCAGCACATTGATTACGATCTTTTTCCAAGCCACACGTTATTTTAATTTTTCAAGTTTTTGGAGTTTAAGTTTTTGAAGTCTCCCTAGAAATCCTGTTGACGCTTTTCTGGATACTGACCATGCTCAAAGGGCAAATACATTACGTCACTTTCTGGGCAGATACAGTCAAAATTCTTTGTGTTTGTTAAACACAGGCAAATTGCTCTTGTACAACACAAGACTCTATTCCTCCCCATAATCTTCATGTTGAAGTAAAAACTTCCCACCTTGAGCTTGGCAATTATTTGGCTGGAAGTGAGGAAACAACTGGATAATGAACAGAGTCTTTAGGTGGGTCTCCAAAGGGTGTGAGAGAAATCAATAACTACTGCTGCAGATTAGTTGAACTTTAGATGAAATGTTCCAGCAAACAACTACTTTAATCTTCCTTGCATACTCACAATATTTCTACATGAAGTTAGAGTGATTCAAATCACTGTTAACCCCTGCTGATTCTGTATATACTGATCTCTTACGAGCCAGAATACATTCAGTCAATGCAGCTTTATATTACAAATACTCCGGAGGCCTTTTAGCAATGTCATAGTTTAAACTACCCTGTATTCTATGTATTAATCTCTGGGATGAGAGTTCAGGTGCTTATGAAAGGTATGAACTGTGTCACTGGACTTGGAAGACCTTTTCAAAAGCAATTTCAAATATCTGTCTGTTTTACTTGTTTTTGTAATGAGAAGTGCATTGTGGAGGCTCCATGACATTGAGCATTTTACATCACTAGTAATAATGCACCTTTATGTATTTCTTCTATAATTATCTCATCAACACAAGTAAGAGATATATACCATAAATATTTTACAACCCAGTGCCATAATTGCGTGTCATAAAGTCTTGATTATAATTAGTGATATACATCAGTTGTAGAAAACACTTGTTAGCTCACTTCTTTATTATGTGTTGTTAAATAGCTGATTAAATTGAATCATAGAATCATAGGATACTTTGGGTTGGAAGGGACCAGTAAGATCATTCAAAAATCTCAATGCTTCAGTCATGATATATTTATATTTCTGCTGTTACATGGCCCCAAGCTAGTAGCACTCAAATTCATATCATTTACTACTTCTGCATTTCCCACCTCACAGCAATTGTGATGTGGTTGAATAGATACTTTTTCATAAACTAGTAATTTAAAATTAATAGATTTTTGACCATTAGTAGCAAACAGCTAATAAGAATAAGTTGCATTGACTATTTTTTTATTTGTTTTGAGAAAATTTGTGGTAAAACTTATAGAAGTGATGTGAAAGTGATTCTAACTAGGCAAAACTTTGTTGTTACAATAACTCTAATTTAAAGATACTAAAACAGTCCTGTAGTCAGTAAAAAAAAACAATTCTGTGCAGAAATATGTCCCATGAGCCCTTTTAGTCCCCATAAGGACCTAATAAAGTGAATTCAGATCGTTGTCTGTTATATATTCTTTTGACCTGCTCTGTCCATCTTTGATTCTCTATTGAACTTGTTGAGTTATGGAGAAGATAATGAATCTTCTATTCAATTTTGTATTGTATGTCTCAGTTTTTAGTAGAGGTCCTCAAATGAGCATCTAATCAGCCAAGAAATTCAAGTTCTATTTATTTTTTATTACAGTTTAAGAAAACATTTTTCCATTTTTAATAGGTGGAACCTTAAAAGAAATCTGGAAGCTTACAAGAAGATTTAAATGTGTTATTCCTGTGAAATCCAAGGAAGATGATCTTGAATTATTAGATCTTTCAGCTCCTTTTCTTTTACAAGGAAACATAAAATATTATGGGTAGGTTAAAAGTATTTATTGATAAGAATTGCAGTAATAGAGACCAGTGATTCAAACTGCAGTGCTCAAGGGATAACTTATTGAAAGAACCTTTGATGCAAAGTAAATATCAAAGCGTCCTTTCAGCTAAATTGCATTTGGATTTTATCTTGCTCAATTACACTATAAATCTTATATATCTAAGTGCACAGCACCCCAGCTTCAGTCTTGCCTGTGATTATGATTAGGGCAGTAATTTCAGAGGCAGAAACATGTGTATGAGTCTCTTCTGACTATGGAATGTCCAAATCTTCCATTCTCTAGGCAGCCATTTTCTGATCTTCTTTGATAGAAAAGAATCAAAACATGAAAACATGTTGCATTAAAACTGTAAGATGTGGGCTTTTTTTCCACACAGATAAAAAAATAGAGGCCCTCAAGGATGATTTCAGTCTTAAGTCTTACTTTCTTTATAATTCCCAGTGTTGGGGAAGCTTTCTTTGCCATTGCCATTTATTGAGATTCACAATGGTGCAAAATAAGTTGTCAATTTATGGGTACTGATCTCTACAGAGAAAGCTTCAAGGGGTGTCTGAATTCCACAGTTCACAGAGATGTGGAATGTGATAACACAAATCTAGGTCTGGTATTTGTGCTGTATCTTTCAGTACTGTATTCCTTTTTCAGTGAGTGCTAGCTAGTATGTTTTCCCACTACTGTGCAACTACATATAGTTCAGAAAACTCATAAATACGTAGTTCACTATGAAAATAGTACCTCCTATTTATTTCCTTGGAAACAACAAGAGATACAAAGACTACAATAACGCTATTTGAAACCTGAATTTCTCAGCTATAAGACTACTTCTCAACTTAGCCACTGTCAATACTTATACGTTTTTGCCAACAATGAGCAAGAGCCTGCATGCCATGCTCACAAAAATCTGCACCAGCAGAGATGACCTACTGTCACCACCACTGAAAGGTACCACCCACCCCTCACTGTGCTCACACATACAGTTTGATCGCTAACTTTCAGCAAGCATCAATGAATGTCAGTGGGTGCAGTTTATTTGGCATGGAAGAATACAGTGACACCTTCACTTCATGCGTAGTTCTTTGTCAGATGCCATTTTGTCAGATAGCCCCTCTGCTGCCATCTATCACAGAGCAACAAAATGTAACAGAATATTGGTGGGAAGGTTTTGCTTCTACTGCCATACCATCAGCATCCACCTCTGACATTGTAGGCCAACATAATAAAATAGGAGGTATTACTTTTGTAGAAATGGTTATATCTTTATACTTTATGGAAGATATTGAGTCCTCCATCTTGGCAGACCTTGTAAGCTCAAGAAGTGCTCTGCATTGCACTAATCCAGTCCTGTAGGCAATAAATAAAAATAAATAAAACATTGACAAAAATATTGCATATTACACGTGAGCCCTAATGACTCCCACAGGGGCCTGATAAAATGAATGCAGAGAACTATTTGTCATATTGTTTTGACCTTTCCATAAATGAATATTCACAACTTTTTGAAATGAAATTAAAGAGGATTAGCTTCACAGAGCTTGGCTTTGTATCACTTGCACTGAATTAAGGGTATTGATTTTTATGACATGTTTTCTAAGTAATTCTAAAAGATAATAAATATTTGTTTTAGTACTATCAGCAGTATACTAGCACAGAAGCTTGATTTGGAAAAAAAAATAAAAATAGCTGTTCTGTCATTTTGCTTCATTGGGAAAATGAAGAAAAAACCAAACCTTTGAGAAGTTCTTCAGCATTTACTTCCTGTGTTGCATTGTGTAAAATTCATAATAATGTGTAAATGTCAGCAAAAAAAAAAAAAAAGAGAGAGAAACAGATAATTTTAATAACTCGTATTTAATATGAGTTTAATATTTAACCCTGTTGTGCTTTTAGAACTTGCTATTAGTTCAGATTCATTCCATCTTTTATAAAATAAAATGTTGTCTGCAATGGTGAACAACAAAGTGGTGGTATGTGAACATGTCTATATATCTATGTAGAGATGTGCAGACCAAGTTTATTTCTACTCAGGAATGATTCAAAAGCAGCATTAAGGATTTTGATATGGCCTAAATCTTGGTTGCTTTTTTTCAGTAAAATAATTGTTTAAATTAATAGATAGCTTAGGCTGCCACTGATTAAGGACATTTGAATTATTTCTTTTTATGCAGAAACATGTATCTGGTATAAACGTTTCAGTGCTTAGTTAGTCTCACTGTTCTTGTTTTAAATGCTAGGTGCAAGAAGTGTTCAAATCCAAAGAGTATCGAGAATCTGAGTTCCCTAGCTGAAAAACGAGAACCATCATGGGAACCAACTGAAATAGCACAAGGTCAGCTGACATGATACTGTCCTGAAAGAATTCCGTGCCTTGATTCTTAAGTGTGTATATAAAATGCCTTTGTTATCACTGGACCAGATCTCTTTCATCTTGTATGGATAAGAGGGGTAGGAGGATCCTACCAAAAGGCAGAATCTAACATCTAAGCCAAGGTTAGCTGTTCTATTACTAGGATAAGAATATCTTAAAATCTTCCTGTATTTTTACAGTCTTACCTGTTAAAGTGTTTCTAGGAAAGTTGCAATGCACTCTCAAAATATGAACCACTCTTTGACATTGAGAGCCTTTAGTTTTTGGCCTATGAATTTATGATTTAATTAGAATATTCAGAGTAAGTTACCACTGAAACAGAGGTATTGTGTAAGCTTGAGTTGTTGTAATTTATCTTGCATATTCACTGTATGAAGCAGATCCATCTTTTCCTTCAGTTTTAGGTATTGAACTACTGCAGTATGTTTTCGTTATGAAGTTCACACTGGTTGATGGAACAGGAGCATTAAATGCATATCTTTTTGATTATGTAAGTAACCCTAGGTATAGGTAAGCTATATGGATTATGTGGATTTGGATTTTATTTGTTACTGGAATAGCAAATGTATGTATGGAAGTATTCATTCTGTGTTACCTGCAGCATTTTATGGTGTCCAATTGGAAGTGCTATAATGTTATTGACACTGCTCATCTGTGAAGATACTCAAGATTCAGATTTAGTTATTTTTCAATAAAATATCAGAGTGTAGAATATCAAAGCATAAAGACAAAACTGAAGCTTGTTGATAATTTTTGATCTCCATAGACTTTTACACTTTTCTGTGGCTAAATTTTGCTTTTGTTGGCATCCTGAATGCAGTATGAATGAATTTCAGGATTTATGCAAGTAATTTCTCAGTTCGAAATGTCATTACTTCCCCTTTTTTTTCAACTTCAAATGGAATCTAATATAAGTTGTCTGTTGAGTAATTCCTGATTGTTTGTTTCATATGACTGTGAACTAGAAGAGACCTTTCTTTTCTTGATGCTAGGTTGTAATTATAGTCATGCAAATATGTCTTTGATTCCAGAAGCACTTTAATACCATTACTTTACTTACCTTAGAATTAATCTACTTCCAATCTCCTCTGAAATAACTTAAGACCATTGAGACACTGAAGAATACATACTTTGCCTGATATTACACACTGTATGAGTTTTCCTTCTGAAGTCTGTAAAAACACAGTTAATTTAATCTTCTTCTATATAAGAGTTTTTTATCAGTATCAGAGGTGGGTTTTTTCTTCTGTATTGGAGTTTCCATAAGCTCTGAATGTTCTCACTTTTGTTCTGAGTTCTTCTCAGTTGGCCCACATCTTCCATGAGGACTGTAGCATGAGTCATTACCATACAATGCTTCTATTTCTGTATTTATAATTACAGAGATTAATAAATTTCTTGCTCACTGATTCTTCTCTGGTACATTCCCCTCACTTCTGAACAGAACCTCAGCTTTAAGACATTTTCTCATTCCATGTGCAGTTGATTTGGCTTGCTTAAAACACGCTGTTTTGTACATGTATCCAGTGAAAAGTACTTGTCATCTTTCTACGGTTCGTTTTCCTTTTATATGGGGAAATGAAAATGCAGAAGGGAAATGGGGAAAAAGATTTTAAACTGTCTCTGAATCTAGAAATTCAGAAATCCATAGCTTACAGTAGCCAAGAGTCTCATCAGATACTGTTTACAGCTCAGCTGCAGGAAAAAGAAACAAGTTTCTTCTGAAGTCACAGTTGCTAGCATCTCTGCTGGTGGTAACTTCAAGGAAAGGCCCTACCTTCCTAGCCTAAACTTCGGTCCTTCGGCATCGCCTCAGAAGAAGCTGGGCTACTTTGAAGTACAACTTTACACTACCTTCCAGTCACACTTTCACTGGAATGTTGTCAGTTCTTTTCTTATTATTTGATTTTTGTAGGAAAACATTTTGAAGTTGTGTAGTCAAAAGAACTCAGAGAGGGGAAAAAGTAGTTACCTGTGTCAGTTTTGCCACCAGATTATCTGCTGACTTACAGTCACTTAAGCATCTCATACAAAAATTACACAAAGGATAGATTATAAAGAATTTTTATATTTTAAAAAAAAAGATAAATTGCCATAAAAAATATTGAGTTCACTGTATGAAGCTCTGAAGTGATATTAACCCTGAGAGATACAAAATTAGGCAACAAGCATGGAAATTATAAAATCGGGGTTTTGTAAGTGATGTTATTGTAAATAATATCTGAATAAATGGTCTATCTAATATTTCCTTGTTCCATTATTTACTTCACTCTTCCATGCAGAAATGCATCCTGCAGTATCAGCCCTTTGCCATAGTTTCTAAAACTGTCAAAAAATGAAACTCAAATGAAGGAAGTCCCACTTGTGTGAAGCCAAGTAGTGGTGCCCTCTTGTTTTCAACTGACTTTTTTCCCCTGAAAGTGTTATGTTTTTTGCAGTTAAGGAATATAGTGGAAGACTGACCATCCTCTCCCACCTTTACATTATTTGATGATGTTGATTTATGAAGAATATTTGACAGTTATATATACACACCTACAGTGCAGATGTTTTAGTAGTATGCTCTGCTTTCTGAGTGGCTGTAGTCTCTGAATACTAAGGAGTACTGAAAAACAGGTTTTTCAGGCAGTTTTTCTTCTTATATCTAGACAGTAAAAGAGTTTTTGTTGTTGTTGTTGTTTTTTCTTTTTGTTTTGTTTTGTTTTGTTTTTTTCTATTTCATTAATGTCTGGATGATTTTTACTTCTTTAAAAGGACGGGCGGTCAGAGTTCTTGCTAATGAGTTCATATCTTTCTTCCAACACCTCACTCTCTTCTGTTCTCTTCCAGGAAAAGTTTTTCCAAATCCCTGCCTCTGAAATCTTAACTAATAGTTTCCTTCAGCAAAAGATGGAGATGACCATGAATACACTTTCTCCTCCAGGAAGAAAATTAGGTCAGTTTGCTGTTTTAGAGGGAGATAAAAATGGAAAGGATCTTTTGGTCTGCTGTTACATATGCAGAGTTTTAGAATTCAAATTACACTTGGGTAAAAATCAAAAATGAGAAATGTGGGTGTCTATAAGGGGTGTTCTGATCAACCTGTTTTGATACCTTTCTCTAATTGTAGAAGTCCCTGTTGAGGAAAAAAATAATAATATTGATTGAGTAAATTCTCATTTGAAATGCATTGATGTGTGAATACGGTCATGTAAAGGTAGACACTAATGTGTCATTTCAGTTCATATAGAAGTGAACCAGATCACCCTTGTACTGAGTGTCACAGTATGTTAGGGAAAACTGAAAGAATTCTGTGCCTGGGACGTATAGTGAGTGAGATTCTACATTTGCAAGTGCACATTCTGATTTAGACCATCCCTTGCTACAGGAAACCACCCTCAGAAATTAAGCAGAAAGCTTTAGTCTAGATCCAGACGGGTTTTTATGTAGTATTTTTGCTGTGACAGAAAGTAGCTGCATCCAAACCACATCCATGCAAAGTATCTGTGTGTCTCTGCCACTGCTCTAGCCTCAGGAGCCTGCTCCCACAAAGTACATGAATATCAATGGCAACCACACCAAAGTCATTTTTTATACAGAAGTGGTCCTATTGTAAAGGGTGTACTGGATTCCCTTTTTGACCAGATCCATCAGTCTTAGTATCACTGAGATTTTATTTTAGAAAGTCTTTATAAATGCTGTAGTACTGTAGAAATAGTTGTATCAAGAGCTTTCAGAGTGGAGGTGGTCTGGGAGGCTGTTTGCCACCAAACAGCATTTCTGGTGGTGCGTGTAATTTTGAGATACAAACTGGAATGCTAGTTATGGATTTTAATTTCAAATGGGTAATTAATTTTTTTTCTCTTTGAATATTTTATATGTTTAAGTATCTTAGTTAAGATCCTGCTCTACTTGTACTTCTCTCCTATAAAAATTAGAAATAATTAGAAATCATTTAAATTATAATTTGGTTTTGATTTGTAGATGACTTGCCATGGCTGGAATGCTTCATCAAGTCCTATAATGTTGCAGATGGAAAGAAACATCAAGTTTATTATCAAATTTTTGATACTACAGTTGCTGAAGATGTTGTATAGAAATGTGTTAATTCAGTAAGAATCCAATTATTTTTTAATGTATCAGAGACTACGTAAAAAATTCCATTTTCCATTCTTATGAGTTCAGCCTGTATGTATGGCATTTTAGTTCCTGTTAAGGTGAGTGGAAGTTATGTTTTGGTGTATTTTCTACATTTCTACATGCAATCTAATGGTCTGGGCGAACTGGAGGAGGCTGAGCTTCAGTGGAGGCTGCTCAGCTCAGACTGATGGAAAAAATCTGATACGCAGCTATCGTTCAAAAAGGCAGCAATGAGGTTATAAACTGATGATTTTACTCAGAGAGTACAATCAGAATTATGCTGCTTTGTTCATTTCAGTACAAAAAGAAATGATGTCTGATGTCAATAGAGATAGAGAGAAGAAGCTCTACGGTAAACTTTGAGACTTTTCTGCAAGTATTTTGATAGTGTTACAAATCTGACCATGTGATGCTTATCACTAAAATTGAAGTCAAGTCATGAAAGTAAGATCGTTTAAAATTGTAAAATGAATATTGAAATTCGGTAAACTGTAAAGATTTTTAAAGTGACCCAGTTGGGGACCAGAGTTTATTACCTGGGTTTCTGTTTTCAAAGGCTCTCGTATCTGGGTTAAATTTACTGTCAGATTAAACTGCCAAGATCTGCCTTTTCTATCTTACATAATCAGATTGTTTGACTAAATTTAGAGATACCAAACTAATCTAGTGATATCATTGCTTGAAAGTACTGCTGGAGAAATTACTTGATGGTTTTATTTTGCATTCAGAAGTACGCACAAGAAATTCAGGGCATGTTTCTCCACTGATAATTAGTGTAGAAATCCCAGTCAAATCAAGTGCTTCCCATTAGAGAAAAAATCTCATAATATTTACAACAGCTGTTTTTTTAAAGGAGTTCAGGAGCGAGATGCAATACTTGTAAGCAGGTCATTATTTTACTGAAAGGTTATGCTTTCTTATTTTATTTTTTTTTTTTAATTATTTTTATTTTTTTTTTTGAGCTTGTTATTTGGTTATGTGATTTGTGAATTTAAAATTTCACCAAATGTCTTCAAATAATTTTCTGACACTCTGAAAGTTTGTAGTGAATTTATATGCCGTGTCCCCAAAGAATACGTGAACATTATCCATCAGTTTGTAAGGGAAAACTCTACTAAAGGTGATTAGTGCATATTTCCTTTAAAGGAAAATCTGAACTTCAGAATGGAGCTGGCCATTTACTAAAGAGCAGATCTGGTTCATGAAACAGTGCCTGAATCTATGAATAACTGCATAAGCAAAAACATAATGTTATTAAATGTGTATTATTAAACCTGAGGCACTGGCAGGACCCAAATGACTTCAGAAGTTAAGATTTAAACGGAAGACAATCTTTTATAGCGTTTATTGTATATAGTGCATGAAAATATTGGAAGGAGATATTTTTATTTTTTTTATTTTTTTTTACCAACTGACAGCAGTAATTGATAGTATATGTTTTATGTAAAGAAGCCTTTTTATTACACCTGATGTCTGAGATCCCTGCCAGAAGACTTGACACTTCTGTGCTGTTGATTGTTGTAACTATTAAAATGTTTAATAAAATCTTTTCCAAAGACTGTGATGTTTTGTATTTGACTTTCAGTTTCTAGTTCATAAGACAGTGGTGAAAACTTTGCTATTGGTAGTCTTGCTTCAAATGAATGCTTACACAGTTTGTTGCAGTGGAACTTACGCATTTAATTCTCTTTCCAAATATAATTTGTAGAAATAATTTTAATTAGTAATGAAAAAACAATATCTGGTACTAAAGATCATTGAATAGAAAAGAATTAGTGCAGAGTTGAAAATGAGCATGAACTCCTGTTCCTCCCCCACCCTACTAATTACACAGGTGAGCGCATAGAAGTGGTAAAAATGTAATTGAAGTAAGGATTGAGCCTTCAGGGAATGCCAGGCAAAAAAAAAAGCAAAATATATGTGGGAATGTTTTTTCAGTGTTTTCAGGAATTCCTGTATGTTTGGGCTTCCAAAGTCCTTGTTTTAAGGTGGATTAAACAATTGAGATTGGATGTCTTTCAAAAGTCAGTTGAATTTAAGCTCTTGGTTGCCTAAAATCCTGTTGAAGTTTCCAAAGGAAATGTCAGAATCTACAATAATAACACACATTGCAGATGCAAGAAGGCATTTCTGATGGGTGACCTGCTGTTCAGTGGTGATTGAACTTTCTCATCAGCTTTAGATGTTACAGGATCCAGAGATTTACAGACAAGACTTTGAAATGCTTTGCTTAATACTAATCCTTTAGCTACTGAACAGCAGGAAGTGGGATTGAAAACACAGTGGAGTTGGATCTAACAAGCTGAGGTTTGCAACAGAAGGAAGAGAGTTTGTTTTAGTCAGGATGAGTTCTTATCATTATCTTCATACCACAGTGTTTTACATTGCAGTGAATTTATCCATGTTAAAATATGTGAAACTGGCATGAACTGGGACACTGCAACTACAGAAAACTTTCTTCAGGGAAGGAGAAAAATCAAGTAAGAATTCGTTTCAAATAAGCATTATTCCAAGTGTACTGAACAGTGAGTGCTAGTAGTGAGTACATAGATAGGAGACAAGGAAATGCAACAGAAGATAAAGGAGAGAATGAAACTGTTTCAGAGGGCAGCCACAAAGGCAAGATGGACTCTCATTAAGAGAGGCTTAATGAGACTCTGCTGCAAATCCTGCTCAGATAATTTCCTACATACTAAATAGCCATGAAGTATTGTGGTTTGTGGAAACACCCACCTGATGAAGTGCCACTAGGTCTGAGTTGCTTTAAAAATGGAGAGTAAAATTGTGTTGCAATTAATGAGGGGTTTTTTTTGGTGTTTGTTTTTGGGTTTTTTTCAGCAAAGGTCAGAGCAGTGCCATAATATGTGTCCCTTCTTTTCTGGTGCAACTTTGATGACAGCAAGTTAGAAATGTTGCTTGAATTTTTAAACTAAAAGAGCAACAAAACAGAACAATTGAATCCACTGACCAAACCAATTTGAGTACGGTCTCTTGCTTCCTTCTGTCTACAAATGACTCCTTAAGCAACTCAAAGCTCCTCTGAAGCAATGTTTCCAATGCCAAACATGATCAGTCACATGCAGGGTGTGTATTACTGGGGGTATTGTTCTTAGCTGGGGAAGGGTAAGGGGCTTGTACCAGGCAGCTGTGTTTAATACTATTATCCTGGCATAATACCATGCTTTAGTGTGATATTTCATCTTGAAAAATACTCTTTTCTGTCACCATTTACAGTGTTAGAGATTCAAAATCCCATAAGAAGTTGGAGCAGTGATGGAGTTTGACATAAATCCACAATTTAAAGGGAGGTTACAGATCATGTTGGCATGTCACTCTTTAGATACTCACTGTACTGTGCTCAGGTACCTTTGTGTATTTACTGTTGTTTGTAAGATCTCACTGCTCATAATGCTACAGTTTTCCTAAAGGTAGATGATTGGCTTTGATTGCTTTTCTGCTATATGCTATTTTGTTATGTTAACTTTTTGAGTTTTTTTCCTATCTGTATGCAAGTGATTCGCTAGACTACTAATTCACTAACTTGTTTGCAAGTTAGTTCAATTTTTCTGGATCCGTTTCCTGGAAACTGATCCTGTTTGACCTGATTTTTGCTATTAGTATTCCACATCATAACATCACGTGGAGAACAGAGAAGAAGAACTACACGTCCCAGAGGACCTCATGGTCAGAGAGGGAAATACGTCATAGAAGTGACGCTGTTCCTCTCTCTCACTGTCTTGAAGCGGGTGTGGGTGCGCTTCCAAGCTGTGGTGCCTTCAGTTTCTTTCAAAGTAGGCTTCTCAGTCTTTGGAAACCTCTCTCTCTCTTATTTTACTTGATTTATTAGCCTCAATTTCAATTAGATTGTATTATATTGTGTTACCTTGCATTCCATTATCATAGTAGTAAAAGATGTTTTCCTCCTTAGATATGTTTGTATCCATAGAATCATAGAATCACAAGGTTGGAAAGGACCTACAAGAACATCTAGGCCGACCACGCTCCCTTTACCATACCTACAGAAAACCACTAAACCATATTTCCTAGCTCCTTGAGCCCAGCTCCCATCCCCCTGCCCCCCCCTTTCCCTTTTCCCTTCCCATTTGTCAGGAGCCTGTGGGCCCCCTGCCATCCCATCCCCCCTCTCCATCACAGTCATAGATTGATCTAGATAACTCCGTGACACCTGAGAGAAATCTGTTTTTCTATTAAAAATTTTCTTGAAAAAATACCATATCCTTTATTGACTGGTTACATTCTGTCGCTTATTCAAGCAACCAGAACAGCACATATCAAGTCTTTTTTTTTTTCCCATTACAAAATGATGCCTTGCAAATATATCTTTTCACAGCAATCTTGCAGCACTGTAGAACTAGCAATAGTTTTCAAAGCTCATTTAGCTTCTTTTCTCTGGAAAGAATGGGAATTCCTTTGGCCTACTTTTCAATCTGGGTAAAGAGATGGCTGATCTGATGTGATGGGGCAGGGAATTCTTAACTCGTTTCTTAGTGGCTGTAGTGAAGGTACACATAGCCTCATTTTACATATTGAGGTCATTGGCTAATGCTTGTCAGGAAAGCATAGAGCTGTACCAAATACTGTCAAGAGCACATGGCAGCAGAGCAAATCAGAATTGGAAATCAATTCCGATTGAAACTGACACAATGAAAACAAAAGCAGAGGGAAGGGTTACACTGTTATATTCTGCTTTTTGTGATTCAGCTTTGGTAGAGAATTTTATTCTGAAACTTAAGCCAGATAATAACTAAAAATTCACTATGGCGTAAAGCTTCATTAAGCTTGCTCAGAGAGGCCACAAGAGACAGTATACCGAATGTGGTTTTATTTTTGAAAAGTAACTTGTTTTCCTTAAATGTTTCATTCTTTTGTCATTTTTCTGACGGTATTTTTAAGTTCCCAATCCAACCAGCCTCTGGATTCTCCAGTTTAGCCTATCCAACAAGGCTGTCAGCTAAGTATTTTACAGGAATTGAAGTCTTAACTGTCTCTGTCAGCAGAGAAACTCCACTGCCTGGATACAGATTACTTTGGGATCTAAGAAGCCATTCTGATCGCTTCAGGTGATAAGAAGTGCCGCCAATGTTCAATAACAGCTCCTCCATGCAGTTTTCACTGCCTGCATTGTTGCAGCTGGAAGGCTATTGTACAATGAGTTGATGTGCATGCTTGCTGCCTTCCCACATATACAGGTGCACTCTTAATAGCTTCTGAATGCTTACCAACAGAGTAATCCAATTAGAACACACCAGAACTCACCTGTTTTTCCTCAGATCCATTCAGGAAGGTCAAATATTTTAAACAAACAAATAAATAAATTACAGGAACAGTTGGTCATGATCAAAATAACAGAAGCATATTAGAATCTATTTTACAATAGCTGTGTCTGCACAGTTGCAAAACGTGCACTTGAGTAACGTGTAATGCCAGCTGGTACAGCTCCTTAATTCCTCCTTTTCAATTTGTGCTTACTTTCAGGGTTTGTATTGTAGTAAAACAAATTCATCCTCAGATTAACATAAATAAATACATAAATAACAAAAAAAGAAAACCCACTATGTTTTTTGTTTAAAAAAAATAAAATAATAATGATATTTCTGATCTTGGTCTAGGAGTAGAGGAAAATCGTTACCAGTTGTCATTGTTGGGTTTTTTAGAGGACAGTAGAGAAGTAGGAGCTGCAACAGATGGGACTGATGGTTATAGTTTTATTTTCAATAAACCTACCCAGTATAGGATGTATATATATGCAGCATTGTCACTGCTGACAAGTTCAGCAAGGTTATGACCTAGTCATACTGCATTCACAAATTACTCTCAAGCAAAGAATGGAGTCGTGCTTCCAGTCTTCCACAGGAAAGGAAGGTCCTACCTGTAAGGAGTGCTTTCTCACTGTCCTCTTGTCATACTATAACTGCTATGTTTATCTTTTAAAGACAAAACATCGAAACTTGTCAAAATTATTGTAGTTGAAGTGATCTAAGATATGGTTGAGGCATAGAGCTACAGGACTGATAGGAAATGCAAAGGTGCCTCAAAACAGTGTGAAGTCTTGACTGATACTCCTGTTCAATGGAGAGGGGAGATGTCAGTGAAAATGACAAAATATGTGATTGAGAAAGAGAGATTTTATCAGTGTGAATTTCATGATGGTCCAGCCTCCCTGCTCTGAAGACCTGAGACTTTTTTTAAACCAAATCAGGAATAAAGAAGTTTATTCAACTTGGGGTTCACAGAATCACAGAATGGCCCTTTGATCATCTTTATGGCTCTCCTTGGGATCCTCTCCAACAGCTGTTTTTCTTGTATTAAGGGCTCCAGACCTGGACACAGTACTCCAGATGGGGCCTCACAAAGGCAAAGTAGGGAAAGACAATCACTTCCCTGTCCCTGCTGGCCACCCCTCTTCTGATGGAACCCAGGATACCATTTACTTTCTGTCTGCAGCCTTTCAACCAATTGCTGTGGAATCACAAGGTTGGAAAAGACCTACAAGATCGTCTAGTCCAACCATCTTCCCATTACCATTGCTACCACAAGCATGCCACTTGGGCACGGACGCAGCACCCTGTCTAAAATCTGTAGACAGCGAAGCAAGCTCGAAGCCTATTTACTCGTCCTTAGGGTGACCTTAGGGTACGAAAGGCTGAGGGATGCAATTTTCTTCTTGTACCTCTGGCAGTATTCAGGCTCTCAGGCTGATAAGATACTGACATCTTGCTATTGCTGGCTCAGTTATTCTGATTTAGTTAAAGAGAACAGCATGAAAATTGACAGTGTAATAAATAACGTTAGAAAGCTGTTAATTCGAAAGTCTTAGCCTGTTCAGTGATGGAGCTGAGCCAGGCTGTTAATGAGAAGTACGGTTTCGGTAAACAGAAATACGTTTGGTCATGATCCATAGATGGCTTTATTTCTCAAATTGAGAGCAGAAATTATGTGGGACAGAAATATGCAGTGTTCTACACTTTGTTCAGCTATCTGAGAAAGACATTATTAAATACTTACAGCATTCTTCCCTGTAATAGGTGCACGTAACTTAACTTGTAGTTGGCAGTAAAGGATTTGGACATTTTAATCAAGAGAAGAACTCAACACTTAAGTCCTAATTGTGCAAATAACCATCTGGTTTCAGCAGTTCAGAACCAAAGTGATATTTTAAAAGCTAAATCAAGCCCTTAGAAATGAGACAATCTGTTGCCACTTCTACCCAGCTGTACTTCAAACGATGACACTATTATACGCTAACTCATCTACTACTAAGCAACACGCATGTGGAAGGGCTTCAAACAACTGAACAAATATAGGTGGACAGATGTAGATGTGGACAGAAAATATCTAAAAAACATTACTCTCGAGGCAGCCAAGCCAGGGACCACAGCCAGTTGTGAATCGTTTGTGCTATATTCCTCATAGACAGCTATATAGACATAGTTCTTATCATAGACTGGGTATATTTACAATCAGATGAAACACAAATGAAACAAATGAAAGCAAAGGATGTGAAAGAGCAGATATCAAGTTAACAGTGTAATTAACAAACTTGCATTGCAACTACAGAGCAGCTCACCGTGTTCATATTTCCTGAAGGCGCATCATTCTATTTCAAGTCTATAGAACACAAGAGATTTTGATTTCTTCTCTTATCTTTGCTAAAGATACGTAATCAGTGTTTCAAATATTGCTCATCAATGCATTTGTCTGAAACCTTCACCTAACAGGAAAAATTGACAAAAGATCACCTATCTCATCTATCTGCAAAATCCTGATTCACTTAAAACTTGAAGGTGATCCTCGACCTTCTGGGATTATAGTGCATAGTCTTGATATTGTGTGTAATGCTGGTGGGTATGAAAAGAAGCTAAGAATTTGAATCTTTACAACTTTTGATTGTGCTTTGTATACATCCATGTCAGGCAGGAATCAATTTTTGAAAGTTTGCCTAAGGTTTCCAGAGCTGATCTTCATTTTCAAGCAAGTTAAATACATTTTTTATGCCAGCAATCTTAGAGTTTGAGTTGGCATGGTCCTTCTTTGAATGCTAATGAATGATCATTGTCTTTAACATTTTATCTTTGGATAAATACTAAAGTGTCCTCTAGTTGCTTCCTAAACCTCAGCAGGCCTTATTCATTCTATAATTGTGGTGGTTTCAATGCAGTTAGACTACAAATAGGTTGGACAACTCATGTGAATCAGATGCACTCTGTATGGCTCTTTCTAGATAATGAATGAAGGCTTAAAACTATTGTATTTAGTAATAAAGATTTACTGTTTTCTTCAAAATATTCCAGCTGATTGCTGATTAGATATTTGGCCTTAACAACAAAATTTCATGTGAACACAGAGAAAAGCTTTAATTAATATGATGATAATCTTTTTAGAGTGACAGTTACCAAACTATCATGGGAAAACAATTAAGGATATTATAGAAGTAAAGGGAAAATAACTATTAAGTTTATTTAACTGATGAAAGGCTAGACCTCAGTTCTCACCCATCACTGCTGACAGCCTGAACTTTCACCACTGGATCCTAAAAACAATTGGTGCCTTCTCTAACATCTTCACTGAAGGCCATAGGCATTATCAGGCTATGCATATATATGATTATTTCTAAAGATGCAACTTCATAAATCATTTATGCCTAAGGTAATCCATATTGCAACCCAAAAGATCAATTCTGATCATAAGTTCCCAAGCCTCTTTCATGATCTGGCTGATGAGTGCCCTGATGTAGCTTAAAGCTAAGCTTAGCAAAGAGAGGGAAGGAGGAAAAACATAGATGTGATCTATGTTGATGCAGGGAGAAACCATCTGTTTTAGCAACAGCACTGTCTTAAGGTCTTAAGCAATTAAGACAATTAAATCTGTAGCCAGCCAGAGGTCAGTGCAGGAGAAAAAAATACTTATGATTTTCTCTCCAGAGCTCCTAGAAAGAGATCAAATTTGTCTCCACTTCCTGCCAGAAAGATTTGCCATTCACAGTGGTCTGTGCAGATTTTGGCAACATGATTTGTCATTTTAGTATAATTTGATCAACAGTAAAGTAATTAAGAGAATGACTATAAATTGCTCTGATTAACTGGTCATACGTAGGATGAGTGTAGCTTTTATGTCTCAGGACTCAGGTTTTCTCCCTGCAGACTGAAGGAACAATTCCTGTCCTTGTTAATATTAACTTCACTTCTGCTTACCAAGTAATTTTCTTTATTACTGATTTATTTACTTATTTATTGGGGCTGTAGGAGGAAGAATTTAAACTTTGGAGGATAGTACACAGGAAAATATTCCTCTTGCACTGTGCTTGTTGTTGCACTGATGGACAGGCAAGTAGATGTGCCTAAATCCTAACATCAATAGATGACTTCTGAATATAGGGAAGTGCAGATGAGCTGAGTTCCACTCCAGACTGTTTGCAACCAGTTCCAAAACCAATTGCTGTAGTCTCGAAATCCATGTGGCAAAGTCCCTACTCAAAGAGCAGCTTTGGCTATTTTCCAAAGCCCCCAGATACATCCAAAAATTAGAGGCTGGAGCAGTGCCTACCAGGTAGCTCCACTTCCCCACTGGGACATAAAAACACACCGAAGTGCTGCCATCGACCCAGTACAAACATGGGCTATGATGTGACAAAAGCAAGCTAAAAATTGCTCAATAAAATGGAAAATGCCAAATACATTTAAACACAAATATTTTGCAGAAACTCATCCAATTCAAGCCCTTCTGCCAGAATGTAGACAGTGCTTCGCTGGACACTTGCCAGTTGGCTGCAATACCAGATGCTGAAGAGCCTCAGCATTCAGGGTCTGTTCTCTTGGGCTGCATAACCCTGTGGATGGCTCTGGGCCTCCAGGGCTCCCAGATTATCTGCTTCCTACCATGGCATCTGGAAATCAAGAGTCTTTACCCAAGGTGAATGTCTCAAGAGTTGGCTTCCCACTCCTGAGCAGGAAGCCCCCCATCCACAGCATTTTCATCAGGGATGCATTGTGTCTCTCTAGTTTCAAATAACCAATACCGAAATTTCTGTGCATCTGGAAATTTTTATTTGCTAATAATAAATAGGTTGTTGCTTTGAATCCAGTGGAAAGCAGGATTTCAAAGGGCCATCTAGTGCTTTTCCTTCCCCCATGCAAGGCCAGCTATTCCTAGGCCATTCCTACACGTTTGCTTTGACCAGCTATAACTGACCTTAATTCTCATGACAAAGTTAAGAAAAGAACTAGGATAGTGAATCAAGGTCGGGTGATGCAGAATGGCAGCATTTATCATGGACATGTTGTTGTGGTAGGCACAGCATTCATAATGTTTCTTTATGGTTGTAGTACTGCGTAGCCAGGATCACCTACAGCCAATTAATACACCTTCATATTTCTGCTGGGAGACATCAGATCAGTCATCTCACATGTATGTGTATGAAAACTGCAAACATAAGTTTATAATGGAGATATTCCATGATGAATTTTGTGTAAGCATTAAGTGCTAAGTAATAATTAGCTAATTAAAGAAGTGAGGAGGATGAGGGAAAAAGAAAGATGGAAGCACATTATAAAAATGGGAGTGCTGAATAATTCTTCAGTAATCAGTGCATAGCATATTGCATGTCGTGTATGTCTTTTGTTGTTACTTAATCTGGAGGAATTTATATATGAAGTAGGTTTAATTCACATATTCTAAACTTGGTCTATTACAAGAATTTGTTCAGAAACAAAAGCAGCCTCAGTATCTTTTCCAATCTGTCTCTAGTAAGAAGCACTAAATCACTAAACAAAGATCTTGCTTGAGGAACTTCCTATCTAATCATCAACACCAGTGACTGCCTCACATTTCAATCATTTGACACATTATTTGTGAGATTACAACTGCGCATTTGGAAGTCAAATTAAGAAAAATGTTTGTTCATAATCTTCATAAGTCCTGATTTCAGACAAGAAAATGTGTATTTGTTGTATAAAAAAGCCCTGCAGATTGAAGTGGATATTTTGGGAAGTGTCAAAAATGAGAAACACGAGCAGCTAAAATCTCCCCACAAAAAAAACTGTATTTACTTTAATTGTGTCAGACCTGTAGTCAAGTTAGTAATAAGCATGCAGGTCATTAAATAGCTTCATTGAATTTGAGCGACATCTGCTTCTGAACAATTAGATGGCACAGCATATTTTCACAATGAGAGAACTGACTTAATTTCCCTCTTCTCTCGCTGAAAGTTTATTAAGTGATGCATCCATTAAAGTGCTTGTTTATTAGTGAAGCCCAGATGGCCAAACTCTGTAAGTGTAAAGAATAGCTGAGCAGTGTCAGGCCTTAATTAAGTAATTACAAATTAGAGGAATGTCACTTAAAGCACGGAAGGTGAAATTATATACTTTTTCGCTACTATTATTCTGTAATACTCAGCGGGGAGAGAAAAAAAATAAATGTATGACACAACCTGAAAATAAATGTAGCCACAGAAATGTACAAAAATGAGTGACATGCCTTTACCCAAACTCTGTCACTGCTTTCTGTTGAACATACCTGAATAATTTCTTACATGTATTTGTGAGAAGCTTTCACTCCTGTGTTTTATGAGCTCTAAGTGGGAACTAGAAGTACGCAGAAGCTGAAGAATTAGGTGAGAAGTCTGCCATACAGACTAAGCTATGTTCATTTTGTTTCATCACTCTAGAAGGAAGTGAGCATATTATAGTCATGCACACTTTTTTTCCCCACTAAATGTAAGTAATGGCTGTGGAGTGAGAGACTGGGTAACACACACACTGGATTAGACTAATTATTTTAATATGTGCCAGATGCCATGGGTCTGTTTTCTTGGGTGAACACAGAGCAGGGAGTCAAACCTTTTTTATACCTTCTATACAAAGCATGGAGAAAGATGGAATGGTTTAGACTGTGGAGGGGTTGTATTTCCTGATGGACAATGCTCAAGCCAGAGAATAGGCTTCCCTGGGCAAAGCTGGTGAAAGAGACAGCCAGAAACCAGGCTTATTAGCAAAGGATGATGACAGCATTAAGCCCACTATGTATAAGGTTTTATGTATATGGAATTCCAGCAAATCTACCACAGCTTAAATGACAAATATGATTTTTGTAACTTCATTTCTCAGAAGTGTAAGAAGAGTTTCCATAACAAAACATAAACAAATAGAAGAACTGTTACAACCCAGGCACTCAATACAAATGTTATTTAAATAACTGCAGATACTAATTAGACCCACTGTCCAAGCTAGTGTTCAAATACTGAAAATCAATTTAAGCTTAATGTTGCACTTAACTCTTCCTAGTGTAAATGCTGCAAATCTATAACAGTTTCCTTTAAACATTTAGAGATTTTCTGGTTGTTGCCATCAGCAAAACAGCTAGAACACAGCAACTTTTAGTTCTATGCGGTCATGATACAAGCCCACCAGTCCTCCTGTTCCCAGGACAGAGTCCTCAGTTTTTGCATTGTCACCAGCAAGGATTTATCAGGGGATGGACCTGTCCCATTTGATTTTGACTTCTTTTATTTCTGAAGACCACAGACATTGAAGATTGCTTTGCAGCCAACAGTGCTATGCCACTGTAATCACTGCAACTCACTGCAGAAAGCACTGGGTGAACCAAATCATGCTTTGTTGGCTAAACTTTTAGCATTTCATTCCTCTGATCTGAAAACTCCACTAGTCACAGCACCTTTCGAGCACGAAATAAGAGGTGAGTTTCACAGTGGATACGCTAAGGATGAAAAAACGCAACAGATCATGGACTAAATAGCTGATCAACCTGGTGAACGATGCAGTCAGTACATTCCTGGTGTATCTGAAGTCAGTAGTCATGTATTGCTATTAATTCTGCAAAAGGCTGGATTTTATCAAAAGTCTGCCTGAATGTTACTCCTGGTAGGATTTATGACTAGAGTTAATTGCTTAGTAGTTCCTACTTCCAGTCTGAACTTGATTAATTGTAAATATGAACTCTCTGGCACAGGGCGTCCGTAAACCACTAAGGTGTATCAAGGGAGATTTTTCTCCACCTCTTTTTCTTATACTCCTCCTTGGCTTTTGAAAGATGAAAGAAGTAGGGCTATATTGTATCAGACCTTTACACTTAAATGTCTTCAGACTCTCTTGCAGTTAAATTTGGAGGAAAACTGAAAAAGCTTAAGGTTTCAATTCCTGTGGCAAATTTATGATGACTGAAAATATTCCTTTAGCTCACATTGATTTCAATGTCTCAGCGTATTCCATTGTGTCTTACTATTGGGTCTTTTAATACAAAAGTATACTATGTTCTTTCTGTTTTAGTGGACTGTAGTGTAATTATTCAGCAATTAATACCCTAAATGGCCCCCTGTCTTCTCAGTCTTTGTGGTAAATCCTGCCTTTGTCTTAATAAGATGGATTTAGCTTCTTATGTTAATAACTATCCTCATTATTTTGTCTTTGATAAAGGGGTATATTTGAATGATCAGATATGCAGCACTGGAAGCTGTATATATTTACATAGTTTCCTCAGCTATGGGCCAGTCCATCATTTGTAAGAACCTGAGACAGCACAATTATTCTCAGTAAGGCTATGCCCCTTGTTGAGGCTGACTCCACAAATACATTGTGCAACCCATCAATACAGTACCACCGACACCAGAAAGTAATTGTGTTTTAAAATATTTGCTGTATGAAGGCAGAAAAGGGTAGAATGAAAAGTGCATCAACATTTCAGTGTTAGTAATTCCACCAGATGTATTTCTCTTATTGAAGTGATAATTTGTGGCCAGATCATAAGTCCTGATGTACCTTTGTCATCTGGAAAGGTTCTCCAAGGAGCAAAGAAAACTATTGGCAAAGGTTACATAACTACAGTGACAGATGGAGACCTAAGTGCTTTGTGCTCTATGCTCAGCCTAGTGCCCAGTACTCAGGGAAACAACAACAGAAATGGAACTTGTTAGCTTGTCATCATCTCTTTACAGACTCTTTTAGAAGACTCATTTTACCTTGTCAATTTTTTCATAAACTCATATGCAAGTGAAAATATTTCCTATTTACTGCTCTCTTGTGCCATATAACACGGTCAAAAGAAGGGAGCCTGGCAGTATGCTTTATACATAGGCATGCCTTGGTATATTGCAGATCAGATGCTGAAAAATGATTGACATTCACTATTGACAGACATATTTAATACCTTTTTATTAAAACAACATATGTCTGAATTTACTTTTTTAATACTAATGGATTGCTCATTATTTATATTAAGCATATGTTAAGAACGATGTGTTTAAACACTGTGAAGATTCTCTTCAGAAAATGAAGGAACAGGATCTGAAATTGGCATTTAACAACTGTTCTACAATCATAGAATCCTCAGAGCTGGAAGAGACCTTTAAAGGTCATCTTGTCCAACCATCCTGCAATGAACAGACACCTGCATCTAGATCAGGTTTCTCAGAGACCCTTCCAGCCTGGCCTTGGATATTCCCAAGGACAGGGCATTCACCACCTATCTGAGCAACCTGTTCCAATGCCTCATCACTTTTATTAAAAAACTCGTTCCTTATATACCGTCTAAATCTCCCCTCTTTTAGTTTGAAATCATTTCTCCTTGTCCTATGACAACAGACCCCACTAAAGAGTTTGTTTCCTTCTTTCTTACATCCCCCCTTTTAGATACTGAAAAATCATACGCTCTCATATCTCCCTGGAACCTTCCCTTCTTCAGGCTGAACAGCTCCAGCTCTCTCAGCCTGTTCTCAAAGGGGAGTTGTTTCATCTCCTGAATCATTTTTGCAGCACTTTTCTGGACACACTCCATCAGGTACATGTCTCTCTTGTACTAAGGACTCCATATCTGGATGCAGTATTCCAGGTGAGGCCTCACACTGGAGAGAAAAGGGGCAGTATCACCTCCCTCGCCCTGCTGGCCACACTGCTTTTGATGTAGCCCAGGATACAGTTGGCTTTCTGGGCTGCAAGGGCATGCTGCTGGCTCATGTCCTGCTTGATATCCATCAGCACCCCCACATCCTTTCCAGCAGGCCTGTACTCCATCCTTGCATCCCTCAGCTCATATTAGTAGTCAGAGTTAACATGACTCAGGTGCAAGACCTTTCACTTTGTTTTGTTGAACCTCATGAGGTTCTTCTCCTGGTCTCGCTGTTCAAATCTGTCTAGGTCCCTCTGGATGCCATCCTGCCCTGTGTGAGTTTTTGGAGTATAGCAGATGCAATTGTCATTTTTGTAACTGAGGAGGATGTTTTGAGAAGCATTAACATTTCTAAAGGCAAAGAAATGCTGCTTTGCCATCACCCTTTCAGTATCAAAATAAATATTTTAGAGGGAATAGAAATAATGTGCTCTTCAGTAAATGCTGTACAGCAAGGTTAACAGTCTATTCTACAGCTGTGGGCTGGCAAGATATAGAGGATCAGGCAAGTTTACAGTGTCATACTAATTTTTAACTGCAGTTTACAAGTGAAGTTTTGATTCAGTTTTAAAATCTCAGCGTCTCACTCCTGCCACCCCCACTTTACCCAAAGGGACATGTGTTGATTCTCAGGTTATCTAGTAAGCAGATTTTTATGCTCTGGATACTCAGGAGCTTAATTCTGCTGTTCTTTGAAGTTAATGGCAAAACTTCCCCAGATATCATTAGAGTATACTCAAGATTATAGTCTTGTCATTTAAATTCCAGATCTGGGAAGGTCTTTGATATGACAGACCAAGCCTGGATGAAGAATACAGCTGGAACAGAATGGTTTTAGGTAAGGTCTTACAAGCTGGTTCTCGGCAACTTTGGACAGCATAGGAAGTTCCACACGAACGTGCGGAAGAACTTCTTTACAGTGAGGGTGACGGAGCACTGGAACAGGCTGCCCAGGGAGGTGGTGGAGTCTCCTTCTCTGGAGATATTTAAGACCCGCCTGGACGCCTATCTGTGTACATGGTGTAGGGAGCCTGCTTTGGCAGGGGGGTTGGACTCGATGATCTCTAGAGGTCCCTTCCAACCCCTACAATTCTGTGATTCTGTGACAGCATGTTGGGGATTGGAATGTAGCTATGGGCTACTGAAGAGTAATTAGTGCACATGGGAAGACAAATGGGCTCTTCATGCCATGCTTATTAACAACTGCTGCAGTTCCATTTCAGATGTACTTTAAAAAAACAAATGTGGAAATATGTTGTGATTTGTAGGAAAGCGAAATGAAGATCTGCTGGATGATACAAATCAAACCCCCGATAAAAACCTCCTCTCAGCTGCTGGCCTGAGTTTATCTTGGCACCTTTACCAGAGTATTAAAATGCATTTATAAATCTACTGGATAAAAACAGAAAAGTTTATTATTGTAGATGTTATTTGAGTTTGAAATGCACCACAGTGTTTCTTGTAGCTTCATAACATGAGCTTAGCACCGGGGGAGGACGAGGACTTCGATTAATGCTCACATCATTTTTATTATTTGAATTGCTGTTGCACCCAGGGGACTTGGGAAGCTTGGCTATTTCCAAACACCAGCTTAGAAAATGCAAGCAAAAAACAGTTTCTAAAACAGTTTTTTCTCATCAGTGGTAAATCTATTAATTATGTTGTTTCTTATAAACTGCAGGACACACCTCTTACAGAGGGTGCATAATCTGTTAAACTGCTTCATTCCTGTAATCACTTGTAGCATTAAAATTGATCAAAATAGGTTCTCAGGCATCAAGCCCTGATCTTGAAGAAAGTGGGCCTGTTAGGAAAAGATTGTTCTCTGTGTATGCTGATCTTAAGCTATTCTTGAAGCACTGGGGATCAGATACTTTTTGAGACAAGGTACTGTGATGGATGGTCTGAGTGAACACCTGCAGTTCTTGCAGCTTTTTACTCTTATACCATTGTGCTCCCTGCATGCTGATTGTGAAACAGATGCTTCTTTTATCTCCATTTCACTGGGAGAACATCTCAACCCTCCAGACAGAAAAGATTAGTCTAAGAGATGCAAAGTATTTATTATTCTTAGGGAAGAATTTCCTTAATGAGCTGTTTCTGTTAAGTGTCTTAAATACTCCTATTATATTTATAAAGGAAGTTCCAACCAAATGTCTGACTATAATTACTTTAAATAGAGGGAATACTGTACAGGTAGATCAGCAGGTGCCATTTGTTGCTGTATCTCAATTAAAAAGGTCCCTGATTTTTCCCTCTAACACCTAAAGTATGGGTGTGGGATTGATTACTCCTTACTGGTTTGCAGCAATACCTTCTGTTTTTCAGGGGAGGGAGCTATTCCCTACATATTTTAGGATGTGATGTGGAAAGTCATTTAGTGTTCTAAAGAGAACTACACAGCAAGCGCAGCCATGCTGGATAAGCCAGGGATACCAATGAAACACATTCAGTACTGTTCTGCCTCCAAGATTAAAGCAGATAGAAATAACCAGAACAAAAGTTAGCTCTCTCCCGCAGATTTTTTAGCTGAACAACCTGTTCCAGTCACTCTCTCTATCTGTACATCCCCACTTTTAAGTTGAGACAGGGGGGTTTAGGTTAGGTATTAGGAGGAAGTTTTTCACTCAGAGGGGAACAGGTTGCCCAAGGAGGTTGTGGGTGCCTCATCCCTGGAGGCATTCAAGGCCAGGCTGGATGCGGCTCTGGGCAGCCTGGTCTAGTGGCTGGTGACCCTGCTCATAGCAGGGGGTTGAAACTAAATGATCATTGTGATCCTTTTCAATCCAGGACATTCTGTGATTCGTCTGTATCTATAGAGACAGAAATATAGGCTGAGCATTTCAGTCTGTTTTTAGATAAATGTCTGCATACATTTGATGGTGGTAATGCCACATTATTCTCCTACCAATACAAATGAAATACAATGTTACAATAAATCCTGCCAAATCCTGGCTATTTGTTGGCATATAGTGAAAGATTTTCATTCCAGTCTTGTGCCCTGCCAGGAGGTGAATTTCCCTCAGGGAGACTGTACTAAAGATCCTTAAAATATGAGGTAGAGTCACAAAGTGATGAAGGAGTAATCCATACGCTCGTAGGGTCTTTATCTGCAGTACCAGTAGCACATGACTGGGAAAATTACAGATGTTTCTTGCAGGGCAGACAGCATACGCCTTCTGATTGAGTTTTAAAGTGGGCAGTGCTGGCTGAGCAATGTATTCATCAGTCCATCCACCTGTGTTGTACCTAGGGGAAAAGAATATTAGAGCCAAGAAAGGCTTCCTGTTTTATCCATATGTGGCCTCAAACTAGTATGTAACATGGGAGAATTATGCTTCAAAATAAATAGGGAGACAGATAAATATATAGAGTAAATAAATAAATAAGTAGATGGAAATATTGATGCTGGCAGCTGAAATTATCTCTGCCTCCTCTCATTTAGTTTCCAATTCAAATTTCCATGTGAGTTCTATTTATGCTGCATAACAGTTAACATTGCAAGCTGATGTGATTTCAGTGCAGCCTAAATAACACAAATGAAACATGCAGAAACATATTCATACATTAACTAGATACATCAGTCAATCATTTGCACCTTAAATTGAAAATCACAATAGGATAGGTTGTATTGGCTAAACACTATGAAAGCACTGAGCGCTATCTGGATGGGAGGCAAGGGAATATAAATTAAATGCTTAGGTTTACAGCATCCCTCCTATCCTTCCCTTCCCTTCTCAAGATTTTATTCATTAATGTAACGTGTTGGTAGATGACACCTACCTGCCTCTTCATGCAAAAGGTCAGGCAAAAAATTGAGCATCACTCAAATTTACCAAAACTCAGCAATATCAGATTAGGAAGACACTGCTGTAGCTGGCAGGGCTGGAAGGTATCTTCTCCAGTTCTCTATTTTTTCTCTCTCTCTCTGCAATGCTCATTCCATTTTAAAATTCCTTGTTTTAATTCTTACTTTTGAATTAATCTTTTTTTTTTTTTTTTTTCTCCTCCTTTCTTCCGAAGGAGAGAGATAAGTGCCAGAAGCCCACTGGTTAATCTCAACAAGGCAACATGGGCACAAAATGGATCAAAATAGTTGTAATAAAGAATAAAATTCTCTTTCATATCAACTGTTGGTTGTTATGGAAAAGCAGAGAAAGAACAATTTTTTACAATGATTGCCATTATTTTGAATGGCATCTTCCTCTTTTTTGTCCTTTTTCACTCTTCAGCAATTGTACTTATGGATGTTAATAGTCTTCTTATTTCTGTTCAAATTCCTTTTCTGCAAAAACAGCTACAGTATAAATTGTCTGTAAAATCCTCTTTAAAGCTCAATTTATGTCTGTAGTGAACACATTGATGTTGGAGAAAAATATAAGAATTCTGCTCATTATTACACAGAGAGAGTTCTCAGGCTAGAGAAGTAGCTGTCCTTGCTTCTTTATTGGAACCTAATGCTAATCATCTGCTAATATTATTTATCGCTTCTATACAACTACTTTAGATATAGCCTTACATTTGAAGGGCTTTATAGTCTTCTGAGGTTGTTATATTCTTATAAGACAGATTCATGATCATTATCTGCATTTTAAAAAATATATTTATGTACCATCCTTGGCACAGTATTTACTCATTAGTTTTGCAACAATTCACTCAGTTTTATGACAAATGTACTTGAATAAACTCTTTTGCATTGTGGTTTTCCTGGACTGAGGGATAGGAGCTCCAGTAGCTTCAAGGCAATCTGATACAATTATATGGGCCCTTGCTGTTTGACTGGGATATGAAGCTCTGTTTATTCCCTTCTGTCGATAAAATTGATAATAGCGACCTAATAAATAATCATCATCATCATCATACATCAATTTGGGGATTCCAGAAGGTGGAAAAATAATTAAATACAGCAGCAAACAAAAAACATCATGTTGGATACCTCTTAGCAGCTTGAATCTGATTTCAATGTGTTATTTGCCTGAGTGAAAATAAGGAACATAGCCTGGAGGCAATGAAGAATTATATCAACAAGTGTCAGATCAAGTGTCTGATCAGCCAGATACTTTTCTCATTTCTGTTTGTTTTTCTGTCTCTCTGAAAGGTCCATTTAGAATGAAGAAGTACTGGACCAAGTCCAAGTTAAACCAAATACTTTGTTCTTCAAGTGGCGCCTTCAGGGCTATGGGTTCCACCAGGAGCTCAGCAAAGCTTAATAGTTCCAAGGGTTCCTGTACTTCCAGAACTACAGCACTCCATTATGGGGTGCAGCTTCTAAAGCATTTCATATACTCCATTGAAAAGAGGCTTCCATTCTGACCCACACTAAGATTCCTATTGCAAATAAAGCTCAGAAGGCTCCCCTGATAGTAAGGGGGTAGGCAGCATCTGCTCAACCACTGCTTGTTCCCAGAAGGCTTCTACTGGTCAGGGTTTCACATGGCTGCTCAGGATTACTTCTGAGTGATAAGATAACGCTATGTGAAAAACTTCCCTGGGGTATCAGTGGCTATTTACTTCCAAGTGAACCATTGCTGGAGGAGGTGAGGTAGACAGGGGAAGATGTCTGTGTGACTCCATGCTGGAAGCTGAAAGTGAGTGGCTGTTTCTTGGTTTCCTCAATTTCCTATTTCCCTCATCTGTTGTGCAAAAAGTCAGTAACTACACTCTCCATTCTCGAGCCCCTCTTTCCTCTTCATTCCTGTTACTCCTACATTCTTGCCTACATGAAGGAAGAGCTGCACTAGGCTGAGTACAGTCATCTTTCTGGGCAAGCACCTTAGAATATAGAATATATATTAGAACATAACTGAAAATTTGGCTGCTATTGCTACAGTGTCATCAACTTCAGTGGGTTTGGATCAGACATCTAATGCTTTACTACCTGTCAGCTGCAGAGCCACTAAAATCTCTTGCTCCTTCAGTAATTATCTATCTTTGCTGCTTCAGTTCTTCTGCTACTCATTATACCCTCCCCAGCATTCACACTGTGTGCTTCTTGCTAATCTCTCTAATACTTGTTGTTGCACTCTCTGTTAGTTACTGCTATTAATCACTAGACTGCAGCATATTTGATGATTTCAGTTGATATCTTATTGTTAAATACTTAAGTTGCATCTCATCAGTTTAATTTTTATTCTTGCTACAGTAGGATTGCTGAGTTTTCAAAGGTAATAACAGTAGCATCCTTAGAGGATATTCAGACATAGCTATGGTAATGGTACTCAAACTACAGCAGTCTTGCAATGGGGTGAATATATTTTTTTAGAACTGAAAAAAGTATCACATGAAACATAATTTGTCTTTTAAAAGTGCATCTCAGCAGAAATGGCTAAAAACTCTCATTTTTGTCCTGACTTATCTGCTGTGTGATTTATAAAACCCTTCAGAGTTTGTTGCAGTGATCCCAGGGAAAGAGAAGGTCATGTTACACACCTTTCTCATTTCAATATTAGTTTTACTTCAGACTTCTAATTTACTTCTCTTTTCAACCACAGTCAATCTTGTCAAGTAGAAACTTCAGCAGAAGGACTGGCAAGTGGGAGCATGTTCTAGCAGCCTTTGAACATCCTTGGTTTCTTGTTAAGGGAGAGGTTATCATCTCCTTCTATCTTACTGTAGCCTCGTAAAAAAAATGGAAGGAGTTTTCTACAGGTATATTATATTGCTTCAAGACTGGTGTCCTTGCTTAGTCATTGTCTTCAAGCTATCCAGCACAGGTTCCTTTGACATCTTAATGTAAAGTAAAGATCCCGTGCTTTCTGAAATTGCTAACACACAGACTGGGAGATGTTTGCTGGACAGTTTTAGACACAAATGTCTAGTGGAGATAGACATCTTTTATCCTGCCGTATTGTTGGAGAATAAATTAGAGGTTTTCTGAAGGTATTTCTACAGGCCTCAGCTCTAGAGATGCTACAGCGGTATCCCACCACAGCAGCTTAGGAGAAGAGTGCTTTGCAAAATCCTCCCTTACAACATCTGAATGTGAAGATTTCAGAAATATTTGGGCAAAAGGATAAAAACGGGCTTTCTTATAATTCTTGTGATTATATGCAGCAAGGGAAGCCAGCAATAAAAACTAAAAACTTGGGATCTCAGTCACACTGAGTTAAGTACCAGCATCCATGAGTGACACAAGAAGTCCCAGTTGCAGAAATACAAAAGGTTTATTTCTACAGAGGCGATGCAGCATTCATATTTGTGTGTGGTCAGCATTGCCTTTAAAATATGAAACACTAGGGCACATGTTAATGAAATGACATACTGAGCTGGGTCATCCAACTCAACAATTACTCCCTAGGATAACAAATTACTGCAAACCCTGCACAGATGGCACCAAGATGCATCATCAAATGTATTTTCAGAAATTTGCTGTCAATCACCAAGGTGAAAAATCAGAAGTGCGCTGAAAAGTGTTAATTCAAGTTGAATAACATCAGCTGAAACATTGTGTGAAGTGCAGGTACTGTGCTATTGCCCCCTGCTTCTTTTGTGAATATACAATTAGCTTAATAGTTAGCATTCTCACATGAATAGGCCCCAGTAATATTCTCAGTTGTTGTCTGCTTGCCCTGATAATCTACCAAGCTATTTGTCTATGTCAGTCTGATATAAAGGGCACTCCAGAATATGTGGATAGAAATATATCAAAAAGCAGCAGTCAGACACCATAATGAATTAGATTGATAGGGTGGTCACTCATTTAGCAGGCTGGTCTCTAAAATAACAGCCAGCCCTTGTTATGTTATCCTGCATATAATTTGAAGGAAGGGCTGCAGGAGATGTCAGCATAAGGATTTTTAAACAGCTCTCATTGCTACCAGGTCCCTGTTTCTTGCTGTCAGTACTCTGCTGCTAACTGAACATCCGCAGTCCTGTCCTAAATTCAATGATGGGCATTTCTGCTGTTGCTACCAGCAGCTGTTCAGTGTAATTTCACGACAGGATACATCAGGGCAGAATAATACTCAAAGCAGCCATGTCTATGTCTGAATGCATGTGAGTGAGTGAGGGGAGGACTCCAAACAAAGTCCTGCCTCCTGGCAGGGGATCACTGTACCACAAGGTCCTGCCCTGATCATAGAATCATCAAATCATAAAATCACCGAGGTTGGAAAAGACCTCCAAGATCATCTAGTTCAACTGTACATCTACCACCAATATTTATCCATTAAACATGTTCCTCAGAACAACATCTAAAAATATCTTGAACACCCCCAGGGACAGTGACTTCACCACCTCCCTGAGCAACCCATTCCAGTGCCTGACCACTCTTTCAGAGAATAAAGTTTTCCTAACGTCCAACCTGAACCTCCTGTGGTGCAACTTGAAGTCACAGCTTCTAGTTCTATTGCTAATTATGCAGGAGAAGAGGCCAGCCCCCACCTCACCCTTGTGCCTGTTCAGAGTGTGTTTGGGCCCCAAGCACTGCTGGGGTCCTTTGGGGGTTAGGTGAGGCTCTTCAGCAGCAACCAGCTGTTTTAGGGTGTTGATTCTTGGTATTCATGGCCAGAAGAGCTCAGTCAAGAACCCTTCCTGCTCCTCTCATCCCCACTCTTCAGTAAAAACCTGGAACAGTCTTCTGCCACTGGCACACTGATGAGTCCAACACCAAGGTTGGAACTAGATGGTAACTAGATTTTGTGATAAATAAGATAACGTTCACCACCGCAATAATTCTGTGTCTGTACAGGGCTGTACTAGTATTTTTGTCTTAAATATTTCTAAATGCAGCATATTCTGTGTGAATATTTTAGATGTAAATAACTGGGCCTTTCTTGTGCAATTGAGACCTGACTGGGGAAGCAGGGTGCAGTACCACAGAAGAACAGTGATGGGATAAGGATCAGGAGTTCTTCTTTGTCCTCTGTAGCTCAGGAGTTTTACACAGGACAGCAGCAGATCTTTTGTTCTCTTAATTGTCCTCTGTGCTTGGTGTCCCAGCTCATTTATCTGCAAGGTTGTGGACTAAGAAATGACAACCTGACCCCATTTCTTTGCCATTATCTGGTAATTTCCCTATCTCAAAGTACAAGTAATGAATTACACCACCCCATCTTCCTCATGAACATGTGTCCATTCAGCATGCGTGTGCACCCTCTACTGCACTCCACATTTACGCTGTGCCATATTGTGAATGTTGTAACATTTTTTCTTGCTCACTGTGACAGGCGGCTTCTGTTCAGACATGCCACCTGACATGTCTTTTGCTTTTTCACAAAAACAAATCTCTGAGTGCTATAAATTGGTCCCACGTCCAAAGTGGGACCTCTTTTAGAAAGGTCAAGATTCCTCCTCAAAGCTCCAGGAATGACCTACCAGCAGACATGGGCTGGTGGAACAAACGGCTGGGCAAACCATGGATGGGCAGTCATTATTTAGGTAAGTAGTTCATTCTGGAAATGCACATTTAAGTGTACAACCAGTTTGGAAAGAGTCTTTTCATATCTCAAGGTTGGAATTCCACAAGAAATGTGAAATGCTGTTCACATAATAACCAGGCTAGCTTCTCTGTAAGTCCATTAAGGAGCTCAATAATGTGTAGGCTGGATGTGGTTAAGAGTGGGCAAGTAGCCTTCATTCAGATATCTTCTGAGCATGCAACTTTAAATTCTTTTAATATTATTAACAGTATTTCCAAGACTAAAATGCTTAGAGGGTGAATTCCCCTGAAAGAGCCTTGACTGGAAACATCATTGCTCCTGGCACAGTTCTCTGGCCTGGAAGGGCAGCAGCAGTAAAAGGCCATTATCCTCTGTAATGCTTTCAGGATGTTGAAGGGCAATATTTTTGACAGCAAAAGGCTGCCAAAATTTGGGATTCCTGAGCCCTTCTCCAGATTCTAGAGATTTTTGCCTCATCTCATCCCAGCCTTCTTCTATCCATCCATGTCTTCTCCACCTCCTCTTCCTTTTGTCAAATCCCAGTTTTCCACCCAAGGTCCCTCTGCTCCCGACTCATGAGTTGTCATTCCCCCAGTCTCATCCTCTCTCCTGTCCTCTTCTGTTCAGTCCCAACTCCTGCTTTCCCTGCTGAACTCCTCTACTCTCTACTTGAACCTTTTCACTCAGGTTCAAAGCAAAGACAGTGGTGCTGGCTTATGTATAGCTTGGTGAGAGTGCTGGAGCATCTGCAGTGGAAACAGGACATGCACTATGCATCCTGTAGAGACAAAACACAGAGCAGGTGGAACAGCATTGCAGGAAAACAGCAGAAAGGGACCTTTCATTACTTTTCTTCAATGTATTTCAAGCTTCTGAAGGAAACAGGTGTCAGCAATTCATAGTGATCAAAACTAGAGACTGTTTGCTTAACATTCTGCCCAGACATTTTCTAAGAAAACAGCCTAAAAATTCAGCCTGATGCAATTAATCCCAGTTGGCCAATTTCTAGGAAAATGAAAAACTCCATAAGGATAATTAAAGACAGCACTGATTATAGATGCTTCTACCTGTGCTGCCCTAAATTGAAAATTTAGCTTCAATTTCTTCTTCTTTTCAAAATAAGCTATATTTCTAATCAGGAATATTTCATTTTAGCAACCAAAGGAAATTGCTGATGTTTCTAAAGCTGTTCTCATGTGGTCTGACTTGCAGTTTGGCAGTGCACACAGACCCAGACAGCATGGGGATATCAAGTGCTCAACATTTTATAGGTGCTTTGCTGCAAATCAGTCACAGCCCTAAGAGCCTAGAAATACCAAGTCAATAAAACCAGAAAGAGCAATCCTCTTCTGTCAATAATGGGCACTAAAGAGTGGCCAGCTGAAGCATTTCCTTGAGGGCACACTAGAAGAGGTCTCTCAGAGCCTGTATCTCTGAAAGCTTTACCCAGACTATCCTTTCATTTCTAGCTGTCCAAGAACAGGGGAGGATAGCTGGCTTTGCTGGTTATTGTGTATCACAGTAAAAGAATTTGAAATGTGGTACCTTTTAGGGCTTTCTTTCTTTCCCATTTTCATGCTGTAAATACAAAGTCTTTTAGTGGGATCATTACTAAGCACAGCACAGAATACCACCATTACGCTGATGAAGAAAGCTGTGCATTTATGGCCTTGTAAATGGGGGCTTGCTTTTAAAGAAATTTTGAAAGATGCTGCTATCTGAATGAATCAGCAGTTATCTATTCCCAAAACCTGAGAAGGTCCTTGCTCTCAGCAGAGGTCATCTGCCTCAAGAAGTTGCTCAAAAGTCCCCAGTCTATCACCATGCTGTGTGTGCTAGTGGAGTCTTTTTTATTATTTTTATTCAGTTGCATTATTCTAAGGCCCTGTCACAGGACTCTTGGTAGGGCAGCTGACGTCATTGCAGCTGTACATTATATTGATGTGATGGGCTATTGTGACACATTATGTCCACCCAGCTATTTATTTATTTATTTATTTAGTGCTTCAGCTGCTGTTTATTATTTCTAAATCCTTCTCCAGGCTTTACTTGGGCTATATTTAAGAGCTACTTGCTGAGCTATATGCTGGTTTGCCTCTGTGCTCATACACCACCCGCTGTTTGAAGTTTTGCTTTTGAATATGAAGTCAGCCAGAGAGCTTAATCCTGAATGTCTTCCAGAATAACATTTCTTCTACATCACATCATTCCAGTTTATCCATTCAAACAGTTATGAATTTAGAGTGAATATGTACCTCTGCTTCTTGGTTTTAATACTAATGTACAAAACAAAATAGAAAATGTGATAACTATACCTTAGCAAATTATCTATGGCATAGGATGTGCTTGTGTGGAACAGCGTGTTTGCATATGTGTATTTACAATATGCATTATTATACAAACGTAATGGATATTAAATAGGAATATGCAATCTGTACACCAAAAAAGCCTATAACCATATTTCAGGATGTTAGTGTTATGAGCTTTTATATTCCCATAATAATTTTATGTGCACAGTATGAGATACTGTGTAACATTTGTATTTGCTGTTCTATGTTTGCAATTGCATTCCAAATGCTGCTTAATATTATACTATCTTGTAGTATGCAGATGTCACAGAACACGTGAATATTTTATGATAAAATGCACATAGTGCAACTTGTCCCCTGAAGGGAATCCCCTAATTTATAAGTGCTTGATGAAAATGTTTAGATTCTACTTGATATTATTTATTTTTGATAAGATAGCAGGAAAGCTACAGTGCAGGGGATAATTTTGATGGATCTGCTATGACAGATCTGGTGTTTTATAATGAAACATTCTACCCCAAAGAAATCAGTTCTCCCATAGTGTTAGCTCATGGGAAACCCAGCTCCATTAACAGCCATGTGTTGGTAACATTGCTGCATGCATATGCTGAAAACTTATTTTAGAATAAGATTTACACAGCAAACATAAAGAAAGCACAGGGTTTTGGATGGACTTAAACTAGCTGCCATGCATTAGTTCCCCACACAAAATAACTGCAATATTTATATTCTGCCCTTTGTTTTGCCATGCCAGCCTTCCTTTGCACTGCTCCATCACCAATAGCACAGCATGGCTTTCCAAGGAGAAGGCCCTTCCCCCACGCACGGCCTGAGACTCACATCTGTCTGTCTGAAGTCATTAATCCAAAGCCCTCAATGAAGGCAGGAGCCCCATCACTAACAAGCTGGCGCCTTCCCTGCCAGCATAGCATCAGGATCCTCACAAACATCACAGCACAGCCTTTGCCTGGCTAAAATATTCATTAAATATGTTCTTAAGACTCTTCACAGAAACTATTGCTATTGCAGTGTTGAAGGGGACATGGCAGAAATCTTTGCTCACAGTAAAGCTAGATTATACACGTATGCACACGCATATGTCTCACTCTGCAGCCAGCCAGCTCTCCCTCACCCTTATTGACAATACCAGCATGAAATACAGTATGACAGTGGCTGCTAAGAGCAAAAAAATGAGCATATCAAAACAGATAACATTTCTTTCATAAACTAGACTAAAATAATTCTTAACTTACAGCCTGTAAGTAAAAACAGAGAAAAAAGCCACTACCTTTCTTTCCGTTCATAGTCACATAAGAAGGGACTCAAGGTTATCCAGTGGATTTTGGCTTATTATTTTTAAAGCAATTTTAAACACCCCAGTGATATATGCTCCTTCTGCAGAGTGTATCGCTTCCTCTGTTCTTCATGGTTCCATGGAATTAAGTTCTTTGGGAGGTCAATAATGCATTTCTAAAGCTCTTTATAGCCACCAAACCAGATCCTTAGCCTTTTTCTCCTGATCTTTTTATGCTATGAAGTGTGCATTGAAAAGCAGACAAAACAAAACAAGTGAGATTTTCCTGAATTAGGAAAATTGTTGCCAAACGCCATGAAGGAAGGCTCTGTGAGCCCCTCAGGAGGAAAGGGCTGCAGACATCACTCTACAGCATGCCTCTGTGAGCAGCCCTGACCCAAAAAGCTGTGTTTAAAAGCTTTAGAATCAAGGTAGTTAAGAGATAGTTTGCTTTTACTCCATCCCTGTGCCTCTTCTGGCCTAATTAGCAAAGAACAGCTGCAGCCAAAGATCTGGATATTGTACTTGCCATTTACCCACTGCTCCAGGGAAGGCATTTCTGGTGCAGAGAATGATAGCACTCTCAGTGTCGAGATATGTGTCTTGTAAAAGGTATCTGCAATCTGTTAATGGACACAGCTAACAAGTATCTTCTGATTATACACCATTTGACAGATAAATTCTGGTAATAATGGACGTGTGCTTCATGTAGGGTATTCACAGGCAATTTAAAGGGAAGAATATACCAGCTACCAGCTCATGGTGTATTTCAGCTGAGGTGCAGAAATAGTGCTGATGCAATTTAGGTAGGGGAAAAAGAAAAAAAAAAAAGCATAGCCTAGTATAAAATGACCACAAGCAGCACCTGCCAGCACTCTCAGAAGCCTTGTGTAGCCCAGGACATCTGTGAATCATAAGACCAGTGACAGAAGAGATGGCATCTCTGGCTGCCGCTTTTCCTCAGTGACCTTACACTACCAGAGACTTCACACTATGTCCTTATTAAGAGATAGTGATGAATTCTACCAGTGCTAAGGAAGAAGAAGATTTTCTTCTGTGAAACAAATAGAGAAAATTGTGCCAATACAGAAAATCAAAAAATAATCAAAAGGTGATAGGTATGGCCCTCGTAAGGGTGTAACATGAAAATGCTCTGTAACACTCCAGCTGCTGAGATGCAGTTAGTAGCTCTGTAGTAGGAGTAATTGCAAACCTTCAGAAGCTATCAATTTGCTGTGGGATATAAAACAAGAGAGAGAGAGGGAAAAAGCATGAGAGAGAATGAGAAAGGAATAGAAAAGAGGACCACAAGTTAAAACAAGATATGAAATTTGACAGCTAAGAGACTGATCCAAGATAACTGCACTGATTGGGAATATTCTCACCAACTTTAACACACTCTGGATTGGAGGGTAACTTAGAACAAAGAGGACACAAAAGGGAGAATGTGTATGAAATACCATTAATTTCTAAATTACTCTTCTCCCCGAGGCAGTGTATTTACTTATAAAGAAGAAAGCAAACAAAACATACAGAGTGGGCTGGTATTCAGGGAGAAGATGAACTGTAGAAGAGGATTTGTATGAGCAAGAGCAAAGCATAAAATCTTGTGCTTAACCTGAATCTATGAAGATTTCCAAGGAAAGCTGATGACTTTGGTGATTAAAAGTAAATATATTCTTGTATGTTTTGTTAGACTGAGGTCAAAATGCTCAACAGCTTTCAGAATAAAGTCAAGAAGAAGTTTATGATACCTAAGGGGATTGTTAAAACCTATAAAATAAGTGCAAACATTGTTTCAAAGTAGGGCTACTTTGGTATGGGAGAGGCAAGCAAAACTCATAATTTCCATACACATTTATTTATTATTTGTCCTTACTGAAAGCAGAAGGTTGATGGAAAATGAACAGTAGAAATTTGCTATTCATAGTGCAGAAATAAAGAAAACAGCAGCATCCATCCAAACAGCCCAAGTTAAAGGCATCCCTGAGTGCACATGAAAATACAAAGCCCTTGAAATTTATTCCTGAAAAGTAACATAGCGTAGCAAGTATAGCCTCAAACGTCAACAAGAAAAAAGAAGAGTGGTTTACTAAACAAGGAGTCTAATTCCAATCATACTTTGTTTTGAGAAAGAACAGAACAAGTGCTGAGGGGAAAAAGAAATAAGGAGAAAAAAAAAACCAATGGAGCACTTTAGTAAACATTCAAAGGATAATGGAACTATAAACAATAAGCAGCATGGGTTCATAAGGAACATGTCGTGCCAAGGAAACGTGATTGCTTTTTTGATAGAACTGCAGAAATCCTGGATGAAGGATACACAGCATGGTTTTAATAAAGGATTTAATACAGTCTCACTAAATCTCCCAAAATGAATTCAAATTGCTTTGGACATAAGCACTGTCATGTAAATTGAAAACAGGTTGAAGGATCACAAAGTCAGGCTGATGAGAAATGGCAGTGGGTTGCACTGTGTTGTTGGGCGGTGTGCAGTGGGTTTACTGCAAGGTATAAAGTTGTTTCTTGTTGTAATAACTTCATTAATAAGCTGGAAGGAAAGGTAAATAGCATGTAAATGAGTTCTGCAGTTGAAATTACAGTTGGAGAAACTCTAATCTGAACAGAAAAGCAGGCAGCAAATAACAAACTAGGGTTTAACTCAAAAAAAGAAAAAAATCGAGTGAGACAGTGAAACAGTGAGACAGAAAGACAGTGAAAGAACAGCCCACTGCAAAAACACAAATAACCTGTACGGGCAAAGCAGTGACCCAGACTTAGCAATAGGAATGAAGAGCAGCATAAATATGAGGTTTTGGATTGTACTTCATTAGAACAAAAGTGGATGTATGTTTAGGCAGCATATTTAGTAATTTCGTACGGAACAGGGAGGGAGAAAATCCTCTGCACGTGGAGCCAACACAAGGTTTAAAGTGTTTACAAAGCAAATACATTCTGGTATTTCGAACTAGAGAATAAGCTCAAGGGCCACACATGGTGCGAGGTGAAGGAGACCACAACCTGGAAGTTAACAACAGAGTCTAACAGATTTTCTCCTCTCTGCTCTAAAGATGTGAGGCTGCGCCTACACCTCTCCCAGACACTCTCACATTGTTTTGTTCCTTAGTCTGTCCTTTTCTCATATTTCTCATAAAGCTTTCTTGACTCCCATCCCTCTTTCCCTCATTTTCTTCATTTTGCTTTAAACCTGTACTGGCTGTTAAAAGCCAACAAATGATATGTCATTCAACTCTACCAACCTGAGCAAGAAAAACTGGTAATCAAATGTAGAAAATGATACCCATATCTTGATAACAACATGCCATCTCTTTTTTTACCCCATGGGGAAATGCAAGAGGTGACCACTGCTGTCTCCATTTGGGCAGGTGCTGGGGAAGATATATTAGGCAATCAGGGCCATCCTAAGCATAACAGGGCTTCCAAAACCTTTTGAACCTATGAACTATTGCCATTACTCCCAGCACTGGGAGTAATGGAGCTTTTAGTCTTACACTGAGTTTCCCATATCATCTCTGAAACATTTGCTATGGCTTCTCACATAGCAAATTCATTCTTAACTCATTTCAATACTTAGAAGTCCATATTCTTCAGGACTTCTAATTTCCTTTGAACTTTGGGTTTTGATGAAATAATAAACTTGTGCAAACAATAACTGGGGCAATGTTCCTGACAATTATCTGTGTCAAAAATGTGGAGTTACTTGGAGCCCTGAACATGAGTCTATGGTTTTCATGGTTTACATGCCAATCCAAATGAGATGAAATATTCAGACATGGAAACAAAGAACAAGTGGAGCACCATGGCTAATTTTCTACACTACAAAAGTAAAAAGATCAAAAAGAATAGGAAAAAAATGTTTTGTATAAATCATGTGGCAAAACAAGCATAAAACATCTAAGAGTTTTCTGAAGTACAATGATCAAAATAATTTCACCATGGTGAATATTGTAGAAAATCAGTGATATTGAAAGGTGATGCCAGCTAGCATTTAAAAAGCCTGCAAAGCTTTAACAAGCACTTGTAAGACCTTCATTGCCCCATTACGTTTCTTGATGACTGCAGTTAAAATCTTGAATAAACTCTAAAGTAGGAGAGTTTTTTATTATTTTCCCAAATTTCAGGCAAAGAAAAAAATATCCTTATATCTTACCTCTAGCATTACTGACTACTGAGACCTTGTATCTGTTAGAATATTTTCTACGTAGAAACTTGTGGAGATGATCACAGATAATAGGGATGATGCCAAACATGAGATCCTGAAATAGAACAATTTGATGAGGATGGACATGACTTGTGGTTTTGCCCTCACTGGCTTCATCTCAAGGATATTCACTAATAATAGATACTCCTTTCTCCCAGATTTATGCTACATAAATTTAACCTATTCTCCAAGTAATTCACCTTTAAAAAAATATTGACTTCTTCTGTCTCCAACAATCAATGTTGCTAGATATTCTATATATTGCTCTGCCTTTTGAATAAAACAGAACAGAAAGGCAGTAATGCAAGTATCAATCACATTTAGCTTTCCATGTGATATAGATCACTTGTCTTTTTATCGCTAATAATAATAGAAGGGTTGCTGGTAATTATATTTCAAAACAGGGATAACCTTAAAAGTAAATCACTTTGGTCTATGTGAGCATCCACTGCTTGCTTACCTTTGAAAGCAGAACCCAAGCTTCAGATGGAGAGGAAGGTTAAAAGGCAAAGTATTATAATTTTAAATGTGAAGCTAGACAGAAATAGCAATCTATACTCAAGAGCCAGCATAAGCTTTCCTAATGGACTTCAATAAATGCAGAATCACAACAGTAATTACAAAAAAAAATAAAAGAAAAAAAAAGCCCTCTTTTATCATCAAACGTAGATTTTCTTTTTGAATTTCATCTCCAACTCTTCCAACATTTACTGAGCCTGGTTCAGCCCTATAAGCAACCAAGTTCAACAGTAAAAGCTTTCCACTGACTGGGGGATTTGGGTCTGTCTGAAATAGTACTGGATCACAGAAATGAAGTTCTCTCTGAACTCATTTTTTTCTGATCAGGTGATACACGTGAAAACTCAGTGAGTTGTAAGAAAGTGGTGTCAACAGATCAGTTTATTGAATGCAAGGAGAAAATCTGTCCTACTACATTTGCCTAAATATTGAAAGAGACTGTAGTGTGAGGCCACCAAAAATACTGCAATTTAAAACCAAACAAAAATAGGAATTATTTTTCATTATTTGCTCTTTTTCTTCTTCATTGATGAACTGTTGCATAGCAGCCCTGAAGGGGACTAAAAAGAGGCAGCACTCATCCCTTCCTGTGCAGCACCACAGCGTGTTCAGGCTGGGGGTACCGCAGCATCACATATTCTGTTACTGGCTATTGGAGATGTCAAACAAAAAATCACACTGAAGCACGGAAAGCATATTGATTTCTTTATCATAGTTAAAATGTCATAGAAAAGCAACAAGAAGAATGTAGACTTGGAAACTTTTCAAATTCTGCTTTTTTTTCTGTTTTTTTCTCTTGAATGTAGGAACACACTTATTGGTTTTCCTATAACCAACTTTGTCTGCAAAAACGTCTCAAATTTTTGTTTTCATTTCTCCGTCTAAAAGGAAAAAATAACACAAAATGTTGTTGCTTCCTTCAAAGTGTTATGAATCTCATTGTCTGCTGATGGCTCACAAGGCCGTTCTCAGGCTGATGCATGGATTGGTGGGAAGGCTGTCACAGCTCCAGAGCTCCTTCAGCAGCGAAGCACACTCTGAGCTGTGAAAGCTGACAGAAATGGAGGCGGCATCTCAACATGACAGAGCAGAGCTTTGTCCTGAATGATGATCCCGCTGCAGGGAATAGCGAACCGATCTGAAGGAATAAAGACACATGCAAAACAAACAAATGAAAACACAGATAAGCAAACAAACAAACAGATTGCAGCAAATTTGTAATTGAATGTTTGCAGTGAAAGAAACTGGGAAAGCCAAACCTTCAGATGCTGATTTTCAGCACCCAACAGGGTAGCAGTAGCAAATAGGGGACCATTCTGGCAGCAAAGTAACTCTGTGCAGAGGCAATGAAGGAGGACCTTTGCAGATGGCAGAATGAAGTCATTGCAGTGAGGTGCAGAGGCCACCTGCCAGTCCTAAATCCGCACAGAACTGTGACCCAATGAGATATGAAACCACTGGGGAATATCATTCCTCCGGCACCCCTTTATATAAGCTTTCAGCAAGGCAAAAGAGCAGAAGAGCTCTTTTATCACTCCGTACAAATAAGACAAGCTCCTCCATTCCAAGCAGGGCTGCATGGCCACAAAACACTATATATACATAGATATATATATATTTGTCCAGTGCTTCTCTTTGTAATGATCCAAATAGTTAATGAAATAAGAGAAATATGACAAAACTATAAGCAGAGAACAATAATTTATGGGATCTTTTTTTGTGTTCAGAAATCAATTGTCTCTGTTATGAGCAGGCAGACTGCTGACACTGGAAAACCGATGCAGGACTCAGTTCTTATCTCACCATTAAAGGATCACTGATATAAACTGAGTGCTGCTTAACCTTCTTCTTACAGATGCATAGCTCTTCCAGGAGCATGAAGAAGGGCAGTGCACCTGCTGACTGCTGACTGCTGTCTGCTGCTCCATACAAAGCCAGGAAAAATACTCCTCGGTATCCTTTAAGAACAAGCAGTGAATTTATCATATCTGCTTGTAATGCCCTTTGGGACTCTTCAGGAAGAAAGGCGCAGTAAATGTAAGCTCATTAGCATCATTAACTCCTTTTATACACCAGCTGAGCTCCAAAGAATCAAATGGGGGAAAAAAATAAGAAAGAAAAAAAAAAAAAAAAAAAGGTTAAATGTATTTACCATTCCCTTGTTTTCCTGATATTTTTCTATTCAAAGACACTCTTGTTAGATAAATAATATTATTTACTACCTTGGTCATTTAAGTCCATGAGATGACACATTGCTAAGGAAGAATAATAGCATAACTTATATTAAGGAGCATTTCGTGCAGCAGTGCCAAATTTATTATACCTGTTTCCACATGCTTAGAAAGTCCACAGTTACATTCCAACTCTATGTGTGAGAATGGTGTCAGGAGCAGGATGGCATTTGGGTCCTGAGAGCTTTCTGTGTGACCGCCATGGAAAGGCACTGCTCTTCAGTTAGTGTGGGACAGGATTCACTCCTTTTAGCCACTCAAAGGTCAATTTTTTTCATCCTTCTGGTGTAGGTAGTGTACTGGGGCACCTCCAGACACTCAATGTAGATGATGTTGGATGTTCCTGATCCCAGGCACTTCACCCTCTGTTGAAGGCAAAGTCAGTCCAGCGAGTGCCTTGATGCAATGCTTCCCTTCTGCCACTTGGGTGGGTTCTTGTTTGTCCAGTCCAGAAAGCCAACCAAATTCTGGGCTACATCAAAAGTGGCCAGCAGACTGAGGGAGGTGATCCTGCCCTCGGCTCTGTGCTGGGGAGACCTCACCTGGAACACTACCCTACCAGGACAAGCTGAGAGAGCTGGGGCTGTTCAGCCTAGAGAAGAGAAGGCTCTGGGAGATTGAAAACAGCCTTTCAGTACCTAAAGGGGGGCTCTTAGAAAGTAGAAGACAGACTTTAGCAGGGTGTGATATGATGGGACAGGGAGAAACGATCACAAACTAAAAGGGGTAAGATTTAGACTGTATATGAGGAAAGAGATTTTTAATAAGGGTGGTGAGGCTCTGGAACAGGTTGCCCAGTGGCGGTGGATGCCTTGTCCTTGCAGACACTCAAGGTCAGGCTGGAGAGGGCTCTGAGCAAACTGACATAGCTGTAGGTGTCCCTGTTCGTTGCAAGGGAGTTGGACTAGATGATCTTTAAGGTTCCCTTCTAACGCAAATAATTCTGTGAAATAAACTGTAAGAAAACAATCCATACAAAGAATCTTATGGGCATTACATCTTGCCTCTGCCCTGCGGAGACAAAGCAACAGCAGCGTATTCCTGATTGCATCTGGCAGGTTGGCTCTGTGTGTGTGCAGCATGTATTTTCTGTCACTGCAGACTGACATTTTCCTTTGTTGGTCATTAAGACAAAAAGCCTGCAAACACACTCCTTGTGCTCGGGGTCGCAACACTTGTCCACAAGAGGAGCCCACAGCTCTGTTAGACGCACAGCCATGAAGCACAGCTCCAGCTGCTTACCGATCTAACAGAACGGCTTAAGCTCAAGGGTGGGGGGGGGGGGGGGGGGGGCAACAAGAACACTTCTCAATGTGCTTCTTAGAAAGAGTGTAAAACTTTTAAAAGGTGGTGGGGAGGAGCTGCACAGATCTTCTTGTGGATGGAAACAAGAGACAGAGACCTTCAGGCTACTTACAGGGTAGCATATCCAACTTTGTTTAGCTAAAAAAACGCTTGAATTATATAAAAATCAAGGAAGCAAGAAGGAAGAGCTACAAAGTTTATCAGACAGAACAAGAACAACAAACATAAGCGTTAAAAAACGCTCAAAACAGGAAAATAAACTAACAAAACAAACAAACAAAAAAGCAGAGCAGCCTTCGTGGGTCTCAGCACCATCCGGGGATGCCTCCGGCGCAGTCCAGTCGTAAGGGTGGTGCTTTGGGCCACATCTTCCATCACCGACTAAAATCGGACTCGCCGGAGCCGGATCGGTCCCTCCGTGCCGCCGGGCGGCGCTTGCGCACTGCGGGGCAGCCGCGCTGCTCGCCCGTCTCTCCGGCGCGCCCCCAGCCGCCGCTGCGCCGAGCCGGGCTGGGCAGAGCTGGACCGAGCGGCACCGGGCTGACAGCGGCACCGGGCTGAGCCGGGAGCAACCCGCAGAGCAGCACCTCTCAGCTCCCGCACGGAGCTGCGGTCGCCGCCCTCTCGCTGCAGCCGGAGGCGGGAGCATCCTGCAGGGGTCGGTCCCGGGACTGCATCTACCCCGAGCGCGTTGCTTGCCGACGGACGGAGTTTGGCAAAGATCTCAAACACGCTGCGCTCCGCGCGACAACCTGTTCTTTCCGGGAGGAGCCGGTGGCCGCGGTCACCCGGGTATGGGCGGCGTTCCCGGGGGACCTCTCCCAGCCGAGAGCCCCGCTGCCCGCTGTTGGATGTAAATAGGCGGCAGGCGGCGGGGCGGCAGCGCTCCCGCGGAAGGGCGGAGCGCCGGGGGGGGTCCTCCCGGCCCCGCACACGCTACATTAACTCCGCGCGGCGGAGGCGGCGGCACAACTTTCGGGCACTGCCCCGGGAGGCGGCGAGAAGCTCAGCTCCGAGTGCGGGTATGTCCCCCGCCGCCAGCCCCGCCGAGCCGAAGGGCAGCGGCTGAGCCCCGCCGCCTCCCGGCCATGCGGCAGCTCCGCGCTCCCCTCGCCCTGCTTTGCCCGGTGCTGGGCGCCTGGGCCGCCTGCGCCCTGCTCCCCGTCGCCGGCTCTGCTCTGCCGGCGCCCCCGCAGCGCTCCAGCTCAGCGCCGACGCCTCTCGCCCCCCCGGGCCGCCGCGCCGTTGCCGCTGTGCCCCGGCGCGGGGCCGAGGCGGAGCCCGGGCGGCGGCGGGCGCGGAGCAGCGAGAGCGGGGTCGGGGCGGCGGCGGGGAGCGGCCCCCGGTGGCTGCCGCTGAACGGCTCTGCCCGTGGTGAGAGCGCCGCCGGGGGCCGCGGCAATGGTACGGGGCGCCGAGCCCGGCTCCGGAACCCCTTCTACCCGCTGACCGAGGAGTCGTACGGCGCCTACGCCGTTATGTGCCTCTCCGTGGTGATCTTCGGCATCGGCATCATGGGCAACATGGCAGTGATGTGCATCGTCTGCCACAACTACTACATGCGGAGCATCTCCAACTCCCTGCTGGCCAACCTGGCCTTCTGGGACTTCCTCATCGTCTTCTTCTGCCTGCCTCTGGTCATCTTCCAGGAGCTTACCAAGAAGTGGCTCCTAGAGGACTTCTCCTGCAAAATCGTCCCTTACATCGAGGTAACGGCGGGGCGAGCGGATCCCGGGCAGCCCTCGTGTCGTAGCGTGGGGTCCCGTGCTCCGGGGGGCGTCCCGTGGTCAGTCAGGGTGGCAGCGCCGGGATCCCCGTATCTCCGGCTGAGCGCTTCCTCTCGTGCGAGTTCTGCTAAACTTTTATCGCTCCTCGTGGTGCTGAAAAGGCGAGGAGTACTCGCAACGTTTGATTACAAGTTTTAGTCTTTCTTTCTATTTTTTTTTCCCCCCCTTAAAGTGAAATGACTCGGGGATTGAGTTGGGATAGGTTGGAGGAGAGTTGGATTAATGTGCTGGAGATGAGGGGTGAGATGGAGTGGGAGCCCAGTATGCTGTCTCTCTCTGCTCTTCACCCAAATCCTTCTGCTCAGTGTTATTCTCTAAACTGGAAGCTGAGAAGAAACTGTTGATTTGCTTGTAGTACAAATGCGATACTAGAGGTGTGAAAAAGGGAAGAAAAAAATTAACCCTGTTATTAATACATAGAATATCAGTCTCCACTATCAGCTGCCAAACGATACTTTTATGGAGGTCTTAAGATTGAGTATGCAGCCACTACACTGTCATCACTTCTGTTCTGTGTGATGTACTCTGTTACTTGCAGTACTGGACAAAGAGTGGAGCTGTGATGTTCTCAGAGGAACTGAGGCCAGTTAGTATACTGCTGCCGTGATCTGTAAAGCTTAGGGTACACTCCATTGACCTGGGTTTGGGAAGAAGTGAAGGGTGAAATATGTATTTGTTGAGAATGCTAATAGGAGCTTTGGGCAGGAGCTTTTGAGTGCTCTGAATTCACTTCTAGGGATGCTGTGTTATCCAGTAGATGAGTAGTTCCTGCTTTAGTTAAAGTGTAACCACTTTATTTAAAGTAGTGATCTAAGTTTAGTATTTCAGTACTTTCCCCTCCCTTCTCCCCCCCTTCTGAATTACCTGAGCTGAAATGGAGCTGTCAAATGTAGCTGTAATCCTGAAGGCATCAGGCAGCTGCTGACCCCTCCTTTATTCTCTGATGTCACCTTGGTTTTCACTTTAAAGTTCCTCGGATGCCCACAGCTGAACTTTTATTCAAGAACTGTCAGCCATCCACTGATGATGGACCAGCCCAATGGTGCCTGTCTGAGGCTTGGTCATTACTGGGGTCATTCTCCTCTTCCCAGAGGAAATTTAATTAAGTTGTATCTGAGGCATACAACTGAGTAGAGAGAGCCTTGAGGTACCATGTCACTGACAGAACTGTACATATTTTGTTCATTAGACATTAAGTATAATACGCATGTAAAGAATATTCGTCACCCTGGGAACAGTAAGTAGAAGAAAACACTGCTCATTGCAGGGGAGTTGGACTAGATGACCTTTAAAGATCCCTTCCAACTAAAGTATTTCTATGATTCTATGATTTGACCCTGAGGAGACAGAGGTGGGAATTAGAGCCAATGTCTGCCACTTTCTAAGTGCAGTTCTGACCTCATGGGTGTTACCGTCAATGTTGACACCACTAGGAGCACTGCAGACGTGGAGCAGACCTGTCCCCTGGGCAGCCTCGGCTCCATCAGCAGTGCCATCATAACAGCCAAATGTCAGACACTAACTACCCCAGTGTAACATACATGGACACGCTCATCCTGTTCTCAGGCAAATAGAGGGGAATGAATTCTCAGCTTCTCGAGAAAGAAGTTGTAGATGGTTGCGTTCAGGGGAACTTTCCAGACCTTTGTGAAGTACTACTAGCATTGTCCTTGAGATGGACACATTTTGAGCTGTTGTCAGTGTTTTTTCTTGTTAGTTAACCCAATGTTTTGTTCTTTTTAGTGTCTGTTTCAGTGTCTGCACTTCTAGTTTCATATGTCAGCTCTCCTTGTATGCTCACATCTCACGCAGAGCTGTAGATCCAGACACGTCATCTCCCTTTCAAACACCAAGGAGCCTTGTTGAGCCAAACCCTCTTGTACTACCCTGTACTCTAACAACTGCACAGGACTGGGTAGTAGGGGATAGCTGATTGTTTTTTTTAGAGGAAGCAGTGTGGTGATGAATGCATTTTAGCATAACTCAAGCTTGCTTTGCATTATGCTCAAAAGTTTCAATTAAATGAAGAAGTGTTCTTCTTGAGTGCTTAGCCTCCTGTGGCCAATTGTTCCTTTATTTGTGCTGTTCAATGGGTATCGTACAGAATTTCAACAAAACATCTGTTGCCAGTGATAACACATGTGCACAAACTCTGGGGAAAATGTTTTACAATACCTTCAAGTACATATGAATAAATAAATGTTGAGCTTCCAATGGTGGAAATCTTCAAAACATTTAATTTTAAAGGCAGTTTCCCCATGCGTAATAAAGAATTGCTGTGACCAAATACCTTTAAGCCACATGATTTAAGCTGAGAGAGGTTGTGGATGTCCCGTGCCTGGAGGTGTTCAAGGCCAGGTTGGATGGGGCCCTGGGCAGCCTGGTCTAGTACTAGATATGGAGGCTGACATCCCTGCATGCAGCAGAGGGATTGGAGCTTGTGCATCCTTGAGATCCCTTCCACCACAAACCATTCTCTGATATTTTATCGCAGTTTAGTCACCTGTAACTATTCTTTAAAACTGTGTCCTGGATCTAGTTGCATAAGGAATAACGTATACATGACCAAGGAGGAACTTGAATGAGTCAGTTCTTCTGTTCATGGTCTTTAAGTGATGAAGATGTTTGAAGTAGATGAAGTTATCTCCACCAAGAACTTTACTGGGCTTTGGTTGTTGATACTGTTTTGTTAGAGTAAATTTGAAAGCACTGACTGAGAAGAGAGGTGGAACAAATGGGTATCCAGAAAACAGCAAAGCTGGTGAAAGGTCAGGAACACAAGTATTGTGGGCCTGTTTAGTCTGGAGGAGAGGAGACCTAATTGCACTCTACAACTACTTGAAAGGAGTTTGCAGCAAGGTGGGGGTCAGCCTCTTCTCCCAGGTAACTGTAGATAGGATGAGAAGTAACAGCCTCACGTTGCACCAGGGAAGGTTCAGGTTGGATATTAGGAAAAAATTATTCTCTGAAAGAGTGATGAGGTATTGGCAGGTACTGCCCAGGGAGGTGGAGTCACTGTCCCTGGATGTGTTCAAGAAAATACACTGATGGACATGGTTTAGTGAGCACAGTGGTAATGGGTTGATGGTTGGACTAGTTGATCACCAGTTGATCTCACCGATTTATTTTCCAGTTTTAATGATTCTATGATTCTAAATTTTGTCAACTACTCTACTCATAAGGATGTGTAGAGTTGTGCTTTTCCTTTACAGTTTTAGTTCTTTACTCAGTTCTTCATGTTTTCTGACTTCTCTGCTGATATTTTGAAGTCTAGTTTGTGTAGCCATGTCTGAAGTGATTTTCCACACAGTGTTCATTTGTAAGTTGTCTTCCATATACTTTAATCAGTGTTTTTCAGAATCAGGAGGTACAGGGTAAGCAATGATACAAAAGCAATGACTTTGGCTAATTCCCTTCCTAGAAGACCTGCCAGTCTGCAACCCTTTGCTGGTCCTTGTTTAAGCATACCCAGTCATTTCAGCAACTGAAGCAGAAAAAAACAGAAGTATGGAATATAGTTTCTTTTTACCTAATACAGATTAATGCCTTACATTTTTCTCGACTCCGAATTAACTCTGAAGTGTGGATGTGAACAAAATTAATAGTTTTACTATGCTTCTGTACATTTCACATCTATTCAGTGTAACAGTTCTGTAAAGCAGCATTTTTATTTTTTGTTTTAATCCTGGAAGCTGATAGTTAAGAGGTTAAGTAAGTTTCCTAAAGCCCAAAGCAGCTTGCCAAGATGACAAATGGATTGTGTCAACTGGGACTGGGAACTGTCTTTCAGGCTTTAAAAAGAAGCTTTTTCAAATGGTGTGTATTCTGATCTCAGAGGTTCTGTGAGGAACTTGGTGAGTTGGAGGGCAGTAGTTGGAAGCAGACATCACACTCGGTGTTGTCAGACTGAGACAAACTACTTATAGAGGTGTAGTGATTTAGGACAGGGGAAGAATCCAGAATAAGGGTTTGCAGAGGTTATTTTATAACCCTGTGCAGTTCTGGCAATCAATCTGTGGCATCTCTGGTTTCTGGTGGGTAACTTCCATTCCAGAAAAGCTATCACTGTTAGTATTCTGAGTTGGTTGAAAGTCTAAGGATGGATTTGATTTTTATTTTTATTTTTATTTTTTTCCACCCCTTCCCTGGAGCTGACCCTCTGAGGGCAATTTTGAGGTAAGGCTTTTTCCCCTTTCTCTCTTTTATTTGCTAGAGGTGAATGAGCAACGCAGAGGAAGAGGCCATCCTTGCCTGTTCCAAAGCTGTCAGAAGACATCCTTGTTTTAAGTTTCCAATTTGTAATGGGAGTGTTAAAAAGCTATGTATTATCTGTTTGGTCTGAGCCATCTGTTCTGTATCTTTGCCTCTTCTTTGACTTCCTTGGACTCAGTCACTTGATCCTCCAGAAAGTCCTCTAGGTCACAGATGAAGATCCACATAGAAATTTGCAGTATCAAGGCTTCAAACTGAAGGTTTTCCAGAGCAATGGCTGCATGTGTCTCATTCTTAGCAGAATACCTTCAGCACTTATCATGCAATAAATATTTTTTTTAAGAAACAAGTGCTAGTATATCTTTGCCCCTTAAGCATTAGCAGCACTGTGATAGCTGCTGTTCAGTCAATCTTTCTCTCCTCTACAAACCTTGTCCTTAGGGAGTCATAAATTGTCCATAAAATTTTGCTTTTGTCTTAAATTTTGCATGTGGCATTTCAGCATAGAAATGAATTTGTGTCAGACTAGGCTTTAAATTAGGTCAGTAATATTTAAGTTACATATGTGTGGGGAGAAAAAAACAGCGTCTGCCATCCCAGTGCCACTGACTGTAGGATGAGCATAGGGCTGTCATTTCTCCATATGATCAGATTTTTCCTGCAGAGAGGAGGCAGATTTTTAGCAGTAGCTCCATGTTGTTAATATTAGGAGTTAGCACAGATGTCCCTTGTGTAGAGAGATGAGAATGTGATCCTCAGTGGAGAACAGTGCTCTTTTCTTTCTTAAAATAATAATAATAAAAAGTAATTTTAATTTGCTTGTATGGTAGCGGGGTAGATTTCAAATAAGACAATGGACAAAAGCATTGTGTTCTGTGATTTTTCCAGCCCTCTGGATCAGCATATGGCATAGTCTAATAGCTATTTCCAGTGCCCTGACAATCTGGTTGGCTTTTATTTCCAACAGAATTCAAGAACTGCTCACTGAAGTCAATTCTGAATATTACTCTTAGGACATTTAGAAGGGTAGGAAACACACAAAATGTGTGTGCTTTATACCTTCCTCATATGAATGTTAAAAGTACTGGAAACAGCCATATTGTACCCCTTTTTCCATGTGTGTGGAACATCTCCATAATAGCAGTTTCCAGTTTCTTGCTCATGTTGTAACTGTCCAGTCTTAGTATTGGACTCTCTACAAGTGTAGAGTAGCACAAGAAAAATATTGTCAGTGCTAACTTTGTTTATTTATCTTAAGCAAAGCTGGTAACTTTACAATAGTCATCACGATGTACTGCATTAATGTACTCTAAAGCTGTGACATTTGGTTAGGATGTAGAACCAGCCATAATAAGGCTATAGACAGTAATGACTTGGATTAAAAAAAGGAAATAAAAAAATTGTTTATGTGATATAACAGGAATAGGTAGGAAAAGCTTAGGGAGTGTCACTGAGAGCTGAGAAAAAGCTGCGCTCATCATGGTTATCAAACTTTTCTGCAGTTTAGCTTCTGTATTTTTAATGGGGGAATGTTTGGTTACTCATTCTGCCTTGTAGTGAAGAAAATCCAGCTTCAGCTGGTAAAACAGACATTTCTCAGAACTCTGTGGCTATAACTGTGTGGATCCATAAAACTCAGCCTACACTTATTCCACTCAGTTCTCCATCAGAAAGCATGCTCCACATCATCATGCTTTGGTTGATTCATGGTCACTCTCATTTCCTTGAGTTGCTCATAATTAGTTGATTTCCTTTCTGTATATTAATTTGTCCTTCAGCTTAAGCAACTTTTGTATCTCTATGCAGACTTATTAGTAGATAACAGCACTATCACTTCTTGGACTTCGCTTTGCTAGACTGAGTGACTTTTTTTTTCTTTTTTTAATTAACTCACAGAATTGGTTCTTCAACTTTTTCACTCGAGTCTTATAGTCAGGATATTTTCTGATCTTGTTTTTGTTACCTTTATCTTGTCAAACAGGTATTGTTGAGAGAGAATTCAGAGTCTCGTTTGCACTGGTGTTGCTCACCCTACAACACTCTTGCTGTTCCCCTGGGCAGCCAAGGCTCTGCTCCCGGGGCCAAACACTGTGGGACCACAGCCAGGAGAAGAACTGGGACAGGCCAGGGAAGGCCTGGGAACATTTTGGTAATTGTTAAAGCTCACGAAAGAGGAATATTGTAGGGATGGGGAGAACTGATGCAATTATGATGAGCATTTCATGGGTTTACTGTTGCTCTCTGTAGCCTCAGTTCCCCAAATGAGCTTTGACACAGTTGACTAACAGCTGATGAGCTAATGACTGAAGGTTTATGCAGTGTCTCAAAAGAGCACTGCTGTGCCCAGTAACATTCCTGTCAGTACTGTCAAAGGAACCAGAATATTAAGAGACTCTTGTAACAACAGTGCCTTCTTTTGTGTGTGTGCTGTGGCTGGTCCCTTACATAGCTGTCCTCTGCCCATCTCAGTGGAGGTTATTTCCCACCCACCTTCTAAGAGCAGATAGACGGTTAGATATCTGGGGACCTTTTTCATACAATCTATTAAGAGAAGAATGTAAACTGATGTCACCCCAAATGTTGAGAGGCTGAAGAAGAACCTTCATAGGGACTGCATGGAAATAAATTAGACAACTAAGCGGCCATCCAAAGCTGCTGAGCCTTACTCAACCTTGCCTGGCTTCATTTCCTGCCAGGTTGTTGAAATTAAGGCTGCAACTGTGTATCAGACACTCATCTGTTACAACAAGAAGAGCACCATTAAGTGCCATGCAGCTTTATGCTGTTTCGGGATTTGTTAATTCGTCCTTTTAATTTCTCCTCATCACCATTATTCTGCTATTATATCAGGGCAAAGTAACAGATAAAAAAGGGAGACTTCTGTGGCTTTCACATTTTCAGCTTAGACATAATTTCTAGTATGACTGCTATGAAGAAACACCCATAAAGTGAGACTGTATGAACATGCAGAATGTGTGCCCCAGTTCTTGCCCACATAGGAGGAAAGCAGGAGCCATTGATTTTGCTGTCTATTATTCATACACTGCAATACAGAGACAGTATAGGGGGATAAGTAATTAGAGCCCCCTTACATTGCTGCACTACCTTTCAACCAAGTCAGCTGGAGTGAATCCCTGTTCATCTGCTTGGCTTTTTTGTTTGGCTTTTGTGTTTTGGTTTTTTTTGGATTTTTTTGTTTGTTTGTTTGTTTGTTTTTTTTGTAGGCTTTCCCATGTCATCTCTAACTCCATTAATCTACAGAAAACAGGAAAGCATTGCCTATTCCAGGGATGCACTGGCTTTTTTTTTTTAAATCTTGTTTGATCAGTAAATCCATGGGAGAATTTTCAAAGCCGTCTTCCACTGTTCTTAGCTGTTTTCTCTTGCTCTATTTCGCTGTTTTAAGCCTCCAAGTTTCTGGTCAATTAATGTGACAGGAGCCCCGTAGGTTATGTTTGTTCATGGTAGACATGTCTTCTTTCATTAGGCCAGCCTAACAGCTACAGAGTTTAATGTCTTAGCTACTGTATAACTGCCTGTTTGTAATGGATTGCTGAAACAATGAAAGTGTGTGTTCTAGGGAGTGGGGGGAGATGCTCACATTGCTGTATTAAAACAAGAGCAGAGAAGGAAAACATTACTGTACAAAAATGCAGTTTTTCTTCTGTTCTGATGATTTATTTTAATCTCTCTTCATTTCTGAGTCTCAGATATTTCCCTGTCTCCCATAATTGTTGGAAGCTCAGTCCCAGACCCTTCTGTTATTTCAGCAGGACATACTGGCAAAAGGCTTTACTATCACTCTAAGGAAATCGAAGACTTCACACACACACAAATGTTTTTCAAAAAAAGTTGCTATTTTCAGATCTGGAAATGTGGCTCTCAGAAGTGATATGTGGAAATCATCTTTCATTAGCTAGCATTAGCACTGTTTGTAAAGATTTCCCTATGGCTGTGATTTTTCTATAGCTGTTTTTATTTATTTATTTATCTATCTATCTATTTATTTCTTTATTTTGCTGACATTTATCAAGCTTTCTCTGAACACTGTCCAACAGTTTAACTCCCTATATTAATAGATTTGCTCATTAAAAATGTTTACAGTACTGTTTAGTCACTATCAATTATTCCTGATGTTGAAGGTTAGTTAATAAGGTATCATATCTTCATTTCATCTTCTAGAAAGCTGCTTCAAAGAGTTATATAACTAAGACAATGCTTGGCAGTTCAGATCCCAAGTTCCCAATATTTTTCACTGGTGTTGAATTATAGAAATATTACACTTTTAGAAATTAACAGTGCATTCATATAATTGCATGTAATTGTACTGCCTATCTTTGCAAAACTTTTTGCAAGAGGTGCATAAACAAGAATGCAGTGTCAAACAAGACACTGACAGGAAGTCAGTGTACTTTTGAACCCAACATAAAATTTAAATATGTTATTATACATCAAATTTGCGTAAGCAGACTTTATGGTGGACACCTTAATATTACCCCAGATTTGCCAGTTAATTGCACAGACATGTGGCTTACTCATGATAAAAATAAGCATTTTTAAAATTTATTAGGAATATTGTTTTAACAGTCTCTTTTCTTTTGCTTCAACACATTTCCAGCAGAACAGAAGCACACAAACCCAAGAAAATAAATGAATTAGAATGCAACAGAGTGCCTAATCCTTCTCTGATTGAAGTTAATGGGAGTTCTGCTTTGAATTTGAACTGAAGCTGAATTTATTCAAAACAGGATTAGGCCAAAATGTATATAGTCCTCTTGCAAATTTGTTTTCAGGAAATTTAATTATAAACAGGATAGAATGATAGGAAATTGTATTTCATGATAGTTCAAATTTCTATTTATGCATAGAATTATGGTTACTAAAGCTAGAGCATGCTCATTGCTCTCTACTTGCTCCTTATATAATTGAGAAGTCTGTCAAATTCACCTTTTAATAATACACACAATGGAACTTGTGCCATTTCTCCTGGTTTGCAGTATACTGTTGCACAGGACGTCTCCTATGAAATTATGCCTAGTTTTTTTTGAGACATGTTTTCTATATTAAATATTGAATGTAGATTATTAAAGCTTAACTATTATAGTCATTATATATATATATATATATATGTATATTTCCCTCAAAGTCTTTGGAAGTCTGAAGATTTCCATGTAGTCTTTTTGAACTTGCAGCCCAGAATGTCTTTATAAGTCCACATCCCATCGAAATTTCACTTAAAACCCAAGTCCACAACAGCAGTTGTTGAGCTCTTCTCCATTCAGTGGGTGCTTAATCCGCGGTGTTCCTAAATTTTGAAGACTTCTAAGGTTTTGACATTATGATTCCCCACCTGCTCACTGAACATGTTATGGGGTGTAACTGAACTTCTGCTGAAGTAGGACTCTCCCATCTTTCTCTTTTTGACTTCAGTTCCAGTCCTTATGGTGGAAGTGATCTTTCAGAAAACTACTCCTCAGAAAAATGGGGGAAGGAAGGGTTTTTTTGATATTGGTCAGTTCCATGATGTTCATGTCATTCAGAGTTGTATGAGTGCTGGCACGGACCTCCAGGACAGCATAATACGAAGCTGAAATAATTGTCTGTAGACAGCACAACAGAAGGATGTATTCTTTAAAAAGCATGTAGAATGGTAGATCAGCAAATGCTGGAAGCTAAGTTCAAAGGTCTTACCTGTGGTGCCTCTACTGTTTCTTACATCAGTAGCCCAAAACTGGATTTTGCTTTGTTTTTGTCAGTCAAAGATCTAGACTTAGTTGGTGCTTCATGTTGCATATTGAGCTCTCTTTAACTGTGAAAGAGTATACCAGTGTACAATTTTCCCCTCTGCCTGAGCAAATTCAGGACTTCATCTTCCATCTTCAAGAAGACTGACATTGTTAGTGGACCAGGTGGATTTTGAAAGAGACAAAGTTTGCCCTCTCTCTAAGGAATGGTGGACTGTAGCCTTGTAGCTGTCCTTTTTGTTCCCTTTTCAGGCAGCACTTGTTTTAACTGCCTTTGCCTTTTCTCCTTTGCAGGTGGCCTCCCTTGGAGTTACCACATTCACACTTTGTGCCCTCTGCATCGACCGGTTCCGTGCTGCCACCAACGTGCAGATGTACTATGAGATGATTGAGAACTGCACCTCAACGACAGCCAAGCTGGCCGTCATTTGGGTGGGGGCCCTGCTGCTGGCACTGCCAGAGGTAGTGCTGCGCCAGCTGATCAAGGAGGACCCCGAGTACAGTGGCAGCCCCCCCGGGGAGCGCTGCGTGGTGAAGATTTCCACCGCGCTGCCCGACACCATCTATGTGCTGGCTCTTACGTACGATGGGGCAAGGCTCTGGTGGTATTTTGGCTGCTATTTTTGTTTGCCAACTCTTTTCACTATTACTTGCTCCCTGGTAACAGCAAGGAAAATCAGGAGGGCAGAAAAGGCTTGCACAAGAGGGAACAAGCGACAAATTCAGCTTGAAAGTCAGATGAACTGCACAGTGGTGGCTTTGACCATTTTATATGGGTTTTGCATAATTCCTGAAAACATCTGCAACATTGTGACTGCCTACATGGCCACAGGGGTCTCTCGGCAGACAATGGATCTTCTCCATCTTATTAGCCAGTTCCTCTTGTTCTTTAAATCCTGTGTTACACCAGTACTCCTTTTCTGTCTCTGTAAACCTTTTAGCCGGGCCTTTATGGAGTGTTGCTGTTGCTGCTGCGATGAATGCATCCAGAAATCTTCAACAGTGACAAGCGATGACAACGACAATGAGTACACCACAGAGCTGGAGCTCTCCCCTTTCAGCACCATCCGCCGCGAAATGTCTACTTTTGCCTCTGTGGGGACTCACTGTTAATCAACTTTAGGACTTCACTTTTTTTTAATCTTTTTTTTTTTTCTTTTTTTTTTCTTTCTTTCTTCTTTCTTTTCTTCCCTGAAACTTCATATTTTTCTATCTGAAGGGATTATTGAAAACTACTCTGGAAACCAATCTGCATAGTAACAGTCATGCTCTGCAATATAATGCGTCTCGTTATTAAAATGAAAGAAAGGGAGTGAAAGAGAGCTTAGTACTTGGTTTTAAATCACGATATTTTGTATGGTGCTAGGATTTCATTATCTGGGGGGAAGGATCTGTGTCTGTCCACCTTTATTTAATTTCATGATCGTTTTGATAATCACTGTAAAATGATTATATAGACATTGTGGGTTTTGCAGGATGTTTAATGTAAAAGACGTGGTGGAGAGTATTTGAAGGTGGTTTTAATCTAATTACTGTACACTATTGTGAGAGAGCTTGGACTTTGAAAAATTTATAAAGTAGCATAAAAATAAATGAGGTTTTATTCTTTAACTTCCCTGTCAATCTGCATTCAACAAGGATCACTTCTAGTATTAAATTCCTTTAATAAGTACGAAATCTTTACTTTGCATAAAATAATTTAAATGGTCTTATTTAATTTGCTATTCATGTACTTCTGCTTGGAGACTATAATTAGAGTGTTTAAGGAAGATGGTTATAATGGCATTAGATTTACATGAGTGGATTTTTAACACATTATAAAGATCCAATGTGCCTCATTGAAACTTTCCTTCTGGACCTGAGTTATTTTGTTCTTCATAAGAAGAAAAATCTCCTTTCTTGCTAAATTTTTTCTTGTGTGATTTCAAAATCAAATTTCTTTCTGATTTGTTACTGGTTTTACACTGAGGTGATGTTCTCAGTCCCTGTATATATACCTTCTGCTGGTTGCAGTGAGTCCCGCTGAAGAAGGAAGGCATTCTTTTGCCAGAGGTTTGCTGGCAATAAATGTGAGGGACTGAAAAATGTAGAGAGTGGATTTCTTCTTGTAATTAAAAAGAAAAGAAAAAAAGAATAAGAAAGACTGAGAGGGGAAAAAAAGAGATACAAACACACTTGGACATTTGGCGATTGACCCAGAGCCCATTGCAGTCAGTTCAAAGCTTTCCAAACATTTCTGAGGGCTTTGGATCGGAGTGGCATCTCCTATTTTTCTGGGATATGTGGCATGAATTTTAATTGCGGGGGCTGTGTATACAGGTTATAAATCATGTTGCTCTCACAGAGACTGCCATTCACCAGCAGCTCACAGTGCTGAAGCTGTTCTTGAGATCCGCAGAATGTTTTGTGATGGTATCTTGCTGTCCACAGGCTTATTAAAATGGGTATATGTCAACACTGCAAGCAACAGTGTGGTGTAGTAAAATCTGAGGTCATTATGAGCAAGCTGGATTGGAGACAGGAAAGAGCCCATCAATACCAGCATAATTTGTTTACCCCACTTCTTGGCTGAAGTAAGCAGAATGCTCTGGGCGAGCAAGTTGCCTCATATATACCCTGGGCAGTGGGCTGAAGTGTAGGCAGATGCTAAGGAACAGAATTTGTTATAATTATCTATTTTAGTACTAACTAACTAAATAACGCACTTGCAACAGTGCTTGTTGTAGTAAATCTACAGGCACTTGTACTCTGACATTAACAGTAAGAGATGTAGACTTTGTGACACCTGCCTCTGTGTTAAGGAACTTGTAACTTTTGGAAAGGAGTCTATTTTTATTTTCTTTGTAGATTCTGGATTTAATGTGTTCAGTCTTTGTATCTGCTTGGCAAGCAGTATTGCCTCTTTTTCGTCACTGTTTTAACCTATAAAAAATTCACGCAAGAAGCAGGAGCCTCTGAACCTGAATATAAATGCACTTGAGTTTCTCATTTTTGAATTAAGCTCTAGCAGAAGCAGTTTGAGTTGAGCGAGGCCTAAATTGACATATGTGAATCTGTTTAGGACTTGCTATGATATGTAAGTTTTCAAACTTATTTTGTAAGGATGTCAATCACTTTTTAGGACCGGGGAACAGTCCCTTCTTTCTAAACTTCCCATTGACTCACAATGCTGGTTACATTCAATACACTGTGAAATGTATCAAAGAGAAAAGGTAAAAACTGAAATCTCTTCACTGTGGTGCCTGTCTCCTCAGATACATTTTCCCATCTCTGCAATTTGATTTGTACTATTCTTTTTTAGGTGCCAGTATTTGTAAAGAATGGGAATAAAACTCCCTCTTTGTTTCTCTGTCATGTTGCTTGCGCTCAATTGTTTCTTTTCAGTCACAGTATGAACGTTGTGGTTCAAGGATTTCAGAAAAGAAGAGCAAAATATGAAGAAACACTTTTTTTTTTTTCTTTCCTTTCCTCTACAGAAATAGATACAGAAATTTCTTTGGAATATTAAACTGTAATGTTTTGCTTAATGCAAGGCTTCACTGGAGCAGAAGTCCCCAGCAACCTTGGGCATGAGGTGCCTGCCTCCTTCTCTCCAGCCTGCAGTGGATGTGTGTGATATCTACTGGTGTTCTCTCCCAGGTTAGGCACCTGTGTCTCTTTGTGTTGCAGTGCTTCTCCATTTAAACATTTCCTGAATATGTGAGGGGGGAAAAATCAGGAGAAAAAAAAAAAAAAAAAAAAAAAAAAAGGTTTTAAATGTCACCGCAGAACATAGAACTTGGAGATCAGTAACACTGTGGTTGGGAATAAACAATAAACCCTCCTGGTAGTGTAGTGGAGCGTTCTGCAGCCTTATATTCAGTGGGGCTTCTTTGTATCCAGTGTAATCTTGCCTCTTCTGCTGCTGGAAGACCTTTCTGACAGCTATTTGTTTCCTAAATCTGTTAAACTAATCTCACATTAGCAGGTTTGCATTGTTGCAGCCTGAGACAGTGGTTCTGACAGGGGCATGGCTTGTTAATGCATTAAATGTCATGATAAAAGATTGCTTTTGTTAAAGATGGGCCTTTTTCTAAAGATGGAGTACCACACTATTTTTTTTTTTTTTTCCTTCTGGAGACACTGATGTGCTGAACACTTGCATTTCTCTGGTGTTTGCTTTTCCTACCTTTTTAATATTCTTAGGAGCCATTCCTGTCTGTTTCAAATCTAGATCTGTAAAGCATTTGTCTATTAACATGAGGGCATTTGATAGACTGATGAATGAAGGTTTGGGACTGTTTATGGCAACAATTTGATTATTTTACTTTAAAGAGATGGAATTCCACAATGGAATGGAAAATTAGATTGTGAGATTAAAAAAGTCTTATACTTCTCAGATATTGATGGGTTTATACCTATCACCCCAGCCCTGATCACATAAACAAATAAAGAAATGTACTGTCCTATTAAGAGCTCCAGTATCTCCAGTGAAGTTAGTTTTCATGACATGCATCAAAAATGTGATCTGTGTGCAGACCAAAACCATAGAGATCATGTAATATTGAAAAGTATTGCTCAGTTAGAAGAAATCTTGTATTTTACTCCTTCCATGATAAATTGCTGCATCCATCCTGAAATAGCTCCTTCTTCAAAGTGTGACTTTTTCAGCTTCTGTCCTGTCACTGGAGCCCACATATAAGCTTCCACAGTTGCTGTGACAGCAGCTCTGAGAATGGCTCCAAAGGACAGTATGGAAGTTCCAAGGGTGTTGTCCTACAAATCTTCACAAAAAACTTCACAGTGTTAGGATACATGGTACAACTGTCCTACTATTCTTATAGATCTGAGAGGCAAACTAGACTCTGTGATGGAATTGTCCATTTCAGGTACTAGTAGGAGTAATCACCGTGGGTTACCTTAGCAAAAGGAAGTCCAGTAACTTGCCATCTGCATTTCTCTCTTGCCCAGCTCTTTTTGTCCACCTACTGATGTCTAAGGGACCTTTTCTCAGAAAAGAATATTTTGTAGACTGTGTGGTAACATGCTTGAAGGTTAAGTTGGTCAGTGCTGACCAGAAGCCTGCATACACATCTTTGAGGCTCTAGGTTACAATTCTGATTTGGAGAGACTATAGCAAATATAGATGAGTTTGTATTACCTTTATTCTGGAGGATTAAGCTATCAGGCCAGCTGCCTGTAGGAAGCTGGCTCACCTCAGATCATTAAGAACCTAGACCTAACAATCTGCCCAAGTTACAAAAGGAAACTGAGACCTTACAGAAGAACTTCCATGTCATGGAATCATAGAATGGCTTGGGTTGGAAGGCACCTCAGTGATCATCAGGTTCCAACTGCATGCTACAGGCAAGGCTGCCAGCTGCTAAATCAAGTACTAGATCAGGTTTCTTGGGATCCCTTCTAATCTGGCCTTTAACACCTCCAAGAATGGGGGGCATCCACAAGCTCTCTGTGCAGCCTGTTCCAGCACCTCACCACTCTCTCTGTGAAGAACTTCCCCTTAACACCTAATTTAAGTCTTCCCTCCTTTAGATTATAAACATTCCCCCTTGTCCTATCACCCATGTAAAAAGTTGATTTCCCCTATTCTTATGAACTACCTTTAAATAGTATCTTCTTAAGTCTTCACCTTGAGAATATCCTTCTTTTGCAGGCTGGAAACCCAGTAAGTGATCAGTAATGACCATTTTCCTTAATAGCTTTGAAATATGTGATAAGAAAGAAAGTTTTACCAGGCATTTTCTGTGACAGTACCTCTTTTCTTTCATTTTTTCTTTTCTTCTTTCCAACCATTTTCTTTCCCCGTGAAGTTCAGTTCAGCCAAAGTCAATGAGCAGATGATGTGAATTAAAACTGTCTCCTACATGTACTTTATCATGCTTCAGGAGCTTTAGTTTTTCACTACTGTTTTGATGGAGTCATTTAACACCTATGCTTAGCAGGTGCTAAATGTCACACTTTCAAAAGCTCAGTATATTTTGTAGTAAATAAGAAAGGATGAAAAAGGCATGGACTGAGATGCTCCAATATATATATGAAAATACTGACCCATGTAGAGGACTAGAAGTTCACCAACATATGAGGCAGAGAAATACACCCACATCTTATGCTGAACCCCTGCAATCCAGGCAATTTACTTACACCGAATTTTAGTATTATCAGTGTTTGGCTGTCACAAAATGAGATCAAAGGCTCCCTGGCATTTTCAGTGTGGCAGTATCATGATTGTCCATGGCAATACTGAGAGCCAGTGTCATGTCTCCTGCTTGCGATATACTCTCAGCATTGTCTCGTGTAGAATGCCAGTATCCACACACCTTTAGGTTGGAGTTATCCCAGCCTCTTCCAAGGCTGAGGCCAGATTTCTGCATTTATGTACTTTAGCTCCAATTTGGGTTTTTATTGAAAAGTAAAAGGTATTATTACAGATATCCAACCTGTCAGAGTGACAGAGCTCTCAATTAGAGTGTTTAACAAAAGCACTAGTGTAAACTTTATTAATTAAGATAGCCTTATGGAAGGCTTTTATTCTGCTTCTCAACTTTTTATTTTTCATCCTTAATTTTTGGGATTAGAAAAGTAAACTTTGTGTGTGTGTGTGTGTTTGTGTGTGTTTGTGTGTGTGTGTATCTGTGCGTGAAGCAAAATGCAGGAAACCCATGAGAACTTCTATCTAGTTGAAGAAATTCACTCCATGGCTTATGTCAAGCATCTTCCTTTATGTCCCCATTGAACTTAGCTCATTGTCCTCTGAGAGAGGAAATAAAAGCACTTAGATTATAATCATGTTCATGACTAACTTAATCTTGAAACAATTAATATAAATGAACTTCGAAGGCTGGGATGTAAGGCAGGCTTGCCATCCCAATCTTTTTAAAAAGATGCAAGTTTTGCATATATCAACAACAGTTTATGGAAGGATTCCAGAATGTGTATAGCCTGAATAAAATGATCTAATAGCAGCTGGATCTGCGGTAATCCTTACTGAAGACAGTACAACTATTTGTGTGAAGAAAGAAATAGATTTTAGCCAGTTAACTATTACACTAGAGGACTTCATTGTTTCCTGAGATATACATCCAATTTGATTTAATATGCATGTGTGCTCTAGGAAAAATATATTTGGTATTTTAAATGTAGTACAGGGGACATAATAACACAAGAAAGAAGATAGATATCCATCTGTAACTGTAACTGGCTTATACACTCCACATTTTTTCTTCTAAACTCTGTCCTTCCTATTTTGAAACAATTTCTGCTGACTGTTCTTATCTTTCCTCTCAATGTCTTATTCCATTCACTAACTCTCCCTTGAGCAAAGGAAAATCCTCTTTTGTTTTCCTTATGACCAGTTCTTTAAAACTGAGTTTGTAAGTCTCATTCATTTTGCACAACTTAACTTATCCATAGGGAAACTTGAAGGTGAATAGTCCTTCTCCCCGTGGAAACTATTTACAAAAAAGGAAGCTGAATTATTTCCTTCTGTAAGTAAGAGGAACAGAAAGAAATCTCATACATTGTATGAGACCTGTGCAGAATATGAGCAATACAGCATGCATTACTGTCTTAAAGCTTGCTTACTTACCTGTAAATGATGGGTCTCAGCCAAAAATCTAGTTGGAGATGTCCCTGTTCATTGTAGGAGTGTAGAACTAGATGACCTTTAAAAGTCCCTTCCAAACAAATGATTCAGTGTTTCTGACGTAAAATTGCAGTGTCCCTTTAGAAAATACAGGATGTTCCCACATGAGGTAATGCTATCTTTATTTCACATTGTGATTCTTTACCGATTTTCTATTTTAATCTATAAAGCATCCTTCACTTCAGCATAGGAAGTTCCGCACGAATGTGCAGAAGAACTTCTTTATGGTGAGGGTGACGGAGCACTGGAACAGGCTGCCCAGGGAGGTGGTGGAGTCTCCTTCTCTGGAGATATTCAAGACCCGCCTGGACGCCTACCTGTGTGACATAGTGTAGGGAACCTGCTTTGGCAGGGGGGTTGGATTCGATGATCTCTAGAGGTCCCTTCCAACCCCTACAATTCTGTGATTCTGTGATCCTCTTGTAGGCAATTAGATGTCTCGATGACCTCCAAACCATTTCACATTCAGGGCTTTGTTTTGCAGATAGCAGTCATGACCTTAGATTAAGATTTGGATGATTAATCTGAGTGTTGTTGATCTGTGTATGATACAAGCTATACCTACATATGTATGACACTGTTTGAAACTGCATCTCCAAGTATAAAGGACAAGGATCATGATGTCAGTACCACCAAATAATGACACTGGCAGTGCAGCTGCATCCAGCCTCCTGGTACTTGGTGACAATGTGTCTGACTGCCAAATGCCAGGGACAGTTAATAAGAGGCCAGCAACAAACCACTTTTAAAAAGGCTTAAGTGGAACCTTTTCAACCACTAATTCCTCCTTAAAACACTCTTGTTTCATATGGAGCAATTTTTCTGTAAAACATCATTGTTTAATAGGGAGAAAGACTTACCATCAGCTCCTGACAATAGAAAAGGCAGAAAATAATGCAGGAAGTAGAAGAAATGGGCTCAGGTGAGGATTGCCTTGACTTCTGCCTTTTGAGTTGGAATTCTCTGATAGTAACATTTTCTCAGCTTCCTAGGGTTAAAGCAGATTGAACCTTTGACTCAGATATAGACCTGTATATTGCTGCCAAGTAATGGAACCCTGATAACGGATCACCAAAACCCCAGGGAGAGCAGTGTGCATTTTTGCCCAAACACTCAGACCTGTTCAAGTGGCAAATCCACCCTAGTAATGCACAGAGAACACAAAGGTTAGCTTTCTTTTCCTGATGTCTCACTTGGTGATGAAATGGTTAACAATGTTAGCATTCACTCTAACAGAGCTGGGTTTCAGATGAATAGGGGCAGTTTGTGCCTTCTCAGAGCCTGTTTCAGGCTGTCCTCATCCCTGCACAAGGCAGTACTTTATGCTGAGATACTGAAGGTTCCACCGCCTGCAGGGCTGGACTTAATTTTCTTTTCTTTTTCTTTTATTTTCTTTTATTTATTTATTTGTAACTACGGGGGGAAAATTGTCCATAACTCCTTGAGATCTGAGGACTTTTCTTTGGACACTTTCTTCCTCCTGGGGTGCTTTAGCTGCATAAATCAACACTTGCAAATATGTTTATGTTTGCAGGTACACTCAGAAGAAACTTCATAAATTTGGAGACTACAAATTGTATAAGGGAATGCAAAATTTTGGGTTTACATTGAATATGCCAGAATGCGATCAACCAAGAAAAAACACACCCCAGATCTGCCTCATTCTAATTTCAATGCATCACTCCTCATTTGTAAAATAATTACAGTCAAATCATAATATTGTTGCTTAAGATTTCATAAAATTATTTTTCCTCCTTTCTGCTTGTTTTCATTGCCTTTACCTCTTCTTTCATTTTCTTTTTCGTGTCCTTTCTCCTTGTCACCTGCAGAATTTTAATAGTCTGTGCTATCATCTATACACCCCACAATGACTCCGGTTTTTACAGAGTTTGATTTCAGTGAGTAAACAGTGATTTGAAGGAATCAACAAATACTTCCTACTCACTTCAGCTTAGTGTATATGTGGTGTGATTCCTAACTGAAAATAACTTGAGGCAAAAGACAGAAAAAAACAGAGCAACCTGCCGTTTGACCAAAAGCTATCAGAAACCAGAAACTGGTAAAAGGAGCTCTACTGGGGAATTCTCTGCTCCCTTCCAGCATCCAGTGTCAAAAATCTGCTTTGCGATGGAGCTGTCAAAAGCACAGATGGGAATCCATTGGAACTAATCTTGAACACAGTAAAAATCAAACTCTAATGTATTTTAAATGGAATATTCTGTGTTCAGCAAAATAGCATTTGGAACGGCAAGGTCTGATTCATGAGAATGCAAGTGACCTGCTTTACCCCCATGCTCATGGCAGCCTGTCAAGCTTTGGGTCCCACTGGAGGAGAAAAACTATTCTGTTGATTCTGGCAACTAAGACAAATATTAGTGTCAACGTCTAAGTATTAAAAGGTGAGATTCTTTATGGGTAAAATTCCACCTTGAAGCATTCCCAACAGTCACTAGCTCAGGAAGGATATTATGAGGTACAGTTTATTTCCTTCCAAAGAAAGCTTCTTTATTTAAATTAAGAAGAAAGATGAATTCAAGGCAAGGATTGAATTCTTTATATGTGTTGCAATATATATGTTAACAAATTTTACATATATTGTATAGGAAACAGTAATGTCTCTTTATTTATATTAAAGCCAAACATTCAGAGGCATGAAGGTGTAGGGAAGAGCAACAAAGTAAGGTAATGTACAAAATGAGCCCAAATAACTTCCCCCAATTACTCCAGTGCAGAAGGCTCAATTCACTTTTGGATACCAGGTCTAAAACAGGTCTAATAACATATTTGGAATGGAGACTCCTCCACTTCCATTTACTGCTAGGGCTAATTACTATCATTAGGAAAATGGCAGCCCCAACAAACTTTGCATAAATTTTGATAGCACTTGTCGGAATAGATCAAGTTATTTGAATTGAATGGTTTTATGTTGCTCTGGAATGACTGAACACAAAATTCTCCTTCACAGCCAATTTCTGAAGATGAACCATTTTTCAACCCAAAGATCCATAAACTCATTACTGGATATTTGCACAGCAGTTTTGATGACAGTGTAAGATAAATACCAGTGGTTTCTTCCTCAGCTGAAACTCTTCTTGTTTCTTCTCCTCCTCACACATAGCAATCTTCTTATAAAGGCACTTTAGAAAGTCTTGTACATGTTTAGCGCATGCCTCTTAAATGATCTCAGGACAGCACGTCTTTGTCATTGAGCCAAAATATTCCTTCTAAGTACAAAGCTAACAGCTAAAGAAATCCCTGATTGTTTATACCTATTTTTTCTATGCAGAATAGTTTTACATTTCCAAAGCTATTTTCTTCATCACAGAATTCCACAGTAACTTTTCAGTCTGCTATTGGAGATGGTTTGCTGAAAGGCAAAATCTGGTAAGTAGCAAGAAACCTCTTGCTGACAATAAACAAGGTAATGTAAATTCATCAGAGACATTTACTCTTTTTAGAACATGACATAACTTACAGTTTGTTAAAGGTTTCTCTTCAAGGCAAAGCTGACTAGGTTTCAGCTGTCATTTACACTGATAATGTGTTTTGTTACAAGGGGCAGGTATCAGCTGCATGGGTATATGCTGTAAGGAAATTATTGTGATGTCACCTTCAGGTTCTGTAGGATCAGCACCTGAACCCCGTTGCAGGGTGTCTGCAAGGATGCAGCCACACTCCTACCTCAAACCCCTCTCTCCAGGCAGTGTGAGACAGAGCTGCATTGAGCCAGCCCTGCTGCAGCCCCTGGCACTGCTGGGCACTGTGTGCACAGCTGCAGCATGGCCATGTGGCTCACACTGAGGGCAACGCTGTGGGCAGATGCACGGCAGCACTTCTGGCAAGAACACCACTATTGTGCTACTGTGGAGTAAATGTGCTAAACCATAGCAAAGGAAAAAAATATATTATGCCATCCAGTCTGCATCACTGCTTAGGACCATCTCCAACTCACCAGTCTGTGGACATTTATTCTGGGGGAGGGAAAAACACTTCTGACTGAGCAAGATTATCAGTTCTGCATTTTAGGTGTGTTAGGGCCTTGGTGGAAATAGCTGCTGTCTTCTTGTGGTTGACATCTCCTCGTTCCATTCAGCTCTGCACAGAGGGTTTCTGCAGGGCAGCAGGCACTGTTTCACCAACCCTGAGAGCAGCCACAGTAAAAATGAATAAATTTTCCATCAAGGATATCCAGGTCTCAGAGGAAGAAAAACTGGTGCAGGTGGTCTGGGAAGGAGACGATCAGCACAGTGGTTTTCAGTCGGTCTTCATTTACATCACAAAACCATCATCTTCCTGAGCAGGATAGAGCAGCAGGGCCCGCAGCCTGCTCAGCCGCAGTAATGGGCACAGGGCAGGCTGGGAACTGGGAGCACTGGCCATGCTGTGAGTGGTGTTTCACACATTACCTCCATCTCTGAAAGGCTTGGCACTGGACGATGCTGTTCATCTCTCACTTTTATGAGTGCTAAAAGGTTTTCTCTCCTCTCCGTGGGGGGTGACCAAATGCAATTTAAGTAAGTGTTTCTGCTGAAACATCGATATTTCTTGGATGGCATTTGTTGTTCTCATTGTTACTAAGAACATTCTTTCTGTTAACCTAATCTAAATGATCACTTTGAGGCTGCAAAGCTATATGTCATTTTTAAGCTACTGTATCATGATGGCCTTAGGGAAATTTTACAGATGCCTTGCCACAATCTATTTCTTCCCCATGACGAAGTACCAGGCTGCTTGCTTGGATTCATTTGCCACAGCTGTTTGCTTCTTTGACCTCAAAACTGCGGAAAGTATGGTGCCAGTTGAACACAAAGGAGAGTGCCTCTTAAATTAATGATTAGAAGAATTATTTTCTGGAGTAAAAAGAATAATAATAATAAAAAAGAAAGAAAAAAGGACAGAAGATTATATTCTCCTAGCTGAATGAATGGAACTGCTTAAGTGAGTAGTTTGGCTTCACCTTTTGATGATTTTCTTCATTCTTTACTTTTTTCCTCTTAACCTGTAGACATAGACAAATGAACAACACAATATTAATGTGCTTATTAGTCTGGAATAATTTAAGACAGACTAATATCTCCCAGACAGAGAATTGTCAGATCAGGTCTGTCACGGCATCAATCATGGAAAGCTATTAAATTTCTTCAGAGGAGCTCCTGGGTAGACACCTTGTTTTATTTATTTCCACGGCTCAGTCACACCCATTTCTGTTTTGACCATGGTTGTTCCATTCTGATCGTTCTTATTTATTTGAAGTTATTTATAGGTGATAGTGTTCCCTGCTAGCAACTCAGATTACAAGAGCTGATGAATATTAAACTATAATTTGTCTAAAAACCAAAGGCAACAAATCTAGGTTAAAGATATTGCTGCAGGCAAAGTCCACACAGGTTCTTCTGCATCACTGAGCGTTAGAAAACCTGTCTTTCTGTTTAAAAATGATTATACTCGAGCAGGCCAAACCTAGTTCATGAAAGAAACACATCACTTACTAAGCATCTCACAATTTAAGCGTGCAAGGACTGGATTGTGAAAAAAAAAGAAATGTACTGGGTAGAAGAGCTGCAGCAGGAGAGGCTGTTCACTGCCTGCCCTCCTACTCCTTTCCTTCACAAAAAGCATTCAGTATTTATGGTTTTGACATTCATTTAAATGAAAAAGAAACCTGAATGAATGCAGTGGTTTCACACCTACTGTGAGGGTAGCTGAGTCCTATCACAGATTGTCCAGTGGTGCAAGGCAACCACACCACTAGAGGTGGTGTGAGAGATGGTCAGACCAAATGGCCCTCAGGGCCTCTGCTGGCCTTAGCCATCCTGCAATTGTGTAATTCTCTAGAGAGGTGATGTTTGCTGCATGCGGGTGGGTATGCTGAAGAATTAATCCTATGATAAGGAATCCTTTCTTTTCCTTTACATCCTCTGAATGTATAGGAATATTTCCACACCCTTGTGGGTTACGGTTTTGAAACTTTTCTTGTTTGCGTGCCTTCAGTAGTAATTCACAAGATAATTCATTCCTTATTTTGAATAGATAGAACAGGAAAAAGATCATAAAAGCACAGTACAGCATGTTTTACCATAGTAGTGATGTTTTTATGGTACAAAGCATTACCACAGTATTGAATTATTCTCTATTTGCTGAAAGGTGAGGAGAGACTATCATTTTCTCATGCTTGAATTATGTGTTGCTGCCTTGTGAAATATGCAGTAGTAATGTTATGCTGGCCACTACTGTGACATCGTTTTGGCAATGGAAATGAAAGGATTGCAGCTTTTACAAATATTAATAAGCATTTTTAAGTGTTACTTTCAGCAGGAATCTCTCATACAAGGTATTATGTTTGTCATGGGATAACATATATTCCCATCTTTTTCATTCACTGAAATCTTTGATTACCAGTGGCTGCAAATCAAGCATTTATAAATATACAAATTTACAATAATTGTCCATAAGAATGCAATATATTTGTATTTATTGACTATAAATACATCATAGAAGTATTATGCATGTACTACAGAAGTGGCCCAAACAAATGCAATCTCCAGCTCTGCATTCAGTTTCTTCTGCTTCACTTTCCATACAAGAGTTCCAGTTCTATGCAGAATCAGTCACCAATATTTACCTTACCAGTTCCTCCTATTGGATTACAAAGGAGCAGGCTGCCACTTAAAAATGTCAAATAGATCACAGTTGACAGAACTTGAAGGATAGTTCCATACTCATTAATGATGTTCTGGATTACAACAGAGTTGTAGGAAGTGGTATGTAAGCAATGCTGTGTGTTTTCACAAATCTGTTTGGTTTCATTTGATCAGTATTTGGACATCCTCATGTCTATTTCAGAAGACTATGGGTAGTCTGAAGGCTGTTGATAATTTATAGCTACTTCATGAGTATCTCATGAAATGCACTCTGTACTCTTAAAAAACATAGTGAAACTACGGCAGGAAATAAGAATTCATCTATCTGTTTCACACAGCTTTCAACATTAGTCTTCTAATTAATTAATTAATTAATTAATTAATTTGTTCTTATTAGTACCTGCAAGTCTTGAAGCTTTCATGCATGAACACAAATTTAATCATAGTGTAAGTCCTTAAATTTAGCACCAAGCTAGGGTGTATCAGTTCCACAAATTGTAATACATTTAGGTATTATATCTCAGCACAGATATAGAAGATTGTTTCACCACCTGATCTTCAAATTGCCAGACATACATATTGCTTATATACAGTTAGGTTAGAGATAGATATAGAGAAATATGATTAAGAATTATGTTTGAAGAGGGTCATGTGAACTTGAATCTAATAAACCTCAACTATTTTGTGGTACAGACAAGGTGGAGAGGTGAAGTTAAGAAGACGAGTGAAATATCCAGCTGATCTGGCTACTCAGTCCTTGTGTCTAAGTAGGATTCCTGTGGCTTGCCCATACAGCCCCTGAAGAGCCATAGAAATGAAGTGAAGATGCAGTAGATTAGGAATTCTCCAAATATATGACCTATGTGGCCTAATGCATTAATCAAAGATATAATGCTGGTAATAACTAGCACTCAGGGGACTACATCTGTGAAAATAACAAGTTAGTTCAGTAATGGTTGGTGCCATAGAAAAACACCTGGTATATTGTTTAAAGTAGTGACAAATGTGTAAGATAGTCGAGACTAGTACTCATTGGACTTGGGCTACTGAGTGGCATCATCCCATTGTTATAGTGCACTGAATTGCTATCTTGCTACTTGACCCCTTCTTTCAGTAAGGATACCCAAGATGATCTGCATGACTGCAGCTGTGGGAATCCTTGAATGGTGGGGAGGAAGATTCCATAACCCTGATCTATGGGTAAAGCTGCTTCAGCAAAGATGCTGGAGTGCCAGTAGGGATAACTGGGAGAAGCAGACCAATGCAGAGGTAAAAAGAAACCAACAGGAGAGACCTGGTTGACCACAAGCTTCAGCTGCAGCTTCTCTTATGAACAGAACACTGACTAAATCAGATAATTTGTACGGGTTCTCAAATAGCAGGTTAACTCATGCTACAGACCCTTCAACAGCCACACTTAATGGGATTCTCTCCATTTACAACCTACCTTTGTGGTTTTGTTGTTCTATGAAATTTGATTGAAATTATCAAATGGATTAAATTCTGGAATAATGGCTGTTGGGAGGAGTGGGCAGATGCAATGTTCAAGTACAGTCACATAAGATTCACTGTTTTCAGGATTTATGTGTAAAAATTTATTTAAGAAAAAATAAACAGATCTTTCCTTGAAATCTGTTTTCTCCCTGCACAACTCTTCTGTGAATGACTTCTTTTAAAGGGTCACTCTTAATGCCTGCCACAGAAATTGCTAGGGTCACCAAAGGTTTTTCAAGCCACAGACAGTGTGAATACTTTGTTTTTTATTAGCTAAATACACTGTGTACTCACTACAGTGTTTCTAAAATATGACTCCAGATTTTCTATGGAATCTATTAAACTTGTCAAGATGATTTCATAATTTTCCAGTCTCTCTAACTAGATATAATAAAGAGAAAAAAATACATATGAAAACTGTATTTAGTAGAGAAAGCCCTTGGCTGACCCTTCAGATGTAATACATCTTCTTGATTCCTTCAAAAAGTTTGATCTATGTACTCATATTCTTTCTATGTATTAAGGTTTTGGCACTAAAGGACACAGAGTGGAAATTATTTATTTTATTTCATAAAAAGGTGGTTTTTTTGTTCTTTTACTGAATATAACAAAAGAAGCTATTGCGATTCAGTTCCTGTTACTGAAATAAAGAACTGAAGCAAACTATTTAAATGTGTGTCTACATATTTCTTGATTGTGCTCCAATGATTTAGTGTATTTACATTCTTTGTTGATGAAATGTCATCTGCGCTCATCTGCCTTGTAAGATCTATACTTAACATAAGATCTATACTTACAAGGTAGATGAGTGCAGATGACATTTCATCAACAAATACGCTGACCTATCACATGAAATGGACATAAATATGGATCAAATATATCTCAAATATGTGTCTAGCTGTAGAAGCAGATAAAAAAATGGGACTTTTGATTCTGTCATGTTCAATTGCTGCTTTTATTTTCAGGATCAAAAATATTAGCCCATTCAGCCCTACAAGCCTAAGTGATAACAGCTTCCTGTCCTGTGCAGCACTGCCTGACAAAATCCCTTACTATTTACAACCTGTCTCCAACATGGCAGGGCTTGCACATTCAGTTCACATCTTACCTGTGCTCTTGAAATGTGATCACATAGGTATCTTCTATAGTTCCTGTGCCATGCAGCATAAGAACTGGAATATCCTGTGCCTCAGATGTACTCTTTGTCCTACTTTATCCTGTGTTATAGAGGAAAAATTACATGTGACATTGCAAACAAGAACTGCTCTTGCTAGTCTTTCATTAGTGTTCAACCAGCTACTGTGCTACAAAGAATCTTCTACTTTTAAAGAATGTTTTTAATAAATATTGAGAGTGCCATAAAAATAAGAAAGAAATTATGCCAATGTTATTCTTAATGGGCTAAGACAGTTGCAATGAATGTTTAAAGATATCTGAATACTACTTAAGAATGTGTTTAACCTGAGTATAAATTCTCTAATTTTCTTATTTTTGTTATTCCAGGTTCGAGCTGAAAATAAAGTTGCATCTGTTTCCCTATAAGCCTATTTATTAATACACCTGTCAGCCTTCTTTCTTCTCACGTATTATTATGTTTATTTCCTCATTAAAACTGAAATAAACAGAAATAATTATGCTGATATACTCATTGTTAATAGATTAAAAGCTGTTATCTCGGACAGTAAATATGATTTTGAAGCACATGTACACTTTCAGAACTGTAAACATCCTTCTTCATATATCCCTACTATTTACTAAAGAAGACATTAAATTCAACACCCTAAAAGACTGATATTTTAATAGATGGAGAATGACATAATGCAACAGAATAACAGGTTGTTTTCTTGAATTAGACCTTTTCTGCAGAGGAAAAATAATCAGCATCTAAATATATCAGATGCTAATCCAACCATGCAAAAGATCTTTATCTGGTGAAAAGTATTCCTTATATTTCTTGTCTCAGCAAAGTTAATTTTGACTTTTTTATGAGTTAGAAAACAAACTGCACTCAGATAAACCATGTATTGATAATGCTGGGAAGACATAGATGTGGATCAGAAAGTCATTCACAAGTACCTTACACAGGGAGAACAATTTATTCATTTTACTTGTTCAACTCATGTTTGCATTTATAATTCCAATTGCAGACTATCATTTCCAAACTGGTTAAGCACATGATTGAATCCCATTTACAGTCTTGGGGCCCAAATGCATCCTTGGTTAAACACTTAATCATTTTTCTTAAGTAGAACCAGCCAGAAAATGCACCACTGATAGAAAGTCAAAACATTGAAATCTCAGTGGCACAAATGTTTTTTCCTCTTCTGATTGTTGATTGCCTGAAACTGTTCCTCACAAAATCAACAGCAGAACTGCCACTCACTTTAATGAAGCAAGATCAATGCCACAGTTTTTACCAGGATGAGCACATCCCCTGTGAGTCAACCTGCATTTCCCCTGTGTATGAAAACGTAGCAGTTTAAATGATTAAATACATTGATATTTAGCACTTGTTATGTCAAGAATGAAAATGCTTGTAGAAGATTTATTCTGCTCTGAAAGGTTTGCCAGAAATTTGTGCTCTCTGCAGGGCCCATTTATTTTTTAGAGCAAAGCTGCATACTGCAAGACCTGAAAACAGCCAGCCCAGGCTAAGTCACAAAGGATAGCAATCCATTGTAGCACAAATGGTTGCACATGAAGTTATTTTACATACCTGATATATACATTTGCAAACAAATACATATCAGCCTGCATATTTTTGAAGTAATTATTTTCTTAAAAAATAAAGTTTGGACTACAAATCAATGTAATTTCTGTGAGAAAACCATTGAATGGGGATATGATCAAAACCGTACAATTTCCTTGTGGGCTATTTCTTCACAAATGTAACGAATTTTACACATCGACTGCAAACATAACCTTGAAGAACAGATTTTTCTTTAAAGTACTGTAACTGAAAAACAATCTTTTATTAAAAAATAAGTCCTATCATTGATCACTCAGACTCATGACTTTCCTAAACTTTGCTGTTACATCTGCTTATTTTCTGCTATAATGGGCCATACATCAAGTTACTTTAATTCAAGCTTTGTGCACTCAAAATTGCATCTCTCAGAAAGTGGGTAGAAACTTGTCAGCATTCAGAATCTTGTGACCCTGAATTACTACTCAGAGGATGAAAATCTGACACATGAAGAATTTTCTTACTGATGACAATCTGACTGTTGTTTCATGCTCGGAGCACATTATTAACATTAATGCAACTATAAATATTAATTTTGTTCACATTCTTACTAATTAATTTTGCCACTTATGTTATAATGATACTTTATAATATCATATGGTAAATATGTAGTAATACAATAAGACAACAGCAATAGTAATAATGACTAATGATAAATGACAAATAGTGTTCTTGCGATACCCAAAAACTCCTCTAGTAATAGGAATCTCATCAGGTTATACAAGCACTTTGCATCTCTAGGTAGTTTGGTTTTCCTGAGAAATAGAATTAAACCTGAGCACCACAGAAGAACAGGATCTCAGAGGCTTCCTTCCTTGTTCAGCCTTTGCTGATATTTTGATGCAGTCTCACTCTACCAGGCCTTGCTGAACAGTTCTGATTGCTTTCTTAGCATCTCTCACTACCAAAGATAACTGCAAGCAATTACATTACATTGGTTTTGCCTTAGGAATGAATACAAAAACCTTTAATGAGAATTATAGGGATTTTTAAAAAGCCTCTGAACTCTGCCATGTCTGCAGGCAGCTGAGATACAAAAAGCTCACAGCCATCCTAATTGGAATACTAGAAATATTTAAAGTGAGTACAGCTCTTGGGTGTCTCCTGCCTCAAAGTGCATACCTTTGAAAACCTTAGCAAATTGTTTAAGGGTTTAATAATTTAAATACTATCATCTTTTTTTATTTTATTTTATTTTTCTCTTTATATCCCGTGTGTAGAAACCTCGGATACAAAAAATCAGTAATAAAGTGCTGATGGCATTATAGACACATGGGTCTACTTGACCTTAAACTTTGCTACTTAACATTTCTTGAGGGAACATTTCTTGTGTGAGGTAGATTGCTTTTCCCCCATATAGCTTGATTAAAATGGCTGACTGAGGAGAGGCACGGAGGAGGCCAGGCTACCTGGTTTAGCTCATTATCTGCTTTCTGCTTCAACCTAGTCAGAGCTTGACTTAAAAAGAATTGATTTTATGGTCAGCTCTCATGGGAACACTGAAAATAAGCAATATGTGCACGTCAATAGGTGGTGGATGTCCAGCTCCAAGAGAGCTGTGCTTCAGAGAGGAAAAATAACCTCAGATGTGCGCTTCATTACTGGGGCTCTGTGGTGTTCTGTTGACCGACAGAGGACCTTCAGGAGAAAAATGTAGAGGCCAAATGATCTCATTTCCCTAGTAAATCAGAATGCTAGAGAGTCTCCAGCCGCAACTGCACGTCTCAACAGTCACATAATTTGGGGAAAGCTTGTCCTGGGTTTAAAAGAGTTGGGACTACTGGATTTCTTAGCTCACAGCACTGATGGGAATCACAGGCGCTCTCATTTGTATGTCAGCCTGGAGATCTGCCTTTAGCTCAGACAAACCACGAGGATTTCTAAATTAATTCTTTCTTAACCTCTCAGCACATTTTGGTTGTGGGAAAGAAAACGTGATCTGAAAAGAAAACGTGATCTGAATCTATGCCTCTATCAGCAGATAAAGGGTAGCCATTAGGTATGGCTTAAAACTATGGACTCAAATCAAAGTAAGCATTTTCATTCCTGTGGGAGTAATACATGCCTTCTCCAGGAGCACTCTGGGCACCAGCACCTTTAGATCTGCTCTGCAACATGTTCAGAGCAATCCTGATCGCAGTTATCTCCAAAGCTCCACCCCAGCATGACTGAAGAATATTGCTCACTGATGATTCCCAGATGTGTTGCATGTATTTCTGCTTTGAAAATTAACATAGTTAATAGTATGATTGCAGGCTGTTCCACGACATTGGACTTCATTGCTGAGGAGTCTTCTCAGATATGTTTATTCCATTCATATTGTGTTGAAAGTGACATGATAGTCAAGTTGGCCAGGAGGCAGGCATATCGTTAGAAGTTTGGAAGGATCTGAAGCTCTTAGTCATTGACACACAGGCAGCTTCATGGCTGCAGATCATGATGTACAATAACATGCAGCAGATTAAGGAAAACTCTCCAGTCTTATAAGTTTTTAAGAAGTGCACAGAATGCTAATAAATATCTGTTGGATTCCATTTTTCTTATGACTCATTCAATTTTTCGTGTAGAAAGCAATGTCTGGCAGCCTGAGTTGGTATTATGGGATGTAATTTTATTTTTTCCCCCAAAATAATTGTGATGTATCCAAAGGAAAGATCATTATATAGTGCAAGAGAGTTGTTCTGGTTGTGGTAGCAACAAGAGAGGCTGCATTTCATAAAATGGGGAAGAATTAGAGTGTTTTTACCACTGAGAATGTTAATGTCTCTCAGACTTGCTGTACGTAATGATTAAGAATATTTCTCAAAACTCCGATATGGCTGGGTGTTCTTCCACACCAAAACAGTCAGGATATTTCAGACAAGAGGCAATTTCACAATATTTGGTTATTCTAAAATTCAGTTGAGTTCATTCTAGCAGTTTTTTCAGACAGCCTGTAAAGGCTTAAAATCATTATCACTAGAGATCTTCACCATAGCTTGCTTACACAGAACATCTGTCTTGCAGTGACTGAGGTGTGACGGAAGCTGTCTTGGGGAAATCACTAGGCAGATTAAGATGCAAAGTCTCTTTCAGACCTTTTTTTTCCTAAGCTTCAATGACTATAATGTACCTGGGTAAGAATTTGACAAGCATGGTTGAAGTATGAAGAGGAACTCCCTTCTGCATTCCATCCAGAATCCAGCTAAAGTCTAATGGATTTGTATATATAGCATAACAACATATAAAAAGCAGATCATTTTTAGAATGTTGTTGTCCCACGATATCAGCAAACTCAGGCAGATTTGGAAGATAAGTACATCCACTTCCCCAGTTCCCTCCAGTTTCTTAATAAAGAGCTTGCACATAGAAATAAGACAATCAAATATCTTTGAATGTTATATATAAAACAGCTATTCACAATCATTAAAAAACAAACACAAAACTAAGTAGTTAACCTGCACACTGTACTCTTATTTATTTTATAAATGGACATATCTTGCCTTACATTACCCTTTCCTTGAAAATAACTTTCAATACTACTTACCTGAAAAATTCAGATTGAGTGCTCAGCACCTACCTTACACAGCACTTGGAAATGAAAACATCTTCAACCGGCATTGTCAGCAAAATGTTACGGGAGATTGATTGCACTGAGGTTTGCAGCAAGAGACTATAACACTAAGGAGATACAAAAGTTTCTGAACACAACTGTGGACTCTCCTTGTTGTGAAAGTTACAGTCACTTTTGGCAAAGCTTTGCACTTCAGAGTAGACTTTAAATCTTTAAAAACCAAATAAACAGATGACAAAGTCAACAGACACATTATGATTAAATCATTTGAAAGGATGAGTATGTTTGTGTCTTCTTATCAGTCTGTATGTGCAAATATTCCATATTAATTACAAGCATTACAATTCCGGAAAGTGATTAAAAATATCTGAGAATAAACAAAGTAAACAAAATAAATAAATAAATAAATCTGTGAGTTTCATTTTGTGTGAGACAGCAGTATCAGTAATAAATTTTGTCCTTGCAGGAAGTAAATTGCATTTAGAGGAGATTAGGACTTCTAAAATAATGTTCACTCACTGTATTACATTAAGGAAAAATAAAACAATGGAAATTTTGATTCAGTAAAACTAGAAGGACAAAGCAATCATGCTGAGCTCAGCATTTCCAGTGTGTTCATGAAAGTCTATAGAAAGACACCCTGAAAATCTGCCTCCTAGAAAGACATATGTTAATGAAAAATTTCAGAAAATCAGTTATGTAAAACTTATGGCCTCTGACTGACTTCTGAGCCATGTGCATATGGTCCTTGCCGCTCTTCATATCTACCGTAATGAGACACCTGTCCTGCTGCAGAATCAAAAACATGCCACTCATGAGATGAAAGGCACTGACATGGTATCTACTTGCTTTGCTGACTTAAGTTTATTTTAAAATATTAATAAGCCAACTTTGTGTTACCAGACTGCCTGCCAGATCAAGTATTATCTGTCTTCATCTCTCTAACTCTATACCAGATCAGGTTTTTCCTTTTCTGTTTCAGTTGGTGTAAAATCAGCATGAAATAACAGAACAAGCATGAGTCCTATGCTGAGAAGACCTTTCTTGATGCACAGTCCAGGTCAAACCTTAATTGCTATGTGAGGTAGAGCCAGTTCCTACACATGTCCAACCATGGCTTCACAAATGATGTCTAGAAGTCTCCATGATGTACAGCCACTAGTTCTGAAGCCAGAAAGTCCCTGAAGAGCATCTGGAAATAAACTTTTATTCCCATGGTCCGACCCATATGCAGTACCATGTTTGCTTTAGTTTGGAGACCCCCTGGGTCATAACACATCAGACAGTTCAGCGATTCAAATCTGAGTTTAGCTTCGCATGAGCCAGTTCAGATACCAACAGCAGAATAGCCAAATTTCTGCCCACTATTTGTCCCAGGCCTCTAATGCAGCCCTTTCCAGACTCGAACTCTACTACCATTTGTCTCTTAATGAGCTCGTGTAAGGAGAGCATAGCATGCCTACATCGATGTCATGCCTACGTGGATTTCCCCCTGGATTTCAGAGAAGTCATGCATTACAGAGATGTAGGACTCACTAACGTGAGCATAAGCAAAAGAAGGTGAAAGCTCCAGATGACCATAAATTCATATTGCATCAGGGTAGAATCTATCAGATGTAACGCGTTTTGGGAAATCTGTGAATGTTGACTGGCTGAGAATACACTATCAGCATTAAGCAAATAATGACAGTGTTGCTATGGGCTTCATTGAGAGCAGGCCTTTGTTTAATGTGTTAAGACATAATCTAAGTAATTTTCTTTTTTCCATCTTCCATCTGGTATAACATATTATCATAATAAAGGGAGCTGGAAACAGCAGGACCTGATTAAGTGTCAAAAAGCTTTCAGAAACTCAGAGAATTGAGAGTTTTAATGTTACTTCCTTGATTTCCAAAGAAGGCAGTAGTCAAAAGGCAAATGAAAAATGGGCAAGATATGCATAGATTAAAAAACGACAATCAACAGAGTGAGATCCTTTAATTCCTTCTGTAAGCAATATGGGGCTGGAAAGTATTGATATACTCCACTTGGAACTGTTGGGTCTTTGTCCTATATGCTCAAAGGGGTTACCTTTCTACCTCCTGTTTATTTCATCGTGCATTAAACTGAGTACAAGAGTTCAGGCCTTCACAAATTTATGTCCCTGTGCAACAACAAGAAAAATAATATTTTGCACTTTTACTTCAATCAAAAACTAATTAAAAAAAAAAGATTCTTAATACAACATTTGAGTGAGTTACTTTATGATTTGATCTCCATTTTGCTTTTGAAAAAGAAACAGAGATATTAAGCAATGGTGAGCTGCTTAAAATGGGGTTCATTTCACCATTGCCTCTCTTAAGGAATACTAACATGTCTTATCAGCAGCATTGGAAAGGTAAATTAATTAATATTTGCAAAGAACTTTATAATCTTGGGCTGAAAGGTGCTAGATAAATGTAAAGAATTACACAGTAAATTATGCATAAGTATTGTGAATGCTGCTTTTTCAGATGTATCTGCTACAAAGATCACTCTGTAGTTCAGACATCTAAAACACGGATGATGCAAGACTTTTAAGAATTGATTAGTATACCTTTGGGGATATAAGAATGGCAGTCTACTGCAGTGCAGGAGACAACAGCTCCTATGTCATAAGGAAAATAACATTTCAATACCGTAAGAAGTTCCTTGAGCCTTTGAAGTTGAATCTCAGTTCAAAGTAAGTCAGTATTGTTTATTTTTCCTATCCCTTTGAAAATGGTTTCATGTCAATAAGTGTGGTTTTTGTTGTTGTTGTTGTGGTGTATTTTATTTTATTTCATTTTTTAAGTGAAAACAACCTAGATGGATCAGTTACAAATCAGAGGAAAGCTTTTTCTTCTTAATTGCTATCAGCCATGGTTCAGGCTGATACTCCCAGCTCTCTTGCAAACTGCTCAGGAAGCTTCTTAGGCAGCGATCCACAGCTGCACTACTTTATACCCAGGGCTGAACATGGAAAATTAGGTATTCCATTCTCCAAAAGCCTGGAGAAACAAGACTGCTAATGAGATAAAAATGACAAGGGAAACAGCAAAATGTGCATCTGGGCAATTAATAATGAAGAGTGGTCGAAAAGCCTCAGGTAAAAAGAACAGATTTGAGTACAGGTCTACGTAATGACTAAACTGTTTCCAGGGAAGCACTAATACATCAGTAACTACTAGATCAGACAGACCAGGTAAGCTGGCCAGGCCCACAGCTTCAGTGGCTCTGAAGGCATTGACTGGTCCCTAAATGGGATAAGTTGCTCCTGATAATGGATTTTCATGCCAAGGTAGGAAAGAAGGAACTGCAAGACTACTAATTGTTATTAAAAAATAAAACAAAACAAAAAAACACCTAAGGAACCCCACACATGCACACACAAGTACATGCACATGCAAACACATGCACACACAAAGGTAAAAACCTGACACAAAACAAGAGCAAGAGAGATTTCCAAGTTTTTTTATCTGTAGTAGTGAATGGGTAAAAACATCCAGGTGGTCTCTGAAATATATACTTCTTAATTAAATATTTGGATAACATCTGGTAAAATAAATCATAAAGCAGCTGCCACTAAACCCAGCAAAATTTAATTTCCCCCAATTTAAAAGACTCCACCAGTAAATCTGTCCAGTTCCCTTGACAACATCAGCATCTTCTCCACCGGCCATATACTTCTCTCATCTCCCCAATTAACAGTTTGGCCCTTGGCTGTCATCTCCTGCCAGCAGAGTAGCACAGATTTGGTGTCTTTAGCATAGTTACAATGGATGTATTCAATCTAATAACAAAGGGTGACCTACTAGGCAAGTAGCAGAATATTTGTACATGTGGAGGATTGGGTTGGTCTGAGCTGCTGCTAAAGCCTAGATTTGTGCGGGAAAATGAAATACTTAAAACTGAATATTATTTCGTGAAAGAAAAACAAAGGACAGAAAATCAAAGCTAAAGAGAAAGAGACTGCAGTGCCAGGTTAAGACAAAAGCTTTGCAGTGAAACAAATGTCAGGTAGGACAAGAGGAAACAGCAGAATTAAAACTACAGAAACCATTAAAATGAAAAATTCTAGAAAAGAGTAGAAAGGACTACTGGATTTTTATTTTTTTTTTAAATTATTTTTTTATGTTCACTTAATGATGTGTCACTGAAAGGTTTCAAGAAGGGTAGGTGTCTTTTTTCCTTCAGAATCAAAGAGTCTGAAAAATGTGACCTTGCCTGTGAGACCGCAGCATCTCTTTGGCTTACATGAAAAAGATCACTGAGCTGAAAGTGCATTTCTAGTTATGCCCTGCTGTGCCCAATAACTTTCTACCAGCCTTCTCTCAGTATTGACAGTGTGTAACTACCCTTCAAATTTCTCATCTTCTACCTGTGGTGAGGTAACTTCTTCAGAGCATTTGAAAGCTAGGCCAGAAAATGAGAAGCAGGCTGAGTCAGTCTTTCATCCAAACCTTGTGTCATCACCCAGGCAGAGGTGACTTCTGACTAGAGAATGAATCTCATTTGAACATGACAACATTTCCAACTCAGGAAACTCAAATTAGTGTCCTAATAAGAAATTAGGTGCTCTTCTTGTTGTTCTTGTATGTTTGTTTGTTTGTTTTGCCAAGCAATGAGAAAGTAGTAAAGAGTTATATCTCAAACAATCTCAACAATGGTGTTTATCTTGTGAATGAATGCTGTCCGCTTGTTTGAGTCATAATTACATTTCCTTAATCAATCAAAATAGTTAACTCTGTTTTCAATGTGAGTGTTTTAAAAGTAAGAAGAAAAAAAAAAAAAGCTATCTTGCTTTGTCATGACAAAAAAGAATATGGCTCTGGGCTTAAATAGGTACATCACGTCAATGATCTGCATAATGAGGGCGACCAGAAGGAATTTAAAAGCAGAAAAAAATGGCTATGCATGAAGTTATTTTGAATGTCCTATGAAAGCAACCAGAACAGAAAAAATGTATCACTCACTGATTTAAACTTTTGGATTGAATATGACTGTGTTAGACTAGGTCACAAATTAGGCACTGCTATTTCACACAGAAATTGTGTCACATAAAAATGAAAGTGGACAGAAAAAAATGGTGATAATTGTTAAGGTATTTTAGTATAATATTGTCTTAACTTTTTGGAAAATCATTCATAGGAAAACTTACCTGTATCAGTGAACTTGCTAAGAAGCTCAGCGGATACAGAGCAAGCTACATTTCAGTCATAGCAGATACTTCATTATCCTTAACCTGCAATTTGTTGCTGGAGGTGCATGTGAGAACTGGAAAACTGCATTCTCCTTGACACTAAGTTACACAGAATTTTAAATTTGATTTTTTCATGCAATACCAAGTGCCTTTGTGTGTTTGTAGGGTACTAGGCCACTGTTTATTTTGACAGATGCTAACAAAACCCAGGCAAACTAAATGTTCCCTAAGATGTCCAAGAAACTTTGAGTGACCAGCACAGAAGAATACAAAGAGGAGATAACAAGCTGTGAAAATAATTTCTAGAGGTTTGGGAAGGACCAAAACCAATGAGAATATAGCAACAATCACCTTAAATATCTTAATTGTCAGACTTTAAAAGGTGCTGCAGGTATGTAGTGCTGAATAAAGATTTAATTTAAAATACTTTGTCCAACAAAGTTCTCACTGACTTAACAGCTTTGTTAAAACAGTACATTTTTCAATAACTGAAGTGGAGAACATATGAGAAAAGACAATCCAAACAGTTTGTGCTAGCACACTAACTGTTATAGTGGGATATTCACATCTATCTTACAGTTTTATCTATAAAGAATTACTGACAATTCATCAAGAAGAGTCTGAATTGAGTAACTTATGTCTGTTATCCATTGGAAACGGAATATGGTTCAGTAACCTATGTTCAGCCCTAGAAAGGTCTATCAGACACACAATCCTCACACAATTTCTAAAAATTCAGAGTAAAAAAAATATATTTTTTATTGTTCTTTGACTGTTGATCAGTGCCAGGCCTTTGTTATTTAATCATCTGAAACTCATATATATTCACAAAATGACGTTTAAAGATGCCATAATGAGCACTACAGAATATCCTTAAAATACGAAAGCAGATAAATATATCCTTCAGATATACCACCAGTAATGTGAACACAGCCCTAAAGCAGAGGTGTTAAATAGCCTGCTCAACTGAACAGATTTTCAGCCCACTTGAATACCGCCCTCCAGCTCTTACCTGATTTTAAATTATTGAAGTCATTAACATATAATCATTTAGTTGTACCACACTGTGTTTCCCTGTAACTGAAGAACAAGAGAGCTACTCTGCGACAAGAAATTATTAGGATGTTATTTCACTGATCAATTAGTAACATCTGGCTGGTTTGAATCAGACTGAATCCAGGCAAATATTAGTGATTAAAGGTAAGATTCACAGCACTAACTAAAATGCAGGTAATAAATACTTAACCATAAGGGCCTCTACTAATTAATCTTTGTGTGTGTATGCCAAACCTCACCAGGTTCCCTTTCTTCACTTTTAATATCTGTCGAGCAGGTTTACCTTCAGCGCCATTATGAAGGGCACTGAACACTGCCATTATGACACTGGCCATACTGGTGTTTTGTTGGAGACTTTAACTTCGTCTTCTGGGGGTAGAAAAAGCTACATTTTATATTTGGGAGTGTTTTAAATGCAAAGACATTTTTATTGCCAGTGAGAACAAGAAACCAATTATTTTCCACACATGCAGTTTTATCAATCAGTGGCAACTGGTGGTGAGAATTTTAGTAAGAATGAGGAGACACTCATGCTTGAGGTGATTACTTTGAACATTTTTTCTTACTTTAGCACTTGGAGTAGCAGACATGCTATTTTGTAGTGTGAGATACAAAATTATCTACAACTTGCAAGAACTTTGAGAAGAATGTCAATATTCCTAATCACTTCTGACTCAGACATGCATAGTTATTGGCAATCATAATTTCTATCTTCAACCTCTTAGTTCAATTAAAACTTTCATAAAATGTTAGAATGTATTGCATGGAAAATAATTTATGAGGGACAGTCCTATTGATTTCAAACATTCAGTACTCTCCTATACAGTTTGATTTTGATCTAAAATAAGCACTTAGTGAATGACAGATAGATGATAGATAGATAGATAGATAGATAGATAGATAGATAGATAGATAGATAGATAGATGATAGATAGATTTATTTATTTATTTATTTGTTTATTTTCAAAAGCTGCACTGATTTTGAATAGGATTTCAATAGGATTTCAGAAGAATCACTGGAAATAGAGGATTAGATTGTGTCAAAGTTATTAGCAAAGAATACAAAGGGCTTAATGTTCCTACGTAATATTCCCAACTATGATACACAGAACTGTATGTCATATCATATAGCATTTTAACCATAAAGCCAAACTCTACTGGGAAATCTTTGTTTTGACTTTGCTAGGGTCAGCATAGGTATATGTCAAGGTACAATTTGTACTGCAGTATTTACATCTGAATTTTCTCCTGCATTTAATATAATTAGGTTTAGTATTGCAGTATTTCTATATCAGCAAAATGTCACTGAGAACTAGATCCTCCTGCCCTTTTGTACAGGGAAAAATACTGATGCATTGATACTTTTTCAATTTAAGACACAATTAACTACAATTGAAAATATCAAGGCTTGATATGAGCCTTGAAACCATGTACTGGTGATTCTTTATAGGCTAGGAATGAAATTCATAACCTTCAATAAACTTCCTTCGTAAAGACCTTTCTGTACGTCATTATTGTGAGGTATTATTCCTGAGATATATAAAGTCAGTTATTTAATACACATTGCAACTGTAACACTGGCATCTGAAATTCAGTTTCCTAAACAGCAGAAAACCAGCAATGTCTGAACTAAATTTAATGTTTCCTTCTTTTTTTCATTCTTCTACATCTTTTATTTCCAGAGTACTTTTAAAAAATGTTGACTTCTTTCAGCTCCCTTTTACTGCTTAATATGAATTTTACAGCAATGTTTAAAATTAACGATGATTCAAAAACACAAATACATCTTCAGAGATGCATTTTAATAAAGGCAAAATGAAATAATCTTATAAGATAATGCATGTGCCATGCAGCATATTGTCTAAGCATCTGCTGGTTCCATGACTAAAGTAATGTACTTCCTGAAATTCCTGGGGTAATAGTTCTGAAATATAAAATGTGATTCAGGAGTTAAGATGACTTCTATAAGATGACTTCCTCTCCTCTCCTCTCCTCTCCTCTCCTCTCCTCTCCTCTCCTCTCCTCTCCTCTCCTCTCCTCTCCTCTCCTCTCCTCTCCTCTCCTCTCCTCTCCTCTCCTCTCCTCTCCTCTCCTCTCCTCTCCTCTCCTCTCCTCTCCTCTCCTCTCCTCTCCTCTCCTCTCCTCTCCTCTCCTCTCCTCTCCTCTCCTCTCCTCTCCTCTCCTCTCCTCTCCTCTCCTCTCCTCTCCTTTCCTCTCCTCTCCTCTCCTCTCTTCTCTTTCCTTCTCCTTGTCTTGTCTTCCCTCTCCCCTCTCACCTCTCTTCTTTCCTCTACTTTTTAATATTTGAATCTCTTGAGAATTCAGTAAGGCAAAAGTAATAACAGAAAGGATGCCCTTTTTTTAGTTTGAGAAATATTTCATTAAATAACTTTCTCTTTGAGCAGTGGGAAAACACATTACTGCAGAGAACAAGAAACTGAATGTGGACTAAGGGTACAGTAGGAGTAATAATATAGATACTAGTACAGCTGGAATATTCCAATAAATTAATTCAAGATTTGTCATTAAAAGGCAGCTATTAGAAGTCTTCCATGAATGGGAGAATGCCACAGGCTACTCCCTGATGTGAAGCTAACACACAATGGCTAAGGAAATACAAAAGTCTTACATATTTATAATGCACAGAGGAATTAGGTAGAAATCTTATAATATACGCATGCACCATTGTAAAAAATAAAACTTTTAAGATATTGAACAAGTTACAATAATAACTTGAGTGTAGGTAGCTGTAAACCAGTTCTGAATCCAATGTGTAGCAAACTTTTACTGATGCTTTAGAGGGTGCTGTATAATATACATCATTTCTACATGCAAATCTTGAAATTGAAATGGATCTAGATTATTTTGGAAGTTAGGATTATAGCATGCAACGGCCTTTTAAGTTGGAGCAGAAGTCTGAAGTCCATAAGGTGATTCACAGAATCATAGAATGGCTTGAATTGGAAAGGATCTCAAGAAACTTCTAGCTCCAAACTTCCTGCCATGAGCAGGGTGGCCACTCAGTAGATCAGTTTGATTCAATAAGGACAAACAACTTTGTATGTAGGAGAGTACTCAAGATCAAGAAAACAAATTAGAATCACTGAGGAGCCTGTTAAGTTTGAATTAGATACAAATTATCCATAATTAATTTTATGGCTTCTTTCTAAGTTATCAATCATATAGAAATAAAATAAAAAAGGGTAATTCTTTTGTTAGGTTGGATCAATAAGGCAGTCTGGATACTAAATCCTGTACAGTAGTGCTTCTCTACTTGTACTTGAAATAATACCTACATTGTGGGATGATGCTTAATTTAAAAATAATAGAAATCTGCAGAAAATCAAAAAAAGAAAGCAATAAGTTCTCACACTATTTAAAAATGTCATCCATGGGGTTGGAAAAAATCATTGAAAGAATATGAATACACTACAACTTAACGTGAAAAAAAAAAAAAAAAAAAAAAAAAAAAGAAGAAGAAGAAGAAAAAAGAAAAAAGAAATCCACAATAGTAGTGGTACAGTTTACAAGGAGGAAGACTTATGTCACAAGTCATTATTATTTATCAGAAAAGTATATGAGCTCTTGCATGGGAGAATATGATTGATAGGCAGTGTTTAATAATTATTTCTGGCAGAAGAATCAACTGCAAGGAAACAGACTGAAGTAAACTCGTTTGAAATAATCACAGCTAGATTCAGAGATGTGTAGGAATATTTGCATCAGTTCTACCATGACTCAGGAAGATGACCTACTACAGATGACTCACTTGAAGTGTTTTCCAAATTGTGTAATTCACAAAAATTCATTCCAGAGCATTGCTTAAGTTGTTCAGTGTTGGAACTAAATAACATTTAGATACGTTACTTTAAAATATCACAAAATTCAATATCCTTAAAGACCAAGCCAATATACATAAAGTATTTAATAAGGAAACGGTAACAGTAAAAATTCATGGTTTTCTATTCCACTCTCTAATAACCAGATTTTCCCTTCTAATGTAACGTGACATCTGTTCCTAATTCTAAAACAGAACAGACTATTGTGGAATCATAGCAGATGTACCATTCTGGTTCAGATTATATCTAACATGATTTATTAAATTTGTAGAGTGGCATCTGTGACACTATTAACTAAGAAATAGTAGAAATTAGAAACAAAAGAGTTGCACCCAAATGAGTCTGATCTTAGCACAAATAGAATAACCTAATTAGGGACTGGAAAGGGATGAAAGTAGAAGGCATTTAGAAAGTTAATAGCAAATCAAGGTGTAGGACAAATTTCTTAAATATTGATCTATTATTTTATTCTTAAGACTGTACAAAATGCAAAATGTGTTTGGTGCTTTCCCACCAAAAGAGGAATCACACAGAACTGACAGGGTCCCATGAGTTTGAGACTACTTATAGATAGTTGTTGTCTCTTTCTACTCATTAGGCAACAATTTTAGAGAGTATAGCAATAAAATAGTATGGATAGTATTAGTATGAGAATAAATCTTAAGCTCTTAATGTGGAAATCAGACATAACTTTACTGTCTTTATCCAGAACATAGGTGGTCCAACTCTGTTTTAACAGTCATTGAAGCGTCAAAACTCCAGTTTTGAGTTTGAATGTTTATAGAAGGTCTGCTTCTGGACATACACAGAATTTTTGCAGAACTGAATAGCTCTACAACTGTTTTATACTCAACTAAGAGCAACCTTATATTTATTTGTGTCACCAGCCAAAGCTATTCTCAGGACCTGGCTCTTTTCAAAATAGACATGTTTTGTCTCTTCTTCAAGACATTACTGGAAGAGTATCTATTCTACAGTATTAAAATGTTCGGCTTTATTAAAAACAGAGAATCATAACTCTGAGTATTAATTATGTTTCACCTAGAGGACTTTTATATGCATCAGACTACAGTAGAAAGCCTTTTTCTACATACCATGTTAAGGCTGAAAAAGAAATCAAGAGGGAAGGCATCTGTCATGAAACCAGACAGAAAGAACTGGTGCTAAGGAGCATGATTTAGTATGCAGATATCTGAAGCATTCATCTAAGAGGGGGGAAATATATTTTTGCTGCTTTCTGGAATCCATCACATTACTGAGTGAAATTTTTTTGGAAGAAAACATAAATAACTATTAGAAGAAAGGTGAGAATTCTTCTCCATCATGTCAGTGATTTAATATCCTGTGGAGTTTATCCACTTATCAGCTCTTTTTCTAGGATATACTGAAACTTTCCAGCTATGGAGCCAGAGCTCAGCAAGTCAATTGTTAGGACAGTCTTATAAACCTGCATTATAAATACGCAATCAGTGGTGCTTGCATTTGTCCTGATTGTCAATCTTCTGACACGCTCCGTGTATCTCAGGATTGTACATTAAACGGTTTTCGCTGTATTCTCTTGAATACCATAAAATGGTATTCTCTTCTATCTGGATGTGGGTGTTTCTGGAGTAAATTCACCAAGAAACTGGGAAAGTCTCAAATCAGAAAAATGTAGTTTTTCACCAAAGGATAGTTTGAGTTCTTTGTTTTACTGGTAGCTACTCTGACTTTCACTAAAGTAGCACAGAATCATAGAATACCCCAAGTTGGAAAGGATCCATAAGAATAATTGAGTCCATCTCTTAGTGCTACACAGGACCACCCAACAAATAAGAATCTCAGAATCAACTCAGCCATCAATATCCTCCATATTTAACTTGAAATATAGTCTGAATTTTCCTATGTGAATGTGCCTAAAAAGAGAAGAGCCTGAATCTACTGAGGAAATAGTTAGATGATTCCAGTAGGTTATACAGTACAATACTAGTATGAGAGAAAAAGCCAGGCCCTGTGAGCATATGCCTTGTTCTAAGAAGCATTTTGTCTTTAAGCATTCACAAACTTCCCAGAAATGCTGTATCATTACAAAAAGAAATCTGCTGCTATAAAAAAACTTATTCTGAGTTTTATCATGCATTACTTCTCCCCATATGCTAAGCTAGAAAAAAGTGCAGAATGATTAGCATATAGTAAGTTGCATAAAAGAATTTACTACTAAGCCCTTCTTTGATTTCCTTGAAAATATTTGCATTTTTTAAACTATTTCCTGAAGCAAAATGAGTCCCACTCAAAAATTCAACATTAAAAACAAAGTAGTTACCCTTACTATGTATGATTTGCAAAGCATGGTATTGATTCTTTAAAACCCACAGCCAGCAGAATCAATAATTTACCTCTGAAAAGGAAACATAATTAAGCAAACAAATCAGAATATTCAGCCACTGCTGTGCTACCATTTCAACCTACTTTGCAAAGATTGTCTGTCTCTTGGGGTTAGTTGTGCATTAAAAATCTTAAAAATTTCTCCTTCAAAAATAAAGAAAAAAGTAAGATAATCTGTTAAAATTTTCTAGTGTACTAATACATCAAGTATTTTCATTGGACTTTTTAAAAGAAAAAAAAAAAAAACATGTAAAATTTTCCATCACTTCTTTATGACAAGCTGAAATGAAAATTTTATTTTTTTTAATGGGGAAAAACACACACACACACACAAAAAAAAAAACAAAAAAAACACCTTTTTGTTTCATATTTCTTTGAAGAATACATGGAGGAAGGAAATCAAATGAAATTAAATCTTCCATATAAGGTAATAGAAGATATTTTCTGATTAATTCAATTTTGACAGAACATTTTCCAATCATCTCTATTTATGTGGAAGATTAGCTCACTTCATTGCTTTTGTTTTGTGCAATCCTCCATGGAAATCCAACCAGAGACATGGAGAGGTAATGTTATTGGGATCAGTAAGTAGCTGCCAAGGTGATTTTCTCACTTATTAAAGCAAAATGTAACCTATAATTGGCACTCCATTTTCTGCATGAGGGCTATACAGATGTGTCACAGAATACTGAAGGTTCTTGTAAAGAAAATGTTTAAGCCACTTTAAGTATATCCTTAAAATGAAAGTTTTCTGGTAGCTTGGATATTCAATCAAAGCTAATTTTCTTTAAGTCCCATGCTTAAGGTGTTCTCATACTTTTTTTTCACCTTTCAAATTTTCTACCCAAAGCATTTTATCAGAAAAATATGAGCATAATGTTTAAGCAGCAGTTCCTGAATACACAAGTATATAAATATATTTTGAATATTTGAATTCACGAACACTATGGATACACATACCTCAGTTTATGATCCCTTAGTACTACAACGCACAATAGGTACAAGCCCTCTTTCCCTCTGTCACTGTCAAACTGACTGCAGCTATATCAGTCTCTTCAGCAATCTCCAAACATTTGTTTGATATTTTGAATTATTGAAATAAAGTATGTTGTTACCTGTTTGATAATATTCTCTGAATTCCATTTTTCTACACAAGGTTGGAGAAAGCTAAAAAATTTGGAGTGATGCAGGACTGCATTCAGGCCACTAATACACTGAGCACAAAACTAAGACGAAAGACAACTGACTCTCTTCTTTAACTGATCTTGACATTTATAGCCCACGTTGTGGAAATAATTTAATATTCCGGGTTAGCAGATTAAAGCTTTTTCGTGATTATGTATTGGTCATATTGCCTATTCTTTCTAGTTTACATAGCTTACATCAAACATCCTTCGCTTGCAGGCAAGTGAGAAGTCACATTCTCCTACATCCCATTAGAAATCTATAAACAATTTGCTGGAAGAGACTTCTTCAACATCTATTTACAAATATACTGCCAATGGTAGTGCTGGGACCATGCATTTCAAATGAACGTACAATAATATTTCCTGTAGAGAGGAATTATGGAAGAACCACATTGATTCTGTGATTCTATAACTTGTAAAGTACATATATATATGAGGAAAGACACAGGAAGGCTACAGTGCTGAATTACAGGGTTTAAGCGGGAAAACCAACAATATACAGATCAACTGTATTTTCTTTTTAATGAGATAAAGTGACTTTTCCTCATCTTTAGATCTCAAAAAATTAAGTATCTACATCAAAGCTATGCTTTCTGGGCAGCTATTAAACATATAAGTAAACCAGGGCAGGAAAGCACTTCTGGTCAACTGACCTATTTTAGATACTTCACCACTACACACCATCACCCTTAGAAGGAATTTGGAGTTGCAGAATTACATTTAAATTTACCTTACTTACATTTACCTGCTTCTAATAGCTACATTTGTCTTTGGAAACATGCCTTGGCCAGGGTTGATGGAATTGCAGCAGCCCATAGTCCACTACCACAAGTGTTAAAAATACATTCCTCTAGGCACACCTCATAGCCTATAGCACACCATAGACTGCCACCTGACTACAAATGGGGTTCAAAAAATAGATTTTGTCACCAATACATTCACTCATTTTTCACTGTGCACAGGAATAATTCCTTTTCTCTTTTACCACAACAGCTTACATTTCAATCACAGGTTCCAGGACAAACTGTTGAGGCATCTATACAAAAGAGAAGCAATTTTGAAGATAATCTTCCTATCTGCAGTATCTATCTGCTAAGTAGACTGCAATGCTGGTTTGAAGCTGACCCAGTTGGAAAGTACCAAGGAGAAAAATGGAGATAAATCAAGGACTTCAGATCACACAGAAAAACAATTTTCTTTCCCATGTGGAGAGAGATTTGAAGCAGCTGTGGAGGCTGCTGTGGAAGCACTGAGAAGAGGAGGTGGCCGTGGAGACCTGAACAGAAGCACTCCTGATATTCTGCCTGAAAACACACCATTTCTACCTGCCACATAGGTGGACAAAATTTATAGTTGACAGATTACAGGCTGATTACAAACCATTTATAAATGCAGATGTCTGATCTGGAGTGCTCCCCTGACTGTCCAGCTTTATATAGTTCAGTTCATTGGTAATATTGAATATTTTTCATTCTTTTTTCTTTTCTTCATATATCATAAACAGATCTTGGAATGTATTTACTTTGCTCCTTGATCTCACCAGAAAAGATCAGAAGGTTATCAAGATTTATGTATGTGATTTGAGTCACTTTGGGACATCCATTTTTGGCTTAACTCCTGTAAAAATCTAAGGGAATTAGACAGTTTCATCCTTAGACTTGTTACATCTTGCTTTTAACACTTAGGCTAACTTAGAAAAACACTGGGATCCAGGAGCATGTGCAAAGAAGGGTAATGAAGCTGCAGACTAAGTGGTGGTTTCTCCTCAGACTAAGTGGTGAGGTATTGGAAGAGGCTTCTCAGGGAGGTGGTAGAGTCACTGTCACTGAAGGTTTTCAAGAAAAGGGTAGATGTGGCACTGATGGACATGGTTTATTGAGCATGGTGGTGATGAGTTGACAGTTGGACTAGATGATCTCAGAGGTCTTTTCCAACATCAGTGATTCTGTGATTCTGAAAGTGAGGGGAATATCAAAAGTATATGCTAGGATATGGTTCTGAATCCAGAGTTAGAAGTTCTTAAATCCAAGGAGCAGCTGTGTTTTGGACTGTGATCTGAGTCTCAGTTAACATTGCAGAACTGTAGGTATAGTGGAGATAAAAAGCTGGTGTTTTGTTTTGTTTTGGTATAAACTCCTTTGCAGTAGGTGAGAAAATAGAGCTGACCTCTGTAAGTTTATCTCTTAATAATACAAGTGCACCTGTTTTCGATGAGGTGGCATCCTGATATAGCTAGTACTACCGAGAAGCCCTCAGATAGAAATCCACAACTCTTTTAACAATGAAGATGAACTTGTAATCTAGTATACTAGTATGTTATCCAATCAGGACTTCAAGAGGAATTCACAACACATTTTGTGACTAATGCAGTGTCGGAAGAGCCTTCTGACTGTCATTTTGAATCAGTGCGGGTGGCTGCAGACAACTGACATGTGCCTTTTGTATACTGCATCAGCCTGTTGATCAACAGCATTCCCAGCAAAACTCTTCAGGGAGAAGCTTTAATTGGTACTGTCACAAAATGTGTATTGCTGCCTTTCCCTTTCAATAAAGGTGTAAAAAGCACTAAAGGCTTCAGAAAGCCTCATCATCACAAACTTGATATTGTAAGAAGCTGTAAATGCAAAACCAATCAAACATGTTCAGTGCAAAACAGTGTAGTGTTTTAAACTATTGTTTTGGGGACATTAAAAAGACCTGTCTACATCTGATATTGCAGAGGAGAAAACCTTGTATCATTCCCCAGCTTGTGAAATTCCTCTCCTATTCTTTAGTGTCTCTATAGGCCAGATGGCTATTTGCTTTCTTGGAGTCTGTTAAGAAGAATGAGAAAAAGACTCATTTTATTTGAAAATAATAGTGTGCGCTGAAATGTCAAAAATAATTTATGTTTAATGATCTGCCATCTGAATTCAGTTCTTTGTAGATGAAGTGACAGAGGAACTTGGTGTAAGTTATCTTACTGGTGCTTCTGTACTATATTCTGCAAATTCTGGCACCTTCAGCTCTTTTTTTTTTTTTTTTTTTTTTCCTCCCATTTTCTGAGGTTATCTAGCACACAGCCAAGCTCAGAAGTGAGGAAAGACATCCATTTGATCACCATCTACGTTAACTTATGTTTCTTGAGATCCGTGGTAGCTTTATTCAGAAATTTTCTGTTTCAGTATTTTTTCAAGTGATTTTGCTTTCCTTTTATTTGTTTTGTGGGAAGTGTCTGCTTAATAAGAATTTGAGGATTTTTTATTTGTTTTATCTTTCCATGCCAAAATAAATAAACAAACAAATATAGACACTAAATTTTTATTATTATTGTAAATAATAACAAAATAAAAATAAGGATATTTCAATTTGGGGCAGCTGTAACAGTAAAAAAAGAATATTATTTTATAAGTAAAAACAACTGACTGGTCATGGTATTGACTCCTATTCCAGAAATATGCTTGAGAATGTATCTCAATGAGAACATCCTATTATACAGACAGTGCTGTCTGTCAACAGGGGAAAGTGTAATTTGGACTATTCTCAATTTAGTTCACAGTTTCATATACCTTTTAGCACTCTAGATATATATGTGGTGGCTTGGGGCTCCAAAAGTGATCCTGCCTATGTATTTTTCTGTGTTGCTCATTTAAATCCAGACAACAACCTGGAGCACGCTCATCTTCATGGTGTTTGTGGTAACAACCAATGTCATTTGTGGGGTGGGAGCACTCCAAGATTGCAAAGGGGATTACACATTTGACTTCAGTTGGTGTGCATAGAATGAATCAGTCACTTTTAGAAAGGCTGTAGGTAAATCATAATACATTCGGGATTCAGCCAAGTATAGCCAAGCCTACACTGATTTGTTACAGAGTAGTGAACTAGTTTTTAACAAAGAACTTTCTCTAACTTGATACCTTATAGTATAGATAGTTTAATATTAGTATAGGTACATGACAGTGAGTCAAATGTTGATTATTTCTTGTTTCTAGAAAAATGTAAAATCTTTCTTTCTGCATATATGACATTACAGTGGCCTACCTATCATCTTACTTTCTCATAGTCTTGTAGCAAAAGGAGCTGGATGAATGAAAGTGACAAAGACTGCCTTTGAAATAATTTATTTGTACTTGGAGAATGCAATTAATAAAAAATGAAAAGACTGAATTCAGTGACTTTGGTAACAAAAGTGGAATTGTATCTTTTGTTATAAGTATGATGATTAATACAACAAAGAATAAATGTTTACCGGTGATATTTGATACTCATACATGGATTTACAATCTTATATCTGCATGGGTAGTTAAACACCCCTCACTGAACACTGTGGAAATGGACTGGACATTAGTTTAATATAAATAGGGCCAAAATTATTTTCATTGACAATAGCAGTCTTCTAAATTCTGTTTCTAGTTCTCATAGAATGCAAAACTCGCCTAGAATGTTTAGTTTATTCTTGAGTTTCCTGATCTAACCTAATGTTTTGAAGTTAGAAATTTCCCTAGTGTCAGTCAAAGAAAATAGATCTCAGCAGTACACGAAATATCTTTTACCCTACTCCAATTTCAGTGAGCAATGTGCTGAAAATAGTACACACATGGCTTTTGGAGAAAGGTAATTTCAATGCTATCATTTCTGAATTGGGAAACCACCCAAGGAGTGCACATCTGTATCTAAATCTGCAATGTGATATGGGATGTCTTTCTTAGTCAATTTAAATAGGGCTGAATTGCAATAGGTGAAAATTACCCTGGGGTAATATCTTTGCAAGCAAGGGCAATGAATATGGCCATCAGTTCCTGGCAGTGGGAAATGTGGCTAGCAATTTATATGCTAGCCACATTTATATTTCATAATAATTACAGGCATATAAAGTAAACAATTGCTTTGACCTAAATGACTAACAGAAGCATAATACACTTAAAAGGATGACTTGATCTGTCTCGACTAGGCAGAAAGGGAAAATAATTCTGAGCATTCATAATCCTTTTGCTTTGTGATTCCACTAGGGAATTAATCTATTAGCTAAATAATTAAATGCATTGTGTGCCAAATCCTGCATAACTCATGACAGCAAATAGACCAGTAAGTCATTTATGCTCTCCATTACACTCATATAATTGTAGTAATAGATGGGTATCTTGGGTTTGCACAGTTGCATGTGTGAGATAGTCTGTGCTTTCATAGGCTGTACAGTGGTAATACTACTCATTGAGAATGATTTCTATCACTGTAAGCAAGGAAGGAAATAAATCATTAAATAAGTATTTTGCCATTAATGCTTGTGAACACCACAAAGTTAGAAAAGCATAAGGGAAGATCTGATCTAGATTAGATGCAGGAGTAGGCAAAGTAAGCTCCTGCCTTGGACAGCAAAGTGTAGCAGAATGATTGTATCCCACATTGCTTGTGCTGCGGGGGTTCTGCTGCTGATGGTGGTGGTGAAGGGAATATGGATGGAGGGCATTGCTCCACTCCTTACATACAGGTTATTTCCCTTGTGATAAGTATTGCAGCAGATTGAACTTTCCATACCAGCTATCCAAGGCTGATCCCTGATCTCTCTGATCTAGTTCTAGTCTACAGCTCTACAGCACCTCTTCCCTAGGCAGAAGTGACCTACTGACCTGACCTCTCAACCTAGGGTAGAAATTTCAATTCTGAAACAGTTCTGAGAATGACTGAATCTTCTCTGGGGAGTTCCCAGCTACAGCATCATTACTGGAGTTATATTCAGTCACAGGATGCCCTAATCTCCTGAAAGTAGTAAATGCAGAATAGCCAAATGATTTTTAAATGGCAACAAAAACCTTTCAAACACCTCAGCCAATCTGTCTAATTTTAAACTATATACTGAATCACTTATTAAATTCTATATATAATGCAAAAATTACCTTGAAACATATCTAAGAAATATAATGGGTACTAAGGACTTTGATATTCATCCAAATTATGTTAGAATAACTAAAATAGTTTAGAAATATTTTAGAATTTCTATTTAGCACTTTGTTGATGAAGCAAGATACTGTGAGACCTGAAAAGAAATAGAATTAATCCAGACTGCTCTACATTCCTTTTCATCATCTTTTGTAAAGAATGCAAGAAAATACAGTGCAGTAATTCTAGACACCAATAAAATAATGCTTCATTGTTCTTCATGGAAATTAGTGATGCATAATAATGCATGTCATTATGGCTAGTGAAAGCCATAGGAGAAATCATTATTGAATTTTAATGAATGATTTAAATGCTTGGGATTGTCGGAGACATAATTATTGGAGAAAAATTAATTCTGGCATTCTGTAATTACTACTTCAAATATTGTAAGTTTTCACTGAAAGGACAAATTGAAATAATTCCTTTAAAAAAGGCAAAGGACAAACACTTTGTACAATGGGCTTTTGATTTTCCTGGTCTGGATGTGATGAAAAGAGTACACAAACATGCTCTAAAAAGAAATGTTCGTCTTACATCTGCATCTCTTCTAATGTAATAAAAGCAAACTGATGAATTCTGCATGGGGATGTCTTACTGCCACTTCTTAATGGTCTGAATCTGCTGTTATCAATATGGGACCAATTTTCTTCTTTGTACAATTCTTTGCAGGCTAAATTCTGCCTCAGATAGATTTTATCACCTATGAACTTCCATTAATTCAAAGCTATATGAAGAGTTTGCCCGATAATACAGGAATACGTGTGTTTAGAGTACGCTCCGATTTGCAGTGAATTCAAGAGGAGAAACGGAAGCAGGCTGAGGGCCAGACCTGGGAAGAACAGGCAGTAGCGTGGGGCGGAGAAGTGGCCCACAGCCCAGCTGCCTCCTCCGCCTGTGTCAGAGTCACACAGCGCAGCACTGAAACCAAGCAGAAAGGTTTTGCTCAGACGTTTTGCACTGACTCATGTCATGCCATTGGTTTAGAAACAATTGTCTCACTAAAATGCAGCTTGAACTTCAAAGTCTACTAATTTCTGATAATGTTCTGTTCAAAGAGCTGTGAACACCGCTGATAAGAAAATAAGCTTGGAAGGTGCTATTTCTCCATAGGCACAGGAGGAGAAAATCTGAATGACACAGTATGAGCCAAAGATACATACCTGAAAAATACACTTCCTCCCACAGCACAGCTGACTACAGTGGTGCTGTGGGTCTCTCAGAAGCACTACATGAAGCTCTGTACAAAACTCCCCACTCTGAATAGCTGAGAGCACTGACAGTCTCCAGAGGTTCATGTTCTCATCTTTCAGAAGATAAATAAACTTAAAAAAAATATATGGTATACATATATATATATATATATATTTAATTAGATGCATCATCTATTATCTGAAAGGGAAAACTTTCATCCTTTCACATTTTCCTTCTCGCATGCCACAATAATTCTGTTTGTGGTCTTCTTAGCCCAGAGTTCTTCAAGGTGATGTTGTGACCATTGGCTTTTAGTGCACTATGACCTCCAGTTGTGAACAACACAGCATAGCTGATGGTCTGGCATTTCATTAAGTACAAGATATAAATCTGTAACAGAAGACAGTCCTTTCTTTACTGTCACTCTGGCCAGTTGTGTACCTAATGGTGTGCTGGAGTACAGTGCTTAGGATGCTGTCATACAGCAGACAAAAAGGATCTGATTGATGAAGAAAGGTATCACTCTGTGGCCCTCTGGATTTGAAATTCTGACCATTAATGGGCAGCTACCAATTTCATTACAATTTTTCTTCTGGAAAAAGATAATTAAATTAATTAATTAAATATATGTATATATGTATATATACATATGTCGTTCATTTGAATCACTTATGTCACTCTACTCTAGAATGTTTCACTGATTCCTATTTTAGTATAGGAATTGAAAATTAAGAAAGTTCCTAGGAAAATCCATGACAAATAGGTGATGAGATTAGGAGAAATTAGGTTGTTAAGCAGCAAAAAGTGAAAAACCTCTCTTTCAGTCTAAACTTTTTGGTTAGTATATGGCCTCAGATCAGAATATGTTCAGTACCTCCTCCAAAGCAATATAGATTTTTTGTGGAGGCAGTATCAGCATGCAAAGTATGTACATAATGTAAATGGAATTTAGTGCTTATCAATTTTATTGAACCTGTACTCTGTTTTTTAAGCTGGAGATCTGTGTGACTATAAAGAGTTAACAGGAAAATGCAGACTTATACATAGTATGAAACTGGTGATACAGATATAAAAAGACAAAGTTACCCTTTGTTACAGAAACTGCCATCTCATTACTTTATTCCCACATATTTCTGGTGACATACCAGTAATTGGATGCATAAGCTGTCAGATACCAGTGTTCCCAAGTTCCTTTTCAACACAGTGTTTCACAGAATGTCAAGTGTTTTTCTCCATTTTAATAAATAATGGTGTTTTATACAACATCATTTCACTGCATTTGGCGTCATGCTAATAATAGCAAATCTGTGCTGAAAGTGAGTAAATCTACCCTCTTATTTTGAAGGAATAATGAGCTGAATTTATATACCTCTTAGTGACAAATAACAGTATACAGACATCCATAATTTTGGAAATGTTACAAAAATAGTTTTAGAAATAATAAAATTTCAGACCACTTCTGAAAACATGAAACTCCCATAGCCTATGACTATTAAATAAGATAACTGATTGAAGAAAATATATGGTTAAAAATCCGTGTTCTTATACAATATCACTTTGTATGAGAAAAAAAAAGAACAAAACAGTTTTCTTTATAAATTTAATAAGGATTAATTCCTTCAGAAACAAAAGCTGATATGTTTTCAAAACATGAAGCTCCTGTATTGCTCTCAGGAGACAGGTATTCACATCTGATATAAACTGATCTCCACTTTTTGCTTATTTGTTTATCCTGAAGTTTGTTTTGCAGAATATTTAAATGTAAAAAGTGTGGTCTCAGGAGGAAATTACAGTGTAGTGCATTATTAGTGTTTTTTTTTTTCATCACTTCAGAATTAGTTTGATAGATACTGGGACAATGCTTGATTTGGAGCACTATCCACAAGCTCTGATTTAGCAGTGTATCCAAAAATTCCTTGAAGAAGTCTTGTCCCATGCTGTATAAGAGTAAGGAATGAAAGCTCTAATTCACCACAGGCCACACAATGTCTCTCAATTATTCTTGTGTTCATACCAGTGCATAGGCCTACCAAACTCATAATCACAAATTAGGTATATTCTATATCATTGTTTAAAATTTATTTGGAAATTTATTATACTTATCCTCATCCATGATGAATAAAAACAGACTGGTGCATCTTTGGAAACCCTGGAGAAGTTTGAGAATAAAAAGCAACACTTCTTTTTCTCTTGCTCTCAATTAAACCCTTCATTTCAGCTTTAAATAAGCTTCTTTTCTCCTCACTGAAATCATATAAATGACATAGAATATTTTTCCTGCTGTGAGACATCAGGGACAGATATTTTTACCCCTTATTGTGGTTTGTAGTTTAGGAATACATGGGATGGAAAGAAAACGAAGGGCAAGAGAAGTTTGCAGGCCCCTCAGAAGTGCTTAAACCCATAAGTGAGTGAGTTGGGACTCAGCCTGAAGACACTTCAGAACACCTTAGTTATGCAAGTAGCAAGTATTTTCAGCTTTCTCAGTCCTCACCTACAGGGAGCACCTTCAGAGTAAGAAATACCAGAGTCCCTGTAGATGCATATGTAAGAGGCCTTGTCTTCCTCAGCTAGCAGCCTGCTCGGTGCCTGTAGCATGTCAATTTCACTAGCCACTATTGTGATAAAATAGTTATTTGTTTATTGCTGAGACACTGGCTACAACTCAGCAAATTGTCTACAGAAACGTAATTTAGGGGCCAATAATTCATTCCAGCACACAGCTTAGTCTGTAAGAAAATATTGAGGTCTTAGCTGTATCATTATCTTCATCTGTCACAGATGAAAGTAATGACTATATGAGTGCTTGTTACTGTGGTGAATCTAACCAATTAATTTCACAGCCATCATTGTTCTTTTGCAGAGTGGTTTATACCTTCTTGTCACTGATCATCTTTCAGCTGTTCAACAAGCACCTACTTTTCCTCTGCTAGCGCCCTTCCCATGCCAGACTCAGCAATGCAATTTAATAGCTCTATTTTTATAACAGGGTGTAATTTTAAACATACCCCTGGTTCATCTTTATGTGTTATTTACAAACTGCACATCACACACAGAGAAAAAGGAAGGGATTCTGTTTTGTGCTAGAAAATTTGACTTTCAGTGCTGATTCAGCAGATTTCCTCCCACCATTTCACATGTAAGCAGATTACTCAATGATTTGTTCTTTATTAAATCTCAAGATAAGACTGTTCTTTAAATTGTGCATAAAACTTCCATTTAGACACTGAAATGCTGGTATTGTTGAATGAAGCCTGTGGGTTTGGCCAGCACTCCTCCTGTGGGTTTGTTTAACACTAATCATTGAAGTCACGTGCAAAACCACGTAAGTATCTTGTATAAGAAGCTGCCCTAGTTTTTCTGAACACAGTCACTCTAAGAAAAATACAGCATACGTAACAGAGTACAAAGACATTTTGGCTTCTCTTCTTGTCAAATAAATCATCTCTGGAGGCAGAAAGCAAGATGTTCTGCATTGTTACAGAGTATGTGTCAGGGGAGGCAGTGGTAAAGAATGTTTTCCCTAATCCTTTCCCTGTTCTAAGCTTCCATCCCCAGGCACAGAGATATCTCTAAGAAGAACTGTTAGTCTTCTGTATTGCTTCTGGTAGGTAAAGCAAATATGGAGAGTGCATCTTGTAACTATTTTTTATCACCTAAAAAACACACAGACAAAGCCAAGAGAGATAGTTTCCTTCTCTCCTACCTCAGCATATCCTATCACATCCAGGACCTGCCTTCTACTCCCTCTTTAGTTAGTCCTTGGCACAAGATATGCAGAAGGGAGATATGGAGTACCACTTGTCCTCTTTCCTGTCAGGCAAACTTGTTAGGGAGAAGTTGTGCAATGCAGAGTAGCAGAAAACAACATTGCACAGAAGTGACCTGGAATGCCAGTTTGATAGCTGTGATACATTTAGTGTGAATGCCCATAGAAAATTACTCAGTGACCTGCTGGAAAGTATTGTAAGGGATACTGTCAGAATTCTAACCACCTGAATCACTCTGACTGACTGAAAGCCAGGAAGGAGAAGAAAACTAATTGAAGTGCTAGGCTATAAAAATCTGTATAGCACTCTACCATGTAGCACTCTACCAATGATTATCTGCTTATCATTAACAGTTGCCAGATATCATAGTATCATAGTCTCGTGCGGGTTGGAAGGGACCTTAGAGATCATCAAGTCCAACCCCCTGGGATTTGAGCCTTCTGTGTAGCAGAGCGGCACTTCTACCACTTGCACCACAGGGGGGATTTGAACCCAGGCCTCCGGTGCTGCAACATGGCATTCCTACCACTTGCGCCACCGGGGCACACTTCTGGTGCATCCCAACCATCCCAGCATAGCCATAGATCAGCATTAGATCTCCTTCAAGGCACTCTCTCTGCTTCCCTTTCTGTCCAAGAGTAGCCTAACCCCATGGGACTCTGATCACCTCTAAAAGAAAGAGGAAAAATAAACCAAAGGATCTGAAATGAGTGTGACTGTGTTGCAATCGCTCTGGTTTTCCATGTTGTTGAAGAAGAAAAGTTTCCTGCTCACTGGGTTTTCTTGAGGCAGAAAAGATTAAAAATTAATATATTGTGTAACATCAAATTCTGGGGAAATAACATCTTTTTAAAAGTTATCTCTTGTTAAATGCATGGGCACTTTGAAAGGAACCAAATTCAGTCTTGTAGCACGTATTGTATAATTTCCATGGGCAGCTTTTGAAAAGAAAAGCACATTCTTAGTCTCACTGGAAAAGAAATAAGAAAATATGTATCATTCTGATGCTTTTTGTTGCAGTGCAAGCTGAATGGAAAAGATATTTAGGCAGGTAGCTGATGACAGAACATGCCCTGCTAAGTTTTAATGTTTGGAGGCTAACTTAGATCTATTGAACTTGTGTTTTCCAGTGCAAAGAAAATGTGGTTTTGCATCAGCAGTTATGACCGTTAAATATGCATTCAAGCCAGGAAACTTAACAGTTGTTTGTTCATTGATCATTTAATTTATTTCTCAGGAATCACTTAAAATAAAATTAAATTGTTTGCTACAAGGCTTATGGTTCTGATTATTCCGAACTATGCTAGTTTTCTTCTCTTCACTCCTTTCATGATCTCCAGTGGTTTTCTCTTTCTTTTGGCATTTTATTTTAACAGCGTTTTTTTTCCTGAAATAAACATCTCAAGTCTTCCACTTCATCACTTTCAATTATACTGAAGAATTACAAGGCTAGCTTGCTCACCTAAGGCATTATGAATTATTTGGGAATACCATAACATTTTTATTATAGGCAGAAAACAAGTACAGTGCCAGATAATTAGGAATTTAACATAGGTTCTTTTGTTAGTATTTAATGCTCCTGTGCTCCTACTCTAATTTCTCTAGGCTGATAGTTGCTAAAGACAGATGATATGTCTTACTGTATCTGAAATAGAGAAATATAAGACAATGTGCTAAAAAGTAATGCACCAGAACTTAAGCATACGGCACTTCATAGTGATTCAATAATGTGATTCAGAAAGAAGAGGTTATGTGACAGAAAATCTCACTCAAGGCAATATTATATGTTCATTAAGGTTGTTTAATACACTGGTGATGGCATCATCCTAAACATTCCAAGATTTCTCCTGGTGGTGTGTGGAAACAGATCTACTTCCTTTCTCAGATTTGTCTGCACCCTCATTTTATTCCAAAGATATTTAAGCTCTAGAGAGGGAGCCTTGCAAATGTTACTGGATTTTTGGATCCACATTTTGTTTTTAACTTTCACACCATTTGATGACAAAGGCTTTTTCTGAGTAGCGTTCTGATCCCTACACAGCTAAATACTGTGTTTCAGCATGGATTGACAATGCACACTCTTCTTTGCAATCACCTGTAAGGTCACCTACTGGACACAAATTCATTCATCCCACCTAACTTCAGTCTCATAAGTGAGGCACTAAAATGAGCAACCGTGGATTCCAGTCTTCTGCAATATCAAATGTGAACAAATCAAGAGTGCAGCATAGCTTGCCTGGCTCCTGATTAATTTCTATTTATGATAGGGGCAGTTCAGGACCACATGGTTTCTAGCTTTATTACCTTTGCTGAGTGACCAAGAGAAGTAAGATAAGTCCAAGCTTTCTAACTGCACAAACCATGTTTGAAAATATGCCCGCATGAGAAGACATGAAGCCAACTAACAGCATTTCAAATTCTAACTGCTCACTAGTAGCTTTTAACCACTCTACTGCAATATCGCTCTCTGGCTTGTTCACCATTTGCATGAGTAATCATGCTCATGGACAAAAACACATACTCATATGATGCAGGAGCAAATGTAAAATTATGTCCCAGTCACTGTCAGGAATTCTCAAAATAGCTGAGAATAATCTGAGGATATCATCTGGTCTTCATCTTTCTACCTAACTACTTCCATTAATGCCCTCTTCCTTCCTCTTTGAAGTAAAATCTTCTCATCTTCTTTCCATCCAGAACATCCTCCCTTCTCTCATTCACCTTCATACCCTTTAAACCTGTCCTCCATTCATCCCATTAGATTCTTCTTACATTCCCAATCTGCCACATATCCTCTGATGCTTTGTTGTGCAACTTTTGTGCCATGCTTCTCAGGACAAATAAGCTCTTTTCCCCAGTATCACAATGTTATGCATTTCCATTTTGGTGCACTTCCACCAGTGTTCACTCTTTCTTTGTATCCATTCATTCCTGATCCTCATTTTCAAGACTCAGATCCAGTCTGACCAGCTCTCAAGCACAGGCTTGCCTTCCTTACAGTTCTTCACTGCATTTCAGAATCTTGCACGAAGTTTAATTTCTTAATCATACATCAATTAGATCTTCCCACAACTCCAAGAAACATGGTGCTTCTCTTTCAAGTCTGCTTGCTTTGGTGTCTTTCACTGAACATATTTATCTTCTGTCCTCTTTCTTTCTCCCTCAGCTTTCCCCCTAACAGGTAAAGCATCCTTTAAAGTTAGAAAACTCATCAAATGTGAAATGACAACAATACAGTGTTTTAATTTTACCTACTTAAAATGTCTGGGACAAGAACCTTTCACCTCTGTATTTCAGTGAAGCCCTATGGACACTCGGGATGTACAATATTTATATTCATTAAACAATGAGTGACAAATTTCTTACAATGTTATGTTCAGATTTGGTCTGCATTCTCCCAGGGCATTTTACAAAAGGAATTGTATCATTTTTCACATAGAACATTCATTTTTAGAGGAATTTTTTCTTGAAGGATAGCTATTCATGACTATACAATACAGAGTACAACCAGGAGGTTTTAAGGCAGCTGGCAGATTTCTAAATAAGCTTTTCTTCTACTGATATAAGAACAAGAAACTTGCCTCCCTAACCTGCAGTTAGCTTTTGTTAAATCCTCCACCCACATAAGTGTCTGAAAGAACATTTTCAAAGGTCAGTGCTGTAAATGGGCTGTGCTAAATGAATCCATTCTTGCTGATAGTAACCTCAAGTACTTTGGATGTAACATCAGAATGAATTTATCTCCTCATTTTGAAGCATTTCCTAATGAAGGGGGCAAAATGATCTTGTAACAGTAGTCAAGAACAAAGCAGTTCACTTCATCCTTCTCTCAGTCTGTTTGACTGGTAGTTCAGAACTGTATTGACAAGAGATGATGTGAAGAGAGTACCTCACCAGGCAGTCCCACTCTTCGTTGAGAGCCATCCTTGAGCTCTAATCCTGGGCTTAATCTGAGCTGCATCACTAGCCACCCTGCAGCCTTGTCATCCTGTGAGTTCTGTGTCACACAACTGTAGCCTCTTAAAAAAGTTCAGAGTTAGTCTAAAATTGCTCTCTTCCCAATCAGTGGGCACTTGTGAAAGTAAGTAGAATTTGTAGGATAGCACAAGTTGCCCTTAGGAAGGGCCAATCTTTTCATACTGTCTATGGAAGGATCCCAGCTCAACAAGTACACACTGAAAATGGAGTTGAGATTCTTCCAACCTACAGTGATGCTTTGGGATTCTCTAGTTTCTTCTCTGTGTTTATTCACCCCGTACTTAATCTTTCGGCACAATTTAAAGGCAGGTAGTTGTTTTTCTGCACTCACAGCGATATTTTTTTAATAATTACAAACAAAATATTTTTCATATGCAGGGAGCTTATATGTGTTTTTGCAGCAAAAGCCATGAACATCTGACTTGAGACTCACGTATTTTGTTGTAGCATCTGACTTTAGATTCATACATATGATTGTATCATTTTACCTGTGATACTTCACTTTGGCTAAATGTACTAGTGAATTGTCAGTGAGTCTCTGTCTACAGCTGTGAATTTCAAGCTAAGCATTTAATGAAGCTATGCTAATATTTGTTCATCTGGTGTTCTCATTTAGTTTGAGTTGTCATTTCTTTTAAGTGATCTCTCCTTGTGGGGCACTTTTCATCCATTCATTCCTTCATTCATTCACTATATCCATTATACACAGCAAGCTAGCAGTTTAAACCTAAGTAGGCAAGCAGTTTATAGTCCTTAAGAAGATATAAGCATTAGCACATTGTATTGTGGAGTACTTATTTCCTCTTGGAAAACAAGCCATCAGGGAGACAACCAGTACACTCACAGATAAATGGTGCAAACCATGCTCAGACTGTACAAGTACAAAGAATAGCTTTGCTATTAGATTTCATCATTTTATTTTTTTCTTGGAAAATATGGTCATACCTTTAGGGAATTTGTAGTTATGATGTGTGTACTTTTTACACTGATCGGTGTCTTTTTAAGGTACTTAGAACTTTAAAACTTATAATTCACAGAAAGAAATACGTGGAGCTCTACCTAAAGTTTCAGCACAATAAAGTGGCTGTTGCTACTACAATGGTGCCATTACTTTCTGATGGGAATAACTTAATAGGAGGTCACCAACATTTCACCTTTTTAAGATTTATTCTTGAAAGGCAAATGTAGGGAGATAATGGAGAATATTTTATGATTTACTGCAATGGCATCATCCAGAACTACATCACAAAATGTTAGGAAGTTCAACAAAGCAGCAAAACTTAGACAAGTGTGGCATTTCTGCCCATGTAGTCATGACTAAAGGCTCTTTTGGAAACTCAGAGCATTCCCTAAACAAATGGATGATAACACAGAAAACAAGGCCCCAAAGTATATTAAAAGCAGATGAAGGCTGGCAAATTTTGCCAATCTGTTTCTCCTCTCCTCACAGCTATTCTTCAAAGAGAAATAGCTTAGCAGAGAAAAGGATTTGTACCTTTGTGATAAAGAAAGCAGTGAAAGAAACTAGAAGCCCAGTGCTATGAAAAAAGAAAAACTAAATTTATCTAAATGCTTATTTGAATATAAATCTCTTCAAAGAATTATGAGTGGGGAAGATTCTGAGCCTCTGTTAGCAAGGGTAATTCTCTTGAAACCTATGATAATTTAAGTTAGCTGTACCACTGTCCTTAGAATTTTGTTTTCCTTTTCCTATTACCAGAGTAGATATTGCACCTGAAGTATATTGTCTATTCTCCACCTCCCCCAAACACATACTCTGCTTTATTTTTTATTTATAATAGTGAAAACTTTAAGAAAGAAAATAGTTCCTTAATTTTTCTCTTTGAATTCTCTTTAGTTTCCCTTCTATAGAGAAAGAGCTTTAATGTCTTTTTCTCCTGCTTCTTCAGAAGATAACTCGGAGACTTATTCTGGAAAACCTCTGAATAGTGACAGGAGATGGTGATGATTTTGTAGTCATAGTGATTGATATGCACGGGCTGAGGTGCCTGAAGGTGCTTAATTCATTTCAAGGTAAGGCTCTATGCTTGTTTGTCTTCTTTACCATTTTCTGTTTTCCCCAGAGAGTGTTTTTTTCTCTTCTTTAAACCACATAATGAAAGTATCTGCAACTGAATAATATTTCTGTGGACATCATGGCATCCAGCCTGTAATTTAATACTTAAGTTTTTTCATCCCCTACTTGAAAGAAAATGCAACCAAAGGAAGACAATTTTTTATTCTTTTCCTCCTTGCTTTCTCTGCTTTATACACATATCCACAGAGAGAGAGAGAAGAGCATTTATATTTTTCCCTCCTGTACATACGTGCACTGAGGACTTTTTATTTTCAGTTTCCAACTCCAAGGATAGACTTCTTATAGGCTACCCAGTATTATGTCAGATACAAGGAATGCTGAACAGAACTGAACTTTCAGCTCTCTCACGAATTACACCCCTGTAATGAGATGGAGCTGATAATTTTTTTAAAGACTTTGGCCCTTAAAAAGAGATATCAATTTTATTCTCTCCTCATCATCAGAAGGTGATATCAGTTTTTATAGTAGTAATCAATTTTCATGTAAATGTTCATGCTCACACTCTTGTCCATCATTGGTCAGAACTCTTTTAAAAAAATGCAGAAGTATGGAAAAGGGAGGAGACAGTCAGTAGATGAAATGTGGAGCTAACCAAAAAAGTAGACTGAAGTGACAACAAATACCCTGCTTTGTTGGTTCTATTCTCCTTTGTTCACCACTTTCATGTTCCTCTACTTTGACCCTCTCCTTTTCTTGTGTTTTCTGGTGCTCAGAGCCTCAGTTTCAATGGGTACTGGTAAAAGTCACAACCTCACCTTATTTACATACAGGTTATAGCAGCGTTCACCTATTAAGTAGGTTAGGACCACCTCAAAGTGGGATGAGCAAAGAAGTCAGTTTTTCTGAACACTTACATTTTTCTAATCTTTTGAACATTATTTTTAATATGTGTAATGTGAGATACTTTAGGTCAACCATAAGAAATGCTAAAAAGAGGACCTGAAATTCTCCGTTTTGTACTGAGTCAGAGCTGTAAGTTCTTATTACCTCTTCAACTGGTACAAGGGTGATTCATCTGTACAACCTGAGTTAAATGGAGATAAGGCTCCAAGAAGCTCTACTTTCTCAAACTGGGGATTGATCATTGCAGTAATAGTAACCTAGCAGTAACCCAGGCAACCTGAGAACATTAGTAGCCCAATAACTGGTAATTTTAGGCAGTACTGGCCTTTCCAGAACCCCAGAGGAGTTAATCAGTACTTTAATGAATAAAAAGTTATCCCAAATACTAAATATAAGTTTGTTGGAAGTAGGATTTAGGGCTTTTCTGCCAGGAGATCAATCTGCAGTGAGTGCAGGAATATATAGTGTTCTGGCTGTACCACACTAACATGCCCTGTAAACCCTCTCACTGAGCAGTGAGATCAGTGTCCAGATCACCTCTGCCCAGCACAGGGTGACCAATAGCGGCCTCCATGTGAAGGGCCTCCAGCATCAACAAAAATGATGGATCACCACAAGGTGGACCGGGAATAACTTCCAAATAGGAAATAATGATATAATACAAAAGCAAAATTGCTACTAATAATTTATAAATAAGTATAATTAACTGATCTACAGTCTACTTAACCTAGATCCATTGCTTCTTTTGTCTTCTTTCCCTGCATTTTGCTAAAAAGTTTTCATGTGACTCATTAGGAAGTTTGTCGAGCATATTTGATCTCGTGAATTTCTTACGCAAATGAAAATAATAAAATGATGAAAATCTTTCTTACATGAATTTTGCTTTCCCCTCTACTCTGCAAAACATACCCGAAGGCTTCAATTATTTAAGTTATGCTGAGTCAGTTAAAGCTTTCCTCAACTTCATAAAATGTTTTCTGGTTGTTATAGTTGCTTGTCCTAAGCAATGTTTACTGTATAGAATTTTTCGTACTGTATCCTACTAAATATTTATGTCTTTCAATGTTCCAGCATATTTAAAAATACAAGGGAAAATTATCCCTCAAAATCAGGAAAGCTCTCTTTTTCTGTGCAGATTTATTTATTTATTTATCAGTTACTGTGCTCTTACGCTTCAGACAAGGGAAAACAAGGCTGATGTGGGTAAACTGATGATGTCAATTGAATATTAATTGGTTACTGAAGCATAACTCTTTAACTGCCTCATGGAGACCATATAAATGGAATTGGTCATAAACTCCTATGGAGGGTTTGGTATCTGTTTCCTTTCTTATGGTATTTTTTTTCTGTCATTACTGTCTCTTTCCATTGTCACTGTCACAATGGGCAAAGTAACTCATTGGAGCTGAGTAGAAGATTTATACTTAGTAAGCAGTAACCAATATTTAGGCTTTCTTCATAGCAATTATTGTGTATGTGGGTTTTGGTTGGTGCTTTCCAATTGCCTTGCTAATGAGTCACTGACCAAGCTGTGCAGATCACAAATGAAGGCTAACCCTAAGCAGCTGCACTTCCAGCTCCTCATGCTGCCTTAGGTCACTGTTTTGTTTGTTGTCAGTCATTCAGAGCTCCTTTTCCAAGATTTCTGTTTCTGACTGTGCACTGCAGGCATTTTTAATCACTCTTAGTGCCTGGGAGTATAAAGCACTCCTAAATCAGATTTTCTTGAAATTGTCACTCGCACTAGCAATGTTTTCTCACCTTGCTTCCTTCTACATGCTCTTTCACAGAACTGGAAATGCTCAAAAAAAGAACTATGTGTACAGGTAGCTCTGTCCTCTTTCTTCGTGATAACATCATCAATGCACAGTGGGTAGAGGCAACAAAGGATCTACATCCCTAAGTTATTTATTAGTTGTGGGACAGGATTCAGAAGTAAGCTTGAGGAGATGTAGGGAAAAAAATGTTAGGTCTTTGTACCTGGATTCCTGGTTCTGTCCAGGACCTACGTACACAAACCAGCACTGTAAGTAATCATGCTTTATTTTGGAAACCATATATCATTATTTTCTTCTGATTTCTTTTTATGAAAAAGCTAAGAAAAAAGCACCATTTAATGGAGGTGGTATGTCAGCTTTTCATGGCATACTGTCTGACTAGAGAGTATTTCCAATAGAAACCCATTCTTTAGATATCTCTTCATATTGAAGACCTGTGGTATATAACTACTAAATAATTTTTCATAGTGTCATTCTCCAGTTTAATTCAGTTTGTCAACAATTTTGTATAGGCAGATAGATATATTTAGAAGTGCACAAAATTTTAATATTACATTTATAATCTCAAGAAAATGATTATCTATATATCATTTTATTTTCTTTTCTCATTTTTCTTCAAAGTAGTAGTATTCTACAGCTTTGTCTATTTGACTTTCTGTGTTTCTTGTATTTTTGAGGAGGAAGGAAGGGGATCAAGCCCACAGGCTAATGAAAACTCATTCAACAGAATGTTATTGGTTAGCTTCAAATTACACGAACTTGTTATCCAGGGTGTAAAAGTAAATGGGGGTGTCCTCTTAGAATTTTAATTTTAGAATCATTGAATCATAGAATTGTTTGGGTTGGAAGGGACCTTTAAGATCACCTAATTCCAACCCTCTGCTATAGGCAACGACACCTCCCTTTGGACCAGGCTGCTCAAAGGCCCATTCAGCCTGACCTTGATTTCTTCCAGGGAATGGGCATCCTCAACCTCACTGGGCAACCTGTTCAGTGTCTCACCACCCTCACAGTAAAGAGTTTCTTCCTGATATCTGCATATTCGTTCCAATTCGTGAAGCTTCTGAAAATTCTAGAGAATGTAGGAAACCCAAGTTTATTACTTACCATGCTAGCTATTATGCATCAGAATGAAGGGGTTATAAGGATTTGTGTTTCTTCAACAGTAATCACATACTATTGTAAAGATGGAAACAATTGACAGAATCATTAAGCTGTAACCAGCGATTGTTGTAAGAGGGGATCAATTAGATTCAGCATCACATCACCTAATAGTAATTAAACTCTGCTCTAGCATATTAATATGTATCTATCTTACATGATGCTGAACTCAATTTGCTTTTTATTTGCCTTATAAAAACACTCTAGGAAAATGCATCCAAATCTAGATTTAATAACACTGTTGAAAATAATAAAAAATCACATCCCTATGAATGTTTGTAATGTGTTTGCTTTTGCTTTGGCCTCATTAATTGAAGGTGATACTGGCCAAAGCCTTTTCTGTCTTTAGAAATTTGAAAATACCCCATTTTCCCAATTATCAAATGGCTGTCATCTCTGCTGTATATTTTAAATTCATTCATTCAATCACCTTGTCTTAATTTGATGCTTATAATCTCAGTACTTCCTTTGCAAATAAGCTCTGCTGAAGTGACAGATGTCAAGCAATACTCATGGAAATCAGTGGAGGCAATGTCATCAGGGACTCAGTTGCTCAACCACAGACCCTAATGCAAGGTGAGATGATGTAGTGTGCCCAGCAAGGCCCTCAGCCACTGCCCCAGGAGGGCAGGAGTCCCATGGGTTCATTGTTCTACTGTCATCCCCATGATTTCTCCCAATATATACCCTTGGGCACCAAGACTGACAGTAGCTGTCTGTCTTTGACTGCTGACTTCACCCTCTTTAATCTATAAAAGGTCTTGGGAGGGGAAGAATTTAAATATCATTTGTTCTGTGTGTATGTGGCTTCTGTGCACCCTGTTGGATCATTGCAGAATTTAATAAAGTGTACACATTTGTGCAATGCAACTGAATTTTGTTCACTGCATTAAAATCGGTGTACACTGTAAATCCCCAGAATCACATTGGCACAGCTTGCAAGGCTTTACATCTCATAGAATTACTTCAGATCTTTGTCAAGGCTTCTGACTCAGAAAACATTGTATACATTTCAAATGAAATAATGCATTGTGTTTCTGGGGTTTTTGTACCTAGATCACTTGTTTGTGATCACAACTTCAGAAGCCAGGAGTCTTGACAAGTCTTTGAAAGTTTTCTGAAACAGGCAATCCTATGTCTTGGGCAGAGAATACTGCATCATTCAGTCACTTTTACTGTTATCTTCTTCTTAATGTCCTTTTAATTCAAGATGCTCTCTGGTGTCCAGTTTTGTGTTTCAAAAGAGGACCAGAAAGGCTGATGATGCAACCAGTCCTATAGATGCCAATGTTCTTGGCAGAGTCTAGTCAAGTTTCTGCTGCAGGTAGGAGTAAGTGGGACAGCTCTCAAAATAGCTCCAGATGCAGACAGGAGAAATTGAGGTACCTTCCAAGGTGAAAAGCAGAGGTGACACAGTTGCATTCACAGCTCTAAACTTCAGCAGGAAAGGTAGATAATGTTCCCTCAGAGACTGTCTGTGGAGACATTCAGGAAAGTTCAGAAAGATTAAGTGGAGCTATAAAGGTAAATCTTGTAAGTAGAATACAGAAATTAAGGGAAGGATATTTTTTTTGAACTGAAAGAGCACACAGAAAGACAGGAGACTTGATTTCTACTTCTGTCTCTGTCAGTGACTTTCTCTATGATCACCATGGTCAGCTGTTGCCATTGTCCTCCGAGAAAAAATGTAGTAAAGTTATTTGGCTGCCCTGAAAACAATTTAAAATCCATCTAATATTATTATTGAAGTGTATTAGACTGTTTTATGGGTGTTGTTATTCAGAAATGACTGTGCTTTGGAACCTTCATGAGACATTCCTGTCTTGTACAGTGCAGAAAGGACAGAGAACTAAAGGCCACCTTATTGGGAAGTCAGTGTTTACTTCATTCTCTAGGTTTCTTTAGTGGACAGTGGAGACTTCACCGGTTCTCTTCATTTTATCTGAAAGTAGATGCCCTAAAAACATCACATAACTCACATCCTAAAACTACTCTCTACTTTCCATTGACTATAAAGAGCATCTGGAGTGATCAACTTATAACTCACATCTGACATTCAATGAAATAAATACTATATTTTAAGTTAACTTTCCTGCGTATCTCAATGTGCTGACAATTCCCATAGCATGGTGAGATAATGCATTTTTTTCTGGAAAGTCAGGAATAATTTTGTTGCATTCCTTTTTAACTCCTCCAATAATGCTAGAAAATGAGTAGTTGTTCTTAACTATTTGAAAGTTGAGCATTTTGCCTTTTGAAACTTGCTAAATTATGTCATTATTCATTCTCCCCTCTGGCCTCATTCAAATTTATCAGTTTTCCCACTGTGATAGATTTCTACATGTTTCATTTATCCTTAAAACCAAGTAAAAGCAGATTACTTAGACATCAGATGTAACTGGAATAAACAGCAGGAAAAAAAATAAAGTATATTTTTCACTTTTTTTCCATTAGTTCAGTTGAACACCATGTAAAATAAATCAATAAAATGTACTTAATATTGTACCCAAGCTGCATCTAGAAGTCCCAAAGTATTTATAATTGGAATGCATATCACTATATAGTTCCCAGTGATTGTGAAGAGGTAACCATCAGGTTATTGGTGCTGGAGAGAGAAAATGCACTTTCCCACAGCAAATCATGGACATGCCAGTTATCTTATTCTTTGTAGTCTTTTTTCCTTTTTCTTTCATAATATTTTCCTGGGGGTTGCTAGCGATGCTTTGGGCTGCAGTGCAGGACTCACAGGTCTGCAAAAATATTTTCTCCTAAAGACTGTTTGCCTGTACTCCCTTCTACTGACAACTCAACTTTAATTGAAAGTAGGGACTCCTACTATATTTTTTACTCACTGCTTCAACTGTACTGTCTCCTTACAGAAAAGCACTAGGGATGTCAACAGAGAGTTTCCAGCTCCTATACTGAGCAAACAGTTAAACTGTGAAAACGGAGTATCCTGCCCAGAACAGCTAAAATTTGTTTTTATGCTCTGTAGTTCCTCACATTCTGTGTGACGTGAATTTACTGTTTTTATTTGTTTGTTTGTTTGTTTTTATGCTGTTTGAGATGAGGTCATGCACTTGACTTCTTTTGTCAGCTGCACTCTCCTGTTTCTACTTACACATACTGAGACACAGCAGTTTTTAAAAAGAGTTGTAATAGCGGAGCACATGCTATTAAATAGGTTGTATTACAAGGGTTCAGAAGGAGCAAAAGAGCAAAACCAGCGGCCAAATTCTCCAAACATAAAACATTAGCTAAAAATGTGAGAATTCCTCTCATTGCCGTGTCTTGCCAACAAGTCACAGATGCACAACACATGAGCAACTGAAAAAGTGATTATGAGGGTTATAATGGCATCCCTGAATCCATAATGCATAATGCATTCATCCCAAGGTGCATTTTTGCATCTGTTAAGGTATTTTACAAGTCACGTAAGAGCTTTTAAAACCGTTTTTTTTCTGAACTGTTTAGATCATTTGCATCATATAATTGATGTTTTATATTTTTGTCCATATGACTTTCTGACACTAATACATGACATAATGCATTAATACATTACTGTGACAGTTGTTTCAGTTTCTGTTTGTGATTCTTCCTTTTGAGCTCTGTCATCATTTCTGCATTTTTCTTTGTGTCCTCTTCAGCTTTTGCAGACTCCCTGCAACACTAAGCTGGCCCTAGTAAGGCATGGTGGTTAGCCTGAAATTGTCTTGTTTCTCTGGAGGCTCATGTAAGCCTAAAGTAAAGCAATTTCTGTTCTTTCTCTTGTCATACAAGCATTCTCCTCAAAAATGTTTTTGATCTCTCTGACATTCAAGTAACATCCATACAGTTCCTCACTGAGCTTATTTCTTCCCTTACCAATTTTATACAAAATAAAAACTGACATTATTCTTGATTTACACTGGTGGGAGTGAGAAGCGATTCTGGCCCAATGACCTTTTTCTACTTTCGCCTCTCTAGGTGCTCCTCATGCTGATTTAAACAAAAGCTGAAGCTGGTCTCTTGCCATCTGAATTCTAATTTTTCTTCTAACACAACACATCTGCTTGCTGTATTTATTGAGCGCCAAGTCCTCCCTCCCATCTTTGACCTTGAGAGTTAAAACTTCTCTTGCTTTAAAAAATATTTGGCTTTATATTTTATGTTATACTTTTTCTAATACAATGATTCCAATTTGCTAAACACTGTACACCCATGTACACCATAGACATGCAAAGTGAATAGAAAAATTCAAATGATTAGAGTGATATCTGACAGTAGTATAAGATATGTCTATATGTGATGAGACTTAGTGGAGACCGTATCAGCATGAGGAACACATTTCTACGTGGGGAGAAAAATAGAGCAATGTGATTCACCATTTGTCACCTTCTTGAGCTGTTTGTTCCCACAGCTGTGTTACCATTAGTACAGCATCATTCAGACAGATCTTTATCCTGACCAGAATGCTGTTTTCTGAGTTAGTCGCCAAACCTTTGTTTCAGACTCCTCTAAGGTACAGTTTTTTCCCAGCCAGTGCAGATACTCTTCTCTGTTTCACACTTCTAAGCTTTATGAATTATTTCCCTTAATAATGGCTCTGGCAGATGTGTCAGCCATGATTTATATATTATAACAAATTACTTCTATATGCTAATACTTTGCGAGACATTTTGTGGCTGTAGGTTTGGGCTTTTCTGTGTCCACCCCAGTGTAAACTGGGTGTCACAGAATTCACTGCTGATAAGCATGTGGGTAAAACTAGCATTTTTGAAGAGAGAACAAGATGTTAAAGTAGCTGTTTAAAAGGTGATGAGTAAACTGGGGAATAAAAATTTGAGAATGCATGAAATGCCACTTAAATGAGTCATGGTACAATGACGGGAAAAAAAAAAAACCAACAAAAAAAAACAACAAGCAAGTGTGAAGCTATTTGATAGAGTAAGGATACTGGAGGACATGACTGTAAAATCCCACTACTCTTTCGGCATTTTAACATTACAGAGAAGATGGATAATCACAGCAATTTATATGCCCAAAGCACAACACAGCAATTTGACATTTCTGGAGAAGAGGAGGCTCAAGGGGATCTCATCAATTGATATAAATACCTAAAAGAAGGTTGAAAAAGTGCAGAACCAGAGCCCCACTGGCCACTTTTCAGCGGTGGCCTGTGACAGGACAAGAGACAACAGGTATGAACTGGAAAACAGGAGATTCCTTTTGAATATCAGATAGCACTTCCATGCTGTGAATGTGATAGAGCACTGGCACAGGCTGCCCAGAGGCTGTTAAGTCTCCTTCTTGTAGATCTCCAGAAACTGCCTGGGCGTGATTCTGAGCACCCTGCTCTGGGTGTCCCTTCTGGAGCAGGGAATGGGCCAGGAGACCTCCAGAGGTCTCTTTAGACTTCAGTCATTCTGTGATTCTGTAAAATTCAATTTCTTGTGTTAAGGGCTGCAGCTCCTAACCTAGCATGGAGGTCTTATCCTTACCGAAGGCTGTACCAATATAAGCAGTTCCCCACTTCACTTTTTCCATCCATCAAGACTTGTTCTTTGGCAAGAACTGCTCTAAATTGTTTGATTCTAACTTGTCTGACTCTAACTTGCCTTTCTTATTCCTTTGTGTTGGAAAGCAACTGAGTATTTAGATATCAAGATGAAGCACCACACTTATTTACCAGTGTGGTAAAATGAATGATTGATTGACAAATAAATTAATTAGTACCTCATAGCCATTAATTACTACATCAGGAAAGGACAGAACTTGCAGTTCCTTTTAGTGTCTGGGAACTCTGCTTCTCAAAGCAAAGAACACTGACACAGGGAGTGGGTACTGCTGGAAGCAAGAGCAGAAGAATGGCTGCTCCTTCAGAGAACACCTTCATGATTACTGTGTGATGCAGTAAGATCTTTGCATTCAGTGTTGTATGGGTTATGTCTGCATAATGGTGCCCTTATGCACCTTCTGAGCAACCTGATTTACCTGTCTGGTCTTCTTAGTATTCAGGACACAGAAGGGTAAATGGTGAAGAAAGGATGTTGGAAATTAATAAAAAGACTCCCTTGAACTTTCTGACCAAGTGAAACTTTCAGATACCCAAATTGCTATTAATATTGCCCATCTGAGAAAGGAATGCATTATTTTTGTTATCTAGGATGGGGATATGCAGAAGGCGAAGTGTGACATTCCTTGAAGTTACTTCCACAGTTAAAAATCTGCATTTCCAAACTAACAATTCACTGGGGAAAACAAAGGAAACAGAAGTTTCACAAGTTTGTTCTTTATTATATCATTATACAATATATAGTAAACATATTTGCTTGAAAATTTTCCTATTAGAATGCAGTGAATAACCTGAATAACCTCTGTGTGAACCCTGATCCTTATAATCTTGCAATTTCTGTTGCTTCCCCGTACTCTTCTTATGATCTTTATGACTAACAGCAATTTTCTTTGAAACACATTCTGTCCCTTCTGTCTGTGCAGCTCTTCATTCCCACAGAAAATATATCTATCCTCTACCATTTGCATAAACAGTGTGGAGACACTGCCAACATGCTGCTAGCACTGTCACTGAAGGACTAAATGTGTTACCCAAGCCAGCAGGTCATAAGCATCCTCCCAAGCTCCACAGCCTTTCTAAGCTCCACAACTGGAAAGTAGAGAATATGGCATAATGTTCTCTGACATGCAGGCAAAGCACATAGCAAATTTTACACTACCAGCATCTCTCAGACTGCTCGAAAACTGTTCTAGGGAAAATAATTGCTGTAAGAGCAATCCATCCAGTCAGTTTGGAAGGATAATGCCCTCACTTTGTGTGAATGATTGTCTGCTTGAATAATTTTATCTCTTCATGCTACTGTCCTTATACATTTTTCCTCCTCAAATCTTTGTTATGGGTCTTTTTTTTTTTTTTTTTTTTTTTTTTCATGGAATACTTAAGGTGATGCCTACTATCCTGCTACATGCCACCTTTCCTTTTGTAAGGAAAATTTCTGGAAGAGTAAAGAATGCAGGTAATGAAAACTGTGGAGGTTCAGAGTAATAGGGGAAGTAAAATTGGTTCTTCTGCTTCAAAACACAGGAAAAACCTAGCTCCATGTCACAGAATCATGAAATCATGGAGTGATAGAATGGCCCAGGTTGGAAGGGCCATTGATCATCTAGCCCAACTTTTAAGTCCTTGTAATGTTGTTGCTTTGATGGGTGTTGCTGGGGCACAATGTATCATTGCCAATGGGTGGAAGCAAATCTTGTCTCACAAAGTTAATTCGGCTTGAAGCTACAGCTTAGGAGTTGGCACTCATCTTTCTGCACAGCCTTCACAAATCTGAAATTTGCACAGCCTCAGTCTCCACTTCTAGTCCCAAAACAAGATTTTAAAAGCAACATAGCCTCTTGGATTTTTATCGTCAAGGAGACTGGACAATTTCAAGACCTATTCCATAATAAATTACTGCTAACTGCCAGCTGTTAACAAACTCATCATTGTCTCTCATCAGTACAAACAACTGTGTTACAAGAATGAAAGAAAAAGGGAGAGAGGAAAGGGCTTATTACAACCCCATCGTGCCCGTGAACTTTGTGTGCTCTGATTTGTGAAGAATTCATTGTTTGTGTTTAAACGGAACATGAAAGTACTGAAATAGGAAAGAGAGCAAGTATTAGTTGACCTTCAGTATTATGATCTGATTTCTTCCTGCATAACAGAGCTCAGATCCTGAACCATTCAAAAAAGACTTCTTACATCCCTGAAAATGATACAGACTGTTACAGAACACACCAGTCCTTGGAATAACTCATTTGTCTTTTTAGTACTCAGAGTTTACAAGGTTAGTAACAAAGATGCTGGGAACAGTATCAATACAATCAATAGATACAATACCTCTAGTGAAAGTCTGCAGCAGCAGTTCATTAACATACCAGGGAAAAAAAGCTTCACTAACTAGCCCGTATACTTCAGTTATTCAAAACTGCTCAGTTCCAATGCAACCCTTGATTGCCAGGTTGGTCTGGGAATAGTTATTACCACTAAATACATTTACATATGTGCATCAGTGAACAAATGTAATGATTTTGGGTAGTGTGGTAATAAGTTGTACAAAATGTTTTGCTAGAGGCTACAGTGAGGTGGGCTGGGGATAGTAGGATGAAAAAAAAGTATTGAAATTTGGCCCAAAAATGGGGTTTGAAACACAAACCTCTTTTGTGTCACTAGAAATGTACTCTGCTGGCAAATACAGACACAAAGAGAAGCACTCAGAGGCACCATCAAGTGTTTGTTAAAATCTGGCTGGACACTGAAGCAGAGCCAATTTACAGAGTACCAGTTGGCAAGCACAGAGATGTTTATTCTGCTTGATAAGCATCTCCTTAGTAACTCCATGAGACAACAAATAAGATTGATGAGCAGCATGTAGGGAAAAAGGTTGAGCACAAGAATGGTGCAACATGGTGAAAGTTAACCAAACATTAGGAGCATTAAATTGGAATAAAGGCTGCAAGGTTGCTTTTGGCAGGAGGATTCAGAGTAAATACATGAAAGGAGAATAATGAAAAGTGTGCAAGGGAAGATAATGGGCCAAATTAGCCTGCAGTTCACATCCGTTCTTATTCCTCTCAGCTTGCTAAAGTTAAATTCTGAATCAGTTTTGTCTGACAGTCCTTTATTCATATTGCTATTGACTGAGTGCCAGTAACTGTGAGTGGTACATGAAAGAAAATGAGGTCTTTGTTGAGGTTGGGTACATTTTACCTGTATGCAAGCCATATTCATAATTACAGCTTGAGGTACTTCTTTCTGTTAGTTTGGCTCCAGCCTTACCAACAACTACTGTATTTGATGCCATTTGCCAATATCACATAAACAACAGGTAAGAGAAAAATAAATTAAAGGAACTCCCCATCCCTGAGATGGAGTTGCACAGGAAACCCTAACATTATCAGGGAAAAACTTTATTGTTGATCATAAATCTATGATCTTGATTCTTGTTTAGTACCTCCCCTATCCTCACATGTTCAATCTCAGACTAGCCTTTCAGGAGATATATCAGATGAGGTAACACTGACTGAAATGATCAGCAACAGTAATAGCACAGAGAACAGAATTTTAAATTCCATCCATATATTTAATAACCTCCGTTGCTGTCTAAGGGAGCCAAGCATATTTAACATTGAATTCATAAGACCTAATGCATAAGATGAATATCCTATGAGGTCACAGAGTACAGCTATGATTATCTAGTCTGACCTTTTGAATAACTCAGATCCTGCAGTTTTTCACCTTACTCATCTGTACACCAAACCTGTACCTTTTGATTACACTAAGATAGATATTTCAGAAACACATTCAGAACAGATTTAAAGAATGTAAATGACAAAGAATCAATTGCAACATTAGTAAACTGTTTCCGTGGTCAACTACTAAAACTGATTTGTAAAAACTGTTGACAGAATCATTACACCAAAGTGCACTCCAATGAAATCACAGAGCTTCACAAAACGTTGCAGAAGTTTTGCTCCAGACAAGATGAGAGATTCAAGTAGATGCACTGGAATTATTTGTTTTGAAATTGTTTCAACAGTAATTCTGATTTTATCTGATACTAAACCAAAGCAAAATAAAAACATTTCATTGTGATTTTTTTCTTTATCAAGACATTAGAATTGCTGAACTTACTGAGTCAAGAAAACATGCCTACATTCTAATGAGATATTTGATACTCTAAACTGTTGCTGCCATTTATTAACTACCCTCACAATTAAATGATCTTGAAATCTAAGCTCAGCTTGTGCTGAACTGACTTCAGCTCTAGACAGAAGTTCTTATTTTATATGATGGGATGCCTGATGATCAGCTACTAGGATCATCTTTATTTCTCCTTTATAAATATTACAATTATTTAAATTTCTCCTGGAATACCTGGAACACTGAAGCTCTGTAGATTTTCACAACAAGGCAGGTTGTTCTCAACTTTTAATACCTATAGTAGCTCTTTTAATTTATTTCAGCATCCCTTGTGTGTGACTTCATTACTTTAACAACTACTAAACTATACACAGACTTTTACAATCACTTTATTGTTACTACTTTAACATCTAACAAGCTTCAGAGCTCTCTTCAGTAATGTATTAAGATGTGTGCAATCAAACTTAGGGAGCACTGTAATTCATAAGGATGTCTAAAAAACATTAGTTGAATCATACCTTAAAAGTGCACACTTCTTTTCATGGACTGTCAGCAAAGCCTTGATGATTGATCAGAAGTGGACACCAGCACTTCAGATGGTAAAAGGTAGGTGGGATTCATTCCTCTGAAGGAAACCAATGTCCTGGATCAGTAGCTGGCTAAGAGACATATATTTTCTAAAATTTTCTTTTAATGACATATTACATTCAGAAATGTTTTCCTTCTGTGCAGACTGAAAACAGTCCAAGGAGAAAATGATGATTTACCCACCTGTGAGAGTTTCCGTTCCTTAACTAAAATACTTTGTGACCAGCACTGATTGTTCATTGGGGCTAAACAGAGGTTAAACAGTGAAATTAGTATGGGAATTACAATTTAAATTTAAGGCTCACTATAAAAGAAAAAGTGGTGTCAGGTGGGAAAACTCATGTATCATTTAGAATTGTAAAGACACCCGTAAGTTGCCCCTGAACAGTGAGTGGGCACCTACTACTCCTGCTGCTGCTTTCTACAACTACAGCACTTTCCTTTCCATATGTGGACATAAAAATTGTTCTTTGTGGAAACAACAGACCCCTCTCCCTGACTTATAGGCTTATTCCTAGGGAAGGCCTCCCTTTCTACAGCCGCTCTCATTTTGGCCTTTCTAAGGAGGGAGTCAGGGAGCAGCAGTCAGGCTGGATGGTGAGACAGGAAATTTTTTATCTGATCTCAGTTAAATCACTGTTCTCTGAATAAAGCGCTTCATCCCCCATTTACCTTCTCACTTTTCATTTTTCATTACAAAGTCTGGAAACTGGGTCTGATTATAGCCATGAAGCATCTAAAGCTTCGAGCTAGGGCCTCTAAATTTACTGGGATAAATAAAAACATAAATAGTGTTAACTGCAGCCTGAGAACTCACTTGATAGTCACTATGTTCATAATAGTTGATAAAGTAAGAGCTGAGATTCTAAACTGAATAACTTCTATACAAACAATTGGGGCTACTCCATACACAGAGGTATTAAAGGTCCAGATGTTTTGGCACAATTTGAGCTGACAAAAAAAGGGGAAAAAACTGTACAACTCACAGTCATTTGAGCTATGCAGTCATACTGTCTCCATTAGAATTAAACTCTGCTGGTCTTTCATGTAGAAAGAGGATTATTACTTAGTTGAACACAAAAAGGACTGATATTAAAAATACTTTTAAAAGTATCTATAGCCTTTTTAATTATTTCAAGCATGGATAACTTCTATCTTTCTGTTTCACTTATTTAAAAATAACCTATTTTCAGTGCTTTCTATTGTATTAAAAATATTGTGTTAAAAGTATAGAGTTAACGCATCAGATCATTTGCTTTCTTCTATTATGCTCTTCAACAGCTAATTCACCCCAAGGCATAGATTAAATAGTATCCCATGATGATATTCCTTTTTTCTTTGTTTGTATCATTTCTTACAGTATTTCATGTCCATCGTTCTATTTAGACCATTATACTAATCTAATTTAAACAAAGAATTTAGCACTATCCCACTATCTAATTTATTGTGACATTTATGGAGTATCTTGATAAAATAATAAAAAAATAAAAATAAAAAAAAAGAAAAAAGAAAAACCTATTTTTCTCTTCTTTTATCAAAGAATGACTGTTATACAAACTGCACCATATTAAATTTGTAAGTGAAAAACTAGAATGTGCTACATTTTCGTAGATATTTCATGCAAAGGACTGTAAGAAATAGGCATAGAGAGCAGGATTTTGAGATACCCTTTGAAGCATTTAAGATTATAATGATATACCCAAATCTGTCAGGTGCAATGAGCTACTTCTAGAATTCCCGTGTATTGCTAGACATGAAACAGTGCATGATGTCTTAGGACATCTTAAATGATGCTAATATTTTCATAAGTGCTGGATCTCCACTTTTTGGATAAGTTGATCTCTATAGTCCATCAACTGTGTTAAATGAAAATTCATTAACTTTGATAAAGACTAGGCACTTAATGGATGAGGAGATGTCTACATTTAAATGACTTCATTCTACCCTTAATCAAGAGCAACTGTCTAGGTTTCCACAGCTACCAATAAAGTGGCATCTCCATAGATAATCCATCTGGTATAGATGGATTTTATATATAATATATAATATAATTATATATAATATACATATTATATATGTTATATATATATATTTTATATATATATATATATATATTATATATATGTATGTGCGTGTGTGTGTGTGTGTATGGTATTTATAAATAAATAATATATATTTATTATTTATGAATAAATAATATATATATATATATATGGTATATATAAAATATGGTATTTTATTTTTTATATATATATATATATATTACATGGTATAGATGGATTATATATATATTCACCTCCTGTGGGTGCCTCACTTACTTAAATCTGCTTTGGTTTATATTACATAGAAGTAACAGGTAGTCATGTAAGCAAACAAACTTTGACAACAAATACTATATCTTACTTAGGTGATATGCATAGATATGTACTGATTCCCTCTACAGTTGTAATTCCATCCTTCTCTGATTCTGATTTATGATGCTTTATGTAAGTAATCATGTTTCAAGAGTCCCATCTCTACTGATGTGTTGAGAGATGGATACAAGCAAAACAATATCCTGCTCTTATTTTTTTACATTGTCTGTACACTTAGAAATAGATGAATAAACACTCCCAAAAGTGCTAAATTACTACTCTTGAAAAGGACTTTTTATTTTTTTATTTTTTTTTTTTAATTTTAAAATGCTTTCAAAATAGTAAATGAGCCTAACATACAATATTTCATCTCTGGGTTTATTCTTGTAACCTTTTAGCGTCTGCCAAGCCTGAGAAACAGAATTTGTACCTGATGCAAGGCCTGGTACAAAGTGGCTGCATCACAGGTTCAGTGAATTTGGGAATGGCACAGGTAGAGATGAGGAAGGCAGCACAACAACCACTTGAAGCTATGAAATACTTCATCAGTCTAACACTTGCAATACATACTTTAAAACAATCATATTTCAGAGTTTTTCATCCTTCTTCCACTGAATCCTTCTCCTCTTCCTCCACTTTCTGCTTAAGCCATCTATTATTTTTCATAAAAGTTATTTTAAAAAGCTATTCCTAAATGGCAAGATGATGCAGAGCAATCTGGATTTAATATTTTTAGTGAACTAAGTGTTATTTGGCTATTGGCATGAGACTGCTGACTCCTTATAAAGGTCATGCTGGGGCTGGACAATCTACTTTGTGTAAGCACTGACAAAATTAGAAAATTAAGGAATTATACATACCAGTAATTTTGCAGACATGAATGATTGTATGTGCAAAAGTGCAAATCTACAATTAAAAACAACTTTGAGGCATATGTAAACCTTGAGTTTATGTAGGTCATAAAATTAATAAATAAAAAGCTCTAAAATTAGTTTTTAAATTAAATTAAGGATCTGTCTTGTAATAACGTTTTATTGCTATGTGGCCATAATAATATCCCATCAAACTATATCTCTGACTGCTTAAAGTGGAGTCCTGAACCACAGCCTCCTATGGGTGAATATTGATATTTCTTAGAAATTATGGTGTTTAATAATAATTGATTTTCCTGGTTCCTCCTCTGGACTTTTACCATTTCTGGAAAGCTCTTTCTACCTATACACAGAAATCATCTAGAAGAGCTTCCTACAAGGTAACAAATGGTTTTATTTGTTTATTTGTCTTTGATGTTTTTTAACTCTTTCAGAAGACTATCAGAAGCTGAAAGTGTGTGTTTAAAATTGAACAAAATTAATTCAGAAAGTTCATTCAAAACTATTGTTGTTTTACTCTGTATAAGTAAGTCTTTAAAAATTATTGCCTGAGGGAGCCTGATGAATTTGTCCTATCAAATTCACAAGGTTAACATTAATTTAACTGAAAAACAAATACTTTCTATGAACAACAAAAATTACCAAAGAAACAAAACAAAACAAAAAAATCCTGGTGGGTGCTGGCTACAAAAGAAGCATCAGTATACTATGAAAAACATTCTCATCTTTTAATGGGCTAGAAATGTCGATTTCCGCTTTCTAAAATAATTTATTTCTGTAACACAAAGGAAATTCATGCTCACAGTGAAGACTTCCAGCTCCCTTTTTAAAATGCATGGAGTGTCACTGCTGTTGCACACCTTTGATCTGTTGCTGGTTTGTTGTCATGCGAAGTCTTTTGTAGTTGAATAAATACCAATAAATATTTGCAGAAGTGCTCTGCCATGGTTGACCGAATGGCCTGAGACCAGATCACATTTTAAGAAGCTTCCTCTGTCCATTTCCTTCTGGATGACTGCCTTGGTGAGCCATTGCATTTGTAACAATATTGAGCAATTTTGTTGGTTTAGAATGTCTGGAAAGATAATGTATTTGTGAAATTAAGGTTGTCAACAAATGAAAAACTTACTGCAACACCATCCAAATCCCATCTCCCTTTAATTATCAGATGATAACTTGTCTGTGTTTTAAATGTGGGACTTTAGATCTTTGCCTGGGAGATGTTTAATATTCACTTTATGCTGCCTCAGCTGCAGACTTCCACACTTACTGCTAAAATGAAATGTCTTTTGTTAGCTTTTTTTTTTTAAGTCTATGCGAATACATAAATCGTAAGGAACCTACTGACGTTTATTTTGACTTACTAGAGAAATATTTTTGAAGCATGAAGATACATTTTCCTGAAAAAATGCCAAATCTAAGTTTCTGTTGCTTAAGTAAAAGCATCTGAAAGGGTAAAAACAGTGTGATAAAGCTAGAAGAGCTTTGAAGAAAAATAACACACACCTACAAAGGAGAATTTCATCAGTAGGGAAGGACTGCATCTGCTTTGTTCAGCTCACCTTTACCCAGTGCTGGGTCACATCATATCATGCATATCACAGGAGACATCAGACAACAGCAGAGCGCAGCAAGCAACAGTGGGGGCTCTGCCTGCCTTCCTCTATTTCCCTACATGTGACCACCCTGAGGGTGCTTTGAGGTGCAAAGTAATTCCCCAGCATTTGCTCAGAAAGATAACCTCCTTCTTCACACCCTGCCTGTTCCCTGCACTGTCCACAGTAATGATGAAAACATCTTTTGTTTCTTTCTGAGCACAGCCTAGTTTTTGATAAGACTTAATAGAAAGAAGGAAAAGGAGGCTTCCTCACAAGTACAAAGGGATAAGCAGAATTTGTCCCTCAGACTGTGAATTTGGCCTGTTTCTTACTAGAACAATTTAATTTTACAACAAGAAAATGCACTGCAGAAAGAAAATCCAACCTAAGCCTCTGTACAAAACAAGATTCAAACAAGAAAAGAAAAATCAATAAACAGGTGTTTATGTCACTACAAGCATTCAATGGTTGCTGCTTTCTACGTGCTTTCTTTTTGCTGTTGCTGGAAACAAATATTTTTTTAAGACACTTATGTTGATAAAATTATGTAAAACTGAACACATGCAGTATGTTTGCATACATATATGCATACGTATACACATACACATCTTGTCATATAGCTGGGAATGCTGTAAGATAAAGGGACAGTTTTTATTTAACACATCACAAATGGCAAAGAAAATTAAATAAAATGTATTGAAGTCCAAATAACTTCCCATCAGATTGTTTCTATGCATGGAATCAAAGATAAGGTCCTCTCAATCACATTTAATTCTCCACCTCTTGCTGTACATTTGTGTCAGATGTATTGTGCTTCTTCCTTGCACAGCAGTAAACCCAACGGCCAGACAATAAGGAAGAAATAAGAAGGGATAACATCACAAATCTAAACATGAGGTTTTTTGTCTTAACATTTGTTTGCTTAATGTCTGGCAAGACAAGAAAACACACATAAAGCAGAATAAGGTAGCTGTGGCTGAGAGACAAATATTTAATTTGACTCTTGTGTAAGTGGATGCTCATAAATGACAGTTTTGCCATTATCACTCATTCATACATTTGGCAGTCTAAGTTCACCAAGTACTCAGTAGAACTTTTTTTCCTCTTTCTTTTTTCACTAAAAATCTCTGGTGAAATCCATTAATTTCAATTCATTTACTCTAAATGTAGGACACGTTGTTACATGACCCCAGCAGACAATGGATCAGACTACCTTGGTAGTGGAACAAAGCAAAACCGGGAGATTACTTGTAGGCACTTCAATTACTGTGCTCTTTGGATTACACATCCTACTGGGTGTGTGTCAGCTGCATTCTTTTTTTCAGGCAGTAATTTTATCGCATCACATAAAAAATAAAATTAAAATTAAAATTAAAAAAACCAAGAATCATACATTTTACAAGATTCATGAACTCTCTGGGGGAAACCAGATTACTCACCATTCTTCTCATTGCACAGGTTTCTTCAGTTACTGAGGATAAACCTACTGCAGCACAGCAGAGCAGCAAGCTGAGAATGAATGCCAAATACCAAGCAAATCTACAACAGCAGCTAAAAGTAAACAAGTATCACCAGCAACAGCAGCTTCCCTATTTTTGTTTTGTTTTTTTTTTTAAAATCCTTTTTACGATTCATATTTGAATTTTGTCAAGGATGTCAATTATGCATTGATAGTTAAACAAGCTCCAGTGATATGGAAATTTGCCATCAGGAATGCTTTTATAAGAAAAACTGGATAAAGTTTGAGACAAGTGAGAAAGTTTTCAGTCTGATAAGTTACTCATATTTTCACAGTGTTCATCAGGATAGTTTCACATTATTTATATATATACATCCCATGGAGGTTCCCTTGTCTGTTTTTGTTTGTTTGTTTAGTTATTGCAGTTGTTCTGTCATAACTGAATTTCAGATGCCATCAAAGATTGTTCTTATGTATGACTGAGGAGAAAATTCTGTTTTGTCTTTATAGTACATTCACCTGTGACTTCTCCATCCAGTGTCAACTGACCAATCTGATGTCTAGGCTTCAGTGAGACAAAAAATACTGATTTTTCACTTGTTAGAGTCTGCAGTACTTCTCAAGGGGGGAAAAAAATTGACTAAATTGCAATGCTTTTTTTTCAGGCTTACTGTGAATAAATCCAATGGTAGAGATACCTATTGTACTTCAGGAACTCCACAGAGAAAACTATGTTGTTGTTCAGCTTAAGACCAAACAAGACACATAACAACTACATAACATGTTGTGGTATTCATCCCAGAGTACCCAAAGATCAGGCTGATTTCATCATCAGACCTCTCACCGCTTTTCAGTGTTAATCTGGAGAGGTCCTAGATGACTGGAAGTTGGCAATCACTGTCCCAGTTTTCAAGAAGGGCAAGAAACAAGTCTCCAGTAATTACAGACCTGTCAGTCTCACTTTGTTATCTGGTAAAATTATGGAGAAGATCATACTAGGAGTTGCTGAAAAACAACTGAAATAAAATCACAGGACACAGCCAATGCAAGTTCATGAGCAGAGAACCCTGTTTAATCTCAATTACAGTATTTCTTTGTTATTCTCTGAACTTTTCTACAGCAAGTAGGGAAAATGCTTACTACGGCACTGAGAAAGGATAATAGAGAACTTTCATCAAAAGCACAAGTTTTTTGAATCCTCTATTTTAATATCATATTTCCTCTCTGATGTCCTACCAAGGGTTGTTTGGGGAGTACAGTCTAGCCAGAGAAAAGTTTATCCTTTGCTCTCAACTACCAGAGTAAAAATTTGATCATCCAGTTTTATTTTTCAGGCAAGGACGTTTGTATACAGTTCAATCTACTTTGCTATCAGCAAAGATAAACAAAAATGGGTCATACCATAAAGTTCCTCTATTTTTTTATTATGGGCTATGCTTTTAACTTGCTGAAGCCACTAAAGATCGTTAAAAGAAATTAGAGGAATCTCCGCTTACATGAGACAGAAAAATAAGATTCAGAGCAATAGATATTCTTAGATGTAGCCATCTTCTTGGTGAGGAAAAAGAAAAACAAAAAAGACACCATAAAACAAATAAAAAAAGAACATAAAAGTAAGAGCCTCTGATGGAAGTAAATAACTTCATCAACATTAAAATCTATGATGATCTTTTATGACAGGAAAGGGAAGGGAAATCTTAAGGACTGACTTTTAATTGTAGATCTTTTAACTGTAGATCTCTGTCTTATGGTGTACAGATCCTAATCCATGTAGATTAAAAGAAGGATATCATAAATATTCTCTTGTCAAAGAAAAATTGCTAAATAGCTGTGAAAACCTCGTGCATATGTAATATCTACAATTTACTGGCCTTACAAAAGCATTACATCCCAAACAGAAGAAAAGCTTTTAGCCTCAGTATAATTGGCCTAAGAAAGATACCAATATCTCAGAGTGGTATAACAAACAGGGAGTGAAAAGTGTGGCTTTCTCTTAGCATTTAATCTGATAAGCAACCACAGAATTCATCTTCAGTTACAGTCTCAGAAATGCAGCCTTTACTGTATTACCAGAAGGCCCCTACAGCAGTGGAGTTTTTCAGAGTGTACAAACACTCAAAAATACCCCTTCAGAGTCTGCAGATCCAAGGTGTGTCCCAAATATCTGAGAGTGGCCAGGGGTTCCCCTGTATCTAGTACCTCAGAGTGCATCTTCTTACTTAAATTGTGTCTCCTCAAAGACCATGACTCTCATTAGAGATATTAAAGTTATGAAAAGTTAACCATACTACTATATGCTCGTGCATTAAGACCTAAATGTGAATTGAATATTTTGCATAACCCCTGACATAACATAAGACGTATGATGGTTTTAATACTGTCTTCCATTCAATCTAATGAAGTACTCACATGAATTTAAAGAGATGTAGAGTGTGACCCTATAGTACAGTATCATTTCTTTCTCATTCAGAAAATGCTGTGGCAAATCTTTCACAGTGGAAAATCACAATGATTAAGGGACTGGAAACCTGACAGGGCACAAGTACCACAGCAGGCTTTCACCTAACACAAGAGCAGTGTTCAGCATCCTGACATCCACACAGTACATGTTTTCACTTTTACAGAAGTGCATTCCTTGTTAAAAAGGCAGAGCTGATTATTTAAACTGACAATACCTGAACCACAGCTACCAACATTTTTTTTTTTCCCAGTGAAACAATAAATATTTAAAATAAATGCTTCACAGTTCACAGCACAGAGTTCTGCCATTCAGTTAAAAGCATTCTGTTAAAATACTGTCATCTTACAATAAGATTGGAAGGTAAATGGACTATCATGAACTAATCTAATGAAATGTAATTTTTTTTACAACTTTCTACTACTTCTATTAGGTTTACTTTTTGGCCATTCATTAAAAGATTATAATAAAGAATACTAGAAAACATGTGGTGTATAGTGAGTTTGATGTATTCATTTCTTCTTCATAGAATTTATTCTTCCCTCAAAAAGGTGGCTTCAAGTTCTATCAGCCTTCAAAACTGATTTACTAAGGCATGTTCAAGTCAATAATAGCCTACTCACTGGAGTTTCGGACTGGAGAGCGATGGGTGGATGTTTGAACCAATACTCACATTTCTACTGCTTACAAACTGGCTTTGAAGTATCTTGAAAATGCCAGTGCTTCTTGATTTTAGATGAATAAGTGGCTTTGAATGCTCTGAGCTTCAGATCTCAGCCAAAAGTCAGCATCCATGCTTTACAAACCAAGGTTAAAAAGGCTAAATTTTTAAAAAATGATGGATCACTAAACTTAGTTTAAATTTACAAAATTTAGTTCAGTCCTGTTACTATTTAAAATACTCACAAAATATCACACCTTCATATTTCAGATGCTTTATTTTCTTCTGAAAATTTTGGTGAAATCACCAAGATCAAGAGGCATTCAAGAATCCAGATTGGTAAGCAGTTCCTAGGCTGTTCTCTGGTGTTTTATCTTTGCAAGAGAAGCTCTTCTCCACTGCTTCATGAAGATAAATAGCTTCCCTTTCCTGAAAGTCTTCAATTTAAGAACACTGGGTAGATGGGGAGGGGACACAATATCCCCATAACCAGTTCTCCACTGAGTACATGAACAAAGGCCATTGCCTGGAGACTTTTTCAGTCTTCAGTAGCTAGGGAAAATAAATAAAGATAAAACTCACACTAAAATAGTGTAGTAAACCTGTATAAACTGACACTTTAAATAAGGAGCATAAAAAGTATAGAAACACCCTCTCAGGATAATGAGAGTTTCAAATGCTTTCCTGTTTTGGAATTGGTGCATTTTGTGCTCTGAACAAATGTTATGTCAAGCCACATGAGCATAAGAACAGTAATTTTCACAAGCAAACAGCAAAAGAAACAAATAATAAATAAAAAAAAAACCTAGAGTAATGGAAATTGTTGAACTATTCCTGTCATAAGAAACTGTAAATTAAGTACCAATCAGAGAATATTTTCCAAAGGATTCCCACAAAATGGAGTGCAGCATATTTGAAATATACAGAACATAGATGATGTATAAACACACCACATAGCAATATTCAAGCAACTTATTCTTTATAAAACCACTGCAAGGAAGAAAATAAGCCAAACTTTCTTCACAATTAATCTGCACTTTTCCTTTTATTGTTATAATACTGCTTTTTTTTTTTTTTTTTTCCTCCCCTCTGCTATGCTAGGCTTGGCTGCTAATGATAATGAACTCAGAAGCAGGTCACAAACACAGAACTATTGAGCACTGCTGTCCTAGTTCCTTCCTTCTTGTTAAATTCAGTACTGTCTGTATTTTTCAAAGTGGATTTCTTAGAGGAGTATCTACTTATGGTCTTAGAGTATGCTTACCAAAGGTTCAGATGTTTCTGTTGTCCAAATGGACAATGTTTGTAAACTGTAAACAAACAAACAAACAAACAACAAGAACAAACATAACATAATAAATAATTCATGTTTTATATTACAAGCAATATTATTCTTACCAGAAGCAAAGATCCCATGCTCTGTATGTGTAAGTTACCATATTGGTTTTCTCCTTTTTTTTCTCTGGTCAGTTAAAATAAAATTGAATTTAGGCACACAGGAATTCGCTACTTCATACATGGAGGAGAAATTAAACAGACCTTTTATTCTCATCTAAATACACATCTTCATCAAAATTTATACAAACCAACACCAAATAAATAAATAAATAAATAGAAATATCATTGCTAGATAGACAACTTATTGTTTTACCATGTAGATTAGGCTGAGATGCCTGGTGTGCCTTTGCTGTCACTTGCAGGGAATTCCATTGCTTATAGTACTGAATTTTATTTAATCAAATCCTGCAGTGAGCTCATTTCAGCAGGGTTTTGTCTGGAGTCTCTATGTTAGGTCAAAACAAATTACATCTATAGGGTGCCTAAGTTAGCTTGGGCATAGACCAAAAAATGCTATATCATCTCAGACAACTTTGAACATAAAGCATTTAAAACCTCATTGAGTAGAGTAGATTGATGGGTATGGCTCTAGCAATTGCCATGCCCTCTGACTTCACATGACATCTATCTTCATCGCGCCTCAGTCAACACTGGATATTGAAACCATCCCAGCATACCTATCTTTAATTTGCCACAGACACCTTTAGACCAGATTAATTATTTTCAATCTTCAGGTCAGTTGCCTTACACATGAATATTAAAACTCGAAAGTATGCCCTCCAGTAAGAAACTTGCACAACTTTCCAGAATAAGTGAGATTAATCAGACATGATAATTATGGTAATAAATGTAATATTAACTTATCACATCATATAAATTCAACTAAATGAGCTCCATGGCAAGAGCAGTTAAGAAGTAGGAAGAAAGGCAATGATAATCTACATTATTGAAAATAAACCCTTCAGTGGCTGAACTAAAGCTATTTCTCACATTCCATATACAGTTCACATTATCCATACGCTCTGGATATCTGGGGGGAGAAAAAATACATGAACCTGCATCATCTGCAAGTAAACACTTATCAGCTAAACTTTGACACAGCATAGAGAAAATACTGTAGACAATTTTTCTGTCTTTCTTAGAGCTGAGTAGGGCTTTTCCTGACAGTATAGCATTAAATGTTTAACTAGATCTTTGTTGCTTAAATTCTGTTCAGCCAATAGGCTTCAGTTAGTTTGCAATTTCACAACTTTGAAATGCTTAAACTTAGATCATTTTTCATTTCAGCTTCCAATATGCGTTTTAATGTGGAGTTTGTCTACTGAAGGCTGAAAAATGTGCTCTGTATAAATGCTGTATCAATGTGTTTAATTGATGACACTACAGCGATGAGGGGCAATGCACGGCATGCTCTAAAAAAGCTGAAAGATATCCACATTCTGACCATCACAATCCTCTCAGAAAAGATTATATCAGCTTTCTTAGCCCTCACACTTGATATTTCTTATTCTAACCTTATTTTCCAGGTGATCAGTTCAATTTCACAGTGTTCTACAGTCTTCTGTGGTACCCTCAAGTGGAATATGGTCTGTCCATTGATTGTTATCTCCATGTCTTCAATTTCTATCTCCACTTCATTCAATTTTACAGTGAAACTTTTGAATTTCTTTATCAGTTGTAGCTTGTCCAGCATTTTATTAATCTCCTCTATGTTCTTAAAAAATAAAGTCTGACATTGTGATATAACAGAAATTCATTCACTGAAAAATGATCATGAGATAATGTGAAAAAAGTTAAAAAAAAACAAACAACTTTTGGAAGATTTCATGTAAATTTGAGCACTGAAGCCTTTTTATTGATACTATCACTGTCTAGTAAAAGTATTTTTTTTTTAGCAAAAAAACCCCAAGCCATCATATGAAGTCATTAGTCCAGAATTTTATTTTGCCTGGTTGACTGAGTCTCTCAGTCAAATAAATCAGTAAAATATGTTGAATCAAAGAATGTTTTAGACTGGAATTAAATTGCATTTTTCTTCAGTTTCCCTAACTTGCTGTCAGGAAACTAGATTGAAATATTTTGAGTAGAATGTTAGGAATTTTATTTAAAATTCATTTTGTTTGAGGAATGAATATTTAAATACTCAGGACTGAAGTTTTGTGCAAGATATAACTGACATTTTCATCTCTCTTTTTTTTTTTTTAAGTCTGTCAGAAGTTCTGTAGAATGTTTCAAGTCTTTTTTCCTTTGCAATTATGTCCAAATTAAAACACAAAACCTTAGCAAGACATCAGTTAACTAAGCTTTTTCATATTCAGCATCAGAAGAGTTGTGCTATAGCTGTGATCATAACTGAAGGCCATGATTCTGTTCACCTCTACCTTCAAAACAAAAAGGACTTTGTGCTCAGAATGGCTGTATTCATCCCCTCACTACCTTCACAGGATATGATCCTCCTCCAAAAGCCCTCCAAAACTTTCAACAGAAGGCCAATGGCATGCAGCAGGAGGTGAGTAGAAATTCACTCTGGTGAAGAGGATGGTTGGTAAGATCATACTATGTTGAACAAACAACTGCATTAAACATTTATTCTCAGGCTGTATCTGCTGTAGCTCTCCATACTGTACATGGAGAAACTGTATACTAACAGAGGAAGCCATGGGATGATCTTTGCATTCATTAATATAATAAAGCAAATATCTACATACAATTACAGACAACAGACGGCCCATAAATGTCAATGTTAATGTTTTCAAAAATCAGTGTTTCAAAAGCTTGTCACATATCAAAATTTTTGTATAAAGAACATTTTGTACTGAACAAATGAATGGTTTTGTGGAAAGTAACAGAAAAAAAACTGAAGACCTTGTTATTTTGTACATCTTACTAATCTTAGGAGTGCCCCTTCTCTCTGCTCTAAACAAGGATATTTTTCAGTGTGCTTAACTTGATATAGTTCTCCTTTACCTGGAAGCTAGCAAAAAAGCAACCAAAATGAGTTTCCTAGATAAATCACATAATATATTTATTCATGATGGGGTGTGTATTTTGTTGTTGTTGTTTGTGCTGTTTTGTCTTGTTTTGTTTTTGTAGTGCTGTCTATTTCTGAATCTACTTCTCATCTCTTGTTTTGCACTGTAATTTTGGGAAACAAAGAGTCTGTATTTTTTCTGTGCTACCTAACTGTAGACAGCATGTGACTTTACAATGCAAATAATTTACTAAGAGAAATAATACAAACCAATATTCAACAGTGAAATTATCTCATTACAATACTTCAGAAAATTATTTTTAATAGTTTGTTTCTAACGACATCATTATCACTAGATACAACAGAAGATACAGATCACATTTGCTTCTTCAAAATGATGTTAGTCCTATAACTCCAAAAGCTTTGGCAAATTAAGAAACTTGAGATTCTGCTACTCAGTGAGTTCTATTGTCCTCTAGGAGAATGAAAGCACTATGTAACAATCTAAAATCTTTTGTTCTGTTATTTTGTAAGAAAAAAGGAATGCAACATTTGTTCAGTATTTCAAAATAAAATCGCTTCTTTATCTTTTTGCATTCACTAAGGCTTCTGTTTTAGAGACCTCAGTGTTTAAACAGTAACTGCTTGCACTCAAGGACTGTCCTTGCTCAACGGTGCTGATGGTGCAGGTATGGCTGGCTGCAAGCAGGCAGATCTGCGCAAGGAAACAGGGAAACAGTGCTGATCAGCCATCAAACTTTATGTGCTCTCACTACTTGTAGACAAGCAAATTCACTTCCCTGTGCCATCCCTGGGACCTTTTGTTTTCTCACTCTACATGCAGATACTGGCAGAGGAAACAATGGAAAGCTGCCTTCATTGAACTGGCAACAAAAATACAACGGTAAAGGTTTCACAGACAGGGGAAAATCTCCATCTACAGCCAGGGGAAAATCTCCAGCTACCATGATGTCATGTTCACTTATGAAAAGCAAAAAAAAATACAGATCTTGGTGACTAGAGATGTGCCTGAAGCTAGAAACTCAGTGAAAGAGGAATTGCAGCTGGCTACTGTGAACCAGAGATGAGACTAAGCCAAAAAGAAACAGTGACAGCTTTTATACAATTAATACAGGATCTGTTCCAACAAAATAACCTTTTCTGTTTTATTTAATCGTCCAAAAGAAATGAATAATGGGAAGGAAGGTGGGAGGAATAGCCTGGTTCAAGAAAATCCTGGATGATGGAAACTCACTGGACTTGGTTGCTGCTTTTTTCCTCCTCTGAAGAAATGATGAAAGAAGTTAAGCAAGAGAATCAAAATCAAGTGAATTCAGGACTCAACGGCTCCTTGCCATTAAAAGATATTTTCCTGTTGGCATGATAAAGAGAATGAAAGAGTCACAAAGGGCACTGAGGAGGCAAGAAGGGAAGGGGTTTGCTAGCCATTAGAATCATTATTTCCACCTTAGTGATGAATAGTCAGGATCAGGAAAAAGGAAAATAATAAGAAACCTCTGTTGTGCAAGAGCAAGACAAAGGCAGATGAACTGGCAACAGCTAACACTGACCTTGCTATCAGGCATAGAAATGGTCTGCAAATGTTCACAGCTGTTCAAAAATACCAAGGCAACAGCTAGGAAAGCAGCCACCTCTTCCATCTCTTTTCCACCTCTTCTGCCTTAGCTCTTGAGAGCACGACTGAAAATATGTAAAGAAGGTAAAGAAAAGAATACACTCCTGCAAAAAAATGTACTGAAGAGTCAATATTCATTTAAATATTTTAGTGCCATGTTCTCATGTTGTTACTGCCACTTTTCATTGCAGATTATTGTATGAACAAAATAATTCTGTGAAGGAAACTTTATAGGTAATCAACAATCATGACAGCACATGTGGTTTCTTGTGCCTGAAATTACTGTAAGAGAAAAATTTGAGGCATAGAAATGGAAAAGCACACAGAAAAAAAGGAAAAAAGACATATTAGGCCCTGAGGAGGAATTTCCCTCACCTAAATTTAGATGTCAGAAAGGTAGAAATATAGAATCCCTCAACACTCGGAGGTACTGCTGGAGGACAGTAATTTCCTCACAAGATAAATGCCTAAAATAGATTAGATCAATTTAGATTAATTATTTCCTGAAATTGTCTATATTTGTCCAGTGGCCCCCGAGAAACAATACACAGATTACTAACTAACTTTTAAATGGACAGTGCTAGGTAAGTTTTTCCCATCATAAGAGTGTGCTGAATATTACATGCAATGGCACATCTCAGAGAATCTCATTAATTCATATGCATCATCTCACACTTCCCATAGAAACAGTAAAGCACCCATTCTGTATGTAAATTATGAAAAGGGGAGGACTGGAAACAATCATTAACTTTATGAGAAATAAGAAAATACTTTTTATTGTACTATAGATATTAAAATGAAATATTCTAGTAATTTTTATCTAATATTTAACAGGCAGCATTGAAGGGGAGGAAAAATAATTGCCTGGATGATAAAAGTACTAGTTACTGTTGAATTGAGCACTAAATCATCTAAGTATATAAGTAAACATTCCTGCAGAGTTTTACAGCTATAGGAGTATACAATGCTGTGGCAAAAATGGCATATATACTAAGCTAAAGCTTAGTAAAATTTGATGTGGAAGACTTTTGTTTGTGTTCTTCCTTCATAAGACCCCCTCTGTTACTCTTACAGCCTAAGCAACATGATTCATTTGCACTGTTGGATTATTTCTGTCCCACTAAGTAAAGTTGCTGCCTTTTTTCATGTTTATACACTCTTCAAAAACCATTAAGACCCTGCCTGACTTTCACAGTAGCCAATGTGTCTTTTGTTTGAACAAAAAGACACAGTCCTGATTGTCAGTTTGGAAACAGACATCTCTTTCTTTATCATCATGCCCAGATATTATTGCTCATCTTTTCCGAAGTTGTGATCCAAAGTATCATGAGAGGAAATTAAAAGGCACAACAGGGGACAGATGTAAAAGAGTGTCATCCTTTGAATTTACCATCTTTTATAAATTCAAATGAGATTATTTATACAGGGTGATCAAATGATGGTCAAACACGGAAACACTCAGCAGTTCAGTAAGGGTCTGTCTAACCAAGTAGTTAAAAATTGTTTACTCTCATGTGCACACCCTGACTCCCTTCTAAAATACCAAACCAGCACTTTAAGCTTCAAGACCATTTTTTCTTTAAGAAGACTTATTGAAGTCTTCCTTTAAAGCTTATGACTCTTCCAGTTGTCAGATCTGTTTGAGTCAGAACACATACATGCTCTGTCTTATTTCTTCCTCAGAAGGGATCCAAACCTGTCTCAGTAAAGCCCAGAGTCACCCTCCCGTGTAAAGGTAGTAAAGAGAGAACAGGAAAGGAACAACACTCAGAGGTGTTCTTGACCACAATCTCCTAAACACTTAGCACAGCTCAACAAACAAAAGTCTGTCTTGGTTATTCAGATAATTCTATTTCTATATATGTATCCAGAGGTCTACCCATTTAAAAAATATAATGATTCAGCAGCAGCTCACATTACCTGATCTGCTCTGAAAATAATACCTCCTATTTTATTAAATTGGACCATCTCATCAGAGATTTTTTGGTGGTATGGTAGTAGAGGCTGAACCTTCCTGCCAATATTCCATTACATGTTATTGTCATGTGACAGATGTCAGCAGAGGGGCACCCTGACAAAATGGTCACTGACATGGAAGTATCAAGCAAAGATTCAAAATTGAATTCCTCTATGTAGAAAAAAATGGTACTCATTGCTGTTTATCAATGCCTGCTGAATGTTTGTGGAGAATAAACAGTGGATGTGAGTAAAATGAGGCAGTGAGTAATGCATTGCAGCAGCAGCAATAGCAATGCGAAAGACAAGTCATGTTCTGGACAGCCACACAAAGCCGTCACACCATAAAATGAAGAGCATTTTGATCAGCTTATTTGCATGACTTAGTGGATTATGATCAGGGAATTGTGTACAGAGATGAATATCAGCTTCAATGTACTGGAAACACTAATGGCAATGTTGGAATGTCATGTTTGTGCTCACTTAGGTACAGAAAGAACATTGCATACAAGTTTGTCAGGACCTATTGAGTCATTAGGAGTCTGAAGGTGACAGGATCACATTACTGGTGATGAGATGTAGTGTCACCACTATGAGCCAGAGCCACCATGGGAGTCCATTGTAATGGTGACATGAATTCACCATCAAAGAAAAAAATCAAGACACAGCCCTTAGTGAATAAAACACTGTCTTTTGGGATAGGAAAGAGGAGATCCTCTTGGGTTTTCTGGAGACTGAACAAATCATCAATTCTGATCACTACATAGCAACTCTGACTAAGCTGAAGGCTCAACCTTATGAGTCAGGTCAGAGAAGAAGATTGCCCTGTCCCTGGAGGTGTTCAAGGCCAGGTTGGATGGGGCCCTGGGCAACCTGATCTAGTAAATGTGGAAGTTTGGTAGCTCTGCCAGGCAGGGGGGTTGGAGCTTCATGATCTTTGACATCCCTTCCAACACGGGCCATTCTGTGTGATTCTGTGTGTGAACCTTTCTCTTGAAACATGATAACAACGGGCCCCGTACCAGTTCGAAGACAGTGGAGCTCACTGCAAATTTTGGCTGGAGTTTCTGACCACAGCCACTTGGCATGGTTCTGAGCCACCTCATCTAAGTTCAAATTTAGGCTTCCTTTTTAGAAGGTGCTTGGACTAAATGATCTGCAGAGATCCCATCTGATATGTCTTTCCCTGGTTCCAGAAAAGGGACTGTCACTCCAAAAAGTTGCTCAGCAGTATCATGAGAACTGGAAGCTATGTGTGTAACACTGAAACCATTAATTTAGCTTTAATTTTGGAAAGAATGGTCAGTACAGTTTCGATAAAACATATAAAATTGTCTTTGTAGAACAAAGCAATGACTCACGTACTCCACTGTTGTGACGGCAGTTCAGTAGTATGACTGCATGAAAAGTGAACTCCTATCTCTGTTTAAGTGTTGTGCTTTCCACATTTCAATTTATATTTCTAATATGTCTTTATTCAGTTTGTGTAAATGAATGCTATCATTATCCGTATAAAAAACAATTTCAGTGGAAAATTTATATGTACCTACACTAAAAAGTTCTTGTTTACTGCTGAAGCCAAGAGAAAATTGAAGAAGTTCTTTGATAATTCAGCTGCATATTCAAGAAAAAATTTTAAAATGGAAGTCTCAAATTCAGTGAAAATGCATCCCAAAGCTCAAGGTAAATTTAGCAATCTAATGCTGTTTCTTCATTCAACATGGACAAGTTTTCTCAAATTTCATTTGCATGTGCTTTTGAGTGAAGGCTTGGAGAGGAAAAATCATAGTCATTCTTATTTAAAATCTGCCACCTTACAAATTTCAATCTCAGACTGAAAAAATACAGCTAATGAAAAGTATTCAGGAGTCTTTACAATGAAGAGATCATTGCATTTGTCCAGCATATCTCATGAAATGAACCCAGCTTCTTTTAGGCTGATGACGCTTCATTTCTCACCTAGTCAGGTAGCAGGTGCTTTGCCCTCTGAAGAGATACTGAACATGAGCACAAAATTAAAAATGTAATAGACTGAAGCAGAGAAGATAATACTGTTGTAGCACCATCATGGAAAAATGTTTTAGGGCAATCATTTTTAATTTGTATGACACCCAGAAGTAATTTCTCTTTCTCTTTATCTAGTAGGTAATACTTAGTGTCTTTTGTTTTGATTTACCCAGTCCCCAGGCTCTGATAGCAGTTCCTTTGGCGGCCATTTCACACAGCCTGATAGCTTTTTCTGTTGCTCCCTATTTCATAAAGAGAAATCTCTCCTTCCAGCATCTGGAAAATGTTTCTTCCCAGGAACAAAGTTGATGACCTTGTCTCAAGAGACTTACCCCTCAGAAATGAAATCAGATTGGTGCGAAAATGCAGAGTTTACTGAGGGGATGTTTGCAGTCTCTGTGCTCTTAAGTGTATTGTTGAAATGACTCCTAAGACACAGTATAATCTCCGACTCTTTTGCCATGCTTCTTCTTCATCAGCAAGTCAAGACAGCTCTGAGATTCACAAACTATCTACTTTGGTCAATTTTGCTGAATTATTTTTGGTATTATTCAATGCCATCAACAAGCGCCTGTTTCACCCTATGACAGCACTTCCAGATTCTCCGAATCCTTCTTAAAGCTGCTTTCAGGCATGGAAATTTATGTTCAGTTAACTTCACTTTTACTGTAAACTCCAGAAACACGTAATACTAGATATGTCTGAGGAATACTTAATACAAAAGTTCAACATTTTAAACTAAAGAAAGCATAATACTACGAAAAAGAAATTCAAACTTCATCAGTCTGCACACAGCAGTATCAAAATATTTAACTGCTGGGGATGACATCAGACTTTGTCCTCCTTAACAGCAGCCCCAGTTAAGTAATTCATTTATTTATTTATTTTTACCACATCCTTAAACAACATTTAAAGCCTTTGGAAGATTTCTGTAACTTTTCTGTGAAGTTTAATACGTACATTTTTCCAGGGGTCTTTACCAGATTTTGATATTTTCTTTTTCCTTCTTACTGCATGTATCACTGGATAACGCTAAACTAGTAGTGGGCATTAACTTTGACAACAATGGAGCACCAAGAGTAAGCATCCATGCACTGCAGAATTGCATGGATACAGCTCTTAATATAGCATCAGATGGTAGCTGACCAAATATTCAAGCCTTACATGTCAGGTAACATAATTCAGAAGAAAAGTATTATGGATATTCTATTTCCTGGCTTTCTAATTGAGGCCACCCTGAAACCTCAGCTCCCTGTTACTAAACCTTGCCTTGTAAAACCAATACAGAATGCTATGACCAGGCTTCATCAGCTGCTGTAGCATTTGGAATACACTGAACAAGCACATGGAGTAATTTGAAGTGACTTTCTTGACCCTATTGCCCCTCCAGTGTCTTCTGCTTCTCTGCCTCACTATACACTTCTGCACAGCCCAGCTTGCTCAGCAAATGTGTGATGTACCTTTCACACTGAAAAATGTAATGGTGATTTAACAACCAAGTAGAGACTGGAGAAAGTAAAAGAAATGTTGAAGTTTTGCACTAGGATCAGAAATGTCTCCCTGTTTAAAACTCTGTCTTTTATTTATGTTCAGCAACAATAACAACATATTTTTGCACCTAGGAGATTTCAACTGAAGAAAATGAAATATATTGGGAAAGCTGACCAGGTCTTGCAAGTTTCTTGTATTAGATGATTTTAACATTTCTGAGTACCTGAAGATATTTCAAAATTAGTGTCAGAATGTTACAGACTTTCTTGATGTTTGTTGAAGAAAAGGTTCATAGAGAAAATATGTATTAATAAACACTCTAAAATATTCCCCCTCATTGTATAACTCAGTAATGAGTGTAGATACTAACTCAAGTGTTATCATTTTAAATCTGAACAGCTTCCAGTCTAAAAATATGTTTCTAAAGAGAATAAGCAAGACTTTATAGCAGCCATAAAAAACAAGAACAAATGCTTTTGTAACTGGAGATCAACCCATTTATATCATTTCCAGGGACACAGTGTATCTGTCTGTTTTTCTGCTTTTTCTTAGAGGGTCATAACATTGCTGAGGTAAAAGCACAATGTAAACAGTTAAACTGGTGTGGTTTCCTGTTACTTTTGTGTTCTGTGATGCACCATTCAGTTATATTCTCCCTTTCGTGAGAATGAATGCCAGTTTATGTTTTTAGAACATGAGGCAGCCTATGAAAGACAGCAATCTATTGACTATCTTGACCTTTGATCCTAGATTTCGACTGGTCTCCTCTCTTCTCAAAGCACTGGAAGCAGCCAGAAAGAACCATAGCATCAACCAACCAAATTTCCAAATTTTGTAAGGGTGAAATCTGCACTGTTTGGTTTACAGTATGATTGTTCATAAACCATTGTCAGATGCTGAAATTCAGATGCTTTCCTCATGTGCAAGTACAGGAAGATTAGCAGGTGTACAAGTATGAATTTGCCTTCAGTAATTCAGATTTCAACAAAACACTGTTGTGGTACAAATTTAAACTGCGTGGTTACAGTAGTTCACTACTGTATGCAATGTTGACATTTGGAACAATTTTTCAATGAACACATGTTTATTGAGCTAATATTTTGACACTTCTGATAAAACTTATTTGACATGCATAAGATATTTTTACTATTAATGCCCCATTGTGAGAGTGAAGCCTACTCCTTCTTCTGCTAAGTACTTTTCTGAAATTACACAATTCAAAGTAATAACATTTTTTAAAGTAGCTGGAATTTTTTCTTTGTCTTAAATTGTGCAGAGTTCAAACTGTAATATTAACTTAGGAAATAATTGTTCTATTGTAGTTCTTGACACTCTATTCATGCAGCAGCAAAACGATGCTTGCTCTAACTTGGGATTCATCAGCAGAAAAATCATTCCAAAATATAGACAATATAAATGAGGGAAAAAAATTCATGTTAGTGATGATGATGTTAGTTATTAGGTGGCAGTTTGTGTTGTGTTTCAGTATAAAAAAAACAAGAGTAAAGTGATCTTTAATATTCAGAAGACAACACGTCGTCTGTTTCAAGTGAAGTAACTGTCAAAAACCAGGTAAAAGATGGGTGTCTAAGCAGAGATCATTTTTGTAATATTACAATAATGACTTTCTGAAATATGTTTTTATAGTAACATAGGTAACTATACCAATAGTATGAGTAATATATTAATAAAAAATTGTACAGGTTAATGTCACAGATTGATACAACTGAGCTAAATTGCACTGTGTTTTTCAACCTGAAGAACAGATAACTTTTTTAATTACATCAACTTAGTTAAGCTTGATAATATTTTTAGTTCACATAGGTCTATATTCAATTTTATTTTGACAGCTATTACTGATTGCTGTTTCATATCTCCAAGTCAATTATCTATCATCAGCTCCTCTATTTCCTTATCCATCCTTACTTAAGGAAAATTGCTTATTAAACCCTTCACAATATGCTTTGCTGGTCTTTCATTCTCTGCATATTCTTTCTCTCCAAGTACTCTGAGTAAAAATCTTGGCGTGGAACTACTTTTTGAAGCCATAATGCGCCGTGATAACTTTCAAGTGCTATTCATGCAGCACAGTGCAAATCAAAAGTTCAGAAGATGTGATACATGAGCAAGTTTCTTGCACAAACATTAATCCTCACAAAGGACTGCTGTTTAATCTTTAAAAGCAAGGCTGTTGGAGCAAGACCTTCTGCATAACAACCTCAGTGTTCCTGGACTTGCAGGCCTAACTGGATAGCTTATAATTAATAAAAACAAAACTATATGTAGGTGATTGTGTGTGTGAAGGAAATCTAAAATAACTTAGACTCTTCTGCTTTTGCAGAATTCTTTGTTGATAAAATGAAGAAGGAGATGAAAATCATTAACTAAATATTTTTATTGATTCATTCCCTGATAAATCTTGGCCATCTTTTTATGCTACTTTGAAAACTGAGTCTAAAAATAATTTCCATAAAATTAGTAATAAAAATAATAGTAATAATAATTCACTAAGGTATTAGACTAAAGAATAGACATTTCCAAAATGTCTCTAGGAGTTCCTGTCTGTAGGCTGTGTACTTTATCTAACTGACTTCCAAATCCTCTTTTTTTTAAAAAAAAAAAAAAAAAAAAAAAAAAAGTAGATAAGAAGATCTTGGGCCATGGATAATACTTGGTTTCAGAACAGGTTTCAGATGGGCTGTAGACAAATTTGTTGTAACTTTACTGAGATAAAAATCAACCTTTATTTCTTTGAAAAACTGAAAATGGGAATTTATATATATAGATACGTACATACAAGGTGTCTAATATACTAATCCTTATTTCATTTTATGTTTGAATGCTAAAATCTGTTGATCTACAAGAAGACGCATTTGGAATACCTAAGGAAAGCTTCTATATGGATGATCATTAATATGTATTTCCTTGTCTGAATTTCTTCTCTGACATCTTTATTATATATATATATTACTTATTTATTTTTTTTTTTTTTTCCTGAGATGTTGGGAATGGGTTTCAGCTGTAAGAAGAAACTGCATTTCCTTGAGTAAGTAACAACTGAAATCACTGAAGTTTTGGCTTATATAGCCATTTAAAGTAGCAAACAATTACTTTGCCCATCCTGAGAAATCGGGCATTGCCAGCTAAGTCATTTCACAGAGTTCATTGGCTTTACTGCCAATAAACTTGATAGTGTTGTCTGTGGATAGGTACCTAGGATGCCCTATGGTATCTTGACTGGACTACATTCATTTCTTCAAAATGAAACAGATCCATCTCCAGTCCTTTCTCATAGTACCATATCATGTTGTTGACACCCTAGGGTGTCAGATGGCTTCAGAGCCCTGAGTATGGGAACCTTCATGGAGCCTTAACTTGCCACTGATTAGAGGCACCTAAGCTTAGATGCATTCATGACACTGAGCTAAACATGATCCTAGATGTCAATGGTCACTATTCTCTGTACATCATAAACTCCTGCACAAAAAGATGAACTGACATTTTAACATTCTGTAGTGTAGTCGATCGTCCTTATTATAAGGTTAAATCCAAGAATCTACAAATGAGAAGGCTGGGAAATGGCAGAAGCTTCAACAGCTACAGGAAAAGGGGGAAAAATACAGACACTCAAGAAAAAAATGAATAATTTATTTCTATCAAGGCTAGATTATACTGTCATTTATATTTAATGTCTTTTATTGTAAAGGGCTTCTACATCAAAAGAAATATGTGCCCTACAATTGTAACACAATTACCACTCTACAGGGACAATCTCAATCAAGTAACATACGGTATTGCTAAAGAATCTTGGAAGAAAGCAAAGTTTGATAAAGAACACTAGAATATACTCCTATTTTTAGCAAAAATATGCCTTAAGGCTGAATTTTCAAATAGGGACAATCGAGTAATTCTCGTAACTGCACAAGATACAGTGATTTGAAATGCCAATCAGGTAATTTCACATACAAATGCAGAGTTCAGTGCTATTTGCATATGCATAAGCTGTTTTCCCTGCATAGCTGTGGAGAGTGCATGGCATCCATGAATAAACATTTGTAGGCACTTTAAAAAACACTTCAGCCTAGTTGTCTATCACTTGAAAATTGACTTTAAATGTTCATGCAATGAAAAGAAGACCTCAGTCTTTCAAGACGTGGTGGCTTTTTCCCCACTGTGTAGGAATTATTATATTGTTATTTCATAGCTTATCGCTCACAGGCCTCAGAAGAGCAGTGTATTCCTGTAGTTATTCTTGTAATTTTATTTTATTTTGCTAAATGAGTATGGGTAGACAACAAATTTCTGAAATAATCACAGGTGCTAATACTTCCAGGAAACTTCTTAAACCTGACACCCAAAGTCCAATTATCTTCCCTTCATTTTTACCATCTTTTATCCTGTTCGGTCATTTATACCATGCAAAGGAATGAAAATTTGTACCCCCACTGAATGGCAGGAATTTTCACATCTCTTTCCATCATTTCAAGAAACGCCATGCCTGAAATAGTCCTAAGAGACTATCATTTAGAACTACCAATATTAAATTTGCTTTTATGCTTAATAAATAAAAATAGATGAATAATCACTGAATTAAAAGGCTGGTTGTATGAGGCACTAAGCAAGTAAATGGTGAGGCAAATTTATGGCTTGCTTCAGAGCCCTCTCAAGGCTCCTTAGATAAGATGTAGCTATTCACCAACTAGCATACGTCACAGTCCTTAAATCCAGGAGTTAATTTACATAGATTTTAAAAATTTCAATGAAAAATTGTCTTGTTGAGGCTGAAACAGTGTCCTTAATTAACAGTATGGACAATCTTTCAAATCTTTTTATTTTTTTGTTTATTGACATTCAGCATAGTGTTGAGTTTTTGTTAATATTCAAAGAATGAGTGAAAAATCGAACAGCTTTGTCACTGGATTTCCCAAAAACCTCAGTACTAAAAGGTTTTTTTATTATTTTTTTCCCCTGAGTATTTTATAACTATACTGCAGTGTATAGCTTTTCCTGGTTTTATAGTTTGTTAATTCATCATTCCCACAAAGAATAAAGAAAATTAAAACCTATAACAAGTGCCTACAGTAACAACTTAAAAAGCTAAACAAAACATGGAATAGTAGACCATTCCCTGCATATACTGCTATATCACAAGAAAATAATTAGAATGTTCATGCTTGTATTTTTCAACAGCTAAAGCTCATCCCTCTTTTCCAGAGGATATACCAATTTTCTAGCATTTATTTTAAATGCATTCTTATTTATTTACATAAGAACTTTAAATATCTCTTCAGTGACCTTTATCTTCTTCAAGCTGTCTGTATTAAATGTAATACTCTTTCTATCTGGAATATAATACGTATTTCCTTCACTGGGTGTGAATTATGATATTTTAGAGAGTATACAGTGAAGTCCTCCTTTCATTAGTCAGAGTTCAACCCAAGCTTTCTGCAGACAGCTTCGTAAAATTCTGCACCAAACCTCTGGATTATATTGTATTCTTTAACATTCAACAAATTCACATGCAATTTAGATCAACTAAAATGTGAAAGTTTTGTTATGTTGAACGTGCATGTGAGCACTACAATCAGAAAACATTTCAGCAAAGTGATCATATGCAAACCTTTTGAGATGAAAACCTTCCTTTGTTTGACAGTTTCTGCTTTTTTTTTTCTTTTTTTTTTCTTTTATTTCTCATCCAATTAAATTGAAGTGCTTAAGATAAAACTAGTTCACTTTTGCTGAAAGACTTTCTTTGCTGTGGGCAAAGAAAAAGAAGAAAAAGGCATTTAGATATTTGTTTTGTATCCTTTGGATGCCACATAGCCAGAGTCCAGCTCACTTTCAGAAAGGAAAATAATAATGGCGAAATCATTAACCATTCTATAAAACCATTTCAACCTGTCTAAGCTACTGGAGACAAGACCTAAATTTAACAGTTTTCCACTGTTGATCTTAAACCTTTCTGTTCTTTCTCCTAAAATAATTTCTTTCCAAACATTTTCAGAACTGTTTTCTCTTGCATCTTGCCGAGGGTAGCAACTTTTATGACAACAGCTAAAATCTGTGAAAACTACACCAGATTTAATGTCTAGAAGATGCCTCACATAAGCCACCATAAGCTCAAAAACAAGAAATTCTTCCTGCCTACACTGACTGTGCCTATATTGGTAAATAGACATGCCTGAGGTGGTTCTATGGTATCAAGAAGAGAATAGCTTGGTTTCATACTTTAGAACTCACTCCAAAACTGAATGGCTTCATCTAACCTATCTTCTTGGAACAGTTCCTATCTACAACAACTTCTTTAGACAGCTCTGAAAATGTGAGCTGATAAGTGAAAATCATATCAGGGGACACCTCAGCAACCGTGGAAAACAAACAGCAGCAGACCAGTGTGTGGGGATACTCTTTAGTTATGGTCAATTCACTAGCATAGATGAGGCATTTTGTATCAAACATTTCCAGCAATGCTATGGTAACTTTTTTCCTTTTTGGTATATTCCTATATATATTTTTTAAATTATTGCTAAATGTGTTGCATCAAGATACCTCAGTTAAGCAGAAGCAGCTCTTAAACTGCTTTGTTGTTGTGGTTACTACGTGCTAAATAGGATAGTGAGAAAAGAGTACTACATTTGTGTTGAGATAGCACCAAAATGCTTTGAGACTGGGATGAGATTCAAATGACAAACATGACAGAGTGGTCAGTTCCTTATGTGGCTTCAGTAAGAAATCTGACAGGCATTTTTCAATACACTGTAAGGAACAACATGTCAATAAATTATCTTTATAATGCTCCAAAGCAATTCATCTCAAGAATAACTCAAGGCTCAGGAATACATAAGAAAATGGGTCACTGAAACTGGAAAAAAAACAAAACCAAAAACAAAACGAGCTTATAACACAAGCAAACAAACAAAGTTGGAAGTACAAAAAATAAATGTCATTCGTATTTGACTGGCAAACTAAAGCCATGATGATAACCGGAGTGTGTGAGATACACAGTAGGTGTTGTATCAAAAAGACGACATGACTATTGCTCAGGGAGTACTGCACTAGGAAAAGCCACATAACTGCTACAAGAAAAAAATAAACTGTGGTACATGAGAAGCTGTTTCCTACTGTTTGTTTTTTGGCTCAAGATGTGCGACTTACTGCTGAATTGTACAAGGCACAAGTGATCTTACTCTAAAGAAATGAGTGAGTACATATGACAGTACTTCGCAGATCTGTACAAAGATAGTGTCTGGGTTTAGCCACACCATCTCTGGAAGCTGCTCACACACCATCAGGACATGAAAGATATCTGCTAACCCTTTTATAAAGCCCACATTTTTCAGTATGCTACAGACGTGATCTCTTTTGCTTTTTCCTAGAGACAGTCCTCTGACAAAGATCTCAGTGAAAATTTTCTAGGCTTCAGATTCACAAAGTTCTGCTTAGGTCTGTATTTTGTGCATCTCACTGACATTCCCAGCTTCAAATATTCCCAAATTCAAAATGAAAAAATGAAGATAAAACAAACCCATCGAATCTGATGACAGTCAATACACATACAATAGAGAAAGAACTTCTTAGACTTTCTTTTCCTGCAGGCATGGAGCAATTGTATTGTTCATCATATTTCCTGAGAGTGTCATTTTCTCTCCTTTCTCCTGTGTTCATCTATCATACTAAATGCTGTGTGGAGAAAAATAAAGAGAAATATTATAGTAGGCACCAGTAGTTTATACTGATTTTCTTTTTTTTTTTCTTTTTTTTTTTTAAGACTTAGAAATAAATGGATGTTTCAGAGTCACTGTTGCATTTCATTAATTTAAGTAAATGATCCGCTATTGCTGTCTTGATTTTTCAACAGGTGAAAAAAAGTCTCTGGCAACTGAATTGCACTTTATCCTTTAGTTACATAATATCTACATATATTCAATAAACAGATGGAGGAAAGAGTATTATCAGACTAAGACAGTACAGGGAGGAAGATGTTTATGATTCATAAAGAAGGAATCACAGAATGGTTAAGACTGGAAAGGACCTGTGGGTTCGCCTCATTCAATGCCTGCTCCAGCAGGGACACCTTGAGTAGGGTGCTATGTACATGAGGCTTCTGTAAATCTCAAATGAGACTCCACATTCTCTCTAGACAGCTTGTGCCAGTGCTCCATTACCCTCACAGGAAATAAGTGTTTCCCGATATATATCTAGACATATCTCTTGTGCTCCAGTTTGTGCCTTTTACCTCTTGCACTTGGGAAACACTGAAAGGAGTCTGGGTCTATTCTCTCTGTACCCTCCCATCAGGTATTTAGAGACACTTAGGAGATCCCTTCTGAGCTTCCTTTTCTCCAGACTCAGTAGTCCAAGTTTCTATTGCCTCTTTTCATAGGAGAGATGCTTCACTCTGTTCATCATTTTCATGACCCTTTGCTGGACTTTTTCCAGCAGCCCCATGTCTTTTTGCATGTGTATCAGAGAGAGACAGAATTACCCTTCATTATCCTTGTCCCTTCCAAGTCCTGAAGAAAAAAAAATGAAGTCAACTTTTGCCTAGGACAAAAATTTAAAATCAATTGTCTTTATTTCTTTATGAGCTAAAGAAATAGGCTTGATGTCATGGTCTTGCCTAGATATTAGGTGACCTTATCAACTAGATCTTACTTATTTTTAAAATCTCAGAGTGGGTTTAATCTCACCTGGCTTAGATGCACGTTCCATAAGCTTTTAAAATTGTCCTGGAGGTGCTTTTGCAGTCAGTAGAGGGAACTGAATTCACCTACCTAATTCAGTGCCATCCAGGTGAAAATGGTGTTTCAGCAGTTTAGATTTGGTTGGAGTCCCTAGGTTTAGGACTTATTTGGTGAGTTTTTTATGCCACTTTGTTCCTGAATTTCTGAAGTCATTATCACGGAACAGTTTCCTTGGAAGAATGAAGATGCCTTTCCCCTACTCTTATGTGATGTAATGGTAATGATGGATAAAGAAAAGAATGTCTTATTTTTATGAAGGTTTATTATATTTTTGAATGCCTATCTAGAGCTCATCTCTGTGTAAATCTTGCAGTGCAGCTAAGATAAAATTGCAATTATGTTTTACAAACTAAGAAAGGCATTTTAACACTCCTTTGCCTCCCTGCCCCCCACAAAAAAAAAAAAAGGGGGGGGCTGGAAGGGGGGGGGGGGGGGGAAGGGATGAGGTGGGATGGAGATTGTAATGCTAACCTCTTTCTTCCCTTCCCTTCTGAATATGGTTTAGCACATTTTTCTCTTTTCCAGAATGACTCCTCCAGCTGAGACAGCTCCATTCAGGTATTCAGAGTACAGCTACAGTCTCACTTGTAGGGGTGGGTATTTGGTATCTTTCCAGTTTGCAGATCAGCTGCCTCTTACACTAAGCTGTAAGCTATGACACAGTTCTTTTTTTTGCATGCTTGTCAAAGACATACCTTTTCTTCCATCACAGATTTAAGTAGCATGTAAGGCAAAAACCTTGACTGGAATAATGCTGAAAGTGCAGATCTCACACTTTTGTTTTTCATTTGACATGTTGCGTAGCCCTGGCAACCACCTCTCTGCACTGTTAGTGCTGGTCCACGTGCCTGGAGGCTGCTTGGTTTTGTGAAAAGATTAGCGAAACATGCCTTGGAGTCTCCTTCTTGCCTTGCATTGTTCAGGAGAACTGCTGAGGTTTGGCAGCAAATCACCCATTATGCCAGGACTGGGGAGATTTTTCACCTCCCCACTGCAGTACAACGTTTTGCAGTTTCAGTTGAGGTGAGTTTTCCTGCAGAATGTTACAGGGCAGAAGTGCTTACCTGCAATCACCACAACTATTCTGTCCTAGAAACTACATTGCTGGCACTGCTAAAAGCACAGTTTGTGCACTTCCATTTTGGAATGTTAGAAGACAATCTACCCACTGCTATCCCTAGATAAACCATTTTAGAGAAAAAGCCAAGACAAAAACTGCAGATGTATGGGTCCTTACAGTAGCCTGTAGTCCATAGAGAAGTAGGGCAGAGTGGGAGACAAAAAAACAATTAACAGACAAAGCTAATTTAGGCTTACAGTAATTTATTGCTATTATATATTTGCAGAATAACATCTTCATTGTACATAGTTTCTTATATACTGTACTGTTTGGAAAAGAAATCCTTGAGACCTCGGGTGAGGTTCCAGAAGACCGGAGGCTTGCCAATGTGACTCCCATTTACAAGAAAGGTTCTAAGGAGGATCCAGGGAACTATAGGTCTGCTAGCCTGACTTCGGTGCCAAGGAAGGCAATGGAATGGATTGTCTTGAGGGAGGTCACGCAGCAGGTGTGGGATGACCAGGAGATCGGACCTAGCCAGCATGGGTTAGTGAAGGGCAGGGACTGCTTGACCAATCTGGTCTCCTTCTACGATCCTGTGACCCATCTAATGGATGAAGGAAAGGCTGTTGATGTGGTCTACTTAGACTTCAGCAAAGCCTTTGACACTGTCTCCCATGCTATTCTCCTGCGAAAGCTGGCAGCCCAGGGCTTGGATGAGTACACTCTCAGCTGGGTAAGGAGCTGGCTGGAGGGCTGGGCCCAGAGAGTGGTGGTAAATGGAGTTAAATCCAGTTGGAGACCAGTCATGAGTGGTGTTCCCCAGGAGTTGGTGCTGGGGCCTGTCCTCTTCAACATCTTTATTGATGACTTGGATGAGGGCATTGAGCGCACCCTCAGTAAGTTTGCGGATGACACCAAATTGGTAGAGAGTGTCGATCTGCCTGAGGGTAGCGAGGCCCTACAGAGGGATCTGGATAGGCTGGAGAGCTGGGCCGAAGCCAACGGGATGAAGTTCGACAAGACCAAATGCCGGGTCCTGCACTTTGGCCACAACAACCCCAGGCAGCGCTATAGGCTTGGGGTGGAGTGGCTGGAGGACTGTGTGGAGGAAACGGATCTGGGGGTACTGATTGATGCTCAGCTGAACATGAGCCAACAGTGTGCCCGGGTGGCCAAGAAGGCCAACAGCATCCTGGCTTGCATCAAAAACAGTGTTACTTGCAGGAACAGGGAGGTAATTGTCCCCCTGTACTCAGCATTAGTTCAGCCGCACCTCGAGTACTGTGTCCAGTTTTTGGTCCCTCACTGCAAGAAAGACATTGAAGCCATGGAACATGTTCAGAGGAGGACTACGAAGCTGGTGAGGGGTCTGGAGCACAGGCCTTATGAGCAGAGGCTGAGGGAGCTGGGATTGTTAAGCCTGGAGAAGAGGAGGCTCTGGGGAGACCATATTGCTCTCTATAACTTCCTGAAGGGAGGTTGTAGTGAGCTGGGGGTTGGCCTCTTCTCTCGTGTAATCAGTGATAGAACTAGAGGGAATGGTTTTAAGCTGTGCCAGGGGAGATTCAGGCTGAACATTAGGAAGTATTGCTTCTCGGAAAGGGTAGTCAGGCATTGGAATGCACTGCCAAGGGAGGTGGTGGAGTCACCGACCATGGGAGTCTTCGAGAAACATTTGGATGTTGTGTTGATGAATATGATTTAGCTGGGAAGTATTGGTAATGGTTGAACTAGATGATCTTCTAGGTCTTTTCCAACCTTGATAATTCTGTGATTCTGTGATTCTGAGACAGGACTGGATGTCTCCTCTCATGATAACAAATGGAATATAGTTTAGGGGGTGAAGAGGCTAAAGGAAGAAACATGGTTTTATTTTCACTTCAGTTTGAATGAGTAAAATTCCTTATCTTCAGAAAACTTGCAATATTTGCTATTAATTTTTCTATCGACATGTCTTCAAAAACAAAATGTCTTCCCAAGAGAAAACAGTGTACTGTTGTATTCTGATGTGAGTATGGATGCAGATAATCACTGTAAGATATTCTTGGGTGGCTATTAAGATGTTTATGGTCACAGCCATTCTTGCTTGGCAGGTCAGTGGTATATTGAAGAAGAAATCTATATTTCCTTCTGCCCCATCTAACTTTCCCAAACCATGGTTGTTGTTTTTGTTTTTATTTTGAACGAACAGCAACTTGTATCAGCACTGATACAGAGATACTAAGGGTTTAGGCAGACCACTGATCATAACTGTTTGTTTTTAAAATGGAAGTTAAATTAGTCAAGAGTTCAAATGAAGTCCAGCCTGTCATGTAGGACTAGAATTTACAATTAAGAACCCCTGTCTTCCTGTGCCCTGAACTTTTCTCTAAAAAAGTGGTGTGACCAGGCTTTGAATCAATTCTTTTTAAGAGCTGTGAGTCACACAGAGAAAGGGCAGCAGCCAAAGCAGTAAGTCTCTGTAGAACCTGCAGAATGGAATAATGAAGTGTTATTATGTATTTTTTGTCTTGAAATCTCATGACAAACCCAGTGATTAATAGGTCTTGGCAGAAATTGATTATCTCTCACTGATTATCCTAATGCTAAAACCTACAAAATAGAGCAATGAAAATATAATTGAATATGATGGATAAAATCAGTCTGCATTATCAGATGAATGTTCACATGCCTTCAACTACAGACCCTATTTCTGCATTGCAGATCTTAGAAACATGTGGCCAATCCCAGTGCAAAGGTAAAAGGTCTTCCAATGGTTGTGGCTCATGCCCACAGAAGTGCAAGCAAAGAAGGAAGTGTTGAAAGAGAGGAAGGAGTAGGCAGAAAACAATGAGTAGAGTACTCCTGCAGCCTCAGATGCTTGATTTTTACAGATCCAGGACACAAGGTTTGCTTAGCCTTGTGTGATCCACAAAACAATAGAAGAAGTAAGGTGAAAGTATGCTATCCTCACAACCAGAACAGGAATACTGCTTAATTTTCTTTTTCAGGGGTTTCATATACTCACCAGGTTAAGCAACTACTCCAGCAGTTGGTCACTGTAGCCTCTGTAGGCTCCAGCTCACAGAGGCACTTGAGAAAACAGTGAGTATAAAATATTTTATCACTACCAGATCACATGACCAAAAATAAGGTTTTTTTAGAAGAGTTGGTATTTCTTACTCTCACATTCTGATGTTCAATTATCATACCAACAGAGTTGCTTACAAACACTCTAAATGTACCTACAAGTAAGAATAATAAAAATCTTTGACCTCAGTAGAATCACTTAATGGCAGAAAAGAGTACCAGGGCAGAGGTCAAGCTATGAGCTTTTTTTGCAAGCATCCAAATTAAGAAGTTGCCATCTTCCATAGAATGGAAATAATTTCATTCATTTAACTGAGAAACTAGCAGTAGGCGTAAAAAGCGTAGCTGATCAAATGAGTTCATTGTATGCCTATAGAAGATCTTCTCTGAACACAGATTTTCCACAAAACACTGCTTGCTGTATATATAGTACATTTCTGCAGCTATTTTTTTAATAAATAAATATTTCACCTTCTGTATAACAAAACCCAAATGCAGATAGAGTTATTCACAATGCAGTAATCAGTGTCATTGCAACCAGAGCTGACAAAAGTTTCATTTGCTTCTCCATTCACATCATAATGGGCCCAAACTGTAACACAACCTTCAAAATATTATTGTGTAAAACTAGATTGCTACCAGGAAAATACTGAAAGGCATATTTCTCTTAGAATACCGTGTCAATCTTTGAATAGATCTGAATGTAAAATTTTACTGGGGATATGATACACAGTGCTTTTTTAAGTGGCAATAAAAGAAAGCACTCAAAGTAGGTGCAATTTTTGTAGTAATGACACAGTGACGAATACCACAGCTGTCAGAACTTTGGAGGTTTTGTGTGACATTGCTGCACACATTGACACCTCTTACCTTCTTGTCCTCATCCCTATTTAAGATTCAGGATCCTGAAATTCCCAAGTCTGCTAACAGTACTCAAACAAGTTTATTAAATCTTCACTACGCTAGAGTGTAGTGTTTATATACTATGATTCCAAGCAGTGCAGTGCACTGGTCTTCACTGCCTTTAGCCAGTCCCAGCTGCTCACCATAGGAAGTTTTTCCTGGCTTTGCTAAGGTAAATGTCTTTTAATAATGGCAAATACAGCAAATGTATTTTTATTTTGTCCTTGTTTTGATGCAAAGAACACCAAGAGAGGAAGGAAAGTATTAATGGAAGGGGAGAGGAACAGGATGGGAGAACCAATCCTAGAAGTTTGTTCTAGTGGAGGAAATCTCTAGGTAGTGAGAGGTGCTCACTATCACATATTCTAGTACTAGGTAGAATATATCCACCTTTGAAAGTGTATCTTATTACTCGAGTCAAAAGAATGACTCCCTGGTCCATTAGATGTAGCATAGCTGACTCGGGGCCTGGTCTTGATAGCTAGTACAACTAATGGGGAAAATAAAGGAATTCAATCTTTAGACACTGTCAGAAAACAAACAGAAAAAAAAGTAATAAGGAAAATATTTTTGTTCCATAGTTCCCTCTGTACAGAAAGAAAAAAAAAAGTTTTCAGGTTCACAGAGAAGTACTACATACCCAAAGTATCAGAATTTGAGAGCAATAGTCTAAAATATTCTTCCCTAAATAAATAATCTCCTCAATCAGCATTTCAATAAATTAATACAGTAAGTGAGTGCATCTAACCATTTTTCCACCGCCTTCCACGAGAAGAAAAAAAAAGTAGATGAAAGCATTTAATAGTAGCTCTGCTTTTCTCTTAATAAGCCTGGAGACCAGATTCTCAGTTGTCTCACTTCATAATGTGCAGCTTTCATTACTGTACTTCCTGGGTCACTGCCATTAAAAGGGTTTTTAGTCTGAAAATTTCCATGTACCTAAGGCTTGTAAGACCATTATACAGACAGTAAAATTTTAAAGGTCACGGAGATGTCTAAGTTTGGAACTGCATCAAAATCTCTTGTAGTATTGCTTGGAGTTTCACAAACTATACTCTGCTTTTCAGATATTGGTTTTTCCATTTCTCTGCTCTTGAGGAGAAGAGAGATGTACCAGGTATCCAGATGGGCTTTTAATTATGTTTGGTGGTTTGATGTTTGGATGTGAGGCCTCTATATCCTCTTCCTTCTTGTCCATTTCCAAGCTCCTGGAAGGCCCAGAACTGCAGCCTCTCCTTGAACCCCAAAGGAGAGTCAGCACATCTCCTGGACTGGGCCTCTCACAGCACACACATCCCTCCTTCACTGGCCCCCACATCCTGTATGACACAGCTCTTCCTAACTCCCTACACAGATCTCTTCTGCTCACAACCTGCACACACCTCCACAACCAACCCCACCAGGATTGCATGTCAACAGTCTCCACATCCCCAGGAAGCTTCTCCAGAGCCCTTTGCTGAACACCTCCCTCTGACTGTATGGTTGCTGATCTACCTACCAACACCATCTTTTTCCCACAAGTGCATGGGGCCAACAGGAAAGGTGTAGAGTGAAATGATGTGGAACAAAACAGTGTGGCTGAAAAATCATGGAGAGGTGCATGGACATGTTAGGTCTGAGAATACATGTGGCTCTGGAAAGGTGTTGCAGAGAAAGAAAGAAGGACTGCAGATGGGATGGAAGGACATGGGTGAAGAGGGAAATGATTGGGTTAGCATAATGATTTTAAGTGGCTGTAAAGTGGGATCTGGCTCATTAATAATGACTCCTCCATTTACAGATTTCTTCCATTTTCTTTAATAAATTTGGACTTTACTTTTCACATTTTCCTACTCATTTTCATTCTTTTCTGCTGTTTCCTAAAACTTTAGCTCTCTTCACCTACTTCTGGAATTCTTCCATTCCCCTCATCCCCTCTATCCCCTCCATCCCACACCTCCCTCTCTTTCTCCCCAGTGTAACCTTTTTTTCTCCCTATTAAGAATTCCTGTCCTTATTTCAGTGCTGTTCCTTTCTTGTCCCCACATGTTTTTCATCCTACTAAGTTCCAGGTGTCTCAAATAGCTCTCCTAGTCTTTTAGGAGTCACATGTAATGATAAATCTCCATCCCTACTGTTGAAGGAAATATGCCTCTCAAAAACCGTTCTTTCTATAACCTGATTTAGGAAGTGACACAGACACTCACAGCTGCTACAATGACTGGATGAAATGATGGGCACCTCTGAGCAATAGTGAAGTGGTGTTTGTGCTGATTGAAGCAGTCAGAGGGTGAAATTAGCATTGGCTGCATTGGCAGAGAATTATATCACATGGAAGGGATGTGCTCCACCAAAATAGTTTGTCTGTGGTCTGTCAGATAGGTATGTTTCCACACAAATATTTAAGAGAGGGAACAGTGGACTTACTTTCTGAAATTAATGATTAACAATTTAAAGGCTGAATGTCAGCCTTCTTCTGTCACGTATGAGAGATAATATCTGACATTTTAATGGGCTCACTGGCATCTTAATTCTCCTCGGCCATGTCTCTGAAACTATTATTTTCTTCAATTCTCTAAAAAAGCTCTGGAGCAAGAGATGGCTTTGGCAAGGACACCTCTTCAGCTGGGGACTTCAGGGAAATTAAAATGGGTTGCAACTACAGGTAATGTAACCAGTCAAAAATCTAGGGCAGGCTTGTCCAGAGAGAGGATACCTGTCTCTGCCTTTATGAAAAATTACCCTTGAAGTATTTATTTATTTAAATGCATTTAAAATATTTAACCAAGCATTGTCTTCTGAACATGGGCCACCACACTGCCAAGGATAGGAAAGTGATAATAAATCTACCATGTATTCACATCCTAAGAAACGAATCAGACTGTAGCTGGCAAAATTTGTGCCATTTTCCAGAGCCTGAACCTGAACACAAACAAACACCAAGAAAGTATTATTTCAGAAAAAAAAGAACAAAAATCCTTTAATGTTTCCTTGCAAATGTAATATTACAGGTATAGATCATAGTCTTACTGTCTAATCAAAAAGCTCCTTTGCTGCTCAGCACAATTTACAGATCACAGGTATCTAACAGAAAAGCACTGAAGTAGAAGCTGAGTCCAGTAATCCATCACACTTTGTATGGTCAGGCTGTTTTCAAATACATTAAGCTCACATCAAAATTTCTCACCACAGCTCTATTTGTACAGCCTTTCATTTTTTAAAATTACTTTTTGGAGTTCACATTTCCTTTTTCTTTTTGCTCTGAAAGACAAAAAGGTTGGTTAAATTCCTTTGATTAATCAACATTAACTCTACTGCAGAGCCCAATAATTTATTTTGTCATGATGGTCACCACTGGAAAAGTCTAGGATATATAAATAATTAGTACAGAAGGAATACTATTTAAAAAAAAAAAAAAAAAAAAAAAAAAAAAAAGTTTTAAACAGTTTTGAACTTCAAAGCTGGGATATGAAGGAAATCTGAAAGAGAACATGCCAAAACCAAAACAAGTCAGGTCTGTAATAGGTCAGGTCAGGTAGTCAGGTCTGCCCAAGAATAAAGAACTGGCAAATCATACTCAGGGCTGCACAGAAGAAATTTATTGAAATCTACAGCTGGATGTACAAGACAGAATTCATTTACTCAACTCTTTCCTCAGTATCCTAAAGATTGGTTTAAAAAAAAAAATCTCTGCATCTGATTGCTTCCTATCCTCTCAGCTGGTAACTGAGAAGGGCACCTTGAATTCTTTTCTTGGAGACCATTATTTACAGAGGAAATAAATCATACAGTTTCTAATTATTGTGGGAAAGAACATAAAGAATCTAAAATCATTTCATGAATCCACTCCTTGATCTACATCAGCACTTTTATTCCTTGTGATATAGATAAATAAATGATCCACAAACATAATTGAGATTGATATAATGATCCAAAATATGTGCTGAAACTAATACAAGGCTGTGCTAGTTTTCTTCTCAAGAACCTACCTGTGTACCGGATACAAGTCACAGCTGACTACGTAGAATTATTAATATTATCCATATGTATGCTCCAAGCGTAACAGTCTATTTAGGGATATTAGTTTACTGATCAAATTTCCTCCATAATGACCATTTTCATAGGATTACACAATCCCCTGTGATATGAGTTAGTAGGAGAAGTTTTAATAGAATTAAATACATTTTAACTTGCCTCCTGAGAGAGCCACATATGAGTCAAAAAGCAAACTCTTTCAAAGTGCATAATGTGCTTCAGGAAATTGGTTTAGTGCTAAAATCTACTAAAGCTGGTGTCTGAGAGAATTCCATGATCCCTGCTGATCTGTGTTACTGGGAAATACTGGTTTGCAGAGGTTATTTTTACCTCTCCAACTGTTGAACCCTGCCTCCACAAGGGCAATGTATTTTTAATGCATATGATGTTATTATGTAAATTGGTTTAGCTGTGTAATCTACTAAAGGTGATTTCTTTGTCCCATGTGAACAACAAAGCCAATGATCACATAATATTCATTAAAGACAAAATTGTCTTACTTTCCACAACCAGTTCCCAAGTGCATTGCTCTGACAACTTCAATTTCTGTTCAATAGTGAACTTGATGCTCATTTGCCAAACTCTAATGAATGAGCTAAATAAGTGGTGATGATTTTTCCAGCTTGCAGACTATAAATTATTTTGCAAGGAGCAGCGTACACAGTAATTAAAGAACAAGTATTGAAGAACAAATTAGATCCCATAAATTTCTTTTTTCTATTTTTTTTTTTTTTCCTGCATCAACCTAGTCCATCAATGATGTAAAACAATTCCTGACTTGATTTAACTTTGGAATTCCGGTACATATCAACCTGATTTCCATCTTTAAACAGAAATGCATGCGCATGCAAATAAACCTGCAAAACATGTCTGAATAGTACAAATGAATAGCTAGGCTCTCAAAATTCATTATCTGCATAGAGGTAGTCATATGAAGACGTTCAGTTTGCTCATTTAAGAGAGCATTAGGCATATTTAGAGTTTCTTTGTTGACAAGAAAATCAGGTAACACCAGTGGATACTACAGTTCTACACACAGTTATCATTGTCCATAAAATGAACAAGTGCAAAGCAAATAACTGGATAAACCCTCTTTAAAACACAATACATTAGGTTCATCTACAAGTGTATCTCCACACCCTGAGGAGAAAAGTAGTTCCTCAAAGTAATTAAATGTTTTTAGATAATGGATTTTTAAAAATCTGAGAACATACTGAGAATCTAAGAATACTTCAAACAAATAAATGCAGGAAGAACAAAACTGTATGAGTAAACCCTTCACATGACCAACGAAGGATCAGACACTGATGGAACTATTTGTAAAAAAACACTTTCAAAAAAGACTGAGCAACTGAGAAGTTCAGCATTTCACTAAATATTTAAAGGTAGGAGACAACAGAAGTAAAAATAAATTGTCCAAAACAGTTTCCAAGAATAGGTTCCCTCCACTGGTGACATTTATATATTTCAAAATAGAAAACATAATTTATTCTGAACAGAGGGAGACTTAAAGTTTTGAAATTCAAAGCAGGTTTTTGGCATTTTTTCTGTTGTGAAAATTGTTGTTTTGCAGAGACAGAATGTGAACATAAACGATTTCAGGGAGAATTATTTATACATTTATTTTAACCACTGTCATAAAATTGCAATATAACCATTCTCACAAATAGTTATCCAGTGAAAACTTCATTCAGCTTCCACTTTTTGATTCTAGGCCATATTTTAATTCAAAAGATGACAATTAATGCATTTTTTACATTTCAAGAAACTCACTTTTCCTCCTTTTTCTTTGGTGAAAGCATTTGTAAGAATGTGTTCATGGGATACGTTGGTTTTGAGTAGGTTAACTAATACTTGGATCCTATTTTGCTGAAGTTTTTGCCATTTTTCTTGATAAGTGCCAATAAATCATTCATTGATGCATAAGATGGAAAAAGAATGCAAATATATATATTGCATTTTAAAAAAAACAAAGGGAGAGAGAGAGAAATCTTTTAGTTTCATTTTGATGGCTCACTATCACGGTCAATATGGAAGATGTAAATCTTTGAAAGTATTCAAATTCTTGGAAAATAATGATTTTATGGAAAGTTCCATAGTCATAGTGGGGGAAATGGATGCATTTTACCTTTTTTCCTTGACACTTGAGCACTCGGTACAACTGAAGGAAAATATTACAACACAGAATTGATTAATAGGAACTTAGTAATAATGTTTGTTATAGCAGCTCTAATTGTTAAACACAGGGTTAGTCAATCATGTAACAAAGTTAGCGCTTGCATTATATAGCCCTAATTAAACTATTTAAAATTTGAAAACTAAGATATTCACATTTGGTTTAAAGATTTTTCTTTTATTGATATACTACATATTAGAATTTTATACTAATTGTGTTGTATTTCATAGACTTTTTCTGAGCCTTTACTTCAAGCATTGTAGGGATAGTCATTCATTAAGCTGCAAGGAAAAAAATCTTGGTTTACTGTATAATTTTTACTACTTAAACCAGGTGAATAGTGCCTTTTGAGAATGAAACTCATCACAGCAGATGAAAGTGTGAACATCATCTTGCACAGCCTTGAAAATTAAAAAACAGTTTCCAATTCCTGTTTTGGCCTTCTATGATGTAGAAAGTGGAGAAGGTATAAAAGGGAAAGGCAAGGAGGAATCCATCTGCCATACCTTATGAACACAGTATGGGGAAGAGCTGTCTCTTTTGCTCTCTCTTCTTGCCTGTTTTTTTTGTTGTTGTTGTTGTTGTTGTTTTGTTTTGTTGTTTTGTTTGGTTTTTTTTTTTGGTTGGTTGGTTGGTTGGTTTTTTGTTTTTTTTTTTTTGGTTTTTTTTTTTTGGACATATATTTGGATCAAATATAATACAAAAATTACATCTTTCATGCAACAGGACAAGCTAGTGCCCATTTGACTCATGACCTGAGCACAACACAGGCACTCAGCAGAGTTTTTCTGGATCTTTTTTACACATCTTCTCTTTCCACTTTCCCCCTTCCTGAATATGAGGATAATAGCATTTATTTTTTTCATAAAACAGTGAGATCTGAGTGTTGGATTCTGGCATCTCAGTTCCTGAGGTGTTCATGCTTTAATGTTTGTCCTACCATAACAAGACTGTGGACTGCTACTTGGGATTTGAGTTCCGGAATTTATAATTCTAATGACAGCTTTTACACATTTTTGAGCCTACTCCAGGCAAAGTCATCATTTTCTTATTCTAGAATGGAGTAATATGACCTGGTAAGATGTAAATTCTTCGTGATTCAATTAATATTAAGCTACTGGCTCAAGAAATACATCTTCCCCAGCAGCCAAAAAAATACAATGATTTGAGAATTCAGGATCTGCATTTTCATTTCCATTTGTATTACTTCCATTTCTTTCCCTTAATTGGTTACCGCTCCAATGCTGAACTGTAAATATTGTAGACAAATTTTATAAGTTGAGGAAGAAGTTGGATAAGACTAAAAACTACAAACAACCTAATAAAATTAAACTCTAAGAAGTCATAAATCCTAGATTAACTTTAAAATCTCAAGAAAGAGAGAACAAAATATGGAAAGAAAATTCAAGACAAAGCACATTACACTGAAAGTATTTTACTTTGGCAAAGTGAAAAAGCTTTCTTCATTTGCTGGCAAAATACCGCCCAGCAAGTGTGACATATTTTAAAACATATGGAATTATCCTCTTTCTAGATTTACTCATTTTTACTGCAAAATGTTAAAAGATAAAACTCTTTCAAAATGCATTCGAGAAAGAGGCCACTACTAAAAAAAAAAACAACCAACACATAACCAAAAACCATCAAAAAGACTGTGACTGAAACTGCTGCTGGTATTTAGATTTGTTTCTGGTTCAAACAGAACACACAGGACAGTACAGTCACTGGAATCATCATAGTCTCATAGTATCATAGTCTCGTGCGGGTTGGAAGGGACCTTAGAGATCATCGAGTCCAACCCCCCGGGATTCGAGCCTCCTGTATAGCAGAGCGGCACTTCTACCACTTGCGCCACAGGAGGGATTTGAACCCAGGGCCTCCAGTGTTGCAACGTGGCATTCCTACCACTGCGCCACTGGGGCACATGATATGTTTTGTTTTGGGTAAGCTAATTGGGATACAGAACCTACAAGACTCATCTTTTTTTCTCTGTTGAATTGCAATGTTTTCTACATGATTGAAGCTTTTTTTTAGTGCTTAGTATGCGTGTATTTCTGCCTGGAGACAGTGATTAGGCATCTGGATCAGCTGAAGCTGAGTTTTTCTTCCCCAGCTACCATTTTTATTGTAAGTCATATGACACTTGAAAATGCTTCTTACATGACTATAAGAGGTGGACTATTAGATGAAAGATCAAGCTCATTTACAAATAAAGCACAATTTTTAATATATAATTCCAAGAAAAATAAAGCAAAAACCTGAGTATATTACCATAATTAATCACTTTTGCATCACTTATGATTTTAAATGGTTCTGAAGTGTCTACATTATTATTGCCCTCAAAGTTGCTGCAGGGGATAACCATGAGTATGAAATACAAGCATTTAAGGCTTTTCACCTCAAATCACAGAAGTACTCAGGCTAAACTAGGACTTGAGTTGAAGTGCACTGCCTGAACCTGTGATGAGAACATCTGAAAAGAGTGTACGTATCTACAGTGCACTGAATGAGCTTTTATTTTGTGTAGGTCAACACACAGTCCTTGCTGGAGTAATCAGGGTATCAGTACATGTCAGCGGGCAGCTCCTTTCAGGAGCATATTATAATCACAATGCTGGTGGGAATGAAGAGGGCAGTTGTCACTTTAAGTGTAGCTTCTCTTATCCCTTCTCGCAAGCACAAAGCATGCTCCACATCAGACCATGTAAATAGGCCAAAAGATTCAGATCCCTTAGTCGGTCTCCCTCTTTAGATCATTTCTGCTCCTAAAATATTGTTTCCAGCTTGGGGGAGAACTGCATCACTGAGGCTTAGCAAACAATATTTAAGCAAATAAATTTAATTTAAACAATTAAACATCTTAGCAAACAATATTTAGACTGGCTGTAACGAATTATACTAAAAAGGCAGCTCAAAAAAGCAACTACAGGCCAAGCTTTATAGGTGATGTGGTACTAGAGCTGTCTTCAGGGAATGATAATTGACCCAAATCATACTAATGAGAAGTACAACTGACACTTAGAGGGATATTTTTTTTTCCTTTTTGGGGTGTTCTCATGGGCACTAGAATTGTAAGGATGTTCAGAGGATTAACCAAATGTCATCTCCAATTGAGCTCAATAAATTCTCCATTTATTCTGGAAGGTTACGTTTCCATTGGACTGAAGTCTTCACTTGCAGTAGAACACTTAGAAAACAAGTACACATTTTACTTCCAGAACTGTACCTCAAATATTTCAATATTTGCGTATGAGTCTGAGAAAGAGTCAGCATGAGCATGTTATTTAACAAATTAATTAAATGATGAAAGGGAGAAGGACAAATCTTCTGACCCTCAGACTTAGAGATATGCCAAATGCATTTCCCAATTAAAAAAATAAATAAAATGGGGCCTATTAGTAATTCACATGGAAATTTTTATGTTTACCTGCAAACACTGATGGCAGCATTTGTAGACTTACCTGTTTATCTCATGTTTGTCACATCATTTCCACTAACTATGGGGACATCCTGAGATTGCTGTTCAGAAGTTGGAATTGTTGGCTCTGAGCCTAGTGTCTTGGGGTCATGATTCATGATGGAGTGATTGCAAGTGATTGTAGTCAAATAATTCAATGAACTTTCCATTCCATCTCCTTCTTTTTCTGTCTTGTTATATGGCTTGAAATGATATCCCTGCTGGTTGCTACAATTATTTCCTATTAGTCTTACTTTACATAAACAACTAAGAATTCAGTATAGTCTAATGTGGCACTCCGTCACCTGCCAGCTTAGCCATTCATGCTTCTCTTGATTCCAGTCAGTGAAGTCTTCTTTCCCAAAATAAAGTGCATGTAGACCCTCCTCATGACTACAATAGCTCCTAAGAAACTGTGTTCAGCCTTCTCTAATACAAAATGGCAGGCTTTTAGGAGGTGTAGCACTATTTCTGGAAATACAGTTGAGTATTTTGCTCTTATATATGGCAGAAAAATTTAATTAGTTTTGCAGTAAAAAGTAAACACGTCACATAAAATTGAAAACCTGTTTGAAGAATGTAGCAGTGACTTCTTCATTTGTCATTTATCCTCAGAAATTAAAGATCAGAAGAACAGGAAAAACATTTCAGGAAAAAATATATTTTCCTTTCTCCTTCAGAGAGAAAAGAGGAAGGAAGTGCCTTTACAGACAAGAAAACAGGCCTCTACGTCAAGAAGAAGACAGAAACATTCTTACCTTGTTTAACATTCTGACTAAAAGCTTTTGGAAGAATCACCATGGCTCCAATACAGAGAGGTGATCTGTAGCACATATAATTTCAACTGGTCTCTACTGCATTTTTTTTTCTTGGAAACTCTGGGGTTAAGGATGTGGAGTTTAAAATACTGTAAGATCATTCCTAACCACTATTAAGAAACTGCATTACAAGTAGAAAAGTTTATTGCAATATGCTTGCATGATGGTGCTGCATTCAGCAGGTACACTGCAGAAGTGCATGCATAATAAGAATAAAAGTAGGGCTCCATGATTACTTCTGCTGTCTTGACACACTTGGTCTACTATCCCAGCACTTAACTGTTCTTTAAGGTTAAAAGGAGCAAGTTCCTCAGTAACAACAAAATACCTGAGTTGTTAATGAGTTCCCTCTTCACTGAATGGGTTTGCGTTTGAAAACAAACAAAAGAAAAAAATAGTTGAAAATCAAATTTTTTTTAGGACAAAACAAATAGGAATAAACAAATAGATGTATTGAAATGTCATCAGGAGAATATGGCGTTCATTTATATTCAAATCATTTACGGAAAAGAGAGAAAGGAGAAATAAAGGTTTGTGGAAAATAAATATTGTTCAAGCCTACAAATTTCTATGGGAAGGCTTTTATATGTGTTAATGACTCAGAAGCAAAAGCTGACATTGTCAGGCTGAAAGTGAATACTAATGTTGTTTGGAAAAAGTCTGAGACAACTCTACTTTGCACTGCATTCCTTGTGTAGTAGCTAATGCCACTAGTGAATTACATGAAGAGCTCTGTATGTGAGGAATGCACATCCTATGGTGTTTGTCTGAAAACTCCCAACAAATGGAAAATGCTACTACATCAAAACTTAAACTCACTACTGTAACATGTTCTGTCTTCAACAAGGATAGACTTGAAGGTCATCCTAGAGAGAGGGTCAGACAGTCCTTCCCTTGGATGAGAAAAGAGGTGAAGCATTAGGACTACTTATCTTATATGCACTAAAATTAAATTTAAATCCATGTTTCAATTGTATAAACCAAGAAAATGCATTTCAAACACAGATCCAAACAGCCATGAGGCAGACACTTGTTCCAAAAGGAAACACTTAGATTTAATGTGATTTTATAGAAACCACACTTTCATTGCAGACGTTCAACCTGTAACAGTATATATTATTGTGATAATGCTTTAAATAGTTCATGAGGAAAGAAGTAGGCAGAAAGAGCAAGCAATCAGAAAGATATTTCAAAACCTCTCCTTGTACAATATACCAGTCCTGCATATCATTCCATATATGTTTACTTTTACATCTCTAAGTACTTCAGTTTCATTAGATTTTCCTATCATTTCCCAGGTGAAAGCAAGATCAGGTTTTAAATGCATCTCAAATAACATGAACAGTCAGTAAAGCTTTTAAGCTGCATAGAATGTTGGGCTGCAGTCTTAAATGACAGCTTGTGCTTTCAGTTGATGCTGGAGAAAACATGAGCTGAGATGCCAGAGCCCTCAAAGAGGGGCCCACAGCAGTCCAGGGTAAGATAATTAAGTTTGCCTTCCCTATATGTATAATTTTATTAGTGAACAGAATTCTAGAAATAGACTCTAATTAAGGAAGCAAAAGAAAAGAGAACATGAAAAGTAAACAAAGGCATAATTTTAGATTACTTTAGCTATTTTCAAGCATGACTTGTTATAGTACTTTGCCTTCAGTCACTTAAGAAATTATCAGTAGTGCAATAAAAAAAACACATAGAGATCAGAATTTTTACGAGCAGGCAGAAAGTCAGCAATGTGCTATATTGATTCTCAAGGTGCCTCTGATACACAGAAATTTAACGGTTGCAAAAACTGTATAAAATTAAAGAGAGAAGAAAAAAACAAAACAAAAAACAGAGAAGATATAGTAAGTATTCACTGCGGCAGCCTTCAAGACTATAGATTACAGATTCTTAAATGAAAGTCAGGAGGGAAAAATGCCTGTATACATTCAGTTGTCGTTAAGATCTTTTTTAAGTTACTCTGTATAATGTATTCTTTTTATTTCAGCTTTTATAAGCAAGAAAATAAATGAGTTGGTGTTTAGATGCTTTTTCCAGAGCCTTCTGCAAAGTTCTCTTCATGTTAAAGAAAAGGGGGGGTGAGGAAGGATGAGGGATGGAAGGTAAGAAGGAATGGATTTAATGATCTCCACATAACAGTCTGACTTTCTGTTAGACCTGAAAAAAGAGTCGGTTAAAAAGAAGTTGATTGGCAAAGAAGAGAATATTTGTCAGAAAAGGTAAACAAGGTTCTGAGAGAATATAGATACTATTTGCAGTGGGAAGAGATAGGAAAACCAGTAGGTTTCATTAAAATGAAATTTAAGGATATTCTCCCTCCTTAGTACCTTTTAAATGTTTTATAGATGAGACAAAATAGAAATGCAGAAATATAAATGTTTTCTTTCAAGAAAAGATAGTCAATGACAAGAAAGAGAAAAAAAAAAGAGATCTACTCCGGTGGCGCAGTAGTAGGAATGTCGCTTTGCAACACCGGAGGCCTGGGTTCAAATCCCCCCTGTGGCGCAAGTAGTAGAAGTGCCGCTCTTCTACACAGGAGGCTCGAATCCCAGGGGCTGGACTTGATGATCTCTAAGGTCCCTTCCAACCCGCACGAGACTGTGATACCATTTTTAAGGATTTTTTTTTCTTTACTAAAAGAACATTTCTAAAACCATACAAAAATAGTAGGAAGAAGGATATTAGGACACATAAAGAAATGTTCTTACAGTTCCTTCACAAGCATGCATTAGTAGGTTTTGAGCCTAAAGTAGATCTGGTTAGAGAGTGGATAACAAAGATTTTGATGGTGTACGATTATTTACAAACTCTTCAGTGGAAATCACATTTTTTTCTTTCATTTTATAAACTTCTGCGTCTCTACCCTGCCTTATGCCTGAACATTCTTCCTTTAACTTCAAAGCCCCAGAATTTCTCCTTTTCCTTAAAAAGTCATCCTCTCTAAACAGTATAGACAGATCCATTAGAACAATTGTGCCCAACTTAATGACATAGAACCCAAAAATAAGTTGAAAGTTTGAACTAATTTCTCATCACTGGGGATAAATAAACTTCCCCTCAGTCAGCAAACAAAATCAGACTGCTCTTAACTGTTCATGAGCAGTTAACACAGCACTGGATTAAAATGTTGCTGGACCTAGAGCTCAGGTGGCCCATTTTCAGTTGAATCCTAAAGGAATGGTGGTATATAGTGCTTTAAAAGGCAAAAGCTGTACATGGTAGTAGTACTGTACATCTTGCCAATAGCAGACTACTGGCCAGATGACTTGCCTCCTGAGCAGGTGAGCCCCTTTCCTGAAAACACTTGTAAGGCACAACAGCTGAGAGAGCAGAGAGAAAATGTCCAAAATCCAAGCATCATTACAAATATAATCTAGAATACATGTATTAATACTAAATTGTAATACATATTACATATATATTTAATGGACAATGATAGTAGAATTCTATTTTCATAACAACCTTCAGAAGATCTGGCAGTTACTAGTTATCCCACCATGATATCTCAGGAGGTACCAGTGACATATTTAACAGTATGTGAAGTAGAAGAATCTCCATACAAATGCCATCTTTTGAAAAGAAAGTATTTGCCTTTAGGTTTAAGGGAGCACAGAATTAGTTCAAGATCTTTGTGTCTAGTTGTCAGTCTCCAAACCTCTGCTACTTCGTTGATTCAAACATCTGAAGGACCAAATGGATTAATCCCTCTCTTTCCTCCTTCTCCACCAGTCATCCTGATTACTTACAAAATCAGTTACTCTCTCTCCCAACAACAAATATTTCTTCTGCTGTTCTCTGCCCCATCTTTGAACAGGTATAGAAGCATCAGAAATAAACCATTCCGATGTCAATAAGCCACTCGTTGGGAAGTTAAACTGTGGTTTCTTTCTTTCCTGTCCTTCCCTCCTTTCCCTGAGATGACACATTTGGTGTATCTGAACATTCCATTTCCTCTTTAATTGTGTGTCAATCTCCAAATCCACCCTCATTTTCTACACAGGTTTCGACAAGAGTAGAACTGAGCTCAACACACAATCCTCTCTACTATTCTGCATCAAGTGCACTAAAACACAGAAAGCTGTTAAAATTAATGATAATAATATCGCCTCTTGCTGCTTTACCAATAACTGACAGGAAACAACCAACACTGCCTTAGACGGTGGTCATGACAACCAGTATATTTGCCCTTGCCCAATTGCTAAGGCTTTGGAACTAAATGCCATCAAGTTGATATAAAATGCCAAGACTGATGTGACCATTTGTTCTGGTTGTCAACAAATCTTTTCTTCAAATACATCACTATAGCTGACTCATGCTACTACCATACTTCATCCTATATTATGTGTCTTCAAAAGGCTTATCTTGGAGTTATATAAAGTAGCACATATAAAAGCTTAGCAAAGGCTTTGGAAGGAATTGGAAGTGTCATGCATACAGGATGTTTACTGTAGCACAGAATAAATTAAAGCTTTGGCTATTTGCAAGTTCTGAAAATAGGAGTGCCATGAAGATAAAGAGCTGTGTGTCTCCACAGCTCTCAAGTCAGACCATACTTACCAAAATTTTTTCACTGAATTTTACTGGGAACTGTGTTCATGGTAGTGGCTTTCGGATATATCTTTAAACTGGGATGAATTAAATAATCACTTCCAATACTTAGTACCTCTGGATTCAGAACAACATCATTTCAGATCCATCCAAGTTGGGAACTGATGTGTCATTTATTTTTTTTTTTTCCTTCTGATATATTTCAGAATTTGATATTTGAATCATTTCTTCTTTTGAATTAGCTGTTCAGACCTTTGCCGAAAGATGAGTTATAAAGAATAGGCAATCACTGGTTTGGAAGAAATGCTTAGCCAATATAAGAAAATCCTTCTTATCCTGTTCTTGGTAAAGAGTTAGCCCAACAGAAATTTTACAAGCTTTTCCCCACAATTTCAGCTGGCATTATATTATCTGCTGCATAGGTGAAATCTTCCTTCCTGACAATATGTAAGTTCAGAGTAATAAAGAGTACATATAGCTAAAGTAAACTACCAAGTACATTTTATTGGCATTTCAAAATGCCTCATTTATATGTTCACCTTTTTTGTCACTCTGAAAAGTAGTAGTATTTATCAAGAACTTTCAGGGGCTTTGAAGAATGAAAATGTCAGTGCACACTAATGAAGGTGGAGTACAGAGAATGAAATTTGTTTTCCTTGTAGCAGATAGATATCTAAGAATGGAAAAGACAGATAATTAGTAATCATTTCTTCCAGAAATCTCAAAAATTAACACAAATATTGGATTATGAAGGCCTGAGAGTTGACTCCAAGAAGCATTACAGAGAACAAACTTGGCTGTTATTCCTTTGGATTTCCCTTTCCAATAATCCTTTCTATAAAATCAGTGCATAATAAGCTTTGAAAGCACTTTCAAAAGAGAAAGTTTGCTGACTTGTTAAGGAAAAGCTCCTGGAGGACACTTCCACCAATATATATTTAGTATAGTGAATGTTGATATTAAGTAAATTGGTCTTTTCCTCTCACAAACAGATCTGGATTGCATGCAGAATCCTTTTACACTTCTCTCAGTTCCCACTTTTCAGTAATTCAGGAGCACATGCTCACTTTTGTATTTATCACAGTTGTAGCTGTGACCCTGTTGTTCCAGAAATGTTAGCTTGTTAATCTTAACATCATTTTCTAGAGATGCCTTGCAACATATGGTGTCAAGCTCGTGACATTGGAATCATGAGTTCATAGAATATCTTGAGTTGGAAGGGACCTTAAAGACCATATATTTCCAAGCCACCTTCCATGAACAGGTTGAACCCACTGAATCGGGCTGCCCAGGGTCTCCATTCAGCCTAGCCTTGAACATCTCCAGGGATAGGACATTCACAATTTCTTTGGGCAGCCTGTTCTAGTGCCTCACCACCCTGAGTGAAAATTTTCTCCCTAATGCCTAACCTAAATCTCCTCTCTTTTAGTAAAAAAACATTATCCCTAGCTCTGTCACTATCGGACCATGTAAAGAGTTGCTCTCCCTCCTGCTCATAATCTCCCTGTAAGTACTGGAACGATGCAGTGAGGTCTCCCCAAAGCCTTCTCCAAACTGCTTAAGCCTCACTCTCTCAACCCTTATTTATAAAAGTGGTACTCCATTTTTCTGGTCCTTCTCTGGACCCTCTCCAAAGTTTCATGTCTTTCTTGCACTGGGAGCCCCAGGCCTGGGCACAGTACTTCCAGTATGCCCACACAAATAAAGAGATGCAATCACCATACTTGCCCTCTTTTTAATGAGTGAATGTTTCTGAAACTCTTTTGGACTGCAGTTCTCATGCAATTACAAACAGTTGCAGGGAAGTCAATGACTCAAATGATCCAATCCAATTATCTGTTCAGTATATGCAAAACAACTAAGGAGCAAATAATGAATGTAAGGGACTGGAAATGCTGTTTACCTTGTTCCACAGCTGCTGCTCTGAACATTTTTTCTTGTATTCCCACAATAAAAGTTAAAATCTGATGCTGTAGTTCAGTGCAGTACTAATGGTTTCAAAGGCAGTAAATATTTCTTACTAAAACTTTCTCGATTACCTAGGCAGGTAAGAAGGATAGGGCTGTAAATGTATTTGTCTTCATAAATCTAGCTTTGAGGTGGTTACTGTATCTTATTCCATATTTCATTCTTGACATCCCTGTCACTGCTGTTAAGCTTTGATGGGAAAGCAAATCTAAAACAACCTACTAAAGCTTCTAGTCTCCATACTTTAACACCACAGACAACATCTCATGCTCTATTCTGTTCAAAACCTCCAGCTCTCTCCACCTGTTACATGTTTAACTGCAGTATGAATGTTATCAGTCATTCCACAAAATATTTGAGCTGATCTTGCATTAATTGCATTTACATTGACAAATATCCAGTAACATATTTGATGCACATATGTGCCATTGGAGTTACAGCAGATGAACAGTAATATTATTGAAAAGCATTAATTACATGTTTTTGACTGCAGAATCACAGAAACGTAGTGGTTGGAAGGGACTTCTGGAGATCATCTAGTAAAATTCCCCTGCTAAAGCTGATTCCCTAGTGAGACAGATTAAAGCATCCAGGCGAGCTTTGAATATCTCCAGAGAAGGAGATTCCACAGCCTCTGTGGGCAGTTTGTTTCAGTGCTCTGTCACCCTCACAATAAAGCTCTTTTTTACCTTTAGGTGGAATTTCCTGTGTTCCAGTTTGTGTCCATTGCCACTGTCCTGCTTCTGGCCTCATCCCACCTACTTGGCAGCTACCCTTCAGATGCTTATCAGTGTTGATAAGATCCCCTCTCAGTCTCCTCCTGGATAAAGTCTCAGCTATTACTCCATATGATTTGGATATGTTTGCTTTCACATAAACACTAAACTCATGGAGTGTCTTGTGAGCACCCCATCTGTGAATTTACCTAAGCTGATTTTGTAATAAATCTGAACTTCCATTTGAATGATCAGACAGACCAAAATATTCATGCTTTCATGGTTACTAAGGTTGCTCTTCTGAATAACATTCACGATTTCACACTTGCAACCTAATGGGGCATCTGTTAAACATGGGCATAAAGTTGGGCTTACTATCAAGTAAAGGAGTATCACAGTTACCTGATTGGTGTTTACCTCATATACAGTAGCTCTTCTGGAACTGTAAAAATAGTCATTGATTCCAGAACTATCTTTAGATTACTTTTTGAAACATCTACTGCCTACATGTTTGGCAAAGACAGTTCAGTATCATGTTGTTTCAACACATTCATTGGAAGAACAGAAATGTTTTGAACAGATGGAGTTGAATTCCAATGGCTTCAAGATGGTCACATGGCAGCTCTGCTGTACCTGGCTGGGATATCTTCTATCTATAGGATGGGTGATTTCCATTACATTTGGGTGAGAGAGATGGCATGACTTCCCAGCACACATTTGGGGCAAGATCCTAACTTCCACTTAAACTACTGTAAGTTGACTTACAGCACTTTTGTGTCATGAGCTTCTGATATAGATTCTTTTCCGCCTGGAGAATGGTCCAAGGTGACCCGATAGTGCCATTTCAGTATCTAAAGGGGAGCTACAGTATTTACAGTAAACAAGGGGACAGACAGTATACAGTAAATAAGGGGACAGACACTTTAGAAGGATCTGTGGGTACTAAGCAAGAGGAAATGGTTTCAAGCTCAAAGAAGGTAAGTTTAGTTTAGGTGTAAGGAAAAAATATTCTACAGTGAGGGTGGTGAGGCACTGGAATAAGCTGCCCAGGGATGTGGTTTATGTCCCGTCCCTGGAGACTTATAAGGTGAGGCTGGATAAGGTGCTGGGCAACCTGAACTCACTGTGCATACCCCTTTTCTTTGCAGGGGAGTAGGACTAGATGGCCTTCAGAGATTCCTTCCAACTATAATTCTATGATTCTAAGGATTAATATACTGATCAGGCAGTTATATCAATTTTATAATTCAGACATACTAATCTCAGGAAGAAATGACACCTTATATGTTTCAGCCTCATAATCCAGAATAGAGGACAAAAGCACTGCAATGGCACCTTTCCATCTACTCTGTGTGTTTGGAACTCTTGTCCAAGTCCTTTCAATAACACTTATTTACAAGCTACTGCCATTGCAATGTAAGAAATTGATAACATGTGGATGGACAATACACTTCATACCCAGTATTTAATCAAACTTCAGGACTAATTATAGTTGTGCTTGTACAAATCTGAAAATCCTTGTAGGCTCCATAGATCCTCGGGTAAAAGACCTGAGATATTGCTATTTACATAAATGAGGAAAAATTACATATCCTAGGTTGTAAAAATATATTACTGGGTAAGACTTATTTTTCTTCCCTGTCTGTGTGACCAGTTAAAATGATAAAGGAATCTCATAGAGATGTACTAGCACAAATACAGGTTGGGTAGAGAATGGCTTGAGTGCAACCCTGAGGAGAAGGATTTGGGGGTGTGGACTGATGAAAGATTCAACATGAGACAACAATGTGTGGTTGCAGTCCAGAAGGCCAACTGTATCCTCTTAGTCTGCATTAAGAGAAGCTTGACCAGCTGATCAAGGAAGATGATTCTGCCTCTCTACTCTGTTCTAGTGAGATCCCACCTGGAGTACTGTGTCCAGTCCCAACAGAATAAGGACGTTGGGCTGTTGGAGAAAGTTCAGAGGAGGACCACAAAGATGATCAGAGGGCTGCATCACCTCCCCTGTGGGACAGGCTGAGAGAGCTGGAGCTCTTCATCCTGGGGAAAAGAAGGTGCTGGAGGGAATTGCCTTGGCTGTTTGAGGGATAGCCCTGACAGGGAGCTGCTGCCAGGCACCATTGTTCTCCATATAGCAGAGGCATTCTGACGTCACTGGGGTAGAGCCAGGAGTAGCAGCAGGATCACACCCTGCATGTATAAAACCTGCCAGTAGGAACCCTCTCCCCCACTGTTGTTTATCAGAGGGAGGCAGTTTAAGGGAAGACTGGAAACAGGTCTCAGTAAGGCATCGCAGGCAACCATCATCCTGACCTACTTTGGTTCCCCAGATGAGAGGTCTTGAGCACAAGCCTTGAGAGGAGCTCTGAGGGAGCTGGTATTGTTCCATCTGGAGAAGAGAAGGATCGGGGGTGATCTCTACAACTACCTGAAGGGAGGTTGAGGTAAGGTGGGAGTTGGCTTCTTCTCCCACATAATTGGCTGGGACTAAAGAGAATGGTCTCAAACTGTGCCAAGGAAGATTCAGGTGACATTAAGAAATGCTTATTCACCAAGCAATTGGTCAGGAACTGGAATGGGCTGCCCAGGGAGGTGAGGGAGTCACCATCCCTTGAGGCATTCAAGAAAAACTTAAATGTTGTACTGAGGGACATGGTTTAGTGGGAAATACTTGTGACAGGTGGATAGATGAACTGGATGATTTTAGAGGTCTTTTCCAATCTTGGTGATTCTATGATTCTATACTGGAAACCTGGGGAGGGACTTTTTTATTAGGGCATGTAGAGACAGGACAAGGGGAAACAGCTTTAAACCGAAAGAGGTTAGATTTAGACTAGATATCAGGAAGAAATTCTTTATTGTGAGAGTGATGAAACACTGGAATGGGATGCCCAGAGAGTCTGTGAATGCTTCCACACTGGAGACATTCAAGGTCAGGCTGTATGGGGCTTTGAGCAACCTGGTCTAGAGGGAGATGTCCCTGCCTATAACGGGCAGGTTGGAACTAGACAATCATAATAGTCCCTTCCAGCAAAAACTGTTCTATGTATCTAGATATATGTCATATATCTATTATATATGTTAAACAGCATGCATTGTAATAGTTTGGGATTTTGTTTTTTTATTTTCGTACTTAGTTTGTTTGTTTTCTCTGGAAGGTTTTTTCAAAATATGTACAATCCATTACAGAATTCTGGTGCTGTTGAGTCTGTTGATGCGTTCTTGTGAAAACCCATATGATTCCAAAGCATCAGATAATTATAGTAATTTCAGACTTGCCTCATTAGAATTTCTTGCAGCAATCACAGATACTCAAGCATAGCCATGCTACAGCTGAAGCATTACCACCCCATCACTCAGGTCTTCACTCAGTAATAATAGTCACTGGAAGAATGGCTTTCTAAAATTTTCATATTTGTCACATATGCTAGAATTATCTTACTACTCTTGGTTGTCTTTTGCTCTAGGTTACCGTATATTGTGGCTTTTGAAAATGTATTCAGTAATTACTGAAGTACACTCTGGTCCTTGGGGATTTCTCCACTTTGAGTAGCTTCACTTTAGTGGTTTAAAAGACAAGTACAAATGTAAATTTCTGCAGGACTGGGATCTTTAAATGTCACATCCTCTCAGTAGGAAATGTCACCCTACATAACACAGCATGGTACAACAGCATTTTAGTCAGAATCGGGTCTCTGGAAACAACCAGAGGGAAAATATATTCATCTAAGAGATTATGCAGTTAGTTTCACTGAAGTATAACTAGATAATATGTTCTAAATTCCAGATATTTTGCAACAGTAAAAATATGTCTAGTAAATTCTTCATCACAGATGAGACTACACTTCTGTAGTCTACTTCTGTACCAACCCAGAAAGCTGTAGACCACCATTACATTCACCAAATATAAAGTCCTGACATGAAAAAAAAACCTAAGCTGCACACATACACAAGTCCTGGAACTGACAATGCTCCCCAGGGATTGGTGCTGGGTATAGTCTTATTCAACATCTTCATCAGTGATCTAGATGAAGGGATAGAGTCTACTGATGATACAAAGCTGGGAAGACTGTGGATGATACACCAGAAGGCTGCAGCAACATTCAACAAGACCTGGACAGAATGGAGAGCTGGGCAGGGAGAAAACTGCTGAGGTTTAATGAGAAGTGTAGAGTCTTGCATCTGGGGAGGAATAACCATATGCATCAGTACAGGTTAGGAGGTGACCTGCTGGAAACAGGCTCTGTGGAAGAGAAGCTGGGTGTTGTGGTACACAACAGGTGCACCAAGAAGGTCAATGGTATCCTGACGTGCATTACAAAGAGTGTGGCCAGCAGGTCAATGGGGAGAGGATCCTCCCCATCTACTCTGCCCTGGTGTGACCACAGTATAATACTGTGTCCAGACCTAAGCTCTCCAGTTCAAAAAAGACAGGGATCTCCCAAAAGTACAATGGAGGGTCACAAAGGCAAGAAAGGGTTTGGAGCATCTCCCTCATGAGGAAAGACTGAAGAACATGGGTCTGTTCAGCCTGAGAAAAAAAAGACTGAAGGGAGATCTGATTAATTTTTATAAATATCTAAAAGGAGGTGGGAGGCAAATGGATGCTTTGTCACACAGGAAGGTTATCAGAATAAATACAGATGGAAATCATATTCACTCAAATTATGTTCTGTTAGTGTTGCTTCTTTTCTAAAAATTATAATGCCTTCAGGCCCTGCAAGACAGAAAATGAGAAACAGAAGTGTAGAGTTTACAGTAAAATACAAAAATATGACTAGCAACTAGACATGAGTCTTTAGAAAAGTCTGAACAATTTATATAGATATTTTAAGAGATAAAAACAAGCACCTTGTAAATCTGGATTTTCTAGAGAGGTGGTTCTCACATTTTTATACAATATCTCATTGGAAAACTAAAAGTTCTTGTAAAGAGTTCACCTGTAAGTTTGTGTTTAGAGAAGATCACTCCAAAACATAAAGCATTCGTATATATAAGCATATAAGCATAGATATATACAACACTTGCACTAGATGTGTCAAGCAGCAGAGCTTGCATCTACATATTCAGTGAAAGAACTTCCGTAACTAATTCTCACCAATTTTCACAGCAATAGCTTGTTAGCACTGCCATTTGACCATCTGTCTATTAGCCTCAGTATCATGTTAAAATAAACAAAACGTCTGACAGCAAAGAAAGAAGGCAACTTGTTTCAGAATCCTTGTGCAGTAAACTGGTGCTTGTATTAATCAGACTGAATGACGTCATACTTGGGAGCTGCAGGTAATCATGAGTTCTTGTTTTTTTACCATTCCTTCTCTATTCTGGAGAAATGATCCTTCTTTTTTTTGAACATACATTGTTTTGAATGCTACAAAACTAATAGCAATGTCTGACATTTTCAATTTTATGAGCACATTCTTAAATTTATTCAAAATCAGAATATAAATTAGACATTACTTGAAGCTGGAACTTCTATAACTGCTTCTGTGCCTTGTATCTGATACACTGTTGAGGCACAAGCTGCACCTTTGGGGAGCAGAGAGAGAAATCTCACCAACTTCAGCAAATCAATGAACATACACTACCGGTAGGAGAAGTTATAGTCCCTGTCACAGTCATCTTCTGGCAAATACTGCTTCTCTGTTAAGTGCTTGCTTGACAATACTGCTTAACTCCAGTCACAGTCCAAAACAACCTCTATATCAGAATCGGGACATACAGGAATAGTTTGACCCACCATGCTTCTTATGAAAGGGATGAGTTTGGTTCTCCTTGCCTAAACTTCTTGCTAAACTAACTTGCGTTCTGTCTGCTGCCTGAAAGTGCTCTCATTCACACTTACTTTATACTCAGCTACTCAATATACTCTTGTGCTGTCTTCTTTCAATTGTCTATATTGCACAGATCAGCCATCTCAGGTTGACAGTGTTATTCTTAATGAGTTGAAACATTTATTTCTGAACTTACATCTTCAAAGAGATCTTATTTTGGATTGTAAAACCACAGTAATAGTAGCTGTAAATGTCACATCTATCTCTAAAAGCCCAGTACCCAAAGCAGAGCCTTGACTCCTAAATTTCACTCAGGTTTTACCTGTTGGTAGATGAACCAGTGAAGGCGAGAACAAATTGCAGCATTTTCAGATGACAGCCCAGCTCACCTTTTAAGTGTTGGCCCTCAGCATTCACTTCATCTGCTGCCAAAGGTTAGCTGCGGCAAATCTACTTTTTGCTATCCAAGTTCTTGATGAGACTGACTGGAATAGCATTTTCAACTGCTTTTAGAGGAAAATAAAGCCAACAATTCAGAACTGCTTTTTTCTTTACCAAAAGCCAGAAAGATTACTTCTCCTTTAAGTCTGTCTAAAACTGAAATAATCAGAGAAAGCAGAGGTAAGAGCATGCACTCTATTACTAAAAAAATAATAAAAAATCCTTACAATTGAAGTTCTGAAAAGCTGAATTTTAGTTCAGCAAAACCCTTACTCTGAATTCCAAAGAAGGGAGAAATAATGAATATGCTGAGTAAAAGTAAAGCATCCTCATGACCAGTTAGTCTCAGTTGCTCATAATTTCTGGCTTGATTTTTGTCATTTTTATCATGCCAGAGCAGTTCTTGTGATATATAAGCAACCAGAGTATGATGCTCCTTCACACAGCCTGTGACGCAGCTTTGCTTATATTTTTAACTTTTAAGTCAATTTTGCACTGTCTGACTGTATACTTGCAGTGGTGAAACCCTTAACTTCCGCAGTTCAGTAACTGTGTGAAGGCAGACAAGTAATTTCTGCTTTCCAAACCTATCTGACTCATTTTTGCCCCAAATAATTTTCTTATTGATCATCTGAGCTGAAACCCTGTTTTAAAATTCTTTTCCCATTCAATTCTTTAGTCTGCTTTTTATAACAGCATTCCTTTTAAAGTAGAGCATAAGTGGAAAAGTAAAAATATCATGATATTTAGGTCTGCCAAACTTAGAAACCTGGCATACTTCTGCACTATTCTTCCCAGTACAGGTACAAATTTCCTTTCAGCCTTCTCAGAACAGGCTCTGTTTCTTTCCTTCTAATAAAGACCTCTGCTTTACTTTTAGTAACTCTAATTTACCCTGCTATTGCTTTGAGCAGATTCCAGAGCTCCACAGCAGTGTAAAACATGAGCTGTAGCCTGTGCAGAACTCTGCCCTCAGGGCTACCAAGGCTCCCCTGACACTCACATTTCCTAGATGTTTTGAATACTTGTTTCTAATCCTGTCTTTTAAACCCCAGTGCATTCCACCAAGCTCACCAGGGAAATTCCTTCCTAGGATCCTCTCAGCTTTTCAGTTCAATTAAGCTAATTGTCAGCAACTTAAATTCTCTCCTTTATTTTAAGTGCAAGCATTTTGCATGGAGAACATCTAGAATTTTAAAACAAACCTTCTAGTGACAAAAATATTTCTACAGAAGCACTAAGAACCTGAAGCAGAGATTAAAATCTAGTGCTGACAAAACATTCTTTTAAGGGCAATGCTATATATGCATTTACACCAACCTTGCCTCACCTTCTTTTTCTACAAGAATCTATTTCAGAGGTCTGACCTCCCTCTCTCAGAGGCCTATTAATAGTCTATACTTCACCCATCTGTGAGCTCATTTCTCCAGGCTTTTACCCCTTGCTGTGCTCACCTCTTTCACCTCTTATTGCTTCCTTCCCCTGGTTTTAATGAGCTCCTGACAGTCTTGGAAGACGTTTAGCTTAAAGAGAACCACTAAATCTTTACACATGTCACTCAGGAGCTGTTTTGGTGTGTGTTTATTCACTTTTGCAAAGAGCTCTCTAACCTCTCTTCTTGCACTCTTTGTCTTCTTTCTTAAATTCAGAAATATTGGCCTTGGATATTTGCTGCTGCCAGATCTGAAGGCAGTGGTCTCTGGGGTTACACACAGCAAAGCATGCTGCATGCTCAGTAGCCTACATAGTTTAATGAGAGTGTTGCCCAGGAGGTGGTAGAAAGGATGCCACAGATGTGGGGTGATACAAAAAGATCAATGACAGGTCAGGAGAAAGCCCAAGGAGTAGGTTAAAATGCAGATGCCTGTAGCTCTGGGAGGAATCATGATGCTGAATGTTTACTGCTGCCCTGGAAGAGCAGGTGAATTGGGAGGTCTAAGAGTTACGTGGAATGCAAAATGATTCAGGCTGAGTCTAATTAGGAAAAACTAATGTGAAAAAAATAATAAATAAATGAAGAATATCAGAAAGATTTAACACAGCTAAGAAAAATGGAAAACAATATCAGAAGAATCTCAGTGAAGTCAGATGCAAACCTGCATGAAGGATTTACAATGTAAACTAACACATGGAGATGGGGTGACTTCAAACACTAAGGGAAGATCCTGTCAGTTAACTCATTTGTATGCAGCATTAAATGTACCTGCACACATGAGAGTCTGTACTATTTGCTGTGATAATCTAAAAACTGTCATAAGAAGTGGAATACCATGTTCAGGTATTTCAGTTTTTTTTAATTTAAAGGTTGCAGGTACAACGTAGGAAGCAGAATATTAATTAATTAAACCCAGAAAAATTTCAAATGGCAGAACAGATATGAGAACCAACTAGTAGTTGCAAAAGGAAAGTAGCTGGATGCTTTAGAATCTAATGCTGATGTTGTTTCCAGTCCTCTAACATAATGCGAAGATGAAGTGCAAGTCATTTACTGATGCTGGTCAGGGAGGTGTTTAAATTCAGAAGTGCTAAAATAAGGTGGCAATGACAGGAACAGATTTCGTCATATCTGAAAATATGACAGTGAGAATTAAGTCCACAACCAGGGTTTCCCAGGAATTTAGACGTATTTTGCCTGTCTGTTTCAGACCAAAGGTTGGAACTTGGTAATTTCCATTGCTGAAAGAGAAACATCGGTTACTTATTGGCTGATAAAAGCACCAAAGTGAAGTTTTGATTCTACCCAGAATACCCCGCTGTTACCTTAATGATTTCTCATCTTCACTTCTTCATCTTGCCTAAATTTGGAATTCAAGCACAATGAAAGAATAAAAGTTCCTAATGGAACAATGAAACAAACTTTTGTTCTTAGTTTTGTCATGCCTAGGTGATGCTCTATCTTATTTTCAAAGCAGTGCTATTTTTTTCTAGGCTAGTTTAAATAAATATTTCTTTTTCCAATCCTGCATGAGAAAGTCTGAGAAAATAAAAACAGGAAAAATAAAATAGCAAAAGAACCCTTTCAGTGAAAGATCATTGTTTGATCTTGTTTCCAATTCCATTATCTGGAAAGATCTTTTCATATGTATATACAGGTACATATATACGTATATATACTTCCTATAGCTCAACACAATGGAAAACATATATGTTTATAAGTATACGTATATATATACTCAGAGGATTATGTGTATGTATGTATATTCACACACACACACACACACACACACACATGTTTTCCATTGTGTTGCCTGCACCTTACAACCTGTTTCTACAGTACATTGAATGAAAAAAAAAAAATAATAAAAATAAAATAATAATAATAATTTAAAAAAAGAGACAGATAGATAAAGGAAATAAAGGAATAAAGAAAAATTCCAAGACCTTTTATGTAATGCCTATTGGGGAATCTGTCTTGCGCAATGGGTATTTGTTCTGGGTCCACTTAGCACTTGTGTTTATTCTTGCTTGAGAATATTCAGATTTTCTGCTCCATTTGATCTGTCATTTTGCAGTGGAAATCTTAGTATAAATTGCAATAGCATAACTACCTATTTACTATTTTACTCTGAATAGCCATTTCGTTCAATGAAATTTCATAAAATGTGAAAAGTATACTGGTCCACCAGGAGGCATCTATTCTGGTCACTTCATGCGCTTGGATTCTGAAGCATAGTTTCTCAGCTCCGCACATGCACTAAGTATATTGAAGAGGAAAAGAGAACACGTGAAAGACAAAAAATGACCAAGTTTGTATCAACCATTCAGTATTTACATAATTAAAAATTTGTTCATTAGTACCTGTGAAACATTTAGATTCACTGATGAAAAGACCCTGAGTGTACTAATTCTCCCTTAACAGCATTTTACAGTGAATATCCAAAGGGTCATAAACTAAACAACCGATCAAATACCAAGTATCATTTCCTTAAGTAGCTATGATCTATCCTATGAACAAAATAAGGCTGAAAAGCATAGGAAAGAATTAGGTAATTATCATAGTTGGAGCTGATCATGAGTAAGGTATTTCATAATCCTGAAAATGGCTGTTCCTTTTTAGAATATCTGTATTTTCAAAGTTCAATTGAAAGAAAATTTAAAAAGCAAGCAGAGCATTTAATGTTACAGCTTTAAAGACATTTGGAAACACACTGGTCCCAAGAGAGGCCCCAAGGTGACCTCTGGACACACTGGAAGCTGGAGTTATTGGGTTCCACTTTGCATAGCAGACATTTTCCTTCACATCGAAGTTTAAAACAAAGTTTTTGTCAGAGTGGGGCTCAAGACTCCCCGGGGAGAGACACAGGACCTCTATATGTCGCATGAAGAAACCAGGAAATGACAGACAGGACATCTGGGCACATAGGCACTGAAACGACATCCATAGTCACAGATGTTTCTGATGTTTAAATTTAAGCTCCTAGTGAGTTGTCAGTGAAGAAGGCGGGAAATTTTTCTGACTGTATTTTGACTGCATTTCATTCAATCTGGGAGTGTTCTGCAAACCATTTCAGTTTAGAAGGATCAGCAGTTTCTGATGCTATCTCATTAATTATTTCCTGGAAAATTACCAACCCTCTGTAATCATACTGTTGCAGAGATGCCCCCATGGGCACTAAAACTTGATGCTCTTTTACAGTGACTGCAGATATATGTTTTTTTTTTTTTTTCTGTATGTTTTTATATGTGTGGGTGGGGGGCTTGTAATTTTCTTAAAAATAAAATATAAAAAGAATACAGGGGCCGGGGTGGAAAGGAAGAAAAATTCCAATGACACACGCAGACCATGGGAGAACTTGCGAAGAAGCAGATCCCTCCCAAAGCTCTGGTAGACCATGCGCATGAGCACAGACTCCTCTGTGCACATCACAGCAGAGATCTCTTCCGCAATCCTCTCAACGTGTTCTCCCACAGCCATTTTCCCTCACTAAATCACCATCCTGTTTTATGGTCCTTTCCCCCATCTAGTCCCAGTCTGAACATCCTGAGCAGTTTACCTCAGTTTTGCAACTTCTCCCTTGCTACCACAATCCCTTTACACATATCTACATTCTTTTCCCCATGGTTACTGGCCCCTAGATCCTGGATGCTTGCCCAGACACGTAACTGGCTTCTATGTAGTGGTAAAAAGCAATAGCAATCATAGAATCAAACAATAGCTTGGATTGGAAAGGACCTCAAGGATCATCAGGTTCCAAACCCCTGCTACAGACAGGGCTGCCAGCTGCTGGATCAAGTACTATATCAGATTGATCAGGACCCCATCCAATCTGGCCTTAAACACCTCCTGGGACAGGGCATCCACAGTCTCTCAGGGCAGCCTGTTACAGCACCTCATTGCCTTCTCAGTGAGAATCTTCCCGCTGACATCTAATCTAAATCTTCCCTCCTTTAGTTTAAAACCCTTCCCCTTTGTCCTATTACTGTCTACTCATGTAAAAATTTGATTTCCCTCCTTTTTATAACCTTCCTTTATATACTGGAAGGTTGTAATGAGGTTTCCCTATAGCTTTCTCTTTTTTCAGGCTGTGCAAGCCCATATTCTTCAGTTTGTCCTCATAGGAGAAATATTTTAGCCTTTTTTAGATCTGCTTCACAGCCCTCCTCTGGATGCTCTCAAAAAGCTCAATATCTTTCCTGTGTTGGGGGCTCCAGAGTAGAATGCAGTACTCCAACTGGGGCCTCACAATTGCAAAGCAGATGGGAACAATCCCCTCCTTTGCCCGATGGCCACCCCTCTTCTGATGCAGCCCAGGATACCATCAGCCTTCTGGGCTGCAAGAACACACTGCTGGCTTATGTTAAGTTTTTCATCTAGAAGGACCTTGAAGTTCTTCTCCACAGGGCAACTCTAAAGTTTTTCTCCCAGTCTGTATACATATCTGGAGTTACCTTGCACTTTGCTTTGTTGAATCTCGTTATGTTCAAATGGGCCCAACTTTTAAGTTTATCAAAGTCCCTCTGGATGTCATCCCTACTTCCTGCTTTATTAACTGCACTTCTCAGCTTTGTGTTATCATCAAGCTTTCTGAGGGTGCACTCAATGAAAACATCTATGTCACTGATAACGTTAAAGAGCATTGGTCCCAAGACAGACCCCTGGGGGACAGTGCTTATCACTGGCCTCCAACTGGACACACAACCAGTCCTCCTTTCTCACTTATCAGAAGAGGTGCACTCCCTTTAGCTCTTCTTACTAAAGTAACCTTAGAACCCCCCCTTTTTTTTTTTAACATCCTTCACTAAGTTCAGTTCCATCTGTGCTTTGGCTTTCTTAATTCCATCTCTGCATGTCCAGACAGCATCCCTGTGTTCTTCCAAGGTGACTCATGCTGGTTTCCATACATGCCCTTCCTTTCCCCCAGTTTGACCATCAGGTCCTTGCCAAGTGATGCCATGCTCTTTTGCTCTCAGAAAGGCATACTTAAAACATAGCTAACGTTGCTCTACTCCTTTATCTCTAAGGACAACTTCCTATGAGATCTCGTCCAACAATTCCTTAAACAGCCTGAAGCTTGGTCTCCCAAACTTCAGGGTCCTGATACCACTCTTTGTCAGGCTTACATTCTTCAAGATAACAAACTCAACCACTGCATGGTCACTGCAACCCAGACTACTTCCCATCTTAACAGCTTTAATGATCTCCTCCACACTGGTGAGCACCAGATCCAGGTAACACTTCACCTCTAGACATTTTGTCCAATATCTGAACCAAAAAGTTGTTGTCATTGCTGGTTACTCAGCTTGTACTCTGACTGAAACGAAAGCACAAATCCAGCTCCAACTCATGAAAAAAATAAAAATAAAAAAAAATAAATTAAAAAAAAATCTTATTTTCTCTGGTAGTAATTTACCTATTCTTTCTTTAAAATCTTTTCATAAGACAGCACTTGAAGTGTACCATATCACTAAAACAGCGTTCAGATTTATTCTCAAGTTAATGAACAAGTTAATGAACAAGTTATATAGGCAGTTGATCTGATGTTTTCATAAAAACAAAATATGAAATAGGAAGATTTATATAGCCAAAATATGGAAATAAACATTTAATTGCTAGGAGAATTGCAACAGGATTTTTAATTAGCATTTATTCCAGATCCCCAGTTTCAGCATATGTTCAGAAAGGGTTGCCTCCAGCAATGGGCCTTTACCTACTGCCTCTACAGACTGTTTGTTCAGGAGAGGCCCAGAGTGCTGAATGCCAGACACAGACTCCTGAGGAACGGCAGTTTTCTTTGGACTTCTTCCAGCCTTATAACAACCCCAGCTATTCTTCACTTACCTTCATGCTGAAATTGCATCTTAGGACTGAGTCATTAGTGTACAAGCAATTCAATCAACTTGAAGTTTTGTGAGCCTGGATAAAGATCCAGATAAAAATCCGGACAAAGCTGATAGTAGGCTCTCCTACAAAACTCAGGCATTTTCAGAAAATCCTGATGAAACTGCTATTGGTGCCCTTGGTATCTCTCTCTACATGGACAGAAAGGATTGCTGAAGCTGCTATAACTCTTTCAAGTAAAGAGTGATTGTTTTACTTTTCCATTATTGTAAATTATGCTCTTCTGTCTGCTACTTCAAGAATCCAAAACTGCAAACCAAGCTTTTCTAACAGGAATGTATTGTTACTTGGTATGGAGGATTACTTTGCTTTTTAATAGGATTGAACTATTTAAGGCAGAGCCTAATAACATAAAAACAAACAAACAAATATATGTAATGCTTTTAATTTAAAATGCTATTATTACTTTTCATCTGTAAAGGCAAGGAGTTGTTTTGTAGCTCAAAATATGATTAAAAGGCACTTACTGAATTTCAGCAGTTTTTTCACGTACATTTGGTTATTTCTGCGCTGATTTCTTGTTAAGACTGTGCAGGTCAGAATGCCCTTTAGTACACTGAAGTTTCATTCACACTGCCATATTACAAACTGATAATGATTTCAAATGAAAGAATCTAAGACTCCCTAAGACAAAACAGCTCCTTAAGCTGTCTGTTAGATTCAATGTGACAACTACTAATACCTTTCAGTGCAAGGTCAGTCATATCATGGTTACTGCGTCACAGAGTTTGGACTGGACCAGGGCAGTAGGGACCATGGTCCTAACTAAGCTGAAGCTGGAGTACATTCAAGGCTAAAGCTAGGACGTGACAGCATAAAGAATGAGAGAAACCCAAAGTCCTTCCAGTGCAATGCCTAGTTATTAGGTGAACTTATAAGCCAAGGGAAGAAGTAAGAATACCTGTCATGCTAAAGAATAGTTAGAATATTCAGCCACACTGAATATCATGACACTGAGCTTACAGAGGTTTTGAGAGAAAGCAAAAAAGAAGCACTAGGATTAGAAATGTAATTCAGGTTTAGGCAGACAGCAAAATATTATGAAAAGATATTACCAGATCTCAGAAACTATGCTCTGGGTGGCTGCACAAGGAAGCAACATTTGCTTTTTTGCCATCAGGAGCTATTTGAAGCATTTCTGAGAAACCAAATGTATTGCTTTGCTCTCCTTCATTTGCATATATGATACGGTTGATTCTATAAAGTGATCTTTGGGTTACAGTTACCATTGGGTAACAGTTGATCTACTGACTTTGCTAAATTTGAGGAACATATAATTAGGCATAAGCAGTACAATTCTAGGACAAAGCTCAAACAGAATAAAATAAAAACTCATTATTCTGTATCTTTCTGCAAGCTCTTACATTCTTGTATGCACAATTTCTCTGCATCTAACTCTGTGCAAAATAGGTTCTGAGAAGACAGCCATTATGCCAGTGGTATCAAGAGTTGGATGTGAGCTGTAGAACACGGAAAGTGATAGATACCTCCACATCAGGCCTTTTGTTCCTGGTTAATTACTGTCCCTGTAGTTACCATACTAATTTAAATAAAGAGCATTTAAATGTAGGTAAAAGGCACCAGAGTTTCAGACTTTTCATAAGACCAGTGATAAATGGAGAGAGGCTTAAGTATATATAATATCTGTTGTCTCTGATATTGCCTAACACTGGAGTTTGCTTGAGATTTTTACTACCTGTGTCCATGGTAGAACCCTGGTTTGATTTTTCAAGTCCAGATGGTGGTTGTTCTGACAACAGGGTTTCCTCTAGTATGCAGAGCAATTTTTCCTGTTAATTAAATTTCAAGTTTCTTCTAATGAAGGTAATGATCTTTTCATTCAGACACTTGACAAACACTGATATAAAATAAGCACAATCATACGTAGATTCTGGAACCCATTTTTTTTTTTTTTTAATGTCCAGCTATCCTGCAGTCTCTCAAACTATTTTAAAACTCATCATGTCAGAATGTGTGAGAACAGTTGGATTTCTTTGCCTAGATAATACTTTCAGGAGATTATGCAGATTCTTCCTGTTTTATTTGCATCTCAAGACATTTTGAGGTCTTTAACACAGAGATGCTTATTTCCATTTTTCTTATATTAGTCTCAGATGCTCAGTGATTAGTGTCTTGCTCTAACACTGATTAATGAAAAATGTAGATCTTCTAAAATAAAAAGCCGCTAAAAGTGATAAATCATGTTGTTCTCACATGATATAAGAGAAAGTGTATCACAGCTGGCACTGAATTTGCAGGAGTAATCCCCTGATGTGCTTCCTGCTTTAACTTTTGTTGAGTTCATTGAGATTTGTTAAAAATAAATATCTAGCTGGAATGACAGAATAGCTACATCTCTTTTATAATAGAAATGAAATAATATGTAATTAGTGAGATTTCAGAATGAAAAACTGTTTAACATGGCCATGAAAATCACAGTTTGAATCTCCTTGCATTTGTTCAATTTTAACCATCGGTAATATTTTCCAAATAAATGTCGTACTTTATCATTATTGTTTATTATTAATACCATCCCATTTTTGTAATTATATTTCAATAATTTTATATTTCTTTTCTTTTATAATTCAGGTGGGCACTTCTGTCTTGGAATGTGCTGAGTAGTCTAATGCTAATACCAGAAACGTTTGGGAAACCTGTCTGGGACTTCTTCCATTTCAATGCAGACCACACACAGCTCATCACTGAACCAAATTCATTTTAAATTTTATCTTAGCTTTCAGAAAAAGTGCTCTCCCTAGATGATGCAAATAACACAGAATGGTAATAACAGTCTGATCAATATCCCAGTGCAATGCCTCAAAGGTCTCATCCTAGTGAGGAAAAATCTCAGAATGAAACATCCTAATAAAAATATTTTAATCCCTTCAAAATAACAAGTATAAAACTCTGACAAAAGCACTTTTTGAAGGGAACACAGAAAGTAAAACCAGGTATTTCTAAACATAATTTAATAACTTTTTTCATACATTACATCTTCCCTAGAAATCCCCAATTCTATTGGATTATTTCCAGTCCTTTTTGACCTACAAGTTGAGCAGCACAAAGCAGGTTTTACATCACAATAATGGAGAAACTATCTGCTGATATTGGTTGGTTGAATGCCACAAAGGGGCAGACAGAAAGACTCCTTGAAATGAGGTATTTGGATCTGCTTTGCAATTTTTTATGCACATGTAGCCAGTTTCCAAGTTTGTTTGTAGAAATGTACAATATCCAAGAAATGCATCTCAACAAATGAGTAGTATTGAATATTTTAGTCAGATGCTTATACAACCATGTAATGTTCTATCATGTCAAAGACACCAGTTATTATCTCTGCTCCTGACTTTCTGACTGGTCTTTGTCAAGATGTACATACGTCTATTCCCTGTATACCATCAGTGAACCTGTAGTCTTTATTCAAATTAAAGAATACAAGACTTGTAGAGAAGTCAAGCACTGCAGTTTGGTATGGATAGGTTTTGGACCTATTAAAATTGGTCTAATAATGATCTGTAGCTGACCATTGTTTGCATACAAAGGAAGAAGAGGAGCTACAATTCAAGTGTTCAGGGAGAGTCTATACAACTGCTCAGATCCTTTATATGAGTAGAGAAATCCTGGCAATAACAAATGTTACTACTGAAGGCTATCGGTAAAGTAGATGATTCTGCACTTCCTATTTTTGTGCTCATCATATCACCCAAATTTAAATTTCAAAGGACAATCTTAAGGATAAATTAGATACATATTTTCCACACTTAGACTAAGACAGTCTCCTTGAACAAAGGTCATGGACAGGGTGACTAGCCTGATTGAAATGCTTTCCAGATACATTTTCTAAAGACTCCAGGATGATTTTTTTCAGGTTTTTTGTTGTTATTATGGTATTCCGTTCAAGTGCTAGGGAAGGCACAGATTTCAGTCCACTGGAGACATCAATAAAGAGAAAAATGTATTGGCAGCCACAGGGAAATGACAGTATGATGCCTCCTTCTCCAGAATAACTACTTTGTAACAGAGGAATCTCTACCATGAACAGAACTACAGAGCAATGCCCAGTCCATGGAGCTGCATGCAGAATGAACATAGCTCCTCATGAGATAAACACAAGCACACTGAATGCAAAAATGAGGATGAGGATGAAGTCTCAGAGGTTTCTTTCAGTGTAAATTAATCCTGATGGAAGATGGAAATCGATGGCTCTGAAAATCTTCAGTCAGGGAGAGCAACGAATTGCAAAAAAACTACTCCATCATGCCAGAAAGTTCAGAACTCTGCAAAACAGACCAATAACTTCCACAGACGCTGCCTCCACTCTAGTTTTGGGAAACATAATAAAAGCAGTTAGTAGTTAGTTGTCATGGATATTTATGTCAGGTGATAAGGCAGCACACGTGACAAACACTTCTGTTGCTCAAGGCTTGTCTGCACACAGTAAATCACAGAACGTGATTTTTTCAGTGCAGAAATTTATATGGGCATCATATTGCAAAATCCAATAGTCTGCACAACTCCAGTTATTCAAAGTGACCCAATTTAGACAATCTCTTTGGGTGAAGTGTGTTTCCAGTAACAGTTATTTGTTTACTTAAGCTCTTTAGTGGTTTCCTATGAAATTTTTAGCACAATAGCTTCTCATTACTTGAAAATATATTACCAAATATGTGATAGTACAAAAGAAAAAAAAAAAAAAAAAAATTTGCTCAGAAGATCACAGCTGACTGACTTTTAAAATATCACTTAGCATTTCAATGGTTTAGGTCAGTTCAAACAAAAAAAAAGTGAATGAAACAAAGAAAAAGTGCAGAACTACTGTATCTGAATGGCAGAATGCCTTACAAAAAGAATTTGGGTGAGAAATCACACAAGCCAGCCTGCTAACTTGTGAAATGTGCTGTCAGGAGGATGTTATGAGTAACGTACCTGGAGGGAAGTTAAAGAGACGATAATAAAGATGTAAGTTGAGAAAAAATAAAAGCATAAAATTCAGAGGATGAAAATGTTACTTAAAAGAAAGATTTACACAAAATAGAAGCAAAAGTGCTTTTTTTGTTGGAAGCCCCTTTGTATTAGGGCTTAAGAATCTTGCTGCAGGTATCAGCAAGCCAGCCAGCCCTTTTCTAGCTCCTTCAAATTCACTGTTAATGCAAAAAAGAGTATTAAACAAGAAACAATGTCCTTTATAGAGTTGTCAGCCCTTCAAACTAGTAGGACAAATAATTACTACGTTACTCTTTAAACAAACCAATTAGCAGACTCCAGCATTCTCAAAGGAAACCCACACGAAATGGCTTATAATTAACTGATCAAACCTATACTGATTTGCACATGGGATCTTGCCTTCTAAGGACAAATGGAAAGTACATTTATAGAAATAATGGTGTGATGCCAGGAAACCAGCCAGACCTAGGTGGTGATGTAGAATAACCCAGAGCTACAGCTAGCATGAGTCCTCATGACAAATGTAAATTAATGAACATGGTGAGAGAAGTCTAATGCAGAAGGTGGGGGAGCTGTTCATTTTTCTTTCAGCAGGCTGCTGGGCAAATTGGAAACAACAAGTTCAAACCAGAATGTCCCAGGCACTGTTGCATTTCATCCTGATCTTACAAGGGGGCTCTTACAGAGCCTCCTAATCCCTTAAATCAAAAAAGTTATCACTTCACGTTCTCAAATTTTCACCCATCAGAGTTGCAGAGACAGGCATTCATGAGGATGGTGCTTCACTTCCTTGGAACCACATTTATTTCTGCTGCAAATTGAGGATGGAATTACATGTTGCTTCATTAAGTTTTTTTACCTTGCAGATTTTCAACTGCATCAGTTATACAGAAGCAGCTCACATGCAGTTTACACCAGCTGTTCAGCAAGGTCCTTTCAAAATTACCCACTACTTACTACATATATGTATATATATATTATACATATACACACACAGCATTTTCCTTCCACCCCCCTTTATCTTCACCCCAGGAATGTGGAGTGGTTTTAAAAAAAGCTTTGCAGCAGACTGCTGCTTCTGCTTTCCTACAACAGCTGACTGAACTGACAGAATTATAGATAGAGCACAAACACGAGAGCCTGTCAGTAGCAGCATTTACTGCAAAGCCTCCGTATCAAGGATACAAGTCTAAGAGTTCCTAGAGCCTCTGCAGCTGTCAACCTTCAAATGTGAAAATGCAGATTTCAGTTTTAAGACATAGGCACCCAGCTAGGAAATGTTATTCCATTGCATAATAAAATATATGTTTGCTATATTTAGAAGAGTCAGTGATTGGGATGCATGGAGCAGAGCGATTTATAAGCCACAGTCAACATCTACACTAACTCACATTTTGATTTTAAGACATAATCACCCAACTGAAGATTATGTTATTCATATGCTTAATAAAATGGTTTCAATGTTTAGGACAGTTGATGGCATTGAGAAGTGGAATGAGTGAGTTCTCTCTTGGAGAGAAGGTACTTCTCAGTGTTTCTGAACTCATGCTTTGATCACTTATAAACTCATCAATAGGCTTTCTTCTTTTGGGTTCATTCTGAACATTTTCTCATTTTCATTTTCCCTTATCTTCATCATCTTAGCGAGTAAATCTCATGTCTGCACAGTCCTGGATCTTTCTGTTCCTTGAGCGCATTCTTAGCAAGTGTATTATTAAGTTAATAAGGTATAACTTTGATCCTTTTTCTGAGCAAATCAAGCTCTGTGCCTGATTTCCTCCCATTTTATGCTTTCTCAAAAGCTTCAACAGTATGAATAAATTTATTTCCTCTCTGATCTGCCCCTCTAGGTTTTGTAGTTTGAGACGTAGCGACATTGACCAATGAATAACTATTTCTAACTCTTCCATCTAGTCCTTTTTTCTTTTTTTTTTTTTTTTCCAGGAAAGAAAAATAGGATCAATATGCCATAGTCTCTTCCCCCTGCAGTGAGCATTTGCATGGATAATACCTATGAATTCTAATGTGAGCTACACATTGTGTGAAACAACGTCGCTATTAAAAAAAATGCATCTGAGAGCCTGTTCAGGAGACTGATTTCTGTTCAGTAAATGGAGAAAAATATTGTGCAAAAAGAAAGTTCTTTAGTCTTAGAAATGTTTTATAATAAAATGAAATGAAATTTTGTTTTCAAGTCTCTCTATAAAATATCTCACTAATGTAGAAATCTTATTTCAAGGAGATTTGTATTTTTTAAGCAATAATTCCACAGAAGTTGGAAAAAATGTCTTTTCCTTGAATAATATTGCATGGTTCAGGCTGCTCCCATGGTTCTCCACTTGAGGACAATTTGGGGTTAATGGTGGTATACTTCTTCACTTGAAAGATTTTCCCTTAAGCATCATTTCTAATATCAGCTCTAATATCTAATATCTCTGTTTTGTTAATGCAAGCACTTTCTTGGAAGGGATGAGGCAAATTAAAGAGAAAAAGAATGAGGTAGATATTGCCATTCAACAGAAGAAAAGCAAACATTCCAGAATAGATTAAAAGAGACAAGAAGGGAAGAGAAAACAATAGAAATATAAACTCTCAGTAAAATCTGAAAGCTGGTCTAAATACATAGCTAACAGAGACGCACAGCTTACAATCAAAGCAATAAAACATAAACAACTATTTTGATGGGGGATCAAATACTCCTATTTCAGGGATAGCCATATTGAAAACAAAGAGGAGAAGCCAGGGACGTGCTTTTCCAGAGTATGTCATTCTGTCTGCTTATGGGTTACATTCAAATTCCAATATGGCACACCGCAGCGAGGGCTGGTACACAATACTAGCTGGGCCACCAGCTGTCATGGCACAATAAAAATACCTACTTTGCTATGAAACTGATCCAAAGCAATGCAGAAGGAATTAAAACGAAGAACCAGAAATACTATTTTGCAAGGGAACGATGGAAATATTTCAAGGATTATTCATTCCAAAATTAGAAGTAAAATATTTGTAGATAATGTAAGGCATCTGATTCACACTGAGCTCAACAGGACCAGTGACACTGGAGCTGATGCTTCACTCAGCCTGTCAGGTTTAATGAATCACCTGCAAAATGTCCAGTTTCAGCAGAAGCTATGACTTCACACAGAATCAAGAGAGAACTCTTAGGCTCACCATATGTGAAAATACCCTTCAGCTAACACCTTACCTCATCTTCCTAGTAGACTCCAAGAGAGAAATGTGGGAATAAAATATGCTCACTCCTCTTCAGAGTCTTTCCCCTCCATCCAGTGATTTGTGGCTAAGGAAACTCCTGAGTAAAAATTCTATTTTTGTGATTGTTCCCATTGTGGATTTTCTCACCATGAATCTGTCTAAACATAATGTGGAAAATTGCTCCACAGTTTCCCAGGATGAAGCTGTGTTGTACTTTAATTAATTGAGGCCTGTTACCCTCAAGCTTTGTGAAGTAAATAAGAGTCCTCTCCTTTGAGTGTGGAAGGGCAGCATGGACCACATGCAGCACTTCTGTTGCTCAAACACTCCAAACACCATTTCTAAAAATTTTATCTCGTATGCATACTGTCTCAGTGTGGTTTAGGAAATGAATCAGCTAAAGTATAAGAACATATACACCAGAAATTTTGACACAAATGAACATTAATTTCAAGGATTATATGGGATGACTAATACAGACATTACACAACACCTTGAGACCTGAATACAGAAAGAAAGCATCTGTACATACTCTTTAGAACTAAATGAAATGATACCAGAAGTGGAAGGGATTGAAGCAGATTTTAAGGCTTTTCTTCTACTCTCCAGCACTGTAATATTCATGCAGAATTGCCTTTCAAGTCTATGTGCTCTCATATGTCACTATTAGCAGTCAGGAGTCTCAGGGGTGAATTCAATACAAATAGGGCAAGAGGGAGAAGTCTTTCCCACCTCAAGTAGACTGCATATCATGGAAGCAGTGTGTGCTTAGCACAGGAAATATCAAGCAGAATTAGGACTACCTGGAGCTCATAGGAGAAACAGTTACCTTGAAGACAATCCCAGTGTTAATTTCTGAACCACAATAAAAATACATGGATAAATTTTTGCACCCTTCCAAAATGATTTAAACTTATAGCGAAGGGAATAAATGTTCTTCTAGGGTGGCAGCAATATGAAAGATTTTAAGATTAATTTTTCCTTAGATTAGAAAATAAATTAGAATAAGTAAATTGCCTAAACCACAATTTTCACATAAAATTTAGGAAAGGTAAAACTTCTTGAAAATTAATATGAGCAACTTGAACACATCCTCAGTTACTTTCTGTGGCATGGCCAAAGGGAGAAACAGAAAGGAAGAAACTCCTGGACCTCAGATGTTATCCAAGGTGAGCTGGAGGGAATGAAAACGACTCTAGTTACGTTTCAAAAATATTCAGGCTATTTGTGTCTGCTAACAGTAATAAGGTATTGCATGAATTCAGTGACCTCCACCAAGAAGAGAGGATTTATTTCCCTCATTATTTGGTGGCAAGCATAGTGTACACACTGACAGTAAAGCTTATTTAACTATAACCAGTATTAGTGATAATATCCTCAAGAGCATTTGGAGAGCTAATTAAGGCCTTGCCATTACAAAAATATTTCTAATATTCAGAGTTAGGACTTGCCTATGCAATAAAAATGTGGAGAGAAATAGTCGCAAGAACAGAATAATATTAACTGAAAAGACTCATCTGATCTCTTCACACTGAATAACACATAGTAGCTTAATCCAAACAAGCAACTTGCTTTTACTTCACTGACATTCATTGATTCTTCATTGGAATAATTCATTAATGAATGAAGATTTGGGGTGAATGCATGTACCGTAATTCATGTGGCCTCCAAGACTGGAAGTCTTCATGAAGAAGCACCTTTGAGAGAGCAGTGAATGAATTTACGCATTTTGAAAGCAATCCTAACATGAATGGACATGACCTTGATTCATGTGACCTAACAGTGAAGAAGCTACCAAAAAGGGGTAAGAGGAGCCATGTTATCATTAGAGCAATATCTTCTGATGTTTATTGGGATGGAAAAATGTTGCCGCTTATTCACAGACACGGACAAAGAACTCCTGTCTTGTAATGAGAGAGCTTTTCCAGTGCAAGATTAATGCCACTGAACGTTCTCCTTTCTGTATATGACTCTTGATAATTTCAGTTTTTCCTTTTGTTTAATTTGCCACAACCAAGGTGTAACCACACAACATAGGACTGGATAGGGTAGGGGTGGCTTGTGTTAGGATGAAGAAGATGGCTAAGAAGGCAGCCACAGCAGGATGATCCTTTCAGTCACATAATTCTGTTGCTTTGATAACTGGTTTGCAATTATTGAAGCACAGATTTGTAATGGTGATAATGCACCTGTGGCTTTTCATGGTCTTTTATAATGCAAGGTGGTAGGTCTCGACTATAGGAGTTGAGAAATCTCTCTAATACAATTTTGGAGTCCTCCACTGCTCTGGTTTTCTTTCCAGTTTTCATTAGGCAGCATTACCCTGCTACAGTAGCAATTGTGAAAAGTTTGCGCTGGTGACAAAATCCAGGGTTGCACATGTCCCAGTGAGTTTAGCCAGACATTTACTTTTCTGAGTGTGTAAATTATGTGGTGTCGTTAGTGAACTTCTCAGAAAAAGGAGAATGACTAAACCAACACTTGGAATTCTCTTAGTAAAAACCATGACAAAAGGCAAACAGTCTGCTGCTGAAATCATAAGAGCCTTTGGTGTTGCTTGCACTGACAAAATGAGTGATTCATCCGGCCTAGACAGGACACCTACTTTAAGGAGATTCATTTCATCACAAAATCTGTCTCTTTCCCAGTGGAGCTAAGGTCTTCATAGGAATTTTTGCATAATTAGCTTAGCGACAGACAGCTCCATTGTCTACATCTGATGAGATGAATCTCAACATTTTGAACAGCAGATGTGAAAATTAAAAAAAAAAACAAAACAAAAAAAAACTAGTAGGAGGAATCCTATTTCTGCATTTCTGCTCACCCTTCATGGTCTGTCTTTCATTTTCCTTTCAACATACAGATTGCCAAAATAGAAACAACTAAAGATAGGATTTATTTCAAAAGTATCAGGTAATTCTTTCTTGACTTTTCTCTGAGACTTTGCAAATCTGAGAGTTTTAACCTGTCTACATTCATTTGATGTAGACCAGAGTTTTCACTGCCAAAACTGAGGGTCATTTCCTTTAATCAGAGCTGATTTTTTACACAGTCATACAGAAAAATTCAATGAAGAATGAAGTAAAGCAGACCTGATATACTAAAACTTTGTGTGAGAACAAACAGTACTAAGATAACTTTGTGTACTGAAGCTATCGTACTATTCCTTCGTATGCTCCTTTTTGCTACACTTAGACTAGTTTGTTGTATCATCACGTGTTGTATCTGGCAGTGCCAAAGCTTTTTTTCAGCATAGTTTCACTTTGAAAGATTTCAATAACGTAGAGACTGTTCCTACACAATCTTTTTTATAATGATTACTTTTATTTTGCCCATGATAGCCCTCATCCTACATTTACTGAAGCAGGAAAAGGATTTTAAGAATGATCTACATGAAAATAAATCAGAAAACTTACACAGCCAAATATTCCCACAGATTCTGTACATTAGTGCTCACCCTAATCAGTCCAGATAAAGATTTTAAAAAACAAAATCCACTGAAATAAGCTTTATGCACATCTACAGTGATCTGGCACTTTCTTACATGTATATCAAGTAGAAGTTTTCTGAGGGTGAATGCAGTTTATTCATTGCTGATTTAGATTTGCAATCTTTTTTTTCTTCTTAATTTACCCCAGCACTCTCCCATTACTGAGAGAAATCATTTCCACATTTCATTTTTCCAGAAATTTAGATATATATTTCTGTAGACATATCACAGTTTTGTTTCCTTCTTCAAAATTACTCTGAAAGGTTTTTTTGTGATGATAGACATTCTCTAAGTGAAGTAATTAGTCTCATAATATATCATTTCTAAATGATATCACTGTTGCTTTACTATAATTATTACTTTCAAAGGAGGAAGGGAATTCAAGATTTGGTGAAATAAGACATTCTGCAGTGTACTGCTCTGAAACCCCACGTGTCCTTGAGGCTACAGTGAGAGATAAAGGCCTGGGATAGGATACTAATTAGGGAATATGCAGTCCTGAGCCAGTGGCGGACAAACAACTTAGGTGCACTGAAGAGAAACTGCCAGTGCCTGTAGCAGCATTAAAAAAAGGCCTAAAAAGTAGTTTCCTTAATATGCATTCATGCCAACTGATTAGGTGAAGAAATTGCCTGGTATGCTGAATGTTGATATACAGCAAGTTCAGCACACAGGTGAGGAAGGCTGGGGATGCTAAACCTAGAGGAAGCTGTGGCCAAATGAAAGCATCAACTTCTGAAACTTTTCCACGTCACAGTCTAGTTTCTGGCTTGTACTTTTGGTGACAGACTGGAAAGCACAAACGGCAGGGCCTCATTAACATGCACACGTTGTAATTAAAAAGTAAAATATGAAGAAATCAGGGATCAACTCTTATCTTCAGAGCATTTAAGGATTAAACAGCAAAGCGTTGCAGATCAAGATCCTACTCAGTCTGCCAGTGCTTCCTAAGACTGGTGTTCTACAATTGCCGAGATAAACAAGCAGGTATGCAGCATTCCTAATTTACGTTGCACTGCTAATACAGCAACGTCAATTTCTCATTTAGGGTTCATGCAATGAGAGCTGAGCAATGAGTGTTGTTGTGTATCAAACATCCCGGAGTGAGCTCTAGAGAGAACTCCGTGACACATCACTAACAAATTCAGAAAACTCATGCATTCTTTTAGAAGGTCAAATAGAAGACAACTTAAAGGGGTAACATATTTAATTCTTAATTAAATACGTATTTCTCCTTCCTAGTGTGTATAGTCAGTTATAGCGTGTCTGCAATGTGATTTTGCACACAGAGGAAACAGAAAGAATACTTGGGAGTTATGAATGGAGCAATAATTCCATCAGAAACCTTGTTCTGCAAACACCTTCTCATGTGAATCATCACACCAAATCCAAGGAGACTGTGCTCACAGGGATTATTCTCACGATCATATGGCTTCACATTTTGTTATATTATAATCTGTGCAGAAAAGATGTTACTTGGTGATTTCTTCTTAGCCATGTAACTTCTTTGTCTTTGCATTACAATTTATTGAATAATGATTTCTTCAGAACAACAGACATCATGACTCAGTATGAGTACTTGGAAACTGATAACTAAAGGGCCACATCCTGCAGGTCACTGACATGAGGCAATTAGCCATGAAGCACGCAGGTGTATGAATTGTCACTGCAATCCAGTGGAATGTGTGAAAATTCATATGGTAGAAATGTGAGATCAGGAAAAATACTTGTTTTGGTATCAAGACTGAAATCCCAGCAGTCAATTCAAGCGTTCTCATACTTAGGAACTGTATTTACAACAAAAACGAAGCAAAAAAAACCAAAAAACAAAAACAAACAAAAAAAAAACCAAAAAAAAAACCAACCAAAAACCTGTAAACTGTATTTAAAAAAATAAAATAAAATCCTGAGAAAGAAATGAGGAATAGAAAGAGAGTTGTTGCATTTGGATAAAATGAGACTTGTCAGAATTATAATTATTATATGCACACTGCATTGGAGTAGACATTGTTAAGGGTATTCTTTCACAGCTCAAAACAGAAAAGGACTTAAAGGTCAGTCAGCACTGGCAAAAGTTGAAAAAGGGCAAAGAGCAATTGCTGATAGCTCACAGAGCATCAAAAGGAGTGACTCCTTTCATTTGAAAGCCATTCATTCCATGTAGAAGTCCCACACAAAAGAAGATTTTGGGATTCCTTTCCTGTATGTGAGGTAGCACAAGTCACTTTTCAAAGGGTAGGAACAAATATCCTCAAGTTGTCTGATTTCAGAGAAACTTTAGGTATTCCTGATTTTGCAGAGTTCTTGCTTTATTCCTTTCTCCTTTTCCTTCCTCCTTTTCTTTCTGCAACTGCACAGCAACTCAAGTAGTGACCATCCCTCATTTCACAACTTAGGCAGAGACTAACCCAGAGCACAGTAAGCAAAATGCCTTAAACAATCAAGTCCACAACAACCAAAACGTTGCAAACAGCAGAGAGGAGTGAGATTTACATTTAGTATGCAGCACCTTGTGGGAACACTTCAAAGCTATATGTTGTAAATGAGATATGTATTTTACAGCCCTCCTTTTGCATATGATGAACAGTTAAACTCTGTGTCTAAACAGGAGAAGGGAGAGCTTTGACAAAGCAGTTTTGAAAGCCTTTCACTATAGCCAAGAGGTTTTTGTTCTCTTTCTAAAGCAGCTTTCTCTGGGATATATGTCCCCCAAAGGTTAGAGGATCAATGAGAGTCTTCTCTGTATGTTCAAATACCGTCTCCTTATTCCTCAGACCATTCTATCCATATTTGAATACAAAGCATGGCCAGAGGTTAATTGCTGCATTCTATTGGTGATTCATCTATAAATTCTTTTGGAGAAAGGTCTTTTTGTACAGAGCAATTGCATATTCTGTGTTTCTACTATCACTGTGTCATGGTGTGTTTCAGTACATCTTTTGGTCAAGAAATCCACAGCAAGCAATAGCTTTTCCATAGCTTACATACGACATTTCATCAGCTGAAAATGCCTCTATCACAGTTTTTTTTTTCCTGAGAGCAATACTGCATGGTGTGGCCCATGCACCAAAATCAACATTTAAAAGCCTCTGCTTCATTATTTTGCCTTATTTCCTGTCCTGATTGAGCAAGAGGGGCAAAGGGCAGGGAGCCTGACAGCATGTAATTATGGGCAGACCTCAGACATCAGCAGAGAGGAAGCTGCTCAGATAATGTTGCTAAAGAATGAATATTTATGATTTCTTATCCTGTAACCTATTGCAAAGTTTAAAATCCCCAGAACAGTAATGCACAGGGGCCTGGAACAGCCCTCAAAGCAATAAATATAATTTCTTCTGTGAAAGGGGAGACTTGTGTGAAGGTAAACAAAAGGAGGTTTTGACCATGTCTTTGACACTGACTCTAACTTAACTCTACATCTGAGGGCTAAACACAGCCTGCTTCTGTCCCAGTGAGTGAGGAACCCAGAGATCAGAGTGGCACAATCTATCCCATAATGGGAAATTTAGAAAGCAAATTTGCTTCTTTGGCCAGGGCAAGAAGAGGGAGAAAATCACCTTTGTGTTCTCATCAGAGCTGTCTTGAATTTTAGTTAAGAACTGTTCATTTCAGAATTAAAAATATTTTTTTTAATGATGACACATGTTACACTGTTTCAAGTTTTTTGAATTCCCAGGTAATTAGATTACAGGGATATTTTTGTTGCAAGATGTTCTGTTTCATCCTTAGTGTCTCTTGTCATCAAAATGCAGCAAAGTTTGTCACATTTTTATCCTTGCATCTCCAGTTTCAGTTCTTAAGACCATCATGTGGAGTGATATTTAAAGAGTCCTGTCTAGAAACAAGCCAGACACCTCAGATGGGAATTCTGTATCTCAGGCAGATATCCAAAGGGGATGTTTAAAATAGTTTGAATGAGTTGTGGTCTGGAAATGACTTCTGAACATCTGCAGGACCCCACAGTGAGTAAGACATATTTTGCAGATCAAGGAGTGTCTCTGGATAGAGCTGGGGACCCAAGCACTTGCTTCATACTGAGAAGGCAAAATCCAAATGACTTTCTGCCTAAGTCCCCTCATCAGTTTATCTCACTACACGTTTTGAAGGATCTGCCTGCAGACTCAGGCCCAGCACTAGGCAGAGTGGTGGCTTCCATCTTATTCACCATCAGGTCAGGAACTGAGAAGCATCATTTAATGTGATTATTTTTTGCAGTTACCCCCAGAACATGTAAAGAGACCTGGTAATAAGTAATAAGTAATAAATACTCCTGACAGTCCTCGGCAAGGAAAGGTGTTCAGAATGTCAAGCCCTGGTTGGTAGCCTGCTTCTTCACATACACACCCATTTAGGTATTGCTTATTCAAGGCTTCTTTTGGATTCTCAGGTGAAACATCAGGCTCTCTCCTGCAACTCCAAGTTCAAAAACAAAATATCTGTGGCCTTTTTGGACTACCTGTTTAAGTGCTTTCTAGATATAAAAGTAATGTCATTGCTCCTTGTCAGCCTAGTGCTGCCACTGCATTGAGGGTCAATAAACCTGTCAGGCTGTGTTCACTCAACTCACCCTTGCCGCTGTCTCTTCAAATTTTTTATCCACTGCAAGTCCTGTAAGGAGTCGTTACCATAACTCTTGCCCTTGGGGCTGGCTACTTTGGGCTTCTGGGTGCAAGAAAAGAGATGGAGTTGAGTTGAATTCCTTTAAAATTTACAGAGGGCACATGCCTTCTCTGAGCATCTATATGTACTCAGAATGACACTGCACATTTGAATCTTGGCAGCCTGGAGTTTTGCCTCTCCCCTCATGCCCAGAGGCTACCTTTCACCTGACCTTCTTCTTGAAGGAGAGCAGAAGATTTCCTGACTACAAATTAAAGACTGACAGCAGTTTGCTTTCTCCCTTTCTCTGAATGAATCAGCTTGGAGCTCTGCAGTCTTTGTGTATACATGTGCTAGCTGCATGACTGAAAACAATGCTTCCAACTCACAGAGAAAGTACGGGTATACTGAAAGATAACTATGTGACAGCATAGCTTATAAGATGATCCTAACCCACCCAAACTGAACTTGTGTGTTTAGATCTGGCCAATAGGGCACGGTAACATAACCTGTCCCCTCAACCTGCCTGGACATTTGTAAAATATAAACCCTGTAAGAAAAAAAAAAAAATAAAAAAAATTAGGAGGTTATTGGGGGAGGACCAGCCTATTTTCAGAAAGAAAAACTGCTTCCAGATTAATATTCTTCTTCCTTCTCTTGCCACATTGCATGATATTGTATGCTGTCCTGGCGCTGCTCCTCACAAGCCACAAACCCAGAGACTAAATTCACTGGCTTCATTCTCCCCCATGAATCTGGACGAGTTATCGGGCCTTTCCAGTTACCCTTTCAGCATTATTTTTCATTGTAGCTTTGGCTTGCTAGCGCCACGGCAAATCTTTAGTTCATTTCTCTCCTCATGTCCTCATTGCTTGTAGGGTCAGACAAGGCCCCCTACTGCCCCACCAAACCAAAATGGCTCTCAGTATGACAAATGCTCAAGGCTTGAGCAACCCCATGTCTTTCAGGTGTTATATTGCAGTGGTGACTGGCTCAGATGGGATAACAGTGAGACAGGGCTTACTCCTGGTTTGCTCATGCAGGTAAAAAAAAAAAAAAAAAAAAAAGCCAAACAAAAAAGAACAGATGGTTTGGTTTGAGCAAAAGTCCTGCTTTATTGATCTGCACACGTCTTCTTTGATAGTAATTAACTGAGAAATGTCAGATACCGATAGTAATGTCTGTTCATTATTTTTGTAATTACAGGAAGATATTTCCCTCCCTCCCTGCATTTCCAGCACTAAAAATTCCAGAAGGAGCTTTTCAGGCACTTTTTTGTAGTTTTACATGTAATACTGGAAAATGCCTTTCAAACAGAAACCTGCTTACTTCCAAAGGGAACTAAAACAGTTCAAAGATAGAATGATTTCTTCAGATCTGCCCCAGTTCTCACGGTGTTGAGACTTCCCTCACTCACATAAGGGCATCTCAGCTCAGTTTCATTTGTGCACTACTACAAAGTGCTCATAAAGATGTTTTTTTCTCATAGGTGTACCTCTCTCTAAATCAAATTTCTATGATGTCTTAGTTCAGTATCCTAATCAAAAAGAAATAATCTTTTCCAGCCACACCTATCTAAAGCAATACAGAGAGCAATAAGGGAAAAGGCATTTTTCTAGTTGTGATGGCTGCTTACAAAGCTATGCAAGAGGACCCAGTGGCACCACATGATACCAACCACTGCACAAATCCTTGGTGATGCCTGCATGCTTATTTGCAGCATAATTCTATAGCTTTACCAAAATCTCTACAATGTGAATACCGAACACCTGCTCTACTTGACAGGGAGATTATAAAGCTTCTTAGGAAGGGAAAATACTTACCCAGGTCACTAAACAGAAAGGACAGACATCAAGTTATTCAGTTACAAATACTGGTCATAGTAGACACTTCCACATAGAGATATTGCTAAATCTAATTCATGGCAGCAGGAAAGGGAAAATACTTGTGAATAGGGGTTCTCATTTGTTCAGGAAGGTGAGTATCATCTTCTTTACAGGACGCATGACCTTGCTCTTCAGCATCTACTTCAAGTGAGAGCAACCATCCCCAGCAAAATATAGCTGTGCTTAAAGGTAGGAGAACTATGGAGAGAAACATACTACCATAGGTGTTAAATATTCCCATACGAATAAAAATACCCTGTATAGGTTCTGGATTTATCTTGTCCTTTACTTTGTAATGTCTGACTCCTAAATCTTCTCTTCCTTTTGCAAAAGGAAAGCTTTTCTAAGCAGAACAAGTCAGGAGAGAAAACTGTCTCTGTCTCTGCAGACATTCTTCTTCCTAGCATCTGGCAGACAGAGAAAGTACTTGATATGAAAAACCTGGAGTTTTTTTGGAGTTCAAGGAAAGAGCAACCAAATTCAATTTCAGAAACCCGTGCTAAATTTGCAATGCTCCTTATAGAGGCCAGAAAACAAATTCTTCCCTGCAGTCTCCTTCTTTGGCAACAAAAGTCAAAGCAAGATGCCCAGAGCCTTGTACGAAGCTGCCCGTGTTTTGTATTAGAATTATTTCCTGGTGCAGGGAGCGTACATCTTGGATAAACAAATATTTTAGCAGGAAGTGATGGTTAAACAGCTTGGAATGTTTTGGTCTATGAACCTGCTTTAAGATGGCATAAAATGTCATGAGGATAAAAACCAACTCAGAATATCCTTCTAAAATGTTTAGTTGAGGGATTGCTTTTTTTTTTTTTTTTTTTTTTTGCAAAACTGATGTCTAGTACAACCTTCACATGTCACAGATGTGATAGTATGTAAACTGTCTCCCTGTCAAGAAATCTGAGGGAACCTTTTTATAAAAGAGCACAAACACAGTTAGGGAAATATAACCTTTTCCACAGACTGCATTTGCATATATTTAATATTAGACAGGACTTAATAGATAATCATAGATCAACAGCAGAAATACAGATATTCCACTTTCATGCAGTTCTTTTCTGAAGAGTCTGTTGTATGAACAGCTAAAACTAATCCACATGTGCAGTGGCATTTGAAAGGAGCAGATTCACCTATTTCTAGGTGCAAGCTGAGAGCTTCAGGCTGTAGCTTGCAAGCAGGTACAAGATGAGCCCAGTCCAGACCTGAGAAGTAAACATAATTTTCTGAGTGAACAATATTCTTCCCAAATTGCATGGGCACTAATGAAGCCACAGAAGCTGATTATGTTCAACTGGATTTTAGCAGGTATGAGCAGGAGCCATATTTTTGACAGTAGTATAAACTTCAATCATCTTATAGTATAGTATATATCATATATATAGCATAGAATCATAGAATCCTATTGTCAACCAGGTTGGAAAAGACCTCTAAAATCATCTAGTCCAACCATCCACCTACCAGCAATATTTGCCCACTAAATTGTGCCAAGGTCACTCTGGATATCAGCACAGCCCTTTGGTATATAAGCTGCTTCTCCTACCTCTGTGCCATCTGCCTGTTTGTTGAGAGTACACTCTGCCTCATCATCTAGGTCATGAATGGTGTTTCCACCATAGCAGTCTACTTCAAATATTAAATTCTTACATGAGAGTTAAAATTAATCATTTTTGCAAGGGAAGCTGAGCCCCATATTATTCAAATATCCATAGCCAGTCCCAAAACCAAGTTGTGAATTACACTCAGGGGGAATAAGCTTATTTCTTCATTTATCACCTAAGGTAGAATTTTGCAAGGCAGAAAATAAGAATGATAAAACAGCTCCTCCTGTATCAATGCCAGCAGTCTGGATGTGTTTTGGATATGCAGAGGAAAACTGTAATATTATCAGAGAAAGAACTATTACCCAGAAATACCCCACAGGGGATGGTAGCAAAGACAGCTTGGAAAACACTCTCCTGGATATGATACTCATCAGATTTCTTCATTGCATGGTCACTGATGGAAGCAAAAAAATGCTATTTAGAGTTGTTTTATCAAGTTTTATCCAGAAGCTTGTTATAGAAAAGAATCTTGGATTATGAAATGATGGATTATTTATGTTCAAATTAAATAGAAGTAAAACAGTAGAGATCTATACTTGTCTGTTTTACATGACTGACAAGATACGGAAAAGTTAAAAAAAAAAAGACTCATTACATCTGCTGCAGAGAGGCACACAGAAGATCTTGAGAATTTACTTTTTTTCATTTCAAAGAAGCTAACATGATCGGGATCCTCTGTCTCACAATGAAAGAAAACCAGGTGTAATTAGGGGTAAAGACACCTGAGATGAAGGGTGCTAAGAATAAGATGAGAAGAGAGGAAGCACAGGCATCTATACTCTGAACATCAAATAAGGCAAAAAAAATTGCTGCAGTAGTGACCAAAAAGCAGTCTTCTGAAAAGAATTAGTAAACTTGTTCAACCATATAAATTATAATAGAACAAGTACAGAAGAATGACAAAGAGGTAAAGAGTGAGATAAAGTAGTTGTGGTCCAAAGATAAACACACTCTAGTTAAACTCCAAGTTTGACAATGGCGTTGAAAATGAATGCTTCAAGACCTTGTCTTGTTGAGAAAGACAACAGAATAAACAGCAAATTAAAGCAGATATGGCTGAAGTGAGGGATGTCTGGGGGGGAAAAAAAGTAACATTTGGAGTTCAGCAGGAGACGTTGTTTTCACTAGTGGCTATAGTACACTGCAGTTCATATCTGTAAAATTCATCCATAGCATGACATCCAAAATAACACCAAGACAGTATGTTGAAGAATTATATGAGGAGAAAGACATGATTAAAGGAGTAGGAAATGTAACATAATGAAACAGTGTAAAATTACCTGGCAGTATCAGTAGGAGAAACAACAGAAAGATGGGAGTTTTGCTTGTAGAAACAAAAGGCTAATGTGATCGCTTTCTAACTCAAGAATAACTCACTCATCCATGTGATGTGGCCAGAATAAAGGCTAAAAGGATTCTACAGTGTTTTAGATTAGAGGCTTCTAGTAGAACAGAGAAACTGCTGTTACTTGTTCCAACGTACAAGACATTGCTAAGTCATCGCCTACACTACCTAAAACTCGCTTAATCCCTTAGTTAGTAGAGATGTAGAGAAAAGCTATGTCTGACCTGCTATCCTTTGCAAGAATAAAGTAAACATGGCAAAGTGAATCCTGAGAGGGCAGTTTCTTGCTTTCTGCAACTATTTCAGGTAAGTAACTTATAACTGTTAAAAGAAAAAACTTAATCTAAAGGATAAGTTCAAATCAGAAGTGGAAATTAGAATGTTCCTAACAGTAAGAGCAAACAATTGAATTTGTTACCCAATAATTAGTCCCAACATCTTTTCCATCTGACTGTAGGAGATAACATACATAGAATTATCCTGCAGGTGCTAAATTATATGTACCTGAAAGTTTGAGAATAGCAAAAATGTGTTCTTCTTTTGTTTTCTTATGTTTTGTTTCTCAAAAATAACAGCACTGTTGAAGAGAAATGATAAGTGAAAAGGCTCTGTGTTAAGAACAAAAATGGTGATTTGGAAGAAAAAAAAAAAAAGGTAATTAAAATACCATACCTCTTTTTTCTCAGATGTTTTTCCAGGTGTTCTTATTTCGGTGAGAAGCCCAATATTTCTTCCATTCTGATCAAGTCAGTTATGCATCATAACATATAATAATAACAGCGCAGTTAGTTACAAAATTCCGTATTTTGTCACTTCGTTCTCATGTTCTTGACCGGCATGAAATGTTCATGTCTTCCAAAGGCCAGACACATGCCTCAACTGTATTTTGTCTGGCATATACAGCTAGCTGGACACTAAAAATAAATGGCTATCAAAATTTAATGCTTAACACTACATGCATGAAAGGCTGAAGAAAGAACTACATGAAAAACATGGTTATCACTTTACTTAGTCAATTTCTAGAAAGACCTGAAATATTCTAAAGATGGAGATGTACAGTAAACTATTCAGAATTGTCAGGACTGTTATTTAATGTCTAAACAAGAGATTAATGAGTGAAGGGCATGAGTGTATTTCAGAACGCTTTAAAATATGTCTTGAATTTTCTATTTACAACATCATGGTCTAACAATATTTGACAAAAATGGTTTGCTATCACCTTTGGATTGTCAAATCTGAGTCTACAGCATCAAATAATACTACAAGGTTCACCTAAATTATATATTTCACAACAAAGCGTGATGGATTCCTTTATTTCCATTTTAATGGCACTGCAAATGGCAATATTTACACAATTTTTGGCACTGCACATCATTCTGGTATTTCAGAGACTGATAAATAGTGTTTTATGTCCATTACCAAGGTTGTTTACAGTTTACTTATTCTTGGCAGTTTAGATTTACATGAGCTGGATGGAGGATAAATCTATCTAAAATCTAATATTGTTTTCTTCAGTAGATCCATCTTCAGTGTTGTATTTGAATCAAAAATAAATAAATAACAAAGGGAGAAAAAGAAGATGAAATCTTTTGGTACCAATCATACTGTTTGCTGCAGTAGGAACAAAAGAGACTGTTTCGTGGAGAGATTAATATGCAAAGTAGAAGAGAAAAACAATCAATCTTTTATTGTTAATATGAACTTCTGAATGTTTATTTCAATCACGCTGCAGAGACCAAGAATCTGAGAGGGTTATGGGGACACAGAATAAAAAGTCAACACTTCTGAACATTTTGATTACCAATATTGTCTTTGATCTAAGTTTTCAAAACAGTGTTTTTACAGAATCAATAAGTGAATGATGTAAATATAGAAGACAACTGGGTAAAGAACTGATCTTAGTGATAAGTTGAGATTAGGTTCATACAGTGAAATCAGGGGTACCCTACATGGACACTTGCTTCAATTGACAACTACTGTCAACTGTACTGTACAGAGCTAAGACTTCTGTATTAGCACAGGTCCCTGGATCTTGGAGGTGCTCCTGAAAGTCATTACTATATGCCTTTCTTTGTTTTTTTATTCCTCCCCATTTGTCTCCTTTTAGCTATTGTGAAAGAAAAGACACTGATCTTTGCTCTCATTTCTCAGAGCCACTCTTTCTTACATTAAAAGCCAAATGAAGCATCAGATATATTTACATATTAAAAAGGGAGGATTCAGTGGCACAGACTCTTCCAAGGGTGATCCCTGTCAAACAGAAAATCGAAATGATCACAATCATCTATGCAATCCCAAGAGCTACTTTAATGTCCCTTCTGCTTTGGATTCACTAATTTGCATACTAATAGCAAATCAATGAAATCATTCTTCTTAATTTGAGAAGCAGTTGTCAGGAGCCTCTAGTGGGGGAGGAAAATTCTGTTTAAGGTGCTTTTCTTGTGTAAGTTTGAAAAGAACTACCCTTAGAAGTCACTTTAAAAACATCCAGACACTAAAATATGCCAAGCAGCTTAGCACCATGCTGAAGATCATTATTTGAGTAAGTGAAAAACGAGGTTAAGCCTCTATGTTCTTTTTTTTAACCACTTCCATCAATATGAACATTCAGTAGTTTAACATCTTTATCAACCTGGATAGTGGGACGGAGTGCATCCTCAATAGTTTTACAGATGACACAAAGCTGAATGGTACGTTTGATATGACAGAAGGAATGGATGCCATCCAAAGGAATCTGGACAAACTTGAGAAGTGTGCTTGTACTCCGATGTAAGTATACACTGGAAGAACAACCCTGCAAGAGAAGTATTCAGAGGTACTGGGCGTCATAAAGCTAGACATGAGCCAGCAGCATGCTTTTGCATCCCAGGAGGTCAACTCTATCCTCAGCTACTTCAAAAGCGATGTGGCCAGCAGGGAAAGGGAGGTATAAAAGACAGTGTATAACACATAAGACATTCATAACGTTCAACAGTAATAACTCATAGCAGACTTACATGTTGAAAGTACTGTACAGATTACATTAATCTTCATAATATCCATCGGGCAAGAGAGCAAACACAGTTATTGCCAATTGACGGAAAACATAAGGAAGCAGTCAAAGCTTACTGAAGACTGTGCAATGAGCAACAGATAGAGTGGGTATAGACTCAGGGCTAGAAGATCCGTATGCCCTCTTGTGCTCCACACTAAGGCCATGAAATAGACAATCATCGATCAGGCTGTCATAGGATGATGTAGGGTCCTGCCTACATATATTATTTCTTACACAGTTTCCAGAACGTCCCCTGTAAGATCTTAAAAAATGGACCTTGCCTAGAAAAGTACTTGGGATAGGCTGTAAACTGGTTTGAAATCCTTTGAAGGACACACGGCCTGTCTTCAGCCAATTGATCATGTAAGACAAACATGCGCTCACTCTGTAGTGATCAGTCCTAAGGAAGTGCACCATCCAATTTTTCGCTGCCTGCTCAAATCACGGTCTGTTACCAAAGCTGACACAACTGAATCAGTGGGCAGCCAAAGAGCTTGCCAGCAGCTGGACACCAAATTCAGCTGCCTGTCATCAGCTATTTGGCTCAATTAATATTACTTTCCATCCCCTACCTACTACCAAACTGAGACTTGAGATAATGCTGCATCATGACATCGTCACTGCCAGTGCCTGGCTTTGGAGATTTCACCTCCCTGAATTGGATGGAGGGTAGACTTTTTTTTTTTTTTTTAAATAAAAGGCAGTTTCTCATCTGCAAGGTATGTCAGAGAAAAGAAATACTACTTTTTTCTCAAACTAGGGAAAACTACTAGCTCTTTCCAGAACATTGGTGTAGGAATCAACCAACAGTGCAAACTGACAGGCTGCTTTTGCAGTCCAGCTCAGATCCTTATGATTCTTTCAAGCCTAGCTGCCCTGCTAATGGTAAAGGACAGCAATATAGTAATAGAAAGCAACAATAAAATAAGAAAAATAGAATTACCTATTAATTTTGTAATCCCATAAATGTTGTAAACTTTTCTGTTTCTATAAGCAGACAGAATTTGCTTCAGGTTTTGTTTGGTTTTTAATGATTGTTTTTAAAGCATTGCTTGCATCCAGTATAGCTTTCCCAACTGCTTGTTTTATCTAAACCCATTACTATGGATGAAGTGCTGTTCTATGCGTCTTGACATAAATGCATATAAAGTTTGAAATATCAATACAGAGCATTTGGCTTTATTGCTTCTGCTTTGCTCAGTTACCCAGCCGCTCTGAAGTGCTGGACCTTGGCAGGTTTGCCACAATTGTTTTTCATTTAGGTATGCAACAGTACTTTAAAATTCTCCACTTTCAACATATTCATATTTATGGCATTTTCAAAATACTATATAAAAACTGGAAGTTATTACCCAGAATAGACAGAATTTATCTCACATGAAACAATAATGTTTACAGTTCTGTGAACATCTGATCTTTTCCGACTTTTTAATGATCTAAACAGTAAACTTGCTATTTTTAGGAGGTAAACAGCATGTATTTTTGTGCTCTAGGAAACATATTTTTAGATGATACATTAGAAATTGTCATAGTTTTGCTTCAAAATATTATGTTAATCTATCATTTCTTTATAAACTAGTAATGAGTATTATCACCATGTCCTGGACATTCTTTGCAATGTATGACAGCATGTCTTATGCAGAGAGCACCACGTAACCAGTCCTTTAAACCAGGCAAAGCTCCCTCATGAAAATTTCAGTGACCAGTCATATCATGGTCAATAGTTCTTACCCACGACAGATATTGTTTTTCAGTTTTGTTCTACCAAGAAACCTGGACAATAGATTAATAAATAGTGTAGATATAGATAATATGGATGAAAGATAGAAAGAGATAATATTATGGCCTTCCAACATCATAAGCATGTGCTCATTTGAAACTCAATATTTTCTTTTTCTTTTCTTTTTTTAACCAATGTTAGAATTCTTCCCTTCTACACATATTACTTCACTTTACAGTTCAGAGTCAAATTCATTGGCTTGCATGTGAAGAAGGATGTAGGGAAAACAGACTGATGTCAAGCAGAGATAGCAATGTGAAAATCTTGGGAAACGGCAATATGTTTTTTAAAACTCCTTCCTCGGGGCCAGAAGATAATTGCAGTACACAAGAGCCACAGTTCTCACTGCTCATGCATATGGGTGTGCTCGGGAAGTTCAGCAGCTTGTTGTGAACACTGAGGGTTTGCCCCAGGTTCTGGCAGTGGTTTGTCCACCGTTTTACATTGAGATGTGGGCCGTGTGAGGGGGGCAGTCTCCAGGGCAGGAGAGCTGTCCTTTGAGCAGTGGTAACACAAAGACAGACAAGAATGCAGCAGAAGGGGGGCAGACAGGAGAGCCCCTTACCTCCAGTTGTTTCCACCTGAGATAATATCCCAAACCATTCCTTATGTTTCCAACAATTACTTTATTCACCAAATATTTTGTCTAACATGAAATCTTTCTGTGACCAGTTTTGGGGCTTGGAGCTCTCCATACTTTCTCACTGCTTGCAGCTTTCTGCTGGCAGCAGCAGGGCTGCCAAATTCAGAGCACTGTGGCTGCACCCCCCATTCACTGTGTGCATGTGACAGGCAGATGGCCGACATCTGTAGGCAGCCAGCACAGAGGATGCTGACAGAAGGGTAGAAGCATTCCTTTCTGCTGTATAGTGGATCAAGTATCTGCAGAGAACAGCAGGAATAGAACGCAATCCAGATATAAAAAGGAGACAGCAGTATCCAGGACATCTTATATACCATTTCAGAGAATGAAAAGGATGAGCAAGGAATATATACCCTGTGGATCTAATCATTAAGAATGGACTTGAAAAACTAGTTACAATCAGTGTAAATATATATTCCTTTTCAATTTCTTATATTGATGTCTGTGCCTGAAACAATGAGAAGTGTAATCTTCTATGATTTGTGGAAATTTGCTGCAAAAGTGAATCTGCCTGCAGAAGAAAGTCTTCCCTGTTCATGTTTTTTTCTTTGACTATTAGCAACTAAAGATCATTTAAACTATCAGAAATGAAAACTTGCCACAATAATCTCAGAAAACCATATGGAACGTGTGGTGCTGTACTTTGGACAGGCACCCAGCACAATCCATTCTCTATTCTTCATTGTCATTCAGTGAATGTGATGTAGAAAGTTAGTAGAAATGAGCTTTTCTCTCTTCCAAAGTAATTTCCTTCTTAGCAGGTGAGTTCTCCACATATTATCAAACAGCATAGCTCCTGAGCAACCAGATAACTTCCTTGTTGTCCGAGCATGGTGAGTATTCCCACTGGCCCTACCAGCCAATTGAAAATTGAAAAGTTCTCTCTTGTTTACCCATAATTTACACTGTTCTGTGTGTGACAAAGGTAGAAAATCCCAGAGGGCAATGCCTTCTTTCCTTTCAATTTGGATAAACCCTTACAGATCTTCTGAGTATCTGTGATTTTACTCTTCCGCTGAATATCCACTGGTAAAAAGAGTGGTTGGGGAGGAGGGGAGAAGAACACAGAGTCCAGAGAAATTTCATTGTGTCTGTGACTCCTAATAGCCTTATGTGTTGCATAAGATTTTTGATTTCTCCGTGACACCATGTAGATCTGTCAGACTTTGTATGAGCTGTCCTTTGACCAGCTCCAGCAAAGTCCCTTTACAGTGAAGTGAGGGATGGTGAGGCAGTCTCCGCATGTATCAGAGCAAATGATTAAAACTGTATCATCTGTCTCCCTCTTACATTTTGCCAAATTAACAACAAAAGATTTAATTCATAACATAGAATCATAGAATCATAGACTCACTCAGTATATATCTGTTTTTGATCCCCGTTCCTCCCCCTCATTATTGTATGAGTGATACCAAAGTGACAGCTAAAGAGACAGAAGGGGAAACAGAGTTAACAGAAGCACAGCCTCTCTTCTGATATTTCATCCAGATGATTCATAGAAGATATGTAGGAAATACTTCTCTTACATATCTGAGTATATTCTGTCTTTTCCCTCTGCACTTAGATGTCCACCAAGCCCTGCCCATCAGTTCCCAGTGAAATGGACTCACTTCATGGAAAACCATCCTCATGGAGGCAGCCTCTATGGAGTTGTTCAACAACACCCAGATGCAGGAATACAAAGGGAGGCTGCTGTGAGCCGTTTACAGAAGGCTTCTTATCAGAGAAGCATGGGTCTCAGGGGCTTTGCAGGGGACAGTAATTGGTCCTTCACAGTTCAGTATTTTCATCAAGAATCTGGAGCTATCCAGAAAACAATTGCTGATACGGTGTATTCCTGCTGAGCGTCATTAAGGGTGTGATCTTTAATTATGAACAAAATAAGACTTCCAAATGGCCTGAATTGTTTTAAAATACATACTCTCAAAATTAAATATTTTCTAATATAGGAAAAATTTTAGACATCCTGTATGCAATATGTGTTTTAGGTTTGCTTTTTTATTTTATGGAACAAACTAGCAACTTTTGCACTGATTTATCATTATTATTTTTCAACTATACATCCATTATGAACTTGGTCCAGTTTCTCCAGATATTTTAGCCAAATACATGTGTGTGAGGGAATAGTGCTATTACCTTTCCTTTTTATCCACTATCTTAGTCACTTACTCACTGCATGATAGACCAGGGATCACGCCTTTCTGCCTGAAGGGATCTGAACTCACATCTGCCACACACCAATAAAGTACTATCAGTCTGTTATAGCTGCTGCGCTAAGCTTAAGCTATTTAAAATTCATTGAACCATCATGAGAAGGAACAAACTATTTCACTACCTAGCTGGATCTGTTGGATACTCACATAGAATGTGGACATTTTCATTTCAGCCTCTGCTCCAGTGGGCCTTTTAATATTAATATGAAACAGAATGCAACCAACAGGAGCAATGGAGGACACCTGGTATTTATACCAGGTTATATTAGTATGTATTTAGGGAAGCGTCCTGAGATTTGTTCAGATTTTCTCAAGCAGAACACAGAAATTAACATGAGTCTTTAGCCTTCCTGAGGACTTTGCTATCCCCTAGAAATTGGATAAAAAAGGATCAATGATTAAATCACTATCAGTTGTAGCTATTTGTTATCATTGCCTGTCCTAAAATGTCTAAAAATCAAATCGCCTGTTCATTTCTCATGTATTGCTTCAGTAAACATATAACTATTATTTCACTTCCTTGCTGGTTTTATGTGAAAAAAAAAACAAATCAACTATATAAACATTTTTCTACTGAGTGAATTTTCATTTATTTATTTATTTATTTTCAGCTAGTGAACAGAGAATAATTACTCTGGGATCTTTAAATGTATCCATTTTAGGGGTAAAGGATCTTAGCACTGTGTTCAATTGTCCCCTACAAATTTTATCAAGCCTTTAATGTGCATTTGCTGGCATCTGAATAACTGCATTGGTGGTGACTGAAAGCTTATTATGTGATTTTAATTAACGTGAGGGCAATCAATCTCTGTTCCCCACAGCTATTACTGAGCAAGGTTCTATTTAGTGCCTATTTTCCTCGTTTTCTTTTTTTGGGTAAAGGAAAATTGACTGGAGTGAGTTTTTTCCTACTGGTATAAAATGATACTCAAAATATATATTTCATTTTAGAGCTTAATTCTAGTTGCCTTACTGATGCAAGAAGAATATCTAAGAGGTCTACATTTCCCAATATCAGTAGAGGGAATAACATTTGGCAATAGCTCTGAATTTGCTTCTTGAAAGCTCTGTTTTGCATAAGCAAGTTTGCTGGCTGTGTGGTTTGTTGAATAGTTGATTTTTGGAACAAGATAGTGTAAATCTATAAAAAGCAGTTACCCACTGTCACCTATTTTGAGGGCCAGGAGATGGAGAGAGAAAATGTTTTCCAAAGTTAGATTCTGGAGAGTATGAGCCTCTTGTCACTTGTAGCTGATGAAATCAAGAGAAAATGGGAAGGTTGAATGTACTCCTAAACCTACAAAGTAAAGTGATGTCTGCTTATTCTAAAGCAGTCATATACTGAAAACTGAAAACAGTACCTAATTTTTCTTTGAGGACTATTTCACGTCATTCTGCTGAAATTAGGCTGAAAGAACATCTGAAGACAACCCAACACCTTCTCTACGTGAATTGTACTTAATTCAGAATGACCAGTTTTGCTTAAATTACAGACATTTACAATCCTTGAAGGGTCATTACAAATCATACAACTCTATTTCCAATATACTTTTGGTAACTGGGAATAATATATCCAAATCTGTCTTACGCTGATTTCTAGTAAGTATTTGACATACTCATTTCTTAAAATCTTATAGTACTTGGACCTAGCTAGCTTTACTGTTCCCAGTGCAATTAATGAGGGAGAATCACAGTTAAAAAAGAAGTCTTTTCATTTGGGCACTTTGTCGTGACCATAATTTTAGAAAGGATCTAGGTGATTTGCTCAGACCTTTAAATAACTGATAGTATTTGAGCTGAATTACGCATGGTGTTTGAATGAATTCAGTCTATCTCTAAAAAGTATTAGGATATGGAAGTCATTACTATCTTGCATGCTTCATGATCTGGGCATTTTTACATTTTCTGTATGATCATGGAAATATTTAACTAGAACTATGATATCATGCAAAAGACACTACATGGAGAATAATATTTCAAATAATTTCAAATATCACAACATACTCTTTTTATCCAGTGGATTACTCCTAAGCTAATAAATGAGTAAATAATACAATGAACTCCAGAACATTTAATTCTTCTACACTAGAAAAATCTGTATTGTTAATTCAATGTCATATAATTAAGCCAATTCCTTATAAGATAAGTAAATAAAATCTGTCAAAAGATAAAAATAGATCAAAGGCCACTTTAGATTAGAAGTTTCAGTCACATATAATCAGCTCCTTATCTTCTCAGAATCACAGAATTATTAAGGTTGGAAAAGACATCTAAAATTGTTTAGTCCAACCATCCACCTGTCCCCAATATTGTCCACTAAACTATGTCCCCCAATACAGCACCAAATGTTCCTTGAACACCACCAGGGACAGTGACTCCACCGCCTCCCTGGGCAGCCCATTACACTGCCTGACCACTCTTTCAGAGAAGTTTCTCTTAATATCCAGCCTGAATCTCCCCTGGTGCAACTTGAGGCCACCCCCTCTTGTCCTTTCACTAGTTTTGCAGGAATTAGGTCAACCTCACCACAGCCTCCCTTCAGGTAGCTGTAGAGAGCAATAAGGTCACCCCTGAGCCCTCTCTTCTCCAGACTAAAAAACCTCACTTCCATCAGCTGCTCCTCACAAGGCTTGTGCTCCAGTCCCCTCAGCAGCTTCATTGCCCTTCTCTGGACACTCTCCAGGGCCTCAATGTAAGGCTTCTTGTAATAGAGAGTACTTTGACAAACAAGATGCTGCAAAGACCCATTAAAAGTTTTTCAGAGCTCTGAAGTATTAAGTCAAGTCAGTTCTGGCATGAACCACAATCACTAACACCCATTCTCTATCAGTACTACTTTCCCTTCTCAAGGACTGACTATTCAAAATCCCTTCCACAGCAAAAGCTGTCATTACTCAGATTCATTTCTTCTTAGCAGAAGAACAGAAAAAGTGATAAAGAATTAAGATAGATGTGCAGAAAACTATTCTGCAGATGCTGATCTTTCTGTCTTAATGGACAATTTCTTTGAGGAAATTATATATACTATGCTGGCATGTATTTTTTTTATTTGTACTTTTACCATCTATAACTTCACAGTTCTTCCTGTTTCATCTCAGTGACTCCTCATTCCCAACTGTTCCAAGTGAGTTTATTTGAGAGCAAGAGAGGACAGACAGCAGAAAAAAAATCAGCCTGTGAGGAAGTGCAGAAACATGATCTGAAAATATGATTCAAACTGCCAGAATGATTTATATTTTTGAGCTTTCTCTCATCTTGTACTCATCAAGACTCCTCTTGCCTGTAGTCTTGGAGTCAGCAACATCACTTCTCCTGACTCTACCTTTGGGTCTTTTACCTTTTTGCCTCATCCTTCTGAAGTCTTGCCTTGCTCTTTTTTCACTCATACTCTCTATTTTTCCTTCTTCATCAGCCACAGGCCATCTTAGTGACTTTGTTCTTCACCAACTTTGACTTGAAAGTAAAAAGATGACATGAGTAGCCACTTCACATCATCAAAAGCTCTGTTCAACTCGGTGATCATTTCCCTCCATACATACAAAAAAACACCCCATCCCTGCAGAAAACCAATCATGCAAATTTTCTTAGTGTTTTCAGGTAAAAATTAGAAAATAAGATCATATTTTTTTTCAAACTCAATTTTCCCAATGTTTATCTAAGTACTGTATTTCTTTTTTAGTAAACGAGGAAGACAGAGATTAAGAAAAATTCCATTCTAAGTATGTGATTTTCAGACCTTGTCTACAGATATAACCCAAGTCAACATACAGAAAAACAAAATTAAAATTCAGGTCTGCTCTGAGAATGATACAGGAAGACAGAAAACTCGGCCAAAAGAATTCTTCCTAAATCACCTTTTAAAATTTTGGTTGGTTTAAACATTTATATCAGAATGATATATCACAACTTGTATGCTGAGGAACCACTGCATTCCAAATAGAGTGGAAAAATGCCACCTTAAGGACTGACTTTTTAAATTTTCTATGGTTCACTATCCTGATTTAATCCAATACTCAAAGCATGAAACTCATCAATTTGCCCATTCTCCTCTCTCCTTATGTCTATCAGATGTCGTACCCTAATGTAAATTCTGATCAAGCATGTTACAGCATAGTTAAAAGTTTGGATGAGTAAACTTTGTTTGTATCAATAATTGGCAGTGTAGGAATTCATATCCTAAAGTAAATCAGTACTTAGATAGAAAGAATCTTCAGAATTCAATATTACTTCCAGTCACTACAGTATTTTAAAGGTACTAGGTTAAAAAAAAAAACAAAACCATCAGAAAGAAAGAAGATAATGTTGGCAAAAATAGACTTTCTTCACTGCTCTGGGCTTCATATAATTTTTGCTTTGTCTCTGAGATATTTTCTTAATGACAGATCTTAAATCTAGTAACTGCTAAGCTGAATCAGCTGTGGCACCAACTCATCACAACAACACATCTAGCAGGCAGTTAAATAGCTTACACAGGTTTTATATAATGTAACATTCATATACACATATAGATATATTTCTGGTATATATTTGATTACCAACATAGATAAAAACCCAGTTTTTACTGGAAAGGATCATCTACATACATTCTTTATGATATAAAATTGTATGTGTTTTCCAGGAGCTACCTCACTTCTTGAACAGCGCTGCAATGAAAGCTATATATTGTAATCTGATTGCTCAGCACTCAGATGCTTGCATTATTCTGGCTTGAAAAAATGTTACCATCTGTGCTGAATAAGGTTGTAACTGCATACTAGCTAGTAGAAGAAGGTAGGAAGTGATTTTTACTTTTTTGCTGGTTTTGTGTTTTTTTTTTTTTGCTTTGCTTAAGTCCAGCTAAAAGAATCTTCTTGGATCTCTTTGGATTAAAGAATTTTCCCTGACACTGTAATAACAGATATCTGGACCAATTCATACTGTAATATTTTTCTAGTGTTCATGGAACAGTTATTTTATCCATGAAATCATGACACAGTACATGCAACGCATCCAGCTTATCTAATCTTTTATAGGTGAGCTGATGCAGCAAACCCTCAGCACTAATACACAGTCTCAAGTAGTGTGTTCTGACAAGACAGAAACCAGTAGAAGCTGACACTTTTGCCTACAATGTCTCTTCTGACTTAGATTTTACTCAGGAAAAAATATTAGGGTTAGGACTCCATCTGAACATTTCATGCCTCTGCTTTCAGCATGTTGGTCTGGATGAGGGGGAGCAGAGTAACTAGTATCCTACCCTCCGTAAATAACATTCTAAATTCTTGGTCAGTTGATGAAGGAATAATGGACCTGCAAAAGATCCATTTTGCCTTGAAAGGGATACCTATACTCCAACAAGTTGCATAACTGAAGGGGACAAGTTCTTTTATAGGTTTGCCAGTTACTACCCCCCATTGAGAGTACAGGTGACAGATGCAAATGGAACTCCCATCTACCGAGCACCCTGTTCAGAATGATCTCCCACTAAAAGACCAAAATAGAGGATGATGGGGCATTAAATTTGTGCTGCTAGAAAGCTGACAAGAAAAAGAGTCTTTGTAGTCTTTTTAGAGAACAGTGTCTACGTAACACCAGTTTTACATGAGTATCTTTAACTTCAATCTTGGAATACACCAAGTGAGAGAAATTTTGTCTGCATCATCAGTGCCATCAGGCAGGGAGGATCACACATTATCATGGAAACAGAATTGGCAGGAAAGGTCGAGCCAGATATCTTACTGGGAGAAATCCATACGATTGTGGGACCCTATATAATTGTGATTTGTTGATGTCGTTGGTGATGGATATAAATAAAAATGAAAGAAGGAGTACACTTCAGAAAAGGGAGGAAAATTCACATTTCTCTTCCTGATTCGGTACCAAACTAACACTGATGCACCTATCATCTGATCTCCCTGTGCTCTGGCACTGACATGATCTTGGGTGATAAAACCATGGGGATAGAAGAGAGAAACTTTTGCATATAAAACCTTCCCAGAAAAGACAGCTGTGAGAGAAATTGCAAGAAGATCTAAGAGTGTCAGTAGTATATTAAGTCTATCTTAGATGCAAGGAGTTGTTAAGGGTTTGCTCCACAACAGTTCTGGTATCTCTAGGAAAAAAAGAGAAAAAGAGGAAAGAGGAAAAAGAGGAAAAAAAAATAGAGAAAATAGAGAAAAAAGAAGAGAAAGACGAAACCTGAAGATGCCCTTATTTCTTTTAGTAAGGTCCTCATCTCTTTAATCAGTCATCCCATCTCTTTTCCCACAGTATGCAGCTGCATACATTTTATTTCTAAATGCAGGCCCGTGTTTTGATTGTTCTGTATTTTCCACCCTAGGTTTCTTGACTAATTCCTTGAGATGAATATTTTTATGGCTATTGCATCTCCTGGTAACAAAATTTGCTCTGATATCTAAAGTCTTTTACAACTCAGAGAGTGGGAAATTATTGGACTTCACATTTTCTGGCTAAACTACAAGTCATGAACACTTAATGTAATAATCCTTTAAATCTGTAAAAGTATTTAATGCTCCTAATAAAGAGCTGAAAACTAGTTTCATTACAGTGGTATTGAGTTTTCTTTCCCATTTGTGTAGCTGAAATTATCACTCACTCAGGTTTCCTGGTATCCTACTACAGGTATTCATTGCTTCAGTGTTAGGGAGACCTACAGACAGATAACAACTAGAGAAAAACTATCTCTATAGTGTATAAATAAAGAAAAAAGAAATAGGCCAAATGTTCTTCAAAAGGACTAAAAAATACTTCTTATACAAGAAGCTTTTTGAGCTTCATAGTTGTCATGACAGAACAATACAGAACTGTAAATACCAGCTGCCCCTGAGTTATAGCCCATGGTTCTGCTGTCATGCAAGGTGAGGCTGCAACACTTGATGTTACTGTAGTGGGGTTAAAACATTTTGTTAGGCGTGAGCTCATTCAGAAACAATTTTTACTGCAATGTCTGTGGATTACAATACAAGAGCATTTAAAGGAATACAGTCTTGAGGATCTGAAGAAGCAGAATGTGAGTGGCATAGGACTGAGGTGAGGTATTGTCAGTGACTTGTTGCAGATTTTAATATGTGTTGCATTAGAATAACCAGGTCATTCATTTTAATATTTTTAAATGTGCTGAGACATATCTTAATACAACACTTTAGCTATAACAAATGACTACTTTCCTCATGTCATACATTACTGATTACTTCTTTAAGGCAAAAGACGCAAGTTCTTCAATTCTTTAAAACATACCATATAAGTATATTTATCAGCCATAACAAATTATAGGAACCTCTTCTGAAGCAGCACTGTTTAATCAGTTACCGCATAAGCCATACCTCTCTACTGGCTCTCATGTTACTGCCATGTGAAATTTTTAGAGAGAATACTTCTACTGAAATATTGATATGAGACAGATGATCACAGTGATAACAGGTGCTAGAAAATCATCTTCTCCCTCTGAATACAATTCTTCTTTCTAAGCTTCTTCTGATTGCCTTTCATTCTTCACCTTTATCTGACAACTGGTCGGCATGACTATGTATATCAGCACTCACCTAAAACTCAGTGAAGTCATGGTACTCCTACTTTAGCTGAAGTGACCAGCAGATCAGAAGTAACATGGGTAAACATAAAAACATCAAGGGATCCTTTACTTAAATGCAGACTCCTAGCACATGATCTGCAAACAGAACTGAAGAATTGCAAGTAAAGGAAGTAAAGCGTAGCACCCTGCAAAGGAGATTATACACTCACTTGTATTTATTGCTGGTGGCAAGGATACAGCTAATTCATCAAGAACACAATGGAGCAGGCATCCTCACAACCCCTTTGGCTTACAATCTTTCCCATGTATTCCAAAGGTTCTTCAGTGTCCCTACACCAAAGAAGAGCTGGAAAATTAGAGAAGTGGTCAGTGCTGATGAAAAGATTCTAGAGCTGACTGATGGGCTGGTTGCAGCACCTACATATAAGCAGGTCATCCTGCCACAGACTGAGCTACGAGGACTACATCTAATAAGCCACAGGTGTTTCTATTCTTTCACGTCTTCAAATTGTTCCTTTCTCACATTAACGTGGCAGGCCTTTGCATCTGCAAGTGCATGTTGCTCTCTCAAATATTAACTGGTCAGAATTGCTGCCCTGAAACAATGGGCTGTCTGAACAAATAAATACAAAGTGCCTGACCAGAAATTACCCAGGAGGCTGATGACAGGACTCAGGTTAAACCAACTCCTCACCACAGCCCCATCCACTATATTATTCTGCCTCCTGTGATCAGGGTTACCAGCAGCTCATCCATTTAAAATGAAATGCTATGCATGTACCAAATTTCCAAAGTGCAGACTATACAGTCTTTAGTGTCTTTACATACACTTCCCTCTAGCGTTAAAAGAGAGCAACTGAACATACTCCCTGGAGCAATTAGCTTGCCTTCATTCATACACTTATTGTGAATGCCAGATTTCTCTCTACAGTGAAATAACATCAAAATAAATAATGCCTCAAGCATCACAGAAGAAAAATATTAAAATAAATATACTATCCTTCACTGTCTTTCCTGAGCTAGTTCAAGAAGTTGCGGGAAGCAATACAAACTCAAGGTAAAAGATTCAGAGACATAACATATTCATTAAATTCTGTCAGGAATTTGTGCACCGCAGTTGTGTATTAATATTGGACCTGACTTTCAATCATCAGCTAAAGGCAGCACTACTGATACAAAGAGTATTCCTAAAGTAGAATCTGTTTGTGTATGAAGATAAGTAAGGATTTGCTGACAAGAAATGCCTTCAGCAGAATAACCTTGGCAAGCCAAATATAAAGGACATCCTTTGCAAGTCTCTTATTCTAGTGATGGTCAAAGAGGACACTGAATTTGATAAGCCATATGTTGGCTTCAAATTTGAGACATCATAAGATAGTCATGCTAACCTATAAATATGAAGTGAAAAATAATTGCTAACCAAAGACTGAATTCAGAACGAGATGTGAATATTATGAATAGAGCACTTGAGCTAAAAGAGCCTCTCTCTGAGCAAAGTCAAATTTTCTGATGGCTTAGCAAAATTCATCTAACACATTCTAAATTTTCTCAATAAAAAAAACCAAAAACATTGTTTGAATGAATCACTGAGATCATACTGATCCCTTCCTGCATTCATTTCTACTTGGGAAAGGTTAACAAGCACAAAAAAGTATCAGCTCAGATGCTCTAATCCTTATGCAGTGTTCTATATTTTTACATATTAATAATAATAAAGAAGCTCTACTTAAACACTTTTAAGTGTGTGTTCTCCATGTTAAGGTCAATGTGAAGTGTCCAGTGTTCTTCTCTTCATATTCAGGGCTTCCATTTCTTTTTGGATTTCCTGTTATCTTGAATCCCTGCAGACAAATATGTTGATGTAAAATAATGCAAAATATTACCAAGTTAGTGCTAGCTCCATCCACCTCTTAGAGCTCTAAATGCCCAACAAAGAACAAAGGCACATGAGATTTAACATTAAGTGTTCACACAATTGTTTTCCTTATGTATTCAGGAATCTGAAAGCAACTGTTGAGTAATGCAGTCACGGGGAAAGATCTCTGGCATGTATTGAACTGATAAGGCCATAGTCCTGCAATTCCTACTGCATGGATGCTTTGATTCCATCTTTGAGACATTGGAAAGTCACACAAATACCATTTAACTGACAATTTAGACTAGGCAAAGAAAGATCCAAGTTCAGGTCCTAAGCTTATATAATTTACCTGATTTTAAAAGCTGAAATGATAAATAACTTTATTTCGTCTGGGCCATAATTGTTCAAGTGAAAATGTGTTTAAAAAGATTGAAAACAAACCAGAAATTGAGGTCACTAGAGGACTAGGATAAAATCAGAAAATATTTCTCATGAAAATCAGGGAGAGAATCCCAGACTTCAAAGTACTGAGATCAACATCTGCTGCCATTTAATTTCTTTTTAAAGAAAAAAATCACAAAGCACAACAAACTGAAGTTAAATCTTGGATTCCAGTCACTCATCTGGATTTTTGTTTTGACCATCAAGTCAAAGTACATACCAGGGCTGTAGCCACACAATTTCTTGTGCTTCTACCTTTCCTACACCCCAGCACATCTCTAGAGACTTCATCAGTAATTGGAAATTCCAAACAGTTAAAAATGCAGATTTTGTTTCTGTGAAACAAAAGAGCATGAGAAATTCATATGATACATTTGTGCTTCTATATACATATAAATTGTATAAATTAATGTATATTTGTATAAATTAAAGTGGAAAACAACTAGCTGCCTAAAAGATATACTGTTCTTAGATGGAGGGAAATGGAGATGTTCACTTCTAGACACCTTCATGAATTCTGCCTAAAAATGCTACTCTCATTTCATAGTTTTCTCCCCTTATACAAATTATATGGCAATTTACTCCAGGAGTAATTCTCTTCAGAGGAGCATTACTTGGAGGAAAGCCCTCAGCAATATGATGCAAGGCAAAACCTACTGGCCTACTGCATATACACATTAACAGTTTGCGAGGAAAACTGCTGTTGACAGTTCTCCTGCATAGCTGAAGGCTCTGATTTGTTCCACAGTTAAACAGAAGACTCTGGATGGGCCCTACTTGAAGTTGACTAACAATTACATATCCCACTCTTGCGAGCCATACTTGTCTCTGTGTAGTCAGTAAGTAAAAAGTTTGTTCTTACCTTAGGGGGGATTTGGGGGTCTAAACTGTTGTTTTCAGACGTCTAAAAAATATTTGAATAGAAACAAAGACAGGAAAGATCTTTCTACAACACTCTGCTCATGCTGTCAGTTAGAAGGCTTATAACACAGATTTTATTTTTGATCATTCAGTATGACAAACAGACAGCATTGCCTTGTTCATACAATTATTGCTTAGATTCATTGTAGGTGTTCTCCAGATAATGGCAATAACTTCAGCCTTCTCTGCATCTACTTTTGTTTTATGTGATATATATACTCTGAATTTCTAATTTGTGAACTTCCGCAAACAACTGGGACTCCAGTTTTTTTTTTTGATGCAGTTCAGACAAGTTGATTTTTGCTTTGTTTAATTTGAGTTCAGGAGAGATTGAAAGAAGACAGCTGTCAGTTTGTTTTTATCAAACTTACTCAGATCGTGTCATCTGCTGCATTTTGCTTAAGACATTAGTATGCTTAAAGTAAGGGATGCTCCTGGGTAACAGAGTATAAAAGTAGGTCAATACAGAAAGACATCCTCTAAGTGACAGTTTTATGACTTAAAGCAATAGCACATCACAGGCTACTTTTTTTTTTTTTAAATTCTAGTATTGAATTTATAAAGTAAAGATAGGAAATTAATATGTGACCCCATGGAATTTAGTACCAGTAAGTTCTCTTCATTCAGATTTGCCAACAGAAACTCAGGTTTAGCTGATATATTTTCTAAAAGTTCAGAGTTGGAAGGATTGCATCTGTATTATATCTTCTTTCCTCTTAAGGCAAGTTCTTGAATGATACTGATGACAGTATGTTGAAAATGACAAATTTAACTATCTCTGCAAAACTTGTCAGAAGCACAAACTGTTGTGTAATTAATTAATTAATACAAATTGATGTGGTCACCTGTAGGCATTGGAATAGCAAATATAATGTTCCCAGTTGCTAAGAAGCCTCCAGTGGCTTACGTAATGCATGGGTAAGAGTTAAGGCCAATCGAGAACCAGATGGTTAAATTACCTGTTTAGTAAATAATGTCAAGTTTCATTTCATCTGTTTTCAATTGCTAAAAATTCACAATGTCATCTCTTCTCAGCACCTATGGCTTATTTGGAAGTATTACTAAGGGACTCGATTTTTAATTTGTTGACTGAAATTAAGCATTTTAATTATACATTATGCTATGAAGCCTCTTGGTATTGTTCTTGCTTTCTGCCTGTGACCATGATGAATAATGAATAGTGAATGACAGGCACCAGTCCAAAATTTTAATCACTAGCAGAAAAATAACACTGAAATGTTCTAGGGATTCACAGACATTTGCATACAATAGACTGTAGTTACAGTGACATTTATGCACAACGGACCACCTAACCCCACTCAACGCCACCAGTTTAGGGTACCCCCAGGTCATACAACTAACCTGCAGTCTCTGCTGCTTCTCGGGAGAAGTGTGTTCCCTGATATTTCTAGAAAGTGTTACTCTGACCAATTCACCCACCTCTGAGGTTTTTCCAGATCAGTCCATTCTATGAGTGAAAACAACAGTAGTAGAATCTCATTGTTCCTTCAAAATCCTCACAAATAAGAGGTTTTCTTGCACAGTAGCAGAAAATTGAGACCTCAGGAAAGAGCTGTTGTCATTTCTAATGGCTATTTTTTATGTTGCATCTGGGTCATGGAAGTAGCATGATCTGTTCTCTTTCATTATCTGTAGTACTGTAAGTTTTCAGGGCTCCAAATAGAGCTTAATCCCACTGTGCTAGGAATAGTACTGACAGAAAAAACAATCTCTACTTCAGAGCTTACAGTATAAAGAGATAATTCTAAAAAGGAAGGAATGGGGGGAGAAAGGGGGGAAAAGGGGGGAAGGGGAAAGAGGAAGGAAAAAGAGGAAAAGAGGAAAAGAGGGAAAAAAGAAAGAAGAAAAAAAAGAAAAAAAAAGAAAATCCGCTCGCAGGTGTGATTCAGTTAGCTTGGAAAAATGAAGTAACAAATAATCTTAGGAATTTAGGCAACATGAACCTAAGAAAAATTCAAATTCTGAGTTCTTCCGTGACTCACTGAGCAACAGAAGTTGATTTCCATTGTTGGGAAAAAAAAAAAAAAATGTCAGTAATTGGAAGTGGCTTCACTAAGAACTTTAAAAATTGAAAGCTTATGATCTGTATTTGAAGAGTAATAAAAAATATCATTCAACATAGTGTGAAACTTCAAAAAAAGATAATTCATTGGAGCTGGAGCACTCTGGCCATGTGGAGTGCAATATTTCTGGGTACAAGAAAGCCACAGACCACTTACAAAGAGTGAAGAGCAGTCAAAAAAATATCTGTCAAATGCTTTTGGCCAAAGGAAATTGTTTAAACTGGCACTGACACTGATGAATTACATACAGGTTAACACACCGTTCTAATATAATGACCTCCTCAAACTGATCAAGTACAACAACAAAATACACAGAAAATGAAAGAAGGAAAGCATAAGCTTTTTCTCTGAAGAAGAGAAGGAATGGGCAGAACATTATATTGTGAAATCCTGGAGGCTTAGCTTGCCTGCCTGAGGAAAGCAGGAAAAGGGTCTGGAGATAAGAAGCCGGAATAAACCTTCATCAAAAATGCATTGAACTGTGATACGGCAAGAGCTGAAACTCAGAAAATATTAAGAAGCAAAAGTTGACAGAGAAAAGTTTTTCTTGCAAACTGCCCAGTGGTGAGAATGTGTCCCTGCGAACTGAATGTCTACGAAACACAGATGTATTTTTCCTGTAGATTTTTGTGTCTTTTGCTGAATCAGTTTTCTTCATTTTATGTTCTTGTCATTTGATTACTCTAATTAAAATGTAAAGACAAGAATAACTGATCAATAATAAGACTGTAGCAGATAAAATAGATATTTAGCAAAGTCGAGTTTCTTTTGAAAGTGGAGGAGGAGGTCCAATCTGAACAGCCTACGTAGTGAGACTGAAGGACTTGGTGCACAAAATTTTTGCTTAGGCTGCTTCAGTGAAGAACTGCAGAAAATGATGTTGTGAGGGACCTTAGGCAACCACTTCATTTTCCCTCTGCCATACCCCCAAGTTGGGTTCACAACATATAGTCCCTCAGAGAGATTGGCTTAATCTGTTCCTAAGACCCTCAACAAACCATGATTTCATAACCTTCTGACACAGCCTATTGAATTCTTAGCTCTCCTGCATGATAGAGAATTTTAATCAATATGTACGTTAAATTTTATTTCCTCCAGTTTGAACTTCTCGGACCTTGTATTTGTGAAGACCTTACTTTCTTCTGCTTTACAAAAAAGAAAATCACCTTTAAATATCATCACACTGCAGTTGTGTCTCTCAAGCTGGTCTTTTCTGTATATCAAACAGATTTTTCTCCTTCATTCATTACCCACCAGTTGTGCTTTTCTGGTTTTTCGTAGGATTTTCTCCAAAATTTAATCCGAAATCTCCATGCTTCCCTTCACCTGCAGTGCACCAAATGGACACAATATTTCAGCTGAACTGTTATTTACTGCTTATTAGGATGAAAGCAATATTGTGTTCTACAGTATACTTCATATTTATACAGCCTTCTAAAATCTTTTTGTTTCCTGTTGGACTATGAGCCTTTCCCTGTCTTCATTTTGTGCTATTGATTATTCCTACACTCATCTAATATTATTTCCCACTTTTCCTTACTGAATAGACTCCTCCTCTTTAAGAACATTATTCCAATTTGATCAGATCATTTCAATTCTAGACCTCTCAGCCAGAGCGCCTTCAGCCTCTCCCAGCTGCAAGTTGTCTGCAGATTTCATTAGAAAATGCTCAGTTTCTACTTCCAAAACTTCAGTGAAAATATTGAGGGAACTCAGGACAGAGCTTTATGGGACTCTACTCAGTGTGAAAACTTGCCAGTCTGATAGTTAACTATTGATAAATGCTCTCTGATGGCCTAAATCATGTTATTTTAGATAAATCATCAGAGAATAACCAGTGAAGAAAGAATTATTGAGCAGATACTGTGAAAAGAATAATAGCCTAGTGTTTATGTAGATGTAGAGAAAGTTCTACAAAGGAACACCTGCTGTTATTTGTACTGATCTTCTGTAATTCTTGTTTTACATCTCTAGGGTGCCTTACTTGCTTTACATTTAAAAATAAGATGCCATTGAATCAGCGTATTCTTTAATCTATTTGCACCCTGCATATATTTTAACCACATTTATTTGATTAATTATTCTTTCTGATGGGCACAGCTTGGCTGCGAATGAGTTTTTAAGAGTTTTTATCCATTGGCTCTGATGTTATTGTTCTAACATACCTCCCTCCTGCCCCATGGGGTGCAATTCTCACAGGTAACATAGAGGGTGGTAGTAAATCTATGCACTAGGAACTGTTTTTTGTGGGGAGAATGATATCAGCTTAGCCACTACCCTTACCTGACTCCCGAACTCACAAGTGAGTTCTTCTGTCCTGTTGCTGTTTGGCAAACTGGAGAGTGGTGGATTGACACAAAAAGCCTCAGAAGGAACTACTTATCATAAATCCCAAAGTTCAACACTACTAGGTACCGCCATGCTAGCCATTCTCACACAGTCCACTCAAAATGGCAGAATTTTGAACTTCAAAATTTTATCACTATCCATAGGAAAGACCCACAGGAAAATGCAACTCACATAACTTTTTTTTTGAGTATATTTTCCTGTGTGAGGTTTTTGTTTCCCCTGAGAGAGTATTGCTGAACCAGACTGAACAGGATTCAGACTAATGATTTCTACTCAGCTGTTCCTCCATCTCCTTCATATGGCTTCTTTTGCTTCACAATCTGACACAATCTAAGTATTCCTTTTCTATCCATCTGACTCTACTCTTCGAAGACAGTATTGCTGTTCCAGTAACAGATGGGAACTGAAATGCCTATCTGCAAATGGGCTTAGGTGTTACAATGTTGAAAGCTGCAAGTGCCTTAGCAGTGTTCAGGGAACATCAAGCATCTCCAAATAGGACTGACAGGAACTATAGTAAGGAATAAGAGAGCTGCCTAAGATAGCCATTAGGAAATGCTAAAGAGAAAGGTTTACATAAACTTGTACAGTTTAGATATACAATTCCAGTCTCAGGGCAAGAAATCAAATCTCTTCAAGACAAAGTATCTATGTCAGAACAGAAGATCATATCTGAAGCTCTCTCTTCAAGAGATCATCCCATCCTGCAGCTAAGAGGGAGATGCAGATTTGATGCTCCTCTTAACCATGATCCTTTGAGATGACCAGCTGCCATACAGATCCCCAGGACTGTGTGGGTCTGGAAATTTTCATAATTAAAACCCACATTTCCAAGAGTTTACCTGAATGTTTTGCAGCTCACACTCTTAGACTAACATTGAGGCCTGGAGAACTTTATTTTTGTGCCAATGGCACTGCTGTATGTTGGCATTTTCCAAGCCTGTGTGACTAGCCTGAGACCACACAGCATTACCTAAAGGGTTTGAGGTGTGTGTTGTAAGTTCAGCAGCAGTGCGGCATCCTATCTGACATTTGTTAATCAGATAGTTCTTTCAGGTACACTGTAAGAGCTATCAAAAACAGGTATTCCAAATCAGAGAGCAGCTGCAAGGAGCTGCCTATGGCATGGCAGGCCCTATTTCATGTGGCACCAAGGTTTCCTCCAGAAATAAAACCAGAAGAATCTCGCAGGCCTCACTGTGTAAAATTGCTCTTCTCTGCTAGTATTGGTCAGCTTCCAGATGCTTCCACTATAAAGCATATTGACCAACTAGCAAAACATATAGACATGAAACATGATAGTGAATAATACCAGTGTAGTTCACACATGATGAGAATGCGGCATCCCCAGCACATGGCTTCATGTCAGCTACAGAAAGGCAGACCTCTGAAAGCTCCTGTTGGTGATCTGTCTCCAAGTAATTCCTCTCCTTAATTACCAACGTGAAGTGTAGTAAGACATACATAGAAAGTACATCTTGTGTCCAAATAGATTCCTGGTGGCTACACGGAGGTTAAAATTCCTGTTGGCTAATAGCCTCAATTTAATACTGTTAGCAGATGCCTTTATAGTTTTAAAACTCTTTTTATGTTGTCTAAGTAAATGCATTAATTTGGCAACTCTCTACTTAATTTTAAACAGCTTTAACAGAACGCTTACAGTTGAAAACAATCCTTGTCAATGCTACATAAATTGGCTCATTTAAACTGCTATTTTTTGTGAAAGGGGCAATTTGAACAATTACTCTGCACTGAAAACAGCTTTTGTCACTGCTAAATTGAGTCACTTGAACTGTTATTTACATGTACTGTAAAATTTTATTTACTGTTAAAGGACTTTTCAAGAAATTGAATTTTCATTATAACTTCCAGATTTTGTTTGGAGTGAAATGGTTAATTTAGAGCTCTTTATTACACACTTCTAGTCAGCAGCAAAGGAATTAGAAACACTTCCTTAAAAATAAAATGAATCTCTGTCCAGCTTTATTTAGGTAAAAATCGCTGTCATTACTCATTTCTGTTAACAAAAGGACTTTTTTTTTTTTGTAAGATGGAAGAGCCATTTATTGAGTTTTCATCATCTTCCATCTCCAAGCCCAGATTCCCTCAGCACTTTGTAGTCATTTCCAGAAGGCAGCCTTTGTATTCACTGTTTTTGACGGGTTTTTGTTATTGACAGAACTGCTGGGGCAGCTGTAGATTCAGCAATTAATCCCAGACAAGATGCAAAATGTGCAGTGTTCATTAGTGACTAGTTAATCCATTAGGAAAGACAGCCCCAACAGCACTGACATCAGTTGTGTCACTGATACCTTACATCTTCACAGATGAATTCCAGTAGTTGTCAGAAGTGCCAACTTGACAGCTTTGGTGCCTAACATACTATTTGACCAGAAAGCAATATGACATAGGCTGCTTTCCCTGCACTTCTCAGCTGGCTTTGTGGACCAGAGGAAAGCTCAGCCTACATGATGGATTTGTCCTCTGACCACTTGCAAGGTCCTCTGACAGAAGCAGTGAACTTATGCCAGTCATGTGGTGACTGCACTCAGGGACATGATCAAACTAGAAATGGACATCTGATGAGCAGTTATTTTGTCTGACCCTGGGCCTGGAGCTGAATTGGTAATTTGCAAAGAGAAAGGTCTCAATAAAGAAGGGAATTGCAGCAATAGCATTTTAAAATACCAAGTAGACACCCCCCCCTTCCCCCCCCCCCCCCCACCAGTAATGCAAAATGATCATACTTGGATCAATGAAAGAGCCTGTGTTTCATCTGGATTTTAACATCCTTGCACACACCACAGTGTTGGACTTGTTCACCTGTACTAGAAGACAGTGAGAAGAGGCTTTGATTGATGCATGTGTGGATTCTGTGACACCTCTAGATTTCTTTAGATCTGATTTTCTCTGATAATTCTTCAGTCTACCTCCATGCTGTGTAACAAGTTCTTGCCCAATGACATTGTGGATGCACCATCCCTGGAGGCATTCTAGGCCAGGCTGGCTGTGTCTCTGGCAGCCTGGCCTGGTGGTTGGTGACCCTGCACATAGCAGGGGGGTTGAAACTAAATGATCATTGTGGTCCTTTTCAACTCAGGCCATTCTTGCTGTTCACACTCAGTCCTACGTGTACTTTACCCCTCTGCTCCGAATGTGCCAAGAGCTCAATCAGCCTACAGCTGTTCCACCTCTCCTGGTAGTCAGCATACCAGTTTGCTTCCAGCCTGGATATTTCCTGCAGATCCTCACTCTATTTCATTGATTTTCTGATCACACATGCATTCTTTTCATATAATAGGTGCAGCTTGTGGAGGGTATTGTCGAGGCTCTTTGTCCTAATCTGCTTGAGGCTGCTATATCAGGGTTTTGCTGCAAATTAAGTACAAATCTGTGCTTTCTCCAGTTCTGTAGTATGAATGATTCTCTTGTGCTAATAGCAGAACTGTCAGAAGCAGAAGAATCTGTTGTGTTTACTCAACAGCAATGGCAGCAAACTGCTATTATTCTGGATGGTTTTACACTTCTTTAATGCCATTATCTGTTTTGCTACCGGAATACCAAGTGCTTTTCATCTTGGTTCCAAGGATTTCTTTGACCTTCTTTGACATTTCTGTGTTTTTGCAACTGTGGCAGCAGAATACCCAAATGCAAAGTCTTTCTTTCACTTTAATATACAACAGCTTGTTCCTCTCACTTTGTAGGCATTCTGAGACAGGTGTGTTCAATTCATTATTATTTTCCTTCAAGCTTACTCTGCACATTTGGGCATTTTTCATGGGGTCAGACAGTTGTGGTTCTTTGTTTTTAATCTGTGTTTACTTCAAGATCACAACTAATGCCTTGAATTGTAATATCTGTATTAAAAATGTTCTCTTCGTCACCCCAAATTGAAGACATTCTACACCAAACAACAAATATAGCTGGCATGGAAAACTTTCACATTAATTCAGTTCCAGAGTCCTCCTAATTTACAGAAGATATCACACTCCTTTGCAGCCAGTCATGTAGCCCACCTGTATGTCTCAGGTATGTAGACTCCAAGTGCTACTCGTTAAGAAGCAACAGACTGAGCAAGAGAGTAACTTTTATCAAAGCCGACTACAGTGAGGCAGATCTCTAAAGGATGATAAACAAGTTTACAATTTCCAAATGTTTTTTTTAATCAAAAGATTCTTTTATTCTCTTATTTTGATAAAAAGTGAATTGTATTGAACTCTTTCAAGGTGAAAAACCGAAAAACAAAAAATCCATTAAAAACCTGTGCAAGAAGGGAAGCTTACCCTTCTCCCTCAAATGATGCATAAATTCCTGAGGCCACAAGCCTCAAGAAACTCCCCTATTTGCCCTGGTGCTAATTATTATCTATCTATCTCCCCTGTATCGCTCCTTCTGCTCTTAAACAATCACTTAGAAAAGGTATCAGTACTTCCCTACTGAAATCTAGTAACCTGCATTTATGTTTGCTCTGGTCCAGAATGCAGGCAGGGCAAGACCCTCAAACAGCTTCAGCAGCACTGGAGAATGACCTGTAGCTCTTTGCAGATATTCCTTTCCATCCTCTTGATGCTCTGTACTCTTAATACTACCAGAACCATTGCCTGGCATGAGGAAGATGAGAGATCAAGCCATCCTAGGCCATTCCCAGCATAGGATGGATAAAGCTCCCCTAAATATAATATGTGCTTGTATAAGCAAAGACTGGACATACCTGAAAAAAAAGACTGTGAGTGCAGAGGTATTTTTGACACTATCCACTTAGGAGTGCTTAGTTTGTAGATTAATACTACTACAGTATTTAATCATTTCATATACTTAGATGAAATATATTCATTTGGATGAGGCCTCTCAGGGTTTTTGTTTGTTTTTGTATCTTCAGTGAGGTGGTATTTTAGCTTTTTTAGGATTAATTTCAATCTTGGCACTTAAGCATAAAGAATTTGTCAAACTGCATTTCAAAGAGCAGATAGCTGAGAGCTTGGAAATGAAGGACATTGATTATTCAGTGGTTTATCTATGAGCATCTTCATTGGAAGCATCTATATTTGGAAGCCACTTTAGTTAAACAGGTAATCCAAGAATATACTGGAAAACTCAAATAGGGACTGAAAAGACCAAAGTAAAGGGCAAAGAAGCTACAGGAATAGAAGTCCTCTCTCTGTCCTTGTCATAGCCTACTTAAATGGTAAATGCTTTTACATCTGCATGAATGGATTTTAATTAAATGTATTCATAAATAGAATACTGAGATGACACATCTTGTTGCAAACACAATCTGTCAGCAAATAGCATCTGGAAGAGATGGTGCTCTGTCAGCTAAAGCAGTTCAAGGAAGCCTCAGATCATTCCTATGTGAAGGCAAGAAGAACATTACCTCCACTATCTGAAGGGGTCTATATGGTCCTATATTTCTCCATGTTGCACAGAACAGAATCTCTGATCATACAGCCAGGTTGACTGTGCTGCATTCTGGTAACAAATCTCTGATATCCTGTGATTATACCTACCTGAGAAATCATCCATCAGCAACCACCAGCTGAGGTAGGAAGCCTATCTTCCATTCATCATGTGCTAGACATGGTTAATTAAAGGAGACACAGATAGATATCAACATTAAAATAAGGTGTCCATCTGGTGTGGTCCTGCTTGCATTTTTGCATCATGGACACCTGTTAAAGAATAGGATCACTCTGAATAATAAATGTGAACAAATGAAGAGACAGCACATTGTGTTCCAGTGGCTGTGTTCCAGTACCAGCACTGACTGCCACACTGCACACACACAGCCACCTGCCATGCATGATGGGGGTGTTTTAAGTTGTGCCAAAAAACAACCCATTTTCTACATTGTTGGTGTGTTTTTTTTAATCATTCTTCCATGCAATAATATTTTTTTTGTCTGACCACTTGGAATTCTCTCAAGCATCTAATATCAAACAATGCAGGTCATTCACTGCTAAGCACAAATGGTTATAGCTGTTCCCCTCGGTACCTGGTTTGATCTACAGTGCACATTACCCCAGCAGATCTTGCAGACCAAGACCTCTGAGCCCAGCTGTCATGCAGTAATGGCACTCACCATATCTGCATGGATATAGGAGAGGAGGGGGAAAAAAAGCACATAAACCTGGGCCAAGCAGAGATCTGGCAGTTTTGTTCATAAAACGGTGAGAAATAAACAGTGACACAAAGGTTTTCAAGATTACTTCACAATAAAACTGCACCATTTGGTGGGTGTATTTAATTAATTCTAAGTGACACAGGCAGTAGTTATACATTTTCCAGAAGAGAGCTATTTACTAGGTACACCAGCTGTTACGCATTATGCTAATTTTGAGGGGGAGTTGCCTAGATTCACCACTGTATTCCTCTATTCGTTAAGACCAAGCAAAGTCCTTCCTGAAGGCCTTCTGAAACTTTCATCGGTTCCACTCTTCCTAAGTGAAGACAGTGAATTTCCTTGCTGTGTTTTTACCTTTTCTTAACAATAATCACTCACTCCTAAACTCTTTGGGCTTTTCCTTGTGTTTCAAAATTCTTTGTCCGTCTTTCCTAATGAAACAAAAACAAAGGAAACATTTGCTGTGTATGCCATGCATCCAAGCCTTGAAAAGATTGCTGTTTTCAGAAGCATGTACAGATTAATAAATGGCAAAGCCAGAGAAACAGGGATGGAAGATCTCATTCTGTCATCAGTGTCAGGAGAGAAATAAAGTAATTCCACAGATTTAAATCTCTTTTAATTAAGACCATTTCTTAACAGTTATAATGACTGACCCTTAGCACTTTGCAAGGCTTTTATTACCCATCAGAAGTGTGGCTAAGTATCCATAACATTACCTAGAATCTAAAGTACTTTCAGCTGATTTCTCTGTAGCTCAGAAGGAGCGTATTCTTTAAGAAGTAGGAAGCAAAAATAGCAACCTTGAGAAGCATTACATGAGCATGGCTATGTGTAGTTACGCTGTATGCATCCTCACAGTGGAACTTAATGCTAGAGTAAAATGCAGAAGTATGTGCTATAACTTTGACAGACGTTACTATTCAGACGCTGCATTGCAAAGATCATGAAACTACTGAAAAAAAAAATGGTGAAACCACATGAAACTGCTGAATTCAACAGTATTGAATACAAAGGCAGTATTTATGAAAAATGAGCCACAGAATGTGCATTCTTATCTTGAGTTATCTAGGCACATCCCTGGGCAACTGGTATCTTTCTATATTCTTTATTCATCAGGTGAGCTGCCAGTTAGGTGCCTGGCTCCCATTAAGGATTGCTAAACAGCACATGTGATATTCTTTCATGAAAACATTTCAGTAAACAGAGTTTCAATAGAGAGGTTATTTTCCACAAATTTTACATTTCTCCAGTAGCCCTAGATTTGAAACCATGCTCCTGTTTCATTAAGGCACAGGCATAAAAGGAAGTTGGACAAAGTTCTCCAGGCTATGGGATGAACAGAAAAATAGAAAACCTCACTGAGCTTGGGAGTATGAGTAGGTTTGGTCTTGGCTGGAGATACAAGTATGGTAGGAGGGATCTTGGTTCCTTAATGTATAGAAAACTACACAAGCTCCATGCAAGGCACTGTCACTTCCATTTCAAATGTGGAGAACATAGACACAGCGTTCATAACTGGATTATAGCCCACCCTGAGTTTCTGTCCAAACTAAATCCTTCTTACAGTCAAACAACTGTCCATATAACTATAGCTTGAGCTATGCCAAAAACATTCCCACTTCCCTCAAATGCACAGTGCATGAAGAGGATTGCTCTGAACACTTACCAAAAGCAATTTAGCATAAACTAGAAGCCTATGTCTCTCCGCTTCTCACTATGTACAAAGAAAAGTAGTAGTACTTGTGCCCACGAGGCTAAGCAGGAAGTGACAGAGCCAGTCAGCTGCAGGCACCAAGCATCCTGCAGACATTCACTGATGACAAACCATGGCAGAGCTGTGGCCCATCGTCCTGCATGGCTGCCTCCTATCAAGGAACCCCTCCTGAGCAAACAAGGCCTGAACCCATGCTGCCTTTAGCTATAAAGAGTATCTGCCTTAGCTTCCCAGCCTGGAGCTGCTACCCAGCTATTGCAAGACAAAGCATTCCTGGTGTGAACACATCTCCTTGCTTGGTTTGGACCATCAGAAAAATGGGGAACATAAGGTTTAAGTGGAGAGAATGTCAACTCGATTGTCTGGCTTTCACCTAGAGGGTTACTTTCTCATAAGATGATGGCAAAGTCACACAATATCTTTTACTCCTTGAGTTATTTCTGCTTTTGTCCTACCAATGTAACATTCATAAACACTCATACAAGTAGCTATGAATCTGACCTGCAAGCATAGGCATGAAAATACCTCATACATCCAATTAGTTCTGCCTGATCGTTGCAAAATGACTTTACTTGACACAATGCAATATTTCATTAGTTGCATACTTGAAGTAGTAGGGTTTGAGACTCCTTCAGAGCTTATTAAAAATCAAATAAAAATTAACATAAGAAACACAGAATTGTTTGACTTGGAAGGGACCCTTAAAGGCCATCTAGTCCAACCCCCCGCAATGAACAGGGACACCTACAGCTACATCAGGTTTCTCAAAGTCCCTCCTGCCTGACCCTGAGTATCTCCATGGATGGGGCATCCACTGTCTCTCTAGGTAACCTATGCTAGTGTCTCACCAACCTTACCATAAGAATCTTCTTCCCTACATCCAGTCCAAATCTCCATTCTTTAAGCCTGAAACCATTCCCCCATATCCTGTCACAGCAGGCCCTGCTAAAGAGTCTGTACCCCTCTTTCTTATAGCCCTGCTTTAAACACCAGACTGTAACTGCATAAAGCTTAATGCACATATACTGCACACTGTAAAAACCAGCTTCCATAGTGGAGCGCTCATTGACTGTGCCGAAGCAAGAAGTAGTAAAATTAACTACTTAGAACTAATTCATATCTGAAATAGGATATGTCTGATATCCCATAAGTAGTCAAAATCTTTTTAACACAGTTTTATAGATGTTGAAATAATAATTCTAAAGAGACTGAAGAATCCACTTCAAAAAGCTAATTAGGTTATTTAGATGTTTAAGTTGAGCATTTGTTTAATTCTTTTTGCTACTAGAATAGTGGTGTTTCTCAGATCAATTTAGTCTCAACTAACTGTATGCATGAGACTATTAATGTCCTTGCAACATGAACCTGAAAGTGTAATTGCTTCTTTCCCTTATTCTTTTCAGCTTTTAAAATGAAAGCACCCCTACAGTCTCCTATAAACAAAATTCCATAGACCTGAGGGTCATTTTTTCCATCCCAATCTGCTCTGCTGACTGCAAAGTTTCACCCAGAACCAACAGGAAAGATGCAGTTTTCAAAAAACGGAATCCAGTCAGTGAATGATAATAGGTCTCTGTTTCTGTGCAGAACAACCAGCAACAACACAGTGATCCGATGGCATCAGAGAAGCCTCAGATCTGCAAGCAACAATCCATCAGTGATCAGGTAAAAGCTCTAGCTTGCATGATTTAAGTTTTACTATATTAGCAGCTTTTCTAGAACTAATGGATTAAAAACTGCTTTTCCTACCTGTGGTTTAGTTTTCCTACCAAAAGGGTTACTCTCATAAATAGACACATGAAGGAAAGCTTCCATTCCTTCTTTCCAGACTGCCGTAGCCTTGCTTTCTTCCCTTTTCCACACAGTAGAGAGGAGAGGAATTAAGATCTTTCAGAATCTATATTGGCTTTATTTTCCTCTTCATATTCTATATTGCAGCAGAAAGAAGCACAGTTTGCTATTAGAAAAGGATGCTCTCCTTTTAACCTACAGATGTAATATCTCTTAAGAAACAGGTCTTTTATACAACAGTATCTGACCTGGCTTGTTATAAACTGCACTGAAGAGATTGTTGAGAGGAAAGCCACTTCGATAAAGCAAATAGTTACTTTTCTTATGAACAGTGATATTAAACAAAAAAAAAAAAAAACCCAAAAAAAAACCAGTCAGTTCTGACTACTGCCAAGGAGAGCAGATGGATACCCAGCCACTACAGAAATGTAAAGCTGTAAAGTATAACTTCCTGGGAAAATCCTGAACCCTGTCTGAAATGGAGTTTGGTTAGTTTGCATAATAAAGTTGGTATGTTTTATCTTTGATGTTCACTTACAAGGGCTTCCCTGAAGGTAATGCCTCCTGTTTTATTATGTCGGCCCAAAACACAATATTCTCAGAGAAGAGAGGAAAGTTAATTTCTCACTCATGAGACAAAGATATTCTATTCTGTCTGCTGGTACTTTGCTACCTGCTCACTTGGACCAATGGTTTTTGTTGTAACCTCTATCTCAGTTGTAGCTAAGCAGTGTCTCTGCTTGTTCCCTGTTAAGGAAGGTTGTATGATCCCAACCATCAGCAAACTCCAACCTGTGGTTCTGAGCTGATCAGTTTCTGTCCTCAGTCACCACTGACCCTGGGCAGATTGGAAACAATAAAATAAAGAGTGTGTTTTATAACCATTTCTTATTTTAAAATGTAATAAATGGCAAGTTGATATTTTGGAGTTCAGAAAGGGTTGCTTTATATTTTGTACTTATGTCTTCCTTTCTTGGTTTCAAAGTGAAGTATAACGGAATTGACCCAGATTTGGAAAGATGAAAGCAAAACAAAAAACAGTGGTGTGTACTCTATCTACTGAATTGGATTTCAAGTAACTGGAAAAACAGGAGGAAACAAGCCCTTTTTTCTAAAATTCTCTGAAATATTCTTCCTCAGTGTTAGATTTTGTGAATTAATTCTAAGTAACACTTGAACGAGATGTTCCACTTCTATGCACACAGACTGGTACACAGATTCAGGAAAAAGGGGACAAGAAGGGACTTTAATGGAAGCCAAAATTTTTGTAATATTTCTGGTACTGATAGACGGGCTGATCTTATCTCATAGTCTGTTCACTTCTTTTACCCATGTGAAGAATGTTTCCCCCAGTTAATTAGCTTCAGAAAACGGGAAACGCTTTCTAATATACATGAAAGAAAAACTGAAGATGTTTCTCAGATGGAAGCTTCTCAGATTCTCTGATGTCTCTTAGTTATTGGCAACTTCTCCATTTTCCGTTTTAGAACAATTCTATGTCTTCCCACCCACAGCAAAGAATTGGTCTCATTTTGACAAAGGTTATTAAAGACATTTTGGAAGAAATCCTGTCCGTATTGAAGTCAGCAGGCATTTTGCCAGTGATTTAAGCAATGTCAGGATATTACCTGGCTGCCTGTAACGCCCAGAGCTTTACAGTAAAATTAAACACATTCATTTCTCCCATCAGAGATAAATCTGCTCGCTATTTAATAGCCTGGTTTTTGGACCATGCAGAGGCTTAGCCTTTGAATTAAAGTTCCTTGTAACAGAGAGAGATTCATGTTTTTAAAGGCCCATCCACAACACACTATTTGTGGAGTTTACCTTACAAGTTTTCACTGAACTGTTGGAAGTCACTGACAGTTACACAGTCAATCAGTTGCAGTACAGCACTGGGTTCTGCTGGGTTTCATTGCATATGAGCACTGGGAAAGAATATAAGCAATTGGAAACAAACTGGAAGTCAAATCTACACTTATTATTTATTTTTTTTACCTATATCCCCATTCTTATTGTTTTTATTTACCACTCTAGGGTTTATTATTTGTCACTAATTTCTTGTAACACATTGGGAATACATATGTACTGGTCTCCCAAATTGTAATAATGACATAGTTGTCATTATTATTCCTGATAATACATATTTTTATTTCTGGAGAGATTGCCAAGTAGAGGCAAGTGGAAAATACTTGATCAGAAAGAAAATTCTTCTAAGATAGCTGAGTTCCTTCATGTTACTATCTGCAAACCTGACTCAGAGCCCCATTATGTTAGATACTATACATGCAGAAAACAGAGTGCTAAGGTGATCTTACAGTATAAAGCTGAATGGCTGCGTGGAATGTTCACCAGCATACATTATTCAGCACCAGAGTGACTACTCATCCCAGCTAAAACCTCACATGTACTCCCATGCCCATGCTCAGAAAAGACTACTGTATCTTGTACATGTATACATGTATAGATACATCACCCATTGGGCCCATCTGTACAGGTGGGCAGTTGTTGCTATACCATACGTTCAGATATTCTGAACTTTAGTGTGCATGCAACGCAACCATCCTGTGCACATCTAGGTACCTGCCGTGATGGAGACTCCTCCAGATGTATTGTGCCCAAGGCCCACAAGGAACTGTGAAGAACTAGAAGTCCCATTTTCATTGTTATTATCCAATTCAACTCAGATAGGAACAGACTTTACATTCTGTTCTATCCAAAAACCACAGGGTGACAGAGGATGTAGTGTGTACTCCAGCCCACTGCCAATCAGAGACCTGTAAAGACTGCAGGGGTTGGGGGGAGGAAGGAAATAAAAGGAAAAAAAGTAGCCACACATCTTAACAGAGATTTATGCTGTTTTAAATAAATTTATCTTGTTGCTATACCTGAAATTCATCTCAAGTTCTTTCACAAGCACAAAGGCAGTGGCAAATCTCACTATCATTCTCAGGGGAGAGTGATGGAGGTACATCAGCTGGTGGCAAACAGAACAAGTGAATGATTCTGGAAAACCAATTCATCTTTCTGTCACTCTGCCCTCCTAGCTTGCAAATATATAGCTGTAGGTTCTAACCTCAAAGCTGATTGCATTATCAAGAGAAGGATGAAGTCTGTTTTACACAACTACTGGATCTGAGCAGGTAAGAATATATCTAAACATCTTAGTTTATTTTTCTCTTACTGAAAGGAAAACAACACACAAATAATAGTGTTTACTAGGTTTGGTATGGTACTTTTGTCTGGAGAATTTCTTCAGATTAAGTTTTGCCGCACATGTTTTGAAACATTCATCCTCTAATAGACAGCTGAAAAGAAAATGATTTTAACAAGCAATAAAACTGGCACTTCATTGATTCACAAAGCAAATTTCATTTCACTGTGATTGTGAAACCACATCTGCTGAGTTTTCTTTGATCCTCTGTCTCTAAGTGCAATCCCAGCTAGAGCAAATTAATGGTAAAAGATGTCTTTGGTACATATCCCCTAGCTACCCCAAAGCTATTCATTTCAGTAATATCCAGGCCAGCAGTTTAATAAACACAGCAGGACGCGAATGTCTCCAGGTACCAATGAAAATAAGTTTTTCCAACAGATAGAAAAGAAGCCTGGCTATATCAGCTCAGCACTACATGTACAATAAAAGGACCATCACTTGTTGAAAAAGAGACTGAGTCAAGTGGATAATATCCACAGGATGCCAGATAACAATACCAAGGGTATAAATAACAGCTTATGCTATGTTACTTATTAAGCTTATGCTGGGTTGTTGAAACTTTCAAAACAAAATGTTTATCTGATTATAAAAAGTGAGCAAGTTATGCATATTTTGGTTTTGTACTTTGCAGATTCTGCAGCCTTTTTCTTCAAGGTATGCCTGACAAGGACCCACATAAATGTTATTCTGGACATAGATTTTTAGGATTTCCATTCTTAGTACAAATGCCCATTGTTCTGGAGAGATTCATAATGAAGATTTTTTTCCTGTGGACTGGTAAGTTGACTTTTTTCTCATCTGTTTCATCCTTAACCGAAGTCTTTACAAAGAGGGTATACTCAGTTCTATGGAAGGGTTGGATGTCTTAGTGTAGACTATGCCAATATATGCTTAAAACATTTTCCACATTCCTGAATGTATTGTAAATAAAATATGAAGTTTATTCAGCAATGGATTTCACAGATCTTCTTGAAAATGCAATAGTGCGACTGCCAGAACACCTTGAAAATTCTCACACATTACGTGCATAACTCACATCCTGATGTGAGTAAGCAAGTTCCTGGCATGCTGGTGGTCACAGGAAGGCACATCTATTTCTCACTCTCACACCAGTGATTTTCAAGCCAGCCAATACGAAAACAAGTCCATCATGTCAACACTCCCACCCTGGAGCAATGTGCAGGGGGTCAAGGAGTTGTTAAGTTTCCCAACCTCCCACTTCAGAAGGTGGTAATATATGCAGAGAAGAAATGGCCTGACATTTGAAAGTGACCTTAAGGAAGCTTTATCACAGGGCTGGCTAAGATAGGAGCAAATAGAACTGTTTACTTGCTATTCACAAAACAGACAACATAGTTTACAAAATACAAATCCATGCATGTGCAGAAATGAAATGAGCATGAACGTATGAGTTACCCTTGAGTAAGCAATTTAGCGCATTATCCCTTTTTCCCCACTACAGCCCTTCAGATCCTGCTGTGAAATGCTCAAACTTCATGTTGAATCTAATTAATACATTATATCTTACATATAAATAAAAAAAGCATCCACTACCATATTCTATGTTCATTCATTTTTCATATGTATATATGGATCCAATTCTGCTGCTTTAGATTGGCAGCAGATAGGACAGTAACCAATCATTTTGTAAAAATAATGTTTGGGGTGAGTTGTCCATGAGCCTTGTCTTTGAAAGCCAAGGGGATGAAGGCCTGGTTATCCCTAGTTCTCCCTTACTCCCCTTCTGAGTAGTTCTTTTTCTCAAACAGACCCTACTCAGTATCATTACCTTCAGAGACACCCCACTACCCACCTCACTTCAAGTAGGCTACCTGTTGCCAGTTGCCTGCCATCCTTGGGAAGCAGTTGATAGCACCATTCCCAGAAGGACAGAAAAATCTCAAAGATTAATTACTCTCCAGTTGAGTGTGGAAAACACCTTTTCTGTGACGTATCTATCATCTTGCCTTATTCAGAAAGGTTAACATCTTGTGCTCTGAATGAAATGGCAGGGACCATTCTGAGAAGTTTGAATCTCACTTTAGACGCCTGGTGCATGAACTTTGGTTGCCACCCGCATATGACAAACTCTACACCAGGCTGCAATGCAGGGTACCACCTCTCCACCACCCCTGAGGAGATCGACTCTGGCAGAGAGGTGGATAGAAGAGCAAAACAGTCCTTCAGAGGCAACAGCAACCCAAAACCAATCAGCACTGATCAGTAATGAGAGGCTGGGAAGGGGCAGCCCCATGAGCCATGAGTGGATCTCTGCAAGCAGGAGGGCACAGAAGAAGGGCGGATAGCAGGAATTGAAGCAGACAAATGAGTGTCATTAGCAAACAGCACAGGAAAAGAAAAAAAGAGAAGCCAGATGAAAAGGATGAGGGCAACAGCCACATTAATCTTCACCCCTTTGTGTATCATAAGAATTTGCATGGTTGTTATTTTTGAGAGAGCAAGCTGTCAGTTACCAACATCTTACATCTGACTTTGAGCCTCATTTCCCAAATGTACCGCAGTTATTTTGACAGTTGATGTATTTAATTAGAAATCAGTTTTCCAAGATTTCAAATACTGCATTATTATTTTGATAGCATTTCCCTGTTTTATGCTAAGTTCAGCATAGGCTGAGCTGCAGCTTTGAACTTTGTTTTGGCACATGTAAGACTGTGTGACAGCTTTGACTTTATTGTCAATGAAAACCAATTAATATACATCAGTAAGAAAATTCTTAGAAAAACAAAGTCCTTCTGGATGATAGTCCCTCCCTCCAGTAAAAACCTCCTCATTCCACAAATCCTTCAGTTCTCCTTTTTCGTGGAGACGTTATCCACTTGTATTCTGTGATGCTCATATAAGGGCAAAAGGGCTTTAATGACCTTAGTATAATTTGACATCAAATATATATACTCAAAAGACACATTTTAAGCAAAGGAATTGCAAGTTTCTTCAAAACGTAAGCTATAAATGTATTTCAAGTTCTTTGTTGGTTCTGGCAATATAGATCTTTCTGTGGATACTTTGTTAAATACTGCTTTCCTGAAGCACTGAAGGTACAATTCTACCTTCACTTATAGGCCATTCAGCTCTGATTTTTATGTAATTGATGCAAATGAAGCATGTAATAGTATTTTGTCAACTGAATGAAAAATTGCTTTAGGCCATTTCTACTTATAGGAAAAATGAGAATGAACAGAATTTGAGAAGCTAAAGAGCATATCATGTCAGTGGATTTCATTCTTCCAGTGCACAAAATGTTTGCCTTGTCTACTTCCAAGCCTGAGGGGATATGCTAACCTCACCTTGTGGCAGATAAGATGCCTTTTTTAGAAGACCTAGGATATTAGCATCTACATGGATGATATCTGAACCGGTCATATGTATTTGTTAATGGTTGTGGACAAAACACAAAGCACTTCTGAATATTAGGCACACATAAATCGCTGTATTAACTGAAAAGTATCCCCAAACACAGAGATGTTATGTTACATCCATTTCTTTTTCATTTACTGCATTTGCATGAGAGGCAGACAGCCACCAGACACTAAGGCTGAAATCTGAAGATCTTAAGCTCTCAGATATTCAGTACAGATTAAGCTGTAAGTACTAAGAAAATCTGAGGGCAGGGTAGACTGTTAGTCAGAAGTGAGACCTGAGGTAATAGAAAGGTTAAATGAAAAGTTCATTGCCTGAAATATCAGACTTCCTCACAAGCAAAATTAACAAAATCAAACTCTCAGATCCTGGAGTTAAAAGACCACATTCCTGAATATTTCACATCTAGGGAACAAAAAATGTATTTCTTTCATTTCATGTTAGGGCCAACTTGCTTTCCTGTGCCAGTAATTCACTGCTTTCAAAGATGAACCTGTTTTGTACTGCCAGGAAATCTTACCTGCTGACCAAGATATTTCTCCACTACTTAGGATGTCAACCTGCAAACTGATAGAGTTTTCTGTCTAATAGAAGTGAATAAACTGCCTAATAAGCAGGTGCTTGATAACACCACTTCCTTTCTCTCAGTACAGAAGGTGAGATTGTAGAAACATGCAAAATATCTTAATGTGGTGCTTCATTCACCCTTCAGATTAATGCTTAGTCCCAGGATGACCAATGCATCTTCAACTTGCTGTGTACCAAGGAATGTACAGGATGATGATTTGGGAGCTGACCTTTGGCATGCCCAGGAATGGGACATTGCTCAGAGTTGGCACATACTGAAAACTGTGCAATGTGGAGTGGTATCACAGGTTCTTAGTTAACCTGATATGGAAGCTTAAGTTTTTGGATCATATTGAAATATTCCAGAACCATCTTGATACATTCTATATGGAGCACTAACAGATCTCCATGTGGCATGAGTACAGCAAAAATACAGGTAATCTACATCAGTCTCCACAGAGAGATGATGTGTTCTTTTTTGCTTGTGGCTGATGACCTGTTCTTCTACAAGTCTGATTAATTTTGACCTTATTCAAGTAAGGAGGTAGCCAACTAGACATCTGCATGTTCAACTGAGCACAATGTAAATGGATGCACTTTTGTGCATCCAAACGAGACACATGATGCAAGTGTGTTTGGAGTTGTACATGGACTGAAACTTAGTGGATGGATCTAAGGATTTAAAAATGAAATCTTCAAAATCAGTTTACTCCTCTCGAGAGATTGAAAGTGAATGTCATTTAAGCTATGTTTTGAAGAATACATTCTCGTATTGACCAACAGATGTCAAAGAATCTTTCTTTGTGCCTTATCATGCACTTATATGTACCTTCCTGTGCTGGCTTTTGAGCTGAAGGGGCATAAGATCATCTTTTAGTTAGCCAGAAAGTTGAGTTGAGAAGCTCTTTATCCTATGTGAAATCTACTCAACACTAGGATTTCTGCATCCCTATGTGAGTAGAAAGGGTAAGAAAAACAGACACATAGCATCCCTTCACAAGGCTTAATCACACTAGTCAAAACCAAAATACAGCTCAACGGTATTTGTATGAACCCTTTATAACACTACATTTAAGTTTGAGTGCCAGAAAGAAAAACAAAACCAGCTGAAGGAATGTGCAAGGCGATGCTCACATATCACGACTGCCTTGAGGTCATAGAATCATAGCATGGCTTACGTTGAACAGGACATTAAAGATCATCTATTTCCAATCTCCTGCCATGGGCAGAGTTGCCAAGCACTCTATCTATTCCAATGCCTTTTTCGAATTACAGGGCATCCTCTCCATAGTATGCAAGAGGGGAGAGCCTTTTTTAGGAGTTCTTTGCAATGCTATTCATGTTAGAAGAGACAGTGACTCAAAACATGGAAGTGCTTGTACAGCAAGGCTCTGTTCTTGGTCCAATATGGCTGTAACCATGCAGTCTCCAAAACAAATGACAAGGCACAAACTTGCATTCTTTGTTCTTTAATTGGTAAATGTCTTTAAATACCATCAACACAAGTGGCTGCTTTTACATTGAAGGATGTCTTAGGGAAATGCATTGACTTGTTTCCCACTTCACTGGAAACACTTACCACACAATTTACAGGTAACAACGAGCAAAGATTCAGGCAATGCTGCTTAACAAAGCCACTTTCTTAAAGTGCACTTAACTGTAAATACCCAATTCTTGAAGAAGTGCACTGCCTACAAAGATGTATCATAATGCTTCAGTTTTTGAAACTGGAAGGCAGATGAGCTACCCTCCTTGGGGACCATTTTGTAAAATTATGTGCTCCAGGTACAATCTAGTTCACTCACTGTCAAATAAAATAAATAAAATAAAATAAATAAAATAAAAATAAATAAATAAATAAATAAAGCATTTTCTAAAGGTGTATCTGTGAGCCCCAGGGTTGAGCCGTCTCTGGCAGCAAGGATTAAGTATTATAGAATCATAGAATCATAGAATTACCCAAGTTGCAAAAGACCTTGAAGATCATCAAGTCCAACCGCAGCCTAACCATAGTACCCTAACTCTAACAACCCTCTGCTAAATCATATCCCTGAGCACCACATCCAGACTGTTCTTAAACATCCAGGGATGGCGATTCAACCACCTCCCTGGGGAGCCTATTCCAGTACTTGACAACCCTTTCTGTAAAAAAGTTTTTCCTAACATCCAACCTAAACTTGCCCTGGCACAACTTGAGGCCATTTCCCCTTGTCCTGTCACCTGTCACCAGTGAGAAGAGACCTGCCCCACTCTCACTGTAAGCATTTTTCAGGTACTGGAAGAGGGCAATAAGGTCTCCCCTCAGCTTCCTTTTCCCCAGATTAAACAGTCCCAGCTTCCTTAGCCTCTCCTCATATGGTAGATACTCCAAGCCCTTCACGAGCCTCGTTGCCCTTCTCTGGACCCGGGTATTCAGAGATGACAAAAAAAATCACCTACCCCTTACTTCAGCTCATGAGGGCAGGCAGGCCTCCAACACTACCACAGCACATGCTGGACACTGTAACACATCCCATAAGAAACAGAATCACCCAGAAGAGCTGTTCCTAACTGAAGGCTTAGGTTCACAAAGAAATATTTGAATGAGTACCAGGTACCAAACTTTGTCCTCACTATCATGGCCTTGAATAGTCATTAGGAAAATCTGGGCAGATGTGGCTAATCCTGAATGCCATTCATCTGCTCACAGAATGGCACAGGGTTGCCTGTTCACCCTCTTAAAAGCTGTCCTGCAAAATCTCAATAACAGTGATCCCAAATCCCTCCTTCAGCAGGTGGAGCATGCCAGCAACATGTGCCTGCAAACAGAAATTTGCTTCATGTTCACCAGAGCCATTAGCCTCCCACCAGTGTACCCTAAAAGTTTTGAAGGGAAAAATACAAATGCATCCTGCTCTCTGAAGACATTTAGGTAAGACAAATCTGTAGGAAGATCTGCATGCTGTATGAACTGCCATATATAGACTCATGGACTGGCCTTGACATTATGGTGTAGAAAACTAATAACCAGAAACAGCCCTTCACCTCCTATGTATGTTTTAAGCTGTGAGGTTATGGCCTGAGATAGGAGGAGTTTGTTCTGTAGGGCCTTGAAGGATCACTGTGTGTGCTACAGACTAGTCTGCATTATACCAGGAGGCAGAAGAGCCTGGATGGTGATGCCGGCCAAGGGTACAACCTGTTCTATTTCACAAGATTCAAGATGCTTTAGGTTGCTATACTCAGTGCTTCTATTTGTTCCACAGGCTTACACGAAACTTGTTTGATAGCCAATACGTACAGCCTGTCCCAACACACAGAAAAAAGGCACTTTCTTTACAATGCTGCTCAGGTGAGTGCAGTACCAGTGTTTCACAAAATGGATTATGAGGAACAGATTATGTGAGTGTCACTGATCTCTGCAATAAATGTAGATAGTTTCATGGTGTATTTCTCAATAATAATAATAATAATAATAATAAAAACCTAAAAAGGACTTTGTTTTATTGTTCTTTAGTATCATTTAACTAACATGTTATGTTCAGGATTGCTCTCTCCAATAAATGCAAGTGGAAAAGAAACATGGGAAAAATTAGATCTCTAGCAGGAAAAAATATTAATAAATAAAGAGCTGGATGTAGAACAGATGGATGGCACCTGACTCTGCATAGCTCTGGGTGACAGTTACATTATTCCTATGCAGGAAGGAAGGGAAACTGTATCACTGTTGCACTCATACTACTTTAGGGTTTGCAGCTATAAGCTGTGTTCAAACCAAACAGAAGTTCTCATTTCACTGTCGCCTACACACCCCAGCACTGCTCCCATAGCCCGGAGGATGCAGTGCGTGTAGGTCAGATTACAGCCATCTCATGTGCCTGGGGTCAGCACAGCTGAGTACAGCACAGCATGCTGCTCACCACCCTGCAGCTCCATCTTCCAGGCAGCTTCTCAGGAGCATCAAGAAGCAGAAAGCAATCCCAGTGTAGTCATACCACATCTTCACACCTTCCCTTCCAAAACACACCTCATACGGGACCTATATAAAGCACTACACCATACACTGCACACAGAGCAAGTGGACATTTGCAAGTGAGCACTAAGACCCCCCTGAGATTTGAGACCTTCTGTGAAGATTTTCTGCAATACTGCCTCCAATAGTCTAGAGTTCTGTAACATTTTATGACCATATGCAGTTTCAGAAATAGGATGTCAGAGCTGACAGTCCATCCTTCCTGCACAGCTATTGACTGTGACAGTAAACTCATCTTGAGTTAAGCCCGTTTTGATAGATGATTTGAAGGCAAGTCGCTCAAAAACACACAGGCTGTTTCAAATGCAAACAGCGAGGCCAGTGCCTGTGCTCATTTGCCTTAGGTTCAGATTCAAGGTCATACAGTGGGAGAAAACAAAAAAAGGATCCGCATATGGGTCCCGTAATGGGATGATTTTAATAACAAAATAATTCACTCTCACCTCTTATTTGAAGATCCATTCAATCAACCTGAAAGGTAACTTCTAATCTCCACAGGCTATCTTGAGCTCCCATTGGTTCAGGTAATGTGTATACCACACATAGGAAGTTAACTTCTTTGGACCTCTCACATACAAATGCTACTTGAAGCAAAGCAAGGGAAGTGTGGGAGCCACCACTGCTTTTATCAACAGTGCTCGTTCCAATCATGCAGCAAAGACAAAGCTTCTCTATGCCAGAAAGGACCTCCTATGTCATGTTAGTAGGGTGAATGGATGAAACTATTGTCAAAAATCACAACTCAGGAAGGACACTGAGACCAGTGGTAGAGAAGAAATAGGCCCTCTGTTCATGCTTCTGCAATACAGCAAACATTTACAAACAATTGCAATGCCCTGCCTATCATGCTTACAGTACAGCAATCCTGTCACACTCAAGGATTTTATCAAGGCTGCTCAGTTTTTAAGCAGCTTATCAGAGCTACTATCCAAAAGGCATCTACAGACTTGACAAAACATGTTACAAGTTTTCTATTTCATGTTTTTAACTACACAAAACAGTGTAAGCTACTTCCAACCCTTAATGCTTACAGCAGTTCATTCATCTATCATGTCTTCAGATCATTATCTCAGATCTTTGCCCTCCCACATCTGAAAGCGTCCTTGAAACACCCGTTTCTGAGCATCCATCTTGTGTGATTTCAAGTCTACCTGTTATTTGTTGACAAGAACATTCCATATTTAACAGACTCAGAATTCTCAACAGAGTGCTTGCAAGTGAAGGTATTTGTAAGATGTGGGCAATGCATCAAAATTTAAACAGTGAATTGCTCCTTTAATATGTTTGAGAGAACTAATCCTACTTCAGCACCCAGATACACTAGAAAGTTCAGCTACATTCAGGAATGGAAGCAGTAATCAATTCAAGCACAGTACAAATATTAAGTTTGGGGGCAATAACATCAGTTGGTCCATACAGAAGAACAGCACTCTTCCCTCTCTGAGAGACAAAAACTTCCACTGCAGCCCTTGAATCTTTCTTTTCCCAAGAGAGCAAAAGATTGCCTGGAATTGATTTTGGTTTTCACTTCACAAGGAGTGTTTGTATGGATCATTTATTTTTGTGACTGGACAAGCTAGATAACTATGGATTTGGAAATAACTTCTCACTCATCAGAGTATTTGAAAGTGTTCTGATTGATTAACGGGTGACAGAGCACTGGAACAGGCTGCACAGGGGGTTGAAGAGTCTCCTTCTCTGGAGATATTCAAGTCCCGCTTGGACGCCTACCTATGTAACGTTGTAGGGAACCTGCTTTGGCAGGGGGGTTGGACTTGAAGATCTCTACAGGTCCCTTCCAACCCCTACAATTCTGTGATTAACAGCATTTTGTCAACTAAGAAGCTTTTAAATATGATTCTGATTATTTAAATTTAACCACAGGTGTTAATAGGAGAAACATTCTGCATGAATAATTAAATGACAACTTCAGAAAATCACAAACCAGTCGTATCTGTTTCCACTGTGCAGTTTATTCAGTTTAAAGTTAGAAAAAAAACAACCAAACAAAAACCACTATTTGACAAGTCACATGCATAAACTCAAACATCTCAGCCCCCAGAAGCACTGATTTCTTTCCATCTTGTATTAAGGCGTTCAGGAATTTCATCTAGGCAAACAAATATGTGGATTAAGAAAAAAAAAAAAACACAACAGAACCAAAAATGGAAAGACAAGCTATAGTTTAGTTTTATTTCCATTAACAAATATGATCAAAGTGAGTCCTGCTAGTACGCAGCTGCATTCTTTTATCATTTCAGTTGTATATAGCTGATAGGAGTCAACGTGATTGGGAAAGAGGAGTTATCTTCAGCAAGTTTTCTTCAACAGTGTCTTGATTTGGAGTGCTGAATAAGCCATTGCAGCGTTATGTCTGCCAGGATAGATAAAACAAAATGAAAAACTCAACAGTCTGTCTGCAGAGCTTAGAGGGACAACGCAGCACAAGCAGGTTAATATAATAATAATAATAATAATAATAATAATAATAATAATAATAATAATAATAATAATAAACAAAACTGAGTAACCACAGGCTTTCATTCATACCTAATTAGAAACTGAGCACTCAAGACTGCAGGGTTCTTCTGTTGTATTTTGTTTCTAAATTATGTGCATTTTTATATTCCTAAAATACAATGACTTGCATCAAATTTTCTACGTTACAGATAAAGAACTGCTGGAAAAGCAAAGATCTAAAATGACCATAGACTGTACTGTAAAATCCAGACTGGAATGAAATGCAATATGAGAACAAAGGCAGGGATACATGACCAGAAGAGAAGAGAAGGGCAGGCATCGGACAAGGCATTAAGAAGCTATTTAAGTAGATTCTAGGAGCCCAAGGTCTCTGAAAGACATGGAACACTGGAGTAAAATTTGACAGCTGAAATCGGTCCCTCTCCTGATACTAACTTATGCACTGGGCTGAAGACTGTAGCAGTTTACAAACTGACTCATGAGCAGATCAGTTGTTTTTGCCTCAAGGCAGTAACATCTGTTGGGGTGGTAGGAAGGATGTCAGGAGGCAGGAACCATAGCCCTCACATTTAAATTTTTCGCCCTATTTGTGCTAAATTCTAGATGACACTCCAGAAGTATCCTGGCAGATCAGCTTAGGCACTGAGAGCGCAGACAAAAGGATCCCAGAGCATCCAAAGCTAATAACTATGTACTAATCTTCCCCAGTCTCTCAGGACACAGAAACTGACACCTCACAGACACCCCTTGATAAGGCTCGTTAGTTAGGTTACAGTTTGCATTGAAAAATGACTTTCTCATTCCACTGCACTGACATCAATCATAAATGTGGAGCAAGAGGACAGCTCCCACTCTTCTCCTTAACAGCATATTATTTTCATCACTTTAATAAGCTAGATATATTTTTATTACAGTTTTACATCATAAATGATACCTGCTAGTCCTCTGATCTCCCCAGATTATAGCTCAATCTCTTTTTGCTTTCCCAGGTTTTCCTCAAAAAAAGGCACAGAATGAACACTGTGTTCCAGTAATGCTCATGCAATTCCAAATGCATGTGATACACATCATCCAGTCCCCCCTTTTCCTAATTTCCCTGTGCAAATATTCAGAAACCAGATCAGCTTTCCCAGGCATAATGTTACACTGGAAGATACTTGACTGATTCTCAGCCAGGACTTGTTTTTCTTTGCTTGGTTTTTGTTTTCCTATCTCCGCTCTCAGGACTCCCACAAGTAAGTGATCTATACTGTTCTGCATTAGTGATCATTCTTTCCATTAGCTTCCCATTTGCAAATTTTAGCATAATTTTTTTTGCATGCTTTTTTCCTCACAAGCCATTCACACAACTGAACTAAGATTAAAACCTATTTTCTCCAGAATGCTTCCAGAAATGATGCTGCCTGATACAGTTTCCAGTTACAATTATCACTCTGAGATCCTCCACTGAAGCCTCAACGACTTGATGAGGATCTGACACTGCAATTATAAAACTTGAAGACAAAGATGGTACTTAGGTGAACTGGGAAATGTAGTCCAAGTTTTGAACAAACCTGTGCTTACTTAACTGGGAGCCACTTAATTTCTGGAGCCATCCAGTTTCTGGTGTCATCCACTCTCAGATTTAATCTCTTGCCTACCCTGTATTTCACTTCCTTCATTTTGTTGCTAATTTAGGCCTGCCTCCAACTCAGTCTGCTCTTTACCTAATCCCTAAATCTATTCTTCTCAAGTTTCACAATACATTCTGTGCATTCCCCTTACCCAGAAATAATGGTTATAACTCAAGCTGCAGCAAAACCAGGCATGGTCCCCTTCAAACCAGTGCACCCAAAGCCTACACACCACATCCAAGGGAACCTATGATTGGTCTGCTCGACACTGCCTAGTGCAGCCAGAAATATCTAATGGGTTGTACATGTCCTAGTGAGCACCACCTGTCTCAGCACTGCACAGGGAAGATGGGTGGCACAGGCCATGCCAGCCAAGGGCTGCAAGTGCTTGCCTGGCCCACCTTCCCTCCCACTCACTGCAGTGGCCAAGTGAGCTTAACTGTCTCCACAGGATAGAGAGGGAAGGAGAGAACATGACAGAGGACAGGAACAGGAAAGTGGAGAAAAGAAGAAAGAGGAAGACCGAGAAGGGCAAAAAGCAAAGGCTAAATATGAGACTTCATGTGGCATTTATAGGTCCCCAGCAGGTTTTAGGATAAATTCAGCATATCTTCAGTAGGACAAAAGCAGCAGTCACTCTATTTGAGGAACATCCTATAGTCATGTGCATATATATAAGTCTGCTTTAAAAGTAAGATCATATATAGAAACACTTATTAAAATTTACTAAGTACCCCCTAATAACTGTGAAGCCTTCATGTCCACTTACTATTTCTTTCAATATTAACAGTCTTTGTGAGGGGTTCAGTTCATTTCATTTTTAAGCTGCTTTTCCAAGACCCTTGACAAATTTATTTCTTAACTTCTTAGGAACTGAATCACCCTACAAGCAATTTTTAAATTACATATAATTATATATTAAGAGATACACCATTGAAGGCGATATTTCCAACAAAGTCTTTCAAAGTAATTTGAGATTTTCAAGCACATGCAGGAGCTACACATTCAGATCTCATTAATGTTTCTAAACATCTGATCCAAAGCATACAGTGATGAGGCTGTAAGAAAAAGCAGCTTACCGATGTTATCCTTCTCTTTACAGGAAATAGAATAGCAACAGATTTCTCTGTCTTGAATAGCTGAAAGGTTTCTACAGAACAAAAAATGTTTTAACATCACAAACGGGCAACAGAAATTTCCTGCATTTTATTCAGTGGGTTAAATTCTACTCTCATATATTTGATTTTTAAAATATGCTAAAGCACATTAAATTATTAATTTCTTAATTATAAAGACATTAAGGTTATAAAGTCATTTCAAACATTTAAGTTTCTCATTAAGTCAATGTAGTAGCACATAATAAAAAAGCAGAATTCAATGAGCTGACAATAGCATTCCATGCTGAATAACAGCACTTGGTTTAGTGTTCAACTTGTTCAAAACTTTTAGCTCTATTAACACTTGCAATTAAGCAATAGTATTCAGCATCATTCTTCATGAAGCTTATTATATCACACAAAGATAATAGACCCAATTCCTAGTGAAAGAATGCCTCTACAGTAAGGTAGATGTTGCTTCTTAATTTACTTCAGTTTCATTATGGGAATTTCCCTACACCTCCCTAGCATTTCTGAACACTTTTCTATTCTTTTTTTTCATTTGTTTATCCTCACACAAGTGAAAGGAACGTGTAGGAAACAGATGATGTTCATGGAGCAGATGGCAAGTAGAAGCACTGGGAAGAGTCTGAAGTTTTGCAGAAAAGCACCAGGAAGTTCAAGCTGAACAGAAATCAGCAATGTACTCTTACACAAACATGGACTACGTTAGGAGCAGTGTTGCCAGTGGGTCAAGGGTGGTGACCATTTCTGTCTTCTAAGCACTGATGAAGCCAAATCTGGAGCTCTGTGTTTGGTTCTGGTGTCCCAAGTAGGAGAAAGACATGGAGCCACTGGAGAGACTCCAAAAAACAGGCTAGAAAATTATTAACTGGAGCATCTCTCCTATGAGGAAAAGCTGAGGAAGTCAAGGCTGTTCAGCCTGAGGAACGTAAGGCTTAGGGAGGGCTGGGAATCTTATCAATGTGTACAAATAACTGAAGGGAAGCTGTAAACAATGTGAAGCCAGGTTCCTTTCAGTGGGGTAGAGTGACAGGTCAAGAAGCAACAGGCACAAACAGAAACACAAGAGATTCCAACTGAACTTCAGGAAGTTTTATTCTAAGGGTAACTGAGCACTGGAAAAGGTTGCCCAGAAAGGTTGTGTTCTATTCCTTCTTGGAGGTATTCAAAGTGTTCCATGGTATTGGGCTCTTAGTGGCCCAGCTTGAGCAGAGGACCTCAACTAGATAAACTCCAGTGGTTACTTCCAAACATTATGTGATTCTGTTTCCTAATTCTCCATTGCTTAGCCTTTGAACCATCCTTCTAAACAGAAAGCTTTGCTTTACTTCCTACTGATTAAAATTAGGTGAACTGAGATATAAAAACGTATTCTGCAAAATTACTGCTATACCATCCATTTTTACAAAATTGTTTACTTCATTTAAAATTACCCTTGCAATGCAACAATTTATGTTGGTTTCTGTTATACATGAATATATGCTTAGGATACATGTCAAAAATATCCAAATTGCTCACATTTATAGGCAATAGTTTGAAAAGATTCTGTTGTAATGCCATTTGAGCACTAAACTGCCACTACAAAGTACTTTGGGAAGTGATCCTATTACTATCTCTAGCAGTTCTACCTTCAGCAACTGGAAAACAAGATTGTCTGAAATAACTTTATACAACTGAAATAATAACTACAAGAGGTTCAGATCTCCTGCAGTCAGTTATCAGCCTAGATTGCTATTTCCACTGGAAGCAGCTCTACAGGTGGAGCATCTGAGAATGCAAAATGGAATATTTCTTACAGCTCACTGTAAGCCACAGACTACCAGAGACTTTCTCTTAGATATCTTATTTCATAGTGTTTTATCTTTTTACATTGTCCAGCTACTTACAATTTCTCAATTAACTGCTTTTCATCCAGTGCACCTGGGAGGTCTCTTTTATTTCCAAGGACTAACACCTGAAAGAAATAATTTATGTTTCTGTTAATCCATGGGCAATAACAGCTTATTTCTGTATTTTGCCACCTATTGCCAATATTCAGGATATTGTAGCTAAATATATATACATCCAATACAATATCTAGCATACTCAAAGTGACCAAACTCTGTGTGAACAACCTGGAAACATCCTTCCCAGACAGGTACATATCTCTAATATTCTCTGGATGCATCGGTATCAGAAGTTTCCTACACGGATTTGGCATGAAACATAAACTTGGAAGACAGCACGCATCACTGCACTGAAGCCACCAGTAGACACTGAATCTACAGGACCACATCAGAAGTATGACCCCAGCAGTAAATGCTGAATCTTCAAAACCACTTAATACTCGCTACAGTTCTGCTTCCCTGGTTCTTAATGTATGTATACTGGTCAGACAACCAAACCACAGCTCACCCTTACCCCAGTTAAATGACTGATTCCTTTCCCTCCCCTTTGAACACCCATTATTAAAAAAATGAAAACAACGACCATTACAAAAGTCTGAGAAATGTAGAAAATTTACTAAGCAGATGCTCAGACTTAAATTTCCTACACAATACACTTAAAGCCTCAAGTACAAGTGAAAGTCAGATGAATGGTTTGAGTACATTCTAAGATAAAACAAGCAACAAAGTTTTTAAATTATGATTGCATTATTGTTTTACGGATGTCTTTCTGTTCCCAGACAATGTTATGATTGTCTCATTTATTCCCATGCAACTGGAACACAAAGAAACCCATTACTTACACTCTCAGATTAATAAAGTTATCTTAAAATTGATAATGCCAAAGCCTAGTTAAAATAAACTGGAGAAAGTTCAATATTAGTTACTAACTATGAAATAAAAATAAGTTAAAAGTACATTACTGCACTGTACTGGTTAAGCTGGGCAAATGAAATGTGGTGTCATAACACATAAAAGCAAAGGAATTTAATTAGGTAGTTTGATAGAGACATATTCTGTCAAGGAAGGGACAATGAAAATTAAATCAGTATGTACAGACAATACAACAAAAAGACATCACCCACCATGACCGCAGATTTCCGTAGGATTTGTTCAATATGTAAGTAACACATAAAAACAGAATCACAGCAAACTTCGTAATTAAGATTAAGAATTACTTGAAAAACTCTCCTCTCAGATAAAGGCATTTGTGTAATTTTATTCTTTTGGTGACTTCAAGTAGACTCTGTATTGACTCTCTGTCCACTCCTCTTCAGATGACTTCAAGCATTTGCACTGGGCTGAGCATCCACATACTGGCTTACAAAGAAGGTCGAGGCAAGAGCCATCAAGCTGTCAATTAAGTTCTCCCTCATTTGTAAGTATTATCAGTTTCTTTCTTACAACCAAACATAGTAACTCATTTGGTGATGTCAGCATTAAGATCAAAGCTAGACTGATATGAATCAGGATGTGTTTAAGAGCCATTTGGATGTGGTGCTCAGGGATATGATTTAGCAGAAGGTTGTTAGAGTTAGGGTACTATGGTTAGGCTGAAGTTGGACTTGATGATCTTCAAGGTCTTTTCCAACCTGGGTGATTCTATGATTCTACATCAGGTCTCAAATGACAGACTAAATTTCAATGAATCACTGAATCAAAGAATCATGGAATATCTTGGGTTGGAAGGGACCTTATAGACTGCATAGTTCCAACTCCTGTCATGGGGTTAATGATATTAATCTCTAACTCCATAATTTCTCTTCAGAATTTCAGCAGGATTATTATTCGACACCTCACCTTTCAGAACCATTATAATTTTGCATTTTTTCAAACATTTTTATTTCGAAAATCCGAACAGTCAGGAAAAAGAAGTCAAGATAGAAAAAGTCAAGTTCCTCCACAATCTCTGGAAACAAACATATTTAGGTCAGTGGTTTAAATCCAGTCGACAAGGCGACTGTCAGGAAAATATTTATTATCTGGTAATGCCAAATGTGAAAATGAATTTGTTCCAAATCTCTTCTGACCTTTAGACTAGAAATGTACAAACACACATAAGATGCTAAGTCCTGCAAAAGAATATTACAGAGTTGTAACAAGGCTGCGTCAGACTAAAGCTAGGAGAACACACACACAAGGATTTAAGACTACACCATCTACAGCCAGGTAAAAACAATAAAAATCAAAATACGTACTGGAATTCCATGCAGCTGTGGTTTATCTATCAAACTGTGCAGCTCATTCTTTGAAGCTTCTACTTTTTCCAAGTCTGCTGCATCCACCATGTAACTGCAGTTGGAAAACAGATACTTATTCTATTGTCCTTCACTTACAGAAAGCTGCATTAAAACTTCTGTAATGTGACAAATGTGTTCATATTGATAACAGCATTAAACCACTCCTGATTTGTATAAACACTGCATTTACTAATACCGGAAGACACAAAACTGGAACATACAATTTCTGATATATCTGGAACACAGGATGTATAAAACACATCACTTGTACTATGTTGAGTCCTCTCACTGAACAGTTTGACAGACCTAAGTAACCTATTATAGACTTTTCTAGAAGCATCTCATTTAGCAACAGTATTTTTTTCAGTTCAAAAAACTAACATCAGCAAAGTAGTAAAGAGTAATGGATAAATAGATGCAGAGAATGGACTCAATTAAATATACTTCTATCTGTATCTATATCGAGTTCTGGAAATGAACAATATTGCAAGCATAGGAATTAATATGACAGCTGCATAACATATATTTTTTATCCAGATGCCAGTGAAATCAAGATAAGTCACTCTGATGTATAAAGTCAAGTAACTCACTATAACAATCCAAGTATTTTCTTCTTAAATTCTGCTTTATGCTGATGTATTTTATGTAGTTTATGCTTCCTTCTTGTTTTCAAGTTATCACTAAGTTCAGATAAACATCTCACCATAAAAGAAAAGCAGCACAATTAATAAATGGGGAAGTGATGGAGATGGACAGAAGTGCAAGGTATCTTAAGATTAAAAAACCAAAAACTTACACAACTGCATTGACTCCCCTGCAGTAACGCTCCCACATGCTTCGAAACCTTGGCTGCCCTCCAATGTCCCATACCTGGAAAAGATAAAAACACACCAAGCCCAAAACTTTGTTTGAGCTATACAGCACTAACAGAAAAGAGCGTAACAAAAGAACTCTTCCATGCAACATCCACATTGCATTTACACTGCCTGAATGTAGTTCCTAGACTGTCCTCAAGAAAATGGTGTTCTTAGCACCTTCCAGACAACAAGTAAGTTAGTCCTGTGACTGAGATGGTAACCAATGTCTACCATGTCATCCACTATTTGAATGAAAACATTTATGGAGTTGCATTTTCTATGGGGCTAGGGAGACCTGAAATAAGAATACATCAAGCCCTCAGTCAGATAAAGAAGGATACTAATCAGTGAATTCCTTATCATGAAAGGGCTAGCATGTTATTCTTCTATACAAGAATTACATCTAATTACATCTACTTCACTTGTAAAAAAAAATTAGTATTTTTGGTGGATGAAAATAAACAGCTTCAGAGATCCAAGATCAAAACAGCAGGGAAAGGATCTAATTGTGGATGCAAGGACTACACGTTGATGCAGCTGTTGCAGCTACATCTAAAGACTGCAACATCTAAGTTGTATTACATGCAACATGCCTATTAAAATATTGATGAACACTGAAAAATAAAAGGAGTGAATTTGTTCAAGGACCAAGAGAATTACCCCTTATTTCACATGATTTAGCTATCAAAGTTATATGTTCCATACATCAAAACTAGGAGGCATATCCATTACAGCCCAAACTGAATTTGCATAGAAGCAAAAGTTTATGTCTTCCAAATTTCCTTAGGAGTTGCTTTTGTATTTATGCTTTCTAAATCAAAACACATTAAAGCTGCCGTGACAATATAAAACAGACAATACGCCCTTGGATTAAGGACTTTTTCAATTAATGTGGACTATATTTTTTCATGCCACAGTCCATAGATCACATTCCGTGACTGATTATCTTACCACTCCTCTTGGCATAACATTAGTATATCACATAAATGTACGCTGCCTTTGATCCCTCTTATAAGATTAAGAATTTTACACATTAAAGAGAGTTGGGTGAACTTCTAAACATGAATTGGGTATCAATTATGATCGTCACTGACATTTGAGGTGCTCTTTCAGAGTCTTAATAAAATAAACCTTTTATTCCTAAAGCTTGAAAGAGATGAGTACCCTGTTCAACATTATAGTTAGATGACAAACCTCTCATCAACACTAATTACTCCAATAACTCTTCAGGACCTTGAAACTAACTGTAGCCATCTGGTGACATCTGTGTGTCTGGAGAAAGAAACCAAATTACTTTCTTGGTAGATCAGAGGAGAAAACAAGGGGCAAAAGGATAGGGAAGGCCAGTAATAGGATTAGATTTCTGGAGACTGATTGTCATTATTCCTTGTAGCCAGAAAAATCCAGAAGATGAAGTAGGCTGAACTAATCACAAAACAAATACAAGATAATGAAATACTGGTTCTGTCCTTGTTTGATGATATACTGTATGTATAATGTATTAAAATGCACTGCAGAACAAATGTTACTCTCATTAGGAGAAAGAGTCACCTTGAAACAATAGAAAGATAAGTCATTTCCAGTTAGTTTCCCTCACAAGGCTTACAGCTATTCATTAAAAGTACAACATGAAGGACACAAAGTTTTCCTAATGGCACGTGCAAACCAAGTTTCTATCACTGCATCAAGTTATAACTGCCTTAATTAGAGAATGAAAATTAACTTATGAAGTAAAAAATTACCTTCTTATTTATGAAATTAAAACATTGCTAGGACTAAGATTAACATCTTAAGTTGTTCTTTAGGCTAAATCTCATTTCTATGTATTTCTGTATTCCCGAATTCTTATTCCTGTAACATTTCATAAATCACCACTTTTTTTGTTCCCATCTATACCTGTAAAACAGTAGTTCCTACCATGCTTGTAAGCCTATACTCTCATAAAAAAATGTTTTAATTTGCAAACAAGATTAATCCCTGTACTTCAGAATTGCCATTTCCCACAATGCTTACAATTATCTGTTCAGTCAGCCTATTTTAAAAGAGGAAACTCTCTGGGTATCTCTGGTTTGTATAGCTTTAAGGCTCCTCACTAAGACTGCAGATATCAGCTGTGATTAAGGAACAAATATTTTCCTTTGGCACAGAGGTGTATCATGACAGTTGAGAAAAAAATGAAGTTATGGATTATGTTCAAAGGTTTTCGAAAGCTTTTCTGCTATGGGGAGGCTCATTAACACTCCAGCTGTGCTTCTGTTAATTAGTTTAAATTGTGGGAAGATTTGACAGTTATTGAGAAAGTTGCAGGAAAGGATAAGTAGTATTTTTTTTCCTGACATGCTGGGTGGGATTTATCTTGCAGACAGAGATGAGCACAATGACACATTTCTGCCTTCATGTAAACTCATGGGCACAGTACCTAAGGCCTCACTGTAGGCTGACAGCTGTTCAGCTATTCACCTGACCAGAAGCAACGTTTTCTTTAGGATGACAGTATTTCACTCTAGGCTTGCCAGTAGTGACTACAGCTTCTTTCAATATTAAAAGAGCTTAATGCTCATGAAGATATAAAGTTGATGGCCTCAAACCATCCTAATTTGCAAGCTGAATCTGACACTATAAGTACCTGAATGTAGAGATATATATTTCTGATTGCATGTAGTCAGAAACTACCAGCCATAAAACCTAACCTAAACAAAGAGATGAGAACATTTTAAATACAGAAAAATATTTGGGCAGAATAAGGTAGCATGAGCAACATTCAGCAGCATATTGCGTATAGACAAATCCAGGTATACTGACATGTGACTTAAAGAGCTCACACATACACAGCAAGCACAGTGACAGCATTCATAGCCAACTCACGGTGAAATGACAAAGAGTGACTGGAAAGCAGGGAATTTACTTCCTGCAATTTCAGCCATCTAAAGTGCAGGCATCTCATCCAAGTTACTAGCATCTGAAGCTCCCTGAGGGCAGCTAAAGGAAAAAAAGATGTCATCTGTCTTACCTATCAGTTGAACCATCCTTGCAAAGGACCCACTGCCTCCTATTGAGTTTAGGCAAATGGCTCCAGTTGGCTTCCTCCTTTTCATCTGGCCAAAGTTAGGGGAGAAAAATCCTGAACAGTCACCTATTTTAGAGTGGAATGTTCACTCAGTAACATTCTCCTTTCTTGTCTAACAAATGGGAAGAATAAAAAGAGCTAAATGAAATACACTTTTTAATAAATTGCCTTGTGGATACAAACTAGAGAGACTTACTTGTAGTATACTAATCATGTAGTTCATTAGGGAAGTGAGAAATCACTCATAGTTCCCATAATTGTAGCCAGTATCTGTCTATTACTTTGTATTTTGCAAACATATTTACACTTGCCTCACAGATGAAAAACAAAAAGGCACATGGCTACAGTTTCTGCAGGCAATACTTCCCAGAACACCCTGTTCTCTGAAATCAGCCTTAGTCCTTCAAAGAACTGTGCTGTCACCCCTCCCTGGTGATAACACCCAAATTTTAAACATTTTTGCAATTAGGTAATTTATTTTAGTCATGCCAGGCAGAAAAAAAAAAAGTACTGTATGCAGTTCACACCATTCATAATTATTTAATTTAATCATGGCACTGCACTGTCAGCAGAGAACTAGAAACAGACAGGCCTGCAGCACAAAATGGCTGAAGAGACACAAGGCACAGTGTCTGATGGAGTTTAAACAGGACACGGGAGCAAAGTCTGTTCTCAGCAACCATTTTCTGAATTCAGTGCTGCTTACAGCCACACTGTTTTCTAAGGCAGGAAGGTACCAGGGAGCTCAGGTTTAGAGATAAGACTGCAGCCCCCTTAATGAAGATGTAACACATTCCTGAACACAAGAAGTCAATCCATCCTGGACTCTCCACCCTGTGTTCTCTCCCAGGCAGAAAGCCTTGATTCAGGATGGTCATGAACAGTCCTCACATGATCACAAGCTGGAGTCCAGACATCAAGATACAAGAGATTCTGGTGAAGGTCAGCATACACAGGTCATAAACTATGAGCAGAACCTGCATTTGGAAGACCGGGAGCAAGGAGACCAGAGGCAAGGGCAATGCGAGCTCCTAACAGCCGAATTGTAACTACTGCAGTATTAATTCTACTTGTTCTTGAGGAACACACAACCATGATAGCAAAATGAGTACATGTTCAGCAGCAAAAACAAGTGGGATGCACAACAGAGCATATGTTGGGAAAACTTACTGTAATACTGGTAGACCGGACAACTACAGGACATTCTCCTGTGCAAGCTTGAACTCCACTGAATTCCCATTGTCTGTCCCCCTTGCTCTCTTACCTCTGGAATATGAGCAATTATGACAGACTCAGTATGCATCCATTAGACAAAGATTCTGAGGAGAGAACTAATCAGAGACAGCTTTTATGGTCCCCAGGCGTCCCAACAGTATGTTGGAAGAGAACACGTATTTATATACGTTATAGAAAACTTCAAGCTGGGAATGGATAAAAGAAGATCAGAATTCTAAATTACCTGGACCAACTTGAGAGATGGTCTGAAATACAGCAGCTGAGATTCAACACACACAAGTTCAACACCCACATTCAGACAGAAGGAACCAAATGCACCAACACAAAATAGATTATTATAACGTTCCCCAAGAATAGAAAAATAAGCAGTTCTTTATGGCTATCAGACACAGTAACAAAGAAGCTCAATCTATAATGATGGCAAATCATTCTAGAAACTGGGAAAAAGCTTTAACACTGAAAGTGCATGACAATAAACAAGGTATAGTGTAGAACCCTCTTCATAGAACACCAAGTTTTAAGAAACAGTTATTTAGAGATATTTGGGTTAACACCTGATTCACCTCAGAGCACAAGGCTGGTTTAGACAATTGATCAACTGTTCCCATTTTCAGGACTCCTAACAGTTACTTTGAATGGCCAGTGAAATATTTGAGGACACTGGCCTCTGGTCCAGTGTGTTGGCCCAACCAGTGAAGACCTTTCTACCAAATACATGATCCTAACTCACATTCTTTTCAGTACACAACTGAACACATACACAGTCTCAAAGAATTCTCTGATGGGACAGTGATTTAATATTTTCCCTGCCTTTCACTCCGGCAGCTTCACATCCCGCTTGTACCAACTGACTGAGAACTGGACACTGTAGTCCAGGCATGGCTTCACCAATGCAGAAGAGAGATGAAGGTTTCCCGTTCCTCAACTTTCTGGCAATATTTCTCCTCATGTCATTCATGAACCACTGTCCTCTTGGCAAAGACATGCTTCTGACTGATGTTTAATTTGACAAATACAGGACCCCCATGTCCTTTTCCATAAAGCTGCTTTCCAGATGGCTGGTCCCCAGCATGTCGTGGTGCGTGGGGTTGTTCCTCTCCAGGTGCAGACTTGAGACTTCCCTTTGTTGAAGTGCTTCAGGTTCCTGTCACTCCATTTCTCCAGCCTGCTGAGGTTCTTCTACATGATGGTACAACCACATGGTGTATCTACCACTCTGCTGAGTTTGGCAGCACTGGCAAACTTGCATAGGCTGCAATCTGTCCCATGAGACATTAATGAAGACGTTACACACCCCCTAGTCACTCACTAGGGACTGGACTTTCTGATGTGGTGTGATCCTGATTGACATCAGCCCAGAAATGGTACAGCCTTTTCAAATGGACCTAAACCATTTGGAATACTCCAGTACTTGCAGAGAATCTGCTGGAGCTGTAATAGAAGTACAGTCACAGGGTTCTATTACAGCATGACATGTGAGATGGTGTAGCAGCAGCTGTTTTTTAACTGTAGGATGAAACATTAAAAAGCAGGAGGGTTATGTATCTCTGCAGAAACTTGAAAACAACTATATAGAGGAGGAAGGAATGCAGCAATGAAGGAAGCAAGAAAGGAACACAAAGAGCTGGGATCCTTCTCCATCACATCAGAGCAAACAGCAAGCAGCAAGATGCCTGGTTTGGCCCTCAGGCATTTGCCCAAGCTGCAGCTGCCATGGAAAGAGGCTGGCCTCTAGCGGTGGCAGCTGGGGCGACTGCAATCCGACCTCCTCATCTCGAGCTCTCACCAGGCTGCGCTACCCAGTGGAATGCAGAAACTATCTGGTGCAATTTTAAGACAGTAAATTTAAAGCACAGAGAAAAAACAGAGAAATTGAAGTTGCTTTTTTCTGTATGCATTTCTTGTGTTTCAAGCCTTAAAATCCATTAAGCTTCCAGCTTGGATTCTAAATGGTGTCTGCTCAAACATTTCCTCTTTTCCTCCCATTTTGTTTTGGAAATAAAAGGTGAGAGGTTTTATGAAATATCTGGCCACATTGAAGTCTGGCAGTAGATGGTTAGAGCTGAGAGCTTTATGATTTTTATCACTCTCAACCACATGAGCCACATTACAGACCACATAAGATTGGCACCTCTCTATTCTTTTGGCCAACATAAATCACTATTTTTCTCCCCATGTGGTTCAGATAAATACTCATATACACAAGTATGCCAGTCACCACACTTTTACACTCTAAGATGACAGACTAAATATGAAACTAAATCTGCTGGCTTCTGGAAGAGACTGTCAAAACAGGAAGAAAGTAGACTGTTTGGCTGTTTTTTGTTGTTTGTTTTTTTTTTTGTCTTCTGGAATAGTATAGGATTTAGACACAAAACTGCAGTCAAGAAACCAGACAATGATGCTGCATTAGCACAGTACTTCCTTCTTAGTGGCCTAAATTAAAATATGGCAAAAAACTAGATGAAAGATTATTACCACCCACGTTTTGGTGGTGTAACTTTCTCTTCCTAAAGCAATCAGTCCCAGCCTTCTGCAATGCCTCTTTTTTTCCCTTCATGACTTTCTGACCCAGATAGTTTCTCAGCCCCACTCTTGTACTACATTTAATTTCTCCTATGCAGCATACTGAGACCATCAAAAAAGGCTGCATGCAAGAACCTGCTTACAGGTTACAAACATCTGCTTACCATGAACAGTGCTCCTGCCACATTTCAAGAACTTCTCCAGTTTAGTAAAATAATGCTTTATCCAAGAATTTTGAGAGTAGCTGATAGCTGTATATCACAGTCTTTTGGTGCCTGAGAAAAATCATCCGCTTTGTTGCTGACGCATCCCCCTTAGTATTATCCAGCCATCAACTTATCAACAAATGATGTCATTCTTCTCACAGTAAAATAATTTTAGAAATGTTATCCAGCAATTATTAAGATTTTAACAATTTATCTAAATAGAGGAATAGTGACTTGTAAGTACTTCTTGACAGGCTTTTAAGGAAGTAAGCTTTTATACAGAACAGCCATATCCTCCTCTTTTTACTACACACTATTGTCGCAGAGAGACAATTAGAACTTGTTGGGATGAATTATTTTCCTGTGCATAACGGTTTCCAAACTAAATACTGTTTTCAAATCCAGTTATTTTTTAATAATGTTAGTATTATCCTTTTATTCCTACCAACTGTATTGTAAAACCTTTCATACTGTATAACTTTTGGAATCGGTCACAGTTGCACAGAAACTCACAAACATCTCATGCTTCTCTGATGCTTATCTCAACTCCATTATAAATTATCAGTCTCTTTTTTCACCTACCTCAACTATCCTGGCTCAAAAAATACTTCAGGAGACTGATTATTTTCATAATTTTTTTTCTTAACATCTTTCTCATTTTGTTATGTCTGACAATTCTGTAGTACCACAAGTATAGCACTCAAACTGTCCTCTTATTTTCTATGCATAAACATCAAATCATAGCCTTATTGCTTGTAGTAAAAAAAAACAGAAACTAACAGAACTGAAAGGCAATTCATACTCATGGATTGTTTATCCTACCAATAATCTCTTATGGATTACTATGGTCATATGTTGGAACTATTTACTGACTGTGATATTTGTGGACTTCTTTGATCAGTGGTGTCACAAGGCAGATGTAATGAGAATAGCATAAAATGGATGTGTAGGAGTAATTAAAACAGAGTGAATCCTTTCCTGGATAAATTTGGAAGCAAAGTTAACGCACAACTGGAAGATACTGCTTCCACTGTGTTGGCTGGATGGCCGGTCCCAAAGAGTTGTGGTCAATGGGGTTAAATCCAGTTGGTGACTGGTCACAAGTGGTGTTCCCCGGGGCTCGGTACTGGGGCCACTTCTATTTAACATCTTTATTAACGATCTTGACAAGAAGATTTGAGCGCACCCTCAGTAAATTTGCAGATGACACCAAGTTGGAAAAGAGTGTTGACCTGCCTGAGTGGAGAAGGGCACTACAGACGGACCCGGATAGACTGCATTGATGGACCAAGGTTAACTGTATGAGTTTCAATAGGGTCAAGTTTTGAGTCCTGCATTTTGGTCACAACAAACCCAGGCAACCCTACAGGCCTGGGGGGGGAGTGGCTGAAAAGCTGCCTGATGGAAAGGGACCTTGGTGTGCTGATGGATAGTCAGCTGAATATGAGCCAGCAGTGTGCCCAGGTGGCCAAGAAGGCCAATGGCATCCTGGCTTGTATCAGGAATGGTGTGGTGAGCAGGACTAGGGAAGTCATCCTGCCCCTGTACTCCACATTGGCGAGGCCTCACCTCAAGTACTGTGTCCAGTTTTGGGCACCTCAGTAAGGAAAAGACACTGAAGTGCTGGAGCAGGTCTAAAGAACGGCAACAAGGCTTGTGAAGTGCTTGGAGAATATGCTCTATAAGGAGAGACTGAAGGAACTGGGGCTGTTTATTCTGAGGAAGAGGAGGCTGAGAGGAGACCATACTGATCTCTTCAAATACTTGAAAGGTGATTTAGCAAGAGTGGGTCTCTTCTCACTGCTGACAGGCGACAGGACAAGAGGAAATGGCTTCAAGTTGTGCCAGGCTAAGTTTAGGTTGGATATCAGGAAAAACTCAACAGAAAGGGTGGTGAAAGAGAAAATCTATAGAATTAGCACATCAATCATGCTTTTGATATTGATGGGCATTGACTTCTTCATACATTCTCTTTTATAGCTAATATGAATTATTAATTAATCACAAGGAATAGAAAAGTTTTAAATCATTCAAAGTTCATAAATTCTAACAATATAGCATTCAACATTTATTTTTAAAAAATACCATCACAATCACACAAATTCACAATCAGTCTACGTGCGCATATTGAACACATAACTCTGGCAGCCCTCTAGCCATAGTCTGTGTTAACCATACTTAAGAGTTTATAGCTATCAGAGTGGAAGGAAAATGTAACTTTTCTCAGAAGCTGAAAAACTGCTTTATTCCTCCCTATATTCTGACTCGAATTATGGAGCCCTGCAACTAAGTCAGTCTACCCAGACTGTCCCCAAAATGCACATTTGTACCCTGCTTTCTGACAGTGGCAACCGCATAGCTGGGAACATAGCACTTAGGTAGTTTGACCAGGGGCTAACTAGTAAGGTTGCTTCACTTTTGTTTTGAAGAGGTTGCTTCCAACTACCTCAATTACACTGATATCACTACTGCATTGCTATGTGATCACTAGTGCTGACAGAAAGAAGTACTAGGGTGTATGAATATGTTTAAAGTAGAATGTAAAGCCTCACGCTATGATCTACTTAAGCTAACTGTAAAATGTGACTTTTAACCTCTACCACTCTCACCTGACTGCCCCTTAGTTTTCCCAGAAGTAAGTCTGGTTTGTCCCCACTGTAAGGAACATCTTTCTCAGGTTTAGAAGCAGGCAGAAGAGCAGGTGTAAAAAAAAGGTTATTTTTTGACTTGAAAAGGGACTGACTTCACCTCCCTCTACAAGAAATACAGTTTGGATAGACTTTGCAGCCCAAATGAAAGCTATTTAGACACTCTTATTCTGATTTAAAAGGCATTTAAATTGGAGAGAAGATAAACAGGAATGCACAGATCTCCTATTACATTTAAGCATGTTCTTTCTACATTAGAGTTCAAATCTCTGATCAGCAATAGTAGATGGCTATTGGGAGACACTTAATTAACACAGGCACTCAAGACTAGAATTTCTTTTTTCCCCCGTCATTCACTGACATCCACTCCTGGACATTTGCTGCTTTCTCTTGAATTCACAGGAGCAGTTACTTTGAGGAATGAGGAGGACTGACCTTCATGTACAAGCACAGTGGGATGAGTCATAAAGAAACAAGGTAGTGAAAGAAGGGAGCATGTCTGACTAAGAGAAGATGGTTATGATAAGATCTAGAGGGAAAATAGTTCTGGGAGTTACTGAAAAATGCCTGAAAGACAGCACAGCCACTGCTCACAGCCAACACAAGGGGAAAGTACTGTTCAATAAACTTAATCTCTTTTTATGAGGTTATCGGCCTAGTGGACCCAGTGAAACCAGCTGATGTAATCTTTCTAAGTTTCAGCTAAAGTTGATACTGATTTTCACAGCATCCTTCCAGGGAAAAATAAATAAATAAATAAATAAAATTCAGCACACGGCTAGACAGAAACATAATTCAATGGGTGAAGAACTGGATGATGGATCACACCCAAAGGGTAACAGTAAATAAGGCTACATCAAGCTGGCAGCCAGTCACTAATAAGATTTCAGCAGGCTCAACTTTAGGGGCAGTTCTCTTTTAATATTTTCGTAAATAACCTGGATGTAGGACTCAAATGCATACATACTAAATAAGTTTGCAGACAACAGTAAATTAGGAAAAGCTGTTAGCTCTCTTGAGGGTAGAGAGGCCTTGAAGAGTCATCTTAACAAACTGAGAGAGCTGGACAATCATCAACACCATGAAGTTTAACAAGAGCAAGTGCCAGACTCTGCATGTGGGACAGGGCAACCCTGGATATACACACAGACACATAAATATAAGGGTTTGCTACGCACGTGACTAATACTGAAGTACATGAAAAATAAGGAGAAATTTTACCTTTAGGAATAAACCATAAAACTGAAAGCCACTGCACACTTGAATTTCTAGAGCTCTCAACTCATTCCTGATTTCTTACTTACATAAATTCTTTGAAACAAAAATTCTTTTGAAGGTTTTCTATCAACATTTCAGAAAAATTACTCATGTAATTCCTGCTTTTTGTGCTACAATATATTTTAATATAAACACGATAAAGTTATAATACTTTGTATTTACTTTATTAAATTGGACACTGCTTCCTGCTATCACATACTTTTGTGTCCTGTGACAACATACTTTAAAAGGGTCTGGCCACCCAACACTGACATCTGCAGTGCTCATCACACAACAGATTCATTTTTTTAAGCACACAACCACCATCTCTACTGAAGGAAAAGCAGAAAAAAGGTTTAGGCTTCTATCAATCATCTACCCTTCAGGAAATGTCACACTTAAAAATACTTCTATGATTCTACTTTGTCTTCCTGCTCTACCTACTCTGTGATAAGTGTATGCTCAGACTGTCCCCCATAGCAGGCTGTATTTACTGTATATTCACTATATATGTATTCACATATATACTGACTATAAATGAAGACACAGAACTTAGGTCATCACAGCAATAATGATTCTCCTCCATTTTACATTTTATTTTATTTTACATTTTACTCCATATCACTTTTAAGCCTTAACAGCCTTAACTTTGGACCTAGTTTTAAGATATTCAACATAATTTATCTTTGATATTCTGCCAAAACTTCCCGTGAAATTAGATTAAATCATGAATAGTATTAAGAGTTATTATTTCACCCAAACCTGATGTGAATCTTAAGAGAACATACTGGAAAGGGGGTTGGAGTACTGTAAGTAAATAACTGGATCTAACATTAGATCCTTTTCAATACATTTCAAAAGGTTTTACTAGGCACTACAATAAACAGGTGATTATAGTGCAGCTAGTGATTATCTTACACAGGTGTCATGGTTTCATGGTAATCAATTTAGAAGTTAATCTGAAACTCCCTATAATCATATGAGGTTTTGAACCTGAAACAGACAGGCAGTCATAATATCTACATCCCTATGGTCATTTCAGGTTTTGGATGAATGTTATACTTCAGCTTTAACATCTCCCAAACAACAGAGGTCAGTTATCCCTTTTATCAGCCTTTACTTGCTCACTGTTTAAAGTTAGCAGGTAAATAGCTTACTACTGCTTATTTCACATTACAGGTGCTTTCAGAAAATATTCCTAGGTGCAAGAGTCATGGCAACCCAAAGGAAAAAGAACACCTTTAGAACTGAGCAAGAAAGGAGAGAAAATGAAGGACAAGAAGGGAAAAGTCAAGGTAAAAGCAAAAGCCTATATTCTCTTCACCTAATTTTAGACAGAAATTATGAATCTGAGCTAGGCTAATCAATCTGACTCCGTTTCTTATCAAACAACAGAGAGAGCCTTAATGCTAGTGATTTATCTGTATTTTGATGCCTACGCTATGAATTACAACCAAACTGGCAGCATGTGTATCTCTCCATGTCAAGAGGGTAAAGGGGCGCTAAGAGATAGTTCAGTGACAAGTGACTTAGATTAGATGTACTATTTCTTGATAGCTAACACAACTTGAGCTAAAACACATTCTCCACTAAGCCTCAAAAGTTAACAGGAAAATTGCTTCAGATTACCTTTAGATTTGTGAGAACGGAAGAAAGAGTACAAGAAAGAGGCACCTCCAGGTTGTCCACTTGGCTCCCTAAGTATCTCTGAGTTTTATGACCTTCCTAATCCAAAGGAGCACCAGGTTCCACCTGGCATGGATATCATGAAATTATACATATTAATGTAACACAGGAATGTATAACTATATGCTCTTAAAAGAATTTCTGAACTACAAAATCAGAGAGGTGATCCTTTATCACCTGAAAAAAACAACTTTCTATACAGTGCCATTACAAATTCTTGTCACTCTTTTTTGTGTCACTGTTTTAATTATACATTCTCTATTAATGCAAGCATGCACACCTACCTTTATGGTAACGTTTCCTTTTGTTATTTTTCTCATATTGAAGCCTACTGTAGGAATCATATCTTCTGTGAACTGTCCTGACTGGAATGCAAAAAAAAATTATCCATATTATAAAATAATTGATATAAAGCAGATGAATTTCTCATTTGCACAACAGAATTTTTATTTTAAAACACAGTAAAAGACCACATTAATTTTCCACAAGAGAGCATTGGCCAGCACTTCAATTAATGCATTGTCACGCCAAAGAAGACTGTTCATTTCAGTCCCTTTAAATGATCTTTTATTCTCCTTGGTGACAAAGATCACCCCAGAAACCATGAGACTTCAGATAATTCCTCATCTGACTCTTGAGCAAACCAGAAAGCAAAACTGCCAAAATATAATAAAACTGACTATACCCCAACTTTTTCCCATCAGTCTGGGGGTTGCACTTGATGATCACTGGAGATACCATATATAAGGGACTGAACTTCAACATGAGTGGTGGATTAAGATATGACCCAGGTTACTCAACAACTCTTTCTACACAGACGTCCAGGCCCTGCTGTCTGCAATGCACACAGCAGTCCTGGTTTTCCAGTCACCCAGAGACAAGGAAGATAGTGCCTCCTGGAATTGCTACCATCCTTTTGTTTCTATCTTCCCACGCTCCCTTCATTCACCTCATCATCCTTTGTAACCTTTATTTTTGCAGCATACAGGTATACAAATGAGGGAAGCAAACATCCTCCAGCAGGGCCCTCCCACTCAAGAGGCAGATGAGCAGAGGTGCAAGGTGCAGCCCAGCAGCAGCTCACAGCCCTTATGGCAGACTGGTTACACACTGTACCTCCCGTTCATGTCTGTTAAGCTAAGACTACTTTTAATCTGGGATTAAAAACCTATACAGCCTTTGTAAGCTATGTGCTCTTCTCCATGATTTGGGAGTTCAGAATTTGATCCCTTAGGCAAGAACTGAATTCCATCAATTACTTGTTTGATCTTTGCTATGAGAACTTCACTGTGAAATTCTGTACTACAAATCATCCCCATCTTCTGTTGCTGGAAGACTCTTTTTCTTCTTCCTTGCTTCAGTGACTCGTCAGCAGCAGCAGTGAAGACAAATGCACCAGCAGTCTCCTACAGATAGACACACCCAGCAGTGACAGAAGTTCTTAATAGGATGCAGTAAGACAAAGCCAATTCGCTACCAACCTGCTGCAGTGGGTTCTGGCCTATTCTGCTAAATTATATAGCATTTGTGGAGGACAAAATTTGTGTGGACATATACATACTTCCTAGCACATAAAACATGGGGATGTGATATCACTACTTAGGAGCAGGAAAGCCTGGAAAAAGAAGATACCCAACTCAGCAAGTTAATGTTTAGGCAAAGCATAAAAAGTCAGGATTCCACCTTGATCACAAAACATACACTACATCCAATACCATACATACCAAAGAAGACTAAAAAAGTCTCTATCAGGGAGGAGACTGTTCTAAAGCATGTTTATTGGATGGCAGCATAAGATGAACCCAGAATACTAATGCACAGCAGGAAAAATAATTATTTCCTATCATTTGTTTTTACAATCCACTGAAGTCTGCAATGAGTACAAGTACTCACTGTTTTGTAATGGTTATTTTCCCCTTGTTGTACGTTAACCACGCTTACAGAAACACATGCCCATCATCAGTCTGTTTGCAGTCTTCTTATCAACTGACATCTACTGCCTCATCCTGAATCAGTTACAAATTGTTCAACCACCCTTCCTTGGTGTTTATCAGGGCACACAATCTCCAGTTTTAAAAATCCAAAAGCTACAAAAACTGCAGTCTATGACATTTCTCAAATCAGAAAACATGGGTGCCTTGCAGAATACATTTGAAAGAGATGCTAACAAAAATCAGACTTGCAGAAAACTGGGAGTGTTATCACATCTGGGTTAGCATGAGATGAGAACCATGTATGTCATTCTACAGGTGTAGTCTGAAGGAGAGGGCATTTACAAGCATGAAGTCTGATACTGCACACTAGTGTTAGAGCACTGAGATCTCTGAAATGCTGTGCTCTCCGCCGCTCCCTTTATGAAATCAGTTCAAGAAACAATACAATCTATTGTCTTCTCTTTCTTCAGCAGAGCCTGCTGTGTGAAGCATGCTCCCAACGGATAATGAGTAGAGATGTCTGTGTTATTATGGCCACCTGAAACTAACAAACGTGAATTTAATGTATTTTCTGTTTACTGACAGATGTGCCTCAAAGCATCAAAGCACACCATCACTGCCAGCCTTACTTTCCCCACTCCATTCCTTTTTATGCTCTCTCTCAACTTCTTCACTCACACTAACTCACCGTCTCCTTTTATTCCCTGTAATGCACGGGAAGGAAACAACAAATGCCCTATGCTCATGTCCATCACTGTTTCCCAGTCTCTGACTGCAGGCCCTACTCATGCTTTTGTCCAACATCTGGATGCTCCCACCTCGTGGCAGGTGAAGCTGCAATACAGTGAAGAGCTGATGACCTCAGAGGAAACAGCACCACTGACAAGCTTCATCATCAGCAGGAACCCTATGTAACATGCACTTGTTTGCAATTTCTGATGGAAAGCTTTGGGGCAGACAGAAGGGTGTACAAAAGGGCCAAATCAAAGATCAGAAAGTATTTCAGCATGGAAACATAATGGAAAATGTCATGGCAGGTGTCAGTGCAGACACTGAACAAGGCAGCAAGGCCATCCCATCGTTACAGTGTGAAAGGAATGGTGTGCTGGACTTGAATGCTAGGGAAGGGCTGGCCATCAGGGAACTGTGGGATGTGATGCAGCTGGAGAAAGGGGAGAAACCAGCAAAGGGAAAGTTAAGGCCCTGGAGGAAGCACAATGTATCGCTAATAAATCTGGAATACACTGACATGAACGGTCACCGAGGGGCAAGAATTCGGAAATCTGATTTGCAACGTTCACGTTGTGCGGTCGCGGCACGCGAAGCATCTTCCTCCTCTCCTGTGTAAAATGCCACCCCGACCCGAGCCCGCCGTAAATGCTCGATGCTGCATGAAGCTGCAGAAGGCTCACGGCCCCTGACGGCCCCACCCGGCTCTCATGACAGCAGACGGCTCCGCCGCGGAGGCGCAGCCCGCACTTGTTGCTGGGGGAAGCGAAGCGAAGGGCCCGCCCGATTCCGGCCGTGCGGCCCGAACTCCGCCCGCTGCGGCCCTCAAGGTGCTGCCGCAGCCCGCAGCGCCCTCCCGCCCCGGCCCCCGCCCCAGCCCCTGCCCGGCGGCGGCGGACAGCGTACCGCCAGCACGGTGAGCAGCGTGGTCTTCCCCGAGTACTGCAGCCCCACCAGCGTGAGCTCCATCTCCTCCTTCCAGAACAGCGAGCGCAGCCACTCCAGCACCCGCGCCACGAGCGCCAGCATCCCGGCCAGCGCCCCCGACCTGCGGCAGGCGCCCAGCCCCAGCGGCACCGCCTCGCTGCTGGGCATGGCGGCGGGACGGGAGGGGCCGGGGTCGGCGGCGGACGAGGCGGCGCGGGCACGAAGCGCTCGGCGGGGTCTCACGTGATGGCGGCGCCGCCGCCCTTCTGCCGCTGCCACTTGCTGCAGACGTGGGAGGGGTTTGGCCCGGCCCAGGGGGGCTCGGCGGGGAGGAGGCGGTGGCCGCGGCTGGGCTGGAGGCCGGGGAGGCGTCTGCGATGTGGTGTGACGGATCCCGCCCGCGGCGGGGGCAGGGCTGTGCCGCGAGGTGGCGGCGGGGTCGGGATGGACCATAGGGAGGATGGAGGTGCGGGCGGGGTTGGCTGCAGGGGTGACAGGCGGTGGCTTCAACGGAGGGGCGTCCTATGGGACCTAGTGGGTGCCGCAGGCTGAGAGTATTCTGCCCGGGGCCATCCGAGTGCGCAGTGTGAGAGCTGGTGGGCTCATCTCACAGGGTACCGTGTTGTAGGTCCGCCTTTTACGATGACAGTTCTCACAGCCTTGGCACTTCCACTCTTCCCGTGGAAGTCTGTTCCCTGTCACAGAATCACAGGATGACCCGGGTTGGAAGGGACCTCAAGGATCATGTAGTTCCAACCCCCCTGCCTGGCAGGGCCACCAAACATACACATTTACTAGATCAGGTTGCCCAGGGCCCCGTCCAACCTGGTCTTGAACACCTCCAAGGACGGGGCATCCACAACCTCCCTGGGCAGCCTGTTCCAGGACCTAACACTCTCCTAGTGAAGAACTTCCCCCTAACATCCAACCTAAATCTTCCCTCTTTTAACTTAAAACCATTTCCCGCATCCTGCTATTGTCAGCCCTTTTGAAGAGTTTACTCCCCTCCTGGGACTAAGTTCCCTTCAGGTACTGAAAGGCTGCAATGAGGTCCTTTGTATAAAGACTGACATTAAGTTCCAAGGCTTACCACATCTTCGTTGGAGTTCTTCTCAGTCAGCTCCCTTTGCACATTTCCTTGCCTCAGCAGGAGATGTTTGGTTGGTTGCTCTGTGTAGTTGTTGACAACAGGATGTGCAGCGTTGCAGGGAATTCTCCTTTGCCTGTGCTGGGTAGGTGTCATCTAACACACTTAGATTTGTTTTCCCCTGAAATACAGACCTAGCACTTTGCCTGCATCCCTCTGCCAAGCTCAGAAGTTGTCATTTAAATTCTGCGTGATGCTTGAGGAGGTTCCAGTTCTGGGTTCATCTATATACAAACTGAGCACTTAAAATTTAATTTGGGTATTTCTATTTTGAAACTTGGCATTTTCATCAAACTATTCAGAATTATCATTTTTTGTGCTCTTTGTAGAGGCAGATTTCATCATTTTAGAAAATGCAACCTGTGACAAAGCTCACTGGTTACATCTGCTCAACCACAAAACCTTGAAGCTCTTGTGGCATTACTGTCAAGGGCAACTGGTCTGGGCTATCTACAAAGGTGACAGATGTTTATGCTTTTTCATGGTGGTTGTATATACAGCCAAAATGACTCATAATGTATTTCTGTGATTTTTTTAAATTATTATTATTTTATTGTATTATATTTCTTGTAGATACTTATTTACCCTTGTAAATTTACTTAAACATCTGAAGAAGAAAATAGGATGACGAACTGGCCTTGCCTCCCACTGTTGATGCTAGAGAGTTGTTTTTCATTGCTTCTTTTTAATAGAAGTCTGGAGGAGTGCAAACATTTATTAAGTGCTGAGTCCCAAACAAACAACCAGAGGCTTTATTTTATTTTTCCTTCTAAGTAACTTAAGTTGCTGCCCTTGTTTGAGGTAATCCCTTTGTTTCAAAGGTATCCCCTCGTTACTGTTTACAGCCATCTAGGGGGCAAGGTGCTGGTCTAGAAAGAGCAATCATTGAATCTGCTACAATCATGCTTATGTCGTCATTGGGAATTGCTCTTTCTAATACTTATTTTAATGATATTTGCATGGCTTTGTATATTTATGAGCTAAATTATCAAACTGGAGATTTGTTTCAGTAACTGAAGCAATTGTTTGCTCATACCTAAGACTGGCTCTAGCTAAGGGTTGTATAATTTAGTCTTTTCCTGAATTGTGGAGTTTTTATTGGAGATTGTTGCTCTAATTATTTTCCTTTCTTTTTCTTATGGTAGTTCACTGATCTAAATCCTTTATGCCAGGTAAAAGATCAAGGTAAAATGGTAGAATGTTAAACTTAAAGATTCAGAAATTTGAAGGAATAATATGGAAGTCATGGAAGGAGCTTACAGAATAGAAGCAAAATTGAATTGTAACAACCAACAAATATATAACATTAATTATTTTTCCTAAATGGAATTATGTTCTAAGGAAAACAAGTGGTGAATTTGGTTTCATAACTAGCTAAGAACCATAAACTTTGCTTCTCTTCTGCAGTAAGCCCCATTTTCCTTTCTGATGCAGAGCTATACATACATCCAAGACAAACTGCCTTCAATAAGTTAAATGCAGGATCCAATTGGATATATAGTGGCTGTTACCTCAGTGAAGGGTCTAATTCATGTTCCTTCCTCTTTTCAAGCCACCACCTCCTCTTAAGTCTGTAGAAACTTGATAGGTGAAAGCAGCCCACGTTAATTGAGATTCCCCTGAGGTTTTAAAAACACTGTGAAAATGGATGGCCAGACAAAGCCAGGAGACAACAAAATTTCATGAGTCTTTTTTTCTTAGGTAAGGACTTAAGTTAGGAAGTGGTGAACAGTTATTTTTAAAAATGAATAAATGAAAAGCTTTGGTGTTTTTGGTTAAACTAGAATTGCGGATTTCATTCAAAACTTGAAACAGTGACTGTGTCTTCAGGCAGTTTCAGAGATCTTGAAAATTGGTGGCGTGATACAAGGGGAGGCGTTTGATCAAGTCCTGCATTAGAGAAGAGGTTAGCAGAAGTCAGCTATTTTGCTTGTTTCTTGGTGGCAACCAATTGGTCATGCAGTGGGGGGACTGGAGGAACGAGTGAAAAAACTGGAGTAGGAAACAGATTATTCTTATTCTGGTTGGATGGGTAGGAGCACTTCAGGAAATAATTCATAGGCAAACCACTGTTCTTTGCTTTTCTGCCATGTTTCTTGTTGTTATTATTATTTTTTTCAATAACTTGTTTCAGCCAAAGCAATTATTGATTTTTGAATGACTAGATTAAATGTTTCTGGCAGCATCAAAACTGAAATTGTAAGGATTTCTCCCATATCGACGTATCAACCAGCTGACAGTGTGTGGAATAAAGACAGGCCATTTGTACAAGTAGTTTCTGAGAGTGAAGTGGTTGTGATTGCTGCCCGGGGAAAAATGCTCATAAAATAAATCAGTCAATATTTTTGCAGGAATTCTAAATTATGGAATGGTGCTTAAGGCTCACAGTTCAGCTTTCATAGGCAGTAGGTTACACATACAGTAGCATATTCTGGAAAAAAAGTATCTACATAAAAGACAGCAGAGGAAAGGAAGGTAAATTTTTAGACTAATTCAGTTACACACTAACTGAAGTCTTTTGTGGTGCAACAAAATATATTAAACATTCTTGGAGTGTTCACCAAGTTCAAAGTTCTGTTATACTTGAAATCTTCTGTAACGCCCCTGCTTTTGTGACAAACTATGGGACTATATCAAGCAATTCTTTAGCTTACAGGCTGCTTGATGACAGAATATTGCATGAGAATATTGTATGTGAAAGTATTACTATCTTGTTACAGTTGAGCATCTCCAAGGATGTTTATTCTTTCTTTTGAAAGCCTGACCCAAGATACAGAAGGCCGCCATTCATTATCCCCTATGTCTGTAGGCTGGCCACTTATCTCTCCTGGAAACATTTAACTGCTGATAAACTATTTCATTTTCTGTCTTGCCTATTGAAATTTAAACACTTTGGGACTGGTTTAGCTTTGCTATGGCAGTACACAGCGCCTGGTATATTGAGGTTTTCAAGTTCTCTGTCTGTGAAGTGATAATAAAGCAGTTTACTCTATTGTGGTGAGTTGCTTGCATTATAAAAATGATAATAGCTGGTACTATGCTTCAGATGATGTCAATGATACAGAAAAAACTGACCTGAGTGGATGCATCAGATGCAAACATTTGATCAGTACAAGATGATGCAGACCCATGTCTAGTTCTGAATATTACCAAAGAGGTCAGATTGTCTGTAGCTTAAGCCTGGTTTTTAGTGACAGCTGTAGATTGCAATGCAAAGAAGCCTTCAACTAAATGAAATCTTTAGGGAGGAGAGAATGAAGTTTTGTTTCACTCTGGTATTTTCAAGCTTGTCCTGATATACCAGATCTTTGAGAAAGAGAAAGAAAGAAAAGACAAAAAGAGGTAGAATAAACTATGCATCTTTTCTGCTACTGAGGTACTGCACTGGTAAGACCTTGGTCTGCCCTTTATAAGCCAGAATCAAGCAGCTGCTCTGCAGATCAAAGAAGGGCTGTATTGAAGATCTCTGTAAAAGCGTTTCAGTGTGCCTGTTGGTGCCCATGGGCATTAGTTGTGCCCTCTGCTGGCTGCACCCTCAGAGATTAGTGTGCTTCTTGATAGTTTTTCTCACTCTAGAGAAGAAAAACATAAGAAATGATTTAGGTATGGGTTGTTGCACTGGCAGAGTAGGGCAGATTGAGATTTTTAACTGAAGAACTCTGTGGTTTGGATACCGATGTTTGGGATATTTAGCATGATAACTGAAACAGTGCAATGGCCTTACAGACAGGCAGCCTAAGTCTGTACATTATTAGTCCAGTGCCTTTAAGAATTTGTTGGATCCAGTATTACAGTGCTTCATATTTTGTTGTGGCATTAATATTGTTATTATGTGACTTCAGGCTGCCCTCAGCCTCCCTTTAGATGGGTGGTTGTAAGGTGCCTGCCACAGGCAGTCATCACTGTACACTGGCAAGCTGTCATCTCCTCTCAACCTGTTAGTAGCCTGGGGGAGCAGCTTGCTCCAGAAGGAGATTGCCAACATATGGCATATTTCTTCTGCAGGACCTTGAAATTCTGTTGTATAAATATATTTTCTGAGATGGAAACAAAGTCAGAGAAAGGTGACTGCTTGTTGTCTGAGGTCCAATTGTGAAGCAGAAACAAAATACTTGATATTCAAAGTAGTGGTTCACGTTAATCTAAATAGTGTCTGTGTCAGACTACTAATCAATAAATACCTTATCAGTTGTAAACGAAGGGATATACAAGCATACACTAGAAAATGTTATCTAATTACTACTGGCAAAAGAGAACTATAATCAATGAATAGCGATGGTAGAAACACATTAGTGAACATAATGATATCCAAAGTTAATCCATTAAGGATGCTAATATTGATAGGTGTCCTTTACCTCCTTGCGTCTTCTTTCTCATATATGATGAGGGGAAAACAATTGGAGGAAGTTTCTGCAGTCCTGAGTGCTACTGACAGCAAAGAGAAAAGTAGCTGCTGAAGGTTTGGAACACCTACAGAAGATAACTCTTCTCTAAAGACTTTGATCTTTGACTGACAGACACAAAAGCTGAGGATTGCCTTGAATCCTTCATGTTTACCTAATTTCTCCTAAAGAAATATTTCAGTGAAGTATTTCCAGCAAAATAGAGGGGTTTGCAATAGCCACATTGCAGGAAACATTTAGATGTGGTAAGGCATGAAGTTAGATCAATTAACCTTTTGAATCCATTTCTAGTGCCCTGTATGCTGCTTTCCAGTAAGATGTTTACAAAAAAAAAAAATAATAATAAAATACCAGCAACCTTACAATGAAAGGACAGTAATAATGAGATTACTTTTTTTTTAAGAAAAATGAAGCCACAGTTTAATAAAGCTGTACATTTTTAAATGTATAAAATATTACTTTGGAATTAAACAAACAACTCTGCCCTGAAATCTCAGGTCCTAATCTTACAGGCTTTACATTGGCAGGAAGGGTATCTGGTAGTGTGAAAAGGCTTGTACAAATAGGCTGTGGAAAACCTTTGAAATATCTATGTTCTATTTGCCTGAAGGAAAGAATTTAGTTGTCTTCTTGAAGAGCTCATTGGTGCTTTGTAACTGAATATATTTTAAAATTATGTGACTGCCTGCTCTCTTGTTGCTTGTGTTAATATTGTGATGGATAGATACTGGTACACATCTAGTATGTGTCTAGGAGTTGTCTAGCATGTACTGCACCAGCTTGAAATCTTTGACACAATTCCTTTCTGATATATATTCAGCAGTGTATTTCAGTATGTTTCAAGGATTAACACAAATTTTCATAGAATCATAGAATCACCAAGGTTGGAAAAGACCTAAAAGATCATCCAGTCCAACCGTTCGCCTATTACTAATAGCTCCCACTAAACCATGTCCCTCAACACAACATCCAGTCTTTCCTTGAACACCCCCAGGATCGGTGACTCCACCACCTCCCTGAGCAGTCCATTCCGGTGCCTGACCACGCTTTCTGAGAAGTAACACTTCCTAATGTCCAACCTGAATCTCCCTTGCCGTAGCTTGAAACCATTCCCTCTGGCCCTATCACTAATGACACGAGAGGCCAACCCCCAGATCACCACAACCTCCCCTTCAGGAAGTTATAGAGAGCAATGAGGTCTCCCCTGAGCCTCCTCTTCTCCAGGCTGAACATTCCCAGCTCCTTCAGCGTCCCCTCATACAGTCTGTGCTCCAGACCCCTCACCAGCTTTGTTGCCCTCCTCTGAACACATTTTGCTGGATGCTTGGGATACTGTCACATCCTAGGCTGCTTGCAAAGTGGTCCTACTGGCCTGCCTCTCAGAATTTCTCTGCAAGTTCTTAGTTTTCAAACTGAGAAGCAAGAAACTGTACAGCAGGGACTAGGCTGTGGTTTCACTCATGTTCAGATTCTGTGAAACCCAACAGTCATCTCCTGTGAAAGTGCTAGTATCTTTCAGTGTCCCACAATAAGCAACACAACAAGCCAGATCCAGATCCTTCAGATAGAGAAACAGAATTTTAATGAAAACATTCGTACACATTGTAGAAGGGCACTGAAGGTGGTTGAACATCTTTCATTTCTTAAACCTTTTCATCGAACCCAGTTTAGAATTCCCCATTCCCTGAGTATTACCAGCCTGAGTTCTGCCTGGAAGGTAGAGGTGTGCAATAATGGTAATCAAAGTGAACAAATGCTCATCTAGTATTTAATCTCTTGAAAAATACAAGAACATAAGAAACTGAAACTATAAGGCTACAGAGACAGCAGTGATTACAGGAAATGCAAGTAATGGAAAGTGATGGGTTTTTTGTTTTGCTGTAGGAGAATACAAGTTTGGCTTTGAACATAAGGTAATCCCCAGCAATAGAAGGAGTAGCTCTCCTTTTCCTTCTTTTCTCCATCCTTAGTCCATGAAAACTCTTGCCAACTCCATGGTGACCCTTTGACATAAAAAGAGGAAGAAAGACAAACGTGATGCAAAACACAATAATGTACTTGGAAAATACTCTAACATACATGTTGATATACACAAATCTCTCTGTTGTAAGAAGTTTTTAGGATTTCAGCATGAATTTCAGGTATGTGTGAGTAACATAGATTCAAAATGAACATTCAAAAGGTGCTTGGTAAAGCATTATCCTTTGGAGCACAAGATAAGTGCTTATGATGGAGCTTAGGAAGATGTATTTCTGTGGAGAGTTTATTGCAATGGTTTGCTTTCCTCTCACTTGTCTTATATGTTTGTTATTCTAGCTGCTCTCAAGAAAAAAAAAAAAATAGGTGGCATCAGATAGATGTATCTAATCTAACATATTGATTACAGTGTTCTTTTTTCTTTACAGCGAGCACTGGGATAAGGTTGTCTATATTAAATACCAAATAGATAAAAACTGTGGTACAGAAGGTCTGATCTGTTCATATTCCCTTCTGCTTCACTCTTCCAGTTCTGCAGTTCACTTCCTCTTCATCCACTGGGAAGTCTTAGATGCTTTGTCTTAAATCTTATTTATCTTTTCTTTCCTGCTTCCTCCTTTGGGATTTCACTGCAAATGCTCTTCTTGCCATTACTTGGCTGATAGTCAGTAATATTTTTGGCAAGACTTGTAGATTTTGTGATGCTGCAAACTCACTTATCACAAAGTAATTCAAACTCAGTGTCTTGAAGCAAGCTGGATATTTATAAAGAAGCTTAACCGCAGGAAACTTTTCCAGTACGGGATTCCACAATGCAATGCAGCCTATGAGCTAAAACTCTATATGCCAACAGAAAGTGTTAGCCATGTTAAAGGATTCTGCTAAAACAAACAAAAAAATACTTGGTGTAAGTCATACAAAGTATGTTAACACATTACCAGGGAAGTTTCCAGGTTTTAGAAATCCTTTGATAATTGTCTGAAGTTCAGCAAGAAGCAGAGGGACCTCAGATGCAGCAATAATCACAGTATCACACAATCGTAGGGGTTGGAAGGGACCTCCAGAGATCATCGAGTCCAACCCTCCTGCCAAAGCAGGTTCTCTACACCAGTTTGCACAGGTAGGCATCCAGGCGGGTCTTCAATATCTCCAGAGGAGACTCCAAAACCCCCTGGGCAGCCTGATCCAGTGCTCTGTCACCCTCACTGTAAAGGCGTTCTTGCGCACATTCGTGTGGAACTTCCTATGCTCCAGTTCTTCTATAATGCAGAAAGGCACCATGGCTTTTGTTTACCCAAGGTCAAACATCCATTAAAAGCTGGAGTGCCAAAACTACATTTTTGCATAAGTGATAAAAAAAACCTGCTGGCTTCTTTTGTTCTGGACAGTTTGCTACAAATCTATTTTTTACTTGTTAGTCTACTTGTGACATTGATGGCAGGAATAACTTTGACTTGTGGGCTCGACAATGTAAGTGCAGTGAGAAAATCATTACTTCCTCTTGATAACTTGCTGTCCAAAAGCCATAAAGCATTATTTCTCCTTCTTAAAGTCTTCACCTATTTTGCTGTGCGTCCGTTATCTATTTTGCTGTATGTCCGTTATATGACTGACAACATGAACATTTGAAGGCATTAGATTTGATATGCATTTTTTGCTAGATTTAGGCATTAGGTTTTTGCAAGTAAAGGGCTGCTATATTGAAATGATAGATCATTCTGTTATCTTGTATCTGTGCAAGACAATGATTTATTTATGCAGATCATGCCTAGCTCTATGGAGACATTTTTAATTTATCAGTGCCAGCAGCCACTAGAACCACCCCTTAGAAATCAAGCCTTCTATTAAGCATCTGACTTAATAATTTGGAAATATTATTTTATCAAATGAACTGCACTTAGTTGCTTCTGAATGCTTCAAATGGCTATACAGAAATTATAACCGGACTCTTGATGTGAAACTGAGAGTGATTTGCTTCTGAAGTTTATGTGACTTCAAAAAAATAATATTATTGTAGCTACACGGAGTGTCTTTTGGTAGATCATAGACTTGAATAACTGATTTTCTCTGAATTCCTTCTGAATATGCCAGTTTTTTTCCCGTCTCTTGAGGAAAACACAAGCTGCCCAGCCTCTGTATGACAGCTGAGCATCTGCAGTGAAGTCTTAAATTGCAACCCATAGTTCTCATTTGTTTGCTATTTCTATTCAGAGCTAAAAGAAAGTGGTTTCATAACATAGCCTTCCTTGTAGTGTCCTTTTGGCCTCTTCTCCAGATAAGCTTATTTCCTCTGTTACTATCTTTCTTGTCAACTGCTGTCTGTTCTCCTTTCCAGGTTAATGTCACACATTGACTGCTATCACCAAGAGCGTTTGGGGCACAAAACCTTCTTTCTGCTTGTCAGGGGAAGTAGTTTGGGGTTTTGTGAGCAGAACAGATAAAAAATCTGAGATTATTGTTCATAGACACTGGAAATGAAGCACGAGAGTTCCTGATTCCCAGCATCACATCTGTCACTGTTCACTTTTCCTAAGGAAAAAATTATTTTCCACCCAATAGACTGACTAGGAAATAATCAGCATAGAAAATGTCCTGTGCACTCAGGCTGTTGTCCACATGACACAGAGACAGTTACATGTGCTTTCCGGGGCTTGCTGACCAGAGAAACCAGGCATAGTAACCTGTGGAACTGGGACTGAGGAAGCAGATCTGATGAGTTTTGAGTATTGGCCAGACGAAATGATTGACAGACAAAAAGAAAAAAGGAGAGAGCTTAGGAGAAGAAGAGAAGAAGAAGAAAGAAGGAAAGATTAACTGCTACAGCTCCAATTTTACATAACGAAGTTGTGTTAGTTAGAAGTCAATATTTACATTCGTTAATAACTATTGAAGAGTTAGGACTATATTCAATTAAAAGAACCACAGTGTTCTTGTAGATGATGTAAAAAGTTATTTTAAAAAAAAAAAGGCAAAGGGTACCTTCATCTAAGAAGTATTATGTTGCAAAGTCCCACGATATAAAGTTAAGCCAAATGTTTAGAATAGCTAGTGTTCAGATGGAATGAACACAGAGCATTATGCCTGTTAACCACTGAGAATGAAATCCAGGTTAAGATGGATTTAGCTGACTTGACTTGAAATATACAAAGTGGTACTTTTCACAAATGTGTTCTTCAAATGCAACTGTTAAAAATGTCAAATATTTAAAAGAAAAAAAAAAAAAAAAAGCATTCCACATGCTGAGTTATCCTTTCAGTAGGCGTAATCAGCATATACAGACCAGCCTATCTTTGGCACAAATAGTAGTTTATATAACTAAACTATAGAATTACATTCAAACTGAAGTGTTACCCAAGGAATAGAAGAGGTTACCTGATACAGATAAGACCACAGAGTTGCAGCTGTTTTACCCCTTTGAGGAATTATTTCTCTGTGTGGATTAAACACAGCCAGGAAAAAAAATATATATATATATTCTCACTTCTTTGAGTCATTTATATTAAGGTTCTCAAAATTAGAACTAAAAAAAATAGATTAAATCTATTTATCTTATAGGATGTAGAACTACCAAAACTACAAGTATCATTTGCTTCTACATCATATCGAGTGGCTGCTGTGTCAGTGTTAAATTCTGCAGTTGTTAAATGCAGTATATTATTTCCAGTGGCGGGCTGGAAATAATCTGTTTCAGGATGTGTGGATAATGTCACCTTACTCTGTGGAAATACAGTTCTGTTAGACAGGTTCTTTTCTTTAGAAGAGTCTATGTTAGAAAATGAATTTGAGGATATCTGAATGCAAATTTCTTCTGAAATACAAGCACGGAGGTAATGGATGTCATTGATATCAACTCTGGGTTCACAGCTGTGCCCTGCATAACAGTGGCAGTCAAATTTTTCTATGAACGTCTGCAGATCCTGAAATGCTGGTTGCCCTTGCAGAGTGTATTTTCCATCCTTTGTCATTCGAATGACAATATTCTCTGGGTTCAAGTGAAGATAGTCGTTGGAATTCCATTTTTTCCGTGCACAAGCACCAGAGTCTTGGCATACTACTTGGCTGCAGATTCTGGCTGCCATTGTGACGTTGATGAGGTAAGGAGTCAAAGTCTTCCTAAGGTAGTTGTCCAGAGTCCTACAGGTGTTCTGTAAAAAGAGCATCGTATCTGAAAAGTTTAGTATAGGAACTATTAGAATGCTGTTGTTATAGTAGGAGTACTGCAGTGGATATCTATAAATGCTTTTCTTGAGGGTTTAATAACAGTCATAACTGGTTTTTGGAAGCAGATTTATCATATAAGTTGCTGTATAATTCAAGGATCACAATAAATTTATCTTAGGTGGTTACTGGAAATGTTACTAAAAGCACTTCTAGAAATTAGTAGATGACTTTAAGCTTTCATTTTATCTGTATGAGATTCCCTGTAGCCTTTTGAATCAGATGCATTTTGGAAAGCTGTATGAAGGATCAGTGTTCCTTTTTATGTGTTTTGAATATTTTGAAGATATCTTGAGGGAAAAAATAAACAATAAAACTAACTCACAAAACAGTCCTTCAGCATAAGCAAATAATTTTTCTGTTAATACACCTTGTGATAAACTTTGGTTTTCTTCTGAGTAGCTGTACTGAAGGAATAGGGAGCTCTCACAGAGTTTTTGGATGGAAAGTTAAGTTAAATCTAATTGACCATGGAGCTGGCATATATGCTGTATATGCTTGTCAAACCAAAGGTTTGGGGAACTGTTTGTTTCTGAAGCTATATGTTCTTAGGGCATTTGCCTAATAGCACACACCAGTAGACAGATAAAGCTAATATTTACACTAATAGACATCATCTCGGTGAATCTGAGGTATATGTAGCTGTTTATTTTGCTTTTAGATGAAATCCCTGCCTAGAAAATTTTGCTTGATGCAGTTTGCGCAGTTGCTTACAGATACCATGGAAGATTGTGCAGTTGCTCACAGCCAACACCAGAAGTTCAAATAATTGAAATCTTAGTCTGAGTAGTCAATGACAATCTTCATTAGCCTCAGACGGGCCTGGTTTTTGGTTAGTGAAGACAGTAAATCTGCTGACAATATGGAGTCATCACTTTTAGAGTAGAAGATACAAATAATTGTAATCCTTTTCTTTATCCTTTTTACTTTATTTCTCCATAAAAATATCACATAATAATTAACCTGGCATACCTTGCTTTGTGTTAAATTCATATCACCCCAAATCACAATTCCAGAAGCACCCAGTGCCGCAGACTCTCCAATGGTATTTACCAGGTCATCCTGAGAGTAAATGAGAAAAGAATCGTACCAGTGTAAGTAAGCCATAACACAGAAGAAAAAGATAAAATCCATATAGTAAATTACATAGCCAAAATAACTACTCTAAAGAAAGCAAGCAATTATACACTATGCAAACAGTGTGCTCACAATAACACTGTTTTGTCCTGGGATGGAGTTGAGCAGGTAATACTAGAAAATATTGACAATTGTTTCCAGATTATACAAGGGCTGTTCTGAAAATAATGCCTCTTATTGTATCATAGTAGCCCATGATATTAGAGGCAGATGTTGGTGGTCTGGCAACAGAGGTTGTACCTTCCCATCAGTCTTCCATTATGTTTTGTTGCCATGTGACAGATGGCCTGACAAAATGCTGTCTGACATGGAAGTGCATGTGAAGCAAAGATGTGTCATTGAATTTCTCTATGCAGAAACAATTGCACCCATTGACATTCACTGATGCTTGCTGAGCACTTATGGAGACCAAACAGTGGGTGTGAGCACACTGAGGCTGTGGGTAGTGTGTTTCAGCAGTGCCAACAGTGCCATTGGGTCATCACTGCTGGTGCAGGTATTTATGAGCTTAGCATGCAGGCTCTTATTCATCGCTGGAGTAAATGCATATCTACTGGTGGTGATTATGTTGAAAATGATAAAATAATGTTTTGTAGCTAAGAATTTACCAAATAGTGTTATTGCGCTTCTTACATCTATAGTAGTTCCGTGGAAATAAACAGGAGGCATTATTTTTGGAGCAACCTATGTATATGGTTAGAAAGCCAGTTGTTAAGCCCATACACCCCACTAACCATTTTAACTTTCATTTTGCTACATTGTTTTCTAACTGCTCAGATCTGGTGGTAACCAATTTCAGTAACACTGCCTGAAGCTCAAGCACGGATGTAGGATTTTTCTAACTTTAATTTAATTTCAGTTCTGAGAAAGTGCTGGAGCAGAAAAGTAGCAAGAGCAGAGCTTTCACCAACAGGAATCTCTTTTCTCAGAAGAATGCCTCTGACCTTTTGCAGAGATTGATCTGGGAAATTTGTTTCTGTTCACTTCTCTTTCTAACGGTCAGCTATTAGCCCAGTCTTAACAAAACATTTAAGCCCATCTGGAATGGGAGAGGGCTATGGATAGAAAAAGAACAAGGGGCACAACATGAAAAGACAACATGTGAGTGTTGGAGGATTTAAAGGGAGTAACCAGAAACCCAGCAGAACTGCTGACAGAACCTCCTGCTCCTCACAGGTACGGAGCACGGAGCTGGGAGCAATGCTCAGTAATGCTTTGTCTTCAATTCTGGAGAATGAATTAGATTATATCATCATAAAAATCAGGTCACTGGGAGTGGAAGAATGTTAATTTACCATTTAAGAATTTCTGAAACAGAAATTATTTATTTTAGAGTGCACTACAGAGTTCCAGAAGAAGAAAAAGGTGAACATTTTGGGCAAGGAGGTGATTGTTGAATGACCTCTCATTTTTCAAGTGGAGGCTGAGGAGTGGGAGTAGTATGGAAGTATAAGATCTTACAATAGTTAACTTGTAGGGTACCTCCCCAGTCCTCTAACAAAACCAGGAGGGATGCACCTCATATTAAGACAAAAGCTAGGAGAAGGAATGGAGACAAAAGGACTTTCTTTTATTGTTTTACCTTTTAACTTTAAGAAGCAGATGTAAGGCCAGCCCAGTTTTACGAATTCTTTTTGGAAAAGGTTATTCTTTCATCTGAATTAATGTACTGTAATATGCTCTCTAGATGCTAATATTTTGTTGCGTGTGAGGACTGCTCAGAGAGTAAAACATAAGTTGATAAATATCATGAGGAAGAAGTGAAAATAGACCTCTTACTGTTCAGTTTGCACAAATGTAGCTGTTAGATATTTTTTTTTACATACAAAATCGAGACACCTCTGATACAAATTCATATATTTTCTAAATAAGCGCCCCGTGATAATTTCTTTCCATTTAAATTTGAAATACTTAAGGTGTAGCTCCACTCACCTGAGAGAGATATTCCTCATAGAGATCTGTAAATACTGGTCGTGTATATACAAAAACTGGAAGGGGATGAGTCGAATTAGAGACATACGAAACTCTGATGGCTTCTTGAACTCTGTTGCGAACAAAAAGTTGGGCATTTCTGGAAGATCTTAAGGCTGTTTCTAGATAGATAGATGGGTAAAGTGCTGTGCTTTTCTCCCACAACCAGTTAAGCTCATTATTTCTTGCTATTTCAATATCTAAACAGGTTCCTGTATAGTTATGTGGGTTTTGTTTGTAATCATAGTTATAACAGTCGGGGTAAAGGTAGTATCCCCAAAGACGATTTGGTTTCATTGCTATGCCCAGTTTTAAAGATTCCAACATAAGAGATCTTGCTGCAGCTTCAAATTCCTTTTTAGCTATAATCCTGGCTTCAGCTTCTGATAAACTTATGTCTCTCTGCTGAACCAATTCAATAGATTCCTGCCTGTAAATGTCTTTTGATCCCCAGTTCCTTATCCACACAGGTCTCCAATTTTCCCAGTCAATGACAGCCAACCCAAACTGTTCATCTGAAGGAATATAGAACTGGATATCCTCTTTGGCTTTTTTTAAATGATTTTCCATCGGCACGAGTTGAGGGAGTCCTCCATGGAATGCTTCTCCTGTGATTTCATTTTTGTACGGATAGTAACCAAGCCTGTCTGGATAGAATAGAGTGATGTTTTGCCCAATGGATGTCTTCAGCGTGCTTCCAATGAGAGAAAAAAATGACATGTCCAGCTGCACTCCAGTCCTTTCATTACAAAGTTCTGTAGGAGCATTCCATATGGAAAGGAAAGGTGAATTAGAAAGAAGCGGACGAGCTCTTATGTTCAGAGATGAGCAGCAAGAAAATAAAAGAATGGTGAACACCATGCCAGAAGCTATGGGATATGTACAAGTAACACAGATACCAACATTTTGTATTTGTCTTAGAGTTTCCATTGTAGCATGTGCAGTGGCATTAGATGATTGTGGTCAGACAACAATTAAATGCTCTCTGGGTTGCTGAGAAGTTTGATAGTCTGTACGGTGCAATAGTGTTCTTCAGGTTAAAGCTATTAAGCAATATTCCTGAGGTGCAGAATGGATATGTTCTTTATGTAACTCTCTCTACCATTTCTGACTGCAGGAAACTTCTCAACAATTTCAAAGACCTAATGCAGGGAAAGAAAGAAAAAAGAAAAAAAAAAGAATAAAAAAGTAGATAAATAAGAGTTGATAAATCTTTCTTTTCTAACTGTGAAACTAACACCCTTTTTTAGTTTGAGTATATTGTTATCTTTGAGTGAAACTCTCTTCAAGGAACAACACAATATACAATCATAGAAGGAATAAACTTCATAAGAACAGAGACAAAATTGTCAGTGAAGTGGCACCCAATAAGTCATGGATTGCAATGAGTATGCTCAGCAGTACTTCTGATTGTGGCTGTGACTGATGTCTGTAAACATGAGCGTTCTCACAATGTGTTCTTTTAACAGTAACCTATAAGTAATACTTCTCACCTGTCTCAAAATAAAGTTTTAGGCCTTAATTGATCAATTTTGTAGAGCTCTTAATGGAAGATCCAAGATAACACAAAATTGGAACCAGAACATTGGCACATATCCAAGAAAACAATCCATATGAACTCAATTCAGCAAGATATCTGAAATATGATAGGCACTATATCTTCTGTCCAGAAGTTCTTAAACAGATTCAAAAGCTGTGTATCACCTTGGCGTATGGCTATCTATATGTTTCCTGAGTCTGATTACATTTTGATTCATAAAGGCCAAGTGGGCCCAGGAACACAATGCATGAGGAAACCTGAGGTCATGCACACATACGCAGTAAGCAGTCACACTTACTTTTAGTCAAGAACATAATGGTAGTGCTGGTGGATGTCTTGATTTCAGCTGGGATAGATTTGATTTTCTTCACAGTATCTGGCATGTTTTGGCTTTAGGAGAAAAACAGTGTTAATAATGTACTGATGTTTTAGCTGTTTCTGAGCAGTGCTGCACAGAGAGAAGAATGTTTTAGCTTTTTACTGTACTGCAATTGAGGGGACTGGGGGTGTGCAAGGAGAGGGGCAGGGACAGAGCCAAAACAGCTGACTCAAACTGGTAAAAGGGATTTTCCATACCATATGGAATTATTCCATATCATATGGAATTATAAAACTGGTGGAGAGTTGGCTATGGCGGCAGCCTCATCATTAGGCCATAGGGTATCTAAAGCACATAAGAGCATGAAGGAAAATAAAGAAGGAACCATGAAGTGGGCACAGAGAATCATTGGGAAAAAATATTTTCCACTTACGCAAATACAACTTAATGAAGTGATCACACATACAAGCTGATCTACATTGGTATTTCCCAAGACAATGGATCCTTCATATAGTAGGCGCTGTCATAACAACATGGGGTCATCTAAAGAAAGGAGTTGTAAGGAGTAGTTAAGTTTTCAGTGTGCCCCTTTTTCTTGTTGTAAAAGGTTTCTTGACTCCATGGAAGTCAGAACTACAGGACTGAAATTTTTGATCGTGTAAGCTTTTTCATGAGTGGGTTTCAACAGCAAGTCATTAAGAAAGAGGAAATTATCACTCTGAATACTGTATTTACTGGTTCAGCTGGAACTCACTTATTACTGGCTCATCTTATAAAGTTTGGTTTAGCATTGTTGGGAAATAGTTCTCCTCCAAATCCAGCTGTAATGTACTCTGCTGAGTACAAACTGATGATTAGTTTATGTGATGTCTTCCAGTTAAAAAGATTGCCTTTGGTCCAGCCTAACAATGACAGCTCTAATAAATGTTACTCTTTTCAGTCTCCTTGAATGTCAGTCTAAGTGAGCTGAGTAATAAAGCTGCTCTTGTCAAAAAGTCAATATCTTTACAATATATTAACACTAATTGCTGTGGGGCTAGAGCTACGTACCACAAGTACATACTGATGGAGCTAAATGCTCTTAGTCTAGGGAAATAATTTCTGCTTTAGATTTTCCTGAATTTGGCATTTGTAAAGGTTACATATTAGAGAGAACCATGGGAATTTTCTTGGATTAATTATTTTATCATTTTTTTCACAGCATAAACTGGACTGCAGAAACACACGTTGAAAATACAAGTGTTCTCCCACATTTCGATAGCTGTACTGTCATAGATTTTGGCCATGCTGCATGGTCCTGTTAAAAATGCTTCACTTGGCCAGAGACAGAAAATAAGAGGTATACAATATCCACACTTCAACAGCATGTAAGAATGAGCTTGAAATCATCAATATAATTACACGTTTAGATTATAGATAACATAATTTTCAAGAGCTTATTGCCTCTTTCTTACATTGCAAACATGTATGTTATTGCATAGTAATTAAAGATAAAAAATAATAACAAACTATTGATATGAAAATCAGTATTTTCCCTGTGCTGAGGAAAATAAAGATAGAAGTTTGGACATGGAACTGACTGCTCCTGATCACTTTAAATCACTGAAGCTGTGGTGGAAAAAATGTCATCAAATACACAGCTTTTTCTTCAAATACAGATACCTACAGATACTTCCAGCCCTTCAGAAAGGGCCAGAAAGATGATCCTGGTAGCTACAGACCCATCAGTCTCACCTCAGTGCCCGAGAAGATTGTGGAATAGATAATCTCGGGAGCCATCATGGACCAGTTAAAGGTCAACCAGGGGATCAGGCTCAGTCAGCATGGGTTTACAAAAGGTAAATCCTGTCTGGTAAATCCCAAAGAGTTGTAGTCAATGGAATTTAATCCAGTTGGTGGCCAGTCATGAGCGGTGTCCCCAAGTGTTCAGAACTGGGACCACTTCTATTTAACATCTTTATTAACGATCTTGACAAGAAGATGTGAATGCACCCTCAGTAAGTGGATCAATGGGCCAAGGCAAACTGTATGAGTTTCGATAGGGTCAAGTGTTGGGTACTGCATTTTGGTCACAAAAACCCCAGGCAACCCTACACGCTTGGGGAGGTGTGGCTGGAAAGCTGCTTGATGGAAAGGGACCTTGGTGTGCTAATGGACAGTCAGGCTGAGGAGAGACCTTATTGCTCTATTCCAATACCTGAAAGGTGCTTACAGCAAGAGCAGGATTGGTCTCTTCTCACTTCTGATAGGTGACAGGATGAGGGGAAATGGCCTTCAGTTGTGCCAGGGTAAGTTTATGTTGGCTATCAGGAAACACTTCTTTACAGAAAGTGTTGTTAAGCACTGGAATAGGCTCCCCAGGGAGGTGGTTCAGTCACCATCTCTGGATGTGTTTAAGAGCTGTTTGGATGTGGTGCTCAGGGATATGATTTAGAGAGGGTTGTTAGGGTAGTTTGGTTAGGTCGTGGTTGGACTTGATGATCTTTAAGGCATTTTCCAGCCTGACTGATTCTATGAAAAAAGATAAGACCAGAGTATTGTATATTTGGTTCCTATTCTTTCATTTGCATTAGAAGAACTACTTAAAATAGTGTGAACATGACTCCCAACACTATAGAGAAGATAGAGTTCTTAATACCATAGCTTTGTAAGCGCCTGGGACAATTTCTTTTGCATCTTCCCTTATCTTAACATGGAAAATATGAAGTTGTCTAAAGACTCATCTTCAGGAAAGAAAGCACCACTGAGTAATACTTAAGTAGAAGGAAATTTCCATGATTCCTGAGTAGCAGAGGAACTAGGAAGTGCTAAGAATATGTTTAATTGTGTGTTTCTGTATTTAAACTTAGAACCTGAAGTAGAACACAAAGGACTTTGTTGAGTTTTTATTGTTTGTTTGTTTGTTTGTTTTTGACAAACCAGAAAGTCCATTGACTCATGATTCCCTGAATAGGATCAAAGCAGTTCATACTGTTAGCAGTTCACACTGTTGGACATCTCTACCTTTGAGGGATCAATTGAAAATAATACTGAACATATTTGAAATTCTTTCTGCTCTGTTCTTGGCTGCCTCAGGTAGCTATGTGAAAAATGGTCTCATTGTCTTATTCTCTAGTCTTGAGGAGTCCTTTTTCTGGAAGAAGGGAAAAGTGCTACTGATGTGTATGAAAGAACCTGCTTTGCTGGAACTGTGACATAGGGGTGATTTAAACACTTTTAAAGGGAAGGAACCTGAGCAGGAGGCTGTTTGCTTATCACAGAATGGCTTGGGGTGGAATGGACCTCAAAGACCATCAAGCTCTAACCCCCTCTGCCACATGCAGGGCCACCAACCTCCATATCTAATACTAGGCCACAGTATCACAGACATACATAGAGACATACAACAGTCACAGAAGAAAGGGAAAAATAATCCTGCAGCTGCATTGCACTCCCAAGCTGAATCATTCTGGCTTTTCTAAAATTCAAGTTAGTGATACTCAAGTAACATGCACACATACATGCAGGAGTTGTAACAATAATACTTGTGACAATTAGGTAGCATCTCAGAAAGAAGGTGCAACTCTGGAAACATGAACTATATGTGCTGCACAGCTGATGGGAAACTGAATGGGATCAGACATTAATGGAATGCTGCGTTGCAACACCAGAGGCCATGGGTTCGAATCCCCCCTGTGGCGCAAGTGGTAGAAGTGCCGCTCTGCTACACAGGAGGCTCGAATCCCAGGGGGTTGGACTCGATGATCTCTAAGGTCCCTTCCAACCTGCACGACTATGATACTATGATTAAGCATGAAGCCTTTGCATAGTAGAATTTAACCTTGTTAGAAATGTATTAAAATACACTTGTTTGTAAAGTCAGAATTTGGTAAGCATTTATTTTCATAATAATTTCTAAAACTCCACCCTCACTTGCACATAGTCCTGTCATTTGAACTACTACAGCTATTTGTGGGGCTACCCAGTGAGTCCTTGAGGTTGAAAATGCCACAGCCAAAAGAGAAGTGAGGAGGGATTTTTTTCTAAGTACACAAACCAGCAAAACTGGCTAGTTTAGCCAGCACCAATTATTTAAGAAGTGCTTGTCAGACTACGCCCCAGTGCTGTAGCTGTCCTTATCAGCAATGACTGACAAACCAGCTCTCAGGATTGCTTACTCTCATTCTTGAGTTCTGGTTTTGAGTACAGGGCAATGGTTGGATGAGGACCTGTAGTTTGAGAATACCTCCAGACAAATTTCTATACTGACATTCCCAGCTGAGAGGAGTTTATTTTGACTGTGGAAGAAATCAAAATGTGTTGATACTGTTAAAGGTCAGTAGCTGAGAATCCAAACTGTAGATAGCCAGCCTTAAAAATGTGCATACAAATGTCTTAATCAGGCTAATATTTGATAATTTACCTGTGATTCCACTATATGTTTCTGTTAATCTTTCCAATTGGTTTTTAAAGAATTACCATGACTGCTCCTGTGTTCCATGACTAATTTAAATAACATTAAAATGTTAGAAAAACTCTCTTCTTAATTTCTCAGTTTTTTCTCTTGAATGTTCTAACTCCCGACTCCATAAAGTTCTGTAATATCCTAGCAGCTTTTTTTTTTACTGATGTTCTGAGTTGTTGGGTTTGTTTGTTAAGTGAGGTAGCCGAATAAACTGCCTGAACACATTTTCAAGACTAGTTGGAACATTTTGTTTGCTGTTTGTGTATAATTAGGCTTGGCAGAACTCAGATCCTGTAATGACGGTTTCTATTGCAGGGAAATCAAGGACAAAATAAGAATCTGTCACTTGTCACTTTGTGGAGAACCCTGTAACAGGCTTTAAAATAATTAAAAATCTTCAATACTAGTCAGTGTCATATGAAAAAATTATATAGAATATTGGGCAAGACACAGCTCCATTTCAAAATGCAACAAGTGGTTTTATTTGGTCTGTTTTTACCTAAATATTCTTTGCTGCATCCCACATCCCACTGAACCCTATTGAATAACTCTAATTAGAAGCCTTCAGAATAAAAGGTCGATACATTTTCTCTATTTTAACTCATGTATTCAACCTGTTCTTCCCTCTAACTATGTGACAAGGTTGTATGTGTAATTTTCATTGATTCTCCTCCTATCCTATGGGAACACAACTGAGTAAATGAAATAATCTTTGAATACTTTCATCAAAGTAATGCTTTGCAGTTCCACAGAAGATGCCTAATGCCTTTTGCTTTGCATCTGAATCCTGTGTATTCTAGTGTCATTTTAAACTGTTTTGGACAGTGGTCTTTACAAGAGAGCTGTCCGTGTACTTGGAGCTGCAGTTCAAAAACAGGCTTCCAAGGCACCTTACTGGATCTTTCAGGTGAGCTCTTCAAAACAAGACAACATCATGTCTGCAAGTTCATGGCTAGTCTCAGAGGGAGACAACAGTCTATAGGATTATGATATGCCATTAATAAACATGTATGTTTATCATCTCTCATAGGAGTTTTATTTTGAAAACCAGATATCTGAACTGAGCAGAAAAACACATGATATTCTTTCCTCTTAAGTGTTCCATGCATCATGGAAATATAACTACAGTACACTTTTGGTCAAAGCAGATGGCATTTCACATCTGTGTTAAGAATATTTTCCCCCAAGCAAATCATTACCCCGTCCTAGTAATTAATACAAAAAAAAAGTGATCTGCACTGTACAGAAGTAGCTGCACCTTTGACACAGGTGTTTGTAGGTGAAAACTGCTGTAAACATCTCAGGAAGAGATAAAATAGACTTTCATTTAGTCTGTGTTAAGTAATGCAGTATTAAAATTAACACAGCAGCCAATTCAAAATGTGAAGCTGTTTCAGTCACAGAATCATGCCCTCTTTTTTAAAGGAGAGGATCCTACAGGAGAGATAACAGCAGCATTCTTCTTTGAAAGCAGGGGAGCAGATTTACCCCTGGAGTGAACCCTACCTGAATGGATTAAATTGTTCCCAGCTTTTAGTAACAATGCGTTATAACTAGAGCCACAGGAGGGAGAGGTAAGGGGGTCCTCAAGTGGGAATTAGCCTTGGAAATAAATATGTATTATAAACCTTGGCATAGTTTATACATTAGTATCTGTCTTGACAATATGTGATTTCAAGATCTTTTGTTCTATACCTAAGTGTTCTCTCTTTTAAAACTTCCTCTTCTGGGACTGTAATTCATTCTGTATTCTTTTATTCCATATGACTATGTGTAATCTGAGGAAAATGTGGAACTGCAGTAAAGAAATGAACCTTCCCACAAGAATAATTTATTTCCTGCTGTTTTGTACCATGTCTCCATACACTCTGTTTCTTCCCAGTCCCCCTGGTCTTTTGTTATTTTGATAAACCTCCTAATACCAAGGAGCCAGCGTGATTGCCACCCATCTCTGGAGATAAGAGAGAGAGATGGTAAGCAGATGTCAAAGTCTCAAAACAAAGGTGAGTACAAAGCTATGCAGAACACCGGTGATTTTATAAAGGAGAAATTAGCATTATCGAGCACTGTTTGGGGAAATGGTTATGCAAAGAATTAACAATTTTATCTGAAAAGAAAGAGAAGGCAGCCAGACCTGCCTGAGAGAGCACATTAGCATAAGCCTTAAAGAAAGCCTAAGAAGAGGGATTTACAGTAAGGGAGTTGGAAAACAGAGGCTTGCAGCTTTCCATTGACAACAATTTGTTGATCTGCCAGTGCTAGGGAGGCTAAAACTTATATGATTCTTGGAACCAAACAGCTAAGGTACCTGACCTCAGCATCAGCTTTTCTTCTAGCTGAAATAACCTGTGAACTCTTAAAGTCCTGGCTAAGCAGAGAATTTAAGAGACAATTTCACTGCTTTTTAGGATGAAAGACCTAATGTATCACATGCTGAGATAGTCAGCTTGGACCACTTGCCACAGGACTTATGCCCTGGACAGCACAGGCCATGCAAGCATTGCTCTCAGTGTGGAGATGCCCTCACATCCACACCTCCCTCTCTGAGCTTTCCTCTCTCTGGTGGCTTCAGAGAAACCCAGGACTAACCATACCTGTGCAGGAGCTGCCCAGCACTGGCTCTATTGTCCTTAAGCAGCTCTGACTCAGACCTGTTGCCTTTGACATTTTGTGGTTTGCGTCACCCTCCTGCAGTTGCATATAAAAAATAACTATTAGACTGCAGCATATCATTTACCTGAGTTGAGTGGTTAAACACATTAAGGTCTCGTGTCTTTAACCTCTGAGTAGTAACATTCACTATGGACAAATAGAACCTTACTAAACTTCCCCAAATGTCAGTTTATTCCAGTCGACTCAACATTCCCTGTTGGCATTCCCGTCTGTAAATGAAATCTATTCCCACCGCCAGCCCCCAAAATTGCCCAGACTACCAATGTAACCTAAAGGGTTTGAAATTTAAAGTGAGATGGTTTTAGCAGTTCTGTTGATATATACACATAGATTTAACTGTGACAACTGTATATTTACTGCCTGTAAGTAATCTTTTGTGTGGGTAACAGTCAATGAATCACTTGGAATGAAAGGAAAAAATATCAAAAGATGCAGAGAGAGAAGATGCTGACAGTATCAGACAGGAGAAATTCAACACATGTTCATCACAGTGGATAGGTTGTGATGTGTCATGATTATTCACAATCTTGCTAGAGAGTACTGCTGAAATTTACCTTTCCTTTATGGAGATATAAATTTCAGAATAGTAAAAATCAAACAACATAGAAATAAATAGTAAATACTCACCTACATGGTACCACGGGTCAGGACTTGCTGGAATGAATGAACAAGTGAGTTGACAATGTAATTAGCCTTGTCCGGAAAGGCAGGGCTCTGGACTCAGCCAATTGGGATTTGTCATTTAATGTAAATCTTCGCATAATTACAGGGTACTTGATTAAAGGTGTCACCTGTCTTAGCTGATCTCACTAACTACTATGACAAAACATTACCCATCAAAGGTCTTACAACTAGTTTTGTGATATAAAATTTCCAAAAACAAATTGAAACTTTTTTTTTTCCTAAAGTAAAAAAATACTTTCTATTTCAACTTCTACTTTTTGATGCACCAGCAGTTTGACCAGTGGAAGCAAAATATTTCTCATAGGTTTGCTGTGCAGAAATGAGATGGGGGAAGAGAACTGCCTTCTCTGGTGCCCAAGTGTAAAGGGCCAACAGGGGCTGCACACATAGTGTGCGCCAAACAAGGCAGCAGGGGGAATTACCCACTGGGGAGCAGATACCAAGGTTGCTAGGTTGGGGGTTGCCCAACTGAGCAGCACAGTGCCCTCTGATTGCTCTCACAGAGATTCAGGTAGGAGCCCTGGAGCATCCCTGGTGGATGCTGATGCAAAACATGTTACCAGCCATGCGGAGGTATTGAAACAACCTCCCACTATGTTATTAAACTCCTCACTGTGATGACACTCACACAGCCCTGTAGACTGAGGGCTTTCCACAACAGTGGGGTGGCAGGTAGCCATGGGTTAGAGCTGTTTTGAGCTGCAGACCTTCACTCGTATGCTTGTAATGTGGAAGTTCATTAATGGATACATTTCTCCCTAGGCACAAAAACAGCTTTGTCTTTGGAGTTGATTTTAGTGTCAAAATTTTTGTTATGATATTAAACCTTTCAAACATCACACATACTGTTTTCTTAGTGTATTATCTTTTACTGTTTCCTGTTCTGCATGCCATATCTTTCATAAATGTGTGAGTAAATAGAGCTAATGATAAATCCCAGAATGATAAAAGAGTCAAAATAGTCCATTATTGTATACAATCATTTTAATCAGCTGCTATTTAGTACTTACATTTTTACATATATTCTAAAGAAATATATATAATAATAATTTATAAATTACAATTTAGAAAATAATACTTTATAACACCATTCTAAAATTATGATACAAATATTTTAAAGCAAAGAGTTTCCTGAGATGAAGTTGGAATGGAATTTATATGTGTGTGTGTGTGTTCATTCTGTCTCTCCTTTCTAATATGCTACTGCACAGTAGATAAGAATTTTAAAACAATATTAATTGCTAGAAGCATTAAAAAAAATCAAATGTTTTCAGTGGTTTTTTTTTCAGGATTTTTCAGTGTTATTCTAAAATTTTTTCTTGTCTAGGTTGAATTCTGTTAAAGAAAATATTTCCTTCTTCGTGAAAAATATCAAGCCAGCTTGACGTGTGAGATGAACAAGGTAAACAAAGATAAACATTAATGAGACCTCATAGGTCAGTTTACTGCTGAGAAACTCATGGTAGCTGTTTTCAAAATCCTGCTGCTATTTCAGCCCAAGCTATACACTACAAGGCTCTGCCCCATCACCTGTAGCAGTGGTTTTCTCTCCTCTAACCATGCATCTTTATGGTACAGGATCCACTTCACAGGAGCCTGACAGCCAGAATCCCAGCTTGCACACTCACCACCTGTCGTCTGCCATCCATTACTCCTATCAAGTAAGAATTTGATCCAAGAACAGGGCTTCTGCTGGCTACAGTTTTAAATAAAGAAGTGAAATACCAGATAGTCCTAAAAGTGGGATGGAAGCACTGGCATGCATGGTGGAAGTGGTCTTGTGGATCAGAATGAAAGTCGACAAAGCTAAGGAAACATGGAAATGGTTATGTAGGATTATGGGAAACAAAAGTTAAGAAGAGCTGCAGGGAACCTTGACCAAACCATTCTTCATGCCTCCTTAACCCACTAGTTTGTTTTGAAGACATTCAGTTACATCCTCTCTGGCTTTTACCATCAAACTCTCTCAAAACAAGACTCTCAGCTGCCAATACAGAGGGTCAGTAGATTATTTACTGCAGTACTCCAGGGCTTTTCTGTGGCCACTGCTGGGTGTTACAAACAGCCCCACAGCCGCTGAATGTGTCAGCCCCCCCTACTGAGGCTGCCAGAAGTGCTAATGCTGTCTGTGTAATATAATGAGAACATCTGTCCATTAGCAACTGGAGAAGAGCCACCAGTGTCACGCCCCACAGCTGCCAGCCCATATGCAGACTCACAATTTCCAGTTGCTACTGAATGAGCTGGATTCAACCCAATGACCTGGTGGTAAATGTCTCTGTGCCCCTCCAAATTCTAAGAGCATGACTGTTAGGTGGCTCTCGATTTTATTTCGATACAACACAAACTGGAAGGTTTATGTGCTGGCTGAGGGACAGTGGAAGAAGAACAAAAAGAAAAGCATTAGCTGGTAACTAATAAGGGTGGAGATGTCTGATGCCAGATGGGCAGAGAAGCCAGTAAAGATATACATATCTACCACACAATCTACTATCATCGAATGCTACAAAGAAAATGATAGGAAATCACAGAATTGCAGAGTGATTGAACGAGAGGCTGGAAAGCACCTTAAAGACCACCTAGCTCCAACGCCCTTCCTCTCCTCAGGATTGCCAGATAGAATCATAGAATCACAAGGTTGGAAAGGACCTACAAGACCATCTAGTCCAACCGCCCTCCCACTACCATAGCTGCAGCAAACCACTAAACCAGATCTCCTAGCTTCTTATCCAGACACCTCTTGAACACTGCCAGGGACGGCAACCCCACCACCTCCCTGGGCAGCCATTCCAGTGCCTGACCACTCTCTGAGAAAAAGTTCCTTCTTTTGTCCAGTCTAAACCTCATCTGATACAACTTGTGGCCATTTCCTCGGGTCCTGTTTGTTGCCTGGCAGAAGAGGCCAAGCCCTTCTGACCCACTGTACTTGGGTCAGGGAAATCCCAGATATGCATACAGGCTCGGAGAACTCCTTCAGAGCAGTCCTGTGGAGAAAGATTTGGGGGTCCTGGTGGACAGAAAGCTGCATATAGCCAGCAGTGTGTGCTTGCAGCCTGGAAGGCCACTACTTTCTGGAGAACTGTGCCTTTACTCTATGCAGGCCACCATCACATGTGTAGCTTCTCACAGAACTGGGCCAACCATCATAGCTACTGCCACCTGCCTTTTCTTCTGCTCAAAAGAACCACTGCAAGTTCTAGGGAAGCTGTAGGTTTTAAATTTTCTAGGACCTAAGGATGTGAAGCTGGGTGAGATCTGATCATCAAGATTAACAAGATCCTGAAATCTCACTTTCTCAGCATCCAGGTCAGTTATCTGACCTGAGTTCACATGGTCTCTTTCTGGCCATTGTCACAGGTTTCCCTGCCACAGAAACCAGGGCGCTGGGGGAGAGCCTTTGAAAGCAGTGCACTTCCATACCTTGCCCCAGGTTGTAGGTGACACATATAAGAAAAGCAGGAATGTTGAGAGCTCACTGTGATTTAAATGGAGATAATATTTTCCTTCCTATGCATGCATAAAATGTCCAGGTGGAAATGTCTCTTGAATGCTGGTAAGTTGGGTTGTCTAAACACCAGAGCCCTCTGTTGTACTGCAGTGGTTATAGTTATTTTGAAAACTCCCAGCATTTGATTGTCTGCATCACGTAATGCCCAAGGAAGATTTTCCTCTGTTATCTCCAAACAAGACAGTTTACCTACATGGCACAATCCAATGCAGAGACAGGAGCAAGGGTCCTGAAAGCAGCAGCACAGATAAACATATCTGACCTTTTCATGTGTAGCACTGTTTTATTTGGTACAGATCTGTTTTAATTTGTCTGGAGTACTTTTAGGACCAGAGCAGCTCTCTTCATGCGCCAGTTCAGCACTGCACCTCCTGATCCCGAAGGCCCCATGACTGGACTGGCAGGTTACTGTCCCACGCTCAGTGCTGCAGGGCAGCTATACTGTTGCTGCGTGCATAGAACATTCATTTGGGAACAGCACCACACTCCCACAGTTTGGGTTTTTCCTGTTCTGGGGCTGGCAGGTTTGCACAGCCAGTCTGCCTCGTGTTCCTCTGTGCAGGCTGAAGACCTCTCCTGATGGGTGACACAGCACTCTCTCAATGGTTTGCCTCAGTGTCTTCCTGGACTCAGATATAAGCTTTTGAGAAGGCTGTTTTGCTTCTTTTTCTTAGTCTTGCATTATAACTAATTTTCCTTTCAGAATGACATTTCTAATTTACATCTTTCTAAGCCCTTGCAAAGCTGCCATGACAATAGGCACTATAAAAATTAGTAAATAAGAATTTTCTTATTTACCTGATTGCCTTTCATGTCTCATTGTCTTTTATGTCATTCTATGCCAAACCACTTTCAAGTTACATCTTCAGATGTGGAAGATAAAAGCCATCTAAATGAAATGGTTTTATGTCAAGTAATATATATTCCCATGTATCCTGTGTACATATTGAAAGCTGCAGCTTTAATAAGGAATAGTAGACATTGACAGCCTTCCCTTTCCATCCTGACTGCAAAAAGGGTTAGGAAACTCAGCAGCAGCTTGCACCAACAGCATCAGCACAACATCCTTCTGAAGTGTACCCAGTCCCACATTCTCGCTGCTGAAATTCAACTGAGTGCATGAGTGCACATAGCTCTCATGCACCTACGAGAACTGATGTCAGTGTGCCAACACACACCAGTATAATGGATGCTTAGGATTGCATCTTTAGCAAGAATAAACCCACTGGCCTGCACATTAACATGAGCATGCAGGAAGTGATCCTTTGAATATAGACTGGCACAAAGTATATGTGGAAAGAAAGAGAAGCAAACATCCTCATCACCCTTGCAGAGAAAAGGAAATAAACCCCTTTAGATCCTTTCTATTGAAAAGAATGGAGAATACAAAGAGCGCTTTATAGTCTTCCCTATGTTCCTAGATCCTTGCCATTTGGGATACATACATCACTGGTTCCCAGTAAATCCTGCTTTTTACTATCACTTGCCAGACTTTACTTTTTGGGGCCAAAACGCATCTTGCAAGCCAGAACATCTCCCCTGTTATAAAAATATAGCCCACCTGAAAATCATTTATGTGGGAGATGGGTAAAATCCAAATTAACATTCTCCATCCTCATCTTTCTAAAATGACCTTGCTAACCATGCAATAATTACTGAGAATACCATGGAGTAGAATGTATCACCTGTGATCCTGGCCAGGAACAAACCATCTTTGTTGAGTAATACTGACCTCCACCTCAAACACAATGACATTGCTGCCTCAGGCAACGAAAGCAGCAGAGATGGGCAACTCAGATGTGGGCCACATTCCTTAGCTAAAATCACTGTCAGCACCATCTCAACATAGCACAGCAGGCCCATGGGCTGCAGAAAGAGGCATGCTAGTGCTGCCATGGCATACTTCAAACTGTGAGAGCATTTGACTAGGTAATGTGTATATGCATAAATTTCTTGGAGAAACCTATGGTTGTAGTTTATTTTTTTTTTTTTTTAAGAGACTGGAATATTCTTAAAAATAAATAAATAAAAAATCATCAAACAATTCCCATTCAGCAGTGCTATGCAGTGTGTTTGATTGATAGGTATTTGTTCTCCTCACATTTGTATGTATTGAACTTGATTAAGAGTTTGATCTCAAGGATTTTCTTCTGAGACTTTCCTGCAGTTAAATTAGCTCTTTCTCCTGAGCACTCAGAACTTCCCTGCTGAGTCTGCTTTTTTTCCACCCTGCCTGTGAAGTCAAGGAGAGTAAAAACTCATTAAAGCTTTGCCATAACTATTCATGCACTGGAAAGGAGGGAGTTCTGAGACACAGATACTGAGAGGTCCTAATTAATCTTTGCCCTGTTTTGAGAGAAATTCAGGTGCTTCACAGGCTCCTATCTCTTATGGTTTTATTTCACACATAACTTCTGCAGAAATCAGTTTCATTTCTAACTGGATTAATATGGACAGGATCTATCTGGCAAAAGTTCATCAGAGGATATTCCTGGTTTGCTTCTGCCAGGAGAGGGGAATCAGACACAGGGATCTTAACTTGTAACTTCTATATTAAGAACAATACCACAAGCAATTACAAATTCAGCCTGATTAGACCTTTATGCACTTGTAAAATAACTTTGAACGAAATAAAAAAGAATTAGTTCAATTATTAGGAACCTCAATTTACTGGGAGGCTTGAAGAAACTGATCCAGCTGTCTGTTACCTTCAAACAGAAAAAGTCCAATTTACTGAGCCTGCTGAGAAAAGTGCTAATTAAAGCAGGTCGTAAATGTTCTGTGTCTGGATGACTACCTGAATGTGAATTAAAGAAAGAAAGAAAGAAACCGCGAGGCTTTTCACAGCGGCTGGGACAGGAGATTGCTTACCAGCTAGCAGAAGCTTTTGGAACAGCAGTGACTTTCCACACCTTCAAACACAGCTGGAATGCGGCCTTAAAGACAATCTGCGTTATAAACTGCCTCTGAAGTCTTTCACCTGCCTGTGAAGTGAATTTAAATGACTTCTGAAAGCTGCAAAGGTAGCAGTGCATTTGGATTGCAAAGCAGGATAGAAGCAGTAAGTGTCTTCTCAGGCTACCTATCTACATATTAAAGACATAAAAAGAACTGCTTTGTGTCATGAAGACCAGCACCAAAACAAATTCAGGAAGACCCATGGCAAGTGAAATGGTGCTTTTGGGCAGCAGTGTCAGCATTCAGGGGTTCTTTATCATACACAGTCCTAAAATACTGCTGTAGGATATAAAAACTACAACACACTTTGAGATGGCATTGCCCACCGTTTAAAGGCCCTGAAGGAATAGCTTTAGGAAATGGCACTTACATATCCAGACTGCCTTTTTCCAATAGTTTAATTCTTTGCAATATAAAAACACATTTTCTGAAGAATATTCTTGCTATTCTTCAACAAGTAATTTGAGCACCATTACAGATTGTTCTGTGCTCTATTTTGCTCTGCTGTTGCTTATATAAAAATGATATATGAACTTCTGGAGCGCTTGCATAAAATGGAGTGAATCCATTATTTCCAGTTCTGTCTTTCAGATCAAACTACAGAGATGTGAACTCACTTACAAAACCATCTGTAATTCAGCCATTACGAAACAAACAGAATGTGAAAGCAAGATGAAGCTTTCAAACTTCTTAATCTGCAGTTGTGTAGATGGTGGATTTCTTGCTGTTTTCTTCCTTGTGTGTTAATGAAACGCAGCGTAAATAATCTACGACAGATGTTTCTGTGAATATAAAGGAAATGATCAATTGACTGAAAAAAGGAAGTTTTTGCAAACTGGGGGAGTGTTGTAGGAATTTCACCACCAGTGTTTGTTGGGATTTAACACAGCAGGTGGCTCAGCACCGCACTGTGTTCACTCACTCCCTGCCTTCCCAGCGGGATGGAGGAGAGAAAAACAAATAAAAAGCAACCCACAAAGTAGAACTTGTGGATTGAGACGAAACTGTTTACTAAGATAAAGGAAAAGGATAATTATTATGGCGAATACATATAATTGTATATAATGAGTGATGCACAAGCAATTGCCCACCACCCCTCAACCGATGCCCAGCTAGATTCCTAAGAAGCAAAAGAGAGTGAGAAGCCCTCCCACCTCCTTCAAAACTCCTTCCACATGATGTCATACTGTATGGAATATCCCTATGGCCAGTTTCAGTCAACTGTCCTAATTCTGTTCCCTCCCAGCTCCTTGGGCCCTTTGCTGGAAATGGCCTCAGCTCTGTGCAGCAGTGCTTAGCAGCAACTATAAACATTGGTGTGTTATCAACAGTGTTTTTCCCCTAGAACCAATAACATGGCATTATAACTGGCACCTTGAAGAAAACAATTCTCTCCAGCAGTGCATGTATCTTAGAGGAATATCTCTTTTCTCCCTTTTCTGCCAACTTCATGTGTTGCCAAATAGAGTTGCCTCCTTGGTGGATGCTAAAGCATGCAGCACTTCATCCACAGCAGCAGGTGGTACAGACAGGTGAGTCAAAACTTGGTGTCACTTGGTAAGAAATTATCCAGAGCTACCAACTCAACTTCTGTTGGCTGAACTTATGTCAGGCTTTTTGGGCTAGAGTAATAGTTATGAAACCAAAATGTACCTCTCATTTGGAGTATGAAATTACTAATTTGCAGCTTTCTTTTGGCCTAGAGCAGTTGTTTATTGCTTGTAAATATTTCCATGCTGATTAGATACAAGCGGAAAGATCGTTCTGGAGTAATTTATTGCCAAAAAAACCCCTCACAACTCCACACTACAAAATGATGAGAAAAACAGACTGGTAACAGAACAATGTATTAAAGCCCCCACATTGAGGGAATGAAGAACATTTCTTTAGTCTTTAGGAGAGAATATTAGGAAAGCGTGATAACGGTTGTAATAGGCATGATAGTGGGGAAGTACTTAAAAGCTCCTGTTGTCCATGTCTACAAGGAGTTAGACAAGGATTAATGAATTTCAATCAAATTAACAAAGACTTAAATTAAATATTAGAAATCTTCTTAACAGTAAGGGTAGATAATCATAGAATGCCTTGCCTTAAAGAGTTGGAAAATCCTTCAAGAAATGTATAATTAATCCTACCTTTGTAAAGCAGGGGATAATCAGACAATCTCCAAGGAGCCCTTTCAGGACTGTGTTTTTTGAATTCTGCAGTATTTAAACATCTCTGACTTAAAATTCTTTTCTTTGTAGATGGACCGATGCATAATGCCTTTTGGCTACAGATATGCCAGACAACGTAATAACTAAAGAGATAAGACACTGCAGGAGTATCTGCTGGATAAAGCCTTTAAAGGCTGTACACTTTTCCCATTGGAAGTCAGCATAGAGATACGGGGACTAAAGTTCCCACTTCCAAAGCTTCTCACCTCTTTCTGGTCACTCATTTTCTTTTTTCTAGAAGTATTAAAATCTCCTTACAATGCCTCAGCCATTCAGAAATTTTACAGTAACCTCAAGAGAGGTACTGAGACACTGCACCAACCAGAATCAATAATGATATTTAAAAATATAGGCCCATTATTTATTTTTTTCCAATCGCCTAGATTAAAACATCACCTTTAATGTCATTTATTTCCTTCTTGTGCAAAACCAAACTGAGTTTCTACACACTGCAGCCAGTAATGCCAGAATGTAGTAAACTTCCTTCTGCACAGAACGCGTCCCAGACTGTACCAGCCAGCACTAAGTCACTTCTTCAACTCTAGTTTGTGCAGCCTTGTGAGGAGTTTCTCAGGGTAGCAGCCAGCTGTTCACACTTGCATGAAATATGATAACGAAATCACAAGGATTTTTAAAGGACTTTGATTGCTATATAAGCAAAGACATAAAAAGCACCAAAAATCCATTGCAGGCATTATTACCAAAAATAGGTGATCGAGGCTTAAGAAATTTAAAATCTTCCTAAAACTTGTAATCTTTATCTCATATTTAAGCAATCCTAACCCTTGCTCCATCCTTCCTCTTTAAGGATTCAAAGGAACTACAATGAAATCTATTTTTTTCCTCTATTGCATCATCACAGCAAAGTCGATAGCTCAGCTCCACTCTGTCCTGTTAATATCTTAGCTACCTGCTGCATTAGATTAAATTAGTATAGTGACTATTGAGCTCTCTGACATAAAATTTACCATACATATGGAAGTAATTAAGCTAATGGCAGTGAAGACTGAGCTACTTTCCCATCTTCTGGCAAGTCAGAGACAGAACTTTACAGGCAAGTTTACATTCCACTGTTTTTTTTCCACCCTACTGGGAACTAAAAGATTATGACAGTCTACTGAGCTGCCAAACTGATACTTTCCCTTATCACTTATGAAGGGATTTCTGTCAGCTATCTTAAAGTTAGGTGACTACTTCAAGATAGTCACTCCAAACACACCGTCATTGACAAAAAAGGATAGACACTGCTAGAATATGATTCATCCCATCTATGCATGATACTGTCTAGTAGATTTATCTTTGCCCTTCTCCCTCTGATGATTGAATAAATAATGGATACATAGCAGAGTCCACAGAAGTAAGATAAACGGATAAAATAAATGGTTAGAACTGCAGGAATTAAATACTACAATGGAGTTTACCCATGTAGCTTTGGGAGTTTAGTGGAGGTGCCTAGTGGAGGACTGTAGCCATCCCAGGCTGTCTGCAGGAAACTCTCACATTCCTCTCCAATCCCAGACAGTGGGTGATGAGTGGGTGTGAGGAATCACCCTGCAGAAGTGCCTGTCCCTGTCCAGTGGCTGCAGATGGAACCCAATGAGAATGGGCCTCTAATTAGTGCAGGAGAGGTTAAGAATACAGATTAATTTAAATGAAAGCAGTCGGTTATTCATAGAGAAAATGAAAAGTAATTTTTCTCCCTTGGAGATGGAAGCACTTTCTGCACTACACTGCAGTACTCAGGATGTAATAAAGGACACTGCGAATATTATCATTAAAAAAAATTACTTGATTTGAGAATCAGTGCATGGTCTGAAGGTGTTCTAGGGACCCACTGTGGCAGAAATGTGTATTTTAGAAGCTCGCCAGCATTTCCTCTAAGATACGACATGACTGAACACTCAATGTGTAGCCTAAATCTCATTAAAATTGTATAAATTCTAATAATTACTCAGTTAAGAAAAGCTACAAGAAGGAAAATAACCATGGATACTAATGACTTTTCCAATATACAACAGCATTAGACAGTTTAATCAAAGCACTGCTTGTACCAGGTTAGTTCTAAGGATTTCTACTGTATAAGCAATTATTATCAACTTGCTGCAGTAATACACTGCATGAGGTAATTCAGTAGAAAACACATATGAGGTGTAGTCATCATTAATGGGATCTGAGCAGCAGCCAAGCAATTTCAGTAAGGAGTGACTCAAAAAATCAGTGCAGACACCACTACTTTCAGGAGTTCACACACACATAGACACACACATAGATACATAGATACCAGGTTGAAGAAAACCTTAAAGATCATCAAGTCAAACCACAACCTAACCATACTACCCTAACTCTAACAACCCTCCGCTGGTGCATCTTGCAACATATAAGCCCTTCAGTTTTATCAGTTACAGAAGTGGAACTAGGAATATGGTTTCAGAAAATCAGGAAGACTAATAGGTCCTGAGTGCTCATGAGTGCCATCCCCAAGCACTTGTTCATTGCCCCATACAACGGAGTAATGGAACAGCTGAAAACTAGTTCACATTACAGACAGATTACCCAAAGACAGTCTTAAAATATTTTGCAAGCAAAGGAACTGCCCTCTTAAATTAAACTGGTTTCAAAAACAAATGTCAAAGCAAACCAAAGTGAAGGAGCTGCCCAGCAGAAGCCCAGCAGCAGGTATCACCCTTATCTGTTTGGACGGCCACCCTTCCAAATGCCTGGCTGTGAGATGTGAATGAGCACACATGAGGTTGGCCACTAATAACACTGGAGGAAGAGGAAAGGAGACAGGAATTCTTCAGTCCCTGCTCTGCACCACCACAGGTAGAAGTGTGTCTGGGAGAAATTGTGCTGGTCTATTGACTATGCCTTCTCAGTAGCATTTGAAAACACAACATACATTTGCTGTTATATGTGTTGTATATCGCAATGAAAGAATGAAAGAACAAAAGAATCTCCAAAATAGTAAAAATACCCTTCTTTTATTATTATTCAGCTAAGCTACAAAGTGCCATTTGAAGTCAGACTCATAAAATGTAGGAAAAGAGGTAGTGACAGCAGGCAAGCTCAAGAAGAAAAACTGCTTGCACCATCCCCATTGCTCCCAGTCTGGGTGCTGGATCCCAGCAAGGTTCAATCTGTCTGGGAGCTGTGGGAGCACACACCATTCTGACAGGAAATTCTTCCTTTAAAAATTAACTCTCTACTCTGGATTAACAGCTGGCACTTAGCAAATAGTGCGTATGCTCTACTGATTTTATGTCCCTTACAGCTTTCTCTGTATAGCTTTCTTCTATGCATCCAAAATAATTCAAGCAATGAAAATTTACATATTAAACAAAATATTACGCATTTTACTTTTGCAGGAACAAGGATACTCTCCTTTTACTGAGAGTATCAACTGTCTTGAGGTTAGGGAAATAACAGTGTATGTATATCCCCTACTTTCATATTCTTTACGAATAATTCTCACAGAGCAAATTACAGCTTATAACTTTCATTTTAGCCTACAATTCACCAGACATTCTCTTCCTTCTTTGTTTTCCATTGTTGGCTTTTTTTTTTTTTTTTTTTTGGTAACAACTTTTGACGCCATACAACACGGATCCTTCCTTTCCTTGCATTTACAGCGATTTTTTAGCAGTCTGGGCCTTTGTCCTTTCTTGCCAGGAGTCATTGTGTAATCTGGTGTAATCCATCATTTATATATATGTGTGTATATATATATATATATATATATATATATATATGTATGTATACTGTGATCTCTTCAATTCCTTTTCATCTTCTTTTCCCCTAAACAGATCATAATGCTCAACATAAATTTGAGGGAGAGTCCTGCTCAGAACAGTGGGCAACATCACAGATGCTGGGATCCTGCTTCCTGAGGCCATACTGCTACATAAAAATTTATTTATTTATTCTTTTAATGCATGTAGATAAAGCCTCTATTTTGTCATCCACTTATATTTGTTATTCTCTTTAATTTTTTTTCTTTCTTAAATATGTCTCTTTCACCGAGCCAGTGCTTCATATTATTTTCCTTCCATTATCTTTCTTTCCTTGAGGGAGAAAGATTTTTTCTTCTGTGACTGTTACCACTAAGTTTACCTTCTTATGCCCACTGGCCTATGAAACTTGAGCAATTTACTACAACGAATCCCCTGAGAGCAGCTACTAACTCTGAAAATGTACTCATGTGCCCAGTGAATACAATTTACTTAATTCAATGGCTCTTACAGTCTCCAAGGGGAAATCAAGCAGAGTGAGATCTTTTTTTGCTTAATTTGTTTATAACTCTGAATTTATTCTTGCAATGGAAATTTAAACACTGCACAACAGAAGCATAGGCTGAAAAGAACAAGCACCATCTGATGCCCCAAATTTTCTGATACCACATATTTCCTAAATACATGGGAAGGGGGAGAGATCATGGCCTTGCGTGGGATAATTCAAGGAACAATTCAGAAATAGGACAGAGGGTAAACAGAGACAGCCAAGTGGTAAAAAATACAAGTTGTTAATGGAAAGACAAACAAACAAAAGAGAATAAATTTCTATTGATGGAGGAAGTCAACCAAATAAAGCTGATAAAAATCCTCACCTAAGGACTCAACTTTGTGCCATCAAAATTAATGTACTTTTTTTCACTGACTTTAATATGAGTAGCACCAGGATCTATAGCTACACAAAGCATTAGGATCTAGAGAATTCAGTGGGATGGGGCTGCTCAGGTTGCCGTAAGCTGGGTAGGAGGATCGCTCTGTGAATGGATCATAGGAACACTGATGCAGCGATGCTTTCCTATGATGAAAACTGGAGTGAAAATATTTTCAGGAGCCACAGGAAGGCAGTGTGTAACAACTTGATCAAGCTTTATGTCCCACATCTGAGGAAAGGACAGGTGGCATCTACCAGCTGTTCTACCTGAGGTCAGTTTAAGAGCTGGTGAGATATTTTTCAGGAGCACATTATCTTCAGGCAGAAAATGCTGACTTTTGACTTTTTGCTGAATTCCGACCTTTTCATTTTGATTGCTACAGTGTAAATGACTGATACAATGTACATTTGCATGTAAATACAGTGGTGTTTGACACTTATTACGTTGCTGTCATCAAAGCAAATTCAGCTTCCTGTGAATGCCCTGAAGCAACTGCAAAAATGTGAATTGAGGTCAGTAGAAGATGGTATGTGTCAGGCAGCAAAATGCCTGAAGCCACAGATGTGAGCATCTCTTGCAGCCACACTGCCTGCCTGCCTGCCTGCCTCTGGATGGGGGGAGAAGGATGCTTGCTCTTTGAAGTTTCTTTAGCACAAGGAGGAGCTGCCAAGGATCATGTCTGCAATCTTAGGGCACAGCTAACATGGGCAGTAGGCAGTACTTCATACAATCATAGAATCATTTGAGTTGGAAGGGAGCCTTAAAGGTTGTCTGGTGCAGCCTGGCCTTGAATGTCTCCAGAACAACTTGCTCCCCTTTTTTGATGCCATGTTTTAATGGCCAGGTGCTCAGATCATAGATCCAGGGTATTTAGGATGACCTGTAATTGAACTCCTTTGGGTCCCTTCAGATGAACTGGTAGGCAGAGGAGGTACACACACACTTCCTCACCTTGCATTCAGAAGGGCTGCAAAGTCCCTGCTCTTTCCTACCCTTTCAGGAACCAAAGGGTAGGATATTTTGAAATGATTCATTCCAAAGCTGCTTGAACTCCACCTTTCTGGTTCTGCCCTTTCTGACTCCACTAATTTTGTCATTATCTCACCTTTGTCCTTACGGACAAGTCCAATGGGAACTATTACTCCTGTATGAGCAGTGTGTGATTTATGTTTATGGAGGGAAGCAGTAGGGCAGTCATGTGTAAAGGCCCCCCAGTACAGGTACTGAGGCTGGCAGGTGTCTGGAGCAGGGATCAAACCTGTTGTCCTGCCCGGCCCATCATCAGTTCTTGTTCTGTGCATCATCCATCTTTTGAAAGAAAATGCTGCCCCATCCAGCATTTGCTCCTGAGTGAGCTGAATTCTCTGCACAACTGATATCCACAGCTCTGACCTGTCTGAATGCAAATTAGTAACATAAAGGTTGCTGCATAAAGAGTTCACAGTACTACTGGATCCTTTAAGAAAGTTTCCTAATGTTTGACCTGTGTTTTTCTTTTGAATCACAGAATTTCTTTACAAAAAAAAAATGCTAATTGTTTCCCCCAACTTGAGCCCAATAATCAGCTGCTTTTGGCATTAGTTATACAAATTTCCCTGCATTATACTACTTCCAAAGGGATTCATGTATTTTTTTCAAGTTAACTACTTAACATTAAAACATATTTTTCATTATGCAGGCAAGCTTAGAAACCCACTAGCTATTGTGACTCTAGTTTGTATTCTTAATGGGCTTAGACCTGCAAAAAAGACTCACAAAGTTTTCACCGCAAGAAAGAAAACCGTGTTATAATACTGCTACTTCACAGAGATATATTCCAGCCAAGCAGACTGTTTGCCAGTGGGTGAACGTCTATCACTGAACTCAGCTGGATGTAACCTCTGGCTAGGGAATATGGAGAATTCTTGCAGAAGTAAAGCAGATGATAGAGAGGAAAGAAGAGTTTTACTGAAGTAGTGGGGGATAGCAGCGTTTTTCAGCTTATGTGTCATAGACAGGAACAGCTGGCTTGTGACCCTTAGAGAAGTACTTTGAGGTTTCTCTCTTTTACAGTGTGGAAAACTAACAGCATTGAAGCCCCAAAGGGAAGAGCCTTCAATTCTGCCCAAAGTCAGTAAACATGATTTTTGTTTCTGTGACCTTTTAACAAGGCAGACTTACCACATTGCATAAACTCTTGCTTAAATGATGATTTATATTCATATATAGTATATTAGAAGATATGTATAAGTAAAAATATTCAAAAATAACGTTTTCATGAATAAAAGAAAATTCTTAGACCCAAATATTCAGCAAATATGTTCAACTTGCAAACATCTACCCAACAGTTCAGCTATCCAACTCACTGGAGTTTCCTGAACAGACAACATTCCTAGGTGAGGTTTTGTAATGCAGTTTCCAGCACTTTCTGTTCATGAGGTTGGTAGCATCCTCAGATGAAGGCTATTTTGTGGTATTTGTTACTACTTCTATTTGTAATTTAAAAGTGAAATTATTATGAGGTGCATTAACTATGATGGGCTGAAACTCCACTGTTTTCCAAGAGTTCAAATTTAGAGTTCTTTAGGTTTGGGGCAAGAATCATTAAAAAGCACAGGTTGCTGTTACTGAACCAGCTTCTCAAGTTCTTGCTTTAGTTCATGTGGTATTTCCCTTTCTATTATCATTGCTATAACCCCTGAATTATCATTATCAGTATAGAGAGAAGGGAGTAAGGTTTACATTTCCTGAACCACTCAAGCTTGTAAGCTGAAAAGCATTCCAAAGCAACAGTTGGAGCTGGTTGGTAAAATACATTCTTAAATACATCCACAGCATAAATGTTAGGAAAAATATGACCACTGCATGTTTACTTGCATTGTAAACATCTCTGGCTGTGGGATGTTAAAAACTGTCTGCACAAATGGAAATAAGCAGATGATATGTAGCATTCTGCAGAATATGTCTAATATATGCTTGACTATATATAGTTTGACCTCAGTATTTGAAGTGTGAGAGGTAGAACAGCTAGAAAAGCTGCTTTGCATTAAAAAAGTACTACTTTTAATCAAATATAGTTTTAAGATGTATGAAATGGTTTACTTTTTTTCCCAGTGTAAAATTTAAAGCTTGAAACAGGCTGGAAAAAAAAGTCTGTCATTTGAAATGACTTTTCATTTTCATGCGGATATTGTATTTAGTTAGAAGTTAAAAAGCTGAAGGCAAAATCATCTGTTGAAATGAAACAGCTATAAAGGGATTTTTTTTCATTTCCTGACTGAAAAAAACAACACACTTTGGACTCTCTGAGGTGACAGCCAGAGAAGCATCTGGGTTACATTATCTGAATCCCTTGGAAATAAGAGGACATAACTGCTGGAAAATGCAGTTGAAAATTAAGATCTCTCTCAATTGTTCCTAACCTTTATTTTTTTATTCCCCTCACCCCCCTGCTGCCCAGGCCTTGCCTATTGCTTGTAGATTTCTTTCAGCCCTGGGGCTGCCCTGGCTCTGAGAGCTAGACCTGACCAGCAGCACTGGGATCTCTTCAGGCAGTAGCAGACCTGGCTCCTCCACTCAGGTACCCCTCTGCTGCTGCTGGCTGCTCACGGTCACCCAGTGGCTGGATCAGCTCCCTTCAGGATCTTAGTGTGGGAAAAAAAGCAATTGAAATCCTTGCACGTTGGTTTCTATTCTGCCTGTTCTTCCTACTCCACTTGTTAGGAAAAAGAGGAGGTATATTTCAACATGTGAAATTTTATTTATGATTTAATCCAAAACTATCTTTGATTCTATGAATCAGGGAATGGTTTGAGTTGGAAAAGACCTTAAAAGATCACTTAGTTCCAACCCCCTGCCATGTGCAGGGTCACCTCCCACTAGATCAGGCACCCATGGTACTGTCCAACCTGGCCTCCAGCACTTCTAGGGAAGGGACATCCACAGCTTCTCTGGGAAGCACCTCACCATCCTCTAAATAAAGAAATTCTTCCTAGTATCTAATCTAAATCTATGTTGTTTTAATTAAAACCATCACCCCTTGTCCTATTACTGCTTATGGGCAGATTTATTCTGCTTACATGTTGAACTAACGGTAAAAAGTTTACCATAACCAGTAGCCCTCCAACATAATGATAAATAGGGATACAATAGGCCTTACTCTAGCACCGTAAGACGTTTTATCCATTTTAAAAACAGGTGTTATAACAGCTGAAAACTATTCTATTTTGTATAAACATAATTTTTATTGCCTTTATTTTACATCTTTTCAAGACAGAGCACTTTATTTCTTGCCATTGTCATATGCAAATACAGTGATCTGGGGAAGACCAATTGGCTCTACAATGTTGGATTAATCAAGCCTATCTCCTTGCCAGCATCATATTGTTTCCCTAACTTTGTCTCTCTGAGAGAAGAACATGACTTTCTGGAATCTTGCTACCATCATACTGCCATTAATGTAGTGGGTAGACAACATCTTGAGTATGTGTCAATTCTGAGAGTTATTTTTAAAATTGTATCACCCACTTGTGTCTGTTAAGTAGCTATTTTACCACATGTACTGCCAAACCAGTGGCAATTCATGCACACAATAAAATTCAGACACAGACTTATCTGCTCTAGCTCTGTTAAGACCAGTAACCAATGCTACAGTGTTCATAGAAGGCCTGTCTGAGTAAGTGTAAATAAACTGACAGATAGAGCAATAGATTTGTGAAACGATGCTCTGTGATCTCCAGAACAGCTTTTAGTAGGCACTTCTCACAGCCTTCAACTATTTTTTTCCAAAAGAGAGTACCATATTTTCTGAGTTACCTGCTGTAGCTGTGCATAAAGCTCTTGGGTTTATTTATTTATTCATGGATAATTAGAATTAGCCTTGTGAAAAATAAATAAATAAATAAATCAGAAGACTGTGCATAAATAAATGGAACTTTCTGGCTTTAGATTGTAAGTGATCGGAAAGTTTTCTAAGCCTGTCAGTGGATATTCTGTGTGCTAACTATTTGTTTGCCATATTTAGCTTGTTACTAAAGGACGTTCCCTCAAATCTGTTTTCATTTTCCATGTATTCTTCTTTCTCTTCATTCCTGACCTTTCTCTATTCAATTTTAAAATGAAACGAGGGCAGCAGTGCTTCAGTAAATATGTAAATACCAGTCAGACAAAGACATTTTTTTAGGAGTAATTGGTCTTCGTGTTTCTACAACAGATCTCATAAAGATGATGAATTAAGCAATTCTCTGAAAGTCAAAAACAGTCACAGGCTTTCATATAACCACAAAATATTTTAAGGGGAGAAGCAAGAGCAGTTCCAACAGATCATAATCCAGCACTTCAGCCATACTGTCAAATGTGTCAGTGTGGTGCAAAAACAACAGCATTTCTGTGTAAGATTCACCTATCCTGGAAAAGTGCTCAGAAACAAGTCAATATTCATTGATTTAATGTAATAGTATCACCAGTGCTAGCTGGCAGGCAAATTGTCCACCAGGTAAGTCCTTACTACCAGCTCTGGTGTCCAACAGAATGTCCATGCCACCCCGCAGAGCAGGGGCCATATTTATATCATTCACATAAGGAAGGCACAACTACAGTGCAAGTTCCCATAGACAAGTTATAGCTGAGGGTAGAAGCGCCTGCCCACATTCCCAAGCTCCTACACTCCCTTATCATGTTCTAGTTGCAGGTTCAGGCCATGATACATATTTTTTCCACAGTCAGCTGTACATTTCAAAAAAAGCCTTGATCTGCCTTTCTCAAAATAAAAATCCAGCTAGGGAACATCAGTGGGAGTTTAGAGAACCTGAGTCTTCTTCCTACTATGCCAAGATTTTAGGGCTAGTACATATGCCACAGCTTCCAGAGCTGGTCTCTACTTTAGGTCTCTACTTTAGGTCTCTATTCCCATTCAGGATCAGCAAACCGAACTTTCAGATGAACTGCCTGCAATATGAGGCTATTGAATAAAACAAGATACAGTTGATGTTTATCAGGATTAGCTGGCTCTTACACAGATGTCCAGGAAGTATAATCTAAGGACACAGAAAATGATTATCTTCAGGTCAGATAGATGAGAATTCTAGAGAACCCCACCAATTATTGAGTGTGAAACAGGTCTCCAAGTAACATGATGACAAGAGGAGACAGGTTGTGATAAGAAATTATCAGGAAACATGGAAGCACAGAAGGAATGTAGCGGCCTAGAGCTAGAAGATACCTGAGCAAAGGATTTTAGGAGTTGGGTAATCTCTGCATGCTAGATATGATGCACCTTATCTCATTACCGTTGTTACCACTGTACTTATTAATGAACCTAGCAAAACAAACCATCTTTATGAATGTCGCAACCCATTAGAACGCAGCAATTTCTTGACTGAACATAAATTTATGCAGACTGGGCCCCAAAAACCAACAAACCAAAAACTATACACAGCAGAAACTGTTGTTAAAAAAAAAAAAAAAAAAAAAAAAAAACACGAAAAAATCATGGTGAAGATCCAGTTGTATATTTACAGGCATGTAGGTATTGCCCAATTCTGTCCCAGGTATCCCCATGAGGTTGGCAGGTATGACACAGGATGTCTAGGAGTCCCACCTCCCTCTGGGCCAGCACCCTAAGCTTAGGAATTACCCAGCTCTAACAGTAGCAGGTTTAAACCAAAGCAGGCAAATTTATGCAGAGATTTTACCTGGTTCTGATGAGATCTGCTGCAAACAAGGCTGTGCAGGAAAGAGCTACCAGAACTACCTGTTCCCAAGTTACCTTACCTTTAAACTGTCTGGCTGAAATCCAGTTCTCCCCGTCCTTCCCTGAATGGCACAGAGTGAAGTTTGTGGCACACCACTTATGCCCACATTCACTTGTTACAGCATGTACTCTTTAGCAGGACAAACAAAGCAATCCCAGCCTCCCCTGAACATTTGCAATCAGGAGTAGGTGAGAGCCCTTAATAGGCAGACAGGAGCGCTCAGCAGTTTGTAGAAACTCAAGTCTGTAGTCAGGGATGTAAAGAGAAGGAAAGCTGGAAAACTGCAAGCTTTTGAAATGTAGGAGTGAATATGAAGTCTGAAGGACACCTTGAGGGTTGGTGTAAGTCTGTTTATACTTTTTATGGGACTCTTCTTGAACCAGTGCACGAGGGCTCAATTTTCAAGTTAGTCATAACTCTCTGAGAAAAAATACTGCATAAGAGCAGGCCGTGGGGATGCTCTGGCAACCCAACAAACAAACAAACAAAAAACCTAATTTTTTGAAATTTTTGAAGTGTGTTGCATGAAGATGTGCTGAAAAGTGGTCTGGAACAAGGAAAGGCAAAATCACTCTTCTTTTTTCATTCAGTTAACAGAAAGATTTACCTTATTTTGAAGTGGTCCTTTCCCAGGAAAGACTATTAAAAAGTCACAGCTTCCATTATCTTTTATTTCTGTACTATCAAAGCTTCTGCTGAGCAAAGAAAAGATCAGAAAGGTTACCTGTCTGTGTTCTTCAATGCAATGAATTGATCAGTGCTAAAAAATCTATTTCAGAAATTGGGTGATCAAATTCCTCTAGGCAGATTTCAATAAATATGTGTTTCTGTTCATGACCCCTTTCTCTCTGTTTCCAATTAATATTTTAATGAGCGCATTTTCTTCAAAGAGCCTCTTGAGGAAACAGCAAATTTTATTTCAGTTGATAGAAAATCTCTAAAAAGTAAATTTTATATTTTCCCATTAACACTTGCCTTGGAGCTCGGCTGAAAGAATTTGATTGATCTGGTCAGAGAGATCAAGTCACTCGGAAAACCTAATAAAATTGTGAATATTATTCATTAACCTACCTTGGAAAAGGGCAGAATATAGGAATGTAATGATTTTGACATAAAATTCAGGTGCTGCATTATACTGAACAAGTAGGCAAACCACGTAAATAAAACTCATCTTGTACAAATAAAGCAGATTTCAATTTCATAGGTTCAGGGGCACTATAGAGAACTATTTTCTCATACGCATAATTCCTTTATGTTGATTTCTGTTTATGCGGTATCATTTTCAGCAAGGAGACAATTCTCACATTGCTTATGTGCTTATAGCTCAGGTTTTCAAACAGTGAACTAAATAAATGTTTACCAGGCTCCAGATGAGAGGTTCACAGATCTTCTCCCAGTGTTGCCATACACCCAAAGGCATTTGTCTGGAGAGACTTTGGTCCCTCTGATGAGGACTGGGCTATACAAGAGCAGCACTGGTGATCATGAGCAGACTGTGAAACTTGAGTCACGTCACCAATTCTGGTCACTTTACAGAGTGTTCAGAGAGTTTTTTCAATCTGTTTCCTACTTTCTTTCTAGATCTCGCACCCAAGGACTGTGTTTTGAGTCTTGTTTCCATAGGCTCCGGAGTCAGTAATTTACAGTTTCCTATTCAGAAGCTTGAACTGGGAGTGGACTGATGAGGAAAACTGGGAACGCTGCTCTAGGCCAGATAAAGGTATTCATCTAAAATAACTGGGAGAGGAGTGCATGAGGGTGTAGGTAAACAGGGGTGCTTACAGTCCTGAGGCACGCAGTACTCTCATCAGCACTGCTCACCACTGCCCTTACTGCTCTGCCTTCAAATCTCACCACAGCTTACAATGCCACCTCTACAAAGCTGTGTTGTAAACATGTTCCTCCAAAACTCTGGTATCTGCCAGGATTGCACAAGAACAGTCACAATGAGGGTTCATTATAAAGCTTTAATATGTATTTGATGGCAACATTTTTTCTGAAATGCCCATTGGTATTTTAATAGCCCTAATAATAGTACATAGTAATGGCATTAATACTTGCTTGTGTAACACCCACCTTCAATATGCTATGCCAGCAATAACCAATGAATGCACATTTCAGGAAATCCATCCACCTAGGTATGACTTCTCAGAGTAGCGTTTTAACCTCAGGGATGTGAGTTCAGGGTAGGTAAGAGAGAGATTTGGTGCTCTTTTGGAGTTATGTATCAGCTTCCAGATTGTGCTGATGCAGAAAGCAGCTTAAAAATATATAGTTCCACCTGGGATATTCCTGTTCCTGCTGCTCCAGACAGCCAAGAACAAACTTGCTGCACAAGCCAAGCTGCCAAGAGGTAGGAATCCAAGATACCAGAGTGATATCTTTCAGATAGTCTTTTCTATCCATCCTGCAAATATCTGTGAAAGTGATTAGCAAGAACAGATGAACAGTATTAATGGGTCACTACATCACTTTTGGAGTGTCTAATGAGAGCAGCTTGCCAGAAGCCTCATGCATTCAAGAACTAGGAAAAGCTGGAAACCAGGCCCAAGATTATTTTAAGTCTTATGTTTTCCTTTCAGTCATCTGCTTTACACAAATTACCTTCAGCCTAAACAATCAAGTTGGCAAGATAAAACTGTAGGATGACAGACAGCAAAAAGAAGATGAAAGCTAAATTCTGCATCTCCCTACTGAGGTCAGCCCCGACCCTTGTACAAATTCTATAACCAACAAAGCTACTTCTCAAAAGATAGTCATCAGCACTTCTGATAGGAGCTCATATTCCAGTAATACTGTGGAATCCCAGTTATGGCAGATATTGTCCAGTGTTGTACTGAACACTTGAATCAAGTTCAGCATTAATTTTCAGTCTACTTGAATCATAGAACATTCAGCCTGGGCTTGAATACCTCCAGGGACAGGGCATCTACTATATCTCTGGGCACACTGTTCCAGTGCCTCACCACTATCTAAGTGAAAAATTTCTTCCTAACTTCTAGCTGAAATTTCCTCTCCTTTAGTTTAAAACAATTCCCCCATGTTCTATTAGATCATGTAAAAATTTGGTCGCCCTCCTGCCTACATGCTCCCTTTAAGTACTGGAAGACCCCTAGAGCTTTCTCCAAGCTGAACAAGACCAAATCCCTCAACCTTTCTTCATAGGAGAGGCCTATGATCATCTTATAACTCTTCTCCGTACCCACTCTAACAGCTCTGTATCTTTATTGTGCTGGGACCCCTAGCCTGTACACTGTATTCCATGTGGGATCTCAGGAGGGCAGAGCAGAGGGAGACAATCACCTCTCTCTTCCTTCCTGTGATGCTCAGCATATAGCCCAGCATACTGTTGGCCTTCTGGGCTTAAGGGCACACTGCTAGCTCATGTCCAACTTTTCACCCACCAGGATCCCCAAGTCCATTTCCACAGGGCTGTTCTCAAGGAGTTATTTCCCCAGTCTGTACACATATTTGGCATTTTCCCCAAACAAATTACATCACCTTGCACTGGGCCTTGTTGAGAACATTTTTAGGTTCTCATGGACCCATATTTCAAGCTAGCACAGGTTTCTCTGGATGTTTCCTTTCCTTCTATTGTGTCAGCTGCACCACTCAGTTTGGTGTCATCAGCAAACTTGCTGAGGATATTTGCTACATGCTTGGTCCACTGATTGAGCATCAGTGCCACTACATCCTACATAGATCATTTTTCATTCAGTGTCACCACACTTCTTGTTGAGAAGTCTGGTTGAACTTAGAGAGCTGGTGTTAGTTTTAGGCACTCTGTTGAGACCTACCTCAGCTTATAGCAACTCCAAGGATGACAGCCATCCTGCCCCAAAATGTATGTTGAGGCCACAGCAGGTGCTTTCATCAGAACTGGTAACCACTACCGAGGCAGCCACTAAAACCACTGAGGTGATTTTCTTGGCAAAATTTCCTCTGGAAAAGCCAAGGATTGAACTGGCAGCCGAATACTCTTTTCACATACCAATTGAAAGTTTTTCCTCTTGATTGGCAATTAGCCTGTTCTGAAATGCTAACAGTCAAATTCCTTGCTAGCGTAAATCAAAGAAGTCCCACTGAAGTCTCTGATTTATTTTCCAGATGGTTTAAAAATTGGGTAGGAGCTTTAAAATGCCACTGTTATACATCAAATAACTGGCTAAAACTCACAAATACAGCATATCTTCTATAATGCTCTTTGACGTTAAGCATTCCTTATGGACCTGACAAATACATGTGTTAGAGAGACATTCTGATTTGAAAGAAAGAAAGAAAGAAAGAGATTAGGAAGGAAGGAAGGAAGGAAGGAAGGAAGGAAGGAAGGAAGGAAGGAAGGAAGGAAGGAAGGAAGGAAGGAAGGAAGGAAGGAAGGAAGGAAGGGAGAGAGAGAGAGAAAAAAAGAGGGAGATCTGATCAATGTAAGTTTTAATGATACGAGTCAAAACATGGCACCAAATCTGACATTTTGAGTCTTTGCTATCTTTTATAGAAGTGTGTTAGTTACCACAGTAAATCAAATTTCAGTTTTAAGAGTCCTGTACTTTTCTTACACGAAAGTTTGACACTGCTGTCATGGTGACTGGAAGGATTTTGCCAGCTTTCAGTGGGAGTGGACTGCATCCATTGTGAAGCTCAATTCCCCAGGAGGTTCAGATATTGTGTATGTGCAAGCTGCATGATACATTTCTATTCCATTTCTCTTCTCAAAACATTCAGCACATTGCCATCCCAGACAAGAATTTGAATGGCGAATGAAGGCAAGGGAAGCTCCATATTCTGCATTTTCTCTGGTAGCAGACAAAGACATTGTCTTAGGAGATAAATGGTCATTGCATGCACTTATTTCATAACTTCCAAGAAATCTAATGTCAGACTTACCTCTGAAATCTACCTATTTTAGGAAACATGTAAATCATGTAATTCTGACTGCAGTTTTTCATATCCATCCTTAGATGCCTATCTAAGAAGAACTGGTTCAGGACTGTACTTCAGGGTGCACATCCTATTTCTGAACATTAGTGCAGCCATACTAAGTTTCTTCTACCTGTTCCACCTTGTTGACGAAGTGAGTCACTGCTACCAAAGTCTATGTCATACCAAGATAAGAACACAATCTATATGATTTGATGAGATGATATTTCATTTTACCAATCAGAAAGTTTCATAGTAGCCATGTAGATGCTCATGTGGAACTCATTAGAGATGTCCCTGCCCTTGGAGTGGGGGGGTAGACAAAGTGATCATTACAGTTCCCTTCCAATCTAAACCATTTTGTGATTCTGTGAGGGCAAAAGCAGGCTATGGATGATGGCACTTGGTCTTGATAAAAGAAAACATGCCACTCACTTATTTAAAATACAACAAAGATATATATAGATATAGATAGTTATACATATATCGATTTTTTAATTATTATTATTGTGGGGTTTTTTTACTTTTTTTTTTTTTTTAATCCTGTCTTTTAAACTGAGGACTTTTCCTTCCTCACTGAGAAGCCATTCCTCCTTTCACTCCCTGAGATAAACAAGTACATGTCCTACTTCTCTTAACACAGATAGTTCTGACAGTTACAGCAACAACTAGGAAAGTCTTTATCTTCCATACTGTGATTGTTTCCATGGCCTATGACTGAAGATCTGGAAAAAGGTTAGGTTTTTATTTTCGGAATAGCTCTGTGAGACTTACCTCAGATTGCCCACGCAATAGGAAAATACAGAACTGCTCCAGCCCTAAACAAATCTAAAGACAGTCAGTGCTCAAGCCTTCAGCATCCACATGCAGTGAGGGTTAAAGAAAGAGCTACATTTTCCACAGTCACATTGAAAGTGCAACTGCTGCCAGTCCCATCAGCTTTCACTGTAATTTTGTTTGTCTGCTGAGAGAGAATCTGTAAAAAAACCAAAAAAAAAACCAAAAAAAAAAACATTTTAGGGTTTTTAGGAATTTTAGGAATTAGGAATTTTAGATTTTAGGAAGAATTAATAAGATTTTGTTTTGTTTTTCAAGATCTGCTATTTATCCAAAATCCTAGCAGAAACTAGATTTGATGAAATCATTAGCACATGGAGTTTTGCTATCCTTGAAATAGCAGAGCCTTGATTTTCTGTCCAAGAGGCTTAACTGAACAAAAAAACTTGTTTTTATTGTTCAGGATGTAGGATCAGAAACATGGTGTTTTGATTAGATGGTTGTGGGACACCGCTATCCACCTATTCCTGAGGAAAGAACATGAATCTTAATCTTCTGGCATGTGTGTTAATAAGTGATTACCAACTGGTTCATGTTATATTTCTCCTTTCCACCCTCTCAAAACAGCTACATAAATCCTCAAAAATCAGAAGAACAGAAGTCTATGACAACAGTTAATAAGTCACTTCAAAACACTGAGGAATTCGCATATAGCTCAGACTCTTTACTGGGGGGAGTCTGTACGCCGTACCATGTGAAAATGGACTCATCGGATTAAGCAGTCCTGTTGATTAAGTTCACATAGCAAAGGAAGGCCACAGTACTCCTGAATATGCTACAGCTTCAAACACTTTTTCTTTTCTTTATTTATTACTGGGCCTTTTTCCAGAAGGTCCTGCATTAGAGTGGGAGCTCAGTAGAGAATTAGTGGAGGTTAGGGCAAAAGGTGAGTTAGGACTAAAATGTAATTCCATAGTTTTCTTAAAATGATATTCTTTCCACTTCCAGCAGCCAAGAACAAAGTGAAAGTATATGCAGAAAGATACAGCACATCTGTACTTTGCTCCCTTATTCTCAAGACAATAACTAGAGTGATTAAATTATTCAATGTAAACATAAAATAATCTGTCATAACAGAGTACTAAGGCTCAGATAGGTAAGTAAGCTTTAATCCCTTCTACATTAAAGTAATAACAATAGAAAGAAACATCTAACTGATTAAATGTTTTTAGGAATTCTATTCCCATCAGTTTCAATACAAAATACAATTAAAAATGAATGTGTATTGCAATCTGTACAGTGCTTAAAATGTTGTATTTAATCATTTTATTGCTGTAAATGTAACCATCATTTCTGGGAGCAGAGAACCTGAATTATGCCAAGGCAAATCTGTTTTGCACTTGACTTTCAATCTGATTTGCAGCAAGGCCCCAGCCTGGGATTAAGATCAACATCCAGGCATCTGGAACAGGTTGAAAGATAAAGAAAAATCCCTGTGTGTAAGATCAAGCAGCAAAAATGGGCAAGAAGGTGCAGCATTACCCTTCAGCTGCCTCCAGGCTAATAGTAGGAAAATAGCCTAGTACTGAATAAATTAGTGTGGTTGGCACAATGGCTGCCTACACCACATCAGAATTTCTGATTAAATTTGAAACATTAACTTAAACTTGCTGATGTTTGGATCTTTTCCTTCAGATCAGAATTTCTGATGTAATTTGAAATGCCTACTTAACCTTGCTGTTCCTTGGATCTGCTCCTCATAACTGGCTACACGTGCAGATGGGGTTTGCCTGATTGGATCTAGATGAAGGAACAAGACCATGAATTTTACAGCCTCTTCACCGTCTGACTGTAATCAGGTGCCAGCTTCAAACATCTGTCCTTTTCCAAGGCAACACTAAATGAAAGCAAAAAGAGAAGATATCTTTACTGGCATAAAGCCAGTGGCAAATGTGGTACAGTTTTTTAATACTAGACATTACTACAAATGGAGCTTCCAAATTACCTGAAATTCAGAATCAGCACCAGATTCCCCATTTCACAGTGATGCACGGAACAGCCAAGGAAGGTCATCAGCAGCTGATGATGTCAAAGCAGTATGTCCTGTTCTCATCCACAATTACAGAATCATTTCAATAAAGGCAGTTGCCTCTGGTAAAAGATAAAATGTACAGAGAATTGTACACTGTTTCAATTGTTAGTGAGACACATGGAGATTTTAGCTGACTGTTAAATGGTTGTTAATCTTTTGGTTAGTTGAAAGAACATGTTATTTTCATACCTTATACCAACAAATATTGTTAAATATAAAATCACAGAAAGTATTTTCCAGTTATCTTAAATGCTTAGTAGCCTATCAAAATCTTTAACGAGTTAGATAATTAAGAAGTTATTTTAGATGCTTCTTAGATATTCTTGCATTTAGTTAGGCTTACAGGGACATGTTTAAAATTATTTTTGCTTGTAACATGTGCCTTCATCTATCAAATTTACTGTGTGGATATTTCAACATGGAAGAGGCACCCATCAAACTCTCAAGACTCTTGCAGTGTAATTCTCTGGTAGACACCCAGCTCAGTGCAAGGCTATAGAAACCAAAGGAAGCTTAGCGTTGATTTCATATAGCTTCGGCTCTATCAGTTTTCCTCTGATTTTAATTCTTAATATTATTATTTTCATGTGCAACTACGTTTAACCTCACAAAACATGAAAGAATCATAAATCATACTGTGATAAAGGAAGGCACATTTGTTGTGTTTAAAGCATCCATTCCTGTGAATATACAGAGATTAGTAAATTTTGTCACTATCATTTAATGGGTAAAATAATATAAATTAATCTCTATTTCCAGAGAAAAAGCCTACAGCTAAAATAATCTGAGTTTTGTTACCAGTTGCTGCATTGTGTTCTACATAGCATGTGTAATAGTTTTAACTAGGCTGATGACGAGATCCAAGGCACAAATTCTAGGCTATTTAGGTGCCTAATTTCTGCAACAATCTATAAAGTAATTCAGTCACTACAGCTTTCAGTTTGGGCATGCCTAAACCTGAAGAGCATTGATACCAGAGGGGAACCTGCAGTCTGAAGCTTAAGCAGTTTCACTTTTTATTGGATGCTCTATGACCGTTAAGTCCCAGGGCAGAAAATTGCAAGTAGTAGTACATCACTGGAGCACTGTAATACATGGGCCATAGGAAAAACAAAGAAAACAACAACAACAAAAAAGTAAAAATCCAAAAAATTATAAGACTGAAAACAAACATTTCTTACAGGAGAACAGGAGATAAGTGGTTTAATCTTAGAGAAGCAGATGATAGGAATTTATACCAGTTCTCACATAACCCAAATATCAAAAGGAGAGGGATGCCAGCAAAAGAGTCATAAGCTGGTTCAGTTATTCCAATGACAACAGATTCAGCATATATGTAGGGTAACCTGCTTTGATTTGGAAAATACCACATCATTGTACCATCCTGCGGGTGACAGGTGATCACACCTCAAGTACTTCTCAAGTAGCTGAAAGCCTGACTTTGTTGTACTGGTTTCTGCTTTGCTGGTTGCCTTCCGGTGCTCAGGGAAACTTGGATTTTCAGGTCTTCTTCTGGCTGTCAAAAAATAAAACAAAACAAAACAAAACAAAAGCCATGCATATATCTCAATCATAGAATCAGAATGGCTTGAGTTGGAAGGGACCTTAAAGATCACTTAGTTTTAATGTCTCTTGCAAGGGCAAGTAACTGCTTAAAGAGGAAATAGGATTCAACCATCTGCTTGGTGAAGAAATTTTTCCTGATCCTCAGCCTGACCCTCCCCTGACACAGCCCCATGCCATTCCCTCAGGCCCTGTCCCTTAAAAATTCCACACCAATCAGCACTTCAATTTTAACAAACTGTATTTTTTTGGAAAAAAAAATACTTCCATCCAAAAAAATAACCACAAAAGTTAATCAAAATATTTCTCCTTTTCTTCACTATCAGAAAAGTGCTTTTGAAAACATTTATTCTCTGAAAGATAAAGTCTGAATTTCATTTATTTATTTCTTCTTTTAAAGAACAATCATTCTAAACTCAATTTATTTCTCATTGATTGGTTCTGTTCTAGTCTCAGTCCCCCTTCATTTAAAAGGAATTTAAAGTATTTCATTCTGCAAAGCTATTCTGTCAAAAAGGAAAAAAGGAAGTTTTTCTCACTTGCCATCAAATGTTCCATTAACGTAGCATTTATTCACCTTACAATCGTTTGTTTGAAATAGCTGTTGTGACAACAAATCACCGAGGTTAGATAGGAGGATAACAGCATATGTTTGAAGAATTAAAAGCTGCTAGGAGTTGCAAAACCCTCCTCACAGCAGACAAAATGTTTCTGCGTTTGTTTCCACATCATCATTTGATCTTTCTGTTCTCACAGTGAATCCTTGGTCCTTTAAGGCTTCTTTCTCTTAGGATTCAAATACAGATATTATAGAATCATAGAATCCTTTGAGTCGTAGGAGACCCTTAGAGGTCATCTAGTCCAACTCCCCTGCAATGAACAGGGATGCCTTCAGCTAGATCAGGTTGCTCAGAGCTTGGTCCAGCCAGACCAGCCTTCTCCATGGGCTGGGCATCCACCACCTCTCCAAGCAGCCTGTTCCAGTGCCTCACCATTCTTATTGTATCTTCCTTATATCCAGTATAAATCTCCCCCTCTTTTAGTTTGAAACCATTTCCTTGTCCTGTCCCAGCAGACCCTGTGAAAGAATCTGTCCCCTTCTTTCTTACAGCCTCCATTTAGATGCTGAAAGGTCACTCTCAGGTCTCCCAGAGCCTTCTCTTCTCCAGACCGAACAGCCCCAGCTCCCACAGCCTGTCCTTGTAGCCGAGATTTTCCATCCCTTAGATAATTTTGTGGCCCTCCTCTGGACACACTCCAACATGTCCACATCTCTCCTGTATGCAGTACTTCAGATGTGACCTTAAAGTGCAGAGTAGAGGGGCAGGATCACCTCCCTCACCCTGCTAACCACACTTTTGATGTCCAGGATGCAGTTGGCTTTCTGGGCTGTGAGAGCATATGTCCAGTTTGCAATCCACCAGTACTCCCAGGACCTTTTTGGCAGGACTGTGCTCCATCATTACATCCCTCAATTTGTACTGACATTGGGGGTTGCCTTGCACTTGGATTTGTTGAACCTCAAGATCTTCTCATAGGCCCACTGCTCCAGCCTGTCTAGATCTCTCTGAATGGTATCCCATCCCCCAGGCATGTCAGCTGCAACCCACAGCTTGGTGTTGTCCACAAACTTGCTGATAGTGTGCTCAATCCCACTGTGAATGTAATTGATGAAGATGTTAAAGAGCACTGGTCCTAGTACAGACCTGCTTGGGACACTGCTTGTGACTAATCTCTGTTTGGACATTTAGCCATCAACCCCTCTCTGGGTACACACTTGCAACTACTTCCTCATTAGGGCTCTCTCAAATCTTTGAATACTTCATCCATTGCCTGAGTGCTGCTTCACAGTGCTGGCAGAACCCAGGCTGAATATTCACAAGGGTTGGGCAGAACAATTGAATTTGCTGAGGATAACTGAACACTTACTTTCAGCCATCCATTCTGATGCTGGCTGGGTTTTCTTTACTATCTGCCAGCAGAAAATTGGCCCAGAACACCCACTTCATACAGCTGTAAGGACACATTCTTTTCTCCAGACAAAATCTGATATGTGATTGTCTGAAAGCTCCAGGACATGTTGGCACCTCAGACATCAGTCTCCGAGTTTACTGTGGCTAGGTCTGATATCATCTAATACAAAACATCTCCACCTAATCTCAGCAGCCTTCTTCATTTCGGTTGCCTGCACAAACACAAATAGAATTCCATAATCAGACACCTTGCTGGGCAGTGCTCTTATACCTAACTGATGGGCCAGTCAGGCTCCAGCTGATTTTCTGATGTTTTCTACAACTGGAAAGGAATCTGACCAAGATGATAAATACTGTCTTACTGAATGCCTATTATTAGTTGCTGGCTTCTTTCCTTACCATGAATTGCTTGGCTTTCCTACACACAACTATGATGGCCAGGAAGAATTGCATGTTTCATGGTCATCCTTACTGGGAGAGAACAAAGACAGTGCTGGTGCTGAACTGATGCACTTAGTGTCTACTTAATAAGATAAAACAAGGATCTTACACATTGCATTTAATTCAGGCACAGGCTTACCTTACAAAGTTAAATTCATCTCTCTCCAAATAACAATACCTGGCACTCCCAAGGCAGCACTTTCTCCAATAGTGTTAATAAGATCTTGTTACAGTGTAAAGAGATCACTGTCAGGCTAACTCAGCATTTCACAGGCTTTCTAAAGCAATCCAATGTTTATTTATGTATCGGTCCGCTGTTTTACTGTTTTCTTTCTATACTGGTTCCTGTAAACTATATTTGTATTGTGGCTCAAGATTTGCTGTCTAGAGTACAAAGATTATTAAATATAAGTTGATTCTTGCAAGCAGATACAGCCTAAGATGTTGGTAATAAGCAAGTGAATAAACACTGGGAAAAGAGTGCATTTTAATTCACTTTGATGCAAAATGTAATTGTAATTATTTGACATCTCATCATTACTAAAACCAACTAAAATCTTCTAATTAAAGAGGGAATCTTAACACAAGAATTCCCAGAAGCATTCCATCAATTCTGTTTTTGCTGATAAGGAGAAGGAGGGAGCCATTCTGCTCTGGTAATCAGCTGTTTTCCGGTCCCATTCCAATTTGAAAGCTGTAATTCCAAAGGCATGCACTGTTCATAGTACTTGCCCTAGAAGCTCACAGCTTCTTATAAAAAATCTTAGAAAATGTTACTGTAAAAAGGCACACACTACAGGAGGGGGAATGTTGGCACTGTACAACATTAAATGAAAGAGGAAATGCAGCACTTGGAAAGTCTTAATAATTCCAATTTGAGTTTTCATGCTCTTTGTGTGTTTGTTTCAAAATGATGTCTTTCACTGTGTTTTTTTACTTAAATTGCAGGCCCTAAGAGCATGTGGTGCATGGATCTTTTTATCCCCAATTTGACCAGTAATTAAGGATCAGCAACAAGTAAAACACTGTGCCACAAGCACTGAAGATGAAAGACTGTTGATACACAAGTGAATCCCTAGATGTCACCACAGTTTTAAGGGAGGCTGAAGACCGGGTTACATAAAATAGAAAAGGTTCACGGGAATTGGCTGCTTAAGGGGAAAAAAAGGGCAGAAACTGGGTGTAAGTGAGTTAAACACCAGCCTGCAGCAGTTCTTGACATCCTGAGCAATCCACATCTGTCATAGTTAGGTCAAGAAAGTAGATAGGTTTTAGAAAGGAAACTCCCTAACTCAAAATAATTGCCCAAGGAGAAGATGGCACAGACAGCCAGAGGTACAAAATAGTATTTTCCATCATCACTATGTTTTGTCCAGATGTAAACTGCATTTTTTCCATAGTCTGCCACTTGATTCAGCTGTTATACTCAGTAAATCAATAATACAACCTGTGGATGACCGTAGAATGTATATTAATGGTAGGTTTTGCTCCTCTCCCCCGGCCCTATCCAGATATACAATGCCCTACCTTTGTTTTGAGATCCTTTCCCATCCCCAACAGATAACAAGGACATTGCCTCACAACACACAAAGAGGCCCAAAGCCAGGTCTTCAGCAAAGGAAAGGCACCTGCATTCCAACTGAACTGTAGCAGGTGATGGCAATTTTAGAGAAGTAATAGGACCTAACAGAGGGAGTAAATTCTTATTCCCAGTTTAGCTGCTATGTACTTTGCTGAAGAGCTGAAAATGGCCTTTAAAAAGTGATTATGGCTCATTTACTCAACTCTGAAATACACAATTTGAGACCTGCTGGTATAGCAGGAGAATGAAACCAGGGTTGTAACAGAAGGGTTCTGCTGCTTTTTCACACAAAATCTGCTGTCTTCATGGAATTTTTGAGTGGCTGTCCACAATTAAGTAAAGAAGAACTGCATTAAGGCATTGCTCTTGGAAATATTTATGTGTACTTGAGCTGATGAGAGCAGTACTCATTGCTTCTGGTGCACTATTTTTCTATCCCAAGGTAGGAGTGAAAATAAATGACATGTTTTGAGATGGAGAAATGCAGAAAGGCTCCTGGTTTCAATATCAAACCTGAGCAATTTTCTAAGTTGTAACAGTGAACAGGCTGGTAACATCTTTTCCTCAATTTCTTTTCTATAAAAGGGCAGCTATCTGGGGATTAGTTAGTGATTGCATACCTGAGCAGAAGAAAGTACATCAGAGAGGATTAATGTATTAACTTCCTCCTGCATACTACATCAGATTGGTGAAATCCTTTTAATCCATTCAAATGCATGTTTGAGTATAGCATAGTGATGAACTAAAGAGAAAAGTATTTTAGGCTGCGTTTTTTTCTTCAAAATGTTGAGCTCTTTAAGCATGGATACAACTAGCAGAGTTGGCTCAAGGTGGAGGTTTTCCATCTCAGTGTACTACCTGCAAGAATGGCTTGAACATAAATGAAGCCCACAGTGTTCCAGCAAGAGCTTACAACAAATAGCAATAACAAAGGTTTTCTCTATAACCTAGACAACTATGCACAAATATGGAGAAGGCATAACCTGGGGATGTCATGGAGAAAATCCTTATGGATTCATCAGCTCGAAGCTGAGAAAAATGCCAAAAGATTTAATGTTTCCAAGTTATTAATGCCAGTGAAAGGATACAAGGATGCACTTCTATCCCAGAGCCAGGAAAGTTGATTTTCCTCAAAGCTTCACTCTCTGGGCAGGAACCAGTGCAGTTCTGATCACAGAAATTGTAATTATATGGTCAGGGTATAAATAATAACCCCACATGACCTTTGGCTTGTTTTCTACTCCTATTGCGATTGTTTCCCCATTAAAGGTTTTGCACTTTCTTCAAAGGAAAGTTTGGCTAAATGTTCAGCGTCAGCTGCTGAAATATTCTCTTCCATGTCAGAAATGAATTCTCTGTACTTTCTCCTGTAAACACTTTCTGCATCCCAGTTGTAGGCCCACTGAGTCTCCAGTGCTCCCAGTCCATGGCTGTTGATCCATAGAAGTTCTTAGCTGGAATGTTATAGTTAATATCACAGCTGGCTTTCTCCAGATGTTTGAAAACAGAAGATCTGGGGTAGGCCACCATTAACAGCAATTTCCTGTGGTGCATACCAGGGATATAACCAAGCTCATTAAAATAAACATGTTGAAGATCCTCCCCTTTGCTTTAGTTAATGTGCTCCCAGTCATATAAAACATTTTCAGGTTCAGCACTAGGTTGTATCTCGGGCTGCAGAAGCCTTTCATTGTCTATTGGGCAGCCATCAAATGTTTCTTTTCCAGAACTGGTGGTCAGACTAGTTTTGCAGCAAGAGAAGTCCAGATGAGTGTTATGCACATTCAAGTCAGGGGCTGAAATGTGTGTAATGCTTAATAGTATCCCATTTTCAGACAGTACTTTATGACTTAAAAGACAACATTACACAGATCTTCTAGTTTGTAAAACATAACAGAAGAGGCATCAATACTTACTCCATATATAGCTGTGTCTACCATGCTAAGAAATATAGAATAAACAAAGCAGGCACAAGCTAATTCATACAAAGGGATAGATTTTCAGATGTGGTACCCCAGAGTAAGTCTGTGCATCAGCTTGTCTCATCAGTTTAGATCTTACTGAAATCACTAAGGATCACCATCCTGTGGGTCCCAGGGTGTTTTAGTGGCTGGGACTATATAGTTGAAAAGATGGATAGATAAATGGTTTCTTATTTTCAAGCTCTCGAAGTAATAAGGGCAACTATAAAATCAAACCTTAGCTTCTATCACCGTCTTCATAGCTTTGTGAATGCCCCTGACCTGTCTAGTGCAGTGTCAGACAGAGATACTCCAAATAGCTCTAAACAAGCATACGTATTTCATTGTTACTGTGCAGTACCATAAAGGGATGCAAGTTCAGACCCCTGACAGCAATAAAGCAGATCCATGAAAGCTTGCTCTGAGCTATTTATTAGCCTGGCTGCACTATCACATTGAGCTAGTGCCTTCCAGACCAGCTGTGATAGCTCTGCACTGCACTGCATTGTGCAATGTGGACTTTGATGCCAAAGCCTGAGACCACTTTCATGAACAAAATCATTAGTCACATGATCACTGCTTTTTATGTTTGCGTTAGTCCAGAAAGAAACCAGGCAAAGAGCAAAATATGTGTATATAAGAAGGATGGAGGAAAAGAGAAAAAGTGAGAGAAAGAGGGGGAACCATGGAGATCCCAATCAACCCATCAGAAAATAATTAAATAAAAAATCAGCATCTGATTATTGGTATGCTTGGACTCCAATAGATCAGTGAGCCTGAGTGTAATACAAAAGAGTATAAAAACCACAAAGAGCTTACAGTGTTTGGTACGTCTGTACAGTAATAGATTGTTAAGCTGTAATAGTGTCTTTGTGTCTATTCTCTGTGATGCGCACAGTAAGTGACTTTTGCTGTAAAGACATGTCAAAGGTACATAGAGAGAGTGAGCCTCCCTGTGTGGCTAGCACTGCCACAGCTTCCTCTGCTTCGCTTTCCCATTAGAACAGATGTCACCTTCTTCCTTTTATGCATCCTCCAACCCCAGGCTTCCTCTGTGTTCAAAACTCTGAGGGCATCCTGCACAGCCATACAACCAGGTATCACAGATGATCATGGGTTTGCATTTGAGACCCACCTCTTCCATCTTCCTTGCCTATCTCTTCATTTCTTCTGGGACTGTGACTCACTGGAAGTGTGAACCTTGGGTTTCACATGGGCAGCCAGATGGTTACATGTACTACTGGGAGCAGGAAGTGCATTCATACCAGGTAAGTGTTATCCTCTCCTTATCTCAAACCAGAAAATAGAAAATCAATCAGATATATCTGTGTACTTGAGGTACTTTTGTAGACCTCTCCACACTCCTGTTTCCTTGCTATTTTAGGATAGGGCTACCACAACTTAATTTCAGGTACCTGGAAAAAAAAAAACAAACCAAAAATAAATAAATAAATAAATAAAACAAAAACCACAACGCATCAATGTCTAAGGCAACCTAGGTACTTGTAATATGCTATGGATGGTTTCAGGACGGTCATCTGATGTCCTTCCTGCTCAGCACCATCACTGAGCACCGCGCTTGGATTTCACAGAGAATCAGAGCTGCAAGAAAATCCTGCCAGAGGGCAGCAAAACACTACAATTATTTTTGCTTGAATAGCAGCTTGCAGTTTTAAACTGCAGTATTAAGTTTGCCCTGTGAGCACTGTGCCACATCCTGCCCCTCTGCTCCCCTTCTGTTCCTGCCTGGAGTGGGAGGTGTGGGCAGCAGGGCTGGGCACAACCCTGGGAGATGCACAGTAGGTTTCAGTGAGACCTTCCCACACAGGGCCTGTACATTTGATTTTTGCAGGCAAAGTCATGGCAAGCAGAAGAAACATTTGCTGTGGGGGACTTTAACGGAAAGATATTTGTGGCTGCTGCATTGTTAAGGAGGAAGCCATTGCCATTTCATATTCCTGTGTGAGCACATGGTTGGCTTCTGACCCCATCCTGCTGGCAACATTCAGCCACCACAGGCACACACACACTCCAGCAGGAGCAGGCTCTCCAGTCATTGTTTTCAGCACACAGAAAGGAAGCCCCATGCCCAGGATCTTCCTCAGTATTTCTCCCTTCACCCGGCTCATCCAAAATGACATTACACACTGAAACATTCTCCAGTTTTTGCTTTCATTTGTATCTATCCTAACTTACAGAAAGCAGGATGAGTGTACCCAATTCTACCCCTTCTGCTGATAATATTTCCTTCTGTAAACTATGCCAGTATAGAGGCACATCCTGGTGTCCAGCTGACTGAGTGCCCAGTGAGCAGCCATTCCCAGCAGAGAGCAGAAAGTGGGAGATATATGTCTTTATTAGACAGCACACAGCTCTTGCTAGGACTAGTGAAACTGCCTTAAAAAGGATGGCTCAGAACTGGATGGACGTATGATGTATTAATTGAACCAGGTCACAGAAGACTGCTGAAAATAAAGAACTGACTTAATGATAAAGAAAAGCGTTCATCAAATAAAATGAACTCCACATGTCTGTACCCTAGTTAATATAGGGCAGAGAGATGTGCTTTCAAATCTTGGCATTTGTCTTGCAACAGGAATGTTATAAGTGACTTTACACTATTCGTATAATGGGATTAGAAAAAGTACAAATGATGACAAAAGACAGCGATCTTTTCTACTTTCTTGTTAACATTGTTACTCGGGATGACACTGACTCAGCATAACCTTGATGGCCTACAGCAGGCTTCCTCAACAGGCCACCAGTCACTAAACATCCTTATCAAAGACATGCATAGTTTATAAAACAATTGTTTTCACGCCCCTGAGATCTAATTCACTCCCTGGATTTTTACTGAATAATCCTTCTGTTCACTTTTTATCAACAAAGCTCAAGATGATGAGCTCAGAAGTCTGATGAGCTGGAACAAATTTTGCCTGCTTTAAGTCATGCTGTCAGAAATGAGCCTTGCTTGCTGTGCTTGATCTGGATTTGGAAGCGATATGCTCAGAGATGCCCATAGGTCAGTGATGAAGGAAATGAGGCAGTTGACCCTGAAAACTCCAGGGCTTGCAGCAGCCTCGAGGAGGACAGAACAGGAGGATGCATTGCTGCCAGCTCTTCCTTCCTTAATAAGGGTGGGGGCTCATTAGACCACTGAGTGTGTCCTTTGGCTATTTGCCTAGATGAGATTTTGCAGAGTATCTCTGGTCAGTAAAGGCAGGGGAAAATGCAGCATAATGATTAATAAAAATGGAGCAGGATCTCATTATCTGACTGACTCCGTGGCACTGATGACTGGCTATAGCTGAGATTCAAGCCATTTTAGCACAGTGCTTCACTGATCCTGATGAAGGTGTTGAATCCTGAGCATTGTGAATGGCCATGGGGACATTTTACAGTGTTTTGAAGCCTGGATAGGGCACCTTCCAGTATGAATATTGCAGCAGAGCTATTTCCCACAGCACATTTGAGGAACAAGCTGTAAAAAGCATCAAAAGCTCTAAGTCAGCATTGTAACACACCTATAGCACATTGGAATATAGGCCCTGATAGCAATTTTGCAGTAAAGTTTAATCTGTTAAGAGGAAAGTTTGGGACTGTTGGACAGAGGGGAGCAGAGCTTAGCAAACAAGCCACCAGCTGTGTGTGCCCTAATATCTCACCTTGTTTTGCTGCCACAGTGGAACTTTGTTGCTATCTACTGTAAGAGCATTTGCATTCTGGTGATCTGCTAGACAGATGGAGTCCTGAATATCAAATATGAAGAAAACTGATCAAGTGCCCTCATGCCATTTACTTTTTGTCCACTTTGTGCTGCATAGCTGTCTCTCATCTGTAGACAATTACACCTGACAGTATTCCAGCCTGGGAGATGAGGCTCACAGCCCTAGCAAAGAGGCAGCTGGTTTGATGGTTTGATTTAATGGCACTCTGAAACATCCATATAATCAGTCTTTATGCTTAGCTCTGTGATGCTATTAACCAGATCCATTTCTGGCATATACTGAAATAATCAAAAGGCTTTTCTGGCCTAGGTCCAGCCTGGCTAAGCTCCCCTTTGCTTCAAGTCTAAAGGTTTTCAGTACCTCCCTTTGCCTTTGCACTCAGAGCTATATTTTGGATGCTGATGTTGTAGAATAAATATAATGCCCTGAATCCTAAAATAGCCTGAGCGGTCTGCATTTCTATCACATTGCCTTAATGTGATAGTGCATTAGAATATTATAAAGATCATACCATGTGCAAAGCAAAGGAGTTGCACATTCTTTGAGGATACATCAGCTTCTAGATGACTGTGGTCAGAAGGGAGCTTAAACTAACTCCTGGGACACCCAGGTTTCCTGTAACACTGCTTGTTTATGGACCAAATGTGGTCTTTTTGGCATGTCATCATTCTCTTTTTCCTGTGTTTCTAACACTAATAGCAAATACCAACAGATGAGCGCTATGGTTCTATTATGAAATTCCTCGCAGTCTATTTTCCTAATTCAATTGTAAGGTAAGTCATGACTGAAAGACAAAAATAAATAGTGCTGAATGTTCTGATCATTCTCGCAGAAATAAAACAAAAGGTTACCCTGCACAACGGGAGGGAGCTACTTTTCCTCCCACCAAGTTTCCTGCAAGCCCAGCAGAGTTTCTTTGCATTTACACTGGGGTAAGATCAGACCCCTGGACTGTGCAGAACACCCCCACACACACAGCAGTGATTCCAGCTTGTACCCAGCACCCACAGGTTCAGTCGACATTCCTTTCTTCCTACTCCTACAGAATAACTGTAATGCAACAGCAAGAACTTTAAAAAGCATTTGATTCATTCCCAACCCCCCCAGATGAGTATTTTATTGGAACTAAATGTTATTGTTGGAGGAAACACAACAATTCAGTGCTGCCAGTGCAAGAGATTATTGCAATTATTTTAAGACTGGAGTCGTGTAAACCTTCATAAGCCTCATGTAGGGGTTGGATTCGAACAGGGGACTTTGAACAAACCTAATGAGCCTCAATCTGTGGTGATGCCCCAGTGCAGCCTATCCATCATCTGCAGCCATATGACCTGCTGCTTTTTAGAGTATTTCAAGATATTTGCTATTTTAAGAAATTACTGCAGACCATCCTTGTAGCAGCTGGTGGGTGCTAGGAACAAATGGACCAGTGCCAGCCTGAAAGGAAAAATCTGAGGATGAACAAAGCACGCATGAATATTTCATGTCTGATTTTCAGCTACTGTAAATCATTGATCATACACCATCTTACATCAGATGGCGTTGTGCCCCTACAGGGGCACAACAAGATATATAGGAGATTGCATTCTGGAAAATCACAGATTGAGTACTTGCAATCAAAAGCAGGGTAATGACCACTCCAGTTAGCAGCTTCACTGCAATCAGGTCAATTTATTATCAGGACTTGAACCAAGTGTCCTCCAAGCTAAGTACTGCTGCTGAGGTACGAGTGCAGCAACATGTAAGTTCCTTCCAGACCAAGATACGTCAGTGCCTGAATTGCTACAGGGGCCCAGGAAGAGTTTGACTTATTCTTTCTCCTTCTAGACTAAAAACAACTGATATTTGTCTAAATTCCACAAAACAAAGTTCAGAGCAAAGACTTAAAAAGAGCACTTGTCTGTGGAGTTTTCACAGAGCTTCAGTTCGTGCTTGTTCAAATTAAACTCAGTGTGGTCATCACCACTGGCTCAAGGACTTTGTGGGACCTTTGTGCATTACTCTGTTCCACCAGTGGAACTCTCCATGGACATACAAGTGACAGTGCAGCAAGGCACCACAGCCATCTTGTACCCGGCTCCCACTGCAGCCTGGTGAGGGTGATGAGAGGTGGGAGGATGGTCAGAGGTAACTGTTTTACTGTGTCCTGCAGGCAGAAAAGAAAGAAAAGATTTTGCAGTTCACTGTCACTCTGCATGGTGAGATATACACAGCTATATAAGGTGGAAGGGTCGGGGGATGGAGGAACAGATTAGAAATGGGAGTAAAAGGCAAATGTCAGCATGGGAAAATGTGCACATCATCCTTGTACATCACTGCCCTTACTGCAGTCAGAGACTGACATGTTGGCTCCGTAGGCTTTCCATAGCATAACAGTCTCCTACCTGAGAGGAAACACTGGGCAAATGGACCTGCAGACAAAGTGCGAAGCAACTTCATTAAGGACTAAGGAAAATGCTTTTTTTTTTTTTTTTTTTCTTTTTCCTGTCTCAGAGCCCAGCATTTGAAGGAGCAATGTAAAAAATGCTCTGAATAATTTGCTGTCTAATCTACTGGGAAGTTTATTACTATCGTCCAAACAAATGTCATTTTTCCACAAGCTGCCCAAAGATGTCAGACTGCTTGGCTGTCTGAGGAGAAAAAGCAGAAGCGATACTCTGGGCTGCTTTGCTTCTCACAGGCAGTAGTCAGTGCCTTAAATAAAAACCAGAAGAATCTATGCTGTAATGGAAAAATGAGAAAGGAGCTCTGCCTCTCTCAGAGAAAACGGGCTGTCAATGTGATAAAATATCATCCTAGGCAAAAAATAAAGGTCTAAAAAGACCATTTCTGTTGTTGAAAGAGGAGCCGCTGTATGAGAGAAATTTAAGATATTGGCCCTTGAAATTACAGAAGTCTGCTTATTTTTAGCTTTTTAGATGCTGTCAGCTTCCTGTATAAACGCAGTTACATAATGGACATAATCTGCACCTCAGCAGGGCCATATGTGCCAAGCTATAAGGTTACGCAACAGCCTACGGCTCCTTCCCATGAGACAGAACACAAAGAAAGCCTAGTCTCTCTCCACACTGCTCTGCTCCTTCTGGGGCAAAGTCAGATGTGCAGACACAGACAGACACATGTGTCACAGCATGCACACACTGATGTTCATTCATACATACACACGTGTATATTAACACACACAGAGCCCCTTGCTTTCTTATTACCTGTTGAAAAGAATATTCACTGAATCATAGAACAATCATAGGCAACCCTAACAGGGGATATACAGCTGTGATGCAGCTATTAGAAGCAGCAGAGTTAAACCCCAAACACACACTGACTTTCTGAAGCTACCAAATAGTTCCCCCTTTCCTAATTTGACCTCTAAATGCTCCTTATTGTTGCATGCAGTGGTATGTGAAGAACGTGAAGTGCATCTGCTGAGCGAGAACAAGCTCGTGGTTTTAAGCTCATTAAGCAGTGTGCGGCATTGTTTTTCTCTGATTATTTTTTAAGACGAGATTTTGATCTTTGAGAAGCTGTACAGTTCCCGGGCTGTATCACTCTTCGAAGAGTACAAAACTACATCACTTCCACCTTATTTTTAGAGTAACCTCTGTTTGAAAATACTCCCGCTCTGAGTCTGGCACAGATTGACGGGAAATTACTTTTCCTGTAACGTAAACACAGGCAGAGTTGTGCCTGCCACAGTGAAATGAAACACAGAAATGCTGGGAGAGTTACATTCAGCCAGCAAGACTTTCTCTTCTTAAATACTCAGTGGCAAAATGGGACTTCAGAAAGCATAAATTATTATTATCAAATATTAATATTATTAAACATAACATTCACATTCTCTGATTTTCCCTGTTCCAGGTGAGGTTCATGCCCTGACTTTCAGATCTGGTGAGTTACCCACATCTGGGCTGTTCATGGGGATCCAGCTCTTCTGTGAGACCAGCGGGTGCCCCAGCTGCCCAGTGCACCTTCCTTGGGCCACATGCTTCCCCATGTCCCACACAGAGCACCTGAGCTGCTCCAAGAGCTGATCATGTGATGTAGACCTCCATGAGATGGGCTGGGTGAACCACAACTGATACTGCCGCCTTTCTACCAAGGGTAATTATTCATGGTATATTGTCCTAAGTGGCAATACAGTGTTTGCAGCATTACTACCACTTCCCTATGGGTTTTGCCCACTTCCTTAGCCTGGGCTCAGTCACAGTGTGAGTCAGATTGAGGAGTTAATCCAGCTTTAAAAACATGCACTGTGGGGACTATCTATATTTATTAGTTTTTGAGCTGGAAGGTTTCCCATCCCAGAGCACTGGAGGCACCCAAACAGACGTAAGGGGAGAATACACAATGATACAAACATGAGAGGGAAAGAAAAGGCTGGGAGTGGGAAGAAGATGTCAGTGTAGCCTATAGCTGATATTGATGTCAAACTGAGACTGCAGCCCCATTCATCAGCCCATTAGAATAGGGTAAAACAAAATGAATCCTAGCCTTTTCTTTAGTTGCTCAGAACATGCAGCCACATTTTGTAGGATATGCACTGCCCAGGGAGGTGGTGGAGTCACTGACCATGGGGGTGTTCAAGAAACATTTGAATGTTGTGTTGAGGGATATGATTTAGCTGGGAAGTATTAGTGATGGTTGGACTGGATGATCTTCTAGGTCTTTTCCAACCTTGATAACTCTGTGATTCTGTGATTCTGTGATATCATACCCAACTGAAGTAGCTCTATTTCTTTCTTGTTATATGGAATTCCTAATGGTCATTTAAACTTTGTAAAACTGTGGTTTTTTGCATTTCTAGACATGGAAAAGAGATAGTACTCAAAAATGGAAAGCTCTTATGGGTGACCATGTGGGTGACCTAAAGCATATTCATCCAGTTGGCTTAAGGGTTGGGATGGATTTGTATCTGGGAGCTGTGGTGCAGCTCAAGCAAATTGCCATTTGACTTCAGCAAGAGCTGCAGAGGATAGTTTGGGCTCCTTGGTCTACATGAAAACTCTCCCTCATCAGCCTATGTTAAAACACCCAGCCCCGGAGCAAAGAGGTTGTGGGTCCTTTTTGAAGCTTCTACATGAATCCTGCTACCATGTTATTCAACTGTTTTACTCAGGTAAAATTTCTACTGTAAAGGCAAAAGGTTTATCTGCTTAAAATGTAAGTAAATAAGCTGATCAAAAAGAAGGGGCTACTAAAAAAATGTTTAATGCCTGGAGCTCTTTCAGAAGGACTGGGACATGAACAAGACTGAATAAATCTGTTTAATCAACAACATCTTTCCTCTTTGTAATAAAGACTTGCTAAAAAATGTAAGTCAAAGTGGCACCATTTCTGATGTCTTTGTACTGCCTCAGAAGAGTTTAATGTGCATTATAAAGGAGAAGAAGCTGCATGGTTCCTAAGAAGAAGACATAAAGTTTCTGTTTTCTTGATCTGCTGAACACAATGTGAACCGAGTGCTCCATTATGCTTTGGTCAGGCAATTCACAAAATATTCCCGTCCATCCTTGATAACACTGGCACATGAACATCTGCCTCATGGCTTCTTTGTTCTCTGGGCTGAGTTCACCAGTCACCTGCAATCGTGGGCCCCTTCCTGAGTGACGGGCTTGAATCTTGAAATCACTGGGTGGCAGATGTAGGTACGCAGAAGAGTCACTGTTTTTGCGGATGCATCTTCCATTTTTCTTACACAGGACTTTGCTACAGAGTTTGGCTGCTGAGGTTACATTAATGACATAATGTCCTAAGGGTCCATCAATGTATCTCTTCACAGTGGAACAGCTCTCCTACAGGAAGTAAAAGACATTACACGTTACTTGGTAGCTAGCATTGGGTCTAAATTTCTTGTGTTTAAGAAGATACTAGAGCAAAACTGTACTCAGCTGAAGTAATGTGTTGTGATAAACATGTTGGATTTGCTTGCTTCCATTGGTAACATCTGAAAGTAACCTTTACCATATCCTCTGTCTGGGAACTTGGTAGCAGCATATGGAGTTAGACTGGGAATGAGTCCTAGCAAACAGAAAGAGAGCTTACATCCTGATGTGAGACTCACTAGTTCATTAAGTAAAGATTTCTGGTAACTGCTGACAAGGACCAGTGTGTGTGACTAATGGGTTTTAAAGCAATTATTGAGCCACTGCTTTGGTCCTGGTTTCTCCAACTCCTCCAGCTTACTGAGAACTACATCATTCTCAGAAACGAGCACAGAAATTGCAACTAGAAATTCCTATGTGGATCCCTTCTGCTGCTGCTGGAGTCAGTGGTGCTTTGCCAGAGGCTTCAGGAGGAGGAGAGTAGATTATGTGAAAGGGAGGGAATCAGAGCCCAGCCCATGTTCAGAGTCATTGTTACAAGCTAGTACAAATAACTTGCTTGAATCAATGTACTCTCGACAACAGGATTTCTCAAATAACTGAAGTATAGAACTAACAAGAGTTGAAAGTAATCCTGAATCACCATCAATAAAGATAGTCAAGTGCTATGATGGGTGTGGTGGCACAGAAGAGGTACTGAGGTGATTTCTAAATAGTAACAGATCAACAGAGTCTACCTTTGAGCTGGCATATTGCATACTGCCCCAGAGAACAACTCCAGCTGCTCCCAAAGCCGCACTTTCACCAATGGTATTAACCAGATCAATCTGAAAGAAGACCAAAGCAGATATCAGAAAACCAAAGATATATAACTACAACTAAAAAAAATGCTAAGATATTGGCATCACTTTTTTCCCCCTCAGGGGAGATCTAAGATTGAACATTAGGAAATCTTCTCCAAGAGAGTGGTCAGGCTCTGGAATGGGCTGCCCAGGGAATTGGTGAAGTCATCATCCCTGGATGTGTTCAAGAAACGTTTGGATGTTGTACTGAGGGACATGTTTTAGTGGGAAATATTGGTGATATGTGGATGGTTGGACTGGATGATCTTAGAGGTATTTTCCAACCTTATTAATTTATATTCATGTTAGAAAGATATTTGTACCTCCAAAGGCTTATACAGGGTTTTATTCATAGGAGGGAATAAGAAATAATAAAATCATTACAGTTTATTCACTAGGGGTCCTCCAACAAAGCTGGTGGGGTAGGAATTGAAAGCTATGCTTTATCTACCAGTCTTTGAATGATTAGCATAGATACATAGGCACCATAATCAATGTGATTGGATGTCCCCATGGAGCCTTGCTGCATTTCATAGGCTTTAGGCAGGTGTTTAACTTGTGCTGCTTTAGCCATATCAGTGTACTCACAGAACTGCTGTTCATAGCAGCATGAATACCATTATGCTGGGAAACATACCACTGAAACACAAGCCTCCCTCTGTTCTTCATAATGCCAGTCTGGAAAAAAACATACTTGTATATACTTAACTGGACTTAACCATGTCCATTATTAGACTTGCACCAATACACAGTCAAATTGTAGTAATTAACAGTAATGCAGCTCTACCAGAACATAGTCCATGTGCAGAACAGGAGTCACTTTCCAACAGTGTAGCAATGTACCTTTCATGTATTTTAAAATCATTCCCTGAGACTGCGAATAGTATGTCTAGAGAAATGTAATTGAACCTTATAAATTAGGGAATAAGGCTCTTCTTCCATTGCCACATTTCAAGGAATGATCGATCGCATCTGGAACCACTCTTTCTTAATTTGGGAGAAACTGTAGAAAAAAGAAACAGTAAATTCCTTTAAAAAAGTTACAGGTGGTCTTCAATGCAGTCTTTTAATCTCTTCCTGGGAGAAAACGATTTAAGAGACCAGACATATTATCACAGTATGGTGGTGTATTAGAAATGCAAACTCAAAGAATGGAAGAGCTGTGTTATTACTGCAAATTGCTACTAAGCAGTTTGTTTTACTCAGTAAGTGGGCATGCTGATTTACCACTGCATAAGCACGGAGTTCTCATTCCTGAAACTTGTAAGGCTTAAGAGGCATAAAGGAAAGCATAAATAAATGCATTAGAAACAGGAGATTCTGATGAAATGCTGAAGATTATTACAAAGTCAGAGTAAGTGACTGTGACCATTAACTGGAGGTCAGACAGTACAGGGAAACCTGCAAAAGTTTGAAAGAGCAGTTAGCCTGCTGGCTCTTAGTGTAGGGTTCAAAGTGATACAGAGTATAATTAGTCTTGTCAGAGAACCATGATGCTGATGATCATGCAAGCAGTCTTGTAGAGAATATTAGTCTTAAAAGAATATAGTCCAGTGCTAGCTACATAAAAGGAGGGTGGTAAGTGCTGCAGGTGATATTTTTAATTGGCAAACTGTTTTTTTCTTCTTTCTTCTTCTGGTGTTTGTGTGAATTGAAAAAGCAAGATATCAGATGTAAAAACAATATAAAATATAGTCTGACCTCTTGGTAATGAAGATTCATAAGCTGTTCTCATCCAGAAAGCATTTTTGAAGATTATCCAGCACAAAGGCTAGATGTCTGCCAGGTGATGCTTCTGTGATTTAACACCAGCATGATACAGATCTCATTAACAAATCAATGAAACCATTTAGATCAGTCAAAATAAGTAATCAATAGATAGTTAGCATTGCTGGATGGACTAAGACTTGAGAAAAACCCAAGATAAAGACTTCAAGTAGTACACCCTGGGATTAGGGTGCTTGGCCACAAGTCAGTAAATCCAGTTTTCACTCTCTCATTTTTCACAGCTTTCTTTGTTACTTGTAGAGGGCTTTTCTTAGATTTAGAACCACACAAATATTTCAGCATTTCGTGTATGATTCATATGAATATAGAATACTTAAATCCACAAGCATGAACTCCACTGGCACTGGTAATTTCAAAAATGAAATTCCTGAAGCAACTTAGTCCTTCCACCTGTAGTTCGCACCTAGAATCACCACTTTGCCACTGCTGAGAAATTTAGCACTTTTTTCAGATTAAGGTCAAGGTTTGTCATTTGATGGGAAGATACACTTGCCTAGGGATGCTTGAAGGGCAGACACAGCACCTGCATAGCTATTAGATGCTGGAGATAACTCCTGGGGGGAAAAAAAGAAAAATAAAATCTCCACACAACTTGGGATTTTATTTAAACAAATATTTCCTTATATTTCCTTCATCTTCTTGTGTTCTTTAAAACAATGGTGAAGTGGTAAAAGTCCTCCCCTGGAGGAGAGAGAATTAGGAAGATGTAAACTAAACTTTTCTGTCCTCTTCATGCTTAAAAATCCCCGGCTCTGTGGGGATTATCTTCAGCAGGGAGTTACAGACAGAAGGAAGTATTTCTTTTTCTGCTGCCATTCTATTTTGCACCAATTAAATAAAGGCTCAAAGGAGAACAAGAGAGACAAGTGTGAACCTGCCTATAGCTTATGATTAATTCAGAGTAATAATTACATAGCTTGCCCACAAGGAAGGAAATGAAATTTCTGACTGTCATTTCTGGGCATAGCCATCACGGGCATCACTGAAAGACTGATTCATATGGAGAAACTCAAAAGCCTTTAGCACAGAATGGCTCTTTGAATAATCCATGAACACAAGGTGATATTATCTATTTCCCTTTCTCTCCTTTAAGCTTGTTCTTTTTGGTCTTTCTTGGTGTTTGACATAGACTGAGAGGGTTGTGGATCCAGTCTAGCAAGCAGGGAAGAGACCTGAACTGAAAGCTCCCGCCTCACAAATAGGTAGGTACTCTGACCCCTGGTCAGCTACAGCACCACCACCCTATGATGCCACAGAGCTGGTCAGAAAATAAAACTTTCATTTTCCACTTGGATATTTTGGAGAAAAAATAGAATCATAACTTACTCTCATAAGAGTGGCAAATTGGAAGCATGATAAGGAGATTCCTCCATGAAGCGCTGTGCAAGAGGCTCCAGAAGCACAGTTCCTATCAAGGCTTTTCTGAATTTTGATCAGACAAGTCACTGCCCTGCACACTAAAAAAGAAGGAGATGAGCTGTTCCACTTTGGAGTCTGCAAAGAAGCAGGATGGTTTTCTTAGCTACATGCTGAGAAAAGGAAAATAAGTATATCTGTGGTCTTTCTTCATAATTGTGAATTGTCCCAGTTTCAGACATGCTTTTTCTCTATTCAAGAATGGCAATGCAAGCCTGGAGTGGTTGTGGGCAATGGTGTCTGCACACTGACATTCATCTTTGAATCAGAGACTTATTAAGACTACCTGTGCATGGATGAGAGAAGTTGTCCATTTTTCATAATATTTTTGGTAGTCATCCTCCTTTATTCATGACTTTAGTCTTCCTGTCAGAAAGCACATATGCCGCTGTGTAACTCCTCTCTCCTACACACCTAGCAGTGAATTGTCAAGGGGAATAGTTTCTAGATGTCTTGCAAACAGCAAATTGCTTGTATGCATTTCTAACAGATACAGAAACTTTTCATAAAGACTGGATCTTGAATCACAATTTATACACTGCTTTGATGAAGAAAAGCAGGATGAATTTCTCAGCTATCTTATGTGTAGCTCAGCTGACTTCTGTGTACAGTGAGGCGGAAAGGTACAGCAGGCATAGCTACAGCAGCAGTTTGAGACCTGTGCCTTTTGTCTTTCAGCTGGTCTGCTAGACCTGTGCCTCTCCCCTAGTGGCTCTGACTCACAACTGTAGTTTTTGCTTTCTTCCACTGTGATGTTAGCTGAATTTACCATATTGTGTACAGAAAGCCTTACATGCCAGGCTTGAATGTGTCACCAGTTCTTTCTATTGAACTACAGCGTCACAACTCTTGCTTGGCTTGATGGGACAGGATGGTGGTTGTCAAGGCCCAGACTTGTCAGAGCTCAGGTGTCTGTAAACCTGCTGCCCCATGTTTCTACTATATGACATTAGTTCCATTTGTAGTTATATTCTCACCCACCATTGCTGGAACTCAGGAATTGTGAAGTCTGTGAACTTGTGAACTTCACTTAGGGACATGTCATGGGTCAAATGACAAGCTCCAACCTAACCTAAAATATGAACACAAATAAACATACTCAAAGTGCCTTAGTGGCTTCAGTGCCAAGGAAAGCAAGTTTATTTTCTCAGTCATTCTTAAGTTTTCTTAAGTGCAACCCTGCACAGGTTCCAGGCAGTCCCCAGATGTTCTTTGCAGACAGTGCGTACTCTTTGGGGATACAACAAGCCCTGTCCCCTGCCTGCAGAGCTGGGTGTCATCCCTTTTAGTAGGTAGGGAAGAGAGCACAACCCTTTTATCCTGTCTGTGCATGGATCATCACTGGCTGCTGATCTGTAAAATGATCTTCCAAGCATCCAGCAAGAAATGTCCACATGCAATTGAAAAAATGAGTTAGAGGGTATAACTTAGTAGGAATATTGCAGCATCACTGCACTGTTCAGAAAAGTGTAAGGTAAAACAATAGCTTTATAGCACCACAGATTTTGAACTCATGTATAACTGCTAACAGCATGCTAGCTTTTATAGCTTTCCTGGCATTTTTATATCTGTCAAAAGGCTGGTTTGTATTATAAAAATGTATTATTACAGTCTGCATTTGCAGAATGCTCATCTATTTCATGGCCTGTTTTGAGTTCTTCGGTGAAGGCATTTAGGGTGAAAGCCTTCCTGCGCTGACCCCAGTGGCTCGTTGCCTTCGGTGCAATTTGGCTTCACTTGCTTGTACACGATTTCTGACACAGCTAGAACCTGCATCTTCCACATCACACAGAAAACAGTTGCTAAAAACAGGGCAGACCAAATTTGCAATTGCTCCCATGAATCATTTTCTTCCTAGGAGCACTTTGAAACACCTCTCAGGCTGCTGGGGCTCTTCCATCTCCCCAGTGCCAGGCTAAAATCACCTGCATCTCATAGCCTGCTGGGCTGACTGCTGCTTTTTTAAATTGCCCCTTCTTGTGGTGGCATCTATATACTTACTGCCCTTTGTCATTGGTTGAAGGAACATTGTTTGACTCAAAAACTCCATTTCTTTATTGGAAAGACATTAAACATTAAGTGTTTGATCATGAAGACCTGTGAACTTGTTGTACCTCTGAAAAGTACATGCTTATCAGACAGGAGTTAAGAACTCCATGCCAGACCAGTATATTTGACTACTTTATTTCTATACTGAATGAATTTCCACTTGGATAAGGAAACAAAAAAAGCCCCGAGGTTCCTTTCTCATGAAAGTCTGTCTTTCCATTATACAAATTAGTTTTAAACTTCACAAAAATTATCAAGTTAATTTTACAAGCTGTCCTGAAGAATTAAAATATCAAGATGAATTATTTCCTTAAGGAAATGATTTTTATTGTACTTTCATTCTAAATTACCCTCATTGAAAATATACAATGTTATCCTACAGAAACAGACCAAAACACTGTAGGATTAGCTACTGAAAGGTACAGTGCTTTATACTGTGAGTATAGCAGTAGCCCACTCTGGGTAGAGGAGTAGCTGAAGAACACTAGAATGGCTTGGATTGGAAGGGACCTTAAAGATCATCTAGTTCCAACCCCCTGCTGTGGACAGGGCTGCCCTCCATCAGCTCAGGCTGCCCAAGGCCTCATTCAATATGGCCTCCAGGGATGGGGCATCCACAGCTTCTCTGGCACAGTTCCTGTGCCTCATTACTTTCTGAGTTAAAAATTGAAAAATATGCATAAATACTTTTATGTAAGTGCTTTTTTTTAAGAGATTGTTTCTAATCTCTACATTTCTAAAGAATTCTGTGTGCTTACCTCTGTTAAAACATGAAAAGTGTAGGCATAAAATGGTCTGGAGTAAACAAATACAGGCAAAACATAGTCTTTTCTAGCAATTGAGGCAACACGTATTGCCTCTTTAACCCGATAGTGAACAAATTTCTGTGCATTTGGACTTGACTTCAGTATGTAATCCAGATATATTGAGGGGTAGAGAGCAGTACTTTCCTTCCACAGCCAAAGAAGGAGATCATTGCGAGAAGATTCGATGGCTGGGCATTTTCCTGTGTACGTTTGCCAGTGCTCTTTGTAATCATAATTGTAGCAGTCTGGGTAAAGATAGTAACCCCACAAACCATTTGGCCTCATGTGTTCAGCCAGAAGGATAGTGTTGTTCATAAAACTCTTGCCAGCATTTTCAAATTCCTCCTTAGCTACTTTCCTGATTTTATCCTCTGACCACTGTGGATGCCGTTGCCTAACCATCTCAAGAGATTTATTTCGATAAATGCTTTTATTGCCCCAGTTCCTATCCCACTGGGGCCTCCAGTTTTCCCAGTCAATGACTGCAAGTCCATGAAATTTCTTCATGGGTATGCAATAGTCAATATCAGACTTTGCTTTATTAAGGTGCCTGATAAGACTTTCATTTTGAGGCACTCCCCCATTCACAGGGTCACCATCATCTGAGTAGTAGGGATAATATCCCAAATGAGTGTGATAGAAGATTGTCACATTGGATCCACTCAGAGTCTCGTTGGTGTTTGATGCGATGTCAAAGATGCTGAGATCCAGGTCCACTTTGTACCTCAGCCGGCATTGCTCAGTGGGCGCATTCCAAACCACGACAAAGGGCTTGTGTAGAAGCAGGGGTGCCTGTGCCTGCTTTGGAAGCTGTGCATCACCCATCATAAACAACACTGTGACTGCCAGCCACCTGATCCAAAGATCCATGGTGTGCTGTTCACTGGGAAATTGCTGTGGTGTGTCCTTGAATACAAAAATTAGAGGTGACACTTCACAATGTCTGATAGGTAGGATGACAATGAGATATCTTTAGGCTCAAAAAGAAAGCCACAAAGACTGATCTTGGAAAAAATAAGTCTAATTTCAAATGTTCAGAAAGACTTTTTACAGCCTTCGCCTTCTGGAAATGCGGTCTGATGTTCAGTTTATTCTGCTTTCCTCTTCACCTGGAAATATCACACACTTGATTCAGACCTTATCACTTATAGCACTTATTTTCTCCTTCATGTCTACAACAAATGAGTTAATAACAGAATAACCTTAAAAACAAAACAAAACAAAACAAAAAAGCAGTATAGAAAAGGTCATGCTGCTCATTTTAAATGTTACTCTGACTTGATTAGAACTTCATTACAATGGGCTGAGGACATCTCTATTTTTTGTATATGCTAATGATCACATTAAGAATAATTTAAAAAAAAACTGGACGTCTGTGTCAAAAGGATTAATTGGAAGAACTCAGAAATTGCAATTTTCAGCACATTTGGCAAACAAAAGTTTTGTTACCCATCCCTGAGTTAACTTTCATTTTCTAAATGAGAGGTTGCAAGAAAGATAATCAGTTTGCACTCTGGAAGGGTGATACTGTTAATGGCTTAATGATTATTAGTTATTATACTGGAAGGAAATTAAATATCAAATGTGAAAGAAATGATCATATCAAGCAAATCTGAACTATCCAGAAAGCATGACATTTTTTAGATAAAAAGGGAACTAATCTGAAGATAGGGGGGCATATTACTGTTATTTTTCTCCTTTCTAGGTCTGCTGTTTCCCCTGGCTTGTAGGTACACTGGCTTACTGACTAAGTTCACTGGGGCTGCTGTTGGCTGCATCACCCACATCTGTGCTTGACATTCCATGGCACAGATGTTCACCTGCTGGCTGCTCCAGAACCTGTTCCCACTCTTGGCTCTTTCTCAAGAGGCACGGCTCTGCACTGTGCAGGGTTTGTGATCCAATGCCTTTGCTGGGAAGTACAGTACCTATTGTTTGTACTACTCTCCAAACTCTTCACGGAGGGTTCATAGAATCAGAAAATCATAGAATGACTAAGTTTGGAGGGGATTTTAAAGATCATCAAGTTCCAACCCGCCTGCCCTTGGCAGGGTTGCCAACTACTAGATCAGGCTGCCCAGGATCCCATCTAACCTGGCCTCAAATGCCTCCAGAGGTGGGGCATCCTCTCTGATCAACTTGTTCCATCACCTCAACACCCCCTGAATAAAAAATTTCTTCCTAACATCTAAATCTGCACTCTTGCACTTTAAATCCATTCCCTCTTGTCCGATAGGGACAAGACCATGAAAATATTGGTTCCCCCTCCTGCTTGTAAGCTCCCTTCAAGTACTGGAAGGCTGCACTGAGTTTTTCCTGGAGCCTCTCTAATTGTCAGGTGTTGTAGTACTCTTTAGATATCAGCTTTTCATCTGCAGTGGGACACCAAAGCAAAAGAGAGGCTTCAAGTACTATCCAAGTACACCTGCAGACTTATTAATGACAGAACTTTTTCCACCGTTTGAAAGATTGCTGGCTTTCAAAGGTGATGTAATACAGGATCAGTCTCCCTGCCATTTCTCCTTCCTTCCCTGGTTCTTCTGCTCTTTGTGTCTGATACTTCTTTTTTCTGTCATCTGCCACTGCTCTCCTGATATTCTCTTCCTTTCTCTTCGGTCTCTACTTTGTTCTTTTATCTTCTACAGGACAATCTTTCTCTCCTCTGTCCCTAACCTTGAGCTTTTTCATCCTTATTCCCTGAGAAGGATTGAGTCATTCTGTCCATTGATCAAGAGCATATTCCTAAGAGGTGAAAGAAGGCAATTTACACTATGTGATAGCTTGAAGTAGTGCACAAAAAGCAGCACTGTAAAAAGCCATAGTGTTGGAGTTCCCAGGATCAAACTCTCATTAGCGAGCTAGAGATTTATTCTCTCTTTATTTCCTCATTTGGAAATCAACTCTTCTCCTTGAAGAAGCTCTTCTGTTTGCACTCTTTTGATGCAGCAAACTGACACAGTACACTTAGGTGCCTTTTCAATACTGGGACTGTCCATAATATAAGCAATATTTTTCTTGAGAAGCGATACTTCACATGAAGTAGGAAGAGCAACATGAGTGAATTTCTGTGGAAGAAAAGGTACAGGAAAAAGTCCCAGATGCTTTATCCCACAATCCTAGTGCCTACATTATTTGATCTTGAGTTATTATGTATGCATAACTGGGTATTTCTGTCATGCATTAATGACTAGCACATTAATGTTTTTGTCTAGATATGCCACTCATAGGCATTAAATATTGTGGATAATAAGCCTGGTAGAAAGGCCAGGAAATGTTTAATATTGCAAGATAAATTCAAGTTAATTTTTAGTTCTATGCTACTTTGTGTCATTGTCCTTGACATGGCTTTAAATCACAGAACCACAGAATCATGGAAACTGGAAGGATCTTTGAAGGTGATCTAGTGCAAACTGTCCCTGCTCTAGCAGGGTCACTAAGAGCAGGTTGCCCAGGACCATATGACTACAGGTAACAGAACAAATAGTTCTCAAAGGTTTGTTGACTGCGTTGACCAAATCTTCAGTGAAGCTGTGGAGGAGCCTGGACATGTTGCTCAAATGCAGGCATGCAGGTGTCTGCAGCTGCAACCTGAATCCCTAAATATGTTAGGGAGGGTGAATCTGTGTTATCCTGCTGAAGCTTTTTAGAAGTCAGGAATCTGTTTGAGAACAGTAATTCAGGCTCCTTGAGTGAATAACGAACACCTGCCATGATTACTATGAATTCTTTATTTAGAGCTCTGTGGAATTAGTCACTCAGTTTGCTATCTCTGTTAGCCTAGAAAGAGAGTTGATAACTGCCAAGATAATATGCCCGCCTTTTAGATGGCTAAAACTGGAAAGCATCTCACTTTTCCTGCTACTCTTTATTACACACAGGAGACAACCCTGTGTACAAAATTCCATAAAGGGGAGATAATTCCTAAAAAATAAAGATCCAGTGAAAAAATTCCAATCCAGTTGCATTAATCTGCAATTAATTCAAATATTATTGACACAAGGGAATTTAAATACAGATATATATAGATATATATATATTTCTTTTTTGCTTCAAAAATTCATTTGAAACCAAGGAAGCGATTTTCAAGGGAACATATAAGCCTTAAATTCTGAAAAACAACGGGGAAATAAATTATTTCTTGTTTCAAAGAAAAAAACCTCAAAACAAGAACAAAACATCTTTTTATTGCAATTTCCATTGCTGTTTTTTGGATGATGACCTTTTTATTCTCAAGCAAGGCCAGTAATTGGACTGCTTTAGTCCCTAATTATTTAATGAGTGCAGACACTAACGATTCTTTCCTGAACCTCGTTACCTCCTTGATTCAAATCCTCCCATTTTTCTGATTCAGTGACATACTCTTATGGTTAATTTAATTTCCTAAAAATGCACACGGCTTTCTCAGGCATTGTAATATTTTCAAAGCAGAATCTGTTCCCAACTTTTCTGCTCTATATTCTAAAAACAAAAATGAATTCCTCACAAATGAAAGAATAGAGAGTCTGACTAGAAATCCATTGAAGCTGATTAAAATTTTTATTGCACACCCCCTTAAAAAGAAACAACAACAACAAAAAAATTGCTTTTTCCAAGCATATTCGATTAATATAGCCCAACTTTTATCATCACCATGATTATTGGCTAGAATTGCAGTACATTTCCACTTTCACATATTTGACTGCTGCTGAACCAAATATCTTGTAAACGGTGGTTTATTTGTCGGTGGCAGATGGAAAACTCCAGAAGACATTCTTTCATGCATATCACAGTTTTACAGCCAGTCAGATTCAGACCAAAGATCTGCTTAGGCATTTCCTGTTTAGCTTTATCGTTTCAGTTATTTGCCGGTCGTGTCATGCCTTCAGCTGAGAGAAAAGACTGTACAGAAGCGTGGGACTGAAAGCTAAAATAATTGGCATTGAAAAGATTTTCTTCCCCTGGAAGCCACTGTCCTTTTTGAAAAATCATAGAATTGTAGAATCCTAGAATCATAGAATTCTAGAATCACAGAATGGCCCAAGTTGGAAGGGACCTCAATGATTTCTGATCACATTTTTGGAGGCAGTATCTTTTTTTTTTTTTAACCACATGGACTTCAAATTGTGTTAACTTCCTCCTGAACAGGAAAGCAACCCACATATGGATTCTCACAAAAAACTTTTAAGTGATTTAGTATCAAATCATTTGATGAAGGAAAAATAATATACGGATCATGGTTGCTGGCCCTGTGTTTTTTAAAAACTCCCTGTCATCTTAAGTCACCACTAATTATGGATGATAGTTTGAATATCAGGTAGAGAGAAATTAATGTCGTTCCGATCCATCCATGCTGTAGAGGGATATTAAATATATATGCACTAAACCAATTTTTCACTTGCTTAAAGACTGAGTAAAGAAAAGAGTATATTTTAGGTGAATGACACTAAATGAAATCTAGAGTATTGTATTATTTTACATATCTAATACATGAAGTTAGCTATTATTTAATGTATGAAGCACTGATCAAGTCATTGTTCTAAAAAAAAACCTTAATGTATTGTCTTTTTTAATTTCTGTCAGCTCCTCTTGTGTTACAAACTGGACACAACCATATCTTAGAAGCATAGAATTCTCAGTATTTAAAATTGGCAAGTTGTAAATGTTACATCAAAAGCCTACGTTTTCATAAGCCACCTAAGTATATTTTTCTTCTTCTCCACTGAAATATCTTGCAAAGGATAAAGGGGAAAAAAGAAATTGTACTTTTTTTGCCTTACTGATAAGCTGTATTGATTGTAGGAGCTGTTAAAGTTTTAATTCCCTGAATAATTAAGACTAATGTCCTCAGCATTGCTCAGTAGACTGTTCTGCTGGTTGTGAACGTTGATGGGTGAAAACAAAAGTGCCTGGCAACTGTATTTTGAATGAAAGTTTAGAGTGGTTTATAGATTTTCCTTTTAATTTATTGCTGAGTACTTTAACTGGAGATCATGAGCGTTAATTGGCACTAACAGAATACACTCTACCTTCTGGAACGGAATGTTAGTAGCTTAAAAGAATTTATGAATATACGTTAAATAATAGATGAGTTTACATTGTTGTGAAGCATTTAAAATAGTTTCACTTCTTTCTCACCATCTGCTTAATTCAAGCATTCACTTTTGGAAGGGTTTATTGTTTTAAGAGTCACCGATAAAGCAGAAAATTAAGTCAAATTGATAACATGGGGAATTCCTACAATAAGGCTTTGGCTTAATCCCGAGAAAATGCTGTAAGCTAAATTAACTTTTGCTCTATCAGAGATAAATTCTGCTCTCAGATGGTGTAATTCAAGAAAATTCAATTGAAAATAATTGAGGGGTATAAATCTGGAAATGCTCCAGTTGAATTAATGGAGTTTTAAGCGTTTATAATCTTGTGAGTGGAAAAACGTGTTCTTCAATCATATAGAAATCCCTAATATGTTGGCAAATGCTTAAAATATTTGTATATTCCACTATAAATCTCTGCTTGCAATAAGTAACTCCTATTCTTTGGACAACACAAAATGAAATATAACACTATGCCAAACAGAAACTCAGGGTAATTTGAAAATATATGTAAAGTATTTGAGGTGGCACTAAATTCAGACTTTGTTTGCATGACAGTACTCAGCTTGTCTGAGTAAAAATATCTCTCTGCTAATACCAAGTATTTCTTAACACAAACTACTAATGGACAGAAGTCACTGTCATGCAACTAATAGCATCCTTTTGGGGACTACTTCTTTTGCTATTAGTTTAAAATATAGTGTTGTGATGGAATGCCTTAGTGGAAATCTGTGAGTTATCTTGAAACAATTACACTGGATATCTTGTTTCTAATGAAAAAGGCATATTTTTATTTTTTTCATATGGAATTAAATACATGGCTAACATATAATTAGCTGCCTTCTTGATTTGTTGTGTTGTATGCGTAACCTAGTGCACCACTTTACATATTAAAATAGTTACTCATGTGCTAAAATACCTTTAAAGTCAAAGCATTTCTCCTGCTTTTCAGGTGTGAATTTTATTCACAGACAGCTTTTCAACATCAGTTTTCTCATCTAAAATAGCTGTCATATGCTACAGAGTGCAAATCATCAAGTAGCTATTTAACAAGTGAAAACAAAAACAAAACGTAGCTCAGAAGTGACATGCTACAGAAGATAACCCAGAAAACTCACAGAACTGGTAGACTATAAGCAGAAGAGAAAACTTTGTCTTTACAGAGTATTAATTGAGTAAATAACATGGCACTTACCTCTGTGAAACCAGCGAACAGCAGTAAACTTTGGCGGAACAAATTACAACAGCTGATGTGTTTGCCTGGGGAATTTGCTCTTCCTAATGAGTGGGTTTTTAACTAATGAGAAACTGAGAGGATCTGAAGATATGTGTAGATTTTTACTTAAACACTTACCATGTCATTGTAAAGTAAATAAGTGCATGAAAAAAGTTGGCCATAATACTTGTAAGCAGCCTGGCTCTTGTCATAGTGATTTTGTGTGACCAACTTTTATGGCCTGATAAGGGAATGACCCGATTAATGTTTGCAAAGAATGAATTTTTTGAGAGCCGCACGCTCACTAGTGACAAGCACTGACAGCAGTGACCATGGGACAGGGAAAAACAAGGCTGCCTGCAAAACGGAGCCAACAAAACAGTTCAGGAAGAGACATTTTTATAGAGACTGTTTGGGTATCAACCTCCACAGAGTGTTCAGTCTTCACCATTCTGTGAACAGGACATTTACAAACAAAGAGCACTGGTGTGAGCACCAGTCAGCACAGGGCAGAATACAGCAGCACCCCACAGCACCTAAGTGTGTTCCTCAGAGATGCTTTGCAGTGGATCAGCCACACAATGGCTCATCGATGAACCAGTTAAAAATCTACCAGATGTATACAGTTGCACAGAGGGAGTCCCTACATACAGTGTGATGCTCAAAGTTATTAGGGTATTCTAACAGTGTGGAGAGGGAGCTCAGAGCTTCACATCCCCACACAGGAACTGTGAAGTGTAAGAGAAGGAAATTCCACATTTCCTAATCTTGTCAAGCATGACTGTGATGCCATTTGAGTATTAAATGCAAAATAAATACAGGAAACAAGTACAAAGAACTATTGGAACAACTACAGATGTTGTTGTTGTTGCTATACTTGGTCCTGATTTTGCACAACTAGTTGTATTAAATAGGAAACCAGTATCTCCCTAAGCCCTGGAAATAATAAAGGCAAGCTTCCCACATACCCATGTCTCATCACTGACTGTGACACCAGTTTAAAGTAGATCAAGTCATTTTCAGAGCCTTGCTGCATGACCACTGTTGCTCCCTTGTATTTACTCAGCAGGCTGTTTCCATCAGTGGGTAGGTATGTGATGACCACTGAGATCTGAGCCCCTCTTGTGTGTCTGGCTGATATTTTCTTTGAGGAAGAACAGATAATTACACTGACAGAAAGACAGACAGGCAGATAGATGATGCAAATGATTCACTTTGTTCAATCAGTTCAAACATATCATGTGAAGAATAACTTTCCAATTAAATATTATTACATATGTTACGCCAGAGTATAATATATACATGCTGTGCACATGTACTTGAGCTATGTAGATAAAATCATGGAATCATAGAATCATTTGAGTTGGAAGGGACCCTTAAAGGTCATTTATTCCAACTCCCCTGCAATGAACAGGGAGACCACAGTTAGATCTGGTCTGCCCAGAGTCTGGTCCAGTCTTGACTTCAGTGTCTCCAGGGATGGAGCTTCCACCACCTCTGTGGGAAACCTGTTCCAGTGCCTCACAACCCTCACTGTAAAAAACAACTCCTCTATATCCAATCTAAATCTCCTCTATTTTAGTTTGAATCCATTTCCTGTTGTCCTATCAAATGATAAATACATTAAATCTTTGGTATAGATGAAAAATAGATGTGAACACGCTTAAAATAGAGTGGCAGTGTGGAAAAAAAACCAAACAGATTAATAACTAAAAACTCATTTCTTTGATAATTACAGTGGGGAAAAAACAACAATATAAATGGTTGGCAGCCTACCAAAGTACCCCCCACTGCAGGGGTTTCCTCAGAAGTGCACACAAAAGTGAATCCTGAAGGATAAACAGGAGACAGCATAGGAAGATCAACTACAGCATAGGAAGTTCCGCACAAATGTGCGCAAGAACTTCTTTACAATGAGGGTGACGGAGCACTGGAACAGGCTGCCCAGGGAGGTGGTGGAGTCTCCTTCTCTGGAGATATTCAAGACCCGCCTGGACGCCTACCTGTGTGACGTGGTGTAGGGAGCCTGCTTTGGCAGGGGGTTGGACTCGATGATCTCTAGAGGTCCCTTCCAACCCCTACGATTCTGTGATTCTGTGATTCTGCGACAGAGAGAACACAAAAACTTCCTTGAGGCATCATCATTCATATGGGCAGTGCTCTGAACTGCTGGAGTAAGTCCCTCTAACCACTGAGGGGAAAAGGCTGGCAAAGAGCTAGAAGTGTGTGTGCAGAGCAATGAAACAATCACAGATATCCTAGAATAATGGAAGTAAATTTAGTAATAAGTAGTTTCTGATTTACAGTACTACTTGATAGCAATATTGATACTTAATAAAAATCACTAACACATCCCACAGAGGTTTCAGTATTTTACTTTTCCTTCTACCTTCACTTATGTGGGCACTAACAAACTAACCCTAACAAACTTCCTTTGCTGCTGTTATTTTTACTTGATACTAAAGTTACCTTTGATATTTGAGGAATGGAGATCGTGAGAGAGCTGTAAAAGTCTCTGTGAGTCAGTAGTTATTGATTCCTGTAATCTGACAAAGGGAGATGTGAGTGTATACACATATATAGATCTAATTCTGGCAGAGAATGATGCTAGGGTTTGCAGCCTAGCTCCTGGCAGCCTTCGTCTGCACTATACAAAGCCTTTACTAAGTCTGAAAGCCTGGATTAGCATGAGACACTTATTTGGGCAGTGCTTTACTCTTGAAGTGTCTTCCCAAATACAGGTCCTGGGAGTCACAGTGGGATCCACCACAAGCTTTGCTTGTTGCTGGTGGCAGATGGACTTCAGCCCCTGCTGTGCTGTGAAAGAGACAGAATGTGTTCCCTGGGACAGAAGGAAGGATGGTCTGATCAGGAGGCAGGAAACTGTAGGGACAGACTGCTGGGGGAGTAATTCAGAGAAACTGCTTTTTTGCTTTTATTTGAATTACAAATGAAACCAAGACCTTTAATAGATGGAATGTGAAGAAGAATTCTGTGCTTTATGAAGAGGTATTTGTTTAGAGCTTAGCTGCTCCCAGGCTATTATTATAAGTCTAAAAATAAAGACATTCTTATTTTAAATATATTATATATATCCTACGCATCCTATAAATATAATCCAGCTTCATATGAATCAAGAAACGCCTTGGGAAATCACAGTATGAATGTACATTATCACTTGAATAAAACATCGTCTACTATTAAATACAAGACTTGGATTGTTGCTTTTTATTTTTTCAAATAACTGGCAGAATAATTAGAAATGTATGCTTCCTAATTATGTAGTTACTGATGTTAGTGTTTAAGGACTGCAAGAAAAAATATGAAGTCCTGCTGTACACTGTAAACTAGGTTCTATTCCATGTCACAAATGCATTATAAACAGTAAATACTTCTAAAACACTCACAGCCTATATTAAACAATTGGAATAATGGAGTGATTCTATGACTAACATGCATTTAATATCAAAGCTTATTTGAAGAGTTTCCAACAATTCAACATGAAACTCAGAACAACTTATGCCTACATCTAGAGGGAAAAGGTTGAGAATGGAATTTGGAATGATCAGATTTAGATTGAGTTTAGATACTGATTTTTCAGATAAATTTTGCCAAGTTCCTTAGATCTGTATGTGTAGATTTCATCCTGAGCTGAATTTCACTAAGGCTATTCTATTTAAAGCTAATATTGCATAAGAGTGTGGTTGTATTTCCACATCACATCATTCCCCAAAGATGCAACAGGCACCTACTGGCTTTGCCAGAAGCTGTTACATTGATTGACCTCACAGGACTAAGGGCTCAAATCTGCAAACTTACTTAAGTGCATAATTCCTGTTTATTACTGATTTCAGTGCATCAGGCATCTAAGTATCTTTTGGCATTTGGGCATTGAACCAGCTTTGTTACTTTTGCAATTACAATTATTAGATATTGATCTGCCTTTCAATCCAATGTATTATTTTATAAATTCATACCTTCAAGCATTAGAGGTTAAAGGATTAGGTCTCTCTTTTGCATTACTGTACACATTTCATCATAAGTACTGGGCATTTGATTTCATTGCTAGATAAACTAAAGATAAAGCACGAGATAACCATGAGACAGAATAAACTGTCTCACTCAGGACAAGTTTGCATTAGGATGCCTGTTATGGAATCATAGAATCATATAATTATTTGGATTGGAAGGGACCTTTAAGATCACCTAGTCCCAACACCTGCTATAGGCAGGGACACCTCCTTCTAGACCAGGTTGCTCACAGCCCCATCCAGCCGGGACTTGAATGCCTCCAGGGAGGTGGAATCCACAACCTCAATGGGCAGCCTGTTCCAGTTTCTCACCACTCCCACAGTAAAGAATTTCTTCCTAATATCTAGTCTACCCTCTTCCAGTTTAAAGCCATTTCCCGTCCTCCTGCTGCTATCTCCCCTTATAAAAGTCCCTCCCCAGCTTTCCTGTAGGCAACTCCAGGCACTGGAAGGCCACTAAAAAGTCTCCTTGGAGCCTTTTCTTACCCAGGCTAAAGAGCATCAACTCTCTCAGCCTATCAGAGGTGCTCCCTTCTGTTTTTGTCAATACTCATCCTTGATTTGTTTCTGGGGAGCACCAGCCTGTTGTTATAGATTTTCAGGGAAAATATGAAAGCTTTGGCTCTTCCTGTACTGGCTGCTAACATCACACTAACATCTCACCTGGAGGATACCAGACCATCTGCTGTTATATTGCACTATTCATACCAAGTAAATACCATACCAATGAGGTAGCAGAGATCTTGCTCTGCTGATGATCACATTTACAATATGGAGATGGGAAATAAATATATGTTTAAAGATCAAAACCTGCAAACATTTGTAAGCTTATCATACACAGAGCACAGTTTTGGAGTGAGGAGTTCTTCTGTAGCCACTCTTACAAAGGCAGGCCTGCAGCTCCCCAGCTCTCAGTATATCTGTCAGAGAGAGACAAATCAGGCTGGCTCACTAAGTACAATTCTCTGAAGAGTCTCCAGGTCTGAGATGCTTTACTCAAATACCTTTTTCTACTTTTCCTGTGATACTCTAATTATTGCAGCACTCATTCAGAAAAAATATGTGGTGCCTTCACTATTTCTCTGAACTTAGATGAGTTTTTGTTGGCATACCAGAGGAGGCTGGTAAGCTCATCACATGGGGAGAAAATAACTAACAGATCTCACTCCTAGCTGAACAGGGCAATGAAGTTATATCTAAAGTGTAAGGAGGAAGAAATGGAATTTATTGTTCAGCTTCATGCAGGGAGGGTGCTGACTCACAGGCCTGGATGGCGATGGTACTTTCAAACAACAGCAGGAGATAAATGAATAAAGAGAAAATAATGTCAGTGTATGTTTACTGAAGAGAAAGCTTAAGAACTGCCATGACTTCCCACATACTTCTGCAAAGCAGCTCTCTTCTGTTTCCAATCTACAGCCAGAAAGAAGATGCAGGGTCCTGAGGATAAACTGTATCTCCATGATTTCTGTAAGTATTCTATCACCACCCAACAGCAAGGACTGTAGAAAATTCATGAGATCAAGTTGTTTCTACCTGATGAAAAGGAAGATTTTTCACTTCCACAATAAAAAAAATCATTTTCTGGATGCTAAATGAAAACTAGGCAACACTTGAGAAAACACTTTTTGTGAGAAATAAATCTTTGCTTATCTCAAAGCTATCTTGCCATACTTAAAGGTCACAGTCAGAAATCTACTGTTCACAAAACCTCTGTCATATGTTACACTTATTATCTAAAGTTAGTGCGGTAAAACTGACCTTGGGTAAGAGAGGAGGGTATCTGTAAGCTACTGATAAAACCAAGAGATTTCCTTTTGTTTTGTTCTGTTTTGTTTTGTTTCCAACATTTTTCATCCCTCTTCCTCATTAACACTCAGATTCACAAAGTTTTGCCCAGAAGTGGTTGACATAACCAGCAGAACAGAGCCAATTCAAACCCAGAAGTCATCATCACTGCACAGCTTCATGATGCACACAGCAGACTCTAAAACGCAGAGCAAACACTGAAATAGAGCAAACCAGCATCATTTGGAGCTCACAGTCCCTTAAGGTGTTGAGCTGCAGGGTATGTGATGCTCAGCTGCCCTGGGAGCTGCCATCAGTGGTGGTGGTGCAACCATCTCACACTTCTGACACAGGCCATTCCTAATAACAATCTTTCTAAGTACAAACTTCCCCTCCACGTTCTTTCCCCTCCACACTACTTTTTCTCAATCATTTCTGTCTTCTGGCTGTGAAAGAACCCATCCCAGCGAGGCAGATTGCCTTCACCCTGCCAAACTTGGTTTAACTCAGCAAGCTGAAAACTGGTCCTGCACAGTCACATCTAGTTCTAAAAAAATGTTTTCCATGAATTGTAGAGAGGAAAATAAGAGCAAAAAGGCAAATGTTTTTCCTGGCCTGAAGAGCGTAACCAGGATCATGTGCTCCAAAAGCTACCCAGATACAGAAGCTATATTTTCCTGCTTTTGCTATTCCTTCCTCCTTCCCCTTCCTACAGGAGTGCTTTGTTTTTCTTTATAAGGAAATATGATTCAGTTTTAACTCTGAAACACAAAAGCCACTGAAATCTGTTCACGGAAGAGTTATTATGACTTTAAAGACTACAAAATGAGAGCATTTTATCCTCTAAAATGTATACAGTTGTATGAAGGGGAAATGATTAAGAAATGTGATGCACTGAGGTTGCTAATAAAATAACCCAAATAATATTATCTTCTTTGAAAATATTGCCCTTCATTTTTAAGATTTTGTCTCCCTTATCTCCACTCTTCTTCCTTTCTTTTGGCACTTAATAAGAATGAAATGTAACTTTCCTTCTTATACAGCCAGTAAAAACCAAGGGCCTTGCAACACAACTTCACATCCAGATTTTTGTGCCAATCAAGGAATCATTTTCCACAAGACTTTATGTCTGATGTCTAAGCTAATTTTCAACCACAGGCAGCACAGGCATACGGGTAACTCTCAAAAGAAACTGGATTACTCAGGCATCTGAGAAACACACAGTGTGACCTGGGCTGGGTGACATAGTTGGGCCTGCAGTTAACCTGAAAAAACAGGTAGGGTGCTGTCATAAGTCCATGAGTCACACAAAATCTCATACTTATGCAATGTGAAGTAAGCTATGACACCCAGGACGGTAACATGTTTCATCTGTTTTATCTGGAATTAGAGGTTACCATATAGATGACAGTGTCACCGGGGCCAGAAGACACCAGGATGTAGAGAGGGGGAATTATCCTGAGACAATGACTGGCTCCATGGCTTGAAGGTGTGTACGTGTTCTGTTGTCAGCTGCTTATACTGAGGTTTCTACAGTTAAGAAGAATTAATTGGGCAATAAAAAGACTGAAACCACATTAGTCATTTGCACTGCTGTCCTAAGCATGTGAATGGAAGCAGCTTTGGACTGTATTCTCAAATAAAACTCTTGAAACCATATGAGAGATGCAGAAGCTCCTGTAGATGTGTTTTGCCTTTCAGCAAGTCATCTGAATAAAAAGCTGATTTTCATTCCTCTTGGTTTAAATACCATTGAGGACTGACACCATAAAACACAACAACTGTCCTCTGTGCTTACTGAAAAACACTCCCATTGTGCATTGTCATTGGAGTGATGCACATAGTCTGGTCTGCCCAATGTTTTCTCATCATTAGACACAATTTTAGAGGTATTTAAACCTCAGATAAACACAGGGAACCTCTCTACATTGTTTCATTCCCCTGCACTTCTCTAGGTGCCCCATAGAGAAAGCAGTTCCTAAACAAGCAGATCTGGGTGGCAGCTACTGCAGCGTGTATGGGAGGGTGACCAGAAGGACTGGGGGGATACCCAAAGGGGACCTGAGTGAGGAGACACAGAGCTGCAGAGATTTGAATTTTAAGATATTTTTATGCATCATTTTTTGCATAAAACCGTACATTGTTTTCTTAATCTTATAGGTTTTCAGTTTCCATCAGGTGACAATAATATTAAGCAACAGTTAAAAAAAGATATCCCAAAAGATATTCTAACTGATTGTGAGTGTTCTACTTTTTTACTCTTTTTATGTATTTAATTTTAAGAAGTGTTCTGTTTTTGTGGGTTTTTTTTCTTTCCTAATTGCCAAATTGACAAATGAGACAGCAACCTAAAGTAAAGCTGGTAGCTTTCCACCCAATTAATCATCCCCAGGAATGAACACTCTCAGATGCGTTGTCAGTCACATACTGGCAACCTCATTCTTTTCACATTGCACTCTCAGTTGAATCTGCACAGGTTGCCCATCTTTGGTATATTTCCTTAGATATAATGCTTTAAAATTTGACAAACGTTTATTTTTATGATGCACAGAAAGAAACAAACCCCCCCTCAGAGTGAGCTGCATGACTCTGAAGAACTAGCAGGGACAATATGCTCTAGAATGTTATTTCTGTCACTCAGATTGGCAAACACATAGCTGAACAGGACATAACTTGCACAGAGGGCCAGCATAAGGACCATATGTCATTGAAATCCCAATGAAATCCTGTTTTAAAGGCATTGGTAGGACTATTGCACTCCATTACACTTTTCATGGGGATTAATTTCTTAAGTGTAATTTTTTAATGTCGTTTTCAAGGGAAAATTGAGTTTTAAATTGAGCAAGTGGCACCATCTTGTGGGTAGAAATGAAAATGTTTTTCTCTGATAAATGTACAGAGCTTTTTCACTTTCCTCTAACTTATTTTTCTTTTTTATTCCCATAACTCTGCAGAGAAGCCGCTTCAGACCAAAAAATAACCATTTTGGATACTCAACTGTAGAGCAGAGCTCTTCTCATTTACACAACAAGCACACAGCATTTTGATAACTTACCATGCTGCACAGATTTCTGAGACATCAGGTAATATCTATGAATGGCTTTTGAAAATCCATGTTTAGGTTGGCCCCAAACCCTCCAGAAATAAAATTTATAAAATCCTTTACAAACAAACAAACAAACAAACAAACAAAAAACTGAAGTGCAGCTATCAAGAAAATAATGGCTATGTTTGCTGTGGCAATGACTTGGTCCCCAAGGTAACTCAAATTTATTCAAGTCCATATACACAGAGCATTTCAGTTGGCTTAACAGTGGAGTGGAGTGCCTTCTGTGGTCTTCTGAGGACTGGAATGGTGGCCAGGACCAAAACTCAGAGAGAAGTATATGGCCCTTGTGTTGTGTCCACATGGAAAGCAGCAAGCAGAGCTCACAGGTGGAAATTCTGAGTCACACTAGAGTCTCCTGCCCTGGCTCCAGGCAGGACAAGCCCAGTGTGGAATCAGCTCCAGCCATTTTGGGTTCTCATTTTACTTCCCTTCCCCTCCTTTCCCCTCCCTTTCCTTCTTTTCCTTCTCTTCCCTTCCCTTCCCTTCCCTTCCCTTCCCTTCCCTTCCCTTCCCTTCCCTTCCCTTCCCTTCCCTTCCCTTCCCTTCCCTTCCCTTCCCTTCCCTTCCCTTCCCTTCCCTTCCCTTCCCTTCCCTTCCCTTCCCTTCCCTTCCCCTCCCCTCCCTTTCTTTTGCTTTCCTTCCTTTCCATTCCATTTTCTCTTCCATTTTCCCTTCCATTCCCTTCATTTTCCTATCCTTTCCCTATACTTTCCTTTTCTTTTCAATACCTTGCTTTCTTCCACTTTTAAAGGACTGATAAGACTTGTTAAAAGCTTACTGAGGAGGTAAAAAAAGAGAAGGCTTAGAAGGTTGTTAATGATAGACTACTGTAGGCTTTCTGTATGGATTTAGTATGCAGGTAGCTATAGGGCTAAGAGTAACTGTGTATTGCTTGGGCTCACTTTCTTAAAGACATGCCCATTATTACAGTCATGTATCTCAACAGAGTTACCTCTCTACAGTACCACCAGTAGAGATGTCTAAACTGGTCACTAAGGCTCTTTTTGCAGTGACTGAGGAGAAATAGTTGCTTTTAGGTTGCAGTTCATAAAATACCAGATATCTGAAATACATCAGCTGACTCATACACTCAAAGCACTTATTTCTCCTTGATTATAAAGAGAACACGATGTGATTAGAACAGACACAGATAGCTCCTGGAGTGATCTGCACACAGCCAAATAAGTCCCACCCCCTGTGTCTAATTATCAGGATTCTTTGAGACCTGTGGATGATATTTAATTTAGCACTCCAAATGACTTAATAAAAAAATATCTTAAATATGGATTTCAAGAATCAGTTCTAAAGATTCAAACTGAATAAAGAGTGACTGAAATAGCTGAATATAGTGTTCTGTATGCTGCATCATGAGGTGGGCATGATCCTTTGTGGTGAACCTGTGAGAGAAATTGTATATTATAGCACTAGTTGGTTCTCATTCAGAGACTTTTTCATTTCTTGCCTTTGGTAAGTGTATGTACAAAGTGATGTTAACTGTGTGCAAAGTAACAATAACTGCTCTATTTGTTCACTGAAATAGTAATTAACCCTCAGATATTTGTTAATTACAACTGTTTTCCAAAATCAAAGTCCCAGAATAGAAGCTAGGCTGTAAAGCAAAACCTAGCATGAGAGCTTTCTCCTTCCAAAAGCAGACAGTTGTACAAAGAAGTGGGTGTTTTCCCTTGTGAGAAAAGCTCAGAGACTGTTTCCTCTTCACTGAGCAGAAGGGTGAATTTCTCAGTGTTCATCTCTTCCTTCAGATTCTGCTGTAGGATTCAGGGGCCTAAGACTGTTAACACAGTCTTAGCTGGCACCTGCATGTTTCTGGACACAGCTCTTGGATCTCCCCATTCTTGAAAGTTAACCGCTATGGATGTTATTCATACAGGTAACACTGCTAGGGTGTTATTCATCTGGGCTTTATTCTGCACTTCACCCTCATGGAGAAGAGGTCTTCATTTCAGAAATGTTGACTCAAGAAATATCTTCAGGGATTTTAGATGGGTTATGCTTTCGTGAAGGTCTCCCTCCCATTATCTTCTCTCCAGAGGGGTTATTACAAGGCATGAATGGGTGCATGTTGTAAAATAACAGCATTTAATCAAGAACTATTCAAATATAAATATATTGAAATAAATAAAGATTGAAATATAAAAAAGATGTGAGGGCCAGATGTTAGAAAATTGTTCCTCAAAATGCTGCTTAGCAAGGCAGTAATTTGCTACCTGTGAGTTGAATGAGATTAAGCAATTCATGTGCAAATTGACAGCAACCCAGTTATTCACTCAGTGTGGAAAGACACCACATTTTATGCAATAAACTGAGAACATTAATGAGAATCACAGTATAATTTGAGTAAGTTGCACTGTCTAAAAGTTAGATGTTCAGCGTGCAAGGAAAGAACAATCCCTTCTCCAGCACAAAGCTCTTGGCAAATACAGGACTTGCCTAGGCTCCCTGGCTCTGCATTTGTAGGAAACATTTGAAGAGACCAAAATAACTACAGAAATGGTGCCTTAGGCAAAGCAGGAGTCCAGCTGACCTTTTGGCCTGTTCTTCAGTCTGCCTCATCCAGGTGCTAGCCACCCCATCCAGCTTTCCATCTCCTGCTGTGTTTCTGAGTTGAGAACAACACAGAGAGCAGAAACTGCTCCTATGGCTCCCCAGGCCCAACAGTGAGCACGGTGCAATTGGAACCTCTTCCTGAACCTCTCCTTGTGCCAGCTGCAGCCCGTGGTTGCAGACAACTCCAAGAGAGCATGGAAAATCATTTCAACTTTAAAATTTGAAGAAAATTCAGACTGAGACTGAAATGAGAGGTACTGTTGGGTGCTGAACCATAACACAGCTGTTTGGGCATGCAAAACTGTTCCCATACCACTCATTAGTAAAATTATCATATGAAGATAACACTGCAGATAAGATTACATACTGGAGAACCAGTCAGGTACTCGATGCATTTGAATTATCATAGGTCTACTGAATTCACCTTGTACCCACTACAGATCTATTTGATGTATTGTAAATGTTTACCATGGGAGGAGATTGCATGCCAGCTGCACTTTAAGAGCACATTTTTCCACATGGTTTTAAATTCAACTCATCTTGTATAACTAGCAGCAACATCAAAAATCCATGTGAGAAAGTAAAGCTATTCAAAACTGTCTAAGAAAAAGCCATACCTCTTGGAAGGCCCATCTGTCCTCAGGCAATAATAGCACACCCAGAGAGCACAGCTCCATTAGACGTCCAATTGGAGTCTTAGCTGGTGCTCAGTAGAGGTTATCATGGCTAATTAACTTTAAGGTCTGCATTGGCTAAGGGCAGATTCTGTTTCCAAATATTTTAAATCTCTTACTGCTTTCTCAGAAGCACTCGTTGAAATGCAGTTCACTTGTGTAGAACATTTATTGCTTTCTGTTTGTTTGCTTGTCATAACTTTTGACATAATTTTAGCTAAGCAGTTTCACTCAGTACAGAGGAAGTTCAGCAAAACACAAACTTTGAGCTTTTCTTAGTGACTGTGCCTGTGAGGTAGAAGGGAAAGTCGGAGCAGCCAGCAACTCACAGCGAGCAGCCAGTGCTCTAAACCAACAGAGAAGTAATTACATGTAGAAATGGAAACTGTGAATAAAATTATTGCTGATTGTCAATATTAGGAAGTGTGCACTTAGAATACAAAATTCCAATAGCAGTATTTTCTAATGGTGGTAGAGCCTCAGTTCATTTTTTTTTTTTCCTACTCTCCTCTCTCCTGATAGGTGCCACTCCAAACCGTACAGGTTTTGTGCCCACAAGTACAGCTCACAACCACCTTGAGATGCCCTCCCCCACACAGCTAACAATAGGGCCACATCTGAAGCAATCTAGAGGTAGTGATAGCAGAAGGGCAAAAACAAAAATTGGCTTGAACAGTGCCTTGTGCATGGGCAGCCGTGGGCAGAAGGATTACACCAGGAGCACTGTTTCATGATCTCATAGCTGTATGCCTTGAGAGCTGCACTGAGAGTTGCCCACCACCGAGGTGAGCCCAGCCCATGCAGTGCCCGGGGCACGGACACAGGAGTGTACACAGGACTTGAGTGCCCCCTGAGGGCTGGTGCTCAGCTCTCTGCTGTTCCAGCACCCTGTCCAGTGCCTCCACATCTCCATTTTTTCAGCATACTTTGTTTGAATCATTACAGCACCACCTATGATCTCCCTAATTTCCCCCTCTATGTGTATGCTGAGTTGGATGGCTGGCCCTCATATTTGCCAAACTATTATTTCTAATTTTGGAAAAAGCCATTTCCTATATTTGTACTTTATTTTTCTGTGACAAGACGGGTGTCTGCATTTTTAAATCATTTCTAGTACGTTTGCATTTTTCACTTATAAGTTAACCAGATGTTATAAGGGTATATATGGCCAAATTCTGCAGTTACGTGAGAGTAAACTCAGCATAAATCCAAATTTATAGCTACGGGAGATACAGCAAATGTTAATGAATCCACAAAGTTAATTTAGAGGAAATTGTTTTTCTAACTTTTGTATGTTTAAAATAAGCACCAGGCGGTATTCTGATAGTTATTTGCGTTTGACTGATACACTTATTTCAAATGAAGCTTGCAAGAAAAGTATCTTGCTCAAATGGGATACTGAAAAAAAAAACTGAACACCGCAGCTTTTTACTGATGTAACAGTTGCTCTGTTCCTGTGGGCAAGCAGCATGCAGATAATTGCTGCTGGCTGGTGGGTTCTGTACCATTAGATATCCTGTCTTCCTGATGAGATGCTGGAAGTCCTAGCCTGGCAATCCCCAGCCTTATTGCATTTGCGCAGCTACACTGATTCTCTACAAGCTGTCCTCTGAGATACTGCAGCTTACTGCCTCCACAGCCAGTGGAAGAAATCTGCCCTTCAGCGTTTACAGAAGTGTATTGTTTAATAGGATTACATTTAAATTTCTATAAAGGTTGTCAATCCAACGCTTATGACTCAGAATGGAAAATTCCTCTGAGAAAGACTTCATTTAACCAGTGACCTGCAGATGCTGAACCTGTGAGCAGAACAATGAAGAGAGGTTATAAATGTTTTTAAGCTAACCAGCTTTCCACTCTGGCTGCAGCGGTCTTCTTACCTTTTATGAAATGCAATAGAGATTGCCTATTATTGGAAAGTGCTGAACAGAATGAAAAAAAACTTATTGTCAAGTCCTGTTAGATGTATTTTGCCATCTATTTTCTATTCAGAACAATTTTACCTCTGCAGACTAAACAAAGACTTAAATTAATATTAGGCAGACTTGTTTGGTGGCTACTGTCCACTGCTCTCCAACAGACGCTGAATCATTTATTACTTTTATACAACTTAAGATGGGAGATTGTGAATTCATCCAGGGACTGCTTTTATTATTACTTCTTAGACGCCTGCAAAACTCATGAGAACAGAAAAAGTAAAGACATTTTCTGAATTACTGAGTCTCATCCTGTGGTGTTAAAAGCGACTCTAAAAGCGACTAATGTCTCAAGCTCCAGGTAAAAGGTGGTTTCATCTTTTTGCCCCCACTTAACTCTGCTGTAGAAATGGTACAGACTGTCCTCACAATTAGGAATCTGCACATCTCTGTCTATATATATTCATTATTGATTTCTTAACATTTTCTTTTGAATCAATACTGCCCTTTTCTTTCAAGAAGGTATTTCTTCCCCAAGATATTTCTCATAAAGTCTCTCATCTAATAAACAAGGATGCAGTCAGCGTGGATCATTTAATAATTACTTGTATCCATAGAATGGATACAAATGTAGACCTCTCCAAGAGTAATGCCTCCTATTTATACCCATGGAAACTACAACAGCTACAAAGACTATGACAAGACAATTTGACAGAGCACATTCTCAGCTACAGAATTCATCTTCTTGAAAATAGGCAGACAGAATCATATGTGTTATTTCCAGTCAGGTACATTAGGGCCTTTACAACTGTACTAATACTCCCGTGGCTTTAGCAGCAGTCTCTCCCCTTGAAGTCCACATGGCTTGCATTTGCCCACCCAAGTCTCTATGCTGGCAGCTCTGCATCATGCTCACTTTCCTCAGCTGAAACATTTAACCACAGCACTTCTTCCTACCGAATCTCATCTCACTCCTATGACTCATCCTCAAAGCCAAAGTGTTCTTTCTGTCTGATGTTCTGATTCTCCTCATATGTGAAGACAATAAATAATAGATAAAGACAGCTCATGTTGCAAAATTAAACAGGCTGCAGGTTATGGATTGCAGCACTTCTGAAATCAAACACGTGATTATAGAGACTCTGACAAACATTCTGTATATTCAAGAACAATATTACAAACCGAGCGTGCCATTATTTTGTCAAAAATATTATTCAGTGTAAGTATGAATCGATTTTGTCTTTTCTTTTGAAGATTTACAGTTCATGCATTTATTCCAGTCAGTCTACCTTATACCATACCTTAGGCAACCAGCTAACAAGGGATTAGCGTGAAAGACATCTCCATACAACAGAGATCTGCACAGTGCAGGCTTTCAGCCTTGACCTTGCATGCAAATGTAGCCAGAGAAAGAAGCACAGACACAGTGCAACAGCCAAACACACTTACACCTGCTCCAGACACTGTGATTCAGGAATACTTGGTTTGACATTTTGGGTGATAGAGCACCACAAAACTGACCCAACTGAGTTATGCTGTGGTTGTAACCATGAATCTGGAAAAAAAAAGTGTTTTTATTTCTTGAGATGATACACTGGAATCCAGCTGGCATTCACAAGCAGGAAAATGTAGCGACTAAAGGCTGCCTTCTCCTCTCACACTAAGGTAAGATTTCTCATATTTTCTGGTTTTGAGACATTTTAGAAATGGTCACTGTAGGTAACAGAAATCATAAGAAAAGCCGACTCCAATGTTGTATTATTAAAAAGGATACTGACTTATTCCTTCTAATTTGAACAAATGAATTTCTACCACAGTTAAAAAGAACTTAGTTGCTAGTGAGTTGAGGGCAAAATTAAACCCCTCTGAAGCAAACACCAGGCAGGCTATGCTTATGGAAAATTATTCTCACAGTAATCAGCTGTACATGCTGACACACTTGTTCTTTTCTGGTTGCCTAGTTGTCTACCAACCTCCCCTGGCTCTACGCCATGACCTCTGTGAAAGAGCTGCTACAGCAGTAGCAAATATTTTCCCAGAAAGCCTCATTAACCATGCTGTGGCTTCTAGCTCTCAAATAGTTCTTGGTCTTATTGCAATTATTGTGAAAGTGTTTTAAACGAAGATACTTTGTTTCCTTTTTAAATTGACACAAGAAAATTCAAGGCCAAGAAACCTGACTGGACAGAGCAGGTCAGCACTGTACGTTGTGCAGCTTGAGCAAACACCGAATAGAAGTCCGAAGTTACAGTTTCTTACACATGCAGTTCCAGCCCTCTTAAAATCCACAAAAATACCTCATCGTTGAAAAATGACAGGTTTGAAACAGATATTTTTTAACAAAATTGATGGTTGGCTTGAAGCAGTGTGGTGCCTGCAAAAAACAACCAAACAAACAGTACAAACATATCTTCCAAAATGCATTTGTTGCAAACAAGTAAAGGGGAAAAAAAAAAAAAAAAAAGAAAAAAAAAAAAGATTAAAGAAACCTAAATAAATGTCTCTACTTCAGTTTGTAGCCAACAGTCGGCATTTATCCACACTGGTTAGCTTTAAGAGGCAAGAGGCAGATGTTCCCCTCAAAGTTTGATACCTCCTTCCTTGACACACAGCCTCTGGGTTCTCATAGGTATTTGTGAGGCAGCAGACCAGGGCAGGGCCTCATGCACTACTGTGCTACAGACACAGCAATATTTTAGTTAGTACTCACTGAAAGAAAAAAATGAGGAGTTCTCATCAAGCAAATGAGCAACTTCTGATTCATTGCAAGGAGCACGACTTTGTTGGCAAACATGAATAAAGTGGCAGATATTCACGTGATGCACTGATACCATGTCTGTGTACCATGGAAAGAGTCCTTAATTGAATGTAACAATAGGGTAGGCAGAAAAATACCAATCAGAGTAGCTTATCTACCTATGTAACTCCAGATATTTCTTAGTTCTTGCAGAAATTTGGTTAATTTTACTTACCAGGAAGCATTCAAACATAAAGATTTTTAGACTTCTTACTTCTGTGGTGAAAAACATGGCAGACTGCACGTTGTCTTGCTGATGTATTGTATACATAAGCAGCAGTGAATTGCATATAGTTTTGGAAAACAATTTGATGGCTTTCATTCATCTTCTCATAACAGTTTGCTATACTTTCCATTTCATTTTGCTTCATATTGTTAAGCTTCTCTATTTGTTAAGTGTGTTCTCTTTTTCCTCTAAAAACAATTTGGGTCACCACACCAGAGGCTGCAGTTGGCCTGGAGCTGACATAAATAATCGTGAACAAAAAAATCAGGCTGATCAAGATAAGCATGTTCTCAGTTTTGCTTTATGAGGTGGAGCAACGAGCCTTCAAAAATGATATGTAAAGACTGCTGCTTTTTTTTTTTTTCCTCTTTTCTTTTTTTCCCTTTCAACATTTGCATTAACTAGCAAAACCACACAGGCAAGATGATTAAAGAAGCTTTAACACATAAGAGACAGCTTGAAGCAGTAGTGAAGCCCTAGGTCTGGATCTTTCTGCCAGATGAAGGCTGATCCTTGATGGAATCTGGCTCTTTGACCTTACTGGAGGGCAGCAGAACAACACAGCGTACCCCAGAGCTGCAGGGAGGATCTGGTTTTGTAAGGCCCAACACACCACCATAATGAACCAAGGTACAGTTCACGCTTATTCCTTAGGGTTGTTCAGTACAGGATACAGAATTAAAGGAATAAAGAAAAAATTAAAAATGAAAAGCTACAAAAAGCAAATAAATCATCCACCAGGATACAAACTGCAACTGCTGCTGAGTTGCATTGCATATTTGACAGTTGTTCAATGACAAACCGGGTGTAGAACACTGATCTCGAGCTAGCTATCAGAGGACAAATATGAACATATTTAGCTCTACCAGTGCCAGCAAAAAGGATGAGTTTCAAATGTACTTGTCTTGCTCTACCCTCAGCTCAGTAAGGATGAGGCTTCCTGATTACAGCCATGCTGGCCAGGGTGGGAGGTCAGTCACACTGCAAACAAGCTGACATTTCAAAGCCAGAGCAAAATTTCTGTTGTTAAGGAAATGTACAGCATGACTGTACAACAGTAAGGAAAGAAAGCATTTTCCTCTTTTTTTTTTTTGTAATAATTGAGGTTCCTGAGCTGTACAGTGGCTGGTTAACGGCTGGAAAGATAATTAATTACACTGAATTTAAAAGCTATCAGGAAACTTAGGAAAGAGAGGAAGTTCTTTTTAATACCTGCAGATAAATCAAAATAAACTGAAGTACTCCATTCATGTTTATTGTTGGGTGTAAATCTCAGGACATATCTCATCTAAGGTATAAGCCAAGCAAGAAGACTAAAGAGTGTTTCAACAAACCCTGTGGCGTATTGTTTTGAAGATGAGCTATGACGATAGCTAGGCTGGGGAAGGAAAAATGTGTTCTTCTAATTTTCAGAGCAGCCATGGAACTGTTCCACTGTTACTGCAGACAACAATCATTATACTTGCACAATAAATAGGTATTAAAAGGAAAGAGAGGGTGCCCCATGTTCCACTTTGGTCTTCCTTCTCCACAGCCTTGAAAAGGACAGTAATATTTTCCTATCTTTCAGGCCACTGAGGAGCTGTAAATTAGCTCAGGAAGAGCTAGAGACCGAGACCTGTAAATGATTTCAAAGTTATTATTATTATTATTTTTCTTTTTAATAAAAAAAACCCACAACATTGGTATCTGACACCAATATATACAAAATAAAATTCTACATCCAAAGCAAAACTAATGATTTATTTTGCTGAACAAAACAGAAGAGCACAAATTACTTTCTTTCATCCTCATGTAAACAATTTATGGCTGAAAAAGAGGTCTAGAGAAGATACAAGAAACAAAGACTCAAGTAACAGGCACTACAACTGAAGAAAAAGTTCTAGCTGGCACCCACGTCAGCATTTGTGCAAGAAATGAAAGAACATATTGTCTTGCCACGTGGGTTCTCAGGCTTCAGCTTGCTCACTCTAGCGGCAAGGATGTTCTTCTGCTGGCCAGCCCTCAAATGGAGGATTCTTCTACTGACACAACACTTCTGTATTAGCAAGGAGTTAGCAGAGGCTTCACTAATTAAAATCAAACTTAATTGTCAACTTTCAAACTCAGTTGTCAACTTGAGTCCTTCTGTGACTGAAAATTATAGGATATACATTTAAGATAGAGAACAGACATGATAGGCTTCAGATCCTCTTCATTCCAGGCTGTTACCCACCTGAAACAAATGATATAAAATCTCCGTGAAAAATGAAATACAGAGACCAGACCTGAAACGAGTTGTAACTTGATTACCCTGTTCCCTTCAGAGCAGGCTGGGATTTCTGAATGCTTCATGGTTCAGTACATAGACAGTAGAAGTGAAGGAACATCTTCTGAGTAAAATAGCTAATACGTTATTCATGACTGATTCAGTATTAATTTAAGCCCAATTCTCTTAAATGAGCTCTGTGTAGAAAAAAAATAATGCGGCTTACTGAAAAAGAGAACTTGTATCTTCACAGTTCAAAAACCATTTTCAACCACAATGAGAGTTCCCTTTTTTTGGTTACCACAAGTGGTTTCGCAGTGAATGGACTGGTCTTTTCTACAGGTCCAGCCAGAAAGGGTGCTGAGAGAAAGGAGCCTTTCCTATTTTTTTTGGTCTGTCCTTCTGCCGCTCTGTTGACATACTCTCTGAGTGCAGTGACACTAATCATACATTCACAGCTGTGACCTCCCCAGCCATGTTTATGTGGTTGCTGTAGTGATGTCTGTGCCTCTACCATACTGTTTCATTTGCCATTGAATGAGATTGAAGACAGAAGTTAGTTAGGATTTATTTTTCATTTTAAATTTCATTTCCCATTAATCTTGCTTGTTCTTCAATGTAATCAACTGTCACTTCGCCTTATGGAAAATAAGAGAATCACACTGTATGACCTGAGGAAAAGAAGAAAAATCAAGATTTGAGAAACATGGTGCTGCTTGGAAAACCAACTTATTGCATTCAGACAGTTCAGAAATTCAACAAAACTCTGAAAAAGTCTACAATTTGTGGCTCCAGGGCAAGAAACAGAAGCTCTTCCTTACCTTTTTATTTCATTTTCAATTGCAGAACATTATTTCTGAAATTGGGTTGATGGTTAAGCTCTGAAACTCAAAGCGTGTAACTTTAGACTAGTTATGGAATTCAATTTTCAGCTTGCTAAAAAAATTACTGAGAACTGTAGAAGGCAAACTTCAGAGAGACAAAATTGCTGTAAAATGTAGGTCTGCCAAGGATCATAAGATCTGTTCGTTAAATAGGTATCGATATTACAGACCTGTAAAATCATGACACTTGTTTATATTCATATGAGTATATCATTTCCAACGTACTTGTTATGAAAGTTAATAGCTGCTTCCCACAAGTTTAGAGGCATCAGGAGTGGGCAACACAGTTTGAAGCTTCGTACTACAGTAGGAAATTCAGAGGGAAGCTTAGGATAAACAGTGACAGCAATTTCTCCTAAGAGGCCAGAAAGAGCATTGCAATTTCTTCAAAATATAGTCAGATAATTCTGGCTTTGCTCAACAGAATTTTACTTAAAATTGGATATTTTATTCAGGAATAACAGCTTTTTGATGATACGACTGCAAATGTAAGCACTAAAGGCATAAACCTATTTTTCTTTGGGTCCTTCTTACTCATCACCAGATACTGATATTTCCATTTCACTTCAGGACTCACCGCTTTGCTGTGATACAAAAACAGAAACAGCTTTTGCATAATTAATGAAACACGGGATCTGAAAATAGTTCTTTTTCCTTCCCTTTCCTGTCTACCCCATTAAAAAAAGCAAACAAAACCCAAACAATAGAGCCTGAAAGTTGAAGGCCCTTAAGAATAGCTACAAGCCAGCTGGTGTCAAAAGAGCAGCATGAAGCAAAAAGCGTCACAACTAAAATCAGGACTCTGTTTGAATGGAAGGATCTACACAGTGAGAAACAAAAAGTTACCAGGGATGAGGAAAAGAGCAACAAATGCATTGGGGCAGAGACATGAGGATAGTACCTGCATTTACTGTTGAAAAGTGTATTATATTCTTAGCTACTGTAACCACCAAGACAGGTACTTACATTTCCTTGAAGCAGGATCTGGCTATAAAAATAATTGTTACGCAAGGAAAAAAAAAAGAAAATGCCTTGTAAAGTGCTTCCATGTGTTTTATCTCTTTACATACGTTTTCAACCAACGGAATGCTGCCAATATTCCTTAGCTAAAATATTTCCCCTTCTAGTAAAATATGCACATACTTATATAGTAAAGAAATGAAGACTGAAGAATCTGTATCTGATAAAAATACTTTGAAAGTATCAATTCCTACTGTTTGCTTTTCCTTTACTGTAAAGGCCCATGGCACTTCTGTGAAACCTTCATGCTGAGAAGTCCTGTATATATATATATATCAGGATTTTCTACTACTCATTCTTCCTCCTGTTTTGGGACATATTTACCAGCTCTTTTAAGCATGGGAAAAGGGGCTGCCATCTGTTTGTGCCTGACCTTTTGGAAGATATGAAGAGAAGTCAGCGGAGCTTCATACAAAGATTTGTGTTAGCAGGTTTTCCCCTGGTGCTTCTGTAGTTCCCCTCCTCCTGTGCTACTTCAGTTCTTTCAATACGAAGTATATCACCATGGGGGTGTTGCTTTGTCTTCCAGATGGACAATTGATTTATCAGAGGAGGTAAAGCTGACTTTATCACAGAACTGTAGCTGTAGGAAGGGACCTCTGGGGATCATCAAGTCCAATCCTCTGCTAAAGGAAGTTCTCTCACATTTGTATGGTACTTCCCGTGTTCCTCTTTGTGCCCATTGCCACTTGTCCAGTTTCTACACAAGGCTGAAAAAAACCCCATCCATTTGACTCCCACACTTCAGATATTTATAAGCAGTGATGACATCCCCTCTCAGTCTTCTCTTCTCTGGGCTGAAAAGTCCCTGATCTTTCAGCCTTTCATCACATGGGAGATGCTCCAACCTCCTCATCATCTTCTCTCTCTAGAAGTTCCCTGTCATTCTTGAACTGAGGAGTCCAGAACTGGACACCACACTCCATTGGCCTCATCAGGGCAGAGAGAGAGGATCACCTCCTTCAGCCTGCTGGCCACACTTTCTAACACACACCAGAATCCCATTGGCGTTCACCTTTGTCCTCAAGAAGTGTGAGCACTACTTCCATACAGTCAAAGCCAGGCTGGGCACACAGCAGCTGAGCTCAGTGTCTTTGAGCTTCGAATGCCTTCAGCATTCGATACTGATGTGTGGGGTGAAGCAGGGCAACAGCTCTGCTGCCAACAGGCACTGCCTGCACACGGCATTTCTTCCCAGCATCTTCCCCCTGGGAGCTCACAGTTCCCAGCGCTGCTCGCAGTGTTTAACCTCCAGCTGCACGGAGGGCGATGGCTGACACCCACTCCGCCCCCCATTTGACTGTGCAAAGAGAGGGAATTGCTTCTGTACAGCAAGAACGCATCATTAACCCCCAACGTAACACAGCATGCGGTAATGCAATTGATTATTTGCATGGTGAGGCACAAGGAGACATTCTCCTTCTAATGACAAAAGGTCACAAAGGTTTTTGAGTTACAAATTAAATCATGCTTCACTCTAAACTGGTCAGGAGCTCAGCTCTCGAGGTGCTGCACTGCATGAAGCCGGGCTGCCCCGAGTCGCCACTGTACTGTCGAACTTCACCTAACATTACTGCCGTTTGCTGACAGCTCCTAGCAGAGACCTCCTTTCTCAACTGAATGCACCGAGGCCCCGTTAGTGCTTTCAGACCCGAGAGCTTTTCAATCAGCGAAAGGCCCGGCCGGCTGCCCCGGCGGCCTCATGAGCACTGCATCCCACGGTGCCCCTATCTCATTCCTCACTCCTTCTCCCTCCTCCTCCCGTCGCACTCCCCGCCCCGCAGCAGCCGCCCGGCCGGCCGTGCAGGTATTGCGGGCAGGTATTGCGGGCAGGTATTGCAGGCTGGTATTGCGGGCAGGGCAGTGCGGGCGGCGCTCCCCGGCAGCTGGCGGGGCGAGGAGGGGCCGGATCGGAAGGCGGCGTTGTCCCGCACGGCGCATGGTCGCGGCGGCGGCGCTCTCTCGCTCTCTCTCTCTCTCACGGCCTCCCCTCTGGCTGCCGCGCTCTGTGGTCTCGCCCGCCCCCGCTGCCATGTTGGATTGTGCGGCCGCCGGAGCCGGGCCGAAGTTGGAAGTTTAGTGCCGCTCGGAGGGGCGGGAGCCATCGGCTGCGGCGCGGAGCTGCCTCCTGCTCGGTGCCCCCCTCCGCGGGCCGCTTTCCGGGCCCCCCTACCCCTCCGCCTCCCTCCTTCCCCGGCCTCGAGAGGGAGGCTCCGCGATGCGGCTGCTGTGAGTGAGGCCGCCGCGGAGGAGGAGGAGGAGGAGGAGGAGTAGGGGGCCGCGGGCTCCAACGGTCGCAGGGCAGCGCCGTGCCGGCCCGGCCATGAGCGGCGCCCCGCAGCAGGCCCCGCAGCCGCGGCGGGTCACCAACGTCGGCTCGTTGCTGCTCACCCCGCAGGAGAACGAGAGCCTCTTCAGCTTCCTCGGCAAGAAATGCGTGGTGAGTGCCGTGTCGAGCCGAGGGGCGGCGGCGCTGCCCGGCCCCGGCCCTTCCTACCCCGCGCGCGGAGGGCCGGGGCCGCGTGAGGACGGCGGAGGGTTGCGGCCGGGCGCTGCTCTCCTCCCTCCCTGCCCCGTTCCCTCCCTGCCCCGTACGCGGCTCTCGCACGGAACTTTGTCCGGCCCGGCCTGGCTCTCTGCCCGGTTGGGGGCTTGGCGGCAGGGCCCGGCCTCTGCCCGGAGCGTAGGGGACGCAATGAATGGCGGCGGGACCGTTCGCTCGAACCCTCGGGCCGGCCTCACCTCTCCGCAGGGCGCGCGATGGGGGCTCCGAGCCGCCTGGGCCGGGACTGCGGGTGTTGCGAGGAGCCGAGCTCCGCTCACCCCTCACACCGCGGGGAAGCTCGTTGGGGCGGCATGGGGGCTCTACACGGCCCCGGGTGCACCTGCGGCACGACAAAGCGCTGGAAGGCCCGTGTCCACACCGGGCCTGCCCTGCCCCGTACTTAGTCCGTGTGCTCAGGTGCTGCACCTCCAGCTTTAGGCTCAAAATAAATCAATAATCATAAGGCAACACAGAAATCTAAGCAGAAAAACCTTCTGGTGAATGCGTTCCCAAGTATGTCACTGAGTTCTGCATTTTTGGAATACCCTCTTGCATTTTAATGTAGAGTTGTACTCATCTGCGTTTAAAAAAGAGCGACAGAAACTGCTTGAAGCCTTTAAAAGTTAGCTGCAAGTTTTAGGAGAAGTACAGCTCATCTTAAACTTTCTGTGTTTTTTGAATAAATGCTTCTCTTTTACTTTCTTTTTTTTCAAATGGCCACTTGAAGCCATTCAGAACTGTGACCTGAATGTCTTCTGATGCTTTGTGTGCAGTGCTGGGTTACTAATGCCAGGCACCCTGATGTCCTGCTGTCATGCAGTGACAGGTACGTCATGAGCATGAGCTCGTGTCTCAGAGCAGGATATCAGCACGGCCGCAATGCTTCTGCATAACTCTGGACTTTGAAATGGTGTTGTTGATCGAACTGACTCCTGTAGGAGATGCAGTAGCTGAGCAGGAAGTAGGCGATGCTGACGTTGGGTGAGTTAAATAGGATGTTGTCGTAGTAATTACACTGGAATGGGTCAGAAGATGTGATCGTGAAACACATCAAGAGGGGCTTTTTTTTTTGGAAAGCAATAAATCTGTAAGAAATCTGTAATCAAGCTGTTTTTCAGGCACACATTTCATGTGTTAAATTCCTTTGCAGAATAGTAATAATAATAAAATAGTAAAACTCTAAATTACAAAAGCACATGAATTTGTGTGAGTTTGTTTTTCTACAACTCAGAATTTCTTGTCAATGGAATGCGTTATGCTCAGCTTTAACACTCACCTACTCAAGTTCTCAACTTTCTGCATAAATAGCACTTAAGGCAGACTTATATCAGCATAGTACCTGGGTGATGTGATCTGTGGCGTGTTGATAGCTTTGTAGATGTGACTCTCTTCATGTTTTACTTGAATTTATGCATCCTTAAGGCTTCCACTGAATTTTGGATGACATTCCAGTTAAAGCTTTCCTGATTGTCCCAGCCACTTCCCTTTTGTCCCTTGTCCCATGTAGTCTCCAGGTTAAGCATAGGCTCATGTTGTAGTTGGTCTCTGCCGTATCCTTGAGGGCTCGAGTCCAGAAGCTCCAGAGATCACAGAATCACAGAATGACCCGGGTTGGAAGGGACCTCAAGGATCATGTAGTTCCAACCCCCCTGCCTGGCAGGGCCACCAAACATACACCTTTACTAGATCAGGTTGCCCAGGGCCCCATCCAACCTGGTCTTGAACACCTCCAAGGATGGGGCATCCACAACCTCCCTGGGCAGCCTGTTCCAGGGCCTAACCACTCTCCTAGTGAAGAACTTCCCCCTAACATCCAACCTAAATCTTCCCTCTTTAACTTAAAACCGTTTCCCCGTGTCCTGCTATTGTCAGCCCTTTCAAAGAGATAAACCAGACTTGTTGGGCTGAGCCAAAAAGGCGGCAGTAGGGAAACTGATTCATGAGCAAATCTAGTCTCTCTATCACAGGGGTGGCAGCCTCTATCAGAACAGTGAAATGGGCACCTGGGGATGGTCTCTGCTATCGGGTTTGAATCCAGAATGTCAGATCAGAGTCTAATGGCACTCCTGGCACTATCGACCTTCTGACTTGACTGTATCTCAGTGTTAGCATGTTGTGCTGATGAGTGCCATCTTGCTGTAATACACGTGTTATTTGATCTCTTAATATCCATGCCTGAATTATTCATGAGCAAAACTTAATAAATGGTAGGGGAGGAACAATATTGCAAGTTTCTTAGGATGCTGCAAGTTCGCTTTCGCACAGGCTGGTCCATCTGTGTTCCCAGACTGCTGCAGGTGGTGATTCTGCTGGTTCAGGGCATGGGTTTGATGCTGTGCGTGATGTTTCTGCCCTGCCAATATCACTTCAGGTTACGTTTTATATAACCCTATGTTTATGTGACTGGGGCAATGAGTGCCAGAGGAGCAGTTGAGACATGAGGCTATGATACTAGATACTCTTTTTATAGTAATAACTTGTGGTGCTCTTGTGGAGGGCATAGTGCTGTAAACAGGCCTGAGGTTCTTAGATAAGAAAGCATGTGGCCCTCTGGACCTGATCTACTTCAGCAGACTTGCCTTTGGCTGTGTTTGACTGGTTACAAGGCCAGCTACATTGAGATTGCACTACTCAGATTTTATTCTGTGGAAGAACAGTGGAATTAATCATACCGACTGAGTGTCCACAACCTATGAAGTTCAGTACTGACATAATTTCAATGACATCTTAAGTCATTATGACTGATAGATGTGATGGAAGTGGGTGAAGAGCCATAATTGTGTCTGTGTGGGTGGGACTGATACCCTTATATGGAAGACTACTGGTACTTAGGGGGTCTCGTTGTTTAGTAGGCAAATCTATGTAAAGGTTACTGATCTTGGCTTTATTTATTTATCTGTTTATTTCTTTATTTTGCTGAGATATAAAATGCTTGTCTGAATTGGTAAGCAGTTACAGCATCTTTGAAAACCTAATTTGTCAGGGGGCTAAAACAAGCCATTGACTTGCAGTCATAGCTGTAGCTAATTTAGTTTAAATAAGCCAAATGTAGAACTGCTTACAATAGGTGACAAGCATTTAGGCAGCCAGGACTTTAGGAATGGATTTAAAGGTAAAATAGTAGGTGTCCAATTAATTCTTTATAATAAAGAAGACTCTTCATTAATTTGCATGGTTAATAGTGCTAAGTAACATCACTGATGAAGAGTTAGTGTTCATGCAGAAACAGTTTTATGCTTGTTAGAGACCTCAGGAAATTAAAAAACACATGACAATTGTGTAGTTGACAATGCTGGAAGCAATGGATGGGGCATGGTTATCTTATACTGCTTAGGAGTGGGACTGAACACTTGAATAAGAGCAAGCCTAAAGACAGCTAATTTCTAACATCTTTCTGTAGTTAACGTGGTAAACAGGAACTGGTAAAGAATGCAAAAAGTGAAGTGACACAGCAGTAAACCAAGAGAACTATTTTGGCTGCTTTTAAAATGCATGTGACCAGAATGAGATAGTATGTCAGAGCCAAAGGACGAGTTTCAGGAATGCTTCAGATAAAACAGAATTAAAATGTGAATGGGAGTTTCAGTTCTTGATTGATAAGAATTAGATTTCTCCAAGAAGGGACTTGTAAGATTACTTGTGCTTATGATAGCATGAACTAAGACTTGACAGCAGACTGCAGGTCAGAGTAACGTGAAGCCTCGTGTGGCAGGGAAGTACTGGGGCTCTATCACTTTGAGTTTATGCTGTGGGCTGCACATCCGTGAGGGTACCAGAAGAGCTGAGGCTGTTGTTTGTAAAGGAGTTATCTCTTGAAGAGGTGGGAGGAAGTTAGTCATATGTTTAGATGTGCTGATTACTTCAGGTTTGTATCTGGTCTTAAGTGAGATGTGGAAGGAGAATACAAAGGGTAAAGGGTAGGGTCCTGTGAAATACAAGAGTGTTGAGTTGAGCCTGAATTTCTGTGTGTCTGTCCTATTCTATCAAAAACTGTGACTTCTTCAGATGCTTCTTTAGTATCCACTCTAGTCATATCCCTAAGCAGCATGACAGGGCCAACCTTCTAGAGAGAATCACAGTGTATTTTGACTGTTCCCCCTGAACCAAATCTGTGCCTACAAAAAGTGATTTTCACAGGACTGGGTCAGGTGGGACTTCTCAGAGCAACTCAGTGTCCTCCAACTGCTTCCTTGTATCTACAGCAGAGATGTTTATCATCCAGTGTTTCTCAATCTTATTTTCCTTACAACCTGCTATTAAACAAGGACAGTGAATTATGTAATAAATAATTTACTCATGGCTGAGACATGTTTTGAGTCCACACGTGAATGCTCTACAAGATGTTGTGTCTTGTATCTGAATGTATTTGAGAGAAAGAATTGGTTCATAAAAAGTACAGTTTAGTTCAGGATAAGAGAAATTCCAGTGTTTGTGTTCCAGAATTGTTAGTGGCGATCACTGGGTCTTACCTAAACACAAGAAAATGATTTACAGTTGTGATCTGAATTGGTCTGTTTGGCTGTAGGCACTATAAATGTCTGTTAAATCATGCTAGACACCAAATATTAGGTGTCTTGATGTGCAAAGTGAGTCCTACTTTGTTAGGAAGTCTTGTGTTTGTAGGCATAGAGGAGGAAATCTAGTAAGATTTGACTGGATTAAGTATTGCAATCCACTAAGGCTTCAGAACTCTTGCGTCCTCTTCTGAACTACTTTGTAAACCTTTTCTCTTTCACCTTTTACCTTTTGCAGGTAGTAGAGTACCAGAAGTCTCCGTGATTACTCAGCTGGTCACAGATACCTGTCATACTCCTGATAATGTGCTCTGGAATCCTGTAGGACCCAGGCACGGCAGGATGAGAGCAATTTGTAGTCGCAAGCAGTTGTGTTGTAACTTAGCTGCCCTTTGCAGCTAAGAATCAGGTGGAGGAATTTGGATGAACATTCATAAGATGTTTTGACTACAGGATTTCCACCAGGATGTCCAGCCACTGCTTGTTTAGGAGGACACCTAAGGATGAGGTAGCTCTTAGAAGATAAGACCGAGTTTATTATTTCACGCAAATATGTAAATTGGAAGACTGTAGTTTGTTGCTGCTTTAATGATGAATTTGTGATTTCTGTGTATTATCTGGTCATAAATATTGTGTTGAATCTTCTTGTCAGAGTGTTTCCTCTGGGATTTTTTCTTTCAGGAGTCTAACATGAGCTGGATTTGTCGTAGGCAGAGTGTATAAGGTCCTTCTAAACAAATCTCTTGTCAGAATTGAAAAAGTATTCCTTGTATTCCTGGAGGTTATTCATGACCTTTATTGCTCGGCTGTTGGTGTCTCCACAAACTGCAGGAATTAAGAATTTGTTTGCCACCGTTATTGCTGGTTAAGAGCAGCTGCACATGGCAGCAGCCGCTGGTAGCTCAGCACTGAGCTGGTTGAAGTGGTTTGCATCTGATGAGCGATTGTCTCTGAGAAACCTTGTAGTAGTTCAGTAACCAGAAGGACAAAGGGCTTGATTTTTGTGTCGACTTGTAGGCAGATCTGCCTACAGTGCTAATAGCTTTGGTGAGCTTTTTGATGTTTTATTTGAGAATGTTTGCAATTCACTTAAAGGAGTGTGGTAACATTTACAGTGTCCTCTCTTCTAGAGAGCATGTTTCATAGACTTGTCTCTTGAGGAATCTTTGCAGTACAGAAATAAGACTTGGTGTAGTGCAGAGCACTCGTGATTTCATGACCTAATACCTAGATAATATAAAGGAAGTAACAGAAATGTGCCATGAGCACTAGACAGAGTGCTAATAATGCTTATTAGTTGGTTAGGGTAGGATTTCCTCAAGAACGGTTGGCATTGTTTTGCTTGGGTACTGAGGAATTTTCTTAGTTGGCCAGTTTTTCCTTGTAACAGTAAATCATACAAAGTGGATTTAGGGGAATTTGAAATGTGTCTTCATGGGTGGTTTTAAACAGGAACACCGTCAGATGCTACAGAGATGATTTCGTTTCTCAGTATTATTGTGGGTATGCTACCATGCTGAATCCTGTGGCTTCCAGTCCTGTTGTTTCTTTCTGGGTAATCAGTAAAATGGGCAAAGTAGCTACACGGTTACCTTCCTGAACTTTTCGGCTACATTCTAAAACTCTCAAGTGGGCTGTGATCTTTGTGTGACAGGAGCAGAAGGGCCAAGTGGGGAAAGATGCAATGCAGGCAGCTTTTACAGAACTGCTCCCTTTCTTAATTCTTCAAGTTGAGTTGGTACTTTCATCTACCTTTGAGTTAACGGTAGGTAATTTCTGATACCTCTTCATGTCTATGCAGCACATGGCACTTTATATATGCTTAACAACACATCTTACAAATTACTCAGTTCCTGTAGATTTAATGTTCAGAAAATATCATTGCTGGCAAAGAAACAGCAGCTGCAGAACTCCATGACATGCTGACAGATCTGCAGATTTCAGCTCACCGTAGGCACTTGCTTTCATACATGCATCCACATGTTGGTGAAGCACTTTTCTCTCTAACGTTTAATCAGGTACCTTTAAAATCCTTACTCCTGGCAGCTTTTTTCTTTTTAACTTTTCTGAGAAAGTGTTAATGGGTTTTCCAGTTCTCCAGTGTGTCTAGTTTAAAGCTGAAAGATCACACTGAGGCTTGCTAATCAAGGTCATAAGCGTTTCCATTTCTGCAAGATTTCACACACTATTTCCCCCTTTAGAACTTTATGTGTAATTCAGAATTCCCCTGCGTTCATCTCATTTCCCTTCAAAGTGAATGTGTTATTTTGCCTATTTCTCCCCATTTTTAATTAGCCACTGTGCAGCATAAGAGCAGTATAGTCATACAGGAACCTTTTTGTGCTCATTAAGCATGTTTTATATGCTGAGGGTACTGTGCCTGCAGTATGAGTAACACCAGCCTACTGAAAGAAAATACAGTTTTCTGCTCTTCAGACAGCTAAGAAAACTGTATTTCATTATCTGAACAAGAGTGGAAGGATAACTGTTGCCTCTACGTTTGCAAATACTTTCAAAATACATTTGCTTTTAATGTCATTGATGATGGCTTTCCCAAAGTTACCCAAGACAATTGGGAGTATTTACAAGAGAGATTAACTTAAAGTGTGGATTCCGAAATGACATACTCTGAATATTAAGTAACCAAACCTAATACTTATCATTCTGTCTAGCAAGAATATTTGAATATGCGAGCTTGTCCCTAAATAGTAAATGCTTGAAGTGACTGCCAAGAGATTTATTTACCCATATGTGATACATGGATAAGAAAAGAACAGAGTACTAATTTTTGTTTTAGTATCTTTCTAAGGGATAAAGAAAAGTGTAAAATGTTTTATAACTTAAGACTGCTTCTGTTGTAAGTTGTACTACCAGTGGCCTTCTTAAAGAAAGTATTTTTTCTATATAGGAAATCAAACTCTGTTAAGATTTTTATATAGCAGATTACTGCGAAGTTGTTAATGATACTTGAGACATCAATTTGGTGACTGTTGCTCTTGTAAACTCTGTTCTGCCGGTTTGCTTCAACATCCTGTGCTGTGACCTTTGTCCCCTGAATTTGGTATGTTTGCATCAGGGGCTCCTTCCATTCCCTCATTACAGCATTCTTTTCTTTTAACAAGATTTCTGCCTTTTTGTACCAGCAGGAAGATCTCCCTGTTTCCTCTTTTCCATTGGTACCTCGGCTGCTTTGTGAGAATACCCCTTTTTCCCTGCAGCCCCTGCAGCCAGAATGTGCACAAAGGCATCCTGACAAAAAGGAGAGTGTCTCTTCCTCACTGTTCTTCCCTCTGCTCCCTTATCACTTTGTTCTTTATTGCACAACTGCTTTGTTCCTGCTGATGAACTGGGTGTCTCATCTGGCATGTAGCCCAAGCCATACCCAGTGCTGGGCTGGACACAGTTTGTATTCTCCTAGCTCAGCAGAGCGTTGCATGGGGAGAGGAGACAGTCGATGCTAACCAGCTGTTCTCTGCTGCTTATGTACAATGCACTTCAGCCTGAGATATGCCCATTAGCCATTTTTCCTCCTATTTCTCATTGCTGGCCCAAAGTCACTGTTAGCATTACTGTAGCAAAGAGAACTTTTGGATGAGAGAAGGAAAAGTAAAACCTAACTGTGATATTCCTCAGGCTTGCACTACCCCACCCTCCAATGCTGTTTCTCCAGGGAGGACCAAGCTCTCCAGTTTGGACGCTGCTGTTTTAAGAAACTGAATGCTGGAAGATACAGCTTCAGCAACTGCAGACTCAGATTTGAAACCACAGAATTGCTTAGTGCTGCTTTGAGTGAACTCTCAGTTATTTCCTGTTCCTCTAACATGTGACAGCTCTCTCTGAGCACAACTGAGATGTGGTCATTCTTTGTAAGTAGACATTTTTCTCTCTTGCTCCCCCTCAGTCAGCCAAAGCAAACAGAAACATCACTTTGCTTATGACACCAAATATACACAAAGACATCCAAATATACTCATCTATGTAAAACTGTTCTTGATTTTTGTGGTTCTCAGACAAGAGAGGAGAGAACGATGAACATCCTGTGGTGGTATGTGTTGTGTGCAATGCTGCAGTCAAGGGCTTCTGCACGTGTCTGCAAAGGAGGAAGCTGTAGTTTTTAACAAACTAAATGTAGGGTTGTCTTTTCTTTGTCCTTAGTTATTAGCTTCTCAGGTATGAAACTTGTTGTATAAGTCAGCACACAGGACGATTAGTAGCTATTATTTTTTTAAAATAGTTAACTGCCAGATTACTAAAAACTTACAGGTTTGGTGCTTAATTTTATGCAGCTTTTTATCAGCCAGTATTTTTTGGCTGTACAACATCATTGTCATTTGTATCTTTCATAAAGAAGTTGACTGTGTTGCACTGTAAGTTGTTTTCAGTTTGGGTAACCGGGACTTTAAATTTAGAATTGTATAAGGTTTTAAAGTGTCATCACAACTGAAAATACTTGTAGCTTTTAATTTCTAAGAACTCGGGAGTGATTCAACAAACCATCTGTCTGTTCTTTAAAAAATAATAATAATAAGGTTGAGAGATTTGTTGTGTTCAGGTGCCAGTATTTACATACTTCAGCTTACACTTAGAGCTTCTAACTGCAAAAATCCTGCCCTTCTTGCCTTAATTCAAGGCTGTGCAAGGTGCAACATGCCTAGATGCTTTTTGGTTGTTTTATAAGCTGAGTTTAGTGCCGAATGTTTTCCTATGTTATGGAGCTCTTATATCTTGGCTTTCACTTCATCTTTTTATGTCTTTTAGGAGATTTCTCAGTGTTTTAATTCTTAATTGAGACATTTCCTTAGCAGATTATTGGAATATCTGTGCCCTCTGCTGCCTGTAGACAATGCATCTGGTCTGTTCCTCTGTTCTCTATTTATAGCATTCAGAATGAGGTTTGATTATTGAACAAATGTTCTGGCTGCAGCCTCAGACTTCACCCAATGTAACCATCCCTCACACTGGCCATGTGGATGGTATGTGGTCCATATATTTCTTTCCCTGGGAGCCAGAATGGCAAGCTCAGATGTAAGATACCCATGCAGGATACATAGGAGCTTTGTGCAAGGAAAATGCATCCTGTCCTTTCCCTCACCTCTGGTCTGTCAGTCAGCCGTGCTGCTTTTATTGATGCTAACAAAACCTAAGTAGGGCAGTAACATAAACTCAGGCGCTGTCCTGTGATTGTCTGTTGTGTTTAATTTGTTGGCATGCTTCCTGGCATAGATTTAGGTTATACTAGCTAGTACTCACCCAAATTAATGAGCATGGTTTTAGGAAAGGAATGATGGTATAAACATGGTTTCTAGTAGTTGGTATGCATACGGCAATCTTTGCCCAATTAGTGCTGTGTTGGGAGTAGCGGGAGCTCAGCTGTACAGTGGTGAATTCTGCTCTACCATTTGCCATCAGGTCCAGAAAGTATCTCTGATCCTGGCTGGTGCAACCTCCAAAAGCTACCAGGAGGCAAAAGCAGTGGTAATCAGGAGAATTTAATGTCATGTCTGTTCTAGTACATCTGTTAGCATGTGTATTGTAATGGCCAGCTCTGCTGCTCTCATAAGTGTCCTGCTTTGACATCAAGTCAGAGTACTGGGAACAACAAAATTCAATCTTCTCTCTGCTCTCTGAAACTGCTTTTGGAAACCTGAGAAAATGTAGGTGACTGGAAGTTTCCAGCAGGTGAAAGCTTGCCTTTGCATGTAGCAAGCGACTGCAGTAGCTAGACTATCAAGTGCATCTCACATACTGTGAACACAAGCTCATAAGGCTCCCGATCCTGTTCTCTGATTTCAGGGAGGAAAAAAAATAAATATTTTGCTTCTTGTAACAAGATCTGTCTAACTTGTAGCTGTTCTGCAGACTACATTAGGTACAGCAGGGATGACCTTAAGGGCTGCTGCATTTCACTTACTGTACTACTTGATTACAAAGCACAGGCCTATCAAGAAAACAAATTCCCAAAAATTTCTTCTCAGGGCTTTAAATTAGACCTCACAGAAGAAGGGGGTGTGCTGCTGAGAAACAGAAGAGTCAGGGAACACTGTCACTTTAGGAGGCAGTGGAAAGAAACCTCAGATTCTGAGAGGATTTCTCCATGAAAGTAATGCATCTGAAAAAACAGCTGAAGTGCCTCTAAACCAATAGCAGGAGAAACTGGAAACCATGATGCAGTCATCACGCTCGCAGGCCCTCATCCTGATGGGGGTTTTCAACCACCCAGATATCTGCTAGGAAAACAAGATGGTGAGCTGCAAGCAGTTCAGGAGATTCAGGAGATTCTTTGAGTCAATTGGTGACACATTCCTGGTTTGAGTATTGGACAGACCTATCAGAGTTGAAACATTACTGGATATGGTGCTCACCAAAGCCGAAGAGATCATAAAAGAGGCAGCTTGGGCTACAGCGACCATGTCCTGCTTGAGTTTGTGATCTTGAAGAACACAGGCCTGGCAAAGAGCAGAGTCAGGACCCCAGACTTCAAGGAAACAAACTTCAGGCTGTTTAAGGAATTATTGTATGAGATCCCTTGGGAAACTGTCCTTAGGGACAGTGGATCAGAACAGGGCAGGCAGCACTTTAAAGATGCGTTTCTGAGAGTAAATTGCTCTTCATGCCCTAGGATAAGAAATCAGGCAGATGAAGCAGTGAATCAGCATGGCTGATCAGGTAGGGGATAAAAGGGTAGGAACAGGCAGCAGAAGCCAGGATGGGTTTCCTGGGAAGAATATATAGATGCTGTATAGATGTGCAGGGTTGGAGTCAGGAAAGCTAAGGTACAGATGGAATTGAATTTGGGGAGGGATGTGAAAAACAAGAAGGGATTCTTAAGATACAGTGAACAGAAGAGATAAGCGAAGAAGAGCATCTCTGATAAATGAAATGGGAGAACTGGTCTCGCCAGACATGGAGTTGCTTAATGAGTTCTTTACCTTGATCTTCATCTTCAGTCAGGGAACTACAGGATGCTGAGCCTCACCTCCATGCCTGGGAAGATCGTGGGGTGGATCTTACTGGAAAAGATACTTAGGCACATGCGAGATGAGGAGGTGATCAGAGATAGCCAGCACAGCTTCACCAGGGGCAGGTTGTGCCTGACCAGTCTGGTGGCCTATGGTGGGGTGACGACATTAGTGAACAAAGGAGGGACAAATGATGTTGTCTGCTTTGATCTGTGCAAGGCCTTTGAAGTGGTCTTGTGCCACATCCTTATCTCTAAATTGGAGAGATATGGATTTAGAGGTTGGACTTGGATGGTTGTTGCCAACAGCTCTATGTCCAGGTGGAGGCTGGTCATGAGTTGTGCCCCCCAGGGATCACTCTTGAGGCTGGTGCTCTTCAGCCTTGTTATCTGTGATGTAGACAGTGGAATCAAGTGTACCCTCAGAAAATTTGCTGTTGACACAACAGAAGGATCAGGGCAATGCCAGGTATAAGTACAGGATGGGAGAAGAACTTATGAGCAGCCCTGAAGAGAAGGACTTGGAGGTCCTGGTAGATGAAAAGCTGGATGTGAACCATCAGTGTGTTCTGAAGCCTGGAAGGTCAAGAGTATGCTGGGCTACATCAAAGGAGGAGTGGCCAGCAGGGCAAGAAAGATTATTGTTATGAGCCTCATCTCAAGTACTATGTCCAAGCCTGGGGCCACCAGTACAGGAGGGATACAGAACAGTTATAGCAGGTCCAGAGCAGGGTTACAAAAATGGTCAGAGGTCTGAAGCACAGCTCCTGTGAGGGTGGGTTGAGGGAGTTGAGCTTGATCAACTTAGAGAAGGCTCTGGGGGACCTCGTGGTCTTCCAGTACTTCAAGGAAGCTTATAAGCAAAATGCAGACTGACTTTTTACACAGTTTGATAGCATTAGGGGAAGGGGGGAGAGTGAAGGGCTTTAAACTGAAGGAGGGAAAACTTAGATGTTAGGAAGGAATTTTTTTTGCTCAAAGCACGGTGAGGTGCTGGAACAGGCTGCCCAGGGAGGTTGTGTGTGCCCCATTTCCGGAGGCATTTCAGGCCAGGTTGGATGGGATCCCGGGCAGCCTGATGTAGTAGTTGGCAGCTCTGCTTATGGCAGGGAGGTTGGAACTAAGTGATCTTTAAGGTCCCCTCCAACCTAATCCATTCCATGATTTTCTGATACGTGTAGTTATAAGTATTTCAAGAAGAAAGTTCCATATGTCTTCAAAGACTCTGGAGATCTGTGCTGAGGTCTCTTGAAATCTCCATTGTGGTTGCACTTTAAAGAGTTCCTGCAGCTTTCTGGAACTCAACTTATTCCCTACTTGAGATCCAGAGACCGTGCTAGGGAAGGAAATGGCATCATTAACGACAGCTTAATCACTGCACACTGTCTGTTTTTGTGTTCCACCATCATCTTTTTGTTCTGACAGGGTTGTAAATGCGTGTATGGCTTCTGTATCCACTAGGTCTGATGTTAGAAGATGTTAAAGCTGAAGTACCTAAACTCTTGAAGTTTGTAGTGTTTTCTCTAGTGTCCTGTGATTCCCGTGATTGCTCTTCTTCCCCCTCACTTTCCTTCCCCAACCCAGTCAGTGCCTGCCGTTATGTCCGTCCTGGCAGGAGCCAGCCCCCTGGTGATACTTGGTGCTGTACAAGCAGTTCTGCAGCAGCAGGCTGTCTTTGCTTCAGAGTGGAAGGGAGGTGATAACCCATCATTTATAAGCTGAATGCTTTTCGTCTTAATGTTACAATGGTGAATTGCATTTCAATTCTGGCTGCAGTAATTGCTATAGAAATGAAATGTGCAGGTATTGGTACAGTGCTATTGTTGCATCTCATTAGGAATAACTTCTGCAAGGTCACCACATGCAGGCAATCACAGATGCAGGTCTGAAATAGCAAAAGGTGTTCTGTAGTTAGCTTGAACCTAACAAACAGACCAGCCATAAATGAGATTGCCTGCTGTGTGTCATCAAGGCTGTTTCTCATATCAGATGTATTGAATACTTTATTGAAGTGCAGCACGGTATGTGCACTGTTAGAGTATTCTGATCCAAAAGTGAAGGAGCTGACATGTCACCGACTATGGAATTCTTCAGAGGACTGGAATGTCTGTTGCAGACACGCAGTGCGTGTGTGTGTGGGGATCAGCAGAGGTAGCAGTCTGAGTTCCAAATGAGCCCTGTAGAGCTCTGCAGTTCTGTGTTAACATTGCATGTCTCACGGTGGGCGGCAGAAGCCTTCTGAAGGATGCATCTTCAGTTAACAAAGCTGTTCTACAGGACACATTTGTTAGTGAAGTTGTGTGAATCTGCTTCATCTTCTGTCTTTAGTCCATCTGCCCAGGAGTGGAATTTGGTCTGGAAGAAAGGAGGGTTTTTCCACCTCAAATTCTATCAAATTCTAGCCCTTTTACTGGCATAGCCCCATTACCAGCTTTTTATAGGAAGATCAATGTTTTTACCACAGTGTTTCTGGCAGACTTAATCTAATGTTTGTAATACTGAACCTCTAGCAACTTCTTAATGCACTGATATTGTGTAGGAACCACTCTCATAGTTATTTCTTCTAACAAACTGGAAGAGATCCTATTTCTATGTGTATACCAAGGGTTAGGCTGTTTTGGGTAGGCTGCTCTATCTTAAAAGAAGTTGACTATCTGATTTTCTCAAAACTGTGTACTCCTGGGGCTGATGGTATTTTTCATAAATATCAAGAGCATTCTGTTTCTGTGCTAACAGATTGAGGCTGTTAAGTACAGAGAGCCACTGATGTGGTTAGCTGAACATGAAGGGAAGAGATATTCATGCAGAACCTAGCAATCCAGTGTCAGCTCTGGCATGAGGAACTGCTTTCAGTCACTGGATCTTAAGCTGTATCAGTGCCATAATGAAGGATTGTTGCATTTCAAAGTGTGTTATACTTCTCGAAATATGTCACTGTCATTAGTAACCTTTTTTTTTCTGTTAATTGGTTACAGCCAGTATTAATGAGCATTTTTATTCTCTTAGCAGGCATATCATTGTACTACGCTGTCTTTATACTATCATAAAAGTGCTGTAAGTGATTACATAAATGAGAGCTTCTGAAAAGTGGCAAATGTTTGACCTGACAGAAAAGCTGCTGCCAGTTGTTTGAGGCAGAGACGTTGAGTTGTTTGAGGCAGTGACGTTGAGCTGTTTGAGATAGTGATGTTGAGCAGGTTCACCTTATTGTCAGTGATCCCAGAACAGGTGGAAGGATTTGTGGAAAAAATGCAAACTGAAGTATGTAACACTTCCAATCCAATGCTTGATTGGTGATAATGGCTGATGGGCCTACCAGTGCTATACAGACCTGTTGTCTCAATATTTCATTTTCATTAGGATCAAAAGCAAAGCCGTGTTAAGGTCTTTTCCATTAAGACATTCTTTTGTTTCAACTGGCTCTATTTCAGACAGGGATCTCTTGGAAAGAGTCCAGCGGAGGGCCACAAAGATGGTGAAGGGCCCGGAGCATCTCCCCTATGAGGAGAGACTTAGGGAACTGGGTCTGTTTAGCTTTGAGAAAAGAAGGCTGAGAGGGGATTTGATCCAGGTTTATAAATACCTGAGGTGTGGGAGCCATAGTGGTGAGGCTGGTCTCTTTTCAGTAGTGCATGGGGATAGGACTAGGGGTAATGAGATGAAACGACAGCATAGGATGTTCCGCACGAATGTGCTGAAGAACTTTACGGTGAGGGTGATGAAGCACTGGAACAGGCTGCACAGGGAGGTGGTGGAGTCTCCTTCTCTGGAGATATTCAAGACCTGCTTGGACGCCTAACTGTGCAACGTGGTGTAGAGAAACTGCTTTGGCAGGGGGGTTGGACCCAATGATCTCTAGAGGACCCTTCCAACCCCTACAATTCTGTGATTCTGTGATTAATTCAGACAATGATCACTAAGAAGGCTAATGATCAGTTTCTGTCCTCCTAAAATGTTCTTCGAAACAGATTTTCTACCCTAAGATTTGAAAAATGTTTTAAACTGCTGTTTTAATGTAAATTGCATTGGTGACTTTAGAATCCATAAACTCTTATACTGATCTAGTCTAATACTGATAATCATTCTTGTAAGCTTTGCTTCTCATGCAACATGCAGCACTACTTACCTAATATTTTGGGTAGGGTAAAATTATATTATCTGCTAATTCAGACAGGTACATAGTTCTAATATGCAACTTAATATATTACTGCTGCTAGACAATGTTTAAAAGTTATACTTAAGAATGGGGAAGCAACAATGCAGAGGGGAGAATTATCCTCAGGTTTTGTGGAGTTGCTCTTCTGGCCCAATTAAACACAAATATTGAAGAATAAAAGTCACAGTGTCACTATTCCTCAGTTCTGCCTGTAGTTGCTAAATACAGCTGCTATGTGTAAGGTTGTGCTGACGGCCCGCTCCTATGATTTTAAACTGGGAATTGGTGGATTTCCTTTGAGGAGAAGAGTTGAGTGCAGAGGAGAAATCCATCCTGCTGCCCTTCCTACAAAGTTTTTGTTGTATGAATGAGCGTATTTCATTAGCTGTGAATGGGTAGATTCTTTACAGTTTTGCTGTTGTGGTTTTGCCTAGCAGAGCAGACAGCCTCGTGAGAACTGCATCTGGCACCCAGAGGAATTACAGGGGAAGAGTTGAAGCTTATGGGAAGGAGCTTTCCCATTCAACAGTCATCTGCACATTTATTTTTGGATAGTAGGTAATAAGTTTAGAAAGGAAATTGTCAACTCCATTGTCAGCAGGTTTCTATTTGCAACTGTCTTTTGTTCTTTTTTTTCTTCTTTTTTTAAGTCCTGACTTGGCAGAGGTCACTTTCATCCATTTCTTCCCTGCCCTGAAAACTGAATATTGCAAGCTCAGCAGCTTATCTTTCCTTAAGTTTTTTTTCAATCAATAAACTACACCCAACTGTTACCTTTATACTGTTCATTTGGGTGGTCCAGAGGGAACACTTAGCAGACGTACAAGTTGTGCAGGGGGGCCTTTCTGACATGGTAGAAATGTAGGGTTTGTAATACTGAGTGTGAGTGTCACAAAGAAAATCTTTAGCTGCCGAGCCCATGCTATAGCAGATGGTGAGGGTAAGCTCTTAATGCAGTTTCTAAGAGGTATTAATAGTAATGCCCAAATCCAAACTAAAATATCCCTGTATGTTTCATGCAGCCTTTTTCTTAAGAGGAAGAACCGAGGTGTATGGGGAAAATGATTACTTGTATTGAAGGGCTGTATTGGAATTAGCCTGCTCAGTTTTAGAAACTGCTGCTATCAGGTGGCTGACTAGAAAGAGATGGAAATGAATGATTTGCATTCAGGATGAGGTCTGTGTAGGCTATTTTGTGATACCAATTCAAAACTACTAGAATTTGTTTTCATTCAAGTCAATTCAAGCTCATTTTATGCTCCACAGTGCATTGGCAAATGCAGTGCTTTGAATCTGCAAAGTAGAAACTCTTGTAAGTAATGAAGTTGTAACTGTTAGCTGTAATAAATGTCATTTTAATCAAGGGTGTCCTGTATGGTGAAGGGATATCTCCATTTCCTTGTCTTCATGGTTATAGTGTATCTGAGACTTTCTAAAACAGTGAACGGGCTATCAGACAGTAATTGATGTTAAAATAGTTGTTGATATTCACACACTGTGGAGAGAAGTTTCACATTACTAGTGTAGTCAGGCATTGGAATGCACTGCCCAGGGAGGTGGTGGAGTCACTGACCATGGGAGTGTTCAAGAAACGTCTGGATGTTGTGTTGATGAATATGATTTAGCTGGGAAGTATTGGTAATGGTTGGATTAGATGATCTTCTAGGTATTTTCCAGTCTTGATAATTCTGTGATTCTGTGTTAAACTGTTTTAACCCTTGCTATTAGCAAATTAGATAATGTAGCCTTCCTCTCTACTCCTCACCCCAAGTAATGGATTTTGATCTGGCAGCATTATGCTGTTTTCATGTGCACCCTATGGAGGTGGAGGTCACGATCTCTTCCGTAATACAACCGAGAAAAATGAAACACAGGGGAGAAGTGAAGACATAGGTCACACTACTGGCTATTGGCAAGACTGAAATTAAAATAGCAGCATCCCAAGCCCTTGTTGGATGCTTTTGTAATTAGGCATATCCTCTACTGTGAAAGACCTTAGCATTGTATCCCCCAATTCAGCTTCAAATTTGGCTGAGTATCCTGCAACCATTCAATCTTCATGCTTTTTTCCTACCTAGTAGCATACCTACTTTTGAAGGCATCGAAGTGGGAATAATTTCTTTATAGTAATTACACTATTGGGCCCATGCCAACCTCATGAAGTTCAGCAAGGCCAAATGCAAAGTCCTGTATGTAGTTAAGGCAGTCTCAGATACAGTCTGGGTGGAGAATGGCTTGAGAGCAGCTCTGAGGAGAGGGATTTGGGAGTGGCAGTTTTTGAAAGATTCAGTGTTAGTTGGCAGCTTGTGCTTGCAGCCCAGAAGGCCAGCTGTACCCTGGGCTGTATCAAGAGAAGCGTGACCAGCAGGTCAAGGGAGCTGATTCTGTCTCTCTGTGCTCTTGCAAGACCTTGAGTGTTGTGTCTGCTTCTGGAGCCCCCAACACAAAAAGGACATGGAGCTGTTGGAGCAGGTCCAGAGGAGGGCCACGAAGATTATCAGAGGGCTGGAGCACCTCCCCTACAAGGACAGTCTGAGAGAGCTGGGGCTCTTCAGCCTGGATAAGAGAAGGCTTCAGGGGGACCTTATAAGTGGCCTGCCAGTATCTGAAGGGGCCTACAGAAAAGCTGGGGAGGGACTTTTTATAAGGGCATGTAGCTGCAGGAGGAGGGGAAATGGCTTTAAACTGGAAGAGGGTATTAGGAAGAAATTCTTTACTGTGAGAGTGGTGAGACACTGAAAAGTTGTCCTGTGAGGCTGTGAATGCCCCCTCCCTGGAAGCACGCAAGGCCAGGCTGGATGGGGCTGTGAGCAACCTGGTCTAGAGGGAGGTGTCCCTGCCTATAGCAGTTGTTGGGACTAGGTGATCTCAAACACTGCTTCCAACCCAAACCATTCTATGATTCTATGATTATTGATGTAAGAAAGTAAAATAAAAATCTTATTCACAATTATACGGTTGAGTTTCCTTATCTGACTTGTATTATTGTAACTGTTCTGTTGAAATGTGGACTGCTAAAGGAGCAACTAAAACATGCTTTTGTGGCATGGGGAAAATGGAAGGGGAGTTGCATCTCAACATACCCTTATATAAGTGGATTGTGTGTGTTTTAAGGGGCAGGACTCCAGTTGTGCATACCCAGTTTCAAGACCAGTTGCTGGCTATTATTCAAAGAGGTTTTACTTTTAATAGTCTTTTCTCAAATTTGTTTATATTTTGAAGGGAGTTCTTTGTTTCGTGTGGCACTAAGTGGTTTTCTTATGTAAGAGACTTTCTTTTACAATTTAAACTGTTTTGTTTGTGTTCTCTAAGCATCTCAGATACTTGTTCTACCTTCACTTGTAAAGGTCATAAGGAGAGTTCACCTGAATCATACTCTGCAAAGCAAGCTTTTTCTTTTTTAATCTGAATATGAACATTACATTTAGTAGATGCTAAAGAAAATTTTCAAGGGCTCATGAGCATTCCTGAGCTAGGATAATTCAGGAGATCCTGAGGCTTGTTCTGCAGATGTTCTTCAATCAATGTAGCTGTTGCTTTGAAGACTCTTATTTGTGGAAGGGATGATGCATATACCATTGAGTGTCTGTAAAGAACTTCTATAGATCTAACATGTTTTTAAAGCTGCCTATTTTCCTTTTTGTGAATAAAGGTTGGAACTCTAACTGTCCCTCGAAGGCATTGACATATTTTCAAAGTAGATATGAAGATCTTCTTCTGAGAGCCTGCATTAATATGAAACTGAGTATGTGTCCTCTGGAAAAATGTTAGTATTTAGAAGGTGAAATTGTTGGTCAATGCTGAAGAAAGAGGACCTGAGTGCAGGAGAGCAATAGCTGGTAGCAGAGATGAAAATGTTGGCTCAAAGCAGCTGGTTCACTTTATAGCTGGATGGGCTGTATTACAGGGCAAAATGGATTTGAGCCACAGTTATCTCCCTCAGGCTGCATGAAACTCCTGATTCTTGCCATCAGCTTATAACGCCAACTTGCAATTTCTGTGCAGGAGTATGAAATGTTCTTTTGGGAACCAGCTAATGTATGTATCTGTGCAATGTTTTATTATTTATTTATATTTACTATATAAATTTATATATTGTATATTTATATGCATTATCTCTGTAGTCTTGGAAGTCTTTATTGATTTCAAGTGTCTCAAAAGAGAGACACTGAAAAAATTCCCCTGAACTTTGACCAATATATGGCCTTGCTGTTTGGTTCTCTGGTGAACCAAAACTGAATGGTAAATGCCTGCCTTCTGCAGTGAGCGGTAATACAGGGACCGATTGATGAAAAGTCTGTGTACAGCATGCTTTCATTTGTTCTGAAGATAACTGAATGCACAGTTCTGACTACAGAACTCAAATAACTGTTTTGTTGTGTGCCTGCTGCTTGCTGACAGGCCAAGGTTTCAGTGGAGTTGAGATGCAGGCCGCAGCTGAGTAAGCCAGTAATAAGGCAGTGCAGGCAAACAGGAAGTATCAGTGTATTGGTGGCTCAGCAGTGGAAACTCCAGGTTGTATGTCATCTGGTACATCAGCTGCTCATCTGAGATGGACCAGCCTGTGCGGTGTGGTTGTGGTTATGTCATCCCTCTGGAAGGCTGAAATCTTGCATGTGTTGCTTAAGTATATGTTGTAGGATATAAAAGGTATCCTTACTGTATCTGGTAAAAGCATACTTTGTTGTTTGTTTTTTTTGCTGTTTACTTAGGTTTTGTATGCTACATTGCTTACCCACAGCTCAAGTCTCCTGCGACCCACAGCTGGACAGTGAAGGTATAGGAAGCCACCAGCTGACTGTGGCTGAACTCACGGGTTCTGGGAAGTATGAGAAGCTGAAAGATGTTCAGATAACTGAGTTATCTGTAATTGGCTGACCAAGTATTATAAGTGAAGGATCTGCCATCAAATTCCAGAAGTTCACTATTTATTTCTATGGGAAAAGGGTATAAAATCATGTCTGTAGCATCTGAAGTTGACTTTTTGCAATAAACAATTGCCTTCGGAAGTAAGTTTATAAGTATTTCCTTAAGTGTGTTTTTACTAGCTCTGATAGCTTTGAAAGTTTAAACGATTGCCTTTTACCCAGATTGCACAGAACACAGTATCCAAATCCCCAGTGAGTGAATGTTCTCAAGTGTAAGATGCATTTCTGAAGCTTCAGGAGACATCCTAGTGCTTAGATGTAAATTCTAAATGAGTCTCGGAGTTGCATAAATCTACTAAAATTTAATGCCTTAGTCTAAATATTGTAGAGCTCTTGAAAAGTATTTTTGTCTACAGAGAAGTCCATATATGGACTATCAAGGTGATATCACACACAGTTATTCTATGAGGCCTAGGAATCTGAAGTAGCCTAATCAGTGGCTGTTAAGGAATAGAGTATAAAGGTAGTCAGAATGCATCTGTTTTACTTGTCCCAGCATCCTCTTTATAAGAACTGCAGAAGTAATTTGCAGCTGATAATTGTGAATATTAAAGACAACCCCAAATTGTAGAGGCCTCAACTCTTGTGCTGCCTGAAGTGGACCTAAACCATCATAGTAGTCCCATGTGCTTGAGAAGTGGATCGAGTGCTGTCCTGGGCTTATGAACACAGCAGGCTTCTTTCTGGACTTAGCTGAGGTAAAGTTCTTAGTGTTTCTGTGGAGGAGCCAGTAGGTGTTTTCATCTAGAGTAGCAAATACCTCTGCTAATGACAATGTAGAAATTACATACTTGCATGTCATTTAAGTGGCCTAAGTAGAGATCATCTTCAGAGAGAGGCTCATTCAGTTCATTTAGGAGAGTAGTTGGGGGAGTTTGCAGAGCATGCTGTCTGTAGGATTACTCAGCGATGAGTGCGTTCACCCTGGAAGTGGGATATCAGCTCTTCCTAGCATGAAGGGAACACACTGATCTCACATGGCAGGGGACATTCACGGTGCCAAGAAAACAGCAACATTTGCTCTTAAAACAAGAAATGGAACTGCCAGGGAGTACGAGCAGAGCTGTGTCCTGTGTGGCACCAAGGGCCTTCCGTTGAGAAGGGAGGAGGTTCCAGCAGCCACTCTGGTGCAGCAGGTGTTATTTATTCTTTGTGTTAAGAGTGACGAAATAACGTGTGAGCCATGTGGAGCATAACGCTTCTGGAAGCTCCAGCTATTTCTGTCACTAAAGATGAGCTAATTACAGATTGACGTGAAGGTATTGCCAATGTCTAACTCCAGTTTTGTTCACTTTGAATAACATGGGCTTATTAAGGTGTTGACATTTAAATGTGTATTCTCTTAACCATTACTTTTTGGAGGTAAACTAAGATTTCAAGCAATGTTTCTGATCGTTTCTTTTTTCCCTGGGGAAAGATATGTCAAACATTGAGTTCTGTTAATTGCCATTTTTTTCTGTAGATTTCTTGTACTCTGTTTGATTTCTTGTAATTAGCTACCCTGCATTCTGGCTTCTATGTCTTTCTCTTTCATGATTCTTAGTGAGTTTCTTCTCCTTTTTCATGACTTGATTAATACTTGGCTAATAGCAATTTCCTCAGTAGTGAAGCTTCCTGTCCTTGCCGTGGTCAAGACTGAAGTTACACCTCACTAAGCATTTTCCACTTTGAAGTGGTACTTGACTTAGCACATCTCTGTTCTGGAACGCTGCCATCTGGGGAAGCTTGTCACTTCCCACTGTGTTTAGGGCAGATCTTTATTCTTTAATTTTAGAAGCAAACTGAATGCTACCTCAATGATCTGGCATCAAAGAAATTAGTGGCATGGGCGCATCTGGCATTACCTGGTCAAGCTTCAGTGTGTTGGCTTAGATATAGTAGGGGTTGCCACCAAAGTAGGTCTTCAGATCTCTTCAGGTACCTGCTCACCAGTCACCAGTAGTGTTGTTGATCAGGATGACTTCTTCAGATGCCTATTTTGGGGAGGGGAGTGGAACCCAAACATTTCTGTTGTTGGTTTTGGATTGCATACAACTAGCTATGTGTGAATTGCAAAGTTCGCTATAGCACTTCTCATGGAAATCCTAAAGGAGCTATTTGTGTGTGCTATGACTCGAGCTGGAATTCTTTTGTGTAGCCTCCTGCGGAAGCTGAGGGTGTCACACCAGCAGTCTTTTCCAAGATGTTACTGTGCTGGGAAACAAACCGCAGCCAGTTGTGTTCTTGCATTATAGGGTAAGGTTGTCTTTCAGTTTTATTTGCAGGATGCTTCCAGGAGCTGAGAAGGGGAGCTAAGAAAAGCAAATCTGTCACATGGGATTCAATTAATTCTTTATATATGGCTCTTCACTTTGATTTTCCAACTCAAGATTTTTCTAAGAAATGTTTTCAGTATTATTGTTAATGTGTAACACAGTGCTGAATCTTTAGAAGGATACATTATAGTTAGTTGCATTTTTACAGGCACTAAAATGGGAGTGATTCAGTGCTGAAACAAGCTCCCCCAGAGGTAATTAACTTCAAGCTTAACTGGACAAGACCTTGAGCAACTTGAGGCTTTGTAATTACCGTTGCTGTGAGCTGGAGGCTGGACTGGAAGACATGCAGAGGTCACAGGCAACCAAAGTTTCCCTGTGGTTCTTTGATGTGAGCAGCACTAGCAGTTGTTAGCTGTACATGAAGACTTGGAGATTGGTACCTCAACAGGGGATTCTTAAGAGCTGCCTAGTGTGATGGTTCTGCCTTGTTATCTGATGTGCTGCTGGCTGTTGGCTTGCTTTACAGTTTTTGAGACACACTGAGTTACTCTGAGTCATTAATTTGACAGGCTGCTGCAGCAAGTGTTCATACCAGGAGCTGATCAAAGTGCACAGATAGCTGGTGCCCAGCTGGAAGCCCTCAGTGGCTGGTATGATCACATTCTGCAGGTGTGCAGTGACTAGTTGTGGCCTTCTTTTGCAGGCAGAAGGGGCTTTTACAAGCCTTGTGCAGGTACCTCATATCCCACAGCGTGTCCAGGGATGAGACCAGCGCTGCCAGAAAGACGGACAGTGCACAGCTGACACCACCAGGGTTACTGCTTCAGAGCTAATTAGTCGTTGGGGTGTGACAGCTCTCTGGAATCAATGGCATGTCCTCCTGCAGAGTGTTGGCTGTGGCATAAATAAAGGGAACTGAGGAAGGTTGACACTCTTCTCATGGGCATTCAGTTGGTCAGCTAACTTCTTGTTTCTTGTGCACCTTTATAAAATACGTAGGTATATAAAAAGGACAGAGACCTCACCAAAAGTGCTGAGCACAGCAGTTGTATCAGCTTCAGAGTCTTTCTACTAGAAATACAGCAGTATCTTTGGGTATTAAGTAACAGATGCTTGATGAAACTCAGAAAAAACACAACACGGTAATTACTTGAAGGATTTAGTGGCACTCCCATTTGGTTCTATCTGTGAAGTCAGTGGCATGTCTTACTGTGAAGAAATACTTATGTACAGCTTTAAAGAACCCATACTTTAAAATGCAACATTATCTGCAAAATGTAAAATGATCTGCAAAACCGAGCTGTATTAATTGGCTTCAACAAGCATTGAATGTGAATGCAGAAAATGCTGTTGAATGCTTAAATTGCAGTATTTGCATAAATATTTTCAGGTGCTGCAGTTCTGCAGTTAGAATTGAAAAGGTACCGATTTGTGAGGCTTGGATTCATAACGAGTGCCAGTGGATGAAAGAGTAGAGACTGAAGTAAAATGGATTGGATTTTGTTCTCTTTATACTGTCTAAAATACAGCTTGCTTTTCTTTTTTCTGTATTATTCACTTAAATATATATATATATATATGTATATATATATAATGGAATTAATGACTGTTTTAACATGTGAAAACCTCACTGAGGTCTGTCAACATTAAGAATTTGCACAACACTAATTTTGGTAAAGTTTAAATGTAATTTAATTCTAGACTTGGTAGGCCTCAACACAACACCTTCGTTAGATTGAGTGAAGTAGTTCTCTAGCTTGCAAATTAAGCTCTAATCCTAGAGGTTGCATGAGTAAATTAAACAGATTGTGATTGTACAGAATGACAAGATGCTGGTTTTTTTGTAATACCCAGTCTGTTAACAGGGGCTTGATGCTTCAAGGTTTTATATGCAGATCTTATGGAGTCACTACAGGTACAGATTCACCAAGATAACCCAGTTGGTGCTTTTGCTGCTGGATGGAATAGAAAGCGATGGCATGAACCCCTTTCTGTTACACACTGTTCTTCTGAGCTTTGAATCAAGGTGCTGTGCCCAAAACAAATCCTTTATCAGTTGCAGTATAAGGTGAAAGTAACTTCTGTTACACCTGCAACATGGTTTGGTGCAGTATCGTGGCTAATTCAAGGTTCCCTTTTCCTCGTCTGGCAAGTTGTGATTAATTTATATAACTCTGTAGGTTCTGGGGAAGGAAACCTTGCTTTACATCCAAGGAGGGGGCTAGAAAGTGATTAATTTTCCAGGTGGATATCAGAATGGTGAGAAGTCGATCTTATTATGTACTTCTGAAGAAATGGTTGTGTAGAGGAACAGAATTATGTTTTGACTTGTGAAAATTACATCACCGTTCTTTGCCAAAGGTTATGAAGCTTCCCAAGCGAGTAGCTGTCAGTTTGGCTAATTATTTTGACTCTATCTGAACGAAACTGAAAGCTTTTTGATGAGAAAATCCCATGAAGATTAATGGATTCTGTCAGTTGTTGTAAACCAGCTGAGAAGTGTGACATAGATGATGCTGATACTTAGGTGTCAACAGATACTGATGCAGCACAAGATGTGCATTCTGGATAAGCCAGCTGTTTTGGCAAGTAGTGTTGATGAAGGTGAAGTAACACTCGTTAGAGCAGTTAAGGAAAGCCTAATATGGAGCCTGTTGCTCAAGGTGGATATTAGGAAAAAATTCTTCTCTGAAAGAGTAATCAGGTGCTGGAATGGGCTGCTCAGGGAGATGGGGGAGTCACCATCCCTGGAGGTGTTCAAGAAACATATAGATAGTATACAAAGGGACATGGTTTAGTGAGAAATATTGGTGGTATGTGGATGGTTAGACTGAATGATCTTGGAGGTCTGTTATAGTCTTGGCAATTATATGATTCAGACCAGATACCATCTTCCAGGAGAGTTCTGGGAACTGAAGTAGATACATGAAAACATCAGCTTACTGTCCCTTAGATGGAAAGTAATAAACCACTTTGATTTACAGGGAAAGTAGGAAGCAATATTACTGTGACATTTTGTTGAGCAGGCTAAGAAACTAGGTGCATACATTATAAGACTCATCCCTAATCTAAGAAGGATGTATGTAGTAGTATGCACGTGACAGTCAAGAGTAATCAAAGCAGAGATTGATATTTCTGCTATTAATTTTTTGTTGTTACAAGACCAACTTAATATTAATTCTACCAAAAGAGTAGAGTAAATGCTATGACGGAATAGTTAGAAAAGCATTTGCAGCATGGAGAGTCAAGTAAGGAACCACTGGCACTCTCTCCTGGTATTAGAACTTGGAGGGATGGTCAACTAAAACTAGCAGGTGGAAATCCTTTTAAATCAGAGGAGCTGGTTCTTCACAAAGTACAGAAGTGAACCGTGAAATATAGTCCTGTACACTACTGCAATGCCCAGAAATTCACATGGATTCAAAGAGTGGTGAGAAATTCATTAAGGAAAAACATGCTGGATAAGGAGGGCTTTGAGCTTCAGCCTGCCTTGCTGTGATGGTACATTCCCCCTGGTGTACTGTTGTACTGTTGTATTATTTCGTACGCCTCTGCTACTGTTAGAATGTAGATTCTGGGCTAGATAGCCTCTGACCTGTTACATTACAGAAACAGTAACTTCTCATCCTTATGAACTGGCTACAAAATAAGTACTCCTCTTCAGAGGCTCCAATTTTCATTCCCTCCTAACTCTCTTACAGTAAAACACAAGTTATATAAATGCTAGAAAATAAGTTCAGTAACACTCCCAAGCACGGAAGGAATCTGGTGTAGAATAATCTTAATCTTTTAATAAAATCTCTCAATTTAAAAACAGGGTTATTTCACTTTGGCAGCTGGGAAGGATTCTTGTCCTTACGCATTTTCAAGTCATGTCTAAGAATGTTCAGATGCTTGTTGGCATAGGGCAGAATCATGCCAGAGACCAGTTTAACAATTAAGCAATATAAACAGTTGCATTCCAATACCTAGGAGAGTTTCCAGGCACTGCAATTTATAGTTCCAGCTTGAATATTGCATTTCTATTCAGTTTGAAGTACTGAACAGAAAAATTCAGTAGCACAGTAGGGCTGCTGTGTGACAGCCATATTTACTGGTCTGCCTCTTACAGGCAAATTCTTTTTGCTGATTTTATGATCAAGAACAAAATGTTCCATTAGATTCCTAAGCCATCTAAATCTTGGAGTGCGGGGGGCGATAGCACAGAAGTAATTTGGGGTCATTTGAACTTGCCTGCCTTACTACCAGGAAAATCATCGTACTTGCTGCCTAGAATGAGAAACAAATGTAAGAATTACTTTCCTAAAAGATGAAATGTAAAATCTGTGTGCTTTACCTTAGAAGTAACCACTTGTTTTCTTTTCTAGACGATGTCTTCAGCTGTTGTTCAAATATATGCAGCAGATCGCAATGCCATGTGGTCAAAGAAATGCTGTGGTGTAGCTTGCCTTGTAAAGGACAATCCACAGAGGTCATATTTTATCAGAATATATGACATTAAGGTAAGTTTTTCCTTTTCACTTTGTTGTATTCATTCTCCATTTTGAATTGAATTATTTTCAGTGATTGCAGTTGCACACTTGTACAGAAATCCTCAAATAAATAGCTGTGCGCTGAGCAGTGCACTGACTGCTTATTAATAGGCTGCACAGCTTTCTTATATTCTAAATTTGAATTATTTCATAGATATTAGTTCTTACTGATCAAATAAAGATCAGATACGGTTTTCTTACAACTTGCAGAAGTAGTTCTCTACTAATTGGATTTGTGAGACTAGTGAAAATGAGTGTAGTGTCGCTGATACTGATAGCTGTGATAAGTTCAGCAGGTATTAGTACTTGTAGTAATTGGAACTTGAAGTACTTGGCTTGTAGTAACAACATAGATGCTGTGTTTCATAGGGATGAAAACAAGAATCATTTTTTATGGTGAATGTGTTTGTACGTATGAAAACTTCAGAGTAAATATACTTATTTCATATAATTTCTTTCCCACAATATGTAGTTTCATACTGGAGACCTCTGTCCTATTCTGTTATTTCGCTCAGGACAATGGGAGCTGGGAGCTTAAGTGTTCCAAGATGCATTTCCTTAATAAAATAATAGCACTGTAAAGCATATCCTACTGACTTTAACCATGGAAGCTTCTGATTCCTCCTTTAGCTAAGAGCAGCTCAGTACCTGTCAGCATCCACTTTGTGAAGTCACAGATATATTCAGGAAAGCCAATTGGTGGTTGCATTTGTGATTTGATCACTTTGTTATTAGACTTGGTGAGAAACCTGTCACTTGGGTGCTGAACCATAATGCCATTTAAATATCTGGAAGATTTTTGCTCCCTTGAAATTGATGGTTGAAATTAACTCCCTTGAAATTAACCATTTTTAGGTCAATCTTGAGAAGATAACACTGATGGAGCTCTCCTTTATTTTTACTATTAACACTATCTTTCACTGCTATCACTGGTCAGAGCTAATGCTACCAGTATAACCATAGCAGGATTATGAAACTTGAAATATGTTTTTTAAAATATGCAGGAATTAGAACAGAAGGTAGAGTGATGAAACAGTCTAATTTCTCCACATGTTCCAATATACTTGGGCTGAGCTCATTCTTGGGTAAATGGCAAATGCTTAACAATATTCAGCTTCAAACTCTTGATAGGTTCTATTATGAAAGAAGCTAAACTACAGTTTGTCTCCAAGTGTTCTATACTTACAATGCTTTGTCTATTTTTTTCCAGGATGGGAAATTATTGTGGGAGCAGGAGCTGTACAATAACTTTGTATATAATAGTCCTAGAGGATATTTTCATACCTTCGCTGGAGATGTGAGTCTCAGCATCTTTGAATACCTACCTTACAATGCCTTTTATTTGAATGGTTGCTTCTTGTAATATAATCAAGATTTCCATTTCATTCTGTGAACTCTTTTAGTGTAATATCACTTTTCCTTTTATATTTACTTATCAAAAGAGCTTTGGATTTCAGCTAGAAAAATCAATCCATTAGAGAAGGGCATTTTACATTTCTCTTTTTTTTATTTCAACTCTCATTAATAGAATAGTGAAATTGTTTTGACTTGGGTGATATTTCACAATCATCATTTATTTCTTAAAATAAATTTTCCTTCCCTCACATTTGATTCCAAGCTACAGGATTTTCCTCACATTTGTTAGAGTATGAGCTGTAGAAATCTGACTAGGAAACTGACTTTATTAAGTTAGATTATGTTTCACAGTAAGATGTATTTTTCCAGATTTACAATGGTGATTTCTTTTTCTGATTATATCTTCAGAAGTGTAAGAAGGCATGTAAGAGGAAAGCCTTTGTAACACTTTCTTAGTCACGGGTGGGGGGATATGTATTTTTTTTTCAGGCATGTCAAGTTGGTCTTAACTTTGCTAACGAAGAAGAGGCTAAACTGTTCCGCAAAACAGTAACAGATTTACTTGGACGACGGCAGAGGAAATCTGGTAAATATTCAGATTAATCTTGAATTTGGGACTGTTTCTGTTGTTCTGAGGGGAGGCAAGAAGTTATTTGTGTCTGAAAATGACTGGAAGGTTTTGCTGCTATATTTATATTTAGAAGTAATTGCATTACAAAAGTGTACTTCATCTCTGTTGTGCAAAAATATCTCCTCTGAAATAGCTTGATGCTCCTTGCTGTAAGTTTCCTAGTAAGCTGAGACTCAAAGGACGTGGTGTTTGAACATACAGAACAGAAAGAAGCAGAAAGGGTAACCTATCAGTGGGAAAACAAGAAATCTTCCTGTAAGCAATTTTCACGTTTGAATAAACCCTAGTTTAGCTCTGGGCTGTTTACAGTGAATTTGTTTAAATTCAGCCCAATTGGATTGTAACAAAGATTTTTACCATCTGGTATATTAAGTAGTTTGTGTAAATGAATTATTGGCATTGATCCAGTGCTCAGCAGAGAAATATCTTTTATTCAATACTAATGATCTTGACAGAGGCCAAGTACGTAAGACATAATGTACCTATACTACTGTCCTTAGCAGCACCAGACTGTCAGAAGTACAGCGTGCATTTTTCCAGCTTCAGAATGCCTTAGGAAAATAATCGGTGTTTCAGAGGTAGTTCAGGCTTCCTCCAGATCTTCTCTTGGTCCTTTTCCATTGAACTCATAAACAACTCGCTTGTCTGACGTTCATATGACCATGAAGAGTAGGATGATAAAAACACAGGTTGGATGCACATGGGTGTGATCAGGGTTGAAACTTGTCTCAGCTACAAGATAGTTTTTGTTGTCTGTTTTGGGATTGAATTGTACTAGCAGTACAGCATAGAAAGGGAGTGTAGTAAAGAGAAAGGCATCATAGTAAAGGGAGGAATTCCTTGGAATACCATCCTTGCAAGTATTTCATTCACGTGAAGTGGCGCAGGCACAGAGCATTTGTTCCAAACCTTGGTTGGCTTGTTTAAGACCATCTCTGCTTAGAATATGTTCATGGGATTTCTCAAGAAGTGGCATTAGTGGGTGACATTACTGGAGTAAAAGTAATCATATTAGTTTTCGTCTCATATTCTTGAAATCTCATGCTATTACACTTCTAAAACACAGTGCTGCAGTGCACCTGTGACCTGGGAGAAGGCAAATACATATTTGCATTCTTGGCCACAGTGGTTTGTTTCAAAACAGTGGTTCAGTCAAACCTCCTGTTCACAAGAGGTTCTGCATGGAGTTGTTTGTGTTTCGTCTTTGTGCAAATAGTGTTGGTTTGTTGCTCAAGTTCATACCGTAGGATGAGATTACTCCATGCACTCTTTAATATTTCTTAAAAGGAAAATAACTTTATCCCCAAAAAATGTATAACTTGAAGGCAACTTTAATTTAAAAATATATGTATAACAATTGATTTTCTTTTAGCTAAGCCATGAGATGGAGTTCTGTGTTTGTCATTGATAGGATGATATCCAATTGTGCTTCTGTAATAACAGGCTTTGCATTTGCCCAAATCAAAACTGATTTGTCGTTGGAGTGTATGTATATATTAGGCTTATCATCATCTTTTTAATATCAGACTGATCAATTAAGTTCTCAGCCTTAGATTAGGAAGAAATTACAGTAATTAGTTAATTTCTCTAGTAAGCTTACTTAAATGAGTCTCTCCCTTTACTACTTCAACAGACCCCAAATGATAGGGTGAGCAGTGTTTCCCCTCTCTGTGAGCGCAGTACATTCATACTTCTGGTATACCTTAATGTTAATACTATTAATTTTATATTTATCATATTTATATTAATCTTGCCTTATAAATGCCAAGGTACGTAAACACACAAGTATCCTCTCCACATACTGAGAGAACTTAGCCTGATTGCTAACTGCCTTTCAAAAACAGGTTTCAATTTTTTGCCTAATTCTTAGGGGCAACTTGTAGCTCATAAAGCAGGTTTCAGTTTTTGTCTAATTTTTACAAGCTTGTAGCTCATGGCTGGGAGCTCTTTTCCAGCCTTCTGAAAGCAACTGTTCCTCCAACAAGCTTTTAGCTCATGATGCCCCTCCTAGTGCACTTTAAGCTGGATGCAAACAGGTTTTTGGTTTGTTTGCTTATTTTTTACATGCAGATGAGAGCATTTTCATAGACATGGGCAGCTGGTGAAGTTGATCAGTAGATATACCTATGTCTTCAGTCAGACCTCTGGTCAGGTCATCAGCACTTTGGAAGAGGAGTTCTTATTTTCTAGCCTGAAGTGGAAACCACAGAAAAACAAATCTAGTATATTTTGGCCGCAGATTATTCTTATCTATACCCAGCAAAAATTGCAGGAAGTGTTTAAAATGTCTTGTTTTGTTCTCCACTGTTTTATCTCTTGAACTTTTTCTCCTCATGAAAGCTGTAATAATTCCCGTGATTTGGCACAAAGCCACTCAACATTTCCTATGAATGCCTACTTTTGCCAGTTTCCCATTTTTTGCTAGATGACTTGTTATCAACCCCATGCTTTCCTTTTCTGTTGTTGATACTTCTTGGATAGGACTGTAGTTATGCTCCAGAAGTTGAGCAGGCTTTTTCAAGTTCCAGCACAAATGGTTTCTTTGCCTGCATATTCAAGGAAGAGAATGTGTCTGGAAAACACCAGGGGTTAGCAGCATTTCTGAAACCTGTGAAGAGGGATCTGTTATAAATTCATTTTAAGCTCCCAGAGGAGGCCCTACTGGATTCCAGACCTGAAAGGAATGTAGTGTCTTCCATATAGACCTATGTTTTTTGGAGACAAGGTGATAAACTGTCCAAAGTCTTCTGAATGTCTGTGCAGGTACACAAATAGCCTGACTGAAACTGTGTACTGGTTTCTGTTCAACTATGTACTAGTTTTTGTTCTAGACTGTGCTTTGGAGAAAGATTGCAGGGTTGGTAAATCCTGTTTGAAGTGGGTAGAAATGAATGCTAAGTGAGGAAAGGCTCCTTCAAAGGAGAATTTACTGTTACAGGCTGAGAGTGCTGAGGTATGAAATGCCTACAAATGCATCTTAAATTGTCAAGCCAAATTCTTCATGGTCTATGAAATGGTGTGGCTTTGCAATTAAAATAGCAGTGTAAGGATATTTGAGTTCTGTTCCATGTTGTTACTTTTTGGTAACAGAAGTGTTTTGCTCCTCTGTGTCCAAGTGTCTTCACACTAACAAAAATAATTATGAAATACATGTGCTTTTCTGGAATAACGTTCCTGTATCAAAATGTTTATTGTATTTCCACATAAAACAAAGAAAGTGGAAATCATAAAGCATAACACTTAAGTATATACGTATATGTACGTATGTATATCTTACTTTGCTGGGTTGTACTGAAGCAGCTTCTTTTTGAATACTTCGCCAGTTTGGAGTCACAGTGTATGAAACAAACATAGCAGCTATTTTCTACTTCACATCAACAGTCATGATTTAAAATGGGTTTTTATGGTTCTCTAATGCTTAACGTGTTTTTTCAACTGTCCAACAAGTAGGATCTAAAGATGTTTATAGGTTAAGCCTGAGTTCAAGATCACCGAAAGTGTCAGTGGAATGCAAAGTCTAGAATGTATTTGTGCTGTGATGTCTGTGAATAATAACTCTTTTTCTTTTTTGACAGAAAAAAGACGAGACCCACCCAATGGTAAGCTTTTTGCATGAACCACTGCCTTTTAATTTCTCCAGCTACTGTCATTTCTGGTTTGTACGTAGCTTTGTTTTCGACTTGTTCAGGATAGCTATGTGGTAGCAGAAGCAGTAAACTCATATTCTGGAGGTTGCTATATTTGTTTTGTTTCTGTTCTTTGGTATTTGTTTAGTTGTAGTTGGAAGATTTGTGGCTTTTTAGCTGGCATTTGTGAAGAATGTTTTTGGAGAGGATTATGTTTTCCTGTGAATAGGACAGAGGCCCTTTAGCTGAAGCTGTGAAGAAGGCTTTGTACCTTACATTTGCAGCTCGGTCTTCAGAATATACCTATAAAGGGTAACTATACAGAACTTAGCTGAAATTAAAAGGTCAGCTGTTTGTGTAAAGGTAGGAATGGTCATGACAGTTTTTATAAAATATCTGTAAAGCTTTAACTTCTGATTTTGACTGACTTTATAACGTAACTTTCTGGCAGTATGTCGTGTGTTTGTCAATGCTGATCTTTTTTCCATGAGAGAATATTTGAATGTATTTGCCTTGCATTTCACTGGTATGAAGAAACAGATTTCTTAGGACATCCTTATGAAATTCACAGATGAAATAAAAAGAATGTATCAGTTTGATCTCAAAATTTTACCGTCTTCTCTTAAGATCAAGTGAGAGATGCTCATCAGAGATTATTGGAGTCTTTGATCTAATTATGCTTTCAACCTGAAACTAAGAAGAGATTTCTCCCGTGGCATCTCAACTGGTGCCTGATAGGTTACTGTTTGAGCAGGGATATCACCAAGTAATCGTGTAGAGACCCAGAGCCCTCTAATGCCTGAGGAGATCTGATTTTTGGTCCTGTGTGGATCCAGGAGGTGAACTCATTGATCCTTGTGTATCTTTTCCAACTGGGGATTTTCTTTGATTCTATGAGCTAGACTTGGGTTTGTTCTAACCAAGACATCCAAACCTCTCAGTCCGTCACCAAAATAGATATTCTTGTATTATTGGAACTGCAGATGTACTGCATATGCCCCATGCAGAATACTTCTTAAACAGTGAACGTGCCTTTTTCTTGCATATTACATTTTGAGGAAGTTCAGTCAGTAATCAGTTTAGTCCAGGCACTTTTTTTCTGTGTCTCTTCTTTCCACAAAGACTGACTTGCTTAGTTTTGAAACAGTCGTACTAATACCGACCGGTGATTATCTAATAGCTGCTCTGAGCTATGAGAATGTTTTAATTGTTCACTGTCTTGAGCAACATGTTTTTCCTCACCTAAAAAGTTCTTTCCTGATATTAGCATAAGGGAAGACAAACAGTGGTGGTGATGATATAGTGCCACCTACCACAACAAATCTTTAGCCTTGGAGTCTCTACTCTGAAAGTAAATATATAATATATAATATATATATAATATTATATTATTTGAAAGATAGAATATTCACATGTTTGCTTGGTGTTTCAGGTTGGTAGTCACTATTCAAAGCTCTGAGCTTCTCTGTGTTTTAGCAGAGTGTTCTGCTGGGACATTCTCTGCTCTTTCATGATCTGCCTACCTTCCTTTTCTGATGCTGTGAAGTGCTCTAATGCCAGGCTTCTCAGCTGGCACTTCACTTGGTGTTCGTGGCCTCTGTAGTCTCAGGTGTGACATGCTGAGGACACAGCTCATAGCCTCAGTTGGTTCTGGCCTTCAGACAGCTCACTTAGCAATTGGACCAGATTACAACAGATATATATATCTGGAGGGGGGGAATGAAAACAGTTGTTATAAGGTCAGATTTTTTTTTCTAGATTTAAGACTTTTTTTCCTTTTTTTTTTTTTTTCTTTTTTCTTTTTTTCCCCTTTTAGAATTGCAGGATTAAAATCAAATTGGCATTAAGAGTTATGTAAAATGTATTAGCCTGTAATTTCCTGGGATTTATGTTCTACACATTTGTTATAGCTAGGTCTCTTCATGCACATAAAGAGGACTTACTGCGGTTGAACTGACCTCACAGTGAAGTTCTGGCTGAAATAAGCATTTGTCAGAGATGGGGTTTTGAGAGGATCTTTAAGAACCATGTGGAGCAATTTTGTTTCCGCTGTTAAGTAGTTTGCATTTATTGTAGGGCTGTCTACAGTCTGAGTCAGATGTCCGGAAAGGTTCTGAAATCAAAAGAATTTCTTAGAAATTCTATTTTAAAATGTTCTGTACTACATTTTCTGGAGCCCCCTCTGAAGATGTCACAGATGCTGATATCATTGGATGCCTGAGGCCACTGTACTGTCAAGTACTTCCTAATGATGAGCTCTATATGCCTCTCTCATCTTCACTTATTGAGCTATCTACACCTGACGGGGAAAGTGCATGTGTTTTGATGGGAAAAATTTTGTTGGATATAAATATGGCCGTTCTAGAAGAAAACAGTTCTTTCCAGAGTTCTTTTATCCCTCGTGGGAATCTAAAGTCTAAGGCTGATGGTAAGAATAACTTTCATCTGGAGGAATTTACTATGATCTCTGGTATGAATATTAATATCAGAGTTAGGTATCAGTCCTTAATTTTAGCTCGGCTTAGTAAAATGTCATGGATGCTGCTTCGTACTTGTTAGAACCAGTTCCATTTAGTTTTGAGCTTTACATAGATAAGGGTATGTTTTCTAGGGTTAAACAAGGACTAAGTGGAGAAGGATATAAAACATTTGTGAGCAGTGTTCAGTGCAAGTCTCTGTGTTTCTTCTTCAATGTCAGTATAGCCTTTGAAAAGCTCTAAATTACATTGTCTTGGTGAGGAGATTTGATATGGGTAAATAAAGTGAATATGAACTCCTCAGTATTTTTTTTCTTTTTGAATCAAAATAAAATTTAAACTCTTAATTTTTCAGTTTATCCTGCAGGTTTACTTAGCCTCACGTGAAGCTTTGGGTTGATAACATTTAACTGTTGGTCAAGTTAGTCCAAGCTTTAAGCGTAACTTTCACAACCAAGTTGTGCATAGTTGTGAGCGGTCAGTTAGAAGTTTTGCATTCTGTCCGAGGACAGCTGGCTACATCAGAGCCTCTCTCAAAGCATTTCCACAGAGCAGAAAAGGCTTGAGAAATCTTGTTCTGCATTTCACATGCAGTTTCAAAACCTTGTCCTCTAAACACTGCCAGAGGTACGTAGGAGTTGTCATATGCTTTTAAATGAGTTTTGTCTATCCCAGTATCTTGTTTCTGTTAGCGTGCTGTAGTCTGGCCAGTACTGGGTGCTTCCCTTTGAAGTGTTACACTGCAAGTGTCAAATAATGTATCTGTCATATTGTCTGCTTCTCTTTTCAGGCTGTGAAAGCAGCTCGTTGTTCTTTTCAGAATGACTGGGATAACTCTGTATTATTTATATAAGATATACTTACAAAAAAATAATATCAAGGTTCTGATTCTCTTAAATCTATGAGGTGTTTTTTATCAAGTGCCCAGTAAAGCTGGATGTGTGAATCGAATTCTCATTGACTAGCTAAGCATTACTAACCCAGACTGTGCTTTTCAAACTGGTCCTGGTTAAACTGCTCTTAAATAGACTTCCTTGGTTTCATCTGTGGAAGAATGAGTTACTTATTCTTTTAATAGATTTATTTGAAAATGCACATATATGCACATATGCACATATGTGAAAGAGAGGAATACATTGCCTTACAGTGTTTAAACACCACCATCACTTATGTAAGAAAAGTTACCTTCTGTCAAAACTAAAAGAAACTGTGTGGAAAATGCCCCAGGGATGTTTATATGCTGTTATTCCAAAAGTAACACAATACTGGAATGTTAAAACTGGCCATCTGAGTGTCTGTTTACTTTGTTTCTGGTGTTGCTTTTGCTGTCTTGAGCTTTGTTTCTCATCCGGGACTTTAATTATTTTACAAACCCATCAATGGATTCTGACATCCAGGACCCAGTCAGATGCATGTAACACATACAGCTGTGGCTGAAGTGCGAGCACTTAGCTGCACATATGCACAAAAATGTGATCTTAATTAGAAGTTAAATATGGTTTTATTGATACAGTAGTTAAGGTCCTGTTCTTTGTCTTCACAGGTCCAAATCTACCAATGGCGACTGTTGATATCAAAAACCCGGAAATTACAACTAACAGATTTTACACTCCACAAGTCAACAATATTTCATATACCAAAGAAAAGAAGAAAGGAAAAACTAAAAAGAGAAGATTGACAAAGGCAGATATTGGAACACCATCTAACTTCCAGTAAGGACTTATTTTGGGGGCTTTGTCAGATCTGCATGCGAATACTCAGGACGTCCATGTGTGACTGTTGTGTGTAACCTGAACTCAAGTAAATGCTAACTGGCATTTTGTGGGATTTAAAAGCAAGTTAACTTAGACACATGGGAGTTTATCTGCAATAAAACATAACTTACCGTCCTAAAGTATCTTGACGAAGCTGTATGAAGATGGCTTGCTTAAGTGCTCAGCTCAGAGTAGATTCCTCTTTCATTTAGCCTCAGTGGTTGACTCTTAAACTCATTATTCCTCCAGCTGTGCAGTCTTTGCTGTTCCGTGTCAAACAAAATACACACATAGGTCCTGACTTTCCATACTGCAGGAATGGCATAGCTGTGTTATATCTGACTTGGTAAGCTCGGGTATGTGGGCTCATACCCACATCTTGTGATGGAAGAATGCTGTGTGTATATGCTTTTTTAGGAACAGGTTGTTTTCTCCAGTATTTAATAGATACCTTTGTTCTTTTAGAATAGTTATCTGCTGTTTTAAGCTTCACTTTGAAAGTTGGTTTTGGTCAGCTTGCTAAGTTAACCATTGTTCTTCCTAAATTATAATTTAAGCCTCTGCCTTTTAAAATAAGTGCACTTATTTTGTGCATTTATTTGCCGTGCTAAAGCAACAGCACTTTGAAGATCTTGAGTTAGTTCAGGACTGATAGCTTGCACGAACTGTAGGAAAACCAGTGTATGGTTTATATGCCAAATGAACATCTTATTCTTTCAAACCATTATCCCTCATTGCTTCCACTGACATGCTTTCCCAGGATAAAATTCCATATAAGTAATGCCAGTATTAACAGTTACAGTAATGTTTTTGCTGTACTATTTAGTGGGCAGAAGCAAAAGGAGAGAGGCTGAAGTGCCTCCCAGTTCAGATTGTGTTTAAACAGTTGAGACCTGGACCATATTATTTCCTGACATGAGCGCTGAAGTGCTGCATCTGTTAATGTCACTACTGGAAAATGAAGAATGCAGAAGAGTGAGACAAAAGGAAACTTGAACAGTGATTGGTAGCTGGTCACTGTTGTAGCTGTACTGATGCAGACTTCAGCATATGCAGGCGGGATTGCAGTTAATGATTTGTATTAGTTTAACTTAGCTCTGATCAGGATTTGTGGAAGGGTGTGCAAGAGTGAAGACAAAATTTGATGCTTTTGTTTATGTTTGTTGGGTCCTGACAATGGTGGAGCACTTCATGCACATTCATGAAATACTAAAGCAGTCATAGAAAGGCTGAGAATAAGGTAAAATATTTAATGAAGTTAAATTGAATTGCTTCTGCTAGTGAGATGTGGACATGTAGTGTTTTGAGGTACAAGTAAAACAGTGAAATTATGCATAATGTTAGTGTAGCTTGATACCTACTCTTTAGGTATTTATAAACATCCCTTTTTCTCTTCTCCAAACTGAGCAGTTCCAAGTCTCTCAGCATTTCCTCATTAAGGGAGATGCTCCAGACTGCTAATATTTTGCAACAGACCAACTAGTGGAAGAATCTAGTTTTCCACTTGATAAAAGTGGAGAATAAAAGAAGCTTTATTCTCTTCTCAAATAGGGTGCTATAGAGTAAAAAATAGTGTCTCAAGAGGCTGAAGGTAGAATCTAGTAGTAATGCAGTTACCTGTGTGTCCTGTTTATCTTCGATTACAAGGTCCTTTTTACTCCAATTAAGTGGACTTTTCTGCTTTCTTTTTTCAGACACATTGGACATGTTGGTTGGGATCCAAACACAGGTTTTGATGTAAGTAATCTTAGTATGTTGTTCAAGCTACTGAATGACGGAAGGCTGTCGAGGCTTTGTAATACAGGTTGTGAAGATTGGCATCAAATGAGTTGACCACATCAAAATAATTACTAATTGTGCAATTCCATAATAAGTCACTCCAAAATAATGCCTCCTACTTATTTCCATGGAAACTACAAGAGATGCAAGGAACACAATAACATTACAGGTTTTTTTCCTCACTACAAATGATATTTTATTAACTTCTCTTGTCAAGCTCCTAAATGTATCTGACTTGCAGGTGAACAACTTGGACCCAGAACTGAAAAACTTGTTTGATCTATGTGGAATTTCAGAGGCTCAGCTTAAAGACAAAGAAACTTCCAAGGCCATATATGATTTCATTGAAAAAACAGGAGGTGTGGAGGCAGTTAAAAATGAACTGCGCAGACAAGGTAGGATTTTATTTCCACACAAAGCTTTGTACGATGTTTTTTGGCACAGGGATTGAAATAGAAACTGTTGATGAGAAACTTGACTATTTTTTTTTTCTTTGAACTTCGTATTGCCTCAGAGGTATTGGGTTTCATGTTTCTGTGTGCCGTATTCCATGTTAAAATGTCCATGGGTGACCCATGAGAGTACTTTCTCCTTAAGGGTAAGAATGGTACCTATGTCAGTTAAATAATTGCTCGTAGCAGTGCTTGTATACATATTTCATACAAGGTTTTCAGACTGCAAAAGTAGTACATTTATTTATAAGTTTGATCTTATAAGTAAATATAAACTCTGGAAGCAATATTCCTGTCATCAGTTACAGTAGAAGTACATGACAGGTGTGTGTGGTGCCAGTCATGTCTACCCTGCCAGCATTTCAAAACTAGAAAGCTGAACTTTAATAAGTGTAAGTTTTTGGTCAGGAAATCTGATTTAACTTCCTGAGGAAAGGAAATTCTGAAATAAGCTTTTTCTTTCCTGGTCTTTGAATGTGATCTCAGCTGGTGCATTATCTACTACAGCATAACAAGTCAATCTGAACATCAGGCCATCAGTATAAAAGTTTTAAATATTTGCCTGCAACACTTCCCAGGAAAAACAGAAAACAGAATAATTAATGCCATTGAAATGATAGCGGTCTGGATAAATAGTTTGAGTGGCAGAATAGCTAAAAGTTCAGGGTACTATGACTTTGTTACATTTATTTCTAGGGCCCCCACGTTGGAGTGGTATGTACTTGAGCTGGCATGCTGTGAAGTATTCATGCTGCTGTGTGATTTCTTTCCTGGACAAGAAACCTTAGTCCACATCTGTTTGACTGCAGTGCTATAAGTTATGATCAAATATTGTACATAAATTGCAGGCAAAATTTCAATTACAGTCTTTTTCAGCAGTAAGTCTTCAAGTTCTGTGCACAGTCTAACTCTATTAAATTGACTCTATTAAAATGTGTACAAAGTTGTTGATCCCAAACTGCTGATCTTATGATTCAATTGAGAAGACTTGGCTTGAAGTCTTGTAACAAGCTTGAAATACTTTTAAAATGCCATTTTTGTTGTGTGTATTCAAGTTATGTCCACTTGCATGTATACGATTGAAAGAAAAGCCATCTCATTTTTAACATGCATGATAATAATCTACCTCTGTGCTTTTTGGTCAAGGTAGATAAAACTATTCCAGTGTTTTTATCCACAGTTACATAATACGTAGACTTGACTGATGTTTGAAGTGTTTTTTCCTCAACTCAGACACATTTTCCTGCTTTACTGCAAGAATTTCTGTGCTTAACTACTCACACCACTAGGATGCTGTGCAGAGAGTTGCCGACGCTTTGTTGTGCTGAGATAGAACTTAGTTTCTCACTTTTCCTGCCCTTTCTCTAGTTCTGATGTTGGTTGTTTGGTTTAGGTTTGTTTTGTTTTGAGGCAGCAGAAGATTTTTCCGACTTCCATGTTAGTAGCCATGTAGCACTTATAAAAACTAAGGCTTCTTTTTATTTTGCTTCTCTCATCTGTTTGGGGGGAAGGGAGTGAGGATGAGGTCATGGTGCTCCCTCCTTGCTACTCCTCCCTTTTTTGACTTTAGTTGAGTCCAGGCAAGCCTTCAGAAAACAAAGCAAAAACTTCCTGAACTGTGTTTCCTCGGCTGGGAGGTGGCATATTGCACTAGATGTGATGTAAGTGAGATCTTTTGCCACAGGAAAACTTGAGCTCTATGTTCAAAATCTGCAGACTGAAGCTTGGCTGTGTTGTGCATCATGTCTGAGATGCAGAAAACCTCCCTGTTGTGCTTGCAGTGTAAGTTGCATTTGAAAATACTGCCCTCCGATGGCCAGAAAGGAAGATACAGGCAGGATAACAAACAAGAGGAGGGCCGGGTCTTTTTTGTTTGTTTTGTTTTTAAATCAGAATGTTGGCAGTATTTCTCTTGTAGAATACATGAAGTTCGAGAGGAGATTCTCTCCTTGCTATTTCTTTTTTTAGAAAATGGGAAACATAGAGAAGTTTGTGGAATTTGGGACATAACGTGTGATTTTAGAGTGGATAAGTCTGTGAGATGAGCAGGGAAGGAAGGATGAGCACTGAGGCACCAGCGCCTTGTACTTCTTCAGAATCCCCTTGTTTTGGCCCTTGCCGTCTGTACTGCAGTGCAGGCAGCCTGTTCTGTTCTCAGTGCATGTAATAGGACAGAAGAAGTAAAGAAGCATCATCTTAAGGATAATACCCTTTTTGCTATCAAGCATATAAAATCAAGTGAGAACTTTCTTAATAATTCAGGTGCTGCCCTATGACTAAGTGGTAATGGGCAGCAACCACAACTTATATAACCACAATGGTAATGTGGTAATAGCTTGATAGAAGGGGAAATAAAGTTCTGTTATTTAAAATGCCATTAGCAAAGCAAGTACATTTCAAGGCCAAATGATACAGAAGTGATGGTGTATGTTGAAGTAGCCATGAAGTTGTTACTTTCTAAAGTCCTTTCCACGAAGGTGTTGTTGAAACTAATTTTGAATAAAGAGATTAAGAGTTTGTTTACTGAGTTTTTGAACTTTCTGGGGGAGTGGGAGGATTTCATATATATTATTCAATCACATTTTTTGAGCCTATCTAAAGGAACAACTCAGAGCAGCTGCTACTGGCAAACAAAGATTGAGCAAAAGCATATTTGCCAATGGCTGCCAGTTTTTTCAAGGTCAGTTTTTCCATATGCCCAGAATTCACATACAGTTAGAGAACTATAAGAAAGATCTTTCTCAGATGATAGTTTTATAGTTTAAAATGTGAAATAAGTTTTTAGAACTATCATGATGCGTTACTCCATTGCTACAAAGCAAGAGAAAGTCACATTATTAGGACAGTATTCCTGGATGAGTATTAGTTCATTTAGTTGCTTTGCTCTTAAAAATAGTCTTATTTGCCAGCCTGGCAAATGGTGGCAGAAAAAAAGATAACTCTCAGTAGCCATAATGGTAATTTTGTTATAGTGAGGCAGTAGTCAATGGAGAGCTTTGCAATAGTTCTCTATCCTGTTGCCTGCGAGAGGAAACTGCTTCATTAGATTGAAGTTTTGCCCTGACCTGTCACCTTGAACTTGAAATGCTGTATCAACAGTACTGTTTCATTGCTTGTCTTTGTAGAGGCTGCCACGTGGTGTTAAAGGATATGAAGGCATGCTGTTAAACACAGTAATGCAGTATGTTCATCTTTGTGTCCCCCCTATTCCTAATTGTAATGCATTCATACTTTCTAAAGCTTCATCTTCCAGTAGCAAAAACTTTGTGTCTTATTCCCTTATCAAACAATGAGTTGTTTGTAAAGTGGAAGTCCTGCATTTGTTTTAAGTGTGTTTTCTAAAATCCATTTTCCTTGCATTCTACCCTCAAAAATATCTTAGAGTATTGTTATTGTTTAGATTTTTTTTCCCCTACATCCTTTAGTGGGAAATTGAAACCTTGACTTTCAAATACACTTGTACCATGAAGGATATTACCGCCATAGTACCAAACTAGAATGGATGGCCTGGATAGTTTAGTGACCTCAGTCTTTTTCTGTTCTGCACTTGTTCCCTGCAGTGTTGCAGTGCTTTTATGAGAGTTTGCAAAGTAAGTGACAGAGCCGGGCTATATTCCACTTAATTTGGATTCATATAAGCACAGCTTATCTTCAGTGATCTTCAGCTTAATCCAGGGTTGGTAAAACTTGTACAAGCACAGAGATCCTTGCAAAAACCAAGTCAAACCCTTTTATCCTTCTTCTGCCAGTCTCTGAAAGACTTGAGAGTATTAAGTAGCGTGTAATTGTTAAATTATCTTTTGTTTCAGCTCCACCACCACCACCACCGTGCAGAGGAGGACCCCCTCCGCCTCCACCACCACCTCCCCACAGCTCGGGCCCTCCTCCTCCCCCTGCTAGGGGCCGAGGGGCACCACCTCCACCTCCCTCAAGAGCCCCAACAGCAGCACCTCCACCCCCACCTCCATCTAGACCAGGTGCCGCCGTGCCCCCACCTCCCCCCAACAGGATGTATCCTCCTCCACCACCGGTGCATTCATCCTCTGCGCCATCCGGTCCTCCTCCGCCACCGCCACCACCGGCCAGCGGTTCATCTGCTCCCCCACCACCACCTCCTCCTCCGCCGCCTCCTGGTCCTCCTCCACCACCAGGCCTTCCTTCAGAGGTCGATCACCAGCTTCCAGTTCCTGCAGGAAACAAAGCAGCACTCCTAGATCAAATCAGAGAAGGAGCCCAGTTAAAGAAAGTAGAACAGAACAGTCGACCAGTGTCTTGCTCAGGAAGAGATGCATTGTTAGATCAGATACGACAGGGGATACAGCTCAAGTCTGTAAGTGTTTCTCATTTAAGTCCCCTTGGGACTTGCAGATGGCTGCAGTATTGCAGGATGAATAATGACTTCTGGCAGTTTTTGGAATGTTGCTTTAAACAATACTACTGTATTAAGTGATTAGAAAGTGAATTTACTATGAGCGAGTATTGATATTGAATACGTCAATATGGACTAACTAAACTTATAGTGTGCTAAAAGAATATAATTAAACTTCATATTTTGAGGTGCATTTTTAACTTATAAAAGAAACTGTAGTTTTGGTCTTCCTTGTGGCTGACAGTGAACTCATTGATTTTATAACGTTTTTTGAGAAGCACACAGATTCTGTTTCACTAATAATACCAATCTAACAAATCTCTTCTCCCAAGGTATCTGATGGCCAGGAGAGTGCACCACCTACACCTGCACCCACCTCAGGAATTGTGGGTGCATTAATGGAAGTTATGCAGAAAAGGAGCAAAGCCATTCATTCTTCAGGTAAGCCTTGATGGAATTCTTCTGACCTCTGGGCATCAGTTTTTCAAGTGTTAACATCTCTACTGAACGTAAAATGTGGGGAGAAGGCATGGATTTTCAGCACGTACTTAAATACTGAATGCTCTAGGCAGACCACTGGTGGTGGTTTGAGTGGGGTGCTTTGTGCTACTTTGAATTACTGATGTATAGTACCTTGCAGTAATATTGGTTTTAAAATGACTAATCGAGGTTAGGATCCAATATAAAAAAAAAATCTTACAGCTGATTTATTTTGGAGTTATCTGAAACACTTTCCCAAAATGCTTTGAAAAGGGTTTTAATGATGTGTTTCTAGAAACCAGGGCTGTTGCAGAAAGTCACATGCTTAAAACTGCGGCTTCCTGTGTGCTTTGGGTGCCACCTGCTGGGTAACAAGCAGATAACCCACATTGCCTGACCTGTCCCATTTGAGCACTGAATCACTTTTTCAATCTTTAGTGCTTGGAAAAAGTAAAGCTGGAAGATGATTTGAATTTCTCCTTGTGATACCAGTTTATAATAAATGCAATTCAGTAGCTCCAGTGCAGCTGTTGAGGTTCATCTCTTCCTTTTAGACTTTGCTACGTGTTTTTCTTTCAGAGCTGGCATTACTATCAGATCTGTCCTTGCAGTCTGTGTACCATTTGACCATTAAATGTAGTTTAGTGGTTTGGTGCCCAGTGTCATAATCTACATTGGTTCTTCACACAAATTAAATCCCAGAAGGGTGCTACATACAGCATTTCCTGGAAGGGAAAATGCTTTTGCGAAACAATTTGTTTATGTCATTAAAATTTGTAGCATGAAAAAACTATGAATGGAGGGCTGGATAAAGTAACAAATCTGACATTGATGTGCATTACACAGTTTAGAATATTCCAGTAACCATGACAGTCCTAAGCTCACAAAAATATTTGTATCTGCTTGTACAATAAACAGCTGATAGTCCTGTTACAGAGATAACACTTCTTAGGTCCTAGAAATTAATTCACTCTGGAACAAGCTGGCTGTTCTCACGTTCTCTAAACAGGAGTAATAGAGCACACAGTGAGAATTAGACCAGTTCCTCTTGTATCCAAAAACAATATTTATTTTCCTGCAGAAAGGATAAAGATTTAACTTACATTCATTATCAACCTAAATGAATGCCACATCCAGCAATCCAGCAATCTTAAAGTATTGTATTATCAAATGTCTTGTCTGACCTCCTCGAACTGCTTGCTCCTTTTTCAGAAGGCTCTGGGAACAGTCAATAGCATTTCTGTAATGAGAATTTGATGCATACAAGCATCTTCTTTTTCCTTTTTTTTAGATGAAGATGAGGATGAAGATGATGAAGAAGACTTTGAAGATGATGACGAATGGGATGATTGATCATATATTATATTATATATATATTTTTTAAGGTGAATGATATACTAAACACTACTTTCTGTCTATGGATTCTGTAAAATTATTATGTAAATGTTCTACCAATTTGCTGTATATTTTTGTTGCCTTTTGCTTTTTTATTAATCTGTGCAATACCTCATTTAATCTGTAAAGGTTTGTCATAATCCTCTACAAAGCTACTCCCTGCTAATGTGTGCAAGTTTACACCTGAATGATCATGTACATGTGAATACTTTCCATTCCATCAGTAAGGGAGTTTAAATGTAACATGTGAGACTGACAAAAACCTTAATGTAATTTAGTTATAATGCAAGAAGGAAAACACTATTTTCATACCCTACTTTTTCTGTATCTAAATTTTCTTATTAAAACCTAGTATAGCACTATGTTCTTTAAGTGATGCAGCTCTTAGTTTATTTAGCCCCTTCATTTCAAATGCAATGCTACTTGAATGTTGAGGCTGTTTTAATACTATTGCATGGTTTCAGATACATCACAACATTGCAGTTCAAATCTTAGCAGTATACTTTTCGTAACACAAAATCACTACAGAAGTGCACAGCTAGTTGTGAAGGTTGCCTTGCCCTAACTGTAGCAATACTGACTGCTGTTGAATAGCAGGAGTTGTTGAGTACTTTAATTAGGGAACTCTCTATCTGAATTAAACAGGATGGCTTTATGTTGCGATGAAGGCATCTTTGATGCAGACCGGTTCAGTCCTTTTTTTTCCTAGTTCTTGACTTTTCAGAATGAAGAAATGTAAATTACTGGGGGCTGTTCTGAAGGCTCGCAATTGCTACAGTTTGATTTATTTTTAAAATCATTTTTATGTGGTTTTCAAGCTGAAGGGCTGCGTTTAATGCTTGCTTCAATAATGTTTAATTATCTTTAAAAATTTGTAGGGCATTGGTGTACTAATAAAGTAAACATAAGCGGGATTACTTTGCAGTCTTTGTGTTATGGTACATGGCAAATACTGAAACACCAATCCTACGTCCAAGTTGGAAAGCCAGTAACTCAACAACATATGGTTTGACGGCATACTGAACTTCATGGCAATATTCTGTGTTCATTCGTTGGCTTTATGACCAAGGGTTGTGATGAAGATCAAGACCTCTATTTAAAGGAGTAGCATTTGAATAAGTGGACAAAAAAATGGGATTCTTATTTCACAGCTTGAACATTTATACGTTGTACTTCGTAGTGCAGTAAACATCGGCATATCTGCCTATCATAAAATACTAATCTTTGCTAAGTGGGTATTTAATATCTGCAGCGTTAATTACTGTACTTACTGTAATTTTCAGGTAGTTTTGTTTTTTGTTTTTGAATATACATCTGACACAGAATGTTTAGTTAAGTCAGTCATATTTGGAACATAGTTATTGCATAGTGTCTTGGGTCCTTGGCTGTAGTCAAGGTATCAAACTCAATTTAAGTTATCAGAATTGTATTGACTGAAACCCAGTGATGACCTGAAGCTGGCAGGCTGGACCTGCACAATATGGCTTGGATTTCTAACCCAGTGATAGCCTAGTCTCTAGTGAATTAATTTAGTCATATGAGAAGAAAGGAAAGTTGCTTAAAAGTAGTGGGAGAAGTAAGGTTGTAGTTAAATTATTCAGAGGATGCTAACTTCCTCCTGAGAGTAATTTAAGCACATAACATGAGAAAAAAGAAAATCCAAGTGGTCTGATTTTCTTGCGGTAGCTTTCTTATTGCCCTCTGCTGCTGGAAACGTTTTCTACTAGCTTTGCTGCTCCAGTGGCTTGAATGTTGGATTAGGTGCAGGTGCAGCCACAGGTAGCTAATGGCAGTGGAGTTAACTGTGTAGAAGGAAAGTACTTGTATGGCTTTCATGTAACTTCTGGCACTGCTCCTTCATTGTTCTAACTGCATATAGGGCATTTTAAATTAAGCGGATGAGGCCTAGAGGTTTTCCTAACACGCTACTTACTAGATATGTTTAGCTGTTTTGTTCCCAAAGCTGGAATTTATGTAATATAGTTAGTAATTAAGCGTCATAGTTCATTAATCAATTTTCTCTTCCAGGTTTTGGGAGCTCTGAAGTTACGCTACTGAGAAAAACTTTAATTTGTAGATACTGGCCAAAGAAAGCTTTTGGTTTTTCATTTTCCTTTTCTTCATGCGAGAAGTACACCCACATTCTGTGGTGTCCAGGTTAATATTTACTTTAAAATAGTGTACGTACATGATAAATTTCAGGCATAAAGACTGCAGTGGCAGTTAAGTTAGTCATAACTGCATGCTTCAGCCCTCTGCCACTCGCACTGTGAGCAGAAGATAACATTTCATGATGCTGGTGCATTGTTGCTAAACATTGTAATGAAGGCCTCTCTTATATATTCTGGTTAAATGACTGTCCAAATAGCCTTAGCAATTAACAAACTAGCATGAGGCTTTGTATTTCAACACTCTGTGCATAGACAATTTCAGCTAGCCACTTGTATGTATGGGATCCGTAAGAACCTTCTCAATCATTCAGTTCTCCATTTATCAAACTGAAATTTTTAGTATGTGAATTTTTGAAATGTACAGTGAATAGGATGTTGCACTGGTGGCAATTCATCATGGAGCATAATAAAATTAATTTGACCCAACTAGTGTAAAACTGTGTGGTTTGTAAGTGCTAATTATGGCACGGCTTTTAAAATAGACATACATCTTGCTTATATGCTTTAGAAGTAGTTTGGGTTGCCCAGCCAAGTTCACAAAGCAGTAAATAGGGACTGTCAAGTCGCAGTAGTTTGCGCGTCTGGAAAGTTGGATTGTGCCAGTGAGTAAACACAATGAGTAAGAATGTGACACCCTCTCTCTCCTCCTGGCAGATCTCTCAGCTGCTCGCAGCTTGTCTGGAAACAGCTACTGCTGGGGGCAAGTACAACAATACAGCAACATTTCAAGGTCAAACAAATATGGCTTTGTTAATCCAGCATGAGTACTAACTGGTTAACTCTTCTCAGTGGGTGCTGTGACTTACAAGGCTTTTACAGATGTAAATCCTCATCTGCTGTGCTGCAGAGATTGGGTTCGGGGTGCTTCAGCCTGTTTCTTCTTCTAAAGTACCTGAAGGGCACCTGGTATTTCATGTTTTCAATCTGGTTTGTGCCATATTCTGAATCTTATTGCTGCTCTGATGTTCAGGTTGTAATGGAAGGCAATTTGAAACTTACTTATATGTTACTTCAACACTTTATGATTTACTCTTCGCTCAGTAAACAAACTTAAAAAATGCTTTTGAAAAGAAGCTGTTATTTTTTTGTTAGTGATTTTATTTGACAATGGTTTGCTTTCCCAAGTGAGATGTATGTGAAGAGGAAAAAGGAGATGCTCTTTTGTTTTTAAGGCTGTTACTGATGCATTGCAACTGCCTCTATCTAATCATTAGAGGAATTCCTGGTCTAATTAAAGCTACTGAAACTCAAGTACAGCGATAAGCAGCTTTATTTATAGAGAAGTGTAAATGGGTTAGGGAAGCTTAGACGATACCAAAGCTCTCAAAAGGAGCAGCACTGTCCTCTTGCACTGCAGTGGGAACGCTTCCTGCTCTGTGTTTTGCTTGTTGCCTACGTCTTTCTTCTGAGCAAAAAGGGCAGAGCGATGTGAACCTTTCTCTACTGTTTGAAAGCATGAAAGCATCTGTGCAGTTACAGAGCAGACTTTATATCAACAAGCTCTTGCAACGCATCTAGTTCTTGCTTGAAAAAATAAAGTATGAGTTGGAAATCATGGATTTGAAAGCATGAGCACACTGAGTGAGTGTTAAAATAGCATCAGTGTGTCAGTGTTAAAGTAACTTCTTGACTAATTGTATTTCGTGACGAATTTTACAGCATTTGCAGAGCAAAGTGTAGAGTGCTTTATGAGAACAGTGATTTATCTAGTATTCAGGTTCATACTCTGGTGTAGTTTTGGCTAATACCTGCAGGGCAAGTCATTAGCTTTATACATACTCTCAATGGAGAAGCTTGATATTTTGCATTTATTCCGTCTTCTCTATTAATGCTGACAAACATACATGCTTGTGCTCTGAGTTTTTAATATCTTTGAGCACAACTCTTAAGGCTCCCCAGGGAGGTGGTTGAGTCACTATCCCTTGATGTGTTTAAAACCATTTGGATGTGGTGCTCAGGGACATGATTTAGCGGAGGGTTGTTCATTAGGGTAGTATGGTTGTGTCATGGTTGGACTCGATGATCTTAAAGTCTTTTCCAACCTGAGCAATTCTATGATTCTTAAGTTGATATTTTGTCTGTTTTTCCCTCCGTGGATTTTAATTGTTTCTTCTGAGTTCATTATTCGAGCAATATGTATTTAAACTTGTTATTGAGGATTAGATGGGGAGGTGTAAGGTTTTCTGAGAAAAAGCTTCATAAGTTTTAAAAGATAGAACAGTTATTATGTTTTTATATGTGCAAGCCGAGGGACATGATAGTACCTGACGTTTAAAGCTTGACAATAAGAAATATAATGCTTGTATCATATATCAGACACAAAGCGTTTGCTTAAATGCAGTTGGCAGGCAATCGGAGTCAGCAGTTGGCTCTTCTGAATGTTGATGCCAAAAACCAGGCAACTACTGGAACAGCTGAGCTGGATTTGAAACCCTTTATTGGGAGTTGGGCCTTTCCCAGATGGTTGGGGTACCAGGTACACGGACTGCTTGAACGCTTCTATCTTTTACTTAACTCCTTGTCCCCCCGTGTCACTGAATAATGAAAGCTATGCGATTTTCTGGTTAGAATGGCCCTTTGACTGAGAACAGTGCCTGTTTGATCGAGGCAAGAAATGACCCTCAGCGTGTGTAGTCCTTTGTCAGGGTTATGCCTGTCGAACTGTCAGCAGAGAATGTCTTTTTGTCTTCAAAATGAAATGGAGAAAGCAATCTAGACCCAGTTTACATTAACCACAGAATGCTTTTTTTTTTAGTCTATGGAGGATAATTTCAGGACATTTTAGTCTCTGGAGGATTATTTCAGGACATTCAGGTTGGATGTTAGTTTCTTCTCCAAAAGAGTGGTCAGGCACTGTAATGGGCTGCCCAGGGTGGTGGTGGAGTCATCGTCCTCGGAGGTGTTCAAGAAACATGTAGAGGTTGTACTGAGAAACATGGCTTAGTGGGAAATACTGGTGGTGGTAGGTGGATGGTTGGACTGGGTGATCTTGGAGGTCTTTTCCAACCTTGGTGATTCTAAGAATCTGTTGTTTGTGTTAGGACAAAAGGCACGTGCCCAAAGCAGAAATATACAGGCTGTATGCATTCTCTTTCAAGGTGTGCCTCAAGAATGAAGTTTTCACCTGCAGGAGCTGTTTGTAACACCCTGGTCCTTGCAGTATGCATTACTGAAACTTCATTACTGTCCCCAAGATATTTAAGAGGTACTTCTGGAGAGCAGCTGAGCTACTCTGATATCGATTATGTTAAACACTGGTTGTGCCTGAGTTTGTCATCTTAAACCATGTTGACAGTGGAGTATCTAATGTGAAAACAAATGTGAGGGCTGCTCCAAAAGTAGTGCTTCTTATTTTATTACGTTGGCCCAGAGCATCAGAGGAAGTTACTGTTGGTACGGCAGTAGAGGTTGAACCTTACCACTGATATTCTGTGACATTATGTTGCCATGTGACAGATGGCAGCAGAGGGGCAGTCTGACAGAATGATGTCTGATGTGGCGGAACTGCGTATGAAGCAAAAACGTGTTGTTGAATTCCTCCATGTGGAAAAAATGGCACCCACTGACATTCGTTGACACTTAATGAATATGGAGACCAAATGGTAGAAGAGAGCACAGTGAGGCAGTGGGCGGCGTGTTTCAGCAGTTGCAACAAGTGATGCAAAAGACAAGCCACCTTCTGGACGGCCATGCACAGCTGTGACACCACAAAGAGCATTTCATCAGCTCATCCATGAGAACTGGCTAATGGTGGTGACTACGTTGAAAAAGAGTGTTTTATGGCTGAGAATTTGCTCTACCAAATAGCGTTACTACGCTCTTTGCCTCTTGTACTTTCCACAGGAATAAAGAGGAGGCATTACTTTCAGATCGACCCACCAAAATTGGTGCCATGATGACATGAAAGAGAAAATATGAGCATGGATTCTAATGTTCGGTCTGCTTTTGGAATGAAGATCCTGTCGATTAGTGCTCAGCATCACATCCAAGTCCGGTCATGTAACATGTTGCTCCATTCACATGTGAATCGGTATAATTCCTGGATGAAAAGAATAGAATATGGTCACTGGGCTTTAAACAAAGAACCCATCTTTAGATATTTCCAGATGACCTTTCAGAATCTGGCATCCATGTCTGAAGGCACGCTGTGGTTTAGAGAGGGGAGGGAACTACTGATTTTCTTGGCAGAAGGTCTCCATGCATGCCCTCTGTTCTTAGAAAAGTATTTGAATATAGCACGTTATGCTGGTGATGTATTCCTCGGCCAGATGACCTGTCACATGGTGGGTTACTGCTTATGGAGAGAATGGTTCATAATAATTTATAATGAATATATTAACTTTGTTCTTCATGAATTACTTCAATTCTAATACAAACTATGGGATAAAGCAGAATTCTTATCAGGACAGAAATGAAGGAAAATTGACAAAAAAAATTAAGATCTTGACGAGATGTCTGGGAAATGGGCACAACCCTACTGTGATTTAGTGACAAAAACTGAAATAAATCTATCCCAAGAGTGTCCAAAAAACTACAAGTCTGCAAGAGCAACAGGGTCCAGCAAAGCAAGACCGATGTATCTGGATCTGAAATTGACTTAGAGCAACATTCCTTGTACCTCATTACCACAGATCCTGGCTAACGAGACATCTTCAGCTACACCAAAGCATAGAATTTAGTGAGACCTCTGTACTGTGCCAGCTTCCAAAGACTAACCTCACTGTGCTGTTACCTGTAAGCATAAGGTATCTTATGTAACCAAATGCTCTGGTTTTTCAAGTTGCTTTTCATGTTTCACCATTGGAACAGCCTTTCTGTTAGAGCTGAAGTTGAGGAGAACAAATGAGATGCAGTATGAGATCACTGTACATCTTCATAGTTCCTGATTTTCCAATGAGAATATGTTCCTTCAAACCTCCCTTACATCCTTCCCAAAGCATTTTGTTTTACCCCAAGCAGACTCCCTTGGTGCTTTACGGAGGAGACTCCAAGGAGTGACTGTTGATGTGAGAGAGCTCAGCTATGCATCCAGGAGCCCCTAACGGAGCACTGTGTGAGCCATGTCCCCACTCCGCAGGCCCTGCTGCTCAGATCCAAAAGCACCACAGCCTATTCTACAGCAAGGCTGATCTGCAGTCCATTTTTCTTGAGATATAAAGAGGTTTGGCATACAGATCTTTTACCAAGAAATCAGCGTGGGATTCATCCTGAAGTAGGCATCTCCATTTGTCCCACTGTTCTGATGCAGTAACTCATCTCCACTGCCTGCAATGAGTATAGACCCCACTGAGCAGGCAGGCATGTACATTTTGGACACTTAGCTGTAGGTATATTACCTGAAGCCAAATCTGAATCCAGACTCAATGACGCTTCTGCCCATCAAAGGTAATGTAGAACATATCGCAGTGTGGTTGAGGTTGGGAGAGACTTTGAAGGTCATGTAATCCAACTGCCCTGCTCAAGCAAGGCAGCATTAGACCAAGGTACTGCAGTCCAAAGAAGGGACGTTTAAAGTATTTTAAATGCCTTGTTAAGATCTAATTCCCTCTGTTCACAAAACAGAAACTCTCAAGAACTGTTTCTCTATTAAGCCTGATTTTCAGAAGTGGGTGCCACTTTGTGAGTGTAAATGTTAGGTCTTACCCTACTGTTGCATTAAAACAATGCTTTTGAATATAATCTTATGTGCAATTACAGCGTTGGAAATGGCTGCAGCATGCAGTTCTCTATGGATTTAGCTTTAATAAACAACGTACGAAAGATGTGAGTTGGAATAGCATTTGGAACTTAAAGAGCAGCTGCTAATCCTGTGGAACACAAGTGAAATGCCCTCCCCAGGTTCAGCAGCACATCCCATCCCAGCGGGTCCCGTCAGGAGAACCTCACTGTGACAGACAGTGTCAGAAGCTTAACTGATCGGAACACCGAGTCCTGGCCGGCTGAGTCGCCCCAGTCCAGGAGGGCTGCAGGCTGTGCCTGTTTGAGCTGCAGGAGCTCTCCCCTATCAGGTCGCCACAGAGCTCTGCCTGTGTAATGCAGCAGGATTCACTGCTGGTTGGCCGTGAGCAGCCACACGTTTCTTTCCGAAGATGTAAAAAGCGCTTATTTTGCAGCTGTGAGTTATAAAGTCACAGGAATGGGTCAGTACACTGAACTGCACATCTGCAAGTCCAAAGGGTGCAGCAGTGCAATTGCCACGCTTCTATAAAGCTCAGGGGGCTCTGAAGGCTTGAAGCAGAGAAGGTGTTGTGTTTATGGCTCTGTGTTTGCTGGCTCCTGCGGGTTTCACCCTACTGTCTCATCTGCCTCTATCGCTGTGGTTTGAAAGGGGCCATCCTGTTTTCATCACAGTGCACTTCATTTGAGCAAAGGCAGCCAGTAGCTTTGAAGTGTGTGATAGTATTGTTGCTGCTGGGTGACAGTACTACATCATGCAGACTATCGTGGCATGTTAGGAGAAACTACTGCTGGATGCGGCTGAAGTCAGATTGCTTTATTTTCCTCTTTTGTAGTTTTACTGCTTGTACTCAGCAAATCAAGTACTGTGGCCATGTGGTAGCAATGTGTCAGCTCCCTTTCAGCTGAAGGATGCGATGTGCTCCACGCTTTGTTCCAAGTGTTGTGTTTGCCATATATTTTGGGATCCAAGTGAAGGATTTCTTAATCTTTCTGCATAATTTTGAGTGAACAGCTGCACTGTCAGTTTAGAGGCAGAGAGGTCTTCCAAGAAACACAAGAGCAAACACAGCTCTTTAAATCTGACCTCCTGGTTTTATTACTATGCAAACAGCTGGACTTCAGTTTAGTAGCATCACTTCTGCAGCATTAAAGAAGGAAAAAAAGAAACAAAACCCTCATGTTTTATGTTGCTCATTTGATCAAAACTGGCAAGATGTTCTTGTCCAGGGTAACTTCCGAGGGCCCAGCTAAAGAAAAGCTCAGACACAGTCCAGCTCCAAAGATTTCAATTCAGTTTTGATATCACCTAAGTCCTAAGTCCTGTAAGCACTTTCCTGACACTAGCCAGAGTGCACACAGGTTGTGCGAAGGGTGCAGGCAACAGAACATCGCTGCTGAGGTTACAAATGAGATTCACCACAGCTTTAGCGTAAGTTTGTGGTTGAGGTACTTCCTCCATGTTTTGCTCCTTGTATCAAGCACTGTATTTTATCCAATCACAAAAGTCCTTCAACTACGCCTTATGTAGATGCGTTAAACTGTGTGAGATCCCGGAATGGACTCAGTCAAATTCTCGGTGTGCTCTGGAAGTAGGAAGGATGGGGGGCTGCAACAGGAAACACGGTGTATGGCTCACTTAGTAGCAACGGTCTGTGGTTTAATTGGTGTGTGATGGTTCAGCCACAGGTGTGGTGAGGAATGGAGATAGCAGGTTGCTGAGAGGAAGAGTTTTATGATCTCCACTGAGCATGTGTATCATAGCTACCTGCTGGGGACATGTGCTATGAGGTTCTCTCTGCATTTCATCACTGGCTCCTCTTAAACATATGCTATCTCAGAGGAGAACGCACCTGGTGTACAAATACGTGGTTATACCAAAGACGGGAGAGCCTGAAGCAATTTGTGCAGCATCTATGATCAAAGCCCTGAAACAGCCCCAGGGCACGTGAGCTTTTGACAGAATCCATAGAGCAGAAACAAAGCCTGGAGTCACAGGCTTGAGCAGAGATTTGTCAGATATCTGAGGCGGTGACCCATTGCACAGAAAGATAACAGCATGTACAAGAATGTAGCAAGAGATCTACCAGTTCACGTTACAGTTTTGGCAATGCTTTCAACAACAGCATTAATTTACACTCTCATTGGAAGGGTCGGTTTTATTTTTCTTTATCTGCTAGATCAGCCTCTCGATTCTGCCTATCAGACTTCCAGCTACCAGGACAGAACCTCTACCTGAAGCATTCCCAGCGATTTAAAAGCCTTCCTGCAGTTTGATGTCTGCTGGGAAACGTTTTCTTCATCTGTCGTGAAAAAGAAGATGAAAAGATGTTTTATTCTTTGTTCCAGTTCAGAGCTGGTGGGAAGGAAAAGGCAGCTTGATGGAGCTTTGATTTGCTCTGTCTTGGTGGTGTTGCGCTTGCTTTTCTTTACCTCAAGGATTTACATCTCCCCTGACCTAAGCAATGCTAGATGAGGATTAAAGGGGAAAGAAAAGATTGCAGGGTGTCTTTTTACATGACAACACAGATCCCAGAACAAGTATGCGTTAGGGAAGGACTGGCACTGATGAGAGCAGTCTGAGCCCAAGCTGATAACACTTTGATCATGCTGATCGTTCTCTGAGTTATTAAACAGAAAAACGTCCCAAGGCAAGCATGGAAAAAGCAAGCCTCGTCTATGCAAAACACTGAAGTGCTTGCATGAACAGCATAAAGGCTATAGCATCCTTAGTTCCTGATGTGTTTTATGCAGCAGTCCTCTCCTGCTGCAGTGGGAGTCCTCTTCTAAAGTGTCTGTGCAGGAAACTCTGCCACTTGTCAGCGCAGGTGTTCACATTTTAAAGCATTATAAAATACCTGTTTTAAGAGATGGGAAGACAGGGTAAAGCTACAGCTTCAGCAGCATTTCCAGACTAAATCCATATTTTCATGTAAAAGCTGTCTGTAATAAATTATGCAACTCCTGTTCTACTTTCAGGTAATTCCCAGCCTGTTTCAACTAAAATAGAAGCGCTGCTTTTAAGGTATAATGGTGTATTTGAAATGACAGTTCTAAGTTTGTTATTTGCTTCTAAATGCAAGCAATGGCCCTGAAGCCCTGCTCGTGTGATCCCGGGGCTGCAGGCTGGGAAGACAAGGCTGCCATGAACACTCTTAACCCGTCAGAGTGGTGTGGATCTCAGCGTCCTTTCCTGAAACAGGAAGGCTAGAACTGAGTGGACACGCTTCTCATCTTCTTTCTCCTCTTCAGGGAGATCACTGCAGCTCTCCCAACCCCAGCCAGAGGACTGAGTGACCCCGTAGAGATTTTCCATCCCATGACTATTTGTAATCTTAACAGTTTAACCACTCTCCTCAGGAAGAAAGGAGCCCTCCATTCTTCATCACAAAGGAAATGAGAGAAAGGCCCTGAATCAGCTCAAGAGATGCATTAACACCAAAATTCAAATAATGTTACACTCAAACTGAGATTATCTTGAAGGTATTTAGGACCTGAAGGAATGGCATGGAGCTATGTCACAGGAGGATTAGTTTGGATGTTAGGAGAAGGTTCTTCACAGGAGAGCAGCGGGCATGGTACAAAGCTGCCAGAGTTCAAGAATCATATGGATAGTGCACTCAGACAAGGGTTTGATTTCTGAGTGGTATTGTGTGGAGCCAGGAGTTGGACATGATGAACCTTGTGTGCGGCAACCCTGTCTGTGGCAGAGGAGTTCGAACTAGATGGTCTTTAAGGTCCCCTCCCACCCCAAGCAATTCTATGATTCTATGATTCTTGAGGGATATTCTATGAACCTGATTCTAATCTACATGGAGACAGGGTTAAGCATTTTTTTTCAGCTTGGAAATAAGCTGATTTGGAAATCAGATATCCATTAAATTACAAAGGAGTGAAGTCCAGGAGTGTGTTTTGGGAAGTCCCTCCTGTGGGAGTCCCATCACCAAAACAGCACAGAAGATCTGCAGAGTCAGGCTGATACTCTTGTCCTAAGACATATTCCACCCCGGGGGACACTGCTGGCTCATGTTCAACTTGCCAACAGCCAGAACCCCTAGGTCTCTTTGTGGCTGCTCGTTGACAAACCAGAATCATCCGTTTTAAATGGTTTTATGGGTCCAGGGTAGATGGCACAAAAAGTAACGGACTCAACGTTCCAGTTGGGAAGACTAAGCACTAAGATAACTGTCCAGTGATAAATATAATGGAGGATTGTTGAGGCAGACTAGGAGCTCCATCTACAATGTATTTTTAATGACTGATTTAATTATGCTTGATCTTGTCTTGGAGCAATGGTATCCCTGGAAGCACTTTCTAGAAATAACTTCTGTGCTCTGCAGAAGAAGGGAGCTGGCACGACTTGCTCGATGCCCTTGAGACACACCGTGTCTGATAGCAGCAAGCCAGTGGAGTGGAATTGGAGCCAGGGATTGTCTGACACCCAGCTGTGAGCTCAGTTCTCCATGTGACCCATGGGATTCATCGCAGGAGGAACCTGAGACCAGGAGCCAGCAGCACAGCAGGGTGATGCAGGCTGCTCAGCTGTGCCAGGCTATCAACATCCACAGTTCTGTTGTCAGAGGGATCACAAAGAGCAGAGGGTATCGATCCAGAACAATCTAAGCCTACCTAAATGCATGCTGCCCAAATACCATCATCTCCCTATTTCTGACTAGAGTCTCCTCCCTGCACCAGCAGCACAGAACCTGCAATGAGTGGTTAGGGAGCCAAACCAGAATAACAGTGCTCTGTTTTTTGTTTCTAGGTTAGTTTTGTACATAGCTCCTTGCTGGGGACAAAAGTGAGTTGACTGACAGTCAAGTAACATGGCCCAGCCAGGCACCCAAGTTTGTGTGATAAATCTGGATGAAAGGCAGAAAACTTTGCACTGGCTGAGTGCTACCTGTGAAATCACACACCTTTTGGGCCAGTGTTGCTGTATGTCCCTCTTGCTTACAACATGGGCAGCATTTGCTGGTATCTGCCTGCTTTGTGCAACCAAGACCAGCCTGCTGTAGTAAGTGAAGGTGAAAATGGAAAGCTGGAAGGAAGTGTTCAGCGGTGTTTGAAACATGAGCACGGTTGCCTTTCAACTTGTTTGTGAAACACAGGAACATATGCATGTTTCACAACTTTAAAGAGAAGTAAACTGAGACCTAGCAAGAGGAGCGATCCCACTCTGTGTACACATAAACACTTCTTTCAGGTGCCTGTGAAATTCACTGCTGGACATGTAGCTCATTTACAGGCCTGAAGAACATTCATTACAAAATAAAGCCATAGCTCTAAATGTTTAATATACAAAACTTCCTGCACTTGGACATCAGCTGTGCTTCTCTTTCTTTTTACACTGACACTAATCGTATTCACTCAGCTGTTCAGTCAAAACAAATCTGCTTAAAGGAAACAAAATTAAAGAAATGCCCTGTCTTACAGGTCCCAATATCTGGAGATTTCCAAGCAAATTTGAGTCACCATGGTCATAACCTTACAAGACTTTGAGGCATATCAATACTGCTATCTCCGAGGACAAGTAAAGGCATAAGATATTAAGCAGTTCACCCAAGAGTATACAGATAGTAGAATCAGAGTCCAGAACACAGCCCCCAAACTTGGCTCTGAGATGAATGTTCTGTTCTTACCAATTTGCCAGATAATTTCTGCTCTGACAATAACGTAATGGTAAGCAAGTTTCCACGTGTCAGAGTTTCCATCTGTAGAAAATGATTCACTTGCGCTATTAAAAAGGCTTATTAAAAATCAAATTCATTTCGAACTGAAAAGGTAAAATGTTACAGACAGAAATAAATACACCTGAGAAAGAGGCTGTTGCCATGGTTTCAATAAAGAAAGAATTCTTCTATATTTCTATTTTTCTTCTGGACCATCCATCCTTTTCACACTGAGTAGTTACACACAGCCGCTGGTTGGTGTTTGCCACCCCCATCACGATAAAGTAAGGCCTCTACCTCTGGGGTTTGCTGTGCATTAGCTTCTGTTCACTGCTTCACCTCCGAATTTCAGTGCAAGGCTTCATCCTCCCTGTCATGTTCTCTTGGTTGCAGGTTTCCTGCTCGTGTGTAGGTCACCAGAGTCAAGGGCCTAGTCAAGAACTGGAAGTTCAGAATGAAGACATTGCGCTGGTTGTTCAACTCGTAACATTAAATGAATGCATCTAAAAATGAATTCTGTCTTAACTGCGGGGTTTTGAAAACAGAGGCCCATCAGAAAAGGACAGCTGGACTTAGCAATATGTGAACTACATTTTGTTCTCTCTTGTACTTGGTTCCTGTCGGTATCAAGTGTAGATGGTATTAGGCCAGCATCTAGTGAAAGACTTGGGCTTCCATGTCATAAGCTTTTTATAAAGCTGCAGCTGACTTGCAGATTTGAAGATAAGAAGTCTTACTGCAAATTGTAGGAGCTTTTTACAACTTTTCATACTATCACAATTTGCAGATCTTGTGGAGTTATCACATTTACTTGCGTTAAAATAACAATGGCAGGACCTTCTATGTCACCAGCTTCAGGCTTCTGCTACTGAACGTACCATACTATACCTCTCTTTTTATGAGCTTCCTGCATTATCTTAACATCAAATTTGCCCATTCTTTTCTTAATGAGAAAGTTCTTTTAACAACTCTCATGTTCCGTTGAGAAATTTCTTCTGATTTCTAATCCAAATGTAGCCACACACAGTTTATACCTATTGTTTTTCTACTGCTAACAGCGTCCTGTGGCTGAATAGCTCTTTCCCCTTTGCAGTATTTATAGACATGAGCTGAAATCCTTTTGAGCCTTTGTTTGGCTAGACTGATCCCACCACCTGTTCCTATTTCTTCTCATTGGACAGCTTCTTCAGCTTCCCAATTATCCCAGCCATTTTCTGTCTCGCTTCCAATTCAAAACAATTTGTCATGACTGTTACCAGAATTGTACGCGCTCTCCCAGATGATGTTTCACTTAGGCTTACACCCAGGAATAGTTCTTGGATCTACTTCTCCCATTACATCCACCAACTGCAGGTACTTTAAGGTAGTTAGGAGTCATTTCTCTTTTGACTAGGGAGGTGGTCTACATTAATCATTACTTTCACCTATCTGATGAACTTCTGAGGAAACCATATGAGTTGGGGGGTGGGAGTTTTGAATACTCACAGCTTCTCTTCTATGCTGAGGTGGATGGTGTGCAGGTGAGGGAGGGTCCTCTGCAATAACCTCCTGCTCCCCTCCGCCCTGCATCCTCCCAGACCATCCAGGGACCTCCCGGGTCATCCGTCCTTCATAAAATCTTGCTAGAACTGTGTTCATAAGCTCCTCTGGCTTCCCATCTGCACGTAGCACAGACTCAGGCTCCAGCAATGTAGGTGTCTTTACCCAGATGGAGCTCTGCTTCCCACCTCTGCTCAGTGGGAAGGAGCAACCTCCATGGGGCCAAAGGGGTGATCAGAGTGTGTTGCTGGACCAGCACATCTACCGCTACTGAGTCCCCAGCTGCAGGGGAACACAGGTCGCTCTATAAAACTTTTAACAAGGGACTCAGCAGGAGGGCATATAATTTCAGAAGACATAGAAACAGAATCTCTTGGACTTTTTCAGGTTTCTTTTCCTTCTATAGGCACAGGCACTTCCCCAGGTGATAAAGCACTAACTAAAAAGTCTGCATCTACAGGTAAAAATTAATCTCTGATTTTTTTTCTGATGCACTGCTATGTCAGCAGCTAGGTGAGGCTTCTCTGTGTCACATGGTGCAGAGCAGCTGGGTAGCAGGAGGACTCAGGGCCAGTCTCAGCCACAGAGTGTAGCCTCAATGGTCTGTAGGGTCCCCCCTTCCTCACCAGCCTGTATTTGGGGGACACTCACAGGAGAGATTCAGCTCAGTGTAAACAGGGGAGGCAGGTTTTGCTTTATTTCTTCATCAGAAAGCTAATTATTTCTGCTTTTCATGGGGGTGGCCATTTCTGCCTTTCACAATGAGACAAATTAAGTTTGAAGAGCATGTGGGCTGCTCCTAAAGACACTCTAATCTGCTGTATTTGCCTTCCTCTTCACCTCTTTGGTGACAGCAAGGACTTGATTGTCATTTGTAGCTCTTCCATTGTTGACCAGTTCATTTGGAGAGATTTTTTGTGTGTATGATTTCTCTGTCTCATCTTTGACAGGGAGTGGACAGGCAATACTTCAGATTCATTCGAGGAACTTCCTGCATCCCAGAGCCTCTTCATTGAGGCACTCAGCCTCGATGAAAGCATAGGGACGTGTAGGAGCTGATACACTTACCAAATAGGCCAAACAAAAGGCAGTCGAGCCTTCAAAGGAGGTTGTTTTTCTTCCTGTGACTGAAGGGAAGTGTGTAAAGAATGATGTAAGCTCAGCAGCAGGCCCCAGGTCCCAGGCCCCAGGGGATGCACAACTACAGGGTGTTTGCACCAAGTGAGCTGAAACTCAGCAGGAACACAACTTGGCATCTCTCCACTCCTGGCTAGTGCTAAACTGGGAGGCGACACTGTATCTCTCAGAGCTGTGCTGTGTACTTGTCATATGGTGCTCCATCACCTATTTGAAAAGAAAACAAATGGCTTCTTGGAAGCTGTTTATGCCCCTGGGAGAAGAGGGTGCAGGACTGCTGCCCACCCAGGGAGGGAAGGGGCTGCCTTCCCCTTCAGCAGGGCATCAAGTGTTAACAAGGTGTATTTAAGAGCCCTGCCTCACAGCTCTGCTAGGAAACAGGCTTTGAAATGCCTCCAAGTGAAAGTGCTGTGAAGTTTATGTAGGCAGAAGGTAATTACCCAGATTAGAATTTGGCCAGGACACAGAACTGACACTTCAGGAAGGAGTGTGCCTCAGGAGCTTAAATAACCACAAGTGATCGGCGCTTCTGTGACTTTACATTTTAGCTGAAACACTAATCTCCATCAGCAGAGCAGTGATGGAGACAGGACTGATGAACAAGGTGTCAGCAACTGCAGGCTGCAGCTTGGACTGCGTCTATTTCTCTTCCCCTTCTCAAATATATGAACTGTAAAGAAGTAACTCAAGCTGTTACTGACCTGAAACCTGAATTCTACCTTCCTTTACTTTTTCTAGGTTTCATTCTCTTCTCTCATCTGCCACTTTTCAGTGTTCATTTTCTGTGAATTATCCTCCTTTCTGATAGCAGTTTTTACCTCCTGTGCAAGTACTTCCCTCACTTCCCCCTCTTCTCTCTTTCCTTGAAGTCTTTTATTCCATTTCCTTGCCTTCCTCCAAGTTGCCTGCACTGTGTTTTCCCTGATTTCGCCCTTTTGTTGCCTTTTGCAACTACCGAGTTGCTTCTGTCATTCCATGTAACATTTTGCTGCTTCTCATCCTTCACACAGCCGTCCAAGGTTGCAGGTCCCCTCTTAACCATGGCTGAATTCCAGCACTGCTTCCATCCTTGAAAGATCCCAAGTTCCAGCTTCTATTTGGCCACGGGATACTGACCACAGTTGATTGTTTTTTGTGCTATGGGAGACTATGCCATTATAAAGGCACTAAAGGCTACTTGTTAGTACCATATATCCTGTGACAGTAGGTTTTGACCCTGAGAGCAGAGGAATAAGGTTGGGAAGTGTTTCAGTTAGTTGGTTCTTTGGTATGCTTCTACTCAGTGACTTCCAAAGCAAAGAAATTTAAAATAGAAAACAAATCTTCATTATTTTCTTTCTATAACAGTAACTTCTCTGGTGATTCACTAATGCATTCTTTCTTTCTTATTACACTTAATTGCCTTAATTAATACCATGTTGGGTAACCAAAAATCATCTCTCCTGTGTAGTTTCATGTAGAAGAGATCTTAATTCTGTTACTTATTGCTGCAATAAGTGAACTAATTAATATTTACTTGCTTTTAAAAAACATGTATTCCTTCTTGACCTTCAATATCTTGGCCGCTGCTTGGTTTTCTTCTGGATAACACACCTTCACATAAGCTAAAGCACCCAGAACTGTGTCTAATTGGACAGAGTGGGACTGTCCAGTACTATATGAAGAAGAGCATCACCTGCAGTGAGATGCCTTCAGCTGTGCATCTCCAAATCAGACTGCCTCTGCTTCCACTTTATCATATTGACAATTCACACCAAGCTCGTTGCTCAACTGGTATCTCATGGAAGTCCTCTTCTACCTGATTGCTAGTTTCCCCTTTACATTTCTCTGTCTGACTCAATCCCTGCTCTGGGCTTAGTTCTGCCTGGATACAGCAGTTTGCACTTGTACAACATGGATTTCTGCTCTAATCTTAAAATATCCATGAAAGTTTTAAAGCCTAAGTCACCATGAACTGTAGTTCTATTGATCACTCATCCTTCCTTTCCTGCTAAATCATTTAGGACCTGGTACACAAAACCAGTGGCCTGACACAGCCCGCCACTTGATTTGAGTTGCATGTAGCATTATGAACCATATTCTTTTCTACATCAGCATGAAATTGCACTAATACAGGCTCAGGTACGATCCTCTAAACATGCTTCATTGATGTGGTTGAGGAAGATGCTGGGCTCTTTTGAGAGAAGTTCCTAATGTTCATGGATTTGACACAAACATCCAGAAGGTTTCCAGGCACAAAAACTCAGGACTAAGTTTCTGCTTAAAAGCTTCAAACTGCATTTATTGTAAATTCATGAAAAAAAAAGAAAGAAAGGGAAAAAGAAGTAGGAAGAAACCAGAGGCTGGTAAACTATTACATTTCATTGTGAAGAACTTGTCCAGTGATTTGCAATCCGATATTGAAAAGAATATCTAAATAAGCAGCAATTTCCCAATAGAAATCTCATTAAATAAAAAATTATTTCCATATTTACAGATTATAAGGCAAATGTATCTTTAAAGCACTGTTTAGTAGTTAGTGGGTTTATTTCTTTGAAAAGAAAAGATAAACTGTTTGAACCTAAGAGAATACTTTAGAAGCAGCTGGCTATACAGTCTATTTTACCATCGGTGAACAGCCCAACAGCCTTCCTTTGGCCACTGCAGTGCTCTGCTTCTTCTGTCACCCAGGCTTTCACCGAAGGGCTTCTGGTACCTCCACCTACAAAATGGGGAGTGGGGGAATCCTGTTATATTTGTTGTACATTCTATATCTCAAAATTCCTTCCTAAGCTGCTGGCCTTCTCCCAAGATCTTTTTGCTAATGCATGTCCTGTAGCAGGCCTGAAACTAGGAAAGTAACCCACTTTATGTCACAGTCCCAATTAAATAGAAATCGGAGAGCTGATAAAAGCCTAATCAGAGGAAAACAGCCTCCTAAGCATTTTATGTTCACATTTCTATGAGTGTTTTTATCAAATATCCATGTTCTAAAATTAATTGAGCTTGTTCTATATCTGATCCACAGTCAGTTACTGAAATAAGATCTCTTACTTACCCGCCGTAGTTGTTTTATGCTGCTTGCTCGAATTGCTTCCATGAGGTTGTCATGGAGGGACCTTTGTGGGGTGGAGGGTCGGGTGGAGGGCCGTGAACCTTCTTCTGATCTTCTGTCTGGGATGGATTTCAGAGAATCTTTAATTTCTTTCAGTATACTGTTCTCATGCTTTTTGCTTTTTTTGCCTTTTTTCTTTTTCTGTCCATTCTGTAAGGCTCTTTTTGAACTTTCTTGCTGTTTGATAACCTCAGCTATGTTCCTGGTTGGTGCTTTCTTGTCTGGGATGACAGGAGGAGGAGGAGGAGGGGGTGGAGGTGGAGGTGGAGGCGGAGGGGGAGGAGGGGTTGCGGGTGCTGGAGGTTGACTTTTTGCTGGTGCTGATTTCCTAGGGAGCTTTGGAGAGGACCAAGGTGAGCTCTTAGGTGACGTGTAGGGTGAGGAACGAGGAGTGCCTTTTTGCAAGGTTTTGGTCTTTGGGTTGATAGCTCCATCACAACCATACTCTTGTTGCCGTTGCTCCTGCATGCGCTTTTGCCTTTGTTTATCCATATTTCTTGTCAAGATGCTTGTCATGCTCATTCTTGGGCCAGCAAGGTCAAAGTGGTACCCCAGCTTGACCAGAGTAGTGTTCTCTTTTAACAGTTTAACTATGTCCATTTCCACCTGGCTGCCCATGATATGCCTTTGGTTGTGGAACCGTAACTCTGTTAGAACCTTGTTATGCTGCAAAGCTCTCATGATGGCCAATACTCCTTTGCCTGTGATAAAATTTGACTCAATATTCAGACTAGTGATATGCTGATTTACTTTTAACATACCAGCAATGGCTATTGCGACGTTGTCATCAGCATGTGTGTTAGCCAAGCTGAATGACTTAACTACAGTGTTGTCCCTCAGGGCTTGAGAAAATTGTATAAGCATCTGCGAAGTAATATTTTCAATGTTATTTAGATTAACCTCTGTGGTCTCAGGGTCATTGCTCCGAACTTTTTCCAGAGCGTCCTCAATAACTGTTGGATTTCCACATGGGTGGATGGCACTGCTTTTAAAGCTCAGATTTTCAGTGTCTTTCCCATCATGGCCATTGAACAAGTTTTCACTGTTCTTTGCACTGCTACACTTCTTGTGTCTAACATGGCCAGAACTCCTGCCACCCTCACAATTCACTGGTCTTTCACTAGCTGCAGAATTTTGTGTTTCCTCATCCTCGTCATCACTGTCATCTTCATCTTCCTCTTCCTCCTCCTCTTCTTCCTCTTCATCATCCTCTTCAGTATATGCCTCCTCAGATACTTCACTATTGCTTTCTGTGAAACACTCTTCTTGAATGTCTTCTGAATTGTCTTCTTCTTGCTCGGAATCCTGAACACAAATGTAAGTGCGGGTGTTAAAATGATTGCAGTAATGTAATGCTGCCTTTTTTTCTTTTTTTTTCTTTCGAAAATGATTACCTTGAAACTGTGTAAGTTAATGCTGAAAGCTAAAAATAAAGCCTCACAAACAAAGCCAGTTAAGTGAGCAGAAAAACTATTTCAGCACCTAACCGGTTATTACCATTATTTCTTTAATTTTCTTTAAAATACATATGCTTAATGTAAATTGGTTTAGATTTCCTGATGTCAACAATCATTCCCAAGAGAAAACTTGATACAAGATATTGTGATGTGGATGCTGCTTATGATTTGGCATGCCTACAAGGGGCTGTTATGAAACCATCCTTGCCAGCGGAAACGCAAGACTGTAATTTCAGAATGAATGTGATCTGTGAGCAACAAATTCCCTGTTTCACAAACATTAGGCAGCTGTATCAATGCACAGTCTCCCTTTCATTTACTAGCACACCCAAAAAGCTAAAGAACATTTGATTTACAAATAGTGTCTGCATGTGCCAACATGTGTATTGATGTGAAAAACTAATATAGAATTGCAAGAGTTACACAGAAAATACTCTGGATATACTAAAGGTTCAATATGCACTTCACAGCTATTTGTGAAGAAAAGAGTCATACACATCCCCGCAGCTAACAAGTAATCATCCCAATAAACCACAGATCACTTCAGGATTGACAAGAGGTAAGACTCTGTTCAGCTGTCAGGTCAGCTCCAACACTTCAACACGTTATTGCCCAAGCAATCCTTTCTTTTCTAAACTCCATGGTTATTTCAGTGTATTTTGTGGGCACCAAAATGTCAGTTTGGGATCCATGTCTCACAGTTCTTTCAGAGGCACTCAGCAGTTTTGGCTGCATAGGACAGTACCTCACATGCAGGACCAGCAAGGCCTGTGCCCCAGAAAAGCCCCCCTTTCCTCATGGAGAGCTCCAGAAGCACGGCCATGTTTTATGGGCCCTGACTGAGCCCTCAAGCTATGACCACCCCTCAACCTCCTGCCCAGAAAGATCGCTTATAAGCTTTATAGCCTACTGGACAAGCCACAGTGTAACCCTTTTTAATTCCATTGCTAAATGCTGATAAAATTTTAGAGGTAGAATAGTTGTTGCACAAACTACCTTATCAACATCCAGGTTTTAGCCTTTGTAAAATACTAAAGGGAAAATGGGTCCACTTTGTGGATACACAGTGACTGGGTTTCTTGTTTCCGGAAAACATGGTTGTTGTTGATCTGGTAGCTTAATTTTATAAACCATGGGCAGCTTTAAGTTTGCTTAATTATCTGGTTCTAAAAACACAGAAAGGTTAAAAGAAGGGTAATAACAGATTGCACGGTATTGTTTCACAGCCTTAAGCAGATTTCTGCATTGGGGCACATGCAAAACATACGGTACTTGTTAATGTTCAGATACATTTGACTCAAATGAAACATGACATCAAACTGTTCCAACCCGCTGTCCCTGAGAGCACAGTGCTGGGAGGGCTTGCAGGGTCCCAGCCCCATTGCCCTGCCAATGCTGAGCAAGAAGGCACTGCACTGCATGTGGAAACAGGGCTGGGTTTATTAAGGCACTGAGATTTGTATTTGCAGCTTCTGCACATGTGTGCAGCCTTTTAAAAGCTGAAAACAAGTTATCCAGGAAGCCATTCTTATGGTATGCTTATATCTACCCAGACACGATTACAGCCTTCAACACAGCTACATATGAGCACAAGCTTACGCCTCTAAAACAACTGCTGGTATCTTTTGATGACACCAGATTAATGATAAAAAAGTGCTTGAATTTTTGGAATGGCGCTTCAGGAGTAATGGTGTTTATTTTTCCATAACACACGTTGTGAGGTGCTGTATTTCATAGCAATCTGAAGAATAATTTTGAAATTGAGTTGTTTTCTTTGCAGATCTCTGGAGTCATGCCCTGGTACTGTGGCAGCATTTTGGTACAGGACTGCTGCTGGCAGCCTGTAGGGCTTCATCCTACGGCTTGGTAGCAGCTCGATGAAAAGTTTGGCCTGAGATAGATAGTACAGAGAGAGAAATTCCTCTGGAAGGCAAGGCATTCCCCTTGCATGGCTATCTACAGGATTTTGCCTGCTGAAGGGGCTGATGTCTCACCACTAACTATAGAAAGGGCACAAATAGATATCTTAAGTAAGGTGTCTAACTTTCAGACAGTTGAGGCCAAGAAGGTTGCTTCCAAGAGACTAAGAAGGTGTTTCTTATTGCCTTTAGTAGAGTGAGCATTCGTGCCTTCTACATCAGCATGTGAACATTTCCCTGTTTATGAACACATTTAGACATCCACATCTCTGAAAATATAAAGGCTTTTCTGAGCACTATAAGTTTTAGCCAGTGCACGCTGTTAATGCTATACAGACACGGAAAAGCTTTGTATGACACAGAACCAGATCCATACAGAAAGTTTTTGGAACCGTCTAGGTTTTGGATTCCAGGCTCAGCTGAAATAAAACATTAATCCTTCCATTCCCTTCCTGGGACTTGACAAGCAGGGAGTGAAGCCCACGTCTGCAAGCTGACACTAACAGTCTGATGACAGCTAGTGCTCTGTGTGCTTGCCTGCAAAGTCACTACAGCACCATTCACTAGCAGGAAAGGACAATTTAAAGAAACATTTAAAGCAATCGTGACTATTATTACTGTGAGCTAAGTTAAGTCCAAGTGATTTTTCTCTAAGGAAGTATTTTATCTAATGCACCGACTGTAATTATTTCCTTGCAAATGAGCTGAACTCCTGAATCAAGGCTCTTTGAAGTTAAAAGTAGTTTTGCTTTCCTTTTATTTTTAATGAATTTATTTATTTTTAATTATTTAAACATAGGAAAGCAAGTCTTTGTAAGTCAGGACTTGGAATGGAGCAGTGCTTATAAATTAAGATCTTACTAGCATCCCCAAATCCTCGCTTTGGTTGAAATTACAGAGCCTTTATGAAGACAAAAACTGCTTTTTGAATGAGCCTGGGCTTGCAGCCTGTTTTTGCAAGGGCTCAGAGGCTGCCAATATGAACAATAACTCAGGCTGAGAGTGCTCATCACCTGCTAAGACCGAGTCCTCGCTGTACTGTTGCTTTGTAGCTCATGAATCAGCATTTATTATGACAGTCTTTATTTGGGGAACAAATTGCCTGACAAGCAGTGAGTTGTTCTTCGGGGAACACAGGTGTTTGACCCATCCCCTGCTCCAGGCCAACTTCTGAATATCTTACAGCCACCCTCCGACCACCGCTGCCAGCAGACCCTGGAGCCAAGGATGCTCAAGCAGCACCAAGGCATGACAATTCTGATGGCTGCAATGCCGCTTCCTTCCAGTGAGAGTGGAACCTCTCTGCCGCTTACTCAACTTCTGACATGCATTGTATTCAAGCAAGCCCTAACAGTTACAGGGAGCAGAGCGCCTGGTGCCTTACCTTCTCACACGCGCCCAGCCTCTCTTTCTCCAAGAGCTTTTTGGTCTCCCGCTCCCAGTAGGCCATCAGCGCTTCCCTGCTGAAAGTCCCGGTGGGTGTTTTCTCTGTCAGACTCTTTTGCCGTTGTCCTACGGGGAGGTTGCGGTCGGGCTCAATGTCCTCCAGTTCCCGCTCCAGCTCCTTCAGCTCCTCTTCTGTGAGAGAAGCGAGGAGCTCATCCTCATCAATGTCCTCATATTTGCTAAGCTCTCTTCTGTAGCCAAAGGTAGACATGGTCCCGATGGGTCAGGCTGGTATGGAACTGGAAGGATCAGGCATTCACAAGGGCTGGATTGAGCACACCCTGTCCTGTTTGGTCAGCAACTGTTTCCCTGTGTAGCTGAGGCACCCTTTTAAGAGTAACCACTGGGAGCTTGCGACAATGCGCGGAGGGATGAAAGCATGCTCTGTTTTAAGCATCAGACGTCAGCCAGACATCTGAACAGAAAGAATGTCCCTCCACTGGTGTTTGCAGGTCCTTGGAAGAGGGGATTACTGACACAGTGACCATTGCCTTATTTAGAGCAGCGGGCTTGCAGGGGGTGGGGAGAACACTGCCGGCCTAGCACCGGCCTCGCCTCTAACAACAGGAGGGAAGAGCCGTGAAAATCCACATAATCCCAGGCTGCTGCAGGGCTGCCAGTGGAACCAGCTCCCTGGGGCCCAGTGGGGCCCCACAGCCTTGCCGTGGAACTGCCTTCAAAGCGAGGCATCGGCAGGAGGCTGCAGCAGTGGAGTGGTGGCTGGAGAAGGTGGGCAGCCCGTGCCTCACAAACCACGCATCCATTGCTCAGTGAAGTGCCAGTCAATTCACCTTGCTCCAGTGATGGGGGGATCAAGTCATTGCTTTGCAGCTGTTCCCAGATGTTGTTAATGGAGAGGGCTGTGTACTGCGATATCTCACTGAGGTTTGGGGCAGCTGGGATCTTGTGTCTCTACCTTCAGTAGATTGGGCAGACTCTAACAAATGAAGGCCTCTAGTGGGCATTTTGGTCAACAGCTGTGGCTCGCTAGAGGTGACAGATGCCAGCTGGAGAACACCTTCACATTTATATCTGCATTTATGTGTGTATATGTATACCACTATAGATACATGAAAATGTTCTCACACACAAACATAAATACATGGGAGCAATGAATAGATATGTATATGCACATTATCACATCTTCTACTGCATTATTCTGATTATTTTTAGAAAGAGATATCTTCCAATATAAGGAACCACAGAATGAAAGCTTTAAACTTCCCACTATTGTTTATCTATTTATGAACATAGAGCGAGTGAGGTTTTGCGAAACACCCAGCCCAGCAATATCTGCAAACCGGTGCTCTGGGAGAGAAAGGGAGAAAGAAAAGACAGAGTCAGTTACATTACAAGGAAGGAACGATAATGATAAATGTTAACATGATGAAAAGATAAAAGTTTGGGTTTTTTTTTAATTATTTTTATTGGCAAAGACAGTATTTAATATAAATGTAATTGAAAATAATTTGACACTTGTTGAACATTTATAGAGACCAAACATTGGTCATTTGTGACATTGGTCACAAATGTTCACAGAGGAACAGAAAGAACACCAAGTTTGCCAGGATCTACTGAACCATTACGGTTCATGTATGTGGTGTCATCACTACAAGCCAGAATCAAAACAGCAGTCCATGGAGTGGTGATATGTGAATTCCCCAATGAAGAAAAAGAACATTCAAGACACAGCCCTCAGTGGGTAAAGTGATGTGCACTGTCTTTTGAGATATGAAAAGGAAAATCCTTCTGGATTTCCTGGAACACCAGGAAGCCATCAACTCGGACTGCTCCATTGCAGCTCAAACTTTCAGAGTCAGCCCAGAGAAGAAAACCTTTCTCTTGCAACACAAGACAGGCCTCATACCAATTTAGTCCAAAGACTGTGGAGCACATTGCCAGTCTTGTCTGGACTGTCCTACCACACCTACCTTATAGTCTAGATTTGGCACCTCCTGGCATCCATCTTCTCAGACCGATGGAAAATGGACTCTGTGGACAACATTTTTCTAGTGATGATGCCACTACAACAGCTGTGAAACAGTGGGTCAGCTCTGCTGGTGCAGGTTTTTACGAGATCAGCATGCAGGCTTTCTGCTCATTGCTGGAGTAAATGTATGGCTGTCAGTGGTGACTGTGTTGAAAATCAGTTTTGTAGCTGAGAGTTTGCTGTCAAATAGTGTTACTGTGCTCTCTGTACCTGTTGTAGTTTCTGTGGAAAAAAACAGGAGGAATTACTTTTTTAGTGATCTTTGTATTTCAAGTAGTGGCTTCAGAAATGTTCTGTTTTTCACAAGTTTCCATAATTCGTTGACCCAGCTATTGAAAGGAAGAGAGCAGCATCAGACAGGCAGTATGCATCCTCAACCAAGCAAAATCCAAAGCTTAAACTTCACTTTTAGTCTGGTGAGCACAGGGCAAAAGATAGGAAAGCACAGTGTTGTACAACCTTGTCCTCAGGCGTGGGACGTGGCCTGTCCCCATGACACTGGCTATTTCAGTCACAGCTCATGAGGACAGCCTGTCAGACAGATGCGTTGGCTTGTATCAAAACGCCAGCCCACGCGGCAGGAATGGGTCCAATTGCCATAGAGCATGTTAAAAACAATGCAGCCACAGCACGTCTGGGCTTTCCTGCTCCCTCCCATTGTGCATTCTTGCCTTTCCCCACCTCTTTTGCACTCATATTCCTTACCTAGTGCCTTCTCTGGTGTACAGCCCTCCTGAAGGCCTCAAGCTCCATTCTCAGTCTCCTCAATGCTGTGGCCTTCCATGCCTCCTTTCCCTGGCCTCTCCTTTCCTCCGCTCTTTCCACACCCCTCTCCTGCCTCACACTCCTTTCTCCTTCCTCCCCCTATATGTACGTATATAGAGTTATCTATCTCAATTTCCATATACTGCATCTGCAGGCCCAGGTGGAACGCAGAGTCAAATGGCCAGAAAAGACAAAGGGTCAGCTACCTGGCATCCAAGCACGTCTGCCAGACTGGCAGACTGATGGGACAAGCTGTAGCTCTTTCTATTGAGAGACCAGTATTGCTTTTGAAAAGCGTGCACACCATACTGTTCTTGAAAAGGATGTGTCATCACCTACATTTATCAGCATTGCAAACGGCATAAAGCATGCACTTGAAGGTATTTGAAAGAACAGTTTTTCAGCTGATTTTCTCTATGCCAGATTATTCTGCTGTCCATCATCTCTACTAGTGTTGTTGTAAGCAGGGAGTCTGCAGAGAGAGAAAGACCTTACCCTTTAGCTCTGCTGGGGATGAGTTCAAAGACAACTGAACCAAAAGCAGCATTTGCTCAGGAGTTAGGCTCCACAGCCTAATTCAATGATAGATTTTTCCTGCTGACCCCTGGCAGCACACCCTAAGGCCAATGGGAGGGCAGATTCCAGGTCCTGATTGTAGCTTAACAACTCAGTCCCATCACAAACAATGATCAGCTTTCACTCAAAAATGTGTGCACGTGGACGGCCTTGCTGCTCAGATTCGTTTTGAAAACAGCAGGTGGGAGTATCAGCTGCTGGGATGGCAACCAGAAGTCTGGAGAACATCACACACCACCAAGCCACGGGGTAACCCATAATCTAATGCGTTTTGATGGCAGGAGTGTTGGGTTGCCTTGTGCTTATCCAGAAAACAGAACAGTCATAGAAATACACGTCATGGAAAATAAATGAAGGGGCTTTGGTAGTACTGGTGAAGGGAAGAGTGCAAGGATGCATCTTGGAAGGGGACTCAAGAGGTGAACCTGACTGCTGGGAAAAAATTCATCTGGGTAAAAATAAAAACATTTCCAGACTAACAAACTCCTCAGCCTATTAAGAAAAGTGAAAAGGTGTGATGAACCTGCTTATCTCTATCAGCACAAACTATTCTTGCCATGGATTTGCTCAATGTAAGCTCTTCCCCATATCGCTAATGAGTGTTCATTTCCCCAGTGCCAATTTCAGCCACCCCGAAAAGATCAATTGCTTTGTACACAGTGATGATCCTAACGCTCTTGCTTTCATAAAGCTGCTCCTATCTTTCCAAAGAATCTTGGTGTTCTTTGCAAACATTGCCAACAGATTTAAGAGCTATATATAGAAATCATTTCACTCACTACTGATGTACAGACATTCAGGCTGTGTAGAATTACAGGGCAATATTGCTCAATGGTTTGGGGCAGGAAGTAGAGGTCGCTGTATTGCAGAGAAAGGAGCAGATATACTCTTGAATGCAGATAAAGCAGTTTTTGGTTTCCATGGGACACTATTTAGGCAGCTGTGCTCAGATTAGTCTTCCCCTAAAAGCATGATAAAATATATAACATCTGTCAACAGCATTTGTAAATATACCCTAAGTCGTATGTCCACATGAGAGCACGCACTATTATGTTTTAAGTAAGTATATAAAGTGCATGGATTTAGTCCTTTATTGAATGCCAAAGGCCCAGTTCTCCTGTGCAGCTTAGCCAAACCTACCATTTGCCTTTCAGATTAAAACAAACCCGAATACCTCTATGTCTTTACACTCAAGGAGCAGCGCATGTACTTCTATAATTAGCGTTTCCTTATTTTTATGTCGGAGTATTTTTAACAGTGTGTTGGCAATATAAACAAATGATGCAAATAATAAGGAATGAAATACAAGCAACAGTGGGAAGTAAATTTTCTATTTGATTCTCTTTATTTATGTCTGTTTTTAAATAGGCCATATCAGTGTTGATAGGAGTTCTGGGCACTGTGTCTACCATGCACACAATATGTAGAGCGTCAGTGAGAAGTCAATGGCTTTGCATTAAGACTTGATCAACTGTAGGATTTCTACTGAAAATGTGAACTTTGAAAATGCAATTAAATATTGGATGGCATTGTTCCAGTTTTAATTCCTGCATCCTAAACAAACGATTTCCAGTAGAAAGGTCAGGCAGAGAATAAGACAGAATAGAGCCATTAAGGCTGAAATTCACTTGGGCTGGTATTACTTTTCATAATATCAACTTCTTGAGCAAAGATCTATCAGAGCTAAGGCTCATATGTGTAACAAAAGAAGGGGGAAAGAAGGCTTTAAATGGTCTGCCTCAGCAGGCAGACTAGAGTTGTGGCCAAGTGTAGTAGAGAGGTAAAGCTGGCTACAAAGATGAAGACAGAGGTAAAGAGAGTAATGACAAGGCTCATATTAAAGGGATTTCTGGGAAAGCCTAAAGAGATGAGACCTGTTCTACTACCTAGACAAGCGTTCATGAGTTTACGCCACTTTTCCCCCATGCAAACCATAGCTAAATGGTTGGCTATTTTAGAAGCCTTTTTCTTCCTCAAATAAATGTTAGGAAAATCCTTTTATCTAACCAAAGGTAGACACAAAAGAGCACTACATTGTGACTGTTTCTCCATGCTTGGCTCACATGCTATCAGAAATAAACTGAGAAAAGGCAGCTCAGGCATGAAGAGCCCAAGCCAGAACACTGACACCTGCAGAGAAACAGTAAAACTGACCCCCACACGATATCCAGAGCAAGGATCTGCCCTGACAGCTTCCAAGATTAGATAGTAGCCAGTGCATGGAAATTTTGTGGAAGGCATAAGCAATATTATGGACTCTAAAGGGAATAGCTGGTCCTAGAACTCATGGATGTGGTTTGGATCTATACCAAGCTATGAAAACATAGCTACAAAGTCCATCTCACTGGTACTGCAAAGGCTGATGTAACCATAGTTGAATGCCTGGCTCTTCAGAGAGCTGATCAGCATGGTGCAGCTGTTTCTGTCAGATTTTATGAGAAACAGAGACCAAATGATATCACTGCTTTCAGACATTGCCCCCAAACTGATTGGAGTCCCTACCCCAAAGCATGCCTGGATCAAAGCCAGGGCATTTAATTACATCTAGTCAATGTGTGCCCCGGTGGCGCAGTGGTTAAAGACGCCGCCTTGCAACACTGGGGCCCGGAGTTCGAATCCCCCCTGTGGCGCAAGTGGTAGAAGTGCCGCTCTGCTACACAGAGGCTCGAATCCCGGGGGCTGGACACGATGACCTCTAAGGTCCCTTCCAACCCGCACGAAACTATGAAACTATGAAACTATGAAATGTCGCTGATCGGGTAGATATGCTATGGAACTGGATTGCGATGGAACATCCAATGAAACACACCTAAATAGCAGAGAAAACGAAAACCCAGCATTCCAAAGGTTCAATCAGTATCCAAATAGGGAGAAAAAAGAGTAGCTTTTTCTTAGCGATCTCTTCTCTTAGCTGGGGCTGCTGCCTTATCTTCACACATTTCCTGCTCTCGTATGTCCAATATTAGCACATATTCAACCCCCCAAATGTATTCAGTGCTCTGGCTCTAAAACATGGGAATCAAAAGGCCTGTGTTCAGTTCCTAACTTTGCCAAAAGCATGGCACAAACTAAATAGCTTCCTTTCCGTATCCATATATATCTTCTCACATTCCATTTAAACACATTTTGCCCCTCACTTTTCCATTCAGACCACAGTGTCTTGGAGGCATTCCAGACATGTTCCTATAATGTTATATCTCCTTTAAGGTCTGAAGGGAGGAGGAAGTCTTTGGTAAGTAAGCAGTTCAGTGTTGAGGAAAAGAAAAACTTTAACAGGGGATTATGCCATGATATTGTTTCAACAGGATGACAAATAACAAAAATGGTCCAGATGCATTGTTAAAAAGGTAACCTCACTAAAGGCTTTTACCTTACCTAATGATATTTTAGGGAGCTGTCCATGATATTTAAACATTTCAGGCAATACTTTGCCCTAGAGCTGAATGCTTTGATGCCAGAGGCAACGTAACTATTGCCTGAGGAGTACATAGAGCCCTAAATATAAACCATGGTCTATGAACTAAAATTACTGATGGAATTTGGCTCTAGCCACAGAAAGGGTTTTAAGCCTCCTGTCTAAAGCCCATTTGATCTTGTTTCCTTCACTGGTTGCAGTATACAGTATCAAATATGTGACTATTCAGATCTGCATGTTGTGGCCACTGGATTCACTGAAACTACCACCATTAAAGGCTTATTAAGCCCACATTTCTGTTTAGAAATCCCCACACGGAGAAACCAGCTTATAGGTTATGCAGCACACATGCACATAGATTGGTGTGCCCAGGATGAGTTGGCCTGGGGAGCCTTGCCTGTGGACAACCATGTCGGTTTCATCACACACTCGGCCTCAGGCCATGTGTGGAGCCATCGATCACCTGGGACATTCTGCTGGCAGTGGCCTAGTGTGTCTGCCAGATACCTAGAGATTTTGCACAAATCACCAATTTTTTTCTTTTTATCCTAGTAAAAATGTCTGGCAAAGCAACAGAGGATGTGTCTTGGAAAGGCAGATGAGTATTAGCCCTTGTGAGAGCAGAAGCAATGACTAAGCCTTCTTTTAAAGCACTCTTCATGTCCTTGACCAGTAGTCTTCACTTCTTCCATTTTATCCTGTAAATATGTTGTGAGAAAGGACAGACTCACAAATGACTGACACATCTGCTTTTGGAAGTGGAATTCACAATGCTGACTGAGGTGTTCAGTTATATACGCCAATCACACACAGCTCTGGAGAACATGGGAAGCCAGCCTAAGGATCTGGGCAGAAGGATGATTCAGCTGATCTTGCGTCTGTGTGTGTAGCAAAAGGATAAGTGCAATCCACTTCTAATGAAATAATATAAAGGACACTTAATCAGATGTGTTTTATTCTGGGCAAGCACAGAAACATGCTGCCAAGTATATCACAGTATGTGACTAAGGGTCTCGTTTAGTCTGGTTGAGAAATGATCTGACAAAAGTCTGTAGGAATCATGATTAAATTATGACGTTGTACCATTTCTCAACTAAGGGGAAAAGCTACTTGATACCTGCTTGGTTTGTTGGTCAAAATCTACTCTTTCTTTAAAAGAGCCTGAAGTCCCCCAATCTTTGATTGAAACCTTCTATGCTGACACACTGTACTGACAAGTAAATGTACCTGGGAACACTCATCGGTAAAAATAGCTAAAAAGACTCTTCAAAGTGTTTGGAGAATTTTATAATAGAATAATGATTTTCCAAATACAAAATGTGCTGTATTTCCTGACAATTACATGTCAGATAACTGCATTTAGAGGTTTAATTCTCCTTACCAAGTTAAATTAGGCGCTTCTTCTCTTTTCTAGACAAACTCATGCCACCAGCTGAGAGGAGCGTGCATTTATCATCCTCACTGGGAAGACTATCAGGAAAATTCTTTTGTCTTTTATACACCTACGTTCCCATTTAGAGTGATTCTTTTCTATGTAATTACTGTAGTGTCCTTACTGTGATTTTAGCCTAGATTTGGGTAGTATAATCTTGTGTTAAAACATACTAGGTCTGAAGAAAAATTTGTTCCCATAAAAGTACTAATTACAATAAATAGCAGAATGTTGTGAACGTATATAAAATATAGAACTGTCAATCAAATCTTCAGATAGTAAAAAACAGTAAAGAAATTACAAATCGTGCACAGTTCTTATTAAAAACTATTCTAAATGTATCTCTTTTCCATACAGATCATACTCTTTGTATAGGATGTAGTTCTTGAGAACTGGAGGAAGTGGAAACTTCTTCATGGATGACAGTTTCTGGAGCCTCCACAACCCCATGAGTTTACGTATCTTCAGGCGACACAGATGTTTCAGTGGGCGAGGATTATCTAAAAATAGCAGTGAGAGAGAAATAGTGGAAAAAAAACAATGCCATCAACAATGAGTGACTGCACTAATAAAATTAATATTAAAATCCACCGTGGGGCAAATTTTGCCACTTCTGAATATGTGATGTTACACATTGTTGATATTAATCAAACTTCTTTTGGATCTCTACTAACACTATATTCCTCCTTTTAAGAAATATGCACACTGTACCATGTCACCTAAACTGGACATTATTTAATGTAATCAGTGGTAACTGATAAGTGATCTCTCCTTTCTCTATGTGTATATTCAAAAAAATCTGCAGGTTGAAGCCAGCTGTATAAATGACCTGACACTTCCATTTCTGCTCTATGAAGAAGGCACCAGGACCAGACCTTACCATGCTTGGATCTAAACCAACACTTCCTACCAGACTTTACTTCACTGGAAGACTTTGGTTTGACTTAGCTTTCCTGAACACTTCAACAGTTTTCAACATACCTGTTATAGTTGATGCAACACAATTATTTTGATGTGCCTGTGACACCAACACTAAATTAAAGACATCCTCTGCATGCCAGTATAAAATATCACAATAAAATTAAACACCAGATTAAAATTTAAATGTTTTGCTCCTTTATAATTGATGTTGAACAAAATTCTATTAAAAAACTGAAAACAGTCAAATAAAAGTAGTTCCTGTAAAGAGAGCATTTCCTATATTTCGCAACTTCCTAAAGTTTTCACTAAGGTGGATAAAACCTATTTCCAGTGCCACCTGCAGTGGAATATCTAAACTAGGTTGTGGATCTTCAAAAGAGAAAGCATACATAGAAGTATTAATTACTAAATGGCAACTCTAAATGTGTATCTTGTAAATCAGGAAATGATGGTACGCTGCGATGGTGCGCTCATTGTCAACACCTCTCATCTTGAACATAATAGCATCTGAAACATGCTCTTATGATAATCCTTGAATGACTAATAGACTTGGGAGATCAAGGGAGGAAAAGAAGATGAAGTATCAGCAATATTCCTTCATAAAACATGTGTCTCATAGCTGTGCAATGATCGGCGTTACAAGGCTTCATGTGAAGTATGAGAAGTACCTCAGTGGTCTTGCTTAGCTGAAGAGGTTTCCCACACAACAGTAACATTCCTTACAAGACTGGTAAGGTGCACACGGGGTTCATTTTCACCTACCATGTTCCAGTCCAATTAACTATGACCAGTGGCAACAGGTAAAGATCTGACTCATCTGAGAAATGGATGACAGGTACAACCTGGCTTTTAAGTTAGTACACACTTGTATTGCTATTGAATTTTGGACTAATATGACCTGATAAAAGCAATTAAAGTCTCCTGTAATAAAACATAACATAATTAGTTGGAAGTTAGATATTTACCCAATATCTGACGTATCTCTGTCCATTCCTTCTGTGTTTCTAGAACAAATTTAATTTTTGTGCATAGTGGAACGTAATCCATGTAATCTATAAAAATACGAACAACTTTTCCAGCTAAGTGCTTCAACCAAGGAACAGCAATAAAGTCACAGAACTGAAAGAGAAAAGATATCAGAGAATAATTTCAAAATAAGCGCAGTGGAATGCCAAAATAACACATTTTAAATCAATTACAAAAGGTGATTCAAACAGTATTAGGAATGAGCTTTAACAGCCATAATGGTTCCACATGTAAATTACTTTATATTTGCTTCCATGCTTAGTCTTTGTGATCTCTTAATTACTCTGGACAGGCTTGAAGGCCAAACAGCCATTACAATGTTGCTATAATTTCCAGCACTCTTCCGTTCAACGGTGATTTCTCTTTGGAAATGCATCACTTCCACTGGTTTGGATAAGGACAGAAATAACAATATCCTGATTTGGAGCTTCTTAAGTCTTCCTCACTAAATCTCTAATGTACCGGCACCAAACTAAAGCACTCTACATTTCTTTCCCTCAGTGTCAAAAATGTTTTATTTTTTTAGGTTGTTTTAAAAGGATTTTGTGAGTATATTAAGCTTAGTTCTGTACAATAATATGGAATTTTTAAAGCTGGCTAATGGAAAGAAGAGAGAGAAAAGGAAGTTGTGTATTTACCGGATTATCCTTTATTACAGAAGAAGTCCACCCTGGGAGAATCTCTTCCTCTGGAGTTGACCACACAAAAGAATTTCCAAAGATATCTTGATGCATACAGTCAAAACACAACTCCACATTATACCCATGATTCAGCAACAGCCTTAGCATCACCTCATCATTCAAGGCATACTGGATGGCACTGGGAAAATGCGTATCATTAACCATCATAAAGTAACAATTGACGTTTGCTCCATAGGATAGAAGCAGCCTTACTATTTCATGGTTACCACCTCTCACTGCCACAAGAAGACAGTTTAAAGGATCCTTGTTTGGATTTGCACCAGCTTTCAGTAATATTTCAGTGCAAAGGATGTCGTTGTTAGAAACAGCAAAATAGAGCGCAGTTTTCCTTTCATCATCGTAACTATTTGAAATGTGATCATCCAAGAGGGTATTGACATCAAAATCATTTTCAATAAGGAGCTCTAGACACTGTGAATTTTGGCCATCTGCAGCTGAGTGAACAGGGCTTATCCCACTTCTCTGGATTGCAGTTTGGGATGTGACTGGAATGAGATACTTCAGGACCCTAAAAAACAGTGAAGAAAGTAAGGCACCACTCCTCTGCATTACGAAAATGACCACCACACACACAGGAAAATCCTAACACAGAAGCACCTGTTCGGGAAGTATCAAATGGGACCTTGTCTTGAAGATGTTTCAGTGCTTTTTACTTAGCTCTAAAGCAGTATATTTTACATTTTCTTCTGTTTCTGCTAAAATAACACTTAGAAGTTGATTCAAGTTGATGCAACATAGCCATTTCTGAAATATAGGTGGTCTCTACATATTCATGTTTAACACTGTTCTTCAGTGTGACCTTGAGCCATTCTATATCTTAAAGAAAACTTGAAGTTCAAACTTCTACTCACAGGTAATGCCCCTCATAAGCTGCCTTATGTATGGGAAGCAGTCCTGCCTTATTGGGCACATTGCCACTTCCTCCATACTCCAGAAGAAGTGCTATGCAGTCTGGATTTCCTCCTCCTGCTGCCTCAAACAGTATTGATGAACCATCATCTTCTAAGGCCTGGACATCACCACCTTGAAGAACGATAGAGAGTTTAGAATTACACCCAAATTGATTTGCAGATCAACATAAAAACAAGCCCAGAATACTCTCCTTCATATTTTTAAATGCATGTAAATTAAAATTTTATGTAAACAAGAAATACTTCTTGTGACAAATTTAGCTTTCAAAGGCAAAAACATTTCCCTCCTTGATGGAAATGGACTGGTATCAACTCTATCACTCCTCTGACATGGATTATGGAAGTGCAGGAATGCTCACACATGCTTGCTTTCTTTCCAAGAAACCAAATCTTCTCATTTGTTGCTCCTATTTCTCTCCTGTTCCATTACCACTCTAAAACACCTCAGCAACCAGGCAGGATGCACGCCAGAGCAGAGGCCCAATTCTTTCTTACCTGACTACATACCTTTATGAATTAGATGCTCCAGCACATCACAGTGACCATATTCAGCAGCAACACCTAATGGTGTTACTCCATATCCATCCTTAAGGTTGACATTTCCACCATTCTTCAGAAGAAGAGAAACAATATCTTTGCGTCCCTGTTTTGCAGCTTCATGCATTGCAGACCAACGTTTTGCACATGGCTGGTGGATCCTACAGTTGTGTTTAATCAGAGTAGATGCCATTTCAAAAGAGCCACTTCTTACAGCTTGAAGATATTAAAGAAGGAAAGAAAAAATAATGTAATTATATTTTCAAGTATGTTGTCCTGAAGTTAAAAGACATCTATTAAGTTTAGAGAATTTTTTTCTTCTGTACTGATATGAGGAAATTCAAAAGACTTCCAGTCCTAGGAATCTGGGGGTCCAATTCAATGGTAAATAAATGATGATGTGAGCTGCACAGAAAATTCAAGCTTGTAGTCACAGGTAATCCCTCTCATAAGTTGCTTTGTGTATAAGAAACAGTCCTTATCAGGTACCTTGCCTAAACCATCTTAATCTGTAAAAAATATCAGTTAGGAATATGGAGGACAGCAGCATCAGATCAACTGCAAGGAAAAGCAACAATAAAAACAATAAAGTATTAGACAATAGTATTTACTCGTAAAATTGATGCAAACATTACAATGTCCATGAAAAAATCTCAGTTGTAATTTATTCATCTGGTAATTCTAATCCTAGCATGTACTCAGTGGCTGCTGTTAGTCAAAACACAACTGACATCTGCCATCCCATATTCTACTCTTTTGACATTCCAAGTTTGAAATTTGCATAGATAACTACAACTGCAAATCATTCACACATAAAACAGTGATCCAGATAGGAGTCCAATCTCACATCTGAACTATCCTTTGGAATAGCAGATCTCTTTTCTGACTGATAAGGCAGCTGAAAAAGGTCAGCATCACAGGGATAGCAAATTTAACTTCAGTGGATGTCCTTTTAAACATGTAAGAAGTTTTTTATGAAGCAAGAGTCTTTTTAATTACTCACATTTCAAAGAATCACAGAATCACAGAATTATCAAGGTTGGAAAAGACCTAGAAGATCATCCAGTCCAACCATCATGAATACTTCCCAGTTAAATCATTTGTTCTGAGAAGAAGCATTACTGAACACAGTGGGAAGTAGAAATTATCACACTGGATTTTATTTTTTTTTATTTTTTTTGGGGGGGGGGCATTTATTTTGAATTGGATTCAAAATGTGCCCTTCAATCCAAAGTTTTAGAATTAAAAGGAGAAAGAAAATGATATTAAGCTCTCAGCATCATCTATGAAGTGTTAAACATCCAATTCTCTGTTTCACCAAGGCTAAAATGCGTGATGCACAACAATATCTACATCTACCTTCTCAACTCTGAGTGGCACAAAAACACAAAAACCATCACATAAACAGTTCACATCTGGCAAACCTCATTTTCAGGAGTTTGTACAGAGAAATATGTAGGAAAATAAACTGCCACTACAAGGGGAATTCTTTTTTGATCTGCCCCAGTTATTCCTTCCAAGTCTCATTAAAACCAAAACTGAAAATAGCTTAAATTTATGGACTACAACTACTGAAAAGAGCTGAAACAATGGAAAGCAGGACACCTCAAAGGAAAACTTCAGAAAACCCTCAGAGCCTTAAGATGTTAACATCTCAATTGCTTCTGAAGGAAGTTAACCAAAATTCATAGAATTTAATATTTTAATATTGATATCTGTCATAAAGATTGCAGTTCGTTATGCAGTATAATGGTACTTTGCTGTATATATGAGAATTGGATTAAGTTCAGAGATTTGTTCTCTTCAGAAGAATGGAGACATTTGACTTTCAACAGCAACTAGAAACTGATAATTGCTAAGCTACCCATGTGTACCAATGCTCATTTAAGTCTACCAACAGCTAAAAATCTTCCACAGAATCAGCTTTCTTTAGACTGAGATGTTATTTAGAAATGCAGTAGAAGCTTGCTTTCATTGCGAGAAGGAAGAGAAATGAGATGGGAGGTTTTGGAATCAAAAATGCCTTTCTGCTCTTGAAGAAATAATTCAAAAAATATAAAAATCCTCTGTAACCTCCAGACCCCCACAGAAAGTACTTTCTAGTTAAAATAAAGCTTATTCTTGTACCTGACTTAAACCTTAAGATGGACAGCTTGCTAATGGCCTTACAGAATCTTAAGATACAGAGAAGATGCCTCAAACAACAACAAAAAATAGGTCACATTCTCAGGTTTATCTTTAAACACATCTCAGGAATGACTTAGAGAAAAATGATTGCTGAAGTGAAAGCTGGGCACATTTCAGTAAAATGCTGGATATTTCACCTCATTTACCAACAGCCAGAACATACAGCCCCGTGTAGTATTGGAGTGACTAGGAATTACACACAGAGACGAGAATTCACAGACATGGAGCTAAATTCCCCGTGTCAGGGTTAGCTTTCAAGTGTGATGAAGCAGACGTGCCAGTTTAGTGGAGTGGATGGGCCGCAGTACAGGGAAAGGAGGCAGTTACCAATCAGGAGTGGAGTCTCGCCTTTGTCATTAGTGGTGTTGGGCCATACACCTTTTTCCAGCAACGCTCGGACATTTCCCACAAAACCAGCTTTGGCTGCCAAAGTTAGCGGTGTTTCTCCATCAGATGTTTTGTATTCCCACATTGTTTTATAAGATGCTGGAAGTAAGAAAGTGAGGAAACATAAAACTAAATTAAAGCACAGTGCTGTTAATGCACACATGTAAACCAGCAGTTCTTAAATGCTTTAAGTCCTTAATCTTTATGAAAATTGCTTGTAATTAGATTTATCTTAATCTAACTTGTACTTCCAGACTGAATACTGAATATTCACTTTAGCTCTGTTCATTCTATAGGATTCTGAACAAAGCATTAAACAAGACTCCAAGCTCTTTGCCAGTGTAAATCAATTTAACATCCCAAGAACAAAATTTGCCTGAGATGCAAATAACATTTGTAAGATGCTCCATGGAGAATTTCTTCATACTATTTTAGTAATCAGTTCTAGCCCATTGCTATCCACGTCTGGTTTTTTTGTTCTATGCTTCTTTGCTACTTCTTCTGTCCCATGGGACATCCTCATTTACTCACCATCTAAAATAATTTCCAGTATTTGTTGAATTGGCTGAGCTGCAGCCTCGTGCAGAGGAAACCACCCTCTTTCATCAGCTTCATCCAGAGCATATTTCCATTTCACAAGCTCTTGGAGCCCAAATATTTGACCTTAAGAAACCCAATAGATAAATGAGATGCAGTTGGAAAAATATTATGAGGAAAGCTCTGTTTCGCAAAGGGACAGTTTTGTTGAAGGGGTTTTACCTTCCTTTATGGCTGTTACAATTTTCCTATTTTCTTCACTAGGTGGCACAAAACTACCCAAAAGAAAACAGAAAATAGAAAATATAAACAAGTGGTAAATACATTACATTATTTATTCAGTATTTTCCACGAGGTTCTCATCTGAGCCAACTATCCTTTGAATATATCATTTATAGTCCTCACTAGCCTTGTGACCTCTTAAGGTACACCTGAAACACAGGCCTTCAGAGTAGCCAAAGCTTTCAAGGGAGGTGCAGGTCCCTTGTGTCCCTTCCCCTGCCCTCCCCTGGTATGGCAGCTTCCAGGAGGAGCTGTGAGCTGCTCTGACAAAGCTCTTTATGTGGTAAAGAATTCTCATGTGTACTAATAAGGCGTATTTGCCACACAGCACAGGAATGATCCCCTCAGACTCAGAAACTTTAGGAAGCGAATGAAAACATGATGGCACCAGAATGTTAATATTTGTTAATGAATGAAAGTTTGATTTATGCAAATAATGTCGTTTTCCCTGGAAAACAAATGTCAGTATTTTTAACAGTATTATTTGAACCTCCATAAAACATAAGTTAAGTGCTGGTTTCTGCTAGTGCATTGAGCATCTTAAAAACTAGATTAGATTAAAAAGAAGAAAAAAAAGGGGAGCAGCCAAGTAAAAACAAAGATTCCAGCAAACACCAGTGACCAAGAGTCAAAATCTCATGAGAGCCCAAAGGAAATTAAGGCTGACAGTGCTCCCAGACTTACAGTTCTGCATCTTGGGTGGTGACACACTGGAACAGGTTGCCCAAGGAGGCTGTGGATGCCCCATCCCTGGAGGCATTCAAGGCCAGGCTGTATGTGGCTCTGGGCAGCCTGGTCTGGTGGTTGGCAACCCTGAACATAGCAGGGGGGTTGAAACTAAATGATCATTGTGGTCCTTTTCAACCCAGGCCATTCTATGATTCTATGATCTCCCTTTCAGTACCAAGATAGATTAACCTACAATATGTATTTATGGGATTATTTCCAAAGAACCTTTCTGCTAAGACAAAGTTCACTTTTGTTTCACGTGTACTCTTCTCACAAGAATGGCCTAAAAGCCACAGGAAGTATTACTTTAGTCAAGTGAGTCCCGTCTCCCTTAACCTCTCTACAACTCCAAAAGATGGGTTGCTCCAGATAGCAAAGCAGAGCTGGATCTCAGCTTTGCCTCCAGCACAGAGCCCTGATTGATGCCAGGACGATGATTTCCATCATCCCACACAGTTAGGTGAAGCCTCCACTGAATCAAAGGATTCAATCAGTCTAATTTAATGTCACATCCTAATTCTTGCTGAACACTTCTGTAGGATCCTTTGGTTTTCTGGTTTGCATTTTTCTTGTACACATTCACACCTGAGCGCACAGGGGAATATGGAGTGCATACAGATAAGTTCACTAACAAATTTCTGTTTTCTTTATTCTTTCAGGCAGCGTTTCACTTGGCAAAATGCATAACAGCCACACCAAGAACTGCTTTAAGGACAATATCAAGCACTAAATGTCAGCATCTCAAAACACTAAAATTATGGCATAAGTTCTGAATTTACAGTACCTGTCACTAAAGCTGGACATTCGTGGTTTGGCTGCATTCGATTCCTGAATGCTGAGCTGTATGGCATACTCAGCGAGCAGATCTTCGACCACATCTTCACTTTCATCCATCATTTTTTTATGGCACATTATATTCATATGCTGTTTTGAAGTACACACAAAAATACACTGGTTAGGATTGTGCACTATTTAAGGTTGTTGGTTTTGTTTTTTTTTTTTTTTATTTTTAATAATAAAATCAAGTGTTTTAATCAACTTATTTTAATTTCATAACATCTTGTTGAGTTTGTTTCTACTGTTCACAAATGTTCATAAACAGTTTAATCTTGCAAGTGGATCAGTACCATCCAACTTCACTTATTCCAAGGGGGAATACAAGCACAGAACAGCTTGTAGGATACTCCAATGCAGGACAGCAAGCAAATTCTTTTATGAAAAACAATAATATATATATACTGCTTCTCTACCTCCACTTTATCTCTGGACAACTAGGGGATGAAATTAGTCATCATCTAAATGTGTAGCTCCTTTCTGGTCCTACAAATCCCATAGCCCATTTTGCTGGCTATCCCCTGCTTTGTTGTAATCCACAGAGCTGATAATGCCACAGGCAACCCAGAGCTCTGCTTTTACACAGTCTTAACCGGGAAGGTGTTAAGTAAGCAGTGTTTTACAATTGTTGTGTGTGCCATTTTCAAATTATCACACAAAAATTAATAGTGTATTTTCAAATGATAAATTTAGTAAGGTAGCAACTGACTGACACGGCAGAATAAGTAGAATGTAAATGGCTCACCACAGCACAAGTGCTGGACGCATAGCTAGAGGTCTATACATGCCTTGAGAGCCTGATTTGCTATATCACTGCTGGTAATACGCTGTGCTAAAGCGACGAGCTCTGACAGAAGCATGGATGTTCCACTGGGATCACACAGGAGTATAGCAGCACAGCCGGCATGCTGAGCAGCAGCAGCAGCGTCTCTCTTATGCAATGCAGCAGTGAAAAGGCTAAAAAGCTCAGCAGCAAAATTTTCTTCCAGTCAGCTATGGGTATTTGGCAGCTACCAGAACACGGCACTAGGTCACAAGAAACAACTACAAAAGCTTATTCCACAATTTAATTGCTTTATATTGACTATTTTACTTAAATAACATTTGGAGTAACCTGATACTCTTCTGACATATTTTTCTATTTCTACCCGAAAAAAGGCATTACTTACTATTGTTTTGCATACAAAAAAATAATGAAATCAGTCTTTTTTTGCTGTTGTAAAGTCATCATTTTAACTAAAAAAACCTGAACAACTCACTAATAGGGAGTTCTGAGTCTCTCCCTGGAAGAAGCATATCAAGAACTTATCATTTTTAAACATATAGATAAATGTTTATCACTTTTAAATGCTTAAAGTTAATAATGTTTATGTTACTCTCATTTCTTATCCTTAAAATAAACCGGACAAAACTAGCTTTTCTCTCTAGAAACAGAAGGCCCTTCGGCATGCAAAGAGGTTATTCGCAGCAATAAAATAACAGCGGTCCAAATTTGGACTCAGTCTATTAAATATCACAGTTTTAAACGATTTCACCGTTAGTCTAATTGGCGAGCACAACGTATAGCCTCACCTTTTCAACCCATTATCTTGCCACTGTTAGTCTGGGGCCTGCATTTTGAACAGCCAGGAATAGAGACCTGCAAGCTAATGTGTCCTGTGATATTTCTAAAATTAAATACGCAGTTGCTTGATAAATTAAGGTCTGACCTTGTACAACTGTAACACGAGCAGACTCAACCCACAGGAAAGTATTACACATGACTTCTCTAAAATCTCATCAAATGTAACATGAGGTCTGGATGGTATAGTAAGATTATCTGTGCCCTCATTGGTTCAACAGCTCTCATTAAGAACATAAAGTAATTGCCAACTTGGCTTCAAGGATGCCATTAACATCCTGTAACATATTAACATAAATTAAAAGGAATCCGGGAAGGTTTAGCATTTAACTATTTGTAGATGTGTAGATTCTGACAAATTCTATGGCCAAATAGCAATCACTATGTCTGAAGCAGATATGATGCAAAGCTTTATAGATTTGATGATAGTCAGTTATAGCGCTTACTTGCCTAGATTCAGTAACTTGATATTGGTCAAAGAAGCAGGAGATACAGTACAGAATACAAATACAAGGTCCTGCATTGCACCTGGATCAAGGCAATCCCAAGCACATACAGTTTGGGCAAAGAATGGCTTGAGAGCAGCTCTGAGAGGGATTTGGGGGTGTCAGTTGATAGAAGACTCAACATGAGTCAGCAGTGTGCACTTGCAGCCCAGAAGGCCAGCCATGTCCTGGGCTAGATCAAGAAAAGTGAGACCAGCGGAAAGAAGGAGATTCTGCATCTCTGCTCTCGTGAGAAGCCACCTAGAGTACTGCATCCAGTTCTGGGACCTCCAGCACAAGGACATTGGGCTGCTGCAGTGGGTCCAGAGGAGGGCCACAAAGATGATTAGAGGGCAGGAGCAGCTCCCTGCAGGGACAGCCTTAGAGAGCTAATTCCTTACTGTGAGGGTGGGGAGACACTGGAACAGGTTGCCCAAGGAGGTTGTGGATGCCCCTTCCTATCCAAGGCCAGGCTGGATGGGGCTGTGAGCAACGTGGTCTAGAGGGAGGTGTGCCTGCCTATAGCAGAGGTTGGAACTAGATGATCTTAAAGGTCCCTTCCAAATCAAACCATTCTATGATTCTGTCATTCTATAGTGCAAGTAGAAGTGATACAAAAACACAGTAACCCAACAGTAACATGAAGAACAGCTGTACCCAGAAAGTGTGGAAGAAGTTGGATGGTTGCTTTTTTTTCCCTTCAGCTCCTTATTTTTTCTCACTCATATCACTGATACAATACTTGCGTACTGAAACAATAAACACCCAAGGTGTTGTTAAATATAACTATCTGATACAATGAAATTTTACACTGGGAACTCCTGACAGAACAAAATGTCAGAACCCCACTGCTCTTCTGTGCCCCACAGTTTATTCATGTTTGTAGAACTTTAAAGACATGGAGATTTTGGAAAGGGTCCAGAGGAGGGCCACAAAGATGATCAGGAGGCTGGAGCACCTCCCCTGTGAGGACACAGGCTGAGGGAGTTGGGTTTGTTCAGCCTGGAGAAGAGAAGGTTGCGGGGTGAATTCATTGCAGCCTTTCAATACCTGAAGGGAACCTACACCCAGGAGGGGAGTAAACTCTTCGAAAGGGCTGACAATAACGGGACACGGGGAAATGGTTTTAAGTTAAAAGAGGGAATATTTAGGTTGGATGTTAGGGGGAAGTTCTTCACTAGGAGAGTGGTTAGGCCCTGGAACAGGCTGCCCAGGGAGGTTGTGGATGCCCCGTCCTTGGAGGTGTTCAAGACCAGGTTGGACGGGGCCCTGGGCAACCTGATGTAGTAAATGTGTATGTTTGGTGGCCCTGCCAGGCAGGGGGGTTGGAACTACATGATCCTTGAGGTCCCTTCCAACCCGGGTCATTCTGTGATTCTGTGATTATGTGAACTGTAAAACTGTAAACTCAACCAATATGTGACGTGCACCTCATCTTTGGATGCAAGATCAAGAAGGTGATTTAATGATGATAAACAATATTAAATGCAACTGCTGCTAGTGTGATACAGTCAAGCACAGTGAGCATTCAAGATATTGTGTCCCGGTGACGCAGTGGTAGCAATGCCGCGTTGCAACACCAGAGGCCCTGGGTTCGAATCCCCCCTGTGGCGCAAGTGGTAGAAGTGCCGCTCTGCAGCACAGAGGCTCGAACCCCAGGGGTTGGACTCGATGATCTCTAAGGTCCCTTCCAACCCACACGAGACTATGAGACTATGATGATACTATGATATAGTGCAATACAAGTAGGCATGCAGAGTGCCAAGGCCCTGCTGGACTGCTGGCTCACAGCGGCTAAGAACAGCACACCGCACTGCCCGCTCTCCCTTCCCCACACACTGAACACACTCCCACCTCCCCGCCTTTCCACTCACACACGCATCCGCCCCGCGTTCCAACAGCGCATGCGCACACCCACACGCACGCGTCGGTTTCGGACCGGGCGGTTCCGCTCTCGGCTGAGGGCGACTACGGCGCATGCGCAGTGCAGCGCCCTTCTCCATGTCCTCTAACCGGTGACCTCAGACGCCCGCGCGCTGTCGCGCATGCGCCTGGCGGCCCAGTCGGCGGCGGTGCCGGCGGTGCCCGGTGTGTGAGCGGGACGCGGCCATGGCGGGGGCGCTGAGGAAGGTGAGCGGGCAATGATGAGGCTTTTAGTTGGGCCGTGGCTGCTTTCCTGAGGGAGAACAGGGATCGGAGCGAGGGGGCGAGCGGGTGTCCTGTCGTGCGGCCCTCACAGCGCTGCAGGATCGTGGGAGGGAGGCTCGTGTGACAGGCACGGCTGGGTCGGGGGGTAGCGGTGTGGGAGTGATGGCTTTGTGCAGTAAATGGTTGTGTGTGCTTTGTGCAGACCACTGGGCTCGTGGGACTGGCTGTGGCTGAAAACCCCCATGAGGTACGTTGTGTGTCTGATTTCTGATCTACTGTGTGTCGTCAGTCAGCGTTTCTGTTTATAGTGTTTGTGCATGTAGGTGCAGTGGGACCAACTAAAAGGGAGATGGTAGAAATGTTACCAAGTAAGAGAGGAAGAAAATGAATTCCTGACAGTTTAGTTCAGATCACTGGAAGTTATTCTGCACGTTTACTTTCTGCTGCAAATGTTGATTTCAGAAACCTTTCTTGCATAAGTGCTGTTATTTATCTCTTATCTCCAAAGTAAAAGTGAAGAACTCCTTAAATTCAGTCCTTCATAAATGTAACATCCCATTCACAGAATTGTAGGGGCTGGAAGGGACCTTTAGAGATCACCTAGTGTAACCCCCCTGCCAAAGCAGGCTGCACTGACCAGGTTACACTGGTAGGTGTCCAAGCAGGTCTTGAACATCTCTAGAGAAGGAGACTCCGCAGTCTCTCTGGGCAGCTCTTGTGCTCTTGTCACCCTTACTGTGAAGAAGTTCTTACACACATTAATGTGGAACTTCCTATGTTTCAGTTTGCAGCCATTCCCCCTTGTCCTATTGCCGTGCACTGCTGTGGTGTCATCCCTTTGCCTCCTGAACTTCACATATTATTAGACATTGATCAGATTCCCACTCAATCTTCTTTTCTCAAGGCTGAACAGGCCCAGGTCACTCAGCCTTTCTTCATCAGAGAGGTGCTTCAGGCCCCCTATTATTTCTGTGGCCTTCTGCTGGACTCTTTCTGGGAGGTCCCTGTCTTTTGTGCAGGGGATCCCAGAACTGGACACAGTACTCCAGGTAAAGCCTCACCAGGGCAGAGTAGAGGGGGAGGATCACCTCCCTTGACCTGGCTGCGCTCTCTTTAATGCACGCCAGGATCCAATTGGCCTTGATCACCAGGGCACACTGCTGGCTCATGGCACCCGCAGAATTCAGAAGCATACAGTCATTTTCCTACCCCGTTGTGCTGTGTTTCCAAAAAATGCTGAAATAACCTCTATCTGTGCCAAGGGAGAAGGTTGATTTCACCCTAAACAGGCACCATTTGCTGCAAAGCAGGCTCAGGACTCTGTGATGGTGAGCACTGCAAAACCTCAGTGGTTCTCAGGAACCACAGCCAAGGATTTGTGTAGCAGATTGGTGCTTGTTTTTTGCTCCCCAGGGCCAGTATCACACAGAATCACAGAATCACAGAATGACCCGGGTTGGAAGGGACCTCAAAGATCATGTAGTTCCAACCCCCCTGCCAAGCAGGGCACCAAACATACACCTTTACTAGATCAGGTTGCCCAGGGCCCCGTCCAACCTGGTCTTGAACACCTCCAAGGACGGGGCATCCACAACCTCCCTGGGCAGTAATGAAAGTATGTTTACCACATTGTGTATTCAGGAAGCATGGGCTTTGAAAGCACTTGAGTAATTCTTTCGTTTATCTCTGCTTTGAAATTCCCAACTATGCAACAAGTCCATTTTGGAAATGCCACCAATATTTAGGAATAGTGTCACAAACAACAATTGTGGCAAACAATATTGTGATAAGCAAATGACTCTGGTTCTTCATGATCCTCGTGTGGCCTTCATCACTACATTTTAATTCAGCATTAGAAGTTTCAGATGTCAGTTTCATTTAGATCTGGTTATCACTCAGAACTTAGCACTAGCATAGGAAGAAGTGCTAAATACCACCACCAAACAAAAAAACCGAGCTATAATCTGGAAGATGATGTACTTCTTTATATCTTTCTCAAGCAGTTTTTCAGAAGCTGGTCTAGACGTGAGTTTGCCTGATTTGTGAAAAGTACAGTTAGCATTAGACCTGCAGTTATTGTTGTTTCAGCTTTGCATTAAATACGCTTAATATCCTTACATATGCAGTTTGGTTTTGTTTAAGGGATGTGCTAGTGGAAGCTTCTTGTTCTGACAAATCTAAAACAGAATTCTTTGTTTCAGGCCGGGTCCTTTTGTTAATCTTACATTTGAATATCCTAACAAACTATAACACAAAACATAGGGTGCTGTCAGCTGTAGTGGGACAAGTAATTGTGTAATTCTGGTTGCACATTTTAACCACGTGTTGCCATTGTTTCAGCGCCTGCGAATACTGTACTCCAAAATCCTTGCTGTCCTGCAGAACATTCCCAGAGACGCAGCGTATAGGAAATACACTGAGCAGATTGTAAATCAGCGATACAATTTGGTGCAAACAGTAAGTACTTCTTAAGATTGATGAAACTGGTAGGTACTTATCACGCGATTGCACAAAACCTGTGTCCTCTTACCAGCGTGTTATATTAATACAGTCTTTGTAGTCTTAGGCCACACCTCAAGTACTGTGTTCAGTTTTGGGCCCCTCACTGCAAGAAAGACATTGAGGCCCTGGAATGTGTTCAGAGGAGGGCTACAAAGTTGGTGAGGGGTCTGGAGCACAGGCCTTATGAGGAGAAGCTGAGGGAGCTAGGATTGTTCAGCCTGGAGAAGAGGAGGCTCAGGGGAGACCTTATAGCTCTCTATAACTTCCTGAAGGGAGGTTGTAGTGGTTGTAGATGTGGGTCGGCCTTTTCTCTCATGTAGACAGTGATAGAACTAGAGGGGATGGTTTTAAGCTGCGCCAGGGGAGATTCAGGCTGGACATTAGGAAGTATTGCTTCTCAGAAAGGGTGGTCAGGCATTGGAATGCACTGCCCAGGGAGGTGGTGGAGTCACCGACCATGGGAGTGTTCAAGAAACGTTTGGATGTTGTGTTGAGAGATATGATTTAACTGGGAAGTATCGGTGATGGTTGGACTGGATGATCTTCTAGGTCTTTTCCAACCTTGATAATTCTGTGATTCTGTGATTCTTTGATTCTTTGTCTTCCACATTTAAAAGCAGGTTTTGGTACATTAAACCATACAGTACTGATACTGGTAACATAACTATTAGGAAGTTGCATATCGTTCTCTATAGATCTTAAGATCAAAATCTTTGAAGATTGGTTATTATTGCCTGTTTGGATAGCACTAAGTAGTACTCCATTGTAGTATTTATTTCTCCTGGGGAGGTTGATGTTTGGTTTCCAATAAGAAACCTGTGAGGGATTTTTTTTTCTGTTTTTCATAATGTAAACAACAAAGGCCAGCGAACTAAACAGTACTTTTGTGGAAAGCTGGAATATGAGCTACCCAAATTAGTGTTTTTATGATGTGTCCATCCTTTCTGTTTCTCAGTAAAGCTAATCTCTATTTGTTTGAATACTCAGGAAACCGATGTGCAGAAGCTACAGGACAAACTGAATGGTGGTCAAATAGAAGAAGTCATTCTACAGGTAAAAGAGGGAAAGTTAAGATCGGGTATAAGCTGAGTTAGTGATTTTTAGTGTTTCTTTAGCTGTTCAGAAAATGGGCTTTTTTTCCCCATATTTTTCCTCTGCTGCAAAACAAACAGTGTATAAATGTGTATATATGTATTACAAGAATCTGAGTCATCATATAGTGAATGGGATGACTGTATTAAAAATGAACATGATAATCTGCATTTACTGTGTTAAGCGTAATATAGATACCATGCGTACTTACCTTGCGGAGTCTGAATCAACAGACAGAAGATGGCAGAATGATATGGGATAGACTGGAAAATGTTGGGGATGAGCTTATCATAAAGTAGGTATTGGGAATGAGTAGGTGAACAGACTGCAGGTGTATGGGGGTGACGTGGCACATCTTAAAGTCACACAGTTATTTTCTGGGGAGAAAAAACCATACCACAATTAAAGGTAAAATTTGAGATTCTCCCTGACCATGGCAGGTAGCAGCACATCACTGAGATGATGAACTGAATTCAAGGTAGTTTAATATTCTGGCAGTTGTATTGGATTTAAGAACTTGTTTATCTTATGGTCTTTATTAACAGGCGGAAAATGAGCTTTCCCTGGCAAGAAAAATGTTACAGTGGAAACCATGGGAGCCTCTAGTTGAAGAACCTCCTACTGACCAGTGGAGATGGCCAATATAATACTGAAACCGGTGTAACCTCTTGAAAGTCAAAAAAAGTTCAAATATAATCTATTACTGACAGTACCTTTAAATTAAAAAAGTGACTTGATAAAACCATGTTTTGTCTTGATGTCCACTATACACAGCCATCTAAAGATCGCTACCAGTTTCTTGCAGTAATGGCTTTAAGAACAGTCAGCTTCTTTACAACCATTGACTCATTTCTTTTTGTCACTTGCTGATTGACAGGGTATTTATTTGTGGTTGATAATGTTATAATCTGTATTTGTATATTAGCAGATAGGACTTCTGTTGACGTGTGCTCTTTCCATCTAAATGCTTGAAAGTAGAACCTAGCCACGCATATCCAGACTCAAAACTCCTTTAGAAATCTAAATGTGGCACTGAGATCCAGGAGCAATGTGCAAGTTTGTCTTTGCTCACAGTCTTTCAGCACTATTAATGAAGTTGATGCAAGTTTAAAGATGAGGCCTGTGACAAAAATCTGTAGCTTGGCAAAGGTTTACAGTTTTAGTGCAAAACATTACTTATGTATGTTGTAATAGGTAACATTACATACATGCTTTGTAATAGGTATACAGACTTTAGAACCATCAGTTTACCTCTGTGTAATTACCTGTGACTAATTATATCGTACGTATAACATGTACAGGTAAGGTACTAAGAGCCATTTGGATGTGGTGCTCAGGAATATGATTTAGCAGAGGGTTTTTAGAGTTCACACAGAATCACAGAATGACCCGGGTTGGAAGGGACCTCAAGGATCATGTAGTTCCAACCCCCCTGCCTGGCAGGGCCACCAAACATACACCTTTACTAGATCAGGTTGCCCAGGGCCCCGTCCAACCTGGCCTTGAACACCTCCAAGGACGGGGCATCCACAACCTCCCTGGGCAGCCTGTTCCAGGGCCTAACCACTCTCCTAGTGAAGAACTTCCCCCTAACATCCAACCTAAATCTTCCCTCTTTCGACTTAAAACCATTTCCCCGTGTCCTGCTATTGTCAGCCCTTTCGAAGAGTTTACTCCCCTCCTGGGTGTAGGTTCCTTTCAGGTATTGAAAGACTGCAATGAGGTCACCCTGCAACCTTCTCCAGGCTGAACAAGCCCAACTCCCTCAGCCTGTCCTCATAGACATGGGTACTGTGGCTAGGGTACTTGTTAGAGTTAGGGTACTATGGTTAGGCTGCGGATGGACCTGATGATCTTCAAGGTCTTTTCCAGCCTGGGTAATTCTATCATTTTATGATTCTTTAGGACAAGCAGAAGAGAAGCTATTGGGTATAACTAGTATAAGCTATGTATTGCCGTGTGGACTTGAGTAATTACTTCTGTAGCAGATTTGTAGAGGGATTTTTCCCATTCATTATTAGTGTAATCACAAAAGTCTTAAACTGTCGACAGTTCAAAAAGCTGAAGATATCCTTCTCTGGTTGATTTTGACAGCTATTTCAGCCTTGTGGAAAGTAAAAGCTGGTTTCTTCTGAGCTCAAGCCACTAGGTGGCGTTATAGAAAAGGACTTCACTGTGCCTTGCAAAGAGTTTCCATGTGAGAAATACTAAAGGACTGTAAACCTGAATGAGCATCAGTGATGTCAGGTGAGAAATGAAGACAAACACTTTTAGGTAGTAACCGTTGAGGTCGTGATTAGAAGGAAGGGGGGGCGCTCCAAAACAAAGTATTTGGGCTTGTGATATAAAGTATTTCTATGCTTTATTATACTTTTATACATTATTGCTGGCTAAATTTTGCTCTACTATTTTAGAAAGCAGGGATTAACTCCATTTACGCTATTTGAGGTTATTACATTAGTAAGTTGTAGGTTACTGAGAGAGGCGATAGCGCCAGGCCTCATCGCGCCCATTGCGCATGCGCGAGTGCCCCTGCGTTGCCATGGCTACCGCAACGCGCTGCCGGCGCCGCCATGGAGAGCGGCTTGGGACGGGGGGTCCTGCCAGAGCCCTGCGGGGCCTGCACCGGGGTGGGGGGTGCCCGCTGGCGCTGAGCGGTACCCAGCAGGAACACAGGCAGCAGAGCAGCCTCCTGCAGGGCCCAGGCAGGCAGGTAGCACAGAGCAGTCCAGTGGGGCCTGGCTTCGCCTCGCTGTCAGCACCATGCAGGCTGATGGGGGCTACAAAGCGCCGGCATCCGGGGAGCGGGAAGGGGCAGCTGTGCAGGAGCCGCCTGGAGGAGGACTCGGGCTTCGTGATGGCCACCAAGGTAAGCTGGAGCCACAGGGCCCGTTCAGGGCATCACCTGGGAATGCAGCACCTGTTGCCGTTACAAATCCCTCTACTTTACCTGAATTAAGAAGTTCAGAAAGGGAAAAAGAAACATCTCAAAATGCAGCGCTGTCAGAGAATGTGGCAAGTTCAACAGGGGCAGGTAAAGAAGTTGTTGACATGTTGGATTTGCTGCTCTAAAGGGCTTCTTCAGTCTTATTATGCCTTCCTGTGCTCCCCACACTCTTGTTCTGTTTATGTTTGCAGGTTCTGAGGTGACTTTTAAAATTCTTAAATGAAAAGATGTATTGCTTATATCATATTATGATAGCAGCGTACGGATTAATATGACATTATAGCGAGTGATCCTTGTATCAAGAAATGCATACAACTTTTGTACAGCACAGGTATTTTAAAATGAGCAGTGCATATTTCAAACACAACATGAACTCCTATCATTTTAGACTAGATTGTAGCACTCACCTTACTATTTTATCTCCTAGGTCTCCTGTCACTTACCAGCCACCCTCTGTGCATTTCTCCTGCAGTCCCTGAAACAGCACAGTATTTCCTACACTTTGTTCTCTCTTCTGGGTGTCCTGTCTTGCTTCCTCTTTTCAGTTCTTGCTTCCTTTAGGCCTTCAGAGCTGAAGGAACACATCTAGTTCCATATGTGGGCACAGTGGCTGACTGTTCAGGATATGGAGTTGCTGGCTGCCTTCTCTTGCTTGAGTTGTGTTCAGATGCTCTTATTCTCAAGTAGCTGGCCATCCCTTCCTGGGAAATGCACTGTACCGAAGCCAGATGGCGTGTTGTATCTCTAAATCAAACCAGATTAATTTCTGGGAGCATCAAGCTAAGTAAATCTGGTTCGGAATGTAGTCTTTGAATAAACACCACAAAGTCAAGTGCTGTGTGGAAAAAAAACCACACAGATTCAGCCGCTGTATGCTGAGGTCTAATTTGGAGCAGGCTTTGGTAAGATTTTCCGTGTTCACTGTGTATGTGGGTAACTTTGGTTTAAAATACTCTGTTTGCAAATAAAGATATTTATTTACTGTATCTTTTCCAACTGGAATATGAATGATTTTTTTATGTAATGACAGGTTAGATCTCTCTTGAAGTGTATTTAATACTGTTTCATTCTTTTGTTGAAGAAAACTTGTTCAGCTCAAAAATCTATGGTTGTTCTCGCTTGCTTCAGTAAAGTCATTTGAGATGAATTTGAAAAGCTTTTTTTGTTATTGTTTGAGAACCACATCATGAACTGTCTTTCTTACCTTTTAGGAAGCATAATTGAGGGTACTCAAACTGTTATGTGGAGCAGGGCTGAATTTCATGCAACTATCTAGTCTGGGAAGTTGCGTCTTGAACTTTTACCTAGCGAAGCAGCTCAATGGGATTACCACATGCCAGGTGTCATCACTGTCAGGGTACACATGGGTAAATGGCACTTTTAAATGTGTATCTCTCTTCCCCTATGAAGACAGGCTGAGGGAGCTGGGCTTGTTCAGCCTGGAGAAAAGAAGGCTGTGGGGTGACCTCATTGCAGCCTTTCAGTACCTGAAGGGAACCTATATCCAGGAGGGGAGTAAACTCTTCGAAAGGGCTGATAACAGCAGGACAAGTGGAAATGGATTTAAGTTGAAAGAGAGTATATTTAGGTTGGGAAGTTCTTTACTAGTAGAGTGGTGAGGTCCTGGAACAGGCTGCCCAGGGAGGCTGTGGATGCCCCGTCCTTGGAGGTGTTCAAGACCAGGTTGGATGGGGCCATGGGCAACCTGATCTAGTAAAGGTGTATGTTTGGTGGCCCTGCCAGGCAGGGGGTTGGAACTTCATGATCCTTGAGGTCCCTTCCAACCTGGGTCATTCTGTGATTCTGTGATCTGTAGATATATTTGTATACCCATGGATATCTATGTGAATATAGTTAATAAACAAACCTGCTGTAATCTCAATCTGTTATCAAAAGAAATAATATTTCTATCCTGTAACTTCCATTTTAACAGGTTCTGATTCATTCCGCAATGTAGCTGTGAAAATTGAAAGATCTACTTTTCGTAAACCGTTTCTGGGTGGATTTAAGAACAAAGTAACGGGAGTGGAATATCATAATGCAGGGTCACAAACGGTACCCAAGAAAAGACCTGAAAAAGGAACTACGGTATTTTGTAGAGAAACACAGGTAATGGTCCAATGGTGTCTTTTTAAGATACATTTAATTTTGCCAAACAACAGAATGTTTACACAATTATTTCAAACAGGAATGAGGAAGTAAATAAGTCAACAGTATGTATGCAATGGAATATATTTAATGGATTTATATAATGAGTTGTGTGATTTGGGTTTATAAATAGCTAATTTTTTGTTCTTCTTGTAATAAGAAAGCAATCTGTGTATTGTCTCATAATTTGACGTGTGTTTTCTTTCTAGACAGTTTTAGAAAGAAATAGATATCAACAAACAACAAATCCAACATCAACCCAGATGACTAAAAGGGGCGTGTATGTGTCAAACATGACTGACAAACTAATAACCCCTGGAAAGTACTTTACAGCAGAGGAATACCACAAGCGTCGGCTTGACGCAGTAAGTTCTCATCGGTTTGCAGCTGTATCTGCAAAGAAAAGTAGCAAGAAGATTATCTGAATATTTAGTGAGTGTTCAGAGAGTAATTTTTAACAGTGAACTTTAAAATGTTCACATTTCCATATCTTTCTGATATAAGGGTAAGTGTGAGTGTGCACGTTTACACTATTGGTGTTTCCAGCAACATTTGAGACCGTACAGTTTCTTAAATATTAATCATTGGGAACTTACTGGCTTCTGTCTTAAGTTAAACTTTTACCTATACTGTTAGGTATTAAAATAGACTTCTGCCATTGGCATTGTCTTGATCTCTTTTAGGAGGACCCGAACTACATGCTTAATGCCGTGTATGACATAATGGCTAGAATATTGGATCAGGATTTATGTGACTTACATTCAACTTCTGGATTTTATGGGTTTTTTTCTGTTTGTTTGTTGTTGTTGTTCTTTTCTGTGTGTATTTACTTAATTATTTTAAGAACAGACTAGATGGATGCTGTGGCCTTCTGGGTTTTTTGGTTCAGAGTCTTTTGGTGCAGTGAGATGTTCATTGTAGCCAATTCTGACAACAGTTGCTGGATAGTCATTGTACAGAGGATGTCTCTTTAGGCATCCTGAACTTCTCTTTGCAAACCATCTATTCAGTGACTGCACACCTATGTTATTTACTCCCTGGCATCATGTTAGCTTGGATGCTGCTTTGTAAATGCTCCAGTTCCTAATTTAATGCTTAAAATAAGCAGCCTGAGTCTTACGAACTAGATAAAAAGTTGGTTTTCCCAAGCGTTTAAGTGGGATCATTGTATTAATGTGGCTGACAAGATGCTTTTTAAATCTTGTTATAACTTTCCGTAAGAAATTCTTATTTGGTCAGCATTAGCTGACAGCAATAAGCATCTTGTAGGAATGGAAACCAAGTAGTTAGCTGTTTCCTCAGGACTACGAGTGAGTTTTACTGTGATCATTAGTGCTACTCACTGACATCTGTAACGTATCTGTAGGTAACCTATGATGCTGCTGTAAATGTTACTGCAGAATGATTTTCTTTGGTTTTCACTTCAAAAGCACTTTGTAAATGTATTCAAAAATACTTTCTCTCTTCCCAGCAGCTTCTTATAACTAAAACTGGCCTTCAGGTCTTAATACTGTGGGTATTGGTTAGTTTTCTGTATGTATTTTTTTCACAGTACAATAAAAGCACAGAAATATGTTTGTATTGTTGATATATAATATTTTAAAATGATTTATTTTTTAGAGTGCATCTGTGTCAAGGAATAGAGCACAGTGGAGACATCAGCTTGGTGTTGATTCAGTTTGGTGGATTTGCACAACATAATGTAGTTCTATACTGAAATAATAACTGGAGACATATCCAAGGGAAGTGTTAGGTTAAGATATCTCTAGAGGCTGTTTAGCTCTATGAGCATGGTTTTGTGTTTGGCGGCCTTCTGCACTGAATAATGCTTAATAAACTCAAAATGGCATTAAATTAACCTGACTCAAGTGCATTTGGTGCAGGTGCTAACTCAGCTGGCAGAAGAAGTTCAGGCCTGCGTATTGTCCTTCCTACTGTGATATATCTAGGCTACCTCCCTAGTATCCCTACTAAAAGAGTAAGCAGGCTAGTGTTTAGGCTAATAGTACATAACTGTTTGTAAAGCATTTAAATTAGTCTAAGTACAAGACAGATCTTAGAAAATGTAGTTAAAACGCTAAAAAATAATGGTTAAGAACAAAATGCTGTGCTGTTTGTTTTTAAATTGATGGTTCTGTGACATTTTTGTCATATGTAGGTAATAGTGTTACAGAAAAATTTCCGTCGTTGGTATGCTACGAAACTAGTAGAAAACCTGAAGGAAAAAAAGAGATTAAGGCTGGAATGGGAAGCACAGGAAGAGTTAAGGAAGAAAAAAGAGAAGGAAGACAAACTGAGAATGGAGCAGGAGAGAAAACTGAACCCTAAAACCAAAGAAGATTTCGACTTGCTGTACCACGCTTTAGAATGTAAGTTTTTCTTAAGGGGGCACTCTTAAGTCAGCAAAAAAAAAAAAAAAGCATAGTTGAGGAGTTTTCTGGTCTTGGCAGGTTTCTTTTCCTTTTGGATCATCTCCGTTTCCATCTCCTTTTCCTTTTTCTAAGCAGTGGAATTAATTTCATTTTAAAAGATTTTCTTGCCTTTTATACATTTCTAGAAGCTTTTTTATGGGGAAAAAAACCCCAACAAATTAACCTATGAAACAATGCTAGTAGTTGTGTTATTTGGAAGGTATTTTTGTTTGTTTTCCCATTCATCTGTAATGATGTGAGATAGAGGAACAAGATGACCTGATATAGGTCAATAAGAAGAACAAGATTCATCTATTGTTTTCTTTTAAGGATCAGAAGACTAAGTTAGTTCTGATGCATTTAAGTCACTGAAAATAATGTCTTGAAGGAATTGCAATTAAAATTCGTCATCTGCCATTTAATTTTCATAATGGATTAAATTTTACCCTGAATTTTATGAAAGGTAAATGAGGTTCTTCATTTCATCCATGCCCTCTTCTGCTGCTGTTTCTCATCTCTAATGTATTTTGTTCATAGAACTGCTGTAACTGCAATAAAAATTTGACAAATATTTTAAAATAATATAAATAATAATATAAAATAATAAAATATTTTTAAATCTTAAATGAAAGAAAAAAAAAGAAAGAAAATTAAATCTTAAGAATATTTTTTTTAAGCTCCTATAGGGCAGCATGAAATGTGTCTCCTAGCAGAGGGGATGGTGTCTGCAGACAAGCTCTTGTAAACTTCCCTGGCAAAATAAGTGAATGCTGCAAATAATTGGTTTAAAATCTTGCACAAGAATGATCTTCTAACTGTAACAAAAAATTAACATATGGCCTTTTGGAAAAATGAAACAATGGAAAACAATGTGATGGCCTATAAAAAACCCCAACGTTGCTGTAGCTCTTTTAAAATGACCCCTTTTAAGCAAAATACTTGCACTGTCACTTTGGACAGCTCATTTTACCTAAGCTTAAGTGCTTGCTTATGGTTTAGTTCCTTGGCAGTTTTTGCATTGCTGTCCCTATAGCAGAACTGACGGAATGGATTCCTTATTCATTGCAAAGCTACCGGACCCACCTTAAACCATCCTAGCTATTTTTCCTACGGTAAACTGAGCATGAATTTGGCAGCATGTGTTATTCATGGGGCCTAAGCTCATGATTCAAGAAATCCCAAGTTATCCACTTATCTTTCAATCCTGTCATACTTTGTGTGGCATTGAACAAATTGGTCTGTCTAAATGTACAAACGACATAAATATTACTGTTCTTTATGACAAATGTTAAAAGTTGCTTCCGGTCTTAAGCTTTTAAATTTGGGGAATTATATCATCCTGGGATTTGTTGTTCTGAATAAGCACGCTGGTTTATTTCCTGATATTCTCAGATTTAAAATGTATGGTTACATACATCTCTTTTGCCTAATTTAGTATAGTTGGATTCACAAACAATAAAAAAAAGTCCAGCTTTGGATATTGAGGAAATCTGAGAAGCATTTGCCTCTTCAAGATCTATAAATGAGTAAACTAAATGCTGATATTTGAAGTGTCTTTTTAACATTTTGCTGGAGATAATTGTCTACTATCAATCATACTGTCTGGTCTTTGTTTACCATTGTTGACTTGTTGCTTCTCTGGAGACTTGCAGTCATGCTCTTTATTATAATAGAGCTTAGTGGTTCTAGGAAGTCTTTTTTTTTCCTACCTGCATCTGAAGCTACTTTTACATTCTTACAGTGTCAACAGTCTACACAAGCTAAATCATTGTGACAGTAATAGAATGAGGTTATTGTCCTCTACAGATCTGTGAAGGTTATTGCTGCTGATCACAACATGGGGTTACTATTACAGAGTCAGCCAGGAGAAGCAATTCCTTTTGGTACAAAAACTTGCCTGTTGGCTGTATGGGGCAAATGAGATGTATCTAAATATTCTGTGTGTCTGTATACAGACACATTCATTATTTATTTGAAAAGTATGAACTACTTCATTTGCTTTATAAACGCTGGAATAAAAAAATATGAGTAAAATAGGTAAAATAGGTCATCTAAGAGGAATGTCTGACTTGATAAAATGTACGTGGTGAATCAGTAGATGAGTATTGGTAACTGTTTGACAGTCCCTTCGTTTCTGCAAGTACAAAGTTGCTTATTGTATTAATTAACTCTACCTTTGAAGTTGCTGCCCCCTTCAGGCACATAAAGCCTCATGTAAATTAATTCTGCGTGGAGCTTTTATTTGCTGAAATGGCTTTATTTAAAAATATATCTTTGGATACTCAGAACTTGTCAGACAGCTGTCACATTAATACCAAAGCTTGCAAAGCCTTAAGGAAATGAATCAAATATTTTAAAATATAAAACATAAGGCATTGTAGATAAGGAAGCCACAGGCAGAAAATAAACTTTCCTCCCTTCCTTCCTCCTGCCTTTAATCTTACCTGATACAGGATGTTATAGGCTGTTTTATTTTTTTCCAGTAGGTGTTCATCACTTATTGGATTGTTTTCTTTACACTGTTTTTCTTTTGCATAAATATTCTGAAACAATAACTTTGAGATATTATTAAGGAATGTGGAAGTTTTGGATCTCACAGAACTCCCTGCAAAAATCTTTGCATGTCCTTGAAATGGAGCATGCTCTTCAAAATAGGCAGGAATTGTTATGATGGATGCAAAGGAAAGCAATATTATGTAAATGGTGATTTTACTGAGGGATTTCTGTAAGGACATACAGGCTGGATGTCAGTTATATTCAAGAAATGGGTACTGCAAAATAAGCTACGAGAGATGATTCTGCATTTTAGTCATTAGGTCTTTTGGCTTATATTTCAAAATGCAGCAGGTACCACCTGTGGTTTGGTGATTTGCCCCTGAGTCTGAAGGCCAGATGTTTTTATAGCATCTACTGATTTACTTGCTGCTATCATCAGCATGTTTGTATATCACTTCCTTCCACTGGAAGGGTTCTGCTGCCAAAGAGGAAAGGGAGACTAAAATGATGATTGTCTAAAGCAATCACTGTACCACACACTTCCAGAGAAGCTAAATTCTCACTGATTTTTCCCTTAAACCATTTCTGAGTTTGCAGTAATTCCTGGCAGTGTGGAATTGATGTATACTTGCACTCTCAGAACATCTTTATCCTTGGCATTATTTCCTGTGATGTTTTTTATGTGTATTATGCATAATGATTGATTTGCTAATACAAAAACTTGTTATTATTATAGGAAAATAATTATGTTATTTCTTGAACATGAAAGTAGAAATCTCACTGGAAAGCATTTTCTAAAAATCTACCTGGAATATTTGTATCTGCAGTATGGAGGCAGGAGGAGACGGAACGGATTAACAAAACTCTTACTGGAGCTGAAAGAAAGGCAGCACTTTGTGGACTCCTAGAAGAAGAGACACAGCTGATTGCTTCCATTGGGAGACACAAGCTAAATGCAGACAAGGACAATCAACATAAAGCAATACTGCACTTTCTGGATAAGGTCAGTGAAATAATTTTAGACTGAACATAAAGAAAGTTCCAAGGTACAGGAACAGAAAAGGCATCTGCAAACTGCTTGCCAGAAGTAACTTTTGTAGCTCTGTGAGTGATTATCAGAAGTCAAACAGCGCAACATTAAGATTGTGAGATTTATCAGAGACACAACTATTTGTGTATGTGATAAAGAATTAGCACTGAGTGGATTAATTTTTTATCCTTTAACCATCCCACATCAAGGATGGAATTCTGATGGCCCTGTTAAGATCATTCGGACAGAATTCAGAAAGGCTAATTTGAGGTTATGAAACATAGCAACACTGCAAATCATTCTGTATTTTATATTCTGTGAATTAGAATGCTGTAGTAATTCAAGCATGAAACTGTGATCTTTAGAAATCTGCCTATAAGCTTCTCTTTCAAAAACATTCTGTTTCTCTAAATGAAAGTAATGACTAGGTGACCTTCCCTCTGCTGTCTTTGTTCATTTTCTTTCTAGAGTGAAATGTTTGCTATTGCAGTTAAACACAAATGTTAAGCATGTATTTAGTATTTATGAAATTAATCTTAACCCCCAGAGATTTAATTATGTAATCCTTTTTTCTTTTATCTTCCCTCAAAAAAGTTATCCTGTGGAATCTAGATTTAATGTTCATTTCTGCATTCAGCGTAGGCCTTTGTTCCTAGGTCATAATTTCTGATTTTAAAGGAAGTATTTATTCAGTGTTCGTGTACAGGATAGAAACCCAGGAGAGCTTTAATTGAATTGTATTGATTTCAGTGATTAATTGACTGCTCTTAGTTGAACAACAAATTTTACATGAGAGTTTAATTTTGTATTATCTTGAGGATAAATTTATTAAAAACAAAGACAAAGAATTCATTCCGTTCATTCCCATAAAGACAGTTTAGTGACATTAGATTCAATGGATCTTCAGTGTAAAATACAATGAGAAGTCCTTTCAAGTTAAAGCAATGTCTCAGCAATCCATCTCTTAAGAAGATTTTTGTTGTCTGCTTTCATAGTTGTGAAATAACTATGAAAAAATGCACTGCAACTGCAAGAGGTTTTAAATATTGAAGTTGTTTGTTTTCTGTTTTTAACTGGCACTGCTTAGTTCTCAAAGTGACTCTTGTACAAAGGAAACTTCATTGTTTTTGTTATTGATGCATGGGAACAGGTTCACAAAAACTGATTTGGTAAAATAGATCATCTTTCTTCATCATGAATATAAATTACTTATCTGAAATGTTGGTGGAACTGTTACGAGCTTTATTGATGTGATGCGATTGAATTCTCTATTACTGCTTTCAGGAGTGAAAAATGCCAGGAAACTAAATATTTGGAAACGACACCAAAACTATAAATCATTTTGTTGTTAAATATTTGCTTCTACTATTTGATGTTCTTCTGTCATCTCAGCAGAAGAGGCTTGGAACAGTTTAAAGCAACCATATTTATTAAGTTGGAGTTCTTCTGAAACCCTGGAAATACTGTTTTAATGATGAGGCTTCTGTTTGTTTGTTTTCAATAGAAAGTTGTTGACATTCTTTTTTGTTTAAATTTATTTTATGAAATGCTCAGTTTTGATGAAGTAGTGAGGAAGAAATGACAGAATTTACAGTCTTGAGTTGAATAATGTAAATGTGATCATAAGATAGTTGGCTCATGTTGCAGGTTGTATTCAGTGTGCAATAGTGAGGCTGCTGGGTCATATATGGGCTGCGTAGACTGATGAGAAGAACCCAGCTTTAATAATCCTTTCCTAGGCAAAGTTGTGCTCATTGACTCATTGTGCTCATAGTGTAAGCAAATGGCCCTTCTGTCTTAGAAAGAGTGGTTTCATTAGGAGGACCAAATGAAGGTAATGAATTCAAGTACCCCATGGAAAACAGGGATTGTTGCTTATCTGCTGTGTGATAAAGCTGCAGCAGGATACTTCTACACTGCTGGTTGTTGTTTGCTTGTTTTCTTTCTTTCTTCTTCTTTTTTAAACATTTCTGGTAATGCGCAATGTTAGCGTAGGAAAGGAATGGAGATATGGTGGAGTGCTCCTTTTTTAAGACAGAAAATGACTTCTTGCTAATTCTGCATAAGTTCAAAGATTTAATGAAGGAGATAAGAGTTTTATTGTCACTAGTTCCTGTTCTGCTCTTGTGTTTTGTAATCAATGTCTGCTCTGGATTGTTACTGTTGATAAACAGCAGTCTAATTATAGTTCCATCCCCATCAATAACATAGTCAAACGTTATTCAGTATTGGACTCCATTTTCAGTTGCTTTGTTTTTATTCTGCTTACCTATTTTTATAATGTGATAATTTATTTTAAACAGAGGAAAGCCCTACATGGACTGTGTTCATATATGCTCTATCTTTCTTGCTGTTTTTATGACACCACCATAGAAGGCCAATATATTTGATCGTAGTAATAATCACAGAGGTACTGGGGTGTTCTCCGCAAAACTACTCAAGTATCTGAAGGCTTCATGTTGTGTTTCTGAAGCCAGTGTCCACTGAAATCACCAAGTGAAGTTCACCGATGTTTTTGAATGCTCAAGTTTCAAATACAGTGAGAGTGAATAATTAGCACAGAGAATTAAGTTCAAAGTAACTGTTCCACTGTATGATTAAGGACAGGGAGTGGAGTTGGGCAGTGATGGGGAGAGGGTTTAGGATGCTGTATTTAGATATCTACCTCCATGGGTAATTAGCCCTCAGAGCCAGACCTGCAAAAGACAACAGTGTTTGGACTTTTCAAAGTAGTGCAACCAATACCATGCAAGTTCTCACTGTCTTTAGAAGATAAAGATATGCAAAGAGAATTGAAGTAGTAGGCATATGTTATGTGGTTAAGTTTGCAAGCAGGGAGCTAGCGCAAGTATCCAATAATCTGTAAAGTCTTCTTGTCGTTTAGTTTACCAAAGTCTATGCCTTCTACAGATGTCTGTGTAGCCAGCATAAATAGAGCAGTTCCCTGGAGATGTTCTGTACTGCAGCAGACTTTGAGGGCTTAAATTTGTGATCTTTACACAGTCAACAGTCCCATTGATCTTACTGATACTGTAGAGGAATTTATGACTGCAAGATGAAATACAGAGCAAATGTATTCTAACACCACCATCAGTAAATTTGTTTTAGAGAAGTAGAGCATATCCTTGTAGGAGAATATTATTTACTATTAATTTACTCCAAAATTTAATGACCTGTGATTTTAAAAAAAGTGTGCAATTGAATGCTTGCTCTAGTGGAAAAGGAACTGTAGAAGTATCAGCAATAGAATTAGATTTTGGTGTTTGTCAACCGTTAAAGTCATGTCCCAGTTTGCTCCGGTGAAACTTCATGTAACTGTACACTTGTTCAGCTGGTGATCAGTTTATAATAGCTCAGTCATACAAATTGTTTCTGAAGTGTGCACAACCTAAGAGATGGAAAGCATTTGATGGAAAAATCACTGAAATGGATACTCCATACAAACTCCGTGCCAGAGAACTACTTGAACTCTACCGCAGTGTTAGCATGAATGACATCCCGGTAGATGAGAGAAGAGATGTGCTGTTAGTGCTCAGAGGTACAGTGAAGGTATGTTTTTATTTTTCTAATTATGTTTGGATTTAAGCTGAACTTTCAAAAGGCAACAGTCATTTATGATTCTCTGATTTAATTATGTTGATACATAAGCAACGCTTCCTCTAGCAAATAGGTGCCAGGGAGATCAGTTGGCAGCAAGAGAAAGTCTAGTTTATCAACTGGCATGAGAGAATGATTTGTATTCCATGTGTACTTAAAATTCATGTTGCACTTTGTGGCGTACACATTTTTTTTCAAGATGCATTAAGATTTTAACCCTATAGCTTTAGTCTTTTTTTTTGTGTATTACTGCATAATACAAATTTAGTACAAAGTTTTGCTTAATATTTGTAACAACCTGGTGAAAGTCATGACATAAATGTTAGTGGCTATTACTGTACTTCTGTTTTTCTCAATTGTTTGCCATATCTGTTTAGAACCTTGCCATCACTGTAGGTTTGTTGCCACTGTCTCTGGCTGGCAAATACTAATATTCTTTTCTCTTCCACTCCGTGTCCCCACTACTTGCTGCCAGTGTTCCCAGTGGAATAAAACTTGCCTGCCTTTCTTTTAATCTCTCTCTTTCTCTCCTTTTTTTTTTTTTTTTTTTTTTTTTTTTATATTCATATACAAAAAGAATACCAAGTTAAGTTTTCAAGTACTTTTGAGATGACAGCGTTGACAATAAGGTAGAATAGTTTCATGGTTCTTAAGGAATGAAATGAATTGGTTTTTGGTCATGGCAGAATTTGATTTAAAGTCTATATGACACTGGGAGCATTGCTAATTTATGAACTTCTGTTCATCTTAATACAATTCAATGTTGTGTAGTAAACAAACTCTGTAGAATTTCTACAGATTAGCACTCATGTTTCAGGTGAAGAAATACTGACCTAAATCACCTAAGTTTCTATCTTCGAAGTATCTCTATCTGAAACGCTGAAAGGACTAATTTCAAGCATGGTTCTAAGTCTCTTAGGCATTTTGTGTGGTTATTTTTTTTTTCTTCCTTTTCCCCTTTCCTTTCTACCAGTTTATGAAAATTTCCTATCACAGAGCCAAAGGAAGCTTCCCATAGAGACGCTTCTTGGGGCTTTTGGAGGAAAAGAACAGTTTTCAACCTCATTTTAGATGTTCAGAATTTTTTAGTGCCTCCAGATTTACAGTTCTTCCCAGTTTCAGTATATATACAGGCTCATTAAAGCAAAATCTGTATGTATTCTTGTTTCTTTCCTTAACTTTTGACATTAGTGTGCCTGGAGGTTATTTTCTTAAGACACTAAGGGTTCTTTTATTGTGAACATACAGAGCTTTGAATTACACAGAAGCCATAATTTGCTTTCATATCTTCATTAAGAGTTATTTTGTTCACTTCTTTATTGTTGTGTTTTCTTTTCCTTTCTAATTTTGTGTTTTCCTTCAGGAACATGAATGTAAATTAACAGAAGAAATAGTGCAATTGATTGACAGGGAAATTGATCTTATGTCAAGAGAAGTAAAAGAATGTAACTTAGAAGGACTGAGGAAAAGAATTTGTGCGCTATTTCTGCAGTTTATTAAAATTCCGAAGTTCAACCCTGAAGTTGCAAAGTTTCTTAAGGTAGTACTCCTAGACTGTAGTCTGACTTAATGGCTCTGAAACTAAAGATAAAGAAGGGGAGTTGAAAGCCGCAAATTCTCTTTTACTTCCTATAAGCTTTTGCTGTAAATTGCTGTGGGTGTTCCTCAAGAAGTAAAAATGGATACAAATATCACACAGATAAACTTATATGGTCATTTAGGAAGCACAGACATGTTTTTAACAATTTGTCAGGTAGTGGAGAGAGAGCCAAGAGCTCCAGCTATGAACTGAGAAATGAGTGTTTGAAATGACCTTACACATCTTAAAAATGTTAACAGTAAATGGTAATAGCAGGTGGGGAACCCATAGAAAGATTTGAAAGCAGTTTTTTTTCTTCCACTGTAGGAAGGGCAGTACCCCATGAGTCCAGAAAGGAAGAATATTTACTTCCTGAAAAGCAGAAACATATACAAAGGAAAAATAGTGGTAGACACCTCTTTTAAGTCTTCTGTTTAAAATCATATTGAGTATTTTGAAATAAATTATTGGCTTTTAAATATTATTTTCATAAACATTTGTAAAATCTGTTCCTACCAGAATCTGGGTAACACACGAGTAACAGTAAGATAAGTTGTGAGAAAATAACTTCTTTCTTTAATTTTATCTTTTAGGTTCCACCAGATCCCATGAAGCTTTATAAAAACATTCACTTCTGTCGCAGTTGTGAAAATTACTTACCAGCCTCTGAGTTTCCTATTCCTGCTAATTCCCGCACCATTGGCAGATGTCACTTGTGTTGCAAGCTTGATAATGAGGCTCGGCAACGAGAATCATTTCTGAAGTACAGACTTATTCTAGAAAATCTCAGGAAGTCTGAAGCTGATTATCAGGATGATGCTAGAATTGTTTTCTTAGTTCAGGTAACGTCTGAACAAGAATTGCTAATAATGGAAACTGGCAGCTTTGGCCATCATTTTTATGTTGTGGATGTAGCTGACGGGAAGAGAAATGGGCTAAAAGCTATAAAATCTTCGTGTGGTCTGTGATGTTCAGTACTATTAAGATAAAGCACTTAAGCTCTTTACGTATACCTGTATTTTCGAAAGTGGTTACAAGCAATAAATTAAAAGAAATGGATGTTCAGCTAACAGAATCACAGAATCACAGACTGACCTGGGTTGGAAGGGACCTCAAGGATCATGAAGCTCCATCCCCCTGCCTGGCAGGGCCACCAAACATACACCTTTACTAGATCAGGTTGCCCAGGGCCCCGTCCAACCTGGTCTTGAACACCTCCAAGGACGGGGCATCCACAGCCTCCCTGGGCAGCCTGTTCCAGAATCATATGATCCAAATTCTCTGGCACTACCCTGGCCATCCTGCTGCTTAAATATACTGGCTTAGTCTCTAGAAGAATAATGACTGTTGTTTGACCCTGTTACTTTTAGCCAAATGAATTAGAAGTTCTTCTGTTTCAAGCTATAGATATCTAAACAGCCAAGATTTGTATATTCAGCTACTAATTTCCTTTTTTTTTTTTCCTCTAACATTTACTTAAATCGTTTCATTTTTTTACTGAGCTATTTTCTTTTTTATTCACCTCCCAACAACTGTCTGTCCTCTACTTCTACTCAGAAAACAGCTGTTCATCCAGAAGTGACTGTCAGAACCAGAAGTCTTGCAGCAGCTATGACTTGATTCATTGCCCAGCTCAGTACCAAAATAGGCTCTGATTGTGTTGTTTGTGGATAGATGTAAGATTTTCGTGACAAATGATTTTTATTCAGGTATCTTGCAAGCTGATTCTAACCATGCTTGGGCTGAACACCAGGAGTGCTACTAAGGCAAAAAAGCAGTTGGTGTGTTATGGAAGCTCTACTAAATTCAGTTCACTGCAGCTAAAGACCTGCTTTTTAGTATCAAAATGAATTAGGTCAGCAATTGTGTCAAATCCTGAGGCTGCCTTTTCTTCTTTCAGAGGAATTTTTAGCATAGTTAAAATGTTGTTCTCCTTAAAATCAATAGTACAAAGCGTGGCTTTGATTTTTCTTGAAGAACAACATCCTGATGGGAGTGCTCCTTTGAACTAATGGATAAGATGAACTCCTTTATCTATACTTTGCCTTCACTCATTTCTCAGTCTTAGTTGCTAACTATTCTATGATACTTGATCCCAACTTATCAGGTGGTGGTGGCTGAAAGACTTTTCTGTTACTTGTGAGAGCAGAACAAGTTACTTGGGGGTGGGGGTGGAGGAACAGTGTCATGATATAAATTGTCAATTTTCACAGCAAAATGCATATCTACCTTAACAAAGTGCAGAAGTTATCTCTTAAATCAAACTTTTCCCCATAACCAGAAAAGTTTTCACACAGAACAGGCTTTTGTCTATTTTTCAGGCAGAAAAAAACAACAAACCATGATCCAGAAAAATGATGAGTCAGGTTGTGGCCCTGTTTTAGATGGTATTTTATATACTTCAACATAGATTTTAGTCAATTATTTGAGATTCACAGCTTAGCACAAAAACAGTAACAATAATAATAGTACATGACAATATGTCCACTTATAAATGTCTGATTTCTTTGAAAAAGATAGAGTTATTCAAAATATTATTCAAAACATGAAAAGGAGGAAATACTGAAAATATACACCAATTAATGAAAGCTAATAAAGGAGAACCAGATTTAAGACCAGATGTAGCAGCAGTCTTATGTTCTTGGAACCAGTAAACATATAATTATTATAATGGATGTTCTAGGCCCCAATTTTATCATACATTTTTTCCTGGCAACAATTTAGGTGGGTTCCTGGAAGCAAGGTAGTTGAGAATACATGAGACTTCATTTCACTAAAGCATTGTGTTGGTGTAGTTCCATCCATATTTTGTCAGGGATCTAGTAACTAATATGGAAACACTAATTTAAGTAAGTCATGATCTCTCCTTGGAGGAATGAGCCTTTTTCAAATGGCTTGCTGGAGGAAAACCTGTTTAAATTCTGCTGAATACAGGCTCCTCCTGTAGATAAGGATCTTCTAATAATGTTTCCATGACTGAGACAGAGAAGAATCAACATAGGGTGCCTGAAAAACTCACCGAGTTCAGTGGCAACTGCTCTCCCGATTAATGTTTTTGTTATGTGTGATTAAAAATAACAAATCGTAAGTTCATAGTAATTTCAGATGACTTGTAAAAATTAAACAAATTAAGATCAATATAAATTAACATGAAAAGTATACCTAAAGTATACCTAAAGACCTTTTTATACCAGATAACCTTTACACACAGCCCTTCCATTACCTTTTGTTAATGTTGTAGTATAACAACCTGATCTTAAGTCACTACATTTGGTAAAATGAGAAACAGTAGTAAACTCTTAGTATGCCAGTAACAGAGTGAGAGCAAGGAAGCAGAGTGGACCATGATTTAATGTCTGTCACAGGTAGGACTTTTCATTGTCATAATTTTCCACATTTTTCAGGCCAGATTATTCTTATTTCATGTAAACTTTAAGTTATTTAGTAGTATAATAAATTATTTATTCAATAACAGTAATTCTGAACCCTTGAATGGGGGATAACAGGGATGGATTATTATCATCAACCAAAGAAGTCTCAACAGGTTAAAGCATGCCACATGAGAAAGAAAACAAGTTCTGAGAAGCTTTATAAGAGCGTTTAAGCAATTAGAATGTCAAAGGAAGATAGCAAATTGCCTTTGGCAGAAATAATCCAAGTAAGAATGTAGCATTTTAGCAATGATGTAAGAAAGAAGTAGTTAATAATTGCCACACCCTGCTAAAGGAAGATGCAAGTCTAAATATCCATTAGCCAAGTGATTGTATGACATGCATAGAAGTATTTTACTCAAAAATTTGGACTCTTAAATGGTTACCATTTTTGCTGCAGAATGAAATACACTTCACCTTTCTTACTCTTGTTTTCCATTTCAGCAGCAGCATCTGCAGTACATGATAGAGAACATATGGGGCTGTCAGTCAGCTCTTAGCGCTTGCAGTGACCTCTATGATTTGGTTATGGTCAGATGGGATAAGCAGCAAGAGTGGTCTCCATGGAACACTATTCTCCTCACTAAAGATGAAGCAGATGCACATCTTAAGCTGGATAACCTTCAGGAGGTAATATCTGATGGCTTATTTTTTTTCACAAGCTCTACTGTTTTAGTAGAATCCTGTGAGTAACGATGTTTGGCCAAAGTCCTTACGCTCATTCATGTTTAAATTGGCCCACTGTGACTATTTAAATGATTGTGTTTGTGCTATTAAATAGATAAGGGAGTAGTCCAGAGGGCAGCTGGCAGAGTACATACCTAACTGCCTTGCTTTGGTTCTCCCACCTGTAATGCAAGAAGCTTAGTAGCCTTTTATAAGCCTTAGTAACTGTACCTGTGATGCTCCCTCATTTCTGCTTAGATGAAAAATCTACTAGGGATTAACTGTAAATGCTGTGACAGTACCTTTGATCTAGCATGGACTGCAGATGATATTCATTTTGGAAATTTTGAGATTATCCAAGAACTAAATTGACAAAGTAAATGAATTACTCACACAATGAATGTTTCGTTTTGGGAGCAAAATACATTGGGGAATTTGAAGTGTGAAGGGAATTCAGCTATCCGTATCTTTTCTGTGCATGCCTAGCTTGGGTTTTCAATCAGACGCATGCTTACATGAACATTACCTTTAAAATCAATATCAGTTTAATAATGGAAATTCCTATATTAACTCCTCTGCCTCACCTCTAGGCCACAAGGCTGTTGAGGCAGTCTGAATCTAATAATACCCCTTTGCATCCATAAATCTGTCTTCCTGGTATGATGGCAGGCAAATGTTCTGTTTATGTACTTTCCTGGTTTAACTTCTTAAGGCTGGATTGTCACTGTCAGAGATGCTTCAAACTTGATTAGGTCCAAAGCTTCAATTTGAGATTTTAATATGAGTGATAAATTCTAGTAAAAAAGATTTCATTACTTTAACACAATAGAAATAGAAATATTTTCTAATTTGGCCTTATACTTTCTATGTAACTAGATTTATTCCAAATAATGAAACTGAAACTACATGAGATGTTGATGTATTTTTACGTTTCTCATGTACAATGAAAGTAAACAAGCTTCATCTATGATGACAAGTACAAGTCTTGAATTTCATGTGTTATTAAATGTGTTCTAAGCTGGTCTGCACTTTGTAATTATAGATTCTGGAATAGTAAAACTAATGGTTCTTTTCAGAATGCTTTCATTCTAAGGTGGAAATGAAAACTTTTGAGCTACTCAGCTGCCTTCTGTGTGAGTGACAGTGGGCAGTAGAAGGTTAATAGGAAAAGGCCTCCACATCTCCTGTTACAGTAGAGGGGGGAGATAGGCCAGAAGAGCAGCAGATTAGATATACAAGTCTATGTTAATGCTGCATGTTATTTTCAGTTAGCTCTTGATGCAGAAATGGAAGTGGGCCAGCGGAGAGTTGCTTTTCTTCAGTGGTAATGGCCAAAGCTTTGTTTCAAAAAATGTTTGTGAAATAAGAGAAAATGAGGCAAAGTTAAAATGCCATAAATTGAATCACTGTTTGTTATTCACCAAAACAAAAAAATGGCCTCTTAAGCACTTTATGTAGCAGTCATTCATAGCTATGACTTCAGAGTTAGCAAAAAAAAAAAAATGTTTTTCAACTAAATATTCTGGCTATATACATCATGTTCTGAGCTAGGACTGATCATGAGAAATCAGGAAAATATGCTGACTCAAACACAATGAAATGCTTGCTGTCGTAGTTACTTGTAAATAATCATTCTGATTCTTACTAAGGAGATTTCACCTATTAACTACCTTACAAGTGCTGATATTTAACCATTTCTTACTTTGAAATTTTCTTCCTTGAGAAGAAATAAATGAAACTTACCTTGGATGAATAAAAAACTGCCAGAAGTTTTTCTGTTTTTAACAGCTGATTAATATTTCACCATGAGTGGTTTGTGATTTTCACCATAAGGTAGCAGTATAGAACTATAAAATGCTTTATTTCATTCTATATTAGATACAAATACATTACATAATTTACTTCAGTAAAGAGTTGCTATTTATGTTGTCAAAAATAGAACAACAAGTATATTGCTGAATATTTTAATTGTATTTAATAGGATTGGATTTTCTTTCCTTCCAGGCTTATGAGGCACCATTTATTCACGGAATAAAGCATAAGCATATCCGGGCAAAAAAATACTTTGCTCAGATCCCAGTGATGACATCACTTTTCCACAGGAGTGACAAGCAGGCTAATGCAAGTTAATTTTTAATAGCTACCCATATTCCTACCGATATGAAAACATAACTCTTCAACTATGATAGCAGAAGTCAAAGAAGTTCACTGAAATATTTATTAATACAATTCCTCTGCTTTTAAAGAAACATGTTGTTTCGCCTACACCTTATTTGTATTACACAGGTCAAAATAAAATTCTGAGTATAAAACAATTCAGTCCTGACCAGTCCATGTAACTGCATTAAATGCTTTATAACCTCATTATTTAAAAGGTAGGTTATTGTCAATGAGCTATTTACATTCATGAGCCATGACTGTTTTGCTACATATGCCTGTGCTACTTGGAATATTTTGTTTGCGGGGTAATATTTCGATTAAGTAATTAAGCTAAAACTTTGTTTTTTACTTATAAAAGTACTACTAAATACATGAGATTTATTTCTATGTCTTAAGCATTAGGCAGAAAACCCATCAAAAACCCATCATATCATAACCTATTGAAAACAAAATTGATATTTTCTTCCAAAAAAAGCAACTATGTCTTGGAAACATTGGTGTAAAAAAAGTTTCCAATCTTTTTGTGGCTCATCCGGTTGGTCATAATGGAACTGCCAGCATACAGTTACTGGATCCAAGATCTTGAAGTTATTGTGAATCAGGCTTAACATTTGGAAATACACAGTGCAGACTGTTCAGAACTTGTTTATTTTTTGAGAGGCTTGTGTTATTTAAAGTAAAAGTTAATTGCCTCCCTAAACTTACACAGTTATGTTTATATTTGATTATAGTTAGAGAGAAAAATATTTTATGGTGTACATTCATAGAACCATAGAATGATTTGGGTTGGGAGGGGCCTCTTTAAGATCATCTAGTTTCAAACCGCTGCTGTAGGTACAGACACCTCCCTCTGGGACCCCTCTGGCCTGGCCTTAGATGTTTCCAGGGAGGGGCCATCCACAACCTCACTGGACAACCTCTTCCAGTGTCTCACCACCTCAGAGTAAAGAATTCCCTTCTTCCTTCCTGGCTAAATCTACCCTCTTCCAGTTTAAAGCCATTTCCCCTCATGCTATCACTACATCACTACAAGATGTGGAACTGTTGGGTCTCATTTCAGCCTTCTAGTACTTAAAATGAGCTTACAAACAGGAAGGAGATCGATTTTTTTACATAAGCAGATAGTGATAGGGCAAGGGGGAGCATTTCTAAACTACAAGAGGAGAGATTTAGATAATATATTAGGAGGAATTTTTTTTACTCAGGGCGTGGTGAGATGCTGGCACAGCTGCCCAGAGAAGCTGTGGATACCCAATCCCTGGACATGCTCATGACCAGGTTGGTTGGGGATCTGGGCAGATGGGGACCTGGGCAGTCTGAGCTGCTGGATGGCAACTCTGCCCTTGGCAGGAGAGATGGAACCAGATGGTCTTTAAGGTGCCTTCCAACCCAAGTCATTCTATGATTCTATGAATTGCTTAGGGCTCTATCCATTCCTATCTTCAAAGTGTTCACAGATGGAGAATGCACAACATCTAGTATCAGTCTGGTCCAGTGTTTGACTATCCTCAACTCAAAAAAGAAATTTACACTCCTATCCAGTTGAGAGCTGCTATCTTTCAGTGAAGTCTGACGTCTCTTTTACTGTGTACGCCTGCCTTAATTTTGATAGTCACTTTCTAGATTTCAAAAAGCTTCTGAAATTCCTAAGCCTTCTGTTCTCCAGGCTAAACAAGTACAGCCTCTACTCCTACATCGAGTGATTCTACCTCCTTTGGTTCTCTGTGGAATGCTGTTCAGCTCGCTCCATTTATTGTAGTCCCTTTGATTTGAAGGACGTGAAACTAGATGCAGAGTTATGAACTCATGCTTAAAGAGCTCTAGATTCTGCATTCAGTTGAGCATTAGCAACCAAGCCTGTTTTAGTCTGCGAGAGAATTGCTCACAAACAGGTTTTTATGTTTGTTTATGCAGAAGTCCGCTTGACTATTGTCTGGGACGTGACCGTCCTTTGTGATTTTGAACTTTCACAGTATCACAGTATCAGAGTATCACAGTCTCGTGCGGGTTGGAAGGGACCTTAGAGATCATCGAGTCCAACCCCCAGGATTCGAGCCTCCTGTGTAGCAGAGCGGCACTTCTACCACTTGCGCCACAGGGGGGATTTGAACCCGGGCCTCCCGTGTTGCAACGCGGCATTCCTATCACTGCGCCACTGGAGGCACCCAGGGGAAGGAAATAAATAACTACCTGCACACACAATGAAAACTCATGTCTTCCTTCAAGCTGGTGTCCAAAAATGGCTTTTGAAAGCACGGAAGTTGAGTGTTTTGAAGAATGCAGTATACTGAAAAAAACACTGCTGAAAAATCTAAAATTAGCAATTTATTGGATATCTAGTTGAAACTTGTTGTCAGATGAAAGCCAAATACTGCCACCTCAATTGTAAAGTAGAGTAATTTTTTAAATCTTAACGTGACTTGAATTATCATGCAGTATTTCATGTTACATATGCTGCTTTGAAAGCAAAGCCTTCTCTTCATTTCCATGGAAAGCAAAACAGATACAAAAAGCACAGTACTGTTATTCATTAGAACAAATTCTCAGCTATAAAATACTATTTTTCAACATAGCTCATACTGATAACTGTGTTGACTATGCATTTTCACCAGTGATGAACAAGAACCTGCATGTCATGCTCATAAAAAATCTGCTGTCATTGCTACTGAAATGCATCACCCACCGCCTCACTTTTGGTCTCCATCAATGTTCATCAAATGTCAAAGATTGTCAGTGGATGCCATTTTTTTCCACATGGAGGAATTCAGTGATACGCCTTTGCTTTATATGCTCTTTGTCTGACTGCTCCTCTGCTGCCATCTGTTGTATGGTAACAAAATGTAACAGCGTATTGGTGGGAAGGTTCAGTCTACTGCTATACCACCAACATCTGTCTCTGGTGCTGCTGGCCAACATAATAAAATAAGAGGCATTACTTTTGGAACAACGTTAATAGTCTTCTTTGACTGCTACTTTTGTCATCTTACATGTGGTTTTTATCTTGTTACTTAATTTTTAAAAAGATTTTCAGCATTATTTGTCCACAGCATTTATGATTGCATTATGCTTTGAAAAGGCGTTAATTTGAAAGTTTTCTACAATAGTTACTATGTTGGTTCACTTGTTGATATGGGTTACAAAGGTGCAGAACAGGTATGAAGGATGTAAGTTTTCTCTGCATCAGACAGTGGTAAAGACTAGAGATTCCAAGTCAGGAGGTCAGAGTCAGATCAGAGACATTCTATTCCTAGCAGGCATTTTCTGGGAAAGCTGCCTAGGCTCATTTACCTTCATTTACCTTCAATTGTCATTGCATTTCATCAGGAGAAGGAAACTGTTCAGATAAAGGGTCAGATCAGACGGTTTCTATTAGAACTGAGTAAATACTTTAAAAGTACGGCTAATCATCATTTCTTGAATTTCAGAGATACACAAAAGATGATTTTGGAATCTATTTGTGTAATAGCCTCTGCTTTGGAGCCTAGGTTTTTCCTGGATGATGAGAACAAATTATTGTAAAACATCGGTGCCTCTTCAAAGGATAACAGACTAAGATGAAATTCTGACCTCCTTTAGCTTTGGGGATGTGGCTTATGAAGTCTTAAATTCTACCTTAAAGGTTGAGCCCACAAGGACTCCAGAAATGCTGGTGAGAAATACTGGCTTTGCCTCAGTTCTTTCCCATCCGTAGATACTATAAGGAATGGGGTTTGGCCCATATGGCTTGCATTTCTCATTCTGCACTAGCAGAGACACCTGGACAGTTAACACCTTAAGTTTACTTTGCAGGACTCAGTTGTGAGCAGGACTTCTCAAGAATGAAGGAAAATTTGCCTTCTCCTACCAGAACCATTTCCAGAAGGAAAAGTTCCAGCCTTCCCCCCCCACATACAGAAGTGGATAATATGTTAGTTTGGCAGAGAACAGGCATTTTTCCTACCCACTCCTGAGATGAAATACAGCTTTTTCCATGATGTAAATTTTCCTATTTATTTCCCAAAGGAAGAGGAACTCAAAGTAATCACTCTTTCCACCTCCTTGACCCCAAAAGATCTCCCAGTTAACAATGCATTCATTCCCTCCTTGTATTATAATGTGGTTGTAAACACTGATAAAACAGTATTATAGACAAAATATGTGAGGGTAGCAAAGCAGTTGCTAGCCAATATTTGGCATATAGTATTATTTCTTACTAAAAATGTATTTTCTAATGGTAACCTTATATATATGTTTAGATGAGAAATATACATACATATATATATATATATATAATCTAAATCTTGATTTATTTATTTTTTATGCCTAAATTTGAATAGGCTTACTGCCTGAGCTAGGTAAAAAGATTTTCTAATATACTATTGCAGTACCATGTTAGCTTCCAAACCTATGGCTGCAGAATCATACTTGTATATTAAATGTCTGGCATTTATTTTTATCACTGGTCTTTTAGCTTATCTTGTAAATTGTCCTTGTTGCAGGAGCGATCCCTTTTAGTCTGATTTACAGACTTAACTTTACCATCATCTCACAGAGATCTGGCATTCACACTTTTTTATATCCAGCAGTACTTACATCAGGAATTATGAACATAAGAGAATTATGGTTATTTTCTAAAGAAAAGCTTTCAGGAACTCTTGGAAGGTGCCCAGAGGAAGGAAATAACTCTTGGAAGGTGATCAGAGGGCTGGTGCATCTCTCCTATGAGGAAAGGTTGAGGGAACTGGGCTTGTTTAGCTTGAAGAGAAGGCTACAGGAAGACCTCATTGTGGCCTTCCAGTACTTGAAGGGAGAGGGGGTATGGCTGTTTATGAGGGTGGATAGTGATAGGACAAGGGGGAATGTTTTTAAACTAAGGCAGGAGAGGTTTAGGTTAGAGATTAGGAGGAATTTTTTCACTCAGAGGGTGGTGATGCACTGGAACACGTTGTCCAAGGAGGCTGTGGATGCCCCATCCCTGGAGGCATTCAAGGCTGGATGTGGCTCTGGACAGCCTGGTCTGGTGGTTGGTGACCCTGCACATAGCAGGAGAGTTGAAGCTCTATGATCATTGTGGTCCTTTTCAGCCCAGGCCATTCTGTGATAATTAAGCCTACTTCATTTTGTTCCATTTCTTCCCATTATTTTTGAGTTTCGTGTTTCAACTCTGACAGGATGAGAAATATGTCGGATACGTGATATGAACACAGTTGTAAAAGAAATAGTGCATAAATTCAGAACAGTGGGTATGAATAGATGGCAAAAACAAGGTATGTCAGTATTACAGCTTCTTTTAATGAAATTATTTTAATTGAGAAACGGCGATTGAATGATTTTATTCTTTATTGCAGTTTTATAATGATTTCACAGCATTTTGTGTTTCAAGGTTTTGGATTTGTGTGAGATTAAGAAAAAAAATCTTCATGTAGAGGCAGTTTGAAACCTGTATTCAAGAACACCTGTGGGTTTCCTAGGAGAAACCTGCATAGAAAATACATGAGGAAATCGAGTGTGCTTTTGTGTATACTGAAAGATATCAGTCTGTACTGTATTTAGGTTCCTGCTTGTGGATAAAAAAACTTCTCATTTTAATTTATTCAGAGAAAAGAATCTTTGATAAATCTATCTTTGCAGTAGCGAAGTTTCTTTTTCGTCATTTGGCAAGAAATTTTTATTTTTAGAAGTGAAGGGGAAAAAAAAGGAGCAAATATATGCAGAAATATTGAAGAGCCAAATTTTCCGGGGGAGGCAGATGAAGATCCAAATCAATGGGTTCTTCTCATTCCTTTTTTTGGAACTTTCTTCACTTCAGTCATTCCCAGACTGTGCTTTGTGGAGAGTTATTACAGAGGAAAATTGGGTTTGTTTTCAGTTGGAAGCTCAATCAGAAGTGATGTTGGGAATCTGAGAGAAAACAATCTGGTTTTGTTTCAAAAAACTTGACGATTGTTTCTGCAAGTCAGGATATGGGGAGTATATCCACCAGCTGCACTTCATTTCTCTTGTGTGTGATCTGTGCAGGGTGTGCAAATCCCCTCTGAAAGATCCCACTCAAACCAAGGGATGATCAGTTCTTAAGATATAATCAACCAGAAACAAGGACACTATGCCTTTATTTTACATCTCTCTCCCTTGTATCAGCTTCTCTTTGATCTTCATCAGTCTACTTTACGTCAACTGTTTCAGGAATAAGAAGCCAGGAATCTCTTGACTTGGGATCTGAATTCATGCTGTCAGCATTTGAGTGTGGACTTGCAAAAGAAGTTTCACATGCCAGCAGTTGAGTTTTGAAATGGTGCGAGTGCTCTGTGGAGGCAGTAGTGGACTCAATGATCCTTGTGGGTCCCTTCCAACTCAGGATATTCTATGATTCTGTTATTTTTCAGCCCTTTGAAAATGCAGCAGTCACCCATTAATAAATAAATAAATCAAGATGGAATCTTCACATGCTAATGAATCATTTGCTCTTGTGGTTAGGTTCCTGTCAAGGTGTAATATATCTGTCTGTGTATTTGTTGGCCTTGAATTCCATACATTCAGGTCAGACTGTTAATGTCTGATTCATATATATAAATCCTGGCAGCACTGGTCCAGTTTAACAACTGTATTAGGAATGGAGAAGAGCCACTAGAGCCTACTTTTCATTGGCTGTTTGAAAAACAGTGAAATAGGCTGCTTTACTTCTCTGCTTCACAAAAAAAGAGCTCTGCATTGTGAGAACTGCAGAATGAATGGAGTCAGCCTCAGAAGGCATGAGTTATTGGGATAAAAGCTAGGGTAGGAGCAGTCCGTGCTACTTCTCTAGACTGCCAACTGCAGTACGGATCTAGTTTGTTCTGCAAAATGGAAAGTTACGTGAGAAAGCAGGTATCTCACACTCTGAAAGATGCCATGGATAAGTCATCCACCTCTAGGATTACAAAGAATTTTGCTTATGTTGACTGAATGATTTCAATCTATACTAAATTCTCTCGAGGACGCTCCAGTTCTACATCTGTCCTCTGTGGTCTGATTGTCCTTACATGTGTGCTCCCTCAGACATGCAGTGAAAAGGGAGATGAAGGAGTTTTGAAATATCTCTGAGAAGGGGAAAGTGCAATAAAAGGGTTAACTTCAGTGTTATGGAAAGGTACATATAGAAGACTGGCTTGGTTACTTCCCTCATTAATATTATTTTTGTAACTTAAATCTGATTTGAGATATAATTGAACAAAGTGTCTCATTAGACAACAGTGCTGGAATAATACGCTGTGAATTAAGGCAAATGGACTTGATGAGTCAAGCTATGTGTGCTCTGATTCAGAACTGCATGTCTTCAGCTGGTGTTTACATCCTCAAAAATTTTCATTGTGCTTCCTTATTTCTCCCTTGTTCTAACTTGTTTTAGCACAGCTAACCATTCCCTTTGTATAACATCCTTACTATTTTGCTGTGCTTGGGATGAGGCACCCATGTGCTCACCATGTGCTGCATGACTCCTGCTGCCTCATGCTGTCAGGTGGTGGCAGAGACAGCTCAGCGCCGGCAGGGATTAAGGAGGACTGCAGAAGGAGCCACTTCCTGGCAGCAGGAGCATCTCTAGGGCAATTTTCTACTGCAGTGAGCATAATTTGCTCCTCACTTCTGAAATCTGGTATTTTGGGGATAGTATCACTCCATGCAGAAGGTAGATGAACAGTCCCATGTTTTTAGTGGGTACACTCCAAGCATTCCAAGCTTTGTAGCACCTCCATTACAGGGATAGGCTGAGAGAGCTGGGGTTCTTCAGCCTGGAGAAGGCTCTGAGGGAACCTTATAGCAGCCTTCTAGTATTGGAACAGTCCTACAGGAAAGCTGGGAAAGGACTTTTTATAAGGGCACGTAGTGACAGCATGAAGGGAAATGGCTTTAAACTGGAAGAGGGTACATTTAGACTAGATATCAGGAAGAAATTCTTTACTGTGAGGGTGGTGAGACACTGGAACAGGTTGCCCCCTCCCTGGGAGCATTCAAGGCCAGGCTGGATGTGGCTGTGAGCAACCTGGACTAGAAGGAGGTTGGAACTGGATGACCTTACAGGTCCTTTCCAACCCAAACCATTCTTACGATCCCATTTTCTCACTTTCTCTTCCTTTGCTGGAACCGCAGCTGAGATGTGCTGCAGATTTCAAACCTGTCAACACCCGAATATGTGACACATGTGAAGGAGCTGAGGGACACTAACAAACACACAGCAGGGCGAGAAGCGCTGCGGAACACATTTGCTGCAGCACAGAAAACTTTCCTACGAACTCCACTCTGAAGTTCAGCACAGCTGTTATCAAGGAGCTATAGCAAACACGGCGGCGGGGATCTGGCCTTCACGAGGTGAAGCCGTGAGGTGTCAGAGCAGCACAGACACCGAGGCACACAGCGCGGCCCAGCCCGGTCTGGCCGGGGCAGCCCGCCCGCATCAGCCGCTCTCCGCGTGACGGGCGGCCCCGAGCCGGCTCAGAGCAGGAAGTGCCGCGTGCCGGTGCCGCCGCTCGCCCTGCCTCCCCCGGGCCGGCCAGTTCCGCCGGGCGCGGCAGCATGGCTGGGCTGGGGCCCGCCGCGCTGCTGCTGCTGCTGGCCGCGCTGCTGCTGCCCGGCCTGCCCGCGGAGCACGTCCCCGCGCTGCTGTGGTCCACGGGCAGGTAGGAGAGCGAGCGGAGGGAGCGTGCCGCTCTGCGTGCGTGAGGCCGTGGGGAAAGTGCTGCTGCGTGACCGCCTGTGGGAGAGAACCGCTGGCTGCCAACTGACCCAGGGAATCAATTTGCCTCCGGGCACGCTACCTAACGGGAGGGTTTGCCCGTTTATACTTGTGATGTCGGTGTTCTGAACCGGGCGGTAAGACCCATGTTACTCAGATCCGAAGTGGCCGGGCTTTATTCACTACAAGGCACCCCAGCTGCAGCTCTGCTGGTTTAAAGGCGTAGCGAGGGGCAGCCTGGCGGAGGAGCTGGCCAGGAGCTGCGGCCGGGCTCACTCCTCCGGCTCCTCCACCCTGCTTTCATCCAGTGTTGTTCTCCTTTCCTTCCTTCTTCTTCTTTCTTTTTCTTTTTTAACTTTAAATGCAGTTCCTAATTTTAATAGGAAGTACTTCTTTGTGCGTAGTTTTCACTTGTTAGGAATAACTCAGCGTTATCTTATTTGCAAACCCTCCAGTGGAGAGCTCCTGCCCTCTACACAACGCGTGCTATACCCGGTTCAGCAGCAGGCCTGCTCACAGCTGGGTTCTTACTCATTTCTCTAATACGCACAGTCAGAATTTGGCACACCCCAGCCAGGGGTTCAACCCTATGTACCTTCCTCTTTACCCTTCTGTAAAGCAAGAAGGGAATCTGCCAGTTGGTGATAAGCGCCCTTTCAGCTGCTCGGGCCATGCTCACTCTGCCTTTCAAGAGGCTTTGAGCTGATGAAGATGTTTAAGCGCAGTGATCTATCTAAGCGCCACCAGGCAGATGGGCTGAACACTGCTGTCATTTATCACATCCTGCATCTCATGTCTTTGGGCAAGATTACTGAAATTAAGGTCTCAGAGCTAAATCCTTGTGTGTTGTTGTGGTTTTGCTGTTTGTTTGTTTGTTCTATAATGTAGTTGTTTGAAGATAGCGAAAGGAGAGGTCTTATGACCATTAGCAGTTACGCTGTTGAAGTTCTTCAGGGAATTCTCCATGTATAGTGCAATACAGACAAGCATGATACTCTTGTTTTTCCATGCTGAGAGATGCTGATAAATTGCATTTGAAGACATATGGGTAGGAGATGCTTGTTGGGTTTGTGTATGTGTATCCTTGACATCGTATTCTTTTCTCAGTGGTAATGAATAGCAACATTGATAAATGTCTGCCCTTCTCTTAAAAGTTTCCAGAGTGTCGTTAAGCATTTCCTCTGGCCCCAGGCAGCCACAGCATACAAGAACCTGAAAATCTTCCCATTTCGATGAGTTTCATTAGGTAACTGACCCATAAACAGATATTCCAGCATTAAGGTCTTTTGTATTCAAAATACTTAATCTGTTTACCTTCATATAACTCAGTAATGCGAGCTACATCTATATGTAAAAGCAAAGTAGGTGTTGGAGAGAGTTGTTCTTAGGATAAAAGTGATCTTGAGAGTCTGAGAAAAAAACAGTGCTGCCTTTGGCCTAGTTTATATATATACTACACATGTTGTCAATGTAAGCAGTATCCCAGAGAGGTCATAAAACAAGCCTAGATGCAATTAGCAACTCGCTCTACTGCAGATTGTTCAGGTCTGTACAAATATAGAGCAAGAAAATCAGGATGGTGGACTGTTTAAACCAGTTTGGTGTTTCCATCAATAGAAGAATAGAAGTGTTCCTCCTTCTCCTCTGTGTTTTTGAAAGGGGAAGTTTTTGTGAGGGAAAAGATGTTTCTTGTGAAATCCTTTGAAGTTGCAGGAAAGGAGATTTATGTTAGTTTATAAAATAAAGGAACAGCAACAGGAATTTTTGTTTGCATCTTGGTGTTTTGTGGCAATGTGAGGTTTACGGTGGGTGTTCTGCAGCCCTCTGCAATGTGGGAGCTGCTGGTGAGAGTTTCTGGAGGGGGTGGCTGAAGAAGTGCAGTAATTATCGGTGGGTTTCTATTCACTTTGTGAAAAAATCCCTCCGATTTAAAACTTCAATTTCATCCATTGCCAGACAGGAGTTGAGATGCACCCATCTGTTCCATCACCTGGGTTATCTGTCAGGACACCATACTGAATCCTTAAGGGATAATACAGTGTTTGAAGAGCTGCAGTAGGAGAATACGTCGTCTTCAAATCTCTCATGTTACTGTACTGTAACTGATCGTGCTATTCAAGGTTAATATTAGACAAGAGATGCAGAGGTTTATTATATATATTTTTTTGTACCAAACAGCAATCTTCCCCCATTGCATTTGGAAAGATGAAGGGAATAAGACAGTAGGTCATGGTGTCCTGCTTTTCACAAAGAGATACCAAATTATCAGTGGGCATTTTCCAAAATAACTTTGCCCTGGGAAAATGAGCCTTATCTTAAATCAGACTTTAAGCTGAAGCCGTTAATGTTGCTGCTTCCCAGAGCAGGAGGGATGGGGGAGAGGTTCCTCTTACATGTGATTCAGAACGGAAACATGATTTAGCCATTTTGAAACAGTATTCAAAAGAATTTCTTTCTCTCCACAGATAGAGAGAGCCTGAGGAAATAAACTCATTAAAAGTAGCTTCTGTGGTTGCCCTCCGTGTGCCTCTGTTTTTTGCTTGTAGCCACTGAGAATTTATTACTACCTTCGTTTATGCAGCTCTGTGAATCTTTTTTGCTGGTATATCCAGATTACAAGTGATTTTGAGAAAGTGTTAGTGCCAAATGGGACATCTGCCATGTTTCCTCAAGCTGCAAGGAATTTACTGAAAAATCTTGCTGGGAGGAGGTGTAGCTTAGAAAGGAGATGGTGAAAACAGTGTATTATTTTAGCTGTAAGTTTTCTGGACTTCTGTGCCGATGCTCTGAGCCTTCGTGTTTGCTTGAGGAGCCCCTTGAGTTGTTCTTTCTTGTAGTCACCAGTTGTCAATGTACTAGTGCTGCTAGGAGTGGTGACACGAGCTTTTTGTGCAGAAGATCATTGCCAATGTTTTATTAATAAACTTACTGGCTTCTTCTGTGCAGGGGAAAATGGTATTTCTTATGTGGTAATCTAGTGTGGTAATAGTGACTAAAAGAGACCATGTACAAGAATAACTTGTAGGTGGGAGTTCAGATTGCAGCTGAAGAGTAAGTATGTATTGGTGACAATAGGCCTGAGCGAGGAAGCCCTGCTTGTTTACCATCTGTCCTCTCAGAGGTCCAGATAGAAGAATTGTTGAAATCTTTGCTACCCCTTCTGCCTATGAGGAAGACACATCAATGCTGTAGTAGACTGCATGCTTAGGCTTCTTGCCCAAGCAGTTAAGAGCAAGAAGGAAGCAGAGAACTCTTTTCTTTACCACACTGTCTGGCTGCAGAGTGAAGCTGAGCATTGAGCTTCTGCATTTCTAGCCCAAGGAGAGCACAAGCACTAGCAGAGGTCCCCATGGCTGAAACACGGCTGTGCTGCAGGATGCAGGGCCTGCTGGGCCTGCAGATGGCTGTGCTGCTCTGGGCGTCACATTTTGCGTGAGCCATCAATAAATAGCAGCAATCGATACATGTGCTGGCTTACTGCCTACCTCATCCTCTGCCATCTCTCACTCGGACACTGCTGGAGGTGAAGAGTTAAAAGGAATAGTTGGGTTCATTGCAGGCAGTAATGCACACCCTCAGCGTATCCACCACATGGGCACATATCTCCATTTCATTCTGCACTTAATGGTAAGCAGCCAGCAAAACACATCTGACATTTCCCATCTGACTTGTGGTGAGAGTTCTGTTGCACCATGGTACCAGCTCATTAGGTGAGGCACACTGTGCAACACCTGGCAGGCTAGTGAAGGGAAACAAAATACGTGTATCAAATGGGAAATAGGAGGATTAGGAAAACACTGTACTGTGGTAGAATTATTAACCAGCTGAGCGAGATTTATTTTTCTAATGGTGCCGCTGGAGCTATTGAAGTTGATGTCTGAAAGCTAAAAGATCTCATAAAAGGTGCTTTTGCAGGTTAGATAGCTTGCAAGGGCTGCTCCAAGGAACAAGGAAGCCTTAGAAGAGAAGAACGGTTCAAAAGAGAATCATTAAATTTCGGAGGGTTTTAAGACAAAAGCCTTGTTATTTTTTTTTTTTACTTAATTGCAAATCCAGAGGGTTCTCAAAATCTTCAAGTTTTTTTTTAATGCTAGACAGGTAAAAGATGTTATCAGTTACCTGATTTGCAAAAATAAACATAACAAGGTATTCACTATCGCTTCCCTTCATACAAACAGTTCTTTAACATTTCCCAATTGAATCTATCTTCTTTTCCTTCAGTATTACTAGTATTTTCGTGTAGCCCTGCACTCCTTAATGTCCCTCTAAAATGTCACTCAGCTGCTGAATTTAGGATCTTTGAGAGTTTTTTCTTCAAATTCTTTATTCTTAAAGTTTGTATGTAAATCTGTGACATCCTGAGGTCAGCCTTCTCGAAAAGTTATCACATCTATTGCAATTTCTAAGCTCGTGGTCTTCAGAAATACAAATTAATGTGGATTGCTGAGCACAAATGAACACAGAAATGAAGGAGCTGGGGAAAACTAAGGAAACGCTGAATGATAATTTCTGCCTAATAGGAAGAAATTTCCTTCTTGCACAGCAGTGTTTACATCTAGAGCTGAAAAACAGACAGGCAAGAGGCATGGTAGGATCCAGTTTGAACATCTGCAGCACCTGGTCTTGGAAAAGTCCACCAGAAATAGCATGGGTTCTAGTACTTGCCCAAATCTGAAGGGAGTTGGATATCCACTGCTGTACAATTACATCTTTCTTATCTCTGCTGTGGATGCAGTTGGAGGCTTTGGATTCCCTTTCTGTAGTAGCTGATGCTATATTCTGTTCTTTGCAAATAGCTCCTTTCAGAGGGACCAAAGTACCAGATTTTCAGGCCATAGCAAATGATATGTGCTTGTGGAAGAGGAGAGCTAAAGCTTCCCGGTCTGAGTTTTGTATCCTGTCTGGACAAATTTTATTCCTGCTGTAATCCAGTTCACAGGATAAGGATGTAAGTGGGCAAATTCTTTTCCTCTTAAGTGGGATAAAAGTAAACTGAACAGTAAACACGATCTTCATCCAAAGGTGATGATATCACAAACTGGTTCTGAGCGTTTGCAGAAAGGAGCTGTGTCATCCCTGGCAGCAAATTCAATGTTTAAAAAAATATTTTCTTCACAGGCCCCAGTGGAATCCAGACCCTGCTTTGCATGAAGGACACATTGTCTCAGCGCAGGAGCTGGCTGTACTTCTGCAACCTGTTTTTACTCCAAATCCCAGCAACCTTGTTTTGTTCTTTCAAGAGAGGGTATGTAACATTAATTCCATTTCCTTTAGCAGTGCCAAGTTTAAGTCTGTATCTGCATGAGATAATATGGCTCCTTCTCACCAATCTGCTCTCTTTGTTTTTCAGCTTAGCATAGACGATTTCACGTACTACAGTGAATCCTATGGTAACAAGAATCCATTTCAAAATGTTCAGGCAAGCACTTCTCTCTTTTTACTTCCTTATATGCGTGTTTTTAAATTAAAAATTATGTAAGAAGTGTGCAAACAGACAGTAACTGGCAATATTAAACTAAGCTGCTGCAGTTTGCCTATTTATTTATTTATTTACTGGGATTATTTCAGTTTGAGCATATGGGCTTTTGTGTCTGTTTTATTTCAAAAAGTAGGTTTTCAGAATTATCTTAACTGAAAATAATCTTTCTAGGCATGTTGCAGTTTTGAATAATAAAAAAAAACTTTGTCTAGACATAGACGTAATTCCCAGACTGGCACCCCAAAATAGTGTTTTGAAGCCACACAAAGAAAAGAAGTAAGGAATCAAGTATGTACTCCAGATTTTCAAAACTGAATACTTATTTTATCTTCATGCAAAGTGCAGCTGACTTATCCAGACAGCTAATTTATTCCTAGAATCGTAGAATATACTGAGCTGGAGGGGACCCATAAGGATAGTCAAGTCCAGCTCCTGGCTCCTCACAGAACCGCACATAAACATGTGTGAGGACACTGTCCAAGTGCTTGTTGAACTCTAGAAAGCTCAGTGCCACGACCAGTTCTCTGGGGAGATGCCGTCTTGGTGAAGAACTTTTTGCTGATAGCCAGCTTGAATTTTCCCTTGTTGCAGCTCCATGTCATTCCCTGTTTGAAGAGTGTGAATATATGCCTAGATACTGGATTACTTTAGTATCTGTACTACTTCAGTAATCCAAAATAAATTCCAGACACAGACTCTGAGCTGGTCATGAGCTTAAACTTCTGTTCCTGGTGAAAAGGTTTATAGATTTTTTGCTTAGTATCTGTGGTTGAACTTCCTTGACAGTTTATTGAATTGTTATTGGAAAAAGGAAGTGTTCATACCTGAAAGTCATTAAGGTGTTCCTGTGGGCAGTGCAGGAGGAACAGAGCTGATATCAGAGCACATGAAGTGTTAATTCTTAGTCACCACGTAGCAAGCTGTATGTATAGTCAAATATATAAATATTCACATATTACCTATCTACATTTATGCTGTCTAGGAACCTCACATCTTCATTGTATCCTTAATACAAACCTTCATCTCTTTGCCATATGACAGCATTTTAACAATTATGCTGGAACAAAAACAACTATTCAGTGTAGGTACGTGGCTTTTTTGAGGCGAGAAAGGGAGTAATATTTATCTGCAGCATAAGGATTAGTGACTCCATCCTGAGGCAGATGTATTGGTACTTTTCTGGAATGCTGTACTTTCTCTCTGGGTTCCAAATCTATGCACAATTGTGTCTGAACTAAATTTTGTTTGCGTTTACATAACTGTAAAGCTGGTTTGATTTTATTAAGAAGCTGTGTGTACATGACTGCTGCAAGTCCCTAATGATGTATTGGTCTGCATCATGTTTAAGTGAGTCTTTGGTCAGTATCTGGCAGAAGAAAGTTTTGAATTCACATTCTCAGCAAGCTGAACTCATGTCAGTAACAGTTCACTTGCTTTCAGACCTTGACTCTGTTTCTTTTCGGTCTTGGAGTAGATAAACTTTTTCCAATTGCAGCTTCTTTGAAACTGGGAAGTTTCTTTCAAAAAATTGGTAACCTTAACTCCAACACTTCCTAGATTTGTTCTGGATTGGGCAATCTTAACACCTGTCTAGCATAGTTTTCTGAGGATGAATTGCTCTTAGAAAAAAGAAAATAGGAAGTGAAAGAAAATAAATGAAGTACTTGTTTTTCATTTACATGCCCATATGGATAATTTTGACTCTGTCTATCTGTGTGCATCATCATATAGCATTTTAGGTGTAGAAGGGATCTTCATAATCATAGAATGGTTTGGGTTGGAAGAAACCTTAAAGATCATCTGGTCATCCAGTTCAATCCCGCGTGCAACAAAGACTACAAAATATGCTCAGTAGCTATTGCATTGATTGTGCTCCAATTGAGTTACTTTGGGAAAGAAATCCCTTCTTAATCATGCTACAAAAGACTCTACAGTAATACTCACAGAGCACTAGACAAAGAAAAGGTCAGATCTGGATTTTCTCACTAGGTAAATTAGAATCTTTCATGTTGCGTAATCTGAAAGTTTTATACTTTCACAATCTAAGCTATGGAAGTGATTCTTTAAACTATTATAGATGTTCTGTACCACTCCAGCATATTCCTTTTAAACTTCAGCAATTCAAATTTATTCACAAACTTAATCTGGAGATTTCCTTTAGTGAGTGTATGTGCATGTAGCAGCACGTTTACTACAAAAAGAATGTAATATTTGTAAGAGTTATAGACATGTAAACCACATTTGCAGATATTAGATTTGTTCAGCTACATTAACAGCTGGAATCAGTGGTTTTGTATGCAATGAAAGAATTCCATTTCCACTTAATATAGAAAGGAGTCTTGTAAATAGATCATCTATCTTAAATATTCAATAACTTTTTAATTGAATAATAAAATACAAAGATTAGCATTTCGGGATTTGGTGTGTGTGTTAAGTAGCCACCTATTCTACAAACTGTTTTTCTTTAATATTAGCATTGGCTTTCCCCAGGCAATAACCGAACTCCTTAGAACTGCAGCGTACAGTAGCAAACTCCCATTAGTTGCTAGCTGGGTGGCTGCATAATTATTATTGTAAGTCATTGCCTACTGTGGTTCTGGATCTCCATCATATTCATCATTCAGTAGTCATTTCTCCAGACTGTAGAGTACTTCTCAGTCACATTCAGCACAGAGGCCCTACTGTAGATTTGTCTTTGTTGCCGTTCCATGTGCCTCTTTCAGTTTTATGGGTTTGTTCATTTTTGGTGGTTTTTTTTTTTGTTATAGACTGGGGAACTTGCAGAACCGCACGTGCAACAAGATACAAGTGCATCATAATTCATTCAGTCTCATGGTGATTTGTTCTGTATCATTCCCTAGTATTTTCCATAAAAACCTGCTAGTATTTTGTTTTGATCGCTGTCAGATCTGACACTAGGTTTCCTATGTGGAAGATGGCATTCAGTTCTCAGTTCTCACACCTACCTTCAGAAAAAACCCGAACAGTGGGATATGTAAACAAGTCATGGCGCTTCTTGCAGTATTTCACTCATGAGCGGTCCTTCAGGAGATGTTACAGAAGGCAAATTAATCTGAGCAATTTGTAGATCCATTAAAAATTCTCAGTGTAGGAATTTGTGCTATCAGTCATCAGGTCAGTCGGAGGATTTTTTTCCCCTGTTCCCTTGCCAGCTACTATGCGGTTATACCTTTTTGTTTAGACGTTTTGCAGAATGCAGTGCCAGGTGTTTCTCAGTCGTCCTCTTCACTCTCTGTCCTCTTCTGGAGGTTTGGTATTTTGAACGCTCGTGGTACCTGAAATGCCAGAATGCCTAGAGCAACATACTGGCATTTGAAGAACAAGTGTACAGTGGTCAAATGTCAAGATGCATGTGATCAAAATGTCTGTCTGATGCTAATGAGGAGATATCCAGCTGTGTGTGCTCTTCGAATGGAAAATGGTTGAGTACAAATGGCTGGAAGCTGAGACAGATGGCACTGCAGGATTGGTTAGAAGCAGAGGCACAGCTCAGACATTACTCAGTAATTATGCATTTTATCTCTTATTCTATAATAAATGAGTAAACTGCTTAATATATATCCTTGGTAGAATTGGCTGTTGCCATTCTGGCTGCTGCTAAGCAGTGGGGGATTAAAATATTAAAAGAAATAATTGACTGTTGGAATGTTGCTCAGGATTTTAGCTATAAATTCATATATGCAAAACAAACTAGAAGTGAATATATCATCCTTTCCTTCTAGGAGGTGCTAAGCACCCTGCTCAAAGACTTGTAAATGAGATCGGTGTTTTCTGATCTATTTTAGTTTCTGTGGTTATTTTTCTATCAGTATGGCAAATCAGTCAATACTACATAGTCCTCCTGTATGAGCATCTATGGAAATGTGGAAATAACTAACCTTTACTTAGGAAGGAAAACGTGCAAGCATTTAGAAAGGAACTGAGGAGGCCAGAAAAGTGGTAGGCAGTCAGAGAACAGACAAAAAGAAAAAAGAGTAGGAGGGGAAAAGTGTTAGCAACACCACAACACATATCACTAAGTGGGAGAAAAAGAGTCTCTAACAACTCGGATATTTGAATGTTGGATGAAGTGACAGACTTGATCTAAGAGTTAAATATAAAAAATGTGAAAGCAAAGTTAACAAGTTGTAAACTGGAACTCAGGAAAAAAATGTTCAAATCTTCGTATGAAATTTTGTGCACATCAGTTTTGATCCTTCTCAACTCTCTGTCATTTATGTTCTTACCCGGAATTTTTCAAGTGTATTTTATCGTTCAGAAAAATCTTTGGGAAGGTGTTTTTCAGCTGTGCAGGCTTCAAATTTATAGAACAAGAATGTTTAGAATTCATTTTACTCAAGAGTTCTCATCAGAAACTCATCAATGAGAATTATAATAGATACCCTGGTGCTTCATTATTTGAGCCGTCTCAGCCTGAGCCTTGTAATCTGTGTTTTGAATAGATAGACAGAAAGAAAGCACTCAATATGAAATTTGTGTGTGCCTCCATACCAAGAAGAGAATCGTTCAGTTCAATTGGGAGGGACCTTCAAAAGTCCAACTGCCCGACTTCTTCAGAGCCAGTCAGGAGTTAAAGTGAGGATATTGTCCAGATTTTTAACACTCACAGGGAAGGGGATCATCTGCCACTATAGGAAGTCTGTTCCAGTTTCTAACATGAAATTTTTCATACTGAATCTCAGAATGGTGCATTGAATTTCTCCTGGTGTATCTTTGTTCTGTTCCCATGCATTCTATCATTAGATCCCAGGAGCAGAGCTTGGCACCACCCTCTCCAGTTTCCTTCCTCAGGGAGCTGCAGAGAGCAATGAGGTTGCCTCTTGGCCTCATCCAGTCTAGACAGCTCAGGTGTCCTCAGCCTCACTGGACATGCCTTCCAGAGGTCATACATAAACAAGTTCCTTGTTTAGCTAAGTCAGTGTTCTGCTCTGCTCTCTTGACTTACGATACAATGGGTTTATATGCTAGTGGGCTTTTAAGAGGTGGTTCTTGAAAAGTAGCCAGCTGTCCTGGACCATAAACCCTCTCAAGCAGAACCCCAGGGCACAATGTGAACTGGCTCCTTGAATGCTTAAGGTTTGCTCTCTTAGAGCTCATGGTGACAACTGTTGTGTAGATCCTAAAATATGCAGATTTGTTTAATTAATAGTTACGAATTAGACATCATCTGTATTGCTCGCTAAACCACAACACAAAGGAAGGTAATTTGTTAAGTGAAGTATCACTCCCTACTAACTAGAGCTGAAGTTTCCAACATTGATGGTTTTCACCTACGAAGCCATTTATTTCCTGTCTCATGGCCCTCTGATGCCTCATCTTTTTGCCTCATATTCTCCAGTACACTCTCCACCTTCCTCACCTTGAGAACTTCCGCACCATCTGCCTCTCCTTTTCCATTATACTCATGGAAAAGGCAGTGAGATTTTGAGGTCACAGTGTGTCTTAAGCTTGCTCCAAAACAGTGCAGGAGTATGAGTGATGGAGATGTCAGTTCACTGCACCTTTCCAGGAGCAGCCTGCAGCCAGCATCAGGCTGGTGAGAGCTAACTAAGTGTTTACCACGCTGTTTTCTCACCTTTAATATTAAATGAAGGATAGAGAAAATAAATGATTTGTGTTTAATATTAACTAATTAAATAAACTGTCTATAAATTTGTTACAGGAAATTCTTCAGTCTTCTCCTTCATCTTTAGTTTTGCCTGCTGTTGACTGCAGGGCTACCAGGGATCTTTTGAGCTTTCTTCAGGCATCAGGAGATTGGGATTTGAAAACCTTGACAAATCTTGATATCTCTCAGCTGGAAGTGAATGCATCTAAACCATTCTTACTTGTAACTGAGCTACAACCACCTACCAGGTAGGACCTTGTCACAAACACACTGACCCAAATGTATGCAAGATTTTTACAGCTTTTTGAAAATATCAGCTATGTTCGGGAAATTTAAGAATCCAAAGAGTAGTTTACAGAGTTAACAAAGTTACTTTTCCAGCAAGTGTGAATTCAGTGTTTTTTAATGTCCTCTGATGAGCTTACCAGGTATAATAACTGAATTACATTGAGAAAGTCAGTCATGCATTACTATTTTGTCTGCTTCATTATATGAGAACAAAGGGACAACTAATAAACTAAATGGCAGCACTCTTTAAGCAGAAAAGCTGAGTTATTTTATGCAACATGTGATTAACCTGCTGAATTAATTGCTAGAAGACATTCCAGGGGTCAAAGAACTGGCAGGAAAGATAAACAAATAAACATCCTAGAATTTAGTATGAATAAGAAGACTGGTTTTCATCAGTCTTAAAGGAATAGGAAGGCTATAAAGCTTCTTGTTTCCTGACCTGTAACTGCTGCCTAATGGAGGCAAAGTCTTCCTTTCAGGTGAATGCTAGTGTCTGGCTGTTACCTGTAGGGCTTTTACACCACTGTGGATTGTCTGGTATAGAGTACTCATGGCCACTGGCTGTGGGTCATGGAGCTGATCTAGATTGTCTGCTATTTGTATCATGTCATACTGAAAGCTGTGAAGTCGTACTGAGGACAGCATTGTTGGTGTAGGAAGTATAAGGCATGGGTACAGTGAGCCCAGAGTCTCTGCTCAGCTTATCCTGCACTTTCCTTCTCCTAAACTGTTTCTTGGGCATTTATACATGTCATTGTATGGTGCATATATGGCTGGGCCCTAAGAGTACGCAATTAAAAATTGCACAAATAAAGATGTGAGACCCATTCAGAAGAGCTCATGTACAAATTTCAGATTAATTAACACCATAAAATGCAAGGAAATCTGAGGAGAGAATGGTCAAAAGATCAATGATCTGGCTTCTCTGCAGCTAAGGACATTTGAGGTTTTGGAGGAAGCAGCTAAAGATGTGGTCCTTGTATGAAGTGCTGTGCAGAAGAAGTTCATAAGGAGGAGATGAGATAAAGATGAAAAAACTTTGTAGTCTGCTGAAAGTAATGTGCTGATTAGTATATACCTGTATACATTTCTGATTCACATTGTTGTCTAGAAAAAAAATTAATTATCTTTCTCCCACTTCTTTCTAGTGAGATTTCCACCCTGGAAGCAATTGCTGAAAATGGTAAGCAATATAGCCAGGACATAACAACATTTCACCACTTAAGCCTGTTTTTGCTTGAACAGATTGTATTTCCTGTTTTTTCCAGTTTTTGTTGTAATGCTGTTTAAAGCTTTTTCTGCCATCTACATACCTATAAGCAGCCAATTATCATCCCGTTAAACTACTGAGTAACTAATTCAAAATCCACTGAATTGGATACATCTCTGTGTCTTGAAATGTGGTGATTATTCACCATTGCCATAGGCATTCCAAATCCCTGCCATGGACAAGGCACCTCCCACCAAGTCAGGCTTCCCAGGGTCCCATCCAACGTAGCACTGAACACCTCCAGGGATGGTGCATGCACAGCTTCTCTGGACCACTTATTTCTGTGCATCACCAGCCTCTGAGTAAAGAATGTCTTAATTATATCCTAAATATACCCTCTTTCAGTTTAAAACCATTACTTTTCAGTTCGTCCTTCTTGTCTCCAAAAGCTTTGACTTAATGTTGGCCTTGGCTAAACATTACCTTCTTTTTTTATGGGACATTTCTTTCATCAGCTGCACAAGCACAAGAACAGGCCTCCCAGACCCTGTTTCAGGCTGTTTTTGTTTTGGAACAGCAAAGTTAATGGGAGACCTTTGGAGTGACACAGGAACAGGCTATATCAGCTTTGTGATTAGTGTCAACTACCTGCTCTCAGGAAAAAAGTGTGTGGATTGTGGAAGATGTGCTGCTTTGTATGGCCAAGTGCAAAATCTTTGCACTGTGTTCAGAGCTGCAGCTATGCTCTAGAAAAGTGATAATGTAGGCTAAATACTCACATTCTGGCACATCTGAACACATTGCAGAGTAGAACCTGCAGATGTCGTCAGCGGGAAATTTTAATTCACATGCAAGCTGCTGAGCTGCAGTTTTTTAAAGTTATCCTACTGAAATCTGTGCAGTGGAAAGGACAAACTTGGGAGGGTCATAGCAAAGCTGCCAGAGAAAGATCCCAGTTCCCGTGGTCGGGCAAGTGTGGGTGTCCAAGCACTTGCTGCCAGATGACCATAGCCATTTGCAGAATACTGTTGTCAGGACATCTGTCAAGGTCAAAGGGGCTTGCAAGGCCATGAATTATTGGTGTTTGTTATGGAGTGAGTGCTGCTAGCACTATCTGGATAAGCAAACAAAGATACCAAGGTGTGTATCACATCTTTAATGTGACAAGAGAATTGTTAACCAGTACAGTGCTGCTTGTAATTTTTGCACAGTATTAACTGTAAACCCATAGTAAACGAGGGCAGATCTGTATTATCCTGCCTAGAAGTTCGCAAAGACTCTTGTTTGTCACATCAACTTAATTCCTTTCTGCTGTAGAGGGTTTTAAAATCTGCTGCTATCAGACATCAGAGAAATCTCTCCTGCTGTTTTACTCACTGCAGACAGCAATCTCTGTCAGACAGAGCAAATGGGCTCAGATTCTGCCCAGAGGAAATGTGTGGTTCTGAGCACTCCAGGAGCTGGACTAAGGAGGAGTTTTAGCATGTTATTAAAATGAGACTCATTACAAAATCCAAACTGGAATTCAGAATTCAAACCCTCTTAAAGTTTTGCAGATTCAGAATTGTTTCCAGTCTCTCCTTTCATACATGCACAGATAGGCAGATATTGAGTAATTTCTATAAAACAGGTGCTAGAAATGCTATTTCTTTCTCTCTCTCTCTCTTTTTTTTTTTTTAATTGTAACAAGGTTTTTAGAGAATGAATCCTCCTTTCTCAGCCTTAACCCAACCAGAACATACATTTCTTCTTGCTTTTTGCTGTGCTGTGTGTGTGTTGCTTTGCAGTGTTTCTTTCTTTCATTTGCCTGAAATACTGTTTGAGATTATTACACAGGTTTTGCCAGTTCTCCTGAACATTTCTCTGCTCAGAAGGTTGCACTGTGCCTTATCAGTCCTACCTGTTGTGTGCCGCATACCTCAGAATTAATGTCAAAGCTGCCTATGACTCTGTGTAAGAATGAGGCTCTTTAATTCTTTGTGTGTATTCTTCTTACTCTCTGATTCTCAGTTTATTCCACTCTTTCTCCTCTCCCATCCCACTCCCCCCCCCATCTTGCTCTATTCTTTTCTTTCCCTCTTATCCATAGTATACATTCTTTATTTCTCTTTCCTTTTCTCCCTCTCAGTTCCTCTATCCATTCCATCCATGTGTAAAAGCATGCAATGAAAGTAAAGTAGATTAGAAATTAATAACAGCACTAATCCTGCAGTCCCTGGTGAAATTCAGGGGACATGTCTTCAATGAGACAGAAAAGTTTAATCCATCCACCAGAGCATAGCATGCAATTAAGCTAACTGCAGAGGGTTATCCTGGACAAACTGTTTCAAATTCATAGACCTACATAGTGTTTCTTAGATTCATACTGACTAAAATACCTGCAATAATACCACTCTAAAATCCCTCCAACATTAATATCACCATCTGGAGATGCCTCTTTTTCCACTACAGAAAGAGTCTGGATTAACTGATGTTCCCATGTAGGCAAGCAGTTCCAGTACTTCAAGATAGAGTGGACAAATCATGGCTGTTTTCCTGGGAGGTCTGCAAATCCTTCGTTAGCAAGGTGTCTGGCTTGGGAGAGTCTTGATCACATAAAAACAAAGATCTGTATCAATTTTACTGTGAATGAATGAAGAAATTTCCTCTAGAATCTTCCCAAAGGCTAAAGTTGTAGATTTTAGTGGTAACTATAGTTACACGTAGCTCCTTAGTGAAGCAAAATGTAAATCGTGTGTCATTTCATAAGGTAATCAGTTGTTTTAATGGAAGAAAAATCTGTGCATTTTTCAATGCAGTATTTTTCTTCCTGTAAGGACTGGCTGAGGCTGCTGAGAATTTCTAATGAACTACCCTCAGTGCATGTAGATTTGCATACTAATCTACATTATGTAATTCCTTGGACACCTACACCCAGTATAATTTCACTAGTAGTGTATACGCACTTGATTTTCTGACCAAGTCTGCTTCTTATTTAATAGTAGATGTTTTTAATGATAATTTTTTAGAAGGAAACTTTACACAGCTATGATTCTTGACTGACATGAGGAAATCAGCTTGCAACCGTTATGCAATCTTACATAAAAAGTGATACTTATATCTTCACAAAAGCTAGGCATTTTACTCGGCCAGAAAGCCAGTGTCACAGCTCACAGGGCTGTGATCAGTGGCATGATTTCCAGTTAGAGGCTTATAGCTGAGGCTGTTCCCCTTGGGTCAGTACTGGGTCCCATCTTGTTCAGTTTCTTCATTGATGACCAGAATGAAGTGCACCCTAAGAAGATTTACTGATGACACAAAGCTGAGATGAGTGGTTAACACACAAGAAGGTTATGCTACCAATCAGTGAGACTTGAACAGGCTGGATAGTTGGGTTGAGAAGCCTGATGAGGTTCAACATGGGCAAGTGTAGAGTCCTACACCTGAAGAGGAATAACAACCATGCATGAGTGCAGTTTAGGGGCTGGCCTACTGGAAAGTAGCTCAGCATGCCCTTATGGCCAAGAAGACCAATGGTATTCTGGAGTGCATTAAAAAAAAACACGATCAGCAGGTCAGCAGAGGTGATCATTCCTTTCTTCTCTGTCTTGAGGCCATATCTGGAGTACTGTGTCCAGTTTTGGGCTCCTTGGTTCAATAAAGAAGGGGAACTACTAGAGTGAGTCCAGCGGAGGGCTACAAAGATGATGCTGGGCATGGAGCATCTCCCATATGAGAAAAAGCTGAGTGACTTGTGATATGGGGCTGCTCAGCTTAAAAAAGAGAAGGCTGAGAGAGGACCTTGTCAACACTTAAAAATATCTGAAGAGTGGGATTGAAGTGCATGGGACCAGCAGTGGTGCTCAGCAGCAGGACCAGACACAAAGGGCACAAACTGAAATACAGGGAATTCCATCTGAGCAAGAGAAAAACTACTTCACTTTGAGGCTGATAGAGCACTGGAACAGGCTGTGCAGGGAGACTGTGGAATCTGTTTCTCTGGAGATACTCAAAACCTACCCGGATGCTTTTCTGTGTGACCTACTTTAGGGAACTTTCTTTAGTGGCTTGTTGGACTAGATGATCTCCAGAAAGCTCTTCCAAACCCTGCAATTATGGGATTCAGTGAGTCTATGTGATTCTGTAAGTTAAAGAGGTTAAAAAGGGTAATAATATAAGCTCCACTTCCAGTACGTGAAAATAAAATATAATTTTCTGTAAAGTATAACCTTGTAATCTAGGAAACCTGCATGTGCAGGCTTTGTAATAGCTGTTCACTAGAGTATTACACGGACAAGTAGTGAAGTGGCACAACCTGTGTCAGTCTGCTGGCTTATTTCTTTCTTAGTCCTAATGACAATTCTAATATCAGTTCTTGAATCACAACTATTATTTTCCTCACCATAAGTAGATGTTAATATTTGCACACAGGTTGAAAATGCTTACTAATTCTAAGTATTTGTCACAGCTACCTGTCATCTCAGAGCTAGAAGTGAGTCTTCTGCACAGTTCCTTGGACCACACTGAGAGATCCTCTCTTCCTTATTTAATTTTCCTTCCTTTTTCAGGAATATGTCAGCGTATTTCTACCTTGCTATCCACTTTAGTAAACAGCAAAACTTTCCATTCTGTATTCTGTTGAGAGTACAGAATCAAGCTTTAAATCCACTGAAGCAAAAAAAAGAATGTCAAGGCCAATATTATACATATCATGTCCCAGACTAAGTACTGCTGCTATTTTGAGTATTGCTTCTCAGAGATCTGTTGTTCTCTGTGCTTTGTAATTCACAGACTGTTACTAGTTCAGCTTTATTAGTTATTTATTTATTAACTGGTCACTTGACTGACAGGATATGCATCCTGCTTTCATCTCTTGAAGGATTTATTCTTCTCTTGCATTGAATTTCTCAGACTTCTGTGTTTCAGGTATTATTTTTCTTGTATTTACTTGTCAGCTTCAAAACTATCTTTTTTTTTTTTTTTTTTTTTTTCTGTACAGCTTTTAGCACATTTGTTTTTGTATCGTCTCACTGAATTGTTCAATTTTCAGGACACTGAACACGTCTTATCCCATTTGTACCTACTGACATATGAATGGTACCAGCAACTAAACTGCATAAATAAACTAAATAAGCTTAAGCATCTTTCTCATTACTTTGCTGGCTACTGTAGGATTATGGCTTCCTCAGCATACAGCATTTGTTAAATTATACATGTTTCTATTTATAGACAAAATAATTGGAAGACTGACCAGGGATCTGCAGGAGCGAGGGGTTCATTTTTCAGTAATTTATACTGCAGTGAGACCTTCAAGGGTGAGTAATCTTCAGTGCCTAGAACTGCCAAATGGTTGTCATCTAACAACTTAATGCTTACAGAAGAATGCTGTAGCTGATTTTCAAGATTACACATGCAAGCAATCTGTATTACATGAGGTTTTGACCAGAAATGACTGTGTGGGTTTTCAGAAGCAATAGCTGTATCACAAAACTACTAAAATCTAGGAGACTGTATGTTTGCTATGTCTTTAGTTGTCCTTAGAACTTACTTTTAATGACTATAATGTTTAATAGTTTTCTTATAATAGTTTTTTTATAGTAAGCTTTATGTGTAACATTATTAGGCTTTTTCAGGTCAGTAAAGATGGAACATATTTAATAAACTGAAGGCTGATAATTTAGTTATTTTTAAAGTAACTGGTTTAATTCCCTTTAGTCAATATTTAGTATTTACATCTGGAGCACAAGTTTCCACCACCATTGCTGATAGTCAAAACATCATGTACAGATCGATGTGTCACATTAACAGTAAGTAGCAGTGCAGAATATTTACTTAATGGTGTCTGTTTTGTGTGACATACAGGTTGTCATGAATCAATAACTACATTGTAATGTAATTAAATGACTCGAGGAAAACAGAATGCAGTTCCCTCTCAAGAGAGGCATAGGAGGGATGTGCTGTATCCCATAAAGTAGCCACTTTGAATGAAAATTATCTGATGCAGTGGATAATACAGCTGAGCTGCTAATACAATGCCTAGTTTAGTTTTATTTTAATTCAATCTCAGGGTAATGTCAATCTAAAATACAGAAGTTATAATTTTCTTGGGTTTGGGAACAGGAGTAATGACTGAGATTGTCTAAATCTCCAGTGAGCCCTGCAGGCAGCATCTTGAGAAGCTGGAGGGTTTTCAGGAGGGAACACTACAAACACAGTGAATTGTCTGTAGCCCAAGAATACCTAGAAAACCTGCTTAAAATGGGACTGAAGTTTGTTTAGCCTACCCGAAAGAAGAGTAAGTGGGAACTTAACTGCACTTCATAAATGCTTTTTTTTTTTTTTAAAGCCAAAATTGAACGGGTTTCTCAAAGGTGTCCTGGGTTTGATCAGAAATAAATTGAGGAAGTAGCATATTGCATACAAAGTAGCATATAAACTACAAGGAAGTAGCAAATTGAACCTCCAGCTAGATAGTCAGAATAGTCCCTTCAGACTGCAGGCAAAAGGCTAATGCTACTGAAGAAAAACAGAACTTTCTTCAGTCATCCATTCTGTAAACTTCGCTTAGTTTTCAAGACCTGGGTTAGAACACACAGAATCAGAGCAGCATGTGGAAGCTCACGCTGATACTCTTGTGATGTGCATTTCTTGTGGATAGGAGAGGGTAGGAGTTCAGGACTTACAATCTCTATTTTTTTTCTTCTTCTTTTTTTTTTTTTTTTCCCTTTTTTTTTTTTTTTTCAAATACTCCATTTTTTTTCTTTTAATGAAGATATAACAAAAATTACTCAGTTATTATGTCTCTTGACTCTTGAAATCAAAGGGGCAATGGGCATTCTTAGCTGAAAACTGCATTCAGAACAATTAGAATGAAGAATATTTTTAATAATGAAAGAATTGGTATCAAGAGAAGGAATTTTTAGAGTAATTGTAAAAGTTTGTTGAATTTTAAAACTGCAGATATCAAAAGACTTCTTAAATTAAAGTGACTTAGTTTGAGCATCTGAAGCACTTTTAAATAGTTAAAGTGATGCATTTTAGATGTTCTACATTTTAAAAAGTAAGCAATTTAAACTTTTCTTAATTCTGTGAATTTAATACCATATAAAACTATTGGAAGCACTTTTTACACAATTACTTTAAGTTATTGCAGTGCATTCAGGGTTATCAACTTCTGTACAGGGCTAGGAGAGTCAAAATGGTAAGTGCCTTTCAGGGTTCATCTGTCTGCATTTGCATGTAACCTCTTCTTAGTATGTATTACATATCTTTAGTGTACTTGAACTGTGGAAGATGTGAATTGTTTTGCATCCATAATTTAGAGGACTGATTCCCTCCGCTTAAACTGTAGGCACCATATTCAATGATCTAGGAGTTACAGGGTCTCTCCCAAGTGATAACCTAAAACTCAGTGTGAGAAGTAAAAGGATTTCATTGTGTGGGAAGAGATTTCACATTACTCATTACATTTGAAAATCAATACCAATCATTTCCTGTGAAAGATTTGCATTTGCTAAGTGGGCTTTTTCTTTTCCTGCTGATGTGGAAAATGAGCTTTAAACATGATATTCTCAAGAATGAAGGAAAAAAAAAAGATCTCATTCTGATGGATTAAATTAATTTTATGCAATGAAGCTTCCAAACTCTGGGCTTGTTAGATATTTCTGTCTTGACAGCTATACCTCTGCTGCTGGACAGTTACTGGTTTCATAGCACCTTCTTGTTTTGTTCATTCATTCTTCCATTGCCTCTAGCAAAGAAAAATAAATGTAAAAAATGCATATGTTGGAAAAGATTGCAGATTGGTATTGGCTTTGCAGAAAGTAAATTAATGAGACAGGAAGCAAAATACTCCTATGACTAAGTTCCTGTTCTGATTTGATGAGAAGTGCTGTTCAGTTTACTCAATATAACCACAGATCCCTTTAGGCCATCATGGTTATCAGTTAATAACCCCAGTGTATGAAGGAGATTTATTCCACCTGGTTCCTCCTGTTCTGTTCCAGTTTCAGAACTTGAAGCTGGGAGACAGAATTTAGACCGTGAAACAGAGTCTGTTTGAAACATGGAATAGTTTCACTATTCAGTTGCTGTGGTATAACTGAGCTGCCTTCCTCCAACAAGGCAAGAGCCACTTCTTATGACCCTTCTCAGATGCTTTGCCCTTGAGGTCTGGCTGAGTTGGGCTGGCATTGAGAGACCGGTTTGTGTCATCTAATTCTGGGCAAGTGAAATGTAAATGTCATCAACCAAGGCTCTCTTTATCGTCAAAGTACTGACTGAAATGGTCTTTTTAGGCTATATTTCTTTTGCCTCTTATTGGTGGTTACTGTAGGATGAGAGGAAGTGCACCCTTTGTCTCTGACAAGCATAACAACAATCTACATGCTTAGGTCAAATTTCAGCATAGGTGTGTTTAGTCAGGCAGCACTTGTTGAGCAATAGCTGTAATGTCGTTTTCCATTAAAAGCCAGAAGCTTGTCTCAAGACTTGAGGAGTATCTTCCCAAGACCCATCTTCTCCTTAAAACATTTGTTAGCTTAGTTTCTTTGGGAGAATCATCCTCCTTCACAGTCCCTGTTCCATTCTTGCATCAGGAAGTCATCTTCCCTCCAGAGGGAGCATTTCCTTTCTTCCTCAGCTTCTGTGAAGACTGAGCTGCTGGGGATGGTGGAGTGCTCTCATCTGGAGAATCAAGACAAGAAGATGTGCTGGCTTGAACTGCCATGCACTGCTGTCTCTTGCTGGAGCAGGGTGTCCTTTCTTGTTATTGAACTCCCTTAGAATTGGAGGACAGGAAAATTGGGATTTGGTCTATTTGTTGATAGACTGTGCTGCATATCTCTGCTGGTTTGTCACCACCAAATCTTGATCACTGAGGAAATTACTTCGGTGTTCTCTGATGAAAGCTTACAGAATCCTCATGCCAATATCATAAAGGGGCTACAATCAGGTTTAGCTTACTTCGAGTCTTCTTGAATGTATGAACTTTAGTGTTTTGGAGAGCTGTGGTCAAAGTCACCCCTTCTATGTGTGCTCACTGCTATCTATTTTTTTTTGGCTTGTGTTTGTGAACATGACTTCACTTGTTCTGTTGTAACTGGAATGGTTAGAAGACTGTGGTGATTGAAAGACAGGTGTGCCTCAAATTGTGAATCTCATGATGTTTCCCATCTTTCAGGTCTTTGTGCTGTCCATGTCAGTTTTTTACAAGTTTGCTTCTGAAACTTCTGCAAGACAGTTTTATAATTTCCTAGTTGGATTGAATTTTGACTAAACGCATACTGCCAAAAGGGAATTTATGGCTACTTCCCAGCTGATGTTCATTTTGTTGACACCACTTTTTACAGATGCATTGTAAAGTGCTGTTCAAACCTCCTCTACTGGCTTCACATTTTCAGAGAATTTCATCTACCGTGGGTTTTTGACTGCTTCAGTGTACCAGCTGTCAGCTCTAGGGAGCATCTAAGTTTCTTGATTCTTTGGTCCCACAAAGAGATGAGCAGTCTGAACTACAAGATCAACCATAAGTAATGTGGGCAGCACAAATGGTTGACTCTTCAGAAAGTCTCTTGGTAATAGATAATAATAATGGATAATAGTCTCATGTAGGTTGGAAGGGACCTTAGAGATCATCGAGTCCAACCCCCACGATTCGAGCCTCTGTGTAGCAGAGCGGCACTTCTACCACTTGCGCCACAGGGGGATTCGAACTCCGGGCCCCAGTGTTGCAACGTGGCATTGCTACCACTGCGCCACCGGGGCACACAGGTGTGAATCCTCAGGTGATACAGAAATTAGCCTCGATTTAAAAAGAGTTGGAAAAGGTTTCATCTTCCTTGGCAAGTATCTGTGGTTTTATTTTCTTTGTTTCTGCTTTATACCTACTACTTTTTCAATTGCATTTTGCAGTGCTGCATCTTCTACTGGCATGCAGCTCCTCTCTTGTTCACCATGCTGAGGAGACTAAACACTGCAACCCCACTGACTTCACAGCTTCTGATTAATGAAATGCTTGAAATTGTTAAATATAATGAAACATTTTAATGGGAATTTTTCTATGAACCAAATGTTATAAAAGTGATTATAATGCCACTTATTGAAGTTGGGGTTGTAAGGTAGATGCCCTCATGCATCATTAAATAGGGGAAGACCCTTAATCATTTACTCTTGTATTTTTCACATTTGAAAGAGCAATTATAGATTGACATGGTTTAATAAAGCATCAGGGCTTCCAACATGAAAGAAGAAACACATGAATTCTTCATCCTTAGGTCTTCTCCCTCTTTTTATAATTCTATTATAATAAAAAATAAACTTTAACTTGTAGATGAAGAATATGCACTTAATTATTTCCTAGCTAACTCAGTTCTTTTTTGACTTAGATGAGGTAGAGTCTTTTTAAATAATTACAGAAGAACTGCTTAAGGCAGGTTGAAGCCAGTTATGTGTTGCTCTAGAGCAAAAAAAAAGAAGAAAACATTTAGTCAGATTAGTGTGGAAATTCAATGCTAGGGATGAGAAAAATGCTAGCCAGCAATTCTGTATAATTCGTTCCACTTGTTAGTGGGGAAAGGCAAGGTAGTGTTTTACCTTTAACCCTAGGCTTTGTGCTACTCTTTTCTAGACACTGGCATTAAGAATCACTTATTTTAAACATACTTTGCAAACTTTGTTTCCAGTTTATTCTTATGTTTATGTATATACATATATATAAATGTATATGTACGTGTATATATATATATGTACATTGACTTCCCTGAGAAATGAAAGGCAACACAGAACCAACCTATTATTCTTATCTGATGACAGCAGTCTTTTTTCTTTTCAGTTTCTAACTTTTGGGGTATAGGCAGATTCTATGGAAACAATATTAGAAATCTTTAGGGCATTTGAAATTAAGGACCAAGAAAACTGGGGTGTTTGAAAAGGAAAAGCCAGAAACTGGTAAAAGGTAGATATCTAAGAACTACCAAGAAAACTCGTAAAAATACATTAATCTACAGCTAGAGGTGATCAAAATGATTATTCAGATAAAAATTAAGACTAAGACTAAAATAAAGTAAGATATATGGAATACATAATTGCAAGCAACCATATTGATACAGCATTTTGGCAGCATATTAAAATATTGTGGAAAATACCAAGATAGATATGTTTTTGGAATGACAGATTGGCAAAGAACTGCTTTTTAAAGTTTGAATTCAAGGAGAGAAGGATAAATATTCTAGGATTTCCTGTAGTGTCTATCAGTATGGAAGTGGGGGGAGAATCTGAAGGCACTGCAGTTTGCCGATGTAGTGACGAGTCAGAGAAACAACTCGCAGCACTGTGTTACTGGATGATAAAATGACTGATGGAATCCAGTGTACTGGATAGTAACACACATGAGGAAAACCTTAAATGTGCATGTTGCACTGTGGTCAGAGGCTGCTGTTACTTAGAGGAGATTATGGTGTGACTTTGGGCACATCTATTGGAACATCACAATGCTTAGAAGTGAGAAGAATAGCAAGCAGAAAATTAGGAATTATTTGGAACGGAAGAGAGTAAAGCAGCAAGCATCATTTATTTCACTATATAAGTCCTTGGTGAGTGCAAGTCTGTGAGTGACATAATGTGTGCAGTTCTGGCTACCCCATCTCCAAAGGGATACATTAGAAATCAGTACAAGACATAAATATTTCATCTAGAAAAAGTAGCAGCTCAAGGGGAAATGATAAATAAAAACACCAGTAACATGGAGAAGTTAAACAGGAAATAATTATTAACTATCTCTGGCTTCTACTGATGATGATCAGAACTTACAGGCTGCAATCGGGAATTCAGGAGCATCACATTTCTTAGAAGAAACAAAATAAACTGATTATCACACTACATATCTTTGGATGACAAAAGTACGTAGGTCGCTCTGAAAGTAATGCCTCCTATTTATTTCCACAGAAACTACAATAGATAAAAAGAGCTTTCAACTCTGAAAGTCATTATTCCAAGATGTAGGGAATCAAGGAGGGTATCCTCAGACAATTGTTTTTATGCACCTTTTTCTTATTCTTCATCGTCCAGTTATGATCAGTAGCACTGGAAGGGAGGTTGGTCGAACTTTGATCTCACAGACTGTGTCTGGTTTTGTGTCTTTACCTGGTGATGGCAGGTTGGGATACTGACATAGCATTTCTCTGTAATAGGAATGTAAAAGGTAATACGTAACGTATTTAACTAGCCAGAAGAGGCACCAACAGACTAAAAAAAGCTCTGCAAAAGGAAGTGTACAGACTTTCCTTCTTATGCTTGTCTGTGGGGCTGGTGTAGAATTGCCACATCAAAACACAGCAGCTGCATATAAATCATTGTTCTGTTGGCAACTGGAAAGTCTATAATAGGAAACAATCATGTCAGCTGGAAATCAGGTAGGTTTCACCCTGAACTCTGCAGTTTTCCCTACTTCACTGTAGTAGAACAGGTTGGATTTTCAAGATTTATCCCTGCCTTGGTAAAGATTTGTAAGTTGCTTCTGGGGCTCTGGAATTCCTTCCCTGTTCATTGCTCTTACTGATCAAAAGGAAGTTTGTTAGGGGGATGTTCTTTACTAGGAGAGTGGTGAGGTCCTGGAACAGGCTGCCCGGGGAGGTTGTGGATGCCCTGTCCCTGGAGGTGTTCAAGGCCAGGTTGGATGGGGCCCTGGGCAACCTGATCTAGTAAACGTGGAAGTTTGGTGGCCCTGCCAGGCAGGGGTGTTGGAACTTCATGATCCTTAAGGTCCCTTCCAACCCGGGTCATTCTGTGATTCTGTATTCTGATCAAAAAGAAATTTACATTCCCACTTTCTCTGGACATTGAGGTTCACAGGCATGATCTTCAGAAGTAAACATACATTCCCATTTTGAGGAAGTGGGAGATTAGAAGTGGGAATCCAGTCCCATCCACCCAGAGAATTGTAGTGTTGGTGTCTCCACCCTGACCTCTCCTGGGTCTGAAGAGCAAAGAGTTCTGTGCTGTGGGACAAGAACACTCATGCATGTGGTTGAAACACCAACCTACAGCACTTCCCATATTCCCTTCCTCTGTAGAAAACTACAGCGAAAGCTTTTATACCCTGCATCGTTTGATTTCTAGTGTGGCCTCTTGTCTGTGCTAAAGAGAGCTGTTAGATGGATGAAGGCAACCTTTACCAGCACATGACAAAAATTTGCCAGCAATTAGTGAAATGCAGGTATCCCTGATATCTCTGGGAACTGTCTGTGATGTAATGGTTAGAAGCAGTTTAACAAACCCCTGAGTTTTAGTGCATCCAATCTGTAACATGGTTATAACTAATTAGAAGAAATTTGAACTGTTTCGTTTTCATTTCCTCTGGCATATTGTATTTCGTCTTTCCCTTCATTTTAGAAGATAATATGTTCAGTTTATGTAGTGCAACAGAATATTACAACTTTAAAAATTCAGTGTTTTTTTGGTATGGAGACATTTTGTGGAGCAGTTCTAGATCTGCCATTTTTGTGCACGTAACAGTTGTGTTTTCTCTCTTACCCTGTCTGAAGTATTAGATTTGATCCAAAGCCATCAGCTAATGACTTTCTGCCATTAGAAGCAGGTAGAAGGAGAGGTCATCATTACTCAAGCATAACCATTGTACATGTGCAGCCATTACTTCTTAAGTTCAGCATGCACACCTCTAAAATTAGAGCAGGACATGATAATTAATAATGAAATGTTTTTATGACATTAGCAGAGAAATATGTCCTTCCTTTTGATGGATAGCTCTACTGAAATGCTCTCTCTAAAAGTTACTTTTATTAAATATTACAGGCTTTTCCATAAAAATCTATTAGCCTGGAATTGCATGCAAGCCTTTATTCACAAAAATTGCACATTAGAGCTTTAGCAGACAAAGGTAAGAATTAGACCAGGTCGGTAATAAAGTACTGCCTGTTACAGAAACGCTTGTGTAGTAGAAGTTTTTCCTTTCTGAGGACCATACTAGCTGTGCCTTGTAGTTGACAGCTTTGGATTCAATAGAATTTCAGTCAGATAATAAACGATATTTTTCTTGCTACCATTTTGGCTTAGAAAGTTGTCAAACTTGGAAAACAAACAAAAAAGAGACAAGGAGCCCATACTTTTCCTGCCAAAATGCCATAGGCATCTTTTTTAATTTGTTAATGGAAGCCTTATTGTAAAGTGGTACCTGACATCAGATTTAATATTACATGGCGTGTTTTGTTCCGTCCTTGTCATTTTTCTAAAACCTCAGTGTTTACACTTGTAGCCACATTGCAGCTGTTCTTCTCTGATGGGATTTCTGTTTTAAGTCAAATGATTGAGTCATTTCACAGATAGATATTTAATGATTCATAAGCAGCAGCGTCCTGTGTTTTAGTGCGGTACAGCATGTAAGTTAAACCCCTGGTATTCCAACAGCAAGATAGCTCTGCCTCTGGGGCTTTCAAATGAAACACTGACAAAATCCTGGAACAGAATAGGAAGGATTTCTTGCCTTACACTGAGCAGAGCTATTGCAAGGTGAATATTAGATCCTACTTTGCCTTTTCACTGTTGAAAACTCTTTCCTTCTTCCCAGCATATGCTTTCTTTATGAACCTAATTATCTGCCTTTTGACTGCTCCACAGTTCTTCTCAGGGTGTGAACTGCCATCCACCATCAATTGGTGATTGAACCAAATCCCCAGACAGGCTCTGAATTGCCTGGCTGTGGGGTAAGAACAGCACTAGGCATGGGGTCACTGAAGCAACCCCTCTGTGGTGCTGGAAGGGCATTGGTCTTTTGTTTTCTGATACACCTCACCTTACAAAGTTCAGTTTTCCATAGTTTATTAAGGTATGGCAAGGGTCAGTAACTAACAGCCCCAGAGGTGGCAGTTACAACCAACTGCTGGCAGTGCTTGCATGGGCTGGAAACTGGCAGGAGATGAAGGAAATTATAAAGGTGAGATTGGTAATGAAGGCTTAGTTGTGTTAACTGGGTGAATTAACTAAGCTTGGTGGAAATACAGCTATTTTGAGGCAAACCTGTAATGTTTTGTTTCTCAAGAAAAAAAGAAAGCGTGCTAATCTTCCAACATGTGTGGCTGTTAGTTCTAAGATAAGCTTTTTCTAGGCTTTCTGATGTGGTTTCCATTTATACATACACCTTCCAGCTTCATGCAACTGTCAGGAAAATTAAGTGGATTAGTGAGTGTAAGAAAACAGAGTAGAAAGTAAGCACTTTTTTATTGATTTTCTGTTAAAAAAAAAAATAAAAATGCTTGTTTCAACTTCCATGTTCAAAAAAAGAAAAAAAAAAGTGCAGTTTGCTTGAATTATTGGCCTTTGCCTTTTGATTCATCAAAACTAGACAGACAGTGCCAGACTCCCCTCACAAGTTCCTTCAGTGCAAGTTTTGACTTTCTCCAAAAGGGTTGTGACAAACAGATGGAGCTGCTGCAATATCATTGTCACATTGAACACAGTATTTTGTAGGGACCGTTTGAGAAACATAACCAGTGTTTAGACTTCTATTCATTACAGACAAACTCAAGGAGTAGTAAGAACAATATATAAATTTTAAAGCAAAAAATAATTTAATCGAAGTTTCAGTAAAAAAATAAGTGTAGCATATATTACTGTCATTCTCTCCACATCTTTCTCTTTAGTCAGGATGACAGGCTTCCCAGTTTTGCAGCTTAGTCATCCAAAGTGCTATGGGATCAAAGTTTTAAGTGGAGGAAGAGAGGTATTTATGGATGTTCATGTTTCTAAATCTCCTGTGTCTACTCTACACTGGGGAAAAAAACAGTGCTGGCAACTCTCCCAGGCCTAGGAGTGAAGCATTATACCCTGTCTGCATTTTTCAGTGACATAGCCTACCAGACCACTGTCTACGCTCAGTCCAACATTCATTGCATATCTCTTTCTTCTTCCTGCAGCAGAGACTCCTCATCCTTTTTTTACATCTCCCATGGCAACTTGGATTCTATATACAGATATAAGAAAGTGGGGAAAACAGTTAGATGGAGTGGGTATTCCCCTTAGCAGTCTAAGACTGATGTAAAATCTGCAGCATCTTTTATTTTTATGGCAGAATTGCCTGAAATCAGGCCCAACATTTAATGTTAAAGCCGGGGATATTGGCATCAGAATATTGCTTTAATAATAAATCTGGTAGATTCTTTGCAGAATTAAATCTATGTTATATAGAAGTTGTCTGTACTTTTTCACCCACAATTTTGTATTCACGATTAAAAAATTTGGTTAGTTAAAAGGATTCAGATGAGTTTTAAGAATTTGGTAGATGACCAGGACATTGTTTTTACTGGAATCATTATATTTGGGGTAGTTGTCATAAGTGAAATATAAGTGGTGAATCTAAGCATGGCCGCTCTTTTCAGTGCTACATACTCTCTTCTACACAGAACAGAGTCGTACTGTTTTATACAGTGTTTTACTTTCTAAAATCAAGAGTTTTTTTTGTGGAGTCGTTCCTTTTATTCCACAAGTTAACTGAAAAAGTGTAGTGTAAAAATCAATTAAAAGTTGGAGCTATAAAATAACAGGAAATACTGCAGTTTCCTTCAGAAGAATTGAGACTACGCTGGCATTTGTGGATATGGTTGTTAGCCTATACACGCAAAATGTTCTGTGCCTCATTTTAAGGCCCTTTAAGTAGAATGGTAATCTCAAGTGCTGCATCTCAGCACCTTTCCGTGCTCTGGGTTCTGGTAAGTGCATGGTTGGCCAGAACCATGGCTGACTGTGGCTCTAGCTCATTCACCTCTGCACTATATTTAATTGCACAGACTAGCCCTGTGCTTGGTAAACATAAGCCAAGAGATCTCGTAGAGCCCAGTGCTGCAAAAGGACAGACCTGTGAAGAAACACATCTAGCCATAAGCATAAGGAATAACACCACAGACTGTGTTTACACAGGCCACTGAGCTCAGTAGTTATATTGCGGCTGTACTGTCCCTTCTAATCAGAGATCTCAAAATGTCATAACAATGCAATCAATTATAGAAGGGAGCCTTATCTCTTAGAGTCAGGCTTATATCTTCACTTTTGTGAAGAATTCTGGGAGTTGAGATGCAGAATGGCAGGTCACAGTCCCTGAGCTGTTTGGGTTGCTGATAGAAGCATTCATGCTTGGGGAAGGAGGCATCAGGTGATAATATGAACCAGTAAGCTTGGTCATATATCCTGCAAGGCACTAAAGTGTTAGTAATCATTGTTGATAAATGATTGCCATTGACACAATAACCTCATTTCTATGCATTCTTTTTTTTTTTTTTTTTTTTTTCCCCCTGCTCTGTGAGAATATTAATAAAAATGTGAAAAAGAAGCTAAGAACTCCACTGAGCAAAAGGACATGCTACTCAGTTATATTCAGATATCTTGATTAGGCTTACAGCTGCTTTACAAAGGTGCGAAATGGCATGCAGTTCACTTCAGTGTGGTAGCATTAGTGGTCTAATGAATTCCTGCCAACTGCTGAACTGGAAATGGGAAGGGGAAAGTATAATCTTTGAGGCAGGCCATTTTCTAGAAGTTTCATTTCCCTCTTTTTTGGTGAGGAGCCCGTTCCATTTTCAGCAATGTTAATTAAACTGGCTTTGGAAACATGATTCCTGCTGTGCACTGTTAAGTATGACCATCTTAAGCTCCTTTTGTTCCTCCTGCAAATGCCACTAGATCTGCAGCTTTGTGTTCTACGTCTAGATCCGGCTGAAGATCCATGCAGTCAGCTGGGATAAGAATGAGATTTCTGAGTAAGGAATTGTCTGCTTCAAAGTATGATTTTAATGTGCTGAATCCTGTTCTTCCATAAGCCAGCCTTCTGCATGGTGCACTTGGATCTTTGTGCTTCGTGTAATTCTTTCTACATACATACATATGTGAACACTACAGGCAACCAAGTCCATACTTACCTCATGTATTGTCATAGTTCAATTATGCATAGATTTTGAATTAAGTCTCTTAAAGTATGTTTCTCTTACAAAGAACAACTTTTCTATGTTGTAAGAGAAGCATGTCACCTGCCTTGCAGCATGTTCTGTGTGCACTAGTGATTCTGGTCAGTTTGATGCTTTTATTTAGGAAAAAAACTGTTGACAGGAAATGTGTCTAAGTAAAAAAATAATGTCAGGACTTCTCTCAATCCCAAGTGCTTACTATGGCTTACATATGTATGCATGGAAATAAGTTTTTCTAAACCAATTCTCTAAATTTTATCAAATCTGCATGGTATACATTTTTGCCTGTTCCGTTCTGTTGAAAACTCTATGTTAGCTTTACCTTATGCTGTTGGTATTGAAGAGGCGTTATGTGGAAGAAAAGAACAATTTGGAAACTTAGTTTTGTTTCTGATAACACCAGCACGTGCAATTACTTGGGATCTGTGCAGTTTTAAGATATGTAAGTTTTACTGTATTAATATGCAAGTTGTAAAATATCAGGTGATCTAAGTATGAATAGAAACTTCAAATGTGAAAAACCACCTTGAAGTTGTGATAACCTACTGCTTTCAAAAGAGATAGTTAAAGGAGCAAGAAAGCTTCATTCAAATGAGCTTCTGGTAATTCCTGATAAGCTAAGCGTCTCTACTAGAAATGTTCACAAGATTCTGAGTACAAACATGTCACCCTACAAACATTCCTGGTGGAAAATGCAGTTTAAACATCCTCTGGGTTCAGTTGCAGCAGCACAGAAATGTTATCTCAGTCAGTTTTAGTAATAAGGAATGAATGTCAAAAGTAGTTGCAGGTAAGTGAGATAATTTGCAACTGAGTATGAAAGACTGTTGTTACTCCATCAAAGTTTGCATTTGGATTTGAAGTTACTCAGATTTTTTTGCTACTGTGAATGAGGTTCTTTTTGTTTGTTTAGTACTATTTCTGATTAAATGTCTGTGTAGATGATGGACAGATCTTAGGATCTTAGGGTTCACACATTGTATTGGCAAGTTAATTCACACAGAATCACAGAATTTCAGGGGTTGGAAGGGATGTCTAGAGATGACTGAGTCCTACATCCCTGCTAAAATAAGTTCCCTGCAGTAGGTTGCACAGGAAAGTGTCCAGAATATCTCCATAAATGCAGACCTCACAGCCTCTCTGGGCAGCCTGTTCCAGTGCTTTGTTACCCTCACTGTCAAGAAGTTCTTTCTCGTATTTGTTGGGAGCTTTCTGTGTTCTGGTTTTTAGCCACTGCTCCTTGTTTTGGCCTCATCCAATTGCCTCTCGCACTTAAGATATTTATAAACATTTACCAGATTCACTCTCAGTATTTGCTTCTCCAGTATAGCCCCAGGTCTCAGCCTCTCCTTATACAGGAGATGCTTCAGATCCCTTATCATCTTTGTTGCCCTCTGCTAGGCTCTCTCTAGAACTTCCCTGTCTTTCTTGAACTGAGGAGCCCAGAACTGGATGCAGTACTCCAGATGTAGCCTCATCAAGACAGAGTAGAGGGGGAGGATTACTTCCCTTGACCTGCTGGACACACTTCTTTTTAGTGCACTCCAGGATGGTAATTGGCCTTCTTGTCCAATTCAAACAGTAGGAATAGCAAAAAGCAGTAGAAAAAATGTGCAATTTGTTTAGTAGATAGGAAATAACATCTTAACAATATGGGGCTTCTAACTTTTGAAGTACAGGAACCCAAGCTTTGAACACTGTGATGAAAATCTTCCTCATCATGCCTCCTAATCTAGTAGATATTATGTCTACATCTTTAGATGACTTAGGACAGAATAACACAAAACCACAGAATGGTTGTGGCTGGTAGGGACATCTGGGTCCATCTGCTCCAACCACTGCTCCATCAGGGACACATAGAGCAGACTGACCAGGTGGCTTTTGAAAACCTCCAATGAGGAGACTGCACAGCCTTTGGGCAACCTGTGCCAGTGCTCCATCACCCACATGGTACAGAAATGCAGTTAGAACCTTCAGTGTTTGTACCATTGCCTCTCATCCTGGCACTGCACAACACAGAGGGGAGAATGTCTTTGTCCTCTTTGCACACTGCCTTCAGGTATGTATGCACATTGATGAGATTACCACAGGACTTCTCTAGACTGAACAGACCCAGTGCTCTCAGTCTTTCTTCACAGGAGGGTTGTTCCAGTCCCTTCAGCATCTCTTTCCAGTAACTCCTTATCTCACTTCTACTGGGGAGAGGGCAGAACTGGATACAACACTCCAGGCATGGAGCCTTAGCAGTGCTCACTAGAAGTGAAAGATCCCCTCTCTAGACCTTTTGGGGGTACTTTGCCTAACACAGCCAAGGATACCATTGGCCTTCTTTGAGGCAAGGGTCCATTGCTGGTGCATGTTCAGCATGGTGTCCACCTTGACTCCCAGCTTCTTTTCTGCTTTCCAGCTGTGCAATTACCTGTGTGACCTGGTGCCTTCAGTTATTCTTTGTCTGGTGCAGAATTTGCACTTCACTGCAGTGAACTTGCTGAGGTTTTAGTCAGACTATTTCTTCAGTCTGTCAAATTTCCTCTGGATGGCAGCACAACACACTGGTGTATCAGAGAATGAATCCAAGTACATCCAGTCTGCTTAGGAGAAAAAAAAAAAAAGGAGAGAGAGCTTGAGATTTCAGTGGAACACAAAGTTCGCCAAAGGCAACACCAAAAGTGAGGTGATATTTTAAAATAGTTTGGGAGGGAGGTGAGGAGGGGGGAAAGCAACAGCAACAATAAAATGGAAATCATAAAAACCTTGAAAAGCACAAACTCAGAACCAGAGATAACTGGTAACTACTTGACATTCTACTTTTTTACAGGTCAGAGTGCTGTTAGGCTATAGGCCTCTGTCAGTGGATCAATAAAATAGGTTTGAGCTTAGACATTACTTCCCCTTGTATATGATTCTTCTAAACCTGACTCTGGAAATAACATACTGTGATCTTGAATTCTCAGACTTACATTACCATGAGCCCACAGCTCAGATTTTTGTTGCAGCATCTTTTAGCCAAACTGATGTATTGGCAGGGCTGGGACTGGACTAGTGGTGGTGTTGCTGTCTGTGTTGAGGCTGTGATGTTACATCAGTTTAAAATAACATAAGAAACTGACCTTTTTCACATGAACAAAAGGAAAGTGGAGGTTTCAGGAATAGGAGGGGAAACATGCTTATTCTTGGCTGAAACATGAACACTGAGTGACCTCTGATATGCAAGACCCCAGCAAGCAGCATTATGTGTTCTGTTCTGGGGCCAGCAGCACAGCATTCAGCATACAGCAGCTTTCTAGCATTGTTTTTAAAAAGATGCCTTTTGAGAAAACATTGTAATGGTCCCTCATATTAAAAAATTGCATTTCTGCATTCAGCTTGGGGTCCTGTCAAGAGGTCTGCTGATGGTACATTACATGTAGATGTAATTCAAGCTGTTGAGGCAAATTGTACTCCAGCTACCAAGTATTTGTCTTTGGAGTGCTCTGATCACATGGTTGCAGTGCCTTCCCTCTTCTGATGTCACACCGAGCTCATGATTCGGGCTTACATTTCCAAGTGACCCAAAAGGATTTTTTTATGTCCTCTCTCACAATGCATTTCAAAATACAGCCCCTTAATATTTTCTTTGTTTATCAGGATAACCTAATAGTAAAATATTACATCAGTATCTGGTTCTTATACTGCATTTCTGTATTTTATTGTGTTTTGCTTTTAATGGAAGCTGAGATTTTATGTAGTTTTGTGATTCCAACAGTTGGTTTAATTGTATTACAACCACTTTGAGAAAAACAATCATTTGCCATCTAAGCATGATATATACATAGAACACATCACAGATCACAGTACCAGTATGGGGGCAAGGACTGGGGCACAACCCAAAAAGTGAAATGTAACCTTATTCCCCATTCCTTCTCTTCCCTGAAACTATAGAATGACCTTTCATTTCCTGTAATTGTTACAACAAGAGCAACAGCTCCTCAGAGATGAGGTTATGGACCTATAATGTTAGAGATGAAAAGGAGCAGTGGACACCGTCAGGATGCTATTTGTATTCTTACTGATGTTCACACTTAAACATAGCCAGTAACAAGCAAAGAAGTACAAGACTGAAAAAAAAGGCATAACCATCTGTTGAACTGTTATCCAAAAATCTGGCTTTCAAAAACTAGTGCAAAATGTAGCCTGTTTTATGGTTCATTACCATTCATAATTTCAGCCAATTAAATTTTATTTCCCAGTATTTTATGTGTTTGTTTTTTGTTTTTGTTTTTTAACATGTTTTTGAAACCATTCAGTTTCTACATGTTTGTATTTTCAGATATATAAAATGGCCCCAAATCTTTTCTCTTGTTCTGTTTTGGAACAGCCAGCAATAAGCCAGCAATGACAGCAGAACAAGTGAATAATTTTGGATCTTTTTGCTTTGAAAAGAGATCAGTGTGTTTGTGCATCAAACTGTAGCCAGATTGGCTAGCTTGCTCCTTTGCAAGAGATGATTGCAAGCCAGATCAAAGGCAAGAATCTTGTCCAAGCTTCCACTGTAGGTTGAGTTAGAAACCATAGCATGCAATTGAGATCTAAGACAATGTCAGTTACACTTTTTCTTTCCCCTGTATCTTGTTTGATCTTGTCTTGTGATTGTTCACTGCCAATCTGAAGAAAGAAATGCCACTGATAAATCCAGACAAACAAGACAGTGACTTGCAGTCACTGCAGCCAATGTACTGCCAATAGCAGTGTACATAAGGACTTACTGGCCTGCTCAATCCAAGACTTTCTCTATTTTCAGTTACAGGTATGACTGAAACAAAGCCCACTTTTAGAAATGTGCCTGGCAAGCTGTATTGCCTCGCTTCTTCAGCGTGGGTAAATTGGTTAAAACAGGTGTAGTCAGGGAAAACGAATGGATTTCTTAGTCCCCGACACCCCTAGTTTACAGGTAAATGCTCTTCTAGTTTATATGCTTTTTCTGAGACCAAAGGGAATCTTTATGTGAAAGCTTCATGACAAAGTACTGGCAGCAGAGCAATAGAAGTAAAGCTGCAGTCTCATGATGATATCCTAATGGCTTTCTTTTTATTTTAAGATACTTTAAACTAATCCCCAAACTCAGCCCAATCTCAGTCTCCAATGCAGCATTGTTTTCAGCTATTAGCAGGTGGTTTTTAAAGCCCTCTTTAGATGATATGCGGGGCCCACATAGTGAAGTCAATTGTTAGACAGGATATAATTTAGACTTCAGCTCTTCCTCTCAGTTTGAAATAAAATGATTACATTTCAGGAGAGCCTAAGGGAAGATTAAAAGTTTTATATCAAAAGTTGAATATTTTCTTTTGTTGTGCACTCTTCTTTTAAAGGAAATGGTATTCATTTAAAATAATGCATGTTCTGATGTATTTGAAAAGGCACTACTCTGCATTAAAAAGAAATTCATAAAGTATGCATGTATGGGAGAGGAAGATTGCAATCTTCATTTGAGTGTTTAGCTAAAGGTTTTTTACTCTACCCATTCTGTATTGTTCCTAGAATGAGATAGTTATCTGCAAAGACACACTGTAAATAACAGATGTCCCACAGTGTTTAGAGGGCAACAGGTAATGTGACAAAATCCTTTGGGTGCTCCTCTCCACAATCAGGTTATAAAGTCATATTATAACATCTCTTCCATACTGGGAAAAAAAAAGTCCTTACCTATCTTTAAACTTGTTAGATATGGTTTCAGGCAGTAGATCAACATAATTACACTTCTGGTAACTCCTGTGACACTTCTCATTTCTTACATTCTAAAGATATCCAAGGGCAGAGGCCACTTGTAGGATATCAAGTTGTAAAGCTGATGCACGTGTTAGAAATAAATGGCATAGTACAGGTATGAGTAAGAAGTGAAGACATGAACAAAAGGATAAAGTTTTTATCCAGTACAGCCAGATAGCTTTTACTACTGGTATCAGTGAGGCTGTATTTAAAAAAGATGCCCTGGGCACATTTGCAAGAAGGCACCAATTAAAGGAATTCCTGGAAGCTTCCTTAAAGCAAATGTATCTGTAGTGAAGTCTCATATAAAACTTTTCCTTCTCATCCAACTGAGCACAGATCTTCCAGAAGCCATCAGAAGAGCCTAAATACAGAACTGATGCAGCTTAGTAGCCTTTTTTCCTGCTTATTAGAATGAAGAGTGTGAAAACTGTTACTGTTATCAAGGAGCATGGTCACTGAACTGTTAAGTTGAAATTTTCTTGTGATATTATCAGAGAAGAGATTAAATTATTTCACTACATTATTCTGCAATCTAACTATATACATTTACATGTTAACAGAAATGGATGCTGCCATCTTAAGGTGCCTCTAGTGTAGTTTTATATTCACATGTGTCATATAAGTGGTACTCGTTTTACTCACCTGACAAGGGAATCAAAGTTAATATCACCCAGTTAGCCACCATTCTGCCCATTAAAAAGGCAGATAATTATAAATATTAAGTTTAGCTGCAGATTTAAGGATGGAGGTTCATGGGACAGAGTGGTTAAGATCTGTGTTCAGCTGACATCTCTCTCAAAGGTTACGAAGTGTTAATGTGCTGTTGTTCCAGGTATCTAGGAAAACTGATGTGATGTGGAAATTAAGACGACAGCTAATGGCTACTGAAGAAGAAGACGGTTTATCATATCCACCTCTGAGTGTGACCACAGGAAATAATACATGCATCCTTTTCTATGCTAGTAATTTCAGCCTTGTTGCCAATGATTCAGTTTTAATAGAATTGACAAATGCGACGTTTACTACGCGGAGTGTGGATATTTCTTCCTCTACGTGCTCAGACACCAACGCAACGTGAGTAGAACAAGAGACTTTAAATTTCACATGCATTTTGTTCTGGAAGCTAGCAGCTAAATGGAAAGAATAGAAACTTAATTTTCTTCTACTGAAGCATACCAAATAAAAAACACTAAATTCAATATTCTTGAAAGAAGAAGATTGAATCAAGACACAGCAGTTTTTCTGATGCTACATCTATATTTACTGTTTTTTCCTTCTGCATTATTTAGTTGCTTTCTTGTTTATGTTTGGTCCAAATGGGTTTCTCTGTGCCTGATCTTGCCATCACAGAGATCTCCACTAGCATTAACGAGATGATTGTTTCATTGTAAAATTCCCTTGAAGTGCCGTATTGCCATTTGGTAGGTGATACTTCAGTTGGAAATACATTAATGAAACATGATCTCTGCTTTCATTTGTTTTGAAGCACCTGCTCTGGGTTAAAAAGAAAAAAGGCTATAGAAATATTTTGTCATATTTTTCTGTGTGCTTTTTGTACTGTGAACCTTTTCTACATGACTTTTGTAATTGCCTATTGATTTAGAATATTCCTTCTGATTGAAATGTCACAGTGATTTAATTAAAGCTGACTACTCTAACATTAAAAATCTTTTTCTTACTCTTAGACTGTCATTAAAATACACAAAGCCAGTGAATGGAATCAACAGCCTAGAGATAAGGTAACTTATGATTTATTCTTAAATAAATCTTTGTGATGTACGAACCTCATTTGTAAAATTAAGACAAAGAAAAAAAAAAAAAAAGTGGTGAAAAGGTTATTAAAATCACAGTTTTGTTTTTTATTGCTGAGGAGTTACCGTATAGTAAAGAATATTTAAGCGTGCTCAGGTAAAGTTCTGAAAACAGTGTAAACAAACAACCATTCTGTGAGACAGTGGCACACAAAACATCTTATTTTAATTTGGAAATAATTCCAGGAGCTGAAGTCTGCTTGCCTTGCCAGGCTTTGTGTTTCATCCTGATATAGATTACCAGTGTACTCTGTTGGAGTTAGCCTGTGGCTAACGAGGGCTGCAAAAACTGATAATTTTTCTGCTCTGTAGATGATGACAAAAGCAAGCTTCTTCCACCATGAGAACAGGGAAGAGAAAATGAGGCAACAGGAGGACTTAGGATGAAAACTTGAAGAGAAAACATGCTGCTTTTGCTGTCTCTGGTGGACTCCAGGATAGCATCTGTACTGCTGTGAGGATTGCCATACAGCTGCTGGTCAACAAACCTCAGTTCTTTCCTCAGCAGCAGGAACAGCAGTTAAATGTTTTCCGTAATCTCTGTTAAAGACAATGTGGCTGGCTCTTTTCATTTCAGTTTCTCTCCTGCTTAAAGAGACAGTCATGCCATTTTAGGCCTCTACTAGCTCCCATAATACAATACTTCGTGGTATATAATCCACACTTAACAGAACCGGGACAGCCCATTGATCTTTTCATGATTCGGGAAGACTTCGTTTACTTTGCTCATCCCAGCATGTCTGTTCTCAAGAACTAAAACCCACAGAGAGACATTATAAGTTCTGTTTTCCCCTGCTTGTTCATTTCAATTACATTTGTTGTTGAAGATGACTTCTTAGTAAGATTACATTCTGGCTCAGTAGACAGGACATGAGCAGGGCGAAGAGGTGAGAAGGCATAGAAGACAGAGCCATAACTGCATTATTTTTTCTCTGCAAAGGTCATTTAATAAAATAAAATGACACCAGACAGGACCATGGTCAAATAGCTCAATTTGTTTCTGACTGAGCTCAATAAACTCTAACCTCAACAGCATAAACTCAATCCAGAGCTCATCCTTACCGCCCCCAAGCCACATTGCACTGAGCAGCTAGGCACAGCCCACCTCCTTCCTACAAGCAGCTGCAGTAGCTGCCTCTTCTTATGGAAATGTGCCTCTCTCTTTTCTCCAGCAAGAGCAGTGGTCACCCTCCTGCACTTGCCATAGAAGGGTGAGCTGTTCAGGTTTTCTGGCTGCTTTGAGAAAAGTGAAGTAATGCTCCACCAGGAGTAGGAGCAGTGGGCAATAGATTTTGCTTGAAGAAGCACCTCAGCTTTCCCAGCAGCTGACGACATCCAGCTGTTCACACATCTGTCATCTTTTCTGGAGAAAGGTACCAAATTGGACAGAAGTGCTGAGCATTAGCTGGATAGTGCTTCATTTCTCTATTCCCTACTTAAAGTTCTAAGAATGTGACTGTTCTTGTACAGCATGTATTAAATGGAATTGCTCCAAGAACTGTGGTGCAAAGTCTGGTACATTTCAACTGTGCTTCTCTTATTGGAACAATGGTAATTCCAGATAACTTCCTTTTCAGAAACATTTCTCCTTGCAGTGAATAGCCACGTGAAATGGTGATCAGTAACAAGTAGAGACAGTTAGAGTTCAGAGGGTTATCCGCCACAAAGGGAGTCTAGCATGCAGCCAAGAACTGTTTGTGCCACAATAATTAAAGAGTATAATGGCTTTGTGATAGTTCGCTTCCTGTATTGGCTGTAATGTTCAATGTGAGCACAGCATTTCCTCTGAAAGGCAAGATAAAGGCCTTCTAAAACTTGTTTGTTCATACAGTGTGTTTCCAAAGAATTTCCTTCTTTTTGTTTCCTTGACTTCTTAGCAAGGGTTCAGAGCACACTCAGCACTTGTGGCTGGCACAAGGTTTAAGTATGGTTATGTATATGTTACGTATTTATGTATATTTATAAATGGCCATGTCCTTAGGTTGAAGAAGTGCTTTTAGAGCCTGCAGCTGAAAATTCAGTTCAAACTGTGCTATATATCAGGAAAAGATTCTCACAATTAGTATCTTTGCTAATGCATTTGTAAATGTTGTACCTTTATCATTATAACAATAGGATAATTTTCCATATAAACTTATATGTTAGATGCAGTTCTTTTATTCTTTTTTTCACTGATGTTTATAGCTGAATATAGTGTGGAAGGAGCAGTTTAAGTTCAAGAGAGGAATGACAAAAGACAAAACATCCTTTTCTCACCTGATTGATGCTTGGAGTTCTGTGATCTCTTCTGAGAATTTCAGAACTCTTCAGGATTATATGAATCAAAAACCACTGATCATTAACAAACAATCAAACAAAAAAACACCATAAGAAAACAGCTCAATGTAGTAATTTGTTATTTTACTCCTAAGAAACACTGATTGTATTGAGTTTAGGCTTTAAGTTGAATGGATGATATGCTACTAAAAGCAACTGATTTAAAGAGTCGATAGAGAACACTACTACTCTATATTGTGCACTGTTTATAGGCAACTGCTTATTTTTTAAACCTGTCATCATTGCATTTAAATATTACCCCAGATTTTAAAATCACACACGGTGATGCCAATAGTGGTGTGGATAGACATTACAGTATTTCATTTTGAATCAAGTCTGGATTACTCTTAGAGACTTTTTGTGGTTATGTGACTCAGCAAACTACAGAGAGATAAATATGTAAAACAAGTGGGGACTAAGTATGGAGCAAAATATAAGGAGAAAAGTTTATCACTTCCTGAAGAGATAACTTGATTACCTAAAAACTACTGGGTAAGAATGGTAAAGATTAGGACGTAGTCCTGGTATTTATAGATAAGAATTTACTTCTGTGCATTCTCAGTAATTTTTCTTTCAGAACATTTGTTTATACCGCAGTGGTAGTAACACTTTTAGTTAAATCCCATGGTTGTAAACTACCAGAAACTGTTTTTTGCAACATGAGAAAATGTTCATTTGTGGCTAAACAGCTACAAATCAGGAAAGTGGGGCTGAGTAACCTTCCTCCCATCTAGTGAGAGAAAACTCTCTTGTACTGTAAATGCAGACATTTGCAAAGGTAGATTGCCACTTAAGCATCTAAACCAAAGAATAATTACAACAAATCAAAATGGTTATCATGGCTGTACCTATCATAAAAGCAGGGTTTTTTGTTTGTTTTTTTTTTTTTTCCAAAAAATCCCATAAATTGTTTATTGAGAGCCACTGCAGGCCTATTGGCAGTGTCTTAAGTTCTGGTCCACTCATTATAAACTGTTGGCAACTGATGAGATATTGCATCGGCATAAGCCGTTGAAGAATGAAATCACATTGTTTTGCTCCTTGCCTGCCACAGTTTGTGAGATGAAACTCAAAGAAGCAGTAGAAATGTTCACAAAGGGTATTCACTTATGAACAGTCCTAATGACGTGAGACGCCGGCTGTGATGTACCTTTATTTGCCACCAGTGCTTTATCAAATTAATGTTAATTTTTTCCTTCTGGCATTCTAACTTTTTTTATTCTGTTGTCTTTCTAGGTTTTTAATGACCAATATGTTGTATGGAGGCTCAGATAGAAATTGGTTCACTTTGGATTCAGTTGAGATTGTACAAGATGAAGGAAAACTTGCAAAGTATAATGTATCTGTCATCTCTGCTCCTGCAGAGTACTCATTTCATTGTCAGCTGGTGGGAACAAGTAGTCTCGATCTGGCAAGTCTGATTCCATCCAACTTAGAAGCAATCAACTGGGATGTTTTCATTTCCAGGTTCCAAGTGAGTACACACTGCTATTTCAGAGATAATTCCAAGAACTATTACTTGCTATTGTAGGTGCCGAACGACACAAATTCATAATGCCCTTACTTTCAATTCAACCTGAGGAAAAATGTAAAAGAAAATCTGTTCCCCCTAGGTGAGCTATTCAAAAAAGGGGCAAAAGAGATGGCAGTTGCTGAACAGTAAGAACATGGAAGTGCAGCTGTGAAAAACAAAAACTCCAAAGTTGTCCACAAAAAAGAAAAAACAATAAAACCAAATGCGCTTAATCAGGCAAAGAATGACTAAGTCTCCATGCCTGTTTAATGAATTGGGCTGCTGCTGGAAATGCAGACCTCTTAGGTGGGTGGCTTTATGCTGCTTACTTTGTTTCTGCTTGATTTCTTTGCACTTTGTTTACCTAGAAAAGTACAGCTTAGTGTGGTTACAGCTTTCAATGGCATAGATAGTCTGAACTCCTACAGACAGAAACAATGCCCAGTAGGATTAAATGTAATGGAAGGTTTGCCATGGATTTCGATCAGGAGAAATACTAGATACCACATGGCCCAGAAGGAAAATATTTTGCTTCTTCTTTGTTTTTTTTTGTTTTTTTTTTTAATGAAATACAGATCTTCTCTTTATTTTGTGTAGATGTAGATGACTGGCTATCATTGCAGGCACTGATTTTCAGTTAGGGAGAGATACATCAGCAAACTGGACTCTCTTTGTCAAAGATGAGCTAATCTCATAACTGGATACAAGTGCTGATATAGTCATATTAATAATTTCATTATCAAAAAATCTCAGTGATCTGAATTCACATTTAACACTTCAGTTTAAGCACTGAAATCTCAAAAGAATGGCATTGGTAGTGAGATTAACTTTCCTCCTACTACCCAGAGCTGCTTAGGTCCATTGCAGATTTGGATTCTAAAAGAAGATGGAATGCAAATTTAATATCTTTAGTCATTATTCAGCCACACAAAAACACCAGACCTAAGTATCTCTGGCAGCCTTCCTTCTGAATCATTGTTTTCCGTCTTCCCCTCTGCAGACTGTAAGATTAAGTCCTACAGTTTTTGAGAAGCAATACAGCAGTACATACCATTGTTGTGAAGGTTCCTCCTGATGGTGGTGCTTTATGGAAAGGCTCAATAATGTCTGAATCCAGGCAGCTGTATCTTGTCTAGTCAAATCCTTGAATTGCAGGTCACAGACTTTGACATCACTAGTCTGTGAACTGTGAGAATACTCAGGCTGTGAAAATACAGAGGGTCCACTTACAACAACAACCTATCTTTTCCTAGAATTTCTAAATGAATTAGTGCTGCTATCTTCTCAAAGCCTAATGAGAAGTCTTGTTCCATCTTTAGCAGGCATCCATTCAATCTAATTTTAATAAGATAAATAATAGTTTACCCAACTTTCTTCTTCACTCCTATGGAGCAACAGCTGCTTTCACTGCTCAGACAACAGAACTTTCCTTTGGAAGAAGGCCTTTTTCTCTAATCTTGTCTTTGGTGTTAAAAACAGTCCGGAAAGTCTTTTTCTGAGCATTTTTGTTATATGATTCCCTGTCAAGCCAGAATGTCACAATTTTTGACCACTTTCTAAGTTCTGTCTAAACTAGATCATACCTTCCCAGTTATCTTCTACTGATACTTAAAGAAGTCTGAATGGTATCACTGTTGGTCTTTGTCCAAGAATGAGATTTGCTAACTCCCAAGCTGTGTTGCAAGATGAAAAAAACACGTGGGATGTGCTTAGTGATTGCAGCCAGCACAGAAGCTGCTTGTTGACACTGATGATCATGACTTTCATTGTCAATGTTATGCAGTGAGTCAGAAATCAGGACCCAGTGCCAATCTAGATGGTACAATTGCACTTTGCTACTTTGGAAGGTCAAAATAGTATCCCCATACTAAAGAGGTTGTGGCACCTGCACAGTGAAGGCTTCCATAGAATGTTCCAGGGCCAGGCTGAAATGGTGCAGGTATTGCTTTAGTTCTGGCACTAGCTTGATCACTGCCTTGTAAAGAACCTCCATAGGATGCTATTTAGACAAAGCCTTGGCCTGCAGTGTCACCTCTCACAGATGTAAACTGTACTAATATCACTCTGCTATGTTTTTCTTTTGTGGCGAGAAAGGTTATTCTGCCATTTTAAGTCTTATCTTTTTGAGGGGCTCCAGGGTTTTGTAAGGAATTAAAGAGGAAGCAACCACCAAGTACTGCATTTCTTTACTATGTGTCATACTGGTTTTCAAACCAATTTGCTCTTAACAAAAATGGCCAAAAACTTTAAAGGTACTAATTTTAGGATTCTTTCTGGCTGAAACATTACTATGTTCAAAAATTAGATGTCCAGCATACATTTAAGAACAATGGAAACAAGAGATCTTATTTGAAGGCTTTGTCAGAGACCAGATGATGAAGAGACTCAATTCAGGACAAATAATTTAAAACATATTCAGTAAATGCTTGCTAGTATGGACAAGACAAATAATTCTAGTCCAAACAGTAAAACCAGAACTTCCACAGGAAGTGAGACTTGGATCCTGTATGCTGTATTTTGCATTCATAAAAATTAGAGGAATTTAAGTAATTTTAATTTCTTCGTGGTAGAAATGCTGCTAGTAATGACATTTTTATCGCCTAGCTGCAATGTAACACCCCCACAGGAATGATAAAGCTTCAGAAAAGCAATAAAAGAATCCCACATATAATTCTTCCTGAACGTAGATATCACATCTTAAGAATGTACAATTAAAGCTTTCATCTCAGAGGTTCAATAAGCATAATCGTTCTTTAAAAAAAAAAGCACCAAAAACCCCACAAAAAAAAACTACCACCAGTAGGATCGGCAAAATAAAATACAGTATTTCTGGCTCTAAACTAGAAGCGATAATGTCTTGCTAAAGCAAATATAGGTGCTGAGTGCTTCAGAGATTTCCTGTAAATGTGGTAATGCAAATGCACTGCTTTTCAGAACTTCAGTCTTTTTTTTTTCCTACTGAAATAACATAAATCATCACCTGCTTTTTATTGTAAACAAGTTTTTCAGGTTATATTTCTTGACTACAATTTACATTTTCATCTGTTGTCAAAGCAGTGGCTTAACAAGAAACAGCTTTGGTAAGCACCTGTATTCTCTGGAACTGCGCAGTTATCCAACCCAAAAGCTTATTGCCAGTAATCCTGCTTTAATCAGAACTCTGACTGCCCATAGTGAAAGCATTTAGGATTTGCAAGTAGCGGCAGAGATCTCACTCAGAAACGTTCTTCTACAAGGTCCAAAAAATCTCATGATGTTAAAATTATCTTCACCTCCATGTTGCCTTATGCCTGCATATGATAATAGCTTTATTAATCAGCATTTCACAAGGTATAGGCATTGCTTTTAACACTTATTATATGCACATTAACTTCAGTTGCCTGAACCATGAATTAACTCAGACTCCGAGTACTTACTGAAGTAGCGTTATCTACAAGCTACAGACAGATTTCTTTAGTTTGTTCAGCATCTTTCGTAGGAAGTGCAAAATTAATTAACACAAAAATGTTATGTTAATTTATCTTAAAGCATAGAGTGATCATGGAGAGGGAACACATAAATTAAAAATCCATGATCTTTTTTTCCTTCATTTTCTTCCACTAGTTTCCCTTCCTTCTGAAGGAGTGCTTCTTTCTGAAGGAGTGGGTGCTTATGTCATTATGTGCCTGTTTGTTTTTCGCAAATTATCTTCCCTTTGTATCTTTTGAATCCTTTAGCTGGTTTTAACAAAAGTTTAAGTATGGTATCAGTCTCAGAGGCATTCAATTTGTTCATACCTTTTGCAAAACCTGGAGATCTATCGGAATAGATAATTGATCCCCAGGTAGGTCACAAAATCAGTTGACTTTTCTGAGGATAATAACAGCCATGAGCTCAACCAGTAGCAGATCTCAAGAAACCAATCACAGGAGAAATATTACAGGTTTCCCAAAGTATGTGAAAAGCCTATAACAGAATCATAAAATGGCTTAGGTTGGCAGGAACCTTAAAGATCATCATGTTCCATCCACCTGCTGTGGTCAGAGTTGTCTGCTCCTAGATCAGGCTGCCTGGGTCCCCATCCGCAGGTACTGTGGGCAACTGTTCCAGTGCTCCACCATCCTCTGTGTAAAATATTTCCTCCCAATATCCAATCTAAATGTTCTCTCTCTTTAGCATCCCTTCTTTCTGTTGTATCAGCCGCACCACTCTGCTCAGTGTCATCAGCAAACTCAGTGAGGGTTCACTCAATCCCCCTGTCTGTATCACTGATAAAGACATTGAAGAGTACCAGTCCTAAGACAGACCCTTTTTGAGCATAACTTGTCAGCAGCCTCCAATTGAGCATAGAGCTGTTGACCACAACCTTCTGGCTGCAAAATTATTTATCTACCAAGTTGTCCAGCCTTCAAGTCTATATTTCTACAATTTAGAGATAAGGATGTGGTGGGGGGCCTATTGGAGGTAATTCTTACTTCTCATTAGTCAGAGGAAGTACGCTTTTCTTTGCCTGTGTCCTCTGCCCAGTGTGCCTATAGAATCCCCTATTGTTATTTTTTCGCATCCCTCACCAAGTCCATTTCCATATGTGGGCTTTTGTATGTGAAAACACAGCATGGAGTCCACACCTAAATGGAGGATAAAAAACCTTACCAACTGTTTTCTTCTTAAACTTTAACTAAAACTCAGCTAAAATATTATGTATCATTAAAGGCATTTTAAAGTAGGCTCTAGAAGTTCTACTCATAAAGGAAATATTATCTAAAAATCTCAAGATATTTTGACAAATCGTATCATTTGAGGAACATTACCTCATATGCCCTTGAATTCCCTGATTCTGAAGTGGTCATTGAGCTATGCTGATCACACATGCTGCGTGATCAAAACTAACACAAATTTGTGAAGTGGGAACACAACCTCTCTCCTGCCAAACAAACAACTGCTGCATATTACATTTTTAAGTGGAAAGGAGACCTGGAAAATTGTTAGGCAAGGTATTTGTTCTCACTCTTTTTAAAGGGCTGAGTGAGAGAGGCATACATCCTGAAGGTAAGGTCTATACTTTACATTTAATTTCACTCATCTGTCTTTCTTCCTTCTCAGATTCAAGGATTCAATGTGGAAAATGGCCAGTTTTCCTATGCCAGTGACTGTACAGGTTTCTTCAGCCCTGCAATCTGGATGGGCTTGTTGACATCTATAATTTTACTCTGGATCCTGACCTACGGAATTCACATGATCATGCAGCTCACAACAAACAGCAGATTTGATGATCCCAAAGGTCCAGCTCTGTCAGTTCCTCAGACAGAATAGCCATGGATTTATTTAATACTGCTTCAGCGTTTTCTGGGTTGATATTTATGATTTTTCTAAGCCTTCTACTTTATGACATGTGTAACCTGAAAAGATGTCATCGTGGAAAAGGATAATCAAATGACATATTAAACAGATACTTATGGTTAGCAAAAATAATAATAATTCTACTTGTTATTAACTTCCTTTTTTTTTAATAATGTTCGTTATTGAGGTCTAAGGTGAGGTTGTCAAGATTATTACTCTAGTTATTAAAAAGACCAGAACAAGCTGCCTTCAGATTAAATATTTTTGGCAAAGAAAGACTATCACAACAGAGAGAAATGAGAAGGATTTATAAATAACTAATTCAATAAGAAACTGAACGTATTATCATACTAAGTATGATTAAATGTGCCAACGCAGATGGAAATAATGTAATTTTCTTAGCATTCTTCCTTTGCCAGGTATCTTTGGAGTAGTTTTGAAGGTTGTACAAAAGAGGGGAAAAAAGATAGTGGTACTCTACTGTTTAAGTCTGAATGTGTTTATGGTCATCTCACTGCTTCCAGAAGCCTGATAGAGCTCAGTGTGATTAATTCTTTTGCAATTAATAAAGATGCTACAACCTCTCACTGAGCAATCTGTCTGTGGGGGGAATTGCTAAATATTATGGGACAGTAAATGGTAAAATGGTGAAAAAAAGGTAAAATAATATTCTTATTTTTTTGTTAGCAATGTATTGTTGAGTGTACATTAGTTTAAGAACAAAAAGATACAATTTAACAAAGTTATATTAGTCACATGAGGAAAATTCTCTTTTTTCTTCAATCTCGGTCCATCTCACAGACAGTGATTAAGAGGAAAGATGGTTAGAATAAGCTATTTAACTAAGCTAGTAATAGTTTATACTCGTCATTTCTGGATGCTACATTTTTGCTTCGAAGCCAAAGAGGTAAGTTAAATGCTACCTGGAGCTATTTCTTCTGAATCATTCAGTCCTGACTTGGAAGACAAAAAGGAAACTGGTGTATAACCAGGAAAGGTGACTCCACTGCTGTAGTATTTTCCCCAAATGTTTTTCAAAACCTTGAGGAATGCTGCCATTTGGTCTGCACAGAAATGCAGTGTTAGAAAGGCACTTTTTCTTAGCAAAAATAAGTTGCCAGGAGAGATAACTGTACTTCATTAGTTCTCTCTTTAAAGAATGAGTCTTCCCTGAAAATTGACATGATAGTCGTGAAATTGATAGCTAGAACAGACGAAGGACATCACAAGGGTTTTGGTTTGTTGAAGACAGCTTTCTTATGACTCTTCTGTAGATTCCCCAAAATTTGAAATAGATTTTGTTCACTGGTGATGATATATGAGAACTGAAGAACAGCTACACAAGGCCACCTAGATTGGGATCCAGTACCCAGCAGCAGAATGAGTACAGTGAACATGTACAAGAATAGTGCTTCCTGCAGACATTCTCCTGGTCTTAGCCATTTAAATTCATGGACTTCCTCAGCCAGAGATGGTGACCGTGTTTAATAACTCTCAGTATACCTACATTCCTGAATTTGTCCAGTTTCCCCTTTGAGCCCATGGACTCCTCAAGCTCACAGTATCCTGACTAAAGTGTGGCACTGAGGATAGGCTTAACCCTCCCTTTCTTGCCTAGGCTGGACTTGGAAAAGAGGAGAAAATAGTCTCACGTAAGCTGTGAAGAGGCAGGCCTCTTCCAGAAGAGACTGAGTTGTAAGAGATGTTGGAAGGTAGGTTTGTTGGATTAGCATCAGTAAAAGTGGACACCTCAGAAGAAGGGCAGACTGAACAATATGCTGTGTTTGATATTACACTTTCCTGGTTATGGTAGAAAATACACTGGGGGGGAGCCACGCATTGCAGCGCTGGATGGGGCAGGTTTACTGTTGCGAGGTCTGTGCTGGGAAGGAGCAGGAAAGGAGGGGAGTTAACTGCAACCCTCAGCATCCTGCGGCCCAGGTGGCCTGGGCTCTGGGCACCATGGCTGATCCCTCATCCCTCATGCCCAGGGAGGTGGTGGAGTCTCCTTCTCTGGAGATATTCAAGACCTGCCTGGACGCCTACCTGTGTGACGTGGTGTAGGGAGCCTGCTTTGGCAGGGGGTTGGACTCGATGAGGTCCCTTCCAACCCCTACAATTCTGTGATTCTGTGATTCTCATAGAAGAGGCTAAGCTGGTCAGTTTCCACGTGGCAGATTGACACTGCCCAGCTGGCAGATGCCTACCAAGCTGCTGTAGCCTCTTTTCACTGAGGCCCCCCTACAACATTCCACTACCAACACCAGGACACAGACACCCAAAACACCATTCCAGGGCTGTGCACCACCACAGCCCCTGTACATTTTGGAACCCTTGCAGCTGTATGTTATGCTGCTCCACAGCCATGGACAGCAACAAGACACTGATTTCAGCAGGGCTCGGCCTCCAGAAATTTAAGCAGGATTTTACACCTGCCTGTGTTTGCCTGCCTTGCCAAATAAAGTTAGAAAGCTGCCAGGGGCCTCTCAGTTCTGTGTACTTCTGTTTTCGCAGTTCAGCTTAATCACAGGTGCACTTGTTAAAACACGCCTGCTTCAGGAACTGTTCCAGTGAGAACATTAGCTGTGTCTGGAAGGTGTGAGCCATCATGACTTACCCTGGAGCTCATTGAAGTTAGCAAAAGTATTTCCAAAGACTTTAGTGAGTGCCAGCTCATTTTCTACAGAGTACAAAATAATAAAGTGGGGAGGGCGGCAAAGGAAAAACATTAATAAATGAAACTTTATTGATAGTTTCTGTTCTTTTTCCTCAGAAAACAAACAAAACTAAACAAAAAACCCCTCCCAAAATCTACAGTGCAACTTGAGAAAAAATCAGTTTCCCTATGAGAAATCAAGAAGGTTAAAATCAGAGAAAAAACAAACTGAAACGTAAAAGTATTGAATCCATAAGACATTTAAAGCATTTCAGCTCAAAACTCAGCAATGATCACTTGCTGGAGGGGAGAAGAGAGATGGAGCTGCAGTCTGAGTCTTCTGACTCCTGTTCATGTGAGGGGTACAGGTTTGTTTTGTCTTGCTGTGCTGGTTTCTCTACTTGTAAAACAGCTTCTTTCTCAAACCATGTGGAAACCTATAAATGATTTGCAGTGAAACAGACTATAATGGAAACTGCCTACGAGCAGTGTTTGTATATAGACTGTAAAAGGAAGGTAAGTCATTCCATCTGTGAAGGCAAGACTCGATTAAGTAATTGGTTCCTCCCTTTCTTCTGGGTGCCCGGTAGATAATTAATTTGCAAATATGTATCAGCTGAATTAGGCAGTGTCAGGAAATCAGAGCTCCTTAATTCTTTTGACATAAGCTATGTCAAGTCAAGTAAAGGGAGGAAGAAGCGTGACTATGAGAAGCTAACCTGAGATACAAGAGGAAGTTTGAATATTGGGTATTGATCACTGCTGGCAGAATGCTGGCATCTGTCTCAGCAGGTGGTGATGACTGCAGGAGTAAGTGTAGTGACAGTCTCCTTAGATTGCCCAAGAGAAGCAGATAACATGCACTTAGTCAAGAGGGCAGGAAGTTTTTCTCCTGAATGCTGTTGTTTATGCTGTACCTTGAGGTGAGTTGTCTGTGGCCAGATGTCAGAAGCCAACCCAGCTGTTCTCTCACTGCTTGTCTTTAGTAGGCTGGGGGAGAAAACAGGATGGGAAAGAGAATGGGTCAAGATGAGGATGTAGAAGTCAGTTGTCACTTCCATGGGCAAAAACGGACTTGGGGAAGATTAATTCATTGCCAATTGAAACAGGTGGGATAGTGAGTGAGAAACAAAACACTTTCAGTTGGCTCAAAATAATTATGCCAAAATATCCTAATAATCTTTGAGTAAAGGAACCCAGTCGTACTCTTTTTGCTAATAAATGTTCTCTCAGATTAGTTTGTTCCCTATCAAAATTCAGCAGTGTAAAATCGAAGAGGAAAAAACTGTTTCTTTAGAACTCAGATTTCTAAAAGCTTAAAAAAATATTGAAGGGGGAGGGGGAAGAAAAATAAAAGAGCCATGATCGTGCCAAGGGGTGGTTCCCTGAGTAACTAGTCTCACTTCCAGAATGCAGGTCAATGTCTTTCCTAGTCTTCCTGCCTGTGTGGGTGGAAGGAAGGCTTAATGTGGTGACTGAAAGAAAGGAACATACCACCTGCTATTGATGTTCCACAAATGAAGAGGCTTGTTGTTCTTCATCACGACTCTTTGAACACCACCTGTTTGAACAAAGATTGCTTGCTCTAGATTAGCTGGATTTCTTTATACCCCTGGACCTGGTATGTTCTTGAATTATTATAACTGAGCTTAATTTTAGACTGTTTTATATATAACTTATTACTACCATGAATGAATGAACATATATTTTCAGCTTTGCAAATGGCAACATGGATGTGAAACCCACTTCCAGTCTTAGCACTGTAAACACTGTACTGAAGTATAGTGACCATGACATCATACACAGTTGTTAGTTAATGAAAACTCTGCAATAATAATGTTTGAAATGTTGGGGGGGGGGAAAAACCATTAAAGTTCCTTTGGGGGATGGGTAAGTTAAGGACGTAATGTTATAATGTCAGAATTGTAATTTTATATATCATATTTATCCCAGATAAATATGGATACATACATATAGTGAAGTGATAATTCCACCAATTAATGGATATCCTTCACTGGAGCATACTGACATGATTTATGACATTACGTCTCCTTGTTTTCCATCCATGTGTAACTGTGCCTCAGCTGTTCATTCAGTTCACACTGCTGTGCTCTCTTCTTTCACCAAGAAGGTAATATATCATTTTGCACAAGAGTAGATGAGACGCAGGTGCCTGTCTGGGTCTGTCATTCTTGAGGCTGAGTAATAAAATTCTGGCTGAGCAGCAAAGCAGATAGCTGCAAACATTGATGTCTTAACACATTACGTTGATATTGGTGAAGGATTTTTGTCATGCTTATTGAAAAGGGAGACCAAAGCAGCCAGTTGACTTGTCAGGGTCGGGGACCACACTGTAGGCAGCCTGAGAGGCAGGACCAGCTCTATTCTTGGGCACTGTTTTCTGTCTCTGCCTGTCTGAACGCAGTGCAGCTGACCACGTACATGAGGGCAGTGTCAGGAATGCTCTTGTATCCTGCTGCATAGATCTGAAGCTGGACATATATAGAGGGCCCTGTGGTCCAGGTCTGGCCTGGACCTCTCTATTTCTTCACAATGCAGTTGAATAAAGATGTCCCAGATCTTCAATGGTCTCAACCTTTACCTTTAACAAAAGGAAATGTGGAAGACGAGGGGCAATATGGGCCATCCTGTTTTCCTCAGTTGTCTGAGTTGAAGTTCTTAGCTGTTCAATTGGCCATCAGTCCTGCACAAACACAGGTGGCAATGGAGGTCCCTGTGGCTGCAGGTGAGGATGTGCATACCTGTGTGATGCTGGGCTAGCTCAGAAGGCTCCCATGTCTTCAGCACTGGCTCCCTTAATTGCAGCCAGGCTTGTGTGAAGGCTGAGGTCAGAGCCCATGCCTTGGCAGGCCTCCAGGAGCCTGAGGTGTCTGAAAGGCAGGTATTCTGCATTTATTCTACTACATGCATGAAGCAACAGAATTGGTCCCTGGAGGGTTTGAACGGGCAGTTGAATTTTGAATGGAAGAGTCTGAGGCTTTATCTGTCTCTTTATAACTAGCTTGTATTACAGTTACAGAACAGATGGCCTGCTTTTTCTTGTGCAGCTTTTGTGGATTTATACGTATGTGGCAGGAGTGGCACAGTTGCATGATGTTTCATTGATTTAGATTTTCACAGAAGTTTTTGGGGGTGTACCGGCTGATCCTATTGCCAAAATGTGAAACCTTAATGGGTTACTACTAGCTTGCTTGGCCTACTGGTGATGTTCTCTAAACAGAGAGAAAGATCGCCGAGCCTTGCCTTTCTTTGCCCTAAATAGCACAACAATAATTTACTGAATACATGGGGAAATCAGGGTTTGTTCGTGTTCTGACCTAATTTTAACCCATTTCTGCTATAGTAGCTGTTATAGCACTATTTGAAGTTCAAGGGGGCAGAAAGATCTGAGCATGCTTCCGGCATCTGTGAAAGGAGTTAAAGATTAACTGATAGTTTTCTGAACTGTAATATTTGAAACACTTTCTGGAATAAAATTAGTGTCTAAGTCTTAAATGTGACAGCATTTTGCATAATAACATCCACCTTCTGTTTGTTGTGAAACTCTTGGTTAGCACATACGAGCTAGTTACTTTTACCACCTCCCCTTATCAGAAAGGTGAAGGATCTTTCAGTATGTCATGGTTTTCATCTGGAATAGCCAAAGGTTTCACTTCAAAGATTCAGTAAGAAAGATTGCATGTTACTCATTAAGTCTGCATCTTGTCTAATCAGCATTGTGTATGCACGCTACAAACCCAGGACTGGATTCAGCTGCTGTGCAGTGCAGTGTGACTTATTCCAAAAGCTGTTTATAGTGCAACTGTTTCTGTTCATGCAGATTTAATCAAAAATTAAAGCTCCGGTGTTCCTCTTTGATACCTTAATATATTGAGCCTCCTGTCTCAAAGTGAACAATACAGAGCTTCAACTGCAATATAATCTGTGCTCCACCTTTTGTACCTTCTGTAAGGAAGGCAAAGGAGCTCTCGCAGCAGAGCAAATGTCTGTTGTTGGTGTTCCAAGTGAAATTGTTTTATTATTGTCACTAATTATTATTTTAGTGCATTTGGAAGAAGGCTGATCTTTCCCCTCTAAACAAATGTCTAATGTTAAACAATCACTTATTAGACCTTTATAATGCTGTTAAGGAATACAATGACCTTGCTTTATTAGCAGCACTGTTGTCATTTAATATCCAACACTAATGCATGCTTCTCGTACAGATAGGGTCTCCAAATAAAAATGCACTGATGGAAGTTGCTTCAACTGCATGGAAACACAGCAGCTTTCTGACTGAACGTACTGACTGGTTCTATTTATTGTTGTACTACAGCATTATGTGAAATTGTCTATTAAGTGTAGAACACAGCTTATACCTCAGATAACACTGGCTGCATAGGGCATGCAGTCTGACAAAGACACTAAAATTAGCCCTTTTCCTCCATTTCCTGAAGGACTAATGTGCAGAGCGTTCAGATCAACATCTCCCTGCTCTGCAGGGTGGTACTACCATCACCTTCCTGAGACACCGCTACTCAGTGCCGCTCAGCAGTATGACCACTTGGTCTGGTGATCCCGTTGACTGGGTCTAGCTTTGCTTAGTGTGATCATTAAGATGATGGTCTGGCATCCCTCAGATCCTCTTGTGATTTAGGAAGCAGAGAAGCAAGGTGTCCTTCCCTCCCTCCTCTGTCCTTGCATGCAGCACAGCAGGAGTACTGATGTTATGCTGATCTTTGGTGTTTATGAAAAACACATCAAGTGATGTTAGCAGTCCTCTCCAGTAAAGACATCGTCCTGCTTCCTAATAGACACAGCTGGGTTGGCAGCTGAATACTCAGCCTAATGTTGGTTCATCATTTTTACTCAGGAGTTTATGGCGTCCACCTGGACACCTGACTTCAAGCTTCACCTGAGCTTCAGCTCACCTCATCTCTCCTTTCCTTCATGTTTGCAATGGGTCTGTTTGTGTGTACGCAGCAGGAGGGTGAACCAGGTTTGATTTGGAAACGCTGGGATGTCAGTAACTCCAAAACATCCTCTCCTGCGCATAGCCAGGGCTGCACCTCCTTGCTGGCCCTTCCTGTTTGGTGACCCAGTTGCTTGGAGTTGAGCACAGCACTTAAAAACATTTGGCAAGTGCAGTGTCTATCTGAGAACAACACAAGTGCCATTTGCCGTCCTTTACAGAAAGAAAAGCTGCTTATTTGTTTAGGAAATAGAGGCTATAATGTTTAACTTGTGATATTTCAGTCACTTCCATGGCAACAGATTCCAAGAGAACAAAGCAGAACTTCACCAGAGCATGTAACAACTTGGAAATGGAATAGAGGAAATTAAGCATAGCAATACTATGAAGTTTCCTTTAACTTTTGAATGTTACCTCTGTTAGTTAACTGATAAATTAATCACTGAAGTAAGCACTGTATTGCTAAGCTATTGCAGACAAATGGCTTTGACTTCCCCAGCACTCTGACATCCTTGTTTCTGTGGGGATGGGGATGTACCAGCCCAGCATGGCACCCTTTCCTGCCCAACATCTTACACTGCCCTTGGACAATGCCCAAATTCCAGCAGTTGTCCAGCAATAACTGTACCTGAGGGGCAGCAAAAGTTAGAAACAAGGGTTCAGAGGCATTGGATTTTTCCATCTCCTCCTGTTGGCTTCAGATTTGGCCTTATCTTAGAAATCTGGCATAGCTCACTGCAGAGCAGACTGAGTCAGAGGTTGCAAGACACAGGGCTGAATTATTGTGAGCCTGCTGTGTTTAAGGGCAAACCCCTTATGTTCCCAGGCCAAATCAGACCCAGTCACTGGGTTCTTTAACCCCTCACCACTGGCACAGAGAGACTGATTTACTTTTTGTGTTTTGGTGTTGTGTGTATGATTTATTCCATTTCCTTATACTTGATCATGCAAGTAGCACCAAAAAGGGCACAGTGCCCAGGTATATAGTATATCCAGTGGAAAAAACATATCTTGTTTCATTAATAAAATCTTACGTCATGCATCTCCAGTAAATAAATCAGAAATTGCTGCTACAGGAAGATGTACCGAAATAATAATAATAAAGTAATAATAAAAAGACACAAAACGCAACTGGGTAAAAAGACACAAAATGCAACTGGGTTTGTGTTTAACTTCAAATACAAATGACAGCATTTGAGTCAATTATGATGTAAGTAACTGGGTAAGTAGCTCCATAAGCGAAGCCTGGACTTTTAAAACTTCAATTAAGTCTATTGCTAGAAGTGTGCCACTTAGTTAAACCAATTATTCCTGAAGAGTATTTCTGCCATATCTCTGACAGTGTAGCCTTCGCCCTGAGCTGCACAAGAGAGTGTGAGGTTTGGTCATTTTTTTAGCAAACAACGTAGGGACTGACAGATTTCACTGCGACTTTCAATTTTTGAACATGCTGGCAAAAATGAAGTGCTTGTCAACCCTGTTAGCTTAATCGTTTTCTTTTTTTTTTTTCTTTTTTTTTTTTTTTCTGCAGCTTGATGACTGCAAACTAGTGGAGAGGGCTGACAGCCAGATGTCTCAGCTCAAAGGTTTAGCCTTCCTTGTTTTCTCTTGCCCAGCCCTTGTGTGCTCTGGTACTTGTGCCACTAGCCTTCCACAAGCCTTGTCTAAGGCAGCTTAGGGAGTAAAGAAGGGAACCTGCTGCTCCTCAAAGCTTCCAGTATATGTAGTTTTATACTCTGCCTTCAGTAACTTCAGCTTATACAGCAGAGGACACAATAAGGTGATTGTAGGAGCTGTGATCTCATTGCGGTTGCTGGAGTATCACAGAAGTCTGTACTGCAGTGTGGTGTTTGGTCCAGCGTAGAGGTAGGTGTCCCTGGCAGCGTGGTTTGTGTGTCGAATATTCATGTGTTAGTGTGGTTTTAAGTTCATTGTTTTTCCTATTTACTTGATATGAAGCAGACACTTGAGGTAAGATGCTTCCTTCTCACTTCCCTTAAAGCATTACACTCCTAATACAGCTCTTCAAAGCAGAATGTTCTGAGCACATCAGGAAGTTTTGGAGCAGGGAGGCAAAATTACCTGGAGGTTAGAACAGAGGAAATCTGTTTTCTTCTGTCTGACATTTGGTCTACTGATAATCTACAACGTGTCATTCAGTGCTAAATCCTCAGCCTCCAATTTCGGGCACAATTTTTAATATCTGCAGTTGGAACAGTGATGAAGAGCTGAGCTGAAAGCCCTCAGACATCAGGCAGGTTAATGCAAGCATGAGATGCCCAATGTAGCTGAACACTGTGACAGCTGAACCTAAACTTTCAGGTTCTGACTGGAAATGAACCTTGTTGAAGATGAGCCCCTGACACAGGAGCCATCCCAATGACAGGCTGCTTTAGATAATTCAGACCTTCTTCTCTGTGTGCCATGATTTCTGCTTCAGTAAAATGGCAAACCACTGAGATGTGCTTTGAGATACTCAGCTAGATGATACTGTGCCACTGCAAAGGATTTTAGGCTTCTTTTGATAGCCAGTCATCTACTTTTGCAAGTAAGTGACCTGAATAATTATTTCTTTTGTGTCAGAAAAACAGCATTCTTTTAAAATAAATTGGAAAAGGAGACATTTTTTGGTTCAGATTTCATTGTAGATTAAATGGTGCTTAGACTCTTGACAGCAGTCCTAATTTTCCCCTCACTTAGTGTAGTGGTGAAGTCAGTTTTGTTTTGTCTAAGTCAACAAAAAAGCACTTCTAATGTTGGTTGTTTTCTTGCATTTTTCCTCTTTCTTTTCAAGAAAAGTGCAATTTACAAGCTATAAAGAAATTAGGCATTAAACTCTCAGTGCAGTGCACCCTCAGTTTCAGGCTGAGCCTTGTAGGCCTGACTGCAATATAAATAATTTAGCACAAGGATAAGGCTGATTTAAAAAACATACCCCTGCCCCCCAAACCAAAACTTTGATCAAAGTTTGTTTACTTAGATGATTTAATAACAGACCCTTTTCTGTAGTGTAAATGGAGCATTTCTCTGGAGGCTGGAGGTTTTCCTGCTTCTTTCACTTGATGCCGTCCCCTCCCCCAGCACTTTTTACCCGCTCTTGAGAAACAGAACAAAGATTGCAAATTCTTAAAAAAATTATAATTCTTTCTGCCTTTGTTTGTGGAAGTTTCTGTCCAGATGGTCCTAGAAGGCATCAGGGAAGGCCAAGTGCCCTGACATCCCAATGGCTGCCAAATACAGCTAGGAGAGCAAGGATTATTCAACCTGGGGAAGATGAGGCTCAGGGGAGACCTTATCGCAGTCTACAACTGCCTGAAGGGAGGTTGTGGAGAGGTGGGGCTTGGCCTCTTCTCCCGCATAACTTGTGATAAAACTAGAGGGAATGGCCTCAAGTTGCGTCAGGGGAGGTTCAGGTTGGAAGTCAGGAAAAACTTCTCTGAAAGAATGGTATTGACACAGGCTGCTCAGGGAGGTGCTGGACTCACCGTCCCTGGAGGTGCTCAAGACATTTGCAGATGTGATACTGAGTGATGTGGTTTAGTGGGCAACATTGGCGGTAAGTGCACAGTTGGTTTAGAAGATCTTAGAGGTCTTTTTCAACCTTGATGATTCTATGACTCTACACTAATGTTTTATTCTCTTATCATTGCAATGTATTTTGCATCTGGATCGCACAGTTTATTGAGCCTAAAACAAAAATGCCAAATTCATTTTCTGTTGTTGTCTTTCTCTGCTTTCAGTTCATGTGCAGTTTTCTTTACAGTTAATTCCAGGAGTTTTAGGAATTCCTAAAAAGGAATGTGATTTTACAGCAGAAAGACGAGGGCACCAAGCTGCAGCCCTGTTGTGGAGCCCAGGTCCTTTAGGCATAAGCTTATTCACTGTGTTGGACTCAAAACAAAGCACTGAGGAAAGCTAGGCCCTCAGTCAGTATTTATTAAGCTAAAGACATAGGCTTTTTACAGAAATTTGGGAAGCCAGCTGCTGTTCTGGATGCTGATGCTCAGCAGTCGAGCGTGTTGCTGTCACTTGGAGGGAAGAAGTACTGCAATACTGCCCTGAGAGCTATGCAGGGGCACTGCCATTGCTGGGCCTGGTTGCACACTGAGCCCCACAGCAGCTCCTTGTGTCACTGACAGCTACATCACTTCGTCAGTCCTTGGACCTTACGTCGTTGTCACTGCTTCCATCCAGTACTCCCATGAACTTCCTTCAGTATCGGCTCTGTTAGGTAATTGGGTTTGGTATCGGGAACATTTGTCATACTGTCAGATCTTGGGAACATTTTAATTTCTTCAGTGCTGTCTCCCTGGCTTTCCTTGTCCTTTTAACCCCCGTGTCAGTGACTATCTGTAACAGTGCCAGATCATCGGATATCTAATGCACGCTGCTTCATCGTGATTTGCTGAGAGTAGAGAAACATTCTGACTCTTTAATTGTGAATGAGACAGAAAAAGTAAGAAGAATCTCTATGAACCATCTTCTATTCAGTGGGTTTTTAAGAGCTGCAAGTGGGAGAAGTGAGCTCCGCTTAATCTCTTACTCTTCCTGCAGGAGGAATCTGACCTCTCTCAGCCCGCCTTTGGGTAGGAAGTAACCCTTAAACTGGAAAACCTCAGAAGCGTGATGCTGCCTTTTATTTTTCATTATCCAAGGAATGAATGAAGATTAATAGGACTTTTTTAAAAATTTACCTATATTAGAGACAAATGACCCAAAGGGTTTGATTCCTTGTGAAAGCTCTGTTCAGCTGCAGAGATTAGCCAGCATTAATTAGTATTAGGTGAGGGTGTTAGTGCCTAATCATTACTTCTATCATTGCACTGCTTTCAGTATCGGTATCAGAGGGCACAGATGAAAGATGAACATTGTTTTGCAATGATTCAATTTGTAGCACTGAATGATTCTGCAGGTCTGCTGCTGGCTCTCTCCAAAGTCTGGCCATGCCCTTCAGATCTGGACTTTAACTTGGGGTAAAATATCACTCCTTTCAGAGTTTGTTCACAAATAACAGGGCTGAAGTGCATTACCACTTAGTATGGAATAGCCTGGGGAGTCCTGTGCATCTGCCTTGCATGGTCAGGGCCCTGCAGGGCATGTCCCAAGCTCCTGCTGTCAGTGCTGGCACAAAAGTTAACTTCAAACAGGCAGATTTGAGGTTTGAACTGTTGGTACTAATGTTTTCATGCTGTTTTTTCAAACAGAAACTAGATCAGCTGCAGCCAATTGGAAAGAAGGAAAGGTAGGGAAACTGCTCCCAAGCAGATGTGCTTCAGGACAAGGAGAGCTGGCAGGGAATGGTAACTGGGGAGCAGGGTGCAGAGCTGGGAACCTGCAGCTGAGGCAGAAACAGCTGTGGGAAAGGGAGCCAGTCCTGCAGGGCTGCAGAGAAGCCTTCAGATTGTTGGAGCCCGTGGAAATCTTCCTATAGTCAGGAAGTCGTGAAACTTTACAAATCAATATATTATCTATGAATACATATTTATATAATTGATTATAGATTTAATTTTAGTAACCTAGCTAATTTTCTGTTTGTTTTGTTTTGGTTTGGTTTGGTTGCCTTTGAGACTCCCACTCTGTGGAATTGCTCTAGGGAGAGAACCACAGAGCTGAACTGGAAGCAGACAGCTTTCAGTCTCATCACCTGGCTGTGGTCAGCTATTCCTTCAGCCCCAGCAACACAAACTTGAGTCTAGCTGAAGACCGGTGTGGTAAAATAGACAGTATTTCTCTCCTTGGTTGCTCTGCAACCAGCAGCAGCAGGTTTCTTGTTGCTAGATCACCCTGACACTTTGCAAAGGAATGTGGAAGCACTGGACCTTGTGACAGAGGAATTTACAGGTTGCTTGATTTGCCAGGAGAGTTTTCCAGAATCTGACAAAAACGCTCATGAACACCCCATTATCATTTTTTTAAATAATTTGGGAAATGGGTGCGTGTCTGCATGAACACACTACATATATATCCTGTAAGTGAGAGCTGCTATCACTGCCCTTTAGCACATTTGGCTGCAGAAGGTTAGCAGCAATTGCAGTCTTTGTGCTACTAGAGCATAAAGACCCTAAGGGAAATGGGAGCCTGTTTGGTGGATGCTGTTAACACACACAGCAGAAATCTCCATTGAAAACTATCTCAGCTTTATAAGCTTTATAAGAAGGGATATATCCGGTCTTGGAAACCATAGTACCAAATGGGAGGAGTACTGACCCTTGATGGATGGGACCAGGTGAGTCTGAATAGTTGGTACAGCATCAGGCGCAGAATGCCAGAGCTGGGAATGTTATTCTTGTTCTCCTGTGTACTGAACATATAGGTGTGTTATAATGAGGCTGAACTACTGACTCAGATAGAACACAAAATTTTTAGAATATAAGAGAAATTGACCAGGTATTATATAGTATTTTTTTTCCCCATGAAAATGACTGTGTCCCACAATAGGAAAGTGGGGGGGAAAGAGTTAATTTCATTGAAATACTGACAACGTGTTTAAAATTTATCCAACAGTTGGCCAATAATTTCATTTCATAGAATGATAGAATCGTAGTATCACAGGGTTAGAAAGGACCTATAAGATCATCTAGTCCAACCGTTCTCCCTTTACCATACCTACAGAAATACTCCTAAACCATATCACCTAGCTCCCTATCCAGATGCTTCTTGAACACTGCCAGTGATTTAAACTACTACTGTTTAGTTTGCTTTGTAGGAACACAGCCTTTGAGAGCCCAGGGCTGCTGCTACCTCACTATCCAGCAGCACACACAATTACCATCTTTTTTTCCTGAAGTATTTGCTGCCTCCTCTTCATAGGTAAAGTAGCAATCACTCGGGACATGCCATAGAAAAAAAACGACCCTCTGCTGATAAAGTCTTACTCATAATTTATTATTATTGTTGTTACTGTTACTCCATGATAGCTAGATGAAAAATGTGTTGAGTACGAGGAGAAAGAGAACACAGTTAAGAGTTTAATTTCGAAGAACCAGAAAGACGGGAAGCTTGCAGGGGTATCTGAAGCTCATTCCTACAATCTCAGTCTGTAAATCTTTTACATGTGAGTCGGCTGAATGTTAATCTTTGCAAAGATTAAGAATAAAGGTAGTGACCTGAGGCCAAGGTGGAGGGCACAGTGATTAATGTCTCTCCATAACTAATTTCATTCAGGAATTTCAGAGTGCCACATTTTAAATATACTTGAATCTGTATATACTCCTGCTCCTGAATATTTTCTTGGGAATAGAAAATGATATATGACAAAGGAAGTCATTTGTATAAAATATTGATTATTATAACAATACATTATAATTTTATCATCATATTATAAATAAATTGCTATTGATTTAAAAGATATTTTGAAATAAATTTGTATCCCTTTGTTCCTGATTCCCAACCATTGGATCTGAATGAACTGATGTGAATTGCCTGGCCCAAGCAGATCCTCTGGGAAAGTAGGTCATTGGAGTTGGTCAAGGCAACATATTTCCAGTTCATAGGAGAAGTTAATATCAAAACTTACTTTTGTTTTGAATCAGAGTGAAACTAGAATAAAAGCAAAAATTGTTGCAGGTTAAGAAGTTGGAGAGAGGGCTCATCTTTCTAAGCCATGAGGTATCTCCAAAATTAAATTGTCCAGGTGAGGACAGCGTTGGCTGCTGCTGGAAATGTAGCCTGGCTACCTAAGCAAATTTCTGTGTTGCAGTTATTGGTACTGCAAGATCTAGTGTGGGCACCTTCTTTTGCGTAATAGCTGATGTCTAAATCCACCTCTTAGCTTTGTTGCAATGACTTGTTGGAGGGGTCTGGCCTAGCACCGAAGTACATCTGTTAGGCCATTGACCCTGCTCCAGAGGCCTGTTTTCTCCTGTCTGAGCTGGAGGGAACTGGGAGCCCAAAATTCATCACTTGGACTGAGCGTCATCTTCAGAATGTTTCCAGGCTTTGGATGGAGGGTGTCCAATTAAAGAGCACATTTCAAACATCCTGGCTGTGCTTAGATAGCTTTTCTAACATATAGCCATTTATGAGGTGAATCAATATGTCTTCTGTCCTCCCGCCATCATAATGAACTCCTGGGGCATTGCAAATACCCCTCAGTGTGGCACTATAATTGATGAACAGATTTGTTATTTCTTAGGTGCCCACTGTATACTCAGAACTCCTGCTGGCTTCAAAGGATGACACAGATAGGCTGTAAGTGAACAATTGCTGAAGATGTGAAATGCATGCCTAGGGAAAGAGAAACACTTAAAATACCTTAAGATCTTTAGTGCAGGCTCAAAATGACTTTTAACAACAAAGTATTAGCATTTTTCTGTGTTTTTCATGTATCCTCCTAGGTGTAATTAAGAAGAATTCCGATTCTTTCCAGAAAAACAGCATGGCCCTGCAATCTTAATTTACAGCTTGTTTGAACTTGAAATAAGTAATTATTTCAGAAGAAGGGAGAAGGGATCGTTGCTACCCAAAATTCATCATTAGTATTCCCTGATCTTTCAGTCTGTTAGAGTTCAGTACCAATTCAAATTCAAATGATGCAAATTGGAAGAGCCTTAAAATATGGTTTGATGTAACTCTGGACCTGATTTCTGTATTTGGGCTATTTTAGTAGAAAATACTAATGGTTAAGCAATTGCTGATTAGTAGTTTTCTCTTCTGATTACATCAATAAGCACACTGCCGGATTCAGAGGGAGATTTATGGTGAGTTTTTACATCTGGATTTTGATCTTTAATCACTGAAATCTGTTTTCTTAGAAGTACATATTTCCAATGAAATACATGATTTTCTTCTTTATTGCTTAAATAACATGGATACAAATGTTCTCTCGTTGTATGACTCTTGTATCCCACAAGAAATGGTTTTCTTGGAAGGAAAAACATTCAGAGCATGGCACAGGAAGCCTCCTGATGCCTACCTCATAGCACATTTTGCTGATTGCTCCCAGATTTAGTGAAATAGTAAACTGCAAACACTTTGTTTATCTAAGGTAAGGTAAAACTTGGAGTTAAAAGTTGGTAATTCCACCATCTCCACCAAGCCAAGCCTCTATGGTGCTTACTTGTGTTGACAGAGACACCAGTGCGAATTTGAATAAGAAATATATTCAGTGCTCCAGGACTGCACAAGGTAATTTTACTGAAAGTCTAGTTTGTGTGGGGAGATGGGAGTACTTGTCTGCTTTGTTCTGCATTGAGATTTCACAGAGATTTTTTTGAGAGACTCTAGATTACCAAGAATCCCTGAGTAAATATGTCTGCATTTATTGTCCAAAATTAGTGAAAGATTAGGAAGTAAAAGCCTGATCAAGATAAACCCAGCTTTGATCTAGCTATGAAAGAATTATTCTCAGGACATATAAACTAAGTGACTGCCACAGTTTTACTGGTGACAACCTAGTCACAGGAAGGCAAAGGATGACTGAAAGTTGAAGGAAGGAATGAAAATAAGAGGACTGAAGATTAGCTAACATGTATGCCTGTCAATGAGAACATTTTGGATGTGCTCATCTAGCAGTTTTATAAACACTGTAATGAAAAGTAAATAAGATTATTGACAGAGAAGGATATACTTCCAAATTCAGAAATAATACAAAGTCCAAACTTTACACAGAACTATCTGTAATATAAAGTTTCTTTTTTTTCACATGATTTTGGATGTGAATGTTTATGAAAAACACACACCATTCTGGAGATTTAGGTATTAGTTTTAAGTCTGGGGCCAAGGCAAGAGAAGATCTAATAAAGAATTCAAAAAACCTGCACTGAGAAAATGGTTTGAATGTAGAGAGCACGCAGGTAATATAATGATACATGAAAACCGATCAATGAAGTGCCTCCTGGGAAAGTCAATCGGTGAAAAAAGCCACCAACATTTCTTTTCCCACAGGTGGGAAAACATGGTGAAGAACAGGAATTATCAGTTCAGATGAATCACTCCACCAAGGCATCTTAGTGACACTGATTGGTTAAAACTTCCTATATACTATATATTCCTATATATTTTTTACAGAATATCTTGATCCTATTTGTGTTTCACCAGAATAAACATAGTACTCTTCTTTGCAGTAATTTATCCTCTGCTCTTCCAAGGAAGTGCAAGTTGAATGTATTTCTGAGGATAAATCAAACATAACAGCCAGTGATTTTGGCTGATTAAATTCTTTCCTCGAGAATATCACAAACTGATCAGTCATCTCAGACAAAAGTCAGCATGGTTGATGACATTACTCTGCCATCAACACGCAGACAGCATCAATTGCAGAAAGTATAATTATACCACTTCTAGTTAGCTGTCATCTCTTGAAATAATTAAACAACAAAAACCTGTTAAGCTAGCAAACAACTGATGAAATGATTTAAATATTTTCCCCTCTCATATTGCTGCTTCTCAACACACATCGTTATGGCTCAATATTATAGACTCAAATTTTCGTTGATGGAAGACCACATAAAGTAGATTTTGCTGTCATAAAGAAAAGCTCCCTGCAAACAAGACCACATTTTACAATCCACAGCGCCATGCTAGGCAGACTTATTTTCCTGCTTATTTTGCCCTCTGAGAGATGAAACATGAAGTCTTTCAAATGAGAAAGCCCTTTCCTGGGAGTCGTATCATGCCATTAATTTTGAAGTAAAATTTGTCTTCCAAACTGATTAAAGATTGAAGATTAAAAGCATGCTTAATCAGGTGGCACCTGAATTTTTATAGCTCAGATTATCTTTGTAAAAAATTGTGAACTACTTTCACAAACATATTTTGAAATTCATTGCCAAACTTGTGACGTGTAATTTAGGAGGGTATTATTAGCAATTAGATGAGGAGGCTTAAAAATTCATATTTACAGCAGCACATTGATACAGGAGAACTGTATCCCTTTGAGTGGGGAGAAGCCTGAAAAGTCTGTATAAAAACTCCAGCAGAGCATTAGACCACACAAGACAGCAAAGCCACTCTGATATACAGAGACTTTCCCTGGCTTTGGGAGTGCCTATTCTGGTAAAAGCACTTGCCCAAGAAGACCCACTCCATGTTAAAGAGTCTCATGCACACAACAGTCTTAGACTGGTGCATCGTCAACTACATGGCCATCATTCAACAAGAATAAACATGGGCGTCATATTTTCTGGTGGTTCCTTCATAAAGAGGACCGTACTGAGCTTGAAAGATTGGTCTTAAACAAGTAAATAGTGTATGATGTGGAAGTTGCATGTCAGGTTTCTCAGGCAGGTTTCCAGAGTGGATTCCAGTATATAGAATTGCTCTCACCTGGTTAATGTCATGCTGCAGCCAGGAAATATTCTCAGCAGAACTAATATAGCAGAGGCACAGTATTGAAGTGATGAAGCTAATTTGCTTCCAGTTCTGAAGCGCACTTGTCTGCTGCTCGTTCAGAGGTGAAGAGAAACATTATTGAGTTGTTTGAACCTCAGCTAAGCTCTTAGGGTGTTCTTTATGTATGAGAGACCATTATTTAGACCCGTTCTTACTTTAAAATCATTTATATTATTCATTTGTATTTTACATTTTTACAAGCAGATATGGATGTAGTTTACATATAAACTGCATTTCAGAAATGCTACTTTGTGTCACTTTATTAGAACTGGGGCAGTGATTCTGATGGGAATCCTGGAACCCACAGGAATAGAGCCAATTTGGGATGTGTATAGCAGAGGGGTTCAGAACTATTTGTCATCATTATAAGAGAGGACTCAGTTTCATAAGGAATTGCTGAAGAACATAAACTGATTCAAGGAACTAGTCTGTGAGTACAGGTCACCTTGCAAAATCATGGCAATAATGTCCTTCAAGGCGCAATGGGTTTCTACTCAAGACTAAAAGGAGTGATACACTGAACTTACAGTAAATAGTGTTTCAATAGGTTTTAGTCTTAAAGTAAAAAGGTTTCAAGTCACTGAGCTTTGCTTCTTTTTATTTATTTGCTTTTACAGAGTAAGGAATCTGGAAATCTACACAGTGTATATCACATTCTGTCCATTCAGAGGTACAGCCTGAGTATACGTACAAAATGTCTTTTCTTCTCTCACCACATGACAAAAACAGATGCCATTTGGTTTCTATGAACTGCTTCTCCAAAAGTTGTCAGCAATCTCTTCCAAACAGCTATCACTTTCCCAGCAGTTCTGTAATTTTGGAGCAAAAATGCAAGGAAAATTGGAAGGAGAACAGTGCTTTGTAGGTATTTTTTAACTGCTACTCTTTAGCAAATCATGCCGAGATCATAGGAATACATTATCCAAATTATTTCAGAAACTTCCATCCTCTGACTGGAGATAAAGCCACGTGTTGTCCAGAGTGCTGAACATCATAATGTTAGAACTCTGTGGAAATATTTTCCCCTCATTGCTCTGCATGCTGGTTTACATCCTTTTCCACACAGATATCATTGTCCCTGATAGCATTCTGCTAAGCTTAGAAGATAGATAATGATCCTTAGAAGACAGTTTAAAAAAAGACCAATGGGAAAATTAAAAACAAACAAAAAACCAAAGAAGTTTGACATGCAACATATCACATTTCCATAAGGATTTGTGAAATGTGAGTGTTTCTAGGGCATTTAGTTTGTTGGAGCAGTTGCCTGCCATCATGTTGGGTGTTTACTTGGAAAAGAGAGCACTTCAGCATGCGATTTCATCCCACCAACCCACCTAAGTGCTAAATCTTAGATGTACTATTACATTTCCCCAACATCTGGTGCTTTCATTCCTTTGAATTGTTTTTTGTTTTTGTTTTTGTTTTCTTAAATAGAATGGAATCTTGATTGAGGCCCAGCACATTCATATCATCATTTCTCCCCACCACTGATTTGATGGGAGGTCCTCCATGGTGGGAGACATCTATGACTGCCCTCTCAATTCTGCCACTGATCCTTAACTAATAATACATGACATAATACTGATTGTTTTCACTTTCCTGCTTTCACCTTTCTAACAGGGAGAAAGAGAGGGAGGAGAGTTACTTCCCCCTCAAATGTACTTTCTGGGGATGTGAACTAAACGTTCAATCCCAAAAGCTGTTATGCTTTTGAGGAAAATTAATGACATGTAAAAATGGGAAGCAGCTAGGCAAAATTTCCTGAGATTTTTGATAGTTCTGCTGAACATGCAAGATCTTGGGAAATTAGTTCTCATGATTTAATTTCCAAACTTTCCATTTAGTAAACATAAAGTCTCAGTGGCATCTTTCAAATTGATATTGGGTTTGTACTAAAGATAGGTAGTTTTTCTCCAGCAAAAATAGAAACACCTTGATCCCAGACATTAGTGAATAAATAGACAATTGGTAGAGATGTGCTAAATTTTGTTTACATGAACTCTGAAAACCCAGCCAAAAGTAGTCATTACTTTCTGCAGTACTTTCTGCAGAGTGTCCCAAGTCTCTTGCAGCCATTCTTGATTTCATAAAGCCTTTTTTTTTTCCTTTTCTTTTTTTTTTTTTTTTTTTTTTTGTTCGATACATATCTGTCCCAGCAGAATAATACATATCTGTCCTAGCATAGAAATATTAACGTTTGTGCTTGCAGTGCACTTGCCTAGGGCTTTTTATAATCAGTGAGGAGAAACAGCCATCTCTAGAGTGCAACTAACCTCAGTCTGGTACAAGCAGCTCTGTTAACCAGTCTGAGAGTACTTATATCTCACTGCAAACTGTGAAAAAATTAGATTACTGTAACTAGTATTGACAGGTTCATGTAAAATTAGAAGTGAATTCCACCACAGTGCTGACTCAGACCTCTTCTAGAGCTTTCTTCTTTGCCCATTAAATTTCTCAGAATATGGTAACTTCAGAATTAAAGCTCTCAATTCCTTGTATTAAAATGTTTATTTTGTTGATGGTGCCTCTTGATTTTATCAAGTATCATCTTGATGATTATAAATAATTTTTTGAAAGCATAAATCACACAAGATCTTTTCTTAGAAGTTGCTTTTCTAATGTTACTTTGCCTTGTTTTTCTTCTGCTTCCCTTTGGCCCATACTTTATTTCACTTTACAGCTGTTGTAAAGCTATATAGCATTCCTCTTACAACAATTAGTTATGTAGTGATATAACAGATACTTTATTTCTAGATTAGATGTGCTGCTGAAAAATGTTGCTTATCATCTCGTTCTATAGAGGTATCCTGCTAATCCCAGATGGTCAACATTTGATAATAAAATACTGATCTTTTTCCTGATTCCTATCCCTGCATTTCCAAGGATGCTGACCTAGTGAATCCTGTACTAAAATTTTGTTTGGTTTTGAAGATGTACCTGGAGTGTTCCTCTTAGTTTTGTAGAGTACTGTTGCCATTATATATGAAATGTCCAAAGACAGAAGTAAGATGGAGAGTGGCAGTGTACAGCTTACAAGGCTGTTCACAAGATATAGTTGATTGACTTGGCTCAGCAGCTAAGCACCACCCCAGCTGTTCGCTCTACCACCCACAGAAAAGAATAGGAGGAGCAAAAGTGAGAAAATACATACATGGAGATAGCTTAGTAAGCAAAGGAAAGGGAAGAAAGAACAGAAAATACAAGTAATGCAAAGGCAATTTCTGTCCACCTCCCACAAGCAGACCAGTCCCCAGCTAGATAATGCAATACCTCAATATCTCAGAGCTTTCCCCAGTTTTTTATTCCTCAGCATGACAACCTCTAACAGGGAATGTCCTTTGTGTTGTGTCCCTTCCCAACTTCTTCCACATCTCCAGCCTACACTATGAGGGGGTAGAGTGGGAAGAGCTAGAAAGTCTTGACACTCTATGAGTACTTCTCAGTTATAACACTGTTATGCTAACACCACTGTTTTAGTCACAGATCCAAAACACATCACCATACAGACTGCTAGGAAGAAAAATCCAACCCAGTCAGAGCCAGTGCAATCTACACCCCTTATTCCATATCACCTGCATTGACTCCTACGCCATCCAGTAAATATTTGTTAACAACCACTCTCTTTCCTGCCCTCCTTTGATATATATGTAAATATCATTCTGCCTAACAGCCACGACTTTAAGCTTTTCTTAATATGTGCACTGACTTTATTCAGTCCATGACTTGGGCGTATCTTTTGATACTTATAGCCAAATAATTTTTTCAACTCACTTGGTAGAGAAGACTTACAAGCTGACTACGTGTTCTCCGGAATCCCACAACGCCTTGAAAAGTTTGGGTTTCTTTTTTGTTAGTTAGTGCATGTATGGTTATTATGTTATTGATCATATCTGTTGAGATGTGAAAATGCCAATTTTTCCATATGATTTTCCCCCAAACTCTTTGTTATGTGTATCCTCTGACCTCACATCATTTTACAGCAAAACCAGCTTTCAGAAAAATTTGAGTTACCTTTTTCCCTTTTACAAACACTTCATCTACTGCATTGCCTCACACAACGTGTCGTTACGAATGAAGATGAAATAGTGGTCCTCAGCTAAGCTGCAAATACAGCTAACTTGGACAAAGCTTCAGCATAAAAGTATCAGACTTACAGGACTCTGCAAAGCGTAGAACAATAAACTGCAAAAGTCAAATTGGTTACTGAGAAAACACAAGGAAATTTTCCACAGCTCTCTCAAGACATATCAGATGTAAATAAGGCATACCAAGAAGGGTGGGGAGTGAAGGATCAGCACTGGCACAGACTGTACAGTGGCTGGTGTGATGAAAAATATTCTTTCTCTCCCCAGAGTTCACCTTTTTACTTTTTTTTTCTTTTCATTGCTGCTAACAATAATATCTCAGATCACATTAAAACCTCTTTCTTCACCCCACACACAGATGTATGCTTAAGGTCTTTTTAATCAGCTTTCAACGTCCTTATTTGTTTCTGGATCCTGGCAACAAGGAAAGTTTTGTACACTTGTAAGTACTCTTCAATAACAACTTTATTTTTTTTACCAGTTCACCCAAATGTAATTTTCCCTTGAGCATTTCTTCTGTGCTTGATAGTGAATTGCTCTTAGTTTCTCTAAAAAGTGTACTAAGCTGAAATGAAATGCATATATTTGATGTTTTATGCTAAGTTAGTTGTCCCATAAAAGAAGAAAATTTTACATGGAATATTTTAGCCAAATTTCATTTCCATGTATGCCTGACCAATTTTCTAGGAACTTGTAAACCTCCACAGTTTTTCAAATGTATGCCACTTCAGAATGTATTCAAATATATTCCAAAATAGTTCTCAGATTACTGCATGAATTCTCACCAATAAATTATGGGTGAATTTTATCTGGAACTGTTGACTTAAATATATATCTGAAGTCTAAATGTTCAGCTCTCTCACCAGCACCAAACTCACAGTGCATTCCTTTTTCCATATCAAAATTAATTTCATAAGAGAATTGACTGTCATTTACTCTTGCAGATACTCAAGCAAAAAATGTATGGAATACTCCAGCACTGTCTGCAGTTTGCCTTCCCTTCTTTTTCCTAAATCCCTTTCCATTGTTTTCTTCTTCTGACATTTTTGCAGACTTTTTCCATGTTATCTACAACTGAAATATATCGCAAGCTACCCTAATTTATTCTCCCATCTTTATCTTGTTCCTATATGGTTGTTCTCAGACACAAATGATTTTTCCCCCAAATCTCAAACAATTCATTTTAAATTTCTGGATATTTTAACCTTTTGTGACCATAGTTTCCCTCTATGCCCACCATCTTTGAACTTTTTAAACTAGGATAGTTTACAACTATGTATTTAGAACAGAGCCTTTCAAAAACCACTAATCCTCCAGAACTTCTTTATCCCTTACACCATCTTCTCAGGATGTTTCAGTTCCAGTTCTTTGAGTTGTGCCAAGTCTATTTTCTAATTTTTCCTTCTGTGAATTAGCAAAGGCTGTTCTTTCATGATCATCTTCAACTTCAAATTATTTTCCATCTTTGGGTTTTCAGTTTCTTTATGCCAGGTTTGAAATACCGCTTCCTAAGGAAAAAAAAAAGACGTATCTTCAGAAACTAAAACTTTGTCCCCAACACTAGTAATCTCAGCACTTGTGTTGTCTGTATCCTGATACAGTGGATCCATATAATCAAAAGTTATATGGATAACAAAAATCTATCTTATTAAATGGCTCTTTCATGTTTCAGAGGGTAGCTCAAAGATTCCTTCATGGCTCCACTACCAATCTTCTACTTCACTTTAGATCTTGAGCTTGAAACAGTGTGTTTTTCCCCTTTTGATTCTCACCCACGGACAGTGTGTGCAAACCTCTTTCCTATATTTTCTTCTGTATTTGATACTATTCTGCTGTATAACAAAGACTGCACTATGTTTCTTTTATCGAAAATGGGAAAATCAAACAATAGGTTGTATTCATTTTTTATTGTTTTGAAAATTCTACCATTCTCAACATTCTTCAAAGTTTTACGTTTTATCCTATTTTTTCCCAAATAGAAGGAGAAAAGAAAACAAACAATTGCGTGCCTCTTTACAGACAAGAGAGAGGGAACATATTGTTCTCTTGTATTTCAAATTCTGAAAAGATAGAATCAATAGAAAGATTAAGGCTGAAATGTGCATCTGGGGCTCATACAGTCCGAACATTTTTTCAAAGCAAAACCAAGTTCAAAGTGAGGTCAGGATGTTTAGGACCGTATCTTCTCAAGTTCTCAAAACCTCCAAACATGGAGATGAATATTCTTAATTCTGTCCAGCAAAATTACCTTACATAAGTTTTCACATCATGACACAATTGCTGGTGAACACATATTATATATATATATATATATATATATATATAATACATATATATATATATATAAGATGTTTTGATTTCCCAAAGAAGCCAGCACTGACTCTGAGAACACCTGAAAAGTTGGGTTATGTAGTTGCCTAAGACCTGTTCCAATTACATGAGGAAGGGCACAGGGAGAAAGTCATGAGGAGAGAGGCAGCTAGCCTTGGTTTATGATGAACACTTATCTTATCAACCTACTGTTAATAAAGTCACTAAGACCATCAAGAGCAGGATTTAATTTTAACTTGTTTTACTGGTCCACTTTAGCAATGGCTAAAGGTGATAGTTTGGAAAAATATTAATCAGAGTTAGCTATTTAAAGTCAGACCTATCTTTTCAGCAGTTTCTTCAGGAAAGTTCAGCGCCAGCCATCAGCCATGAAGATTCTTAAATACCTCCTGGTCTATCGAAGGTTCTTGCTCATTGTTCTCACCCCACTCCTTTTACTTCCACTCCCGCTTATCATCAAAACCAAAGTAAGTGACCTGCTATGAGAGGTAATTATTTTGCACTGTATTTAAATCTTCAGGTACTCAAATCTTCTTAGAATTATTCCACTGTGTTTGCATTGTGGACTTTTTGTTTTGTTTTGTTTTGTTTTGTTTTGTTTTGTTTTGTTTTGTTTTGTTTTGTATGTGTGTTTCTTTGGTCAGCTCAGAGTGTTTTCATAGAAATACGTGGAAGGCAACAGGTTTAATCTAAGACTCCATACTGATTGTATGAAGTTCTGAATTATTTTTTCTTCTTGTTTAGGAAATACTTTTCATATTTAACATCACCTTGACTCCCTTGACAGTCCTGTCCATTATGTTTTGGCCACTTTTAAATAGCTATGTATGTTTGACAGTGGAGTTGAATTGACAGATGCAATTACCTTTTCATTTGATTATATATTTTGTTAAGTTCATCATATATTGTGTTTTACGATAGCAAATGGCTGGAATGAAAGATCTGAGAAAATCTCTCTGATTTTTGTATTAGATGCTGTCCTCACATTATTGATATTGATGACAAAATCTAATTGATTCAGCAGAGACAAAATGTGACCTATTTTTGACTGCAAGAGGTTTAAATGTTGCATTCTGCATGCAACTTTAATAGTCAGAGGAGACTCCAGAATTACCTCTATGGTTAATTGGGCTTGAAGGAAAAGAAGGAAAAAGTAGCTGTCTTTCTGCTCTTTCATAAGTGGTGGAATTTAAGTGATTTTACTGTCTCAAGACATTCTTTAAAACTGGTTACAGACAGTTTCATACCTTAGCAAGATTACCAATAGCAGGAATGTACTCTGAATCCAACTCCTGTAAGTCATACCAGTTTCAGGTCCAGGTGATCTCTCAGCTGACATAGACAGACTTCTTGCAATTGTGATGTTTTTTTGGTTTTTTTTTTGTTTGTTTGTTTGTTTGTTTTGTTTTGTTTTTGTTTTTGTTTTTCCCTGGGTGAACCTGTTCTTACTGGTGCTTTTTGTATTCTAGGAAGCAGAATGTGCATACACGCTGTTTGTAGTTGCCATCTTTTGGCTCACGGAAGCTTTGCCTCTGGCTGTTTCAGCATTGCTCCCTGCCTTTATGTTCCCATTGTTTGGTATAATGGGGTCCAAGGAGGTAACCTTTTTCTTTTTCCCTGTCATACTAAACATTTCAGTGTCAAAATGTTTCAAGAAAGATCCTGATGGGTTAATCCATGGATTTGATAAGTGCCAGTCTCAGTAGGCCTACCTCAAGCTCACAGACTTTGTCCTCAGGACTTGTTCATCTTTGTTTTTAATATTTTTTTCTAGACTGTTATTCAGTACTTGGATGCCAGTCAGTAAAAAAATGCTAGGTAGAAGTAAAATATCTTTAATGCTACAGAAGTGATAGGACACAATAAAGACTCCATGTTCAAAATGCTGAGTATCAATCTCCATATCAAAGAGATGGTACCACAGATGATAATATTGTACATTTCTATGTTAAAAAATTGTTCTTTTATCTGTTGGATTGGCAGCATTTCACTGGCTGGATTGTGTGTTAGGTATAACTGATAGTCTTAGGATGTTATAGCACAAGCCTCGCTTTTCATTATGCATCTTAACCTACCATTATTTAGATTAAATGAAATTAAGAGCTTTAATGAAACCTAACAGTTTCATTTAAACCAACTATTCTTTTTCCATATTCATTTAAATATATGTCTGTACTGAAACGGTAATACCAAATACTAATATGAGGTCATCATTTAATTTACAAAAACAGTTTTTGTTTTTGAATTTCAGGTGGCATCTGCTTATTTTAAAGACTTTCATCTACTGCTGATGGGAGTGATTTGCTTGGCAACATCAATAGAAAAATGGAATTTCCACAAAAGAGTGGCTTTAAAAATGGTGATGTTGGTGGGTGTCAACCCTGCATGGTAAGTCCTAAGCAGAAGGACAATCATTCTTGTCAAAAGCAATGAATTCCAGAAATAATTGCATATTGCTCATTCTGCAGTAGTAATCCAGCCATTCTTTTCTACTGAAACAACACAGATATTTGAAATGATATGATTGATTTGTAGGTGACACCTTTATTATTTCACTGAAATACTAATTACAACACTGAAAGCTCCCTATAGTGACTTTGTTCATTATAAGGATCTTTCTGAACAAAAACCTGATGAGTCTGTGATTAATATAAGGGTTCTGTATCTTAATGATGGTTCGTACACCTGATGCCTACAACCAAATATCTGAGCTGTGTTTCTTATGTATCCATATTTAAGTACTGTTTGCACAATTCTGGAAGCTTCACAAATACACAGAAATAATTCAAGAAGTGAAAATAAAACATCATGAAAGTCAAGGTGGCAAATGAAAAACACACCCAATGCAATGTCTCTATGGGGTTTCTGTTGTTATTGTTTTGTTGGGGGTATTTTTGTTGTTGTTTTTGTTTTGTCTACCTGTGAAGAAAATATCAATGGGATAGGAACATTCCTCTGGATGAGGTGATGATGGAAATGAAATTATGCACTCTACTGACTTGCTGTCAGCATATATGTATGTAAGTGAAAACTTTTCTTGCTTTACAAGCACTCAGGAAAGCTTTAGGCACCCCGACTCATCTGACAGCACATCAGTGAGGCTTTGGAGAAGATCTGTAGAGCAAAGTTGGCTTCCCACAACAAACAATGCTTATGACTCCTTGTCAGGAAACAGACAGTGATGAGAAGTAAAAAGTCAGAAAAGTAGAAAGCAGGGTTTAAAACATGAAGTGCCTCTTGAGTGATATAATGACACTTCTTAGAAATGCTGGATTCTTTCTATTCCATCATAACTTTGTCTCTCCTAATTTTAACTATAACATGTACTTTGATTTTTCCCACATCTCTTGACAGCTAGTAGCTTTGTGTTTTGTTTTGTTTTGTTTGTTTGTTTTTAAATTATTTTTATATTCTTATTCAGCTGTATGACATTAACTCTATTCTTCAGCTAGGCAGGCTTAATTACTACACACTCTCTTCTTGATCAGTTCTGAATTCCCATATTTTGGTTCAAATCTTGAAAAGGAGAACACAAGTAGATGGTGTGCTGAGCACTGATGATGATCGTGCTGTGGACCCTGAAATCTGTGTCCAGCTGCTGAGGAAACCTGCAGCAGTTCCAATTTGTAGTCCTGAGAAAGCATCATCCTTCGTATCTCAGGTTTCCTAATTATGATAAAGATTATGATAAGGTGTTTTCTAAAGGAGAGGATCCTCCTGTCTCTTGGCATCTGTTGCTTGTTAGTAGTGTGCCCTGGCAAAGAGCTGCATGCTGTTCTTGTTGCACTGCCACAGGCAAGAACTCCCACACAGCCTGTGCTCACTAAAGTATCCAGACCAGGAAGGAGATGTAGGAGGCTTCTGTAGCAGAGGATATGGAGAATGCAGTATTGGGTGTAGGGCAGCAGCAGTCCCAAAAGGCTTCCCATCATGTGAGCTGTGCTAAATGGTCGGCAGACTAATAAGCCATACACTTCTGCAACCTGTGGAAACCAGAACTAGAACAGTGGTTGTGCATTATACAGCAGAGCTGAGCATCAGTGAAGTTATTATCCAAGGTTTTGTGCAGAATATCTTTTATAAACTCTCAGCAAGAATAATTTAGAGAAAAAAAAAAAAAAAGTGTGGGTTAACAGGTTAAGATATATTTTGTTATTTTTAAAGCTGTTTTAGTGTGCACCACACTCAACAAAATGACCACTTGACCATCAATCCATCAGATGTTGGAAATTTATGATGTTTTGAAAACATTTCTTCAAAGCCAGATGTTAGCAAATGCTTTGTTCATTTTTGTTTCAAAATGTCTTTCAAGTTGTGCTAAAATCATGTTTTTCTACAAAGTAAACATTCATACCCACTGTACTTATCCTGACCAGTGTTTTTTACACAGATGTTTCTCCTGAAAACAAAATTCTTACCCAGCTTTAACCCGAGGGCGTAACTGAAAGCTGAATAAAGTTAGCAGGATTCACACTATCACTGACAGTTTGTTAATTAGGCCCACCAGTCGCAGATCTGCAGCTCATTTCATCATTAAGCAACTAAAAGTGCATAGAGAAAAGGCAGGTTGTAAAGGTACTGAACTTTTTGTGCCCCTGTTGAGGAACAAACAAGTTCAATAACTGAAATGGAGAGCTATGAGATGCATTTTGAAAACTGTTTTTATGTAATAATGCATTGCTTACATTACTTTTGTGCAGAATCCTGTGCAGCCTTTGGGAAGCTTTTTGGTCTAGTAAGGATGTGTGCCCCGGTGGCGCAGTGGTTAAAAACACCGCCTTGCAACACTGGGGCCCGGAGTTCGAATCCCCCTGTGGCGCAAGTGGTAGAAGTGCCGCTCTGCTACACAGAGGCTCGAATCCCGGGGGCTGGACTTGATGATCTCTAAGGTCCCTTCCAACCCGCACGAAACTATGAAACTATGAAAGGATCTTTGCAAACTGCACAGAGTTCTCAGAGAATACTGTGACGCCACAGTCCCCTGCTACTAGTTGCTGTCTTAGTGTGGTGATTTGTGGCAGAATTCTAATGATGCTGCCAACACTTTGGGATGGAAAGTCAGGAGAAATACTCTCATTTACATCTCCAAGAGATGCACTAAAAATGACAATGTGCTCTGTATTTCTGTATTAATTTCTGGTCTGTATCAACCTAACTTCACCAGATATGACTACGAATATCTGGTGCAGTTCTTATTTTGAAGTTAATTTAGCATAAGCTGATCCAAGACAAGACTGGGACTTAAAATGACCTTTGCTTCCTCTTTTAATATAACATTTACTGAAGCACAAATAATCCCTATAGCTGTCTTGGGACTGGATTAAGAACTAAGCACCAGCTACTAAATTGTTAATACTTATCCCTGCAGTATCTGTATTGGTATCCAGAGGGTGGAACCTAAGGGATAAGCCTAGAGTTCTGAGCTAGCCTCTACACTACAGCACTAATAGTGCTGGTATAGCCATTTTAACTTTCATTTGAGCTTGTGATATGCATGGTGCTCTTTCTTCAGAGATTATTTGCTCTTTCTTCAGAGATTATTTGTACACAGCATCATTCTGTGAATAAACATTACTGCTTCCATTTCCATTTATAAATGTATTTGACTCATATTACTAAATATATTTCAGAGAAAACATGTATTTGATCAAAATCATTCTAATTCATCAATTTCCACAGCAGTCAATTACAAGATGTTTATCGTTTCCTAAACTCAAGCTTTCTGTTGAAAAAGATTTCCTTTTACAGTAAAGAGATGTTGCTGTAACAGTAACAGACTCTTCTCTCCTCTTCCAGGCTTACTCTGGGCTTCATGGTTAGCTGCGGTTTCTTGTCAATGTGGCTCAGCAACACTTCGGCTGCTGCCATGGTGATGCCAATTGTGGAGGCTGTAGCTCAGCAGATCACCCGAGCTGAAGCAGAAGCTGACATGCTGGAGATGTCCTGCTCCAATGGCTCCACCAACCTGGCACTGGAACTAGACGGTAGACATGCAGGGCAGGTTGTTTGCCCACTCTCACTCTGCAGCGTGCTAAGACATCTTTTAACATGAAGTTGAACGGCTAGGGAAGTAATAGCATCGTTATGCATTTTGTTGAGAGATGTCTCTTTGACTGCTTTGTATGAGCCTTCTCCCATTCACCAACCTGAATTCAAACTGACCAAGTGCAGAATACAGCAGGAGAAGTGGAGACAAGAGGGTGGTTTGCCCAGACTAGTAAAACTAAGTCTGGTAAGACATATGACTACAGAACATAAATGCACTGGAGGTTAAGTGTTTGCAAGAGAAAAGAGCATTTTCAGCTCTAGGGCAATGTTTGAAGAACAAATAAATCTAAACTACACAGATGAATTTTAATTTAGGAGATTCCTCATCATTAGAAGATTGAGACTCTGCAGTAACAAGAGTCATGTAGAAACTGTTTTGCACTTCAGATTTATTCATGTGATGATAAAAAGTTGCATGGAAAGAGACATGCTGATGGAGATGTTCCACTTTGGTACCCTTAAGCACTTATTTGTTTTTCCTGTCAATGTCTTACAGAAAATATAGGACAAAGTGAAAACAGTGACTGGAAAGAGAAGAGAAAACAAGTGAATGGGTAGGTTATTCATTTCCTAAATTCTCTTTTAAGAATTCTTCTAAGTACATTGATCAGACTGAAAGTAATGCCTCCTATTTATTTCCATGGAAACTACAACAGATACAAAGAGCACAGTAACACTGTTTGATAGAGCAAATTTTCAACTACTAAGAACTGTTTTTCAGTGTAGTCACTATTATTAGTATTTTCACCATGGATGAACAAAAGCCTGTATGCCAACATCAGCCTCTCATGTTGCAAGCTGACATAATGAAATAGGAGGTATTACTTTCAAGTAAGCCATCATAGAATATCTGTTTATTACAATTAATACCTTTGCTTTCCCAGGTATGACAACGATATGGGGAGCACTGTTTGTACAATTGAAAAGGAAAATGAAAAAGAAAAGGAACAGGTACTTAAATTGTTTATTTTAATTATTTATTTATTTATTTTTATGCTGCCAATATGTGCAAATTGGCTTTAACCCAAATCTCATTCCATCTTACATAGCGCTGCTATTGATTAAGTTAGTTTCATGTGAGCAAGATATATACGTGTAGTTACCCATATACGTTCAGTTGCTTATTTATTTATTTTGTTGGTGATTTTGTGCTGTGGATGTATTTTACGTAATTACAGTAAAGAGACTCTATATATCACTTGCTATATATAAAAGAAGTATAAAGTATATATAAATGAAGTTCCTGCATAAAAGAGTGAGACAGATCAGGCAAAAGACTTCAGGATTTGACTCTCCTTTCTGTCTCTTTGCATGAATAATTGTAGTAGAGTACTGTAGTAATAGCAAACCAAACCACATAGCATATGGCTATATTACCAGGAAATAATCACACTGTTCTGGGACATCTTTGAGTCCTATTTTTGTGCTTGATTATTATTATTATATTCTTACTAAGCAGAACCTACCACCTGCTGAAACAGGGAGAAAAAGCAGAGAGGACAAAAACAGTGGGATTTTCAAAGTGATGTGCTTATGTATTGCTTATTCTGCTACCATTGGAGGGTTGACAACAATCACAGGAACATCGACTAATTTGATTTTTGCTGAGCACTTCAATACGTAAGAGACTACATTAAATTATTTGTATTCTTCTTAATCCAGAATTTCAACTATTCTTTCCTGAGCTCTCACATGGCTCCCCTAAAATGCATTAGAAACTTTACCCTTTGATTTCACAGCACTTTATTCTATTACTTTCTTTTCATTATTTTTTGTTAAAGAGATTGCATGGTTGTATTTAACTTACCCTGGGAAAGCCTGTAAATGATCATCCAATATAGGCACAGAAAAGATGGCCATTCTTTGCTTGAGTGGTACTCTGATCTTTGAATAGCTGTATGCAAAAAAGATGAAGGCATTACCTTAACATGAGTATGAGAGACACTAACTAGGAAAGTTATTCATTTCTAAGTGGAGCAGGAGCTCAGTTCATGTCCTCTTGGCAAAACATATTAGGAGACTTTCAGGAGGCCATGCTCGGTGCATTGCTGAAATGAGGAATTTAGGTCAGTCAGTCAAAGAAAAAGGAAATGATTTCAAACCAATCAGAAACTGGGTATTCAATTGGACGCCTTGGTTTTAGATCACTATTTTTTTAACATTCCTTTTCTCAGTAAAACTTGGCAGATGCTTTGAAAAAACAGTAGGTCTTATTTGACTGCTTTATTTATTTTTAATTATTCCACTACTTATTGTCAGAAGAATTCCAACTCTAACATAGGGGAAAAAAGAAGGAAACAACAATCTTGTTATTAACCTCTGCCCGTTTTTTGTATTAAGGACAGTGAGACATTGAAAGACAAGGCACCGACAGGTTTTCTTCCAATCTGTGTTCTGTGAATGGATTAAATTTGGCTTCAGCGAACTTCTAAAGAGATCTGAAGTATGGTCTGTAAATCTGTCTGTGCTATGAGAAGCTTTGGTGCAGATAGCAACAAGAGAAACAATACGGAAATTGCCTGTTGGGGGAGAGGGGGAGAGGCAAATAAAAAGGTCAGACTGTGGCATTATAAGTCTTCAGACTTAAACTTTTAAACATACAGTCATTTCTGGTTCAAGCTGGCTTCGTACTCACCAGCCCAGCAGAATCCAGAATTGATTACTAGGGTTAAGAACTGTTCATGCTCATTTGCCCTGAGTTTTAGGGAACTTGACACAAACTGTCTTGCAGCTGTAATTTTTCCAGTTTGTCTTAACTGTTAACAACCTCTCCAAGAAAAAAATAAGCAGATTGTTGTTCTCTGACTGGGTCTTCATAATCTGCTAGGAATATAGGGTGTACATGGAGCACTGTGTGTAATCCAGTGTCATACCCCCCAGCTTTTTGTTTAATCTTTACACAACCACTGAGCCTAATCCTTAACTGAAGCTGTATCTACCATCTCACTGTGCAAATATTTTTTTCTATTTAACTGTCTTGCACCTCTCTCGTATGAGGTCTCAATTGTATTTATGTCCTGAATGAAGTGGGAATTGACCCATTAGTGTGACTTGCACACATTTGCAGTCCATTTTTATGCATCATAAGCATTATAAGGACAATAATTCATAAGCATCGTAAGGAGCATCATAAGGAAGACAATTTAGCAAGAGAGCTGTACACACCAAGGATAGCAATGAAGCCATGTTCCACAGGTCAGAAGCACACAGTGGCAATGTTGATGTCACCTCTCACTCATGTCACGGCTTTTGGGTGGATGTGCTTTTTTGAATAAGTATTTTCAAGGATGAAGTACAGGTAGAGTAAAATTTCATCAAAAATCTTTGATGAACAACTTGAGAGCTCAATGAGAATGGCAGTCACTGCCATCAAACCAGCTCAGTTCCGTAGTTTCACAAAAACAGGATCACGTATCTCACTGGTTTTATGGTTTTGTTGCTCTCTTTTGTATATGTTTTAACAACAAACATTAAAAATTAAAATATGATTTGTTATTTATGTAAATTAACTACAGAATATATATATTATGAAGGCTGCTCTGTATGATGTCAGCCCAGGACATCAGAGGTGGATGTTGGTGGTAGTTTCTACAGCAGTAGAAACTGAACCTTTTCACCGATATCCCATTACATGTTGTTGCTGTGTGACAGATGGCAGCAAAGGGGTAATTTGACAAAATGGTGTCTCACATGGAAGTGCACGTGAAGCAGAAGTGTGTCATTAAGCTCCTCCATGCAGAAAATATGGTACCCACTGATATTCACTGACACTTGCTGGTGGAGGCCAAACAGTAGCTGTGAGCGCAGTGAGGCGGTAGGTGGTGAATTTCAGCAGTGATGACAGCAACAGTGGGTTGCCTCCTTTGGTTCAGAATTTTACAAGTGCATCATGCAGATTTTTGTTCATGGTTAGTGAAAATACTCAGCTGATGTTGATGGCTGCTGAAAAAAGAGCGTTCTATGGCTGAGGATTTTCTCCATTAGTGTTATTATATTCTTTGTATCTGTTGCAGTTCTTTAATTGCGTACACAGAGACACAAAAAATTGACTATGATACTGAGAAGATGCCCATTAAACAGTTAAGCATTTGCCTGCTCATCACCTCCATAAGACTCCCAGACGCTTTTATTTGCCAGGGGAATGAGATAGATTGGACCTCATTGCTTTCTGAACAGATCTTTGGTTGTGCTTTGTCCCTTTTTCTGACTCCATATTTTAATGCTGTTTATTATTTTATCATTTTCCCTACTGGTGCTTTTCCTCTGGAGTTGTTCATGTTGCTCAAGTCTGTCAGTTATCCCATAGCAGCAGTTTTACCTCTCTTGTCTTGCTGTACAGACTTTCTCAAAGCTCTTTTACATGACCAAGATGTTTCTCCTGAGCTACAGGTAAAGGTGTGCAGCTGGACCATGTGAGAGTGGCACCAGGGATCCTAGAAGCAGAGAAAGAGGAAAACTGAGAGAAGGTTTTGGGGGGAAATAGTCACCAGAAAATATAGCATAATGGAGAAAACAGTGCTCTCTCCTCCTTGAAGAAGAGCAAATCCTACAATGAAATGACTTCAGTGTGTCTTTTCCATCCTTGCCTCAAGCAAGACCTGTAATCTAACTGTAACAGATAATCCAACCAGTGCTATATAATATATACTTTTTAAATTGATCTACCCCAGGAATATTTGCTTTCAAAATTATAATCAATAAATTGTATGTAATAGCTTAATGTCTTCTCAAGTTCCAGTTTCACTGTCAGCACTATCAACGATTGGAATTTAGAACACCCATCCCAAGAAGTGGGTAGGACTTTTACTTCAGTCTCAGCTGCCAGTTTAATTGCAATGTATGTAAACATAAAAATATAGATAAATATTATGAACTGAACAACATATGAGGTAACATTTGTAATAAGTATTACTTATTACATTATCCATTATAAGTATCACCTCAATGACTTCTGTGACCATCACAATTCTTTTTCATATGGCAAGGCATGAAATATAGAAGATTGGATAATAATTGGAAATAGTCATTGCAGGCTCCTTCTGGACATTGTTTTTTCCTTTTCATACAATCTTTGAACCAAGGACGAAGGCTAGAATTTTCTCACTTTTAGCAGAAAAGTCTCTCAGCAGAGCTGGAGGTGCTCAAAGATGGAGAAAACTGTTCAAAGAGTGACTTGGCCAACTAAAGCAGAATTCATTTAACTGGCCCTTTTGCCTTCCTGGCATCTATCTCTTTAAACAGTAAATGTATTTATTTCAGAAAACTTAAGCCCATTACTCTTTCTTTTTAAATACACTTGGCAGGGTGAGTTCTGGTTGTAAGATGCACATCTGTAAACAGTACATGATGGCCGCCTCATAGAGACAACACAATCTGAGAAACAATCCAACTGACAAATAAAGATTCTCACCTGTCCTGGAAAGTAGTAGAGATAAATTCATTTCTAATGAGATTTTAATCCCTTATGGAACCTTTAATAATAAATATCTCAGTGTTGTCTCTATTGCTCTCTTCTAAGTTCATTCAAATTTATTTGTTAATTCAAATATATTTGCTTGTGCTAAAAGTCTTCTTTCAGAGAACAATTTTTTTTCAAGTTCTGTTTCTTTGCAGTCCCAAAGACCCTTAATACTGTGACTGGCTCTTCCTTGCCTTCTCAACTCAGGTGAGACACACCTAGATCAGAGGAAGATGCACAGACCTGTTGCTGATAAGATGCTTAAATAACTGTGGCATAGCTGCAGGGTCAGTTCCTGTAGTAGTCATGATGATCAGGAACAGAATGGGAGGGTGAAGGAAGATGATACCAGAGGCCACCTCATTCTGAAGGCAGCTGCCAACCAAAAGAACTCTCTTGGAGCAGGGCTTTCTGGTACTTCTCACATGTCTATATTCCTTTGCCAAACTGAACTAAATGTAGTTTGGGTTTTTCTTTTTTGCTTTAATCCAGACGTTATCCAGGTTGCCAGTGCATCAATTTTGGATCTTGGTTTGTCTTTTCTATCCCCATCGCAGTTATTATTCTGCTGCTGTGCTGGGTCTGGCTCCAGTGGCTTTTCCTTGGATTTGAGTAAGTAAATGTTGCAGTCAATAAAGCTAAAGGTGTATGATATAAGTTATCTTGTACCAGTATCATATATTGTATCTAAGCTTAACTGGCTTATAGAAATATAACTCAGCAACAGTGTTCTTGCTTTTCTGATTAATACAGCTGAGTCTCTGGAGGAAACAAGAATTCTCTAAAATAAAGATCCTTGACTACTCAGCCCAGTATGAAAAGTCCATATTGCAAATTATATCTCTTCCCCTCAAGCACACACATCATCATTAAGTAGTGTATGCATGCAAAGCTAATGAATATGGAAATTATATGAATTTTAGTCTGGGACCTGAAGATGGTAAAGACATTCAGACATTGCTCTTATCTGGAATCAGGGATTGACATGAATACTTGAGCAATACCAGCTTTATAAGCTGGATGATTACAGTTCTGAATGTAAAGGAAAGAAGTTCCTTTTTTTCTAAGATGTATATGTATGGAATGTTTTTTCTTCCTTTTAAAGTTTGTGCTTTTAAGGTTTGATATAGGACTATTCCCTTCTGGCTGATTCTCCCACAGCTTCACTAATAGGTATGGTACAAGAGATGAAGACTGAGATTGCCTACTCTTAAGCAGACATAATGTTATCTCAAACCTACCGCTCCATATCTGAACATTTATGTATTCATTTTTCTTGACTGATTTGATAGTGTTCTTGTTAACACTGTGAGAATGAAAACCTAGCTTGTAGTAACTGTTCTTCTGATCAGTATTCCGGCTACTTATACATTGCTAACTTTTTCATCAAAAAGCAGAGTAGAACAAAATCATGGATGAATTTCATTTCATAGATAGGTTATGCACTTAATTGTTTCAATTAGTTCCCATGATTAAAGCTTCATCCTTCCTGTGTGCTGTATCTGAAATGTCCTAAACCCATTACAGGAGAAAACAAATGAGTTAGTCAATAGCAGGACACATTTAATTGCTGCCTCTTTCAATTTCCCAGTGGACTTTGTCTATTAATTCCAATATACTTAGTTTAGTATATGATTATTAAATGGGAGAAACTGCATTGTAAAGTGAAAAACTTATTTTATAAAGTGCTGTTACTAGCTGAAAAGAGAGAACATTTTTTCTTCTGTATACACTCGTAATTCTTCCTCTAATATTGTTGATTAACATTCCAGTTTTAAAAATATGTTCAAGTGCGGCAAGAAAAAAACAGCCAGAGAAGAGGCTTCAGCAAAGGTGATTCAGGATGAATACAAGAAGCTTGGACCAATGAGGTATGTCACACTATAAATTAGCAAACAAGAACAAGTAAATCCAAATATGATTTCAAGAAGATGTATAACATATTGTTTTTCTGCTATAGCTACCCAGAAATTGTTACATTTGTCCTGTTCATCTTAATGACCTTGCTGTGGTTTACCAGAGATCCTGGCTTCTTTCCAGGATGGTCTTCACTTTTCCCAAAGTAAGTCATCTTTTTAATACACTAACATGAGCAGCACCGTGTCTTAAACATGTAGCTTATTTTCTTGACAATATATTAAAAATAATGCTTTTCACATTCTGGAAAGATTCCAATTTTTAAAAAACCTTGGTAGTATATATGCAGAAGGTACAACTCCAGTGATTTCATAGATCTATGTGTGCAGCATCTGAAATGTCCCAAACACATTGCAAGATGAAACAAAATGTCTACTAAAAGTAATTATGCCCACCTCTTAGACTTGATCTGGTGATAGAGAAGGCATAATGACTGATGTTTTTGTTTCCTGTTTCCTCATCGAATCTACAGTTACAAGAACAATACCTTTGGATAGGGTTTTTTTATCTACTGCCATTACTGGCAGTCCAACTTCTGTGAGTACAGGCAAACATCCTCTGCTTTGATAGCTCTCTTGCTATTAATATAAATTTCTGTTTGTTCATATACAACTTGTGAAAAGTCACAGTTAAATCGTTGCCAAAAAGCAGGAGCTATTTGTGTGCTATTATGTTTCTTTTTTTTGTTTTGTTTTTCCCTCTGCTGCAGCTTGTTTACGCTGTCCCCTTCTCAGGATCTTTTAGATTTTTTCTTTTTTTCCACTAAGAAATTGTTTGGTCTTACATAAATCTGTAATGCTGTGATGCCTGTTATAGTTCTGGATGTCTTGCTGTAATTACTGTAATTTTGGTGCTGTCTTTCTTTTACAAAGGTCTGAATTTTGCTCTAGAGTAGTGGGAAGTAGTTGGGAGGAGCAGGACTTTGTGCTGTTTAGGACCTTACAGAGTCAGCATTTGTTACTCTGTCCAAGGCCAGAAATAGACTTGGATGGTAATTTTCCATTTTGTGTTTCTGTGTCTCCACTATGAATGACATATCACATGTGTCCATCATCCCTTTCCTCTTCAAGCGTTCTCCCATCATTCAGGTTCTCTCTCTTGTTACAAGGAATAATTGCAGCCCTTTGAAGATTTAAAATGAAGTGAAAAAAATATTTTTATGTGAAAACAGCATTAAGAAGTGCATAAAAGCTAAGATTGTTTTAAAATGATTTACTTTTTAGTAACAGGAACAGGTTTTCCCTCATCTCAACATCACGACAATAGAACTGATGATCAGCGTCCCATATGAATCATGGGGTTCTTAAAGGGTTTTTAGTGTTGACCTAATCAAGCAATCTGTCAGCTAGGCAATCAGGCTGGCTTTGCCTCCCTTTCTGCTTCACATTAACATTCAGTGCTCGTTGAGCACCATTTAGTGAAATTCTCCTGATACTGACAAACAGACCTTGTAAACAACCTCTCAGATTTGGGCTGTATGACTCAAATGGATTATTCCAGTCCAGAAATCGACACTTTCCCTATTTGAAGTTGTCTGTTTACCTCTGTCAAAGGATTCCGTTCACTGAAAGGGAAGAAATGGAACATCTATAAAATAAGTGTGGTTACTGCATGGGGATGTTACTTTGTGGATGCCTCTAATGTCTTCCTTGAGAAGGAATACAAGTACATGCCATGTTGCATAATCTTATATTTGTGTGAGGTAACCTGAGGAGAAACAAGACCTGTGTTAATCTATAACAAAACCTTTAAGAGGAAAAAAATAAATAAAGTATTTCTTACTATTCAGGCCTTCCCATTTCTAGATAGCTTAAAATTATCAATCATTTGCATTAATAGGCATCCAATCTGGAATTTATGGTTTTACTTTTCTGATCACCAGGCAGCTTCCCAGTTAGGATGCAAAGAGCCAGCACAGGTATAGTGATAGAGAGCCATCATGTTTCAACACAGCAAAAGAGGGGCAAACGACCTATATCAATGGATTGCACTCATCTCTGTTACGTCCAGGGGCTTCTACAGTGCATGAGCTGTGGCTTACATTTCTCATGTATTTGTTCACTAACCTTTGGATTTCAGTATAGTGACAAGTATGTGCAGAACTTTCTTAATTACATGCTAAAGAAAACAACTGTAACAAAATGTTTTCTTCCCTTACGTTTATTACAGTACTTATTTTCCACAGGATTTTATCCCAGTCTAGAGCCTGTCTCAGGGAAATTCTGTCACCTGCACAGATGAGCTTTGGCCTTATTATGAGATTGTTTATTAGACTGGAGGAACAAAGTTGCAATGTCAGAGCTAAAATACCCTCTGGGCCAATGGATGGGTCATAGGTAGTATTCACCACACTCCCAGGAACTTGAGCCAAACAGTACTGTCATCTCACCTGTTATAACATGCTGAAGGTCAGAAGCAGCTATATTGTTCTGTGTGTCAGGCCTGGTAGAGATTTATTTTATCAGAACATGAATTCCAAGAAAGCAACCAGGCTTGATTTCCAGGTGGAAAAATATAGGTTCCTCGTATTGTGGAGTTTACTGCTTTCTTTGAGTTTGGTCTTGTGGATAATCATTGCTGTTGCCAAAATAAACAAGACAAATTTACGCCTTGTTTTATGTCTGAATATAGCTTCCAGCCATCTGTTCTTTTCTTTCTCTGCTAGATTAAAATCTTCTGATAGGTACTTTCGGAGTATACTTACCTGGTTTAATTATATCATATTACGAGTTTTTTTTTGACAAACTACATGGAATGCTCTAAGTTTTGCTTTAAGAATCAAATTCACGCCAATCTAATCACTCATGTTCATGTTCTCAGCCCCTTCTGTTCATCCTCACAAGTTACTGAATACCCCTTTAAATTAAAGACACTGATTTCTTGGAACCCAGCAGAAAGGTTGATATTTAATGATGTTATCATCTCCATTTTTAAGGTCTAGTTTTTGAAACATCAGGCCTTTCTTATCCATACTTATGCTATATCAGCACTGAGTAGAGCTCATTTTTAAGAAGCATTGTTGGTCATACTAAGTCAGTGCATTTCTAACTTATGTAACATTTATAAATTAATTTTTCTCATGGAAATTTTGTAAGTCTATCAAAGACATTGCTGTGCTGCCCTGAGCCCCAGTTACCTCTCTTTGGAGGAAGGTAGCAGGATGATTTAATCTATGTTTATAATATTACAGAGGGAAGTGCAGGGTAAAAATACCTGTTTTCTCTCCATCTGTTGACAGCCAAGGGTCACACATCACTTCTGCTACAGCGGTTTCCAACCATGTCCTGGCTTAATTCCAGGCTGTGGGATACTGGCTTCAATTAGATGAATTTCGAGTTGGCCTTTGGCTAACACTTTACAAACCTCATCAGAAATAAAAATTTCAACTCTGGGCTGCACCTGATGCACACAAGTTGATCTTCCTTCACTCTTCCTCACATTAGTGCCTGAGGGTATATAAAGTTTTCCTACGGTTTCCTCTTTTCTTTTCTGCTAATACACGACCACTGCATACTTTTGCCAACAGTCCTTTCCTCTACAGTGGTATCAGTTAGAGTAACACAGAGTTTTCCCCAACCAGTTGATTTTTTTTACTTCCTTATTGGGCAATTAAATTTGCAGTTATACAAGCAGGTAAATGTTGTACATGCAGTTGCTTTACATCTTGGAAAAACTGGACCTTGAAAAATGCTTACCTGAAAATTCAGTTATCTTAGAAGAGCTGCTGTCTGCTGTCACATGTGTCTCCATAAAAAGTAAGACTGAAGGATAGGATATTGTGTTTGTGTCCCAGGCTTTCTGTGAACTGTATGGCATGAAGAATGATTAATTCTTGTGAGTAAACAAAACAGCACAAGGGGCAGACAAAGTCCTGCATGCAAGGAGAAACAACCCCATACATTAATATATGCTGGGAGATGCCTTGCTGGAAGATGGTTCAGCAGAAAAGGGCCTGGGGGTCCTGGTAGACACTTAAATGTGAGTCAGAAATGGACCCTTGCTGAGAAGGCCAATAGTACCTTGGGCTGCATTAGGCAAAATATTGTCAGCAGATTGAGAGAGGTGATCCTTGTCCTCTACTGGTGAGGCCACCCCTGGAACACTGTGTCCAATTCTGGGCCCCCTAGTAAAAGACAGACATACAGCTACTAGAGAGAGTCCATCAAAGGGCCACAAATACAGGGAAACTGAAGCAGTTTTTTTTTTGATGAAGATCTGAGAGAGCTGTGAAGGCTCCAGGGCATCTTATCAATGCATATATGTTTTGAGCAGCCTGATCTAGTGGTTGGTGACCCTGCCCATGACAGCAGGGTTGAAATTAGATGATCTTTGAGGTTCTTTTCACCCAAGGCCATTCTATGATACTATGATATGATCAGAAGGGCAAGTGCAAAGAGGATGGGGCCAGGCTTTTTCTAGTGATACTGACCAACAGGGGTAGAGACAATAGACACAAACTGAAACACAAAAGTGTATGGACATTAGAAAATGCTGTATACAGTGAGGATAAGTGAATAGTGGCATGGGTTGCCCAGAGATGTTGTGAAGTCTACTGACTTCAAAATGTACCTGGACATGGATCTCAGTACCCTGCTCTGGGTGTCCCTGTTTGAGAGGTGGCTGAAGCAGATGGACTCAGAGTTTCTTTCCCTCATCTCTTCTGTGGTTCATTGAGTAATGGAACTATGCAGAGGGAATACAGCTGCAGAGAAGAATGTGGCAGCGTGAATTGTTTCTGTCTAAATCCTGTTTTCTTCCATGACTCCAACCAAGGATGCCAGAAGAAGGTATTTTCTGCTTTTTAGCTCCAGTGTACCTGGACCTAGGCTAAAGGTGTCATATGAGCAGAACCCTCTGCCTTAAAGTACCATTACAAAATAATAAACTGTTTTTCTTAAAATAATCCTCAGTGCTAGCAGACAATAGAAAACAGGAGACAAAATGTATTAAAGAGCCACTTCACCTTTCTTGGCAGTTTCCGTTTGAGACAGTTTTATCTAAAGCTGTACTGGCTGTGATCTCATATCTCACAGAATCATAGAATGGCTTGGGTTGGAAGGCACCTCAACGATCATCCAGTTTCAACACCCCCTGCTGTGGGTGCCATCCACCAGCTCAGGCTGCCTAAAGCCTCATCCAGCCTGACCTTAAGTGCTTCCAGGTATGGGGCATCTACAACTTCTCTGGGCAGCCTTTGCTGGTGCCTTACCCCCCTATGAGTCAGTGTGCTATGCACATTAAGGTTTTGTGAATCTCTGTTGAACACTGTTGAAGCAAAAAGAACTATTAGATTATATGTTTGTAACCTGTAATAGGGGATGATCGTTCCTATTTAGTGAAAAGGCTGAAATCCTCTGGGAAGCTATGCTTATACCTATTACAGCTGCATGTGCAGCAAGGTACATGATATCAGGCTGAGAGGACAAATACATTTGTTCAGGAAAAATAATAATTTACAGAAAGTATATAAAAAATACAGACCTTAAAAAGTGTTGGATTTAATTTTCTTCAGCAAAATTATATTTTGTTGAATGACTGTCTTAACTAAATAAGATGGTATTTCTTGCCATCTATCAATTTGTAATAGAATCAGATGGATGTGCTAAAACAGCTCTAGATGTCAGCTCTTCACTTTGCCTGACCTTGTGGCTACTCTGTACAAGTTTGAAGGAAATTGGATCAACTTAAGAACTGGTGCAAAGAGTTTTCATGCACAGGAAATTATCAAAGTAAACATGGTGCTTGTGTCTATGACCCTAGAGGTGACAGACAAGGGAGGATGATAATAAAGCTCTGCTGTTTTTTCTTAGCTACAGAAGCATCATCCTTCATGGGTAGGCACAGTGCTCCAGGCCTATTGGACTGGATCTACTACAGAGCATATTAAAATCATTAAATTTATCATTGAACTATGAAAATGAGTTTAAACACCAGGTATTACTAAATATTTCCCTCCTCCAGCTTATTTTTCTGTATGACAAAATAATACACATTTCCTCAGGACACAAGCAGATTAATTTACAGGTCTGACATGATAATTCTGTGGACGTGGTGTGTTGACCTTGGCCTGCTTGCAGATACCCACCTGGCTGCTCTCTCTGTCCCCCTGCTAAACAAGAGAGAGGGAGAAAATGCTGTGGAAGAGCTCATGAGTGCAGATAATGACAAGGATGCCAGTTACTGCCATGAGTATAATAGACTCAACACAGGGAAAAATTATTTAATTTGCTACAAATTAAAACAGATTTGGATAATGGGAAACAAAGACATCTTAAAACAGCACCTTCACCCTTCCCTTTCCTAAGGCTCAAACTTACTCCTTCACCCCTGGCAACATTACTTCCCACTCTGAGTGGCATAGGGGGAGGGGGAATTGATGTTGATGTCTGAAAGAGCTCCTTTATGTTCATCTTTCCTCATACTTTTTTCTCTACTCCACCATGCTTTCCTCCATGGTCTGCAGGGAAACCTGTGCTGCAACACCTGCAGCACCTCCCCCTTTTCTGACCTCAATTTTCACAGGGCTGTATCTCACAACCTTTTTTTTCCCTTCACATCTCACTCTATGAGGTGCTTTACCCTTCCTTAAATCTACTTGCACAAAGTTGGCGCCATTTTGACAGCTGGGTCCATGCATCTGACATGGGGCAGCCCCACCCTCTCCTCAGAGAGACCCCTGCATGCCCACTGCCAGCACCTGGTCTCAAACACACAATATAACAGACTATTGTTCTGCCTATATCTACTTACACATCTTTTTCTTGTGTTACTCTTGTTAACTTAGATATAAAGGCTATGCTACGGATTCAACAACTGCCTTAGTGATTGGCCTCCTCTTCTTTATTATTCCAGCAAAAACATTGACTAAGACGTCGAATGGAGAAAACAGTTAAGTAAATTTCAATGTGGATTTTATTACAATAAGGTAACCATAAATGTAATTAATTGCATTATGTCAAAGAATGTTCATAAATGCTAATGTTAATGCAGAATAATGCCTTAAAGCATCTCTGTCCTAGAAGAAGCCCAAAGTAATGCTCAGGCAATGTGAGCATAAAGATCTGGTGCTGCATAGCAGCCTGCTGCCTACGCACCTCCAACTACAATAGAAACCAGTTTTCCATTGACTGCTTTGAGCTTTGAATAGGGCTACACTGGGCAGGGCTGTGTTTATTTCGAAAGTGTTATGCTTATTTTATGTACCCTGTAAAATTCCAAATGGAAAATGAATCAGTTCCTATTTTTATCCCCTTAAATGGAATTTACTTCCATTAATGTATGTTTCTGTCTTGTCTTCTTTATGCATTAAGTTCTAATACTGACATCAATGAAACCCAGAGAAAATAAGTCCAGACCCTAAATGGAAGAGAGTTTGCTCAGTAATCTGTCTGAACAGTACAATTTTATGGAATAAGTTAATCTTACTGTTACCCCATAGCTGTCTTACAGGCAGAAGTGCCAATGCTCTACTGTTGGAAACTGTTGTAATTGTCATTGTCAAGCTGAGATAGTTTAGAGCAGGTACCAGGAGGTATCTGTTTTTCCTCTCAAAGATTTTCTTCAAGTTATAATAATTAGAGTTTCCCAAGTATTCCTTTGGAGAAATTATACAAGATATTTTGCAAGATGTTTTTAAATGTTGGTGTTTTGTTGTTGTTGTTGTTGTTGTTTTTCTCTAGCTGCTTTTGGTTATACTCCACTGATTACTTGGAAGGAATTTCAGTCATGCATGCCCTGGGAAATTGCTATTCTTGTTGGTGGTGGGTTTGCATTGGCAGACGGCTGTGAGGTAATGCAATTTATAGATGGTACTGAGAAATTACCATGACCCACATCAGAAGGAATTCAGTCATGCCGTGGATTCAAGATTATAGGCTTATTTTAGCAAATTGTTCAGAAGTGATATTGAATAGGATAATTGTGAATATGCAAGATGTTCAGAAAGCAGAGTTATAAATAAAAATTATTCTTTGTCTTCAAATGCTACACACAGTGATGATTACTATTTATTATTTGCTCAAATTAAAGCCTGATGGCAGTAGGAGTTGTCCAGTTTCCTAAGGTGATTCCTATATGCAGCACTGCTGCCTATTCTGGTAAATCAAGCAGATTTCTGCCCAGGCTCTGGTCATGAAGCCCAGTGTGTGCACATTAGAAATCTTCTGAGTACATCTTTTGTAACATTCTCAAAAGTGTGAATATAAATAAATGGGAAGTAGTTTGATTATTTTCAGTACAACAGTGACGTAGAAAAACATACTTAAAAACATGTGGTATCAACATGGAAAATACTTCAGATTTTTTTCTCTCTTATCTACAAATACATCACAATTAATAGATGAGTAAATTCTTGTTATATATGTTTTAACTGTAATTCTGTTCACTGTTCTGTAAAACTAAGACTGTCACATTCCTTGTGCAGGTTTCAAAACTGTCTGCCTGGGTAGCAAATAAATTGACCCCTCTAGGATCATTACCCCTGTGGCTGGTTATCCTCATATCATGTCTTATTGTCACGTCAGTGACAGAAGTGGCCAGCAATCCTGCCACCATTACGATATTTTTGCCCATACTGTCTCCTTTGGTGAGTATAATAGAAGTTATTTTTAACCAGAATGTGCCTTATCATCCATGTAATAATATAGCTTCTCAAAGAATCAGTTTTTAAGAAGTCTCTATAAAATAGTTTGTTGTTTTTGTTTCTTTGCTTTGTTAAGTTGTTTTGTTTTGTTTTGTTGCTGTGTTTTGTTGGTGTGTTGAAGTATATACTGAGTAGGTTGTTGAGAATTCATTATAAGAGATGCTATAAATTCAGGAAAATGAAAATAAAAGTGTAACACTCAAAAATAGAAGCTGTTATTCCTATTTGAGAATAATGAAGACTTAAAAGACCAGCTCTGTCATTGTTAGTTCAGGATAGCATCTGTGACAGAAATGGCTAACACAACATTCAAGCTATCATCAAAGAGAGGAAAGGGCTAATAGATGTACTTTAGATGTACTCCTCATTTCTTCTCTCCTTTTCTCTTTTTTATCATCTTTATCATATCACCCAATTCATCCTCTTCAAAACTTACCGTGGTCATCTTGTAGTCTGTAACTTTGCCTCTTGGCCAGCCTAGACACATACTAATTCTCTTTCTCACTCACAGAAGAAAATTCAGTTATCTATCTCTTCACTGAATTCCTCCAACCCATTATATACCAATTCAGTATAATCGTCTTTCTTGTACTGTTTAATTTTTAGTGCTTAAGCTTTGCTCAAAATCTTTGCAAGAATCTTTCATCTTTGTGACTTAACTGCAATTAGAGAAAAATCACGCATGAATTTAGAGTTGCAGAATCACAGAACTTTAGGGGTTGGAAGGAGCCTCTGGAGATCATCTTGTCTAACCCCCCAATAAAAGTAGATTCCTTGCAGTAAGTTACACAGGAAAGTGTCCAGGTAAGTTTTTAATACCTCCAGAGAAGATGACCCCACAGCCTCTGTAGGCAGCCTGTGCCAGTGCTCTGTCATCCTCACAGTAAATAAGTTTTTTTCTCATGTTCAGTTGGAACACCCTGTGTTCCAGTTTGTACCCACTGCCTCTTGTCCTTTTGCTGGGGACCACAAAAAAGAGCCAGGCCTCATTTGTTTGACTCCTACTCTTTTGATATTTATAAACACTGATAAGATCCCCTTCTCTTCTCCAGGCTGAACAGTTTATCAACCTTTCCTCACAGGGAGATACTCCAGGCCCCTCATCTTTGTGCCTCTAGTTCATTAACTGTCCTGTGTTAGAAATACCTTTCTCATCTGAGGCATTCCCAGTTATAATCTTATAAAGGAATTACCAGAAAAGGTTATTTTTCACTACTTAATATGTCAGTTCACAGTTTGCTTGTGCTAATATAAGAAGTTTGTATTTATGTATTTCGTTTAGCAGTTGTGTCCACTGACAGCACTTCTCTGTCTTTTATTTTCCTTTCTGCAGGCCGAAGCCATTCACGTGAACCCACTTTTCATTTTGATACCTGCCACACTATGTACTTCCTTTGCATTTCTTCTTCCTGTAGCAAATCCTGCCAATGCCATTGTATTTTCATACGGCCATTTAACTGTAATGGACATGGTGAGTTTTAAGCAAGACACCCTTAAAGGTTCCGATAATCACTCTGCAACATTATTATCTGATTTTTACCATTTTAAAAACTTTCTTCACAGTCCTGACATGAGTCTTTTCTTTCTTTTTCCTCTCCTTTAGGTGAAAGCTGGTTTGGGTATTAACATCATCGGAGTTGCTGTAGTTATGCTTGCAATAATGACGTGGATAGTGCCTCTATTTGATCTCTATACTTATCCAAGTTGGGCACCAAACATTTCTTTTTCAAATAGCACTGGGCTGTAAAACAAACAAACAAACAAACAAAACAAACAATAACAAAAACAACAACAACAAAAGCTGCAAATTGGCTTGAACTGTTTTTGTTTCTTTTCTTTTCCACTGGCATGTGGTGAGTCAGTTAAAATGCTTTTTGTCACTACAACAATAGAGAACCATATTATTGTAAATGCTGTATTTCACAGACCAAAAGACCAATGACCTGGTCTGAGGGTATAATCAATCAGGAAGAGTGCTATACTTGTTAAATGTCACTGAGTTATATCTAGTTGGGGCTAGTCTGAATGTTTATAACTCCATGTTTTGAAAGAAACGCTGTCAGTTTGCCCCCATGCTCATGGTAGAGAAATAATGAGATACAGATTTTATTATTTCTTATATCTATCCTTACTGTTATCTTTGGTGACATTTGGGTATTGTCCAAGAACCTACTGGTTTTGTTTTCTACATTCAAATACTGTTTGAAAAGGTGTTGATCATAAACAAAAGATAAAATGATAACTTTGGGGGTTGAACTGGACATGTGGTTTACAGAACTGTCAAATGTGCAAAGAAATGGAGAAGAGCAGGGTAGCCACTAACAAAGCACTTTATCTGTTAAGCACCTTGAAGTCTGGAAGGAAAATACATACTTAAGCATATGTTTAAAATCTACCTCCTTCCAGGACGTCATTGAAGTGTGTAGTTGTACATGTTGTTTAGAATTTTCCTGGATAAACATGACTTGATAGATCTGAGTCAGTCTCTGTGAACGGAGCCTAAATTATCATTGCATTTCTCTGTTAAAAGTGGAGACATATCCTCTTGATGAATAAAAGCACAAGGTGGAGCGCTGCAAATGTAATGCTCAGTCCATCAAGCAAGACTGTAGCTCATTTTTTGCCCGGAGATAAGGTGGATCCCCTGTCCCTGGAGACATTCAGCGTTAAATTGGGCTGTGTCCTGAGCACTCTAATCAAGCCATAGATGTCTGTGTTGCAGGGGAGTTGGACTAGATGGCCTTTAAGGGTCCACAGCTCAAACAATACTGTGATTCCATGATCTTCATCAGGAGGTGCATGATCTCTACAGGGCAGGTGGTAGTTTAAGTCTACTTTAGTTTAAGTAGAGTGTATTAATTTTAGAAAAATGTGTAGTATACTCAGAAGAACATTGCAGTTCAAAGATGTCTTTGAATAATGATGTTTTATATTACTGTAATACATTTTTTACAGTAAGGACTGTGTCATTGTTTTTTTTCACCTCTTGGGTGAAAAACCCATGGCAATTCATAAAGGGTGTTTAGATAATAGCCTGAACCAAATCTCCATATCTCCATGTATTGATCCGAGTCCTTCCTTGGGGCACCTCAGTGACGGATATAAGCCTTAATCTGTCTTTTACAGATAATATAAATGATCAATTTTTACTACATTTATTTTTGATAGCGCATTTTTAGAACAGAGAGATCAGTTATGACATCTCTAAGGCCAGAATACTGTGCAAAGGATTATTTTTTCTATACTTTTCTTCCATTAGCTACTAGTTGCAGATTCACTGCAATAAATTATTAGAGTAAGGAAACACTTTTTCTTAATGGTAATAGTTCTATGTACTAATTACTATCTGTACGTGGCAACACACTTTGTCAACATGGCTGACACTGCAGTCTCTTTAGGATGGCTACTTTTTCCTTTTCCTTTTCCTTTTCCTTTTCCTTTTCCTTTTCCTTTTCCTTTTCCTTTTCCTTTTCCTTTTCCTTCTCCTTTTCCTTTTCCTTTTTTTTTTTTTTTTTTTTTGTATTCTTTATAGAATGCCTAGCAAAATACAGCTATGTCAGTGACTAGACCAATCAGGAATTACGACAACACAGATGTTAACTGATCCATTTGCAATAATGATTGTGGTTACAGACATGCAGTGCTTGGCTAAATGCAGCCTCTAACTCAGCAGGCACTAGAGGAGAATGTGTTTACAAATAACTAATCCAAGACAGAAGACTTCTTTTGTCTGTGCAGAAGGATGTGCAGCACAGAAACAAGGAGCTCTTGGTTTATGTAGACCCCTGATTCTGCAGACACAGAGAGGAGAACCAGCTGGGAGAGTGCCTTTACTTAAAGGTTCCAGTTGTATCATTAATTTCCTGATTACTCAAGAGCTGGAACAGTGCATCAGAATATTTCCAGTGGAAGGGACATCAGACAACCACCTCATCCAGCCTCTTGCCCAAAGCAAGACTAGCACTGAGTTCAGACCGTGCTTTTCTGTTCTTTTGGTGACTATTTTTTTTTTCTTTAAACAAAAGAACAAACATTCTGTATTCATCTTAGTGGAATATATTTAATTTCCTACTTTTTATTTGGGAAATATTATTTTCTATGTGAAAAAAAACTCTCTTATTTTTAATGAAACATGAAAATAGTGGAAAGTCCTCTCTGTGGCCTTACATTTACTACTCTTATTGAAAGTGATATTTTCAGTGTCCAGTGGTCTTCTCTGAAAATAACTGATGGTACTTTTATCCTGTGACAACTGTTACTCAGTGAGGGGAATTTTGTTAAGTGATTTTGAGCTGTCCCCAGTTTTATTAATGTTCACAGCACAGAACTGAAAGATGCAGCCTTAGCCTCAAATATGACGTTGAGGCTCACAGAGACCTTTGAATGCGCTGCACAGTGTAATCATACTTTGATGTCAGTATTTGCTCTTCGAGTTGAATATCTCTATGGATGAAAATAGTCATTTTAAACTATTTTCATAAACCTTGCAGAATATGTCAACTCTGTAAGTAAGTGACACAGTTATCAACATAAACTGAAGCTGGATAATTCTCAGCTGTTCCATTGCTGTACTACTTGGCTTATTCAGAGGACTACAGACAATATGCTAAGAAAGGCCCATGTGAGAATCTGAACTCCTACATAATGCAGATCACAGAATTTCCTCCAAACTAAGTCAGTTAGTTTTTCAGAATCATACGAAACACTGAAGTAGCTCAGTAAACAAGAAAATAAGATTTAAATTATTTAATGAATAACGCACTTTAAACACTATTTTCACTACAATTTTGTGCATGCAATGAATAATATGTGAAGAGAGAAGGAAGGGATTTGTAAAGAAAGTTAAATCTTTTCGTTGCACCATATGTGTTTATAATTTACCAAAATTAAATGCAGTGTTATACACAAACTGTCAGTGACCAGCATATTAGCTGTCACAATATGATAAACTAGTGACAAAAATGAAATGAACAAGCATTAAGTTTTTACATATTGTATGCTGTAGGCAGACCACTCATGAATAAATTAGTTGGCAGTAGTGGAAAGGTAGCGTTTCACTAGGATTTTTTTCTTGTTTTCCTAGAAGTGTAATGAAGGGGTAAGACAATCTTTGAGATGAGCTGTTATTGTTGATAACTTATTTTTCAACCTTTTAAGAATCTGTTTTAGTCAAAATTATTATCTCTGTAGTGCAGAGGTTAATACTGATAGAAATTTCTCACTGGAAAGTGTTGAGATGAAGGAATAATATATGCTCAGAGTGCTTGGCTGTCTGGGTACCCATTGGGTGGAATTGGCTCTGAGTGCAGGCACAGAACACCGTGATGGCTGCAAGCAGAAAAGAGGCTCTCTGTTAGTTGCTCTTAGAATCACTGCTTGGTCCAGAGTTTGTCAGTGTTGTGGCAAGTGGTACAAATTAATCTATAATTATGTTAAGCGTTGATTAATATATGATGACTATGTCAGCTATTTGTAAATTACTTTGCACATAATTATCATATTAAATTATGTATTTTTCTATGTCTTAGATTAGTCTAATTAGGCTACTGTATTAGTATGTAAGTAATATTTATGATTTACTATTTATTTATGGTTTCAGTCCTGCTAAATTAAATAGAGCCTTTGTTATGTGCTTCATTAGGGAAGTTGTGCCAGATCTCTGTTCTCCTTTTCTATAGGTGTGTTATATCTAATATAGTTTCACTTCACTTTTGGAAGATGTGTTTTTAGATCATCAGAAACCACATAACACATATACTTTGGAAAAAGCTTCTGCACTGTTGTTACAGTGCACATCGGTCAGATCAACCTTGCAGTGAAAATTCCCTTATGTACTTTTAAAAAGAAGTACCTGGGATTATTTACTGTAAGGGTCTTGCTAGTTTAAAAGCAAACAGCCTATAGCCTGAGGCCTGGCTGAGGAGCAAAGCAGCTCAGCAGCTCAGGAAAGGTGGAGTGAAAAAAACACCATATACCCTGGCTGCTTCTTTCAACTTTTTAATTAGGTGTAGATACCAGTTCTCATACTAATGACAACAATTTAAAGTTGTATCTTTTGTGAAGTTTCGCATGACCTAAAGGCTGCTTGCATGGTCAGTGATCCCTTACCCTTAGACAAACAGAAATCCCCTCCTGCTGCCCTCTCCCATCCCATGCTAGCAGCCTGCATTTGGGAGCTGGCTGCCTTACAGTAACACACTGCAGCCACAGAGCTTATTGGGGCCAGGGAAGTGCCTCAGTGGTCGGGTCTGCACAGATTTCACATTGCTGTGCCACTCTTGGTGATAAATAATTAAGTTATCAGCTTAGTTCTTTGTCTGTACTGAGTTAATTTGATGATCTCTGTTTTTAACAATTGCCAAACTCTTCATAAGTGTTATTCCTTAATACATTTGCCTTGTGTTCTAAGAAGCTGTGGTATGTTACTGTACTTTTGCTGTGTTCAATTACTGTATGTCATTTCTTTACAAGAATGATTCACTATTTTGAAAGAAATATTTCCCAAATGCTGAACAGTCCATCATGTGTTTAGTGATAAATTAACAGGATATGAAACTGCAGTGTGTTGTCTTGCAATAAAAGTGCCTGAGATTTCTTAAACCTTTTCTTGTTGTTGCTGTTGTTACAATATCTCAACATCTGATAAATATTGTGGAGAAGAGTACTTGATGAAGATAATTTAAACCTCTAAAAGAATTAGAAAATAAATTCTCCTTTCTGGTAAATTCCTCCAGCAGTTTCTAAATGCTTAGTGCCTCATTAAAAAATCAGAAAGCGACACACATACCTATGCAAAACAGCCCCTGGTTGCTGCAGTACTTGATTCAGTTCCCCATGAAGTCAGAGTGTATCAGTTTAGGTCAGGGTGAGGTGCAGACCAACCAGGATGGCTGGAAGAATTACTTCTAGCCATTTCATGTATTTATTCTTTGATGAATAGCCTCAGGTTCTGCCACATCCCTGAGACAGATGTGGAAACTTGGGACTAAAGTTCATGTGTTGCTGTTATAAGTTCTTAAAGCTCTTCAAAGCATGAGAATAAAATAGTTACCACATGAGGACTGAAGAACCAGCAAGCTAATACCCCAAAACCACCCAAAAGAAAGAACTGAGAAGAAGCATGTGCCCGGAATTCTGTTCTTAGGCATCGATCCAAGAGTGCTGTAGGGCATTTTTTGTGAAATCTGCTTCATTCACTTAGCGATTTCTGTCTCCAGTATCCTCTAACAAGACACGATGCATGAAAACTACTTTTGTGCCCCCTACTCAAATGCTGAGAGTTTTGAACCCACAGTTTTTTACATCCCAGAAGGGACCCAAAAGTTACCAGGCTATATGATGTATTTTCCTCCTGACAAACCCTGTGTAGGCAAGAAAGAAGTAATGAGCCCGAAAAGTATAGCTGTAAATCAGAACCATGGACAGCTGTGAGGGGAATGTCTGGGTCTGGCAGCTGGCATCAGATCACACTACTGCCTTTTCCTACTTATAACCCTTCAAGGAGTGGGGAGTGAACTTTGTTACTTGGGAGTTAACAGTTAATAAATCCTGCTATGGCAGAATTTTGGTCCCACACCCCAGAGAACAACAGGGGCATAGGGGCATTATGAACCAATCTGAGTAGATTCAGAGAATGATTTAGTATTTCTAGCACAAAGCAGGCAGGCAGATTCTAGTTTCCATTTGCCTTTGGATACATAAACACATTAAAAATAATAATAAGAAATGATTTAAAAAAATCAAGTCCAAAGTTTATATTTAAATAGAGAAGTTGGACTTCTAGGACACAAACTTCTTTATTGTAGGTGGCTTTTTAACATGTGATGCACTGGGATTTATCAGACTAAGAGGCTTGGCCTGGGCCCTGCACAGAGCGCTGCTGAGATGAATTGTGCTTCACCCTGAATATTATAATTCATACTATGTTATACCCATCTTCATCTGTGCACATCATGAGTGTAGCCAGCAAAGCAGACATAAAGAGGAAAGCTTATGTACTAAAGCTACATAATGTAAGCATTTCAAGCATGTGTAGCTAAGCCTCAAACATTTGATAGCTTTTAATATTTGACTCAGGAGAGGTAAACAGAATAAAAGTAGCTTGTCTATTATAGTACTTGCTTGAATGCCTAACAAATGGCAAAGGAATGTTCTACTCTCCTAGATAACCTCTCTGAACAACTGTCCTTTATCAGACACTGTTACTGAAAAGAAAAGAAAAAGAAATAAAGAAATAAAAGGAAGAAAAGAAAATAAGAAAAAAAAAAAAAGAAGAAGAAATGAGAAAGGAAAATGAAAAAAAGGAGCAGGTAAAAAGTAAAGGAAGGAATGCGGATAGACAGAGAAGAACGTAACCTACAGTTTGCAGTTCTGAGTCTCACCTTTCAAAACTGGTAATGATCCATGTACAAGATTGACAACTTTTGCTGACATCCTTCGTGTATTTGAAAAGTTCAGTTTGCATAATACAGGAAACTGTGTGCTGGCTTGTGCTTTCTTTAGATGCTATTTTAATGCATCAGAGGAGAAGGAAATGGGTAGGATAGATAGTTCCATAATTTTCTCTGTTCACACTGTGAAAGCGGATGGAGTTTTGCACCCATTAAGAACAATTCTTCAACTCTAGTAAGCCATTAACCCCTTCGTGTTTGCATGACACAATTTCTATGTAGCAGTTATAGAATTTGTGGCTTAAGCAATACCTCACTGACGGTGTTTTTATACAAAACTCTTGAAATTCTTCAGTGTGGAACACACTTCATGTAATCATAGATTATGAATAATGTATTTTGGTTAGAGTCAAACTTCTCAGTCCCTTCCTGCATCCACCTCAGTCTCAACCAGTGTTACACTTCCAGGGTGGTTTTACAGAGCACATGGATAAAACAGTTTGTATTATGCATAATGCAGACAAAATCAATAAAAGATACGTGAAGCTACTGTGAGTATGACAGTTCACTGCTTCTGCTACACAGCCATGTGCAGACTAAATCACAGGAAATCTAAACCTTCCCCTTTTCTTTAGGAGATGGAGATTCCCACCTGCTCTCTGAATCCCCATTCAGAGTGGCAAAACATGGGACAGCAGATTTCTATCCAGCTAAGCAAGCGTCTTGTCTATAAGTTCTATGTTACGATCAAAGGTAGCTACAGCTGGCCCCTAGCCCAGCCTCTCCCAAGGACTTTAACTTGCTCTGTCACCTGGAAGCACAGTTCTTGAAAGAAATCTGGAAGCAATCTTCTGATAGTGGATACCACTACTGGCAGTCTATAGTCCAAGGGTATGTCCTCAACTAGATTCAGCTGCTTCAGCAGTTTCCAGAGCTAATCTCCCCTAGGTACATCTTGCTTCTTCTTCCTCATTCACATGACAAATGCAAAGCTACCTCTGATTATAAACCAAGGAGACAAGGAGATAGTGTTAACTCAAATGTAAAAAAATATTGAAAGAAAACAGTGGTAATAATTATTGCTATCTGTTGCATTATGTAGGTACTCAGCATAATTAGAAAGGTGCTTTAGGTTAGCAAAGCAAGTGAAAATAAAAACCTTTTGAGAAACTGGTGGCATACAACATTAATGGAGGATGTGAACTAGTTAGCAGTGGATCAGAGCTACAGGAAATCCCACTCATTTTACTCTTAAGAATGGTTAAGCCCTTTCAGTGTTGCGAGCCATATCCTGCAGAAATCCATTTGTAAATAAAATACATGCACTTTTCCTACATAAATAAAATCACATCACTTGATTATGGTTTCAAATTATATAGAACTTTTTCCTAAGAAATGTGCTCCCCTAAGATAAAACTCAGCATCGCAGCAGGACTGCATAATTCATTGCCAACATTATATTGCTTTCTTTCTTAATTGTGAAAATAGCTACAGATTTATTAGAATGAGGAACTGGTTTGGTTTGGTTGTTTGTTTTTCATATTTTGTTTTTTTTTTCCCTCTGGCTACTAAGCCTTCAAAGGACAGAAACTGACGATTTTGCAGCTATTTATTACTTCAAATGTAAAAGGGAAATATTGCTTTGTAATTTTGATTATAGCTGAGACAGTATTGAAACCACGTTAGCAATACTCTTAAATGCAAAAAGTACCGTAAAATAATTATATGGTTCGAATTTGGTTAACGTTTTAGTATTTGCAGGTGATAATGCCACTGCTAAGCTCAGGAGGAACCACTCCACCTAGAGATTAATGAGAAAGGAGATCTGACTTCAGCTAAGTTCATCTACAGAATCACTGATCAAAGTACAGTTATGAGAAGTTGTGTAATACAGATTCTATTTCCTGATATGTAATACAGATCTTCCTCACAGAAAGTAGACACATCTCAGCTAATCCCTGAGGACATGGTGGCCAACTGATCATTGCTCTCTGTACAGGTAGCTTTTTTGTCTCCTTTAGATACATAAAGCTGACGTTTTGTCCCTTATTCAAAATTTTGCTACTTTTTAGTCTAACTAAGCCGTATCCATGTCTTTATGGACATAATGTCAATGGCCAGTCACGGGTAGAGAAAATTTATACAGCACACTGTAGGTGAGTCTGATTGTCCATGCTACTAACTAACTCCATTATCTGTGTATGGTGGCAGTAGCATTTTTTGAAATTCAGTAGTCTGAAGCATCTGGGAAAACTGCCATAAACATGCGAGTAAATCCATGTACGTTTAAAGCAAAGTGTGGGTACATATCTGGTTGAGAAAATCTCTCAGCAGGATGTCTGAATGGAGGGTTTTTCAACAGTTGGCCATTCTGCATTGATAAAATCACCTTAGGAAATTTTGTCTGGTTTTTGTTGGTAGTGAGATTTATTTTTTTTTTTTAACCCTACAGTAAACATTTTCTAAACATTTTACCTTTTTTTTTGTCAAATCACACCCCATGGGGGTGCCCACAGATATGGATGTAGATCCACCATAGACCAAACAACATAGGCTAATGTAGCAGGTGAGCCTGGCTAAGGCCCCAGCAATTCTGTTTGCAATGCAATAATTTCTTTAGACCTCAAAATGACAAAATGAAGACTTTCTTTCTTTCCTTATTCTTTTTTGAGAAATATCTCAGTCTGTTTCTGATCCAAAGACACTGACTTTAAACTTGCTGCCCAGTTAAGAGGCAGTTAAGAAAGTCCTCATCTTTTCAGTTGTTCAGCTGGATTTGCTTTGCTAAATCAGGTACTCTGCATTTACCTTAACTAAATCAATCATTCATTCTTTCTTTCTTTCTTTCTTTCTTTTTTTTTTTTTTTTTTCAATTGTTGATCATTTATCAAGTGAATTCTAAACCTGTCCCCAGTGAGATCTCAACCCATAGGACATTACTGTTATTGTCGGATTTTATTATAGCATTTCCTTACACATGAATTAAATCAGATAATAAATAAATCTACTGGAATCAAGTTAATCCAAGGTAATTTACTGGATATATGCTGCCAAATTTATAGCAAGTAGTCACTGCTTTTGAGTGCAGACTGCATGGAGATGCATGCCCACACTTTTCTTGTATGTCATAGCTCCCTAATTTTTGTGGAGGATTTATTGGAACCAAAGCCTTTCCAAAACCAAGATATATTCTTTTATTGCTTCTCAACCTCTCAAAGCCACTGAGTCTTCACAGATAGAAATTTACTTCTTTGACATGGCTTGCTCTTGACAAATTAGCGCTGTCTGTTTCTTATCAAGTTATTAACTTCTAAATACTTAACACTGATTATTTAATTATATGTTTTGGTAGCTTTGTGGACATAAAAGTGAATTTGACATATTAGACTGATATTTCTTTAATTCTGATAGACTTCATCAACTTCTATAAGGTCTCACAAACAGGTGATGATTATTCAGAAATTGTTTCACATAAATTCTGTAAATACTTGAAAGGGCAAATTTAATCAATTGTCACGGATCTGAGCACACCTTATCTATCTAAATATAATTTCAATCATTCTTTAATCCTAAATAATTTCAGTCCATTTAGCATCAGGTCACAATTGGCCTTTTGCGTTGAAATTAAAACAAAACTAAAATGACCAGAAATTTCATCTTCCCAGTGTCATCACTAATTTCTCCTCTTTCCATGTGATTATGTCCCATGCTTTCTTTAGATTCCTTCCAGTGCCTAAAACAATTTTTTTGTCTTATGTTCTTTACTACTTGCAATACATTTTGAATATTGGCTGGGAAATATTTGGAGTAGGCAGGTGCCAGTAAGCAGGTAGCTAAAAGTGAGTAGTCCAAGCCCGTGGCTTCTGCTTACCTTGGTGGCTCTGTGCATGTCAGGCAGAAGAATTGTGGAGCTATCAGTGACCTAAACTCCTAGACCTTGACAGTGCAAAAAACAAGGGAGTCCAAAGCCTTAAGGAAACAATGAGGATGCATCTAGGTCCCATGAAGGAGCTTCACGTGCAGACAGCTGTGAAATGGATGTGATTTGTCACCAATTTTTCAAAGGAAAAGGGATGTACTTTAGCTCAGTTTAGGGGCTATTCTATACCATATGACATTATGCAAAAAAAAAAAAAAAAAGACACTTGAAAAATGGTGGGGAGCTGGCCAAGAAAGCAGCTGCTGATCAGGGACTGGCTGAGCATTGGTCAACATGTTGTGAGCAATTGCTTCTGCATCACTTCTTCATTACTATTATCTTATTTCCCCTTCCTTTTCTACCTTAGTAAATAGATTTTATCTCAGCCCTCCAGTTCTAGTTGGTGTTGGGTTTGTTTTTGTTTCCTCCCCCCCCCCCCCCCCCCTTTCTATTCCCTGTCCCTCCCCATTGGGAATGGGGGGTGAATGAACAACTGTGTGGTGCTAAGCTGCCTGCCAGTTTAAACCACAAGAACTTCAAAGTCATATAGAAGCAGGAGAGCAGCAATTTTGTTTATTTTATTTTTGAGGAATTGCAACATTTATCCATGCTTTGCTGGGTTGTGGAACCCTGATGAAGTGCCACCAATAAGCAAGCAATGGCATCTGAATAATTTAAGGGAACATTTACAGCATTATAATGACCATTAACCCATCAGAAGAGTAAAGGTCAGTAAATCTATTAGGATTCTTGTGCTTTGCCTTGCTGATATTTCCAATTCTGTTAGTTCATTTCCTTCTTATTTTTAAGAAAGGTTATACAATTTGACCTGGAAATGATTAGTGGCTTATACCTTTAATTGTACTGCAAGCAGCAGTTATAAACACACAAGAAAGATCAGACTACATAAACACTGACAAACTTTTTTAGTTCAGTTTTGATTAGCATTTCCTCAGATAATCACAGTCCAGTAGGCTATGCAACATCACACAATCAGCTATAACTGTATTCACATCAGAAATTGTTTAACAAGTTTGTGACCCATTAATAAATTAAATTCATTTAACAACATGGCACTCATCGCCCAACTTTCAATGAAAGCATTCAGTTGCAGAAGTTCAGTGTACTGGCTAAAATGTAAACGGCACGGGCATCCCTTCACTGTATTGATACTGTCTCATGCCAATAACAAGCTCAGCCTTCCTGTGTCATTTGTTTTCAGTCTGTATAAATGCCATTGAAGATAACAGGAAAAAAAACAAAAACAACACACATTCTTCTTTGAAGATTGCTGACATTGAAAATAAATTGCTCCATATTATTAGGATTAGAATTAATATTTATGTTGGATCAAGGACAAAAGTCAAAGAAAAATGAGATTTATGAACCTTGTAATAAAATACATGGTATGCTGAAACTTTCTCAGTATCTTCTTGTTAAATCTGTATGCAAAATAAAAATTCTTCCTTGTTTGGGTAATACAGTGTGGAACATCGCATCACTGTCCAGCTTTAAGAGCATCCAACTTCAGGGTGGAATGTAGAAGCTTTTCAGAAGTACACCATAGATGAACAAAACCTGAAATCTCCTTTTAGCACCTAAAACAAGAAATGTTTTTTCTTCTCTGCTGGCTGCCTTTCCTAGCTAGTTCATTTTGCAACCTATTTTTATTTTCTTCATAAAAACAAACCTGTCCTCTGTATTATCTCACTTCCTTTATTTTAAAGGCATTGTTCATACACATGCACAAAGAAGGAAACAATTGTCCAGACATCCCTCTGGAGCCTGGTTTGGCATATGACCCATCTTGCACAAATGTCTGCAAGACTGGAGTGCTACATTATACGCAATTGCCATACAGTCTGTAATTGCCGATTTCCAATATTCCTATTAGCAGCTAATTTGGTCATCACTACTTTTCTATTCATGTGACCCCCAGCCATGCCAGCTGGTATCAGGACAAACCCCCGTACACAGAATTGCCAGCAAGTGGAGATCAAAAAAGAGTTTTCACTTACTGAAGACACTGTTTTCCTGAAACAGCTCCTGAAGACATGGTGCCACATGAAATAGGTCATTGTGAAAACAATCATCCAAAAAGATCTCAGAAGTGACCAACTAAGACTTCTGTAAATAAACGCAGTTTATCTGCAGAATCCAGTTTAAACGAATAGTTGCATTTTGTAGAGAAACAGTGACTTTGTGCACCAGGAAGGTGACTTATGGAATTTAAGGCCAAAAAGTAAATATGTCTTGCCTGCCTTCACAGATTTTGGAGATAGGAATTTATCCTTTAGTGCGCTTAATGCTTGTTAACCTTATCAATCATGAGAAAGGTGTGGCTCTTCCATTGTTCTGTTGAGATAAAGGAAGATATTCTAAATCATGAGTTTTGCAGGACATAAATTCAAAAGCTGCAAGGAGATGCATTTTTATTGTTATTCTAGTCATTTGGATTGAAGCTGGAGGAGCAAAATATTCTTTTGCTAAAAAAAATAAAAGATAGTTGGGGGAGGAAAAGCAACTGCTGGCATTTGCGGTAAGTAAATGACAGATATGAAACTCTAATAATATGTTCATAACAAGGTGAAAGAATTAAACATGTATTCACACACAGAATCTCCAGGAATCCTAATTTGACAAGATGTGGCTACATTTCAGCAAGAACAGCAAGGAAAAATTGACATCTCAGAAATGCACATTAGCCCTCCATTTTATCCTGTTCTCTTTATCAAATACAGATTCAAAAGAAGTGAATTATTATTTATCATGATGTTAAGCTGCAAACAATTCTGTAGCACTGAGAAAAAAAGGAAAAAAAGCTGGAAAGAAAAGGAATATTCTAGGTGTATCTTCAACACATACTGGTAAAATAATGAGGTGTTTGAATCAGCTGCATATAGGTGTCTTTTAGAAGCAGCAGGTTCATATTTGCTGCATGGCTTTTCAAAATGCTTATCACTGAATTATTCCAGTATGCTGGTGGGTACTATGGCTTGAAACCAGGGCATCATGTCCTTAAAATTAAGCCATGTGTAAGTGCTTTACTGGACAGCTGCCAATGATACCAGACAAGATAAAGTCTATTCAGCTTTCAGTGCTGCAGTTGTACCATTGAAGTTTACAGATAACATAAATTAGACATACCCAAAAGTAACTTAATGTATTCATTGTATTTGAGAACCTATCCAAGTGTTTTCCTCACAATTTATAATGAATAGATTTACTTTGAAGAGTGTGATATTTGTTCTTTTAAAATTCACCTGTTCTGTAGGAGAGCCAAATGCCAGACAGGATGAATGCTTTAAAAAAAAGCCACCTGACAGGTAACTGTAAAATGGTATGTTCTCTTTCGGTAGTATCGGTAACATTTACATCTCCAAGACTGTGTCACTCAGTTGTTTTCCCTTTCCACACAGTCACAGAGACTGCAGCTACATAAGTATGGGGGAAAATGAGTCAATACATTTTCAAAACTTATCTAAAAAAATGTAAAATGATGCCCAGAGGCACTTGTTCTCCTGTTTTCCCATTTCTTTCATTCCCTGTCTCTCATGTGTGTTTTGATATTGCTTCTGTTCTTGGCCAGCCTCTGGGCTGCTTGCACAAATATTACAAATAATATACTTAATAATAAAACAATAACACCCCACCCTGAATTAATATTTAAATATTTAATTATCTGGAGCTAGAGGCCAATATGCCCTGCTGAGTGTTTCTCTCCCTCCACCCACTACATTTCATAGTAGGAATTCAGGAAAGCAATTTGAAATAAACAGGGGAATTCATATAAAATCATGGAATAACCCCCAAAGGGGTATTCTTGCAGATTCAATTTGGAGGCGACAGTGCCACTTTTTTCAGCTGGATTTCAAAGAGAAACAAGTGGATCTTGCACATGCACATTACATTTTATGAATTTCAAAGTCCAGATTGCTTTTCCATTAGAAAACTCTAAAAAGTGGCTAATGTTTGCCAAGGAGCATTTTCCACATGATTTCATAAATACTGACGATATTTTTTAAAGAAAAAATCAATATGCATGGGAATCAACTATTGGGAGCTCTTCTCCAGGCTCTGTTGGATGTTGGTCACAAGTGATGCCCTCAGTGGAGCACTCCTCCTGCTTCCAGGCTCCCACAGGCACCTCACGTAGCCTCAGAGATGACAGCACTCAGCTTCAGCTCCGTATACCTCCTCAGCCTGCAAAGCCATTCATGATTTTCTGCTCATCCACCTCTCCACATTCCCGGCATAGCAGCACTGTGGCTCTTTTTTTGTTTCCCTTCTTTTCTTCTCTCCGCACATTTTCAGAGCAGAGCTGGACAGACCCTCTTCTCTGCCCTAATCACAGCCCTACAAGGCCTGAGCTTCCTCCTGAGCTTCCTCCTGCAGCCCTCAGCAGCAAGGAGCATTATCTCTGAGCTGCAATACATTCAATGCAGTGAAAGATCACACATTTGAGTGCATGCTTAGATAACCATGGTGTGGCCCTCCTTAACAGTTACTGTTGTGGTGTCGCCAGAGCCCTACCTGAGCTTTCAATCACAAAGAAATTATTTGAGAACATCCCATCCATATGAAAATAAGTATTATCCCTGCCACGCAGCAAGGAACCATGCTGTCTGCAATATACCAGTCAGTTGAACCATCTATTCCATTGCAAAGTAAAACTGCCAGAAGGCAGCTTTATTTCATCTAATTTATCTTTTTTTCGTGTCTTTGTGCAAAATTATATAGACAGACTACAGGCATGCCGTTGGATTCAGCTGAGTTGAATAAGAATAGTTTTGTGGTTGCTTTTCAGCGCTGGCCCCTTCTTTACATGTACAAGGTAAATACTTGCCCTTGAAAGCCATGGTTGCTGTTCAAAGGAAATCAAAATGTGAAGTTCATCAATCAAAATTACAGGCTGAAGTAGGAGCTGGTATCAAAACTGAGTGAAAATTTTTTCTGCTCTTAATTCTTCTCACTACATTCCAGCCAGCCACAGTGTAGGTGTTACAACTAATTCACTAGCCTGGTGAATTAGAAAGCATTTCAGAAAGGTGGAGAGGGAAAGTTCCCCAGAAGGTTCATTTTATTTTGCAGCTTCAGCTTTCTGAAATGGCTCCATCCAGAGGGAAGGGGGAGAGACTGGCAAAAGGATGGTTCAGCTTATCTAGCAGCAAGATGGCTGAAGGTTTAGCCTGCTTCAAAATAGTGCACCAAGTTGTTTATTTCAAAAAACCACAAAACATCAGCCCATTAAACTTGGTGGCAAATGTCATGGACCCAAAGTTTCCCTCTAGGACGAGCAGGTTGCAGAGGTTGTGCAGACAATGACCCATCGGTACTGACGGTCATGGCTGTGGTCTGGGAGCAAGTATGAGTAGCCTGATAGCTACTGGTTATTAACTTCTCCTTTTTTGGCTATAAATACTCTCCTGGCAATTCTACAGTGATACAGAGCTTATCACTCAGTTTTTATGCTTCCCTTTCAGCAATTCCTTTAGGGCATTTTGCAGTTTAAGACAGATAGGAGAAGTAACTGTCAGTCAGTAAAGTATGGCAATTTCCAAAGAGCCTGGGCTCCTGAAGTGATCATTGTCACCTGGTTCAAATTACAAAGATCTTCAGGCTGTGCAAGGCTATGAAGAAAAAAAAAAACAACCCTAGGATATTTTCTATTTTGCTCAGTAAGAGAAAATTTCTCCCTATAGGTCAACTTAAAAAGAAAAAACATAGACCACTCATGAATTTTGTTCACATGAGCAAGATATCAAAATTGTAAGTATTGCCATTAGTTTTTGTGATCTGGTCACTGTCACCGTGGAGAGAAAACACAGACCATGTACATCCTCGCACAGCTCTTGTGGTCCAAACTTGTTCTGAACATTTCCATCAGTTTTGAAAGCAACATGAAAGCAACTCAACAAAATGAAGGCATTCATCCTAACTCACATATATTTTCTCAGAAATAACTTTTCAACCCATAATGAGCCTACTCAAAGGCACTAATAGAAACAAACAAAAAAAAAAGTTGAAAGAACTTTTGATTCAGTCATCTGACTTCATTGTACTTCTCTAATATTCACCCTGCAATTTTTTATTCAAATATACTCATAAATTACATACCTGTCAGCTGAAAAACTCCTAATGAGTGGAAGTGACACAAAGAGAGAAAGTCTGAGATTAGCTGACCAGTTCTTTTCTCCACAGAACTCAGAGCCCTAATTTTAAGTCATTTCATATTAAATTGCTTTTCTTTCACCAATTATTTTTAGTCTCAGCCCTTTCAGATTGACATACATGGATATAGAACAAGGCAGGTGCATGAACTCCCTCCTTTTCATTTCTCAGTGCTTCATCTGAGTATTTGCCAGTGGAGGAAGCAACAGCCAACAATGAGATTTCAGTGAAGGATTTTGCAGTATTTCTTTGGAAAGATATTTGTGTGATTAATAACGGTTGTTGGAAGTACAGGATATGATTCAGCCTCCGTGTCCTGAAGACTGGCTCTGTGAAAAGAAGAGAAACTCATCATACGAGAGGAGAAAAAGTATTTATGAAAAATTATTAGAAATGATTTCAAGTAATCTCCTTGCTGTCTTGCTTGGCTACGTGATTGCTACAGCCATGGTGTAAGGGAAATTGGCCTGATTTGGACTTAAAAATATGAACTGATACCTCAAAACAAGTCTCCTGAGCTGGTCACTTCTGCTTCTCATACACCAGACAATTTAACTGATCTGTGAAAAGTATAATTGCTCTAAATGCAACGTGCCTGGCATAAAAAGAAAGACAAAACCTCACTGAATAAGTGTGAAAAAGGGTACAAATGCAGACCTAATAATAAAAAAAAGAACAACACCACCTCACCAACAACAAAATAGAGATGCTGTCTTTCAATTATCTTGGATCAATAAGTGAGTCGGACTATACACTACAAAATAGGTATTCCTGGGCATTCTGTGATACAGCAATTTGTGCTTGCTTTTCCTTTGGTAATAGGTCTTATCTGGTGAAAAGTAGGGATGAACATATTCAATTAGCCTCCTGAAATATAGTGTCATTGTTTCTTTCTCCTACCTTTTTATCCATGGACATTTTCCCAGTCATTTTTAGTTACTGCCTCCTGTGTGCTTGTGTAGCAGACATGCTGACTCCTTAATTAAAATTGCATGCCAGGAAGTAAGCAACTGCCAGCTGAATGCTTGCCTCCTACTGTTGCATTCTGTCAGTTCGGGGATGGTTTTCTTTCTCTTCTCCCCTTTTTATTTTTTCAAGGAAATGTCATTTGCTGTTTCTGAAAGTAAATCTTGGAAACTAAGGAAAATGCACTTAATCTGGTTACAAAATCTAGACAGTGATTTCGATGACATGATTTTTTATGATTTTTTTTTAATTATTATTTAAGAAAAATTTAAAAAAGGAAAAGCATGACCTCATGAATAACCCCAAACTCACACCAATTAATTTGGGATAATAATAATAACAATAATAATAAAAAACTCTGAGGACAATCTAGGATGGCTTATGTTACAAATTAGTAACTGAGTGGGAACATACATACCTGTGCAACACTCCTGGACATAAGTAGGAGTCTCTCACTTGCAATATGGGAGAAGAGATACAGGGCAGCTGATCCCCAAGAGCACATGGATGCAGAGAACATGTCCTCACAAAGCAAGCAGCCTTGCATGCTAGCAACATCTCTGTAGACTGCTGGCAAAGTGACAGTGGCTCAGAGGCAGACAGGAGGTTGGGTGCCCTGTGCTTGTAATCTTTTGGAGGCTGATGCTTCAAAGTGCTGCACATGGAGCTTCATCTAGGAGGCTTCCCTTTGAAAAAAACATCAAACAACCTTTGCCCTGAAGAAAAGATGGGGTGGAGATTTAGAAGTCATTTCTAGAGTAGGAATCACAAAATCACAGAATTGCAGGGATTGGAAGGGATCTCTGGAGATCATCTCGTCCAACCCTCTGCTAAAGCAGGTTCCCTACAGCAGGTCACACAGGAAAGCATTCAGGTGGTTTTTTAGTATCTCTGGAGAAGGAGACCCCACAACTTCTGTGCACAGCCTGTGCCAGTGCTCTGTCATCCTCACAATAAAGTTGTTTTATCTCGTTCAGTTGGAATATCCTGTGTGCAAGTTTGTACCCACTACCCTTTGTCCTATCCCTGGGCACTACTGAAAAGACCTTGGCCCCATCCACTTGACTTCTATCCTTCAGATATTTATAAACATGATAAGATCCCCTCTCAACTGCAGGCTGAGCAGCCCCATGTCTCCCAAAGGGAGATGTTCCAATCCCCTCATCATCTTTGCGGCCTTCTGCTGGACTTCCTCTAGAACTTCCCTGTCTTTCTTGAACTGAGGAACCCAGAACTGCACCCAGCACTCCAAATGTGACCTTACCAGGGCAGAGTGGGAGGATGGCCTCCCTCCACCTGCTGGCCACGCTCTTTTTTAACGCACCCCAGGATACCATTGGAAGATGGAAGACACAATTATTAGAGCCAGAATTAGGCTCCTCAAGGCCTTGGATAGAGGCCAAGATATACCCTTATCTGTTCATACCACAATTTGTTGATTTTCACCATTGCTTCCCATGATGTCACACTCAGGTAGTTGCACTTGTTATTTATAGAAGAAACCTCTGAAAGAAAGGCAAATAAAAGATGTTTGGTCTTCTCTTTCTAGTTCCACCTTATTCCTCATCACATGAATGTATACTCACTGTCCCAAAACGTTCCAGGTAAGTACAGGGTTCTGAAAAGGGATTGTTTGTTAGCCCTGATGATCTATTTCCTGTTGGCTGCCTGGGAGTCTGAAAATTCATCTTCCGTTCCAGGACAGACCAAGATCCAGTGTACAAACCAGAGTGCTTAAGCACTTCCACTCCTTAGCTCCCACTATTTCTTCAGGATCACTGTGCTGCTTTAAGAAGAAATCGTGTCATCAGCACAGCAAAAATAAGCATCTGCTTCACAGTGCCTTTGCAACAGCTTGTACAATTCAGCATTGACAATCATTATTGAACACCACTGATGTTGAAAATAATGAGAACTGCCAACTTGGAGGTAACTTCTGATCTACCAGCCCCCAAGAACAGAGCTCCTGAACAGCCAGAGGCCTCAACAGTTTGTTGTTCACATGCATGCTGTGCTGCACAGCTTCCAGGAAAAGACAACAGCTTAGCAGCTGTGATGACTGGCTATTTTGGCAACTTCATCATTCTGTATTTTCAAGTTATGGGTTTTTTTTTATTATTTTATTTTAATTTATTTTTATGGGTTTATTTCCTTTTATTATTATTATTATTTTTCACTTGCAGAATAAAATATTGGCCCAGGAAACTCAATAGGAGAGTTCTCATTGATTTTTACCTAAGCAAGAATGTCAACTTTATATTGGAAAATGCGTAAGCAAAAACCAAAGATTTCAAAAAGAAGTAACATGCTCTATAACAGCAGCAGACATAGATAATAAAAACAGGTAACCTTTTGAGTGCACAAGCATTGCAGTTCATATTGCATTAGGTTAAATATTTGCCTGAAGCTAAAATATACATGAACATAAGCTGAACCCAGTAGGGCAAATATTTTAACTAATCCCCCAATTAATAATCGTTTTCAGAAATAATACTGAAAATACACTCATCTCAGGCTTCCATTTTTAGGTTGAAACTCATAAAGCACAAAGCTTCACCACAACCAAAATATTGGAAGGGAAAACAAATAAAATAAAGACTAAAAATAACATTGTGATTTGCTCTAGGTTATTTTCTCTGCCATCACAGTGCAAATTGAAAACCAGCTAAGAATAAATCTTCACATAGATAAGGTAACTGTTGTCTCTCCCATGCTCCAATGTGCATTTTAGTTCTGATTTTCCATATTCCTTGCAGTTAGGAGCAAAGATCATGAGTTCAGATGGCTGGCTGCATGCAAACTTTCTTGAGTTTGAATTCCTGTGAGGAGAACAGGAGCAGAGAAAAACACGGATAAATGCGTGGTATAATTTTAAACAAAACTTCTTAAAACTAGGCACGGTTGCTAAGTAACAAAAACATACTTAACCTTTTCTAATGATTAACAAAACTCAAAATTCACAGGAATCGAATAGCAAAGGAGTTTTGCAGGCATTCCTTTTTTTTTTTTTTTTTCCAGTTTTTACTCTTACAGTTTTTACTCTTCCAAACTTTGCAAGGGGAAAAGGGAGGAAATTATCCAGATTACTGGGGAAAAAAAAAAAAAAAAAAGGTTATTCCTGTGAAATACTGACAAATGTTATTTGTCTCTCAAAGTGTTCTTTTTCCTGAATGATGCTACCCATGAACTGAGATCTGGGTGTGAAGGTAGGTAGTTTTAGGGTAGGGGGCCTAGTTTTGCAAAGTTTATTTCACTCACTGCAAAGATTTGCTGCATAACCTTTGTCTTGACCTTAAGATAGTAAGAGTCTTCAAATAATATATATCCAGTCAGGTTTTCACCCTTTTTCTCCCAGCATAATCGCATACATTGCTTAAACACTTTATTATTTCTGCTCTTGAGAGTTTCCTATTGCATGTGCTAAAGTTAAACAGAGCCTATCTCATCTTCCTATCTCTAGCTTCATTTGCAAAGCCTTTATCAGTATGTTTTGATAAATTTCTTGCATAATTCCTACATAGTACTATATAAGAGAACAAATTCACTTCTCTGTAGGGGTCAAGCTTTTAGATAACCCAAGGTTGTGCAAGTGAAAAACACATTCCAGATCTTTTTTGAATATTCATGAGCCTTTAGTTCAATACAATATTATCAATGCCTCAATTGCATATTACTTCCCAAGTTGTTTCTTTCTATAAAAATCTCAGGAAATCAGAGTCTTTATAAGACAATCTGTCTTCCTGCCTATCTAAGGAAGCCTAGACAGATAAGTTCAGATTTATCCTTTATTTATGGCTCCTATCTTAAATCTGCTGTTGTTGTATGTATCTGCCTATTTAAGTATGGGAGAAGTAGCAACCTGCAGCCAATGATTCTGTGTGCTATTGATTGCAAGATCCTTGATCTCTATGCATTTCCAATGTGAGATTTCATTTCTGCGTCTAGTGAGTATTTTTACAGTTATTTCCTAGTCTACTTTCCCTTTCTCTCTTTCATTAGCAGATGATATGTCCTCACAGGGTACACTGACAACATGGAAAGAGTTAGTGTCTGTTACTATCACACAGCCTTTCTTTGGACCATCAAGAACTGATATGTAGAACAGAGTTTTCTTATGATCTCCATCTCAGAAATGGATGTCAAACACCAGGTTACAGAAAAACAAGATACTCAGTAAAACCAGATACATAGCTATTTTCAGGATGATGCTCTTTTTGTTCTTAAGAAAACACTGAGGTACTGGAAGGAGTCAAAAGAACTGTATTGATTTTTTTTATCCAATTTCATTTACAATTAATAATAACAATTTAAATTTTCTAATTTTAAAATATATTTAGCGTCACAATTCAAGATAACAGTAGAAGAGATGCTAAAAATGAACCAATATATAAAAGCCAAGTAGAGTCAAATGGAATGACATGTTTTGATCAATACAAACTAATAAACACAAATATGATCATTATGCCAAAGACTTTGAAACTGTCAACTATTTTTCCTTAGCTTGTATAGGATTTTTTAATATATATATCACAAATATCATTTTTAAGTTGAAAAACTTCATTCCTTAAAAAGTTGAAAAAATTGCCCCATCCCTGGCAGTACTAAAGGCCAAACTGGATTGGCCTTCAGTACCTTCCACTAGTTTCAGTGGCTCAGAGCCCCATCCAACTTGGCCTTCAGTGCTGCGAGGGATGGGGCTCTGAGCCACTGAAACTAGTGGAAGGTGCTCTTGCCAGTTGTGGGAGGGTTGGAAATAGGTGATCTTTAAGGTGCTTTCCAACTCAAAGCATTTGATGAGTCATTTGATGACTGTGTTAAAAATTTGGTAGTAGTTTTTCTCAAAAATGAGCTAAAGAATGACTATATGAAGAACAGAACTATCAGATAGATCACTGATATATCGACAATTTAATTCTATATACGTTCTAAATTGAAAAGCTCCACTGAACGGTGACTTAAACTACTCATGGAATAAAACTAATGCGACTCCCCATTGATCCTTAGATAACCCTTAGAAGACCTAGATTTCAAGGATGCACAGTATATCAGAGATCTAGATGTAAAAAGTTTCCTTGGTTATGTTCAAGAGGGGTAAAGTTCATTTCACTGAGTTGCGATATTGCTAAGTTAGATGCTTAAGCCTAAGTTGATGTTGTGTCTCATTTCACACCCAGGGACTGAAAGAACCTCCTCATCTTGACTTGTATTCATCAGGCTTGTACTAGAGGTTTATTTCTGAGCAAGCTGAATTGTTCTGTTTTCACATTTGCTTGTGTAGTCAATAGATGATAGTTAAGGTAGCCTGGGAAACCCAGCTTAGAATGAGAGGTCTAAGTTTTAAGCACCTACAAACAGTTGATTTCTCAATCTTCTTTGTTTTATCTTGAGAACTGGTAAAAATGACGATGTCATGTCTCAGATCACCATGATGTTTCAAAATGTCTCTCCTTCACATACATAGTTTACCCATGGTACTGCGTAAATACAGCAATGCGTGCTGCCTACTAATCTCTGAAGAAATTAGTAGATTTTCATGTAACTTTAGTTATGATTAATAAGAAATGCAGGACTTTTATTAAAAATTTTACTTATTTCCACTGTAAGCAAACTGAAAGTGTCCCAGAATTAGGGGTAGCATCATAATAGTTTTGAATTTATTGCATTATGCTCTTTCTAAAACCATTAGACACCAAATTGATTTTAAATGCCAAGATCTGAAATTTAAAAAAAAAAAAAAAAAAAAAGAGAGAGAGACTTTTTACATAAAAAGAGAAGAGAGAATCATAAAAGATTCCTTTTACATAAAAAAAGTCAGAGTTTCAGAATTACAAAGCAGAACCAAATCAGGTAAATACAATCTCTTTACTTTTATTTACAGTTAAGAACTCATAAGAAACAGAAGACAAAAATCGACCACATCCTGACTGGGTTAAAAATGTAGACAGAATCACTAAGGCTGACAAAATTATGTTGCAGATTCTGCTACAAACAATACAAGGTATTCTTTTTTTTTAAGTTTTTCTTTTACTTGGAACAATTTTATTAAACTATGTGATGGCACTGGAAAATGAAGGAAGCGGGACATGTTGGTCTGTGCGTACTTCAGACATAAGACTTCATATATTTGAAAACCATAAGAGACGACAAATGGAGAGAAACTTCAGGATGGTGAATCATGCAGAATAAGTCAACAGCATGGAAAAGCTTCCTACAAGACATTTCATTAGAAAATTATCAGTGCCATGGCTGAAGTATCTGTCTTTTTGCCATCAAATGGTTTATCGTATAAATGTCTACATAAAGCATGACTCTCTTTATTCTGTTAATCCATGAGGAATGCATAGCAATGCTAGCTAGTCTCTACTTCTAAGCATAATTTAAAAACACACAAACACATTCAAAATATAGTTACTTATAATTTCAACTGATATACACCATGCAAACTAAGTTGATGGGTGGCCAGAATGACACCAAGTGTCTCATTCTCTTTCCATGGCATGCACAACGCTTATGAGATGTGTCTTTTCTGCCTGACATCTTAGACTTGTTGTAAAGCGGGGGAATTCTTTGAATTATTTGTGAGCTTGCTGTAGGTAAGTTGAGGGAACAATGACAGGAGGAGAGTCAGAACTCCAAGTCATTGGTCTACTTTGTTCCCTCCATGTTTATGCATTGTGCCCTGTTCCTTTCGGCCTGCCTCCCACATATATATACACACACACACCTTGATGAAGTGCATCCATATAATTTCTAAACCTGTAGTAACTGCCTTTCAATTAATTTTCATTTTCAAGGGACAGTAGCAATTAACATAAAGAGGAACTAGAGACTTACTTATTTTTTTAAACAAGCTCCTTCCTTCCCATTGTGGCATCTTTGCAGGAGGGGCAATTCCCTGCTCCAGTACAGTTCACAAGGTCTGCTTCTTCAGATGCTCAGAATTTAAATAATACACCAATGTACAGGTGAAACAGACTCAACAAAACAGTTGAAACACAGTGAAACAGTTAACAAAAATCATATTTTTCAATATTCTCTTTGAAATTTTGCATCAGCTACATATGTTCCTCATTAAAAGATCAATTTATTTTCAATAACTCTTGCCAGAACTGGAGACAAGTTCTGTTCTAAGGAGACAAAAGCAAGAAAATCCGCTTAGAAAGGAGTGAAGTTCTATTGTCCCAAGGAAATACAGCCTTTGAGACAAAACTCTAGGTCAGATTAGATGGAGTAACTTATGTACACTGGGAAATATATATTCAGATTGGAATTCTTTTTTTGACTGACAGAAAAAAGTTCACTTAATCAGCCTCCTAGTTTTCTACATTCATTACTTCAGAACTAATGCAATTATTTCTATACAAAAATTCACACAAGTGTCTATACCAAGAACAGCTCCCCCATGATGGGACATTTCCTTTAAAATCTGATTTAATTGCCAAAGCAATGTGGCTACTGGGCAGCTCAAACAGAGGCCAAAGAGGGACAGAGAGGCTGATTTAATCATTTGCTTGTCAGAATAGAAAATGAGCTCTCAGTTCTGTAATCATTAGCATTTCAAAGAGAGTGTGACAGGCATATGTAATTTTGGAAAATAATAATTCTGTTTCTTCCCAGATGCAGAATCCAGCTGTTTGAAACTAGGACTGAAAGAAAAGCAGAGCGCATCACATATCATCCAATCAGGCTGACACCTCTGATCTCCATTTAAAGACGACACGTGACAAAAATGTTTGAAATTCTATACGATTTTTCTCCTATGTTGGAGCAAGAGCAACAGTTGAAGAGAATATGACAAAGCAGTAACAAAGAAACGCAAAATAACCACAGAGGCTAAGTATGAAATACAACAATAGTAACAATTTAAAAAAAAAAAACAAAAACCTGCAGACTAGTGTTAAAATGCCATAAAGCACAGTTTATTATTTAAGATCAAACGATCCAAGGAGAGCTACAACTGAATCTAAACTTCGCCAGGAGCTTCTGCATTGGCTCTGAAAGTCACCTTGCCTTTGGCCTCTAACCTTAATCTGCTGGAGATACTACTCACTGCTGGCAGCACCAAGTCCTACAAAAGGCACAACCATTATCTCTCAGTCTGACAACAACCTAAGAGGTGATGGTGGTTGGTACGGTTGGCTTCTGGCAAGGGTTGTCATCCAGAAAGCAAAATTATGGTTAAGAAATTCAAGGAATTCAAAACTTCATGCACCAGAAGAATGCTGCTGACAGCAGGCTCTAGGAATACTCCAAATTGATGCAGGCATGAGAAGACCCAGCTCACACTTCTGCTAAGCAGAAGCAGGAATTCAGATGCTACTGCCTATGCTCATTCCTCTGTTGATTACCTCTGAGCATTGCCCTTGCAAAAGATATTTCTGTAGACTATTCTTTCAAGACAACTAAATGCCTCACCAATGCACTCACCAATGGATCATCTTTAAAAAAAGAGCATAATTATTTTCTCTGACTCTATGATAAGGAATCTACTGGCCCAAGTTGACCCCCCTGAGTTATCCTAGTGGAGTTGGTTTCTAATTTGATAGCACTGCAATATTTGATTTGTCAGAGTATAGACAGTCTCTTTGCAACTCAATCTTAGTACACAAGGCCCATGAAAGAATCCTGCAGAGTGGAGGTGAAAATGTATTCCCTGTGTCTATAAAGGAGTATAGATTTTTATGAGTGTGTAAATATGCCCTTTGGCTTTTATGGATGACTCCACAGGATAGAATTTTGTATGCACTTCTCTGATCAAAATCAAAAGGGATTCCAAAGGAAAAAAAGTCTCATTTCTAAACTGAATGCATGAAAATATTTGTTCATTCATTGACTGAAAGGCTCCTGTGTGATCTATGCTTGTTGTTTACTTCTGTAATTGCCACATCATTAATTGCTAAAAATCTTATTCTATCCCACATCTGTGGATGCATGGTGGGACCCCTCAGTCTTCGTGTATATGGACAGATTCTTTCAGCAATTGGGGGGGGGGGGGGGTGCTGTCTGCACTATTACAGTGATCAACATTTTCTGTCACAGACAGAAATTCTTTCACAGTCCAAGTGCAATTGTTATGGGTTTAGAAACAAAACATCTCTGCAGTGAGTGTGGGTATTTTCACAGACTGGATGCAGATCAAATTCCTAGCAAATACTTCCAGGTAAAACATGTGTGATATTTCTTCCATTTTTTTTCTACCATTACCCTATATAATCTTCACTGCTGACACCTAGGTTCTCATGTTGATGAGACTTTTGATTTGCAACAATAAAATAGAGAACTGAAAGTCAGCAAGTCTGGCCAGCTTTCTGCAAATCACTCTTTCTTACTCAGGCTCTACACTGTGTTCCTGTCATCTTGTCAATTCTGTATTGAAAAAATTGTCCTCATTCACATCAACAATATTCAATGGAGAGAAAAGTTTATCCATAGGCTTGAGTGAACATTTAGGTGTCAGGAACCAAGGCAACACTGGAAGTTTGCGTGCTTGAATTTTGCAGAATGTCTTTGGGTGCCGTAGGGAGAGTGAAAAATTCAATCTCCATCTCCATGCTGTTTCTGGCGTGACTGCAGAAGGGCAGGGACATCAGGTTAGCCAAAGTATATCTCTGTGTATGGTCCATCAAAGGTAAAGTAGCCACAGAGGCACAGACTGAAGCCTATAGCTTGGACAGAAAATCGAAACATCAGCCCAGATTTTGGATAGATCAGAAGCCTGTTTCAGATATCCACGAGTACATCTGTTGTTTTATAGATACAGCCAAAGAGCAAGAGTGCAGCATCTTTCTTTTAGGAGCACATGTCATGTGCTACATAACATGGTGGAACATCCGCGAAACTACCTGCAAGCACTTTCATTCCTTTTGTTAATTCAACTCCACTTAACCCGAGAAGACTCGGGTTTTATTCTGGCAGTGTGCCTTGGCAAAACTGATGTTGTTTCTCTGGGTCTCTATTTCCTGTGCTGTAAAATGGAATAATAATAGCTCTCGAAAGTATTCCAAGAGCTAACGGGAAGGAAGTACAGACAGTAAAGCACTGTTATTCTCCTTATCTATGCTACATCTCTTCCTCCAAACAGGGTTTTATACCAAACAAAAGAAATTCATCAGAAGTTCAGAGTTATCCTTGGCCCATCGTGTTTCTATGGTTACAGAGCCTGTGTTTTTCATTTGTAGAAACCAGCAAGAATTTTCCCATTTGAAAAGACTGCTGTGCCCTGCCTCACTGACCCTCTTTTATTTTGCCAGCCTCATCAAGCTAGCACCAAAGGCATCTCTGAATCAAATTGTGGGACAAAGCATTTACATGCAGAACAATCATTATTTGCAGTAATACTGAGAAATGTCACCACAGAAAATAGAAGTAGGAATGGATGTTACACTTTATTCCCAAGGGCTTATCTGGTCTCCATTTTCCAGCAGACCAAGCCAGACTCCACTGGACAGGAGGAGTTCACTCCTCTCCCCAACAGCAGCTGCTACCTGGGCCTTGCTCTCCAACCTGTTGCACAGCCTAGGCAAGAGCCAACATGCTGAACTTCATCTCAGATACAGACAGCCCTTGATATTTTCTCATGCCATTTGATTTTCTCAGTACTGTTCAATACAATGAATATACAAGTATACGTATATTGATATATAGTAGCAGTATGTGAGTGATATATCTAAACATGTCAAGACACAATCCCCTCTACTACCTGACCTGTTACGAGGTGGTACAGACATTTTTTTACATGAGATTATAAAGATGGCTGCCCTGGGTCAGCCCAATCTACCCTATCTATCACAATAAGCTTTGTTTAGGGGTGTCTAAAAGCAGAAGCCTAGCGAAAAATATACAATTAAATAGGCAAATAGCCTCCCAAGCTTCAGTAGAGAAAAAGTAGTTTTTTAGTTCACTAAAGGCAACTTCTCTTCATACAGAACATTTATAGAACTTTTATTCCATGAACCAACACAGACTCATCATTAAGCCTTGTCAAACTTCAGCTTCCACAATATCCCTAGGCAAGGGCTTCTGGTCTAAGCAAGCATGAAGTGAAATACCTCTTCCTTTGGTTCTGGACAAATATCTACTATGCAATATCAAAGAGTATTTTTTGAACTTTATTTTCAGTGCTAGTTTATGTGAATTCACAGTGGAGTGATGATAGATCAATAGTCAGCATGGTGCTCCAAATGATTGGCACAAAGGCTCAACTGAGCAGAGCCTGGCACAACCAAGGTGTCATTAATTTAAAAGGTATATCATCTAAAACTCACAGATGGATAAGGTGTTGTTCACTTTCTCTTCTAGACTACAGGGTTTTAAAATGGCATAAATATTTCACTGCAACAGAAAGTTTACCAGGGGTGATACTTCACAGAAAGGGAAGAGTATGAGAGAAAGCAGCAGCACAGAGGGACATGCCGTGATCTGTGCCTCAAGAGATGTTGATTTAGCTCTATAACTAAACCCAAGTTTTCTAATATTGCTTTATATTCTACCCCCAGATACTTATAAATACTGTCAGGGCAAGACAGCACATCTTCCTAGCTCAGAAAGCAGCCAGGCCAGAAACTGCTGGGTAGGAACTTTGGTGGGGAGGGGAGAAATGGACTCTTCTACAAACCTTTTGAGGTAGCGAAGAATCTGTTCTACACAGTTGTGAAGGAGAACAAAAAACTACTCTTTCTTTTTTCTTCCTCCACAAAAATTTATAATATCATATAAAAATTCAGAAGTGAGTATTAGTCAAAATTTCATCAGTAAAACTACAGTCACTAATAACTAGTGCTTTTGTTCCAAATTGTTTTCCTCTTTAAAATGAGGGTTTTGTTGCTGTTGTTAAGTGGTCTATCAATTTGAGACTGAAAGGGTTAATAATGAAACTATTTGTTAGGAAAATTTCTGTTCCAATAAGTTTTCTCAATCATCTTTATCCCAAAAAGAGACAGAGGAGAGGCTTTCAAATAAGGGAGAGTCCACGGGGGCAAGTGACCCTGTGAGGTCACTTGAAGTACTGGGAGACACAGCTGCTCCTTTGTCCCTGTACCCCAGTGCTAGAAAGCCCTTTCCCTTTCCCCATTTGCTAACCTACTCAGGGTTCACATTCATCTTGGATTGCCTACCAGCTCATCCCAGTTTCATTTCCTTTGTTTATATACACTCTGTAATCTGGATTCGGAGTCTGTTGTTTTGCTGGAGCTGCTCTGCTCTGACACTGTGGAGCTCTGCTCACGGAGAGCACTTCTGAAGCCTCCTGCTACCATCACCTCGCTGTGTAAGCCCCAAGAATAGGTCTAGTTACAATGAAGACTTGTTTTTATGCCTCACCAATAACGTAAATGCAGTTTTAATTAAAAGCAAAACAGAATTTGTCTATGAGGTGGTTGTCAATTCCTGCTTAATTATCACATTCACCAAATACCAGAGTTAGCTTGTCAGGGGTTTGAGTTTTCTATCTGGAATGAAGGAGGTGAAACAGATAAGATGTCAATTACAACAAACTGTAATTAAGATTATTGGCAGATGAAGACCTTCAGGGAACCGTAGCCCCACATAGCGGGAAACTTGATATTCACACTGTCCATTCTTGCACTGAAGAAGAGAATGGGCCATTTCATATCATATAAATTAATCATTTAAAATAAAACTTTGAACTAAAAGAAACAGAATAGAGAAATAAGCACAAAAAAATCCTTTCTGATTACATTTCTGATCTGACTGCCGTTTCTTAACTGGATTCAGAGTAGGGAGCCCTACCGCTTCTTTTTTTATTGCAAATTATGAAGTGCTTGCAGCAAGAGAGAAGAAACCTCTGAAACTGATACTGAAAACAATATGGTGGCAGTCTTTTCACCAGTCCGCAGCCTTGTGCAGCAGCAGTTGTGTCACGTAGTAAGCGACAAAACAGGATAGTTCCACTCCCTGTTTCCTTCCACCACATCTCTCCTAAACAGTAATGAGACTGGGGAGAAAGGAAGCTACTGTGGTCCTAACAGTTGTAATACAACATTCATACCAGTGGATTCAGTGAGGTCAAACTAGATTAGATAGCTCAGTATTGCAAACAGCATTTCTCCTCTTAATTCTTTAACCAGCACTATGTGAGAGGTGTTTCACTGCCTTTGCATTTCTTATTCCACAAGAGATACACAAGAAGAGTTCTACCCATTTTCCTTCCTATTAGGGCTGCCTGAGGGGTCATATAACTCTGAATACTCATATGGCAATCATATTCTCCCTCTCTTTTTGGCCTGGAGTCACATCAAGCTGTGCTTCAATACCTTTTTATTCACTGAAGTCTCTTTCAAATCTAAGTAATCCATTCAGTATTCAGAGAGCTGCTTACTCAGAGGACAAGAGAGAATTGTCATTCCTTTAGTCAGCAATAAAGAATGAGTGCATTTCAGAGAAAATGAGAAGGGTTTTATTGTGATTTCTGCATTATCCTATGTTCCCAACAGTAAGAAGAACTTCTGTCCTAATTTTTTCTCCTGACAACATTGTGGCAAAAGAGACCATACAAGTAAGAAGCCCATATATACAGTATGATAAACCATAAAGATAAACTCAAATTTGTAAAATTCATCACTGAATTCAACTAGCAAAAAACAAAAAAATATTTTTAGTGAAAGATACGCTGAAAAGAGCCTTTTACCTTTTGAGGTAAAAATCCTTTTGGTCAGTATACATATACAATTAATTATTTAACAGTGTAACAGGATCATTGTAAAATGCTGGGCATCTCTCCCTATGTCATTTTCTATATGCTTGTAATACTGATTATAGCATTCAAGCTGTCTTCTCTTATTTTCTATCAAAAGAGAAAATACTTTGCAGTTTCAACATCATATCTCAGATTATATAAATTTTGAAAAGTTTGGGAACCAAATTATGGTAAACTCTTTTTTGTTTTGGGCTGCTCTTTCTTTTCTTTCCTTTTCTTTTTCCTTCCCTTTTCCTTCCCTTTTCCTTTGCTTTTCCTTTCCTGTCCTTTTTTTAAATATACTTTTTTGAACTTTGTTTTCTTGTTTTCTGAAAATAGTAATAGGAAATAGCATCATGGTGAGAAATTTATTTCAATCATTTAATGAAATGAGTGCAGTTCAGCACAAACGCTATGCCTTTCTGAAGTTGTATGACAAATATATTCTGGGAAATGATTATTCAAAAACTGGGGGGCCGTGAGATCAAAACTGAGAGCTAGTCATTACCCTTAATATAGCTCAAAGTCAAAGCCATCTCATGGCTGTAATGGACATTAACAGATGGTGTCAGCAGAGCCATGAACCAGCCTCCCAGTCACACCTACCACTGGTTTATCTCCTTTGGTTGCTTTTTTAAAAAAAAGGCCAAAAGAGGTACATCAGCTTATGTGTTCCTTTTCAACCCAGCGTGGGCACCGTCTCCTCAGCAACAAGGGGTAGTTCAGATACTGGTCAAGATACAAAAGCTGCAGGCAGAGCACATGGGCCTTTCTATCTCATCCCTTTATTCCCCACATGTGTTTGTTTCTACTCCTGAAACCTCCTTTCTGGTTATCTTCAGAGTTTCTTGCTACAGTCCCTCAAGATGTTCCTGCTGCTGAGAGGTTGACAATCTAAAACAACCTTGTATCTCCTTCAACCGATGGAATAAAGAGGGAGAAGATCCCATTTAAATCAGTGCATTTTTACTAGTCCGTGCTGACCTACTTCGTGTCTGAGTGGCCAAGTCTTTCCATGACACTATCCCCTCCTCTTCCTTCATCAGTCTAATGAAGGTTTCCAAAATCTCTGAGGAGGGAAGTCTTTCCTCTCCCTGTCTTGGAGGTAAAAAGCAGAAATTGCTTTGGATACAGCAACTGCAGGGACCAATCAGATCCCAACATTTATGCTGCCTTGGAATTTGACTGATACATTCCACTGAGTAATCCCAGTACTAGAGCAGACATAAGTCATGGTTATGGCTGTAGAGAGTCATCTATTGTGCCAGTAAATGCAATATGTAGGTAGCATCTAGTGCTGCTGTTGAAATGTTGAAATATTTTAGGAACTGTTTATTTACACCTGAGCTATAATAAAAACACATAGATGTTAGCTTGAAAAATGGATGAATATGACATGTACTTACATTTTTCCACATATTAATATGGTCTTTATTAATAAACAGTATGGAAATCTGATTATAAAAAATGCAACTACATTAATAATAGATTCCTACAACTTTTATGTAAAATATTGTAATGCCTATGGGAATATTTATGCAAGTATCGAAGATCATTGGGTTTAAATGACTTCACTCCAACTATACATTCAACTTCAATGCAACCTTGTTTCTCTTGTTTTGTACTGTTGTGTATTTATGCAATATATATTTTCATATCACTTAGGACAAGTTTCTCTCTTACACTTTTCAACTACTACTTTTATTGCTGGACCACTCAGATCATTTATATTTGGTTTTCTCTATACCAGGCACCAATTGACCCCAAGGAGGTTAGCTATATGCCATCCGCATGAACAGTAGTTCCTTTTGGCTCCTGTTGGACCTTGGTATTTCTGAAAACCACTCACCCAGTCTACAGAGGAAAGGCATAAAATGTAGCAATGAAGAGAGCAGAGAGTTTAGCAAGAGCCTGAGGCAATGGACAACCAGCTGGCAGCAAGTGGGGGCAGCTCCTGGAGGAAAGATGCTATCAACCTGGCAAGGCTGGTGTCACCTGCTGCTGCTGAAGGGCATTCATTCACCCAGCATTCCCACAAGCCATATTCACTTAAGCTATTATCAGTGCCCCTAGAGGTACGAGACTTAGTTCAGTCTCTTCTTAACCTCAGTGAATACAACAGAAAATGCTGCTTTTCTTCAGGCTATCTCTCTGACATATAGCACTAAGGATTTCTGTTTGGCTTTCAACTCCATAGAATCACAGAGACAGAGAATGGATGGAGCTGGAAGTGACCTCAAAGCCCATCTACTTCCAACCCACTGGCCTTGGGCAGGCTGCAACCCCCCAGCTCAGGCTGCCCAGAGCCCCACCCAACCTGGCCTCAAATACCTTCAGGAATGGGGCATCCACAGCTTCTCTGGGCAGCTGGGCCAGCCCCTCACTGCCTCCTGAGAAATGAATTTCTTCCTAACTTTTTTTACACCTTTTCAGCAAAACCATTTTGTTCCTTCTTTTCTACATTATTATTTTTTCATTGTTTATTTTATTTGTAAAAGGGAAATCACACTTAGTGACTCCTCCATGAGTTCTTCTTTCAAGCAGGATCTGAAAAGCTCTGCCTTTGGCAGCAAGAACGCCTACAAAGCCTATACAGGTCAGCCCCATTACTCTGTGTCAGAGCAATGTCCTTACAGGAAACAGTGGCAGATGGAATGATGCAAAGATGAATGTTAATTTTTGTATGGATATTTAACTTAACCATCTCTCCCAGGCTCTCACTGCCATAATTTGAAAAGGCTTCCGAATCACTAAACTGCAGGGGTTGGAAAGAACCTCTGGAAATCATCTAGTTCAACATCCTGCTAAAGCAGGTTCCCTACATCAGATCATGCAGGAAAGTGTCCAGGCAGATCTTTAATATCTCCAGAGGAGGAGACCCCACGACCTCTGTGTGCAGCCTGTGCCAGTGCTCTGTCACTCTGAGAGTACAGAAGTTCTTGAGTAAATACCATAATGAAAAAGAAATGAATACCGCGTTGTGGGACATGTCTAGCAATCTCACTTCAAATATTATCATTTCTTCCTTACGCTTTTGAGTGTTGTTTCTGCTGCTTATAGCAGATGGTTAGCTATATCTTTTGCCCTTTTTGCAGGAATTTTTATTGTTATTGTTGTTTGATGAAATAACTGGCTCTTTACAGTGTTTTTAATTTAGCAGACATACTTGTCAGGAGATGAGTTAAACTTCAACACGTTTGTTGAAGCACAGCGTCTGATTGCAGACACACATTTAAAATGAGGAACATGCACAAGGCAATTTGGGTAGGATGTTCAGAACAATGGATTGAAAAAAAGCTGCTGTGTTTATAAATGGCTATTTACATAATCTGCTGTTTCTCTGTTATCTGCAACATTCTGCACAACAAAATTACTGCGAGCAAATGAAATTTAAATGTCACTATATGAGCTAATCTTAGCCAAGCCATAAGAAATTTAAATTAGCTCATAGTGAAAGCAGCTTGCATGGCACACTTAGAAGATGAAGTAATCTTTTAGGCAGGACAGAGATGGTGGCTCAGCCCTGAGCTTTGCTCAGCTGGTAATTTAGCCAATTTTCTGAGGATGAGAGGTGCGGTTCTTAGAAGGTGGCACACAGAACTGCCAAATGGACACACTTCTCACACCGTGACCAGATCTGCAGTGACCAGTTCAATTTGAACTATGGAACAAAGAAGATGCTCTCTTCAAGTGAATGATAATTTATATCACCATGTCTAGAGCACACTAGAAAGGAAAATACTTGAGCATTAGGGGTTCCTTTCTTGCAAGTGCTTTAACCTTCTGGCCCTGATTCGGTAAAGCAATTCAAGCTGTGCTAAACTGGAAGCATTTGAGTTGCCTTACTGAAATCCCATTGTGCTCTTTAAATTAAAAAGGATGTTCTTTGATGGATTAAAGCAAGAGTGAGCAAAAGTTTGTGGGGATGAACCTGTTGTGTTTTGCCATCTTGATTTGTTCAGCACGTGCTTTCTGAATTAATATGTGCAATAACTATATCACTGACAGCATTTGGAGAGTTAGCATAGACAAAAGAACACTATGTAAGGTTTATGTTCAGATCAAACAGCAACTGTCCATGTAGCAGAATTGTTTTTTAATGAAACACGGTAAGGAGCCCTCTCATGAATAAACCATAATGCCCTTTTTGTGGAGGTTTTGTGGGGCAAAGAGAAATGGTGAAAGATGGTGCTGGATGGCTCTCCTCATCTTTTCAACGTATGTCTTCTAGTTGCCAAGGTCAGTCTGCCACAGCTGATGTCCGTAGTATAGCCTGTGCACATATCTCTTCTCTTCATCTCCAATATCAAAACCCATATGAAAATGCTCTGTGAATCTTTGCTCTTGCACCACACAAGGGATGTGTGTGTGCTCACCAGTCCTTGATTCTGCTGGAGATAATTAATTCCTTTCCTTACATCCTTTGTGGCTTTACTGGCGGAGAAACTCAATAGGAAGAGCTGGCTCTTAGGCTACAGCATCTGCCTGTGGAAATTCAGCATATATTGCAAAGCCACATGGACCATAGGATGTTCAAGTAATTTTCTTCTCAAGGATCTCATGTAGATTAGCGTAGCACAAGAAGTTATGTCTAGTTACAGTCACCTTATGGTCCCAGGATGATGAAATGAAAGAGGAAATTCAGTGCAGACAACAGAAGAGACATGCATGAGAATAAATATTCACAACTCTACATACTAAAAGGATAAGCTTTGAAACAACTACTTCCAAGTGACAACATTTGGTTATTGCTATCATACTAGATAGATTTATGAAATGTAAGAGGATCACTTCCACAGAGAGGAAGATTTAATTGTCATTACATGTAGTCATAAGAACCATTTCATAAAAGAATTTATTATAAGAGGTTCAGACATTTACAGTATGACAATCATATTGTTGTATTTTTGTATTTATTTAAATTGACACCATGATATAAAATTAATACAAAGTGTTGGATTATTTCCTGCACTTTATCAAACCCTTGTCAAGTTGGTTATAAAAACTACACAAAAGCCCTGAGGGTACCATAATTATGTTTTATAATAAGGTAATTATACGTGCATAACCTTAAACAGGAGAAATCTTTGGGGATATCTTTTTATGGATGGTTGTATTATCACAATTTAAATAACTAAATGTCTGCAATTACTCCTGTTTTTAACTGCTCCCACTAACTGGTCACACCATGATTTGTTAGTATGTATTTTTGCATGTTTATACATACACAAAGATTTTGGACAAATCCTATTAGATCAGTACAATCCAAATAAACTTTCAGTTTCTGCAGCCATATAACAGGCTAGGATGGCGTCATGGGTCCCTGCTGACCCAAGTTACTCAACAGTGCTGTGACCACTACCTGAAGTTAACCTGTGGCCAGGTGTAACTGCAAGAGTCTTTTCTGCTGTGCCAGTATTCCCTTAGTATTTTAAATACATTCTTTGCGGAAGGAAAAAATCTAGCTAACACTTTTAATTTCCACTCTTCCCTGTGAGGAAATGAAGAACCACGGAGCAATCCCACCACTGTAATTGGAGTCTGAAACTGGTCTGAGTCTTATTTCAGTCTAATTCCATTTACTTTGGCTGTCTTTTATACCAGAATGAGTGTGAAATGAATCATGCCCTCTATTTTTTATCTCCATACCTACAGCCAAAGTGCTACAGATCATCCAACACAAAGAGAGCCAGCATCTTAAAACTGCTCCTAAGCTGGAAACGAAACATCTCAAGGCTGACATGAATGGAAAAGGGAATGATAAGAATCACAAGAGCTCCGGCAAAAACGAAGAGGATCCCTGAACAATACCTGTTGTCTGGCCTCTGTGCCTTTCAAGGCCTGTAATAAAGAATTGTGATACTACAAACTATTAAAGAAATGAGAGATAAACATTTGTAGAAGAGGAATTGTAACGCTCCTTCAACCATAGTTTTATCCCACTTAATTGAATTACCATACAAAACCAAAATGTTAGTGTTATTAGCCAGTTAAGTGATTAAAGTCTGTATTTATTTAATAATGTTTTTAAGGTTTTATCATAACATAATTAATTCAGCACAATATTTCCTGCTAAACATGAACACTATTAGGAAACACTTGACTATTTTCTCTTTCACTTGCCCTGCATCACCAGGATAAACGGAGACCAATATACATCCATATATAGTGGGTCTCTGCAACAAAGGCCTTCAAGCAGTGAAAACTTGGAACGTGGGGTGTCACTGTATTAAAAAAATATTAAAAATGAAAGGAGAAAAAGTAACCCAACCAGCTCCAGAAGAGCATGTGGTTGCTCTTTGTGGATTTATACTGGAGTATTGTTTGGTCCATGATCACACACACAGACATACTTCTTCAAATGTACAAAACAGATTTGTCCTACGATACCAGATTAATGGTATAGCAAATAAAGGCTAAACATTTGTTTCCAGAAAAGTCAATCAAAGGAGAGAAGATGACAAACCTCAGTCCCTCCTGAAAGATCCTGAAGCACTAAGAAATGAAATGTGAGCTACATAGAGAGTCCTCTGGCAAGGGAGAAGAGTATAGACATCCATCCACTGGATTGCTTAACCACTTTAGAGACTGAAAACTAATTTCTAAGCTCACTTGTATCATTGTAAACTCAAAGAAACTCCCCTGATTTCAGTGGAGCTGTTACAGACTTTTTATCATTTTTATTGATATATAACTTTGTCCTTGAACTCTCAATTTGTCTAAAAGATCAATCTTTGCACTGAACTCTGAATACTATTGTCCAGTTTTCAGTGCTGTCAGTTTTGAATAAGATCTGTATTTAATCTCTTAATGTTCTTTTTCATATTCCTGGCTATCAGTTTCAGTAACGTTTTTGTGGAGGCCTTCTTAAACTGTCCTTACTCTGAATACATTGAGCAGGTGTTACTTTTATACACTTGCAGATGGTGAGGCTGCCAGAAAGGACATCAAAGCAAAGCTGAATAGCACTTCTGATAATGTAATGCTGATTCCTCAGTCAGTGTACAGCTATCATCAGGAACTACAAAATGGAAAGAATCCAAATGATGAACTGGACATAGATGGAGTCGTGGAGGTGAATAGTAGAGGAAGCTTCACAGTTTCAACTCAAATGTAAGACTTACCTTAAACATGGGAAGGAATACTTATCAGAAACTTAAACTTCCAAGAAAAAAGAAATAGTCACATACAAATGTGTTTTTAATTTTTGTTGAATAGAATGATGGACTTCTTCTATGTTATTTCACTTTTTTTTTTTTTTTTTTTTTTTTTTTTTGCATACACTGTTCTAATAGTTGTATAATACCGTTATTATTCTGTTTGTCGTGCTTTGAGAGAGACAAGACAAGGTTGGATCAGGTTTGGCTGATCCAAAAGCTGCCATGGCACAACATCATGACCTTAGTCTATAGCCTTTTTGCATCAAAAGAAATGTGAGCTTCTTACAGTATCTTGAAGATGACACAGAACCCTTTGCCCACCCCCCACCCCGGGCCAGCTCTACTGTGCTCAGTTGACAAACAGGGTGCAAGTGGGTGAAACTTTGGCTCTGCCCACATCTTTTCCCCTTCCTATTTGTTTTCAGATTAGTTCTTCTTGCACCTGGCAGACAACAGTGGGGACCACGTCTCCTAAACACTTCTGCAAAGGTGAGTGACAGTCATGTAAAGTGCTTAGAGGTCTTACAAACTTTTCAGATTGCAACAACCCTTTTCAGGTGTACTTGTACTCGTTCCTGAAACCTTGCTGAGCACTGACAGGTACCAACGTGATTTTCCTGCCTCAGTACCAATGACACACCCCGAAGAGAGCCCCACCATTTTGCTGTCAGATACAGAGTTTTGAAAAACCAACAAAATGTACTATGCACTGGCCTTAAATATACTGGAGACACGTGTGGTTCAAGGAGGTTACTTGCACTAAGGAGAACAGAAACAAAAAAACAAACAAACAAAAAAAAACAGTTTCTAAACTAATACTGACAGCTTTCATGAGCTGGCCAAGTTCTAAATGTAATGAAGAATAGCACACAGGTTATGATTTTCACAGCAAAATATAATGAAAAGTTATGTTGATCTGAAGTAAATGGAATTGCAGTTCCGTAACATGTTGAATAACAAGATGCAGTCTGAGTTTTGGCTTTAGGGAATTCTTACAGTACAAAGTAAGCATATTGAACTAAGCTGTGCTAGTAACCTCCATTACACTAAGTGTTTATTCTTATTTACCAAACAAAGAAGGCAGGTGTTAAGAAAGCCTTAAAACATGAAAGCAAATCAAATTATAAAAATCCAGTGCATAAATCTTAAGGACAAAAGATGCAGAAGACCACCAGCGATTGAGTTAATTTATTTGGCTAAAGTGCTGAGAAATTCAGATGTTTTATTTTTAGAATATGCATTAGTAGATCACCATCCAGATCCCCATCCAGATTGTCTGGATGAGGAGCTACAAGATATTGTTTAGTGGCTTGTGGCAGCGGACGGTTGTACTAGATGATCTTGTAGGTCCTTTCCAACCTTGTGATTCTATGATTCTATGCATAAAAAAGTAATAAAATACTAAATTTTAAGGAGTAATATTTCTCCAGTCGTAACTGTAGGAAAAATTTTCATAGCCCTAATTATCAGAGCCATTTAGCATCTTTTATCCCCAAATTAGACAATGGTAATAGCATGGCAGTGGGATTACATAGCCCTCCTTCTCCCTATTAATAGTAACAAGGCAGAGTCACTGCTAGTAGGCAGATGTCATTTATGCTACTGGCAAAACTGCATTAAACCAATTCCTCTATCTGCAGCCAAGTCTGAACCAGGATACAGCACTGGTTTCTGTTCAAATGAACGTCTACATGGATGTTGGTATTAAAGTACATAAAGAGTGAAGTCATATCCACTGAAACTACAGAGAGACTTCAGGGGAAATAATGTATATATTTATTCAAAATTGATTCAGTCAGAATATATGATAAAAATCTTTCTTTCTGATGCTTATTCACGAAGTATAACTAACTCCATTTCTACCTTCAGTCATGTTATCAGGCTTGGATTCAAATGTATTTCTACACATTAATTCACAGTAATGATTTTTATGAGATGTGCATTAAAACTGGCCATAAATGTTTTACTCTGCCTGAATGACTCATAGCATTCTAGAGCTATAAGGAAATTGCCTGAGCAGAATCATAAGGTGCAGTGTGGCCATTCACAACATTTACAGTTTGTCATGAAAGTAGCAGTTAAGAATTCCCAGTTGATCGTTAGTTACATTAAAATGTTATTAATTACTCTAGAGTTTCCACTGAAGCAGAGAGAGGAATAAGTCTTAATTTCTGATGTGACTGGCTCCCCACCTGTAATATACTAGAAAGCTGGAAGAACTAGATTAGGGATTCTAATCAAATCTCGTATTTCAGGCAAACAACCTAAGTCATAAAGGCATACAATGATACAAGCCCTCCTCATTTGTTAAAAATGAACATGAAAAATCTTCCTTAACACTAATTGAACTATTAGGTGCTGAAAACTGCTTTATTATACATGAATTCCAGTTAGAAGCAACTCCAGAACATTGACTGATCTGAACATACCTGCCTCCAGATGAAGGTAGACTTGTGTAAGTGCTCACATTCACAGCCTTTTTACATTTCTGAGTGAGTCCTGGATATGTTCACATGCTTGCTTATTTGCCATGCAGACACATCCCCAAATGCATTAAGCCAGAAAACATACTATTTTATTAGGCAAGAATAAGGACATATAAAGCAAAAGAAAATATAATTATCCCAATTTTACATGGCATTTTGTGAACAAAGAGTTTAGTAGCTTATCTTAGATTACATGGCAAGCCTGTAGTACAGGCAGGAAATGAAATCAGGCCTACTTCACCTCCATTTCTTAGTGCAAGATTATCCTCCTCCTTTACATGTGCATATCTGAAATCAGAGGCATACACATATACACATTCTTTCAGATTAAATCGTGGAAGGCTTACACAGTTCTGGTCTTTCAAGTAGTAAATCTTTAACTTAGACTGTAGTTGAAGAGGCAGCATTTCCAGGAGGCAAGACCTTTCCAGGGCACTAAATCAGTACAGACTATGGGGGAGAACACTGCTTATGTTTTTAGCACCTCCTCTAGTATCACCTCTGCAGTCCCTCAAGTTTTCTCTTTAAACTCAATAAATCTTACAAGGTCACAACCACAAATAGTAGGGAAGTGAGAGAAATAAGCCATAAAAAAATAACAGGGAGACCAGCAGATTACTTGCTTTTACAAAGCAGAAGGCAACAGGTTTGAAAGATGAAGTTATGTTGAGAGGTTATTGGCCAGTACAAACTCTTTCTGGACATGTGTCTGCTGGGGGCTGGACACCCAAACAAGCTTCTGTTATACGGGTATCTAAATGCCAAGACTGAGGGAGACATTGGAGGATACTGCATGGCCACTCTTTCATTTCAGAAGAGTGATGCTGATCAGATTTGCCCTTATGTAAAGTCTGAAGGTGGCAGCAATAGCTATAAGCACCAGGACAGCATGCATCTGCCTTACAGTCCACCTCTTGGATTCTGAAGCTTGTTCCTCCTCAGCACCAAGATATTTTTTAAAACTTTAGCTCACACCAAATCTTTGTGAGAAATCTTTTCAACATCTACAGAGAAAACATACCAGAAAAAAATGTTTTCTCCTCTTAGTGTAAGACACCCCACAGTAAAATAAATGAACATTTGTCTAAGTACAAAACTAAATCATGAATGAACGTATCTTCTGAGATTAGTTGTGTGAACTACAGTTAACAAAAATATATATACTTTGAGACTGCACAACATAAGGGATTATAGAGCACATATCACTGAGATAAAGAATTGCTGCTGAAGAAGTATTTTATGAATGCAGAATACACACAGACAGTTTCCGTGAAGATCAGTGAATTACCACCCATCTTCACTTGCTTTCCTGGATGACATTTGAGTCTTTGCTAAGAACACATTCTTCATCTCAAAACGAATAACAAAATACTAAGCACAAGCACATGCACTTTTTCTATACTTACACGTTGCTTGATGGAAGTTATTTTATACATACCGATGAGCTGATCCCTTATGAACATGGGGCTGCATAATCTCAAGATTCATATATTATATAGAGCTGAAGAAATCTATGTACAGATTGATTTACCTATATATTTTATTACTCGTGTCTGTTTCCCTGTCATGCACAGGAGAGACGTAGCACTGTAGTTATCATCTTTTCTTTACAGAGACTAAGGCAGATTTTATTTCTTTTCACCCTTTCCATTTAATTTTATAGAAGACCTCTCCTTCTGGAGACATACAAAAAAGCAGTTTCTAAGAAAATTGCCTTTTCATAGCCCACAAAGCTCTGGGGCCAAGAAGGTCCCCTTGAAGTCCATGGGAGCCATACACCATCAGTCTTGCACAGAGTGCAGGACTGCAGTTTACTTGCTTCTGTATGTGAAGCCTTCAGAGAGAAACTTCACATACATATGAAGAGTGTTTCAGTCTCTGGAGTTTAAGTAGAAGTTTCTTTTAAAATCCAAATTCTGATTCTTTTTGCTGTAGCTTCTTTACTGAAGCAGAAGTGTCAGAGAAGCCTCCTTTGCTCCAGACCATGCTTCCACCTGTCTGCCAGCTATTAATGAGTACCCAGAGACCTTCCCATCAGCCTTCCAGTCCATTAGAAAGAATACCATAGATTCTCAGATAGTTTGTTAAAGTTCTCCTTACTCTAATTAAGAACCAGTCCATACTGCTTGCTGAACTTCAGGAGCTTAGCTCATTCTCAGTACTGTATTGCGCCAGCTTCAAAAATCTCACTAATTCACTGTTAGCGATTAAAGGATTATTATTTTATTGTATTTTTTACCTCTCTCCTGCTCATTACTTTGCCCTTAGCTCCTTGCTCAGCCCACAGTTTTGATTACAATTTTCTCAGCTGCCATGAAGGCCACACAGGTATCTTCATTTTCACAAAGCGCTGCTCTCTTTTGACCTTCTCGTTACTATACTCTCCATCTCCCTCATCTTCTCAGTGCTGCTGCCAGGCTTGGGCTCATCAACATTTTCTGCTCAACCTCTCTATGACTTTAAACCCATGAGCCTTAATGACTTCTCATCAGCTCTCAATCCTCTCCCCCTCTTAGTCCACCCTTTCATTTGTTAACATGGTACTTGGTCCTGTCTATGTTTATATCTGGTCCACCTTCGGTCATCGCTATGGCAACTGCCTCCATCTTGCCTGTCATTCAACCCATAGCCCAAGCTGCACCTTTGGCTAGAACTCCGTAACATCAACTGTTTTCCTAATTAATATTTCTAAATTATGGTTTTTCTTACTGTCCTGCAACTAAGTATTTGGCCACATTCTCATTATCTCAACATTTGATTGCTATGCTCAGGGATATGATTTAGCAGAGGATTTTTAGAGTTAGGGTACTATAGTTAGGCTGTGGTTGGTCTTGATGATCTTCAAGGTCTTTTCCAACCTGGGAAATTCTATGATTCTATGATTCATTTTCTCTGAGTTTGATATTCTGATCCAGGAAGCACTTCCTGGCTTTGGCTGTGGCAGTGTTACTTCCTCTCTTTCTCTGTGTTCTCCCTTTTTGCTGCTCTCCCTCCAGCCACGCACTCTATCTCTTAACATTCTTCTCAGCTGAGGCCCATGGAGACTGTGGATGCCCCATCCCTGGATTCACTTAGTACTCTATGCAAAATGCCCAGAAATTATTTATTACAACATTAATCAGATTTAACGCTAGATGTCTTAAGTAAATCCATGGGATAAAGAAGCAAAGTAGAATAAGCAAATGAAACTGAAAAGCAGTTATGTGACAGTGAGAGAAGAGCCATAGTCTTCAGCCTTTTCTAAGTAATAGAGCCTTCATTTAAACACTGGGACAAAAGGTTGTTTTGTGTGGGACTGTTCTTTGCTAACTAAAGAAATGCAATTTATCCAGTAAGTTGAGGGGGGAAAATGTAATGTTCTATGAGCTCATAGTACTGTATCTACTTTGGGCTATCAGGCTGACAGGTCCGTGATAACACACCATAACCAAAATCACCCATTAAAACGGTGGATTGTTTTTCAGCTCCATTTCTGTTTTGGCCGGGCTGTTCGACAAATTACACAAAGAAAAGTTCATCTGAAACAAACTCATTACTGGTGATAAAACAGCAGTCAAAGAGAAGTCCTGCATAGAAACAAGTCACAACAGCAATAAGGGACTGACCCTGGGGGGAACCAGCCCACACTTGGACAACTCACACAATGCACCAGCACAGCTTTGCAGGCTACTAGATGGCACTGTTATACTTAGCACAGCTGCAAGCAGAAACGCTCTTGCTTACCTAGTAAAACACCCCGAGTCCTGGATGAAGTTGCTTTCATCGTTGCTGTGAATAGGAGGAAAGGAAAGCTAAACTTACGGTATTAATAATAATAATAATAATAATAATCTTATTATTTTCCTTAAGAATTTTGAAGCCCTTATTTTTTACAAGGTTACTTAAGCATTTTTGTTATGCATGCAGACTATGTGTTCAGGCAGGTAGGCTCTAGGTATAAAAAACTATGGGCCTGGGCACTCAGATGCAGAATAATCCTTTGTAACAAAGGGTAACTTTAAATAGGTTAAGTAATTCTGTGCCATATTTACTATTCTGGTAGCTGTCTTGGATATGCTCTCATTAGCTAAATGCTTTAATTCATTATAGAGTCTAAGTTAAGACTAAGCTGCAGTGAGCAATGACAGTTTTATTAAAAACACATTTTTCATTTAAGTGTCAATGTTTTTAGATGAATTAATTTTAATACAACTGATGGTTTAAGTGGAAGGCAATATACTCTCGTTCAGAGAGAGGTTCAAACCCAATTATATGTGTGTAAAGAAATTGTATGCAAGGGATGGACCCAAAGGACAAAAATGTCATCAGTTAAATGATGACCTTTCTCAGAGTAGTATCTGAAGCAGAATAATGATCTCTGATTAAGATGAGGGTTTAGCCCTGCTTTGCTACTGCCCTGGTGTGCATGTGTGGACAGCATTCTGAGGCCAGGAGCTGCCTTGTCCTTCAGAGCTAGTTGGAGCCGCAGCCCTGTATGGGAACACCAGCTGGACCTCTTGGGCTTTCCAGCTCTGCTGGAATGAGAGGTGAATTGTTTATCATCCTATTCAGGCAGTGCCAGCCAAATTAACTCAGATCACCTCCTCAGCTGCTCCTAAGAAAATGCTTGTGTGATCCCATCTGTTCAGCAGAAGAGCTTGGGAAGCAAGTATCCCCTGAAGAGAGGCTGTAAGGAATGATTATGGGTTAATAACTTCTTAAATCACTGTAGCTGTTTGCAGCGTTATTGACTGTGCTTGACATCTTTCTTTCCTTTATAGGCTTTGGCTGTCTGGGGTTTGAAGAATATCTAATGCAATTCAGATTGGATAAGAGGAGTGGAGAAAATCTATATAATTACTATAGCCTTTCCTGGAAAACTTGTCTCGCTCCATGTAGTAATCCTTCACCCCCAATTCAGACTGGGCTTTCCTTTTTGCCAGAGCTGTGAGGGAGCCTTCACAGAGAGCTCAATGTGTTTACATTTGGTAAAGGGAGATTCTGCCACATGTCATGCACAAAATTCATTTTAGCATTTCAGCCTTTTAATCTGGTATAAAAAAGCAAAACAGTGGGTGAGGGCTTCTTATCTTATATGTTTTCAGACTTCCAAAGTATCTTTTCCTGCTACATGAAAGAATGCTGCAGACTGCTATGCGACAAAGGATTTGTCTGGTTCATCAAATCTTTTGCCTGAGGACTTTTACGCCTCCAGTATATACAATGAGGCACCTTCAATTTCTGCTAGCTACATTATTCTTTAACAAACCTCTGCCCTACTATTACTATGGCCCTAATGTAAACTATTCAGCGATGCCCACAATTAACCGCAGGATGAATTGCCTTGCAGCACAGAGAAAGAAATTATGACTTGAAGACCTTTAAAATCAATTCAGTCAAATTGATAGAATGCTTCCAGCACTTGGCCTGGGAGCAAAGCACTTCTCAGCAGATCTATCAGGCCCAATGTGGGCAAAGCAAGCTCTCACTGCCTCCCATCTGGGGCACACACATTTGTGCAGAGCAGCCTCTTTTCTGGTCTATGATCCCATGTCAGACCCAGTTAGGTGATGGGTTACTTGTGGTGTTCAGGAATAGTGAGTTATTGCTGATTGCTGATATGTTTTTTCATTGCAATTCTGAAATACATTGTTGTGGGTTTTTTTTCCGATAAGAGGTTAACTTTATTTGTTTAAGAAGACTATGAATGTGGTTTGTAATGTCTGTAAGTTTTTTGAGGCCATTACACCAGATTATCTAGCTAATATTTTTACTACGATTTTTCGTGTATGTATGGTTTTTTTTAATCTACTTCACACCATAAATCCTTTGCTGTACAAGCTGATAGGAGGTTGAATTAGCACAGGAGGAGTAATGAAGTGAGAATAAGAAGCAGCAAGCATAGGAAACTGGCACAGAGATAGCTTTTCCTACAGCAGAGCAGGCAAACTCTGGCTCGATGTTGAAGAATATAGCCGATGTCATCCTGATGGTCATAGAATATTTTAAAGGGTAATGTAGGAAGGATTGTTTTCAATCTAATGCCTGCAGCTGTGATATCTTTCAAATCTCCTTTTTATATGTAGAATCTCCTATTTTTATTTTATTTTATTTTATTTTATTTTATTTTATTTTATTTTATTTTATTTTATTTTATTTTATTTTTTCGGTATTAAACATGAAAATCAGAAGTCATGTAAAATGCCAGAAGCACAAGATTCAGGATAAAATTCTGTACGTTGGTAATGCTGAGTGCACAGGATGCTGTCATCCAAATTACCAATTCATTTTTATTTTATATTTCTGCCTTATTTCCAGAGAAAAATCTATCACGCTTCCTCACCAGCCCAGCTCTGCTTTGCTTATGAGCCCTGACAAGATCACAGCTTGAGGTAGGTTGGTTGCATACAGTGGGCAGAACAGTGTTGTGATCATGGTAATTGTCTGAGACATCTAGGCCTGTAATTGCTTAGTAATAACCATACATGGTGTTTTTTCTCACAGCAGTCCCAACTAAAAGTTCTGACTGCTCAGCTAACTAAAAGCCACGGTGCTCAAAGTAAAGAGCTGTCTGTGAATGGTGTGACAAACACAGAAGCCACCAGAGATGTAAATTACTTCATCTCAGGGATTAGAGACACCAGTAGAGAGATTCCTGTGTAAATAAACAAGGGTTGAAGAAGCCTTTGGTTTCCTAAATTAAAGTATCTAATATTTTGTAGGAAATACAGTGACAGTCTTTTTTTACACAACATCCTGTCTGAAACATTTCAGAGGAATATTGCCATTGTTCATTTGTGGCTGCATTTCTCTTATTGTTTTCCTACAAACTGATCTGAGGGTGGATCCCCACTCCTGAATGTGGTTGATTCATTCTCTCACTGCTACTCACTGAAGGATGCTGTCTGGCTGAGGGGTAGAAAAAGACAGCCTCAGAGAGGAGAGTTTCATGAAATATTTTCAATATTGACTTATTTTTAGAGTTGTGATTGATCAGTATGAATTTCTGCAGACCAACCACTGTAAAATTTTAGCTAGAGAAAGTCCTGAGGGTATTCAGAAAATGCTTATTTTAATTCGGGAGGAAAATAATGTTTGGAACAGGCTGTCAAGTAGCAGTTGTGTCTGTCACCATCACTTTTGTGCGTGTTTAATACATTAAATGTACAACTGCATAGAAGAAAATGACAGCTCAGACATGAAAGTTAGACAGAAGAACATGTAGGCTTAGATATTTAAGTCGTCTATCTGCCTTTTCTGATGAAATGTTACCATTTTGAATTTGTATCCCAAGACAGCGATACAGGGCAGTCATATGGATACAAATGCACTCTTTATTTAATATTTCAATTCTGAATTTCTTCATATGTGTACTTTCTTTCAGCAACAAGGAGAAACATTACAATGTAGAGAATTCTACTGAAGAGAGACCAAGGGGAATAAAGAGGGGAGCAGCAATCAGCAAAAAAATTTAGAACATCCGGTGGAGGCAGAACAAATGTGTGAAAAGACACAGCATACATTTATCAGCTACTTCAAATGGATGTAGGTGGCTGACATTCCATTAATGTCCTGGCAGCACCATCAGTTGGCTGTTTGCTCAGAGATACATTATAAGAAACAGGTGTATGCTTCAGAATTGGGTGAAGTTAATTCCTCATGACAGAGATATGGGGTCCCACATATAAATTTAAACAGTTATGCCCAGAGAGAATGTGAATATCAGTGCAACAACTTGTAAGCTCTGGTGCTGGTAGGAGTGGCACTTGGAGGTATAGGACTTGGGATCAGATGGAGCAGATACGTTAGCAAAGGGATGGGCTGTTCAGAAAGCAGGTTGTTCCTAGGATCTAATTCTGCCCATACTTTTCTCTTTTTATGATGATGCAAGTTATGCAAAATGATGCTGATGTAGTTAATCCAGAGCAATCAATTTATGCTTTTCCCCACAGTATGTTGCTATGGGCATAAATAACTGTGAGTTTCAGGAATGTGGAGACACACAGCTCCAGGTACAGGAAGAAAAAAAGAAGAAGAATCTGTCAAACAAAATGAGCTGGCTTGAGGATGCACATAACTGTTAGACTTCACAGTGCTCTCAAATGGATTTTCAAGCTGTATGTTTATCAGTCTGGTTAACAGCACTGTATTTTAAAAACTTGCTAATAGATTAGACTAAGGCAAATGGCCCTGGCTCTGTAGCAGCTGTTTCCATTCTCAAAGGGAGCTTTCTAGTCCTGAAGTCCAATCTTTAAAGGCTTTTTGGCAATTGTAACATTAAAAAAAGAAAGTCTTGCCCCAAGTTTCAGGCAGGAACAGAAAGAGGAATTGCTGGTTTGATCAATCTTACGCCGTGTGAGCTTTCCATACTTAATTTTTACCCATCAGATCAAAGAGTAAGTTCTTTCTGACTGCATTGAACTCCTTTAATTTCTTAGAAATGAAGAAGCAGTAGTATCTCAGAAGAACCATGTTGTTAATATTTGAATAGATTTTGTGGCTCATGTAATTACATGAAAACATAAAATAATGAAAATTCTGGCTTCCCATGTAGAGCAAATGTCTTATCAACCTTTCAGAAGTTTTACCTAGAGAAAAGTGTCTTTTGCATTCCAATATTAAAAACCGCTATTTTTAATTGCATGTAAGTCAGTACCTGTATGTGTTCTCTGTCATGGGAATATTTTTCCAAATCAAGGCCTGACATGATATACGGGTGTACAGCGCATAAATACACCAGCTCAGTAATAAGGATGTTCTTGCATACTTCAACTCCTGGCATTCTGCATGCTCAAACTGCCACAGATTATGTTTTCAAGGACAGCTGATCACATTGCACTGAAAAAACAAACACAAAACAACACAACAATATTCAGCTATGGAGTGTTGGAAAATCCAAGGTTATGAGAAGAACAACATCACATAACACTTTAAGGAAACATAGTAATCACTTCATAAGACAAGTTCACTGCCAATCGTAGCAGTACCAGAAGTTAGGGAGCTTAAAATGCACAGATACTGGTGTTTTTTTCACCCAAAGACCATTCACACCTCAATGTATATTAAAAGAAAAAGACCAAAAACACCCTGCCTATGTGGAAGCCAACTATTATGTGCCAAAGCATACTCTTTTCTTTGCAATATACATAATGAGATACAATCCCTCACCAGTTCATCACTCAAACAGCTAAATCTGATTTTGCAGTGAAAATGCAATTTAATCTCATCAGGTTCCATAGTGCTGAAATACTAAACTTAACAATAGAAACTGATGTGATATGTTTCAAATTAAATTGAACCACTGCAAACAATGGGTTTCTTTAGAGACTGGCCTTGACTGAATCTGTTTTTCCACCTCATTTTGCAAAGAAATCATCAAGTCTAATGGTTTCAAGCAATTTAAGCGATGTGCAGGTTGAATAAAAAAAAACCACAAGCAGTGTCACTGGAAAAACATGACACACAAACAAAGAGAAATTACTGCACACTGCACTGAAAGTGTTATAATTTCCCCAGTCTATCATCTGAGAAACTTCTATCTGAAGCAAGGAAGCCAATCGTCAGCCAGCATAGTCAGGAGAAAGACTTTGCCTTCATTAATGTCTGGGTAAGGACTGATGCCTGAAGAATATCATATGAATGTTAGTGTCTGAGGCTGAAAAGAAATTTGTTGACTTGAACAACTAGAGAACAATACAGTTGGAAGCTGTTAAGGTTTATGGACTCTTACTCTACAGAGGCAGAGAGATGAACTGTTTATATTTACTTCCTCTTATGGACAGCATCTGTTTCCTCTTATGGCTGAAAAACATCATATCAAGGGAAAAAACATATCAACTGATGACAGAGTGCATAATCATTAGAGACCCTCACTGAAATCTTCTAGACATAAGTGGGTTGCCACCCTGAGGGCAGCCTTGGACTAAGTAGGCTATATAACTGAACACACGTTTTACCTTTGATGACACCACCCACAGACCAAGACCCCATGCTCAAGATGATGCTAGATTCAAAGAATTGTGAACTCTTCCTGTTTTTCTGTCTCTCTCTTCTTCTCTTTCCTCTCAGTCTTCTTTCAATCACTTTTTCTTAGTAGCCATTGCCTGAATTTGCCTTAGAGTAGTTGATAAGGAAATAACACCTAAGCTAAGTACCCTTACCCATAATGCTTACTAACTGTTGTTAGAAAGTTGCCTAATTTTGCCTCAAAGCTGTTGTTAGAAAGCTCAGTAAATAGTCTTGTATTGTTCCTCTGAGTCTGACTCCATCACAGGAGCGATCCCTGTAGTGCTGTTTTGGGGGGATTCCAAAGATACATCTTCCTCGCAACGCATCTAGTGAGACAGGACAGTTAGTACATGACCTGAGGCAGAGAAATTAGGATAGGGCAGAATAGGATGGGGTGGGATGGGATAGAATAGATCAGCTGGAAGGGACCTACAAATGTCATCAAGTCCAACTGCCTGACCTCTTTAAGGCTGACTAAATGTTAAAGAATGTTATTAAGGGTGTGATCCAAATGCCTGTTGAACACCAACGGGCTTGGAGTTTCCCTTCTCTAGGAAGCCTGTTCTAGTGTTTGTCCATCCTCAAAGGCAAAGAATTTTTTCCTAATGTCCAGCCTGAACATCTCCTGGTGCAGCTTTGTGACATTTTTCCCTGTATCTTATGGGTTACCTGGGAGAAGTGACCTGCGCCTCCCTCTACATTTTCCCCATGAAAATTCTCCTCAGGAATTTCCCCTCTGTAGAAAAAGCGGATGAAGCAAATAGAGAAGCTTTCAATCAACAGGAGACAGTGCCAGGGGACCTACCTCCTGGGAGCCAGTCTGATGGACACCTGCAGTCCAGGCTCACACCACAGTGCCGTGTCCAAGGAAATAGCACAGTTCTTCTTCTCTCAGGAGGTATAAGGAGAATGAAGACTACACATGTTGGCAGTGATTGGGTAATGAGTCAAGAGACTCCAGTGACTTTGCAATGGGCATGATTTGGGCTGTATTATCCAGGACTGTAAGTCCTTTCTGCATGGCTGCCCACTGTGTGCAGAAGAGCCAGGCATTTTCCTCAGAATAATAGATATTCACAGAGACTTTCATCCATTTTCCCTGGGTGAAGAGGGATGGTGTAAGCCTGAGAGCGTGTCACCAATGTGTATTAAAAACAGGTTTCTTTAAGTTATAACTACCAATTACAAAAAAATTTAAAAGTAAAACAGGAGGCATCTCAGTCTGAATTTAATCTGTGTTTGTGTACTTCCTGGCAGATACTGTGTGAGACAGGTTTCATCAAAATGAACAGATATATTTTTCTGTGCCTGCAAATAAAAAATAAAAGGTGTGGGGGGAAAATACCCAGAACTGTTTGTTTCTGCTAGAGCTGAACTGCCAGCCAATTTGAAAGCCAGATGGCTGTAAGTTAATTCCAGTACCAACTGTCCAATTCCTAGATGCCTGTTTGACAATATTGTTCTTCTTTATTTGTTTACTTTAGGAATAGCACTGTGGGGAGGTTTACCATCTCTATCATCCTTACTTAGGGGAAAGCCTGTGTGAGCAAAGAAAGGGTTAGGAAAACAGAACTTGGGAGGTTTCCCAGGGAAGGCTTTTTCCTAATCCTTCCAGGATTATAATGACTTGAGTGGCTTGCTGAAAGCAAGCTCTCAATTACCAAATTGGTCCAGTCCTCACATGATAAGGACACCTGAGCCCTCGCTGCCAGACAGCAGGTATGTATCCACAGCAGTGCTCTTACCGCATAATTGAGCTTCACTGACATCTCCTGGGTGTTCAAAGCCTTCTTGCTCAGTGACATGCTTCAGAGGGCTCATCTCGAAAACTAATCCTCACCCCAGGCTATCTTGACTTCTGAAAAGGTTCTGGGGGAAATTTCTGTGAATTCCCAGAAACCAACCCAGCACCCCACGGAGAACAGTGTTGCACACAAATGGTGGGCTAATGCTGTCAGTAGTTATATGCTGATGTTCCTAGGTCCACCTTTTCAAAGCTTGCCAACACTTGAGGAGTTTTAGCAATGAGCTTCTGAAGCCTATTAACCTATCTGAGCAACTAATCCAAGGGGCAGTCAGCAATCCAGCTTACACAATTTATAATTTGGTAAATACAAAAGTGGGCTTACAAGAGTTTTTTCATATTTTCCAGTTGAAAATAAGAGTAAGTAATAGTTGAAAAGTGAGTAAGTGGCAGGAAGAGACTTGACTGATCACACAGACACTCACTCTCCAGGACATGTTTTACCAATCCAGAACAGTGGCTGTGGAGGTTCTAGATTTCTCTTTGTGGCTTGCAGCTAGTGTTTAGCTCATCATTTCAATAGGTGTATCAGGACAGTGGTAATGATAATGAAATAATAAGTAATTATTTCCTTCAGCTATAGTGAAAAACCACAGACCTGCTACAAAATGCATTTCTACAAGCTGAGAAATGATATGCAATGAATACCCTGTGAGTCAAACTGAGGGATTTTTACATTTACAAATACAAATATACTTAAAAAAAATAAAACTATTCAGTTTCCTATCACTGTTACATTAAAAATTAAAAGGTAGTTTCCTTTATTTTCTTTCTGTAGCTAACAATTCTGAACAGTTGACAAGCCAGCTGTTATGCCTGGTGGCATGTTTTATTATGTATATTTTTAATATATTTTTATGACTATAATTACATTAAAAATTAAGTCAATTGAATGAGTAATTACATGGTCCTATGATATCATAATCCTAGGATGTGACTGCCTTTTTATTTCTAGGAAATTAAACAAGTGTAACGTAGCCTGGAAGAATTCAGTCTATTGATCAAATGTGTAAAATTTAAGCATGGAAAGTTCATGCAGTTAACCAGTTATTTATACAACATTTTATCCTGGTGACATTAATTTTTCAAAATGGCAGCATCTCAGGATGCTGCATCAAATGTTCCTTTACAGTGAAACAGATGGTTTTTCAAATGGCTGTCCCTGGAAAGGCAACCCTTTAGCTAGGAATCACACTGTGATCCTTTTGATTCCTTCCAGAAATGTTTCTTGGTGGAAATGTTTCTGCAAGTCAGGTTCTGCTTTGCTTTATCTGTGTAGCTTCAGTGATTTGGAAGAGTATCGAGAGCAAAAGTGGCAGGAGAAAGAACCGTGCTCTCTGGGGACAAAATTCATGTAAGGCTTCAAAGGGAAGGTTCTTCTTTTTTTTTTTTTTTTTTTTTTTTGTATAATAAGAGGAAAGAGTAATTTAGAAATAATGTGACTACAGAGCCTGGAGACAGAGCTGAATTTTGGAGCACCCTTTTTGGTCATGCTGGTGTGAATACAGAGGGTATTAGGGTGAGAGAATGAATTGCCTTGGGCAGGAATTTTAACAACAAGGGAGATGAGAATTAGGGATGTTAATCAGGAAAAAGCAACAGAAATTTGAAAGCAGGTTGATTTCAGGAAAACAGAGAGGGTTATTAGGGAATATGGCCCCAATTGCATATATTATCTTAGGAATATTTATGCTTGGGTGTTATATATTGTATGTGTCATTCTTTATCAACACTTTAGAAGGGCTATAGAAATAGCCTCTTGAAGTTAGCCTGAAAATTCTTTTTTTTTTTTTTTTTTTTTTTTTTTTTTTTTTAAATAATCAAAGACTGTATAAAGGTTGATGAATAAATGGAATTGGGTTGCCCTCTGTAAGTAGTAGAGTTTCATTCTGATTTGGTAGAGTATCCATTTAAAATTGAATTTTCAGTGCCTTCTTTCTTAAAATGATATGAGTACATACATTTCCTCCATTTTTATGTTTATGCGATCTAATTAACAGTAAAAGGGTTAAGCTTCTTTAAAAGATGAAGTTAATGAGCAGTGGAAGGAGCAATTTGAACCATTTGGCCGCACTAGTTCATTCCAAATTAACTGTAACCACTCAGGAAATGGGCCTAGGAGTCACTGTGGACAACATAGTACAAATCTCTGTGAGAACAGCAAATAAAGAGGCAAACAAATTGCTAGAATTTGAAAGGAAGGGAAGGGGTAGTAATACTGAAAGTATAACAGTGCAGTTCTCTGAACTGACAGCATGATGCATCTGGCGCCCTAATCCCAATTCAGAGGTGGATGATGAGAATAATGGGATATAAGAAAGAGAAATGAGAAGGAATGCACAATTTTCAGGAAAGAATTGGTGAAGGTATGAAAAATATTGAATAACAAAAAATAGAAATATTTTATGTTTTTGCTTTTTCTAAAGCAACTACATTGTAGTGCAACTGTCCTGATGGTGTCTGTGTTATAAATACTTTGAATCATGCTTATCTACTTCCTACATGGAATTACCAGCAACAGCAAATCTATATTAAAGATTTTCCTTAACCCAGCCCTGAGGGCACCTTGCTATTTCATCTGTTTTCTGCTTTTGCCTGTGACCTGTCTCCTATCTCTAATGAGGGTTATTGATGCTGTGAAAATAATACTTATTGGGAATCTAAATCAGCTACATGCTGATGCTACATGCTAGCCATGGATGAACTAGCACCGGAGACATGCAGATGACACCCAGCTCTAGCTAACCCTCAAGATATTTGTTCATGTGCGTGTCAGTGAATTACCTGGTCTTTATGTGTATGCTCTCCCACGTAAGGGCCAGCAGGCTGACTCTGCGGGCAAGTGAAGCAGAGCAGCGCTAGAAGGTGGATGAAATCCCTGTGAAGAGTTTTCTGTGCATGGTCTTTGTTAGAGGTGCGTGCTCCTTATTGCCAGTGGAGATTGTTGCTAAGAGGTGCTCTCATCTCTTGGTGTCTCTCCACTCTCCCAGCCAGCATCTTCAACCAGACAGTTGCCTGGGAGACCCCTCTCCATTCCTCTCACATCATCCTCATGGAAGACCTAGGGGACTATGAGATAACAGCTTGCAACATGCATTGCCCCAAAGGCATCTTTCAGGTTTGCATGTTACACAGTGTTAATCCATGGTATGAGCACAAGATAGCTGGAAAATCTGGAATCAGTCTTGTAGGGTATACCTCTGGCACAAAAGAATAAAACTCATATTTTTCAGGTGTATGAAAATGTGAAATGAATTCCCACAGGCATTAAGGACAGACACAAACTTTGCCCAGCTTCAGCTGCAAAACAAACAAGCAAACAAACAAAAACCCAGCACTTCAAAATTACTGTCATAAAAAGTAAACAGCAGATTTCATAATAAAGATGGAATAAATGCATAAACCTAAACTGTAATCCCATCAAAGAAAAGCACTCTGCTATGTTTCTCTCCTTGGAGAACAGATGAAGAAAGGAATGAACCATGTGTAATTTTGGCTAGTTGGGTCATTTAAAGAACCACTGCCAAAAACTGGAAGAACTTGGCTGTGACTCACATTTTTCTGCTAAAAACTCTTAATGAAAAACCACTCGTTTGTGACAGACCTTAGCTTCTCAGTAACGTAGCATATCACGTAACTGCTTGAATCTTTGGACCCCTCTCATTTCTAAATCAAATCTCTATGAGTTCATGGCTTCTAGGGAGGATTATGGCTGTTCTTCTGAAGAACCTAAATTGTGTGGGGTTTTTTCAAGAAATAAAATACTCAGACCATATATTTTGATATCATAACTAAAACTCCTCAAATAACTTAGATCTGTGCTCTTTACATGCTAGTAAATTCATCTAGTATACTGTAGAGTGTTTCATAAGCTTATTTATATCCTGTTGAATTGTAGATACGCAAGGAATATAGATGAGATGCTCTTTAGCATCTAAACGTTATCAGAATTTACTTAAATTCAGTCAGGATTCTGAATTACCCATACATATGTACTTCCTCCAAATAGGCTTAATTTTTTTAAGTGTTCCCTTAAACCTCAGTTGTAATCAGGCTTCAGACAAAATTTCCAGATGGCCGTTTCATTCCAGACAATCTGCTCTCTCAAGTGCCTCTCTCTGTAAAGCCCGAGCATCAAGTGCATTTATTACATCCTGATGCAACAACCAGCACAAGATATGTTTACTTTTTATCTAATAATATATCAAACATTTTACATTGTAATAATTGATGAAGCAATTTCAAAATTGCTGTTCAGCAGAGGAAAAAATGTTGTTAGAGAACACAGCCAAGCATCCTGACAGTGTGGCACGAACCCTAATGAATTAGATGACAAATGAGCACAATAAGTTCTGGTCAAATGTGCTCTCTAAGCAACAATTCAGCAAATCTGCCTTTCACATATTTTTTCCACTGTAAGGCTAAAGTTCATGCAAATTAGGGTACCAGGTGAGATGCACTGAAAACATACAAAGAACAGCTTCCAGTGTTCCCCTCCTTGCTTTGTGCACCAAGTATCACAGAGCCCCTCAGCACCAGCCATACCATGAGTTACAGGTTGTGACTCTGAAAGAGAACGAAGGGACAAAACAAGGACATTTCTACTGCAGCACAGGCCAAGTCTTGCACCTCTGAGCTGGGCCTCCCAGGATTTATTGTAGCCTGATGGTGCCTTTGCCTCTGAGTTCTGGTTCAGCCTCCAGGCTCACATTGCACTGGGTAAAACCTGTTCTGAATCTACTACAGACATTTTGAAATTCTTTACTCCAGTCATAGTGCAAAGTTTTCCCTCCTAATGCCCCATGAATCAAATGCAGGCAGATTTTGCCTCAGGAGCAGGATGCTGCTCTTGTCTCAGAAGAGAGTTGTTCTTTGTTACTGCAGCGTGACACAGGAGTGTCATATTCCCCCACTTCTTTAAGAAACTCCATATACACTTTAAAAATTGCCTTTGTAATCTTTCTAGCCTTAAGCATGGATTTTCACAAGCAATTCGACACCTTCGCTTCCTCCACTCTGTCTCAATATTGAGTAGCCTGGGTCATTGCTTGCTGTTCTTTGAGAATTCATCATAGTTTTCACCACTCTCAGCGAATCTTCTCTCCACGGAGAGTTCTCCACCAGACCACCAACCATGCTCTTCAGAAAGCTTCTGAACCATCAAGAAAGAACAGTGACTTGAAACTGTAACCTCATAACACTGTCTAACACTACTAAGCCAATGTGTTTTGGAGATGAAGATGGGTTTACTCCATTGATGACTGGTGTTCAGAGGAACTTCCTGAGTCTTGGCAGCCATAGAAGATAGGGCCAAAGGGGAAAACAGATCAGCAGCCACTCCGCAGGATGGTCTTAGCACTGAGGGGAAGGAGCTTAGCTCAAAGCTGTAGCCATACTCATCCTTGCACTGCAGTTATCAACTCAAAACAAAATCCCCTCATCATCAAGCCACAGAATAAGCTTGTGGAACAAACAAGGACATTAGGAACAACTAGCACAAACAAAGGACCTGTCTGAGGAAAAGAAGTGGTGTATGAGGGATGTACTGGGTAAATGTCAGGTGCAGATACACTGTGTGCACTTTGATTATGAGTCTGTGTTATCCTTCTTGGACATTAGAGCACCCATATGAGCTGCAGTCTGACTTAGGGAGTACAGCGGTGTAACAATGAGCCCCAAGGAACAGCCCTACATAAAGTGAAAAAAACAAAGCACGGGGCATTTTACCACTGCTACTTATATACAGCTTTTACCCTGAATTCATACTTGCCACTGAAACATTCAATCTTTGCAAAAATGATGTGAGTGCTTTGTTTTGTTGATGTAGTACACTAGCTAATGTATCAAAGGAATGAGGTATCAGGTGGCATTATAATAACAGCGCATCAGCAGAGTTAGCTGTCTCTCTAATCGGGTCTTGCATCATTACACCAAAAAAGCAATTGGAATGCTATTTGAAAGATGACACTATAGGAAGGAAGAAAAATTCCTGAAGTGTGTTTAACAATAATTCATAGGACTAAAGTAAACCAGAATATACACTGATAGCATCTGTTATATAGTACCGGGCATAAGTTGTAGCCTTACACTGGCATATAGCTTCTTGAAACTAATTCTGCAACATCTGATTAATAACCTGGCATACACTACATTTGCTTTATATATGTATATTTTTAGCCTCTAATTTATAGTAACCCCATTAAAGTGGATTATGCTTCCCTCTGTTCCTCCTTGATCATTAGAGATGGTTCAAGAACCAATTTGCCTACAGAGAGGTGTTATCATATGATCAGGTACTATTAAACATGATATGTCAGTTTTTGCTTAACAGATAAATGTCAAGGAGAAAAACAGAAATGCCTTTCAAGTGTGTGTTTTTTTCATCAAAAGCAGTGGTTTTCTTTTTTAATCTAGGAACCAAAGGTGGCAGAAAGCACACAAGGTTTTCTATATAACATTTCCCAGAAAAGGAGAAAGCTAACCAACTGGAAAAGTTTCTGTCCTTCTATGTCTGGAATCAACAGGATCACAGGTTTATCCAAAAAGGCAAAAGGGAGTGATAGTTGTTGAGATTATCATGACTACCCCTTAAAAACAGAGGATGTTAAGAGTCTCTTTTTAACATATTGCATCCTCTGATCTATCCCGGATCAGCACTGCCAACACTCAGAGAGCTTTCTTGACCATGGACAATTCATTTTCCATTTCCTTTTTCTCTTTACTACCTGAAGAATGATGTTGCACGTACTCATCTATCCTTCTGTATTAGTTGTTTTGCTTATTGCATCTTCCATGACTTTCTTTAGCAAGGAGAAAAACTGACTCAGACTGTACACAAATAACTTTGGAAGTAAATTCATAAAGAAATTATATTGAGAATCAGAGATTTATCTACTGATCGGTTGCTCCTGTCATCTCACATCTTCTGAGCAATGAGCAGGGAGACAAATGCACAGACAAAGCTGGATGGTTCATGCAGGCAGAATTCCCAGTGCAGCAAAGTCTTTGGAGGGCTGTAGTGTTCAAGCTGAGGCACTGGTGGAAATGCAGGGCTGTGACAGCCTGTTCCCCCTTCAGCAGTCCCTTTTCCCTCCTCCCACCAGTGGCTGAGCTCCCTCTGGCTGGGAGCCACAGTAACCCCAGCAGTGTTCATGCAGTCCAAGGTGTGAGCGGAGATTATTGAGCCAAAATTTTCCGCGCAGGCTCTGGGATCACAGTACTGCCCTCCAGCCAGTCCTCCATTCAATGCCAATGTTCTCACCAAAATCCTGCAATGTTGTGTGTTGGCTGTACATGAAATTTCTGCTGTGTGGGTGGTTATAATATCTCAAATTCATCTCTCCCTTAGTCTTAACATCTGCTGGCCAGATTTGGTCGTTATTGCTCCTCTCATCCCTTAAATTGACTGCCCACTGCACAATGTTGTCTCTTCTTCCATTAAAGTTGTTTCTGAAATAGTTCTTTGACCATCGCTTACCATTAGCAAAAGTGGATGAAATAAGACTCAGTTGTGAAAGCAGCTTCACAGACTACTGGCAGCTCATGAATTGAGTGCCACTGAAATTGCCTTTCAGCAGGTTTTGTATTTTTCAGGCTTAAAGCAAGATGCTATGAGTAATATTTTAATACATGTAAGTTAACGTACTGGAGTGACTGGAAACTGAAATTTGCAGTATGCCTGCCAAAGAGTTGGTCACCAATGCTTGGCTTGTAACAAGCTCCAAAATACAATTGCAACATATTTTTAATTTTTCAGTGCAAATGACTCTGGTCAGATTTAAGATACAGCACCATCTTATGGATATTTCTGTATAGATTAATGGGTTTCTCTGCTGGCAAAAAAAAAAAAGCTTCTTTGGCAACAAAACAAAACAAGGCAGAATTATCAATCATTGTTCACTTCTTATTTATGTGAAAAGTCAGAATTACCTCTGGGAATGGGAAAGGACATCGTTCCAACACACTCATGTTGACAAATTCACATTTGACTACCAAGTCTATGACCAGGATGCCAAGTACTCCAAGTATTCTGGTGTCACAGCTTCCAACAAGCGCTCAAAATACTTGAGATCCATTTCTTAATCATATAATTTAAAAAATACATAGAAATCTCATTTTATTAGTTTCAGTTTCTGGGCCGTTGTGATGAAGCAGGGTCATATTTCCAAGTTTTTCTTTTCAATTTCAAATAATACCATCTTTTTCATTTTTCTTTCCATGAAAGTTTAAGTTCATTCCTATTTCTGTGAATCCTGACACTCTCAAAAAAAAAAAAAAATCAACCCAATACATTCAAACAGAAAGGAATGGCAATCCTATTTTCTAGTTTAACTCCCAAGTCCTGTAAGTAAAAGAGATATAAATGTTCACTCTTCTTTCATGCGCTTTTAAGCAATAGTTTACCATAAAGAATCTTTTTTTAAGTAAGAACCAGACACATTTTTTCCTTCCATCATCATTACAAATTATTATATGAATTCGTATTTTTTCAACATTTTCCCACCTGGCAAGAAAAGCATAAACTGAGTGTATTGCTTTTTTGTGCTATAGTATTATAGGAAACATGGGAGGGCATCACATGCCCCAACTCCTTAACGGTGACCTTGTACACAAATCCTGGGTCTCTACTAATGCAGATCTAATTACAAACAAACAAACAAACAAACAAAAAAGACATATTTACCTTTAAAAATAAACATCCCTCTTTGGAAACCCATGTAACCATGCAGCCTGTTGATCAGCTGGTGTTTGGACTAGATATCCTAGTGGTCATTTTCAACCTTAAAGATTCTATGATTCAGGGACGGTTCAGTACAAGCAGTGAAATCTTTGGAGCTTTCCAACATCATTAACTGTTTTCTGGAACAAACTCCAGACTTAATTTCTCTAGAAAATATACTCCACAAACCTTTATCCTTTGTTCACATTGTTGTCTTCTCCCATACTGGCCTATTCCAGGCCACTTACAGCTTTATTCACAATAAACATATTAAAAAAACACTGGAAACCAAAAGACAGACAGTGCAATATCTTGATAAAAGATAACAGCAGTGAGACTTCACACTGAAATGATAAAATGGCTTCTATACCAGCTGAGGAAGAAGGTGCTGCTGGAGATTCAAAAACTCAGTTGCAAATCCAGTCAACTAATGGCAGGTACATGTGGTATAATTCCTGCAATTTCACTTTGCTTACTTTCTATTTAGCACTAATTTTATGCTGTGATTTAGAAACACTCTCGAAAGGCACTGATTGTGCGGGGTAGGATGGCACAAATAAATTATAATTGTATTTGTTTGTTGCCTTTGAAATTAGTTTAACACAAATACTTAAACACATTCAATATGAAAAAACAGTTCACCCTTTTCTTGCATTATGCACTGTAAATGTTATGTATTTCAATAAAGTTGTACTGAAATGTGCTTTAACTTGATTTACTTTAATCTATTTGAATTAGTTTTGGGGAAAAAAACACATAATGACATTAAAACAGTTGAATTCATTGGAAAATGTATTTGGTAAATACACACTTTGAGTTAAATGTCTATTATATGTATGATATATATATATTGTATATATATAATGTATTCCCTTAGTTCATCCATATGCCTTGACTTTACAGGCAAATGCAAGGATTTTTTATCTGGTAAATGTTCCAGATATTCTTTCAGCTTAATGCCAGATAGAAAGTTGGTAGTTCCAGAACTACGCTGAAATAACTTCAGAGCTTTGCTCAAGATATAAATAAAAATTTTAGCTGTCTTGAATGATAAGAAAAGTGACTTTATGTCATCCTTCCTGACAGAGTCACTAGGACATTACAAAAATGGTTCCAGTAATGACAGTGGAAAGAGTACAATATGTTGAAAAACCAATGTGATACTGTATAAAAAAAGCCAAGGGTAGAAGTACCACATCCATGCTCTCATGAATCAGGGACTCCAAATCATAACACTTGCTTTAAAACTGTTATATGCCAAAAGTAAGAATAAAGCCAAACTTGCATTGCACTCTTATTAGCCATCTCCTTTTCTGTAGGGCATGGAGTGCAGTCATTTCAGCTTCTCACCACAAGCAGAATGGCATAGCTTCTTAGGGGGAGGCAAGGGTAATGTGAAAGCTGAATTTTCATGCAATATACTAACTGCAATTGCTGAAGTTGAAGAAGACATACTCAGATGATATTTTGCAGCAAACTACATGACTTGGAATAAAAATTTCCTGGATAAAGAAGTTTTTAGACCACCTGCGAAGATCTCACTGAAATGTGTTACAACTGTACTGAAAATTTACCAAAACAACCACACTGGAAGCAGACATTTGCCAGCCCAAGACATTGTGTTAGAAGACCAAGAGGTTGGAAACATGGAAAAGCAGAAAAGTTTCACATGGTAGTCCAGAAAAGAGTGCAGTGTCATTACCAAGTGCATGGCTTAAACTAACTCACTGGTTTATAATTAAGCCTAAAGAGATATTTAACTAAAATCTCGCCATAGAAGGGTAATTAAAGAATGATTTCAACTTGCTGCATCTAAAAATACCACCCATCAGAAAGGCTACATAAAAGTCTTCCTGATGATAAATCCAGGCACTAGCAAGATTCCTCTTATCCATGTTTTAAAAGTGATTATGTTCTGGCAAATCCAACTAGCAACTCTCTTCAAGTTCAAATGCAGGGCACAGTTTAAAAGCCTGCTGAAAACAAATGGAGAAAAGCGCACTGAAGAAAGAAAGGGCTATTTCTGTCACTAGTGGACTTTAAAACAAATCCTAACTTATAGGGATTTACATTCAAAGTATGGACAACTGGGTACAATTTGAAGGCCTTTAGAAAAGACAGGATTGTGTTGATGAGCTTTCCGCACTTCCCAGGGAGTGATCTTTGGGTGTTCTCAGTACAGCTGCCCTTATCTGTACTCTCCACAATAAGTTTCTGTGCTCTAAATGTACAAAAGCTGTTTGCAAATAATTCTTCTAGAAGAAAATAAATCAAATTCCAGCTCAGGCATATGAGCAGACTTTGACCATTCAAGTACCCAAAATGCAGATTTTAATAGTGACAACGGTGATTCTTTTCTGTTTTGACCATGTGCTGTAAAAGGTCTGCCAATGTGTTGAAATGTTATCTTCATCAGGAAACAGAAAATTACCATATATAATTCCATAAGGGTTTGAACTAAGCTGGTTCCCTTGCTTGCAGCACAAAGACCTCATCACAATCACAATATTCTTTATGCTGCCATTTCAAATTCTGGAAAAAAAAAATTCATACATTTTCATCAACCTTGTGAAATGGTTTGATTAAACAATTAATCTTGGTTTGCCATCTCAGCATATTTTCTTTATACTAATCATTTAGGATATGAGTTTAAGACAAATGTTGACTCTGTCTTGTTTTCTCTGTGCTAGGGCTTCAATGATGAAAGTTAATCTATCTTATTTTCCATAAGGTTGACTCTCCACCTCTTGGTCAGTACAGTGCCAAATGGGGCCATGTTAAATGACAGTTCATTTCCATAACAAATGGAATGGAAGATATGAAAAGGGCATTGTCAATCCCCCCTGAACTCCAAAATATACCTTAAAGGAAGACGAATTCATTGTAGGTGACTAGAATGAGACTGAATCTCAGAGCTGCACAAACAAAAAAGGATGTCCTTGAACTGTGCAACAAGACTCTCATCACACAGTTCAGTTACATGCTTGATTCCTGGTAAGAGTCAACAGAAACTGTTTTCAGTTAATTAACTACTTATGTACACAGCCAGCAATTTGAGCTCACATGCAAAACAAAATTAATGGGGAGATAATAATCTCAAAATATTTTGAAGTATTTGATATGCAAAACTGCAGGCTTGTATGGTGAGAGAATGACAAATTGGAAAGACTGAGCCTTTCCTGCATCCCTACTCTTCTCTGCCTTCACATGCAGTAGCACTGCATGAGTTCATAGAATCATGGAATCATAGAATCATAGAGATCCCTGCTTTCATTGGAGAGCAAGCCCACATTTCTAAATCCTGAAGAATAACATAGGTAGCTGCTCTGCTTGTAGCATGGGGAAAGAAAGAAGCAACTGTCATTGTAACTATTAAATGGTCAGTTATATTTAATCTCATAAAGTAAATGTGATGGACATTTGGGAGTGCCACTTCAAGTATAATTCATTTGGGAAGACACAGGAATAATCAGAATCAACACCCATTGACTATGCAAGAATGCTGAGGGATAATATAGTCCACAGAAAACTGAGGAAAAACAGGAGAATTCCTTTTTATACAAAAGCTTTTATGAGCAGAGACTTTTGGTTTTATGGAAATCGTGATGTGGTGAAGTCTCCATCCCTGTGGGTATTTAGAAGACATGTGGATGTGACACTGAGGAACAGGGCTTAGTGATGGGACTTAGTAGGTCAGATTGATGCTTGGACTTGATGATCTTGAAGGTTCTTTTCAACACAGATGATTTTATGACTCCATGACTCTATCAATAGGGTGCAAACAAACTGTCTTCTGTGTTCACTACAGACAAGGGGAACTATGGGTTTGAGTTGCTGTGGTATGGTACTGATGTTAGCAGCTCTGAGCTCATGGCTGACAAAAGGCTGGAAACTCCCACTCTTGCTCTGTCCTCAACATCTCCCAGTTACCATAGCCTCTCATTCCTGTCCTCACTTTTGCAGGCCCAGGACCAAGCATTGAGGAGATACTGTACAAAGCCCCTGGTCCAGGTCCCCCACAGCCCTGCCAAGGGTTCCTTCCCAAGAAAAGGTGTGGGGCTGCTGACTGAGAGCATTGTACACTTTGGGAGGAAATAAGTAGCTTGGCCTCTCCAGCTCCAGTCCTATAGAGCCAGGATTTGCCAGCAGGAGTACGCCCAGTGGTGGGGGCCTGCAAGAGGAATGGGGTCTGGATGGATATCACCCTGTCAGAAATACCACCTTCTGTTTTACTTTGCACAGTGCCCTACACTGGCTCTCCTCAACAAGCTTTGTGTCATCTGGACTGTGGAGAGACCAAGCATTTTAGGGGGCAGTATCTATCCTCAGTAAAAGTAGTGCTAGTTATGTGTTAATGAGAGCAACCACATAGAAATATTACTGTATTATGAATAAATAACATCTACATTTTGGCTCTGTGCATTTTTGATGTAGCTAATTTAGAAACTCATTGATATGTACCAAGACATTCTGAGTTTTGCATTGGCATTATTACACCAACCAGACGATCAGCCCTGTGGTGTTCATGGTCTTAACATTCTTAGCTAGTGAAGATGGCTTGCAGTCTGGAGAGGTTTCTTGTGGGTAGAGACATTCCTTTGAGGGGGGAAAAAAAAAAAAGAAAAAAAAAAAAAAGATTAGAGTTAATCTTTAGAATTTTAAAGAAGATATTAATGTCACATTTTAGACTGCACACTGAAAAATCAAATTATCTTAATTACCTGAACTTAAGGTGTGGAGAACAACACTGCATTCAGACACAAAGCTACTTTGAAACAAATTAATTCAGAAGTCTCTGTTTTTTAGGATAGCTTTTAGTACTAAGTGACAATGTGACATACATTTTAATATGGCCCCTTAACAATAACCTACTCATTACCTTGATACAGCACAGCTTGTGACTAATGCAGTGCCTCCCAAATGTCAGACTGGGACATATGATTAGTGTATTTATGTGTATTTACATACACATGCAGGTGCTATACCTGAGCTTCAAGACTGGAAACTATGCATGGAAATACTTTAATCCATCTTAGGATTTTTCATTATATGGATCAGTTATTGGCATCATTTACCCTCGTCAACTGTCCTTAGAAACTGCCCTAAGGAATATTTATTAGAAAATAAATAGATGCCAAGCCTGGTTTTCAGGGAAAGCTCTCTCTATTTATTTTTTGTCAAGGCAGGCTAAAGAGGTCTGTTTATTGCATCTTAGTTACTACTGCCAAACCCAGTGAGGTATGGCCAACACCAGAATGTTACTTAGTGATTTCTTTCTACAACTCCCGATTCACTTGACTCTGCACATTACACGTGAAATTATCAGAGAGGTACCATGTGATACACTTCTGGGAGAAATGCATTCCTGAAATGAGTTTTATATTCCAGAAATTAAACCTGCAGAAATTTTAGCTGGCTCCTGCGAACTCTTTGCAAAAGAATAAAACAATCTGCTGCATGGCAAAACAGAATTGAGAAGTACATCAGCTATGCACAAATGGCAGAGCTTAGCGCTGCATGCTGGTAGCACATGAATGCTGATAAATTTATCATTATGAAGGTCTCTTGGACACTGCTCATTGCAAAGCAGAATGCAAGCTCTATCACAGTTTCAAATTTATATGCTACCAGGTGGACTGTAAATCCACATTACTTACTCCACACCCCTGCGTGGCGTCTTCATCACACCTTCTTGCCTGAGCAAAAGCTCATACATATCAGTGGATAACAGTGTCTGTAGTCAGTGCCCTTCTGAAACTGGAAGTCAGGCCATAAAAACAAAGTATGCTCAGCTTTGCAATTATATGGTTAAAAATATATATAATAAAGATATAGTTAATTCTTCTATATTGCATTAATGTTTTGAACTTTTGTGGCAGACTTCATTCGTGTTTTCAAGTTTTTTCTCCATGAGTTCATGGTATACAAATAAATGTGCATAACACAAAGGGTTACATAAACCTCTTGGTGCTATCTGGTACAGTACATACCCACCATACAAGAAAGTACCCAGGAAACATCACAGTCTTGTCTGGCCTTATTATTTTTACAAATAATATGAGGTGAGAACCTTGCTTAATCACATGACTTGGTAATTTAAAGCCATACTAAAGAATAGGACAAGAAGTATCTGAACAGAAAATACACAACATGAAGCTAAAACTCATTACTGTGGACTACTAAGCTTCAAAATAGCAATCAATTTTACAATCAAAATTCAGTTTGTAAGTGAATTTCAAGGCACTGATTCTATTATAGGAAATCTTAACGAGTACATATAAATTCTTATAAACGTTACTTTTAGTCATATGTTTTCCCAAAGGAAGAGACTGCAAACATAGCTAAAACTTTTATCTTCATCTTGGAATAAAAATCTTGGATTAGTTCAAAACTGAGTTGTTCATCAGTAAGTATTTTTACTGCTTCTTTTATATCCTAGATGTAAAGCTTTATTGAAAAAAAAAACCAACCAAACCTCATTTCACTGTTACATAAAACTGAATAGTTCAGTTCTCAACAATATTCTGTTAAAATAAATATGTTTTATGAATCAAATTTGCCTAAATATAATATCTAGACAGAAAAACTACACTTGAATGAATGCAGCTGTAAATAAATTTGTGCTGAGGTTAGAGAAGAGGTAAGGGAACGGAAAACACACAATGTGTTAGGTTAATCTTAATGAGAAGCAATGAATGACTTCATTGTTGTGGCTGGATTCTTTAAAGGTATTTGAATATAAGCCTTTTACATTGACATTTGTGTACTTAATTGGTTGAGCAGCATTTGAACACAAAGAGGAAGTATGGGACAGGTTCTGACTAATTCCTACACGACAAATACCACAAAGGTTTGATGGTATCACCATCAGTAAAGGAGACAAAATGTGTTCAGGACAGGTGGCTTTCATGCTCCACAGAAAAGCTCAAAGATAAAAGAAGATACTGTGATTTTAAATGCATTACATTTAAAAAAGCACTAAGAACTAAAGAGATATCAGCACCAAAACTTCTCAAGTAATGCCATCTAAGAGTACATTAGGAATGGAAACATACAATACCAAATAAAGAGTTCTGCTAAGAAGAGGAAAAGGTAAGAGCTTGTTCTAAGCTGCTAGATATGCTGATAGATATTGTCAATTCTTTTTATCAGTGCTGTCAATTCCAAGTTGAGAACATTCTATTTTGAGCCTGATCTGATAGAAAATAAAATTTAAATTGTTCTTGTTTTTATCTTTTTTTCCCAAAATGATGCAAGAAGTGAGAGAAGATGAGTCCTGAAAACAAAGTACAAGACTTCTGCAGCCCTGATAGAGGTCTTTGCATGCAGTTCTGGGAAGATATTTTAAACGTACGTGCTTTAAGATGCAGAAAAAAAGCAAATAGCTCCCCTGAATTCTCTAAAGGCAAGAAAAACGTACTGCAGGTTGGCCAGACTCACCTTGATTGCTGGAAGGATGTTTGAGCCAATAGTCCTGGAAACCCTTTCCAAATACATTCAAAGCAAGAAAGTGACTGAGATTATCCATAATGGAACTATGGAAGGGAAATCGTAGAATCATAGAGTCATAGAATCACCAAGGTTGGAAAGACACACAAGATCACTCGGTCCATCCACCCGTCACCAATAGTTCTCACTAAACCATGTCCCTCAACCAACATCCAAATGTTCCTTGAACACCTCCCTGGGCAGCTCATTCCACTGCCTGACCATTCTTTCAGAGAAGAAGTATTTCCTAATATCCATCCTAAATCTCCCCTGGTGCAACTTGAAGACAGTCCCTCTAGTCCTATCACTAGTTACACAACAGAAGAGGCCATCCCCCGGCTCACTACAACCTCCCTTCAGGTAGTTATAGAAAACAATAAGAAGCGTCCTCTTCTCCAGACTGAATGAATGATGACTGAAATGATGCCTGACCAGCTCAAGAGACTTCTGTGACCAAGAGACTGGCATGGTGGATGAAGGGAGAGCAGCAGCTGTCATTCATCTTGACTTCAGCCAAGCTTTTCACACGTGTCGTGACTTTATGGCTTTTCATTGGTATTCCACATCACAATATCATGCAGTGCACTGGGAGTAAAGGAGTTAATGCTGCAGTTCCGTGAATTCTCATATTTCCAGCCTCTTGATCTCAGAAGAGAAGAATGAACTACAACTCACAGAAGACTTCATTTTTCTGTTTCCATTTTCCATTCAGAGGGAAAGATAAAATGGACTGGAAGTCACGAGACTTCCCTCTTTGCTCCCTGGCCATTTTGCCTACAGCATTTGAGTAAAGACTTTGGTTTTGGAAACTCCCTCACTTTCTTTGATTTACTGGCTTCAATTCCAATCATACTGTATCATATTGTATTATCTCACATTACGCTACTATATTTAGTGAACTAAGATTCCCCCTTAGCTTGTTGCCACTGTTTTCCTTTTCTAGGCCCATCTCCTTCCTACTTTTGCCCTTCCTCCTCCCCCCCACCCTTTCAGGGGTGTGGATCTATGAGTCTTTTCACCCCCTTGTCACAGAACCAGGCTGAACTGTTACAACAAACCAATGAAAAATGAAGAAGTGGAGTGGAAGCTGGCTGAACTGTTAGGCCTGGAGTGTTGAGGTCAGGGCACAGAAGTCACTTGGAGGCCCATTACTAGCAGTGTACCCAAGGACCAATACTGTGACCAACACTGTCAACAAAGGGAAGTGCACAGTTCTGCACCCAGGAATGAAAGATCCCATGCACCAGCGCAGGCTTTGACTGGCTGGAGAGCAGCTTTGCAGAAACAGTTCAGGTCCGGGTAGACCAAGATGAACATCAGCCAGCAGTGAGCTACTACAGCAAGGAAGGCCAACAGCCTCCTAGGCTGTGTTAGGATGAGTGGCACCAGCAGGTCAGGGTGTGATCATTGGGCATGGCATGAAACATAGGAAATTAATTCCATTTAAATACAAGAAAAAGCTTTCTTGTGGTGAAATTGGTCTGACACTGGAACAGGTTGCCCAGAGGGGCTGTGGAGTCTCCATCCTTGCAGATATTTTAACCATGACAGGTTATGGGCCTGGACACCCTGCTCTGGGGTGTTGGACCAGGAGATCCCTGCTAACCTCAGCAGTTTTGTGCTTCTCTTTTGAAACATGAAGTAAAATAAGAGAGATCTTCCTTCCAAAAAGGCACAGGCAGCAACTACAGCAAACATTATCTGTTGTATAAAGAAGAGACATGGAATCTCATGTGTGAGATAATGTGAATAACCTGGCCTTCATGCAGCAGTGACTGATGATCAAGACATGGGCTGGGCCATTAAATTTAAAACTGTTAATGACCCGGCAGTTCTGAAGTTTCAGGGAGCTCATACTCCAACCAGTGCTTTGCATATCTCCAGTGTTTCATGGCGTTTCATTTTGATTTGCTACTAGAATGACTGAAATTATTGTGAAAGGCATCTTTAAATCTGAGAGCAAATTGTACCATATATGACAAAACTGAGCTATTTTATATGAGTGCTTCCCTTAGCACCCAGACTTCCACGACAGCCGTGTGTCTGCCAGCAGGGTTCTCCCCCAGCACCACACTGCATTCCTCTGGTAGAACCCAGGCTCCTGATGCTTAACACTGACATCTAGCTGATAGCTGCCTACAGGAGGAGTAGTTTCATCTGAAAGCTAATTATCCCAGGGGATAGATGCCTGGTTTAAAGAGCCTGTCCCAAATCTGGAGAGATAATGCATGGATATCAATATGGACTGAGAGCCTCTCACATTTCTCAGCCTGGCCCAGGGATGGAATGTCAACTGCACACAGTGAGAAGGGAGTTTCTGAACAGTGCTTTTAAAACTTGCCACTGTCAATCAGCAGAAGCCGAGAGCTTTGTGCCTCAATCACCATCATCTTCAGGTTGGATATTAAGGAAAAATTTCTTCTCCAAAAGAATGGTGATGTAACGGAGCAGGCTGCCCAGGGAGGTGGTGAAGTCCCTGTCCCTGAAGGTTTCCAAGAAACAGATGTAGTGCTGAGAGACATGGTTAGTGGGCGTGGTGGCGATGGGTCAATGGCTGGACTAGATGATCTTAGTGGTCTTTTCCAACCACAAAGATTCTATGATTCTATGACTTCATGCACCTCTCTGTGAGCTGGCAGTCCCTGCTGTCCCTCACTCACTGCTCCCCACTGCCATGTGTGGGTGCATAGGGAGCACGGGAAACAGCTGTGGGTCTGTGTAAAATCCCAGAGCCTGTGCCAGGTGCCACGATCAGACTCCGGAAACTCAGCTTTCTAATGGTGAAACCTTTATGACGTTAACTGAGACATCGCTGCTGGTCGGCTCAGACATTTCTCACAGCCGCGACAACGAAGAGAGGAACCCATCTGAGTCCGAAGCAAGGATTTCTGAGGGACGTGAACTACCTCCGCGTCCTAAAGGAGCGACAAGCAACTCAGCTTCAGCTCACTGCTAGCAAACCCCGCTTTCGGTGCCTTCCTTTGTTATTTCAGTGGAGGCACCTGAGACACCTGTGATTTTCTCACATCGCATGACAGACAACGCCAGCGCACCGACCCGTATCGGGCCGACCAGCGCCGGGCCGCCTCTGTAGCCCGTCCCCGTCCCCGCCTCCGCCGGGAGCGGCTCGGAGCAATTCCCACGGCAACCCAGGCTCGACCCCCTTCCCAGACCCCGCCTCCCCGTCCCGCCCCTCGGCTCCCGGTAGGAAGCGGTCCGTGTGTAAACTCGACGTGTCCTGGAAGGTGCGTGCCTTTCCGTCCTTCGGCTGCCGAGCGCGATGCTGGACCCGTCCTCCAGCGAGGAGGAGTCCGATGAGCTGCTGGACGAGGAGCGTCGGGACGCGCTGCTGGTGGCGGGCGGGGGCTCCTCGCCGCGCTCGCTGCCGCCGCCGCCGCGGGACCAGCGGGGCAGAGAGGGCGGCGCGGGGCGGGCAGCGAGCCCCAGCCCCTCGGTGCTGAGCGAGGGCCGGGAGGAGCAGGAACGGCTGCAACGGGAGGAGCGGGAGAAGCGGCTCCGGCTGCAGCTCTACGTCTTCATCGCCAGGTGCATCGCGCACCCCTTCAACGCCAAGCAGCCCACGGACATGGCCCGCCGGCAGCAGAAGGTGAGTCCGGCCCCTCCGCCCGCCCGCCCCGCCCAGCGCCGCGCTCCGGCCCGCAACAGGTGGCGGCGGGCGGCGGTGCGGGGAGCCCCGGCCCGGGGCGGGTTGAACGCGGTGGGAAACTCCGGGAAGTTTGCGGAGCGGCGCGGGAGTCCCCGCGGGGGTCGGGGCGCCCCGGGCCGCTGGACGGCTGCGGTGGTGCCGCTGTCAGGGCACGGCGAGGGCACGGACCCCGCAACGCCCCCCGCACGCCGCAGCCCGAGCGCCCCTGACCCGCTCCGCTGTCGGTGCGGCCGCGGTCCGGAGGTGAACGGGAAACTGTTGCGTTTCCTGAATCCTCAAGTGCGGTCCGTGTACAGAGAGCTGCTGAATGTTCCGCTTGTGGTGATAAGAGCGGCCTTTAGCGGGGGTTCAACAAATGTGCTCTGTCTCTCCTCCATCGGAGACGTGAGAACGAGCAGCGATGGGGCAGGTGTCTGTGCTGTAATGGTGCCCGTTCTCGTTCAATTATTGAGCTGTACTGAATATAGGCAGAATATTTAAAGTTTTGAAACGGAGCGTTCTGTTTCCAGGGAGCCACTTTAAGCACTCAGTTCTTGAAATGCTTGATCTAAAAATCTTTGCGTTTCTTTTACTTTCCGCTCAGTTCTGCAACAAACAAAACAACAATAAAATACCTCTGTCACAGTCCAGAAAGATATCGGCTGGTTACCGTCAGAACTCAGTTCCCATTAGCCTTTTATAGCCTTAGTACTTTCGTGTCCCTAAAGCTTTGTAAAAAGCAATAGGAAATGTTTGGGGATGGCAGTTATCATGCCTGCTAAAGGTGATTTGTGCTTAGTGAATCCTTTGACAAGTTAATGTGGTGGTAATAATAAGATTATTGCTGGAAGAACATTTTGATTTTATTAAGCTGCAGGTATTTAAACTGCAAAAAGCTATTTAAGGTCTTTTTGTAAGCAGAAAACCAAAGAAAATCCCATAAAATTGGGATTCTGCCCGCCCCAGTGGGATTCCCCACCCCAGAAGAGCTATAACAGTTTGAAGGGATGTCTGCAGGTCACCTCCTGCCTCAACCTAAGTTGACACCAGCACCACGGTAGTTCAGCTGTGTCTTTGTCCATCAGAGCCTTGTGAGCCTTAGGAGATGAAGCCCCACAGCCTGGCTGTGGCTCACACTGGTGCCCATCACTCTCCTGCTGATGAGTTCTTTCTCCATCAGCCCCCAAGTCACCACCTGTGGCTATCAGCAGCAGGAAATGCTGAACACTGAGTTCTCGCCGAGCTCAGTCACTAAATATAGGAACTGCATTTTAAAAATAACTTCAGTATTAATTATTCTTGTTAATAAGGTTCATAACAAGAGATTACTGATGTGCAGCCAATACAGGAATGTGATGCTTGTGGCTGCAGCATATGAGCAGGTAACAGATTTATTGACAGTTGACTTGATACCAAAATTAAATGGTACTCTTGCTGATTTCTTCTTTTAAGTGGATTCTGCCTTGTGGTTTTATTGTATGTAGGGATTTTTTCTGCAGGACCAGGATGCTTTGCTGGTCACAAGGTAGTGTTCTTAAATAAGACGTAAATAAATACTCCCTAGGAGTTGCAGTTCTCTCTGGAAATAATGAAATATACACAAGCATCTTTCCCCTTATTTGACAGTTTGATGATATATCCAGTGAATCACTGAGAACAAGGTGGCAGAACCAGCCCTGATGCTTGGGAGTTCAGGATGCCTGATCCCAACTGCGGGTGGCTGTGAGTCCCATGAAGCAGCCCTCCTTTGTGCTGCTGTTTGTGCAGCATCAGGGCTCTGTCAGTCTCTCGGACAAGCTGTGCCCTGTGGTAAGACACTTCAGGACATGTGCTAGCTGGAGTCACATTCCATAGGGTACCAGTGCTGTGTTTTTTCCTGAATGAATATTCATAGTGCCAAGATGTTGCACAGATTGGGACTCCCTTCATCTCCTGCCCTTCTGCTTCACTCCTGCTCCCTGTGACGTGGTAGCCATTCTCCATGAGTGGGCAGAAGTTCCCATCCTGCATTATTCCCCACAAGCCATTCAGTGCCATGGGTCCTGTTAGCTAGCAGTGGCTGAAGGGTCCAGGTAGATCCTACCTGGAAGATGCTTCTGCTCCCAGCCCTGCCTGTCTGGCTGGGCACTCTTCTGCTTTTGTATCAGCAGTCTCTCTGATAACCTAAGAATAGTATCCACCCTGCTTGAGAGCAGAAGTAATTTGTTCTTTCTGCCAGTTCATTTGGCATATTGCTGAGCAAATATTGCAGAATGCCGTTTGCTTCTTTTTCAGTGTGGAACATATTATCCAGTAAGGGAATGAGATGGGATTCATGTATCAAATATCCTCCCTTGCATTGTAATATCAGCAAGGAAATGGTTTACAATATGTTTGGCTTCTGATGTTCTTGTTTCTATATCAGATTAAAATCTACCACGCGGTATCTCAAAACCATCATCACACTTAATGGGATGAGTTATACTAATCAATGTAAAGAGGTCTAAATGCAGGCAGGGTTTCACTCCTCTGTTGTCCTTTCTCATCCTTCTTTCTTCACAGTAAGTAAGATCAGCTCATTTCTATTGTCATAGATAAGACTAATTAAAAACAAACAAACAAACAAAAAACAACTTTAAGAGATCTGTGACAATGTACCAGAGTCCATCAACTGTACCAGCTTGTTTTTAATGCCAATGCAACTAAGCCCAAACATAGCTGAAACACACTTTGATACCTGGCTGTGTTCCTTCTGTGATCTATAAGATGTGTGATAGGAATATTCTTTTTTAACTCTTCAGAGTTAGTTGGTGACCTATTTTTACCTCCTGTCTTGTGTTGGCTGTGAATAGATTTGGTGGATCATGGGGGGAAAAAAGAAAAAGAAGCTTGATATGGTTTCTCAAGGTAGCATAGCAGACCTTGGCAAAGACAGAGTTAATTCAGCAAGGTATTAATCATGCTCCTAATAGCATTTCTTCAGTAGATATGTATGGGCATTTGGCCATGCATTGTCAAAGTTTTTAGAGAAATATTAGTGCATCGATGCATTACATGTCATGTTTTCAGCAAGTAAGGCTTGCCTGTCTTTGCTTTAAATAGGCTTTGCCACATCTTTGTAGTTTCTACTTTAAAATGAGTCTTCTGGAATATACTTCAGTGTCTTTCTTTTCTACCTCTCCAGTCTTCTTTCTTTTTAGTCCAGCAAAAGAGGAGCTACAGTTAAGTAATGCCATTCCTTCTCCTTTTCCATCCCAGCTGAATGGATCTCAAAGCAGTCGGCAGCCTGCAGTTTCTTCAGAAACTTAATGGGATTTAAATGACATAGTGAAGTGTGTTCTCTCTGCAGCTGTCTTTAATCGAGATAAAACTGTGTATGTGAACACAGCACAGAGACATTGTGGTTTCCACAGAAATAAAGAGGAGGCATTACTTTTGGAGGGAAATTCATGTGTATTCAGTTTTATTTAGGGGATAAAGGCGAGTTCTGCAAGTTACAGTTCCTGGAGAAGGAAGTGGTAACAAACTGCTACAATTAACTAACAATAACAAAGAAGTTACATCCAGTAACAAAGAAACATTCAGTCTGTTTCTTCCTCAAGGTCTTAAAATATACTCCAGTAATCAAGCAGTCACACCATAGAAATCCTATAGTGGGAGGGGAATAAAGCTCCTACTCTAAATGAGATTTCCTAATGCATGAAAGGCTTAGTACATCAAAGCTGATCATTCAAGTCTTGCTTTCATAGGTGATAAGTAGCAGAAGTGATTGAGCTGGCTGTTTAGAAATCATAACTAAGTGAAGTTCACTTCCTGAATACATGTTGAGCTGTTTTTGCTCCATTTATTTTCTCCACCTTCTCACCTGTGAGTATGTTATAAAATAGTAGAATTGTTTGAGTTGGAAGGGACCCTGAAAGGATCTAGTCCAACTCCTCTGCAATGGACAGGGACATCTACTGCTCCATCAGGGCCCCATCCAACCTGTTCTTGAATGTCTCCAAGGATGGGGCCTCCATTATCTCTCTGGGCAACTTTTTTCAGTGTTCAAAACTGTCAACTTCTTGTTAATACTCTAAAGTAGGAGTAGTAATATTTAACCAATTACTTTCATCTGGACTTTGAGTTTGTTCTTTCCTGTTTCTTGGGTTTACCTCTAAAGAAGTGGCTCTTGATGTGTATTCACTAAATAACATAATCAGGAAAATCACATAATTATTTAAGTTGGAAGGAACCCATAAGGATCATCAAGTCCCACTCCGGGCTCCACACAAGAATCAGATTATGTATCTGAGAGTACTGCCCAAATTCTTCTAAAACTCCAGCAGTTTGGCACTGCATCCACTGCCTTTGGCAGCCTGTTCCAGTTCCTGACTACCCTCTGGTGAAGAACCTTTTCCTAACCCTGCCCCTCCCCTGACATGGCTCCATGCAGTTCCCTCAGGCTCTGGTTCTGTCACAGAGAGCAGAGCTCAACGCTGCCCCTCCTCTCCCTGTGCATCCACCATGAGGCCTCCCTTCAGGTCCTCTGCTCTGGGCTGAGCAAACCCAGGGACCTCAGTTGCTCCTTATATGTCTTGCCCTCTAGGCCACTTGCTATCTCTGTAGTCGTCCTTTGGACATTCTCTGATAGTTTTGTGTATTTTTTTGTACTTTGTCACCCAAAACTGCTCAGTATTCAAGGTGAGGCTGCATCAATACACATCAGAATGGGAAATTGTTAGTTATAGGAGCAGACTTAATTCTTGGACAGTTCTTTTCTCAGTGCCATTATTTCTCCTATCCCAGGCCTCTCTTGTTCTTGGGTTTGAGCTGGTGATGTGTTGACCTACTTGCTGCTTGCCTGAGCATGTTTTGGGAAAGGAAAATTGTGTCATGGTTTTTAAGCTTCCTTGATAAGATGCCTTTTCTTTCTTTTTTTTTTTTTTTTTTTTTTTTTTTTTTTTTTCCTTCCCAGTGCTAAGGTAGCAAGGAGAATAAATCCAAAGCCATTTTTACTGGAAATTCTAGATATGCTTCAGAGGATGAGCGTAACAACAAAACTTGGCTATCTGGTCAAAATTCTGCTCATGAGCTTTCCAGGAAGACATCTTCCTTTTACAGATCTTAAGGGGTTTTTTAGAAGAAATTTGTAGTCATTTAAAATCAATTTTACTTACCCCCTTCATAAACTCTTTGATAATACCTTGTTGCAATTTATTAAGCAATGAGTATTTTGTTTTCAATCATATTAGTGTGTTTGGGTAAGTCCTGTCAAAGCCCATTAGGATGCTGGCCTGCACAGCTCTATACCCACACAGCTCTATACCTATTAAGACTTAATTAAGATTATAAGCAACCAGTTCTTTTTACCCCAGGGAGAACTTGTTCTTTGGGGAAGATAGAATTCTTGTCTGTAGTAGGAAGGATACTTGCTGTGGATGGTTGGGTCAGCTGCAGCTGGAGGAACACTGAAGGGTGGTGAGTGAAGCAGCCTTCTGGTTATCAGTACCACTTCAGAAGTGACAACCCCACTGAGATGTGATTTAATCCTAACCTGTTCTGGTGCCCAGACAGCTTAGCGCTGATTAGCATGGCCAAAAGCTGGGAAAACAGGTCTTTGGTAAATGGCTGCATAATGAATGAGTGTATAGGGACAGGATACAAACCTCATTTTACAATGCTGAAAAATTAATCAGTCTCTTCTTTTTGCTTAATTTTCTTGTTTCCCCTGCCAATTTTAGCCATAGTTGTCTTTGAAATGTAACATTTCTTGATGATTTCAGGGACAACTTTTAGTTTTTCTTTTCTGAATGAGTGATCTCAGGTTGCTGAGTTCTTCCTGTCACTCAGATGGCTTAACAAGTGTGTTAACTCTATTCAGAAATACCCACTTCAACTGCTTGAGAAAGACTACTTATTAGTTTTTCTATGGGGAAGCTGGAAGGATGAGTTGGAGGAATCCATTGGTGGCTGCCATCTCTGCAGGAATGGTTCAAGGGAACTGGCTGGTCTGGCTGCCTGGCAGTTCTTGAGTTGTTATTTTTGACTTATATTTTGTGCATCTGAAGATTGTCTGTGACAGAAGCAGAAACAACAAATCTGCTTTTCTTGTCCTTACAGTTTTCTCTGATGTCATTTGAGAAACATACTCATTGCTGCTGTAGAGGAATAAAGCTAGTGAAAATATTATTTTTACCCTCCAAACCATAGTCCTTTCCCTGCATCTGGATAAGGGCAGTATGTCACAATATAATTACCACATACTTGTCTTCAGCTGTAGAATACCGCCTGCGCAGAAAATACTTGTTTCTTGCCAGTAGACTATTTGCTGAATGAAGTATTTCTTATAAAAGCAGTTCTGCCATTCCCCTTCTCCTTCCTCCATTTGTACCATTTCTGGTACATTTCATGCTCTGGGGCACAACTCACCAGCCACATCACATTTTGCTTACTAATTAGACTTTCTTCCTGTCTGGCTTTGCACCATTTCTTCTCAATATTGGTGAATGCCATCCTGAAGTTGTTTTCTGTAAATATTCTTTTGCATTTTAAAAGCATCTCTGTGTATGTGTTATATTTTCCTATTTTGTTTCTTTTTTTATGTGTAGATTTCTATTGCTTCACTAGCTCAACACGTCTCTATTTCCTGCTGCTTCTCTTTTATTTGTGTTCTGGCTGGAAATGGAAAGCTAACAGCTCAGGGACAGCACTTTCTCCCCATTTATCCACCCAGGAGGTGGCTTTGGAGCCAGGCAGGATGCACTTCCCTCAGCAAAGGTGCCTCTCCCAGTTAAGGGGTTTGGGTCAGGGTGCTGGTCTTCATGCCTTGACTTTGCTTATATATTTAGCTGTACTGAGCCCCAGTTAATATATTGCTCGATCTGAACTGGGTGCCAACCTCTCAAATTTCTTTAACTTTTTAATCTATACATCTCATTTTCATACAGGTTTTTGGTGAAGTCATTGCAAAGATGCCTACTGCATTTCTTTCCAGCTCACTCCTCCTGCTGCCCACTGATGGCTGTGGCACACTCAGCACTGATGCTCAAACGTCTTGTTTTTCAGCTGTTCAGCATCTGCTGAACTCTCATTCTCTTTGCTTGGTGACTACCTCCAAAGCCTGCTTCTGCCTGGAAGTGCTGGCATTGCACTGAAAACAGCCCAGCTCTTGTGAGCTGCAGTTGATTCCCACAGGTTTTGGAACAGCAGCTGTGAAAAGTCAGTTTTCAGTTTGTTGCTGTGTGGGGGAAACTGAGCAGCAGGAGATGCAGAGCGTTTGTATGTGGGTACTGGGCTGCATCAGCTTAGGTTTGTGTTTTGAAGGTTATTTTCACAGCCCTAAACACTGAAGGCTTCTTACTTATTTATTTTTTTCTTTAAGGTTCTCTAGAAGTTGATGGTTCTTCATAAAAGAATTTGTTTCTGGTTCTTATTTTCTGTTGAGGACATGGAAAATATATACCTTTCTTCAGGCATGGTTACTGTATGAGTAAGTTTAAGAATGTTCTTGAGTGCTCTTCCTGTCAGGAAGAAGAAAAGCATTAATTAACAGCATCGTGAAGAATGAACGGACCTTCAGTGAGCATTTTGTAAAATCCATGACCTGAAGAAAAAAAAATATTAGGAAAAGAGAAGGTGATTGAAGAAGAATCTTCTTCCAGTTCTGTTTCCATTTTTATTTGCACAAAATTAAATAAATAAAAAGAATCAACCTCCAAGCAGCCTGTGTCGCATATTTATTTTGCTAGTTTTTGCTCAGGAGCAGCCCTAGTTTGTGCCTATTGCTCATATGTTCCTTTATTTATTCCTGAATTATGTATTCTGAGGCTTTGTAGCAGGTTATGGGCAGCTGTTTCTCTTGCAAAAGTGCTCTACGAATGTTTTGCCATTCCAACTGCTTAATACATGCATTAGTGCTAAAATATTTATGTTGACCAGTTTATTTTGATCCACTTAAGGATGGAGCATGAGCAAGGAAAAGAAATAAAATCAAAGGAGTAGTTATTTGGTACAGATCTGATATTAAATCATTGCAGCACTCTGTTCTTGTCAGACTCTCCCTTCCTTCCTGCACTGTCAATAAAGGCAGAGGACTTTTCAATCCCATACCAGTAGGAGCTCAAGAGCAACAAATGGTGATATCCTTTGGAGACTGAAATTTCAAACTTCATCAGAAATTTCCATCTGGATCTTGTAGTTTCCAGCTCACATCTGCTGAGCAGAGCAGGATATGTTTGCCTGAGTGGGCACTCAGATTCAGCTTGTGATGACTTAGCACGTAATGCAATAGCATTCCAGTAACCACATGTATGGTTATAAATGTAGGTTCAATGTGTACTAGTACATGGTTGATGAAATAATTATGAGCATTTTAGCATAAGTATTAGAATGTGTACCACACAATAATTTCATTTATGTGCTTGTTTTCTTTCTCAGCATAATTTGGCTCCCAAATGGAATGGCTTTAATAGCATCACTTGAGATTTTTAAGATTCATCTTACAAGTTGTCTATCTGTTCCATCCTAGTTTTTAGGTACTATTAAGGAATGGCCTTTTTCCATAACTATAAATATTTGAAAATGACTAACCGTGTTTTGTATATATAAAACCTATTTTCTACCACTTGAAACTTCTTTTTTTAAAGCTATTTTAGAAAAGTAATCTGGAAATTGAGTTCTAGTGAGATATGGATATGTATATATAGTGTTACATAAATATATATATATATATATATATATATATGTATATATATATATATATATGGTTATATAGTGTTGCTGCGAATGAAATAAATTCAGAAAGTCATTCTTTCCTGGCTACCTTGGAATAGAACTCAGTATTACCCATGGTATTTCCTTGGTCTTCCTCAAAGCTGGAATAACTGGATTCTGACAGTCTTTCTATTGCTTTAATACATGATGTTTTCTGTCTACAGGTAGCAAGCTCTAAGAATTGGCATTGTTTATTTAAAGTGGCAACAAACTATTCAGATTTTCACTAAACCACTTGCTGTTTAATGTGTTCTGGAAATTTAAAACCTAATATATTATGAACACATTAATTTGCTAGCTACAGTTTTTAGTCTGGAATGGGTTTCAAGAGGTCATAGAGATGTGATAAAACCCGTAAGCTGGCAGAAGCCTCCTTACCTGACCCTCTTATTATAAGCTGTATCTATTACAAGTGCACTTAATTACGTGAAGCATCACACAAGGGAAGGAGGCTGCACAGGCTGGCAGAGTTCTTCTGATAGTCTAAAAAAATAAAGTCTACATCTCACCCTGATCTCTGTACTTTGCCAGTCCTTGCTTGCTGATTTTGAGCTGATTTACATGATGACTGGCCAGTAGCTGTGAAAGAATGACCCAGTGAGGTAAGTGGGTTTCTTAAAAAAATAAAACCATCCCTGGAGGTAATGCACTTCATTGGTGGTGGCATCAGTACCCACATCAACATTTCAGCCCAGGTCAGCAGTGTGCATTGAAGTCTCTCTCTTTGTTCCCACTGCAGAGTTGGATTTAGAGCATACAAGTGTGACTGTGGGCAAGGCTAAATATCAGTTGCATTCTGGAGCATGTCCAGTCCTTGAAACCAGACTAATGATGGTCTGAAGCAAAGGTGCCTGAAATGGATTTAGGGTGAAGTTAGGTCCTCTGCATCAGCTGTTGCTCTGCAGATGCACTCTTCTTGTGTCACACCACTCACTAGCATGAAGCTGACTTTGGAAAGTCAGAAGGACCGAGAAATGCAGCAGCTAGTGCAAAGTCAGGAGAGAGAACTGGAACCTAAAGGAGTAACACCACAGTCTCCTTTCTGAGCCAATAATGCAGGACAGAATATGCAATACAAACTTAAAAATTGCTGAAGTAACGAAGTAATACAGTCTTGCTGTGCCTGAAGTTAATTAGGGGCAATAAGCTGCCCCTAATTACTAGAAGTGTGGGATTCTCAGCAAAGCTGCCTGGGATACTAATTAAAAGAGCTGATTATAAGAAATGGAATGCATAATTAATGACTGGGAAGTGATTTTCAAGAGTATCTTCAGACAGCAAATAAAATGCCCTTAGAAAATGTTGCGACACTGTGAGCCATCCACTGAATCTAATCCACCAGATAGGCCTGAACTGATTTGCAGGAGGTTGCCATGCTTATGCTTTCTAGTGCTGAGGTGGGCATTAATGGGGGCAGAACGACAGAAGATGTTTTCCATTTTAATATCAAATACTCTTTGTTGTGGTGTTTCTTTTTTTTTTATTTATTTATTTTTTTTCTTTAAATTAATGTGTGACTTCGATGGAACTTATTTATGAAATATGCTGACATACTGTATTTCTTTCTAATAGTTGCCATTGCAATAGTCTGCTGCTGTCACAGCTGAGCAAGTTTTTAATGCTTGGAGAGGACCTTTTGGATAGAATTATCTCTGTTTTGATTGTTAGTACGTGTACACATGGCAACTGTTTGCTTTCAATTGAATGGGCTGTCGCTTCTCTTTTCTAAGATTTTGGAAAAAACAGCAATCTGAAAACTGTGTAAACATTGTGTAAAATAAATAAATAAATAAATTGAAGACTTATTTCTTGGGAAGAAAAAAATCTAGCCAAATTAATGAGTTTTTACAAATTTTAAGCAGTTATTTAAAGGAGGTAATCAGGGGTTAAGTTTCATTCAGGCACCCATTTGGGCATTTCTACCTAATTGAATGCTCTTTAATTTATATCCTGAAATGTTGTAAATAGCCCTGTTCCTCAATTACTTTGATATGTTTATAGAAATTTAGATTAAGAGTAACACAACTGTAATAGCTTGGGAACTGCACAGAACCCTGAGTGTGATTTCCTGTGCCACTTCCAAGCCTCTGCCAGGGTCTGAGGCTGAGGTGCCAGGGCATGAGATGAAATGCCTGCATCCTCTGTCCTGTCCCCTTCTTGTCAGTAGCAAAATGCTTCTTGGCTTCTGAGCAGGATCCCTTTGGTCCTTTAAGGTTGTATTGTAACTCGGGGTACATCAAGATACTAGAAGGAGGGGAATAGTGAGCTTGTGTATGCCCACAGTAATGTGAGAAGATGGGAATTACTGCTCCATGGCACATTACAACCTAATCTGTTTTACAGCAATTAAGCTTTATACCAAGCAAAAGTCATTTAATATTGCTGTCTTCTCAGAAATACCTTTTCTCATTTATTGTTCCAAAATCTATTAATTGCTATTTATTTTTCCAGGCACCTCCCCCTACAGCCACAACCAGATGCATACTTCTGTCTTGGCTCAGTCTGGCAGCTGTCTCGTATAGAATGAAACTCTTAAACCTCACGATAGGGAAGCAAAGATGTTCCTATTGCTTTTGCTAACAATGAAGGTTTTATTTTTTTATTAATATTGAGCTTTCAGGATTGATCGGATTCCTTGGGGCTAGCGCAGAGTGTGTCCTGTTGAATACAGTACACTGAATTTCTACTCTTCTGTTTCTACTCTGTAGGTCTTGCAAACATAAGACTTAAATATCATATTTGTTGTTGTATTTGAGGATGGATTTGTACCTCGGCTGCAGGAACTTGCTGTGGGTCAAAATATGGCATGTGTCTCCCAGTGTGAAAGATATTTTTTTTGTAACTCGATTCAATTTCTATTTTTTTTTCTATAGTGAAAAAAATTAGTTCAAACAGGAAAACAACCATTCTATTTTTTTTTTAAATCAATAATAATATACATTAAAAAAACCACAAAACAAAACAAAAAAAAACCATCCTACTGCTAATCTGTGCAGATACCTCTCATGTTTTTCCCTTGTTGACTTCAATGAGCAAGTAGCAGAGCTGTCACAAGCTGCTTTTTGGAGGAAAAAGAAAGTTTAGTGGTGCTGTGATTACAGTGGAACAGCTTCTTCATATCAGTGATCAGAACTGCACTGACAGTGCTAATAAGATAAATGGGGTGGGTAATGTGTACTGATGGTAATAGCAGGAGTGTTATGTAGACTGAGAGATTCTGTAAAGAGGTGTAAGATGCTGAAACTCAGAGCAATACAGATAGTCAGCAATGCAAATCCATTTCTACCTGTGATTCTGGGGAGATTGGAAAATAGAAAGAATTGGATACTAACATCAGAAGCATCAAAGTTTCTCTTGCAGAAAGGATGAAGGATTCAGAGTGAGAGAGCAGATCATTATGTCAATGAAGTGAACCCAACCGTGGAGGGCATGTGCATGTATATGTTTAAGACAGATGTTAGAATTTTTATTTATTACAGCCATTCGTGTTTAAATGAAGAGATATCTGTAGGTCTCCCATAAAGAGTTCCTGTGTTAAAATAGGTATTTCATCCACCTCTCAGTTCAGAAGATGCTTTCTGAATCGTGGAACAGTTACCAAGGAATAACACCACTAATGCCTGAAAAGTTCCACTTACCTTAATTGTACCTTGAGTAACAAAGCATGCAGTAAGGTATGTTAACAAAAGTACTGAGCAGCCTGGCTTATACTGTGGCTGAGCTTTGCTGTGTGATGGAAAGCTTGCTTATAGAGTTACTATTGAATGTTTTCAACACGTGAATGAGTTCTTAGTTTGATACCAAGTGGAAAGGGACCTCCTGTGTCAAGACAGTCTCATTTCCAAAAGCAACCAGGCTGTCACTTGTGTAAGTAGGTAGAACTTCACTTAGTAGGAATCCCCCACTGTTTGCTGTTTCTCTCATAGTTATGAGACTACTCTTTCCAGACTAAATATATACTTAGTTTGTCTTATACCTGTGTGTTGATCTACCAGCTGTGCCCTTCTGAGGGGTTCAGTAGAGAGTGGTGTTTGTTACGTGGGCAATTCAAGCTATGAACCACCTCTGGTACAGTAGCATCTCTTTCTCATCCTTTTCCAATGGCCTTTTTCTGTGTGTTTTGCAGCTGAAGAAAATACACCCTCCTTTTCACATTGCTTTTCAGGTTAACATGTGGTGTATTGTGCCAGCACATCCAAACTCTCAGCTCAGAATGACTGGAGAAAGTGAAAACCTAGCAGAAGTTCTTCTGAGTCCTTGTGTATGTGTGACTCTGAATTCCATCCCCGTCCTGGCAGCACAGCTCCCACGCTGGCTGTGTTTTCCAGCACAGTGTTCTTATCTGCTGTGCTTGCTAGTGCATGCCAGCCTTGAATTTCAATATCAGATTTCAAATCAGAAGGCTTAAATATGATGTTCCTGTTCTCTCTGTCACAACAAGTATGGAACTATAATGTTCATGGTGCAGTCCTCAAGAACTCTGCAGCTACCTTTCCTGAGGCCTGCTGTTTCTCCTTTTCCACTTACCCTGATATTTTTATTGATTATTTTTTCCACCCATATGGTAGCATCTTAGCTGCTTCATTGTTGTCTAGGTAAGATCTACAGCATTCTTTAAGCCAGAAAGCAAGCGTAAAAAGAAAACAAACTACATGATTTTTAATAACTTTTAAGTCATAGATTGATAGAATGGCATAGGTTTTTGAAAGGACCTTTAAGATCACCCTGTTCCAACTACCCTGTCATGGATAGGGCTGCCACCCCTCAGCTCCGGCTGCACAGAGCCCCATCCAAACTGTTCTTGAGTGTCTCCAGGGATGGGGCATCCACAACTGCTCTGGGCAGCCAGTTCAGTAATTGTAGCAAATTCCTGAGTCTGTGGGACTAGACCTTCTGAATCCAGGTCAGATACAGAAACATCATCTCTGTTGCCCTTTCCTGAGGAGGCTGCACTCCTTTGAATATAGAGACCTGCTGACCTCCTTTGGAAGCAGGGTTTCTGTGGGAGATTCCGGTCAGCTCTCAGGCTCTGTACCTGAAGAAAGTTCTAACCACCTCATTCACATTTCCCACTGCTTCGGTCTGGGTGACTGAACTGAGGAGCTCAGCTCCTTGGTGTGGAGAATAAACTCTCACTTCTCCATTTCTAGGCTAAAGAGATCTTTCTGACAAAATACATACTGCTGAGGAGGGAATTCATATTCAATAGCCACGCGTATCAGCAAGCTCTCAAAATAATTAAGTGCAGCAATGATAAAGAACAAAGACTATTCAGTGGTAGCAATCTGTATGCGTTCCGTCAGAGCATTGCTGTGGGCCTGTGTTTTAATTTGTTTCTGGCCAAGCTGCTATCAGAAGTTCCTTCTGAGTTCCAGGTTGTGGAATCAGCTTCTGAGAAGGCAGCTCTGGCGCTCTGCCATGGCCCTGTTTGGCAGCTGTAGAGGGTGGCAGACATCTGGTGGGTCAAGCAATTCACTGGCTGTGGGAGGCCGAGCGGTCAGGGTGTGCAGCACACTTCCATGCTTGTGCATTCTCATTGTACTCTTGCATATGGCTTGAATGCTCATAGCAGACAGCATTTGGAATGAGGCAATTATGCCACAGCTTTTTGAATTAATTCTCCGGTGTATTTGAATCAGTGTCTTTGTATTCACGCCCACTAACACTGTTTTTTGCTTGACAAAAGATGCTTCCTTCTTAACTTCCTTTGGCACCACAACTTTGTGGCTGAATAGAGTACAACAGCATGTGACTTCTGTGTCATCTTTTATACTGCTTGTAGTAATTCCTGTACGTGTAATAATAACTCAGCAACTCCTGATGTTGGAAAGTTCCAGGAAGGCCTGTCTGCCTTACTCCTCCTACTCAGCACTTCTAAGGAATGATAACTTTGTACCAACTTTTTTGGAAAAGTTGGTACAAAGAACGTGCCATGACTTAATGTGATGGTCAGTCATTATTTATGTGCTTCTTGGGACTGATGCTCACTACTGTACTGGGGACCAGGTGAATTACTTGGAAACTCTGTTTCCTGTTCCTGTGAGGTTTGCTTGCACAGTCAGTCAAATCATATCTCGGACTCCTTAACTGTACTGGATTTTACCAAACAGCATGTTCACCTTTTGTTTTGAGCCTGTGTTGTCTGCGCCAGAGGCAAGAAACGCTTTAGAAGAGGCAGAAGAAACTTCTCATCTTAATTTGGTAGTCTTTGTGAAAGTTCAGGACTGGGAGCTGGAGGAATAAGTGCTGCCTACTTTGATTTCTGTGTACTTCAGCCCTTTGTTATTATACCCTTACCTAGCCTTCAAGCTTTGCACAAAGTACTGGTCCTCTACCTTCACTTTGCTAATAACAGAAGTACCAAAAGTTGATTTTATCTGAAGCTTGGAAAGGAAATTGCATCTCCAGACAAGGAGCGCTCCCCCCAGTTCTCTGTGCTACAGTTGTGTAAGCACCAGCTCTATTCCTCTGGCATGTTTCTAATCGCTGTGCCATTTTTTCCTTTGACAGTGGGAGAGATGGAGATCAGGAATTCTATTCCATTGCTTTTGGTTAGATACATAAATTACTAGCGCAGTGTGTACTGAGTCATCTTACACAGCTTTTTCAAGATAAAAGATTGGAATTTACTCACAACTTAAATGAGAAAGGCTTGTATAAAGGATCTAGTGATGGTGGCACGGCCCTTCCTGGTGATCCAAGAGGAAAGGATTCTTGATAGTTGTATGTGACAAAGTTAATCCAATTTCTTTTTTCTCTTTCTTTCTGAAACTGAACTGCTACTGTGATAAAAAATTCTTTTAAAGCGAGTACACGTTTGAAAGAAAACTAAAAATCATCCTCTAGATTATTCAGTGTTTTGGAGAGGGATAAAAAAATGCAGGTTTTCTACTCCTGCTAGTTTTTTAAAGCCTTCAGACAATGAGGGATTGGCTGAGTGCCTCGCTTAAGTTAGCTCAGTAGCAGTTTTGAAAGGCATTTGGAGGCACTGCACTTCTCAAGGCTCATGGCTCTGCTCTTGAGCAGAAAGCTGTGGTTCAGTTGTCTCCTGTCTGACCTTTGGGGTGAATTTGTCTCAAGGTAAGGTAAGGTTTCTTCTTCTGCGTGAACTTCAGTGATATAGGAACTGAAGACAGATAAAATGTGCTCTAGCCTTGGTTTTCATTGGATTAGAAAGGGTCCCAGGATTTAAGGAGGAAGCTGTGGCTTCCCCTCCCCTGCTGATGTTTAAGCATACTGGAGGGACTGACACTTCCACTCACCCATAACCTGAGAGAGACAGTAGCTGGCTGGTTTTTTTTGTTTTTTTTTTCATCACTGGAGGTTACCAGAGCATGTTGGCAGGACCTATAAACCTCCCAGTTCAGGTTTTGTTCTTGATGCCCCATTGTGTACCTGTTTTGTTGTGGTGCTAAGGTGAAGTGCCAGTCTCCTTCCCTGGGCTCCTTGGCAGCGCTAACCATCACCTGGAAAATGGAGAGCTGTGAGGGGATACAGGGGGGCTTTCCACAAAGCTCTTGCTCAGACTGATGGGCCTTTGTACTTCCTGCTCCTGAATGTCCATTCTGGACTGCTTTGTTGTGGTCTGTGTAAGACAGTGTCTCTGTTCTTCCCTGGACCTGGATTTTATGTTCTTTGCTCTGTGCAAGTAGTTCCCCTGCTGGCTTATTCTTGTTGTGCTGTCTCTGAGTGCAGGTGTTGTCAGCAGGGAAGGCTGGGAGGCTTTCAGTCAGCTTCTTTGCATTGTTTCTTTCAAACATCTGATGTTAGCTTGTCAGCCTTTATGTTATTTAATGTGTGTGCTGTCCTCGAACTGCTTAACCTCTTCCCATTCATGCACCTGCATTGCCCTTCACAGGCCCTAGCCTTCAGGGAAAAGGAACCACCTTCCATCCCCCAGGGGAGCTTTTTTCATTTCAGCAGGATTTTGCACAAGTATGTGCTCTATGAATGTATTGAGGAGTTGTAACTAAGCATTTGCAGAGAGTAATAGAATTAAGGCTATATTTTTTTTTCTTTTCTTTTTTTCTTAAGAAGGGAACAAAAAAATGGTCACACCGCTAAGCTCTAATTACCGTAGCTTCAGAGAGACCTGCCTGATTTGCCTTTTGAGCTCTGCACTGTCAGATAGGTTTTGATCAAATGTGTTCCTGCCAGCTCTCAGTCGTTAGCATTCAGTCTAAGTTAGTCACCAGTGAATTATGGTCTGTGATACGGTCCAGTTCCCATTGGTCTAGTTCTTTCTCTCTTTATTGATTTCCATTCTTGTTTTCATTATTGCCCCGGTCTCTCACTGCGTGCTTCCAAGTGCTTTTATTTTATAGCTTTTCAGAATGAATATCCATGAGTCATGATTTGAAATAAAATGCTAATAATGATATTATACAATGCTTTGAAATAAATATTTCTGAGATTGTTCCATAGACTTTTTAAGTAGTAGACTTTGAGAAAAAAACATTACTGCTCTGCAATAATAAGGCATTTAAAGAAGAAAAAAATCCTTTACAAAAATGGCTAAATAGCATTGTAATCTCTATCCCCTGGGGAGGGAGATGAAGACAGATTCCTGTTTTTATCAAATGTCCAAATGTCTATTGCCAGATCTTCCTAGTCGTCTGGAGAAGCATATCATGGCATGGCAGCCATTGTATTAAAATAGATGCTAAAATAATTAAGAATATGCACTATTATGATACTGAAAAGTTCATGACGATAAAGCATAGGAATATGTAGCAGGAGGAGTTTTTGTCTTGTAAGATTGCGCTTTATTTTCAGTACCAACCACTTCAGTGGGACAATGATGTTCTTAACCTCATGAGGTTCATGAGTACAGAGTGTTGTACCCACGTGATGTCCCACTGATGAATCATTGTGACGCTGTCAACTGTAGGATCTACATTCCTGAGTTTGTTTTGGACTGAGACTTCTCCCTGTCTCCTCTTATTTCACTGGTCTGCTCTTCTGTCGAAGTGGTATTTTTAAAGAAAGACCTCCTGATGAAAATAGGGAGAACATGTTAAAAATTCACATACCCTTTATCTTCCTTTCCTTTACGGAAGCCATCTTGAAACTAAATGAGATTATGGGATGCAGCTGCAGTCTTTCATGATATGCTCTGTAGCAGTGCAACTCCCATTCTTACTCCTGATTTTTAATGACATAATAGAGATAATTTAATCTGAATATTATGGTTTTGTTAATTGGTTTCTAAGGCTTCTCAGCTGTGCTTGATATCATTGAGGAATAGCAAATCGGGCAGCAGTGAACTTACTGGAGTTGCTGAATAAAACTTTTCTTAAAAACAAAACAATTACAAAAATCAAAACAACTGGAAACAAATCCTACAGGAGGAACAAACTGCCTTTTATTATTCTTATCTCACAGTGTTCTCTTGTATTTTCTAATATTTTTGCAATAGCACTGGTACATCAGACCCTTTAGAGCTTTGTTCATTTAGTTAGCACATTTTAAAGCAGTTGTGCTTGTTCGGTTTATTCTCAGTGATGCTCCTCAGCGTGAACCATTTTACATGGACATGATCCTCCTGCTTGCTCTGCCACATGTGCTGGGATGTGGGGCTCTGTCCTGCCTGTTACTCTGAGCAAGGCAGTCAGACAGAAATATTACAGAGAGAGACTTAGGACCAAAAGAATTTTTCTTTTTTTTTCTAAACTACCCACATTTTTAATTGATATCAAAACATGTTTTGAGGCCTTTGAACTTTTTGGTTCAAGGTCTAAACTTATAATCTCTATTTATTACAGAATTAATTTTTTATTTGCGGTCAATTACTTGCATTCTGTGGTCAGGTTCTTTTGGAGAGGCTGGTGCCAGTCTTTGTACTAGCCAGGCAGAGCTCTAAATTGGTTCAGTCTGAATCAGGGTGGAAATGCTTCTAGCCCCTCTGGTATTGTGATTGAAAGCACATAAGAAAATCTTGAGTTTTAAGCAGTTCTATGAGATTCTTTATGGGTTGTCTATCAACTAAATGGAAGATGTAGAGGAAAACAGGTTGAAATTGTGAGAACGTGATCCTCGGTAGTAATGGAAACAAGGAGTTTTGAAGCTGTATGGTTTTGTAGCTGATGGTGATACAATGATTGCTTCTAACTTCTGGAAAATGATCAGATTCTTATTTTCTTTAGTGTCATTACAAGAGGAGAACAATGTCATTGGGAAAAGTTGGAGGTTTGTCATCTGTATCTAGAGGGTCAAGAAAATTATTATTTGGTGAAACTTGATCTAGTTGGTCTGTGAGCAGAAGGCCCTCTTGAGGTTGAAGTTCATAATTTTACTCCTGTTTCCACATATGGCATAGGGGAAAGTGCCAGGTTTAAAGCCAGAGCTTCCCACTTAGGGTGAATGAACAAAGAGCAGGCTAAGCATTAGCAGAAGCATTCATATGTGGTCTAAAGGCAGCCAGGTGAAAGGGTGAACAATTTGTTCTTTTGGAAGGAAAAGCCGTTCGGTTTTTTCCTGAATGGCAGTGACAAACACCATGACAACCTTACTTGAATGTTTTGACATAGGAGAAAGTTTGAGAAGGATGAGCACAGGGAAACTGTCAAGTATTGGGCATCGTTGTGCAGAACTTATGAGTTTAGCGTGGCTGGCATGATGCTTCCTACTCTTCTAAGTGTTTTCATCTCCCCTCTCCCCAGTGATCAACTGTTTTCACAACAGTGACTCTGAAGGTTGAACATAGTTTTAAAAGAGTCCTTTTTGTTTTATTTCTTTCCTTCTGCTTTGAGTATACCTACTTAGCCAATGTAATAGGGGTTACAAGACAGCTGGAAAATGGGAGCCTACTGTACGTGGCTGTAAAGCTAAAATGCAATATTAGAGAAGGGACAAGCATTTGAAAGACTTCGATAATTTAAAGTGATGTCAGATATTAGTTGCCTGAATCAAAACTGTCTTTATTTGACTTTAAAATGCCTGTTGAGCTAAGACACAGCAAAGCAGTTACTAATTGGCCTGTGACATAAGAGCAGCAGGATAATCTGGAAGTAATGAAAGGACTTCAGTGTCTCTTGAGTGAGGCCGTACTGCTGTGAATGAGAATGACTGCACTGAAAATTAGGCATGTGGCAATAGCAGCCCACAGCCATAATCTAAAAAGCTATTTATGTATTTATTTATTTCAGCCTGTCTAGAAACAGGCATTCTTTCTGACTGCTGTCAAAAATGGACAGGCTGCAAATTTATCCTCATCAAATATATTCATGAAACGGGCTGAGAGGGAATTGATTTCTTTTCTTCTTTTTTTCTCTTTCCTAGGTGTGTTCTTCTTGAAAGAGGAACTGTACTGTTCTTGTGTTTGTACATGTGGGTGGAGAAGAAAAATACTTGGCTTTAAACCAGACACCTCATGGAGGGTGTGAATTTGTTCCTTAACATGTGACTCTGGCACTCCATTGTATTGTGCCTATATAAACAAGATAGTAATCAGTCATATTTTAGGTTCTTTTGGTAGCAGCTGTTCATAGAAAAAAATATGGTGTGGTTAACCATGCAAAAAGTGTGTGTGAAGTCATGCAGCTGGTTGTTAATGCTAGGAATTTGGGATAGATATGTGCTGTGTCTGTAGTTCAGAAGGTTAACAGAAATGGAATCTAAATAAAGGGAAGAAATTCCCATGCCAAAAGGTGACGTCACTTTTACAGAAGGCTTTCAGAATCTTAGGTTAATTTATTTTTCCATTGTTTGACATGGTTAATGATTAAACAATCTATGAAATATAGTTATGAAAAGCTTCCAGTTTTGGCTTACACAGAATGTATTTTCTAAAGTGATGGTGGCATTGATCTTTAAGTATCATTACCCATAATTGTGTTTCTTTCCCCTCCCGTACAAATATCAGATTATTGTGGATGTTGTGAACATGCCCATTTCATGATACCAGAAACACTTGGTATTTTGGATAATGATACATTCCACTTTCAGAGCATCCTATGTGATACTGCGCCAAGATGAATGTGTGCATCCCTCACTTTGTCCATGTACACAACTGTACAGGTCTATGCCCAGCGGGAAGTCCTTAGCTACATGTGGCGACTGTGACCGGGGGCATGGTAAGGAATCTGTATGACTTAGTCATAAAGAAACATGTCCTGAGCCCAGAAATATTGCCAGTCTAAACTGTATCTAAAATTGAATTTGGGCCTTCATCTTGCTGTACTGCTGCTTTTTTTTTTTTTTTTTTACTGTCTTGTAGCTTTCATGAAGTCTTTCTTCATAACCAGAGTTAATCAACTCTAAAATAGGGTTCATTTAAGATTAATTTAAAAATGGGGGAAGCCCTGAGAGGCTTCTGCTTTCTCTTAGGAAAACAAACACCACTTCCAAAAATTACATCTCCCATATTTACTGAGACAAGCACTAGGATTAAGGTACCCATCTAATTCTGTACAGGTGATAGACTTTAAAATTTCCTGATCTAAGCTGAATCTTTCTCTCTCTGAACTTGCATCTTCATTTCCATGTTTGTATCAGTGTTGCTGTAGGGCATTGTTGTAGACAAGTGATTCTTGGCTAGTGGGCTGAGATCCTCCAGGGTCATGAAATACTTCAAGGCCTTAAGTTTGATTGCATAGAGTTCTATCTAAAATTAATACTGCTTCACTCTAATGTGCTTGATTAATAAAGAGAAATTATCTATCAGTTCACCAAACACCCTTTCTATAATATAAATAATAGTTACAAAATGCATGCACTTGATTAAGCATTGATGTATTTGTTTTGTAGCTGGTTCTGTGTTTAATGTTGACGATTAGCTGTCCCGCTTAATTTTTTTCCATACTTCTACCTTCGTTACACCTCTTACAACTTGCTATGTAATACTTGAAGAAAAGATCTGTGGTGTTGCTTTTGTCATCGTATTAAAATGTATTAAATTCGAATTAGTAAAATACATTTCAAATGTTATGCTAACAATTCATTGATAAACTTGAATATTTTTAGGTAAATGGACTCCAAATTGTGTTATATGTTCTCCAGAAAAAGGGCCTTATTCAATAAATGCTCACTTAATGGCTTTTTGTTGTTGCTATTTGCTCTTTTAATGTATATAGTCCATTTGTTCCTTTTTTTTTTAGAGCTTCAGAAATAATGTTATGTAGAAAGAAATATTCTCTCATGATGAGTTTCCAGCTTCCTTTTCTTTTTATTCTCCTGTTTGATTTGGTAGTCAGAAAAAAGGTATTTTCCCTAAACATATCTGTGTGTAGAAAAGTGGCTACTACAGTGGCACTGCTCAGTCTTGGGCAGTATCAGTCTGCCCAGTTCTCAGCATTATAAAATCATTTTTTTAGGAGGCTCTACTGCTTGTTCTGCCCATGTGAATTCATTCTTTTGATAAACAGAATCTCATTCTTCATATTATTTGTTTGCTTCTGCCTTCTCAAGGGTATTAATCTTATTTTCAGTCATTCTCCTGAGAGGAAATCTTTTCAGGGTAGTTCGCTGCCTCTGAAACCTTTTATAATAACTTTGTGCTATGGCTTCTATTGCTTCACAACATGCTTTGGTATGTTTGTCTTCAAAATAAGAACAGAAGCTCCACTTCCTTTTTGCAGTTTTTAAAAGCAAACTTTCTTGGGATGTGGGCTTTTGAAAATTAAACTTGGAAGTTTCAAGTTTTATTTCAAAGGAAGACATAATGCCTTTATGAGAATGCTTTGCTTCCTTGTAAGGTTTGACTTCTTACACATCAGATACGATACCTTGGGGAATCAGTGTTTTGTTCAAAGGAATGGACGTGAGGATTATAACAAATTCTAATACTAGGAAAGATTGTGAGATGGGACTTCTACGTTTCAATAGCATTATAGCAAAATTGGCATTAAAAACTTCCTCGTTTTTGTTAGCTGCCTGTTTTGTTTTGAGCTGGTTAGCTCATGAAGCCAGATTGGATTACCAGGAGTCTTGAAATGTTACAAGAAAGTCATCTTTTAAAGTGAATCGATTAATTAATGTAGCTGAAGTAATTGAAAAAAGATTAAAATACAAAGCTAAGCGATATGCTGCCATTAAAGAACGGGATCTTCAAGACCCAAAAAGATGATGGAATTCAGCATTTTAGTCGTTGATGTTTTAGAAAAGCCATGTTATTTTGCTGTAGACCAATTTTGGTCTGTTATCCTCATACTTCTGTGGAGCTCACAAGTTCTTTTTTCCTTTCTTTTCCCTGGCATTCTGTTCACTTGTATCACTCCATGGGATGCTGTAATAGATGTGTTCCCTTCTGCTATCTCTGGGCAAAAATGCTTTTGGAAGTTTTTATATCGAGTTCTAGACATACTTAGCCCTGTATTCATTGAAAGCTGTCTTCTGCTGTGGCTCCTCAGTTAAGTTAGCTGAGGTCATGTAGCTTTTGTCATTTAAATTATGCAGCTTATTTTTTCCCTTTAATTGTTGTATGCTTTTTGTTTGTTTGGTTGGTTTTTTTTGTTTTAACCACTGTTGTAAGTTGGTCAACTTGACAAGCTTATTTTGGAGCTTCAGTGTAAAATGTTTACTTTGCTAAAGAACTGAGAAGTCAAATCTTAGATGCTTGTATTTATGAAGACTTAAACCATATTCTTCTTGTTGTGTATTGGGTTTCTGTTTTGTTTTGTTTTTGCTAACAAACCCTAATGTTATTCACAGATCTTAGTTGGAAAAAACTCTTTCCCTTCAGTACTTTCTTTTAAATTGCCTGGGATATAGGAAAAAATCATTTTGACACTAGATTTCATATCTCTCCATATCTATTTTTGACAGAGCCTTTTATTGGCTTCGGTTTAGCTGGAATATAAACTGCAGTAGTGATACTGCCAGGGCATGTTCACAGCCTGGTGCCTGGGAATGGGGACTGCCTCCAGTTCTGCAGGATCCTGTGGGTTTCTTACGGAAAACAGCAACCAGACTTCACCTGGGGCAGGACTGAGTTACAGCTCCATTCACTTGAACTCTAGATGCTAACAACAGTCTGTCTTCAGCACAGGGACGCTATTACTTAAAGGAGGGTCTTATAAAGTGGGAACAGGCACAGAATGGCATAATGTATCATTTCTGTTGATTTCTCCTCTTTTTTTTTTTCTTTTTTTTTTTTTTTTCCCCCTGCAAATCTCATGTTTAACATTATTCTGAGATCTGGTACTCAAGAATTTTCAAGAGCTCTCCCATCAGCATTGCTACTTGTCTCTTAAGAGTAGAGGTGCTTACATTGTGCTGCCTAGTAGTCCGCGGTACTAAATCTTTGTTATCAAATAGTTCATTTAGGTTAGGGATGGAAAAGAATGAGCTGTTTCAGAGGGATAAACAAAAAGTATTGTGAACATACAGACTCTCAGAGAACTGCTGGATGTAATACTGTGGTCTATAGCACTTCAGACTGTGTAGAAAGCTAACATGAATTAAAGCACAGGAGCAAAATTAGTAATAGATTAACGTTCATTGGAGTCCAGGCTCATATCAGGTCTGAATGCCAATGAAAAAACAGCTGAGAACTTTAAAGAAAGGTTGCAGCTAAGAAGAAGATATTGCTGGCAGATGCAGGATGTCTAATGTGAAATTAGGAAAGGTGTTTTTGATGACCTGAATTGTGGTCATGGGAACTTTGGAGTGGAAAAAGTGTCTTTACTGGAGTAAAGCAGAGCCGAGAGGATGGAAAAAGGTATTGGGAGTGGATGCAGGATGACGCTTTTATAGGCATAGAAGGGGGAAAGCTTTTATTGAAGTAGCTGTTCAAAGGCCAGGACTTGTCACGGATGTCTTTCAGGTAATTGGTGGAGGAACTGCTAAACTTGAATGTCTTCATTTTGAGCTCTTTCCTCTCTTTCTCTCTCTCTCTCTTTTTTTTTTTTTCTTTTTTTTTTTTTCCATTTTGACCTCTCTTTTTCCTTTGTATGACTACAGGGTCAAAATAAACGACTTTGAAAGCACAGTAAGCTTCTTTAAGAAAGATATTAAGGAGCTGAAACTTTTTGGTGTTGCAGTCTTTCCGCTTAGAGAGTGCAGCAATTACATTGCCAGAAAGGCAGTTTTTGTGCAGTTACTTAATTTACTGTGTTTATATATATATGTATATACATATTTCTTCATCTGCAGAGAACTCCATTTAAAAAAGATAATTCTGGGGAATGAGAAATGTGCTTTAGCAAAACATTGTCTGCACGAGTATAGCTGCTCAAAGGCTGGAGTGTAAATAGTGGTTGGTATGTAATGTCACCTGAAGTCATGAATAGTCATGTTACTTGGGATCTCAGAGGCTGCCTACCCAGTGTCCTTCACCAATATCTTTTCACTTGGAAGGTACTAAAGGAGAATGGGAAGAAAGCAGAAAGTGAAGAAAAACTTGCACTTGATGTTTCATCAGAAGATCCTACATAATTGATTTCATGGGTTGTTACTATAATTCTACAGTAATTGTTGATTTATTTGATGTAGTGGGGAGTATCAGGTTTGTGTGGTTTTTTTTTCAAGCAAACAATTTTCAGTGCAGGAGCACTTCCCATTATGTTTATTTAATTGCATCATTTATGTACTGGAATAGGCTCCCCAGGGAGGTGGTTGAATCACCATCCCTGGATGTGTTTAAGAGCCATTTGGATGTGGTGCTCAGGGATATGATTTAGCAGAGGGTTGTTAGAGTTAGGGTACTATGGTTAGGCTTCGGTTTAACTTGTGATCTTCAAGATCTTTTCCAACCTGGGTAATTCTATGATTCTATGATAAGGAGTTTAAGATTTTTATGAAGTAACTGCTTGCCATGATGTACTGAGAAATATCTAATATTAATTAATACAGAATTACAGATGGCAAAGTGAGACATTTCAAACGTGCTGCAAATTTCCATTCACTATAAATGATTATGAATGTATTTCCTTCAGACCATCGGTATTGCCTTGTGTTCTGGTTCAGTGCAATTCAAATGATTATTTCAGATGATAGTGTTATCTTGAGAGCTTTTTTATTTTATTATTTTTCTTCTGGGGAAGTGGTGAAGGATTCTGATGTGTTGGTGTGGATTTGTTTTTCCTTCTTCCCCTGCTGGTAAATTGACATTTTAATTTTTTTTGTATTGCATCACTTCTTACGGATTGGACCTTGGGGCTTGCTGCCCATCGAACCCTGAGGCACTAGTGGAGAAAGCTTAACGAAGTGGACCAACCTGGGTGCTGTAAGGGTGCCTCAGAGTGCCTGATAGGCAGCACTCCTCTGTCCTGCCCAGTGGTTTCTCATCAAAGGGAATGCAAAAGTGACGAGAGCTGTGCAAAATACTGTTGCTGCTCATGTGACTAGAGAAGAGGAATTTGCTGTTGGTGAGCCCAGGCTGGGGTTTGGCTGTGGTGGGTCGCAAGCAGGTGGTCTCTCCATTCTCTGTCAGTGCTTGCAGCTTGTTCTGTACGCAGCAGAGCATACCCTGAAGAGTAGGCATCATGTAGCTCTCCTTACTTCACCAAACTGACTTGTCAGTGTTCTTTTGCTTCCATACTTGCTCATTCTCCAGTTTAATTTTTGCTTCTCTACCCAGAGCCTTGCTGTAATGAAGCTCTCCTGCCATCTTATGTCCTTGCTTTGTCCTTTCTCAGTCTCATTTTCCTTCCATGTCCTGTCCCAGCCTTGTTATGCAACTCAAGTTTTGTGTTTGCTGTGGCTGACATCTCCCAAGCTTCCACCACCCTTTCACTATCCTTCCCTTTTTCATTTGTCTGACCACCCTCAGTTTTACTGTCTCCAAATACCTGGTGTCATGGATGCTCTGAGCTAGGAAGCATGGTGTCACTGACTAGAGAGAGAAAGGAAAGGCACACAAACAAACCCAAAGCAAATAGAAAGGATTGCTGGTGTGTTTGGTTGTTTTTTTGTTTGTTTTCCACTAATGGCTTGCATTAGCTGTGTCAGAGGGCAGGCCAGCCCTCAGGGTACTGGCTGCAGAGTGTAGTTAGCAGTATTTTTCTGAGTACCTGGCTGCAAAATACTTTGAGTAGAGGAAAACTAAGGGTATTATAGTTGTGGTGGGTCGACCTTGTCTGGGTGCAAGAGCCTGTCCAACTACTCTCACTATCTCTCCTTAGTAGGATGTAGAGAAAATAAGAAGGAAATGCTTTTTGGTCAGGATAAAGATATCATGATTGCTTACAGTTACCATCATAGACAAAACAGATTCAACTTGGGGAAAATTAGTTTAATTAATTGCCAATTAAAATAGCACTTCATGTTGAGAAGCAGACAAAAACGAGGATACTTTCCCTCTTCGCTTCCCCTGGCTCAGCTAAACTGTCCTATTCCTATCTCCTTCCCCTAACCAAGCAACGCAGAGGGTTTGAGAGTAGGAGTTGTGATCTCATTACAGTTCATTTCTGCCGCTTCTTCTTCCCAGTCTTCCCCTGCTCCGGTGTTCTCCATCCCAAGGTCTGCAGTCCTTCAGGATAAACCAGCTCCAGTGTGGCCTGCTCTATGGACTGCAGGGAAATCTCTTTTCTGATCATTTCTCCATCTATTGCCATGTGCTCACAGGGCCATTTTGCTTTTTTAATTCATTTGTCACTGCCTATATGGTATTTTTTGCTCTTTCTTAAACACATTTTTTTCCAAGGTGCTGCCTTGTTGGCTGCTGGGGCTGCTGGAACCAGCCATACTCAGCATGGGACAGCCCTGATCTCTCTTCACAGAGCAGCCCTGCAGCTCCCTGACAGAACCTGGGCAGGACAGCTTGTCCAAAAGCAGGAACTATTATGAGATAGATGGCAAAATACCTTTTGGACACTTACACCATGCTGTGAAATCCTCTTTCAGGGTACAGATGCGTTACAGCTTTTCAGAGAAATGTGTCTGTGTGCTTGACTTAGGTGTAATGATGCTCTTATCCTTGAGCGCAGCTGGTGGGCACTGTTGGAAATGGTTTGGTCTGGGAGCGGCAGGGGGAAAAAATCACTGGAGCAAATATCTATCTCTCTATCTAAGATGTAATCTAAAACTTTATCTGAAATTTTGCTGTGTGATCTGATGAAGGATTTCCTGTGCACTGTTGTCAGTCTTGCTTACCATAGCAAAACATCTATGTAAGTATGCTTAATCATGCATAATAACAGCGAGATTTATTATGAACGGCTCGTTTATACAAATGCACGATTACTTATTTACTTGCGGGTTGCTGGTTTTTTGTTCCTTATCCATTCATAATATTTTCTGGTAGAATAATAATCTTGATTATTTTCCTCTGATAACATTTAAATCCATCACCTTTCCCTTTTTCTTATTTCAGAAAAATACAATTAACTTTTTGTGGGTTTTTTCTTAGATCTAGATTGACTGCATATTATGCTCCTTTTATTTATCTGCCATGGCAGCCAGAGGAAGGGGAGCATTCAATCAAGTACTGCACAGTTCTTCCGCATGTTGCCTAACTTATTTATCTATCTGTCTATTTATTTATTTATTTAGCAAACAAAATAATCGTTATGAATAATGCAGGAGGGAATCAACAGTAGGCCTTGCAGAGATTTCATTTTTATTCTCTCTTTCCCCCCAAGTTTGTTATTGGTAAAAGCTTTTCTGATTAAATATCACTTCGGCGTCTTTGTATTAAATGTTGTTGTTTCCAGGTGATTATTGCTGCTTTTCATGATATTAAAAAGTAAGAGGCAATGAGAGTCAAACTTGGCTTTCCTACGTGTGGGCCAGACCTGCAGAAGAGCAGGGCAGGCATCACTCCTTTAGGATGCTGGTGGCATCTCTAGGTTTTCATTTGCAGCATCTGTGCCATGAGTATTCTTACCTGATCTGGATGTAATTCTGAGATGGAACAAGAGAAGACTATTTTAGATGGGGGGTATCTTGGGAGGTTACTTCTCTCATTTTTCTCTCTCTTGGGTTTTATCTGTTGTCTGAAGGAAACAAAAGAGAGTGTGAATATACATGTTTCTGACCGTTGTGGCTTTGGTTCTATGAGGAGAAGGGAGAGTTGCATTGCAGCACCCTGTTGCTAAAGATGACCTTGTATTGCTATCAGAGATTAGAGATTGGCTTTCATCCATCCTATCTTTCAATGTGTCTGGGAAGGAAGAGCAAGGGACCATCTTAGCAAAAGCTGAGCTTTTTGGTGCTTTACTGTACAGTAGAAGTTCTTGCTTTTTCTGCTATTAACTCTCCACTTGATGGTACTGAGTCCTTAGTTTTGGGCTAGCACTGAGAACAAGATGCAAAGCTCAGGTTGGCTACTGGGGCTGCTGCAGGTAGAGAAGAGCTCAGCACTAGAACAGCAAGTGAATCAGAACTATGTTGCCATTGCTTGGGGAGCCGACCTCCACAGTACCTGTGTGAGTGCTTCATTGTGGTGTCCATCACCAATCAAGTTATGTTTCTGGATTTGAAAGCTCTTCTTTACTATTCAGAACTGCAGAAGAAGCCAGCTGGATGTATCCTATAGTATGGGACTTAAGCGTATAAAAAGGTGGCATGTGAACCTGACTCTGTTAATGTCTGTGTGAATTCTTATATTTTCCTGCAGAAAAGAGGAATTAAATTGCTTTGACAGCTGCTTAAAATCAGGCTTATCTGTTGATAAGGAATGGAACTAGTACTTTAAAGTGTTATTTGAATAGAGAAGATGACTTTGAGGCTTGATATGTGGGAAAGGCTATATAGAAACATCAGTACTTTTGCTGTAAATTAGGTTTCATCAGCTTTTCCTAGCATCTGACTCTTTAGTACTGAGAAGTCTTGTTTTGAAACAAAAGAAATCAGAAGAGGAATGAAGAGGATCAGGGCACACAAGGAGCTGAGAGGGGACAGGATCAGGACAGCAGACCCAGACTGGCCAAAGGGACATCCCATTCCATATGGTGTCACACTCAATTCAATGTTTTCCTTTGTGCTGGGTGGAGAATGGCTTTAGAGAAGCTCTGAGGAGAAGGATTTGGGGACAGATTTAGACTAGATATGAGGAAGAAATTCTTTACTGTGAGGGTGGTGAGACACTGGAACAGGTTGCCCAGTGAGGTTGTGGATGCCCCCTCCTATTCAAGGCCAGGCTGTATGGGGCTATGAGCAACCTGGTCTAGAGGGAGGTGTCCCTGCCTATAACAGGAGGTTTGAATTAGGTGATGTTAAAGGTCTCTTCCAACCCAAGTGATTCTGTGATTGCTTGTGTTTACATTGTCCCTATTACTGTTCAAGTCATTTTGTCTATTCTGGTGTAGGTGATCATTTGAGATATGTAACAAGTGAAAAAGTTATCTGTGAGAAAACTACATCTGCAAAACAAGGGAAAACTTCAGGAGAAGAATCAGCCAAATAGATAGATTTAGAAACACGCTAGTAGCATAAAGCTAAATGGTGAGCATCATCCAAATAAACACAATGGAGCAATTTGATTTTAAATTTAAAATTATCAATTAATTTTAACAGCAATACATTTAAAATTCTTTTTCCTCTCTAGAGCAAGTGGAGTCATATCTATATATAATTTCTATAAGCATAAGGGAAAAATCTATCTTAAGATTTTGGTAAGATTTTGTTTAATATTTGCAGTCTGGTCATTTTTAATGTCTTCTGTAATTGAAATGGCTCTTAATAGAGCTTTCCTATTTTAGCTCAGGAGTGAGTTTTTGTAAAAATTACATTTAGTTTTAAAATTACTTAGTTATTTTCTTTTCTCATTTTTAAGGAGTAGTCATTGCAAGAATAAGGGAATTGGACCCTTATAGGCAGAACAAATGGAATCCATTCTACCAGATGGAGGTGTCTGGGTAAACACGTGTTCCAGGTCAAGTTCCACTGCAAAAAAAGAGGAAAGCCAGGCATTTCTGGGCTGAAGTTTGTCTCATCTGCAGTTGTCTGCATTAGGATGGGTAGACTGTGCTGTGTCTGTTTGTCTCAGCTGACTGAAACGGGCCTAAGCTGACAAGTTCAAGAGTGGACACAAAAATACATTCAAAACTGCCTCGGATTAATTGACTTACGCCTGTGATACTGGCTGTATATTTTGGGTTGTTCTTTTGAAGGAGCGAAGGGGAGCATTACATCACATGCTGTTACTACAGGGTTAGATTTTACGTAACTGGATTTCTGGACAGTCATGATGTGTGAGAAAATCTGGGTTTTCAGAATCGCTTGGACTTCTCATAGAAGCTTAGCCAGTATTTGCTGATGAAAATCATTAATAGGATTTCCTAGCTTGTGATGTGTTTTTGCATGTGCATTTGCAAATTGTAGCAATTTATATATTTTTTTCTAAAATTATCGCAGAAGTACAATAATCCTTCCACAATCTGAAAACCCCAACAACCTTGCTGGCAACATATTTGAAGTCACTAACTTAGAGATCTGTTGTCATTTCCTTTTCTTGTTAATGATTCTCTTATTTTGTATTGCTTAAGTGATATCAGGAACTTTCTACATGTGAATTTGAATTATTTCCTTCATCTGTCCAGCCTTGCTTCAAGATTGTGTGGTTTTTTTTCTTACTTTTCTACCTTTAATTGAAAGACAGAGAGACAGAGCCTGGAAAATTCCTAGGATGTGGGTTGTCTATTTGAATATCTGAGATCTCTCCTAAAACTTCTTAAATTTAGAAGTCTGTATCTTGACATAACATATGCTCCTGAATCTGTGGAAGGAAATTGTCCTTAGGAAGTTTTTGAGCTGTTAGACTATATTGCCATCCTGATACAGCAGTCTTTCTACCAGACAAATTACTTCGTAATTAGCTGATGAATTGGAATCTTAAGTTTTTGTTAGGATGTGAGCTATTGCATGAATCAGAATTAAGCAGGTTGTGTTTGTTTAAAAACAAACGAAGTAAGATTGCCCTGTACTTCTCAATACTTTTCACTGGTTTAATCATTTTTATTATTGTTATTTTTGTGGTTCTCTTTCCTTAGGAAATTGTTTTTCTTAAATATTCTGAATATTTGGCGTATCTTGGGTAATTTGCATTTAAATGCAAATTGAGACTTTCGTCTTTTGAGCAAGTGGAGTATAAAGAAATGCTGATAAAGACATAATTAGCTAGCACTTTCCTCTAAGATAATCACTGGGGGCTTTATAACTGCTTACTACTGAGATATGGGAAGGGAAGGAAAGGAAATTGATAGAGTTGTGCTGTTCTTTCCATCCACTCTTCTTCCTTAATGCATCGATTGCATACCCTGCAGTTCAAACCAGAGATTTTCTCTACTAGCGCTAAAGAGTTGCTAAGGATAACTGACTTCATACTTCCTGGTCTGCTAAAGAGAGAACTATGGTCTGTGGAGACTAAATATATGTGCATATAGAATGTAAAGTTTAAACAAGATAATATTTAGCAAATCACTGGTTTTGCCCTTCTTTTACCCACTTTGACTTTTATTATGTTAAAACCATAATTAAAACTAAATGATTATTTTCTCAAATGGGTTCTCAAATTGTGTGAATGAGCAAAAAGAGTGGACAGACTTGCAGCCAATATAGCAGTCTAAAAATGGTTTTGACGCATGTAGTGTATGTGTACTGGTATGAATGAAATGAAAGAGAATATAACTCTGAAAAATTAATAATAGAAGTTTTGAATAAGCAACGTAGGGGTTGGGAGTAGAATGCCAACAGCCAACTGCTAGAGATCCTGCAATACCAGCTTCTACAGTCTTAGTACAAAACAAACCAATGGTCCTAGCATGCACTGTGGGAGCTCTTCCACGGAGTATATAGTCTAGGGGAGATGTAGCTGGTTAAAGAGGAGGCAGAAGAAAGTGTAAAAGGAGAAGATAACCACACAGTGTCTTCTGATGTTGGGGAATCTTCTGTGATCCAGGAGATCAGCAAGCTTTTGTTGTTGTTCTTGCACATGTGAACACTTCCAGTGGTACGAGTAGAAATAGACCTTGTTTGTAGTGGTATTGGCAAGAAAATTTGCATTTGAAATTGCAGTTATGGCACTACCTTTTTTCTTTTTGTTTTCTTTCTTCCTTTTTTTTTTTTTTTTTTTTTTTTCTTGGCTGTTTTTAAAGTTAAAAATACCTAGAAATGTGTTAATTGTTGTGGAGGTACGCATTTAGATGGTAGTGAAAATATGTATGAACCATTTGCTTGTCTGAACAGACCAGCTCTCTGTTTTCATAAAGCCATTTGTGTTACGAGGTAGATGAAAATTATGTAAACACTAATAGATTGAAGTTTCACATAGTAAATTTTAGTCTTCTAATGTTAAATGGAAGAATATAAGCAAATGAGTAAGTACTCTAAATATTAGATTATAAAAGGAGAAAATGGTTATTAGAATTGTCTTCGTGCTGATAGCTTGTCAATTGTATTCACTCAATTCAAGAAGTTGAGAAAAAAGAAAGAAAGTATAAATTCCTGTGTTGAGGCTCTTTTAGGGGAAAAAAAAAAATAAAATCATGATAACTTTTTAATTCCTTCTTGTAGGAAGTCATAGGCTGACTTGAAAATCTTTGAATGTCTAGGCAAAGTAGAACCCAGAAACAGCAGTAAGTGTTATTTTATCTGTTTTGCTTAAAACACCCCAGCTCATTCAAAGACTGTAGTAATTAAAAACTGTGTTTTTAAGACACTTTTGGAACTGTTCAAGATTTTTTATGTTATTACCAAGGGTGACGAACAGCTGCATCCCACATCTTACAGTTGAAAGCTGTAGGTTTACGTCTGGTTGCACACCAAGTTCTGATTAGAATTTAGCTCTGAAACTTAAAGTAATCATCCAGCATGGAAAGTGTGGAGGCATCTCTGCATCTTTCTGACCATTAAAGAAAAAACGTATGGTAACAGGCTCAGAATTTAGGTTTCACCTTTAGATTTCATGTAACCAGAGAATCTAACTTACAAAGACAAAAAGCTTCACCTGTTGCAATAGTTAATGTATTTATTTTTCCACCTGTTAGTATTTCTTTCTCAGAACATCTGTCATTTAATTTTTTTTTATTATTTTTTTTATTAGCTCCTATCTAAATTAGGTATTAATGTTACTAGCATTTCTCCATTTGCTTTTTGTCTCAAGATTCTGAAGCACTGGCACATTTAAATGTGACCCAAATGGTTTTTATCATATCTTAAGGGAAAAACAGAAGATTGTTATAATTCCCTTGTCCTAAGCAGGTGGTTTTTCTGAGCTCACTCATGTCTCCGTTGGTGATTTTGAACACTTTCTGTGCTATAAGACTATAGAGAGGTTTTCTGCTCTTTGGTTTTCTTGGAAAGGATTTGGGTAGACTTTGACACTGTATAACACTATATTTGATAACACAGAAATTGTTTTTAATTGGCAAAAATGTAACTTGTATCAAGCGTTACTTTAAAATATTAGGAATATTTGATGTCTAGTAGACAAAAAATGCAGTGCTACATTTCCTCTGAGCCCATTCTAACTGAATGCATGCAAGGACTCCGGGAATACATGTATTGGCAGGTGCAGCTCCTTGGTATTCTAGCAGGCACTCATGCCTGTTTTCTTCCCAAAAACAACTCTAATATTTTATAATTGGATTTAAGCATGCTGTCTGCCATATTTAGACTTCTCTCTGTTCCTCAAGCCACGCATAAACATCTCTTACCCTGAAAATTGTGCTGCTGTCACAAAGTTAGTGGTTTCCTGGTGGAGCATATGCTGCCCATATGGGCTTCTCTACATGCTGCTTCCCCTCCAGTCATTTCCATCAACTGCATTGTGGAGCTGAACGTTTGAAGTTCCAACCCTGGATGACCTACATAAAGCTGGGAAATGGATTGTATGTATTTTGAAGCGACTGTAATTATTTTGGAGTAACTGCTGATAGCACTTAAGAGGAGAAGCTGAATTTAGAAGTAAATATGTTACACTTGTCTTGTACGCACACCTGCTTTGTGCTCATTCTGCTAACAGTGTTCATTTGTTCAGAGCTCAGGGATGTGCTCTGTGGTCTGGGCAGCTGACAAAGGATGCAGGGCAGCTACCAGCGTGCCAGGCTCCTCTGCAGGGATGGTGAGTGCTCTTACACCAGCACTGGCTTCCTACAGTCAGTATGTGCATGGCATGCAGTGAAGTGGTGATGTACTGGGGCACATAGGCAGCACAAAATCTGGCCTGGCAGCTGCCCAGAGCTTAGTGCTGGCAGAGGGGTCCATCCCCATCACAGACAGGAGGAAGGGCAGAGAGCCAGGTCATGGCAGAGGTGAGGGCTGAGCTGGGAGCTGAGTCTGCTCTGAGCACCAAATAGGCAGGAAATGGGGGGAAAATGGACTTATGGTTAGAAAGTCGTATGGGAAAGCCATCCTCTGGGACAGCTAAGAGGGGAGTGATAGTGGAGGAGTGACCAAAGGGAGATGTATGTAAAGGAGATTTCTACAGCAAAAACCATAAATGAAATGAATAACTGCTTATGCGATTTGCATCACCGAGCTCTGAGATAATTCACCAATATAACAGAATCACTGACATGCTACAGTTCCTGCAGCCAAATATTTCTTGGGCAAAACAAACTAATAAAACACAGCACCAAAGGGCCATCTGCTAACACGAGACATCATATTAGAACCTGTTGTATTACCATTAGCATGTGTATATATATGTATCTGAAATGAGGTCCTACAGTTCTTTAAAAAGGATAAGAAGGAATGTATTATTTATATCTGATGAAAAGACTAGTAATATGCGGTCATATCTAATAATATTTTGCAATTCCCAGTGCAGATGTTCCTGTTTGCAGTTGTGTGGGATGTTCTTAAGTGAGAGAATTTAAACCTTATTCTGAAAGGCACAAATTCTCAGGGTAAAGAGCCCTTGATAAAAGATGCGGCACCAGCCTCTGCTGTTACTGTGATGTTCAAATATGCTAACTCCATATACCTTGCCAGTGTAGCAGGAGGTGGCCATTCTCTGGGAGCTCACTCTGTGTGCACTGCAATAAAAGCCCTTGCAGATGAAAACACTGTTGAGGAAAAATCATTTTTGGGAATAATTTCACTGTTTTTGTCATACTATATATCTATAATATCTATACTATATAACTGTAATATCTGTAATTAACCTCCAATCAAATTATGTTAATAGAGAAACCTTTTAATCTGGCTGTAGATGTCCTACTACTGGCAGGTGATTGTGCAATGAAGAAAGGTATAAATCAGATTTCTGCCATTTACTCAGTAGAGTCTAGAGTTTCACCAGTTCTTAACTAACTGTGACCTGTTCTGTATACTAGAGCCAGATGATAAGTTATTCAGTGCAGTCTGTGAAGTGAAGGAAATGCATTTCAGCTTGTTTCCTACGAGCCTTGTCGAGGAAATTAAGCGGTTTCTCATGTGTAGGGCTTCTGGTGGAAAAATGCTTTTGGAAAGAAAACCTTGTCAAGGACAAGGGTGCAACAAGCCTCTATTGAGAAAGATTTCTCCATCTTCAGAGATGCCTCTTCAGTGAGAAAGTATGAATTCTTCTTGGGAGTAGGAGCATATTGATCAGCATCCTAAATTACTGGAGGATAGATCTCTACCTTGAGCAGTGTTTTAGGACATTGCATAGTAGTTGCAACCCAGCTGTAGAGATAAAAATAGAGGTAGGATTTGCAGAAGCTGGAGTAGATGCTCCTCTCTTCAAGCATTGTCTTTAGGGAATGTAGTTTGGGAAGAAGGAAAGAAGGTGGGGGAAGTTTGTGAAGAAGTCTGTAGAATGAACAGCTTGTTTACCATATTATACATTAAAGACTCTGAAAGCACCAGGCTACCAAGTACCATGATTCCAGTGCATTTAACAAATCAGGACAGTGGAAAGACAGTATCTGCAGAGATACTGAATATTGGATTGATTGTCTCAAGAAGGCTTTTAAAAACAACTGTAAGATTACTGACTGGGTGGACGGAATTGCACTTCTTTTAATAACTTCAAAGTAATTTATTGTGTGTGTGGGTTGTTTTTTTTTTTCTTTAACCTTATTCTGGTAACAATACATTGATGTGAAACTTAAAAATGATGGGTTTCTAAATTATCCCAGATAACTCTATCCCTGTTAATGCTGTAAACGACTTGATTTATCTTTGAAGTTAGCTTTGTTCTGAGCCTGGGGTTACAATAAATGAGTTCCAGACATTCCTGCCAGCCTACGTTTTGCTATATGATTATATATCGGAACAACTGATGTTTAAATGATTAGATTCATTTGATATTTCAAATTAAAAGTTCCAGGACTTCAAGCATGATTGATCATGCATGTGATTGAAGATTAGGCAATTAGTTTGTTAAATGTGCTTTGAAACTCATGTTTAATGTAGTTTTGAAAGGGACTATTTGACTACTCTGAAATAAAGACAGTTTTCTAGTTGCTAATAATGTTATACTGCTGATTTGAATCTTCAACCTGAACTCTTAAACAAGTTTCTGACATTCAAAATTTACCACTTGGATGGATTTGTTGTCCTCATGTGACTGCTGGATTGTTGGGAATTCAACTAGTTTTTCTGCTTCTTTCAACACTGGTTTGTATCCGTTTTAGTCACTGTGTTCAACCAAAGTTATTAACCCTCATCCTGTTTCATTACTTAGAATACTAATGACCTTATTTCCCCCTCTGATTTAATGCTAAGAAATTTATGAAGCAGTCTTGCACAACATTTTTAACCGAAGCATTTTGGTTAATAACAGAGATGTAAATACTTGGTTCAGTTCTTTTTCATGATGTTTATGTATTTAAACTTTCTCTTGACATTTTCTCTGTAAATGAGATCAGCCTATCAAATTAAAGAAAGAAGTTATTAGTTTGAATTTCCATCAGTTACTTAGTATTTCTATATATTTACAACAATAACAAACAAACTGTGTACTCTTGAGTTCTCTTAACCACCTCTCTAGGGAGGTGGTTAAGTCTCCATCCCTGGATGTGTTTAAAAACCGTTTGGATGTGTTGCTCAGGGACATGATTTAGCAGAGGGTTGGTAGTGTAGTATGGACAGTTGGACTTGATGATCTGTAAGGTCTTTTCCAACCTGAGCAATTCTGTGATTCACAGAGTTAATAGTAAGCTTCTGTCCTGAAAATGCTCCATTCATGGAGCTATTGTTGTGCCAGCTGGTTGCAGTTTTCCTGACATAAAGTATCTTCTGCTTTGTTAAATTTTGCCAAGCTTTTGGTCAAACAGCTCAGTTGTCTGCACCGTCAGCAATGGGATATGTCAGTGGAGCGCCTCAAGGAAGGAATCATCTCTAGATAAATGCCTTATGTGCACGAGAGGCAAGCATACATGCTTCTGAGTGTTTGCTATTTGTTGAGAGTCACATGAGAAAAATAATTTGTGATTATTTTAGTGACTTTGGTCAGTTTGACAGCAGCACATATACATACGTAATGGTGGCAATTCAAGTTGCTAACTCTAATTCTGTGATTTTTTTCTTTAATCCCCCTTTTTTGTGATTTGAAGGGTAACTTAAGCGTAACTTCAGTGTTTAATTCTTTATGTTTTTAATAATAAAAATTTTCCAGTGTTCGCTTCATTTGAAATCTTGTGCATCTTCAGACATGAATTCCGGAATCTGAAGAGCAGAACTTTCATTTAACTTGAAGGTCTTGCTGCAAATTTGGGCTTCTATAAGGTACTGCATATCTTTACAAGTACAGTGTTAGTGCTTTGTAGATCACTGCCTACTTCATTACTGATTTGTAGGAGTAGTGAATATTCAAAAATAATGAAATGAGAGAAAATAATATTGGTTGTGTTTTTATAGCATGCAAAGCGCTGAGAGAACTACTGGAATCCTGGCAGGTTGCTACCTAGCTAATGGGCACCAGTTCTTTGAAACAGTTTAAAATGGATGCAGTGTAGAGTTTTAATGATTATTGGAGAGAAATTTTGCTATAAATCATTTTAAAAAAACTATATATAATCACTTGATCTAGTGAAATGTTTCATTTTTCTCAGTAAAAATTAGGCACTAAAGAGAAAAACAAGTGTGAGAAATGTTAAAGTAAGAACAATGCACCAAGCCCCTGTGCATGCAGCTTTCAAATCATCCTGCCTCTTTATTTACCTCCTGAGATCAAGTCAAAGTTTAGCAAACTCTTGAATTTTAGTATTTCTTTTCCTTGTTGGTATTCACATTGTTGATTTTTGGGTGGTTGTTGGGGTGGAAGAGGTGGTAAGTGGTGGGCTACTCCCAGGGGAGATTGCCTATATTGCCTTTGCTAATGCTTCTGATTCCCACCCTTTTGCCTTTAGGTTTATTACGAATTGAGGGTTTTATGCTTGCTCCATTGCTAATATTAGAGAGCCTTTCAGAAGCAAGTGTTTCTGTCTCTGCCACTTGTTTTCTTTCTGGCAAGGTAACAGAAGCCAGTACAGCCAGCTGGTCATATTCTAGATAAAATGCTGTCTGCTGATGGGACATAAACATAGGAGGTTTGTGTTTTAAAGCACAAAAACATAGAACTGTGTATGAGAGCTCTTCCTGTTCTTTGCATCGTAGAATCAAAGAATGCCTTGGACTGGAAGGGATGTTAAAGACCATCCAGTTCCAGTCCCCTTGGTCTGGGCAGGGTTGCCAACTTCTAGATCAGGCTGCCCAGGGCTTCCAAACTGGCCATGAGGGCCTCCAGGGATGGGGCATCTGCATCTTCTCTGGGCAGCCTGTGCCGGTGCCTCTCCACCCTCTAAGTAAAGAACTTCTCTAAGACTTTGGTCTCCCCTCTTCCAGTTTACAGCCATTCTATCTTGTTCTATCACTGTGTCATGACTTTTCAGAGATGATGGAGAGTGACTTGGCAACCACATCAATCATTTCCTTCAGGAACCTGGGATACATGTCTTCTGTCCCTGTAGGTATGTACACATCCAGCCCTGTGAGGTTCTTTGCTCTTACAACAGAAGGGATTCTGTTCTTCTAAATCCTACTTAAAGATTTAGGGCCATGAGAGATGTGTGAAGCCTGACTGACAGTGAAGATTGAGGCAAAGTAGCCAGTGAGTACTTCAGCTTCCACTGCCTGTACTTTTCCTTCTTCTCCCTCAGTTCAAGCAGCAGGTTTTTGCCAAGCCATACTGGTTTCCTGTCTCATCTGCTTGATTTCTTATGCTGAGTGATGGGAGAGCTCTTGCACTCTCAGAAAGATGTCCTTAAGAGCTGCCAGCTCTGTTCTGTTTCTGTGTCCCTAAGGACAGTTTCCCAGTTTATCTCATCCAGTAGTTCCTTAAACAGCCTGAAGTTTGCTTTCCTGAAGTTCAGGGTCTCTTTGCCAGGCTCACATTCTTCAAGATCACGAACCTGACTAGGGTACAGTCACTATAGCCCAGACTGCCTCCAGACTTAACTTCTTCAATGATCTCCACATTGGTGAGCATCACTGACATCCTCCTCGTACTGCTTGCTTTTTCTTTTTCCTATTCTGTTGAGCCCTTTTTTGCTCCTCTTTCAGAAGTAGATTCTGCTACTGTTTGAAATAATTGGCACCTACTCTTCTGTAGCCATGCATGCTGGAAGGTCTCATTCAAGACAGATGGACATTTGGCCTTGGAAGTCAAGGAGGAAATCAGTGGGAGTATACCATAATGTACTAAAGACAGCTAACATAAGGCTGAAGTCTAAAAGGGAGAAGGGGAGGGAAATTTTGTTTTATAGGAAAACATTGTATAAAAGGAGCTAAAAGAAGCTGTTTAGTATTCTTGATTTAATATCATTTTCAATCCAGTTGAAAGATCCGGTGGCTCCACAAGAATGTTGGCTGCTTTCCCATTATACCCAGCCTCTGATTTAAAACTTGCTTGGACTATTTGATTCTAGAACTTGCTGACCTGCTTCTCACTTTTTCATGTAGACTAAGTCACAAAGGTGAAGAGGAATTACATTTTGATGAGCCAGAGAGAAAATCTGACTTAGTATGTAGAAAGTCTTGGAAGTTGTTTCTTACTGTAACTGATATAAACACGCCACGCTGCAGATGTATGACTAAATGAGATTTGCAGTTGTGAACTTTCTCTGTTTCTCTGGTCAGGATGATCCAATTTAGATGCATGTAAATGATGTCAACTAAACTGTGCTCTGCTGCTAACAAATCCGTGTCAAGATTTTTGAGCAAACAGATTTTCAAGAATACGGGAAGAAAATATATTCACTTGTTCATCATTCCCACAGAGGCAGATTATGAAATATCAACTACAAGAAAAAATTCAGCACTTTTCTCCAGTAGTGCAGTGAAGGAGAAATCTCATGTAAAATTGGGTCTTCAGACATTCCTGTATCATTAGGGAGTCTTTCATTTAATTCTGTTGCAGTTTGAGCGCAATTCATTTTGAATCAAATAAACAGATAGGCATATTCTGGCATCAGGTCACTGAAACTCCAGCAGCCCATTCTTGTGAATAAGCAGGCTATGCACTCCATTATTCAGAAGCAGCTTTCCCTCATCCCTGCTTTTTGAAAAGAAACAAACAAAAAACAACACCCAACCCATCCCAAAGTATGAAATTCTTTACTGCCGCATTTGCCACTTACTCTATGAAGACTGTGACTTGCCAGTCAAGATGTTACTTTTAAAATATTCTTGGAGTATTGCTGGTTGTTGTTGTGTTTTATTTTTTCTTCCAGGAATTTTTGCCTTAGGGAAAAATGAGGGCTGTGAAGTAGAATTGCATTAGTCACTCTTAGAAGCACAGTAAGTCATCTACAGAGCAGCTGTCTTGTTTTGCAGTGGACCATGCCATAACCAGCGCTTTCAGACATGCATTTGTTCCCGAGGGAATTTAATCTGACTCAAGTACAAATAGGGGGAGATTCATCATGGGTAAGATGTGGAAGTCACAAGTTGCAACAAAGGGCATTTAATTTCAGTATCAAGGGAAAAAAAACAAAATCCTTCTGCTAGTGAATGTGGATGAGTACTGAAGCAGGTTGCCCAGAGCCTGCAGAATCTGCTGTCCTGGAGATGGGCAGAGCAGGACTGGCCAAGGCCCTAAGCACTAGCGTAGCTGTAATATAGTGACAAATGAGAGCATGGACCAGATGACTTCTACAGATACTATCTATCCTAATCTTTTTTATTTCATTTTTCTGTGTGAACAGTGCACAAATGCTGTGTACTTGCACAGTGTGTTTGCTGCTTCCAAGAAATGTTGGATTGGTACATTTGGGCATATGCGTACCAACTGTGTGGTGTATTCAGACATGGACAGGAAAACAGATGTGTCTGAAAAGTGTGGGATATGGTGAGCCGTGGTGACACTGCCCCAAAATAAGCAAGTAATTGTTAGAAAAATCCTAGAAAGAAGTGCATTTAGGTATAGCAGTTAAGGAGGGATGGGGCCAGCTCACTTAGTGACATGATCTAAAGCTGTGAACTGAATGCAGTTGACAAAACAGACAAGTAGCTGGACTCCAGCAGCACTGCATGCCAATTTGCTATAACATATGGGCTCATGTCACAGCCAGAGCTGCAGCAGTGCCATTGGTACTGTAAATGATGCTGAAGATCATCCTGTATCATGGGAAACACAGTGACTGAGCTAGCTTCTGGCAGTGTCTGAACAACCTCTGTGGTTAACTGTGTCTGCTCTGTAATGTATTAATCAGGTGACTGTGGTTGTTATAATTTAGCCTAATTACTCTAAATTTCTTTTCACTGCAATTAATTGTAAACGTGTGGAAAATGTAACTTGATTTTTTTGGGTTTATTGTAGTTTTTTTCTTAAGAAAGGAAAGACTTGGGCAGAAACTATACCTCTGGAAGGACTTAGTTAGGTTGTTAATGGGTGTTAATTTGTGATTCTTGGAGTGCTTAATACCATTTTAAAGTAACTATTTAAACATAACCTTTTGGATGTTATATGTAGAGAAAGAGATTGAATTATTGCCTTATATGCTAAATTTATTCAGTCTTCATCCAAATCATTACATTAAGCCCTTGAAGGCTTACATTTTTTGCTAAATAGTTTAACATGCTGGAAGTGAATCCTTTTATACCCTTTTAGCTTAACCAGTAGCTTTAGCTATTGACAGTCAACAGAGTAATTTGTGTTTCTTCTTCTCTTCTTAAACTAGACAGAAAACATTTAATATTGTTAACTTCATTTCTTATCTTGCTCCTTGTTTAGGAAAACTTTAGTCCTTGTGGGGGAGAGGGAAACAGGAGCAGTTGTAGAAGACAAAGGCAGCAAGATGCACGTGGAAAACCTTTTTTATTTTATTATATGCACATTGAAAAGTTTGCATTCCAATTGCATGGACTTTGGAAAGAAAGAGAGAAATAATGGCTTCTTAAATTTCTCTTTTGTAGTATATATGTTAGAATATTTTGCTATAGTTCGGTTTGAAAAGTAGGCATCAAGAAGTGGGAGACCTAACTACTGTTAGAGGATTTGTTTCCTAAATCACACTGAACAGTTCCACTTGGTAATAAGGAAAAAATAATAACAATGAGAAAATAATAATGAGAAAAAAAAAAAAGAAAAAGGATTCTAAACTTCACAGATTTTCTATTCTCCAGAATTTTTAACTAGAAAAAAAAAAAAAAAAAAAAAAAAAAAAAAAGAAGGTTAAATATTTAGTTTAGATATTTTTTCCTGGCGAACAATACACTTGTCTACCTTAAAAGGGTGGCATGTTGTATAATTTCTTGTGTCTCTTCCTACATTACCTGGATTCCTGAGTTTTCTGTATATTTGGATGGTGGCATCATAAGTGAGCAGGATGGCTCTCAGAACCATAACTTGTAATATGTTAATCAAACACATCAGACTGCAAATACTATCAGAGTAGAAGTAAAAGGTAAATTGAGATGAGTTCACTGATTCTGTTTCTACACTTCATAAATTTGGGAATGAATTTCAGCAAGCCCAAATGAAAATGTTCCCAGTAGACTTTTAATGAACATTCAGGAATAACTCAAGTGAGCAGGAAATAGCTTCTCCACTCAATTATTTGCAGCTCCCATCTCTCCAAGACCTAGTCTTTGATTGCTGTTTTTACCCCTTAAGGGTTTTTCTTAGAGCTGTTTGCTCCCTCTTCTTTCTCCTTGTGTGTGAGAATCCAACACAGGACATGTGTTGTGCCAACCTTTGTCTTTGCTTGCAGGTGCCCAGTTTTGATGCCAAGAACCCTGGTGAATCTGATACTGTTGGCTTTCTTCCCACTGCTTGTTCACAACAAAACACAACATTTCATTTGTGTGTGTGCTTTTTCCCCTTTATTTCTTAACATTATAATTTGTTCTAGTGTAAGCAGAAACTGAAGCACAGGATGTGATTAAGTTCTTCTGTGTTTCTTTGTTTTAGGATGTCGGTGTTAATGGATTTCATCAAGCATAAAAGCTGATTGCCTTAGACTCCATTCTCTCCTTCATACCCTCAGACCAAGTTTTACAACCTTAGTTGTTTCAAAGTTGCATACTGTGTGCAGAAAAATCAAGTGATGCTTGAACAGTTATCACACTATATATTTTTCTAAGCTGTACTCAGTTGATTGCTGGTTTGTAAACTGGTCATTGAATTCTAGTAATATTTCTTTCAGGGAAGTAGATTTCCTGTAACTGTGGAGCATTTTTTCTTGTCTAGCTGGCTGATAATCAGAAATCCAAGACTTCTACAATATTTATTTAGTCGTGATCTGACTCATTTCTCTTCCTCTGCACTGAGTTTAACAAATGGAAGTATCCCAAAATACTGTGTCAGTCCAGTTCCTTTTCAAATCTTAGTGAATAATTTGTGACAAGCTAATTAGAGAAATTTATAACAGTACTAGACCTAGTAATAAATTTATCTGGAAAAGTTATTAGATGCTCTGCTATCCTTTGAACAAAAAAAGGATTTTGCATGAGTTAGAAAGGGGAGGTAGTGAAAAACGAATTCGTCTACTGCTGTGTTACTGCCATTGCAGATACAAGCTTACACGGTTTAATCTCTAATGAACACTAGGGGAGGGGAAATAAGCTTGATTACTTATTGGCTGCTCGTGGGTTGAGGTGAGGGGCAGTAGAACATTATTACTGTATTATGACTTCCACACTTAGGTTACTTTGTCAAGTCAAATGAAAGGTATTTCTTCTATCTGAATGGGTTGACAAAAGGCAACTCACCGGGGCTGATTCAGTGATGACTCCCTTAGTGAGATTTCATGCTGTTCCTTTTTCCTGCCAGCTCTTGTCTTTTGCTCTTGCCTTTCCCTTCTAGGACCTTGTTGAGTTTTATCAAACTTGATTCCACAACATGCTCCTGAAGGTACTGTAATCTAAATTAATAGCGAAAGGCACCTATTTTCCATCTTTCCAGTCTCATTCCAGTAGGTGTACCATGCTTCCACTGAGCAGAAGGGAAGTACTTACTGTTGGTATAACTGACGAGTCCTGAAGTTTCACCAAAATCAGTTTTTCTGACAGAGGATTATGTACCATGAGTACAGAAGGGAATCTTCTTTGAAAAACTATTTGTAAGTTGAACTTCAGATTGATGTGTTCTCACGAGTACTCGCATATAAAGTAATAACTCTTTTGCCTAACCTGGTTATTTGGATTGTTACATGAGAGAATGCCTGGAGGCCTTTGTTCTTCATTATTTGCTATACGTAGGCTGTACAAAGAAAGGAGTGAAATGAAATATACTTAATGCTGTATGGTGTAAGAATAAAGACCTTAGAGTTAACATTACCTCTTTGTTATATTGCAAATAGAAAAAAATAAAAAAATTCTTTCCTAGGGAATGAGTTTTAGTAACTGCGTGTATTTATTGTTGAGTTGATTATGCATGTATGGAGTAAACAAGTCTGTGGTAGTATAGGGTACAACCTTGTTGTTTGTTGTGATTCATTTGCTTTGCTTATTGAATAGAGCAAGCTATCAATACATCCAACGTGGTATAGAGTCACGTTTCAGCTGACAGCTTTTGTTTTCGATATTCAGTCCTGTTTAGTATTCAGTGCATGCAGGAGAGTGTGATGTAAGGGAATTGGTTTGCTGTTTTACAGACTGACTCAGCCATTTAACTTTGTTCCCTCAAGGCATCAAAGACCGCAATGAAAGAAATACATTTTGCCAATAACTTTCTATGGAAATAAGTGCGGCTTAATAATTTTTTTGAATTAGTGTTAACATTATTGCACAGTGGAGAACACCTTAATTAAACTTGTCTTTTGGTTTTGTTTCCCCTGCCTGTATTATCAATTTTAAATCTCAGTAAATCTAACCTCTGATTTAGAATTGGAGATAGGATTATTTTTCTTCTCAGTTGAAACTTTGACTGAAAAGTGATTTCTTCCATTTCTTTTTCTTGTGAGGAAGCAGAATGAATTTAGTTACAATTCTGTTCCTCCTTGTTGTTAAGTAGGGTAGATGTGGAAGTTGAGGCCAGAATTCTCCTGACTTCTTTGCTTGATTTACATGGAATTAAATTTCTCTCAGTGCTTCATACTGCTCATTACAATGGGCCTTGCCACTTGTATGTGAAGATGATGTTTCAGATGAGTTGCTGGAATGCAGCTGCAAAGGACCTAATCCTAATGGGGTAATATTAGGGATCTAAATGCAAACTTTCTCCATTATTTGATTGAGAAAGATACATCTGTGTAAAACTGATGATAAGGTTGAGTTCTATCTCAACCATCTAATTCTTTTCCTGTAAAAGACAGAAGCAGATTTTAGCAGTGGTAAATGACCACATCAGAAGACTCTGCTCATTGGGTAGAATTTGAAATGCTAACTCATATGGGAACAGCTTGTTTTAAAGGTAGGAAAAACTGAATCACAGAAGTTCTTCCTTGAAGGAGGACTGAGGTGGAGCTGGTTTGTACTTGTAAGCCTGGTCGAGAAGTGTTGTATACTGCTGTGAGTGGAGAAGTAAGGAAGGAAATAGCAGCAGTGTTGTTGGCCTCTGAGAAGGTCTGTGCTGGAGCCATATTAACACCTTGGCACCATGGGAGAGAAACCAAAGTGACTGTGTGACACCAGTTCCTTATTCTAAGTGAAACTTGAGGTGCCGGAAGAGGAGAGGTGAACTGTGAGTCATCTATTTAACTGAGCCTGTTAATGAGATCTAGCTGTACTTGTGAGCTGAGGTGAATCCAAAAGTGAAACCTTCCAGGTCCTCTCTGAAGCACCTGAGAGAAAGAAATACAAAGAAAAAATGGTTTTATAGAAACTGAAGACTGTGAAATTTTGAAAACGCTGCAAAAATGGGGAAGATTAATGGATATAATTTAGAAAGAAATCATTGAAGATCTTACTGAAAGCTACTTCAATACCTACATGTGTTTGATAGCATACATGTGTTACATAAGGTGGAAATAAAGATCTACAGGGAGACATTGCAGTATAGGTATGGCTTCTATTTTGAGTAATGTAGGTGCAAATTTTAGAGGGAAATTTTTATTCATAGGGGTGGGTGGATTATTGTAGGCTGTAAGTTGGAGTCAGGATGAGGTCTCAGAGCTCAGCATCAGCCTCAGTCTGGTGGTCCCTGAAAAGGCCAAGGTGATAAGGTAGATCCAGAGCCAAGCCAGGTAGTCAAGGCAGCAGGTGAGGATCAGGGAGGCAGGAGATGCAGCCACCATGGGAACTGTGGTGGCTTCAACTGAGCACATCAAACTGCAGCAGGATTTGGTGAGGACCAAGGAGCATCTGTGCTGTGTTGCTTTATATAGCATTTTTGCAAGGGAAGAGAGAATTAACACTCAGTAATGAAATTTGCAGATGATAATTAGTAGGTGTTGTGATAGCAAATACTGTGACTTCATTTCAAATGATTAAGAAGGGTGAAATATTTAATTAAGTAAACTAAGAGACAACTCAGAACCTTGATCATAAAAGAAAGAAAAGCAACAAATGTTTCCTTTGCAGTGTAAAAAATGCGTATCTAGAGAAGCAGATTCTAAAAGCTTTGGATGATGTGAATACATACCAAACAGAGGAAATCACCTAGCATAGTAAAAGATAGAACTAGAAGTAGCACGAAAAGGCAAATAACAAAATCCACACACACAGAAAAAAAACTTGAGGAAATTCTGATACAGTATCTGGAAGACCCAGAGAATACAGTCTGTTTGCTAGTGCTATAATTTCCCAAACCTCTAAAACAGGATTGGCAGATGTTAATTGATGATATTATAGGGGAATATTTTTTTTAGTACATCTCTTTCTTTAAGGGAATTTTAATCAAGTGATTGTTGATGCTCTAAAACATGTATGAAGATTACCCAGGGAAATATAGCACTGAGTGGAATTAGTACACCAGTCTCCTGGGCTTCTCAAAAAATCTGTGAAATCTGAGGATTTATTTAGAATGTGAAAGTTGTACATTTAGATTTATATAGGCTGTATTTTCCTTCTCCATGAAGTGCAGAAGAGCTCATCTGTAGATGAGCTCATTTTTCGAGAAAGGCAAGCGAATTTACAGTAATGAATTTACTTTGTCTATTAATAAAGATGCTCTAGAATATGTCAACAGATATTTGAGTGCTCTGATCAAACATTTCACAGGCTAAATAGACATTTTCATAGAAGAGGAAACCACAGTAATGTATGTGTATATGTCTGATGTAAATGAGATTGATTGTGGAATGCTTAATCTGCAGTTCAGATATGTGGATGAATATGGCCAACTGTGTAAACTTGGATAATAAATCTATGTATTTTGGCATGGAGAGGATGAATCAAGTCCAGTGTACATAGACAGCTGACAAAGCATATTTGATTGTAATGTGCTGGAAGATCAAAGTGTTATCTCTACTTCCTTTTTGGAAGGCTTGTTGTTGTTGTTTGTTTGAGAATCCAAAACAAGGCGGAGAACTGCTTAAAGCTTCAATTGAATATTATACGGCCTGTATTGTTATTGTGGTTTGAGCCAGCAAACAGCTAAAAACAATGCAGTCATTCATTCCCTCCCCCATCCCAGTGGGACAAGAGAGAGAATGGGGGGGGAAAAAAAAAACAACAAAAACACAAGAAAATAAAACTTATGAGTAGAGACTTAAATAAATAAATAAATAAAATCAACCAAAGTAACAAACCAAAATCAAACAAAACCCTCCCAAAAAACTATTTACTAAGACAAAAAAAGAGAGAGAAGAAAATAATAGAAATAATAGTTGTAATGATAAGGTCATATATATTTATGAGATGACTGATTCCCAGCCAGTCCCCAAGCAGCAGTTGCCCACCCAGCCAACTCCACATTGTTTTTCAACCTTTTTTTTTTTTTTTTTGCATGATATCATATGGTATGGAATAGCCCTTTGGCCAGTTTAGGTCAGCTGTCCTGGTTCTGTCCCACCTAGCTCTTTGCACCCCCTCTCTGACAGGACAGTATGAGAAGCTGAAATGTCCCTGGCTCTGTGCAGCTCTGCTCAGCAACAGCCAACACACTCTGTTATCACCAGTGTTTTCCTCCAAAACTTTAAAAACTAAAGCCAAAAGGTGGCATCAGACCCAACACTATGAAGAAAAAATCAACTCCATCCCAGCTGAAACCAGGGCTCACTATGTAAATTATAATGCGTTATACAACTAAACTTTCTCAGGTTCATGAGTGCTGGCATTTTCTAGGTTTGTGAAAACTAATTCCTAGACATAGCTCTGAGAAGTGGAGTTGGGAGGTCAGAGAGGAATGAAGCATTATCCTTAACAAGCAGGGAATTGTTTAGAGTTGGTTACCGTGTATAGTAGCTGCTTAGTTTTATCCCTGTGGTTGTCAGGAGATAATCTGGTATGCTGCTTCAAATTTTTATTTTGTGCTGCAAAATGAATGTATTTGAGGGTTTGTCTGTCACAGAGAATGTTGACTGTGATGGCTATGCAGATGTTCACGTTTATTATTCAGATGCTGTCAAGGTAACGTTTGTGATAAATGGATTCCTGAGGCTGGCCTAAAAGATTGAGATGAAAATGTCTGAAGGTTCATGTGGCTGGGAAAGTATTTCAAAGCAGAAATATCTACCACTACAGCTTTCCATGGCAGGAGAGTAAGTGATAAATATGCACGTAGAAGGTGTGATTAGGTGACACCTGAATAGCTCATTCAAAGCTGCACTCCTCAGCGGTGAGTCCTTGCCAGGCAAAGCTGAAGGCCATTTGCGTTTGCACAGCATTTTTGTTGTTACTGTTTTGTTTTTGTTTTCTTTTTCGGTTGTCTTTAATATCATGACTTCGTAATTATTCTAGTTATACCATAATGTAGCTAAACTGGGCTACAGAGGTCATTAAAAGTTATATCTCCACACTGTGCAGATCCTATTTTTGTAACTTTTAATGACCTCTGTATCCTTGCTTATTTTTATTTCTATTTATTAATTGGATGAGAAGAACAGTCCATATAGCCAGCTACTGTGTCTAACAGAGGCTTTAATCAGGTGCCTAGAAGGACACTGAAAATGGACCAAGAGTTTGTAATAATTTCCTTAATTATGGTAATGTCTTGCATGGAAACTTCTTAAGCAAGATAGGAGAACTGAGGTTCTATTTAGTACGTAGTATTTTTGTGTGTGTAATCTGCAGTAGATTTCTCTTCTATAAACTTCTCCAGAGACCCGGAGAAGCTTTTCATATCTACATTGTAATTTGGCAAGGTGTTAGAACATGTCTGTTATTCACTGATCTTGTTATATTTTCTTTGGCATTCATATGTTAGTTAAGATGTGTAATTAATGACATACAATTTTGAAGCCTGTTTTTATTGCCCTTATCCCAAAGAGTGTTTCAGTGGTGATGACCATCTGCTCCTCTCTAGTTCTAGGGAAGCCAGAACATTTTAGTTCAAAATTGTTGTTGTGCTGCTGTTTTTGTGTCATAAGTGTATCTTTCCAGTCTTCATAAAGGAGTGCCATTTTCTTTCATCTGGAATACTGAACAGGGAAGAGTGAGGGGAGAGGACAGCATAACTGATCAGGAGTTGCTAATGCAAGAATGAATAATATGAGTAGTAGAAGTGGGGAGTAAGACATCACCCAACAAGGCAGCAGAGGGATTAGTAAGGCCAAAGCTTGACTGGTCACAAGGGAAGGAGAGATGTGTATATGGCCACAGAGAAAGACAGGCAGGTGATGAGGAGCAGGTAGCATGGATATCCAAGGGAAGATTGCTTTTGACTGATCCAGTTGCCTTCATTAATGAAATGTCTGCCTCAGTGAATGATGAGAAAGCAGTAGAAAAGTGGACTGGATTAGCAGATTGCAAATTGTTAAAAAGCTTCAGCCCTTTAGGTTGAAAGGGTGGTGGTCAGAATTTTTTAATCAGCTTGCTAAGTCTTTTTCTCAGAAGATGGTGTTGCAGCTGATGCTGTTGAATACTGCTAACATCTTAGAAAGCAGAATGAATTTAGCTTAAGCAAATTCTCATTTGACATCAAAAGTAGAGGAGCTGCATGATGCATCTTCAGAGCTAGCCTTGCTTTGAGAAGGAGATTTGACTAGATGATTTCGAGAGACCCCATTCATCTTGAATTGTTCTAATTTACAGCCTTTGTAGAGAAGGCAGGCAGAGTATAGACACTATTCTACTTACTAAGAAAATCAGATAAAATTTGCTGGAAAATATTTTGTACAATTGCATAGTTTGGTAAAACACTGTTTAAACACTATCAGAATGGCCAAGGAATTTAGAATAAAATGGCTTACTTTCAGAATAAAATGCCATACTTTCTCTCCCGTGAATACAAGCCAAGCTAGTTCTGAAACGGGTAGCCACCAAGCACGATGGGCATGTGACTTTGTGTTTGTGCTTGCCACGTGCCAAACAGAAATTAGTATATTTGTTTTGCTCATATTTCAGTTACTGAGAAGAGTAACTTACAGTTCTTTTTAATTCTGTTTTTCAGAGAACATTATATCTTCTCTGTGAAACCTCTACGCTTTGTCGGGACTGATAGAAACTGGGGAGTGTGTGCAGCAGTCACCTGTGTGGGGAGGAAGCTAACATTTTCACAGACAAGAAGTGGTTTTGTGATCACATTGTCTCCTTAGAAAATGGGCTAAAATGGAACATTAATGTCAGCTTCAGAAAGATGAGAGTAGGTTGGAGGAATATGTGTTTTGCTGATGCTGCTATTAATTCAGACAGGTAGTGCTGTCTCTTCACAGTTACAGTGGGAAATCTTTGCTGGCAGATACAGAAGTGTCCTGGTGTAAGCTTGTTGGCAAACAAGGCTCATTAGTGCCACACTTTTAAGGTATGAAAAGGCTCTTTCTGGTAGCTTAATTTGTATGTAGAGAAGTTACTGAAAATGAAAAAGAAGAATTCTTGGAGCAGGTAGTTCTGTGTGACAAATGGTTCTGGGCGTGCACAGTTGACATGTCAAGCTAGAAATGATGATAGAGATGCAGAGGAGGAAAACTGGAGCTGTGCTGTACAGGGAATGAGGAATGCAAATCTGTTAAGTCCAGCATAGTTTGGACTGATGATCTGCTTTGTGAGTCAGAACCATACATCTAGCTACATGGCAGCAGCAATCTTCTCTTTATGCTCTTCAGCATTTATTTCTGTAAAGATGCAAGTAGCCAGGGTTGCCAGCATGACCAAGTATCACTGTATGCTTCTCTTCTGGTTGTAACATTAATGATAACACACATGAGCATCCATTGGTCTGGTGGCTCTGACAACCCTTAGGAAGCATATCTCCAGTGGCAGTGTGTACTCAGTGCAGAAGGCCCCAAACTGTTGGCAGGAGGGCAACACAGATACTGTGGCTTGTTTGCACAGCTACTCTAGGCTTCCAGGAGGTCAGTGAAGTCTGCTGCACAGAGGAAACAAGTGCAATGATATGATTCTAGGTGATGACTGTCTGCTAAATTCTGAAGCAAATCTTAGGTAGTAGGAGTAGGTGAGAAGATGACTGCAGCTGCACTGGCAACCTCATCTCAGAGGACGTACCTTTTATTGGGGTGTGATATTTGCTGCAATTAAGACAAATATTTAGCTTTATTTCCTAATGTGGCTTCAGGAGGTTGAAGATATTTTATTAAAAATAAAAATAAAAATCAATGCCCCCAAACTTCCGTTGCTCATGAAATATTTTACAATCTTGTCTAATAATCTTGAATATTCATCTCTAGATGATGAAAAAAATTGAAGTTTCAGATTTCATGATACTTATCTGAGACTGGTAAGGAATTTACAGACGTCTCTGAGGTGACCTGATCGCAGCCTTTCAGTATCTATCTAAAGAGGAGCTATATAGGAAAGAAGGGGACAGACTCTTTAGCAGGGTCTGTGGTGACAGAAAAAGGGGAAATGGCTTCAAGCTTAAAAAGAGTAGATTAAGATTGGATACAAGGAATAAATCTTTCAAAGTGATGGCAGTGAGGCACTGGAAGGCATTGCCCAGAGACGTGGTTGATGCCCCATCCACAGGGAGACTTTCAAGGGAAGGTCGGTTCAAGCCCCGGGCAGCCTGATCTAGCTGTGCATGTCCCTGTCCATTGCAGAGGAGCTGGACTAGGTGGCCTTTAAAGGTCCCTTCCAACTCTTAAGGATTCTACAATCTATGTTTTAGAAAGAAGTGTCCTAGAAGTGGAGTTAACTGACCAATACGTTATTGGTAATGTTTCTGGATTTTAAATGGATAACTGACCAGCAAGAGATAAATGACATGTTGCACTTGCTTGATTGCGAAGAATATTTGTTTGGTAAACGTTATTAGCTGGTTTTGTAAATCTAGTATTTGATTCTGAGGCATGGAATTGTTGCACAGGGGGTGTGTACACATGGTAGTCTGATCTGAGTGACAGCAAGCAGACTTCTAAAGACAGTGTTTTCCTTGGAATAGATTCAGCTTTAAGAAAGTTGTATATATATATATATATATTTTAAAAAAAACAACAACAACCAACCAACCAAACCAAACCAAAAAATAGAAACAAAAACAAAGGTTGCTAAGTTACAGCAGAATATTTATCCACTGTTTAGAAAATGAAAGCCGTGCAAGCAATGAATAGTAAAGGAGAACATATATTGTGCACCACTCATATACTGCATAGGGCCATTGCTGTACACCATGAGGACCTGCATAGTTCAGCAGTCACTACAGCTATCTTCGTGTTTTAGCACTAAGGTTCTCTAATACTGTTTATTTAGTCTCCTCACAAGAACATCTCTTGAGTAATTCTCTAAAAATGATCACTCTCCACCTGTGCTCTAAAAGACAGGTAATGTTCTTGTTTGTGCAGACAGCCACTGGAAAGGGAGGCAAGGATAAGAGGAGGGGAAATGGAGTGAGAATCACTGTTGATAACTGGCTATTTGCCTTGCAGGCTTATTCTCATCGTGAATGTAAGATTGAGCTCACTAGCAGCCAGGAGTGTGGCACAGGCATTTTGTTGCTCTGGAAGGAGAGCATAACTGTAGGTTCAGACTCAGGTTCTGTGCCCTGCCCGTGTCTCTCAAAGGGGCAGTATGTGTGTCTTTCCTGAAGCTAACCCTTGAAATAAAGCACTTCCCACCAGCAAGTTTGGTCTGGGATGGAGTCTTGGTTGGCTTGAGAGCTTGACAGCAGTGAATTGTGTTAGGTGATATGTTGTTGTTTATACGGCCCCCATGGAAAGAAGCCACTCACTGTGGTGGGTTGATCAGCACCTTGCACAGCTGAGCTGGGAGACCCTATAGGTGAGATTCTGTAACAGAGACCCTGGGTCTGAGATCCTGCTGTGGTTGGAGGACTTGATAACGTGGGATGACAAGGGCCTGGTGTTTAGATTATCATTTCAACAGCCGATGTTCAAGGCAGGGTGTACAGTGAAACTCAGGTAAATGGGATTAGAAAGCAAACCACTGGCACAGTTTCTACTGCTTTCTTTTGTGGCTTTTTTTTTTTCCTTCTAATTTTCTTTTTGAAAAAGACTAGAAGTTATATCTGGAAAGTGAGAAGTTGGATGAAAAAAGAGTTTTCTCGATATTAATTCCTTTTTTTTTTTTTTTTTTTTTTTTCAGGAGATACAAATTTTAATCACCTGTCTGAAATAAGAGAGGGAAACAGCTCATTTACCACTCTTCTCTGGTCTTAATATACATATAATCTTGGGTAATGTCCAAAGCCACTTGACCACCTGCTGCTGTGGAAGACATTGGACAACAGTTTCAGATAACAGAGGGGTTGTTCATTTGTTTGCTTTGTGTTTTTGTTTTGGCTTGTTTCTCTGCATTCAGTATTTATTTGTTTGTTTGTTAGGAGGAGTTCAGGGCTGTCAGTCATATTTAGTGCCATAGAACCCTATGTGTTGCAGCTGAGAATTCAGGGAGTGGATCTTGGGTTGTGTCCTCCTGGCCACTTGTTGTCTGTAGCCTGTATGTTATCTAGCTCTGTCTATAATTGCAGTCGTCACCTTCAGCTATTCTTCTAAAATATCTGTATTGTCTGAGGAGGGTAATTTAACACTGTAGGCTGGGAGTAGAGAAGCAGCAGTACTCTTGTTTGCGTTAAGGCTTATTGATGTTCAGGCAAATCGTGATTGTGGATATGAGGACCTGTAGTGAGCAGGTATTTCCAGAACTGCCACAAGGTGGCAATGGCTCAGAGTGTTGTTCTTCCCGTGCCAGCTCTGGGATTACTGCATTTGCGGGGAACGGGGTCAGCTGCTGGCTGTGGCCAAGAGGCAGCAGCTGGGGCATGAAGCAGGGAGGTTGCTGATGCCCTTAGTTTTGAAAGATAAAACTTCTTGAGTGATGCTTATCTAGTCACTTAGGTTTTTGCTGGCTGTTGTTGGCTGCAAACGTTCAAGGCTGAATAGCTCAGTCTGCACTTACCAGTGAGAAATGATAGAAGATGCCTAAGTTTAGCATCAGCTCCTTTGAAGCTAGAACTTTCCTTTTTTTTTCTTTTTTTTTTTCTTTGTGTTTATTTTTGTTTCTTTACTGCTTTACAGTTTTACTGGTACAAATCCATATCAGCTTGAGTGTTCCTTTAAAAAACTGGTAAACACCATTATTTAATTAAACATTATTTAATGAATTAAAATGTGTTGCAATGGAACAATTCCCCAAACTGCTCGATGTTTAAAATGCAACATTTTACAAAAACTAGAATTAAACTCCACATTTGTAAGTTCCATTTATTGAATTTGTTAAAAGCAGAAGGGGAGATGAGACAGGAATGCCTCTAGGTTTTCATACTCCAGTTTCACATTAGAAGTAATAAAACACCTGAAACAAATCTTTAAGATAATGCTGTAAGAGGAGTATGCAGGGGATATATAAAACATCATTGAGGTGTTAAATGCAAGGTGAGAATTTTCTAATATTTAATTGCATGAGACCGTTCTGATACATTTGTGTTACTCTGTACATCGTAATAAGTGAAACTATTCCTACAACTTGAACAAAAAAGACTCTTAATTAAATAGTCCTGAGAAGTTTGTTCTATCTTTCACATACATTTCCTTTGATGTTTTCCTGTATTTATCAGATGTGTGAAGTAAGAAAGTAAATGTAAGCTTTTGCAAAAAGCAAATTGGATGGAGGGAAATACACATATTTTTTTCTGTTGTGTGTCTGCAATAAAGGAAAAGCAAATTTTAGGTTGGTTAATCTTTTTTTTTTTTTTTTTCTTTTTCCCTTAAAGTTGACTTTATTTATCTTCAGTCATTCTACAGAATGCAATCAAACCTGATATTCTGAGACGCTGGAATTTAGTTATACATTCTCCCATGAAGCTGCAGGAGCTATTTATGAAGTATCAAACAGAGTTATGACTACAGATTTCATATCACTGAGAAAGAAAAATCCAAATAAAGCATAGAAAACTGAAGCGGGTTGATGGAGTGTGATAGAATTAATGAGGCTTCACTCCATGCTTCAGATGATTGTTTGAATTCATTTTTGAGTTTGGGAGGATGTGGTAATGTTAATATATATATTTTTTAGTTTTGCTGTTCATGGCTCTTTTGATTAGTATCAAAATGTGGGCACGTAGACACTGTAAGATATAGAGAAGTACTTGTGAGGGGGCAGAATGCAAAGGTCGGCTACATGTGGATCTTGTACTGAGGAGAGGGTGCAGATGCAGAGGAGAAGTTGTAGAATAGAAGGATGCTATGTGGTCTTTATGTGAGCTCTTACAAGAGAAAATACAGGCCAGAATTACTGTCCTTAAGTTTAAACACTTCTGATGGGGTCCTGTGTGTGGAGTCCTTGATGTCCTCGTCTCCCATCTGATGTTGACCAAACAGACAACTAAGTAGGATGGTGAGGCACTGGCACGGGCTGCCAGGATAAGCTGTGGAAGCCCCATCCTTGAAGCATTCAAGGCCAGGTTGGACGGGGCCCCGGGCAGCTTGAGCTGGGGGTGGCAATCTGCGCATGGCAGGGAGGTTAGAACTCAGTGGTCTTTAAGTTCTTCTCCAATATAAGCCATTCTACGGTTTCTGTGACTTCAGAATAATGCAGACATGGGGTGGTTGTGCTGCTTGGCTGTATCCATTGGTTGAGATGCCCTCTGCAGACAGTGGTTATTCTCTATATGCTATTCTGTGATTCTCTACTAGACTTCTATTTCTGCCTGCATTCAATCTGTTACTTCCATTATTAATGTTTTCTAGAGATGTTTGGTTGCTGATTGAATTATGCTTATGAGTACATTAAAAATGACCACCAGCAGCAAAAAAGGCATAATTAACTTTGTAGACAGATGTAAGAAGAGAAGACCAATGGGCTGCAGTGGGCTGTGATAACTTATTTTGTCCTGGCATCTCCACATATGACAGTATTGTGGGCCTGTAAAATGTGCTTCAGAATCTTCATAGAGCAACATGCAGTTTTTCATATCTTTCCACTGGAATTAATATTACTTTTAGTTTAGCAGAAGAGCTTTATTCCTTACTATTCAGATTTCACACTAAGACATCAGTAATTTAAGAAACATTAAAAAAAAACACCTCTCAAATGCCATTCAAATCATAGAATTACTCACTACCTGAGGTAATGAATATGAAAGCCATATATAAATATTTTAAAGGCATTTCAGTTTGCTGAACTATGATGGTTAGAAATGAGAAAGCCAGAATTAAATTTATATTTCGTTGCCTTATTCATAATGTTTTTGTTTGATATGTGGGTAATAGACAAGCAAATCACCTAAAGAATGAAGACTGTGAGCATGAAAGCACATTTCCATAATTGCTTTGGCAGGAAGCCCGCATGCTCTCACTGCGGAGCTGTGGATGTTCCGCAGGACGGAGGAGCTGTACGCTCTGCGGGGAGCACCGTCTGCAGGCAGGTCGGCTCTCCTCAGCTCCCCTGTGACAGCAAGCTTGTGTTTACCTTTGAGCACAGAGCTCCAAATGCCCTTAATGATTTGTGTTTGCTGATAGCTCGGCTTGTCTAGTCTTTAGAGGATGAGAGAAGAATAAGGAGAATTGAATAAAAGGGGACTGCATATCTTGGAATAAAGTTTGATTTTCACTGAAGCTGTTAACCTTTGTGGTGCAGATTCCACACAAGGAATGGATGTGTCAGATGAGTGGGTAGGTGCCCGTTTTGTTTACATGTGGACACAAAACCTATGCTTCTCTGGCACTGATTTTTGGTAGCAGTGGTGCGTACTGGCAGGCTGTCAGTGCTGGCCTGCTGCTCTCAAGAGGAACTCTTCCAAGCCACAGCAGCCTCTGCTGGTGTTTGCTTATCTCAAGCGGAGGCCTTTTCTCATGTGGAGGTTTCCTGGCTCTTGTTGTGTGCTGCTAAGTTGGTGCACAGAACTATTTATTTTTAATGTTCAGATTCTTTTTTCAAAGGCGCCATTTCTGGCTTTTCATTTCTGCTGCCTGCATTTCACCATTTTTCAGAGGATTCCTCATATCATTTATATGATATCTATACAATTGTCTTCTATGAAAATAAAACAGCTTTTGCATTTGATTTGGAGAATATTTCCAAGTAGAAGCACATGACCTGGAGAGCATGATGTAAGATGAAAATCCTCCTTTGGTATGAAGGATGTAGAGGTTGTCTGAGGTATGAGCATTAGGAGGATAGCAGTAATTTTGTTAATCCCTTAACAATATTGTATCTTAAATGGCTTCAAAGTGGCTGGACTAGATATCTGGAAGCATGAAACCACCATACATATTGCAGTTGCCAAAAAGCTGTTTTATAAGAATCAGTGATGCTGTTGAGGTAACGCTATTTGTTGCAGGTTAGCCGCTACAGATAGAACTTTCTGCTCTCCGAAAAAAAAAAAAAATAATCTGGCTATGGGCTTATTTTTAACAAGTCAGAATACAGGAAAGATTAATAAGCTTTTCTGCCAGTTGAGCTTCAGTTTTTGTAATGTTAAAGTTCAGAAATATGGAAACAAAGGCTTTACGTTAATGTTTACGTTTTGGGGAAGCAGAACGACTAGCTTTAATTGTTGCCTGGTTTTATTAGTATATGTTACTAGGAGTCCCCTTTGGTGTGACATTTTCACTTCACACAAATTTGATGAGAAGAGAAATATTGTACTGAATGCTTCAAGAGTTGAATTAAGCCTCAAAAAGGCCTGTTGGACTCCCAGGAGAATGTTCAGATTTTGATTTTTCACATAACATTAAACTCTAATAAAGTAGGTTGTTTGTGAGGCTTAGGCATGTAATGTACTCCATTAAGAATCTGCTTTCAAATTCACTCAGCTTTGATGTGAAATCCACTGAAAGAAATTCAGTGTCTGTCTGGGAGACTCTTGGCTGCTCTTCTCAAGTTGTTTGTCTGACCTGCTTCATGGTGGTGTAGCATCAATGGCCAAAAGTCCATGCACTGCAAGCTGAGCACCTTTGGTCGGTTTTCTTCATTGAGCATACTTATTAAATGTGAAGGTGATAGTGCGTGGATCACTCCAACAAATGGAAGTGGCAGTAATGCTGTATGGTCATATTTTGAGACTGAACTCAATTCGTAATCCTTCTTCTTTTCTCTTTCTTCCATAGCTCAATAAGCAGCAGCTACAGACATTGAAAGAACGTTTCCAGGCCTTTCTCAATGGGGAGACACAAATCGTAGCAGATGAAGCATTCTGTAATGCTGTGCGAAGTTACTATGAGGTAAGATGTGTGCTTCGTTTTTCTCTGTTGTTTAAGAAGTTCACAGGATCTGTTCTAATGGAGACTTACAAAAAGGAATATTAGGTTTTGAAAGCTGTGAGCTTGCACACATTCTAGAAGCAGTTTCCTACTCCAGCTTTGTCATTTTGTAAGTGGAAATCCACTGCATCAGCGCGGGAGATTAACTGAAATGGAAAATATCCACTTATTTTGAAGAAGGGGAAGAAAAAAAGCCAGAACAAAAAACTCCTGGTGCTAAAAATCTTAGTGACAACATTTGACACAACTCAGCACTGCTACTTTTATCTCCATATGTCAAAGTTACCTCTTTTAATCAGAGATTCATTTGTAAGTTACCATCTTGAGAAATGTGTCCTCTGATTTCTAGTTACTGTGCCGGATTCTTGGAGAGGAGCTGTCTGTTCTCTTCCCAAAGCAGCAAAGCTTTCCACATGACTAGGCCAGCTCTCACCTTCTGCTGTAGCTTCCTGGGGATGTTCTGTGGCTGCCTGCATCAGTGCAGATCTTCAGATGTGATCTTAATTGCACAAGGCACAGGTCCTGTTCCAGACAAAGAAGACACTTTGCTGTTCTTTTTGCAAAATCAGCAGCACGTGGTTAGAGAATTTATGTCCTACTGTTAGCAAAGGGTACTGTGAATTCGTTCCTAATGCAGCTTAGATTTGTTCAACAAATCACAAGGGCTGCATGTTAAACTTGTTTCTGTCTAAGAGTCTTTTTCCCTGTTTCACTCTACCACATCTCTTTCGAATTTCTTAGCTTGTTCATATACCATTCATCCTTGTTCACTGTCAGCTATTCTTTGCTATCAAATGACATTTTTCTTCAGAGAAAATAAATTATAACTGGTGTTCTAGCTTGACTTTACATACGTGAAATTATGTTGCACAGAAAAAAGAAGAGGTAGAAAGAGTGAGAAGAGCTCTCTGTCACACAGATATGTGAGAAGTCATAGACTGACCTGTACTGTGGCAGTTGGAATAAGTGAAATATCATAAGTGCACTTGTGAAAGGATGGGAATGACTGGGTCACAAGTCTGTGGATGAAACAAAAAAGAATGAGCGTTCATGAGGTATGTAGGGGTGCAATAACAGTGCAGGAATCTTTAGAAAGTAATCCTTTTTTCTCTATAACTGATGCAGAAGTTAAGACTGGGAGGAAAAGCAGTTTGGAAGGTGCTGCAGTGCAAGGTTGAGCTAGTTTGCTGCCCAGCAATAGGCTGTGGAGGAGTGGAATATTTCAAGATACTAAACATGGCACAGAACTGAAAAGGATATAATATTTATTTTCTTTCTTTAAAGAAGCTGTGTGAGAAGTTTGATGCGTTAGAGGAAGTAACCTGTGTTTTGGAAAGGAGGTGACAGTGAATAAAGATGATTTTAAATTAAGTTCTTAAACAATAGCTGCACAGTTAAAATTTGTGTCTGTTGATGAAATTATTTGGACTCATAAAAAAAAAATATCTTTTTAGTGAAAAGCTTTACTTAATAATCCAAGATCCCCCTATAAATTAGAAGACCAAATTTCTAGTTCATTTTAAGTTCTCACCACTTCTTATTCTATGTACAAATATTCTAGATATCCAGTTTCAAACAGAAACTTTTAAAGATCTTTGCATTACTGTCAAGGCTGCAATGACAGTAGGACTTGATCCACTATTAATGCACCGTGAATGATCTGCCAGCCATAACTAAGTGCAACCCACTTCCATTTTTTTTCCAGATACTGGAAACAGTTTCCAGTTCTGTAGGTTAGGATGGCATTTGCAAGTAATTTTTAGTTCATTTTCAAGTTTGAAGTGATTACTTGCATTGGATTTAATGAACATTGTGATGGCATAATCATCTGGCCAGGAGACCTAATTTGATCTACTGCTCTTCTTCAGTGTTCTTTAATCAACTTTTGTGCATCTAAACACATACTATCATTTCTTTGTCTCTTCTGCCCTTTTCGTTTGCTTCATTATCCAGTCATTGAAAATACTAAGCCCTACCACGTCTTTGTGAGTTCACCTGATGCTATGAACTGATGCTTCCTTGTCAGTATGTCTTCCACATGTTCTCCAGGACATCTCCTCTTTGTGGACACTTTTTTAGTAACTTGAATGGGGACATACTACTTATCAGCTTTAGCGTTAATTTCCTTACACTTTAGCTGCTGAGTTACAGTTTAATTTTATCTGACATGAGAGGAAACAAATACGTGGTCTGCACAGTAATTATTTTACTGTGAAAATGATTAATTTCCTTTTAATCTTATGCAATAGTCATGGTTTGAGACTTATTACTAGCCAGGCTAGACTCATTACTATAGGTAGTTTTCTGCACCCAATTTTTTATCTTTAAATATGAAAGAGAAGGTTTGATTTGGGTTTATGACATAAGTTTTTTATATTATTAGTTCCAAATGTTTGAATTCATTACAACTGTTTTTAATTACTGTTTTTGTTCAGAGTTTTTCCTCTTTTAGAATCTAAGTCTGTAGGATTTAGGAACTTACTGTAGCTCAAAGATTGAGCTATTTATTTCTATAAATAGTTGCTGAAAAACTTTATTTATTATCAATACCAATTTCACTTTGTTGTTAGAGAGTCAAGTTTGTGTTGGAAGTGTCATACTCCTGTGTCAGGAGTACCTGGGGGAGGCTGACATTGGTCAGTGTTATGTCTTTTCAAACGTTTCTATGGGTTTTAAGACTTTCTATTAGTATTTGGAATTATTTTCCATTTATTGCAGAATTGAAACAGTAAAACAATTTACAGGAAAAGTTGCATCAGCTTTTCTTTGATCCTCTGAAAATGTTTATTTTCCTGTTCTGTGCAATTACTCTCCCCTTGCCCCACACCACGTTTTCTAATCTCTTTGAAATTATGTGTGATTTCCTTGCATGTACTTATCATTTAGATATTTCCTCTTCCCCTCTTCTTTTTAGAAGAGATAAATGAATGTTTACAGTTGTATTTCTGTAGTCATTCAGAACTAAACAGTTGGTGGTGATTGTTTGTGTGTGTGTATGTGCACATGTGGAAAATTCCATTGCAGACATCAAGCCAGATTCTAATCTGCAGAACATCGGATGTTGGTGATGCTTTCTGGATAAAGAGAAAAATTCAATCACATGGTAATTTATTATGAGTAAATATATTATACATACTGCTCATTGTAAAACCAACAGAGGAATTTATGAAATAAAGTGTTTCTTTGCATATTTCAACCCTGTTTGTTATACATATTTATATATAGATAGATAGATAGATACCTACATACACATATATACATACATATACATACCTACATATGTATATATATAGATATATATATACACACTCTTTCATATTCTTGTATGTTCCTTTGTGGATACTGGAAAATGCTTTTGAGTAGAACCCTAAGAGGTTTGTTCACCACTGAAGATATAGCCTAGAATATGAATACATAGCTATTAATCTTATGGGACTGATTCTTCAGCCTTGAACATATGCAGTCTTACGTATGAACAATGTAGCTGCAGAGCACTGTGATGAGCATTTGTAATAATGAGAACTTTTTCAGTATTATAATGATTGCACACAATGAGGTTATCAACTCTGCTTCAAGCATTGTGCAGCTGCACAAAGTTGTATGTACTGGTATTTTTCCTGTTTTTCTTGCTTCCTCATTTTAAGTATGTGGTTCTAACTCATAATTACTGCATGCTGGTTAAATCTGAATGTTAAATGCAGGATCTGTAGCAGTTGGCCCTGAGAGTTTTTCATAATTTGAAATCAGACCTAGTTTGACTGTACATATTCGCCTATGATATGGAGATCATATTTAACTTAATTTCTGTTTCAACACAGGTGTTGAAGTCCTGGGCAAGTTAAACTCTTGCCTACTGCAAGAGTTTACTTTGATCAAAACTATGTAGACTTTTACGGGAATCATGAAAATAGATTTCTTCCCTTAATGCAGAGTGGTTGTTTGACCAATAATGGAAGCATGTGGTAGCATCACAAAAGTATCATTCTCTGCTCTTGTCCTTAGAAAAGGATGAATTTTATTCTGGAACTTTTTAAAATTCTTTTTATTATTACAACGTTTGGATATTGAGTTAGCCTGGAGTAAAAATGTGTATTTCTCTGAAGTCAGAAGTGAAGTAGTGGTGCCATTTCAGCCCATAATCATGGAACAAAATGTCCTGAAGATTTTTGTAGTTATGTCAAAGAAGGGAGGGAAGAAAGTATCTCAGTGGTGAAAATGCAACAAGGTAGTATCTTCCTGGACTAAGTGATGCTTTGGCTGCTTTTATGGCTTGATTTTAATATAATCTATTCTAGGTACACAGTTCTTATTTAAAGGCAACAAAAGGCATGATCCTGATGAAGATGACCTCAAAAGGACTAAAAAGCATTCATTAGAATCAAAACATACCATACACAAAATAGATAGTAATTAAATGTTGTAATGTTCTGTTTTGATATTAGCAAGGCACAATAATGGAATCAGTAGTTCAAACATGTATTTAAATACATTAAGATAAAATTATGGAAGCTAAATGGATTTCATCTGATTTCTGCTTTCATTTTGTGTTGTTGTTTTTTTTGTTTGTTTTTTTTTTGTTTTTTGAAAGTCATAATTAGTATACATAGCTATATTGAGGGACATGGGCTCTTTGCTTTCTTTAGATCCTTTTCAAATACCCGAGCATTAGAACAGTTTGAGAACTATGGTTATAACAGTCTCCTTTGCAGAAGCCAAGTCTCCACAGTGTGTTTCCTTACATTAACTCTAGGATGATCTGGTGTTTTGCCTTGTGAGGGAGCCTTTCAACAACAAATGTTTACAGTTGCACTTACTAGCATTTGTACTGCTTGTTTATTTTCACTTGTCTTGAAACTTCGACAAACTTTAGCACAGACTTGATGTGGGGCTGTTCTTGTAAGGTCTGTCATAGGGCAGTTCTTTGAAAAGCTTTAGTAAAATGTTTTTAGGCCACCTCCAAGAGAGAGACACAAAGGAGGTTTATCTAGGTCATGCACTTCATTGAAGAAACTCCAGTGCCTTCAGTGTTTTGGATCAGTCACCTCAATTTGGCGTGTAATGCAGATTGCTTCAGTGTTAGCAGTCTAATTACGTTCCTCAGAGAAGTGAAGGGGAGATAAGGCATGATGAATTCAAACTCGCTTTACATAATCAAGCCCACCCTGGGCTGAAGAGAGTTAGCTGGATTGCAGCTCCATCATGTGTGCCTTCCCAACAGGGCATGCTGTTATGTTGCTTGTGTGTAGAAAGTGTGTCAGCAATGAAATAGTCTCATTTCTTGCTTCTCAGACAACTACACCTAACTGTTTTCTTTGCCTTTCTAAAGAATGAGTACCCCATTTTCATTTCCACCCAGAGGAGCAAAGAATTTTGCTGTGCATCCGCACAGAATATAATTGTTGACTGTGGAGGCTGTCTGTTTCAGTCTCTTCAGACACTGGTATTTGTGGATAATCATTGATAATTTGACTGAGGATGTCATGCAGTTTTCATATTAGCATTACAAATGTAATTACAGCAGATCTTTATTTCAGACTTCTAAATGAGATAGTTGAGGGAACGAGAGCAGTGTTTTAGTTGCACCTATCTTGGCTCTGCAAGCAGAGTGTGCAAATAGGAAGAGAGGGAGAAATGGCTCATTGAATGAGAAAGAAAATGTCCTAGTAAATGTATTCTTATTGTTTGTTTTTTTACTGTTGTTGTTAATGGGGAATATGGAATATCTTGTGGACTCAACACTGCAAAAGTAATTAGTGTTGGGTGAGATAGATCTCTGATACAGGGAGCAGCTTCTGACATTATTTACTTGTTTAACAGACACAGAAGATTTGCCTAATAATCTGAACAAAGCAGTTAGAACACCAAGAATGTCTCAAACTGTTACACAACAGTGAATTCGTTCACCATTGCTTAATTATTTTTCTCCTAATCCTACTGCTGTATTGGGTTTTTTAGTGTCTCAAAGGAAACAAAATGTTATTTAGGCTTAGTTTTGCAGTTAGCAGGAAGATGCACTGAGACGGATTGTCCATGATTATGTTGTTGTTGTTTTGTGAACTGAAAACAAGCAGTTTTTCTGCTAGGCTGATAATAGGACAGGTGACAGTATAACATCGGTGCTTCAGAAATCTTAAAGTGATGCTCAAAAATTCTTCTTTTTCCCAAAATATAAATCATTACATTGAAGGACTTTTATTAGATACTCAAATGGTAGCAACTCTTCATCTTTTTAAGTTGTCTTTCCTCCTGCCTTTTAGTGATATTTAAAAATTAGACCAGGTCTCAGCATGGGCTCTTCAGGCCCTGTGGAAGGGAAAAGACTACTGCAAAGTATTTCATTAAGAACTTACATTAATACCAATGAACTTTCCTTTGTGCCTTCATTTTGTCATCTCTGTTGTGTGCTCCAGTTGGAGCACATCTCAGGGTCTCTCCAGAATAATGGAGAACAACCAGACACTTTTTTAGCAGTCAGATTTTTGATGTGTTCTCTGGCTTGCTGCCTTTCTCCACGACCAGAGGGAAGCATGCAGTTTAATGTCAGTAGTCACTCCAAGACTCTGAATGCAACAAAAGTGAAAATTTTGGCAGGATGCCTACAGACTCTTGTCAGCCAAAATCTGCCCAACCAGTCTCTTTCTCTATTCCCTGACTCTGTAGGCACTGGGATTTTCTCACATCATTTCTTTAGGTTTCAAGTTTTGATGAGAGTTTCACTGTAGAAAGCTGCCATAATAATATCTTTCTAATTAACCATTCTACTCAATAATAAGCAACTAGTATCTGAAATATTTATTCACCTTAAAAAAGGCAAAACAAACAACCCACGTGTGAAGAAATAATGAAGGAGAAAACCTCCTGTTTTCCTGTATCAGTATGTGGAATTTTTAGGACTCAGATTTATTTTGAGCATTATTTCATTTATTCTTAGATTTCTTGGTGATGGGGGGAAAAAAAAAATGTTGTTTGGGTGTTTAGTTAGAACTCTCTGTTACCGTTTTACTTTGTGACAAAAAGCTTTACCTTCATAGACTTGTGGCTTGTCAAAATCTCTTAAACTTTGAGGTAGTGTATTGGTAAAGTGGCATTTTCTGCTTATTGGCAAATTAAGAATCTCTGAGTAAACCAATCTAGACGAAACAAGGCAGAAAGGGATGAAAAAGGTCAGCAAATGAAAGGCTAAAATTTAGAAGTCAGTAAATGAGAAGTGATTGCACCGATCTTTCTCAATAGCGTTTAATTTCTGTCCTGCTACTAATTACAAAGGAAAAAAATTCTTACATCTCAAGAGCTGTGAAGGCAAGAAACAAACAGTGATGGAAATATTTACTTAATGATTATTTTCAGATTCTGATTGATCCCACCACAGAGTATTGCTGAAATGTCAAATTAGAAAATGAGACTCTTAAGCTTTTTATTTACTGAAGATAGCTTTGCAGTGCCAAAAGCGATAGCATTTTCTATTTTATATTGCCTCATAAAGGTTTTACTCCCCTCAGAGCAAAAAAGATGTTTCTTTGAAGTTCAATCCAGCCATAAAGTTGTTAACCACCAAAGATTCTCACTCAACAAGTAACAACATTATCTTAAATGGAGCATGTGGGAAGAAATAGATTACCAGGTCTGTTCCAGTTAGTAATTAACTGCGTAGGGCACAGCTAGTGAACAGTAACTGCCTCCATAAGGAAACTTGTTTCCTTTCCCCTTGGCCCTGCCATCAAACCATCTCCATTGATTTCTTAGTTTATTTTTTCTGATTAACTTAAGTTCATTGTTTAGCTTGCTGATTTTCCTTTGTATTAAGCTTATCTTGTGCCTACTAGGCAAAATAAAAATGCAGAGCAAAATACGTTTTCTTGATCTGTAGCAAGTAATTTGACATCAGGCATTTATTATGGTCCCTATTTGGACCTTACTCTTTTCCTGTTTCCACATGATGCTTCCATACACATCCCCAAATCCTGGTGTAGTTTTGGTTGTTCCATTAGTTCAACTGATTAATAAGTTTTTCTTATTGGTTAACATGCTTTAATAATTAATTCCTCGCAAGTGATATCAAAGCAAGTGATTGGCAGCAATGTGGATTTGAAACTGTTGTAGAGGAATAAGTGACAGTGCCAGGATAGATACACGGGCCATAGAGCCTGTTGCTATGTGCTCCCTACAACAGAGCCCCACCTGTGAGGAGCTGGGTGCAGGTACTCAGAGCAACTGTATACTGAGCGAGGCTTCCTATAACACCTCCAGTAGCTTCTGTAGTGTGTTTCTGTTACATTTCAATTTTAGGAAAGGCTTTTCTGTAAGAGCAGCAAATAACCTTTATTTGTATGTGTTTGTTCCCACTGTTTCACTGTGATAAATACATGTGCTGAATAATGTGTTATTCTGCTCATTGTATGTTTGTGGTGGGGTGGGGGTTGGCCTCTTATCCCACATAATTATCAGTGACACTAGTGATAATGGCTTTAAGTTGCGCCAGGGGAGATTCAGTTTGGATGCTAGGAAATTTTTTTCTCTGAAAGAGTGGTCAGGTGCTGGAACGGGCTGCCCAGGGAGGTGGTGGAGTCACTGACCCTGGAGGTATTCAAGAAACATTTAGATGTTTTACTAAGGGATGTGGTATAATGGGGAAATACTGGTGATACGTGGACAGTTGGACTGGATGATCTTGGAGGTCTTTTCCTACATTGGTGATTCTGTGATTCAGTGCAGATATCAGTGTAGCACATCCTTCTGAGTTTAAAAATAAGATGTACTTTAAGTGGAGATCAGATTTCATTTTCAGTGAAATGCTTCATTTTCTCAGGCCTTTATTTGAGTAGCTTAAAATTAACCACATATATACATATCTTCCTGTTCTGAGTCCATTCACCTGTGAGCCTTCTTTAATCTTCCTTTCAACATAAACACTAGAAGTATATCCTTGTCAGTATACATATAGAATTACAGTGTTGTTTGTTTATTTGACCTTTCGCAATTCTCCTTGGTTTGTATCTTGGCTGTCCAGAACACTGTGGCAGGAGTCTGTAGACAAATTACAAGAGTCAGTGTCCTATTGACGTCCATTTTCTGTTTTGCTTGTTGTCTCTGAGTGATTGTTTTCAGAAATATTTCCTCTGTAAGTATCTAAATTAAATGCAAGCAAAATGTACCAAAGCAAAGTTAACTCTCTAGCTCTGTACTATTTGTTCTTGCACTGCTGTAATCAACAGTGGCACAACTAATGTGAATGATATTGAACCCCTTTTGCCTTACTGCTTTCCAGGGTAGTAGTACAGCAGTTTCTTATTCAAGATAACACACACAAATTAGAAAACATCCTTTACTTTTGGCTATTAATTAAGAAGTAATTTTAAAATTTTAAAATCTGATCTTTTTCTAGTGGAAAGGAAGTTCTTTCTTTATTGGGCTTTTGATCTTATGGTAGCTCAACAAAAATCAGTACAAAACTGTAAACAAACCATGCAATCAAAGCTTATGCAAAACTCTACTTAAAAAAAAAAAAAAAAAAAAAAAAAAAAGAAGAAGAAGAAAAAAAAAAGAAAAATGGCAAGTTTTCAAAACTTAGTAACATTTAGGCAGCAATATTGTGCCAAACTAAAGGAATTCAGTATTCATTCTCAAACAAGAGGAGATGTCAGATGAAAAATACATAGGCAGGAGAGGCCCACATAATTGTTACAATTTCGTCACATATTCACATCAGATTCAATTATCAGGGACTCATGGGGCCTCCTCTGCTTGGCCCCCTTTCCATCACTGGTAACAGTGTGAGGGGGTTGAACAGTTTTTTGAGGATTAGCTTTCAGCAGGATCCAGAATCCATTCATTTCTTGGAACTTATTATACTTGAGCTGCTCTTAGTTGTAATCCATCCATTCCTTCTCTGTTTGTGTTGGGAGGAAATTATGGATCTGCAGATGTGATCCTAGTAAACACCAACTGGTTTTTGCTTCTGGACAGTGGCATCTTGTCTATCACCTCTCCTATTCAACTGTTTAAAGACCAAACAGAATGGTCCTTGAGGCTGAGTAACTGACATAACTTGTGCAGCTGGCAAAGAAAGTTATTTCTGAAATACAGGTTTTGATCTGAGTGTTGCAGCAGAAATCACTGATTAATTGTAAATGATCCTTGTTGCCTTGTTCCAACTCATCTTCTGACTGTGCTTCAGATGTGCAGCAAATCCAACTGAGAAAATTAAACAAGGGAGCAAAAGAAAGTGATGCTTTCCATTTAGTTCCCTCATTTTCTCTGCATGTATGGAGTTGATGAGTCCTGCGTACCTTGGTCCTGGCAGGGGAGTCAGAGGGAAACCGGAGTATATGAGTGTCTTGAGGTGTGCTGGGAACCCACAGATCCACCAGGATACTGCAGCTCACTGTGATGATTTTAGCTCTGTTTTCCTCTTGGACTACTGAGCCCGTCTGGGAAGTAAGCTAAAGCTTTCATCTTTCAGCATGAAAGAGATTTACCATAGTGAGAACTGCTTCAGACAGTCAATCTCTGCTGCCGATGAAGTGATGCAGAAGGAACAGGTAAGGAGTGACTTCTTTGAGCATGTATGAGTCACTTCTTAACTTCATTTTTCCTTTATTCCAGAGAAAGGTCAAAAAGAGTAGACTGGCTCTCTGCTTGCCAGTTTTTAATTCTAATTTCCATGACTATAACACTAAAATTAAAGACAAACTTCAGACAACTATCTGTACCTAATCAGAAATATACTTTTGTCACTCTGGGTGTGATGTGCATCAGTAACTACACCAGCAGCTTTACACTTTCTTCGTATTAGTCATGCTCAATTTGATCTGTAGCTCATATGAAGGTATGTGTTTCTTTTTTAAACATGCAAGGACCACTCTATCAAATCATTCTGTCTGAAGAACTTTCAAATGCAGGGCTTTATCATTAAAACTACATGTTTCTTTTCATTTGATACCAATCTATTTTGTTGATAAATCATGTCTTAGATGAGGTACCAGAAAGCTCATTGTTAACATATGTCATCTGATAGAATATCAAAATCTACGCTATAGAGGCAAATTCTCTTACCTTCAGTTTCCTCCTCAGTGCAAAGCCACTGTTGGGAATTTCTTCTCACCTGAAACTTAAGAAACTGTTCTGACTTCAGAAGAGCTCCTGACACTGCTGTCATACTGGTCTTAGCTGATACTTGTGCTGAATTTTGAAGCTAAGACTGAAAGGAAGGAGAGCCAAGACCACACCAACCAATGGCCATAAAGAGAAGATGAATAAGATGCCCATCTTCATTCAGAAGACAAGTCATAAGTTTTGCATGAGTAGAGCATTTATTGTTGCTAGAGGGGTGAGTTTAAAACACACAGGACTCATGGCAGTGGCTGTCAACATAGATATGTATAAATGTGAATTTTCTTCTTGTGGGTACCCCTGAAAGAAGTGCTGAGATGTCACCCCAGAGTCTCCTTGAGAAGTCCTGCCCTCTCCTGGCAGGATGCCTCATTTCTGGCTTTAAATGTGGTCAGGGCTCTAGGTTACATCTGGAGGATGAAGTCAGAACAAGCACGTGACCTTTTCTGTCCTTGGTAATATCACAACGAAAGGGGTCTGAAAGCTGCAGGCAGGCTGCCCTCCTTCTGCCATGGCAGTGTGATCATCTTGAGCCAACAAGTGTGTGGCTGGCATAGAACTGCTCCTCTGAGTCTGGGAAGAAGGGACCGAATTGTCTGTTAGTGTTACCAGGCAGACTGATGATGCCTTGGTCAGACTTGTTACCCCAAAAATGGAAGCAAGAAAGGAAAAATGCATGTTAAGTGTTGTCACAGCTGTTCTAAGACAGCCTGTTGAAAAAAGATAAGGCTGCTTTGAATAGGAGCCAAAGAGAAATTTCCAGGCAGTTCAGGGGAAGATATTTTAATTCTTACTCATTGTGAAATGCAGCTACTTTTGGTTCTGCTATTAATTCTGAAAAGAGTAAATTTTATATATCACTTCAGAGTCAGATTGATTACCGTGAGTGTTTTCGATCTTAGAATTGTTTTATGGCTCTCAAACTAAAGATTCACAGTTTCATTTAGTCCTCTCTCCTGACATTTAAAATATAAAGTCTCCTGGCAGCTCTAGGTTTCCCAGTAATTCTTCAAACCCAATCTCCTCTATTGGAGAGGAAGCTATGTCTGTCTGTCCTCATCTGAAGACAGAAGACAAGGGCTGTTTCCAAAACTTGTTCAAATTCAACAGTTACAAATCTGAATAAGTGGTCCTGGACATCTGAAAAGATCTGTAAGTAAATGTGCTAAAGGAACCGGAGTAACTTCGTGTAGGAAACAGTAAGGCACTTAGAACAAGATATGCAAGCCTGTTGTATTCCAAGATTATGAGCTCAGATATAATACTTTATAAAAGTAGTAATAACAGTAAGTTATAGTGGCAGAGGAGTGTGGAAACAGATGCTTGCATAGGCTGAAGGTTGTATTCAGTGTGAACGGTAAGGAGAAATTCTCATTACATTTGGAGAGGGGAAAAAAAAGTTTTAATCAATTTCATAACATGTACAGAGGTTAAAGATAAAGTAAGTATTATTAATAATGCATACAGCATGCTTAGTTTTCAGAGATTATCCTAATTTGCTTACTAGCCTAAATTATCATAGAAGTTATTGTTGAGTTGATGCAGTTAAACTGTCAGAACAGGTATGGGTAAACAGCAGCAAGGGCAAGTTAACAGCTTTCAGTGCAGACAGCATCCCTTTTCCACGCAACAGACTGTGACAAAGGAATTGATTTTTAAAGAAGTCCACTTTTCCTGTCAAAATAACAGTGTAGCCATCCTGGTGGCAGCCCCTGAGATGGAATTTAGTTTATTACCTTCAGCACCAAAAGCATCCTCTGCACAGAACGGGTATCAGAGAGGTCTCATCTGTCTGCCATGTGTTCATATGCTGTTGCTTTGAGGAAATGCTCAGAACTTCAGTGTACCACATTCTTTTGTTTTGATATACCAGTATATCAATAGAATCACAGGATCGGTAGGATAATATTTATATATGTTGGAAGTGTATAGAAATAGTAGGTAGTGATAGGGCAAAGGGGAGATGGTGATAAACTACAGGAGGGGTGATTTAGATTAGATATCAGGGAAATTTCTCACTGGAAAGGTGGTGTGGCACTGGCACTGGCTGCTGGAGAAGTTGTGGATGTCCCATGCCTGGAAGTGTGCAAGGCCAGGTTGGATGGGGCCCTGGGCATCCTCACCTAGTGCTTGATCTAGTAGTTGACAACCCTGTCCATGGCGAGAGGGGCTGGAACATGATGATCTTTGAGATCCCTTCCAACCCAAGCCATTCTGTGATTCAAAACAGTGAAAATTTTTGTGTGTGTGGTTTGGTTTTTTTTTTCCCCACTCAGTCTTTGTTGTTTCTTTAAAATGTATTTATTATGTATCCATCTTTAAAGCACTTTTAGAAATGCAAATCAGTGATCCTGTAACAGATGTAATTTTGATTGAATGCGTTTGGAGAGGGAAGCCCACTCCACTTCAGTGATACGGAATAAGTGCACATTATGCTTAAACTGCTTTTTTTCATACTTTATCATTACAGTAACTGACTGTTATTGTGGAACAAAGTAAAGTGAGTCTTGAATATACAGAAGCTTTAAAAAGGAGGTCTGAAAAAGTCACAGTGACTCTTCTGAAGATGACTGTGATGAAACATGCTTGACACACTGGGAGTAATTCCTCTGGGGGTAGTGGTATGACCTGAAGTGGTGTGGCTGTTGGCTGGCTGCTGGCTGGTTGGCAGGGTGGGCAGGGTGGTTGTCCTTAGCATGGCCAGGCAATGGTGTAAAATGCGCTCATGAAGAACAGCTACAAGGAGGGCACACATGTAGATGACTAACAAGTCCATCCAGGGACTCAGTACTTTAGAGCCTACAGAAATGTATTTGTTTGGGATTACTAAGCTGCTCCTTGGGGAAACTGCTGAGATTCCCAGTGCTTTCATCCAGGTCCATAAGGCAATGGCGTTTCCTTTACATAGGGTTTGGTTTGAAAGTTTGGGGGATCTTGAATACTAACCAGGTACGGTGTTTGGAATAGCAGGATTTCGTGTGGGGTTTTCTAGTATTCCTCTGTTTGGTGGGAAGGAAATAACTGACCTAATCAGATTGCCCAAATGGCAATACCTGTTGTAATTTACAGTTCATTCATTAGTGACACTGCTGCTCCTGTGAGGGGAAGGACTGATGCACACTGCACAGCACTCTACAGCATTAAAAATCCTCCATTCAGGAGGCATATGTGGGTATGCCAGAAGCCCTTCAAGGTGGCTTTTGGCTGTATTTGTCTTTTCTGCTATTCACCTCAAGCAGCAGCCGTGCTTCTGCAGAGTATGCTTCATGCTGCTTCAGCTGCAGTAGGAGCAGCAATAAATCCTGCTCTGAGGGCAACAAGGTGCTTTCTGTGTCCGATGCTGCTAGACAGGCCACTTGTTTCCTAGCTTTTCTGAGTCTTCTGCAGTGTGTGAGGTGCCCGGGGCTGCTCTGCAGCCCCCCCTGTGCCTGTTAACAGAGTGTTTAGGAGAGATTCTGCGGGAGGAGCTGGCCAGGACAGTGCTGGCTTTATCACTCAGGTGTTAGGGAAGGCTAGGGGCTGAAAGAATGAGATGGTGTATCTGGTCTCAAGGAAAAGGTGTTTAAAAACAAATACAACAGCCAAACCCACAAACAAAAAAACCCACATTAAAATAAAAATAAAGCTATATATATGTATTTTGTGAGAGCAGTAATGGGAGCAGCAATCTGCAAAATAAGGACAGCAGCAAAATCAGCTTTGCAGTTAGAAGTCATCTCATGCTGGCCACTGAATGGAGTTTGAGAGTAGGGTAAATTGACTTCTTAATTTTTGTTAATTTCTTAATTTCAAGGAGGGAAAAGATTATCGTGGAAAAAATATCATCAGTTTTTGTGTGAAGATGTCACGGAGCTGTTTTTGAAATACCATCAGCTCTTTTAAGGTTTCTCGTTGCAGTGCTCTTTCATACAGGATAGGCTTCTAAAGTGAAGAAACTCTTCCTGAGTCATGTAAAAATAGTATTTAAAGAGCAGGATTTCCATAGCAGCACTCTGAAGCTAATCCTGCCTGTGTAACTGGCTCTGTGCCATGCGCTGGGAGCGCTTCAGTATGTTCTTGAAGAAAGTGTTGTGAGGAGGAGGAGGAGGCTTGTTAAGAATTAGCAAAACTTTCAGCTGACAGAATTCTGTATGGAAAAGACGGGCTTCACCCAAACCAAAAAAGATCTGGGTTGCTGATAACTAAAATTAGGAAGAGGTTGTACTAGTATATCAAAATTAAATCACGTTAGAAAGGAAACACTTTGCAAGAATATGTTTTGTAAGTTCAATTGTAATGTCATATCTTACAAACAGGAACAGGGAAAAAATACTCTGTAGTAATCAGTTACTAAATAATAAATAAAATCTCAGTTAAGCTGAGCGTGTGAAGCTGAAAATAATTTCCAGTAAATTCAGCTGTAGAATCTAAGTGTGCTGTTGTGCAAATGCTCCCTGTAGTCAGTGGAGGGTGACAGACAACTTCAGGAAGGTGCAACACATTTTCAGATGACAGGAACCAAAGTGAGTCTGTAGAGAGCAAGAGATAACTCTGCAGAAGCAAGGCTGCTCAAGAAAGAAAGCAAGGTCGTCTTTATTCTCTGTGACACTAATTGCTGTGTACTGTTTTAGTAGCAGAAAGGATATGACAGAACTAAGAGTCATAATAGAGGGCATTGTATGTAATATACATGTATATCATATCTATTTTTATTTTTATTATACCTCTTATATGGTTTGCAGATGTTAAGAACTCTTCAGGAAAGCTGCTAGAGTAAATGCAACAACTCTTGCAGTTCCTGAAGTGCGACTTCTTGAAGCTTAAGCTGGTAAAATTGACTGGTTAGGAGAGAGAAAATTAGGATCTGTTTAATAAAAATTGCTTACTCACAGACAGTGATTTGCAAATATGGTGGGTGAAAGCAATCATAGTAAGAAGGAAGGAAAGACTGCAATTAAACTGATGATGTGTGTAAAACAGCAATAAGTGGTAACAGTCAGTATTACTGAAACCATATGAAGTGTAGGAGATGATTGGTAAGAGAAGTATTCATCAAAAGGGGAAAACAATGCTATAGCTACCAGGTTGCACATTCTTTGCCTTTGATTTAGCACTTTATATAGAGTTCATACAATTCAAAAAGGAGAAAATGTATGCCATAGGTTAAAATGCCAGCTACTACCTATAAATTTTATTAAACCAATTTTAATCTACCAAAATGAGACACAGCTTTTTGATATATATATATTTTCTTTTTAAAGAGAAAATAAAGTTGGACTCTCAAAATGTTAGTGTGATAGTAATTAACTCTCTGGCTCTCTTGGCAGACTTGAGCCTTTAAGATCAGGATAGACTGGTACCTCCCATGATTTATGATTTATGAATCTTTTGAATCATGTGGTAACTGAGTACAGTTCCTTGCCCAGAACGTTGGATCATCTGTTTTCTGACTATAAAAACGGTATCATGTCAAGTTTGCAAGCAGTTTCTGACTGTAGGAATTCTAATAGTAGTAGTTCCTCCAGAACTGTTCAGCCTTGAGAAGAGAAGGCTGCGAGGTGACGTGATAGCAGCCTTTCCATACCTAAAAGGGAGCTACAAAAAAGAAGGGGGCAGACTCTTTAGCAGGGTCTTTTGTGATAGAACAAAGGGAAATGGCATCAAGCTTGAACAGAGTAGATTTAATTTGGATATAAGGAAAGTATCTTTTACAGTGAGGGTAAAACATCCTTTCCTTAGTCCTTCTCTTACTGTTAATATATTTGTAAAAATATATATATAATATTTATTTTTTAAAATAGTCTTTTACTACAGTGGCTAAGTTGAATTAAAGTTGGGTCTTTCTGATTTTCTCCTTGCATATCCTAATAACTTCTTTACACTCTCCCCATGTTGCCTGTCCCTTCTTCCACAAGAGGTGGACTCTCTCTTTGTCCTGAAGTCTCAGGAGAAGTTGTTCATCCATGCTAGTCTTTCCTCTGGTTCATTTCAAGGCATTTCTCTCCAGAACAGTGTTTAGGAATGTAAGACAAGCCATGTCCTCCAGCCTGAAGCCTGGCACATAAGCTCTGAAGATGAACAGGATTTTAGATATGATCAGTTTTTCTCATGTTTAAATGTCTGTGCACATTGTAATGTTATGTCAAAACTCCTCATACACTGATGTAGAATATGAAGTCATTTGTGTGTTTCTAAGTGTTTTCAGAGACAGCAGTTTGAGAGTTCCTTTAAGGCAAGCTTAGTGAAATCATTTGGGACCAGTGTGTGCTGCACATCTTTGCAGTAGGTCACATTCATCTGAAATCTAATTCATGGGCCGAGAGATGGAGCAGGTTGAATTGGGATATTATCTGGCTTTGTATTATTTTGCTCATTTTCAGCTGGATCATTACCTTGCTTTATGTTACTGAATCTTATAAACAGTATCATCTGCAGATATGAGTCATCTGAAAGGCCTTACCAGCTGTAGGAGCATTGTAGGTATTGGCTGCCTTTTGGTGGCTGCCAATCACAGGCTGCCTGAAAATTCTCTACTTGCCTACTTTTCATTGCTAATGTCTTAGTAGTATTTTGCAGGGTAAATCAAATGAGAATATTAACGGCCTTGTTAGATATTGTCTTATTTATGTGTGTACACAAACATTCTCCGTCACATATTTCTGACTAAATCACTAGAAGAACTCTTAGTTGAACAGTTATTTTGAAGCTAATTAGACAACAGCTAAATACTTTTAGGAATGAATAATCATAATTGTTCTGATGTGTATGTAGCAAACTTAAAGGTCTGTTATGTTATGCACTCCATGTACCGTGTAGGTTGTGATTTTACATTAAGTCATGAAGTGAACTCAGTGAAACACCACCAGAAATAAGAAAGAAAATGTCAAGGGAGAAGGGGAGAGATACTACCTTTGTGTACTCGCAGTTCAGATCTACAGCACATTTCTTTCCTACACCTACTTGCATGGATTAGGAAATGTAACTTCTTTCTGCAAAGCATTCAGAGTTTCATGCTAGATAAAATGAAAAAGAAAAGAGAAAAAACACACAAAAAACCCCCCACCCTGAATTACTGTCCTCTGGTCCTAATTGAAATGAACCAGAAGGTGTCATCTAAAAAGATGGAAAAGTCAATAGCTCAGTTCCATTGGGTTTAAGATTAATGACATTGATTTCTTCTCTACTGCTGTGCTGGAATCAGGAATTCATATTGCTTGTATAGCATTCAGACTAAAGTCTTGTAGTACAGTGGGTTATTTTGAAGTTCTCCAGTCCTTTAGTTGTTTCTCCTCTGAATATTGTAGCACTGGAAGCTTGCCTTCAGATTCACTCTAAAATGTATAAAATAAAAACAGATAAACAAACCAAACCACCAGATGAAGCATAATGAATACAAGCATGAAAGTTTTAGCAATTGGGCATGACTAAGATTTTTTTTTTTTACTGGAATGGTGCAGTGTTTGAAAATAAATCACAAAGCTGGCTTCTTTTTTCACATGATGGCTTCTGTACCAGGTAACTGTGTGGGCAGGATGTTTCGACGTGGATGCTGTCATAAACTGTGTTTGTGTAAAAAAAAAAAAACAGCATAATGGAGGATGCCTCTGGTTTGATGTCTTTGTTTGCCTCGTTGATGGTTATTTTTGAGTGTTTCTGGGCAGGTGAGAGGAGGGGACCAGCTGCATTTTCGTGACTGCTGCTCTTGGGGCCAGGGAAACCTCTTATAACCAGGAGGCTTTATCCTCTTGGATGGAGTCTGAGTGGGGGGAATTTATGGTAGGCAGGCTGGGACAAGGAGGAAGAGGGAGGGAGACAGGCAGTGTGCAGGGAACCTGTGTCATGATGAGATCTTTCAGTAGGGTGCTGACTCAGCCTAGTGGGTAATAACGAGGAAACTGACTTTCATGGGGCCAGGAAGTCAGTGAAAGTTTCTGGTCTATAAAACAAAACTGTGGAAAGTGGTCCATCGTGCTGGGCTGCTGGAATGTGTGCTCAGAGTTCAAGGGCTGTTCTGTCTGCACTTCCCGCTGGATATGAGTTCTCTGTATTTCAACTTTTCTTCCTCAGGATTACTGTACAACCTTTTTTTTTAATATAAAACAAAGCTTTAGAGCTTGGAAGCTTTGATATTCTTTGTTGTGCTCAGTTTAAATTGAAGGTGGGACAAATAAGATGTAGGGTCTTGTCAGAAATGATACAGGTAAAAGCAGCTGTTCTTAACATAGCATCTTGCATTTAGTTAAATGCAGGAAAGAACTGATTGGAAAATTGTCATGAATCTTTACTGAAGTTGGTTCAAACCAAGATCTAGTCAAACTTCAGTATGAATTTATTTATTCTACTGACATTAAGGCATACTGATGTCGCTGAAGCTTTATCTTTGGGTTTGTTCAAACCTAGCGGAGGTGCTCAGCCGTGTGTGGTTCTATTTTGGTGTCTGTCATCCTTTGCATCTCAAAAGATCAAAGGCTGAGAGTGACAGTGAAGTTTTCATCTCTTTTGACAATGTGTTTATGAGCTATCTCTGTCACTGTTTGACTGTCAAGTCTCTTGCCTGACGACGCTGCAGCTTTAATTGTTTCCTGATTATAAGACACTACACCTTGCTTTGTGCCTAGGAGCTCCGATATTTAGATGTAATTTAATGCAGAAAGATTCCAGACATAAACTGCCAAAATATATACTGTCTTGGAAGGTAAAGATGTTAAGCTTGGCTCTGTTAACATGTGAAAAAGTACCTGCCAAAACCAGCTGGATGCTCTGAGCAAAGAGAGGGGCAGCTCCAGCTAATGCCGAGGCAGCTTGTTTCTGTTGTATTTATTTGTAGATTGTGTGCTTCATAATAGTTGCAGATGTTGCACTACCATGTGCTCAGTGACACATCTTTATTCCAGCATTCTGGATTTTGTAGCTTGCATGCACTGATCCTCTAACTGCTATTTTTTGTTGTTTTTGACTAGGAAAAGAGAGTTATCTTCCCTTTCACTTCCTGATGGGCACTTTATGTATTGGCTTAGTGGCTGCATCAAGTATTAGGCCCTATTTCTAATAGGCTGTTTTATGTTATAGATTTGTTTCTTCTCTTAATTTTGTCTTCTGTCCATTAAAAGTCATGAGCCGTTTACCTGTTTCCTGATTTATAGGTTCTGTGCTTAATGAGTGTAAGAGTGAGATGATTGTTTTGCCATATAGAAACATTAATTCTGTAAGAACACCAACAGTATCAGTTTTAAATTTTTTACTAAGTGAACTTTTTCATTATTTAGATGGTTATTAACATAGAACACAGGTTTCACAGCGTGTCAGTCTGTTTGTAACACAAGTGTCTGGGAAGGTACAATCGCGTTTAGAAGTGGCCATGACAGGGACATCATTTCTGCCTGTCATAAAATTTATGACTGAAATAGACAACAAACCTTGAGAGATTACCCTGGGCTTTTAAGAGCATCAAATCAGAAAATCTGTGTTTGAAGATGGCAGAAGGCTTGTGGTATGAGTAATATTTCAGAAGCTGACAGACGAATGGTGCAAATGTTTCCAAATACCCTGACATGGAATTGAGTTACCTTTTTTTCTAAAATCTATTTAGATCAGTGCAAGTCTGCATCCTAGATAAGCAAGTGGGAAACATGTTTTCAGAATAGTCTAGGAGAAGCTTTAATAAAAATGAAAAACCTTATGCATCGGTGGAATTATGATTCCAAGTTGGGTGAGATAACAAAGAGAAAAGTAAAATGAGAAGAATTTTTGAGATCACACTTTGGCTTTAGAGGATTTAGCCTTGGAGATGACATGAGATGAGTGTTCTCTCTGCACATTAAAAATGCATTAAGGTGTTGACTAACAGGCAGGTCAGAATAACCAAATAACTTAAGCCTTATATTGGCTTAAGTAGCACAGTTTTTACAGTAGGAGGGTAATGTTTGTTTGCTTATTACATTTGACTTATTTACCATTTGCATTTCCTGCCAAAGCACTTGGCTAGTTTTGCGTAAAAGCATTTTGGAATCTCCATATAGCTGCTATTGGTATTTAAAAGAAAAAGTGTAAGGATGACTTCCTGTCTGTTTCTACTTTGCTAAAGTTGGTGCCCATAAATGGAGAAAAGGGAAAGGGTTGTAGTATTATTACTGCTAATTTAAAACCAGTATGATAATGGTGGAGGTTTTCCTTTCTCTTTCCACCTTCAGTTCTCTACCCCGTACTCATTGCTAGGAGTAGCGCTGCTCTTGGGGATGCACAGATCTTTTCTTCTCCTGCTCAGACAAGGCCTGGTGATGATATCCCAGTTGAAATCCAGCTTTCAACAGCTGTATTGTCCTTTGGGATTTTTTTTGGTGACTGAACAGGATGGGCACCATGGAGGTCAGGATGCAGAAGCCTGACTGGTAGAGGGTGCTGCTGTGGAAGCTGGTGGCTGGTTCTGGCTACTGGGGCCATGTGGACATCACTGCTCATTATGTGTCCTGAATTCCTCACCATAGAATATGCTACCAGCAAAGCAAAATGTCTGATAATTGTAAAATAAAATAATAGTAATAATAAAGGTGTTTTTGGAATGACATATTTTTAAAATCTTCAAAAATGTCTAGGGAATACTGTAGTGAAGTGAAGTTTTCATTTCCAAAAATTCAGGAATCCAAAGAGAGAGCAAATTATGACTAGGGAGCCTCAAAGTTACTATTAAAGCTACTTGGACCATGACATATAATTGAAATGCATAAAAATAGTCTAATTTATAAAAATTTTCACTTTGTGTGCTAAAATCTAGGGGGATTAAACTGCGGACCAAATGGTCATTAATCTTCCCAGTGAAGCATTGCTGTCTGATGTGTAGCCAGCTGGGTGATTATTAAATTTAAAGAAGGATTTAAGATTCAGAATGCATTTTGAAGCTTTTATGTATATTATAACTTTTCTACCAACACCATGAATTGATCACTCTTGTGAAAAATTAATCAAGGAAAATGTATTGTCGCTTTTTGACACAAAAAGATTACACTTTATAACAGGGAAAAGATGAGTCAGTATTTATGATAAAGGTTGACATTTTAAGGAAGTTTTATTGGAATAAAAATACTTACATTGCTACGCTTTACAGCTATGTTGTACATGCCAATAGTCTGCAGGAGTAACAGCTCTGTATTGCCTTCAGACCCTCTTCCAGAATAGAAATGTATGATAATGTGAGTATGGCTTTAAGATAAAAGTCTAGACATAACATATTTGAAGTGTAAAACCAAAACAAACAATTCCTGAGGTACTCAATTTTCATGATGTATTGTCCTTCCCTGCATTTTTATTCAAATTCTATTATTCATGACTTCCTCCTAAAATAGAAGCTCTGAAGTACAGGTTTTTTTTCTGGGAGAAGGAGGTAATTTTTGTAACGTCAAATGTGTTTCTGTCACAAAGCAAATATTGTCTTTTGTAACAGCTTGTACATAAAATTGACTTTGCCATCCAGTTCTTTTTCTCCCAGAGTCTTTTGAGGTCTTCTGTGTCTCTAGCTGAGAAACTTCTGGAAGGCATTTGCATCGCTTGAGTTGAGATGCTTCTAGCACAGCGTGGACAGTGAATCTTTCCAGACCCCCATATTCTGATTGTGGAGAGAGCAAGGTTCATTCAGGTCAGAACCCGCATTAGGAAATCTGAGTTGCCCCATGGCTGAGTACGTCCTTTCCTAGCGCAAGGAAAGGGATCTAACATGAATTACATAGTGGAGCATGGAGTGTAGCAATTCCTGCCCATATTCTCCTCAGAATGGTTCCTTTCTCTTAGTATGTAAGTATGGGGAGATGCTTTTCATTTGTCTCTCTGCTGAGTGTTTAGCATTTCTACATTACAAACTAGATGGAGTTTTATTCCTTTAATCTTCCTTTGGTTTGCATCTCTTCTTTATTCTCTTGTCTTCTATCCCACTGTTTTTGTTGTCTTTGCGGTTTTGACCTTGTTTTCTTCTGCTTAACCTATTTTCATCATTGCCATGATTTAGCTCTAAACAGATAGTAGTATATCCAGGTAGTTGTTGTCCACCAACTTTTGTTTCATACAGGGGACAACAGCTACAGAATACCTATCACCTATCATAATGGTGACCACTTCTGTCAGGTGCAGTTCAATTCCTAAGATTTTGCTGATACAGATAAACAGTTCACGGGATGACCTTTTGAGCAGCTTTGGCCCAATTTCTGTTTGCTCGTTTGTTTTTCTCAGCATTCAGCTGCACTGGAAGAATATTTGAATCACAAATCAAGTAAATGGTCCTGGCAAGTAAAAGTTATACTTTGAGACAGTGTACTCTTTAAATACAAGTGGTGAGGTTCTGTGGTGGAGTATAGGGAGTGAGTCGCAGTGTATCTACACTGACTGTGGGCTGCCTGGTACTTTGTTTAAAAAACAAACAAAAATGTAACCAAAAAACAGTGAGCATGTTGTGGCCTTGCACTGTGAAGAAGTTTCTTCTACAGTTAAGGGAAACCTTGGCTCTGTGTTTCTGTACCAACTTAGTTCATATCTACTCTAATTTCCAAATCTAGAACTGGTAACTTCTCTGGGTTGATTTGGCAGTTTCCCCTTGTGACTTGATCAAGCATATACCCTGATATCTTACTGCTTGCCAAAGTTCTTCCAGTATTAATAATTGTGCTAATAGAACACTCCTGGTTTCCTTTCTCAGGCCTATAAGGGCCTATTCTGCTACTATGAAGTTCTGGTGGGGAATGGGGCATGTGTTTCAGTCATTCGTCTTCCAGGGCCCCATTTTATTAGTTGGCCACGTGCTTGGTTGAGGACTGACATTTTATTTTCCAGTTACATGTCTGATACCTAACTCAAGCCAGGGTAAGTAAAAATGCAGAACCAGAGAGCTGAAAAGATGCCTCTCTCTCATTCAGATGGCTTACAGTTTCGAGCTCCAGCAAGTCAGGGTTTCAGTGTCTGTGCACATCTTCCTTTCTGGCTACAAAAGCTAGGATTCCTACCAGGCTCCCTCCTTAAGTTTTCTAAATATTTAAAGTTAGTTAAATCCGTTGTCCTGAAATGCCAGCTGTTCTTTTAGTAAAGAAGTGATGGTCCAACTACCTTTGAATTAAAGATTTTTGTCTTCTTTATACATGAAAATTTATTTTTTATATTTAAAGGCATCCCCCAGTTTTACTTGCAAGGAGACCAGTGTTTTCTTCAGAAGTTCAAACTCTCTCCTACCCTTTGGCATTGTGTGCTGTTGAATACAAACTATTTTCATTGGTGTTCATGTTCTATATCAGTCAGTACATTAGAAAGAGGGTGAGCAAACATCTTGCATCTAGTGCATAGTTCAGGTTTCTTGTGATGTGCTGTCAGTCATTTCAAGGTCACCTCTTCTTGTCAGACTGAAAGCTGGAGTGCCAGTTCTGTCTAGGAAACATTGACCTCAGTGGCACTAGATCCACTCTGTACAAATCTGCTCTTTCTTCTATATCTGAAGGTCCTGAGAAGCATCTATAGCTCTCGCTTTTTTTAGCAAGAGGTTGCTGCTGGATGGAAAAGCCAAGGCTTGTATGGAAACTGCTTAGTCTCAGGTGACACCTATACATTTATACATTTATTTCCACAGTAATGTAGGAATGATGAAAGGACCAAAGTGATGTGATTTCAGACCTCATGGCATCATACTTACAACATCCTAAGCAGGAGGAAAGCAATATGCAAAGCAAACAGTGCTTTCTACATGGCAGTATGACAGAAGATGTCAGTCCTAGCACTCCAAACTATCAAGAACTCTTTTAATTGCAGGTTGTCATTTACAGACATTTTCATTTCAACAAATCAAGCATCACAGCAGTTTGAAATGTGCAGACCTTTTAACTGTATGTGAGCTAATTTCTCACTGCCATGGTCAACTGGCAAATCAGAAGTCATTTTTATGCATGTGATTAACCCTCATGCAGAGTCGAGCCTCTAGCATGAAAATGCTCCAGCTGCATCTTTGGGAAGGGGAGATGTTGCAAAACTTTGGGCTGCTGATGTTGAATATTCTGTTGTGGATCAGCCTGCACCAATCTGGAGCAGTGCAGCCATACACTGCCTGTGTGAGCACAGTACCACAGGAGGGAAGCTGGACATTTTTGGTACATGCAGTTTTCTTTGGAAACAGTTTTCTTCCAGAGTGCTGGTACCAGGGTCAGCACTGTGGTGCACAGTCCCTCAACACGCTTCAGACAGCCAGTGAGTTCTGAGGCTTTGATATCCTTTAGTACAAGGAGGGACTGGACGTTTAAAGATAATACAGTGGTGATTCTAGCAAGCAGAACTATTACTACTTGCTCCACAAGTAATCTGGAAATGTTATCATATAGGCAACACTATGTAATTTACTGTGCCTCACCAGGGTGCAAAAACTGTTGTCAGCCTTGAAAGGAGGACAAATTTGCTTGTTCCACAAAGACATCTGTACAAGTTTAACGAATGAATCCAGAAAAAAATAAAATGGCTTCTGGGTGAAATAGTTTCTCAGTTTTTTATGGTGGTTGTCACTGCAGATGCGTTTATTCATGTTGTGCTCCAGGCACAAACACTGCAGTGCTCAAGCCTGTGAAGTGTGTGCCTATCAGGAGCAGAAATACAAGGAGACTTGGACAGCTGCTTGTGCCAATTTGAAAAAGAAGAAAAAGAAGCAAGTATTATACTTTGTGTTGTGTATAATATGCTTACCAGCATGTAAGCCTAGAGAAGTAGCACCTGTTTCAGTTTGCAAGAGGTTTTATTGGGATGCTGGTTTCTGAGCTATGGAACATGACCAATGTGGTGCTGTGCTTGAAGATGTGAAGTAAACAAGGTAAAACCTCTAAAATTTTCAGCTTGGGATGATTTTTTGAAACTCTACCCTTATTAAGAAAATATCATTGCTTAATACACTCCAGAATGATAGGAGACATGGCATTAAAAATAGAGGAAAACAATGAAATGAAGATTTTGCCTCTTCAGCCAATAATTGGCTCTTGCTTGTGGAGTCTTAGAATGCAGATCATCTGTAGATGATGACACCTAATCTACCAAAAAAAAAACCCAAAAAAAAAACAAAACAAAAAAAACAAAACAAAAAAAAAAACCAAAAACACCACTTCACAGTTTTTTGAGGTTTTTAAATTTCTTTCCAGTCTCTCACAAGGGCAGGGAGACCATCATGTCTGAATCGATGTTCTTCCTGCAGCTCTAGGGTATAGCAGTAAGTATGTTGGTTATAATCAATGTTAATTACTTCTAGGCATAAGTCTTGGTTTCTGAAGTCTGTTGTGGAAGTTGTCCAGGCTGTCAGAAGTGTTTTGTGCCTTCATCAAACTAACTCCAGAGGCCAGATCTATGATTTGTAGAGTTAAAGAAGAAAACAGAACTGCTGAGCAATGCATGAGATGGTCCCAGAGAGCATCACTCGTGGTAACGGGTGAAGTGGGGAATATATTTTGTTGAATGTGGAGCAGGGAGGGCTCTAAAAAGAGGGTGAGCTGTTGGCTGCGATGAGAGTCACTTATGAGCTTGTGTGTGAAGGGCTTTTAGAAGCTGCTGCAGTAGCAGCAAAGAGCAAAGGTGCCAGCTGAGTGCAATGCAGGAACACTGTTACACTAACTGGTGTATGCAAAGGGTGACTGAACATTGAGTCTCCTGCTTTAATGTTGCTTTACTTTGTGAGAAGTGTCCTGGCACCAGACTTACTGCTTAACCTTTTGTTACTTATAGTTGCTTGCTGAACGTTATTTAGATTTCTCCCTTTTATTTGTATACAAACCTAATTCAACCATTAAACTGTGGGAGGAAACCCTGGTAACGTGATTCCTGCTCTGTAGTACTTAAAATGTTTTTATCAGCAGGTCATACTGCAAATGAAGTCTTGGATTCTGTGAATTCTGTGAACTTTGTGCTGCTTCTCAAAATAAATGTAATTTCTCCATGGATAACACATACTTTTTCCTTGACTTTTGCTATTCTGATAAGTTCAAGGAGCACATTGGGAAACTTGAGCACATTGGGAGAATACATCAGAAAAGCACATCAGAAATCTGAAAAGCATTCACAGATGTGCATTCCCTTGACTTCCATCAAAGTCCTTTTTACCTTTACAAAGTCATTTTGTTCAGTCGTTGATAGAAAGAAGTACCTCTGTTCACTTGTATTTTTAAATTTTAATTTCCAATGCAATATGGTTAGTATCCATATAGTTCTACCTTTGTTTCAAGCTGGCTTAAATAAAATAAAATAAAATGAAATGAAATAAAATAAAATAAAATAAAATAAAATAAAATATCCTCTAATATAAGAATGACTTCTTAAAGACAGTTTGTACTTCCGTATCTGGCAGATTGGGATTTCCTGGAGAAATCTCCACAGAGAAGGATCTTTAAGTGGCATCTGGCAAACTGTTTTTCTAATGTGAAAGAGAATGTTGTACAAAAAGATTCATTTTTAACATTAGTGCATTTTAAGGATACTCCGAACCTCAGCAGCAGTCCACTGGGATGAAAAAATAACTTGCAGATGGATAATAACTACTCAGCTGGCTCATCAGTCTCATGAGGCAGTGTAGGGCGGACAGTGTTTGACACTTCCATGGAAATTCACTTGTAATTTGTGTGTGGAATACCATTTAAAAACTCTGGAAACACTTGAAAGATAGAATTCATGATGCTTTAAACTTTTAAGATTTATGTGGCTGCATTGAAATTCAACAACTGTAGGATTAAAGTGTTGCATAGTAAGTAGCAGAGGCAAATGGACAGAAGAGGCAACTGCTACATGGGAGACAGTGAGTCCGTCCTCACTGCATTTTCTGCTGAGGGAGGGCATGAACTTGACTGATGTCTGCAGACAAGGGGAAATCATGTGTGAGCCCAGCCATGGGCAGGCTCGGCCATAGTGTCGCTGAGTATGTACCACAACAGCCAGAAAATGGACTACTGTCTCCTCAGCACTTCTTTCTAATGACACCAGCAGGATCCAAGAGAACAGCATGTAGTTGTGTTGGTGGTGGGGGGGGAGAAGTTCAAGTGGGTGTTAGGAAAAAGTTCTTCACTGCAGAGTGGTTGGACATTGGCAAAGGTTACACAAGGCAGTGGGCACAGCCTTCTGGAGCTCAGGAAGCATTTGGATAGTGCTCAGAAATATGGTGTGAATTTTGAATTCACCTTTGTGGCACCAGGAGTTGGGCTTGGTGATCTGTGTAGGTCCCTTCTGTGATTCTGTGATCTCTTACAACTCTGTGAGCCCACTTTGCTTTGCTGAGTTTTACCTCTCTGTGGTAGAAGTGAAAATGGATGCAGCTGGGGCTTGGAGAAGGCCAAACCACCCCTAGTCATGCATTACTGTCTTGGTGGTCCCCATCCTGCTTTGATCACAGGTCTGTGGGCTGAGAGGTGCTTGCCTGAGCATTTTATTCCAAGTTGGGAAGAGAAAAGGGTGGAAACTGGCTTGTGATGGAGTCACTGGAAGAACTTCACTTAAATAACACTTCTAGATTGGGGGTGCCTCCTAAGCAACAGCATAGCACTGCTTGCAACTCCTCAACAAGCCTCAGGAGGACAAGAGAAATGAAGGCATGGAATAATTAAGGGGACATAGTGTACTTTTACAAGCAAACCAAGTTTGCAGCAGCAAATGGAGCAGTTGGTGGGATCACATATAACTGCCCAAGTATAGGTAATAAAAAATTTACTATGCTTCTCATTAGTACAGAAGACACTGTTAGAGGTGTGATTAGCAATATGACAAACAAGGGCATGTTATGATTACTTTGCAATGACAAGAAAGTAGTTGTAACCACAGAAGTAGGAAGGTACCATGACTATTAGGTGCACCATTATAAAGAGCCGCTGTTGTTGTAAAATGGCCATGGTGTTTTATTCCACCCAGTACTGTACTGTGCTAGAACATGCAGGAAAAAGCTGTTACCTAAGCTGGACTGTGTGTCATAAAAAAGATGATAAAGAAGGTGGTTCAGATGATGTCTGGCCTGTCTAGAAGTTTACTGTTCCAGAGGTTCAGTGAGCATTTTGAGCTGCAGCCACCTTTTCCATGAGCCTGGCTGTAAAGGTTTAGGACATGACTGTTGTTTAAATATAATCTCCACAGAACTACAAGAACAGCAGTGACTGTCAAAAATGAAGAATTTCTAGCTGCCCTTGTGGCTAACAGAGTTCCAGAGCTACTTTACCTAATGAAGAGGAGAGCCTCAGTGTGGTTGCACTAGCAGAAGGTGCACAGGAAACAACTGTGTATGAGTAAGGAATTTCCTTTTCAGGCTGGTAGATCAATTTTTGGGGTCTTTCTGTGCCTTTTCAGTACCCTTTGGAATTTTTAAAGATTAAAGGAAGTTTTGTTTAAATGAAATCCTGTACTTTGTTGCTACACAAAACTTGTACTCAAAGCATAAGAAGGAGTAAGTTATAGCTGAGATCAGTTTGTCTCTAGAATTGTCAGTTCTGTGCTGAAAAAGGCAGTTCATTAAAACTTACTTGATTTAATGACATGAGGCATTTTTATTTCATTTTATTTTATATATCATTTTATTTCATTTTAATTCACACGGGGCCTCATAGACCTCATGTTTAATCATTTATAGAGAAAAGGCAAAGACTGACTGCAGCTGAGTTTACCCAAACTCTTCTGTATATAGCTTATGATTTTCCTAAGCTTCACAGTAGGCAAAAAGATTATCATGTTTGTGTTGCTCACATATATATTTAGTTAAATTTAGTACCATGTTTGATAATTATGTGTTTGAAGATGTAAAATCAGTCCTTTAATATTTCCAATGCTCAGGTTGTAGACACTCCTCAATTATGATTTTTCATTTCTAAACAGAAATATACTTCTATTGTGGCTATCTACAGTTAAAGATTGTTTTGAATTAGGCTTTTTACTAGCATGTGCAACAGTGGAAATTTTCTAAATATAATTACTGGGTAAGAAGGGAATTTAAGCCATACTTCAGTAGATACATTTAAAAGATTGTTACTGTAATTATAAGGAAAGATGAATTTGAGGCATTTTTTTTGTTTAGTTTTGTTTCAATTTTTAATTCCTTAACTGGACGTCTTTGAATGGCTGCGATATGATATTTCTCAAGACAGACGGATCATCAAAACATGTTTTTTAGCTTCTTTTCTTTTCTTTTCTTTTCTTTTCTTTTCTTTTCTTTTCTTTTCTTTTCTTTTCTTTTCTTTTCTTTTCTTTTCTTTTCTTTTCTTTATTTTCTTTTCTTTTCTTCTCTTTTCTTTTCTTTTCTTTTCTTTTCTTTTCTTTTCTTTTTTTTTTTTTTTTTTTTTTTTTTTTTTCCCTGGAATGTTTGGTGTTAACAGAGCCTTTCTTTTTGGTTACATGGGGCTCTGATAGTGGCTTACATTCAAGGCGTAATGATTCGAGTAATGTAATGATACTGAAAGTTTAAGTTGTGACTGTCAGAGAGCATCACCCCAGAATTTCTCTGAGGAAACCCAGAAAAAAGCTGTAGAACAGGAAATCATAGAGTGATAGGAAGGCCTGGGTTGAAAAGGACCACGATGGCCATCTACCTTCTACCCCCCCGCTATGAGCAGGGTTGCCAACTTCCAGACCAGCCTGCTCAGAGCCACATCCAGACTGCCCTTGAATGCCTCCAGGCATGGGGCATCTACAGCCTCCTTGGGCAACCTGTTCCAGTGTGTCACCACCCTCTGAGTGAAAAATGAAATTTGAAATGCCTCATTAGAAACTTTGGCTCCTGTCTAATTATTTCTAAATAATACAAGGGTTTGGAAAGATCCTGGCTGATCTGTCAGGTACATTTCCCTGTAAGAATAGTTTTCTTTGTCCCTACAATAACTCTATTATTTTGTGTTTCACATTCAAACCTGTGATGTTTTCTTTTTTTTCTGAACACTCCAGATAACATTTTAGCACTGGAATGATTATTTGATTAGAACTAAGTTCCATGATCAGACAATCCAAATGCAGGATTAAAAGGAAGAACAGCTGACAATTCAGTGAATGTGCTTAATTACTGTTTTGCTTTAGAGATATGTATCAACACAGATATTTTCCCTGTTGGGGATGATTATGCATATAATCCTGTAAGAGCTTATGTATTTCACTGCAAAAATAAATGATGTCAAGAGAGAACTGCCAGTGATGTAAAGCATGCATGTATCCTGACTTGCATGCTCAGCCAAGGTTTTGGAGCCATGGGTGCTAAGCCAGATGGGATTTCTGGAATGCCGGTGGGAACAACGCCATTGGCAAGAAAACGTTCTCCATATAGGAGTAATTTGTAAACTTGTATGTAGAAGAAGAAAAAAACAGGTGCAGAACATTTCAGAAAAACTGTAAAACAGGAAAAAAATGTCAAGAAATACAGTTGAAGCCAGAGATGTTACAGTTAATGTGAAGCAACCTTGATGTCTTTCTGGAACAGGAATAACAAGTCATTTGATAACTTTTTAATGCGTCTTTTTGTGTCAAATTAGGAGCACATATGGTTCACTCCTAACTGAATTTTCATTCACTTATGATTTTCTTTTGCAAACAATGACTTAACAATGAAATATCTGTTAAAATATTATTTCTTAAGTATATAAAATATAAATGGTTCATTTTAAAGTCTGTCACATTTTCATGACCCCAGGAAAGAATTACGCTAAGTTGGGACTTAGAATGAAGGACAGTTAGCCTTAGGTCAAATGGTTTCCTTTTCAGAACCATCCAGATACTATTCACACCTTGGATTTATACATTGAGTAGTTTCCTGTAATCACACCAGATATTTTGCTAAGGAAGTATCTTAGGATAACTTAAGAATAATTAATGCAAATACTGTTCATAAGCAAAACACTTTAGAAGTGAACATTTTAAGGTAATGTGTCCTTTCTAGCATGCTTGCTTCTATCATATATATTTAGAATCATAGAATCATAGAATCACCAAGGTTGGAAATGACCTAAAAGATCATCCAGTCCAACCATTCACCTATTACCAGTAGCTCCCAGACTATATTATGGGCATTTTCTGGTTTACTGGCAGCATCAATATTGATGACTCTTGAAAAGGCGAATTATGTACATTCTTTTAAATGTTGTTAATTATGATCAAATTGTTTCATATTTTTGAAAGACGTGTTTTGTTTTTTATTGATCTTGAAGCCCATTTTTTTTCTTTCTTCCTTTTTATGTGTTTGAATTTGTATGTGTTTGTATTTGCAGATACCTACATAAAAATCTGTTTTGCCTGACGTTTTGTTGGTGTTGCAGACAACAAATGCTACAAATGCTGTTCAATACAGTTACCCTTTAGTGGGCAAATACTGGGGAAAACAAAGAAATAAACAAACAGATTTTCCTGCCATCTCCTAGAAAGCCAACTTATATCAAAAGCAAAGTTTATGAATTAATTGGAATAAATCTGATTCATAAGTCAAGTCCTAGTGGTATTTTAGCCACTGTGTTCTGAATTAGTTGTTTTGAATAATACAGCAGAAAGAAGGTAGTGAGAGGTAAATGATATTCTGATGATCTTACAGTGTGTGTTTAGCATTTTTTTAATTAGAGAGATCCAGTTATGTTAGTGATGCGTAAGGTCACATAGCTTTGGATAAACATTTCTGGGGAGAGGGAAGAGCATTTAAGTTTTCTCAGTTTTATTCTATATTCTGCATTAGCTTTTTCTCAATATCTGTGCAAACTAACATGATAAAGGATAAGATATTATTTATGAAGGAAAGAAAATAGCAAAGTTTGTCTGAAGTCACCTATTTTAAATATTTGTTTTCTTTGCAGGTAAGCTTTGGAAGAATTTTAATTTACTGTAATCGTAGACTGTTGAAATGTAGAAAAGGTTAATATCCTGGTACTTGTTTGTGTTGATAACTTTTATTGTCAAGTGGAATTCCGGACTATTATTTGTTTTTAAATGAAATCCAATATTCATATAGCATTTTGAGGAAATTAATATCAACATTAATTGATAGTAACCATGTCAACTCCCTTTGTGGATAAAAGTTCAACCTTAGATACTTGGATTTTCAGTAAAAGGAAATTTAGCATGCTGCCATTAGAGCACTAAATGCATTTAGCAGATATTATTGCTGTTTTATGGTTTAGGACCAAGTTCTTTTAGGTTTAATCTTCAGTATGGTTTCAATTAGAATATCTGTCAAAATGTTTATTTTTAAGTAGCTGCATTTTACCCAATCTGCAGGGAAAAGGTGCACTGAGACTTTTTGACTATGCTTTCCTTGACCCTGTACTTGTACGCAGCTTAGATTTGTAGCTTTGAGATAGGTCATCGGTCATTTCACTGCTCAGCTTGTGCCAGTGCCTCACCACCCTCCGAGTAAAGAATTTCCACCAAACATTGAATATAAATCTCCGCTCTTTTAGTGTAAAGCCATTCCACTCTGTTCTATCACTATCTGCCCATGTAGAAAGTTAGTCTTCCTCCTTTTCGTAAGATCCTTTCAAACAGAAGGCTGCAGTGAGGTCTCCTTGGAGCCTTATCTTCCCCAGGCTGAACAAGCCCAACTCCCTCAGCCTTTCTTCAGAGAGGAGGTGCTCCAGAGCTAAGATCATCTTCATGGCCGTCCAGGAAGGCCATCTCCTCTTTTTCTTCATAGCATCTGACTGAAGAGAGCAAACGGGCAGAGAGGTGATGAAAGGGAAATATGTTCAGACCACGTGCTGTCCTGTCTATTCTTTGTGTATCAGCTGTGCTTCAGTGAGGCACTCAAGCTCTCCTTCTGCACTCAAGTATGGCAGGCTGAGTGCCCTGACACATTTTCTTCTGCTGTGGGAAGCTACCTGCTTCCCTCCTGGATACCTCTTCAATGCCATAACACAGTTTCTGCCTTGTGCCAGGCACAAGTTGGTGGTTTACACCAATGATCAGGTGACAGACATTCTCTTTTTAGCTATATTTAATAGAACAGTTTTGTGAGACTTGCTGCTATAAATGATTTGGCCAGACACTGTCTGGAGAGGCTGAGCTTGCCAAGGTCTGCGTTAGAAGAGAGAGAGATGGGTGCAACTATCCTTCAACAATGAAAAACTCCCACAGATTGCTGACACTGATTTAGTCAATTTGTTGGTCAAATTTGCTGTCATATCTTATATATATGCATATTTAGGAGGGCTTTTCTTGTTTTTTCCTTTCCTCTCCTTTCCACAGAGAATTCCATAATCCTTCTCCAGTATTAGACACTATTCCCACTGCAGTAGTGGAAGCAGATTCTGCATTTCTGAACTCTTCTTTTCTGATGATTTTGATTGCAATATTTCTCTAGCATAAGAGTTTTCTTTTCTGGATTTTAGTTTCCTTCCCTGAAATTCTTAACTGTCTTAAAGATCATTTTTTCACTCATTATACAGCCAGCTTGTAAGACAGTGTGGTTTCTTCATGAGTAACTCGCAAATATCTTCAGACTTCTGTGGTCTAAATGGAGGAAAGATAAGTGAAATCACGTGAGTTTTAAATTAGCTGCGGTTAATTCAAACTTCATTCTAGCTTAACTGGTGTAGCATGCAAACCCAAATAGTTTGAGTTTAATAGAGAAACATATTTTTGAATGCGTTATTTTAAGAAAAATATATCAAAAATATATCAACCATTTTATCTAGAAGCAAAATCTTAGCTTGTAATAATGATCCCTTTCTTTATTAAGAGATTGCTTTGCACTTGTGTTCATTTCTAATGTTTTTGTTTTTTTTTTTTGTTTGTTTTTCTTTCTCTTTTTTACAAAAGGTGTTTCTCAAGAGTGACCGGGTTGCAAGAATGGTTCACAGTGGAGGATGTTCTGCAAATGACTTTAGAGATGTTTTTAAGAAAAACATAGAAAAGAGGGTCCGAAGTTTGCCGGAAATTGATGGATTGAGCAAAGAGACAGTATTAAGTTCTTGGCTAGCCAAGTATGATGCCATATACAGGGGAGAAGAGGACTTCTGCAAACAGCCAAATAGAATGGCCTTAAGTGCTGTATCGGAGCTGATTCTGAGCAAGGAACAGCTTTATGAAATGTTTCAGCAGATTCTAGGGATCAAAAAATTGGAGCATCAGTTGATTTATAATGCCTGCCAAGTAAGTATTGGCGTCACTCGGTTCTGTTGTGTTCAAAATCTCTCACATCCAGCCCCTTTGTACCTGTGTCCCTACATGAAAATTACATGTATATGTTTGTTTATGTGTAGACACATTTACATACATTTGTGTATATGTATGTGTGTGCGTGTAAACATTTTTAAAAGAAATTTGCTGCCATAAATTGATAGATGATAGATATTGAGTTCAGGATGCCCTTGGCCATTCAGCATTGAGAACTCAGCATACTTCATTGCAAACAGCATCTATGAAGCTAATTTGCGCTTTTTTGCTCTGTATTTCTGTTAGGTAATGAAGAAGTTCTCTGTAAATCACTGAATCAAAAACAGTATATTCAGCAGTCATATTCAGATTTATAGGTGTAGTCTATTGCTAATCAGTAGTATAAATAGTATGTAGAAGTGTTTTACCTGGCCAGTCTTCATAGTGATGCAGCAACAAAATAAGCATTAGTTTGTGATGAAAAACCTGAAAAAATGCAAGACATTTTTTAAAGTCTCATGACTGACTGGAGCAGAAATTTGTAGTATTTATAGTTTTCAAACTGAACTCACACAGCTTTCTAATCCATTTTTTAAATAGTACACCATACTGCAGCTAAGCTGTGCTGTACGTATTACGCTGAAGGTCAGTTTATGACTATCCTGGTACAGGAACAAGTATGGAATTTGCCTCAGTTTTGTCCCAGTTTTTCTCCATTTGGCTTTTAATTAACATGCATGTGTACTGTGAAGCTAACTACTTAGACAAGCAAGTTGGTAACAAGGTCAAGAGGAGCTGAAATCTTAGGGAATTATCTTGCTTGTTTGAGTGGGGGGTTACATAATGGAACACACAAGCCTAGGATAGTTCAGTTTGGAAAAGACCTCATAAGGTCGTTCAGTCCAGTGTTCTGCTCAAAGCAGGATTAGCTGTGCATACAGACCAGGTTACACAAGGCTTTATCCATTCAAGCCTTAAAACTGCCAAGAAATCAAGACAGACTGTATGAAGTCTCAAGACAATCTGCTCCAATACTTGAAAACATGAAAAATTAACTTATTCCCCACAAGTAGATCACAGTTTACCTTCAGTGGGAGCTGTATGGCCTATTCCCTCTTCTGGTGTCTGATGAGTTCTTAAATCAGGCTTTATATGTCACTGTGAGTAGTCAGAATCTGCTGTTGATGTTCGCTGTGCTAGAGGAACATTAACATGACTGTAGATCCCCAAATACTAAAACAAAATAACTTGTTCCTTTAGTCTAGAAGTGGTTCTCATGATATGGACCTCTAGGTTCTTGTGTGTGTATAACTGAAGGCTTCTTGGGTTTGGTTCATAATTTCTAGGAATTTTGATGCATCAAAACTGATTGGCAAATATCAGCAGGGCTCTCCTGATCACCAGTTCTCCATCTGTTCTTGGTCTGTAACCGATGGAGAAATTGAAACATCACAGCAACTCATTTTTATCTTCTGCCATGGTTGAATTTTGAACGTGGGGTTATTTTCTTTTACATTTTATGAATAGTAAAATAAAAGAGAAATTATTGTGTGGTAGGTAGCAAGTGAGAGAGGCTGGTTGGCTCTTCTGATATGTGCAGAGGCTCAATGAGGTAAATAGAAGACTTTTCTGTTCTTTCTGATGTTGAGCTCTGAAGGTTATAAAAACTTCTTTGCAGGTCACTGAAGTACACGTTGTTTACTTGGAATTCATATGAATATTGGAGGATGAGAAGAAAGGGAGCAGTCATAGGAACATCTACATAATTAGGAACAATGAAGAGAGACAGGCTTCAAGCATATACCCTTTTTGCTTTGGGTTCTAGCTTACTGAAGTTTTCCTTTTCCGGAGTAAGCATGAGATTACTTTGCTAAATCAAGAACTTGCATTTCATGCTCCAACAGTGCAGAGTTGCTACCAAACATAAATTCTGTGTCTTTTTCTTGTGATTCAGTCCAACACACAGCACACCAAAGGTATGAGCAGAAATCTGTTGCAAAGAAAAATACAACAGTCATGGCTTTCCCAGGAAGTTTATTGCAGACAGCATCCAGTTCTTATAATGTAGTGCCTCTTGTCCTTTGGCAAAATCCTTTATTCCTCATTAGAGTTTTAATAAACTTTTTAGTTTAGACTAATCTATTCTATTCATAGTGTATTTGTAAGAGATGAAATGAGGTTAGACTCCTATTTCAGTTGACATGACAGTTTTCATTCTCCCCTAGAAGTACCTAGCTGTCTTTATATGTAAAAGCTCACTTCTATTTCCCTTAGCCGCTACTATTTAGAATACTGGAGTCTTGCGGATAATGATAATCAATAATGTCTGGGAGCAGTGAGATAAGTGAAAGTCCAAACAGATGTTAAAATTGTATTTTTGATAGAGGTTTTGATGAGTTGGCTTCTAGCCTGTGCTTCTAGCAGAGAGTCAGATCTTTATGTGAAACACTGAATATTTTGCAGCTCTGAGAAGCACCTGCCCTTAACAGCAAATCTGTGCAGTTATAATTTGTGCAGAAAACTCTGTCTTTCTCTTTCCCCTCTTTTAATTCCTTCCAGCCTTTTGGAAATTCCAGTCTGAAAAATGTCTCACAGTGTCGATGATAAGAGTATATTATCCTGCAGCTACAGGGCTGGTAAGCAAACGAGGATGCTATTTGTAACAGTAGGTGGTATCATCTGCCAACCTCCTTCTTGTGACTTCTGCACTATGAAACTTTTTACTGTTTCTCAGCAACCTTTGCCTTCCAGCCTGTACTGAATGGAGCATTTGCCTTAACTCTTAAACTGTTGGGCATCCTGCAGTAGGTCATCAGAAGATGATGCTTGGACAGGGGTTGTTGCAGGTCCACACAGGTTGTAGGTCTCCATCTTTGAGAGCAATGAGAAACAGTGTTTGTGCAATCAACACAATAACTTAATTGGCAATAAAGTAGATAATAATAGACCAGCTCTCAGGCATTGCCAGACAGTGTGCACAACTGTGAGAATCTTATGAATTTTTCCACAAAGACTTGCTTTTTGTCACAGTCTTTTGATGTATACTGAATGCCATTAAAGCTTTCTTCTACATCCCCATTTTCAACTTATGAACTTAGAGCAAGACTAGAACTGCTGCTGAGCATCTACATCTCTTTGTGATGAAAAGACTCAATTTGGAAGTGCTAACACTTTCACCTGATTATTATTTACATTGTGTTGCCTTAATCTGTGTTTCATGATAAAGAGAAGATTGTCAGTTAGTTTGGACTTAATGATCTCCTTGACTTGCTTTTGAGAAGCTTGGCCGCAGTGTGTTGTTCTGGTTTCTTTGATTTACAGAGATCAAACATGATGAACTCCTTTTTTGTGTTTTTTTAATTATTCACTGATGTAGGGGATAACTTTGCAGAAAGTCAAACTGAAAGTCAAAATCCAGCTGCTTTGCAGTCATGCACTATTACTGCATCACTTCACCAATATTAGAGTTTGTTTCTTTATCACGTAAACCATAGCTCCACAAAAAGGTCATTTTATTTTGACACTGCCTTCATAGCATTCACTTTTTTGGTCTGTTCTAAAACCCCTTACCTTAGGGGGACGGTAGCAAAGAATAATTTTAAGTCACATTTTCTTTTCTGACAGGTAATAAATAATTTTGAGAACACATCTGTTGAGTCTTCTACTGTTAGTGTTTTGGGAATCAGCCACAAATTAGATGGTACTTTGCTTCAAGTCATGTTTATCTATATTAAAGTCCTGAATTGCTTCTGGTTCATATCCTCGATTATCTGTAGCTTTTATGAGAAGTATCTCTTTGTGCAAGTGTCTAATGTTGATAACTATGGACTATATTGTGTCTTCAGTAAGTTTTACAGTTTTAATTTTAAGAAAATTTCTATCAAGTATTTACTCTGAACCTAAGGCTGCCCTTGCTGCTCAATACAGTTGAGTTTTAAGATTATTTCGCCTAGCAGTTTATTAACGCCCGATTAGTCATACAGTTTTGGTTAGGTCAAATTATGGGCAGTTTAACTTCATGATGGCATTCTTGACTTTCTTGAATGTTTGCAGTTCTTTTCCTTGGCTCAGTAAGATATGGCAAAGTAATGCAGTTGCGTCATGAATTATCAAAAGAAAATTCACATGTTTTTCTTAGAAAATCTTATACCCCATATAAACCGTGGGGACAAATGCAACTAGATCAAACATTGAGAACGATAGCTTTCTACAGAAAATTTTGGTGTTAACTTCAAAATGTTTTTTGTGAAGTAATGAAACCAGTGTTAAGATTCCTTTAGGAAGGAATATCAAAACTGAAAGAGATTATTTTTTTTCCCTGTCTCAGCTTAAAAATTGTTTAGACTGTATATTGTAGAGCATGTGTTGCTATGCGTCTGGGTATTTTTAGTCACAAAAAAAGATGTGGGCTATGCATCCAGATACTATAATGTGACCAAGGGTTCAGCTGAGACATTTTTATCTTTCAGATGATCAGTAATGACTGCCACTACTTATTTCATGATAAATTTTATCTGGTAGAATACAGTAAACTCTGAAAAATGCTGAGGAGGTTCATTGCTGTGATTTCAAGGAAGCATCAGGTGCTGGATGAATTGTCATCATTGCAATCTTGCAAGTCCCTGTAGGATGAAAATGTGCTTTTCCCTTCTTAATCTATCCTTATTCCACAGTTTCAAAACATTAAATGTGACATGATAAATGTGAGCTTGCAAAGTTTCCACACAGAAAAATGATGCAGTAATGATGTGCTGCCTTTCAGAATGGGTCAGTATTTTAAAACTGTTGTTTTTGATAGCAGAAACATTGAAATGTTCACACTTCAGGCTCTTTCACATGTCAACTCTATTGGTTTTGAGTACCTGTAAGTACAAGAATAAATCTTATCCCATGCCCTCTCCTTTACAAAAATATCTGCTTTCTGATTGATTTTCCTTTTTCTTCAAGGGAAAAAAAACGATGTGCAGCTACCTGTGCTTAAGTGAGCTTAAAGTATTTCAAACAAAATATTTAAATGGAGAAATAGATTGGCTTTTCTCACAGGATTTTAGATTTGGTCTCTTCAGGAGGCATCACTCGATTATATGCGTGTAGTAGTTTTATAAGATTTCAGCAGTTTCTGCTTTAATGTTCTTGCTGAGCTGATTCATGTTACTTTTACCTCAATCTGAGAGACTGCTGGATGTCTTTCTCAAGACAGAAAAGATTTGGTGCTTCAGAAATGAGAGCTGCAACGTCAAGTAGTCCTCCTAAGATCTGATCTGAATTTGTCAGAAATCTAAAACTTTGCTGAACAGCACGTCAGACAGGTTTGGATTTTCAGCTTAAGAAAGTGAGTTCTGGTGAGAAAGAAAATCTTGGAGCCTCCAAATTGCTCAGATTTATTTCTCATAAACAACAGTATTTTTTCCATGGTAGCAGAATTTACTTTGAAAGAAAGTGCCTGGTTGTCCCAAAAGGTTGATTTGTTCTCATTTATTCAAATGGTAGAAGAATGATGGAAAGAATATCAAAGCATCCTCAGAAAAGTAATTTACTATTTAGCATGTTTAAATATCTGACTATGAATAACATTTAAAAGCCCTGCAGTTACATAATGGAGAACTGCTTTGAAATGTTTTTCTGTGTGCATGAAGGAACACTGAGAAAATGCTAGAGAAAATAGTATGTTGGCATTTTCAGTACTTGAGTTATTGCAATGTTTTTGTTATATTCAGAAAGTGAGTATAATTGGCTTTGATTTGTGTTAAAAAGGAAAATCTGACTGGAACATCAGAAAACTGAGAAAACATTCACTTATAATCACTCTTAAGACACCATGGATTTTTCTGTCATAGAGCTGAATATCAGCTTCTGCGGCTTTTGTTTTTGCTTTGCATTTGTGTGTATGAGTTGGGCAAATACAGTCTCTACTACCATGAATGACCACCAGCAGTCACAGACTAGTACATTCACATTTTCTACTAGATTTTCTTCTAGGCCTGGTCTCCTGTGTACCACCTTCCTTGTCACAAGGGGCGAGCCAGACTTTACTGAGAATCCACAGGCAGTTGCAGAGAGAAGTGAGAGTACTCTTCTACCCAGCTCTGTCTTGTACGTACTCTGTAGTTTGAAGTCAGTAGTATTGGGATTTTGGCTGCAGATCTTTGTTTTCTGAACATCTTTGGCATTCATTGAGCACAGGAAAGCATCAGCAGAACATAGAAAGATTAGGAAGTTTGGGTTGGCTTTGTAAATCAGATTTGTTTAAGCTTGTTCTAATTTTACCTACCTCTATGTTTCTTCCCCTAAAATACTCCTTCATAGTCTTAAAGAAGTAATTAATGCTCTTTTGACATTCTCCTGAGTTCTAGATTGAGAAAGTTAAGATGCCTCAACACTGGAAGCCAAATATATCCAGCATCTAACCTGCACTTTTAGTAACATCATCACTGCATTCGACTCATCATATTTCCAGTTGAGGAAATAGCTCCTCTGGCTTCATATTAAAAAATAAAAATAAAGCTCCTCTCCCAAAGAAGAGTTGTTTTATATTTTAAAATATAATTTAATTTGTGTTTTAAAGGAGGGAGTCCTTGTCTTCAGGTAAATAAATATCAGACAAATACAGTTGTTATATGTACTATCCAGGCTGATTACTGAATTCATTAACACATCTAGCTTACGTGCGCATTTGAATGAATACTTTTAATCAGTCTGAACAAGTTAACGACCTTTTGAGTGAATTTGTCACTTGTTCTGCTAAAGCATGGTAGAATTCTGTATTCCATTTTTTATAAATTCAAAGTAAAGTAGTTTTGCTTAAAATGGTCACTTCCAACACAAGGATCCATTTGGTAAGTTAGGCTTCATCCTCTGCAGAGTTTTTAAACATGTCTTCAGCAGTCAATGTGAAGCCAGCAGAAGCATCTGAAAAGCCACAGGGACAGAACAAGCCTATTTCTCTCACTCACATTCTTGTACAGAATGTCCTGTTCTGCAGCTTAAGTTCCTTTTTTCCTCTTTCTGAAAATTCTGAGAGAGATCCTTTGTAACTCTTCCTTCTTGACAGTAATATGCCACTTTCTTTACAGCTGGCTGCCCAGTTAAGGTTCCTGCACCCCACTCACTTCCAAAGGGAAACGTGGAGGTAAACTTGGAAATGAAACAGCTGACATAGAGGGGATACATATTTCAAACAGAAACATCAAAGCACAGACGTAACAGAGGGTAGACTGTCCCATGCGAGAGTAATTGTGTATGAAAAATGGCTGAGAGATCTGCAGCTCTGTTTGGATATCCCATCTCTAGTTTTCTATTGTCTAGGAAGGTGCTTTTGTGCTTTTTCTGAAAATGAGAGAACTCTTGGGTCATCTTTCCAGCTGTTCTCTGCTGATGCTGTCCCAATATGTTAGTAGTCCTTCCACAGAGTCCGCCTCACACACAGCTTCATCCCAAATGAGGATTGACTCAACAGAGGAGCCAAGTTGCAGGGACATGCTGTCATTTATTCCCATATCACTACAAGACTCAAAGACAGATTGTATCATACAGATTAAGTTTGGTGTTAGTGCCAAGGCTGTCTGCTTTTTGATCAGATATTCATCATTTCAAACTTCAGATGTGTTTAAAAGACAGTGCCTGTTTCTCTTTATAGAGGTCTTTTGTGGTAGATTGACCACATTTTAGGGTTTTTTTCTGTGGTCATGAAAAATTATCAATTATGACTCAAATATGGTAGCTATAAACTGGAAAAATCTCGATCAAATGTTAAGACTGGTTAGATAGGAGAAATCTTGACTTCTGACTACTGTTAAAAGCTGAAGATTATGCAAAGCTGAAAAACTCTGGGGCTATAAGAGAAGAAATAACCCTTTGCAAAGGAAGTAAGGAAAGAGTCATTACTAGCCAAGCTTCCTTTGGCCACTGAACAAACTGCTTTCATAACTAGTTATACAATACCAAGCATTCTAGTGTGGGAACACTAGGACTACCTGTAAATGAGGGAATAAAATACTGATCCATGGCTGAGAGCCTGCAAAGGTATGCACAATTTTCAGGAGCAGCTTTGTTTTATTTCTGATATAAAATCATGCTCCTGTTATAAAACTATGTCTGTCTGACACAGTCTTCTCTTCAGACTATGTCTTCCCTCAGGGAGACTGGAAACAAAGTAAGATCTTACCTGAAACATCTCTCACTACTTAGGAATGCTTCTTTGTCTGACATTCTAATTTACTGTATTGTAGCAACTGTTATTCTTTACAGATGGTTAGCAGGCTTTCTGTAATGAGTGTTTTCTCACCATTTTAATGGTAGCAGTTCCCTCCTGTTCCATTGTTTCTGGGAAGGTGGAATCTGGAAGCTCATGACTTCTGGCAGCAGGAGAAAATTTTCATGTCTCACTGCAATTATTAATCCAGAAAATCTGTTCAGATTTCTGGCAGTGGAGGAGGATCATAGAACCATAGAATCATAGAATCACCAAGGTTGGAAAAGACCTAAAAGATCATCCAGTCCAACCGTTCACCTATTACCGATAGCTCCCATTAAACCATGTCCCTCAACACAACATCCAGTCTTTCCTTGAACACCCCCATGGTCAGTGCCTCCACCACCTCCCAGGGCAGTCCATTCCAGTGCCTGACCACCCTTTCTGAGAAGTAATACTTCCTAATGTCCAGCTTGAATCTCCCCTGCCGTAGTTTAAAACCATTCCCTCTGGTGCTACCACTAATGAGGATGAGTGAGTCCTGCTACGGGAAGAATGCCTTCTGGACACATTAGGCTTGGCAATTGGATTAGCACAAAGAGGAAACAAAAAATGTTCATGTCTGTTGACTCCACCTTGTCCAGGGCAAATTAATCCATCTCCTGGGTAGAAACTTCTATTTGCTTCTCACATAGGTGTAAGATGTCACAGAGACTGCTAAGGCCAATGCTACTGCCCCTGACTGCTCATCTGTGGGAATACCAATAACGTGACTTTGAAGAGCTTAAAAATTGCCACAAAACTGAGAGCAAAGGTCATAGAATCGTCTAGGTTGGAAAAAGCCTTTGGGATTACCAAGTCCAACCATAAGCCTGACCTGTGGAGTGCTATTGCTAAATGGTATCCCTTAAGGGTTAACTAGTGAAGCTTTGACTTCCTGGGTTGCAGCACCTTGTTTTAAGGGCTGCTAAGAAGTGATGGAATTAAACTGACAAGAAGGCACAGACATGTTTGTGGGCAGAATTACTAACGTAACGGGGGATATTAAACAAGATTTGTCAGGAGTTAGGGAGCTAATTTCCGGATTAAATGAAGAAAAATTGCCTGTGGAGGAGATATTTATGACAGAAGGCTTCAGGGGAGACTCTAACGTTCCTTCTCAGAAAGGAGAGTGCTCATAAATGTGGTTGCACTAGCACAAAGTATTTGTACGACAAAAAGGAAATCCATTCCTTGGAGAAAGATCAGAAGAGAAAGTAATATTGGTGATGTTGTGATGAGGGTCACTTGCAGACCAACTGACCAGGAAAGTGAAGTAAGTCATCCACAAAGAAGTCTCCCAATGGAAGGCCATGATCTACACAGTCCGGTGGCATTGTGCAAGCAATCAAGAGAGTTTCTAGACTATGTTGGTGGCACTTTCTCAATATGAATGCAAAAGGATCATTTGGAATTAGTATTCAATGACTAGCTGCTCACAGAGAAGAGATGGAGGTAAATGTGACCACAAGGTAGCCTGCAGAAATCACCAGTTGACAGAGTTCTAGAGTTGGGGGAAGGCTGAAAAGGTACACTGTAATCTTTTTTGGTAAAAGGATTGCTATGCTGAGACTCTAGAGAAGCTTCATTGTAGAGAAGCAGAGAGCCCAGGAGTTGGCAGGTGTCTAATGAAAACATACTGAGTTCAGGAACAAACCATCTTGTACCGAATTGTTGAGAATTACAGCATCACTTCAGTCTGTGAAGGCCTAGAGGGACTTTTCAGCACAATCTTATGCAATTCATTTTCATGTAAAGGTAACATTATTAGTTTATGTGGATACCAGGAGGAAGTCATATCTGTCTATTCTGAGTGACATCTTTCATTAAATTATTGAGTACGAGATTATGTGAATAAGGAGAAGATGGTAATACACATTTGCTTTACTTGGGTAGAGCTTTTGACACAATTCACCAACCACATTCATACTTTCATATTGAGGAAGTATATCCTCAGCAAGCTGATTACTAAATGTCTTGAAATTTAAATGCTGAAAGAGTGACAGTCAGTGGTCTGAAAGCCCGGATAGTAGCTGGGAGCTCAGTACTCCACTGTTCAGTATTGTTTAGTATTTTTAGCTTGTACAGCATAGATGATATAGGAAGTTGCTTTACCATAGAGAATCCTGGTGTAGTGAGTAGTTCTTAGTGTGAAGGATGATAGAAAAATGAAAAAAAAGAAAGAAAGATTAATGCAGTCCACATAATTCCAAACTTTGGGAAATGAGTAGAGCAGACTGTTGGTGAAGATCTGACTGTGATCATCCTAGCAACTTTTCAACCTATTTACTAAGAGATTTGATGGAAGAAGAGGACTCGGCTAAGTTTCATAGAGTGTTGTGAAAACAGGATGCTTGGACAAAGGTGAAGACTGCAGTTTTCTATCAGGGAAAGACAGTGCAATAATTGTCTTAAATCTTATTTTTCTTAAATTATTACCTGTACACATTAATACAAATGCAGACTTTCAACTGCACAGAAAAAAAAAGTAAGAACTGGTGCGTTTTTTTCTGTGGCTGAGCATTTTTTTCCCTCATGATGCATTCTGAAAACAATATCATATACCGTCTTTTGAAAATCTGTGAGTAACTGGTGCACTAATTGTTAATTGTCAGCCTGAATTTTAAGTTTTCTATCTAGTTCAGTCAGTCACACATCATTATTTAGGAAGAAAGTTTGACGTGGTATTCAAGGTGCTTTTACTTACTTAATGGGATGCTCATTAACTGTTATTTCCCTAATTACATCTCTTCCTTTTGTTTTCAACATTCGAAAGAAAAATTATTCAGTGATTGATAAGGAAAGAAAACATTCTGCGTGATGCTTTTAGAGAGTGAGGAAAGTAATGAAAGGATAGAGGGTTTCCTTCTGCAGCAAGTTTATTTATTTATTTGTTTTAAATCAGTAAAGTGCAATCAAATTATGGTATTTGTCAGGTTTACTGAGATAACACAAGATCTGGGTACCTTTAGAAAAATATAGAACTCAGTAAACTCATTTAGTATTCTAGGACATAAAGGACTAACATGGTTTGCATGCTAATTTGGGGGTTGTCTTGGATATGGTTATCTCTGAACGGATAGTAGGAGAGGAGGAGGGTGAAGGCTTTCTCTTCAGAGCATCAGGATGTGAGTCATAGCTCTTTTAAGCCCATCATTACCTCCCCACCATGGTTGTGGGAGGGTATTCCCTAGCCAGAAACTGAAAGCAACTTTTATAGGAGACACCGGATATCTATTTCAGTAGGGTCTGGGGGAAGGTGAGAGGGTGGAATAAGAACACCCATTTCTTTTATCACCTTCTTACTCAACATAGATTAATGGTGCAGATAGGACCTCCATGGTACTTATGGTTGGCAAGTAACATAACTGCTTAAGTGATTATAATAACACCCTGGAAACTTTTCTGTATTTTCATTGTTTACTTTAGAATTTAAAAATGCTTTATTTGGATGGTAAAATAGGTACAATAAATAACGCTGAAGCTTTTTCATTTAACTGTGAGACATAATACTTAGCGTGATTAGATCTGCAAATAGTAAGAACCTACCATTATTCTCTTGCATTTTTCCCTCTCGGGACAGCACACTTTCCTCTCTTTTTCAACCCATTGAAAAGAGGTGGTTAAATATTGTAGTCTCAACCACTAACTTGGGTTTTGGTTTTTTTTCTGTGATCAGTGGGACTCAATGACCTTAATGATCTTTTCCAACACTAATGATCATCTCAGATGCCAAGAGAACAAAAGGCTGAAAGTTCCATTGCTTGTAGTAGCACTTCTGAGCAGTGCTAACATTTTTCTTCTGTAGTCTGTCAGTGATCCACTGTTCTGAATCCTAATACATGTCTAATCATTGTAATGTGGCTTCTGTTGTTTGTTAATAGTAAATGTTGGGCTAAAAACACTGCTCTTCAGCAACCGGTGGGCTGAATCAGCAGCAGGTCATGGCACTTGATTTTGAATGGAAAGTTCTGTAGTCAGTATCCGAGGACTGATGGTAGGTAGTGTTTTTAGGAAGCAGTACTGATAATTTAGGAGTTTGGGGGGATGTTTCCTTATGAACTGTTCTTTAGAGGCTGAGTTTAATTTCTATCTGTTTCGACCTGTGTAGGAGGAGTGTTGCGTCTTTATAAAACATATTCATGAATGACCAGTAGAAGACAATGTAAGGGAAATCTCCAAGTTTACAGATGACACTAAACTGTTTTGGTACTCTAATTTTGCTGTATTTGCAAAAAACTTCAGTAGCATCTCAGAAAACTGCATGGACAAAAGCATGGCAGATAAGCCCTAGCTAAACAGGAAAAATAAGCTGTCATAGAGTGGTTTGGGTTGGAAGGGAACTTTAAGGATCATGTAGACCAACCTCCATGTCATGTTAGCAGCAACTCTCCCTAGATCACACTACGCAAAGCTCCACCCAACCTGACTATGAATACTCCTCATAGGTGGGGAACTAGCATAGGATGCTGAACTGAGAATGAGAAGGTCTTTATGCAGCAATAGGTAAAATTCCCCAAAAATGCTGCTTGTGACTATAGAGTGTTGAGAATGAGACACTGTTTCATTACTTGAATTTGTAGAGCAAGTCAGAAGAGCATCAGAATAAAGGCATTTATGGACAAACTTGTGAGTGTGTCAGAACTGATAAGCAATGAAAAACAATTTAAATAGTGCACAAAATAAAATCCTGTTGGTTTTTTGCTGATTGTTTTTTTTTTTTTTAATGTTTGATATTCCCTTTTAAATTTTATTTTTATTGGGTCTTTCCCTTTCATATTCTTCTGGTAGTAATGTCCAGGTAATATAACTATTCCAAAGCTACACAAAGACTCACTAGAACTTACAGAGATCTGTTATCATGAAAATGCAATCCAAGTCATACTAGCTAAAGTCATGTAATTGTCTAAAGACCTGCTCTCCGATTTTCCTTTCCTTTATCCCTAAATTAATGTTTAAAATATTTGTATCTAGGCCAGTATGTATTTTTCACTGTATAATTAACACTATTTGTGCTTAAGTCTCTGTGATCCAAATAATACTTCACCTTTTATCTTTGTGGTAAACTGGGAGAAAAACTAGTATCAAACTCAGTATTGAGACCAACAGAGTTGTTGCATGAGGGCTGAAGTATGAGAGCTTAGCAGACTTCTTCAGATGGTACAAACTATATCCCTAAGTGAAAAGATATTTTGCGTGCATTATTGTATTTTTTTGGTTTATTTACAAACTGTATATCAAGATATGTTTGAGAAGGAGATCTGTCCAATCTTGGAATTTCAGTTAACAGAACACTGATTTTAATTTCAGTCTTATGATTTTGTTTTGGCAGTCAGTACACAGCACTGATGAAAGTGCATGGAGGAGAAGTATAAAGCATGTAAATTAAACTTAAAACACTTTAAAAACTATTTGCTTTACTTATTACGATTGGCTTAAACACTGTGTGTATGATGTTCTGCTTCTATTTGCAGTTTCATTGAAGGTTCTTCTAGGGCTCTGGGTGTTGGTAATCCCTGAATTAGCTAACATCTCTATTGTAAGAGACCACTTTTCGGTCTTTGCTGAGACTCCCAAAATGGATTCACTCTTCACATTAGCTCTGCTTATGTTTTCAAAGATTCAGTGTATGGAAATGCCATATCAAAGTCTCAGCTTTGATTATGGTGCAGACTTCTAAATTATACATTTAATGGCTGATCTTAAAAATAAATAAATAAATAAAATAAGTAAATGAATAAATAAATAAATATTTTTGAATTAAGTTGTTTCTAAGTTTGAAAAAAAAATATTTTAAAATTCTTTTGGATTAATGCATATAATCTTCATGTTTTGTTTTCAGTTTAGTATTTTTATGAAAACTGGTTTTTAAAATCAATTTATAATCATTATAATTAATCATCACAATCAGTATAAATGATACCTTCTGGCACCTTAATCAATCATACATGCAAAATTCAACTTTGAAGCAACATAACCAGGTCACAAAATTTATTTTGCTTTATTTTATTTTCCCATCTGAAACCACTGCATTTGGCTGTTCACTGGCCATGCCCTTTATCCGCATTACTAATCATTAGTGATACTGACTACAGGGAAGTGTGTAACTTCCTTGTTCCATTTATCTGTACCCTTTCCAGCCTATGTTCATTATTTTATTTTATTGTGACACTGTTCTTTCTCTTCATCACCTCAAAAAAAAATGAGAAAAATGATATCACTCAGTAGGAATTTGTATTAAGTCCAACTGAAAGATGTTGGAGCTCTTTGAGGGTACTGTACTGCAGGAAAAGTGAGTGACCAGCTTGGCCTGGATCAATAGTCTGGCAGGGAATCTCGTGGAGGCCTTTTAAGCAGAATTTTTGAGGAAAGGGCATGAGGTCTGATGGTGGAAGATGAGGAGTTGTTAGGGTACTCTGTAAGAGCTTTAGACTTGTAAGCTTTTCCCAGTACTGTTGCTGCAGATAGAGAGAAAGCAGAAAAGCTTTTAATGGTTTCTGAGTCTTTTGATTTGGAATTAGCTGAAAATGAGTATACTAGTATTCCACAAGAGAGAAAGTGTTTCAAGTAGGTGTTATTTTCCTTTTATTTTAACAGTTAACAGATTTTATCTCTCTACCATTCTTCACTGACTGCTTCACATTGATGATGTGCATCTCTGAGTTTATTTGTCACATCTAGCAATTTGTTGTTTGTGGGTGTTGAGAAAGGATCAAGCTGTGAAGAGGAGAGACAGAAGATCAGGGAACAGATTCATTTTTCTTTTGCAGGGTTCTGTGGGAAATCTGCAGGACTTTCTCATGGCACAGGCAGGATCAGCCACCAGCCATTTGTATGACATATTGTAGAGAGGTGGCAGGGTGCAGAGAACATGTGAGTTTTTAAATACCCAGTTAAACAGCATAGTCTTCATCTGAAATGGAAGATTGGCAACGTTATTTTCTTTCCCTTCGTAGCTGTCTTTCTCCCTGTGAAACAGGAGGCTACACGGTTGTGAAAAAGTCCAGCAGAAGCCATTGAGAAAGCTTCACACATCCTGCCCTTTAATCCAATTGGGAAATTTTCTCTCTATAGGAAGTGCAAAGAATTACTTGCGTCATGATTTTGTTTTTTACAGGTTAAGTGCTGTTAAACTCATGCCTGAATGTGTTTGCTGTTATGAGGTGGGGCGGCACTGTGTTTTCTGCCTCACTTTGAAGTTGTTGATCCTTCTTTTGCATATTTTGCTGCTAATCTTGTTTCAAAAACCTGGTGGACTTCAGGAATCTCTACAGGTTTTTGTGTTCAGCGCACAGCAGCACCTTAACGTGGCAGAGCATTACAGGGACACAGTGCATTCTGAGCCTGTTCCCGTAAAACCTCTTGGCACACGTAATTATAAGGATGTGAACAAAACCAGGTCTCTGGGGCGACAGATCTGTCTGAAACAAAACTCCTCCTTTCAGGGCTAGAGATAAAAACACCGAGGAGAGCAGTCTGAAAAGCACAAGGATTTACATGCGCTGCACCTGCTGCTTGCTCATGCAATTCGCAACAGAAATTCAGCACTAAGACTCTCCTGGCCTTCCCTTGCTCTTCCAGCCATGCTGTTGGATGCCATTAGTTACTTATAGAAATCAATGTTTTTCCATCATAATGTAATCACAACACTTAATCCAGATCCTCTGTTCCATTTGTTGCGTGTTGATGGTTGCAGCCTGCACTGGCTCACAGCAGTCAGTAGGGAGCCTGCAGGCTGCCGCCTGGAGACTGCCACAAATCACCAATCAGCTCCGTGAGGCACTACACCACTGTGTGCAAAATGATGCTCTCAACAGAAAAAAATGACTGTTGCAGACCTCACAGAGCAGAGCTGAGGTCTTTGGGCTCTACGTTGCAGAAATACGAGCAAGTCCTACTGACGTACTGTCAGTTTAGTCAGTAAACATAGATAAACTTGTATTGCTTTGTGCATGTAAATGCAATTTCATGTTGATGTTACTGCAGATTAGAAAGCTGCAGGAAGCTAACTGAGCTTTAATGAAATAGTCACTTGGAGCAGCTACGTATTGGTCTGAGTACTTAGGAGCACATGGAACAGTAATTCCCAGAAGGTCAGCAGTCATCTTCACTCAGATGGTTCTCTCTTGGGTAAAGGATATCTGTCTCTCCTTACAAGAAGGGTAAGGCCCTTGTCTTGGGATGAGATTTAGTGTAGCACCTCCTGGCAGTGTTGTTACCCCTTTTGCTTTGGGTTATTTTTTGCATTTTTTTCTAGTGTACCACTCTTCTTTTTCATCAAAATACACAGATTTATTAAAGCCTTTTAAGTAAAACACACACACAAATCATCTACATGGAAATCTCAAAGTATGCCATCTCTTCCAACCTGTTAAGATATGTAAATATTAGCTCATTCAGATATGTTTCTGTTCTGTGCTGTCTAGACACACCAGTTAAACTACTGTTTGTTGGGCAAGATATGCTGTTGATCCGAATAGTGATTTGTAACACTAATGAACTTGCAGTCTTCTTTAAATAAGCAAATAATCTGAGGAGCATAGACCCCATGCATATTCAAGAGACACAGCACAGCCTGGTTATGAGCCTGGCTGCTGGATCTGATTTATTCTCTGGCAGCAGCTGCTTGCAGCGCAACTGCTACAGACTTTCTTCCTCAGATGTTCACAATGTGGCTAGAGTTGGGATGCTGCTGAATTCCAGATCCTTGCTTGAAAACAAGATGGTGCTAGAGCTCTTTGACAAGATGGTCACTATTTTCCTTATTGAGGATAAAGCTGAGTGTTCTCTTTCCTGGTCTCCTGTTCAGAAGCAATGGAGTCATTTTTGTTGAAGTTATTAAGCAGAAATTCAGAGTGGAAAACATCAGTCTGTCACTTCTTAGAAGCTGACACTGCTAAAAGCAATTGAAAATATCCTCTAATAAGAACTGCTGGGGAACTTGTATATTGATGAATGTTACCACCCCATCTCTGATAATAAAAAAGTTTGTCATTGAAATGATTGCCCTTTTCAGAGTGAGAAAGTAGGAGAAAAACATAAAGGGGACTTCAAGCATTAAGGAATAAAAATATTTTAAAGTGAATAGCTTGATGTCTGATTGGCAGGTTTATTTTAGAAAGCTATTTTTATATAACACCATTGGGAAAAATAAGCCAGATGATGAGCTATCATTTTATTTTTTAATAAAAAGTAGCTTATTATCCATGCAAGCATTGTCACTTATAACTACAAAATTGTCTGAGGAAACTTTTAAGATCCCAAAAATCTCTGCAGAGGGGAAAGGCACAAATGACACATCTGTCTTATTCATACTTATGCTCAATTAGGAATTTTCCTATTGAATTAAATAGTCCTCCAAATGTGACTCAGTCTCTGCCTTTAAGTTTAAGTGGCCAGATATATGGCAGTATAGGAAAATGTTGGTTTGCCCAGTCAGGACTTCAAACACATTACACTGAAAACTAGTCTCTTATGTCTGTAGACTGCTGTAGTGAAGTTCCCTGCTGCTAAAGTAGTGATTAATTGGGTAAGTGAAGTAGAAGCAACATGAAGAGTATCTCCATTGTCAATGTAATTGATAAATAGCTATGGTGAACAGTTACTAGTATTGTAGAAAGCTGAGGTGTTTTTATTAAATAGAGTTTAAAAATTCTTTCAAAATATTCTCCAAGACGGTAAATTTTTTTTGCTCTTTTGGCATCTATGCCTTCCTAAGTCTTCAGCATCATAGCTGATCTATCTAGGCAGTGGATAATTCCATTCAAACTAGTTATGACAAATAGCTTAGAAAGCAGGTAATTCTAATATGATGACCATACAAAATGACCAGAGGTCAGTTGAATTTAATTACTTTTTTGTTTGTTTGTTTAATTACCTTCAGGAAAGGCAAGAAGCATTATTTGATATCACATGCATGCAGCTTGTTCTTGGTTTTTTTACACTTATACTTGAATTTTAAGAGTTTACTAGCTAGTGACTTCTTGAAGAAAATAATAAAGTTGTGATAATGAGAATTGCTCTTTTTTATAATTGCTGTTTCATTCACAGTGTGAGAACTACTAAGGTGGTTGTCATAACTATGTACTGTACAATGTTTTGGGTTTGGGTTTGATCACAAATGAGGTATTTATAGAAATTTTAGGATAAAACAAGTAAAATAATCTTGCCTGGGGTGTGAAAAAATGGCGCTGTTTTTCTCCTTGTCAATTCATTTTACATACTGCAAAAATACTAATGTTGACAATTTCATTTATTAGGGCAAGTGTGAATGGCCTGCTACTCATTCTTATTTGGTTCTTTCTATAAGTAAGGCAGTGTTCTTCAGTTTTTCAGCTCTCCAGCTTCTTTCCATTCCTTGCAAAATGTCATTATGCACATAAATGAACAAAAAATTATTCAACGGTATAAACATTTCAGCAAGACTGAATTTTAAAAACAAGTAAGGGTCTTGTGAGATGCCAGATTGCTCAGATGACAGATTGCACTTTGTTGCTTCCATTTTAGCAGTGGAAAACATTTTATTGTATTGCTAAATGGATCTAGGTCATCATTCTACATAATGCTGCAAGGAACCTGTAGGTGATTGTGTACTTTTGATTACTCAAATGTAATCAAATTTATAATTTAATTTTTGAAAGAAGTACTTATTTTTCAGCAAGGCCTTGGTTCAGTGAGATCTACTGAATTTAGCAGAGGAGAGTTGCAAAGAGAATGGTATTATGTATTTGTCCTGCTGCACTGAACAGTGGTCTTATTTTAAAAAGCTTAGTTTAATGGAATGAATCATTTAGGAAATTCATTATGAGTTCGTTAGGTGAAGATCTTATTTAATAAGAGAACCAGTTTTGGCCAGTTTCCTTCACTAATCAATTTAAGATTGTTTTTCAGTGAACAGCAAGTGACATCCTTAGATCTCAGATGCATAACAAATGTGCTGGGATGCATCAGCACTGGCATGGTGCCTGCAGTTTGCCCTAGAAGGAGAAAAACCCTGTTACGGATCTGGCTTTGTCTATGGTGGGCACGTGTTCTGTAAGAGGGCAAGTTGTGCCTTGCATTTTGCAGATGCTTCTGCCCCTCAGCCAGCTCAGCTGTGCAGGCCCATCCATTATGGTGAAGCCACACTTCACCAACACTTAGCAGTTAAACTGGTGAAAAATGACTTGGGAAGCTCTTTTCTGTTGATACCAGAGATTTTGCTGTGGGGAAGAGACGTGTCCTTCCGCTCTACATTCCTGACTTACGCCAGAGATTTAGTCATGACTATTTCCTCCATCTGACAAAATTGGAAGCTCAAAAACTGGCTATGCCTTGATCTGGGCAGTTGGCCAATACTAGTACAGAAGAGTTCTGTGAATGAAATCATATATTTAGAAGGTATAGCTGCACAGTTTTCTTTCCCTACACCTGATCCCAGAGGATGTCATGGCAGCAAAGAGCGATTTTCCTTCCAAACATTTTCTGAGCTGTTCTATCAGTCCAGTTTTCTGCTTCATGAAGAAATGTTGTCAACTGCTGTTTTCACAAGGAAAGCTCCTTCTTTTCAGCTTAAGTATATAAAAGTCAAGGGAATACTAGCTACCCCTCAGAGTCTGCGACTGCTGTGGATGGTGGGTGGTTATTACATTTCCTTCACCTTGGTAAGACTTGAAGCCGTATATTTGCTTAGTGTTTCCCTAATATTAAGACACAAAATATGCAAATAATTTGTTTTGTTTTTAACTACACTGATTGCTATAAAGTTTATGTTTCCTGCAGTTAACATCATTTATTTTTGTTCTCTATCCAAGCTGGATAATGCAGATGAACAAGCAGCCCAGATCAGACGTGAACTAGATGGACGTCTGCAACTGGCTGAACAAATGGCAAGGGTAAGCGGCTGCTTTCAACATACCTTCATGAGAGTGAGCTGATACATAGTTGGTGTTTCCAATTTCTCATTCTGAAGCTGACCAGAAGGTCATCTGACAGTATAACAGTCTGGCAGATGCATTTCTCCCTGCTGTGCAGAATATATGTCAGCAGGGTTAGGGAGAAAGCAAAACTTGTTTTCCAAAGTTGTATACCGTGTAATCCTACCATTCCTTCATCAGCAAGTCCAGTGGTGACAGAAAGGGTATATTATCTGCACTTTAGGGAGTGTGTATTTTGGAACTGAACTAGACTATATTTTATATACAAGATGCATTGTGCTGTCCTAAGGGTGTAAACATAGTGTTTATGTCTTAACTACATGCTGTATGTTAATATAATTTTAAGCATGTGAACTGTAGTTTACATTTCCAGTTGAAGTCAAGCTGCACTGCAAGTAGCAAAATTATGAGTGAAACTTGTAGGTCAAATTAGTGATAACAGGGTAAATTTATAAATTATTGGTGTAAGTTTTAGAAAGCCAAGATTGTTTTTTTTTCTGTCATGTAGGTAGGATTGCTACTGTCCCTGGCCATATCCTATTAAACTTTGAGGAGAGGCTTTTTCAAAGACAGACTATCAATTTCTTTTCACTCTTCTGTGAAGCCTTGGATTGTTATCAAAGATGTCTGATAATGCTATGTTTGTTCCGCGTTCTTTATGCTGTAGCTCCAATAGTTTAAAATATTGTATATGCAGAAAACAATATATCGTATTTACATTATTTACACAATTTGAAATGTTTCAGGTTCGCTTGTTTATTTGAAATGAAAAAGAAATGGTTATTTAGATATATAAATTTCATAAATAAGAATCTGGAGGCATAAACTTCCTGTAAAATTAAAATGCATAGAAGTTTTGAAATAATTTTAATGCAGGTGAAAATTATGAGCGTGATTTAAACCACATAAATCTTCATTTCCTAACTAATGTACATAGACTGCATATCAGTGGCTTTCTGTCAGTGATTTTCTTTATAGAAAGATTTTGTTATTCACCTTTTGAAAACTGTCGTGGTTTCTACAGTGCCAGTTGCACAGCTTTGCACAGAATAAGGAACTCCATTCTTACATGGTATATCCAAGTCAGAAGTCAGAATTATCACATTTCTTTTTTAAAATGACTTAAATTGTATATGTTTGTATATATATATATATGTATACATATATATACTTTTTTCAATCCTAATTCTAGCAGCTGTATGAATTAGTAAGATCACCTAAACCTAAGCAGTCAAATGCTGCAAAGAAGCTATGACCGTTCTTTTCAGAGCTCAAAAATGAGGCAAAAAAGACCCAAAAAACAAAGAGATACTGGATTATGTTTTCTAACAACTCTGTTAGTGAAGAAAATGGTTTTCAGTGGTTACCTGACTGGAAGAAAATTATTATACTGCAGTATCAATATTGCAGCACAGCTAAAGGAAAATTTCTGCATGCAGTTTTCTCAAAAAGAATCATAGAATCATAGAATGACAAGGTTGGAAGGGACCTACAGGATCATCCAGTCCAACCATCCTCTCTTTTATTAAGGTCTTGTTTGTGGTTCCTATAGTACATTACTAACTGATTTTAAGATATAAGTTGTTAATTACATGCTGTAAGTTTATTTTAGCAGAAAAGATAATTTAACCTACCTAAAGGATGCAGAAACCTTAGAAATAGCATTGATCTACAGTAGCATAAATTAACAGGGAATTTGTGCATCAATTTTCATCCAGCTGTTTCTTCAGGTGATTTAATTTAAATTAGTTGGAATCAAATTATGTATGACGTAATGGGATTTTCTGCCTTTTGTAGCTGGTGATATCCTTTTCTAAGCCAAACTTTTACGTGATTCTATGCCGAGATTACCCAGTATCTTTTCTCCCTGAGAACTGCATGATGAAAATCCATGTTAGTTCTCTGTCTGAATAAAGAGAACTACAGATCCATCGGGCTTGTGTGTCCATTGGGTCTTTATTTCAGAGAGTGGGAGAACAACAAAAGACACACACTATTCTTCTTTGGTCTCTAAATTAGTTTAAATATTATGTGCTATAGCTATTTGTTACAATTTCACTCTCTTCAAAAAGAAAATTAAAGGCGTGGGACAATTCATAGTGATCAGTGTCTTTATGGAGGATTCTTACCTGTGTTTCATGAGAGATGGAACAGAAATAAAGGCATCGGTGTATACTCTGGTGGTGCTGCCTGACTTCAGTTACTGCATCCTCAAATTACAAAAGATCATAGTAATAAAAAAACATGCAGGAAAATGTGCTGTAAAAAGCTTCCCAAACTTTTACACTGGCGTAGAGAAATGATCTTTAAAAAGGAAAGATCTTTTAACAACTTAAGTCTTCTCCTTCTTCTCTGTTGGCATTGTGTTGTTTTAGTGATCCTCACAGGATAAGGTACAGTTTGATTTTGATTTTGTTTTTTGAGGGGGCCACATGTAAACAGGAGAAGGTATGTCTATTTACAAGGGTGGATAGTGACAGGACAAGGGGAAATGGTTTTAAACTGCAGCAGGGGAGGCTTATGTTAGATATTAGGAGGAAGTTTTTCACACGGAGGGTGGTGATGCACTGGAACAGGTTGCCCAAGGAAGTTGTGGATGCTCCATCCCTGAAGGCATTCAAGGCCAGGCTGGATGTGGCTCTGGGCAGCCTGGTCTGGTGGTTGGCAACCCTACGCAGAGCAGGGGGGTAGAAACCAGATGATCATTTTGGTCCTTTTCAACTCAGGACATTCTGTGATTCCATGATTCTATGATTCTCTGACTAGAGAATGCTAATCCTTCCCTCCTTCCCTTAATTTGTTATGTTCTAACTATGAACAATTATTTATTTATTTATTTATTTATTTATTTATGTCTGGGAGATTTGTTGCAGGTGTTTTGGGTCACAGTTTGCTTGCCTGATCTTTGTTATCAAAACCAAATCAACTGTAAATTTTAACATAAAACGTTTTAAGACATTTCTCTTAATGGCTAATGGTAAAAAATATTTTAAGAGTTTTTTAAAGTATTTAAAAATTTAAAGTTTATTTAAAGTTTATTTAAAATTTAAAGTATTTTAAAATGTTTTAAGAGCAAGGTGCTTACCTTGACAGGCAGTAGCTGGGGAGGGATGTTTGTTTCTCACTTAGAAAATAATCTACTTTTACAATAATCTACATTCTTGGGCTCACACATGCAACTTGGATTTAAGGTTAAAGGATTCTGGATGGCAAGAGGTTTCATTTTTACAAAATGCCCCATTATATTTTTGATGTGTGTTGCCTACTACGTTTGAGGAATATGATGGAAATCTCAATTCAAGTTATATTTCTTCTTGTCAAAATTACTGTGTTTTGGACATGACTCACCTTCCCATTACTGTTTTGATGTGATAGAGATAGTTAGGAATTCAGAACGTTATTTTTATTCAATATCTAAAAGTGAGAACAAATTAATAAATTAGAATGATCTAGAGTGTGACATGACTTTTTTCCTCCCTAATGTTTAAAATATATCTTCCAAGGAAAGAAAATTCCCCAAGTTCATAACAAGAGAAATGGAGAACATGTACATAGAAGAGTTGCGGTCTTCAGTGAATTTGCTAATGGCAAATTTGGAGAGTCTTCCAGTGTCTAAAGGTGGACCGGATTTTAAACTGCAGAAGTTAAAGCGATCACAAAATTCTGCGTTCTTGGACATAGGAGATGAAAATGAAGTTCAGCTCTCAAAGTCTGATGTGGTCCTCTCCTTCACATTAGAGGTAATCTCACATTTCACAGAATGTGTGTTGACAGTTTAAATTACTAGAATAGCTAGAATGCCTATTTCTTGATATTTTTTCTTTGTTGCTAATTTGTGCTAATCATTTTATGTTAAAGTAGTAGGTTATAAATTGTCTCCGATAATCAAGAGATAGAGTGCAAATACATGATGCAGTTTCCTCTTGCAGCAGTAGCTGCATTTGATTCCATGCAGCAATGTGGGAAGTTGAGTCTCCCACACAACTGTATCTTTAGACAAATTCCAGTACATTAGGTACCAAATAACGGAATACTTGTTATCACATACTTATTCACAGAAGTTTACAAGTAAGATGCATTTTCTTACTGAAAGCATTTACAGAGAAAACCAAAAGCATATATTTTTTTAGTGTTGGTCATAGCAGACTTATGCTTATAAATTCCTTCGTTTTCTTCAAAAGATTATCTCATCTTTACCAAGGTTATGCTGGAAGTATGCTCTCCAGAGATGCAATCTCAATCCATATGGAGTTGAAGGCACTTCAAGAGGAAGCTACAAATACAGATAGTTACATAAATGTAATAATGAGAGCATCATAGATCAGGTCCAGTTCTGAACATGTGAATATCAGGAGATGCTGATCTATGTCTCTTGATAATAACAGAATCAAAATGCTTTCCAGAGTGCATATTGCATATTTGTCTGTCAGAAGATGCCACATTTAAGTGTTACATGCTTGAAATGGCTTCAGTTTGTTAAAGAGAATGGATAATATTAAGGAATAAGTATTTCAATTGTTAAATCATTTAAAGCAAACAAAAAGTAGGTACGTTTTTTAGACAGTGTATTTTCATAAGCAAATAGCTTTTTTCTTGTAAGGTTCAGAATTCAGATCTAATTTTCATTGAGGTGTCCAAAAAGATTGAAGTCTTCATTCAAGTACAAAAGGTAAATTACTTATCCTGCTGTTTGCCATTTTGATACTACTAGCTAATAACGTAGAAGAAAAACATCAGCTTTTGAAGAGTGGTAACATCTGTCCATAATTCCATATGCCACAAATTATTAGTTTGTCAGGCATGTAAAACAGTCTTAGTGCTGAATGCTGTGCAGCTACATCACATGCCGTGCCTCTCCCAAGTGGAATGCAGAGCCTGGAGTGATGCCATCAGCAGTAATAACATGGAGTACTTCTGAAGCACCTAAAAAGAACCTGAAAAAGATTTTCAATAACATATATACTTTTTAATCTTCAAGCAAGTTTGCTTGGCAAGGATTATAGGAAGAAGAAAAGCTTTCTCTGTACTTTTAGATAGAAATCTTAAGTAAAAATGATATGATATTTGGAAAGAAAGCACAAAAAGATGAAAACAATCATAAAATGAAAATGACAGTAAATGTAATTTACTGTGAACTCGTTATTGTAGCAGTGTGGGTATGTTTACGGTGCTGCACACCAGGAATGCAGATTGTTGGGTTTGCTGAACTTCAGGGGTTTTTTTTGTTTGTTTCTTCCAATGCAACAGGGTGCTCCAGGACTAGTGACCTCCAGTTCACTGTGGGCAAGGCAGCAAGGAATTAGTGTCATTCTACAGATAGCAGTTTTCAGTAGGGGAAATTTTCATTTTAATCATGTTGTTAACCATGTAAGTCAAGTTTGTTGCCTGCAAAGTATGTATAAATGTCCTATTCTTGGGAACTGAAATCTTGAAGGTAATAAGGGCACAGGAGCTGAGCTGAGATTCATTTAGGCTGAAACATGAGAGATCTGCTCTCTTTTATGCAAATCACAATGGGCAAATAACAAAACCTGACTGCATTTCCTTGGAGACAGAAGACATTATTTCTTGGGGAGAAATATGTGATATATGCAGAATTTTGTATTTCAGTAGGTAGTCACCAGCCAGATCCTCACTGAGAGCTGCAACACAGGTACATGAATAAAGAGGAAATTGATAATGTGAAAACATTTGTGCAGAAACACCCTTACCTGTCAGTGGACTGTAGGGGCATGAGAGGTGTTCGTCTGCCTCTGCCTTGCACTGCTAAGACAGAGCAGCAGAACATTTAAGCAACATTTATACATTCTTGTGGGAATGGACCTTGTGCTGAAAGGTGGGAGCCACTACAAGCCACAGTGACTATTCCTGAAGGTTGGGTATTTCATCAAAGAACTTATCTGCAGAAATTCATATCATAAATAAAATATCAGAAGATTTAATTGCTTATGTTCTTCAGCTGTTGGGCAGAGTTTAAGGAATACACAAGGAAAATTTAGAAAGCTGTTCATTAGCTAATGAGGTAGTTAATCAGCTAATGACAGTTTCCTTCCTAATGAAATGCAGAGCTCTCCTCCATTCATAGAATCCAAAAGTGCTAGCAAAGATGAATGTGCTGTGCAATTAAACTTAAGGAAAATAAGGATCAACATAAAAAAATGAACAAACGTGAAGTCTGCATTCAACGAGATTATATGTTTGATGCGTGGAAGGACCACAGAGGCAGCATCAGCCAAGGGGATCTCTAGTGCAGTCTGGCAGTGATCATTGATCACTTTTATAACTGTTCGAATTCCTGAACCACTAAAGATGGAGAACAGAGATAATTACATCATTGTCCCTGAACTGCTGTTATTATTTATGAAGCGTAATAGGCAGTGGTGATAATTTATGGGTAATGTAAATATGTTCTAAATGATCAGTCTGTCACCTCACAGCCATTTTGCCAGACATCTAACAATTAGTAAGATTTGGGGACTTTTAAAGCACGAAGGATTTTACAGCAATGAGTGAAATCTGCCTTGGCTCACCTTAATTGAAGTGAACTGACAAGTTGCAAATGGTTTGATAGGCAGACATTTTAGTAGTTGCTTGCTGACCTTTTGTAATCAATTGCCTCTAGTGAGACCAAAAGTAGTCATTAATTTTGTCACCTTTAAGATGATCAAAGTAATACTGTTTGGTGGGTTGTTTTTGTTTTCTTTTTGTTTATAGTTCAGCTGAGGACAGCTTCTCTGCTGATCAAATGGACAACGTTTTTTGCAGTTCTGTAGGCTCAAACGTGGCTGAAAAGAAAAGCAGCTTCTCCAAAGCAAGCAGGGAAATGCAAAAAACTTTTTTTTTCAGATTTTCTCTGAATTGGAAACATCTGAAGTGTAAGAATTTTAACAGCTTCACACTGTGCCAAGCTGTAAGGTTTTTAAAAGATACAGAGCAGTTGAAGTTAGACTGTGTTTAGCTCTTCTGGGTAGTTCAGAAGAGCTGAAAAACTATGGGATTTCCTAACTGGAGCGTCCCCAGTGAGGAAGTTTCACACCAGGTACTGGTGGCTTTTCTCCCATCTCCTCCCCTTGTGTCCCCATATGCACACTGCACCTGACTGCAGGTAGTGAGCTGGGAGAAGGAAAAGGGGTAGCAGAAAAAAACACAGCAGCTGAGAATGATGCTCTCTGTCATAGTAGAGGTGAGATTCAAGGGAGCAAAACTGCTCTCAAATTCAGCTACTAGCACTGAAGTTACAATAGGACTGAGTTTTTGCCAGAGTAAAAGTGGAGCAAAAATCTCCCTTCCTTGTGTATGCTGCTGAAGATGGAAAAAGAAGGCAACATTAGAGCTTTTCTCTGTCTTTGAAGAATTCAGACAGTGGGTTGTGGGTTTAGTTGTGTTGGGTTATTTTTGCTTTTGTTTGGGTTTTTTTTTCCTGTGTGGAGCTTACTGCCACAATAGCCATGTTGTGTAATGCTTTCTGAAGTGTGAAGGATGAACTATTTGCTTTCTTTTCACCAGATTGTTATCATGGAAGTGCAAGGTTTGAAGTCAGTCGCTCCCAATCGGATTGTCTATTGCACCATGGAAGTGGAGGGGGGTGAAAAGCTTCAGACAGACCAAGCAGAAGCTTCCAGGCCACAGTAAGCTACTCTGCTTTGCTGCATGTGACATCTCTTTCCTTCATATCGTGGCAGAACCTATAGCTTGTATGGTTTTTACAGTTTAAGTTAGCACTGGTTTATTCTAGTGCTGGGTTTATTCTGCATTTGTTACCTTAAATTCTTTCTCAAAAATTACAATATTCATATTATTTATTTATGGTGAAGTAAATACAGAGTGTGAACTCTGTCCAGAAAATGCCATTGAATGTATGTGTGAATGAGTTGGAGACTGCAGTGTTTTATCCTCTGGAAATACAAACCTCTTGAAAGACGTTAGCCCAGGGTGATCTTATGTATTCTAGGTTAACGTGGTGGTGGCTTTGTGGAGTGTAACTTGTACCATTGGTGGAAAATCAATACTCAGTAATCAGTCTTGACAAAGCTTACTCACCTGCTGAGCCTATTTCATTTTAAATTATAGGATCCACTTCTTCCAATTAATTTTTGAGGGAGGCGGCCAGCAAATCGACTTGCAGGGGAAAACATCATGCCATCTGTAGCTGAGTGGCGTAGAGGAAGAAAATTAGGTGTGTTTTTTTGTTGATTTGTTTGACCTACACGCTGACTTCAGACACTTTTCTCTCTGTTAAAATGTCATTTGGAATCTTTTGTAGATACCTTTCCAGACAGTGAGTTGGGGTTTTACTGGCACCATAGTGTGCCCTGTGAAAATCAATTTTAAAATTGCAGTTGTTACACTATCTGAGAAAACATCTTAAAGTGAGTTAGGATGGGAGCTTCTGTTCCATTCACACCACAGACACAGACCTCTGATAGGCAAAATTATAAGCACCAAGTATGTGCCTCTTCTGAGGTTTGGGGAGGAAGAGATCTTATTTAGGAGCCTTTTCTATCTGTGTAGTCAGATGAAATGTCCCTGACAAATAAGCCAGCAGCCTGCTATAGTAGCATATTCAGATGAGTTTTGCAGAACTCAAGGAGATCTGGCAGTATGTAAAATTCACTTGACTCTCTCCTTGCTGTGTCTCCTTGCTTCTCCAGGGCTTGGGCTTTGCATTTGTATGTAGTAGGTGAGGAACATCTAAAAGCAATGATTACATAAAATACCTACAGATTAATGTCACAAAGCAAGGCCACAAGTGGGAGTGCAACATTCTCTGTTCATCTGATGACCTGTTGGAGCATTTTCTGGTGGTTCTTGGTCCTGTGTGAGTTGCTGGGCTTTGTCATGGAGGGCACATCTCCAAACTGATAGATGTAACGACATAGATGTTGTTTGTATGTATTTCTCTATACAGCAGGCAAAACATGTCCGGGTGGTTCATGATCAGTTATTGTTGACGTACATACTGAGGGCTGCAGGTAAAGATGAAGATTATAAAACCAATCAGAAGGTATATTCTGCATATTGATACATTCCCTAAAAGTTAACAATAATTGAGTTAAGGTGGAATTTGTGGAAAGGAAGTTCTGGAGTAGATGTAGTCAGTATGAGAACAACTGTAGCATTTGCAGGAAAAGCGGTAAGATTGGGACCTGCTCTGAGTTTGTAAACTGATTTAGAGGATTTCAGGCTCAATACAGAAATAGGAAGAAAGATGGGTTATGGGCTATTCCATATAAGGGTTGCTGTGTGTATAAATTTCATATGGTCTTCTATGGAAAAAAAGAATATGCATCCATAGGAAGTAGAGGATTGTGAGATGCCCTGAATTGCTCCATGTAAGATAGTGGCCGGGATTTACTGGTGCTGTTGTTCTGCTATTCTGCAAAGCTCTGTGATTTAAAAGGGTGCAGCTGATAGAACTCTAACATGTATTTGGTTCTTGTGCTGAGTCACACTATTTTCCATTATGCTGGCAAGCATAATTATGACATTTTGGCAAACAGTAGGCCTAAGAGCATAGAGGCAGATGTAGTTCTTGAGCTTATACGGAGATGTAGTTTGAGATGACAGAGAAGGATACTGAATTAGACAAGATGAAATTAGCAAATTATAGGCAAACAGTAAAGCTGCCTATGGAATTGGAGGTCTTTTATTCCATGGTTTCATCTTTCTGTTACAGCCAAACCAAACTAATTTGGCAGCAGCTGTGTTGCTCTTTTGGTTGGTAGCAAAGGGAACTAGGGAACTTTATCAGGAAATTTTACAGGTGAGAGAGAGCCTAGAAAATATTGTTATGGATGGGGAGGGGCCCTCAATTTTTAGAGGACTGTGTAAGATGTCTCTATCCCCTATGGCAGCCTGCTTCTGGTTCTTCTAATACCTTTCTTCCAACTATGTCCAACACGCCGTTCATCTCAAGCAGTTGTCTACCTAGTCTTATCCCCCTGCACTCAGAAAAATTCCTTGATAGGGATCTGCTGAGAGACGGGAAGGGAAGGATAAAGGGTTGGATGTTCTGCAAAGTGAAGGTGTGGGAAGAGGTGGAAACAGAAGTGGCATTCTGCTTCTGTTGACATTAGTCCTGGTGCTGCTGCTACTCGCTTTTCCTCTCAGCCCCTTGGTGGCAGTAGGGAAAGCTGTATAAGCAGAAGCCCATGAACAGACAGCACATCCCACTTCTGATATAGGAAAACCAAGCTGTCTGCTGCCCCAGGGCATGCCCACTTTGCCTGCTGCTGGAGCTGACTGCTTACTGGGATAATTTCCAGTAACACCATTCAGATATAAAGGAAAATAATCAGTAAGGCTGGAGGAGAAAACACAGAATTCATTGTGAGAAGAAGCTGAAAATTGAGAAGAGCTGAATTTCATCATGGCTCTTCAAATCACTAACTGTAGCACATTTACATGTAACAAACCCCAGAAAAATGAGAACATAAGTTCACTTTTTATATAGAATATGAAGCTAGAAAAGGGTACCAAGGCTCCTCTACTACGAGTAGAATTAAACAGTGATGGAAAATGAATTTTTCACCAGCCTAGGGAGGCTGCTGGCAAGAGCTCCAAATCATGCGCTTGTCACAGGCATTTTCTGGAGTTGCACTAAAGCTGGTAGATACATTTGTGAAGAGAAGCAGTGTAAAGCAGTCTTCATTCCTTTTTTCTTTTATTTCATCTGTGAAGCATCAGTGTAAAAAGTGCAGTGCTAGTTCTCAGCCAGTAGTTTCAAAAGCCTTGACAGTGAAAAGCAGAAGACTGGGAACTCAGATGAGTGGTTCAAATGGAGTGCAAACCAATGTGACCTTAGCGTGGAGGTTAATAGAAGCATGATTCAAGTAGAACCTGATTTCAGGATTTATTTACTTCCAAAATGCTGAATATTTCACTTTATGGCTTTTAAGATACGTATTGAAGCATCCTTTTGAATACTTGAATATTTCTATGAGAGTAAGAAGTAAATTAGAAAAAAATATTTGTTCTTCAAGTGAAAACGCCTATGCAGAGCCCCGGAGAATAAAAACTCAGTTTATCAGTAAGAATTGTTTTGTTTTTCTGGTTTCTTAGTGCTTTTAACTCCTGCCTGATTTCTGTCTCTGATGATAAATAATTTTATAAGTTTGTATTGAAGTGCTCCATTCTAGTGTATTCTTCTTTAGCAAGCTGAATGGATCTGCTTCTGTATATTCTACTGGGCAGTTAATGATCATTCTCAGATGCAAATGCTATAAAATAATATAATTTGACTGAGCTTGGACAGTTATACAAACAGATCAGTTACACAGCTTCCAATGCCTGTGAAATATTCTTCATTCCTTCCAACTGTTTCTAGCCTTTTAGCCCCGCTGAAAATCCCTCCAACAAAGCCTGTGACCTTTTCTGGCAGACATCAGTAGCAGAGCCTTCAGAGGACCCCCTTGAGCTCCAGGACTCTTTGCATCATTTTCTTGCAGTGGCTCCACAGGGAGTGTCTTGCAAAATACAGCACTAATTTCATTCTTCAAATGTTACTGATGTGGCTGAGTTTTCAGTCGTGTGGAGTCTGGCATCCGCATGTTTTCTTATCATTGATTTTATTCATTCTGAATATTAAATAAGGTTGTTTCTTAAAAATGTTGTCTTCTGGATATGGATAATCATACCTAATAATGAAAGTTGGGAATGTGTTGGTTTTTATCACTGCAGTTGTTAATCTGTCATTGGATGTTTATGAAGAAGGAAAAGATCCCGTCTGATATGAAGAGAAAATTTTGATGCTACAAGCATATTCATCATGTAAATAAGACAAATGAGATGATCATTTGTGCTGCCAGTGACTGTATAACCTTGTAAAAATGGCTGTTATATTAGAAATACATGAACAATGTGTGATTAAGTGTCTGCCCAGAGGAGGCAGGGAACCTCAGTCAAGGCTGCATGAGTATAATAAATGCTGCTCACTTTCTTTCTATGCCATATTGTACCAACATTAATTCCATGAAGTATTTGGGGTATGACAATACTTGCAGACACATAATCAAAGATTATTTAGTAAGGTTTTGTAGAAGGGTGTTGTTATTTATATTTTTATTTTTATTTTTTTAAGAGGGAAAATAAGAGCTTAATTTCCATTTAAGAGCTCTTCAGCCTGGAGAAGGCTTTGGGGGAAACTTACAGTGGCCTTCCAGTACCTGTTGGGGCCTACTGGAAAATTCATGAGGGACTTGTTATAAAGGCATGCCGTGACAGGATGAGTGGAAATGGCTGTAAACTAGCAGAGGGTAGATTTAGTTTAGATATTAGAAAGAAATTCTTTACTATGAGAATGGTGACACACTGGAACAGGTTGCCCAGCAAGGGTTGTGGATGCCCCCTCCCTGGAAATATTCAAGGCCAGGCTGGATGGGGCTATGGGCAACCTGGTCTAGATGGAGGTGTCCCTGCCTGTAGTGGGGGGTTGGAACTGGATGATCTTAAGGGTCCCTTCCAACCCAAACTGTTCTGTGATTTTATGAAGTTACTGAAGGTAAAGGGACAGACATTTATAGGGTGTGACAGTCACCTTCCAAGCATCAAATGGTTTTATTCATTCATCATAGTAACTGCGACTTCATAATTTTTATTTTTTATTAAGGGAAACACAGAGTTGATCATGTCTACAACCATCACAACTTGGTTGCATGATGCAGATAATGCAGTACCTAAAGAAAAAGGGAAGGCATGCATTTTTTTCATCTACTTTTCATCTATGTCTAGTATCTGCATAAATAAGGTTAATTTTGATCAGTAATACTTTAATTATACTATTAATCATTCTGTATATTATTTGTAGTAATCCATCTTTTTGCACATGCACTGGAGGAAAAGAAGGATGAAACAGCTGTCTCTACATTGTATTGCTTTGAGCATAAAACTGTAGACTAAATTTGAGAAGAAATGAGGGATAGAAACACTACTTGCTCATAGACTGTAATCATAATGTTCTCTTCCTCACAAGCCAACTAATTCTTCTAAGGATGTGGATATTTTTTTTCCAGTTGTATTTCTGGGTGATTTTTTTGTTAAAATGAGTAACTTTGAAGAAGGGATTTTTAGAGAGGGATAGTGAGATTGTGGTTCCATTGTGCCTCATCTAACCTTGCTCAGTTTGTTGCTTATATGCTTTCCATTACACCTCCTGAGGATAAATAATCTTTAGAATTTAACTGCTTAAGCAGTGTCTTTTATTTGATGAATTTCACCTGTTCTTTTGACTATTAGCTCTGGAAGTTTTTAATTTTAATTGCAGGTAATTGCAGTGAAATCCCAAGATGATTTTACAGAGGATAATAAAGTAGAATTATTCAGCATATTTGGCATCCAAACTTTTCTTCTTTAAAACATAAATGGATTTTGTGTGTCATTTACAAAAATGAGCCTGTATATAAGAGAACCTCTGTGTATTCCCACTAAGATTATTTCAAAGACTAACAAATAAGACACGTGATTTATAATTATGTTAACATGGACAATGTAGTAACCTTGGCTAAGTTGGGCATCATCTTTCAGTATTTTGGAATCTTAGGGAAGTGAAAGAGATAAAGATCGTGCAGGAAACAAGGCTCATCTGCTTTCATAAGCAAGATTAGAGTAAATTACATACTGATTATCCTTGTCTTTGAAGGATAAATTCCATCATGGCTTTGTCTTGGCATATGTCAGAAAGTCTTTCTTCTTTCATTGTCATGATTGGAGCAATTCTCAAAATAGGATGGAAGAAATTACCTGGTAAAAAATTGGGTGCCACATGCAACTATTGTATGAGCCTGTCCAGTGTCCAGCTGCAAAGAGGAGAAATAAAAGTGCCAGTGGAAAATTAGCTGATGCTTTCTTGGTTTTGCAAAGGAAGAAATGGAATAGGAAAACACACATTTATCCCAGCCTGTGTTCTGGATTAATGATAAAAGCATTTCGCAGAAGGGATATGGACTCAGCTAAAAATTTACATGACAGTTTTATTCAGCTGTTCTTGTTGCCTGACCAATTGCTTGCTCCTTTAAAAAAGGAAATAATATCTAATCATCTCGCGTATGAAGATCAGTATGATATCCACAAGGATAAAAACGTTGGGATTTCTAAAATGAGTAACTGTGTATATTACATTCCAGTATTAATTGCTACATTATATTGTCTAGCAGATATTCCCCTCTTTTGTTACAGAGCAATATGAATTTTCTATAGGCTTCTAGTCTTAAAGGCTATTTGAAACTCGACTGGATAGTAACTTGAGCAACCTGACCTGACTGGCTTTGTGCTGATCTTGAACCAGGTGACCTCCAGAGGTACCTTCCAGCCTAAACGTTGCTGTGATTCTGTGATTAACTCCCAAAATATTCTCTTGTTGTTCTCCTGTTTACCTAAGGGACATGAGAAAATCTCCCTGTTGTTAGAAGGGAGTATTCACAGATCTGCTACAAGTGTGGTATGGAACAAAGTGGGAGGAGAGGAGATTATTAAAGTTGGCTGTAATTTCTGCTCTACTTGGACAGTTATCAATAAACATAATCCTTCTGCCTCTAGGGCATATATATTTCATTTTCTTCTTTTGATTGTTCTGTCTAAATCCTGGTTGCTGTTCTGATTCTATGTGCCGAGCAAGTTAATAACTGCCTGAAAGTGACCAGGATTTCTCCTCTTGTATGATGTTTGTACTCTCAGAGACTGTGATTTGGTGCACTGCATCCTGCTGCAGCCAAGCAGAAGTCAATGAGAAGGGGGCTTCCCAGTGAGCAGGTTCTCTGTGCAGAGTGACACTTTAACTCCCTTCGTCTGGTGTCACTGCTGAGCTGTTCAGTGAAATAGTTCTTTCTTAATACCGTAATAAATGTTTTGTCCTTTTGTTTTTAAAAATAACTGTCAACTTACTTCATCCCAAACCCTTTCTCATATTCCCTAAAATCTTGTAGACTTCTTTTTTCCTTTTTTTTTTTCTTTTCTTTTCTTTCTTTTTTTTTTTTTTTTTTTTTTTTTTTTTTTTTTTTTTTTTTGTGAAAGTCTAACAAACCCAGGGCTTTGGCAGTCTATCAACCTCCACTCAAGCATAATATCACTGCTATGATACAGCGTCTGTTTGGGGATGACTCTATCCTTTTACAGTTGTAATAAATGCCTTGCAAGGCTGGGATCAGTTTTATGTTCTACTTTGTTCAGTGCATTTTGGAAACCTTGGGGCTTGAAGGTGCATGTCCTGCTGTTATCACCTTCACTCTGACAATTAAGACTTGGAGAGAGGCAGTATATTCACTGCTTAATGAACATGATATATTTGTTTCCAGTCTGATTCCCACCTGATCCACAGCAAATGTGATTAATATATTGCAGGCAGGCATAACGTTGCACTAAAGCATCTCTGGATGTGTGATCCAGCTTCAAACTGGAAAGCGTTTAGCTGTGAGTAGTACGGTGTTGAGCCAAAGCAAATTAAGCACTGCTTAGAAGAAAAATGCATTGGATCAGGCCAAGCATCATATGAACATAGCTGTGAGGTCTCTGGCTGGGTCAGAGTGAAGGCAAAGACAGCTTACATCTGCCTGCAACACATCACATAGCAGCATGGATGTCTGTCAAAAGAAGGCCGGGAAACGTTACCTCACATTCTGCCTCAAATTGTGTTCACCTCCTGCAGTTTTCTGATAGAGTGGAGGTGAAATTTGAAATTTAGTGATCTTCGCACATCTAATCTCTGGAAAACTGATTTACTGAAAATTGTTACTGGGTAATTGTGTGGAAGAAAAGTTCCTTGGGATTTCTGTCAGCTTTGGCATTATTAAAATGTCCCATTTTACATTTGCAAAATGTGCCGTTCTTCTGTCCTCGTCTGGAGTGACTTTACAAAAATCTGCTTAGATGGATGGAAATAATTTCTAAGTATTTCACCAGATGCAGTGTTCAAACTGGGACAGATCTGATGTTTTTTATTCAGTTTTGATTTTGTTGTTTTGGGTGAAGAGACAGGTTAAGGAAGAGGATATTGGAAAAAAGAAGCTTTGAAGATCTTACTTTTGATCCCTATTCAGTTTAAGAATACTTTGTGTATCTCAAATCTTTGTGCCAGTTTCTCATCCCAGTGTGAGCAGGCTCTTCTTTCCTGTCAGTGTGCCACTATGCTCATGGATTCTTGGGCATGAGGATGTCAAGATCCCCAGTACTTTAAGAATACAGAAAAGTCCACTGGGCAGATGTTGTCACAGATGAATGACGCACAGGAGAGAAGCAGCAATATGTTTTATTGGTATAAGAGTGATTTTGCAAGGCTTGGTGGTTAAATAAGTCGATGGTTAAACAGGATGCAATGGCCAGGTATACTCAGTATGCTGCATAAAGGACAGGATCACACAGACTTGTCAAGACTCTCCTGCTGAGTCCTGAGGTTCAGAGCAGATTCCCTTGCTTTTTAGATTCCTCAGAACAGTGTGGGTTCAGCTGAATTCAGTATTAGTTTCAGACTTGGTCAACAGTTTATGCCTAAAGCATTATGTGCACAATCAATCTAAGATGCAACTTACCACAGTTTCTGCATAATGTTAGTCTCTTACCAAGGATATGTCATGGATAAGGAATCTCTCAGCCTCAAGGAACGACCTTGAGAGGTGTTCCTATTCCTGGCATGTAGCCCACTGCAGTGGGCTCTGGGCTGACCCCTGTTCATGGAGTAAAATTATTGACTCAAAGTTCTACCTGCACATCAGCTGTATTTTGTTTGGAGCATGCTCAGTTAGCCCCTGGTTATTGTGTTGTCTTCCCAGAGTCCAGCTTGAGTCAGATGCAGCCATTGCTACCACACTGGTGCTATTGCTTGAGCAGGGTTAGCGGTGAGTGGTCAGGTTGCAGAGTAGGGAGTACACTGTTACAGATGAAGAAAGAAAATGTGTAGGTCTTGAAACAACTGAATAAGTACTTAGCATATAAAGTGTGATTCTCCAGGTTAGTGTGCCTGCTTGAAAGCAATGCCAGCAGATTGAGAGTAGGAGTAGCTCAGAAACAGAGGCAGAGTAATGTGGACAGCTGATAAGAACAGTAGGTGTCAGAAAAAAGGAGCTTCAGAATAAAAGAGAAGTGGTAGAATGCCAGATGGAATACTGAAATTCTCTGATTTGATTCCTGGGTGTTCCCTGATAGACTGTGCAGACTCAGATAAGTCAGTCTATTTTGTGATGTGCTTTCCCACATCCTTAGGCTGAGATGACAATATCTATCGACTTCATCAAAGTGCTGACAGTGCATCAACATTTGTACAACATTTGGAAGCTTTAAAGTGCCACACTAATACTGAAGAGCATTTAAAAATAGGCTTTGCAACTTTTAACGGATTGTGTGACGTTATTTAACGGATTTTTGTGACGGATTCTTTTCATTCTGTTTCAAAACAAAACATATACATATAGAAACTATGAGATCATAAATGGGCATGTTTTGCTTTTATACCTGTTACCAGTCTCTGGCTGGGTTTTAAAGTCAGTGGGAGACAAGAGTTAATGCCTCTCATTAATTCTTCACAGAAATATACACCAGTGGTTCCCAACACCCAGAAGCGTGCCTGTCTTGTTGCACACCCTTAAAAATCTCCATCCTGACTTGTCTTGATTGCCTGCACTGAAAGTGAGATGGAAAAGCAATACTGCGTAATAATTTGCTCATAATTTCATGCTTGTTTGAAAATACTTGTCATAATAGCATTCTGTAGATAGTGTTAGAATGTACTGCTTCCATTTTTTCAATGTAGAAGATGTTTTCAATGATGCTTTTATGAGGGCTGCACTGAATGTAATGCCTCCTCCTTTATGATGTTGGCCTACAGTGTCAAAGGCAGATGTTCATTGTATGGCAGTAAAGATGTAACCTTCTCATCACTATTCCATTACGTGTTTTTGCTGTGTGACAGATGGCTGCAGAGGGGCAGTCTTGGTGTCTGATATGGAATTGCATAAGAGGCAAAGGTGTGTCATTGAATTCCTCCATGTGGAAAAAATGACACCCATTGTCATTCATCAGTACTTGCTGAATGTCGATGGAGACCAAGCAGTGGATGTGAGCACAGTGAGGTGTTGGGTGATGCATTTCAGAGTTGTGACAGCAATGTGAAAGATGAGCTGTGTTCTGGATGGCTGTGTACAGATGTGATAGCATGACATGAAGATCATCTTGATCAGGTCATCCGCACAAATTGGCAGATTATAACCAGGTAACTGTGTATGGAGTGGAATATCAGCTTCAGTGCACTGGTGGCAGTGCTGGAATATTGAAAATTATGTGTGAGGTGATCCCACAAGTACTCACAGAGAAAAAATATAGTATGCAAGTTTGTCTGGACCTATTGGACCAATATGAGACTGAAGATGACAGTTTCCTGGACTGAATTATCACCAGTGATGTGATGTCACCACTATGAGCTGGAGTTGAAACGGCAGTCCATGGCATGTCTACATGTGACTTTCCCATCAAAGAAAAAGTTCAAGACATGGCCCTCAGCAGGTAAAGTGATGTGCACTGTCTTTTGGGATAGGGAAGGGACAATCCTTTCAGATTTCCTGGAACCCAGATATACTATTAACTCTGGCTGCTGCATCATGATGCGGACCAAGCTGAAGGCTCAGCTTGGCCAGAATTAGGCCCCATACTGGTTTACAGACTGTTGAACACATTGCCTGTCTTGGCTGGACAGTCCTACCACACCCACCATACAGTCCAATTTGTTGCCTTCTAACTTCCATCTGTTTGGACCCATGAAAGAAGAACTGCATGGACAACATTTCCCTAGCATTGATACAGGTGTAGAAACTGTGAAATTGTGGGCCATGTTTATTGATGCAGATTTTTAACCAGCACAGCACACAGTCTCCTTTTCAATGCTGGTGAAAATGTGTAGCTACTGGTGATAACTGTGTTGAATAACAATGTTTTGTAACAGAGAGTTTGCTCCATCAAACAGTGTTATTACACTCTTTGTTTCTGTTCTAATTTCCACAGAAATAAATAGGAGGTGTTACTTTTAGAGCAACTTATGTACATTGTTGTTTGTTATGTATACAGCTCCTCTCTGTTTTTCTTTTCTGTTATTTTTTCTGTTATAAATTATTTTTTTCAGATATTATTGATATTCTGTGTTTAAAAAGAAATACGGGATTGTGTCTAACTTGCTACTCGCTCTCTGATAAATTGTTAGTAATTCTGAGCTCTGTTAATTCCCTTATTTTAAACAGTTATTATTTTTACCAAAAGCAAGCTGTGAAAAAAAAATCCCAGATGATGAGATTATTTCTTATTCACGTTGCTCTGGTTATGTAAAGGAGCTTTGCTGTACCACAAAAACAAGGTTTCCTACTCTTGCCTAGATGAGGACCAGATCTGGTGCTTTCAGCTCTTCAAAGCCGAGTTCTGGGAAGAGTTGAGTGTTTTGTAACAGATCAGCTTAAAAGCCTTTAATTTTTCTGCTGAATTCTTAGATAAAGAACCGTTCAGACTGTCAGTGGCTGCACAAGATGGTGCCTAGACAGTGCATTCAGGAATTGAATTACGGGCTTCTTAGAACATTGTGTGCAGGTACAGGATTTTATGTACTCAACTTTTCTCTATGGGAAGCGGTGAATAGACAGACGTCTTGGTCTGGGTTTCTAAAAGGCTGGGTGCTCACTTAATAGTTCCCAGGATAGAGAGGTAAAAGGTTGAAAAGCAGAGAAATACAACTGAGGTACTGCAGATTACACCTGCACATCTCAGGGCAAAAGGTTATTGAAGCCTTTCATGAACTTCTGTCACATCAGAGGAAAGGGATTTTAGCTGCTCACTGGGAGGCAATGGTTTCCCAGCAATGCTTGGTCTACCTGTTGATAGCAACAGCATCCACCTTACCTGACCATATGGATACCAGAAGGTGAATTTTGGTTGTGGTGGCTGCTGCTGGGGGGATGATGAAGGAGGAAGCATGGTATTTCAGGTTTTAGAAAGACTAAGTAGCAATTGCTACTAGAAGGAACAAGAAAGCTCTGTCCACTGTGGGGTTAGGATGGTAAAGGTTGGACTTGGATACTAGACACATTAAAGTTGGACTGTTTTTCTAGTGTAGGCATATACACAGAAATACCACAGACATGGAGGGTTTTTGTTTGTTTGTTTGTTTTAAAAAGAAAAATAAAAACAGAGAAACTTAAGTGTAAGTTTCACTTCTTTAGGTGAAATCAATGATGATACCTAAAGGCAATCACATTACTTGCCATCCTTGGACCTAAATATCTAAATGTTCTGAGTTTCTCCTTCCTTCTGCCATCTCTCCAGAACAATTAATGTTTCTTATATCAATGTTTTGTAGTTTTAGGAAGGTTTTGATGTAAACTTCAGAGTTAAAGCTATTGCAGCACTGCAGCATTAGTTCCCCTTCACTAGATGACGGACATAAGAGCCTTAAGGGGATGTAACACTATTTCTGTAGCAGCAATCAAAAAAACAATGAATCTGTAGTTCTCAATGAGATTTCTCCATGAAATTGTGGCATCGTAGCAGTACAGGGAAGAGCAAAGACAAGACATGGAAAAGATGAGATGAGACTGGTTATGAATATCTGAGATACTTGACAAAGCCCGTGGTTTAGTTTCTGAAGCACAAGGTTCGTTTTTGCCTGTACTTTAAAAAGACATTATGATTTGTTTAGAACCTGCTTAATGCATTTTGGCTGCAATTTAATGTACTGGCTCTGATGCTGGAAATTATTCTCTTTGCACTTTCATCAAAATAAATGAGTAGTTTTCAAGTAGAGAAATAATAAAAGGTAGATTTTTTTTCCTTTCCCAAGAAGAATATTTGCAATCTGAACAGTGTCATAACCATTATAGAATGGTAAAAATAGACAAACTCTTCTCCTTTTGGTTTCAAATGTGAACTCCAAATCCCGCTGATTTAAGGGAGAATACATATATAAATATACAATAAAATAATTATGTTGCAAATAAGAAATATTCATGGCTGTATTGAATCCTTGGTGCTTTATAGTAAGATTCTGTCATTTGTATATTAATATTTCAAAGTTCTTTTCCATAAATTCCATGAAAGGGAGAACGTGGAATGTTTGTATTATATTCTAAGATGTGCAAAAGAGAAATAAACATGTCATGGAGTTATATGAGACAGCTTTTAAAGCTGTGATTTCTATTGTAGCATCCTGGCAACAGTCACTGCCAAACAGATAGGTGTTTCTGTGCTAACAGAAAAAGAAATGTGTACAATATTCAAGGTATCTTGTACTGCTGGCACAGCTGCTGGCTTACTCTCTCACATCTTTTCTCTCTCTCTGCAGTTATATGTGCAGTTATAGATGCAGTTATGTGTGTAGTGGTAGCTGATAATGTACAGCACTTTATGAATTCCACATTCATCTGAATAAGAGAATATCACTCATTTTTTTTAATATATTATTTTTAATACTTTCTAACAACAAGAAATTTGTCCAACCTGGACATGTGAATTGTAGATGTGTAGATGATAGAAAGATCAATGCTGCCAGACATGGCAGAGAGGTGCTGAAGTCTTTTTCCCCCTGTTCTCTTTCCAGACCTTTCAGCCCACTTCTTTACTCTGAAGTACACATTTCTAACCTGAAGATTGTGGTTACCTATTTCTCTACCCTCTCCCAGCAATACAGAAGCAACTAAGACAGTATAGATTGTGGAAAAAAGTGGGATGTGGGCATGTTAGGAGGACCAGGACATAGTATTTCCAGACCAGCTTCAAGATAAGCCCAGATAAGTTGTACCAAATATTCCTTGCCCTGTGGAGCACTGTGCTGCTCACAGACCATCTCTGATGGGCTGTCATGTGCATTCCAACTCAGTAGCACGTCCCCTCTGCAGACATGGAATAAGAAAACTCTTCAAGGAAACCTCACAAAGTGATATGATGAAGGATGATCAAATCTTTCAAGGTAGATTTATGCAGTATATTTAAACCATGAATCAAAGCTGAATAGGAATCATGAGGGAGACATCAATACGCTCCTTTTCATTTCATTAATGCTGAGGAATTCCTCAGCGGTTGTTGAGGAAAGTCAGATCCTGACGGTGCAAAATTCTTTAGACTTGATATTTTGCTGGAGATAAAATGTTCCATGTTTGCAAAAACAACATTTCTGGATGTTCACTTAGAATAATAAATTTTATAACATTCATTCCAATGTAAGACTGGAGATTTAAGATCTCATAAAGAAAAGTTTTGACTAACAGATTAGAATGGAAAAGCTGAGAGAGAAACTTCTTGTTGTTCCCAGGGTAAAGAATGTGCTCTGAAATGAAGTAGAAAAATAAATTTCCTTAGAGTTGGTTCTGTGACACAATGATGTATCTTCATCTGATATAAACATCAGCCCTTTGCTGGCAGTGGGGTTATCCCTTTTGCAGTGAAGGGAAATGAACTTTGGCTCTGTCACCAGCTGTGTTATCTGCACCGTGTACCTCAGAAACCAGTGATGAAAAAAATGTGACATGCTTAAAGGTGATCAAACAATTCCATTTTGTGCAGTAAGGAGAATAAGAAGGTGAAACCAGGCAAATGATGAATACAACAGAAATTAATGTAACCAAACCTGAGCCAGAAGAGTTTTTTTAGCTCTACAATCAATGGGTGATTTACATATGGCGCAGCTGGCAATGCAGTGGAAGACATTGCAGCATTTAATGTGAAACTTAATGTATCTTCTGGATACTTTTCTAGCAAGAATTAAAAAACAAAATAAAGTCAGTAATGGGAATGGTTTGAAATGAATGTGAATAGTGAATGAATGCTTGTGTGGTTTTGAGAAACACTTTGAGCTTCCCGTATAGTCACACTGAGTAGTTCACATCTGCAAAAATCATTGGACAAACATTCGTAACTTGTCAGCTTCTCTGAATCTGTAAAAGTGGCTCATTTGCTGCTATCAGTATTTATTGACATCAGGTAGTAAAAGCCCGTTCTTGTTTTTTTGCTCTTTCTCCCACAGTTCAGTATCTGCATAAGAGAGCAAAGCTGAAATCAGTATTCTGCAAGATAATGTGTCTCAAATGGTATCAGAATGGTGTGCTTGATTTCCATATTCTGTTTTTACAGAAAGCCAAGTTGGAACCTCCAGGCTCACCTTCTTCTCTGTATGAAAGGTATAGGTCAGCTGTAGAATTTGCTTTCTTACAGCAAATGTTTTACAGCCATTGCCAATGAAAATTAAAATACATAGAAAAGTATCTCTTCTACATCCTGTGCTCCAAGTCCATGGGGCACATTGCTGGCTCTTACTTTTAAAAAAAATTAAAGTTGTTCAGTTAAACAGCTGAAATTATTTAGTCTTACAAATATTGCTGTGTCTTTCTCAAGGAAAATATCAGGCTGCAACCCTTGCATTAAAAGAAAAATTACATATTTGCCTGCCTGTACTGAGCAGCTGAGCTTTTAAAGGAAATGTTCCGTGACAGCAACTCCAACGAAATGAAGCAGAAGTGAGAGCAGGAAATGTTAACATTTCAGTCATTATTAAGTAATGCATTTAATGGAAGACAAATGTGTTTTGGAAGAAAAAAAGTGTTGATTTTTTGAGAAACCCAGTGGTTATAATGATAATGTGCCCCGGTGGCGCAAGTGGTAGGAATGCCGCTTTGCAACACCGGAGGCCCTGGGTTCAAATCCCCCCTGTGGCACAAGTGGTAGAAGTGCCGCTCTGCTACACAGGAGGCTCGAATCCCGGGGGGTTGGACTCAATGATCTCTAAGGTCCCTTCCAACCCGCACGAGACTATGATACTATGACTATGATACTATGATATTAGCACATAGAATCTATAAACTGAAATAAGAACCTCTAGTAATAGTGATCAGGATTTGCATCATACTGATTACTGTTTGGATGTGGATTCTCTGAGCAATTAGGTATCCTCCTAGTCTATTTTTCACAATTAAATTTAACAGCTCCTTTACAAGTATGAAGTTATGGAATAAATAACCAAAAGTATGGAAAAAATTGACAGAATTTTAAAGTACCAGAGTAAATCATTTTTTATCAGTTTTACTGATAAACTGTTTCTTTGGACTATTGAATCTCTTACATCCTTGCTTATTCTTGGGAGCATCAGAGTAAAATAAATACGCTATTTTTTCTATTGGGGGTTCTTTCTTTCAACATCTTTCAACATACAGTTGGACTGGATGATCTTTTAGGTCTTTTCCAGCCTTGGTGATTCTATGATTCTATCTGATTTCAAATAGTTTGAAGAAAGATACCTATGCAAAGCTCCAAAGAAACAAGGCTTGGGTAGTAGTAATTCACAATCATAAGGGAGACGATCTGTGAGCTTTGTACATGTTTGCTTTGATATTAGCAGTTGTAAATTAAAAAAGAAAGTACTGTAGCCATAAGGCTAAATAATACAGTCTTGGGTTTGCCTTTTCCAACATAATGTAGTTGCTTAAATGCTAGCTCTTGAGGTATGCTGCTGAACTGGGACCATCTGCTTTACTGGGCAGTTCATTTCCAAAGGCATGGAAATAAGAGGCTGTGAGACATAGCTGAAGTCCTGATCAGAAAGGAGCATAGGATTAGTGCATGGAACATTTCCACCATGAACACTAAGCATTATGAATTGATCCAGACTGCTGCTTTTCAGCCAAGGTATTTAATTCCCTGCTGTAGATGGAAAAAGGTGTGTGAAAGATGTCAGTCAAGGACAGTAATCGTATCTGATATTAAAGGTGGTGATTCTTCTGATTTGTTTACTTCCATCTGTGAGTTAATACTAGCACTCACAATACACATACACACAATACTACTCTCTTTGTAGAGAAGTTCTTGTGTGGGGTTTTATTATTATTATTATTGCTTATTTGTTGGGTTCTAATAGGAAAACATTTGTCTTCAATTATTTGGGTGGTCCTGTCTGTGGTAGTGTGGGCGGATCCAGGGAGTTCCAGGGAAAATGTATCCTGGCTCCCATGTTCTTGAGAGTGCATCAACAATGTGCTTAGATGGTGTTTGAGGTTGCAAGGGAGTATTATTATTATTCCTGGACAGTGGGCTCCTGTGGGAGACTCATCTTCTGTGAGGTTACTTTCTCTGTGCAAATCTCATTTCTGTATTGTGACAAAACATAACCCCTGGAACTGCCTTGGGGAAGAGCAGCAGTGCTGGGCATTACCTGTCCTGCCAGTGCAACATCTATCGTTAGACCACAAAACAAGTTTTCTCCCTCTGAGGAAGGTAATTTCTTTTCAGAGTCCCTGTTTCAATTTTTCAATTAGAACTTTGGCTGAGAGTAAGGCTCTGTTCACCATGAACACAGGGAGCAAACATCTATCTAGTCCAGGCAAAGCAAGGAGGACAGAACAGAGTGAGAGATTTGGTTAATTTTCAGTGGACCTCACCTTTGCTGTTCAGCCACCTGTAGGACTTGATTATGCAGAACCACCACTTTCATGAGAATATTTTATTTCTGTTACGTCTTACTTTCTAGATTTCATCTTCAAATTTGTAACTTTTGTTAGTTGAAATTTTCTTTTAACTTTTAGATCCCTTTCATGGAGGTATATTAATTTATGTTCATTTTCCAGGAATGGAGAGTCCAAATGAATTATCCTTTAAAGTAAAACATTGTTTTTTGTAAATGATGTCCTGTAAGATTTTAACTTGTGTGATCTATATCCTTTTAAAGAGTATACTTGTGCACTCTCCTGTTTTCTTTATTACTTCAGTTTCTGATGATCTCAGTAAGTTAAGTAGTAGGAAACAAAAGGAGAGTATCTGGAGTTGAACTTGTTGCATTTTGTTCGTACCTGCTAACATGGTCAGAATTACTGTATTCAGTGATTACCTTGCAGCTCTGTAGGAGAATGAATTGCTTTGTCAGAGGAAGTTGCAATCTAATTCATAAGCCTTTCTGGTTTTTGTACCACTGGCACAGAGTAAAACCAACTGAGATAAGGTTCCCAACAATAAGTTTGTCTGCCTAATTAAGCTTCTGCAAAGCCCTGTGGCAGCAATTATCTCGCAGTTGTAGCTGCTCTGATAAATAACAGTTTATCCAACAATTTTCCAAGATTTGCATTTGTGTTTACATTTCTTTCCCCCTTCAATTCTGTACTAAAGTACAACATCACATGAAGTGTTAGGTTTTCCTATGTTCAAATCTCTTATTTTCTGCGTAGTCTATTTACCTGAAATCAAGCATGTATGTGGGTGGGTTTCTTTTTTGAAGATGAAAACCTGATACTTTTCTGGATAAGTTAGTTTTTCTTATGCACAGTGCTGAACATAATATAGTTATCAGGAAAACTTCTATTGCTCACTTACTTGGTTGGTTTCCCCTGTGAGCATTCAGTTTCTGTTCCTTGGGTGAGTTTTGGATTAAAAAATTCACAGCTGGTCTTTGATATATGTCATACAGAAAAATTGATGCATCTTATTACAAAGAAGAACCTATTCTGTGTAAATATTTATTCCTAGATGCTTAAGAAACTACAGTCTAGCAGTGCATTAATGTGCGTTCTGCTTGAAAGATTAGTCCTTTCCCTAAAACATTTCCTCTGCCCTGTTTAAATTCTGTCCTTTTACTTATTGTAGGTGGGGAACTCAAGGAGATTTCACCACCACTCATCCTCGTCCTGTTGTCAAAGTAAAACTCTTTACAGAAAGCACTGGGGTTCTGGCACTTGAAGATAAAGAACTCGGAAGAGTGAGTATTATTGTAGAAATGTGATATTTGTGAGAAACTATGTGTAGAAATGTGAATATTGGTAAAAACATATGATAAAACAATACAAGGTATTCAGTATAGCATTTGTTCTGCTTTTCCAGTTAATCGTGATTATTCTCAGTCTTCAAAACTTGGTATATTGACCTGGATTACTCCTCAGAAATTTGTATTGTGGATTCATTGTGCTTTTCTTTGCCTTAAAATCTCTTTATTTTGAAAATTCCTCAACTACCTGAACTGCTTTAGCTATTCTGACTAAGAATGAAGAGAGGAGAGGGAGATCTGGCATTTATCAAGTATATAAAACAGCTGGGGAAGGGAAACGAGGTCTTAACTGGTGGAAGGATGTAGGGGGAGGAATGGTGGAGGTAATGTTGGACTAAAATAAGAGTTCTCACTCTTGTAATGTTTCAGCTTCCCTTTTCCCATTTTCCTTATTTTGACAGGATCATTTATCCTTATTAGACCAAAATCAGGTGTTGCAGGGCACAATGTATCATATAGAGAGGAGGATGGAATGAATGAGCTAGAGACCACCAATCTCTCTCCCATTCTTCTAAAATTCTCCCCTCTGACACATGGGGACGGCTCATGTTTTAACACTCAATTTTGCATTCAGAGTCATGGCTTGTTCTCATTTAAGCAAAGAAGGCATGTTAGGAAGAACAGAGCTCTTTCCCCTTGGTGTCTTTGTACCGCAGACAGATGCGTAAGAATCCGTGCTCCTATTTTCTTTCATATTTCTATACACATTTTGAGGTCAAGGCTGTATCTTCAGTATTACCTTTTCTTGCTTCCTCTCATGTCTTTTTGGGAGACCTCCAATGTTACTTGGTGAAGGAGCAGCTGAGCAGATCAGGATCAGTGATACTTGGATTGATAGCGGGGAGTAGATACTGAAAGGGAGGGCTGCGGGCTCTGCGTAGTGTTGTTAACCATAGAGAAGTCCCTTTTTTGCCCCTGCCTGTTCAGTCTTTTCAAAGAAGCAAAAGAAAAGTCAGTGCAAAGGTGAAGAATAGAATATGTGGCCACTGGGAACTGTGGCCAGTGTAATCATTGTTAAGGAGTAGAAGAGAAGCAGCATTAACAGGATAAAAGAACTAAGAAGATCCACAAGTAAAAACTGGATGCTGTAGCTCTGCAATGTTAAATAATCAAAGTTCAGGTAAAGGCTTTGCTCTGCTTTATCAGACTGCAGCTAATTGGAGCTTCTGAAACAGGAGGTTCAAAAGGTTTTAAATGATTTTAAAGAATTGAAATGTTTCAAATATGAAGTAGTGAATATAGCTTTCACCTTAACTGTATCCTATAGCTCCAAATTATTTGTTGTTTGTTTGTTTGTTTGTTTGTTTTTTTCATCTGCCTCTTCTTTCTTCCCACTCCTGCTTCTCTTCTGACATACCTGTATTTGCCAGCTGTTCAAAGTGTTTTAATGAAGGTCCTAATTCTTCTTTCTTGGTAGGACTGACAAAGGGAAAGAGAGTTAAAAAAAATAGGTTATGGTGAGAGGTTCACCTCCCTGCTTTTGGAGTCTGATCCAATATTCCTGGTCATACAGAAAGACATACAAATGGTGAGGGAGAAAAGAGTGATCTGTTTCTGTTGCTGATTCTTCTGCTCCTGTTCTTCAGCACTACATCTGCCTGCTTTTAGCAGGTGCTGTGAGGTTTGGCTGTTTGTACCAGTATTACACAATTTAGATAAATGATTTTTGGTTCTTTTTATCATTTTTCACAAAGGACAAGGGGTCAGTACCCTCCATTCTCCTGCATTAAAGTTTGCTCTGAGACTGGGGAAAGCAAACAAGTACTTGAGGGATACTTAGATACCAATTTTACATTTTGTAATCAGTTCCCAATTTATGGAAAATGTTCAGCGTCCATACCTTCTAGAATACTTTATTCACCTTTACAGTACAGTAGAGACACTGTTGTACATCAGCATGCTGCTGTGCTCTAGAGGGTAAAAGAGGCTGTGTGCTCATGCTTACATAGCTTACAGACGTTAAGTGGTGAAGTCTTACTTTCTCCTTTCAGTTATGTATACACTTTTCCTTATATACATCTGCAGCTTTGCCAGAGTACTCTGGCTGGCTCTGCCAGTCAGAAAGAGGCAAACCTCCCACTGTGACCACATCATATAATCACAAAATGGTTTGGGCCTCAAAGCCCACTCAGTTCCAACCCTGTGCCGTGGGCAGGGCTGCCATCCCCAGCCCAGGATGCCCAGGGCCCCATCCAGCCTGGCCTTGAGTGCCTGTAGGGATGGAGCATCCATCATGTGTCTGGGCAACCTGTTGCAGTGCTTCACCACCCTCACTGCAAAATACTTTTTCCTTATATTTAAATTCAGGCAGCCTTTAAAAAGATTTCAGATCCCTTTTTGTAAGCACAGTTTTGTAATAAAGTTTGTCAGCTTCATGGCTGGTCTGTGCACTATGGGGACTTCACTGGAGTACAGGTAGGTTAGTTCTGCTCAGAAAAATCCCAGAGATTCTTTCACTGGCATATTTTCTGTGCTAAAAAGTTCAAATGAAACTTGCCATTCCCGAGGTAGGCTTGCTGTGGACATTAATTCTCATTTCTCAAGTACTTTCTTCAAAGCATGTGTCTTGACCTGATACTGCTTTTCTGCAGTATTGAAGTTTGCGTTCCCCACACCCTGCAGTGATTGTTGAAGGTTTGGTTCTGTTTAATCTATAACTAGAAATAGAAAGTGGCATCGAAGTACATGATTTGAATTTTAAGCCTCCATCAGGTACAAAGGGTTTGTTCTGGCACCAAGAGACTGGCTTTTTGTGCAAATAAATCTCAGGTGTGAAATGTGGAGCCAGTGATGGATTTTCCCAGAACTGCAGAAGAGGTGTTTTCCCCTTGCTCTGCTCCAAGTGATGGCTGTCTGTCACACTCATTAACTTCAGTGTAGACCCTGATCTCAGCATGATAGATCCTCAGTTTGAGAAGGCACTGCTGATTTCCAGAGGCAGGTTTTAGTGTGAAAGGGAAGCAGGCTTCTTCTTTTAGTGAAAAGGGGAGACCATACTTACAGCTTTATTCTCAGAAAGAGTATAAAATATAGACATGCAGAATATAAAAACTAGAGGCTACTTGACACCTGCTACTGAATTTGCCAGATAAGCACTGAGTGAGAGAAGAGTGTTGTTACCTGTGTTTCACATCTCCTTTCAAGGCATTTCAGATGTGCTTAATGAACAGGAGGTAGTTCTTGTCTAACACTGACACTGACACTGACATTGCTCTCTTCTTCTGAAAAATGAAGTAAATCCATTTGTGAGCGCCAAGAGATGACTTTCCTTGTTAAGGGATGTTTTTCTTGCTCCCTGCTGACTGCTTTGAGTGTCTTTAAATAAAAAGTAAAACTTCAGTCTTTGTTCCACAGAAACTGGAGGCTGGCTACCAAAGCACAGTTTTCTGTTAACACAAAAAAATGGGGAAATATGCTGGATGGGAAAGGAAAAGATGTTATTTGGATCTGAGTTTGGCAGAACATGAGCTTCTGCGGTCTCAGTCTTTGTGACTGTACATATCTCAGCATCCAAGGAAAACTGAATTTAACTGCTAGAAATGAGACAGACTGTCTCTTGTGCTAAGTTTGTTCTAATCAGGTAATGTTCAGAAATCTATCAGGTATCTTTGAATTGTGTGTCCCAGTGCTCTGTCTGCTTCAGAAATTATGTATATGTATACAAAAGGCAGAAAGAATAGAAATGTTTGCATTTGTATGTGCAAAAGATGAAGAAGTGCGAAGAAGCACAGTTTGGTGTAAATACTTCTGAAGAATCAGGCTGGTGGCTGATAAAACAGGGATCTGACATCACTTTTCCTTGTTCAGTACTTTGTGTATGAAGATGTTCAAACCCAGTAATTCAAAGTGACAGCCATTGTGCTTGCTTAGCACACATGTGAACGCAATGTGAGAACAGCAGGTGGTGTTTGATTACTGGCACTTCTTGAATATAAGAATATTTCAATCTCCTTGCTCTGAGTATTCAATTAAAAGCAAACGACTGTCTCCCAACTGGCTTGTCACAGCCAGCTGCAGCCAGCAATAATCAGCTTTGCAGCATGTTTGTTTTTGTGGTTGTTGTTGTTGTTGTTTTGTCGGTGCTGTTCTTCTTGAATTGATTTGAAGACATTTTGAAATAGCGCCCATACTTGCATGACTGCCTGGTTTCTGAACACTGGCTGCACTGGGCATTTTGTTTATCCTCTGCACTATATCCGAATGGCCTCAGAATAGAGATGATTCTATACTATGAATACATTAATTTAAAGCCTGACATCATGGGAACATGTTTCTCCATCACTTTTACAAATGACAGGTTTTGCAGGTTTTTCTTTAAGTCTGGAAAATGGCAACTGATTACTTCCCCCACCACTTTTTCTAGCACTGCATTATGTCTGGCTCCGTGTTGTCATTCCTATGCTAACAGTGGCTTTCATGGAATCCCAGAATCATTTGCATTGGAAGGAACCTTTAAAGGTCATCTGTTCCATCTCCTCCTACACATGGGAATTACTAGGTCACAGCCTGAACCATGGTTGAGCACCAAGTGAGAAAGCGTGGCTAACACAAGGAGCTCAAATGCAAGCAGTGCACCTGAGTGACCAAAAAGGATGGACCTGGGCTCCACCCCTCCTTATCCTCATTTAAGGTTTAGCATCTGAGGGAGTAAAATCTCTCTTCAGAGATGGTGTTCTTTTTAAGACATTACTAGTCTTTGGAAAGGGTGAACTACTTTCTATGTTGCTTTCTAAACTAAGTCTTCATGACTATATTTATAAGCATGTTTCTGTCCTAGTAGAAGGTGTTACTGCCTCTTTTTGTTGCTCTGTCCTCCTGCAATGAACGGGAATGCCTACAACAAAATCAGGGAGCTCAGAGCATGGCTCAGCCTGACCTTAAATGTCTCCAGAGATGAGGCTTCCACCATATCTCTGAGCAACCTCTTCCACTGCCTCACCATCTATTTAAAAAAAAACATCTTCTTTACGCCTAATCTAAGTCTTACTTCTAGTTTGAAACTATTTCCCCTTGTCCCATCACAACATACTCTCCTAAATAGTCTGTCCTCTTCCTTTTTTCTTCCCCCTTTAGGTACTGGCAGGCTGCTAGCAGGCTGAACAGACCCAACTCCCACAGCCTGGCCTCATAGAGGAGCTGTTCTGTCTCTGGAATCCCTTTTTTTCATTAGCTCCCTGAGGCTGTGTTTTGTCAGAGATTCTTAAGGTTTTTCCTTAATTCAGATATGCTCTCTCTTAGTTTTTGGAGAACAGGTTGTTTGAGAAAGACTTTAAGACAATGAACATCTGTTCAGGTAAACATTCAGATGGTACCAGTTGGTATCTGTTGGATGCATGAATTGAAAAGTCTTCCCAGTTCTTTCTCAACGCCAGTATTTTAGATGGCTGTTTCACTGTACACCTGTTCTGGTTTTGTTTTATTTTTCTTTCTTTTTAACCACCTGTTACCTGAAGCATTATTTGAGTGCTTCAGCTGTAATGCAATTGTAGCTGGAAAGCAAGAGGTTGCTCAGTAGATGAGATCATGGAGGTGGAGTAAAATCCCTGTATATACTATACACCCTTAGTGACTGAGCTGTCATTAACCCTTAATTTGCAAGGAGATTCACTTTTAAGAGAGCCAACTCCTTTTTCCACTTCTGTCTTGGACCTTTCCTGGAGCTGATTGTTCTTGGTTGTTGTGGTGGCACTGAGCGACAGCTTGGCACTCAGAAGCATAAAGAACTTGAACAGTATGCTGTGTTTGGTAGCCTGCTGCTGGGGTGCTCTGAGGAACTTCACTTCTATTCACACTGACAGCATCTTCTTTGCTGACATCACCCTGTATGTGGGCAGGTGTCTGATGTAGCTCAGAACAGCTCCAAACTTTCAAGTTGCGAGGAAAGGTGACTTGAGAATAGTCAGCATGCTCTGTCAAAAGCAGGGAGGTGTCCCCTATACAAGGGTAGGGCCAGAGCTGCACAAACAGCATAACTGCAGGGCATCTAAACTGCTATTAGTGATCTATTCCCTGCCCCAAATAAGCTTCATTAACTTTTGTCCCGCAGCATACTTTCAAGTCAGCAAGAATCAGTGTGTTTAACAAAGAAACTTTCCTGTTATCTTTGCTCTGACAATGACTGGCAGCACAGATTTTCATGTGCCAAATAATATTGATTATTTCATAACATAAAATTTGCCTGTCCTCCCTGCTCCCACTGCCATCAGTTATCTTTTCAAATCACTGCATTTTAAATCACAAAAGAAAAAACCTTCCATAGAATCAATTATCAGTCCTATTGCGTGATGGAAGGAGCTTCAACAAATACAGTTGAGGGAGAATATCGTGGTATTGTGGAGAGTTATTATTTTACATTGTTTTAAATAAGCACAAATTGATGCAGAAGAGAAGTCTGGCTTGTTATGAAGAGGCTTTTCCTGGGCTGTACCTTTATTTTCTTTAAGGCTATGTAGTTTGAACTGCATTGAAGGGGAGAGAAGGATTTTCTTGGTTCTTGTAATAGCATGTCAACTGTCACCTGCCTGTCAGCCAGGGCATTAAGGATCATCTGCAGCTCTTCACTTGCATCTTTTTTTCTGCTTGTGATGGGGAGCCAAAGCTCAGCATGGCCTGCTCAGACTTCCTGCAGTTCCCAAGGCCTTATACCCAAGCATGTCTCAAAGTGTGTCCTAAATCACCAAGGCTTGTAAAATCTTTCCCAGATTTTTCAGTGCTTGGGTTATAAAAGCAGGTAACTGCAGCACTTGTGTGCAACTTCTGAATAGCAGAGAGCAAGAGAGGGTAGGAGAAGCCAGGTAACAAATTGGCTGAGTGAGAATTCAGTTGTGAGTGTGGGATGGAAAGAATAGAGAAATTATTTTGATTCTCTTGATTTCTTTCAAGTGTGCTTCCAGCCTGCTGCTCAACTTGTCTCTGAGCTTGTTGGTCCCCTCTGGAGGCTGCATGATGTTCTGGCAGCATGACAGCTGTGGCCAGGGATAGTTAGCTTGAGAGCTTTATCTTAACCATGGAAATACTGATGCTTCTGTGTAGCGCGTTTGACTCTGAACCTTCTGCATGTTTTTGTGCTATGAGAAAGCAAGGCTGCCACAAGTTCAGCCTGTTCCATCTTCCAGGACATTTTGAGCAAATAGCCCGTTCCCTGAAATCTTTTTTTTTTTTTTTTTTTTTTTTTTTTTGAAGAGAAAATGATCAACTTGCCAAAGATAGAGTTAGGAGTTGCTCAGCTGGATTGACTGTTGGCTCAGGTGAACATCAAATGGCTCTTTTTATTGTCATCCAGCTGGGACTTACACAGCTGAATCACAATAAATGTTGACTAGGGAAGTCATAAAGTGATATTAGCTCAGTATCCTCCAGGTGCATCTGAGAAATGCTGTGTCAATCATTCACAATCCAGAACCATTTTTGTTTTGAGGACTTCACCTTGCACAAGTATGCAGGTGTGCTGCTCTGTAACACTGAAGATTTATGTATTTATTTTACATCTGAATGAGGAGAAGCATGAAGAGGATATGAACTTGCTGCTTTTTCAGTACCAAACTGTCGCTGAGTACCCTTAATGATCACGAGAAGATTGAATTAAATTATTTACCTCAACATGTGTTAATTTGGCTTAAATCACCCAAAACAATGTAATGTAAAACAGCTGTGCTTGGTGTGCAGTACTCAAGTATAATGTGTCATTCATTACCTAATGCAGAGTACCCATTAGGCTACTTACTGTAAAGAAGTGTTGTTACTATGTGTATGATATACACAATTCATAGTTCTCTGTGTTGCTGCTGAGTAATCTACTGCGGTGATATTCACAGATACAGGAACAATAGGGTAAACGTTCTACAAATGTTTTAGAAGCATTAGGTGTAGTGAAAAAATATTCTATAGGTGAGTACATTTATTTTCCAGAGAATGAAGAGTTGGTACTATTTAATTTAAGCATATGCCTAGAACTGTACCTGTAAATTTATAATCTGTTTAATGGTGCTGAAAGGAAATCTGGGACAAGTAGCCTAGGAAGTTTCTGGGCAGTGGAAATGATATTGTATTGCAGTGTGTCCTCAAGAGGAAAATGTTTTAGATCCAAATTTCAGCATTTTTTGTTTTCTTATCAAGTAAAATCTGCTTGTTGCTTTGGTTTCGGTGGCTTCAGCTTTTGTCACCTGATGGTCCAATGCACAGTGGTTAGGAGTGCCCTTACAGGCTTAAGGTTATTCTGAAGATAATTAATGCCTGTAGAATGCTGTATGTGTGTACTTGTGCATAATGACAAAGATGTCTGAAGTTCTTGAGATACAGTTTGTACATTCTAGTCTTTTTAGTTCTTATACTTTGCCATTCTTTCTAGTTTTAAATAATAACACAGACACAATACAGTGCATGTCCAAGTACTCTGCCAGATATTCATTGCAAGAGGCTTGAAAACAAAGCTCAAAAATACTAGTTAAAAAAAAAAAAAAATCAGAGAAGGAATTGTCAGTACTGAAGTTATGAATTAGTTATACACTTGTCAGCGTATATTTTCTTCAGCATTGTCGAAAATCAAGAAGTTGACAGGAGAAAGATGCAGTTTGAGATGCACGAGCAGTAATAAGCTGTTAGAGGACAGTGACTGCAGTCTGTAGAGAGGAAAATAAAATCACAACAGCACCTGTGGACCTGTATGAATGCCAAGTGATTAAATGCAAGGAATGAGGAATAATTCTGTTTATATAGTCTTGCATTTAAAGAGGTGGACCAACTAAAAGTTGTTTCTGTTTGAGATTTCAGAACTCAAAGGTTGCTATGCTTACAATGCTTTTCAAGGGAGAGCTTTTACACAGGAGGAAAATGAAAGTGCTTCTTGGGAAAGAGGAAGTAAGCACTTATAAATAGCGCTTACCATGCAATTGCAGAAAGACAAAACAAATTACCCTTCTGATTTATGACAACTGGAATATACTGTTTTTTCTACTATGTCTTTAACAGGCACAGAGCTCAATAGTTCTGAGAGGTTATTTCTCCCAGTGATGTTACAGAGGTTGCACACATGGTTAGGGCTGATGCGTAACACTTTTCTGCTTTGCCAGCACTCTGATACTAATGGGATGCAGGAACATGTTTCTGTAAAATGCTAACATGGGAAGCTGAAGGCCTTTAGTTTACATCACCCTTCATGTGATTAAATCTGTTGTAACATTTTTAGCTTAGTAGTATCCACTAGATTTATGCTTGCTTGAAGATTCTTACCCAAGTCTTTCATTTGGCTTTCCTTGTAACAAAGAGGGGAATATGTGTCTTGTGTCATAGGTATAAAGGACAATAACTGCCATGTATAAGAAATTAATTTGGTGATTAACTTTATGATTAATTTTAGTTTCAAATAAATAAAAGATGTGAAGAATATTGCTTTTAAGAGAAATGATAGTTCAGAACTCACCGAGTATCATGAAACTCTCCCAAGGAGCATGTTTAGGTGGTTTTAGAGACTAAATTGACTTTAAAATAGTGTTCATAATAAGGATGAAGGGAAATTTTACTTCAGCAGCATTTAACCGCTAGTTGTGTAACTGTGGTTATGAATTAAATTAAGTGGTAATATTTAATAGTACTGGTTACAGATGGATAAGCTTTCTCGATGGCAGATTAATATTCAACTGTTTGTGACTGATAGTGGTCTAAAACTAATGTTTAATTACTGAAATTATCAATTCATTTAAACATTTTAGTTAAGTATTTAAAATGCGTGTTTGTGGTGGTTTTTTTTATGCCCATCTCTATCAATTTAACAAAATGGTTGTGTCATGTATTGATGTGAACTGAATGTGTTTTCTTTTATTTATTACATTCCATTTGCAGCTTTGGAATTAATCTCTGATTTCTGTGTTTTTTACTGCAGCTGCCTTTTTTAATGCTACTGATTCCAACTGAAGTTAGTAAGAAGCAGCATGTTGTGGTTATATTCACTCAAACAGTGTCACTGCTGTTGCACAGTGCTATATAGCATGTTGTTGCAGTGGCATGTTTCCAGTAGGGTACTGAGTAATGTGGAAGTTGGGCTCTTGTTTAACTATACAGAGTGGTGATGTGCTGGAACAGGCTGCCCAGATTGGCTGTGGATGCTCCATTCCTTGAGATGTTCAAGGCCAGGTTGGATAGGACCCTGGGCAGCCTGGTTGAGTACCAGATCTGGAGGTTGATGGCCCTGTCTGTGGCAGGATGGTTGGAACTTCATGATTCTTAGTGTCCCTTCCAACCCAAGCCATTCTATGATTCTCAGATGTCACTTGTTGTTCTTTGTTTAAAACTGTTAATTCAGAATGAACTTGTGGAGGAATTTTATTTTTTTTCAAGTCATAACATGAACATTTCTAATTGTAATAAATGGGAGCATTCATTTTGGAAATTCATCTGTTAGTGTGATCAAATGTTTTATTAGAATTATGAATTTATTTATTTATTTATTAGAATTATGAAACTTTCTTAAGTTGTCCTTCAGAGTGGAGGAGATGTAACAAGAATCTGCACTGCTTAGAAGTTTCCATTAAAGACGAGCAGACTTCTTAATCAGCTCAGCATTTATTTTATTACAGGTAGTGCTGTATCCAACATCCAACAGCTCCAAGTCCCCTGATTTGCACAAAATGATTGTTCCCAAAAACAGCCAGGACAGTGACTTGAAAATCAAACTGGCCGTGAGAATGGATAAACCACCTCACATGAAGCACTGTGGGTAAGTATCTGTTTTCTGTCAGGTTGTATTCTACTGTTTTGTCTTACTGTGCCTGTGCTTAACCATGTGTAACAACAACATAAAGTTTGTAAAACAGTGTAAGCATGTACAGCAGTTATTAGTGTGACACTGTGTTGTTTTATGTGTGAAGTTTATAATAGTCAGGAATAGCATCCAATTGAAATGTTCAGTGAGATGTCAGGGTTTCTGACGATCTAATTGACACACAGAGCTAAAAACACTGTCAATTACAAACTGATTTTAAATATTACTGTTTATAGCACTTTGGAAAAGCCAAAGTTATTATTTAAGAATTTTTTTTTCCATTAAAATATGTTTAATCATACATTGCCATGTAGTGGTGTTTGCATTGCTATCTTCTGCTGTTTTCTTCCTCTGTCTGCTCTACTGTCTTTCTTTTGACTTGAATTGATGTGAATGTACCAGTTTAAGGATGTTTTCCTGCCTAGCTCTGAAATTAAATGCAATAGAATATTTGTAAAAACATCTCCACAGGCAATTGCTACCACCATTCCTCATCCTGGCTGCAAAAGGAGGTGAGGTTGCCCACAGTAAGCAAGGCTGTGTCTTGTGTCATAAAGCAATCACCAGGGTTGCTTTCCATTCTTCTAACTTCTGAGTTAAGCAGGTGTAAAAACATGGAGCTGGAAGGGATTATAGAATCATAGAATGTCTTGGGTTGGAAGGGATCTTAAAAATCATCTGATTCCAACTGCCCTGCCATGGGAAGGTTGTCACACACCAGCTCAGGCTGCCCAGGACCCCATCAATCCTGACCTTGGATATCTGCAGGGATGGGGCAACCACATCTTCTCTGGGCAACCAACTGAAGCAGTGAGTGCTGCTGAGGTGACGTAGTGTTGCTGTGTTCTTCAATAGCCTGTCAAACAGTATACACAGTGCTCGGATACAGGGATTGATTCCAGGCTCTAATGCCTTTAAATCCTTCTACCCATCCACAATGTGTCAGATATCTTCACAGGGTGTTGTAACAGGCAAATGAGTAATTTGAGATTGGTTCTGCTGAGGAAATTGATTAACCCTTGTTTAATTTAAAGGTTTACATAATTTACTGAAATTAATAGAGCAACAATAACTAAAATTAGTAAAGCAGTAACATAAAACAAAGCACTGCTTCAACAGTACAAATAATACACATCAGATGCATTTAGCTTGCACATAACCTGGCATGGTGGTGTGCTCTATTCCACAGCTACCTCAGGGAGGTTGTTCTCCCATGCACCTTTCCCACAGGTGATTGTGGGAAGTCCCTGCATTTGATCAGGCCATTGATAATGCTGGAGTCATGCTGCTCACAGACCAAATTAGGGCATAACATGCAGCTTTTTAGACTTGTGCTCCAGGTTTCTCCACAGAAATTCACCCAGTTGGGGGCTGTTCTGGGGTCTCCACAGGGTTTTCCTCACCACCCAGTTTGCTTTTCCATACTAGTTTATGTCTGTAGTTTACTTGTCTGAAAATTACAAGGGTTCCCTGGTCAAATATTATTTTCAAGGATTTAACTCAATGATTATCCTTTTCATCTGCTGTTTCTAGTTACTGCCTCATGTTGCCTTTGAACACTAGTCTCCTGGCACAGTTTACTTCTTCATTCCTACTATAGGGTCACTGTTTTCATTATTCCCTGGGCAAAAAAATGGTTTTTAATTTTTCATCTGGCGAAGTCCATGCACCAAGGGAGGCATGTATGGACTCCTCCACCATAAACATACATGAAATGAAATAATAAAATGTTGATGATGCCTCTATTGGCCACTGAAAGAGTTAATGAAATACTGATAGCACTGAAATACTGATGAAAGCATTGGAGTTTCAGTGAGAGTGAGGAAGAGGGTATTTATGTGGAGGGAAACAGAAACCTTCAGTATTAGGAAAGGCAGACACCCAGGCACTCTCACAGCTTTTGTTTGGCTTCCTGTTTGAGTAAATATGTTTGCTGTATTTTTGAAAGGGATTTCTGTCCAATTCATCACACAGATTAAATCTGTTCAGGTTCAGAACTGATAGAGCATTGTATCAGAAACTCTCATTTATGCAGAAGCTGGAAAACATGCACTGAATGAAGGACTGCATTACAGGGCACAAAGAAATGTGTTGTGCTGAAGGTAGCTGAAAGATGCCAGGAAGAACTTGTTTTTATTCCTGTCTGAGGAAGACAGAGGAACCTTTTCCACCTGTAGTAGCTGGTGGTATGCAGTTCATTTCCTGTGCTCAATTTGGTAAGCTGGAATCTGACTTCACAGAGGTGCACAGAATATACAGAATAGCTGCAATCAGTGGAAGTAGAGCTGTAAATATATGTACAGATAAAATTTTGGGTGATTTGCTTTGGTTAAAGTGAGAATAATAGCACTTTCCATTCTTACTTCAGGGTAAGTCTAGGGGAGAAGCGGGATGGCAGCCATTGTGCTCCCTCAGGACCAGAGCTTGCATTCTGCCAGGCAGTGTTTGCTCTGCAGCCCTCTGCTGAACCTACACAAGGCAGAAAAGCAAATAACTCCATTTTTCTCTCTAAATCAGCATTTCCATAACATGCGAGGAAACAGGCCATGAGAGAAAATGAATTCTTGAAGAGCTGGAATGCATCCCTGCTATCCTGAATAGTGAAAAGGGCTGGGAGTTTGTTTTGTTTCATTTCACATTAGTATGTAGTCACATATTTATGCACTGTTTCATAGTGTACTAAAAAGGGGGAAAACTGCCCTTTTGCAATTTTATTGTGTTGGAGTTGTATTTTACAGCCATAATAACAGGCTTTTAATGCCATTAGTATGCTTATCCCTCATGAGTTCCAATTTCTTCAAAACCATCTCATGCTTTATCTTTGCCCAGTCTTTGAACTAGGTAACTTTTATGACCTCTGTAGTGCTGAGCTTACAAGCAAACGTAGAAGGTTTGTCACTGTCTAGTTGGAGAAAAAGGCAATCTGTTGCTGTTCAGCAATGCCTTTCAGCTGGAAACTCAAAAATTATTCAAAATTGAATTTAAATCTTACTGCAGACAACTGCAGAAAGAGGGATTTTATTAAACTAATTTTATTAAACTAAGGATTAAAATAAATGGTAATAAGAGCCCTCTTTGTCAGATACAATAGCTACTCTCAAATATTTCAGATTCCTCAATGTCAATAAAGCCCACAGGCCCATGCTAATTATGGGTTTACTGTATTATTCCTTGGGAAATGTTTCTCCTGTTTAAACTGAATTTAGTTATTGACAGGGGAGACATGCTGAAAGTCTTCAAACCCCATCTTGTTTTTGTTCTTCAAGAATATTCATTTTTACAAATTATGCTGTCTTGTAGCTAAATTGAGTTTTTAAATTCACTGGTTATACTCTGTGACTGCAGTGCCTTACGAACATGTTCCCTCTTTAAATTTCTATATTCATGAGAACTAATTATATTTCAAATAATTTCATAGACTTGGGATTTTTTTCAGTACAAGCCAAAACCTTGCTAAGAGCAAGAAATAAAGGCTACTTGTGTGCTTCTTACTGCATAATATTACTATTTATTTCTGACTATTTTTTTTTTTTTGAATTCTTGCATGAAGGGCTCTCATAGTGTGAAAGAACCTGAAGGATCCATAGCAATCATTTTCTATTTAAACCCTGACAATAGATCAGAAAGGGTAGCATGCGCAGCTAGAATATTCTGCGTAATGACAAGGTAAATGTCACTCATTAATGAGAAATTGCAGAACAGGTTTGAGTATGGGCAATTCGTGATGCTTCGGATTCCTTTCTCATTGTTCATAATGTATTCTTATAGAATTCAGTAACCTTTCTCAGGTTTAAAATGCAGAGTATATTCAAGAGACATTTTTTTATCTTCTGTATTATACAACAATAGAAATATTTATATCCATGTCTTCCACTGCAGTCTCAAATCTAAAACAAATCATCAAAGGAAATAAAAAATGTGGCCTAAAACTTTGTTATATAAAAAGCTAAAAGCCCGTTTATTCCTGTCAAGCTACAATAGCAGAGCTGGGGAGCATTTGCTTCAGAAGGGCTCACTTGGCTCTCCTTAACTCATAATTAGGGTTGAAAACCCAGGTAAGACCAGTTAACTCACTCAAGATATGTTTTACTGTAAATGCATTTTTCTAATGTAAAGTACCTTTGCATATCCCTGTGTGTGTTATTTTTAAGAGTATCATGTTGGTTGCGCTGTCTGTTAGTGTAGCCTAGTGGTTACTGAGAGGTACTTGCTTTCAAACTGGAAATGCAAGATGAATTCTGATATTTTAATCTCATAGCTTTCTTTTTTTTCTTTTTTTTTTATTAGTCATGTTTAATAATATAACTGAAAGAGGGAAATAAAAAAAATGATGTTAAATGAAATTCTTACCAATTGAACAGCCTATCCAAGACAATATTACAAGATAGTAATATTTACTTTTGACTCCCAAAGTAAATTGCGTAAGCATAGCTCTTGTCCAGAACATTCTCTAAGATTAAATGGCAAAACTCATCCCTATGTATTCTGCTTTATGACATGTTGCATTTGGAATTGTTCATAGAATCACAGAGTGGCTGAAATGGGAAAGGACGTCTGAGTCCATCTAGCCCAACTCCTGCTCCAGTAGGGACTCCCAGAGCTGGGTTCCTGCGTCCATATCCAGGCAACTTCCGAAGATTTGCACAGCCTCTCTGGGTAGTCTGTGCTGGTGCTTGGTCACCCACACAGTAAAGAACTGCCTCCTGTGTGATAGCTCATGCCTGTTGACTCTTGTCCTGGCACTGGGCACTACTGAAAAGTGTCTGACACTGGCCCATTTGCACCCTTCTTTTAGGTACTTACACATATTGATGAGATTCTCCTGAACCTCCTCCAGGCTGAATGGGTCCAGATCTCTATGCCTCCCCTCTTAAGAGATGCTTCAGTCTCCTTACCACCTTCATGGCCCCTTGTTGGACTCTCCAGTAACTCTATGTCTCGCTTGTACTCTCTTGTCTTCTCTCTTTTCGGCAGAGTAGTTATTTTTGTCAACTTTTATTTGAACTTATACTCTCCAAAATTGTGTAGTTATTTTTGAAGTTATTTTTTCCTCTCAAATTGTTTCTAGTAGTGTAGGTTTATTTCAAGAATACAAGGATCACCATCAACTTTAAAAACATTTTTAAGTTTTTTACCTGTTGCACCTGAGGGTGACTGAAATATTCTTAGAAGAGTGTCACATTTCCCCTGCTGTTGCTGTAGTGTTACATCTAAAGGATATCTGTTGGATTATGGCCATGGATAACAGTCTTCCAAAATGCAAAATTAGAGATTAAGTAACTTTCTCCTCACTTTTTGTAACACTTTTCACCTACTGATAGAGGAGTCCACTGGAGTAGAAGGCAGGTGTTCATTTGACAATTAATAGGTAAACAGAGGTTTAAACAGATGTTTTATTAAGAAAGATTATCATGATGGGAAGATGATCTATAAATGGAAATGCTCACTGATGCTGAAGGCTTGCAGTAAACTCCACAAAGGAACAATCTCCAGAGAAAGAGATCCTTCCTCAGTGGCAGTCAGCCCTTAAATCTAGGGATCTAGGAGAGGTGGAGCCAAGCTCCACCCCTTACGGTACCACAGCTGAATTACCTTCACCTGTGCTCTCACAGCTGACTCATTGCTTGCCTCAGGTGGTCAGTCAGAGGTTCAGGCTGTGATCAACAGTTTCCCATACAATAGGTATCATAAACTCTATTTTAAAGATGAGTAAGCTGAAGCACAGGACTGCATAGCAATCCCCCAAGGTGATTCAGTGACAGCGCTGAGCATAACATTAGGATCTGCTGCCTCCTCTGTTGTCACACAGCTGTAGTCACCAGGACAAACTGCTGTCATAGCTACTAGCCAGCTCCTAAGTCAGCTGAGGAGAGCTACACAGACTATGAAGTCAGCCAGAATGATATATTGCCAGATGTTATGTGTTGTCTGGGCAAACTCTGATTCAGGCCTGGGCTACTTTGACAGATAAAGATGGCAAGAATGCAGTCATACTTCTCAGCATGTGCAGCATGGTCTCTGCTGCAAACGGGCCTTTGTGTTGTAATACAGTGAATTCATGTCTGCTTTCAGACCTTCCTCTGTGCACAGACATACAGCAGAATAATTCTGAATATTTTTCTTTATCTTTGTGGAAATAATTAGATGGAGACTGGCCTACAGCTAAGGTAACATCTTGGGTTAAGTTAGAAGCAGTAGGTATCAAATTCTTTCAAAGAGAAGAAAACTTTTGGGAAGCTTTATGTATCAAACATTAAAAAAAAAATAAAAATCATTTCTAATATATTTTTATGCATGATAATATGTACCACAGGTATATTAAATTACTACCAGTTTCCGTTAGTTAAAAACAGCAACTTTCTACTTTAGTTTACAGCAGTTACCAAAAGTGCTTTTCTCATTAGCAAAGTTTGCAACATTTTTTCTCACATCTGGTTGAAACCATAAAGTAAGTCTGTTAGCACCATCTAGCTTTCTCTTTGCTGCTATTACACTTTTGCTTCCAGTCTGAAAGAGGGAAGCAGAGCCCTGGCTTCAGCTGCTACTGCAGAGAGCAGGGCTCTCGCCATCCTGTGGCAGAAGTCTCAGTTTTTAGTTTATGAACGTTAAGCCTGGGAAGGTTAAGCAAAGAAACATGTAGGAACTGTTGAGCTTGTTTGGATTTTACAAGTCTTTACATCACATCAGATAATTTGGAATCCTTTCCTCAATTTAGCCTGTATCAGAGTACTTAGAGTTCTCTCAGAAGTAGCCCTATATGGAACAGTACCTTGATGGGATGGTTTCTGAAAACAAAGGCATTGGCTTTAGGGGAAGAAAAAAAAGAAAGAAAGGACACTGCTTGTGAGTCCTCTCTGTGTATTGAGTTCAGGGGTATAGATTATGCGTAGCTACTCAAGTGGCTTTTAAAATCTGTATCTTTTACACAAAACTTAGAGTACTTTGATAGATATTAAGGCAATTTATCTACAGATAGCCACGAGCTTAGAGAGATATCATCTTCACTTTTAGTGATATTTATTTCTAGTTGCAAATACTAATAAGTAGCATTGTGTATGCATATGAGCTCTTATGAAGATTTGTGAGAATTTCAAGTAATCCGTGTGATGATTTTTTTGCCTATGCTGATGGTAGTTTACAGTTTCCAACATGGTAGTTACAGTCCTTCAGCATATACAGATGCTGCAGTTTGGGAGCAGAGATTCTTGATTTGTATTTCTTAACATCTGTAACTTTGCTCTATTTTGTTCTTAGTACTTGCTTATCATAAGAATGTTAGATCTATGAGAAGGGGTATATCAATTTTCATTATGATTTCAATTACAATTTCTGGTAGAATTACTCCTTAATTTGTTTCAAATACATTTAGGGGTTAAATATGTTTACAGATATCTGACAGAAACTGCCCACTGACACAAGCAGTGCCAAGTCTTCCAGTGTTGTAAGATGAGCTATAATCCATACACAAAGTGGAATTTAGGAAAATACCTTTGTGCCACTACTGAAAAGGTAATTCCGCTGCTACTCATTTCTGACATGAGAGTAAAGGTTGATTGCCAATAGAGAACCTTGGTCTGTCTTCACCTGAGTCTCAATTTCTTAATTGTAAAACCAAGAAGGTTCATTGCCTGTGATTATGTCAGATTTTGGCTTATGAAATCTCATTTTAACATGTTGAAACACTGCAGGACATACTGAATTTCTGCCAGTCTGCTGCATGAGCCCATCGCGGGATTCAAGTGTGTATGCAAGTCATCTGGCTCTAGGCAAAATTAAGTCACTTTCTTTTAGCTATGATTTTATAGTGTACCCAGCTTGTCCTGTCTCTCTCATTGCTGGTAAATGGCATAGTGTGTTGTTTTAGTTTGTGATTGGTGTCAAAATTAGAGCCCTAGTTAATGTAAAAACCTCTTTCTGTAATGTGTGTGGTTCTCAGGAGTTTTTTATACCCTAAGATGCTGACTGTAAGGAAGATGAACAAAAGCAGGCAAATCTTAAGGGTTTTCTCTGGTAAAGACATATCCAGAAAAAAGTATAGAGCTGCTGTTGTTTTTCCTTTATCTAAACAAAATATTTCAGACCATGTGAGGATGTCTATATGGGGATTTAGTGGTGTTATTTTCTACTCCAAGATCACCAGCACCATCAGTATTGCCTGTCATGATATACTGGCTTAAGGAGATGCATGTAGTGTTTAGTCTGGGGAAAAGGAAGCTGAAGGGAGACCTTATTGCTCTCTTACAGTATGTGAAAGATGGTTACAGTGAGAGTGGGGCAAGTCTCTTCTAATTGGTGACAGGTGACAAGACGAGGAGAAATGGCCTCAAGTTGTGCCAAGGTAAGTTTAGGTTGGACATTAGGAAACACTTCTTTACAGAAAGGGTGGTTAAGCACTGGAATAGGCTCCCCAGAGAGGTGGTTGAGTCACCATCCCTGAATGTGTTTAAGAGCCGTTTGGATGTGGTGCTCAGTGATGATTTAGCAGAGGGTCATCCAGTCCAACCATTCATGTATTACCAATAGCTCCCACTAAACCATGTCCCTCAACACAGCATCCAGTCATCCAGTCTTTCCCTGAACACCCCCAGGGTTGGTGACTCCACCACCTCCCTGGGCAGTCCATTCCAGTGCCTGACCACCCTTTCTGAGAAGTAATATTTCCTAACTTTTTTTGGATGATCTTCAAAAGAACCAGTGAGTTGAAATAAAGGTCTTCAGACCCAATAGCCACAGGGCAGCCTGTACCTCACTGTGCGTAAGTTTTTACTTCCGTTACCAGAATTAATTATCTTCTGCAACATCCAGCACGAGATATAAAAGGGGATATTCCCCCTTTTTTTCTTTGGAAAATGAGAAACAAACACAATAATTTAAAAATAAAGCAGTGACTTTTCAGTCCAGTAGAAATATTGGTCAATATTCCATCCATAATTAATAAGCAATTTGAAGTTGATTTCAAATAGCAGTCAGTGGTGTATATATTTTTCTCTTTAGTCAGAAGGTCAAAAATTTAATTCTTGTTGCTATAATTATCTTCTTTTTCTTGCTAAATTCTGACAAACTCGTACTCAATTTTATTTTCATAAGGCCATTGAGCATATTCATACTAAGGTAGCAATTTCCTACATATCTTATAAGCAGCAAGATGGAATGGCTTGATTTTAATTTTACCAGTGTATGAATGCTTTATTATTATCATTCCAGTCTGCCTCTGAGCAGTATTTTCTGTTATGCTATTTTGCATTGTGATAAATGCTAGTATTTTATTGTGACAAATGAATATCAGCATTTTGCCACAGAGAAAAGTGCTAATGTGCCTTCATTTACATTATTTTAATATAGTACAATTCTGAAAAATCAATCGGCTGTAGTCAGTTTCTTGATAAAAATGAAAATTGGACTTCATGGAAAATGACACGTTAAAGTTACATTAGTGATTGATTGGATAATGATGACGGGTTAATGCGAAATTACTATGGAAGGAAGAAGCAAAAGTGTTTATCCTACTACTAGATCCTTAGAGAGCAGATTATAGCTATGAACCTGATTTTTAGTTCTTCCCACAGTAATTGCTTCTGAGGAGGCATGGGAAATCTTGAAGACCTTAATGATATGCCACTGCCACTTTAATTGCTGAGAAAAGCCAAAAGAATCCTAATTGCCAAGAGAAGCATTACTAATTAAGGTGTCATTCTTCATTCATTCCATAGTAATTAATCTGAAATATTTGTAAAAGCTGAGATATAAATTTAGATCCAAACTCACTTACCTTAACCACAACATACTTTATGTGAAGAAGATATATGGGTTAAGCAAGGTTAATAGTAAAAAAAGAAAAAAAGAAAAAAAAAAAAGAAGAAAAAAACCCTTAAAGTATATTTCTTCTTTAAAAAAAAAAATAATAATCTTTTTTTTTTTCCTTGTAACTTTATAAAGCATAACATAAAATAATGAAGAACAGATTTAAAAACTTACATTTACATCATGATTCTACAGTCTTTTAAAAATGAGTTGGAAGGGGGCTTTAAAGGTCATCCAGTCTGATTCTGATTCCCCTGCAGTGAATAGGGCCATCCACAGATAGATCAGGTTGCTCAGACCCTCTTCAGCCTGAATGTCTCCAGTGATGGGGTTTCCACTGCATTTCTGGGTAACCTGTTCCAGTGCCTCATCACTGTAGAATGCCTTTCCCTTATATCCAACCCAAATATACCTCCTTTTGGTTTGAAACCATTTCTCCTTGTCCTATCACCGTGGATCCTGCGTGTATGGCAGATCCTGCTTTGATTCACTACTGCAAAATGCCTTCCTAACCTTGTGGAATAATTGATTGGAGTAAGCTGACTGTGTTGGCAGTGATTCAGTTTCTGTGCACTGGGTTTTTGTACCATGTTACCTCCTAAGCATTCTTTAAGCTGTTGTGTCTCAGGTTCTCTGGATCATAAACTCTTCTTCTTTGGGCTTGGCTTGTCTCTGGAGGTTTACCTCTATGCTGTGCTCAGACCAAAAGCCTGATTTCTGATTCCTTACTTAAATAAATTAGACTGCACCATCACAGCATAAGAGACTGATTGACTGAGTACTTTAGGTTGGACATAAGCAAAAAGTTACAGTAAGAATGGTGAGGAGCTGAAACAGATTGGCCAGAGAGGTGGTGGAAACCCTGTCCTTGGAGGCAGTGACACCCTGCAAAGCTGCTGTTGATACCCATGTCAAGATGCTGCATGACTGCCCATTTTGTCAGTGTCCAGTGCCACAATCTTCACCAGCTCTGAAGTGGAAGAGACTGAAAGGTTTACATTTCTCCTAGCAGAGATCCTGCTGCTATGCAAGTTCAATCCTGAAAATACATGAAATAAATATTCCTGTGAAACTTTGTGCTTGCAAATCACAGAATCATAGGGATTGGAAAGGACCATTAGAGACAATCAAGTCCAAACTCCTGCTAAAGGAGGTTCCCTACAGTAGGTTACACAGGAAAGTGTCTGGGTGGGTTTTTATATATGTCTGCCTGTTATTTAAAATGAATAAAATAGTGCTTAAATTTCCCTGCTTAATAACCTATACAAAATTACATTTGGTATAACATATTACGTATTTGAGTATTTAGTTTGCGTTGTAAGTGTTATCTTATTTGGCCATCAAAATTCCTTCTGAAAGTTGTCTGGAAACTTCCCTTACGTTCATGAGTCTGTAGCCATGAAGATACTTGCAAGAATGTCTAAACAATATGATTATTTTCCCAGACTGCAATACCAAATACCATTGAAAATTATTGAAATAATGATCTTAGATTATTTTATGTGGCTTCATTCTTGATTCTACAAATCAGCACAGCTCAGGTTAGGTTAGAGATGCGGTTAGTTATTAGCTTTTCTTACCCAGTGGTCTGACTGACTTCTTGGTATCCCACGCTACTCTGTGACATAGAATTTAAGAGTTATTTCCACCTAACATACACTGACGTTACATATGGTCTGGCATGGCCGATCATTGTTTCTCTTCAGAGAGTGCCAGTACCATTAAGGGGCATGCCACCTGCCTGTGTTATGTCCTTATGTCATTTGCATTATCCATCTGTTACTTGCATGAAGACAGTATTCACCTAATTTTTGTCCATGTTAGGGTTTGTGATACTTAAAGGTAGAACTTTTTTAAAAACCTCAATTTTAATGTGTTTATTTCTCTACAGTACTATAATTTCAGTGACTATGGAAGGACAGAATTATAGGGATTGGCAGATACCTCTGGTCCAACACACTGCTAAAGCAGATTCCCTGTAGTAATTTGCATAGGAAAGTGTGAAGGCTGGTCTTGAATATCTGAAGAGAAGGAGACTACAACTTCTCTGAGCAGTGTGTGCTAGTGCTCCATCACTCTTAAAGAAATTCTTCATGTTTGTATTGAACTGTGTTCCACTTTGTGCCCATTAACCTTTGTTGTGTCACTGCGCACTGCTAAAAAGAATGTGGCCCCATTCATTACGTATTTATAAGTTTATCCTCTCAGTCTTCTCCAGGCTGAACAGCCCCAGGTCTCTCAGCCTTTCCTCATAAGGGAGGTTCCCCAGGCCCCCCATCATCTTTGTGGCACTCTGCTGGTCTCTCCCTAGAAGTTCCTTTCCTTTCTTGAAATGAGGAACAGTTTACTGAACTGGACACAGTACTCCAGATGTTGCCTCACTGGTGTAGAGCAGAGGTGGAAGATTACTTCTCTCAACCTGCAGGCCACATTCTTTTGTCTATGCATTCCTGTTACAGTTTTGCATTTGTTTCTGACCTAGCAGTAGAGCATCCATGGCAGCACACTACCATTGTTTTGTCCAAATAATGTATTTATCACAGCTAGCTCCCTTGAAATAGTCCACATCCCATTAAACATCAGTACAATTGAACTGGCAGTTCCACACTATGCCATCTTGTCAGTGTCTCTTGGGTCCGTCTTGCAGTAGTTTGTAGAGGAAAGCATCCAGGCCCAACTAGCCCACTCTGCAGCTTTTCCTTTAAATAACAAAGGAAAATGAAATGAAAATTTCTGTATTCTGCAGAATTTCTGCACAGCAAAGAATCTTCTCATATACTTACTGTTGCAAACCTGTTTAAAGATAATCTTATCTTAAATTATTTACCTGTTGAGTGAGGTAGTACTGCTTTGTCTTTTTCATAATGTAAGGGATTTTCTCCGCTTCATGCATAAGTGATGAAGAGAAGGTAAGTGAAAAAAATGCATGTGAAATGGTATGTGAAATCTTGTTTACGGCTCACCTTTGGAGCAAGACCTGTCATTAAAGACCTGTCAGATTATCTTTTCATGCTGCTTTTGTGGAGTAAACTGGGGACAGATTGGCAGGGGAAGTGTTCTGGAAGGTGTGGGTTTGAATTCCACTGCAAAGTCTCCACTGGAGTCAGAGCAACTTCCCTTCCTTTGCCAGCTGGAGAATTCCTCTGATAGCATTTGAAGACTGCCAGCCTAAAACTGCCATCTGCTTCTTTTCAAAGTTTATTCTGAAGATGTAAAACTTTATGGTTCTGGTGAGGGAACTGAACAGAACCCTTAATATGAAACTATGGTAGTCCTTGTTCGCTAAATCATTGGCTTAGAAATTACTACTATTATCAAGAGTTGATCCATTTGTGGCTTTACTTAAATTTTACATTGTTTTAAGATTAAAAAAATAATTAAAGTGGACTGTCCCCGTGCCACTGACCAAGTAGAAGCAAATACAGCGAAGTTTGTGCTAGTGCTGGCATGGAGAACTCTAGTCAAGGATGTGTTCTCCTTATGGCTGCACTCCTGAGGGCCAGTCTCCTCTAAAACTGGATGTTTGTGGCCCTCACCTATTTCACCTGCTTCTAAATCTTAGCTTTGAAAAGCAAGCAAATTTCCATTGCACTTAGACTACAGAATAATTCCTTTCAGGTTAAGGACAGTCAGCTGGTAACCAACAGCATGTTACAGGATCATGAGATGTCATTTTAAGGATCTTTCTGTCAAACCATTTAGAAAAAAAAAAAAAATCTGAATGAAGAATGCACTTAAATGAAGTTGAACTTGTTCACTAGTATTAAGCTGAGAAAATATGATTGAATTAAACGTCTAAAACTATTACAGTTGTTTTTATTTCATTCACTGCTTACACATTAAAAGAGTTATTGTAAGAGAGGAAACAAAAATTGCATAAATGATGCTTTACCATTACTAAAACAGAAAATAACACTGATTCTTAGATTACTATTATGACTAAGCTAATAAAATAGTCATATGTCATGAGGAATTTCATTACCGTTATGAATGTGAGTGTACAATTCAATCTCAAGTGCTGCATTAATTTTTAATTGAGCCGTATGTGTTCTACCTAATGGAAGGCTTAGGTTTTTCTGTTGCACACTCAGTACATTTTAATTGAACACCTGATTCCTGCCACCAACACGTTAACATCTGGACTCTATCTGTCTTTTTTGCATATAGGCGCACTGACTATAACTCTGCAGAAAAGCAGATAATAGGAAAACAAAAAGACAGTATTATGGAACACTTTCAGCCATCACTTTTTATTATACATTGAGAAGCATTTAATTATCTTATATCATTTAATTAGCCCCACTACTTAAGTCAATTGTTTTTTATTGATATGGCGTGTTAGCAGCTTCTCTAATTGGAACAAAATAGCATGTGACTGTACTAAATGTCTTGTGCAAAATGCTTTCTTACCATTTTTTCTTTCCCAAGACTTTTGTTTATTTTAATTTTTTCAGTAATGTTTAAAACATTTTGACTTGGAATATCTTGATTTAAACTTTAGCAGTTTTCATAGTTTTAACCCTACATTAAAGACAAAAATGTTTCTGAAAAAAACGGTGTTTTCTTAATAACATTGGATTTAAAAGCCAGACAGTATCACTCTTTGTAGACTTCAGGAATACTAGTATTTCTTCAGAAAGAGAAATGTATTTTAAACATTCCTTATCACTAAGACTTTAGTTATAATTTGTTTCAACATTTATAAATTTACTTATGGAAGAGAAACAGCCTTGTGTCACTGTAGCTGTTGTACTTGTGCTTTTGTTACCTAATCTGTACCCATGTTTGAGATCTATGATTTGATAATGCTGATAATTATAACAGTGTGAGTTCAAATTTTATGAATCTTTTAGGACATGATGTTAATTTCCAGTTAAGTAGTAACAGAGCTCACTTTAAAGGAGCTGCTGTGAAAATGCAGTTGATCAAAAATGCTTATTTTTTTTTCTCCGTGAGACAATTTCTTTGAATAGTTTTAGATTCTTCTATTCAAAACCATTTTATTATGAAAACTATTATTATTGAAAAACATAATTCCTCACAGTGAATTTGATTTCTCTATACCAGAAAAAAAATATATGTATACTTGTACCAGTTTGGCACATTCTCATTTTTCCAAGTACCACTACTTTTGCAAATAGTTTTCATTCCTTCTTAGTTGTTGGATAATCTTTATATGATATGCATTCAATTGTATTGACACAGATGAAGTAACGTGTCTTTATGCGGTGAACGTTCTCACCCTAATTTGAGAGTAAACGTATTGATAATATGTATGATTCTGTGCTCCCATATATACACGACTTGTGGAATAATAAGGCATTGTACTTAAAATACCCATTTTGAAGCTCAAATATAAGTTTTACAGTCCTTGCCCTGAAGCTTAATTTAACCTCTTGTTATGGTTTCACCCTTGCATTTTCTTTCCTGTTCAGGTCAGTCACAATGCAGGTAGCAGGGATCAAGGTGAAATACATTTCTGTAGACTGAGGCTTTGCATCATACATACCTTGACATCCACTGGAGGGCAGCATGGTTAAAATAAGGGAGAAGACGGGACCACGATTCAGCTGCATGAATCTCACTTTTGATTGTTTACATTGTTTTGTGAAAGCTTTTACAGTTTAGAGAAGTGTGTATTTTCCTAGCGAATACAGAGAAAATAATTGCGTGTTAATTGTAGAAATTGCCATTTGTTGCTTTTTAGCAGCTCAGAGTGGAAGTATTTTTCTCTATGTGTATACACAGTCAATTTTAGAAGAAAGTTTTGCATTTTTTTTTCTTGTCTTTATATATATATATATGTTTATCAACAGTGTTACTGTCGAATATCACTTTAGGATTGATGTTTTTGGGAGACAGTTGCTGGACAGAGCAGTCTTGTGCAGCAGAAATGGGCTGACTGCAGTAGATGGCTCACATGCCTCCTCACAAGTGGTAAATTCTGCATTCTTCAAGTGCTTCTCCCACAGGTCCAATTGTGAATCAGCTGCAGTTTAATAACTCTAGTGCACGAACATCCCATTTGAATGTTTTTATTTAACACCAAATTGGCATGAGGTGTCAATCTGTCTGGAGTAGGAAGGCCCTACAGAGGGATTTGGACAAGCTGGAGAGCTAGCCTGAAGCCAATGGGATGAAGTTCAACAAGTCCAAGTGTCAGATCCTGCACTTTGGCCCCAGCAACCCCAAGCACCTGTACAGACTTGGGGCAGAAGGCTGGAAAACTGTGTAGAGGAAGTGGGCCTGGGGGTATTGATTGACACTTGGTTGAAAATGAGCCAGCAGTGTGCACAGGTGGCAGTTTCAGAGCAAACCAAAAGACCTGCCTCTAGGTACATGTAGTGGAAATATGGAATTATGCTACTAGATTTAGATTTTGAAAGTTTAAATGAATTGGGAAAACTGAGCATTGAAACAAAAATCCATTAACGAGTGGTAAAATATGAAGACACTGTTTCTAAGACAGAAGGTGCTGAGGCAGTTAATAGCACAAGGACTGGAGAAAATTCTGGGGATACACAACTGCGCATACTTGCATCCAGTTACTGCTTCCTTCTCCTTATCATTGGGAACAAGGTACAAGCTTAAATGTGCTTTAGGTAACCGTCTTTCACAGTTAAAATTTCTTAAAAGGAGCATAAAGGGCATGGAATCAGGAGGGTTTGTATTTTATGTATCTCCTGTAAGAAAGTTTCTTAAAATGGAAGTTTTAAGAGAACTAACTACAAAAGTGTTCTTCCTTGTTCTCGCTCATGAATTGTCATTGAAAAGCAGTCAGAAGCATTAGAAGTACTTTTCTGACTCTTGTGTTCAAAGATCGCCTACAGTGACCACTCTACACTGACAAGTTTTCCAGGGCAGAATATCTCTTATCAGAATGTTAGATTGGCCTTGTGATGTAGGAACAAATGTACATCTAATTCTGTATCACATCTACTGTAGCCAGCAGCAGGTGATGGAAGTGTGTAACAATGGCCTCTCTCTGTTCTTTTCCATACTCCACCCACCTGCAGGGCAAGGACTCTGAGCCTGATGTGGTTTCTTTGCATGAACTGAGTGCATTTCTCATTCACAAACCCTTCCAGGAATGCATGAAATGCACAATGAAATCTAACTAATTTGAGTTCATGGAAACAAGCCATAACCATTGCTTTGCTTTGTAAAAATGGAAATTAATGTCTGGCACTATTCCTATAATCCTTAGAGTTGCTAGAGGTGCAATGGAGACAGTCAGCAGCTACCTATACAGGCAGCATCATTTGGGTTTTTTTTCTGCTGTTGTTTTGGATAGAAACAAGTATGGTTCCAATGTTTATGTGGAGTCTGGTAGACTAAAAGACTAAAATCACAATTAAATGGGAAAGCAATTAAGTTGGGCATTTAATAGCAATGATATATAGATTGTCAAGTTACATATATATGTTTCATTCATAAAGAGTATCAGTATGAATAGGTCCTTAGAATTTCTGTTTTGTATATGCTGAGATCAGAGACAGTTTCTGTGATGAGCGCTCTGCTAATTGGGCTCCCCTAATACCAGTTTTGAGATGTCATACAAAATCCAATTTAAATTTAGTGAGTTTAAAAACACCCTGTATTTATCACAGAGCATATGAATGTGCCTTCATGAAAAGCTGAACCTAATTGGTGAAGGGCAAAGAAACTGTGTTTATCCACAGGACTGTATTTGCGTATTTGTATAATCCTTGTCTCCGTTTTAAGCTTAACCCAGCCTCTGAGAAATACATTTTATCTATGGTTTACTAACAGCTTTTTGCAAAGTAGGGAGATTGCTATTTCATTGATTGTATACAAATTCCAAAATGGTAACTGTAATTTCCCCCCACTGCTATAGTTTTATTCTGTGACTTGTCATGCTGGACTTGCTGTAGTGCAACTGGAATGAAATTTGTTTTTCTTTGCATCCACAGAAGCTTTACCTCACAGACCTGACTAGTATACACTATTCTGAACTGAGCTTTAGAATGAGAACTTTTGTCTGACTGTAAACAAGCATTTGCAAGTATGTTCTGATAGCCACAGAAGTATTTCAGTATTCAGTGAATGTCACCTTATCTACTTTTTCAGGACCTCTAGATGTAGAAATTCTTATTCATATCATCTGTTTTCAAATTTTAAGATGCCTACTAGTGATGATCACAACAAATGTTATGAAAACCCAATTGTTGATATTTAGGATTAGCTCTGATGAGGTCCGTGTTCTTCAAGAAATTAAGCTTATATCAATTCAGAAGTAAAGCATTCTAGACAATGAAATGAAATGCGTATCCTTCCAGAGATAATCAAAACCAACTAACATTCCTAAAAGAGTTCACTGCTTTTAGTGGCCTCCCTTTCAGAGCAGAGTATTTTCAACACAGACTCACCAGAATTGGAGTTTCATTGGTTGTCAGCTTAGTTCATTGATTTCTGTTTTTAAATACCACTGTGACACTGAACGAGGGTGTTTTAACTGATTCCATCAGTGGCAGTGTATGACCTAGCAAAAAAAGTAGATTTTTCATTTTAGCAGGTCCTTGGCCATTTAGATCATAAATAATATCACTTCCTGCCTGGCAAAAAAAAAAAAAAAAAAAAAAAAAAAAGTCTCCACTTTTTCTATCTAATTGCAGTGTCATGTACTTGCAAAGGTGTCCAGGCTGGATGCCCAGATACTTTTGATTGCTCAGGATGCGTTGTTTTAAGACCTGGCAGTATAAACAACCTCTGATACAGCCCAATTGGATGCTAAAGGGAGAGGAGTGCAGTTGAAACTTTTTTCTAGTACCTCTACTAGAAAAAAATAAATTTAGGCTGTCACACTTGAAACCAATCTCTTAGTTGTTTCTCCTTACTCTGCTTCATTTCACCTCGTGGAACACTTTGTGTTCACAGACTGCAATCATTTTAGAGGAAATTAAACCAAGAGACGAGCTCCAGGAGTTCCCCACGTATGTTGCAACCACTGTTATTTGGTCCCTGGGATCAGGCTCTGCTCAGAAGTAAACCACATAAAAAAAATACAGAGAATGAATGTCCCACAGTTGTGCTACATTACCTGTTTACTTTACAATTAAACTACTTCAGAATCAGAACACTTCTTGCATTGTATCTGAATAATATCATTCTTTTGTTACCTGGAATTCTCTCAAGACTAAAGGATATATTTTATTGTCTTGATAAACATTCTCCCTTTACATAGCAAGCATATTTCATGGTATGACATGAACTGGATCAGTAATTCTCAAGTTGCCTTTGCAGTTACTTCACAAGCTCTGTAAGTGCTGGTATGCATATTCACAAATGCTGGAACTCTTCAGAGTGTGTTGAGTTATCACTGTGAAAGAATATAGGGATATCTGACTTTCCAGCATATCTTTATCCATTTATACTGTAAGAGAGAAGTTGTTTAGAAAGAAAAAAAAAAGAAGCTCATTTTTCTATTCATATTATGAGTATCTTGCTCATTGGAATAGATGGAACTGTTTGCTATGGTTGGGGTGTTTGTATTACTTGACATTCTTCAAGTTTTCTATATCCTTAGCAGTCATAATTACAATAGAAGTTTAGGCTGATTTTTTTTTTTCATTCCATCTGTTCAAGGCTTATTTAGTACTGTTTCTCAAGAGTACAGAAGATACTAAAATGAATCCGAGAATGTTTACTGCTAGGTTTCTTATGACCCAGGTCATATTGTTGTCTTGAATCAGTTTTCTCTCTCGTCCTCAACTGAAGGCAAAAAATGGCTTAATCTTGTGGGGTTAAATAAAAGAAGGAATGCGGTGCAAGGAAGATTCCTTTTATGCAGGCGTGCAGGGATGACTGAAAGTGCCTGTGGGCATTTGGTCCCCATTGGTTCTCACATCGAATGCAATGATGCCCACAGATAGCCTGTATTGTTGTCAGCTAAATGGGATCATGAGTGTCTGAAAGGTGTTTGAGAATGAACTGAAAATCATTTTCACAAGTGGATGATTACTTCTGCCACGTGTTAACCGAACTCTATCAGAATGGCCCAGATTTTTGAGACTGCATTAATTGCTCTTTCAACCTTGACTGAGGTTTCTCTTTAAGAAAGGCCTTTGCTGGACTAAACTGCTACGCTTATTGATTTTTCTTTCTATATTTTTTTCATTGTTTGTGATAAATGAAGCTTTTTACAAGTAGAGAATTTATCATTCAAGATGTAGATAGATTGCTTCATTCCTTGGAATAAAAAGGCTCGTCTAAAAATGATCTCTGTAGAAGTAATAAGTCCTTTCTCGTTTCTCCAGCAGTGAATAGCTCCAGTATTCCACACTCAATTATGTTTTTCAGCTTTTCATTAATGCTGATTTTTTTCCATCAGAAAGTAGAACCCTGCACTCTTTCACTGTGGACAAAAAGCAAATAAGCTTCCATCTTCTTTCCTGTCTATGCCACCACTTAATTGAAACTGAATGCTAATTATTTAGTGATGTGGTTTTGAATTTTTGTAAGACAAGGAAATGTGCTTTGAAAAATATTCAAACCTTACTTATTTAAAATTTAGTGGTGGTCAGACTTTGATAAGAAAATAAGTTCTGTTCAGAGATTGTTCTGTTTGATGTTACCTATTCTCCCCCCAGAGTACAAAGGGATACTAAGGGAGAGAAGTTGATATAGGAAACATTGTTATCCAAGTGTACTTGGCTGTAGCAATGGAATTACTTCTTTTCTTTTTTTTTTTTTTTCCCCTGAAAAAATGAACTTTATTAGACGTTTATATTTCTATTGCGGTGCATGTACTGTGAAGTATAATCAGATCGATCTGTGTCTTAATGCTGATCAGACTGGTACTTTTTATTTGTGAGCGAGGGAAAAGAAATAAGACAATATTAAAGCATATTCAAAAAACAAAAACTGTGGGTTTTTAACAGCGTAAGTCTTTGGAAGGTGAGAGAATGGTTTGCACATTTGGTTGAATATTAATAGTGTCTGAAAAATGGCCATAAAGTCTTTATGTTGGTGTAGCATTTTGTGATTCAGTATTCACAATTAAGGTCCTATTTTCTCTGATGTAGAAAAGCAGGTGAAATGGTCTTAAATTAATGGTAAATGGTAATATGGACATTCAAAAAGTAAGACAACCAAGCATACAAACAGTACATTTTCTAATACATGCTTATACCATTATAGGTGTAATGTATACATACCTATTACAATATTCATATTTTTTTTCACAAAATAGAAGTGTGTCATATTTATGTATCGCTATGGGCATCATAAAACCAATCCTTTCCCAGATCTCGTCAGTTAGCTCATTGAAAAAGTAACAAAATATGGTCTAGTAATAATAATAATAATAAATATTCTATTTTAATAAAAAGCAATTACTATCCTTGTGCTCAGATACAGGAAAATCATCTCCATGTCTTTCTTCTTGGTGTATGGCTTAACAGTAGTAATTAAAAAACTATTTTTGATGGTCCCAACTTTATAACCTAAATTAAAGACAGGAAAGTTGTAGCAAATGATGTGATTAATTTTAGTAACACTGTATTGGCTGTTTCTGAGTATCAGCTGCTTCTTGGTGCTGCACGTAGAGACAGACACAGCATCCGAAGGAATGGCAGCTGTGTGTTTATTAGTGCCACTGAGGGTATTTAAAATAATCTGAACAAACAATGCTATGCATGAATGGCACTCCTCTGTGGCTGGAGAAAGTGAGCAAGAGTGTAGGTGAATACAGGACTCATACAGATAGAGAAATAGCAAGATGCAGCTCTGTTTGTGAGAGGCTTCTGTGCGTTGTGGTACTGACATTTCACCGAGACCTGTGAAAAATGCAATTTCTCATCTCAAATCATTCTAAAACTTAGCTATAGGACTTAGTTTTCTTCTGAATCTGTTAACCTCTTCATTTTCTGCTCTAGTTCTGACACTTAAGTTTTATTTAATTCCATGAACTACCTTTCTTTTGTAGATTTTTTCTCTTCTATACATGAACTGCAGTTTCTACAGATATCTGAGATATTGTTGTCCAAGTTTAACAGCTTTCTTAAGTCCTTTGTTTCCCATTTATTTCAGTGAAAAAGAGAATCTCAGATAGGATTTAGGAGTCCGAGAATTCCCTTCTGGGTGTAAACCTGAGATTTAAATAAAGGTATTTTTCTCCTGATATTTCAGGAGCTTGTATACTTGAAATGGGTATTGGCTATATCTCCTGTAAATGACTGAAACTTTCTTCACTGGAAAATACTGTCCCTGCTAGAGCTGGCCCTGGGAGAGGAATTAGTAACATATGGTCATAGCTGTGAGTTTATAACAATTTACAAAACAAAGTGGCATAACATTGTGAACTTCTGTACCAAATCCCAGATTTGCATCACAAGTGCTCCTTTCTTCGTTACCTAACTTTATCTGAGAACACCTCATATTAGTGTTGTTGCTGTTCCTGTCCTTTGTTTCCCAAGGAAGTTGTTATTTAACACCTGAACTGGAAATGAAATCACTTACATCTTACAGGAGGAATTATAAGTGCATGTTTTTTATTTATTTATGTTTTTTTAATTTTTGTATCCTTCCCTTTGTTATGATTATGAATTTGATGTAAATTGTGACAGTTCTGCCTGTACTGCAGAGCCATGTGTGGTATTTCTTACAGAAAAATGACATAGGACAAAGTGTCTGTGTCATGGTAATGAGGGAGACATTAGTTAACCTTCAAAACCACCATAGTTAATGAGAAGCATTATGCTGAACATTCATACTAAATAAAAGTTTGTCTTTTCTCTATGGTATCTAAAGCAGGGAAGAATGTGTTGGATTATATGCCCAGGACAGGTATAAAAAAGTTTTTGCCTGCATCTTACCTGTGTGTTTCATGTGACCAGTTGGCTGATCACTCTGTTTTTTGACACTGAATTCAAATCTCAAGGCAACAGAGCCACAAATGACTTCAGAAAGTAGAGAGAACTGGTCTCTCTCATCTTTCCCAGAAGGTACCTGTTCACCCACCAGCCGTCCCACCAGCCAGCTCCAATCACACTCATAACTTCTCCATAATATAGGATGTAATAATGCCAGTGTTCACTGATAACAATATGAATCTGCCTTTCACCCATGTAGTTTTACTAGATAAGCTTCAATGAGATTGGCCAGCCTGAAGTGGTCTCATATCTCTTTAAACGTCTTTACTACTCTTGGACTCTTTCTAACGAGCCCATTGCCCATCCTTTTCTTCTTGCTTTTGTTAATAACACTGCAACATGACCATAGTGGCAGAAAAGTATTATTATGCTATAAAACTTGCTGCATCTGGTTGCTTACTGTGTCACCAAATGGTATCAGCATATTTGGTTTTATCTTACCACTGTTTAATGTTTGTGGTTAAATCATTGTAGCCTAGAAATTGCCAAGGTGATGAGAAACATTTTTTTAACTCTACCAGATGTTATAATATGTTTGGGAAACTGGGCACTTATTCTGGAAATATTAATGATCCTGTTTGCTGGCATTTTGTTATTTAAGCATTTACCCAAGCTGACACCATGACTGGCTTCTCATAAACTAGAGGAACACTGGGAACTCTATGGAAATTAAGTACCAAAAAACAGCTGGGGAGTTTAACTTTTCTAATATTCAGTATCTTGATGGAAGTAAAATTGTTTTACTTCATGCTATTTTTCTAGAGACAATTGGTAAAATGGAAGTGATGAGCAGGTTAGTCTTACACAGGAGATCATTTGTTTCTGCATTTTGGTTTTATTATTAAACAGCCTAATTGAGAATGCAACAGAAAGAAAAAATCACAAGAAAAGAATCTCAGTAGGTATGGTAAGTGAATACACTTGTAAGAGTTGCATCCTCCTAATATCATGCTTAGTATTAAAAGAAAAAACAAACATTCTCCCTATTATTTCCTTTCCAGATATTTGTATGCTCTAGGACAGAAGGTGTGGAAGCGGTGGAAAAAGCGCTACTTTGTGCTTGTTCAGGTTAGTAGACTGCCATAAAATTTCATTAAAATGTACTTATTCTCATGTTTATGTTGTCTGGAGCCATTTATAATTTGCTGTGTTCATCGCTACTGCCGAGCCTTTTGTGAGGTTCAGACTTCCCAGGATATGTGTATATTTTTATGCATACATCTGTAGTAAACAGAAATGCTACTGAATTTTACTTATATAAAGTTTTATTTATATAAATCAGTCCCTACACTGAGAAATGTTTCAAGTGAAGCCTAGAAATTTCTGAATACATTTGTTGCAACCTTAAAACATTCTAACAATGGCTTTCTGTCAACACTCAATTAAACATACATAGTTATGTTTTTTAAATGGATTGTACTTACTGTTTCCCTGATTCCATATCATCAATAATTTCCTGCATGTCAAATTAATGGTTATATTTACTGGTCATGGAAACTCTAGTGCAGGATTTTTTCTTGGCCGCAAAAAAATGTGCTGGACTGATAGTTCATAACCTTTAGTCCAAAACTTGAGCTGCATTTTCACTTGCTGACAAATGTCAACATTAACGTGAGACTAATACGTTGGGATTCATTTGAGTTGTCAAAATTGAAAAATAACTGATATCTGTGAATCTGTGGAAAAGTGAATGTTTTCTGTTTGTGCTTGTCTGCAGATGGCAGTTACAATGTTGATGTTCTTTTAGATGCTGTTCTTTCATGTGTCCCTTATTTTGTTGACAGAAAAATAAGTGTGAATCTCCCATAACATTATACTAAGGATGATGCCTGTAAACAGGAATGATGGCTTCTAAGACTGCTTTACAGGAAGCCTGACTCTTTTTTTTACCATGCTGTCAAGTCTCATTCCTACTTCTACATCTTGAAAGTTGTAAGAATGCTTGAAGAAGTACCAAACAAGATCTTTAACAAACTAAAGCTAAAAGCTGAGTGTGTTTGCATCTTATTCTTGCAAAGATTGATGTTTTTGTGTTCTCCCTGTCTGCTGTGGGAACTGGCCTGGATATTGATCATAGAATCATAGAATCAGAATAATTAAGATTGGAAAATACAGATGCGAAGACAAAATAACTTCTTGGAAAAGGAAAGGTTGGAGTGCCCCCCTGTCCTTCATACTCTTATTTCACACTCCTCCTACTTCACATCCTCCTTTCACAAAAAGAAAGGCCTTGTCCTCTCCCTCCAAACCACAGGTGCCCCCTGAGTATTACCATAGCACACACCTAAGAGACTCATGGTTTTGTGTGTAATGTGGAGAGCATACACATGAATTTTGGTTGTCTTCTACTTCCTGTGCTGAAATTGAAGTACTGGAAGAGAATATTACAGGAATTTTCCAACTGTGATGGGATTTGGTCATCTCTGTCATTTTTAAAGCACCTACCAACTCAATAAAGCTGTATCAAAAGAACTGTGTTAAATCAATATTTACTGTCCAGGCAGATCTGGCTCATTTATATAGTCTACACTGTGCACACACTGGCAATAAACTGAAGTCAATATATGTGAAATAAACATTCAGTAATGAATATCAGTCTGTTGTATTGATATATATATAAATATTATATATATTATATATATTATACACACACACACACACACACACACACACACACATATATATATATGATGATGATTCTTCCTCTGTACATTAGGTTTTAGGTAAAATATTAAGGCCATGAAATTCAGTTGTAAGACAGAAGCTATCAGTATGATTTACACATGCTGTGGAAAATTAACTCAGGTGTGAAACTAGATGAGTAATGTTGATTTTTTCAGGAGAGTGAGTAATGTGCATCTTTGTTATTGCTATATGTATTAAAAATTAGTAGTGATGTGTGAAAGAACAGTTTGATGTTAGAGAAGGGTTAGAGAGCCTAGAAATATTAACCTCTTCAGTGTATTTGCTTTTCTTCCTTTTACAATCCAGTCATTTCTTTAAATGGCTGTTCATTTTAAACTAGAAAAGACAGAGATATAACATGGTAGGTAAGAAACTTCAGCTGAGTTTGCTAAGCTCACTGGTAATAATCTTCCTCCAGTAATCTAAACAGAGATTATTTTATGTCACTTTCGTTTCCTTTGTTGTAGTAATTGAAAAGTCTTGTGCTTAATAGATAATTGTTTTTTTAAGCATCCCAGTTATGCGGGCTAGTTCAAGCAACTGAATAACACAAGTGGGGCAGATCCTATGTCAGGGCCCTGAGGGCACTAATGACCTATGCCTCTGGCCATGCCTTGGGGACTTCCCCTACCCTGCCCACAACACAGGCCATCATATCAGCTCCCAGGACACCATTCCTAACCCCAACACCACCACAGTGGGCCAGTCTCCAGTTCCCCATAAGCCTTTCCATCCTATCCATGGGTCCCTATGAGGCTACGGACTGGCCCAACCTGTACCATCCCTATACCCAGGGAGGTGACTGGTGCCCAGGGTCCAACGCTGTCCCACTGCCTCTCAACTCCCTTGCTGGTCACTGGACCTGGGGCAGGCCCTGACTACCAGACCCTATCCTGTAGTATTGGGGTCATTTAGTAAAGTTCATTTAGAGAATCTCCCCCAAAAAACAGGATTATGCCACAGGATTATTGGCACATTATGTTTGGAGGAGCATTATGCAGACAATAATCTCATGCCTTCTTTCTTATTTTCCATAAATATCAGTCATATCAATCTTTTTTTAAAGAGTCAAAAGTCTTCAGTCAGTGGCAGCTGAAGTCACTGGATGTTGAGGTGGATTAGTGCACAGGTACAGCACCATCTAATGTATGAGTGAAGCTGAAATCAGCTGTTTTATGTGAAAAAGAATCATTCCTGATGTTGTTGCCAAAGATGTAGATCTAGAGAACTGTTAGCTAAGCAGTGAACAACTAAGATCAGGACGCTCCGTCATCTGTTAGACAAGCTTCTAGCATGTCCTTGCATCTTTGCATAATTCTGCAGATCTAAAAGGTGATCTTACAGTTCAAGACAAGTTAGATGGCCAGACATCCTGCAGTTCCTGGAGACAAGAGTTTCTCAGGCCTGTTTAATTTCACTTCCTTTAAGCTTCTAGTGTTTGCAGATACACAGGCTCTTTTTTTCTGGTCACCCCTTCTTAGTCTTTCCAGCTCTTCAAGCTTGGCAACATTTCAATTTATTGTTAATGATTGTTTTTGCTCCCCCAGCTGTTAGATTCCTCTCCAAATATTTCCAAATGCATTTTTCTCAGCTCTCCTTATTTCTTTCTAAACTGTCTATGGAGTCCTAAATGGTGAAGTGGAAAATCCTCATTTTATTTTATTTTTTTTCCATTGCACTTGATCAGAAGTAATTGATAGTGTTACAGAATACAGTACTGTATCCAGTAAGCTGAGCAACCTGGAGATGACAGAGATTTAGGATGACAGAGGTTCAGGAATACAGAGGTGCAGAAGATGCAGATATTAGACTTTATAAAAGCAAACAGAAGGTTCAGGGTCGAGCTGGACAGTTACATGTTTGTCATTCCAGCTGAACTGTAAGTGTTCTGCAGTCCTTCTGCAGAGAATATTTATATATATAAAATGAAGTTCTTAGAATACAGGACCTTTTTTTTTCCTCACACAGTAGAAAGAGTGGTGTTTAGTACCAAGTATTTTCCCTGGCAGAACCTAGTTTGATTCCTTCCAATCTTTCACAAAACAACAGCCTACAGTATGTTATATTTCAGAATGCTGCAAGGAGGTGTGTTTACAGGGTATTTTTTCATTTGTCAGGAAGGGAAAAAAAATACAAGTGTGTTTTATTTCTTTAGTACAACTGATATCTAATTTAAGCAGTGTATGTGTATTGTGAAGCATTAGCTCTGGAATGGAATAGAGCAATTAAGAATTCTTGTCTTACTTAGGTTAGCCAATACACATTTGCAATGTGCAGTTACAGAGAAAAGAAGTCTGAACCTCAGGAACTGATGCAACTGGAAGGATACACTGTGGATTATACAGCTCCTCACACAGGTATTTTTCATCATTGTAAATTACAGTATGTTTGTGTAAAACAGCTAAATTGGTTTTATTCAGCTTGATCTAATACTGAAAACCACCAGGGCTATTTTTTTTCTGCATCTAAAGGTTTTGCAAATATTCCATTAAGACTTTCTGAAGTGAAAAATCTGACAGCTTGCTGTCAGAAGAAAAACAAACTTACACTAGTGTAGCCTGAAACATTACAGGGCCATATAATGGTACAAGGAAAAAGTATGAATTCTGATCAGTGTTTCCTTTTTACCTGTGGTTTTGATGGTATAATCATGTGACGGCGTACATGAAGTACATTTTGAAATTATTTGGAAAACATGATTGATGACATTGGTTGCAGAGTAATAAAAACATAGGATAAAATTGCAGATAGCAGAAAAACCTCCGAAATTTAGTAATGTGACAGGAGAAGGAAGTTGAAGTTACTCGTGTAAAGAAAAGGGATTATGTTGTACCTAAATGCTGGAGGATTATGAATTTAAGAGGCTTTTAATAAATTGAGTATTGATCTTTGAAAACATTGGCTTAATGTTCAGAATAACTCAAAAGCCTATCAGTGCTCAGAAGATATTTGGAAAATCAATGCAATGTTATGTCACAGAAAATCCCTGGTGCAACCGCATGGAATCTTGAGTGCTGTGCTGGTCATGTACTCACAGAATAAAGTATTTGCATGAATAAAGGTACCAAAGAAGGAACAGAAAGGTTGAGAAGAGGTATGGAGTTGCTTCTGTTAAGGAAGAAATAAAGTAGACTTGCATCTATGAAACTGATACCCTGAAGGAGAATATGTTGGAGAAATACAAGATAGTATATGACACAAAGAAGAGTAAGAAATAAATTAGAATTGAGTTAGAAATGGAATAGTGAAAATATTTTCTTTTTTGATTTCAATAGTTAATTCCACTTATATGTACATTCCATTTAATCCCTAGAGTTCTAGATTTTATCTTATTTCTTGGTCATACATACCTATAAAATGATCTAACACCCACCCCCCTACACAAACATACAGAGTAAAATCAGTTAACTCATGCTATAAACCTTGATGGTGATTTAGAAATAACTCACTAAGATTACCTTCCTTCTTTCGTGCTTCAGGTCTTCAGGGTGGTAGAATGTTTTTCAATGCTGTTAAAGAAGGAGATACTGTAATATTTGCCAGTGATGATGAACAAGATAGAATACTCTGGGTTCAAGCAATGTACAGAGCCACAGGTCAATCGTATAAGCCTGTTCCTGCAAGTCAAGCTCAGAAGATGAATCCTAAAGGAGGAGATGTCAGTGCAGATATATCCCCACTCTGTAAGTTGCTTTATTTTTTGTGCAGCTTTGGTTTTACTTGCTAAAATAAGTGCAGGCTCCTTCAATGAAGTTTAATTAAGTAGAACTCATTCACTGGGGAAATTTGCCAAGCAATTTGTTGTTATCCAGGAGCTCTTTAACTCAAATTATTGTTACCAGCCAGGGAAATCCTGACTTGGAGGTCATTATTTTTATTATAATCCATGAAAATGCGACAATTAGCTTCGTATTCATTACAGTTGACCCACATATTACCATGGAGATGGTGTTTAGCGTATATTATATTTTTCACTAGTCAGGCAGTGTAGTGTTGAATAGAAAAACATCAATTTATTCACAGGATTTTATAGATTTAGATCAGGTTTATCATAGACGGTATATATTAGTTGCCTAAAAATTGAAACGCGGGCAATACATTGTGAGTTGAAAGGCACTAGATGAAACTGTTTGCATTTTTTAATAGAGATTAAATGCTAACAGTATTTAATATAAATACATAGAGTGAAAGAGAGGAAACATTTTTTAGACTCAGGTTGGTTTGAAATCTGAAGTCTTTGGCAGGTTGACTCAAAATAGTTGGCCTCTGTGACACAGTTTCATATTCTTCTATTTGTGGTGTAGTCTTTTATTATTACACTATTAGAAGACAGCAAAATGTGGTGGTTACACCGAGTAGTGTTCAGAAACCTGACACAGCTGTAAAGAGCGCTTAAAAAATGCATGTTTCATCTCACAAAAGCACTGGTGTATGTAGAATTTTTAATCTGAGCTGATTTTGAAGACTGAAATAACAACACATCAGAGGAAATGTTTAAGGTGAAGTATGTTGTAGAACGTAAGCAGCACTGCAAAAGCAAAGAAGGGACAACAGCTGAGAAATGCATCCACTCACCTTCTAATGAACTGACCATAAGCTGGGTACTGGGAGTTGACTGTGTTCACCTCCTGATGTTTCTACGTCATGTACATCAGCTGGAAATTACAAAAGAAGAGTCAGAAATAGCCAAGGAGTTGCTATTTTTCTTGGTCACTGTGTTTGCCTAAAGGTGGATGCAACTAGGAAACACTGACAAAGAAAGTTACGGAAAGAAACAAGTACGATTGCAAATTTGATATACTAAAAATTGTCCAGAGACAAAATTTCTGATCCTGATAAAGAATAAAATGGGGATATTTATGCCTTATTCATACAGTTAGAGAAGCTGATGGAGTAATGACTGATGCTAATTACTTGGTGATAAAGATCAAGTAAGGGGATTATAAAGACCCAGAAGGGGATTGTAACATCTTAATAAGTCAGCAGAAAGCCAAACATCATTCTCGTCCTGCACCACCATGAATTCAGAGTTAAAATTTTTACAGGGAAGAAAAGAGAGAAAATGGAAAAAGAAGTTAGATGAATAATCATTTGGTGTGTGGTAGATAATTTTCCTCATCTCTCTTTTAGAATGATGTCACTTATCAAAACAGATCAGAAAAGAAAGAAAAATTAATTCGAGATTTCAGGGAAATCAAAAGCATATAAAAATCATCTTGTATCCTCCTCAAATCTGTCCTTCAGCAAAACAGTAGTAATTCATCACTGTGCTATCTCCAGCCTCACGCTCCAGCCTTACTGGCAGTATTTTTTCTCTTTTTCTTCTACTTTTGGTCTGTTATTTCATTGTCTGGTATGTAAATGATAAATTTCTGGGGGTCAGGGACTTTCTTTCGATAACTTTCGATAGTTTTTACCATGGTTTAAAAAAGAAGAAAAAGAAAAAAAAAAGAAAGAAAAAAAAAAAGAAAAAAAAAGTTGTTTTTTGAGGGCTAACAGCTTCCAAAATGTGAAATAAATGCATACCCTGGATTTTACTATGTTATATGGAAGTATGAGCCAACACTATGAGTTTGAGTTAGTGGGAACAGAAATCAGGACATCAAATTCATCAAGAGATGAGAATTAATTGTTGAAAAGCAAAAGTATTACTTTCCCAGAGTTCCCCCATTTCTCCTTTCTGATATTTCCCAAGGTTGAGAGAATGTTCAGAAGAAAATGGAAATGTATTTTTTTCTTAACTGTATATCACAAAATAGCATTCTTGACATTCTTTGCCTTTGATCATAGTCTGAACAGGATATGTGTAGCTCATGGAATCTGAAAAATACAGTCATTCTAGCCATTTTTAAGTCACATTCCTATAACATTTATTAATTCCTTATAATTATTTAAGCTCATAATCTATTTAAAAAGTCAATTTTATTTCAGAGATAACGTATTCTTTTATATATATTATAATATTAAAATAAGATATAAATATTACATTAGATTTATTTTTCCATTATTTCTTGCTTGCCTAAAGCTAATAAAGGTAAGTTTTAAATTACTTTTTCTATTGATGGACCCAGTTTGGTAACAGACATTGTGTTACTGTTTGACACTGTTAATTATTCTGTTTAATTCACTTAATGATAGGAATCGGTTGTGGATCTTCCTGTAGAACTACATATAGCATATCATTTTTTAAAAAATAAATATTTTGTTTCTTTTGCCTAAATTATCTAAGAGGAAATCCTGCTTTCAGAAGGCATGTTGTATTCAGTAGGTCACCTTACGTATTCAGATCATCTAGATGTCAATATCAGAATGCTCACTTTGTTTCTTTTACAGCATTCAGTCAAAAAGTTTAATTTCTTTTCAGTATTTACAAAAAATAAAAAAATTAAAAAAAAAAAATCCTCCTGTAAAGGAGAATCTTTTATATATTTATTGTAAGCATGGGGGAAAAAAAAAATTGAAGCCATTTAAATTAAGAAAGATTTAGCTGTATTTAATTTGTGCAGGAGATTGCTTCTAGTGGTAAATATGAATCCTTTTTCTTTTCTATGATCTGCTTTCTTTTAAATAGTGAATCAATAAATCAGATTATCCACATAAGACGGAAAGCTTGTAAGAAATATGGAAAACAGTCACACATCAGATTTGTGTTGGGAATCTTTTAGCTGTGTGTGTATTGTTTTGGAATCTACAGATATTTTCACATTGTAGTTAAGTACTTTCAGTAGTGTAGTTATGTTGATACCAGTTTATCTTTGAATTCAGGTGTTTTAATGTATTTAAATTGTACTAATTAAGAAAAAGCACTTCCTACATCTGTGTCAAAAATATGACCTAAGTTTGTTATTGATGATAGGGTAGTCTAACGCTAATGGGAATGTTGTTAATCAGTGTAATTGCATAAGCTACTGATCCTTTAACCATTAAAAATACATGCTGCTATTTCTCTGGGATGTTAGCTTCATACCTTACACCATCAACGTATTGTCATATTGTTTATTTGCAACATCCACCTTGGAGAAATCTGTCACATGGATGTGACTCTTGCTTTGACAATGCAAAGCCAAGTGATATGAATTAGTTTCTGCATCTTTCTAAGATGTGATGCTGCAGATCCTTCAGCTTGAATTAAATAATTCTCCCATCCACAAATACAGCTGAAAGTTGGACTTGACATGGATCAATATAATCTGGGGCTAAATTTCTAAATGTGACTGATTATGTTAGCATCATGCCCACAGATCAATATTGAGTTTTATTATGAACCTGGCTCTATAATTGGGTTTAATCAATAAACTTTTGTCTCCTTTTCTTTAGAAATTTTAGGTTTGTACTATGCAGGTTTTCAAAATTGCATTTAGGATACACTTAGATCTGTACTTTTCTAGTAACGAGTATAAAAAGATCTAGGTTTGAATTTAAAGGAACAAAGAACATAGACAATTGAAAGGGGAAGTCAATTTTTAAGTTGATAATACTGTTCACCCCAATACAGTCTATAGAAACCAAGACGGCTAATGTGCTAATACATAACTAGTCCTTTTGGGCACTGTAAGGCTTTTTCTGTCCATACTTGATAGATAATTCACATTGAGGACTATGACAAAACATAGCTTTAATGAAAGCAATCACTAGAGCTTCCCTTTTGATAAACCCGCGGGGTTTAAAGGCGTTGAAAGATGCAATCTGTGAAGAACAATAAATTTGGGTCTTTGATTGAAGTGCCATTTGGGATGGTATGTTTTCTCAATGTATTTACACAAAAACGCTGCTCCCTTTTTCATTACTCTTTGCTTGAAGGTTGAAGGAGCTCTTTGCCATTACTACATTAAGGTTTCTCTCATTAAAAGCCGAGTACAAAAAGAAGGCTGGAAATGACCTAGCTCAAGTCAGTGTGTTCATTTCTGCTCCAGTTTGCCATTTGAGAAGTAGGCTTCAAGCCATGTTGAATATTTCTGTGAGTGCTACTCTGATCTACAGTAAATTTGATCTTTCTTATCTCTAGAAATAAATGCATAAACTTTTCTCTCTCTTTTTTTTTTTTTTTTTTTTTTTTCTTAATGGAGGGAAGGTTATTTGGCAATTTTGCTTGAATTAGAAAGAGCCACCCAGACCCAAGAAATTACAGAACACATTTTTTTATGCTCCTAAAATTGTTTTGCAAATCATAGCATTTGAAGAATTCCATTAAAGAACCATTTTTTTGCCAAAATGTTTTAATGTACAGGTTTCTGTTGTAGTAGAAAAGTAATGCTATTTGTCAGATCTCAAGACAAGATTCTGTAAGAGGTAACTTACAAACAACTGCCTATGTAACTTCTTTCTTTGAAGCTTTTTCCAAGATTATATACTGAGAATTCTATACCATGTTATATTTGCATTTTTTGCTCGATAACGTGTATTCCTCTGCACATTCTCTCCTTTGTATGAACAGACACAGACCGTGGTCAGAAACATGGCATGGAAGAGTTTATTTCTGCTAATCCCTGCAAATTTGACCATGCTTTCCTCTTTCAACTGCTTCAGAGGCAGACCTTGGATCACAGATTGAATGACTCCTATTCTTGTTTGGTGAGTATAGACTAGAAGATAGCTATAAAGAAGTGAGAAATAGTTGTTATAAAGTAGTCCTTTCTTCGTCATTCATTCAATAACTGTGGTTGTAGTTGGAATAAAAGGTCCAATTGATTGCTTTCAGATTTGAAAATTATACACTTGCAAACTGCTAGTGTGCCACTCAATAGAAAGCAGAGACCCAAACTGTCTCTGATTTTATCAGCTGAAATTTATCATGTCTTCTATGGAGGTCTGAATAAAAACAGAATGTTTTAATGATGGTCAAAGCCCCTGCAGTAGGATTTACTGACACCTGTACAGGCATTTTAAGGTACAAATGTAGTTACCTTGTGTCAGACGTTTTCATCTACCTTGTAATTCTTCACTGTGCTAGAGTAAGAAAAAAAAAAAAAAAAAAAAAACAGAAGGAAGGAAGCAGAACCATTGGCAATCAGTACAGATATTTGGACAAGTGTGTGTTACCTGAGTCGCACATAACAAATTATAATTACTGAACAAAATATTGTGTAAAACGTAATTATTGAACAAAAACAAGTAAAGACGGATCTCCGTGCCAAAGCAAACATTATTTCATGTTCAAAGTCACCTGTAAGAGAGAAGATACAGATGGAACGTTTCTGTATTTATAGCTGCAGTTTCCCTTCACTTCAAAACACTTTCTGTTCTGTTCTCTACTTAGTAGGGTGAGGAGCTGAGAGGATGGAGCTGTTCCTGGTTTCATGTTCAACAGGGAAAAGCAGCAGCAATTTCATGGGAGTTTGTCACGTTACGCACATGTTTGTTTGGAACAGACCTTGTAAATTCTAGGGGCTTTATTTTTCACCAGATGCAGTCAGATATCCTGTATCCTGATCACTTAATGAGGACCTAAAACATCTCATCATGAACTTATTTTTTTTGTTTTTTTCACTTTACCATCCCAACAGAAATAAAAAATAACTTTATCTCTTTTTTTAAAAATATTTTTCTGTCCGGTCATTAATTATAAAGATTATGGTGGATTTTCCAGGTTTGTTTTCAAGTGTAAAAAGAAAAAAAGGAAGAAGGAAAAAAAAAGAAAAAAAAAAAAGAAAAAAAAAAAAAAAGGAAAAAAGATTATTTGATGACAGTTGTTTCCTTTTTAAACTACTGCCAGATAAGTATGTATAGAAAAAGTTAAAGGACTCATTTTCTGTCTGTGGGTTGCACACTGAATCAAAGAAGAGGCCTGAAGGTACATCTGTACAAAGTAATTGGCACTCAAAGAGAAAATGGTTAGCTTTCTAACAGTGCATTGGGGTCAAAATCTTTTTTTATAATAATAATATAGTAAGACACTTAATATAACCTTGAAATCAGGAACTTTTAGAAGAGGTTATGTGAAATACGCAGTGCTATAGCAACCATAAAGCAGATGCATTTCTTATTGTTCATTTTTAAATTCTTCTTTTAATGAGTAGAATGGGTGATCATTTTTTGTTAAATTGCACATTTAACTATATCTTTTTAAATGATAAAGTCAAGACTGTTAAGGTAGTGGCAGAGTGTTTGAACATAAAAGTACGGTGATTTTTACCCGGACAGCTCATTTCTTCTCATTTTTAGAAATGGTGTGTGCTTTTATTGCAGTAAAATATGGAGCAATCACACATGCAGCTTCTAAAAATAAAAGAGAAAAAATGTTTAAAATGAATATTAAGCCCTATATTAAACTGTGAGCTGGGCTAAACTTCTTTAATTTTATATTCTTCTGGGTAGCGGGGAGCTTGGGGTTTTTTTTTTAATTATACGATAAATAAAAAGCACACAGTTCTCTAATACACTGGAGCATATAATTGTGTGTTTGTGACTGCTACACATGGTGTGGAGCTGGGCAAGGGCATGGAAGGTCCATGGAAATGATCACATTTAAACAGCTTTCCTACAGAATCCGAAGTTAACAAGTTCTTGAAAAATTTGTATTCCTGATAGAATTTTCTGCTGTGAGAACACAAGAAATTTTACTAAGGAACCTTTTGCTTTTGAATTGTCAGAAGTTGACGTCTGTGTAGCATTCTGTCATGTTTTGCATAAAACTTTGGTGAAACATCAGCCACAAAGGCATAATATCAATCACAGTTGCCACTGTTCATTGTATGTAGGGATAGGACACTATTACTGCAGAAATTCAGCTATAATCTCCTTTCTTTCTCCTTTCAGCAGAATACCATTTTTTTTTTCCATCAAACACACACGTAAATTACATAAGCCATTGCTACGTGGGTTGGCTTGTTTAAAATACTGAACACTGCTGTGGATGCTGTAATTAAAGTACATGTTCTCTCTAGAAACAGCTGAAGCTCTCTAAAGGCAATGAACAAACTGACATCAATTGGTCAAATTGCATTTCATCACTGAGATTAAAGTTACAGCCGTAGAGAACCGATTATCCAGAAACTGCATTTTAATCAATGATATTAGTGTATCTGACCATTATCCAGATGTTCTCACACAACTTACAATTACGTTAATAAAACTGATTATTTTATAGGGACAGTTAATTTTGTATCGGTTAGAAAAGTTTGGATATAATCAAAACCATACCAGACTCTGGATGTGTTACCTTGGTTTTGTCAGCCATGCATTTCATGGTGGCAATAACTCAGAGCAGCAAGTGGTTTCCTGATATATATTCCTTTCAGCAAGAGGTTTATTGTTGGATCCAGCTTCCAATGTTGTAAACATTAGTCATTCAACATTCTACTATAAAAATTCTATGTAATGCACACAAAAATATGTGTTTCTGTTCTTTGTTAAATATAAAAACTATGAATGGGAAAAGAAATCTCAACACGTGTATGGTTTTTCTGTTTGCCTTTTTCTTTCAGGGTTGGTTTAGCCCAGGCCAAGTCTTCGTATTAGATGAATACTGTGCTCGCTATGGAGTGAGAGGTTGTCACCGCCATCTTTGCTATCTTAATGAGTTGATTGAACATTCAGAAAATGGTTCTGTCATTGATCCAACCTTACTCCACTACAGTTTTGCATTTTGTGCTTCTCATGTCCATGGCAACAGGTAATTTAATGCTGCATTTTTATATTAGTAACCTTAGAATGAATCAAATTGTTTATAGACTCCTTCACCTGATAGAGATGTTGTGCGCCTCAGAAATTGGTTCATGAAAGTTTTGTCAGAGGTCTTGGAGTTTCTATGTGGATTATATTTAAAAAAAAAAAAAAAGTCTTTCAGTTTATACTTTCTTAATGCAATGTGCTTTCTTAGGCATTGTATAGACAGACACATTCGAGGGAGAAGGAGTTATCATCCTGCATTCTGTGTTTGTATTGTTAGTGAATGGTGTTTTCAGTGAACATTTTGAACAATATTGAAGTTTAAAGGAAGCTTTGACAGCTTTTCTACAGTTTGTAGCTTGGCAACTAATCATACAATACTCAGTTCTTCTGGCTGTTCTACCACAAGGAGAAAAAATGCATAGTTGGGATGGTAGGGAGCTAGGATAATTCTGTAATTCTTTCCACTCAAGGAAAGGACTGTCTCAGTGGTCACAGTGATGCTCATGTGATTATGTCTTACTTGTTTGAGTGAAAGACTTGTTAAAAATAGGGTTGTTGATTTTCTGTGCTAAGTGTTAGAAGCACACATTTATTTAAAAAAAGTCTATGCCCCATCTGTGCCTTATTCCATGTTGTGAAGGAGCCAACTCTGATCTTGAGCAGTGATAGGAGATAGGATCTTAGAATAATTTGGTGGAACGGACCTCAGGAGTTGTCCTGCCCAACCTCCTGTCAAAGCAGGGTTGCGAGGTCAGACCAGGTTGCTCAAGGCGTAAACCAGAAAGAGCTTTACACAGTCTGAACTTGTCTTATTTCGATTTAGTTACATTCGTTGTCTCTCATCCTCCCAACTTGCACCACTGGAAGAAAATCTGTCTCCATCTTTGTGACAACCTCCCAGTAGCTCCTGCAGAAGCCACTCAGCTCTCTTGAATACCACTTACTCTCCAGGCTGAACAAGCCCAGCTTGCCCAGACTCTTTCACAGAGCAAGTGCCCCTGCCCCTTACTGATGTGGTGGCCCTCCACTGAACTTGCTCCAGTTTATCCATGTTTTCCTTATACTAAAGTGGAGGATGGAACAGGCAATATATCAGATTACAGGATGACATGCATTTGCGGCCTGCTTTGTACACTAGGTCTTTAGAGTGGTGTAAGAAATGTGATTTCAAGTTCAAAAATCTGAAAAATAATTGTCCTTCCCTCTCAGCTGATCCAGTCCTGCCACAAGGGAAAAACCTGTTTGCAATCACAAAATGAGGTTTCTGTGATGCTCTGAGTAAATGCCTAAAACTGAATCCTGGTAGGGATAAGGGAAAAGTTTAATTCCCAACTTGTTTGCTTATCTTGTCTTGTAATCAGTCAGTCATAGTGGCTGCTTTTCTCATCCTTGAGCCAGTGAAGTCTCATTGGCTTAGACAGTGCTTTCCATCTGTGAGAACAGGAGCTGAGTGTTTGTGGTCTGAGTGATTTGGCAGAGAGAGCTTAACACTGTGTAATCACTGATTATAATATCCAAAATAAAGATATTTTGAATATTCATAAAATATTCTCAAGAATCTTGACATTCATATTGGTAAGTAAGGAGAATTTATGGCTTTTATTTGGTAGCATGTTCTCCATAAAAGCTTGCTTCTATTGTCAGTTCCTGAAGAACCTGATATATTTGCATTTCCTATTCAGTCTGTCTTTGTTGTTCCTAGCCCTTTTATTACTGATTCCAGCCTAATGAGACAAATGTACTGTGATAATTGCTCAAACTTATTTCAAGAATTCAAAAGGAAGGTAGATATATTTCTTTTTATTTCATAATTTAAGTGAAGGACAACAGTGCGTGCAGTGCATGAAAATATCTCAGAGAGCACATCATTTACACAGTGGTAAGCACTCTGTTTGTATTCTGTCTATTCCTTCTGTACAGATATTCTCTGAATAGCATTATGAGTGTTTTAGGAATAAAAGAAGTGTTGAACAGAGAGGGTCTAACTAGAACTGAGATATTGTAAAAAGGAGGAAAAAAGAAATATGAAGAAAGAAGAAAAGTAAGTCAAGGACAGAAGCAGACACACTCACTGAGGATGACAGACACATATATACACATAATACATCCACTCATTCATCTGCTGCAGCACTAAGAAATAGTAAAAGGGAAAAAGAATTTCACAGACAATGCATGACAGGCCAAAGTTCTAGGCTGATCCATGGCGTTATACATCTTAGTTTTCTAAGTCAGGCTGAGAATTAGAAGGACAACATAACAAAAAGCTTTGTACTCTGGACATGATGTATTCAATTTATTCTTCCCATTTTGCTTCATAGAGGGATCTTAGACCTTCCACAAGCCTGAGAAAGATCATCAAAGGTGATAGTGAAGATGATCATGATGGAGGAGCATATAGACATGGAGCTGTATCTGCAGTTCAAATCACCAATTTCCTTCAGACGTGAATTTTATTGTAAGGAACAATCTATTGACATCAGGCAAATAATCAGACGGGTGTCACTCACCTTTCTGATTTGTGGTAGTCGCATGAGTCTGAGAAACTCAGGCACAAGTCACAGCAGACCTGCAAAATATCCTGGGGCTACACCAGGACATAGCTGAGCACACGAATGTCTGCATTCAATTCCTTAAATTAAAATGATGAGGAAACAGTCTCATAGGATGTACCCCAGATGTCCCTTTGTCACAGGCACTCCAGCTATGTGCTAAATACAGCTTCCAGTAGTCGCTGCCAACAGGGCTGAATCAGCTTGGGTTCTTTCTACCCTTCACATATCTCCAAAGTCCTGGCAGACTGGAAACCTGCAGGTATTCCCCATGCTCTTTTGCCACACCTTTGGGCTTGAAATATAAAGCCTTTCATGCTGAAGGCTGTAACACAATAGCCATGCTTTTATTTGAAAACATCTGGAATAAGTACATTAAAGGGAATTATTGTAGAGCTTCAGGGGCTGCACCGAACACAGCAGAGCCCCGAGCTGAGCTCTTGTTGTGGGCTCTGTGCAGCAGACCTAGCCTCAACTCTCAGAACAGGGAACAATAGGAACTGTTTTGTTTTTTTTTTCCTATCTGCAACAAAGATGCAGTTCACAAGTTTTGACAAAATTGTCAAGCATGCTATTTGTTAATGTGTCCCTTTGCCACTGTTGCTGGTTTAGGAACATAACTGTTAGTGCAGGGCTGACCACAAAATGCTGAGACCCTGACTGAGAAATTCAAGCCTCTTTAATGCCTTCTTTTTCTTGCTAGGAAGGGCATTATGACCAAGCTAACAAACTGCTTACTAAGAAATGGCATTTCTTCTTTTGTGCACTGACATTCTTAAGACATTCTCTTCTTTAATATCCAAACAGAAAAATCATTTTCTAAAAGAGTGGCCTTGCTGAGTGTTTAAATAAAAACATGTCCTTGTTACTGCATCAATGGATTCCTTTTCCTCTAGTGTCTCTGCATAAATGCTTTGTAACTTTACAATAGCATCTCCTTTGGTTCCTTTTTGCAACATTTTTCTTCTGAAATTTTCCACTGTAATGGTCCCCATCAAAGTCATCAGTTTACAAATGAACTTTGCCCACTGCAGCAATACATACACTGAACTTGTGTATCTCTGGTGAAATGAAATGGGCAGAACAAGGAACTGTAGGGTATTCCCAAAGACCGGAATTTCAGCCTAAACAGTCCAGGCAGGAGCTATTGTTTTCTTCCCCATCACTTTCACTTTTGTCTACTTTTCATGCTGTGACTTCTATTCAGTTCCTCTTGTCTGAAATGGATGCTGTTGGGTAACGCGTGAAGTGTAAAGTGACTTCTTTCCACCTGCTGAGTTACAGACTGAATTGAAAAATTCAAAATTCAAGCATATTCCCTCATTATACCTTTTTCTATTCAGAAAGAAGGCTGGTTTATTGGAAGTTCACATATGAGAAGTGAAGGTGAAAGCAGTGCTGTATAAATCTGTCTATAACTGAAGATAAGTGGTTTCTCTCTGTCTTGATTTTGAAATATTCAGCACATGTGTTTGAATAGAACAGTCATACTGAGTCAGGGTTCTTCTAAGCCAGTCAGTCACCAACCTAAAGCATTTACCTGGTTGCAGTACGAGAAGGGTAAGCATATGCAGTATTTCCTGTTAGTGCTCTCTCGGTCTCCAGCTCTTTACTGCTCAGAATATACCTACTCAGTAGCCTGGTAAGAGTTTCTGTTCAGGTACTTGTCCATTGCACCCCTGAACCTATGTAACCCCTTTGCATCCTCAGCACCTTTGGCAGCAAGTTCCTTAGCTCAGCTTCATTTTGCATGAAGAACTCTTGTTTTGTTCTTGACTCTTACAGATCTCATTTCAGTCTCTGTGGTAACTGCAACAGGTCAAGAGCAACAAAAAATACTTCTCTGTTGTCTCTTTTCTGTTTAAGACTTAAGAATTATGAGAGAACCATGCACTGATTACACTGGGTTGATATTTTCTGCTAATTCCCTGTACTTTTCTCATAATTCTCAATGTTGGTTTGTTTTTTGGCTGACACCAAAAATGGTTTCATGGTGTTAACCATCATAATGCCAAGTCCTCTGCAGTGCTTGATTTCATAAGGTACTTCTGGAATTCCATGCTATGCCAGATGACTGTCCTTACAATTACTGTCACCTTAGTTCTTATTCACTTATTCACAGATCCTTTGAGTACTGTAAAATAACACAGGTTTCAGCAAAGATCCTTATGGAACTCCACTGATAACATCCCTCAGAAGGTTCAGTTCTGGTCCAGGCAACTTCCTACTGCTCATTTTTCTGATTTGTTCCATAAACTCTTAGTTCAGACTGATGGTGAGAAAAAAGATTTTTTGCTATGAGTAAGCGTCACTGGAAAGAATTTCTTTAGTATCTCTGCAATAGCCTTGCTTTGTCTGAGGGCTCCTTCTAGACCCTTGCCATCATTTGATACTGTAGACTCTCTGATAGACTTCTTGCTCCTGTTATGCCTAGACGAAGTATTTTAAAGAAGTGTAAGCAATTATATAGGATCATAGAATAGCCTAGGTTGGAAGGCACTTCTAAGATAGCGTAGTTCCAACCCTACTGCCATGGGCAGCGTTGTCACCTACTAGATGAGACTACCCAGGGCCCCATCCAACCTGGCCTTCAGTACTTCCAGGAATGGGACATCCACAGCTTTTCCAGGCCTCCAGTGCCTTACCATTCCCTGAGTAAAGGATTTTCTCCCAGTATCTAATCTAAATCTCCCTGTTCCTCTTTATCCTATCACTATTTGCCCGTGTAAATTGTCTCACTTCATCTTTTTATAAGTTCTTGTTAAGTATTGAAAGTCTGCAATGAGATCTTCCCAGAACCTTCTATTCTCCAGACCAAACAAGCCCAACTCCCTTAGCTTTTCATCATTGGAGAGGTGGTCCAGCCCTTTGATCATCTTCACGGTCCTCCTCTGAACCTGCTCCCACAGCTCCATGTCTTTCTTATGCTGGGGGCCCGAGGCCTGAATTTAGTACTCCAGATCGGTCCTCACAAGGGCAGAGCTCCTCAGAGGGGAGCAGTCACCTCCCTCTCCCTGCTGGCCGTTCCTTTTCTGATACAAGCTGGTTGCTCAGACAGAGCTTTTCATCCATCACAACCCCCAAGTCCTTTTCCACAGGGCTGCTGTCAAGTTCTTCTCCCAGTCTATACATATATACCTGTGATTGCCTGCCCAGCACCTTCCACTTGGCCTTGTTGAACCTCATTCAGTTAATGTGTGCCCACTTGTCAAGAATGTTAAGATCTCTTTGAAAGTCATCCCTTCCTTCTGTCATATCAACTTCACCACACAGCTCAGTGTCATCAGCAGACTTACTGAGGGTGCAATCAATCATACTGTCTGTGTCACTGATAAAGATCATGGATCCCAAAACAGTTCTCTGAGGGACACTACTACTAATGGCTTTCACCTGGACACAGAGCCTTTGACTAAAACAACTCTGGCTGCAGTCATTCATACAATTACTTATTCATTATATAGCTCACCCTTCAAATTAATCTCTTTCCAATTTAGAGATGAAGGTGCCATGTCATACTATGTGAAAGGTCTGTTGTTAATCTGGTTAGATTTTATCAATTGATTGTCATTCATTAACATAGCTTCCAAGAGGTTCTTTCCATGATCTTCCCAGGCATAGATATGAGATTGTAGTTCCCTGTGACTTTCTCTTGTTTTTAAAAATAAGAGTGTTGTTTCCCTTTTTCAGTACCAGAGACTTTGTCTGACTGCCACACACATAAGGGAAACACATAAAGGAAAAGAAACTCAAGTAACTTTGAAGAGTGCTACGTGTTGGTACATTTTTTTCACTTTTCAATATCTTGCGATAAAAACCATTTATTGCAATTTTACACATTGTGTCAAGTGATAAAAGAATGTTCAGAGGATCATCTCTTTCAAACGTAGGTCAAGGAACTTTGTAAGACTAAAGGAAAAAATATCATTGCATTACTCTGTCTCTTCGAATCTTTTTTTTTTTTTTTTTTTCTTTTTTTTTTTTTTTTTTTAATCTTCTGAATAGAGATTGCCTTCTCTTCTGACTAAGTTAGCACAGAAATTAAAGTAAGGTTGGCTTTATCTTCTGGTTGTCTCCTCCGTTTATCTTTCATATGCAGTCTCTAATAAGACAATCTAAAATTATAGAACTTAGTACTTTAATGCTTTACATGGTCACCATTTGACATGAAGGGTTTTGTTCACTTGATCACTTCCCAGAAGTGTTATATTTTATATGTATTGTTTTGGTTGTCAAAAATATTTTAATAGCACATAGGCTTAGATAGATGATATAGATATAGATATAGATGATATAGATTAGATATAGATATAGTTGATATAGATTAGATATAGATATAGATATAGATATAGATATAGATATAGATATAGATATAGATATAGATATAGATATAGATATATAGGTATAGGTATAGGTATAGATATATAGATATAGATATAGATATAGATATAGATATAGATATAGATATAGATATAGATATAGATATAGATATAGATATAGATATAGATATATAGATATAGATATAGATAGTTTTCTCATGAAGCCATTGCTAGCAGGATTTTGTGTAACATTACTTCAGCTATAAGCTGTTGAAGAAGCCTCCTTTTTCTACTCTGATTTTTATTCACTCAGTCCCAGCAGCTTTTTTCTGTGTTGTAATAACAGCAGGTGCAAGGTCTTCTTTACAGCTTTTGTTGGCAGTTGGGCTTTCTCTTTAATCTTAAATCTGATCCCATGCACTCCAAGAGCTGGGGAAGAAAAAGTTGTTCAGTTAATGACAACTTTCTACGTATTACTATGACTGTTGCAAATAGCCACAAGAACATTGTTGTTAGAGACCTCTTAAATGCAAATTAAATTTTTCAGGCACCAAGTGAATTCGTATTGACCTCAGCTTTGATATAAGGAAGGATATTATCTTTTTTTGGAAAGTGCTAATAATACTATGCTGATCATAAGACCTGTCCACACTAAAATGTGAACAGAGGTAGAGTTTTCAATGTGTCAAGATAAATTTGCTTCTGAAAAAATCTCATAGAAATCATCAGTAGAAAATAACTCACAGTTCACACATTATTAATAAATATCATAATAAAATTTTACACATTTAAGATGATAGTTGCCATTCTAGGCATTGGAGGAACAGCTAATGATATTACATATTCTCACTTTCTCTAAACATTGTTATTTTGTCATTAAATTACATTTATTGATGGCTTTACGTATTTGTGTGCCTGGAATAAAATAGTATCATATTAGTGCCTGCTTAGCTTTTAGAGTAGAAGTACAGTAATGTACCCCACCTAAAACACATCTGCATAGGAGATCACTAAAAGGGACCTAATTTGTAGTCTTAATCTGTTTTATTGGCCTTCAGAATTGATCTTTTTCATTCAGTTATGAAAAATAAGTTATGACCTGTAAGCAGATGTGGAATCAGCTTTAGAAAAGTACCTGCCTGCTGGTTAAAGCTATATATTACAAAAAGACTTCTACTCTGCCTGCTTTTAAGCTGATAATGTAAATCAGTTTTTCTTAGATTTGTCTGATGTAAACCATGAATTCTGCAAAAGTGTCGATATAGTTGTGATTTTAAGAAAAATCTAAGGGATAGTGCAGTCTCTTAATCAAAATTCTTAACAACTTAATCTCTTGCTGATTTGAAAATTAGCACTGTTCTTTCTTTTCTTGACTTCTGTTGAGTTTAAAACAAGTGCTCTTAGAAAACACTAAAGTCTGCTGAAACAATTTGTTTCTAAATGCCAAGTTGACTTGTAGGTTTTGGTTTGGATTTTACTTAACCCTTAAAATGCAGTTTATAATATACATGTCTTGAAGTAAGACCTTAGCTGACGTATTTTTCTTGTATTTTATTCTTCATCATCATTGCTCATCTTTCTTGCTGTAGTATTTAGTCAACCTTACTGTTCCCAACTGTGTTTGTGTGAAACTCTCCAGAATATCGATCTGCACATTTCTCTCACTCATTTTATTTTTTCTTCCCCATGAATGGCCAAAGAGATCTTTTAATGAGGAAAGCTTATATTAAAAAGATTAAACCTTTGTAAAGTATGCAAAAAACACCAGTATCAACCATATTCTAGTGGGAAAAAAAAGAGGTCAGTCACATTCTGTTTCTGTTTCACAAGCCTGTCATAACAGGACAGTGTATGTTAACAGTTTCACACTAAAGGCCACTAGGAGAAGCTGTTTGCGAAGTTGAGGGCTGGAAGGAATCAGCATCCAATCCAGTCTCCATCGCACTGGAGTCTTACTGGAACTGGTATACTATTTTTACCTTGTGTGCACAGCTATTCACAAGAATCTTAATCCTACAATGTGTCAAGTGACCTCTGCAAATTATTACAAGTTCTACAACTTCCAGGTCTCAAAATATATCAACAGGTATTCCAAGCTTAAAGGGATTATGACAAGTAAATAAAACCAGTGTTTCAGGGGAAACCCTAAATCCGTGATGTAATCAATCAGCTTCCCTAGAGTAATTACCGTGAGAACAGTTAGCTTGGAAGACTGTCATAGTAAAAGTTTATTCTAAAATTCTATTCAATTACTGTTTTTATACCATTGTTTAAAAATGCCCTAGGGTCAAACAACTATTTTCCACTTGGATTTACTAGCTCTGGCTCATGAGGTCTTTATTTCTTATATATTTTGATATTAAAGTCTAGGTGAATTTAACAATTTGAGATGTGACCAGAGACAACATTACATCTGTGCCAGTTAGAGTGTGATATAAGCAAACAAGACAGACCAATTCAAATCCAATTGACAGAGTGCTTAGAAAATGGAAAACCAATGTAAGTGAGAAAGAGAATATGCCTTGGTTCACTTGGTATTCACTGTTTAGCTTTTCTCCTGGCTTTCTATTTCCAAAAGCATCTATGGACTACAAGAAGAATGTAGTAGAAAGGATAATTTGTTATTCCTTCACTTTCTTGGGAAGATAATGTTAAAATGGTGTTGCATGAAGACGTAGGATTGAGCTTCTAAAGACAGTTCTTCTCTTTTTTTGGCAATATTCATGAAAGAGGGTCCCCAGTCTGCAATAGAAAGGCTGCGTACTGGTTTTGAATTGAAAAATTAATTTCCAAGCGTGTATCTGTAGCTTTGGAATAGAAGAAAATACACATTTATTGATGCTTCTAGTTGCAAAATTGTACTGGCATATTTCTGGATAACCAAATGCCTGCACGATACAGATTTTCCTGTCAAGCATAGTAATTTATAAATAAAAATAACCATCTCAAAAAGTGCAACTTCATCATTTTATTTTATCTTTAAAGCAATTGAAGCAAAATATGTGGAATCCAAAATGAGTAGAAACTTTGAAAACATTGTTTATCTAATTTTTCTAAAATAATCTCGGATTCCTTTTTCCATGGATTCATTTTGCTAGTAGTAGATAGACATTTCTAAGAGTAGCAAAAAATGATCACTGGTAGAGTATGTGTCTGAGAATTGTATTGTGAACATGCCCTTCTGTGCTCCGCTTGTTGCAATAAGGCTAACAGGAAAAACAAATAATAATAATACTGATTCAGAGTTTGTGCTGTTTTGTAACACCGTGTTTTGAAATGATCGCTTTTCAGTGCAGTGCCATTTTTCTAACAGCTTTTTGTGTACTCTCTATTTTTCTTCTGGGACATCTGGTTTTATCCAAACATTCACTGAAAACAGATCTAGCAGTTCTGAAAATTTTTGGCATTGTCTACATGGTTGTTTCTGGCTACATGCTTAGTGAAGTGACAGGTCCCGTGTATGCAGGGATCCTCGCTCTAGTGCAGGTTGACAGATATGACATGCTACTGGCTCACCTTTTTCACTTATTGTTATATGGACCCCTAGGTCTTTTCTGTCATATACATGACATGCTTCAGCGAGGTTTAATATGACAGAACTACTTTGTTTATCACTCCAGAGCACGATCTCTCCTGACAATGACATCAGACAGTGAAATTTACTTAAATTTGAGCCCATTCCATCTGTCAGAAGGCTGAGATAAAGTATCCTGGCATCCATCAAAAAAGAGAAGATAAATTATTTGCTCTTTCACATCAAATTTATCCAATAGTATATTGATGTGCCTGGTTACTGTATCTTTACCATATCTGATTTTTATTGTTGTCTTCACAATAATTTAAAGAGTTCAGGGATTCTTTTCACTTTGACTTGACAGATCACGAATGTAAGTGATTTAAGGGGTGAAAGAATTGTTTATGTCACAACAAAGCAGCAGATTATCCTTCCCAGATATAAGAATAGTGGAGAAAGTTAAAGTAACAGTTTAGCAATAAACATTTTAGCATGTCGTTTTTGTGTCTTTTTACTGCATTTCTCTTAGTTCAAAAAATAACAAGATAGTTTTGGGAGTTCTGGAGGAAGTACACAATGGATCCAGACTTCATGTCAGAGTCGTAAACTCAGGTGGGAAGCAGGGATGCTTTGTTATCCTGGATCTGGAAGTTAAGTGCGTAGCTGGAGGTTTTCAGACACTTCTTTTTAAAGTAGTAAAAAGCATAATCTAGTAAAGTTGTGATTTTAAAGTGAAAATGCATTTAAGGAAATGTATATTTCTTTTTTTTTTTTTTTAACTGTGTTGTTATTTTATCATGAAGATGCTAATAACAGTATTAGGGGAAGACTACAAGTGTGCGTCTAATCTGTTTAATACAAGGCTAACTAATTACTGGAACTTGAATTTGATGTTAAAAAATGCCAGTGTTTTGTTCGTTTGTTTATTTTTTAAGAGTCTTTTTTTTTTCTTGCATCCTTTATGCCATATTTGTGTGAAAATCTTAGTTACGTACTGCTGCTAATCAATATGGGGCAAGAGATCAAAAGTCTGTGCTCACTATAACTGTGGGGACTGTGAGCCTTCTCTGGCTTTTCTCACAGTGATTTGCCTCCTACCTAAACCACTTTCAGCCATATTGTCCCTTTGGAAAAAATTCTGGAATATTCAAGGAGTTAAAATTGAGATAAGATTAGATTAGCCCCCCCTGTCCTGCCAACAGTAGTAATTTTCTTGAGAAAGGATGCTATGTATTCGGGAGTGATTTAGGAGAAATATATGCTGCACTGTGTTTATATTGAGTCTTAGCAGCAATGTAGGAATTGCATTCAAAAGTTCAGTTTGAAAAGCTAAGTTCTTTGTCTAGTTGTAATCTGTCCTGTAACTGTCTTTACAAGTTTGTCCTTCAAGGCAGTGGGAAAGGGGAAAGGAGAGTAGCACAAATTTTAAAAGAATGCTTTGAAAATAAAAAGCGCTGTTCAGGGATTAATCAGCATGAGGTGATGTCAACAATTCTTAAATGTGTAATATTACAGGCCAGATGGAATTGGAACGGTATCTGTTGAAGAGAAAGAAAGGTTTGAAGAAATTAAGGACAGACTTTCTTCCCTTCTAGAAAACCAAATAAGCCATTTCAGGTAAGTGTATCATTTATTCACTAGTACTAAGTTTTCTTTGGCAGAATGTTCCCATCACTCTGTTCAGTACTGATATTGAACAGAGTGAAAATATAATGAAATAGTCTACCTGCAAAGAACTTTTGATAATACTAAATACAGAATAATTTATTTGCACAAGTTATTGGTTTAGAATTCATGTGGAAGTCATGTATGTTGAAAATACTCTGCAAGAGTGTAAGCCTGATTTTGTTGGTTCTTTTGAACTTTAAGCTGTCTAAAAATCTATCTAATAAAATTGCTTGAGTGAAAATGACTAGGTCATACCTGTTTGTGGATCAGTGCTGATCAGAAAAGGCGTATGAGTAGATAATACATTTGATTTATGGCAGCTAAAACTTGTTGTTTGTTTTTTTTCCCTGGGATGTCTAATGTCATTTTCTGGGTTACATGATATGCTTTCTGAAATATCTAAGGTTCATCATCTTCAGTAAAATGTTTGGCAATGTAATGACAGCTATGCCAGTAGAAGAAGTAAGGGATTATCAGGAAGAGAGAAAACTTACCATGGTATTTCCTCTTGTATCCTTCTGTCAATTGATAGTTTGTTAACTTTGGCATGAAATTGGCACCTAGACCAACAAATCCATTAGTTTACCATATTTAGCCAGCATCTGCCAACATTCTGCCAATCCAATCCTTTTATAGAATGTGTTTATTTACATTTTTTGTCTGTATCACCTTATGACAATTTTGTGACACAGTTTAAATACTGTTGTGTGAAACAGCTTGCTTTTCTTCGGCAAGGTTTGCTATAAGTTTATAGGAAGTTTCTGTGGTGTGGTGTCTAGTATTCACAGGTGTCTGTCATGCGGATAACATGCGGTTGTTTGGGAATTTTTTGAGCTGGGACAACACAGCAGTCTTCACTTGAGATTCACCTTTGTATGAACCTAAAAAGAGTTAGGATTCTCCTTGAAGAGTATTCCCTTTGAAAAAAAAAAAAAAAGCATTCTCATCTTTTTCCCTGGCATGATTCATATGTCCCATCTTCCATGGGATTAAATAACTCATGCCAAATAAGCAGTAGTGCTACTTACCTAGTTTGTGGCAAGGAAGGAGGAGAGTATCTACAAAGAGCATCATCTGCAGGGAGAACTTGTTTCTGCAACAATCTTCCCATGATTGCTAACAATAAAAGCAATGAAGTATAGCAGTTTGGTGAAGACCTCTGGCCTGACTGGAATACTTAGGAACATGTTCTATGAATTTTTTTTATAAAAACACAATCATTGCCATTTGCATTGAGTGTATGTTTTGTGTTTTTTTCATGCACCTTGATGAGGACTCTGAGAGTAGTTGGGGCCAAAAATATACTGAAGCAGGCTTCTGAATATGTACATGAGAGATCAAGAAGTCTGGGCATCCTAAGAATGAGTGTTAGCCTTCAGCCATTCATGTGCATGAGACTAATTACACAATGTAGAATAACATTTGATTAATTGATTTGGAACAAATAAAGGTAAAGGTCATCATGCCTAGTTACCTACATGGTAGAGGATGTTAACGCGCTTGGGCTATATCTGTGATTACAATATTTCTGCCTCATTCTTGCTGGTTCTAGAGGGAATTCAAACAGTGTTAAAAACCTTCAGCTTCCAGTTTTAATATCTTCTGTGACCTTTTTAATTTTCACTGCTGGAGGCATTATTTTCAGAGCAACCTACGTTCCTAACCTCTTGCCTGGCTGAGTGAATGTAGTCTCTGGAGTATTCCTTTTGCACTTGTGTATGTTGTTCTTACTAATGTAGACCATGAGTGCTGCTTCTTCTCAATTTTCTGCTAAGTAATGTATACAAATATCTCCAGAGGACCACTGCCTTTGTACCCAGTAAGAGTCTGTAGTGTTGGAGGAGGACTGCTAAGTGTCCCTTTCGATGTCAGCCATGACCACATCCCTTTCTCTAAGCCTCTTATCTTGAGAAAATGACTCTTCCCTGTCAGAAACTCCTTGCAGCAATTGCTCTCAAAGGCTGGCTGCCAGTGTTGGATGCATACACACTTAGTAATCCCCACCCTGCCGTGGGTCATCTGTCTTCATCTTCAACTTAAAAGTGGGTGGATTTTGGAAACTTATTACATTGTTTACATTGCAGAACTTACACTGATTTGCAATATTAAGTATAAACAAGGAATGAGTAGCATTTATTCCAAAACTACCTATTTTTAAACAGGAATAAACCATGGAAGATACAATTCAAGGATTGTAGGAATACACTGAAGAGAAAGGAGGAGTCGAGACATCTAAGGATGACTTAAAGCCTAAGGCGTTAAATCTGCTTTCCTAATTTGTTAGCAGGTTCCCAAGAGTTGTTAGCACTCCAGTAAGAAAGGAACAGAGTGAAGCAAAGCAAATATTGAAATTCAGTCTGGTTGAAAATCCCTTTTTGACCTCATTTACCAGCCTTTATTTTGGCTGGCCAAAATGCATATCAGAAATTCACTAGTCTGATTGTTTTATCATTATAAAATATTTTAATGTTGGAAAACATTAGAACACAAGGCCACGATTGAGTAATAAGAAAAAATAATCTAAACAAAGGAAAAAATAATCCTTTTTCCAATTGGGGATATTATAGATTTTATAGACGGATTAGGAGACATTACTCTTGCCTGAACTATGTGGTCTCATTCAGCTCATCTGTTGGATCATTCAGCAGACAAAAATTAAAATTAAAAACCAAGCTATGAATGGGATCTCATTTCTAATTGACATAGTATTGAAAGTGGAGACAGAAGTGGGTTATGTTTTAAGTCCTATTTAAGTCCTGGCTGGTAAAATTTAAAATAATGGAAGATGCTTCCCCAAGCTATTTATAACCTGATAGGAAATATTATAGAATATTTGCAGGCATTTTTCTTCTTATATGCATACAAAACTTAAATATCAGACAAGCTCATCAGAGACCATTAAATATTTTTCATAGTTGAGATAGTACAAGTAATGCTTTTTGCCTTTTGTTTTTGTTTTTTTTACTCTATTTGAACCAGTGCTGCTGGTAGGCTGATACTGCAGTAATGTATTATTTTCCATGGTAGTCTACTGAAGAGCTCTGTTTTCATTAGTGCTTTGCTTGTAGGAGTTTGATATTAAATTTTTTAATGAAAGCAGTGTACAGAGTTACATCTCAAAAAAAAATAAATGTTTATTATTTTCTCTCTCTCTCTTTCTCTCTCTCCTTTTTTTTTTTTTTTTTTTTTTTTTTAAATTCCTTAAGATACTGTTTCCCTTTTGGACGTCCTGAAGGAGCTTTAAAAGCCACGCTTTCGTTACTTGAAAGGGTAAGTTGGACAATATATTTTAAGTTCTGCCTGAGTGCTAAGTCTGCACTTTGCCTTCAGGCCAACCGAAAGCAGACTTGTTTCTTCTTTGGTATTCTGCTACTGTTTATATTTGTTGCTTGCAAGGAGGGTTTTTTTTTAAATTCTCTGCATTTTCCACAGAAGCAAACAGCTGCTCTTTGTAGGACACATTTCTTGGACTCTCACTTCAAACCACTGTAGTTACAGCTTCTTTATAATTTAATGATTACCCAGCATTACACCTAAAGTAATACAAGTCAAGTGTGCTGCCCCTCTTTTCTGTTCTCTGTAGCTTTCCTGACACTATTGCTGTTGATATTGATATAAACATTAAAAAGCATATGTATAATCAAAATAATCATGTATGACTGTGTAGACTGAGACAGTTGGAGAAGAAAATGGTATGTGTACTGAAACTGTTGTTGCAGTTCAAAACACTCCATGGACGGAGATTCTGTCTTATATCTCTGCCATGTTCAGAAACGTGGGCTGTCTAGTTCTATATGTTTTATTTCACTGATATCTCGGTGATTGTAGTGCTGTTTAGATTCTTTCACATTTTGTGAAACAGCCCTTCCCTCTTAGTGTTCCTGATGCAGTAAATGTTATTGGAACTCTCTGTTGGTCAAGTAACACCTTTGTCAGTCTTGACTGAGAAAAAAAAAATGCTGAATGTGTTAAAAACTTTTTCTTATCTGTCAGTGAAAATTCTGAAAAAAAGATCAGATCGTTTTCTTTTACTGATAAAACAGAAGTTATGCATCAATAATAATAATAATAATAATAATAATTTACAAAGACATTCCATCTGTGTGTGCAAGTAATAGAAGAAATCTGCTTTGCAACAAGCTCTTCCTAACAGCTTCCCCTCAGCTGAACCTGTTTCTTTTCCACTATATATTCCACTATAGCCTTACAGACTATAACTCCATCTATCTCTAACAGTAATTAGGTGTGATGTATGAGGGTACAACTTATATAGATAATTTCATAGAATCCCTAGAGTTGGAAGGGACCTCTAAAGCTCATTTTGTCCAACTCCCCTGCAATGAACAGGGACACCAAAGCTAGATCAAGCCTGGTCCAGCCTCACCTTGGAAGTCTCCAGGGATGGCATGTCCACCACACTTCCAGGAAACCTGTTCCAGTGCCTCACCACCCCCACTTTCAAGGACTTTTTCCTTATATGTAACCTAAATCCACCCTCTATGAGCTTGAAATCATTTCTTCTTCTTCTGTCACCACAGACTCTGTTAATGTGTCTGTCCCCTTCTTTCCTGTAGCTCCCATTTAGATACTGAAAGGCCACTATCAGGTCACCTTGTAGCCTTCTCTTCTCCAGGCTGAACAGCCCCAACTCTTTCAGCCCATCCTCATAGGAGAGGTGGTCTATCCCTTATTATTAACAATTAATTTTTTAAAATTTTTTTTTTCCTTTTTTTGGGCAATCGCTTGTAATGTTAGTAGCCCGGAGTATATAAAATTTTCTCTGCATAGAGGTATATATTCTCAGTTTACCTCATTTGCAACAGGTGTTCTATTTTATCAAAGTTCTATACCTGAAAAAATCAACAGGCTCTTTATGTGATGAAAGTGTCTACTTTACACTGTTGAAAATTCAATGGTGGAAATTTTTCCATAAGTGAGAACCAAGCAAATTTCCCCATTCACATGTTTAGTGGATACCATGGTGTAAGCCACCCAGGAAACACTCTTAGTACACTGTTCATGTTGTCATCCAAACGATGACTGACTGACATACTTCTAGATACCAAACTGTAGTCTTGTGTAGTATATAAATACCATACAGGCAGCCAAACAGGATATGAAGAGAAATCTTCAAAAGCAAATACCTAGCTGAAACAGTTCCTTTTTGATGTCTGCATTTAACAATTATCAGCTCTGAAGTAACATTATGATACTTTTATCCTTTTCCCATGGGTTTTGAGTAATGAGTGTAACCAAGTGGTATAATTCTCTTTGGCACAGGTTTTAATGAAAGACATTGCCACTCCCATACCAGCAGAAGAGGTGAAGAAAGTGGTCAGAAAATGTCTAGAGAAGGCTGCCTTGATCAATTACACTCGACTTACAGAATATGCCAAAATAGAAGGTTAGTACAGCAATCAATTGCCAAAGTGGCTGTAAAAGCCAACAATGCCTATTAACTGAATATTCTGTGAGCAGCCTTTTCCCTTTCCTGAACAAACCCTTTCCACAGCAAGGGGAAATGTCTCATTAAAATCTCAGCTGGTGAACTACGGAGCTTTTTCCTATTCATTGCTTTAATATGCCTCCTGGGACCCTGTTTGAATGGAAGACCAGGACTTCTTAATTTAAGTTGCTCTTTGTTCTCACTTTTGAGTTTTTCATAAATCTAAAAGGTTGTTTATGGATTATTTTCTATTTCCTTATTTCTAGCAATTAAACAACAGTAACAGTACACTGAAACTTGAAAACTCTGGATATAGATGTCTTTCTGATGTATTTATAAGGCAGACAGATAAGTGTTACTTATTTTTGTCTCTGTGTTGTCAGATGTAATGATAATAATCTGATATTTAAAACATTAATTAAATCCTGATTTATTGAATCAACTGTATCAGTAGTTTTTTTCTGGAATTTGCATGTGTTCTGGAATGCATTGCAGTGAAATTAAAGGATTTTTTTCAAAAAAAAAAAAAAAAAAAAAAAGGCTAGGATGCACAGAATCATTAGAATATTGTCTATAAGTAAGTAAACCTTATGAAGAATAAAAAGGAGGTCTTCATAGTGAAATGCTTAGTTAAGATTTGCTCCACAAGGCACAGAAAGTTTCATCTGTGCAAAGATTCAGGAGAAGAAAACGATGTTTGCGTACATCTGTTTCTTTGGAGACATTGTCAATTAATAGGAAAACAAATGAAAGATAGATTTTAATTAAAAAAATCTATTTGTTATGCATAGTAAGTTTTTATTCATAGCACGTATTTCTAGAAATACAGTAGAACAAATAGTTTTCCTAGTAGCAAAATGAAGCCTCATATGTTCTGCAGTACTCTAAAGCCAACTTTTTTTCCTTTTTCCATTTCTGTTTAAATTCTCTAAAAAACATGAGTTAGCCAGACTCTCATAAATGATTAACAAAAAACCTATCTCATCTCTATAGCAACCGGTATTATATCATGGAAGTAACAACATGAAACCATTTTAGTAACCAGTTCATCATAATTAATTATGATATCATGTTGTGTTAAAGAAAGGAAGGTGAATATTTTATTATTCTAGCAGATGAAAAACCAAGAATATGATTTCCCTTATTGTTATCTTTCCATATTTATAATTGATTTTTGGGGCTCAATATTTGTCTCTTAGTAAACCTGTTGAAATAACAGGTAAGAAAACGAAAATATTTTATAAGCTGACAAAAGTTTGCAAAAGATATCTTAACTCTGACACTAAACTGGATTGAGAAAGGTTGTTTTTTTTTTTTACCGTGAAGTAAATGCATCTTTCTTCAGGATTTTTATCTAGGCCTTGGAGAATGCTACCAATTCCCATCTGAGTAGTAAATTCTGCCCTTTTAAATATGCATAATGTTAATGCTTCAGTAAGCTGGTGTGGCACATAACACTGAAGTTCATTCCATGGAGTATTTTAACTTGCTTATTTCTTTTTGACAAAACCAGGTTTCTGTAAGTATATTTACACTCCTGCTAGCCTAAAATACAATAGATCATTGCATACATAAGTGTAGTACATCAAAGAGAAAAGTGTAAAGTAATTTTTCTGAGAGTAAAATGGAGTAGAAAGTGCTCTAACACAGAATATTAGAAAAATAAACATTTTCATCTTCAGTAGCAATGAGGTCTGTATTTATCTTTCCCTATACTGAATTTATAATATTTTTACCAGTATAAATGTAATAGTTTTCATTCTGTCATTTTGGTCTATGGGAAAATTGCTGTACCCTAAGCACTGAGATGTTCTTCTCTTGAAAGTAATTCAAGTTTGCATTTGCATTAGTTGCTTACTCCTTAAAATTGCATTTTAAGAGCTAAAAAAGAGAGAAGGCATTGCACTGTATGAGCATCTCTGCCACAATCAGGACTGTCACTGCTATACTCATAATTCTCAGAAGTTTCTAACTCCTTATTTGGTATTTATTCTATTGCCATAAAATTAAAACAGTTTCATTTCTGCAATAATGTGCTTTTTTTTTTTTCTTCTTTCTTTTTTGGTTTTCTTCATTTCTTTAAATTTGCTTGTTTTATACTTAGCAACAGCAGAAAAGGACTCAGGTGATTACTATTTGTGTGCATGTCTGCATGTGATTTAGTCTGTTGCATCTGTTGTTTTTTTCATTCTGTTGATTTCAGCAATACCAAGATATTGACCAGAGCATTTGCAAGCCTTAAAATTAGTTTTGATATAGTGTAGTACAGTCCATGTGTTTATCATTTACATTGCTATTTAACTATGTCATGCATATTTATTAGTAATTTAGGTGATTTTATTAACCTCTGCCTTTTGGAATGTAGAAAAATTTAGTTTCTGTGAAACATGTAACTAAGTGATGCTGAAAAGTTTGGCTCTTAAATCCAAAATGAAGGACACATTTCACAAAGCTTGTTTTATATCTTTCTGATATGTTTCTGTTTAGCGATATGTTTATTTTTCTAGTTACAGATGAGATCTGAGAGTATGTTAGCTCTTTGTGTTATGATTTCATGAGTCTGATATTGTTTCTAGTTTTTTGAGTGCTTTTATTCAAATAGTTAACAAAAAGATCAAAAAAGGGCATGGTTGAAATATTGTCTTCACAAAGGCTGAGTAGAAATGGCTATTCAGGTGTGTGGTCGAGGAGTAGTGGCTGTGTGGAAGTATGAGGGATTGCAAATATATATGCAGTTCAGAATAGAATGGAGTGGAAATAATAGCTGTGCACACTCTTTTGTTTTACCTTTTTTAGGGCCTGATGATAGTGCTCTTTGGGTTCCAAGCACAGTTATGGGAAAGGATATTGAGTTGGTAGCATTCTCAGCATAAAATCATTTTCTGTCTGGAAAGACATAATGAGATGATGATTTTAAAGTACTTCAAAAGGTAGTTCAAAACAGAGCTCCTCGATACTGGGGGACCTGAAGGCAGAAAGGCAGTCCATTTCTTAGTTCTCCATGCTCTGTGAGAGGAACAGCTTCCATAGCCAGTAACCATAGAATCATAGAATCATAGAATTACACAGGCTGGAAAAGACCTTGAAGGTCATCAACCGCAGCCTAACCATAGTACTAACTCTAAAAACCCTCTGCTAAATCATATCCCTGAGCACCACATCCAAATGGCTCTTAAACACATCCAGGGATGGCGATTCAACCACCTCCCTGGGGAGCCTATTCCAGTACTTAACTACCCTTTCTGTAAACCAAGCAGAAAATGCTATCAAATTAAATTATAAAGACTGCATTTCCTAAAAGTTAGTATTCATAACTGAAGAGTCCAAAAATTCTGATGATTCCCAACACTTCCACTGATTTTCATTTAAAAGGTTTAAATACCATGGAAACGGAAGTGTTATGATCAGAGTTGTTAAAAAAGGGAAATGACAATAAAGTGATACAGGCATTGCTGTCACTGCCTGTTAGAATGAATACACAAGTGTTAATACCAGCTTTAGGTGTCTGACAACCAGGCGATCTCTTGTTCCCCTTAGACCAACAGGAGCAGGACCTTTAAGCAGGTGTTCCTGAGAACCTAGAGACTCCTTCAGGAATGTCTCTGTGAAAAGATGTGTTTCATACTATCAAATACAAATACACCCTAAGAGAGGTTCTCTCTGCTAGGTAAGACACCTAAAGCTAGAGCTGTTGAGTAAAATGTCTCTTCCAGTGAGAAATGTAGAAAATGTTGAATCTGTGAAAGGAGGAAATTCAATTTGGAGTTAGTCTCAAATGACATTTGTGCTCCGAAACCTCACTTTTATATAACATGTATCACCTCAATTACAAACCTTTGTTTCTCTCAGCATTGCTACTCTTATTTTTTCTTAAGCTCATTGTGTCAGAATCATAGACCATTAAGTACAGATGACATAAAGTTAGAGGCACATGAAAAAAAAAAAAAAAAAAAAGAAGACTGTACCTGTCTTCAGTCATTTTACATTAGCTTTAAGAATGCTTTGAGAGGAACTGTTGCTGTCTTCTTGAGATCCTAGAACAGGAAAGCTGTCCCTTAAGTGACCTGGCAAATGACAGCATTACAGAAAAAAGAGAAGAAAGCCTATGGCATACAGTGAGTAAATGGAAATTCACTGTGTAAGGTAGGTGAAACTAGAGGTCTATAGGTTGCATTTATAATTTAACCGTTTAGTTAAATTCTTCTTCTGACTGAAAATTAGTGAGGCAACTCAGAAAATTAATTTTATTGACAGCACAGACTGTTGCACAATAGTTTAGTGTCGCTTTGAACCCATTTCTCTGATGTAAAAGCTCAGTCTTAGGCATTATTCATCTTTTAGGCTGGCTAACAGAGCCAAATCCTGCTCCTATTGGTGTCATTTGCAAATATACAGATTTCAACCTGAGCTTGATGTGCAGCATGCTTAGCTTTAGTACCATTTATTGCATTGTTGAATAAGGAAAAACTGTTAACGATTATTATTTACATTTCAACTTGTATGCTGAACACAGTACAGAGAATCTTTTTTGTAGGAGTATCCTTGTTTGAGTAATACAGAGGTGAACATGCAAATTCTTCCTGTTGAGAGAATCCGTTCTCAGCAGTTTGGTTGCCAGGTTCCCAGGTCTGTTCCCCAAGTGCTTTCGTTTTCACAGTCTCAATTGAACAAGACTCTGAATGCTTTCCCAGAAGACAGTGGTTACCTTCTTAATGGCAAACACAGTAGTATAAGCAGCCCTTGAATTGACAGGATTTGTTTGCAGCCAGAAGGACATTTTATTTAGCGCTGCCACATTGTAGAACAGCATTTTTCAATAAAAATTACATCTGCAGTAGAAATTATATGTTTAACATGTCATTCCTCAAGACATGAACTGCCAGAATTCTCATGGAGTAGCAGATCTGTTCAGTCAGTATAATTGCCATTATGAGGAGAACAGCAGCAAGCCTACCATTGTCATTTTGAACTATGCCTAAGAACTCTCATATAATGCCCCTGTAGTTTGCAGCAAGGGCTTATGATTTGTCAAGATGATGATCATGGCACCAATATATTAAAATCTCTTTTTAAGTATAAGCCATTTACATTTCAGAATGTGAAATGTACTTCTGAATCTTTCTGTGTATGACAGGTTTCCCAGTCTTACTCAGTACTTAACTGTCCCAATAAGCAATGCTGAGCATAACTTGGCCTGCTGGAGTGTGAGGCCAGAGCCAAAATGCATTCTTCACATGAGTTCAGTAGAGCTCCCAATGAATAGCTTAGAGAAATTTGCCTGCCTCCATCAGCTGTTTTCTTACCTTCATAAAAGGAAAGGTATAAAGAAATGATAATGTACATAAATCTATTTTAAAGCATGTTAATAAAGTACTTTATTTATTCCTTCTCAGAAAGAATTTTTCCCCAGTTACGCTTATTAGGAATCTGAATGAATGAAGAGAAATGGACTCTGTGAGTGCTGCTGTTATTTCCAAAGACAAGTGAGAGAACCTCACATGTAAACAAAGTTTTCAGTACAAGGGCATTACATTTCTGTAGAGTAAAAAATGGCCTTGGTTAAGGATGAATGTGGTAAATGGCTGTGAAGCAAACAGGTCAGTAGCTGTCATTGTTGATAGATATTCACTTTGGAGGTGATAGACAGATTGCAAACATTTGAATTATAAGGTAATTTTCTTTAAATTCATGATTTTTAAAAGTCTGGGATAACTGAATATACTGGGCTTTTTCTGCCAATCAGTTTTAATTACAGGAATGAGAATAAATTTTATTAAAATCAGGACAAATAGTTACTATGTAGTGCACAGTTGCTCAAAGACAAATCATGATTGTCATCCCAGTATTGCTTTCTCCGCCAAAGGCTGAATAACTGTTAACTCCATACAATAGAGGGTCAGGAGCAACACAGCAGTTGTTTCGTTTTTTTTTTTTAAAGGACATAATTCATTAACATACTCATTACATACCTCCCTTCCTTTTGAAACTCATATGTAAATGCCCTCAAAGCTCAGGAGGATCTTTCTGACTTAAAAAGAAGAACACTACAAACATTATTGAAATAGAGAAGGCAAGTGGAGAGAGTTGTTGTACCTGGAGAGGGCTTGATTAAAGCTCTCCATGCATGTTCATTTCACTGAATAAACAAAAATGAGAGACTCAAACAGCTGCATAGTGCCTTCTTGTCTCTGTTGTACAACTAAACAGAGACAAGATTTAAGATCTTAATTCAATCCCTGATTTCAGTTTTGGAACAGAGGTCCGTAAAGGAACCCATGGTTAATGTTCTGATATCTCCTTCATCAGCGTTCCCAAATCCTGGCTTAACAACTGGACTGAGCCATTCTTTCTTTGTGCCATCATTCTTCCCATTTTCTATGTCCTGCTTCAAGTATGGGAAGACTGTTTCAAGTCCTGCTTGATCTATAGGCTAGGAATCACAGTCGTATCATTTCCTATTTTTCAGCACAGTACCTTCCTCCTTTATCTGAGATGGCTTTTTCATTTGCATCTTCAATCCCGCCTTGCCCTACAATGTTTTTTAGACATTTTTTATACTTACAAAACCTACTTTTTAGTAATCTTTCCTTGTCTCAGAAGTTTAGTCTCTTGTTTTTTGTTACCACCTTGAAATACTTTCTCTATTAACATTTGAAACTTCTTGAGCATTGATGACTGTATCATCTCCATGGAATGCCTTGCACAGTAGTAGTACTACCCAAACTATAATGCTTGGTGCAGTGCCCATGCCCTGCTGTTCCATGGACCTGTCCTGGGCTGCATGGAGCTGCTGGAGCACCTCCTGCCCTCCTCCTGCCCTAAGCTCGGTGCCCGCAGGGCCGCTGCTCACCCATTTCTCCCCTCTCTCCCAGCTGTGCAACGGTTGTTCACTAGCAGCGGCAGCGCCCTGTTGGAGCAGCTGGAGGTGCTTTGCTCTGACACGGGGCACTGCAGGGCTCTGCTCATAGGCCACCCTGCAGCTACCAACACCTTGCTGCATAAGCCCAATATAACCAGAAATGCTTAATGTAGTATGTTTGACAAATATTGGTCTTTTCCCATCCACATCATGCTTGTGGCACACTGCTGTTCTGTGAAAAATTAATACAGCCAAGTCTTCATAGTCCTTGATCATTTCCAACTGCTGAATTATAGCAGATGTTTATTGCTGTTCGTGTTAAGTCCATTACTCTCCCTCTTACAGCTGGTCTTAACCATTCTTCTCCAGTTCTTCTATTACTGCATTATGACTCTTTACTGCCAGTGTTTTATAACACTGTTGTCAGTGCACTCATAGTATTTGTTCTCAAGTCATTGGTGAAAATATTAAAGAAGCTCAGCCCTACAATGGATACTTAAGGAATTCTTGAAACCTTTCTTTTCTCCTTCTCAACATTAATCGTAGCCTTTCTCTTTAGGTATCTTCTTTGTCTAACACACAGTTTCTTCTTTAATCCTCCTTTTCTTCAGCTTAACTGATAGTTTCCCCATGAGGCACAGTATCAAATGCTTTAGTAAAGGCAGACTAGATGAGATCAACTGAATTTATTTCCTAAGAAAATATCCTATCAGGCATAGCCACTGCATGGATGTAGCACAAACTACATTTACAAATTTGTTACATTTTATTCAGTTTTATGTCCTCAATTTGTAATTTTGTTAAGATTTGTTATAAAGTTAATTGGCATCATCACTTTTCCTGCCTCTTTACCTACAGGCATTAGATTTGCTGTTGACATCTTTCACTACCTCTGCAGAGTTTAAATTCTGAAAACTTATTAGATTTATGAAATCTAGGTCTGCATTTTCAAGTACCAGTTCTTTCTCCTGCTAGGATGTCAATGATTTGGCTCACTTCATTCTTGGAGCTCTTCAGTTCTCATGTTTGTTATCTGAGTTTTAATCCACAGGAGCAGAAAGTGCTAAGAACATTAGTTCTTTTTACTTTAAAGAGAAGTCAGAAGCAGGGAAGAGAAGAAAGTGCTAGTATCTATGTTGTTAAAACCAGAATACAAAATTAGATCACAAACTGAAAAATCAGATTTCTTTTCAACCTTGCACTTTTTTGTTTTGCTTTTACCTCTTCGAATTTCATGTTTCAGTTTGTTTCCAGCTTCACATGAGTCAGTAGATTCCCTTTTCCAAAAAGAAAACTGTGATTGTCCCATGACGGTAATTCCATTGAATACTATGATAGGTTTTATGAAAGATGGAAGCATTGCAATGTTGCCCTCTTTATAAAAATGCTAGGTAATAAACTGGGAGATGGAAATTCAGACTTTCTGTATATCTCATAATCTTTCTGTGCGTGCTGGGGGTAATATTAATTTAAAACAAAACAAAAAAAAAAAAAACAAAACAAAAAAAAAAAACAAAAAAACTTTTGTCTCAAGAACTTAAAGTCCTATTTAATTCTTAGAATTATGGAAAGACTAGTTTCAGCTTCACAATTAAAGCTAAATTCCATTATTTATATAAGGCTAGATTTATTTTTTTTAATCAGAAGAATATAGCCTGTCCTCCCAGATGTCCACTCTACTTTTTCACTGCAGAATTAATTCCGTGAGCATTTGCAAGAAAATCTATTGTGGTCACATCTAAATTATCTGTGGATGGATTATCCCAGTTGCAGATTAACTCCTGAGTCAGCTCAGGTCCAGTAGCATATATTAGCTCCAGTTTACTGATATTTGTACTGCTTTTGTTACAAGCAGTATTGCTGTCTTTGCATGTTGAAAAGTCTGAATTAGCTGTCCCTACTGGAGCAGAGTGGGCTCCATACATGCTGCATCCTATCCTGATGATCAGTGTCATAGTGATTCTGCTGCTATAGCTTAGTTGATCAGACTGGTAATTAGTCGTGGCTCTTGGCTCAACAGCTAAGCAAGAACACTTGGAATGGATTGAGCTTTATATGGCATGCAATTTAAGTCATTTACAAAAGCAGTAACACACACTGCAAATTCACTTAAGTAGGTATTAAAAGATTAATTGAAAGACCTCAGAAAGCAGACATTACTGCTGTGTCAACAGAGTTATAGGAAGGGTTTCAGGGAGTTGCTCCAGATATTTCATGTTTTCATCCTTCATTAGGAAGAGATGTAAAATCTTTGCTTAAATTTGTGGAGATGATGCAAAAGACCTGTGGAAATTAATGACAGCAAAACGTTGATGTGATCTAGGCTGTGTGGTAACCTTAAATCTTTCAGTTAAGGTTTGTTTTAATATATAATGCAAAGTTAGATACTGTAAAATAATAACCCTGCCATATAAAGGAATGCAGGACATAAATAATATGACATTGTTTCTGGTATACCTTCATTCTTCAGTAGATTTGGGTAAAAGCAGATGAGCAGATTTTCAGGAGATCCCAATATCCAGGTGTGGCAGAACAGGGCAGCATGTGTGAAGTTGTGAGGACATCTGGCAGAGCTTAGTATTTGAGTCATCCTCTAGACAAGGTTGTGCAAACTGTTATAAAACAGAGCTAAAATATTTTTAAGGCTGAAGAAAGTATAGTTGAAGGACTCTTGTCTGTTCTGATCCTTGAAGAAAACTGACTTATTTCAGAATGCAGAATAACTTCACAGAGGAAGAAACAAACAGGAAGGGAAGTATTCCTTCACTTGGTAGAGAAAGGCATAAAAGACCAAAGGGCCAAAGCCAAGAAAATTCTCGTGAGAAATTAAAAACATGCATTTAATAGTGGTAGTGGTTATGTGCAGGGGTTGGAGAACAAGCAAAGAAATGAGTTTCACACTTGTCTTCAAAGATACAGTCTTTTCTGGAAAGCAAGAATAAGTTAGGTGTTAGACAAACTGATGTCTTTGGGTCCAGTAAAGGAGGAACTGGGAGAAGTTCTTTGACCTGTATAAAACAGGAGCTCCAAGCAGAAGATCTGATGGTCCCTTCTCGCCTTAATCTCCATCCACCCATGAAACACTCACCTTTTCATTTCAGTAGCTTTTTAGTCAGTTAACTTAGCTCATTTAACAATATTTTCTTGGTACATATGTGACTCACTGATAGGGTGTACTTGAGAAAGCATCCATTATTTGCAAAGCCTGTCTTGCTTTTTCATTTTGACAGAATGTGAAGCTGAAAACATGATGGATGGCTTTTTCTGTTTATTTTCTAAAAGATGTCAAGCAGCATATTTACTGTCTCAATTCCTGCAGCAACTTGTTAGTCTGAACAGTGTAAACACATCTTAGCAACTGTTAGTAATTGTGGAGAGAAAGATATTATGAATATAATGAAGACAGACAGAACTGATTTCTATTCCTCTTATTCTTTTTTTTTTTTTTTCCCCAATGCTTATAAAGACATGCACAGTACTTAGTTTAAAAACAAACAAACAAAAAAAAAAAGTGAATATTTGATACTTTTTCTTCCAAATGAATTAACAGCCACTTGTTTTTATACCCATGTAAATGATTACTTTGTCTTTAAGCCCATACTCACTAGATCTTGGAAAGAGAGATTCATTAGCGAGAGAAAAAGACTAACTGACATAGTAACTTACAGAGGGGAAAAGAAGCTTTAGATGAAGCCTAAGAGAAATGTGTAAAAGTAAATACTATGCAAATGAAATTTCCTTTATGATTTATACAGCAAAGAAGTAAGCAAAAAAAAAATAAAAAATAAAAAAAAATAAAAAAAATTGAAAGCTGTATAAAGCATCAAAAGTAATTTGTATGTTTTTAGCAAGTAGAAAATAGTTTCCAAATACACTGAGAATTTCACGCAAATGTGAGACTTTTAATTCAGGGAGCTTTATTTGTCACACATTTTTAGGCATTCCTGCTATGAAACATCATTTATACATTTGTTATATATACCTGAAAAAGGAACTTTGGATTCTTGACCTCTTCTTCCTTCTCAACACAACGATCCTATTAAAAACCTACACCTGACACTGTGGGACACTGGTCCCACAGTGATCAGAATCCTTGCAATTTCTGGCTTAATTAACTTGTGATGACTGATTTATTTCTATGCCAATATCATCTTTGACCATAAATAGGTCTTCTCCTTTCACACTGTTTATCAATCTGATGTTGATCAACCCAACTCCTGATCCCCTCTCTCTTCTTTCTTTCCATTAGACTTATGCATTTAAAACAAACCAACAAACCAATAAACCAAAAAGTTGCCATTCCCACTCATCCTTTCAATGCCATTTCTGGTTGAAATTCCTAATTTCAACTCAGATGTTTTCTGTATCTCCCCAGTGCTTGCTCAATGCAATTAATACTTCTGTGAAACCATGTTTCTTTTCCCTGTGATCTTATCATAGGGATAGTTCAGGATAATCTTATCTTTGCTAGTAAATCTCTGATCTTTCCAGCTATCTCTGATGATAATGATGTCTGTTAGGTTATTCTGAGCTTATTCCAGGTGTGGAATTTGTAAACCTACTCTAAAACAACAATTGAAAATCGGTTTCGATATAATTATTAAAATTATTTTCTAATTTAGAGAAAATCTTTTTTTAGGATGTAGTTGTGATTTTTTTAATAATGTAGAGCTTGCTTAATGTCATTACAAATTGATGCAATTATAAAAGCAATTATTTTGCTTACTTAGTGGTAAGGGCTATGAAGAACAAGCTGATTCTTTTTTTTTTTTTTATAAAAAAAAAAAAAAAAGAGTTGTTTATACCAAAATCAGATTTGCCACTCTGTGTTATTATCAGTGGTTTCTTCCTAAAACTCATTAACATCAGTGATATAGATACCAGTATTTTGGCCTTATGAGTAGTATTTGCCATGTACGAGAAGAAGACACTGACCACAGTAAACGGCGTTTTCTGTCCAGGATGAAATACATGAACAAGTTTAAGACTGAATCCAATAGTGGTATTTATGTTGTAACCTGGTGGTGGCTGGACCTTTCTAAACTCACTGAAGGTTATATTCATATAAACTGCTCTAGAGTATCAAATTTGTGAATTCAGTACAATTTTAACAACCTTGATCTTGACGGTGAATGTAGTTTTGTGTCCTTGTATGTGCCTTGTGCTTTGTCTACATTTGTAACTCTTCAGATAGATTATGGATTTGGAAATCTTACTGTATGACTAGATCTGCTTCTAGGGTGTATTTTAGTGAGCTTTGAAGTTTGCTTTTAGTTACTTCAGTAACTAAACTGTTTGGTTTGTTATTGGCATTAGGATAATTTGTTGTTTTAGTCACCTTTAAGTGTATGTTTGCTGGGGATTATAATCCAGTGTTTCTGGATTTACATTAAAGCTCTGTTTCATAATGGTACTATGCATCAGTGTGTTAGTCTTGAAGAATTGGACAAGGTCACCTGCCTTTCGGATGTCTGAAAAGTTGTTTTGACTTGCTGGAAATGTTAAATGTATAAACATATTTAGTGCATGCAGTTTGATTCTTACTGACAGGTAGGAGATGGTGTAAGTTTTTTAATTAATCTGACAGTGTTCTGTGTCATTATGGATGCACAAAATGGGAAGGAAAGAAATACCAACAGAAATGTTTGCTTGGAACAGCGTGTGGTTTCTACTCATGACTATATTGTATGTCATCATTGCCATCCTATGGCTTATGGTCCAGGACAGGAACTTTGTAAAAACCTTCATATACATAATATTGAAATTCTTTCAAGGGATAAAATATATATAGCTGGAAAAATTTGTCTCAGTGATTAAGCTATGCTTGTAAAAGTTTCAGTTTTTCTTTTCACTTGTCTCTCACTGCTATGGCTGGAATGTAGTCCTGTGATTGTTTTTAAATTTAAAGTGAACTGATACAGCTCTGTAAGACTTTTAGTTACATTTGTTTTAGCTTTGTTGTTTGCTTTCTGTTTGAAATCTTCTGTGTAGAATGAATGCTCCTAATGTCATTCGTAACTTTTGCATTTGTCTTTATTTTCTTTTATATGTTTTTAGTAGGTTTATGTCAGTCTTGTTATAATATCTTTATTGTGCTATTTTTTATTGTGATGCTGAATAGATTCAATCCTATTAGTGAACAGCATGTAGCAGGGCAGAGAAAATGTTTGGATAATAGAGAGTTATTTGAATAGTCATTGTTTTGCACTTTGCTTATTTTTAAGTATGCCTAAAATGTACCATCTTATTTAGATAAAACATATTAGAAAATTTTGACTGCAGCAAAATGCATGAATGCTGAGGACGGTAATGAGTCATCTAGTGAGAATGGTATTGTACCGACAGTACAATAACAGAAAAGGTCTCGAGTGCCTGCTGTCTTTCTATCTCTGACCTTGGAGAGAATTAGAACTTGCTTGTTGCAGAAGTTGTGCAACTAATACATCGATGCACCTGCTAGTTCTCACACACTAAATTAAATAATGTTTATAATGATCACTGATTCTTTTGTGAAATAAATATTTTCTCTTTCAAGTGATCTGGGCATTCAGCAGCTTTTACATATGTTAAGTGATCGTTCTCAACATGTGAAATTGCTTATACTTCAGAAAATTGAAACTTCCGTTCTGACAACATTTTCTCTTGCTGTAGAGAAACATATTTATTTCAAAATAAAGCTATGTTGGTTTGCTTTTTTTGTACTCTTGTAGAGGCCATGAACCAAGCCACACCTGCTAGAAAACTGGAAGAGGTTCTTCACCTCGCAGAGCTCTGTATCGAAGTACTGCAGCAAAATGAAGAACATCATTCAGAGGTGAGGCTGTAACTGCAGAGAATGGTTTCTTCCTATGTTTTTTCTTCCCTGATGCGAAGCAATTCTGTCAAGAAACATTTTAGCTTTACTTTCTGACATATGTTTAAGGCAGTTCACATTTACAGAGGAATAAGGGACTTGAAGCTTATGAAAAGTGAAGTGAAATACAACTCTACTTGAATCGCTTGAATGAACTGTAGGTATAGAAACAAAAATTAAAGAGCATAAAATACAGAAAACATCTTTGTGCTGGAGGTTGTGAAATGGTATGGAAAACATTCATAGCCTTATGCAGTTGTTCCTTCCAACTTTTCACCTGTCACTCAAAATAGAAAGAAAATGTAGCTGTATGCTGGTTTCCATCATACTGTTTAGGTTTTGATTTCAACATTAAAATTATGGTGGGTATAATTAGCACATTCTTCTTGCTTTTCTGCTGATTAGAAAAGTACTGTTTTTAAACTTCCCCTTTTCAAAATGGCAGTTCTAAGTAGAAAGAAAAAAAATAATGAATAATTTTGTGTTTCTTGCTATCAAGTCTTTTCCTTTGTGATACAGAAACCATAATATTTAGAAAATTTAGAATTACAGCACCTTTTATATCAAGGTACTACAAAAATAAACTTGACCAGGTACCCATAATTGTATATATTATTAACATGTAATGAATAAATATAGTTTTCTAAGGTTCAGGAAATTGTTTTTAAAATGTTCTCAGAAAATCAATAAATATTTTTGAGGAAAATATACAAAAAGATAAACATGATTTCATATATATAGTTAGAAATATGATCATTCAAAACATCTGGTTTTATATCACACTAACAAATCTAGTTTTTAGCCTACATCTGTCATGTGTGAACTTGTTAGAGATATTTTATCTTACACTGAAGAAACAGCTGTTTCAGTGATTTGAAATTAATTCCCTAGAGACCCCATTCTATGTTACTGTGCTACTCTGTAATGATTACTTAATAAATATATATATATATTGTTGTCTTTGTCATTTGAGACAAATTCTACATTAATGTAAGAATATTGTAATTCTATGGAAAAGAGCACAAAGGAAACAAATAAAATGATATATGTATGATTATACACCTCTGTTCAAAGATCACTGTTCACATTACTAACTCACATTCAGGGATGTGGTGTTTTCTAGAAGGGCAAGTTTGCATGTATCTTCAGAAGAATAATTCAGCAGAAGCTGTCAATCTAAGACAATTTGAGAAGAATGAAGAGAATTCAGAGATTATATCCCCTTTCCTTGCTATATGTTCAACTTGACTGAAATTTATAGAACAGGAAGGATTTCAGTACTAAAATACATATGAGAAAAAGATCACAAAAATTATACACACCCTATTTAAAACATAAGACTAAGTACATTGACTTCACATTGTATCGTTAAGTAAATGCTCAGTTTTCGGTGGTGCAGTTGATGAAAGGATCAGAAATCTCTAAGATTCTCAAACTCTCTAAAAGTTTATCAGATTTTGTAATTCTAAATTATTTCTTTTTTATTCACAACTCTTCCAAATTTCTGGGATTCCCAAAGGGAAGAGAGGTACGTGACTCATTGATTCATTATTTTTCACCATTTAGAGCATGGAACTGTGCATTGAATGGATAGCATGAATTAATCTGATGATTTCTGGTGTTGTGTTGCTACATTTGCGTGTCATTCTATAGTCTCAGCTCTTCAGACTTCCTCTGACGATGTCAGTGCCGTTGTTCCATAGAATGTGTGTCACCAATTGCTAATTGCATTTAGCCTGTTTTCATATTATCCACAATGACTGAAGAACCATCTTAGCTGTGGTATTTGCTGTTCTGTTCTTCTGCCCACGTAGTGATGAGTAGTTTTTGAGAGGGTCAGAATAATTTCTGTTTTGATTCAAAGCGTCATTTGCAGAGAGGAAGAAGGTGGAAAAAGATTGTGTTGTTTTACTCAGTCTTGGGGTTTTCTTTTTTTGCTTTGATTTTCTGGCAATATTTTTGAAAAGGTATTTTGTTTGCCTGAAAGGGACGCTTGACAAAGCCAGTATGTAACTTTTCTTCTATCCTTATTTCTTTGAATTTCTTTATTTTCTAGAGTAACAGTAATGATTCCGTTTAAACAGGATTTACTAATGAGAAATTTCCTCCAGTCTGAAGAAAAAACTCCATTCCAAATTCTTGCCAAAATTTCTGCAGCCTCTTCTGTTCTTTTCACTGTGATGCCAACCGGTGTCCTTAAGTTCTGACACTGCAGCGCACCAAGTGTCCTTCAGTAATGCTTCCAGCCTTCTAAGCATTTTTTTTAAACCATTTGCCACTTCATCTTTTCCTCGTTTAAGCTGCAGTTATCGTCCCCATATCAAGAAAGACAAATCCATCAGGAAGTCGAAGATGCAAGAGCATACCTTTGGAAGTTGTCTCTCATTTGATCCCTTTCTGGACTGAGCAGATTGTTCTGCATATCTAGGATTTGCATTTCAGGAATACAAGTGACATTGTTAGAAGCTGTGACAAAAAGAGTTTCAGGATTTATAGTCCTTTTCAAATGGAGTTCTTGGCAGGTCTTGTGGTAGGAAAGATTGCTTTTGATTCTTTGTTTTATACTTTTGTTCTGATTCTGTTGTCTCTCCCAGCATAATCTATTTCTTATATTATAGATACAAAGACTTACAAAATGTTTTCACATTTTTCACATGACTCTTTCATCCCCTCTGAATAAGACAGATGTGAAGTGACATATCCAAATGTATTTTGCCACAAATACAATGCATCTTTTTGCTTTACAACTTATGTTGGTAATCCTATTTTGTCACATTTGCAGGCATTCGCTTGGTGGCCAGAGTTATTGGCTGAACATGCAGAGAAGTTTTTGTCTCTTTATTCTGTTGATATGGATTCAGCACTTGAAGCACAGCCACAGGACTCCTGGGACAGCTTCCCACTTTTCCAGCTGCTGAATAACTCCCTCAGAAATGACAGTAAGATCTTCAGGTTTCTGCTTACTGTGTGCATAAGATGTTGGGTTTTTTTGTTTATTTGTTTTTTTATATCCATATACCCCAGAAATGTGTTTGTGATTCTGAAAGTAAGAGTGTCAGTGTAAGTAGATGACTACCCTCATGAAGGGAAAAAGGCAAGGCTACTAAACTAAAGCTGGGCCTTAAACAGGGTTGTTGAGTCACTGTTACTGCAGCACAATGGACATGGTCTGGGCAGGCTGAGAGAACTTTAGCATCCAGTCTTAGATGTCTGTTTTCCTGAAATACCTCTCCTTACTCAGACACATCGCAACATGTGAAATGCCATATCCCAGATTATTTCCTTTTTGGCACATAGTCCTAATGAAAGAAAATTACAGATATTTGGGAATTGTTGATCTGGGTACTTCTTTTGGCCAAACTACACAAAATTGCTCTGCTGATGGCTAGTTTATGCTTGATTTAGAAAGCTGCTCAGGAATGTGCAGGAACCAATTCAGTTTTGTGGCAGGTCTCATAAAAGGGTCAGGTACACATTACTTTAGATGGTTGTCTGATTTCCTGCATAAGATCTAAAACCCACGTTCAACATCTGAAGTCTTTACCCAGTGAGCATTGGGAATTACACATTTGGGGGGGGGGGGGGGGGGGAGGGGAGGGAAAAGGTGCTTTAATGGGGAAAGAGCCATAAGGAAATAGTAACCACAAGCAATCATGTCTGGACTATTACCAAGTCCTGAAGTTGAAACTCATTAAGTGAACTATGTCAAAGTGAAATATATGTCCTGTGCTCAAAGATTCCCTCAAACTGCAAATTTATGTCTCTTCTATTGGCATAATGTCTCTTCCAGTGTTTTCAGCACCTTTGTTTAACTTCATAGGTGTTGGTACTGGATGTTATTCTCCCCATAAGCTACATTACTTGAATAAAACACGACTAGGGAACAAAGATATTGTCTTAAGCAGTGTATTTAATTCTATCTTGCATTAGGAATAAATTCTGAGTAGTTTATCTGTTCTTTGGAAACTTACTGTGTTGTGAGTGCTTGCCAGTATTTCCATATTCAACTACATTTTAAAACAAAAGCAGCTTTTTTTTTCACACGGTTAACACTGGTGGTACCCTCCAATCATTCCTATCTTCTGGGTAATAAAGGCGTTTCAACTGAAAGGTCCTATATTCTCCTGGAGTACAAAGTTTGATGAAAAACTGGATGTTTTGAGGTCTAATAGTTTATGGTCTTAATTCATGGATTTGAGATAGCATTCTGGATCTGAGCAATTGAGATTTTTCAACTGATTTTTCTTTCCTTTAAAGCTTACACAGATAATAATGCTAAATGATTCAATCAGCCTTGGAAAAGGTATTTTATAGAGAATCAGGTAAATATTTTTTTCATGTCAAAGCAATTATTAGCAAAATTTTAAAACCTTGGCTGAAACGACTGCAATCTGAAATGTCACACCTGTATACCAATTTCAGTGATTCCCTAGAGGTAATAGATATAGTAAATGACAGTTTCTGGTGAGTGGAAACCATCTGGAAAATTATACTCTCATTTTTTTTTCATGTAACTATTGGAAAGCAACCATGGAAATTAGTCACCTTTTAATCAGTGGATATGTTAGCAAGTGGCAACTGACCATTCTACCAAGAACTGATTCCCAAGTGAAACATAACCACAGTGCTTATTCTTTAATTAACAGCCTTTTCACCTTGCAAGTATATTAAAGCCACTAGAAATAGCTCCCCATGCTTATATAATCAATTTTACTGTCTTCCAAATTGAAATAAATAATTCTGGCTGTACTCTAAGTGAAAACCTTTTCCTGGAAACTATCACCTTCACAAAGATAGATTTAGAAAAAAATCTAAAAAGGGAAAAACTGGAATGTGGCCTCATGAGGATAAAAAGGCTAGTGTTAATAATTAACAAGAAGAGTGAAGTGGGGTAAATTAGCCATAATAGAGCCCACAGTGACTGGCAAAGTCACCTCTCATTATCAAAAATCTCATTAGGAAATGAAGAGGTGGAAATCCCACTGGGTTATTCTCACTCTTCAGCTATATCAGAGATTACTTTTCAGATTTCTTTCAAATGAAGAACTGTTAGGTCACCATATTGCATATTAGGTTAATCTTCAGTGAAATTTGGAGAACTGACACCTGCGTGTTATTCTATCTCAAGAGCTTTAAACGAGCTCAAAATGTTCGATGCGGGAGTCAGTTTTCATGCAAACCTGACATGAGCAAACTCATAACAATAAAGACGCAATCTAACATTTACAGCATTAAAGCGAAATTTCATTGAATGGTTATTTTTATAACTGCATCACTAAAATACAGTATTGGAAATAGTGTTCAATAATGAAAACACATAGACTTCAGTCCTGAAATATATCAGATGTGTTATTTTAATTAGAATGCAAAACATTGTACATAATTAGAGCCAAATGATTGAAATACAGTATTCATGTGGCATTAAGGGAAAAAAAAATAAATCACAGAATCATAATTTTTGTTAAATAACTTTTCTTGAATTAAAAGGAGGGGGAAGTCCTGACTCAAGCTTGCTTCACATTTCTATTATGAAGGATTCCATTCTAAGTCACTTGAAGCTTTCCTGTATTTTCTGGCCTTATTCCACAAGAATTAAGAAGTGTGTTCTGAGTTCATTAGTGATTGTCCTTCTGTTGCTCTAAGTCTAACCAATGAAGTTTGACTTTTTCAAATGGATCGAGAAATGTGATCTTCCTATCCTATGAGACCTTGCAATACAGTTATTTCAAAGCGATGTGTGCTGGAGAGATGGGTAACAGATTGAAGATAAATTTGTTGTGAATTTTCAAAATTTAAATGTTTGGAAAAAAATGCTGTAGCTACTTCTATAATATAAACGTTAATCATCTCCAAAGTTTCAATTGTTGATACTCAGTTGTCCCTGACTGTGTAAAGCTTTGCAGGTGGTACAGAGATAGCAGTACCCAATATCTCTCTATGATAACAAGATTATTTTTTCCAGAGTTGCATGTTCATAGAAGAAATCTATGACTGTCCCAGGACTGTATATTTTCTCAGTAATAAAGATGTTAGTTTTTCTCCACTCAGCCTATTAATTATATTACGAAGGGGATTGCTTTAAGAGGACTATTTAGATTCTATTGTTGTTTAATTATTCATATTAATCACCTTTTTTCGTGCTTCAGGAAAGACATATCTCATCTTCTCTTGGTTAACATAATCAGAGATAGTTTTTACTGGCATATGCACGATTCCATCAAGTGTTTCTATATTTAGCTACTTTTATAGGTAACTTAATTTTATATTTCAGTATTCTCCTCCTTTTCTTTCCAACTTTTGTTTCCATTCTGATATCATGGAATTTTAGCTGCAACAATTACAGATATAATATACTGTACTGTTGCTCAGCAGTCTTTGTTTCACTGAGTATTAATAGTGAAATACCTGTGAGCCTGCTGTAAGTCACTTAGGGCACATCTGTCTGATGAAGCTTACTTTGAAAAAGCTGCATGTTGAAATTGAGTCTCTTGAAAACTATTGTCATTATCATGGCAATTGATTTAAAACTGGAGTTCTTTGATATGTTTTGTTTTTTATTTTCCAGTATTGCTCTCTAAACTGCATTAATAGAATGGCCTGGGTTGGAAAGGACCACAATGATCATCCAGTTTCATCCCCCTGCTGTGTGCAGGGTTGCCTACCTCCAGACCAGGCTGCCCAGAGCCGCATCCAGCCTGGCCTTGAATGCCTCCAGGGATGGGGCATCCACAACCTCCTTGTGCAACCTGTTCCAGTGCTTCACCACCCTCTGAGTGAAAAACTTCCTCCTAATCTCTAACCTAAACCTCCCCTGTTGCAGTTTAAGACCATTCACCCTTGTCCTATCCCTATCCACCCTCGTAAACAGCAGTTTCCCTTCTTGTTTATATGCGCCCCTCAAGTATTGGAAGGCCACAATGAGGTCTCCCTGGAGCCTTCTCCAAGCTAAACAAGCTAAGTTCCCTTAACCTTTCTTCACATAAGAGGTGCTCCAGCCCTCTGATCATCTTAGTGGCCCTCCTCTGGACCCATTTGAAGAGCTCCACATCTTTCCTGTGCTGGGGGCCCCAGGCCTGGATGCAGTACTCCAGATGGGGTCTCACAAGAGCCGAGTAGAGGGGGACAATCACCTCCCTCTCCCTGATGGCCACCCCTTTTTAATGCAGCCCAGAACACAGTTGGCCTTCCAGGCTGCAAGTGCACAGTGCTGGTTCATGTCCAGCTTCTCATCCACCAGGACTCCCAAGTCCTTCTCCACAGGGCTATTCTCAAGGAGATCTTCTCCCAGTTTGTATAAATACCTGGGACTGCCCGGAACCAAGTGCAGCACCTTGTTGAAACTCATTAGGTTTTCATGGGCCCACTTCATCCTCTGGATGGCTTCCCTTCCTTCCAATGTGTCGACTGTCCCACTCAGCTCGGTGTCATCTCTAACTTGCTGAGGGTGCTCTCAATGCCATTGTCTGTGTCATTTCTGAAGTATGTCTCATACAGCAAAATTCATAGCATTTAGCATATAAGCTGAGACACTTGCAATTTTTACTAGAATTCAAATAACATTAACAGATGCTTTGTGGAGACAGAATGAACTATGAACAATAAACTGATAGAAATATCAACAACTTCTAGTGGATTGGATGCTTTTCAACTGTTGCAAATAGAACACAGAGCCCCAAGGAATGCTCCTATGGTCTTTTCATGTCATGTTTTAGCATCTTTCAGCTATGTAACAGTTGAATAACTTATGTCTTGAATTCCAATATTTCTTATCTGGGAGATGTTTCTGTTCCCACAGTCCATTTCCCCTTAATATTGTACACATATTGCCTTGCCCTGGCAGAGAGTTTTGTTTTGTTGTTGTTTGTGTGAATATGAGATGGCTCACATGAAAAGCACGTGGGGCATCTATACTGACAAGATGACAGAGAATTAAGCTATGTAGCTTTGGAGACAAGTGGTAGTTGAGGGTTTTGAAGTGTGGCATTACCTCAAGGATCTCTTGTTTCCCATCTGCTTAGATGCAGAGGTGGTACCTGTTGGCAAGATCAATTCTAATGACAGGGTAGAGTGCCGTGAGTTTGTTGATGATATTGAGCTCTGTCACTCAATCCTGGGCACTGAGTTCTTTCCCTCCCCTGCTGTAATCCTTGAGATCTCCATATGGGTAAATCAAATCTGTCATGTCCTCAACTCTGGGAAAACAGAATTCTCGCAGAGTTGTTCATCCAAGACAGCACTTGCATGTGTGTGCCCACATACAGAGCGATCTATTTGGAGTGCAGTCAGATTAAGCATCTTGGCGTCGTTTTAGGTAGTTTCATTTCCCTGCAAAGATTGGTGTCAGGATGTTAGGAAAATGATTCAGCTTTCTAAGCTGAACAGCTTTTATTGCTTGTGACTTCTTTAAATTTCATTCTGACTTCTGAATAACAAGAGCTGCCCTCCTGCCCATGAGGCTCTATTATTGTAATTCCCTGAGCAGGTCTTGCAGCAGAGCATTTCTGTGGTGTGTTCAGAAAACAGTGAACTACAGGCTCATCCCCTCAGGTAACTGTGATTGCCTGATTAATGCCCATCCTTGAACTGATTCACTGTAAAGCAGCAATATTGACTTAATTGACACAATTGTGTTCTTGTTGTTTTTAAGTTCAAAGTAGCCTTAAAAAATCAGCCTTGTATGTAGCTTGATGCCTGCCACCTTTTGTTTCTCAAAGGCAATGTTCATCAGCTGTTTACTGTGAAGCACTCAACATGTGGGCAAGCTTCCACATCTTTGTGTTAATATCCAAATCCTTCTCAGGTGTTGCTATTGCTGGGTAGAGATGCTGCATTTCTTAAGATATACAAATACAAGGGAAAAACAACACACCTTTGAAAGACTGGTTATGCAATTAATTATGCCGGAACGAGGTAGTTAACAAGTACTTCTATGAGCAGTGTAAATAATGGATCGTGTTTGTAATGGACTCATATGTTTTCTCCAGGGTAGATTCTCAAGGGTTCAATAAGAGAGAAGCCTATGCTGCTGCCTTTTTCTCAGCGGAAACCCTAACAATCTCTGTCTGTTACCTAGCTGCATGTTTTCATGAGACTTGATTTGGTGGAGATCTCCACACTTGTTTCTATATAACACTGAAATTAGCTAAAAGTATTAAAATTCTCAGGAAGAAAAGCAACTGGACAAAAGAAGAGAGTGATGATCTCATCAATCTTCTCACCCTCTGAAAAAGTGATTGATACATAATTTCCCAGTTCTCCAAGAACATTTTAAAGAAAATAGCATTCAGACATTCAGCAATACATTTCTCTGCAGTGCAAGTAAAAATAAGAAAACATAACTTGATGACACACTTTCTTCACAGTCTTCATCTCCCTAGATTGTCTGTGGTAAACAGTCACAAAGAGAAAACAAAGGAGTTTTTGTAAGTTACAGACGTTGTTTTTGTATGTTACACATGGAGTTGCAGTAGTGAACTAGAACAAGAGGAGTTCATGTCTTCATGAAGTGGATTCCAGGGTTTTGAGCCACATGATCTAGCCTTTTACTCTTAGGAAGAAGAGGCCTCCTCAAAATGCAACTAAGGTACCCATGCATGTCATGAGAAGTCTGAAGGCAGGGATAAGTAAGAGGAGAAACACAGAAGCCATTTCCATTTGAAGTGTTTGGTAGCTTGAGATATAAAGAGTGAGTGAACTCAAGCCTGAAGCACAATGAGCTGAAGAGAAAGCTGAAGCACAAGACAATGTAAAACATATAACAGTAAGAGAAATGATGAAAACTTCTCATTGTGACTCAGCTTGCCTACATGACACATGGGAATATCACAGTATCGCACAGTATCACAGTATCACAGTATCACAGTCTCGTGCGGGTTGGAAGGGACCTTAGAGATCGAGTCCAACCCCCGGGATTCAAGCCTCCTGTGTAGCAGAGCGGCACTTCTACTACTTGCGCCACAGGGGGGATTCGAACCCGGGCCTCATGGTGTTGCAAAGTGGCATTCCTACCACTTGCGCCATTGGGGCACACATTGTTACAGGTTCTAATAATAGTACTAGATTAATGGGTGAACATGGACGTTCAAAACATGAAACTGATACAGTCCCTTGGTGTTACAGACTTTAGGTAGAGTAAAGATGAGACTTCACTAAAGAACATTCTAAGGACTATCAGAACAAATAGCAGTGATGGCAAACTTATTTTTAGATTTTGAACATCTTCAGTTTAATTTTATCTTCAGTTCTAATTTTATTTTGGTTCTGTTGTACAAAATTACTAAGGCTTAGATTAAGCAAAATATATCTTAAGAAGATACAGAAGTGATCTGGCTCAACAATGGACTTACATATGTGCCTATTTTTCATAACAGTGGCATCTAAAAATGGTCTGTGAAGCCTTCATGATGCACTTGCTTTGTTGTTTTTTTTATTTACTGTACTTACTACATAGGCTGCATCACACTATATTTATTCTTACCATATTTTTGTGTTGTAAAACATTTTGAGAGATATTCTTTCCTGTTGCATATTAAATGAGAGAAAGACCTGACATTTATTTCTGGTTTGTTTCTTTTTAAAGCATTTTTGTGCAATGGAAAGTTTCACAAGCACTTGCAAGAAATTTTTGTTCCCATGGTCATCCGCTACATTGACCTCATGGAATCATCAATTGCCCAGTCCATTCACAGAGGTCTTGAACAAGAGTCGTGGCAACCTGTCAAGTAAGTTTTTTCTATGGGATTTCTTCAAAGCACCTGCCTGCAGCTTTCTGTCTAACCAGGTGTTGTCCTCTGTTGTCCTCTAAATATTCTATTTTTTATTGTATTTCTACATTGTTTATTTCTTCACAGGAGCATCACCAACAGTCTTCCTAATGTAGCTCTTCCAAAAGTTCCAAGTTTGCCTCTTAATCTTCCACAAATGCCTAGCTTTACTACACCAACCTGGATGACTTCCATGTATGAATTCACGTGTGTATTCTTCAATAACCTTCTGACTGTATGTCAGCTCTGCATGGCCTTGTAACTGTTCTGTGCAGCTGTTTTTGGATTGCATGGTGTTTATAATCCCTTAGTTGGAAATTACTGTTTCTTAGGAGTGAGCCAAGCATGGACTGTTAGCGAGTTGTGCTTTCTAGTGCCTTTAAATGAACTGATCTTAAACTTGGTAACTTAAAAAATCAGCTTAGCAAAGGTTTGTCAAAGTATGAGGGATGTTTTATACCCTAAACTACTTAATTATTCTTCTTAATTAATAATCAGTGAGGAATCTTTGGAATAACTGATTTTAGATCATAAAGTGAGGCAGCCCATTTTTGCACGGGCTACATTAACTCATTGTATGTGAAAACTGGTCCTGAAAAGTGATTCCAACAGTTGATTGCAAATATAGCCATTAAATATCCATATTAGAAGAAAATTTTAAAGGTTAATTAGTACTCAGAATAGAAGTACCTCTATTGCTTTGCCTGTTTCAAAATATATATATTTGTTTTTGTTTTGTCCCCAACATTTGTGTTCTTTCCTCAGAAAATAAAAAAGAGGGGAAAAAAAGATAAAAAGTATAAAATAGAACAGATATGCCCTATTCTGCAGGAATACTCTTATAGTTACAGGCCAGAATTCGTATGGACACATCTATATATACTAGATGAAGATTCCAGGAGAACTTTGCTTTAGCTTGAGTTGTAATAGGAAAGGATGAAGGTGAATGACTTCAGAAAACATACATGTAACACACAAAGCTTAATAATAAAATTTCAAGCCAAGTCTTGTTTTCTCAAGTTTTGTGATGGAATAAAACACACTTAACAAGTACTCACATCCATTACTATGAGAGTTGATAGTTTGTGCTCTGCCAGATTTCTGGCACATGTCTGTTGACTATTGTGGTTGCTGTTCTGCTGCTAATTCTTCTGAAAGCTGACAAAATTCCTCTTAATCCTTGGCTTTGGTAGCTTTTGTGTTTACTGTAATTCTTGATCTCTTCTAATGTGCTTATACAATTGATTTCAGCTCTGAGTACAAACTAATTGGTCATCTGCTACTCAGATCTATTTGCCTAGTTATTCTCACACTTTAAAGGTTACTTGTTTTTTTAAAGAATAGCTTTTAGAGTTAAAAGTTGTTATAATCCTAGATGTGATCTTCTTACAGTCTGTATTCTAGTAGCCTCTTTCAGTAAAAATAACTTCTAGATTTTAAAATACATGTATTTTACATATTGGATTTATAATTAATATATAAGAAGTATTAGTCCTGGTTGGAGGATTATACTGGTATAACTTTCCTAAATGAAAACTTTGGTGTGGCAAATGCTGTTAAAAAATTAGCATGGGCCTTTTTAAACCATTGGAAATCTTTTATTCCAAGGACCCAATTAAAAAGAGACAAAAACTAATCAGTACTTTTTGCACAAACAAGTCCCAAAATCTTAAATCTTGATTGCAAAACAGTAGAGTTTGCACTTAATTTTAGATCAATAAATAACTCTATTGAGCACAGTTGAAAACAAGAGTAGCAATTTTCAGGTAAAGCAATATTATTCCATTCATTAGGCCAAATTAGCTTATCATAAGTGTTCAAATAAAAACCTTACAGTGGCCAAGAATGGGTTTTGTAATTATGCACATAAATTCAAATACTTCAGTGGCTTGATTTGAATGTGGGAATACCTTCTGCTGCCAGGAGGAGGTAAAAACTGACTTCAGCTTCTCTTCATATTGCATTTTATAGAGTATTAAACTCTGAGATGATGTAACCAGCTATCCAAGGGGAAACAAAATCTTCAGACTGTAGATCCACTTCAGGGTAATGGGGCATATACTGACAATATTATTTGTAATGCCTTTAATGAATAATGGACAGAAAAAAATTCTGTAGTCTGTGTAAAGCAGTGATCTGGTACAAATAGGAACAAGTTGATTGAAATCACAGTTCTCTTCAGCAGATAGCAAACAAATTGGATATTTGTGCCTGAACTAGGAAAAATTAGTTTCTGTTGTAGCACTTAATTTTCCTGCCTCATCCAAATTGTGTAATAATACAGTAGTCAAATTCAAATGTCATCGGACAGTGCTGAATAAAAATTGAAGAATGGAATCTCAAAACGTATGAAAAGAGAATGAATGAATTAGTGTTTCTGACAGAATGAATTAGTGTTTCATGAACCTGTGTCTATTACTACATTTATTTTAATTTGAAACTTTACTTGGTAGTGTAATGAAACCAAATTAAGTGGCTACCAGGGGGTGAACGTGCATAAGAATACATTAATGTTATTGAGAACACATTAGTCCTCCTGAGTCTTAAAGAATTTCATTTAGAATTCCATTAGGCTGAAAATGAAAAAAAAAAATAAATGAAAAGATAAAAAATGATAAAATATGATCTAATGATGAAAAATGGTAGTTCTGTTTCTTGAGAAAGTATATCTTGTTTTCTACAAAGTGTGTTCTTACCAACTTTAATATTGACTGGCATTACTTCCATTTCTGTCACTATATCATTTATCATCTTTTACCTCATCTGTCTAAAAAAATGACTGATTTTCAAGTCAGATATTGTGTATAATGTAGCATCTACAGCTTCATTCTCTGGTAGTGTACAAAGCAGATATAATGAAATCCACAGTATTGGTGTCAAATAACTTAAAAAACAGACCAACAAAATTATAGACTTCCTGAGTTGTTGTGGGGGTTCATTACTGATGTTTCTTAATTAAACTTAATGGTGTATAAAAATGCTCCTCACTCAGCTCTAACCTGAACAGTAACATCCCTGTGCAAGTTGTAACCTTAGCAGTCTCCTGGGCTTTTTTTATTGCTTCTGCTGTTTTCTTCCAGGAGCACAACACAATGTAAAATAAGTAATTATTGTTTAAGATAAATGAGGAAAAATGCATTATAATGTGCAGGCCCTATTTGAGAACTGTGAACTATCCTGCATCTGGGAAGGGACAGTCCCAAGCACGGATATGGGTTGGGTGGAGAACAGCTTGAAAGCAGCACTGAGAAGGATTTAAGGGTGTTGGTTGATGAAAGACTCAACATGAGCCATCAGTGTGTGCTTACAGTCCAGAAGGCCAACTGTATCCTGGGTTGCTTTGAGATAAGCGTGACTGGCAGGAAGAAGGAGATGATTCTGCCCCTCTGCTCTCATGAGACCCCACCTGGAGTACCGTGTCCACTTCTGGAGCCCCAAACACAAGAAGGACATGGAGCTGTTGGAGCAGATCCAGAGGAGGGCCATGACGATGAACAGAGGGCTGGAGCACCTACCCTTTGATAACAGACTGAGAGAGCTGGGGCTCTTCAGCCAGGGGAAAGAAGGCTCCATGGGGACCTTATAGTATCGTTACAGTACTTGAAGGGGACCTACAGGAAAGCTGAAGAGGGTCTTTTTAGAATAACATGTAGCAACAGGGCAAGGGGAAATGGCTTTAAACTGGAAGAATATGGATTTAGAGGAGATATTAGGCAGAAATTGTTTACTGTGAGGGTGGTGAGACACTGGAACTGGTTACCCAGAGAGGCTGTAGATTCCACTTCCCTGGAAGCATTTAAGGCCAGGCTGGATAGGGCTTCAAGCAACCTGGTCTAGGGGGAGATGTCTCTGCCTGTAGCTGGGGCACTGGAACTAGATGATCGGAAAGGTTCCTTCCAATCCAAACCATTCTGTGATTCATTCTGTGACTCATTCTGTGATCCTTCTTGCAGGTAGTAGAGACATCAAAATGTGACATTTAAGTTGTTCGTTTGAACCTAGCCTTTTCCATAAGCAGGCATCACCACTCAGCCTTCTCTGGCCTCCCTCTCTTCCCAGCTTGGCTGTCGTTTTTGGCACTAAGACAGCACAGCAGAGAACAGTGATGACTCAGTAGTACTGCTAGCATTAAGGCAGGGGAAAAAGGGGACGCTTGTGTGAATCTGGAAGATGATGGGTTTTCTTAAGACCAAAGCAGTGCTCCTGCTTCATCTGTGCGACCTCTCCAAAGGCCTGAACATGTGCTTTAGGCCTTCCTTCATGTGACTCCCCAGTGTCACAGCCCGCCTGGTGTGACCTAGTGTTATTGCTACCTATGAGTACCCTAATCAGTCAAATATGAGAGATCTTCCTTATTTTTATGTTAGTTCATTTTTTAACCTGACTCTTGCCTGACTTAGCACATTCAGCACTGCCCAGTTCCTTCCATGAGAGCTGGGGTCACTTTGCCCTCTGATAACTGTGTTCTTTTGACATGAGGTAGAAGCAAGAAAATGACAGTATGGATATATTTAAGCTATCTGAATTAGAATTAAACCTGCCATGCTGTTTTTGAGGCTTGTGTCACTGACATCCTGGGATGCTGTGCTGTGAGTATATATATATATATATATATATATATATATATATATATATATATATATATATATGGCTTCTTAAGCAATAACCTAGGCATTGAAATGCAAGGTATCATGAGTGGAAACTTAAATGCATTTACAGCTAAGATTAGCCTTGAATTACTGTATCTTATCACATGTCTTGAAATTTATCACTTGGTTCAGGGTGGAAGAAGAACTTGAAAACAGAGCTGTACTAATTCCATTTTGTTTGTGCATAAATTTCCTTATATCATTTATGTTCTCTTATTTCCATTGGGATATTCCCTAAGAATTAATGAGCATTTGTCAAGGGACTACTTGTCTGGGTATCTCTTTTATATTACAATTAGTATTTTTAGTTCTTTGGTAGATTTATCTGAGTTATGAAAGCAAGAAAACATATGCAAAATCTTAACTGTTTTAGAAAATGTCCTTGCTAATTAATGTCCCTTTATCCTTTATGTTTCCTGTCTTGATCTGAAATTTGAGCTACATCATTCTTCCATGTTCCTCATCATCCCACCTAACCTCCTTCAGCCTACCATATTCCTCAGCTAGCAGATGAGAAAACTGTACTTTTTTCATCTTCTTTAGAATTACTTAAAATGTTCCATTACCATTTTCGTATCCTTGGAATAAAAGTAACTGTGCTATTAAATAAAGTGAAGTGAAGGAGAGTGATGGGATGATGAGGAAATCCTATTCTGTTATATAATTCTGTGGCAGATGGGATAGACACCCGTACATTTATCTTTTGTTTCTTGGGGATTTTGTTTTATTTTGTTTTCCATAGCAACGGCTCAGCTACATCAGAAGATCTTTTTTGGAAACTGGATGCTCTGCAGATGTTTGTTTTTGATCTTCACTGGCCAGAACCAGAATTTGCGCACCATTTAGAGCAGAGACTTAAACTCATGGCCACTGACATGATAGAAGCCTGTGTTAAAAGGTACGGCTGAAATAACAAATAGGAAAATGGGAGAGATTTAAAAATTAAGATAGGAACAGGCCTTAGAAATCAATAAATCAAGTCTCTTTGCCATTCTATATTTGTGGCAAATGTTAACAGTTGACTAAGAAATAGAGTAATGGAGAATACACAATCTGTAGACAGTTCAATAGTGTCAATCAGAAAATATGGAATATTGATATAGATGACTAAAGGAACAGAGAAGCCTTCATAATCAGTGAAGTTTAAACTGATAATACAGTATTGTTTTGCTTTAAACTTAATAGGAACAAGAACTTGAGACTTACTATATGAACCTATTACTGTAAATCTACCATGGTGATATTTTGGTGAAAAAGGCAGAAGCATACCACAGAAATTTGTATTTGTTTTTGGAAGGAAGGTGATATAGTGAGTGGAATAAAAGTTTGTGGTCTATAGCAAAAGTATATATGAGACTATGCTAAAATGGAAGTTTTCCAGTCAGTCGTGCAGACTTACATCCATCTGTTTAAAAGTTTTCAGCTTAAAGACTCAAGGATATATGAAATTATTACTAGTAATAATGATTTATTGAAACATTATTTTTTTTAAGGTGGTTACATATCGATATGAGAAGGCAATTATATTAATATAAATACTTGGATTTCTCCTAGGCAATAAATCTAATGCCACAAGTTGGCATTATCTAACACTTTGCGCTATATCAATTTGACTGTGGGGATTTTAGTGCCACACACATAGTAAGGTAAAAGCAGCTCACTGATGGAATCGCAGGTAGAAGCCAAGAGCAAAAATTATTTACACAGAGGCACTAGAAGAAGAATTCCTTATGGGTTGTGTTTTGGTCAGTGATACCAATCCTGATCTCTTTGCTGCTTGCAAACAAGAGAATAAGATTTTGGCAGCAATAAATGAGGGTTGTGTCAACATTACAGAAAGCTCTTTATGTCATTATTTTAACTATATTGATATTTTAGGCTGAATACATAACATACTAATGTTCATACCCTAAGTATATTTTAGTGTTATCAAAGATATCAAAATTAAGGTAAACAAAGGAAGTGGTATCCATAGGATGAGTTTTATTGAAAAGTAGCAACTCAGAAAAGAAAGATGGAACTATTTTCTTACTGTGATACTACTGTGTTCTATAAGATATCTTAAATTGGGGAAAAGATCATTCTGTTCCCATTTTGTAAAATATTGTGTCAATTTCTACTGTGTGTTTACAAATAAAGGTAGAAATAAAACATTTTTATATTTATGTATTCTGAAACTATAATCATTTATTTCAGTAACGTTCAGTGAAAATAGTTTTGTTCATTACTGATCTCATGATACATCTTAGGTTTCACTGTAAGTATTCATATTTGTTTAAGAATGAACTCTATCAATGAGGTTCTCTTTTTGGTTAAAATTTAAAAAGGATTTTAGAATTATATTCCTTGGATTAGCACTTTATTGTGAACTACATTTTAACATAGAAGAGCTGCAATATGTGGGATATTTTCATTTCTTTAAATTGTTCTTAGTCACCATACAAGGAAGCATATTGTTGTCTAGTTGGCAAGAAGATAATACAGTTATTATTTGTCTGCAGTAACTGAAGCAGTGCAGAACCTTGAAATTACCATCAGTGCCATTGTTTAGTGAATGGGTAGATATCGTGCACTTTCAGAATTTTATTTCTAAAAACTTCTCACGTGCACGTACATCATTAAATCAACATGGTGAATAGGGTTTATATATTTCGGTAGTAGTCACCTAAAATTATCGGAGAGACTCATATTATGAATTGTGTTTTAATAAACAGAACAAGAATCGCATTTGAAGTCAAGCTGCAAAAGACAAACAAATCAACAGACTTGCGTATTCCTTCTTCTCTGTGTACAATGTTTAATGTCTTAGTTGATGCCAAAAAGCAGACAGCTAAACTCTGCATACTAGAAGGAGGGCAAGAGGTAAGTGGAATTTTGTATGCTTAATTCTTATGTTCAGTTCACATGAAACGCCCCGATCTGTGGACAGTCCTTCGTAAATTAATGTCAAATTAGCTGAAAGTTATCATGCTCAGGGGCATAGAGTGCTCCTTAGAGGGATCACTCAAGACACTTCCCCTCATCTTCTACAACAGAGAAGATACAGTGCTTCTCTAATTTATTTGCTGTGACCCATTAGTATGTAGATAATCAGAGAAATTCCCGAATCACAAACACTCTGAGAATTTTGCTTGGGTTGCAGCAGCTCGTAATCCTTCATCAGGACTCTTTTGTAATAGTAAAATAGTGCCAAAACACTGTCCTTTGCAGTCAGGTTTTAATTGAGTAAGAATTGTTTTAATTGGCTTGTATACTTAGCATTCATGCCTGTGACCATGCTGAAAATAGAGGAAAGAAATAATCAGCTAGTTTAATGGGATTTTCTTATTCAATTGTGAAGGTCAGAGACAATTTTGGTCCTAGTCTGCTACTGGGATGGTAGATTCCCCAAAGCTGAAGCACTGATGTATTTTTAAAGGAAATACAGAATTCACTGACTGCTGTACTTCCCATCTTGTCACTCTCAGCAGGAATAATATGCAAAGTGAAAAAAGGCATGCTATGTAGGCTGGTGACATTGCCAGCATCGAATTAAAGTTGTTCTTGTTCTGCGTTAGTACTAATGCATTGTTGTAATTTGGTTTTGGAGAGATAGTAAGAAAATGCGTCAGAATGTGGCGGGAAAATAGATTTTATATATATATATATATATATATATATATATATATATATATATATATATATATATATTTATGTATATAAAAATTATGTTTATATATAGATATAGATATTATATATAAAATATAGATATTATATATATATAATATAGATGTTTTTATATTATATATATTTATATATTATATATATTTATAAATAATTTTATATATATAAATATATATATAAATATATATATAAATATATATATAATATAAATGTAAATATTTAATATTTATATTATATGTAATATTATATATATGTGTGTATATATTTTTATATATACATATAAATTTATATAAATAAAAAATAATACAAAATAAAAATAAATATATATATATATACATATACATACGTGTATATACATATATATATGTCTGCTTTGGGTAGCTTTACATTTATTTTATTTGGTCATATTGTTTCTCTTGATTTTTTCTGTTTCTGTACCACGCTTTTTATTTTGTTGACTCATCTATTTGAGTTAGTGTATTCAATGTAATTGTCTTTTTTTTTTTCTCAATTCAATGAGACATTCATCAATTTCCTGTTCTACCCTGTCATCTTTATTTTCCCTTTTGGTTTTCCATGACATGAACCAGTTTGCTAGTCAATGGGTAAGTGTTTTCTTTTCACTGTTTTTTTAACCTACATTTTTTCTTTAGTTTTTAGCTGCCATTTTGGATTCTAAGTTGAAACAATGCTTTTGTGTTTGTTTGTTTATTAATGTGCTAGGCCAGCCTTAGGAATGCTCTTTTTGCTATGAAAGAGCTGAACAGTGTGATGAAATAGGTACTTATTTTGAAGTTATTCAAATAAGTCCCCAAATTAACATTTGTTCCAGCTCATCTAATCAACCGAAGAAATCTCAAGTTCTTCGCATATCAGAAGTTACTGTGTAATGGGGGAAACTTCCTCATAAATTTTGGATTGTAAGTTTGTTCTGCTTACAAGGCTATTTCAGAATAAGAAAGACTAAGAAAAAATAAGTCTTTCTGCCACTTGTAGCTTACATCATAGTTGTTTGAAACACTTGAAGATTTCTTCAGTGAGATACTTCTGGAATCTGCTCATTTGCCAAAGAAGCCGGAAGAGCATCTTATGGCGTAACCTGTTCTATTTCTTGCTCTTCTATAGAAGCTCAGGCATTTCCAGATACTCCAACTCAACCACTTGGTCCGTTTCCATATTAGCTTTCTTTTCTTTGTTCTTCTTCAGCCTCATTTTAATCTCAGACATGATATTTTATGCAAGTCAAGAGAAGTTTTTCGTAAGGCCTCAGTAAAAATAATGATTAAAAGGCTGTTTATTCATCTAAAACTCAACTGAATATCCATCTGACAGTTCCTAAAACTAACTCTGCAAGTGATGGAAGATGTTATTTTATGAGGTATTAGACTTAAGCATCTCCCTGAATGTTTCATAATCTTTTCCTTTCTTATACAGAGGTGTGAGCACTTGTATGCTTTATTCAGTTAGAGTCAGATGAGGAATTTTTCACCTTTTACTATCAGATAGGGAGGAATTTTTATTTATCATGTAATAATGGTCATGGTTATCTGTAGCAGCACCTTGAGTTTTGAGTTTAAATTTGATTGAGTCTTCTGGCTTTCCTATGATAGTTCATACAGTGCTTACCGTTTTCCCAACTGTTCTCCAGTTAAGAAGTCTGCTCTTATAAGGAGTCTTTAAGTCTGACATTCAGGTAGCCCTTGCTCCTTGCCTGTGGTATATCACCTTAAAACTTGAGAAAAGCTTAAGTCAATAGGCAATAGTAGTAATACATTGTGTTTGAAGATTACTCAGCTTACTGAATGCCTTCGGCATTGGTTGACAGCTAACTTAGGAGGGTTTAAGAGGCATGTCCAAAGGAGAAGTACATTGTCTCAGATGAACTACTGTGCCTGTGGCCTTATTCATACCCAAGCAGAATGGTAAGAGAGAGATTGCTTTTCCATTTGTGGAAAAATGAGTAATGTGCCTTCTCAGTGGACTATGCCACAACCAGTACTGTGAATATTGATAGGGGAAAAAAAGAAAAAAGAAAAAAAAAAAAAAGGAAAAAAAAAAAAAGAAGAAGAAGAAGAAAAACAAAACAGAGAAAATTGGGCTTTAATTTGGTGAGCTTTGTTTCTAAAGCACTTTTATTTCATAAAATTCAAAGATCAATGTAATTTAACTGCATAAGTAGTAGAGAATTATGGCTGATTAGATAGCAGAAGTACAGAAGTAATTTAATATGTAGGCAGTATTGTAATGTTGATAGTAACAGTTTTGCTTCAGATGGTAACATAGAATTTATATTCCAAACTCTGAGCCATCCAACTTTAAAACAAATGAGAGAAACAGGGACTAAACTGTTGTTCTCAACAGAAAGTCCTTTTTGATTACATCTCATTACATGCTTTGTCACTAAGCATTGTTTTCTCTCATGTACCTCCTGTAGGTGCAGCTGTCCATATTTTACTGCAGTAACTTAAGGGTAGAGCTGCGTTTTACATTATCCCAAAATCCTTCAGAGATTTTGGGATTATGCTGAAAGACCCCACAACATGCGTTCAAATCATTTAGCTAGGGGAATTGTCTAGATTCAGACTCCATGATCTCTCCCATGATTACATCAGCCAGCAGAAGAATATAAGGACACAACCATCCATAAATAAATGAATTTGGGGAAGGGATGAAGTTGCTTCACTGAGCAATCACGGCAGAAGTAGAAAAAACAGTCCTTTCATTTCTGGTTTTGGGATTGTGCATATAACCATATCACGTAACTCCATAGTGATTCTACAGTATTTGCCATCTTCCTGAAGGCAGTCACCTGAAGTCTGATAATCTTCCGTGAGGAGATAAAGTTTTGTTTAGTCAGAGGTGCCTGTATTGCTGGAATTTGACACTGGGGAGGATTGGGATTAAAAAAGTTTGCAAAGTAAGTCTTGGGGGAAAAAAAAAAAAAAAAAATAGAGAAAGAAATGAAACTCAGATTTTTTTTTTTAAAAATCAAGTCTTATTTATTAGGAAACTTCATAATTTTGGAAGCTTTTGGTTATTTTTGAAGAATTCAAATTGTTACTTAATTTTTCTGGTCACATAATGAAGTTGAATATAATGGAAGCATGGAAAGTTCTTTGGTGTCTGAGATCTGCATTCATATTTTCCAGCTATTTTTAAGCTGCAGAGAAGATGTTAAATGAAAAACTTAGCACACATCGGTGACAGTAGTTGGTAGATGGAACAGATAAATGTGCATGGATAAACACATTGCATAGTTTTGTTCTCTCTTGGTTTAAATGCAGTTTTAGGAGATGTACTGTTTAGAAAATTATTCCTGAACCTATCAAGCTGAACGGATTTAATGTTTTGATTTGTATGGCAACTCTAAGGCAGATGAAAAATAGCCTTTAAAAACTCTGCAAACTATTCATCTAGCAGCTGCTAAGTTAGGCTAATGTTTGTACTGACCCCAGTACTTTTACTCCAAGCATTATGCTGTTAGCTGTTCCAAGTAGCCTTGAACTATGAAGGCAGGGTTAGTCTTTACAAGTCACATTTTCTGTGAAGTGGCTATTGGGGACAATCTTTGCTGTCAGATAAATGTTTCTAAAGGAAGAATTACTGTTTAAATTGATGTGCCTCCTTGAAAAAATGGGATCCCTAGTTTCTGTTAATTTCAGCAGGGAACTCAGTGGTATTATCTAAAAGTCTTTCAGATTTATTTTAAAAGCGTTTACTTAAAGGCACCTCCTGTATGAAAAAGCGAAAGAAAGAGACTATGGAAAATGAAGTCTGTTTTATTATGCCTTTTATGGCCTATTAATTTGTTACCATCTATTCTGCTTTGTTGATGAAATTTTAATTTTGCTCTTGCGTGAGCATATTGTAAGACTTCTATAAACTGCAGCTCGCTGTGCTAACAGAAAGGCTCTTTTAGGATGAACAATTGAAGTTCGTTTCATTTCTAGAGGACATTTAAAATAACTTATGAATGAGAGTTGTCAGACATGAAATGCTCTATTAATTAAATCTTATTCTAGTCTTTTTGCTTCTGCAGCTAAACCAACCCTTTAGAAAAAAATACACGGCCACCTTAATTATATAGGGGAAGACAAAAAGTATCCTTCACATTCCTTCGCCTGAATAAGAATAAGAACTCAATTCATCTAAATAATAACCCCATTAGCTGCTTAACTCAACGGTATACATGGGAAAATTTTCAACACACAACGTAAGAAAGTGTTGATTGGGTGGATCGTTTTCAAGGGTTTGGTCTTCTGATGTTCAAAATGATAATTTTAAGTAAATCTGATCTGGTAGTGTTATCAGCTTTGCACCGTTTATGACTTAAGACAAAAGTGTGTGTTCGTGTACATGCTAATGCTTCTTTGTCTTCTGAAAAACAGCAACAATACCATTCAAAAATAGATGACTTGGTTGAAGAGACTGTGAAAGAAATTATTTCACTCCTTGTTTCAAAGGTAAAACAATTCAGATTTTAATGACTTAGAAAAGATATTTCTAATTGCTGAACTTCTGAAGTGTCTTGAAGTGTCATCGTAAAGTTTGCAATACACAGTGAGTTGGAAGGGGAGGGAACAGTGACACAGTTTGTAACGCATTGTCATCCAAATAATATCACATTTACAAAATTAAGTTTTATTAACTGTTTGTTGAAAAATTTCTGTGGAACTGCTAACCAGATAGAACCGGTAAGACCTGAATATGACAGTATTGTCCCAGATAATACTGTGCTTTACTTTTTGTTTAATGAAAACTTTCTTTCCATCATCAGATGGTATTTAAATAATTCTGTATGTAAAGCTGAACAACATCCAGAATGTAACTTTTTAATGAGATTTTGCTTCACAAACCATTTAATTTAAAAGTATATTATAAGCTGTTATTTCCTGAAATTGCCTTTGCGGGATTTTTTCATTTCGAAAGGAAACATGTTTTGACATGATAGAAATACTTGAATATTTGAAGAAAATCTAAATAACATCTTGTGTTACTGTAGCACTCCAGTAAATGTCTTAAGTGCTTAATGTAGAAGAAAAGGCTTTCAGTCTGAAGGACATGGCAGATAATGACTGGAGAACACGAACATTTTATAAGATGTTTTGCTGTCTGTGTATTGCAAACTACGCAGAAGTATCTGATTTTCAGTGGAGAAATTAACCTTGCATTTACAAGTTGTGAGTTAGAGGGAAAAAATTAAGACTGTGCTCATATTTTCCTTATGCCTTTGCTTTTGTTTGTTACAGCTTGCTGGCAGGGGGTGAGAGGGAGCAAGAATCTCTTTTCGGAGTGACCTTCTCCTGCTTCCACATGAGTTGGAGAGGGAGTTTTTGTAGGATTGTTATAGAAGTTTAAGTACGGTTGACAAATGTGTAAAAAATGTAAACTGTTTTCTGTGAAGTGCTGTATTAAAGTAAACACAACACCACATTGTTCACATCAGCAGCGCTGAGATTTATATGCAGCTTTGTCGGGTTCTGTAGAATTACTGAAGATGTAGAGGAGGAAATTAAGTGCAAGCAAATTACAGTGTTAGAAGTCAATCCTTGAAATGTTTTTAATGTATCTGATATTATTGAAAGATGAAAATAATCACATTCATTCTGCATATAGATACAAATTCTACAGACAGTTGCCATCTGTAGTTTGCCATCAGTGAAGAGGGATATACATTATTAGTTATCACATACACTGTTACAAGAGCTTGAAATCTCAGAACAGGAAGCAAATATTCTGTGTCATAGGCCAAACATTATGAGCTTAACCAGACTCTTCTCACTTGAGATGTGAACTGCCAGTGATATCCTGATTGTTCCTGTTCCAAGGTAGAAAGCTTCTGACAGTACAGAGTAAAGTTGATGCTTCACTCTCAGTTTTGGCTGGGAAAAATGTATATCAGTGTGCATAATATTTCTGCACATTCATTATTTTTCAGCTACTATATTTTCATTACTGTTTAGCCTTTGCCTCTGTATTATTTGCCTTGATATTATGTTCCAGTGGAGTAAGTGTTTCAATATTTGTTTTTAGCTGTGAGTAATGTAAGAAAATGAAAAGAACACTGCAGTGAGATTCTACTTAGAAAAGATGAAACTGTGGCTTTCATGCCTAAGACTTACTGAGCTAAAAACATTTAACAAATAAGAGAACAGCACTAAACAGTGGAACAAAGCACAGTGTGTCTCAGAGTAACCAGTTCAGAGAATCTGATGTTCTTAGAGCTTTACAAGTCTGTACAGTGAGAGCTCAGAAAAGAAGTTTCCAGCTTCATAACTATGCCTTCCATTTAAATGGACATCCTTGACACTATGGTATTTTAATTCCTGATCTTTTTGTGACCTACTTGTATTGGAACCATTTCTATCCCAGTTGTGTTGGAACCTTTGTTGGCAATGTGTACATGATGTTTTTTGTAACATAGTGAACTAGCTTCCATAGTGGATATTTGCACAATGTGTCTGAACACTCTTGGGCAGAAAGCATCCTTCCACTCCCATAAAATGATTATGGGAGTCTGCAGCGCATGAGCAGCAGCTTCTGCAGGCACGGAACAGCAAGGCAGAGAGATGGCATTTGATCTAATAAGGGGACTCTAATTAAACTGTGCATGGAGTGCAGGAACAACCACATTCTCTCTGGTAGCTCATGAAGTGGTTTAATTCCTTGATCAGCTCTGACATACTAGTGTCTTAATTAATCGCTGTAATATGACGGGTTAGATTGATAAATGACAAATGTAGGCTTGCACTTGCTCCTGCTCCTTGAACTGTTAAGAGCAGGGCTTATTGTAAAGTGATGATCTCAGTTCCTCTGGAGGTGACACTGTTGTGACACTGTTACAGTGCCCATTAACAGCATGCCAGATGGAATTTTGTTCTGTCCTCACACTCATAAAATGATACTCATGGTTGTTGGAATGATTGTATTGGAGCAAGGGATGACTTTTAAAACAATCTTTATACAAACTGGAAGGCAATTTGTATGTGTAAAATAAATGTGAAGGCATACAGTGGCTGGCAGATACACTGTAAGGGATTTGTTTCACAGAGGAAAATGTTTTATGGCTAGTTTAGGCGGTATAAATATTAAGGCTACAATTAATTCAATGAATATAATGAATGAGAGATTTTTGGAGTCAGATACAAATTCTGGCAAAATGGCCTTTGCATGCCACTTGCTAGTTGCAGGTGGAAGCATGGGAGAAAGGACCCGGCCATAGCAGAGACATAGGGCCTATGTTCTCATGTCACATGTTGGCCATGCTGGGGCTGTTGCTGTTACTGGAGATGAGCTGACATAAAACACTAGTGCTATGACACTGCTAGATGAAACTGTTGGGTTTATTTTCAGTAACAAAGATAAGAGGAACATGATGTTGAAATAAGAGGCTTTAATAATTGCGTGCTATCCTCTCTAAAGCTGTGATCCTAGAAACTGAGGTCCCAGAAAATAACATTTCCTATCCAGAATACATGTTGGACATACACACTCCTGTGTTTAACCATGCAAGGAAAGCTAAGAGCTGTGTGTAACAGGCTTGCCTTGAGAGAAAATGTCAGTTGGTTTCTGTTTCTGTAGTGTTTAAACAGTGATATCTACTGGTATGGCGAGAAAGTGAGCTGAAAAATGAATGCCTTCCATGATTTCAGCATTTTGTGAGCAGAAAAATGATCAAATTGGCGGTTTGCCATGTTGAACAATAGAAGTCTGAGGAAAAAACTCGCTTTCTCATTCAAAATATTTACTTCTCACATTGCACACTTGGCTTTCGCTCTGTGCTTTTCCTCCAGGTTGTTTCAGTGTTAGAAGGTGTGCTGTCCAAATTGTCAAGGTATGACGAAGGCACTTTCTTCTCATCATTAGTTTCATTCACGGTAGGTGTTTGAATTCACAGCGGTTTTGTTCATTCTGTGCATAATTCTAAACTTGTTCACAATCTGTAATAGTAAGACCTTACTGTGTTTTCTTTTATTTTTCATTTTCTAAAGGTGAAAGCAGCTGCAAAATACGTTGACGTTCCTGTAAGTACAACCTTTCTTTTTTTCTTTTTTTTTTGCCATTGTTAATAATAATTCAAAAAAAAAAAAAAAAAAAAAAAAAGGCACTTTTGTTGGCTCACACTTTTTTTGTTGACATTTTGCTTTCCTACAGAGATTCATTACAGCTTTGCACACAGTCCTTAAACAGCCACTACAGACCTCAGAGGGCATTTCATTTCCCTTAAGCAACGAATAACTCTCAAAGCAAAGCTTAGAAAGGTTATTCTCAGTGCACTTTTTCAGTTGTGGAAGAGTGGGGATTGTAACCTAGGTACTCTTTTGTAGGAGTCCTTCCATCATTTGGACAAAGTGCTCAACTGTAGAGGATAAACAACAAGGAAAAGCATCATTTTTACCATAGAACCCAACTTTGCTTTTTTAATTCCTTGCTTGATAAACTTCTGTTTGATTTGCCATTGATTATGTGGTGTTCGTGTGGTGTGAATAACAACTAAAAGGATTGCTGTTGAAGCTATTTTACACATAAAAGTTAAATGCAACTATTAGAATACTTTCATCAGAGTAAAATATTTTTCTTTTAAAAAGTACAAATGCTGTCAGTATCTCTGTCAAAAGTTTCCTTTGTTCTCTTAAATGTGTCTGTCTTCTCACGGATTTCAGTGTGATTCTAAGATAATCTTTTTTGCTAAGCACAGGAAGAATAACTGAAATTGTGGTAATGATGTTACATAAATACAATTACAAACATAGATGAACCCCAGACATACTAGACTGTATGGTTGCAAGAAATTCTTTCACCAGTTCTGTCTCCTCCTGTCCTTCCTTGTCATGTACCTGTAGGTATGGGAAGGTCTCAAAGAGGATCACAGTAGTCCCAGGACTGCATACTTCTAAAAATGTTAGTCTGTGCTTGAAATTCAATTCCTTGCAGTGATAGAAGACTTAGAGGCACACCAAAATGCAACCCTCTCATTTGATATAGTTTCAGAAATACACAGAATTGTGCTTTGTTATATGACCACATTCTGCCTCCATGCCTCCGTTTGAAAATATCAGTGGGACACCTCAGTGTTGGGGTCTTGGCAACTAGACTACTGATCACTTGGTGGATCATGAGGAGAAGGGCTTGAGAGACCAAAAGGCTGTTGTTTGGGTTTGGGTTGTTTTTTTAAAATTTTTGCATGAATTCATCAGAATTTTTCGTCTTTGGTTCTATGGTGAATATTTAGCAAAGAGTGGAAAATACGTTCTTTTATAGCAAATAAGAAGAAATTAACTTTGTAACTTGACAAAGGAGATATTAGGAGAAAATAGAGTGCTGAGCAGAATGTTTTAGAGATGGGATGAGAAAAAAATTTAAAAATTAAAAGTAAAAGATTAAGAAAGAAGAACATCCTTGGTCATTTTGAGAAGGTTAGTTCTAATAATTGTAGTATTGATAGGCAACTTAGATGTTGGGTTATCGGACATAAGAACACACACTCAGCAGATAGCATTCTTCATCTTCTCAGGGCTGGAATGGGAAATGTGGACTCAGACTTGCAGTTTGCTTACTTGTTCAGTATCACTATCTACCCTTCTGTTCATTAATCTTTTCAGAGAATGGTGAAAAACTCCATCCAAAAATAAATGTCATCTTTTGTTTTTAACCTGTTTAAGAAAGCATTCAGCATAAGGCTCCATTTCTCAAAATGCTCTTTTAGAATTTGGCATGTGCACAGTCACAAGAAAATCCCAGTGTTTTCTTCTACCACAGCTCATGGGGATATATTGACACCTATGGAAATAGTAGGGACAGTGCAAAATAACCCAGACTGGGGGTAGTGTCAATGATAATTTATGTTTTCATAAAAATAATAACCAAAAAAAATCTAGTTGCTATTTTGCTGTTTTTATTGGTAATTGTCATTATATGCTGTGCTCTGAGATGGAAGAAGTTGTGGCCATTGGGCTTATGAAAGAAACCAAATGCTTGGAGGAAAACAGCACAAACATTAGAAATATTAGTAGTATGTCAATGATGCAATTTGTTCTCTTGTTAATGCTGTGCTGATGTTTGGGAATGCAGGAACTTAATTAGGGCTCTTTAAAAACAAACAAACCCAAAGAAAACCTCACCCAAATAAGTATTTATTAGTTTCTTTTAAAGCCCAAGCAATCATTAGGAGATTCAGAACTAAAACCTGTCTGTTTTTTCCTTTCTTCAGTGTCTTGTTCACATAGCTAGTTAATTAGAAAAGGAAAAGAGTGCAGCAAAATTGAGAACAAAAATGTATATCAATCTCAAATTATTGTTATTAAATTGTGTGGATAATTTCGTTGTGTTCAGTTTCTCATCATGTAAGTAGTCAATTTTGCTCACAAAAAGAATTTATATCTAGCTTGTCATTTCTGTACACGTTTGCCTCATTTACAAATATAACCAGAGCAATTACTTATACAAATTGAGCATCCAGTTACATGCATATTTATATACTTCTTTTTGTTCAGAAAGGTATGTTTAAACCCCTTTGTAGGAGCCAGTAATCTATGCCAGTCATTTAGAGGGCACAGAAGGAACCTAATCCTCCCTCACTCCATGTAGGCCACCTGTCATACCAAGTGCACAGAGGCCATTTGAAGGAGCCAGGACTGACAGCAGTGCACAACTCGCACAATGCCAGCCCTCTTACTCTGCTGTTGCCTTTATGCAGGGATCAAAGGTATGAAAAGGGGCCTCACACATGTGCCAGCATTTGACTTATGGGGTCCTGTAGAGGCCAAAGTAGGAACTCTGCCTCCTACCAGGCAGATACACACTGGGACCTTCCAGGCACCTCGGCTTCCAAATATAACGCTTCTGTTGCGTTACCTATTCAACTGATTTTGAGACACAAGCAACTTTTCTGTGAAATCAGTCTTTATTAAGTTGCTGTTGCTGTGCCGTTCCTTTTTTAATCAGGATTTACTTGGAGACCTCTGTTTACAAATAAAGAACTCAAAATAGCCCTTATCTTCATGCTCACAATGCTTCTCCTGCCGTTGTCCTCCTTTGTACACCCAAACCTGGGAACTATCCTTCTTCTTTCAGTCCATATAAACAAGCTACTGAAATAGAACAAGAGGAAACACTCTGCATCATCTATTTTAAGTCAGTGCTGTTTCTGAGCTATCTCTTAAATGGAGATCAGGAGAACAAATGCTAATCAGACAGAAAGTTAAATGAACATAGTAGAACAAAGTTGTTTGTTGGAAGTGGGAAAGCAGAGTTTAATATCAGATTTTGTCATTGCAGCTATAGCATATTGAAGATCTTTTGCACCAAAGAATTCAGATCTGCAAACAGGTGCAAACCCTGTCATGCCTGTGCTACTCTTGATTTCAGTGGAACTGCACTTATATGGAAAAGTGTTTGCATAAACGCTTGTAGAATCACAGCTTAAGTTCTGCATGATGGTTCTCTTTTAAATATACAGCTTAACCTTTGCAAGGTTGCCTTTTAATCTACTAGAAGATGCATTAGAGGCAAGGAAACTGCATAGCATCTTTCTAATTTAAGCAGAATAGTCTTTTTCATAACCATGTAAGAATAAAATGCTGCCTTTAAAATGAACTAAATGTGCAAATTTTCCTTCGTGGCTTATGTATTTCGATATGTAAGAAATGAAGAGTGAGGATCCAGTCATAAATACAAGTAGCTTTCATTCCAAAAACATTTTAGTGATATTTTAGTTCTCTTATTCAAAGGCTTGAGTTACGACCCTCGAGTATTTAGAGGAGAAATTTCAGGCAGTGAAATTTTCCATCGTGGTCTTTCATTAGGTGGTGGACACTTAATAAGGAGCTCCTGTGTTTCTCACAATGGCCCCCTCCAGCTCATCACTCCTTTTCATTTCATTGTTCCACCCGCGCTGCAGTTGAAACGCCTCTCTCCAGCAGGGGAGGGGAAGGGGGCAGAGAGGAGAGCACGTACTAAATAGGAAGAAGTTAGTTGTTACGTAGTTAGCCTTTAGCATCTGCTCTCATCTGTGAAAAAATGAATGCTTTGGCAGGGCAGCAGCTCCGTAAGACTGCATTTTTCTGAGTAATATCAGGAATCTGAGTACTCTTAATATACTGTGGTGTTAAGAAACATTCTGGGACAAATGCCGAAGTGAGAATAAACACCATGCAGATACTTACATGGTTTTTACTGATATTCGTGACAGGCTGGTACATTGTGAAAAGCTGTGCAGAGTTAATTGTATCTGTGCTATAGGGAAGGGCTAGTGCTAGTGGTAGTGTTCAACTTGTTGCAAACCTTCCAGCAGAAAAACAAGTAAATGCGTGGAACTCAAGGCCATGCAGCATTGCTTTTGATTAGGTGCCTCATCATCAGTGGCCCCAGCACATGTCAGTCCTAATAGAGTTTCTACATCATCTTTGAAAATGAATGGGAATTAAGTATTTCAAAATTTACCTCACTTTAAATAGACTTGATGACAGCGCTTCTCTGTTTAATGGTGAAAAGTTGTTTCTCCTTTATCTAAATTCATTGCTGTGAAAAAGTGAGTGGCGATCTGGGCCCTCCTACCAGTGCAGAGCAGAAGAGACAACCCGCACCTGTGGGATTAGGTGGAGCAGCAGGAAGTAAGAGCACTTGCAGTATATAATTAAGAAGGATTTTTTTTTTTCCCAAACAGCATGTTCATCTCACCAGGTTAACTAGTGATTAACCCTAAAAAAGAATGTGCCGAAGCCTACACCCTTGTTTAAACTCATTCACTTGCCAGTGTATTCAGTTACTTGTGTAACCAGTGACAAAGTAACCCTATTTACAACTCTTCATTTCCTGGTATTTTATTTGATGTCTTTGTGTTTCTGGTTTCTCCATTCATCTCTTTGTTTGGTTCTCTTTCATTTTCAGATAGGCAAAACATCTTGTCTGCTTGTTCTGAATAAAACAAACCTACAATAACTTTTTATCTATCATTTAAAAAAAAAAAAAAAAAAAAAACCCACTTTTTTTTTTCCTTGGGGAAGTTTTCAGACTGAATGCCTTTTTATGCTTACCCAGATAAATATACCAGGCTACGTTTTTCTCCTAAAGCTGTGAAAATCTCTCTCTCCCATTCATTCCTGCAATTGCTCTGCCTGACATTCAGGGGGCTAAAATTTTATGTTTTGAGCATAGAAATGGAATCTTGAGGTTTGCCTGGTATTTGTATTTAAATGTCCTCTGTGGCTGTTTCATAAAGTATATCTCAGCTTGTATGAGCTTGCATTTTAAGGTAGACCCAATTGCTTTTTTATTACAATTCGTATTTTATTTTTGCCTGTTTCTTTTATTCTCAACCTTAATAAACGAAATAGAACAGTGATAGGGTCCTGAAATCAGAGATTTGTTTCTAATACACAGTCCCTGTGGAAAAAAAATAAATGTATGGTGCTACACCTGCTTTGATGCTTTTAATAGCTTTCTTTTCCTCTTTCATGTGTTCGGAGACAACAAATTCAGTGCATGCTGTATAGAGAGATAACAAACAGTTTGATATGCTGTTGGCTCATTCCATGTTTATTCTGTTTCACACACCATAAGCAAAGATGGTTAGTTTGCAGTGATTCTGGGGAGTCTTTAAAAGAGAAAGTCATACTGTCACAATGTTGATAATCTTCCTTACCCAGACATATTTCTACTGTAGACAGACACTGTTTAAAGGGAAAATTAATTTTTTTTTCCACAGTGATTTCAGAGATAATTATCCTGCACACATTAAAGAAGGATGAAGTGTTTTAAAGAACTGTAATTCTAATTGGTAAATGTCACCAGCTGTTGCAGTTACTCTTACTTGTGTATATTCTTTTAATGATTACACTCCCGTGCCACAAGATACATGAAAATATATTCACTAGGTGTGAAATTCCCATATGTCACAGCTTCAAGACTAGGTAAACAGCTCAGAGATAAGGGGAGAGATAAAACTGATGAGAAATGTTATTTTTCTAGTGTTGGCTGTCTGCAGGACAAACTTTTTTTTTTTTTTTTTTTTTTTAATTTATTTAACTGAAAGAATGGAACTAAAGGAAAAAAAAAAAAAAAAAAAAAAAAAAAAAAAGCATGAACCAGAGAACCAGCAGGCTTTAGCATTGAGTGAAAGATTCATTTTAGATGTGAATATGTATCACCAAGAACCATATTAAACCTTTCATTTGTTAGATTATCTCCTTCACCCACCTCTGAAATTTAAGAGTATTTACCCATTTTCTCTCCAAATAAAACTGGCCCAATTTCTGTAAATTTCCTATGAGGTTTTAGGAAGTACACGATGTTTTAACTTTGTTGGCTTTCTTCTGTACCTTCACAAATGAGTTTCTTAAGGGACCGTATGTAGTTTCCGGTTTTAAATCTTCACTTGTGATTTAGTTTCACTTAAAAACATCTCTGTCAACTCTTAAAGAAGGCAGCACTTTTTTTTTAGTGAATGAAATCCATTTATCTCTAACAGAGAATTATTTTATCTGTTGTTATTGTACATTTTTATTTCTGTTCTTAGAATCAATGTTTGTAATTTAGACGTAAAAATAAATTGTCTCAGTTTTCTCTTAAGAGTTTCATGTAGGTAGGTGTGCATGCGTGATAAGATTTTTAATGCAGATTTTTAAATGAGCTTATATTGCCAATGAAATTATCAATATAAGTGTGCAAAGCATGTTAAATTGTTGGGTGTGAGATTCGGAGATGCTAGAATCATTAAACTCGGCCATCATTCCAAATCCTTTATAAATCGCATTGTGCTAAAGTTTACTGTAATGACATTTGTTATAAAACTTAGCCTTCGTTTGTGTGCCATGAACTTAGAAAACAATCAACAACAAAAGCTTTTATGCAGTAGCAACAAATGCTTTTACATACTTGCTGACATGGAAGTCTTTCCAAAGTGTTAATGTTTGGTTTTGGTTCCTCCTATAGAGAAAGGTGAATTCAGACCCACTCTGTGCTACCAGGAAAGAGGATGTTGCAGGCTGACGGGGTGAGGGTTTAGTGTGAAATAACATAGAGGGGTCCAGAAGTCCCAGCTGGGCAGGAAAGTGCAGCTACAGTAACCATCTGACATATGGGCAGCCTTTCTTGACCTGTTTATGAGTGTGGTAGTAAAACTGTGCCTACTCTAGTGTTCCTGCAGAACATGGATTGGTCCAAGATGGGAAATATTTTAGTCCTTGCTTGTTCCCTAGTCATTCTCTGAGCTGATTGTACCTGTGTAACTGTTTCAGAAAAATAGGGCTACAGTTCTACTCACTTCCTAACATTTTTGTGCCCATCTAACTCATTTGCTTATAGTGAAATGCTTGAACTTTGAATGAGAATTAATAGAAGCTAAACTCAAACACAGAGTTCAGCTGGATATTGAAAATAAATGGCAACAAATCTGACTGAGTGCAAAAGGAACTACTTGACATTTTTTAACCCTTCTCTGAGTGTGATGATAGCAGGATCTGAACCTTGATGATGGGGTAGTTGTGATAGCCTGCTAAAGACAAAGGGGGAAATGTCCTAGTTTGCTGTTGAAAATACAAGTACCAAGACTTCTTTCTTAGATCACATGTGGCAGAGGAGATTTATGACTCCAGGCATTCATAAATTGTAATAAATAGTGAACCCTTCTGAACTTGTTAACTAACTCAAAATTCATAGCAGATTTACTAAATGCTGTCAGTACATATGGAAGCATTCTAACATAATCTCAATTTTCACTAGGGTTACCTTCTTATACGTCTCAGTTGTTGCATGGTCTTTCATTTTCCCTTCCTCACAACTCTTATCTCCTTACTTCATGTTTCCACAGAAACCAGGGATGGATCTAGCAGATACCTACATCATGTTTGTTCGACAGAACCAGGATATACTGCGAGAAAAGATCAATGAGGAAATGTACATAGAGAAGTTATTTGATGTAAGTAACTACCCTCACAGGCTGTGCTGGTCTCGCTATTACACTAGAGGGAACAAGGTGCATTTTTATGATATTCAGCAAGCCATTAAGATGTTCTTCCCTGATGATCGTTTTTTTCCTTCACTTTTTATTTTATTTATTGTCTTCAGCTATCAAGGTTTTCAAGCCTTTATTTAAACACTTTATGCATGTAAATTTTAAGTGCTAGAAGGCATAAATAAAAATGGTAGAAGTTTGCTATTTGATGTAGTCATTTTTCCAGTGTGAGCAGTCCAATTTTATTCCATCTTTTGATTTTGAACATGTTAATGGAGAGAACTTGATTAGCACGATTTGTGGACTCTATCACAGGGTTAATTTCTCTGAATGAAGAGCTTTTGTATATCTCTGCATGTTCATGTACAGAAAGAAGCCAGTTATGCTACATGGTCTATGGATTTGACAGACAGTTCCATGGAACAACTTATAGAATTTTGTGTTTTTTTTACTTTAGGATTTGCAAGAACTTTAAGTTGACCATTCACTATATTGTCAAACTTCTAAAATTTTGATCCTGCTTCTGCAAGTTGAAAATAATTCTCTTCCTCATCTTTGAGGCTCACACGTGGCAGCCTGTATTTTTTGCGCAAAATCAGCTCCTGTAGGGGCTTCTGCATCTTCCCTCCAGCCATTCCTCAGCCCTGATGTGTCCCTTTTTCATTAGGAACCATTGCCTGCTCTACCAAAATTTTCTTTCTTCAAGGCTCTCCTATAAGGCCACTTGCAACACTCTTGGACACGTTTCTGCTAATGAGCACTAATTTTTGTCTACTGTCTCTTCTGACTTGCCTGAAGTGGAATTTTTAGACAGCTGAAATTGTATCTGCTTCTTTTTAATAAATTCAAAGCACTATACATTTAAAATATCATTGAATTAAAAGTTATTTTATTATAAACTTGTTTCAATTTACTTGACTATGATATTATCATGTAGGAAATCAAGCAGTGTCATCTTTGACACTGTGCACTGCAATCCATTGCAAAACAAATTCTGGAACATAATGCACACTTTGAAATGTATTTATTTGTGTGCCATCTCCTAAGTATTTTAGAAAGCTTTGATGGCAGTTTCATTTAATTATGCAAGTTACAGCAAATGTTTTCATAACAGCAATTCACAGCCTTTACTGTGACACTACAGTTGTGGCAGTCACAGAAGGTCCCATAACATAGACTCTCAGCCATGGTATGTCATGTCAGTGTTTGTTGTTTGTTAGACTGGGTGGTCAAAATGAGATTTATCTCTCAGATTTTATATTTCCAGACACTTCCAGTCAGCTTTAGGGAAAAAGAAAAAAAAAAGAAAAAAGAAAAAAGTATCATCTGTTTTAATAAGCTAAGTGCTAATATGTGTGAAAAGAATGATTTTATAAAAGCTTTGATGCCCTGCAGGGGTAGAAAAATTATCATCCATCCAGCTGGCACCTTCACAAAGTACTAAAACCATATTAGCAACTTCTGCTTCAGTTTGCTTTTGCACTGAATCTGCAAGCATATGTTTCATTTTCAAGTTTCTATTTTTTGTTTTTCTTTGGGGTTATTTTTGCTTATGTTGTAATTTTCTGGTTGTTAATAAAATTATGTGCCTAAGGCCAAGTCTAACACTTACTGGAGCGACCACATTGACTTTGTTGACATAATGGAATTGGACCAAGCCACAGGCAGTGTCCAAAGTATAAACCAAACAGAGCCAGAGCAGAGCCCTCAGAACTAGCAAGTGATCATCCATACTGTTACGTCATCCATATAGCTCTTAGCATGTATTTGGGTTAGGCCAACATGTAGTAACCCAAGGTACTACTGGGGTTCACATGGGCTGAGGACCTCTCTCCCATGTGTTACTTCAGCAGTCAAGCTTTTCAATGCTCATTTCTGTGCATATGCAAGTCATGATGGACCACTTGATTTTGAAAAACAAAACCATTCTTATCCCCATTTATTCACTAATATGCATCATATGCTGTCATGGCCAATCACTAGTGCTGAAAGGAGGGGAGAAATACGTAGTTCTTGAAGTATGATGAGTATTATGTGTATCAAATATTTATCTGTATCTTTATTTTTCTTCAGTTATGTCAGCTTCATATTTTTACACATGAGCACGCTGGGAGATATAATCAGTGGGACAGAATCAGATAAATGCACTAACGAAAGCATAAGCTCATAACATACAAAAAGGTAAAACAAAGGCTTATGCCTGTGTAAACTATGTTAACTCACCTTTCTTGAGATTAGTTCTGAAAAATGTTCCTAGCAAGAATGCTATCATAGCGGCTGTGAAACAGTGGATCACCTCCACTGGTGCAGATCTTTATGAGTGCAGCATGCAGGCTTCCATCATGGATAGAGTAAATGCATGGTTACTGGTGGTGGCTATGTTGAAAAGCTGTGTTCTGTAGCTGAGAACACTACATCAAGTAGTGTTGTTGTGCTTTGTATCTGTTGTTGTTTCCATAGAAATAAATAGGAGGCATTACTTTCAGAGCAACCTATATACATCACTGCTGTCTTCCCTTTAAAATATACAATATTATAAAATAAATCAGCCTAGCAAAATAAGAAAAGTCCATTTCTGTGCTTCATCCACTGAAAAATCTCATCCACAATAGCAAAAAACAAAGACCATTATACATGAAATGAGATCAGAGCTCACACACTATTTTAATCAAAACATGTATGCTTTTAAGCTATTAATTCATGAATTTAATTAACATGATTTAGGACTGCTATGTGCTAGCAACTCTTACTGTGACCAAGAAAATGGGATATCTACTGTATGAAGTAATACACATATCGAAGAAGATAATGTGAATTTAAGAACAGTATAGATACGAGTAGGAATGTCTGCAAATGGGTCACAAATATCTTAGGGCTCACTATCTGAGAAGTCTCAAACTAGAAAGAAAGCTAAAGTTGTGCAGTTTTTAATAGTGGTTCTTGAGAAGCCTGGAAAAGCATCGCCCAGCTATATAAATACAAAAAATCAGAATAGAATTTAACTTGTGAGGTGTGTCTTTACCTGTGAGATAAATGATCTTTATTTTTTTCTGGAAACTTTCAAAAAAGACTGGGCTGTGGACTTTCTCTGCACAATTTTAAGCCATTTAAGTTCTGTTATTCAATGCTTTTGTTGATCATGAAGCAGAACAAAGGTGTTTGGTTGTTTTTTTTTTCTCTTTCCCTTGAACTACTTTGCTTCTGGGTGTTTTTCATTACTTGCTTTCTCTGGAAGGGGTATAGACAGCAGGGTCAATATGGCTTGGTTCTACTGGTAGCACCAGTCAGGGGTCTGAGTGCCACCCTCTGTGGTCCTCTTCCTAGTATCAGCTGGGAACTTTACCTACCAAATTCCTTCCCATCACAGGAATTTACAACATGTATTTCCTATCACCTTTTTTTTTTTTTTTTTTTTTTACTTGGTTGTTTCTTTTTAACACAGCAGAACTTAAAGAGTGCTGGCAACGTTTTGTAATATGTTGTACCTGGATGATTTACAGTGTCTCTGGCTTAAATGTCTCCTCCATGTTCATGGCATGATTTAGCAGAGGGTTGTTAGAGTTAGGGTATTATGGTTAGGCTGTGGTCAGGCTTGATGATCTTTAAGGTCTTTTCCAACCTGAGCAATTCTATGATTCTGTGATTCCTGAAGGCTTAATTGATCTATATGAGTTCTCCCAATCTCGTATGCCACTGAGGCAATCCAAAACATTGAGGTTACATTGGAGCAAGTTTGTGTCTCTAAAACACTCAAAGCAAAACATTTCTAACTTTAATGCAGTAAACCAGACAGAATCGGTACATAGCAACTAAATAATAAGGGGACTCCTGTGTTTATTTAATGATTTAGGCTTTTAATACAAGTTAAATGCATCAGCCACTGAAACGTTTTTAAGCCTAATAATTTAAGCCAATGCATTATTTTTAAAACAATTTGTAATAAAATATTTTAGAAACAGAGTTATACTTCTAGAATTTTTCAAACACTGGTTCCAAAATTATTTTCAGAAAAAGCTGTTAGAGTAATATCTAGCAAATGAAAACATGAAATATTTAATGAGAATTACACAAATCTACGATAAATCTAAAATGTGACTACTTTGAATGAACCCCCTCTTATTTACAAAGGTAATCTACCTCCTCAATGATGTAAGAACATTTGTGCTGCCTGTCACAGGGTAGTGCTCTGTGTCTGACGTAAAAAATATCTGTCTGCAAAATTCACATGGAGTCCGGTTCAGCACTATCAAAATTGGAGGAAGTTTTGCCATTGAATGCAATGCAAGCAAGACTCGTCCATGAATATGTCAGGTTATCGTCACTGCCTAGACTGAGATTCATGTTTCTGCTTGAACTATTCAAATGGGACTAATTCATGTTTTTGAGCATTTTAAATGACATTAGATTTACAAGTTAAAAACATATTTTAATTTGTCAAACAAGCTTCAGCTTATAAAAGTAGCGCTGTATAGAACACTGCATAAAACATTGATGGAGTGCTTTCTGTAGGAATGTAAAGTTATTAAGTGTTACTTGGGTAAATTCTCACTTTCTTCTCCTTTTTGCACCTGAAGTATGACTAGGATTGTGTGAACACACACATACAAAAAATCTTTTCAAATAATTTCCTTTCAAAATAGTTTTATTTGCCCTTAAAAACTTTGTTTTATAGACCACGTTTGTGTTGAGTCTGTCATGAAAAATGTAACAGTATTAACAGATGTACAATTCTAATTTTATTCACTATATATTTGATAATACTTCTATCCAATAGTTGATTGCTACTTGAAGAAATAAATAATTATTCAAAAGAACAATTTTAACCCATCATTGTTCAACCACAGATACAACCTGAAAGTTTTTACACTGATGCAAGCTTATCACAAATACAATGAAGTCAGAGTGCCAATAAACATAGATCTAGTAATCACTGAATCACCAAAGTGTGAAAAGACCACCAAGATCATCCAGTCCAACCATCACCAATATTTCCTACTAAACCATCTCTCTCGGTGCATCATCTGAACTATTCTTGAATACCTCCAGGGACAGTGACTCCACCGCCTCACTGTGCAGCCCATTATAGTGCCTGACCATCCTTTCAGAGATTATTTTTGTCCAAATACCCAACCTGTATTTCCCCTGGCACAACTTGAGGCCATTCTCTCTAGTCCTGTCACTAGTTATGTGGGATAAGAGGCTGACCCCTGCCTCACCACAGCCTCCTTACAAGCAGTCATAGAGAGCTACAAGGTCTCCCCTGAACCTCTTCTCTTGACTTAACAATCCCAGCTGACCCTGCAGAAGTCAGTGCTGGCAAGCAAGCCTTCTGATTGGCTTGTGAATGATGGCACCTGTTAGCAATGTTGACTTCGGCCTTGATCCCTGTCTCTTGTGGGTGTCAGACTGGCGTGGTGTGACTGAACAGTTCTGTTGGCCTCACAGGGGCTGCTCTCATCTGTGCCTGTCTTCCAGTCTGTGGCCTCACACAGCAAGTGCATGGATGTTGGTGGTGAGGGTCTTAAACAACTTGCTTTGGAGTGCAGAGACCAAACATCTTTATGAACAGTATAAATGCTTAGGTACTCCAAATTTCCATAGCTGCTTTTGGCTTTTGCATTTCAAAAGATCAGATGCAAAGTGAGATATGTATATATATTTCTTTTTATAAAGAAGCTTGTACGTCATCAGCAGCGTGAACTAAATGTTAGTAGTGTTTTCCTTATCACAACTACTACTTTTCTTTTCTATTAGTAGGAAGGGATGGACAATGTAAGTTCGGTGACTTGAGGTTATTTGAGGTGGGAATTACTATCAAAGATTACTTTGTTACGTGCTTCCTTCTCTGCCTACAAGATATAAAGTACTCATCAGATTAATTTGTTTGCCATCATATCTGCTAGTACATTTTTAGCAAATGCTGCACTCAACTGCATCATTTGTCTGTTTTCTGACCTTTTACAAAAACCATTTGGAAAATGTGCAATTGCTTCTTCCTGGCACATGAAAAGAAGTGCATTTTACATGAGAGCTTTCTGTACTACCAACTCTTTGTGCTGCTCATGTCTACCTCAAAAGTAACATGAGTGCATTATTCAGTATTCAACAATGTTTTATCAGAAAAACTTCAACTGTGACTTTTTTCCCATTCTCAAATTGCTTCCTGTCACGTTAATTTTAATAAGTCATCTTACCTTACATTGTTATGTAATTATTTGCAAGTGTATAATTTGACAAAAGCTCTACTTTTTGATCTAGGTTCTATGCCAAGTCAACTTGGGCAAGTTAAGACTAGGTGGGACTGGTTGAAGGCCACGTTTGAATCAAAAGCTGCATTTGTATTAAACTGAGAAACATGAGAGGACCGTGCCTAATTATTTAAGAGACTCAACAAAAAATGGATTGTAGCTTGTTGATCTTCTCATTTCTTTGATAAGTCAGAATAATCTTCAAGAAATATGTGGCCTTCTTTCTCGGATTCTTGAAATTTGATCACAGTGCAAAATTGTCCTTTGGCGCAAACCCAGGAATACACATCTTTGCATGATGCACCTGGACATATGTGGCAGGTCTGGTAGAATCAGCTAATTAACAACACAGGCTTAAACAGGCACCTCATCTGGCAGTGTAGTTAGTTGCCTGATGGTGCTCAGCAGGATTTGGTAGTGCTTTTTATTTTTCTATCCTAATGGTCTGCTGCCCACCTAATTTTGCCTTATTGTCAGCCACTACTTACCGCAGCTTGAGGCCCTCCCAGGAGGCTAAATTATTATCAAAGGATTAGGGAGATGTAGCCTTGCAGCTCTGACATTTCTGATTACTTGTCTATGCCAGAACACTAATTAGCTGTGACTAATTAAGAAAAATGTTCCTGCCATAGAAAACCATTTAAAAGAACTGAGAAGTAGAAAAGCAATTGAAAAGCTGAGCAGTGCTCAGATTTTCCGATGGTCTTTAGATTTTCACCAAAGTCTTAACTCACCTTTAATTATGTCTAATATTTTATGGGGAAAATAGAAAGCTCGTGATATGAGAACCACTCTGCAGCTTTCACTTGTCTGAAGGAAATTCTGGTCATTTTAAAACAGTTTGTCGTGTCTTTTTCAGTAAAAGAATTTTAGGGAAAAATTGTAGGCAGTGTCACCAAGCATGGAGTGGAAAAGTGTTATATTAACGTGCTCAAATATCTAAATTTGTTCTGAAAGACACAAGCAACATCCTGCTAATTTGCTTTCAAAGCCTGCTTAAAGTTTGCTAAATTATTCCTGGTGATTTCAAGTATATCCGTCTGTTGTTGTTTTTCTAATGTAGGAATCTCTATAAACGAAGAATGGTTCACTCAAAAGCTGAGAAAATAGAATTCCCATCTGATCTCATGTATTATAGAAGTTTTCTTTGATTTTTTTTTTTCTGCGATACGCTGAGAAAAGAAGTGCCCGCCCTTGGAGGGTGCTGATTATGCTGCTATCAACCCAGCCAAGCTCAGTACTGTTGAGCTCAATAGGACCACAACACACTTAAGGCAAAGCATGTGCTTCAGAGTTTGCTGCTTCACGATCAGAATATTCAGCACTTTGTAAACTGTTTCACAGCGTAGCTGAGAGTGTTTTCTCTGGAGGGAACTTTAACACGATGGCTGCGTTTGTGATGTTTCTGATTGGATCCATTTCCCTGCTTCAGTTTTGATTCTGTTTTTAATTTCTGAATCTTCATCTTGTTACCCATCCTGCAGCTCAAAAGACAGCCAAATGCTTTTCTCTAGGACACTGTGTACCCCATAGCTCAGTCTGCATTGGGTATTCATGGAATTGATGTCTGCCGCCCTTTTCACACTAATATAATCATATTATTTAAATCTTCCCAGCAGGAGAGTAAGAATCTATGAAATAGATATTCTGATATCTTACTAGAAGAGCTTTTGCTTTTGGAGTATAAAAGGGAAAGAAAGGACTCTTTTTCAGGATGCTGAATCCAATATCTTGATATTCAGTCCTGCCCTCTGATTTCCCAGAATTTTATGAGAAGGTCACTTTTTATTTGCAGAAAGAACAAAACATAAATTGCTGTACAAAGGCATTATAAAATGTGGATCCTGATTCAAAGCAGGAAGACGGGAAGAGAAGAATTCCCAAATTCAAGATTTTAATGCCAATCCATTATTGGTTTATATATATTTTTTTTCCTGGGGGGATTTTGTTATAGAGGGAGGTGGAACCACCAGGTTTTTTGCTTGTTTTGTGGGGAGGGGCTTATAACACTGGGAACCTGCAGTACAGTTTCCCCATAAACATTCTGGGTCTATACTGTTCAGTCATTTATTTAATGTAGTTAAATGCATCTATCCATCACTCACAGTATCCATTCACTAAAAACAATAACAAATTCTATCAAATAAAAGAGAGCTCCTTCCAACATCCAGGCACAATTTAGTCCTTTAACCTTTTTATCCTGCTAGGCACAAAGTAGCAGCATCTCATTCCAGGCACTGCATTTTTTTTCTCTTATCTCAACGGTTTGAAATGTGTCTGGCAACTTAATGGAATCAATTGAGCATGGCCAACTATAAAAATATAAAACAGCACTGAAACTTTAGATGAGTCTGTCAGTAAGTGTTAACTGTGGCTGTAGCTTTCACATTCTACGCAGTCAAGAGAAATCAATAAGGATTGTACCATTTATATTGTCTTATCTAATGTTTGTTCACCATGAAGTGCCAGGCACAAGCACCATCTAGGGAATATTGATTTCTTGATGTACTGTAATTCACACACATCCAAACAGCAGGAGAACCATGTGGTTTCTGAAACCCTGCTTGCGGGTCTGATATTTTTACTTGCGTTTCATTTGGGTTAAGCTTAGTTTAAAAAGCAAAATCAAGTAAAACACCGTGGAAGTGTTCACAAGTAGACACACAGCCACATTGCTGACCTTACGACAAGAAAAATGGCATTAGGAAGTATGAGGATAATCTTGTTTTATTAAAATGTGTTGGAAGTAACAGGAAGAGGTTGCTATGTTGCAGATAACACCAGCACCAGATGAGGCTGCTGCAGAGTGCTCTGAATCTGCTGACAAAGTTTGTAAGCCATGAGTGAAAGGAGCTCCACAGCCTGCTTTGTCGAGGGGTGCTGAAGCTTATGCACTGATGTACGTGTGCAGAAGTTTAGACCTGCACAGAGATCATGTCCTTTAAATATTTTCAAGTGTGTTGTTACCTTTCCTTACTTTACACAGTGTTGGCTGTCCTACAAACTACACTGTACCAAAAGCATTCACAGTGTTCAAGACAAGCACTGCAAGTAATGAGTAGAAAAATCAGCTTAAAAGAAAAACATATATATATATATAAAAAATAGCAACCTCACTGTAAAATCTGCATGGCTGAAAAAGTGCACATGTGCAATAGGGTCAGAGATTGAAAGCAACCCAGGCACCTGTTCAGTCCAAGGACACTGTGGAAGAGAAAGCAGAGGAAGGGGAAGGCTGAGGCTGCACTCCATGTGGGCACTGTCCCATGCGCTTCCAGGCCTTGTGCCCAGCCGAGGGGTGGCTGCATCGAAGTGCATCTCTCTGTTGGCCTCACAGGTGCAGCCAGCCCCACTGTGTGCTGCTGCAGTGCTGTGTGGGGTAAATGAGTGATGAGCCAAGGCTGCTGGGCCGGGGGGGGAATAAGCTGTGTGTGGATATTCATATAAGCATGTTATTTTAAAGATTCTAATTAAAATATGTACTTAACCTTTATTTAATCTGGAGCAGGAGTTAATATGGAAGATGTCATGGAAAGAGCTACTAGCATGAGGGGTATCCAAAACCTGTATCAAAGAGTGCGGCCCACAGTTGGTCCAGCAGGCATTTGGTGCTTGGCACAGAGGCCTTGCTTCAGGGACTCCTACAGGATCCCAGGATGGCTGGACAAAAGCAGGCATGGTGCCTCAGTAACCTGCCTTACAGGAGGACTGAACAGGGACCTTCAGCCTTGGTAATGCTACTCACTCATTTAGCAGTGTTTCTGCAGGTGCTTGCATTCAAAGAGGCTGGTGCTGTAATGATGAAAAACTTGGTCATTTCACACTATGTTCGTTTATTTTGAGGATCCAAGCTGGCTTTTCTTTCAAGGTCATTCAAGTGATGTTCCCCATTCTGTTCATTGGAGGATGTTTGCAGATACACCCAAAGTGCAACACAACACAGTGCAGAGAGACTAACAGTGTTTGCTCCAGAGAGTTTTAGCACTAGAATAACCTATGGAAGTACTGTTCACAGATAGACTGCATATCCAGAGCGGAGCGGGCAAACTGTTTGTTCTGTTAGTCTCTTGTGGTCACGAGCATTATGTTGGTGCCTGGTGTTTAAAATCAGAGCAGTGACATTACATATGTCCAGATAAGGAAGGGAGTTCTGTATGTCTAATTTTGCAGATTTCTAGATTCCCTGAGCATCCACCATATGTGAAGAAGCCAGAAAAAAAATACAAAGGTCAGGAGCATTATGAAGTAGAATAAATATTGTATGCAGTGTATGGAGAGCTGAGGACTGTATATTTTGTAATAAACATGTATATTTGTTTGTGAATTGGCAGCAATTCCATAGCAACAAGTCAGCTTCTAATTATAAGCCTTTTTTAAAACAGGAAAAAATGACTTTCCTCCTGAAAGATACACTTCTTGTGCATCAGAAATGTTTTGCTATTTCAGAAAAATGAGAGGAGAGGAGAGGAGAGGAGAGGAGAGGAGAGGAGAGGAGAGGAGAGGAGAGGAGAGGAGAGGAGAGGAGAGGAGAGGAGAGGAGAGGAGAGGAGAGGAGAGGAGAGGAGAGGAGAGGAGAGGAGAGGAGAGGAGAGGAGAGGAGAGGAGAGGAGAGGAGAGGAGAGGAGAGGAGAGGAGAGGAGAGGAGAGGAGAGGAGAGGAGAGGAGAGGAGAGGAGAAAGCAGACTAAGGAAATCTCAGTCCTGATCCATGTATCACAAGACCTGCTTTGAAAAAGATCACAGTATGTGGAATCTTTCTCACTTCTCCTTCCCTATTGCATGTTGCTGGAATTTTAGGCTGTGAACATTTTTGCATATCCCAAAATTGGATGCTCAAAGTTTATCTTAATATTTAAGGCCTGTAGGAAGAAGCAAAGCTTGGAAGCTTTTGTAGCTTGAGACACTTTCAGGAAGATGACTTGTTAAGTAGCATTAGAACCCTAATACAGTGGTCGTGAGGAAGAGTCGTGCTTTAGTGGCTTGGTGCAAAGAAGGAGCATGTGAGGCTTGAGACCATGACAGCAGAAGTGAGTGACTTGGCCATAGGGGAACTTTTGGACAGGTTCCTAATGGAAATGGGAGAAAGAATTGATGTGAAATGGGGGACTGTAGATAAATGAAGTTTATTTGTGTTAAACTTAATATTGATTTAGTCATTTGTGTTTTTTAGATCCAGGGCTTTAAACATCTGATTTTTAGTGCTGGAAGAAGGCTTCATTTTTTGGTGCAGCTCACTAATGCTGTGGTTCCAACAAGGTTGACTCTAGGAATTTTCTACTCATTTGGTGATCCCCAAAAGCACTATTATTCTCCTTGAACTTTCTGAGCATACAAGAAAATGTGAAGGTTAGCCATGAAACCCTTCTGGATTTCTGGATGCGTGCAAATGAGTGTATATATATTGTTATTTGATGAAAGAATACATTTAAGTTTTAGTATTTGTGTTGATTATAAATATTTATAGTGCTGTCTATGACAGAACAAATTTGTTCTGGATAGAACAGATGTACAAGAAGTGTAGGTGAAAAGTGCTCACATATTGTTCATAAGCTGGAGATAGAATTCTGGCTCTGCACAGTTATAATGTCAGCTATTTCTCCCAATTATTTATCATCATAATGCTGAAACATTGGGAAGAAAAAATACCGTCTTTGCACGGGACTCTCAGAGGCAAAATTCTGAGCTTTCAATTTGTTTTTCAGGGATGATGTCGTAAACCATAGGATGCTCAGAATTAAGCCTAACTCAACATTTTATGTTGTAACACTAGTGTATAGCAAGAAGTCATGTTCTTACAGAGCTGGATGACCTGTTGCTGAAGGGCATGGGCTGTCCCTGTGAAGCCACCTGGAGCTGATAGCAGAGCAGGAAAGCTTTGCTATAGTCTGAGGCCTTTTTCTTCTTTGAGGTTTCCGCATCTTCTCTTCTTTCAGTTTCCTGATCACTGAAACAGTAATCCTCACTGGAAATGCAACTGAAAGTGCCTCACAGGCTGAGCCACATTTACGGCCAGTGCAACCTAGCATACAAAAGTCACTGGGGAGATAATTTGTTCTTCCCAGGTCTGTAAGGACACAGCAAGGAGTGCTGGGAAAGGCATTGCACCAAGTCAACAAGTTCTAGTCTCTCCAGAAGAAAAAAAAGTGATTACTTTAACCAGTTCAGAAATCATCTGTTCCAGGAATTTGAATCCATGGGGTGAGAAGAGAGTACAAGCAAGTTTTTAGATACAGATGCAAATATATGATCATTATTTTGTCTGTGTACCCTTAGTTGCCTCAGTCCTCTGTGGTTTCAGGGGCTTTCTTAATCAGCAGACTACTTAAACCTGAGGGAACAGCAGTAACACCTTGTGCAAAGTTACTTTGTTGTTGTTCTTACTTAGCAATTAAATATTTTTAATTTCTGCATAAATTCAAAGATATTTTGAATGTTAGTTACTACTCCTGGCTTTATTTCTTGTTTTGTTACTCCTGGATGTATTTAAAAGATGCAGCCATTTTGCAGAGCACCTTCTGATGTGTCATGGTGAACCAGAGGTTGAGAAAACCTTTCCCATTAGTTTTTGGAGGGCACTCTGTGAACTCTCTAGTGTTCAGGTGAAAATCCTCACTTAGGTGGGTGATGGTGATACATAGACTTGAAAATACAGCTCTAACTTCTAAACCTCAGAGTGTTTTCAAAGGCACTGTAAATAATGTTGGTTTCACTCATCAGTGTTAGCACTTGACAAAGGACATCGGTGCAATTGTTCATAGCTTACAAAGAGGGACATACATTTTGAACCTTAAATTAGGAACTTGTTTCTGACTTTTGCTGTTTGCATTTCGAAGGAATAACTTCTCCATTCCTTAATCGAATAACAATTTTTACACATTTTAATGTTCCTTATTATACTCTTACTGCTAACTTTTAAAAAGTTGATAAAAACACTACAGAACTATGGCCACAGGAGTTTAAGCATTTACATTTAGAGTGCTTAAAATATATCTTCCGTGTTGTAGCTTGTAAAGAACACTTCTCTGTTGTTCCTGGGTGGAAATGTAGAGCAGAGGAAGTAAAAACATCCCATTGTCACCTCAGCAACTCAATTCCAAACAGGGTGAGGTAAAGGCATCGGAAGGAAGATAAAATGTGGTTCCTAGAAAAGCTGTTCTGCCATATTCAGCAGAAAAAGCGTCTCAACAGTTCCCATTTGTCAAGAGCAGCTAAGATAGAGAAGCTCTATGGGGTCCTGTGTATCAGATGGCTAGGAATACCAGGCCTAGGAGGAGCGAGGCATTGTGTGTTAGTACGTATTGAGCCTCCTTCCAGGTGGCAAACAGCTGTACCTTTTTATCAAACTTCAAAAATAAATCTGAAGTGCTTGCTTTCAGCCGAGAAGTGTTATATTTAATTGCAGCATTCTGCAAACATGATAGCTCAGGCACCCAGAAAGATGGTGAATATTTAATATATTTGTTTTGTGTTTCAACCAGTCAACAGTATAAAGAAATTCCTTAACTACTTGTCTTTAACTCGCCTGAAGAAAGCACGGTATGTTGCTAAATCGCCTTTCACCGGCCCTGCCGAGAAACAACTTTAATCCTTGTTAGAAAATTGCAGAGTCTGGGCCGGACAAAGAGCTCCTGCCCGGCGCATTGTGAGCGCGGGAGCGGGGCGCGGGGAGCCCTTTACAGCTGCGTGCCTCCAGCCTGCCTCAGCTGGACTATTTAGGCCAGGAGGTTTGTCAATCCCTCCCCACAATGGGGAGAGTTTTTCAGTGCCTGTAGCCGTGCCGAGCCCCGTTGGGGATCAATGCTGGCCATTCAAGCTGCACCCTCTTTCATTGCTTTGGTTTGTTAATTTAAGACTAAAGGTCCGCCGAGGGGGTTTAGGGTGTTTAAGAAAGCTGATGAACTGTTTAAGAAATCTGATGAACTGAGAGCGTTTATAGCCCTGGTGTGGCAACTATTGGCACTGAGGGAGCTGTGTCCTTGTTGACCCTCTTGTTATTAAAAATGCACAAGTGCTGCGCTTCTCAATATTTCAGCACTCTTTCATTGTCAATACCACCTTCTGAGCCCTTCAGCTTGTTGCTTGCTCTAAAGATCTTCTTAGATTGGGTTTGAAAACTTCACCTTAAACACTAGATTAGACTGATGTTCTGTTTTCCGTGCTCCTGTTGATTTGTTGAACCTTCCCAGGGCTGGAAAGCAAGTAGCAGCTTGATGGGGAGACGGGCTGCTAATATGATTTACCAGTCTACAGTCATGCACAATAAGTGTGAATAAATACAGGGGTCTCACAGAGTCAACCCTAGCCTTTCCTTTTCTCTTATTTTTTACTTCAAAAGAGGTATCTCAGGAAAATGAAGAGGGTAATGCATGCCCTTACAGGAGCCAGATGAGCTATGAATAAAAAGAGGAGGGGAATGGGGAAGCAAACATATTTTTGTTAAAGTGGTTGGCTGCTGTTATGTGCCGATGTGCAAAAATTATATAACAAACACTGTTTTACTCTTGCAAAGAATACGGTACCAATGCTGTATCATTGGCCCCTGACAGGGTTCTCTTGTCCTTCTGAAGCTATGGTATTAGCAAAAAAAAAGCAATAATTTTTTTCCCTAAAACCATTTAGAAGGATTTTTTTTTTCAATTGTTATTACTTAAAAACAGCGCTGTAAGGTCCATTGTCAGATCACCGAGCCTTGTGGGTTTGCAACACGCTTCCATGGATGCACCCTTGCCTCTCAGACATTCTCAAGGTTGTCAGAATGTGTGCCCTTGGAGGCCACCTCTGAGAGACATCACCAGTGCTGCGCGTTTTAGCAGATTCCATCAGAAGTAACTGTGAGATATTTACCTTTTTCCTTTGGAAGAGCAGCAGATGTATGCTTCTGCAGCTTTGGTCTGCCCGCGTGCACAACACTCAGAGGTGTAAGCCCAGTAGTGAACGGCAATACTGGCCCCAAGTACCTCTCAGTAGGAGAACACAAAGAAATAACACTTCACTGGATTTTTATTTGAAATAAGTCTTCAAAATAAGAATGTATATTTTTCTAACAATTCTTATTTTCTTTTCTTTCTGTGCAGTGTATGTGTTCAGAGGAGCAAAGTACCATAGTATCACTTCACAATCATTGAATTAACCATTTTTACTCTCAGTTTAATATACTAAGAGTAGTCAGGAAAACGTGCTGTGTTATCTAACTCACAAATTTGAGAAGCAAAATTACTCCCCTCCAATTTCTTAGCTTTCTTTTCGGCACAAGGAAGTATATCACAGGTACATATGGAGAGTCTAAATTGAACTGCATCCACCTTAATTAAGTTATCTGGCTGAGCTTTAAAACACGTTTAGCCAGGAAACGGGGCCTGGGTCTGTGCTCAGTGATCGTCAGTGGGGGCAACCGGTGATGGGATTTTCAGCTCTGCCTGGAGTTTGATCGTATGAGCAACTTCCATCTCTTCTGCTTTCCACCACTCGTTTGTTGCAAAACAAACACATTGTAGCTGTTACTGGATTTGTTATTTTATTTTATTTTATTTTATTTTATTTTATTTTATTTTATTTTATTTTATTTTATAGAAGAATATCATTGCTGAGAAAACTGCACTGCTAAAATCATTCTCTGCATTGATTATTATCAACAACTGTAGAGTCTGAGTGATAATATAATAGTTGGGCTCAGCTTTCTGCAGACAAAGGTGGAATGCTTGGTGTACAAATTTTCATGTTGATTAGATCAATAGAGTTCATGGAGTGAATCAGCTCAACTGGTGTTGTTTTCCAGACATCTGTATGCACACAGCACCTGTCATCTCAGAGCTGCCACTTCCTAACTACTCTGACACGTTAGAAGTATTTTGCAGGTACATATGAAGAAAAGCAAAACAAGTATGTGTGTAATACGTGAAATAATGCAAATTGTATCAGAATGCCAATCAGAGATTAAAAAACAATGTTGTACCTATCGGCCCCATATTTTACTCAGTAAAATATATCACTTTGATGAAATTTGCAGTCTGCTGCTATAAGGTGTGTATGGTGTGTTTGCTCACTTTACAGCCATGAAACAATAAATAAATTGGAGAAAACATAATTTATTTCCATTGGTTTATAATTAAAATGTATTTGAACACTATACTATATAACTATATATACATATATGTATATATATAACTGTATAACACATATTAAATAGAAATAGAAGTCAGTATTACATGAAAATCTTCTTCCTTATTTCAAACTTACCTTAAAATTGACAGCTGCAATGAAATGAGACTTTTTGTTTCCAGTAAAGAAGTATTTATGTGTACTTGTGTTATTTAAAGCTCTTCCCAGGCAGTTTCCCTTCTGATGAAGGAATTCTAGTTTTATTTTCTGTTACATCCCACACAAGTGATTTGTCCTCCCTGCTTTCCGTATGTACATTATTTTATTCATGAGCATAGAAACGGTTAACAAGATGTGTAAAAGCCAACTTCTGAATTATTTTGCAAGGCATACCTTGTAAAAAGTCTGTGTTGTAAAATGCCAGATTTCTTCTTTTTTGCATATCTATGTTTCTTCTAAAGACACGGCAAATCACATTAGAAAAGGACATAAAGCCTCTTCCCTGTGGGGAATGTGAGTAGAAACAGAGCTACAACACAAAATCTTCTAATCTCTCCCCGCTAAAATGAGAAAAAATAAAAAATAAAAAAAATCCCTTCCTTTTTACAGTTTGACTAAATGACGTCTGGTTGGTATTTTACAGGAGGGGGAGGCAAATGGCTGCAACTATGTTTAGTAAAATCTCTTTTAATCCAGTTAATAGGGAAGAATTTCTATAGTAGCTGTTTAGATCTGAGCATTTTTTTGCGGTAACGTAGACACCAGCAGCAGAGAGCTCATTCTTGCCACAGCCATTTGTGGAGCTTTGAGTGAAAACATGCCCATGCTTACGATATGAAAAGGAAATAAGGTAGGCTGCATTTATAATCGGTAATTAACATAAGACAAAACCAGAACATGTTGATTTTGAGAGGAGTGAGGGGTTGTTTTGACCACACATAAATTCAGTTCCCCATATCTCTGAAAACGTTCTGTAATAAAAAGATGTTAAGGAAATCAGGCAGAGTCATTATTCTGTTTGATGCTGTTTTCTGGTTTGTATCAGAAAATCCAAGTGTAGCAAAATCTCTCTCAGGATGTCACCCTACCTGGTTTGTCCCTTGCTGTTTAGCTCATATAAGCATTTATTTAATGTCCATACTCACTGACAGATAGCTGAGCACATAACACTATTTGGCTGGAAAATATTAGAGCTGAAAAATAAAATATCAGTTGCTAATTCATGCAAAGAACAGTCTGGGTCAAGTTGTTTGATTTCCTACTGACCTGTGCAATTCTCTTAATGGGAAATTATATGATTGTTGACTTCAAGTGCTGATCTGTGATAATTTCAAAGTGTTTCATTACCTCTCATTACCAAATCTGTTAAATGAATAATTCAGGCTTGTTTGGTATTGGTTTGTTTTTTTAATCCTCTTTTTCAGCAATGGTATAGTGGCTCCATGAAGGTCATAAGCATGTGGTTGGCTGATAGATTAGACCTTCAGCTTCACATCTACCAGCTGAAGACTCTCATCAAGATCGTTAAGGTAAATAAACTGTTTTTGAGTTACATGGAGTGAAGTGAGGACGCAGTAGCTAGGATATATGGGTCGCCCAAAAAGTTGAAAACTGTGAAATAGAGCCATCAATTTTTGTAGTTTTGCCAATTTTTCCCCCAGAGTTGATAAAAATTTGTGAAGAAAAACAATTTATTAAAACTTCTAACGTTAATTTTATGTGCGCTAATAATTTCCAACCATTCTGGCCTTGGTTTATAGGTTACCGCAGGCTGTACAATAATACTATCCAGAATTCTGAATAAATCATTGCTTGCACTGATTTTTTTTTTTTTTGTTGTTGTTGTTGTTATTTTACCATAATAACCACAAAAGATGTTTTTTTTTTCCATTTTTCCCCACTCTCTGAGAAAGTAACCCTTCTTTTCCTCATGCCCACATGATTACTACGTTCAAATGAAAAACAATATTCAGTACATGAGATGCCGTTTTCTAATCTTTCATGATCTGGCATCAGTGTCAGTTGAAATACCAGTTTCTCCAGTCCAATCCTGTCATTTACACCAGCCAGGGTAAAGTTCTTCCAAGTGAAGTGCAGAAGAGCTTGCAGTGGGCAATTATGGCCTACCTTACCATAAAAGACAGTTCCTTTGTAACTCACTTTTTTAATTATTAATTAATACCCTTAGGAAAGACACAGAAAGCCATTTCAGAATGTTTTCCTTTAAGTTCTGTCTTGTTTAACTCTGAACATTTTTGTTCTGTGTGTGAATGTGCAATAAGAAGCACCTGCTGTCAATAACGACCTCCATTTCTCCAAAGGAATCTCTAGTGAAGTTCTTGAAAAACTGTTAAGTTGGAAGAATTTTGACCTGTAGGCACTTAAAGGATTCACTGGCTTTAAAGGAGGAGGAGGAGGAGGAGGAGATGATGGTGATAAAGAAAAAGGAGAAGAGGAAAAGAGAGTCATAATAATATTATGCCTCCCTGAGCCACCCAAGCTCAGCTTTGCTGTTTCTGACTTCAACCAATATCCCTGGCAATAGGATTTGGCTCTTTGTTTTATTGCATGCCAAAATGGCAAAAGCAGTTTGCTGTTTGTGGCTGAAATTAATGGCTCTTATGGAAGCTATAAAGCTCTTCTCAAGTAGCAGGAAACAAGGATAAAAGTGTTTCAGGATCTAAGCTGTGCCCAGTGAGATGGGCAGATTCAAGCACAGCAGTAAAATATAACCTGAGAGTTTAAAGGAAAATACTCTTTTCAAACTGATCACTAATTGTAAAGCAGAAATGAATGAGCAGCACAGGCAGCTGACCTTGGTTCTGTAGCCTGGCACACAGGCTAGCTTTGTTCAGAAGAAGCATGTTTCCAGATCACACTGGCTACAGCAGTAGCCTTACTGTGCCTGTATGCATGTTTACTTTGCATGTATGTTCCACGCGTGTTATTCCATAGCACTATCTGCAGATACAACATGTTGAAGAAAGTGATGTTATTTGTAGACGTTGTTCTGGTCGGTGTACTGGCAGGTAGAAAGCCTTGACTGCCTGTGGAAAATGGCAGAACTGGAAGAACTAACTCAGTGCAGAGGCCACTGGCAAACAAGCAGTGTGTGATAAGAAGCTTTCAATGGAGCAGCCTCAATCAGGACAGGCAGCATTCTTCCAAACCAGGGAGTGAATGGAGGCATTTCTCTGTTTGCCTTTGGCAAAACTGGTAGTCTTTATTGTCTTAGCAGCTCTTGAAAATATTTAAAATAAAATAAAATAAAATAAAATAAAATAAAATAAAATAAAATAAAATAAAATAAAATAAAGAATAGAAAGCCATTCTTAAAGGTCAAGAAACAGTGGATGATTGTTCCATGTTTGGACATAACAGAGGTGGTGGCATGGTTAAGAATGGCCAAAGGAAAACTGCTCATTCTCATTAGATCCCAAATGGAGGGATGCTGCATAAAGGCATCTTTAGGTGTTTGAGACACATGCAGAAGGGCATGACTACAGAAAGGTCAAGAACCAAGAGAAAAGTTGGGGAGAAATGAAAAATTAAACTTGGAAGTGAACATTATTATCCTGCAAAAGTATGTCAAGAGAAGAGCAATGACTGAACCCAAGAGTGCTGGACTGAGAGTGGGAGGAATACAATGTAAAACAGAAAGAAATTGTTGTAGGACCTGTTAACAGCATAAAAGGAAATTGAATGTTCGGTGTTATAAAAAGGGACTGCAATGGTGGCACTTGAAAAAGACCAGGCAGAGTACTCACAGAAGTGTGTGAGCAAAACATAAGCTGCATCCATTGACTCTGAAGCTGACCTGGGAAAGTCAAATAAATCTCAGTTTCAGTGATTCAGACAAGGTTTAAATAATCATCATAAATACTGTGGCAGAAAAAAAAACTCTCCCAGCTGAATGTTACCCATTTTGAGAGGTGTCTTTTGCAGTTCTTTGAAGTATGGAGTGAAACAAGATCAGCTCTTCTCTCCTTTCTTTTTTTTTCTAGAAGTTGTGCACAATCTCTTCCTGCAGAGGAATGGGCCCGATAGCTCTTAATTATTTACCATCTTCTTTTCCCTGTAGTCTCTTCCATACACACTGAGAACTCACAGTGTAAAGAAAATGCTTATCCCTCTTAAACTTTGTAGGGTAACTTGGGAAAGGTTATTACAAACACAATACTGATCTTAGATATAGGTTATAATTTAAGATTTAATTTATTTCTCTACCTTTGGTGCATAAATGTAGAGATAAATGCAAATAAAATTATAGCCTGAAGAAATTCTGACTTTTAGATTTACTGTGAGATGATAGAACCACCTGTAGACAGGTTCACATTGTAGTATGCAGTGAGAAAGCTTCTTGGTTGGCTTCTCATTGAATAAATTAGACAAAAGGAAGTTACTAATAGTTCTACATACAGTTATAGAACCATAGTATAAAATACAGTCTCTTAAAGAAATTAACATCCATGTGTGGCTTGAGGACTCTTTACATCCTTGGAGTGAAACAGTCGTCTTGCTTACCCTGAAATGTTTTTTTGCAAAGTTATGCCTGCCAAATGTTACAATCTGAGCCCACTGGCAGTATTTCTACTGCTGTCATTAGCAAAGGCAGCACCATTGCTAGACAAATACGTAGAAAGTGTCCATGGGGGCCTGGTGTATGTAGGCAGAAACTGATGCCCAAGCAAGGTTCCTGTTTTCCAAAATAGTGCCCGGGGGACAAGAGATGATGAACAATTTCCAGGAATTTAAAAAAGACAATATCTCTATATTCATGACCATGGGCTTGAGTGCTCAAGCAAAACTATTTAGCATCATGTCTGTGTAAGCTTGTCCAATAGCAGTGTTCTTTGAAAAACATTGATGATTTATTGTAGCTGGAATTGTTTTCTGTGGATCCAGAATCACTGTCACTGACTGCTGCGTTTTCAAGTTAAATAAGGCACTTTGAGTCTATCCTTTTCATAGTGTTCAAACTAATACAAAACCTGGTTTAGAGGGAGGTGCCCCTGCCTCTAACAGCAAGGTGGAGCTAGATCATCTTAAAGGTTCCTTCCAACCCAAACCATTTGATGATTCTACAATTTGTTTTTTAGTTAAGCTTATAGAAGCCTCACACGGTGCGGAAGCTGAAACAACACACATCTCCAGCAAATTCTAGATTATAGATCCATAAATGTAGGAGGGATGACATAACTCTGTTGGCATGCGCAAAATGGCCAGTGTGCAGTAGAAGGTGGCTTATCCAATTCAGGATGTTTTTTTCTGCCGCAGAAAACCTACCGAGACTTCAGATTGCAAGGTGTGATGGAAGGAACACTGAACAGCAAAACTTATGACACTGTCCACAGCCGTCTGACCGTGGAGGAAGCCACCGTCTCAGTCACAGATGCAGGAGGACTTCAGGGCATTACAATGAAAGACAGTGACGAAGAAGAAGGATGATAGTGTTTCACCCCGTGTTTGGAATGCTGGGGTGGTGGTTTGAGGGTGGGGGTTGTCTTTGGCTTAGGATTTTTTTTGGTAACTTGTCCTTGTAGTTGCATTTATAGTTCTGCCTTATGATATAGGCACAGAAATGTAATTTGCTGACTTTTTAAAATACTGAAAGTAAGATTATCAGAGGAAAAGTGCCAAGGACTCTTTGAGAACAAAGGTTGTAGCATATTTTAATGTATTGCTTTGCTTAGGGCTGCAAGAACACTGGCATGGAGTTTGAGTTCCACTTGTGATTACATTTCCTCCCCTTTTGTTTGTTACCATTTGTTCTTGTATCTCCATCAAGTATTGATGTCCTGTGCAGAAAACAAAATGTGTGCCTCACTCACAACACAACCATAAGGGAAATCGTTCTCAGAATAAGTCTGCCCTATGTAAAAGAAAAAGGTAAGTAGTGTCTGTTCAGGATGACACTTTGTTTACTTTGTGTGTGTGTGTGTGTGTGTGTGCTTTATTTTACATTATTATGTGGCGTGCATTAAAAATTTTAATCTTGGTTCTTTGTATCTTAAGGTTGGTATGTAAGTGGTAGGACTTCAAGGACAGTCAAACCCATACACACTACTTAGGAGTGCCGTTGTGTCTATTCATTTTGCAAGTTTAAAGATATCTCATCGTGTTGGATGTCAGTAAGCTTGCCATCAATGTTTCTATTTCTGTGAAAAATTTCAGGCAATAAGAACACATTTTGTCGTGACCACTTCTGTATTTATCCAAGTTTGTATAGAATTCTACAATTAAAAGATGTTTTCAATATTTCAAACCATTTGAATTGTCATATGGATTCCTCAAGAGGATGAGCTTTTTTGAAAGATTGTATTTTGTGTGTAGGGTGGTTATCACGTGGTTTATATAGCAGATTTATTTGGAGTACGAATATCCAGGGACACAATGGCTTTGTAAAGAAGAAAAGCCAACAAAAACCCTTGCTGATAGATGAACAGACAGTGGCTTGCTGTCCATTTTCCTACGCCTTTGGTGTGAGATAGAAAGAATTCAAAGTCTTCTAAACTGAATCTCACAACTGGTGAAAAACTCGTGTTTGTTTGGTTTTGGTTTTGTTTCAAGAGAGACCATGACTAACTCCTAGTTTTGTGTAGACAGCATAAGAGAGAGCATAGAATAGGAGAATTATACCTGAAGGGATGCTGAGCTCTTTAGCGAGCCCTGGAGTTACACTTGAAGAGAGGGTCTTTGCTGATGGACTTACTGAGGGTCTGTGAGGCTTGTGTGAAGTTTTCCTGCAAAAACAGGCTGTAGGACCTTGTGACTGGAAGCGCTGAGGGGTAGTGACCCACCTCTAGCTTCCTTTCTGAGGAGCAAGGTGAGTTTCAAGGAGCAGGACGGTGGGAGGTTACTTACATCTCTTTTCACTCATGTTGCCAGTTTTGCTGAGCTCAGGCCTAGAGAGAGCACAAGAAGCCTTGGCAGCTTTTTTCACCACGCCCAGGCACATATGTTTGTGGGTGTGCTGGCTTCGACTTTGCTAGCATTTCTCCAGGTTTTCCCTGTTCCCACATCCAAGGGGTGTCAGTGCCTGAAAGCTGCCAGCATTTGAAGGGAGATCCTGCCTGGCTGCAGCCTACAGCAGGGCTTGGAAGAAGCCAGGCCACCCAGCATAGTGCCCAGCTCCCAGCACAATGAAGGCCAGAGGGAGCTTTGGCAAAAATTTCCCTGTTCAACCTCCTTTCTCCCACCATTACCCTCGTGAGACCCCATAGAGGTGTCCATTGTGAATAGCCCAGGGCAGACCTCACCATGCTGGCCCCATGGTGGTGGCTGAGGCCTCCAGATTGAGGCAGGGGCCTCTACACAAAGCTGTGCTGAGAGCTGAGCCTCCTGCAGGTGGACGGTGATGCAGGGAGGCAATAAATTGTCTGTGAAATGTGCCAAGCACCTGCCCAAAGCCAAAAGCTGTATTTTGCTGGCTAAGGGGCCCACTGGGGTTTCCCACTTCCCTACACTCTCATCCCTAATGGACGGGGCTGAGGGCATTCTCCAGTGGAGACACAAGGAGAGCTTTAAGAATCTGAGATATCGTGAGGGAAGGAGGTGGTCCCAAAACTGGACACTGTTCTCAGTAACTCACTAATAGTGCAACAAACTATCTGGAGTGGGAGCTAGAATCATGAGACACGAAGGGCTGGTCTCAGCATGGCCGGGGAGGGGATGTGCTCAGCTCTCCTCCAGCAGAGCCCAGGACTGGAACCCATCTGCCGTCCCTGATAGCCAAAAGCACCGTGGGAAACAGCACTGTAAGTCACTTCCCAGTGAGTCTGTCCTCTGAAAAAAGTCATTACCACACTGAGAAGGTCTTACTAATGCTGACAACTCTCCCTCCCTGCTTATATGGGCAGAGAAGAAAATATAACCTGTAAGAGTAGGTTATTGCAGTTTCACCTGTCAAAGAGGACTAACAAGCTGTAAGGGTCCTGACTGATTTCACCTGGACTCTCACCTTCTGCCAAGGACTTCAGCCCAGCTTAGCACAGGGTCCTGCACTGGTGATGCCCTGGATCACAGACCCTATAGTGCCAGATGCTGGATCTACAGCCCCTGAGCTGAGCCCCAGGTCTGAAGCTGGGGTGGCTTCAGACCTGCCATAGCAAGCCTGCTGGAGGGTTTTACCCCTGCCCAGCCTTCCCTGCTGCCTGCCTAGGGGCGCTGGAACTGGTTGGTGGGGTCCTGCTCCAACAGCCAAGGGCCCCCCCAGCTCCTGGTCCTTCAGGGAGCAGTGACCCTCCCTGTGCTCTGACACCATATTTAGCAAACAATATATATAAATAACAATATATATAAATATATATATATGAGTGTTGTGTTTTGCAGTGAGATTGAGTTGCTCCAGTTTTGTGGTGCATGCTGTATATATCAAGCAGACATCCAGCACTTAGCTGTGCAATTTCATTTGCACGCAGTACTTGCTTGATGTGTCTGTTGGTAAGACAGAGGTGAGTCAGGTTGAGAGGAGGGGGGGAACACAAATCAAAAGACGAGGAAATGGAAGATGATGTAACTATGAAGAGGTTGTGAGATGTTTGTGATAGTCAAAAAATTAACTCAGATGTGAAGTATGTGGCAAGTTATTATTAGCAAGGCAGCACAGCACCCATCACAGGAAGGCAGGTACTGAAATGACAGCACCACAAAGGTCATTCTACTTCTTATCAACTCACGTATTTTCTTTGTAACTGGATTTGTGAGCCTGGAACCAACGCCAGGCTTGAGAAGGCCAGTTTCTGTGGCAGCCCCGCAGGCAGACAAGGACACAGGGTCCCCCTCTGTGTGGGTTTTTAATGCAGGTCCCTTCTCCCCCCGAGGTGTGTGGGCGTCGAGCAGAGCCAAGGGGGCTCCGGGCAGCATCTGCCTGCAGTAAGTGCCGGGTGGGTTTGGGAAGGAGGGGTCTCGTTCGGTTTAGCTCTCTGCATGTTGCTGGCACGGAAAGGGCCGGGAACGGGCAGAGCCCAATGCGGGGCAGCGCACCTCTCCGCTGACTGCCCCAAGGGAAACCGGGCGGGGTCGGGGCCCTTCAGCCAAACGACTGTCGGCAAATGGGAGCACGCGGGCAGCAACGGGTGACCCCGATCCCCGAAGGGAAAGCAGAACTCGTTTGGTGCCGAGCGGCAGAAAAGACGATGGGCCGCGCAGCTCCGCGCTCCTCGGGCTCCGTTGGGCGGCGTGGGACCCTCGTTCTGACGGAGACAAACCCACCCGCGGGCGTTGGCCGTAGGGGCGGTGCTGCTCCCCGAGGCTGTGCCCGTGGTGTCCCCGGGCAGCCCTGCCGTCCAGCAGCGGGGCGTTTCGCTGTGATGTATTTTATTGTTTTCCCCATCATTTTGTAATTGTTCTCACCCTTCTCGTTTGGTTTCTCGCTCTCTCCTGGCTGGGAGCACCGGCGTGGGGTTAGCCCTGCACCGAGCCCCGCTGATGTCGCGCACCGAGAGCAGTGCTGGTAACGCGGCGCAGTGCCACCGCTTCGTTTTGCTCCAGATCAGCTCCTAACATGCCAGGAGAAACAAACACACAAACAAACAAACAAACAAACAAAAAAGAATAAGTTAATTGCTCCCGATCCTGTTCAGGAATCTTAACATTAAACAGCTTCCCCGAGCCAAAGAGCGAGAGGCGTTCATTTAGCAGGAACGGGGCTAAACGCTGCCGGACTGGGAAAGGAACAAGTGCGGAGGTGTCACTCACGGTGGCAGCTGCCGCTGGCCCCTCCCCGCCACTCTCACCGAGGGTCCTCGGAGCGCCGGCACCGCCGCCCCCCGGACACGGAGCCGGGATGAGCGGGGAGACCGCTGCACTCGGAGCCGCCCGCGGGGATCGCGGGGCCGGGAGCGCTCCGTGGGGTCAGAGCCAACTTCGAGCGGCTGTGGTTGAGGGTTTCCTGCGCCAAAGGGCTCCTTTTGCCACGGTTCGGTCGTCGGTTTAGAGGGGCCTGAGTGAGTCGTACCGTAATGTGACACTTTGTTTTACCTCCACGAACACTCGTCGGGTCGGTGTCAACGGGTTATCTCTTGTGCTTTTATCCTGTTCCTCGCGGTGGAACTTACCCAGAGGGACGCCAACTCACACTCACTGCACAGCGAGGCTGTGCGGAGACTCACAAAGTACGCACATAAAAAGTAGGCAAAAAGATGTATATATATAAATTATTATTATTCCGATTTTTGAGAAAATACCGGTGGGAAACCACAGCAATCCGGCCCCGACCAACCGGAACCCGCTGCCCTGACCCCCGGAATGCGCCGCGGCGGCGGGTCCTGGTGGGCTGGGGCCGGGATGGGCTCGTTACACCGATGGCACTGCCGCCCGACGGCTGAGCCCGCTCCACTGCTTTCCATTCCCTTGCGTTTCGGTCGCCCTTCGAAACGCAGCACGGGAACCCCGCGGGCAGGGTCGGCTCCCAGAGACTGCGACCCGTGTTGGTTCCCCGTGGAGGGGACCACGAGCTGAGGGGCTGCTCTCCCCAGAACGTGAGGGCTGTTGGGTGCCTCTGTCCCGGGCCGAGCGGGCTCCCCTTCACAAAGCCGGGCGGCGGGGAGCGCTGTGCAGGGAGAACAGCCCCAGCTTTGGAAACGGACCTAGACGGTAGAATTCTTAATAACAGTCGGGTCCGCCGGCGGAGCATCGTCCGTAACCTCTGCGATCCTCCGAGAGCCGAAATGAGGAGCGACCGCGGGAGGAGCGGCGGCCCCGCGCTACCGCCCGGTAAAACACTTCCAGGCTGAGCTTAATGCGCGCAACAGAAGGTTGGCGAAGTTATTATCCTTTTCAATTCATTTTTTACTTAGAAACGCAATGGAATTATTCATTTTATTAAGGAGGAAGAAATTAAAGATTAGGCTTTGGGAGGTATTTTACCTCCCTCTAATCGCCTCTGGGATCGGATTGGAATAATCCCGACGCAGAGATGAATTCGCCGCTGACTCAGATTTTGAGAGCGCGGAGAGATACGCTGTGATCATAATGCAAGTGAGCAATATCAAGAACATAGCTTAGGAACGAATGAAACACAAAACCGATTACGGGGAAAAAGAGAACAGCAGCTTCCCCGGGCGCAACGCGAAATCAACTCGAGGCCAAACTTTTGCCCTCCGTTGCCGCGGCCCTTTTGGCACTCGGGAGCCCCCGCCCGGTGCCGGGATCGCTGCGAGCCGCCGGGATCCGAGCAGCGGAACGGAACGGAACGGAACGGCCCCGGGCGGGGATTCAACCCGCACAGCTAAGAGCGGTGAAACCGCCGCCTCGTGAATAGCACAACAGAGGGACGGGAGGGAGAGGCTCTGGAACGGCCCGAAGAGAGAAGGAAGGCTCGGGACAGGGCTGGAAGCGGGTTTCGGCCCCGATGTGGTGATGTCTGTACAGCAGGCAGCTCCAGCACCAGCGAAACTCCGCTTCTGAGACGGGAGACGGTGTCTTCCGAAAAATAAATAATAATAATAACAATAATAATAATAATAACAATAACAACAACAACAACAATAATAATAATAATAATAATAATAATAATAGTCGTAAACAAAATGTTTTTGGAGCGCTATGCAATAATTCGTTACGAAGAGAAGTTTTTCCTGCGTGCTGCGGAGAGAAAGGGAGGCACATCCGTAAGGAAGCAACGAATAACCGCAGCCGCGCTTCTCGCAGGGTCTCTCTCGCGTTCCGGGGCCGCTGTAATTGCTGTGGCGGGGCCGTAATTGCTGCTTTGGGATATTTACCCCGCTCGAATGACACTACATATTTTACTTTCAGCCACATGTCAAAAAGTCAATCCCAAAAAGACCAGTTAAGAGCAAGCTGTTAACATATTAAGTATATGGGATTTGCAGCCTCTAAAACCCACTCAACAATAATTCCCTCCTTCAGCACCAATCAAGAGGAAATTTGCCTCGATTGAATTAAATGTAAATTGCTCTGAAGGAGGACGTTGTCCTCCGGCAGGCACCGGGCGGACAGCGCTGACCGGCCGCAGACCCCGCTCCCCGCGCGGTGACACCGTGACACCGGGCTCGGGTCGGGGCTGCCGCTGAGGGAAGCAGCAGGTAAGGGGCGGTGCGGCCCGATCCCTCTGTCCGTGTGGCCGGTAGGGCCGGAGCGGAGCTGGCCGAGGCGCGGCTCAGAGCTTGCTCCTTCGCTGCCCTGGGCTCATCCTCAGCCTTGAGTGCCCTGAGCTGGTGTCCCCCGGCCGCACCCCGAGGAGATGGGCAGGACGCTGAGGGCGAGGGGAGCGATGCTCTGCGCAGCATTTCTTCCTCCGTGGCCGCGTCTCCCAGCAAGCCCAGAGCCGAGGTGCAGCTCGCAGCCGGGCCGGAGATGCAGTCGTACGACAGTCGCTGCGTGTCCTCGTCCGGAGGCGACTCGGGGCGGCAGCGGCCCGGACGCGGAGCTCCCGGATCTCGGCACCTTCGGCAGCAGGTTGCCGCCGGGCCCTTGTCCTGAGGGAGGCTGGAACAGAGAGCTCCAGCCGGAGGGTTCGGCTGCCCCTGGGGACTTGGGAGCAGCCCAGTGACAGGCGGAACGGGAGCCTGTTCTGTGCCCGAGCTTCGTTTTGGGGGAGTGGAAGGGGTGGGACGGGGGGCGAAGACACAAAGCACCTTCCCCACGGCCGTCCTTGTTCGACCGCCCGCTTCGCTGCCAGCTGAGACTGCGGCCTTGGGGCTGCCGTCCGAAACTGGGCCGCCGAGCAGAGCCCTGCTGAAACACGTGGGGGGCACCCGGCTGGGTGTACGTAGATATATATATAGACAGTGTATTATATATATATATGTGTGTGCGTGTGTGTATGTGTATCTATGTATAAAAGAGATGTGTGCGTTGTATATTTCTTGGTACATCTCTACCAGTCCAGAGGTTTCGGTATTTGTGTTGCATGTACATGATTTACGGACTGTTATGGTACATTTCTAAAGGAATTCTCAAGCCCACTAGGTACATATTTAATAAGACGTGTATGAGGTTTCAGATCTCAGATGCACCCCGTCCTCCCACCTGTCCTTTCTCTTCCAGCCCCAGGCTCCCGTTCACCTTCTCCAGCGCCCACGGTACGCGGCCGGGACCTCCCCGCCGCCCCACTCCGCACTCCCTCCGTCTCCTTCACTGCGCTTCCCAAAGGCTTCGCCGCCTCCTGACCCCGTTCGTGAGAGCAGAGAGCAGCCAGGAGCGGCCCCAGGAGCGGCCCCGTCTCCCTCCCGCTCCCAGCCGCACACACACCCACGCACAAAGAGAGCTCGGGCTGGGAAGTGGCAAGAACCGAGCGCTTCCCCTTGCATCGCTCCTTGGCAGCGCCTCGTGTGACAAACAGCCCGGCGCCTGCCCTCGAATAGGGTTTCACATCCCTATTTAGCACTTGGACAATGATTTTAGATGATGTCACTTAAAGCCAAACAAGAAAATTGATCTCGGATTTGCTTGGCCTCTAAAGCCTGGTTAAGCAGATTGCAAATAATAATAATAATAATAAGGGGGAAAAAAAAGCAAAGAAAGGGGGAGGGGGGGGTGTTAAAGGAGCGAGAGGGAGAGAGAGGGGAGAGGGGAGCGGAGCGAGAGCCGCCTCCTTCCCGGGGCGGGGGAGGCGCGGGCGCCAATGAAAAGTAGCCTCTTGCTGGGGGGGCAAAAACTTTTCCTGTCGACTGTTGGAAGCGAATTGAGCAATTATCTAGTTTACCTTCTCCTCTTGGAAGTTAACGATTGGCGAGATCTCGGCTGCGTTATTGACACAACACTTTCTATTGATAGAAATAAGTAGCGATTGTCCCGAGTCATTGGTGCGCCAAAGTGCGCCGCGATGGGCTGGCGTGAGTCCGCCGGGCTGAGCTGGTTCCGCCGGTGCGGCGGCGGCGGCCGCTCCCTGTGCGTGCGGACCGGTGACGAGAGAAGGGGCAGAGAGTGACAGAGAGAGGGGGGGGGAGAGAGAGAGAGAGAAAAAAAAAAAAAGAGGCGTCTACCAAAGCGGCTCAAAGCGGGCGAACAAACGAGAGCCACAGCCATGGACAATAGTGGCCATCACACGGCGACCAAAATCCTCGCGGCTCCTCCGGCGAGAGAAAGCCTTTCTGCGAGGAGCACCATGATCGGCACGCCCAAGCCCCTCGCCTTCTCCATCGAGCGCATCATGGCGCGGACGCCAGAGCCCCGCTCCGTGCCCGTCCCGCAGCTCCTGCACGGCTCCGCGGCCAAGGGCGACGCCAAGCACCCGCTGCACCTCGGCTCCTCCATCCCCTGCATGATCCCCTTCGTGCCGGTGGCGTACGACCCCCTGGGCAAAGCGGCGGGCGCGGAGCCCAGGAAGGCGCCCTTGGACTCCTCTTCCTCGCCCTCCTTCAGCTGCGGCGATCTCTTGAACTGTGCCCTGAGCCTGAAAGGAGATTTCCCCCGCGACGCCCTGCCCTTGCAGCAGTACAAACTGGTAAGACCCCGAGTGGTCAATCACTCCTCCTTCCACGCCATGGGAGCCCTGTGCTATTTCAACCGAGGCGACGGCCCTTGTCACCCGGCCTCCGGTGTCAACATCCACCCGGTGGCTTCTTATTTCCTCAGCTCCCCGCTGCAGCCGCAGCCCAAGGCGTACCTGGCGGAGCGGAACAAGCTGGTGCTGCCGCCCGCCGACAAGTTCCCCGCCGGGGTGGCCTTCAAGGACTTGTCGCAGGCACAGCTGCAGCATTACATGAAAGAGAGCGCCCAGATCCTGTCGGAAAAGATTTCCTACAAGAGCGCGGAGTTCGGCCGCGGTTCGCCGAGCAGCAAACCCAAAGTTTTCACGTGCGAAGTTTGCGGAAAGGCAAGTAGAGCCCCGCCGCCTCCCTCCCGTCCCCGCCGCGTGCTCCGCTCTGCGCCGTTCACGACGGCCGTCCCCTCGGTCGCTAACCTCGCTCTTCTCTTTTGTCCGCTTTAACTTTGAAGGTATTCAATGCACACTATAACCTCACTCGCCACATGCCGGTTCACACGGGAGCCAGACCCTTCGTTTGCAAAGTTTGCGGCAAGGGCTTCAGGCAGGCGAGTACGCTGTGCCGCCACAAGATCATCCACACGCAGGTGAGCTCTCCCTCCCCGCAATAGCGGGTTTATCGGCGCCGTGCGGGGCCCCCCTGGGCCGGGGGAGGGGGTTGGAGGGCTCAGCCTGCGGCTTTGGGGTGATTTCGTTTGGTTTTTGCTGTATGGGCACGGCGGATCTCCCCGGCTGCAAACACCCAAACTAACAGGCAGACGCCCCAAAGCCGTGACCCGAGTTTGTTTATTTCCCCCCCTCCCTTCCCCAGGAGAAGCCCCACAAGTGCAACCAGTGCGGAAAAGCCTTCAATCGAAGCTCGACCCTGAACACGCACACGCGGATCCACGCCGGCTACAAACCCTTTGTCTGTGAATTCTGTGGCAAAGGGTTTCACCAGAAAGGTACCGGCGGGGCCCGGCATCGTTGGCGGTGGGGAGAGGGTGGGAAGAGGATTTCTCTGTTTATTTCCGTTATTGGAGACCGAGGTTCGTTCTGAGGTACCCCCCGCCCGTCCCCTATAAGCCCCAGGTTTAGGGTTTCGTTTTGTACGGGTGCCGGAGACCGAGTGTCCGGTGCCCCGAGTGCCGGGGCCGGCAGCCGTCGTTGTTCTCACGGCTCTAACGGGAGGGCTCTGGCCGGTTTTGTTTAGTTTCTTTTGCGGTTTATGCCGTTTTGTTTTACTCGATAATTCCCTCCGTGTCTGTGACGGAGATGCCGTGGGAAGAGGGGAAGCTTTTTTGGGAGGGGGGCTGTCGTTTCCTGCTCAAAGCCGGGCTTTGCGGATGGGACAGAGCTGCTCGTCCCCCTCCCTCCACCCCCTCCACCCCGCAGCGCCCGGCTCTCAGCACATCGCCCCTCTTCTTTCGTTCCTCAGGCAACTACAAAAACCACAAGCTGACCCACAGCGGGGAAAAGCAATTCAAGTGCAATATCTGCAACAAGGCTTTCCACCAGGTGTACAACCTCACTTTCCACATGCACACCCACAACGACAAGAAGCCCTTCACCTGCCCAACCTGCGGCAAAGGTTTCTGCCGGAACTTTGACCTCAAGAAGCACGTCCGCAAGCTTCACGACAGCGCCATGGGGCTGCCCCGACCCCCGGCCGAGCTGGGCGGCCCCGACCCGCCGCCCCCGTTGCTCCAGGGCCCCGCTCAGCCCTGAGCGCCCCGCGCCCGCCCCCTGCATGCGCCCGTTAAGCGGTTCCGTGTGTTATTTGCTCTATATGTCGCCTCTAACATTTATATGGGACTGGTTGGTTCGGTTTTTTCCTTTCTAATTATTTTTCAAGACTTTTTATTATTTTTTGGTCGTTGTCGCATCTCAGGTGGAGAGATGGACTGAAAAAAAAAAAAAAAGAAAAAAAAAAAAAAGAAAAAGAAAAGCGCCAAGCCAATTTCTGCTGTATTTATTTGGGATCTGTGTTACCCGGGCTGGGAATGCTGCACCCCTTGACTTATTTCGATGTATGTATGCCATGCGCGGCTCCTGCCCATCCCCGTCGTTGCCCACGGGTTCCTCCTCCTTCCCCCCATAGCCCTCAGTATCGTATCTATATGGACAGAGCGGGTTTGCTGTGTACGGATTGGAATTTCGGTTTGACTCTTGCACGTGAGAAAAGAAAAAAAAAAAACAACGACAAAAAAAAAAAGACATAAAATAATGATGATTATGATGCGTTCGTTGACCTGGTGGTGGAAATCAATGTCCGCACACGCGCGGGAAGGGGAGGGGGGGGGGGAGCTGCTCCCTGCCAAAACACCGACAAGACCGCTAAAGACTTTAATTAAGAGGGGTAATTAGTTCGGATTGATCAAAGCCGGGTTGTTATGTTATTAGCTGCTCGGTCGACTCTGCCAAGCCGAGCTGTGAAAGCGTGGCCGATGGAGAGAGGGGAGGGAAGGGGGGGTAGGACGGGCGGGCCAGAGAGAGGAGCGGGTCGAACATGGCCGCCGGGCAGCGCTCTGCGGGGTCGCGAAAGGTGCGATTGAGCACCTTCTGCCCCCCCCGGGTACGGCTGTAGGGACACAGGCGTTAATTAGGGGCGTTAATCAGGACGGGGAATAATGCCGCATCCCGGCCCTGTTCAGGGTACGGGCAGCCGGAGGGTCTGTCCCTCAGGTGCGGGCTGGGAGCGCTCCTCTGAGTCTGAGTCTTCTTTCACAGCTCACTGAGGCGGTTCTCTGAGTAACCGATTGCACCTGTGAAAAAGCAAAGCAACAGGTCGCATCGAGATGTCAGACAGATCTTGGCAGCACCACCAGCAGGGCTCAGCCCCTCATAAAGGCGGCCGAGATGACAGTGTTGCTCTCAGAGCAGGGCAAGATGGCGGTGCTGTCCCTGGGGTGGCTGGCGGCACCTCCCTGCTGCAAGTGCACCTTTAGCTCGTAGAGGGGTGGGGGCAGCTGAGCAGCATGGCCCCGTGCTCCAGACCGTGTCCTTGGAGCAGTTCTCTGCTTTTGGCGACCTTGAAAGAATGAGGCTTGGGTAAAACTGGGTACTCCCAGAGCTCCTCTGTGCTGCTCAGCTCTGGCTTTTATGCTGGAGGAAGGGAAGGGATGGAGGCTCTGCAAAGGGTAGGGGGCATGAGGGCTGATGGAGTCCAGTTCTCCCCAGTTATGTGAGAAACTCCTTCCCAAACAGCTGACTTGTGCACTGCTGGTTCCTCTTGCTTTCATGGTTGCTAAGGTAAACTTCAGCGCTGTGTAATGAGAGGTAAGATTGCCCCAAAGATCCCACTGAAATTACGTGGGTGTGCCATTTGTGTGAATCTCTGTTTGACTGAAATAAATCAGAGCTGAAGTACAACTTAGTTCTCTTATTCCTCAATAAGTGTGCTAGTACGAGACACTGCAACTGTGTCAGCAGGGTGTTAAGTATCTTTATTTCACAGCTTTTTCAAAACTGTTCAAAGCTACCCAAGCACTGCAGGCACGCTGTAACACTCAAAACCATATCACTGTGAACAGATAAGAATATACACTGTAAATACACTATAAAACTTAATCTTGTAGCCTTTGGCTGAGTATGCACTGGCATTCTCAAATTAATGCTCTCCATTAAGCCTGAGCAGCACAGAAGGCTGTGCTCTGCTTACTCTGATGCCTAAGAGTTCTCTGCTCTCTGTTGTTTCCCTTTTGAACTGCTGGGAGGAGGGCTCAGGCTTCCTTAGGTGGTGGTGGTGGTGAATTTGTCCCTTTTAAATGACAGCTGCTAGAGATGGAGAGAGAATTTCTGACATCGCTTGACTATAGGCCATTTGCAGGTTTATAAACAGCAATCAATATTTTGCTCTCCCTCCTGTAAAAGATCTCCAGTAACTGCATAATCTGGATTCTTCTGTGCCTTCCCAGTGAAAAATGCTATTTTGCTTGAGGAACTTACGCACATTAGTGACCCCATTTTGAAATGGAGTGGAAGTGAGACACTCTAGTGTTACTCCAAGGTGAAGCAGAAAAAGCTGGTGATGGGTATGGGTAAGTGTTTCTCCTTCCTGGATATATATATATATATATATATTGAGGTAAACACTACAGAAATAGGACATTACGGGGAGATAAGGGTAGCTCGTTTGTTATTTCACTAGACAAAACCATATTTGTGTCAAAGGCTGGGATTAAAACATGTCTCGGAAGGCCTGCTCACCATTACCTTTCATTTCCTGTCTTTTAAGATTAATCTCAGGTTAAGTGAAATTCAGAGCTGGTGTAGTCATCATGAGAGACAAAAAACACAATTTCAAAGCTTAGAGTTGTTAACAGTGATACTTACCAGGTATTTCATACTTCTTGTTCTCTCTCCTTATTATTTTTAATTGTGAATAATTTTTACAGAACAAATGGAGTCACCTGTACCTAGCAGAACGTTTGTATTTCCTGGTGCCTGCTTGCCAGCCAAATACCCATATCCTATATAACAACTGCCAGTGCCTCATAGGTTTTGGGAGAATGAGAGCACTGACTCCTCTTAGTCTGACATAAACAGAGCTGCAGAGCTGAGCATTAGCATCCTAAGGACACTGTAGCCTGTCACTCTATCAATCACAATAACTTCACTTTAATACTGAATAAAAGAGAGATGAGGCTGGTGCCTATGGATTGCTGGAGCTGAGAGCCCTTGTGGAGGAAGAGCTGTTGCCCTCTACTCCCCACCCAGGTTTTCTCAAATTTGACTGAGCAGAGAATTCTTCTGTGCTTGTGAGATGCTACGATTATGTTAATATGTGTCAAAGCTGAAAGTACCCCGTGCCTGAAGAGTGACCAGAATTACCAAAGCAGCTGTGTGTCCATCACTGTAAAAAATAAAATGCATCAACAGCAGGATCTTGCAGAGTCAGGTACAGAGTTATTTCTGAAGATGAATGTTACCAGCTTCACCTTACTACTGCTGTACTGGCAATCAGCCCCTTCCTCTCCCTGCAAAAAGGGGAGAGGGAGAACTTTGTTTGCTAATTAATATATATATATATATATATATATATATATATATATATATATATATATATATATATCCATGCATATTGAAAAGTAAGCTAAACACAAAGCCTTTTAGTAGCTACCCAAAACCATATTTCTGCTCACAAATGGTTAAACAGCATCTCTCGTATCATCCAGCGTATCTCAATGCACTCAAAATGGATTTGGGATAGTATTTAATCAGAAGACTGTTTTGGTTTTGATTTTGCTATTTTTCACTCTTTTCTCCCCTTCATTACCACAGTGGTGGCAAAAGAGGGTTGAAAGAAAGCATGTGGGTCCACCTGGAGCCAGCTGAAATGGAGGCATGTGGTCACAGTTTAGCTCCAGGACAGCTCAGCTGGGCAGTGTCTGTAAACCAGAGGCAAGAAAGCTGCTGCCACTTAACATGGCAGTGGAGTTTCAGCTTTTAGTAGTGGTGGTTCTAGCTCCATATCCCACCGGGTTTCCTTCTGCTTGCAGCAAGAGCCTCCAGGTTGGATCTGTTGCTGTAGGGTCGCGTGTCACAGTGCAACCCGCACCAAGTACATACTGTGATGAAGGGTGAGCTTTGTCTATTTTCTGTCCTCCTTTACAGCTTTCATAGAAGTTGTTTAATGTCTGCACTGCTCCGTCACTGCTGGGATTGAATCCCTGCATATTTGATTAGGCACAGTGACTGTGGAAAGTGAAAAAAAGCTCTCCTACCTTTCTGCCCTTCAGACGACTAATGTTTCAGCGCCATTATTGTGTGATTACTAAGAAATCTTCTTCATTTACTGAACAATTAAAACTTAGATGATCTGTTTCTATGCATTTCTTTATATATACACAAGAAATAATACATCTTAAGTTTTATTTCTGATGGAAAAAGTGATACTTTGAAAATACAAGTGCAAGCAGCTTATCTGCAGCTGCATGGGTAGAATAAATGTTTCTTTTCAGGGGGGAACATCAGGATTCAGTTGCAGATGGACACAGCATGTGAGAGAAACCTTGATTTAGGGTACTTCAGCTCAGAGGAATTAAGTACAACCAGAGACGAGAAATAAACCTTGACAAAATATTTCTAAAATATGTGTTAACCTCTTGATATTACCACGAAACATCTGAGCAGTTGATAAGTCCATGCAAAAACTTTGTCTAACTCAGCTTAGGGGGAAATAAGTTTAATAATTGTTTGGTGGCCCTGCCAGGCAGGGGGGGTCGGAGCTTCGTGATCCTTGAAGTCCCTTCCAACCTGGGTCATTCTGAATGATTCTGTGTGTGAAACAGTCTTTAACAAGAGCTTTCTCAGTTGCAATAATGAAAAACCCTTGGCTGATAAAGACTTTCAGATGAATATTTCCTTTTTCTGAACAAACTTTTGTGACAGAAATTATTTTCTGATGAAGTTAAACAAAACCTGAACCACAATATATTCAGAAGGAAAAAACACAGCTTTATATTGTTTCTATTTCTCCGTTCACCAGAAAATGCAAGAGATTATTCTATTTTTTTTAACCTGCTAGATTTGAAAGAAGTAACATCCTAAAATAAGGTATCAGAAGTACTTACGAGGAATGCAGTAATTACTTAATAATTTTTTTTATTTTTTTTTCTTTCAAGCTTGCCAGGAAATACATTACTCTGCACATCATAAATAGGGATATGATCTTAAAATCCTTCAGGCTACTTTAACTGAATATTAAAAGTTGGGGCCCAGCGCTTTTTTCTGCCCACTGATGCTTTTGTCTTCAGTGAAACTGGAGAAACGAGAAGCCAATTTGATGATGTTTTTCAGTGTTTGGGGACATTTGACTCCGATTTGAAGAGAGACAGCAGCACTGACTGGAAAAAATAGGTAAAGACCAAAACAAATTCATAATTACTTTTGTGGACAACCTGTAATAATTGTGATTGCAGACAACGAACTCATAGGACTTTAGATTGCTAATTGTAAGAACTTTAGATTTGCTAGTTGTAAGAAGCCAAGATACCCTCTCCTATAAACAGTATTTCTGTTTCTGAGGGAGTGTGCTTCTTCTCACAAGTCTTCCGAAATGCAGTGCACTCTTGCAATTTGTGTGACAGTGTTAAACTGTGTAAGGATAATAACTGCAGCAGGGACTGAATCACCTGAACACGGAACTCATATTTCTTGAAAAAGCAGTCAGAAATTGTTCTAAACCATCCCTGATGCTGAGTGTTGTTGCTCATTACGCTGACTTGTAGAGGAAGTTGGAGGGGCCAAAGGGCTACTGTAATTTATGTAGGCAAAGGAGTACATCACTGCTGAGCTATGTTTACTATATTTAACTTATATCTTCCTCTGTACTAATTGCAGAGGGTGCCACTTTATTAGACATTTTTTAATGAATCTTTCTTATAGAAATAATTTTAGCAAATCAGCATTTATAACTCTGTAGAGATTTACAGGGAGACTTTGATAAAACATCTGTACAAAAGAAATTGTTGCTTCAAGAGGAATTTGCTTTTGGATGTGGTGCTCAGGGACATTATTTAGTGGAGGGTTGTTAGAGTTAAGGTAGTATGGTTAGGTTGTGGTTGGACTTGATGATCTTTAAGGTCTTTTCTGACCTGAGCAATTTTGTGATTCTACAATTCTATGAAACCATAGACAACCAGCTTAAGAGTACGGAAGAACCTGCTGGGCTGGGCCCGGTGCTATAAAGTCACATTGTTTTGTTGGTTCTTTTTTTTGTCTTTCCTGCTTTGATTGCTTCTCTTCACATAAATGACAAATAGTTGTAGCACGAGAGAGAAAATTAGAGATTTGCCTTGCATCTTAGGTCTGTGGCACTAAATTGTCCTAATTACAGCTTTCCAGTACTGTTATTTTGTAAGAGATCCATCTGCTTTTATTTGGATTATTTTTTTATTGATTTGGATGCTTCGTATGCTCAAGCAAGCTATTGCCAGATAGAAATCATTTAAACATTGTTAACAGGAATTTCAGATGCATTCACCAGTCCATAACTGTTTGTTATTTTAGATTCTGGGAATTAATTTTTAATTCTGTGTTGTTTATTCAGTTGTTCCTCTGCCTCTCCCCATCCCCCAGTACTTTTGAAAGGTGGTTTTTTTCACCCTAGTGTCCAATGAAGGTATCTCCCCCTTTTTTTTTTCCAAGTCAAGTAGTTGCTGAACATTGCATGGCATAATTCAGTTGTGAGTCATTTATTTTCTCTGTTTTCTTTTGAGCAGTCTTCCATTCAGAACAGTCTTGTTCAAAGCATTGTGAGTCCAGTCAATTTGCCTACCTTGGGTAATGCATACAGTGAAGTTGGGATATCTTAACAGAGAGCAAATGAACATAAATTTCTATCTCTTCTGTGCAGTCTGTGAAGAGACGTAAGTGTCTGTAATGGCTTGAAAAAGAGACTCAGTTCCTCCTGTGTCACATATGTCTTTCCTTGCACGTAGTTTGCTTTCTTCTAGTAGTCTCCTAGGAAATCCAGTGTCTGGAGCCATTGTTAATTCTGGGAGATCGGGAGAAAATCCCAGTGAAAGCAGTTAGCGTTTGTGTTATTTGCATCAGATCTTGGTGGTGAAGTAGCTTATCACTACAGCAGGAGGGTGAGGAGCTGTACCTTACTTGGCTGGATAGAGTCATAGCCCCAGCATCTGGATCCTAGGAGAGAGTCTTCACCCCTAGGCTGTGGAGTGAAAGCAATCTTCTTGCCTTCTAGTTGGCTTGCATTGAATGTGACGATATTGATGGGGCTGGCAGAACGGTAAGCAAAAATGACTCCATCTTCTCTCCTAGGTCATGCTTTCAGAGGAGACCAAGCTGAGGTGGATGTGCTGTTTCCAAACAGACTCGGAGGCAGGTGTGGAATCCCATTCCTGCTGCTTCATGAGTATGTGCTGTAGTTGCTGGTTGTTCTACATTTTGCATGCCTGGCTTCAGAGTGTCTTAGCCCATAGAAGAGAGATGGAAAGTGATCTCACTTAACATGACCTGCCTGTTTTCAACTTGCTCCTTGGGTTTGGACACTCCATCTTGTATTGTTTAGACCAAGTGCTTTTATATACTGGGTGAAATTAATTCTAGCATTTGTTACATTTCATTATCAGTCTTAACTCATGTTTGAAAACAGCTACCTTTTAAGACTCCTTAGTGCAAGATGAAAAAACTTTTGGGAGCTTGTGGTTGTGTCTGTATACTGACAAGAAGACTTTACAGAGAAGCTAAATGCCTGGATAGACTGACCCATAAAGGTGTAAGTGCTGCAGGTAGTGCCAAAGCAGTTGCTATTTCTAGTTATTAGCGCTGCTGAGGGATCACAACGGTTGTGGCTTCTGCAGCGAAGAAAAACTAAATTCAAGGGAAGTTCTGCTATCTCTTAAAGAAATACTCAGAATTAATTTGAATTCATTGAGTTGTTAAAACTTTGCAACAGTTTGAAATGATCAGGAAGCCTGTCCTTCATTTGCTTTAAAAAACCAAACCAAAACAAAAGCCCTCTTTGTTCAAGATAAATTTATTTTTGATATCCAGAAAATTGTATGTGAAAATAATGTCCTTGGGGAGTGAGTAAGTTTACCTAACCAAGGCCAGCATAAGCAAATTTAGCTACATAAAACTATCCATATTTTCCACATATATTTAAAATGTGGGTTGTGTGAAGTCACACAGAAGGGAATACTTCTTGCTTTATCTCTGAAACATCCGCAACAAATGCAGACAACCTTCTTGACACTTGGTTACCTGTCAACCTCTTCAAATGTTTGAGAGCCATCATCCCCCTACCTTATCCTTGGGAAGCCAAGAGGAGAGAAGTGCTAGGAGTAGTCTCACAGTGGTCTTGAGACTGCTGGGGCTGGATAAGGTGTGAAGCTGAGACCTAGAAGAGCTGATGGCAGTGACTGCAGACACCACCTGTTTTCTTGCCTCTTCCCACCACTGGGGAATGGAACTAATCAGCAGGCCATGTATCAGCAGTGCTTCACTCTTGAGTCTTTTTATATCTCCTCAGCATAGCAGCTGCACGTGTAAGGTTTGTGAGCCATGTGCAATGAAGGACTGTAGTTTGGTGGCCCTTCATCTTGTACAACAGAACTTCTACCACGCTGCGATATTGAAGAGCTAACATGAATTTATAATGTTCTGATAATAGGGATGGTGTCTGGAGTTGTGATTGAGATGTTTTTTGTTGTGGTGGTCATGGTTTGTTTGTTTGTTTTTGGTTGATGTTTTTTGCTTGTTTGTTTCTGGAGGGGCTTCTCTTATTGAGGGTGGAATTTACATCCTAGTACAATACATGAAAAAATCTCTCTCCCTTGAGTCAGATAACACAGCTTTTGGTGGGTGATTACCCTGAACTATCACGAATCTAGAAAAGTCAAATATAATTTAAAGGACCTTATTTTTCACTAATGACTTTCCATTCACATGTGGCTTTCTTAGCCTTCAGGACTAACCCCAATTGATCTGGATGTTCTCCAGTATCACAGAATTTTACTTTGTTACTGTTTTTAAAGATCTGGTGATGCCCTACAGTATTCTATTTTCTTGTAAGAATTAATTCTTCAGCATGAGCAACAGAAGGTCTTTACAACTTAGACGCAGATTTTTTTTTAAAAAACCCCTTCTTAGGGTTTATCTAATAATGAAAAACAATCTAGTATTTTTAATAAAATAGTTTATTTTCATTAAAAGCTTAGACAGAAGTGTCTTAGAATTTGCCATCCGCTGAAGGTGGCACCAGTGTGAGATAATGGTGTTTGAAAGCTCATAATAGAAATATGCCGAAATATTATTTACATTGCTATGAAAGCATACATTTATGAAGATCTGTCACCTAAACTTCACAAACTTCACTTCCATCAACAAAAAGAATTCCCAACGATGAAATCACATCACATCAAAGCAGCAATACGAACCATTTACACACACTCCTCCCCTTGCTCCTGTACTGCTTTAAGACGACACAAATTTCCCGCAAGTGTTACATCTTCATTATAAATCTACTTGCTCTGCTGAGATGCCATGTTAGAAGGCAATGGTAAGAATTCTGAAGATAAAGAGAGGAAAACAGAAATGTATCACAAAAGAGTAAACATTTTGTTCATAGCTGTACAAATGTGTCTTGTAAACACTGGGTGTAATAAGTAAGGCACACAATATTTTCCACTCACAACAGGTTACCATGCTATAAAACATGCATATGTTTTTCAAAATGGAAGCAGTCCATTTCAAAATATGCTGCTGACTAAATATTTGCAGATAATCCTGTATTTTTGGAGTTAGTTGTCTGATCTCTTCAATAGGCATCTAAGCAGTGTCATCCCACAATAGATGCATAGCATGCAATCAGCCTTATATTCACAGTGGGATACTTCTGCTAATTGCAACAGTTGTAGCTCAGAATAAGGTAGCGGCTTCTCAGTGAGATCTAAACAAATTAAGGTTAAATTTAAATTAATCAATTGGGGGAAAAAAACAACCCTGTCACTTTTATAGTTCATTAGCTATTAACACTAATAGCAGTGTAAAGAAGCTGCCAATTTTCTGGTTATATATTGTATAGGCTATTATCCAGTAAAAGGGAATAGGCTTCAAATGTGACTCAATGGCCTAAGAATCTAACTCAGTTCTTCTCTGTGCTTTCCAGGGCCAGATGCCGTGGTGTGCAGACTTTGTGATGGGCGCAGCCAAGACTGAGATTTGTGGGATCCCTGTGAGGAAGCAGCACGTCCCGGTTGGCTTTGTTTCTTTGTTTTACTGATCTTTGTCATAAGAAAACATGCAAGGGTTTTGATATCTACTAGCTGGGAAAGTGTTCTGGTATTGGCTTTTCTATCCTGAACCATTTTCACACCACCGAAGGAACTTGTTGTCAAGGAAGACAGATGGAATTCAAAATTGTATTGTTTTTTGATTTAAATCCCAAACAGACCACTAATGCTATCATCTTATATTCGTCCATATTAAAGACAAAAGTGGGTCATTACAAGATATCCTTGAATTATATACTCATTTAACTCCTCTTAATGATTAGCTGGGTGACTGGAGCACCTGTTTTGGTTATAAATTATACATAGCAGATCCCTCCCTGCACCAGAGTTAGACTTTTGCACTGGAATTACAGGGATTGTGTCTAAGGCTGTGTTGAAGCACAAAGAAACTTGGCATATAAAACTAGACGTAGGAGAAAACCTTCATTGTTAAAGTCACTGACAGAGCCTGTCATCTCTGTGAAATCCAATTGAACTAAATAAGTCTTTGCTCAGTGATTCATTTGTGAAGGACAGAGATTTAAGCAATTGTTTTTGTTGTGTTTTTTTTTGGGGGGGGGGAGGGGGGGAGGGGAACAGGGGGAGGGAGAGGGACAGGACAGGACTGGTAATTGAAAGCAAATACCTGAAATTCAGTGGGAGGTTTTCAGGAAAACACAAGATTAACAACTTATTTTTCCCCGTAATTTCATTTTGCATAAGAAATTAATTCTTCCTTACCCCCTAGACACAAACACCCACACGGAAAAAAAAAATGCACATATTCATCCAAACCTGAATTAAAGTACTTTCCTTCTGGGGCTTCATTAATTCCTTTCAAAGGCAGGTAACTGTGTCTTGTCACCACCCCAGCCTGAATCCCTGGTTCAGGGACCCTGCTCAGAAGCACTTGGCTTGCAGGACGTCTGCAGCATCAGTGGCTGCTCAGAAATAATATCCCAATGGAGACATAGGCTCAAGCTTAGGAAATGCAAGACTCAGTGCAGATCCTGTCCTTACTATTGGAGTGGTTGCACTGACTACTTTCAGAACTATTGTAGGTAGAGCTTGGGAACCCTCTTGGCTCTGAAACTCAGCCATGCTACCTAACTGCTAGTCTGTCACCAACGCCTTCTACCATGTGCCAAGCAACTAATTTCAGGGCAAGGCTGGAGACTGTCCCCCATGAGCAATTTGGTTGCAGCCATACTACTTTTATGTCACTATTTAGAAAGTATTTTTCCATACTCATTTTAATGACTCAAATTCCTGGTACTTAATGTCACTGATTCTATCTTATTATGTTGTCATGGGTCAAACTGCTCACAGCAAAAGAAAATTCAAACTAAACAAGTGGTACAAATACATACATTACGTTCAATAAGTCTGCTCAACAGATATGGAGGATAACTGGAAAGCAATGCTTTTCTGTGCTTTGTGTGACATTAATCTTCCCTAATAGAAGGCATTTATAGTCTAATTGTTTACCGATGTCCAGAATCCCATTATGGACAGAAAAAGCATTTGTAGAGTATGATTCATCTCTTCTAAAACTGGTTGCATGAAATGTGCTTTAGTTGTGCTTCAGTTTTGCCTTCTTTATTAATTAATTTACTAACTTGGTGGTTACCAGCTGGTGATACCTGCCTATAGTCATAAGTATTCAAGCTAACTTAGCTAAATAAAGTTGGCCAAAGAACACATTCCTATGGGTTGCTGGAAGGCGCACGACCATGTTACCCAACTCCACCCATATATTATGCATTCCTCAGAAAATAGATGGCATTCAGAAATGCCATGACTAATTATTATCCTTAATATCAATACCCGTTCTTTTCACACTTTTTTTCCCCTCTTTTCTTTCTGAGCTGTGAGACACCCTTTTACATTCCTTTCCTAGTAAAAGTTTCAATAAATGTATCAGCCTTCATGTGCCTCCTTTGCAGGCAAGTCTTTCTGCACAAAGGTGCTGTTCATATTTTCTTTCTGTGCCTTCTGTGTTATAGATCCTGTAAATCACATTTTCCAAAACATAGTAATCTCATGGTATGGGATAAACTCTACCTTCTTTCTCAAGAGCTTATTTGCATTGCAGCATTCATTTTAAAAGTCACAAGATTTATTTATTTATTTATTTACTTATTTATTTTCTGGATTTGTTCATATATTTGTGTGTTCTGTACCCAAAATAGAGTTCTTAGCTTGTATAGAAGGCAAAGGGAACATATATTCACTACTGTTGCATTACTGGTTTTGGAGATGTTCTTCAGTTGTGTGCCTTCTATGACTTGTTTCTGTTGTCAGTGGGGGATGCTTGTGTAAGACGCTTTGCATTGTGTCACGTTGTCTATAGTGCTACACATTCCTTTCCTCCCTGATGTAATACACAACTGTAAAAAGTACTCTGTAATATCTTTGCTGATTGCTTCAGTTTCTAAGATGGAATGTCTGGTGATGTACTGATGCATTTTGTGCATAATTACTCGCTTGTTAATATCTTTCTGCTTCATACGTATATTATTGATGTTAGTGAATATTTCTGTAATCTCTTCTCTTCTGTATTTCTTTCGAGTCTCATCCTCTTGTGGTCTTAGTCATCATCATGTCACATTTACCAGTGAAATAGGTATAACTGGGTTACTCATGTACAGAGCTGCCTCTGTGGGTTCCTGATTTCTCTCATAGAAAACACTTCTTTGTATAAGGTTTCTTTTTCTTGACAAAACAGTAAGACCAAAACAGCATGAACAACCTATCTGGATTATTCCTCTCTGCTTCAGTGAACTTGCCACTTGAGAACCTTGCTCCTCTGATATCTCTATCTTTTTGCCCAATACCATTCAGAAGTGAGCAGCTTCCTGGATTGCCAGCCACTTAGCTGTTTCAGATCCTGCACAGATTAACACCATTAACTCCTTCCACTTAGTTCAGCTTCTTCAGCAGTTTCCGTTCTTTGAAGTCCTTGCAGAACACATTTCTGGCATTATCTTGCACAAAAGCCAGTGTTGGATAATTTATCTCTGCTTGTACATTAGCATCTCAGTGAGGCAGCTTACACTGATGGAGATCCGTGGAGGGATGCACTGGAAGGCCTGGTAACAACCCACAGTTGTAGTAAGCAGGCCTGCACCCTGGCTTGTGCCTGTCTCAGGGCCCCAGCTCCTACACCTTCCACAGGGCCATGTGCTGGGCTTCTGCATTGGCCTTGGAAAACATCAGCTGTTTTCTCACCTGGGAAAAGCAAAACATGCTGGGTGTTGGCCCAAGTCTGGCTTCTGCCACTGTAATTAGCACAGATGCAGAATGGCATAAAATGTGTATCTTAGAGAACTTAGTCTAGTGTGGCACCCAGATATGAGTGGGGCTACCACAATCAGGGCAAAAATATCCTTGTACAGCAAATGAGCAAAGCAGCCAGAATCATCTAAAATCTAAGCACAGAAACTGTAGTTTTCTAAGTTTCACACCATCAGCTGTGATTACACATCGAGTCCTTGTCATGCACAAGAAGCAACAGTATATGGGTGGGATGCCTGCCCGGAAGAACTCTTTGGCATTGGCATACATGTTTGTTTCATGACTCTAAGTTTAAATAACTTTCAGTGATAAAAATGAGGGGATAAAACATTTAGGTGGAACCACAGTAAAATATGACAAATCATGTATAAAAGGCAAAAGTGGTCGTTGGAATACAAGAGGGGAAAGAGTAATTAAAAGTTTTCTTTTGGGGATTAGTAACTTCTGGTTTAATTGTGAGCTAACAGTAACATGACTAACCTCTATTCTAGAAGGGAAAATTAGGGGATTAAGTGAGATAAACATGCCCAGGAAAAACAAATTTGGCTGTTAGACCTCTATCCTAGGGGAGGCACAGCTGCTGACTAAGCCAGTGTAGAACAGAAGTGGAGTTGTGCTGGGACTGGAGTTCGCTGGAGGAGCTCTGCAAGTGGAGGAGCTTTGGGCTGGACTCTAGGTACTCCAAGTGGTGTGGGAAGAAGCTGTGGTGCCAGATGTTTTCTTTCGCTAAGGAAAAGACAAGCATTGCTTCCAGATGCTATTTCTCACGTCTAATAAAGCTCTGGCTAGTGATGATCACACTGTGCATTTTCCAACCTGTGTAACAAGCCAGAAAGGAGGCTCATGCTCTTTTTGCAGCTTCCTTCCTTCCTTCCTTCCTTCCTTCCTTCCTTCCTTCCTTCCTTCCTTCCTTCCTTCCTTCCTTCCTTCCTTCCTTCCTTCCTTCCTTCCTTCCTGCCTGCCTGCCTGCCTGCCTTGACTTCCTGCCTTCCTTCCTTGACTTCCTGCCTTCCTTGACTTCCTGCCTTCCTTGACTCCGTTGCCTTCTTTCCTTTCTTTCCAATTTCTAATGGAAAATTAAACACTATAAACATCATGTAGTAATTCAGTGACAGAAATTTGCAGGGAAGAAATTTTAGCACTGCACTGGAGTTAGTGAGTTTTCTTCCTGGATTTTGGATGACAAAATTATAGAGCAAGAACATGAAATCAAATTAAAAAAAAATGGCTTTTGTTTGTTTGTTTGTTTCAGTAGTTAGCTGTAATATGTGATGAGGCAGAAATGATAAAAGACTTGTTTAAAACAGTAACTGTATTTCCATGAAAAGTGCTTCCATGTTTTCTGTATTGGACTTTCTTCCATGCTGTTCTTCTAGGGAGGAAGGCCAGCCTATGAGACGAATTAACCTGAGCAGCTGAGTTCAGGTCCTGGCCCAAGAACCCTAGCTACTTGAAATGTTCATATCTTCAAAGAGAGGGTTTTGACTGCAAGCTTACATTTCAAATGGAGCTAAGATTGTGTGAAAATCTTCCCGTTGGAAACCAGGGCTGGGCAAGTGGTTTGCTTTCTCACAGAAGAAACTGTGGAAATTAGTGCTGAAAGATACTTTTGACATAGGAAATCAGTCAGATCATAGGTAGGTAAGCTGGAGCTAGATGAACAGATTGAATTGTATAATCCCTTAACATCAGTGACCAATAGAGTTCTTTAGAAGCCAACTAAGGACTCTGCTGTGAACAGTTTAAAACTTGAGGGCAGGTGGCAGAAGAGGTGGAGAGCTACTTGGATGAAGCTTTTCCAAAGGAGTCCTCTTTGCTGTAAGCTGAGTTACCCACTGTGACATCTGGCAGCCTAGTCATGGCAGTAGGCAGCTCCAGCTGTGCTGAGTACCTGCACATGTAAGCGACTGCCCAGGGGCACAGGCCAGCTCTGTAGTAGACACAAAGTAGCTGTCATATATCTGGGGAAAGTCTGCCTAGCTTTGCACAGAGCAGCTGATTTAGACCTGCCCAGTAACAGCAGCATATTCTAATCATTTTGCATACATGAAACTTTGTATAGAAGGTTCGTTGTAGACTCTACTCATACAAATTCTATTGAAAATAAATGCAGTCTGTAGCAGAAGACTCTTGGGTTGCCTTCTGTCTTAGAAACCCTTAACTGATGTCCTAATTTTGGATGAGGATATGCACAGGACTCTGATCTGTCCCTGCCTTTCTATCCTCTTCTGGTCAGGACTCCCCCAGTCCTTCCCAGTCCCAGTGCTGCACTGTACTCTCTGTTTTGCTGGAAGAAATGGGGCAGATTTCCCTACACACAGCTACAATGCTAGTTTGCACCTGTAGAACCACAACAAATAGTTGTGTGCATAGTTTATGTCACTGCTGTATCCAGGAGGCTTAATCACGAACCTGGGTGAGGGAGGGTAACCCCCCAGGCAGCTACCATGCAGACACAGGACTGGGCTCTGCCTTACATGGTTTATTGCTGGGAGATGAGATGAGAAACAATAAATGGATATTTACTCTAATCTGATATCATCCTGTACTTAATCTGTTGTTATCTGGTACAGCGTACAGGAAGCTGAATGTTGTCTAAAGCCTGTGAAATCTCCAAGAATTGGACAACTACTTAAACTACATTTTTGTTTGTTTACACTTCTACTGCCTACATATAACATACAAGTAAAGTTTATCAAAGTTGTTTTTATAGTAGTTAATCTATTGAGAATTGCTCATCAGACATTACTATTGAAAAGCAACAGACAGTATAGAGTATGAGTCAAAATTAATATTCAGCCCTTAAAAACTTGCCTTTTATTTTGTGATAATCTGTATGAGTGCCCTTAAATTTTAAGATAAGCAAATGACAAGTTTCAAAGACAGGGACAGAAACAAAGTTCTCTTTAAAATTCATGATTCATCCATATTCAGGAGCCTACTTTATAACAATATGATAACACAACCTTCACTGAATGGAGATACACTCTAAGCAAAGAAGAAAAGCAAGTAGCTCAAATGACTGCGTGGTCATGGTCAAATAGAAGAGACAAAGCCACGGCAACAAATTCACTGTATTCCTTATAAAACAACAACAAAACAACAACAAACCTCCAGATTTTTAAGAAAAGAAATGTGCTCAGAAAGAAAAGCACTCATTTGTCTCGATTATTTCTTTGTAATCCAGCATCTCTTTTGTTAGAGGATTGTTTGAAGTTGGGAAAAAAAAAAATTTGGTGCCATCAAGTGGAAATACTCTGCATTGCTGAGAAGAGCTGCTGAAACGGCAGCGCAGGGATCTCACTAGATGCAGGAGCAATATATCAAGTTGTACTGGAAATAGTTTTTTTCCTAATTGCTTCTGTAATAATTTGCTGTCCTTAAGTTGGCAAGAAATCTCGCCTGTTGACATATTTTAGGAAGTAACATCCTTCCCTGTCACAGAAGGGAAAAATCTTGTGGGTTTTTGGCAAATTACACAGATGTCTGTCATTGTGTAAAGATTATTCCTTTCTGACTCCCCTCCCTACAATTCACATTCCTTTCCAGTTCTAAGTTTCTCATAGCAAATGCTTCTAGACAGGGTCACCTCACTCTTGCACGTCTCCCTACAGCAGCTGAAGCAGAACATCTGGGTTTCACCTTTGTCCTGGGAGATCCTTACGTTTGGACAGAGCTCGGTGGAGTATGGTGCACCTTGGAGACGGCGACTCTCCCTGCTGACACAGCAGCTCACTTGCTGGCTGCCTATCCAATCCCCCAGCTTTGTGTGAGGGAGGAATTGCATGGGATAAACCTCATCCTGCCAGAAAGGACAGTTGCCTTAGAGACAGTCTCTCATGATTTTAAGTCCTGTGCCCCTTAAAATACACATCTGCTACTGTCTTGAGGTTTGTTTTTCAATATAAACATGCCTTGGTCAACCTAAACTTTTCAGGACTTTGAGTTATTTTTACTGAGTTTTACCATGATTATCCCAAGTTTCAAAAACGGATATTTATCACTTTATAAAATTACATTAAAAGCAGTTATGTAGAAGATGAATTGGATTTATTTTGAAATACTGGTAATAGCTCAAAATAAAAGAAGCATTTTCATTATTGCTGAACTGAAATTCCTCAGTTTGAATGGAAATTTCCAGATGTTTGAATTCCCTTGTTAAGTGCAATATTGAAAACAATCACCGCTTCAAACACTTCTAATTAATTCTAATCTCCGGCAAAGTTCTCTCCTGAAGCTTTATGACATGCAGTCAGATTTAGACCAAAATACTGTATATTATCCTGCTCTGGGAAATAACCAGGAAGCTATGAAAAACTCTAGTGAATAGATGCTGTGTTTTTATCCCCTTAGGAGCACAGTGAAAGCCTCAAACTTGCAAATAAAATACCACTGATGCTTTTGTCAGTGTAAGGTATGATATCTGTTGGGTTGCTTTTTGTTTATTTGTTTGTTTTTTTTTTTTATTTCTTGGAGATCTTCAAGGATGCTGTAAATTTATAAACTATTCTGCATGAAGCCTAGAAACTAAGTGACAACTCTGCATCATGATGCTCTGTATGCATTCCTGGCACACTCCTGTGCCTCCTGCCACAGCCTGCACTGTCTCCCCGTGGCAGTGGGAAGAGGGATGCTTGGGATTGTTTGTCTTGGTCCTGCTCTGGGACATTAGGCAAAGGTCATTCTCAGGGGGTGGGGTCATGTGTACACACTTTCATGGTTGTAGAAGCTCGCTGCATTGCAAAGTGGTGAAAAGGATATAACTGTAACTGAGAACTGGACCCCCTGGATCTCAAGGCAACAGAATGACTGCAATTGAAATAGTAATTTGCTTATGCTTTTTCAAGTCTTGTAGCCAGAGGAGAGACTGAGTGTAATACAAAGATGCATATTTTAGGAAAAGGTGCAGATGAGAGATGGCCAAATGCTTCAAGGTTCTCACATGAGATATATTTAACTATGTATTTATCATGTATCTTTGCTTCCAGTGCCCTGCCTCTTGAATCTCTAAGGATTTTGCTGTGAGGAAAGTGAGTAGCAGTTTTTTTGTGCATATGGAAACTAACATGTAAACTGTCAGACCTCGCATCAGAAAAACAGTGTGCTCTTGCTAAAAGGAACAATTTGTTATTTAGTTATTTGGAAATGTGATTTGATTTCTAATATTTGAGAGAGAGAAAATGTTTCTATAATTAATTTGAGTACAGGTATTTTCTTACTTTGTTACTTTGATTAGCAACAAATTGAATTGCATCATCTGCCTTGATTTTGATAGCTTATTAAAATCTCTTTTAGTAGACAAAGAATTCTCTTTTAAGTCAGTTAATACGCACTGCTGATCCCTTCTTGATGTTCCTGACAGCTGGACCCCTCCTTGTATTTTGCTGGATAGTGTGAGAGCCGTTAGCAATTGGAACTCTGCATCAATGTTAAAGCAATGCCTTGGTTCAAAGACTTTATTATTGCTTACATGATATTTAAGTTGTGACCTAAAGACAGCATTATTTAATTAACTATAATATTCTGCTTCTCAATGATAAAATTATAAACATATTAATTTTCAGATTAAAAATGTACTCTGGATCAGACTATTTATATCATTGTTTAGAATTGCTATTTCTATTTTATGTGTTCTTTCTGTCCAGTAATTGAAATCAAGGCAATGGTTTAGTGGTAGACTTTTGTTGCTATGGAACTATTCATTATCTTATGATATGGGATGCGCAGAGCAGAGACAAAATGATTGGATTTTATAAACATGATATGAAGCTTTTAATCCTTACACTCTTACTGAACAATTTATGTGGAACACTGATTTCCAATACACTTTTTATACTCCAGTGTGTGTGTTCTGGATGTATTTTAATGCTTTCATGAAGATGAAGACATAGGGCATGAGTGCATATACATATGTATGTGCATATATGGATTTAAAATGTGTTCACGTATATGTGGTGGCTGTATGATTTCTCACATTGTGCTTTTAGATATACCAGAGTTTAATTCTAAATACTGCCTATTACATAGAAAGATAATGTGCCTTGCTTATATGATGTTTAATGGGTTATGTATGGGGTACGAAAGTACTTTTAAAAGTGTAGCAAGAAAGAATCATTTTATGTGCCAGGAGCCTAGGTGAATTCTTGGGTAGATGGAATTGGCTAGAAGGATAAGAAACCAGATTCTAAAACTGACATAACAAAATACAGAAAAAGGGAAAATCTTTATGGCATCAGATTTTGTAGTCTAGATCCTGGTTGTGGTCCTTATATTCCCTCAGTGGAGAGCTGCTTATGATCTGTGCTGTACTCTTCTAGATGGTGGAGTGAAAGGAATCTCCATAGCTACATGGATGGGAAAGCAGAGCAGGCACTGTCCCATTTACAAGATGATTCAATCTTCTAGCCCAGTGTACCATGATTTAGAGCCAATTATCATACAAGAACACTACATGTTTTGGAGAAGAACAAGGGAAAAAGAGATTTCAGTGCAAATTTGCATAACAAGTTTGGAGGTGGAAAGTTCATGCTGTGTAGAAAGAAGAAGAGATTAGTATGACTTCTTTATTTGTTTATGTCAGTGCCTACCTCAGCTTGAAAATATCTCTGGGAAATAAAAACAGGCTTTAGGGCAGTGCAAGGAGGAAGCAGTAGAATTATGGGGATAAGATCTCTCTGGGGAAAACACTGAGAGCCTTTAGGGGATAATGGAGGAGCTATTCATCAGAAGGATGGGCCCATTCCTGGAGAAGGTGTGTGATCTGAAATGGAACTTGCATTCCAGCTGCTGTATCGTGGAGACGCCAGCTTGGTTGTTAGAGTTAGGGTACTGATTAGGCCGCGGTTGGACTTAGTGATCTTCAAGGTCTTTTTCAACCTGGGTAATTCTATGATTCTATGATTCTAATAAACTTAGTCTTTGTTATTTACAATTTTTGCTCTTATAACTTATTTTCAGTATTGTGAGGGATTGATGTTTACAAGGAAAGGGGAGAAATCTGTGAAACAAAACCAATTTTGTTAGCAAAAATATTTTTTCTAACTGTTAACGTCATGAAAGTTGAAATTATTTATATTTGAATCAAATTTTGTTGCACATTTAATCTCTTACTGCTTCTAGAAAATGAGTGGGTGCAATAGAATGCTGTTAGTGTGGAGATTTGTCCTCTATAATTTTAACACGAAGGTGATTCCAGTAAATGCATTATAATCCTAATCTGCCCATGACAAGGGGACTAAAACTCCCTGCAGTTCCTTTACTCCTTTGGTTCTTTTCATAAACAGGAGGGAGAGGTATGAATGAGGATGATATTTTCACCATTTTTAGGTCTATCTTTTCCTTTTTAGTAGGTCAGTTCTGCTGGACTATATGGACCCTAGAGAAAAGAAAGACAGCAAAGAAGAAATTCCCAAGACAAATATGTCACTCCTTAAAGAAGCACTAATAATAGAACTATATGTTGTGAAACTGCAATTATCATGCTTACAAAGCAGGTCTGTTTTCTCACTCCTCCTTCACAACGCTAGAGCTGAAGATCAGAATGACATAAACTTGATATTTACCTCTTCTGCAGTGAGGGTCTGGTAGCAGATGCTGGAGATGACATTTTGACCACAAGAAGAGAATTGTCATCAGAGGCTGAGCCTCCCTGCTGGAGATGCGAGCATCTGCCTGCACAGAAGTTAGTAAAACCTGAGAAAACATTGTTTAATTAGATATGAGTCTTTGTAACCAAGCTATGCTTCCTACTGACCTTTGCAGGAATAAACCACATGTTACATTTAGAGAATCAGTTTTCACTTTAATCAACCATAGACGACCATAAACAAATGTTGCTGGTAGGCCAAAATGCGATTCTCACATTACAGCAAAGCTGCACTTCCAAAAGTGAGGGGAGGTGTGAAAGGAGTGCCCTCTTCCCTTTAGGACCTGAAGGTGTGCTTAATTACATGCAATGGATAATATCTTTTTTGAATTTAAAGTGCTTTTGGTCTTGAAGAAGAATTTTGATCAAAATAAAGGAAAATCTGGTGATAAGTGGATCCTGAACTGCACTTTCAGATAACATACAGCCTATATACAGTGAACCTCATTGTTTATATATGATACAAACTTACATATGGGTGGGCTCATGATAAAACATAGTGGGAACCATTTATTATACATGGACACACTGTATTAAGTGATTTGCACATTTAAATTATATAGCTGAGGTCACTATCAGCTTCACTAAGCACAGGCTGACAACCACAATAGTATTATTTACATGTATAAACAGGAAAACATTTACACCCTGGTATTTTTCTTTCAGGACTCAGGAAAAAAAGGAAGCACATATAGCTCATGATTTGCCTCTTTGTCCTTAATTTCCTTTTTAGTTTTTTCTTTCAGTGTACCATACAACTAAGGAATACAAAAAAAGCTCATTAGATCACGTCCTGACTTTTACCCTTAGCTTCTTGTGATGTGAGAATTTCCTTTCCTATCTAACCATAGTCAGGTTGCACCTGAGCCACTGAACATAACCCAAAACTTGATTTTATTGAAGAGTAATTTCTGCATTTCAGTTTGCACACAAACTGTGTCAAATTAGATCCTCCTTCAAACAAATGTTTCAACTAATCTTTTCCACGAATTGTCTTGTTGTGACATCCAGAAATCAGAGGATATTTGAGAGCAGGCTGCCCCTTGAGTGTACTGTTCCCGTGATCACATGCAGGAACGTGTTGGAGAGTTAAATTAGGGATAGCTCGTTGTTATTTCTGTGTACAGTTTTAGTTCCACCCTGTGCTTCAGGACCTGCTCCAACAGGTACTTAATGGTGACTCTGAACCCTGGGACAATGAGGCAACAGTCTAAGATGAATTCTCATCTTCTTCATCAGCAGTAGTGGCTTATGCAGATATCTCCTTTGCCTCCCACCTCTGTCGCTGCGCACACCCTCAAGTTGTTTAGGGTGCTCCCTGCTGCAAATATGAAAAGTAACCTCATTAAGAAACTAGATTCTTTTATTTCTTTTCTATCTTTTTTTCCCTAGCCAGTTCAGTTCTGTTTCACCACATAACCAGAATTGGCTGTTCCAGCCTCGACCCTGTCAGTATGTTACATACTTCTCACCATTTTCACAGCTTTGCTGAAAGCCTGTTTGAATCACATCTGATTTAAAAGATCCATAAAGAATTAAAGTTTGGATTAAAAAGAAAAAAAAGAAAAAAGAAGTCAACAAGTTCTGAATTGCTGTTTCAGTGTTGATCTGAATGTGAATCAGGAGCCAAAACATAATTTTTGTGTCAGTTCTCCCAGTTTTGAGAAGGGAACAGTACACATTCTCATGCTGCCAAGCTGATAAAGGCAGTGTTACAAAACAGAAAGTGCTAAGTAAGTAGAGAAGGCTATTGTTTTTCGTTGCAGCTTTTTTTCCTGTAGGTCAGCACTTTCCGACAGAGGCCAACTGCTCCTGGAGGAGATAAGACTGGGACAGCCATTATTTGCTGCAGGAGCTTCAGAAGCAAGGTTGTGCTTTTAACGCAGCTACGGCATAATGGCCTTAATGGCCTCTTTATGCACTAACCCCTGATAATTTCAAAAGAAGGCTCAGGTTTTGCTTTTATTCACACTGTGGATCTATACTTAGTGGAGGATTGCTATTGACTTGAAAGTCCTGTTCATGTGAGCGTTGGTAAGTCTAATTAACAGACTCGATGAAAATTCTTATGGAAGCATATTTCTGACAGAATTGTTTTAGCTGAGTGGCTGCAGCTTCTTGCAGCAAACCTAATACCTGTCTGCTAGCATCCAGTTCACTAATCTGACATTGCAGGCTCTAAGTTTATTTGCCCATCATTCTAAAAAGATTTATGTGAGGGCTTCGGAATCAAGAGAGTGACTTAAAAGGGCTCCTCAGTTTGAAGCAGCAGTCTGAGTACACGCTGCACATGCAAAAGTATTAACTTTTATGGTGAATATGGACACGTGACACTACTGTGAATTCTAGTGGCTACAGACGAGACCAGTTATGACCTCAGGAGTTACTAAAAGTAGAAGGTCTTTCTTCAGGGGTGCTGTAAGCCTTGAGAGATGGCAATTTCCCCTCTGAGGCAATAGGAATTTAAATATATTCTCTATGTGATTGTAAAGAACACAACACCCTGCGCTGTTCAGTGATGTCTAGTACTCTGCTGTGAGGTCAGTATTCACAGTGGCAGTCAACAGCCACTGCAGGTAGTGGCTTTTGAAGAAAAGGTCATGTTTTTCAATAGCCTCATTCTGACTGAAAGCCTGAAAGCTTCTTGGAACTTCTATATCTCTGCAGTATAACATCAGAATTAAATGGGAAACAGAGTTTGACATATAGATACACAGTCTGCAAAAATCTCATCAGGATGCCAATTCCCCTGTTCATTTGAGACCCAGGCAGAAATCCTAGCCCAGCAGAAGTTGGTTTGAGTTTTTCATTGACTTCAATGGATTCAAGATTTATCCATGACTCTCTAAGAATAAAATCTCTGAAGTCCACCTCTCTCTAGGTGCTCTGGGAGTTTATTGTTACCATAATGGAAGTCAGCACTCCCCCCACAGTGCTGAGGAAAAAGGGTTCCAGCTGGGTAAGAGTCAGACCTGATAATTAGGGATTGTCAGACAGATGGAATCGTGGTCAAAATGAAACAGGAGGTATTTATTACAGAAAGCAGCCTCTGTTACACACTGACTTGTTTCATAAAGCCTGAATTCCAGATCTGTTTCATTCTTTTTAAGCAATTCTGCCTTCCCTGTCTGGATACAGCGGTGGGATTCATCTCACCTGTCATTACAGCATCATAGTGTCAGTCCATGCTCATCACCTGGGTTGCATTTTCCTTTGTGGAGCACATTAGGCACTTCTGGAGTACAGTTCACCTGGCCAGTTTTAGATAAAGGAAGAGGCTAAATGCCTTCTTTAAACACAGGTGGCAATAGAATATCCATTCAGAGTGATAGGAAATCTGTAGCAGAATTCATTTCTCCTGGAGGCATTTTGGCAGATCTCATTCAAGTCCATACTTGTGCTACAGTTCAAGTCACCCAGATGACCAGAGTTGTTCCAGCCTGGAACTTTGTTTCCTTAGAACATAGATCTGAAAAGGATCAGAAAACCGAAGTGTAGAAAACCCAACAATTTCATAGGATAAAAAGAATGCCTTGACCCCAAATGAAGAGGCTTATGTAGATTTTTAGCATTTTTAGCTAAAAAAAAAAAAAAAAAAAAAAAAAAAAAATGGTTTTAGCCACTTAAAACAAATCTTTTTTGCTTCTATATGTTGTTCCTGCTGACCTCACTGGGGCTTCAGAGTTGCTAATATCCAAGCCACATCCTCAAATTAGCAATCAACCTACCTTTCTTATCTACAGGAGCTAATCCACTGTGTACCTCGAGATCATTTAATGACTCCATAAAGGACAGTGGAGACTTGTAATACAAGTTTTATTACCATTACTCTCAGTAGTGACTCAGATATCTAAGTAGCTACTTTCACAAGTGCAAAATCCTGAAAGGGGCCCAGGCTATAACCTTCAATTTTCTATTGCTTACACTACAGGTGGGTTCTTTAAAGTCAATATTTTGAATACACGGAGCACTTCAGAACAGCTGTTGGCTCCCCAGACGAGTTCTCTAAGCATGTGGCTGTTGGCCAGGCAAAAGTATGGGGATCATGGGGACAACCTGTGTGTCATTTCCTTTGGAAAGTCAGACCCAACCAAGCAAGGGGCTGTGTATTCCCAGAGTTCCCAACTGACAGCTCTTAGCTCCCTTACAGACTTATTAGGTTCTGGTGTAGTTTGGCTAAGCAGCCAGGATGATTCCTGCTTGGTTTTTGTGCTTTCTTCATGCAATTCCATGCAGCATGATGTTGAGCTCTCATCTCAGGACTGGGAAACTCCAGTGCAAGACAAAGCACGTTGTGGGTTTAATCTTTCTATGATTTGAGATTCCTATCTGTGAAACTTAGAAGAGAACTGAGAAATAATTAGACACTCAACCCATAAAAACTACTGTAGAAAGCCTCTAACATTTTACTCAAAGACAGACTCTCCAAAAAATCTTAGAAAGTAGTAATAAAACCTCTTCAAATAGAAAAATGCTCATTGTGACTCAGTGTTTCTTGGCCTCAAAGGGAACGTGTGATTCTTTGTTTCTCTTACTGACTCACAAACCTATTCCAAATCCATTTGCATCCTCGATATCCCTATGAAACTGAGGAACATGTTTTAATAGTGTCATGTGTAGGAGCTGGTTTTGGAGCCTTAGCTTCTCCCCCAAGCTGATCTTTGTAGATGAGAGGGATGGCTTCCTCCTCTGACCCCCAAAAACATGAGGTGGTTTGCACTCCACGGCACACTCACAAACTGTATCTTGTAGACCTCTTTTCTGATCTTGGAAGTCACTTACTGCTGGTTTTCTTATAGTGTTTTCAGTTTCCATTTGGTTGGTATACATGAGCAGTTACTGCCCTTATTGTGGTAGGAGGTTCCCCCAGTACACTGCCTTTACAGCCCTTCTAGCCAGTGCTCCTCTTCCATTTCTTCACACTGAGGGACCCAGCCCCTGCCCACTGTGATGGGTGTTGTCCCACAGAGCACAGGAGACACAGGAGCTTCTGCTGGCCTCATAGCTCAGAGAGATGGACTAAAGCAAGGTCCAGGACTTAGCAGGAAGAAGTCATGTTGCTCTCCAGCAACAAAAAGGGAAGAAGATCCTGCATGAAGCCGAGGGACATGGCAGAAAGTTCTGTACCTTGAGGTCAGGGACTGGGTGGAGTAAGAGAATGACTTTGTGCTCAAACACTATAACCCACTGATTCCGTTCATTCTGGTGCAGCCTTCAGCTCTCAAAATCTCTGCAGATCCACTGCAGGTCCCATTCCCTCACGTTCACCACCCAGCCTGGGAAAGCCCAGCTCCTCCCCTTCTGTCCTTATCTCCTTTCATCCTCTTCTGCTACACGTTGACTTTTGATTTAGCTGTGAAACGTTGTGAGAGAAGGAGGCAGTCGCTGATTTTCCCCTCGGGACGTAGGGGGTCTTTCACATCTCATTCGGCTCTCGGCAGCGGCCTCAAACCTGAGAGCTCAGACTTAGGGCAGCAGCTGCCCCAGTGCCTGCAGAGCCGCCCAAGCGAGGTCCGCAGGCCTCACGTCCCTCAGCGGAAGGCTCCTCCTGCCCGTCCTGGCTCTGCTTTTGCTTTCGCTCCCGACCCGCAGCCGCGACCTTCACCTCCCGGCCGAGGTCCCGCCGCCCCCAGGCCTCGCTCCCCGCCGCAGACCCTAAACCGCCCGGCGCTCTGCTCGCCACACGAGCAAGCAGAATTCGCCGTGGCACAGCGGAGGAGCGACGCGACCCATCGCAGCGTCCGGCCGCCTCAACTCCCGCAGACCGAGCCTGGCCGGACCGGGCCGCGCCGCCCAGGAACCGGGGGGCGTAGGGGAGGCGTTGCCGGCGGGCGCCGTGACGCGATGCCGCGGGCTCAGCCGGTTGGCGGCCGGAGGAGGGTGTAGCCGTAGGGCGGCCGGCGGTTGGCTGCCGTACGGGCGTCGGCAGGAGGGAGCCGAGCTGAGCCGGGCCTCCCGCGGCTCCGAGGTAGGTCCCCGCGTTGTGAGCGCGGCCGCTGCCCGTCCGTCGGCTCGCGGGGTTCCTCGGCACGGCGGCAGGTGCGCGGCACGTTGTGTCGGCGGCCTCGGGGCTGCGGGAGGAAGCGGCCGGGGCAGCGTCATCCCCCCGGCTGGGAATGTGGGCCGTCATCGCTGCTGCGTGTCGCTTTTTGTTTCTTCCTCCGATTTTCTGCTCGTTTTTTGTCTTTCTTTTATTTTCGGCCTCGCTCTGTCTCTCCTTGCGGCTTTAATCTCGGTGCTGCTTCCATCTGGGTGCAGCACCGTGCTACTGGTGCCGGGCTGACCCTCGTTATCGCCCCGCAGCGGTGTGTGCTCCCTGCTCGGACGGCAGCGGTGTGAGCGGCAGGCCTGGAGCTGGCGGCTCTCGGCAGCTCCTGCTTCCTGCCCCGCTTCCCTTTGCTTGTGCTCGGCCGGCATGGAGCTGGATGGGACCTTCAGAGGATCAGGGATAGAGGTTGTACAGGATTGGGACAGGAGGACAGAAGGGATTTTCCAAGTGAGTGGGATAGCAGAGCTTTGTGTATTCATTTCAGTCAGTTAAAACTGCTCTGGAAGTGAAATTCACATCTTTAGAGCCAATATCTAGATCCCTGTCTTTCAGTCACACAAACACCTGAATCCTCTGTCTGCCTGGTGCCGGCATGCAGAACACTTGCCATTAACATCAGAGCTAAACAGCAGCATATGGGAATGCAAAAGAGAGGAAATAAAGGGTAATAATCTGCCATGGGTCTCTCATAATGAAGTTTTTCCGCCTTGCATACACTTTTGGTTAGGAAGAAAGCCTGCCACTGTCGTCCGTGTTGCCACTGCTGAACAGATGGTTACTGCCCCTTCCTTATCTTCGTTGCTTCCAGCTTGTGCCAGAATTAGTTGAGTAAACATAGTGAACATTGCTTATACATACTGGACTTTCTCTTCTAACCCCCTGGTCGCCTGCTGCGCTCTGCTTTCTTTCCATGTTGCTTACCATTGTTGGTGCAAGCTTTGACAAGCAGCTGATGTTTGCACATTTATGCTGGCAGATGTAATGGTGTTTTTAAGTGTCCAGCATTTTTTATGAGGAGAAGTTGTAATCAAGGAGTTGTTATGTTGAACACGCTAAAATCCTTCCTTTGCAGTAGTACAGCTTGTTTCTATAAAGCCACCTCACCAACTGAAGATGCAACAAAGTACTTTTAGGCTTGGTGTCATCTAGGAATGCAAGATTAAATTCCTGTCATACAGAAGTAGTGTGTAACTAGAGTATGAGCTACCTGATTTGTGTTTTACAGCAGATGTTAAAGGAGACCAGAACTTTTGCACTGTTTGAAAGATCTGTCTAGATGTACTGTTTTACTGCTTTGTCTCTGCATCACCATCAGGCCTCACCATGTTGCGAGCCTTTAGCCACACAGGCAATAGGTGTGCATTGCGCCCTGCTGGGTGCCGGCACCACCACAAGCCAGTGCTGGCTATCAGGAGGGAAGATGTCAGTGCATGGGAACGCAGAGCTCCGCTGGCACCCAGGCATGTCAAGGAGCTGACACAGATGGGTTACAAAGTGCTGGTGCAGCCATCAAACCGGAGAGCCATCCATGAAAAGGTGAGGTCCCGTTCTGAGTCAGATAAGCAGAATCATGGCTCAGTTATTAAGCATAGTACAGGAGAACTAACATTCAAAGGTTGTACACATGGAAATGTTTTACCCATTGTGTTGTTATACTGAAGTTGTCCTAGTGTAGAGAAAAAGCACAACAAAGAAGTGCTCAGTGCTCCTGGGGAGAGTTTTCTTTCCTTTGACTCTGTGAGCTTCAGGACTGAAAATATTTTGGCCTAATGTATCTGAGCCAACAGATGAAAATTGAAACATAAGTAGGGAATTAGTGATCTCTAACTCATATCACCTTTTAATTAAGGCACAGTTCTGGCTTTCATCAAAGCATGATCACATTAGAAACACGAGTAAGCTGGAATTTCAATAGATTTTTGAGATAAGAGAGAGCAAAAATAGATTTTCCATATGGAAAAGACATTCTTTCAGCATGGGCTTAGCTTAGTATGTTATAAAATCATCAGGCTTTTTTGTCAGATCTCTCTAAACTTACTTTCAGGTATTTCAAAACATTGCAAAGGGCTGTTTGCTACTGCAATACTGTCAGATAATTGAACACAGTAAAGTACTTTCTTTATATTCTGTAGATTTAAGATGAATTATTTTGTTAATATGTATTTTTTGGCCTCATGTAATAGGATATTAACATGGAAATTCAATTTGATGCTTCTTTTGATAATGAGGTTTATGATTGTACCATGGGCAGTAACTTGCTTCTACTTTGTAGAATTTTCTGTTTGTGCTCTGAAGTTGCTTTTGTGCCATGATCTAAATATATGTTTAAAAAAATGAACAACCAGAAAAAAAATAAATTGATTTTTGTTTTGTGTAGGACTACATCAAAGCAGGCGGTATTATTCAGGAAGATATTTCTGAGGCTTCTCTGATAGTGGGTGTGAAGAGACCTCCAGAGGGCAAGTTAATCCCTAAGAAGAACTATGCCTTCTTCTCACACACCATTAAAGCCCAAGAGGCAAACATGCCCCTTTTGGATGAGATTCTGAAACAGGTAAATGCTGTCATAACAAGGGTTGGTGGCTGTTAGCAATGAGCTCAAACTGAACTTGATCCTGAAGTCTGGTTGAAGGCTAGCTGCCTCATATGGTTGATTTCAGTGTGTATATTTGTAGATAGCTCATGGGGGGACCATTCTTGGAGCCAAGTATTTCTCACTCAGGATCTACAACTTCAACTGCTAAATGTGTTTTTGTGCATATGGCAGACAAGTTGTGACCATAGTGTACTTGAGAAATGTTCATGCTATGTGAGCAGAAAGATCTGTGGGTGTAATAGATCCTTACTGAGGAAGCCAGCCAATTTGGGCAAAGAGCAGCTTCTTGGCTGCGGATGTGATCTGCAGCAGCTAAAGTGGCCCATTGGGGAGCTCTGTGCCAAGAGTGAGAATGAAATGCAGAGATTCTTTATGTGAATTCAATTTAGTTTTTACATTTTATTCTTAAATCTTGTTCTGCCTTTCTTGTATATTCCCATCAACATATATCAGGGAAGGTGTCAGAGGTGTTTGAAAAGGTAATTTCTAGGAATGCAATGTGCCACTGACTCTGCATTCAATGAAAATTTTAATACTCGATTTGCTGTGTGTTTTCAGGAAGTTCGACTGTTTGACTATGAAAAAATGGTTGATCATAAAGGAATGCGAGTTGTGGCCTTTGGAAAGTGGGCTGGTGTAGCAGGTATAGTGCACAAAAACAATTGTGCAACAATTGAAATGATAAATTCCTGTAATATTTCTGGTTCTGTACATTTCCTGAAAGTTGGAGCTTTGGAATGCATTGTAACTGCTATGCTGCTTTTAAGACCTTTTTTTTTCCTTTCTGTTTCGTCTTGCCTCCTTTTGATGAGACTACAAGTCAAATAGTCCCGTGGATTCCTGGCAAATCTACTGCTTATATTCAAGTCCCATTCATCTGTTCAACTAACCTGAGGCAGACAACATATCGAGGTCAACTGCACAGACTTTTGAAAGATATTGCAGCTGACAGTTCCATGGCTTTGAACAGCTTCTGTTTATCACTCTGTTACCCATCTACACTGATTTTTGTGAGGTGTGGTTCACATTCCTTTCTGCTGAACTGCAATTGTGTTTCTTCAGGAAACCCTGTTACCTCTTTTTGGAATCTAGTGATCTGTACACATCCAACAGAAGGATATCCAAGTATTAAGCCGTGATGGAATGCATCGTCTAGGCCAAGGTCATGGCCTGATATTGAATTTCTTCTTCCCTGGTGTTATGTACATTTTCTTTATAAGGAAACTATTAAATCACAGGCAAAAATATTTGGGATGATTTTAGACTTCAGTCATTCTCTGCAGTTTCTAACTGTGTGTATTCGTAATTAACACAATAGGAATGATCAACATTTTGCATGGATTGGGATTACGCTTTTTAGCCCTGGGACATCACACTCCCTTCATGGTAAGAGTACATATGTTTTTTTCTTTGGAAAAATAACATTCAAGCATCATCGGTATTTGAATAAGGAGTGATGTTTCTGCGCCTTTGATTTCAGCACATTGGGATGGCACATAACTACAGGAATAGCAGTCAGGCTGTGCAGGCAGTACGAGACGCTGGATATGAAATTTCACTGGGACTGATGCCAAAGTCAGTTGGGCCCTTGACATTTGTGTTTACTGGCACTGGTAATGTGTCTAAGGTAACAATTCTGTCTCTCAGCTGAAGCATTACATTATGTCTTGGCATTTGAAGTGTCGGGTTCAATGTGTTAAGATGGGTTTGTTTTGTTTGCTTGGACTTCAGGTTTTAATGCATGGGCATTCAATCTTTTGGCTTGCCTCGGCCACACTGAGGGAGGAGGAATTGTCTTGGGCAACATATATGTAGGTCACTCCAAAAGAAATGCATCCTATGCATTTCCTTGGAAACTACAGCATATACAAATAAATAGAATAGCACTGTTTGATAGAGCAAGTTATCTGCTACAAAACACCATTTTTCAGCATAGTCACCACCATTAGCTGTGCCTTTTCATTGGTGATAAGCAGAAGCCTGCATGTCATGCCCATTAAAACCTGTATCAGTGTAGGTGACCCACTGTCACTGTCACCACTGCTGAAACTCACCACCCACCACCTCGGTGTGCTCACATCCTCTGGTTGGTCTCCATCAGTGTTCAGGAAGCATTGGTGAATGCCAGTGGGTACCAATTTTTTTCTTCATGGACGAATTCAATGACACACCTTTGCTCTGTATGCACTTCCATGCCAGATGTCATTTGTTAGGCTGTCCCTTTGCTGCCATCTGTCACATGGCAACAGCATGTAATGGGATGTTGGTGGGAAGGTTCAGCCTCTACTGCCATGCTACCAACATCCACCTTTGACATGGGCCAACATAATAAATAGAAGGCATTACTTCTGGAGCTGCCCTCTAAAATATAAAATAAATACATATGAATATATAATAATTAGTATTAATAGGTGTATCGTATGTAGATTTGTAAAATACATAATATAGTTAATGCATATAAATAACAAAACATTTTAATGTTTTTTATTAAAACATAAAAAAGGAGAGCAACAAGACCTCAAAAACAGTGAGATATGTGACCCTGTTTTTGTGAAAATACCATATCAGGCTGGTTGAATTGCAATGGTTTCCGTTCTCAGTGAGCTCCTGAGGTATCATTAGTGATTTCTGATGAAGTTTCATTTTTTCCTTTGCTTCATCCTTGAACACAGTTGTCCACAAACACACACACACACAAAACGATGATGTAAGAGGTGACTGTGAAGTGAGAGATATTTCTCACTGTTAAGATAGGGCTTAGGAAAGTCTGATAGAGAGACATGATCAGATTAGGTTAGGTTAAACCTCACTCCTCCTTTCTCCTTTTTTGCACCTGCATTACTTTTGTCTCCCATTCTTCCCTTTGGGCTCACAAAGTCAGTCCATTAAACTGTGAGGAGAGAAATAACTATTCTAATACTTGTTGACTTTTTATATATGTTTCAGTAACACTGACTTGGCTTACAAGTGCTGGATTTGTTATCTAGGATTTGGGGAAAAAGACTCACCCCTGATTTTGGAATCAGAGATCATAAAATAAGGCTCCAGATATAAAGGAAAATCACTGCCTGTGACAGATCTTTGTCATTTTTCTATCTCTTTTCTTAGACCCAATGAGCAGCATAACACAATCCCTATATTCTTTCCTCATCCTGAATTCCACTTTTTCTTTACAGGGTGCCCAAGAAATGTTCAATGCCCTGCCATGTGAGTTTGTGGAACCACATGAGTTAAAGGAAGTTTCCCGATCTGGAGGTAAGCTGCGGCAATAAATGTGATTAAAAACATTCAAACCTATTTTGTCCAAGTATATCAGCTAATTATTGCCATTATTTTTTTTTTTTTTGGTTTTTTTTGTTTTTTTTTTTTTTTTGCTTCAGACCTCAGAAAAGTCTATGGGACAGTGTTAAGTCGTCACCATCATCTTGTAAGGAAGCATGATGGAATGTATGATCCAGCAGACTACGATAAACATCCAGAACTTTACACTTCTCGCTTTAACACTGATGTGAGCATCCCTTCCAGCATTTATAAAAGATTTTTAACAGGAACTTGGTAGTGAATACTCCATTGTGTATTTGTTGATTTAATACTCCAGACCAGGGAGCTTCGACTTCTCCTGTTGCTTAAATGAGAACACCAGACTTCTGTAACTTTCTTTGCAGATTGCACCCTACACAACTTGTTTAATTAATGGCATATACTGGGAACAACATACTCCTCGCTTGTTAAGTCGACAGGATGCTCAGAATCTACTGGTGCCAGTTAAATCTGCTGCTAGTGCACCTGAGGGCTGTCCTGAGTTACCACACAAGTAAGATACCTCATTTCAATTGTAACTGTTTTTCAGTACCATGATCAAGCCATAACACTAAGCAGATTCATGACAGTATGGCAAATGATTTTGTTTCTCTTACACGCTGCAAAATGCCCCATTGATTCTGCTTTTGTTTTTTTTTTCTGTGATTTGCAGTCTTTTTTTTCACAGTTTGGAGTTTCTGAAAATATCACAGTGCAAATGACTGACAGGTGTTGTCTGTATTTCCTCAAAGGTTGTTCTGCTCTTGATCCTTGTGCAGAATGTGAGCAGAATGCAAAGACTGGCATCTGAGATTTGTACCTACTGCACCACTATTGCTAGAGATGTCTATGCATGAACAGAACTAGTTGGATGAGGGCCTTCTTCCTGTTCTCTCATTTGGCTTGTACAAGTTCAATAACTGTTCCTTACCTGCTCTGACTTCTGCAGCAAGTAACTGGAATGCTAAGAATCATAGAATCATAGAAAGGTTTGGGCTGGAAGGGATGTTTAAGATCATCTGATTTCAATCCCCTGCTATGGGCAGGGACACCTCCCTCTAGAACAGGTTGCTCAAAGACTGGCCTGGCTTCTCAACCCCAGCTTTAAGGATGGAATGTAAATGCAGGCTTATACTCCTTTCATTGTGGGTAGGAGCTCACTCTCTCTAGCCCAGCCAATACTGTAATAACCTAGAGATGTGTGTTGTAAGCATATGGCTATGTATACTGGTAAGGGAGTAGGCTTTTGTCTGTTTGTTAGGCTCATGAATGCACCACCAGTGCCAGATGTCTGCTGAGAGGAGGTAGCCATCCCATTCCATTTCCTCTCATGATGATGAAGTTATTGTAGCACAGGATTGTACAGTGGCAAACGTGAGGGGACTAGTAGGTGGATGATGAGCAGGAGGTGTTTGCAGCATGTCACAGAGAAAAAGACAGATGAGTGAATTTTTCTGGTTTTTGAAAGTTATGGTTAATATTTGGATCCTATTGATACAAATGGAAATTTTATGATGGATTCAAGTTTCGTTTGTTTCTTGGAGGTCACTGTTTGAATAATTAATTTAAAATTGATATAACATTGATAATTCTTCTTATTTTTATCTGTTTGTAATTCAGATGCTATTTTTTTGTTTGATCTTTAGACTTTTGGCAATATGTGACATTTCAGCAGACACTGGAGGATCTATAGAATTTATGACGGAGTGTACAACAATTGACAGTCCATTTTGTATGTATGATGCTGATCAGCATATTATTCATGACAGGTGAGATAGCCTTTAGTTCAGATTGCATTCATTTGTACTTTGTACAGTGAAACAATGTATTGAAAATCATGCACTGAAAATAATTCTGAAAGATGGGATATTACAAGTATGAAAGAGAAGTTCTTTAGAAGAGCTGTATTCTCTCTTTCAGTGTTGAAGGCTCTGGTATTCTGATGTGTTCCATTGATAATCTGCCAGCACAGCTTCCTATAGAAGCAACAGAATACTTTGGTGACATGCTTTTCCCATATATTGAAGAGATGGTAAGATCTTATGTATGCAACATGAAGGTAAAAGCTTGGACTTTAGCCTGCTGGTTTGTTGCTTTTCTGGTCTCCTGTATACATTTAAAAGAAATCTGCTGTAGAACACAACAGACTTCGTTTTAAAAACAAGCTTTCTAAATCTTGAGGCAATACTTTCAAAAATCATAATGTGAACAAGAAATTAAGAACACAGATATCTTAGGGATGTGCAGATAATACTTTGATCATTGTTTATGGATGCTGCTGCAGTAGGTTTTGAAATCTGAGGGGTTTTTTTTAGGTAATCAACAATCACAGTAATACCACCATTTGAATTTTCTGGAAAGTCAAAAGACACTGATCAGGGCTGGGATAATTTTAGATTTAGAAGATACTGACATGGTTGCATGCATTTAAATGCTGCTTAAAACTTTGATATTTTACTCTGAAAAAAAATACTATGGGAAATAAAACAATCTGATTTGCAAAAACTTATCTTCACAGTTATTATCAGAAGGCTCAGAACCTCTTGAAAAGCAGAATTACTCACCTGTTGTTCGAGATGTAAGTTTTGCAGTTTGACTGACTGCTTGCCTTCCTCATCTTTAAAACACAGATACAAAAGTTCCTCAAACTTTGTTTCATTTATTTCTAGGCAGTGATTGCATCTAATGGCTCACTGACAGCTAAGTATGAATATATCCAGAAACTGAGGGAGAGCAGGTATTGTATTGCTTCTTAAAGTTTGGTTCAGAATTGTAAATAAGCTTGTCTGCATTCTGTTTCCCCTTTGACATTTTACTTTCTTGTGTTTTTTTCTGGACAGCTGCTATATCGCACTCATTGTCTTCTAGCTTGTTGATTTCCTTCTTCCTTGATGCACCCTGTCTAAATCATTAAAATCACAGAATCATAGACTGGCATGGGTTGGGCCGGGAGAAGGGACCTTAAAGATCTTCTAGTTCCAACCTCCCTGCTATGGGCAGGCCTGCCACTCACCAGGTCAGGCTGCTCAGGGTCCCATTCAACCTGGCCTTGAACACCTCCAGGGGTGGGGCATCCACAACTTGTCTGGATAAGCAGTGCTAGTGCCTCACCACCCTCTGGGTAAAGAATTTCTTCCTGACATCTGACCTGAATTTCCCTGTTTTGGTTTAAAACTATTGCCCTTGTCCTGCCACTATCAGATCTTGTAAAAAGTTTGTCTCCCTCCTGCTAATAAGCTCCCCTCAAGTACTGAAAGGCAATAGAGAGGTATTCCTGGAGCCTTTTCCAAACTGAATAAGTCCAACTCCCTCAACATTTCTTCATAGGAGAGGTGCTCCAATCCTTTGATCTTCTCTGTGATCTCCTCTGGACCCACTCCAATAGCTCTACATCCCTCTGGTACTGAGTGGGTAATCCAGATGGGGCCCCATAAAGGCAGAGCAGAGGGGGCAATCACATCCCTCTTTCTGCCTGCTACCCCTCTCTTGATGCAGCTTTGGATGCATCTGATCATTAGTAACTTACACTGAATTGTCATTTTTCTCTTCTTGATGTGATCAAGACTATTATTTTTTACCAGAGGCAGAAAATAACCATATTCCAGTATTCTTTTCTTCCTTAACATTTTAAAATGGGTTTGACATACAGTTCCTTGAAAGGAATGGCTGAAAAAGCTATCTACTATAGCTTGAATTTGTTTTCCTCAAGTATAGCTCAAGTGTCATGATGCTTAGCTTTGTTTCATGGGTGGATGTGTCCAGGAGCCTCTGTGAAAATGCAGTCTCATTATATTCCTGTAGCTACAGCTTTAGCTACTGCTTCATCCTGATCCTGTTTCAACAGTTACCTGCCAGTGGTTGCATGAAATAAGTAGCATTGAGTAGATTAGCTAACAGAAACGTAAATAGATTGGATATCTCTTTCATTCCCCCTCCTCCCTGTCATTAACAAATACATAGAGTTTGCCTGTAAAGAAGGTAAATTTGACAATAAGTGACTATTTCTGCCTTCACGTTCATGGTCAATGCCAGCTGTGCTGTGCACCATATGAGAGTTGAAAGTTATCTGACTGGGAGCACTGCATGCACCAGCACATACTAAAAGGACAGTGTGTTGACTCATGCCTGCCAAATGTACCAGATTTCCTTTTGAACTCTGGGAAGTCTGGTTATGAAATTGTGCATGATGAATTATATATAGGTGTTTTTTTTCACCCCAAGTAACATTCTGTTTGCCTGCCAAAGACTGTGGTTTATTACATTTATTTTTATCCTGTGCTGTATACTAGACCACCTCAAGAAACTGTCTCTAACAAATTTTCTTATTCCTTATGCAGCACAGGGATCTGTTTTTTTGGCTTTCCCCATAGTCATTTGCATGGTCTTGTGTGAATTATCCTGAGAATCTGGAGACTTCCCAAGGGTTTTTTCTGGGTAGATTTTTGATATTTCCGTAGACCTGTGTGTTGCATGCGATGTTCAGTTGTTCATTGGTGTTGCTCACTTAGTTATCAGGAAATCCAAACCTGCTAACACTACCCTCCCTTTATTTTGCAAACTTGGGAAATAATGCAAATGAAAGTGGGGAGTTCACTGCTTCAAGTGTGATGTGTAGCTAAAGATAGACTCTTCTCTAGTGCCTTTAGGAACCGTGTGTCTTCTGTTATTACTCTAACAAAGTATTACGTTATGTCTAGTATCTGAGGGCTCTATTTAGACTGATTGCTTATACCTTTGAATGTCCATGACCATGTCAAACAAGTGATAGCCAGGCTGTATTAGCTGAACTGTTCTGGGTGCCATCAGAATGCGGAAAAAGTTTGATTTACTGAACGTTTCTCCATCTTATCACTTTCACTTGCTTCATACTTGCTACCAATTCATCATCCACAACTGCAATGGCATGTCCCATTAACAGTGTGGGCTTATTAAGTATTACTTTTAATTGTTTAGAGATCAACATAGAGCTGGCAATAATCTGAGATGTTCTTTTCTGGAATTCTGTTTCCACTCCTGGTGGGTCATTTGACAGCTTGTGTTTATGCCTATCCCAGAACAGTTGATGCAACTGATATCTGGACACTGGAAAAAGTTTTAAATAAGTGTGATAAGAAATTTGATGCAAAATTCAGATTTCTTTAATTACGGAAGTCTCCCCTTTGTCAGCACTGTTTTATAAGCTCTGCGTGTCATTCCTACTTTCAGTTAGTAAACAGTGGAGGGGAGTTCTTAGTCTTTTGCCTGAAACAGCATAGTTGTGGAAGAGGTTCTTCTATTAGAACTGGAAGTAGGAAGAGGAGAGTCCATGGGTTAGACATATGAAAGGATATGTAGGGCTTGGAACACCTTCTGTGAATAGGTGAAATAATAATTTAAATAAAATAAAAAATCTGTGAAACTTGTTAGAAGGTCAAAACGTGAAGTAACCTCTAGTAATAATTTATATAGATTAAACAGATGATACATTGGTGTATCCTGTTCAAATTTAATGGTTGAGAGGAAAGTAGAGGAAGAGAAAATGGAACAGCAGGAGTTTTGGAGGTTAATTCAGCCTTCACAAATGCTCACAGGTGGCTGGAGTGTGTTTCAGACAGGTGGATTTGGTATTGATTTAACTCTGTCCACTCAGAATAGTCATTTAGTACTATTGTTTGAGGCCTTGTGCCCCTCGATATCCCATTGTGCTTCATGCCATGGTTTAGGCCATGCAATACCACTGTTTTTGTCATACTCTTTTGGCATTGCTCTGAGAGGCTGCAACAGCATCCTTCATTATTCTGTTTTTGAACTGAAAAATCACAACCAAAATTGAGTTATGGATACCATGCAGAACTCTCACAAAGTCTGAGCCAACCATTATTTAGAGGAAATGAGGTTGGTCCTCTTCTGAGGACAGTAGCTCAAAGCAGAGTTGGTCAGCTAGAGGGCAAGGTTTTCTCTGTGGCATAATCCACAGTGCAGTGTATGCCTCTGTAAACTCCTGGTAGATAAAGGGGAAATTGAGGATCTTCTGTATATATATATATGTATATACATATATATATATATGTATATTCTGTATATACTTCTGAAGTTGTTGTAAAATAATCAGGGTAAAGACTGGAATCCCCTTCCGACAGCCCTGCATGACATAGACAAGAAAAAATTGTTGAGCACCCAGTAGCAACTAGAGAAGCAGTGGAGACATTGATGGATTTGATTTTGGTTATAACAGAAGAATGAAATGAGAAGTTTGACTGTAGAAGAATGGTAGCTGTACTAGGTGGTGCTTGACCAGTCTTGGGTTAGCTGGCCATGAAAGTGACTTGGTCTGAATAGAGCTCTTGGTTTGTAGACTTACTAAAACATGCTTATTCTGTTCGTCCTAACAGTATACAATTTCTTTCTTCTGTGTGGTTTTTAATTCTGCCTTTCATACCTCCTAGGGAGCATGCCCAGTCACTGAGCATGGGTAATAAGAAGAGGGTATTAGTACTTGGCTCTGGCTATGTTTCTGGCCCTGTACTTGAATATCTCACTAGAGATACTGATGTTGACATCACCATTGGTAAGTAAGACTTCTCTTGTTTTCCACTTAAAAATTGTCTTCTATGTGTTATATGGATTTATTCCAACTAACTGGTTTGGCTGTCTCTCTCATAAATAATAAATGAATCTGAGAATTTATAAAACCTTTACTATTATGCACTACAGAAAAGGATTTTGTAACTTTCTGAGCATTTTGAATTCATATAATTTATCTGAAAATGATACACCCACGTGAAAAGTTTACTGTTTGCATATGTAACCTATAGAGAAATTAGAAATAAATGTTTTTCCTTCCAAGCTGCTTTAGGCTTTTGATTGACATTGTAGCTAGCCATGCTAGCTACATTTGTTACCCTTTGCAGCAGTAACCATAATACTTTGAACCCCTGGATAAAGACCTACCAGGGTCTCGTTTAGACTAGAACAATAGTCTTACCATGTGCGGTGTGAGAAAAAATAAAGAAACAGCTCTGCAGCCCAGGCAAACATAACAACGGCCCAGCCAAAAGTACAGGTGGCCCATTCAGCCAGACCAGTTCTGGTTTGGAGATGTCCTACCTACTTCATCATTAACAAAGAAGGATGATGGCTTCTAGTTTTATGTGAATAATTTGTATTGAACTGCTGTTAAGTAAAAGGTATCAGCTTAAATTTTAGTTACTTTTAAGTATATCCACAGTCATGCTAATTGGTTATAAGACCACTCTATTTCTGAGAGTGTTTTTAGGTTCTTGAGTTGTATTCGCTGTGGCTTGACACTGGCAGCTGATAAAAAAGAATTTACTGCTATACAGGTTCTTTATGCATATTTTCTCTTCAACTCTTAGTGAAAAGAAAGCATCCATGCAGCAGCTTCTCTTTGGAGAGAAAGTGGCATATATAAAACACAGTTATACATGGGAATGCTTTGGACTTGTTTTCATCTTTGGGTAACTTAGTGTTTTATTTTCAAAACAGTTTCTGTGATGAAGGAACAACTTGAACAGCTGACGAAAAAATACAGCAGTGTTACTTCAGTTCATATGGATATTATAAAGGAGGAGGAAAAGCTGTCCTCTTTGGTGAAGAAACACGACCTTGTGATCAGGTTAGAATTCTGGGTAAAATAGGATGGGCTTAACCTGAAGTCGTGCTGCTCCTTTCTCCTACTTCACTGACTTAAGTCAGCATGGTAACTGTGTAAAGGACCCGTTGTGTGAATGCCCTCAGCATTAGACCTTTTAATAGAATGTAAGTGGCAATAATAAATGTATGTAAGTTATGTTTATTATTATTTCAACACATAGGAACTGAGATAGTATTCCAGTATGTAAATAGCTACAATTGGCCACTGCCTTCTTGAGTAGTGCATCAGGTAGTTGTTATGAATCTTATTCAGCTTGCCTGTTTAGAAGGTCTTGAAAAGAGGTCTTTTTGTTTGTTTGTTGTTTATGAGGAGAAATATGACAGAAAAACTGTCTGAAGAATTAATACCATATTATTTTGAATGCTATTCTGAGTCATACAACAGCATTTCTCTAATAGGGTAGCATTTTACTTGCATAGGTGTGGAACTACTGGCAGGGCTGACTTCTCCATTTACTTGAACTTCTTGTAGGCATAGAAAAAGCATTGGTGAAAGTCTTTCTGTTGTCACTGGGTTGGATTTTATGTTGCGTAATTCTCTTTCAATTTCTAGTTTGCTGCCTTATTCAGTACATCCTTTGGTTGCTAAGGAATGTATCAAGAACAAAGTGAACTTGGTAACAGCCAGCTATTTAACACCAGCCATGAAAGAGCTCCAGGAGAGGTAGGTATGGGCATCTCTCTGGCGTAGCTTCTGACGTAATCTGAAAAGTTTGCAGTGAGTTATATCTGCAGCCCTGGTCTGATCAGGCTACTGCTCTGAACACTGGAATACGTAGTTCTGCGTGTCCCATTTTATTCCATGTCATTGTGCCTTGCCATTCTTCCCTCAAGCCTGTTTTGAAGGAGGAGTTGGACTGTCCTGTTCCACCAGTGATAGCAAGCTTGATTGCTATCATTCCTCTTCACCTTACAAAAATCATTCTTGCCTTACTGTATTAAATTGACGACAGTTCTGACTATTCTAATGTTTCTTTTGTTCTGCTATATAAGGGAAAGTTGTTTTTGGCATAGAGCTTCTCTGAGTCACAGTACTAGAACTCAAGAGTCAATTCAAGTGGGATGGGAATCCATTGTGCAGTGTTTCTGTAAATGATAAAACAGAAAGCTAGATGTGTAGAGAACCAGTGCTGTAGAGATGAGAGAGGCTTGTGCACCTCTCATTCTCATCTTGCTTTGATACCAAGAGGTCACGTTACTCTTGCCTAAAAATACCAACACATTCCTCTCACTCCCCAACAAGCAAACAAAAAACCTGAACCACAAAAACACCCCCTTCCACTGTATTGAAACACAGTGTATTTGTTTGTTTGTTTTTTATTATTATTGTTTTTAAATAAATCAGTTTGTGGTGGTAACTGAGCTGCTCTTGAAATAGGCAACAGCTTTGTTTTTTTCTTGCTTTTTTCAAAACTACCACCACAAAAACCAAACAAAAAACAAAAAAAAACCCCATGTGCTTAAAACTTAGGAAAGAAGACCATTCTCTCTCTCTGTGGGAGCTCTTAGTGTAGGGCTGTTGTGACTATCCCTGTTATGTCTTTTGCATTACTGCCTTCCCATGTTATAGTACTGTCCAGGAGAATATGGCACACCAAGTGGCTTTTGGGAATTTCTATTTCTACCATCCTCTAAATAATGCTTGTCCAATCTTTTGGCTTGCCTAGGTTGCATTAAGTGAAGAGGAAGTGTCTTGGGATGTGTGTAAAATCTAAAATGTAGTTAATGTCTATAAGCAACAAAACTTATTTTTTATTAAAACATAAAAAAAGGAGCAACAATAACATAAAACTATTGGGATACTGTGACCTTATTTTTGTGAAACTAACGATCATTCTGCTTCAGTGGAAGTGAACTCCTTTGTGAGTTCTCAAGATGTCTGTCAGAGATTTTTGATGAAATTTGGCACTGCACTGTGCCCTCCCCATGTCCTGGTTTCAGCCCGGACAGTGCCTATATTTGGTGACTATGAGCAATGAGTGCTTGGCTGGGTTGGGCTGCTCAGTGAGGCAGAGCCACCACTGTGATGGCACAGGGCAGGAGCTGCAGGGTGATCTGGGCAGGGTTGTATGCGACCCACAGGTTGCACATGCCTAATCTAGATGTAACATTAAAATAAAAGAAAACAAGGCTATCGTGATTCCTGAGATGGTTGTACCCTTTGGATTTTAATATCTTCTTGTGTTTTTTCCCCATGAATCTCAGACAGATGGCAGAGAAGAGTTTGGGGAAAGTTTTCTGGGTCTCCCTTGGACATATTTCCTGAGCAAAAGGCCTGCATAGTCAGTGTTCTGACATTTGTCAATTTCTGCTACTTCTAGTGTAGAGGCTGCTGGTATCACAGTTATCAGTGAAATGGGCTTGGATCCTGGTCTTGACCATATGTTGGCAATGGAATGCATTGACAAGGCAAAAGAAGTTGGTGCTACGGTAAGGTTGGCAGATTGTGCATGCTTCTGCCAGGGTTTTTGTTAGTAATGCTGTTCCTTTAACACCAGCCCACTTTGGGGCATGTCACCAGTGTGTAATGGACTCCTTAGTTTTTGCAGCTGCCTGGAATTTTGTGTCAACTTATCCAATTTGTGAGAGTCCATCACTTAAGATGCCTTTGCCCCAGGAGCTTTTGCTATTTAGTGGGCAGTGCAATGAGAAAGACTGATGCTGTTGCTTAGTGAAGTTTTCTGATTTCCCTTTTCACAGCAAATCTTGTAATTTGGCCTGGTTGGGGAATAACCTCAATAGAATTTAAGAACTTAAAGGGATTCTGCAGGGTTGCTCTGTGCTGTTTCTGTCTTGTGTCTGTCATCTGTTCCTTGTTTCTCACCTGTGAACAAATCTGACAGGTTGTATCCTACACCTCTTTCTGTGGTGGCCTGCCAGCTCCAGAGCACTCTGATAATCCTCTGAGATACAAGTTCAGCTGGAGCCCTCAAGGAGTCTTGCTGAATACCGTTCAGTCTGCTACGTATTTGAAAAATGGAGAGGTGAAGTAATCCTATTGTTTCCATTTAAAGACAAAGAAGATGACACCAGGCTCAGGAGGGAATTGGGATTTGTGCTGTGTTTATTGTTAAGCGACTGACAGATGCCTGAGTTGCATGTGTCAGTCCCATGTTCTGAGTATAATGGTGTTTGTTTGCTACCAGCTTTTAATTCCTAATACATAGAATGCCAAAGGCATGTATGCTAATGACTAAGGCACTGGCTTGAGGTTTGTGTTCTGAGTTCAGCTTCCAATCCGTCTGATTGCTTGGTGTCTGGCTCTTAGAAACAAAATAAAATGCGAATCCTATTTGCTTTTCCATCTAATTGCTTTTGCAAACCAAACAGCTTAATTCTATACTTGCACAGTGCCATTACATCTGTTTTATAGAAATGTCATCATTTGTGGAAAGCTGTTGCAAGCCATTATCACCCTTCTGCTTTCCATTCCTATTTGATCACTCCTGCTTGCTCAGTGTAGTTGCTGAGCATGGCTCTTCAAACATCAAGGAGACATCTTGTATAACTACCGTAAAATTTAGCTAATTATCTAAACTTCTCGGTTTTGCAGTCTTTTGAGATGTTTTGTTATGAAGTTACTGTAATGAGAAAAAATGAAAATTCAGGACTTGTTCATTGGATCTTTGTTAAAAAGCAGCGGCACATAATTATAAGTTTCAAATTAATGGGTATCTTAGAGAATGTGAAAATATTTCTTAATTTAAAACACACTGCATCCATGTGAATGGTTCATTAGAACTGCACTATATGAGCTTGCCAGTAAGTTGCACTTTTCTTCCTTGCCACTTAAATCTTGATCTGTGTCTGTTGTGTTCTGCGCAAGCATCTTGTTTAACAGACTGTAAGATCTTACCATTTTGATGAAGACTTGGTTGCTTTAGGCTTTCTTCTAGAAGGAAACCTTGTCCCTTTGCTTTGAAGCAACGAAAAGGGTTCATGCCCGTGAAAATTGCAGCACTAATGTAAGTGCAGTGGGAGCCTGCAACCTTAATACAAGTGCAGCAGGAATTACTAGAATGTGTTAGCAGGATGTGAGTTGTTCTTGTCCTTTGATTATTAACAGCTGACATAGTACATGCTCCTTCATCACAGTATATACTTAAATGGCTTCTGCAGCTGCTTTGTTTAGTTTGAGCCTTTGTTTGTGCCAGAAACGCTAAGCATAATGTTCTTAGTTGGAGCACACTTCATTTTTTCTGTTGTGAATCAAATTGCTACAGCAAAGTAATACTGGTGTTCTTTTATAACACTCAGGTTATCAATATTCCAGCGGGAGGAGCGTTGCTTGATTCTGTTACTGCAATGGATTTTTATCCAGGATTAAATTTGGAAGGTTTTCCTAACAGAGACAGTACAAAATATGCTGAGCCATATGGAATTCAGACAGCTCATACTTTGTTAAGGGGCACTTTAAGATACAAAGTAAGTTTTGATCATTTTATCGTTGTTATTGTTTTTCTGAGGAGATGAATACTATCATCACAATAAAACTGTATTTAAAAGGCAGCCCATTTTATCTCTGTAGTTGCTATTTATGAATTCTTTATCTCAGCTGAGAAATAATTGAACAAATAGCTTTACTTTGCTTATTTAACAGATGTTTGTTGCTGCAAACCAGAAGAATAACTTTACCAATGCAGTTTGCTTGCATAGTCTTCATCAGTATTTCTTTTTTTTTTTTCTGTGGCTTTGTAGTTAGTGTTGGATTGACAGAAGATTAAAACAAAAAATATCAGTTTTGTGATGCATTTTGTTAGTATGTATTTTTAAGAATTTATTAACCTCTGAAAGTTGATATGGAGTGGAACATATGGTTACTCCTATGAATAGTATGTAAGACAGAATCATAGAATCATACAATGGCCTAGGTTGAAAAGGTCCGCAATGATCATCCAGTTTCAACCCCCTGCTATGTGCAGGGTTGCCAACCACCAGACCAGGCTGCCCGAAGCCACATCCATCCTGGCCTTGAATGCCTCCAGGGATGGGGCATCCACAACCTCCTTGTGCAACCTGTTCCAGTGCATCACTGCCCTCTGTGTGAAAAACTTCCTCCTAATCTCTAACCTAAACCTCCCCTGTTGCAGTTTAAGACCATTTCCCCTTGTCCTATCACTATCCACCCTCATAAACAGCCATTCCCCCTCCTGTTCATATGCTCCCTTCAAATATTGGAAGGCCATAATGAAATCTCTCTGGAGCCTTCTCTTCTCCAAGCTAAAATCACAGTTTTGCATCAAAATGAATTGGTTCATTAAGTAACTAGAAATCTTGAATTAGAACTGCTTTAGTTTGTTAGTCACAATATTAGAACTAGAGCATAGGAAGTTCCGCACAAGTGTGCACAAGAACTTCTTTATGGTGAGGGTGACGAAGCACTGGAACAGGCTGCCCAGGGGGGTTGTGCAGTCTCCTTCTCTGGAGATGTTCAAGACCTGCCTGGACACCTACCTGTGCAACCTGGTGTAGGGAACCTGCTTTGGGGTTGGGCTCGATGATCTCTGGAGGTTCCTTCCAACCCCTATGGTTCTGTGATTCTGTGATTAGAGGGTTTTTTACTTTCTGATTATTTTATTGGTCAGTGTACACTAAAAGGAAATCTAAACCCCTAATGATGACTTGAAACAAGCTTTTATGGATATTTACCTTTTTGAGTTAAGGTTTTTGACAAGATTTAAGTAACTTTCTTTTGTGCATGGCATGAGAAAGATCATGCATATTTTCCCTGTGTTGCAATACACCAGGATCTTTTTTATTTCTGGGAAGGAGGAAAGCTATATTAGCAGAGGAGGACGGAAGGCCAGTTTGGAGGTAAAAGGGTTACAAATGGCAGTAGCTCTCTTTCTGTTAGTCTAGATATGGTCTCTTGTTCAGAAGCTAAAAATATGTGGAAGGCATCTATATCATCATGGAGTCTTAATATGACAGCATCTACTCTTCAATTTGGTGCCTGGTAAAATGTTCTTCTTTTGTATATGTGTTAGAACAAGAGCGGAAAAAAAAAACCAAAACAACAAAAACCCATGCTGGAGTGGCATGAAGAGTTTTTCTTGCAGCACAGCTGATAATGTTGTTACTGTGGTTAATATTCCTTTCCTGCTCACCAAAGGAGACCCATGGCTTCAGGTTGGGGTGATGTCAGAGGAACCCCACCTGTGCAGTATATCCATGCCAGTGTGTAACTCGCCATGTCTTGGCCCTTCTCATACACTGCTCAGTCATGCAGTGCAGCAGATGTGATCCATTCAGTGCAGAGGCTGCCACCTCCTCAGTGCCATTCATAGGCTGAGTTCAGGTGGCTAATGGAGTCGCTTTATAAAGAGGTGTCACAGAAGGATCCAGCTGCAAGGCCATCTGAGCTAATAACCTTGTGCTGCTGGAGGGAGCTCCTCATTATAATTAGCCTCTCTAGGGGTTCTTTATTTCCAGAAGCCTGGTTTTTGATCATGGTTTTAGTCACTTGCATGTAAGTGTTTTTAGGTATGCAGTAGCTGTGTGGCAGTTGTCCTTGTTGCCATTAACAGGAAACAAACAAAAATGAGCAGGAAATGGTTGGCTTATTTTGTCGTTCAACCTATTGTCCTTTGCAGTTCCTTTTAGATGTCATTCCATCCCTGTCTTGGTTGTCTCTCTAACGTTCCTGAAGAAAAGATACAGAGGGTTCTTACCTTAAGAACTAGTTTATTTGATATCAGTACAATTATACAAGTGTAAAACTGAGGTGACCCAAATTAAGATTTCATCTGTCTGTTCCATAGATTGTTTAGGGCCCAGCTGGCTGAACTGCCCTGCCTGTAATGATGTACTGAAATTTGGTCTGGTGCTGGCCAGTTTGGCCCTTCAGTCTCCTGAACCAACTACTTGCCACAAAAATACTGATGACAGAGTAATAATAAATCATTAAAGAGGGTGTAGAAAAAATAGAATGAGAGGTGGAGACCCACATATTCACCTACCACTGTAGCCCCATTGGAATCATGTTATTATGATTGTTTTCCTGTTGGAATAACAGCATGGCCATGGTTGTATCCACTACTACTTTAAAACTAAGAAGAAATATCAGTTTCAAGTGATTACTGGTTTTAACCACATTATTCTTTTATTTCAGGGATACTCTAAAACTATGGGAGGCTTTGTAAAGTTAGGGTTAATTAACCCAGATCCTTCTCCTTTGCTAAACTCAGCCACGCCACGTCTAACTTGGGTGAGTTTCTCTGATTACTGCCTTCTTTTCTCTGTTTGACTATCCATTCCCTTTTTTCTAGACTTGAGTGTCCTTTACAATGGCAATCTTGTATTGCATCCCGGTCTTCTTTGCTTTTTATTTCCAGACATCAGAAAAGTGTTCTTTGTCAAGAAATGCAGGTTACCAAGGGAGTCTGGAGGCTGTCTGAACTGGACTAGGCAAAGCCATAGCTGACATGAGTGCAGGCTTCAAGCAGGACATTGGGTTAGGTGACTGCCATGGCCTGTCCAGTGTTCCTATGAATTGTCCCTAATGTTATGCTAGTTAGTTGGGGAAAAAATCTGACACTTTGATGAAATGTCAAATGTACCAGCTAATAAACTTGTTTAAAGTGTGCCCTTCTGTTCTCTTTAAGGTTACTTGTGAGAGATGTTTTGTGGAAGAATGGTGGAGAGAGTTTTAAGTGCAGTTAGAGGATGAAACTGATTTTAGCTTTTTTTGATAGCATTGGCATTGGTCGCTTTCTTGTCCATCAAAGGTTATTTATGAGTGGAAAGTAGTTTTGCTTTTCATGTCAGTGAAAAATGCGGTAGCTATGATTTGGATTTGCTTTGTTGGTAGCAACAATAATGGGAGGACGGTTGGACTTAGATGATCTTGTAGGTCCTTTCCAACCTTGTGATTCTACAATTCTACAATCTCAGTGCCCCTAAAGCTTTAGAATGGTGGGCTTCTGAAATAACTTTATTTGACCAGGGATTATAGTTTGTTGAAAAGAATGTCAGCCAAGCTATTTCATACATGATGTGCTGCTGTTACACTTGACTGTCAACACATTGGTTGTCTCTGTGGGCAAAGTAGAGAATCTCAGTCACATTTAGAGTAAGGTGTGTATACAGACAGCTTTTTGCTTGCATATCTGTCATGTGAGACATTTTTCTCCAGTTTAGCAACCCCTTGAGACAGTAACTTGTTTATTCAGATAGACTAAATTCATATCTCTCTCCTGTTTCCTTCCTTGTGCTTATATCAGCATTAATCTGGAAAAAGACCCAAGGCTAATGCTGCGTTACGGTCTAAGGAGAACATAGTATTTTTCTGAAGATGTTATTATTTTCAGTAAATAACTCCTTCAATATTTTCAAAATCAAAGAATAATAATGGTGAAGAGGATGACTCATGGTTGTGTCTGACTATCATAGAGTGCTGCTCTTCTTTCCCGGACTCCAGAGAGCTTATAGGCTGCCATTTCTGCAGTGTGTCCATTCTGTAAATCAGTTTCCTAAAATGGGCTTGGAGTAGTTTTTATTTGTTGAGGTGGTTTTTTCCACTTTCATTTTTAGGATTAACATCCATAAGTTTTATGCGCAGAAACTGCTCTAACTTCCAGGCTGCCCAGCCTCAGTAAATAAGAACACAATATTATGAAATCTGTACAATCCAATAGCAACTCCTTAGTCTCACTGCAAGCCTTGTCTTAGTAATAGTATTACATCTTAGTACTTCTTCTTTTATCTGCCTTATATTTGTAGGTTGCTTGTAGATAACATGAGCTTGTCAACAGGCTGTACAATTCCTGCTTGTTTAGAGCTCCTTCTACTATCCATCTTGCTGTGAACGAAGCAAGCAATAACTAACATCTTGATAACACAAAATGTTCTTCAGATATGGAAAGAAAAATTCAGAAAGCTTTTTGGTAATACTCCCACGACTGTGATAGGCTTGTTTATCTCACTAGTCTGTGCCCTTCCTTTTGAAAGGGATGTTCTCCATTTCTAGTCCAGCTGAGAGAGATCCTTAAGTTCTGACATACTGACTGTCTTAAGGCTTCTTTCCTTTCACCTGAACATCCTCCAACCGTTCCTCATTTATGCATATTTCTATGTTCATTCAGTGTTGGAGGAGGGGATAAGACAATACAAAAGATAAGTAGCGTGAGGCAGCTGGATGGTGGGAGCAGAAAGTTTCTGGGAAAAAATTCCAATATTTGTTCTCATTTGCTGTGATTAAAAATCTCACTCTCGCTTCTCCTGATTGTGCAGCCTGTCTTCTCAGAAGTAGTGGATGTTAACTGAGCTTAGGCTCTACAAACCCTGACTGAAAAGCAGTGGGAACAGATGTCAGACCTTCAGGAGCTTTTTAATTTTCTTTTAATACAGAAAGAGCTCATGTGCAAACTGGTTGAAATTCAGTCTCCTGCTGAGTACTCTGTGCTTAAAGAAGCTGTATTTAACAAGCTGGGTAAAGACAAAAGTCAGCTGGAGGCTGTGGAATGGTAAGATGTTTCAGGAATTTTGATTATTTATATAAGTCGGCAATTTTACTAGTTCTGGTCTGTGTTGAGGCAGTTAAACTGATAAATGTTGAGCAACCTGGAATTCACAAAGCTGAGATGAAGTTGTTGATGTGCAGTTGTATCAGTCTATCCCTCTTCTACCAGGCTAGGATTACTGGGAGATGAACCAGTTCCAGCAGCAGATTCCATTGTGGGGGCTCTTGCAAAGCACATGGAGACGAAGCTGCCTTTTGGTATGTAAGAAGTCCTGCTGTCTTTTGTGGTTATCTCTGGGACAAATCAATATCTCTAATAGCCTTTATTTCATCAGTTTGTTTATGTTCGAGTTTTTTTAATGTCTCGCAATTTTCCCTGTTCCATCCACTATTGTTTTCTTTCCCTTTTACATTTTTCATCTCATCTGAATCTTCTATCCTTTATAGCCCCTATCTGAAGTATAAATTACTTCCCCAGTGTAAGTGATGCGTATACAGAATGCCTTGCTTGCCATGAGCCTCATCTTGTTAGAACTGGAATGCAAGTAATTAATGAACATTTTGTGTGCTTTTCTGTCAGGCACTGGGGAGAGAGATATGATTGTTATGAGAAATGAAATAGGTCTCAGGCATCCTTCTGGCCATTTGGAAGACAAATTTATTGATCTGGTTGTCTATGGTGACAACAATGGATATTCTGCCATGGCCAAAACAGTCGGATACCCAACGGCTATTGCTGCTAAGATGGTTCTAGATGGTAAGTAACAGGTCAGCCTCTGGTAATTGCATTTCAACCTCTGTATCTGCCTGCCTGTAGCAAACATGTGGTGTTCCTGGAATATATATCTGTATTATTGTTATTTTTAATTGATAAAACTTTTCTTGTCTCCTTACAGGAAAATTTAACCTGCGTGCTTGGATCATTTAATGACAGTTCTTAATTTACTTCTGAATTCCTAGAGATTTGTTCATTTAATCTCGAGTGTTTCATCAGTGTAGGGGGGACCTCTGGTATTATAAATTACAATCGTTGACCTTTGGAAACTGTGTCACAGTGAAACAGGTTAAGATATAGTTCTGCTGAACAAACAGTGACTTCCAGTGTTATTTTCCAGACTGATCAGATTTGAGGGTACAGCATAATACTGGAAACGTGTGTATATAAACAGACACACTGCCTGGCTATCATCATCTAAACATGAAATAGTGTTGGGGTGGGTTTTTTTTGTTATGTTTTTGTCTTTTCTTCTTGTTTTGTGTTTTCTTTCCTTCTCATTTGTTTCTAACTACTAGATCTCCATTCCTCTCTTGGCTGGCTGAAATGATTGAAACCTGATTTTCTTTTATTGTTTTTTAAGTTCAGATGCTTTTTATCTAGCCAGTTTCATAGCTCTGTGAATCAAATTGAAGCTATGTGTATCACACTGTAATTTAAGCGCAGTATTTGTATTCCTTATTTTTGGTACAGTACTGATGCTATGTGAGAATATAACACCACTCCCTAAAAACGAATATCTATGTGATTGCAAATTGATATTTGCTTACATATGTTGAACTTGACTAGCTGACAGGCTTGCATCTGAAAAGGGCAGGGGGAGGAAATACAATAGGAAAAGTTCACAAGTAGAGATAAACACAGATTGTTTACTATTTACAATCACAAGTAAAACATGCAGGATTTGGAGAAGATTAATTTGTTGCTGATGAAAATAGCTTTCGCTAGTGAGATGCAAAGTAAAACAAGGCCTTCCTCCTTTCTCCAACATATTTCCTCTCATGTCCCCATGCCTCAACTTCTTCCCCTGGCCCTAATCGCTGCCGGGGAATGGGGAGTTAGGGGCTACAGTCAGTCTGTTAGCATGTCCCTGTTTTGCTTCTTCCTCTTCAGAATTTCCCCTTGCCCCACTTTGGGTTCCCCTCAGGCTGTACAGGACTCTCTCAGCATGTGGAACACCTTCTCTTCTTTGACATGGTCATTCTCTTCCTTCTCCCTCCACTGTCTTCAGAGTTCCTTTCTCATACTTTGTTCCTCACTCTCTGCTGCTGTGCAACACTTGAAACCTTTCTTAAATCTGCTTTCCCAGAGGCACCACCATGTTGGCTGCTGGGCCGGCTATGCCCTGTGGTAGCCCCACAACACCCTGCTGGCACCTGGGCACAGATATACAGTAACTTTAACACTTAATGCAATTTTTATTTCTTTCTCCTTAATTTTAGGTGAAATAAATACCAAAGGCATGGTTATACCATTGACGAAGAAGATTTATGGACCAATACTGGAGCGTGTTAAAGCAGAAGGCATTACATACAATACTCATAACGTTATCAGGCAGTAACTGGAAGCAATGGATTGAATCTGGTTTTAGCACTGTTTGTTCCCCACAAATACAGCTTAAAGATTCTCGATTGGGACCAATTAAAGACAGGATCTGGTATTTCACACCCAAGTGGTGCCTTCTGTAGAATCGATCCCCGACTTTGTTGTAAAATCTGTAGATACTTGGATGCATGAGTTATGTTACTTTCTTTCCAAAACTTTTAGGCTCATGTTTCAGCACCGATCTTTACTTAAATGTTTTCTAAATAACTTGTATTTTTAAACTGACTTCATCTCCTAAATGGATTTATTATGGGGTTGTCATTGAGACAAAATGCAGCTGAAAGGAAAACCCACTACTGACTTTTGTGAAGGAAAAGTCTGTTTACTGTTAAATACTGAAGATGTTCAGCTGCTAACATTTGAAACCTAGATCTTAATATTTGTTACATCTTTCTCTTATGAATGTACACTTGAATTCATAGGTGGACGTAGTGTGTTTAAAACTACCTTCCCTCCCATACCCTTTCCTGGCTGCAGTATGTTGAATTAGTATTGCATGCTGCTTTCTGTTGTTAGGAGAGCACATGAGCACTTAGCTCTGCAGCTCAGAAGGGTATTTTTAAACATGCTACTGTTAATGTGCTCACCAGTTGCTCTAAATGACATGTTTACTCTTTTGAATTACACTATGTGCCTTGTCCAAGTTAAGAACTGTTACAAGGGGAACTGACTGTCTAATGTAAGCAGTTTTGAAATGCAGCGGACTTAGAGGTTTAAATCACTACTTTTTGAGTTAACTTTTGTCCTTTCTCTATCATGCTTTTGAAGTGTTGCTTTGGGTTCCTGTCCGTACTACTCAATTCACTGCCACTTCAGAGAGATGAGGGTTTGCAGCACACCAGCACACGATGCTCAGTGCTGTGCTGCTCAGCAATGCTGGTCCAGCTCTAGCAGCAGTGCAGCTGTGACAGCTCTGAGCTTTAGCCTGAGTTCAGCTTCTCTCAGGCAGAAGAGCAGCTGTTTCCTTCTAGTTCAGGACTGTTTCTGTAGGTTTAGCTCAGGGATTTCTGCACCACCTTGCAATGCAGGCATGGGTTAGACTTTCCACTAGTTTGGTGTGAAACCTGCCAGTTTCAGTAGAACTTGTGCGGCTATCTGGAACTCCTCTCTAAAGTTTAATACTGATTATGGAATCTGCCTCCTTTCAACTTTGCTCACAGATGCACCTTGCTGATAAACGCACAGCCTTTTATCTGCTGAGCAGCATAGTACTACTAACACAGTCCTGAAAGGTTGGAAGTCCAGAGGTTGCCCTGTCTGTATAGTATAGCTGAAGGTTTGATCTCCAAGTCTTTCTACTCAAGATTTGGATTTGCTTTTTGCATATGTAGTAAAGGAGCAATGGCAACAAAGAGGAGGCTGAAAGGAGCCAAAGGCAGAAGGAAGAATGAAGAATGAAGACTGAAGATAAGGACTTTTTATACTGAATCAGTGAATGACTTCTTGCTGTCAAATTTGGATTCTGTTACATTGCTATGCACCTTCTAAGTATTGTAGGAGATCCTGGCTCCATTATGCTGCTTCCCCTCCCACTGCTGCTACAGATTATCTGTTACGTGGCTTGCGTGTGCATCTGTGGTAATCATGGAGTCCGGAATGAATGTTCCGCTCTCTGTTGCCTCTTCTGTCCCACAGGTCAATTAAAGGCTTACAACTAAGGTTTAATTTTAAACTTCTATCTGGTGGTTTCTTCCAATTCAATACAGTATGACACCAGGATCTCAACTTCAGTATTCTGTTGCCTTCCTTTACCCTACAGTTACAAATCCACGGAGTTAAGGCTGTATGCATACATATACATTGCTTCTCTGCCTAGAAAATGCAATATGGAAAGAAAACTGGAACTTCTTATTTTTCTTTAAGTTTTAAATAACCCTGGACTGACAGTGTGTTTTTTTCAAGAAACACTATTTTGGAAAAATTATGTATTGGAATATCTTTGTTTTCCCATGCAGTGATGCTTTTTGCTTTCTAAGCGTAGACTTAAGTGTATCGCTCAGCTTTTGTACGAAGGGTTAGATTTCAGCCCTCTGCATATTACTGGAAGATGATCGTATGGTGTACGCAAAATAGGTTGAGAAATAAATCTGAAAATCCACGTTTCTTTGTCATGTCTTCTCTGCAGTCTAATGTGCTGTACATGAATGTCCTTTGTTTTTCACATAGATCTTTGCATTTAAAGATGTTAAGCTAGCAAGAAGTACTAGAGGGTATTCCAAGAGAAAAAAATCATGAAGATGGCTAAAGCATCCATATATAACACTACATGTATTACTGTATTTGGGCGTTTTTTGCTATAGTCTTGAGATGCACAGTATTTTTGTAGCTCTCCTTGTGCCCAAATGCTTAAATGGGAAGCGAGGTGTGTAAGATGTTCCTGTGCCCCGGCAAGAAATGAAAGCTTTGTTTCGCACTGCCTCTCTCAACTTGAGGGCTTTGCTTTCCTAAGAAGTAGTAGGATACAGAGTTGCTAACGCTTCAGAGGGATTGGAAAAAGAGTTCAGCAAGGGTAACGTGAGCGCTTCCCATGGAAAATTTCAGGCCATCTGAAATGTTGTGTGTTATTCAAGGGTGTCACAGTGACCAGGCAAAGCACTGTTTTAAAACACCAAGAGCTAGTTTAGTCAACTGATTTTCAAGGTCCTTACTGAGGTTTTTGACCAGTACGCTGTTGCTCTGATAACCGCAGTTCATATGACTTACACTCATTATTTGTTGTTGACTTTCATAAAGCTTTTCCAGAGGTGTTCAATCACAAGGGCACAGTCAGAAAAAGCTGCTGATGATAATCAATCAGTTTTGTTTTCTTTCTGTTTACCTCCTACTTATCTGCAGTTTCTTAGGTGGATGCTCACTAATCAGGTTTCTCTTGGCACGTAGGGCTGTTGTAACTTACTTTGTTAGGAAATTCTTGAAAGGACATTGTTTAAATACCCTACTTCTTGCAGGAAATTCATAACATCTTTTCCACACTTGACCCAGTTTGTAAAGGCAGGCTGCGTGTCTTCTGAGTCTGTATCTTGGATTACAAGAAAAAATTAATTAGAATATGGCCTTTGTCTGAGATGGGAACTGACACGCTTTTATTAAAATCTGTAATCCATCACAGTTGAAGATTACAGAAGATTTTTTTTTTTTATGATTCTTATTTTTTTCTAGATCAACCAATATGTGTGAGTAAAGAGATTATCCTAAGCACTTATGTTTTAAATAACTTGTCAGCATGCTAAGATGATGAGTGTGATTACAAACATCCCTGGAAGAAACCTTCAACAACAGCTGATTCCTTGGATTATCATTTTAAAATGTCTGCAAAACAGTTTAGGTCGAAAGGAACAGTTATATCAAGATGGGATTTGAGAAACAAGGATTCCTCTTATTGCTCTTGGTCCTTATAGGCTTGAAAACCGTAATACAATTTAGTGGCCAAAAACCTACCTTGTATCTGCAACCATAGGCAGTTGTGAATAGATGAACAGAGGACATCAAAAGAAAAAGCACAAAGTTACGTGAGGATCTAGGCCGGTTTTCTTAGAGAAGGCTGGAGAACCAGCAGATGTGCACTGCAGTTTCTTATGTTGTGTGCTAATATGGTGAAGAGCAGAAGTAGAAGGTAAGAAGATTATGGAATATGGTTTGGAAATGACCATAAGATCACAATTAACCTCCTTCCTACATGTGCCCCAGGAGATTAAGAAAGGAGTGTCTGAGTGCATGCACTGTTTTTGGGATGAAAGAGTGGAATTTTATAGCACAGCTGTCCTCATTAGCCTAGATGTGCAAGTTCAGGGTTCCAGGCAACCTGAGTACTTCAGAAGAAGTAGCAAGCAGCCCTCAGGCCAGCTGGGAAGTGAAGGTATTGCCTTGCTCAAAGTGCAGAGTGATGCACCTCTCTGCTACCAACTTCCTGCCTGAATGCTGTGAAGGGAAGTGAGCGTGGAATCCCACAGTGCTTTAGCAATGTGTGTTTTTCAGGACAGTGAGTGGGTTCTGTACCTTTGTAGCTCTTATACCTGCAAAATAATGCCAAAAAAGAGGGAAAAGAAAATTAAATCCTATTTCTCAAAGGGGTTTACCTTGGCTAAGGGATACACTGTAAGGCACAGCTGTCCCATACCACAGTGCAGACCGTTTTCTGTGTTGTGTGGTAGACTGCAAGGCACAGACTGGAATATTTATATTTATTTTTGCAATGCCATAGGTAAAAACAATTGAACAATGCCAAGTACTGGTGTTATTCTCATAAAAACTTCTCATTTCAAAACAAATGATTTCTATTCCTCACAAAAGGTTAAAATCACATGCAGCTATATGAAGGTTAATTGCTTAATATGCACAATTGTGTATCAGAAGACTTTGTTAAAATAAAAACATACTGGACTACATCATTTTAACAAGGCAATTACACAGAACTAGAAAACTGACTCTGTAGTAAAATATAAAAATCTACAATTATAAATATAAATTTGGTCCATGGAATCACTACAGAAGTAGCAGTATTTACAGTAAGTATCAGATTACTATGCTATATGTCTAATTGAAATCTTAAAATGCAGAATGTAATGGAGAACAGTATCTTATTTACATTCTACTATATTAAAAGTTATATTTCTAGCAAATGTAGATTGTTATAAATACAGCAAATAAATCAAATACTAAAACCATGACGTTTGTTTGTAATTGAGAATCCCTAACGCCTATAAATATGATAATTTTAAGTTAAAAGTAAAGCCAGATAAATCAAAAACTAATACTGAAAAAGACGTACCACAATTCAATTCTTAGAAACACTGTAAAAGTCAATCAAGTTAGTTCAGACAGAACAATGTATTACAAGAAATCGTTCAAGAAAAGGCACACATTGTTAATGATAAAAGTTCCTCAGTAAAGCCATGTGTCACAGAAATGACTTTGCTGGAACAAAGGTCGGGGACTGATTACATATAGTGTAACAAGACAGATTTCCCCCCACTGAGTATAAAACTGAAAAGAAAAATGGTAAACTCCAGATGTGACCGATGTGGTGCAAGTGTTTGTGGGTTCAATTTGCTTTGTTGCTTAAACTAAAGATTCTAAACTTTCAGCTGCGTTTCCATCTGGTAAAGCTGAGCCATTACTGTCCATAGATGCTGAAGGGTTTTCCTCTTGCCTTGTGCTGACAAGGCTGAGAATTGCTTTGTACAGAAACTGGTACTGTTCCTGGGGAAGAAAAAGAGGGTACATTCAGTGTGTTTCTGTAAATAATAGACTATAACACCCTGTAATGCTGTTATTCAAAAGTAATTAACAGCGCATGTGTCAGCTCATTAATGCAGTGTGCTCCATGCTTTGTTGCACTGCTTAGCTGCTTTACTTCATTTTCAGACTAATGGCTCGTCCTGCATACAATGTGGGCCACAACATTAAGGAGCACAGTGCAGGTGGGAGAAAAAAAAAACAATATATTTTTAGACTAATATTCTGTGTTAAGTATGATCATTGTAAAGACTGTTGCAAAGCTCCCACAGATTGAATGGAGGCAGGATTAGGGCTACTACTGAGCTGCTGGATTTCTTTTATTCCTTGATTGTGAAACTAGGCTAACTACCTCTGGTTTTGCCTGGAGTAGGACCGTATTTCTTGTTGTATTGAGCCCATTATTTACATGATACAGTGCAGATTTAAATACGATGGTGGCAGCTCTGCAGATTTTAAATAAGTCCACTTGATAACCACATAATATTTAACAGGGAATACCCTATTTCAGAATAAGCATCAGGTCCACTACATAACTCTGGAAGACATTTTTGATCTACCTATGCTAAAAATGAACACACCAATAGTGCAGTGATGTTGCCCTAAAATCAAAGCATGGTAACAATACTATGCATCCTAGAAAAACACTGCACATATTTTGCTTATTACTTACAATGTCTGTAAAGACTCCGGGCCTCATCAGGTTTATCATCTTTGCTACCTGGTAAACATCCACCGAGTTCTCATTTTCCAGCTGATGCATGAGTGTCGTCAGAGCACAGAAAGTGCCTGCTGTCACCCCTCCGTGCCTTTGTAAAGTAACAAACAAAACACAAAATCAGGCTTCCACAGCTAAAGGAAACAGCAGAGTTAGGTGATGAATTTCTGTGATGCTGACATTTTTTTCTGAAGTGGGACTGCACACAACTTCACAGCTTTGGGCTACGACTGCTGGAAAGTCTTCAGCACACAGACTCAGTGGCATCTTCCCACAGTCCTCTTCTAAGCAAATCCTGAAGGCCTCTGGGCCTGGTTACAACATTTCAGTATTTACGGCCATTGTTAAGCGTCTGGAGGAGAGCAAGTTGCCTCATCTCAATAGTCTTACTTCTCCCAATAACACAGAATGAAACCCTGACTGATTTTCTCCTCAGGTGCCCAACTCAGCAATTACCTGCACTATCAGAATGATAGAACAGAAATGAGAACATTCAGAGCGTGACAAAAAGCAAAACATTCCTCTTGTAGTAACAGCTGAAACAGAAACAAGAGCACAGTTGCTAAGGGTAAGCTTTGTGCCTTGTTTCAGTGGCTTTCACTCCAAATGTGAAGAAAGAATGGCTCTATACAAAAATAAGACCAACTGAAAGCTGCAGTGCTTACTCATCATGTACAATCATGGGTCCGTCACGGCTGGATGTCTCCTCTTTGATGATGCTGATCAGTTCAAAGGTTTTGCTAATAGGACTATCAGGATTTGGCCATTTTGGACACTGAAAATGCCTCACTTCGAGTACATAGTCATCCTACAAGAGTGAAAAAAAGCATAAATTAGTTTGGTAAAAGATTATTTCCTATTTTTGCCTTTATTCAAGCCTGGCTCCAGCCTCCACCTACTGAATCCCACCACTATGGAGGTCAGACTGCCCTATTCAGTGTCACCAAATTACCTACAGGGTTTGCTTCCTCCATCGGTTTTTCAAAGCTATGGAATTTTAGCATTCATTTACCAAAGAAAATGTCACAAAACCTTTTGGTATTACCTTTAACAAACCAAATTCCGAGAGTTACGATTTCATGGCAGTATTACCTGTGTAGCTTCTAAAATAAAGTCTTGGATTATGAGCTTTTCCTCATTAGACAGACACTTGTGCTCTTCAGCAATCATAGTAACTTTGAAAGTCTCACAGTTTATCGGCTCGTCTTTGTTGGGCCAGTACACAAATTCATCTTCAGCCTCGAGGAAAAGAATACAAGGAAACGATTAAATGATTGAATACTTCCTCATCTCAACTGTGATTTACTGACATACAGAAATCCAGATTTGGATTTTACACTCAGTATAATATTACTAATTTTAAAATTGTTTTTTACGAAATCCAAGATATTGTCTCATAACCTGCATATTTAAAGATGTTAAAATTGCTAAAATTCATATGTAAAACTGCAGCCATCAGCCATCAATCTTACCATATTCTGGCTATCAGGGAGCATGACTATTAGTTGGGCATTGTGGTCCCATATCATCCTCCAGAAATCCTTGATAGTGTGTAGTAAGGGATGCTGGGTAATAATGAATTCATTACTTTGATAATAACCCTGCAATACAAAACCATACGAGTCAGAATTGTTACCCAACTCGTAACATTTAAAGAACGTTTAAAAAAAGCAGAAGTCTAGACAATAAATTCCGGAGATGTACTTCCTTTGGTTTCCTACAGATATCAGAGGAAAAAAACCTTCATCACAGTATTTTCCATGTGGAAAGATTAAAATCAATTACACTGAAATGATTGATAGAACTGAAGGATCTGAATAAGAAAATACAAGAGAAGTCTGTAGATACTGGAACAGGCAACTCATAATGAAAATACACCAGCTCAGTCACATATGCTAATTGTTCTAATTAGTCAGGCTTGTAATGTTGCTGGCAACATGAAACAAATAAAAGAATACAAATAAAAGTACACTCTCAGGGAAGTAACTCTTCCAGGAAAGGAGTGAATAATGGAAAAAAGGAGCTTTCCAACTCAGTACTGTGTCCCTATATCATGGGTACTCGGTGGCCATAGAATGGAATGCTATTTTCAGCAGCACAGTTAACTGACTTACCATAATATAGGAAGCATTTATGTAGTCTGTGCCATCACCAGACAGTGATGAGATACCCACTCTAGATCTTTCCACTGTAAATAAAAACCAACAAGTCATGAATTAACATACATGTTGTATTGCCTCATCTATTACAGGGATTATCCCAAATGTCTCATAGAATGATAACAACTCTAAAACTCCATCAATCAGGATAAAGTGTTATCCAAACATCTATTTGATTATCATATGTGTAGTTCTTGGACAAACCATTTCCTCACTGGAAGTACTTTACAAAACATTCTTCCGTATCAATGCAGTTATCTTGAGATCTTTCTAAGGAAAAGTTAAAGGTTTGACACACACTAATCTACCCAGAAAAAGCAATCTGAACAAGCTTACCAGGAATGATGGATGAAGTTCGATTCTTTTCCCTGTTACACTGTTTGAGTGCGGTTGAGTAATCACACTGCTGTGTGTTAGACTGGCTCAGTAACTGAAACAATGAAGTTAAAAAAAAATCAGTTCACTCTGCAAAAGCCATTATTCCATCAGCTGCATTAAGTAGGGGGATGTACATATTAACTTTAGAATCTACTCATCTGGCTAAACTACTTAGCAAGTCACCAGAACCTTTTCTCTTCACTTTTTCTTTCAGTGGGCAAAAGGTGTCTTGAACAAAGGTGTTAACATGCTTATGGAAATGCCTCTTCAAATTGTCCCCACATCCAGACCCCCACTTCTTGTTGCCCTCCATTGTCATTTCTGTTATGCCTGCATATAACATTAAATAACTCTGTCAATCAGTAAACATCCATGTGGTAAAACTGGCACTGTTACACAGCCAATGCTGCTCCTGACGTAAGGCAGCTTGAGATATACTGGTGATGAGCTTCCTGATTTGTCTTGAAACCTGTGAAGTGTATAGGACTGATACGAGGGTCTCATTGCCTTACTTGTTTCAACTAATAGCATTCAAACAGACAAAACACCAAAATATTCATTTATAGCTGTGGGAATACACTGATGGTCATAATTACAAAGCTTTTTACGTGACTGCCTCAGAGAGCTCACCTTGAATTGCTTCTCCAGCCGGGTCTTTCCTGTTGGTCCAGGTATCAAGAGGGCATTAACGTAGGCATGAATATGAGTCTCAAGGACTTCTGTTTCTTTACTGAGAATTGCTTCAACCAGCGCATCGTGAATGAAGATGTATTGCTCCTACGAAAATGAAAACAAACTTAAAAGCTCAAATTATGCTCATATTCCCCTGGACATCTCTTGCTGAGTTGACGTGTCTGACATGGTTGGCATTTCTTCACAGCTTGCTGCTGCAAGGCAGTCTTCTCAAAAGGGGTCCTTCACAGTGAAAGCTATTTCTCTCAGGGGACAGCACACATTTATAAGTGATATTGAACTATGCACACAAGGTATATACGGTACAATGCCAAATCTCCACCATCTGCGAAACGTTACACTCACATATAAATTCATATTTAACTCAATAAAGTCAAAAATGCAAGCGTAGCCTGATGTCAGATTTTCAAGTCATCTTGTTATGTGGCTCTCCCTCTCATTGTTACAATAAAGCAATCACTCCCAGTTCCTGCTATCCTCTATTTTCTCTCTCTCATCCCTTGGAACAAGTGCCCATGCTGTTGTTGATTACCTTTTTTCTTCTACTGAAAGGCACCGGGGAATCTAAACACCTGTTCCTGAAACCTGAAATAGACTTTGAAAAGCCCTGCTGTTGCCCTTACTGTTTTCTTCTCATCTTTCACTATTCTATATATAATATTCACTTTAAATCAGCTATAGATAATCTTCACTTTAAACAACTTTCTTCCAACTTATTATTGTTCAACTGCTTGATCACATTCAGTGAAGATCTGAGCACCTGAAAATGGTTTTTCCTTTAAAACTCCAAAACTAAAATGCATACTCTGCCAAAAAAGTGCTGCAGAGGGAAGCATGATTTATGCAGGTCTTCTCTCTTCTGAGTTCTCCCTAATAAACTGACAAGAGCCTACAGACAGGTCGTTTCTAAGTGCATTGCACTAAGAGAGCCTACAGCATTGTACTACAAAAATAAGGGAAGTGAAGGGGAAAGTCCAGTCTGGTGACTGACTGACTGTCTGGCTGGCAGTGCCAAAATGAGGACTTTATTCACAGAAACTTGAAAATTGCTAACTTTCTCATTAAACAGATATTTGTCTTACCTCAGTCTGCACCAAATAGTTCCTTTGGGTACGTATGTGTTTTAAGAATCCAAATATGTTGACTGTCCCCTCATGCTGAATTTGCTGCAGCATGCTGTCTAACACTATGTAAGTTCCTGTCCTTCCAACACCAGCGCTATAAAACAAAAAAAGATTCTTGAGCCTGCAGTGCAACAGTCATGGAAAGAATTGTTTCTCATAAATAGCTTTTTCAATGAATCGGTCTGTAGGGAAGCTTTTGCTCTACAGATTTTATTGTTGCGTGATTATATTACTTTGCTGAAACACCAATGCTAATAACGAAGAAAAATCTTTCCAACTTATCTTCTTCTTTGTGTGGGGATAGATCTAAGGATCATTTTCTTGAATGACTTTTAAAGCATCCATTGGAAAAGAACAATTCGGTTTCCTGCAGATCTGCAGTTTTCATTCTTTTGATACTCCTTAGGATATTTTGTCAATTATACCTACAAAGTATGGCATATGTCAGCATATGGGCACAGTCAGTGTACTCCAGTTCTTCTGTGTTGAAATGTATTCCACTTAAAAAAGAAAACTGCATTATGCCACCCATTACAGATGCTGCCTTAGGAGACCAGGAAGTCATGAGTCCAGACACTATACTGAGTGAAAGCCCTGGTAGTGGCAGAGCCGCTGAAGGTACATCTGTAAATGACAAAGTACTCTTCAGATATGGCCAACAGGGAAAGCAGTGGTTGAGTCCCTTCTGACAGAGGGGAGATGCAGAAGAAAAGGTTCATCAGCTGTTAGGAACTCTGACTCATTTAACATAACAATGACTGTAATGTTGTGGTGTGGGGTTTTGTCTTCGTTTTTGCTTTTTTTTCATGAAATATCTGGGTCAGGAGTACTATGTCAAAGGGTCTTTTTATTTTGTTTTCTTGCCACACAAAGGAATTAGGCAATTGCAATTGCCCTCCCTGATATGTGGAGTTGGTACGCGTACTGATACAGGGCAGCAGCACCATGCTGGGCCTGCATGGCAGCTTGCAGGCAGACCCAAGAACAGTCCATCTGTGCTAATTCAGTCACCCTATTTCTTCCTCAGAGACAGCACAAAGCATGGGTGGCATGACCTCTGTTTGCTGTAAAAAACTGCCTAAAGAAGCATGGTATAAAACTGAAAGGCCCAGGTTATCAACAAACTGAACACACCAAAAAGTATAAATATTACCAGACACCATCGCTACTTGTTATGAAAGAGAAAACATGAAAAGTACCAAAACACAAAAAAACCCTAAAGTTTTTGTGTAATTCCTCACATGTGTGCTCCACACAGCCTGTAAAGATAAGTAGAAGTTAAATTTCTAACATGATTCTCCTTTGGAATGCCATAGTTGCTGGTAACAGGTGAACTCAAAGCTGTACAGAATTGCCTACAGACTGAGGTGAGTTATATGTGCGACCCAATGGAGATGTCTGACTGAAGCCACACAACTGACCCTTGACCACTCTTAAAAAGCAGAATACAATTGATTTATAGTGTACTGCTGATCTCTCAGCCCACTGGCACAGGTCTCAGCCTTGGTATTTTGGGGAAATCCTTGTTTTGAACTCCTTGAGAACAGACAGGACGCAGATAGCAACAGGACAACCAAAATGTAGAATTTTCATTTTCTAAGCTAGAAAGAGATTTCAGTCACATTAGATCATCCTAGAAATAAAATATCTTCATTTGCAGCATTTGTGAGGCGACTTTACCTGTTGGCTTCCTTAGAGTCAGCTCCAGAAGGACAGAATTCATGAGGAGGTTCTCTTTCCAAATGTTCCATCAAAGGTGAGGTACTACAGTGGAAAACCAGAACCTGCTTATATATTTTACAATAACCCGGTCCTCCACGGGCATTGTGAAGTCATTCCAGGCCCTACAAGCCCTTTTAAAGCAGCGTTCCCTGGGCTGCCCAGATTAGTGAGTGCTGACAGAACACCTGCCTGCACGCCACAGCACATGCAGACCTCACACCACTCCCCAGAGTGCTCCTCCATTGCAAATGACTGCTAGAGAGCAGAGCAGTGTTAACAACAGCAGAGTTGTAGTTCAGCCAGGAAGAGTGTGAGTCTTCTTTTGTGTACAGAGCTCCTCTTAGGGTTGCAGAGTATCCCTGCACCAAAGAATGCATGAGCCAAAAACATCCTAAGGATATATATTGGCAGAAAGGAAATAATTACTGCTTTACACATATCTGATAAGCTCATAGCAATCAAAACAGTGGTAAAGAAATGTGCTAAAAAGTAAAAAAGGAAAGTATTTTTGCAAAAAGAAAAAAAGAAAAAAGAAAAAAAAGAGAACATAGTGCAGAGCAGCATGATCTTGTTTACGGCCATTATGAAGGCTTATAGAAATCATACAGAGAGTTGATTAGTTGGCCTTACCAAAGACAGAAGTACCAGCTAAGAAATTAATCTTCTTCCATCAGAAGTTGTTAAGTGTGAAAGTGAAATTTTGCTTAACCCACCACTAAAAATCCATTTTTTTTTCTGCAAAACGAAAGTGGAGTGAACCTTACGGCGGTAAAACCACACCTGCAATGAACCACAATCGGCCCGACAGCATGGCGCTTGGCATGCGATGCCTTCCGCACGAAGGTGAGCACAGGCAGCGTGTATTCTGGAACACCCATGTCAGGCCACTGGGTATAATGGTACTGAGTTACTACACGTCCACTAGACCTTCCTTTCTGGGAACCCTGCAACAGAAAGATAATTCCATACAGAAGCAGCCCACATTGCAAAGGCAACTCTTTGTAATTCTACTTATGTACCTGATATATCTTGAAAACTATCTCTATTTAGTTAACAAGCACACCAACATATTACCTAGCTCTGAATATTCCATTTCTCAAAGAGAATAGCAAGGGCCAGCTTTTCTGATCCATCAACTAGTCCACTGAATGGAAAAATGAACTGTCACCCACTGTCCCTTAGAAAGACATAGTGAAAGGCTGAGAACACTGGAAAGATAACAAATTACAACCGTTTTTATGATTCACAAAATTATCTGCCACTCATTCTCTGCCAGATGGGTAGAAAGGATATGATTCATTTCACCCAGCTTTAACAATGTACAGGGGAAATAAGCTCATCTGGGATGCTTTTCTAAGCCCACTGCTTCACTGGCAGCCCAAAGATGGCATTACCTTACCCTAACCAAGTCATCTTACTCAAAGAGAGATTCCAAAAATGGCTGGGAAAATTACTTGACAATAGATGCTGTATGTTTTTCATTAATTGTACAGAGAGGCTTGAGAGACTAGATATTTAAGATTTAGGTGGTTGAAATGAAATAAGTTCTAAGAATTTCCCTCAAATTAGTCAATTCCTTTTGTAGGCATTCCATTTTGCCCAAACTGTATTTCCAGGATGGCACAGCTGAGCATGCTGTTTCTAATTTCAATAAGGCAAGGTCTGGATTTACCTGTTTTGTAGACAAGTAAAACTTACTTCCTTAAAAAGGAACATTGATAGCTGAGGCTGATGATTTAATTCGACCCACATTTTCTACTACCTGATTTCATTCTGAAAATTTTCCCTCTTGCTCACCAGGCAAAGTCCACATTGGCTCTCCAGTGTGATCACATCCTTATCTCTGATGGTCATACACCACATTAGAACTACAGACCAGTACCTCAAAGAACCATGGAATGGCTGCAGATGGAAGAGACCTCTGGAGATCATCTGGTCCAAGTCCTGCTCAGACAGGAACATTCAGAGCAGGTTGCCCAGGACCACATCCAGATGGCTTCTGAAGATCCCCAAGGAGGAGACTCAGTGGCCTCTGGGCAACCTGTGCCAGTGCTCTGTCACCTGCACAGTAAAGAAGTGCTTCCTGATGTCTAGATGGAACTGCCTATGTTGCAGTTTTTGCCTACTGCCTCTTATCCTGTCTCTGGGTACCACCAAAAAGAGCCTGGCTCCATCCTTACATCCTCCCTTCAGGTATTTATACAAACTGATGAAATCCCCCTGAGCCTTCTCTTCTCCAGACTGAACAGTCCCAGTCCTCTCAGGCTCTCCTTACAGCCTCTTCCCAGTGTCTTCACACTGAGTTTGGACCATCACTACAGACGAGACCTCATCAATGCAGAATAGATGGGAAGGATCACCTCTGTGGATCTGTCAGAAAGACTTTGCTGAATACAGCCAAAAATATCACTAGCTTTTTTCAGCAGCAAGGGGCCATTGCTGGCTTGTGTGCAATTTTGTGTCCACTAGGACTCCCAGGTTCTTTTCTGCCATGTTGCCTGCCAGACGGCAACTCCTCAGGTGCAAGCCTCTGCCTTTCTCCTCATTGAACTTCATGAGATTTTTGTCAACTCTCCTCTCCAACCTGTCAGAGTCATTCTGAATGGCTGCATAGCCATCTGGTGAGTCAGCCATTCCCTTTAGTTTCATGTCATCTGCAAATCTACCCTACTGTGCAGGTCATTCATGAAGGTGTTAAACAGGACTGGACTCAGTATCGACCTCAGTCACTACTGGCATCCAACTAAACTTTGTACCACTATCTCCTCAACTAGTTGAACTAATCTCTGAAGTACCTGGACAAGCACTTTGGCTGCCTGAGACCTCCAGCATTCAGTTTTACCTATAGAAAAGAAAAATTCCAACAGCTCCCTTGAAGAAAAGTTTCCCTCTAAGAAAACTTTACCACTTCTTTTTGCCTAACCTACATTTTCAGGATGTCACAAACCTTTTTGATCTTTGTGTTCCTAAGGGTAAAATTCCTCACAGTGTAATAAGCAAGTACATGGACACTCTTCTGAGTAACCAAGAAGTTCCCATATTCTTCACTACCTTCAGCAGGCCAGTACTGGTCACACTTTCTCTGTGGAGAAAGGAAAAACAGAGAAAGACAGAAAGAAAAAGGTCAAACCATCAAGATTCAAATACTGAAATTTAAGAGCATAGTCAACCAGAAAAACATGCAGGAACTCCCAATATACCATGCATACAATAGACATAATGCTCAAAAGAGCCTAAGATGCATTTCTTTTGTGTTGTAGAGATCTGACAATGCAAAGATGTTATTTATACTTCAAAAACCAGAGAAGTTTAAATCATATTATCAGAACTAAAATACTCTTGTATTGTGGAACTTGCTATAGTTTAGGCACTATAAAATCTAAAGACAATAACAGATAATCTATAGAAATAGGAATACGTTCAAGTTAGTAGTGTTATATGTGGCTTTTGGTTGATTCATAGCATTGGTAGATTATATTTATACCTGGTCAGGGACAATAAAAGTGAGCACGTGTGTGACAGGAATATATGATACAGAGCTGTGATGCCCAATCCTCCTTCTCTAGAAGTACTAGAAGATACACACATACAGTGTGATACTGTATATGAAATGGTGGTAACTCAGCACAGCCCTTAGTCTTCATATACTGTGCCTGTACCCTTTGTTGGTTGCTTAGCTGGCCACAGGACCAGAACTCGAATGCATTTTAGGCACTGCTACCAGTATGTGCTAAAAGTGACACAATGTCTCTTCATTTCACATGAGCATTGCACATGCATACTCCCATCATGTAACATTCTCTGATGGGTGTTGAGCTTATTTTGCCTCCCTGGATAGACATGTGTTTGATCAAGTACTGTGGATCCCATGGGATGTTAACAGGGAGTTGCCAATAAGTGTCATGAAAAATTCTCGTGAACTACAGCCTTCTCATTTTCAGGGTTGAAAGAACAGAGTGGAACACAGCCCAAAGCTCACACTGTGGCCACTCTTGAATATATATATATTTTTTTCTGTAGAAGACAATAGGGTTTTTGTTGTTGTTTGTTCATTTGTTTTTTGTAGTTAGAGCATTACTTTCAAGAATTCATCTGTTTGAGTTTAAATGTTTTCTTTATGCTCATCTCTATACTTCCATAACCAACACTAGCACATGCAACTACTGCAAACTATTTCTTTTTGCTCAGAAATGTCTAAAAAAGATTTCTGAAAGAGAGAAAGGAGCCTGCTAGAGGTAGCTCTATCAAATTCAGAGAGAGAAATAATAGACAAAAGTACTCATACCCTTCCTTTCTCAAGGAGATTAGTTATCATCACAATAACTTCTACGTTATGTTCCCATATCATTCTCCAGAAATCTTCTGCTGTTGATTTTAGTGGCCCTTGAGCTGCAATGTAGGCTTTTGGCTTGTTGTAGCCCTAAATTGAAATATAAAAAATGACACTTGTCAAATCACAGTCCCCAAGGAAAAAGAGGTTGGGAGGAGTACATGACATTTCATTTATCTATTTTTAAAGAACCTCAAAAGCTTCAAAGTACTTTCGAATTTATAACTATCAAAATCACAGAAAGTCTGTGGTACCAGATGACATCTGAACGCAACTGTTATGTCAATGTTTGTTGTTACAATAAATGGGATATATATTCAAGTGCCCATGTTCAGGCAGAATGTTGACATGATAGTGATTATGAGACATCTGTTATGACAGTGGTTTAAGAAATGAATCAAGATCATTCGCATATAAATTACTGGGTAATGAAAACTGAAGAAATGGTACCTCAGTAAGGCTTGCAGCCAACTAGCATCTTCCTCTCGTGAGATTATCTCAGACAGAAGAATTAACCACTTACCAAAAATATATAAAGGAATAAACATTCAGACATGTACCTTCGTACACCACTATTCACAGAACAGGCTATTGCTGAATGAGCTGTCAGACAGAAAAAGGCACTTACATCAACATAGTTGGCATTAATGTAATCAGTCAGTTTTCCATCTTTTTCTGAAAGCTGTGCTAGTTTGACCCTGGTATGATCATCTGTAGTAAGACAAGGGAGAAAACAAGCATATTTTCTTGACAGAGTCATCAAAGTTGGAAAAGACCTCCAGCCAAACTGTCCACCCTCCACCAATATCACATTCTTTCTGTATGATATCTTTTTGAAAAATACCAAAATATATTTTTATAATATATATGAGTATTAAAGTGATAAACACATACATAAACATCCCACACTTAGCTAGGAATTGGATTAAAAGTTATTGCTTACAGAAAAATAAGCTAAAGAATCTAAGGATTAGTGCATTTGGAAATTCAGAAATTTATTCCAGAAGTAAACTGAAACATACTTTGTAAGAAAGGAAGAAACATGATCAACTTTCCACAGAGAAAGAAATACATGGTGGTTTTGAAGTCCTTGGAAGCTGAACATGTGGCTCTTGTGAAAAACAATCCTACTGAAAAGGAACTAAAATGATGATAGTGTAAAGTGATCTTATGCTAACTTTGCAGTATAATGCAGTGGTGATATACAAAGTAAAACTAAAATTAAAAAGCAGGAATCCAGTAATGTCAGAATATATTCACTGCACACTGATAGTGAAGGGAATCCTATTCAGCACTCTCGCACATCAGCCTGCCTGACCTAAGGGCTCCAAACAATAACAGGCACTCCTGCTTAAGCACATTCGTTGCAAATTAAGGAGAGCATGGAGCCTGGAGAGCAATGGGAACCTGGAGAGTTGGCCATCTCATGAGCCTCAGCTCTGGTTATCCAGGCAGCAAGAGGCTACTTCACAGTGAGCTAAAGCTTTCTGAAGTTTCCATTGGTTAGATGGATAAAGGCTTGATTCAGTCAGATGTGGCAATTTTTGTTCTTTGAGCTAGGAACTACAGCAGAAGCTGCTCTGTCCTTTGATAGCAAAGTCCCTGGATTGGCATCTTTTGCATGGTCAGGTGTCACACAGAGTGTCAGAGGAAAAAGAAAAAGACTTTTCTTCTTCTAGGGGTGCCTTCAGCCAGATGGAATTGGATTTCTTGCAGCTGGTGCAGAGATCACATTGACTCTTGCAAAATGGGTTGATTGTGTCTCTTTTTTTTCTATAAAACTCTGGTGTCACTGAATGCTGAACATGTATTATTTCAGGGCCTTGTTATCAGAACAAAGTTGAAATACTACACAGAATTAGGCCAATATAAGAATGACTTCCAAATGACTATTAATGTGATCCCAGACAATGCCCTGAGAGGCAATTACATCATAGGGAAGAGCCTGATGTCCCTTCCCTCAATTTTACTGAAGTCTCAGCCACTCCTGGAAGAGACCAGAACAACACCTGTGAGATGGTTAAGTGATGGGAGGGAACCTGCTGTCAGTTCCTTTGGTTTGGCTGGTGTCTGGTGTCCCAGACAAGATTTGGCTGGTGTTAGGTGTCTCAATCCTGAAAATGGAGCCAACTGCAACTATTAAAAGGGTCTAGAGGAGACTCTTCGTTTTCCTTTGATGCTATAAATAAGAGCTGGGGGGGAACAGCCCCCCTTTTTTTTGCTGTTGCTCCCACTTCTTGCTGCTGCTGCACCCCTTTTCTTTGTTGCATGCCATGTGGAACACCCCAGTGCAGGCCTGGCACTGGATCCAGATTTCTTCTCTTTATATTTGTCTCTCTGTTATCTCAGGGTTTACCATAAAAACATGCAGCTTACGTAGAAGTAATCGTGGGAGGGCCAGTACACACAAGATACATGTTTTACAGAAATCTCCTATTGATGTTTCGTTCTCTTACGCACAGAACTCAAGTGTTCTTTCACCTTCATTTATTCAGGGGGACTCCCTTCATGGGAAGAATGTAACAGCCACCAAAATGATCAAGAACCAGGGGTGATGGCTTCACATAGTGGAATAGATGTATTTTCAGAGAAGACAACTCTGAGATACTGAAGCAAAGCAATGCGAAAATGTGTCCTGGCTAAATAAGCTGATCTATTATAATGTGCTTGGGTAAAATACAACATAAAACAGTAAATTTATATTTTCATATGTCAGTAAATATATCCAGAGATTTTGAAGCTCCTGAGAGGAAAAGTCATCATCATTATAAATCAAAGATAGATTAATTTTGGCAATTAAAACACAGTTTCTTTGGCTTTATAATGATATTATTCTGGAATCTTCCAAGTCCCCTTCAGTCATCAAAGAAGAAATAAACATGTCCTGCTAACAAGAACTCATAAAAGCAGAAAGATGTCAGAGGACTAACTGGAAGTAAAATATCATGATATTCCTCTCCAGACATTTTGCTGAACAGTAGCCAGAGTTTTCAAAGTAGAGGTATTTCTTTCCCCTTTAGTAACATATATATGTCTACAACTGACTATGAATTTTTCTTAAATAAAACATCAAGTGATGCATTTACTTACAAGCAACAATGTTTATGTATCGATTCTTATTCTTGTTGTCAGGATGATTAGAGCTGTCTGATGTAATACCTAGATCAACAGTACAGCTCTGAATTTCCTGGAAAAATAAAGTGCATCATACTTAAATAAGTGCTAAGGTAAATAAAATGCTTTAAAATACAGCAAGTCATCATGAAAAAACCACAGCCTTCTACCCAATTAACTATGATATTTTACAGCTACTTAATTGCTAGAAAAAAATGCAGTGAAATAATTCCTTACCTGATAAAACTCTTTCAGTGTCTAATGAGGGAATGAATGCAAAAAAAGTAAAAAAAATCAAATTCCACAGCACAGAACAAATGGATAAGTGTTTATATAAGTTACAGTTACTATATGGAAAACAATTATGGTCATGCATTATCATTATGTCTATAATATCAATAGAGCTTAAAAGAGACAAGAGACAAATTTATTGTTAAAATATGGGCATCTGTTTTCCTATCTTTAGCTTTAACGTTAGACCTTACTCCAGTGAAAGACGATTATATATATGAGAAACATCAGTGACTTTAATCAGATTATGTCTGTATTTAACTGTCCATACAATTTATTATTGGTCCTTATAATCACAGTAGTTTTTCTTTAGAGCTCTTTTGCTCCCTTTCCACTCATTCCTGAAGCTCTTGCAAGCAGTGCAGCTGCTCAGACACTTTATGGGATGGCATTACAGTCCTCTGCCTGACAGCAGCTTCTCAATAATCCAAAGCTTCCATGAGACTGCTTGCAAGAGACAGGCTTGAGAAGTCAGGCCCATTGTCTACAAAACTCACTAAATTACTATTATTAGTTTCTCATCTTATTGATTGCTTTAACCGACAAGAAACTCACGCATTTATAAGGTCCATATTGTCATGCAGGAAATAAGTAGCTATGACAAAAAGTACTATAACATTTATCATCATTTTTAGGACTTATTTCAATATTAACCATCTTCACCTTCTGATACTTAAATATATATATGTAAAGTGATCACCAGTCTGAAAAGGACAAGTTTCAACATGAGTTATTTTATAGAAATACACCTAAAAATTTGAACCAACCCCTTGCCCTGACCTCCAAATGTATTCGGACTATGAAGACAATGGCTAGATTTAAATCTGCCTATTTTCTTTACCAGTAGTAAAAAGGCCTTGACACATTCTGGGGTAGTCTGTAAATCCAAATTGGAGCTCAAAAAGATGAGCAAGAACAAAAATATTTTGTATGGTGAAGACTCAATGAGGTGCAGTGCATTTGGTCTTCAGATCACTGCAGTAATTTAGGAAGTAAATGTTCTTATTAACAACCAATATACCTGAAGCCCAGTCCTGTCAGTCCACATACATTTGCTTAAAGTAACATATGAACTGGACATTATTCACATGTACATACAAATTCAGTCCTACAGTCACACTGATACTCTGAACATCTAATGAATTTGAGATGCTTATGAATAAGATTAGGGTAATCTAATTTTTGGTCTCTTGGTACACAAATATTTAGGTGAGGAACACTAAACAATACTGAGAGATGCAAAAGTTGGAATTTCTTTAGTTTCAATACTGGTTTTGCAGTAGAAATTTAAAATGATTTTAAATTAATAGTGACCAATTAAAGAAAATTATTTGATCTTATTAGAGAATGAACACCTGTGAAGACTTTCAACAGCTTAGCTTTAATTACAGAGTTTTTGCTTATAATGCTTGTTTTATAAGTGACTTAAGTTAGTACTTATCTATCTTTAATTTTCATGCAATGCATATGAATGTGAAAAGCAATGAAGAAATATATGAATTAGTTACATATGGTGAGAGCAACATTATGAGAACATTTCAAAGTTATACACCATATAAAAGATTTGTTTTATGAAATCAATTGTAAAGCTTTTACAACCACATATGAAGACTCCACAGTAGCTCCCCCATTACTCAGAAGTCTTGTGTACTCATTATTATTTTACTATTTTTTTCCTCTGTAAATGGAACATGCAAATGTGTGTAGCTTCTGCAAAATTCAATTGGCATTAGTAATGTCAAAGCTTTAAATCTACAGCTGTATCTGTTAAACCATATAGACTGTGTTATCTTTGCAGAGATTATTTGCATAGTTATTTAGCATTTTCTCACAGCCACAGCCAAACACGTTTGTATCCCAGTCCTCTTATAAATCTCCCCAGCCTTTGTGCATAAACAGTCCTCCCTGGGCTCACAGTCTTCATTTACATGAGATTATGAATTTAGTCCCCCAGGTCAGAATGCAATACCCAGTTTTCTCTCTCTCTCTCTCTCTTTTTTTTTTTTTTTTCCCCCCAGGCATTCAAACTTAACATCATTTGTATGCTAAGAAAGATGACGTCATACCTCAAATTCTTCAGAAAAACCATTACTTGCATGTAAATCTGCAACATGTTTTGGAAAATGCTTTATTGGAATTGCTCCAACATCATCTTAGGAGTGGGAAAAGACAAAAAATAGATTTATGAAGAATAAAAAGCCAGAAGAACACAGAAAGATGCTCAAATGTAGGCAAGCCATACAATATCCTGAAATAAAATTTTTGGTATGCACTTTGGTTATACAGATACCCATAAAAATAAAAACACTTTCCAACATATTTAACATTTCTAAAGTCATTCTCAAACACTTACACATTTCTAAACGGTTATTCTGAGAAGAGGATATAGGAAATGTCCAGCTAGGTCCTGTTCTGTCTTTAAGACTCCAAAATTAAGGTGCTGATCTTGTCTGAAAAACATTCAGTTGACTCTACTGTAAAGTCAAGGGGAACTGGGAGGTTTAGCAGTCTGCTACAAGGTGCTCAAAGGGAAAGGGCAGGAGCAGGACTCTGAGTAATACTGGTAAAGAAAGAATGATCAGATAGACATGTCTGGATGCTTCAGATCGATTAGTCTTGCACTTGTTCTCTGACACAGTACATGGACTACCTGTGTAGTTCCAGCCCTACTAAATTAATGCAGCATTATGCCAGTAGTAGAATTCTGACTGATGTGTTGCATGTATGCATTGGCATTCAGAAGAAACAATAACAAATTTTCATCTTTTACTACAGAAGTGAGTATTTTCAGCAGGAATTTCCCCCCTATTAACTCCCATAATTTTGCAATTGTTATAAACTTATGTCTGATCATGGGAGTCAACTGCAAATTCTCACATCAGGCTGATAATGCAAATTTAAAGTTAAGGTTTTAAGATTTTCTGGATACATAAGAAAATAAAACATTTACATTCTCAACCAATAAAAGTGACTTGTGACTAATGAGTCTAAATTTTCCATCAGATATTTTATTTGAGTATTTTATACAAACACAGTAAAACACTAATGTAGAGCATTAATTAGAGATCGTGTCAAAAACATTTGGGACTTTTAATCTTCTCTTTCCTGCAAATATGCTAGGTAAACACAGTCCTCTATTCTGCTAATTACCTGTTAAATTATGTCATTATTTTAGCTAGTTTTGGCTCTGAATAATATTTCTTTATTTACTGGAACGTTACAAAATATGTTTATTTCACAATTTTTAAGTTCAGCACTGTTTCATATGAGAAAAAAACAACAACACAAAACAAGCATCAAAAACATTGAACAAAGACCTGATGTTTATGTCAACAGATGTTCAGCGTTTAGGCCACCTAATAATTTTAGCTTTCGGTTACCAAGAATTTGTTGATTTGTATGGAGATCCATCTGGTCTTCCATTTACACGAATGGATCTGCATACAAAAAGCGAATTTATCCAGTCAAGCCTAAGAGAAGCCGAACAAATGTGTAACACTATCTTCACACTTCAGAGATGAAACCTGGCATAAAGTGTTTATTCTAATGATCTGCAAACACAACACCAGAAGGTAAGGTAGATGATCTTAAGAGTGAGGACAGACAGGAAGAAAGAGATTTCAGGTTACTACTATTTTATTTCCTAATCTCCCAGCTCGGTAACTTCTGATTCTAGAGATATATTATATTTCTAAATATCGAGTGCTACTTGAAGCTCACTGAAGGCTGGTATTGTCTCCTAATGTCAGCCTATAATTCACTATTTATGCTAAATGTGCAACTGTGAAGTGCCAGGGCATTTTCTCTGAATAACTGCAATCTCCTATCTTTGCTAATGAACTCCACAGAAGGAAAACTTAGTTTATAATAAGATCTGTTAAGTGTGCTTTTAGTCACTGTTCTAATAAAATCTTAATCTTAGCTGTCAGAAAATGCTCTTTCTGCTCTACACTCTTTGCCATCATTATATACCACCGAGTTTTAATTGTGAAATTATACTGTATGATAGAAACACTTGTATGATAGAAAACACAGAAACTGCTCACTTGACATATGTTGCACGCAAAAGAAAACAAAAACGTTTTTCTGAGTGCTGGACCTTCTTCCATACAACATTTTATGTATCCGTTAGTCATTTAAAAACACTTTCCTCTTTAAGTTAATATCAGCATTCCAAAAGTAAAATCTCAGTGTCAAAACACATATTTTAAGCACTTGAATAACTGTAAGTGCAATTCTGTTTTATCACAATGGAATACACTATCTTCCTGAGGTGAGCTGGTCAGGGAAAATTGCAAGAAAATTATACAGTTGTACTGCAATATAGTTAATGATAGAGAGTAAGAGCTGAAATTTCCTGTAACGATTGCCACTTGACATTCATATGTAATGACATGTTTTCTGAAATCTAGCTACATCCCCACCTATTAACCACTTAGAAAAAGGCTATCCATCTCCTCACAATAACAATCAACACAAGAGGCCTTTAAAGATGCTTACGATTCAGTGACAACATAAGCCTAATATCTGGGATTTATTCAATTAAATGTCCTTACTAGTTACCTACACAAGGGCCGTTTTTTGCTTCCCCTAGTTATTTCAAGAGTACCCATTCCCGGTGTAATTACACAGTTTGTAAAAGCATTATTTGTGGAATAGAATATCTTCTTTTCATGTGTGGAAATGTGGTTTGGGATCTGCAAAATTAGTCTATTTGACCCTAACCAATCTGAGAGAGCAAGAGGAGCTGCACGTGCTCCTCTGTCTCATCTCAAGTAAGAAAAAAAAGAAAGAGCTTCTCCAAAAAAAGTAGAGTGGATATGGAAAGAGAAGATGCTAATAATACTCTTCATTTGGGCATCAGTTTTATGAGAGATTCACAGAGAATTTTACCATAGAAGATATGCTACTAAAATATATCCATTAGAGTTAAAGAAGATGTTGTAATTGACAATGAAACACAAATGAGGCATATGCTGGTACTGCTGGTAAAAAGTAAAGGTCATGTTCTATACACAGGTGACAAACCCAATTAATGGAAGAAATGTGGTAGAGTACATTGCTGGTGTAATCGTCTGGTTTGTGGCAATGAACCAGAGATGCTAAGTGTAGCTCGAGTGTGGGTGACACAGGCTAGAAGGCACAGCATCTCCCTGAGACAGCTCCGTAAGGTGAGGATATTTCTCTTCTGTGCTACCTACAGGAGAAAATACGAGCAACACTAACTTCTGCCTCTTGAGTGCACCTGTGTTAATTAGTACAAGTAGGTAATAATTTCTGGTTTAAAGTGTGTGAAGAATTCATATGGACACATGCAAGGCAATATCTTTCAAAAGTTAACATCAATCTACAGAACAGTGGACAAAAAATACCTGAGACTGGGAAGACTGGAGCTGGGGGAGCAGAAATCACTCGAGGTGATGTGTTATCTTCTAAATAAAAGTGAGCAGTCTGGAAACATTTCCTAGAGGAGAAGAAATGTAAATAAATATTGCAAACACAGAATATTACCTGAAATCTTTTGGAATTCTGACATCATTTAGTTAAGACAAGAAAATCATGGAGTGTCAAACACAACTACTGCGATAGAAATACTGCCCCAATTTACAACAGACTATGTGTACAGTTGAAGATACTTAATTAACTCAGGATAACATACAGTTCATGCATCGTTACCTATACCAGAGGCAGAAGACAGAGCAGACATCGGACATGGTGAAAGCTGAAAGAGGAACTCTCAGGAGATACTGTAGATGCTGCGCAACAATTTCAAGTGTAAAAAAATAAATGCCATTGTCTTCCTTGCTTATCCAAATCTGCACACATAATTCCCTTTCATATGATTATGCTAGACTGAAGATGGAGCAGAGTATGAGATCAGCTCTGGTAATTCATCAGCAGAGCCTACTGCAGACAGGGAAATGCAGTCCGAGGCAACATGCTCTGCAGCAAATAAAGTGGAAGCATTGGTCTACTGTGACTGGTGCTAAGCAATTTTTTCGTAATGTTATTGTCACAACACTGAGGGACACCTTAACCAAGGAGGGCTTCCTGAAGCTGACAGAGGAAAGCAGGGGAATTTATTGCTTCAAGAGATGCTACCTTTGTTGAAAAACACTCAAAGATGAATATAAATGGAATCAACCTTAGCTATGACCCCCACTGTTATTTGTATCTGTGCTGTAATCCAGATGTGAAGATAATAATAAGAGCATCTGTTAAGAGTCCGAGCAATTCAAGGGACTAAATAACCAACGGCTGCTGTAAGTATTGCAAAGCCGCCTTAATTAAAAAAATCTCCATATGATTAGAAATGCTAATAACAATCTTTACTCTGGGTCACCTAATCTATTTGAAATATTATTCAGGAATTATTAAATTTAAAAAGAAACATACGCATCAAGGAAATACTAATCTCATTTTGCATTTACAAGATTCTGCTTCTTGAAAGCTATGGGCTCAAGCTATTGCATGACCTTTTGTCATTTTCTGTACTCACTTCTAATTCTGTATTGCTCCTGTAAACAAATACCACCACACTGATAAAACCCCTCATATAATTGTTAAAATCGTAAAGAAGTTTTGAGGCTACTTTGAGAAACACATAGCAATTATGTGTTATAGCAATGCAAATTCTCTTAAAACACAAGAGGAAGAGGAGAGCTACATCAAAAACAAAGTTGTGGCATGCAACATAGATCTCACGATACACAGGGCAAATTTGGAGTCCAACTAGAACCTTCTGAAGGCACGTTTGTGATGGTCTCAGAAGGGCTTTAGCTTTTCCATGATATGCCCAGGAGAATACTATCCATTGTGCTATTAGCTTTACTTAGAAATGTAAATCAAGAAAATGGAACAGTTAAACTACAGGAGGAAGGGATACTATCGAAAGGACCTGGACAAGCTTGAAGAGTGGGCCTGCATGAGGTTCAATATTTGCCAAATACAGGGTGTTGCACTTGGGTCATGGCAATCCCAGATATGTGTACTGACTGGGAGGAGAACTCTTTGGGAGCAGTCTTGCAAGAAAGGACCTGAGGTTTCTGGTAGACAAAAAGCTGCACGTAGCCAGCAGTGTGTGCTTGCAGCCCAGAAGGTCAATGGTATCCTGAGCTGCATCAGAAGAGGGGAGGCCAGCAGGGAGAGGGAAGTGATTGTCCCACTCTACTCTGCCCTCATGAGACCTCTTCTGGAGTACTGTGTCCAAGCCTGGGGGCTCCAGCATGAGAAGAACACGAAGCTGTTAGAGTGGATCCAGAGGAGGATCAGAGGGCTGGAGCACCTCTCTTACGAAGAAAGGCTGAGGGAGATATTCTTGTTCAGCCTGAAGAAGAGAAAGTTCTGGGGAGGTCTCACAGTGGCCTTCCAGTACTTAAAGGGAGCTTATGAGCAGGAGGAAGACCAACTTTATATGGGTAAACACTGGGACAAGGGAGAATGGCTTAAAACTATATAGGAGAAGATTTTGGTCAGATATTAGGCAGAAATTTCTTACTCAGAGGATGATGAGGCCCTGGCGCAGCTGCCTGGAGAAGCTGTGGATGCCCCATCCCTGGAGGTGCTCAAGGCCAGGCTTGATGATGCCCTGTGCAGCCTGATCTAATTGGCAGTCTTGATCTAGGCAGTGAAGATGGTGCTCAATGGTCTTTATGGTCCCCTCCAATCCAAACTGTTTTATGATTCTATGATTCTATGTTATTCAAGATGTGCTTAGAACACTTTCCTGGTTTTAAGGAGGCTCTGACATTTGCATTATGCAGGTTGTAGCTGCTGAGATGAGAAAGGCTCCCAATGCTAACATAACACTCAAGAGTCAGTTTCAGAACTGTGTGTAAAATGATGAAGAGATTTGTGAATATCAAAGTGCTCCACTAGCACTTTGAAAAGTCTAGTCCTGTCTACTGTGCACTGAGAATGTTGATGTGCTGCATTTATTAAAAACCAACCAAATGTGCCAACCACCTCAACTTTAAAGGACAAGAACAAAAAAAAAGTCCTCCTTCTAATGCCTGTGGCTTGTGAACAGTGATAATACATAAAGCTTACAGAATAACAATGCAGATATTTATCATCTCTTTGCCTGTGAAAAGATTGAACTAAAAAGAATTTAATTAGTGTAATGGTTTTCATATAAAAAGCAGTGATTAAAATATCTTCATAATACGCTATACACTCACTATTCCTAACTAAGCCACTGTATCTTTAATCTTTAGCAAGTTAATTGTGGCTGAAAATAAATTAAACCCTTAGCACATTTGGAAGACAAATTCATAGCGGTTGACTTAACCTGTAATAAGAGTCATAAATAGGCACTCCATCTGCTTTGGAATCAGCAGTGAAAGCCTTTATGGCTAAACCTAATGTTAATAACCATGTCTCGTTAATTATCACTTGTTGTTAATGTAAAAAGTGATGACTATTTCAAACTTCCAGACAAAGGTCCCATCACTCAATGTTAACCTGATTATCTAATTTACACCTTTCGTCAAAGCATTTAGATCTTCAACCTAAAACTGTAATTTGTAATTTAGACACCGTGCTTCTTTGAACACACACTTTTATATCATATAGTGAAAAAACACTGATTTAATTAGAGTGTTTCTATCTGTACAGGAACCCATGAAGCAGCAGCTCTTTGATATAATGTGAGGGATACAACATCTGAGTGAACACTTCAGTGTGAGCTGTTTGGGAGAATACCACACCTCAGACTGCAGCGGGTCTCTTTAGGGTCTCCTGTGCTCACAGGGCATCTGCCATTGGTTACTCTCAAATTCTTATTATGACTTATTTTGGAATGGTTTTGATCATTTGAGGATCTGATGGATCCAAAGGATATTTAAATAGACCTTAGAGAATCCAGTGACTCCATTTTTAAATGATTCCAATTTGTCTTTTAAATGCTTGTCTGTCAAAACTTTAATTTTCAAATTATATTCGTTAGTTCTTTTACTTATGGCTTGCCATTATGCAATTGAGCAATTCTCTTTCATGGTTGGATGAATGTGAACACTGTAAGTTAAAATCTGTTTTTGATTTACTTCACCATGTGCAAGTTTAATCAACCTTACAGAGGATTCTCAGCTCTTTTTTCCATAAAATAAACACAGTATTCAAGAAACTGGTTCAAATAATGGATAGGAAAATGAACATTCTCTGAAAACTGCATTTCAAAGATACAGGGTGGCAGAGGAAAGTCAAAATTTAAATGATTGCTCAGGGATTTGCCTGTTACTAGGTTGGCAATTTCTTAAGCATTGCTGTCATGCAGCTTCTAGGAGCTGATCTGCAGCATCTCTGCACCTAGAAATGTAACTAGAACTGCATTAGGAATTTGCTGTTCACATTACTAGAGCTAGTATCTTACTGAGATTCATATGTGTTTGTTCAAAAAACAATATTGAATGGTGCAGTTCACACTGACAACTATTACCATTTTACTGTTTGCCAAGCTCTTCCTATGTTATCCATTACAAAAACTGATTTGCACAAATTGTTTTACATTTCTTCCAACAAATCATTTCATTATGTTCATTTGCATGGACCAATTCAACGAACTGTTCCAAAAGATTACACATATGCATAAACAATTTCCAGTATTTCAGCACAGAGAAACTTTCAATTTCAGTCACCTACATACATAAGGTTAATTAAAGAAAATGGGAATGATGAAGCTATCCAGAAATGAGAACAGAGAATGGAGGTTCAAATATCCCTGCTGCATAGTGTACAAGGACTCAATCAAACAGATACCAAGAAGAATGTATAGATTCTATGCTTGGATAGAAAATTCTCTCCAAAGCTGTAAAAATAATCTGTCAAGGAGGCAAAGCCATTACAAAGGCAAAAGAATCTCCTTATTTATTCCACTGTAATCTTAATCATTCTGAAAAAAAAAAAAAAAAAAAAGTAAGGAAAGTATATTTGCATCAAATTACAAACACTCGCACAAGACTACAGTAATTCAAAACAGTGCACGTTCCTACTGGAAATTATATATTCTTCAGACAGTATTATCATTAAAAGTTTTTATTCCTGTGGGAGAAATTAGTTTTTTTATCACAGAAAGATTGAAATTATGCCTAATGAGATAGTGAAGAGATTGGGGAATTTCCTCAAGTGATGATTAACAATTTCATGTGAAAGAACACAAACAATACTGTACCAAAAAACCAACAAAACCCAAACAACAGATGGTAGAGAATTATTTTTCTGATTCAAGTCACTTGAGTGAAGAACAAAATAATTTTGCTTTTTTTTTTTTTTTTTTTTAACCTTGAAAAGGTGGAATTTGGGGCTTTTGGTACCTATTTGGTTTTGAAACAATATATTTTTAAAAAAGGTTACAGCTATTGCATATTCAAATCAGGAGGTGGCACTTTTCTATCAAATACCCAGCTAGGATAAACCCATGCAAATTTTCTTTTGAATACTCATGCCAAAAGAATATAGAATAACATCTTGTAAATCTAATCTTTTAATTAACTTTAATGAGTGAAAATAATTGGCTCACATAAAAGAAAAAGAGGTAGATAAGCATTATAAAAAAAAAAACCTGTCAACTTACAACAGTTATTTCAAAATCAGCTAAACTGCTTATAGCCACATAGCAATGATTTTTCACAGGCTTTAAAATGAGGTGAGAGTCTTGGTATCTTTGAAAGAGGCCTATAAAGTCCTACCTACAATACATACAGCTTGTGATTTGTTCTACTGAAATAACAACTACGTTACTGGTGTTATCATAAAGCCCAAGAAAATTTTCTCAAGGATTAACAAAAAAAGAGCTCCACATTTTATTTTGTAGTACACAAGAAATACAGAAAAGATTAAATTCAACTTCAAGAAGATATTACTGCTAACGGGATTTTTGTTTTATTTTGAAAGACCTATGCTACAGAATTGTTCATTCCCAGAGAAGAAATACAAAATGAACACGATGTTATTTGACAAAAACAAGCTTGTAACATGTGTAGGATTACTATAAACTGCACTACACAATCTGGGTCTTAAAATGTGTAGTGTTCTTTGGAAAATAGAAGAGATTTGAAAGACTATTTAGGCTCAAGGATGAAACTCTTTGGAAGATGAGTATGAATGTTCATGTTGTGTAACATAAAAGACAGGAAAAGGCTCTCAATATGAAAGTGGTTAGCTAGAAATCCAGCGATGGAGAATATAATTATCCAACTAGATATAAATCAAGAAATGTGTGTAATTCTTGCAATTAACCACTTATTTGAAAAGTGGAAGAAATCCTACTGCCCATTCAATGCTTTTCTGTGTTTTATCATGCCAAAGACTGGCTGACTTATAAGGATGCTTGCCTTAGAATGAAGGAAGCCTGAATTCAATTTCTTAAGAGTTATCTGTTGAGGGATGGGATATATTCTGTACTGGGCTGATGCAAACCACCAAGAAGTGAGAGGCAAAGCCAATGAGCCAGACCCTGATGCCACAGCCTAAAGGTTACAGTAGTCAGGAAGTGACAAAGGCACTCTGGGATTTGGTTCTTTGCTACTGTTAGACATTTTAGGTTAAGGGAGACTGGATAGATGAAAGAAGGGACAGGCTCTGGAAGCCTTCCAGGAGCAAGGCTCTGATCCTCACTGCTAGTTTGTGCATTAACACTATACAAGCAATGATGGGATCAGGTCCCTACAATCACAAAACAGCAAGAGTTTCTATGGCAGGGTGATGCTCAACTTAACACTCATCTCTTTCACTCCACTATGTCTCCTCCTTGGCAATTCTCACTTGCAGGAAGGGGCAAGGGCTATGTGTGGATTTTGGAAGCCTGTGAGAGCCTAAGCAGCTTTGTCCCTAGGAAGACTCCATGGCTTTATCTGCATCCGGTAAAGAAAAGATGAAGACTTGAACACTGCCCCATTGCTAACAGGTTGGCTCATAGCTTAGGCCAACTTGCGTTACTGCATACAATGCCTGACACACTCTGGGGTTAGACCCAGAAACTGTCCCTGGCAGGGGATCTGAATGAACCCACCTTGTTTTATCCCCTGTGAGGGAAGAGCTTTTGGCTGTATGGAAGCAATCTGTGCCAAGCAAAGACTGTAGAATTCCAGGACCACCTCATTTCATAGAATAGGCTCAGTCTTTTTCCCTCATTGGTTGTGTCTTCTGGACTCTTGTCTGCCGCCTCTTTTTAGCCTGCTTTTTTTTTCTTATTTTCTTATCAAGTGACAGAAGACATGCCTGCGAGGGCACCTGAGCATGCATGCGTGCACAAAACTCATCTGCATCATCACCTGTTGAATGGTTTCGAAGGCTGGAGGGCAAAAATTCTCATTCTAAGACGGGCAGGATTGCAAAGCAGAACAATTTTTGGTCACTGAAAATGAGGGCTACTCAGGAAGTGATTTTAAAATACTGACAGATTACTTAATTTCTGTCTCACATTCCACTTTAGCTACAGCCCATTCCTACAGTCCTTTATGAACTGCTTATGTATATGGTCCTGTTGATGATCATGGATTCTTGTCTTAAATTGATAACAACTGATAACAGTGTTTTTTGTTTGTTTGTTTTTTAATAATTATGTGATTGGGGAAATTGAAAACAAACCAATTCCATGCTATTTATTTTATTTCTTCCTCCTGTTCTTCCCAGTGTTTTGTTAATTCACTTGGCTTCCAGCATTAGTAAACAAAAGCCTTGGTATTGATATAAGGTATTTGTCATGTTTCAGCAAAACAAATTGTACTTGAGCATTTTGGAAAGAAACCAGCCTGCTGCTTTACGCCGCTGCAGCTCTGGGAGCAAAACAAAGACACAGTGAGAGACAAGATCCGGTCTCTCTCCTATAAAGCAGCTCAATAATGTCAATCACATTTTTCAAATCAGTGTTCTTTAAAACTGGAAAAAAAAAAACCCCAAACCAAACCAAAACGAAAAACAACAACAAAGCAACCACTTACCTCCAGTATATGAGAATACCCACAAGAATCACTAGACATATAAAAGTCAGGGCGGATACGACCACAAGTGGTATAACTGTCTTCTTCTCTGATTCCAGACTCTCAGCTAGACCGATACGAGACTCATGGCTACTATTACTTGCCTCTGCAGTCAGAGAAAATTGAAACAGTCCATGTTTAAATACTGACAAACACACAGCATGAGTGAAGGTGTTTTGTAATGAGCCTACTTGATACCACTTACCTCTCTTTTTCACTATGCACTGCAGAAAATGCATACATTTGCAAACCAGCTTACAGAAAATAAGCAGACAGAGGGTAAAGCAAAGTATTCAAGCTTTTGTGATTCAGCCTTCCAGCAGTGGAGACTTCTTTGTAAGAATAGCAGATTGTTGTTAAAATATAGGAGAAGAAAGTTTTTTATTTTCATCTGTTTATTAGCTGAAAGTAAAATGATTTAAGGGATCTGAATTTATAACATTGGAATGTGTAAAGCACACTGATATTAAACTGTCACTTACATAACACAAATCACTTCTCCTTGACTAATAATTGTGATTATTATTATTATTATTTTATAACAGAATATCTCAGTGTGGTTACTTTATTGCACTTAAGCCTTCTGTAGTTTAATATGCTGCTCATTTGGTAACTTGCCTTGTAGAAAATCTAGTTTCTTTTACATTCAATTGCAGCACTTTCTCCTTCAACTATAATGGAGCCAGAGTTAAATTTCCTACCTCCATGTTTATTGGGAACCAAATTGTTATTTAGATATTATCTATATTTCACATAACTGTCAGCCTTGTAATACTGGATGATGAAAATATCTGGGCACAGAAACCTGTATGAAGATTAAACTAATATATTTTAAAAGATCATAAAAGAAGCATACATAACGGTGGGAAAGACCAGTCCTGCAGACTTTACTTTGGTCATCCCTTTGGAAGAATACACTTGAAAAAATAGACTTTGACACAAAAGAACTGATTCTTTTAAATCTATGCAGCTGACTGCAATCTGTGACCATTAGATGAGTCAAAATACAGAAATAATCACTTCCACACTTTTTAGAATTAATTACTAGATTTTCTAAGATAACTACACATCTTCTGCTTTTGTGAATTGTCCTAATATGATTAATGCTCTGTATGGGACAGGATATTGCTGACTAGAAATCAGCTGCACTCCAGTGAGGTCTCAAGACCAATTCTACACGGCAGTTTTCAGACAAAAGGGAGGAGGGAATGTAGCTGGATCTGAAAAAATATTGACCAAAAATCATAGAACCTAAATACAATATAAAAAACCTGACAGGGTCACATAGCATAGGCTTCCAAGCATGTATCTGCTTTCATTTGCTTTAGTTTTGGGGCTTTCTATAAAAAGATGTCTAAGTCTTTGCAACTTGAGTTCAAAGTGCTCAATCACCCAAATCACTCACTGTTTTTTCAATCCTGTATCTCCATGTGTGAAGAGACTGTAGGCAAAAGAAAGGAGTCTGAAAATTTGTCTCCAAGCTTCTGGCAAGTAGACTAAAATCAACACTGATTCAAGAGGAAACTACACATCTGTATAAGAGATCAGGATATGATCCCTTTGAGGCATTCACTTTGCTAGTTCAGCTCTAGAGTAATTCACAGGGTAAGACCCAGACTCATCTGTGTGATAACAGGGCTCCTTCACACTGCATGACCAAATCCTATTCTCTTATGTGGGAAAAAGAGCAATAGATCCCTGTAATGGAGCTTCTTGCCCTTTTGGCCATCACTCCATCAATGGCAGCTGAACAGGGAGTCTCACCTACAGCAGATTTCCTACACCCTAACAATTGGCATGCTTAGATCATGTGCATTATACTTCATGTTGATTTCTCTTACTGAAATTGAAAGATTTAGGTAGCTATAGAGGTCTTTAAAAGAAAGTCCTTACGCAGAACAGGCATATATATGCATCAACTACTACAATAAAGAGTGAGTAAAGTTTAAATGACATTTTCTTCTGGAACAGTCTAAGCAAGAAGGCATCTCATTAATTTTTGATGACTTCACAGTAATGTATACATAACTTCTTAGGTTTTTTTTTTTTTGTGGGCTTTTGTCTTTTTTTATTTTTTTCTTTTTTCTTTTTACTTTTGTTACTTCATATCTGAGTTAAGCAAGGATATTTTTGATGCACAGGAGACCACATTAGACATGCTCACACTTAATTTCCAGTTTTTAAAAGACAGTATTTGGCATGATTTATTGGAAAAAATAATGTACATGAAGTGATACTGTATAATGTCTTTCAATAATATTTAGAAGATAAAATCTGTCTGCTGTACTTGCACTCCAGACATGCATAATCTTTTTGGAGTACTTTTCTGAAGTAACAGTTCAAGCTCATTGTTAACTAAAATGACACTTATCATGTAAATTCTAAATCTTCAGAGGCAAGATTCATTTACATTTGTCACATGAATTTTGAAATCTTCCTTTTCTTTTTTTCCAATTTTTTAGGAAATGTGTTTTGCAGTTTAAACCATGAGGTAACCACTTACCAACTGAACTTAACTTTCTTTTTGTTTCAGTTTTAGAGTGCCTAATTTGCTAGGTCTAATAACAATTTTGGCATGTTTTCTACTTTATTTCAATATATTTTCTAATTCTTGTTTTGTTTTGTTTTCCATTTTTCACATTGTACCGGCTCTGATTATATGGTGCCAGTCTGTCACCTTTTCATTTTAGTATTCTGTTGCTCATGAGCAGTACAACTTCATTTCATTTTGCTCTGTGTTCGTAGGATTCAGCCTAAAATTTCACATGCTGTCTAAACTCCCCTCCAAACCGATCTAGTTGGACGATACTGCCCTCTACAGATGCTGTGAATGTTTAAGTTCAATTTACTTTTAAAATACGATTTTACCTTCTTGCTGTTTTCCCCAAGCCACAGTTATTTTTTCTGATTTTACTCTTGGGTTTCCTATATTCTAACATGAAGAAATTCAAATTTCCTGTCTGAATAGTTTAAGTGTCCACAACACATTATTAAATATAAAGGCAATATGTTCTATTTATCTGGTTCTTATCTATGCAAGGTGCAGTTTTGCCTTCTGATCTCATCTTTGGAAACACAGTTCACAAAATCTCTCACTGACTTTAAGAGAAATAGGAAAAATATATATGATCAAGTACAGGAGAACCCAGTTCTGATATAGTGGAAATAAGCAAAACTAGCATGAAAATATATTCATCTTACTGAAATTTGAAGATGGCACAAACAATAAGAATGAAGATGAATGTTTATGCAAATTAAGATGAATCAGAATCAAGCTGAAGCATCTTCTTCCTTGCTCAATACACCTTAGAAAATACAAAATAAAACATAAGGAGAAAATGTGCTGCCACACTTACAGAACAGAATCTCAGAGATATGTTTGCGCTGGTATAGTTTCCTCCGGTAACGTCTTTGTACAAAGAACTTACATCTCTCTTATACCTTTAAAACTCAAACCATTAACATTGAAACAGGTCTTAGACTGTGCACCACCCAACTTCAGCTGATGGTACACATCTACCCAAAAGCAGGGCACAAATCTTCCTACTGAAGAGTTTCAGGTGAAGTTTGACATAGATAGAAGTGGCATGCACAATGCAACCTTCTCAGTATGCACCCCTGCTCCCCAGCTCCTCCTTAATCACCCCCACTGTCCCTCTTCTCCTTCTGTTATATATAAACCTCATACTCTACAGCACAAAAGTACCCCCTCACAACTTTCCATGGTATGCATTAGACTTATCCATAACTAACCTGCCTCAGAGATGTTGAATACTGATGAGTGATCACTAGTTACAGACGAGGCTGATGAGTGTGATGATCCAGGAGTTAATTCTGAGTTACCTGCTTCAACTGCCCCTTCAGTGTCTGTCTCATTAAGGTCAGGAAAACTGAAATCTGTTGACGTTTCATTATCATTAAGGCTATCTGAGGTACCTTGGCCAGAACCACTTTCTTCATCACTTGTAAAAACAGCCCAAGACTTAGACTCTGATGTGTTTTGCAATGGGACACTAGTGGTTTGAATATGGTTCTCCAAAAATGTCGTGTCGTTGTGCTTCTCAGGTATCACATTCGCTGTCAAAGATGGTACAGATGTATGTCTGTCCGTGGCATGGCTTATCTGTCTGTCTGATGCAGCAGTCGAAATTCTCTCTTCTTCTTCAGGTTTCTCAGAATGTGAGCTTATAATTAGGTTGTTATTGTTTACCTCTGTATTTTGTTCCTCTACTACCAGATCCTCATCTTCTCTATGGGAAGAGCATGAGATACAGTTACTTATGGGGAAGCCATCATCATACTCATCGTAGTCATCCTCAACTACAGAAGGCCACAAATTGGTACTGGACATGACACTGGGAGACAACCCAGAGGATTCTCTGGAAGGAATCAGTAACCTACTCAAAGTTACAGAGCTCTCAGTTTTGGGAGGAGCAGCTGTAACAGAAATATGTGCACTTGGTAAAAGAAGGGTGTGATGAATGGACACATCAGTATCAGAAACCACTGCGGGCATTTGCACAGGATCAAAACCAAATGGAGAACTTGAAGAGACACTGTCAGTCTCACTTTGTTCAAAAACACTTGCAGAGGTACGGCTGTCTGGAGGAGTAGCTACATGTGGTAATGCATCAGCTGTTAGGAAGGGAGTTGTTACTGCATCTGCTGCTTGGGGGGGAAAGGCATTTGTATTTTCTAAACTGGTCAGCTGGAACGAAACATCGCTACTGTACAATGAAGGCATAACCTGCTGAACATCTTCACTGTTAAACAAGCTGGATGAAACATATTCCTCACTTGCATAAGAAACAGATAAACCTTGAAGTGATGCTGTGGGCTTACTAAAAGTGTTTGACAACATATCAGCAACGGAAGGTAGAGATGCAGAAGGCAGCATAGTTTCGTTTGTAGCAGAACCTGGTGCCATTTGATGCAATATTTGGTCAAATGCAGAACTATCTTTATAAACCCTGGAGCTTTCAGCCAATATCGGATCACTCGGCACAACTGCAGCTGTGTTAAGCAAAGTGCCATCGCCAGAAGACTGGAAGGAGGACTGCAGTAAAGCATCATTATTTAATGTAGCTGAGGCCTCATAAAAATACGGCTGAGTCGCAGATAATGCTTTGCTATAAGCAGGGGCAGAGACAGCTTGTTCTGAGATTGCACTAAGCATAGGTCTAAGCAAAGTGTCATCAGAGGCTGGAGGTGTAACATGCAAAGGCTGAACGGAAAGGCGATTTTCTGTAAGTTTACTAATATCATAATCAAATACCTTAGTAGTGGGAAAAGCAAGAGAGACTGGAAGGATTCCCTTTGTGCTAGAAACAGGAAGTAGGCTTTCTTGCAGAGAGGTGGTCTGCTTAATTACATCATTATTAGAAACAGATGTAGAAAGTTCAGGTATCACTTTACTTTCAGCACTGGAAGCCGTTTCACTTAAAGAAGAAGAAATTTGCAGTTCTTTCTCATCTCCATACACATCACCTTTTTGAAGCACCTTATTAACATCACTAAAGCCAGATGATTCATATGTAATTTCATCTACAGAATCAGAGGAAGAAGCATTATGTATGGTCAAAGTGTCTGTATCAGGCAAAAGGGACTCACTACCAGAGTATGCTTCAGACCAATCCATATCACTAGATAGAGAGCGCGTAGGCTGCAGCCAAGTATCAGCTTGTGATGTTACAGAGGAAGGTTTATGCACCAGTACATTGTTATAGCTGCTAAATAAAGGATCCTGATGAAATACGTCAACAGAACCATGCACAAATTCTGCAGAGTCATAAGAAACAGTAAAGCTTTGGAGGGAGCCCACATTACTAGACAAAGCATAAGGATGTTCAGACATTGTAGATAGTACATGCACATTTAAATCACTGCTGGATGGTTCGACTTCAGAAAATATGTGAGTTCTATTATGACCAAATATCAGTGTCTCTGAAGCAGCATGAGTGGTCTGATGTGACACCACATCAGCATATTGAGCAAGGCTTGGCTGTATTAATGTATCACCCTCTGCCAACGTCAAAGAAGCATGCAGGGACACCTTATCACTTGCAACAGCCGGAGTAGCGCTTTGTGGAAACATTTGAGAAACTGTGTACAGACGGTGAAACATTTTACTACTGGAGGAAGCAGAGGAAAATGTAAGCAAAGGTACATCATCATAGGAAGACAGGGTGGGTTCAAATGACACATCAACACTGGGAAATACAGGTGTAGCATGCAAGGTCACATCACTATCTGATGTAGCAGGGGTAGTGTCGAGCATCTGAGAGTCAAACAATAAAGGGGTGACTAGAGGAAACACTTCACTACTGTAGGAAGGTTGAAGAGGTATCTCACCATTATAGACTGGTTGAGTTGTCTGAGAGAGTACCTCACTGGCAGCAGAAGCAGAACCATATTCTCCAGAGCTTGAAGAGAAAGAGTGAGGTGATAATTCAGCAGAGGAGAAAGCAAAAGTAGTATAATGTGGCAATTCTAAATCCGCATCTGATGTGTCTTGTGAAACCACTGGGCTGCCGGAATAGGGCACTGTAGCTGGCTTTAATCCCTCTACATAAGCCTCAGTGTAACTAGTCTGAGACAAATGACTGCTATCCGATGTACCAACAGACTGAGTTGTCAGCTCTGTAGCATTACGAAACCACAGATTTCCATCAGAGGAAGATGTGTGCTTTGGAGGCTCATCAGACCTTGGGGGTGCAGCACCTTCTGAAACATATTTAACAGAGCCTTGGTAAAGGACATCATGCATGCTTATATCTGGGCTTCCTGAAGGAAGGATGTCTTCTTGGGAGGTCTCCTCTGTAACCAGATGTGCTGAAGAAGTGGTGAGAACTGAATTCCAAAAGTCATCAGATTCCTGATCAGGTTTAAAAGGAGACAATAAGAAATCTTCACCACTATGGCCTGTAGTGGTTATCCTGGTTGGTTCAGTGCCTGAAGAAAGGTATATGTATTCTTCTTCTATGCCTTTGGTGGAGTCAGTGAATTGAGGAGGAATTTCAGTAATCGTTTGGGATTCCAAAAAAGGATCTTCTTCTTCAGAGGTTTCACTGACAGGTGGAGAAGTAGGATAATAAACTGCCTTGAAAACCTCATCCTTACCAGGCAATTCTTCTCTTGTTAAGTATCTATTTATTTTAGCTTCATTAGGTTTTGTCCTCATGTTTTCTTGACTGTAGCTTGATGTAGTCATCTGGAAATCTTTCTTCTTTATTTGCTTTATTGCACTGTCAGTGCTAGGAATCACTGCAGTTTCTTCATCCACCTCTGTATCTTTTTCATCAGCTTCATCCTTTGAAAAAATACCACAGCCGAAGACAATTAACAGTGCTTATAGACACCACACACAAATGAAATCCAAAGCTGCAATAATATATTTATCTGGTTTCATAAAAACAAAAAGGACAAAACAACTGACACCTCTGAGAATTTTGTTGGCAACATATTTAGTTACAAGAATAAGTATCCTCTTCACTTGAAAATGCTGTCTATTTGCAAGACAAACAAACAAAAATCTGTGCTCAATAAATTCTTAAATGTATGAGAGAGAAAAACTACTCGCAGTATTTATTATTCATGAAGGCCTATATCTATCTAATAAAATGCAATTGTATTTGCAGTACATATAAAAGAAAACTGACTTTATGATCAGATTATTTTAGAGAGTTGCACCAGTATTCTGATATCGATTAAACTACTATAGTAACAGAATATGGTCTGTGTTTAAATGTGATGAATCATCGTTTCCTAGATGATATGATTTCAGGATGTAAAAGATCATCATACAACAGGATCAAAAGTGTTGTGAGTGATACCACCTGGTCCCTGTCACTGACCTTCCTTTGCTGAACACAAATGATAACTTCTAAAAAGTCTACATTAGGGTTTTGACTTTTAAGGCCCGATGTCTTCTAAGGCACACATGTCTAACAGATACCAGTAGGACAAAGCCTCTCACAAAATGGAAACAGAATCATAGAATGGCTTGAGTTGGAGAGAACCTTGAAGACTACCTAGTTCCAAGCTCTTGTCTGTGGGCAGGGTTGCCACCTCAGATCAGTCTGCCCAGAGCCCCATTCAACCTGCCCATGAATGACTCTAGGGATGGGGCATCTACAGCTTCTCTGGTCAACCTGTTCCCATGCCTCTTTAATCACCTTCTTTATTCCTCTTAACTAATCTAAATCTTCCCTCTTTGAATGTAAAGACATTCACCCTTGCCCTATCACTATCTGATCACGCAAAATGGTGCTCTCCAAATACAGTCTAAACTGTTTATCTTTTGAAGACATGGCTTGATGATGAACTAGTAGTAGTGGTAAAACTAGTTTCTACTGCAGTTTAAGCTGAACTGATGACCTTCTCCTGCACTGAAGTGAGCAAGCCACTATAGAGAGATGAATGCAAAGTCAACAGTCTTGGAAGGAAGGTGTCCAAAACAAAGTGTGACTGAACAAATTATTAAATAGGATACACAGTTAATAATAATCTTTATCCAGTCCTACCAGAGTGAAGGCCTTAATCAGAAGACTACATCTGTGCTTCACCCTTTCTTTCAGGAACATCTACTGCACTCATCATACAAGGGACCTCAGACACGACTCTCAGATATGGATTTCATTTCAAGCGGTACATACCTAAAATGTAGGGACAAATGCCCTTAGACTGTGTTTCCTCAAACCAAGGCTGGACTGAACAGCCCCTCATTTGTGAAAACCTGTCTTCTGAAGGGCAATGCCTGCACTTTTAAATTATCTTGGTTTAAGTAAAGTTATTGACTAAGTTGATGTGTAATAATGCTCAGCGACTGTCCTGCAGAGGTAAGATAATAACCTGAATACATAATTTACATCAAATATAGGTACTATAGCTAAGTTAATGGTTAGTCAGCTTTCACAAACAGAAGGGAGAGTAAATAGGTAGAAAGGTAAGAAAAAGCTATATCTGCATTTAACCAACAAGGACATGCCACACAGTGATAATACTGTGGCCAGAGACTGAAACAGTAATTTTTCTGAGGGATTACTTGATATCAGTGTGGATCTTACTGAAGGAACTGGTCATGTTGTAAAATCTGTATTGATCTGAGTTAAAAATTTCATTGTAATATTTTCATCTCCCTCCTTGCTGGGATGTGAGAAATCAAGTTAACAAATATAGAAATAAAATTTAAATTCTGCAGAAGATGTCATAAAAGCATCCAAAATGGTTTGAAGTAGGGCTATATTATAAGCTTTAATCTCTAACTTGAATTCAAGATGTGAGAGTAACTAAGCCTCCAAAATGTTGAAATTCTGTGATAAGAAATAATAGCTGTTCATTTCAATCAACGGCAGACACACACAAATCTTATTTTAAAGGACAAGTGCCTTCCTCCCATACTCTAGTTTATCACATGATAAGATCTACCTGCTATAAGCAAGACCAAGACAGATTTCTCTTTAAATAATTCTAAAAAGCTTAATACTACACAATAACTTTGATTCTCCTAAATTCATAGTTTTGTCATTGAATTTACTCAGAGGTAAGAGTAACTGGATGGGCTATTCTCAAAAATATTTCAGCATATGCTGTAATTTCCCTCAGTTCTCCATGTATCTCTAGTTCCAGATAAATGTGTAGGTAGGGAGGTATCCCTAGGGTTACCTAGGGAGAAATAGCGCTGAAAGTGAAGGTTGTATGCATGTACATATGCATGTATATATAAATGCAGACAATACATTCAGTTGGGGAAACAGACCTGCAAATCCTTACAGAATATCAGTTTTATTTTGTTGAAATGTGTTTATCACATTGAAATACGCTTTAAAAAATAAATTAATGCTATACCTCATAATCTTCAGTTTCATTCAGTTCAGGAATGAGGTCAGACTCTATAAAACAAAAATACAAACCATATCACCGAACATTTTAAATTCACAGAATTATTAATTCTGCAAGGACTCAGTTGATTAATTAGTATATTTATTGTGACTCAGACTAAAATATTTTGTAGGGTTGTGTTTGAAGGAGTGGCGAACTAACTGGAGAGAGCATTAGCTTTAAGGATAGCAGTACTCATGTATACAGGAGACTTCCTGCTGCAACAGTTCTGACTGGAGCTAATTTGATACTCCATTACATGCTGGATCTGCACTACAGAACCACACCTAAGTTTATGAGAATACTATCTACAAGAAATCAAAGTTTAATGTAGAGCAAACAGTAAACAGAAAAAGTAAGTTTGGGAATCAACTATTTTCTTACTTTTACTCTGAAAGTTTCAAACATACTCTTGTAAAATGGTCTGTTCTCTAATTCCCATACAGAAAATTCCTCATTTGTGCACTCAGTGCTTAGAGTTAGGTGCTAGTGTAAGTCATGCCACCCTATTCAGCATGCAGTAAGCTGGCATCCACTTCTGTCAGGGCAGGCCACAGAGACCAACCTATTCTTAACAGCCAGTGCTTAATGTCTTCTTCAAACTCACTCTCTACTTGCTATAGTGAAAGGAACAGAACCTAACTGTATCACATTCCACAAAACTGGGGACAATAAGAAGGTATTGGATACTGTACTAAAAGTTTTAAGGTCTTCCTTGCTTTTTCTGAATAAATAGCAATTATAGCAAAAGCAAGAACTCATGTGAAATTCTTTCTCTCTAAAATTTAGAGATAGTCTATTGTCTTCTTTATCACTGTCTTTTTTGACCAACACAGTAATCTGGTTGTGATAGCAGTCAGCAAGAGAGGCTTCAAAGCAGGCTGTGAGAAACCTGCAGATCTCTGGTAGGAACTCGCATGGCCTCAAGTGGTGAAATCCTATACCTTTCCACAATGTTAAGTCATTTCACTGCTCTCTTGAGCCAAAGAAAAGCGCATTTCCTTTCTGGATCTTTCTAAGATATTTATCTGTGCTCGAATGTATTCTGAAGCTGATTTGCACTGTGAAAATGTCAGCCTCTTAGTCTGGGAAGTGATTCTAACAATAACATCCTGTGGAATTACATGTCTGCAGCTCCTCAGTGATTCCCAAATGTAGCTGTCTCCATACAATAGTATAAAAATGTAATTTCCACACTTCTCATTTCTGCAAAGTCAGGCGGGGTCTTAATTTGTATTCTGTAAGGTCTGTTCACATCTGTGTTTCCAAAAGTTTGAGACATGTATTATATGCAACATACAATTAGGTAAAATCTATCACACCAACATGCTCAGTTTTTTCTATAGATTCTAGCACATAAAAACATCTTGACTGAACCTGCAGAAAAAGTTCCATAAATTGTTCTTTTGTAACTAAGTTTTATAAATTACCAAGCACTTGGCAACTGGTAATGTCATAATCTTTTATTAATGAGATAGAGAAAAACAATCTTACCTCTGACTCCTGGAAGCCTAGGAGGCTCCGGGGCAAGGAGGGGAGAGGAGGGGAGGGGAGGGAAGGGGAGGGAAGGGGAGAGGAGGGGAGGGGAGGGAAGAAGGGGTGGAGGAGGAGATAATGATATTCCCTGGCTTCTCAATTATAGAAATCAAACATCATATGACATTAACTTAGACCCATACCATATATTATGCACTCAAAATCTTTTCTGTAAAGAAAAATAATACAGAAAAAATGCTATCTATTCATTCTCTGGTCACTAGTCTTCAGTTGAGCTTTAATCAGACTTCACAAGAAAAATGAAACTTGTTGATTGCACTGTATTACACAGTAAGCTACATGTCCCCTCATTCCAGGATCAGGAAACTCAAGTTTCTCACTCTTGCTCTTATTGAGAGGTATTTATACATTCGCACACACATACATTTACAGATAAATAAACAAAATTAGTCAGCCATTTTACCAAGACAGTTTAATTTGGGTTGGTTACATAAACATATTTGTCACAAGCCTCAGAGAGACACACTAATAGAAGTTCTGTTAACTCTCTTGCTGTGATTTTTATTTGACAGCATTTTGTACAAAACAGCCACCTACTGATCAGAAGAGCCACCCCCCAAAAAACACCCCATTGATGTAGGTTGATAAACAAGCTTGTTTATTTCTTCTGGAACCACATACTGCTTATTCTAGAGCTTACATTTTAAATAGTTAAATCATTAGTCAGAAAGTTTTGAAGTTATATTTTCACATAATAGTGCATTTTAATGACAGACAAAGAAAGGACAAAACAAAGACAAAAAAGGGAAATTCCCTACATTTAAATTCAAAGCAAATCTTTAAAAAATCCTTTAAAGCAATCTGATCTGCAGCTGTAAGAACAACAGGCATGTCATAAATTCATTTCAGTTCTATACTGTCTTATGTAATAAATGCCACTGGAAGAAAAAAACAAAGTAGAGCCTGTTTCTTTTGTTTGAATTAGTTTTCAGATGTCTACATTTATATCATATAAAATTAGAAAAATGCATCTCCCAAGTGAAACATTTGTGATACGTTTAGTGCTTTTTTAGGACAAAAATTACTCACAAAGACAAGTTACAACAAAATTGCATAGTTAGACCCTCACAAATCGTCACTGACATTATGATCTGCATTTGAGAGCCGTATCCCAGAATGACCTTTGGTAAAAACCAACCAGCCTCTCTATACAGGAAGATGAGAAAAGATATTTTTCTTATTTTCATGCCCTGTGTCAGTAAAAGCATGTAAGTATCACTGATATTAATGTTACAACAAACTACTGCAAAACTTCCAAAGCTATACAGATGTTATCTAGAAAGTCAAAGCATGCATTCAGATAACAAAAATCCTGTTTTAATACCAAATGAAAAACTGGTAAACGAAAGCTGGGCTTTCATCAACGTTGACTAATTAATCTACCAATACACTCCATTTTCAGTGGATGTTGGGTAGCTGTGTCAGGGAGAGCACTCATCAACTGTCACTAATTGGAAACTAATGGGAAAAAAATCACTTGTGTGTGCATGCTGCATGACAAGCTGAAATGCTGCCTCTCTGAACAGTTCAGGTAAAAATTTCAAATGCAGAAGTCTCAAATATGATCACCTGTTTAATGACATATGTGAGATCCCGAGGCTTCCACAAACCAGAATGATTTCAGAAATCAGCACCAGGGACAGAAGTTATAGCCTGGAGGTTTACACCTTGGTTAAGGACTTCACAGGGTGGGGACAAAGCATGGGAAACGCTTTCCCCTTCCACCATCTCAAACAAAAAAGGCTAAAACAATGGTCCTGACTTTATTGAACAGCAGATTTGTGTTGCACAGGGTACTGAAACTTCCCTCTTTAAGAGTGGCCACTCCAAGGGCTGAATTCTTCCCAGAAAAAGGACACTCATGTCCCATTTTAATTTTTAACATGAAGATTAATTGGTCTGGAGGTGACTGCAGTGAATTTCATCTTAATTAAACTGGCTTACTCAGAGTAAGTCTTGAATACAGAACTTTTAGTTTAGGTTTTACGTGAGTCAATTTTATTTCACGTCTTCGTGGTGAAGATAACTTTTCTTTCATAAATTCACAAGCAGGAGCTCCAAGAAATCTCCTTTTGCCTCAAGATCTATAAAGCAGATCACAAAACCAATTTGATGTTATAGTTGTAATCATCAAGTAGCTCTGAACAAATCTTTCTTGTTAGATATTTACATTTTCATCTCTGTAATTTAATATTTGCAATAATATGAAAATATTTGCAAAATTTGCAGTGGTTAATTCGGGTGTAAGTAATTAGTAAAAATAAGTATGTAAAGAAACAATATTAGAAATGAATGGAAGTTTTTTGCCTTTTTTTTTTTAATTTTGAAATTATATCCAGAGCTAAGACAGCACTTATAAAATGTATCTGTAGAGCAACATACGATCCCACCAATCGCACTAATTATATGGAAGGAGTCCTCCCTGAACTTTCTTCATCCAACCCTTTCAGATATTCCACTGTGAAACTGTCAAACTAGACACAAATAGACACAAAGCACTGTAACAACTTTCTGTCAGTGTCAGATAGGAAGCTTCACAAAGAAACAGCTTTTTCTGCAACACAGAGAAAATTCATTTATAATGTTAAACCTCACCTTTTTTTTTTTTTTTTTTTTTTTTTTTTTTGGTTAAATATTGAAATATCCTTGAAAGGATTCATGTGCCCTGAAATAATCTCCCTCTGTTTAGAAGCTCTTGACAAACTAAAGGATACACCTTAGGCAGACCCAAAAACACTACAGATTTTTAGAGTTGTCTGAAATTTGACAAAAGGTGTATATAGTTTGCATAGTTCTGATACACAAAATACTTCACTCTCCACAATGTTTTGTTTTTTGAAAAACAGAAGAAAAACTTGGGATCAGAATATACTTACAGAAGTGAATTTGCTTCATTGCTACATTAAGGAGACGTACTTAAACGCGTAATTGGAAGGAAACACAAAAATACTATTTCCACAGTTAGGTTAATGTGCTCACGCTGCAGAAGACAGGCACATCTGTACATTATTATTTCTACTTGTTATCCTTGTGTCATGTTTTGTCTTTTCTTTCATAAAAAAATGTAAATTAGTATAAAACTTAAAGTCAGGAGAATATCAGACTTGCACTCAGAACAGCTAAATATAACACCTATTGCGCCAACTTCTCTAATCATACAATACAAATCTCAGAGAAATTTCTGCAGAGAAAGGAGTTTTCCAGGATGTATTCCCAAAGGGAGGTGCTGACTCTCCCTTCTCCTGACATGGATGCAAACCCAGTGCTGCCTTTAGCAGAAGCACAGCACAGCTGCAGTGCTCACATCTGCTGCTGGGTGGCTAAAGGCCACCAGAAAGGCAGCAACCTTGTTTGGGTTTGGTCCTGGCAGCTTTGTCTGCAGGCTGGGTGTGCTGAGCTGGGCTGGGCTGTACTCCCATAGACTGAGTTCCATCCCCTGCCCGCTCCTGAGTCCACCTTTCCTTCCAATGGAAGTCATTGGTGGTATGCAACCAGATCTGATAGGAGGGATGCAGCAGTAGTGGTATTCAATGTTCTTGGGTTTGTTTGTTTTTTTCAAACAAACTATTTTATTCTTGCTCTTTTCCGATCTTCAGAAGCTGAGATAGCAGCACTGTGCTAGCTGCATTTGTTGGCTTTGCCCTTATTTAATAACAACACTACTGAGCAGTTCATTTCTCACTCCATGGATGTGGAGATGTGTGAATGAAAACTCATCTCAGAAAAAATTTCAAACACAAAGTAACCACATTTTTGGAAAGGAAATGGAGAGATATGGGGGCTAAGAGGGCGATAAAAGATAGATAGATAAACACAAAAGTGAAATGTCAGAACCTTATCGATGACTTGGAAAAACGAAAGATTAAAATGGAAATTCTCATAGGCATTAGCATAAGACTGCAAAAATATGTGTTTTAGCAGCACAGCAAATGTCTATTGAAAGACTGTATGTACTAGATGTGAATCTGCATCCCCCTCCTTCAGATAATAATATGTTATTTTACGCCTTTTACCACTGTCAACTCTCATTTGATGCAGGAGGAATCATCAAGAATCATCTTCCTTCTTCCTGTAAAGGAATGCTGTTCCCTTGACATGAGAAACTAACCTGTTTCCCAAGTACACCACAGTACTGCTAAGGACTCTGCCATAGCTGAACTGATTTAACCACACGTAAAGCTGAACATACACAATCCACAAATAAACCAACACAATCTGAGCCCTCAGATTTAAAAAAAACAAAATAAAAAAATAAGTGTTTTGCTGCATGATCAGAAAGATTTTGATTCGTTCCTATGATTAACTACAGGATTCCTAATACAATACACAGCTTTCACTACCTTTGATAAGAACAGGGTTTTATGTTAAAACTTCCACAGAGTGTAAGGAATTATTAAGGACAAGGTCAAGCTCCATGCTAGAGTGTCACATTATTTCGTATTTACCAGCAGGTGGAAGAGGTGAATCTGGCTGTGCAATCAGTGAGATTTGGTTATTAGGCCTTTTGATTTGTTTGCGAGGCAACATTAAGAAGCAAGGGAATTCCATCACCGCAAGTGCTTTGAAATCAAACTCCAAGTAAACATAAATAATCCAATCTCAAAATAAATTGATGCAGGTTTGTAAGTCATACATCAGGTTTAAATCTCTTGTTTCCTTAACACTTTGGCAATGCAGGTGATTAATTTGGAGAGTCAGGAGGATGCTTGAACTATAGGGAAATAACACCAAAAATGGCTTTATTTCCCTACATCATATTCCTGAAATATACACTGGTGAGATTTGAAATGAGGTAGGTGCTCTTCAAAATACTCTTAGTTAAAAACACTAACATGCAATCTTTTGTAGGGAATGTTTACAAGGAATGAAGAATTATATCATGATAAAATATCAGTAGCAAAGAACAAGCTGAAGGTTAACTGCAGGGATTTTGAAATTTCATTTTAGCATATTTTGACAGTTGCACATTTTACTGGTTTGCAAATAAACAGCTTCTCTAAATAAAGGTTTTCAGTTAAAACTGACTGCTCGGCTCAGAAAAACACTTACCTTGGTCCTCTAAAGGCATATCAACAATGACTCGGTCACTGTATTTTCCATGCAGACCATTAGAGCAGACAGCAACTATCTCAAGAACATAACTTGTATTGGGCAGCAGATTATTTAGTATAGCTCCCTAAAAGAAAAAACATGTTTAATCATTTACTTGCAATTACATATCAAATATTTGGAAATGCTAAGATTTTTTCGTAACACATTTTTCATATGAATCACGAAGGGCCTTCTGTCCTATGACTCTAACATACATTCTTAACATTTCACTATGAAAAAGTACTTTTCAGGCAACTTAAAAAAAACTGTGAAGCTTTAAATGGGGAATACCAAAGCACACACTTGTTTAATGATGAATACTAGTTTAGGTAATCATTTCAGGTAACATTACCACTGATAAGCTTATGAATATTTGAAGAGGCTAACGAGAACAGATCACATTAGTGAAATACCATGAAGCAGTAAATCAGTAACTTAATGCTTATAGCAGTATGATTGTACTGAATCTAATTAGCTGCTAGCGTAGGTAATTCTTTGCAGACCAGTGAGCAATGAAGTACAGATCACTATTAATTGACTAAGGGGTTTATGGCTAAGGAGTTCTGAGCTTGACATGGTCATATACTTTTGGGAACACTACAGGCAAATCAGAAAAGAACTCCAAGAAATTTCTCTGCCTGAGGCCAAAAGAGGCTTTTCTTTTTGTTTTTTGTTTTAATGTTTCTAATTGTCTCTGTAGCTTCAGAGCCAAAGAGAGAAGCACAGCTTTTGTGAGCTGTGGTCAAATAAGTAATTTTCTATTAAATTAGCTCCCAGCTACCTGAACCCTTAGAATAATTAATGGCTGCTTTGCCATTACTGCTTTGAATGAAACTTGAAGAGTTCACAGTTACCAAGTCCTGATACCCATCTGTCAGAAACTCATGCTTAGTCTGGTCTTCTCCATCCAACTGTTGATAAAAGACAGCAAACTTCTCAATCATGGTATCGTACACAACCCGAGGTCTTTCCCATGTAACCAGAAGACTGGTATAATTTTTTGGATCAGATTGGACATTTTCAGGTTCTGAGCTGCAAACTGAAATGACAATAAAGAACATGATATTTATTAAATGGCAAAAATTGCTCTAAAGATCTTCATTCACCTCCCATCAAAATTACTGGAAGTCTTTAATGGGCCTCATTTTCAGCTTTTCACTAAAATATCTGAGATGGCATGTACTATCAAAAGATGTAGAGTTCTAATTAATACTAGATAAGCAAAGGCAAGTTAATTTGAGACCTTCTTCCCCCTGTTTTTAATATCGTACACTGAGAGAGATTTGTGTCAAGTTCCTAGTAGATTTAGAAGAGCTGCAGTCTCCCAACAGCTACAGTGGATGGCAATGTACAACAGATTGTTTTTAAAGACTGAAGGTGCATGTATCACACTTGAATTTTGAATCTTTTAATAGAAGAGACAAAGGACAAATAATGAGGGATAAGAACGTATAAGATTAGCTGGTATTTATTTCATTTGGCTACATTGCACCAGTAAGAGGCACAAAAAGAGTCAGTGTAAACCGACAGGTCTAAGTCTATTCCACATCTCCTGCCCTTTCACACCACCTTCCAACCATAACCTCCTCTGCCTCCATTTAGCTTGAAAAACATAAACAGGTAGCACAGGCTTCCAAGAAGGAGGTTAAAGGAAGTGAGGAGGAGGAGGCACATTGAGCTTGGCAAAATGAGAATGCTCTCTAGACATTGCCAGCCTGTTCCTATCATCATGCCCTAAGCACTGCCCTGAATATCCCAGCTTGTTACATTCCAAGACTACTCACAGACACCTTCTTGGTAAGCCTGGACCTCACACTCCAGACAAATTCTTTCTTTCCAGGCAGCTATTTATGCATGTCTTCCAGTTTTCCCCCAACACCACATTTTTCATCTTATTCAAATAAGCTGAATCTTCTGATACATCTCTAGATATACAAATGTACTGATTACCAGTGTGCCAGAAATGTGCTGAGACTCTGTCATTTGTTATTTAAATCACCCAGGTACCTGTGTGTAGCTTGAAAGTAATATACAAGGTCAAGGTAGATTAACCTCTGTGAATAAATTGCATCAGTAGAAAATGTAAATTATTTATCTGAAAGTCACTGAAAAATGACTGACAGATTGTGATACAGGAAAAAATAAGCCAAAATAATACAGCTGAATCATTCATGGATGCTCTGAGTTTAGGCTGAGATAATTTTCCTTCCTTGCTCTCATCATCTCCATTGGTGTCAGACACGGAACTGATGAATGTCAAAAGTCTTCCCTAATTTTTGGTTCCCAACTGCAGATCACAGTAGCCAGACATGAGCCGGTACACTGGAATAAGGACCAGGGGTCCCTAACATTTACTCTTATAGATCCCTTCTCTTATATGTTTGAAACTGCAGGTGCTAAGTACTGTGGTTGAAATACTGAGGCTGGATTTCTGCCTCTTTCCTAGTTTTTGAGCATTTCCTTTATTTGGGCACGCTGATACTGAATTTCCTTTTCTATTTGCTTTTATATGTACTGAAAAGGAATATTATTCAATCTATTGTTTTATTTATTACCTGATCTCTATTTTATATTTTGTCTATTAGGTAAGTAAAAATTACTAATGAGAATATATGAAAAGTATCATTTAATTAATTTTTACAGGAGAAAATGCCTCTACGGGTATTGCAAAGTTTTAACTGGACTTTTGCACAAGCAATTAAGTGGTCATTCCCTATTTGTAATAACGCAAGAAACATTTCTTGAATCTAAGAACATGCTTAAATTGAACTGCGAGTCTCTAGCAAAAAGCAAGTTAAGTTATCCAGCTAATTAAGAAATCAATTGTAGATTCTCTGGAATTCCCATAAGCAAAAGTCATGATACTACGATGTTTTTTGGCCGACAACATCGCAGTTTGAATAGATATTATTTTAACTATGCAATTTACCACTCGAACACTAGAGGGCATTCCATACTCAGTATTTTTAAACAGGAATTTCTTCCAGACTATACGCAGGAGGGAAGTTCTGCGAACTCGTTTAAGTCACTGAATGGAAGATACGCGATTTTTGCGTGTGTGTTAATAAGACAAAGTGTTGATCTGTGTAATTCAGTTTGAATAGTACTGATTGCCAGGCTCCGAATGTACTGCAGTACTTTTTTGGCATTTCATTGTATTCATTACACTGAAAGCTCCTAGCTGAAATAAGCAAAGAGCAAACTAAAACTGAAAATTAAATAAAAAATAAATAAATAAAAAATCAGGTTGCATACATGTCATTCCATTACTAAATCTTGTCCTCCCAGTTCATATCCACCAGAGGGCACAAGGAAATCATTACACCAGCAAAAACGATTCCCTTCTCAATTCTGAGCATTATGTAGACCATAACTTCTTGGTTTGTTAGTTAGTTTGTTTATAAATCAAACCACTATTTTATTTTGCAAGGTATTCAAAATAACTCTCCAAGTACTTTTTTGTAGTATACCTGCCAAGCTTCTCCATGGTCCAAACACACATTGCAAACTTTTCTCTATTGTCTTTTTACCTCCCTTCCTCTTTTTCTCGCCAGAGTGAATCTGGTTCTGAAATCTTGACTGTGCTCAAACTAGTTATTACAGAGCACTTAAAGCTGGAGGGCTGGTGTTTCCAATATAATTTATTTCACTTTGACTCTGTTTCCTTTTACATAGGAGAGTATTCAGATGCAGATTTTGAATATCATACAGTAATGCACCTATCTTTGCCTGTTCTGTTGAATAAAACACAGTCCATGCAACTTGGAAGTTTTTCGTGTCAACTGAACTGCACCATGGAGGAAGATAAGACACATCAGCATCATCATCAGAAAGTCTGTGCTGTGTATGAGTTGATCAAATTTGACTTATTCAAATATAAATAGAAAAACATCCTGGGTTTTATCTTTCTCCAACTTTCATCCAGAGTACCAGAGTATTACTGAGACATAACTGGATGCCCCTTCTTTTTTTTTTTTTTATTTTTTATCCCATATCTGGTGATTACATTTGCTTTAAGTTTTCAGTTGTGGAATCACTGCACTTTGATAAAACATAAATGACCTTTTAGATTCCATGCTACATTCCATTTTCTCACTGAGAATGTTCAGACTGGGACTTTGAAAACCTCTGAAAACATTGCTGAAAACAGTTTTATGAGTAGATTAGAGAGATGCTTTTAGCCCATCCAACGAAATGTAGCTTTATTTGAGAAATAAATTAAGTAATAACAAAAATAAATGACACACATAATTCCACTGCATTCTACCATGCATTCAACAGGAGAAAACTGGGATGCTACCATTCTGTAATCTCAAAATCATTTTTAATGTAGTAACTTGAAACTGACTTGTTTCAACAGGTTACCTGTCAAAATCCAGTCTCGACACTTCCTGTGAGTTGTCCAAATGTATTTCAAAGATTCATCATTGTTGTTGTTGACTAAAGAATAAGGACTTGAATAAAGAATTCATAACCCTATTTCCTCCTGGAAGTGTTCATGCCGTAGTCTTCACATCTCATCACTTAAACTTAGTAGTTCTTAAGGATTTTATTTTAACTTCTCTCAAAAGGCAGGGGAAAAAAGCAATGATCCTCTAATGTTTGACATTAAAAGAATTCTACAATTGCCTTTTTGTCTGGATGTATGAATGTATGTATACATGATGTTGCATTTACATTGTGTATATTAACTTTAACAGCAATTTGACATATATACACAGGGAGACCTGAAATTTTAGAGATTTATTTGGTCCTCCCATGTCTACAGTCAAATTCGTACTGAATTACTGAAGCGCTAAGTACGAAATTTTAACTACACACAAGAATTCGGGATGCGTTGTAAAGCATCATTATATGAAGTTGAATGGCCTTCCAATTCTAAGTGGTTTAACTTGATGAAAAAAGGATCCTTATATCTTTAGGTTGGACATCCTCTCCTTATCTGACTGGATATTATGTTCACAGACAATATATCAATTCCCAGTATCTACTTTCGATGTAGTGCAAAGAGAAATGGTGATTTATTTTATTTTTTCTGGGCTCAGAAGTGTGAAAATCATATACTTCCATATGCTGTCCTGGTCACGTAACTTTCACAGGCTTCCCCAAGGTTTTAGGTAAAAGAGAGGTCAGAATCTGACTTTTGGGATTCTCTCCATCTATCACTTTCTCAGTAAGTCTACATGAAATGAATTTGGTGATGTCACATTCTATTGAAGAGGCATGCATGTTATACAACTCAGAACCAAATGGGTTTGTAAAACAAAATCTTCTTGCAGTCCCTGAAAAGGCAACCTTGTTTAGGTCTGAATCTCATTAAAAGGGCAGTGCAAGAAAGCTTGAATTGACGTGATCTTCACTGAACGTTTGGTCGAGACAAGCATTTAATTTTCCACTCCATTTAATCTGACATGTTTTATGATTGCCAGTTTTTTTCTTTGAAGTGATAGATTTATGAATAATAATACACTGTGCTACTTTCCACACAATTTAGAATGAGTGTTTTCATACTAGGATGACTCTCTTACTGAAAATTGTCTTTCAACCCATTAAAAGAGGAGTGACTATTCAGAAAATACCTGCTTCATGAATTTCTTCTTGTCCAGTGTAAGAGGAAAACACTTGCCCAGAGAACTTATATTGTTGCTCTCGAAAGTTGTTTTGCAGATAGTCCATCAGCATCACGTAGCCAGACTGCTGCATCGTAAGAACTTCACAGAATACTGCTAACTAGAAGAGGTGATAGAAAAAGAAGTCAGACGTCATAACAAATCAATATGTTTCTGCTAAGAGGAAGAAAAAACCTTTCAAAAAATGGCATTGGGAAATTCTCCCTGTTGAGTTTTCTCAGCTGGCACTCAAATTTTCCTAGTCTGTATCTATTGGTTTACTCCACCTGCACTTCTCAACCATTCTGCTGGCGGAGCTATGCTCTGCCCGCTGCTCAGCAGGGGAATGCCAAAGAGCATTTTTTTTCTGCTCTGGACAAGACGTCCATACACGCTGGAGAGATTACATTTGATGACTGTATGAAAAACTTAAAACTAGAGAAAAAATATACACCAGACTGTTGGGCTGGTAAAGAATGGCATGAGCTTTTACCATACACGTCATAACTGATTTTTTCTATTATGATATATAATTGTTTTACTTTAATAGATTAAATTAATTACCTGGTCCTCAGAAATACTAATAGTATCTTTGAACACGATCCATTCAACTGTTTCCGAGCAGGGAGGAGCTGATAAAGACCCATTGTATGTGTAATATTTGTCTGTTGCATTCGGTAAAAGATTCAGCAAAACAAATGGCTCTAAGGCAGCCTGTTTTCCTGAAAAAGAAACCAAACATTTTTTAGAGTAAAATAGTAATGAATAATAGAAACCACACTATCCCAAGGAGTTACTATTATGGAACCTCACCAATTTTGAGGCTATTTGGAACTTGATTTTCAGAGAGGGTAGCATAAGAAGAAATCACTGCATCTTTTCTATTTAGATTGAATGTTGTTCAATAAAAATTTGGCTAGTTTGGGGAATTAAAATGGGTTCCTCCAGTAACAAACATAGAAACCAGTGTAATTGTTCACAAAATCTTATTCAACTGAGTCTACCAGTAATTGTCTGAGATCCCAAATTTTTGTCTCACTCACAAACTTCAAAGAAAAAATGTTAAGTCTTTCTAGTTGATCTCACCACATGACTTCAAACTCTCCCTGAATTTGGTCAAGTTGTTGACTTTCTCACAGGAGAAAAATCTCTGCTGGTGGAACAGTCACAGTGACAAAGCTGAGAGCTGCATTACTCCAGTCTGCAAAAGCAGAAATTCCTTAGATATGGGAGTTTTAAAATAGTGACAATAACAGCTTTATAGAGCAGGGGAGGATGCAAAGACCTTCTCCAGAAGAGTGTGACCTTTCTGTTTATTGTCCTTTGAAAATAATATCACTTCTTTCAGGTCAGCAGTTTACCTGGTACCTTGTCTGCTGGGAGCAAGCATGATGAATTGCTCAGAGTCCATCCACAGAAAGATAAATCTGTGCTGATATGGCAGTAGGATCCAGCACCAGAAATTAGCAGAAATGGTACCAATTTTCTCTTGCCATAATTTTTCAGTTCATGACAGTTGTCAATGATCTGATGTATGGATTGATGTATCCAAAATAATACTTGTTTTTCACTTCGTGGAGTACAGCAGATCCTCATATACTTTATTTCAGTTCAAAGTAATTGATTTTAAACGGTGTCCTTTTGAAATTATCCACTCATGGATATTTAATAAATGTTTAATAAATATTCATAATTGTGCATTAATTTGTGGTCTATTACTTTTAGAGTCCTAGGTGGATTTCTGGCCTGTCCTTGTCTTCACAGTAAATTACATTAGCAGTTTATTACAGCTCATTGATCTTTTGTTTCTGCACTGTGACTGTTCCACAGAGTTAATGTTTAAAAACTAGCTCTTCCCCTCTCTTATCCGCATATGATGAAAGGGAAACTTTTAGCAGTGCCAAGCAAAGCGCACCCTTCCATTCCTCCATTAACACCCTTGACACCTTAAGACAGTAGGTACCATTGTTATCTGATAATGTGTTTTGTTGATATAATTTCCCTTCAGTAAGAATGAATGGTCAGCCCATGCTAGGTAGAGGCCTGGGGACATGAAGCTTCTCATTTATAGCATGAATGCTGCTTTGGGTTCAGCAAGTTTGGATTTTGAAATGCCTTTGAATATAATAAGCAGCCTGGATTTTAAAATCAAACTCCTACTAAGAATTAAGAAAAAGAGAGAGTTTGTCTGGAAGGAATAAGACACCTCTGCACAGCTTGGGAATTCAGCAGCTGGGATTTAAATACATACAGTACAGACATGACTGATAAGGATGGATCATATACATGGCAGGCAAGGACAGACCGTGTGCTATGTGCTTTTCTTCGAGATGAACAACTTGATTTACTTGTAACCTGAATTTTGAGAGCTCATTTGCATTTTATCCAAGAAAACTGTCTTCTGCTCACAGTTGAAATCCTGTGCAGTGGCTGTATCTTGAATCTTGCTGTTGATAATTTACAGCTCCTATGCAAGGCTGTAGCACAACACCTGTCTTGACGTATTACTTTCCTTTGTTTCACAGAAGACGGCATATAAAGATAGTGAATTCTGACAGACTTATATGTCTCCCTCCTTTGTCTTTGCAATCTACAAAAGCTGCTCACTCATATTGAACAGTATTTACTCTCAGAAGAAAAACAACCCCATAATAGCATTTAATACTTTCAACTCATTGGTACCAATGCACTTTACAAAACTGGAGTATCATGACATGCAGGAAAACTGAGGCAATGCTGTCTATTTTATCAGGGTCATGGCCATCCATGGACCAAGAAAATACCCCTGTGCAGAACATCAGTCATTTGTGTTTATTCTTCTGTAAAGCCACTACGAAACAGAGTTAGAAAGAGAGGTCCATGTGCTTGGGATAAAGCCATGAAGAATTCTGAAATAGTGTCAGCAGGTGGTACAAATAATGCCAGTACAAATCTAATATAATTGAATTATTTCAAATTCACATAGCAGCTACTGAAAAAAACATTGCTCTCCTCTGGGTCTACAGAATACTAATATTCAGGTTCAATGTTTGTAAAGCACATCTTGGAAGAGTTCAGTGGTGTTATTTGGCTTCCAGCCACATACGATACTCCAGAAATCTATGCCTAAGAATATTCATGGGATAAATCAGACATTTCACTTGACTTAGCATTTTAAAAGTCACAAGTTCTTTGTGATAATTATATTTATTCACCTACATTTACTAGTGTTGCTACAAATATTCAGTCTTGGAGTAAATTAAGTCTTATTTCTAACAAAATATATGCATCTACACTCTTGAGAACTGTGATCCCCATTGCCTTTAAGCTTTCATAATTATGCTGAAACTGAATATAGTCTAACCATTAATCAATAAAACATGGTGGCAGACTTACCAAAACGACTAACACTATCTACTCCATTAATGATTGGAATATAATCCGGATTATCTTCTACTCCAATCTGTTAAAAAGAAATTGCACAGACTTCATGAAAAAAAATAAAAATAGAAGGTTGCAGTTTACCACCAAAATTATACATGGCCTGAAGCAGTGCACATATATTTGCAAATCTGCTTTATTTTTTGTGTGTGAAAATAAATTAGAAGAATACATGCACATTTTTAACACAGTGATCACACACTGAAACCCTTTAAATTCAGTTTGAACATCTGCTGTTTCAAAGCTTGATAATGACACATAGATTTTTTTTTACCTTAAACAAAATTGATAAAGCTCTTAACTTCCCATTTCCTTTAACAGCCTCTTCAAAGTCTGTAAACAGATCTCCATCATAGCAGTAGATTTGCATCTGAAAAAAAAATATATCAACATATATTACATATATAAAAACAATAAATGCAATAATTTTTATTCCTAGTTTTAGTAAAAATGTTCAGCTGACCAACTTAGCACAAATACATGGATTTTTTATATATATCACATGAATTATATGAATGTACAGAGCAGAATTAATCAACTATTACCTATCTAAATAGTTCTGTACTGGAAAATCATTAAGGTCAGGGACAAGAAGGGGACAGACTTCTGCTGAAATTGACTTTTCATGTGATGTTGGGGGAGGTAAATCTTTCTTGGATATCTTGGTGGGATAGGTAGAGTATGAGTGAGAACTTTAAATAGTTGTGTGGTAAAAAATAAAGTGACACCTCCCAGGGAAAGGTCTTATCATCTCACAGCTCTCCATAGAAAACAAGATATTGGTGTTAATGCTTTGCTCTAACACTGAAATCCAAGGTGTCTGAAGTGTGGAGCAGCTCCTGGCTCTCAGTGAAGCCTGGGTTTGAAAAACCAGTTTCCATCTTAAATATGCCACCAATGGGGCACAAGGTGGGCCAAGCTTTGTAGGGTTTAAGCTTTGTCAGATTAGCAGGACCAACTCCCAATGCCATCTCAGAAGACACAGGAAAATGCAGGTTAGACATCTTCAGTGGACTAATGCCTGACACTTCTGCTTCCAAGTACATCATTCAGATGTTAATAATTTGAATCGGAGTGATGATTAAATTCACAAGTAAGCTTTAATTATGTGACAAACAAAGGTGTTTAGTAAACAATGTTACTTTTTGCACAATGACAAATTCTCAAAATCTACTCCGTACTCTACCTCAAGAGGAAATTTTTGTCCTTCCAAGCTATGTTCTGATCCGTCCGATGACGCATTGCATTTTCCCCAGTGAAAAGTGATCTTGCTTGCTTTGAATACAGTATCTAAGCCACCTCCACTTACATAGTAATCATTTGTCAAGTTAATCTCCACTAAACAAAGAGGAAGAGAAGAAAACAAACACAAAACACTGTCAATATAAAAGCTAGCCAAGGCATCTATGACTCTCATATTTCAGAACAGGTGCAAAAATGCAAATATGATAACCTTATTTCAGACATAATTTGTCAGTAAGTTGGCCATTTAAAATAAAAAATGTGTTAATTCCTTATTAACTTGGAGAAATATGCTTCATTTCTTGCTGTAATTTGTGAGTATGCTATCTTTCATCACTGAAAACTAGCCCCAAAAATATGCTGAAAAGCCCAGAATCATTGTTTTAGCCATCAACTTGACCTTCCAAGAAAATAAACTCCTAAAATATGTAGCTTGCTGAAAGCATCTGTGTTTTTAACAAAAATTAAACAAAACCAACCCAAACTTACTGTCACAATACTAGATGCCAATTCTAAAGGAAGAAGGGGAAAGAAAGATTTAGCCAGTTACTGGGAGAGCTGTTCTGTCTGTGAGCCCCGTTGGCTGTAGGGCAATCTCCCTTGGGAATAAATGATGATGGTTTCTAAGCTGGACAAAATTGTATGCAAACTGCAGATGGGACTGAACATTTGTATGCTGGAGGGAGTTAGCAGGATGGAAAAGACCAAAGCCCTACATTTGGCTTTTCCACACATAATAACTGTGAATTGTTTGATCTCTTGTTAAAACAGCATTAATGAAGTTCAGTTCCGTTACATTCCTCTCCTCGAGACCTTGAAGACAATTTCAACTGAAGAGCTTTGCAGTTCTTTTTATAGTATCTGAATTGTATTGTAGGAGGAAGATCTCACACCAGTTTTATGCACTTTAAAGAATGTTTGCTTGGGATCTCTTTAAAAGAAAAACATATTTTTATCTCAGTTAGCAGAACAAAAGGGAAAGAAGGGTTTGTTGAGTAGTATGTATGAAGTATATGATGTTGCCAAGAACAGAAACTAGGATCAATAGGACCACTAAAAACAACCAAACTGATCTCCCAAGGAACAAAAGAACAACCCAGACCGTCAGCATCAGGAACTGCAGGGCCTGTAGTGGATGCAGATGTGCCCATCTGAATGCACTTTTCAAGCAAGTGGCCAGGTTATGAAAGGAAGTTACCAGTCCACATAGGATCCAGGAATCTGGGTGAGAGACTGATAAATGGCATTGTGCGTGCTATTTATACTCTAAGGGCGGTAAAGCAATGGCACAGCTGTCCAGAGAACCTGTGGTGCCTCATCCCTGGAGGTGCCCAAGGCCAGGTTGGATGGGGCCCTGGGCAGCTTGAGCTGGTGGTAATCCTGCTCATGGCAGGGGGTTGGAGCTTTAATGGCCTTTAAGGTCCATTCCAACTCAAGTAATTCTGTGCTTCTATGAAATTAAAAGAAAATAAAAAGAAAATTAAAATAAATTAAAATAAAGTGACTGATCCAGGAATTTTCTTCTTCAGGGGAACTGCTGTGAGACAGAGATAGTAGAAGATGCCTTCATTCATGTCAGTATCTGAAACAAGATATAGTGCTTCCATGAAGCTGCTTTTAGATGCTGTTATCCTAGATTTATAGAGGAAATAGGTTGAAAAATACTTGTCTGACAATATATATGCCACCATAAGCTTCTTTTACAGCTGGAAGAAATAAGCCCTTGTAGCCATAGAATAATAGAATTCCTCAGATTGGAAAAGACCTTCAAAATCATCAAGTCAAACTGCAACCTAACCATACTACCCTGATTCTAACAACCTTCTGCTAAGTCATGTCCCTGAGTTATGAATCATCTCTTCCTAAAATACATTTTTAAGATAGTAAAGACAGATCAAAAGAACCTGTTTTTTTTTTCTCTCTCTCTCTTTTTATTATTTGAAGAAGAGAATTTAAGTGAGTAGTTTATCTACAAGTTTCTACATTACAGGTGTTGATGTGTTGATGAATCCCACCACCATTAGATTTTAGAAACTACAACTGGTCCTCAAAGTGCTTCCAGATGAGTAGGTAATTTATTTGCACTTAGAAAACACAATTTCTGTATATTAATTGAAAATTCCAGATATTTATTAATACCTATCATTATTTTGTAGAAAAAAGTAACTACTTTTACTACAGTAATTACTGTCCAGCTTAATGAAGTGCTCCTGATAGTAATGCTGTGATTTCCTTGCCTTTATCTGGAACATTACTTTCATTTGTGCTTTAGTAACTTTTCTATTATGCTTGGTAACAGTCGTCACTTTTGTGTTTGTTTGTTTTTCTATTATTGTTATTAAATGGATAAATACAGAACACAAAAGCTATGGAAAAGGGAAATTAAAAGGATTTAATTAAAAATTGATGGCTTGTTGTCCTCTATCACTTTTAAATACTGCAAACTCCAAACACAAAACATTGCTTTACCTGTTTTGCCATTGTTGCGAATGAAAGTATCTTCTCCAGTTTCCTTTTCCCATCCATGGAATTTGAGTTTCTTTAGATTCACATTCACTTGGGTAAGGTCTTCATCTATATTAATAGGAGATTGTTTGGCACCATTGCAAGCTGAATATTTTTTTCCCCATTCTGTTTGGTTCAGAGTTCCTAGAAATCAAAACATTGCAGTAAATGCATTTAAACCTAATCTGATATCCATATATTTCTCAATGTGAGTAATTCAAAACACAGTCTGCAATCTGTGGTCAGAATACCTTCTCTTCTTAGGTCTCATCTGCTGCAATACTCTGCACAAGTACTGTTGCACTCTACCTTCAAGAATTAGGTCACTTTTTGATGATTTTAGATACCATATAGAAATGATTACGAATCTCCAGGGAAAGCAGAAAACAACAAAAATGCCTCAAGCATAACATACAGAAATAATAAATGAAACGAGCAAGAAATGAGCTTTTAGATGAAAGAAACTGTCATTCAAAAAGAATCTGAAGTTACTGCAAAACCCTGCTTTCTAAACAACTCTTTCATCACCCAAATGTAACCAACATTCCTTCTGCCTGACGGACTCACTCAGCGCAGAAGATTTTTAATAAATAGAAGTATGAACTTTAAAGTAATCCTTACACAGAGAGAAAACAAAAAGTTATTTCACTCAGCAAAAGGAAAAAGTTTGTGATGCACTGCCCAGAGAGCCTGGCTGTAGGGCCTGGCTTTGTCCATGAAGGCCAGCCACCTCCTGTAGCTGTCAGGATGCCCTATGCCACAGCAGGGCAATTTCTGCAGGGCACTGGGCTGCACAGACACAGGCACAACATACTTGAGCTCCGTAAGAAGCGAGTAAGTACTCTATAGACCAGTATGAGGAGTTAGCTGCTGCCCTGAGAATCTTTAAATTATATATTACAGTGATATAAATTAGATGGCATTTTGATGGCATATGCATTTGCATACATACAAGTATTTTCTACTGACAGAGGATTCTGATGGCATTTAAAGGGACTAATTAAAACTGAGTTTTGACTGTGGAGATACGAGAAAATATATCTGCTTCAGTTAGCTTTCCTTCCTAGTAGTTACAAGTGAATATCAGTGAATCCATTGCGCACATTTAAATTCTATCAGAGATGCTGAAATGAGCCATGGCTCATTTACAGACTGCTTTTATGCATCCATGTCTGTCAGTGGAAAATTGGCTGTATTGTACCCCAGGCAAGGACAGCCCTCATATAGTACTCAGAAAACAGTGAGGAGAGAGGAGACGCAGCCAGACCTGTAACCATGACAATAGGCAGTAATACAAGTTGCTCATCTGGATAGTCAACTACCTAGAAACATACCTGAACTAAATTATTCAGCCAGGATCAAGTCAGGCCAGTTACCACTATCACCTTGCCACATCAGAAGTACTGCAGGTCAGATGGCATATAGATCCATTTACTTCTTTCAGTCAGGAACAGAAGAAACTGCTAGGCACAATGGCTGGGCAAATAAAAAAGTTGTAGTCACAGAGGAATGAAAGTGAATTTCCTGCAGGTGGGGATTAGAATCCTGTTTAAGTGAGCAGCCTTCCCTTGGGAAGGGCACACTGGTGGGCTTCTGGCTCATCTCAGGTAATGCTTCTCCTGGTCATCAGCTGTAGTTTATAACCCGGACAAACGCTGCAATAACTTGATTTCTAATGTGATTTCTATATGAACAGAGTATTATTTCACTTCTTATCTTCAACACTTCCCTTGAAAAATTCTGAGTCCAAGTCAACCTAAACTTGGAGATGAACACTCTCAGAGAATTTTCTAACAAATATTGAAGCCTTTAAAACTAAAAAAGCCAATTTTATTTCAATATAAACTGAAATAATGAACTTTTAAAGCAGCAAAGTCAGAATCAGCTTTTCCTGTGTATCCTTGCAGGCAGGCATTTGTGTCCAGGTCTGCCTTCAGTCATCTCTGTGACCTTCCAAGCTGCCAGGTCAGGCCTGGCTGGCTGCCCACCACAGTCCCTCAGAATTAGTCTACACTCTCGTCTCTGTCTTCTTTGTTCCTTCCTTCCCAAGGCTTCCAGAGGCTGCCTCTGTTGCAGGGCAATGCATAGAGAGCGCCTTTCCTTCCACTGTCATAACTGCTCTCCTGGCTTACATGCAGTCTCTCCTTCAGGAAGTTATCATGACTCTCTACTCAGCATGCTTTTTCCTTATTCTGCTCCTTCCTCCAGTGACACCAGGACTGATGGAAAATCCACCCTCCTCCCACCACTGGCGTCCTATCTTCCATATTTCTTCTGATGAATGTAAATATTCTTGATTTGCATCTTCCCTTTATATTCCATACTATCTTCTATCAAGTTCAACTCAAACAAATACATCAAATTTACAGAAACCATCATTTTATTTCAAGTTTCCTAGTTTCATAATTTGAATTCCTGCTTTGCAACATATAACATAAATTCTTTGTCTTGATAGTTGTTATCTGAGCATCAGAGAATAATATAACAAATGCCTATCATGAAGCTAATTATAACATTAGTAATCTACAAACCAGAAGACAGTGCTGTGCCAACACTGTAACCCACCACTGCATCCTGAGCCAGGGCACTCAGAGTTAGGTTGGATGCCAGTTGTAGGCACTATGGTGATGTTGTGATTCAAGCTAGGAAGCTTCTTCATTCATTCTAGATGTGAAGCTTGTAAATATTGAGAGGAAGAAATGAGGGAAGCAGGAAGGCTTGACGAGGTGTAAAGCATTATTTCCTACTTCCCAGCTAGGCCTCAAACCTGAGATGTGAGCTTGCTGCAAAGATTCGATAATGCTCAAATTTTCCAGTGTGTGGAAACAATTAAGCCAAGTGACTGTGACACGGAGATTCTCCTTAAACTGTTTATCCCTTACTGAAATCTTAGGACATCTCTGAATTTTTAAAACTCGTCTATACATTTTAGAAAAGTGGTTTTCATGTAATTATAGGACACCACACACTCACCTGTGCACGTGGAAAGAAACTGATTTATGTATCTTATGTATGGAAAATTGAAATTAGTTTTTCTGCAGCTTTACATAAAATTAAATAAGTCTGTCCTTGTTGTATGACTGCTAGCTGAAATCATCCAAGGATAAATGAAAAGTATTTCCTGGTTGCAGAGGACAATAGTCTTCCAGCTAAGACAGTTGAACTGAATGCCCCAAATCAGTGCTCCTGCTGGTGAATCTGAATAGGTATTTGATGACTTTTAATCAATTTTTCTTCTTTTTGGTCCAGCGGGTATTATTTGTTTGTTTGTTTGTTTGTACAGGTGACCTCAGTACTGAGAAACACAGGCAATATGGGAACTATTTCATAGGAAAAAAACAAACTTTCTATCAAAGAATGAGATGTGTACATTTTGTCATTCATGTGCAAAACCATACTAACTCAGTAGGTACTGAGATGTTGTAGCACTGATCAAAATCTATGGAATTAAATGTAGAGGAAATCAATAACAGGCTCCATACTGGAGCAGGAACATGGGGAATTTCAGAAAAAATGGGATTTTGGTTGTGATGTTTCAAATTATGCTTGAATGGCAGAATACATGTCTATGTGTATTATCATGTTCTGCAGACCAATAGAAATGGATTTATAGAGTGAAACAGTTGGGGCTGAGGACCAGATGTCCACACCATACGTTTTTCAGAAGGCTTTTAATTCAGCCTATCTTTGGTCCCATGGTGAATACTGATAGGCAGATGAAGTGCATTTGGTGTATTGTTTCAGTGTTTCTCCCGTTTAATAGCAGTTGGGATGAATCCATGTCATGCACTCTGAGACAACTCTGCCTTGGGAAGCAACGCTTGGAAAGTGGGGAGCAGCCACAAGATTTCCTCCAGAAGTCCAGTCCCAATCTGATCTAAAATGCTGATGTAAATGCATCCAATGCAGGCAGCAGGTGGTGAAACTGCTGTGGTTTACATGACTTGCAGAGAGCCGAAGTAAAAGCATAAGAACCAAATGTTTTAAAACAAGAGCAGATTGTTTTACTGTAGGTGTTATCATAGAAACCATAAATCAAAGCAGTGCCAGCCATCTTGAAAATATAGTTGAAACTGAGCTTTGAAAATGATTTTCCCCAAACTGTTCTTTGCTCGGAAGGAAACCTGAGGAGAATAAAAATGTGCATGATGTAATGTGAAGAGTGCACAGAGGAAGCAATGTTTGTCAAAGCTGTCAGATCTGAAGAAGTAACTGACAATTCACTATGAATGAAAATGAGCCTGAATACAGTGGATGACAAGTTAATGGAAGACTGCCTATACCATAACCTCCACTATTCTTGCCCAAGGCAGAATGGCCAAAGAAAATTTGCCTACAAAATGTTAGACTCCGCACTGCTCCTCATCCTTCGCCTCATGAGCCAATCCCTACAATAAGCATGCACTTCTCATTTTGTGCTGCTCTTCTATCTCCTGCAGCCTTTGGAAGATCTGTCCCACAGAGTGTTACTGCACTTCTTTTGTGACAATACTTGAAAGAAATGCATCTGTCAAACAGTTCTCTACAAGTTAGCAGCCTATGAAAGCAGAAAGAGCAAGTTGTGAAACTGAGTAGGCTGTGATCCTCCCAGCAGCTTGCCAGGAGAGGGGTTTCTCAGCATGTTGATATGCTACTATGTGCCTGTCTGCTGGGCTGTAAGTCTTCATGATGAGTACTGCTATTTACTACGGGGTATCAGTGCTCCCTGTATGCAATATACAATTTATGCAGAATGGTCTTTTTAAATCAATGGAAAATATCTTCATAGAGAGAGAACTTAACATGTAAACCTCAAGCCAAATGAATGGGATTCTAAACATATGAAATAAATGTTTCTCTGCATTTCCATTTCATACTGAATAGATGCATAACTTCTGAAGTAATGGAATGTTACAAATAAGACTTTGGCTTTATGGGATTAATAATTATGTCAGAAAATTGTATTAGTGAGGAGATACATTTTAGTTGGAAAATTTTACTTGCCAGCACTTCTTTTTAGTAAATGTTGTTTTGACATCACAGCCTTTGCATTCTTAGCTCTTATTAGGATAATTTTTCTTATTAATGGACACAATCCTATCAGGGAAATTAAGCTCCTGTTTCAGTGGTAGGTACAGAAAAAGAGATACTTTAAACATATGCTAAGGTGAAGAAGCTGTACTTTGTAAGCATTAGCTTTGAAACTCAAAAAGCTTAACACCATTACAGATAGATAAGTACCGTTAGAAATATGGATATGACTTAAGACATCAGGTGTAGTTCAAAACTAAACTCTTACCAGTTGCAGGGTATAAGCACTGACTCTGGAACTGGCAATGCAGCCTGAGTAAAATAACAGGTAAAGCAGAAAAAATCATAGGTGTGATTAAAGTTTTTCACTGCTTTTAATTCATTTATTTTTGCAAGATTTAAACTGTTGTGAACCCTTGTGGTTATGTTACAGATGAAAGGCAGCAGAAAAGAGAGAGAGAGAGATTTACTGCTGCTTAATTTCTTCCTCTCTATTTTTCATCTTTTGCTTTTGGATGATATCATTAATTCCATTAATTTTTAAGATATATATTGGACATTTATGGAAAGTGAAGAATACTGTTCTGTGTATACAGAATAGATCTGTTTTATCAAAGATGTCACTGGCATACCAGTCTGAAGTGTTAAGTGATTCCAAAGTGCTTTTGTTGTTTGTTTTTTATGTTTCTATTTCAATTTGATAAAGCAATTTTTTTTAATGTAAGATATGAGAAATATGAAAAAAGGCCATTAAATATGTGGGTTAGGACAAAGTTTAAATTTAGTTGTCTAATCAGATACTGCTCTGAATACTAAAGGTAGATATATTACTTCTCCTTCTTTGTTACTTCTTTACTGTTTAATTAGAGCATCTGCTCTGGATCATTAGAGGAGATGGGGATCTGTGGATGATTAATACACTCAGCTTTACACCAAAAGTTGCACAATGCAGCTTCTAGTCCTCTAAAGGTAGAAAAGTGACTTCAGTCCAGATTCTGGATGAATGAGTGAAGAGCTGCACCACTGGCCAAAAGAGGTAAGTGCCACTGTTGTTAAACCTTGTGGATGTTAGCAGACATCATATTACATGAAACTGCATTCTGAAGGTAGATTTTTGACTACAGCTAAATTAAATGTCTTAGTCTTAGATACATCACCAAATAGAAAAAAGTGTTTCTATTTTGTCTTGATCTTCATTGCAGGTGTTTTTTTTTTCACCTCCAAAAAGCCCCAATTACCTCCACAGTGCCATTCACGATCACTTTCATAAACTCTCTATAAATTCTTCAGCTTGAAAAGGTCTAGACTTGAAGGGGTGAAATTACTTGTCAAGGCAGAGATGAAGTTTTGGCACCCAATTTTGGGCTTAGCCAGTTTTTATGACTGTCTCAGAGTTTAATTGCTTGTGGATTTTCCAAGACAGGTCTGCTTGCCAATGTCTAGGTCAAATGCTAACAAATGATGGCTATGTTAAAAACAGCCCATAGATTAACTGTGTGGTCACTCTAAAAACTTCAATAACATTTACATGATCAAAATTCAACAGTAAAAATGTAACTTGCTTTCAAATGAGCAAAAGTCAAATATATTCATCCCATAATTATTTCTGTTTTGCATATATGCAGTTGCAGATAAAACATTTCCCTACACACATTGTTCTACTGTAGGATTTGATATTTCAAATGAAGGAAATAGAAGCAACAAAAAATTGTATTTGTTTTGCAACTAGATGAATTCAAGCAGCCAAAACATCTGTTCTAACATCTGAGCAGTACAAACACAGAAGAACATGGATTATTCTTGAGGAGAATATCCTAAAGAATGGCCCAGCCATTGTCGTGTCCATTTTCTCTGCTTCCCATGTTAGGTATGTCTGTCATTAATATCTAAATTAGCAGGTGGGTCAGGAAAATTCTGATGCAATGGTTTGTTATCTTTCAATCGTCATATTTCTTTCATCTTATGTTTTATTTGAGCATAAACACTATGCTTCATCCACATCTCTGATCACCAAGATGGCTCAAAAAATAGACGAAAACAACTGAGGGAAATAAAAATTTATATTTTTTTCCCCTTCATCCCTACAGGCATAAATAGATAGATAGATAGATAGATAGATAGATAGATAGATAGATAGATAGATAGATAAATATCACATAGAATAAACCACAGTTCTTGAGATACAATAGAAAACTGTAATCAGTATTATAAATGCAGTGGCTGAATGCAGTGGCTGCCTGGTGATTTGTCTTCCTGGGAGTCAGTCTGATAATGATTCATACCTAAGTGAATTACTGAGCAAAATGTGTGGGTGGATGAAGACCAATGGACAGCTCTCCTTCAATGTAGCAGCTGTTTGCTGTTCCTCTTCTTCTTTCAGTCCTCAGTGTATCTGGCCATTGCAAGCCAGACAGTAACTATATAATCAACTGTATAATCAAATACTTCTATGCCAGATAAATAGTTTATTACTGATTTGCAGTGCACCCAATGGTATGTTTAGACTAGGAGTAAGATTATGGGAGAAATTCAATCAACATTTTAAGATACCTCTTTTCTATTCTCATCCCATTGCCCCCAAATTTGCATAGAAATGCTGTTAGAGAAAGATATAGCAATATACAATGAAAACTTGCCAAGTAATCTTGATAATTAATGTAGTGTTAAGATCTAAGCTATATTTTTCAATTAGGTATTAAGGAAGGAAATTTGTTGCAGTGGCAAATGATAAAGTACCCAATGAAAAAGAAACACATTCTTTCTCCTGCTTTTATTTCATTTTTGAAAATATGTGGAACCCTAATTGGAAACTCACTGCTTCTAAACTTCTCCAAAGAATTCAGATAGTAGCAATGATTTTCTTAGGATATTTAAGGTCACAAAACTGTATACAGCACTACTGAGTGACAGATAAAATTCCAAGATTACAAATAACCACAGCTGGAAACAGAACTGGAGTGCATGGAGCAAACTCACTTTTAGGGTAAGAAATAGGCAACGTCTTTTGGCCAGCACTGAGGAACACAGCCTGTAACTGAATTCCACATCCCTACAGCTGCATTTCTTTTCATGTTTGGTATAATAGAATTAGCTGTCAATCTTGTGTCATGCCAATATCCAAGACCTGTTTGGTCAATCCCAAGGAAAGAACTCCTCACTTGTTCCTGAGTAGTTGGTCACAGTGTTGGTGAGGAAGGATGTATGAAACAGGACCTTCACACACTTTACCACTTCCATGATTTTAAGATAACAGCAACAGCTTTCCAATACCATACAGCCTTACCACAGTTCAGCTATGCTTCCTGGAAGTGGAATGGAGGCCTGCTCTCAAACTTACATCTGCAGAACAGAGAAAGTATACTATATTGCTCTTCTATCACTGAACAGGAGCATAAATGGAGCTTATGTTAGTGCTTCCCTCTACCTCGTATCATACAAGTACTACTCTATCAGAAATGCAATGGCTGAAAATAACAAAAAATATTCTGAATCAAAACTTGAACCAACTTTGACCAAACCATAAAAATGCACCTTAAATGACCACCAACAACAGCAAAGAATGAAGAAGTAATAATATACTTCAAGCACAACATTCAGCACCTGCCTGATAAGTGATAGTTGATGAAGTCCCGGGAGATGAGCATAAATGAATCCCATCTTCAGCAGCAAAACCCCTCATTTTTACCAGAATGCAGATCACCATCTAAGTCTAATGAATTGCACTATGACAGTCTTTGCATTTCCTTTCTCATTACACCAAGGCAGTCCCTGCTGCATTTTAGAAATGATCTTGTGTTGCAGAACCAAATTACAGCAGTGAATTTTAAAATGGTGCCATTTCCTTCTTCTCAGCTTTTCAAAACATCAACAGATCTAACAGTGTTGGATTTCAGTGAGAATATCAAAACTGTTTTCTCTCTTGTGGCATGGCCTCCCTCCTTCCCCTCTCCACTGCCTGTATTTACTTTCCTTCTTAATTCCTTTTCTCTCTTTCATCCCACTTTTTGCTATAACCAAATGCACATTACTTTGTTTCTATCACCAAGGAAAATAACTCCTGTCTTTACCAGCCAATCTCCAAGAATAATATGTCTAATAAGCTCTGATCCAAAGTCTGCTTCTGTATGTATATAAAAAAATTATGGATGGTTTCTCTGGGCTTTGGATCAGATCGACTGTGCATACATATAAAGATCACTGCTAAATAAGACTTGTGCAACCTTGGATGCAAGACGTCCATGAGCTGCTGTGAAAAAGGTTGGCATTTACCCTTGAATAGCAAAAAGGCATTTATGTCAACTTTAAAGAATAATGTGAAGATCTTGAAAAACAAGGACTAGACAGAAATAAACCAAAGCAAGACAAATATAGGGTAAAAGAATACCGGATTACATCACTGCTCAGTCAGTCCCAGCAGGTGCCAGTACATAAATTACCCTAATGTCCAAAAGAGCATAATGTTTTTTGCTCTCCAGGTTCTCATTTTTATAGAGCTTTATTTTTTTTTATTTTTTTTAATAAAATGAATCTCCTACCTATCTCCAGAAGAACATAATGGCACAGTAAAGTGAGATTTCTTTTTAGCACCTTTTAGCAGGGTTTGTTGTTATGCTTCTATGAGAATCGGTATATATCACCCTTGCATAGTGTTAAGGATGAAAGGAGGTAGTGGGTAGGAATTTGTTTTATAGTATTAAATTCAGCTGCATGCATTTCTCACATGGCTGTATGTGTGCTTACCTTCACAGTTTTATCACACAGTATTTTTGACTTTAGGAAGCTCATTCCATTTGATAAGCAAGGACTCTGACTTCAGTAGCAAAAACTTTAATTCCCTTTTCCCTTTCCTGCCCCCCAGATAAGAGAAAATCCCTCTGAAAATGAACACTAACTTTTTGAAGCAGCCACTATGTACTCTGGAACGTACTGCAACAAGCTGCTGCTGTAGCTAGGCAACAAGGATGATTAAAAAAAAGACAAGAGTCACATGTTTGTAAATAATATCATCGCATTATTTTGAGAAGGACATGAAAATACACACAAAATTGAACTCTGCATGCTGGAGGATAGGAGTCTCATGCACACATACACACCATTCTGTGTGTGTCCTTTTTAAGCAATGTTATGCTTTTTTTCTTAAGCCACTGAGACACAGACAGACTGCTTAACGCAGTGAGTCACACAGCAAATCAGCATGAAAAGCCTGTGTTGCTAAAGATGCCCTGAGTTTGGCTTCCATGTGTGTTTTCAGAAACAATTATTTTGTCTGGGGAGGCAACCTGAATATTTTGTAAAGTACAAAATGTGTAAGTGGTAAGAAGATAAAAACCAGCCCACTCCTGACATTCCACAAACCTTCCTGGAGTAATGGTATTTGTTTGGAATTAGTGTAATTTCATTGCTATCGTTATGTTTCCATTTTTTCTCACAGATGCCACAGCAGATTCTTTCAGATCTACAATAGCAAATACAGTGGATGGATAATTCTTTCTCTGGTAACCAACCATGTTAAATTTAAATGACACTGTCATGTGATTGATTTTTTTTTTTTTTTTTTGAGAGTTACCACATCACCAGAAACAGTCCTTAATAACTCCTCCAGTGAGTGAGGTTCTTCCCAGCCCTGATGGGATAACATCATTATGTAAATTACACAGTAGGTATTTCTTCCAAGAACTTCCACAAATGTGATATGCAAATATATTTTTAATTCTGCAGATATAAAAAAGATCTAACCAGGCTTTAAAAATATTCCAGTATTAATAACTTTAAGAGCTACTTTCAATACTGAGTAGTTACTTTCAATAGTGAAATCATAGAATCATAGAGTCATAGAATGGCCTGGGTTGAAAAGGATCGCAAAGATCATCTGGTTTCAACCCCCATGCTATCCACCCTCATAAACAGCTGTTCCCCTTCCTGTCTATATGCTCCCTTCAAGTACTAGAAGGATGCAATGAGATCTCCCCAGAGCCTTCTCTTCTCCAAGCTAAACAAGCCCATGGTAAGGGCTTGTATTGCAAAAGCTATTGTATGGTAAAAGCTATTTAGCAGTAACTAAGTGTAACTTGTTTCGGATGGGAAACTCACTGTCCATTAATAGTATTTATTCTCACAGATTTTCCATTCTATCCTACCCTACAACAAATGGAAACTACATTTGCAACAGAGAAGGAGGCAGCACTAACTGTTATAGGGGCATTCACTTAAGTTCTCGTTCCTCTGTAAGTCTTGTGGAGATAAAACTTCTGAAAGGAAGAGTTCATTCACTGCACAGCTTCTATTGTGAAACAAACAGAAACTGAAGCTTAACCTACTGCCTCTCAGCCAAAAGTTCACAATGAAGATTTTAGTTTTCATATCAACATTCCTTTAAATTCACCAAGCTCTTTAATGACTTAGCACTTCACTTTTTTTTTTTTCTTTTTTTTTTTTTTTTTCCATCTATGGCTAATACACAGAATAATCAACTTTCATGAGGATTCATGCCATCATTTTTCTTTCTCTTTTCTCTGTGAGGGAAGAACTATTTTCCTTTCATTTCTACTCAAAATAAAATAGCAGAGGATCAGAAGAGCTTGTTACTTTCTTTCTTCACATTATTACCCAAAGATCAAATGTAGGGTTCCTTTTATCACCTGCCAGCACAGTCTTTACTACTTTTCACTAAGTGAGCCACTAAAGGAGAAAGAGATCTTATGTACTGTACCATGACTGGCCAAATCAAAGGCATGCTTCTTGGTTTATTTATCTCTTTTTAGTGGGAAGCTACTATGGTAGGAGCAAGAGAAACACATGGTATTCCCAGCACATTAACAGCACCTAACTAGCAGACCTCTCCCCAGAGCAGAGGAGAAACTACTTTCTGCTGCGTAGTTAACACATAATGGTTTGCGTAATTATCCAGTCCCAAAGAAAGACTAGATGCACACAAGTGCTTTTAGTACCAAGTGATCCCAAGTGCTTGGGAATCTTGACAGTACTAGATTTGTGGAAGGCTTCTATATGAGCAGATGAAGATGCAGTTTCACTCTGTGAAATTTTATCCACTGCTTCCTCTTTTTCTCCTTTTCCCTCTTGATGGAAAGTATCAATTTTATGCTCAAGAAAAATATATGCTACCCTAAACGTATTATCTTGAATGTGAATGCTATCTCATTACCTTAAACAATGCACTTTTAGATACTGACTTAGTAAAAATTTCCTGATGTGTATCTTTTCTGTTCAGACTGTTAGGAACTGGACAGCCATAACTAAAATAATAGTACACAGGTTTCTTACACTAAATTAGCTGCTATTAAAGCAGATCTGTAAGCTGCTAGGACAAAACCTCCATGGTACAGTCCTACTACGCATCTAACTGAAATGTAGATAATCAGGCTCTAGAGACCAATTCACATTAGAGTTCATAGGTTCCCAGATTTTCATCAAAAGTTCCCTATATCTGATTTCTACTGCTGCTTGTGCTCTGAGATACTGTCAGTTTGAGTAACCATCATCAAAGGCCATTCTGGATTCACAAACATCTCATCCCTTGCCACAGTCTCCCAAGGCATCTACCCAGCTGGCATGTTGACTGTGCAGTCGACAGCACTGAGATGGAAGCAAAGCCCTGAAATCACACCTGACTCCATTCAAAAACATGGATTTTCAATTTAAATACAACAACCCAGCATTCAAATCCCGACAGCAGGTTTTAGAAAAAAATCAGTTAGACGTCCTCCTTTCTTTGAACCCTCTGTAATGACCACTTTCATACATGGTGCATGTAAGAAATTGTGCACTTGAGGAGTCAACACTGCCAATTCACTGCATGATATCTACCACATTTCAGATTCACAGATCAGATTATTCCACACCCATCATCCACAGTGACACAAGCCTTAAATCATAGCCTAATTATAACTATTTTAAAGTATTTCTCCAGTCTTTTGGTTCCCATTTGAATTAGGCTCCAGTCCCACAACCATGTCCATGCTGGTAGCCAGCTATTTGGGTCACAGAATGTATGGGTGGCTAGAAAACAGCTTATATGTTACTGAACTATTCATAGGAAGATCATATTCTTGTCTCAAACTGAAGACCACTATTATTAAAGCAACTAGAGAAAGTAATTGTTAAAATAATTTCATATAATACATTTCTAGTTTTGTGTTTGCTATGCTAGCACAATGAATAGTGTTTGGTATAGAGCACTTAACACCAATTATCACTGCATTTATTATGAGATTTCTGGCACAGTTACATGGATGTAATGGCCTAATGGCCATTCTAATCCGTGGGCCTAATTCTTTATTGAAAGATGATTTCCATACTGTTAGGCAAGAATCTCAGATTTTGTGTAAAAAATAATAATAAGGAAAAACAGAAGAAAGCCTCACCTATAATATACAATATCTAGACCAGACTCAGTGTTTTAAAACCTTTTTTATTTGTTTCCTAGAAGAACATATTTTGTGCTCTCCATGTGCACCCCACATCACAGTTTATGGGCTATGGTGCCCCAGTGCTCCCAGTCTCTAAGAATCTGGTTGTGATTTCTTCCTAGATAGTTACAACTGCCCACAGCTAAGGTAGTAGGCCTTAATTACAACTGGTATGGAAAGTTGGGCAAAATATTACGATGGTTAAAGAAAAGACACATGGCCTGAGTTTCTAAATACAGAATATCTTCACAGATAAACACAGGCATAATAAAGCTTACTCTGCTGCTGAAGCCCAGAATCTATATTCCCCAGTATAATTTTCAAAATATGAGAGGATTAGTCTCACTTGTGAATGACTTGCATGACATTTACACAGAGATTTCTAAATGAAGGGGCTGTTCTAAAAATCCTGTAGGTGAATTATATGATTCTCCATCAGTTCTAAGGTAGGGAATAATATATTAGGTTAGATGGGAGCTCAGGAATGGGAAAGTAAGGCAAAAGCACTATGTAAATGAAAGTTTCTGAGAAAATGCAGAGACAGCTTTTTGCATATGCAACTGTGAACTCTTCTTTAATAATCTCTCTTGGCTATAGGCAACAACAACCTTTCCCTTCACTCGAATCAGTTTTATCTTTGAATAATACCAAGAACCTCATGTTTCCAGTGCAGTGTACTTCCCAATGGGGAAACATCAAATCTAGAAACTTCAGTTAGTGGAGTTTCCATGGAATTGTTTCCACAAAGTAAAGATTTTTTTAACTTCACAGAAAATACTGCCAGATTGTGACTATGAGTCACAGGAGATCTGCTGAAAATTATGTTTTTTTCTATATTATCTCTTTATTTTTGCTAATATCCTGTCACTTTGTAGTTCTGATAAACAATTCCTTGACTGATGGGTGTTCTTGAAGTTTTTATTCTGTGGAGATTAGCCATAAAGGCTTGTATTGAGACTCTCCACCCTTGTCATCTCTCAGCTTGCCTTGCTTTTGTTTTTCCCTCTTTCTCTGGTTTAGTAATGATATTTTGTCTTTTCTTCTGAGACTCTTGCTCAGTAGTACCACAGAATGAATGGCTGATGTAGGAATGGACCTCTGGACGCTACCTTCTCCAAACCCACTGTACAAGCACTCAGAGCAAGTTATCCAGAACCATGTCCAGGTGGCTTCTGAAGATCTCCATGGAACACACCCCACAGCCTTTCAGGGAACCTTGGGACAGTGCTCAGTAATGAACTGCTTCCTGTTGTTCGTACAGAGCCTCTTGTTCTCCAGTCTGGTGTCCACAGCTTCCCGTCCCGGCACTGGGCACCAGTGGAATGAGCCTAACTCTTTGCTCTTTGCAATCTCCCTTCAGGTATTTATGAACATTAATAAAATGCCCTGAGTCATCTTCAGGCTGGACAGTCCCAGCTCTCAGCCTCTCCTCATATGAGATGCTCCAGATCACCTTGGTGCCCCCCGCCCTAGACTCCTTCCAGTACGCTCATGACTTCTGGACTGAGGAGCCCATAATTGGGCCTGGCAGTCTACCAACTCCTAGTAGAGCAAAAGGATCACCTCTCTTGACCAACTGGTGATACTTTGTCTAATACAGCCAAGAATACTATTAACATTCTTAGCACCAACAGACCATTGCAGACTGATGTTTAACTTGGTGTCCACCAGTCCAACCAGCTCCTTTTCTGCCAAGCTGCCTTCCATCTAGTCAGTTTTCAGCATGTCCTGGTACCTGTGGTTGCTTTTCCCCGAGTGAAGTACACTTAATGAGATTCTTGTCAGTCCACTTTTATATTCCACTGAAGTCTCTCAGCACTCCTTCTCATTTTAAATCAACAGTAGAATTCCTGAGGATACATTCTGGCCCATCATCTAGATCAGTGATGTAGAGGAACAATAATACCCCAATATACTGTAGTAAGATGAAGAAGGTATTACTGTAATAGGAACAAATATGCAAAAAGTGAGAGCAACATTGCCTTTTCCCTTGTGTTTGAATTTGTGAAGATAAAGAAATATGAACTTGTGAGGCCAAATCAGAGATGAAATCTCTTGACCAGAGCTGCATAAGCTATACCAGAGTTTAGAACTTTACATTACATGTCCTCTGCATGTGCATCCTCCTTTACCCCCGCAGTCTCATTTATAGTATCCACAAAAACTGGGTACAGTTATCCACAGGTTGGAAAACTATATTTCATGACTGCATTGGCAATGTCAGTAAGCAGACCCTGAAGAGCACTGCCTTTGCCAGACCCTGCTCTGCTAACTTGTACTATTACTGCCTTCCTGCCAAAGTGAAATACTGAGGGCCAGTGTGAGGGACTAGCATTCAGTCTCCCATCAAGGAGGGATTTTGTTGACAATTGTCTCCTTGTCTCCCTTCTTAGCTGAGCTGAATTTAATTAAAACACATTTCCTCAGAACATTTGATCACTATTCAGATAATCCTCAGCTTGCAGGCGCAGAGCTTCTGTGACTGAAGGAGGAACTAAGGGAGCTTTACCCCCTGCCCTTGCACATTCTGCATTTCCGTGTCATTTGATTTGACTGCAGCTGTGTGTCTACATAAACTCACTCCTTCAGAGCAGGAATGATGAGTCCCTGTTCTATAATAACTAGTACCCGTTGAAAGACTGTAAAGCACGATCTTGTCTTTAATTTGATATGTAATTTAATTTGGTATTGGGACAAACTCTTTGTTGCATAAAATAAATATTGCCACTACACATACCACAGTGGTTCCCTTGTTGATGCTACTTCTGCTGATGATTGCTAAAAATTTGGCAGCTACATTTCTCCAGATGTGCTACTTAAATGGCCAGTTAGGGCAGAAAATTTCCATTCCCTGCCCAACACAGTTTTATTGTTCTCATCCCTTTACAAACGAGGTGTTTGATGGAGCATAAATATATATGATCTTTATTTTAATGAGTTTTGCAAACGAAGTATTTATTTATAAAAATTGCAGGAAACAAAGTGACCTCAACAGTGTAGCGTCATCTCTTTTGTATCTGGCTAGGACCAAAATGGTAGCTGACAATGAAAACAAATTTACCAATTTTCAGCTGTGCTGGTCTAATGAGTGCTTAAGGGATACATCATGAGGAAGCCAAAGAAAGGAAGAACTTGCACTCAAGAAATGCGATTAGTGCAGTGGATTCCTGTGAAGCATTAACTTGACAGCCATGCACAAGTCAACAGTATATTTGTTCTCTCTTCTCTTCTGGGGGTATTGTTTCAAAGAGGGTCATCGGTTTGCAAGTCTGGCATCTACTTACATCGTTAAGAATCTTGCAAGACCTCCATTAGCATAATGGGTCCTGACATATATTTCCTAATTTGCTGTATGATATAACTATTGTGGACAACTGTAATCATACTCCAACTGCAACTCCAGAAAGAGATATTTTAAAAATTGCTCCGCTGATCTGAGATATAATCTGCATCTGTGATTGTATAAACAGTATGTCCTGAAAGATGACAGTATTAATATTTTACTAATAACTCTTGTCACTGCCTGCCACATGAGTTGGGGAACGTAAAAACAAACGCTATCGAAACACAGGATGAAAAATAATAGTAAACAAATTTATGAAATATTTGAGCCATTCCAAGATTTCATAGGTTGCATTTATGCTAAATCTTTTGGCTTTTGTACTGCAGTTTTCCTGTCCTGCATGGACTTTAAAGGATGCCTGCTGCCAACTTAAAGTCTGGTCAGTGATTTTCATGAAAATCAGGTACCTTGGTTTGAGGGATGACATCTGCAACCCTCTGAGGTTTCAGAATCACGTTGCATTTTTTTAAAGGATATATTTAAAGGAAATCAAGTTTTCAGCCAATGCATTCTGCACTCTGAGGGAGGGCACAAGCTTAATCTAACACATCTAACATATCTGGTGAAACATGCCACACAGCTGAAGGCAAAAAGACTGACTGGGGGAGATCCAGCATCCATAAGCTCAGTGCCTCACTCTCTTCAGTGGCCACACTGAGGGTGGGCACATTCCAGAGGGCAGCCCAATCTATCCAGTTAAATTAGTTTTCTCCTAATGGCAACAGCCACAGATAACAGACCACTCACTTTCTGCACCAGAGATCAGAGCAAGGGTTGAAGAAGCAAGGACCTGAATTCATAGTTTTATTCATCGTGAAGAAATCATGTCAGGTTACAAGGAAAAGGTATATTCAGAAAAAGAGAGAACTGATAATAATTTCTGAAATGGCTCTGACTGCTGTGGCCCCTGGGCAGCAAGAGATCATCCCAAGGTGATGAGATGCCTGGTTTTCACCTACTGGCTATAGCAGTCAGGGGAGGAGGAGGAGAGCAAGGGGAACAGCCTGAAGTAGTCTGGTCTATGCTTCTAGGCCTGCTTTTTTTCCTTCTTTCTTTCCTTCCATTTATTCAGAGATCATCTAATTTGAGAGGCAGGGATGCTGTATCTGGAACCTCCACTCCAGTGAGCTGCAATAATTTGCAGAAGAAATACAGTATACTGAAAATTGCAAGAAGAGGAAAGGAGCTGTAAGAGGCTAGATTGTGTAGATACTGCTTGTGTAGAAGCTTACAACTTTGGAGCCTTGTATGTAAGATGAAGATGCAGATAGGTTAAAAAAAAAAGGTGCTTAAGTGGAAAAGTATTGCTTGACTGTCTATTTTATTTTGCTTTAATTAATTAACAGCAGTGTATGCTTCCTTAGAAAGCCATAAAAACCAAGAGATACTTGGCTGTGATGGATATGAAGCCTCTACGCAGAACCTAACAGCTCTGCTCCTCATACATGACAGCAAGTACTCTGCTTTCAGACAAAAGCCAGTGATTTCTGACAACTAGAATAACCACTTCTTGGGTTAAAGAAAGACCTTAGAGGGGAGAACAAATATATTTGGGAAGTGTCTGAGACTTTTTTTTTTTTTTTTTTTTTTTTCTGACTGCATCTCTATTTGTCAATCAGCCAAGTGCATAAGCCCGTAAATTGTAGTATACTTATTTCCCAGCTACCTCAAGGGACTGCTTAATTAGAATCAGGTCCTAAATGGCTGTATTATCTTGACTTAGATTAAAGGAGCTTCTACTTAAGTGTACTCCCATAATGTGCCAATTTATAATAAAAGCATGCATGAAACTTACAAAATTATGTGATTGCTATGGGCTGCTCTGTAAACAGAAAGCAGATGTGTTCTGAAGAGGACATACAGAAGGGTCATGATGGCAAGCAAGTGCACATCTGACATTCAAAAAGTGATTACAGCTCTTTATTTATTTATTTTCTCCTAGATCAGCAATCAATGTGTGGATTTTGTTGCAAACTATTCAACCTTTAGGCATGTATTCTTGCTTTGTTATATAGTATCATTACAACACAGGAAGAAAAGTTAACATTGTCCTCCCAGGGACACAAATTCATCAGGTACCACAGTGCAATCACTTCTGGGAATATTATAAGGAACTCATCAGCTAAGCAGAAAGCAAAAATGTCTGACATGAAGGAAACTGATTCACCTTGACAAATGCATGAGCCCTAGTGAGGCACCATGTGACTTAAAGGAAGCAGTGAAGGCTTTCTAAGAAAGCTAGGACAAATAAAAGGCATCTACCTGAAGTCATTAGTTGGCTGTAGAGGTGATGCAGCATGGCTGCAAAGTTATACTAGGACTGCAGAAAGTTTGAGGAAGTGATATGATGTGCTAATCCACACTGTGCCCAAAAACAAAGAAGAGGCTAAACCAATATAAATGCAGCTCTCTGGCTGCTCCAACAGCAACTCAGTAGGTCCAAGATACTCAGCAGCAGGAGGACGAAAGCACCGTCAGCCCTCAGTTGTATCCTTCACAGAGATTTTCTGTCAGACAGAAGTAATGAGCATGCACCACTCAAAGTCTTGCAGTAGTCAGAGGGCCAGAAAATGAAATCAATTTAATCTCAAATTGTCTACAATAAATCTCCAAAGAAGAATAGAAAATGTTTTAATTTCCATGCAAAGCAAATGAGTTTAGGCTTCAAAATGGGATTTAGAAGCTTAGGAAGAGTAAGTAATTGATAAAACTCACAAAGAATTATGAACACAGAATTACAAGAAATCTTCCTTGTCAAATCTGAATTATATGTGCAAATCAGACAAGCTCTGGAAACAAGTCTGAGTCGTTAATGAAGTTCTTGCCCTCACAAATAACTTACTGGTACACCCGGTCCCTCTGCACTTCCATTCAAAATAATTTGTGCAGCACTAAATTAATCCAACACATCTTTTATGTCTAGGTTTGGTGATAACAACTAGCCCAAGAAACACCTGACCTAGACAAAAGGTAACTTGATGAAATAAAACAACCTCATGCTTCCAAGTTCCAGCTCCAACTAAGAACACAGAATCACAGATTCTCTTGGCGTTGAGGGAACCTTAAAGATTACCTAGTTCCATTGCCCTGCTGTGGGCAGAGTTGCCACCCATACCAGATCCTTCAAAGCAAAGAATGCCCAATGTTTTTAGAAGTGAGAAGTGACATGTTTTTTTCTGGTTCTCCTTATTAAAAACATGTTTGTCTGGATACTTCCAAAACATCACAGATGTGTAAGACTGAAAGTTCACCTTGGCTCTTTCCTTTATCGGGCATGACCAGACAATCCCTCGCAAATGCTTATCTTCCCCATTTTTAAAAAGGTTTTAATGAGAAGGATTCTACAGTCTTCCTAAGCAACCCGTGCACGGGCTTCCTTGTTCTTGCAGTCAGTTTTTCCTAATATTGCACATTAAACTTCCATTCTGCAAATCAAACTGTTTCATCCCTACCACATTTAGTGGTGTGGAGAACAACCCATCACTTAATAACAACTTTTAAATGTTTGAAGACTGCTATTGTAACTCCTTTTTCTAAGCAAACTTAGTTCCTTATTTTTTTTTTTTTTCCTAAGGAGTTTAGGTTTTCTGAAATCCCTGTCATTACTGTCACTTTTTCTCTGGGCTTTTTCTCAATTTGTCACCATATTTTCTACAAGTGTGCAGCTCCAGAATGAATACAGAAGTACAGCTGAGACCTCCCTAGTGACAAGTAGAGCAGAATAATTGCCTCCTATGCCTTATGCAACATTCTCATTAATTCACCTCAGAATGGGATTGTCTTTTTTTTTTTTTACAACAGCAGCATATTGTTAATTCTGATTCAATTACAGCTAACTGCCATTTAGCCACCTAGCCAGGCAGTGCCCATTTTGCATCTATGTGTTTGATTTGCTTTTTCTTTTCCAGTTCAGGTATTCTGTGCTTGTTGTTATGGCTGTACTGATAAACTCTACTTGACTGGCTTCTTACCATTTCTCTCTTTCATTAAGCTCACTTTGAATTCTGATAATGTTCTCAAAGCTCTTGCAAGCCCCAGTATGTTGTCCTCCATGAATTTGCTAATCCTAACTCGCTAATTTTAATTTATTTGATTTCTTGTCATCCAAGATATTATTGAAAATGCTGAACAGTATCATATATAGAAAGAAGTTTTGTTGGATCTATCTTCAAAGACCAGACTACCAGAAATTTCACACTACCAGAAATTTCTATACCTTTGCTTGTATAGAAAAAGCTACAGTTGTAAGCATTAATTTGAATCTGTTACTACCACAGCCTGAAACAACAGGTATCGGAGATGTAAACTCAGCCACTCATTTTAGTGAGACATTAAATAAGAAGTTTCAGGACAATTAAATGTCAACATTCATTTTCACTGATGACCAGCTTTGTAGAATCAAGATAATCTGTAGAATCTGTAATTTCTCTTTTAGCATCAAATAATGAAGAGTCAACACAGCAGTAGCTGTGTATTGTGGAGTGATTCCTCACATTGTTGATGTGATAAAAATTGTCCATGACTACAAGGTAGGGCAGATTAAAAGTTTAGTTTTAAGTTAATGGGTATATATTCACGCTGATTTCAGTTGGCTTTAGTTTCAACTGTTAGGAAAAGAAATTTGAAATTTGAATAAAGTTAAGTAATTGCTGTTGTAAAAAGTAGTCCTTACATGGCGATAGTTAAAACGTTATTTGCTCTGAAATCTATCAAAATGAGATTTGTGGGTGATAGCATACTCCTTGTGAGAATGCTAAGTATGTAATATTCATACTAGCATTCACTTTAAGACTATATATCCTTGCAACTTAGTTGTGCTTGAACAGGAAAGAAACTTTTAACATAAGCAGTATTTTGCCTCAGATACAGAGCACTTTATGAGCTAACTTCCTTATATTGACTCATGCTTACTAAGTCAATGGAGATACAGCAAGGCTGAATTTCCCTGCAGAATGTGAATGAGAAGACAGACAGATGTTTAGCTGGTATCCAAGTCCTTGGGAGAAAGAAAGGAAAAAAAAGATTGAGTCACTGAAAAACTGGAAATTGTGTCAATGTGCTGAATAGATCGACAGTAAACATGAAAAATGGTTACCACCATATCTAGCAAATCATTAGTTTAAATAATTTAGTAAATATTAGAGAAGAAGAAAATGCTAAGCTGTGTTAATTGGGAAATACTAGGTAGTGCATGTACAGGAAACTCCCGAGTCTCTCTATGCTGCTGCTGATACCTACTGATGACATGTGAAAACACACTATCACAATGAGGTCTGGGATAGCATAGAAGAAAAAAAACAGCTCACCTTGATAACCAAAGTAATAAAATGGGGTGAAATTCATCAAATTGGTAATGTCATAGAGTTAGAAACTAGTAGTGGGACTTGTTGTTACTAATGAGAATGCCATCACAGGAATCTGTCAGAGAAGAGAAGATAAAGTGTGCCCCTGACATTTAGGCAGCTGGGATAGTCAGGGAAACACACATCTTGCTCTGTCTCCATCAGTTACATGGGAGGAGAAAGGCTCTCCTGGAAACATGGGAGGAAGTAGCAAACAGACATGAATTTCATGCAGGCATTAATGAATGTCAAGCAGAAACAGGCAACAAAACACCACACAATCAGGCGATGGGTGGGAAAAATAAGAACTTTAAAATGCAAAAGAGAAACTGAAATAGTAGCTACACCATCAGAGAAGAAATATGCCAATTTGACAAAAAACTGTCAAATGGAAATAATGACATGGATATAGAAAAAGGGGTGGAGAGAGAAAACAAAGGAAGTCATCCATAAAAATTATTTTTAGCTTTTTTTTTTTTTAGTTGGAGGTGCTACCACATACAGTGTATAGTCCTGATTTGGCTTCCTCTGAATTCCATCTGCTCAGGCCAATGAAAGATGGACGGTGTGGGCTACACTCTAGCAGTTATGCTGTTTAACAGCTGTGAAACAGTGGGTCACCACTGCTGATGCAGATTTTTTGACTGTGGATGCAGTATTTTTTCAATTTCTTCCTTCCACTTAATCAAGCAGGGTAACACAAGGCAGGCATTTCATTGCATGCTTCATTTTTTCCCCCCATTAAATCAGTAAAAAAAATTGTCAGTCTGTCACCATGCTACCAAGCCCTGAATTTGACTCCCTGCATAGCTAGGAGACATTGGAAGTGTAAGATAAATCTCCAAGTTCTTATACACAAATAATTATTTCCCTTTCCTTCATTTGATGTACTTTGCATTTATGTTTTTAATGTCTTCTTTTTTGTAACTGCCTTTAAAAATTTTTTCTGGTTAACCAGTTTTCATCAGATGAAGATCACTGACAGAGAGGGCACTGACAGAAACACCGCATTCAGAGGGAAAACAGCTTAGCTCTGACATACAGCATCTATAATAATGTATGGAAGAAGATAATCAATTTTTTCCGTGGCTCCTAAAACAGGATCGCTACCAGACAATATTGGATCAAGCCACAGTTTAATTTCTCATAAAGAGAACTCTCACAGGAGAACAGAAAAAGGTCTCTACAGGAAGGATACAGAGTCAGTTGAGAGCACAACCGCTAAAACATAGGCAGGAACTGGCTAGAGTTCTGTGCAGCTGGATGCTCTGATCTGGCTTTTAGCAAAAAGAACTTGTTGCACTTTTTAAGGCTGAAACACGTAACTAGAACAGAACTACAATTCTGGCAACCAAATAGAGGGGACAGGTGAGCTGATAAATCTGGCGGATGCACAGACACTCTCCTGTAGACTCTGCAGCAAAGAAAGTTTCAGATCTTAACAGCTTTCAGCACTTTTTCTACAAGAGCTGATGTGTTTGAATGTTCACAGCAGCTTCATACGTGCCTCATGCATGGAATAAAGGCAGAGGGAATAAAGGCTGTGAAGTCATGGGAAAACAGTGCCACAGAGCCTTAACTTGGAATCATATACTTTATTTGGGACATAAGCAGCTTTTAGAGTTATCAGTGAGTTCTTCGGTGTGGTGCAGAAAGTTTGTTACCGAGGAACAAGGCATAGACTTCTTAGGGGAAACTTCCCAGAGTGAATCTTTTCATTGTAAATATGCTGTATAATTCTCCAGATTAATTCAGTTTCTTAGAAGTGTGCTGATGTGCCAATACAAGTAATGATACTTGCATATAAAACAAGTGTATACAAGTAAATGCTGCACAACATTCCTCAGAGACTCTTGATGGAAAGCATTTTGTGTACAATTAGCAATGATTTCTGCCTCTTGATAATTTATCTTCCTTGACATGAATTACTACTGCTTTCAGCAAGCCTGCAGCCTGAACTAGCTATTGCTGATACCTTCACAATCTCATGGCCCACGCAACAGCGGTGAGCAGGTGGAAAGAAATGCGACTACCATGTAAATGCTGCACAACAGATCTGTCGCAAAGCTACCAGCTGGGCTGGCTCTGAACATGTATCCGAAGAGAAGTGCTTTTTGTCTCTGGAGGTGACATTATTTACACTTTACAGGGAGACCTGAACATATCTTTTCTACAACTTAATTTTAAAAAGGTTGGGATTTTTCAGTGGCTTAGTGTTTTGTTTTTTTTTTTTGGAAGTGTCAATTTCTCCACAAGAAAACTGATGGTGGGATTCCATAGTTTCTCATCTTGAAAAGTTAAGAAAAATTTATTTTTTCTGTGAAAGAAAACAAACAAACAAACAGAATTTAAGGGATTTGAAAACAAAATTCAAAAATTCTTTGTTTAAGTAAAAAAGATGTATTACGGTATGTACACATATGTTTTAGAACTGCTTTAACCCCAAATGATCCATGGAAAAACTAGGTCACAAATGGCTTCAAATATGTGAGCACAGAATTAGCTATTGCCCTTAATTCAGTAGGTTAGCAAAGTGCACGTACTGAATTGGATTTGAGTTCAATAGAAAAGAGGAGGGAAAAAAAAGCTGTTATAAACACAGTAGAAAACCCTTATGAGTAAAAATGTTCATGAGGGCTGTAGCAGGTGAGTAAAGCAAGGCCTTCTGAAAACATAATCAGTTGAAGAATTACTTGCTGGGCTCTGAACTTCAGAAATCGTAAATCACCTTGATGTGGTGATGATGATATTGAAGTAGTCATCTGTGCTGTCTGGAAGCGAGCAGTCCTGAAGCACACATCCTTCCCACTTCAGCACAGATTGAATGCACTTGTAAATGAGAAATGATTCAGGAGTATATAGATGAGGATACTTTTATGATCCTTTTGAAGGACAAAGAGGCTTAACCACATGCTGTAGTCTACTGTGAGATATCAACAATCTGCTTTTTTTTTTTTTTTTTTTTTTTTAATTTAAGTTTGGTGCATTCCCAAAGACAACAATTCTACAAAAGCTTTCTATTTCAAATCACATTTACTTAGTAGGTAGTCCATATCTTTGTAAGCCTTGGTCAGACCTTGTCAAAACAGCTGTGGCACACTATGCAAACACATACTTTGATTTCTACATTTCAGAAATAGGCTCTCCTGCATTTGAGTAATCTAGTCAGTGCTCAGGATTAGATGACACGCAGTTTCTGAAAATGACACAGCTGGATTATTTGTTTATAGCATTTAAAGAAAGAAATGGGGGCAGGAACAGGTCTTATCAAGAAACTGGAAAACAGATGACTTAAATCTTTATCAACAGACATTTTCCAGTGAGGTGCCAAATATGGATACCAACATGCTGCTCTTCATAACTATCCTGCAAGCACCTAACTCTGAAAGATGCATTAATACGGGGTTCATTTTTTCCTACCTTCCCCACTTCCAAAGATTTTTGCAAGTTTTCCATTCATTTTATCCTAGAAACACCAACTAAATCATTCCTACTACCTAACTTCTGGTGGGACCACATCTGGAGTACTTTATCCAGTTCTGCCTGTACCCCTTCCTCCCCCAGCCCCCCATTCAAGACAGAAAGCTACTAGAGAGAGTTCAGCTGAAAGACACAAAGATAATGAGGGGCCTGGAGCACCTCCCTTCTGAGGAAAGGCTGAGAGACCTGGGGCTGTTCACCCTGGAGAAGAGAAGACTGGGGGCGGGGGGGTCTTATCAGTGGTGCCCAGCAACAGGACAAGGGCTAGCGATCACAAACTGGAACACAGGAAGATTCATATGAACATGGGGAAAAAAAATCTACTTTGAAGGTGACAGAGCACAGGAACAAACTGCCTAGAGAGGTTGTGGAGTCTCCTTTGCCCGCCTGGACTCTTTCATGTTGCAACCTACTGTTGGGAACCAGGCTTTAGCGGGGGGCTTGGACCAGATGATCTTCAAAGGTTCTCTTCAATCCCTGCAATTCTGTGATTCTGTGATAGAACTCAAAGATCATCTCTCCTGATCTGAAAGAATGGAGGCCGCTGATGAGACCACAGCACTTCATATGAATCTGACCACAAATATATTGAATGGATTTCTTATTGTGTTGAATAACATGCTTTGAGATGTTGAGTCAGTAAACTGAGATATCTTAAAAGTTTACTTCTCCATGGTCATTGCAGTCAGCATGTAGCTCCCTCATTTAGTACAGCTTGTCTCTTTGATGTGAACAGATGCATAACACTGTAATTTCTGTTGCTGACTCATCATCATTCCCAAGACCATAATAATGTGATAAGCTTTTTAATTAATAAGTAAGTCTGTGAATTTAATGATAGTACACTGGAACCATGAGTGGCTGTGGGATCCAGGGCATGTAAATATAAGTAATGAGCTTCCATATGTGAAAAAGTATGGCAGCCTCTGAAGCATAAGGTCTACAGGGAAAAAAAAAAAAAAAAAAAAAAAAAAAGACTCTCTGCAGAGCTATTTTTATAAGTTAATAAAAGAATGCATGTTATTTTGATTTATTATGCTGCATCCTTTATAGAAGAAATACTCAAGGCCCAAGAGTACAGACCTTCCTTTATTAGTCACAACTGATACACCACATCACTCTTGATTATACTTTGTGAATATAAACCTCAAAGCAATTTATTTCATGGAAGGAGATAAAATGATCAAATCTCAATTTTCTGTCATGACAGTTAGATAGCAAGAAAAAAGTATGAATTATGCACCACCTCCCCAGAACAAGCTTGGTTCTATCCTTCCAGTGAGGGCAGGATTTTCTACCAGTTTTTGGCCTGGTCTTTCCTGGAGACATTTCAGTTTGGTCTGGTAAAACTGTCAATTAAATCAGTCCAGCAGACCTGGACTTCACCTGTAGATAAGAAGGCTATTTGAACAGGCAGACAGAGTGAGGGTGAGAAGAGAGTCTGAAACCTCAATTTTTGAGGTAACAGAAACAGGTGACATCTTTCAGAATAAGTACAATCAGCCACCAATGTCTAAGCTGCTTTCTTGAGCCACGGCTCAGATAGCACAGATGCATGGTTACTTTTTAGGCTGAGTGAAAAGCAAGGTAAACCTATAGATGTTTGTGGATGTGAGCAACAAGTTTCCCATCAACTTTATCTGCAGTGAATGTGTACTAGAATTGCCACAGTACTATCATACGTTAGAACAATACTTGAAATTAAAACACTAAATCTTGTTTGGACAATAAAAAGAACTACATTTTCTCAGTACCACTGAAAATAAGGCCGTTTTTATTTCAGAGTTTAACTGCGGGCAACTACACTTGAAATCATCAGCATGAATTTCCAAAACCCAACATGGCAAAAATAACTTTTTAAATGTCATTGACATTGTAATGACAATAAAGTGGAAAAATATAGTATGCAGAGATCTTCAGAGGGTGTTGAATTAGGCATACAGCAATAACAATTTTATGTATAACATGATTAGTTTAACATTCAATATCGTAGCAAAACCAGCAAGCCATTATGTTTAGACATAGTTACAATGGATAACATTGGTGCAAGGGTTGGAAGAGCATCTACACACTGTCAAGTTTTACTACTGAGATATAATAGTTATTCAAAATTATCTGAAAAGATTATAATTAATTTTCCTGATGAATACCGCATTTTGTGTGAGTCAGCAGTGTCACCTTGTAGCAAAAAAGGCCAGTAACATACCAGGCTACATTACCAACAGTACAACCAGCAGGATAATTAATTTTCCTCTAATGCACTACCGAGAGGACATCTAGAATGCCAAGTACAATTTTAACTTTCTCCCCAACCCAGTATGACACAGATACTGACAAATTAATGGCCACTGAGATGGCTGGGTGGTTGAAGGACATCCCATACAAAGAGAGGAGCTGGGTTTCTTGAAGCTGGAGGTAGAATAGAATGTCCCATGTTGGAAGGGACCCTCAGGGATTATTGACTTCAACTCCTTGCACCACCAAAAAACAGACCATATCTCTGAGAGTGTTGTCCAAACTCTTCTTGAACTCCAGCAACTCAGTGCCATGACCACTGCCCTGGGCAGCCTGTTCCAGTGCCTGACTACCCTCTGAGGAGTGGTCTTCCCTCAGCTCCTCTGCTCTGTGCTGAGCAAGCCCAGGGACCTCAGCCACTCCTCACACACCTTGCCCTCTAGATCCTTCCCCATCTTTGTAGTCCTCCTTTGGACTTTCTCTAATGGTTTTATGTCCTTAGATTGTGGTGCCCAAATGTTCACATGGTGCTCGAGGTGAGTCTGTACCAGCTGCAATACCGCACTCCTTGGAGAATTTCAAAACTCAATTGGGCATGATCTGAACAAGCTTTGAGCAGCTTTACTTGGACCATAAGATTCCCAAGAATCATTTCAAACACAAATCATTCTTATTCTAAGATTCAGAATATCCCCAGAGGTTAAAAAAAAAAAAAAAAAAAAAAAAAAGTGGGAGGGGGGGGGGGGGGGGGAAGCATGGAATACGTTCTGCTTGGAGGAAAAGACAAAAAGCCAACCAAACAAAAAACCCCAGCAAAACCAGAAAATCACGGAAAATACTCAAGAGACTCAGAGGTTTAGATTAAAATCACCTTTTGCCAAGGAAAGAGTTGCTAGTGTCTGCAAGGCTACTCCAGCTCATTATATCATATAATTAATGGCAGCACAAAGTGAACTTAACAGTTGTGAGGAGACAACACTGAGCTGGCTGTGCTAATCATTTGCATAATTCAATTTTAAAAATTCTTCAGCTTATGTAATTCCTTTTTGGAATTTCTTGCTTTTAATAGAATTCAGCTCATGTTTTACCCTACGCCACATAACTGGTTTGTTGCAAAGTCAACAAGAACACAAATCTCAGGAGTAATAATTTCAACCAAAAGGAATTGCACTGAAAAAAAAGCCCTTCTTTGGACATCCTTTGCCTAACCTGAGTGGTGGAGCTAAATAATGTCTAAATGATCTCTAATCATCAACTTCTATGTAACTGATTTGGGAAAATACCTTTTCTCATTATGCTTGTTTTTTCAACAACAGAAATGGTTGAATTCACTTTTAGTATATGACATTTTCAAAATATTTGTTATGTTATCAAAAATATTTTCTATCACTGTTTTAATGAACAAAATAAAAAGATGTTTGTTCAAGTAATGTCTATGAATAGACTAGTTCAAGTCAATTTCTCCTGAAGAAGATGGATGCAAATACAATGTTCACTTGCCCTGACTACATCTTTAATACTCTACTGTCTGTGCAAATATACACAAAGTCAGGAAACATACACACACACAAAAAAAAGTCATGCTTGAAAGTGGAGGCTTTGTCTGTAGATCAAGGCTGAGTTCTTAGAAGTATTACAAAGTGTTTCCAGTAACATTTATGCCATCATTAGACATTTACCAAATAACCAAAACGTGATGATGACTCATATAAGTTAAAGTACATTGCTCTATTAGGATACATCACGTTCAAAAATTACATGATTTCAGTAGGTAAGATTCATGTTATTTCTCTAGTTTTGTTTTACTTTTGCTCACAGCAAAAGTAGTTTATTGATTTACTATGACTAATGTATTTGACATTTCTTATTTGATATAAACGAAGTCTGCTGAAACTCAGATAAATTTACCAGGTCAGGTAGATGCTTCCTTGTCACAGCTGATCAAACTTCATGGCTGCGTGGTCCCAAGGTCCACTCCTAAAACTTCACTGGCATATGAAGGCTAATTTTTTTTCAGTGAGTGGTTTATAAGATAGAGAAATATAACTAATGTCCACAGAAGCGATGAACTGGCAAAGCATAGGTCATCTATTCAGAAATGTGTGTGTTGCCTTATGTCTCAAAACTGCAAATCTGAGTTAACTTTAGTGGTTATCACAGAATCATTACAGTTGGAAAGGACCTCCAGGATCATCTAGTCCAATCATCCACCCACCACCAATACTGCTCACTAAATCATGAAGTTCTGTCACGTGTTTCAGATACTCACAGGCATCTCTGGTGGTTCTAGGGAACTCTTAGTACACTAGTCTGGATTCTGAGTATATTGAAGAAAATATTAAATTTATACATATGAGTACTTGACACTGTTTGCAGTTGTGCTCTGGGCAGTGATGCACAGTTATATTATGTGTTGTATCTTATCTTCCATTCAAGAAGACAGTGTTTTTAAGTGAAATTGGAATTTGTGTACTCCCTTTCATGTCATAAATAAATTCCACGGTATTTTAGGGAAATGCCACGTAAAACAGGCCTCGCAATGACAAAGCAATGGGTACATGATTTATATGTAGCCCTGCAATAAGGCTTTGAAAAACCTTGTCCTGTCATGAATGAAAAAAACAACAACTTCAAAATAAAGGTAGAGCAGATTGCCCCAGTTGCAATATCTCACTCCTTGGAGAATTTCAAAACTCAATTGGGCATGATCTGAACAAGCTTTGAGCAGCTTTACTTGGACCATAAGATCATTGAGACAGGGGAGGTTTAGGTTAGAAATTAGGAGGAAGTTTTTCACTCAGAGGGTGTGATGCACTGGAACAGGTTGCCAAGAGAGGTTATGGATGTCTTGTCCCTGGAGGCATTCAAGTCAAGGCTGGACATGGCTCTGGGCAGCCTGGTGTGGTGGTTAGCAACCCTGGCCATGGCAGGGGAGTTGACACTAGATGATCTTTGAGGTCCTTTAATCCAAGCCATTCTATGCACTCATATGCATCTGAGTGCATATGTCTAGTTGGAGAGAAAGGCTTTACCAGAAATGGTCACTAGGGAGAGGTGTGCAAAGCGAGATGACTACATGCAGGTATCTCACACGTTATGGGAGTGAACCAACAGGTCTGAGCTCTCGAGCTTGCAGAGTCTTTGCTGTTTTTCCATCCAGCAATACAAAATACCCAGCCAATATAATCTGAGGCTGTTGCTGCAGCTGCACAGTAGGTGCATGCTCTGAGTGGGCTGAGTTAGCCTTCTCTGATGTCCTATGAAAAATCCATTTGGTGTTCTTTAAAGTAAACTCATAAATTGCCCTCTGGTCACCTGTAATCCTAGAGGCTTATCTCTGCACTTCTCTAACTGCAATATTAAAAAATGGATGGATTTTGGACACAGAATATTGTATTGATTGATTTTATGCTTGAGTTTTGCAGTACAATATGTGTAAGTGGGAGTTTTCATTATAAATCTCATTTTGAAGGGTTTATGACTAGCTTGTTTCAATTCTCCTTAGGCTCAAAACTTGTTAGATATGTTTTACCCTGGAAGATAAAAACTGTCCTGAAAATGAGAAAGAGTAAAAGAAAGAAAAAGAATGGTATAATTTTCTTTATGTACAAGAACATATTTTGAACGAAATATATGAAACACTGAAATCATTAAAAATGTAAGAGCCTAAACACATTCACAGGAAGACTATATTTATGTTCTGGGTAAAATATATGTATCATTTAGGAAAAAAAATTACCTTTCCAATATTACTGGAAGTGGCTTGACATACAGAAGAATCTAGAAGGGTAAATGTGAATTTCCTATAACTCTTCTATGATTAAGTAATGTTCATTCAGAATTTAAGGATATAATTTTCTTACTCATGCAAATGAGATCTTATGAGATCTCTGCCTAATGACTGCCTTTTTAGGATAAGTAACATAGTACCTGAAAAGATGCTCAAGTAGTCAGAAGCAAAGCATGGAAGTTCATATGCAATATATGGGTATATTCTTACCCACAACATGCACTGCACATTGTTTTAGCCTTTCTGTGTGCTTTTCAGACTTGCCAGAACAGAAGTACTCAGATGACAAAAGGGAACCTAACAATGAAGGCCCAGCCTTCACCAAAGTGTCAAGTTTAAGGTTTTAAGGATGGGAACTTGCGTTTTCCAGAATTAACAGACATAGGAAGCATAGTCTCTCCTGTTGTAAAGTTGCTGTAATTTTTGAGAATCCATTTCCTACATTTTTACTTCAGGAATTGTTTAGGCATATGGCAGGTGGCAGATACACAAAACAGGCTCTTGAAGTTATAAGAATGAATGTGAAAATATGAAAACAAAGTAAGTTCTTTCATAGGAGAGTTACGCTTACCTGTATATGACCAATCAACCTCTTCAGTCAACTTCCTCTGCTGTCTGTAGTATCCGTATGCGAAATCTGCAAAATATCAATGAATTTAAAATATTAAAAATAGAGGCTAATAGGAACATATAGATGAGTCTCTCACCCCCAGGAAGATAACCACTGTGAGAATTACTGATGTATGATTTACCTAGTCCTTATTTTGAACTTTAAATGGTAAGAATTGTTTGACTGGAACACAAATACTATTTGTATTGTATCATATGAAGGTCACAAACAAAACAATGTGTTTTCTCAGTTTATCTGAATCTCTTTTGCTATTCTATTCTTAACTTATGGCTTTATACTTGACATCATCTGTGATGTCCTTCAGAAAGAACCCGTCTAAATTACTTGGAGTCAAGGAAAGTTGAACTTCAATATGGTTAGTCTTCACAGTTTTTCTCTACCTTTCTTTTATTGATGCCATTTAAAGATAATGAAGAAATATTACAAAATTCCACTGTGGACTAGCATCAGCATTTTAGATAATGTATGTGTATCTCCATAAACCTTACTGAGAAAAGCTAGATATTACATACTTTTTAATGACATTGTTTTTCATTAGAGAGACTGACTGTATAAACTGATTTTTTTTTCCTAACTGCTGAATAACTTTCACCATTGTGCTCTTTGCTGGAATAATTCTAGCAACGCTGCTGGTGCGTGCACATGGAAGACTGTGCCCTGTAATACTTATTATTATATGCAAACTGGAGATTTCTTTGGTAATTTCTAGAGTAATAATATCTTCACAAGTTTCATTAAATACTGCTCTGAAGAGGCACAATATAGCCCATTTAAGAAATAATTGCATACAAACACATTGAGCGCACATATAGATTGTCTCCTTGAGAAAATGCCATAGAATTTTGCTCATGTTCTGCAGAAAATAGAATTTCATGAAACAGAAGTATAACATCCATTTATTTTTCTTCAATAGGAACGAGTCTGTAGCACAGCTTATGGTACATTAAATCATAATTGCTATTTGTACGGCTAGCCCTCTTCCGTGCTTTAGAATGATTTTCTGCTACCTATCTGAAGTCCATGTATTTTAATAAATTCATCAGGACATCTGCCCCCTCCATGAAATTGCAATTCCTCTTCAGTGTTTTCCTGTTCACTTTCTTCCTCCTCTTCAAAAAAGACACCCTTGTAACACTTAGCAACATTCAGTCATGACTAAGATTTCTACAAAAAGAACAACCCTCCCACGTGAGTAGCGGAACCAAAAGCAGACGCAAAGGGCCTTATGTGCATGGGCATTGTCTTTGGACTATATTTTCAAGTCAATGTTCATTGTGCCTGCATCTTTAATTAATTATGTAAAAGAAAGCTGTTTAAGTTCTGATTCACAGGTGTTAGTTGCTGTCTCCAGTTTCCTCCTTTATCCCTTGTCCTCCTAATTGTTACTTCAAACAATCGCTGGAGCATTCATATGCTAAGTGCGCAGGGTTTGGGCGTGAGAGCGTCCCACCACTTTTTAAACTCCTCATGGAGGTCTGATGGACAAGGAGCAATAGCTTCAATGAGCAAGAAAAAAAGGGGCAAGGTTCACTTTTTTTTGGTGCATTACACACTTAAAGACCCAGTAAATCTTACGGAAAGTCTTTATGAATGCCAGGAGACCTTAGGAGTTCATACGGCTTCTCTCCTTTGCCATTCACATATTGTGCTAGCGGCAGTCCCTTCACAGCCCACTCACAGACAGTGATTACCCGTGGTCTTGGGATTGCCTTCTTCTGTTACGTGGGTGACAAAGTGGAAGAAAAATAAATCTGGGGAAGGGAGCAATTGGGAAATCAAGGGTGTCAGAAAAAGTGTGAATTTCTATTGGAATGTATGGGGACAAAGACATGCAGCAATTCCTGCAGTGAAGTTCACTGCTTTCACTGGCAAAACTTCACCATGCGCAGTAAAAAGCCTAGCCGTGTAAACAGCAGCTGAGAGTACAGAGACCAACTAGGAGGAAATGGTTTTAGGGTTAACAATTTGACAACCATTTTGCTTTTAGAATATGACAGCAGGCACCTCTGTTTAAACAGTATATTTAAGTTCCTGACATGCAATTTAAATTTGTATGGTATTCATAAGAAAGCCTTCTCAAAAGTCTTGTGGTTTTATATGTAAATCTACAATACTGATACTTGAACTTCCAATCATCTCGAGAGTCAGCACGACTCTTGTGATGCTGCCCGTCTCTTCAGCTGGTACACATAATAGCCTGAGTTCTACTTGATCTTGAGGTGTTGCTTTATGAAGCAAAAAAAATCCTTTATGTTCTCCTCTGCTTTCAGGAGGCTGCTGAACATGTTTCCAAAGGCTGCTGATTTATTCATAGTGCAAGACAGCTCAGTTGTGGGATCATGTTTCAACTGTTCTATGGTTATCTTTCTACGTACGTCAGGGAGGCATCCAAGATATCATTAAATCATTAAATGCTTTTTGTTCCCTGCTACCCTCCTTCAAAACCAGGTTTTCTGCATAGGTCTGTGACTTGTTTCCTTTTACATTCTGTATAAAAAGCCCACAGTGTAGTCCCAGAGGCCCGTAAAGTTAAGAATAATGGTGGCTAGTGCTCCACTGTGTCCTGGTTTCAGCTGGGACAGAGTTGATTTCTTTACAGTGTCCAGTATGATGCTGTTGTGGTTGAGGCATTAGGAGAAAAAACAATTTGATAACATACCAGTGTGTTAGCTGTTGCTGAGCAGTACTGCACAGAGACAGTATTAGTTTGTATTGACCTGCCAGTGAGGGGGCACAAGGAGCTAGAAGGGGACAGAACCAGGACAACTGACCTGAACTGACCAAAGAGCTGTTCCATACCTTATCATGTGAAAAAATAAAAACAGTAAAATTGAGGGGAATGGGCTGGGGAGCAGCTGCTCAGGGACTGGCTGATGCCCATCAGTCAGCTGGTGGTGAGCAACTGCATTGTGTATCACTTGTTTTGTAAATATATACATGCACATATTTACATAATCATTACTGTTATTTTTCTCTTCCTTTCCTGTCTTAGTAAATAGTTTTTATCTCAACCTATGAGTTCTACTTTTTTTCCTGATTCTTTCCTCCTTCCCACAGGTAGCAGGTGAGTGAGCGAAGGGCTTTGCGGTGTTCAGCTGCCTGCCAGGTTAAATCACAGCACAGAGTTTGTGAGGGGCAGCTGGACCAACCTATTTGTTGCTGAAGTTGTCTCATGCTCAGTCACAGAGAGAAAACAGAGAAGATTGGTTTTTGGTTAAACGATAGAGCTGAGAGTAATGAGATCTTGTAGGTACTTTTTCTTCCATCTAGAATGTGTAAGTATCCAGGTTTTCTTCCTCCAAACTCGAGTTTGATGTGTCTTTTGCATTTATAGGCCTTAGTCAAGTGGCTTTTGATTTACTTCTGTGAATGAAGCATTCAGAACCTTGGCATATATTTATTCATCATGTAAAAGTGAAAAATGAATAGTTTTAAAGATTAAAATAAATGCTTGTGAATGAAATCTTGATTTGACACTCTGTGCTGGGATAACAGGTTAAAGAAATGGAAATGGAACTTTGAATCTCTGATTTTTGTCAGGGGAAATCCTCTGACAGATGCTGAGGCAACAAGCCACAGTGCCCTCTGGAGACCATGCTCCTCAAGCTGAGAGAAAAGAGTATTGAAAAGACAGTTACTGAGACACAAAATGTGTTTGGGGATGCCACACTCAATATGCTGCTTTGCTATGCAGGATACATAGTGTAATCTGTAATTTTATAGCAGGCTGCTGTAATTCTACCAGGTCATTATACCTGTCCTTTTTGCCAAGGTGGTGTCAAGATACCAGCTGCTAGACACAAAAGGACAAAGGGACAATCTCTTGTGGTTTAGCCTTTGCTAACCCTAGACTACAGTCTGAACTTCTTTGCTGTGTTGCCAACAAAGCATCAGTTTATGAGATTCTGTTTTATTTATAGAAGCTGAGACACATTTAGATATAATATTTTCTGCAAACGAGGTGCTGATGTTCTGTGTGTAAAGTAGAGGTAGGCACTCAACTCTTCACTCAAGTTGCCAACATTGCTTGGTCCTAGGAAGTCACAAGTCACTCACTATTTTTCTCCTGTCCCCAGATCTAACTGAGGAATGAGGAATCTAATGGAGAATGGCAACACATTACAGTTATACATCGACATTAAAATCAATACAAATTTCAATTTACATGGATGGGGTTGGATTTATGGTTCTTATTTCAAGGAAGAACGTAGGAACTTCCTGGATTCCAAGCATGGAATGGGCTGCCCAGAGAGGTTGTGGGTGCCCCATCCCTGGAGGCATTCAAGACCAAGAAGAATGTGGCTCTGGGCAGCCTGGTTGGTGACCCTGCCCACATCAGGGCACTGAAACTAGATCATCTTTGAGATCCTTTTCAACCCAGGCCATTTTATGATTCCATGATAAGGGTGTAAGCAATCACTGAAAATGTGCTAATTTTCTCTTTGAGAAATATGAAGTACAGAAATTCTCATTTTAAACAAAATTGCGCCTCATGAGATCTCCCCTGCATACGCTTATATTATAGACACTGCACAAAGTGGGTGTTGTCAGCACTAGAAGCTTATACAGATTCAGAATAGATTACAAAAATCTGTAAATGAGAGATCCACAAACACCTCTTAAACAGAATTATACCACTTTTGGATTGCTATGTCCCTGAGCCAGACACCAATAAAACTGGGAGGATTATATTGGCAAATTATCATTACATATTTTCTCTATTTTAATGCACTTACTGTAATATTTGCTATTGGCTGTTGCAGGGTGTTATCAGGAAGTGGCCTGACATAGCAAAACATTCTACAAATTTTTATTCAAATACGTATTTGTACTTTATTCAAATACATACCAGCATCTGACAGCTTGCCCACACACTCAGCAAGCTCTTCAGAAGGATAAAGAGCAAGGCACTCAGGCTCACAATTCCTTCTGCAAAGGCTGACCTAAAACCACTGAATTTATGCCTAAAAGTGAATGTCTTGGGTGCTACTCATTCAAATACAGTAAAGTGGCTATGACTTTATGCTTTACTTGATCTACTGTTTTTACTGTTCAGTAGCACTTTCCCAGACCATAAGACATTTAGAAAGTCACATTTTTAGACTAAGAAATTGGAGAAGAGATAGGTTGAAACACGAAGAACTAACTGAGATAGTACAATAAGAACAATGGTGAAATTAAGAACAGAATAGCTGAAATAGTTTAGAGAAATGCATGTAGCTAGTGACTTAGGAGTGGGACACTGGACAAAGTTCCCGCAAATAAGTCAGAGAGGAAGACAAAATGCACAGCTGGCATAATATTTTTCCTTTAAAAAAGCTACGTGGTCAGCAGAATAGATGCTTAATGCTTTTTATTAAAAAAAAAGCCAATAAATAGATTAGAAAGGCTTTTATTATACATTTTACTTCAAAAAATAAACAATCTTAAAAAAAACTAAAACTACACAAAATCACCTCTCTTGATAAATAGAGCACTTCCTCAATAATCATGTCCTTATTTTAGCTCCTTCTGCTGACAGAAAGTCCCAGGACCCACTTGTATACCTTTCAGCCATCTTATGATGGCATAGTTTCATTTTCTCAACTTGAATAATTCTTGATTTATGCCGAAAGATGAATGAAAAGATTCAAAGCACGGTACCTACCAATCCCTTGAGACAATGAGCCACATTCATCTAAATAACATCTATTTCATGGATTTGTTCAATTTGCTAATGTCATCCGTAAAAACACCAAGGTGATTTTATAGCCCATTTCTACCACTTCATATATTCTTTCTCCCGGAAAGTCAAAGTGTCTAAATCTTTTGTCAAGACAGGCCTGAGAATTCTGACAGCCCTAGAGAAATTTAAAAATATATTTCTTACCCATAGTTCCTTCTTGGAAGGCTTATTTTAGGCATGGATACATTTTAGGGTATCTATAAAGAGAGTCAATTCTCTTCATCATGCCGGAGTGTAGGCTGCTTACTCATACAGACTGAAAAGTGAAACTTTCCGTGCAACAAATATGAAACCAAAATAGAACTCCTCATGAAATGTGACAATTGTGTGTATTTACCAAGAATGTGTATTTACTAATACAGAGTGCATTAAAATGTGTGTGTGTGAGGTCAGGAGGATAAGAAGTAAAAAAAGGAAGAAAAAAAGAAGAAAAAGACAGATGAGTTTATATAATTAAGCATTGGGATATTAACAAGAACTCTGTTTAGTTAAGATGTCACAACTTTATAGTGAGCAGTGCCATGAATTAAAAGTATAATACCTATGGTATGAACTAAGGTTTGTAAATCACATTTAATCACAGTTTTCCAGTGCTTCTCCATATACAAAAGCAACCAGGACTGCAGCTTGACCAGTTTATTTTCTACTCTACTGCAGTTTTACATGCCTAGAGTTTACAGGATCCAGTATTGTTTTTACCAGCAAGTGTAAAGTGGGAGTGAGCTCAGAATATCACAAAGTATGACCAAACTGCTTAAATTCGCTGCTTCTACTTTCCTAGTGACTACTGGCAAAGTAATAGCATATGTTAGATGTATCCTTCCACTTGTGATCCCATACATCTGGACATGAAAGTGGTCTGACATACTTCAGCTTCCTACACAACCATTAGCAGTCAGTTGAAGCATCGACTATATTAATATTTAAGGCTTCACTAGGAATCCAAGTATCTTTCAAATGCCAGCTCATTGAAACCAAGTAGACAATAGAGTGTTTAGGTAGGGGACTGATATCCTTCCAGAAGAGATGTTTTTGAACAGGTACAGTCGAGTGAAATTAGATTCCTATTAAGCTCTTGGGCTACACACAAAAGTAACCCAGGAAACCTGGATGGCTGGCCTGCTGCTGAAGGGTGTTTAGCAGATTTTAGGTTCCTAAAAACAAAGCCAGAAGGGACTCAGGAGGACTATAATCTCCCTGAAGATGTACCATGAATGTTCAATGATTGCAGTGAGGCAAATAGAGTTTTATGATAGAGGTGGGGAATTCTATTGAAATGCAGGTAATGCTGTGCCTCCTGGGATACGCTATTGTACAGCTGCTTCCATTCAGACTCTTCTCCTTGAACCCACTTGATCTTTTAGTGCTACATATGTAAATTAATGAAATCACATTGAAAAAAGCTAGAAGAAAATCCAGGCCAGATACAAATAAACACAAATTCAACCAGGTCGGTGAAACTACAAGCATTTCATTTCAAAATGAATTTACTTCTGTTATATCCAGAAACTCCTCAAAGAATCCGAGTGTAATCCTAGTTTTCACAGGCTTTATGGAAGAATGGCAACTCCACAGGGAAGTGGGTGCATCTGGGCATTCCTCCATGTTTTGTCAACTCCTTGCAGTTGTATATTGCAATATACTCCTCACACTTAATGCTCCTACTAGGCTTTTGCTAGTCACCGTGTTTTACTCCTTTTGAAAAGCAAGTTGTCAGTATCTGGTCCTCTGCTTCACCAACCATAAATGAGTGTGGTACACTATTCTATGAAGTAATGTTATTATTTTCAGATTCTGCTGAAAACAAAAAGATGTATTGATGGTTCCTGGAAGTGCTTGTTTACCATAGCTATCTGCAACAATATTCTTAACACTTAACAGCTTTTTCCCATCAAATATTTTGATAAAATGTGTAAGATATCAAATAAAATAAAAGCATGATGTTTTAAAATAAATTTTCTTCAAATTTCCTTTTTCAATTTCCTTTTTGAATTATTTTCTATGCCTTGTTTTCTACATTTCATTTACCACTTGATGTACTTTTGAAGTCAAAATCTGTCTTACATTTCATATACGTGCAAGGCAGTACCATGGTGGAAGCCCTTTCTAGTTCTGTCCTATATCATCCACAAAACTGGAACTTCAGCAGTACTTTCAGAATTCAGATAATGTTTGGCAGTGGGAACTCAGGAAAGTGACAAACATTGTGCATGATCTACGTAGTCATGTGTTTTATTCATTTGTATTTAATCTGTACACTCTTCATCTTGGAGAGGAGAGGTAAATCTGCCTGGGAAGTTACACAAAGCCCATGTGAATGTGGGCAAAACGTTACACCACTGTAGAGCACAACAAAACCACTTGATAGAGTGAATTCTCAGCTACAAAACTCTATTGTTCAGCATAGTCACCACTGCTAGTTATGCATTTTTTGCCAGTAATGAAGAAGAGCCTGTGTGCCATGCTCATAAAAATCTGCACCATCATAGGTAAACCCTCTGTTGCTGTCACCATTGCTGATATGTACCACCCACTGCCTTACTGCGCTCATCTCCATCAGTGTAGGGCAAGTGCAGATGAATGTCAGTGGGTGCCATTTTTTCTATGTGAAGGAACACACCTTTGCTCCATATGCACTTCCATGTCAGATGTCATTTTGTCAGACTGCCCCTCTGCTGCCATCTGTCACACAGCAATAAAATGTAATGGAATATTGGTGGGAAAGTTCAACCTCTACATTCATATCATCAGTATCCACTTCTGATGTCACTGAACAAAATATGAGACATTAATTATAGAATAGTCCTTTATGCTGTTCAATTCTGTCTCCAGACATAAGCCCAGAAAAAGAAGGTTTGTCCCAAATGAAGAAATAATAGCCCTATAAGATGACAGATACATGGTTTAATCAATCATTGTAAACATGAAATTTCACCTTACTGCAATAACCATTTCCTCATATAATCAAACTTTTCACTAAGGCAGTAAAAAGCCTTTTCCCAGGTCTCAGGTGGTGGTGGCACTCCATGAAAAGCTGTAATTTGTGCACTGAACCACAAAATGGAGGTTCTGACCTCTTGTTACTTGCAATCCTACACTGAGTGTATAACACAGTTTGAACTGAAAATCCCATTGAGTCAATCCTCTCTCCAGGTTCAGATTAGTTCAATACAACTGAAAGTTCATATATTATGGCAGTCAGCTGTCAACACTCAATAACTGACTGCAAATTGACTATGACTTTCTAGCAGTAAGAAATTAAATCTTTGAAACAAAAATCAGTACGCTTGAGAAAGTCATTATGATTCATAGGCAATTTTTTTTTTTTTTTACCACAAACTAAACACTGTAAGACACAGAAATTAAATACAGCATGTCTAAGTCACAAATTTGTTTTCAGTTAATTTCAATTACTCATCTACCAAGATTAAATGATTTTAATTGCCAATTAATAGAGTAATTAGCTGCTCTGTCAATTAACTACAATCAGAATTAGAGGAAAACATTATCTAAAAATGTGTAGTGAGTTAATGGCTTGTGCACACTAAAATCTTGTAAATAGATTTCAGTGAATCTAAAGTGACTTGTCAACTTATAGCTTGCTGACAAAGCCATTCCCACATTGGGAATTCACCTACCAAAGCTATTTGCTGGTTTGGATCAGTTCTCCCAACAGAACTAAGGACTTGGAACTCTTAAGTGATGAAGAATTAGTTCCCCAAAGGGCACTGAGCAATGAACTCCCAATATAGGCTCCCAGAGAATGTAAAAGCCCTTAATAAACAAATATCTGCTCTTCTTGTTGGTGAACAGTGCTAAAACTGTGGGTAAAGACATTAATTAACAGGCTGAAGGAGAGGAGAGGAGAGGAGAGGAGAGGAGAGGAGAGGAGAGGAGAGGAGAGGAGAGGAGAGGAGAGGAGAGGAGAGGAGAGGAGAGGAGAGGAGAGGAGAGGAGAGGAGAGGAGAGGAGAGGAGAGGAGAGGAGTTCATAAATGTACGTACTGCCAAAAACCAGTGACATGAGTAAGGTGTGACTGCGAAGTGAGGAATATTCTCTCTGTTAAGAGAAGGCTTATCAAAGTCTGGTAAAGAGACATGGCCAGATTTTAGATTCCAACTCTATACATTCAATTTGACAACTTGTAAGTAATGTATTTATATCAACTGAAAATGTTTATCTAGGAAGGTAAACATGTAGCAACACCACATGATGTTCAGATCTGATTGATGCAGCAACAAAAATTATTCTAAAGAAGGTACTGAGAAAAACTAAACTACTTTTTCTTCATCTTTTCAATTAATGTTACCAGCTGAAAGAGGAGACTGGGAGTCACCATGGAAAAGCTCTAAATAAAAGAAGGTGGAAAAGGTTAAGAATGCTTACTATGGGATGAAAATAAATAGAAAGAGTAATGAATATGGCTGAGGAAAAGATTAGGAACTTTTATTCTTCCCTTTTCTACAGGAACAAGAACACCTAAGGGTATTCATGAGAAATCTGAAAGTAAGAAAATCAGTGAAAGGATAAACTTCACATGGAGGCAGTTATCACTGCAGGAAACCGTTGAGTCCAACTACTGAATCTAACCGCTAAGTGAAGATCAAAATAGCTATGAAAATATCAAGAATATTTGAGTTATCACACCACATCTAGAAAAGAGCCTGGAATAGGTGTAATTATGTATGTGTGAGTAAGGACTATTGAGTATCTTACTGCTGCCCACTGGGAGATATCATGTACCTCGATAACCCAATGTTTGTGTTGTTGGCCAATGGAGAGCTCATCCTGTACCAGTGGGAGCCAGGTGAGGCGGCTAGATGGATCCCAAAGCAGTGACGCTTTGGTCTCCAAGGTAGGGCTGCTTTGGGTACCAGCACCCACAGGGAGGGCAGCAGACTGGGGAGGGCCATTCTTGAGGGATGCTGAATGAGCAGCCCCAAATACAGAGCATGGTAGTTTCTGCTCACTGATGTCCCAAATTATATCAGCTCATGTCACCACTGCCAATGTCCCCAAGCTTACATCTCCTATAGAGGGATATAAGTCAGCATCTGGATAGTGATGTTTCCAACCATGTCCTTCCCCCCAACTGGGGGTTTTGCTGCTGAAGTGACCCTTCCATCACCACATAATCCTTACAGGCCCCATTTGCAACCAATTCTAGTGAACCTGCTTTAGCAGGGGGGTTCGACTTGATGCACCCTTCCAACCCCTACGGTTCTGTGATGTCCCCAGGCTCAAGTTCCCTACAAAGGACAGGTGATAGGACAAGAGGAAATGGCCTAAAGTTGTGCCAGGGAAGGTTTAGGTTGGATATCAGGAAAAACTTATTTACAGAAAGGGTTGTTAAGCACTAGAATAGGGTCCTCAGAGAGGTGGTTGAGTCTCCATCCCTGGATGTGTTTAAAACCTGTTTGGATGTGGTGCTTAGGGACATGATTTAGTGGAGGGTTGTTAGAGTTAGGACAGTTTGGTTAGGTTGTGGTTGGACTAGAAGATCTTTGAGGTCTTTTCCAACCTGAGCAATTCTATGATTCTATGTTTTTGATTTTTCTGAAGTAATTACACTGGCTTCTGACAGACAATTTTGAATCCAGGTGTGACCCAAGACAGCTATTCCTGCTATTTTCATAATATATAGGAATGATCCATGGCATGTGATACACTCCATTCCTGAAGAACAGGAGAGAACAAATTTTGCCCTAAACGGCACTGCAGTGAACACTTTCTATAAACTCTCAAGGCAATGTTATTTTCAAATGGCATGATTCCGTAATTCCCCACTGAACATTTTTTCCACAAAAACTGACTCCTCTGTAAAGGTTCTTTCTAGGTGACTTCTGCTATTACTTATATCTCCTTTTCTTTTGGGCAGTTTCTATACATTCTTCTGTATCTGTTTTGTCCGGAGAACCAGGAGAATAGCCTGATTTGGCCATTCCCCCATATGCCTTCCATGAAGGTAAAGAGATATTACTGAACAGTAAACTCCTTTCTTTTTCTTGTTCTTGCAAAATGTAAGAAAATCCTCCCTGCAGTTGCCTGCTCCTGTTGTAAAAGACAATTTTTCATGTCCAGTAAAAATATCAGTCAGTATAATACTTACTTAACGGTTCTGTGTTGATGAGATAATGCTGTTGTTTGCGCTATCATCACCTACCAATGATCTTTTTCCTGATGCTTTGAGCTGTTACCATGTTTCCCATTATAACTTTAATGTCCAAACATCTCCACTGGTGAACACACACAGGGCACCACAGCTCTTATGAAAATAATTTCTGGGATTTACGTCTCTGAAATTGGATAATGGGCAAGTACCAGCTGTTCATGCTGGGTTAATTCTGAGTTATGCCTTTAAAAATCTGCCTCTTTCCACTGGAAAGCTGTTGGGTAATGCCTTTATAAAGGAAAGCCAGGAATTGTAGTTACAATGCTCTCTAAATGCAGCTTCGCATAACAATATAGCAAATTCATTTAGCTAATGTTAGTATAAAATGTTCAAATAGCATGAGAGAGATAGTGTGAAAAACACCTGACATGGATTACAGGATTACAGACACATCTTTCTTTTTTATTTTTTTTTTGTATTCATTTCATTGATTATTTCTAACCTTGACAACCTCAGCACTGTCAAATGAGAATCATCCCTAATGCAAATCTACCATTATACTGTGAAACTATCCCGCAGCATATTGATTAAGATATGGATATCTTTTACTTTCATTATCTGAAATATATGACAGTGAGACAGGTATTAGGGTGGAAAATAAAGTATCTGCTGAATACCTAAATAAACGCAGGTAGCCTATTGCTACTATTCATTGTACTGAAATTTAATTTAAATGTAAGAGAACACTCCAAATGAGGCTACTAGGTGGGATTTTCTCCTGTTAAAGCTAAAGAGGAATACAGTCTCATTCACTTTCTTATTACCAGGGCAACTGTACCAGCAGAAACATATGTGTCTGAGGAAAATCAAGATGAAGTGGAAGAACCAGACCTGACCTTTTGATATGCCCTATTAAGGTCAGTGTAAGATAATTTGATGGAGAGAGTCTGAATCACCGTATTTCCTCAATAAACTCTACATCTGACTTCCCAGGTGAGCAGGCCACCCCAGAGCAAGTCTCTCATCCTACATGCAAAAGCACTGAGGATTGCTGCTGCTGAATTTCTGGTACTGAAGGGATACTACATGAATCCACTTAGCTCCCAGGCACAAGGCAGGTAATGAGCCAGGACCACTGTTGCATTTTTTGTTCTTGTTGCTCGAGTAGAGGCTGTAAATAACTGCAGGATCGTTTCATCTTTATTTCAGGGACCTATCCACTCTTCAGCTGTTAATTTTTGAATGTTCTTTTACTGATAAATTAGCTATTTTTACTGTAGTGAGTTACCAGACTTAAGCTTTTGAAAGAGAAACCCTTAAAAAACAACGTCTAGCTCTGATTAAGTTGACTATCTGAATTCAAAGCATGTCTTGACTGCTTTCATGAAAACAACTGATCCTTTTCATGGGTTAATGCCATTGTAACTTCCTCTACACATTGAACAGATTACCATGGACACAAATTCAGACTCCTTCCATTCACACAAGGTCTCTAGAAATTTACATAAGTCGGCAGAGAGAACAGGCAGCCAAGCTTTCACTGCCATGAATATTGTGATGGAACTTTCAACAATCCGTACCTTTGTTTTCTAAAAAACAGTTTACAGTAAAAACTGCAATTCAGTTTAAATGAATAAGGAAATAAATTATTAAATATATATATATATTTTTAAGTGGTCTTTTTAGTACGTAATCATTACTCAGTTACCTTAATTTGCTGCCAAATCAGAGCAGTTTGGAAATATCCTATGTTGAAATGAAATGAAAAATGCTACTTCGTTCTACCCTAGTATCAAGCCTTTTTATGTCAGAAATTATAAACTCTGACAAAAAGAAGCAAACCATGGCAGGTGAAACAAAACAAAGATATAATACCTACATTTGACCAAGAAGGTGTACTCAATACAGTTTGTGACTTAAAAATGACAGGGATTTTTGCCACGTACACTCTTGCATATTGAGATTCAGTTTTGTAAGTTTTGTTCAAAATGATTCACTGGTCCATAAAATATCACTGTAATTTTGTATTCAAGGACTTCGTATGCAGAGAGGCCAGGACAGGATCATCCAGAAGTTGGATTTATTGTAACTATGTTTAGATATCATGACTAGCAATCCATTTTTAAAAGAGCAAGGTAGATTCCAGTCTTCCAAATGCAAGTGTTCCCACCAGATATTGTGTAACTAAATTACATGAATCCTTCTTGAAATTTTTCCTTGAAAAGAAACAATACAGCTTCTGTTAGAAAATGTCTCTTGAGGAGAAAATTAGACCTTTCTGAGGAATCTGGTTCCATCTTATTAGGCTAACCTTTTGGTGAATGGTATATTACAGGATGAAGAAAGGTCAGTGCATTCCTTGAAAAGCTCTTAATCCAAAGGCACTGAGGGATGCACAGCTTGTCCCAAATGCTTCAGTTTATATGTCAGGAACAAACTTTTATCTTACCCTACTCACCTTAAAAGCAAAGTATGCATTATACTTTAAACTATTTGCTCATTCAAACACAAGGTTTAAGAATTACTTCCAAACAATGAAATATATTCCTTAGTAAAATAATAAAGAGAGTTTTTGACGGGGCTTGGTTTTTCTGAGTTCATTTTTCAACTGTTTTTTCTCTGTGAGAGAAAATTTCAGTAATTAAGAACCCTTAAGATAACATCAATACTCATGCATTGCATGATTATATGATTGCATGCATGTATTATCATATAGTCATCTCCACCTTGGAATTCAAAGCTAAACTTAAGGCTGTTTCTTGAAAATAATCTGGGTAGATATGAAGCATCTGATATGACAATCATCTGAAAAACACAAATCCTGAGTTTTCAAGTGATATTTGTCCAAGGACATGAACAGAAGAGACAGCTTAGAGAAAAAGCTGAAAAATCTTTCTTTGGTCCATATGTACTTACCACAAGGAAGAGATGTATTTCAAATATCCCTGCAGTTATTTGTAATTTTATATTCAATACCTCATGCAATATCCTCCGGTACTCTATACCATTAACTTGTTAGTTCAGTTTAGCCACCAGCTTCAAGAGACTTTCATTTAAATAAGTCACTCCACAAAGGGGAAATAGATTGCTCTGAGCAAGCAGTACATTAACAATATATTCTTTCATTTGTAGGAAATGCAAATTTCCTAAGCCACAAGCATTGATTATTTGAAGTTAACATTAATTTACTGCCTCTTTCCAAACATCAGGCTTCTGGAAAAATATTGTTTGCCATGGCAAAACGAGAAACAAAAATACATTTATTTTTTTTTTCACTTTTAAAGATGTACGAAATTAAGCATGAAGTGCTATCTTTGTGGAAAGTAAAGCACACCTCTTGATGGTGTACTGATTACAATCCATATGAACAGTGCCTTTGAAAGTTCTCATGTGGCATTAGGCATGACTACTACTATTCAACACAACCTGGACAGGGAGGAACCTGATGAGGATTAACTAGAGCAAGTATAGAGTCTTGCATCTGGAAAGTAACAAAACCACATGCATCAGTACAGGTTAGGGGATGACCTGCTGGAAATGAGCTCTGCAGAGAAGGACCTGGGTGTCCGGGTGGACAACAGGCTGGCCGTGAGCCAACAGTGTGCTCTTGTGGTCAAGAATGTTGATAAGATTCTGGGGTGCATTAAAAAGAGTGTGGCTAGCAGGTCAAGGGAGGTGATACTCCCCCTCTACTCTACTCTGCCCTGGTAAGGGAACACTTAGAATACTGTGTCCAGTAGTCTAAATGACTACTGGGCTCCTCAGTTAAAAAAAACACAGAGATATCCTAGAAATAATAATGATAAAGGGCCTGGAGCAGCTTCAAGGAAAATTGGGGGAGTTGGACTCAATCTCTTGAGGTTCCTTCCAACCCTGTGATTCTTTGGTGACAGATAATAGTAAAATAAATAGGAAACTGTCAAAAGTCTACTTTACAAGACTTCTACTCTTCATCCCAGAGGGGATATTTGGTGCTTGAATGCTTGGAATATATGGATCAACATTAACTTCCCCCTCTACTGCACTCTTGAGGCACAGGAGAGGAAAAGATCCGAAGCAACGGGAACTAGAAAGAAAAAACTATTACAGGCCTAGACTTCTACTGCAAATTCCAGCCTTTGCAGAAATGTATTTTGGCTCTAACTGGGAGTGCGTAGCAACATGAAGTTTTCAGAGAACCATGGCTTCTCAAAAACGCCAGAATCCATTCCCCTTTGAGGTCAAAGTGCAGAAGACCACAGATAGCATGACCAGACATTTTTCCTTCTCTATTGGTAAAACTTACTCCTAGACTGTAGATAAAAATTAAGTCATGATACTACTCCAAAACAGGACACAAGTGTTTCATATCTTGTCCTCACATCTCTTTTTTAGAGAAGGGGAATTAAAACATCAGAGTGTACACAAATGAAATTAGAGGTCTGGAAAAACAGTTTCTTCTGGAAGAAGGTAATCCAGAACAGGACTCTACTGCTTTCCAGTTGCTTTTTAAATTTTTTTCCCTTCCTTTCATTCCTATTTATTTTTCTTTTTTTTTTTCTTCTGTTTTATTTTACAGCTTCAAAGTTTGCTTTTTCTTTTTCTTTCTTTTTTTTCTTTTTGCTAATGTTCAGTAGCCCACTTATTCATTTGGACAGCCTTCATTCCACAAGCACTTATTTCCATATTTCTAAAGTTTTAATTCCTCTAGCCAATCTGCTTTCATATATTTTCTCATGCTGAGGCCCACCTGGTGAACAGGTTCCAGAGCTTCATCAGTTGCCAAGGAAAGCTCATGTGTCTGAAGAATCAATACAGGCAGCGGCTGAAAGATGGTTGCAGTCATCAAAGCAGTCAGATCCTTTTTCCTAGGGTCATCTCGGGAGCACACCAATAGATTTTTTTTTTTTTTACCAGCCAAATGCCTGCTCCTAGTGGCTATCTTTACCCCAGAGTAGGCACAAACCTATTTGTGCGCATTGTGTCAAGTGAGTGCAATAAGTTCAGTGTGATAGGAGTAAGCTTCTCAGCCCTGGTGAAAATGACAGCAAAGGGCAGGCTGCTGCCATTAAATTAACTCCCCAGGGAAAAAAAGCTGCCAGCAATGGACTGAATGATGGATGAATTGTTCTGCAAGGCTGCATATAACACAGAGTTCATGGCTTGAACATTCCCTTTAGTTTCGTATCAAATTGAAGTTCTCCTTTTCACCTACACATTTTGCCTCATCCCACATCTAAGATGTGATTTACCATCATTAGTTTCCCAGTCCCCGGGGTATCATTTGGATTTCATAATTTACCTTTATCTTTATGGTTTTATTTTCTCAGAATATTCTTCTTATACTGCTGATTCACAGGCTGAGTTCTGTCATCATCAGCAGAGCAAACTCCTTCACATCTAACCCATTTCTTCATTAATTGCCATGCACTTACTTTCTCAAGGTTTGACATTATTAATTTTGTCATAATTAGATTAAGGTTGAATGAAGATCTTATCTCTGCTGAGTGCCAACAAAGCACAAACTAGCACTATAACATGACTGCTTTTTTTTAGTAAATAGCAATTCTATCAGTGTTAATTCTGCCTGCTATAAAGGTGTGTAATAAAAAAGAGATTAGAGTATTAATGCAGAGAGATCTCATTCTATATTCTATGTCTAGTATATCTTTGCCAGTTTGATATCCACTCATTGCTAATTCACACGCTGATGAAAGGATCACATCTTATTTTATCTAGCAATACCTGGCTTATTGCAAAATGAACGGGCTTGCTGCTCTTATACTGCCAATATACTAGTTTATTTGTGCTAGCATTTGGTTATATTCATTCATTAAAAAGCATCTAGTTTCTTATGAGCTCCACAGTACCACTGGAAGGAAAAGCAGTAGAATAATATAACTGTAGAAAAGAAGTCCTGTTGTTTTTACTTGTATTTTGAATCATAGACTGCCTTAAATTGGAAGGGGCCTTCAAAGATCTTCTAGCTCCAACGCCCCTTGAACTGAAAGGGATACTTTCAGTTTACACAAAGCCCCACCCAGCTTGGCCTAGAACACCTTCAGGGATGGGGTATCCACAGCGTCTCAGGGCAACTCATTCCAGTGCCTCATCACCCTTTGAGTAAATAATTATTCCAAATATCTAATTTAATTTTTCCCTCTTTTAGTTTAAAACTAGTTCCGCTTGTCCTATTACTACACTCTCTGACTGGAGAGTCCCTCCACCATCTTTTCTGTAGGCCCCCTTTAATTACAGGAAGGCTGCAGTGAGATCTCCCCAAAGCTGTCTCTTCTCCAGCCTTCTGATTAACTCTGTTGACTCTTCTAGACTCACTCCCAAAGCTCCACATCTTTATGGTATTGGGGGTCACAGTACTCCAGATGGGGGGCCTCATGAGGGCAGGCAGCCCAGTTTTGATACAGCTGAGGATACAGTTGGACTTCTGGGCTGCAAGGGCATACTGCTGGTTGATATCAAGATCTTCATCTATCAAAGTCCTTCTCCTCAGGGCTGCTCTCAGTCCATTCTCTACCCAGCCTGCATTTGTACCTGATATTGTCTCAATCCAGGAGGTGGATCTTGCACTTATCAACGTTGAATGTCATGAGTTTTGGATAGACCCATCTCTCAAGCCCAGATTTCTGGGGCCCCTCTTCCGTCTGGGGCTAATTATTACCTTAATCTTTACAGGCTATGGGAGACCACATTGGTGTGCACTGAATAATGCTTGGTCCTCATTCAAGCACTCAATTCCTCACATTTATGATCACATTTTGGATACTTGTCTACATTAAAAAGGAAAGCAGATGCTCGTTTATTCTAGGAAACAATACCCTTCTTCAAATTGGTTTGCTGTACAGTCATTTGCATAAACAGTTATCTTTTCCTAATTTCTTTCTAAGCATCTGAATCACTTAAAACCAAGAGTAGCTCTAAACATTAAAGACTGAATGAGTTTCTTAGACTCTTACAATTATTTTACATTTCATGCTGAACTTGCTTCCTGAGCAGGAATATTCAGACCCAAAGATACAATGCAGTAGACTTATGTAGTAGATAGCTTGAAACAAGTGTGGAATCAAATGCTTCTATAAATGCCCGTATCTCTAAAAGATGTTAAAGCTGTCTAAAAAAAGTGAAGAAGGACCTCACAAGTTTAAATCTCTTGAAAAATCTCATTATGGAAAGCATTTTCTGCACTCTAACCAGTTTCATCATCTCCAACAATTTCCAGCCTCTTGCAGCATCAACATATCAATAATGTATGGACCAGAATCACTTGGAAAGGCAAAATATTAGCAAGTGTTATGTACCACCCTGTGCCCTTTTCTTTCATCCTAAGAAGAAAATTTTCATTGTCACTTTGGTACAAAACGGCAACTTAAATCTGACTGTATGCAGAAGCATCTGTGGTAGTGTGAGATGTTGTGAATACAGTGTGAATGTACACAAAAGGAAGAAAAATATCCACCCTACTCCAAAATCTTGAAATATCATGGTAAGCCTCTTCATTCTCATTTAGCAAGGAGAGCTGGGAGGCATGACACTATCTTGTTTTTTATCAGTTTTGTTTTTTAATTTCTAAAAGCTTGTGCTAAATGAAAAGTATTGAGAACCATTAACAATCATAGTTCTTAACCTAATACTATCTTCCTCTTGCAATTTTATTTGTTGTATATAATATGCCAGAAATCTATTAGCCCTATAGGCCATTTTTCCTGCCATCAATGTTATTTTCTAGAATGAAAGCAGCCCAGTTAAGCACATGCTTCATGACTAGAGCCTTGGGTGGATTCTTAAAATAGCATTCATTGTAGATATTGCTTCAGGAAGAATATAGAGCTGTTTTTCTTCAATTGAAATCATTGTGAAATTTAGCTGAAACACATTGCCAAATACTGTCTCCCTGAGACACAACTCATAGAACTTACACGCTGTGTCAGCCTGTCCATTCCACCCTGCACACTAAACCTCTTCACAGCCACAGTCTTGACAAGTCCAAGTTTTTACCTCATTTTCAACAAAACCAGTCATAACTGAAGGTTCCTCCTTGATATGTAAGGCATAAGTGTGTTTTCTCCATAGAGACACCAGCATGCCATACTCAAGAGCAGTGAGTTTTGGTCCAGTCTTGGTTTTGCATTTTGTACAAAGAGGTGGCATTAGGTCTGAATACATTCATTATAAATGAAACCTTTTCCAAATGAATTATCTCACAGGCTAAGAAAACACACTTCTGTTTTGAATGCAACAAAGCTACTTGTTTGTTCTTTTTTGTGTGATGTTAGGCTTTGAGTTTTGTTTTTGTTTTTTGTCATAATGGCCTGAAAATCATTGTCAGCAGTCACCTATCATATTCACGTTACTATATTAACAGTTGTTATCCTTATTTCTATGTGTCATTGCCAGAAGATCCACAGTACTCTGTGTTGGGGCTGCATCTTGCTTAAGTAGACCTGAAATGCATTTCTCACACACAAAATGTGAGATAGATTACCTAGGACAGTTACCCAGAATCTGCTGTGCAGGACTCTCCACCTTTCTCTCAGACAAGAAAAACAAGGATGTCTGAAGGGGAATCCAGGCCATATCTACACATAGCCTGCAAGCTCCCTTATGAGCAGGAGAAGAGAGGAGAGCTTGTGGGCCAGCCATGGACAAGGGGCTGAGGCAAGGTGATAGTGCACAAATGGGAGCAGGGGGATGGTGTCTGCTACTTCCCCAAACCCACTGCTGTTACGTTCATCACATCATTTCTCCTTCTGAGTGTCAACAAGTATCTTTCTACTTTTTGAATATATATTTGCTGTAGATATTACACGCATATATGTTAGAGATCACTGCTGTGAAGATGCCAAGAAGGTTATATGATAAATTCCTTCCTCTTCCTTCTTTCCTTTCTTTGTCCTTTCCTCCCTCCCTTTCCCTTTCACTCTTTTTTTCCCCCCTCCATTTTCTCTCTTTTTCTCTCTTTTATTTCTCTGTTGGATTTCTACATACTCTGGAATAAAGACTCTGGAAACTACCAATAATACCTTTTGTTTTGTACATAGGACTCACCACTTTATCATACACTGGAAGACAACAGAAATCCAGAATGGTCTCTTTGTTCATTTTTAACATGTGTCCTTATTTTAAGGACAGAGTAAAAAGAAAAGGAGGTTTTTATCCACTGCCTGCCTGCACAATTTAAAGCTATTGTCCAGATTGGTATTAGTCCTTGTTGCTATTAATTAAAAGTCAACATTTTCTTCTGACTTACTCTTACGAGCAGAGGTACCACCTCCCTGAATCCAGAGCTAATGACAACTGCCATGTATCACATATCAGTTGGTTGCAAATGCTGACATGCAAATAATGACTTGTCTCTTTTTATTGGGCTATATGGAGAGCAGAAAAGAAATAAAGTGTACTGCTTCATTTGGCACCAGGAACTGCACAAGCAGCACATGTTGCAAGACCCCATGGCAGTGAGATGGCAACTGTGGGGAAACAGCCACTGACAGCCCCCAGTCCTAAGTCCACATTTGTATATGTATGATATATGTATATAAAGAGGAATGGTAGAGAATATCATTGTTATTAACATATGTGACACATACATGGACCCAAGCTGTACACGTGGGAGAAATTTAAATGTTTGTCATACCACAGCTCTGGCTATACACAACATTTAAATATTAAATTACAGGAACTGGATTAAGTAGAAACACAGGTATCCCAATTCAGTAAAACTGTTCCTATTGGTGTGCACAAAAGCTATAATGTGACGTGTTTGATAAAGCAAATGAGTATTTAATTTCTTCCTGATCACTTTTAGATGGGGAACATGAAGCAACAGACCTTGTGGCATTTCATGGGCTCTGGTATCTTTGGGGAACACATGGTAAGGATTTTGATTTAGGACTAGGATTAAAGAGACTCCACTTCAGGATAAATGCTCAGACCAGCTGTTTTGACCCAAGTTGTCAAGCATAAATGTGCCTGCAGCTGCACGTAAGTAAAGCCATATATCACTGGGAAGGCTGCGCTTGTGCTAAGGGCTATCTGTTACAAGACACATCTCAGCCATTTGCACATGAGTGCTCATGCAGTAGTATCTCTACACCCTAGTATTTATGTAGTGCTTTTGTTCCTGAACTAATTTCATAAAATATGGGGATATTGTCTCAGCTTTACAGACATTAAACTGAGGCAAAGAAAGTCAAATGGGATGCCTGGGTTGACAGAGCCTGCCAGGTTTAGTGCCTAGGTCTCATGATTTCCAGTACCACACTGAGTCACCAGATTACATTAGATGTGATGTAACTGCTTCTTGGGGCTCTCACTGTATGCAAGGGGCTACTCCAAGGCCTCCACATGACCAGCAGCCAACTTGCCTGCAGGCATGCTGCAGGTCCCACAAGAACAATAAGGTCTACCTGCATAACCTCCTAGCAGCAGGACTCAGCCCTGTTACATAGGGCTTTGAGTTAACCCTTTTTCTCTCAAAAGGTCTTTGGAAATACTAAGATACTCTTGTACAAAAAACACTTCTGAGTGAAGTATTGCTAACTCTGTCTTACAGATGAGGAACTGAGACAGGCTTATTCGATACCACTTCATAGAATGACCAAAACATTAGGTCCGTAAAGAGCTCTAAGATCATCTAGTCCAACCGTCAACCCATCACCACAAGCCACATCCTTCAGTGCCACATCTACTTGCTTCTTGAAAAGCCCCAGGGACAGTGACTCCCCCTCTCTGAGCAATCTGTTCTAATACTTCACCACTCTTTCAGAGGATAACTTTTTCCCACTATCCGATCTGAACCTCCCCTGGTTCAACTTGAGGCCATTGCCTCTTGTCCTATTACTGTTACCTGTGAGAAGAGGCCAACCCTCTAGATTTCCCATGACTAGTTACATGTCTCAAATGTTTGCAGAATGTTTTTAGGTATATTGGTATTACATTAATAAGCAATGGGGATCACACTGTGTGCTAACAGTTAATGTCTCAGAAAAAACTTGTGGACAAGTAGGGAGATTATTTTATCCCTCATTGTACTTGGACATAACTTTATTTACTTCTAAATGAAATCTCAAAACAGTGAAGTCCTCCCAGACTGCCGCTTCAGACAGCAGCAATTTCCTCAAGAAAACTGGATGTTGATCTAGTTAGGACAATACAAGATATATAAGACATAGGACAGATGAGAATACTGTCATTAGGTTCATACTTAGCACTGGATCAGAAGTCAGCCTTGTAATTGCACAGAAATGAAAATAGTAATAACATATGTGAAGAGGGCATGAAAGTAAAATTCTCCAATTATACCTTATCTTCAGACTGTACGTACATGTAACTGCAAACTTCCCAGGGCTTCCATAGTCATTTATGCAATATTGAGATACTGAAATGTCTTCAAATTGATTTTTGGCAGGAGCAATAGCAAATCCCTGCCTGGCCCTTTGCCACATCACTGTACCTAGCAGTGTGCTGTTGTTATCTCTCCAGTTTAAGTCATTTCTCACTCTGTAGCGATCAAAGCTTTTCCATCTAACACAGAATACTGTAATTGCCAATTTCAAAGCTTTTTAGGAAGTTGCTTTGTAGATTTAAAATCATTAGCAACAGCCTTAGTACTCATCTAGTGAGTTATAACTTCTAAGTGTTACACAAACTTCAATTAATTATGGGTTTGACTGGGCCTTTAAGGTTTCAGCTGTGTAGGGAGCACGTAATAGGCCCCAGCTCAGCTGAAAGCCTTGGAGATACTGGGCTTTTGGAAGGCTGGGTGACTCACTGGGGAAATAAGCCTGTTGTCTCCATGCCATCCACAACAGTTCAGCTGCCACAGAAAAGAGCACATTCTGTATTTTCTTCCAGGACAATGCAGCTGTTGCTCACTCGGTTGCCATACCTGCCTGAGGCAGAAAATCTCCTGGCATTTCAGCAGGGTGCTGTGAATGCATGTGTTTCCTATACAGATTGAGGGCATGGTTGTACAGTTTTCTCTTCTGGGAGCGTTACACGGCACTTCTGTCTCTAACTGGTTAAGTCTCCACAACAGGAAAAAACAGAGGAATTGGTCCAAGCTGGAAGATTCACAGACTTCATGGATCAGAGATACCCAGGAGGCCTAGATAAGCATCAGACCAGCCCACCCAAGAGATAGAACAGCATTCTTCAGCAGGTTTTAAAACTCCAGGAGACAACAAATATCTTCCTGTTGTTTTTTTTTTCATAGGATGGTAGTTAGAGAAAAAACAGAAATAACCAAACTGACATGAACTGGCACCCCGCATCTCACTCATTTCACTGTGAGACATAACCCAGCATGGTCCAGCTGCTGACCCAAGGCTTTAATCCAACCTACAACACATTTTCTGACTTGGCTCCCTGCCCCTGCGCCAGACAGAGCAGCTCTTCCATCATACCGACTGCCCCTGCAGCCAAACGCCTCCATCTCAGCACAGAGACACAGCCACAGACTGACGGCAATGTGTGGGAATGTGGGGAAGAGGAGGACAGCCACAGCAGGAGTAGGAGACCAGAGACACACGCAGCAGCTGCTGCTTCTGAGGAGGGCTGTGGTGGCAGTGAAGAAAAGAAGGTGAAAATCTAGTCTAGTACCTGGAAATGCTGCCAGAAGCTCCCAGCTTACCCATTAGGCTGCATCATTGTGTTTTCTCTTTCACTTTTTTTATTGTTCCCATCTTCAGCTTGAGTGGAGATCAGCACTGCGGCCATTTCAGCAGCACTGCTGTCCACAACTGTGGTTCAAACCCCTTACACGGGAACGGCTCAGGACTGCTATTTCCCATTTCTCCAGCAAAAGCAGCACTATTAGATGATTATGAAAACTATTAACATATTCTAGCTGTTTCAAGAGTAATAAGATCAATTCTGAATTCCAGGATACATTCTGTCAGGTCTAGCCATATAAAGCTTGGACTCTATGACATTTCAAGGCTATGTCCAACCTGGGCTGTTCATGAATCTATAAAGAAAACATTTTAGCACTTCCCAGACAGGTTGTATGTCATAGAAGCATAGAATGGCTTGAGTTGGAAGGGACCTCAAGGATCATTGAGCTCCAATCCCCCTGCTGCAGGCAGGGCCTCCAAACTCCATATCTAATACTAGACAAGGCTAGTCCCAGCACTGGATATGCTGGCTGCTATAAATCCCAGTTCTGGTGCCTAAAACCCTCCTGCCTGCCCTTTATGTGATAAGCAGGATGCCTACCCTGCATTCCAAGTACGACTGCACAGTGAGCAAATCTATTCTTCAATATAACCCTACAACTACTCTGAATGGGTCACGTTTTCTGCTGTCTTCAAGTAAACAACAGATCTCATAGGAATGGGGTTTTGTGAGTTTAGAAATAGTCTTGCATATTCACTTAAATCTTCAACTAATGATAAAAAAACTTCAATAATCATTAGCTTTCCCTGAAAACATGGATTACACTCTTATTCAAATGCACAGTGTCAATCATATTAGAAAAAACTATTTAATCTATATCACCTTATTTACTGATAACAATACTACTTTCTGTTAGCTCCATATACAGTTTTTTTCTGTTCAGTCAACTGCATGCAACCTGAAACTATTCATTGCACATCACTGCCTCGTTATCTTCACCTAATTGAGCTGAACCTGTCTCCTTCCACTTAGAAGGGCAATAAGGGCATTTTTAATTTGTGTTAAAATGCACTTGCAATTCATTTTCATATGATGAAAACATTTGTCCCCGTTGCAAACATACAGTCACAACAGCTAATCTAATAGAGCATTTGGGATTATTGCATATTCCTAATGAACTGTACATATCAATTCCTGCTATCATCTGTCCCTACATGACTATGGATACTCAGACAGATCTGTAACAGATTGTGTGTCACAGCCTTCTCACCTCTCACAAAGAACCTGGGACTTCCCATCCAGCCAGCGAAGACTACTACCAAGTGCAAACATCTTCACTGCAATACAGATCCCACAGTCAATGGCACAAATAAGGAAAGACTCAAAACCACTCAGACCTAACAGAGTCTTTTTCACCAAGATATATGTTGTATATATGTTATATGTTATATTGATATATTATTTTTTTCCAATGCTGTATCAATAAGCAAAAAAAAAACACACCAAACAAACAACAACAATAAAAACAAAACACAACCATCCCTCTTTCTTCATCTCAAATAAAGAATGGGTGAAAGTAGAAGATGACACAAAGCACATGACCCAAAAAATGAGCAGAAATAAGTAGGAAATACACATTGTGAAGGGGATAGAAAAAAACAGCCAGAAGGACTATTATATTAGCAGTCTAAAACGTAACCAAATTTGTATTTGGTAAAATGCGTGGAGAGGAGAAAGTCCTTTGAACTGTCAGGGAAGACATAAATTTTATTAGACAGTGAATTAAAGAGAAATTGGCAGATGAGCCTGAGAAAATGCTCAGCATTCATCTAGTGTCAAATGTGACTTGGAAATAAAATGATTTGAAACTGAGAACAATCTTGTTGCTGGAAACCCAGTAGGAGAACCATGAAAATAGAGAGGCTAATTTAATTGTTTTAAATTCTCTGTACCACTACTCTGCTACCCCTAAAATGTACAGAATACCTGAATTTTCCAGTGTATCCTTTATTTAATCTTCTCACACTGTAGCTCAATAAAGCTTTTCAGCATATGATTTTCATTCTGAAGTTCCCCATGGAAGCCCATATCCTTCCAGTCTACAATGACAGTTTCCGTTTTCTTGGGGCCTTCCATTCACATTGATTGCATTACACTGATTGATGTGGAAACAAACAAACAAACAATAACAACAAACAAACAGCTCACTTCTGACATAGAGATCTTTAATTAGGAAAAGAATAGTAAGACATGAAAACAAGCCAATGACTTGTGCCAACAGACTATGAATGTTAATGGTAAAATGCCATCCTAATATAGTTCCTTTCCCTCTGTAGATGCCTAAGCCAGCCTGGGCTTTGTGGATGGCTCTGCGGAACAGGAAGACACAGTCAACTGAGGAATCTCCTTTCTCCTGAATTCCCCTTTGCCTGATAGGGTTGAAAAAATGAGAACATGGCCAGTTCTCTCAGATATTCTAATAGTATTTTAATTATACCCCTACCTCCTGAAGTCATGCAATAGGAGATTTCGCATACTTAAAATTGCAAATGGTTAAAAAGCCCCAATACATGTAAATACAAGCCAAGTAGATCTTCAAGTCTCTTGATTTTATTAGACTCTTTTAAAATTTTTTTTAAATTTTTAATTTTTTTTTTTAAATTATTTTTTTTTTTCAGAGTGGCAGTGGGGATGCTGGGAGTCCTCAGTGCCAGCACCCAGATTACAGATGTGTCTGCCTGGAGTAAGGAAGGCTTTTTGCTGCTGTTCCTGTATGGGCAAGCTGGCTGGCATGGCCAGGGGCACTCTGCTCACTTCTCTCCCTAGCACAGATCAAACCATAAGATACTGCTCACTGACAGTGACTCTAAGGTCACCAGTGTGGGTCTGTTCTGCTCCAGGAGCTGCAGGGTCTTGTGGAAATACATGGATCTCTATTCTTAAATATATATACATATATTGATTTTTTCCATCTATTTTTTTTTTTTTTTTTTTCAGTGGAAAGACTTTCCAAAATATCACTGCTTTAATGGGTAGGAGCCGCCTTCTGATTTCAGCTTATATTTGCACTGTGCCAGTTTGTTTCCACTTGTTTTTGTGTCAGCGCCATCCTGTAACTCAGATAGTTCATCTGTATCTTTTGCTCCCTGATGCTCATCCAGGATTTATTCACACACAGTTCCGTTGAGATGAGCCAGAAGTAATTCTACTGTAATCTGTATACAGACAGCGATACAAACCTAAGGAGTGTGGAAAAAAAAAAGAACTTCATTCCTCAGGATTTTTCCGCAACAAGCTATCATTGCAAGATAAATGAACTGTAAACTACAGCCTGAAAATGAAAAAGGATTGCAAAGAGAGAAATAGGCATAGACCATACAGGACTATCCCAATCTCAATGCAGATGATGGGTTGCGTTCTATACGCCTATCAGAGTAAGAGCTGCATACACTTGGAATCAAATGTGCTTTTCCAAATGGCTACAGAAAGATAAAATACAGTTGGTCAGATTGGAGATGGAGCTAGAAGACAAATTGCCTGGAGTAACTTCAGGTCACTTGTACGAAGCCTGCTGTTACTCTGATTATGAGCTGTTTAGTCAAAGGAAGCAGCTGTTTAGGGAACTTCTGTTGAAATCATGGAGTTCAGCATGCAAAGCCAGAATAGATTCACATCTTTGAATGCTACCTGCTTTATATTTCAGTCATCAGGTAACCCAGTATGTAGCATATATATTTTGGCAACAAAGGTTAGAATTCAGAGCTAGCATGCAAACAGGTGTACCGCTCTTGAAAACTTACTGAAACCTCTCACTAGTTAGGTGAGCAGTCCCAGTAACCTCATGAAATTACTTATCTCAGCTACAACTTGACACTCATATTCCTGTGTGCTTGTTTTTGCCCTTGAAATGTAGAAGTCCTTTAGAACATCTGAGGAGTTGCAGTTGTTATGGGGCTTTCCTTCCCATGATAAACACATCTACATATCTTTAGAGAGGAATGAAGATTTAGGTGAGATGTTGGGAGGAACTTCTTCACTGTGACGGCCCTGAGGTGCTGGCACAGCTGCCCAGAGAACCTGTGGGTGCCCCATCTCTGGACGTGCTCAAAGCCAGGCTGGGTCCCTGGCAGCCTGAGCTGGTGGGTGGCAGCCCTGCCCATGGCAATGGGTTGGGACCAAGTGGGCTTTAAGGTCCCTTCCAACCTGAGCCACTTCATGATTTTACAACAATAAACAGAATGGCAATAAAATGAAACCAGCTGGTAAACAATTCTGGATGTGTGCTTCCGTATGTAAAACATACCTTTAAGAAATGAATAAATCAATACTTTGCATGTCTGTCAGAATGCTATAAAAATGTGCAGCAGTAAATATTGCTTGCCATATGCCAGGTAGCCAAGACACATCTAGTCTGCCTTTTAATCTCTATATCTAAAACTGCAGCATAAGCTATGGATTGTGGAAACCTGACTTAGGCAAAAGCTTAGATGAAGTGGGATGAATCACCCTGCTGTTAGGCACCTGATAGAGGCACTGCCTTTAGGCGAGCTGGGCAGCTGAGTACAATAACAAGCAACTGGCTTGCCCTAGGACAGCTGCTGTAAATTGCTGAGAAGCTGGAAACATATCTGAGGTCTTCTCTGAGGGCAAGAACACCTAAGTCCAAGCACGGTGAAGAAGAAGGCAACAGGAGCTTATGAGAAGCATGTCTCAGCTAGAACAATTCACAATGCTTTGAAGTCTCCTTTTCAACCAGTCACCTGTCTATATATATATATGTATATATCCCTATTTCATTTCTAAAATCTCCACTGAATCACTCATTTCCACCTGAGACTCAAGACTGAACCGACCAACATAAGTAATTTGTACTCAATAAGCAACCTGGACTATACCTTCCTACAAAAGTACAGCAGTTCCTCAAGAGCCTGTCAGAACCAAGCTACACTTACAGTCCCAACCACTCTGAAAAACTTCCCATCTTTCATTTAACTCATTTTGTTTATTTAATACTGTAAGTTCTTTGCTTTCTGTTGATTTATCTTTCTAATGCAGAAGCCTTGACGTGTATTCAGAAAAGGTAACTTTTGTCTTTATGGGAAAAGAAGCTTATTGAATAGCCAAAGGATGTCTCATACAGGAAAGCCACATAAATGGTGCATGAAGCTGTAAGAATCGTGCTGTTAAATGGGAGCCGGGGGCTCCGGAACTGCTGCAGACTTCCCAGCCCTAAGAGGAATACTGAGAAGGTCTCCAAGTTTGAAGAGGAATTGAAATTGTCAGTGAAAGAACAAAATCTGTTCACCCTTAAATTCCTAATTAGAGAACTCATAGTGGGAAGTGACCACTTAAATGATGAGCAAAAGGAAACTGCCTTCCTTCAGAAGCGGCAAGCACTTGCATTCACAAACTGCCATTGTGATTTGTAATCCAGATTATAAATAGAATAATTTCCAATTGGGGTGGTAATTGTATCTGTATTATTTAGGTTCTCCCTAGAAATTCATATAAAACAGCTTTATATATTATTCATGTACAGTTATATTTTCTATATGAACCATAAGGTAGTGTGAATTACGCTGATGTTAAGTCTTTAAATGTCACTAATTTCTGCACCACTTCTCACACTTGCCAGTATTTGAACCTCAAAACAAACCCATTCAGTGCATTCAGATTTAAGCATGTATCAATCTCTGTGGCACAAAAATGCAGAAGTTACAGATAATTAAAGTGGATGCTTAAACAGTCTTAAAATTCTTATTTTGTTTTAGCCCTTACGTTTTACATATGGTGAAACTGAATCTCTCTGTCAGAGCTATGTATGTCCATAGGAAAGTGTCATCTTAAAATATGCTAAAGCATTAAAAGTAACATTCAGTAGTATTACTCCACTATAAGTGAGTTCAAATTATGCCAAATACCCGGCCAACAAAAGTACTGTCAAGAAAAAAAAGAGTTAGAGCTACTAAGAAGGCTCTGATCCCATATTCCTTTGACAGTTTAAGGGATTACTGAGCCTAAATGTGCTTTCACAAGAATGAACAGAAACTGACTGGATTTAGAAATCTAAGTTAATACTCTGCCTCAGATTCTCATTACTATTAGTTGGGGCCATCCAAAAAGAGCAGAGAAGTTGCTTTTCTTGTTGGTAGTGAGATACACGCCATCTGGTAGCTTGGAAATCCAGTCCTGATGTCAGTTCTCTAATAAAAGAATATTCAGAGAAACCTTACTGCTTCTGTGTGAATAAAGCCGTGGTACTGGAATGCCAGAAACAAACTAAAAGAGGGATTTTTAACAACTAATTAAACAAGTCACAGAGTTTAATTAGCTGCCTTTTGAAAGGCAAAATGATGGCTGAGGTCAGACAGTGATAGTAATAAGGTGTAAATGAGCTAATTTTGGAGGGACTTTTTGCTTTATTCAATAAAATTACCCCTATATTTTCCCAGTGAGGCCAGGGAATATTTTTTAGGTCTTGCCTAAATATTTACATCTCTTTGATTCAAATTTAGCCACAATTATAATGTAATTTGTTAAAACATGTTTCTTTTTCCATTGGCATTTTCTTGCCTACACAAATTCATAAATAGCCAACTAACTGAAGAGACACTAAATATTTCTCCTTCAGCACAATGAGACAAAAGCTGCAAAAAGGGCATACCCCATTGACTTTAAGAAGGTTATATGGAACACATCAGTAAGCGAGGGCAGAATTCCAAAGGCTATATTCAGCCTGAAAAATATGCTGAATAGATGTAATTACAGATTCATGTATTTCTCATTTAAAATGAAAATGTAAAAAAAGAAGTGAATTGTCCACGGGGCTGTTTTTCTTTAATTTTAGGCACAGAAGGAACTTCACAGGAAAGCTCTTTTCTAAGTACAGAGTGCAGTCCATGAACAATCAGGCAGATTTCTCACGTGCCCTCACTTGTGGCTGAATAGCATCTTATTCCACAAGTAGTTCCATTGAACTTGGCTGAATGGCACTTACCGAGAATACCCGGATAATACCCTGCCCCATACATAATTACATCAGTTCTTGGCTCTGGCAGTGCTGTGGAGGAAGGTGCTATTCATATCTCAGCGGGGCTATTAGAATCTTAGAACCAAGCCCCCAAGCATTTCTTCAGTAACAGAGAAAGAACTGTCACTGCCTTGTCATTCCCAAAGGAACGTTTTGCCTCAGCATGCTCTAAAAGGGTTCTTCGATGCAGCTGATGTGACCTTTTTGTCTTTCCTAAACTGATGTGAGACTGACGTTTCCTTGCAGCATTTTTTGGAACTGCAAGCCAGTGAGGCTGAGATCTATACTATATATCTATATGTGTGCTGCTAAGATCCAGCACAGACTCCAGGAAGCACAGGAGGCAGCCATGCTCCTCAGCAATGTCCCATTCCCAGTGCAATGGTTCTGGTGTGTGTACCAGAGATACCCAATGGTGAGAGCCAGCCTGTCTGACTTGGCTATCCTCTCCCATCCAACCTAGGGAGCCACACAATAATAATACACGACCACCTATTTTTATTTTTTAATGAGAAAACAAAAGGAAGCAATGTCAACATACTAATAAATAACATTCTAATAAATAGCCCTGGTACAGCTGTCCAAAGAAGATGGGGTACAGCTGCCCCATCCCTGGAGGCACTCCAGGCCAGGCTGGATGGGGCCCTGGGCAGCCTGCGCTGGGCAGGAGTAACCTGCTCCATGGTAGGGGGCTGGAATGATGATTTTTAAGGTTGCTTCCAACCTAAGCCATTCTATGATTTTATGATTCTAAAATGTTTAATTCAATGAACTAATACAATCAAATGAGAGCATGTTTAGTTAAGGAGAGATACTCGAGGAGGAACATGTTGAAATGAAATCTAACAACCTGCATCGGGTGCTCCCAGCAAGTAGCACAGCTTGCCAGCCTTCCCAGTGAGCAGCCACTGAGGTCAGAACACCATACACATCCAGAAAGGGTGTCCCCTTCAGTCCAGGTTTGAAAGCCATAGTGTAGAGAGGTGAAAATCACCAGCTGCATCTATATTACACCTCCTGTGTGAGGAAGGAACTGTGTTTTCCCATGCTGAGAGAACTTCACAGCCCATGACCTTAACATTCGTGAGTGCAAAAGGTTTTTGAACACTGCGCTGCACAAAACGAACTCATCTCTAAGAACACATGAGATGAAACCAACAAAACAGAAGTTTCATCAAAAGTTGCCTCTGTGTCCTGCACTGCTTACCATCCAGGTGTGAAAATCAGTCTCCAAAAGGTGATCTTGTTGCATTACACTGCGATCACAGCATGGCACACTGCTCTGCATTCATGTGTTCAAAACTCTTTCCACACATACACGAGCACCTGGTGCTTCTGCTCTCAGAACAGTTCTGAGTACATCTATCTGATTTTAGGAGGCTTAATGAGGGAGGAAGATGGCATGAAAACTTCTTGGATGTTTCCATGTCAGGCATTTGTTGCCCAACCAGTCTGAGAGAAGTATTTTAGATCAAGTACTCTACTTTTAGAAATAAGTGAGTTTAAAAGTGACATTAAAATGTTACCAAGGATCGTGCACTGTAATTAACGGCCAGCTACATTCATCATATTTACAGTTGCTTTTTTCCACTGGGCTTTCAGATAGGGGGTGAAAAATCTTTCAAAAAGCAGTTCCTGCCAACGAGTGGATCTCGGTACAGAGCTGCTGTCACTGTCACCTCACCCCGATCTTTGTTACAGAGCCTCATGGTTTCAGAAGCAGCACCACCTATTGGGTGGAAATGTAGGTTAGTGCCTGCTCCACCAAGACAGCCCTATTGTAGAGGCAGTCACGGTTAGAACGAGCTGACGCTCCCAAGTTGCTCATACTTGAATGCAAGTAAACAACTCCTACTTCCTAGTTATCTACTTGACAGAACGTTATAAAGTCCAAAAGAACATTCGGTACAATACAAACCCCATTGCTTAGGCTCCTAATATTTATATGGTTAAGTATTAACAGTGCTTCTGGCAGCACCGACCGCCTCTGGCTGCTGTAGTAGCCGTGAGTAACAGTGCACGATTGCCATCATGCACTCCAGTTGTACAGATATCAATGAGCTGAAAATTCATTTGGTTACGTAAGGAGTCCTACTGAAATCTATACGAATCCATACTCTGTGTGGAATCCGTGTCCCGTATGAAAGGTTGAATATTCTGCTTTTCACGGCAGCGGCTACCTCTCGTTTTAGGGGAATCACTGACGTAGCCACTTCTTGGAGAAGAAGTCTTTCTCGGGGGGGCGGGAGGCTGAAATTTTGCCTCCCATCCCTGGGTTCCTTTACAAACACTTCACGCAAAAGGCGAGAGCCCCAGTTCCCAACCCAGGGCCGCAGGGACTCTGCTCGGTGCCCGTGCCGCCCGCGGGGCTCCCGCCGGCCCCGGCCCCGTGGGACCCGCGCGGCGCTGGCCGGGGCGCAGCGGAGGTGATGGAAGGGCAGGGGACCGTCCCAGCCTCGGGTGACGGAGCATCTTGTAGGAGTCGAGCGGCCGCTCATCGCTCTCAGCCAAAGGGAGGATGAGAGAGAGGGGGGAGAGAACGGCGCCGGAGCCTGGGGACAAAAGTTGGTGGGAAAGGCAAAGCTCGGTCCGTGGGAACATCACTCACCCGCTCGGAGGATACAGACGAGCTGGATGCAGGCAACCCAGCGCCCTAGAATGAGCATGTCCAAATCGTCCCGTTCCTCCTCCCACCCGCCGCTCCGTCCGTCTGCCTCAGCCGCCTCCCGCGCGGAGCTGCACCTCTCGTGGGGAACGGCTCCGCGCCGCGCCCCGCGGCCGCCCCCACGCCGCGGGCGGGCCCAGCCGATGTCGGGTGCGGGGTGCGGGGTGCGGAGCGCTGGGTGCGGGGTGCTGGTTGCTGCCGGGGCCGCGCTCAGCGCATGGCGGGGTTGCGCCGGGGCCGCCCTCCGCGGAGCGGCCGCGAGTGCGTGCGGCGAGTGCGCGGCGGGGTGGGTGCGTGTGCGCGCGGGTGCGGGAGCGCGGAGTGTATGTCGGGGAGCGGGGGAGCGGGGGGGCGGGGACCGCGCTCGGGTGACGTGTGAGTGTGTGCCGTGTGTGTGTGTGTGTGTGTGTGTGCGCGTGTATCTGTGCCTACTGGGGTGCGGGAGCGAGAGCCCGAAGGCAGCGGGGGGCTGCCCCCCCAGCAGCAGGGAGGGGGCGGGGGCCGGGCTCTGGGATCCGCTGTGAGGCGGCCCCCCGGGATACCCCTGCGTGCACATGCGAGGGAAAAGTTTATCGAGGGGGCTCGGGGGTGTCTGAGGGCGGCGGGGTCAGGAGCCGGGCGGTGCGGGGCAAAGGAACAGCGTAGTCGGATGCTGAGTGGGAATAACCGGTGGACCCGGCGGGGTGGGAGCTGACCAGCGAGGAGCTGGTGGAGATGCAGGCAGAGCTCGAGCCGGGCAGCGCCGCTCCGTGCTCCTGGGAACCGGAGGGGGAGCGGGGGAAGGGGCTGGAGCGGTGGAATATCATTATCCTCTCTAGAAGTGGGTCAGGGCGCAGGCATTGGAATCGCTGCTCCGGGAAGACAAAACAAGAGCAAAACGATAAGAAATAAAGAAAAAAATGTAACAGCACTCAACAAAACTCCAGAGCACTCAAATGAGAAGTGTAAAATTAAGGGTACAAACACCACATCTCATAGCTGGGACAGCTCGGAACAGCAGTTGGGGCTTTGGGAACACAAGGACATAGCCGATCCCCCACCTCACCCCAGGCAGTGTGAGCAGCGCTGTGTTAGCGGTGCTGTTCCAGTCTGGGTGGTGGAAAAAGCTCTGCACAGATGATGTTTTATGGTGAGCAGCCTCAGCACAGCAGCACCCGGTGCCTTACAGGTGTGTGTGCTGCTCTGTCCTCTTTCCCCAGGTATGAGAGCTGTGGCCTCTCCTTCCAGAAGAACACAACATTTTCAGTGCCCCTGCTCTAGTTGGGAAGGGTAGAGCTCTCTTGCCATGAAACAAATTGGCAAATTCAGAGTGAAAGGCTGCAGGAGAAATTGCCGAGATGTTCAAGCATTGTGTCTGGAAAGCAGGCGGTGGATGTGTCTCCCATGCAAGGTCAGCATCTTTCAGGATATGCAGAGCTGAAATACAATAGAGGTTGGTTCATTAGGAGGATTAGCTCTGAATGACAGCTCTTGTCCAACAGACTCCTGGTGTCATGACAAGAGACAAGTTCCATGTGCTGATATCTCCCAGCAAAAGACTATTTTAGGATTGTCCTAAAGGAAAACGTTCTTAAAGATTGTAGTCAGCTGATTTCCCTGTTGCTGAAAGAACTCAGATGCCAGGAAGCTACTGCAGTAACTTCTGTGCTAACATGCTCAAACACAGACAGACATATGCATGCCAAAGCATTAATACCAGTGAGTAATCCATTTGAGATTCGCTTCAGCTCCAGCACCGTTCTGCAATTCGCTTTGATTCTTAGTAGCAAAAGGAACTGTACAATATTGCACTGATGTTATTGAAATACATAGTATATAATACACTCAACAACTTCCAAAGAATTGTATGGAATAATATGAGTTCTTTCATTAAAGGTTACAGGTGGGAATGAAAGAATGTTCAGTCACTCTGGAGATGGATTCTCGCCACCATACCTTTACACAGGTACTTTATTACAGACCAATGCAAGGTAATATATGGCCATTTGGTGATGCCAATGCCCACAAGACAATGGAAGCACAGGCTGCCAGCATCCCCCTCCACTTGGATTTCCTCAGGCTGGGAGGTGGACATGACTTGCTCATGAGTACATATGAGTCTGAAGAGCTATCAGCTCCCCTCCATCCTGTGGGGATCACTTTTTGTCTTCAGATTTCAGATGTTCTCAAAGCTTTGTGACCAGCTGACAAGTCTAAAGGATCACCTCCATCAGCTGCTAGTGTGGCTACCTATGTAGGGAGATGCTGGAAAAGCTTTGAGTAGATCAGTGTTCTCCTTTCTTATAGGGTTTCTTTAAGAATTCCCTTTTATTTTCACCATGAACCCATCACAAGCACACCCACACCAAAGGGCAAGCACAATATTGATAGGTGGCATTAACTATTTCCTGGTTTTTCACAGTAAACTGCCACACAGAAGCAGTATAACAACAAAATGATAATATCCTGATGTTCACAGCTGCACTGATGGTTGCCAAAGGTTTAGAAAAGACACAAGTCCGGGTACCAGTTGCTACAATGACTCTATGTTTCTTTCACTGGTGAAGGATTTTTCTGTGTGGTCTGATAAGCACTTGGCTGTGGTAGAGTTATGTAATTCATCCTCACCTTTAGCATTTATTCCATGGTGTTTTGGCTTGTCCCGATATCCAGTCAAACTCACCAAAATTAATTTGGAGAAAGTGTTATGTGCCAAGCAAATGGATTCAGTAGCTATACTGACATGGTATCTATCACTGTGCCTACTTTCTCCTGTATAGGTAACCCACAATGTGACACATTAGCTAGTAGACATGAAAAAAGCATGAGGTTAACATTTCAGATTTCCATTTCTTCAAAACATAAGTCTTTAATCACTACTACTACATTTACTTTAGTAAATATTTTGGGGTTTACGTTAAAATTTTCTTCCACTACTTAATATTCTCATTCATGGTTTGGTGGGTATTAGCAGGTCTTGATGAGATACTGATCACTTGGTGCATTTAGAATTGTCCCCTTTTCCCAAGTGTTTCCACTCCTTATGCTTTTTTACTTGTTTAATTTTCCTTCCTCTATTCCTCTCATGTATTTTCTTCAAATCGGCTCTTCTTATCCATTATTACATTTTTTTTCTCCAAATGAAACTCTCTTCAATGTTGATACTGTATTTTCCTTTGTATTGTGACAATCTTGTTATTTTCCAGGGTGAGTCATTCTGTGTCTTGTTCAGCCTTTTTGTTGGTGGCTTTTTTTCCAGCTTGTTTGGAGTGCCTCTGTGTTTTTTTTTCCTGAACAATGTCAATTTCTTGTTGCATTTATCTTCTCTCATGGTAAATGTTTTCATTCTCAGCACTGTCTTTTATATTTGTCAAATTCTTTTGGGGGTTTATAAGCAGCTTTTATTTTCGTTTCTTTCTTATACAATAGTTGTACCAACAGCATCTATTGGTATGTATTCTACAGTATATTAACAAAGAATCTAGTGGCCTTTCATTTTTAGGTTCTACTTTGCAGGAAAAAAAAAACAAAACAAAAAACAACCAACCCTACGTAAATTCCAAACATTAAAAAATATGTGTGCAAAAGCTGTTATGTTGTCCTGGTGATAGTTGTGACAGACATCATAAAGAATATTATCACGCTAAGCAAGAATATGAGAACCTAATGAGATTTAACAAGGTCAAGGTATTGCATTTGGGTTGTGGCAATCCCAGATATGAGTACAGACTGGGAGAAGAACTCCTTGAGAGCAGCCCTGTGGAGAAGGACTTGGGAGTCCTGGTGGACATGAGCTGGACATGAGCCAGCAGTGTGCTCTGAAGCCTGGAAAGCCAACTGTGTCTGGACTGTGAGCCTCTGAACAAGGAAGACATGGAGCTGTTAGAGCAGGTCCAGAAGAGGACTGGAAGATGATCAAAGGGGTGGAGCATATCTCCTACAGAGGTAGACTGAGGGAGTTGGGCTTCTTCAGCCTGGAGAAAGCTCTGGGGAGACTTCATTGCAGCTTTCCAGTACTTGAAGGGAACTTACAAGCAGGATGAGGACTGACTTCTTACATGGCCTGATAGTGACAGGACAAGGGGGAACAGACTTAAACTAGAAGAGGGTATTTAGGTTAGATGTTAAGAAGAAATTTTTTACTCAGAGGGTGGTGAGGAGCTGAAACAAACTGGACAGAGGAGCTGTGGATGCACCATCCCTGGAGGCATTCAAGTCCAGCTTAGATGAGGCCCTGGGCAGCCTGAGCTGGTGGGTAGCAGCCCTGACCTTGGCTGGAGGATTGGCACTAGATGATCCATAAGGTCTCTTCCAACACAAGGCATTCAGTGATCCCATGAAAACTCCCATAAAAAATGGCACAACAAAACCTGAGTTCATTAAGCAGTTTTTAAATTTCAAATGTGTCAGAATTTTCTGGTCAGAATACTGCTTTTACCACGGATATCTAATGTTAAGTAAGTGCCCTTTACATTCACTAACATTAGCAAAGGATCTCAATATTATTTTATTTACTTTTAGTAATAAGATACAAAATGCAAACTAAAAGCCATATTTTTTTTGTAACTCAGTTTTGTTTGACACATTAACAGAGTTTTGAGATCATTAAACAGTCATTAACAAATATATAAAGACTACTTTTGGTACTTCAAGGGATGTCCATTTCCATGCAAAGCTGTCTTATTTTCAGTTTGGAGACTGATCTGAGGTGTTACTCTCCCAGTTTGCTTCCAAGAACACAGAAAAAGAAGAAAAATGGTGACACAACTACGGATGTGTCCCCTTGCCAAACAGATGAAACTGAATTGCCTTTCAAAGTTAAGCTTTGGAGCAGTAGATGGTATGTAGCTTTCTCTCAGAAAGAGATCAGAGAGAGAGTTTGATAGCAGCAAGGTGCCATCAGGTACTGAGAAGAGCCAGGAGAAAGACAGTCTGTTCAGACAATGTAGTTTTATTGTTCTTAGTAAGAACCATCTGAAAAGAGCCGGGCTGTTAGGTGACGCTGAAGACAGCACAGTTTGAACCTGACTTCTTAGCAACTCTCTGCTTGGTCTAGCTGTGGAAAGGGCTTCTTTTCTTCTTTTCTTCTTTTCTTTTCTGTCTCTGATGGCAAAACAGATGATCTGATGAAAGGTTTGTAGAAATCTTAGTTAGCTTCCTCTCCCAGCTTTATCAGCTGCTCTTGAAATAAAAACAAGAGCTCTCTGCTAACTCAGACTCTCTTGGCAATAAGATGTACCTGTAACTGGCTCCTTCAATGTGGAGACAGTCACCTGGCTTGGATCTGCAGAAGACCCCATTGGCCCCAGTACTCACCCAGTGTGTGTTTAAGAGAGTAGTGGCATGTGGGACATAAGCAATGCTGGGGTGGAGCACTTTAATGCTATAATGTGATGAAAAGTACAGCAATGATAGCAGAGTAGCAAAGTCCTAAGCTGCAGCAAGTCAGGATATGATCAGTGCAGCAGCCGTAAACACAGAAATAAGCAAAAAATCTGCTTGCCCTTGGAAGACCTCAAGGAGACAGGGATATCCAGCAAGGTACCCTTGCCTCCACTGCCAGCCCTTAAAAGTGGTCTGGGAAGTGTTGGACCCTGATTCTACACATTCTGGTCACTCAGTGCATTTCGTTGCACCTGAGCTCCCCTGCCTTGCTCCTGCCTTCCCACTAGGTGCTCAAGCACTGATTGTTTCAAGCTGTGACTTAGCACTTCCACTACAAATACAAACTTTGAACAGGTTAGTTTTACATATACGTACAAGAGCACTGAGTGAAACTTCTGTCCATGTTGTTCCCTGTTCACTTGTAGCCACAGCAGCTATTCAGTCGCAATCTGCATCTCTTTATAGAATATAACAGTGCACTTTGAGAAGTGCCCTCACTATTCAGCCCATACTTCAAACAAGGGTTTTCAGGACTTTTTGTGAAGGTTGGTACTGTGCTTCCACACAAAACCTGTCTGGGAAGAAAAACACACCACTGGCTGCATGTCTGACAGTGCTTTCACATCTCTGAGAGGCATGGCCATATAAAATGCTCTAGCTCCAATTGCAGATATTTTCTTATGTTCTAGATGAACATGTCTGCCCCTGGGGACATTCGGTTATTTTCCATCCTCTTATGCAGCAACAGAGAAAATGAAACTAATATTTCATACTCCTATTTTGCACTCCTATTCATTTCTGCTTGGGCTATTAAATGGAAAATCGGGCAGAAAAGCAGAGCTACCACCATATTAGCATATCATCTTACTGCATAGTTACCTTCTATCAATGCTGCAGCTTCCCACAGAGGCAGATAAGCCTAACCCCTGGAATGGTAAATGAAGACTGAGTAGGGGAGAATTATTTCATATTGGATTCCTCCTCAGTCCCCAAACACACAGAAGTGTGACATTTTGACAAGATTAATTTTTTCCGTGTCTCTCTGTAGAGGGCAGTCAGGATTGTGGAATATTGGGGATGGTCACAGCCTGGTGCAAAGCCTCCCCTACTCCTCTGTGAGGGCACAGCCTGGGAGAGTACTTTTCCAGGCACTGACGTCACCCATGCAGGGAACTAAAATTCGTAGAATCAGACTCATTTGAGTTCAAGGGACCCTAAAAGTTCAACTTGTCCAACTCCCCTGCAAAGAACAGAGACACCTACAGCTAGATCAGGGTGCTCAGTGCCACATCCAGCCTGACCTTGAATTTCTTCAAGGACATGGCATCCAACACCTGTCTGGGCAGTCTGTTCCAGTGCTTCATCATCTTTACTGTGAAAAACAGTTTTGTTTTGGTGTGTTTTTTTCTTATATCCAAAGCCTACAAGTAACAGTTTCAGTGGTCTATCTCCCCTCCAGCTCTTACTGTTGGTAAAGCCCTGCTTATGGAGTGCAAAGAAGTGATCTCTATCCCAGGCAAAAAGGTTCTTTCAATCAGTATCCGCAGAATAAGACACTGTTTTCAGTGGTGTCAAAAGGCTCTTTTACTGCTGTCCTCTTTTTAAAGATAGTGCACATCCTGACAGGAAATTCAAAGAAGTTAAAACAAAATATATGCTTGCAAAACCAAAACTGGAACATTCCATTGCATGCTCCAGTGACATGTTAACAGCATGCATAGAATCAAATGTGATCGTGGAGAGTAAAGAAGTTCCACATACGTGAAATGCCTTAACAGCCCAATTAATTAAAAAATAAAAATAAAAATAAAAATCCCCCACAACCACCCATTAAACTGAGAGCTGCTAAGTTGATTCTGGTTAAAAGCAAGTTGTTTTGGCTTACTTGCAAATCTAATCAAACCGTAGTTCCTACACTGACATCACATTTACCAATTTTCTTCTGTTTCATTTGTGAATCTGATGGCTTTCTTATTACTGCAAGTGCCATCCTACGAGCACAATAGATATGAAGTAACTGGAACAATGTATCATAATCATCATGCTTGGGCAAACATTGTTGATGATGCTGCATGGAGAAGTTTTTGAATAATGCTTGTTGAATGATAGGAACAGCTTACTGCTGGCAAATGAAATAAAGATTGTCTTTTTCTAAAATGAATGTTTTTAGTAAGTTTATTTTCTCCTGCAATTGCGCTTACATGAAATTGTATAATCACTGACAAATTCTAGAGGATGTGTTTCAATTTTATAACTGGAAATAAAAGTAACTTAGGTTGTGGAACTGACCTAGAATTGGACTGCATTATTCTCATTACTTCTAAATATATACATATATTCGAAATCTAATATTCACTTGAGGATAAAAGAAAGCAGAAACAAAGTAACAGCAAAAATACGCTGATGTGAAATAACCTATCTCAAAAATAGCCACTGTATGTCAGCATTCATGGCATTCTCAGAATAACCTATTCATAGCTCTTCCTTCTCTCAACAGTAACACCAATGATGCTGATACATTGATAAGAAAATAAAAAGAGACAGAGGCATTGAATCCAGCATTTACTTAGAAACAAAAGGCACAAAAGTCATTCAAGTATGGGGAAGAATAACTAGGTAAAATAGCATTCCTCTTCAATATCTGAAAATATCCAAAAAGCTATTCTACTTTAGTGGCTTTTAATACCTACAACACCTATTACTAGAAACAGTAACCTTACATTTAACAATAGATATAAGGAAGAAATATTTTACAGTGAGGGTGGTGAGGCACTAGAACAAGTTGTCTGGTGATGTGGTGGATGCCCCGTCCATGGAGACTTTCAGGACCAGGCTGGATAAGGTGCTGGGCAACCTGATCTAGCTGTCATGTCCCTGTCCACTGCAGGGAAGTTGGACTAAATGGCCTTCAGAGGTCCTTTCCAACTCCCCTTCCAGCTCTAGGAATTCTTTGGTTCTATGACTATAATGTGATGCATGTAGTGAAAAGAGCCTTAGGTTTTAATAGAAAATGATGTGCTCTTAGATTACTGTTTCTACTCAGAAGAGAGATTTGAGGTTATGACAGATAGTTCTATGAAAACATTAGCTCAGGACTTTGTAGATAACAATAATAACAACAATATTAATAATAATAATACAGTTTTATTAATCATTAGGTAGTGAATAGAGAACAAACCAAGAAGCACTACTTGGAGCATGCTATAAATCCCTTCCTCTCTTACCACTTCTAACTCAAAGTTTGAATATGGAATGATCCTTTAGATATTTTTTTTTTAATTTTATTTTTTTTAATTATTATTATTATTTTTGTTCTTAAAACGTACACAAATCCTCAGACTTCTTTTCTTTCCTCAGAAATAGGGTAGAGAAGTTTGGAAAGACAGAGAGAAAAAATTGGGCAATCAAGATGCTGGGATGGCTTCTTTGTTTAAGGGACAAGGAATACATGGATGTGGAATTTGAGGAAGAGTCTAAAATTCCTTAGACTGGAAAACAAGCATACAGTTGAAGTCTGCGGGACCAGATCAGAGCATAGGGATGGTAGAGGGTGAATGTCTGTTCACTTTCTTGTCCAGCAAAAGAAACTGCTAGCAGCAAATGAAGCTGGCATGAGCCAAGTTTAAAAAAAAAGACTTAAAACCCAAGCTATTCCTGCAAAGGGAGTCAGACCTGTGCATATTCTTGGCAATGGTAATTGGGCTTCAGTAGATTATATGAGTTCAAGGGTAGACCAACAACATTTTGAAAAAAAGATTTGCTAAAGGTTACTAAATAGGCATGTAATGTCAGTCTCAGAAAATCTCCTGAGCTTAGAATTGTTAGTGTTTGCAGGTTACTTGGAGAAAGTATGATAAACCTGTTCCCTTTTTTGTATTGTTTCCTAGAAACCAATTAACTGGAGAGTGAGTAGGTGATATTACAGAGCCAGAAATCTCCTCTGGATTACATTCTTACAGGCACCTTCAGCATAGAAACCTAGCACTTTTAGAGGTAGTACTGATCACAGATACAATCCTGAGCAATAACATAAACTATAGAACATTTATAAATGCTGAAAAAAAAAATAATAGTAGTAGTGTTTGCCATCAAACCATCAAAACTAGAGAGATATAAATTGATGTGGAACCATGTCAAAGGCTGTGCATAAGTCCAGGTAGATGACATCAGTTGTCTTCCCTATGTCCACCAATACTGTCACTCTATCACAGAGGGCCACCAGACTGGCCAGGCATAAACTGCCATTGGTAAAGCTGTGCTGGCTGTCCTGGATTGCCTACAAATCTCATATGTCTTCCTCAAAGATCTCCTCCACGACCTTCCCAAACAAATATATGAAGCTCACCATCCTAATTTCCCTGGGTCTTCCTTTCTCGCTTTCTTGAAAAAGAGAATGATATTTCCCTTTTGCCAGTCACCAGAGACTTCACCTGACAGACAGGACTTTTCTCATGTGATGGCTTGGCAACCAGCTTCTTCAGAACCTTGGGATGCCATGTTGTCCAGCCCCATGTCAGTCATGAGGCAGTCTTGGATTTGCTTTTCCCTTATAGTGGGAGGGACATTTCTCCCTGCACCCCCCCATCCACCCCCCCCCCCCCCCTCCCCTCTACCAAAAAGTTCAAGGAAGTTAAAGACATAGGAAGCTTGGCTGACATTGAAGATTGAGATAAAGAACTCATTGTGTACCTCACCCTCCTCCATGTCTGTTGAAGCCGGTTTTCCCTTTTCATTTATGGGAGATTATACTTAACTGTCTCTTCTGACCAATGTATTGATAGAATCCCTTCTTGCTATTTTTCACACCCCTCCAAGTTCAGTTCCATCCTCACCTTGACTTTCCCAATCCCATGCCTTATGTCCAGATAGTATCACTGCATTCTTCCCAGGTCATGTGTCACTTCTTCCACTGCCTGTACTTTTCCTTCTTATCTCTCAGCCTGATCAGAAGATCCTTGCTCAGCTGTCAGTTTCCTGCATTATCTGCCTGTTTTCTTATTCTGGGGAATGGAGAGCTCTTGTGATCTCAAAAAAGGTGTCCTTACAGAGCTGCTATCTCTGTTCTGTTCCTATGTCCTGAAGGACAGTTTGCCAAGGGAAAAAATTCCAACAATTCCTTAAACTTCTGGAATTCTGCTTTGCTGAAGTTCAGGATCAGGACTCCACTCTTTTCCAGACCCATATTCCTTGAGATTGTGAATCTTACCAGGGCATGTTTGCTGTAGTCAAAATACACCAATTGTCTTTTTTTATTCTGACATACAACTGGAAAAAATGTAAACATTTCCACAGAGCTAAATTTCAGGAGAAAACTAAATCCCTAAATATGTTTTATGGTTAAGGCTAGGGTTAGGAACTTGTCACTTTTATTGTGTTCTTTCACTGCTTAAAAAAAAATACTGTGTGATATAATTTGGACAAATACTGAGATGCTAGCCAGTCCTCAGGGTCAGGTTGCATAATTTCATCCTACCAGAATCAGAAGACTGACTTGTTTTGTGGCTGCTCTTGAGAAGGTCAAGCTGAATTTTCAATCTTGTTTTAGAGTACCTAAGGAAACACATGCAAATAAAGAAAGCTAAATGTAAGTGCCTCCAAGAAGATTATGCTCCCATTGTAGTTCATGGAGAACTTGTTGATGTTTTCTGATCAAATGTAGAGTTCTTTTCACAGAGCACATTGAACAGCTCTCTAAATTTCACTTAGTGTCTCAGTTCAGATATTCACTGACTACAGTGTAAATTTAGACATCTCTCATAGGTAGAGATATTTAAGAGCTTGATTCAGACCCTGTCAGAAGAGAGACATAGTCATGGATGCCATGGAGTCTGCTCTCACCTTTACTACTGCATCACACGGCTTATATACCAGCAATGGCTTCTGCACAGGTTCATCCCATACACCCAATAACGCAACCCCACACGCACATGCCCCTTCGCACTCCCAGAGTCATCATGGGGCATTCAGCAAAGCGCTTCTTCACAACTCCAAGCAATGCTACAGGGCTGGGTCAGAGAAACTGGAAGACTGTGTGGAAGAAATGGACCTGATGGTGTTGGTTGACCCATGGCTAAGCATGAGTCAGTATTGTGCCCAGGTGGCCAAGAAGGCCAATGGCATCCTCACCATCTGGCTAGAAACAGTGCTGCAAGCAGAAGCAGGGGAGTGATCATCTCTCTGTACTCAGCAGTGAGCACTCACCTGAGGCTACACTTCAGGTACTGTGTTCAATTTTGGGCCCCTCACTACTAGAATGACACTGAGGCCCTGGAGCATGTCCAGAGAAGAGCAACAAAGCTGGTGAGGGGTCTGGAGCACAAATCTTATAAGGAACAGATGAGGGAACTGAGGTTGTTTAGTCTGGAGAAGAAAACGTTCAGGGGAGACCTCATTGTTCTCTACAACTACATGAAAGGAGGTTGTGGTAAGGTAGGGGTCACCCTCTTTTCCCATGTAGCTAGCAATGGGACTAGAGGGAATGGCCATAACTTGCGCTAGGGGGTCCAGAACATTTTTGCTTCTATTTTCTCCCAGGAAAAAATTCTTCTCTGAAATAGTGGTCAAATGATGGAATGGGCTGCCCAGGGAGGTGATTGGGTCTCTGTCTTTGGAAATGTTCAAGAAATGTTTAGATGTTGTACTACGGGACATGGTTTAGTGGGGAAAAATTGGTGGTAGGTGGACTATTGGACTGGATGATGTTGGAGGTCTTTTCCAACCTGGGTGATTCTATGATTCCATGATTCCTGGGACTGATTAAGTGTAGTAAATCATTTTCTGGGCTCTGCTCACTTGTCTTTCTCCTCTACCTATTCCTATCTGCTCAGGTAAGATAAAGAGTACTTCTCTGCTCACATGGGAATTTTGAAAGTAACAACTCTGCAGACCACTTAGTAACAAGAGTCTTTCAAATATAGTCTGGGCAGCACCTAGTGCATTTTGTGGCACTCCAAGTTCTATTTTGATTAAATACTACGTGAAAAAGAGTGTTATCAAGATCCCATGCCAATATCTAGCATAATTATATATGAAAGTATGAATAACCTTGTTGAAACATCTCATATTTAGCTAAATTATTATAAATAGCAGTCAGAGAAGCTTAATAAGTGGAATTAGCACACATGAGTGGTTACATTAATGAACTGTTTGGGTAAATGAAATACTTTGAACTTTCATCATTTGGAACAGATAAGCTTGCTCATCTCTTGAGTGATTTGTGAATGTCCCAGAAATACCCTTTGAGCTGCTTTGATGGGGGGAGGAGGAACAGTAAGGTGGAATATTGTGCATATGCATACACAGTGGGTGTAAAGCCCTTCTCTGTGTAAACGCATAGCAGATTCCATAACTAGATGTAGTAGGACTCTGAGAAGTGGGTATCTTTTCCATACTCCCTAAAATATATGCTGAAAGCCTTCACGTAAGACAAAGTTTGGAATATAAATGAAAATCTACAGTGTGCTCCTATATACCAGAACATAGGCTTACTTCTCCATCTTGGTTTTTTTTCATTAAAATGGTACAAAATGTCAAAAATCATTTTATGATGCTGGCAAGCATGCATGTAATTAAATTGCTTTCTTTGTAACACAGATTTTCTTATGATGCTGGATTATGTCCAGTTGTCACAGCCAAAAAGGAATGTGCAGTATCTATAAAACAACTTGACTTTTTCCTGAAAAAAGTTTTGTAGTTTCTTGCTATACAAGGTAAGTGGGGTTCAAAACATTTTGCACTGAATTTCTTTGTGCTCTTTAATGGCATTGAGCAGAGGAGCATTTTCTCCACCTGAATGCATTCTCCTCATGTTTCTGGGGCATAAAATACTGCCATACTTGAGAAATGTCTGTGAAACACTACAGAAATATATGTCACGATGCTTTAAAATGCAACACTAGTACATGAATTGCAGCAGCTCTGTAGGTGAGCCACCAGGCTCCCTACTGGAGGTTGGGTACTGGGGAGGAGGCCACTGTCTTCCTTATTTGCTCCAAACTTCACCTTCTGCAGGCATCTAATTTTCAAATGGAGAATACCCACGTGACAGCAGTTTTGCTGCTCTTAGGGCTTTAACATCCTGCTTTAAGAAGACATGTTCAAGAAAGCTTTAGCACGATTGTTTGCTTTGTTATAATGTGAAAAGGGAAAAACACTTTACTTGTCAATGTCAGACAGCACTGTATGTTAGCAAACCAGGTACCTGGGAGGAATAAAACAAGCTGCAAGAGCTGGGCTAGGTCCATAAGGGAACAATGAGGAGATTTAAGCTGGAAGAAATCTTTGAAGTACAGCCTAGAGTGGCAAATCCAAAGTGGTGAAACAGGCTAGCACTGTGATAGGAGAAGGAGGAAATCTAAAACCAGAGGGAAGTTTTGATCTCATGTTTGTTTCCTGTCTCATTCATGCCATATTTAAGTTATTTGACAGTGAAATAGTAAAGACTGTCAGAGGTAACATTTTACTTGTTCTCAGGACTTCATGATGTCAGAGAGACATATTGTTGTCCTCTAACAGCAACAAGTGAGAAAGTGTAAGATAAATCTCAATGGAATAATATAAAATATATGGAGGCAAGCAAGTACAATGACCTAAGATGTAAAATATGATATACAACACAGGATGTACAAGATATATGACAGAATATATATATATATGACACATGACCTAGCCCATTTCCACCCTGAAATTTGCATGGTTCCTTTTTCTGCTGACTTAAACACCTTAGGTAAACAAACAACTAGATCTGTGTGGATTTTTCTTTTTTTTTTTCTGATCCAGAGCCATATTGATGTTCTTGTATCTCTAGGTACAATCTGATTGTATTTACAGTCAGGTAGAGCTGTGAACTGACTTTCCATAAGCAAATACAGAAATCCTCAAATGACAAAATTGTCTTGACTTATATTCACATACTAAAATCCAGGATCAGCAAAAGAGGTGGTGGCCCTGCACATTTACCCCGAAGTGTTTGACTAGTCCAGTTTACATTCAGACTTTACTGTGTAATTTGTCTGACATACATAACAGTTTCAAGAGTATATAGAAAATGGCTCTTGAATCAGGACATTCCCCTTCACTGTCATGGAAAATCTAGAAAAACAGATTGGCAGCATGTCATTCTTGTAGGAAATAGCTAATTCTTGCTAATACTGGATGAGGGGAAACCCTCTGTAGTTTACTTTTATATCAGGAAAAAGATTTTTCTCCTACTTATTGAAGGAAGCTTCTGCCCAGGAATATTCAGTTGATGATAAGACTCGTGTTGTTTCGTTATACATAAAAAGGAAATATTTCAGAATATCTGTGAAGTCTGCACATATTTCAGAAACTGAATCCAAACAATATGGTTTCAAAAAGACTGGCTTGACATATGAAGAAGGAACTGTAGCAGACGGTGAATCTTTTTTTCTTTATTTTTTTATTTTAGACCAGAAATTCTGTTCTTTAGATTGAACAGGATTTCATCCGTTACACTTTATGTGAGTGCAAAAGGAAAAATAACTACAGGCACTTGATTTAATTTTCTTTTAGCTAGGTAGTCTGAAGAGGATTATGAATAGAATTATTGTTAGTGAGATGCTTCTGCTGACAGTATACAAATGCAGATTTTTTAAGCCTACTATCTCACTAAAGTCCAAACTGTGCAACTTTTTCTGATGCTGAAAAGAAGCCAAAATAAATGTGAGTGCTCTATAACTTCAGTAAGGGTTTTAGAATCTGGCCCTAAATGCTTTTGCTTTGATAGATCTCTGTCTTGATGTCTCACTGTCTCTTTGTCTTCTGAAAGCAGGTTATCTATCTATATAAAAGTTTTGCTGGTGTTGTGTTGTAAGAAGGGAGCTCAGTAAGATTCCTACCACTTTTTGAAATCCGATTAACAGTACACACTAATTGCCATTTGCTCCTGATTTCATTATAAATATAATTTTATGCTGATATGCAGACTCTGTCTGAAAGCACTGAGCACCATAATATCAAGATAACTATAGCATCCATCAGGGTGACTGACACAGATTAGATCACTGTGCTTCTTTTCAATTATTCTCCTATTTCTGAAGTCACCCTCAGCACAGGGCAAAGCCAAATTAAATGCAAATAGTACATGTAATCTATAAAAACGCTGAAATAAGGGATAACTTCAGCGTCTGTCTTTGGTGTGTTTCTAAGAATAAAACCCGCTGTTTCATCTCATTAGAATAAATGTTTTAGTGACTGACCAGAGAGGGCTCATGAGTGGAGACAGCATCATTCTGGTCTTGAACCAATACATTCCTCCTGCAATAGTAGCTTATCCATAGACTGCATAAGATGATACCAACTGGAAAAATAAAACTGAATATAGTTCACACAGTTGATATAATGACCTACATTTGCTGTACGAGATTCTTCCCTTTGGGCAAAGAGAATCAAGCTCTACTCTGCTTACTGAAAGGCAGCTCAGTCTAACCCGTAGAACTAAACCAGTGAGAAATTAACGCAATTTTAGCGATACAATCTGCTGCCAACACACGTGCATCTCTCTACTGCACAGCTTGTAGGCTTGCCTTCAGCTATCAGTGATACACCTGTGCACTGGGAGCTTGAAAAAGAAGTTTTCTAGAAATGAAATCACTAGTGAAAAAGCATTCTTTAAAACTACAGGCTATAGAGGATGTGCATCTGCTACTATATTCTCTTTGCTGAATGCTTGATGCAGGGACTACATGCTATTCTTGTTATCGAGGAGAGGTTCTTTTGATACCGTCACTGTCAGTGCTTTGCCACCCTTCTCAGACCTTGCTGAAGCAGAAGAGGCTCCTGATCATGCACTGAGCATCCTTAGCTTCAGTATTCTGTATCCGCTTCAGCTATGGTGTGCTCTTGTTCTCTCTCTTCACTGAAAAACAAAGCTATAGTTATCACCCATATCTCCAGCAGTGGCAATCTCTTTTTCAGTCCTGCTGAGGAATGCAGGTTTAAAAGAGTGTTGAGCAGAACTGCAGCTGGTGCTCAGCAGTTTCTGAGCTAATGCCCCTCCATTGCTACACATCTGCTGCAGGCTGCAGCTGCTGTGGACTGAGAGATCACACAGAAATAAATGAGATTTAAGGATTGGTATAAAGTGAGTGTCCAGCCTGTACCTCATCAGTGGCTAAGTCTGCTTCAAAACCAATTTACTGTCTAGCCATATCCTAACTATCTGCATGTGGAGCTGCATGTGTACAGATATTGATACATCAGCTACAAAACAGACGTATTTATCATCATCATAGTCTCATGCAGGTTGGAAGGGACCTTAGAGATCATCGAGTCCAACCCCCGGGATTCGAGCCTCCTGTGTAGCAGAGCGGCACTTCTACCACTTGCACCACAGGGGGGATTTGAACCCAGGGCCTCCGGTGTTGCAAAGTGGCGTCCTTAGAAGGCTGAGTTAAAGATTTCAGTGGAAAGCCTTTATGAAAACAACAACAACAAATGGGAAAAGGACTTTCTACTTCTAAAGTGAAAACTTCCTTTTTTATTTTTGCCTTTTCAATCCCAAAAGGCTAAATAAAGCTGACATTTGTTTTCCCCAAATTAAACAAAAAACAACCTCTATCAACACTTGAACACGTCTTCTTTGAATATGTGTTATGGTAGTTTTAAAGCTCCATAGCTTCTGTGAACATAGCAGAGTTGGAAATAGCGTGACATAAGTGTAAAGCAAGGGCAGTGTAATTTAGGGCAACACATGCATAGCTGAAACTGTTCTGTGCTTTATCCCAAGAAGTGTAAAATATTCTTATCTCTGGGAATCCTCTGAAAACTGCCCTGGCAGCAGCTGAACTGCAAGACAACACATCCATATTCCATACTTCTATATTTCTAATTAAAAAAGCTTATTAATTACATCAATATAATCGTACACCAAAAGGACACTACTACTGATTTGGATTACATCATGTAAACACTAGCAGATGTGGCTGCACAGTTTTATTTAAAGAGGTTTCATGTATGAAAAAGACAATATGAGTTCTGAACATTCAGAATAGTCCAGTGACATTCTTCAGAGCCTCGTAGACTGTGTAGCAGCTACTGACTATATAAAGAACCTAAGAAAAAAAGATGACTTTTTTTTAATATGGAAATACACTGTAAATCTAAGGGGATACCAACTAGTAGGATTTCTGAAGTTGGAAATGAAAATAAATATCTAAGTTCTATTCATCTTCTCAGGGTAGCATTCACTTTCTTTTAAAACATTTCATTGACACAGTAGAATATAAGTGTTGTTCATTGTGGAATACAATATCTCTGTTAAATCTGCTCTACATCTTAGACCCATCTTTCACTTCTGAGAGAAATGTTGAGCCATTCGGCTGCTCTTCTGGGTGGAAGCCTAGAAAAGATCTCTGCAGTAGATGCAAAACTGAGAGTCATTCCTACAAGAATGAAGTGCTAGACTGCTTCTCCATGGGAAGTGGTACAGTAAATGGTCTTTGTCCACCTGCAGGGAAGGAAGATTGAGTACAGGAGGTGTCAATTGCTATTGACTTGGACCAATATGACCTGGATACTCCCTGAGAAGCAGAAGTAAACTTGGTTTCTTAGAGATAGGAAAAGCCTAGCCTGGTCCATTTGCTGCCCTTCATAATTATCTGTTGCAGAAAACTGCTTATTCTTCCTTCTCCCGAACTTGTGCCAAGTTGAAATGCTCTCTGTATGGTTAAGGAACTTCATCTTGAAACTTGGAAATCTTTCTAACAATGAAGATTATCATCATTGAAACATTCTTTATGATTCTTAATGTATACCCTTAAATAGAACTTACTGAAATTCTTTGATGAAAAAGAGATAGCAGGAAAATTTCCCAAGCAGCACTGATATTTATCTTGATAAGCAAAAGAAACAAATGAAAAAGCCCTTTTACTTTATGGGCAAATGAGAAAGTTTGATTAATGTCTGCCAAGAGAAATAACGGTTTGAAGTAGCAAAGTAGCACAACCTGTGCACTGAAAACTGCCTTTAATTAGGATCAATAGAAAATTTATCTACTTCACAGTTCTATAAAAACATTAGAATCAGTGATAGATCCAAATCATGAAATATTTTGATCAGAAGATCACACAGATAATATTCGCCTCCAACAGGTCATCAGGTGCAGATCATCAATTATATTTCATTGTCCATACAACTTTTTTTCCCCTCTCAACTGCCTCTAGCAGAATACTGCAAAGTACTGGTTTGTGTTTGTAGAAATGACAGTAAGTGCAAAAGTGTTCTGTGTCACTATGGAAATAACAAAGATCCAAGAAAATGCCCCCAGAATGTAAATTTTCATGACATACTATATGTATTTATTAATTTAGCACTTGAATATTGCTACCTAAGGCTCAGGTACAGCTATTCCTATGAAAAATCTTGCACAATAACATCAGACATCTCTACTAATCCTACAGAACATCAAAAGCAATGCTGGCTGCTATTCAGCACTGGGTTCAGTGCCATGACAACAGATGGAATTCATGGCTGAGAGGTAAAAAAAAAAAAAAGACTTCCATTCCCCTGTCACATTTTGTAAGAATCTGTAAAGAGAAAATTATGCAAACTAGTAGAAACTGAATGCAGAACAGGAATGCCTGTGAACGTGTGCTATCTGCATTTATACAAAACAGCTTATTTGTGAAACAGAATGTAAGTGGTAAAAGTAGATATGGAAATCTTATTCAAATTCTTGCAAAGGCCAAAGAGGAGTAGAAGGGATAATGGGCTGCATTTCCTACTTTTCAGTTTGAGGGGAACAGACAAATTTGTAATATTGTGGTCGCAGGCAGATAACATTAAAATGGATTTTTGATGTTAAAAGAATGTTTCTATTTTCTGTTAAGAGATTATTCTGAGACACTTTAATCTAAATATGTATGTTTTGCAATAACATTTTTGGAAGTATTTTGATATCTTTAGAAAGAATATTCAGGCCACTACTGCACTATGTAACTGAGAAAAAGAAATGAAACTCCATCTGTTAAACTTACTCATTGGTTTCCATCTTCCCTTAAAAAGAAAACAAATGAGATGAATGGGAATTACAGTGTAAAGGAAAAGAGATCTTGGACTTTTTTTTTTTCTCCAGTCAACAGAGAAGTAAACCAATGAGTCAGATGTGTGCCTACTACACATCTACTACAGTCCACTGTCGCATCAAAAGACTTACCACATTTGGAAGACATTACCAGACTTCCTGATGGACAAAAAGATCAAGTAAAAACAGACAGAGTTTGACAGGTAGAAATAAGAATTCTGCTGATAGAAACTGATAAAAGAGGATAGAATTGGCAGCAATTATACCTTCTAATTACCTATCCAATAGAAGCAAAATGTTCCATAAATGGGTTTTTAGAATTGTTTTTGTATTGTCTCAGCAACAGAAATGTAGCTTTGCATGAGGCTCTCCATCAGAACCATCTGTAGTACAGAACAGAAGCATGAGTGATTTTTTTTCCCCTGCAAGATGGTAGTCAGAACTAACCATATGGTTCTGCATTCATTTTATTTTGGGTATTTATCTTGTACCCTGGTTTTCAGGTAGTGCAGGAAAAAAAATGTTTTAAGATTTCCTGGCCTAACATCAAGTGCTGTAGGCAAATTTACAGTTGTCTGCCATTGCAAGAATACCTAAGGAGCAAATAGTTTAGCTGGCTGCCTTCTGCCAGTACCCTTGACCCTGAAGATGTTTGGCTCAAGGTCGTCTTGTTTTGTGTGTCTGACTGCAGACTGTTAATTTTTTCTTTCCGCATTATCCATGTATAGTGAAAAGAGCAAGCCAGCCTCATACATGAGCTGCAGAATTGTTCCTTACTTTATTTTTCTATTCTTTAATTTGTTCTGAGTAGGCAGACTCTGAAATACTCCATTAATACATCTTTCCAAGATACCCAGTATTTGGATCTGTTTCCTTGAACTGACCAATGGCGAATTACAAGAATAAATGTGAAAACATTCCCAGACCTAGTAGTGTCATCAGATGCTCAGCTGTGCGTGGTTGCACTGAAGAGCATTCACTTGCAAATATAAGATTTCAGGGGCAGTTTGAAAATGTGGATAAACATTTTTTCCACAGTTTTAACTATGTGTCTGCTTTGTTTTTGATTCCTAGCTGGTGTAATATTAAAGCATTTATTGGCTTTTTGCAAGGGCTGCTCTTCCTGCTGATGTTTTATAAAGACTTTAGCACTGGACTAAGTTATAGACTTCTTAAAACTGACTGTTAGCCAAGAGGAGAAATAAATTATGGTAGCGTTATCGGCGAAGTTACTTCTTCTTTTTTTTTTTTTTTTTTTTTTTTTTTAAGACTAAGGAGAAATTTAATGTGCTCATAAAAAAACCCAAAAAACTAACAAAGTTAACATTCTCAGACAATTGAAAAATGTCTAATTCCACGATGCACAATGGAGCATCCAATTTAGAAAGGGTCAGTGAGTTTCAGAGGTCTCTTTCCTCCTTTCTTGAGGGGATACGTTCTTTGGAAACCTACCTTTTCAGGAAAGAGTGGAAGGCAGCAAGACCTATTGAGTTGACAATGAGATCAAAAAAGAAGGAGTGATTATTCAAATCCCTTGGAGAAATAAAAGCCTGAAGCAAGAAAAACTGAACCCAAAAAGGAGCAGGCAGGGTGGGGAGCGGGCAAAGGGGAATGAGAAGCAAAAAACTGAATGCAGAGTGCAAGGCCTGAATGGGAATCAATGAAAGAACTAGGAGTTGAAAAGGGAAGGAGGAGGGGAGAGTGATGCTGAGGAAGAGAAGAAAGCAGTGAGAGGCACATCATGGTGAATGAAGCAGAGATGGAAGGTTTATTCTTCCCAGCCTGTAACAGCTCTGTTGAATATTTAGGTGATGGGTCTATGATGCTAAAACACAGCTTAATCATGTTACTTTACCTGAAATCAGATTCGTCAAAGTTTCCAGTTTTAAATCTGTTGTCAGAATGGGCCGTGCTGGTAAGTAACAGGAACTGGAAAGTTTCAGAAGACCATGAGACAGCACATCCAGTCCACTGCTTGGTTGCTTAGATACACTAATGAATTGTATTAGGAATTTCTCACCTCACATTTGCACTCCCCTATGTTTCAAGTATTGCATTTTGGATAATAACATGAGCAGACTCCAGGCACGCAAAAATAAATTCTCGTCTATGAGAACTTACGGAGCAGCTGCAAACACAACAATAATTTTATCAAAGAAATTGATTTCATCATCATTTTTCTAAATTCTTCATTCTGCAACCTCTGCTTTTTCCTTCGAATTCCATGGTCACAATAGCCCAATTATTGACACACCAAACGCTGAAATAGTCTTCAAAACTAAATTAGAGGAGGCTTTAAATCCACTGAAGGGTGCATTTGATCATGAGTGCCTGAAAAAGAAGTTGGTAATAAGCCTAGCAAAAAGAACTGATGCTTTCAGTGTTCTGGCTTTTATATCAGAAGGATCCATGTGGCAGGACATGTTGTGACATTTCCCTAAGCTGAGTGGAGATGTTAGCCCAAGCACGCGATCTACAGATGGGTTTTACCAGGACAGCATCACAGAAATGCCAAAAGAAAGTCTAAGCCATCATGTGTGAAATAACTGTTAATATTACTAGAGGAATACAAACACTCAAGGGGTGTTAAGTAACTCAGAAAATATTGTCTTCAAATCCCCAGAAAAAGGATAGAGAATCTAGCTGTGTGCACTGATGGCTTATTATCTATCTGTATATTTAATAGTTGCCTCATTAATAGAAATAAATGAATTTACTGGGTAACAGGATGAAGTCAGTTTACCAGTGGAAACACATCAGTGGATTTCTTTATAAGCAGTTCCTAATTAAGGAAAAGTACTATCATCTGTGCATTTGTGACCCAATACATTTAAGTTTCAAACTCATAAGATATTTTGTTGTACTTTTTAACTAAAGAAAATCTAAATGTATCCCCTCTTAATTTCCTTCCCCTTTTTGAGCCAGATGCAAGTGCTGTTTCCCTTTTAAAATTAGAATGCAATGAGGCTGGAGTCAGTGCTGCCTCCAAGCACAGGCTATATATAGCTTGTAAGGGTCTGGCAGTCAACACGTGGCAGGCTTGTGGCCTCAAAATTGAAGTTATCTCATTCTGCATCATTTTGAAGTACTGCATGGTTTGAATCAGGCTCACTCTTTTTGTCTCCCTAAAGATCTGCGAGACTAAGACTTCTACCTGTGTGGGACCTAAACACAAAATGAGTCTATAACCTGTGCTGAGAAAACAGAAAAGAAGAGGAAGCTGATGCCAGAGGAGTGGTAAAAGAACAGGGAAGAGGGGGAGAGAAAGAAAGTAAAAGTGAAAGCAAAAAGGAGCCTGGCATTTGTTCTGAAGGAGCTCATTCAAAAACTGTTACAGGAAAGATGATGGATTATTTGGCTGTGAGAAACTCTTACTGATTCTCGCGGGTTCTATTCCTCCTATTTTCTATTACCTCCTATGAATTTAAGAAAATACAAGAAAGGAAACTTATTCTGTTGTGCTCTTTTTGATTTGTTTGTGAAGAGCCATAAATGCTGCGATACTGGGTACTAACAAATTCCTAGCTTAACACAGATGTTAAGTATATGGAGTAATATAACTGCGGAAATAATTAGATAAAATGAAGTCTCTGGTTAGATACAGGCTGTGGAAGAGTGAGATAATTTGAGCATACTGTCACAGTTTCTTTTAGGAAGGAAGTTAATAACCAGTGGCTATTAAAAAAAATCATAACTGATTTAATGTAGGAAGAGCCTGAGAAATAAAATCTTCCACTGAGGAAGTAGCTCACAAATTCAGCTTAGGAAAAGATAATTTTAAATCTGTACAAAGTATATTTTGCACAAGCAGGATATACATTCTCATGTGCTCTGTATGTTGTTATTTTTCCCCCAGATTTAGTTAAACTTCTTAAAGATACACTGTGCAAATTCTTCAAAGAAATATTGGAAAGCTTGTGCAAGATTCCTGTCTATTAAGTTTGCTGAAAACAGTGGCAGGTGGTACACCCGCTATTCTCCTGAGGTCAGTAATAGCCAAGTGAAGATACTGGTGTTCTGCAAAGTATTTTATGTGTAATTCAAAGTGCACCAAAGACTTGTGCCTGCCAACCTTCTCCTCCCTTCTATAGAATGTGACTTATTTAATAATGTTTCTGAAGAAAATAATGAGTTTCTATTCATTCCCAGTCTCTCCTCATAAGAAATGCTGTACTCTTTGTTAAGTTTCATGAACCTTGAGCTGGAAAACTCTGACAGCAACACTAAACAGAGTGCTAACCACTCTTTCTTAAAAACTACTTTTTTTTTTTTTTTTTTTTTTTTTACATTTGCTTAGATGAATACATAGTTCTTCTTGGAAAGAAAAAAGAATGTTTTTCAGGCATTTTAGAAAGTCATTCCCCGCCCCCCTTTTCCCTGTAGGATGCCTTTATTGTTTGTTTCCTATTGATAGCTGGCACTAATAAATGGTAGCTAATAACTTGCCTTCAAAGAATAACTCTCCTAAGTGGAATTCCCCATGGCAAAATTATTGCATGGCATGGACTCTACTGACACTGTGTCTATCAGGTATGAGACTGCTGAACAGACACTCTGAAGTGGCAGTAGCCACCACTAAGAGGATGTATTAATTGGATCTCTCAAATTCCTGGAGGCCTGATAAGCCCTTCACAATGAAGTCCCTTCTGTCTCTTCTGGCTAAAAGATGTACACAGAATACTTTAATACTCTACTTGGTTGGCTTAACATTTGGGCTTACTCCTGAGCCAAGGAGCAGTTTAAGTGATCCATCTTAGAGCAGTTCACCAAAGGTATAATGACTCAGGGCTCCCACATCCCTTCACGTTACTATATTTGACAACTGACAAAGCACTGGATGAGCTGCAGTAATTGCCTACGTGCACACCCTGGGGTAACAGGAAAAAGAAGCTTGAGGTGGATTAGGCCACAATAAAAGAGATGCTAGCTAAGTAGAAACACCTAATGCTTGCCCCAGGACCAGAGCACTCATTCTGACTAATACAGCTACCTGGCTGACAAGTGAAGACCTGTGCAATTAAGGCAACCTGTATATACATCCAAAACCTCTGAATAACCATCAGTCTCCAGCTCATCCTTCTCTCTTGGGAGGAATGAGGTTACTATGCAACTTCAAAGGATGCAATGCTTCCCTCCTACTCTGGCAAATAAGGAGTAGGTGTGTGACTCTAGAGATACAACCCTGTTTGGCCTGCTTATCCTGCCCTGCTCCCACCGCTTACAGATAAAGCTCCAAAGAAGGAAGACTTTGTGGTCTACATGAGGCCTGGGCTGAAAAGAAATATATGCAGAACAGCAATCTAAGTCTTGGATCTCACTCTCCTACTCATCCAGACTTGGAAACATCCAACTTTCAGAAACCTAGGATTTCAATGCTGTACAACTGTTTCTATCATTTGAGTGCATAAATGTAGCCATCCATTAACACATATTTTCTAAAACATTTTCAATGAACTACATGAGACAATATGTGTGTTAGCATTCAGAAAGAAATTCATATAGGCCTCTATGCTGTGTTGTTGGAATCTTGACTGAAAACTCATGGTAAACGTCTGAAAAATAGGAAATTATTCATTTAATCAATGGAAATTTGTAAACCCTTAAAAGAAGATATCTAAAGACAATCACAATTTGTGACAAGAGAAAGATGAAACAAAATCTCTACAAACATGATGACAGAATGATTTGAAGAAAAGGAACTCCTAAGGAAGGAAAAGCTATATTAATCTTTGTTACATAAGGTAGACAAGTACATATGAAAAAAAAACAAAGATTTTGTTGAAGTAACATACTCCTTGTAAAGGTCACCATGCTCATCAGATTCGTAGCAAGTTATACCATTAGTCTCTCCTGTGTGACTTCCATAAAATCCATAAATTCAGCAAGTCTTGCTTTCTATCAAACAATGGGACATTCAACTTATATGTGAGGAGTGAGGGCATTCCAGTAAAAAGAAAGGGCACAGAATGGGAAAGAGAAGCAACACTGGCACAAAAGAGGCAAAGAATGCCAATTCAGAAGGCGGGTGTGAAAGTAAAATCTGCTTCCATGCCTGCTACAGTATATATTACACAACTGGCACTTACTTGGCAGATCACCCACTCAGGCACTGACCTTGGCAGCATCACAGGGATAACCTCTATGTGAGGAAAGACTGTTCTTCAACAATGTCTCCAAAATGTTTGGCACTAAAGTACTTTTTCAAGAAAGCGAGCATTTCTTCCATTCCTTACTTCAGTTGAAAACCATTGAAAACCAGCATTTTCTTTTGGCTGCAAAGGAAGCTTCCTGTCCATGACTTTTGCGTTATTCTTCATATAGTGTTCCAAATTATTTGGTATTACAGATAAATGCCATTGCATAACCATCCAATTCCCAGTGTTCCCATGTTAGAAAGCAATGGATGTATTCAGACTCTTGTTCAACTAAAATGATCTCCTTGTTAATTATTTGCAGAATGATGACAGAATGCTTGGGGTTACAGTGCCTTGGTGGAAAGTCTGCTGAAGGAGAAATAGAAAGCATTCCAAATACTGGTGGAATTGAGATATGTCTCTTTCACTGACATTCTGTCTTGTTTTCTGGGAACAAAGAAGGATCCGGGTTGTTGATATGAAGAGTTGTTTTTTAAAGTTTTAATAAAGTAATTCTGCTATTCACCATTTTACTGGTCATATAATTAAATAAAATACTCAGTAGAAATTCAATACCTATTTCTACAAATATGAGAATGAACTCTGTTAACTATGCTTTTTAGGCTGTGCAAATAACTATAGGGATGTGTTAATGACATCACAATATGCACCTTCTGGATAGGTACTGCAAAGCAGTATAGAGTCATGTGAATCCCAGAATAAGACTGGGTAATTATTTCTGAGCACACTCCAAGCATAAAAATCAGCCTTCTTCTAAAGGACCTAAGGCTTTCAATGACATTTGTAGTTAATTTTGAAAATAATTAGAACTGTGATCATTATAAAGCAACAAATGTTTTAGTCTTCAAATTAGTAAAGAAATGAGGAAGTGAACACTTTTTTACAATAGGGATGAAATAAAATTAATTCCTGCAGACTTGACGTAGATTTGCTTTTGATCTTTGAAAAATAATTGGAACTTGTCTGTAAAGTCAAGTACTAGAATATCTCTTCACTATGCACAACAAATTTAAAGTGTTTGAATGAGGAGTAGGAGTCATACAAGTGTGTAGGTATCGTAAGCCATTTACACTCTAGTCAATGCTTCCTACAGAAAGCCTGTTCAGATGGAACATGGACATTACTTTTAAATAATGTAGGCATAAATAATATGAGTTTTAAAGGATGCAGTCTTTCTGAGAACTGTTTCTGCTAGGAAAAATTGCACTAATGTACTAGCAGGACTTTTAAGGTAAACATTTTAAGAAGCCTTATCATAGACTGATAGAATCACAAGGTTGGAAAGGACCTACAAGATCATCTAGTCCAACCATCCTCACATAACCATTACTACCACAAGTTACTAAACCATATCTCATAGCTCCTCATCCCGACGCCTCTTGAACACTGCCAGGGATGGCAACTCCACCACCTCCCTGGGCAGCCATTCCAGTGCCAGACTAATCTATTTATGTGACCTGTCCATACACTGAGAGATAATGTCATGAAGTCAATAGCAGGGAGTTGCAAATCACACTTTCTGGTCCACAATATAAGCCCAATTTGCCCTATTTGCATCTTGAATCTATGGGCCTCTGGAAGGAGCAATGGTATTTTGTTCTGGTGCTAGTACTACTTGCTGGACAAATAAAAGAGCATTCTCTCTCACAACTATATTGCTGCAGCTTGTAATTCTCACACAAAGATCTTAAGGCGGAAGATTTCTCTCTTCTGCCCAAAATAACTGCATTCAGCTTTTTTAGATTACAGCTGAGATGCCTGCTTCACAACACAACAGCTATAGCAAACAAAATATGATGACATGAAATTCAACAAAGATTTCTGACAAACGATACCAGCAAGTAACTGTAGATCTGTAGACATGACTGTTTAATCCTGCTATTTTATTTTAAGTTCTTGGACTATTTTATTTATAGTCATTTCTGTCTCTTGTCACAGTAGCATCTGAATGGCTCACAAGACTCCCATGAGCAAAGCAAATTATTATCCCAGCTGAGGGGGGAGGAGAAGGGAAGGCTGAGAGAAGTGGCAGTCACACAGAGCATTTGCAGAACAGCCAAGATCACAACCCATCCTTCCTCCCCTTTATGAGTTCCTTATCCTTCCTTCCTTTTACTAGTCTGTTGGCCAAATAAATATGTGCCTTCCATCCAAAGGTCTTTCTCCTGATCATCATGATCGAGCTAATTGGGAGCAAGAGGGTAAATGAGGCATAGATGATGTACATGGCATGATGCCCAGCTGACGCTACTATTGAGCCGATGCCGGAAAAGTTAGGAAACCATAGCCTGGCACTGAATAATAGGCCTATTGCAACTGAAGTGTGGGGCAGAGTGAGATTTTCCTGCAGCTGGCACCTTGTCTACAAGTGGCGTACAACAGAAAGTAATGAATGACTTGACTCTTTATTTCCTACATGCATTTTATCGCAGTTCATCAGGCACCCATGTATCTGACTGGTGACTCCATGTAAAAGGCAACAATAATTTCCCTTAAGAGAAATGAGTGACAGCTGAAGAATAAGCTGCAATTATAATCTCCCTTTTCATGAGTTAGTTTGGCAATTTAACCAACTGTGTTCATTAACTGATTTAAGTTCCAATTCTGTTTTTATATCTGATGTGAATATCTTTAAGTTAAATATTGTTTGTGATGAAGGATAATGACTAGCAGATGACATGATAAAAAATGAACATTAAAGTGGAACTGCTTTGTTTCAAAACTGAATTTATTTCACTGAGATAAGGTACCTGACACCTTGGTCAGCACTTTTCCCACTAAGAGTCCATGTTTGCCCAAAGGGGAGCATCTGTTATGATCACTGATGCCACATGGAAGCCTTTTCCCATATGTACTACATTCAAAATGAAATGAGGGCACAACTTGTTTCATCAGAAACGGATGCATGTATTAAGCAAAAGAGAAAAATATCAACTTAGTACCTGATTTCTAACTGGCAAATTGAAGTAAAACTTCCCTCATTCCCCAGATATGCCAATTTGCTCCAAGTATCTGACTTTGGAAGGACAAGGGAGAGCAACTCAGATGAGACAGCCAAATCACCAAAGATTTTCTTCAAGCTTCGGATATGTTAGTGGGTGTGTTACTGCCTGGTTGGAGACGATGATAATTTACAAGAAACTTATGGATAATTAAAAGCTGCACAGAGTGGTTGCCATTAAAAAGCTTTTTTTTTTTTTTTTTTTTTTTTTTTTTAACTACTGATTAGCATATTATGGTGAGGCTAATTACACAGAGGAACATCTCATTCGAGGTTTTGATGAATTTGCCACTACTGTGAATTTTCTTCAATGTTGGCTGTTTTTGTAAACGATACACACGTATTCAAACAGGAAACCATGGACAAAATACTCCTAACCTCTTTTTGTTAGGTACTGTGTTTTAATGAGCTGTATTTCCTTCCATTTTTTGTTCCTTCCATGGTGTTTGAGATGTTACAGGTTTTTGTACACCTAGCAGAAGCTATTGCAACATTTCTTTGGGTGGAGTGGCCTCTGGTAAAGGGTTACACTTTAATGCTTGTTTGCATGCATCTCCCTTTATTCTTCACCCCAAAGTTGGTGTTGCCAGGGATTAAAGAGCGGAGGCTGATAACTGACTCATGGCTCCTTTGCTCTCCTGTTGATTGTGTGCCACATCTAAATCATTGTCTCATTGCAGAGGTGTATGCAGGGAATTTCCAGATTAGGTACAGGACTGGTTCTTCAGGGTTTTTTCATCTTCGTAAGAGCACAGAAATCATCTTGGGAAGAATGGAGGGGCAGGCAACAGAGAGATGGCAGATCCAGTGGAGATGTTCTTGCATATCAAAAGAGCCTTAATAAGGATTACATCCATACTCAGAGCTACAGCAAGAATTTTAGCCACTGGCGTACCCCCCGCCAAAACCAAAATGTTTTATGATTCCAAGGATTTTTTAGGGGCTCCCTGTCCCTCAGTCCCTTCAGGCATCTGCCGCTGCTGTGGATTTACAATTGCTTTCTCTGTGTGGGCTTTGCTGCCATATGGCACTGTAATTCTCCCTTGCTCACCACAGCTCTGCCCACTCTTCTAGTATCCATGGCATTATTGAATTGTACATCACTTTGTTCTCTGAAGAGAACGTTATGTGTTTTGGCTATTATTCACAAATCCAGTGTTTTTATTACACAGACCTGAAGGCTTGTTTAAAGTGATGCCAATTCTTTTGTACTTTGTTGTCATTCATCACCCAAAGCATGTGGGAAATTTTGCTCTTTATGCTCCTCCCTACCTGGTCTCCAGAACTCTAACCAGTGGGCAAAAAGATGATCCAAAACGAGACATCTCTGTAAAACAGACACTTCAATAAAGTATATCCTGGAATTATATCAGAGATGATTTGTCTATCTGCTCTGGGAACGTTCACTAAATATCACGTTCCATGAAACAACAAATCTGAACTTTAGTCCATTTGGGCTCACCCATCACAGTCCATCGGTATATCTACCTTGTGATGTCAGGGTGCTGCAGGTAGGCAGATTGGTTTATCTGTCCCTAGGCTTCGGAGCTTCTCTCAAGCGCTACAGCACCCAGAGCAGAAGTCAGAGATGGTGATGAAAGGAAGAGGAATTCAACTGGATTTTTCTCTCATTTTCCTACCTTTATTTTCTCATCCCTCTCCATCTTTACTGCGTATACTCAAGTAGTATTTCTCCTGCAAAGACCCTCAACTGAAGCACAAGAGTAACCTGCCTGAAGGCCATAGGATCAAACAGTTGAACTTTAATATTCACAGTTGCCAGATGTCAACTGGTAGCTTCTTTGCTTTTGCCTTTGTTGCAATGTGAAGTGCCTCACACAGAAAACCAGGATGGCATATGAATAATAAATATTGATGAGTAACAGCTGGAGTTTCTCAGGGTGCCCCTGTTCTCTTTAGTGAAATGTTTCTCTGTATAATTTACTAGGTATCTCTCATTAAAACGGAGATAGTATATACAATTACAGTTAACAAAACGATGCCTCTGAACAAAAAGGGTCACTGTGTTGCCTGGCAACTCAGTCCATCTAAAACTAAGTGCTGCTATTGCAGACCTGAGTTAATATGTGCTGTTTGTGAGCAAAGGTAGCTCTGGAACTCTGCCCACAAGCAAGACCTTTAGCAATAGGCAGGAGAAACTCTCTCATAGCTGTGCTCTGTCCAACCTCAGCCCAGCTTGCAGCCTCAGTAGGTCTTTTTTTCTCCTAACTTGTGTTTTATTGCCCATCCAGTGGTAAATTCTGAATTCTTTGTACCTGGAAGGCAACATCAGATGTAAAGTAGCTCAAGAGATAGCATGACTGCTATGACTTTGCTCAGAATACTGTTCCCATTAGCAAGGAGCAGCATCAGTCTCTGAGAAAGAGGCCTGGGGGTAATTTCTGTGCATATATTAGTATGCTTGTTTATTCGGTTCAATGGTGGAGGAGCATTATGGACTTTTTCTTATGATATAACGTCACAATTAGCTGTGAGAACCACTGAGCCTATTACAAGGGACATTTCATGCCATCGTGTTTGCTAAAAAATTTTTCATGCTTGCAAGAACAAGAATATATACCCAATTATTTTTAGAGTAGCAGTTTTTTTCCATGTGGACTTAATTAGAAAATGAATAAAGAAAAAGTGGATTTTTTTTTTTTTTTTTTGCTTTCTTTCTATGAGCTCAAGTTTCAGAAAACAAATTGCATAAATGTTACTGCCTTGATAGCCTTTAAAGTGATAATAATGATAACAATGAAATCTTGTTCTCAAAAGGCCAGGCGGGCATTTGATGTAAATAGACTCAGCCCTATGGAAGCTCATGGATTTCAGCCAATTGATGCCAATTTAGGCTCTGTCCTGACCTTTCTTTCAGGGATACAAATGCACCCTGGTGACTACTCCAGATTTTGAAAACAGCAGACTTCTTTTAAGACACTCTTAAAGAATAACTGAACCTTGAAGAGAGGAAAACTCAAAGACAGAAAATCTATGATAGCTGGTTTTAGGAGTGTGTGAGGGGGTAACAGTGAATTGTATTTCCTGGAAGGCCAACTTATGCTGAGTTATTTTGAATTGAACCTCGGTGTATGAGAAGAGTCAATTGTGGTGGAATTGCTCAAAGTTTTAGGAACTTATTCCAAGAAAGGTTCCTTTGTCAGAATTGGATTGCGTAATAATCACCGAGAAAATGTTTTTGAATGACAGATGATGGAAGTGTAACAACTCCCTTCAAGTCGATATACAAACCTAACCACTTACATTCTAATCTTTATAGGCATATCAGTGATGAAAGGCTTGAGAAAAATCTTTTATAATTCACAAAACGCTGGTGCTGAGGAGATAGATAGGTTCTGTTTTTAGGCATTTCTCTTCTGCTCCCTCCTACTTGTGGCATGCATCCAAAGTGTGTTTCTCTGACAGAATTACACACCTAAATTGGGTTTTTCTGCATGAAAAACAGAATGGGAATGCACTGTATCCAAATGCTAAATAATCTCTCATATTGCAGTATTTGAGAGCAGTTTTGAATGGCAAAGCTTCATGTTGCTCCTCTGTATGAACTCCCTTCACACAGCAACACAATTTCTGTCTTCCTCCTATATACTTTGTTTTTCTTTCCTGAAGCAAAAAACCTCTTTATTTCCTTGCTTATTACTTCTGGGAATTTCTGCCCCTATCTTCTCCTCTTGTTAATATAACAGCTCTCGTTTGCTCCACTTTGCCAGAGAAGTTGAGTACTGAAGCTGTTAAGGGTTCTGTTTTTATAGCCTTGGATACCTCTCTGTTAATCACAAAATCATAGAGTGATTTGGTTTGGAAGGGACCTTTAAGATCACCTCGTTCCAACCCCTCTGCTACAGGCAGGGACACCTCCCACTACAGCAGATTGCTCAAAGCCCTGATGGGATAACAACTGCCTGATAACCCAGCCCTGTACTTTGCAAGTTAATTTCGTAATAACAGACAGAGTGACTGTGAAGTTTCTCCTATGGATCACATTGCCAGCAGATGCACTGCCACTCTACAGCTGGAGAGGTGCAGTCATCAGTAAGGCTTATTGTGCCAGTCTTTCTTGTGTCACAGAGTAGGGGGCAAGAACACCCCAACACAAGTTCAGCAATCAAATACTCTCTGATTCCCACATGATCTAGGAGTTACCAAGAGATCTAGGAGTTACCAAGAACAGTGTCTTAATCAAATAATATATAGCACAAAGTAACTGATTCTTAGCTCTCAAGTTATACATACAGAACCTGTAAAGTTGTGTTTGATGGGAATAGCAAATGAAAAACAATGATATTAATTACAGAAAAAATCCTTTGTAGCAGCTATGAGATGCATTGCAGAGTAGGTAATTTCAGAATCAATTAGAAGATTCTCTATTTTGAAAGCTACAATAATACCTGTATGTGTTTTGGATTTGTGAGAGACTTGAAAGCTCTGAGGTCTGGTGTGGAAATGTGTTTGCAGTAGAACTGTAAGATCAAAAAGATTTTCTAAGGGGAGGCTGAAGGTAGTGAAATACAGTAAGGAATAATAAAAGAGAAATAAATGTTGTAGTACCTGGGTAGATAAACTACAACAGAAGCAAAGAGTGGCATTAAAAGATGAAATATAAAGGGCCTTTATCATTCTATCAGTAGACATAGTCTTACCTTTTCTGAATATAACTCTGCTCATGCGAACTCTGCTGGTAAGGGAAAGGAAGGGAAAAGAAGGGAAAAGAAGGGAAGGGAAAGAAAGGGAAAGGAAGGGAAAGGAAGGGAAAAGAAGGGAAGGGAAGGGATTAGTACATATGAATACAATTTGACAAAACAGACTCAATCATGAATTTAATTATACATCAAGTGCACACTAAGTGTTTGTGACGCTGTTATGAAAATTTCGTTGATAAACTTATTAACATTATGTTCTGTTGCTAATTCAGTTTTCACACACAAGCCCCAAATGTGGTATTTTGTTCTGTCACTACAGTATCACTACTATATCAAGGACAGCATTTAATTTAAATAAAATCTAATATAAATACATAAAAGTGGTATAAAGGAAGACAAGTTTTGTTGCTCTTTCAATAATTCAATATTAAAAGAAGTTTTCCTTCCAGTATTTATGTTCTAAGGATCTGGTTAGTTTCAGAATGTATAGTTTAGGGATCTGTTCACATGGTATAAAAATTTTGTAAGAATATTGAATTTTGCCAAAAGATAACAATTTTATGTTTATTTCACTTATTTTTTTCCCTAGGTTTCAAAGCTGGAGTAAAGGTCAGCAAATGGATATACTCAAGCAAACAAGCTCCTGCTGAGCAGTCAAGAGCAGTGCATCACTATTCCCTGATAAATAAGTCACACACTCATTTTTGTGCATGTTGTTACGTGAACATTATCTTTATGTGAGGCAGAGGTAGAAGAAAGGACTGTAGAGTAGGTGTATTTGTGTGGGAAGTAGCTGACATCAGTAAACTCTTTACCTGAGATAACTTTTCTAATGAATTCTGGTCATACCATTAGATTCATTGTAGAAACCCGTCTGCAGTCTCAGTATTTGAATAGTTGTAGTAACAATGTAGTACCATTATCAAGTTGTTGTTGCTGACCTTGCCAGTTTCCCTGCTGACTGGTGGCTTTGTGTTTTGCAGTACTTACAGTTTGCTAAATAAAAGCAGTGATTTGTTTACTGTTCATGGATAGGACTCTTTGAGGAAAAGATGAAAATACTTCTCATGTCAACACACAGTTCTGGCATTGTAGTAGCTACAGGAGTATTACACTAAGTATAATACATCACCTGGTTTGCAGGAAGAACAAATTTTAAAAGGTTTCATTAGAACTTGAACTTCTTAACAACAACCTAAGAAACTGAATGACTTACCCAGAGGGAGAGTTATAAGAGGCCTGTTTCTGAACCAAGAAAAATACTGGGAAACCAGTTCAGGTGCAAGAAAACTGTGGCTTTGAATTTTCTTTTAAGTTCATCAAAATAAACCATTCTGAGATAATGAACATCTTAAAACTGGAAACAGAAGTGGTACATTGGAAGTCATTTTTAGAAAACCCTTGTAATGCAAGGCTGTGGTCACCAGTGGGCTACATGGCTTTGAGAAGGGCCACCCATGGGACTGCATTCATTTCCCAGGGGAATGAGTGATCATCAAAGCTGGCAACTTCCAGCTGTCTGGAGACTGACACACAGGTGCCAAGGTCCTCAGATCTGAAGCCTTCCCCCAGCAAGCCACCCACCAGCTGTCTTGTAGAGAGATACAATGGCCCCAGCCAGAGTGGCCAAAGTGGCCTCCAAGGAACAAAGTGTGAAGGATCTCCATATTATGTCAGCATTGCCTTTATGTCTTTTAGCATTTCACTTCGTTCAAATTCATTACAGAGGATCCAAACTTTCCCCAGAATAGTTTGGAGGGGCAGCAATAGGAGAATTTGCCCAATGATCAGGCAGAATTGCTGTTGTAATATGGTCAAGAAGATGGTATTGGTGTCCTCGTGTATCTCAACCTGTGAAACGAGGAGGATCATTGTCATACATTTCTGGCTGACTGCTAACATCTTTAGATCATTCTGATCTAACTCCTTCTTCGTTTATAATCCTTCTTCCTCATCTCTGTCTTGATGGATGAGTTGTCCCATTGCCTTACCTCAGTTATGCCCTCAAGTGATGACTGATGTATCTACCCTGATAATGAAAGCTAGTCATGCTGCTTTCTCTAAAACCAACGTACAAGGAGTTGCCTGCTTTTGCTTTCCCTCCTGAGAGGCTGTTTTCTAGAGCAAATGGACTAGCAGTGCAAGGCAGTGAGTGTTCCCACTGCTTTTGAAATACACCTAAAATTTCAGACCTAAAAGAAAATTCTTGGTGCACTGATCACATTTTTCAGAGTTTCTGTGTATATTTTTTATCTGAAGCATGTGGTGAATATTCAAATTTTTATTTTTATTTTTTTAATTATATGTTTAGAAGGTTAGAAAATATTTTCTGTTAATGAAAACTGAAAAGAACACCAACAGAGATAGTGCCTTTGAGTATCCTGGAAAAAAAATAGAAAAAGCCCTGCATTTTACGTAGGCAGAATAAAATAAGGTACAGTTTCCTACATAGTAGGATGTCTCCTCCCCACCGTAGAGAACATTATTCTTCAAACTTATGAAATTACATTGCCAAAATTGTTTCTTTTTGACCACTTTTCCTATATTATTCCTCTAGCTCTAACATGAAAATGTGCTTTCCTATCATTTGATTGTGGTTCAATTACATCAGAACTTGTGAGGTTTCCTGAAAGAGTCTTCGCTCTTTAACTAATTTTACAATGTGAGAGTAAGTTATACTTCTGGATAACAGAGGGAAACTATTTCTACCTGGAAGAAAATTACTTGGTCTAACAACAGGGAAATGTTGGGTGGAGAAGGATGCAACCAAAAAACAAGCAATGCGATCGTGATCTTGGGAACATCCTGCTGATATCTGACCTTCAGTTTACCTTTTGGCTAAGGTGGGTCTAAAAGCAGTCTCTTGAAAAAGAAAGAAATGTAAACTGAAGGCTGTGTATCTGCTCAATTTCTGGAGCTGTTCAAAAAGTCAAGAAATAATTAAAGCATCTTGTAAAAATTTTCCAGTCCTTGAAAGTAAAGTCTAATGTGTAAAGAAAGCATCTGAATTCTTCATTGCCTCTCTTTTTTGTGCACACATGCACTTTACAAGATATCCTGTTTACAGGTGGAGCAGAATGTATGAAACAGCATAATTATTTTTATTTCTGCAGCCATTCGGTCTCTTCTGGGATATATTAGGCTGCTGTATAATCATCACCTTCAGTGTATGCACTGTTCAGCATGTTTCCAGTAGAAACTTTTTTTAGTTTTTTTCTTGTTTTGTTTTTGTGTTGGCTTTTTTTGTTGTTTGTTTCTTATTTGCTTGTTCCTTTGTTTTGCTTGCCTTTTCTTAATACAGGAGAAACTCAGAATGAACTTAAGTGTAACACTCGCAAGGAATACTTTTTGAATATGCCTTGTCTCACAGTGAGCATAAAGGATGCTAAATAAATAAAAGCGAGTTTTGATTTTACTTCAAAACAGAGTTTTGAAAACATCATTTCAACCATTTAGAGTAAAATACCCAAGGATTATGTTAATCAAGTTCTATTTGTGCGTACCAAACTTATCAATCCAGTGTACACTTTATCATTTCCCTCCAGCAAAAAGAGATCTGCTTCAGAGGCAAAGATCTCTGAAACAGGTGACTCAGTGCACTAGTATACATAAAACAAATTTAGGTTCGAGACTCTTTATCTAATTTATTCAAGCTTTTAAAAAGGATGAACATTAGTCATGCCTGTTTCAGGATTCACTTTAATACATATTTGATGAGCTTTGAAAACTCAGAAATTCTCTTTTATTTAGGCTTTTCTAAATAATAAAGCAGAATCAACCTTGGATTTAAAGGAATATTAGCTCTCTCCTCACATATTCTGTCTAGTCTTGTGAGAGCTGCCCATTGTATCCAAATACAACAGTTTCTTTAGCAGCGCTGAATCTTAGACACTAAAGACAGCCTCTCCTCAATGGGAGTTACTACAAGGGGAAAAAGAAATTTTCAGTGTGTCAGAGAGGGGACAATCTAATCCTCTTTGCTGGTACATCTGCTCTGGCAGTTTTGCTCTACAAATCAAAAGGCATTCCATTAATTAAAGTTCCTTTTTCTTTCATTTTTATTCAGCTTCAGAAATGTGACCAGATTTTCAAAAGAAAAAGAAAAAAATAATGAAGAGTTTCAGCCCATTTTAGTCACAAATATCCACCACCAGAAACGTATACACTTTTTTTCTATTTCCTTTCCCTTTTTCTTTCTTTCTCTCCTTCCCTTTATTTTTCTTTCCTCCCTTTTGCCCCTTTTCTTTCTTTTTCCTTTCCCTTTCCTTCTTTCTTTCCTTTTTTTCTTTCTTTCTCTTTCCCTTTTTCTTTTTCTTTTCCCTTTCTCAGTCACTTTTTCTTTCTTTCATCCTTATTTTCTCCTTTTGTGGAGAACCTTTTTTTTTTTTTTTTTTTTTTTTTTGGCAAAGTGCATTACATTCAGAGAGTTTTACAAAACAAAGCTTTCGGTTCTTGGTCAGCAACAAACTCATCTTTGTTCATGCAGCTCTATTAAGGAAAGAAGGCCAATTTTATGCAGGTTTCTATGGTCTACAGCACAAAGGCATCTATCTGCATGCAAGCTATCTGGCAGGCACACAGCAGACTGCAGACTGTGAGATCATCTCATCTATTTTAGCAATCACCAGCTGCAAGGAGGAACTGTAAAAAATTATAAACTGGCTTATATAGTGTTTTTATTTTTCCAAAGTGGAAGCTCTACAGATTTGTGCATTGTTTTGTAGACAGATAACAAGTGCAGCTCATGGGGTTCATCTCTAGATCCCAGAATCTGGTTTGCATTTTGCCCGGTGAGTATCGGTCTGTTTTGATTGGATACTAATGTCATCTGTCTTAAGCAGGAAGTGATGCTCGACTGCTTTATCCCTGGGGTTTCAACTGTTGTCTAAGGAATTCTGGTCCTTTATTTGATGGACTTTTACTGTGCTTTTGCAAGCATGCACTATTATTCCACGGTGGGTGGCCAGCTATTTAGCACTTGCCAGTTGCATCATACACTGCCCATAAAGACCATGTACTGTAATTTCACAGCATGAGGAAAATGAGAATATTTTAGATGCTCCTGAGAGAGGAGGAAGAAATTTTGAGAAGAAAACTTGTATTGAATCAGAGGAGGTTTTGTCTTAAAGAAGGAAAAATGAGCACATTACTCATTTAACAACTCTGTAGAATTCCAGAGGCTAACACGGGGCAAGTCTGGATCTTGCCTCTTTTACTGTTGGACCGTTCTAGACAGCATGCATAAACTGAAACACAGTGAACAGAACCCCTTTCGATCCAGTTCGGTTTGAATGGAATCTGTAGTGCAAACTGACAGTGCAAACAAAGGGCCTGGGCTGCATTTAGGTGCATACTCAAGTTGAATGAGTTTCTATGTATCAGCATCCACTGGAAGGAACAAACATGAGGAGAGAAAGAGCCGACTAGAAAATTCCTGCAAGGCAGCTTTACAGTTGTACACTGTGACCATCTTATAAACAAATGAGCATGATGCTACACAGTAAAGCATTTTGGGAAATTGCATTATGTCAACTTGCACAAGAAAAAAAAAGTGCCTTGAGCTTGCTTTTATTGTTTGGTGACTGCAAGGAAGTTGATGTCTCACTGAAGGAAAGAGACTCAGGACTGCTGCACTGTGCAGTTAAATTATCACTTCCCTAAATTCAGAGATTAAGAATACATTTCCCATGTTAGGGACTTTCTTGTGTCTCTTTCAGTGCGATTCTAAAGCCTCAAACTACTGAATTTATAATCAATTTTCTGAAAGCAGGTTTTCTTGGAAAACCATTAAGATTTCTCTTGCATAAAAACAGAATTCCCTGTAATTTCTCTACATTGTGTCTCTTTTAAAACTGAAATAATATTAAAGAATGTGAAAGAAAAGAGAACAGTAGTCATACTTCATGGGGTATGTGAAATACATTTACCTGGTTAGTAAAAGCAACACAAGATTCTCCCTTTTAAGCCTGTTTAACTGAGAACTTTATTACACAAGAATATAAAATATTCATAAGCTTTTGCTATCCAATGCCAGCAGCTTGGAAACAATTAAATTCTGTAAATAGAGAATACTGTGTACTTTTCATTAAGGCATGGTATCCGATTGTATATAATGCCACACGGAAACTCACCATGTTCACAAAAATAAAACTTTAACATCCAGCATATTCTGACCTAACAAGTGTGACCGTACAATCCAAGCAATGATTCTTCTGTACATGCCTTTTGAATCACAGAGTCCTATCTTATATACAGAGCAGCACACTTAGTACAAATGAATAAGTAATGCTGCAGCAGAGAAGCTAGAATACCACAGGTATTCACAGGGTCACACTGACTGCTCTAAACAGGTGACTTTTTTCTGCCTTTTCAGATGGAATCCAGATTTTACCCTAGGATACATCCATGCAGATGATGTAGGCATTAGGAATGTATTATTACTCTGAATAATTAATTATATTATTAGTTTGTACTAACGTTAGTGTTAACTAGCCTCAACCCATGGCAGTAGATGTTGCATAAACAACTGTGAGAATTGTGTGTTTGAGAAGATGATTTCTCTCTTTGCTTTTAGCATTTCTTGTAACAGCCAAAAAATGAACCTTGTTTTGTTCCCAAATATGAAAGAAAATTCATGCCTTCAGTAACACCTTTGTGAGTGGGTGAGAAATGAGCCATATTTCAAATAAATTATTTAACCACCCACACAAGTTTTATATGGATGATTAACCTGTTAGTGGTTTTTTTCACTGAATGGTCTGGGTTAGAAAAGACCTCAATAATCATGAAGTTCCAAACCCCCCTTCCACAGGCAGGGCTGCCAGCTGCTAGATCAAATACTAGATCAGATTTCCCAGGGCTCTCCATCCAACCTGGCCTTAAACACATCCAGGTAGAGGCCTCCACAACCTTTCAGGACAGCCTGTTCCAGAACCTCATCACTCTCTTAGTAAAAACTACCTCTGACATCTAATCTAAATCTCCCATTCTTTAGTTTAAAACCATTCCCCCTTGTTCTATCATTATCTACCCTTGTAAAATTTTGATTTCCATTGTGTTTATAAACTTTCTTTAGACACTGGAAGTCTGCAACAAGGTCTCCCTGCAGCCTTCCCTTTTCCAGGCTGACGAAGACCAGATCCTTCAGCCTGTCTTAATGGGAGAAGCGCTCCAGCCCTTGGATCATCTTTGTGGACCCCCTCTACAAAAGCTCTACGTTTTTCTTATGTTGGGGTCCCCAGAGTTTGATGCAGTAGTTCAACTGAGGTCTCTCAAGGGCAGAACAGATAGGAACAATGGGTGTTCCAATGGGTGGCTCTCTTCTGATGGAGCCCAGGATACCATTGGCCTCCTGGGCTGCAAGTGCACATTGCTAGCTCATGTACAGTTTTGCCATCAGCCAGGACCCCTAAGTTCTTCTCAGCAGAGCTACCCTCAAGAATTTCTTCTCCCAGATTGTATCCATATCTGGGATTAGTTTAGCCCAAGTGTAAAACCTCACATTTTGCTTTGTTGAACCTCATTAGGTTTACAAGTGCCCAACTTTTGAGTTTATCAAGGTTCCTCTGGATGGCTTCCCTACCTCCTGCTGCATCAACTGCATTGCTCAGCTTGGTGTCATCAGCAAAGTTGCTGAGGGTGCACTCAATCCTATCACATATGTGACAGATTAAGATGTTAAGGAATATTAGTACTAAGATTGACCTCTGAGGGATCTTGTTCACACTGGCCTTCACCTAAACATTGAGCCATTGACCACAACCCTCTGGCCACAACCTTCCAGCCAGTTCCATCTCCACCAAATACAGCACCACTCAAAACCACATCTCTTCAATTTATAGATATGGATATGGTGGGGGACCATGTCAAAGACTTTGCGAAAGGCCAGGTAGATGAGATCATTCATATTCCCTTTGTCCACTGATGTCATTCCAACATGGAAGACCACCAGATTGGTTAGGAACAATCTGCCCTTGGTGAAGTCATGCTGACTGCCTTGGATCATCCATTTGTCCTACATGTGCCTCAATACATCTTCCTAGGCACAGAGTTGAAACTCATCAGCCTACAGTTTGACAGGTCTTTCTTCCTCTCCTTCTTGTAAATGGAAGTGATGTTTTCTTGGGGTCTTCAGCTGACAGTCACGACTTCTCAAACATGATCAGGAGTGGCTCAGCAACCACATCAGTCAGCTCCCTTAGTACCCTGGCATGCATGTCATCTGGTCTCATGAGTCAGTCTTGGACATGCTCTGCCCATACAGAAGGGGAGGAGTTTGCTCCAGTTCCCACCTAGAGGTTTAGGGATGTGAGAATCCTGGCTTCCAGTGAAGACTGAGGCAAAGAACACACTGGGTACTTCAGCCTTCTCCGTATTTGTAGTAGCCAGTTCTCCTTTCTCATTTAGCAGAGGAACAGTCTCTTAGGCCTGTCTCTTCTGACCTATGTACCTGTAAAAACAACAAAAAGGGTTTCTAATATCCTCCAAGTTCAGTTTCATCTATGCCCTTGCTTTCCTCATCCTGTCATCTGAAATCCAGGAAGAAAATTAGCTTCAATGAGTGTTAGAAAGTAGCATTCCTTTATTCCCTATGACATGTACCAGACAATATAAATCAAGCATGTAATCTCAGAATACAGGTTCAGTGTTTAAACGGTTAAGACATACATACACAGTACATTGGCATATATACCCATTCTTTTCCAGCACTTGTTAATATACGCTAATGTCTCTCTGTGTATGTGTGATAGTGGCCTCTGGTGGTCTCCAACCACTTACTCTCTTCCCATTTTTCCATCATCAGCCTCACCACAGTGACTTCTGTCTGACTTCCAGACATTTTCCCCAAATTTCCATTGCTTGTTAGGCCATAATGAGCATTTTCCTACTCTTGTGCACTACAACAAAAACAATATGCTTGAAATCCAAGGAAGAAGTCCTTGCACTTGGTGGATGCAAAGGTAAAGTAGTCTATTCTGACTCCAGTGCTCCTGTGAAGCAGGACTGTTGAAGGAAACAAGGCTGTTCACACACCAAGCAAAGTCACAAGAGCAGGCTCCTCTTGATCAGAGAGCCTGTAGTAGATTGCAACCACCAGCTGTCCTTAATTGATCCCTTCCCTAGTTTTAACCCATAGGCTCTCAGCCAATTCCTTACTGTTCCTCAGAAGGAGCCCCTCACAGTCTATCTACTCCTTAACATAGAGGGCAACTCTCCCACTCCTACATTGATTACCCCTTCTAAAAAGCCTATAGCCCTCGATGGTGGTGTTCCAGTTATGAGAATTATCCCACAGTGTTTCTGCAATGGAAATAAGATCAAAGTTTCCTGAGTGCACCAAGGTTTCCAGTTCCCCTTACTTATTTACCATGTGTGCAGTTAGGGAAAAAAAATAAATAAATAAGAAGGAATAGAAGATACTGTCAGGCTTTGGAAGAATATTAGAAGGAATCAGACTGCATAAAAATATTCAAGATAATATTCAATAGTACTTAAAACTGAAGATATTTTTAAGTATAACAAAAACCAAAACAAACAAACAAAAACAAAAACAAACAAACAAACAAACAAAACCAACACCCTTCTCTATGTATTGGCTGGCTAATACATTCGACCAGCCACAAAGGGATTATTTCTGGGAAAAATGCTATCTAGGATTTGAATCAAATATCTATCATGAACTCAATGTATACATTCTGAAGTTTTATTGACTTCATTTGTTAGTGGTGGAGTAACTACAACTTCATCCACTATACAACAGGTAGGCCTCTGTAACAAGCCACGTGCACACCATAGAAAGTAAGAATTTGTCTGGACTTGCCTGCATAGGAAGAGCCACATAAGCCGCTTTTGACCGGTTAAGCAGCATAAACTGAACAGTTTTCACTGCCCAGATGATATGAGGTCACAATGCTACAGACATCATGAAGCTGTGGCTTCAATAATATTTATGTTTCTAAGTGCTTACATCATTTTTGAAAACGGAACCTCATCAATTCAAGTCATTTAGGTACTTCTGAAGATTTAAACTTCAGATGTAAGAGAAAGGCCTCATTTCTTGGAGAATTCTTGCATGACATTTTCAATTCCAATAGGAGTAGGTAGGCAAGAAGAAAAAAATAAATAAATCAGGGTATTGGTTATCTCTAATCCCGTGTTATTGCCTGGAGCCCAGAAGTTAGACCAGTTTGTTCTTTTCTACTTGATCACAGATGCATTTTAATGAGCAATAGAAGAACAATACCTGCAAGGTACCGAGAGTATTAAATATACCCTGTTCTCTTACTTTGGTAAGGACAAAGTTGTGGTTATCTAGAGCACAGTTTCTGCATTTGAAGGGAAAGGCAATGGCAGATAACCAGTTCTATATCACCCAAAGAAGGTTGATGGTCACAATCCAGTAAAATAAAGAGTTGCTTACGTGTCCCAAGAATCAGTGCTCACCAAAAACTCCAAAAGAAGGGATCTCCATGTAGAAACCCTACTCTTGTGGCACCCAGTCTTTAAATGAGGCTTAAGGAGCCTGGTTCTGGTTGCACAGGTGAACTGCTTGCATCTGTGCTCCCAGGACTGGCTGTGTCCCTTCACCAGGTGCTCAATCATTGGTCAAAGCTGAGATTTAGTAATTCCCATACAGCATCATAAGTTATGTTCAAATAGATACAAACTTAGAGATTACTGGCTATAAATAAATGTCCATAAGGCTACTGTAAGAGTGTAGAAAATCCAGGTTGACTTATTAATAAAGGGAGAGAAACATCCAAAATAATTGTGTGTTTAGGATTCTTCTCAGGTCTGAAACAATCTGTTAACTTCAGTCTTTAACAATCTGTTATCCCTTAGGTAACAGGAACTGATACATCATGACAATGCTTGAAAAGCAAGAAGTAGTGTCTCCAAATGATATCTTAATTTACACAAGAATTTATTTGTCATTGTCAACTGTTTTAATATAAAAAGCAATCACTTTATTTCTGGTGTATACATAGTACAGCATAGTTTACATTTTTATTTTAATTAACACTAGATATGCTCTCCTCTTTGAACGAGTATGGAGAGTAAAGAATTATACGCTACTATTCAATCACCACCTACTTCAAGGTGTCTGATCAGGGTAATTTCGTGTTCTTTTGGGAAGTCTTGAGAAATTCTGTATCTGTCTTTTTCCTCATTGTGAATTTGCAGGAATCTCACAGATTTAAGGAAGTTTGTGTGTCTGAAATCACAAAGACCTCACACCTAAAGCTCAAACAGCATGGAGCTAATTCCTTCCCAAGCAGAAGAAGTCATAAAAATTCTTCATTTCAGATCTGCTCTTGCCTGAAAGGGCAGCCTTTTGGGGGATGCAGCTAGGTTCAGAAAGGGGCTTTCACAGTACTGTGGTAGACTAGAAGAGGAGTTCCTTGTTACTTGTCTGCTCTGTCTCCAAATCTGCTTTAAGAGGCATTATGAAAGGTTTTTCAAGACTATACTGACTGTGGGATGTTTCATGTTCATATTCTCTGAATCAAAAGTGCCCTTGGTCCCCTGATTTCTTAAAAACCAGCTTGGTTATTCACTTACTTTTGGCTTACTTGAGTTCCATGATGTCTTCATGGTAAAACTCTTTCTCCCACTCACAGTACTGTGCTTTGCAATGGTTATATTGCTGCCAAAAATTCTTTCTTCCATACTGTCAGGCAACAGAACACATATTTATGCAGCAGCTTGACAGCACCGTGGAGGGAGTGGGAAGCTTTGATGTGCATTTGGAGAATTAAAACTAAACAGACCTTTCTGAACCTACGAAGGGGTGTTTTCTAGAGTTCTAATTACTGTCAATAAAAGTAAATGCATGGATACTAAAACTTTCATTGCAATGAACAGGGCATGATACTTCCATTCTTTATTTTCTCCCAGTGAAGACATAACTTTAAAGCAAATTACATTTGCCACCAATTATCAAGAGGGTAACAGAGTTTAAGGGTAACAGAGTTTATTAAGTATTCAAATGTTAGAGCAAGGGACTTATATTTAGTTGAATAACTGATCTAAAGGAAAATAAAGGTGGGACTTGAATTTTACATATATGTATATAAATATAAATATACACATGTACAGATACTTTCATGCACACAACAAGGAGAGATCAGTAGATATGATCACTGTCTTTAATCAGTGAGGCAAGTTAAAAAATAATTAGAAATAGATTATATATATCTAATAGTAAAGTTAATTTTATTGGAACAAAACTATTAGGGGAATCATGTCTGACTCAAAATTCACATCTTTCTGGTATATTTGAGACGAATTTGTGTTATTACAGTGTAATATACTATAATATAGTATAGTGGTGTCAATGATCTACCGTCTCTCTTTGCTCTAAATTAACAGATTATACCTTATCCATTGTATTATGTATATTTATATGTATGTAATATATAACATAGAGTGAATGACAGAATCATAGAATGCTTTGGGTTGGAAAGGACCATAAAGATCATCCCCCCATTTTTAATCTTCCTCATAGTGCTGAGCTCACCTTTTCTGTGATATTTGTTTCTTCATCATGCTTTGCTTACTCCTTGCTGTTCCAACAAGTGAATAAATTACTTGAGTTTTCAGCAGAAGTTCCTAATTTGGGGGAAGGATCACTGGATAACGTTCTGTAGTTTGTGCTGGGCAGCAAGTTGGTCTGTTTCATTGTTTCCTTATCTCCCATGACTTCTGAGCTAAAAATTTCAGTCTAATTTTAGGTATCCACATTGTGGTGGACCTGAAATAACTGTCCATGTCTCCACTAATGTTAATAAAAGGAAGTGGCTATTCTTAAGAAATGTCATCTATTGTAAAACTTATTTTACAATGAAAATGATATAAACAAATTAGAGAATACAAATTCCAACCAAGATGACTTGAACTTATCAGAAGCAAATGTGCTTACTAAGAACTTCTGAAAAAAAATATAAATTAAATTGTAATTCATAACAAATATTGTTAATGAAATATTATAATTTCTTCCATCGTGAACAATTTTACATCCAGGAACCTACAGTTTAAAAAGTCATTGATGTAGGAATTGAAGCTGTCCCACTGAAAATGAAGACTTCTCATAGACTTCAGTATATTTAAGAACGTATTACAGCATTTGGGGCAAATAGATGAGGCCAGCCTCTTCTTGGTGGTGCGCCATAACAGTACAAGGAGTAAAGGTCTAAAGCTTGTAGATAGGAAGTTTCATACAAGCATGAGGAAGAACTTCTTTGCAGTAAGGGTGATGTAGCACTGAAATAGGTTGCCCAGAGGGATTGTGGAGTCTCCTTTGGAGATATTCAAGATCCATATAGGGTCTTGTGTCTATTGTAGGGAACATACCCTAGCAGGGGAAGTTGGACTCAGTGATCTCTACAGTACCTTGCAACCCCTGCAGTTCTGTGATTCTGTGATTTGATTTTTGAGAGTTTGCACATGCAGCTGCCATGGACTTAAGTAAAAGTTGTCAGTAACATTCACTTCCAAAATCTGGTTACTGTTAGGATGAAGTTATCTCACTGATACAGAATGTAGAATACAAACAAGCAGAATACATCACCTCACCTCACATCACTGCATAAACAATTCCTTTTACCCATTAAGAGTTGAACAAGCAGTTTCTGACTCAGACTTCCTACCACCAGGGGACTTCAAAGATGACTCATGGCCAGTAGCATTTGGCATTTGAGATCAAATGAGGCTTCTATGTTTGACATCAAATAGCAAATAAACTGGATTATAAAATGCTAAACAATGGCAGAGCTGTTGATCTTTCTGTATATGTGTGTACATTAACTGTCTTAAAATGAAGGTGAGTCAAATTCAACACATTTCATAACATCAACAGAAGCACTGTTATATATGTATGGTTCTAGCAGCAGGTTAAGACTCAAGGTAGTCTTGCATAAAATAATACTGGAGGAATAACTATCAATTTGCTGTAATAACTCATGGAATTCAGTACCCAGCTGGTCACAAACCTTATGACAGTATAAAAACTTCTGAGTTTGGACAGGGAAAAAGAAGTTTCTTAACCTGGAAAATTATTAAATCCTATAGAGAGGGGCCATTTTAATGAAAGAAAAAAAGGCAGACAAAAAGAGTGTATGAGCAAAGCCTTGGAAAAGTGTAGTGTGAAAACTGGAGCTCTGAGAGGAGATGCAATAGTGGAGAACAGTGAGAAATAAATATTCTCTGAAGGCAACCAAAAACTCTTAAGAGCTGGTTAGGAAGGGATAGCAGACACGTTCCAGGCCAAAGAGAAGCATTTTAAACAACTCTTTGGAGATCTGAAGGCAGGCCACGGATCCTGGCTCAGTACTGTGATAGTACAAATTATTAAAGATAAATCTTTTGTAAATTATTGTAGAGAGAATTTTGTAGTGGGCTTACAGTGGCTGTGTAAGTTGAACTCTGGACTTGTGGCTTGAGATGCGACTAGAACTTCTTGACGGGATACAAAGCTATACCTAGTAGTGGCTGGTTGTTCATTAGAAATGTAACTAACTTCAGTGTATATAAATATTTAGGAGCTTTTATTACAATACACCATAATCAATTAATTGTTCTAATAGCTATTTCCCTATCTGGTGAAGAATATGGAACTTAAGCTATGAAGATAAGACTAAATAAGTGATTATATAGAGCAGACCAGAGCACAGTGCATGCAAAAAGTTGAAATACTGATGCCATCTATGAAAGTACATTCAGAGTTCAGCAGATTGCCGGACTAATGCTTTGTTTTTCCAAATCAAAGTGGGTGATCAGTATACAGGGCATCATGAAGTTGTCTCCTGAGTCAGAGTAGTTCTGCAAAGGAAGCAAAAAGTTCAGATCAAACATATGCTCATTTGATTGCCAAATTCTAAGCTCTGCTCTGCAGATCACTACCTTACTATATCTCCCTTGACCTGCTGGTCGTGCTTCTTTTGATGCAGCCCAGGATACCATCAGTTTCCTGGCTGGGAAGGCACTCTTCTGACTCGTGTCCAGCTAGCCATCCCACAGAATCCCTAAGTACTTTCTGTCAGGGCTGTGCTCCATCCTTCTGTCTCCCAGCTTGTGCTGATAGTGGGGTTGCCATGATCGAGGTGCAAGGCCTTGCACTTAGCTTTGTTGGACCTCATGAGGTTCTCCTGCCTCTGCTGCTCTAAGTCAAAGACTGTAGTTTCAAAGATCTTAGAACTAAAGAACAAAACCTCAAAAGTTTAAAATAAACTAACTAGAATGTAGGGAGAACACAAAATGTAATTCAGTTCATTACTGAAAGAAAAAAATAGGGCTGAAGTCAATTTTCCATCAAACATCAGGTGCCTTTTCTGTTTTTTTGTTTTGTTTTGTTTTGTTTTGTTTTTAAAAAAGGCTTATGAAGTGCCACACCATTAGAAAGTAAGGTAATCAACCTTATTTTACTTCTTTTGGATATGAAGAATGCTCCTAAATGTTCAAAGAGCATGAACTGGTTTTTAATTCAAAGTCGTGTAAGACAGTGGTTTGTAATCCTTCAGAAGTAGTATAACAGAGTACTGAACAATCTTGCAAGGAAAACTGGATTAATTTTATAAATTAATATGTCTTTTTTTTTCCATCTATATTCTAGATAGTTTAAGATGTGGTACAAGTCAGTATAAAATGTACGAGCTGGACACAAGGTGAAATGTAGCAATTCTACAATTGGCAAAACAATAAAGTAACTTCATATTGACTTTCCTTCTAGACTCTTTCAGTTAGCTGTGGACTGCATAGTGTTGCCAATAAACAACAACATAATGTAACTGATTTTTGCTTCTTCACAATCCGATAGGTTTTTGCAGATGATTTTGTCTATTATTGTTTCACTTCTTTACCTGAAATCCCATTAAATATTTTGCAGACATTTTGAAGTCCATTACAAACATGTTTTGACCTTATGCTATATATTTGTCCCTGTTTTTCTATGTTTCTCTTATGCAGGTTCACAGCTGGAGAAATCCCCTCTCCTCTTATAATTGTCCAAAAGAAGAGTGACTATGCAATTGTTAATATAGAAGCAGTCAAAGGCAATTAGATAAGGTTGTTGGATACAAATCAAACATTTGACAACTAACAGCCCCACCGTGACTTTGAAGTGAAGGAGAGAATTGCAGGTGCTCAGTACTGAACTTCAGGTGGTCTCAGAATTTATGCTCATCAGAGATGAACCGCTACACTCTACATGAAGTGAAGGTTGACATCCATACACAAATAGAAGAAATCAAATATGGATCGCTGTGTCTGGGTCCTTTTATAGAGTTAGGGATGTAGGTCTCTGGCCATCAAAGGTGATAGAAAGTATTTTACCACTTCTTGTTATTGACTGATCTGGGTGGGAAACCCTTTTGGCAAAAAATCCTTTCTGTTCAAACACTTTTCTCTTTCTGAGAGCCATTATCTGCAGGTTTCATAAGAGAAAATGTTAAAAATTAAACTCTTTTAGTAGCATCAGATTTGTCCAAGTTATAGGAGTTGTATAGGAGTTGCTTTTGAACTCAAGATCGGTCAGTTCTGAATTCCACTCATACAGCTTGTAATCTAGGAAGGTGAGACCTCAGGTAACCCCTCAAAGATTTGAGGCATTTCATTCTCAAATTAATGAAGACAATGTTTTAAGCAAATATAGTTCTTTTGTCTCATAACGGTTTGTTTTGAACTAACATGTCTATCTCAATAAACTACTTGTGGTTACTCCAGTTGCAAAACTAATTATGTTATATATAGTTAAAAAAAAATCCTTTGGCAAAAGAAACCAGAGAAACAATATATTTTTAATAACTGTGAGTTCTTCCCATTCACTTCACTTCCACTGAGAACTATTGCATAGCTTAGCCATGGTTTATGAACTGTGTAGGCAAGCATGTCAGCAAAATCCAAGGGCAGTTCACAAGTTTTCTGGCTCCACAGTGAGAGACTGACTGATATTGATACTAGAATAGGAATAAAAATCCACTGGGGGAAGTGAAATAAGTGAAATGGGACTCAGTGCCATTATAAGAACAGTTATGAAGAAAATATCTTCTTTAAATTTCTTTTAATTTTCTTTTTAATTGCTCCATTTGCACACCAGTGCCTCAGCATTCATACTTTTGGGAAATTTTAGGCAGAAGGAAGCTGTTTTTCATGAGAAGGGATTTAGGTGCACATCTCATTTTAAATGAGCTTAATAAAAAGATCTCCTGTGATGCTAATGATTGCTGGAAGGTTTTGCTCTTTGGTCTTTATAATTGAAGTCTGAGATAACATCTAAATACGTTGTTCTAAGTGCTTCTATTTAATTGATTTTTCATTAGCATTTTCTAAAATAACTGAAAATACCAATAATAGGTTGTTCTTTCTGGGGCTAAAATGTATTAGCTTTCCAACTCATACAGAGAGACTCTGAGAGAAGACCTGAATAAAGTAATCTCTTGATTTATTTCTGTGTTCAAAGCTGAAGAGATTCCATGTCTTCTCAGTAATAATCAAAGAAGCTTTTTTGATTTGTATAGTATGGATATTTATGTTATATGCATACATATCATATAACATATAATATATGCATTATTTTATAATATATACAATTATGCTTTTAATGCAATGCTCTAATCAGATGAAGTAAAAATCTAATTTTTATAAAAAATATTTCTCTTCAATTCATCCAAATGGCTGTAGTTGAATTTGAGAGAACTTCAGAGTACATTAAAGTCACTTTCGACCTTGAAATTTCACCAGGCTTCATCTTAATTTCAGTTTCTCAAGGTATTCTCAGGTGCAAAATAGAAAAAGAAGACAAATATTTCAAAATCCCAGCAAAATGTAGAATTTCCAATAGCCTTCTTATGAAGTTTCATCACATTTACAAAATGATTTGTTCAGACAAGATTAAGCTGCTTACTTTCAGTGCTGTTCCTACTTTCAATAAAACACTAATAATTTCATTTTACCCTTATGTTAGAATACACATTATCATTTAATATACTAAAATAATTGAAATTATAACATGAAAATGGAACATGTGCCCTTGATCAACAGAATATTTTATACTCGTTGAAGGGAACATTAGATTGTAATGGAATTGTGATGAGAGTAGAGGGAATACATATCAGTTTTTGCCACACAATGGTTAGCTTCAATCTGAACTACTCTCTTCTTTTTATTGAGGTTTGTGAAAGACAGAACTGTTTTTCTTTTATTGTCTCAAAGTTTGCTTTCGTGAGGCCTTTCTGATGATAAGACTCTGACAGGCAACTGCTAACTATCCAGGAGGGTGAATGGTGGGTGTTATCGTGCCATCCCTGCTTAGGACTGCAAAGATAAGCAGGAACAAGACAAGCAGTCTTTTCCAGGGGTGCTGCTGAGAGGAGCAGACCCCTGCAGAAGGTGGTAAATCTTGTGTCTGGCAACAGAGACCTCCAACCCTTGCTGGCTTATCTGTGGGACGGGAATGTCAGAGAAGTTAGTTTTAAATCATTTTACAAAGAAGCGTTTGTTAAGAAGAAGAAAAACCCCCACCGAAATGGGGGATAAAAGACCCTCGCTAAACTGGGGACTTTGGAGACAAACTCCCAAAGACACCTTTGACAGAGAATTCCCTGAGGGGAAAACTTTGTCGGAAGAACCCCCGGGACCGGCTTGCTGCAGAACTCCCTGGCTGTCTCCCATCCCCTGCGATGATCAGACGAGTTCCTGAGATCCATGGACCTACTGTGTACCTCGCTGGACCCACGGTGGTGACTATCTCTTTCGCTCTCTGCAAAGACTCCTTGCTTACATTTCCTACTTTTTCTATCGCCTCCCTTCCCTTCCCCATCTCCCTAAAAATAGCTAGGACTCTAATAAACTGGTTGGACCAACATTTGAACCGTTGCTTCTTAATCTCACGCCGGGTATATACACAAAAGAACCTTGCCTCCCTCCTGTAAATTGGAGCGAGACATTTTTATTGGCGTAGTCGGCAGGATGCCCGCCGTGAGAGTGTTGTCCTTCCAAAAACTCCAAAATTTTTCTGTATGTACCTCCTGGAGTTGCAAGGAGCGATAATTTTGGTAACTTAGATGTGAGCACCTCTCCAGGAAGACCGCTCCATATTCTGAAACTTTACTGCTTAAGTGTTTACCTCTCGGGGACGTATGAATTAATTTTGACTATTTGCTTTTGTTTTATAAGCGTGAGCCTCCTCGGGAAGACTATTTCGCATTTTTGTGGTTTAAGTAACTTGTAACGTATTTTGGAATTTGAAAATTTTGTGTGTGCGCCTCTTGGGGAAGTGAGGAAGTAATTTTTTGACGTTTGTGCCTCTCCAGGAAGTTTATTCCTTTCTGAGAAACCTAGAAGTGTTTTGTAACTTGTGTGGCTTTAAGCGTGAAGTTTTTCTGGCCTGACAGGGTAGCCAGGAGCGATTTAGGTGTTTACACTTTCTTTGTAAGTGTTGATTGGACTTCTTGGTCTTTTGTGAAAGGGAGGAATGATTGTAGCATTTGCATTTGTTTGATAGGTGCCTATCTCCGTTGGGAGGGGTAAGGAGTTAAGCGTACCTTCTCTTCCCTTAGTGTGTATCTTTTAGGGTATTGAGAAATGAGTGAAATTGTTGCCACTATGAAAAGTGAAAATGTGCTATTTGACCTTTTAGAAAAGCATGGTGCTCGGCCCTCTTTATCAGGGGTGGATTGGGCACGACAAAACTGGTATAACTTGCAGAGTGTTTCTGACCGCATTAGTGTCTTATAAAATGGGGCTCGTACCCGAGCCGGGAAAGGGAAATCGTTTATTTGTGCGGTACTCGGTGCTGCTTTAAAAGCTGCCGTGGAGTTCCGAGATGAAATGCATTCAGCAGAAACCCAAACCATACAAGCATTACAGGAATCAGTTAAAGTAATGCAAGAATTGGTAAAAACTCTGCAGAATCAAATAGTGAACCTTGAAGAACAATTACAAAGAGAGCAACATAATACAGTTTTGTTGCAAATGGCTTTTAAGGAACTATTAACATATAAGAATACTAGCAATACTGCTGTCCATAATTTGCCTCAAGAAAAAACTTTTCCTCAGAAAGAACTACAAGGAATAAAGGAAGGGCTTGGCAAATTAGAGGACTCGCCAGCCCAATTGCGTCCTTTGATAAAAACTGAATATACGTTTGATAACAGTGAGGATCTGAACCCTCAAATGAATGTTAAAGAAATTCCTTTTTCTGCCACTGAATTAGCAAAACTGAAAAAGGATTTTAGCCGCTCTCCAAAGGAATCGGAAACAGAATATGTATGGAGAGTCAGCTCAACTGGTGGAGACCAAATACTGTTAACTGAAAAGGAAGCTGAAGGTTATTGGGGGCCTGGAGTATTTTTAACTACTGGTAACAACCGTGCTCCCTGGTCCCTAACACAGAGGGCTGCCTATTGGGCAGGTGGTCTTAACCCTTTAGAAAGGGGAGACCCTCTTGCCATTAATGGGACAGCTGATCAATTGGTTGAAAGTGTTCAAAAAGCTGCTTGTCTGCAAATGATGTATGATAGAAAGCTGCAGCCACATCATGAATCACCTATGATGATGCCTGTTGATCCTGAACGGATGACTCCTTTAATCAGGGGGCTTCCAGAATCACTGAAACCTATAGGCATACAACTGCAAGGAAAGGTACAGGCTGTGCCTCAGGGAGAAAGAACCCGGGCAGCATTAGGAGTTGTAACCTCTAACCATCTGCAGTCGGGATATAAAGTATGGACATGGGGGGAGGTTGCCCAAGAGTTGATTAATTATGAAAGGAAATATGGGCCTGTGGCTTCTTCCAGTATATCTGAACCAGAGGAAGTAAGGCTCGCAGCAACCACCCTTGCTCCTAGGCCACCTAGTCCAAAGCTCAGTGGAACTGGAAGGGTCTCATTGCCAGTAAGAACGGGTAGGCGAAATATTGATCATAAACGTAATCGTCTCTGGACACTGGGCTGGCAAAAGGGTGTTCCACGAGACCTGATGAATGGATTGCCCACAGTCAGGTTAGAGAAATTAGTTAACTTGTGGCCAGAACAAAAGCTCAAGGAAAACTGATGCTTTCTTCCCCTCCCCCCAGATGAATGGGAGGTGGGGGGGGGGGAAGGCAGTGAAGGGTGGATGTTTATTAGAAAGCTCACAACAAAAGGAGATACTCGATTTAACACCTTCTGTCCCAAGGCCTCCCCACTCCTGCCAATTGCCCCTGTGAGTCATGATCCAGTTGCTGATAAGCTAGGGAAACACTTATCTCTCTGGCCAGCTTGTGTGGACTGACTCAGCTAACATGAGGTGTTTCCCTAACCTTAATGAAATCCCTTAACAAATATCCTTAGAAGGCTAAGGACACCCCGAAAAAGGAATGTAAAATATACTCCTTGATGGATTGTTCTCTAATTTTTTAATTGTATTAACGAAGCCCCAAAAGGGCAAGTTGTTGTCTTGTTTTATTTTACAGAAGATCCCCGTGGGACCTTTGCTGAACAGAATGGCTCATAGCTGACTTTAACCATTTGTGTTTTGTGACAGAAAAATTAAAGATGTGATCTTGCTAGAATACTGATATAACTCGTTGTTACATATTTTGGTTGCAATAGTATTATGTTTTTGTTTGTTGTTGTTGTGGATTGTGATTGATATCAGTCCTTGGATCTGTTAAAACTTCACAATTTGGTTCAGAGTTTTTTCAGATCATCCTGACTTTCTGGTACTTTCTGCACAGTGATAACCATTCCTTCTGATCCCTTCTTTTACCCCCTTTTGTCAAACTGATTATGATTTGCATGTAACTCCTCCATGCTGTTTCCAAATTCCTAACAAATTGGGAAATGAGCCAAGGGACCTATCTAATATCTGTTAGATGTGGTCAAAAATGAAATCTATTTTAAAACCCTTTGCACTGATGTTTTTCAGTGTCACATCAGTCCAGGAGTTCCATACAAACATGGTTGTTGGAAAATGTCTAAGTTTTGATAAGAGATGTGTATGTTTCTGGGATTATCCCTCTTATGGTTTATACTGTGGGGTATCCCACACACTGTTCTGTGAAAAGTTCGGTAAACTATAACAGTACTCTAACTTGCCAAACTAGTATTTATATCTCTCAGTAATTGAACTGCTTTGGAAATGCTCAAGTGGACAGCAGCTGACACAAATACCCCTATTTATTTGTTTTACTTGTTTATTTGATACTATTGGTTATTGTCACTGTCTTTGTGATTTTTAAATGTTTATGGTATATGTAAGTATGGATTGCTAAAGGAAAGTTATGTGGTACTAAGGGTATTGTGAAAATTGAAGAACTGTGTTGTTTGATCTGTGGGTTCTGAAGGGAATGGGACAAACTGCTTTGATGGTATAAGAACTGTTAATGATACAGAAGTATAATTGAGGGTATGTGGATGGAGCTTGGGAATTGTATAGAAAGAGGGATTGTAATGAAAGAATTGGGAAGAATAATAGCAGCTGCACTAGAGCAGGACCTGAAGATCCCAGGATGAGTTTTGCCCCCAGTGGACTGAATGCAATGTGCACACAGCAGTGTAAAGATGTTTGTTTTCTGGTAGATATGGGTGCATCTCACTCTGTACTGCATCAAGAATTACTACCCTTAGATGATTTTTGTAACAATAGTAGGAGTAGGTCAACAAGAAAAAGCTTACAAATTAAATAAAGAAAGGAAGCTAAGGGTAAAGCAAGTAACAAACAATAGGAATAAGTAACTGTAGCTCTAAATAACTTTTCTGAGTAGTTTGTATTGTAGAGAGATCTAATATAGTGGTTTGTTATCTTTTAAGAGCAGGTGTTCCACCTGGGCTCTGTATCATGCACTGGCCATGCGGATATGGAGCACATGTGAAAAAAAACTTGCAATCTCTAGCAAGAATTAAAACAGGAGAGAATCTGTGATGGGTGAGAAAGGCAAAGTGCACTTTGAAGCAGGGGACGCCCTGCAGGCACTGCCTATCACATTCACCGCTATTGTGTTCCTTCTGTCTTCTTTTGGTGGTTTGCCACCTCATAGTTGTTAAGTAATGTGTATATGTCAACTCAAAAAATTATGACCTTACATGTAACCTCATGTTTAGTTAGTGCATTATCAATCAAGGTTTTGACTGAATGATGATGATTGTTAACATTTAATTCCCCCATATCACCTATCCCTCTTTTCCCTTATGCTTACTTTTTTTTATTTCCTCACCACTGTGAATGGTCATTTGCGCATCAATTTCAAGCAACCTTTGAGCCACGGGGTGGTGTGAAAGACAGAACTGTTTTTCTTTTATTGTCTCAAAGTTTGCTTTCGTGAGGCCTTTCTGATGATAAGACTCTGACAGGCAACTGCTAACTATCCAGGAGGGTGAATGGTGGGTGTTATCGTGCCATCCCTGCTTAGGACTGCAAAGATAAGCAGGAACAAGACAAGCAGTCTTTTCCAGGGGTGCTGCTGAGAGGAGCAGACCCCTGCAGAAGGTGGTAAATCTTGTGTCTGGCAACAGAGACCTCCAACCCTTGCTGGCTTATCTGTGGGACGGGAATGTCAGAGAAGTTAGTTTTAAATCATTTTACAAAGAAGCGTTTGTTAAGAAGAAGAAAAACCCCCACCGAAATGGGGGATAAAAGACCCTCGCTAAACTGGGGACTTTGGAGACAAACTCCCAAAGACACCTTTGACAGAGAATTCCCTGAGGGGAAAACTTTGTCGGAAGAACCCCCGGGACCGGCTTGCTGCAGAACTCCCTGGCTGTCTCCCATCCCCTGCGATGATCAGACGAGTTCCTGAGATCCATGGACCTACTGTGTACCTCGCTGGACCCACGGTGGTGACTATCTCTTTCGCTCTCTGCAAAGACTCCTTGCTTACATTTCCTACTTTTTCTATCGCCTCCCTTCCCTTCCCCATCTCCCTAAAAATAGCTAGGACTCTAATAAACTGGTTGGACCAACATTTGAACCGTTGCTTCTTAATCTCACGCCGGGTATATACACAAAAGAACCTTGCCTCCCTCCTGTAAATTGGAGCGAGACAAGGTTGACTGGATGTGTCTTCTGCTTTCAAGGAGTGATGGTTCTAGAATGACATTCACATCTGCGTGAAATATTTTACATAAGCTAAAATCAGCATTTTTAGGGGAAGGAATATTGTTCCCTCTATATATATATATATAGTCAGCTTTGAACCCTTGGAAGCCACATCAAAAACTTTGCTAACAGAAGTGGAGTGTTAATTATTGTGTTGGAAGAAAAAGCACAAGGCAAAATTTTAGAGTTGCTCTCTAAGCAGGTTTGGTTCAAGTAGACCAAACCGATCTCTCAGCTTTAAAACAACCAAGTTACAACTGGAGAAAACTGTAACCACAATTAACCTGTGTAATTACACACTGCTTGCATCTGATGAGTCAGGCCAATCCCTGAAGCTGGCAATGGAAAGATGTTTTGCATCCAGGTAAAATTTCCTTAGGGTAACTGCCTCAGGCACATACATTTGTATTATAGACATCTGAAGAGAGGTGTAAGGAATCTCATCTTTGGGACACTTACATTTCTTACTCTTCTTGTCAAAGCCCTGTTGCCATTTCCAGCTATGAAGGTGCTCGTAGTTCATGCCCATATTATGAGGAGGGGAAACTCAAACAGCAGTGCAGAGTATGAATGAACAGGCAAAACAGGCAATAGCTGACTCTGAGAAGTCAGCTGCAGTCTGATGTCTCTGTAGCTGCTGCATGCCATTGGTGGTGCTGGGCAGAGAGTTCGCAAGTTCACTTCCATACCCTATCACTCTTCAGCAAAACACTTACATGGATTTAAAACAAGGTACAAGCTTTTGTCCTACTAACATCAACAGAACTTCATCACATAATTGATTTAAAGGATATGTTTAAGCAATTGGTTGCTTAGCAATGAACCTGGGCATCTGCTTATATTTTTGACAAAGGACTCTGTGAGACAGTAGAGCACAACAGCGTCTGTTCCATACACTTAACAACCCTCTCCCTACTGCTATGCCATGAAGGGGACTTAGGAGTAGGCAAGAAGATTGCAGAGCAAGAGTTTTCTTGCCTTTCACATCCAGCACTGACGCATGAGTAACAGGAGTGCTCCTGTCCTCAAAGTATCTTGTTCTAAAATTATCTTTTAGTCTTGCGCATTTGTCTGTCTCGTATTTTGTTATCCCATTCTTTCAAGTCTTTTTCCTTCTCCAGTTTGCCTGACTCGTAGGTATCTTTTCACAGAAGGTTTTTATTTCTGCTGTTGCTGTTTTTTTTTGTTCCTCTGGAGCTCACAGCGGCTGTTGCAGTGAAGGGCCCTCATTCCTCCTAGGGGAGTTCTTTGCAGAATACACTGACTTGGGTTGGGGGGCTGAAAGCTGTTAGTTTGGATCACCCCATGCGCGTCAGTCATGGTGGTTAAAGCTCATCCATGTATGCTACCATTGCTTCCAGCACGCCCTGAGGATAAGCAGTTACACTGGGGGACAGCTCTAGGCTAAATGTGCCCTAGAGAAAGTTCCCAAACCCTACATAGCTGACTGGGTAATCTGTGCTTAAGGCACTGTATTTCATGTGATTACTTGCATGGTTTTCTTCACCCTTCTCGCCTATGTTACTCTTTTCCCTACAATATATTTTTGCATGGTAATTTTGTCTCTACATTTGTCAGATTTAAAGCTTTTTAAGAGGAACTGGGGCTTGAATTTACAGATAGATGAATATATGGATAGCAAGATGAACTGCTTATTTTATGAAGATTTCACTTCTAACATCTATTTTTGCAAATTACACTTCTTTCCTACAACAACTCCTATAGCAACAAGCCACAGGTTTTAATGCTAAAATCTCTTGCATCCTTACCCATAAAAAATGCTTACCATCATATTAAAAACAATTCAAGGTATAACTGCTTAGATACATATAACTGACATTTAGCCAGGATTATTATGTGTAAGGGGTAATTTTTTCACTACAGCTATAGTCAAAACTGAGGGGAAAGGATACAGTTTTCTCTACCCCTCTGGTGTGTTTTCAACTGTCTTTTGAGAACTCTGAGATATTTTTGTCAGAAATAATCTACCATTTCTCTCAGAGCCTCTTGACTCTGCTTTTCTTAAATGCTGTTGTATCCATTTTACATGCGTCGATTTTACAGTAAAGGCTACCAGGCTGACAATCTAGAAGTTGAAGGAATATATTAAACACCTTGAGAAGATGCCCTCTCACAATGCCCCGTGAAGCTAGCTCAGCTAGCAAGAGTAAAAATCATAGTGACAAGTCTGTCTTTGGCCTCCTTTAAAAACTGTGTGGGAAGGAGCTGAATGGAACCTTTGTTTAATGGCATCTCCTTGTGTGACAACCAGACCAAGACTGACATATACTGATACTACCAAACTTCCATGAGACAATAACAGCAGCTTGTCTGTGATGTGGTGGTTTTGGTAGAGTGGCTTCAATGAAAATTTCACCTCTGCAAGAAATTTAAGACAGATGACGATACACAGCCTCTTCCTCAGTCTATGGCCAGAAGTGCTGCTGATGGCTTATTTAACTGGCTTTAAAATCATTAATTAATTTAATCATACATACTTTAAATTTAATAAACAGTTATGGATTTTGAAAAATCAAGAAATAATAGATTTTGACAGTCTGACATGCCTACATTAGCCAGTTGTTAAGATCTATGTATGTATGTGTCTAAATTCAGTAGCTAACACAGTTTCAATCACAGAGCTGAAGTTCTTGAGTTGCCTTACCTGCCAGAGTAAAGCTGTCTTGCAAGGAAATCATAGAATTCATAGCATCAAGTCACTGCCCTCAATTGAGGACACTCAACTTTAAGTGTCTCCTTATAAACCTGAACGAGTTGCTGAAGCTCCCAAAGGTGTCAGTGGAGATTCATTCAGCCAGCACAGCTGATGAAGACTAGCGTGATTTTATACTGACCTATATTTGGTCAGTTGAAATACTTTCTATTTTCCACTCTCTGTGTCAACTAGTTCTCCAGCATGGGATTCAGTTGTCTAACGGCATTTGGGTGCTTATTTTGGGTGTTTATTTTGTGCACTTATTCTAGTGCATGGCTGACATGCTTGATACAAGTCATCCTTCATATCTGTTAGTCCTGTACAGGCATCTCAGAGAGCCTGGAGTGTCTCAAAAGACAATAGGTGCCTGTCTTCAGGCCAATTAAGAGAGTTCCCCTTCATTACAGTGGGAGCTCAGGCATATTTACATGCTGATGTGCCCATGTGAACATTCACTACTCAGATAAGTCTGTGTAAAAGAGAAGAAACAGAAAGGAATCTGACCATGCAATCTTATGGTTCTGAAACTCTGTAGGGAGTGGGAGAGCAGGTCCTGTGCTCTTGCTGTGCCATATACTACTACTGCCTGTCCTGCCTGTACTTAACATCTATTAGACAATATCTTCAAGCAACATTATGAATAAAGACTAATTTCCAGGATTCTCTGTCTCCTAAATACTCCCCTGATTGAATAGCAGCTGGTTCTGGAACAAAGAGACTGAAGTGGACCTCGGTCCAAGTCAGCTGTGGGAAGGTGGAAGCCTCTCTTCTTTGGGACTTCTAGGCCTGAGCCTGAAGAGGAAGAAGGGAGAAACATGAGCCAAAAAATAGCTGGCAGAGTAGATGGCAAGAACTGCCTCATTCCCTACTCAGGTACAGGGGTTTCCTAGTCTGAATCCATTAAGGAATGGGGAAGAGGAGAGGATGCCCACTTCACCAAGAGCAGCAGCACAGCTCTCAGGAAAGAGGCAGCAGCAGGGGTCAGGGCTCTCCAAAAGCAAGATTTAACAAAAACCTCTGGATCCGGCTGAGATTTTAACATCCTGAACTGAACTTCCTTTAGCACACCCTAAATAGGAGGAAATGTTTTTACTCTTGTTGTTACCCGCAATTCATGAGTAGCTGAAATAAGCACAAAGACTATAAAGTTATTTGGGCAACTTGTTGAAACACTACGACAATCACTAGCCCTCTTAAAAAGCCCTGGGAACTACTGATGATGGTGGCAGCCAAGACAGCTAAAGAAATCTCTCTCTCTCTGTTCTTCGATTTGTTCATCTTGTTGAAGTGGCACAGTCGATTTTCTTTATTCCCTGACTATATGCCTGGAATTCGTCACCACTGTAATCAATGTGAAAAGAACTGTGCACCACCAGGGATCCCTCCAGGATAAAGCTGACCAGAAACACCCTCAGGGCTCCTCAGTTCAGAAATCAGCAGTGTGGATCGGCCACTTGCAGATTGCCCTTCTTCTCTTCTTCTTCAGCATGTGTTGTGGGGAACCCCAGCAGGTCAGACAAGATTTTGGCAAATCTAAAGGAAGAACTGCTATGCATTTTGCAGACACTGACGGGGTGAGGAAAAGAACAACAAATACAAAAATCAGCTGTTGAAATGATATTAATACATATTTTTAACTGACCTGGTTTTCAATAAAGAAATACAAATTCTGCCCTTCTTAGTCTCCTTAAGCACAAACACAAAACAATGCTGTTTCAGGACCCTCTGGTTGTGAAAACTATGTTGTTGCATTGACATGAGGGTGGAATTAAACCTAATAATGTGAAAGTGGGAGGGCGAGTGTTGGAAACTGGTGCTTTTCATAGTGCCAGCAATTCAATTTAGAATAGGAAACAACATGAAACAAATTAGAAAGTAGTTTTTAGGTTCAGCCACCAAACTGGAAAATCAATTATTTGTACATCTCTAATTAGGAGTGTAAGAAATAGCCTTAAAGGAGTAGAGTATGAACCATTTGTCAGAGCTCAGTGTTGCCATTTTTGGTTGTGAGCTTCGGTTGCTCACAGGCACAGCACAAGCCTCACTCTAACCCTTGCTACTACAGTCAGTTATGCAGCCTTCAGTGCACCTTTTTGAATTATTAGCAATACAGAGTGTCCAAGCCATCTCCTTTAAGCCCTATTATTAAACACAGAAGGGATCTAAGTAGCCCCTTTACACTGTGCAGGTAGGAGGTAATTTTGCATGCATGGTTGCCTGCTTTCAGGAGGGATGTGCTTGCTCTGTGTATGATAACCTCTCTGTAGGTGTATATTTTGTGACTAAAAGTTCAGTTCTGATGTTTCAGTAGCACATGTTTAGCTCACAAGTTCATGGCTTAGCCCAGGTTATTGTAGGATTAAAAATACCAATTTAATATTTTATGAATTATATTGTCAGGGTACTCAGATTACCAGAGCCATTTCCTGGCAGTCTCTTTTGCTTAATTAGGACATTTTGACAAACCTATATCTGTGGCACTATTATTTTGAGTTTTTCACTATTTCTATAACCCATTTCAAGTCAGAATTACAATTGCTTTGCTTCTCTGTTCAACACTTGAATCTTGTCTACAGAAGAGCATAGGTTTCTTTCTGCATAGTTACTTTCAGACTTTTCTAAATACATTTTGTTTTGATAGTTCCTAGTACATAGGAAAGATGTTACTTGAAATACTGCGATGCACTCTACAAGTTTGACTTCCACTTTTGCCCCATGATTTAGAATGATATCAGGCTGCATGATGTGCAGTATTTCACGTGACCCTTTCTTTTTCAAATACATTGCCCAGATTGTGTAGGACTGGAAACAGAAGGCTGCATGAGCACAAACACAAATCATCAGATAAGCTCTTCAGTGAGAACATCCCATTTCATTTTATTTAGGAAACACGTTTCCATTTCTTTTTTAACTGCCTTAACAAGGAACTGAATGCCCAGCACAACACCCTTGAGATCCCTGCAATGAAATTTCCTTCCCCTGCACACTTTTTTCCCCCATTAAAGTATAAACTTTTTAAAGGACCTCAGAACAACAGGAGCTGCATATGCTTATACTAGGCTTTTCCAATATACTCTTATCTTTTACATATGTTGTTTCATTTCAACCTTGAAAAAAAAAGAGAAAAAGAAAGATACCCAACATTAGGCATAAAACAATGGCAGTGTAATCATTGCCAGTTTTCATAGAATCATGGTCATGGAATCTTGAGTTGAAAAGAACCACAGGGATCATAGAGTCCAACTCCTCCCCACACACCACCACCAGAAAATTAAACCACGTATCTGAGAGTGTCGTCTTCTTGATCTCCAGCAGGGTTGGTGCCTGCAGGAAAAGAGTAGCAACTCCTTTCATGGCCTGTTTACCAGTGAAATCTGAGAAGAATATCAGGTTTTGTGTTTTAATAAACACTTCTTCACAGGTTTTCATGTTCGTAATTTATTCCAAGATCTGCTTGCACTTCGTAGTGAAATTTGAGTACAAATTAAGTCTTCTAAAGTTTTAAAACAAATTACACATTCAGCACTGGTCTCTTGCTTTTATCTTTCAGCTGTTATTGTTCTTACCTGTTGTATCTTATTACACAACCAGCCTTGTAGATTAGGTTTGTGCTTTTTATTTTTCTCCATGCGGAACAGGGAAAACACAGTGCTTCAGAAACACACTATTCGATGCTTGCTAGGCAAAGAAATGACATGGTGCATTTTAGATCCTAGGAAAATACTCAGAACTCTACTCAATGGCTTATAACTGGGAGGGGATTGTGCAAGGCGGAAGAAAGAAATACAACAGTCTGATGACAGATCCAATCTACTTCGGTGTGTCTAGAGAAAGTAACCACTGTGTCTAGGCATTAGAGTCAGATAACTAACATGTTAGTAGTTTTAATATATGTTTTTATGGTCTGTATTCTGTTCATTTATGGAGACTCTCCATGAAAATATTGTGCCTTTGTAGCCTGTTTGGCATTACTGACCTACTTCCAAGCTTGGGTCTGCTTATGACCAGACTTCTAAGTATTTTCCACAGCGACTTTCCTGGATCATGAGAGAGGAGGGAAAATCCATGTGGACTGAAACAATAAAAACAATAGTGTGGTTTTAACAGCTGGTGGAGTGAGCAAACTACAGATACCTTTCAGAATAGGTAAAGCAGATCTACAAATTTACAGTGAGAGTGCACTACGGACCAAGTTCTGCAGGAATATTTAGACTTGGAATTACCTCTTTTCTTGTTTTAATAAAATCACCTTCCCCTGAAGATTTTACAGCAATAAAACTTTATAGAAAGAATTTGCAAACACATTTTTTCCAAACATTATATCACAAATAAGTACAGTCCAGCATTATCTGTTGCTTAATTTAATTTCAGCCTTCACTCTTGTGCTGAGATACTGTGCTCTCACATGAAGCCAAGGAATGGTTTGAAAGGTTCCCTGGGGGTCTGGTGTGAGGGGTCTCTCTTTGTTACCTGTTCCTGGATGAAGGGGTGTTTTCTGTGGCTGCCAGGAACAGCTTTCTCAATACAGTGCTTGGCACTCCCAGGCCCCCAGTGACCCTTCCAGCATGGCTGAGAGCATTCAGTCTTGTGTCAAGGGTGAGCCTCATGGGGGGAGCATTAGACTGGCACTTGCATGCTTTACCTCCAATGACAGAGTGTGAGCTGAATGCGTCAGCTTCCCTTGGCCTCAGATCTAGAACTGGAAAGATGATGGGGAAAATCAATGCAAGAATAGTCAAGAAGAAGAAAAAATTTCTTTGGCATTCATCACAATCTGGAGTTTTAATTTCCTGTGCAGAGTAAAGGTATCTGCAATGATCTGCATATCTGATGCACTTCTCATTCAGCAGTACATGTTTCGTGTCTCAGGTTTCTTCCCATTGACTTCTGGAGAGCAATGGCAAGAATCAAATGCTGCTCATAGCAGCAGGATCTTCCTCTCCCTTTACCTTTATCCCCTTCTATGTAAATTAGAAACTCATTCCTTCATTAGGGATATTCCTAAAATTCTTCCAAGGTGTTGCAACATTTTAAGCCCATGACAGAAATCTCCACAAAGACTATATAATCAAGAACATTAATTGTATTTACATTCTTGTACATCAAGTTCAGGCATACCTTTTAATGCTACATTTTGTGTTGGAGCCCTGACATAGTTAGTTCACTCTCATTTATAATCATTTTTTGTGCCTCTGGTTCACAAGATCCAATTAGGTAAGGCTCTTAAGCATGTATTTAATTTTAAGCACAGGAATAGTGCTCCCTTGCAATACTGAAGTTCATTTTAATACAGTTGATGCTGAGATGTTTTCAAACAAATCTCTAATAGTTGCATGCCTAAAATCTACACAGAAATAGCTGTCCAAGCTTGAAAACTCTGTGCTAAAGCATCACAAATCATGCTGAGACAGAATGGAGATGTGATGCTATACCTTATGTGCTGAAAACCAGTAGGTACACAACCTCTTGTGCACGCTTTTATCTTGCCACCTATGATGTTGTGAACTATGAAAAAATGCCATTACAAAAATAGCTGGTATTACCTTGCAATGGTATCTGCATGATGCCATTACAAAAAGGCTGGTAATTCCTCAGAAAAGAAGTATCCTAGAGTCTGCTGCTAAATAGTAATTCTGTTGCTAAATAGTATTTCTGCTGCAGTTGGGATAATGGTTCACAGGTTTTAAATTAGGTTTTGCATCACATGGAATTAGGCAAAACCATAGCAATAGACAGGAGAAGTAATGCTCAGTGCATATAAATGCCAAACTACCAAACAGTGCAGTGCCAAAAGGAGACAGCCCACTGGTCTTGTGAGGACAGTTTGACAGGGGAAACACAGCTTTCTGGGTGCTACTATTTATTCCACTATTTAAATTACAGTATGCCCCCCCAAAAAAAGAAAGAAAGAAAGAAAGAAAGAAAGAAAGAAAGAAAGAAAGAAAGAAAGAAAGAAAGAAAGAAAGAAAGAAAGAAAGAAGGGAAGAAAGCAATGAGTGCATTGAAGGCATCATACAGAATGCATGTGTGTGTGCATGTGTGTACAGGAGCACAAAGTAAGGCTGAGGGAGCCGGGCTTCTTCCGTCCAAAGAGAAGGCTCTGTTAAGATCTCACTGCAGCACTCCAGTACTGAAGAGTTGCTCGTAAAGAGGAGGGAGACTGACTTCTTAAATGGTCTGATAACGATAGCATAAGGGGAAATGTCTTTAAACTAATCCTGAGCTGGGGGGTGGCAACCTGCTTATGTTAGGAGTGTTAAAACTGGATGATCAGTAAGGTCCCTTCCAACCCAAGCCATCAACGACTCTATGATTATATGTCTCTGTGATTCTATGTCATGGTGATAGTAATTACTGATATGTGGGCTTTTGTTAAATTTTAAGCACCTATGTGCATGTGTGTACGGTATTGTCAAAGTGGTAATCCAGAAATACATTGGTTCCTACTTAAATTTTCACCATATCCTTTAGGGAGTTATTATTGTACTCCACTGCCTTGTAGAGATGATATTTTTTCAGAAAACTGAAGTTGCTCTGCACTCTGAGGACTCACACTGAGATTGCACTGCTAAAATACTCCACCTCTTTCTATAATACCATCTCTTGGACTCAGTGTGCTTTATTTACTGTGGAAATGCCAACAGCATACTGGCCCTGGTAGCAGAATCACCTCAGATTTTATTATGGCTCTTTATTTTGCCAGGAGTTTCCTGTCTTCAGTAGCCTTGAGATAGCCCTCTTCAAACCGTTGTTTAGAGCAGTTCTTATGAAAACCCTACTCAGACAGAAGGGGAACTGAATCACCCCGCACATCTATACAATCTTTCTTCTCAAAGATCTCAGTGTAGCCAGTGAACAAAAACACAAAAGCAAAGCAAAATGCTTGATGTTTTTTTTTTTTTCTCTCCACACATTTGTTATTCAGCAGAACTTAAAGAAAACACCTCCTAAATCCCTTCTGAATAATTTAGCTTGAAATGTTTACTCTTTCAGGAAAAAAAAAAAAAAAAAAAAAAAAGAAAAATAAAAAATAAAAAAGAAAAAGAAAAAAAAAAAGAAAATGAGAAAGCAAAAAGAAAAAAAGAAAAAGAAAAGAAAAATCACAAAATAACTAGGAAATACAAAGTCCTGAAACCATTCCCAGAAGCCATTGCTGCATACACAGTCTACTTATTTCAGTTCCTTTATGCCAGGCAGGACCTTAGGCTTTCTGTTCAGCACAGGGCACAGGAAACTACAAAAGACACTCAGCTCTCCTTCCTCATGGGAACTTTAGTGGAAGAGAAAGAGGATCAGATCACTGTACAGGAAGCTGCTTCAGCTTACAGTGAAAGTAATTCTCCAGTGCATGCCAAGAGATGATCACTATAGCCTGAATTCTCTTTTTCTACAAGAAGCGAGTTGCAAAGCAGCACAGTTTGACTATTTAAAATTTTAGTGTTATAATTTATAATTTTATGTTTATTAATCATCGTGAGGCTCCCTGAGAAAAGAATGCATGTACTGTTTAGGACACTCTCTTAGTAGGATGATGAGGGCTTTATACTGAGTTCCATGGGACACTATGTTTACAAAAAATAGCAGCATAATCAAAGGCTGAAATCTGTGGAAAACAATGGGGAATTGATCTAGGAACATAGGAGAGTTAGGACAGAAATTAGTATACTGATTCATATAATACTTCAAAAATGTTTATAAGTTTATAAACATATATTAAGCATCAATGGAAGCTGTGTATCTATTCTAAAATATACTAAGGTGCTCTGCGAGTGCAGGGCTGGCTAGCTTGGGATTGGTTCTCTTAGCACTGGGCCTACACAAGTCTTTGCTCATGCAAAGGAGAAGTAGGATCAGCTTTCATATACTTTCAGCAAGAGTAAAGCAAGTTCATTTTGGTCTGTAAACTGCCCCCACTGATATCACCAGGTAAAAGTTAACATCAATGGAATTCAATGAATTAAAAACAAATGTATGTTGCAAAGCACAGACCAAATAGTGTAAATAATAGGGCAAGAAGATTGACCTTGAAGTTTCCACAAACAGATAAAAAGAGTTACAGGGTAGAATATACCAAAAATAAATATGCTTACTGTGATGCCTAGGAAGAAACCAGAGACAAGTCTGGGGAAGAATAAAAGTAGAAGCAAGTTGTAACAATGCAATCGAGCCAGGAGGCTGAGCCAGTTCAGACATATTATTGCTGTTAATATCCAAAATTCATCTGACTGAGAGCATACAATGGAATGCTTCAGTTCTGGTGACTAACAAGAGAAAATAGTCAAGAATGAAATCTTCCAAATGAATGTTAGAAGTAAAAAAAGAAAAAAATGAAACCAAAACAAAACTGAGAGCAGTACTTATGAGGAAAGGGCGGAAAAACATGGGTGAGAACAGGCTGAAATGTTGTTCAAAGTCTCTTTTATTTCAAATGTTTTGAAAAAATTAGTTTTCCTATATGATTAATACAATAAGAATAAAAAACATTAAAATATTTTAGATATTCTTAAATTTGAGAAATTCTGTCATAGAATTCTGTAGTTGTGTAGTAACTCCCAACCCTGCAGCAATTTTCATCAAGAAGTCATAGAAGCCAAGGCAGTTTGATGGCAAATGTATTTCCCATTTGGAAAAGTGTAGAATGGAGTTGTAAAGATACACCATTTTGATAGCCAGGAAGAACCCAAAGCAAACTTGTAAGTATCCAAATTATTCTTATTTAAAAAGGAAAACCAAGACTAATTTGTCAATAATTAAACATGTTCAGCCGCTGTAATTTCATTCTTCTCCAGAAAATCATCTCATGCAGATGAGACAGCAGGAGGATGTATTTTGACCTTCAGCTTCTTTCAGGTCTTCTACACAGCACTCTCTTGAGGAAGACTTGTACAGATGATGTTAATGGCAGATTCACTGGTAACAACAGACATCTGCTTCAGGGCTGTTTGTCAGCCACTTCTTATTGTGCCAGATTCTCTAGGGTTCTGTCCTGTGCTTAATATCCTATAATATTTTTTTTAATAAATGAAAGAAGTTTCATTAAAAATTGAGTGTAAAAGAAGGTTCACTGAAGATGATCTTGCCAATCTGTAGAATTTTTTTTAATATAAATAAAGGTGAATTTTAATGAAGATGAAATTTAATACACTGCATTTGAGACATTAATACCAGACAGAGCATTACCTGATTGACAGCAGTAAGACAGAAAGTCTTATTAAAAGTTAGTAACTGAGAGTAATTGAATCAACTCTGCTGTGCTGTTGTAGAAAGGCCAGGTGTCATTTTGCGTTGTCTGGAAGGTAACTGTTCTGCTGCATTCAGCACCGGGGTGGAATTAGCTTGAATAATATTCAGTTAGGCCGTAATATTTAAGAAAGATGCATTAAAGAAAATTTAGAGAAACCTAATTAAAATGAAAACACCAACAAAGGAGCTGCTTGGGAAGGTATGATTGTATTTAGTCAGAATACAAGCAAGCTAAGAAAGGGAGAGAAGACTTAAAAGACATGCCAATCTTGTTACATTATGTTATTTGTTTGTTGGTTTGTTTTTTGCTTACTTTTTGTTAGCAGAATAATTCTCTTGTTTACTCCAAGTTCTCAAAGGGTAGAGCAAAAAAATAAAGTTAATTCTCAGCAAAAGAGTAACGCTTTATAAGTTCAACATGAGTAAAGAATTAGAGAAGTCTAAAACAAATGCACAGTCTCAGTAATAGCGGAGAATTCCAGATGTTTTAAAATAAACCTCTCTCAGGAAGAGTCCGTGATCACTTGGTCCTATTGAAATGAAGATATCCTTCCTCTATCTGAGGATTTTTCTTTTCCTGTTCCATGTGTGTGAACAGTTGCCATCAAATGTAAAATCATCATACTTCATCGAGTCCTAAAAACAGCTCAAGGCCTGATGTCCAGCCTGCTTCCTCTAGGTCATTGCCTTTCTACAAGCATACACAGGCTGGCAAATCTAACAGCCAGGATCCCCCTTTGCCAGCCTCCTTCAGACCCAGCTGTAACCCCCCTTCCTAATGGGCCACCCACAAGGCTCTTTCTTGGCAATTATGGTCCCTCTTTGCCAGAAACATATTGTTTCTCATGCCAGCTCAGAGCCTTTCATCCCAATATCCAAGCCAGTGAGCCCTCTTTCTGCAGCCAGCTCCCAGGCTATTTAACTTCTCCCTGCTGTTCCAAAAGCCACGTAGCCTCAGGCCCTCTGCAACTGCTGGTTGTGTTTCCCTTTATGAGCTGGAAGAACTATTAAGCTCTCTAGTACACAGATATGCACCAGAATTGAACTAAATAAACCCAGTGTCTCGCTGCTTACTGATATCAGTGAAAACTACTACACCTTCGGATTAGAATTTGGCTGAGAAACTGTCCTGTGGGGAGAAAACTTGTCCTCCACCAAAACTGGCATCCTGAATCTGTATATTGGAAACAATTCTGGGGAGTTTTTAGATGTTGATACTTTATCAGATACATTTTTCGAGTCTGTCTTACGAACATGAAAACTGTTTCTCTGTGCTCTCTTCACTACCAACTTGTTACCAAACCATTTCTTCAAGTACAGCAGTTTTATTAGCCTACAAATGAATATCTTACTTTCACTCATTTAGACAGGTCTGAACGATTTTCAGTGGCTGTGATGAGCCTCAGGACAAGGATCACCTTTCCATCTTTCCAAAGTGCCAACAGCATCAAAATCTCTGGTCAAACAATAAGAATTTTACACACTTTTTCAGGTGCAAAGTAAAACTATACTAAGAACAATGTGAATTCACACGGAAGCCAGATTTTCATTACTGCTAGGTTGAAAAAAAAACACATTGCTTTGTTGGTAGCAGTATATAGTTTTTAGACATTGGTACAAAAAACGTGCTTTGGAGAAAGAACTTTTAATGTTTTTATAGGTCCCTTTTCAGGTACTCTGTATAGAAAGAATTTTGTTAAAAAGACTAGGAATTTCCAAAGCAATTTGCAAGTATTTATGTTTTATGGCTGCACTGACATCCTGAAAAATCTATCTCTTGTTTGTGAATTGAGATCTGCCTCCTTAGAGTGTTTGATGTGTATAGATGTCAAAAAGGTGAAAATTCATATTATTTGTGACAGATTTTATGACCACCAGTAAAGAAATGTGAATATAAGGAAGAATTACTGTACGTACTCGCTCTTCCACATAAGGAATTTTTAACAGTAGTCTATATTTATAAAATTATGTGCAGACAGAGGTGAAAAGGGGCTTGTAATTTGAAAAAGAACTGAGAGTCAGAAATCTTCTCTGTCAACATGCAGAAAACAATTAGGCTACTCATTTCAAACTTGGATAATTTATGATAAAACACCAAAATAGAAACATTTCATTTTTAATTGCTTTTCTGAGGCTTCTCACTAGGGTTTGCAGGAGATGGCCAGGACGTATCTTAAATCAGAACTTCACTTCTTCCCAGCCCTCTACAACTATAAATGAAAAAGATGAACATCAGACTTGCTTCAGCTTCAGCTTTACAGTCAGCAGTCTGCTATACTGATGTGAAGCTCTGAGCTCCTAGTTCAGGTCTGAGGAACTGATTTGGCCATCTGGGAAAAACTAGACAGGGAACTGTAATAATTATTATTTCTCATTTTCTGCACAAATCTATCTCTGAGTAGGTCTTAAGAAAAGCCTTTATTTTCTCAGTTTTTAAACAATAGAGTAATACATATTTGTCTCTAACAGTTGCACATCACTTTGAAGTCTGTACCACAAAGCAATCAACTATTAATACAGCTTTCTCTCTCTCTCTCTCTCTCTCTCTCTTTTTTTTTTTTTTTTTTTCAGTTATACATTCTTAAAATATTCCATATACAAAGATTTGATTCCTATTCATCACTGGCCTTAAACAAGAACAATTCCCCAGAATCATTGGCAAAAATACTGGTTCAGCAGAGATGCAAAGTAAAACCAATGCATCAGAGTCCCTACTTGTACTGCAGGTTATATATGCAGGGCAGAGGAAAGAAAGAGAGAACAAGAATTTACAAGCCAGCAATGGTTGTTGAAAAGCTTTGAAAATTAATTGGGAAAGAAAGTTAGGTGAACTCCATAATCACAGAATTCCTCTAACCTACTTTTGTAGTAGACTTGCTTTATAGTGCTTAAATCTTGACTCTCATCCAGGATGAAAAGGAAAAAGGGAAAGTAATTCCACCATATCACATGTGGTATAACCTACTTGAAGGCTAAAAAACAGCAAAATACCTTTATTTAAATAATATCTGTTTCTGCAATAATTACTGTATATTTACATTTGTTCTTTATCACAGTCAGAAACTTAGTCTATTTTTCTGTTTCTCCTCACAATCTAAGCTGAGACATATGGCAACTGAAAAGAGAACCAAGCTTATTTAAAAATAAAGAAGAAAGAGGGAAAAACAACAACAACAACAACAAAATGGGGAGAAGCAAAAAGAAGGTCAAATATCTAGATTTTTTTCTTACAGTGAAAATCTTAAGCTGTATGTGATTCAAATTACACATGTCCAGGACACATCTTAATGGTTCTATTCACTTTCATCATGATTTGGAGACCAATAAAGCAGTATCTTCAAAAACTGTGTCATTTTTAAACTTTTTTTTCCCCTTTCCCTTCCTTTCCCTTCCTTTCCCTTCCTTTCCCTTCCTTTCCCTTCCTTTCCCTTCCTTTCCCTTCCTTTCCCTTCCCTTCCCTTCCCTTCCCTTCCCTTCCCTTCCCTTCCCTTCCCTTCCCTTCCCTTCCCTTCCCTTCCCTTCCCTTCCCTTCCCTTCCCTTCCCTTCCCTTCCCTTCCCTTCCCTTCCCTTCCCTTCCCTTCCCTTCCCTTCCCTTCCCTTCCCTTCCCTTCCCTTCCCTTCCCTTCCCTTCCTTTCCCTTCCCTTCCCTTCCCTTCCCCTCCCTTCCCCTCCCTTCCCCTCCCTTCCCCTCCCTTCCCTTCCCTTCCCAGGATGTTATTTTAGCAGCTCACAGCATTAGAGCATGATTATGCCCAGACTACTACAGGTTCCAGCAAGCCCTCAAGATTCCCTTCAATCCCAACAGTTAGCCTATACAGTTAGACCCACAGTTTTACTCAGTGCAAAGGTTTGGCGGAATGAAATAATGGAGCAGTAGAAGAGGGACTTCAATCAGGAATCTCAGAATGAAGTTAACCTCACCCACATGTAGATGTTTAATGTTTGGGATCTTAATTCTGCTGTCCTCACATCCAGTATTCTTTGACTAGCCAAAGACATCCAGCTCAGCCATTCCAGAAGGTTTTCCATAAGTCCTATTATGCATTTGCCAAGCTAATTACATATACTACTGTATATCCCAAAGAATCAAATGACCCTAGCATCAAATGACCTACTAGCATCTGAGATCATAATCTGAACTCCAAGATCTTCATAATTAGAGCTGGGAGATGTCCACTGACACTGTAGTTGTAGTTAATGGAGAAAAAACAGAACCAGTTGATCACATTTTAAAGAAGAATGGAAAGAAATACCCACCAGTATTTTTCTGTATTGACTATAAACTGTTCTAACACCTCAGTTCAGCTGGTTACTTCTTGCTGTCTTTTCTACAGTAACTTGATCAGCATTAGATACAGTGGGAGCCTAGGCATGAAATACACATGTAGATGCCACAAGCTAAGGAAAATCAGTCTCACAGGTAACATAAACATCTGGAGCTAGTTTTCAGATCACCCAGGTTAACATTACCTCCATGAACATGGAAAAACACTGTGATAAAACAGTGATTTCTCAGCTAGTGTGACTGATAACACACTACAGCATTGGGATTTGCACCTGTGAAGAGATGTACTGAATGTCTGGGCTGAAGTTGGCATACTGACATCACTCCCTTCTTGACTGGGTAAAATTTCCTAGGAATGCGGGTATGAAGTAAATTAGTGGAAATTTTTCTGCATACTCACCATGACTTTACATTTCTGCTGATTTGTTGATGTTTACTTGAATCAGTGATTTGTCTTTATACACATATATATTTATATTTATTTATTATTCATATTTTTATAAATATTTTCTTAATTTTAACTATATTCAGTATCAGACATTACTGGAATTTTAATGAGACTACTCCACTGAGTACATTATAATTGTAATGAGTGATAGGACAAACAAAGGGTCGCTGCATGGAATGATTATTAAATTCGGGAAAGGTTAGATGCTCATATCTACAATGGAAGAGAAAAAATGTTCCTGTATAAAGTCCAAGGAATTATGGCAGAAGAGTTTCCAAAGAAAGAAAATATATTCTCTCACAGTTGTCAGTATGGTTTCAAATAAACACCCCATTTGTAACACATCATGATTTAAAAGCTTGTTAAGAAATACTGGTTTTGACCAGCTGGAAAGTAATATACTTAATATCATACTGAAAGACCTGCATGTTGGAGAGAATGTTTCAGTCAAGCACGTTACATAAGACAGAAGTCAACTCTCTATACAAGATGTAGTGAAACACAAACAGCCCAACCCAGGAAAACCTGCTGATCACCCTGCAACAACAAAAAGTTGCTTGGGGAGATTATGGGTGTGCTAATTATCAACATAACTTGTCTGGGCTTACAGATATAAAGCAATTCTCTTTCAGGAAGCAATCTGATAAGTCATTGTTTTATTTTTCAATTCAAATATATTTCTTTAATCATCCTTATAACAAAATGATAAACAGCTAGAAGTGCTCCACAAGCTTTAGTTTTTATTTACATATTTATACTTCCATAGGAAAGTAATGGATAACATCGCATGACTCTAAAAAATAACCATCTTTTTTTGCAGTGATAATCTTTGATATTTACAGAGAGTGAAATACAAAACTATTTATAATTACTTATAAAAATATTTCAGACAAAGTAGCTAGATCTCAGCTTTTTCTTATATTAAAGGCACATGAAAATTACTTGAGAATTTTTAAATTTAAGAATAAACCATTTTTGTAATTCAAATTTATTCACCAGATATTTATTGTAAATTATTTTATGTATGTAAATTTTGCTGGCAGGAATATGCAAAATCTGAACTGTGCAAGAACATGCTGATTGCATGATTTCCCTTTTTTTCCCAAGTCAGATGAGTAAAATTTGGAATTAGCTTTCTTCATAAGGAGAAAAATGAACCCTTATTTACTCATGCTTCATTAGAAATATGTTGTTTAACTGATTATTACTGTTTGAAATGGATATTACCATCTCCATGGGAAACAAATGCAAGAACAATTAGGCAAAGCAGATAAAATTCACCCTGTTTAATGACTATACTTAATAGTGTACGTATATCTTTACTCGGTTCTTGAACACAAATCTAGACAAATACAATGAAATACATCAGGTGTCAATACACTGCTTTTGCATGGACTTTAGTGAGTCCCAATAACTGCTGCTATTTTTCTTGAGTATATCAACTATGAAACATTAAACCAGTTTTGTCTGTGTATATAGCTTGCTTCTGTAATACCATTTTTACGCTAGCTTTTCAAAGGACCCCTAAAGACTGATATTTGCAAAGCTGTTTTCTCCACAGTCTCACTGTAATCCATCACTGACCTACTTTTGTATTGCGTTTCTAATACCTGAACTATCTTTCATCACACAGAATAGGTGTGTTTGCTAAATGATGGTAAATGTCAATTTTCAACCTGATCCTAATTAACTTTTAGTTTAAAGCTACCATAGATAAATCTTTAAGTCTTTCATGCTAAAAAGATTGTATTCCCTTAGTACAGTCCTGTCTTCTGTTTTTAACTGGTTTGAAGTAGAATATAATGATGTAGAAAAATAAGTGGTTTGTGAGAATGTAAAAAAAACTTCATAACCTCTCAAGAATTGTGTTTTTATCATCAAAAACTACTAAATGTAAACCTGCATTTTCTGAAGGGGAAACTCGCTGTCTTTGACACATCAGTTGGAATACATAAAGCCATCTTATTTTTATCAATGCTTTGCAGATCCCCCTGAGCAATTCAACAGAGAAAATGCTGTACTACCTTCAAAAATATTTCTGTTTCATGTACAAAGGAATTAGAACTCGGCATTTTAAAACAAAATGGTGGCAAAGGTCACTGTTACATTTCATTTTCCAGTAGGATATAATTTTTTATGCTGTGATAAGATGGAATGGAGGAAAAGAAAAAAAAATCTCCATATCTGTAATGTGAATCTTTAAGGAGATACACTGTCACCTACACGTGTCCATGGTCTAATGAAGACCCACAGACAGTGTTGTATTAATCCTTCCAGATCTCTTTGAAGATGCTTTCTAGAATACAGTCAAATAGTTTTGGTTTTTCTTGGTTGGTTTTTTTTTTGTTGTTGTTGTTGTTGTTTGTTTTTTGTTTGTTTCTTTTGGGGTGTTTTTTTTGGTGTATGCAATAGATTTTCTAGCAGATGTAGTGTTAATTAAATAACGTATCTCTTGGCAGTTGAAGAAATGTATGCCTTTACTTATTGTGCTGATTTGGGAAAGCTTTCATCTAGCACTAACCCTACTGAAAATGATGAAATATGGATTAGTAGAGAATGAATTGGCTGAAAACTGCCTGAATAGCTGAGCTCAGAGTGTGGTGACCAATGGTACTAAGTTTAGTTGGAGGTCAATAAGTAGCTGTGTATCACAGAGGTCAGTAATAGCTGCCATTCTGTTCTATGTCTGGATGATGACGCAGAGGTTATTCTCAGCAAGTCTGTTGATGACAGAACTGGGATAAGTGGTTGACAAAGTAGAGGGTCGTACTTTCATTCAGAGTTACCTTGACAAGCTGGAGGAATGTGTTGGTGGGGGCCTCATGAAGTTCAGCAAGGGAAAATACTGAGTTTTGCACCAGAGGTAGAACAATCCCATACACCAATACAGGCTGGGGACTACCACCTGGAAAGCAGCTTTGCAGAAAACAGTCTGGAGGTGCAATGTTCTGTGACAGAGCATTTGGTATAAGTTGTACAGAGTTTTGTGATCATCCTCCTTGGAGATATAAGACATTTGGACATGGTCCCGTGTTGTACGGTATGTGGCCATGGGGATCGGACCAGATGGCCTCCAGAGATCCCTTACAATCTCAGTTTTCCTGATTCTGTGAAAACAAGGAGTTCTGACTTTTCTCTAGTCAAAAAGAGCAAAGCCATCGATTTATGAAAGATGGAGATTCCACTCTACCCCCTTTGTGAGCATTTGAAAATCACAGAAAAGTGACATAACTTAGTATAAGGATATCTCCCACATGAAAGAAATGAATAATTATATCAGCTAGAAAATGATTTACTTATAGGCATTTTTCACTAATGCAAGGCTGTCTCTTACATGTTCATTTCTTTAAAGAAAAACTCATTTGAACATATTTAACAGAATTATGCCAATGTCTATGAAGAGCCACGTAGTAGTTGTTGATATTCAGTGCCTGGTTTATTACGAAAACATCTGAAAAAGCATGTAAGACAGTTATCCTTTCCTTAAAGCAATAAATGAAATTTATTTTTTAATTTATTTTTATTATTCATTAAATAGGGATCTTGTGAAAAATCTGTGATAAGTAAGCAATCACTGCCTATGTTTATTTCCATGAAAAAGTGATTATTTAATTTTTCAGAAGCAACTACTGTTGAGGGATTTAAAAGTATAAATACATGCCTTAATTGCTAATCTGCATGTAATAATCTGAAAAGTAAATCTAAATGTAGATTATAGCAGTGACCTGAATTTGGAAGTTGCCAGGTATTCCATATCCAGGTTGTAACCATGGTTTGAACACTGTTCTGTTTTTTTCTTATATACTTGAACAAAATTCAAAGAGTTGGTAATGTAGATCCAAAAATGCTCTTTGTCTTGAATACAAAACCAAGAGAAAAAAAGTTTTCTCCAGTTGCTCTCCATCAGACCAAGCTGCTGCATTTTTTTCAAGAGCAGAACAGTCTGAAAACTACCATAGCTGAAAAGCTGTGAGCAAGAGGAAAGCTAACAATGACAGGCAAGTTCGGCAGCAGGGAAAGGACACACATTCACATGACACAAATTTTTATCTACATCTATATTAAAAACTGTCCTCAAGCAACTTGAACTACATGCATCTCCTCTCTTTCTTACAGGTTTTGCAGCTTCCACTGAAGTGGAAGTGAAGTGGATCACAATGCACTTCTTTTAACCTCCCTAATTGTACAGGCAGATATATTTCATGTGGATTCGCAGTTAGCAAGTTTTCTATGACAAATGTTGACATCATATCACTCTGTTCCAGCCCTGTGTAGTTAGCCATAGTAGATGCAACAAGCCAAGAAGAAAATTACTTGTCTGAAAGAGGGAGTGAGGCCATAAGTGAGAGGAGGAGAGCACATGAGAGGAGAGCTTTCACATTCAGTATGGAGGAGCTAGGATTCCTCATATGAATCTAAGACATGTCTCATGGATGTTAATGGGAAGGCAACTGAGGTGGGGAAATTCTGACAGGTGTGTTTTTATTTTTTTTTCTATATGTGTGTACATTTATGATACACAGACTATAATAGTGTTTTGGAAACCCCATGAAGTCTTGTATCCTCTTACTTAAAGTTATTGTGGTGTGCTCAGGAATAAACCCTGAGTAGGAGTGATGAATAAGGAAGCAGAAAATACTGCATTCTTTTCATACCAAGAAACCTGAAGTGCACGTATAGAATCACAGAATCAAAGAATTGCTCAGGTTGGAAAAGACCATAAAGATCATCGAGTCCTACCTAACCATACTACCCTAACTAACAACCCTCCGCTAAATCTTATCCCTGAGCACCATATCCAAACGGTTTTAAACACATCCAGGGACTGTGACTCAACCACCTCCCTGGGGAGCCTATTCCAGTGCTTATCATCCCTTTCTGTAAAGAAATTTTTCTGATATTCAACCTAAACTTACCCTGGTGCAACTTCAGGCCATTTCCCCTTGTCCTGTCACCAAGGGACCAATCCTGCTCTTGATGTAAGCACCTTTCAGGTGTTTGAAGAGAGCATTAAGGTCTCCCCTCAGCCTACTTTTCCCCAGACTAAACAGCACCAGTTCCTTCAGAATATGTTCCTCGTAGGACATATCTCCAAGACTTTCACAAGCCTTGTTGCCTTTCTTTGGACCTACTCCAGTACCTTCACATCCTTTCTGTACTGAGGTGCCCAAAACTCAACACAGTACTCGAGGTGAAGCCTCACTAATGCTGAGTACAGGGGCAGGATGACTTCCCTAGTCCTGCTCACCACGCCATTCCCAATATAAGCCAGGATGCCATTGGCCTTCTTGGCCACCTGAGCACACTGCTGGCTCATATTCAGCCAACTGTCCATCAGCACACTGAGGTCCCTTTCCATCAGACAGCTTTCCAGCCACTCCTCCCCAAGCCTGTAGGGTTGCCTGGTGTTGCTGTGACCAAAATGCAGGACCCGACACTTGGCCCTGTAGAAACTCATGCAGTTTCAATATGACTTACATTGCATCAAAAAGTAGAAAGATTATAAGTTATCTCAGAGAGATCATTTCCGGGTCTATAATTTTGTATGATGGTAGCATATCATGCTGAATTGTGAAAATATATTGATAGAGTTTGGTATTTCAGGGTTCCCAAGTACTACAGGCAGAAAGGCATAAATCCTCGTCCAATGAAACCAACATCAAACCAACACCAATTAGCCAAAAATAATAATCAGAATAAAAACATGAAAAAATTATGTTTCCTAAGATCATTGGTGTTGATGTAAGAAATTCAGAATCAGGCATCCATTTAGAGTTTTGGGAAGAAAATGCTTTTGTTCTCCACCTCTTCCCAAGTGATATATCTGTGTTGTTTTGGCCATTAGTTTTAGTGGCGGCAAATGTTATGCTTTATTGAAAGTGTTTTTCATTACTTCTTATAAAAATCACACTGCATCAAGAGATAACAATATCATGCTAACAATCCAGAGCCATTCATTTCAGGACACTTTAGCACCACATTAAAATTCCACTGCATTACTTACTGTATACTGACAATTAGTTAACTTTAACATCATTTATAATTGGATTTGACAGTTGACAGAAGATAAAAAAAAATAAGGCAAGGAGAATGATTTCAGTGTCCTTCGATGCCATACATTTAGTATAACATAGGATTTACTCGAGTCTGAATTGGAGTGAGGAGATAATTAAAAGCAAATTTGGGCTCCAGACAGTGTGCAGGCTGTCAAATGTGATGGTTGAATCAGGGCAAACTTTTATAAATATTTTTATCCTGTATCCAAGACTTAAAGAAGCACTGGAGAAAGAAGTTTCACATCCATCCTGGAAGTCCTACATTCTTTTTAGAGGCATTAGATAATGGTGAAAATAGTTATTTCTAAAGAAGTATGTTTTCTCAAAAAATACGTGAAAATATATAGATAGCAAACGTACTAATGACACCAAATTTGCATTCCTACAGAACTTTTATGACTCTTAAGAAACTATACTGAAGTCATTGTAAAAGTTATGCATGATGTAAAGCCAGAGAGAGAAACTACAACTACAAGGTAGAAATGCTGCATGACAAGCTGAAGATCATATGCCAGTAGAATAAGTTTCAGAAATCATGTGAGCTGGCTAGCATACCATATTAGACAAATGCAGTGCATAGCATGGACCACCCCATGTTGCTGACACACTAAGTTTGGAATGGGTTTGATCTAAGATAGCAAATAGGTTCAGTCAATTGATAGGTCAGGCCAGTAGCTATTTGCATTAAGGAACATAGAGTAGACCACTGGTTTTCAGAAAAGAGTGACGGAAATATATCTGTGTATACATATGATCTCTGCTGTACAATTTCTCCACAAGGACAAAGAAGGGGACCCATTTCATTTTATTTATTAATAAAATAAATTGATATTTACCAAGAGGTACAGTTTCAACATTGAAATACAAAAATACTCCCTTCTCTCTATATAAAAACATTTTTTTTCAGCTCAAGAATTGTACCAGTATTTGGAGCTAGAGACCTCTGCAGAAATACACCTATCACTCCACACAATTATTTGTAGAAGAATCTCTTCATTTATGACTTAGGGAACATCACCGGTGTGTTCAGAATTCATTGTGCATAATCTTTAAAGGTCAGTGCACATGTTTACAGTATTTCTGCACAAAGATTTGCTGCAGAATGTAATTTTAGGTCACAGTGCTTACACTCACTTCATCTGGGGTCAGAAAAGAGAAGGGAATGAACAAGACAGTGTGAGTACTGTCAGGAAAGCAGATTGCATAGAGAACAGATTTTCTATTATTTCTCTAAGGAAAACACAGGTGGGTTCAGTCAGAAGAGAATCTTTCAGAATATTATAAAAAATAGGAACAAGGCTAGCTTGGAAACATATTAGAAAATGTAAAGTGGAAACTGCACTTTAAAGAATGTTTATGGACAATATTAACTGACAAATGGTAGTCTTCATTTTTGTTACTTACCTCATTTGATGACAAACAACAGTGTTTTCTTTTAGCTTACATTATGCTACTAAAGTGCTACTCATCGTGTACAGGAACTGTGGGTACTTAAGGCAGATATCTGTAATACTATCTTAGCTGTAATCAGATAAGTATCTGTATTTTCCTTTATTACAGCTGAAGAATCTAAGTATCCTTCTGGAAGATGTTTATTGTAATTGATAGTTAAGTTTCTAGTCACTGTAACAATATCCAGTATTCTTAGTGTCTAGTACGATAGTTCCTTGTTGTGTTCCATATACCTATGAAGTTTTGCTGTATTTTGAATTTTTGGTGCTTGGGCTAAGTGTCACTGGTGGGATAAAATGATGTGCCTCATAAACGTAACATGAAAATTACTGGAACTCAATGACCTTGTCTACAAAAGAAAGAAGAGTTCATCTGTAAACCACAAAGAAAAAAGAACTGAAAGAGAAAGGAAGAAAATCATTCACTCATGTACCAGCGACATTAAATACACTACATTAACTTTCATGAATATCTATGGCGCTTTTTTTGACCAGAACTCCCATCCTTTTTTGTGTTAAAGCTGTAAGGAAAAAATACAGCATAAATAAAATAAAATAAAATAAAATAAAATAAAATAAAATAAAATAAAATAAAATAAAATAAAATAAAATAAAATAAGAAATATAAAAAAATAAAGAACTAAAAAAGAAGAAGGGAATAACCAAGAAGAAAAATAAAGCTAAAAATCTGTTTAATAACAAAATAATTCATCTGAGAGAAAATACTCCCATTAGTTTTTGGATCAAATTCTGCAGTGATGTTACTCACAGTGAGTGAACTGAATTCAATCTTTGATCATTTTCAAAAACTGAATGCCAATTCCCAGTCACTCGTCAGCAAAAGATGTGCTGCTACACAGATCATTTCTTCAAGGATGGGTAAAGCTACGAGGCTAATTCCCCTCCAGGTCAATGCTCCTTGAAGTGGCTCAGCTCAGCAGGAAAAAACAAATCCTTACCTCAACAGCTTTTTGGTTATCTGGGCAAAATTAATTGTCAGTCTCAGTCTCTGGAGAAAACTAGCCACATAAACAAGACTGGGCTTGATGCTGTCTTAGACGCTGCTGTGTAACCTCCACTAGAATCAGCATAGACAGGCCTTATTTCAGGAGCGTAGGATGGAGTACAGTTCTTCCTGCCACAGGGACAGGCTGCCTGTGCAGATGAGCTGAGGGAAATGAAGTAGAAAAGTTCTCATTCTCTACATGCAGTTACACATTCTTTGTAAGAACTGAGGGGTTTTTTGACTGAGAAAGATCCTGCTTCCTGCTGTCTGCCTGCTAGGCATTCCTCTGCCAGCTAACCTAGGTCTGTATATTGGCCTTTGCTTGTCAATCAGATACAGGCACACTTTAACTGATAACATGTGTCTTGAGAGTGAGGCAGATGGGAACAACCACTTCAGAATCACTGCACAAATGAGCCCCATATCTCACTTAGCCACAGCATATTGGTACCAGAGTCCAATGGAAAGGGTCCTGTTAGTAAAGACTTGTTTTGTGGGTCTAGTCCTTGTGTGATTTGTCCAATTCTTTAAGAACCTTCGGGTAAAACAGAAACTTATCAAAGAGCTTCGCCCTATATTTTGGCATTTTGCTCTACTTCATGAGCCTCATGTTTCAGGAAAAATGCATATAAACCAAAACCTTCGCTTGTTTAAAACTTCAGTGTCTCACATTGTTTTGAATGTATTTGTGAGCTGTTCTCTTCACCTTCCCCTGAATTTTGTATCAAATTACCATTTCAGAGGGCATTAAAACAAGTAGCATATTTTTTTCCCTCACTGTTTCAAGTTTTCCTGAGGTTATTGCGAAATATGTTCATGCTGAGAGATGAGACAGGTTTTTCTGCTTAAACATGCTTATATAAGGCATACATTATATCTTGGGCGTTATGAAGTTCTTTGTGCCTGCTCAGTGAAACCCCAGAATTCTCTCAGCAACAAGAAAGTCTGTGGTCTGGCAGGCTTCAGTTTGAAAAGGATTAGGTTACTTAAAGAAAGAAGAGGCTGGAAAAGAAAAGAGTGTGACAAGAAAAAGCTTGTTTCATATAACTGAGCACAAACAATCAATGTTTTGCATCTACCTGAAAATTGTCCTGCTTTATGATGGGATGTGCTTGTATGTATATTTGCAGTACCACTGAATCCAGTATAATTCTAAGTACAGGTTTTACTCAGAATGAGAATGAAGATTCTTTGTATTGTCAGCTTCCAAAATTCTCTTCCTAGCAAAAGTGTCTTAATTTGAAACTGCTTTAAGGTGAGCATCCCCAAATAAAATCTGCATAGACAGTCTTGGTAGACAGTTGTTTGTGAAAATAATTTGTTCTTGATTAGAAACAATTGAACGTTATGCACTATGAGTAGTATATGGAAATGGTGGAAGAAATACCTTTTAGGGAATGTGTTATAGGATAAATGCAAAGATCACAAAACCAGGAAATTTACTGTTGATCCAAAGGTTTTAACCTTGAATACTGACATGTATCCAGGCTCTAAACCCAGTTATCAGCAATCACTGGTGCTTAGATACAGTTGACTAGTTGACTAAACAGAAACATTTAATGTGTATATTTGTATACATATACATCTACAGTATATTGTGATGAGGACCTATGAGAGACCTTTTATTTTGTGGAACAGCAGCTGGCATTCAGTTCATCTCAGATGGCAACAGGTACCTCTGTTTAAGCATCTGAATTCCACCTTTACTTTATTGCAGACGTAAAAAAAAAAAAAAAAAAAAAAAAGACAAAATAACCAGAATCTGTTTATGTAGAAGCTATGCTGAAATAATATGAATAAAACCTGAAGTACATAAAGTAGTGCATAGATGTAATGAAATATAAGTGATATTGATCCAATTTGATGAGCTCTTAGATTTCAGCAGAAATGGCTGATTCCATCAGTTTCTAGTTCTGCATATACTTCTCTGACCATCAGATGCTGCTCTCCCACAGCTTCTCACATCACCCATCTGTTGTCATTTAATTGGGTATAAAGTTACACTGCAGTACAGCCTGGTTGAGTCCACAAATTTCTTTGTGTATCTGTTTTTAAAGCCAGTCTTTACTCCCTATGAATTCAAATGGCTAAACTGAATTACTATCAGTTATACTCTTTACACTCTATTACACTTCAGTTATTTCTTGTGTGCAGATACTTTTACTTTGGAATACAAGCACTAAATATTGTTCCGTGGAGAGAGAAACAAATCAACAGATTCTAGAGTTATGAAGAAATTATATTGAAATACTTGGAATAGATTGAAGTAGAATTCCTTCCAGCATTAACTTAAAAACTTGCTACTTTTTTGTCATTATAAGATATCCTAAAACTCACAGCTGTAATTTCAGCTTTCCTGGCTAACATTGCAGTTGATCAAAACTGGAAGTTACCTTGTGTAACTGGAAGATTCATCACCTGTAAAATGAGCTCAGATGGGGGGCAGGTCAGTAAGCAGGTTTACGTATTGGCTGGAGGCTGTGGTAAGATGTGGAAAGACTGATGCCAAAAGGATGAGAGCTGAATCAGCAGGGCCATCATCAGTCCTGCACTGCAGATGAACAGTGGGCACAGTGCAGATGGAACAAGCAGAAGCGGTACACTCAGATACAAAATAGTATCTGAGTGTATATATAAGGCCTTTATATACATTACCAGATCATGGAGCTCAGCATCTGGGGAGAAAACATGAAAATGGAAGAGCTTTAATGAGACTGTGATGACCGGTTGTTTACTCAACTGCAGCACAAAACTCATTAGTATCAGCTGACTGCCCCTGTGGTGTGCTTTGAGGGACCTCACCTAATTGCCTGAGTTCCTAGAGATGAAAGATCTCTTCCCTTGAATAAGAAATGACCTAATTAGTGCATTTCTGTGCAGCATTTCTGGTTCTATATCTTTTTCTTATTTTCATACTGTGTTATGTGGTATCCAAAGGCAACAGCATTAAACTCTTTGGACACTTAACATATCGTACTAAACTCTAAAGAAAGGTTTCTCAGAGCTGAACTGCCAAGGGAAATTTTAATGAGTTAAGGTACAGATTTCATATTCTGCTTTGCTGCAAAGGTGATCAGGAAGCTGCAAATGAAATAGATTTATTACATAACATTTCTTTGAAAACATTTGGACTAATAGACAATTCAAGGAGAATCCCACAAAGAATGTGAGAGAACCAATGAGCTAGATAAAGACAGATCTCCCAGTTTCTTTGACTTCTACACAATGGAAAAGTAGAAGAATTTATTAACCTGTTACTCAAGAAAGTCAGTAGATGCCCTCGACAAGACTGTCCATGTTGAAACTGAGTTGTGAGTTCAGCAGAGATTCCTCAGGTTCAAAATGTTGTGCATGCTAAAAAGAGTTAAAGAGAAAATGTTCTTCAGGTGAAGGCATTTGTCTGGCAGGAGATATGTGCTTTTTATTTACACACATGTGAGCATACATGAATGTACATCAAGCTATTTGGTAAGCTTGCTTTCTATGTCTCATCTCAACTACTCCAGGAATGTTTTATATTCCTAGCTATGCTTGGAAATCATCTGGTTGGTCTTAACTTCAGCTTCTTCATAGATAAAAGTGGAAAGTAATACTTCCTTGACTTGCTTGCAACTTAGTAGTTTCTAAAACATTATAAGTTCCAGGGTGGTAAAATGCATGGGAATGCAGAAGCTGGTCATTACTTTCATTTCCTGCGCTGCAACTTTTTGCCCAGAGAGGTATCTACCACAGGTATTTGTTTGATAAGCTTGTTTGAAGTGGTATTCCAAAAGTCTTTCAGTTTTTGAGAGGCTGTTTGTGTGTGCTCTGGAGCATGCCAGAACATATCTCAGAAGCAAAATGCATTTTCCAGGTCATTTCAGATCACAGAGCATCCACACAACACAGAGCTACAGTACCCATACTACCTCTACATTACCAGGCTTAGAGAAGCATTTCATTACCTAACAGCAGGGAGGACATAATGAATCCTGTCTAGTCTGTATGGAAAAACAGACTTGGGACTGGCCAGTGAGATGCAATGAATAAAACATAAGATTGGATGCAGCTGGATCCTCATTCCAGCACCTGTGCAGTTTTCCCAGCAGTGTGGTAATAGCTCTGTAGCTAAGAAGCAGAGTATCTCCAGGACTTCAAGCTGCCTGATGACCTTTTGTTTGTTTTCCCAAGGGCTCTGTTCATCCTTGAGTAGTGTCTTCCACAAAGCCAGCTCCTCACTCCCCTCCTGTATATATCTGGATCAGACTATCTGTCCTTTCCTCCAGTCTCCTCAGTCCTCCATTCAGATTCAACCTGCCAAACCTAGTTCTTTCTGGATTTGCCATAGGCGGATCTTTGCCAATCAGGCCATCATTAACAGACCTCCATTCATCTACAAGAGTAGAAGTTTCTATGTCCTGATTGAACACCGGCCTTTACATACCTTTAGAAACCTTATTTTTCCTCTGATTTAGATGTGTAAGAGATGGCTTACATTTGTGAATGTGACTGATTCTGTTACAGATAAGTAGTCGTCTTCAAAAGAGAACATAAAGAGAAGCAGTGAAGGTCTGGTCAGATGAGGCATGACTGGAAGAAAAATATGAAGAGTTTTCAGGTACAGCTAGACATACTCCATTTTGGAAGCAGTAACTCTGAGAACTCACCAAGGTGTCCAACCCTATCCCACTTGTCACGTGAATCAGCTCTGAGTTGTGAGAATAGTGAACAAATGTGCAAAAGTGCCATAGATGTAAAATTGCCCAGAGTAAAATTACTCAGACTGGAAAACCTCAGAGAATAGATGAGATTCTCATGCTTAACATAGTAACAGAACATAAGCCATGTTCAGACAGCAGAGAGTCATGCCATCTTAGAAATTAGTATGGAAAAATGGGACAAGTTTGATTTACCTACTGTTTCTATATTAGTCCCAAGCAATTGCTTCCTTGGTATACACATAAATCTGTAAAGATAGGAGCTGATATCTGAACCTTGGCATTGCATGTGCTTCTTTCCTTTGGCTGAATAACAGTGACTTGATTTCACATCTTCATGAGAAGCAGAACGATTAAGATGGGTAGAGAAAAAAAGGAGGCTACTGCATCATTTGTGGTATCTTTGGCCAGTCATACTGCACAGTTATATCCCTCCATCTAACATTTAAAATATATGGGTTACATAACAAAGCTGACAAATAGTTTACCATTATTTCTTTGTTAAAAAGGTATTTGTAAAAAATTACTTTGCAGCATGGTTTCTGAATCACTGGAAAAAATCATAAAATCTTCAGGTCTCTGCAATCAGAATTACCCATTTAACAAGTATTCTTCAGCTTCTTACATAGGAAAGACTTTGATCCAAATGGATTTTTCACAGAGTATTCTCAATGCATAAAGCTGTGCCAGAATGAATGATGACAGAAGAAGTTCTGAATGCATAGTGAATTTCTCACAGTGTGTGCTGGTAGTTGGTAACTCACGTGGGACTGTGAGAAGCAACTGGAAAGCCTGGCTGAATGATGAGAATTGGAGAACGAGCTGATGTTTGGTCACAGTGGCATTTATTGCAGCAAACTACATCTTAAAAATTTCTGGTTATCTTTGAAATGGCTGTGGACTAGTCAGCCTGTAAAACTGTCAGTTTGACTAAGGTATGGGCACTGAAGTCATGCTTGTTTTCAGTGATGTGAGAAAAATAGAAGACAGTCATCAAAAGTGTCTTCAAAACGAAATGAGCTGGCTATCGTGTTGAAAATGGATGTTTTGTTTCTTTGAATTCTGGCCCAAGAAATAAGCTTTCACACTGACTTCAGCTTTGAAGACACAGGTGATTTGTGGCTGTCAGGGTTACCCTAATTACTTGGCTTGTCCGTGTGTTTCAGTGAATAGACTTCCAGTTCACAGGGATTGAAAACTGTGTCTTTGAACATTTACAATAAAACTGGGACAATGAAAAAGAAAGCACAACTTATCAGAGCAGAAATTGCTGCACACTGCCCACCTCAGAATTTTTCTACACTGAAAATTAATTGAAAATGTATTCCAACTGCACTGATGACATTAGAGAACAATTACCTAAATTCAGCTAGGAAGTCAAATTAATTTGGTTTTGACTGTATGACTAATGGGATTTTGATTTTGTACTGTTTAGAATAGATATCATCAAAGATGATTCTCCGAGAAAGGAAGAAATGACTGAATAAGGATGTGACAGTATGCTCATACTTCATCTCAGGAATGTCCCTTGAGTCTTCTGGATAAGAGAAAGCAAAAAGAAAGCTGCTGATATTAGATTCCTATCATCTCAATGTCTTACATATATCACTTGATTTATTCTTTTTTCTTTCTCATACACCACTTGGAGGAGTACCTAAGATCACAGAAGACTTTAAATTAGTGTCATCAGCTTTCTTTTTCGCTGTGAAGCCTACCATCCTGACTGCTTGCCTAAGAAGGAAGGAATCTTACTCTAATTTTTAAGACATTTGAACTCCTGCCTCTTGTTTTTCAGGAATATGTGAAAATATACCAGGATGTCAGCACTCATGTAGCAAAAAGAAGAATCAGCCTAAGGAAATACAAATGCAATCTGTAATCTAATGGTGAAAGCACTTCTGTCCCTTTAGAACAATTCTTAGTCTTAAACTAGATGCTCTTTAGCTCTGACTGATGGCTCAGTGGACCACAGATCTACCTTACATTTATTCCATAACTTAAACTCATTCAAAAATGTAAGGTTTATTTTTTATGGAACTGTTATTATTATGATGGAACCCTTATTATTCTGATTGAGCCTCTCCAAATTTGAAATACATGGATTTGATGGGTAAACTATTTGATGGATGAGGAACTGGTTGTGAGATCCAAGGTCAAATTGTGCCTGACAAACTTAGTGTCCTTTTATGATAAATTTACAGCATCAGTGGATAAATTAATAGCAACTGACATCACCTACCGGGACTTGTGCAAAATGTTTGACATTGTCCCACATCATATCCTAGTTGCCAAGTTGGAGAAAAATGAATTTGATGGATGGACCACTCACTGGATAAGGAACTGGCTAGATGGTTGCACTCAGAGAATTGTGGTCAAATACTCAGAGTTCAAGTGGAGACCATTGATGAGTGGTGTTTCTCAGGGATTGGTCCTGATACCGTTGCTATTTAATATTTCTATAGGCAACATGGACAGTAGGATTCAGTGCACCCTCAGCAGTTTTGCAGATGATGCTAAGCTGAGTGGTGAAGTTGACATACTAGAGGGAAGGAATGCCTTCCAGAGGGTTTTGGACAGGCTTGGTGGGCCCATGTCAACCTCCTGAAGTTCAACAAGGTTCAGTGCAAGTCCTGCACGTCCTGGGTGGAGAATGGTTTGAGAGCAGCCTTGAGAAGAAGGATTTGGAGGTGACAATTGATGAACTCAACATGATCCAACTGTGTGTGCTTGCAGCCTAGAAAGCCAAATATATCCTGGGTTTCATCAAGAGAAGTGTGACTAGCAGGTCAAGAGAGGGAATTCTGCCCCTCTACTCTGCTTTCGTAAGATCCCACCTGGAGTACTGCATCCAGTTCAGGGTCCCCCAACACAAGAAGGACATTGAGCTGTTGGAATGGGTCCAGAGGAGAGCCATGAAGATCACCGGAGGGCTGGAACACCTTCCCTATAAGGACAGGCGGAGAGTGTAGGGGTTCTTCAGCCTGGAGAAGGAAAGGCTCCAGTGGGACCTTATAGCTGCCTTCCAGTACCTGTAAGATCCTACAGGAAAGTTGGAGAGGGATGATCCTTTTTAGAAGGATGTAGTGACAGGCTGAGGGGAAATTACTTTAAACTGGAAGAGGGTAGATTTAGACTAGATATTAGGAAGACATTATTTACTGTGAAGGTGTTGAGACACTGGAACAGGTTGCCAAGCAAGGCTGTGGGTGCCCCTTCCCTGGAGGCATTGAAGGCCAGGCTAGATAGGGCTTTGAGCAACCTGGTCTAGTGGGAGGTGTCCCTTCCTAGATGATTTTAAGTGTCCCTTCCAACCCAAACTTTTCTATGATTTTATGATTCTATGATTTCATGATTCTATGATTCTATGATTGCATTCAGAAATTGCTGGTCGATGGCTCAATATCTAGATGGAGATTGGTGACAGGTGATGTCCCTCAGAGGTCTGTACTGGGGATGCTGCTGTTTAATACCTTCATCAGTGACACTGACAGTTGGATTGAGTGTGACTTCAGCAAGTGCATGAATGACACCAACCTTTGTGCTGCAGTTGACACACCCAAGGGAGAGGACAACATTCAGAGAGACCCAGTCAGGCTCCAGAAATGGGCCCAGGTGAACCTCCTGAGATTCAAGAAGCCCAAGTGCAAGGTCTTGCATCTGGGTCATGACAACACCCACTATCAATACAAGCTGGGGGATAAAAGGATAGAGTACAGCCCTGCCAAAAAGAGCCTGGGGGTACTAGTGAATGGAAAGGAGGACATGAACCAGCAAGGTGCTCTCACAGAAAGCCAACTGCATCCTGGGCTGCATCACTACTGTCTGCCTACTGTTTAGCTTAAGCATTCTCAGTGTTCTGAGAACGAAGACAAAATAAATAAAAGCATGAAAAGACTTTTTTGTTATGACTTAATGGAAAACAGAGCAAGGTTGGAGTAATTGTATGAATGGCTCCAGCATTAACAGACCATGAGCTCAGGGGTGGCTGAACTGATTTCTTAATGTGAAGATTCCATCAACTTTATGCCTAAATGTATATCCAATGGACTTTTGGGATATATATCAAAAAATAGTATTTCTTTTCCATCAACCGTAAGCAGCGTGAATCTCTGAATTCCCGTATTTGAGTGAATGACATCACATTTCAGTTTGGACCCAATTATAAGCTTCAAAGACCCTTCAAAGACCCTGAAATCTGTGTTAAGACAAAATTCCCATTTGAAGTCAATTTCTATAGGGACTTGGAGGATATTTATATTCCAAAAAACACACTTAAATTATAAAAGGAGTGGCCTATTTTATGCTTGAACACAGCTCATTAGAGAAATCTTAATGAATATTTTTCAATCATCTAATGGAGAAAATCAAAGCACACAGGGTATCTGCTAAGATTTGTATGCATTGCTAGATACTCTAGTGGACATGTGCACTGCAAATTGTGTGCCATTAATAGTTTTGTGTTCATTCATCGGTATATGATTTAATAATAATTTCAGTAGTACATTTCTGTAGTATGCATACTAAGAAAAAAATGCATGAGAGTAGACAGGATCTCTGCTGCTCTCAAACATCTCTGAGACAATTACATAATTAATGGTTGCACGATTTTTATGTATACTGATGAATTTTCAATATGAAAACTCCCTAAGTAATATTGTTTATTTCTTTGATTTATTGAGTTTCATTATGTGAAGTGCTACACAGTCTGACTTCTCTCCCTCTGCCACCCTGAAATTTATATTTTATTCTTCATCACAACTCCAGCTTCAACTTAGAAGGATGGAGGGTGATAACAGTCTGATGATCAATTTGGAGGGAGCTGAGATCTAAAGGTTTGAATATTCTCAAGACATGGCAAACATAGAACATTTATGGATGAGTGCCTGAGTAAGGGGATGTTTTATACAGGGCAGCCTCAGGCATCTCCAGTGATAAAAGAATGCATTTTTATGACTACTGCACTGAGATGCACTCATTGTGGAGAGGACCCTGAAGGACAATTATGTGAGATAAGACTTAGACAAAACATTACGAAATCAGATAAAAGAAAAACCAAATCCACTTTTTAAAGTACTTTGAGATTCAGATTATTCAGTTTTAGGGTCAACAACATGAACCCCAACTTTCAGAAGAAGTTGAAAATCTAGAAGCCTCAAGTTCAATGCTCAGTGATCTTGTTTAGAGATCTAGAAATTGAGACAAAAACTCTACAGAACTTAGGGACACGTTCATGTTTAGTAAGTGGCATGTCCTTAGAGACAGCAGAGTATAAGACCTCATTCTTTGTACTGACCATGACTGTAGATAAAGCAATGTTTCATGAAGAAATGGCAAGAAAGCAAAAATGCATATCAGTGCATGTACATACACACAGTGACTCATTACTGCTTATTAGGTTTTCTCCTTAGCTCCCAAAGCAGTAGTGTTTCTGTGGATTTAGTAAGGATAAATACAGTCTTCTGCAGGAAATGAGAGCTAGATAACTGTTGAACAATTTATTCTATGCAAGAGATGTAAGCAAGATCTAAGCAAGAGATGTAGCTGTAAGTGCATGACTAGAAGTATATAACAAAAACATATCCTCTCATGTGTTCTGTTGCTACAGGAAAGAAAGAGGCTGTTACCCATGCAGCAGGTACACAGCAGTTAAAACACCAGAAGCAGATGATACCTTCCTTGGCGATTTCAAACTGTTTAACCAGCGGCTTCTTTATTAACATTTCTCTTGTGCCACAGGAGAGGGGGAGTCATGCATGATGCTGAAGGCTTGTTAGACAACAGAGCAGAAGAGGCTGCTTTAGGCACATGCTAGCAGCTGTACTTTCCTGTTGTTTGACTGGGAATGGAAACTGTGTCAGCAAGGATGAGAGGGGTGTGGGCGAACCATGTTTCCTAATCTTTACTATTCTCCATGTCCTATCAGAATAACAATAGGAAAGGCAGTGATATTAAAAATGCAGAAGAAGACTATCTCTCCTCTTTCCATAAACTCATTACTAAAAATCTATTAAAAATATTATAGCTTGCTACACTCCAGGGAAAAATTATATTCACAAAATTATTTTGTCTTCTTTTCTGTTGTTTGCCTCTCTAGCAAACAAACCCCGGTCCCTCTCTGAAGGACCAACAGCAGAGAAGATGTAGTTGGAGCACAGCGGAGAAGTAGTAGCAGTGCCCCATCCAATGGCAGACCTCTCTTCCTCACTTACTCCTTGAAAGATCTGAATTACTACATTACTTTACTCAAAGCTTTCTACCTACATTCAAGTTTGTTTTGAAAGCTCAGGAGACCCCTAGCTGTGTGTGCATATCCTTTTTCTCCTCTTTCATTAGCTAATATCACTTCTAAGAGCCACAAGTTCTCCCAGTCTTGTCTTCTCACTTTCTAATGGCCACCTACATGCATAACCTCTTTCCCTCCTTAGGACATAGTTTTCTAAATTCCTAGTAGGAGTAACCTGTTGCATGAACTATGCTGACTACACAGTTCTTAATCACAAAATGATATCTAAACTACTTTGAGTTGGTTACACTGTCTGCTTACTCAGTACACCCAGTGTCTGAGCTAGCAAATTTAGGACCTGTCTGGGGTGCTTCTTAACTCAGGTACTGAGGTTGTAAGGGCAGGGAGATCACAAAGGATAAATCTGCATCAGGCAGAGTAACATCATGTAGCTTAACCAAAACAGCTGCAAGTGAACTGGCTCAAATACTGCAAGGTTATATCCATGTCAGAATGATGCATCATCCAATCTTGCCCCAGAGGAAAGCTATTAATTTATGCTTCTGGAAGCCAGACTAATATCTCTGCAAGACAGTGCACTGTGCTACCTAAACATATTCATTTGATCAGCTGAAGAGTGGGGTTCTCTGCATAGCACTGCATAAATTGTAGAGGTATATAGAGTGATTTGAGAGCCAGTTCTGGGAAACCTAAGTTTTCCCGTCCAGAAGGTGAGATGCTGGGGCCAGGTGGCCCCTACTGCAGAAATAGGATATCTGGAAAAAGAATTGGCCCTGGAGTGGCACCTACATGGCAATTGCTTTACCCACCTTTATCTTTCCCTCAGCAACAGATCCATCAGCAGCAATTTCAGACTGCCCTACACACTGAAGTCAAAATCTTGTTCATTCTGCAAACCTCCCAATGTGGTGCTCCAGACAACTGTCCACTGCTTCAGGGTGGATCTACTCCTTTCTCAAAGGTCTGTTTCATCCTCTAAGATGGTCACTGACCCAACGGAGAGAGAAAATCAGGCTTAAAATGACAAATGTGAATATTTTATGTTCTCAAAAAAGGCAGCAGCTGGCATGATCCCACTGCAGAAGAGGATGCATTTCTCCTCTGCTTTAGGATCTGGACAGTTTTAAATAGCATGACGTAAGCCATAGATTGTAGGCTCTGTGGGGAAGTGACTATTTCTGGCTTTTCATATTTTGTACAGTGTCAAGAATACCAAAGGCTTCTGTAAATAAAAATGATAAACAGCAGTCTCCCAGAGTTCAACTGTGTCTGACATATTATGCACTTTAATGTGATTTGACATGATAATTTGTTGTGAGTGGTCTTATTTTCTTGCAGAATGAAACACATCTTACTATAAAATGGAACATAATATATGTCTAACGCTACTTCCACTCTGCCTGCAAGAAGCAAATTGAATTTTCCATTAAAAATCGTCTTGAAGGGAACCACTGAGATGCACACAATTTAAAATAACCATGAGGTTGTGTTCATTTTGTTTCTTCACCTCGTGCTATTTGCTAATCTCGTTTCTTGTGGCACATCTGAAAAGCAGGTTGTATGTTGCAAGGACAGATATTTTGCATCCTTCTGCACAGCTGGCAATATTTCCATCTCACAGAACTAAAAGCACAGCTTCCAGCTTGGCAGGCTCTCAACACTTCTGCTTTACAGAGCAACAAAAGAGAACTGAAAAGAGTCTTCCACTTGGGAACTCACAGGCAGACTTAGTGGGAAGCAGGAAAGGCTTAGTGCCCTCCTTACCTCTCTCCCTTGTCTCTCTGTTTCTTCTGTTGTCAGCCAAGTTGTGGGTACAACAGTGACTCTGAATGCCCTGCCTTCAAAACTGAGCCAGCAGCATGTCTTACTTTGGTGAGGGAAAGAAGAGAAAACCAGTTTTCCAGGCCTATTAGTGTGCTTCTTACTGGAAGTCATGGAAATGTGGGAGAGGGAGGCTGGCATTCTCTTGCATGGATTTTTAAAAGTATTTTTATATTTTTTAATCTCTGTTCAGATCAATATTGGACTGAAGTTTTCTTGTTAAATCTAGCAGGCTGTGCTCTGCAGAAGGCAGATTTTATCTTGTGCTGTCATTCTTGCAAGCCCTATGTAAAAATGTGCATTTAAGAATTAATGATTCTTTTCTTTATTATATTTCTGTTCTCATTCATCTAAACAGATATGCCTATGCATATACATATATAAATGACACGTATAAATCACAAATATACATATAGACCTATAGACACATTCATATGCATGTAGAGTTGCTTGAGAGTGTCTGAATTCAACACAATTTGCACACATTGCTAGAGATACCCAAGACTATACAGATTACATGGTCTAAGATCAGGTAACCTAAAAATAATTTACTCTTTCCTTGTAAAGGAATTTTATATTTTTATTGTATTATTTTACTACTTTTCTTCCATGGATTCAAGCACGTGACAAAAGACCAAAATTTTGTTTTATGATCAACACTGAAATTTGACTTCATTTGAGTTTGGAGTCAAAACAAAGCAATCCATTTTTTTGTTCAGCTTAACAGGTGGCCTTTCCTTCACACACCTACATTCTCAGAAGGTTTTCTTTTCTGAAAAAAAAAAACCAAGCAGAAACCAAAAATAGAAGCACCTCCTTCTATTCCGGAAGCTAAATTTTAAACCATATAGTTTGTGTTTGTGTTATTCCTGCATTAATTCACAGCACAGGCAGGTGTGCAAAACAGAGTGTGCACAGGTTTCAGGACTGATTCATGTCAATAGCGATAACATTTCAATATTCTGTATTTTGAAAGACATTAGCAGTAGTGCCTAATTACGGCAGATTAATGACAAAACCTTGCAATGTCTCCTGTTATTAAAGAGTTTAATGCTTTCAGCATTTCATTTTGTTTTCTGTTGAATGCATCATTTCATCAGTGCATAAATGAGGAACGCTCATGCGGAAAATAATAAGGGCTCTGATTCACATTCTCTGATGAATCTAACTGCAGTGACAGAGAGGTTACTGCCTCCAGCTGTCGGTCCTTTTCCTATGGGGAAAGATACAGAGCCTGTGCAGAGCCCATCCAGTATGCCATGTGCAGACTCCTCATGCTCCCAGCTCACACTGAGTGCACTACTGTAAGCTGCCATCAGCTGGGTGAACTCCAGTGTACTAATAAGGGCTAAATTGAGGGGAGGCTGTGGCCCAAAGCTCTCAGGTAGGATTTTCACACAGTACCACCTGACAACTGGCTGCACTTAATACTTATTAATGTATTCTGGGCATCTGTACCAAGCACTTAGAGCTGCTGCTGCTATATCAGCCTCTTGATTGACCTGAGATCACGACATTGTTCAGAGTGCTTTACCAAAGAGATACAGAAATGTTAAATGACATAACTAACTAATGCTGTATGCTAGGCATTGACTGCACTGGAGAGATTTTTCCAAAGTGCTGAATCCAGAGGATGTTGTCTCCAAGACAAGGTGGTTCTCCATTGTCAGCATGGGACAGTAGAGACCTTAGGAAGATGAGATGTAGAGAAGCATGTTTCTATGTCACAGACCCAACAAAATCATTAGAGGTTTGCTTTTTCTCTTGAGAAAGAACTAAGCTTTGGAGAAATAGTAGCCCAAGCTCTGGAAAGGGCAAGCTGTGTGCCCAAACATTTCACATCCAAGGCCACATGGGGCCTAATGTAGTTTCTTTTATAGCTTGGTAAAAGGTCAAGAAGAGTACATGCTTATTATGTAAAATGAGCTGTTGACAAAGACTGTTCTTTCTGTTAAATCCAAATGTCCCTACTAACCATCCTCATCTGAAGAACAGCTAAATCTGTTAGACAGGACTCTGTAACATTTGCATGCGTTCCATAATAGCAAATTCTTTTCCCCCTTCAGAACAGATAAAATAAGTCTTCTTCTATCTGCCAAAATAAAGCTGTTGGGCTGTTTTCAGAAGACATAAATGTTAACTTTTGCCTCGCATCTCCGCCAGCACTATTACAAACCATTTTGGTTGCAAGATTTCTTTGGTGTTTAGCGTTGTGTGGCAGAACTTCCCAAGGCATTGGCATGTAGGGAAACCAAAAACGACCACTTGTCCAGTCCATTACAGTTTCAGAAGTATTTGCTAGGGCATTTTGGGTATGTGGAAAACACATCAAAAGGAAAGTGGCTGTGTGCAGTGAAACATCTCTTAAACCACCTGCCAGTTTGCACCATCCAAAGCCAGCCTGTGAGTACATAAAGCTGAAATCCTGTGACTTGCTTTGACTGTTACTAAGCCAAGCAAATAGATTGTCCCCCTTCCTTTTCACTCAGCTGGTATAACCATGCATATAATCACTCCCTGACCCAGTTCAGTCAAAAAGATCCAGGTTAGCTTACGCACTTTAAATAGTAGGGTTGTTTTTTCTTTTTTTCTTCCTTAACCTGTTTCATTTTGATTGAACTGGGTTAGGGAACAATTATGAGCACGTATCGGAGGAGGAGCATGGAGAACAAGGGGGATAACCTTCAGAAAAGAAAGGGAGAAGCAACTGGGACTAGGAACCTTTTTGATCCAGATGAGCTGAAACCAGACATGCAACAACAACTGAATACTGGCACAGAGGGGAATTCCTATGGGACTGGGTCTTCAGCTGGTGTGAAACATTCCAATTCCTTTGAAGTTGAGAGTGATATGTTCATTTACAGAAGTAGAGATAGAGTCTCCTGTGTATTTCTGCAGGGCTGCAAAGTGTTTTACAACCATTCAGAAAGGCTCTCAGTAGTGAATTGCTTCAGCTGTTGGAAATATCTGCAAACAGAAAAGATTCATCGCAGAAAGGGATCCCACTGGTGGCTCCCCATAGGCTCACATTTTTCACTCATCGACAAATTCTACTGACAGGGTTTCTTCATTGAAAGCAGATAAGCTCAGCTTTCCAGGTTGCACTATTCTTCATTAACTAAGGAAGACAAAAAAAAGAAATACAATAAAAGAAGACCAAACAAAACCCAGGAATGCTTTTGAATGCCGAGGAATTCAATCCACCGTCTTTGCTTCTTTCTTATCTCTTTTTCCACAAAGACCACAGTATAAGTCAGTTAAATCCATATGTTAATGGCTACAGATATTGACTGCATATCTGTCCACTGTTTATCGTGTGCTGGCCAAAAAAAAAACAACACCAGAAAAATGAAAGAAATAGCACATGACAGCTTATATTTATACATGAATGATTTTGCTAGCACAGATGGGCAATTCTTGCCTTTCTCAAAAATGAAAAAAGATATCTAGGCTCCATCATATAGAATCTCACTTTGCTGAATGCTCTAGACCAGGCATGTCCCAACACTGGCCCACAGACTGCACACAGCCTGGCCCAGCTTGTACTGCTGCTGCCCCTGCCCCACATCATCATGGTGGCTCAGTCCCACCAAGTGGCCTGGAACTGCTCCAGGTGCAGAATCATCACTCAGCACTAACTGAACATCAGTGCACTATTAACCCTATGTGGGCTGAAACCAGGACATGGAGAGGGCACAGTGCAGTACCAATTCAAGTTAAAGCAAATTAGTTCACGGATTTTGATACGATACACTGGATAAAAACAGTCGTGTTAAAAATAGTGAAAAATATGCAGACATGCTTTGATAAAGGAGTTTGCAAATAGATTTCAAGATTGCTGAAAAAAAACTGTCTTTTTTAATGTAATTTGTGCATACATGACTCTATATTCAGTCAACATAAATGCATTTTGAGGTGGAATTTGACCGAAAATTTGATCATGTCTCTTAACCAGACTTTATGAACTCTCTCTTAACAGAGAGAAATACTCCTCACTTTGCAGTCACGCCTTACTCATGTCACTGCTTTTTGGCAGTGTGTACATTTGCAAACAGCTGTTTTCAAGGACGAAGTACAGGAAGAGTAAAATTTCATCAGAAATCTCTGATGAACAGTTTGAGACCTCATTGAGAACAGCAATCATTGCCATCAAACCAGCCCAGTGAGGTAGTTTCACAAAAGCAGGGTCACATAACTCACTAATTTTGTGGTTATGTTGGTCTCTTTTGTATATGTTTTAATTAAAAAGCATTAAAAGTTAAACTGTTTTGTTACTCTTATAAATTAACTATATTATATATTTCATGATGGCTGCTCTGAAAGTAATGCCTCCTGTTTTATCATGTTGGCTCACAGTGTCAGAGGCAGATGTTGGTGGTATTGCAGAAAGGGTTGAACCTTCTGTCAATATTCCATTGCATTTTGTTGTATTGCGACAGATGGCAACAGAGGAGCAGGCTGACAAATGGCATCTGACATGGAAATGTGTATGGAGCAAAGGTGTGGAACTGCACTCTTCCAAGCAGAAAAAATGGCACCCACTGATATTCACTGATTCTTGCTGAACACTGATGGAGACCAAACAGTGGATGTGAGCACAGTGAGGCAGTGGGTGGCACATTTCAGCAGTGGTGACAGCAATAGAGGGTTACTTCTGCTGGTGCAGATTTTTATGAGTACAGAACACAGGCTCTTTTACATTGCTGGTGAAAACGCGCAGCTAATTGTGTGACTGTGTTAAAAAAAGAATGTTTTGTATCTGATAATTTGCTTCATTAAATATTTGTATTTATTTTCCATCGAAATGATTGGAAGCATTACTGTTGGGGCAATCTTCATAGGTGTGGCCTTAGACAATTCCCCTTCTATCAGTGTGGCCCAGGCAAGCCAAAAGTTTTGACATTTATGCTCTAGGTTTTGCCACCTTTGAGTGGTAAATTCTAAGGAACAGAGATAAGGATCGCATAAACCTTATTTCTGTATTCATTCCCTTTACAAGAAAAAATAATAGAAGTAAGGCAAGTGCTCTGCTCCACAGCATTTACTGTCGAATTTATGTTGTTTGATAGATGTAACAATCAAGGATATAAATAATCAAGGAATTGATCATGGTGGAGAAGGATAGGCTAAAAGTTAACAAAATAAAAGAACAGAGTAAAGCTTTTTAAAATTCCCAATGTTTCATATGGCTGAAGCCATCTGAGTTGCTCACTTATGCTAATAACCTTGCTGTAATTAGCTTTTGGTGAGCATGGAAGGTCTGCTGAGCTGGGAGCTCTGCTGGAGCATGAAAAGTCTGAATGAAAGGAGTGAGAGACAAAAAGAAGAGAACAAGAAGTTTTCAGCTCTCCTGTAGAAGAGCAGGTGTAGAGGGAGAGAGTGCAACATGAACTGCACTAATGTACTTGAAGATAGAAAGCACTGACAAGGTTAGAAAAAAATGGTGATTAGTTTGTGAGAGCGCTGTGAGAGATGCTGCTGTACAGAAATGTTATGGAGAATGCAGGACTCCTAGCAAGAATCTGTACAATGAAGCTAATGGGGACCGGAGATAAGAGACTGATGAATGGTATGTCTCTACTGCAGAAGGCTATCATTTTTCAGCTTCAGGAGAGACATACATGGAGTAAGGGAGGCAGGGAACACACACCTAACCAGTCAGATCAGCTGAATCAACCCTGGTGATCAGCGGAGTGACAGATGTTGCAGATTGGCCTCCACATCCAGGCTGACTGTGTAAAAAGAATAAGAGAACTGTGTTTTGGCCTGAGACTCACTTGGGAAGCAACAGACAAAGCTACATTTCATATAGACGTGAACGGAGATGTTTTTGTTCTGTGGGACACATAGAAAAGAGTAATATTGGACTTTCAAAAGAGATGCCATATGATGGAAGGGACGGGATAAAAGGCGTGTGGCTGGGACAGTGGAGACTTGTCAGAGCTAGAGGCAGTATCCACACCCTCCTTACTTTTTCATGTTAAGAAACTACCAGGTCCAGCCCAGCCTGCTCTCTATCATTAACTGATCTCATTAATACATACTGCTGATGGTATGAGATTTTATTTTGTCAACAAATCCCATACACTCATAGGGCAGAGGTGGTAAGGGATCTCAGAATTACTCAGTGTGCATCCATCATGCTACAAGGAAACACTGTAAGGAGTTACAGAGGCATCTGGATCAGGAATTCTGCACTGAGAGATAGTTTCTTTCCTTGGCTTGCAAAGGTCACCACAGCCTCATGTTTGCAGGGCTGACACAAGAATTTAGACATGCATGGCCTCAGGCTTCTCCTCTAAATGTAGTCTAGGTATAATTAGGTGTGCTCAGCTTATAATTACATCTCTGATACCGACTTTCTTTTATTGATTGCCTCAGTGAGTCACTTAATTTCTCTGTCTCTCTGTCTTTCATGTTTAGAAACAGATATGATAAATATAAGTGGCTGCTCAGAAAACTCTTTGAGGGTGAAAATATTATGTACAGGTTAAATAATAGTTCCCTGGGTGCGATGTAACAGACAAGTTTCACTGCTGACTATTCATATTCTTTTGTACAGCATTGTAATTTAGCTGCTCATGCACTATAGACAATGTTGTATACAAAATGAATGTGGTACTTCTAGTTGTTCATGTAACTGTATACTGCTTAACTGTTTCCTCACTGCAAGATCCTATCTGAACTCCTAAAATCTCTATAAATAAAGCAAAAGGAATGCATCAAACTTTCTAGGGGAAAATATGATAAGAGAAAGCTGAATTTTATAACAACTTATAAATAGATGAGTAGTTAGAGATCATAGACTCGTAAATTATCCCAAGTTGGTAATTACCACAAGGATCATTGAGTCCAACTCCTGGCTCCGCATAGCACTGCCCCAAAATCAGACCTTATGTCTGAGAGCGCTGTCTAGACTTCTGGAACTCTGGCAAACACCACGCCATGACCACTGCCCTGAGCAGCCTGTTCCAGTGCTGACCACCCTCTGGTGCAGGCCCTTTTCCTAACCCCCAGCTGCCCCTCCCCTGGCACAGCTCCATGCCGTTCCCTCGGGCCCTGTTGCTGTCACACAGAGCAGAGCTCAGCGCTGCCCTCCGCTCCCTATGAGGAGCTGCAGCCGCCATCAGGCCTCCTTCAGCTCCTCTGCTCTGCGCTGAGCAAACCCAGGGGCCTCAGACACTCCTTGTACATCTCCTCTAGACACTTCACCATCTTCGTAGCCCTTCTTTGGACACTTTCTAATAGTTTTATGTCCTTTTGTGCAAAAAAATGCAGAATACTCACGTTGTAACTTTGCCACAGTTAAACTGCCATCTTTAAATGAATACTTAAGATGTTTATTACAGCGGCGTAGATTTTCTTTCTTCTCTTCTGTGTAATTATAAGTCAGAAACAATATATTTTTTTTCTTCAAAATCTCAATGCACTCTCACTCAACAGCTTCAGTCATAGAGGCAGCAACTCATGTGCTCTGTTGCCAGAGTAAAAACAAACAAGTATCTTTATAAAGGCCTCCAAACCAGTTCCTATATGCTTTTCTTTCTCTAATTCACTGAGTTATTAATGCAGTACTAATTAAATCTATTAATATCTTGTGTTGTCCAAACACTTGCCTGAGCCTTTCACATGCTATTCTGCTACGTATCTATGAAATTAACTGCATATTAATCAGAGTGATACTCGCCACCTGCACAGCATACAGCAGGGAGCTTCCAGCTTGTAACAAGCCACAGAGCCAAGCCACAACTGTGAGACTTTCACCTCCCCTATCCTATTGGAAATAAAGCTTAGAGAATACTTAAAATGAAAAGGATGCCCAAAAACTATGGATACCTAGAAATTATTCAGTGTATCTTTTTATAAGATATTTCATGTCTTTATAAGCAATGTAAAAAACTCCAGCAGAATATGACTGTATTTTGTCAGGGATAAGTTATCTGTTTTGACTCATTGGAGGCATGGAATGATTTGATTGTGGCTAGTATTGAAAAACATGCATTTCAATTCTTTCTTACCCAATTCTGCTGTTCTGCAGACAGATGGGAATATGCATCACCCAGGTCCTGAATCCACACTCTTACAACAGATGTGTGGAGTCCTTGCTAGTTGAATCTAGTATGCTTAATTTCAGTGATTCCCTCTGCCTCTGTAAGGAATTTGGACAACTTTAAGGAAAGATTCAGGTTGCTGATGCTACCTGTCTAGGTTGCATTCTAATCCTTGTTTTTTTTGAGGGGCAGGTAACATGAATGGCGCTACATGATAGCAATTATACTTATCTTTAACGAAATAGCCTAATGGTTAATAAAACTGCTCGTAAAGCAGAATAGCCTAAGTGATGTGTCTGTGCTCCCCCAGTCAGAGGATGCCTCAGTCTTTCAGAACACATGAACTCAGGGCATTCCGTGGTCTGGAAATTAGGACATCCTCCATCTCTCTGAGAAAGCTGAGTCCCATGCTGCTGGGAGCAAAGCCAAATGAAAGCAGTCAAGCAAAAGGCCGACTCTGACCTTATGTTTAGAACACATGCCTATGAGAGATGACCTCACTCTCAACCTTCAGATCATTCTGTCTAGCAGCAGTCCTCTGTAAACTACAGTCTTGGAAAACCCAGAATCCCAGTGGCAGGAGGCAGCAAACTGTTCTCCCCACCAGGTGAGGAGGTTGATTCATATCACCCACAGCCTCAAGATCCTGGCTGTGTTTCCCAGATGCACAAACAATTTCTCACCACCTACCAGCCAGTCCCCAAGCAGTGGCTGCTCGCCTGGCCAACTCCCCCTTGTTTTTCAAGTTTTTTTTGCATGATATCATATGGTATGGAATAGCCCTTTGGCCAGTTTAGGTCAGCTGTCCTGGTTCTGACCCACCAAGCTCCTTCTGCCCCCTCAGCTCCCTCACTGGCAGAACAGTATGAGAAGCCAAAATATCCCTGGCTCTGTGCAGCTCTGCTCAGCAATGCCTAAAACATCTCTTTAGTCTGTGTGAGTACAGGAGAAAACACATACCAGTTCAGCTCTGATTGTCCTGATGTAGGTTAAAGCCAGGTTTTAGTGTTGGCCAAAGGATCTGTTCACTGATTAGCCTCTCTGCTTCTGAACACAGCTATTATTTAGGTGAGCTTAGCAAACAGATACGCTAAGCTGATTTTAGAGACTATTCTGTGAGCAGATACTTGGCCAACACTAAATGAAACTGAGAAACAATTTATCAACAACTGAAACTAAAACTTCAGCTAAAGAATATCTTGAGCACATTTTTCCATTACCCCTGTATTTTTCATTACCTTTCTTTGTGATATTTTCAATTGCCTTAATAAGTTTGGAGATTTTTATGCATATGATGCTTGAAAGTCAACTGCTGTGAAATCAATAATTCTGTTTATTCGATGAAGCAGGTTCAAATTCTTTGAATTTTCTGGGAAACTCTTTGGCATAGATGTTCAACACAGTATACTTGTTCCTGTAATATAAAAACTCTTCTGTTAGACAATGCAATTGTAGTTTTGTCTTAATAGGATTGTTTGAAGACAATTCATTGTCTTTCCCTGAAAAGACCATCCCGCTCTGGGTAAAATATTTAACTGTTGTCAAGTTTTCATCTGAAGAGTATCATTCCTATTGGTGTTGAGCCTAAGAACTACAGAGGAAGCTTTGTGTATTTACCCACCTGTTGGCAGTTGAAGGTAATTCTCAGAAAATAGAGCTAATGCAGCTGCAAATGGCCCATCTTTTTGGACAGAAGGAATGATTAATTTCTAGAGAAGATATAATTTCATATTTCATATGGTATAGTATCTGGTTTTCATTTTTGTTATATTTACATTGTATTGAAGATATTTGTTTCAGATATGCTTCTTGAATGATTACGGTCATTAGAGGTGAAATATCTAAATAAAAGTTATCCACAAGTTTTAGAAAGAAACGAGGAACTGAGATAAAATCAGAAGAAAAATGAATTGAGGTGAAACTCATGATTTTCCAGGGATTTAGACTCTTCATCCAAGCTCAGTTTAGGTTATCCATTTATATACTTGTGGAGTCTCACAGTCAGCTGCAGTTTGTAATCCTGAAATACAGTTTTCTCACTTTCGATCACATTTATTTGAAATTATGTCATTTTAGTGCTTTAGGTGTAGAGGGTACTTCATTCTAATCTATGGGATAAGATGGCAGCAACACTTAAAAGCAAAAGCCTGTAAATAGAAGAGCATTGGGCAGCTCTCTGATTCCTGGGCCCAGAAGAATGAGTGTTAAGGAATACAAAAGCAGCATCAAATAATTTCTTCCATTAGGATAACCGATCTTAATCCCCTTTTGTGGTAACAGCATGGGCAGGAAGCATCAAGTGAAAATAAAGGACAATCAGGAGATTCAGAGAGCTGTCCTAGGAGATTTGCAGTGGCTGAATGCTTCCTTAGTCTGCAATATGGGATCATAACGCATCCAGAACACTCCATAAAGAGAACCAAAAGCTATAGAAGTGATAAACTGAGAATGAACTTCACTCTCGAGAATAGAAGTGCTGTTATGGGGAGGCCCTGGTGGCTAAAGTATTTTTCACATGCATAGGAAAAGAAAGGATGCTTGCTGCAGGAAATACTTTCAACTTGTTTGTGATTAGGATAGAAAGATGAAACCAGATTTCCAATTTTGTAGAAATACAGAGAGAGGGCTGTGAATTAGTGAGGTGTTGTTTTTGCTGTAACAGTGAATTAACATGAAGATAGTACTTAAAAACTGCTTTTAATTCCACCTCCTTCAAAGGCCTAAGCAACACTTGAGACAATTATACCTAGGAGTATGTACTGAAATTTGTCCTGTGTTATTTTCATGTCAGGGAGCTGACGAGGAGTAAAACTTACCAGGTTTCCGCATAGAGCATTTCCTTGGGGAGAGATATATGAAGGGGTTCTTTTCCATCTGATAGTATGGACTGTTTGTTTAAGTTCTGGTTTAGTTGTCATTGCATGAAACTTGACACAAGTCAGTAGTGTGCACTTGCAGCCTCAAAGGCCAGTTGCACCCTGGGCTGCATCAAAAGAGGTCTGGCCAGCATGACAAGGGAAGATTGTTCCCTCCTGCTCTGCCCTTGTGAGGCTCATCTTTCACAACTGAAAGATGTGAAGCTGCTGGAGCAGGTCCAGATGAGACCACAAAGATGATCAGAGGGCTGGAGCACTTCTGTGGAGAAAGGCAGAAGGAGATGGGCTTGTTCAGCCTGCAGAAGAGAAGCTACCAGGGAGACTTCATTGAGGCTTTCCAGGGAGCTTGTTGAGATTATAAACAGGAGGGAGATCAACTTTTTAGACAGGTAGCCAGTGAATAGGGCAAGAGGGAATATTTTTACACTGAAAGAGGGAGATTTAATTTAGATATTATGAGGAGATTTTTTACTCAGAGGGAGGTGAGGCGCTGGCACAGGCTGCCAAGAAAAGCTGTGGATGACCCATCCCTGGAGGCACTCAAGACCAGGCTGGGACCTTGGGAAAACTGAGCTGTGGGTGGAAGCCCTGCCTATGGCACAGGGTTGGGACTAGCTGATCTTTAAGGTCCCTTCTTAACCAACTCATTCTGTGATTCTATGATTATGAATGATTCTATTATGATTATATGGTGAATATAAATTCCCTGATCCTGTGTACTCACTCTAAAACCACACAAGGTGAGGGGTGCTGAAGGCAGTTAATGATGTCTGGTCGCATGGCTGACCTGCTCTGCACTGAAGTGCTCTTGAACCTCCAGTCTAATTGAAAAGTTTCATGTTGCAATTTTGGATCTAAATGCCTTATTTCTGGGAAGGGGATGATTCCTTTTCTGAACTTTGCTGTGTTGGTTGGCATTGGAAAATATTACAAACCTGAAAGTTTATTCATACATGACTATATGATTTAAAAAAAAAGAAAAATAAATAAAAAATCAGTGAAAGGAAGTTATCCACCCTCCCTTCAGTGCTTGCTTGAACTTGATCCCGTATACACAGAGAAACATGAGACTAGATTGAAACAAAATGATAACCTGAAGGTCTACGCTCAGCATTACAGACAAACAGAATGAACAAACATTGCCAGCAGCAAGGATCCAAAACTATATTTTTCAGACTGATTCACTTTTTAATAATGTAGCTTTATATCTAATGTTGTAAATGTTATGCCTAATTTTCCATTGAGCATCCCTTAAACATACTCTTTAAGATTAAGATAAGAAAAAAAACTTCAGGCTTGATGCTTTCTTCTAACACTTCAGTGTTTTTAATAAAATAATTACTGTGATAAGACATTCATATTTGGCATAAAATCAGTTTGAGAAGATCTCCTTCTGTACATTGTCTAATGCACAGTCTAATTATTTCAAATACAAAAGCAGCCCTGACTGAATTTCATACACAATGAATGAAGGAGTTAGCAACTTACAATCCAGATTCATCTGATGCCAAACATGGGGATATCATAGGGAAACCCACAGGACAATTGACGCTTTAAGTTTTACCTCTCTTCAGTATCTGTTAAAGACTGCAGTTGTCATAAGATCTCTGTGTTGTCCCTGTCAGCACATTTAAGTATCTCTTTCATGATGGCTATAATACTTTCATACCTTGCAAATATTCCAGTGGTCACAGAACTCCTGCGAGCATGGGAGGAGACTTGTTTTTCAGGCCTTTCATAGGCTCTTGAAGAGACCCACACATCAAACATCCCAGATAAGTTCCTCAACCACCAAGCTCTGGGCAAGGCTGGTACCTCCCATGCTGAGCTTAGGACATGGCTGAAGGGAGTACAAGTCCTTTAGGTATAGTGGGCATGGCAAGAGTCTGCTTGGGAAAGGGATCTGGAGCCTGAATCACTCTGGTAGCTTATTGGTGGACCTGTACAGAAACAAAATGTCAGGTGAAGACAGGAATATTTGAAGCACTGAACTGTGCTTATAGATTAAATGTGTATGTAAGTTGAGCGGTGTTCGCATGTTAAAATATTTTGTTCTGCTGTTCTTCTTCCCTTACAAATTAAGTGCTGAATAGAAACAGTAAAGGCGCCTCAATTAATTTTTCTGTGTAAACAAGCTATACATGTACCAAGAACAGTCCCTTGACTGATGCAAGCTGACTAACTCCATATGTTCTTATAGCTGTTGTTACTTCTGAGACAGTTGCCTAATGCAAGAAGGGTAATCAAGTCTAAATGCTAAGTACAAATACTATTGAGTTGTTAAGGCAAATATTTTCAGCCACGTATTGTAGCTTTTATTTATCGTGCAAAAGTGTGTTAGGTGTTATACAGATAAAAGATATAGTCACTGCTCGAAGTGCTTTTATGATTTAATTATTCACAATAGATAAGGCAAAATTCAAAAGAATGGGAAGAGCAAAGGAAAGCAAGCCCAAAACTGAATGTGGTACTATGTTAGCTTTACTTATCTTCAGGAGTCTTATTAGTTTAGGCTTTGTGTATATCTATGCTTTTATTTTTTTGAAATAAATACATAAATAATTGAAATTAAGATAGAAGAAAAAGTATGTCAGGGCAAGAGTGCACATGTCTGCACAGGGAAAAGCAGTTGGGAAAGAAGAAAAAGGGATATGCAAAGCAAAATGGGAAGCAAGAAAGAAAGATCAATGAGCAAAACAAGGAAAGATTATGGAACTAATGTCAGGTTGTAAGTCTGACTACAAAATGAGTAGCAGTGAGGGAATGGTAGGAAGAGGTCAGCTACAAGAAAGTCTGTTACGTAAAGTACTCCCAGCATTGGAGCCCAAAGAGACTGCAAGTATTACTCTTGGTGACTAAGCTCAGAACAAACTGTATTCTGGCAATGCAGCTGATAACAGGCGCATGGGAGGTCAACTTAATACCACAGAAATATCATACAACTGAGTCCTGGAAGGGACCAAGTTATGAAATCCTTTCTCCTGCTGAAGACACGTCACTCCAAAATTAGTACATGTAAAAGAAGTTGAGAGTTTGCATTGTGAAGCAGGATGAAAGCCCTAAAATAAGGAGTTTCTTTTCAAGTTCAGCTAGTCAGAGCAGAACAGAACCAGACTGATAGTTCAGAAGTTTATCCTAATACTGTGAAATCCATGAAGAACTGGAGGCAACGGGCACCAGTGTCTGGGCATGGCTTCTCAATAGTAGCAGAGGTCCTGATGGATCTTGCTCCTGGTGTCATTCCCCAGTAATTTATCATCATAATGCATAAGTACCTATATTTTCCAGCAGTTACTTCTAAATTTGCAATGACAGTATTTTTAGCTAAATATTTTCTACTTGACATAATGTTCCTAACAGCTTCCCTTCCTCCTTTCCTGGGCAAACACTGAGCACAATCTAGACCTTAGAAATATGCTCTTATCCTCCCCAAAATATTTACCACAATTCTTTATTAAATATTGAGAGCAGCTGCCATATGCTACTTTTGGTGATGTGCTCCCCACGTGCATGGAAAATGGTCATCTCTTCATTTACTTGCTGCAGTTTTCTTACACAACAAAACTGCTTTTGCAATGGAGTCAGCCAGCTGGCATGAAAATACCTGTCCTGTCAGAACAGTTCAGCACATGAAGTTCAAATAACCAATTAATCACTGCTTCTGCTTGAAACTCCCCTTAGAGGCTTGCATTGTCTGAGCCAATTGCCCTTTAAGTGTTTCTCTTTATCCCGAAGCACTTATGACTTCATTTGATCTGAATCTAATTAGACACAGAAGAATGTGAAAAGCAAGTCATTAAGACAATGGAACACAATTCTCAACACTGAATTTGATAGCAGCACGCACAACCAAATTACTTGAGGAATTTCAAAGGGAATGCAAAACCCCACATGCTGTGCATGGAGGATCATACTTTCAAAGCAAAGCATGCATGCAGGTAAGTGGAACCTACTGATGTCTCACCTATCTGGTTGTAGGAAGATGTTTAACATTCAGGATCTTGGACAAATGAATTTCATACTGAAGCCCGAAATAACAACAGAAGTTATACCACTGTTTGGGGCTGACTGTCCCAGTTCCTTACTGAGATTTTAAGAAAAGAGCTGAGTGTATGAGCAACAATCTGGTGTCTGCTCCAGGCCACCTTTCTAGTTGCAAAGAATTTCCATTTGGGTCAGCACTGAGTCTGCCCCTGAAAACATTATTGACTGCATATTCAGAAGAGAGTATAGTATGTCTGCCTGCAATGGCTGCTGTCAGATTTCTCCTTTATTATCCTTATCTCTTTTATTTTGAAAATAATTATATGAATATCAAAACAGCATGTACACAATTCAAAGTATTCTTATATGAGATCAAAGTAGTACATGCATTTAAACTAGTAGATATCTTGGGTAGACACTCTCCTACCCGTAAGACTCTTCGTACTGATGAGATGCCTACACAGTGAAAAATACTTCTCTGTAAGCACTACTTCACCCATTCATACTGACCATGAAGATTTTAATCCAAGTCAGGTTTTTGAAAAAATATTTTTGAACTTATTTTGTGGCCTTTTAATTCCAATGAATTCCTGCTCTCCTCTGAGCAGGCAGAATTTAAAGTGTCTGATTTTATAGGACTTCTGCAGAGCTCATGCAACCAATGTTCCGTGCAACCTTTAAGAATGCTGGAGATTTGAGAGTGTCTAAGCATCCCAATCTGTAAACCATCAGGCTGACAACCGATGGTTTTATTTTCCAGTTCATTAAATCATGCCTGTCAGCACTGGGCCAAAACACATCTTAAAAGACAGTCAAATCCAGAGTGACACAACACAAAATTCTAAAAAATCAAACATCAAATGTTAACATCTTTATCTAAAGTGATGGTCATTTTTAATAGTTAAGGTAAGCTCTAGTCAAATGCCCCTTCCCAAGACCACCAGGCTTCAATTCGCATGGGGTTCTTCCAAGCCTTTCAAATGAACACAGCGGTTGTGATGGAAATCATACATTTGTGTGTAAGTGTGGGAAAGGGAGAGAGGAAGAAGAGGGAGGCTCGGGACTAGGCTAGTTTAAAGTAAGACTTTTGTATCATTCTTTGGGTTCATATAACACTTCTTCTTTAAGAACTAATGTTCTACCACTACTGCTATAACGAGCTTCATCATTAATTCCTAAGCAAGTAGCAACAAATTCTAAAACAACCAGAAGCAAAAGCACCCATCACTGAAAGGGCTACAGCTGAGCTGGGAGCCATAAGCACTCTGGCAAAACTGATGCATGTAATTCATTGGAAACATGGTGAGGAAACAAAAGGCATCTGCCTTCTGTGTTTTGAAACAGATGAAATTTATGAGCAGTCTTGAAATGCACATCACAGCACAGTGCTGTCATTGTCAGGAGAACACAGACTAGCACAATTGTTTTTGCTCTCTCATGTATACAAAACATAAGAGACATTCAGTGGGTACATTCGTACTTTCCCTGTGTGATGGAAAGAGTTTGATCTGGATATACCCATCCTGACCAGAAAGACAAAACTAACGCGTGAATCAGATCTATCCTGAACATGAGTTTTCTTGCCTGGAAAGCTAGTTGTCTCATTCCAGGTGTGAGTCAGAACATGAACTGGTGTGTGGGCTGTATGTTGGGAAACCTGCACCTGTGTGAGGGATTGGGCCACGAATTAGGATGACAGTACAGTTAGCTCAGAATTGAGTTTCCTACATTTAATGTTGTTCCTAATCCTTGCAGAAATGCCTTTAGCCCTATTCACAAGATCATTTACATGATTCCTGTAAAACTTAACATCTCTCAGCCATAGAAACAGCTCACGTTACAGCCCGGGGAACAAGGAATCAAGGCAGATATTGCAGACCCCATTAATCCACGATCCAGGAAGGGTAATAAACTCGGGTGATCATAAATCAAATTGTTATGATTAATGTGCCAGTGCTGATGCCTGTAAAATCTGAATAAAACTGGAGGGACCACAAATTCATAAACCATTGTAACATAAGGTAATTTTAGGCTTTTCCCCATTGTTGAAGTTGTTTCTACTACAACTTCTTAAAAACAGTTTGCAGAGTGCAAAAATATTCAACACAGAAATTAAACCAAGAATGCAGGAGATATTCAGCCTTATGTGTGCAAAACCTCTGCAAATCTCAGGGAGTAAAATCTACAGTATTTCACACCTTCCCAGCATATAAAGCCAACTACTTGTTGAAACAATTTCTAGACATGAGAGTAGTCTAGCTCTGTTTTCCTGGTGCTGTGCACACTGGAGTCAACTTTTGTTTCATAAGGCTCACCATGAAGAGCAGGAAGAGTTTATGCTGAGTAGATTGCAGAAAGCCTTGTTCTCAGTTTTCCTTTCACGTAAGCTCAGTTACATAGATTGAACTTGCCCATTTATGATGAAGTATAGGGTCAATTTACAGTGGCAAACATGTGAATTCTTGTTATTTGTACTTATACAAGCCAAATAAATGCTGTATTGTGTGGATTGGGAAAACTTGAACTATTTTTCACCTAGATTTATGCTGCATAATGGTGTTGTAAGGTGTATGAAAAACCAAAGCCCCTGGAATCTGAGGTATGAAGTCATTAATATGTGCATGTAAATTTTACGACATTTTGAGCATGATCATTGTGCTGTGGTGGGTTTCATCTTCTCACAGCAAACTTTGATCCTTACCCTCTAGAAAGGCCTACAATGCATCTCCTTGTTGGGTCAGGACCTTTGTAGCACTCACTGCTGGCTGAAAAAAATATCACACGTTCGATTTTGGTGTGTTTCTACTTTTTTTCCTTCACATTTGATTTTTGTCTATTTGAATGTTTTTAACTGATCTGAAGAATAAAGAGAGATTGCCCCAGAGAACTCGCGCAGTTTGAGGATACTGAAGAATACTGGGGGAACCTGTGGGAGGTGGTTCAGCTCCAGCTCCGGTTGGATTCATGTAGATACACCAGCAGAGCCCTCTTGTGGACAACCAACGTGGAGCAGCAGCAGCAGGAGAGGGGTTGGTTTGTTTTTGGGTTTGTTGGTTTTTTAATCATGTATCTTGCTTTATTTTCCTCAAAGTGCTAAATTAAGTTTAAAAATCCCAGCTCCTCATTTGAAAGGCCTACACGAGATATTTGCTGGTACAATCAAATTGCTTAGAGATAATACTGTTTTAGCACTGCTGGAAAAAGCATGTATACATACAGCTTAGGATACTCAAGCTAATAGAGGATTTAGCTGTATTAAATTTGTTATCAGAGGGAATGTGAAAAAAATATAACCTATGCTTCACATGCTTATATGTGCAAAACCAGTTTTGTAGGTGGAAACTAGATGATGGAGGAGTGCAATGTGAACATCACAAGGAACGATGGTCTGTCTCAACAAGGAAAAATCGCTTTCTACCAGCACTGCCTGTGCTTCCCTCAGGTGGAACAGTCAAACAGTTCTGACATATGTGTACTTGCTCTGCACAGCAGAAAACTAAGGGCCTTAATTGCTTGGGCTATGCCAGTGGAGTCTTAGGGTAAGTCAATGCCATCAGTATTAAGTGGCAAGGGTATGTGCCAGGTTCTCCAGCAGCCTCAGTACTTTGTACATTCTGGATTGGCAGAGCAAAAGTAGCTTTCATAAAGAAACCACTATGTTGGTGGAAAGGCAGCTATGAAAGTAAGCTGATTTTGCATGAGTTTCTGCCACATGGCAGGCAGTTCTGAAGTTTAGATTTTGTCCTTGATGAATCTTTTAGTTTTCTTTTTCATCTTATTTGCTGCCTAAGGAAGAATAACACTAATTAAACTATTGACATTTGCATTTATCACTTTCTGATTACAATTTAATGCCACTTACCTTTTTCTTCTTGGTTTAATTCAGGGAGATACTAAAAAGTCAATAGCTACTTCCATCAGAACAAGCCTAGTCTTTGCTAGCACTACTTTCCTCAGCATTCCTACCAAAACCTAACCTAGTCTCTAACAATACTGTTTTCTACAGGCTCAACTGTATTATAATAAACATTTAATCCTTAAGAGTTTGGAAAACACCAGTGAAGCTCAAGTAAACAACTTGCTAACAGATTTCAGATTAGAAGGGAAGTGAGCTATAGGCCTATTAGTGTTGTACCTTCTGCACCTTCATTAGCTGCCATCTCTCACTAGGACTTAGTTTTAGTGATGAGTGACCCCTCCGCTAACCTATAAATCTGTCTGATCTCTTGAACTTTCGTCTCCTCTTTCTTAACACTGGTTCCTATTAACAAGGATCTCTCCTACAGCTTGTGGAAGGGCAGTCCAACAGCACTTGTAGAAAAGAAGCCTAAAGAGACCATATGGCATCTAAGCCTCCTCAGTCACCAGAAAAAGTGATCTCATTAAAGCTGTACTTGATTGGCACTAGTCCAGCCTTGTGAGCTGTGACAATAATGTTACTGTGGCTGTCAATGCAGAAGAATCAGATGTGAGGTCTATGGGAGGGTGCCTGTAGCATGTATCTCACAGCATGTAAGATTTCAGAGATCAGAAATCCACCAGAGAAAGGAAAAAAAAAAAGGCAGAAACTGACATAGCTGATCTCTTAACTGGATTCTTATGTTCCCTAGAGATGCTGTGATATGAAGGAGGAAGAAAGAAGAAAAAAAGAAGGAAAAAACAACTAAGGAAGTGACAGAAAATGTGAGCAACTTCTTAACAGTTTCATTGATAACTGATGTTTGTTTCCTGATATAGTCTCATACAGGATGCTAAAGATGATCTTTGTACATTACACATTTCACTGACACCTGCCACATAGTTTTCCTGGTTGCTGCTACAATAGAATTTCAGGTAGGATAGAAGATTCTAAGAGGGTCAAAGGTTTAAGGAATCTTAAAAGGGTTAAAGTAAGATTTAAGGCACAAATAGTCATAATTATGTGTGTATCTATTTGTACTGTTCATTTTTCACAGAAGAGTGGTGGCCACAGCCAAACAGCACTTGTTAGAAGCGGAAAACAAATTCAGGTTTAGCTTTATTGGTCCCCAGAGATTCTGCCTCATATCGCACATACTAAGTTTTCTTTGATCATGTTGTTTAGCACTTCTCTAGTATTCCTGATGCTGAAAGCACCTGATGTGAGTGCTGCTGTCTGTCACTTCTTCATTCAGCACAATTCTGTGGATAAGACCAGGATGTCTGCCAAAGTGTTCTTGTCAGTCGTGCTATTCCCAGCTATCAGTTGGTATCAGAAGTTCTCTGAAAACTCAGTGCTTTACTATTTTTCTTGTTACCATAAAGTGTGAAATGCCACAGGGCCAAATACCAGTCAATAAAGGTTGATGCATATAAGAGTTTCCACCAGTAAAATTATAACTGATAGCAAAACGTTCAAATTCTTGACATTTTAGAAAAATGAAGAGCAACTGTCTGTCTTAATAGAGAAAAAGTTACAACTGATGAATTTTTGAGTACAATTTCGTTACAGAATTACAAAAAGATAGAAACACATGAGAAGGTTGTTATCATCCTATACTCTGTTGTTTAGGAATACAGTCCAAGGTACCATCTAGTCCATTAAATTAACTCCATCTAATTCATTTTGCTTCCCAAAAGGCCAATTAACAGTTTAGAGAATAAGGTGTACCTCTTTCCTAGAGCATGGCATTAAGCTCATGTGTAATCATAGATGAATCATTTAATTATCATGGTGACCGCTATAATTTTTATAATGCGCAATGTTTAAAGCTCTAAGAGTGTAAGAACTATAGTTTAATGAATGGCCCAATTTCACTATAAGAAGCACTCCTAACGATGCCTGTAATTCACACTAGGATCTTTGATTCTATGATCCTTTCTTCAGTTGCCAACTCCAAAGTATTTAAGCATGAGTATGTCTGGTCCCAACTTCTACTTAAAATGATTATCTTTAATTTCAGTTTGAAGGATCCAGTCATTTCTAAAAGTGAGTTCAGAAAACAGTGACATGTCATTTTATAGCTATTTGAAATTCTGTTTCCCAAAGCTTTGGGACAAATAATTAAAATTGGAGGCTCAGCCACTGTAGGTAATGTGTCCATGAAGTCCCTGTGAAAATCTGCCTACTGGTCCACAGACTTGAGAACTCATGAGTAGGGTTGAGATTATCAGTCTATATGTAACCAGTATAATTTTTTTATACTAAGTAAAGTTCACAGCCAGGCTTATGCTCTACACAAGGCAGTAACAGTAGAAGTAGGGATGCAGTTAAAGTGTTAACAGAGAAGGATGTTAAGTAATACAGCTTATTTTCTCATCCTTTAAACCTCACAAGTGCTACAGTACTCAGTAGTATAGCATTATTTCTCTGGAATATCCATGGTCAACAGGTCAAGGGAAATGATCCTCCCCTCTACTCTGCCCTGGTGAGGCCGTGTATGGAATACTGTGTCCAGTTCTGGGTTCCTCAGCTCAAGAAAGACAGGGAACTTCAAGAACCAGTTCAGTAGAGGGCTGCAGAGAAGGTGAAGGGCCTGGCACATCTGCCTTATGAGGAAAGGCTGAGAGACCTGGGGCTGTTCAGCCTGTGGAAAACAGACAGGAACTTATCAGTGCTTATAAATATCTGAAGGGAGAGAGTTAAATGGATGTTATCAGTCTTTTTTCAGTGGTGGCCATTGGCAGAACAAGGAGCAGTGGGGACAGATTGGAACACAGGAAGTTCCATGCAAACACAAGGAAAAGCTTCTTGACTTTGAGAATGACAGAGCACTGGAATAGGCTACCCAGAGATGTTGTTGTGTCTTCTTTGGAGATATTAAAAACCCACCTGGACACTTTCCTGTGTAAGCTGCTGTAGGGGACCTGCTTTAGCAAGGAGTTGGACTGGATGATCTCTGGAGGTACCTTCCAACTCCTCTGAGTTTGTGATTTCCTCAGATAAGGATCTCTGCTAGGAAGTTTAGGTAGCACAAAGCAAATGTAATTAATTAAAGGGGCCCTTCAGTAGTGTGATAAATTCTTTCCCCTCCAATCTTATGATTCATGCAACATGATTTACTTCATTCACACTGAACTAATTTGTGATGCTTAGAAGACTCTGGTCCTTAATTAATAAAAATAATAATAATAATAATGTGTACCTCCTGCTGTCCATGAAACATAAACTGCTCTGCACTATTCAGAATATACTAACAAGACAGTTGACTGTCTGATCTCTTGAACTTTCTCCTGTGTGGGTGCACTTCTACTATAAGTTAATGTAGGTGGAAGACAAGGGAAGGCAAAGCTGAACAGTATGTTCAGTACTTCTTTTCCCCTGACCCTTAGAAACCAGAAGCATACTGAAGGAGCAGGACACTCCACAGTCACCACTGAATTTTTCCCTTTTGAACACACACTGGTAATGTACACTTCAAAAACCTTTCTTCCTAAGCCAACCCTCTTCCCTTTTTCAGTGCAGGAAGTAAATACATAGAGATAACTACTTGGAAGATTATCAATGTTAGTAGCATACTATGCAACTTCCTAATTAAAGTTTCATTTCTCCAGTGTTCACTCAGTACTCCATTTAACGTGGATGCTATTAGAAGGCTTTCTTATTTATCCTGCTTTTTCTGTCTCTCAAGCTTTCTAATACTGCCCTCCTCCTACTTTCTGACATTTCAACCCTTTAAACAAGTGGGAATTTATTTCCCTCACAGTGCATGCAGTGTTAGGATGTGGGTTGCTTGAACAAATTCTGATAAAACATTTTAAGGACACTGGGAGAACCTGTAGGTGCAGTAAAAGCAGACTCTTTCATATAAAATAAGTCTGATTCAGCAGTGCAGAGAACATTAAAAAAGCCATTAAACTCTTAATAAATACTGAAATCAGTCTTTATGTTCACACAACTGTACAGCACAATGCTAAATGTTAAAAACTATCCATACATGGGGTTACTTTTTCCTTTGCTAGTCGACCAATAGAGGGTTTGAATCATGAAAGTGAGAGAAAATTCCATGTCCTGTTGAAATGTCTTTAACTCGTCAAAGCTTGAACTGAGCTTGAAGCTCATTTCAATTGCAGATGTCAGTGGTTCTTCTGCACAGAAGGAAAACTGAAAGCTTCACAGTTGCCTTTTAGGTTATATTTGCTGTGGAATGTCTTCCTTGGAGGTGTTCAAGAACTAATGGGACATGTTCCTGAGCATGAATCTCTATGTGAATCTCAGTTTTTGCATGAAGATACGCAGAAACACTTCTGTACAAAACAATAATAGTTGTTTACATCTATCTCTGGTCTCTACCTAGGAGATACTAAAGAAGCAGGTCTTACAAAGTACTGCTCTAATTAAATTCTGAAGTTTTCTTCCCGAAACTTTGACTGTCTGCAATTCTGCAGATGGCAGATAGAGCAGAAATGACAGGTGAATATATAATGAATGTATTCTCCTTGTAATTTCCCTTGTTTCTAGAAGTGCACAATAAACTTGGGAGGTATTGGAACAGTCTGAAATCATACATGACAATTATTATTATTATTACTATTAACATCCCAGCAAAAAGTCTCAATATACCGCTGAACTTTCAGGATCAATGCTAAATATCTAAATTTTGCCTTCTTGTGGAAAACACGTACTGTAATTCATTCCCCAAAGAACTTCCTTCTCTGTTTGCTTGTTTGTTTTTTGTTTGGTTTGTTTGCTTGTTTGGGCTTGTTTCTGTTTGGGTTGTTTTTTTGGTTTTTGTTTTTGTTTTTTGTTTGTTTGGGTTTTTTTGTTTGTTTGTTTTGTTTTGTTTTGGTGGGTTTTTTTTTTGCTTTTTCTTCTTGGTAGCAAAATCCTGCCTTGGAAGATTTGCACCTGAATCCCATTAAATTTCAAGTCTCACCAAGTGGACTTAAAATGGCTTGTATGGAGATATCTGTCTTTCTGTTATTTAGTAAACCAATGGTTTGGTGTCATTGCAGTCCCAGGATGAATTCTCTCCAAGCTGCATAAAATATTACAAATACTTACTGGAAGTTTCATCTTGCTGTAACCTTCTACCTATAGAAATTCTCCAGTTCTTCTCTTGTGCTTGACTTACATCTCAGACACACCTTCCAGTCAAGATGTTGCCAACCTTTCAGATTCCTCTAGAAAACAATCTGCTTCCACACAAATGTATTAGATGACCTCAGAAAGTACCTCAAGCGACCACAAACAGGAACTAACACATTTAAGTCCTTTACAGAACTATCAAATCTGTCTTCTTTCTTCTCATCTAAGCATTTTTCTCCATTAATTTGAGTTACCAGTTAATGACTAGATACTTGCTGGAACAGAGAGTCAAACTATGAAAGTTGATTTTTTTTTCTTTCTTTTCTTTTCTTTTCTTTTCTTTTCTTTTCTTTTCTTTTCTTTTCTTTTCTTTTCTTTTCTTTTCTTTTCTTTTCTTTTCTTTTCTTTTCTTTTCTTTTCTTTTCTTTTCTTTTCTTTTCTTTTCTTTTCTTTTCTTTTCTTTTCTTTTCTTTCCTTTCCTTTCCTTTCCTTTTCTTTCTTTCTTTCTTTTTTTTTTTTTTTTGGCTAGTATTCTATTTGTTTACAAGATATGCATACATGAAAGTGTTTTCTTGCATGTAAGAAATGAGCAATTTCTTTTTCATGTGACAATTATGGGCCCCAGGAGCTCTAACTTTTGCAACTTCTTGAAACTTATTTTTTGATGGATTGTACCATACCTTCTGACTCAAGTGCTTATGGATATCCAGCAGTGCATATAGATAACCAGCTTTTGATCAGTTCTTTTCATGACTTCATTCCCTTGAGTGGTATTTTGATCTACTCATTGCAGACAGATTTGGATCTCCATTCCAATGACCTAACACATACATGAACCGTAAATCATCCTGTTGTTCTGCATTTAGTGAGAGACCCACTGTCATGGTTTCATGGAAGCTGTTAGTACTCTCTGACAGTATTTCAGACAGCATTTTATTCAGACACTGCTGTTAGAATTAACTTGTTCAAAATGAATCTTTACCTGATACAGCATATGGCAGTTTTTCCGCCCTCACTAGATTATCAAAACCTCTGTAAACAGGAAGATAGAATGAGTCACACCAGTTTAATCCCTCCTATGATGTTCTGCACTTCTGAATAATTTATTTCAGCTCTCTTTGTGCCAGTACACAGCTACCAATATTCCAATAGATACTGAATTCCACTGCAAATTAAAAAGAAAATGCACTGTAAAAAAATCATTGTGTGCCTCTGGTAAAATAATCCAGATTCTGATTCAGAAAACAGGTAAAAGAGGATAGTTTTTTATCTATCCTGTCTAAATATCTTACACATGAAAACTAATCAGAGTTCAATTAATCCAAATGTGCTTTAGTTGTTATGCATTTCTTTTCTTCACTTGCACCAGGGAGTATTTTTCCTAGATGTTCCACAACATAATATATAATTCATAGTGTTTATATAACACTCAACATCGTTACTGTAGGCTTTATCCTGACCATGTTTTAATGTCTGATGGCCAGTACTTATCCGTAAGATAATAAGACTGTTATTTTTATTTTAAATGTGACTTTCTCATACTTCACCTATTTAGTCTGAAAAGATCATTACACATCTTTATGAGTTTGTATAGATTTGGATTCCTTCCTCTCCTTCTCCCTTTGTCCGACTTAGTTCTATTACAGAGGCTCTAGAAGCCATGAGGATTTTTAGAAAAAAAAAAAGTATATCTAGGAATGTGTAAATGGTGGCTGTTTTATATCCAATGGATCAGAAAAGTCACTTATTTATTAAAATATTATTTCTGGAAATAGAAAAAATAGTGCATTTTTCCCCTCCGTAATACCCTCATTATCAGAAATGTGTTACAATGGCACTGAGATATTGCAGTAGGTGCTAAACTGCAGTTCTGCGTGCAAACTTTTAAATGCAACTGCACAGTAAAGTAGTATAGAAGCTGCAGACAAGTCAGAAATGGTGTTAATGCTGAAAAGGTCTTACTAGAGGCAGCACAAGCTCCTAGGGGATAGACTGGAGACATCTGTCCTGGCGTATAGTATGGAATAGCTAATTCCATTCTGCATTTGTTGCCTGTAGTTATTTTTTTGTGATTCTGGGCTGTGCTGGTTTCTGTTGGATGGTCACAAGAACATTCCTCTAAAGAGCACTGGATGGCAATGTACACCATAGTCTTATGATCACTGTATATCCTCTAGTTACCATTGCAACTGGCAAGCTATTATGAGCACAGCACTGCAGTACTAGACCTTTGTACCTCCAAACTGTAGAAGCTTGTCATGACCAGACGGGAATCTTCACTCACTTTCAGACCCAGCAGCAGTTGTTTTTTTCTGATGTAGGTGTCAGCTGTGGGATGGAGCAGTCAGGTGGGTGGAGAGAGGGGCTGGCTGCACACTTACCTATGAGGTCTGTTTCAAAAGTAATATCTGCTATTTAATACTACTGGCCTACAATGTCAGAGGCAGATGTTGGTCATATGACAGTAGAGGTTGAACCTTCCCACCAATATTCTGTTATATATTAATTCCATCACAGCAGCTTTCTGCTGCTCCTTCCTGCTCAAACTTTCTCCCTGCACAGTATGGGCTTCCTACGGTCTGCGGTTCATCAGGACAAACTTGTTCCAGTCTGGGTTCTCCACCGGTGGCTATTACTTCAGGAAACATCCATGTCCTCCAGCATGGAGCACTCCACAGGCTGCAGGGAATACACCCTCTGCTAAGGAATGCTTCCTCCTTCTCTGACTGTGGTATTCCCTCTGCTGTTTCTCATTGTCTTTTATTCCCTTCTCCTCCATCTGTTTGGTATTTTATCCCTTTTTTCACTTGTTTCCCCAGCATGTCACCATGTTGCCTGCTTGGCCCAGGTGGTCCCTGGGGCAAGATGGAATCATTTCTGTTTGGCATGGGGCAGCTGTCAGCACCTGTGCACAGACTCACAACACAGTCATGTAGATCCCCGGAGGTGACAGGCAGCACAGCAGCACCATTCCTAGTGAGAAAGGACCAACAGACTCCTTGGAGCTCATCTCTCCAAACAGAAAGAATGGTTTATAAGTCTCTCTGCAGCATTACATGAATGACAATAGAAATATGTTGTCATTGGGGGCTACAACATGAACCTAGGACCCTGATAAATGTAATGTTGGTACACAGAACAGCAGTTTCAGAGGTCTGATGCTGGGTGGAAACTGAAATCACTCATCCCTGATCTGCTTTAGCACAATACTGTTGCTGACATTCAGATATTAGCAGAAAATGAGATGCATTCACCATATCAAAATCATACAGTGAAGAAATTCTAACCACCAGACCTTTAACCTCAATTAATATAACATTCTTGCCTGTCCCAGTTTCCTGATAAGAAATATTAATTTGAAGCTTTTACTCAAGAATGACGTTTTTTTGTTTGCATTTTAGTAATTCAGAATCATAGTCCTGGAGTAGTGAGGTCCCACTTGGTTTCTTTACGATTTTCTTCCCTGAAGACCGAGTAAAATCTGAGTACAGAGAAGTTATTCTAAGAACAGGCATATAATCACTTTCAGAGCATGAAATTTTAATGATTCCATGGTGAGTTTTTGGGTCACCTACTGGGAATGGAGACCTTTCTGTTTGCGTTGGTGTGATGCAGGCAGGACACCAACACCATGCTTTCTCCCAGTAAGAGTTTTATCAGCATGGAATCACAGCTGGTCTGGATCTTAGCCAGAGCTTCTGCAACAGTTCAATTTATGAGTCAAAACGTAGCCGATAATTTTCCCCACAAAACTGCTGTGAAGTTATGTGGAAAAAAAAGAAGATTAAAAACCTTTTTCCTATTGACCGCTCCCATGGCAGATTAAAACGCAGCCAGGCAAAGAGTTGATTTGACATTCAGCTGCACATCTCAGAGACCTGGCAGTAACTGATAGAATTTCCCCTCTCTTGTTCTACTCTGCTAGATCTCCAAAACCCCCTGTCCTCTCAGCTGTGCCAAATGTTCTAGCTGATGGGACAGGAATAAGATACAGGGGCAAAGGAGGATGGAAATGATTTAAGACATCACAGAAAAGATTTTCTAATTATCACTGTAAAGGCTCCAATCAGAAATAGGTTCCTACTTAACAATCCTGACGAAGGCCCAAATAACTATTCATCAAAAATATAAAGGGAAAATTACTGTTGTCTCCATGAATTAAGGTGACATTTGCCCTATGTGTAAAATATGAACAAGACTCAGACCCAGATGGCTCAAGGAATGAATTTCTGAATAACGCATGGAAGAGCCCATATACACTAAACCAATTAGTTCTGTTCATGGTCATCCATATGGTTTAATTCCTCACTGTTCCTGGAAACAATTGTGATCCATTCTAAGTGCTGTGCAGGAGACTAACATGGGCCAGGAACTGTTCTGAGGGGGACTTAAAAATGAGAGCACCTTGACTATGGAAAGAAAGGGGACAACTGGTCAGTTCTGTGGATTTTAGCAGCACTATAACACTTGACCAAAGAATGGTTCCTCAGTCCTCAGGACTGCAATTTTAATACCGTGGAATAAAAGTATTTCCATGCTCTGTTTTCTATAGTAAATGGCATTTCACATTGCTGCCATTTTTAATAGATTTCTTTACTCAATAAAAAGTTCATTATTTTCAGTGTTCTTTGAAATGCCATTTGGGTGGTGACCAAATTGTAAATTAGTTGAGCAGATTGCTTAGCTTTATGTTCATCAAGTCATTTATTACAAGGATTTTTGTGATGTTGCTAAATAATTATCTCAGATTCAAGCTTACAGGACAAGCGAAATTGGCCTCAAGTTACATCGGGGGAGGTTTAGGTTGGATATCAGGAAAAACTTCTTTACAGAAAGGCTTGTTAAGCACTGGAATAGGCTCCCCAGGGAGGTGGTTGAGTCACCGTCCCTGGATGTGTTTAAAAACCATTTGGATGTGGTACTCAGGGACATGATTTAGTGGAGGGTTGTTAGAGTTATGGTAGTATGGTTAGGTTGTGGTTGGACTTGATGATCTTTAAGTTCTTTTCCAACCTGAGCAATTCTATGATTCTATTTACCATTTTTTTTAAGTCCCCAAAATATTATTAATATTACTGTGCATCTCATTTATGTTTAAAGGACACCAGGTTTCACGTATTAAGCATCAGCTGGAAACTTTTTTATCCAACACTGACCTTTATAGACACATAACAGTGAAGAACTCCCACATCATTCAATTTATAGTATTTCCTTTCAATTCTAATAATAATTCTAATAATCAGTAAATTAAAAAGTTCACTTTGTCTCTGACCCTCCTTGAGTCTATATCTGTACCAGTAAAATAAAGGTAGGAGCTGGGATACCAGTGGTACCACAGGAGTGTTCCAGAAGCAGTTTTGAACTGGGCTTGCTGCTTTCCTAGAAGACAACGCAGACCTTTGGGTGCTGCTGGCAGCCAGGAGGTAAGGTCCCCCTGGTTTTGAGAGCGTCTGTTAGTTTTACTCACAGCTACTTAAGTTTGTGTCTAGTTTTTTCCTAAACAAGGAGATACTCTGAAGCGTTCTTTAACATTGGTCCCTGAAATGGAATTAAAGACACCTCCTTTTCAGTAGCTCCTAATCCACTTCAGAGAGCTGTATGAGTATTGATGGATAGCGGCATATGTCTGCCATAATGACTCATTTAGTCATTGATATCCTTTTCTCCATCTTTTTCTCTGTTATCTTCATGAATCTCAATTCAGTGTAAAAGACTAAACTTTGTCTCTTCGCCTTTGCCATGCATACATACTAAGATTTCAATTAGAGATTGAGAGACTTATTAGGAAAGAAGCAGAAGCTATTCAGGTACAGCGTGCCTCGAAGCTGCTAACATAAAAGAATTAAATAAAGCAGTGTTGACACTGAATTGTCTAGCGTATTTGAAAGACAACTTATTTGCAATATATTCTTCATTTATGTTTGATAGGGGATCTACTTCAACAAAACATATATTGAAGAAAAATAGAGGGACATGAAAAGAGTTTAAGACAGTTACTTCATGTGTCCTGAACTGTTTTGATCACCTGATTTTCAGCTTATGAGATAATTTGGTTTTCAGTGGCACTTTTGCTCTTGCATACACACACACACACACACGCACACACACACACACATATAACTCTGCTTAGATTTTCTCTTTCATTCCTGATCTAGAAATATGAGCTCCAAATGGAAAGATGAGTGTCACACTGTGCCCCAGGAAGGTTTTTGTGATGGCCTTCATTCATCAAGCAACCACTTACACTGTTCGCATACAGCACAGACCTCTTATTTTATCTCTGCAATGGAGCTTTAATCCTCTCCTGTTTTAGTGTAACAGTTGTAGTTATTTATAGAACCACTCTAGCAATGGGTGGGCATTGCAGATGGTCCCATCTCACCACAGAGCTAAATTAAATAATTTGCTTTTGAAGGGGTGGTTTATATATTGACCTCAATAAAGTTAATCTTGCTTTTGCTTAGGGCTCAGAACACAAGTATAATCCAGTGGGTTTACTACACTTACTCTGTGAATTTTCTGTCCTTAAATGCATGATTTTGTTTCTGTTTACATCCTTTATGGTTTTAATTTAAACTTGTTCCAGGCCCCACTCCTCCAGCTATATCTAAAGGGGCCATTTTCTGGTCATAGCCAGCTGCTGAGAAGCCCAGACACAGCCATAAACACAATGCAAAGCCAAAACTGTGTGAAACTCAGGGAGACTGCCTTGCAGGTGAGCTTCCCTCACAAGGTCCTGCTGGGTTACATGCACCAGGGCAGCCCCTCTGCTATCAGAACGCCCATTTGTGCCCTCTGCCACTTTTTACTGATCCTCCCTCACACAGAGCCCAGCAATGGCTTTGGCTGTCTCCTTGGCTGCTGATACAGAGACATCCAACTGCAGTGGAAGTGACACACTCCCTTTACAGGTAAAAACCCACACTTCTGCATTTCTGTTGCTAATAAAGCTGATAGATGTTTGGATTCTGCAGACATGGGCACCTCTATGACTGAACGCTGCTGATGCCAAAGCAAGCATATCACACCTTCCCAATGTCTCATTCCTGACCTGTGGCTCCCTCTAATAATAGATCTGCCCTGCTGGCTCACAGGGGTTCTTTTCATCTGTTATCTCTTGGAGAGAAAAACACAAATAATTCCTGACATTGCAACTGGAGTAGCACAATTTCTTACCACATCACATAATGAACTACAATTCATACATGAATGCAGTTTAAAAAACAAACACCATTGAAATTCCTTACAGCACGGATCCCCCAACACCAACCTACAGCCAAATTACCTGGTGGGCTGACTGCAGTTTTTCTGTATTCCATATAACATCAGCTCAGCTGAACTGAATCTGCCCTGATGAAACAGCAGGGCCTCACTGGTGGCAGATGTCTGTACGTTCTTGACATGACCGTGACAGGCTCACAAACCCAGATCACGAGGGTTGCAATCAATTGCTTCTGCAATAAATGTAAAAGCAAGCCGCATGTCTCAACAGAGCTACCATAAGTAGAACCCTTCTCAAGAAAATAGATTTCACTGAAAACTTTATTGCAGATTATTCTTAAACCATGAGATGTACCCGTGTCAGGCACACACTTTAGCCCCCTTCTGATCTGCTAACAATACACTGCATTTAGGCAGTGCTTGGAGAAATAATTTTCATAGGCCATTTTCCCATCCTCAGCTATGTACATGTGCAGAGGAAAATCAAATGCTTTGTTTCACATATTAATTTTAGTCATATGCATGCTGCCACATAAAACACTGTGACAGTCAGTGCCACTTATGTTGTGATTTTTAAAGTGGATCCCCTTCAAGCTGCCAGTGCTTTTTAGTCATGGTCTAACTGCTGTGAAATGTTGCCTCCATCATTTGTTACCAATACAGATTTTTCTTTTAAATTTTGGATACCCATAGAAGATTCCTTGAGTAGAATACATACACTTGAAGACTTGTAAAATGTTGTAGATTAATTAGGTTCAGGAATATGAAAGGGAGATGACAGATTTATCATTTTAGAAGAAAATACCAGTAACTAGGGTTGGCAATCAGCTACATATGTATTTCAGCTGTTTTTCCTAATGATACTCTTCTCAAAACTAGCATTAAATATATCCAAAGACTGCAAAATGAGGTAATCCTTCTTTTCTTCCAAAAGTCAGTAAATGAATCCCTCGATGGGGTCTAAAAGTACAGCGCAACTGTCTCATAGAAATTACCCAACCCTTCATTCAATCCCTAAGGATTTTGATGGTTCTACAAACACCGTTCTTTGTTCACCACAAAAAGGGTTGAACTTGAGCTGCAGAAACCACTGAAGAGCTGGAAAGCCTTGAGTGTTTGTAGAGGGCACTGAGACTCTGTCATTATCTGTTCACTGCTGTTTGCTCCTGATTGCCATGAGGAAGACTTTTCTGCTGGAGATGAAAAGGACACCAGGCTACCGACCAACAGATGTCATCCACATTTTCTGTGTACCAAAACATGGATAAGTAGATTATGCCTAGCAGGCATTAATTAAATTCCTGTGGTAGGTGCCATGGTTTTACCAAGTGCTTTGTTCTCTGTTTATTTATTTACTTGTTCTGAACTTCATAGTCAAGCCTCAGACACTTTCCCTACAATTCGCATGTGAATAATTACATACAAATAGATCATTCCAGAGCAAAATCCCAGTCCCACGGATTTCACTTGCAAAAATTAAGTCAGTCGCCAGTACTGCCAGTGAGGCAAGTTGAAACAGCCTGAGCTTTGAGCTTCTGGCATGCCTTTAGATATGTTTTGAACATCTAAATACATACGTACTTCCCATCATCACCAGCATCAAATAATAACTGAACACAAGCCAAACTTTGCACTGCAGGTGTGAGACTTGAGGGGTACCCAGCAATTTGATATGTACTCAGACCTGCACATCAGGGCTGACACAGCTCCTTCACAGCTGATGTTTTGGAAGAAAATTTGAGAAAGTGGAGGCAAGAGAGAATTTTCTATGGGGTTTTCAACTTCTTATGCTCAATTTGATGTCTAACTCTTCATATCTTATCATCAAAAACTTGTTCATACAAGCTTTAAAGGAAAAATGAGTTCCCAGAAGTGAAGGAGTGTAACAGCACTGGTTATTTAAATAGAGCTATTTTTTCTTTAAAGACTAGGAACGATGAGCCATTGTCAAACTACTTACATACTCATTAACTTTGTTTGTTTATCTGATGATTGCAAGGCTTACACTGAAAAACAAAATAGGCTTGGCACGATTTTTTGCTTTTTTCTTTTATCTTTTTTTGTGTGAAAGATATTATAGAATGATGTTAAAATACAGCTTACTGGTAACATCTACATCATTACAATACTAGATAATGAGTTGTACTCCTGATTAGTCATTTCCATGTCTGTTATTTGCAACTGAGATATGAATACGTGTACCAGGCTCTACCTATCAAAACACTGTGGAATGGAACCATCCTTCTCAATAATAAGAAAATCACAAGCAGTTAGGTTGTTATGGAAACTTATACATACAAGCTCCCTCCCCCCTAAAGATTAATATATGCTTTATCTCTTCTCCAAAATCGATGTTTATGGGGTATATTAAAAGATTATGTCCCCATAATCCATGGCAAACAATTTTCCTGCAAGCCCCCTCTCCTGTCAGAGGCACGATAATCCCTCTTTCACTTTATCAAATATAATCCTACTTCTGCATCAGATACCAAAACACAGCTGGTGCTGCTAGGACACGGCTTCCTTCCCCCACCCACTCTGTGTTTAGCACAAAGAAGCTGTCCTTCAGATATGGCATAGGTTAACTAAGCAGTGCACACTGCATATCTATCAGTTAGAACAACTCTGAGCAGAAAAGGTGAAGGTGCTGACATGCTTGTTTTCATTTTAATAGACCAAAGCTAAGACTCTCTGTTATTGCCATCCCAGTGTTACTACTTTGTGTGGAATTCTGCAGAGCAGTCCATGCCTTATTGTACTGTTTGTTTTCAATTTCCTTTTCTTGCTATAAGTTACAGTAAAAAGTGCAAAACTGAAAACATATGCCCTACTGTAATTTAATATCAGACATTTCTTTCCATTCATAAAGCACTTAAGTTGAATTCACTGTGTTAGCAGGTCATCAAAACTCCTGATATTGCATTACCATGCAGTATTCAATTGCCTGTCTAGAGCAATTCTGTATTAAAATATGAAGCAAATCATTGTACAGCAAGAATCTCACCAGGCAGAAAGTTAAATCAAACACAGAAGGCACAAGTTTTGCTGAAACAACACCAGTGCTTGACTCATTTCTTCTCTGATTAGTGGAGAGATTTGTCAGCAAACCCGTCTCACCTTCTCCTGTAACTTACAGTCCAAAATGTTCTCAACTGCTCAGTTAGGATCTGAAATACACCTGCATTTCAAAGATATCTGTTTTTCTTTTGCTTATGACCACCTGCAAGAATCCTGTGCTGCATTAAATTTTGCATACAGAAACGGTGGCTGTCTTCCGTATTATCAAAAAGAATCGATTAGATATTCTAGGTATGACTCAACACATGGCAATCAATAATCAAAGGGTTTCTTATTATTTGACTACTAGCATTTCCTGAAGAGGTTCCCATTAGGTCCTCTGTTTGCTAGATTTCTTCCCGCATAAGAATAATGATATTTTAACCATCTTGAGGTGCTTTTATATCTCAAGAAAACTTGACCATATTATCCTGAACTTGATACAATCGAAACAATTTGCTTTAATCAGTGAAATGATTCTATCATATCTGTTCCTCTAGACTTTAGACATCACAGACTGGAAAGTACCTCATGATTCAGTAGCAGGCCTTGTAAATACTGAAAAACAGTCATTCAGCATGCCTAGTGTTAAGAGGGAAACCATGACCTGGGCAACAGTAGGCTGACAGTTGCAATATGACAGCAGTAGAATGATCTCCTTCTGTCCCTTGAGGTCAAAGGACATCCATCAAAGAGAAGGCAGGTTAGGAAAGGCAGAAAAAAAAACACAGAGGGGACTCTGAGACTGGAGCTCAGCCAGGATCAGAAACCATCTGTATCAGGTAGACACAGGACACTACTGCAAGGAGTAGAGACTGAGTGCAGACAAGATTCAAAGGTGATGGAAACTGAGTACAAGTTTTGATCTCAGTAGGTCAGGGGTCTGCTCAGTCATGAATGGCAAGGAAAGGAGATTAGGGATTGACTGCTCACTCTCTCCCAGAATAAAAGGTAAATGATATCAATGAAAATTTGAAGAGGCAAGTTGAAAACAAATGAAAGGTGCTGTTTTCTTTTCCTAGCATCATGTAAACAAACTGCAATCCTCTTTGCTTAGGGATAGGAATGTTGCAAGTTTGTATTGGTTCAAGGGAAGGCTTGAACTTTCAGAGAACAAATCTACTCAGTGTAGAATGAATACTGGGAATATAGAAAGTCTCTGAATTTTGATAGAGGTCAAAGAGTACTTCAGCAACACACTGCATATGCTTGTCTTGCTCTTGTTGTCCTTCCTAGACATCTAATTCTGGCCAGGCTACTGGATTTACAAGAACATTTGTACCAACAGAGCTAGGATCATCTTCTGAATACAAACCTCATAAGAGTTTATCAGGTATTTAAAAAATGAAGAAAGAAGCAGAATACTGAAATTTAATTCATCCCAAGCAATGAGCTCACAAAAGTTTGCTTACCTGGTGTTCCAGTCATTTCAGAAAGCAATCAAACCCAACATGGTCAAGTTTAATGAGTTTCCTTCTAAAATTACTTTTGAAATGTTGACATCTTCATGAACCACTGAAAAATATCTTATACAAGTGATGTAAGGCCTAGTTTGTCTGCTGTGATTGGTTGTGGCACGTTGAAATTTAATTAGAAAGCTTAACTGCATTTGGTAAATTCCTGAGCTGCACCAGATGTTAATCCTGGTGAAACTGAATTGGCCAAGTCTACTATCAAGTCATACAGGTGAAAGAACAGTTACACCCCTCAGCTGTATGCACATTCTCTGAAATGGCCAATCTCATTTCAGGTGTGTTGCAGGTATCTATGGGAGTTCAGGAGTCCTGCAGATAAAATGGGGCTGCCCTTAGTGCTTGTGCTCATCCTCCTTAGAGACTGTCAGCTGAGAAAGTCAAATTTGCGCTCCTCATTATTATGACGTATTCGGATAAATATGTGCACTGGGCACACCCTGCAGTACCTAAAGGCAATGCAGGGATGGCACTGTGCCATCACAATGCTTAACACTGGAGAAATGGATGTTACCATGGTATCACAGTTCCCACAACTATTCTCATGTTCTGGTTTTCACAATCATCTGCTCTTTCCAGCAGCTTTCTCTGACCACAAGGGAAGTGAATAAGCTGTGAATGGAGCACTTTGGGCTGCAGTGGAGTAAGGGGAGAAAACAGGCTCCTTTGACACAGAGGGCTGGAGAGAAAGCAATTCTGCACCCTCTGCTTCAACAGGAGGTGAAATTCCTCAAGGGAAGCTGGCAGTCAAAGGGAGGTCAGCAGAGCAGGAGAGGTTCTTGTTCCCATCCACAGCTCCAAGAAATCCCCTACACCCCTTCTTCAAAAATGCTAACAGTGCTGCTGTGCCTGGCAGTGAGCATTATCCTTTTCAGTGTCATTTGCTGTGACAGATCCTGAAGATACAGTCTGTCATGAGTGCAAGTACAGTTTACCGTTGATCATATATCTTGATCATAGATTCTCCCCTAACCCCCCTCTTCCTCCTCTTGAATCCTCTTGAATTGATGATTTGTGAAAGACAAGTCAGCCTTTCTGAAAGTTTGACCTAGAATCTTACTAGCTTTAAAGGCCAAGACTGACCCTATGACACTGATATGGGACTGGAGCCATCTGATGCCCATACTGCTGCCGGCTGCATGGCCTCAAGGCTGTGCAATTCAAGCACTAAATTTTGTTTCAGTTTCCACTTGGCCTTTATGATCATCACATATTGTGATGAGAAGGACCACATCTGAGAGGAATGAATGCAGTCCTCTCACATCAGAGAGAAAAGAGGCTCTTTTGAGTCATGGCTGTTGTCTCAGATGCTTGAAATAGAAAATCATCAGATGGGTTTTTTTGGTTTGGTTGTCACAGGGGAGATTTGCTGAACAATGTGAAATGCTTCTCCTGTTTGCTTTGGGACTTTCAGTCCCGATTTATCTAAAACTTGGCTACTCTTAGCCTGCAATGCGACAGGTTAAATTTAGGTCTAAAATATGAATAATTATTCTATATCACAATACACACACCTGTCAAAGGAAGCCTCTGCAAAGGCAGAATGTGATGATTTGCAGTGTTCATCATTTTTAGTGCAAATACTAAAGTATTCACACAAACTTGCCTTATGTTAATACTGAGCAGCAACTTAGGCTGCAGCTCAGCTTCTCAGGATTTCTGGTAGGTGAAAGATGCACAAAGATTGGGTAAACACCTGCTCTCACATTTTGCCCTGTCCAGTACCGTGACCCTTACCCGTCAATGAGGCTCAGGTGAGATATGGGGACTTGTGATGTTGACATTTCCAGCACATTTCCTATGTTAAGCAGCCCTCTCTCCTATGCAGTATTTATGAAATGATTTCCTCTTCACAGCCACATTTACATAACTGGGATGAAATACAGCAGAAATAAAAGTACACTTTTGGCTTAGGATCCCAAACTGTACAGTTTGCACAGATTTTATAAAGTGTGTGTCTACATGAAGGCATTCTGATATCCTCAATGATGCCACCTGCCCTACAGGAGCCAGGCACACAAACAGCCACAGGAACACGCTGGGGCAGCTTCCCATGGCTCAGCTCCCAGGCTTTGGGCACAGGCTCCATCACTTCTGATGCCTGCAGGGGCAGAGAAAATCTGTCACCAGCACATACCATGCAGCATTTTTTACCAAATATCAGCTTTTCCATGTGCTTGCTACTCACACTTGAGTGCAATTACCCTCTGGATTTGAGCTGTGTGTACCGCTGAGAGAAAAATTTGCTCCTTGTATGTGTTTCATTATCAGTTAGTGAAGGATTATTTATAGCAAATTAAGGTCTGAAGATAACAATGTGAAACAATTATATGTATGTCAAAAAAGATCTGGTTTATATCCAGATGCTGCAACACTACAGAATGGATCGATAAAGTACTTCTATATTTTGCCAAAAAATGTTGAGATAAATTTAATTGTCCCATTCCAAAATTAAGTAGTTTTGGAAATGCGTGTCAGAATTCAGAGAGACACTCAGAGAAGGAAGTATACAGAAACACTGGCCATTATATACTTTAAAAGCAGGCCTTGACCATGAAAAGACTGTAACCTCAGGGTTATTATGGGCTGAATGTGGATAGGAAATATTTACTTATCATTTGGACATCAGAAGTTTCTCTGAGGACTTTTTCTTCAGCTGTATTTTTAACAATGCAACCCTCTTGTCTCTAAAGACAAAACAATATTTCTGTGCTACAGGGTAGAAAAGGAACTGGAGGGGAAATAAAGAGCCCAGAAAAGATGCAGGGCCAGAACAGCAGGACAAAGGCTCTCAGGGGGCTGCTAACAGACCAGCAATCATATATACCAATAGCTTATATCTTAGATTGTTCATAGGTGATGAGTTCAGTCATTTCCATTCATTTCTGCATTTCCTTTTAGCTGGACCTGCCATTTTTCCATCCTGCTGTATTGCTACCCTGTTCTCCCATCAGAAGTGCCTGAATTTTGAAGTTCAAGTAAATAAATCAGTACACTGAAGGGTTATTTATATGAAAAATATAAACTAGAAGAATTTGTATTGTAGGCATCATAATAGGTACATAAGAAAACAGATGTTGTTGCTATTCTACTGAAACAGCACTAGATGGCAATGAAAGCCCCAGCAATTCGTGGTTACAGGACATTTATTAAACCGAATGCAGTAGGCTTTGTCATGCCGATATTTCATTAAGATTTATAAGAATTCTTTACGAAAGCAAAGCACTTTAGAGCACTCATTTATCACACTATGTCACATATGCATTTCCGATGGATACTGATTCCTAATTTTCTCAAGCTTCAGTTTTGTAAATAAATAATTCATATGCTGAGGGGATACATATCATCCTTTCACTTACCAAGGGCTGGGAATAGTTTCAATAGCATCCTTTGGTATCTCTGGTTATAAGTTGGTTTCATACCTATGTAAAAAGTAAGACAGTAAGTTTAACAGAGATGGGATTAAACTTAAACATAGGCCAAAAAAGAAAAAGAAAAAGAAAAAGAAAAAGAAAAAGAAAAAGAAAAAGAAAAAGAAAAAGAAAAAGAAAAAGAAAAAGAAAAAGAAAAAGAAAAAGAAAAAGAAGAAGAAGAAGAAAAAGAAAAAGAAAAAGAAAAAAAACGAAAAGAAAAAAGAAAAAGAAAGCTGAGCACAGATCTAAATGGCATCTTTGAATCCTTTCCTGTACTCAACTCAGCATTCCAGCTGCCAAGGACCCAGCTAGGGGACTCTGAGCAGAAAACAGATCCAGGCTGTTTATCTCCAATCCACATGCAGTCACCGTAGGAGATGTTGTGACCTTGCAACCTTTTATCTTAATCTCTCTGTGGCTGCAGTGATCAGATAAACCAAAACTGAGGTGCAGACTGTTTTTTTTTTCACTCCTTTGATTTTCTCAAGGCTGAAGCTCACTCATTTTGTTTTTGCTCATCTCTTGCAAATTTCACCCCAGAATTTTCTTGTTCTAAAATATTCAGGCTGAATTTTTGTCCATTAAATAGTAAGAAATGCTACTTGAGGAAAGGTTCACAACACATCTAGGTGTCACAAATATAAGGCTGGTAAACAGATATTTATCAATATTCAGTTTTCAATTATGTTTTGAATAGGTAAAGAGTGAGTGAATCTGGGAAGCATTCTGACAGTTCAGACAATCATAGGACTTAAGAATGGGAAATGATTTCCCTTAAACCAGAGGATATGAGGAATGTTTGTTCTTCTGTGTGATGGAAACCAGTTTCCATCACATGGGAGCATACCATAGAATCATAGAATAGTCTGGGTTGAAATGATCATTCAGTTCCAGGCCCCCCCTGCTATGTGCAGGGTTGTCAACCACCAGACCAGGCTGCTCAGAGCCACATCCAGCCCAGCCTTGAATGTCTCCAGGGATGGGGCATCCACAGCCTCCTTGGGTGACCTGCTCCAGTGTGTCATCACCCTTTATTCTGAGGTTCTAGCAACTCCCCAGATGTTCTCACGGCCTTAGTCTCCTCTATTCTCCTCCTGTGTATTTATTATGCTTCTGGCTTATTTAATTAAATATTTTAAATCTGACTGTTTTAGGCAGTGCTGTGCAGTTTCTGATAGGCCATAGGCATGTTTTGGGTCTCCTGGACATTTCTGAGTCCATGGCAATTGTCTGGGGACCTCTGTGATTGTTGCCATTGAACAGCAACCTGCAATCACAAGGTACAGCCTTTGAAGATTCACTTTAAGTCTCTAATCCTATTTTGACTCTTTATAGATAATAATAACAATTATTATGATGCAATGCTAGGAGCTTTTGTTAAAAATAGTAATAATGTCTCCCTCACAAATGACACTAAATTCCTTTCTGCTAAAAACAGGATCCCCACATCCCCCAAACTGGGATGACTAAGCTACAATTCAAAGATCACCACAACATCTTGACAGAAATGAGGGGAGAGAGAGAAATTTCATAATGAAGGATTTCTTTCTTTAAAAGGAATTGGTTTCATTTAAAATGTAGCTCCTTCATTGTATTTTTTAACAAGACACCATTTTCCCCCCCAGTGTGTGTAGATGCAAAGGAGAACATTACTTTGGTGCTCTGATGGTATAACTGAGCTCAAGGCCCATTCCCAGCAGGCAGAGTCAGACCCATCAGGGGCTGAGCAAATTCAGAAACCTCTGTCACAGGATTCTGAGGGGACAGAATGGGTTGCAACTGGAGGTAAAAGGAAAGGATGACACTGTTATGCCAATAAAGATTTCAATGCATATTCTCAAAACAAACAAACAAAACCAAAACAAAACACACACACACACACACACAAAAAAAAAAAAAAAAAAAAAAAAAAAAAAAACAGATTCCAAAATAGGGTTTTTGTTCTGTTGGAAAAGTTGACTTCACCCAAACGTCCTACCAGGTATCTGGCAGAAATGATATTGAATAGTTTCTGTTTATTGTGTTGAAATAATTAGTGTTATTAAAGTAGGAAAGTAACTTTGCTCTGGAAGGCACTGTTGAATAACAGAGACCTATTACAGCAAATTCTACACTACATTTTGAATAGAATAGTGTCTGCAAAGCTTTCAGTCTCTTAATCTGGAAGGTCTTTTTCTGGATGTGGAGTAGAAAAGCAGTAAGCCTCAGCACTTTGGACAGAAGATACTTACCTCTAGCTGTAGAGGATGCTTTGATTAACTCTCCCTTTTGTACCTTCCCTTCAGGAGCAATAGCAGAATATCCTGCTAAGTTTAAATTCAGCTCACAACTAGAAGGGTTGCCGTACACACAACATACACAGCCATATGCGTGAGAACAGGTATCACATTACGGATGACAAATGAAGCATTAAGAAAATGAAAATGCCCTGCTCACACACAGCTCTCACTGAAGTGTAATGTCTGCAAGAGAAGAAAAGAAAAAAGAACTTAAAAATCCCAAGAGTCAAAGAAATTACAAGGAAAAATCTTAAAATCTTAAATCTTAAAATCTTAAATCTTTTCATTACTTGCTCTATGGCATGCCAAACAAGTCTTAGCTCCAAAGTGAACCTTCTACAGGAGCACAATGAATCTGGCATTCTGAAGTGTTCAGTGTCTCAGGGTAGCACCTTGCTGAGATTGACACTCCATATGAGAAACAGTACTTTCCTTTGTATCGAGATATTATCACCTAAAGTGGGTGTAATTTGCGAAGATACAAGTGGATATAATTAGATTGGAACAGGCATACCGTTCTTGAGTCAGACTTGCAGCACTAACCTTTAGTTAAATTTTGTTACTGAAGTCATAAAAACTGCCCAAATTAATAGAAAATGATACGTGCATTTGTACAAAAATCTCAAATCCTAAAATGTACCCTGTCCTTCTTTCTCTATGCAACCTTTTTATTTGATTATGAATACAATTCAATACCATTGGTGCAATGCTAAAGACTAGACAGCTCTTTTTTTTCCTCCCTTCCTCCCTATCTCCCTTCCTCCCTCCCTTCCTTCCTTCCTTCCTTCCTTCCTTCCTTCCTTCCTTCCTTCCTTCCTTCCTTCCTTCCTTCCTTCCTTCCTTCCTTCCTTCCTTCCTTCCTTCCTTCCTTCCTTCCTTCCTTCCTTCCTTCCTTCCTTCCTTCCTTCCTTCCTTCCTTCCTTCCTTCCTTCCTTCCTTCCTTCCTTCCTTCCTTCCTTCCTTCCTTCCTTCCTTCCTTCCTTCCTTCCTTCCTTCCTTCCTTCCTTCCTTCCTTCCTTCCTTCCTTCCTTCCTTCCTTCCTTCCTTCCTTCCTTCCTTCCTTCCTTCCTTCCTTCCTTCCTTCCTTCCTTCCTTCCTTCCTTCCTTCCTTCCTTCCTTCCTTCCTTCCTTCCTTCCTTCCATCAGACTTGCAAATAATAACGTTACACAGGAAACACAGGGATCAGTTTCTTTGTTGATGCTGAGTTTTCTTTTTATCTTTTTATCTGTTCATATCTTTGTATTTGGATGTTTGTATTAGCTGGGATACTATTTACAATCCTGAAAAACAGTACTTTGTGCTGAAGTATCCAGTTCTCCTACTCAATAAATGAACAGTATACACATCACTCTTTTTCTTTCCAGTTTTCACATTACTAGACAGGTCTGTACTTCTCATAATAAAGAGAAGCATTTACAAATATACCATAACAGTAAGAGCTTCATGCAAGCTGAATCCATTGCTGTAATGCAAGGGAGTAGTCTACAGTCTGGAGAAATGAGCTCAGTGAACAGGTAGCCAACTTGGACAGTCCTGAAAGAGACTCCACACCTTCTGAAATTATATACCATGTTCACAGTATCACTGAAGTCTTTGGACTTTGTAGCCTTCTTCAGGAGGCAGTCTTGACTAGCCAGATCTCAGGCCCTACAGCCTCTCCAGTTTATGAGAAGTCTCTCTGTTTACAAGGGTGGATAGTGATAGGACATGGGGAATGGTTTTAAACTAAGGCAGGGGAGGTTTAGGTTAGATATTAAGAGAAAGTTTTTCACACAGAGGGTGGTGGCACACTGGAACAGATTGCCCAGGGATGTTGTGGATGCCCCATCCATGGAGGCATTCAAGGCCAGGCTGGATGTGGCTCTGGGCAGCCTGGTCTAAGTGGTTGGTGGCCCTGCATATGATGAGGGGGTTGAAACTAGATGATCATTATAGCCCTTTTCAACCCAGGCCATTCTATGATTCTGTGATTCCAGTAGCTATTATGGGCCCTATGGTCCCTTTGGTCCCCATTGCATGATCTGGCCAGACAGACATACAGGTAGTGGAGACCCCTGGTACCCTGCAGCAGCAGTGCTGAGGTCCAGACAGTTGCACATAATAGAGATCTCTGCAGCAAGGAAAGGAGTTGGAAACAGAGCTTAATAACAAGTTAGGACAGACAGTGGGGATTCAATACATGGCATGGCCAGACAGGAGTACCAACCAGTAACTTCTTTGCAGATGTCTAGGGCTTTTTACCACTTTTCTTCTCCATTTTTCCATACTTTGTCCCTTTCAGACAACTTTGATCCCACCCTTTTCTTTACCTTTGGTTTCTTTATATATTCCCAGACAAGTTTTTTACACATCTGAAATATACATTGCAACACAACATAACGGCTCTCATACCCTTGTAGGCAGGAGCTCCCCAAGCCCCTTTGTAAGGTGGAGTTTGGGCAGTGAGGCTGATTGTCTTCCTGTGGGATTCCAGGGAGCTGGTGCTTGACTGGCACATATTAGATCACCAAATTCTTCTGCTCCAACATTTTTTACAGAGATTAGCCTTAAATGACATAGCCTGAAATTCCTGCACAGAAAAGATTATGCCCCAGCCTGAGGTGAATATTAGTCAAAGGTCTTGCTGTTACCCAGCAGAAACCTGTGCCTCTTGGCACCATGGCTTTGCTGGATAAAAAATCATTCTAACAATAGGGTCCCAGGCTTTAATTCCTGCTGATAACTGCAGTGCCTTCAGAACTTTACAGACAAGGAGGGCAGTTTCTGCCCTCATCAATATACCAGCTATGGATCAGAGCACAAACAGAAGCCACATATTCTTACAGGTGCCTGAATAATCATTACTAAGCCATTTCCATGACTGTAATCTCTATTGCTACCACTGCTCTGATAAGACCACAACTTCTAGTACAGTGTGAACAGCTGTGCACACAAAACATCTGGATGCTCTTCTGAGAATTTAGGCTTGCCCCTTAAACCCCCTTCATCAGCAAAAGAAGTAGAACCCAAATTATTTCATCTTGAATGCTAACCCCTGAACAGATGTTCCCGACAAAGGAAGAAAAGGAACACTTGGCACACTCTCTAGTCATGCATTTGGGGGCCATCTATCTACTCATTACAATATAAATTCTCACCAGGTTGAGTCCCAGGTTGAGAAACACTACTTTACAGATCACTACATGGCTTAATGTGAAATAATTGCTAAGGGCTTTTAGCTGACATAACATTCAGGGTAAAACCTCAAGCATCCAGGTAACTTTCTTACATGGGAAAGGTGAATGTTTGTGGACTTCAAGGATTAGATGGCAATTTTTTTAGGAGCTGGATTTTGAACATCTAACTACAAAGAGAATTTGGAATGAAGTGACTAAGATAGGCTACCTTCTGTATCTGCAAGCCTATCTCCTATCTACTTTTATTACATATCTGCCTTGTAATCTTGATGGTTCCTTGAGCATACAGACTAAACATAGGCTTCCAAGCAGATGCAGAAATGCTCTAAGCAGACTGTAAGCTTTCACACTCCCATCCAGTACATGTGCAGATGCATCTCCAAAGAGTGCAGATAAGAGTGCTTGCATCTGGCATCCATTCCAAGCAGCAAACACAGCTTCAGACAGTGAGTCATGCAGTGAGTCATCACCTGAATACAGATATCACCTGGGTTTCTAGAACTTCACCATAAGGAATTTAAGATATTATTTCTTTTTTCACTTTGCAACAAGAAAAATACATCCGACACTTCCAACTAAAACACTCACCTTTTCTTCTTATGCTTTGCAAGCGCATCCAGTGACCATTTCTAAATCACATTAATTCCTTAGGAGAAAAAAAGTAAGAAAAGTTGTCTTATCTTACTTGATTAATTTGCAGATGTACTCTATTTGGCTGTGTGGTTATGAAAGAGATTGTGAAATAAAAGTTCCATTTAGGATAGCAAATCAGCATTTCTGTGTCCAAAAGAAAAAATATCTTGGTGTCTCAATGGAAAGACTGAGTGATCCAAGCTTTGCCACAACAAGTTGACTCTAAAAATATCCCCAACTAATGCAAGCACTGTAATAATTTATATTGTTTCTTGTTAACCAAGGCTCTCAGCACTCTTCATAGATTTTATTGATGCTTTCTTACAGCCTTGTGTGTGAGATGTGCACTGCTTTCCCCACCTGTGTAAATAAACCAGCTCAAGTAAGGTTAAATGACCACTGATTTGAGCCTCAATCCTGAATTGCGGTTGTATCTGCACCACTGAAAGCAAGGGCTGATATCAGAAAATCCCAATGCTATTTTATAGTCAAAATGTACAAAATGACCTGCATGTGGATTAGATATTCACTTACAGAACCATCCTCCCTCCTTCAGACAGCATCCCTATGTAATTAGCCTGGAGTTCATGTATCATGCATTTTTAAGAAACAGAAGGTAGATGAACTGTCCTCTTTCTCATTAATCAAACTGTCCTAGAAAAGTTACAAGAGGTGGTGTTGTAGTTAAGCATAAAATCAGCTCCTAACTAAGATACTAGATTATTTCTCTTGAAGTTTAATGAATTACTGGTAATTGATCAGAGGTTCTCGCCACAAATGTGATGCAAAATGTATCAGCTCAGGCTTCAGTCTGGGTTAATAAAAGAAAAAATAATTTCTCTGGCACTTGCTGGGAAAGGAGTGAGCACCTACACAGTCACTGCCTTCAGCTGATGTGCAGTAACTTGTTAAGGTCCAGAAACCAGAGTGCCTGAGGCATTAGAGACAAAACAGCAGCTCCCCTCATTAGGATGCAGCTGGGGCAGCTGCCCTTCAGGAGTAATGGCATGTGCAGTGCTGGCTGCGTTCTGTTTCACAGAGGAGGGAGGGTGATTATGTGGAGTCATGAGCTCACTTTGCAGATGAAGAAGTAATATTAATGATGGGGCTCTTGGAAACAGAGAAGCAAAGATTTCCTTGTAGGATAGCAGATTATACTGTCAGGTCTGAATAAAAGGTTGTTATGTACTAAAAGGTTTTTATTTTAGTGGGTATTTTTTATGTCTTTATCTGCATTAAGTCATACCTACTATAATGCATTATAAGAACCTATATAACATCTATTTTGTAATTGCCTCTCTCTTCAGAAAATGAGTCCTGGCACAGTGCTGGTGTTAGGTGGGTCCCCAGGTTGCCACCTCACTTCAGGACTGATTCGAGGCACAGGTGAATGGGCAGATGTGTAAGGCAGGAGTTCAGGGACCCATTGCAGGATGCACGACCCCATTATATGCTGTAACCACCCCTCAGTTCCTCATTCACCCCAGATGTGCACAATTTACATTGTTGAGGGCTAAGAAGAATCTCCACCCTTTACTAAATGCAGTAAGGAATGTGACCACTGAAGATAAGGAAAAGGCTGAGGTTCTCAATGCCTTCTTTATATCTGTCTTTAAAAGTCAGAACAGTTATCCTCAGGGTGCTACCCCTGGGCTGGAAGTCTCAGATAGGAACAGAATAAATCCCCCATGATTCACATGGAAACAGTTAGAGACCTACTGCTCCACCTGGAGTGCCACAAGTCCATGGGGCTGATCCACCCAAGGGTGCTGAGAGAGCTTGGCAGAGGTGACAGCCAAACCATTTTCCACCATCTTATCGGAGTTCCTGGTCAATAGGAGAGGTCCCACAGTATTGGAGACTTGCCAGTGTGACTCCCACCTACAAGAAAAGTTGTAAGAAGGATCTAGGGATCTCCAGGTCTGTTAGCCTGACTTCATTGCCAGGGAAGGTTAAGGAACAGATCATCTTGAGGAAGATCACACAGCATGTGCAGTATGAGCAGGGGATCAGGCCTAGCCAGCATGGGTTCATGAAAGGCAGGTCCTGCTTGATCAAACTGAACTCCTTTTCTAATCGAGTGACCTGCTGGGTGGATGAGAGAAAGGCTGTTTTCACAGTCTACCTAGATTTCAGCAAAGCCTTCAACACTGTCGTCCACAGTGTTCTACTGGAGAAGCTGGCAGCCTTTGGTTTGGACAGATACACTCTTTGCCAGATAAAGAACTGGCTGGATGGCTGGGCCCAGGGAGTGGTGGTGAATGGAATTAATTTATCCAAGTATTTCTGACTGCAATCTGCTTTCATTTAAGTGTTTGGTCTCCAACTGATAGACAAAGTAATCTAAGAATCCAGAAACAAAATAAAACTATATCAGTTGTTGGAACTCTGTTCTCTTGAGGTAAAAGTTAGATTATAAGCCTTTCTCCATTCATCTTTTTCCTCTTCCCTCTTGATTAACACAGAACTCAGAAGGTATATCATTATGACTCAAGGAGCAGCAAGTAGGTGAAAGTATTTTAATAGGTTTTGGAAGCATCACCGAACTTAGAATCAAGAAGAATCATGTGAGATACTGAAATTCACACTGAATTTAAAGGAAAACTCTTTATCTCAGATCCTCATAGCTAATATCATACGTACAATTTACTAAAATCAACTGAACCAAAGAAATGTCTCATATATGGAAAGAAAGAAAAAAAAAAATCCAGGCAGGAGGTAAGAAAAGAGTAGTCCTATGAAGGCATATGCCTTCTGTTTCAAAACTGGTGCTTCTCTCAGGATTTCTATTGAGTCAGAATTGCCATTGAATATAATGTCAGCACAGCTGCTTGGCTTATCTTACATAAAGTTACTTTACGGGGGCTGCTCTGAAAGTAATGCCTCCTATTTTATGATGTTGGCTTATGCTGTCAGAGGTGAATGTTAGTGGTATGGCAGAAGAGGTTGAACCTTCTTGCCAATACTCCACTATATTTTGTTGCTGCATGACAGATGGCAGTCTGACAGAGTGGTGTCTGACGTGGAAATGCATATGAAGCAAAGGTGTGAAACTGAATTCCTCCATGTGGAAAAAATGGCACCCACTGACATTCATCAGTGCTTGCTGAATGTTTATGGAGACCAAAGAGTGGATGTGAGCACAGTGAGGCAGTGGTGGTGCATTTCAGCAGTGGTGACAGCAACAGTGACCTTTATGAGCGTGGCACACAAGCTCTTCTTCATCGCTGGCAAAAGTGCACAACTAATGGCGGTAACTATGTTGAAAAGTAGTGTTTTGTTGCAGAGAATTTGCTCTATCAAATAGTGTTTTTTTGTTCTTTCTAACTGTTTTAGTTTCCTTGGAGATAAATAGAAGGCATTACTGTTGGATAGACCTAGTTCAGAATTGGGGTAGCAATACAGTTGTTTCTGAGGAATGTTTCATAATGAAAGTGAAGACCAGACATCAAATATGACAGCATTTGGCTAAAACAAAGAGTGTAACCTCTTTTGATGACAAAAAAGAATCTTCAGTGAGGTCAGACTGCTTGAAATGATGGGTCAGGGGATTCTTTTCAAATAGGAGTTATGCAAAGCTTTTTGGCTTTGTGTCTCCCTGAGTCATCTGCAATATAAATATCACTCTAGAAGCTGCCATGATGATGAACAGTTGTTCCTTGTCCACATTTGCAGCTACTTTTTGTTCATCATGCTCTTGCTAACTGTGAACTTCAGCAAAGAATACTGCTTGTATGTGGATCAGGCTGTGTGTAGACCAGGCTTTTCTGGGTGGTGCATCGATCTTGTCAGCAGTTTTGAAAAGGACATTCAGTTGGAGCAAGCAATTGCCAAGAAAGGAAATAATTAGTATGCCAACCAGACCACTCTGGAAAAGCGGGTTTCCAAAACAAATCTGGCCTGATTTGCAGCATTAGGACATAGTTTTGCTCTAAGCCATGTTTGGAGCTGTCAGTTTGTTCCCTCTGGAAAATGCATGAGCCAGGGTTCTTCTAAGGGACGAAACATAGGAAGTGATGCCATGCTCAGCACTTCTTCCCTGCAAGGCAGTCACATTTCCAGGACTATTTGCCTTCGAGACACAGAGATGCTTTGTCTGGGATGTGCCAGCCTAAATAAACAAGTATATTAGCTCACAGTTTTGCCAGAACTCATCTCATGGCTTCTGGCAGGGATTGTTATTTATTTTCAGCTTAGAAATATGTAGTTAGAAAGAAGTTCCCTTACCTTCACACATCCACTCTCCTAAATGCATTGTCAGGATGATTGCTCACAACTACAGAAAGTGTTTTCATCTGGGCACTCTGCAGGGCTGCCTTTGCTCCCTGCCCTGGAAGGACTAGCTGAGATATGCAGTCTGTATTTACTGGCTAAATGGGTTCACAGTGCATTATAGCAGCAGGTTCATTTTGCTCTGACTTCTGCTATAACTGCCCCATGATTAAACAGGCCAGACTGTCCTGGAGTCATCTATTCCTGGACAGAACCCCCTATCACTCTCCAACTCACACTCTTCAATGCAATTCAGAGAATGATTATTTTCTGAGGTTGAACCCCTTTGATTACTGAGAGCCACATTTTGCAGCAGGAAGGCAAAATAGAGCAGTATGGAAGGTAATAAATTTATGATAAAACTTGTGGTTTTTCTCAGAAAGAATCCTTTGGCTTGTGGTTGAATGATTTTGGATACTAATCTGCTGAAAGTAACATGGTATCTTGCATTCCAGTGACAGGATTGTTATTATAAAGATAATGCTTCAGGTTGCCTGAGATGATGTGGTTTAGTAGGTCATGCCCTTGAGGGCTTTTAAATGGGAAATAACTTCTTTCAAATGACAAATAAGTTAATAAAATACTAATTTCTCACTCTCTTTGGCAGCAAGAACACCAAAAGGCACTCTGACATCAATCAACGTTTTATTCTTTGTGCAGAATTTTGCCTCACACTTAAGTCTAAATTAGTCCATGACATCTTCTTCCAGTTCTTTTTTTGTAGTCATTATCTGTCTGATCCTGTGTTCCAAGGGAGGCAGTGTGCCTACACTGCAGCACCTGGGTTCAGTAGCCTTTATCCTGACAATCAGAATCTCACACCTGTGACATACTCTGTTTATTGCTGCAATAGAACCAATCAGTTCCACTGGAAAGAACAGAGGTGAATAGGTCTGTGTTAATCTCAAAACAGTCACACATGAGAATCATCCAAGACAGAAAAACACAAAAGTATCATTAGTTCTAAGATCACAGATAGAGTGAGCTTACTAATGCCACCTACAGAGGGCACATGAGAAGGAATGAGGTGCTTGTGTGTCTTCTGCATGACTGAAGGCTCAAGGAAAAGCATTGTGGGGTTTGGCCAGAATTCCCTGAATTTCTGACTTAATGATAGTGAGCTCACTTGTCTGTGCTGGTGTGTTCTGACTGGCAACATGAAGTCAATTCTGGAGTGTTGGAAACATTCCATCCTCTCTCAGGAGACAGAATAGCCATTTACAGGTCAATGATGCTTGAACAGACAGGGCCTCCTGCAGAGGCTGTGAACAAACTGCCGCAGCACTGCCTTCACCCATTTCCTCCTCCCCACTGACTGTAGCAGCAGAACTCTCTGACAAGTGATGGCACCTCCTCTGGTGGCCAGAGACTGAGGTAGAACAGCTTGTAGGAAGTGAGAGTTGCTGGAGGAAGAAGAAATGGATGCAAAAATATGATGACCCATGCTGTCACCTGAGTGAACTTGCCCTGAGAGAACGTACTAAAGTCTCAATGCAGGGATTCAGCCAAGGCAAGACTTAAGGGGAAGGGTAAAGGCAGGCATGTCCAACCTTCAGCCTGCAGGCCACATATGGCACAACACAGCCCATCGCATGGCCACCCCCTGCCATGTGCCATTGTGGAAGTGGTTCTTCCGATTTGAGTGGACCTGGGTGTGCACCAATTGCTCACACTGGTACTGTCTGGACTGAAACCAGGACACAGTGAGGACACAGTGCAGTGCTAATTCAAGTTATGGCAAATAACTGTATGCATTTTGATACACTGGCTAAATACATTCCTGTGAGCAGCAAAAAAAAAAATGCAACTGTGCTTTCCTTCTGATAAAAGAATTTGAGAATAGGCTTCAGGATTGCTACAAAAAATCAATTTGGGGGATATATTTGTGACTCCATTTTCAGTTGACATAAATACATTACTTGTGAATTATCAAATGGATTGTATAGAGTCAGATATTCAACTCAAAAACCTGACCATGTCCCTTTACCAGACTTTCATAAGCCCCATCTTATCAAAGAGAAATACAGCTCACTTCACAGTCACCCCTTACCTATGTCACTGCTTTTGGCAGTACACACATCTGCTTTAAAAGTAATGCTTTCTGTTCTATTATGTCAGCCCACAACACCAGAGGCGGATCTTGGTGATGTGGCAGTAGAGGCTGAACCTTATTGTCAATGTTCCATTATATTTTGCTGCCACGTGACATTTTCCATGTGAAAAAAATGGGACCCACTGACATTCATTGATACTTGCTGAATGTTTATGGAGACCAAACAGTGGATGTGAGTGCAGTAAGGCAGTGGGTGCATGGTGTGTTTCAGTAGCAGTGATGGTGGGTCACCTCCACTGGTGTAGATCGTTACTAGCATAACATGCAGGCTCTTTTTCACCACTAACAAACGTGCACAGCTAACAGTGGTGACTACGTTGAAGAAAAGTGTTTTAGAGTTGAGAATTTGCTTTATCAAATAGTGTAATTGTGCTCTTTCTAGCTGGTGTAATTTCCTTGGAAATAAATAGAAGGCATTGCTTTTGGAGTGATCTACGTATTTGTGGCCCAAGACTCTTTACTCAGTGAGGCCCAAGCAAGCCAAAAGGTTGCATGCCCATATGTAAAGGAGTCCCTGGTACTCAGTCATTTCTCTAGTGTCATCACTGAACTGAAAATAGGACCTTGGGCTCAGGTCTTGTTCTCTCCTTTGCTCCATCTCTAAGCAGAGACTAGCCTAGCTGCACAGCAGCATCCAGCCTACAGCAAACCTTGCCCTGGGAAATGGTAGGGTCTCCATGCAGACTGTGGGCAGGTGGAACATGGAAAGCACTGCCCAGATAGCTGAAATTTCTGGGGTAAATAAAGGAGTCTCTACCAAGTCAAATGACCACAGGAGAGGTGTGACACCAACAGGTAAACGATAAGTCTAAAACACCATCCCTTCTGCAAGAAGTACTGCCATCCCTTGAAGACAGCTCCAAGCCAGGTGCTTCCCCTTGGCTCCATTTTTCTGCTGAAAAAAAATGTCTGCTTGAAAACAGCTCTTGGCCCAGGAACTTAACTAACTACTGACAGTGGTCTGAGAGGAAAAAGAAGAATAATCCAAAGGTCAAAGGAATCCTTGCAAGTAGGAATGGGTAGTTAGTTCACTATTCACAGGTGCTAATTGTTTCAATTCTTTTTAAGCTTTCCCTCAGTAAATAAGGTTTTCCTGTCCCCTTGGCCAAGTATTCAGTGCTTGTCAGTGATTATGTGTTTTCCATTAAAACCAGTTAGAGAGGCATTTTGCTGTCTCAGGTTGCAGGGTGAAGCTTAATTCAATTTTGGTTTATAATTCTACCAAGGCTTTGAATCCTGCTCTCATCCATGGTGTTCAAATTCTAAGACTGTCTCAGAATAACATAACAGCATTTCCTATATTAATAATATATATATATATACACACACACATATAGAAATTATTCATATCATTGTTTGCCATTTGCTCTTCTCCACCTTCCTGGATACAGATTAGCAGATTAGTTAGTCATCATACAATGGAATATAGAATAGCTTCATTCATACATTCTCAAGCAAAAAGCAAACCTATGACTTTCTAGGAAATTCCTTTTAATTTCTTCATTTGACTTATTCACATTAAAAGGACATAGAAGAACTTCTCTGCGGTGAGGGTGACGGAGCACTGGAACAGGCTGCCCAGGGAGGTGGTGGAGTCTCCTTCTCTGGAGATATTCAAGACCCACCTGGACTCCTACCTGTGCAACCTGGTGTAGGGAACCTGCTTTGGCAGGGGGGTTGGACTCGATGATCTCTAGAGGTCCCTTCCAACCCCTACAATTCTGTGATTCTGTGTGATTCTGTGATTCTAGGCTTACAGATGGAGAATATGGCTGGGGAGTTGTTTTTCTAATAGTATGCATCTGGCCACTTCATAAATGCTCTTGGGGAACACTACAGCATTTGTGGAAAAAAATGACAGGTTGCAGTGTTTTCCAAAGAGATCATGTACTGGTGTTCTTTCAGAATGGCTATTTCTGTTGTATGAGATGACTGATGGAGCATTAATCAGCTTATCTGATAGTCTCTGTGTGTTACAGTGACATTTTCTCATGCTATTGCTATCGATTTGTTACTATCCCATTAGCTTACAAAATTGACTTATGGAGCACTTTGGATATAGAAAAATCAGTTGCTACACAAAAGAAGTGCTGTCTATTTTTACTAATACACTGGAGCTAAATTCCCAAGGGTTAGCTTGACACCATTGATCTACAAGAAGTTGTAGCCTGTCTGCCACTTACCTTGTAAGTTTGTAATATGTCTGCATCTCACCGTGGAGTTAGTACTGTTGGACATCATGTCTCTCCACTGAATATTACAGATCATCTTTCTATATGATTATGAAAAGAAACTGCGGAATGTAAGTAGAGCATATTCTAACTCAAGCAACACTGAGAGTTATCAGCAAGATGCCTTTATTATTGCCAGCAAGACCTCTGCCCGCTGCCACTTCCTGCTCCAGCAGTCACAGGGATGCAGATGGTCTAGCGAAGAATTTTCTTTCATGGACTATTTCATGACAAGAAATGAATGAATAAAAGGAAAGGAAGAACTGAGAAACAAAAAAAAACAAAGCACAGGGGCTCAGAAATCTTCCATGTGTTTTTGCTGCTGTGTGCTTCCCTGGCCTTGCTCAGTGCCCACTTCTTCAGGCTGGGAAGATTCCACATCTAATCCAGCACATTCCCAAGTGCTGGGATTAGAGGAAAGGTAAAAGCCATGTCTTCCTTTCAGCTTTTCCCTGGTCATTGGCACCGTATTACCTGAGTGTGGCTTGGCACAGGAGATGGGAGGTGGAGGAGGGGTATACACTTGATCTGGACATGGAGGCAGCAGACCCATGAATGCCCCTGATGAAAATGGGATTTGTTCAGCCTCAGGGCTCCAAGCTGTTCATGGAAGATGACATATTAGTGAGCAGCTTTGTTGCTGCCATGAAATTGATTTTTATGACCCAGGATGAGGACAAAACAATTTAATCTTCATCTGTGGGGCAGAAAAACACATTTGCCTGCTTTGCTGAGGACACTGACCCTTCCTTGTTCACCAGGGCTAGAAGGAAGGAGTCACCCTTCTTCTGCAACTTAGGCCATCATTCATATCAATGCAGTTAACTGTTAGCAAGTCAAGCTAGTCTCATTTCAACCCAAAAGAGAAAATTGGAGAGGTGGTTGAAACTTCTGTTTTTGGGTTGAATGAATTAGACTCTGCTTAAACTCTGCTCAAATAGACGTGCACGTCACAGACTGTACTTTAGGAAAAGATTAGAACTGGCCTTTTAATTCAGACACACACAATAAAAAAACTACCAGAACCTTAGTGACTGTGGTCTATAGTTCATCCCAGGTCCTCTATGGGCTACTGAGGTAAGACTCAATTTCTCTTAAAATCAACAGATCCAACATGCTGCAGCAGTGAGTCTAAAAGAGGTAGTCTGAAAACGTAGGCTTGGGACATATTGGAATGAAAGTGGATGTTAATACCATAGATTTGGGAAAACAATAAATAAAATAGCATAGATTTTGTAAACCGATCAGACTTTGTCTTAAGCTTAAGCAGTATCTCTCCTTAATCTATTTAAATCCTTTCACTCTTGGAGAAATATTGTGGTGGGTTTTTTAATAGAAATTATTTACATTAAATGAATAATTGTTTTGTAATGTTGCTTCAGTTTCTATTTAAAATGTAATTCACAGATAATCTCTGTATTCCCTCCAGTTTTTGTGAATTAAATGCACATCTCTTTCACAAGCTAGGAGCTCTTAAGCACCATAAGTCAGCAATATCTAAGTAGAGAGATAATACTCCTTTATCTTGCCTCTAACTCTAATACAAATTACTTGTGGATTCACATGCAGCTCTGAATAAAACTCATTCTTCAAGGTGCTGGACAGCTTGCCTAACACCTGGAGGCAGTAAGCACTTCTTCAGACTGCCAAGCTTGTACAACAATTGGGAGGTTCATGCTTCATTTATAAATCCTGGTTCAGAATGAGGAATCCTTTTGTACTAATCAGTCTAATCTTGGCTTCACTCTTGGCTATCCAGACTTTTCAGAGAACCGGAGATATCAGATTTCTAGGCATGGCAGCTGACGTAACCATCCTCTCACATGTTAATTAAAGATGTGTATATTGAAATGTATGAATATGTGTATACAAGGAAAAGCACATCATATTATAAAAAAAAATAGATCAAAATCTCACACTCTAAATCCTTTATCTAGTTCAATGCCTTTGTGACTTGGCTAACTTGGAAGTAGGGTTTATTTTTCTTATGTTTCCTGTATTCCTATATTTACACTTGCTGTTCCACACCTTAATGTACCATAGAACCAAGAACAGGAAGTAATCATTGGATATATAGTTTTATGACCGCAATAGTAGCATCCAGGACTTACAATTTCATCCTTAGTCACTTACATTTTTTTTTTTTTTTGGCTTTTTCTTTGTTATTTCTTTCCCTGAGGTGCCTTCCTGCCTTTCTCAAAGATGTACAGAGGACATTTTGTGTCCTCATACATGGCTAAATACTTGTCAAAGGTTTTATGCCCTCCACCCAAAAATTCGTGTCTAGAGAGTACAATTTTCTGCTCATCAGTTTTGTGCTAGAACGTATTACAAGAAAATAGTTGAAACTTGTTGTAGCCATTTCATTTGCTGTAATGAGTGTTTTGCTCATAGATAAACAGCAGACTGGTCTCATTATGAGAAGAAATGAAATGGCCAGTTCTGAACTTTTCATGAAGGTCTACTGCAGGTTACTCTTCACACCAGCACACCAGCACAGGAACAGGGCACGGTTCCCCAGCTGATTAGTTTGTGGTTCAGAGTAACAGTGAACAATTGTTCCGTGTTCTTTGTGACACTCATGATCATATAACAATCTGTCATATTGTCTCTTATGGGAACAGCCTTGGGTTAGCAGCCTTGTGTATTAAGCAGATCCTTTCCTTTCTCTTCCTTACTTCAATCATCCTTGTCCTCTGGATCTTCATCCAGAGATTCTTGCTTTTGCTTTCTTTTATCAAGTCCTTTGCCTGGTTTAAATTCCTTTGAGCAATTTGGGATATTTTTTGTCTGGAGGAAAACATGTGAAATCCCACAGGCTTGTTCATTCCCTTCTCCACAGCACAAAATAGGTAACAAACTGCCATGAGACCTTACAGCTGTTTTTAATCATATATACCTGCCTACAGTCCAGATTAAAAAAGCAATGGCTCCCACATCTTCAGCTGAAAATAAAGATATGGCTGTACACCACACAGAGTGCCCTTCAGGCTGTTTACACAGAGTTCAGTCTTACAGCTGAGCTTAGTTAGATGTTCACCATCTGTGGGAATAAGTATCAGAAAAATAACTCCACAGATCAGAAGGGAGTTCTGCTTTGGATTAACACAGGGAATCACAGTGGTTTGAGAAGTTTAAGAGCAAGAGAGTAACATGGCCAGGAGCATGGAAAGAAAGGATGGACTCAGCCCTCTAGGAAGCACTGGTCCATAAGGGTGCAAACTGCACCCTGGCTGCACACTGACTCTCTAAAGGCAGCCCACATGCAGCAGTAGGTTGGTTGCTGGACACATGCTGCAACTCAGCGTACTTGGGAACAGTTGGTTACTGCACATTTGCAGAGCAACTCTGTGTATTGGGTTTATATTGGAAAATGTTGGTGGGGGCTGCAGTTGTGGCCTCTGTGAGAAGAGTCCAAGGGCTTCTCTGTGCTGGATGCAGCTGGTCCTGGAACAGCAGATACAAAACAAACCCACTGCAGGACACACCTGAACCCAACTCTGGGAAAAAAACTACCTAAGGAGGGGGAGAAAAACACGGTGCAGGATGGCTGGTCTGTATGTGTCTGGGTGAGCTGGTTGCTCACAAGAGCCTGAGGGTGCCATGTAGCCATGCTGCTGCAGTTTAAGGCAAGGCTCTCTCTGGTGAGAGTGCTCAGAGAGGGGCATGCTGGATGCAGCCTACACAGCTCTGACGGCAATCGGAATGTTTGCGTAATAGGAGTTTGTTGAACCTTACAGAATTGTTTATTCAAATGATAACTTTGTGTGTAGTTGGCAACAATCTTGGATTCAGCCCAAGTCATACGTGGCCTTTTTCCAGCAAATAGGGGTTGTGGTAATTTTACGTTCCTTGTAGTCATGGATATGATAGAGGCTTGCTGATTCTGAGTCTTTACTATTCCCTTCTGCTTCCAGCTTTCTGTTTGTACAGCTGTAATCAAAACATTAATGAGCTCTTTGAAATGAGGAATTAGGTTCTCCCATTCTCTCCATGGTCCTGCAGAGTTTGCTAGTTTCAGCCCCTACAAGTTACATGTTTAAAAATGCATAGTGATGGCAACAATCACCAAGCATTATTCCAGGCAGACGCTGGAATAAATAAAGAAGTTCTATAAAGCCATCATGTTTCAGAGGAAAGAACTAATGACAGTAATTGGAGGTACTGGATCTGTTTTACCTTAACAAATCTTACACCCACCAGAGCTGTTTGCATGCTCTGTGGAAATATTCTCATGCACTTGGATCAGACTCAGACATTAAAAAGAAGTCCAATAATTAAAATACAGTGCCAAATAATAAATCTGCAGTAAGTTGTCTCAGAACAATATTTAAAAATTTAAAAAACCATCAAAAATATGTTTTGAAATTTGAAATTATTCCATCTCTTTTTACTCACCTGAGTAGTTGAACACAGGGCACAGTAGATTGTTTGCATGGCTGATTGCTTCGTCACTGTTATTGAACATCAGTACAAATCTAGCATTCTGATAATTACGCCCTCATTGGAAAGAAACCATGTGTGAACTCAACTTCCTACCTCATCATGCACATTTTGAAAACTAAGATAGGAAAGCTAAGGGTCCGTATAACTGTAAGGTGTCCCAGAAAAGGCTCTTCATGTAACCTTATCTTGTTCCTTCCTGTTTTATGATATTTATTTCCAAATTACTTACATTATATTAAAACTTCACCAAAGGAATAGGTGACAGCCTGTGTCAAATCTGGTACCTGTCAGACTGTAGGTTGCTTCCTCTAAGGACACAAGTAGACAAGCTGAGGGTAAGCCAGAGGAAAAAAAAGGATGATGAATCGTGTCCTTAAGACCATATAGATGAGTGCTTTCCTGAGGGACTGAATTCTGTCAGCTAAGAATTCCAGACACACTCTTTACATTTATCCTACCACCTTTGCAAATAAGTTCCTCAGCCTTTGAAAAAACTGGGAACCTGATATTTCTTTTTGGGCATTAGAAATTAGCATATATTTGGGATTTGTAATTTTGTCTTTCATTTCTCTGCCTTTTCCTGTAGAATGACTGATGAGACCATATAATGTAACAGACACACTGCAGAGATACCTGTAACAGTAGTCATTTTGAAATACTTAGCATATTCTATTAACAACATCTCTGAAACCCATGTAAAGAAAATGAGATTTCTTTTGAACTCACAACACGAGATAAGAATCTACTGAAAAATGGCAGTGCAGTTTCACATTATTAGAGACAAGCACATCTGTGCATCTCAGGAGCAAATCAAATTTGCATAGAAGTGCCAACTCGTGTTCAAAAATAAAGGAAATGCTACCAAAGAAACACTCTGTCAATCACTTTTTCTTGTAGGTATAGTATCCAACCACTGATGACTGAGATGAATGATTTAATTAGAATTTGAATTGTGCAGAGCTTGTTTTATGCTCAGGTGAAGAAAAAAAAAGAAAATAGAAAAAAAAAATGATTCTGTCCATTTTTGTGAGCCTGTGGCTTCTGTTGACGTTCCTATCAATATAACTTCAAGAATAAAGGCTGCCTGTAAGGCAAATAAACAGACCTATTTCTATGTACTTATTATCACATGTCAGGTAGTGAATGTTGCAAGCTGTGATGCTGCATGCTAAGAGACTGACTGCTAGACACATGGAATTAGCCTTTAGAAATGCTTTGCCTGGAGTGCTGTTTGTTTCTGAAATCAATTAAGGAGCAGTTAATAAAGAGTGAGTTGAATTGCTTTTTTTCTTTTTCTTTTCTTTTCTTTTTTTTTTTCCCCCTGTAGATGCCCAAGAAGGTGAAATGACATCAGGTGTCATCCCCTTGTACTCTGATATGGAAGTGGTTACAGTTCCTGTATTTGATATTCCCTTGCTTAGCTCCAGTCTAGCAATGCAGAATGAATCATGACTTCTAGTGGCCCTGTTTCAACCATAGAAGGATTCCACACAGAAAGGAAAACTATATTTTTCAAGTATTAGAATGCCATTAGGAACACACAGGGTCATCCAAACAGCAATCAGGAGATGAATAAAAGAACAAGTGACTTACACAGGGCTGCTCTGTGATCATGGCAGAGGCTGGTGACATACTGAAACAAGATACCCAAGGAGGTTGTGGATGCCCCATCCCTGGAGGCATTCAAGGCCAGACTGGATGTGGCTCTGGGCAGCCTGGTCTGGTGGCTGGGGACCCTGCACACAGAATGGGGGTTGAAACTGAATAATCATTGTGGTCCTTTCCAACCCAGGCCATTCTATGATTTTATGATTCTGTGATATCAGACAGGCAAGGGTAAAGCAGAATTGATTGCTGGTTCTTTCCAGCATGCTGATGGACATGAGTGTGTCTAATAAAAGCATCCTAGCTGTCAGCCAGATTTGTATCTCTTCTTGGGAAATCAAATTAAGCAACAAGCTGACAAAAATCACTATGGCTCAAAAAAAACCCAAAACATAGTGCTAAGAAAGTGTGACTACGTATAGAAACAGGAAAAGATGTGGTAATTTCATTTCAGAGGTGCAGTTAAACTCCTCTTCAGTTTCTGTGTCTGTTGCTAATCTGAATCCATTGATCCTTGTGGTGACTGAAAGAGCTTCTAATATAGCTGGAGACTGAAAAGAGTCCTGTAAAATAAGTCAGGTGGATTACATCCAGCTCCCAAGAGGGACTCATCTTAGGCACAGAATTATTGCTGCTCCTGCTGCTAACTGGCATCTGTGCCAGCAGTCTCAACAGAAGAGCTGAAAGCACTGTCAGAGGATAGAAAATGAAATCTGTACAGCTCCTTGGGGAGTGCCACTCAGGTCAGGCCTGAGATGAGCTCATGGGAGCAGAGAACTTCTCAATGTACTGCCTGGGGTCTGCAGCTCACAATGCTCCCCACACCACTTATGGTCACTTACCTGTCCTTACGCAGCTTTCACCACTCAATTACTTGAGCAGTACACATACTCATACTCACACACGTGTTTTGTGAAGCACCAATTTTTTTTCTTGCTATTATTTTTTTAAGAGAGAATAAAACGCAGTATAAATTACATAGTATATTCTTGGTCTGTAGACAGGAACTTCATCCTATTGCTTAAATATGACAAAATTAAATACATATCACTGCCATTATGTATGATTAGTACTTTGTTCATCTTTTTATTCCTTCAAGGTTTCACTGACTACAGTCAGATATTTGATATTATCAGATGTCTGTGAAATTCTCCACCTTTTCATCCATTTGCTTTATTTTGACAACCACTTAAAAAGCAGTCTCCCTTACAAACATGTGCAAGGGGATGTTTTATATGCAATCCTGGAAACGGTCATTTGTGAACTAAATACACTTATTCCATTGAGTCCGCAAGCTTTTATCCTCTTAGGGAAAGTATTAAGCATACAAATGGATAAGAAAAATATCTCAAATCACCTCTTGTAGGAATGTGATGTTACACATTTCTTTTTATCGGTGTCCACCTTTACTTTGAGTATCAACCTTGTGCTCTTGAAAACAAGACACTTCATTTTCACAGGTGCTTGCGAAGTGCACTTGCCAGCATTCAAACATTTCATAAGAAATGTCAAGGCTGCAGCACTGAATGCTGTAATCTGTTACCATCATATTAACAGTACTTCCTTCAAGGATCAGTTTCAACAAATTAGTTAGATGTGTTTCCTTTCTGAAGGCCTTAGCTTGAAGATATGAAAGCTACAATAGCATTTGAACCCATTTATATTTTAATCTGAAGTTTAAAGTGAAAATTAAGGTGGTTATGTCATGGAAGGGCTACATTTTCATCACAAATATCACCACAACTTGCAGTTGCAGCTCAGCACAGACTCAGGATTATAACAGCTTACATCCTCTATTCCATGGCTGAAGTTCTTGGGGAAACAATGCAGAAAAACCTGTACTTGTATAGATTTTCACAGCTCAAGCTACTGCCATCAGAGTACAGTTGATATTGCTTCGTAGTTTGCTTTATGAGATAACCAGTAAGTCAATACAATATCTACTGATGTTGCAATTGCTATGTGTCTTGCGTTATCTCTGTGTACAGGTGTGGCTGTGCATACCCTACTGAACTCTCAGGTATGTAGCAGTAAGAAGTAAGAAGTAAGAAGCATTATGTGAGTGTGTGATGAGGTCCCATAGTCACACCATTTTATTCAGAACTGGTACCTCTACATGATGGCAATGATCAGTGCACTGTGCAGCGGTGTGTGCAGCCTTCCCAGGCTCAGGAAGATATTCAGTGGGTGAGTTGGGAGGTTTGCTTTGATATGAAAAAAGCCAAATTAGTTTTAGTTTTTAGCATCAAATTCTGCACTAGCTGTTTTTCTTCTTTCAGCATTTTTGATCTTCTATGTAAAACACAAAAGCATATAGAAAGAGTCTGCTTATCCTGGACCTGTGAGCATACAGACTCAGATATTTAAGAATCCATAAAAAGATGAAAGAAAAGCAGTAATTGTCAAGGTGATTCATAAGAGGAGCAGCCTACTGCTAAAATTGGTAGGCTGTGCACACCTGGTAGGACGGACTAATTTTCCAATGTGATCATAATGTCAGTTCAGTCATAAAGCCAGACAATTCAAATGAGAAAGGATGCACATTTACAAGAGGGATAAACTCAATTAGGTTCTTAGATTATTTCAGAAAGCTAGGAAACTATTAAGTATATAAGATAAGTTGTGAATGGGAAGCCTGAGGGATAATACTGAACTGAAAACCCCTTGTGAGAAATGGGGAACATGGTTTGTAATTTATCTTGCATTGGTTTCACTGGCTTCCCTAGACAGGGCTCTATACATTTACCCTTCCCTAAGTTCCTTGGATTAAATGCTGTGTTTTTCTGACTGACTGCTTACTAAATGGAGCAAAGAAGAAGAGTTTAAAAAATTAATTCCTCCTCTCCCCCCTGTATCCAGTATATGTGTATTTGTCTTCTGGAGAAGTTATAAACTTAAAAATCCTTCTAAGAGAAAAAATAGGTACTTAGCAGAATTCTTAAGCACTGCAACACAGAGAGAAATGAGAATTGCCAACACAAGGCAAACTACATAGTATAAAGAGCCCAAAGATACAGAGAATTCAGATTGAGTGAAATCTACCCAGAGGTTTTGTATAATTAAACATTTGGAATTTCATTTAAAAATAGCCTATTAAATGTGAAGTATTCCAATACAGTAGAAAGTATATCGACAGAAAGGGTGAACCTGCTCACTTTGAAGTCAGTGAGAGTAAAATTCAGGCCTCAATACTGTGTAAAGAAATAGGATCATCCTTAAGGCAAGAAACTTGAGTGTGGGTTAGCCCAATAATGCTTGTAATGGACAGAAAGAGGAGCCTGAGCTGTGAGATAGGCTGACATAGACACCTTTCATCTGATGCCCAGTTGCTCTGTTTTTTCCTTCCAGCACAGCAATTGCTACACCGTAACACGACTCAATGTTCGACTGAGCATGAAATAAAATTTAATTGCTATGTAACAGATAATTTGGTCTTAGATCCAACCCTACCTGCAACTCCTGCTCAAATTTGTTAAGATTTTATTTCATGTCCCTCACATAGTCATATGCATACAAGCTGTTGATCAATGTGTTTGCCTCGACATCAAAGGATCTTGTCAAAGGATGTTCTCAGCCATTTATGGGTGAGACCATGCAGTGGGGCTTAATCAAGTGTAGAACTTTGCACCTCTCTCCTTACAACTTTATGAGGCTTCTGTTGGCCTTATCCTCAAGTTTCCAATAATCTTTCTGGGCTGAAATTCTGCTATTTAGTGTGTCATGCACTACCACAATTTAGCAGGCTGGTAGTTGTTATCAGTACATTTAGTAATTCTATATTTTTTCTGTATTTGACATTGGATATCATGAAAAGGATACTAAAGGTTTTCCTAAAACATTTTTAGTTTGGAATGCCAGATCACTACAAACAACATGATACCAAGTATCCTTTTCTGGAAAAATCTGATGTGAATTTAAGTTACTATTACTTGTATAACTCTTTCCTACCATTCTTTTTCTGTAGATTGCCAATTCAAAAGCACATTCAGTGCATAGGTCATGTTGACAATACTGCCTCACAGAAGTGGGGGAGAAACACACGTATGTCCTTCTGTGAGCTAAGTAAGCTGTAAGGATAGTAAGCCCCTTAACTGTAAGACTAGTAAGTAAGAGGTGAAAAGAACAGGCAAAGAAGGTGTTGTTTTCATTGGCTAAAGGAAGAATTAGAAGATTATCTGTCCAAGGCACACATAAAAAAAAGATATTTCAGTAAGACTTTTAAATGAGTATGCTGGGCTGTGGACTGGTAAGCCTAATGATACTGCAGAACCACAGAACCACAGAACCATAGCACTGCAGGGGTTGGAAGGGGCCTCAAGAGATAATCAAGTCCAGTCTCCTTGCTAAAGCAGGTTCCCTTCAATAGGTGTCACAGTAAGTGTCCAGACGGGCCTTGAATATTTCCAATGAATATCTCCATAGAAAGAGACTCCACAATTTTGAACAAAACGCAAAATGTGGTTTGAGAAACAAATAATATTTCTATGTCAGCTTTCTGCCTTTAAAAAGGAAGTATTATTTATTAGTACTTCAATGTATTGGAGGAACTAATCAGTTGCAAAGCACTATGAAAAGAAATACTAGTAATGGCAGGGATATGTCATCACCACGTCACCATGGCCATTACTACCTTGTCTTATGCTCAAGCATGACCTTTGATGTTTACACACCTATGTGGAGATAACCTGCCAGAGCTGCAATTAAATCCATGTGATTTTATATGTCATGAGTAAATATAGATTAAGCATTCTCTTGCAGAATTAGGCCCTGTTCAGGAAGAGGAGCTGCATGAAAAAATATATTTTTTTTTCCATTGGAAGATTTTAATATTTCAAAATCTGGAAAGAAACCAGAAGTGCTGAGTCTTCTCATGGCATGATGCCTCAGCTCTGGGGCAGCCTGTCAGCCTTGCACCCTGTGTGTCTGGAGAACTGAGATTGCCAAGAAGACAGAAACTGGAGGATCTCTTCTTCCCAACTTTCAGCACTCCATCAGCCCCAAAGCCAAGAGGGCTGGAAGCCCAAGGTCCCATGGTACCAGCCAGAAGGGCTGTTAAGAAGACAGACAGGCAATCTGTCAGGCTCTGTTGTCTTGGAAACCTGCCTGGATTCCATTGGAAATTGGTCAAAAATGGAAATTCTCCTGTGGAACATTTTGATTTCAATGAATGGCATATCCTGATGAGAAAATGTTTCATCAGAAATTTTCTAGCCAGATTGTTCACTGCTGGAAGCAGATAAAGCTATTCCGTAGGTTTTTTTCCTTATTATTATTTTTGCTCCCACATGGTTTGCTAGAATCAGATTAATGGGCAAATCACTCTAAAGATTTGGTTCTGAGGTTTTACTCCAGAAACCTTTCTCTCTGGCTGAAATCTGTGTTCCAATTTCATCATTCAAGCCTCATTTATAAAGAAATTTTATTAAGTGAAGCACACTGCTACTAAAAGATAATCGACTGCTCTCTAGTGTTACCTTTTCCATATATCTGTCATTGCCCTTAACTTCAGGATAGCCCCTGCACAATTAATTGTACGAGTGGCTTGTCTCTGATTTAGGATGCGCATTAGTAACGGATTAGTCTTAAACACAGGAAGGGAAGATTTCCTGTGGAAAGCTTGGCATGTGCTTCTGTAAGCAGTTTGTTTTCATTCTGTGTTCACATGTGTAGCAATTGTAGCAGCGCTGCAAGGAATAAAATCCAAACCTCAAAAAGCAGCTTCAGAAAGTGTAAGATTTCCTGGTTATTTCAAATCAAAACCAATGATATGCAGATAACAATCATTCCGCAATTTAAAATCTGTTTTGTGGGTAGGTGGGCAGATATTGTCTAACTGCTGCAAAGTCAATGAAGACCTTATTAATGCAGAAATAATATTACTTCAAATGCCATGGCAACCAAACATCTCAGATAATTCTCGGAGGCTATATGTACCATGTAAAGGAAGAATAAAATTATTTCGATGGCGGATCTAACCGAACTAACAGGTGTGGTAGTTTAACACCGATGGGCAGCTCAGCACTACAAAGCCACTTTCTTACTTTCCAGCACTCCCACCCCACTTCAGAGGTGCCTTCCTATGGGCTGGAGCTCTTGCCCAGGCCCTGCTCTGGCAGGGGCATCCATAGGTTGGAGCTCCTTCAGGCCTCATCCACCCTGCCCTGACCTCAGTACCTCATTCTCTCATTTCTCACCTCACTCCCTCAGCTGCTGTGCAGCGGTTGTTCCCTCTTTGAACTCTGCTTTCCCAGACAGCGCCCAGTGCCGTTTACAGCTCAGCTCTGACCCTTTCGGGAATCAGGTCATGTAGATAAGAGAAAAACAGTAGAAGTTATACACCTTGATAGTGGCATTTTGGACTTTGCCTTTCATGAACATCTGTGAGTGCTGGGCCACCCCAGTGGTTTGCCTTGGTTGTAGTACAGCCCATGGTTTTCATTGAGACTGCAGGTGATGGAGTGTCTCCTATTAAACAAACAGATAAAACCAATATGCAGAAGACTTTAGAAAATAGGATTAAGTTCAGCACGATCTTAACACATAGCAGAAATGGTATAAAAAAGACAGGCTTCAACTTAGAGAAATCAGCCATGTAAATATAGCAGTGGAAACTCTGCAAGGTAGCAGATCTGCAGAGGAGGGTGTAGGGGCTGCACACAGCCACAGCCTAACACCAGTCAATAAGACTGCTGTGGTAAAAATGGAAAAAACCCATCATGTAAGTGTGCTGTGAGCAGTTTTGTGTTGGTAGTGCTGAAACAGGGAGCTGCGGCCAGGTCTGGGCACTGTTTTTCAGAGAAACTGGAAAAAATAAAAAATAAAAATAAAATGAACAAACAAAAAGTAACCAGAGAGAGAACTGAAGTCTCAAAAACATGCCTACAAACAAGGGTTTAAGCTGAGACATGAATACCAGCCCAACAAACTGTGATGAGATGGAAGGAAAGGAGAGCTGGGAAACCCCTGACATCAAAGGGTACCTTTTCAGAATTACTCAGAAGCTGCATCTTCTTGCATCTCATCAGTTCTTTCTTTCCTATGAGCACTTTGAAACAGAGTTAAGTATTCTCCCAGTGTCATTATTTGAATTAAAGTTATCTGTAGTTGCCATCACATGGAAATATAATTTTTTACAAATTTACTTAAATGTATGTTGTTGTTGTTTTTTTCATGTGTGTGTCAAAAAATCTGCAGCACTGGGTTTTTACAGCAGTGTGAGAAACAATTAGAAGTTCTTATGTGTGAAGACTGAGTGCCCTGGTGCAAAAACAAGGTGTTGTTTCTGATACAATACCTTCCTTAATGAGATGGTTGTGGAAGTGGGCTGCACCTCATACAGTATTACTGTAGGTAATCCTCCTTCAAAAATGTCTGATTTTCAGAGACTTATAGAATCCTTAGAGCTTGAAGAGACCTCTGAAGGTCATCTAGTCCAACTCCCCTGCAATGAGCAGGGACACCACAGCTAGATCAGGTTGCCTGGGGCTGATCCAGTCTTGCCTTGAAAGTCTCCAGGGACAGAGTATCAACCATATCTCCAGGCAAGCTGTTCTAGTGCCTCACCACCCTCACTGTAAAGGAGTTTTTCCTTATATCTAACATAAATCTCCCCTGTTTGAGCTTGAAACCATTTCCTCTTGTTTTATCATGACACATATCAGTAAAAAATCTGTCCACTTCTTTCCTGTAGCTCCCTTTCAGACATCAGGTCACCTCAGAGCCTTCTCTACTCCATGCCAAGCAGCTCCAGCTCTTTCAGCCTGTGTTTCAGAAGCTCTGTCAGCTAATAGGAGGAAGTACTCAGTAAGAAGAGTTCTTTTTTTTTTCCTTCAGAGCTCAGAAATCCCCAGTGACTATCACCAGATGAACAGAAACTCACTGCTACATTTGTTTTACTTTTCAGCAAGGCTGAACCTCTGCCCCAGCTGGACTGAGAAGAACCTCTGACGTAGGAGTTTTCTAGCTCCAGCAGAGCCAGAGGCTTATGGCATTCACTGTTAACACTGCTGTGCAACTTTGAGACTCTCAGCAGTTACAGTGAGGTTTGTAGAAGCATAATATCAGCAGGAAGATGACAAGTGAAGAGTATCAGAGGGCGTAGGGGTTAACTGAGGAGGTGACACTCCAAGTAATCTCAGAGGTTCTCACAGTTCTGGTTCTTTCTGATTCTAGGTTGAAAAATGTTTAATCTGGTCTCTGGATAAATCAGTCTGGCCTGAAGCCAGCTGCATCTGGATCTGCTTCAGTAAAAACAAAGCATGTTTGCTGTGCAAGTTATAATTTTCACTTTCAAAGCCACTCAGATACCTCTGCTACTAGCTCAGTAACAACTTGTGGCTAGAGCTAGATTATCAGGCCTTTTTCAGGGCCTGTCAACAAACAGTGAAGGATGCAATTTCTTTTCTGTGCTCTAGCAAAGCACGACAGCAGGGTTGGGGTGATCATCAATGTCTCTGCTTTTTTCCTCTTACTCATCATTCGAGGCTTAGAAGGATGGGATCCGGCCATTCCACGCTGGTGACGTATGTATGTGAGCTGGCAGAATCCATAATTATAGAGGCAGCTTTTTATTTCTGGATGAAGTTTAATGTTTTTTATTATAGTTCCACATAAGGGCCCAACATCATACAGGCTCTACCCTGTAGGCTGAGCTCCCTTGTCTTTTTTCCCCATCACCTTGAAGTTTTCTTGACAAGATAGGATTCTCTTCTTTCCTCTAGAAATGCACAGACATGGTAATTAGTGATGGTTGCTCATGGCTGGTAAGACAAGAATGGCTGTTTTCTTGATTAAGCACTAAAGGGTGGGTGGTGATGGACAAACTATCCGTCACAGTGCACATTTCTCATGCAGTTACACAAGTGGGAGGAAAACAAAATGATGATGGAGACTAGAGGCATGTGAGTTCTGGCAGCAGGAGGACAGCTCATCTTCCACATGCAAATCTGCATTGGGGAAGTAGATTTAGTGCCCCAGTAGCAGCTGGTAGGCCAGGGGCTCCATCCAGCAAAGCCTGACCTCCCAGAACTACATGGGAAAGAAACAAGCCTTAGTGGGGGTAAACTTCCTGCAGTGAAGAAGGAGGTCTCTGTGACTAGCTGGCTAAGGAAGCTTGTTTCTTGATGGAGCTTGAATCTGAGGTACTGGTGGCTGTTAAGGCTTGTTGGGCCCTTCCTGCTCTTCCATATGACCAACATGATACTGGCAAGGGAAAGCATTGAGCCTATCAAGCATAATTACATTACTGGTTGTAGGGTCAAAGCCCTGAGGCAGTTTTCTCTTTGATCCTGCTACATCAGAGAAATCAAGAGCTTGAGGGAATGCTCATAGATGCTGCAGATCATAGGCTGGATGAGCAACTGGCATCAAGAGTTTCTTTTGTTTTGTTTTATGACCATGGGGCTCTCTGAGCGTCAGTAATAGTTGGGATGAGACAGGATTCACCTGTCAAAGGGGGGCACAAGTCACACTGCCAACTGGCTGGGCAACCTGGTCAGGAGAGCTTGAAAGTGGAAATGACAAGATGGTGATCTACAGTCAACTAAGGAAATTTTCATCCTTGGAAATAATCAGACCTTGACTTCAGAAAGGTCTGAGCAGAGCAACCCTTTCAACATTACCTGTTTTGTGATACTGTGATACTGTGCCAAAACAAGTTAACAGAAGAACAGAAAAGTTACAATTAGCAGGGAAAACTGTTATTAAACTTCAAATGGAGGTTTTAAAACCTTTCAGTTCTCTCACAATAGGAAATATGACAGTATAAGTGCTTGTGTCATTCACCAGCTTTTGGAATGCAATTCTACTGCACCAGTAAAGCATATCATTAACTTCTCACTCATTTTTATTAATGATTCATATCAACTAAAAACCCATTACTGCACAATTATCAAATTTCAATAAAGGAGCACATACATTTAAATACGGTGCCTGAAAGGAAAAAAACAAATGAAAAGTACTTAAAAAAAATAAACAGGAATATTATTTTGCTGAAACAAAGCATTAATAAACATGAACACAAGCTGCACATGCTTACAATGAGAAAGAGTGGTACTTGGATAAGTTTCATGGTGTAGAAAATCACATTAATGAAGAGCATTGAACATGAATGCTCACCTCTCACAGTGCAGCTTATGAATACACACAGCACCATGTCTCCCTTAGTACAGCTACAACTTCCACCTGGTGATGCTTGTTCCTGATCTGAATGAGTATGATCTCAGTCTTAAGTGTTCTTCAGAGTCTACTCATTGAAAATGGGAGCAGTGATTTTAAGGATTTCTAAAGCTCTTCAGGAGACTGCCTAGATTCAGTAATATTGTAGGCAGGAACCACAAATTTCCACATCTGCAGACTGGAGGTGTTGCATGTGGTTGCCATTTTGCTCTTCATCACTGCAGGCACATTTCATTTGGTTCTCCAGCTCACTGCAAATTTCTAGTCAGCCCTCAAGCCAGCAATATTTCACTGCATCTGCACTAATAACTATGTACCAGATGCCAAGAAAAACATTCATTGGTCCAATATGGTAAAAAGGAAAAAAAATCAATTACTACCTCCCACTTCTGTTTAAATGGCAAAATCTCCTTTCTTCATTGACACCAAACACATGAACATCACATTTAATAGAAAGTTAATGTCACCACATAAAAGGAATAGCTTTTCTAATGTTCAGCTTCAACAAACAGCATAGGAGGTTTCCCCAGTCCTGCATTTACAGAGAACTTTGTTCTATACTGTAGTCAATATAGATGAGTTAAATAAGAAACCCTGTAGCATAAATACGGTTTTAAGTACTGACAATTACATTGATTCCAGTGGAATTTTGCCCTCTTACATACATATTTCTTTTCATAATCAAACGCCCTGAACTTGAAGCAAAGATGAACATAAATAAAGGGAAAAGATTCAAAACTTTTGTCATGGTTGCACCTGGAGATTATTCTGATTTAGTATAGAAATAATAGAGGATGTGAAATATTGGCCAGAATAAGTGCATTAATGGCAAAAATAAAAATAAAAAGCTTTTAGAGGTGTTTGAATCCATCCTTTGGACTCAGATTTTGTACAGGCAACTTGATGATGCCGGGAAGAAAGCTATGAATTTTTTAAGGAAGGATTTTCCATCCACGTTCTTGCCTGTTTGAAAGAGACAGGAGAGGGGAAAGGAGCGGGCTTCAAGTTGTGTCTATACATTTCCATTTATATTTATATTTAAGTGGTTCTCAAGTCAGTGAAAATCATAATTTTCAGGTGCTGCTACATAAACTGCCTCGAGCATTTCTAAGTAATTTCTAATTTTTTTTCTCCACTTTTTCCTTTTTCTTTTATTTTTTTAAAGATCACCTGGGGCCTGCATCTCACTCATTTAAGACAGCCCGGTTGTACTGATCTTACCATGTCAAGATGTCAAGATAAGCGTTTCCTATGATAGTGCTACTATGTTAAAGAAATTAACTCTAATAACACAGATCTTCCAAGCTTCAGAGAGCAAGGTCTCTGCCAGCACTCTGAGGCTGGCTTTTTCAAAGCTGCACAGAAAGATCAGCTAAGGCAGAAGCATCAGCTTATAGAACATAAATGTCATTTTAAAAAGCCACCAGGAACTGCTTTCAAACCAAAACAGAATCAAGACTGGTAACAAATTAGTACAACACCTATTGCCAGGAGCAAAAATCAACAGCCTGAAGATAAAATACCTGAAATGGTTCACGTTCATATTTTATCTTGTTTCTATTTATACCCTTCAGCCTTGAGGTGCTACATAAGGCATGTGGATTTACGTAATTCTGTATTTCTTATCTTTTCTGTAATTACTCAAAGGAAACGTTTCCGTTTTCTTAAAACAAGCATCACATAGTGCTGTAACTTCATTCAGTAAAAATTAATAGCTATGAGAGGTGCCAGAAAGTAAGTTCAAAACACACTTATAGATACTAGCAAAGGAATTCATCTCAGATGTGAGTCTCAGATTAGGCCAACAAATTCATTTCAGTTCAGACCCTGCGTACCTGAATGCTTAAGACTCTTTGGTGTCTGACATTTGCAACTTAAATATTTACAGTAGTGCTGGTTTAAATTTTGTTGTGGTTTTTGATTTATTTATTTTTTCCTTAGAGGTTAACTGGTAAATGATACGTAGGTTGCTCCAAAAGTAATGCCTCCTATTAATAGACATGAAAACTGTAACAAATACGATGCATTACTTTCAGAGCAGCCCTTGTACAAGAGAGGCTTAGTTTAGACAAGCAGCGTAATTAATACATGTGAGCAAACTTCTGTCAGCTAAATTCATAAAAGAGAGTGACTGTCACTCAGTGCTGTCCCAGGTTCCTCTAATTTTCATGCAGGAGCTTTACCGCCATGTAGCAATGGTATCTTTGTCACAGTAGTGCTTGTATATGCCCATAGCACTGCACACCGCAGTCAGTTCTTTGTCATGTGATATTTTAAAATCACCCCATAATGCCAGTGGTTGTGATAACAACCGGAATGTAGAAGCACTTCACTATGGGGCAACAAATGATAAAAAGCATTTGTGCAAAGGCTGCATTTGTAATGCTGCTGTGTTCAGCTCATCATCTGATTTACCAAAGAGTGACTGTGACTCTTTGGTTACGGATCATTAGTAGCAGCCTACCTTCAGTTCATCACAGCACTGTGCATAGTAGCCTCAGAGCCTGGACTCAGAACCTTTCTCAGCCACTGTGGGTCTGGAGTAACCCCTTTTCTTTGGGCTCCTGCCAGCTGCTGTATTTCCATGGAACAGCAGAACTGTCACTCGTCATGCTCCACAAGTTTTATTAAGTTATTATTCAGTTATGTAAATGATTGATGTTATTTAATCACAGCCATTCTCAAATCTTCCTTATTTAACTCTGGGACAGATATATTCTGAGGTATTGGTTACTGCACAGATAATATTATTTCCTCTTTTAATAATTTGATACTTACGTTATCTTTCTCAAATGGTTATTCCAACTGCAAACATTTCCTTATCAAAGACCCAACCTCCTTTACCACACTGACCTTATGAGTCAGCTGTGCAGTGTCACCTGGTACGCAATCAGGAGAACACAGCAATAATGTCAAATAAAGATATATCCATAGCAAACATTTAGAATTAAGAGCGATGAAGTCCCTCTTTTCTATTTATTTGCTCCTTCTGACATCACTGTATGACTGAAACTTCAATAGGTTTAGGAGAACTTGCTGAGGGAATTACTTGGCTGCCATTCAAACAAGCATCCTGCACCCAAGAGCAGCTGGGATTAAAAGGTCTTATTTTAAACCTGTCAAAAGATGTGTTGACCAGAGGTAGTCAAAGTAAGACCGGGAAACTTCCTTTTGTCAGCCTGACTTTGATGATGTGATACACCCTATATTTCAGCTGTGATTCTGCTCCCTACAAATAAGCCCCACACTGATTTTTTACAAATGCTCTCTTTGTGGTTTGACAGCAACGTAACTGAGTCTGGATGTCTGCTGCCCAAGCGCTTTCTGTGTACACCACAGCAACAGCCCAGCTGAGGGAGCTGCATCAACAGAACCCTTATTCCACAAAATGCAGCAGTGAGTGCCCTGCCAGCCTGTCTGCACCAAGTCATGGCGGGGTTAGATGGAAACCACCACAGAGAAAGGAGAATAAGAAAATCAGCAGCCACAAAGCAATGCTAAGGGATTACCTATTCTTCATTTGAAATAGCTCAGATCAGCTCTGTCTGAAAAGTTAAAAAAAGAAGAAAAAAAAAAGATTTTAAAGGCCTGCAGTGGAAAACAATTTGGTGATATAATAATTTTCCAAGAATATGTTTGTGAGGCCCACAGAATAACAAAAGACTTAACAAGGCCTGTAGGTACAGAGCAATGGTTTTAAACTGAAAGAAGGTAAGTGATTTAGAATGGATATAAAGAGAAAATTCTTCACTCATTGCCCAGAGAAGCTGTAGATGTAGATGTACATGCCCCATTCCTGCAGGTATTCGAGGCCTGAGGCCAGGCTGGGTGGGGTTCTGGGCTCTGGGGGGTGGCAACCTGCCCAAGGTAACAGGAGTATCACAGAATTATCAAGGTTGGAAAAGACCTAGAAGATCATCTAGTCCAACCATTACCCAGCTAAATCATATTCCTCAACACAACATCCAAACGTTTCTTGAACACTCCCATGGTCGGTGACTCCACCACCTCCCTGGGCAGTGCATTCCAATGCCTGACCACCCTTTCCGAGAAGCAATACTTCCTAATGTCCAGCCTGAATCTCCCCTGGCGCAGCTTAAAACCATTCCCTCTAGTTCTATCACTGATTACATGAGAGAAGAGGCCAACCCCCAGCTCACTACAACCTCCCTTCAGGAAGTTATAGAGAGCTATAAGGTCTCCCCTGAGCCTCCTCTTCTCCAGGCTGAACAATCCTATGTAGATGTAGTAGATGGGCTTTAAGGCCCCTTCCAACGCAAAGCATTCTGTCTTTCTACGATTTCCAGCTCCGTGCAGCCCCGCGCTATGATCTTCTGGACTCCTGATTACAGAAGTACGAATGAAAGCAGCGCAGCGCCACGACCCGCAGCCATGATCCCCCTCCCCGGGTCCTGAGGCCGCGGCTGCGGGCAGGGCGCGGCTGTGGGCGGTGCCGCCGCCGCGGGCCCGGTCCGCCACCGGCAGGGGGCGGGCACGCCGCCTCCGCGCCTTCCTCTGCCCGCGCAGCAGCGGCAGCGCTCCGCTTCCTTTTCGGTCGCCGGCGGGCGGGCCGGGGCTGCCTGCGCGGCCGCTGAGCGGAACGGAGGCGCTGCGCGACGTGGCCGTCGCCGCCCATCGCAGGTAGGAGCCCACGTCCTTCGCACGGTGCTCGCGTTCCGCTCCCGGGCCGGGGATTCCTGCCCTGGCGGCAGCACGGCGCTCCCCTGCCCGGACGGCCGGTCCGGTGCTGGCCGCCTGCCCTCGCTCCCTATTTCCACTGTGGGTACAACTTTCTCCGGCCCTGCCCCTGCTCTCTGCCTCCGCTCCCTGCCCCCTTCCTCTCTGCCCCGCCGGCAGCGTGTCCTCGGCCGGCTCTCCGGACCCCGCCACGGGCTCTCTCCTGGGGAAGGGGCGGGGGGGACGGGGAGGGCTGGGGGGTTCCGGCCACCGGAGTTGAGTGTCCCGCCCAGGTGAGAACAACGAGCCGCTTCTTCCATAGGCAGCCTTTTATTGCTGAAATAAAGCACAAAGCTCTGCCTTTTCAGCGGTCTCTCTGCTTTCTCTCGCGTGGTGGGGTCGTGGGCGCTGCTGACAGGTGAGGTGCAGCACTGTAAGCTGCGTTACAGCACGCCGTGCCGAGCTGATGGGGCACAGTGCATGTCCGAGCCGCATGTTTGCTTTCACTTTGGGTTTCTGAGGCTTTAAAGTAGGAAAAATCTCAGTTATGTGATGTGGGTGCTGCTGTATCTCCAGCTCTGCTGAACGCCTGAGCCATTGGCAGGCTGTGTTACTTGGTTCACTCATTCCATTTTCTCACCTTTAATAGTGTGATTGTGTGCTTTAAGTGATAGTAATGGCTCCTGACCTCTGCAAAATATTTGCATTTCGTTATCTATCCGTGTATGTAAGGGATATGGGAGTACCTTTACAATACTGCATGTCTTGTCATGCCATGCTCACCTGGAACCTATAGTAATCTTCGCAGGTGTGCATAGCTGGCAGCTCCTATTCATCTAATATATGCTTGATCCTGGTATCCTAATAGGAGAACAGTATAAGAAGAAACCAAACCCGCAGGAGGAACAGCTGTTTAATGTATGTACACGACTGTCTTGTTTTAAAGCCTGTGAGGTAGGCAAGGTGTGACTGCAGATCTGCCACCCCTCTGGGCCCAACCAGAGGGCAGTCCTGTTCAGCAGCACTCGTGGGTCTGTTGGTTGTATCTGTGCAAAACAGGTTTTGTAACTTGCTTTGAGGCTGATGCATGCTCTTCCCACGTTAACAGCTTGGTGTGTTGTGTGTTAACATCTCCCGGCCTAGGTATGGAGGAGGTGCCTGCTTTGTGGCAGGCCATTCTTCCGACTGTGACCCTGTCACAGTGAGTAAGTGAAGAGGGCATAGCTAAATAACAGTTGCCTTGCAGTGCCCACAAATTGCTGCCTAGCCTCTCTAGATGCAGCCCGAGTGGTTCAGGGTGTGCAGGCTCTACTTATAAAGAGAATGTTTTCAGAACTGCCAGAAAAGGGTCATAGCACAGAAAGAGTTTGATAATTCAATGGAATTTTAGCAAGCTGATGTTTAAAATGTGCTCTTCCTGCTGGGTATTTTGTTTCTGGTTATGTTCAGAATGCCAGCATAGCATATAGGAGAGGGACTTGTTCTGTAAGGCCATGAGATGAATCATACTGTGTAAGTTGAAAAAATACTTCATTGATTATAGGTTATTTTGTAGCGTAAAATTAGGTGTCTGTAAGATGAATGTCTGGCAGACATGGGGAATTTGCTGTTTAAGATTCAAGTTGTTCAAGTAGAAGTGACATGTATGTTCAGTTTTGAGCTTCTTCACAAAAATCTGTTAAGGAAGTGGAGGATTTAAGGTGTAATTACTATAGACATGCATGTTTGCTCAGCCAGTGGCTTGCTGTTTGAACCTGTGGCAATCACTTCGCTATCAACAGCACTGGAATTACTGTGATTGTTTTATGGCTTAGAATGATTTTGCTTTCCCAGGGCTTGTTAATAAACCGTTTTACTTCAAGAAAAATGTTATCAGCAATAGTGTCAGGAATCTTACCCTCTTAAGTGAGGCTTCATGGGATGTTTGGGCAAATCTAACAGCCTGCTTCCTGCTGCTCCAGAAAGTTGCCTGCTCACTGGCAGCTGTATATTCATTAATTCCCTTTTACTTGGTTAGCCTTCTTCATCAGAGAGCAAAATCTCATGATGTATGCTGGAAGACAGGTGGGCCCAGCCTATCTCCTAAAGTTCACATTTTGTAGTGCTATTCAGACCTGATGCCTGCTGATGTGATAGGGGTGAGGTGAAAACTTGCTGCTTGCACTTCACTTTCTGTACACCGTAGTTTTCCATTTGGACGTTGTAACATTTATAAATGATATCTAGGGGATCTGGCTCCCAGCTTGATCTTTTGAAGGGTTGTGTCTAACTATGAATCCAAGTAGAGCCTTGTCTTGTTTTTCCTAATGATACATGGGCCCCAAGAGGACTTAGACTTTATTTTAAGAAAGAAAAAAATGATCTTGTTCTGTGTCATTTATGTCTCTAATTCTGCCCTTTATTAGCCAGTGTGCCTTTTGAGTAATTTTATCTTCATTTGCAAACAGAGCAACTTAACTTTATATAGTTCATGTTGGAGCTCGGTACCAAGAGGATATGGATGAGATTTTGTAGAAGAGGGAAGCAGCCTTGAAGGCTACTAGGATGGAGGGGGCTGCTGAAGTGAACCGTCCCTTGCATTTAATTGGCAGAGCTGTTGATTCAGTTTTAATGGCAAAAGTTTGCATTGTGTTTATATGTCCAAAACAACAATAGTTCTCTTGAGAGTCCGTTTAAAACTATTTTGACATTAACAGGCTTCAGGGAACTTACCCTCTTTTTGTGGCTGTTTGACTTTATTCCCTTCTGCTCTTTCAACAACAGCAGGAGAGACCTTTTTCTCAATCTACTGTGATATCACCAGTTAGCTGACTCAACACTTCACAAACATTTAAGCTGGTGAAAGCTCCTACTCCTGACATTGGAGAGCTTCTGACCTGCTCCTGGGCACTTATTTTGGCTTCTGTATCAGTGCTAGAGAAAGCACATGCTCTCTGTCAATGTACTAGTAACAGTTAGGATCTGCAGAATTAAACTACGTTGTGCTCTTACTTAAATGCCAGTTTGCTACTGTGTTACAGGAGAAAATGCCTGCCTTTCTAAAAAGTAAGAGATGTGCATAAAAAGTGATGTAGAAAGGGTGACTGTCATTCAGCTGAAAGCACTGCAGCCCATAAATTTCTTTCAAGCCTTTGTGTGAGGACCAGAAAGGGTTTAACTTTAGTACTGGCTTCTGAAAGGGATGATTTTCTCCTAATAAAAGCCCAAATAGCAAGTGAGGATCTTGGCTAGGTGATCTTGGGGCAGAGGAGCATTGGTATCACCCTAATGGGGATGAGCATCTCCAGACAGTGCTCCATCCGAAGGATGGTGATTTAGTGGACATGTGGGTTGATGGTTGGACTTGATTATCTTAAAGGTCTTTTCCAGCTATAATGATGCTGTGGTTCTATGGCTGGTGTGCTCAGAGCTGGTAGCTGGAAGGTTGTACCCAGTCAGAAGGTTGGTTATAGATTTTGGTTCTGATACTTTTGTGCTCAGAAAACAGTCTAGAGATGCAGTATTCCTTGCTGTCTCTGTGTATCTTCCATAGAAAGGAGTGAGTCACTAGAGCTATAAAGGAGTTCCTCTCCATTTCTGAGTGTTTTCCACCCCATCCTTTACAAGTGGTTCACTGGTGGCATGGACCAGGAGCACAAAGTCCCCTGTACCTCAGGAGTCTTGTGATTCAGAGCTTGTCATGCAGAGTGGTGGTGATTAGTTACTGACAGCAGTCTGATATCTGCAATAGTCCTGGTCCTGTTGTGCTGCCCCTTCTTCCCAGAGCTGGTGTGTGATGATGTCCCCGCAGGTTCTCTCTGCAGCTGATGGGACACAGCAAAGGACTGAAGCCAGTGCTGCTGTGCCTGGCAGATGAGAATGGCCTCAGTGGTGTAGCGAGGAATCCTCTGCCCCTTCGAGGAAGAGGAAGGAGAGATACCAACAGTGTTTGTGAGCAGCGGCTGTCACTGTGGAGTGCTTTCCTCCGAGATGCATCCCAGCTTCCTACTGAGATCAGCGTGCTGCTGCACAAAGGTTAAAGCTCTTCGCCCACATATAGCCTCCTCGGTTCATGCTGACCTTTTGTTAAAGAAGCTTAAACGATTAGTAGTATTTTTTTTTTCCCCCCTCCTCTTGTCTGTGTTGGTGTCCCTTGCTGCTCTCAGTACCCATAATACTGTCTGCCTTTCGGAATCTCTCAGAACTCCCTGCGTGGCTGTGCAGTGTCAGCGTGCAGTTCTGTGGTGAGGTCAGTGTGGCATTCTGTGCAACGTATGAATCTCAATCGTGAGGTGATGAAACCATTCTGACATCTTAGAGTTGCTATGTAGAATATGGTTGTACTTGTGTGAATAGTAATGTGGAGCGGTAGCTCAATCATTCTGCAGTGAACTTGGACCTGTAGAGGAAATGTTTGTAATGCTCTTTTTCTGTTCTGCTTTTATGATGCCTCTATTTAAAACAGGCCTCAGGGTGAAGTGGTGGCATGCTCTAAGCAAATTTCTGCGGTGTCATACATGATTGTATCAAGTCGCAGCATTTACTTTTACGTTAACTGTTTCTCAGACCTATAACCTTTCTTTTTGGTAGCTCTGTTGAGAATTGCTGTAAAGAAGAGAGTAAGCTGCGTGACAGCAGTGCATTATTCTGCTATGTTTTTTATTGACAGGAAGATGTGGAGGCTGTTGTACATTTGAAACGCATACAGTATTGGGGTAGCCATTGGTCTCCAGTTAGACCTTGTGATCTGGCAGGTAGATACGTTACACGTCCGTTTATTGCTGGTTTGGAAAGATTACACAGAAATCTGGAAATGGTAATAGTTGCAGCAGTGTTTCAGTTACAGAGTAGTTGGATCATCTTGTGAGAGGTAACAATGTTTAAACTCACCTGCTCTGTTGTAACTCTTCTGGGACTTAACTACTGCTGTAGGATAAAGCTAGAAGTGTAAGGGGTGGATGAGGTTTGCTATTTGACCTCAATAATTTTATCTATCTGAATTTATCTCTGTAATTTTATTCAATCCTGTGAAATGCTTAAGGCTAAGATTCTCTGTAATAGGTCCATCAGTAGCTATAGACACTTGGCTTTGTTGCATTTAAATAACCTGGATTTTCAGGGATCACAACTGAAAGCTTGTTTAAAAACAAACAATAACAACAACAACAAAAAATGGATCAGTGAACTTCATGTAATACAATAGAAGAGTTCTCAAGGTATATGGATTGAGAAGAGTTAATTGTTAATGCTCTGGAAACAGATTGTTCTGTGGCCCTTTTATTAAAAGGTATGTAAATGGAGTTTCATTCTTAGTGGGAAGAACCCACCTTAGCATTTTTATCTCGGGCTTCCAAGGATTCAGGAGGATTTTCCTGTTTGTGAGGCTTGAAGCATGTGTGTTGCCTAAGGTGGAAGTGCTGGGTTGATGATCAGCAAGCTCCTGCTGCTGGCAGTAACTGGACGCCTCCTTTGGGAAATGTCTGTTTTGCGCATCAGGTATCAAACCACTCTTGCAGAGTCATGTTTCTTCTCAGATGTATTTCCTTTCTTAGAAGTGAAACCACGCACCAGTATGAGCAAGGTAGGCAGTTCTGCTACAGCTGCACATCCTGTTTTTAATTTTGGAGTAAGGTCTGGCTTCATCTGCTCAAGGCGTCTGAATTTCATCGGGCAGATATAAAACCAAATCTCATTTTAACAACCAAAGGTTTAAGGTCTAGTTGAGTGTTGTCAGAATACCAAGCTGAATACAGTTCAGGTGGCGTCATTCTTGTAGGATCAGTTGTCCCTAAAATGTTCTGTGTAGACAAACCTTCAGCCACTGTGTAAAGCTTTGTCATAGCCACAGGGTAATTGTAGGATGTAACTGCTGAGGTGAGAGGCTTATTAGAAGGCACAAATGGTGCACGATCACACAATAAAAATAAAAATACAGTAGCTACCTTTTTAAAGATAATTCTTTTCTATGTCTATTCAGTTCAGTTTAAAATTAAATACATTTTGTTAAGGTGGTGAAAATCTACTGCTAGTCTAGCAGAAAGATAAGCAGTCATCTTGTTAGGAAAATGCATCTTGTATTTAAATGAATCGTATTAGCAGCTTAGATTACTACTCTAGGTTAGACTTGGAATGATTTCAATATCTCGGCTGTCTGGTTCATGGGATACAGTAATTCAGGTTGACACAATCACTGGTTTAAAACCAGAGCTCAGGTAAATATAGCTAAAGCCAACCCTGTAATACATGATTCAATTCATAAACTCAGGTAGAAAACTACTATTGCTGTGAACTGCTTGAAAACAACAGGCAGGAATATCTATCATAAGGAGCTGTGTTAAAAGTTTGCTTTACTGGTTGAGCTTTACTGGGTATGAAAGTGTCAGATGGCATTTTTCTGTGCTGTTTTTTTCTGACTGGAGGAAAAAAACCATCTGTGGATCACTGAGGAAGGCAGTCTGTGCTGCCAAAAGCAAACAGTATCCTAATATCCTAATCCAGTTGTGACTCAGAAATAAAAATAACAGCTCATCTTTTTTTTTTTTTTTTCTTCCCTAATAATCAATCTTGATTGTTTATCTAATTGTATTCCTGTGAACTTGGTAATACTATAGATAACATTGGTATATGCCTGATAATGCTATGCATAAGAACAGATACAGTAGATAAAAACAGGAGTAACAGTATTTGACAGTTTTCAAAAGTGTTTGTTTAGGTGAGGGGAAAATTTCCTCCTGAATTTAATTCGTAGAATGATATATCATAGAATCATGCAATGGCCTGGGTTGAAAAGGACCACAGTGATCATCTAGTTTCAACCTCCCTGCTATGTGCAGGGTTGCCAACCACAAGACCAGGCTGCCCAGAGCCACATCCAGCCTGGCCTTGAATGCCTCCAGGGATGGGGCATCCGCAACCTCCTTGGGCAACCTGTTCCAGTGCATCACCACCCCGAGTGAAAAACTTCCTCCTAATATCTAACATAAGCCTCCCCTATCTCAATTTAAAACCATTTCCCCCTTGTCCTATCGCTATCCACCCTTGCATGCAGTTGTTGTCCCTCCTGTTTATACGCTCCATTCAAATATTGGGAGTCCACAGTGAGGTTTCCCCGGAACTCTCAAGGCATCTCAGGCTGACGCAGGTTTAGTATTAATTACCTGGTTGCAGGTTTGTATGTAGTAGGGTAGAAATAAGGGATTACTACTGAAGGAGGTGCTGACTTGCACCTTGCAGACTGCTGCCAAGGTTATGAGGCTTCTTGTTTTTCCCAAGTTCTATGGTGATTTACATCCTTCTGTTCCTTTCTTGTTGAATCTTGTGGATGGGACCATTTAAAATATATGTATTTTTTTATTTTGGTTGTTGAAGTTACAAATGGGTAAAAAGCAGTCAGTGGATATTAAGAACAGTCCAGCTCAGCAACATTTAAAACAGTTTTCCTATTACATCTTGGTGGTAAGGGACCAGGGGTGTCTGTTGCATGCTCTCTTCACCTCCAACCTGCATTGCAAAGCGAACCTGATTCTTTTAGCCCTTTGATTGTTGGGTTATATAATTGTTGTCTAGATTGTTCCATTGGGGATTATGCTTTAAGATAGATTTAGGAAAAAAAACACACACAGGATCTCAGTGAAGATTCTAGATGACTTGTAGACACAGCACAATAATTGCTTTTTGCTTTGCATGCAGCAGTCCTCTTGATACAGTTCACAGTACAGCTCATAATGAGCAGTTCCCTTTTTGCAGTGGTACCACATCATTGACCCTAACATTAGAGAGCTGCTGGATGCTCAGATCCTTTTCTGCACTGCTGCCACTTGTTTTGCTGCACTTGATGTCCTTTTAGAAGTTTATTGCTTTCTGCTTTGTTAAATATTGCTGCTTAATTTTTTTTTGCACCTTTTTGTATCCTGACCTTCCTAGATTAGTAACTTATCTTGACCTTCTAAATTCTTGCTTCTCATCTCTGTTTGTTTTTGTTCTCCTGTTTCATAAATGCTATCTAAATGCGTTATCGAATTGCTGATAGAAGTACTGTTATCCTGAGGAAATGGGAATGCTAATTTAAGTGTTTTCTGTTACCCATAAAAACATTTATTACAACTCTGTTTGAAAACAAACAAACAAAAAGACTTAAAGCTCTGGCCACCTGCAATTTATTGATGGCTTTAAAACCAAGTAGGGCAGAGTCTGTGGTCAAATGAGTTGTGTCACAGAGCACCTGTCTTTGGGCAGGAGCATTGAACCAGGTGGACAGAGAACTGACCACAATAGGTTGAATTCCTCTCAGTACAGGAAGCTGAGCTTCGTTCAGCATTGTGGGAGTGACGGTCTTAACAAAAGCATTTGTGTGCCTATATGTGTGCTTGTGTTTTAATGGCTACCATATTTAAAACAATTTCCTCTTGTACTTTGATTCAAGGAAACAAATGACTTGATGGGTATCAAATCAACTACCTGAACTCAGGAATACCCCAATCTTAGCATATTAGGTAATTCAGAACATCTAATAGAATCTGATGATTGGTTATTTGTTTGTTTTGGCAGGAGTATAGGCTTATTGTTTTCTAGATGAAGTTATAATGTAATGTTCCTTTGTGAAGTTTTGGCAGAGTTTCCTCAAGAGTGACAGATAACTTCTGAAAGCACATATCTGATATTGTATAGTTTGAAGCTAGTATTACTATGTAAAAGAATATCTACAGCAGCCCTATGGATATATATTATGAGTTTGTCAGATTTTCGTTGTCGTTTCCACACAAGTTTATCAAAATGTGGAGCAACAAACCAGAAGTCCTCTGAACACTGAAACTGACTGAATGGTAAAACATGAAGGTGGCAAAGTGCTTCACTCTTTCTTTTTTTAATCTCCTGTTTTTTGGTTTGTTTCTTCTACTACTTTTATGTTAAGCTATGCATAGTATTTGGGGCTGCTACTTGGAAAGGCTTTGACACTTAAAATCACAGCATCTAGAAGTTGCTCCTGCCTCAGGGTATAATGCAGTGCACAAAGATGGGTGGAGGAGAAATACGCAACCAGTAAATTCAGTTCCCAGCTGTCTTTCCACCTATTCATTCCCCAGTACTTTGCAGACAGAACAAATGGCTCTTTTCTGCATGGGTGGGTGTGAAGCTTCATGCAGTGATCTGGGCAGTGCCATGATGGCATAACTTCTTGGTTTTTCCAGTTCAATGAACTTTCTGTCTTCTGCTTTCTGTTCTGAAGGAGTTGTCACTCAATGTGTGCCACTGGCTGTAGTGAAGGAAGGCTTCCTACTTGGCTGCTGTTTTTCTGCTACTTTTTTTTTTTTTTCCTATGAGTAGATCAGATTCTGCCACTTTGGAGAGAACTTCCTGTGTTGGTTTAACTAACAAAGCATTCTCTTCTTATCTTCCTGCTGTTCAGTGCTTCAGATTTAGGAACTGGATTGTTATAATCTTACTGAGTCAGCGTGGCTGAATAGCTGGTCTTGCCTGAAGGTTTATATCAAGACCCTACAAGAAAAATATCAACCATATACTGACACTACTGTGGTCTAACAGCCTGTAGACCACAACTTTTTATATTACTACACTCTTTGAAGCATTAAGGGTGTTTATATGTCTTCCTGAAGTTAAGCAGTTAATGGCCTGAACTTGTTGTCACTGATTCTTCTATAAATGTTGGCTTGTGTAAACTGGCTTTTACAGGCAATAGGAACCTCTCTTCAATAGATACAGTTGTGACGAGAAGATATGCCTGCACTGTTAGTGCTGGGTGGGATCAAAAGAAAAGGAAAACGTGGTCCTCAGGACTCATGAGAAATTGCACAGAGCTTCTTTTGGCAAAGTAGGAATGTTGGAATTTTAGTAGGCAATAGAGAATCTGCAGTGGTGCTCATCTTAAGGAAGAAAGCATGTGCCCAGTACAGAGATTTGACTGTACTATTTATGAGTAGAATTTCTTCTGACTATTAGAATGCCTTGGCTCTTGTCCATGGCAGATGTAAACCTGCAGTTCTTGTTCTTCCTCCTCGCATCGCATCCGGGAAATAATAAATTGCTTTTGCTTAAAGTGGAAGAAAACCAGTTTCTGAAAGCACTGCTTTGAGGTTCTTCTGTGGATGGGTTTTTATTTCAAGGCACTTGAAATGAAGAGTTTGTTGTTTTTTTTTTCACCATCCCACTTGTATTCTTTAAATGATGTACCTCTGAATACTACACCGAGAAAACAATCTGGGTGAAAACAAAATAATAATAATAAATCCATGGTTTTACAATCATGCACTATAATGCTTCCTCAGATCTACCTGCTTTTGACTTTGGGCTGTTGTTCACTTCTGTTGCGTATTTCACATGCTTTTCCTGGCCCCTGTGTCTGTAATGGGTTCTGCTTTACTCATCAACGTAGATCCTCTTAGTGGCTGCATCTCCTGGATTCTAGATGTGGTAAATATGAGCCTTGTTGTACTGCTAACAGAGGCAAATTACATTAACATCGTAATAAAATGATTGCTTATATTATCAGGCATTTGTAAGTCAAGAAGATATTTGGGTTGTAATGCTCATGTCCCTGCTCAGTTTCATTCTTGTTTTTCATGTTTTTAAGCTATCACAAATTAAGCTCTGTTAGAAATTTCTAATCCACTTTTATATCATGTCTAAATTTCAATTATGGAATCTATTAATGTTGCAGAGTGACAGTGAGTGTTCATAATGGCTAATGGACTGTTCTTTAATTAAAAATAACGTGGTAAGGTAATATTGTGTTGGGAAAGCACTTGGTGTTCATAAGTTAACTTGCACTTGGAAAGTTCTGTACATCATATGTCTGATTGCAACAAATGGTGGCTGGGGTCAGTGAGCATGGATGCTGAGGTGAAGGTATTCTGCAGTGGATCATAGTGATGGTGTGTTTAGAAAGAGTATTTAGGCACGTGAGTGATTGTAACTTACAGATACTGATGTAAGTAAAGGGAAAAGTTGTTGTTTATATTACGTTTTCCTCCCTGGCATGGATTCTGAGGACTGTCTGGGTTTTGGAGATGTATCAAATGGTTTGTGTTTCCTGAATTGCAATAATAGCTTTTCTAAAGATAGGTGGGTTTGGTTTGGTGGGGTTTTTTGTTGGTAGGTTTCAGAATTCCGGGGCAGGACTGCAGAACGTCGGGGATGTTGCAGCTTTTAATAGGTGGGTGTGAGTTGACTCCTTCAATTAAAATGATTCTTAGACGTGTTTAAGTTTAGCCTTGGTGTAGATAATCCAACAAGATCAGTGAATGCCAGTAGGTTTTTTTGCTTATTCAATGCAAGCATGCAGTAAAATGCAAATTAAATTCAGAAACAGATTTGATTTTTTATTTTTATTTTTTTTTTTTTCTTTTACTGTTCAGAAGGCCGTACTAACTACAGGCTGTTAGTTGTCTGAAGACCTCATATATATCTGAAAGCAACCAAGAGTTCTTTTCTTAGGATCATAAGAATAGAGGTAATAGTGTGCTACCTGAATTGCTTTGTTTCCAAGCAAAAATCTAACTTCAGTTAATTTAAAAACAAATTCTGTGCTTAACCTGCTTAAATATTGTAAAATGATCTGCTGTTTCTATTGGATTTATGGTACTTTGACAGTTAAGATGCCAGTGTTTGCCAGACCCGATTCATGGGATACCATGAGGGTGCCCAGGGGCTGCTCGTGGTCAACTGCTTTGCACTCCTTGAATGAGCAGTAAGAGGAGTCTTGGTGCCAGGCAACAGATACAGAGCTGATGTGGCCAAGGACTGTGCCACTGAACAGAGCCAGCAGAAGTGAAGCACTGGGAGCATCCCCACCTGTGAAGAGGTGTGGTGCCTTTAGGGGGGAGAGTGTGTGGAGGTTGTGGCACCTTTTGACTCTAAAGAAGAGCCTTTGAGGTTTTTGTGTGGCTTATGCAAATAGGCAGTGATTTTCAGTTTACTCTGAAATAGTTTGGGGATTGTTGCTTCTGCCACTGTGTGAATCTTCTTGATGCAGCTGTGGGTGAGAGATGTGTGGCATCCAAGATAGCTTGTTTCATAAAGTAGCAAAGGAAAGTGATACCATAGCAAGAGATCCATCTTGCATCTTCTTCCCTTTACTGTGCTACCTATTCAGGACAGTCATCATTACTGGCTGGAAATCAATGGTATTGCTACAGTTAACACATCATGAAGTTGCTTATTCGATTGCAGTTACAATTAATCCTTTCTTTCTTTTTTTCCCTCTCTAGGTGGCTTTTTTCTTTTTTTTTTTTTTTTTTTTCTTTTTTTAATGCAGTAGTGTCATTATTTGGCTGAAGACTAAACATGAGAATAGCAGGTAAGCACGCTCACTGAAATCAGACTTTTGTCCTTTGTGGAATAAGGTGTGGAAAGCTTTAACAAGCTGTGACAATATTGGAGGGTTTAAAAGTAAACATAAATGGAACAGCAACTCCTGTTCTGCCAGCTAAGTGAAACTTGTTTGAGAATTTGGGATGGTCTAAGAGGGAGCAGCTGGTTACAGACGCTTCAGCTTAGCTGTAGTGGCCACTTAACGTGCTGTGATGTGATCTTTCGCTACCAATCATGCAAGATGATGAAAGAACAAGGAAATGGTGAATTAATGGCTTCTTCTCTGCCCCATGCCACGACCAAAAAGTGCCATATACTTTTAAAATACAGTTGCTGAAACTTCCTGAATGGTTACAGAGAGTTTGAAAGCTGTAAAGCCTTTTATTAAAGATATTTCAGTACAGTGTTTGAGAAACTGATTTCATTAGGCAGAAGGTGTAGCAGTTATAAAAGTAAGATCTCATTGTATAATACTACAAGAGAATATTCCTTCAGGCACTTCACTTCAGTAGAATAGCCTGTACTTTTGTCAGCAGTCTTGACGTTCTGATGTCTTGCACTTTAATCAGAGCAACAATTAATGTTGCAGAGGGAACAGCTGTTGACTTCTCTAGGAGTCAGCAGCACCGTCTTTTCCAGGAGGGTTGCACTTTTAGCCTTATTGATAAATCAGTCTTTGTTTTGTTTTGTCAATACTGTTAAGGTGGTTGTTAGACAATGTATGTACGGAGCCTCAGTGAGTGTAACTGGGAGTGACCCATAAAAGCAAAACTGCTGAAGAACTGGGAGAATGATGTAATTTTTAAAGGATGAAAAATTGTCTGAAAAATTTCCAAGCCTTTTTAATTCCCTACTCCAGCCAATTACTTTTGTTACTAAGTCCTACAAACAAAAAGATACCACAGTGCATATAGAGTTATAACAGACATATTTGCTTCCATTCAAATACTGCAAGGATATTCAAGGAGATTTCTCACCTCCTTTAACTAAAGAGAGCACTTGAAATTCAGTTGAGAGGGACCAGAGGCAGGTGGGGGAGGTCTGCTTGTGTTCATACTCATTCATCTCGCACACTGCCTACAGAAACAAACTACTTTTCAAGTACCACTTTCCATATTCTGGTACCATCTTCTTGAGTAAAGTTACTTTGAAGTCCTTTTTTCTGCTTCTTGTACATGTGGATCATCTGTTTTCTGTAGCTTTTGCCTGTGGCTCGCTTTCCTTCAAATCTTTGGAGTTTTGTTATAATATTTTTAAATCCAGTTTGCATCTGTGTTTTCTTAGATAGCATAGATGTACTCTCACATGCAGTGGGAGATGAAGTCCAAACTGCAAGCCAACAAAAAAAGTCATATCTTTTTAATTTGTTTTCTTTTTTAGCCTCTGGAAAGATTAACATCTCTCATTCTTGTGAAGGCTGAGTAATCTGTCTATTTTAAGATCTTCTAAACAGCCCAGTTCAAGATTTGAAGGAATCCATAATCTTTTGTTCTGGAGGATTTTGGCTGGTTATCTGAGGAACAGAAGCATGCATAGTATTGCCCCTTCCAAACAATTATCCATACTGAGGTGACAGAGGAAGACAGGATGTTCATCAGATGCTTTCTCACTTAACTTCTGCTCTCAGACAGTCATTAACACACAGTAATCTGGGAGCAAAATATTCTGTAAAATCTATTGCTGAAAGTGGCAGGGTTCATGGTGGTACCATGAGTAGGTTTCCAGTTCAGATTTAAGTTGCTGTGGTTGTAGGCTTCTGCTTTTATTTCTTCATTTTTTCTTAGTAGGTGGCTTGACCTCTTAGTGCTTGCCTTAATTAGGCTTGTTAAAACTTTAAGCTACCTGAGTCCATAGCATATTAAAAGTGGGAAAGGTGAGATACTGCTTTTCACTACTTTTTAACTTAGAACTTTAATGTTTTCTTACTCTCATTGAAGACCAGAAGTTTAATTTCTTTTAATGCAATGCTCAGACCTGACTGGCTAAAGCAGCCAAGCAATAGTATATCAAGAGATCCATAATCCCTCAGTCTAGTTATACATTAAAACAGAGGTATCTTAATCTGAGGTAAAAGGCAGAAAGGGAATATTTATAAACAGTGAGAAATGTGTACACATGGCTAAGAACAGGGAAATGAGGTTGGAGAGAGCGCAACTTTCCACTTTGGACAGCAGCCACTTAAAGTCAGCTTAGTTCACCTTGTTGAGCTGGGTTTTCATACAAAAAAAGTCTGTGGTTTCTCTTCGTTGCCGAGGTTGGTGAACTTTGATGTCAGGCAACATGTCATGAAACACAGAGAAAGAACAAGGTGAGATTTCATGTCTGAGAGCAGGGGGTGTTTGGTATAGCAGTCCAGCAGAGTGGCTCAGTTGCATACTACATTATAATTCTCATTTCTTGCAGATTACTTCTGCATGGAAAGTTTCTGAATTCAATATCCTAACATCCTGTCACTTTGTACACATTTCTCATGTAGATAATTTTGATAATCTTACAGTTAACCTTTAAGATAATTTTTTTTTCTCTATTTCTGAACAGGTGCTGCGAAGTTGATAGTAGTCATAGCAATATTTTTATTGACGTTTTATGTCATATCTCAAGTGTTTGAAATAAAAATGGAAGCAAACTTAGGACACATATTTGGTAAGTTGTAACTATTTTCTGCTGACTCCTGTTAATATTTGTTTGAGCCATAATCAATAATACAATATTCGTTTGCTGTAAGCTTGAGTTAAGCTTTTAAACTTAAGAGTTTTAATATGTTTTAACATTTTCCATATTAGATATTTAACCTTCTTAATTGGTTTAATCCTCTTCCAACTATGTATAAACTCTTACCTATTTTTTCTGTTCAGTCTGGCAGTTAAGAAATCATATTTTTGGTGGATTTCTTCCTTGCATAGGTACACTACCATGTGCAATAAGCAGAACATTTCAGATGTGATGAGTTCTATGCAGGAAAAAGAAATTACCAGCTTAGATGATCTGAAGTTCAGTGTATATTTTTTTGGCCAACTTAACCTTGAAAGGGGCTTTTAATTAGGAAAACCCAGCTTTAGGTATATATATATATGTATGGTTCCTGTTGCTGAACTCTGCATTGCTAAGGTGTGAGCACACATCTGAACCAGTCACCAGGGTCATCACTGACAACTATTGAAGAGATGCAGTTGATGTTAAGTATTTCATTGCTTTTCTCATTCCCTGAAATGGAGTAATGAATGATTGGCTACTGATACACCCAAGTTGCAGAATTCTGGTGTTAGGTAAATGGAATTCCATCCTGGTGAAGGTTCTGATTTGTAGTAATTATTTTTGGGTAGATAAAGTTGGGTTGAAAGAAATGAACTAATTTCACTGCAATGCCCACAGCTCCATGGATCCTTGGTTGTTTTGAGTTCGAATTTCTGTGGTTCTTAATTTACGAGTCACTGATTAAAATAAAGGTAGAACTTCTAAATATGGTTCCTGATGATATGGCTTTCATTTTTCTACCACGTGAAGATTGTTTTACAGTGGAACATTATGCTCAAGTGTATTTGATACTCATTTCAAAAAGATTATTTTTATAGAGGTACAGAAAGTTGTTAAATTTATGGGGTATTTTATTGCAGATGACATTTCAGTAGTAATGTCTTGTAAAATCTTCTTTTTTGCATTTTAGCTAGATCAGCGTTGGATGCAGCTGCACGCTGTGAGTATTCATATGTGTTACTGCTGTCACTTTCTTTCACTAATAGCATAAAGAATGTTGGATTTTTCATAGTTAATAAAGTCTTAATCACAATGTAAATGCAATCAAGCTAGTTTTCCTGCTTTCCTGATTTTCCTTAATTCACGGTTTTCTCTGAAATCCAGTTTTATTTCCTTTTGAAAGCTACAAAACCTCCAAGATACAAATGTGGGATCTCTAAAGCTTGTCCTGAAAAGCATTTTGCATTCAAAATGGCAAGTGGAGCAGCAAACGTAGTTGGACCTAAAATTTGCGTAGAAGATAATGTGTAAGTATTTTTTTGCCTGTTGTCTAAGTACCTTTTTCAACTGTTGTCTTGGACTCCTTTGCACACTAAATCAGTAACCTGATGTTTCTTTAAGCTTTGGTTTGCCTACAGTATGACAACATGGAAAAGCTATATTGCGTCATAACTTAATCACTGATGAAACACGTAATACTCTGCAGTAAGTGTTGAAATCTATGCTATTTTAATATGTATAAGGTAGCCTGCACTTAAAAATAGTTACTTATCAAATAGTTAGATTTTTTTTGAAGATGAGTATAGTTTTACCACTAAGGAACTTGCGTCCCTAATTGTAATTCATTAAAGAACTGTATTTTAAGTACTTACTATTGATACTCTTAATTGAAAGTCATTAGCTAAAACTATCATGGAATTTTATTTTGTACGGCATCTTTTAAACCATCTGTTTTTATGGTACCCATGGTAGAGCACATTTTCCACTTCTCTTTAATGGATATCTTCAAAAGGAAAAGTATTTTAATTATCAGTAGTTACTGTTGTCACAATTAAACAAAGTCAATAAAATGAGAATTTAACTATAAAAACACTTAAGAGCTTCAAGATCTTTTCCACCCTCTAGTCCCACTACAAAACTACGTCCCTTAGTGCAGTGCCCATACATCTCTTAAGTCCCTCTAGGGATAGGGATTCCACTGTGTCAGTGGGCATCCCATTAAAAAGCTTGACAGCCATCTTGCTGGGAGAATTCTTCCTAATGTTCTGTCTAAGCCTCTCCTCTGTTTTCTTGTGTCTTCTAACTTCTGAAGAAAGAAACTAACACACTCACTGCAACCTGCTTTCATAGCAGTGAAATCTCTCCCGAGCCTCATCTTCTCCAGACTAAAGAACCTCATTTCCCTCAACAAACTACTCCAGTTTTTGCGCCCCTGCTCTTTTAAGTGGTGTGTCTGAGATGTCAGTGCAAATTCTAGAGCAAATCACAGCTTTTCTGTGAATAGTGTAAACCCATGCAATTTAGATCAAAATACTGATCCTATTTATTGCAACACCTGTAAGTATTGTTTTATATCTTTGTTACTTTTTCCCTAATTAAAGGAATATTGTAACATTAGTTGCATGTGAGCTAAACGAGAAGATGACAGGCATTGCTTCTAGCATTTAAGCTGTAGTCAAGTTAAAATGGGAGCTTCTTTCCTTACAGTGAAACTCATGCAGTGTCTTCTCTTTGCGTTACTAGTTAAAACTTGAGTGCCATTCAGATGTTAATGCATTTCTGTACAAGGCTGACTTAAACGAAGCTTTTCTGTTTGTGTGGAACTCCATTTACAGTGGTGCGTTACTGTGCAGTACATGTGCAAAATGAGCACGAACTCACGCTTAGTGCATACTAAGTAAAAGCTGCTAGGTTCTGCTGCTCTTAGCATTGATTCCCTTTATGACCTTGGACAGTCCTACCCAATGTCTCTGCAGAGATATTTTTGTTCATGTTACAAGGCTTGCCAGCATCTCAGCATGATTGCTAGGAAGCATCTTATCTGAAAATAGTTGGGGTGATTCACTGATGAAAAATTCTGAGTTCAAGTAAGATTTTAACTAAAGAATGGTAGCCTTTTCAAATGCCCTGCTTACTAAGGGGGGAGAGGTTGTGGTTCATGTCCAAAAAAACAAACAAACAAAACCCCAACAGCTGCAAACTGGTGGATATTTCACTGAAGAAAGCAATGAAAGGAAAGCAGTAGCTGGCAAGGAAATCATTTAATATTATTGTACAGCTTTGTGCATAACTGTTGGAGCCTTAAGTTCTGTCTCAGTTGGAAAAAAAACCTTTGCTAATTACTTCTGGGGAATAAGATTTTTAATGTCTATTGAAGTGTACACCAAAAACTTCGATTAATTTAATATGATCTTCTGCTTTGTTCATAATATATAATTTCTTATTTGAAAGCTCACGTAATTTCTTGAATGTGATTTTTTTGTTTTTGAAGAATTCTAAAACTGATGAACTACTGCCCTCCTGTGATAGAACATTCACATTACACCCAGTAGTATTTCTGACAGCACAGACGTTATCTTAGGTGTGTAAAGTAATATCTCAGAACTGTGAAGAAATCTATTTCCTTCTTGATGGATCTTATAACAATGTTTTTTTGATCTCTCTCATGCAAGATGTGTTTTTTCTAGTTAATTCACAATAGCTGAGCTTAACTTAAAGTTATTCTTTGCATCTCCAAGACAAGGAAACAGGAAGATGGCTTCATAAATTGTCATAATATTTACAGTGTGAGTTTTTCCTTTATGTTAAACGAGACTGTTGTTTGATTTATGACAGAACTGCAATGCTTTATAGAAGTTTGATTATAGTACTGCTCTTCTATATGGGAAGTATGCAATCTGGATTAGAAAACATAGTATAGTGCTCAAAATATGAACTATTGTGGTTGCTGCTTAACAGGCTTAGAAGCAGTGGAGTTGTACTTCTTTACCAGCTGTGCTTCTTTACTCCTGCATGTAGTTTTTCTTCTACTACTAAGAAACCTGTTCCATATTTGTGCTGCAGTAACCTCAGAACAGAATGATAGTCTGCACTACTTTAATAACAGTTATTTCTGCCATTTATGTTTGCAGGATATTTTCTTCTCTGAAGTCAGTTATAGCTTTAATTATATGTGTGACTTTTCAGCATCTAATCACCCCCGTATTGGATATTTTTTTTTAGTGGTGTTTATTTGTGGAGAATTTAGTAGTTAGAAATAAAGGAAATTCTTATTGTTAAATTCAAGTCCCCTAAATCTTACACAAGCATCCAGAAGTTCGCTGTTTTTGTTTGATTGTTTTCAATCTTTATTTGTCATGTGCTTCTGTTGCTTAGACTTTTTGCCTAGACGTGATCTGAAAATGATGTGGTCACAGAAGTAATGTTCCTCCAGGTGCTGAATGGATTTAGAAAGAATTCCAGAAGCCCAACTAGAAATTCCCTATTAAACAGAACTGAATTCTGTATTTTAGCAGAAAATTGCAAGTCCTCTGTCTCTCAAAGTTATTAAATTAGTTTCATTTCTATTCAAATAAAGTTTTTTTTGGTAGGGGGTTAACAGAAGAATACAGAACATTTCACCTCTGAATGGTACTTCTTTAGATAAGTCACTATATTGTGAGTTACTGTTAACTCATAGTCTTTCATTTAAGTGCCAATGATGGTATCCAAAAAGAAGGCTGTCATGTTTTTTCTGACAAAGCAATTCTTGTTTCTAGCTTGTGACTATTATGGGGGAGCTGTTGTTGCAGCTGTGTGTGCAAGGATGTTTCATTCTGAAACGTCACTTAGGACAGAAGAAATTACCTGAAAAAGTTCTGTCGATAACAATTTGTACAGGGTTGCAGCCCCTCAGAAAAACCTGGAGAAGTTGAAAACAACCTTGGTCACAGTGGAATTAGAAATGAAGAGATGTGCACCTCTATTTTTGTTGACAGTGCTTTCTTAAAGCTGAGCAGAAAACTTCTTTGTTGTCTTCATACAACTTCAGTCCTTGTTTCTGTTTCTCCTTGTTTATGTTAATACTTTGTCTCTCAGCTTTGAAATAGTAGTGCTGGGAAATGCAGGGTCTGTGGGTAGAACAGAGATCGCCGTGTGGTGCCAGTGAGAAGGAATGAGCTGGTTTTGTAAGTTTCTTCACATTGGAGTGATGTACCTACCATGGCCCACAGCAGCACAGCACTGTAGCTGAACAGTCTTGATGTTGCCCTTAGCTCTGCTTTACGGCTCTGAACAGCCTACATTTCACAGTGTATCAGTACTTTCCAAGCTCCTTTGCTGCTTTAAGTTTGGCCAAGTAATTGCTGTCATAGATTGTGGTGATTTTGTTGGGATGTTCAATTCTACTTCAAGGTTACATTCAATTTTTGTTTAAAGTCCTGTAACTGTATTTGCTGTTTGTGTTTTACTTTTCTGCTACTTTTATCTATCATAGGAAACTAATTTGCCTTGACTTTCTTGCTTAGTACCATGTTCCACAATACTACAACACTCAGTTTAAATACTTTGATTCAGGTTTTAAACTCATTAACACATTTTTTGCTTACAAAAAAGCTTAATATGTTGGCTATGTGACTGTACTAAGCCCTTCAAATAGTTCTTTGTTCCATGCTTTTTAACTGCAAGGAATTTTCTCAACTACATTAATAGCACTTTATTATTGGTGGCATTTTTAATATACACATAATTAGAGCATTTAATCATCATCTTTCTGTAGAAAATGGATACAATTAGGGATATCAGACCTACTGTTCCCAAATCAGTGGTGCCATAAGGGCACATAGGAGATTTTGCTTTAAATACTCATAGAAATGCGGTGCTCTTCTACAACCTGATCATATTTTTAAAAACAATGTGAAATAATTCATTTTACATCAGAAAACAGTTCTATTACAAATTAAATTGTGTATTTTGTTTCAGATTAATGAGTGGAGTTAAAAATAATGTTGGCAGAGGAATAAATGTGGCCTTGGTCAATGGTGAGTGACTTTCTAAGCAAGCAGTGTCTGCACTTTCAAATTCTTCCTGAAGTTTTAAGTTTGCTAAGATGGTGAAAAGTAAACTAGAGAAGAAAAGGAAGTACTCAGTGTATTCATACTGAGTTAATCTCAGATTTTGGCACTTCAACGTTTTTGTTGAATACTGTTGTATTCATTGTATACTGTTTGAAAGCAGAAAAACTTGATGCATTTTTTTTCCCTACAAATGTAGAATTCCATGATGGTTATCTCAGTGATGTATCAGGTAACTTCCTGATATGTATAGGAGATGGCAGAATTGCTGTCTCTTGATTTTGTGTATTGCCACTGTAAAATTCTCTACACCAAATTCTTCTGTTTTCAGTGAAATCCAGTTAGCAATTTTATTACTGCATGAAAGGAACCATTCCTTACTCACTAGTCTGAAATCAGTATATTCTATTAGTCTGCATTTGTAGATCTTGTCTGTGGGTACATCCATATAATATGTATTCAGGAATGTTAATTCCATTAAAAATAAACAGATTCACCTGTGTGCCAGCTTAGAGACTAAACATCAGTACTGACAGATTTCTCCTTAACATGTAGGAAGCAATTCTTTGTAGTGCTGAGGCAGCACTTTATCATTTTGCTGCAATGTAAATACATGTTATTTTTGGGTTGCACTCAGGTTTCTATAATCTAATGCGTGACTTGAACAATACCTAATCCTGTTTTGCTTTCTTCTATTGTCTTAGTCAAAACCAAACCACCTTGTTTTGTCTTACGTAACCCCAGTCTTTCTCATTTTCTGAATTTTATATAAATGTATCAATCAAAAATGAAACTCTACCTTCCATCAAATATTTCCTTTGTAGACAGGAAAAATACTAATGTATGTGTACCAGCCACTTCCTTCTCTATTTGTACCAGAAGTTAAAATCAACTAGAAATTCCCAATATGTAGCAAAACTTGACGAGTAGTTTTGATTTTTCTTGCTTCCTCTGCAGTAAAGCAACCTATAACTGTGCTGTCTTTCGCTTTTTATCCTACAAAAAGAACCTAAAAAAGTAAATTCCCATGAATTTGTAAAAACGTTTCTTTTCCTTCAGGTAAAACAGGAGAACCGTTAGACACTAAATTCTTTGACATGTGGGGAGGAGGTAGGTGGAGTTCGTTTAGCTGGTTAGAGAAACAATCTGCTTCTGTGTTTGCATGCTTGTTCTCTTTAGTTCTGTTTACTGTGGTGTGTTGAGCCTTACCTCTGCATTTGTAATTGTGAGGAGGGTGCAACTTCAGATAAACACACATAGTTGGGGGTGTGAGAGAGGAGAAGGGGACTACTCAGGAGAATAAGCATGTACAACTAGCAGTCATCTTTATATGGACAAAACCATTTCTATAAAATGAGAGTTCATTCTTATGCTTCTTTACCTTCCTCTTACTTAAGATCTATGTATAAATTTGAGTATACTTATAAGTATTTTAAAAAGTCTGATGTTACAGATGTTTAAATATATTCTGATTTGCTTATTATAAAGGTTTTGTTTTCTCTCTTTTCAGATGTGGCACCATTTATTGAATTTCTTAAATCCATACAGGATGGAACCATTGTGCTGATGGGAACATACGATGATGGAGCAACCAAGTATGTCATTGATTTATGCAGGAAACATTAATTAAAAGCAATATTTAAAGTTTTAATCACAACCACTTCTGATAAACTTCTGTTCTTCCAAGACAGGGTATTTGAAACTATACTTTCAGTAAATCAGTTTAATAACGCTAATGTTATTTGGAGATGATGAGGATCAAATCTATCTTATGCTGTTGAGTTTAGGTATGTCCAGGCATATGGCTGTGAGAAGATACCCTCTGATCAAAACTAATCTGTTCCATCCTGCACTTTCCTCAGAACAGCTCTTAAGACGTGGTTTGGCAGTTCAGTTTTGCGGAGACCATTCCCATTAGGTCTTGCACATACCCCTCCTTTTCTAAGGTCTGAGAGTTTTTATTAGCGTGAACCTCAAACTTCTTTGGGTGTTCCACTGTAAGCTGTTCAGCCTATCAATATAAACATAGTTTAAGGAGTTTTAGTGTTCTTTTTGCAGTATTTTCCAACCTCCTCAACTTTGATAATCTTTAATAGGTACTGAAATTACTGTAGGAATTTGTGTTGTCATTAGTTACTTAAGTCACACTATCAGAAGGATTTTTAATAGAGAAAATTAAGGTTTTTCTATTTTCATCCATTATTTTAACATTACTTACACTTATATTGTGTACTTTTTTCCTTCTGGTACAATTTTAATATCCTGTCAGTATTCTGATGTAGAAATAGCTTTCCTATGGCAAAGTCCTGACTTTACAATACACAGTATTTTCAGTAGCTGTTTGAAAGTGGCTGTACTTCAACTGCCTTAGGGAGATGAAAGCAATGTAGTGTCTCCTTATCAGAATGCTAGATCTCCTAACTGTTGTTCTTCAGCATTTAGATAAGTAGTCAGGCTTTTTTAATCGTGTCTTTGCTGCTGTTTTCTAAAACTAAACAGAAATGTGAGTTTGGTGCGTTTGTGCTGACAGCCAAGAACTACTCATTAGTGGTATTGCAACATTAGCCAAAAAGTTGTGGTTGCTGCTTTATAGTATCCAAAAGTGCCAAATTGCTTGAAAGCAACTTAAAAGTGAAGAACCGTCATGTTCAAAACATAAAAATATTCTTATTGTGAGTGTTTTGGTGGTGTTGGGTTTTTTTCTTCTTGCTTTTAATATAAGCTGTCTTAATGTTTTGGGAACTTGGAGTGTGGGTGGTGCAAATAGCCTCCAAAGTAAATTACTTAATCATTTCTATCATTTTGGTTAAGGTGAGTCATACAACCGTATCTCATTAAGTAGAAATAATGAGCTGTTGTACTGAGATCCTGTCTCTTACAAAATCATTTTCTTCATTAAAATTATCCTATATGGACCTATGGGCACTGAACCGTGCTGCGGGGACTGCAGTTCTCACTTCTGAGTTAATTGATCTGAGCAGACAAGAACTTTTGTGTATTTAGGTCATTCTTTTAACCTAAGAGAAGTATTTAGGCTTCAACTTGAGTCTTTAAATAATGGTTATGTTAAAGATAGACTTTTCTTAGTTGCTTAGGGAATTGCTAACATTATTTGAGTTATATATATAAATTCTCAAAAGATGGGGTTCTTAGTGGTTTTATACTATTTGCTGCAGATAATATCAAAGAGCAGAGCTTATTAGGTCAGCTGATTACAGAAACTAGCCTTATCTGATTTTGAAAGATAGATCTTTCCTAATATTGACCGACTTAAATTGTATTTAATCAGATTGAAGCTGAATGGTGCATTGAACAATGAAAGCTTTGAGAATGTGTATTTTTTATTTTTTTTTCCCAAGGCTTAATGAGGAAGCACGGAAACTGATTGCTGAACTAGGAAGCACATCCATCACTAACCTTGGCTTTAGAGACAATTGGGTCTTCTGTGGAGGAAAAGGAATTAAAACTAAAAGTCCCTTTGAGCAGGTCTGTGACTTCTTATGTTCTGTAACTTATGTTATGTTCTACAACCTCAGCAGCTTCCATTAATGGAGACATAGCCTGTTTTATACCACGAGTTTACTCAGAATGGGTATCCACTGCAATAGTGGCACATGGTGTTATCTTCAGTTTTATTTCTTGTCTGTTCTTTCTTTAAATGTGCAGCGGGGTGATAAGTCTTACTTGGGTAGGTGTTAGTATCCCAGTAACCAGATGAATTACCTTAAGTGAATTCGGTGAAACTGAGAATTCAAAACTTAATGCTGAAGAGTCATATTTTGGGCCCACTAATCTCTGACAAACAGGTTGTTAAGGTGTTGGTTAAACTTACTTCTGTCAGGAATTTTTGCTGCCGTAGAAGAACTTGTGAAATAAAATACATTCCCATACTTAAGTAGCTGCAATTTAACATGTGTTGTTGTCTCCTTTAATTACCAGTAAAGGTAGCTTTGTACTTGGTGAGCAAGTGTGTAGGAATAGTGCAGAAGCAGTGGCAGACTCTTTAGGTAGTAATGCTTTGTCTGATAATAGAGAATGTTTTCTCTATTATGGCGTACTTGCTTTTAGCATACGCTTGCCTGAACAATTTACTGTACTGAGGATTTGTTATATTTGATGATCATTTAAAAAGCTCAAGAGGATACTACTGATGTCTTCTCTTTTTCTGTCATAATAAGAAGTGCCTTTCATGCTGTGACTTAAAGCAACATGGTAGAAGACTTCATATTAACAGTCAATATTTTCTATTTGCAGCATATAAAGAACAACAAGGACACCAACAAATACGAAGGCTGGCCAGAAGTTGTTGAGATGGAAGGTTGCATCCCTCAGAAGCAAGACTAAATCTACAGAAAAGGAAAGGAAGAAAATGCACTTTCTGCTATTATTAGGGAGAGGGCTATGAAGGAGACTGTACTGTAAATAATATTTTTAAAGCATGCAGCCATCCTGTCAGTGTGTGCATGAGCACTGACATCTTGAATATTGGGATTATTTATTGCTAACACACATACAGTCCTTTTTGTAAATATGTTCAAATTAAAAGGAACATCAAGTACTTTCTAAACAGATTTCTTAAAAGCACAGTATTTAGTTTGCCTATGGTGAGTATCTTGTAGACCGGCTGGCTAATAAATTGCATATGCCAATAATAAACAGATCTGGACAAATGTTGTACTGTCTTCTAACATTGCTGTGAGAATGTAACCTTTGTGGAAAACATAGAGATAAGTTAATAAAGAGCTTTAATTTTTTTTATCTTCTGCCTTTTTAATGGCAGCATCACTTTTTATTGAAGCTAATTTGGTTATTCTAATACCGAGTGCTAAAAAAATTTATTTTGTAGTCTCCCACCAAAACTGGATAATCTGCAAAGAAGGAAAACATGATAGTGAAATACAGATATACCATGAAAAGCACAATATAAGTTTTTTTTTTTTACTAAGGGAAGAGCAAAGTAAATGTGTAAATAGTGTATGTGATACTTAAAAGCAGCTTGGAAGGATTGTTGCTCAGCTTGAAAACTGTACTTCCTGTGTAGAAGAGACTCGGCATGTTAAACAACAGTACTCAAACAAGTGACTTGTTCATTTTTGTTTTGGTAACAAACAGTTTTTGTACTGCTGCTTAACCTCTGAGTCTACTTATGGCTATTCAGCCCTGTTGGCTAGTCACATAGTACATATGTGTGTGATGGGGTGCCTTCCTGCTGTAGTCGTAAACCTAGAAATAAATTTTCCATTGCAAAGAACCCAGGGGAGAGCATTCTGCCTTCTAGTAAGAGTTGTCCAGGGTACAGTATTATGAGTCTTTACTGCCTGTGTTACACCTAATGTGGGGTCATATGTGCTTACAGTGATAGTAGAGAAAGCATCGCATCTTTGGTTATGCAATCTATAGTATTCGATCTTAAGTGATGATGCATCTTCATTTTTTTTCAATGCAAAAAATTAAAGGACCAAGTTGAAGTGGCCTTATTCTTCAGCTCATGTCAGAGCTGTCAGAAAACATAGCTTCATTTTTATGTAGGGCCAGCTTGAACTTTCACTGAAAGCAAGTTAGCATGTTATAAATTAAATTGCTGGTATAGGAAAAAAAAAATAGGGGATGTTACAGAATTGATTGTAATCTCTTGGAGTTTTATGTCATGATTTCTAGTTTAATCTTCAGAAACTTCCAGCTAGTACCATGGGACTACAGCCACAAAGGATTTTTCAGGAACCCACAGTGTAAGTGGCACTCAAATGTTCCTATTGTTGATAGGTCTTCTGAAATGAACTCAATTGTGCACACTAAAAAACAAGTCAAGCAATATTGGGAATTGCTTCTCAAGTCAAATAACCTGTGATGTCAAACTAAGACTGGACTCTGAGCTGTTCTGTACGTTTAAGTAGTTTGTTAAATAATGTGGCTTTCCCTGAAGTTTAATGTCGAGCAGCAATAAAAGATCCTTATGTGGTGAAATTGTTTTTGTTAAATCTTTCAGATTCTCTTATTTAGGAGGACGTGTCAAAATCATATGTATCTTTTACATCAAATGAGTAAAACACCTCGTTTCTATCCATTCGATAATAAAAGTTATTTCATAACATCAGGTTATTGTGAAAAACTAATTGCAAAGTCCTGGAATTTTCACATGAATAAATTGTTATTTGTAAGTAAGCTGGTATTGGTTATGCTGCTATCTAAGATAATACTAGAAGAATTTGGAAGATACTTAGCAGAGACTTAAAGGTGGAAGAAGTGGTTGGTTTGGTGAGGGCAGGGTGGGGGCTGCACTGAGGAAAGCTTTGTTTCCTTGCACTACTATCTTCTATGGAATGTAGTGGAGGACATAAAGGAAGGCTGGCTGTAGTTCTAGCTTTTGTCTTTAGATTTGTGCCACCTTCTTTTTTTCTGGCCATCTGAAGCAAGCATGCATAGTATGAATATTAAACCTGTTAAAGCTGAATCTACCACAACATATTCAATTGCTGCTTTTAAAGCAATAAGCAGTTTAATAATTGTTCTTAAATCATTTAGTTCTTGTGAAATCTCCCTCTCTTTCCCCCATTCTCTAACTCATATCATCACAGCTGCATCCTTTCATTATATTAAATCATTCAGTTATACAAATGAGCTCATTTTGGCCATGAAAATGAGAATAGAAAGGAGATCCTGTGATCTTTTGACTTGCTGCAAGATACAGTCATGCCATCTCATACTCTACCTTGTGAGCTAGGTGCAGCATTCCCTTCTGTTGCAGTAAGCTTTCTGATGCTTTCAGTAAGCAAGACTTCGGTAGAAGTTCATGTTTCAAGTAAGTGACCAAGAAAAACTTGAATTCTGTGGTTTCTCCTACATCCTGTGACTTGAACTTGCCATTTTGTACAAGAAGCTTCATGCAAAAGTGCCTTATGACAGAGCTCCAGGATATGTCTTTTCCTACATGAGAGGATGAGAACATCTGCAGTGCCCTGAGGACAGGGGAGCAAAGGAAGGAAAGTTGAAGATAGAGAGGAAGGATATCTGCCTCAAAGAATGTGGGTGCGAGAAAAGGGGCAGGACACAAAAAGATTGTGGCTGTTTTCCCCAGGGAGCATTTAGCTGGGATCCGAGCTACCTGGAGACTGCTTCATTGACAGCTACAGCTCTCAACTGCTCGGATAGTGCTCTTGGTGTGTATGAATCTTAAAGAAGCTGAAGATGTCTGTGTCGAAATGCTATCTGCATCTCTCCTAACATCAAACATATTTTTCTTCTTGAAAGAGGAGAGGCTTGGACAGCCTTACTTGCTCAAGTACTGGTTCACAAAAAGCTTCCCATTGCCTGGCAAGTTTTGTTTTTTAGATGTTAATGTGTTCTTTAGTTCCCTCGGATGTTGATGAGACTAGAAAACTCTTGATCTGCTCATAGTAGCTCTTAAACTCTTTGGATTATCTGCAGCTTAGAAGCCAAGTGGTAAATCAGGAAGAGAAATAAAGTGTTAGTGCTGCATGTGTTGACAGGCTTTCATGCACGCAGATGGAAGGGCCATAGCCCCTCCATAAACTGGCTGGCACAGAGCACGGTCTGGAAGCTGCTGGGAAGCTTTTCCAGCTATCAGGTCATTACAGGTGGTTGTGCCTTGGACCTGATACCTTCTTTCTGATGCTGTACTGGGGATGTGAGGGACCCTGCTTCTTGCCTTCTGGGCCGTGTACCAAAAGGATCCAACACCTGAGCTCAGCTGCTTCCTGCAGCATCCTTTGTGGAGGAAGAGTTTCTTGCCTGTGCAAAAATAAATAAATAAATAACGGAGCAAAGCAAGAAGGAGTGTGCTTTACTTGAGATATTTCATTACGTTTCTGATTGTCTTATCTCGAGCCTCAGAGATAAGGCAGCCTCAGACTGGCTTAAACCAATTGTAGTTTCTCCTCTCTGCTCCTGCAGTAGTGTTTTTTATCCTTACAACCAAGATCTGATGCGGCCTTCAAAGGCCTGCATTCCTTAGGCATCCCTTCCAATGCTTAAGTATCAGTCTCCCAACTGAGGGGAGGTCACGTCTCCTCTTTGAGCTTCACAGGTAGCGGTGGAAGGGAGTACTGTTTTCCATGGAACTTAGCTTGACTATTTCTATGATGCTTCAGTGATCACTTCTGGCTAATTATCTTCCTTGGCCTTGAATATCTTAACATCTTCTTTATCAGCACAGCTTCATTTTTCCAAGTATCTTGGCAGCTGAATCATCCTTTCCAACTGGAAAACTGGTCTATGGCTTTTATATCCATGCTCTCCAATTTTATCCAAAGCACTTAATACACGTATGGTACAATGCAGAAAACTATGCTTAGTGCTAATTTTTTGTGGTATATTAGTAAATAAATTCCATGAGGCATGTAGAAAACAAAGCTTTCTTTCAGGGCTCAATTGCATATATATGGAGAGGGGTAGGTATCAGTAGAGAGTACTAGTCCAGCCATGCTGTTTAATAATGCACACAAATCACTGCATCCTCCTTGTTAAATTTCTGATCCCTAGGGTCAGCCTGAAGCAGCTGGTCAGCTCTGTTCCTCTTGCACTACAAAGTGAGATGCTTGGATCAGATCCTTAGCATTGTGATTATGGGACTTGGCAGCAAAGTCAGCTCAAGGAGTTCCTGCTCCTGGTCACCTCCTTAAGCCCTTACTGGTGTGTTATTGCTCAGTTTGAGGCTTCAAAACGCAGCCAGAGCTCTTGTTTGTGGTGTGTTTCTGTGAACCGTATCACTAAACTGAACTGACCCAGGGGTCAGGGCAGGGCTGGCAGGGCAGACCCTGCTGTGTAACCCCAGCCTGATGCTCCAGAGCCAGCTAAGATAAGATTGTTGGTGTTATCCCAGGTGATGTATACATCCCATAGAAACTCTGCACATTTAACATCAAAATGCTGTTTTGGACATCCTGATATATGGTGACATCAATTTAATTTCTCAGGCTATGGAGCAGATTAGACTGCAAAAGAGTGGGATGCTGACTTAGCTGTCAGCTGGTTTTCTGCTGCTGACATGAGGCACGGTGCTCCTTTCAGCACAGACAATAAATGATCATCCACGTAAATTCTTCTTTTAACCCCTAGTGTGTTGTCAGGCTTTTGCTCTAGGAAACAGAAATGCTTGTGTAATATCTTTCATTCTTTCCCACAACCAAATACATGTTTTCAGGCTCCTGCCTGCAGTGCATCTCCAGCCCCAGTGCTGACACAGCTTTTGTCATGCTCTGAAGAAGTAAACTCTTTCCCCCTTCAACCAGGAAAAAAAAAAGAATCTTTTATTAATAACATTTATCAAGAAAACCATTTTTACTTTACCTTTTAGATCCAGATGACTGCTCTGCAGCCTCAAGTAAGGAGCTACCCAAGCAGGCATGGACACCCTGAATGTGTGAGCCCTGTCACAACTGCCCCGCTCCTCAGTGAGATGCTGATGTGTGAGCTGGTCCTGTTCCAAACCACAGAAACAGCCCTTTGAGATATTTTACAGAATCACAGAATGACCTGGGTTGGAAGGGATCTCAAGGATCATGAAGTTCCAACCCCCCTGCCTGACAGGGCCACCAAACTTCAGATCAGGTTGCCCAGGGCCCTGTCCAACCTGGCCTTGAACACCTCCAAGGACGGGGCATCCACAACCTCCCTGGGCAGCCTGTTCCAGGGCCTGACCACTCTCCTGGTAAAGAACATCCACCCTTTTCTCCTGGGCAAATCCCTGATGCTGACCATTATCGAGCTAGGTCAATGCAGTGAGACTGGCTAAAAGTGGAGGACAGTCACCAAAGAACCAGCATATAAAGGACTTCTTCTCTTCCTGATACTCTACACAAGGCAGCAACGTACCACAACACAGGTTTTGTTTCCTTCCTGACCTACAAATCCAATAGATGGTGACAGGGAATCACCATCTTCCATGAGAAAATAAACGACAGCTTTGAAAGCTTCAACCAAAGTATCTCAACGGGTGTATTTCTAACAAATGCCTGCCTGTATGGAACAAGTTAAGGGATGGCAGCCCCTGAGCATTCCTCCTGATGTCAGTGGGAGTTATGCCACTTACCACTGGAGCCAAATTTCACTGTATGAAAAATGGGTTGAAAAGAACAGAAAAACTATACAGAATAGTAATTACTGATCATTTAGAATAGCAAAATAAGTGCTTCTCGTCACTGTGTCACCAGTGTCACCACTGTGTCAGGTCAGTTATAGCTGACCTGATCATAAAAATAAAGAACATTTCAGTAATCTTCTGAATAAGTTTCCCCTTCACATGCAAGTAAAAATCAGTTATAGGCTGTTGCAATAGTAACAAACATCAGCAGATGCCAAAGGCTGCAATCTTAGCACATTAGTTTTGGAAACTTCTTACATAACTTGCATAATTTAAATATTTACAAAATATAAACTTTCTCGTCTTATCAAAAATAGGTCTTTGCACATTTAAACAACAGAAATCCTTTTCCCGTGATGCTTTTTTAAACCAGGAATTGTATCACTGCATAAAAATAAACAACCTTTTTTGCAGATGTAAAAGAGAATTAAGCCAACATATGGAGGGGAGAAAACGTTATTGATAACAGTTGAAATCTTTTAGTGGTGTGAGCCAATCCTTCAGTGACATGGTGCACTGAACTGACTTGGGATACTAATGACAAGTTCTAGCTGTAGATCGTATAACAGAATGTGCTTGAAGTGTTTTAAATCTCTCATTTTATGACAGATTTCATAGAGCTGAGTCTCACGTGGCTAATTGTGAAGTTGCTGGTGAGCCCCACCAGGATGGCTGAAGATGGCAGGTTATCACATGCAGTACAGCACTGGGGTGATGATGGGTTGATTGCAAATTGTGCACTTGGGTGCTGAGGAGATACCTGTGAGGGACAGCACTTCCCTCAAATACCACGCTGTATTTCTATCCCTCTTCAGACATGGCCTTTGAGCATTTGAAAGACAACTTATACAAGACCCTGAGGTTGCTGTTCAGCACTCCGTGCTCACCACATTCACTAAACCATGCTCCAGCCCCCCTGCTCTGGGCACAGTTTGCTCCAGGCCAATGGGCCGTTCTCTCCTATCCCACCTCTCCATTGGCGCACACATTTCCGGGTACCAGGAGCAATCCTGCACGTCACAGAGAGCTTTTCAAAAGGTCGCAAAGGAAATGCTCCAGGGTGAACAGAACATACAGCATTCCTGTTTTTTTTTCATAAGACTGGTAGAAATGAATCATCAAGCAGATCCATCTGATGTATCTTACAGGCCTCCTAGCCCTCCATCCTCTGGCCGATAAGATATTGGATTCTCTGCACTGTACTTGCCAACCACATTGATCTTCAAGATGTTGTGGCTATTCAAGTCCCAAAGAGGTATTAACTCTGACACAGAGATAGCTCAAATGTACCACTGGGAGTCTTTCCCTGTTGCTGTGGCTGTCCCTCTGTGCAGGCTGCTCTCCACACATGGCTTTCATACACCAACTGTTTGGAGTATGCCCTGCTTAGCAATGCCTGTTCCGCCAGAGGCGGATCCCCCATAGTCCCTGTCCTGGTAACTGCTGCCTGCTTGGCAGCTGTGTGCACAGCCTGCTGTGGGGTGATTCAGCTGTTTCTGTGCTGAGCCCTACTTGCAGGTGTGTACGTCGGTCATGGTCTCACACCGCCGGCAGCGCACGTAGCAGCACCAGACGAACTTGCAGTCACACCTCTCCACGTGCCTGACCACATGTGTGTTGTACCCACGCCCGCAGCACAGCAGGTTGCAGCCATCAGGTCCATCTGACGTGCGGTTGCACTCCCTGCCCTGAGTCCCAGGGATGCCCAGTTTCTGATCTTCGACACAGTAATTGGGTGATTTGTTCACATAAAGAAGGTCTTCTTTCTGGATTGGTATTTTCCTCTGGCTCTTCTCTTTCCTGCGTAGCTTTTTTTTCATCTTGTCTGATACCTGTATGCTGTTTTCATACTTATCCTTTAAAAATCGGCCAATCTTTTCAAAGGAGGACATAGTTTTCCAGCAGGTTTTCACAGCACACGACCCAGAAACACCATGACAACGGCAGTCCACTGACATCAGCTTCGCTACAGCCTGAAAGCAAAGGGAGAAGACATTTGGGTGTGGTCTTTCATTCATTGAGAATACAGCGTGATATCAGTAACCCAGAAGTCTCTACCTATTTAATATTGTTACTGCCAGCCAGACCATAGGAAGGTGCATTTTATCAACCCGGTTTCTACATCCAGGCTTCCAGCATGAGCAGCCCAATGGCAGAAAGGCTGAGGTTGGCAGGGAGACCTGGCACAATCTCTGCTCCAGCAGGGAAGCCCAGTGCAGTGTGCCCAAGGCCACATCCAAGTGGCTATTGAAGATCTCCAAAGAGGAGACTGCAGGAGACTGCCTCTGGGCAGCCCGTGTTGGTGCTCAAAAGGTCTCCAGAAATGACCTACATATGCACCTTGCAATGGCAATAACTAAGTAGTATCTAAAAGCCAATATCAGAAGTTTGTATTTCTCACTAGCTTTTCTTTTTGAAGTGCATATGGCCCTTGTGGGAAACAACAGGAGGGGAAGCAGCAACAGGTCAGGTAGCAGCACGGTTCCTAAGGTGGAAAAGAATTAGCATCTGTGACATCTTCTAAGGATGCCTTGGGGCTACCATCCAGATCACTAGTCACAATGCAGTCTGTGACCAGAGTGACAGGAATGGCTTGAGGTACCTTAGGACCATCTGTGTGACCAATGTGACCTAGCAGCCGAACCCACAGATTCATGGAGTGCCCCAGAGCACAGTAAGTGCATACTCTCATCATGAGCTGCAGGGATAAGCCATGGAAGGAGACACTGGAGCTCTGCAGAGAGACATTCAGCTCAGTCTTCTGTAGTAAATCTAAGGTGTTTCTTATAGTGACAAACCCTGATCTTGAAACGTAGGCATACACATACTACAATCAGTTTTCACTGTTTCCCATGCCTTTAAATGGGCTACACATCTAAGCTCAGATGAACGCAAGCACTGGGCTGCACAACAGCTATCCGACCAGCAGTGGGAATCTGCAGCCTGTTTTGCAACACACAAGAATTCTGGCTTACTTTATATGAAAGCAAGACTCCAAGAACCTGAAACTGCAAACAACCAATAACTTGCTTTATCTGGGACTTTAATTCAGACAGTTAGCAGACAACCAGCATAAGACTTCCTTCTAGAATAGCTAATAGTCATGGTATAAAATTATACAGTCAGACTTTTGACACATGACAGTTAGGAAAAAGTTAAGGAGAAAAATAATTGCATATAATACAGCAAAAGGATAATTTGAGTTTCGTTTTACCTTTTCAATTGTTGTATTCTTTGTTGCCATCTGTGGGCTCACATGGACTGCTGGTTAATTGTGTGTAAGGCCATGCTATGCTATTCCATTTTATTGGCCTTCTGTATCACAATTCTTTTCCAGAATAAAGGTAGTTAGTTAGAAAACGTAATGGGAAGAGAGAATTGTATTTTTTTTCTTAAAACTTCTCATGCAGCAAAACCAACACAGATTTAAAATATTCTTCTGCAGAGGAAACACTATTTCCTACAATGGCGGAAAGATAAAACCTTTATGTTCTTTATTAAAGCTCACCCTAAATCTTCGGTCTGGGGAAGTCCTGAACATGTCTGCTAGGTGTTAATGGTGAGTGACCTCCATGTGGGCAGCTAGCCCAGTAGTGACATTCAGGGGTCTTTCTCTGAGAATAAATTAATGGAAACTAAAGGGAGACAGATTATAAACAGGAGTGGGAGATGATATTGGAGTCTTGGGTTAATGTCAAAGTATAAAAAAAACAGCATACACTAGCTGTATATGGAACATCAGATCAATGTGAGAGCTACCAGTGTACATCTGTGTGGAGTCATTGAGAATATACACTGCAATCACAAACATTTGTGTTCTTTTTCAGTGCGGCTCTGGCTCCTTCCATAAAGTTTTGATGCAATCTGCTTTCAAATGATTGATGGTGTCATCACAGTTGTGCTTGACCCTAGGTTACTGCTTCCCAGCTGCTAGAATGGGCAGGTTTTCTGGTTGGATGCCAACATATTCTGGGCCAATTCTGCTGACAGCACTGGGAGCTCACATCTTGCTTTGGCTGATTACAAAACACAGGCCTAGACCTCTAGCTGTCACGTGAATTCCATTAACAAACTCCAAAAGTTGAACATCTGGCAAAATTTAGAGACTTGGAATCTTCTCTTGCTTTTTTTCTTGGCAACAAATCTAATCCAGTGCCTACAGAGCTGACACAGCCCTTCTGTGGGGACGTGGCTACAACACACTCTAGTGCCCAGAGAAACATAATTTCCAGCTTCACTCCCCAGCCGGTGCTTGGTGTCACATCTCTAGGTTCACATGGGGAATATTTTCAGTTATTCATGAAATACTGGGACAGAAGTCTCCCTAAATATTAAGACTTCATACAGATGTTAGGATGCACATTGCTGATCACACAAACACAGTGGACACGTAGCCACCAGTACAGGTTTTTGGTTTCCCTAGGCTGGTCATGAAACCAAGATGGCTGTTTGCTTGTGAGAAATGACCAGCATAGAACCAAGACAGGTCTATGATGGTCATATTCAATCACAAGCCCACTTTCACTAGTGTGTAACTGAGCAGGAACTCTTCCACCTGTGGAAAAATATTATTACAGTAGTACCTATCTTTTCCACAAGGCAGCTCACATAGGCATATCTAAGTACACTAAACATTATGATGCCAAAAGAAGAAGAATTATCCTGCAGCAGAATAAGGAATGAAATATGGACTTTTGGAGGTTCAAGTTAGTACTATAAACAAAACACAACTCAGTCAGAGTATCATTACTCTTTTAGAATTGATATACCTTGGACTTAACTATGAAATGTAGAGATATAAAACGGGAATGGGAAAGGAGCAAGAGAATTCCCCACATACCATTTCCATGAGTTACTCCAAACAAACAGTATTGTCCCTGGAAGATTGCTCTTGCAAGACACACAACCAGGAGCATGACAGTATTTATTACAAAAGGTCATTAGGTATCAAGATGTATTGCAAAACATCCTTTTTATAAGCCCCAAAACATGAAAGTCAACATTTTCCAACATCTATCAAGGATTTTGAAGTTAGAAAATCTAAGAGTTCTGCTAAACTTTACTTCAGTTAATACCACTATTAAAAATCCCAAGGACCAACAATAAATGTTATCATTCATCCTGGACAATGGTCAAAATATTTACTTCAGCCTACAGCTGAAAAATATTTAGGCACAGAAGCTGACTGAATACTCTGCATATTTTCATTCAAGATAATGAACAGTAAATACACCAGTGCTAGAAAACCACCAAACCTAAGGATCTTCAGGCTTGCAGTGGATGGTGGGTTTTTCTTTTCAGTGAAGTTAACTTGGAAAAAAAATGATCACATGCATCATATGCACCACATTTTATGAGAAGTACGAAACCCTACAGTGTCCTTAGGACCTGATGGACTCTGATGGATCACCGTAGATGAGCTGATCCAACTTAAAAGACATTAGCTCCAGCTCCAGCTCTCTTTAAAGCTAACCTGACCCCAGCTGCAGTAGGCAGCTGTAAAACAGTGTGGGCATGAGTGAGCTCTGAGTACAAAGATGGTGCAGAATCGATGCTGTCACTGGAGGCAAAAGGACAGAAAATTGCTACTGATGCTGAACTAAGTAAGAACAGAGGTAGAAGAGAGAACAGGGCTTCTAGGAAATGATCTGTGCCACTGCCACCTAAACTCAGAAATAGCATCTCTTTTCCTTCAGAGTTCATCAAGTGTCTTGCACTATGTTTCCAAGTCTCTAATGTCACACTAATCTAAGAAAATGGCACTCTATCATAGTCCTGTTTTACTGATTGCCATGAATTTGATTCTTTTCATCAGCCTCTGGAATGGGTGATACAACAGAAGTCTCAGCATACATGAAAAGCAGGTTGGCAGGAGTGGACCAAAATGTCACTGTGGATTGTTGTTCTCTTCCTAATGACAAATATGACCATCAAAATAAAAATCTATATCTGTATCACACGTGAAATAACATGAGTTTAAAGAGAGATTATTTTCTGAAGACTATTACCTCCTCCCTTAATTATTTCTCTTTACAAACATGACTAATAACTCTTTCTCTAATGAATAACCACTTAATCTCCTCCCCTTTTGTTAACATCCCCCACTACACAATACCAACCACCATTTCTTGGAGATGATTTAGCTCTCTGACATCTAATTAAACTCAAAGTAACTGTTCTCAGTGTCTACTTCAAGTTTATTTCATAGAATTGGAGAATGGTTTGGGTTGGAAGGGAATTAAAGTCCATCCAATCCCAACCCCGTGCCATGGGCAGGGCTGCCACCCACAGCTCAGGCTGCCCAGGATCCCATCCAACCTGGCCTTGAGTGCCCGCAGAGATGAGGCATCCACAGCTTCTCTGGGCAGACTGTGCCAGGGCCTCACCAGCCTCTGAGTAAAGCATTTCCTCCCAACATATGATCTAAACTGTCCCTCCTTTAGTATAAAGCCATTCCTCTTTGTCCCATCACTACACTCCCAGATACTGAGTATCTCCCCATCCTGTAGGCTCCCTTCATGTACTGGAAGGCAGCTATAAGGTCTCTTCAAGGCCTTCTCTTCTCCGTGCTGAACAACTCCAACTGTCTCAGTCTGTTTCAATAGGAGGTCTTCAGACCTAAAAAGGGTCTATGTCTCTCAAAGATTTTCTATTTTTCCAGCAATATAACTTAATTAAATAAAATATATTACCTCATAACATGTAAAAGTAAGTTTACATTAAAACAGCTTGCAGTGCTACCACCGTGGCTCTTTTTTGAAACACTGGCTTACTGTGGCTATTCCCAAACCATATCTGATAGTTATTTCCACTAAACCCAGCCATGCTTTTTCTGAAATTTCAGAGTTACAATGTCAACCAGCAAGTGTGAACAATATGTCGTCCAAAACCAGAGAGTCACCATTTCTTTTCTTCAGTTACAGCGCTGTTACTGAGCAGAACAGATTATGGGGCCAGAGAGAGCCATCAAACGCTTATGAAGTTAAAAACTCCCGTGTAAAGCAGGGAAAGTAATTTTAGAGTAAGAACCAGAACGCTCTGACATTGCAGATGTAAACCTCAGCCACCTGACTGCAGACTCAGATCACCTGTAGTGGCTGCTTGTTTCTGTCCCATTTATCAGGATTCTCTGCAGACCAGCACAGAGGACCCAGCATCCCACACACATGCACTGTATGATGGCAGGAACACTTACTCTGCCGCCAGGGCTTTGAATTCTCCTGGGAGAACTGTAGGAGAACTGTCATTTTCAACTCATCTTTCAAAGGAAAAGGTTGAATCTCCTTTTCTTCATTAATCCTAGACTACTGCCCACAGATGAGAACCCCAGACTGTGGATCCCAAATGAACGATGGTCTCCAGTGAGTCTGTTCATTCATCATTAGAAAGAATTAGAATTAAAAACCCAAGCAATAATGGAATATTACAGATAAAGTAGTATTCTGAGACTAGTTAAAGATTGCTATGGAATTGAGTACGGATTATCTATTTGTGAGCACTTTGATAAGTACTCCAGAACCAACTTGTTCTTTGTGGACTGTATTTAATTCAGTTACTTAGTTAAGAACAACTTGATTCTGGGTTTGCAACTGTTGACTTTGGAGGTGTCAGCCCAGTTCTTGCCACTTGTACCTGCAGTCAAGGACCAGCCTCACTTGTCTGATGCTATTTGTGAACAGAACAAGGCTAACCATGGCTCCCACGCCCAGAAGCAACACGTACCTGCCTCCCAGCCTCGTTGTTGTGCAGGTTCATGGCCAGCAGCCCGTTGCTGCTCTTTCCTGACGCATTCCTGATGGGCGCATCCAGGAAGCTCCTGCTGAAGGACATCCCGTAGTGGATGTCGTCGGAGCAGCCGCCCCAGTGCCAGCCCTCGCTGGCCGAGCCCCCACCCTGCAGCTTGGTGTCACAGGAGCACTCGGTCACGTTCCCTGCGCTGCAGGAGCGGGTCACGGCATGCACCAGCCCTGCTGCCGTCACGGCATACACAAACGCGGACTCCTTTGTGCCTGCAAAGCAATGCAGGGCTGTTAGCTCACGGCTCCTTCGCGCTGCATCCTGGCATTTTATCAGCCAGAGCAATATTAAAAGGGAACAGTTCTGAACTGAAAAGCTGTCACAGCTTGGTCTCCAGAGTTAACTTCTTTCAAACTGGTAATATTCACACCCAGAAAAAAACACTCCAGTGCCTATTCATGTGGCTGTTCTATTCATTCTGCTGTTTCTGGCTGCTTGATTCTTGGTAACTGCTTTCTAAATCTGGTTGGGAACTTTATTGGTCAATGAAACTTCTGAGCCAATAAAGCTTTAATCAAAACAAAGAACAACAAAAAATCCTCACTCAACCTAACCCTTCTTACTCTTTCCCCCACTCTGATTTTCACTATTTGTATCAGTTGGATGAAGGAGTTAGTTCGGATCTTGGAGGATGAACTTCAAGATGTCAAGATCCCGGGGTCAGAGCAAGCACTGAGGTTGTCATTATGCACAGAGCAAACAGCCCCCTGATTCTTAAACCAGGTAGTAGTTGGGATGGCACAAGAATATGTTGGCCACATGCTTCTCCAAAGATAGAAAGGACAGAAGCTCACAAATCCCTTATCTGCTTCCGTTGTATCTGCTATCTCCAAAGAACTATGGACACACTATGCTTGGGCCTCTCCAGCGATCCTGGCACAATGTGGCACAAAGCACCACACACTCTCTAAGCAAACCTAAAATCAACGCCCAGCCACTAACTCCAGCTAAAATTTCCCTGCGCTAATCTCCACTGTTGAAAAACACCCTCCTATTCCCAGTCCCAGTGCTCCTACTCATCAACTGGAACATTCTTGCTCCTTTTTCCTTTCCATGTCAGTCTGTGGTGCTGGTTCCATCACAAAACCTTTCCCTGGGACACAGCAACGGAGCTTGGTGGCTCAGCACTGTCACACAGCTGAGGGGCTTTAGTGGCAGTTCTTCCCTTTGGCCAGAAGGACAAGCAAGCAGTGCAAGTGGCTGCATAGGAAAGAGTGAAATTCTTGCTCCCCTCCCACATACATCTCTTCTTACTGCTTATTTTATGTTTTTTTCTCCCCACTCCTGTAGCATAAAGTGACGATTGCACAAAACCGGGATGAGGTGCTGCAATACTTAATGGAGCTCACGTCGGTGGCTGTGCTGAAATCAGCAAGCAGCCCTCAAAAGAAACCCATATGAGTAAGGCCCTCAGACTGCTATTCCATACAAACACAAAGTCCCTGTTCCTGAGGAAATCTCAGCAGTCCCATCAGCAGTTCACGTGGTGGGAGCAGCGCTGCTCTGGCTGTGCTGAGCAGCACCACTGACCAAGTGCACGTGCAAAGTATTAAAGTAATTCCTGTTCAGTATGGGGCGTGAGTAGATTTTTACCTGCTGGCAAGCACCTTTTTGAAACCGCGTGTCACCCATTTAGCAATCGCGACACAAGTAAGGGCACATCAACCTCAGCCTAAGAATAAACATTTCAACACAGTTAAGTAAGCGTGTCTACTTCAAGGCGCCGTCATCCCCGGGAGCGTGAAGCAGAGGATGACAACAGGTAGCAGCAGCAGCAGCAGCAGCTCGGACAGACAACGCGGGCAGCCCCCGGGGCGACACTCACCGCTGCTCAGCTGCTGCCCGAAGGCTGCGGGCGGGCGGCGCTGGACGGGGGGCGGCGGGCGGCAGTCCCAGCGCTCGTGTCGGAATTGGCTGCGGCACTCCTGGAGGCCGAGACGAGCTCCCTCCCGGATGGCTGGCACCAGCTCCGGCTTCTGCCTGCACAGCTCCTGCTGCCCGGGGCTCAACGGAGGGCTGGAGCAGCCCGGTTTCTCCGGCCCGCCGGCGGCCGCGATGCCCAGCCACCTGCGGAACAGCCCCGTCAGCGCCGGGACCGGCGGATCCGCGCCGCTCTGCCCCGATCCCCCATCCCCGAGCCCGGTTACTCACATCCATGTGCCGCCCGCGGCGCCGGGGCAGAGGGCGAGCAGCATCGCTGCCCGCAGCACGCTTCGACCGAAGGCGGCCCCGCGTCCCATGGCCGCGCATCGAGCCCCTACTCGGCTCCGTCCTCCGCGGGGACAGCCCGGGCCGGTGGGGATGGCGACGGGCGGGGAAGCATCGGGAGAGCTTTATTCCCTTCAAGGTGAGAAAGTTGGGCTTGATGCTTTCCCCCGGGCCGGTCCCGGCTCTGCCTCCTCCGGCCTCGCATTGGCCGCCCGGGGAGCGGGGCGGGCCGGGGCGGGGAGCGGGGAACTGCGCACCGATCCGCACCGCCCCGCACCGCCGCCAGCCCCTTGGTGCTGCCCTTCTCTTCCTCTGGGACTGAAGCTCCTTATGGGGGTGTTGACAGTGCCGGCACCGCGGGGTGTGCTGCAGGCATCGGGCTGCAGCGAATTCATGCACAGAAAGGAAGCAGGAGGAGCGGTGTTGTTAATGAGATTGTTTCCCACACGTTTAATTTAAATTTCCCAGTACTTTCGTAGTGCATGATAACCGGCCCTAGAGTCAGATCACTGCTCATTTGCCTAGTCCTGTTAACTTCATCCTAAGTCTTATCAACTACTAATTTAGTATTTGTTAATCACTTAATCTGGTGCCGAAAGTCACTTTCAGCCCATGCTGGCAGCCTGATGCATGATGCAGAGCATCACCGACGCCCTGGGCTTCCAGCTCTGCTTTGCACACTATACACAGCCCGGGTAACAGTGCAGCTCTGGGCAGGCTCTGCTGTGACACAGCTGTAATTGAATGACAAGGCTTCTGCTGACTGACAATAGCACTAAGCAAAGAGCAAAATAAATCATCTTGATGGACAGTTTTTAAGAGCATGGCATGTAGAGAAATAATCGCATGAAAGTGATGTTCACCCTGCCTGTATCCTGGTGCATGTACTAAGATATTTCAAGAGTGCTGGCTGGGGGTACAACCAGAGCCATAAAACTGTCTCCTTCCTACTTCATGTTCATTTGACTGCTCTTAAAAGGTCTCCACGGCACCACTGGTGCTGGGCAGACTCAACTTGGCCCAATAAGTCATTCAGATCTTTCATTTCAGCTTGTTTCTCCGCTCTGAATTTCAGCCTGGAGAACATCTGCTTGTGGTTACAGAGGAACTTTGTCCAGAGTGAGGAAAGGGACAGAGGACCACACTGGGACACACTGACAGGCCTGAGCCGGCCAAACTGCATGGGCTGTGTCAGGGAAATACCCAGTTACCCTCCCTGCTGCTTTCTGGCTCCACCTATTGAAGTAATTCAAAGCCCTGACCTGGCTGTGCTGTATTTCTCATTCCCATTCTAACCCACTTGTTGCATTAATCAGCTATTCTGATTACGTTTTTCCTGCCTGTTGTTTTAACTGGGTTCTCCTCTTGCTTTCTCTTTGTCTCTCTTTTAGTCTGGAGCCTTTTATTATAAATTCCTATACTTGAGATTTTGTCGAGAAGCTGCAGAATCTTACATTCCAGTAACAATTTACATAACATTTTAATTAAAAAAGCATTGATTTGAAAAATTTCAAACCTATTTGTGTAAGATCTTATCCAGGATAACTTAAAAATTCTCTTTTTCAGATCCCCTGTACTGGGATCTAATTTTGCCTACATTCTATGCTATCATAGCCATTAGGTAGTTAAGAAAAGGTTTTGATCGTATAAGCTGGTGTAGAGTGAAGCAGTGCAATTTGAAGGGCAGATGCTAAAGGGTACATATTGTGAGGGACCTCTTGAGATCCTTCAGTTCATCCTCTGTGCAGGACTGTAAGCAGGACAAACTTTTCCATGAACATCTGATTGTAAGCAGTTTGGATTACTGTGTTTGTTTGTCCCAGCCCTCCATCTGTCTCTTTTCCCATCTGTTTTCAACCACTGCCCCTCTGCCTGCAGCTCTGTACCTCTTCCCTGGCTACAGTGGCATGGTCACCCACCACAACTCCAGACTTTCCTGCTCCTGTCCTCACTTCCCTCTCTGCCATTTGCATCATCTCTCTGCGTTGTTCCCTGGGCATATGCAGCAGCACAGCCAGGGGTGGCTGTTACTCCAACAGAGGTCAGAAACTGAACACAAATCGTCAAAAATTGATCTAAATCAAGGAAGATAAATCTGGCTTATTTCTTATCTAACATTCATTGTCTAAGGTGGGGCTTTCTTTGCTTATTCATAGTAAAATGCCCACAGTTTTCTGTTTTAAAAAGAAGACAATAAACTGTTGAAGAAAAATTAAGAAGAAAAAAGAAGGAAATGTGACTCAGTGAAGAGGTGTTTCCTCATCGGACACTTAGAAATGTGCTATTTAATTATGATTAATATGATCATGACAGAGATGATTGCAGATATGTAATTATTTTTTATTTCATTTTAACTAATTTCATTCTTCATTAGTTAAAGTACTCCACTGTGTGGCATCAGTATACATAAGTGGATCACTTAGAGGATGATATACCTGGAAGATGGACTAAATATCTCTTAATGCAATTAATGGCTCCTGTTGTCACCATGACCAAGGGCTGCTGTTCTATTTACTAGTTAAGTTAAACACCCTCAGGTTTCCCTAAACAAGTCACCACTTTTGGAAATCATTTTGGTTCAAGTGATTTTCTTTATCCTGGAACTTCTGATGCTTAGCAGAGGCACCCAAATGTCAGAGCCACACGACATTCTGCATTACCCTTCCCACACACATGGGCCCTACTGCCCAGTGGAGACAGCAACCCCTTATCTTAATGAACTGAGCATGAAGCCCACCTTCCAAACAGAAGTATCTCCCATATTCTCTAGGTTAGGCCATTCCTTCAGGTATGAAATTGTGTGTAGTGGTACAAACTACAGTCTTCTAACTCATCGAATGCACTTTCAATCCACCTCTACTCCACCACGATGGCATCTGCTGACACCAGGAGCCTGGGAGGTGCTGAGATCAGGCACTGAAGGAACTGGATCCATTTCAGCACAGGGTGTTGTACTCAGAGTCCAAGTCTGTTGGCAGCAACATGCCCACCTGAGGAAAATTCCCTGGCTGTTTCCAGGTGTGGTGTACCAGCAGAACCAGGGTGAAGGACGCAGTGCTGCCCAACCTTGAGAGTCCTCAGTTGGAAAGGACCAACATGGACTGTTGAGTTGGTGGTTTTAAATAGCTGTGAACTCACCTGCCAGCGAAATATTCATTGCAGGGCTGTAACCTGATGGCACAGTGTGCTCAGCTCCCAACACACAGATCTGCATGCTGGCACCTGCAAAACCTGGTAGGCCTGGCCCATCCCAGCCTTCCCATGCCCTTGTCTCTGCCTCCATCCCCTTCCTCCTTGGCTGTAGGAGGAAGCAAAGGTGTGCAGGGAGACCTGATACCTCAGGACAGGGCTCCCAACACCCCCATTTTCACTATTTTTTTTCCTTTTCTTTTCAGCATATGTAGCCTGAAAGTATTTGTGTCTGTGGCTATTGTAGATCTGGCACGCTGAGTTTCCAGATGCCTGGAAAGGCAATTGAAGTGCCTCTGGTTCATGGTGGCAGACAGAGACCTCACAAACACACATAATGATTTCAAAGCTATTGTCTCTATAATCACTTCACAGCACCGTACACAGACTGACATTTTCTATGTGCATTGTAAAAAAGGGAAAAACCGGACTGGAAAGGCAAGGAGTGAGCAGACCTCTCAACATCCTTTCCATTCCCTATTAATGTTCATGAAATCTCCAAGGAAGTCTGCTGGATTCATTAACTTCAATGCCCATTGCTGCTGCAGTTGCAGAGCAGCTCTCCTGGCAATCTGCTGCTGCTGGTGATACTCTGCGGCAGGGGAGGCTCAGGCTGGCTTTGGAGACCAGATGGTCTTTTCCAACATGCACATGAGAACTCAGGATCTGTTTGCATTTTGGGAGCAGATCCTGGTTTCTTATGGAACCATTTGAGTTGGAAAGGACCCTTGAGGGTCATCTAGTCCATTGCCCCTGCAATGAACAGGGACCCCTACAGCTTGATCAGGGCACTCAGAGACTGGTCCAGCCTGAAGTGCTGCTGGCAAATTCTGTTCTCTGACACAGGCAGTTTAAATGTTGGTATTGTCTAGAGTTACTCCAGAGAGATATTTTTTGGCATGCCTGTATTAAGCAAAATGTGCCGAGGGAATGCTGATAAAGCTTCAAAGCATTACTAAGAGGGGTGTGAAAGGTGCAAAAAAAAACCAAAAAAAAACACCCCAAACCAAACAGAACAAAAAAACATCACAGGTTTTAATTCTGACTCCACCCACATCCCACTTAGACTACTGAAAATTAAAACTAGTCATAACATTGTAGTTAATAGCAGCGCACATTTATGTCACCTGTCAGTTTATCGTATTGTCTTTGGAATGGGAAATGCTCTAGGAGATGTGAGAACTGAGAAAATATACTTCAAGATTTTCATAATACTTAGATACTATTTTAAATGTTTATTATTATTATTATTATTATTATTATTATTATTATTATTATTATTATTTTACATGAAGCGTATGAGACTGGAGCATTGGTCCTGGCTAATGTTGCAGAACTTCTAGGAGGTAATGATGTACACAGCTCCACTCTATGAAAGAACCTGAGTGATGTTAGAGGGGAAAAGTAGTTCTTACACAGTTTTTAAATCAGTTTCATACCCTCCTGAGGGTGCAGCACAAATACTCCATTGCTGTAAGTGAAAGTCTGCTTTATATGTGGGTTTCTGAAGTGAGCAGGATCAGGTGCCCAGCTCGTGTGCAAGCTTGTGTGAGTGATGCTGTATGTTAGGCACGGAGCAGGTAAAGATCTAGGTAATGATGTGCACCTAATCCGCAAGCATTGGGTCAAGTAATCAGCCTCCTTGCACCCTGGGTGTAAACTTACCTACAAGGCCAATTTCAGAAAGAGGAAACTTAGGAAGAAACAGGAGGGAACAGTGTTGCGCTGGCAATGGCAGAATGTTTGTCATCACTTGCTATCTGTAGTGTGGTGGTGGTAGGAAGGAAAGAACAAATGACCTCACATGTCCAGTTCACATTTTTCAAGTTTTGTGAAAACAGTCAAAACATACCGAGCATGAGATTCCAGTAATTCACTGCCCACCTTGTGTCCTAATTTCAGTGATCTTGCCTGTTTCACTGCATGTAACTAAAGATAGGACTAGAGGGAATGGCCTCAAATTGCACCAGGGGAGATTCAGGCTGGACATTAGGAAATACGTCTTCTTCAAGAGAGTGTTCAGGCACTGTAATGGTCTGCCCACGGAGGTGGTGGAATCACTGACCCTGGAGGTGTTCAAAATATATTGACATGTTGCGTTGAGGGACATGGTTTAGTGAGAACTGCTGGGGACAGGTGGATGGTTGGACTGGATGATCTTGTAGATCTTTTCCAACCTTGGTGATTTTGTTATTCTATGATTAATTTAGTCTCGTCTGCCTCAGCACTTCTCCTGTAGTCCATCAATAATCCTTGTCTTGTTGCCACTTAACACTCTTCAATGGATTAAAAAAATAACAATCACATGGTTGTGGTCTATGTAATGCAAGGCCCACATAAAAATGTGTCTCTCCACCAAGGGTGAACATAACAGGTGTTAAAACAAAGCTGCCAGAAGCTCCTCAGTAAGAAGGTAATCTTTCTCTTCATAAAGGTTTGTTCTATCATCGGATATTAAAGGCCATCTCAAAGAAGCAGGTTTTATGTCACTTCCTATTTTTTTCCTTGAGTTAGTTGTGGAAAGTCTGAATGTTTTCACTGTCTTTAGAAACATAAGCTCTTTCTCCAAACTTTACTAAATCTCTGGCTTCAGTGACATCTTGGAAAATTTAACTTGTGGAAAAAAAACTACTTTTGTGTGTGTGTGTGTGTGTGTATTTATAAGATATAGACAGTTTTCTGAGTTTTGAACTTTCTATTCCATTATTCTCATCCTGAGAAACGTGCACTTATCCATGACATTCAGATCTTGAGCATCCCTGCTGTGTCACTTCCCAGTTACATTTTCTTTTCCTGTGGACATTTCTGGGAAGCCTTGTGTTGGACGCTGGGCTGTGTAATCCTTTCTTTCATCCGTTCTTCTTTATGTTTGTCACATCTTCTTCCAAACAACACATGGCACATGCTCTTCAGGTACACAACTGTTTTACAGAATGTGAGCAGAGCACCCTGAGACATGGGTTTTGTGTCGCAATAATATAACATCTCTGTGCACTGTGTCCTCCTCCAAAACATATCACATTAACAATTTCCCGAGCCACCTTTTTCCTTCATCTTGTTGGCAATCCACTTATCTTGCTTTCTAACATGATGTTTGTTTGTTTGTTTGTTAGTTTGTTTGCTGGAAAGTGCATGAGAGTATTTGAATCCCCTTAAATCTTTAGCATCATTGTCACAGAGCATCTTTCAGCTTTGAAAACCTCATGTTTATATTATCTCTGCAGCTGTGGTATTTCTACACTGTTGCATAGGGCACAGCGGTTGTGGTTTAAGATGTGTGTAGCCACAGGCAGAATGCCCAAGTCTACATGGTTTAGGCTGCCCTCAGCTTATTCAACTTTCCTGAACTGGCAAGTTATCAAAGAGATGAGGACAGACATCTCAGCAACCTTGTATATAGCACAGACACAGACCTTCAGAACGTAAGGCTGGTGGGTATAAAAGGGAATAGGTCGGGTTCTTTGGGGATGTTTTGTGCTTTTATGCCTTTTTCTCTGGTACTTTCTGATTGCGGTAATAATTATTTGAAAACTTTAAATCTCACTTTTTTGAGATATTGAGTGGTTGAAGAGCTGCAGCGTGCCTTGGGGTTCATCTTGAACTGCAGGGCAAGGTGCTTGCTACCCAGCCCCATTCAGGACTTTGGGGACTGTCCTCCCTGGAAGAAACAAGTGCCAGGTAGGTGTCCCAGTGCAGCCTTGTCAGGTGCAGGTGGTCTCAGGTCCCCACAAACACCAGATGACCTGACAGAGGAGCTTCAGTTCTAGCAATGTGTGGGTCAGTCCTGGCCCCTGGCAACCTCTGCCCCACCCCCGCTCCCATTCTGCAGAGACTGGGCTTCAGCCAGAGGGCTGGGAACTCTCATCCCCTGCAGTTGCTGAGGTATAGAGAAGATTCCCCAGATGAAACATAAAGGAACTCACAAACACAGCTGTAAGATGAAGTGCTGTGGTGTCATAAAGATCTGTTTTTAATAGTGCACACAGTATTGAGTTTCCCTCTTAAATGTACAATTTATTTACAACCTTAACACCAAGTTAATGACTTCTGTCTAGAAATTAGACATATTTTTATAGCTTCAATATGCTCACAGCAGTGCTTTCAACTCTTATTACTGCTCAAAAAATACAGTTATCTCATGGCTCAACACTGCCTTCTTTTTAGGCAGTGAAAGACAATGGGCAAAACCATCAAGCCCTTTAATTTCTACTTTGTGTAAATACTAATCTACTTTATGTCCTAAGTATCCTTAGCAGTAGCAATAGAATTTAGTTTCTCATCAACATTCCCCAGCTGTGCTTTGTACTGTAATGTTTGAGAGCGTCATAGGTGCTTCATTAGAGTTGTAATTTTATTTTTTTTATATTTATGGTCACATCTACAGAAGCAAAGTGGAGCTATTTTTGAATGATTACATTTCAATCTAAGCTATGTAAAATCACTGAGAATTTCTTCCTAATGTCAGATTTCCTGTTATCCATGGTTCAATAAAGCATAGGCCTTCTTTAGCTGAAGCAGACTGCACAGTGCCATCTGCAAGGGTGGCATGAGAAAATAATTTTCTGATGTTTTTTACCAAAAATGATGACCTGTAAAATTATAGAGATTGGCAGCACTAAAATCTACTTCAGTTTATTTAGTTAGGGTATCTAAATATGAAGAGTTAATTGAATCAAATATATTCAAAAAGAAGAGGAACGTATTCTCAGGTCTGGTTAAAAAATGCAGAGTTTGTGAATATTTCTTATAGTCTCTACTTGATATCTGTGACCACTTTCAAGGAACTAAATGGCACCGACTGTGCAGGACAAATAAAGCAGAAAACTAAGTGTCTGTTGAATAAAACTATATCAGACTATATATACTTCATATAAACATAACAGAGCAGTAGGTGTCTACTGGGTCAGACCCCTGCAGCAATTTTGGAGGACAAAGTTTCATTGTATTATTTCTGGCTATAGAGGGACTGTATATTAACTTTAAATTTACCTGCCTTACAAAAATAAGCAAACTGGTTTTATAAAAGGGATCAGATGTAAAACTACTCCCTAGCTACAGAACCTGCGAGTTTCAGAAAGTGGCCAGGAGCTATGGAAATTACTTTTTTTTTTTTTTTTTTTTTTTTAATAGAAGTAAACTTTAAGAGACTTTAAGCTGTACGCTGAGGTGATGTGTTACAAGGGAGACTGCTTTACAGTAACACTCCTGAGACCACTTAGGCATGTGTGAGTGTGAGAGTCAGTGCAATTTGTGCTCCAAAATCCAGAAATCCACGTTGCAGGAATACAACTCTGCCTATTTAAAACTGAGGTCCCCACCTCACCAACACGAAATTTCCCCTCGTTTAAGTACATACTCACTTTATTTGGACCAACTGAAGAGAAGAACATGACTATGTAAATGCTTTATGTATTTTTCCCTCTACAGGCACAAGGAATATTAAAAAGGTAGGTGGGACACATTTTAGCTTTTTTAATTTCTCCAGTCTTTGTTTTTTGATACCAACAGGCCATTCTGCTATGAAAAAGGGTGTACCCAGCAGAGATTTGATGGAACTCATGCACTGAATAATGAAAAAAGGCAAGCGAGAGAAAAAAAGGTACTTATAAAAGGGCATGGAAAACTGAAATGCACCACCTCTTTTTAATGCTCACCTTCTCACAACTTTTCCCTTATAGAATTATAGAACCATTAGGATTGAAAAAGACCATTAATGTCATCTAGACTAACCATCATCACCACCATGCCCACTAAATCATATCCTTCAGTGCAGATGGGGATTAACACATCACCAGCTGAGATATGCACATCAGACAGCACTATCTGCACTCTGGAAGAGAAGGAATAGACAGCCATAAAAGGTTATGGATCTGGGAAACAGTCTCATTAACAGAAGTTGAACGTGTGGTCATGATAGACACTTGCTTAGGTGCCTCCACAGTGGTAGTATAAGATATCAAAAATAATCTGGAAATGTACCCAGCACTTGTGCTGAGCATCTTCATTTCCTTCAGAAGAAAAAAAATATCACACATGAACAAGGAAGATCATCAGATTTCTAGCTATTCAGAATAGGCTGCACTGTCTTAATATTGTTCTGCAGTGAGCAAAAACCTGCAAATATTCCAGAGTCTCAAACTGAAATAAAACAAGGCTCGTTTCATCTATAGTATTTTGTGGAAGGATTTGTAGCACAGAAGGGGAAACATCTACCAGTGTTTTGTCACTGTATTTGTACCATAGCCTTTGTAAATCAAGCCTTGATTTTTCCTACAGTTCGTATGGAAGGGAACTGCCTTGTCTGAGAGCACTGAAAGCCATGGTTTTCTCTTCAGCAGCTTGTCTGAGGCTGAATTAATGTCAGACTTAAATGTGCGGGAGGGTTTTTCTCCCCATTTTCTTTACCCAGATTTTCTGTTCTCTGCCCAGAAAGCCCTTGTCCAGTACAGCCAACAGCACCATTTTGGTTTCCTAGAATGAAACAACAAATGTTTAGTGAGGTGTTTTCATTTACACACATCCCAAAAAATGTGTGGTCAGGAAAGGGGCAGGATCATTGTAGGCCCCAGAAGGTGGCAGAGACCTGGTTATGGGGGAGATGGGTGGGAGAGAACAAGGCTGGGTCTTCCATTTCAAAGTGGAAGAAATCACATCAAACTTGCAGCAGGATACACTTCTTCAGGACACAAATATTTCTTGTTGGATGTATAGGTACCATCTTAGATGGCTTACATCTCTACCTTACTGACTCTCTCCCAGCAGCTGTAGGTTAGTGCACTTGAACAGAACCAGAAGGCGCCTGAGTCAGTGTGTGCCCAGGGGAATGGGAGCTGTTTTTCCATTAGGGATGAAGATTTACATGCTCACACCCCTGCCTTTGTTCCAGCCATGACAGTGAGCAAGGCATAGGCAAACACTAGCATTACTGAAGTGACCACTGCTCTGTCAAAACACAACTTTTCCAGAGGACACCAGCCTAAACTAGAAACAGCTGTGCACCTGGGGGACAAATAATGACTAAACAGTTGATTCTCTGCCCCTCAGAAAACCCCAGGTAAAAGTTCAATTGCCCAAGCCGGAGCAGAATCAAAGACTGCATACCCTATAGGAAGTGCAGTAATTGCCTTATACAAGCTGTGCTGTGTTGTTGAGACAGCCTCTGCTCCAGACTGGCTCCTGTGGAGCCACAGATCACTCGTTAAAAATGACTCGCATCTCGACTGAATCTTAATTAAGAAAAGTGTGAGGAGCAGGTGTTAACTTGTTTTATAGAGTAATTATAGTCCCTAGGGACTCCCTAGGCACAGCTAGATACAGTTACAGAACATTCAGAAGTTCCTGATTTTGACACTCTTTGTCTCATTTACAACCTTGTATTTGTAGTAAGTATTTGTTCATATTCATTTAAAGATAATGCTTTGAAGCCAGGCACTATAACCCCCGGAGCTGCAGGACAAGGCCACAAACATGACTTTAGTGGGGAAAGATGCTGTTTCTGTCTGCTGCTAACTTGAGACACTGCCAGCTCCACCCTGCCTCCAGCTCATCACTTGCCTTTTCCTCTGTGCCTTCAGAAACACTACCATTCACTTACTGGCATAGCTGGTATGTAGTAGTTGCCCAGACCAAATAATCTGAAATTGCTCAGGTTAGTTTACACACTTTAATCTGTAGAGCTGTGTCCTGGTTTATGTTGTTTTGACTGGCTAGGTTAGAGGGTAACTACATGAATAGTTATATCCACAAAGTAATGGGGCAGCAATGTCTGGATGTGATTTTGTGTGCAAGGTGTGGAGAAATGCACAGAGAAGTAAACTCTTCACAGAGACAAAAGAGGATATGTGGCTAAGGTGTTTGGTTCAGGCTTTTAACACTTATTTGATGCTTTTACAGCATAGTAAAGTCAGCAGCTCCTAAATTACTTTAGGGTCTACATACACTTCCAGGACAGGAGTCTGTGCTGATAGCTGGAGCTCTTGGATGCAGACCAGGTACTTTTATCTGATCTGGTATCTAAAGCAAAAAAAACCAAACCTCTTTTCTTTTCTGGAATTGAGTTCTTGCCACCTTGACTTGTCCCATGAAGGGAGAATCATCCATCCTGCAATCTTGTAAAGCTGTATACAGATATCTGTTCTCCATTTCTGCAAATGAAGGGTCTTGAACCTGCATAACCCAGCCTATCATCTAATGTTCTACTCTCCAGATTATGTGCAGGGCTGGTTTTGTCCAGATCTGGTGCATGGATAAGTGACTGAGCAGCCCAAGGAGCAAATGCTGAGAATGCATCAATCTAGGCCATTCTGGGAAGCATGTCCTGCTAGTGGCGGTAGTGTTAGGCACATGATCAAGCACTGGGTCTAAATGAGCAGAGCGGGGATATGATAATATCATCTGTGTTCCAGCTCCATGAATCCCACAGCTGCTTCTCTGTCGAGCTGGCATTCATCTCTCAAAACTTCAAGTATCTATTAAAGGCTTCTATATATTGCTTTAGGCTTTCTGTACAATAAGCAATATTACGGTATAAATATCTCTAGAGAATAATTCAAGTATTAATCTTTCTGTGATGAATACAGATTATGACCACATCACAGTTAAAATGCCTCAGTTCAATATCTGGAGCCAAGTAGGAGAAATATAGCCTCTGATGCCTGAAAACAGACAGGTGGTTTCTAGAAGATGTCATCCTTGATTTCCAAGCTGAACCTGCTTTGAGGTTGAACATGTTTTGAGTGTATGTTTGGGCTCTGCTTTCATAGCTGAAGGTATGCTATTTTAATAGCTCCACCGGGACTTCAGTGCTGAACTGTTCTAGAGACTGAAGAGCCACACAGACAGACAGCATTACAAAGTTATCAGATTCTGCCTCCGTGCTTCTGCAGGGAAATGATGCAGCGTGGAATACTGGGACAGATGATGGGTGAAGCAGTAAGACCTGTTAGGATTTAACCTTTTAACTTCAGCAGTAAATCTCCTTTTCTGTCTGTATTTTATAACTGGGCAAAGCAGTGAACAAAGGATATTGAAATAGGATTTTACATTAGCTAATAGATACCACAGCTGTAAAGAGAGCTCAGCAAAGGCCTTGAGATGAAAAAAAAATATCAGTCCATACAAATCGTGTTCAAATTGTAATCACTCCAGTAAAAACATCTGTAGGAGACAGCATCGTATTATTAGTTATAAAGATGCGAGTGATTGTTTATTTTTGAAGGAAACCAGTTGTGGCCTATATCGTGCTGGGTGGTGCACTGCATAATGACTGGCGGGGTTCAGCTTTCAGGGTTTAAAATGTTTTCTATCCTATTAGGATAAATAAGGAACAGTAGTTGTCTTCAAATATATGAGACACTAAATCTTTTAATCTAAATCCACAGAGGATATGTAGAATCTTTGGATCTGCCATGTGAAAGTAAAGGAAATAAACCCCACAGAAATAATAAAACTTGTCTGATCTAGAGAATACAAGACAATTTGATTATCTGGGGAGGCTGTACTGACTGTATCAGGTAAAGCAGAAATATTACTTTAAGCTCCTAAATCCTAGTGAATCACAAAAGAAATATGGAAGTTGGTCATAATATGTAAAAAAGAAAAGTTAAAAGACATTTTCAGATTGTTCCATGTGATAAACTCTGCCAAATCCAGAACTGGTCTTCAAAATCTGACAATATCCCTCAGAATTTACCGACCTTAAGGGGCTGCTGACAACTTTCATTTCATCCACTTTATCTGTGGTGAGCTCTTTGTAACCACACTGGCTTTGCCGAAAGGCATCTGAGGCATTTGGATTTCTCACTCAAGGTTTCTAGTTCTGCAGTGACACCTTCACATAGCATAGAATCATAGAGTGTCTTGGGTTGGAAAACACCTTGAAGACCACTTGGTTCCAACACCTCAGCAACAGTCTTCTCTCAGATTTCCAAAAGCTGAGCTCTCTAAAGTGGAAGAGGAACTTCTCGTGTCATCTGAAAGAAACACTGAAGTGAAGTAGAGCAGGTACATACAGTCAAAACAATGAAGTAAGATGAGCCGGATGCAGAGCTAACAGGCAAACTATATTTTTCATCTGAGACTACAGGGGCTTGTTTAGGAGCTTGACTCTATGCCAAATAGTTCACTACACCTCTAAAAAATTGCTTTATTCTAAAAAAGTAATCTGAAAGATCCCTGGACTGCAGTCAACTTAATATCATACATATCTGCTTCTTCAAAGCATTCTCTTTGGCTCAGCATAGCAACAGAAGCATAACTATTAGTGGTTATTTCAGCCTTGAGGTAATCGGATGCCCAACCACTCCACCCGATAAGCAAATAAATTGTCTTTGATGTCCTTTTAATATGTCACAGAAGAGAAAAATAAAGTAGAAGGCCTATATTTAATGTTGTGAAAAGGATTATTCTATAGAATAACATTGTCAAATGAATATTAACTGTAAAAACAGTATTTGTAGATCATTCTTTCAGCTCCTTGTCAAATTAAGCCGGTTGAAATACAACATCTCCAATGGCAGAGCTGACCTGCCAAGGCATTTCCTTATAAACAGGGAAATCTTTTTTTGTTACAGACAGTTATTCCAAAGATACTCATGGAGATGAACTTGGTCCCGGTGGCTCTCTACCCTAGTAGGCTAAAACTCAAATAACTGCACAATTTGTACTTATGTGAAAGACTGTGAGTAACCCTCTGGATGGTGATTCTTCAGCTTCAGTTCAAAGGAATGAAATAATGACTGGAATTATTGCTTTGTATTTCAGGGCATTTATTTTTTTACAGCACAGCTTTAGTGCCCCCACCTGTAGTTTAAAGTATATCCTGGTTCCACTCTAGGTTTGACATGTTGCTGGTCAGAAATTGAGCAGGAAACACCACTTTTCTGTGTACTTTTCCCCCAGGTTGGTTAGGTTGATAATGCCAGTCCTTCCATCGGTTCTAGGGCAATTCATGTCTGTACTAAGAGGAACTCATCTTGACAATGAGGTTTTTTGCCATTTTAATGGTGCGTAATGTGACTAAGGCAAATATAGGGGGGAAAAAACTATATTATTAGGCAGCAAATACAGCAGAAACATTCTAATGCTTATTCTGGCAAAATATCATAGCAGACAAGATAATTCTAGAGCAAAACAATAATAGCAGCACATGTGCTTTCACTGGAATTCAGACATAGTAATCCTTTTATTGTCCTAGTCTTAATTCTGATGTGTACGAACAAGCAGTGCTTCCATGTCAATATCAAATCTCTTCTTTCATGTACCTCTAGATGATAGATACATTTTGAGTGAAATAGTGAAAAATCTCTTTTGGCACCTGCATTCCCTTTGTTTATTCCTAAGATTACATGACTCATATACAGTGATAAAAATATATATATTCAAAGAACTCATTTAAATAAACATTGGTTTGCAACTGTAACAATAAATTTGTACACATGTAAATACCTACACAGATACATAAAAAATAGCAAACATACAGAAGAAATATAACTTGCTACATTTGAAAAATATTAAGATTTGGAAAACATTAAGACATCTGTGTGTACAGCACATGTAAACCATTTTGTGGTGAAACTGGAAGTGATGAATTGCACATTCGCCAATATCAGCTACAGTATGACAAAGTCAGCTCTTTTTCTCACTGTAGCTGATGCTTCAGCCATAGTCTTTGATTAAAAACAAACCACAAACACATAAACACAGGTTATGCCTTAAAAACATTTGTGTACATAACAATAACAGCCACAGCATGTGGATTTAAATGAGCAAAGAAGATCTTAACAGAAGCAGAACTGCAATACTCCTATCATTGATCATCTCAATGCCAATTATATTTGGCTGCCTTTTGCATCAACTGATGTTAATGACTTGATATGAAAGCTCTTGACTTAAAGCTTGTGCAGTTCTTTTTGCTTGTGCAGAGTTCCAAACCCAAGCTTATTATCTTATGTCATTTGCATACAATTATATTCCTTAGATAATCACATTTCTCAAAAACAAATACTGACATTTGCAGTATTTATGTACAGCTCCTGACCCTGTCTTTCATATAAAGCTCCATTTCAGGAAAAACCTTATGCAGAAATTCAGGGACATTTACTGTAAGCATAGCAGCAACATATTGTAGAAAAACGCGTACATATATATTCACACCGTCTCACTTACTGCAAGGTCATTGCCTAAACTAGAAGCTTTGTTTACTTAGTGGGAAGTCTCCGAGATTAGAGGGTACCAAATCCTCTTTTTGAGGATCTACTGACAATCTAGGAAAACAGGACTCTATATTGCATGACTTCATATATATGAAGGAGCAAGAATTCACAATACTGTAGCTGGGGATACGGACTGTGTTTAAGGTTCTTGTTGGTAAACTCTAAACGTGGTGCCATTAATTTCTAGTCTTATTTCTAAATATGGTAGCCCCTTTTTGCTACAAAGGCCCAGAAGATAGTAATTAGTTTTGTACTATAATTTGTGTGTTTACTGACATCGCTTGTGGCTTCCTTTTCCAAAGAGAGTGGAAGCAAGTAGAGGACTATATATAAATCTGTGAAGGGAGAAGCAAGCCAGAGAGCTCAGTGGATCCTTTATTAGACTCATACTTATCCGGTTCTGACTCCCCTCTCTAGTGTGTAGGTGATTTATTTATTTTTTTTTACTTTTCAATTGACCTTTGTGCTTTTAATTCATACAAAAACAATACTGCTTCCTCTTAAGACATTTGTAGTTGTGCCAAAACATATCAGGCCATGGATTGATCAGATGTTTTCTAAAGTATCTGTTATGGTCATCTAGTCAGAGTCAAATACAACCACAGTGCTGATGAGGATGGTGCAGCAGTGTAATTCTGTGTTACAATGGGGCCCGCCATTTGCAATAGGATGTGACAAAGGTCAGCCTTCTTGCATATGGCCATTCTTCTACAGTGTGACCTAGAATAAGTCTGTTAAAGTATTCACTGAATTTACATGTTACTTTAACACAATTACAATCAGTCTCAAGTCTAAGAAATCTATTTCTATATTAACTTTAGAAAATGCAAAAAAATAGAGTAGACATCTGTTGCATTTAAGATAAAAGGAAGAGAAGTGTTTCCAGGGGGCAAAAAAATGAAGTTCAAAAGGGCACTTTCGAATTCTATAAACCAAGTGTCTAAATAGAAAAGATTTGATACTGAAGGGGATCCCATCCACATAAAATAAAACTCTTTAAAATGGAATGTACCCAGTTTCTAAATACATTCAAATATTACAGTGTCTCTATAAATAGAAAATTAGATAGTGCGGAAGAGCTAAAGCAGTCCTTTCCAAATTGTTCAAGTGTATATATTTCTCTCTTTACTATCATTAATAAACAGTTGCTTGAGCTACAGCTGTTCTAGCATTTGGCAACAGTTCAAGTAACTTCCCATCTGCTCTCTCTCTGCATCCCTCCATCTTCCATTTTGAAACCACAAAGCTTGATTTCATAACATGTTAGGAAAAATGCCACGTTTCAAACTCTGTTGGTACATATGCAGCCAATCAAGGAAGCGTGTCATAAATTCAGCATGGTCCTGCTAATGTCATTCACATAGTGGCATATCTCCAGTCCCAGCACTACATCCAGGAGAGGCTACGTGCTGACAAGCCCCCTCTTACTTGCGCAGAGCCTGTTCAGAAGGATTTCAGAATAAACTTGATTTATTGGACCTCGGACATGATATGGGGACTGAGAATTTGATGCATAGTCCTGCAGTTGCGATAGCTTGCTTTGACTGCTGAAATACTTCCCCAGTGTGTAGTGCCTTGATAACGTCATTGTTATGTGTGGACTTTCTTCAGAAGGATTGGATTTCACCACCTGCAAAAGAAGTGACATATGTGAATGCTTTCTGCATGCACCTAGAAGGATACACAGCTGTGTCTACACAAATGTTGAGGCAGTTCTCCACAAGGCAGATGCTGATACTCTTACCTTGAGTTGCAATTTGCTTAGAAATGTTATTTTAGTGGGTCAACTTGTTGCAATAAATGCTAATTAATGTGTAAGATTGTGTTAAGCTTTGAAATAAAAAGGTATATGTCCCTCACACTCACTTGGCTGATTCTGTAATATCTTTAGTATATTAGACCCTCTTTATTAGGGATAATTTTTTCTGAGCTATCAAATTCATTTTTCATAGCTTGTCTGCACATCTACCTTGTAAAACACAAACTCAGGACAGCCCTCACTTGCAGAAGTGTTTAAGTCCAGATGTTCTCAGTTCCCAGTAAGTGAGGAACCTATGTTCTATATTCTAAGCCAGAATACCCTCACTCTCAGGTCTTGATGCAAGAGTGGCTCAGCTCTCCGCTGGACTAAGAACCGGGCCATGCCTTGCTTCTCCAAGAAGAGACTTAATTGCATGTTATGTGCAGTCTTCCTTCTGCTAAGGTGTTCAGGGCATCACACTGACAAAACCACAGTGAAGAAAAAACCCTCCCCCTCAGGCCTCTACATATGCATAAATCTCTGGAATGATCATGTTCAGTATGTATGGAATAATCAAATACATATGGAACTAGTGAGAAAGTGAATGGTAGGGTTCTCAGGAGCTTCTTAACTCAAGAAGTCTCATGATGCCGAAGACCTGGGCTCAGTCAACACACAGTCACTGATTAATAATGAAGCGACTTCATGAGAAAAAATACAGAATTTTTGCCCATGGAGGGTAGAGTACAAAGCCCAGTCAGTAACAAAGGAGCCAGGCAGTTAATTTATTTCTGATATCTCTGGTAGTTTTCAGTTTTGCTGCTGTATCAACCATAGCCCAGGAGAAAGAAAAAAACACACAAAACAAAAAGACAAAACAAAACAACCCCCAAAAAACAAAACAAAACAAAAAACAGACTTAATGAATATATTTATGCAGGAGCATATTAGCTTTGTAAAAATATTTATTGTCTGTTTACTGATAGTGAACAATCAGAAACAAAGTTAATAAATAGTGAGGCTCATAGTGAATGGATTGGAATAACTCACACAGAATTAAATGCGAATGAAGGAAAAATGTTCAAAGGCTTGAAAAACTGAGAAGAAAGTCTATGATGGAGATGGCTGAACTAATAAAAGACCAGGAATTATCCAAGTAGAAAATTAATGTATCCTCAGATCAATTTGATACAGATAAGCCAGGGGCGGTTATATTTTTTTTCAGGCAATTACTACAGGTTCATTTTTCTAAATTAGGGCCTTAGGTCTTACAGCTATTCCAAAATGATGCCACCTTGAACCAATCACCCAAACTGCATTCCTGTTAGGCATAATCTCCAAGGAATGCAATCTAATGTTCACTCAGAAGCCAAGCACTTATTAAGATACCAAAATACCAAGCTTGCTTGTTTCTCTTCTGTTGTGCCCATGATTTCATTGCCATCAAATTAGGGAATAAATCTAAATAAAAGTAGGTTCCAATAAGATCTTTATAACTGCTGGCAGATCTACTTCTCCACAAGCATTTTTGATGCATGAGGTAATTACAAAATAATGTTTGCATATGTGCACAGAACTAGAAGTATGTTTGGACAGAAAGATCCAGAATTATGCAAGATTTTTTGTCCCAGATCAATATAATTTCCCACGAGTCTAGATTCCTTGCCAATCTGCTGCAGATTTCTGTGCTGTCAGCGTGACCCAAGGCCCTCTGAAGTGTGTTGGTGGGGACTCAAATAATTTATCAGGACAAACAAGATATATTTGACCAGCTGGTGAGAACTAAATGAGAGCTGATGAATGCATTTCGGTTCTTGTTTTCTGATCACACAGAAGGGACATCCCTCCATTGCCACATGGCCGTGTTTCGCTTCAGTTTACAGTGGGGATGCTGTCTTCTGGGAGATTAGAAGGACATTTTTTTTAAGAGAAAGAAAGTGAAAGTAAAAAGTAGATTTAATCACCTCATCTGGTTTCATACAACATGAAAAGTTCTCGAGTTTTACATAATGTTCTTGGCTCCAACCTCAGAGGCAAAATGCCATTTTCCTAGTGGAAACTGCTTCAGCACCTGATGAAACTTCATTTGCCAGGATGTAGAAATAAACTGATGACAAAACTGTTAAAACTAACGAGGTACCAAAAACATTCAAGGACTTTCTTTTTGCTTTCGTCAAGGATCAAGTCTGGTTTTTGGTGGCTGATGGATTCTCCTGGGTACATCTATGTTTCTTTCAACACACTGGCCTCTCAAGCCTCATTAATAACAGCTCTACAAGCCAAATGCTTCCCTGATCTTCCCCAGAAACACACACTCTCTGTTTAGATCCTTGGGCGGTTAAGCATGGCCAAATCTGCACATGAGCGCATGTAAAATGATGGAAAAGTGCCTGAGAAATGCTGATGGCTGATCATGCCCTGCTGTTTTCCACCTACAAAGCTTCTGAAATATTTCACTTTGAAGTCCTCTGTTTCACTGAAGAGCTTGGTGGAAATGGAAAGCATCAGCAATGACCCACGAAGACACCCACATCTGGGCAGTAGGCAAAAAGGGGATCAGTGTAGCTGTCTGGGTGAAATGGAGGGAGGCTTTTACTCCATGGAACTATTTATCCATTGCATAAATATCTGCTCTGTGACTTATTCCCATCATCCCAGCTCCATTTGGGCTGAGCTATGTTCATCCCTCTCTAATGTATAAAGCAGAGCAGATTAAAGGATCAGCTAATTAACCATGTACACTGTGTTTGGTCCCAAAACAGGACAGAGGCCAAAGCGATGGACTGAAAACATATGAGTTCTGTGGACCCTGAAGGAGAAACCAGCTGTGTGGCTTGCCCTCAGCACTCCAAAAGGTCTGATAATGCTCCCAAGCCTGTGCACTGTCCCAGTCAGCCTTGTACTGAAACAAAGTCCAGCTAGGCACAGCTGATTGTTTCTCTTTTTTTGGGATCACGTTTATGGTCTGGTAGACTGTCTTGTTCCCTTTGTGTGGAATGTCTAAGTAGAAAAATCAAAGCCTTATATTAATACGTTTTCTGAATGCCATGTCTGGTAGAGTTAAATATAACCCACAAGCTTCAAGAAAGTGGTCAGCCTTGCTATGCTGGGGCCTGACTGACAGACACAAAAAGGATACTCTGGAATTTTGCTTCAATTTTAGTATAATCAGCGCTGAATTTCACTTTGCTTGGTTTAAACTACTCTGAAGTTTAATTAGACACAGTATATCTTGTTTTTCAGCACATACAGTGCATGCCTGAAGAAGAAAGCCTTTTTATTAGATATTTCCATCTTCTGGAACTTAAAGGGAAATACATCGTAGCTGTCCTGACATTTCTTTACAGCAAGAATCAGTGCTTCTACCTTGTTCTGGGTGTCACAGCCCACCTTTGTAGCTGTGAAGCTCTACAGAAATTCTGTGCTAACTCTGCACATGGTCCATGTCCTGGGGATTGGCTTGGCCAAGGGTAGGGCTTACAGAAAAAACCAAAAGCTTTTGTCCTTCTACTGAGGGCTTCAGAAAACATTTAGTAGTCATTCTCATTTTAAGTCATTTCTTTTGACAGAAAACAAATCCCTAAAATCATGCTGGAAAAATGCTTGCATTTCATTTGTGTAGTTGATAATTTATTTTTTATTATTATTTATTATGATAACTCTAATTAAAAAAAAAAAAAAAAAAAAAAAAAGTAGGTTTTTCTTCATAAGAAATAAATAGTGGAGTTCTGTCTCTAAAATGGTACTTCAGATTATTGGTGTCATTATTCTGGTCAGAAATCAAAGTCCTGATACTTCTGTTAAATAGCTTCTTACTGACACAAAGCCCCCAGCTGGCTGTGAAATACCATAAAGTCATTAACTCTTCATTTCAAAGAGACATCCTTCATTGCATCCTTTTTCTTCCAATTTTTACTTTTCAGTAACAATTTCTTTTCATTTCATATTTGCATTCCATTCTGTGAAAGAAAGTGTACCTGCCATCTGTCTTATGGTCATGTAAAAGCTTCTTGAAAAATACAGCAGTTCAAATTTCATGGTCCTAAACAGATTTTAATATAAAAATTTGTGGTAGTTACCTAGTTTTTCAGTAAAGAGGCAACTCAGGTTCAATTCATAAGAATATGGATCTTTGTAGCATCACAAACAATTTCTTAGTGTGCTACACACGATTTTATCTATGGAGACTCCAGAAGGCTTATCTGTCCTTAGGTCCTTAGCAATGAACTGAGGCATGGTGTTTCTGGTGATCTCTGAGTGCACAACTGCATTTTTATGCTGATGAAATACTTTTTTATCAGAAGTTGTGGTTTTTGTTTTTTGGGTTTCTTTTTAGCAAGCACCTGGAAAGATATGTCCTCTTTATTCCTCAAAGTTTTTCCTAGTTTCTGAAGAAAATAATGTAATATTCATGAGCCTTCTTTTAAGCAATGCTCAGATTTTCAACACACTGATTATGCATAATAGAAACCCAGGAATCGGCATTTATACCAACAAGCTGGTGTCATGCTACTAGGACTTAGTTGGAAGCTACTGGAATATTCTGGTGACCTTGTTGACACTTCAGAAATACCACATGCTAAATCAGCAGAAAATACCTGACTCATCAGAAATTACATTCTCTGTTTTCAGGTACTTCTGTGATAGACCAGGGATGCAGATCTTCACTGTTACATATAAAGTTCAAAAAGTTCAAAACCTTGCTGACAGGGAAGAGCTCTCCCAGTAAAAAGACATGCCACATATTCGAAGGACATCTCAGACAAATCAGAAAAACTTTAAATATCTTGTTTTTCAAACACTCATTGGTTTGGATTCCTCTGCACTGATTTTGTGCCTAGATATAATGTGTTTGCTTATTTGTGTCTGATTTAATCCATGGAGTCCTGTCATTTGTAATATGCTGCAAAAACTCCCAGCCTTAGAACAAACAGGATAAGAATATGTTCTCATTTGGCTTATTTCTATATTTTACCACATCCCTGTTGTGCTCACTTTCTACAGACCTCATACAAAAAAAAGAAATCAGAGACTTGGGTGAGAATGAGAACAAATGACTTACCATTTCTGTTCATTTAACCTGTCATTGTAATGGTACCAGATAACTCTTTCTTAGACATATGAAAACATACATACAGAAATAAAACAGCCTTTCATTTTTGAATTCAAGGTTTGATGGGAGTCTGCCAACCAGTTCAGTTAGGAGGGCTTAGGACAAAACATGTGAGACTGAACTATTGTGAAAACATAAACAGAGTACATGCAAAAACAGTAGAGAAATGTAAAAGATAGCAAAGAAGAACCTGGAAAGAATAAAATATTCATTTCCAAAAGTTACCTCTCTAGAAGAGTATGCTTGCTTCAAGGACCCACCACCACACCAGCTCAGCCTGTTCTTGGATAGCCACAACATTTGGTCCACATAGTGACCAAGTGCCACCATATGTATCCTACAGTCTCTACAGCCTTTACTCAGGTCTAACTTCCAGTTATGAAAGCAACCCTATTTGCATACCTTTTTGTTTCTAAGCTCCTAAGTAGTTAAAATCTCTCATAAATACCTGAGAAACACATAAACTCCTACCTCATGGAAATGACACCCGCACTTCCCCCGCAGGAATTCTTTGTATCGTCCCATTGTGATGATAAATGTGTCAACAACTTCATAGCCATATGTTTTTGCTGTCTCCAAGATAACCAGGTTTTCATTCCACAAGTTTCGTACTTCTGCCTGTGTTCCAGATAACATATCACAAAGTTTTTCAAAAGGACTTTTTAAAGGTTATTTTACTTTGCCAATGAAACGAACACTAAAACTGCATTTTGAACAAAACAATTACATTATATGTATTTCCTTAAGACAGGTTATGCAGCATATAAATAGTTATACAAAAATCTACAATATTTTCTTTTAATTACACAACGAATTGGATTGATTTAGAGAAGATCTAAACTAGAAATCAAATTAGCAGTAACTGTAAGTATTTTTCAGTGGATTCCCAGCTTCCTTTCCTTCATGGGAATGTTTCGATGCTGTTTAAAATTAAATTACTGAGTAATTTTTTAATATACATTTTGTTAATATAATTCAGGAAAAAAATATCCTGTTGTGAAGTTGCCTATGTAGCAAATGATTAAACTGCTCCCGAAAAAGGATAAATTCAGATTCAAAACAAAGACTCTGAGACTGTTGCTTAAAAAGGAATATATGGCCATGGATATCTAAGACACAGTCATAGTGAAGAACAGAATATTTGTTCTCAAGATACTGCAGGATGGCCAAGAATAGAAAGGTTAGCTATGAATTTGCCTAGGCAGCACATTTTGACACTGCAAGTAGAAGGGCTCTGAGAGTGGCTGGGGTAATCCAAAAGTCCAAAGCACCCAAACCACATGGGTCATTTGACATATGATTTAAATACTGAAAAGAAAGAGAGAGAGTTGCACGCTGAAGTTGATTTCTGGTCTTTTCTGTACTTTTTTCTATCCTTGCCTCAGCTACATGATATCAAAGTTCTCCTTTCTAAGTCTGAACCCTGATGAATGCTATGGCAATAGCTTTGACCATATTTCTTCTCACTGATTTCAGCCTCTTCTCTAATGTCCCCTAATTTGGTCATTTTTATAAACAAAGGAAATGGTTCGAATCCATAATTCAATAAGTATTATTGGCAGATAATGTAAATCTAGGAAGGAGTGGGCAAAATCTGACAGGGCAGCCTCCACAGCAAAAGTCACATGACAAATAAAGCAATGTGTTATGGCTGGAAGAAGAGATGAACAGCAGATCTGAGTGTGATAGGAGTGCTCTACATAACCTAGGAAAGCTAAGAACTTTATTTAACAGGTGTGGATAGCTGGAATGTTGTATGCAGTGGTGGTAGGCATTAATTACTTTGTTCTACCTTCCAGTGCTTCCCAGCTTAGTCTTATCCACATATTTCACGTGTTCTCTCTCCACTAACAAAATCATAAATAAAAATATTGAACTGAATGAGTTATGCAGTGCATTGAAATGAACCCATCTGTTAGACTGAGAAGCTTTGGACATGACTTCAACTCTCTGTATTACTCTCTTGTCCTGATTGTATCACTCTATGGAGGGCCTGTGCTCCCCAAATCAACTTCAGCTCTGGCATAAGGCTCAATATTGGAGGTTCCTCTAGTTCTTGGCACAGCTGACTAAGCACAGTGCTTCAAATGACTCTGAATGCAGTGAAATTCATGAAATAAGGCTAATTGGTTTGAATCCACATCAGTAAGCCACAGTAAGAGATATAAACACTACACTTTCTTTGATCCATGTAGAAGAGGTAACATACTTTGGCCAGACAGAAATAATGATTGCTGAAATAACAATTCTTCTGTGAAAATACACTCTAAATATACTGTTACTTACCTGTGATAAAGAATGTATTCCATCCACTGGGAGGTGAAAGCCCATCCCTATGGATTTGATAATCACCAGGATATTTGATAGATTTTCTCTATTAGGCAAGTGAAAAAAACAGGACACACATTTTACTTAACATGCACATCAAAAGGCATCACATTTTTTTTTTCTTTCGAAGTCAGTTAAGTCCACACCCATAAGAAAACAAATGAACTGTTTGCATTTTAAATCTCTGGTGTTTTCCCATAATTTATCATATCAAGTCTTGACATGGAATAACACTAAGTGCATAACATTACCTGTTCAACACCCTTCGGATAATTTGCAGGTGATTGGAATTAAGCCACTGAACGCCACCTACAATTAGTACAGTCTGGTCTGTGTTCTCCAGGGGACGTGATCTAAAACCCAGAAAGAAAAAACAACACGTTGCCTTAAAACAGATGGCAAACATTTTAACAGCATTGCATTGCATTTCAGTGAACTGTATCTGGCACCCTGATCAGAGGCCTGATGTCATTTTCTACTATTTTTCAACCACACAATATGGCCTGAACACATTGTGTTTAATTGTTTGCTTACTTTACTTCCAAAATCTGTTAAACACATTTGTGAATAGAATAAAACACAAACAAGCCAGCAATGGAGTTTATACAGTACCTCTGCAGAAGTTGTTCTAGTGCTTTTTCAAAAGTTGGTCTCTGGTTTGCAGTCATCCAAAACTGGGGATAGTAGGAGTAACTGATAAATGTTTTTCCCTCATTTATATTATCATAACATTTAACATCATGAGTCTTTTGCCATTCCTGAAGAGTCTCATTCACTCTTTCTATTAGATAGTACATCATCCCTCTGTTAGTTGAGTCACCTATAAAAAGAATCTTTGGATAGAAAGGAAGATGTGACTTAGAAGTTACACATGACAAAAAACAAAAACAAAGAAAATAATACAGCCAGGCTGGAGGCTTTTAGAGCCTTTTCATTCTAATTTAGCAAACGTTCTCTGCTTCAATGAAGAAAAACTACAAGTCTATAGTTTCACAGTTAATACTGCACTTTTTATCCTTGTTTTCTTTAGCTTAAGTTTATAGTTACTTCAAATTGCTAATTCAGTTCCTCTCTTGATTTCTTGCAGTTTCCTGCTTTGCTTCCTTCAGTTTTTCATGTGGCTTGTTCCTACACAGCATGTCTTGGTTAAGTTCTGTCTTCCATAAGCGTGATTAATTAGAAGTTACACCAAAGGAACACACACATCAATGAGTGCAACTGCTGCCTTATTTGTAAAGAGATAGTCTTTCTTTCATTTCAGAGAGAATTAAAAAAGAGAGCTATTTTGGCGTCAAAGAATCTGAATATAGTCCTGGACTGTGTGTGACAGGAAGCACTGCGTCCAAAAGGGAGCTGAAAGAGCCATAAGGATAACAGAGGTGTCAGCAGTCTGTCTCTGAACTTGCAAATGAATAAAGAAGTTAAATGTAGGGTTGCTTCAATCCATTCTATTGACTCCTCTGCCAAATTAAGCGTCTCTGTACATTGAGACCACAGAACAATAAGTATATATTTTTAATACTATTGCCCTATTTTTAGTGGATAAAGCTAACATTTTCTATTGCTAAAGAAAACATGTAAGCAATGTCAGATGTGCAAATCTGAAGAACAGGCTCACTGAGTTTTGCCAGTGAAACTGCCTGTGATCTGTAAATATCACAATAAATCAGAAATGCACATGAGGGAGCAAAAACATAAAAGAAAGTCAGAAATCCCACAAAGCCATAACACAGTATCAGCCCTGTTTTCTGTACAGCAGTGTGCCTCTTTTTCCTGCCTCCTCTGGCACTTGAGGTAGTTGTAATCCTGTAAGTTGGGGTCGCCGTTTGGTTTTTTATTTAATTCATTGAGTTTTTTTTCATGCTTTAACACATCCACCTTGAATGCTTGGTTGGGCAAACAGAATTCAAACAACACAAGATTACATGTTTAAGAACATCTTTCCAAAGCGTGCCTTAGAGATTCTATGTGGTGAAAACATTATGGACTTATCTAATAGATCTCTATTTATCTATTCCCTTCAGGAACAGTTTTAGAGACTGAATTTAGTCCCCACTATGAGCCTGTTGTGAGAAAAGTAAAAAGAACCACAACCATGTACCAAGGAAAGCTCCCGTAGAACAGAATCTGTTCCACATGAACATACCCTAATCTGGTGGCAGAGCCGAGAATGCACACAACAGTAATGTGAACATCCCATGCCCTGTCTACAGGCTGCAGGGAATCATTATTTAGGCACAGAAGCTGTTTTAAATTCACACAGAGAAGCTGTTTTATGTCCTTTTCTGGAACTCTCAAAGCTGTTTTGCAGATTAAAATTTGTAAACAGTTGCTGTTCGTGCTTGGACCGCACAAGCGCTTCTCTCACATGCAAGGGGATTTCCAACTCTTTTCACATTGTGCCACAAGAAACCTTTTTAAGCCAAGCACAACATGATTCAGAAGTCAAGGATCTTTGGCAGTGGAAGGATTTGTTGGATTCTCCCTCTCTTTCCTTCTCTAACACACAAACATGCACACAATTATTTACAGTTTGGAAGACAGTCCACCCTACAAAACAATATGACCTAATTCTAAAGTAGGATAACTTGAGGTTTTAAACAAGAATTCTTCAACTTGAAAAATCTCTTAATTTCTCTAGTTTGTCTATATCCACATCTCTTTAATCTCTACTTCATGAATTCATCTCTGTATTGTATAGATGTATATCTATTTAAAGAGGAGTTCTTAGATATTTGTAGGCAAGGATATAATTAACTTGCAGTGTGGGTGAGTAAATTTCTATAGAAGTATGGAACAGCATTAGTAGAATAACAAATAGGCTCTACCAGGTTACACACTGTAGACATGTTAGACTATTTCTCTTCTTTTAACATATAACACCATTTTGGTATCAGTTACCATAGGGATTTCCAACTGAAAAGGAGCACATTCAGCTATTAGCTACACTGATTTGGAAAATGTGGTGATTTTACCTTAGTCTTTGTTGTATAATTACTAATATTCTGATAAATATTTTCCCATCTAGCTGTATGCAGTCTAATCTCATCTAACTGTACTCCAATAGCAGAACAAGAGCCCTCACAGTAACAACAAAAAAAGACACGAAAAAGAAATGAGAACAGCCATGGCCAAAGCCCTCAAACATGACATATAGATGTAAAGATGTCTTAATGCCACAACATCATACAAAAATATTGTCCAAAGATTGACCAAAAATAGTGCTATTGTTCTGAGAATGTGAAGGAGGTGCCGGGAGTCAGAGCAGACTCTTGTAGAGCAGTCAGCATAACTAGATGAAGTAGATACCTGTCAGTGCCCTGAGGTACTTCTTCAAATAGCACAAGACCCACAAGGGTGTTCACACCTCACCTCTGAAGGAGTAAATTTTGAGTCTCAAAACATCTCAGTTTTCACTTTGAGTGAACTTGCTGTGAGGAGTTAAAGCAGATCAGGAAAAGGATTAGATCCATGTCTGAGTGTCCATGTGGGAATGTAGGTTTATTACTAGGGGAAGGTGTGGCTGAACAGGATGTCAGGAATGTGACAGATGGCAACATCACACTGGTGAGGAACACAGGCTGCACCAGGAAAATTAACCTAAATACTCAGAAACCGGTCTGCTAAGAGAATAGTTAAGACTTGATGTAAGAGGAGAAGAGGAAAATGAGCCAAAGTAGACCTGTGTTTGTACAGAAAGAGAGATAAAAAATGTAGATTATCCTCAAAGACATCAGTCAGTTATAACCATATTAGCTTTTAGTCAAGAAACCTCTGACTTCAAGCAGGTATGAGCTGTGCCAAGACAGTATCACTGAAATCATGTAAGTCTGTTTAACTACAGCTATTTCCTTCACAATGAAATCACAGCACTGTTGAAAGATATATCATTAAAATGAGTGCTGCAGTGTGTGAAACCTATGGTCCCTGCCCTCTCGCCCTGACGTCTGTGATCTTCACTAGAGGTGCCAGCAGACACACTCTGGAGACTGTGTGCCACATTCTGAAGGGGATGCTCTCCCATAAACAGAGCAGAGATCTCAGACAGAAACATAGCTGTGGATTCTTTGTAATCCAATGCATTCCAGGCTGCTGGATGGACAGCGCATCACCACCAAATCTGCACACACAGAGCATCCATTCATTAAGGCCTTCTCTGCATCCAAAAATCTGGTTCTAACTATTGTTCCAACCATGCTGTGAGACATCTGTTAATCCTGGAAGAAAACAGACACATTCTTTTTCTTCTGCTTATAAAAAATAATAAAAAAAAATCCATGTGGGAGAACAGGACTCTTGTGTGTAACCCTACCTGCAAAATGTCTTTTCAAAATGCCCTTGTTCTGAACTGGCCGAGCACAGTTTGTTGTGATATGCAGACCATCAGAAAGTATCTTTCAAAGCATCCACCCTTTGCAAGTCAGCTTCATTATCAGCATTTGTTTGGACAACCCAGAGGCTAAAGCAGGCGGTTCATAGCCCCAGGAAGAAAACCTGCTTATGTCCTCCAAATATTCCGAGAGCTTTGATGAAGAATCTTCATCATGAAGATTCATGAAGAATCTTTGATGAAGAATTCTTAGAAGAATCATTAAATGTAATTGAATGTGTGGTAGCTATGGCAACATCACACATTTCTATGCAGCTGCAAGAACTTACCAAAGCTGAGTATGCCACATATTATTTGAACCAGGGGTTCTGTGGATGCTTCTGTTTAGCTCTATGACAGTAATGAGCCCAATGATGGTTCAGGTGTGCAGAATGTGCTCTATCTCATTTTCTCCACAGACTGGCACAAGGTTTAGTCCTGCGCTGTTCAGGTCAATGGGGGATTTGTCTGCAGGATGACTAAAGGATCAGGCATACATAAGGCTATAATTTTACCAGACAGAAAACAACACTGTCACGCAGACAGATGCTTTCAGCGTCTTCTGTTGAAAATGTTTTGTGAGAAAAAAATCCATCATAGCTTACAGGCTTTAAGAGATTGTGCAAGCACAGTGGAATTCACTTCTTAACCAGACCTATCATTATAAATTAACCACGCTTAGGAAATCTAAGCACCTGTAAATCCCAAACAGTACTTAACTTTAAAATATTATTAAGAAATTATAAGCTAAAATTCCTGTTTTAACAGCTGAATTTTAAGTACTTCAGCAAATATTGCCTTTTCACATTTCCTGTTCTTAATTACACATGATTCAGAGGTACTTTATTATAATACTAAACTCTGAGCAATATTTCTCAATGATAGACATAACTCCCCCATGCTATTGAGGGCAGATTTCCATGTGCTGCTAATTGGATAAATAATTACCTGTTAGAACTCCTTTTCCTATACCTTACTTTAAAAGTTATTGCACAAAAGTCAGAGCATCATGTCTTAATAGAATTAGACAATTCTTATAGCAAATTCTCGTTAATCACAGATAATTTGTTGAGGCAGTATCATACATACATTCTTTTTGTTGATTGTCTATTTCTTTCATTCAATTAGGGCACACATGGAGTTCCCTAAAACAATTAATCTTCATCTTATTACCCTTACTGAGAGTTTAGAATGGAGAACAATTACAAATGCTCAAACTGGAAAATCTACTCAGCCAGAACCACCTGAGCCTCAACACTTCAGAATTTTCCTGTTTACAGTGTCTGAAATGCAAACATATGACTGACTAGTCTCGCTAACACATCATAAAGCAAAATGAGGCCTCCTATAAACTGTTTTTGTGAATGCATATCCTTTCTCATGTCTCCACCAATCTGTTTCACTACAGGTGGTCTTAGGTCCTTATGAAACAGAAACAGCTTAGCCCAAACACAGTTTTATGTGCACACAAACTGAAATAGTAGTTAAAGATGATGTGAAACCAATTTGAAGTCACAGCCAGGGTAAGTGAATCACTGTTACAGAGAAAGGATATGATAATTTTAGAGATGAGCTTTGAATTACAAATGCATTTTAATAAAGATATGAAAGCAGCTTGAAGTTAGATATAAAAATTGAAATGCATATTTTGGAAGGCTTTTTTTTTATAGCAAATATAGGAAAGAAGTGCTGTTTGGATGATCATGAATATTGTTCTGAAACACTGATAAATACATGAACATAATCAAAGAGCAAGTGACATATCTGAGCACTGTATTTAACTGTTGTTCTACGAAACATGACAAAAAAGTACAGCTGCACTTTTAGAATTGGATTTTGGACAAAAATCAGAGGCTTCAGCCTAATGTATCACAAATATCACTAATTCCTTTGCCTTCAATTCCTGATCAAATCCTGCACGAGTCTGAATTTTCTCCAAAGGGTATTCTAGAGACAAATCCACAAAATCACAGAGATTCAAGGGAAGGCATGACATCATTTGATCCATTGATGCTACTGACATATGTCACTCTGTTTTCCAAAGGAAGACTTGGTAATTATGTGGACTGTTTAATAGCCTTATTTTGAAACAGATTTTGAGCAAGGATTCAAATACTGTGTGGTCTGCAGGTAAGAAAACAGGGCTGAATTGGGAAATATCACAGTTACTTCCAGCTCTGATGGAACAGTTTTACTTCTGATGCTGCAAAATGTAGATTTTGTGGAGAATAATGTTACACAAGATGAATAATTCAAATGTGATGGCATACTACAAATCCCCAGAATATAGAAATATGTACCTTATTTGAGCACATTTTGGTAAGTGAACATGAGTGATTTCTGTTGTCCTCTAGCTTAAGTAGGATTAGAAAACATTCTAAATCATCACAGTATCCTCATCTAGACTAATGGTTTTGGGCTTATATTTTGTCCTTATTATGTTTTTGTTGTCTGCTTACCGCACTGGTATTGAACCCTTCTGTTTATTCTACTAAGAAAACTATGCTGTGATTAATTAATGTTAATTCAGTGATCTCTATAGTGTTTAAAGCTGAGGTACATAATGTTTTGAAAATAGCATCACAAGTTAGGGAAAATATTTATGTGTGGTTACAAAAAACCTCTTGAATATGAAAAATGTATTCATTCACAAGAATTATACCTTACTGTCTACTCAGTGGTTCCCTTATAAAACTGATATGCAAAAGTCTTTTTCTGTGGATGCCTGAAAAAAAAAAACCCACAAAAAACCCACTTTTTCTATCCTATTCTACCCTATTCTCAGACTGTGTAAAGTTTCCTTTAATCATAGACATACTCAGGACTTTAACACCCAAACTGAGGACCATTTCTACTCATCCAATTTATGTATAAAGAAAGACTGTCTAACTTCCTAAGTTCCAACAACACAAGGGACTTGGATACAGGCCTTACAATTCATTCTCTGACAGAAGCAGAAATGTTACTTTAAAATGCTATACAACATTAATAATACCACAGTGTAACAACAATAACATTAGAGGAAGAATATAGGAGACAATAGATCTACAGCAAAATGGGAACATGCATTAGGATGATGACTTATAAAGCAGGTACAGGGACATCTGTGAAAAGGTAACATGAGTTAGAAGCTTTCTAGAGCCCAGTAATGGTTATCAGACCGTGATGCAAAAGATGCAGAATAGGAAACATATGCAATTAGTTTTACACAGATTTTTCCCACACTGTGTTAATGCACTGCACATAAGCTCTGGCCCTTGTTTGACACTAGAATGGATGAAAGTCATAACATAGTAGAATTTGAATTCAGATTGGCTATAGTGGACATTTAAGAACTGTCCTTGTTTTGACACAGATGAATGCAAGCACTCATTCAGGTGGTGAATCCCACACTGCCCTGTCAATTCACTTCTGCAGCAGTTTATCATTCTTTTGCTATCCTTTAACTGTCTGACCAAAGGGTGTCTTCTCATTGAAACAGCCCCATGTCTATGGAAATTAAAAACAAAAGCTAGAGAGACAGTCTGTATTGTTTGCTGTGGTCAATCCAGAAGCGCTTGTTTTGTATTTGAGAAGCAATTTGAGCTTCTCTGTCACATTAACCCACTGTTTTTTGTTGGTTTGTTTGTTTTGAGAAAAGTATGGTAGGAGAAACCCACAGGCAGAAATCAAGCCAAACGACAGTGAAGAACTCTGTGCAGGACAAGAAATGATCAGAAATGAAGGATAAAATGTTAATTGGAAGACTATTAATTTTGTATCTGTCCATACAGAAGTTTTATCAGATTCTATCAAAATGTTAATTACTATTCTCTTATCTAGAAAATACACTGTGAAAAATCTTTATAACAATTAATTACTTACTTTCTGGATACTTGTATCCTCAGTAATGTACCTGAGCCTCAGATCAGAGCTCTCTCTCAACAGTTTTATAGTCATAGCATGCCTATTAAGGAGACCTTGTATTTCCAAGCAATCACCTTAGAAGCTTCACTATAAGAAAAGAATGTGCAAGAAGACTTGGTAAGATTAGTGTGCACAAGCAATGCCATGCATTAGGTATGCAGCAGAAGAAACTAAACTTGCAAGAAAAGTGCGAGACAAACAGTAATATTTCAAATCACTTCTCTGTTTACCATGCTTGGATACTCCTTGCATGTCTCACTGATAATAATATACATTGCAGATCTTGAAATTCCACTGGTATGACCTGAGTTTTATGTGAAATGGCAGTGTACAACTGTGACTGCATAACAGGCTATATTATTGATAGCAGATTCTCTATCAAAAACTTTTTCCCCACTATAATAAAAATGTATTTTTTTTAAACATCACTCATATAGTTTCTTTTAAGATTCCAAAACACTAAATATCCAAGTAAGTAGCAAGAAATTCAAGAGCAGAATCTGTTACTTACCTTTCTGCCCTCCACACACTGCTGGAGCTCAGGCTTATCAAGCACAGAGTATTGGCAGCCATGCGGCTGCCACATTATTTCTCTCCAGTCACAGGTTCTGTTGTCAGAGCAGCTGAGGCAAGGGACAATCCACTGCCCTGGAAAACAGCAATGGGGTGTTAGCATCTCCTCTGTATTTTTATGAGGAGTGTTACTATGGAGCAAGTGAGGCATTCTCAAGCACTTTGTGACAACAATTTTCCATGTATTAAAGAGACTCTCTCCTCTGCATTTCTTAGAATGTAGAAAGCACGGGAGGTTTTGCTCTCTCAGAAAGAACTGTGAATGCTCAAAATTGACAGTAGCTTTTGGGTTCATTTCTCAGTTCAGTTTGCTTTTCTTGCAAACTGAAGCTTGTCCTTTCCCCACAGAAGGGACAAAATAAAGTCAAAGGGGTTAAAGAGGCAGAATGGGAAAAGGAAAATATTTACAGTTCTGAAACATCAAAAGGAAAGATTTGTTCTCATCTATCAACATTCATTCTCATCACCCTACTGAAGAGGAAAACAGACCCTTCAGCCAGTCTATTGTGATAGGTCAAGAGGAAATGGTTTCAAACTAAAAGAAGGGACATTTAGACAGGGTATAAGAAAAAATGTTTTTTACAATAAGTGTGGTGAGAGAGGTGATGGAAGCCCCATCCTTGGGCACAGTCACAATCAGGCTGGACTAGGCTCTGAGCAAGATCTAGCTGCCGATGTCCCCATTCACTGAAGGGAAGCTGTACTAGAGGGCCTTTAAGGAACCCTTCCAACTTAACAACTCTATGATTCGATTCTATGATTTTCATCTAAAAGTTGAATAGTTGATCAAAGCCTCTGGGTAGAAAAGTAAAGCAAATGAGAGGATGGCTTTCCCTCATCAATACCAATTTCTTAATTTTGTGAGAATTCAGAAAACCATACACATGCATTTCAAATGGTTAAAGTCAGATGAATAATTTTCATGACTGACCTCCATTTTCAAACATTATTTTGCAGTTAAGGAGTGCAAAATGGAATTGTCAAAAGTCAGTGAGTTTCAGGCATCTGTTTTGAAAGGCTGAATAATTTACTTAGGTTGGGTCTCTAAAGCTGTTTAATTCCAAAATCCTACTGGAAGTCAGAGGGATTTTGCTTCTGAATGAAGATAGAAAACTTCTGAGTTGTCATTATATTCATATCCACTGCTTTCTCTAGTCCATCCAATTGTAATGTCCTGACAAAAGCTCTCAGTGTGCATGTAGCTATGCCGGCAAAACCTGCTTTTGCCTGATTAAAGAAAAAAGCAGATGCATCCAGATTCTTCTGTCAAAGCTACCAAGCCTTCTTAGCATGCTCTGTTTTCTCCTTGCAGCCCAGCAAATGTTTCCAGCAGCAAACTCCTGCAGAGCAGGCCTGCAGTCATTCCTACTGGACAGCAGCACCAGCCTGGCAGGCTTCTTGATGTTTGTTATACTGCTGCTACACAAGAAGCATCAACACAACACAAGGCCACTGTTTATCAGCACTTATCAGGCCAGGACAGAGTGGGAGGCTGAGAGAACCAAGCTTGGAGAATGCCAGAGGCCCTGGGCTGTCAGCTGCTACCTCAGGAGCAAGGCCATCTCCATGAGTCAACACATGCTTGAATTGCAGGAAAGTCCTAAGTAAATGTTTTGGCAAGTAGCAGATAAAAGAGTCCTCTTAAATAAAACTATCAAGAATTGTTTGTATGGGAACCTGAACTTACACATCTGAGGGCAGAAAGTATCCCACAGTGCTACGGCTGCACAGCTCCAACTGCTGCTCAGCCTGTCCTGCAGCCACTTATGCTCTGTGCAGAATGCACCCACTGCCAACTATACCTGCAGGTGACGCAGTGCATATGATGGCAGTCTGGAATTAAATGAAAGCCTGAACACTGCCATTGTCATGCATCAGCACATCTAACCTAGCTCCTGCAGGCAGCCATGGGGCATGCAACCTGCTGGAAGGAGGAATGGCTCTGGGCCATGGTGCAAAAGCACAGAGGTAGAGCTGCTCAGCACTCTTCACACAGTGCAGTTTTCAGTTTGTGTTCTTTCTGTCCTAATCACTGAGCTGTCAGTCCTCAAGGACAACATTCCCCACATTCGATAACAGAGGACTACTTAAAGTTCAACATTCATTAGGATAAAAAAGTATTGTAGTTCCAAACAGGTAAGTTATCTGGGAGATGAGAGACCTGGCTGTTGGTCTCTGAGATCTTACACAATTTTTGCCTAGGGACTAAAGTAAATCTTTACCAAAGCTACAAAATGATGACCCAAGTTCTGGAGTAGGGTGTGCTCTCCCACCATGACAAAGATTTCTATGTCCAGTGGTGGATCATGCTCTCTCAGCACTCCCCCTGTGCCCTATCTGCAGTCTGTGGTGAAATGCCCATTCCCAGCTTCACAGCAGTCATATGGACAAAGTGCGAAGTACCAGGTCTCAGCACAGTAGAAGGTGCCATGTAAATGCCTTGTATCATGTTATACTTCCTGAGTAGCAAAGTAGGGGAAGGAATGAATGGTTGGTTTGAGGTCTGGAATCAGAAACTACCACTGCTGTCCAGTTCTTCAAAACTGATCTCAAAGTGGTTTTGAGCAGTGGTTTATACTTAAAAATACATATGAAAACTGGCAGTTTTTCCCAATCTAGTTTTTCTTTCAAACCAGTTTCATAAAAGTTTTGGCAACAGCTATGTCTAAGATCCCACATTTTATGGTACAGTCTGCTTAACTTTGTATACGTTTACGAGCTGTTCTGGTTTTAGGTAATAAACTAGAAAAGTAGAACTATATAAAATGAATATTAAGGAACTGCAACATCGAAATAATAATAAAAGTTCAAATTTTGGCAACTGAAATTGATAAGATACCTTTTGAAAAGCTTATTTAACTTATGTTCAGTAATTAAGGATAGTAAGAAAAAACATGAGATATTTTTGGTATATACTAAAAACAAGTGGCAAAAAGCAATGGCATGTGATGGCACATGTTTATAGGAAGCACTGACATTTTGTGCTAGCAGATGCAGTTGCTGCACTTACACAGATTTTTAATGTTAGGTAAATATATGTATTTTAAATCTAATTATTATAAAATTTTCCCATTGTGGCTTCGCAACAGCTAGTTACTGCATTCCTAACCTTCACAAATGAGATTTTACAAAATCATAAATCTTATATATAGAAACAGAAAAGAAGTAACAGTAAAAACTGCAGTGAATCAATATTGGTTTGGAAGATAAGTCTATTTTATATTCAGACTCTGAGGTGGTTTGTTTCTGTAAGGGAGCAGTACACAAGATAGCTTTCAGAATAACTTCAATTATTCTGTTTTATGCTGCTTCAGCTAAGAGTCAGCACCGGTTCTATTGGGCGGCCTTTCAGTATCTAAGTGGAGGCTGTAAGAAAGAAGGCAGACTTTACAACAGATTTTAGCAGAGTCTGTTGTGATAGGACAAAGGGAAATGATTTCAAACTAAAAGAGGGAAATTTTACATCAGATATAAGAAAAAAAAGTTGTATTACAATAGCAAGGGTAGTGAAGCACTGGAACAAGTTGCCCAAAGAGGTGGTGGATACCCAGTACCTGGAGACCCTCAAGATCAGGCTGGATGGGGCTCTCAGTGCTCTGATATAACTGTGGATGTCCCTGTTCATTGCAGGGGAGTTGCACCAGATATCTTTAAGGGTCCCTTCTAACTCAAATAAATATGATTCTAGAAATCTGTGATTTTATGTGTAAGAAGAATGTTCACTGTTAGGAAAGGGATATTGCTTACTTATAAATGCTGAGTGGTATAGCACAAAAGCGGTGCTTTCCAGTTCCAGTTTAAATCTGTGACATGCATTAAAACTTTACTGTCACTTCTTCCTGGAAATGATATATCCCAGTTCTAGGCTCATTAGACATCTCTTGGCAGTGTTTTACTTTATAAGCCAAAACGATTCCTCCCTTTTTAAAAGACTTATCCATTGAGACTAGATCTCCTGAGTAGTTTCCATTTTTAACGTATATTCTATTTGCAACAAGTCTTTAAATATATTTTATATTCAGCTCCACTTAGCTAGGCAAGGTATTCAAAAGAAGCAGATTATATATATCACAAGAAACAGTCTGTTTGCCCCAAAAGGGCTCTTCTGTCAATTTTATTTGGGCTTTCTAATCAGGATTTTTGCATTCCAATATAGCAATATAGTCTGTGTTGTGTTTGTTTATGACTCATCACTTGCTGTGTGATTAGAACATTCTGCCAGGTACAGTGATGTCTACTTTGTGTATTCTGTTCATTTAATATTGAAAAAAAAAATGTATTTCCATATTTTTTCATATCATCTGATGTATTCAGGCATATCATGCATTCCTGCTACTGTGCAATGATTGTTCATAGTCTGAGTCTGTGCAAGTTCACTGCTATGAGAAGCTGCTCCTATCTATGAGAAGGAAAAAAAAGTGCATTTGTGTAGTGGAGATACAGGAATTCGGGTTTATTTTTCATTTATCTAATAAAGAATTGAAAAAATTCTTTGTCTAATCCAAAAAATTGCCTAATCCAAAAGCAGCTTAAACTGAACATAGGACTGCATACTCCAGTAGTCCTGTGGATTTCTCATATTTGTTAACGCACATTTGTGTAAGTCTTCATGCATCCATGACCTAAAGATGAATATCTGTCTGCCATTCTGCTCTGATGTGGGTTCTCACTGATCCAAAGGGATACCTCAATCATATTGGTTATTGAATAGTTATTATTTTAACAAAAGGCACTTCAGTCACATTTGTCCATGTTGATATTTAAGGTACTGATACATGTAAAAGCCCACCTTAACTCTGAAATTGTTAATTTTTTTTTTTTGTTTTCAGTATAGAATATAAAATTAAAGTGGGTCCAAATGTTTTATTATTTCACAAAAGGTTTTTTTATTTTATTTTTTATTTTTAATTAGATACTCCCTTTCATTTAGAATAAAACCCTGTTTTATTTTTAAATGTTTCTGATGGAAATAGTTCAGTGCATTTCACAGGCTACCTGACAATAACACAAGTAGTGGTAGATTGCTGATAATGTGTTCCCTAAACTAGAAGTTGTCACAAACTAATTAATCTCATTCTAAAAATCCACAACAATTACAAATGATTAGTTATAACTCTTGTGTGTAGTTTGGTGCACGTGCAAAGAGAATAAGAAACACCTCTTTCAACATCTGTTTTGGTGAAGTGCATGAGTTAAGAAGACTAAGCACAAACCTTTTGCATCCCCAGCTTCACAGGTCTTCAGCACTGTCTGTGAAATTGCAGAGAGGTATTCATGAGACAGAGGCTGCAAGCCACAGGACTCCTCTGGATGAATCTGAGAACCACAGTCCTGCATAAAAAATGAAAAGAGTGAAAATGACTGAGCTGCAACTAACCACATGGCTTTGAAATCCTCTGTAATGACACATAAGGAACAGCAGTATTTGGGGTTTGTTTTGCTGTTCCATTCACACTTAGCTCTCTAATGCATTTCTTAACACAAAATTTAGAATTCTTTTTTCCATTCAAACAGTGGTTTAGTAATAATCTCAATCCATAATCAGTGTACAAGACAATACATTTGCTAAAGATAAAATAAAATGCATATTCAAGTAAGTCATTTCATTTCTATCAAGCAATCTACTTATTTGCCCACAGCAATTTTGTCTGCATATCTGTGTACAAAAATCTGGAACATACTTAAGGAGATACAGGTGAATAAAGAAATAAAAATCCATAAAAAGAGAGAGAGAGAGAGAGAGAGAAAGAAAGAAAGAAAGAAAGAAAGAAAGAAAGAAAGAAAGAAAGAAAGAAAGAAAGAAAGAAAGAAAGAAAGAAAGAAAGAAAGAAAGAAAGAACGATGTTTGAGCTAACAGAAATGTTACAAAAACTAGCTACAGGTGAAGAAGGGTTTAATATAACTATAAATATAATCTTCTGCCTGGATCTACAGGTGAGATGCATTCCATAGTAAACTTCAGACACTATCATTAGGTTAAAATAAATAATGATCATATAGAATCATAGAACGGTAGAATCATAGAATGGTTTGGGTTGGAAGGGACCTTTAAGAACACCTATTACCAACCCCTGCTATAGGCAGAGACACCTCCCTCTAGGCAATGTTACTCACAGCCCCATCCAGCCTGGCCTTGAATGCCTTCAGGGAGGGGACATCCACAGCCTCACTGGGCAACCTGTTCCAGTGTCTCATCACCCTCGCAGTAAAGAATTTCTTCCTAATATCTAGTGTAAACATACCCTTTTCCAGTTTAAAGCCATTTCTGCTTATCCTGTTGGTACATGCCCTTATAAAAAATCCCTCCCTAGATTCCCTGTAGGCCCCCTTTTAGGTACTGGAAGGCTGCTATAAGATACCCCCAGAGCCTTCCCTTCTCCAGGCTGAACAGCTCAAACTCTCAGCCCGTCCTTGTAGGAGAGTTTCTCCAGCCCTCTGATGATCTTTGTGGTCCTCCTCTGGACCTGCTCTAACAGCTCAATGTTCATCTTGTGTTGGAAGCGCCAAAATTGTATACAGTACTCTAGGTGGGATCTCATGAGAACGGAGTAGAGAGGCAGAATCACCTCCTTCTTCCTGCTGGCCCCACTTCTCTTGATGCTATCCAGGACATGGCTGGCCTTCTGGGCTGCAAGCGCACACTGCCAGCTCATGTTGAGTCTTTCATCAACTGACACCTCCAAATGCTTCTCCTCAGGGCTGCTCTCAAGCCATTCTCTGCCCAACCCCTTACTGTGCTTGGGACTGCCCCAGTTCAGATGTCCATGTAACCTACAAAGATGTTAAATAGCACCCGTGCCAGCACCAATCCCTGAGGAACGCCATTCATCATTGATTTCTATGGGGACACTGAGCCATACCAGTTCAAATTAGAGTTCACTTAGACACAGAATAAACACAGAAATACTTCATCTATTATTGGTGTTTCAAAAGCTTGAATATGATTCTATTCAGAAGATACTGGAGGTGCCAACTGCTCCCAAAAATTTCAAAGGAACAATTGAAGAGATTTGTGATTCCTGACACAAAGTTTTAGTGTATGTGAGTTCTTACATTTTAAATAGTACCTTACATCACTTTTGTGCTTTACAAGCCATAACCTTCAAGCATTTACCGATGATATAAATAACATCTCAGCACTTGTGACATGGGGCAGTTATTTTAGTAACTTTAGACAGCTACAGTATATATGGTTGCACAAATCACCAATTACAGCTTTCCTTTACTTTTTCTGAAGAGAAATAACAGTGATGTTTTGGATGCTTACTTTAGGACTGAATTAATCATATCCTAACAATGCCTTTCCCTCTTAAGTGTAAAAAGAGTTTAGAATGACCCAGAGGTATATATCATCTAGTTATTTCAGATGAATCTCACTTAAAATTACATTGTAAAGATACCTCTCCTCCATATTGCAAAGCCCAGTTTTTAAATACTGTATGAAAAATGAAGACACGGCCCTTTCTGGCTGAAACTGAATATTAGTAATGTTAACATTCAATAATTCAAGACTTGCTTTGCAAAGGAATTCCATATGCTTATTACTTCTAATTATTTGCAAAACAAACTACACAAATGGAAACACACTTTTAATGGAATACATTCATTTCAAGAAGCAGTATTCTTGAAACTGAAATCAAGAATAAAATTCAATTTCTTCAAAACAACAACAACAAAAAGATTTAACTATTCTTTTTCTTCATGGAAATATGATGATTACTATTTTTCTTTTCTAAAATAGTATTAAAATGGATAAGACACCTGTCACATACTATCATTCACTGTTTCTGAGAGATGCTAGATCTAGAACACTATTTCTAAATTGGACCAATGGACAAATAACAGTTACATCCTAATATTATCGAGGTGAAATTTGTTGATATTATTAGAGCCCCTTATATTGCTGGAAATATGAATATATCCTGGATTTTAGTAAATACAAATGTGCCTTGATTATTTAATTAAAAAGTAGGCAAAATAGTTGCCTCATATTTAATATAAATTCATTTTATTTCCTGATTAAAATAAAATAGTAAAAAAAATTAAAAAAAAAAAAATCCTCCTATTGATTTCAAAGGGCTTATGTAATATCTGTGTACAAAATGCCAGATAAACAGAAAAATATCTGTGGGTCCTTTTGTATAATTGTCTTTTTTTTTTTTTAATTCTCTGCAATAATGCTCACTAACTAAAGAAAGCTGTTATGAAAAAATGAATGGCACGATGTCTTCTAGCATCAAACTGTGAGCTTGTCTTGGAGCCTCTGGGTCTGGACACCCTGGACAGATATTTGACAGTATTACTTCAACTGACATTAGCGCCAGAAAGCTCCTACTTTGCAGTAAAACAATTTGCACAGGACCTCACAGGGAAGCCCCAGATTCCTGAATGAGCTGCTATTGCTCTCAACACAGCACCATAAAATAATTTGACAGGGATTTTCTTGTTTACACCTCTGCACAGGGTGCGTGTTTAAGCAATCAAAAATTGACTTTAATTGCATTCCTTGGGAGATATCTGTAACAGAAGGTTCACATGGTTCGTTTATTAATAAATAGTAACACTCAATTTGCAAGTCACATTTTATCACTGATTTATGTTGACTTGGTGTGTTTTCAAATCACACAAGCCACAAGTCCTAAAGGACAGTGCTTGTGCTTAATGTGTAATTCTAGGATCACTGAGAGACTGTCAATCCCTGAAAAAGCATTATATCTTTCAGCTTCAGTTTGTAGGATACCAATCCCTTATCATCACTGAGACGCTAAATGTAATGGGCAAAACTAATCTGTGGCAGCCACAGATTCAATGCAGATGCACCACTGCACAGTGCATTAGGGGCTTTGCTAACAGATTTCAGATTTTTTAAAGTTTTCTTGAGGTGCTGCAGTGACATGACATCCTTCTTACCTTGCCCAAAGATGAAACATCTTGTCATCTAATGTTTACAAACGATCACTCACGGCAAAGAAGAGAGCCAGACACATAAACTTAGATGATAGTCCTTGCTGTATCAGCTCTCCCTTCTTTTTCAGATAGCAGACGAAAAGGTCCTGAAATGTCTGGACCAGAATCAACAGAAAACTTCCCCTGTATTACATACTTCAGTGCTTAGCTAGAATTCACTCTTAATGGGACTGGTTTGGTGTTTTGCTAGTAAACTTCCATTTTTACAGAAGATTTGCTGGTAACTAACAAATAAAAGAACAATAAAACCTTTTAATGGACATCTAGAAACCTTTCAATCAACATTAGTTGATACGTAGGGAGCATTTCTGAAGTCCATCTGCTGTATGAAGAGAATTGTTCCTCTCCAGAGCACACTATAATGAATGTGATTCTTCATAATGGATATATGTCTTTATAAAGAAATCACAGAGATTTTTGAGCCTGGTACTATAAAGTGTTCTCAAATAATTTTCTTGGAGCTGTCAGTGCCATATTTCATTTATTTCATTTATTTATAATTTAATGATACTTGAAGAAAAAAGTCTGATTTTACAAAAATCTTGTTTAGCTTAGCATTCAATAATTGATATACACATATATATACATATATATATATATGTGAGAGAGGGAACCATAGCAAAGCTGTTGCTAAATCTCATTCACTGTTTTTTGGCAAAGAAGGGAGATCTGCCAATCCTTGTGCTCTGACTCTGCAGCCTTTGGTCAGCACTGCCCATCAGCACCTCAGCCTGGTCTTGCCTTAGGATGCTGCTGGGGCTGCCACATTGCTTTTGACTCTGTTTACATTTGAAACATGACAGAACAAAGCTTGCTGTGAGAGAGATGATTTTAAATGCTTTTCTGCTGGCCTTTGTAGGCTTGCTGACTTCACTTTATTTGATCTGGTTCTATTTAAACTGATCCAGTTCCTCATGAAACACTTTCATCTCTCCTCTTACTCCATCTTTTTCTACAACTTTACACACAACTAAAACTAGAAGTGATTAAAAATGATGCTATGGAAAGAATTCTAATAAAATTAGTCAAAGGGTGAGCTCATGAAACAGTGAAATTGTATCTTATTGCTAGGGAATAAATTGTGAGCAGATGGATTAGTTCCACTCTAACAACTTTATTAATATGGCAGTAACAAATGAAGGAACAGTTGGCATGTTGACTTCTATTCAGCTGTCTCCCTCTGTCCGGCTGCATTATTCAGTGATAAATGAACCCCCAAAGATTCAGAGATTTGGGCTGGTTCAGATCAGCATCCAGTATTAACTTCATTAAACTGAAACTCCTATGTGCACAAAAAAAGGTCTAGAACACTCTGGCGTGGAGGAAAGCAATCTTCTGAAAAGTTTCAGTTCACTTTCAGCTAGAAAACAGTGACTATTACTTTTCATCAAGCATTAAGACATATATGAAGACATTGCCTACATCAAAAGGAACAGAGAGAGGAGGATTAATGGGATGAACTCACGGGGTAGCAGGTTCATGTACTGCTGCTATATTTTGAAGGAAAGAAATTCCTGCCACTGTGTTTTTTGAGAAACCTAATGTGTTCCATCTGCAAAAATGGCATAATATTTCCCCGTTGGCCCCAAAGGCACTGTCATGAAAAACACATTAAAAGACTATGAGGTGCTCAATTCTGCAGGGATCTGGGAGAGGTCACAAAAGCACTTGAGATAAGAGGTTTGGGCACTCAGAGGGTTGGAACATGCAGTGCACAGACATCAGTAGGGGACTGGGAATTATATAAAAAGCTGAGATACTTGCCATATTGTCAAGGCATGGTGGAAACATCAGAGAAGAATTTGAAAAGCGGACAAAGCACAGCCATAAGTCTAAATTGCTTTCAAGTTCTTACCAGTGCTATTCACATTGTGGCTATTATTACTTTGTCTGAAGAATACAAGTATACTATACATTACAGGATTTTTCTCTTAATCACAAACTTTTGCTCAGGAAGTTATGGGGGGGGAACATTATAACATGCTTTAATCAGTGATGGAAGAGTATCTTTAATATTTGCAAAAGAGCTTTTGAAAACCCCAGTAGGTCCCCATCTACAAAGACAATTGCTTCAAAGTAAATGCAGATTGTATGGACAAATACAAGTCATCTTGATACTGGAGCAGATGCAAAGTGGCTTCCTCTGCACTCAGAAGGCTAACCTCAGAGGAAGCTAAGAAACAGTTTTGAGAACTGAACACTGTTAGTTAAGAGAAAATATTGCAAATTTCATACCCCTGTTTTCTTATGTGTGTAGAATACAACATAATCTTTTCAGTGATGTCAGATAGAGACTGGTTATCTGCCTTCTTCCTCTAAAGTAGCCCAACTTTACATCTGTGGATCTTAGAAAAAAAATATTAACAAAGTCTTCAAAGTTTTTCTCTTAATCTAGTACACTGATGAATTGCAATTCTGAACAGTGCAGAGGTGCAGCAGAATTTGTTGAAGTAAGACAGGTGAATGGGAACTTCAAACTTCCTAAGAATAAAATACTGTAAGCATAACTTCTGGAAAACAGTTTTAACTGTGCCAAAAGACCACTATTTTTTGTTGTTGTTGTTTTTCTCCAGTATATAAAGCTAACAAGTGCACGTTATCTTTTTCAACTGTACTTTCTTAGCTTTCTTAGCAAGTGTGCTTTTTTATAATGCAACTAAATGATATTTTTCATAAGCAGGAACAGTCATGATCACAAGCTTGTACGCTTGATAAACTAAAAACACAAAGCAAGAAAAAAAGGAATGAAAAGAATGCAGTGTTCTCTCCTCCCTTAAAATGAAGATAAAAGAGGAACAGCAGATAAAGAGAGGCATTTTGCTATTTTAGGTTCTACAGGATTTTTATTCTAAAGAGTGAGACTGTGGTTTCAATCTCGACATTTCAGGAGCTCTGTCAGTTTTGGATTCCCACTTAATCTACCTCTTTCCCCTCTCTTTTCCCAACATAAGCTCTGAATATGAACTGATTCAATTTTTTCCAAGTCCCATATCTGCATATGGAGAACAGTTTGAGAAAACCATGTGCTTTGACACTTTGAGAAGTAAATATTATGGATAACCAAGGGAACTGTTAGGTATTTATGGTTTTCTCTCAATAAAGTGCCAATGATCCCTGATGCTTTTCTATGGTAATTAGGTATAAAATCTGCTATATTGTTAGCTGGAAAATCCCACTGTCTTTTGTGCCTATTTTTTAGTAGAATTTTGCTATACCCTTCCACACTAAAGGTATACAGCATTTATGTTTCACATTGCAGAGAAATGTTTAGATATTATGCACAGGAGGCTGTTGGACTCTAGTCCCATCTCCTAGATTTTAGATCAGAACCTTTATATCATGACGAACAAAAGAAATCAGATTGAACAGGCATCACTACATTCATAAACTATGATGAGATGTGAGTGAGTTAAAAAGCACTTTTGTTCATTGCTGAATTCTGAAACCAAATTACTCAGAAACAGCAATACATGTTAGCTAAGGATTCTGTCTAGTGAGTTATGTCTGCTAAAGCTACTGTTAAAGTTGCTTCTTACAGTAAGCAGGGCTTGAGGATTTGAATTCACTGTTTCAGAAAATAGCATTTCAAAAATACTTCTTTTCCACTTTTAGCACACAAAGCCATAGATCTTGCAAGAGCATCTATTGACTATCTATTTAGAGTTTATTTAGAGTATATTGTGGGTCATCCTGGAAGCAGAAATTTAGGATGTTTGGGATTGAGTCACAACTCTGGCTCTCAGTTTCTATATCAGCTTGAGCAGATGACTTGGAGCTCTGACAGCACCCATGTCTGGAACGTATCTTCTCAAAACCCTCACTCAACTGACACCAGTCTCCTAAGTGCATATGTTTCTTTAGCTGGACATAGTAAAAATCAGCCACAGCTCTACAGAGTTATGCTACTCAACTCTGTTAGCTTCAACAGAGTTCAAAAATCTCTTTGCTGATGGTACTTATCTGATAGATATTCTCAGGACATGTCACTAGAACTGTGTCTTACGCAAAGCATTACTTTCCTTTCATATTACAGTTAGAACAGTGCCATGTGACACAGGAAGCATAGTTTAGAGTCTCTCTTTTAGCTGATTTGTTGCAGAGATTTCCATTCCATCTCTCAGTGCCTTCCTACAGTCAATGGACTATAAGCTGCTCTGAGCAGTGCAGTCTTTCAGGCTCTCCCAAGGAAGCTGTTTGCATTCGCTTTGTACATATAATTAAATAATGACTTGTAAAGAGTCTTGAATCAAATCCACCCACAGACTAGATGTGTGTAAAGAACGTAGGGTGAAACTGGATGGCAGGAGCAACCAAGTTCTCTGTTATCTTAAGCTGAGAGTGGGTACTCAACTCCCTGAGAGAGCACGTAGCTGTATGAAGTGGAGGAAAGACTCTCCTGTGTCCAAAAGTGGACGTACAACTTCCAAAGAAAGGCATACTTAAGATACATTCCTTTTCCATATTATTTTCTTCTGGGCAATACATCTGAATCCATAATCACTATGCTTGTTCTTGTAGATCTTATTTTTACAAGCCTATGTGTTCTATTTCAAAACTAAGAAACGATTGTATCCAGACATATTCACTGTTGTTGTTTTCTCCTTCAGTTGTATCATTTGTTCTACTAAAAACTGTTAAACATTTCTCTACAATTTTTACTTTACTAATGCTCCCTATACGACACATTAAGGAACCTGGTTACACCGCCTAGACATCTGATGTTTCACTAGGCCTCAGCATGCTTCAGTGTCTCTCTTCCCAACAGATTCCCCTGGTTCTCCTGGAACATTCCCTGGACGTGAAAAAGGTGTGTAATTCTGATACTTTCAGCCATGTATTAATGATACATAAGAAGCTGGTGACTGCCAAACAGGATGCAAAACTTCTGCACGTCCAGTGCAACAGCAGAACTGATTACTGTAACTTGAAATACACATCAGAGCCATGCATGGTCTGGGGAACACTGAGGAAGCCAGTAACAGGCTCAGAAACACCAAGTGAAAGACTTCTGAATCTGTTTTCACAGACGGTGCCAAAACCCCATGAGTTCCTGCCTTTCATGTAAAGACAAAGTCTGCATATGTGTGGAGGCTTGACTCTAATGGAAAGCACACTTGCATCTGGGAGACAACAAGAGGTATTTCCCCCACATGCCTACAGCCTGTGCTGATGCACATGTTCTAACAGCCCAAGCACATGGCCAGTTCAGTGCAGCCATGTGCTTTGATGTCGACTGTCTTTTCTGGTATCACAGAAGAGCACAGAGGCCCAGCTCCAGGCAGCAGATATTCAAGTTGAGTTCCAAGAGCAGAATACCCTCCACTTAAAAATCAATATCCCCAGTGAAAGGACCAACCGTTGGTCTCCAGCACTAATGATTTACCTGCTTAATATCTATTTTGTGCTGAAAAATATCACCAAGGTACATAGGCAGAGGGACAGCTAAGAGTGCCATAGGTCCAGACCTGAGCCTAGCAACATCCATTTGGTGGAAGGCCACCTGAAGGGTGCCAAGGAGCAAAGGGGCATGTGAAGCTGAGGTGCACTTACTGCAATGCCCCCATCCATAGCAGGGTGATTCTTAGCACCTTATGCTTTCCTAGCTGCTCAGACAGAGGTAAGCCATAGTGACTGGCAGCCCTGCAAACAGCAGCCTGACTGATAGAACACACACCTCTCACAGTGTCTATATCAAAAAAAAAAAAAGCTTTTATGGCCAAATATCAGATCCTTTTCTTACTAAGGTATTAAACTGCTTTTTAGGTGAGACTGGCAACTGATGCAAAGATTTTGAGAGGGTACATTTTTTGAAGGAGTATTTGTGTGAATCATTCTGTGACAAATAAATATATTAAAATCTATTACTGATGCATTTTTAGAGCCTTGTTGCATAAAGAAAGATGAAGGTCAAAACTAAGAATGTGTAAATAACACCAGAGAAAATCTGTTCAAATATGCTGGATAAATGAACAATACTTGGCCTCCATTCCACACTATATATAACTCAAACTATTTATATTTAAAAGGTGCTCTATAAGCCTACATTAATTCAGAACGGAAAACTGTTACTTTTACTCTGAATGTATGAAAGAGTGAGAGAATGTATAGATTTAGGAAGTTCTTTTTTCCCCCCTTTTTTTCCTAGAGTTAAAAGCTTCAGTAAAAATACAGTACTATAAAGGACATCTAACAGTTATTTTCATTCAAGACTAAAATTTCTTGGTCAATGCACACAATATAGTCTGCACCAAAACTGAATGGGTAAGAGTATTTACAGACAGTATCTGGTTATCATTTTTACTTCCCTTTTACTCCACGCTGAAAAGCATGAAGGAAGGACCGATTTGCCTTTAAAAATCGATTCATATTTCATTGAAAAGAATCTCTGAGTTAGAATATTATCCTTGCTGTCTAATAGCTACGTCCTACACTAAATTTTACATATCCCCAGATACTTATTTAACATACACAGCTGGGAGACAGGAGTAAGACAGGCAAGTCTGTTTTCCTAGAACACCTACAAATCTGTCCATGTAAGTAATTTATTTTCTAAACTATAATGGGGTCAAAACTGACCCTAATTAATTCACAGCGCACTTGCTGCTATCATCACAGAAGTGAATTTCATGGATTGTTATTAATTGTGATCTTTACAAAAGATACTGATTAAAGATTTGCCTTCTGGTGAACAGCAGACTGAAAGTGCAGCCTCCTTACAGCCTGATGGCTTACCGAACAGCAGACTGCATGCAGGTAGCTTTCACACATGGACAGAAACAGATTGCATGCAGTTAGTGCCAAACAAGCAGATTGAAGTTAGAGCACTCCCTGCTCCCTGCAGCAGCCTGCTCACAGTAATTTACTTCTGCATGTCCTTTTCATTCAAAGTAATCAAGCAGCCAGTAGTTGAACAAGGTCCTTCTTCACAAAAAAACTACTAATTACTTCTGAGAACTGAAAGGTACTTGGTGACAATGTTTATTCTACTGCACAAGGCGTGAGAGGGTGGCTGAGCTGAAGCTTTGCTTTGCTCGGTACAGATATCACCACAGTAACAGAATATGGTTAAAGTAGGAAAAAACGTAACAGTCAAAATTTAAGGCTCCCTCAACAGTGATATTAGGGCAGTTAACTGTGGTTCATTAATCACCTAATTTCCCCTGTTATACACAAATAGTTCATGTAGCAATTCACTCTCCCCAGCAGACAGACATCTCATAGATTGCAGTGATTCACTTCAGGCCTGAGGAGGAAAGATGAGGCCAGAGCAGAACTGCAAATGTCACTGAATCAAAGTGGCTCAGGTTGCTCACCCCAAACATCAGAAACATGTTAGGTACTGGGTTTTTTTTGCAAAGACAGAGGCTACACTTGCTTTCAGGCAGTGTTCCAGGGCCAGGCTGTGACCCCCTCTACAAAAGCCAAGATTCAGCACTTCAAAGAAATTCCTCTGTAAAGAGCTAAGCACTTCTACACCTTTCATATGAATTTTTAATCAGCCTATGAGAAGAATTGTGTTTAACTTTCTTGTATCCACTCATAAAATAAATTGGTGTAAATTCAAGTTTTTTTTTTTAGTAAAGGAGGCATGGACGCCTTCACTTCCAATACTAAGCCCTCTCACACTATAACTTAGATTGATTTCCTAACTAGTAGGATTATTTGATTACAAGCAATACCCCCTGAGCAGCACCAGTGCTATGAGCTGAATATTACCCTATTGTTTAAATATTTTTGCCTGGATAGATAAACAGTTTGTAGGAAGACAGTTCTTGATCTGTCCACACTCCAGGTTGATAACAGCTATGTTTCGTGTTCCTATTCTTCCTCACTAAGATACTGGACATCTTGAAACAGGAATCTTGTGCAGTGTTTGCATAGTAATAATTCAGCAAAACCCCCACAAATTCTGAACCAAACAGGCAGCCTAGGTTTCCTCTGTAATAAGTTCTTCTACATGGAAAAAGGATGCCAGAAATTACTGTGGATGTGGAGACCATAACCTTTGGCTATTGCAGAAAACAGACTAGTATGTACTGCTAGCAAAATGATATACCATAACATACAATACACTATATATTCAATACGTTAAAATAATTTAACAAAGGTTAAATTAATTATTACTGCAAGAATGCTGTCTTGCTTTTACTTTTCTCAAATTCCATTGCTCTATAGCCTTTTTACAGCCTTTTTATCATTTGACAACAGTTATATAAGAAACTGCATAAACGTTGCAGTCTTTTTGATGGAAATGCACAGATGTGGAGTGGCCTTGATGTGCCAGTTCTACCATAATGATCTTTACCCTTCAGCTGCTAATACCCTTCACCTAATAAAAACAGCAGTTCTGCATGACTAAGTCAGGGGAGTATACTTCTAGGGAAGTAACCAAGTTTGATAATTTTTTGTTTTGTTTCAGCTGTTTTCTGTTCATACTATTAACACGAGTGAGCTTGAGGGAAGGTCAGAACTGGGGAAGAGAATGGAAAAGGATTTGGGTTAAAGGAAAGGAAAATGATTTTCTTATGCTCTTTAGATGTTCCATCATGTTATGACAATTGAATAAAAAATACATAATAGCTTGCAGTTGCTAGAAATATTTTGAAATACTTTGAAATACCTTTATTTTGAAGTATTAAACCTAACCTCTACTGTTTGGAAAGCATTACACAGGAGGAAACAACATCTGCTGTTCTGGGGTATTGCTTTACTACCTTCACATAGAGTGCACTAAAAGAAAAAGAAACAACAACAACAAATACATAGCAGATAAAATCTAATCTGCAGTTTTGCAATGCAAAATGTTTGTGCAATGACTGATCTTAATAGACCACCACACATTTAATCACCTGAAGCAATTAAATAATCTCCTTTTAAGCTTAGAGTTCAGCATCTAATACACTGTGGAAAGACAAGATAGGTAGATTCATCAAAATGACCTCAATACATCCGTGAAAATTCAAACACACTCAGACTCTAAATGGCCTTCACATTGCCCGGGTAAATGCCTTGAGTATGCACTCTACTTATACCAAGAGGTATAAACTTCTTTGCTGTATCAGAATGCCAAAGCAATGCTTCATTTTTATAAGACATGGATTTAATATAAGGTGTTTCCTGTTAACCAAAAAATCTGTCTCAGTCCTTTTCTGCCTTTCTCCAGTAACTGACTGAAGTTGCAAAGCTATCTCTGACTTAAAGACAAGTGAAGGAGCTGCCGTTACTTATAACTGCTGCTGGTCCACTGGTTGTGTGCTTGTTGAGAACCACATTTTACAAGAATCAGGACATTTCCCAAGCTATTTTTCTGACTTCTTACCAACCTCAGTGGCAGCAGTTGAAGTGCACAAAGCCAATGAGTACCCCTCCAGAGCAAATATACAGTTCTGAAAGTAATCTTTACCTTTTCGCAATTCTTAAGACTAAATGCCTCAAACTCAGGAGATAATGCATGGTGCATGTTTCTCGAACACTCAGTTTGTAACCTGCCTGCTAGAGCACACATACGTAAGTTTCAACAAGGAAATTCTTCTGATCTCCTTGTCATTTCTTTCTGAAGTGCCTTATCTGAAGTTTTCATCAGAAAGACAGTAATGGTAGAAAAATGCAATGTCAAAGTGTAGCTTACCATCAGAAAAACTGACAAACAGAGAGAAAGCATACTGATCATAGCTTCATGGTGATTTTACCTGGAAAAGCCTGCTGCCTTCAACACCCACATGTGTAGTCTTTGAAGAATCTGTCTGACCACATGTTTTTTTTCCCTCCATATGTGTGAACTAACAGCAGAGATCTATTTGTGCGATGTAGTGCTCTGGAACACTGTGGTAATCTCATGAGAATTTCTGGCTTACAAAGCAAGAAACTGGTTACCTTGAGGTTGTGGAATGTTCATCTGTTTTATATGCCACAGTTGTAACACTATTCATATTTTGTAGATTATATTAGTTACCTCAGATGTCAAATGGTAGAATTTCAAAATGAAAAGGAACTTCTAATCATTATTACACTAATGTATACAACTTTGAAACTTTCACGTCATAATGAATTTCCACAGCCACATCTAATTTGTTTTATACCTCCCTAAAACGTATATTTTCCTCAATACGGTTCAAAAAGTCACAGAATCATGAGATCATTCAGGCTGGAAAAGATCTCAAGTGGTCTCCAGTCTAACTTCTTACTGCACGCAGCTCAGTTATTAGATCAGACCTGAATGATAGGTTGCTTTGTTTAATTTGGTGTAGAAAAGCACAAGGATGGAGTCTGCAGCCTGCTCTGCCACTTGGCCATCCTTATAACAAGATATGTTCCCTTACATATTAACAGATAGAAAGTCCCCACATTCTATTTGTTACTTGTATTTTAACTCTTATTTAGATCATTTGCAGCTTTAACTAAACAAGAAGCTGCAACTCAGCTTTTACTCAGTTTACAGTTAATTATGGTCATTAGTCACAGTCCTGGTATATAAAGACAAGATATTTTTAGCAATGCAGAACTCAAAATATATGTTCATTAATACAAGTCTCTGCTTCATGTGAGGAATGGGCATGATGCAATGGACATTGCAGAACAACCTTTACAAATACTCCACAGAATTTTCTGATTTGTATAGTATGACCCTAAATGTGACTTACTAAAGACTAGCAATAATGTTCCTATTGACATCTTCATGGTTTAGATTCATATGCTTAGGACTGATCACTCATACTGGAACTTTTCTGGGTTGAAAACAAATGCATAGGGACAACCACTTTCACTCCTGCACTTGCTTGTGTGAGAGGCAGAGAGGCAGCCTGTAGTCATGTAGGAGCCCACTTTCACAGCCAGGAAAAACATCAGGATTGTGAAGCCTCAAGATAATTTGCAAAAATTGTGGAAAGACAGTGTGTAAGTTCAGTGGATGTCTTTTTTTCTCATCACCATCTAAGCTCTACTTCTGTTTTTAAAAGTGACCATGATCCCAGGTCCTCGAGAACTAAATCACAAGAAGAAATATGTTGCCAAATTGACTTAGAAGAGAGCTTTTCTCTGTATTGTCTGGATGATATGGGTTAGGTTTTCCATCTTATTCCCTCAAGGATTGCCTTTCTCCATTCATTTTAAGGGAGACTCCACATTTGTGCTTAAATATCTGAGAGAGATAGTCAGTGCTAGACAGGGATGAATACTTTTATTTCACTTAGGGGATCTTCAAATGCTCTACAGACATGGGAAATTGGCATGGATATAGACATATATGGAAGACAAAAGTGGTCTTAAATTTCTTAACTATAAAATTTTATGGCACAGACTAGCTATTGACACAAGAGTACTGCTTCATCCCTCTCAATTTTTTGCTGGAGAAAAGCTGGTACATTTTGTCATGTACATTTTTTCCCATTATTCATGTTTAAAGGTGTCCCCTAAGTTTCTAGAAAGCAGATGAAGGTATAATTAGTCAAAGGATGGAAAGTAACAACTCCAGAAGTTGATTTGGATCATGCCTCCTGGAGAACCAGACTAGCATCCATTTGCCACATTGGGAACCTAGTGTAACTGTAGCCCTAACACAGATGATTCTAGAAGAGTCAATGAAAATTCAGTGTGCCAATCAAAAGGAATGGAAATAATCCAGGTTCCTACAACTACAGACAGAGTTTTCAAACTACTAAAAATCCAGCACTTGCTCAGCAAGTGGGAGGGTCAGAACCACATGTAAATTTAGATATTTAATGAGCTCTTTCCAGTCTTGCAAGACAGCTACAACTAAGACTCAGATAGACACCATCCATTTTGATCTTTCCAGGAAGAAGACTTCTCCAGGTGGCCCTTACCCCCAGTATTTATCAGTTAAGGAACACTCTTGTAAGAGCTCAGATTGAAAGCATGAGACTTAGCAACTCAGAATAATGAAAAGAAAAAAGTATGTTATTGAAATTCTACATTGTATGTTAATTTGCTGTTCATATAATTCCATAAGAAAATAATAAAAGCAATCACAGCATTTACAGATCAGCTCTTAATTTTCAACTATTTTCAAACAAGTTATAATGTATTTCACAACTGAAAACTGTAAATAGTGACAAAAGTACGTGACTGGAGGGAAGCTTTAAAACTTCATAAGGTGAGAGGTGAACACTACATTTTTATTTCATAGGATCTATGGAAAATTCTTCAGTCTTATCATGAGTGGATTAATTTCTACATTGTTTATTTAAATAAAAAATTGCATTCCTAAGAGATGATAAAACCTTGCATGAAGGTTTTTAACCTCAGGGCATATAAATAAAAGTCTTTTTTAAAATTTAATTTATACTTTCAGATAAAACAATAATGGGAAAAGTGGTTTCATTGTTGAATTTCCTCCATTATCATTCTTCTATTTTCTTTCTCTTCTTTCACTTCCCTTTCCAAAAGAAACCTCTACACAAATCACATTACTTCCATAATTATGTGACCCTGTATTGTTAAAAGTTTTAGGAATTTTCAGTGTGTAAAGAGTTGGATCCAACATAGGTCAAATCCTTTAAGAGCATATGCTCCAATTTTGCTAAAGTGTGTGCATACAGAACATCCAGTATCCTACAGGTTTGTTACCTTCTCAATATCATATTAATCTTCAGGAATTCATTCGTCATAAAGTGGCACTGTGGTTCTGAATACTGTGAACTACAAGTACTCGCACTACAGTTCTCATATTCTAGCAAATGCAACCAACATCCTGCTGACAGTCTGCACCCCATTCCCTATCACCTGGCATCATGCAACTCATGTAATTTTGCTTACATGAGTTGTCTCACAGATTTTATCAGGATTGTTCAGGATGAAAATTACAGAGGATAGCATTTATCTGATCAAATATTAACATATGAAGCATAGACTCTACATCTTTATAGCTGAACCACTAAGACAAAACAAATAGGCTGAACTGTGATTTTTCCCAATTAATTACAAACATTTCAAAGAGAAAAAGCTCAACAATGGAGTTCTACAGTACTGAAAACTAAGTTAGGTGAAATGAATCCCACTGACAGTATTCAAATTGAGGAAACTAATTGTTCCTCATAAGGCTTTCCATTCCATCCCATCAACATATTTTCATTTTTGCAGCAAGTGGGACTCAGCAAAATATTTGGTACAGAGGGCCAACATAAGCCAGTAATTACCACAGCACTCATTAGAAACGCACTGCATAGCTATTCAAATACCATATTAGTTTATCACCAAAAAAAATTCTTTTAATCTTCCTACAAAGCAGGGATGGAATACACACTACTAAACACTTATCTTTTCTGTAGTCATAAAGGCAGCTAGCAGAAGATATGGCTAATGCATTTCTACAGCAAACAGAATACAAAACTTAACAAGGATCAATACACAGCACTTTCTTTTCCAATCTGCAGGAAAAGCAGTCTGCAAACATATGAACTTTGAATGGAAACAGTTAATGGTAAGCAGTAAGCCACAGTAATCAGAGCTTTAAGGCTAAGTTGGAAATTATACCATTGAGTTCAAATGGAACAACAAAATACATTCTTGAGAGATTATAATCTCTCATACCTCTTTTCTGGTGGATTTATACACTTTTCTGGGCTCCTGTCTGAAGCTGATAGTTACTCATTTAATTGTCTGTAAAACAGTAAATAAATAAATACATGTATATATATAAAATCCTATTGAGTGTGGTATACCTTTAGCCCATGATCCAGCTTTCCAAACTGCTCTTTGCTGAAAGCAGTCATAGAATACCTTGGAAGAGTAGTAGGACAGAAGAGCAACAGAGCTCTGTTTTCTTATTCTAAAACACTGCTCTCCCTAGCAGACACCTCTGTCTTCATTAATGAACCTTGCACACAGAGCCTAGTCTATAATGCCTCGCCACCATAAGTGCTTGTCAGGCACTCTAACTTGGTAAAACATAAAGAACAGCAAATAAGGAATTTCTTTCTCAAACTAAGCCTTAGTGGAAAGATCATTAAAGAAAGTGTGATGCTGTACAGGCTCTGGTTTTTGGTTTGTTTGTTTTGTGCTCTGAAGAGATCACTGAAAGCATTGTCTGCACAATGACATCACAATTTTGCCTTTCAGGGTCAACCACCAAAGTTGTGTAATAAAACCTGCTGCAATCTTGGTCTTTTATTGTTTTCTCAAGAAAGATCTTCCTGCACAGAACAACAGAGATGACACTTTTAGATTAGATATTTTTAGCTATTTCTGAAGTCTTGTCCAAGCTGAAAAGAGCTTGCCTCGCAAATATTAATAAGATGACTGAACAAATCCTGGGAGTCCTGGTAGATGACAAGTTTAACATGAGTGAACGCCCTTGCTCTTAGGAAGGCTAATGGCATTCAGGCTAATATTTCAATTTGTTAATCAGCTTGTAATACAAAATGTAATCATTTTTAATTATTTTGATGGCATGAATAAATTGAGAATATTTGATTTTTTACTTGCCAAAAATAAAGAAGTCTTGCATCTTCCTTCATTGGATTTAAGCATCAGTATTGCAAGGCAGAATGTGTGCATGCAAAAGGTCGCAGGAACAGTGGTAAAAGAGAAAATAAAAAGGCAGCCTGAAATACTGTTACTTAATTATACACAAGAATATACACAACCAAGTCCCAGATTTTATTTTCAGATACAGCCAGATATATTCTGCTTTTAATAAATTAGAAAACACCTTGACAAGATGTGTTCAGTTCTTCTAGCACTACAAGTTTCGCAGATCAGGAATACTGTACTAATAAAGTTGAAAAAAAAAAATCCATTATTGTAGTACTTGCATGTGGACACAGCTCCTCTTTTTGCAGCTGCTCTGTTACTGTTTCACTCTTGTCCTACATCTGTTCTGTTGTTTCAGAAGAATAGAGCTTTTACGTTTTCTGGCTTTGTTCAGCACACTGGAGCTTAATATACAGTTAACTTATGTGGTACAGCTGATATTAATAGACATAAATGTCCCCTAAAGTAAATTTCCATATTTATTTTAGAACAGATGTTTTACCTCTTTTTGTGTCCTTGGACACTGGCCATTCCTTAGGACTTTGAGATATAATAGCAGCTGTCTGGCTAAAACATGTTTTGCTCAGCAAATGTATCTTCCTTTCAGTTTGATATACTACAAATGTCACTCAGGAATTATTTTATCTGAAATTTATTTTGTTGTGCACAATTGATCCAGAGTACAGAAAATGTGTAGAATGCTTCCTATGCTGTAAAAAAAAAAGTTACACTGTAACTTGTGCTCTTGTGATAATATATAGCTTCTCATACATGAAAACAGCAATTTTCTTTGGGTAGAAAAAGGAAACAAAGCATTTGTGAGCAAGCTTTCTTGCAATGAAATGTTTCAATATTATACCTCTCTCTTGATTCAGTGTTTTAGATTGGAATGGAAAGAGAAGTTCTTAAGCTTTCACTATATGAAATACAGTTACAGCAAATCATTACCAGCTGAAAACAGTTCAGTTCTTCCAGTTTAGGCCAAAATAAAGGCAACACAGTACAGCTTTTTAGAAAAATAAGTGGAAGCTGTGAGAGCCACAGACATGGGAAGCAGGAAAGGAACCCACAAGCAAAGAAACCCATGAGGTCATATAGTTCATCCTCCCAGAACAAGGCTAGATCAAGTTTACCAGCAGTCTCACTAATCACACTCAAAGCCTTCCAATAAGGGGCATTCCATATCATTTCTAAAAAGGCTGGGAAAAGCCACACAATCTATTACTCATGAAATTTTAAGGAATAGTGATGGTAGAAAGGAATGAGAAATAATGTTTCCTGCCAAATACCTGTTTTCCATTTTTCTTTTTTCTTGATAGCACCTTTCTTTGTTTCATAGATGGACTTAGAACTAACCATTATTAGAAAACAATTAACTCATAGGGCACTTCTCTATAGATATGACACTATGAAGTTAATTATAAACAGTGCAATAGGGAAGAGGTGCTGGTATTTCAAGCTAAAAAATGAAGCCAGAATTTAAACCAGAAAGGATATTTAACCAAAATACCAAAAACTGTAGGCTAACTGGAGGCTAATTCACTCATTTTAACTAAATATATCAAAAATATGAGTGCTAATAGGATAGTAATTATTAATCTCAGTGATTTTCACATGTATGATTCAAAGTCAAAATCCTCTGAATGGATTTTTGATTGAATGTGATATGAAGGAATGCGTGGTTTCCTCTGGACATGAATGAATGTCAAAATATCGGAGTAATGGAGGAATGATGAGCTCTTCAATTTGAATATGATAGAAATACTCAGAAAATAACTGGTTAGCAAAGCAGTGTGTTATAATTGGTTATGTCAACTTATGAGTGTGATCCCTAGCTGGCAAGAACAGAATACTGTTGCTAAGATTTAACAAAATAGATGTGTTAAAGCCAGCTCAGACCTTTGAAGGCAGGTAAAACTATGATTGATGTAGAAGAAATTAGCGGTATCCTCTGCTCTGTGCCATGGGACACACACAGAAGTGATGGGAAAATTTATGTTCATAGAAATTATAGAAGGAAGAATGTGGTATCTGATAACATCCCCTGTTCCTGGCATACTGATAGTGAGAAAATAAAAGGGAAGCTCTAGCACACAATCTGAAGAGAACTCCGAGTTTTGAGAGAGAAAAAACAGCAGAAAATCTAATGTATTAAGGGATGGATTCTGGCTTGAAAGGCGCTGAGCATCCTTTACTGAACTGTGGAGTAATCCATGTGACTGAGATATTCTCAGCAGCCTTTGCACTCTGCTAAGTATTATGTACTTTAGACCCATAGATTTAGGTTAGAAAAGACTTCAGGAGTCTCAAAGCTGGCAGAAATACCATAACTCACACTCCTAGGTAATTTAATTTCCAGATATTGCAGTCTAGCAAACCTGGTTAGCCATTTCGAAATAACTGGGGATAATTTATACAAAAAGTGACTGGGCCTCTGCTAAGGAGGCTGCACCCAAGAGCTGACAGGTACTGAAGCTCATGTAGCAGAGAGCTGTTGCATCCTAACCTTTGGTTAACACACCACTAGTTAGAAGTGTTCCAGTAGAGGTATGAGCCTCCTCTGGAATGAGCAAATTACAAAACCTTCTCACTAACTCAGTAATGCCTGAAGTTCTGCCCTGGTGCCTCCATCTGCAGTCAATGCCCTTCACTGACAGCTTGGACTGACTGACTAAAAGATCATTAGAAAACTTAACACTGGCTTGATGCTGTGAATTTGTCTTAGATCAAATCCCAAATTAATAGAACATTTCTTGATGGAGAAGCTAGGTTCTCATGATGTTTAAGGCAATAAGGAACCATCTTATTGCATTTCAACGCATCATCCAGCTACAAAAGAGATCAAATGACAGGCACTGGTTTTATCCTCTACCATCTTTTCTGATTTAAGGTCAGGTGTGTTAGGATGCCCTCAGTCTTGTTTTGGAAGCTAGCACTAATGACTGAGCTGCTTATGTAATAACATTATGTAATGAATTTGTCATACTCAAGTCTAACATACATTTTGTCTGGTCTTAAATATATTACCCTTACTCAACTAAGCAAGAAACAAAAGTTAGAGACAGAACTCCATTTGTTCCCAGAGGTTTGCATTTAAAAGACTGCTGTTAGGAAAATGGGATATTATATGTTGTAAAATCATCACATAATCACAGCAGTAACAATGAGTTATGGTTTTGGCTTTAGTCCACCAGAATTTCCAGATGCTTTGCAAAATGCACAAGCCTACAGTCTGTACTCAGTTACAATAGATTCAGTTACTTCAACAGGGCTCTCCAGATGGGCACAGCAACAGCTGAAAGTAACATTAGCCTTCATTTGTGATAATAATAATAATAATATATATGTATATATAAAGCATTAAACAGGTTAAGAAAAGAGCTGTAATTTTATGACTAATTGAAATAAACTGCTTTATAATGTCAACATAGAGCACACAGTCTATCCAAAAGGAAACACATGAATACGAGTATGGATAATAAAGACAATAAATTGTGCCAAGCTCCTCCTCTGTTGCCATTCTCCTGACACTTTCCTTTCTCTGATATGCAAATATCATGTAGTTTAGTGCCACCATCTCTTCTAGAAGTCTCAAGACCTCATGTGCCACAGACCCAGTTTGACTTTGTAACACCTGGAATGCGTGCTGGTCATCACGCTTATTTCCAAAGGACTTTTGTATGTTTATTACTGGTTCTGAAAATGTATCCCAGGCATATGCCCAATTTTTCCTTGAAATATGTGGCCAAAGCTGAGGGCCAAAATGAAATAATTACACACAAAGGTACTCTCAAGTGAACTGAAGAGATTTGGGGTTCTGTGAGTTCTTCCTTCCCTCAGAACAAACTTTCCAACTCAGTCCAAACCAAAAACCTCAGGGCATTGTGCTTTGTCTACTGAAGGTTAAGAAGTGCTACTAGTGACACATCACACAAATTTCTCCCTCTGTGATCTACGTTTGTTTATTCTTTAACCGCTGTCTTTAACAGTCTTCAATCACGGCTTATTATACATTTTGCTCTGACAGGATTTTTGGAAGGTAGCATTGCATTATAACACCAATGGTCTATCCTTAGACCTATGGTCTATCCGTAGACTCTTGTAGAGTGAGCAATATCTGAATTCTCTGTGTCCAAAAGTTTACAGTGCATTCTGCCTACCATCAACAGGAGAGAGGAGGCCAGGGACTAAATAGCTACTCCTACTACTATAGCTACTCTACTGACATAGAAAAGCTCTCTCAGGTCTGAGCTGCAAGGAAGCAGAACAACTCCCTATATCCAAATACATTCTGCACTGTGCAGTGAACTGGACAACTAATGTATTTTCCTGGCCAAAGGTTGACAGACTACATTCTCAGATCCCAGCTCTCCAAGTCCCTGGTACATGGTTCACTAATAGCCCTTAAAGTGCTCCATGATTTGATGCAACAGTTAAGAGTTCAGTCACCTTGCCTGTAAATGGAGAAAAGGCACATGAGCACAGGTTTTCAATCCCTTTTGTGTTTTGTTACCTCACCTAAAAGACCTTATGATCTTTGGTACTCTCTTTCCAGCTCTGCTTGGGACATAGCCAATCTATTTACAAGACTGAAAGTTTTCCTGACACCTGCTTTTCTCTTACAACTGGGGATATGTGAGAGTGAAATCTATGTGTGAACTTTCTCAGCAACTGAGCTGCTGAATGTTGTATTTGTTCCCTAAGGAGGGAAGGATGTTAGCATCAGCTCATTCAGAGCAAACTGTAACCTTATTCTCTCAACCAATCTAACTCCCTCAACCAATGTACATCAGTGCAGCACCACAGAATTCTCAGAGGCAATGAAAAGAAGCTAGAAAGATAAAGGAAAAAGGAAGAAAAAAAGAGAAGAAATTTTAAGTTCTTAAAAATTTCCTGAGGCAGTATAAGCAAAGTACCATAATTTAGTACTGTTATTAATTTCACTGTGTTGGTTTTGCTCTAAACATGAGTTTTAGTTTCTCCAACACTCTGTAACAGTCAAGATGTGACAGTGGAATGGGGAATGAACAAATGAATAGGGAGCAGCAATGGCAGAGGTTCTCATTGTTGTAACAGAGAAGAATCTTTGAATACCAGAAACAAAATACTAAAATACCACTGCAAGTGCACCTGCCAGGGGCTGAGATCTAGTGCTGTAGATGTCTTCCTCACATGGCTGTTCGGTTCAGTGAATATGGGCGTAAGTAAGATTCATTACGTTCAGAGCAAGCTATGAGTTTCCGGCCATAGCATTTTAATTTTGAATAAACAAAGAAACAAACAAAACACCAAAAAAACAGAAACGTAAACCAACTTCTAAACCCTTCCACAGCCTCTAGAGAATTCAAGAGCAGTTTCCTGAGATTTTAATGCACAGATTAAAAGGCTGGCTCTGCATTAGATGTCTGCTTTATATGGATGGTTTCCTAATATCAGCCATAAATCGTTGCACTGTTTATTTTTCTTTTTTAAATCCTATTGTGAGATTTCCAGATCCTCATAAAGACCTCAGTTCTCTCTTTGTTCTCAGCCAGCTATCAGCCAGAGGATTCCATAGGCTGTGTTTACTCCTGGGTTAGACTTGTTAACTTATGCAGCACAGAGAATGAAAAGTTTTGACAGAGGAGAAAGCTCACATCTTTAACTGCAAACAAAAAAGAACAGTAACTAGACTGTTCAATTTGATAACAAAAAGGATGATTTTGCATCTCTGTGCTCACAACCGAAAACATCGTGCTGACCACTGAACTTACGAGTGGATGAATACAAAATCATATCTGCCAGGTGCACTGTGCAATAATTAAAGGCATTTTGCAATTATGAGAAAAAAAGAAAGCTTGAATTATCAACCAGTCAAACAAATTTTTTACTGAATATACATTTTAGTCTTGAGCAAAACAGATACAGAATGTTTGAGAGCATTGCATTATTACTGCTGATGAAATGCATTTAGGGAGAATTTTTAAGCATACAGGCATCGTAACTATAGTTAGTATTTTCTTACTTTGTTTATAAAAATTAAAGGAGATGTTCACAACATGAACTCCGATTAATTACATAAGTATGATGCTTCTAATGTGAAAGTTCTGTCACTCCAGCAAAAAAAAAAAACAAACACACAAAACAAACAAACAAACAAAAAAAAAAACAAAAAAACCCCACCACCCACATACAAATTCAATTCTTCCTCTGTTACAAAAACATAGAATCACAAGGGCGTTGTGGACACTTATGGAGATCCCTTCCAACCCTGCAGTCCAACCCCCTACTAAAGTAGGTTCCTTACAGTAGCTTACAGGAGAAAGTGCACACATGGGTTTTTAACATCTCCAGAGGAGGCTCTATTGGCAGACTGTTCCAGTGCTCTGTAAACCTCACAGTGAAGAACTTTCTCCTCATGTTTATATGGAACTTGCTGTGTTCTGGTATGACATTTTCCCTTGCCCTGTTGCTGGGCACCACTGAAAAGAGCCTGGACTCTTCCACTTGACTTCCACCCCTTAGGTATTTATAAGCATTGATAAGATCCCCTCTCAGTCTTCTCTTCTCCAGGCTTTCCTTATCAGGAGATGCTCCAGGCCCCTCACCATCTTTTTGTCCCTCTGCTGGACTCTCTCTATAAGTTCTCTGTCTTTCTTGAACTGGGGAACCCAGAGCTGCACACACCACTCCAGATCGCCATCAGAGCACACTGCTGGCTCATTGTCAATCTATTGTCCACCAGGACAGACTATTGACTGCGGACCTAATAAGATAGTGGATATAATAGACATTTTTCAGGAATATTTGCTCCAAAAAGGCAAGCAACAAATAACCTCAGTGCACAGGCAGAAAGAAAGAAAGAAAGAAAGAAAGAAAGAAAGAAAGAAAGAAAGAAAGAAAGAAAGAAAGAAAGAGAAAAAAAAGAGGAAAAAAAAAAGAGGATATTTTCCCTCTGTTCATTTTGATCATCCTGGTAGATTACTGTGTCCAGAAACTTTTAAAGCCTTTGGGAAATGCCTGTTTAAAACTAGTTCAGAAGAGATGATTAAAGCTCCATGGATGTATAAGCAACTCACTGATATTCATTAATGTCTCTGTGTCATCAATAAATGTCCTTTGCTGAATTACTAATGTAATAATTCACATAAAATTTACATGAATGAGTATTTTTTCCTAACTAAGGAATAAACTAATTTTCCACAAATATCAAAGCATATCATCGTGAAATAGAACAAAATAATAAGAAGACAAAAGCCAGCGCCGCTGATAATCACTACAAATATGTTTCTGTTTTAGGAAGAAATAAGTACTGATTGTCCTATTATAGTGCTGGACAAATGTGAACATGGATGCAATTATACGTTCCCCAGACTTAATAAATTCTACTTTGAGCCTGCAAAGATGAAGACATATGGTATTATTCAGAACAAGTTGTCCCACTGACTTCACTGGAAATGTCCACAGTATGTGAAGTTAAGTGTGCATACCTCCTTGAAGAAAAACACACAAAATAATTCATGTTTTCCATCTGAAATCTCATAAAGTCATGGGGATTAGAGCTCTCCCTAAATATTTTCTGGGTCTTTTTGCTGTCACCATATTGTTTCTCAGTCCCTGCACTCTGTCAGCATTCCATTTTGCCTAGAATTTATTTGGCAGCATCAGAAACCATTTCTATCAATCCACCCTCTTTCACAATAGAATTCTGGAGGTTTGTCTCAAAAATAAAGTAGCAACAAACACTAAATGAAAATCTCCATAATCTTTCTATCAAGCTTTTGACAGCGTTATTGCAGCAAACTAAAGAATTATTTTACTTAAGAATGCTTTTAATTAAAAGCAAATTATACCTAGAGCATCTTTTTTAATTTTTAATCTGGAGCAGTGAAAAACACTGGGCTGATGGACTAGAAAAGCAATAGCACAATGGAAACAGTAGTCACAGTCCCATTCTCTTTGGGATCAGCAGTTTGGGGTGAGATGCGATACAGACAGAGGTAAGATATCTATTGAGTTCTGCTCCCTGTCTCTCTGGATCCTTTCCACTTGAACATTATTTTTTCTAAACTGATTTAATTGCTAAAAAAAGTCACAGTTTGATCTTTATCACAGGTGAATTCACTCCTGATGCCTGTTATTCTCTATCCACCCATTCCTGAAAATAAGGGACAAAGTGGGCAGTCAGATCACTAGATGGAAATTTTCAACTATTTTGCATGTTTCTCTGGTGAAGCATTATAAAAACTGTTTTGCTTTTACAAAATACAATCAAGAGATATCATTTATCTCCATGTGAGATCTTAGTCTGGTCTTGAAACACAAGAGAATGTTATTCATTGTTTTGTCAGGAGTTTAAAAATATCCATTTCTTAAGGGATGGGGTGTGCTTAGTTTGACAAAGACTGAACTGCCCTGCTGAAGCACTTTGTTTCCTACAGGGAATCAGATTAGGAGGTCTAAGTGAATGGGAGCAGTCTTAAACCCATGTCCTATTTGAATTCCAATTTATCACACATAAGATTGGAGGGATGTTACAGCTGTCTCCATGTATATTACAAATTAAGGCATTCTGCGGTACATAGTAGTTGTAGGCATAAAAAAATAGATAATTCTAGCAAGAAAGAAATCTGCTTCTAACACATTGGGAAGGAATACATTGAAGGGTCTGATTTACTTTTAGCAAAGTGAATTTGCTTTAAAATGTCAGCCACAACACTAACTACAAATTAAGTAATTATTAAATTATATAAATTTATCAAATATATAAATTAATAATTAAATTAATTATTACAAATTAAGTAATTATTGTCTTGAGAAATTTTGTTCTTCTTCTCAAGGGTGAGACATAGGGCAGAACATTCATTTTGCAAGCAAAGGAATAACAGAATGACAGCATGAGACATTGGCACACCTGCACCACATGCTACTCAAATTCTTTACTGAACCCCAGAGGACTTCTGGTGCTTCACTGTCATGGCTGTTTCACTTTTCATGCCACGCTCAGACACTAAGCCACCCACAACTGGTCTTTCTTAAATAAACTCCAGAAGCCTTTGATCTGCTTTCTACAAGGCTTCCTAGAAGATACTGGCATCTACTTTATTTTTCAGACAACACGGATGGAATGAGATTTATGAATAACTTCTGAACTCCAAAGCAGTCTGGTAGTAAGCAGCTGAGCACATGCCACTCAATGGAACAGTAAGGAATAGAAGTTCATTTTCCTAAAACTTTTGGGAAAATGTGTTTGTCAAGGTCAGGACCACTGCCAGCGTGCAGTGTGGTCAACATGTGATTGCAGACTGTTCTTGACTGAAAACAGCAACTATGATCAATACTAAGGCTGGACACTTTTAGCCAGATTAAGATGCAATGCAACTTCAATGTATATTTCTTTCCCTCTTATATAGTTATATGTGTGAGTGAAAGGAGCTTGGGATGTATGGAGATTCCAACCGGTAAACAAGCTTAATTCAACAAAATAGAATGAAATGAGAAGCAGAACTGTATTCCACTGTATCATCAAAAATCACATTTTAAAATAAAATAGATCTGCAAAAAGTTATTGCAGTAATTCTTAATACAGAGATCTGACACCACAGGACTTAAGGAACTGGACACTAGTGAAATGGTTTTGTCCTCTTTGGAATAAAGTGAAACGTGCCCCCTGCCACTATTTTTCTGTAAGTATGTTAACTTTATCTTCATCAAAAGGACAAGGATTAACTGCAAGGGGAGCAGCATATGCAGAAGTAGTACATGAACCTCAGAATTTTGTAAAGGTCATGCTCATTTTCTCTCAGTATCAGCCAGACTCCCTCCACGTGCCCTCACAGAGGTACCGGCACTTTGGACTCTGCTGCCTGAAATAAATCCCACCTTTTCATTATAAATTTAGTTTTAGTTGGTCACCAAACTTTTGCAGCATTTGTGACTCATTTATTTACTTATGGGAGGACAGTTGGACTAGATGATCTTGTAGGTCCTTTCCAACCTTGTGATTCTATGATTCTATCAGAATCCTTATACATTTTTATATTTATTTCAATTTGACTAATTCAAAAAAACAGATTAACCGAATCAACTTTTCAACAGTCATCTTTAAGTTCACAAGCAATTGTAATAGATAAAGGTCTCTATCTGACATAGAGCAAGGCTGGCGTCAGTGCTGACTTGGTTTCAGTTCCTCTATGGTGACTGATTTAACTTAAGTGCTTCCTGATTTATATCTATGCACTGCAACCCTGAGCAAAATTAGAAACACTTATCACACATCAGTTGTTCTATGCTCTTTTACAACATGTTGCATTCTGTTCTGGAAACACCTAACTTGATAATATTTATCATGCAGGTAGCACACCTGTTTTGTACAGCTAAACAAAATAGGTGGGAAACATTCAGAAACATTCAGAAACATTAAGAAAAAAAGTATTAAATGGCCTGAGTTCCAGATGGCTTTCTTGCTTAATAAAGTAACAGTATCTGCTGAGATGACTGTGGTGGTGTGGATCCCTTTCTTTTTCTAAATACACACAGTAGGAAGCTTTCCTCAGCCTTTTTTGTCATCTTTACTGCTCTCTTATTTCATGACCTCTGAGTTAATCCTTCTATTCTTCCTATTAGCAAGTTTAAGCAGGCAAACTTCAAACAGACTACCACTGGGTCACAAGGTTTAATGGGCATGTAGATAATCATCTAAATTACATTTCTGGAGCTGATGGGCCAGACAGTCTTAGAGAGTAACTTTACCAGCTTTCACTGCTAATCAGCAAGGATTGTGTGTCTCACTAGGTATCTGCCTTCGCCTGCCTCCCAGAGGGGCTGGGTCCTACTGACTGATTAGCAAAGGCAGCTGCATTAGCTTTCTTCTCCCACGAAGTGTGTTATGGGGGCAGAAATGACTTGAAAGGCGAATGTGACCACAGCTCAAACACCAAGCGCTCTCTTCTCATCGCTGTGGAATTGCTGGCCCTCCTCTTGCAGATTATGATACTCGGCACAACAGTTGTTGCCAGTTTTTATGATCTGTTAACACTTAGGAAGCCTCACGCTGAAGGCTCTTCTTTCACATCTATTGTGGCATCATCAAGGGGAAAATTCAACAGGCTATTTCACATTTTCTGATGAATCTCACAGCAGTGTTTGAAGCAAACTGAAAAGAATATAATAATTGAACTGTCAATAGTGAATGCCCTGGAATTTAGCTTTGAAATACAAACTGTGGTCGGATGGGTGAAGAGGATAACAGTTCTCTGTAGGGTGCAGACAATCGTACAGCCTCAGAAATAATGGATATATATTGTAAAGCTGACTTAGTCAGTGAAGTCACTCACAAAGGCAGCGAGTCTCCTGTTTGTCTTATACTGGGAGCTGTTTTCCGTCTACCTTGATCCTGAAAGGTTTCCTGACTAGCAGAACTGTCTCCTAGTGTTAGGTTTGTCTTTCACAGTAAATGTTTCTCAGTGATCTATTTTACTGCTTCTTAATTAGATATTAAATAAGCATAAAGCCAGACCAGCTAAACACAGGAAGCTTTCACTGTCTTATGTATACGTAGCATAGACCAATACCAGCACCCTGTACAAACGAGATAAACTGTTTTATATATTTATAACTCTAAACAGAAAATAATCTGCTTGATTAACCAATTAAGGAGCTCAAAACTATGTATTCTGGATCTCAGTTAGAACATTCTACAAGAAACTGTCTAGGAACAAAGTAAAATCATCAAGAATGCTGACTACCCTGTTTACCTCTTCAGCTCTTAAAAAGGAAGTTGGATTTTTACTGTCCATACATTTTCCACTGAATCATAGAATCATAGAATGACTTGGGTTGGAAGGGGCCCCAAGGACCATGGAGTATAACTATGGCTCCTGTGATGTAGGTACTTCCGCTTCAGACTGATGCTAGAGAAACATGCATTAGGATAAATACTTCTTTGATTTTCCAGTCCACAGAACATACCATCTCTCAAACCTCTAAACAAGGCTGACCAAATTTCCCATTTTGTCTGGGACAGTCCCAGATCTCAAAGACCTACTCAAATGTTTTTAAAATCTTCAAGTCTTAGTCTTGTTTCAAGTGTTAACAGAGGCAAAGTATTATCCTGTTTGCCTGCATTCAAGGGGCAGACAGAGGAAAATACCCACTTGTGGTGCTGCACCATCTTTGACTCTTTCAGTGAGGACTGGCCAGAACTGATCAAGCCATTACACTGGACCATGAAACCCATGACAGAATTTTAGTCATGTCACATCCTTTTTACCAACATAATACAAGGAAATAAGATCTGAATTTCAAATCTTTGGGAGTACACAGCCTGAAGAGCTGATAGCCTTTACCTAGCCCAGCAATAAATCACTTCAGTCTCCATTGTTCCATTGTACCATATGGCTGATTTGTGCACCCCCTTTTGCTTTCCCATGCCTTGCCCATAGCACAGCTATTGTTTCTGGTGATGCATACACAGGCATACTACATTCTCTGCAGACTCATTTTTGAACCCAGATCGTATTAATGAACACCAGTGAAATAAGACCAGTACGGTCAGATCCAAGGAACATTTAAAGTCAGAGGCAGACTTTTCAGTGTTGAAAGAGCTAGGAATAAGGGTATTTTTCTTTTCCTTTACTATTATGCATATTGTAAAAATGGCTTTTGCTCCGGTACAAACTGTAAAGACCATCTATATATTAAAGAGTAATCAATCACATGTGCAACACACAATAACACAACTGTGATTATCTTCTCAATACTTCATACATATGCATATACTAATTTGTCAGCTGCTAACAAATTGGCATTCTGATCACAGCTATAAAACTTCGTGTAAAGTGTTATCATTCAAGAACTTTCTCTCTGTGAATCAGGTACATTGACAGAATACAAACACTGACATGGTCATTTACCCCAAATATAAGCTGGATACCTCAGCAGTGTTTCAGAAACCTTGGATGACCTTTTCTTTCTCCCCAGTTCCTTCTATTACTGTACTTTTAAACAGAGCATTGCACTTTCTGGAGCTAGGAAAGAAGAAATGCTTAACTCATACTTGTGGCTCTCATATGCATATGACTCATAAAAAGACTTTAGACAATGTCAGAATATCCTATATTCTAATACTGCATAATCAGAAATGGAAACACAGAAAAAAAATATGTCCTAGATTCTGAATCATTAATTTAGCACAGTTGATGTAGGCAATGAAAAGTCTAAAAAATAAGAGCCTGGCCCACCAGAGTGATTGAGATGGCCTTTCCTATGTTTCCAGTGCAACCAAGGGCAAAGAATGGCTTCTAAACAGTCCCTGAGTATATGCAGGGGAATCACTGGCTTCTCTCCAGAGATCTCAAAAGATTTCATTAGGTGACTTGGAGATTCAGATGCTGAGGAGCAGAATGCCCAGCTGGTAGTCCCCAGCACCCTTTTTGAAGGTGCATCATCTCACACAGAGGCTGTATGCCTCTGTCAGCTCAGGCTCTGACCCCAGCAGTGCGCTATTGCAGTCAAGACGTAGTCATAAGGAAGTGACCTTTCTGTAGGTGGTCAGGTTAGGTTAGGATCCCCCCAAGAACTCAGCCATTAGGATGGCCTCAGGATGGAGTGACTCAAACACAGCTCTCCTGCCCTTGCTGGGCCACAACACAGAAATGCATGTAAAGAGCAGGAAGAGGAAAGAGAAATAAGCACATGAAAGTCTGTATTGCCGTGAAAATTGCTGCTACCTGTTATTTAGCAAAATGGAATTGGTTACTGAGCCTATGTCACAACAAAATCATCCGAATTTGCAAAAAAAGGACTGTAAGCAAAAATCTGTTCCAAATATGGGGGATGATTGGCTGATAGCTTAAAAAAATAAAAACAAAAAGTCTATAACTAAGAAGAATTATACAAAACCAGCTTTTTGATCAGCTGTTCCAGAGAACTGTACTCTCCCAGGAGCTGAATTGCCTACCCAGCATTTATTGCTGTCTGTCTTTTTTCACATTCACCCACAATGGCTTGCTGCTATTATTTAAAAAGACATTTCAATCATGTGGTTAAAGGAATGGAATCAAAATACCCTTGGTCAAGTTCAATCTTCCCTAGCAGTCCTTGACTGGCTTGGAAAATGCACTCTATCTTCAGCATTTGCCTCTACAGCACTGTGTCTGCCTCAGCATCTTCCCTCCTGAAGCACCCTTGGGAGCAGGCATTACAAGACATCTGTCAGACTACAATGTCCGATCACACACCCCACCAGCGCCAGTGGGATCTTGCTCACCATTTGCAATCATACTGGTCATAATTTGGCTCCCTAACATTTGTAGTCATGCAATTATGAGTATCTGTTCAGCAGGCTCCTGGGAAGATCTTCATCTTCTTTATCTTTAAAGTATTATGCATGCCCATGAGATGACATAAATAATTGTATAAAGGGAGAGAACAGCCTGAACACATGAGAATAGACTTGTTCTTTAAGGTCACTGAAGTTTATCTTTTTAAGTTCAGTTCCTCCTATAATTATACACTAACATTCTTCTATGGCAGTATAATAGCAAAATAACCCTTCAAATCAGGATTCACCTAAATGAGTTCCTAGGATGGTAGGATGTTTTTAGGAAGTCTGTGCTAAGCTGCAAACATGCAGAAGAGGGAATTATTAAATCTGCTGCAGAGGTTGGTGTCAGTAAATTCAGCGGTAATTAAGAGTGAGATCACTTCTCATTTAAGAAGTTTCTATCTACAAGACTGTTGCCCAACAAAAGGAAACATTAAAAAAAAAAAAGAAGGCTGAAAGCTGCCAAAAAATTATATCTCTGAAGGGGTGAATTATTGTAGTAACCTCGTACTTCACCTGCAGAATTACCAAGGTTGGAAAAGACCTAGAAGATCATCCAGTCCAACCATCACCAATACTTCCCAGCTAAATCATATCCCTCAACACAACATCCAAATGTTTCTTGAACACGTGGTCAGCAACTCCACCACCTCCCTGGGCAGTGCATTCCAGTGCCTGACCACCCTTTCCGAGAAGTAATATTTCCTAATGTCCAGAAAAGGAAAGGATCCAGGAAAGAATCAAAAATGAAATGAGTTTGTTAATATCACTCTCTGTCTCTAGAAGTGTTCAAGACCAGGATGGATGCAGCCCTGGTCAACCCAGTCTAGTACCAGACTGGGAGGTAGGTGGCCCTGCCACAGGCAGATGGCTGGAACATGATGATCATCAGGGTCCCTTCCAACCCAAGCCATTCTCTGATTCTATGATCTCAGTCATAATTGTCTCAAAACTTCTGAATCACTAAACCAACATTCATATGGATTGCCTAAAAGCCCTGCTGGCAAGTTGTCCATTAGTGATCTGTGTAACACACCATTTCCCATGTTCAAGACATCATAATAATGACAAATGTAGCTGCTGCATGGAAACAGACACTCTCTTTGCTCTCTGCCTGATAATTCTGGAGAACCTTCCTGGAAGGCATCTGGCATTAATCTGGTGTCATATGTTAAACAGGAAACCTATCTACATAAAGAAGAATAAGCACAGCTAATAACAAATTGAGAAAACTAGCAAAATGCATTAAAAAGGAAGACTATATGCCAGGCAGTCAGACCCTTGCTGGACCTGAGCCTACAAATTTGGACTCTGTAATGTGGCATCCCCAAAATGCTGGATGCTGTGATGATAGTCCTAACTAGGCAAAGCCTGTACTGGAGGTACTGTGTGAAGCTCTGAAGCAAAATTTCATTCCATGTCTAGAGAAAGAGACACTTACATTGAAGCACTGCCATACTGATCCTTTTGCTGGCTCTTCCCACCTTATTCCAATTTGTCCAGAGCACAGCAGTTGTCTGACAGAGAACAGAAACTGCAAGAACCAGCGATTAACAGATGATGGTGCAGATTATATATGAAGTCAACTATGTTGGTGAAGGAAGTGAACACTTGATTTATAAAAAGAAAATCTAAAAGTATTACATTAATTCCTCCAAGGAGACAGATCTCTGCTCGGTTGAGCTTTCCAAATCTTCCTTTAAAGGAGCAGATACTGGCTGCTGACCAAGATACCAGCCTAACAGCCACATCTCTGGTCCTAAGATCCAAAAGAAGCTCAGCACAGTATAGCACAAATGCAAAGAAGATCCATCATAATGGTTAATTGTTCCTCTGAGTCACCCACAGAGCAATATTTTAAATCAACACAAAAGCCTTTCTTATAATTAAGAAAATGTGGCAAGCCTTCTCTCCCTAGTGGCATAGATGTTGACAGTCAGAAAATGCTGACTTCAAAAAACGTTTTTTTCCGATATACACAGAAATTAACTCTCTACTTGGAAATTAGCTTGGTGTACTTAGTATTTAAACCTCCACCTTTTAAAGGACACTTTTTAGGTGCAGCGGTTGTGTTATTACATCAGGTGCTTGTAAATATTATGCTTGTAAATGATGATTATACACCTCTTACCTTTACATGCTTTAAATTTTTACAGTGGTTTTTAGGTTTTTGTGAGCTTGTTGACTGACTGTGGATTTAGGAGAATTGTTAACAATTTCAGCAGCTTTCCTGCAAGTGAAATCACTCACTAACATTGCTTACAATACCTAATTTCTGTCAAGACAGATGCTACATTAGTGTAATTTGGAACTGCTCCCTTTAAATTAATTGAGCCATGTTGATATATAGGACCTGAAGACGTAAGCTGAAGATATAATTTATGTCAGTCTCTGTGTATTAGTTCTCTAATCACTGTGGGGCTTCCACCTGAAAGAAATACCTGCAATTTAACAATGCATTGTTTGCTATGTATTTGCTCCTCAAGTTTATATGAGAGCTACTCTGCCTTTCCTAGTGAACGGTTACAGGCATACAAAAAACAAAATAGCAAAGCAAAACATACTCATTTATGCTTTATTTAATAGATTAATAGCAACACAAATGTAGTTCTAGTGCTCTGTGTGTTTTCACCAGCTAATCACATCTACACTTTCTGGATATGAAACTCCTGTTTATTTAAAGTCAGATCTCTGGTTTTCTCCATACAGCTGTAACTTTTCACTCATAAAAGCTTTAAACCCCATACGGATGTGAATTTATTTCCTAGACAGTGCAAATGCTGATTAAATACAGCACCCACTGCCACTCTTCTGGATCCAGTTGTTCCTCTCTCTTCCATTATGGTAACACAGTAAGACTGGGAATCTTATGCTAGAAACTAGTCCATTAAAAATATTTTTTAAAAAAGATCTTCCATCTGGATCATACATAGCTGCAGGCAAGGAAGGAATGCTTAAGTTGGCTTTACTCCTGGAAAGATGACTGCCATACTATGCTCCCACCACTGTTTCTGAAGAACATTTAAGTATACAGCTTGAGTATTTCAGTTCTAAGAATGAGTGACTTTTTCTTGTCCCAGACACTCTCTCTATGAAAACAGAGTTTTACCTTTGGAATCCAGTGGTAGCTAAAATCTGTAGACTAACAGTTATGCTAACATCACAGATTTCCAGTAGGAAATTTCCATTTAATCGAAGGATTTTGAAGAAAGAATATGCCATAATAATAAGGCTTTTAAAAATGAAGCAGAAAAAAAAAGAACTCAAAGTAATTTCTTCAAAGTTAAGGGTATTTTTCTTGTTGATAAAAAATATCAAGAATACTGGAAAAAATCCTGGCTAGCTCTAGAGAAGACTAAGGAATGCAATGCGTGACTGCACATATAATGGGTTTTCTTTTTATTTCTTTTATTTTCTGAAGGGGAAATTAGCTGACTTTGCAAGTGAGATAAAATCTACTTGCTGATATGATTTGATTGTATATTCAGTTCAAGAGATGCACCTTCTGCATGTCTTATAGTGACATGAATGCAGCGCTGCCAAGAAGGTTGACTGCTACCACAGTAAGTGCTGCAAAAAACTAAAAGTCTGCACAAAGCATCCACAATGCAGTAAGGATAGAAGAGATGTGTGGTTCATCATGGAGGTCACACAGAATCTAATGCAACTGATGGGAAATGCAGAAGACATAACATTCATACTTTTCAAATGAGGTTATAGTTAGTTAAATTTATTTGTGTTTTAAAGACAGTGGGCCCTGAAAGAATGAATAAAATAGACTGTTCTTTCTGTCAGTGAGTGTATAAGAAGCTCCAGAATCTTTCACCTGAGTGTAATGTTGATATCCTGCTTTTTTCTACTTTCTTACCTCTGTCTTGGTATTGCAGCTTCATAGAGGATAATTAAATGACACCTCCTCTTTCAAGAACACTTATTTTGAATACTGTCAATGGTTCCACAAAATTAAGTTAAAGCACCAACCAACAACCTTTCTACCTGCAGCCCTAGCAGTACTGTCAGAACACAGAATACATAATGAAAGGTAATGAAAGGCAGTGAAGGTGCTATGGCGATGCCACAATTTGTCCCCAGCTAATCTGGTTTTAATGAGGACATTACAGCTACTATCAAAAAGGAGACAGGACAATGCTTTTTTTTCCTTTTAGAGGCTTCAAGGCTTGGAACCACACACTTTTTAATTCAATAGCCTTGATATTAATCCAGGATTATTCAACTGCATGAGAATTGTTAGAAGACTGGAAACAACATCCCGCACGCTTTCTTTTTATGGTAACTTTCCTTATAGTATCAGCTTGCAGTGAAACCTGAATATCCTAATGGGATTAAACATAAAAGAAAGTCAGGCAAAAAGTCTATGGATTAGAATTTTAACTGAAGCCTTCTGTGAGAAAGACCACACCACTGTCAGTGACCTTTCTCTCCCAATGTGCAATCCCAGTTGTGCGTAGTCAAGTGTCCAATAGGGACTCCATCAGTTCACGCTGTATTTATCCTTTTGCTCCTAAAACAGGTGTCTTGTTACTAAGAGAACAAGCACTCATGCCATTGATCAGGCTGTATTAACCCCCACTCATAAGAGCCCATGATGTTCTCTGGTATGAAATGCAGAATGTAATTATGCTGTTTAAAAAGTGAGTTTTCTATTGATAAAACCATCACTCGAAACAAAAGGCAGGGATGTAGTAAATAGGGGAAAGGACAACGAGTAGGCTTTTGAGTGTTTCAGAATGCCATGTCTATCACCAGCTTTAGCCTTTGTTTTTGAAATGTGCTCGCTGATAAGGTTACCTTTAACATATCTAAAAAAAAATTGATTTAGAATCTTATACTGTATCTTCAGAGCTTTCATTAGATACCGCAAGAATGCTTTTCATCTCATTTTTACTCTAAACTCAAGTCCTCCCTAGCTCTGAACAATTATGTTTAATTAGAGAGCAGTTATTCACAGATGAGCAGTAAACTAAGCTCAATCAAAAGTAACTTCTAAAACGTTTCACTTTTATCATTCTAGATCTCTTTACCTTGACAGTGCTTCAAAGATTCATACTCAGTCTCATAAATGCTATCATAAAACCTTAACAACAGTGTAAATTCTAGTGTGGGAGGATGTGCAAGATGTTGAATTCCTTTTTCTACATCTAGATATTCCATTCTAAATTGGGTGACAAGAGGGGCTTTCCTCACATCATCTCAGACAGGGTGTTTTTCTCTAGTGCTCAGCTTACTGATACTCTCCTGGAAGCTAGCCAGCATTATATCTATCTATAAAAGGCACGAGAGAAGACCCAGGAAACCTCAGTCCCTGGAAAAATTATGGACAAAATTATCCTCGGTGCTGTTGAAAGGCATTTGAAGAACAAAGCTTTTACCAAGTGATTTCAAAGTGGGTCCACAAAGAGAAAGCCCTGACTGAATAATTTGATCTCCTTCTACAATAAGGTCACTCAGTGTATGAAGGGAGGGATGGCATTGGATGTAATTGTCTTGGATTCAAGTAAGGTCTTTGATACTGTTCCTCACATCACCCTTCTGGACAAATTGTCCAAATGTGACATGAACAGCCACATGCTGCTTGATGAATTGGCTAAGAGCAGACCTCACAGAGTTGCAGTGAATGGAGTTGTATCTTTCACTAGCGGCTCTGTTCTAGGGCTGGTTGTGTTCAATAATTTTGTCGGTGACATGGATGCATGAGTAGAATGCATCCTCAGTTTGTTCATTGATAATGGCAAACTGGGAGGAGCTGCTGGGTCTCTCAAGGGACAGAAGCCTTTCAGGGGGACCTAGATACAGTGAAGCATTGGGCAATCATCAATGGCATGAAATTCAACTAAGGGTAGATGCTGGGTTCTGCTCCTAGTAATTCACACAAGATATCTGGCTAATTGCTGCACTTGTGAACAGAAATCACAGGCATTACATGCTATTATTATTATTATTATTATTATTATTATTATTATTATTATTATTATTATTATTATTATTACTGTAGCAACTACTAGAATGAGTCCTTGACCTTTTAAGTTTGTAAGTTAATTTTGAGAGAAGAGTCAACAAATGGGTAGTGTGGTCATCACAATCAGGCACATCAGCAGTCACTAGGCGATGACTGCTACATATATTTTATCTGACAGTTCTGATTTGCAGGTTGAGGTAATTATTGTCCATCAACATTTATAATATAATTGCCTCTTGTTGTAAATTCCAGTGCTTGTTTCTTCACAATTGAAACAAACAAACAAACAAACAAAAAAACAAACCAAACTTATTCATCTGATTAACCACTTAAAATGCTCAGACTTTGCCCATCCAAAAGTAACTTCTTATGCAGTATATGGAAAGGAACTGGGAAAGGAAAATAAAGCTATGATCCAGGTTTTCTTTTTGTTTTGTTTTTTTTTTCTGAAGAATTTTGTTGTCACTGTAGTGTAAGTAACTGGAAGCTTCACTGTTCCTTTCTTTTATTGTATTTTCTTACTTCCAGATTTGTGTCTATGTTAGTTCAAGCCTCCCCATCTTCTCACATTCCCCTCCTTAGCCATGTGATTTTTTTTCATTCAATGGACCCACTGTTTCTTAAAGATTGTTATTACTTAGGAGTAATTTATTTTTATACCCAAACTTATATTTGGATAAATGGAACCTAAGCAGAAATTGTCTCTTCCATTGAGAGGATGTTTTGTGCTTTTGCTTGTCTGTTTTCCATTGTGTCTGTTAAGCTTCTAGAATAAGCACTTTTAAATCATAAGTTTTCTAGCATCATTTGTCCTGAACAGCGTCAAATGTGCCAACATCATGGACACGTTTGGTGGTAAAAGAATTTCCACAGCTCCAGTGTCACAGATAGATAGGTACAGAAAGTCCAGTCTGCCCCATCACATGGTACTGAGACAATTTTCCTGCAGGCTCTCTGATGGGTAAGCTTTGGCTGACTAAAGAAAGGATTAATTAACCTAGAGTTCTTGAATGCATGCTGACAGTAACAGGTACATATTTTTTATACCAAAAAAACTGTGTCAATGTTGTATTTCATACAATTATAGCAATTATAGCCCAGATTCTAATCTCACCAAATCTGATACTCTACAGAGAAACCAGAAAAATCCACTATTACTTTGTGTAATAAAAGAAAAGAGAAACAATACCTGCACAAAGCCACATATCATAAAGTCATCAAACAAAGGCAGACTAGGGCGGTCCTCTCGATAGATTCTGATTTTATAGCTGCTCACAATCTGAGGACTGGGCTGCGAATCATCTGTTACAAGAACAACAATTTTGTTCAATCCAAGGCCAAGTGGGTAATTAGCAGTGCTGAAAGAGGGGGGGAAAAAGAAAACAAAAAAAAAGTAAGTGGAATTAACACTGAAGAAACAAGGATTTTCACAGCATTGCCTATGGCAGTTAAACTTGCTTGCTGAGACTTCTATTTCTAAAAGTTTATTACTCCAAACACATGTTTTTACATAAAAACAGCACACACAATTTTCTAAAAAGAGTTTAAAAATTCCTTCAAGAAGACAAAATAATGATAGTGAAACTTCATAAGAACAACTTCAGTGGCAATGGTAGTTCTTATGGGAAATCTGTGAATGAAGGCTCTAGAGACTATAATTCCTGGTGGGTCCAAGTCCAGAGTGAAGTCAAGACAAACCAGATGAAAAATGTCACCTAGCTGTGGAAACTGTAACTAGCCAAACATGATGGAATCCCAGACTCAAGTTTGACACAAGAACAAAGCTCAACTGTGATCTTCTTCTGATTGCAGTAAAAAGAGAAGGCTGGAAGACTGAGTCTGCTCATTCAGAGCTTTTACTTTTCAGTGAAAGGGGCATATGGCCATTCTGTTTGCCTTTTACAAGGAATAGCTCTCATACTTTTTGCAGACCTTCATTATCTCACGATGCCTCTATAGGTTGAAATGAGTATTAATATTAAAACACTACAAAGCTGGATGGCAGAATTTTACAGGAGCTTTTATTTCAATCATAAACAATGACTGATTTCTTACTGAAATTACAGGAAATACACTAGGTATAAGACCAACAACAGTGTACAGACCAGCACCAAATGACTAATTATTAGCAAGCATTCTAAGTTGAAGTATCTGCAGTCAGTCAAAAGACAGTGTGTTGTATAGATAATTTTGTGCCATAAAGAAAAGCCAGTTTAGAAATGGTTAAGGGTGCTTCCAATCAGGTGCTTTCCCTTTTAAATCTTCAGTGTCAAGCAAGGAAATCTTTTACTAATGACTACTGACTATGTAGGCCAGCCCTTGGTTTCTCAAGCACCCGGTGCAGATAAACACACACCTTTTGACCCTCTCCATATCCAAAAGCAGGATGGTCTGGTCCAAAATGTCTACAGGAAACACATGTTTGTGAGAGATCTGTCTGAGAAACCCAAAACTGGACAAAGGACCACAGTAATGATAAAACAGCATAGATGATTGTGGGTGAGTGCTCAAATCTGATATTTACTGATGGCTTTTCTCTCTCACGTGGCCTCTCGCATTATATCACTCAAAAAGATTGGACAGCCTCGTACTCTTCCTGATGTCAGTTCCTTACAGTATGATTCTGGTAAAAAATTATTATTCTGAATGAATTCACCTGAACTTACTTTCTCTATTTCTCACCTTAACTAAGCAAACTGCTGGCAGGGCACTGCTGCCCTGACATATTTCTGAAGTTTACAACACTTAAACATTTATTTTGTTGCTCATACCTTGGTCCTTTCACCTCATCAAGGTGGACTTGGCACTGACAGTTTGAAGGTTCTGCTCCAATCTTCACTGTCACCACATCAAATGGGACTTCTGCATAGTACTCCTTGATCTTTGGGTTAAACTGAGGATTCAAGTCCAGCTGTGGACTGGTGAAGATCTGCCTGATATGAGATAGGGTATCTTTATCTGTTCCAAGAAGGCATCAAAGGAAAAACAGTGAAATGTATGAACATTTATAAGTAACATGCAACTTCTGGCAGATTGATAACATGCACAGTAGAAAGATTTTAACTTCCTGCTCACTGTGAGACTGTTAATCCTGATGCAAAGTCCTGTTGGCACCTGAGAGTCATTTTCAGGCCCTAGAGGGATTTTAGTCACTCCGTGCCCAATGACTCTACTCAAAGGCACTAACTTCTAAGTCTCGATAAGCATCTGAAAATGCAAGGATTAGCTCTGCAAGATCCTGCCTCCAGTTGTTTAAATGGAACTTGAGAAAAAGTTAGGCCAAAATCCATAACCTGCTTAGGTACCAGCCTGTGTACAGGGTTTATGTACATGTGTAATTGCCGATAAAAATCAGAATATGTTAGACATAAGAACAAGTCACATGGAGATATCCAGACTCATGGGGTCATTTGTAGTACAGCTTGAAGCATGATTTATTAAAATTCCTAAATCAAAAAATTTCAGCTACTTTCTTGTTTATAAAATCTCCACAATCAGATCCTATTTGCTCAAATATATCTTTTATTTTGTAGTGTTTGCCAAATGACTCCTGAGAATAGCCGTTTGCTGACAACTCATCTGTGACTAATATTTTAATCCAACCTACTGAAATCAGATTTACAGAACAATTACATATTGAAAATTTTCTTTCCACATATATTACCTAGTATGTGTTCAGAACTGGGTCCTGGAGAAATACTTGCCAGGAAACTCTCTCTACAATATATGAACAAATCTTGTGGCTTAAATTGTTGGTTTTTTTAATGGTCATAAGGATGCATGCACTTCTGTATGGGCCTTTACTACCTCAGTATCAGCCTAAAGAACCAGAACGGAGCAATTTCAGTAATCTTGCAGAGACTAAAATGTAAGGGGAGATGTTCTGGAGAAAGGGCAGGACTAGGTTTGCAGGGTAATAAAGGCTCACAAATTAACAGAAATACTGACTTTATGGCAGTATAAACTGTTTGCCAGATGCTGTACACATTAGTACCTTGAGGGATTATGTCACTAATTGCTAAAAACAGGGGGGAAATTTTCAAAATAAAATGAATTGAGATAACTTCAAAATAAAATGGCAAGCAATCAGATGGTGATGACAGTCAGCCAGCCCTCAACCATTCCTGGCCTCTGACTGACACAGGAGCTCCTGGAAGTATGGTATGATCACTAACAGCGAGGAAAAGTGGCTGAATGAGTAGAAAAGCCTCTCTTCTGCAGAGCAATTATTTCACATTGAAATGCAAATTACTCCTCAGATAATATATTAGTGAGGAAGGCAGAAGAAAGCACTTTTACCAGTACAGACAGCAATACTATAAGCAGATATTTCAGAAAACTCTTCTACTCCAAAGCAGCTCTTTAAAATCATGGGATTGAGAACTGGACTGATATAAGGCTGATTCAACTTCAGGCAAGTTTAAAAGCTAGTCCACAGAAACAGATGTATGCTAAAGTTCTTGAAAATGAGGGGCCAAAGACTACTGAAGTACAGCAAGGAATCAATGAGTGTTGGAATAAGCACAATAAGCACACATTGAAATGTTTAATTTTGTACTTGATGCTTATTTAATATAACAGCCTAATCACTGAGCAATTCATAAACATTCTTTTTACTTAAAAATCCTTTGTTAGGTAACAACTTACAGGCACTCAATTCATTTAATGGTTATATAGAAAATAAAAGGCAAGAAATTTGTTCAGGTAATATCTTGTCTTCCCTCCTAGTAATCTAGAAAACCCTTGACTTACCATAACTGCACTGAGTTTCTTTAGTCTTACTGGAATAATGCAATGCTGAAAAAAAACAGAGACATTAATTTTATTTCCTAATCCTGATTCACAATCCTATGGCAAAAGGAACTCTCATTTTGGTAATTATACATAAGAAATCTTTGCAGTGTCAGATTTTGCTTTAGGCTCAAGAACATTGCTCATCAACTCAGCAGAACACTTATGCAGATAAGGAAGAAATTGCTCTTTTATAAGTAGTAAGTCGAGATCTTCCAGCTGGAATCAAAATTGTGTTATCTAAATCATATGTATTGTCAGAAGTACTAAAAATAGGAAAGATACATGCTGTATGAAATGTTTTACTCTTATCCCATACCTTGATGATTCTTCCACAAGTGAAAACGGAAATTCTGCTTTGGAATCACATTTTCTTGAGAAGAATTCCTGTCAGTTCAATATCAGAAAGATTTCTACATTAGTGGAAGAAACAGAATTCATACAACATTTTTCAAAAAATTATACGTGGCAATGCATGGCAGATGGCAATTTGATATTTGCTGTGTAAAGATGTAACTTCTGGACTCCTGTCCTCAACATTAGCAATGCTACCTGACTGAATGTGATAGAAAGCACTTACTTCATAATAAATAATTGTATACACCACAAAGAGAAAGAAAATAAAAAATAAATTTCAAAAAAAATACTTGAATTGCTGCGAAAAGGCAGAGTGGATATAGCTGAGAATGAAACAACCCATGCCATATCTCTTAATAGTTTTATATTGCTTTCTTGTATATGCTTGAGGTTAAAGTAAACTTTGTTCAAAAATAGCAGAATATGGATGAAGGTCTGTGTCATGCTGAATATCTGTTACTGACTGCTTTGATGTGTTTACTTATTAAAGCCAAGCACATAGTCAGCTTCCACAGTATACACACATATACCCTCGTTAGAAAAAAAGTCAATTGGAACTATTCATACACACGTTAGCAGCTCCCAGTTTGCTGACTCTGCAGATTTTTTTCTTTTGTGTAACATTTTGGAAGCACAGAAAGTAGGCATCTCTCCAATTCATGAACTGAACTCTGGCTGATAAGACCCTTTCAGAGAGAGCTTTTTAAAAGGATCCAGTTTCAGATGTTTTTCTCCCAGTGTTTCCTGTAGAAGCCCTCATAAAGAAACTTCTTCCCAAATACTGCCATTCACTTTGAATTCTGAAAGATACAAGGTCACTCTCTGTGATAGGCAGGGCAGGTTCTGAGCAAACAGCCATCTCTGATGTTTCACCAGGAGCTGCTGAAAGCAATATTAAAGTCCATCATGGTAAAAGGCAAACTGTCAAATACTGAAAAAGAGATTCCTGCGTTATCTCACTGAGATAAGGGGAAAAAACAGCTGTCTCTTGGCAGATCCGTGTGTCTCTGTATGTGCATGAACATATAGTTTTGACATCTTGCACCGTCTAGACACCGCCCTTATTTCACGCACATTCATGACCTCCTTCAAAGGAGCCACTTAACAAACTATTAGAGAGTTTGTTTTCCACGTTATAAGTCACTTAATACCCTGCTTTCTTCTTGCCAGGGAGGTAATGTCTAACACCTGTCAAATACATTTTCTTCTCTTACCACTGTTCCTTTTTGAATTGCAATCTTTGTACTGCTTACTAAGGAACTTTGTGACCTCTGTGCATCAATTCTGTAAGAAGACTGTGTTTATGATCAAGCATTAATACTCATAACTCCACTTAATTTAAGTATCAAAATTTAATATTTAGGAATAGTATTACGGAAAGAAAGTAGAGATTACTGTACTCATCACTGCTGAAGAATTAACTTTTTAGTCATCACATTTTTTCTTTCTCCAAGCTCATTCTGTCAGCAGGACTGAGGAATGGTGAAGTTATGAAGCTTTCCCTCAGTCAGAGAGTGGCTGAGGCCCTGGATACAACAGAATCCTTTCCTCCACACACTGTTGTGCAAGAAAAAGCCTTCATTTGTATGAGCTGCCCCTTGTTTGCTTTACTCACTGTCTTGAATGAGCTATCAAGCATAGATGAGCACATTGTCTCTGTACTTTACTATTAGGTGTAATTGTAAATGACTGTACATCATGTACCTTGGTATATGACTGTACCTTTTGGGAGATCTCTGTGTACCTCACCAAATATTAACAGTAAACATGTCCTTTAGGACTCACTGTGATTCAACAAAAGAGAAAGCTAAATGACTGACAGCAGTAATAGTAATATAGCTTGGATGGTCTAGGCAATCAGAAACATAAGCAATAAAGGATAGGCAGAGATAGTTAAATTGCACCACGAGATTAAAACTGAAAAAGGGAAAAAGCTGGGCACTTTTGGAGCCTCTGACATACGTGTTAGTTGTGAGTGGTGCAGTTTTTAGTGGATCACAAAATCAATATTGATACTATGTTCTCAGTATTCAGTTAAGTTATGAGGTTTCTTTCTCTTTAGATTATGTTTTGTAGGTCTCTTGAAAATGAAGAGCCACCAGAGATCATTTTGTGAGACACAATCACTAGCAGATTTTCTATTTAAACGTGCTGCAGACTACTTCTTTGACTTCTGCCAAAGACTTTCCATGGGAGCATTTGCTTCATGGAATGAAGTTCTCTGTACTAGTTTCCTGAAAAGGAATACAAAATTGCAGACCAAAAAGTGGGGATTTTTTTCTTGGCACTTAATTTCAATTCTCTCTCCCTCCTTCCTTCCCTCCGTCTTTCACTTTTCCCACAGCAGATCTTAACCCTGACTTCCTTGTCCTGTTCTTTTGCCTCATAGTTGGAACTATGATTCCCAAACTCTTCAGTGATGAGCATGACAACATTAAACACCAATAAATTGTTTTCAGTTTGGGGGCTGCTGTTTCTGTTTTTGACTTAAGAATGAGCTTGTGTAAAAGAAGCTAGTAGCACCTTTCCAAAAGTGTAAGTTGATTTTGTAAAAGCATTTGAAACTTTATTGAGCTACTTAAGCTCTCAAGCAAAACAGAAAGGTATTGTATGCTATTTTGCTGTTTGACATAGCCAGGCATACTTGCCACAGTACTTCATATCCCATGTTCTAGAAGACAGTAATCATGTATATCTTAGTCATATCACAAATTGAATCAAAAAATCATGCACAGACAGCAAAAAGTCAATTTAAATGTACATTTCCTGTAAATGTAGGTAGCATCCCTCCATCACTTTCAAGGAATTTTATCTTATTTTACCAACACTTCTGAGATTGCCATTCTCACCTGGGCTGTAACCATTTCATTGCAGTTGGAGATGATTTTCTAGAGCTCTTCTTCCTTCTCCTGTGGAACAAGTACAGACAGTTCCTTACTGTCATTGAAGGTTTCAATATTAGCAATGTAGACAAAGAGGGTTAAGCAAACCAGACCATGATACATCTTTAAATAACAGTGCAATTCTGTGGAATCGTTATCAGTGAATTGCATAACTGCACAAGACCTGAGTCAAAAGTCATTATTTTTCCTGTAAGTATCCATGTTGTCTGGGTGGATAGTCAGCTGTGCAAATCACTGGATTTTATAAATACCAAGTCTGCATAGTCAGAGATATAAGAACAGTCAAATGAACCAACCAACCAACCCGTCTTTAACTGAAGATATTCATAAAAAGTGTTCTGATTGAGTCTCCTTTTATGGAGATATTGAAGACCCAACTGGATGCCTACCTGTGCTATCTATTATAGGGTGCCTACTTAAGCAGGGGATTGGACAAACTCATCAAAGCTAGGAATCTCAAAGATTAATCAAAGTTCAAAGAGAATAAGTTATTTGGGGTGTAAGCTTTGCTCACCTTTTTCTTCCTTGCGATTATGAATAATTACATGCATATCTGACACATACATCATCTTCACATGCATGTAACTGTAGGAGTGGAAGATTATGATTTAGCAATGTCAAAGCATGCATTTTATTTTATTTTTTTTTTTAATGGAGGGAATGAACAGAATGGTATCATTATCTTAACCACTGCAGAAAAACACAGTGCAAAGAAGCAAACTGTCTGCTCTCCTGGAGAAAGGTGATGGTATTACTAAGCATTAATATACATACAGTAAACGTTCAGTTTGAAGAAAAAAGGGGCCAAGGGGCTGCTCAGAGTGAGTGAGTGAGTGGCACAGCTTAGATTAGAACAGAAAGCTGCTAAAGGTTGGTATGCTTTGATATGCAAACCAAAATATTTTGGCAAAAGGGCAGGGGCTTATACATGAATGCAAACAGCTGCATCTTTGAGTTACTTATCATGGACTGGCCACTAGTAACAACAATAATGTTTAGCACTATCATGGAACTGAGTATTTTCAAAATACTAATAAACAGTTACGTAACACAGTGGTGAAGTATAATTTTCACTTTGTAGATAAGCAAACGAAGATATAGATAATTTGCTGAAAGCTACACACAATTCACTAAGAAACAAAATTGAAACTCAAGAAGCCTTATATAGTGAAATTAGCCTTCTCCAAGAAAAGGGTTCTCAATAATGTTGCTTGCTTGTCAAACTTGGGACTCAGTGGAATGAAACACATCACATGCCTCTGTTTGCATAAACAGCATATATGCAACTATTCAGTAAAGAATACATGTGAAGCATATGAGTATACAAAATGTCACTAGTTGAGAGCTACAGAGCACATAAACTTTTTTTTTTCTCCAATTTTTATAATAAATACATTTTATACCACAAGATTTCACTCTTCGTTCATTCCTTATTCTCTTTTATATTTCATGCCTACCTTTCTTCTCTCTCTGGCTCTCTCCTCTTGCCAAAAGCTTATTGGATTCTATCTTGTCATGATGGCATTCTCCCAGCTTTTCAAACAGAGTTAAAATGAGGTTCTTGATGTTTCCTACTCTTTGACCTGCCTCTTGTCAAATACAGGAAATTTAGAGCCACTAAAATTCATCAATCCCTTTTGGAAAAGCCTTCGCCTAAAATTTTACACTTTCTCTATGGTTTTCTTCATAATTGAATAAATTAAATTAGAGTGGTAAACATTCTTAATTTTGAATTCACCATTTTCCAGGAACAACTTACTAATTCACTTCATGTTTCTTAGAAAAAAAGAATTACCTCCAATTAATTTTTAACTCATGGATCTCTATGCTAGAAATACAAGCAAAGGGGAAAAACTGTCATACGTTGAGACCTAGCTGCAGCTCTAATGGCAGGATGTCTGACAGTGCTCCATGGAGGGATGACGGAACTTACTGTCAAGTAATGTAAATCCACCTACATCTATTGAAGAATTATGTTTCATGGTATTCACTGGAGTTACTCCAAATTACATGGTTGTAGATTGTATAATAGCTGTCTTACCATTCTGAAAGATCTGAATGTGTCTCTTTGGTCATGAACTGGAATTGTTCAAGCAAACTGGAAAGCAACCAGTGTATAGTCAGGACTGAGCCAAGTCGTCTCATTGGGTCTACCATGTGATAAAGGTCATGCAGTAAAGTTTGGATCTTGGGTGCAGAAGAAGGGTAAAGCTGAGAAGAGATACAATGATTAGGTTCTACATGTTATAATATTTGTAAATTGCATAGATGTGAGAAAATATCAGAAGACAGTGTATATAGCATACAGATACATTAATATAAATTCTCTTTCACACAACTATAGAAAACGTCTGTCTTGCCCATCCCTGCAAGTCAGTCCTGCTTCCTGTACCAACATGGAAATCTACTTCCCTTTCCACTCAGAGTCTCTAACTTGACTTCCAGTTATTGATAACTAATAACTAATTCCCTTTTTTTAAAAGTCCCACCAGTCTCCAACCCTAATACTAAATCAGAAAGCCTAGAAAAAATCCTGATGCTCTGAACATTTTCTGAACAATACATTCATGTTTTGGTGATTCATTTCTCTAGTCCTCCACCTCAGTACCAATTTCTCTCATTAACTGCCTACTCATGGATAGTGGCTGTTATTCTTCCAGCTCTATTCTCCAAAAAACAACTCACTATAATTGTGAAGAAGACATATCACACATCTTGCCTATGTTTTTTAGTCACTTTTTCATGTCTGTCTTCTCTTTGGTAACGATATTAGCGTTGAACAGCCTCCAGTTTTTCCATTCACACATCCTTTGTTTCATTGTCATTCTATTTTCTTATCAATGCAGGAGACTTTTACTTATTATTTTCCATTTCTTTTCTTCTATTTTCTGGTTCATTTTTCTGCTTTTTCGTCCTTAACTCAAATTCTGTGCTTCAATTCATTCTCTCTTTTACTATAAATTCAAAAAGTCTAAAATAAAATTATTATAACCTCTATCTCTCATTTTCCTTGTCCATACAGTCTGAGATGTGCAGTGACAGCAGTAAGCCAGCAGTAATATTAGCAAGTTTACAAAAAATAGGAACTCAGTATAACACAATAGTTTATTTTACCAGCTCAAATTGTCCAAGATTCTTCACTTCTTTAATAAATGTAATCATAGAATTTATCTCTTCTAAAGACAAACATTGTCCACCTTCTTTGTGGAAGATTCCATCCTACGGAGGAAAGGGCAACACATTCTGGTGAAATCACATGGAAAGAGATTTCATTGGGCCCCAATCCTTTTTCCCCGGAAAAGAGGCAATTATTTACCTTGCTCACAATTGATCCATGTATGTTTTGTAAAGCTTCTATGAAACTGGAACTTGAGGATTTATTAGACAATAGAAATTTAAAAGTGTCTTCAAAAATAACTTCTTTGAAAGTTTGGTCCTGAAGATTTGATTCCTCCTCATCTTGAAAGTCAAAATTTTTATGCACCTGTTAGAAAAAAATGTAAGAATAAGAGCATCAGTAAGACAGACAAGTTTATAATACAAAAAATGCACCACATTTTCGGCAAAAATCTCACGCCACAATGTTTGCTGACCTCTAGTGGAAAGAGTTCAATAACTCATGCTCATGTGAAACTGTCTTGTTTGAAATGTGATTTTAAAAAATGTCAGCTGATACTTTAAAGCAACTCTTTAAAAACTCAGGTAGTTGAGTTGATATCGATGATATAATCCTTAAAGTATATAAGCACAAGAAGTACAGTCATATAAAATACAAATAAGTTATTATTTCAGTACAAACACAAATATAACCAAGCTGTCTGTCATGTGTGCATATTTCCGTTTCTAGGGGATACAATTCAAAATAAAATTTCAGTTGATGTGAAGAAAGTATCAACTGTAGATTTTTAGAGTAACTGTTTATTATCTCACTTGAAACCATTCAACAGTAATGATTTACTGCACATTTATGGATTATGACTGATGGTTGAGGTTACTATACATGCTGGTAAATGTTACACTCCATGTTTATGATTTTAAGCACTCCAGGTAGAATTCATTTACAGCCTGGCTTAAAGGGTCCTATCTTTGCATTATTGTTACTAGAGAACTGCAAAGATTTTAACAGATGCATTTAAAAAATCATCTCCTTTAATTTCACAGGATATATTTACAACTGTTTGTATAACATATATATGAAGAAAGATTTTGTGTGTCCAGTCATATACATAATTGAATGTATGTGTAAGTGTAGTGAAAAAAGCTGGAAAGTGGTAAATTTTTTGTTCTGGCTGGGTTGTTATTAGACAGGAATGGTACAAAACTGCTAGAAGGAGTTTATGCTAATAGTTTTCTTTGTTCAGGTTTTGAGGGCCTTGAGGACTGCCCAGGAAGAGGGCAGTGCAGTGGAAGAAGGCAGCATGGTGGAGGTGAAAGCAGAAATGAACTGAAGAATTATGGCACAGTTCATGGAGAATGTTAACCTGCATTAAAAGCCATTAATGGCTTCTAACTTTCTCTAGTGTATTTCTTTCTGGTGCAGTTAACACCTAACTACACTTGCATGCATTGCTTTCTATGCATTTTATTTATCTGATATTCATTTGGGATAATAGTGCTGTAACACTAAAAAGTTTATACACTTAACCGGTGTGGTGAATTTCATCACAGGAAATCTGCCACTCACCAATTGCTTTCTCCCATTGCTACATCTAGGCAAAAATATTATTAAAGCATTTAGACATTTCTCAGAGATTTGAGAGCAACTAACACAGAGGTTTTTTTGCTGTGTTCTGTTTGTTGTAATTTTTTGGGGTCAAGTAAAACCTTCTTTTCTTCAACAAGCTTGCAATCTCTAGGGCACCCCAGGGGAGAAAAAACACAACTGTCATGGTTTTATGATTTCTGGTTTTTGGTATTCCACATCATAGCATCATGTAGTGCACTGGCAGTTAAAAAGGTAATGCTCCCATTCTGGGCACCTGTCTGGAAGAGAACTACATTCCCCAGAAGACTGTTCACTGTGCTGTTACCATTTCTGCTCACGGGGAACAGATATAAGGTCTTGGTAGGTAACCTGATGTTCTCTTTTCACTTTTTTGGCTCTCCTCCCTGCTGTTCATCCCAACCACACACATCACCTCAGCATTAGTGTAAGGCCTTTCAGTTTTTGGATGCTCCATCTCTCATATTTGGTTTATTAGCTTCAATTTTGATTATATTGTATAATAGTGTGTTAGCTTGCATTCTGATACTACATTTACTAAGCTAGTTTGTCTCTCCTCAGATCATTGCCACTGTTTTTAATTATTTGGGATCCCCTGTTTCCACTTTCCAGAGGTGCAGATCCATAGATCCCTCCGCTCTGCTGGTCATGGAACTGGGCTGAACAAGCCCATACACCACTGACAACAACAAAAGAAACATTGCAGTGTCATCTGCTTACCTGAAGAACTACAGGGTGTATGGAGGTGCTGAACCCAATGTCAAAGGTCAGCATTTGAAAACATTGGCTGCACCTGAAATAGAATACAACAGAAATCAGATTCAGAAAGGACAGATATTGTAAAACGCGCTACAATGACAGAACATCATAAACACATTTGTCCAGACAAAGCATATGATACAGACTAAAAATTTCTAAGAAGAGTCCACAACCCTAGCCAAAGATAGAGTCCTGTTCTAAAGAAAAGATTGATATACTAAAAGATATCTGTATGGACAACTTTTAAACTAATGAGGGAAGGGAACCACATTGAAAGACAAAATGCTCTTTGGTAAAAGTAAGGTCCCACAGAAGTTTTGGAGACATTTGGAGGGCAAGAGATGTTTATCAGTTGGAACTCTCCAGGCTCACTGAACCTAGATGCACCTGAAGGGATGTTTTTAGGCATGGGTCAAGAACACCAAGAAAATTTTAGGCTACACACATAAGGGATATCTGTCCTGTGAGTAAACAAATATTCAGTTTGGATCATAATTAAAATAGCTTTATCAATTTTATATTCATTCCCTTCTCTCTTTCCACTTCCTTCACAATGTGTTTTCCTGAAAAATAATGAGCTTCACAATATTATTACTGAAACACCAAGGTTCTCAAATATATGAGGGCTGCTCTGAAAGCACTGCCTCCCATTTCATTATGCTGGGCCATGACATCAGAGGATTTCTGTGGTCCAACCTTCCAACCAATATTCCTTTATGTTTTGCTGCCATGTGATAGATTGCAGTAGAGGGGCAGTCTGACAAATAGTGTCTGACGGAAATGCAGATGAAGCAAAGGTGTGTCACCGAATTCCTCCATGCAGAAAAAAAAAATACACCGACATTCACTGATTCATGCTGAATGTTTGTAGAGACCAAGCAGTGGATGAGAGCACAGGGAGGCAGTGAGTGGTACGTTTCAGCAGTGGTGACAGCAACAGTGAATCACCGCTGGTGCAGATTTTCTTTGAGTGCAGCATGCAGGCTCTTGTTCATCACTGGTGAAAATGCACAGCTAATGTATGTGACAATGTTGGAAAATAGTGTTTTGTAGCTGATAACATGCTCTATTAAATATTGTTATTGTGCTCTTTGTTGTAGTTTCAACAGAAGTAAATAGAAGGCATTACTTTTGGACCAACCCAAATAATTTTAAAGCATACAAACATAATATTTTACTGTTTAATTTTTATTGTTTATCACAAAAAGTGTACAGATGCTACACAACATGTGGAGAACAAATATCAATTACTAAACTTACTAAGTAAGAAATGCTGATATGTGCATAAAAATTGCAACAGTCTACTAGAAGTGACTGCAGTGACTTAGCACTCACATAAAAATAATTGTTGCTGCTTGGGGACATTTCATAACATGCATTTTGTAACATATTCTGCTGTGTTTGTTGTTCACGATCTCTGCCTCGGCCAGTTCAGAACAGTCAGTGTTACTCTAACTTTAAACACCTGACTCATGTCAGAGAGCTCACTTACATGAAATACAGCATTATACAAATGATGACTAGCCCAATTGTGAGGAATCTCTGCTCATTTGTGCTGCATGAAACACTCCATCAGGACTCAGCATTTTGTCCTTGGTATTTACCACAACTTCTTTCTTCTAGGGTTTTCTTCCCTAGGTATAACATCTTCATTTTATTCTATCAAGAATAATGAAATATAAGGGATTTTGTTGTTTCGGGATTCATGTGTCCTCTACCATTTTTCTATTCTAAGAAGCTATTCTAACAACAACATAGCAATGAACACTGCAAGTTACTTACTGATTGAAAGAGCCTGGTCCTGTGGCAGATGATTCACTGAGGACCTCAGTTATAAGTAGAAGTTTGCTTATAGCTTCTTTCATGTTGTTAAAAGCTTGCTGGGGAGAACTGCTCTTGAAGAACATCTCAAAAAACCTTTGCAGCTGTGAAAAAGATTATATGTATTTGTGAACATTTACCAGTGCTTAACTAAACCAGTGCTTAAGGTCATAAATTAAAAGGCTGGTAGAAGTCAAAATTGCATTACAATGTCAATTTGAGTCGTTACTCATTTGCACAGTAAAGAATGGCATGAAAAGCACCATGCAGCACAGTAGCAAAGAAGGAGCTTTTCTTTACAAATATGAGAAAGACTCTAAAGCAATGCATTTAAAAATTATTGCTCACAGAATAAGCTTACTTTGATAAAACCCTTTACTGTCAATTGGTTTCAGGCAAAAGAAATTGTAATGCTTCAGCAGTAGGCAGTAGCACAATCATAGAAAAAGCATTTTCTATTGTTAACATACTATGTCAAGGGCTATCTCACTTGACCTTGACTATGAATTTTTACCCCAGGTTAACACATTCTAAACAGAACCAGTCATCACAGCCATCACAGACTATACTTTGGCTGGATGCTTGCAGATGCTGTGGATTTTAGCCATGTGAACCCTCCCAGGGACATATTCACTTTTCTGCATAATGCTGTTATCTCAGCTGCTTTCATCATTCATGCAAATTCCCCCTCCTCATCACTTCAGTTAGAAATCTAGGGAAAGATAACTTAAAGCAATACATTATCCCAGTGAAGAATGGGACACAGGCAGGTTTTATTGTATCAGCAATCTTAGTGCTAAGAAAGGATCCGCCTTTGAATCATGTTTTCAATTAGTTTTTTAACTGTGTCAAACTGTCAGATAATTAGTAATTAGTACAAAACAAATATATTTATACTGTATAAAAGTACTGCTTTCAGGTATAAAGCTCATAGAGTACACATGGGACGTGTTTTCTACAAACACCCAAAAAAGACAAATTTCTGAATGTTTCCAGGAATTTGTCTACTAAATTGACTTAGAAATGCCATTGTGTTTTCTACTGTCACCCACTCATACATGTCCCACTGGCTTCTGTAGGCATCTCCTCTGGAGACTCATGTGGCTGGCATGCACTTCAGATGGATTTACAAAGATCACCTTTACTTGAAGTCTGTAACAAGGTTTAATGTGATATTTTGAATCTACGGCATGAGCACAGAATCAGAGGCACCACTGGAACCATCTGATTCAATCTCTTCTCAAGCATGGACACCCAGAGCAGGTGCTCAGAACTACATCCAGGTGGTTTTTGAAGATCTCTATGGAGGGAATTCCACAATCTCAACAATCTGTGCCAATGTTCCATCATCTACACAACACAGAAGTGATAATTGGATTGAACCTCCTCTGTTTCAGTTTGTGCTCCCTGCCTCTTGTCCTGGCACTGGGCACCACTGAGAAGAGCCTGGCTCTGTTTTCTTTGCACCATCTCCTCAGGTTTTCATAGACATTGATGAGATTCCCCTTGAACCTCCTCTTCTCTAGGCTGAATGGTCCCAGCAATCCCAGCCCCTCCTCTCTGCATAGATGTTCCAGTCTTTTCATTGTTTCAATGGCTCTACATTGGACTCTTTCCAATACGTCCATGTCTCACTTGTTCTGGAGGCCCAGAACTGAATACAGCACTCCAACTGTGGCCTCACCAGTGCTGAACAGAGGCAAAGAATGTCCTCCTTCAGAAACTTGATGGCAATACTACATCTAATCCAAGATACTCCTGGGCTCTTTCTGTAGTAAGTGCACTTGCAAACTCATGATCATATTGGCATGCACCAGCAGCCCCAGGCTTTTTTCTGCCAGGCTGCTTTCCAGATGGGGGGACCCCAACCTATACTGGTGCTTGGGGTTGTTCATTCTCAGGTGCAGGACTTTGCATTTCTGTTCATTGAACTCCATGTGCTTATTTCTTTAAACTGTTAAGGTCCCTCTGGATGGCAGCATGGCCCTCTGGCAAACCAGTCATTCATCCCACTTATGTATCACCTGCAAACATGTTGAGAGTGCACTCTACCCCATCACCCAGACCATTAACCAAGATGTGGAACAGACTGGACCTAGCATTGTCCCCCAGGTACACCACTAATTACTGGTGATGTATTATGATGAACTCACTGTGCTAACACCAGATCTCCTTACAACATAATTCTATGCTCTCTTGTCCTCAGTATTTTCTAGACAGTTTTGTAGCCTCCCCGTGTGAGCGCCAAGCACGCTAGTTTGTGTGGGCATGAAAGATTAACTTACAGTTTCTTCAGGCAGCATATTGTAATTAAATGTAATAAGCATTTTCCACTTTCCTTTATAAAAAATGCTGCATCATTGCCTACAGCCAGGTATGAAAATCACTTAAGCATGGAGTTAATACTGACCCTCCTTTGCTCTTTTTTCTCTTCAGTGCCAGTAGCTCAATCCTGTTGTGCTGGTAAGTAAGTTGGTTTGACTGACTACCTGTTCTTATCACATCTGGTTTTATTCTAAAAAGCTCACAGGTATTACCAAATTAAAGAAATTTGCCCCATGAGCAGATCTGTGTGGAAGTTTTGCAGTGCTTTGGACTGAGAAACTGAGGAAGTTTTTTGAAATGCCAGTAGGAAATAAATACCAACAATATATATTACTAAAATTACAAAATTAAACTTCTGACTGTCAGGAATTTATAAATAAAGGTTGCACATCTAACCTCAGCTCTGCCATTTGGATATGTGCATCATGATGCAATCTTGAACTACATTACACTGTATTTTTATGCTGTAGAGTTTCCATGTGCACTGCAGTTCCATGAATCTCTAGGGCAAAAGAGCCCCAGAACTGCAATACAGAAAGAGATTATGCAGATCTTCAAGTTGCACTACATTTCAAGGCAAGCAGGAGTACTTGCTTCCCAAAGTCTAAGATCACTCAGATTTGTTTCTCCTATAGAGTAGCGCAAAGATTCAGAACATGAAGCTGAATAGTTTTCACATCAGTTCTGATTCAGATTCATCTCTGATTGAAACTGTCTCAGTTTTGGTGAAGCCCAGCATTAATCAGTTCATGTGAAATAAGAAACTAAGAATGAAGATTCACCTCACCAGGATGAGATAACAGGGTGGTTCTTCAGCTAATTTGACAGCTACTTCCAGCATTTCTGCCATCAATCACATTCCTGCTAGACTAGCTTTTACCTCTTCCCTAGTTTCCTATGTCAGCAGTGGGTTTCAAGGGGCTAAGTGAGAAGCTGTCTATGTCCCCTTGCTGCACAGGGGACGTAAGGAGTTAGAGAATTTTTTAAGGAGAGACGGAGGATGATTATTGGAAGGAACAACAAGAAACACAGAATCACAGAATGGCCCAAGTTGGAAGGGACCTCAAGCATCATGAATTTCCAACCCCTCTGCCAGGCAGGGCCACCAGCCTCCCCATTTACTAGACCAGGCTGCCCAGGGCCCCATCCAACCTGGCCTTGAACACTTCCAGGGACAGGGCATCCACAACATCTCTGGACAGACTGTTCCAGCACCTCACCACTCTTATAGTAAATAACTTCCCCCTGACATCCAACCTAAATCTTCCCTCCAACTTAAAACCATTTCCCCTTGTCCTGCTGTTATCCACCTTTTCAAAGAGTTGATTCCCCTCCTGTTTATAGGCTCCCTTCAGGTACTGAAAGGCTGCACGGCCTTCTTTTCTCCAGGCTGAACAAGCCCAGCTCCCTCTGCCTATCTTCGTAGGGGAGGTGCTCCAGACCCCTGATCATCTTCGTGGCCCTCCTCTGGACCCTTTCCAAAATCTCTATGTCTTTCTTGTACTGGAGGCTCCATACCTGAACACAGTGCTCCAGATGGGGTCTCACAAGAGCAGAGCAGAGAGGGACAATCACCTCCCTGCCTCTGCTGGCCACCCCTCTCCTGATGGAGCCCAGCACACAGTTTGCTTTCCGAGCTGCAAGACCACGGTGCCAGCCCATATTAAGTTGATCAAGAGGGACAGAAAAAGCCCATTAGGTCATTTGCTCATCTCACCAATTGGTTCCTAAACGCAGCAACACGAAGGATATGCAGTGCATGTATTTTGATCCAGAACTGCTGAAAGGTGGGCTGATTTGCACTGTTTGCACTCACAGCGTGCTGTTGGCTAAAGCAGCAAACTGCTTCCAGCGCAACAGACCTTGAAATAAAACTGGCTTCTCCAAGGAACTACATTTTAGTTACAGCGTTCCTTGGGCAGATTAGAAAAAAAACAACTGTGCTCAAAGGGTCCTCATTATAGGATATCAGGTTTTAGGACAATGTTTATTCTAAGCCAATGACTGAAAATAAATATTTAGACAGCTTGGTTCAGGACCAACAAAGACACCAGAAAAATGCTTCAGGTTCAATTCCAGTTCATGAAAAAATCCTGTTCAAACCAGTTCAGTTTACATTTGACTCTTACGGATTCTATAGGGTTCTCAGCACCTAATAGGGAAAATACAGAATATATGGACTGGGGCTAAGAAATATGAATACCTACAACTTTGAGATTTTCTAAGTGTTTCCAACACTTAGTTCCATTCAACTACAGAAAGCTAAAGTCACTAAGCTGAAGGTTACTACAGATGATGACTATTGAGGCACGTTCTCCCACCTTCAGAGGAAACAGACCACCTGCCCAGCAGGGTTCAACCTCGTTGATTAAAAGCAGCACAGAATAGTAAAAGAGGACAGAATGGAAAAAAAAAAACCAAAAACTAGTGACAATCACAGGAATTTAGTCTGTGAGAAAGCTGACCTCTTGCTGGCTGATTTTTGAGCATAGGAACGGGGATTAAATTTTAGTACGCTGTAAAACTTAATGTACACATGGACATACACATTGTACAATTACACCATTGTGTACAGAATTGCAGGAGTTCTCAGGAGCTTGGAAATGTTCACCCACGTGCTGGATGTATATATTGAGGGGTATATTCCACATATTTACATAATAACTTTCAGAAAATGTGTGAATCTTTTTAAAGCACAGTGATGAAGAACATATTTTCTCCCAAGGCAGGATGAACTAGAAACGTAATTAAGATTAGTTTTAACTCATTGGCCTTTAGCTCACTGATAGCTGTTTTTGCTTTAGGATAAGCAATTGGGGGGGAAAAATGGATGACAGTATTAAATTTAAAATGCTTTTTCTCTACCCACTTTGAATTTTATTTTTTTAACATCTCAAGTCATTAAAATAAGCCTTATGATTTCAGTGACATGGATTTCTTTGGTTCTTCAAGAACAGAATCACCAGTGAATGGTCTAAAAGACTGAGCAAAATAATTGACAAGCTTCATGAACAGACTCATGGACACTAAAGGAGAGCAGAGCAGTGTGCTGTTCACAGGGCTGCATGCTATGGTGGCTTAGTAATTCCCTTCAGAAGATTTTTCTCTGGCATGTTCTCTGCAAATGAATTTCTTAAGAGGGGTTCTAGGGCAGCCTGGGGCAGACAGCTGAATAGTAGCTGAGGATTTGCTTCAGAAAGGTATAAATTAAATCAGACAGCTATGCCCCAGTTTCTCCCACCTCCACTCCTTTATTTTAAGAGGTCTATTCAATGCATGCTGAGGAGCAGACATGGCACGTACACTGTATGCACTGGGTGTCAGACTCCAGCACTCCACAGAAGATGTAAAGGAATTTTACTGTAATGAAAACAAACTGTAGCAGTCCTTCTGGGATTGCCTGCTAGCTCCATCTCATCACAGCTTTGCCACATGACAAGTCAAAAAAGATTTCCCTTAACTAACCTTAGGAACGGCAATAATTGCAAACTTATAACACCTACCTTCACCGACTTAGCTTTCTGTTAATTACAATAGGAGTTCAGAGACACTGCTCACACACAGACAATTCTCGTAGGTGTCACAGTATGCAAAGAAATGCCACCCTACAAGACTGTGTGGTTTATGTTTAGGTTCTTTTTTTACTTCATTGCACAACACAGACACTTGAAGAGCATGATTTATGTCATCCTGGGGTAGATATTTCAAAATGGTAACATTAATTGCAATCTGAAACTGTTCTGTTCCTCTAGTGAGGAATCTAAATGAGACACTGAAGGCAGGAAGGAGATAAATCCTGGGAGAGCTCATGCAGTCCACCCTTGACAAAAATCTTACGGATAACAAAACCTACGTGACTGGAATATACAAAGCAGTCTGGGAGGGTTTTTGCCCTAAATTGATGATGATAAACCAATAGCAAGATTAAACAGCAACGAGGAAATTACAAGGAAGGAGACAGCTTAAAAAAAAAAAAAAAACACGTTAAAAAAAGCATGAAAATTTGCAGCGGGGTGGGCTGGGGGGAAGAGGATTTGGAGCAGAAACAGCAGCAGGCAAAATTGGCCAGGCACAACCAGTAGTCAGCCCACCAGCACCACAGCTTTTACTGGACCATAGGGCTTAGTGGGTCATCAGCCTTGGTATGGATCCTATGTGGGTGCACACAGATCTGGAGCTCCCACTTCTCCAGCCAGAGTTGTATGCAAGCAGAGAACTGCCCCCCAGGAGAGTGGGGCTGTATCTGTAACTCTGTTGCCTGTGAGACAGGAGTGGGTGATCAGTTGGGTGTGAGGGATTAGAACTTCAGAGGGTTATTTATAAGAGGATATTTAAAATGTAATTAATATCATGAACATTATTGAAGTTTATCATGGTTTATCTGGTCTATTAGTGATATTGAGCATGCTATTAATACCAACTGCCAGTTAATTACCTATAATCAATTAACCACTTCTATCCTGATTTTGTTAGAATAATGTGAGTTTATCACCTTTTCCTGAAACAGTATCCCCACCTTAGGAGATGAAGCTGAGCTCTGGAGCTACCCAGGAGTCAAGCAGATAGAAGATGAAAGGCCATTGGAGCTACTGAGTAATTCAAAGCAATTTTGAGGTTTAGACTTTGAGATCTGCAGCACCATATTCAAAAGGATTTGCATGAATGCATGTTAAAATGACCCTGATGGTCCTTATTTGCAGTCTTCAAAACTAGATGAAAGGTAAAGTTATCAGTATCATCGCTGAGAGTGAGGTTTACTTCTGTGGAAGTAAAACATGACCTTTGGTTTCCAAAAAGATGTGTCTTTTTGAAATATCAAACAGTGTTCTTTCCAAGTTTCTCTGCTGTGCATCAGAGCTGTTGCAGCCTTCCTGATCAGTCGGATTTACAGGTTCTCCAAAGACTTAAAACAATCACCTCTCTTTGAAAATAACCAAGGATGTTTTCACTTGAGTTTATTCAATCAATCAATAAAAGTAGTGTACATTCCATTCACTTCCTACATTCATTATTCTTGATGGATCCATACTTAATGACATTCCTTCACCAAGTCCAAATACTTTGGGATGTAAGTAGTTGTTTGCAGATATAGAAATACTATTTTAGACACAAACAATATTGCCTTTAACTGTGTGTGTGGATTAATCTAGATATCTAAAGTGGCTGGAAGAATATAGTCTGGTTCCACACAAAAGCAATATTTTGCAGTGCAATTATTTTCTGTATTGCCTGCTAGCACAGGTGAACTTCAACACTGACCAAAATATATTTAAAAAGCTGCAATACAGATAATGGGAGAAAAACATACCTATAATCAAAATCAATTGTTCTAGAATACTTCACATATAAAACAGTGCAGTCATTTATCACAAGCTGATAATGTTAGCATTAGGAAGTTCTGTTTATTTCATCCTTGATTTATGGCTATGTTGTGCCATTTCTCTGTACATCTTACAAAGCACTTGATGAGGGGGGAATCAGGATGTTATTCAGCTGTTTTATGAGTAAATTTTCCATTTATGAATATTTTCTGTTCTTTAAATATGTTTCTTGTCAAGAAAGTTCATGTAATTGCTCTGGACAAAATAACCCTCTTTGTTTATCAAGTTTCAGTGGACAGTATCCATTAATTTCAGTATTTGCTCCAGAATGTCTTATTTTAAATCTTTGCCAGTGGAAAAAAAAGGGAGAAAAGATCATCTGAGAAAACTTTAAAGATCCTTGCTCTTAAGATTAAGTCCAAAGATTACTGGTGTCAGTGAAAAGCTGTTCGTTCACTAGCTTCCACAGCAACTAACTTAGGTCCTTTGAACGGGACTGGACTAAGAATGGTTTTCCAGCACAGCATCAATTTTTTAGGGAAGAGTGAAGATGATTTACTAATGACGTTTCCCAGTTTGTTGTGAGAAGCAAATGAGGTGATTGAGAGTTGCTGAAAGGCAAGTGAAAAAAAGGAAGCAGGATAAAAGAGAGGTTCTGGGAATAACACTGAGACATGTTTATATTGTTGCTTGGACTGAAGAGCCAGAGGGTCTGTGGTTTAGAAGGAAAACAGAGAGCTAAGGGCATGGATAAAAGTGTAAAGACTTATTTATGACATATCTGCTTGTTATAAAGAACAATCAGTCTAGATCTCTTAGTGGAGAAACTGTCGATGTTCATGTCGAAAAGAGCAGAATAGAACTTCAGGAAGATCTTTGACTCTATTTGTACAATGCCTGACTGACTGAAATACCTGATGCAGAAATGAACAGGGTAGAGAACTGCATCACACATAAGTCCACTGGAGGTTATTAAACATGAATATATTCCACTTCCACTTCAGTGAGTCTTAACTTGCAGGTTACCAGAAATGGGTAGAGTCTGACCAAGTACAAGTACCTTTCATGTCAGAAAAGAAATGTCAGACAAAACATATCTTCTCCAGCCCAAACAGACTAAATGATTTGAGGAGAGAAATCAGAGCCATTCTGCTAAGCTCAGTATCTCAGGAAGTTTCTCTGCTGAGGCTGTTTGAAAGAATAGTGAAATGCATGTGTTAAGTTCTTACAACATCTCATGCACAAATTTAATTTTATTCCCAAATAAACCTGCAATCTAATTAATACTTGATGATAATTTTCTTTTGCATTTGCTCTCGTTAAGTGACATGGAAAGAATGGCTAATCCCAAAGTTAAAAAATAAATAAATAAAAAATAAGGAAATAAATCCTGAAAGTTTCTGCTGTTGCTAACCATTTCGATTTTTACCTGCATGAACATTTGGATTCTATTTCATATATGATTACATGAAGTAGTATCAAAATTGGCCACTTGGGGGCAATACTGTAATCTAATTTTCAGCATTCTGCTCTAAACCAGATTTCCATGTCATATTAAAAGAAATATTTCTTGGACAGTCAAGAGTCCAGTTTTAGTTGCATAAATGTTAAGTATGATTATTATTTTTCTTCGCTCAATCTTTCAAATACCTAGTATACAAGGAAGAGAATTTTGGGTATAGTGGCTCACACCACAGTAAGATCTTGTTGGCAGGGGGGTTCAAACTAGATAATCTTTACAGTCACTTCCAACCCAAACTGTTCTGTGATTCTATGATTCTGTGGAACAGCTTCATTTTAGTATGTTTACTTCACTGTGCAAATTGAAAATCACTTTTTACATGATAAGCATAGTTTCAGCTAAGGTTATCTGAGGCTATGCTCATATATTGGTCAACAAACTCAAGTCCAGGAGGAGCATGACATATGCTTTTGATGAGCAAATGGACAGTGAGACAGAGAAGGGGCTGTTCAAGGCAACCCACAAAACAGAATAAAATTCCCAGGTTACACACAGTGTGGTACTACTGAACCCTGCAAAACTGCACCCTTTGTTATGAACTGGAACCAGATTGGGAAAGACTAATGGCTGAGTTAAGGAAGTACTTTATAGTGTGTTAAACCTTGAGATAATTAATCGTAAATAAATGCCTTACACACTAGCTTCTATAGAACAGAAAATTAACCATAGGTCAGCTTTTTGTTTAATACACATGCATATTTGATTAATATGGAGGGAATTATTGCACACACAGATCCCTCCCTTAATTGGTACCATATGCAAAATAGAAAACTTCCATTTTATTATTAATTTTTCAAAGCACAGATGGTCTAAATAAAGAGTTTCCAAATTTCCTCATGGAAACAAGGCTATTATGTGAGTCTCATAACATTTGTGTGGCAGAAAGCCATTCTCTTCACTGCATTTCCTGCATCTTCCCAACCAGGGCCCAATTCTAGAGTTGTACTTTTGCCACCCCTTGAGCACACAGAAAATCTTCATGCCAATTCAGGATTTAGCTTTTTTCATTTCTGAACTGAGATCCTAAAATCTGCATAATCCAAAAAAAGCCTCAGCAGCTGGTGAGTAAAACGAACTTGAACTCTTTCTGAACTGCCATTTGGCCAATGCTTATTCAAGAAGTCATTATAAAGACTTACCACTCTGATTAGGATAAGCAAATCTGAGTCATAAAAATTATTTACAACAGTCTACTATCAGTGGAGAACAGAGTATTATTTAACTTATTTAAACTTATTTTTTGTCTTTGAGCATTTTCTCTTAGTCATTTGTTGTCATTTGGTACCACATCTCCAGCCCTGAAAAATATCTACTCCACATATACAACATGGTGGTTAGTTTTAGCAACCATAAAGAGTTGTTTTGCACAGAAGGTCAAATTTTAAACTCAAAATACTGACACTATGCAAATCTCTGCATTATTGTGCAATGTTATTGAAAGCAGTGTGTCTATGATACAATACAACAAGTTGAAACTATTCATTTTAAAAGAAGAATTAAGTCAGCTTCTCTTAGGGAAAAAACACATCACACAGTAACAATTTTTTTCCATATCAAAGTCTCTCCTATAGGCACAGTCAGTTCCCAGTGACACCAATGGGTATTCTGTCAGTCACTGGAAGAACAGCTAATAGACATCCTTTCTGTTTTTATCAACTGCTGACACACTAGATCTTCACAGTGTAACAACTTCGTTTCCTACACACAAGAGCCAGCAAAAACATAATGCTTATAGAAGTTTTCTGAACCAGATTAGTTGGCTGGTACGAACACAAATAGCTCCACTGTAAAGTCTGGGAGAGGAGATCATGATGGCACTGCATATCTCTCTGGCAACAAGTGATGGCTCCACGGAGTTTCCTAGAAGCCTGATGTAATCTCATCTCAAAGGTTATCTACAATTGAATTCTAAGCTTTTCCCAAATTCTCCTTCCTGACTGATGCCATGTTTTCTAATGACTCCTGCCTGATGCCTGTTCACCAGGCAGAGTAGCCACTCTGTGATTATCCCTGTGGAGCTTCTGGCTGCTGAGTGAATCTCCCTGACTCCTTCCAGGCTATGTAATGTGCACTGTTTATGCTGAAAGACAGTGTTATAGACCTGCATTTTGTTGCTTTGTACTTAAAGTTCTTCATCATTGTAAACATGCTTTCTCTGGTATCTACTTGTTGTGTATTTCTTGCCACTTTGACAAGTCTGCCTAAAGCTGTGGAAGATATAACATTGCAGCAGCAGTAACCAGACTGGAACTACTGCAGATGTGCTGCTGCTTCTATCTGTCTTTTTTATTGCTTCTTCAGCTGCGAAGTATTCTGTAAATGATGACTGGCACCCCTTTTAGCAGACTTCCCTCAGTTGGAATTATTTTACAGAGCCATATCACAGCCATTAATGACTATTAACCTTCAAAGTACTGTCTGCTTATGATACTGAACACTCTAGTATACATAAAACAAAACTGACTTACAAGGTTTAAAAGTGGGTGACCACTAGTCTTCCTAAACATACATAAAGGAAGTATAAAATAATATACTTAAATGGGGTTCTGAAGAGGAAAAGAGAGGTAGCTTTATCTAGTTTTAGCCATCTAGAATTTGCCACGTACCCTATGATAATCATAGCCGGTGGAAAGAAACAGAGATTTCTAGAAGGAAATTCCAAAAGTAGTGTCTAAAATGAGGTATTTTGTATCCTAGAGTTGTCTGTTTCTTCAATAACTATAATTAGATGAAGAGCTTAGAGAAGGCATTTAACTTTCACAGAGCTAAAATTATAGGACATACCAAATGATTAGCATTGAGAGTCCTGGCAGTGATGCCACAACGCTCATGCTGATTCAAAGACAAGACCTACTCATGTCCTGAGTGTGTTATATGAGCCATGTGCACCCATCCTCAGACAGCTGCTGAAAGAGTTATGTCACCTGCAGAATTCACTGCTACTTTGTGACCTTTTTCCTTCAAAAAGGAGCAGCTGCAGAACTGTAGTTCCTTCAAAAAGAGCTGCTGTGTGGAAGGACAGTTCCTTGCTGAAAGAACAAAGGAAAAATATGTTTGGAATCCATAGAACTGCTGAGGAAATTAGGCATGAAGAGAGAGTGGTCTCTCCAGGCACTTAGAGATGGACAGAGTTAAAGAACGTGGCATAAATCCTTCTCCATGAAACCTGAAGACCACAAAGAGCCACTCTCTCTGCAGAATACTTCCTTCTCTTTATTTGGATGTGCCCTGACACTCATCTGTTCTATTTTACTGCACCTAAAAAAGAAATCTAAGCAAATAATTTAAATATTTACTTTTGTTTTTTTACAACACTGTCAACATCCAGGCAAAAGATGTTACTGCATCAGAGCGAACTGAAGACGAGCTTTAGAGAAAACTCTGACTGTGCAACTGCTGTGAAGTCTCACCAGCAAAAACTGGCTTTGAAGCAAGCAAATCCCAGGGCCTTTCTTAACCCCCATTGCACAGGCCAGCTCTGCCCTTCTTCATGAACAAAGCCCCACTTTTTATGAAAATAAAAGCAGTACTTGAGCAGAGCCATCACTGTCAGCTTGTGATTGCAAGTAAAGAAGGGGGAAAAAGAGAAGGTAAATATCTGGCTTTTTGTTTCTACTTTGTCTGTAAATGAGCAAAAACTAGGAAACAAAACATTTTACCTTTACAGAAAAGTGCTTCTTCCTGGGTGGATGCCAGACAGTAGCAGCTGAATGAAGAAAGGCCCTCAAAGGTGTTAAGGATGTGACCAGCACGTATGCTTTTATGATGACAGAAAGGTCTTGAGCTTTAAGGATACCCTTGTGGTCCGATGAAGCCAACACCTGATTCCTGGGAAGCAAGAAAAGTGTTGAGAACTAATAAAGCACCTTTGCATTTCATTTAACAGGAAAATGAGCTACAGAATAATGAGAGTAATGGAGAAAATAATTTATGGCTTTCTTTTTTTTTCCCACCCCAAATTAGATAACAGAGTAGATGAAAACAAGCAGGCTGGAACCAAACTTTATATCAAGTCTTTTTTGATGCCTTCAGTATTTGTAATCATAATTTGCATACATAGAAAGTAACTGTGGTAGGAGAGAGTTATTGTTGAGAGAACTTATTGGTAAATGCATTGTAGGCATGTTGTGAGTGTTGGAAAACAAGCTGTTATTAAGCCAGGACATTCAGAGAGAAGGTAAAAACATTAAAGAAACCTAAGCAGCTTAAATTACAGAAGTGCACAGTCAAGGTACCAAATTTAACACTGATTGGTAGCAAATTCGGAAAGAAAAAAAAAGACTATACTATCATAAGCACATTCTTCAGTATAATATAAGTCCACGAGCATGTGGTACTGCATGCTTGTACTAAGGAAACACATGAACTATGATTCCAAATATTACGAGAGACAATAACAGCCCATAATTAAGCAGCTACTCATAAAAGAATTGCATAAGCTATCTTTGTCTAGGAAGTGATGTAGGTCTTTAGAGACCAGCCTACAACTCCCGTAGTCTGCACACACACACACACACAAGAATCAGCCACAGAAATGGGGAAAAAAAAACAACAAACATGGAAAAATCAGTTCTCTAAAATCTCATTACATAGGGAAACTTGAGCTATTCTAGGGAATATCATAAGTATGGTTCTTACTCCTCTAAAATCTTTGAATATCAATCTACTTCACAGCAAATGCCATGAGTATACAAATTATGTGTCTTTATAACTAGTGGCAAAAGAGGGATTTCATATTCTCCTCCCATTTACGTGTAACCTTTGTCAAGACATAGCCTCTTCAGGCCTCAGATTTGCCACTCATTGAACACATTCTAATAATATCTATGTTAAACAGACATTTTTCTTCCCCCACAGAATAATACCCTGATCTCAAAATCTGTGGTCCTTAAATACAGGAAATTACCTTTGGATAGTCAGTTCTAAAGTATATCTTAGTTCTTCACTTAATGGAAGGATGGAAGGCCACTGTGCAAAAGAATATCTGTGTGTGGCCGGAATAGGGATCAGACAGGGATGGGAAAGGAAACGGCTCAGCCACCATGAGACCTAAATATTTCAGAGGTGACTCTGGATCTATATTTATTTATCTAGGAGTCTAAAGGCTATCAACATAAAGGGTTAGTTGTTCATACACAAAGCATGCACAAGACTGGCTAATGCAGAAACAAACATGCAAGTATAAAAAATAGAACACATCTAAGTGCTCCATCTGCTGTGGTCTCCAGTCTCTCTCTATTCTGCATCCCTGACTCCCAGCAAAATGCATTATGAAACATATATAATTTCTGGGGGTAAGGTATCATTAGCTTACAGCTGTGCTCCATCGGTTTGGCTCCATAAGTACTGCAGATGGGTGATGTGCATCTTGACATTGCTTTTGTCGCCATGGGTGATGTTGCTTGTAGTGCTGTTCCTCGACAGTCCATGCCAACTGGAGCACTCTGGGGTGGCAATTGAGAGCTGCAAGTCTGAAAAGTGCAAAGGGGATGAGAAAGAAAGGCAGTAGGCCATTGAAAATGCTGGTCATCTCCTGCTGTTAGGGGAAAAGTATGAAAAAACCAATAGTGAGAGGAGCTAACAGAATCACAGCCAGGGCTACCTTTTGTGGTTCCTGAGATCTATGGCAGGTTTCATTATCCAACTGAATGCAATAGAAGCAGGACTGACGTACTGGAGCCCTCAAGATTACAGAGGCACGTGAATATTAATAGTAATCAAAATATTGTGATGTGATATCAGTCAATGTATGTATTTTTTATTCTTACTGTGCTTGTAAAAAGGCACGGAGCTCTTATGTCATTATTTCATGCAGGGTAGTTTCCATTAAAACTAACGTGCCTCACTTTTAGACATTTCATCTTCTTAAGTAACAGTCAGGGAAAAGTCAAGCCGTACACGTTATTCCCAAACCTCATCATTTATCTTTTTAATGACACACAGCACCGTGTTAATGCTGTGAAGATACTGGTATAGCTTCTCTCTTAATGTGCACACTCTTCAGCACATATGAAATGAAAAAAACTAAAATAAAAAATGAGTCTGTATTCCTGATGATGAGCTGTGAGCAGCCATTCAAGGAAAATGGTTATTATTATTTTTTTTCATGCAGTTCCTGTTAAAATGACATCTTGATTGTTTATGTTCATCAGCTGTTCATCAGTTCAGCTCCGTTCAGCCTTCCAACCTCAAGTGGATCTAAAATTAATCTTGTCCTTTGCCTTACACGCACCATTTAACAGGGGTAAAGGCTTCACTAATAAAAAACAGGCACTTATTAATATAGCACCTCATGTTCAGATTATATTCTCATCAACATCCTTGTGTTGTGCTATGCATTATAACTGATTTGGACTTTGTAAGCGTCTACCTGTCTGCTGATGGTGCATAGATAAAACAGGCTACTGTCTGCCTACTTGCCTGTGAAGAGTGAGCCAGTAAATTCCCATTAAGTGATTTATTTAGCAGATTTGCTTCTGAACATGCACAGGGAGAGGATCAGCTAAACCAAGTGCTTTTGATTTCCATATCCATTCTGTGCAGAAATAACGACATTTCACTATGGCTGTTTCTACCACGTAAAGAGACTATGATGTTCCACCACAGTAATTCCCAATTATTTATTTGCAAGTGCAAATAATTCCCACATTTTCATCATACAGTTTTGCTGTTCAACCAAAACTAGAGCTATAAAAACAAGTACATGTCTCACATAATGCATGGCTGGCTTCAAAGATCTTTTTCTGATGTATCCTCACACTGACAAAAATGACACAGCTCCTCTAGGAGCCATGCCCTGATCCCCTATGTATGGCAGCACATCCATCAGGAACAGCCCAGAACAGACTCCAGAATGCAAATCTCATGGCCTGTGCTTCCAATCAGCAAGACAGGGGTCTATTGACCACAGTCAGTAACAAATAAACACAAAATCCAGTCAAGTCTGTTACAGTAATCCAAATATTCCTTGTCAATACTGCAGAAAAGAGAGAGGCATATTGTTCTTACTGACACAGCTACAGCCTACAGCTGAAAGAAGGCAGAACTGTGGTATGAGACCAAGCTCCCTATAGCATACTCAGATAAAGCCACAGCTGTGTAACAAAATTAACAGAACCGCAGAAAGGACGATCTCTCACCAAATTATCTGAAAAGCAAATTTTGCCAAAGATGTACATTTTTCAGCAATTTAGTTAGTTAAAATGACCGTGATGTCAAGAGAGCATGACTTCTGAAATGCGGTTTTCTTTTTTAAAAGAAAGTCAATATTTCACTGAAAATAAGAACAGGGCAGCATAGGAGGGCTGTTCAGCTTGTTACTTGTTCCGTTTGCTCCAGAGAAAAGCGAGAGTATCTATTCCTTTCTAAAATATCATTTTAATTGTGTTGCTAAGGAAACCAGTAACCAGTATAGTATTAACTCACAAAGCAGAGTTCAAAAATAATAAGATGAGGTTCTTACTTTACCCTGTTTAAATTTATCCATTTAAAATCAGAATTTTAGCTGTTAGTGGAAACTGTCAAATTACTTTGACACTAATTTATTTTTTACTACCCAGTGAAGCTTTTATTGTAGCAGTTCATAATGAAAATGGATAAAGACAGATGAAAACAAGTGTCCTAAAATTATCATAACCACTTGGGAGAAGCTCCTTAGTTTTGCCATAAGTCACTGTAAAATGCCTCAACATAAGACAAAACAATGGAAACCTGCCATTTCTCAAAGAAGCGAAGGTTAAGGAAATTCAGGACATAGGTCTTATTACTGAGATCTAAAAACAGGGCACTGGTCCTAAACTGCTCCACATTCTGCAGACCATCCTGTTTATACCTTAAGCATATCTACTGGGTTTCTGTTAGCACCCACCCTAGGAGGGAGGAAGCTCATCACAAAGGGGCTGGAAGAAGAAGAAAGGAAAATGAGAATCTCATGAGGCACTTGCTCCTTGGGTGAAGATGATTGATAGTACACCACCAGGCAGAGCTAATGAGGGAGTGACAGCTCCTTAATTTAGAATATCTACTAGTAACCAATGAATATAATTATCCTAATAATAAAGAGTCATTAGTAGCAGTGAATACTCAGATGCATCAGTTCTTACTGCAAGTATTATTACTCTTGTTACTGCTAAGAAGCATTAATAGTGTTGGAGTTGTGAATTTGTTAATCAACATTATCATCAATGAAAATCAGCTTGCTATGCCTTTACCATTTCTGGTAACTGACACGCTTTTCCATCTTGAAATCACTCTACAAGCTGTTGTTAATTAACAAGTGCTTTCAAAGACTGTAAATAACCAACACTGTAAACAACATTTCATGGTAGAAATGAGAGAGGCAAAGCAGTTGAGGTGTATCAGCCAGCTTGGGAAACCAAGTTACAAATTACTTGAGTCCCAACACTGTAGTCTCCTGTCCAGATTACTTTTCCTTTTTCAGATTAGATTTTCCTTTCCTAAAAGCACAGGCTTTTAAGATCAAGAGAAGAAGAAAAAGGAGATGTAGACTAGAAAAGAACATTTTTCCTTTTCAAGTAGCAGTACCTAAAGGGCTATGCAATCTACTGCTTTTTGTAAGAGAATCTGTTGGCTTTGCCAAAAGTACATTTTGCTGCTGCTGATCTACTATAAAGCAAAAGACTTAAAACCAGACACCCACTTTTTACTTTGGAAAAAAAAAATAAAATGAAAAAAATCATTGAAATTGTGGCTTGAAGAAGGCTTTTATCCTGATATCTCTGAAATATCCCACTGAAGACACTGCCAAACAGCACCACTTAACAAATCTCAACCTTAAAAGTCTCTTCTCAGTCTGCCCGGGGTGTTCTCTGTCCATTTCAGTGGGGAAGGGAGGCTCTACAGATTCTTAGCTGAATTCACACATTAGCCCTCTAACCACAGCAGTGGGTAAAACATAGTTCTGAGTTGGAGAACAGCTGGGCAGCATATGTGAACAAGAGGTATAAGAACCACCAAAGCAAGTCAACACCTCTAGATCAAAAAAAGTGCCCTTTTGTTACATGAACTGGTGGTAGATTTTGTTCTGTCACCTGCAATCTTTCAAAGTACCAAAGAAAACAGATCAGATGACAGTGACAGCAACTATGTTGGTATCTAATGAGACCTTTCAAACAATTTACACAGCTAAGATTTCTTGCTCCCTCTCCCCCATTTCCGGCTCCCAAGTTATTCACTTGTCTTTGGCTCAGATTTCTGGAGTGTAACATGAGATACAGCCCATGTGCAGTAAAGAATAACTGATTTAAGAGTTACAGCATGTGGCTGAGCATAAGTTTTACCAAATGCTAAAAGTACTTTTGGACAAATTAAGACCTCCTGGCACTCAACTAGGTCAGTATTTACGTGGCTGTGGCCGCTTGCATGGACAGCAGATGGAATGTGTAGGTCAGTCTGGACATGTGGTGATCTACAAACATAATAGATTCAACAGCAGAAGATCCCATTGGCTGAACTACGTGTTCTCTGGTTGAACTAAGTGACCATCCCTTAATTGAAAAAGAAAGCAGGATGAACAAGAATGATCAATGTTCTTTATCCTTTCTGTTATATAATCCTTTAATGATACAAGGGTTGTGATATAGTCTTGTTTATTAACTTTTTTAGTTTGATCAAGATCAAAGAGGCTATATTTTATACACTGAAAAGAAAAAACCCAAGAAAAGAAAACAACAGCAAAAATCATTGTCTCTGTGGGAAAAAGGTCATTTTGCTTCTAAAGTGCCCATCAACTGTCAGTTCTTTCAGAAACATTTCAAGAGCAATTGAGTGACCTTGAAAGCCCATGGCTGTGTAATGAAGCACAAGGATATAGAAGGGATGAAGCACGTAGAAAGTGCTATGCTTTGTTCTGAGAACATCATATCATTCATTTATTTCATACGGGCCATTGTAAGCTCAGCACATTAATATTTCCAGAGTCTTCATCCAATTGCTTTTCTTTTAAGCAGGAAAAATCTCACTTCAGAATACAAAAGGACATTGATCCTGGAAGTATATGGGAGACTTTCCATCTGAAATGTTCTGAACACCTTCCTCAGTTTTCATAGTGGCAATCTGTTTCTAACAGGATCTTGAAATTTCTAACACAGGAAAAAAAGAAATAATGACAGTCACCTCCTGTCAGTTCTCAGCAGTTTCTGACACAGTATTCATGAAGAAACTACAACAGGTCATTTATGCTTGCCTCTCAACTTTGCTCTCCAACATGACTTCTCAGTAAGTTAGAATGACTTCATATTGCTTTCTGTGCTTGGATCATCCATCTGTCTGACTGGTGTGGGCTGCTGGAGATCAAAGAGTGGACAGACTGCATTGCTACAAACGGTTCCCTTTCTGGTATTTACAGCTGGGCTCTTTTCCAGGCTTTGTAGATTTCTAAGGTGTGTTAAACAGCTGCAAAGACTGCTTCACATCAGGAGATGCTTAAAAAGCGTTCAGTCATAGGCAGACTCCTGAGCACATCCACAGGTAGGGCATTTTAATCAAAGCCCACTGTATAGTTCTTTTTGCTCAGCCGTGTGTAGCAACCTGCTCTAATCCGTGTAACCATTAAAGCAATGACTATTAAAAGTGCATTTGTTTCTTCCATTTTTCATTGCTGGTTTCAGAGAACTGATGACTTTCGAACTACCGCTTTTACATGACTTGAGGTCATTGCAGGCTTGTCACAAAAAGCAGATCTATGCCATTTAATTGCCTTCTGTTATCCATTTGACCTATCTGATGAAAAGACTCTGAAACTAAGATTAGTACTTTCCTAGGGCTTAGACATTATGCCTTGAGGTTGTTAAAGAAAGAGAGCCTTTAACACTTGGAGATTTACAACCTGTGCACTTTGAAAGGAGTGCCTCAAAGCAGGCACTGAACACTTGAAGGTAGCTAGGAGAAGTCCTGGCCCCAGTGAAGTGCTGGCAAAATCTTTATTGTCTTCACAGAAATGTGATTTCTTGCTTGATACTTAACACCCCTGTGATGACTTTGATGTGTTATAAGCTTCATTTGAGATGGACACATTTCTGCAGCTTCAACATCTCACTCACTACCGACTATCCTGCTGGCCTTGAAACTTCAAATTATTAGTAACTTCTGGAAGTGTAAGCAGTGGCTATCTAAAATGCATTTACTGTAGGGAAAAGAAAATAAAAAGTATAAGAAAGCAGATCTCGATGGAAAGGAGATGTACACTATGGGTTGAAATGTGCTGAAATCTGTGCTAAAAGCACCTGTAAAGTTTCAGTTATAAAGAAAACCAAATGATAACACAACATTGCAAAATACCTGTTGTTTATTTTTGCCTCTAAAAACATCAGCAAACACAGCGTCAGTTCAGATTAATCATTTACTATGTTCATTGCTTCTCTATTTTGGTTGAGTATACATAAAGTATCTTTGCTTCTTCATTTCTGATGCATTCTCACAGTTAAAAGATAAGGATTTCTCCATATTTTCCAAAAGTGTTTCTGCTATGTGTACCCTTCATTCCAGAACATAAGTTTACAGATAAGTTGTAAAACTGTAAAAGGTATCTCAGTGAATGTGCTGGCCAATTAGTATGTGATTAGGGCTCTGATTCTGGTAACACATTAGAAGAAGGCTAAGTGGGGCTTTCTGGACTCAAGGGCAAGCACCCAAGGGGGCGACAGCCAGCTGCAGCAGCTGGAAGCAGAGCACCAAAGGCTCACTGCAGCTGGACGGCATTTTTTATCAGCTTCCATGGGCCCCAGGACAGTGGCAGAGGAGGAGAAAAGCCATTTTTGCCTTCTATTTCATTAATTATATCAAATGGCAACATCATCCAAGACAAAGTGTAGAAAATAAAAGCATGTAAACAGTCTTGCCTGTGTGTGTTGCTTAATTCTGGCTAATGATGGGGACAGCAATATGATGTGTTTTAAGGCTGTTCTCTCCTGTTGCTTTTTCTACTCAACTTCAGAGCCAGAGTTACCCAGGGACACTAGGGACAAGCAGGGATGATTGGCCAGGCAGGGGGGAGTGAAGCTGAAAGCGGCTGGAACCTCAGTGAGCACCAGGCAGTAAATATGTCACATAGTGAAAGCACAGTCACACAGCTGGACTGTCTTGGCTCTACCTCCCACCCAATTTCATTAGGGTCATGTCTATCCACAAACCTTCTGTGTGATTAAAAATGTTGGCCAGCCCTGAAGGTGATCAAGGAGCATGCAAGGCTCACAGGCACTCATAAAATCTCTGCACTAGTGACACTAATAAAAAGAAACCCAGAAGGGAGGCATGCAGAAAAAGTATTACTTCAAAAAGAATCAGTGGTCTGGATGGGTAGAGAAAAGAGTTATGCATGGCACTGGCTGGGTACTGGATGAGATGAAGCAAGACATGCTTATGTGGAAAGAGAGACTATTCTGGCTCAGGAGGGAAACAGGAAAATATTCCCAGTGCTTTGTAGACAAAACCTGTCAAAGACAGTATTTGCTGTGCTTACATCAGGACGTCTTAGCTGTACCCTAAACTGAGGATGAGCCATTGGATTCACACTATGGATCTCAGTCCTTCCCATCTCTCAGTAGTTCCAGGATGTATCCTATCCCAGTTTGAACCCCACTTGAGGTGAGACATAGAGTCTGAACAACTGAAATCCCTCAATAGCCTCAAACCTTACAGGTTTGAGGTATTTGCTGGAAGTTTTTACTCATGGATCTCTGAAACAGATGCATCTTTTTCTGACCTAATAAATACCTGCCAGGAAAATTTCTTGGTCATTCAATAGCCATGCCAGAACTTCCTCATGACCCATGTATAATAAGCAGACACTGGGCATATGACTAAAAACTGAGCCAAATGTACTGTATAAGCAGTAGTGAAACCAATATTCCCAGTTTGAGCAGAAAGCCCTTATCTGTTACTTCTGTGTTGAATTTTAGGATCTATTACTATTTTTATACCGTGCTATATACATGTGCTATGCCGTGTGTCCATCATTCAGCAACTACTTTCATCTTCTCTTTCTCAATCTTATTTAACTATAAACATCCCAGTTTCTCCTCTAAAATAATCCTCCTTCAATCTGAATTCCCTGTCTGTATTTTTCTTTTTTCTCATATGCTTAGAACAAATTTGAATTTTCAGACTGATGAAAAGATTCTCCATTTAAGAGAAGAAGGAAAGAAAAGTACTGACCTGGTATTTTCTGTAATTCTTTTCCTTTGCAGCAGCCAAGCTGATATATGGAAATATGTGGAGGTTCAGACTCTCTTAAACATAAAGCCTATCAGTTTAAGAGTTACACAATATATATATTTTTAAAAGTCTAGAAATATCATCAGATAGAATATTTAGAACAATAACCTTTACTCTAGTGCCCACTGCTTAACAATATCAATGCCGTCATACTCACATTACATTCAGTAATCCCTTTCTCTCTTCCTTGCTGTCCCATATTCTTTTCTATGACTTAGTGTGTCTTTAATGAGATCACTTAATTAGAGCAACAACTTTATATTTTCACTTTTACAGGAAACTGCTTGATTCCTTGGGGAGCTGACTAAAGGACACACAGTAATAACAAACCAATGGTCCTCTTCAACAGGAATTGCAGAGAAGTTCTGTTGACTCAAGCACACAAGAATGAAAATAAGTGACTGATTTGAAAGGAAACAAGCCCTTATGTGGAGGAAATATTGAAAAACAAAACTGTTCTTTCCCCAAATAATTTTAGAACTGAGGATTAAACAAATCTTATTAGTTTGCACCTTTGCTGTTGTTGGGAAGAAAAGTGTTGCAGAGGATGCCAGCAAAAAGAATATCACTCCAATGTAAGGGAATAGGTAGTATCTGGTTCTACACAGATATTTACTTTAATTTTTGCCTTTTTGCCCCCTTACTGCCACACTGAAATCAAATGATTGAACTTCCTGGTTCTAATTTCACCATCTGTAGGTGAAATTAGAGTGGTATGTTAGATTTAGTAAGTTAGATATTGCACCTACATTTATCACAAACAGGATTTGTATCTGAATTAAGACACTTGCACCTTGAGGTCTGTTCCATTCAAAGATGAATCCTTCTCTGCCAGAGCCTCTATTCCTATTTCTGTGCATGGATATCATTGCAGACTATACAGTCAGTGCAAAGCTATTTCGCTAACCCTAAGTTTTGCTGGAACTAAATATTCTCCTGTAAAGTGCTGACTCTAAACTTTACCTCTGTTAATTTGGGGAGCTTAGATACCAAGTGTTAGATTTAGTTGTCCAAACACAGACACCTATTGCAATCTAGGATTCCATAGGATACCCACCTGAGCCTCCAGCTTCTCGTCTATAAAGACATGTTCTGTGCTAAGTCTGCCTATCCTACTGGGTGCCCTGGATCCCCTCCCCATGCTATCTCAAGTGTTGTGATACTTGCAGTGAAACTGTTACCTCAGCCCTTGACCATGTGCTGATGTGGAGACACCTAGATTTAAGAGATGACTTTCTTTCTACTTTAAAACAGTGCAATTAATTTTGGTAGACCTTTTTTTAAAACCAATAGCTAAGAGATGAGGAGCAAGCCTTTTTCAGTCTGACAGTACTTCAGCAGATGACCAGAATAAGCCTGTTACTGAGTGAGAAGGACTGTCAGAAGCTGCTGCTGAGCACACAAATCTACCTTCATTTCAAAGGCATTTCAGCATCGGCTAGATTTCTCTTTGGCAGGAAAGAACTAGTAGCACACATATGGAATAAAATGCTTACAAATTGCCTTTCCCAAAAGAGGAGAGAACACCAAACAGTCTAACATACGACTTACACACAGTGGCTTGTACCACAGTGTATGGGCAGCAGTGAAAATGTGCATATTTTAAAGGGAAAGCTCTCTGTGGTGAGTGCCTCTTCTGCTTGTGGTTTTGTGGCAGCTAAACAACAAAACTTCTGCAAATGACATTTCCCCAGATAGTAACCAGTGCTTTTTAAAAGCAGTCTGTTACAACATAAGTCATTATTTCCTTTCAATTTTTTAGAAAACTTCTCAGGTTTGCCTAAACCCAGCACTATATCAGTTTTATACATATATATATGCTTTCTCATTCACATTCCAGTGCAAGAGACCCAAGGCAGTATGCACCACTGAAGACATCTTTAAAACCCACTCAGTGTAATACGACTTCACTATAAAGAATTCTTGTGGGGCCTGGATAGATATTCATTATACTCTATGTTCCTTATAATCAGCTTTGACAATTCACCACATCAAGAAATTAGCAAAAGTCTGATTTAAAGGTATACTCAGTGTACAGTTCTTCATGGAGAACTCTTCAAATAAGTTTTAAATATTGATCAATCTTTAAATGAAACATTAAAAAAATAAATAAATAAAATAAAATAAAATAAAATAAAATAAAATAAAGAAGGAAAGAAAGAAAAGAAGGAAGGAAGGAAGGAAGGAAGGAAGGAAGGAAGGAAGGAAGGAAGGAAGGAAGGAAGGAAGGAAGGAAGGAAGGAAGGAAGGAAGGAAGGAAGGAAGGAAGGAAGGAAGGAAGGAAGGAAGGAAGGAAGGAAGGAAGGAAGGAAGGAAGGAAGGAAGGAAGGAAGGAAGGAAGGAAGGAAGGAAGGAAGGAAGGAAGGAAGGAAGGAAGGAAGGAAGGAAGGAAGGAAGGAAGGAAGGAAGGAAGGAAGGAAGGAAGGAAGGAAGAAAGGAAGAAAGAAAGAAAGGAAGAAAGAAAGAAAGAAAGAAAGAAAGAAAGAAAGAAAGAAAGAAAGAAAGAAAGAAAGAAAGAAAGAAAGAAAGAAAGAAAGAAAGAAAGAAAGAAAGAAAGAAAGAAAGAAAGAAAGAAAGAAAGAAAGAAAGAAAGAAAGAAAGAAAGAAAGAAAGAAAGAAAGAAAGAAAGAAAGAAAGAAAGAAAGAAAGAAAGAAAGAAAGAAAGAAAGGAAGGAAGAAAGGAAGGAAGGAAGGAAGAAAGAAAGAAAGAAAGAAAGAAAGAAAGAAAGAAAGAAAGAAAGAAAGAAAGAAAGAAAGAAAGAAAGAAAGAAAGAAAGAAAGAAAGAAAGAAAGAAAGAAAGAAAGAAAGAAAGAAAGAAAGAAAGAAAGAAAGAAAGAAAGAAAGAAAGAAAGAAAGAAAGAAAGAAAGAAAGAAAGAAAGAAAGAAAGAAAGAAAGAAAGAAAGAAAGAAAGAAAGAAAGAAAGAAAGAAAGAAAGAAAGAAAGAAAGAAAGAAAGAAAGAAAGAAAGAAAGAAAGAAAATGGATATACATTTTGTTAGATTAAGAACTATCTACCTTAGCTTTAGCCAAGCATCCAAAATTCAGGCATTTAATCCAGGGTGCTTGTCTAGGCTCCATTTGCAGTCAGTGGTGAGAGGTAATTGGTGATACGTGCACCTATAATTCAACCAACCTACTTGAAGGATAGAGTTTAAGATAAAATGTAGCAGTCTTTGAAGGTGCTCCCCTCTCTCCACTGACTTAAAGGCAGAAGCAGAATAATACAGCAGAAGACACCTAATTTCTAAATGGTTCAAGACGTGCGGTGAATCTTTGCACTAAGTATAGAATATATATAAAAGGAGAAAAATGCAAGGCAAGGTGAGGCTAGGCTCAACCTACAAATCTAATGTACTTCTCAGACAAACAAGAATTAATACTAATGGGATAAATGTGGTTATTTAAAAAAAAAGAAAGAAAAAAGAAAAAAGAAAAAAATAAAAAGAAAAAATCTTTCAAGTAGTTTATATAGTGAAGATCGATCATAAATCCAAAATAGCACTGATGCTGGATATTTAGTGATCTGAGACCAGAATGCACCCCTCCAAAATTTAAATAGACTTAATACAGTGCACAACAGTTTTGTTAGCTTCTATTTGAAGCTGAATTTCACCCATAGTAAATTAGAATTCTCTGGCAACTGTCCCATAACCTCCACACATTTCTGGTGGATGCTCTTAATATACAAAGGCTTTTTATCAGTAAACTATGTCTGGACTGCAACCAAACACCAACTCCTACTCCTTCTCCATGCCACAACATTTTTATAAAGCTGGAGAAACACACCATGTTGAACCCGGGGCTTTGAAGTCTAAACACCAATATACCATATGAACATAGAATAGTCCAAAAATAAGTTACTTATAGCCAAATTATTCCTGCAGCATGTAATGGCCAAACAATGCAATGTTTTACTGCACAACTACAGCCTGTATTTGACTGCTGTCAGAAACTGATTCCCATTCTTGTATCATTTTCATTGAGTTTATTCTTACATTTTTTATATTTTTTTTTTCTTTGCATTACTGACTAAAAATAGAAAGGAATTGAAAGCATGACGGTCTCATTTCACACACTTCCTATGATACCTACTAAATGACCTTCACCGTATATACATATTAGAGGAAATTAAGTTACCTGAAAAGGCTTTTGTTATCTGGCACAATCCCTCTTTACTGCAAAGGAAATACTGAATTTCTGGAAGTAGGTTTACCTGTATATGAAAGGAGAAGAGCTTTAATTATTTCATTCACAAAACAGCTTTTTTTTTTTTTTTTTTTTTTTTGCTTGATCCCCCAATGGCTTTGTGTTTAATTTATCAGGAAAATCCCATTAGTGTTACAATTTTGCCATCTCTGCGGCATGGGATAACAGATTAAATTAAAGCATGGGCTCTTCCTCCATGGCCATAAAACAATAACATTTCAGACATATGCCTCTTCTGCCTGGTTGCGGAGCCGACGCTCCTTCCTTGCCTACCTTTTTAGCTTGTGCAACTTCTCTTTGTTTTGTTGGTTATCAGTCTATGCCTTTCAGCGCACAGAAACCTTTTATGCCTTTAGAATTTCTATGTTTGGGTGCTGGGGTAACATAACAAAGGCACATTCAGACTCTGCAGCAAGAAACTGTGTTTCGCTGTCATAAGAACAAGTCCTCAGCAAGCAGTGTTAGTCCAAAATTTAATGTTATCCAGAAACACAGGCCATCTGGTTTAAGTCCCTGCTGTGCTGCAGACTTCCTTATGGAACTTAGACAATTCCTTTGATCACCTTATACCTCAGTTATCCATGTGCAAAACTTCTGGACATTGCAGAGTGTTGTGAAGACTGTTACATAAGGATCAGGTACAGAAGTAATGCAGTGAGTGAGTAAAAGGCAATTTGGAGAAGTCTGAGAGGTTTTATGATCTGAGATCTGAAATCATAGCATCTGTATTTCTAGCTAACTGGACCTGCTATAAAAATTATGTTCTGGATACAATGAGACAGGGCATCCTGTCTTCAGCGGACACACAGAAGCGTTCTCAGAATGTACTTAATACCTGAAATAAATGCTTTTCAAAAGTAGCTCTATTTCTCCCAGTCTCTCAGTTCAGAGTCTCGCTGCTACTATCTATCTGTGCTGTTTTACCCGAATCATAAGACAAGATGCATCTACGATTTGTCCACCTTTTTTCAAACAATGACCTCAGTTTATCACTTATATATTTCACCAGTAGGCCAGGCATTTACCTATCTAATCTAAATTGTACCCACAATATTGTCAAGATAAAACAAACAAGCAAGCAAGTGGACAGACAAGCAAATAAATCCTATCACTGCTGACGCTTTGCACTATGAGTAAGCAGACTGCTGTGTCAGAGCAAAGAACTTCCATCAAGGCTTTGGAGGGTGACACCGGTTCAGCTCACACATTGTAGGTGCACTGTCACAGTTTGGAGAGGTGCCTGAATTATGTTGACAAGTAGTAACTGCGTTAGATAAAACTCAGGAGTGACACAAACTGTGAAGCCTAAACTAGTCAAGCTTCATCTCCTGCTTGTTTTATTATTTTAAACTATTGCCTACATTTTTTAGTTGTTTCTCCTCATTCCTAAGTTTTATTTTTCCAATGGATTACTTGTTTAAGGTTCCTCTGACTTCTGTAGCTGCTTTTGCTGCCAGACCCTCACTTTGAGGCATCCAAAAATGCAGAAGTTCAAAACAAGGAAGAGCAAAATCTGACACCAAACAGCTTTAATTCCATTTATATTGAAATCCCTACATCCAAAATAACATGTTATGTTCAAATGGGAAATTGCTTTTGGTCTCTGAACGACATATAAAATGAAATGCTGATATGCAACAAGTATTTTTCAGTAGACTCGAAAAAAAAAAGTATTGAACCAGTTCAATCATTCTGCTGCAGTGTGAAAGGGAAATCAGATACATTTCTTTTTGTGAGTGGGTGCTGAAAAATTGGGTTACCCACTTGCCCTCATTTCCACAACAGAATCTCATACCTTCTGGAATAACTCCAGTTGATGCAAGTCATCTCTCTGAATGCAGCTAGTATCATCCTTTGTGGAAGATAAGCAGATCAGAAGATCCCAAGGGCTTATGCTACCTATTGGGAATGAAAAGAACCAAACTGAGAAAGAAGCCATCATGCAATTACTACTTGAATTAAGTACTTAAAGCAGAATCCTGAGGAAGAGTAAATCATTGGATTGCTGAGTACGTTAACAGCTACATATGGCAAAGGACAAAATGACATTTAACTACCAAGCTTTGGATCTATACTTAGGTGTTTCATAGCTAGCACCTCTGGTTATATCTGAGACAATTCCTGATGCCTACAGATGTCCAGTCCCCTGGTGTCTGACCTGAGATGAAAGAAATCATCTATTTAGCATTCAGAAATTAAGAAGTTGAACAACGTGGCGTTGCTTGAAGTTAGCATGATCAGTTTTCTGAAGTGGGTACATTTTTCTTCTGTACACAGCCTTCCTAATCTGGACTAGTTAGAGAAGGTGGCATTTTTGAAGAGTGACAGAATCACTGTGTCTCTTGAATACATGAATACATGTCTCTTGATACCGTGAATACATGAAGTAGATGGTAAATCCTTTCAGTGACAGGATGACGATTAGAAATAAAAACTTCCAAACAGAAAGGGAAGCCAAAAAAGCTATAAAGCATCTGCAGTAGGGTAAAATATTTGGTCAAAGCTCCCTGTAGGGCAGCTGTTCCAATGATTAGTTGTTTGGTTCCTATTTCCAGTGCTGGAAGACTGTATACATTTTATTTCATTTCTAAGCTACCCATTAATGTTACCTTCCTAATTTTAAGGTTAGTAATTTTAGATTACTCCTTAATTTGGTCCTACTGACAGCCTGCAGAGATATCTATTTTGGCTGATTTCCCTTTCAAAATGTGTTTTTCTTCCTATCCCAATCACAGTCACAAATGCAAAACTGGATGAAAAATTCACCTAAGGACAGTTAACGTTCAATTTGCATTAAGTACAGTGATGAACTGATTGTGCATAGTGGGTGCAGGATTATGGAAGTAGCCACTGCATTGTAAGCAACTCCATAAGTGGTGCTACAAAGTTAAAGATATGAATTTTAGGTACAACACATCAATTACTGTTAAGAATTCTTCAAATTCTCTTTATAGGAGCCTATGCTATGGTATAAAAATCATTTAGATGTGAAATTTAGGTACAGAAGATTCGCTACATGCTCTTTCTTGAAAGAAACATACAAAAAACTGAAGTTTGATAAAAATGGCATAAATCACAAAACATTGAAAAGCCATGCAAGTTAATACTTTAATGCAAAAGACTGGGAACATTAACAACCAGTTTGATTGACTTAATCAGCTGTGTAATTATCAGATAAACTAGACATTGTGCCTGTGACTAATAAACACCTTTGAATAAATCATTATAATTATGTACAAATACAATGTCTAATTGTATGTGAATTGAAAGGGTGCTGGAAGGCACTCCATTTCTCAGAAGTAGTTCATTTCCTTCCTGTGTTTATTGTTACACATCCTTGCCAGGGATGAATTTGATCCCTGACTCCGAAGGATACACTGCAGTGTGTATCATTTGCCCTTTTGGATACAGCAGAGTGATCGATATGAATGCACCAAAGAAAACAAAAGGAAAAAGGGCCCTCTGACCCAGCTTATTTCTGAACTAGTGCCCAAGACATGGAACACATAGCTGCCAGGAATGATTTTTCAGGACAGGTTGAATGCCTGCCACTATTTGTGTTTTATATTTAGAGTAATTAGACATCTAGCCACTTGCACCAGTACAGAACAATCAGAACCGAAACACGCCTATTTTTAGAAAGCAGGAGACTTCCTATTAGAAAAACAGAGTACACCTTGTGCTGTCTCCCAGATTCAGGCTGACAGAGCACTCGGACTTCTATTTAAATATATTGTTACATTTCTAATGATTTGCACCTGAAAAAAAATGTGCTCTTGGAAAACAAAAATGGGAAGGACGTGGGTTACAACAGGTTTATTTCTGAAACAGGTTCTTCCGTGAAAAGAACTTAGAAATTGCCTGTGTCATTCCTCACACAGTTTAATTTTTACTAGAAAATGATAATCTCTTCTATAAATTTGACAGTTATAGAACTATTCTAAAGAAAAAAGTGCTAGCATTTTTAATATTGCAGTAACACCAGATGGCTCAGGAAGAAGTTCCCAGTGTACCAACATGAAACAGCCAACATTGTTTTCCAAGAATATATAACATACAATGACTTTAATTTCTTAGAGTAACTGAATTAGTGAAAAGAGGAAAAGCAATGAAACAATATGACTTCAATGAGTCTTTTGACACTATTTCTATGTAAGATATCTGCAACTGCATAACTCTTTGAAAAAACAAACTCTAGATTGTCACATTGTCTTTTTTTTCTCAGAACCTCAAAAATATGCCACTGTATACTCAATTATCTTCAAATTTTTCATTAACAAATTGAATGATGGAACTGCAGATATGTTTATAAACAGCGAATGGAACCAGGTTTAGAGGAATACTAAGCACTTTGGAAGACATGGTCAAAATTCAAAATGGTATTGATAAATGGTCTGATTCAACAAGAGGAAATTCAAAACAAATTCAGTGTGTCATAATTTGAGATGAGAAATCAGATGGACAGATACAAATGGCCAGAGGGCCCTAATGCAGAAAAGAGCCAGAACCATAAACTGCCTATGATTCAACAATATAATAATATTGCAAGGTCACAGAGCACAGGCTGAACTGAATTTGGTGAGGAAGCACTCGTGGAAATAGCTGCTTGTGTACATACCTGGCTTAAAATATGACAAAGCAAACTGCAAACAAAGCAGAATTCAGCCCTTCAATAGAATCAGTTTGTAGGGGGCCAAAAGTTTGCTAGTCAAGAGTGTAGAGTGGAATCATAGAATCACAGAATGGCTTGGGTTGGGAGGGGCTTCAAGGATCATCAAGATCCAACCCCCCATCACAGACAGGACCACCAACCTCCACATCTAATAGTAGGCCAGGCTGCCCAGAGCCCCATCCAACCTAGCCTTGAACATCCCTGGGATGAGCTGCACAAATGTGAAGACAGCATGACAGCCGCCTTGCTGCACTCCGGGCACCAGGCTTGATTTTATGTGTCCCAGTACCTCACAGGGCGGGCTGTGGGGAGGTCTGGAGGAGGTGGGAATTCCACGTCTCTGAAGATCTGAGCTTCACTGTGAACTCTCAGAGGGAAAATATCCTTTGAAGCCTATTTCTGGATACAACAGTTTGGCTGTCTCGCTTATGCAAAGATTAGATTGCCACTTGTTGGACTGAATGCTTTCTCTTTGTTAATATGGCCTTTTGAAAGTTTTCAGTATCACTACTCTATGTGTAGGGCTTTCCCTAAATGAATATCTCATTCTTAGGTGAGCAGGGATTTTTCTCATAAACCATAGAATCATAGAATGGCCTGGGTTGGATTGGATCACAAGGATCACTGAGTTGCAACCCCCCTGCTATGTGCAGGGTTGCCAACCACCAGATCAGGCTGCTCGGAGCCACATCCAGCCTGGCCTTGAATGCCTCCAGGGATGGGGCATCCACAACCTCCTTGGGCAACCTGTGCCAGTGTGTCACCACCCTCTGTGTGAAAAACTTCCTCCTAATATCTAACCTAAACCTCCTCTGTCTTAGTTTAAAACCATTCCCCTTGTCCTATCACTATCCACCTCAAGTTATTTACATTCCTCTTTTAATGCATCTCTTGATAGTCATGAGCTAATTTAAACACCCTGCCACTGCAATGAAGAACAGTCACTCTGATAAATGAAAGATGGTGAAGTTACTGTTGTTCCCTGAGCTGTTCAACAAAGCAGCTGTTTATTTGTCCCTGCGTAAACCCTTCATGCTCTTGCTGAGACTGACTGTACTCTTCTATAATGCACAGTCCAGCCCAAAAACCACCTGTTTAGCTTCTTAAATTAGGGTGCAATCTTTTGGAATATTAATGACAGTGAAGTATTAGAAGTGTGGGGAAAAAAAAAAAACAAACACAAACCTAACAACATTCTATGTATGAGGCTGAGATTGTGTTGGACATAGTCAATTCATCCACAGAATATTCTGTATTGGTGCTGTATGGCTGCCAGGGAGAGCCTGGAGGATTTCTGAAGGCAGTTGCTATTCTGTTCACTCCCTGGGGAGCTTTGGGGCTTTACCTTGGCTTAGTGACCCCATAGCTAAAACACAAAAGGAAGAATTCTTTGTGGAGGAGAGACTGGCAAGAAGCAAATGGAATCAGTTGAATACTCAGGACAGCTCACCTGTCCCTGAAGAATTTAGTAAGAAATATTGCTCCATGAAATTAATTAATGTGAAGTCACAAATGAGTTCAACATTTGGGGAGCGAAGTTCACCTGAAGTCCTAACAAGTGGCATCATCTATGAGTGGAGGGTGATGCTTGACTGTTCTGTATTTCCTCTGCAAATATTGCAGAGAAATGATACATCTAAGTTCAAATCAGGAGGCTGGAAGCTTCCAGTCTCACCTAAAAAATTAAAAAGTTATTTTTTTACTGTTTCTTTCATCAGTGAGGTCCGGGCAGAAAAACTGTTCTTCCTGACAATCCATAGCAGAAATCATAAAAGTACAAAAATAAAAGAGTGTGACAATCCAAGAGTTACAAGTTCCTTCCGGAAGAACTCTTCTCCAATTTGGGCAGATATCTTCCTTTTTCTACCTGGAACAAAACTCTAAGGCTGCCTTGGATTTACACACAAACATAACCAGTTACCTTCTGGAGTTATGAACTAATCAGTTACCTCAGTGGGGTAATGCTGGTTACAAAGCAGAGGATTGTCTCTTAAAGAAGCAAAAATTTCTATTGTAGGTATAAACAGAAGAACAGAGTAGAGATGGGACAATCCCTTCTACACTCATTTCACTTTCATTCAAGTAATAGATTTACAATTCTCTCTTCAATCAACACTTTGGGTCACCATAACTACTGTAAGTAGTTGCCATGGCCACAAGTGACAACCATGAAGATATTTTCAGATTTGCAATAAATCATTTAGATCTGTTTTTTTGCAATTTGTAGATAATTTTTTGTCTGCAAGACATCAGAAGGCAGTGCACAAAAAAGTTGCAGCATTATTAAACTATATCCACTTTTACTTACAACGAAAGGAATACTGGAAATAAAAGCAACTAAAGTACATTCAATAGTTACATTAGTCTGATTTGGGATGAGAAATACTGTAGTGCTTTAGATGTATTAGATAGTTCTTAGATTATTGAGAGGAGCAGTGTCAGGCTAAGAATAATTCTCTGCTGAGCTCTGTTCCAGATCGTAACTCTTAGAACTGATATTTTTTATCATAGTATAATCTGAACTCAGGCTGTGAAAATATGCTATCAAAATACTTTATGAGCTACAGTAAAGTTCAATAGCAAACAGAAGGGATATGCGTAATTCTGGCCCACTGGCAAACACACTGAGGTCCTTCAAACACTCAAGCCTGTTTTTCCACTTCTATGCCTACACACTGTACTCTGGATGAATATTCAGATGACTCTGGTACAGCCTCCAAACATGGGCACTTTTTTTGCACAGCCTTGGTGAAAACAAGGACATTTAGATAGCTAGTGTAATATGCTCTATTTGTATGCAAGCTAACATTACAGCCACAGTTGCTCCCAAATACTGTTATTCTTACTCTGTATTTTAACAGATCAGGTATGTTACCAAAGCTGCTAGATATGTTTCTCACTCATACAAGAAGCACAGTGGGACTGAGAACTAACTCATAAAAGGCACCAGTGGAAGGCTGCTCTGCTCTGTGCTGGTGGGAAAGAGACAGGCTCTGTTCCACCTCAGAAGGAAGGCTGAGGTCCATACTACTTGGAGCTGCAAGGGAAAGAAGGAAGGAAGGAGGGAGGGAAAGATGCATGCCTTGAGAGAGAGAACTCCATCCTGTGCAGGGAATGGAAGAAACCATGCTGCTTCATGCCATGAGAATGAGGGCACTCTGCTCTTCAAGACCCAGGAGAGAGAAGAGCTCTCTTCTGCTTTATGCCAAGGGAAAAGGCTGCCTGACACAATTCCCTTTGGATAACACTCACTCCTATTTGATCCAAGCTACTTTAACAAACAATTATTGGGACTACATCCAGGAAAGAACTTGGTATCGCTGTTCTGCACACCCTGAGGCGAAGTCATATGAAAAAGCAGCACACAGTCATGAAGTGGAAGGATGTATCACGAGTTTGAGTGCTTGGGGCACTGGGTGCAGCAGCTGCAGGGGTACTAGGGCTCAGAGCCCCATGTCTGTGGTGGCAGCAGCTGAGTGTGTGACCAAGTGCATGAGCTCTGCCTGTCTGTAAGCGCTGAACATGGTGGTGTTTGATCACCTCTTGAAGAAATAAAGACATATTTAAAGTCTGAATGGCAGTCCTTGATGACTGCATTTATACCACATGGATATCCTACAACAATACTCATTAATGAGTCATATTCCTTAATACTCAGGAGGCAGGAAACAGCCACAAAAGAGAAACTAGGGAATAGAGAATGGCTAAACTAAGCAGTGATAGGTTGCAGGCTCAACCACTGTCCCACAGTCATCTGCTGTGTTTGTTTTCTTCTTGCTTGGTGGCCATGCAGAGCCCCAGGCATATTTTAGGAGACAGACCAAGTCAGTGACATTTCCTGAAACCCAGAGGAGATCAGACCACCCTCAGTTAGAGAACAAAGAGTTTAGAGACATGGACATGAGCCATATTGCATCACTTGCCCTCAGGACTAGGGAACTGACCCATTTTATTTATGAGTTAAATAAAGCCAGAGAAAAAACAGCGATAGGATAATTAAGCGATGGCTAATACAAGGATTTCCAACAACGATACTTTGTCTCTGCAGAACCTCATGCTGCTGCCAATTCCACTCACCTTGCATGCCACATGGTAGTGAAAGTAGTGATACACACATCATCATGACTACCTTGCTAGGCATCTGTGGAATGTGAACTCTAAAGCAGAAGTTAAAATTTTCACTCCAAACATTTTAAAGAAATGTATGACCAGACCTCTCACTTTTGAAGGTCTGTGGTCACGTTTTGAGGAACGTTCCCAATGTTAGATTAGCAGAAAACATGTACTGTAACATATGGGACATGAAACACGCCACGGATACTGGTAGAGAAGGAAAAAATCTGCATTCTCCTATTTCACACATCATCCTGTCACAAATTGCGCAATATAACTGGCCTACCGTTGTACATTCCATACAAGTGCTTTCTGGAATACTCTTTTCTTTCTATTTTTAGTGCTTTCTCTAAACTTTTTCTGAGGCCGTAACACTTCATTCCAAGTGAAAATGGGCTTAACATGTGCTGGATTCTGAATATTGAAAGTCCTTCATCTCACTCTTTGAAAACATTACTTCCATTATTTTTTGTTTAAGATTGACTTCTAGGAAGCTGCCAGTGTAAAGTAGTGTCAATGCAGTTGCGTAAACTGAAGACTTTTTTTTTGAGAGAGAGAGTGAGAGAGAAAAAGTGGGAGAGATGCTGAAGCCAGGTGGAGAATACATATTTAAATGCATAAGTCCCATTCAGGTAGATAATACCTAGGTCTTGCTCTTATTTTTTTGTTTACCCATTCAACAAAATACTGAGATATGTCAATAGGTTTTCTACTTTCTCTCCTCTTCAAAACAAAACAAAAGCAAAACAAAACAACAAAGAAGAAAACTATAGCAGTGGTTTTATTCCAAATTAAAAAATAAAATAAAATATAAGGTTTAGACTTATTTTATCATTTTATACTAAAAGTCTTTTTTTCCCTCCCCAAAAAATAAGTCTGTAGCCCTACTGTCAGATGCAAAATAACTGTGGCTGTGCAAGAGTTATCCTGCACTTACACAGTGCAGAAGAAAGCCTGGTATATTTGATGTTCAAATCCATTTTAGTAATTGTTGTAAGCTGAAACTGAAACTCCTTCTCATAGCTGAGTATTTATTTTGGAAAGCATCATCGCAAATGTCAGAAACAAAGTCATTACAACAATGAGCTTGTTAAAGAAACACTTTCTGCCTTGAATCACTTGTTTAAAACTTTCCAAAATGGGTTCCAATGAATCTTCCATCTCCAATCTCTTCCATCCTTCCTTCTGTCAAATTCTGAATATATTTCGCTTAGTGAAGCATCACTGAGGAAACACCCATTTTTTAATCTTCCTGCCAGTTAAGGTTGCTCATCTTCATTTCAAACTCTATTCCTTTGCTGTTCATTAATTCAAGTCCCCTCCACTGTCAAAAATGCGCATCGTGTTATAAGGAAATAAGCCTGCCAAAAATGATATAAAGCAATGATAATTATTTTCTTTCTAATCAAATAGGAGGTGTCAGTAGGTAGTTAATTTTGGTTTCTGAGTAGGTCAGAGAAGCTTCCTTCTACTACAACATCTGTGCAGACCAGGCCTGCATCCAAACAGACAGCCTCAGGGGCTGAGTAAAAGAGTATTCAACATCCAAGGGAGAATCAGCTTTGACAGAGTACAGTGAACATCAAAATAGTAGAATTATCATTTCCTTCACAAAGGAAAGGTTCCCATTTTATTAAAGATAAGCCACTGCAGCAACAATCCAGTACATTACCTTTTCAGAACAATGTTCCAGCCTGTGGGTGACACTTGTGATGTCTGGAGCATTTGAGGGATGCAGCATTCAAAAGAACTGTCAGCTGAAAGTGGATGCAGCTGAAGAAGGTTGGAATCTGCATGTAGGAATGTAGTGGGTTGGTGGCAAATTACAATGAAGGCCCACACAATGTAAAAGCTTTTTGCTATCTGAACCAACACCATGGAAGGTAACATAAAAAATAAAAATTAAAAAAATATTGTTTTTGTTACAGAAGTATATGAGTGCCTCTACCTAAAATGGGAGCACAGTGATGGCAGACACCATACTTCTCACAGCTGACCAGGGCTTAGAGCCAGCAAACGTCTCAGAAAGGGTGCACAGCTTCCAGCAGCCAGAATGCTGGGCAACACGAATGCAACAGTCCCTTAGATTGCTCTGAGGACTGCCACAGGCATCTGGCAGGACGCCTCCCTGTCATCCTCCCAGCTCTACTTTAGCGGACAATCATATGACATATGAGAATAGACACTCATATTTATAAACCAGTCTCTGCTTGAACCCTATCAGAGCCAGGATGCATTCCATAATTTGAATAAGGGAAACATTTTAAAAATACTTGAATAAACAATTATCTGCTGTTACCTTCTTTTCCTGTAGACTACATTTAAGAATCATTGCCTTGAACTGTCTAAAAGGATTTGCATATTGCTCGCATATTATAAATCTTGTATACCTTCACCTCAAACTCTCATATTTCTTTTATTTCAGTGGACCTGCACACATTGCTGCTTTCCCTCAGCCAGCATGTTTATCTGCTCAGACACTGGTGTTTTTCAGATTCTGTTAACGTGACATAATTTATTCCAGGAAAGTTTTAATTTTAGCTCACTGTGTAATCACCGTGCAATATTTTAATTATTGTAAATTCTAAGTCAGTCTAATGAATACCACTCTGCATTGGACTGTATGTTCTGTTTACATGACCAAAAAGAACATTCAAAGAAAGGCATGTTTAGTTACTTTATGACTAAATACCATCTTTTGTTTATAACTTTACAAAGTTCAATGTCCTTAGACTTTTGTTACGGACAATTAAAGAATTTTTCTTCCTCAAGGAAAAGAGGGCATTTGAAATGGGGTTTTTGGTACAAATATGCATTGTTTGTTTTTTTAGTGGTGTAAAGAAAAAATCTGTTTGCTCTTCTGCTAGAGAACGTAGATATGTTCTGCTAATAATTAAGAAGGAGGAAACATATTGTTCAGAAAAATATACAGTGCATTTGCATTGTTTGACAAGAAACCACAGCATCACATTAGAGAGCAGAATTTACTTGCGTATGCCAGAAACTGATCTGTTCTGTATTGCAACCAAGGATGCCTGTGGCATCTGCTTTCAACCCTCTGGCAAACAGCCAGGCTGAACTGAAATACGCAAAATCAAAATGTGACCACAACGGAGTACGTTTCTGGTATACATTTCTTCCTTAAAACTATATGAAATTTTATTTGACGAAAGCAGAAGAAATTTAACAAATATTAAGTATGCTTGTAACAAAGCATGCTCTGAGGATCACCACATTGCTAAGAATTTAGCTTAAGAAATTCCTTGCTTAACAACACACACAAACACCAAAAAAAAAAAAAAAAAAAAAAAAAGCTTCTGAAATTTATGTTTTACTCATCAAAACCTTTCACAGGACTCACATGACATATTTTCCATTAAGAAACTGACTGGCTTTGCATTCTGTCAGCTATATACTTTTGCCGAGACTTAACCAAAATGATTTTTGGCAAAGAAGTTGTATCTGCTACTCTTATATATCTGCATGTACTTGTACTGTAACCCACCACATAATTCTGTGGCCAGCCTTGCCATTATTATTTTACACAATATTTCAAATTACTTATATGAGATAGAATGATCTTGTGCTTTTCCTGGCACGCTCAGATCTCCAGCCCTGCTTATTTAACCTCAACTCCACAGGGTTGTTTACACTTTCAAAACCTGATTTCAATTTACTTTAATTTTCTCAGAGACTTTCGTATTTACAAAAGCTGAGCATCTAGTGACCTCTCTATTTCTGACATTTCCTTTACTCTCCACTATGAAAAAGAACAAAAACCCCAGTGTCTCATTTCTGTTCCAAAAAAACTAAACTGCTTCCTTCAGTGGGTTGGTCTTTGTAATTGAAAATGGCAACCAGATGTTTACAGAACACACTAGCAATTTTCCTTGAGGCCTTTATTCTTTATAATTGTTTGCTAAAGTTATTTGGATGTCGTGGAAACTTGTCTGAGGCTGTAGCAGAGAACAAAACCGATCTCTTCCTCATTATCCTCCAAATAATTAAAAATATAAAGTTAAAGAGGTGTTAGAAATAATGCTACATGTTCCTTTCAATACATCCCAAACTCCACCTCCTCGTTAAGAAAGAAATTTAGCTCTCTTAGAAATTCATACTGGTTCGTGAAAATCATCTTATTTCAGAATATGCCATTTACTTTCTACCTTCTTCAACTTCAGCTGTCTATTCAATGCACCTCTGAGTTTGTGGTCCTCCCCATTTCCCTACTCCTGTAAGGAATATTCTTCATGGATTTTATTTGTTTATTTATTTATTTGGGAAAATTTTGTATTTTAAGATGCAGAAGATGTTGCAAACTACATAATGCTGGGGCTTCAGCTGAAGCCCTGACTCACAGGTGATGGGTACACGGAATCTCTCCATCTGCTTTAGAAATAGCTGTGTTTCACTGCTCAATTCCTTACTTGCCTCATTTCCTTTTGACTATCCAATAAATTTCAGATCTGTGAGTCCATCTCATTACCCCACAGTGGAACACAGTAGACCCAATAAAATATTTGTTGTTGTTGTTTGTTTTTTAGTGGTTTTTTGTTTTTGTTTTTTAATGCCTCTAACAAGGGATGCCTCACAAATCCAGGTAATGCATACAATTACTTCCCTAGTTTTACACCTCAGCATCTCTTAATATTGAACTATTTTTTACATCCAGACCTATTTAGTAGGACACAAAGTACCAACTATTCTTTCTTCCCTGTCAGTAACCATTTTTTTACATTGTGTATTAACAAATACTTTCCCCAAGTCAACTCAGTCCTCATGTTCATTTAAGAAAGAGCATTTCTGCTCTTTCCTCCTGTCTCCAGTCTGCCCTCTAATTCTCACTACTTTTGCTGATATAGAATGTCCTGAAAAATAAGAAGTGAATACCTGAAAGTCACCAGCTATGGCCTTAGGGGCCTCTAAAACACATGGCTGTAGTTAATTCTCTAGACTAATTAGCAGCCCTGAGGACAGTATTACTGAGTGTGCTCCAGAAGCAGCACTTCTGCAAGTTCCCACCTTGCTGCTGGCCAGATGTCAGCAATTAAGCTGTTTCTTTTGCTGATTTAGCCTCCGTTCAAAAGTGAAGAGGACCAGAGGTGATACAATTCACTAAAGGAATAACATAAATATACACGTGAAGAAGCACATATTATCATCCTGTTTTTGACAGTGACTTATATGGCTTCTATCCTTGTTTCTTCATCTCTAAGATCTATCTGGTCACATTTCTCCACTTCTGAGGCCTAATGTAAATAGAAATGGGCAGACATAGACATTAACTTCTTGTGTAGATTTTCTTTAAACAGCAATTTTTCCAAAAGCCACCAGTAAACCAAAATGAAAAAAGAAATGACAAGGTATGATTTGGAGGAATGCTTTTTCATAGGATTGAAGAAGAATTTTCTTTCCTCTCTCCCCAGTTGCTTCTACTGTCACGCAGCACCCAGAGAGAGACAGAAACCTGTGGCTAACACCACTCCTCATCTGCTAAGCACCTGTAGGCTTGTGCCTCCTGATATTCCCCTAACAGCAGCTTCTCAGGCAGCAACCTCTGGGTGCAGGGAAGCAACAGAGCACTCCATGGAAAGCTGAGGATGGAGGCATAAACAATGTCCACCATAACAATTAGTCAGTCTTGACAAATCAGTATTTTACAGCAGAATATGTGATATTTGAATATATTCAGGATGCTTCAGCAATGAGGGATTATACTCTCCTTCCTCCAATATCGAAGTAGTGGTGTGGGATGCCACCTTAAATGCCAGACAGACTTTTTGAGCCTAGTGCATGGCGAGGAGAGACAAGATTCCCTTGGATTTGCTCACTCTGGTCTGTTGCTTCATTCATCCCTTCCTGAGCAGCTCCACCCAAGCACTGCTCCCACAGCTACAAAAATTCAGATCATCCTCAAAGTCAGTTGCTGGGATTTAGGATTACTCTACACAGCCAAGCTGTGTGAATTACAGAGTGCTGTTAAAATGGTAGAAAACAGAAGGGAGTTCAGTGCAATCATACCGACAACATTAAGAAAGAGGAAATAACTTCAGATCTAATACTCTTTGCAATATATTTAAATTTAAAGATACTTTCAGTATATGATATCCACTGAACAATTTCAGGCAAATGAATATGACATGAAATATCATGTTGTTGATTTCAGTTGAAATAAATATCAAGATTTATTAAGCCAGGAGGCAAATAATGACCAAAGCTAACATGGGTTATTTTATGGAACAATGAATCACCAAAAATAAATAAATTAAAAAATAAAAATAAATCAATCAAACACAACAACTACAACAACAAAAAACCTACAACAAACTTCAAATCAATATATGTACTGTAACAGTCTTTTTGAAGTCAGAATAAAGTTTAAACCGTTCACCACAGTATTCTAAACATAGGAAATAATGTAAAATCAATAGAATGGAAATGGTTTGTGATTCTTTTTTAAAGTTACCCATTGCTGATGCACAAACTTCCGCCAAAGTATTAGAATTACCATTCAAAGACAGCAGGGAGCATATGACATTACAGTGCATTCAAGTCTGCCTGCTGCACAGTTGCTTTTTTCTATGGCCAAACTAACCAGCTATCATTAAGGCTGTGTAGAAACTTTCCAGCTCCAAAGGCTAGCTGTAACAACAGAATTTTCCATGTAACTGCAGAATGAATTTCAAACTGTCTGGTCAGATTTGTAGTGTACAACTGCACATGTTGTTCAGAGCCTTCAACTTTCTGAGCTTTGCATAACTATCAGTAAAGGTGAAGAACTGAGAAGAGAAGCAAATGAGTATTAAGGGAGAGTCACCATTGCCAAATGAATCAGGCATATGGAGCAAAGGGCAGAAATACTGATAGTTTCAAAAAGAAAGATGTAAGTAGTTCATTTAATTCTTTCTCCTAGTTTATTTCTTAGATGTAATGTGAGAAAAGCGTGGAATTAGATGAAAACTAACTGACAGCTGACAGCAATTACAGAACATTATTTTTGGAAGGCAGAAATGCATTTTGGTGCCACAGATTTCTGAAATTGACTTTTCATAGGGAAAAAATGCTATGAAAATATTAGCAGGCCACCACAGAGCCATAGGGACTCACAGACCATCTCAGTCTTTGCTGTGGCCCCAGAGATGGGAGTTTCTAAGGCTGGAAGGACAATGAAGAAGGCAGAAGACTCTGGAAGATATTTTGAAAGTTCTCTAGTATTTGCCTTTCTGGGAGGATCTAAGGATATCTGAAGGGTGTCTAAAGCAAGACAGCTCATCCTGCTCACCTCTGACAAAACAAAACAGCTCTGTTCTGGGTTGAGGAAAGGAGAGTAAACCCTCAGGAGAAAGCTTGGACATATGGGACTTTCTTAATCTTTCTTTTGATCCTAAAATATTCTTTTCTGTGAGGCTGTGTGACACCAGTTTCAACCCCCACCAATGCTATGTTAAAGGCAGAACCTGTCCCAGAGTCTATGCCTATATTGTCACATTTCAGGAAGAAGCAAGACACTAAACATACCTTCTTCTGCCTAAGTGACAAAAAAAGACCCACAAGTGTATCATTTCTATCTGTCATTTATAGATGGCCTAGACAACCTGTTATCTTTATGATCTGTACACAGTCTTCCAGTTGCTCTGCCCTAAGTCTATAGTGTTGCCTGGGGTTGATGTGGCCAAAGTGCAGCACCTGGCACTTGGTCTTGTTTCCATCCCATTTGTCTTGGCCCAGTAATTCAGAGTGTGCTGACCCTTCTGCAGGGCTTTTCTACCACCAGGCAGATCAATACTTCCAGCCAACTTGGTGTCATCTGTAAACTTACTGAGGGTGTGCTCAATGCTCTCATCCAGGTCATCAATTAAGACACTGAACAGGACAGGCCCCAAAATCCCCATCCCCTGGGGAACACCACTTTTGATCAATCGCCAGCTGGATTTAACTCCATTCTCCACCACTCTCTGGACGCAGCCATCCAGCTAGTTCTTTATCCAGCAAAGTGTATCTGCCAAGCCACAGGCTGCCAGATTCTCCAGAAGAATACTGCAGGAGACAGTGTCAAAGCCTTTGCTGAAGTCTAGGTAGACCAAATCAACAGCCTTCCCCTCATCAACCTGGCAGGTCACTCAATCATAGAAGGGGGCTTGATCCCCTGGTTGTCTTGCACATGCCACATGATCTTCCTCAAGATGATCTGCTCCATAATATTCCCTGGTACCAAGGTCAGGCTGACAGGCCTGTAGCTCCCTGAATCCTCCTTACAAACTATCTTGTAGATGACAGTCCCACTAGCAAGCCTCCAGTCCTCTGGGACCTCTCTGGTTGACCAGGAACACTGATAGATGGTGGAAAGTGCCTTGGCTACCACTTCCACCAGCTCCCTCAGCACACACATATGGATCCCATCCGGCCCCATGGACTCATGGCAGCCCATATGGTGTAGTAGTCTCTAACTGTTCCCATTTTAATCATGGGGAATTTATTCTGCTCTCCATCTCAGACGTCCAGGTCATGGGGTAGAGCACCCCAAGAATAACTGGTCTGACTTTTCAAGACAAATGTAAAGAAGGCATTGAGAACCTCAGTCTTTTCCTTATCCCTAGTGGTCAAACTCATCATGCCAGAATGGATCTAGCCCAACAATGGTTGCATATCCAAGATGACAGTCTCAGCTCTGCAAAACTTTACTATTCCATTATCGGCTATTAAAACAGCAGTGCCTGCCTATCTGCATCCCAGCAGCACAGAGGCACATTAAACCTTAGAGCAAAATTGGCTCATTTAGGACTGCCACTAAAAGACTCAAAGCAGCTCAGAGCAGGCACAATTATTATCTGCCCATGGACTTTTCCTTCCATATGGGTTTAATTGGAAAGGAATGAAGAAAGCACAGCTTCTTTCTGATTAAACAAAGCTGCATAAGAATTTACTGACAAAAGTGTTTTCAGTGAAAAATTAGGGGGCTGAATAATCAGTATTTTACCACAAAAAGCATCTGTATACATTTTTCATAAGAAAGCCATAAACTAGTCTTTTTGCATGTAAAAGCAAGCAAGCAAACAAACAAACAAACAATATATACATATATATATATGCTTCTTCCTTTCAGCCAACTACCCTCCAGTTACCAAACCTCAAAATATTTTGGTTGTTCTGGGAGAAACAAAAAATTTCCACTAGCATTTATCTCTGGCAGCGAGGAATTCAAAACAGTGCTGCAGCCCAGGTGTGTGACATCTCTAAGGCAGATCAGTGTGCAGAGCTGTCACACTGGGTTTCAAACAGGAGCTGAACTGGTCCCAAAACTCATAATGGGTCAACACAGAAAAGTTAGGAATGTTTTGTGGTGAATTTTTTTCCCATAAATGACTTCTGCTCGACTCTTGGCTCACTGCCATTCTAAGCAAAAATTCCTTTCAAAATTAGACTGAACATTCAAAGATAGATGGGTAAGACAGACGGCACTGAAAGTGCACAAAAATAATAACACCAGGCAAGAGCTGCTTCATAATATCAAGTACAAAGGAATGACATTTAAGAGAGTTCTTCACAACACTCGTGAACTTCGATTCTCAGTCCATTATCTTTTAATAGAGGCTCCAAGGAGTACGCTTTAAATAAATTATAGTGCTCCTATTAGAAAAAATGTTATGACAAAACATGTCTCAAAATACCCTTCTCAAGAACATGCTCTGTAAAGCACTCTCCCATCCAGAACAGTAAAACTCATCATTTGCTGGCAAAGAAAAATAACTTCAACTTGTTTTGTTCTAAAACAAGATCATTGTTTTGGTATGCAGACAAGTTTTTTTTACTTACTTTTGCTTTTAAAATGTAACTTTAAAGCTAGGTACTTACATAACAAATGGAAAACTTAAAGGCAAGATTCTGCTGTCATAAAATGGAATTAGTGATTAATTAGTGATTAATTTACCTTAACCTGAAAAAAAAAAAAAAAGATCTTTTTTCAGTGCATCTAACTTCTGCTGGAATCCGCAAGGTGTTTCTGGAAAAGAACTAAAATTGTGTTTGTCTGTTCTTTAATTACTGGAAAAATTCTGCAGGAACTATCGGTGCCGGATAGATTGTAAAACATAAATATCCACAGTTACGTTCATTTCTGCAGAGTACGGGTAAAAACCCGTACTGCAGAACCTGAGCCTGATTTGATCACTGTAGCAAAATCTAGTACAGCTATTTTTTCCAAGGCCTAACTGAACTTGGCATGCCCACTTCTTCAGCCATTTGAAATCAAAATATTTCACACAGATGGTGAAATACAGATGGTCCCCAGGGATGCTGCCTTGCCTCCGCAGCCTATCTGACACTAGAAAAGACTGTAGGCACACTGCATCTTGTCACTCTAAGATGGAAAGTACACAAGGCAAGGAGTAGATGAAAGGTGATTGTGAAAAGTGATTGCATTAAAAGAGAGCAAGGCACAGACAATTTATTAGTACCCAATGCAGCCTGCCAAAAAAAGAATATGTATCTCATTTTCAAGAAAGTTTCTTGGAGACAGTTGAAATTTATGGTGGAATCTTGAGCAGCCTCAAACACGCTGAATAATTATGTTTTTCATCTATTAAACTATTCAGATCAGTTAAAGCACAAAGCAAAACTGAGCTCTCTGGTAGCCCCAGGAATTTATTGCAGATCTGAATGATACAAATGGCACTCTCTTTAGCATGAGAAACAACCAACTACATTATTTTAGAGGTTGGACTCCATGATCCTTATGGGTCCCTTCCAACTTGGATTATTCTATGATTCTATTTTACTACTAACAGAATAGTGGCCTGTGTGTGTTTTTCAAAGCCTTCCCATTTCAAATTGGACTTCCAGAATACCAAATTGAGATCACAGTTTGAGTTCATATCTCTAAAGTGTCCAAGATCACTTAACCGTGGTCAGCATACAAAACCTGTAACCAAAGCTCTTCTATCAGGCGCATTGTAATTCTACATCACAAAGCTGTAGTTCTTTGTGCAAGACATGAAGCTTCTGCAGTAGCCCTTTAACAACAGATCAAATTTCTACAGGAACTGGGAAATAACTAACAGTAATTTCCTTCAGTTTCTACTGCAAGTGTAAAATGAAATTGTGTATCATGTTCTTTAACAAGCTTACTGCATACATTACAAAACTAGCAAAATATTTCCTCAGGAAAAATAATACCTTTATGCATGCAACTTTCCTTTAAAAGAGAAAATGACAAAGAGGGAAATGTTGCAGATACTAGTTGAGTATCATAAAATCCTCTAGTGAAACACATTCAGTTATTGGTAGAGTTGGTATGAGAGCTCATCAGATACTGAAATGACCTAACCTGGTTCCCAAGACTATGATGAATCACTTGCATTTTTTTGTAGTGTTTCTAATAGAAGAATCATCAAATTGTGAAAAATTATCTGCACAGAAGGGTTAGAACTTGGTCTTACTCACATCAAGAGCATATAAGCTTTACCACTGTGGGAAAACAGAACAATAGCTAACATTTAGCAGTGAACTCATTAACTGAGTCAAGTTATTCTTACTGTGATAAGGGCCCTCATGCCTCAGATCTTCCACCAGTCGCCCGTTTTCAAGGACTGTGACTGCATATCCATGCTTCTCCAGGATGTGCTGATAGAGCTGACGCTCAGTTTTGCTGTGGGCAGGAGGTGCGTACAGAATCGCTCTTCTCGTACGGCTTCCAAAGTACTGGAGAACAGTGTCTTCAATCTACAGCAAACAATGCAAAAACACTGGTTCTAAGACACGATCTTTCAGGGGCATAATACGTAGTTGTTTTTCACAAAAATACAGTAGCAAATTACAGTGACAATCTGGGAAGTATTTCTGGTATAATGAGAGATTTCTGCCTTGCATAAGGCATATAAACAGGATGCTCCATGTGGAAAACAGGTCACTAATATCTGGAATACTCTAGTCATTCTTTTGCAGTAAAAACACCATTAACAAATGAGATTTTCTTTGGGGAAAAGTATTTGTCCTTAGGATTGAAACATACCAACATTTAAGGATTCAGGATGTTGTTAGCTCTTGGCAAGTTCATGAATTTTAACCAAGTAGTCATCAAAAGTATCTGCTGCAAAAATAAAGTTATTCCATGAATTCTGATTTTAGTAAGCTTATCTCTGGACGTAGGAAGTGTTACACAAACAAGGCATCACCATTTTTGCACAAAGACCACGCTGTAAAAAGAAACATGTTTTAATATAAACAAAAGCATTCAAGATGTGTCCAGTTGTTTATGTGCCTGAGACCTAGTGTTAAAGTCACTCAGCAGTATGTTCACCAGCTAGCAGGCATGTCCTACAGGCTGCATGGAGCCCGGCCCAGCTTGCACTGCAGCCACCTCGTGCCTCATGTCATCATGGCGGCACCTCTGCCCCTCAGGCCAGGAATACAACTGTCACTCACCACTAACCAAACACTGTGCAGTTAACTCCACCTAAGCTGAAACCAGGGAACAGCACGCAGTGCAGTACTGACTCAAGTTACGGCAAATAAGTTTATGGGTTTTAATACACTGGCTAAGCACAGTCCTGTAAATGGCAAATAATATGCAGCTGTGCTTTTACCAAACTTTCATAATCCTTCTCTTACCAAAAAGAAATTTCACACACTCTTTACTCATGTCAATGCTTTTTGGCAGTATATACATTTGTGAAAAATTATTTTCAAGGGTGAAGTACAGGAAGGTTTTGCACTTGGGTCGAGGTAATCTCAGACATGTATGCAAACTGAGAGAAGTAAGTCCTTGAGAGCAGCCCTGCTGAGAAGGACTTAGGGGTCCTGGTTGATGAAAAACTTAACATGAGCCAGCACTGTAGCTTTGCAGCCCAGAAGGCCAATGACATCCTGGGTTCCATCAGAAAGAGGGGTGGATTCATTTAAAGCTTCTCCTTGGCAGAGAGGGCTACAAACTATTTTAAAGCCCTGAGCCTCTAATGCTACATCTGTCTGTATGCCAGCTCTGACATCCGCTGTGGAAAAGATTGGTGTAATTGATTAGAGGACCCTGAAATATAACTAGATATAATGCTGTCAGAGTCTTGTACATAATAATGTATAAATGTGCAACCCCAAACTATGTCAGTCATTGAGATACTCAAATAAACGATGCTCACATGTTAGTTGGAAGAAGCACAAATAGCACATACTGAAGTCACAGGAATTATGTTACGTAACCCTGTCAAATGTCCTCTCCTGTCCTTGCAATATATTTAAAATGTGTTAGTCCTGCAGTTAGCACACTGCAGTTTCCCCACCTTGACATGCTTCACTTCTTACGCACTCCTTCACCCATTATCGCTCTCCTTTTATCTCCCTTCTGTCCCTCGGGTAACTCTAGAAGCTGCTGGCAGCAGCTCCCCTCCACTTCCTCTTCTCTCCCTTCCTGTTCCTAAACCCAGCCCTTGTCCCTGCCCCACCCCCCTCCCCCCCACCCCCTCCACCCCGGGTTGCCTTCTCCACAGCATTACTGCTGCATAACATCACACGATGCGTGACTAGATGTTTCCCACTTTCCATTTCACTTGCAACATGGAAGAAAATCTATGAAGAGAGACACCTCCAGCTTTATTTTGCAGACAAATTCACTTTTCCATCCCATGTGTGCAGCAAAGGCCAGCACTGCAGGGTGAACCAAGGACACACGAGGAGCACTGAGGAGCTGCAACCCAGGACACATTTGTGTCTGGCTTGTGTTTGCAGCTTGCCCCACTGACACCCCTCCCCATGCAGCTGAGACTGTTTGCTTTCTGGAATGAGTCCCATCTCAGGCTTTAATGTACTCTATGTGCACCTCCCTTCACTCTCTGTTAGCGCTTTTTTTTTTTCATGCAGCTAATAAAAGCTGCTATGAAAACATATCTGCTTAAAACAAATGGTAATAGCTTTTCTTGTGAGCACCCCATGACAATTTTCTTCTCCCCCATAAGCAACAGTCCCCAGGCTCTGTGCCAGTATGGCCGTCGCCTCACATCCCACACCTGTGGTTCTGGGCCTTGGTGCCATGTGATGCTCTCTGTGTGAGCAGCTCCTTCCCACTGATGTTTTCTCTTGTTTAGCAGGTGCAAAGCCTTCTTTAGTATTCCTCTGCTTTCCAGCAATGAAGTCCCTCTCTCCACCTCCCCAACTATGAGGTTGGGGAAGGACAAACGATGATTAAAGGCCCTGTGAGCCCTGCGTTCCCTGGGGATGAAGGCCTCAGTCCATGGCAGCCTCGTTTTGTCACTCTCACTCATCCCATGGGAACAGACAGGCCAGACAGTGCCTCAGGCTGTGGGTATCTGAATCCGCCTCTCACAAGCCTGTGAGGCACAGGAAGGCCTGGCTGGAGACAAGCCCTCCCGTGCCTCAGACATTGGCCAAGAGATTCACCTCTTCTAGCTTCTGGCTTTCTGAAAGAGATGACGGGATCTTTGTGACACTGAGACAACTTGGATCCCTAAAGTTAAAACCATCACCTGATGTCTAACCCACCACTGCTAAACAAATTGAAGTAGCTCACTGCCTTTTACGGTACTTGCCTGAGATCCATGTATAGCGTTGCCAGATTTATTTCCTCTGCCCTCTCCTTTCCTTTCAGAGCTATTTGCAGTCCAGGTTAAAAGATTCACTGTATTCTTTCTGTTTTCTTCCCAAACTAGCGCAATGTAGGGAAAATGTTCTTTCTTTGTTTTTCAGCTCCTCATTAGAGTCACAGAATTCAAAATATTTTGGCCAACTTCACGTTTGTAGCAAATGATTCCATATTATGTTCCAAAGCTGTACATAAAATATCGTACACCGCTAGCCATGCTGATCTAGTTACATTTCCAATACTATAGAAGTAGCAGTCATGTTTCTGCACTTGAGGAGTCTGCTGGTTTTTGTATGATCTTTCTCAATCATAAAAATGCAGTTGGCATAAAATAAGCAGAGTGCAAAAGAGGAAAATAAGCTATTCCCATATTTTGACATTTTGCGGTCCTGATTATTACTATTCATATTACTTCATTGCATATCAGGCTTAGAAGAAAAGGACAACATTTTGAATATTTAGGTGTTAAATGGCAAATGCTTTAATGCTCGAACCATTTTATTTTCTCTTCTTCAGTTTGAAATTTCAAACTGAAAGTGTTGTAACTTATGTGTTATCAATTTCAGTTTACAACAGAGTCAATGCACCTATGTGAAAAAGACTGGTGATTAATTTCTAAGCTCCTCACCTTACCAAGAGAATAATGTGGCTGTCTTCACTAGAATTAATGACACTTTACAGCAAAGCAGAGATTTGCTATATGATATAGGACAAAATGTATGTCAACTTTGACATGATGTAGCTGCTGTTACAACAGCTTGCAAACCATTGAACTTAGCTAAGAGACTGATGTCATTTTAGTGCAATTGGCTGTTACACAGATGACCCGCAGCCTTCACAACTTGTCTAAGGAAACATGATGGAGTATATAAAAATTCATAAAAATTAATGTTTTAGTTTTGCTTCCAGTTCACAGAATAACTTAAAAAAAAAAAAAGAAAAGAAAAAAAAAAAAAAGAAAGAAAGCAAACTGAACTCCATAAAGTTTACTCTGATTTTTTCAATATATATCTTTTTAAACCTCTCCATATAAATGCAGACTCCTCTGAGGTCTTAACAAGCTGGATCAACAGCTGAATTTACATAAAGCAAATATTCAAGAGTTACTTAACTGTCCTTCTTGGACTGAAAACAGACATCTACTATCTGAGCTGTACTTCTTAGTTTTGTCTACCTCCGAGTTTCACATCACTATGAAGTTCTCTGTTGAAGAGAAAATGTTTTGACATGTTACTTTAAACAAGTTTATTCACTTCTAGGTTACAAATGTAAAAAGATAGAATAAGTTTTATTAGTCTCTGAGTCATTCCTGTATTTTACAGAATTCCTGATTTGTTCTAAAAATCCAGAATTTGGTCAGTAATTGAATCCTACAATATGTAATTACTGTTGTTTTGGCCAAGAAGAAAATAGCAAAGATATTTCAAATTGAGGGAAGAAAAGCAGTTTCTTGGCTTTTTTTTTTTTTTTTTTTTCAGATTCCAAGAAGATTGCACAATTCCATAAATGTTGATGCATTGTCTCTGCCTGGCAAGGAAGCAAATATACAGTCTGAAATTTTGCCATATAATTTAATTGGCCATCACTTCAACTGCAGAAACAAAATTTTTTATAATATAAGGGTTCAACTCATGTCCGCCTGAGCTTCTCTCAGGATAAAAAGTCAAAAACAGTGAAACATCTCAGCTACCCAATTATGATGGTGTTAGTCCCTGTGTCAGTGATGGGCAGGCTTTCTTACAACAAGCTTGCCAAGGCTGCGAGGGCCTTGTCCAACAGCTTCAAACATTTTGGCTGCAACTTACTCTTACTCCACTGCTTTCTACATGCATTGCCCCCTCCCTGGAAGCATTCAAGGCCAGGATGGATGGGGCTTTGAGCAACCCAATCCAGTGGGAGGTGTCCCTACCCCACAGCAGGGGCGCTGGGACTAGATGTAAAAGTCCTTTCCAACCCAAACCATTCTATGGTTCTATGATTCTGCAGAACATATACATGAGCCACTATGCAGACTGAAGGCCCTTGACACAAAAAAGCGAATATAGAAGAAAAACTATGAAAGAGAACCAGTCTTCCATTAAAAACACCAGCATTATTAGTATATATTTACAGGTAGAGCTCAAATTTCTCCTTAGCTAGCAAAGGCACCTTCACTGCTAAATACTGCCTGGCACAACTTTATTTCCATAAATTTCCATTAGTTGTACTCCGGAGGCACAATCATGCTAATATTAGCTATCATTAATAAGAATGATAGTAACTTAGCATGTGGTTCTAATGCCCTAAGAGGTTCATTTACAAAACTGTGCAGACCTTTATTAATTCCAAATGTGACTTTTAAATTCTTTTTCATGCGTAAATGAAAGCTTATAGAAACAGTAAGCCTGTTCATACTACTGTTGTATTTGAAGTGTACATAGCCCCTTTATCAAGAATTCCCAAAGAAGTTAATTTCCTGTCTGGAGGACATTTAAATGCGTTGCCTTTATTATTCCATTAGATTTCCTAATCAGAAAGGACTGGGCTGTAAAATAAAATGGTTGGAATGTTATTCTCCTTCCAATTGTTTGCTGAGAAAATACAGAACAAGTGACTAAATTACTGGCACTATGATAGCTGGTGTCCGATGACTTCAGAAACCCAGGAGAAAAACTAGAGTTATTTGCATAGTCATCACAACACTCCGGGCTAGAAGTATGGAACTCATTTTTAAGAATGCCTTTGCTTATGATTGCATGTGGACTGCAGCATCAACTGTTTTGTGCTGGGAACAAATGAATAGCCAAATCCTACCAATACAGCAAAACAGATGACTTTAAGGACAGAACTCCATTGAAGCATATGAACGAGATTCCCTCCACCTCCCTCCCTCCACTTGCTGCTGATGCATCCTTCTCAAAGTTCTCTTCCTGTAAAGACTCCACTCTGCCCCTCCTTCCTGACTGCTACCACAATAGCTTTGCCCTTTATCACCAAAATATCTCTAGCTATCTGGACAGTAAAAAAATAGCCATTTCCTCAGCGCGTCTTGCAATGTCACACTGAAAAGGGAGGGAAAAACGCTCTGCTTTCTTAGTGTGCAATGTGGTATCACTCCAAGGAAACCACTTGCTGATACACTTGCTGATACTGTACCATCCATCAAATACTTTCTGCTAACTGAGGTTCATACCAGCAAAGTTTTCCCCTTCATTTTTCCTTTTGTAAAGAGTTTTTTTTTGAAAGTTTCTTTTTGAAAGGGTTCTTCTTCGCTTACTGCATTCTAAAAAATTGATGTCCTTTCAAAAATAAAATTTATTTCTAAAATATATAAAAACTTATTATGTGTAATGAAATATTTTCAATCCAGAGCTCTCAAGACATCCAACTTCTTCATAATAGCAAAAATCACCTCCACCTATTCTATCACACAGCTTAATTTCTTCTTCATATTTACATTTCAAAAGTCCCTACCAGCTCTGTCTTCTTTTCTTTCTACTTCTGTACATGCTTCCATTTCTCCTCTCCAATGCAAGTTCAATCTGCCCTCTAAGGATGCTTGCACTTCCTCTGCCTCCCTCACCTACCTCAATCAATGCTTTCTTTACCTGTGCGTCTTTCCCCAACATTGCTCACCTGACCCCTTCTCTACTGATGACACTGACTGAAGCATATTCCATACAGAATATCAAGAGAAAAAGATAATCTTGCACCTTTAAAGGATGAAATTCATCAAATTTGTTTTCAAATGTCTGCACTACAGCCTGGAGATCTAAGCTTTTATTTACCTTACCTAGAAAGTCCTGACTCCTGACTCTGACTAGATAAAGCACCACTCAAGGGAAGAAGAATGTTCCACTCTGGACATCCAAAGCTACAATAAAAATTTACCTGTTCTTCACTCCTGATAGTACCTTTTAGGTACCTAGCCTAATAGCCTGGGTTCAAGATGTTCAACCAAATCTTCCTATAGACTTCATTATTACTAAAGTGTGATGCTTATATTCTCTATCCCCAACGAAGTACCTCAGAAATATGTTCACATCAGTCTGCCATTAGCCTTCATGCCACACTTAATAAATTACACCCCACCAGACACAGAGATTAGGTTAGATTAGTATAGAGATAGGTTTTTCCAATCTGCCTCTTATCTTTCATTGGTTAAGAAGCCAGCCTTATCCACTCATTAAATTCTCATTTAATCAGCTGCTTCTTGTTTGTTTATTTTTTTCCTCAGGTGGCCCTAAACAGCCAGGAAACTGGCTGCAATGATGTGAGTATCCATGAAATAATCTCCAAGACACAACTTAAAATTTTAAATCCCCATCTTTTATACATTGGCTGTGGTTAGAGAACTGGTGTGCTGAAAATGTGCTGAGGACTTGAACAATGCTGCTTCACTGCCTCCTTGTAATAGCATAGGTATTATGTCTAACCAGGCAAAACATGCTGCAGTGCAGAGACACCAAAGTTGTCTTAGGTTGTCTTAATTCAGAGAGTGGAAATGCAGCTGTGACCAGCTAATTAGCTCTTCTCAGAAGTAGCTAAGAAGCAGAGCTAAAACACTTGAGTGTAATGAATTTTACATGTTTGCTACCAAAGGTATTTCTGATATGGTACTGCACTACACAAACCTACACTCTAGGCTTTTCTTGGCTCCTTTTTTTGCTGTTAGAAGTTTAGATACTCCAGCGCCAGTTCTCCTCATCGCTGGTAAATATGTCCTGATGTAGGAAGTAAGAGTCCCTGGCTGAAGCTAAGGATGGCTTGCAGTTGGAAGTTCTTACTTCTTGTCACACCTTTACTGCTCAAGGGTCACCACAATAATTCTGTTTCTCATGCTGCAGATATTAGCATTTAATTTTGTACTAGCAGATGTTGTTCGCTGTTCATGAGAAAACAAGGCTATGAGATCAGCTCTCTGACAGCTTTTAAAAAACACTTCTCCTGTGAGAATTACTATCAACTCAATCGGGTTTTCCAAACTGTGAATGAAATCTACATTTTTGCTATTTAAAAAAGGCTTGCACTATATACCTAATGGTAATGGCTCCATCCCACAGTACCTTGCATGTAGGTAAAGATGTATTTACAGACCAAACTGGCAAATGAAAATGAAAAATGAAAATCTATTTAATAAAACATGTTTCGCTGTTCCCTTTAAGTTACTGTATGACTGCACAAAAGATTCCTTTCAATGAGTTAGTTTGGGCCAGTCACAGAGCAAGAATACAAGCGTGACTGATTAACTGAATATGTGAATAATTTTTGGACTATATTTTAGAGTATTTCTCCCGATTTACAGATGAGTATTTAAACCAGGGCTGTAATGAAAACTTGTTTCCCACTAGCTACTGCGGGTGGCCACATGACTGTAAAATTAAACACTGAGAAGCTTCAGCCATTACATCTGTCCTAGAAGTGAGCTGGGTATCCAGTAAAATCAAGTAAGATAACATTTTTGCTATTTGAATAAGCAGTTGGCGAAAATACGCAGTTCAAGGACACGCTGTCAAAACAAAGTGGAAGAGATTTTTGGAGATGTTTGTCTTTTCTGTTCCCTGAGATTATTATTCAGCCCACACAACTAATAGCGTATTCTCTGAAAACAGAGAGCAACCCAGAGTAACATCCCAACATGTGCAAGGCATTTTGTTCATAATGCTCTAGAGGAAACTTTCAAGACAAACAGGGAGCCAGCTATGGGTGGTCTTCGGAATGTGATGAGGAATGTTTTAGAGTAGCACAGGCTTGGAAAACATACCTATAAGGGCTAACATATGTGTTTAAATCTGTGCTCCAGGTTCAGCATTTGTGAGAGTGACATCCAACCAGGCATGCAGGAGGGCAGTAAGCACAGCGCGCTGCGTGAACATAAGCTTTCTTCTCACTTCAAACAGCCAGCAAACCTAGTTCAAGTCAATCTGCATTTTCCACAGACCAATTGGGAAAGTGGGCGTTGCAGATAGTTTCAGACAAAAAAACATACAACCAAAGTTTCATCACTTATCTGCCAGTTCTTACAGAGTTTAGAGATTCTCTTTGCCACAACACAAGTGACGAGGAATGAACTGTGTCAAAAGCAGCATTATGATGAAACTCACACTGTCATATGTGCTTTCTTCCCTGTAAGTGTTTGTACTACATGTCACACTGAATAAATACACATCTTGGCACCTGGAGTACTAAAGGGTCATTAACATGAAATTATGACAGATGCAATCGAGAGTAGATTTCTGCTACTCAAAAGAAAAAAAAATCTCTGACATTTACATGAAACAATCCATTTTTTAGGACTTAAGGTTTAAAGAATAAATGCCGAAGTTATTCCATAGATCTGCTTTTCATTGTTGCAGAAGATGTTCTCCTAAACTGAATCTTGCAGACCTTTCAGACTGTGAACCCTACCAGCCTTCTCAATCTTTCTGTATTCTTAGAAACTTTAACTTCTTTATGTGGTAGCCGTCTGTAATTTGGGATGTCACAGATTTATGTTTATAGTCCTGATACAGTTGTACATAAAATACCAGCAGTAATGATAATGTTACAGGGAGGTCTCTGCTGCACGATTAGCAACACTCTGTAGGACTGAAGAAAACCTGAACCATTTGTGCTAATGCTCATCACAGATTCCAGAGTAAAAATAACTGCCTTGGTCTGGAACATTTAACAAACCACATTTTCCAACTAAAATAACAGCATCTACATTTGTTAGGTTTTAACACCCATCCTAGGAACTCTGTGCAAGTTAAACATGAGGCCAGGTAACCTAAGGACAGAGGAGGATTTGTGGGATGATTCCAAAGTAAATAGTGTGATTTGAAAATGTGACAAACACTTTAAAAATAAAAATGAAAATAAAAATCAGTTAAATGCAACTTTCCAGCATAACTGCAATCAAATTCAAAACTGACTGGCAGATAACTTTAACATGAGACAACTGCTGCTTTGCTGCTAGTAGCCTCAGTCCCTTTCATGAAACCCCACTGGCTCATGATTTATGTGCACATACTAGAAAGCCTATGACCCGATTCCTAAAGCCAAAATAAAGTATGGCCTGTGCAGCAAACTGGAATCTCCCTGGAGCCACAGAGTAAATGCTGTGCTTCAGTCAAAGCATCAGGATTCAGGATAGCAACTCTGCACCAAGGAGCTGGTACTGGAGACGTGCTTGCACATATGTCGCTGTCATATCACACATTTGTTTGTACACAGAGCTCAGACTTCCAAGCCCAGGTTAATTTTAGCTGGACTCAGATGATCCTGTCAGACTCCTCATCCTTCACTGTGTTAAATATTGCTCAGCACTCTCCACCAGCTGACTTACCTTTTTCAATGTGTGTGAATCACTGATGGGGAAGAAGCAGTGTGTGTCTCTGGCTGAGATCTCCTTGTACCTTCCTTGCCGTGTTTTACTCTGTTTGTTCGGTGAGATGCCATTAACAACTGCTGAAAGGAAGCTGTTGGTCATGAGGGGAGTCAGGGTCTGGCAGAAAAGGCAGACAGCCACCAACAGGGCCAGGAGGAAGGGGCGAGGGCGACAAAGCCTGCGGCACCTGGGGCTGTGCCCACAAACCATGGCCAACGTGCTGTCCTCACTCCACCCTTGGCCACATTGCAGATGCAGTAGCCATGTCCTGACAGGGTAAAAATGCCAAAGTGGGCTTTATCCAAAGCTACGGAGGGTTTTCCCAATTCCTGCTGCTGAGTGCTTTCTTGGTGCCTGGCAAGAAGTCACCACATCCAGAAGAGCAGGGTCCTGTGAACCACCCTCCCATGGGGCTGCGGGAACAACCTGTGGGAAAGAAGAAAAGTGAGGAGCAGCAGACAGCAGCATGCCATAGAGCATGGGGTGCTCTGCCTGGAGCCGTGCCGACCTCCTTGCATCGGGAGGACAGACCTGGCGGCAGGCAGGTGGGCAGAGGGGATCCGCAGCCCCAGCCTCGCAGCAGGAACTGCTCAGCCAGACAGCATCTGAGAACGCAAGAAGTTAAAGCTTAACACGCTCTGTCCACAGCCAAAAAGAGTAAGAGAGTGTACCAACCTCTTGAACAATCGTTTGCTGTTTTTTTTTCCTCTCTTGCGTTCTCAGTTCCCACTTTGTTTTTATAGTTCCTTTCAGTCCGGTCCCTTTAAATTGCCTCTTTCCTGTCACTATGAACAGACCTCACTCTAAGAGCAATCAATTATCTAAAAACTGACAGACTACAAAGATTTTCTCTTGCATTTGTTTTGTCCAGATTGTGAGTTCAAAGTTACGCTTACTTACTCAGCTCCCATCCCGTTAGAAGTTTTCCAGTCCCCTTTAATGGGCTGCTGATTAAAACCACTTGGTTGGAGCCTGGCTCATGATCCCAGCTCGTCTCACACACTCCGAGGCAGGCACACGCACATACACACACCATCTGAAGCCAGTTGGACCACAGACTTCATATAAATAAAGGCTGGACTGCTTAGAGGGTGGGGCTAAGCGAGCTCAGCTCGGGGCAGGCTCAGGGCTGGAGACGCAGCCCTGGAGCGGGTGGGGAACAAGAGGTGTCCCGCTCACTGCGTGCCTCCAAGACACCAGCACTGCAGCTTTTAGAAAACTGCTGTTACAGCAGTCGGGCTAATTGAAAACAGACAAAAAATATCTCGAAGGCGGTAGAAATCTGAGCGGCACCTGCAGTATTTGACTCCAAATTAACCAAAAATGTTGTAAAAGGAAGCAGGTTTGCTTGGATGTGTCACTGGCGAAGAAGTCGTCAGTACTTTTCCATAGTAGATACACTAGCTTCTAGCAGAGTATAAATAAAGGAGGGGAAGAAAGGAGGGCAGGCAAAAATAATCCAGTGAGAGCGTTTTGTATCTAAGCCACAGAAGGTCTTAGTTACTACTTCCCCCTGCTGACATGGGACAGGGACGAGACAGATGGGAACAGTTGAAGAACTCTGATGTCTTTACAGACCTAAACTTCTCAAACAATCGAGTTCCTTTAGCTAAAAATATCTGTGTGCACGTCATCATCTGTGTTATCCTCCATCCTTGGTTATTTTTGAAGAGTTCTTCCTACAGTGTTTCATGTATAAGAAATAGCAGATGCTAAATTGTGATATCCCTGGGCCAATCTGCACAAAGTAACAGCAGCAGCATTAGCTGCTGGTCTATATACAGCAATGAAGAGCAGAGCAGAGCATGGATTTGTTTGAAGTGCTGCTATTTATTCATCTTTCATATCCTCTTTCCTTCCAAGCTAAAACCATCAATTTTCACATATAAAAATGCCATGAAGTGATTCAGTAGCTCATGCAGAACCTCAGCTGGCACAGGCATTGCATTTTAGCGTTCTGTCTGGAGCTGTCCTTGTCTAAATTACAAGGTTTTTAGTTATCCTGGGCAGGAAATAAGTACAAAACCTGCTGGTACCCTCCAGTGGTAGATGCTTTCCATCCATCCAGAAGATGCCATTTGACTCTGCAGAAACCCACTGCTTGTCCTCCCTCCTCCCAGCACACCAGCTCCCACCCTCTGGCCCCGCTGCTGCCAGCCTGTGCTGCAGTGCCTCTGATAAGCCAGCAAACTGGGCCAGTGGCTGCATTCATGCCATACAGTGGACAAGCCCCAGGGGAGCTGGTACATTCAGAGGAGCTCTGTAGAGACACTGAAGGCAGTCTGGGAACCACGGGACCCCATCTGTGGAGGAGAAGCATGGCAGAGTTGTTTTACTGTTGCTTTACTCTTGTAAGAGTTTGCCCTGTGGCATGCTCAACCCTCAGCTGTGTGGGTGGCATTTGCACAGTTGTCAGCTTCTCCCAGCTTTGTAGTGAGGGGATTTGTCAAGAGTTTACCATGCTACTGCTAGAAGACTTGACAAAAATAGCTTGATAAAGATTAAAGGCTGCTTAATGGCATGGAGCCTACAGTCCCTTGCAACAGTCCTGCATGAGAACAAAGTAATTGTGTCTCATCCCCCTGCTCCCTCAGCAGCCCGGCAGGTAACTGTGTGCTCCCTCCAGCCTGACCTCATTTCCCCCTGTTCAGTTAGTAACTGGAGGCTTTAAGCCTACGTTTTCCCCAGCATCTCAGAGGCACTTCATCCATTCTGCAACTCCAAAATCACTGAAAGGCTCCAGGTTTTCAGGACAAGCCAGCAGGTTTTTCTCATTTGTTGCACCAAGACTGATGCTGCAAATACGTAGAGGAAGGGAGGTCAGCAGAGGGCAAGCAGATCTCTCTGTGTACTCCTGGGGATCTGCATTCTGTTCCTCTGATTTTCCCAGATGTTCCAAGAAGGGAGCTGGCTTTTTCCCTATGTTTTGTGGTTTCTTTTCATCACAAGAGCATGTTATGAAATTTTCCTGAGCTGTAAATACTTCCCTCAATCACAGCTAGCGTGCAATGAACAGGATTTGTCATCTTCTAATCAGGATTTCATCACATCTCTCGGCCTATTACTACTGACTTATTCGGTCACATTTCAACACTCTGGGAATTAAACTGGGACTTTTGAAAATGGAGACTGACAGGGACTTGCATTAACTAATAAAGAGGTAGGCCTTCAGTACACAGCATCCAAACAGCCACAGAATACAATTCTCTATAGGATCAGATTCATATAATTATTTGTATCCTCAGGTATGTGTATATATTTCAGACTTCTTCACAGAAAGCCACAAATCCCCTTTTTCTGACATGCCAAACGATTTAAGGATTCTTTTTCTATTCAGAACTGCTGAACCTGTAGCTGCTCTCTGTCTGGATCACCTCTTCCTGCTCCTTCCACTCACACCAGACTGCACACATGGATGCTCCCTGAAGAAAGAAGTCAGCTGCAGTCCAGCTCTGCATGAAGCAAAGTCCTGTAGGGATCATTTCTGTAACAACCAACCAGACATGACTATCACAAGTGATCTCCCATGCCTGCAGCCAGCATCCCAGCTCATCCACATCACCTGGAACAGACAGTAAGTGCTGAATGAAACACTGGCACAGAAAAGGCAAGAGGAAAATAAGACTTGATAAAAATTGCAAGAGACTAGGATTTGAAAGGATTTAGCCAATATACCATGCAGGCACCATTTGTCATCTTGCTGTGGTTTTAAGCAATCCAGCTCCTATTCTTGCAGCTTTCATTTTACATTAATCTCTGTTTGTGCAGTGGTGAAAGCTAGTGACCAATGAAGAATGATTTCAGTGGTCTATGTAGTGACCTGGACACACAACTGCCAAGAGCTAAGCAAGGAGAAAATACGAGGTGTGGAAAGATGGAAGGAATTTAAGGCCAGATATCCTTTTTATGTGTGCTTAACTTTAATCAGAGATCTAACGTGACTCATCCTGCAACTCTAAGGAAAACTAAGTCTAGATAAACGTGATTGTAAGATCAGGACTTAATGTAATAAAAAACATTTTGCGCCAATAATTTCACCATATAGAGATTGCCAAGGAGTAGATATGTTTAAAAACCTATTCATTTTTGCTGTTTTTTAAAGCAAGATACAAAGTTCAAAGCATAACATCCTAGAAACCATTTTAATGATGAATGAGTTCATATGAAAAATAAGCTCAAACAGATCATTTCTAACTGGGCTGATCAGCAAGTCCTTGCAATCACATCTGTCATCCTCACAGTGCAGACCTATATGTTATTTTTGTTGTTTATGGTAAACGCTTCAATTTCCATGCTAGAAACTGCACCAAGGGCCGAAAGTTCACATTAACTTCAAATGCTGAATGAGCATTAATAGCACTGTAAATATTCAAGAATAAGAAACTCAATTAAACTGTATTGGAGAGGGCCCACTGAGCTGCAACCCTTCAGGATTCTTGGCTTCACCCTGAATTCAATCCAGACTGCAATTGGATTTGCATGTGTCTTCAGTCCTGTGTGTGGTCCCATTATGAACAGCGAATGAGGAATACTGGCACAGAGGAACAAAGTCAAGAAAATAGGAGAAATAAATTTCACTACTGCTTTGCACTTTGGAAGATGTGATACAACAATTGAATTTTAAATCAATTCCAGCATGGGAAAAATAAAACAAAAACAGGCTCTTACCCCTTTTCCCATTCATAGACCACTGCAAGCCTCGATGATGTTGTAATTTTGTTCCACAGAACACTCCAGAGACAAGTTTTCACGTCTTCATCCTGCTTTGGCCCAGCGCTCTGATCCTGGCTCACAGAAAACACAGCCCAGTAGAGAAGATTCTGCACATTCTTGGAAGGCAAAATGCTGATGTTAACAGGAGACAACTATTAGGGGAGACTCCCTTTTTGGTTTTACTTTTCATTATTGCTTGATTGATTTAATCTTTTGTCTTTATGTAAAAGGAAGCAAATGAACTGGACTGCACAGGCAGCATATGCTTCTCTGGCCAGAGGGTTTGCGGCTCCTTTATATGTATAGTCTATGTATATATAGCCCATTTTAGCTCTTGTTTGATAGTTTGTTGTATTTTATCATTGTGTAAAAAGCTGTCATAGCTGGATGTTGAACCTCAAGCAAGATACTGTTAGATCTCCAGTTCCATGGACAGATCATCCAGTCCAGGAATTATCTGCCATGGAAAGGTGAAGAACTTACTAGTTGCCCTTTCCCCTGACTTCACCTTCTGCTCCAGCTCTTCCTACCTTGTGGTGGTGCTCATTAAATCCTTTGATCCTTACATGAGAAAAGTAGTGTGCAGTAGGGCTGGTTTAACAAAAAAAGAGTGTTGAATTGACCCTTGCAGAGGTCCTATGGTCCCTGGTGCTAGTACAAGGCAACCAGCAGGAGAGGACAGATGAGAGGAGATGTCAACAGAGGAGGGGAACAGGCAGCTCATCAGACCACTGTCTCCACTCCAGTTAACCCAAATCTTTAGGTAGGATCTGTAGCTACTTGGTTATGAGTCCAGAGATTTTCCTTTGTATCTCATCCATGTTCTTTACTGCTGTCTTTTGGTACAGTGTGGACACTGAGACACATGGTTCTATTTAGTTATTTATTTCGATAGCACAGAAGGTTGCTTGACACGTGGGTAACAGAAAACAGCCAAAGGCCAAAGTCTTTTGTAGAATAAAATAAATAAATAAAGAACATGTCAGGGAAGAGATAGATCAGCTAATTCCTTCTTTCTTCCTTCTCACTGTTACTGGCTGTCTGCACACACCTCTTGAAGCAGTTATTCTGGTTATATACAGATCTATGGATTTTATAGCCAGTTTGATTGCTCAGACTCATTGGCTACTGCTGAAAGCAGAATAATGATCAGTGATAATCAAAAGAATGCTCAGAATAGGCTGTAACAACACAGACTTTCATCTCTGGGTATGAAGAGCAGAAACACGGTGAAGTACTCCCGGTTCTGAAGATATTTGTGTTATTTTCTATTTTGATATAATTTATTTTGTTGCATGATTTTGTTCACATGATTCTGTGGTGGTAGACATCTTTCTGGCATCCTGCTGGAACCCCTTTTTTGATGTACTTCAAGTATGAGATCTTGTTAAAGGCTGTTTTGGGCTTTTGCAGTTTGCTGTGCTGTATAGTACTTTGTTTGTACACTGTGCCATGGAGAATTATGATAAAAGCACTAGCCCTGAGCCTAATCTATTACTAAGACCTTGCATTGCTTGTCTCGAAGATATAATAAGCATAGAATCATAAAATGCCTTGGGTTGGAAGGGACCTCAAAAACCATCGAGTTCCACCTATCCCTGCCATGGGCAAGGCTGCCACCCCATCCCCACTGGGCTGCATCTGTCCTGGCCTTGAGCACCTCCAGGGATGGGGCATCTGCAGCTTCTCTGGGCAACCAAAGCCAGAAAAAAACTATACTTCTTCTGAACTTATCCAACAGTTCATATTATTTCATGAGTCTAGCTACAGTATCATGATTACAGCAGAGCAAGATTATAGCTACCAATGTGGCACAGAAGTTACGTTGGAAAGGAAGTACCTTTAAGTGCGTAACAACTTTTAAGCACTGACTTTTTAAAACAAAGCTGAAAATTAAGTTTAAGCACTTTTACAGTTAATTAAATGAAACTAGCCAGAATAAGTACAATGAAGAAGGCCACACAGAATGTCTCCATTGCAGCTGGCATGAAGATGGGTGAGTCCTTTGTGTCCTGCCCCACACAGAGTCACAACTCTGCTCCTCAGCCCTGGTCTGCTGAACTGCACAGCTTGCTCAGAACACACCTGATCGCTGTTCTGTGGGCTGGGAGAAAGTGGCTTGAAAGGTGAAACTAAGAGGGTGACATTGCACTGCATTGCTGTAATAAGGCTAAGAGGAAGGAAGCTGAACAACTTATTGCCAGTGTGTGCTACCCAAACCATTTTGATTGAATGGGTCATGTGTAAACCTAGCATTCCAAGAAGGGTTAGTTGAAAAAGCAAAACATTTCTCAGGTCTGATAGCTATCAATAGCTTTGCTGACATTTTTTAACACTTTGTACAAGATTTGAATAGTAGAGAGGGGCTGAAAAGTAAATAGGAAGTATTTTTGTTCACTTTCCAATTAATCAGTTGTTGGTGATTGTCGCTTTTGTGGGCTGTTTTGTTGCTTTTAATGACAGAGGAACCAAGGGATGCCACAAATAGACCAAGCAATTTGTTGAATAAATTCTTCTATGGCTAAAGCCATTGATCTTAGTATTTGATTTTTCAAGAATTACAGAAGAATCAAAGTTTAACCAAATCAGACTCCCAGTACAAAGAAGCTGAGTAAGCACTGGGTTTACATCAGTTACCATTTCCATACAGCTGTGTTCCAGTTTGGAACCAAAGCGTATCAAAGAGACTGTTTGCCAGCACAGGAAAGTATAAGGTAAGTATAAAATAAATACAAAGTGGATGGCTAACAGACTTTAGAAAGATGATTATAGAGTTGATTTAAAAATCACATCATAATTAGCTAAGTATGAAATCAAGTCATGGTTTCATAATGCATTGATGTAATTAGGAAGAATATGCAAGTATTTACATGATTCCTTTGTTAATGTAAATATTGCTGCTTAAGACTGAAACAATAGTTAAAAGGAAACCTTACGATCTTTGCCATTCACATGCTCGTGAGCCTTCATAAAAAGGAATTCCCGATACATTCTTTCCCTCCCTCCTCTTAACAGAAGTCTTTAAGTAAACAGCAGTACCTGAGTGTTTGGAAAGCAATTTCAAGATGAAAAGTACTTTCGAGTTGGCAAATCGTGACCATTAATGTAGCTACTAGTCAAAACACCTTCAAGTTGGATTTTTATATATGTATTTTTTTCTTTTTTATTATTGAGAGTCATCTTTAGTTTTCCTGTTCTGGGCTAAAACTTAACTGAGATGTTTTCACAGCGCATATTTTATGTTGTATTACAAGAACAACCAACAGTGTTAGAGAAGAAGGGCAAAACTGTTCAAAACTGTTCTGGTGTAAGTGACTCTCTAAGAGGTAATTATTACTTCTGAAACCAGAACCTCCTTGTGCAAAATATGCTCTCAGTCAGTGCCTAAGAAAATTTATACACTCCATTTAAAAAACGTTACCAAGACAGGAAAAAAATATCCCCATGCTTCTGAGAAGAAAGGATTCCTTAATTCTGTAGCACTTCCCTGACTGAGCCCTGGAAGGGCTTTGCACTCAGGTTTGCAAACATTTTCCGAACATCTGTCCCACACACGTATTTTCCTGCAAAGAAACAGTAAAACTTGCTTTGAAATCACGAGGCCACAGTTTTGCAGGTGGAAACAATATCAAATTATATCCATTTTGTTTCACTTGTTCTTGTAAAAATACCATAGAACCATTATTTATTCTGCGGTAAAGAAAGACTTAGTGTTATCTTAATTAGGAAAATGAAATTAACAGAAATAAGTTCATGTTCAGCAATGAAATATACTTAGGATTCTCTCAATTCTTTTTATCTTTAGGAAAATCAGACACAATTGTAGCTGAACAACTGAGTCTACTTTACGTTGTTTAAGAGTCCCATCATTGTATCTTTAAACTTGAGCAAAACTTTTCTTGACTGGAAGTAGCCCTTTTCATCAGTGTGGACATAACTTGTTCTGTTTAACATATATGATATCAAGGAATAACTTTCAGAAAGGCTCAGAGCAGTCACAAAACACAAAGTCTCATAATACAATACAAAGTACAAATAAGTAGTAGGGGCATTAAGAATGTTAAAACTGCTGTGTATCCTAACATTGCTCTTTATTTTCTAGTGCAGTTGGTAGATTTCTTGCTCAGACATGAGGCAAGTCTTTCTCTAAATATAATATGCTCACTTTTTTATGTGATATAATGTTGGAGACTATTGGTTAAACTGAAATATAAGATGTGATGTACGCAAGCACAAGTCTTTATCAGTTCTTTGATAGAGAGTGGTGAGCTGCTGGCACAGGTTGCCCAGAGAGGTTGTGGATGCCCCATCCCTGGAGGTGTTCAAGACCAGGTTGGATGGAGCCCTGGGCAGCCTGGTCTAGTATTAAATGTGGAGGTGGGTGACCCTGCATGTGGCAGGGGGGTTGGAGCTTGTTGATCCTTGAGGTCCCTTCCAACCCAAGCCATTCTATGAAGGCTGTAAATAATCATGCGGTTGTTGGCAATGTTAGCATGCTCAGCAGCTCCTGATATATCTTGTGGAAAGAGCTGCATGTCTTTATAGAACATCATATGATTACAAACACAAGAGATGCATTTGAAAGTGCTAAAGGACCCTCTGCTGCCAATGCTCATACCAATAGGATCCTACTTCTGTCCCTTGCCACTGCTATTGAACAAAATAGTGCGTGGTCCAGACATTCCAGCAGGGTGAGGTGGGAGACAAAAAACTTAGCTGAGTAAAACCATATCACATTGGAAATACCTCTCTGGTGAGAAGAAACAGAAGAGGGAAAACAAACCCCAGAATTTCTCATCTTTGTTGTGTGCAGTTGAACAACATTTGGAAAGCTCAATAAAGAAATAATTTGGTGCTATTCAGAAAGATAACAGAGAAGCGTTTTCAGAACAGAAAACATAAATATATTTCCTCTGTTTCATTTCAGTCTTAGAATAAATTAAACTGAAAGCTGAGGTGAAAGTTTCTTTTCTTAACAGCTTCTTAAAAATACAAATACCTACAAAGCACAAACCACTTTTTGTTCTAACCCAATGCTCAGCACACTGGTTCCCAGTTTGTGGTATTACAAATACCTCCTAATCCTAAACATTCACCCAAAGTTTTGAACACTGGGATTAAACTAAAAACAGCTGCATTGTCTGATGCCAAAGGCTTACCTAACATAGTGATTGTAACCAACAGCACTCACTGGTGATGGTGGTTTAACCCAGCTTGGGACCACCATGGTGTTCACTCACTCTACTCAGGTAGGATGGAAGAAAGAATTGTAAAAGTAGATGTATGAGAACTTACAGGTTGAAGTAAAAACAGGTTACTAGTAGAGCAAAAGCTGCAGGCAGAAGCAAAGCAAACAAGGAATTCATTTGTTACTTCCCTTGACAGGCAGATGTTCACCCACTTCCAGGAAAGCAGCACCCCTCATGGGTAAAGTTTCTTGGGAAGACAAATGTCATCACTCTCAGTGTTCCCTGCCTCCTCCTTCTCTACCCCAGCTTCCATTGCTGAGCCTTGCACCATACGATATGGGATGTCCCTTTGGCCAGTTTGGGTCAGTTGTCCTGGTTCTGTCCCTTCCCAGCTCCCTGTGCACTTCCAGCTCCTCACTGGCAGGGCAGCATGAGAAGCTGAAATGTCCTTGGCTTTGTGTAAGCACTGCTCTGCAATAACTGAACATGTGTGTTACCAACGATCTTTTCATTAAAAATCCAAAACATAGCATCATACAAGTCTCTATTAAGAAAATTTAATCCCAGCTAGAACCACAATAATATCCACCCCTTTCTCCATACTGCTTAAGTCATGCTCAGGTCACACTCTCCAAGCCAACCTCATTAATCACCACCCTTTGGTTAATACACATTCCCTTACTCGATTGACCACATCCATGAAATGCTCATAAAATGTCCACTGAGTTATTTCAACCCATGACTTAGTAGTGGCTGGGGACAGGCGAGGCAGTGTGTTCTGAGGAGTTACTGAATGCCAAAGACAGCTCGGGTCAGCTCATCACTGCACTTGCACTGGTTCTTGTGAGAGTCATCTTCTGCTGGTTCGAGTGGTTTCTGCTGAAGACCTTACTAAAATATGCAACTTAGGTCATGATTTACAACAATTTAAGGGCACATGCATTACAATCTCCACCTCTTGTCCCTTTGGACTAGGTCATAAGGTTTAATATTGCGATGAACTCTCTTTGCCCTTACTTCCAGCCTGGGCAAATCCATGGGCTACAGTTCCACTGTATGTCCTTCAGCATAGCCTTATCCATGAGTCCCTTCAGAGTTGTACGTACTGTGTCATCAGCAATAGATGCTATGATGTCTACTTGTTCTGATGTGCCACAGCCACAGTCACACTGAGGTGTACCTGCTGTGGCATGGCCTGTTCCATTTGCCACTTCAGTCCCTTCAGAGATCCCCTCAGGCACTTGCTGCGTCATGATCTTATCCACAGCCACTGACACTTCAAGGTACTCTGATATGGCTTTATCCACAGGCATGGATGTTGCAACGTGTACCTCCTGTAGCATGCACTTCTCCATGGCCGTAGGTGCTTTGAGGGGTACCTGCTCTGGAGTGAACTCTATGGCCACAAACACTTTGAAGTGTACGTGCTCTCACATGGATTTACCCACAGGTCACATTTCCTCTGGCTTTAGTTCAGCCTGAGCTCCAGCCAGTCTGGTAAGCAGCACAGGGACAGCAGCAACGCCCTGGCCATCTGCCAGCCCAGGCTTACAGCCATAGCTATCATCAAAATGTTTCCAAGCACAGCAAAACAAGATGATAAGGAATAGAGCAAACAGCAGAGGCAAAAGCAGCCACTAACAAGCACTGCAGTCTAAAATACGGTAAGGAAAGCAAGCTTCACCACAAGCACAGGAACTGGTCAAGTAGCAGCTAAACAGCTACAACATCTATAACTTTGGCCTAATACACCCCATATTCCAATCAAATCTCTTATCTTGAACCCTTCGTGTCCCATGTTGGGTGCCAGAAGATGGAAAGGGTGTCATAGCCATACAGGAACAATCCCTGTGATATATACCAATGTTCCCACAGAATTCCTGAGGTGATTCCAAAACCATTTATTTCCTACTCGGCAGTAGCTAATTCAGAGGATGCAGATGTAGGTAAACTGAGAATCAAGAGCTATTTTAAATCTTATTTCACATTAAATTAACAAACACTGAATTGCACCTCCTGTTTAACGAGATACAGGATCAGGAGATCATTTTGATACTTTAACTCTTCATTTTTGTTATTTGTGAGAGCTCAAGGCAAGTGCAAACACTTTGTCGCTATTTACCCTTCTCTAACTATGTTTCACATAACCACAGAGTAGCAGAGACCCCCAGGACTCCCTTAGCAGCCTCCCCTTATTGGCAACATCAGTAACTTAATTCTTTACCCTTTACTATTCTATTTTACACATCCTGTAACATTAAGAGATGCCCTCTCCTCACTGCATTACTGCTTTTTAAAGGAACCTTAATGAAACACCCAGCCCTCATGGAAACTGCATCAAGCTGGCCTATTTTTTTTTCCCTAAGAGAAGCTTTCCTACAACTCTAACGAACACAAGGTAGAGAGACTCTGCCAATATTTACTCACTCATGCACTAATTCTGATCTTTACCAACACACGTGGAACTGAGAACTGAGTTTGTAAACCCAAATTGAAGCTTTTGAACAACTGGCACAATCTTTATTGCTTTTCAGCCCTTTTGGTGTTTTTCTAACACAGACACAACAGCTTAAATTCTCCCTATGTGAATCTTTCTGGAAACTCCCATAGACGTTTGCTTTATGTTGCAGACTCACTTCTACACGTACCTTATTTTAGAGCAACCTTCAAGCAGCAAAGGTCCCACTATTCAAATCTTCCTAACCTCCCACATGGTGAAGAAATAATATAGCTACTCTACCACAGTATTTTAGTTCTTTTTGCACTTAAACCACCTGATGACCCATTAGCTTCTGACAGGCTTCCTGTATAGGGGAAAAGAAAAAGCACAGATACAGGTGTATGGGAACTGCTGAGTCTCAGCCTGAACCACTGACTGAGCACCTGAGGAAAGGACTGGGACAGCCCTGGGAGCACAGGTGAAGGCAATTCAGCTGTGTGACCGGAAGGGGTGGAGCCTGGATGCACCTCTCTTAGACCTCATTTAAGGGCTGACTGCTACTGGGGAAGGATCTCTTTCTGGAAATCTCTCCTTGGTGGACTTTTCTCTTGTAAATCTGGAATCTTCTGATACAGGTGAGCAATCTTTCTCCCTTTCTTCTTAGCACCTCTGAATCATGCCAGTCCTCCTATCATCATACTTTTGTTGTAACATCTTTCACATCTTTCCATTGTATTGATCTAATTGCTGCACCAGGTTTGACTGTTTTGCATGTTCGCCTTTTGCATTGCTTTCACTACTGTCCTTCCCTATTTTCTTAAATGCTAATGAGGATGAAGACTCTATTAGGAAATTGCTTTGCTAGAAGTGGACACTTATTTAATATTTGCACCATTTTAGGTGCATTTACCAACACCAGTGAAGGAATTTGCTATAGAATGCCCCAATTCTTACTGCATTTAGCCCTTAGTTTGAGAGACTGAGTCACTCAATCCAAGGGGAGTCCAGATTACCTATCACCTATTTAACTTCCAATCACAGATTGGCACCAGTTTCTAGGAGAACAAATAGTTCCTCTTATCTTTGTGGTCTCAATAGCCTCCCAAAACTAGATATGCAAGTCTTTAAGTATTTAGGTTTTTTATTTTCTTAGTCTGAGACTTTACAGAAACATACACACACAGTGGGCTAATTTCCCACTTTTAATGGAATCTTAATTACACTGCCCGTTCCTGCTTTTTGTTTCATCAACTTATATCCTATTCTTTCAATACAGTCATGTTTTCTTTCCATCTATTTTTCCTCAGTGTATGGACTTAACAACTTTCTTCTCATAAAATGAATCATAGAATGGCCTGGGTTAAAAAGGACCACAATGATCGCTGAGTTTCAACCCCCTGCTATGTGCAAACTCACCAACCACCAGCCCAGGCTGCCCAGAGTCACATCCAGCCTGGCCTTTAATACCTCCAGGGATGGGGCATCTGTAGATGTTGTAATAGAAGTCTGGGTTCACTTTGGTTTAGATAAAGCCTGAGCTTTCTGCACATGCTCCTAATATGAGCAAGTCTAACTCTTCCTTTTCTTGATACTGGAGTACTTCAGTGCGAGACTGTTTGGAAATGTTCCAAGGAAAGCTACTGTGAAGGTCCATGGAAAGTACACAGACAGCCCAAAGAATTCCAACACTACAATAAAATCTTTGCTCCAAATGGAAAATGCATTTTTTTAGTAGTGGAAGGAAGAAGGGAGGAAAAAAGAGTAATTCTTGTTTCTGTTCAGTGCTGCTGCCATACCAAAAAGCCATACAAAAACAACAGAAGGAGACTTTCTGTGAAAGGAAATCTACAGCCTACATCCAAAATAAACAAGCTGGGGAAAAAAAAGAGAAAATTTCCATTATATTCATGGCCAAGGGAAGTACCTTTTAAGGGGCTCTCATTTAGAAATCAAGATTCCCAATCCTGTGCTACAGCAGCTCTGATTTACCTTTGGCCTGCCTTTAAGTTCCCTAACATGACCGGTCCTGGTAGATACCTACAGGGGCTCCACAGCTGAATGAGCTATTTATCCTCTTACATCTTTCCTGATCCATGTGTTGACTTTCATGTGAAAGCTGCTGTTCAAGAAGGAATATGGCAAGAATTTGTCACGGAGACTCAGCTGTGCTCTTCAGAAACCATGACAGGGACAGACCTTCTCTTTTTTGACAGATGTACAGAAAACATGAAATGGAGGGAGTCGAGGTTGTTTTATTTTAACACCTAATACAATTCAAATTTAAAGGATTACTTGCACACAAAAATAAACACATTTGGTATAAAAATTTATCATCACTTTAACACCTTTTTTCTCTTCTTATGATCTGCACCTTCCCTGGAGCAGAAACATATAAGACTAATGGCACAAGTTTGTTTTATTCTACAGCATTTGTTTTGTTTTTACATACTCCAGTACCCTAGAGGACAACAGCCCGCTGTATACAAGAACCATTTTCTTCAGCCTGCTGAATTTTTTTTCATAAAGAACCAAAGCTATAAAGGCATTTTAAAAATCATTGTCTTTTTTTTTTTTTTTAAGAAGCACTGACTTTTTGCACCATTTATATACATAAGTGTTACATAACAGCTCTTGAGTACAGTACATGCAGCAGAATATATCTGTTGAATATAAAACATACATTTAAAATCTTGACTTATCAGAATCTTCTGAAGACTGAATCATCGTAGAATGCCCACTGCTTCGAGAAAATGGTTTGACAGTACAAATGTCTGCATATGTTGGCCACTGGAACAATCTGAGGCTTGCTGGAATAGTATCTGCAGCACATCAGTGTGCATAAACAGCTTACGTACAATATTAAAACACAACCAGCAAAGCCAATAGTTCAAGATCTTATGACTGCTATGTTAACCCTTCTTTTAAGTCGTTGCAAGGAAGCCTGGTGGGGGTTCCTACCCCTACTTAAGTCCCCCATAAAACCTTTAGTATACAATTTCTTTTCCACATGAAGGTATTTATTTATGTCTGCTGCCTCTCCTCTTCATTGCAGCTGTACACTGTGGACAGTACCATTTTCCCTTTGGTGCTTCTGTCAGTCCAACACATCCATAATGGAACCACTCAATAGGACACTATAAAAACAGAGTTTAGAGAGAGTTTGGGATTTTGCTTTTTATCTTAAATTGTCATCACATACAGTTCTATGAAAAGAAGCGCTAGTAGAAAGTGTGGGTTCTGCCTTTCATACCAAGCAAATAATGGGATAAAAGGAAAAAAGAAGGGGAATCTAAACATCCATACTCTCAATGGCATAAGGAAAGCAACTAGAATTACTGGAGTCATATACTGACACATTTATATAGAAAACAAGCATACTGTGCTAATGATAAAACACTGTCAAGCTAAATTTAAGCGACACAACAGTAATATTCACTTCTGTCTGAATGCAGGAGATTCTCAGTAAGTACATCATTACATTCACTTGCTCTTTAAAAACTTGCACTGTTTTAATCAGGCAGTTGGGATTACTACTGATACAGCTAGCTGTTCCCAGAAATAAGGGGGTATTTCAAGTATGTCAAACTTGCTCAGGAAAGAGAGAAGACATCTAAAAGAATCTGAACTGTGGGGACAGATGGGGAGAAGTTTCCTGAAGAATTCTTCAACTCATATGCACATCATTAATTCACACCGTAATTCTCACACAAATCTTTAAGTTCTACTTCTGTTTGAAGTTACGCACAGTAATTGAACCTTACTGTGATTAAACAAGGAGAAATACACGGAACTCCTACATGGCTGAAAAGATGAATATTAAAAATGTTTTCTTTTATGCTTTCTGCTTGTTCCCACCGAACCTATGTATTTAAGTCTGAAGTGAGGTAAGCAATTTGAATGGAAAAAGGAAAAATAATTTTTTCTTGTTGTGTGTATGTGAGACAAACCAAGAGCTGTACTTGTCCCTGTTTGCACTAAAACTGAAAACATAGGAAGCACTACAGAAAAGTAACTCATAACTCCTGTAAATAACAGTTACATGCACAAGGCTTTTCTTATGAACATTCTGAACTTTATTACTTACATCTTGGTTATCACAGCCAACCATCTCACCGTAGGACACCTAGTTAAAAAGAAGGAAAAAAACCCAAAACACCTTATTAATAAAAACAACACTTTCGAAGGCGTGGAATGCAAGGTTTTTGTTTCTTTTTCAGGTCAGGTAAGAAACCCTTGTACTAAGTACATTTTGGTACTGAGTGCTGCTGTTCTCCCATTTTTCAAATATATTTATGTCTAGCATTTCCTTTGCACACATGACATCTTCAAGAACTATTTGAAATAAACAATCAAATACTTTCAAAAGAACCAAAGAATTCTGTAAACTCTTAAAAAGAATAAAATTAACACTTAAAACTATAAAATCAGAATAGGCATTTTTAAAAACAAGCTTCTCATGCTCTCATTCAGTCTTTCAGTTTTCTGAGTGCCTTTTACAAAAATAGTAACTTCTCCATTATTCAATTTACAAAAGGAGGAACGTATGAGAGAAAGAAGTATTACTCTAACTTCAAATTTGAAGTAAATTCACTGTGATCGTATTCAACTTTGAATTTAATTATTCCTAAATTCTTCAGGAAGAGACTTAGAGCTTTCCACGTGTAGCACATTACAGGAAAACTGGCTTTTTCGCCTGGGCCTTTGAATTCATTTTTCATAAAATCATAGAATGAGTTGGGTTGGAAGGGACCTCAGGGATCATGAAGCTCCAACCCCCCTGCCGCATGCATGGCCACCAAATTCCCCATTTAATACTAGACCAGGCTGCCCAGGGCCCCATCCAACCTGGCCTTGAACACCTCCAGGGATGGGGCATCCACAACCTCTCTGGGCAGCCTGTGCCAGCACCTCACCACACTTGGTAAAGGACATCCCCCTGACATCCAACCTAAATCTTCCCTCCTTCAATTTAAAACCATCTTCCCATGCCCTGTCATATTACTATTAAGGAAACAAAAGCATTCTATTTGCAGTATTGAAATTCTGATGTTTTTAAATGAGCTTATCAGAGCAAGAAGCTCACCTGCAGTGAAACAGCATATCTGGTTATATTTCAGGTTGGACAATGTTTTTACCTGATTACAGATGCAGTAACGTGGCTCATTTGGATCGTAGGTCCAGTCAACCTGGCTATTAGAGTCAGACTCTGGTATTACTGTTGTTTGCTGGGACAGCTCTTGTGCCAGTGCAGATGAAGAAGAACATGATGACAGAGAGGATGAAGAGGAAGATGATGATGACTGCTGACTTGAGGATTTGTTGTTGTTTCTGAAGAAAAAAAAAACAAAAAAAACATACCATAATTTAAGTTAATTTACTGGCAAGTAGAAGCAATTCCTTGTTGACTGAAATACTATAGTATGTAAATCCTGAAGTGACATTCCTTAACACATTTCATTCAAGCACTGCAATAGCAAAACTGAATCTCTTCAGAAATCAGTCTTAACAGTTTATAGTCAGGCTATTCTAATCTGTGGAACTGAACAGCTTTAAATTGTCAGACGGCTTTACTGGATGTTTTACAATTTTTTTTCCCTTACTGGTACCCTTAGTGTCAAGCCTCCATTAAGAAAATGTATATGATAAAGCAGGCATTTGCAGTTAATAATGTTACAGTGTCATGTGCAATAAATTACTGTTAAGATAACTAATTCTATGCTAATCTCCACTGAAGCATCAGCTATCACTCCCCTGGAACAATGTCAATATACAAATTCTGTATTTTTGATTATAAGTCAGATCTGACACCCAAGGCATATGTAGATGAGAAACGATTCTAAAACAAACTTCTTAAGTGAGCTGTGAGTGAAAATAAATATGTATGAATGAAAAAAAAAAAAAGAAAAAGAGTAAGTCAGTTTAAAATACAAGCATTCTGGGATAAAATCCTTCAAACAATACTTTAGAGTCCTCAAAAATCACTTTTTATCAGAAGTAAATTTCGCCCTGCTTCCTGTCCTAGATGGTCAGACATCACAATACGTTCTGGTTATTTATAAAGTGGCATGAAGGAAATCTCCACATCTATTTCAAACCATCTAGAAAGCACTGCACAGCTGATTTCCAACATTTACATTTAGGTCAGATCTTCTCTCCTGTAGAGAGAAAAATGATGAAAGAAACTAGACGGTACAACAGACAAAAGAATAAATCAAAATATTTCTTGAAAACCTTGGACTGAATTTGCGTAAGGAAAAAGAAAACAACGGAGAAAAGAATAAAGTCCTGTACAAAAAAAGGCCAGCAAGGAATAATGACTTTCCACTTGTGTTTTTAAACCCCATTCATATTAAATACAAAGTATTTCTAATATGGCCTATGACCATTAAGCGAAAGTTTAGTTGTCAACTGCAGTCAACAAGAAAACCTACTTGCTTTTTCTGCCACTTCGTGAATCTGTGCTTGATGAACTTAATGTCTGTGTTAATGTAGATGCCAGAGCTGATGATGAATACCCAGTTGAATCTCTAGATAATGAAAATTCTCTTCCAAGCTGAAAATCATTGTTCTTAAATGCTTCGTAGCTGGCTTTTAAACTGGATGTTCTTCTTCCTTCCTTCATCTAAAAAAGAATACTGATATTGTATCAGATTACACAGTAGAGTTCTAAAGACACACCAGGCTACTATTATTGCCACAGATTCACCAGTTATTTCTTTAATAAAGTGATGCGCAGTAATTGGTAAAAATGGGTATGAATATCCCGCAAGAAAAGCTACAAAATGAGTTGTCCTATGGAATTTTTAAAGGATGAAACTGTAGCACATACACAATGACGATGAGAACTACATCACATTAGCTGTACGTGATAAAAAAAATTACTAGTATTCCTTCTTAATGAATAGCGGGTGGCAGGCTGATGAGCATGTGAGAATGTTTTGACGTTACCTGTGCCGTAGCTTGCACTGCTTGAGCTGCTGCCATGGTAATAGCACCGGCCCCCGATCCTGAAGATAATGAGCCGAGGTTATATGATGCCAATGGTTGAGAAGAGTTTGTATTGTATGTATTGTTTGAAGAGGATGATGAATTATTGTTTCGACACCCTTGATGAACAGAACACATTCATGAAATTCAACATGAAACTAAATTCCTTTGCATCTTAAGAAGAGTTATATATGACAACCAGTGAAAGATTAGGAACTCCATTTATGCAGAGTAGGCCGGCCGATCATTTGGAAAGAAGTTCTAAAAAAATGTTTTGATGCTGCTTGTTTTTTACTTAAACATCTACCCTTGCATGCAAGGAATGCTTTCAGAAAGGCAGTCCTCACTATCACACGCAGAGATATGGAGACATAATGCAGCTGTTATGACTATATAAGCCCAACCTCAGTTGAAATTACATTGACTACTGTAATGACTGAGAAATCCAGAATTTTACTGTACAACTAAACTTCCCCAAGACAACACTTCAAACAATCTTAACTCTAAAATCTAAAAATCACAACTCGAATGCACCAGATTTCCTGACAGCTGTTCAAATGCAGTTCCATTTTATTTACCTACTCGTGAAATTCCTTAAAGATAAATGACTATGAAGAAAACTATTTAAAAATACTGAACAGCATTAAATTCCAAAAGCCAGTGTACTTTACTCACTAATGCCTTCTCATAACCTTTCATTTTCAGAAAAGAATCTATGAAGTATCCCTATTTTGAAAACCGACAGAAAGCTGTGCTGTGTTTTTATGCACTAATCAAAGGGCCGTCTTACATGGCTGCATTTCACACAACATTCAGAAGGATTTGAACATAGTTGAATGCTAGGTCAGAGCAACCCTTACAAGATGAATGAATATTCTTTTCCTGCTTTGGAAATCACTGCATGGGCTTCTTTTCCTCAAAATAATGCATGGATCTCTTACATTTCTACCACTGGATGAATGACAACTATACTGCTATCCTCTTCCAAACAGCGTCAATAAAAAGAAACAGCCAACACACAGCTGTCAAATGACAACAAGGCCAATGAGCTTCATGCACAACACGAATGAGTAACAATGTCTGCAATTTCTCATTTTTAAAATGACTGAAAATCCCAGAGAGAAGTGTTTGGGTCTTTGATATGTGTATTAAAAAAAAAAAAAGTAAAAAAAAACACACACATAGTTGGATTTCTCTTCCCTCTATTAAAAAGTAATAAAATGTAAGACAATTAAGACTACCTGGTGTATTTTCTTTAGAGGCATCTGAAGTAAGGGTAGATAGAAGTGCTTCAGATTTGAACTTCTTCTCAGGAACATGATCTGTTGCACCGTGGTGAGATGATGGATTGTGTTTCCTTTCTAAGAAAAACAAATGAAGTGAACTTAAATGGAAAAGCCTTTTCAGTTTAAAAGTAAAACTGTTAACAACTACAGATAATAAAATAGCACTTTCAGCTAACTGCCACCAGCAAAACCTTTTTATTTCACTCGGAGTTTTTTCGAATAGGCATGATCACCATTTAATTATGCCAATTTTTCCAGCATTTGGAGGAAAATGTAATAAATGTACTTAATGACAAATAAACCTTAAAAGGCCTAATATGCTTTTATCTATCAAATACTCACTCTCTACTGGAGTGTGAGAATGGGCGTGATGGTTATTCACAGGCTGAGATGGTGTATCCAGCTCCAGGGATCCTAAAAATGGAGGTAAAAAGGCCAGAAAATTTTATACAGTGGAATGATTTTTCAGACACTAAGTTCTTACAGTATTAACCAGAACACTATGCAAATACACTTATATTAATTGGAAGGATTTGAGTTAGAATCTTTCCCAAAGGAAGTTCCCAGGAACAACTAAGTCAAATCACTGTATATCCCACATAGGAAGGGAAGTACAAGGTTTTGAGTCAAATCTCTTTCTTCTCCCAAGACCAGGCAAAATTCAAATCATGTGTCTGAAAATGTTGTCCAAATGCTCCTCGAAATCCAGCAGCCTGTGGCCATGACCACTGCCCTGGGCAGCCTGTTCCAGTGCCCAACCACCCTATGGTGAACAACCTTTCTCTAACACTCGTCCTACCTTCCCCTGACAGTTTCATGCTGTTCCCTCCAGCCCTGTTGCTGTCACCAGACAGGGAGGCCACCATTGGGCCTCCTCTTAGCCTTCTGTTCTCTGGGCTGGACAAACCAAGGGACCCCTGCTACTCCTCAGATGACTTTCCCATCTTCATAGCCCACTTCTAGATCTCTCTAACAGCATTACATACTTCTTATACCGCAATGCCCAAAACTACAAACAGTATTCAAGGTGAGGCCACACAGTGCAGAATAAGGGGTATAATCACTTGCCTTGCCCAGCTGGAAGTGCTGGGCCTGCTGCCCCCCAGCCTTGTCACACACAGTTAAACAGGACTTTACTCTTGCAAGCCCTTTTAACAGGAAGGTTTTAAAATATAAACTACTGACCACTGCTGTGCAACTGATCAAACAAAAGTTAAAAATCAAGGCCAATATTGAGAACCTAGAACAACACTGCTTTCAACGTACCACTTCATAGAATCATAGAATCACAAGGTTGGAAAGGACCTACAAGATCATCTGGTCCAACTGTCCTCCCATTACCACTGCTGCCAGAAGCCACTAAATCATATCTCGTAGCTCCTCATCCAGACACCTCTTGAGCACTGCCAGGGACAGCAATTCCACCACCTCCCTGGGCATCCATTCCAGAGCCTGACCACTCTCTTGAGAGAAGAAGTTTTTCCTTTTGTCTAATCTAAACCTCCTCTGGCACAACTTGTGGCCATTTCCTTGGGTCCAACTGAGGAAACCTCCCTTCAGGAAGTTCTAGAGTGCAATGAGGTCTCCCCTGAGCCTCCTCTTCTCCAGACTAAACAATCCCAGCTCCCTCAGCCGCTCCTCATAAGACTGGTGCTCCAGATCCCTCACCAGTTTCATTGCCCTTCTCTGGGCACATTCCAGGGCCTCCAAGTCTTTCTTGCAGTGAGGGGCCCAAAACTGAATAGAGTAGTCAAGGTACAGCCTCACCAGTGCTGAGAACAGGGCGATGATTACCTCCCTACTCCTGCTGGCCACGCTATTTCTCATGCAGGCCAGGATGACATTGGCCCTCTTGTTCCAGTAAGTTGCATACAGGCCGGTAAAGTTGCACTAGAAGTGCTGACAATATGTGCTTATTTGAACTGAAAACTGTAGACATATTTATGAGGATAAGTATTGAAACACAGCTAAGATGTAAACTGCATCAATGAGGTGATTTCCCTTCTTGTCATAATGACTCAAAACACACTAAGACCAGAAATACGTTTCAAGTTGACCAAACATTCTGTCATACATCTGTATTCAAAATCATCGATGTTGAAAATATCCCAAGTGGAAATAGAAAAAGGAGAGAGGAAAGGAAAGGTTAAACTAACTTTAATCACGCTGTGAATTAGTCCAAAGGCTGCCCTCTGGAGGAACCTCAGTAATACATTTTTACTCTGAAAGCTAAAAATGTTAACAGGCTTTTCATTCTACCTCATGTTTTATTAAGTAATATTAAGTAATATCTTAAATACAGTCTGGTTCATTTGTGTTTTCAGTTTTCAAAATCCTACCTATCTTGCCAAACAAATGGCCCAAATAAAGTCAGCATCAGATCTTAAAACTGCAGCTTGGACTCAAAAATAAACTAGTCGCCCTCTTCTGCAGTTGCTCATTAGTAACACCTACTTAACAGTTTTCTTTTTGTGCCTCTTATTTAAAAACAAACAAACAAGCGAGAAATTACAAACAAAATTTTGAGGAAAATTAGCTTTTATGACAAAGTTCAAAGAAAGAATATTTACCCCTTATTTCTTCAGGTGACATGGGTTACTTTTCACTAGCCTTGGCTATGAAGAACAGTCACTGACTATTAGCTTCATAATAACACATGCTGTAACAACTTTGAAATTTACCATCACCACATTTGAACTTGACACCTAAATACTAAAAGGTATGGAGGGCTGGATTTTTCCACACCTAGTTTGCCTTAAAACCATCACATTACGTCCCATTTACATTCTGAACATTAGCTGGGCAATGCTGCATTATTTGTTAAGCTTGCAGGTTTCTTCCCCAAAATGTTCCTTGGTAACCACCTCCTGACAAAATCATCCATTCTCTTCTCTTCAAAAAAAAGATCCACAAAGTAGCTAAGCTTACCTGACATTCCATGCCTACAACTGGGACATCCACCCTCCTCTATCTGGTGGCAATCAACAGGCCTGGTAGGTTAAGCTTAGACTGCAAAACTTTCCTGAATGCCTGCAGTATTAATAACAAGTTTAAAGAATTCTATACCTTCCTGTACCTATTCATATGGACAACAGCACTATTAAAAAGAGAAATTATTCTAACTTCTCAGTCGCATTTTGATTCCACTGGTAAAAATCAAAGTTTGAACTAAAATTTGAGAATCACTGCCTTAAAAAAGTACGCAGGTCAAAGCAAAACTGCAAAATGAGTGGAAACACTGCAGGCCAATAACAACTTTATTGTGTCTTACTTTTGTAAAGTGACAAAAAATCTGTCAATTATTTTAAGAAAATTATGCATACTTACGTCGCTCTAATATTTCTGTGATTCCAGCATTGTCTGCTTCAAGTTCCATTTTAAATTTAGCAAGTTCCTGGTCCAGTTTTCTCAAGTGACGGTCTACCTGTTTTGGAGACAATGCAACAGTAAATCGTGTCCAGTTCTGGAACATGAATAACCACATCAGGCACGTCCAACCCACAGGATACGTGTGACCCAACTCAGCTCACAGTGCAGTGCTGGTACATAATATGGCATAATATGGCAAGAAATCATATCAGTTTGCTAAGGTTTCAATTTGAAGAGACATTCTATGCAGAAGCATGCTGCCAAATTTGGTGCATATGGGGGAATGCTTTGTAAATACAAAACAGTAGAACTGAAAAAAGTCCGTCACTTTAACAAAATATAAAAATAAACCCAAATGAACTCTGTTATAGAAGCTAGTAATGCGATAGCAAATCTGACTGCAATAAATAAATAAATAACAACCATTTCCTAATAGTGAGTTTATGGAAAGCACAATGGATATTGCATGTCCTGATTAAAAAGATAGCTCTACTTGCCATTTTCACTAGAGGTGTTGATAACAAATATAACACCATTGAAGAAATGGCTTCTTTGGCACCACTGAAAGACACAGCTAAACCTCCTGATTTATTTGAATCAGTAAAAAGATACATTAAAGTGATTTTCTTTAACCTTTGCCAACATATCTAGTAAAGCTACTGATGGGGACCCAGAGATGGCTGGTAAAAAAAGATGGACTTACAAAACTAGTAGATGATGATGCAGTTACCATCTGTATCTCACTGCATCAGACATGAAGAAAATATATGTGCAAAAGCTTCAAAATTGGATGATGTCATAGAAATCACAAAGCTGTGAATTTCAGCAAGTCCAAGGGACCGGATCATCGCCAGTTCATTAAAAGTATGGATGTATTTATGAGGTAATGATTTACCTTCCTGAAGGAAGGTGGCTAAGTCAGAGTAAACGCTAAAAAGACTCTGCAAAGTGAAATCAAGTTCTTCACGGCATCAAAAGGAAAACTTGTGCCAGGTCACGAAGATTAAAAATGGCTCATAAATTCAGTGTTTTTGGAGGATTTGATCGTTCATTTAAAAGAGTTAAACATGCTTCTTCAAGGTGAAAAATCACTTCACCTGTGATAGACTTCAAACATTAACAGTATTTGAAATGAAACTTAAATTATGGCAAGCTCAAGTAATGGAAAATAGTTGGATGCATTTTGATACATCGGCTAAATACAGTCTTGTAAACAGTGAAAACAGCTCAGCTGTGCTTTCCATTTTCATAAAGAAATGTGAGAATAGGTTTCAGTACTTCAAAAAAAAGAAATCCCTTTTTTTAATATATTTGCAACTCCAGTTTCAGTCAACAGAAATCCATTACTTGTGCAATTACAATGTGAGTGCAAACTCACTGCAAAATGAGTTGCAATCAGGGTTCAACTCAAAGAAAAATTTTGTCATGTCTCTTTACCAAACTTTCATAAGCCCCATCTTTCCAGAGAAAAATACCCCTCACTTCATGGTCACGTTTATTCACACCTTCAGTTTTTGGCAGTACATACATTTGTGAATGATTATTGTCAAGGATGAAGTACAGGAGGAGAAATATTTCATCACAAATCTCGGATGAATACCCTGTGAACTCCCTAGAATGGCAACCACTGCCATAAAACCAGCCTGATGCACATGTTTCACAAAAACAAGGTCAAACATCAAATTAGTTTTATGTTTTTATTGTTCCCTGTTTTTTATGTTTTAATATAAATGCGTTTAAAAAAAGTTTTGTTATGATAAGCATTAAATCTATTCTATATTTTATACGTGGCCCTTGGCAATTCTTGTTTGCTAAGTGCAGCCCAGACAAGCTAAGCAGTTGGACAACCACAAGATACACCTTTTTATCTGGTCTGCTAAGAACTTCCCTTCCAGCAGTGTTCCACCACTCAGAACTAAGCACATGTAAGAACAAAAGGAATCATAACTTCTTGGTCACCTGCACTTCCCACTCGGAATTAGCACTAAAATGGGCTTCTGCTCCCCAGCTGCCCATTGAATCACAGGATTCACCAAAGCTCCATATTGGCTCAGAAGCCAGAAGCCCTCCTCTCACTACAGGTGATGATGCTCCAAGAGAAAATACTATGTGTTTGCTACAAGAAAAAAGGCTAAGAGCATTTGGGGATTTTTTGAGTATGGGTGTAGAATCTGGAAGAGAAAGAACAGTACATGAAATGCCCTTTAGAAGACGTAATGCTGCACAGGGAAATTACATTAAAAGTCTCTTTCTAAAAGAGAAAAATAATCTGTTTGAAGCTGATGTAAGAGTACAAATAACACAACTATAGCATTTATTAATATGTTCTGAACTCCTGAAGATATAAATTCAGGTAATTCACTACAAACCTCTTGTATACTTACCAAATCATATATTTGATTAGCCAGCTGTACTTTCTCATCTGCATCTTCCAAAGCCTTATAATAATCCTGGTAGAAAGAGAATGCTTTTAAGTCACAAATGCAACTGAATTAATTTCAGATGTTTTAAGCTATTTTAACCTAGCACAAAGTGTACATTAAAAGCAGAAACTGAAATCAGTTTTCAGAATGACTGAGATACTATTGTAAACAACAATAAGCTAAACGGTAGATGAGAGCTATATCAGCTGTCTATTTATTGCTTATACAAAGCAAAACAACAAGATATGGACACTTCCCCCCACAATGACACTTATATTTCACAACGTGGTTCACTGCAAAAAAAAGAAACACTTTTCAATGTGTTTTTTTACTATGCAGCATTATGGCCTCAACATGAAATAATGTCTTGTACTTGATATGGGCCTTTAAGACCATTGAAGAAACTACTGTCTTTCAAATGATGCTACACAGTTTTGTGATTGGAGGCCTTTTCAACACTGTAGTTAGATATATAGAAAACGAAGTACATAATGTAAATTTGTAAATTAATGTATTTTAAAGATGCTGTAACTAATAAATTTTTATAAAATAAACTGACTAAAGTTGCAATTTTAAAATCTGCTCTAAATAATGAAAAACTATAGATAAGTCCCCTTTTATAGTTAGTATAAGCGTATTTATCTCTAGGTTCAAACAAGTTTAAGTGCCTTTTTATTTCAGTTTCCACCGAAAAGTACCTACCTCAGGTGAAAACTCAAATCTTAATCCCATTAAAGTCATTTTTGTTTTTAATTTACTCTACTGAAGTCAGAGTTTTGACTTTCATTGTGTTTTGTTGGTTTTGGTGTTCTTTTTTTTTTTCTTTTCTATTAAGATAATTTATTTATTTTAATTAAGGAAAAAATAAACCTTGGCTGTCTAAGGACTGAAGTTACAAGTGTAGGAGGACTAGAAAGGATTTGTCACCTGCCAAAATGATGGACTACCCTGCTAATAATACCAACAACGCCAAGTGTCAAATGATAAAAGCAAACAGAAAACACATCCATCTTCTTATTCTTCCACGGTACGTATACCACATAAATACTATATACAAAGACACGTGCAGAATCAGAGGGGATGTTGAAGTTAAGACTGAAAAACAACCTTTAAAATAATGCCAATTAACTTACGAAGCAGGAAGAAAATACACAAGTTGCAATTCTAGTACCTGGTTTAATCACTCCAAGATTCACTTTTTAAAGATTCAATAACAGTAGTAAATACTCAGCAAAACTTAGAAGAAACGCTTGATCAAAGAAACTTTCCAGTCATTTTTCTCCTCTAAGTAAGTTCTATGCATCTCTGAGAATGCCCAGCGGAAGTCACAGTTCTGAATGCTTAAGCCTTCATTCAATTATAAACTACTTTTTCCTAAGGTTATCTCTCTTAAAAAAAATAAATTCACCCCACTCCCGTGATATCCTTACTTTTTTTATTGATGTCATCTGTTCTTCTCTCCATTCGGGTTTGTTCTTCTTTGCGTTCATAAAAAACTCATTGACCCTCTGCTCGAGCTGATCCATTGCATCTGCACAGGAAAATATTAAAAATAAATATTATCTCCTCACATACATAAACATTACAAAATAAGGTGGATTTTTTTTTCTGAAATAAAGTTGACAGGACCGAGGTGTAAATTATTATAGCAAAAAGAAATAAGTAAGTAAAAAGAATGAAATAAGTGACAGCAGACAGAGGAGGGGAATATTTACCTTAATTTCCAAGAAGCAGAATTGCATTCTAGTAGGATTCACATCAAGGTTCTTGTGCTCTCCACTTGGGAAAGGCAGGACTCCAAGTTCTAAAGGATTTTTGCCCCTAAGAGCAGTGGTGGTGACTTAAAGCATGACCCAAACTCCTCACCCAGGGCTCGAGACTGCTGACATTGGAACATTCTAGCCAGTTACAAACTGAGCAGGTAACAAAATGCTCTCCTAAGAGAAACAGTCAAATACGAAACCAAATAATTGCAAAAATCAGTGCCTCAAAAGAGAAGAGCAACTAGAGTCAACCCTTAACTCAAGGCTCTTTCCACTGTATGCTAGGAAGAACAAGAGCAACTGAAAACACTCACAGGCTTATTCCCATCCCCTAACTGCCATATGGTAGAATCAAGAGGTAAACGCACTGATGGGATACCATGGACAGGACCTCTCCCTTACATGTAGCTGAGAAATATCTCAAGGAGAAGAAGTAAAACAATTACCCAACATATTATAAGAAAGGAAAACGTCAACCATAAGTTACTCATCTGGTTATTTATTGAAGCAGGAAGAGGGACTCACTTTCCCTCCATCATCCTTTATAAAAAGCATCAAGCTTAGTATTTCAACAGCTGGACATTTGTGCATGCAACAACTTGCGTATGTGCAAAACCAAACAGCTGCTTCAGTCAAACTCGCTCTGACAGCCTGGCTAGTCCCAAGATAAGGGACAGTACTGCAATTATTATTTAAACAGAACTTTCAGCAATACAATCCAGACAACAGTTTCAAGGTAAACAAGACAATGCGCCACCTACCTACAGATCTCAAGCTCTCAGTGTAAAACCATAAAAACACTTTTCAGAAGCCAGCACTAAAACTGCACTATGTGATAGGGTGGGAGTGCAAGTATCTAACTCAAGAAATCAATGAATCTGCAAGCATAGTTAGTTCCTCAAATCCAACAGAGCCTCAAGTCTTCATGTTTTGCAAATCCTCAGCAACAACCAGAATAGTTGCTCAAGCAAATGATCGCAGAATTATCAAGGTTGGAAAAGACCTAGAAGATCATCTAGTCCAACCATTACCAATACTTCCCAGCTCAATCATATTCATCAACACAACATCCAGACGTTTCTTGAACACTCCCATGGTCGGTGACTCCACCATCTCCCTGGGCAGTGCATTCCAGTGCCTGACTACCCTTTCTGAGAAGAAAATTATGAAAAATCAAGTATAGTAAGTGAGCAAAGAATTATTGATATTGCCTATGCAGGTAATCGCCAGAATCAAAAGCAACAGGAAACTAACAACTTTAGACAGGAATGATAACAATTTATCCCAAGCCAAAATAGTTGTTGCAAAACAGAGCAGTCAAATGAACATTTTCCATTTGCACTGTGTTATGCTTAGGGAGGATAGTGACTGAGCAACAAGTGAGGCTTCCAGAAGGTTTGTTCTTTCATCAAGTGACTATAATTTGGTCCATAAACCTAAAGGACAAAAGGTTCTACCTGCTATTCCCAGCCTGAAAACAACCTTGAGATTATTATTACAACAGCTCCATAGACAGAGGAATAAAAATAATAAAAGTCATTTATCTTTTTATTAAGAACACATATCAGTCTGTGTGAAACTGTTTAAGTGAAAACTTCCACAGAAACTTGGTCTCCTGAAAGAGAAGAACTGGGAAACAGGAATGCAGGGCAGCTCTATTACATCACATGGAAGGTCCTCCACAATACACTCAAGACCCTTCAGCTTCTCTCCCCTCTCACCTCTCTTTCCTTTGTGCTACTTCATTCACACATGCTGATTTCTTAGAACAGATTCCTGAAGAGATGACAGAAATTCTATTACAAGACAGGCTTTTTTTTTTTTCTAGAGCTTGGCTGGTAACACATGATTTGAACCTATGTAGGGGAAAAACATTCTATACTCTGTGTGCAAATGTCTCAGAGCTCGTGACTAACTTTTAACCGTGATGTTCTTCACTTTTCCCACAGAAGCCTTATCAAGGCACCCAGCATATACCTGTCTGCTGATTTATCTTCTGATGATGAGCACCAAAATCTGCCCCATTCAAAGTCTGAATGATCCAAACATCATTCACTCTCAAACACAGCAGCTATGTTATCTCTAAATAAGGCTTGCACAGGTTTCTGGGCCAGTATCGCCCACCAAAACATGGTTCTGATACAGGTCACAGAATCACAGAATCACACAGAATCACAGAATGACCCGGGTTGGAAGGGACGTCAAGGATCATGTAGTTCCAAGCCCCCTGCCTGGCAGGGCCACCAAACATACACATTTACTAGATCAGGTTGCCCAGGGCCCCATCCAACCTGGTCTTGAACACCTCCAAGGACGGGGCATCCAAAACCTCCCTGGGCAGCCTGTTCCAGGGCCTAACCACTCTCCTAGTGAAGAACTTCCCCCTAACATCCAACCTAAATCTTCCCTCTTTTAACTTAAAACCATTTCCCCGTGTCCTGCTATTGTCAGCCCTTTCGAAGAGTTTACTCAAGAGACGCTGATCCTTCACAGCACCTCCTGGGTCTCAGCACCACAACAATCCACAGGTTCACAAGACGTGTTTAACATGAGACGTGTTTAACATGAGCTGTCAAACTGACAGCTGAAGAGATCTGAGTCCAGAAGTTTCATAATGCATTCAGATGCCTTGTCAATCATTGCAAGAATCCCCGAAGAACCACAGCCCAAGAAAACCTTCCTCTGGTCATAGGGTTGGTCTTTGTATACAAATATTCAGTGTTTTTCACTACTTCCAGTTAAAGCAAAGGAAATGACACCACTATAATCTTGGCAGCACTGGCTATCAATAATAAATACCCAAGAGAAAGCCTGAGGCCTCACTTCAAACTATTATATGTTAAACTACTGGTTTAAAGAATCACAGAATCATAGTGTTTGGAAGGAAGCTCTAAGGATCATCCTTGCTAAAGCAGATCCTCTAGAAAAGCTTACACCGGAAAGCATCCAAATGAAGTCTTGAATATCTCCAAAGGAGACTCTATGACCTCTGGGCAGCCTGTTTCAATGCTGTCACCCACACAGCAAACAAGTTTTCTTCATGTTGTATGGAACTTCCTGTCTGAACCTGTTTTCCCCTGTCCTGATGCTGGGCACCACTGAAATGAGTCCACCCCATCCATTTCACTCCTGCATTTCAGATATTTATCAACAGTGATGAGATCATCTCCCTGTCTTCGCTTCTCCAGGCTGATGAGTCCCAGAACTGTGATCCTACTAAGTAAGAAACTAAAAGCATGGTGCAGATTTTATGTTACTTATCTCATTCTTCTTTGAGATACTCCAACCCCTCTGGCACTGAGGAATCCTCTCATCTCTTGTCTAAGTTACGTTAACAAAGACCTTTGCCTCTCACTTGCAGACGAACACATTTATTGCGTGTTAACACAGCAACACCTCACTGGGTGCTGTGGGACATGAGCCCCAGAGGGGACTGCTGGAAAGGATCAAAGGGGAACACATCCTGTTAACAGCTGCAGGTGCTAAGCACATACAAAACGACCTACAGAGGAAACGTGTATGTGGTTTTGCGTCAACTAAAGCCTAAGAGCACGGGCAAAAACCTCATTGTTGTACGCTGCGGTGAGAGGAGCTGGCTGGAAGGTTTCAAAACCAAAACGACCCGCTGAAAGAGTGGGGTGCAGCTCCTGATCCGAACCACCATCACTGCTCTTAGGGACCAAAAACCTCGAGAGTTTGGGACGTGCCACATAAAACCCCAGGGAGCAGCACAAGCCCAGCAGCCGACCAGCCCCAGCCGCACGGATGTGGGCCGTGGCGTGTCAGAGCGCTGGGCGAGCGCGCCCCGCCCCTCGCTGTGTGCCGGCAGCTCCTCGCCACGGGCCGGGCCTCCGCAGCGCCGCCTCCCGCCGCCAACAAGCCGGAGGAGACGCAGGGCGGCCGGCAGCCTGGACGGGGCGACGGGACGGCGTTCCTAGCGGCGGAGCGGAGCTGCTGGAGCGCGGGCTGGCGGCGGGCGGGGGTGCGAGCGGCCCGGGCTGGGCGGCGGGGAACCGCGGGGAGCGGCGGAATGCCGGCGGAAATCGGAGCACCTGCGGCGGCGGCGGCGCTTCGCTCCCAGCTCCCCGCCCCCGCCGGTCGCCTTCCTGCCCCGCAGCGGGGCGACGGGAGCGGCGGGGATCGGGCGCCCCCTGCCGGCGGGGCGGGCCGGGAGAGGGAGGCGGAGGGCAGCGGCGGGAGGCGGAGGGGAGGGGGCGGGCAGAGGAGGGGGCGGGACTCACGTACTCTGCACCTGCAGGTCCATCTCGCGCATCTCGGTGAACCTGTCGCGCAGATCCATGGGAAGCTGCTCGATCACTGCGGGCACACGGAGGGAGGGGCGGGGGAGAGAGGGGGGGGGGGTCAGTCGCTCGCCGCCGTGGGGGAGGGGGGGGGCGCCGCCACGTCGCCGCGCCCTCTCCCCGGCTCCCCTCCGCCGGCCGTGCCCGGCCGCCCGGCGTCCCCGTCCCGCACACACTCACTCTCCAGATAGTCCTCCAGATACAGCATGGCGGCGGCCGGGCCAGCGCCAAGGGGCTTCTCGCTAACGGGGGGCTCGTCCCTTCCAATATGGCGCCGCCGCCAACAACACCGGCAGCTCGACTCAGCGAAAACAACATTGGCGGCTGACGGCGCCCGCCTCGGCCGAGCCGCGATTGGCTGCACGGCACCGTGACGCGCCCGCGGCCTGCGCTGCTCTGCGGCACCACGGGAAACGCAGTTCGGACGGGAAAGGCCGCAGAACTACGAGTGCCGCCATGCACCGCGAAGGGGAGGGGATGAGGGGGAGGGAGCGGGACGGCGGGGCGGGAGGAGCGGAGCTGCTGTAGGGCGGAGTGGGATTCAGCGTGTATATAAGCAAGGAAGGACGTGCTGTTATGTTCCTGTGCTCTCTTTTCACAAGAAAGCCTCTCAGCCTTTTACATACAGAGATTGCTGACCACAGAGCATAGAAAACCAAACTCATTTGTTACTATTTGCCTATTTGCACAGAACTTTAGGATACAGTGACAACTGAGCAGCACCAGAGGAGAATGCAGCAATGACAGCATACAGCTACCAGCCTGGACAGTGTGTTGCTTTGCTTTTGTTTGGCACCTGCCAGTGCTGTGCTGCAGAAGTCCAGGCTGGTGGGCCAGAATCCATTTACCATGGTGCACTGCTGCAAGGGTATGTTGTAGCAGCATTCAGGGCTGTTTTGTCTGCCAAAGCCAGTATCAGGCCTGTTGGTTGACACACTTATAATAATTCTTTCACTTCCTGTTTGTTGCATGCTGTTTTTCTGCTGCTGCTGTTGTTTTTCCATTCTCTTCAGTTCTCCCGGTCTCACAGTCCAGCTGTCCCTCACAGCTGCCATGGAGCCCATCACTGCCCATATTCCACTGCTACCAATACAGGGACATCACCCACAGCCGCATACTCACTGCAGGAAATAACTGTCATTCCTGCTGTACTGCACACCATGACTGTTGGAGGGCATTTGTTAAATAACTAAATTGTCTTGAGACTGAGTACCATGTAAGAGTTACAGCATGATCATATTTGTTCTGGACAATCAACTTCATGTAATGGGAGACTCCTTTCGAAGCCAGATCCTAGGAAAAAGCAGGATGAGGCTATCAAATAAATAATGTTACCCTTGTCTAGTACAGCACTATGCAGAAACTTCACACTTCTGTGAAATGATCCTCAAAAGGGCAAATTTGGCCCAGCAGTATTGTGGCTGCATGGTAACCTAACTGAGAAATCACACTCATTTTCTACTTACTACAAACTCTTTCAAATACTTCATATTCACATTCTTATTTCTGGAAACAAATCCATAACCTCAGATAATTAATTTACTTCAACAGTCAACAGGAAAATGGATCTGCCATTTATCTTTCAGCTTGACTTTGTGTACAGACTCAGGTAATTACATCTCCATCTTTTAGTTAATTTTGTCTGCTACAGACTCAGTTAAATTTACTTGCAGATTTCAGTTATTTCCTGAAAGTCTGCAGGATATGAGCGATCACTGTTTGTATATTAATCACTGAGATGTTTTTATCCTGACTTCCTAAGGAAATAAAGCTTACATAAGCATTCTGCGTGTCTGTGTGCACACTTTGTCCTTTCTCTCTGCCTTGTCTCTTTGGAATTAATTGACTAATCAACCAATCTGAGAGAAAAATAGTCCTTCTAAGGGATTGAATATGCCTTAAATGCTGTGTTGTCCCCAACGTATTTTCTTTTTCTTCCTTTCAATGAGGAAAATGTTGGAGTGTGAACTTCCTACTCTATTAAGCTCAAGAAAATCTACAGGAGAGCAATGTCATGAGAGTGCCCCAAACACAGAAAAAGCTTCTGTCATTGGATGTGACTTGTGAGGCACTGTTATAAGCCACAAATGCACAAGGCAGCAATTTAAGTGGTTCTGCTGTTCAAAGAATATCTGGTTTTATTTGCTTGATTTTTATTTATTAAAATCCTCAATGCTGAATTACATGCATGCATGTGAATAAAGTTTAAAGATTACGTTTTATTGAATATTTAAACACTTCTAATAAGAGTTTACTTTTGAAATGCCTGTAACTGATTATCTATAATGAAGGATGTATCCTGCCTTTTTTATAACAGTCAGATTTACAGTCATACCTTTTCCCATGAGATCAGCAAATTCTTGTGGCTGAAAGAGGTCCATAGCTGGTAGCTTTTTCACCAAGAAATTGTATAAGCGGCTGCTATTATATTAATAGCATAGAGAAGCGTGGGCTGGTAGCATCTATCTCCCATATTGCTCAAAAGACGTCCTCTGAGAATTCGGCCCTGCAGACAGCACAGGTTAAGGAGAAAGAAAAAAAGGAGATGAAAATTAAGGGGTGGCAATGCAGTTATTGCCCTCCTCCCTAATTCATGTACTTATGGCCTTTTTTGTTTCTGGAGCAAATTCAAAGAAGGTGAAAGTAGCAGCAGGGGAAGGAAATAGCCTGAGAAACTTGCCAAGAAAGTGACATTATGATTGACTGAAGGAGTACAGCTGCTGCAGGAAAGGACACAGACTTTGAGGGCAGACATGAATCTTCACTGCTCCTGGGCATGCATTATCAGGTCTGTGAGGACAACACGGAAATCACCTTCTCCTTCATGATCGTTAAACACAAGCTGTGCAGAAATTAGGGCATCCAAGAATCTGGAGTTCAGACTCGAGTTGTAAGAGAGGACACATCTCTGTGACAGACTGCAAGCAAAATAGCTTCTTACCAAGGGAGATGAGACCTACTGCTATTGAATGAGATGTATGCCATTGATGAAAATATGGCCAATTTGGGAAGCACACAGGCTCTTCTTCAGCTGTTCTATTTACATTCTCCATGTGATGTTTCTAACTTGTACAAATATTTCACTTGACCTAAACATTCCTGTTTCATATATCCTTGGTCAAATTTGCAACATAATTAAAAATAAATATTTGCTTAACTTATGACTGAATTAATGTTATACTCCAGTGACTTGCATTAGCTACTTTTAAGGATATTATTGTTTATCACCTTTGTTCAGAAATGCAAATTCATAGTCGTACGTGTGGTGACCATGAATTTTGCCTATTAAATTTGTTGATATAACAGCAAAATGATAAAAATTAAGTACACAGGTGCTTCAACACAGCTTTTACAGAGAACTAAAACTGAAAGACCACAAGAGGAATCATTGGGATAATAAATTAGCTTTGTGATCATGAAACTTTCCTGGGAGATGCGAAGGAAGGTCTGGATTAACCTCTTACTTATATAGCTGTTGGGCTTGAGCTTTTCTCTTCTTGATTTTGACATAATTTGCAGACAGCAAGATGTGAGAGAAACCACCGTGGTGACAGTCCAATGATTATTGTATCTGAGATACTGGGTACTCAGCTTCATGGCACTGTTGGTGAGAAATTATTCAAGATATATGGATGCAAAATGCCTTAATTGATCTCCAGATCAGGAAAATCTGTGCGGAGTTGTTTTCCTGGTGGCTAGAACAAATATCTGGGGCAGGAAGGAATGGTAGACCTGTGGATGGTAGACCTGTGGACTGAACCTGAGTCTCCTGTATCCTGTGTTCCTCTCACTGTCAGACTGTTATCTGTGCATCTGTAAAACTGAAAGGTTTTTGTGCCATTTAGTGAAGAAGTCTACTTAAGAAACCCTAAACATTTTACAGGATCAGAAAACCATTTCATGGTCTCATGATGCTGGGCATCTTTCATCAAAATGGGAGAGATTTAATCAAAATTATGAATGTATACACAAACCTGGTTATGTTTCAGTTAGTAAATACAGTTCAGCTGTATTTATATTCTGATGCCACTAATGTTGACTTTTGCTAGCAGTGAAATCTGGTACTCTGTGATTGACAGTGAACACTAAACTGTATATACAATGGGAGTCTTTCGTGTGACAGAAAGTTGGAGGAACTTCACATGGCTTCCAAGAGAGCTGCTTTTAAGAAGAAAAAAAACAATGGCCCCTAAATTGTCTGTGTAAGGTATAAAAACAGATAACACAGTGTTGTAGTTTTATAATAATATTTAGCTGATAATTAACATAGCAACAGATAAGTACATGGTAAAATTAGAAACAGTTGTAATTCCTTTTTATCACGGATGTCAACATTTTGTCGTTGGAATTATATCTGGCCTGTTTTTCCATTCTGAGAATAAAGATAAATGCAGATTAAAAATATTTGTGCTAAAGAATATTTATGAAGGAAAGCCTGAAATAGTACGTCTTTGTAGGTCTCTTCTTTTGTAAACACAATTAACACAGAAAGTTCTGCCAGAAGATGATGATGAACGATTCTGAACACTATAGATTTGCATTATGTAATGCATCTCATATCCTTGAAATTAGGACTGTAATTTGTCATTGTTGTCTAGAGCTAAAATTAACACCGGTAATTTACAGGAATAGATTATGGCATTTCATAATTGCATTTTTTCTTTTTTTCTTTTTCTAATCATGTGGTCTTATGCTTGAATAAATGTTAGTTCTCATAGCAATGCATTCATTTTCTGTGTAGTGCAATGACCAGATAATCAGTTATGCGGTTGTTTAGCTAAAATGACTACTATCATATTTCTCATACAGTATGGTGCCCTGCAAATAGCAGAGTGGAATGAGTTAACACATGATGTAGTAGCATCATAGGATTCTATAAAGAGACTTATGTGAGATTTCCATCCATATCTGCTCCACTTTTGGATAAAAGTGTTCACCAGTTCCCCATCATGTTCTATTAGATCTCACGTCAGCCTTGCACTTTGGAAAGTCAACCTAAGCTTCAGAAAATAAATTGAAATTGTAGGAATTGGGAACTTACTCCCAGGAGGGGAGTAAACTCTTCAAAAGGGCTGACAATAGCAGGACAAGGGGAAATGGTTTTAAGTTAAAAGAGGGAAGATTTAGGTTGGATGTTAGGGGGAAGTTCTTCACTAGGAGAGTGGTTAGGCCCTGGAACAGGCTGCACAGAGAGGTTGTGGATGCCCCGTCCTTGGAGGTGTTCAAGACCAGGTTGGACGGGGCCCTGGGCAACCTGATCTAGTAAAGGTGTATGTTTGGTGGCCCTGCCAGGCAGGGGGGTTGGAACTACATGATCCTTGAGGTCCCTTCCAACCCGGGTCATTCTGTGATTCTGTGAACTGGAAAGATCAAATATGCAAACAATTTCATCATTATCAAACTAAAAAGGGGGGAGCTGTGTCAACTTTTTCTGTGGCAATAGAACCAGAGCAGTAATTAAAGAGTAACTAGTATCTCCCTAAGTAAATCCTCCTACTGTCCTATTCAGTGACTGAGGAGATTCTCTATGGAGCACTTTCCTTCTCTCTCTACAGGAGATTATTGAAGAAGCGATGTTATGGACTGGTTACCAGAGCCATCAATGGGCTGTGCTTTCATCCAAGGCATCATTCTTTCCCTAAGGATGTTTTCTTACTGGTTGTCAAAGTAGGGTTCCAAGACAGCATTCAGCATTTTCAGACAGCAGTAAGTCAGTGTCAGTGAAAAATGATGCTAGGATTTTAACAACAAAATCACATGCTGTTTAATTATTACCATAGCACCTAGCATAGTTTTGGCCTATCTAAGCTAGCATCAAGCCTTCATAGCCTAGGACTTCCATCCTGGCAGGACCCATTCCCACAAGAATCTGAACAGGACTGCTATAATTTTTTGGAACTGAGGAAGTCCCAGATGTGCCAGGTGACCTCAAGTCCTTGTTCATTTCATAACCAGTTGGTCTCAGTTGTCAGGGACCTTTCCAGCTGCTAAATCATCTGCATGCATTGGTTTCTACTTTTATTTCCACATCCTTACTCAACCAAATGACTGGCAGCGTTCACAGTTAATCCTTGGGGATGGAACATGTTATATGCCTTCTTGTGGCTCCCACCCAGTATTTCTTGCCCCTGCTCCCCTGCTATACTTCACTACTTTAAACAATTAATGAATTCTCTATCTGGCTTTGGATTTTCTTAGACTCATACCATGCAAGTGACTCACAGTGGACTGTAGTTCATTAAAATCTACACAATGTTTAATATTCAGGTAATTTCTCTTAACATTTTTGTATATTTTCACAGAATTACAGTAAATTTACTTAAGAGATGTCAGACAGAGAAACCTGATTCATGGCTTTTTTTTTCTGGGAATACAACAGTTTGGCATGAGATATGGTCTAATGTGCCATAATCTTTTGAATGCGAATTTCCACTAAATTGGTAACTTACAGTTCTGGAATTGTTCAGTGACCTCAAGTGCTGGGGGATAGATGCAGCTTGCTTTCTTTATTTACCGATGCTGGCTCATAAATGTATCTTAACAGCCTGGACAACAAAGACAGCTCCCCTGTGGACCGCTGAGTTGAACTTGACTGAAGAATTTCTGCCCTGGAAAGAAAAAATATTTGGTTTCCAACCGAGAAGTGGAGGTTTGTGTGCCAAATAGGACAATGTTTGAAAACGACTAGAACAGAATGGAGGGAAGATTAAATTGTCACACTAAGACTGAAAGCTGCTATGTAAAAACATAATACACCTATGTGTGCATTTGTATACTGTGAATGTTCTTCCTTTTCTATTTTCAATCAGTGTTAACTGCATGAAGAAAAATGTGCAATAATACCTTGGTTCTTGCTTTCAAAAACACAGACACTTTTTGTATAACACAGGCAGCAGTTAGTATGATCACATCCAACTGTTAAAAACATAACAGATGTAGGTCAGGTAAGTATTCAGAGGTAAAACTTTACAGGACCTACAAATTTAGCTGGAGCTAAATGTGTTTACATCTAGCATCCCAAATGATTAAGGTATAGTATGAAGGCGCTCCGTGTCTGCTGTCTCTTTCAGACTTAGACATTTGTTCATTATAGAGAATGTTAGTTCAGTACCGATATATTTGAGTCGAGTAGAAATGTTATAATGTGGTCATCTAATGGAAATTTCAACTTAAATCACTCCCTTCCAAACATATATTCCCTTCCACATAATGCGTATGTGAACGTGTGAGAATGCTTATGTCTACATACATGTGTTATTTCAGCAGTGGTATTTAGGTCTTGTTAATAATCCTATTTTCCACGCTCTTTCCTTGCATATCTCATTTCACTTGGTGCTAGCTACACTTAAAGATTCAGAATTTGAGGAGATAAAAGAATTTATATTTTTAGTGAAGGCGTGTGCATGGCTTTACATGATTTTGATAAGAAAGATTGAAGTGAAAATGGACAAAGAGAAAATAATGAAAGTAAGCCTGTGTGAATTTGCTACATTTTTATTATCCTACAGATTTCAGTAGGAAGTAATCACCTTGTTACAGAATCGTGTACGATAATTTCATATATTAAAAGAATACCTGCTCAGGTGAAATCCGTACGTTTTGAAGTAATTTGCATAGAATCTTACCAGTCTCATCTCTGTTAAGTTTAAAAAAAAAATTACACAGAGACTCCATTCTTCAGCCTGTTTACAGATAGAATGAAGGCATGGGTACAGCTGGAGTTCACACGTGCCTCATTCAGTGAATTACTGGTAGCTATCATTTGCTGTCTTGCCACAGTACTAACAAAATAGTAACATGGAGCAGAAGTCCCATATTGGATAACACACATACACCAGCTGTCCCTTTAACCCAATAGTTTCCTCCTTCCTGGAATATTTTCACTTTAGATACTATCTGTTTTTCACTTATGAATAACAGTTTGTTTAGAAATTCACAGTCAGAATTCCCACTGAATTATGGAAAATTTATCATGAAAATAAAATACTTCAGACTAAAAAAACACAGAAGTTTGCCCTTCCTGTTAGTGTTTGTGTAATTTAAGAAATGTCTTTGCATCATGTAACACAGGTGCTGTATGATGGAGGAGTTACCATGGAAACAACACTATTGAATGGCAAAATTAGGCATCAGAATAGCTTTATCTTAATTGCCTCATTTTTTTTTTTTTATTTTTTTTTTTTCCCCACATTCCAGGAATTTTTCTCTGTCCATCATGGGGTGATCATGGAACATAACAGATTTGTAGACTAGAAAGGCATCTCCAAATCAGACTTCCATGCTTTAAGCACTCCTTAAGAAACAGGGATCCCAGAAAAAGTCTGTTGTTGGTGCTGCATTGTGTTTTCCAAGTACGGTAACATGGTTGATTTGAGAAGGAACTGAGATATGAATCCTGTATCCTGTGGTTATTTGCCAGTTGAGCATAGCCTCTGTTTCTATCACATTGACATCACAGAATCACAGAACTGTTGAGGTTGAAGGAACTTCAACCCCCCAGATCAAACAGGGACATCGAGCGCTGAAACTCTAAAATACAGTTTCCTTTATACCTAAAAAAATGAGAATCAGAGTCATAGAATTATGGAATATCTCACATTGGAAGGGACCCACAAGGGTCATTGAGTCCAAATCCTGGCTCCACAAAAGATCACCCAAAATTCAAACCATATGTCTGAGAGAGGAGTCCAAATGCTCCTTGAACTCCAGAAGGCTCAGTGCCATGACCACTGCCCCAGGGAGCCTGTTTCAGTGCCTGACCACCCTGTGGTGAAAAACCTTTTTCTTAATCTCCACTCTGACCTCTCTTGACCCTCAGGCCCTGTTGCTGTCGCAGGAGCAGAGCTCAGCACTGCCCTCCACTCCATGGGAGGAGCTGCAACTGCAATGAGGCCGCCCCTCAGCTCCTCTGCTCTGGGCTGTGCAAACCCAGAGTCCTCATGCATCTTTCCTACTGCCCCAATTCTCTCAGCCTTTCCTCATACAGGAGATGTTCCAGGCCCCTCACCATCTTAGTGTCCCTCTGCTGGACTCTCTAAGTTCCCATCTTCCTTGACCTGAGGAGCCGAGAACTGGACACAGATAACGTGGCAATTTGAAGTCACCCGTAAGGGAAACTGATCTAGAGTTATCTCTTAGTTCCCTGTATATCTTGTTCTAGTCTTGAAATTATACTTACACCCAATCACTGCCTTTTATCTCTAGTCTTCTCAGTCCTCTCAAAAGATGTTATCAGAGCAGATTTCTCCCTCAAGAAAATATTCTGTCTTTCATTTGGCTTAATTTCTTTAAAAGTAAAATGTAATATCTGCCATTAGTTTTTGACTTGTTAGTTGATACGGCTGTATAAACAAAAAGATGGAAATACAAGAAAATCTAATCTTCGTGGTAAAGTTAGTTACAAAGTAATGTAGGGATTTTATAAGCTATAAATATTTTTTTTGTGAAAGCACAGTAGAATCCACTGCTGTGAAAATTGCCATCTCAAGTGCAAAACTAGTATTGGATGAAAGCATGGTTTTGCTGTTTGGTAGCTGTGAACAGTGTGATACTGAGGCTGACTCTAATAAATTTAGCATCAATACCAAGAAGTTGTTGTCATATGCGACACTGACAGAATGTCCTTTTGCTCATTGCCTGGTCCAGTAGCTCCTCATAAATGCAAGTTACCTCCTGGAAGGAGTAACCAATTAAACTACTGTAGATTAATTGGTTTTGTCTATAAGATGGCTCTGTGTATAATTTGTTCTGCTTCTGTTTTTAAACGACTACTGGGCTGGATTAAATATTTTTTCAATAATTGTGAAGCATGAATGCCAGACTGGGTTTCAGCTGCTGATAAACCTGAAAAAGAATTCCAACTTGGAAAACAAATTGATTCATTTTTCATTTTTAGGAAAAGCAAAGAAAATAAAACAATACAATGGCAATCACAGGCTAGAAAGGTCACTCGGGACAGGTCTCATTTGCAAAAGTAGCAGCAATATGCACATATATTAAGTAAAAGCCAATTAGTATTTGTACAGCAAAGTGCATAAAGTAGTGTTCATACGCAGTTAGGACTATGAACATTAAGCTGGTCAATTAATCTACAAGACAAACTTTGCAGTCAGTCAAGCAATCTTTCAGGGACTCAAATAAGCCATCTGATGGGAGCATAATTAGATTTGTGTTTCACCTTTGAAAATACCACTGTGTGCACTTTTTCTACTGCTTTATAGGCCATAACAAGTTGTTCCTAGCGCATTTAACAGGCAAGTCACATTTCTTTCATTCATTGGAGCCTTGAGTACATTTAGGACATGTCCTGCAGAGCTGTTCATTGTAGTGGTTCAAGGACACCTGGTACTGTTGGAACAAATGCTTTATTTACAAACATAGATTTAATGAGTTCCTGAAGTGCAGTAAGATGTCCTTGGATCCTGAAAAAGAAGAGTTGATCATCTACACATCACTTGCGTGATGGAAACAGGGAAGATTATTTAATCTAAGTTATGCCATAGCTAGCAAAAGCATCCCTGTACTGTATTATTGAAATACAAGTTCTTTGATGAACTGTCCACCAGGACTGTGATGTCACTTTGACACATTTCATGGAAAATCATGGATGAATGATAGTTGGTAAGTGTCTGAATCACTAATGTGATAAAACAAGGCTGACAGTTCTCCTTAATAATGGTATTTTACTGTTTGACAAAATTAAGCTTCGTGGCATTTCAGTTCCTATTGTCCTTTTCAGAATTACTTACAGAATCTATTTATGATCACTCTGGCATTCCTAGGATGTTATACTAAAGCTCTGTAGCATTTCTGCACCCATGTTACTTTATTTTGTCAAGCTGACAATATAACCCCGTCCTGTCAGTGCCAGTGAGTAATGGAAGAAGGAATGATTATCTCCACACCACCAAGTGGCAGTCTAGTTCTGCATGCTTCCGTCTGGACTGCACACCCTGCACTCACCTTTGCGTTTGGTCCATGGGAGTAATACATGAACATATAAATCGCACGTTGTTTACTTGGTAAGCAGCCAATTAACCCACTTGAAAAACAGGCTATGTTAATGAAAGTTATTATAAAGAGACTCTTCATGGGGGCATTTTAACAACTAAATGACATACATTCTCATCCACCAACTTTTAGAAATTGAAATACTTAAGAAAATACTTGTTTTGTGTTCCGAGGAAACTCTGCAACAGTTCTGCTGTATGTATTTATATAGCATGGCTGCTTGTCTTGCCTATACAGATCCAATTATAACATGACAGAGTTAAAAACTCTTAGTAAAAATCTCTGACTTCTAACACACAAAAAAGTAACTTCATTAGAATAAACTAAGAAAGAAAAGAAAAACAAAGAAGGTGAAACAAACAGGAAGAAGGTCCAGACTTCTCCCTTCCTTATAAATCCGTAAGGAAATTGTTCATTACTGAAGTGCTCTTCCACTACTCTGCAACACCAGATTTCACTTTGTTGACTCTAGTACATTCTCTTAATCATACAATCATATACATTTTTTCCTCTTGACCTCTGCTACTTTATGTGCAAAAAATGAACATTTTAGCTATTGATCCAGCTTCACTCAGCATGTGGTCTATTAACTTTCTAGTATTCAGTCTCAGCTACTGGCCTGTTCTGCAGCTTTCATAGCACGTATATGCTTCCCAAGCAATCCTCTCTACATTTCCCTGAAATAAGTGCTGTCATCCCCACCCTCCAACTGGGAAACTCGGGCTCTAAAATAACAGTATCTGAGACATTATGCTGATCCAAGTAGCTTACAATGGGTAACATTTCATATTTTCAAGGGGCAGTTCCCTGTAGTTTCAGATAAATTTGTGAGTGTTTAAACATTTCTGCAAATGAGCCTGTGAGAGCTGAGGCTGGATGATGTAAATAGAGAACAAAAGAACCACCTGGGAAAAGTGTGATTAAAGGAACTGGCCACACAGGAACTCTGCAGTGGAGATCAGCTTTGGTTCTCTAACACAGTTATTGTCTATTGATGACATCATCCTGACATTTCACTTCTCCAACAATACTTTCTGATAAGAAATATCATACAACATCCATAACTGGCAATGCTACTGGTGTATCGCAGATATTAAAATGTGTTCTTTGCTAGTGTAAAATCTCATGCTATGCCTGAAGAGGAGGGATAGACTGTGATAAACAGGACTCTGAAGATCACTGTGCCTTTTCTTGTTGCTGGAAAAAATACACATGTTGAACTTCTCATGGAATTTAACTAGAACAGAAAAACTCTTCAGCAGAAAGCTCTGTGGCTCCAAACACCATATAGTGAAGAAAAGCCACTAGAAAGCAATATAGTTTTCAAACTATGTCTTAGAATGCAAGCAAGATCTTTCTGTTAGACAGAAATCCACTCCCTGTGGAGAGAGAAGTATGACAATGAGGAGCTGACATTGAGAGGACTCTTGGGATCCACCTATGGAATTCCTTGTGTGGCTGATAAAACAATCCAACTCCATATTTTGTTGGAGAGTCCCACAGCCTTCCATCTCTCACTGGCTATGCATGTTTTCTCAATGGGTGTGATTTCTAAACTGTCCTAATAGGGAGTTAACTCTTAATGAGTTGATAAACACCTCTTCCAAGGACTCTGGCCTTTTGGCTTGTGGAATACATCTCAAGATTCTTGACCTAGCAGTCACAGAGCAAGATTCATCTGTTTCTGGTTACTGGTCATTTTTTGTTATTTCTAACATGTTACTTATGATATCAAGGACATATTTTTCCTGCTGAATTTGGTTCTTGCATCATTTGTCTGACATGCAGATTTCTATGCATTTTTTATGCTCTTTCATAAGATGTATAAAGTAAATGACTGAAAAATGTGAGATATTTTTCACTTATATAGTATTAAAAGCAACTTTGAATCTCCTCAATTTTCATTTTTCCAGCTGCCGTATGGTGTGTGGTTCTCATATTTTTAATGTTCTTATTTCCTACTGCTCTTTTTTTTTTTTTTTTTCGTTCCAGATAACCTGTCTCTGCTGAATCCATGCTCGTGGATCCTGAAAGACACAGTGATTGTTGTTGTAACTCTTTGGTTGCTTCTCAAAATGTATTGTGTATGAATTTTATCCTGCATGTTTCATTAAGAAGGGTTTTGCTGGTGTGAAGTGGAAGATTGTTTGCCTCGTCACTGTTGCCACTGGAAGGATGGAAGAGAAGATTGATGCCAACAGGAAGAGTGGCCTAGGGTTGCTTCTAGAGTGACACTGGTGGCCAGGACAGGAGACAGAAAGGAAAGAAGTAGAAATATAGGCTTAGATGATAAATCAGGTTAGATGGAAACTTGGGAGTTCTTTAGTCCATACCTGCTTTGAGCAGAGTTAGCTGTGAGGTGCAACCAAATGGCTCCGGGAATTATTCAGCTTGAGCTCAAACTAAGAGACTCTTGAGGGGAAGAGAGCATATTTGCAGTGAAGCCTCTGAAAAGACAGAGAGAAGGAAATTTTTCCTTCCAAAACCAACCTGCTGAGGTGTTATTTCAATTGAGGAAGCCATTGAAAGTTGCTCAACTAGAAGATGAGGAAGTCCCTGTGCAAGAGACTATTTGGGCCAGATTGTGTCTGGAAGAAATATATTAAAATTAATTAATAAAAATTGCCTGGTGCTGTCAAAGACAATTCTATCTTAGACTTCATATACATAAATCTGTGTACATGAGCAGTTTTCCCATCTGAGTAGGCTAACATGAGTAAATACAGCACAGAATTAAATTGCACAGTTCAAAGTACATGTACGCATATGTTCCTCACTCTGGAACTCAGATGAGTAATTTTAAATATTATGGCGGCATATAAAAGGATATCACTGTAACTCATTTAGTTTTCAGTGATAAAGTTTCTTGCCATTTAGTATCAGGCAATTATCACCTATAAATTTACATGCATGTGCAATGCTATTCTATTTGATCAGGCTTTTCATGTAATATAAATTAAAGACACTTGTAACTATATGCTGAATGGGTGTATCTTAATATCTACTCTTTCAGTCTGTTTTTCTGGTGAAGAAGGGCTTATGAGATCATACTGGAGTATTTGTGCAGACATATGTCTCTTGGTCAACACTCTTAATAGCTTTTGAACCTGTTCGACAATTTCAAACACATTAGAAAGAGAGGAGCTAGCCCTACAGTTACTAAGTTTACATATGTTAAATTAAAATTGGTAGTTTAGCATGGAAAGAAGAGATTGACTGACATTTCCACCCCCCTCCTCTGCCACTGGAAGGCTGTACCATGAGCACTTCATTTGAGTCTAGAGAATTCATATTAGAAAGCTAATGACAACGCTTTGTCACAGAAAAAGCTTTAGAATGTGTATTTTATTAGACAATGGAGAATCCAATCCCAAACTGCAAAGCTTCTGCAGCTCGCTTGCTTATCTCTTTGCTACACCATTACTTGATAACATCCAACTCTCACTTCAAAAAACATACAAAGAGCTTTGGCATTATACTTATGTTTATAAAAACCATCATATCTCTTGCCCTAAATAAAATCTGAAGTGATCAGTTTGAAGTATGTACTGAATTAGCATAGTAGCTTCCTAGATTTTTTTAGGTGGTCAGCTAATACTTCTGGTTTAGACACTGTCTCAATGCATGGGAACTGTCAGTGTATTTCTTTCCCAGTGTTGACATCATGGAAAATTCACAAAGTATGACAAACTGGTAACAGCACTGCTCCAAAGGGACCTTCCTCTTAGCATTTGGCGGGCATTCCTAAATAGGACCTGTTTTATTTAGGTTTTCAGTACCATCACTACTGGCCAAATAATGATCTTGTTGACAGCTAAAAGACAGAATGTTCCTTCAACTGTGTGCTCCTCTTTATTATTTATATATAAATAAATATTTATTTATGTTCCTCTATATTTATTACATATTCTTTAACTATGTGCTTCTCTAATTATTTATTATTATTATTATACTCCATTTTGTGATGCAGTAATTGTCATAGAATTTTAAATAGACACAGAGTTATTCTGAGAGCATCATGTGACCAATTCCACCCCTCACCCCCCCAAAAAAAAAGTTAATTCAGAGAGAAACTGCTGAAGTGTTATTTTGGCTGGATTATTAATAAGGGATCTCACAGACCAATCTTCTTCCTTTTCCTGAATTCCTTATGCACTGGGAATAATTCAACTGTAAGCCAAAGGTAGCAGAAACAAGGAAGACAACTTTTCCTTGACTATTTTAGACATGTTTAAAGAAAAAAAACACAGGGCGTGAGATAATTGAATGCTTTTGAAGAGCATTGTGGCTCAGGTAGTTCATTTTTTTTTCCCATTGAACAACCAAGAATGCAAATGTTACCTCAATTAGTTTTAATCTGGCTTATAACAGACTGCATTGTCCTCAGCCAAGGCTGGAGCTCATTTGTAAACTGACACTATTTCTGTATTCCAGCTTTGGTTCACTGAAAAGACGATACCTGCTCAAGCTCTATCTCACTGACTGTTCATGAAAAGTCCTCAGTAATAAAAGGAATGAATGGTATGTAAATAGCGCAATGAATGTAAAATGTCACCTTTAAAAATTATCCGTCTTAGCTCTGCTTGCCTTATTTAGGTATAGAACCAAACACATCCACTGAAGAGTAACACCGTGGCACAGCGCACTTCCTGAGGGGGACTTGGTTCCAGAAAACAGGATCAAACTAACAGCCAAAGCTCACAGCTTAGCACAGTTGAAGGAAAAAGGAATCTTCACAGACTGCATTTATGCTTCCTGGTATTTTCAACTAGTTGTGTTCATCTCTACAAATCTGGCATAAAATCACTGCGTTCTGGGAAGCATCCATGTCCATTCTGGTGTAAGGAGGGATGAATGGATGTGAAGATGCACTCCACCCTGATTCAATACTAATGAAATGAAATTGGCGGAGCTTAAGTAGGATTACGCAGGCAGCCCCAGTGATAAGCACTATCTAGAGTTTATGGATTTTCTCAAATCATGTTTCCAGTGCTTGAGAAGCAGACTTTTCTTTGGCCTCACAGCAGTTCAGTTTTGCTCATTAAAGGCATTTCTTTCCTCTTTTCCAGTTTTCACTAGCAGCCATTCTATCAGTTTTTATGCAACATGGGTGGAAGACAACTTTCCTCTGCTAGCGAAGATACAATTCTCAGGGTATTTTCTTGCGATTTCCATGCGGATGGCACTGCAAAACAGGGGCAGTTCTCCCTTCTCTCCTCAGAGTTTTCTACTGCGTGGGGATGGGGCACCGGGTTGCAAATTGTCACATTCAAGTTTGATTTCAGCCAAGTTTCATTTCTGACGTAACAGTGCTGAAATCTTGTGAAATGTCTGTTAAAGCTTGGAAAAAAAAAAAATAAAGAAAAAAAACCTATGAAAAAAGCCACAGCTGTTTTGTGAGCTGATTTGTCACTCTGGGCCAAAATACCACAGGAGGTTTTGGTGTATTTCAGCTGGCTTAAGGCAATTGCTCAAAATCTCTCCCCTGCAGAAGGGAGGCAGCCCCAGGCCTGGCAAATTTGGACTTCCAGGAGGGGCAGGGAGGGCGTTTTGGGGATGCACCTTCTGGGGTTGGCCTGGCAGCCTGAGAGCCAGACCGGCCCAGGCGGGCAGCAATCTGCCCAGTGAAACCTAAGCTCTTTCCCACGGAACATTTGGACGCGCTCCGAACTGCCACTTCCATTTTGGCCCCAGGTAGGTTTCCACAGCGCGTGGACTCAGTGACAACTCCGTTACTCCTCTGCCGCCTTATCGCTTGGGCGCACAGCACTCCCCAACCTGAGGAACCCCCGTCCCGTTGCCCGGCCCGCTCTCAGGGCCTCCTGCCGCGCTCCCCAAGCGCTCCGCACCCGGCGGCGGCGCTAGGACCCTGCGGGCGCAGGAACGGGCGGGCGCACATGCGCGGTGGCGCTGGGTCGGCGGAGCGCTGCGGGCGGGGACGGAGTGTTGTGGGGTGAGCGGCGGGAGCTTCCCGGCAGCGCCCGGCGTGGATGGGCGCCGCGGCTCCGCGCTGCGCTGCCCGGCCCCGATGAGTCCTCGCCGGAGCAAGTGAGTGAGAGGCGCTGAGCGCCGCTGTCCTCGCCCGCACGCCCGCCCTCCCCGGGACAGTGCGTCCCTCCCGGGCCAGCGCTGTTCCTCCAGCGCCGCTCGTCCCGCGGGGCAGCCCGGGGCACCGCGAGGGTTGTCGCCTTTCAGGGCGATTCTGGTTATTCATTTTAAACACTGTGTCTGGGAGCGGCGGGCGGAGGGGAGGTGCGCTGCTGCCCGCGGCGCTGAGCCGGCCCTGTGCCTACGGAGCCGCCGACGGGCCGGGCTGGGTCAGGCTGGGCGGAGGGAACCGTGCCGCTGTGCCGCCACCTGCGGCTCGACGCGCGGCTCACCGGGCTGCCCCGGCCCTGTCTGCCTTTCCCCGCAGAACGCTGGCTGCCCGGCCTCGGCAGCGAGGATGTGGTGAGGGAATGGGGCTGTCTCTCGCGGGGGCTCGCCATGGCCAGGGAGGACTCGGTGAGGTGCCTGCGCTGCCTGCTCTACGCCCTCAACCTCCTCTTCTGGGTGAGTCCGAGCAAGTGGCGACCGTGGGTGCGCGTCACGGCCTCGGTGGTGTCCCTGCATCAGGGGTGCGGGAACCGGGGAGGGAAAGCGGCATCTTGGGTGCCTGTGATGTGCACCCCTGGCCAGGCGGGGCTTATCATGAGATGCCTTAAAGAAAAGCGTTTGGAAACTTGCTGTAAGTGAAATCAGTGTGGTGCTGGCTTCGTGTTATAAATACACATGTGAATGTGTGCACCCGTAATGTATGTGTGTGTTCAGAAAGGGAAATACTTAGGGGTGTTGTGGCTTCCTCATTGTGTGAGTGTCAGAGCATCCCATGACCTGGTCTGAACTCAGCTCGCTGAGGTATCTGAGCACTGAGCTGCCCTATGCAGGCTTTATCACGAAGATGATCAGGGGGCTGGAGCACCTCCCCTGTGAGGACAGGCTGAGGGAGTTGGGTTTGTTCATCCTGGAGAAGAGAAGGTTGCGGGGTGACCTCATTGCAGCCTTTCAATACCTGAAGGGAACTTACTCCCAGGAGGGGAGTAAACTCTTCAAAAGGGCTGACAATAGCAGGACACGGGGAAATGGTTTTAAGTTGAAAGAGGGAAGATTTAGGTTGGATGTTAGGGGGAAGTTCTTCACTAGGAGAGTGGTTAGGCCCTGGAACAGGCTGCCCAGGGAGGTTGTGGATGCCCCGTCCTTGGAGGTGTTCAAGACCAGGTTGGACAGGGCCCTGGGCAACCTGATCTAGTAAATGTGTATGTTTGGTGGCCCTGCCAGGCAGGGGGGTTGGAACTACATGATCCTTGAGGTCCCTTCCAACCCAGGTCATTCTGTGATTCTGTGATTTATCCAGCTCATGGTCTTTTTGGGGACAGTATCCAAGTTGGCAGACGGGGCCTAGAATGATTTCTTTATTTTGCTTTTCAGCATTTCAGTCAAAGCTGTAATTACAGCAGTAGTGCTTCCAGCTCTCAAACATAAGTAGGTGTGTTCAGCTCTGGCTCCTAAACTTTTCACGTCTCCACACAAACTGTGTGATGCAGATTTCTCACAGACCACACACAACAAATGAAGCCTGTATCGCCTGTATAATTGAGATTTGTGCTGGCTAAGTATAGGAAAAAGAACAAGAGTAAGAGGCATGACATCCCACACCCGTTGGCAAGTACTGATTTGAGAGGTGCTGCATGTTTGTGTGATGCAGGCAGCATACATAGGCTGTCACCAAGTATATTTTATATTGAGGTAAAAATGAAGATTACTGAAAATAAAGTGGAGGGCAGAATACAAATGAGAAGATTATTAAAATGCATTGGGGCAAAATGAGATTCTGTTGAAAGTTTTGTGTCTGTCAGTGGTGAAACTGAAATATTTCTTTCCTCCAGCAAAGGTAGGACTAAAGCCCTTTAAACAAAAGATGAGGACATCTCTGTTTTGTTTGCTTGTTTGTTTGTTTTAACAATATGTAATTATTTATCACATTATACATGATATTCATTGGATATCACACAAAATCCTAGAACTTGCATTTCATTAAGGCGAGGCTGCCTGGATTCAATTCCTGATTTTTAGGCATATGCTGCTAGAGTTGAGTGAATGTACATCTATGTGTCTGGGAACATCCTGTCCTCCAGTTGGCATTCTCGTTGCCTTTGTTTGGGTTCCAAATTGCTGCCTTGAGCTACCCTTGTCAGTTTTTTTTCACACCCTTAACTCATCCCCTAAAGCAGCTTGTATCCTTAAGCTTATTCCACTTTTCTCTCTTTCCCTCCCTGCTCTGTGCTTATCGTGTTTCATCAGATTTAGTATTTAGGGGCATCTTTGTAGATGAAATCAGCCCTTTGTGTAGTCCCTAGGTGATAACCTCATGTAGTTATGCCCCCATTTTTTGCTGGTGAGAGCCTTGGTGCTGGCGTTGAGTGCTCCATTTCTCCTTCTGAGTGAAGTTTGCCCATATCTTTGGAGGGGACTGGTGCATTGCATCACAGCTCCTCTCTAGGGTGATCAAGGACTGATGCAACGTCATACATGTAAGGAGGCTGAGGTTGGACAAATGTAGAGGTAATGAGCAGGGAACAGGTCTAGAGAGAAACAAGCATGAGTGGAGATGGGAGATGCGTGTAGTTGTACTTGTGTGGTAGGGTGCATGCTGGCTCGCTTGGGAGATTCAAACATATTCCCTCTTTGCTTGAATTAAGTTTTGTTCCATATTTCATGTCAGATTGCTCCTTCCAGATTTTCATTGTTTTGTTCTTGTGTTTTTCTGTTGCGGAGCTAAAGCACAGAGCTGCAGAGCACTTTGCAGCTTGGCAGTAGATTAACAGCAACTACATCCATAATATGCTGCTGTTAGCCTTGTCCATCCATCATTCAATATTACCTTTAAAGCATTTGGCTAGAAATAATTCCTCATTCTTCAGATTTTTTTTTATTTGCCTTTTGAGTAATGTCTCAAGTCACCCCTGAGTAACAAGTATGACTTTTCTTTTTCTTTCATAATCATATAGGAAAGGGAGTCTTTTGAGTCTATGCCAATATGACAAGAAGTCCTAGGGAAGAAAACAGCAATTTTTCATTATCATCTTCAAGACAAGAATGTGAAAAATACCTAAATTTAATCTTCATGGCTGATGGCAGGATGCTGGAAATAACACCCAAGCAGCTAAGCAAGATCCGTATTCACAAAACATGTGTCAAAGCATGTGAATATGTAATTGAATAGTAAATGCCAGGCTCAGCAGGTAGCTTGCATTACAGATGCTAAGTAGAATAAAGCTGTTTTCTGTGATGTGTATAGTATTAAAGGTGTTAGAACTAAAGAGAAAAATTGGCCAGTCTGTTTGGAGCGCGTTCCCTGCATTTTGAAAAGTAAATGTATGCAACTGATTGACTCAGAATAAAACAAACAAACAAAAAGTGATTGCCATAATTGTGTAGTGAGAAACAGGTTGAATGGTAGGTGGGCAATTTCAGTTAAATCATATTCTTTGGAGGCGTGTGCATGTAAAAACCTCTTTCTGCTTCCCATCTGATGCTGTTTGGCTGTGTGTTTAAGAACTAAATACAAATCTGCTTCTCGTTGCTTATTGTAGTGAAACGTCTCATATCTCTCCCTTTATCAAAGCTGAATTTTCTCCCATTGGGATCAGTGGGAGTGCTACCACTGGCTTTTCTGATTATAAGAGTATGACCCTGCTGACCAAAAAGTTCTCATGGACAAGTTCTGTGTGCAGCAGGTGCTTACTTGCCTTTGTGTGGGTGGGAGCTGTTTCTCTTCGCCACCAGTCTTCCATTTGGAAAGCCTTAGCTTGTAATGTTGCTTATGTTAGCATTTAGTTTGATAAATACCAGCTCACACTATGGACTGGATGGCAGGGAGTTTAGATTAGATCAGCTCCTGGAAATGCAGCTGCATTCCTCCTGAGCTGTGAGTGTGGTGTGCTCTGCCTTAACAGATAAACACAATAGCAGCATACTTAAAATAGATGAGAGCAATGTGTGGTACTGGAGTGTGCAGAGAGCTCACAGTTTTGGGAGCATGTATGTTATACTCCTAAAACTTGTTTTTGGGGTGTTTTACAATAACTTCTGATTCATTCCTTCCAAAGGGCTCCAAACAGCAAGTCAGTCGTTACTGTGTCCATTTGCTGTGTTGGTTATCAGTGTCTGTCTGAAAACACTGAAGATGTACAAACAGCATGTGTTGACTTTTTAAAGTCATGGCTTGATTAAGGGTCCTAACCAGAATGCAGTGACCTTCCGTCCTTGTTTCTTTCTGGTGCTGTCCAGTGGCCAGTCCAGCCACGTATAGTGCAGACAGGCTTGGTTTGTCCTAGGAGAGGAAGAAAACAGAGCCTCAGCTCTGCTGACCTCTAATATTTGAAGCCCTAAAGAAAGCAGTAAGACACCCAGCAGATGCTGTGTCTGATGCAGTCTGAGTATCTGCCTCTCAGGAGGGAACATTTAGAGTAATTTTCAAATGTGTCCTGTGTGCAACTGGTGCAGCACTTGTGTAAGGGATTCCAGCTTTTGACCTTGCCAGCCTGTTGAGGGCAGACAAGTGCATGTGAAGCTCCTTGAGGAAGCTTTTATGCATAATAAAGCTGACTAGTCTGACCATCAATCTTGCAGAAAATCTTGCTGTGTGGATGGCTGCTGTAGCACACTGGTGTCTTCGTAATTTGATTACTGTCAAAGCCCTCTGCAGTGAAGCGAGAGAACTTCATCAATCACTGCGCTGTGACACTTGTAGCTTCTCCAGAGCGTAACTTACTAGTGTACAACTGCATGCTTTGTATTTGGAAAGAGCACTTTTTATAGGGTTTACCTAATGAGCAGTGATTTGGAAGAGTCAGCAGGTTGATGATAACAAATGTGCGTGAGTGGGATGAAAGGAGTGTTGTCTGGATGTGAATGGATTGGTATTTCCTAAGCTGTGACTTGCAGTAAGGATTTTGTTCTGAAGTGGGAATATGAGTGTTGCCAGTGTTCTAATTATTGTTGATTAAGTGACTGAATGTGGTAGTAGATCCTTCTGGAAGATGATTCTAAGATCAACTGAATCATGCATCTGACTGCAATATGTCTTTTCCAAAGTAATGGGAATTGTGGTTTTAGGAGCTTCTCTCTCTTTGGTTCACTGGGGTTTTTTTAGTAGCACTTTGGAAAGGAATATCCTTCAGACTGAAGCCTGCATTTAACATTGGGTTTGATTCTTCTGTCATCTGCATGTGTAAATGAGCATCACTTCAAGGAATTTAGACTCACAGATGCAACTTGGTTTTGCAGATGTCTTTTCTTTGTAATGTTGCTACTTGCAGCGTATTAGGATCTACAGAAATGCACTGTTCGGCGTTTTTTAGCCCAAGACTTTTGACTTAAGCAAATTATCTTGCTGGTGCTTGAGAGAAGCCGTGCTGCTACTGCTTCTTAGATTTCAGTTTTTAGAGTCAGTACTAGTCTTTATCTTAAGATAACACGTGTGTTAGTGAGATCTAGTTTTTACTGAGAATCTAGTTTACTTGGAGAGATTTAATAGTTCTACAAGTACGTTTTATGCAGTCTATGAGATTACAAGGGTCTGTACTTCTGGGGCTTTTCTAGCAAACTCCTGACACCGTTCCAGCTTAGTAGCAGACATGGATTTAATGTGAGCATCCTTGTTTGTTTTGAAATCTTCATAACCTGTCATGCTGCAAATCCTCTTCACCATGTTTTGCAATAGTGCCAGCTGTTCTGGACTTCGCTACAGTTTCTTCCCCCTTCAGCTTTCTTTGCACTCCTTTAAGGTGGAGAGACCTTACCTTGGCATTAAAGGCAGGCATCAGTCACAGAGAATGGCCAGCCGGTAGTAAAGGTACGCTTGTTAACACAGGACATTGTCTATGGGCAGTGGCTTTCATGGTTGTGCTAGAACAGAAAATAGAAAACAGTGCTGAGTACTGGAAGAATTCAGTGTTCTGACTGTCTAAAGTAGTAGAAGATTAAACAAAGCAACAGCTTGGTGGTGCAGATTTGTTTTACTTTTCTTGGCAGCTCAGACACATGGGTTCCTTTAAGAAACTATAGTCTAAACTGGTCAGCTATGTAGTGCTACTAAATGCAGATAAAAACAGCACAGTTGTTTTGTTGAAATTCTCATGTTTTCCCATATTTTTTAAAAAAGCCAAATGTATCTGAAATGCAGGAAAAAGTCTGTATGGGCTTTCTATCTTCAGAAAACTGCCAGCTTCTTCTATTTTTTCTTTGGTGAATGTGTGTGGAAAGAAGGAGCAGCTGCTGTTGTGTCCGTTGTAATTTAGAGTGACCGTGGCTTGGGCAAATCAGGGTTGTAAGCTGCAGGTGACTGTATTATAGGTGGTAGGCTTCTCTTTAGCAGGTGATTCACAGTGTCACTGGGTGTTCAGCAGAGTCGGATCTGTTGCCATCTTCTTCACCCCATGAGGTTCATCTGCCTGAGGAAATGCTGTTTCTGTTGAACTGTGCCTGAACTTTCCTTCATGCTGCTGTCTCCTACTCTGTAGCAGTACCATCTAATTTAGGCTACGTGACTGCAGCCAGTAAACCCTCCTGGCCGACAATGTAAATTGCTTTACATCTACCTTGAATTTGTGCTTGTGAACTAGAAGCATTAAAAATGACTAGAAGCAGAGGTATTGCTTCTTTCTTTTTCTAACCTCAAATGTATCTTTTTCCTACCTCAAATGTATGTGTTCAATCTTGTAATTATTTTTATTTCCTTTTTTGCCTTTGCTGCGGCACAACAAAGACATTGATCTATCATCCCTTCCTCGGATCCAGATACTGAGTAGGGGTTGTGTTTCTGTTGCTGTCCAACTGCCTCTCCTGCCAGTTGCATCTGAAGATGTTTGGAGTGAATAGAGGAAGGGTCAAATTTTCAAAGCATTTAAGTGACTAATAATATCCATTGAAATGAACACTGGCCAAGCTGGGTACCTGTGTTTACCAATGTAAACATGGTGTTCGTGCTGGACCATTATAGTCTGCTTTTAGAGACTGCTGCATACATGCAGTAACTGAAACCTGGTTTTCTTAGCATTCTTGCATAAAGAAAATACTTAGAAGGCCATTCAAGAATAACTCCCACTTCTGTGGGAGTATATTGTCTTTTAATGGCAGAGCAAGCTATAGGAGGAGCTCCAAAGAACCAGAAATGCTTTTAATGTTGGTCTTTGAGAAATCTACTTTCTGATGTCTTTGAGCTGTATTATTTATATAACATCCGTAGGTTCTGGGAGCACACAAAAGCATGTGTCAGAGTTCTCTTTAAGCTTCTGTACAAATATAAATCAGAGAAAAGTCAAGTGCTGTCTCTGGAAAGGGCGCTAAGCAAATTTGAGGAGATTCACATATAGATAAATTTCTTTTTTTAAACTGCTTATTTTATTTTTCATCGGCTCCTATCTGAGCTTTTCTACATAAGGGAAAAGCTGTAAGAAACGTGTTTGGAGTGAGGCACAGTAAAGGAAGTTGTGTGGGTAAAAGGTGATGAATGTAGACCGGGGAGAGGCTGTGGATTTTGAAGGTCCAGGAGTGTCTCTAAAGGTCTGGAGTTTGGTGGGAGGAGTGCTGACAGAGCAGTACATTACCAGTGTGTGTTCTAAAGAGGTAAAGCAGAGTTCAGCCACTGGTCAACTTTGTATCTGCTTCTGTGTAACCTTTTATCCCACCTGCTTTCATAGGGGAAAGGGCTCATTCCTTATGAACACGGAGTCGGTGGATGAGTTTCAGCAATACAGTCCCTTAAAACAGAGTGGCTTGACGTGGTGATGGAAAGGAAAAAATACACCCAGACTTCACCCTGATGTTAGAAGTAACGTTAATGATTCTTTATGGACATTCAGGAATCAGTTGGGGAATCCAAAGGAATAAGGAACAATTTAATTTCATGTATTGTTGTAGGAATCTGTGATTTAAGTAAAAAGTACAGGCTCATTTGAGTAATTCTTGTGCTGGTGGGCAATTGTGTATAAAACAAAGAAATTAAGTGATGTTCCTTCAACCATCTGATAAACAAATCCTATGGATTGCAGGAAATACGTATGGTCATTCATATATTAGCTTTCCATTTATATACTCTGAGTTTAAACACTGATTGCCCAACAGAGATGGACTGCTGTCCATGAACTGAAGCAAGCACTTACAGCAATAAAATTAAGAGTGTGTTGTGTAAATGTGAAGGCATATTGTTTTGATGGTGGAGTAGCCTGCTTTTAGATTAGCTGTACCTAAACCTGTTCACATATTTGAGCTCTTATTTCACGTTTCTTTTTGCCGTGGTGCTGTAGGATCCTCATGCAGTCAGTTGTTGGAGAGCTCGTTTGCTTTCCTTGGGAGAGCAACCCTTTAGCAGGGCTGTCTGTACTCCAGCAGTTGCCTGATTGCGAAGTGTGCAAGTTCCAGCTCATGCCAAGCCTGGATCATGTTGTTAACTCACAGCTGCAGCTGTGCAAGCAAACCTGCATTCAAAGTGCAAATAAGCACATGCTTCAGCTGTTTGCAAGTGGGAGGGGACCAAGGCAAAACCCTCTGCAGGGACCTTGGCTAAAACTAAGTGTTGGCATATCCTTAAAATAAAAGGTGCATTAGTGGGGAATTGGGATTTTTTCTTTTTTTCTTTTTTTTTTTTTTTTTATAGGTCACGATTCTTTCTGTAAACATTTGAATGCTTTTGCCAGGTAATACAGAAAAAAAACTTGAGATCTCTTGTCCCTCTGACCCCCACTCTTACACCCTTCCCTCCCTGAAAAATGTGGTTGCTTGTTTGTCCAGGGATCTGAGTCATCTGTGTTCGTCCAGGGATCTGAATATTGAACTTAATTGTGAAAATCCTGTGAAAACATTGCAACATGTTCTGTTCATGACCTTGTAGCGATTCCTCCCTGCCCCCCTATGGGTGAAAGTCCCAGCTCAGGTTACCCAAATCAGTCCTAACTGGAAAAAATTTCTCAAGAGTTACTTCTTCACTAAAATTAAAAGACTTCTTTTGCTGAATGCTGCCATATCTGGGAATTGATTTCCCTGGAGCTGCAAATCTTTCTTAAGGTTAACTCAAATCTTAAGATATAATTTCTTCATAGTGCCACTGCTCAGCATTTTGTACCTAACCCAGATCTTGGCCTGAAGTTGTTTACCCCATCTGTTTTGATCCAAAGAACTGTGTGATTTTTATTGTGGAGGAGAATTTTAACCTTTCCTCTGGTTTAATAATGTGACTGAAAAACCCTGCTCTCCAATGAGCACGGCAAGTTCCATTGGCAAAAATTACGGTGTTAGAACGTTTGAATGTAAAAAGGTGATGAGAGAATAAAAACAGGTGTGCAAATAGCTACAGCGATGTGTCTTGCTTCCCCAAAGTCAGAAATGCCTATTTGCTTATGAAATGCAAATGTAGATTGATTTTATAACATTTAGGAGCTTTGAAAACTTTAGATTATGAACTGGTTTGGAAATGTAATATTTCATTGTGCGATCTTCATATTGCACATATATTAAAATATAATTTATTACCTTTGTTTACTAAGGATGAAAATATATTTAAAATAGGATATGACAGCAGACAATTTCATAAACCCTTTGGTTTCATGCTGATGGCTATGTAACATATTGGGATAGTTTAGTATGAAACCCCTTGTGACCACTGCAGCCAGCTGCAACAAATAAAACTGTTTTACTGCCTATTCTCATATTGTGTTTACAGCACAGCAGACTGGCTGTCATCAGAGAAGCTCAGATGAAAACTTTTTGATTAAATGATGTAACTGCTGTTAATGTGGTGAAAATTATTTTGGTAGTTCTGTTTCTCATAAACTTTTTGCCCTTTAATCTGATTGCTTGGTACAACTTTCTGACTGGTCTGTATTTTGCTTCTAAGTTAGTTATGAAGCGGCTGCCAGTTTTATAGGCCACCTTTTGTTCTGCCTCCAGATGAACTAATGAAAGCTATAATGAGGACCTTGCCTCTGCCCACGACTCCTTGAAAGCGATGTTGCAGAGAATTACTGGTAGGTTTGGGTGCCCACTCAGGGCAGTGGTGTTGTTCCTCCCTGTGTTAAGCACATGGGCTGAGTTGCACTGCTGATGTTCATGCGTTCTAGGACCAGGCTGGATGTGGCTCTGGGCAGCCTGGTCTGATGCTTGCAACCCTGCACATAGCGGGGGGGATTGAAACTAGATGATAATTGTGGTTCTTTTCAACCCAGACCATTCTATGATTCCCTGTGTTTTCAGCTGAATATCAGTCTCTGGCTTAGTTTTTGTAAAGTAGCTGGTGCTTTGAGCTTGGCTGATTTCAGATGGCACTTGAAGATGCTTAGCATCTTTACAGGGCAGCATCCGTGCTGTGAGGCAACATGTTGAGTCACAAGTAGAAGGCTGTGGGATTTGGGGATGTATGTCATGCTTCTGTTGTCATTCTCTTGTGACTGTGGAGCGAGTGAGCTGTCAAGTTGATTGATGAGTATGAGCTAATGCTTGATAAGCTTTTGTCCTTAAACTAAACATCAACATCAGTCATTACTGTGGGGCAGTCTGGTATTGCAAACACACCTTTCGTACTGCATGGTTTTCCTGCCCAGAGTCTGACTTAGCTGATTAGAAAGGATGTGACTTTTTTTCCTTCTTGTAGTTACAAGCTTACAGACAGTTGCTGTATTATATGCAGTAAAACACGCCTTTTGTAATGTCTATGGCTGAATTGCTTTTATGTGTTCTTCTGGTTTACTCAACTGCGTGACTCCTCATCTATATAGAAGCTTCCCGAGTATTTGCATGTTGTTCCTGAGCCATGTCAAATTGCTACCCCAATTTGACGGTGCTACTGACTTTCATGGATGTGAATCCAGTGTATCCAAGAAATCTGTCTCTCAGGTTATTCAGAATACTAAGGCAGCTTCTACCTTCTTCTGAAGAAGTTCCAAAGTTGTGTCCCCTGGACTGTGTCCATTTGGCAGAAAGATGCTGGCCAGGAAACGCATGTGTAACATCAGTATAGCAGTGTGGTAAGGCATTCTGAGTGATGCTGAACTAACTAAAGCATTAATACCACACACACATTGTAAGAGTAGCAGAAATCAGTAATGCCTGAAGAAGTGGTGTGATTGTCCAAGCATAGGAAAGGTGACCTATAGCTTGGTTCCCACTGTGGTTACAGGAGGAATTTTCTTGTGTTTAATTTACATCCAACAGTTTAGTTTGGCTGGTATTGCTTTATACCAAATTAATGTCATCATTCTGTGGAAGTATTGGCAGACTTTTTAGGGAGAGTATAAAATGTTTTCTATTGCTTTGTAACCATAAGAAAGAGTGCTATATGCTTGTGGTCTTCCTTACCTCTCTTTGTGTTAGAAATATGATCTGTATTGCTTGTATAATACTTGCTTGTTGCTTTCTTCTAAGAAGGTAGTTGTCTGGGAGTTAAGCTAGAAAGGAATGATGGTCATTATTTATCTCCTCTTGCAGCTTCCTATGTTATCAATTAAACAGAACAGAAATGCTCTTTACTCCTACTGTTTTAACAACCAAAATAGATTCCATGGAGCTTAAAGGAAATGGGCCCTGACGCACATCTATGTAGTAGATTTGAAGCAAGTTTTCCTGACTGTGCTTGAAGCACACTGAGCAGCTGGGGTTCTCACTGGCAGTGCCTGTACTTCGCGCATCAGTTCTACGAAGTGGGCTGAAGCAGCATGCAGTAGCAAGCGGGACTTCACATGAAATATTCAAGGCAGAAGTAGTCTGCTGTGAGCATGCTGCAGGCGAAGGCAAAGCATTGCAAAGAGCCGGTAAGGACACAGAAGAACTTCCCTTATTCATTAGTCTTGTGCCTGCTAGCTAGTTCTTTATGATAACATTACGGAAGTTTGAAGACGTGGAAATCCAGCAGTAACCATTGAAGGTAACAGGGGAGATTGGCACTTCTCATTGATTTTAGAAGCATTAAGTAAGCCCAGTAATCATAGAATGACCAAGGTTGGAAAAGACCTCTAAGATCATTTAGTCCAACCACCCACCTGTATTTCCCACTAAACCATGTCTCAGTACAGCATCTAAATTTTTCTTGAAGGCCTCCAGGCACGGCGACTCCAGCACCTCCCTGGGCAGCCATTCCAGTGCCTGACCACTCTCTCGGAGAGGTATTTCCTAACGTCCAACTTGAATCTCCCCTGGCACAACTTGAGGCTATTCCTTCTCTTCCTGTTGCTAGATACATAGGAGAAGAAGCTGATTCCCACCTCACCATAACATCCTTTCAGGAAGTTGTAGAGTGTGATAAGGTCATCCCTGAGGCTCCTTTTCTCCAGACTAAACAATCCCAGCTCCCTCAGCTGCTTTTCATAAGACTTGTGCTCCAGACCCCTCACCAGCTTCACTGCCCTTTTCTGGATACACTTCAGAACCCCAGTGTCTTTCTTACAGTGAGGGGTCCAAACCTGAACGCAGTGCTGAGTACAGAGGGATGATCACTTCCCTGCTCCTTCTGGCAACACTGTTCCTGATGCCATTGGTTCTCTTGGCCACCTGAGGTTTCCAGGCATTCACCTATACAATGCCTGAAAGCAGCATTAAGGAGAGCCAGCATGCTCAGATCTCCATCCCTCATCTAGGCAGTGAAATCTTGATTCTGACAGCTTCAGTCCCTGAACTACTGTTCAGACATAAGTGACAATGTGAGAGTGATATTTGTGCCTTCTGTGTCCAGATTCTCCTTTCAGTATAATAAACCAGCAGAATTATCTGAAAAGGTTCAAAAAGTAGACAGTAGTGTTACTAGTAACTCTAAATTTGCTCAGTTTTGTAGAAAAAGCCTAGTGGATCCCTCCTTTCCTTGAAGGGGTTCACAGCAGCATCTCTATATTTGAAGAGCAGTACTGTGTCTGTTTTCTGCATGAAGGAGCAAATGCAGTGTTCTTAGGACCAGAGGGTGCTCTTAAACTCAGAAATGTTGCTGTGGTGTCCGTCCTCTAGGAGGAAAGATGCACTGACTTACCTAGCTGCCTTTTTCAGACCTAAGATAGTATTACCCAGTGCAAATACAGGGACAAGTATGGTGAAGAATGCCATATTGTCTTCCAGCAGAACCTCTACTTTCAGAACAGAGCACAAGCAACAGTGCTGGTAATGTGTGCTCTGACCATATCCTTTAGGTGTGGTTGCTAAACAAAAATAAGAGGCAGGAGCATCTACTGGTAGATCCAGAGTGTGCTGGGTGCCAGGTGGCATCATCTGACAGAAACGCAGTGCTGTCAAGGTGGTGGCTCTTCTGGGTAGATTCAGTCTTTCCTTTAGGAGCAGTGCTGATGATGTGTTGTGGCTTTACAGCTCTCAAGAATGTGACAGACAGGCACTGAACACTGAATTGACCCAGGTTTTATAGTGTGAGTTAAAAGCAATGAATTCTATTGTCATTTTACAGCTCAGGAGACTAAGACATAGTGATCACACTATGGCTTTACCTGAACGAGAGAACTTAACTCTTCGAATTTAACCGTGGGATTTTTCTCTTCTCCTTATTAGTACTATTATATCCTGAATGTTTCTTCAAATTATTCTTTACTGGCTTTACATATAGGTGACCTCATGGTGTTATACAAACAGATGGATGCCATCTCTGAGACCTGAAAGAGTCACTGGTTTTAGCAGCATAAATCCTCCCTTTTTGTTGTAGCTTGTGCAGCGATGGGACTTGAGCCAGCAGTGGCATTACTCCACAGGGTGTAACAGAAGGTATTCCAGGCATTAATTGTCCATACTGGTAGAGGAAATCATTGTTGGTTTGTTGCTCACTTTTAAGCAGCTACTAACTCCAAGCATATAGAAGTACAATTTTTTTACAATGTGATGTCCAGCACTTTGCCTTGATAGATAAATGATTGTATGATGGATGTTATTGATGATTATTCTTTTACTTTACTAAAAATGATATTGCAGCTTGTTAAAATATGTGATAAATAACCTTTATTTTCTATTCTTTTCTTTCTAGTTGATGTCCATCAGTGTATTAGGTGTTTCTGCTTGGATCAGAGACTACCTGAATAATGTTCTCACTTTAACTGCAGAAACAAGGTAAAGTTTTCCTTAAACCTATTAATCTGTGAATGATTGTAGTGTTTGTTGTTTGTTCTGTATGGCAAGTTTTCTAATTAGGATTTCTAGAAACCCTTAATTAAGGTAATTATTTCAACAATTAGGTATTGTTGAAAGGTGTATTTCTGTAAACTTTTCTGGCATAAATTGTCATTAGAGCTGGGGGAGATCTGAATTTAATCTTGTTTTGCTCCTGTGCCTTTCTTTTGACAGGGATCGATTTTGGCCACTTCCCAACAAGTAACCATTTTTGTTTTGAATACTTTGTTCTGCCCAAAGATTTAAGAATGCTGTTAGTTTTATTCCTACAATGTTTCTGTGCCCTTTTTGTGGAACAGGATCTCTGTGCTGCATGCTCTGCAAGTGTGGGGCAGGTACATTGCCTTTGTCTCAAAGAGATTTCAGATTACACATTGCCTTCTGCTACTTGAATGCAGCATTTGAATTCAAAACCACATATAATAGGTTTCAGTAAAATTTTTAAGGTACTGGAAATTACACGTCTGTCAATCTGTGCTTGTCATTTTTGTGGCTATCTTACATTTTTCTACTGTATAGGTTTTGTGTAATTGTACCATTTTGATTATGGTCCTGATTGGTTCCAGGGTGGAGGAGGCTGTCATTTTGACTTACTTTCCTGTGGTCCATCCAGTCATGATTGCAGTCTGCTGTTTCCTTATCCTAGTTGGAATGTTGGGCTACTGTGGAACAGTGAAAAGAAATCTGTTGCTCCTTGTCTGGGTATGTTTCATAATCTCTAATAACAGTTAACTTCTGCTTCACTTCAACAATGTAAGAAAAGTTTTATTCCTCTGGCACTAGATAAATACTGATTATTTTTATTAGCATGTTGAGTTATGCTATCAGTGAGGAATTGTAATTGCTATAAGCACACAGTGGGAAAGAATTTATTGCTTAGATGGAATTATGCTATGGCTGAAATACAAGCAATGTTTCATTTTTCAAATTCTACTTCATTAAGTAGAAGAGCTGCTGGAGGGAAAAATAACTCACTCTTAAGTACTAATTACAGGAAAATGAGTCTGAGTGCTTGGAAATAAACCCTTATGCTACCCTTCTCACTCTTGAGTGTTCAATGACTAGATAAACTATATTCACAGTTGACTCTAGAAATAAAGCAAAATGATAGTATTTCTACCTGATGAAAATTGAGTCTGAGTACATTCATAATCTCTTTTACTTGGATGTGAAGTTTTGCCCTTGCATTTGCTTGTGAGCAAATTCAAAACTAAGTTACAAGTAATCACTTTTTTTCTTTTGTTTGGGCACTGAGACAAGCAGCTAATTCCCAATAGGCTCTCCTGTACAAGGCTTTATGTAAAATCTCAGTGGAGTGAGGCTTTGACTGAAATGGGGGTCAGATACCTTTTAGTTCATTTGGAATTCAATGAATTTGAGGATAAATGTTGGGTTTTTCTATCATTTAAATAAATAACAACCTTTGAATATATTTTAAATATTTAGATTTTAAATACATTCAGGCCCTTGGCAACGCTGAGATCAATGTCTGCATGTCTTATGTGAAATCTAGCTGTTTGTTCTCTGCAGATCTGGTCTTTGCCTTTTAACATAAGGATAGTGGAAAAGCAAGTATAGTGTAGCCCTGAGCAATGAACGTGAAAGAAGTGTATCAGGTTTGGCTACTGTTTTTGCAGTGTGGGATGAAGTAAATTCATTCAACTCTTCTTAATATCCAGGAGTCTTGTTCATGTAGAGTTGGGCTTGTGCTGATTTTTACATTGGGTTCTCCCAAAGCATTGGCTCTTTAAGTATTCTAATGGCTTAAGACTGAAGTGCGTGATATCCAAACCTCACAAACGTTGCCCAGAATGACCTAAAAGGAAGTGTGAAGTTGGCTGAGATTTACCCAACCTTTGCTTTTATCGAATTGAAAATATTATAAACAATCAGGAAACTCTAACAAGGATTTGTACTAAAATTAGTTTTTTAGAGGGGAAGTTGGAATAAATTATATTTGAGATTTCCAACTGGAGGTCTGCAGCACAAATGTCCCTTAACTAACTGCTAGATGGCAAATACTGTTCTTCCTTTTGGATATTAAACACATAATACAATAAGAAGATTATTGTTTCAAAGTTATGTAACAAGGAAAACTATAATTTAAATCTTTATGGTAATACAAGTTACGTATTTTTTATTTCTAGATCTTCACCGTGCAAATCAGTGAAAACAAGTTCTGTGACTTAGTTATGAGTACTTGCATAAAAATAGCAGGTTAATGTAATTTTGTACAATATAATTTATCTAGTAACCTTACATTGTAGAAGGGCCTTGCACATACTTTTGTTTTATATAGTGAAAGTTTTAAAAGATGGTAAATTGCATTAAGCCCTTAGATTTTTTGGTAAGGTTCTAAGATTACTTTTATTAAGAGTTTTGTTTATAGTAATAGCTTTTAAAGTAAATTGAAGTGAACTAGAAGGCAAAAGCAACTGCATAATAAGTACCAGTTTTGTATAGTACCTGGTAAGAGTGATTGTTTGCTACAAGCCTTCAAAAAATCGTAATTAATTACAAAGAAACACTAAGAAAAAGAAGTTAAAACTGTTGTTTGACCCGTTTTATGTAAGCTCCCAGTGAAGAGACCAAATCATGCATAGCTTTTAGGGACATCTGGAAATAAGTTATTGGAACTGTGTTTAGGCATTTAAATTATACTAAATCAAACCATGACATTTCTATAGTTTAACTTGCAGTATTTCATTCTTGGGAGTGACAGAATTTGCTCTTGCTAACCAAACTGATAAGCATAAGTAAATGATATCTTCTTAATCATATCACTGTCTTTGATTCATTGTTCAGTTAATACAGTCCTGTTCTACTGCAGATGTATGCAGACAAAAGTCAATGCTTTGTTCTTCAGACTGATCAGAAAAATGATGGATCAACAAAATGAGCTTTTGTAAAACCGGATGAACTCAAACAGAAGAATCTTCATGTTAAACATTAACAACCTTTTCAGTCATGCCTTTAATCATTTTGAGGTGCATGAGCCGCCATAATGACAGTGTACAAGGATATTTGGATTCAAATATTGATGTTCCTAGCAGTGTACTAACTGCTAGTGCTGATATTGTTAATTGAACAGGATTTGTGGAAAATCTAATAAAGCATAAGGTCGACGTAGTAGATATTTTTAATACAACTGAGTACTCAATTACATTAATTTACTTTTGAAATTTTGGCTTGAAATAAAATGTTTGAAACCTTTCCAGCTTTGCTTGGGGCATAAATGGTGGCTGAGTTAATGTTTGCTCTGCTTAATAGTAAGGAAGTGTAATAATTCAGTCTTCTGAGGTTTATGGTCTGGATTGTTTGTAGAACTGAGCAATTTTAAGCTCTAATCATTGATTTTTAATTGCTTTAGGAATACATAATCCTAAAGACTATTGGTATAAATAACCCATGGCTGTACAGTGCCTATAATGTAATTTTTTGTGTCTTGCAAATGACACTCATCCTCACAAAGAAATTAATATTTCAGGTGTGGAAAAAATGCTCTAAATTATTGTGAGGTTGTCTTGCCCCATTTTGCAGTATTGATGATTTAAGTATTAAGATGAATCATTGAAGATGGGTGGGTTTGATTATATGATAAATTTTCATCATAGTACTTCATACCCCAAATCTGCTGCTTCCTGTGTTTAACAGTTCTATGGAGCACCCAGTGTCTAGAAGAAAAAAAAAAGGAACAAACGAAACAACAACAAAACTTTTCATTGCATGAATATTTAAAGAAAGAAAGTAGCCAGAACATGAAGTACACCTGGTCATTTTGATTTAGATCTATAGTTTGCAGCTTACATATTTCATATTTCTTAGGATCTAACTAAAGTTACTAAAGTTGTAGACTTTGTAGGTTTAGTGAGAGATGGTCTGTGGGTTGTTATGTGTTGAATTTTGTGTGAGATGCATTTCAGTACGTTTGGATTTTGTTTTGTAAGTGGTCTGTTTACTAAATGGATATAGTTGATGCCTACCAGTATACAACAGTGTAACATGATTTTTTATCTTTTTTTTAATCTATAAAATTGCCTTTAGAAATGATGCCTTTTCTAAAATAAGACTTGATCATTCAAGTTATTTCTAATTAGCAGTGACTTTCTTCTAAAGGAGAAAGCTGTTCAACGGGCAAATTCAGTGCAACTAGCACAGCAAAGTACTACACCAGGTTAAATAGTTTTAGAGATTCCATCCATATGCTTAAAAAATTATAGAGTATTGAGCCAGAGCAGCAGAAGTAGACTTTTTATTTACCATGAAAATAATCCCTTGAGAAAATCTTCTGTTTAGAGCTGGAACCTTATTCATTCCAGTTAAGATTTATTATAAACTTTCCTCAAGAGTGTCCTAGTTCACTAATAGGGATAACTTACAAAACCAGAAACACTTTTTAGTTAGACTTTTGTTACCTCCAGCATGTTAACTTGAGCCTCCATAATTATGGCTTTGAAATTGATTCATTGAATGTCCCTTCGCTCATCTTGACCTGAGAGAGTGGCCTTATTTTTTTGTTACAGCTATGGAATACAGTAGCATCAAATTCATTCTCATTTATTAAAGGGTTGTTTTGTTGCTGATCCAGTGGCAGGCTGGTCAGTGTGGGGAGCATTAGTAAATTATGCAGTAGCATAGTGTAGGGAGGAGTTGAGGAGAGCTGAGTTGCTTGATGTTGGAAGTTTGGGGATGAAATTGAGGGATCCAGATGCTCCAATTCAGGCTGTCATCATAGCCCACTTCTGTATATAAAAAATAAGTCTAGTGGCCTATTCTGAATAGAAATCTTTGGAGTGTGTGAACTTGATGAAGTTTTTGTTGCATTAAGACAACAAGAGTAAACTCTATTGCTTGGCTGAAAGCTCTTCATGAAAATCCCACTGGAAAATATTTTCCTGGCTGGAGTTCGTATTGCAAATTCTGGCATTTGTAACTACGAGTTTTCTGTAATTACAGCTTTCAAACAGTACAGAACTCAAATTTATCTGACTATGCTTTCATAAAAAAGAAAAGCTATTAGAAATATTTGGTCAACAAGGCAAATCTTTTTACTGGTTTTTATTATAAAATTGTCAGTTAAATGTTGTTCAGAGCTAAGCATTCATAGGCCCTGTTGGTTTGTTAAATCGGTTATGACAGAACCTGGTTACAAATTGGAACTTGGCAGGCAGAATTGTCTGTTAATGGAGCTGAAATGCAACCAGGTAAATATTACACAACTGAATTGACCTTTTCTTTAAAAGTGCATCAATATGTTATAAAGAGAAAAAATTTACAGACTATTCACGTTTCAGTTGAACATGCAAATGTAGGGTATAATCATTTGACAAGTGTGACATGAGTGTGCTTGTTTGTTGTCAGTAATTCTCAGCTGGCTAAGCACAGTGTTTTTGAAAGTGGTTTTAGTAAATTCATACGAAGAATGAGTGGGAACCACTGACTATGTCACCACTTGGAACAGATTATTCTCATTTAAACACGTGGATGCACAGGTGATAGACATGATTAAATTTGAACGTCCATTACATTGTAGAATATCAATTCTAATTGCTAATATCTTTCTAGAAGGGATCCTTATTCCCTATGAAATGTAGCTGCGCAACAGTACTATACCACCACCTGTTTTTCAAGGCATCTGGCTACTGTCAGCATGGATTAGTACAAGAATCTAGTGATAATTAAATTTTTGTCTCTTTTTTAGTCAGTATTTATTTCTGTAGTTCTGCAGCATATTTGTTCTGACCCATGTTAACGCAGTCACAGATACTCCAGCAATTTGTGCAACCTTTTGGCACTGGAATTAATTATGTACTAACCAGAATTATTTCATCATTATTAAACTACTAAGCATTGAAAGGGAGGAAATAAGACAAACACATTTACTGTAATCCCATGCAGTTTAGAATTAGAGCAGAGACCAGAATTTGTCATTTTTGCCTTTTGTGCTTTATAAACAAATCTTTTATAAAGGTAGTGAGGCTTGGAGGAAAATAGATTCAGAAGACGGGTTAGCCTGCCTTTTTGAAAGATGATTTTAAGTCAGTTTTAAGTTTACCAGTTTTTATTATAGGCCAGTAGGTTTGATATAAGCAACTTTATGAAGAAAGTAAAAATAGAACTATTTATTTTATTTTATATATTTCTGATTTTCACTCTCAAGCTGAGCAGTTTGGAGAGATGTTTCTACATTGTTAGATATCTTTGGATAGAGGGCAAGTCTGTCCTGTTCAGACCAGGGTTTAAAGATTCAAATAAATCGTTAGGTTTTGAGAATGGTATTGGCTGCGTTGGTAGAATGAAGCTTAGTTTTGCTGGAGAGGGTTCATTCTTCAGGGCTCCAAGCACAAGAGAGTGGATTATGTTGGTCTTGGAGTCTAGCACCAGCCTCTCTGTCTGCCTGTCTATGAAGGAAGTGCACTTTGTTGATTCAGTCTCCTCTAACACAAACAGACATGATGTATATGCACTTAAAGGACTTTTTCAAAGGCGAGTGCTTTGAAACTATAAATGATTTTCTTAGGTAGAAGAAACAGCTTACAGGCAAGAGATAGAAGTTGCCTAGAATTGCCGTCCTTTGTTGGAATATATGTAGGTTGCTCCAAAAGTGATATTTCCTATTTATTTCCATGGAAACTGCAACAGATACAAAGGGCACAGTAATTGATAGAACAAATTCTCAGCTACAAAATGATATTTATTTTTTTAACATAGTCACTACTGTTAGCTGTGCATTTTCTCCTGCAATGAGTAAGAGAACCTGCATGCCACTCTCATAAAAATCTGCACCAGTTCAGGTGACCTACTGTTTAACAGATGCTATGACAGAATCATTGCTAGAACAATGTTGCCCAGACAGTCCATCTTTCATTGGTTTGAACAAATGGAAGTCAGAAAGCACCAAATCTAAACTACACATTGGTGTGGTAGGAAAGTCCAGCTAACCTTGGCAATGTGTTCCATAGTCTTCAAACTGGTATGAGGCCTGATGTTACCATGTTGCAGGAGAAAGATTGGCTTCTTCTCTTGAACTTATTCTTTGAAGGGGAATTCATGTCATCACTTCATGAACTGCTGTTTTGACTTTGGTTTGTAATGGTGACACCACATCTCATTACTGATAAGTATATGATCTGGGAAACTATCACCTATTGAACCAACGTGAGGTTGAAGGTCCTGACAAACTTGCATGATGTGTTCTTTCTGTTCCTGTGTATTTATGGGGCCCACCTGCTGCAGACTTTGATATTCCTATGCTGACGCTACCTTTTCAAGCAGCACTGAGAGCTCTGAGAGTCAGAGGCGTATCCTCACTGAGAAGATGGGGAACTGCTGAGATAATATGTGGCCTTGTTGCTCTGGGGCTTTTTTTTTTCCCTTCTGTCTTTTCTAGCTCCTCTGCTCTGATGGCTTATTTGCATTGCTTCTTTGTTTTTGTTTGCTGAAAGAAATGGGGAACAGGTGAGTCCCAGAGAGGAGTTGATTAATGAGTAAACAGACCCACAAGGCCCAGCTTAACCTCTGTGTCTTGTTTAGCTGCAGCCCAACCTCACAGTGCAGCATGTGTGACACTGTGGTTCAGCTGCATTCTTTTGTCACATAATGAATATGGAGTGGAAGTCCTGTTGTGTAAATGCATCTCTTTTCCTGCCTAAGCTTGAGCTTTTGACTAATTAACCAGAGAGACTCTGTGCTGTGTGTGGCTTGTCATTGAATGGTGAATGTTGGAGGTGTTTTGGGCCTACTGAGGCAGGCTTACTTTAATTGGCCTCTCACTATAAAGAGGACATTGACACCATGGAGCATGTCCAGAGAAGGACAGTGAAGCTGGTGAGGGATCTGGAGCAGCTGAGGGAGCTGGGATTGTTTAGTCTTGAAAAGACTCAGGGGGACCTTATCACTCTCTACAGCTGCCTGAAAGGTTCTAGTGAGGTGGGGGTGGACCTCTTTTCCCAGGTAACAGTGATAGGGCAAGAGGTAATGGCTTCAACTTGCTCCAGGGGAGATTCTGGTTGGATATTAGGAAAAAATTATTTTCAGGGAAAGTGGTGAGATAGAGGGACAAGCTGCACGGGGAGGTGGTGGAACACACTTTCTAACAAAAGTGATGCTGAGGAAGGTGGTTTAGTGGGCATGGTGTTGGTGAGTTGATGGTTGGACTAGGTGATCTTAGCAGTCTTTTCCAAACTTAAGGTTCTACGATTTTATTTTATAAAGAAAAAGGGAAAATTTTATTATTTATTTTATAAAGAAAGGGGAAAAAGTGGTTAAGAGGGCTGTTTTTCAAAAATCCATACAGAACAGGAAGCTTTATTTTTTTAATATAAATCCTGTGAATTACAGGGAGAAGAAAAAGGACTGGAATATTCTAAGCCCTGAGGAAATTATTGCCTAATGTCTGTTTTACCAGTGTCTTGTTAAGTACTTTACCATGACCTTGCAGTGACCCTTATTCCTTGGAGTTTGTTGACTTGATGTAATTGAACCTGAAGCAAATAAATTCTAATATGTCTGAAATGCACATTTGCTTATCGTCAAAGTAATACTCATTTCCTCACATAAGCAAAGATTATGTTCAAGTAAAAAAATGTATTACAGATCATTAATATCGTATAAAACGGTGAAGACTGTGAACAATGTCCTTAGTATTCATGTAATATTGACTAGTTCTTAAAAAGGCACATGAACCTGAAGATCAACATACATAACATGAACACATACCTTAAAAAAAAATCAAAACATTCATTTCCATACATAAAAAAGCCAATTGTTTGATTCAGAAAATTTGTTATAAAGATTTTGGAAAAAAAGTGATCATTATTGGTATAAAATCTGGACTTTGCAAAGGTCACAGGCTTTAAGACACTTCGTACAGGTTGATTAAATTGGATGATCTGGGGTACTGAAATATAAAACGTGATCAATTAGCTGTGGAATGTATTTTGAAGGACTGTATGGCGTTCGGTAGCTAATGTAAATTGGTGGCTTCAGCCTGTTTCCTTGTTGACCTGTGACTGCATCCCTCATAAATTTCAACATTGTTGCGTCCGTATTTTAAATTAGATTAACAAATGAATTGTTAATTCCTTCAGGGCAGGGCTGAGAGCTGAGGAAGAGGGAGAGTGGGTGAATGTTTGCGCTGCAGCAGTGGACAGAGAGAGAATTTCAGTTTTCTTTGCAGCTTGTCTGACTCTATTTTGTGATTGTTTACTCACTTTTCAAAAGTATAGCTGGGGCTCTGGGCAGCCTGTTGTAGTGTTGACAACCCTGCTCGCAGCAGGGGGCTTGGAACTATGTGATCTTTGAGGTCCCTTCCAATCTAAGCCATTCTGTGATCATTAAAATAGATTCATTAGTTCTTAGACTATGACAAAGATATTATGGTTTCAGTTGGAAGGATCTTTTAAGATCATCTAGTTCCCACCCCCCTCCTGTGAGCAGGGACACACCTCTAGACCAGGTTGCCCAAAGCCTCATCCAGCCTGGCCTTGAATGCTTTCAGGGAGGGGACATTCACTAACCTCACTGGGCAACATGTTCCAATGTCTCATCACCCTCACAGTAAAGATTTCCTTCCTATTATCTAGTCTAAATCTAACCACTTCCAGTTTAAAACCATTTCCCCTCGTCCTGTCAGTACATGCCCTTACAAAAAGTCCCTCCCCAGCTTTCCTGTAGGCCTCTTCAACTACTGGAAGGCTGCTATAAGGTCTCTTTTGAGCTTTCTCTTCTCCAGGCTGAAGAGCCCTAACTCTCTCCATTGGTCCTTATAGGGTAGCATCTCTTCCCTTTAGCATTTCAATGGCACAATTCAGCTTGGTGTCATCTGCGAACTTGCTGAGAGTGCACTCAGTCCCACTGTCTGTGTCATAAAGATGTTATATAGCATCAATCCCAGCACCGATTCCTGAGGAACGCCAATTGTCTCTGGCCTTCACTTGGACATCGAGCTGTTGACTGCAGCTCTGAGTGCAACCAGCTGGCCAATTCCTTATCCAGCATGTAGTCCATCCATCAAATCCATTCTTCTCCAACTACCAGGTATAGGGAACTATATTTTGTAACTTACTAAGGAAGGAAGGAAGGACATAATAATTTTTTTCATGGAAAATGTCTGATTCTCGTTGGTAATCAGGCTCTGTGGTGGTGGCCATCTGATGTTTCTTAGGGTGCAGACAGATGTTTGGATGTCTTGTGTCTCAAAAGAGTACTGCTGATCTTCTCAGGCTGTTTGTTAGCCATTGGGAAATATTTTGCATAACCCTTTTAAAATCTTTTGGCATCTTTTTCACATACCTTATCTCTGGTTTTTCGGAGGTTCCCATACAGTTTTATTCTGCAGCTGCTCACCCTTGAAATCTCTCTCAGCCCCTGCCTTCCTCTGTCAGATCTTCCCTTGCCTCTCTTGCCATTTGGACCACATTGCCCAAAAAGATGCTGTGAACCCTAGTAAGCAAGTCTGCGGCTGGACTTGTTGATCACTTACATTTTGTTTGCTCTGACATGAGGAATGTGGTTTTTCTTGAGTCTGGAAAAAAAAAGTGTTGTATCTTCTGGGAATAAAGTAAAGCATTTGGGAGGAGAGGGGTAAGTCTTCAAAATTTGTTTCTTAAACAGAATAAAAAAGCACGAGAGATGATTCATTAATGCGTATACTAATTCTTCAAATAAAGCTAAATTTCCTCAAAAATCAACTTTGCAGTATCATAGACCGGAATTACCAGCTACTTGAATATCCCATGCTCTCATTTTTCTTTACCATATTGCAATTTCTGACTCCAGTCATTTGTGCCTGTCTGCAGTTTCCATTTGCTTTCATATACAGAATGCTCTTTCTTTCTCACTGTCTGGAAAAGGACTTCAGAAGAAGCCAATTCTTTAAGTATGTTGTCTGATGGGATATAATCATTCTTTAGGGAAGAATTTAGTAGTTTATGAATTCTTCTCAGGTTTTCTGGAAAAGCAGAAGCTAGCCAGGAGGCTTTAAGAAAAGGTGAAATAGGGTCCTGGTTCCAGTAAAAAGGGGCATCTTATAATGTGCAACGCAAAAGGTCTGAGGAAGGAAAAAGGTGAATTAAACTACTCTTATGCCTTTCTAGTTCTGATGAGGTTTAGGCAGTCACAGAACCGTGTCTCTGTTTTCATGATTTGCCTGGACTTCTGGTTCCACATTTACTCTTCCAGACTGCTTGGGAAAATGGACCGCCAGTTTTACAGGTCATAGTAGTTGAATGTTGCTGAGGCATTGTGTAGGCAACTGGCAAAAAAAAAACCAAAACAAACCTAGCTGTGGCAAAACAAAAAGCCATGTGATAATACTTCAGTAATCTCAGAAAAATTCCACGTTCTTGGAAATACTTTGGAGAAGGATATTTTAAATTGGGACTAGACTGGGAGGAAGAGCAAAGTGTTTATGAATTCTTTCAGAGTACTGTGTTTTCTGAAGGCCCTTGTCTTCCTTTCTTGCCATCTTCTAGATGAGGAGAAAAAAAAAGAAATAAAAAAAAAAAAAAGGTAAAAAATATCTTGAAATACCTTGGCAGTGGTCAAGAGCGCTATGAGGGAGGTGGGGTGTAGAAGTATCAGGGATGTGGGATTCAGTTTTGAGTGTAGAGCACAGTGGAATTCTTCAGTGGGTTAGTCTTTATGAAGTGTAGCTGCTTAGCCCATAGAAGCAAGGAAGAAACATTAAACCTTGGTTTGAAACCAAATCCGTGTATCTGGCAAAAAGTAGGAGTCTGTAAATGGAGGAAGAGGCATTTAACAGTCAGACTCCTGAGGGAATTCAACTGGGGCTGAGGAATAAGAATTGATGCCAATAATTGATGTATTCGAAAGATAGAAATTAGAAGTAATATTCTATAATGGCTCCAGAGGCCTTTTTTTTTTTTTATTCCGCACAACTTCAGTAAGTATTACTCTGCAAACCATTAAATTTAGGGAGTTATAATATTCTCCTTCAACAGCAGAATGAAACTGAAGCTCATGTAGGAGAACTTGGTGTACTTGCAGTTGCTTATTTCCTAGAGTATGCTTTCATATGTGTAAATTCTTTGTGTCTTTTGTTGTCTTTTTCTTTATGGACACAAGATGGGCTTTCTCAGAACAGAAGGCTTCATTCTACATTGCTGTGATGTGTCCAAATGTTGCTGGAGTCATGAGCTCTCAGATCCTGGCAGACCCAGAAATGCTTTATGAGTGACCTGGGACAAACAGTGTCCTATCCCAGATTATATCCAGTAACTGGAGAAAATCATGTGTTTTGGCTCTTCTATCTCCAACTGCTACCAGAAATTCTTTTAACTCTGTGTTGACAAAACTGAGGAAATATCACATACTGAGGTTTGTGACTGAATGAAATGTTGCAAGGTACTGAAAATTAAAAATTTTCCAGAGTATTCCACACATATACCCCTGGTCAATCATTTGCAGTCTGATCAGTGAATATTACATAACGTTTGGGGATTGTTGACAGCCCTAGACTCATAATTCAGACTATAAAACCACTGAAATTTTCTTTGACAACTGAGAACTCAAATTCATTTTTTCACCTAAGCATTTAGTTGATTTACCTCACAAAAATGTAATATTACCCATGATGCCCTTAAGCACTTTTCCCTAATTTCCTGGTTTTCTAATTGAAAACAAAGAATAACGTATTTGCATAAATTGCAATCATTAGAGTGGCAGTGGATAGATTGAGTGCACCTTCAGTAAGTTTGCAAACAGCACCAAGTTGGGAGGGAGTGTTGATCTGCTAAAGAAGGGCACTGCAAAGGGACCTGGATAGGCTGGATCAGTAGGCCAGGATGAACTGTAGGGGTTTCAATAGGAACAAATGTCAGGTCCTGCATTTTGGTCACAGCAACCCCAGGCAACCCTACAGGCTTGAGGGGGAGTAGCTGAAAAGTTGCCTGATGGAAAGGGACCTTGATGTACTGATGGACAGTCAGCTGAATATGAGCCAGCAGCATGCCCAGGAGGCCAAGAAGACCAATGGCATCCTAGCTTGTATCAGGAATGGTGTGGTGAGCAGGACTAAGGAAGTCATCCTGCACCTGCACTTGGCATTGGTGAGGCCTCACCTCAAGTACTGTGTTGAGTTTTGGGCACCTCAATTCAGAAAGGACATTGAGGCAATGTAGAGTTCTAAAGAAGGACAACAACCTTATTCCTCTCTTCCAGTATCTGAAACATGCTTACAGCAAGAGAGGGTTTGGTCTCTTCTCACTGGTGACAGGTGGCAGGACGAGGGGAAATGGCCTTAAGTTGCGCCAGAGTAAGTTTAGGTTGGATATCAGGAAAATGTCCTTTACAGAAAGGGTTGTTAAGCACTGGAATAGGCTCCCCAGGGAGGTGGTTGAGTCTCCATCCCTGGAAGTGTTTAAAAACCGTTTGGATGTGGTGCTCAGGGACATGATTTAGAGGAGGGTTGTTAGAGTTAGGGTAGTGTGGTTAGGTTGTGGTTGGACTTGATGATCTTAAGGTCTCTTCCAACTTGAGCGATTCTATGGTTGACTAGAACCTCAAGTATATATGTAATTTTTCAAGAAAGCATTATTACACGATGTAGCTCAAACTTTTTTCTCTTCTGAACTTTTAGAGGATGAACATAATATGTGATGAAGGCATATACCGGAGCTCTGCTTGCGCTTAATAGTGTTGATTTGTAAATATGCACAATTGTGTTAGTTATAATAGCTATGAAAATGTAGATTATCATAGAAGAGACTGGTAAAACAGGATTTCTTCGTTCAGTGCCATCTCCTTTGCAGGTGGAAAATTGGTGGAGGATTGTTTTGAAAATTCACATGGATATTTTTACATGCACAATTTATTTGCTTCTACCAACATAGTTCAAGTAGTTAGATTTCACTGGGAAGTAGAAGTAAAGTAAAGGTACTATTCCAGAATTTCCTAGTTTCAAACTGGGTGATCCTATGTAGATGACCATTGGATCCAAACTTGTGAATTTGTGTTCTCCATTTTAAGTAATACAGCACATCAACCTTTTAATAGGGAAAAAAATCCCCACAATATTTAAGCTCAGTAAATATTTGTGTTTCTTTTATGCCTTCCTAAATATATTCCTTGATTAAATTGCGTGTACCCTACTAAAGAAATTACATTCTGCTCTGCCTTATATATTTGATGGTGTTTCATGGAATACATGTACTAATTCCGTACCTCTCAAAAATGATGATGAGGAAGCTAACATGGGGCACTGGAACTTCTAGAGTTTGAAGTTTCTACTCTTCTGTCTCCGTTCTGGGCAAAATAATATAGAGAGAGACCTAGGAAATGTGTAAATTAGAAACAATAGAAGCATTCATCGAATAAATTTAAAATCATAGGTGCTTTATTTAAAAAAAAAAAATAAAAAATCAGTAAAATCAAGACTAATCAAGACCTGTGTAGTGAGAACAAGTGGGACCTCAGTCCAATGACATGAAAGAAATGGGACCTTCAAATGAAAGAGATGTATTACACTTAGGAGAGATCTGTTTCCATGCTACATTACCCTTCAGTCCAGAAGTGCTTTCCTAATACTATATAAGAAGTCACTTTTATTCCACTTTCCTTAACTGTATTTAACAAGACCTGTACAGCTTCTTCATTTAGAGAAATGTCTTCTAATTTTAAATAGTTCAAGGGTTAGATCATGGGATGGACAAATGTCAGCCTGTGTTAAAAACTATTTGCACATTTATGCCTGATCTCAAGGTAATTGGATCAGTTACTTTGTTAGGAATGTAGCTTTCAAGAACCTTTTTTTTTTTTTCTATCTTGTCAGTCTTTGCTTTTTATTTTATTTCCCTCCTTTTTGGCTTCTAGCCTAAGAACATTGCTTAAATAAGTAAAACCGGAAAAAAATAAAGAAGTAGTTTTTTACTTTTATGTAAGGAAATAAGATTATTCTCCTTATGTCTGTTTCAGCATGGTGTGTCATGATAGCTAGCCAGCATACTTTTAAGCATCAAGGAAATGAGTTTGTTTTCCCGTAATATTGCATATGCTTCATGTTTAAGTCAATAAGAAAAGCTACATTACTTAAATCTTTAGGAAGTTTGTGTCGTGAATCTTGAATACATATTTTGATTACAAGAAATATTTTTCAGATTTCATCTCTGTAATCATGAGAGATATCAGTGATGTTTTGAGTGGTTTTTTTGTTTGTTTGTTTTTGTGTTTTTTTCTTAAATATTTTCAGGTCTTTTTTCAAAGTTAACCTGAATTTCTGAAGTAACTGAGGCCATTCTGTTTTCTGCAGTACTTTGGAAGCTTGCTTGTAATATTCTGTGTTGAACTGGCCTGTGGTGTTTGGACCTATGAGCAGGAAATAACGGTGAGTCAGAAAAGGAGGCTGCATTTTTTCAGTGGAAGAAAACAAAAGATTTCCATTAGTTAGCAGTTTTCTAATTAGTATTTCACTGACCATTTAATTTTCTAATTTCATGTGATTGTCTTTTTTATTTTTTCTTAAGCAGTGAATTCTTCTGGGAAGGCACATCTATCTGGAAAGTCCTCCCTGGGTTTCTCACCACCCATTACATATTTGAGACCAAATCCCGCAGCCCCAGATTATTTTAAGAACTGTATATTTCCAGTTGATCCTTGCTTAGATGAGTTGTCAATGAAGCCAGTGGAAATTTTAGGGATTAGATATGAACTTCAGTTTTAAAGAAAAGTATTTTGAGAAGGGGATGTGAGAATTTCTAAGTCTTTTGTTCCAAAAAATTCTTCATGTTTTAAAGAGCTGTGGCTCAGTGTTCTGTATTGTAAACAATGTGTTCAACAGAGGACTTGCTACCTTCTGAAATTTTTGCACTGGCTCCACAAGCTATAAATGCCAGTTTTAAGCTAAACATGTCTTAGCTGTAAGACACACTTCTGTAAACTCATGAAGAGGTTTTAATCGATGTCTAGTTTTTATAGCTGTACCTGTCACTAGTTTTCATACTTGAAGCCTTGTAACCATTATGCAAGAAAATGGGTAGGTGTTGAGCAAAAGCTGAACTGAAATGTTATTGTGCTGGCTGTTTTTATATCTTTTTGTCTTGTATTCATCTGTACTCATGCATTTGTATGAGTAATGAATATTCTCTGAGCTGCCCAAAATACATTCAACAGACTGGTCTTCTTAGCAGTGCGTAGCATTACAAGATGGGCCAGACTCAGGTTTCCAGCTGCTCACGTGCTGAGGAAATTTGGTGGTTTGGAAGAGCACAGCAGTTTCTCAGTGATTTTTTTCATACCTGTTCATGTCACTTTCCTGGAGCTTTCTTCTACACTTCTATGCTACACAGAGATAGGAAGAGTCCCTTGTATCCCAAGGGAGTGACTCACTGTCATGTTGGTTTCAGCACAGCGTGAAGTCACAATAACCTCTTGTGGATTTCAGAGAATCAGTTAGCATTAGTGTAGGTGGGTGTGTGATGTTGTCAAAAATGTCAGTGAGGCATAGCCACATCTGCTAATCCAAAATGGTCTTTCTTTGGCTTGTGGTCAAGTCTGCTCTAAGAGCTCTTATATAAACAATTTTCCTTCCAACTTATGATAGCTCTCAGCATGAAGCATGCCTTGTGACTGATTTTTCCACCCACAAAATTGAAAAGCCAGTATGGGTTCTCAGCTTACTTGTGCATTGGTCAAGCCTAGATACTCATTAGATAAACAACAATGAGCAAGAAGATCTGAACAGCAAACTGAGTTTTGTAGTGCTTACGCTAAATTGAAACCAGTATCTAATTTTTCTTTATCTATACACTGCATGAAGCTAGTGGTGGACAAATCAAACAAATGGTGTACAGTCAAATAAATGAATCTCAAGATTCTGAATTGTGGTGCAATACTGCACACATGATCTGCCAGAAAACTATTTAATAAATACATTGGAGGCCCTAGTTTGACATCTTGATGTTGTGGTAGCAGTCAATCACACGGATTGCAGTGTCTTTCCTTAGTTCCAGAATTCAAATTGCCTTCCTACAGTGGGTTTTAGACTGCTTTACTTTTAATTTTCTTCTCTCACTTTTGGATTTTTTCTCCCTGTTTCTCATTGTTTTCATAAAGAAGTTGAATGCCTTGTGTTACATGCGTAATCTTGGACTGTATTCAACTCAAATAAGATAATAAAATAGCCTAGCAAATATTAACTTAATTGCTGTGATATCAAGTACTATCCAAAGAAAGCAGAGTACTGATTTCCATTGCAGTGTAAAAAGAAATTCGTTGAGTACAAAAGCAAGTTTTTTTATTCTATTGACCAGTATAAATGTTTGCAATGGAAACATTCTGTGATACTCTTTTCATAAGTAATTTTAGTACTATATTGCTAATGTATATATATTTTTTTTATGTAGACAACTGTGAGTTCAAAGCTTTATAGCTTTGAGAAATAAAAATTCTGCAAATTGAAAGTTGTGTTAAATTTCTGGGTTATTGTTGTGATTTGACCTGGCAGGTGGCTAAGCACCGCGCAGTCATTTGCTCACTGTTCCCCTTTTCAATATATTCATATTCAAAATTGTAGCATAATTTAAAAGTTCTCAAATGCTCGTATTTGGATTATGGGGTCTATCAGCCAGTGAGCGTACATATATTTTTGTAGACGTCTGGGCTTCTTGGGAAGTATTCTGACTAGTTTTTTTTCTCCTTGGTTTGTATTTATTACTATTCACATAGTGCTGTTACTGTTTGCTCCAAATTGAAGTGTAGAGCTCAGTCATCGCCACTAGAGTAGCTTGACTTCTCAGCCGTCCAAATGAAAGCCCATATTGCAATTGTGATTGCTTTCACCATGGCTACTATAGCTAATGGGAACAAGGCACTACTCAGCATGAGTGGTATGCATGCCTGGAAGAGCACTGTGAAGTCTTCAGCTCCGTATTATAGTCTCACACACTGAAATATATGGTGCTTGAATAGAAGCCAGTTTCTTACCTTGCCTCTTAACTGCACTGCATATCCAATGCCAGAGCACTTATTTGCTTGGTTTCTGACAAATTGGTTGTTGGGGATCACTGTCTGAAAAGAGAGCACCAGCTCCTCACTTCTAAGTAGCACTTTAAGAATACTTCTTTTAGAAGCAGAGATTTACAAGGGCATGTGAGAAGAAAACTTACAGAGGCAGACTTCTGTCAAAGCCTGAAAGCTACTTGCAGTGCACTCAGGGTAGAATTCATCTCAATTAATTGCATATATTTAGAAGATAGACATTTAAATCTGAGTTTGTCACCTTAGACAGTAAATTGGATTTGAGACTTCAAGGGATACTTCTGCCTAGAGTAAAATATTTATCTTGAGGTGAGATAAATTGTGCTGGACAGCTGCCTGTTTCTTCCTGCTGACTAAGATGATAGCAGAGGTAACTAAATTGGGGCAGATGAATTCCGTCTCTGATGACTGGGTTGGAGCTTGGTTCAAATTTTATGCCAGATAACATCTGGAAATAATATAATCAGACTGTATGCACAATACAGAATCTCTCTGAAATACAACAGCTTCTTTTCCATCATACACTGTATTACCAGCAAAAGATACAAATATCTGTTTCCTGCTGTTATAATATAGGCTCGTAAAGATTCAGTGTTTGCATAAATTGAAGCATTTATTTACCTGTTTTATTTAAATACAAAGTTACTTGGTCATTGCACTTGAAAGACCACAGAATAGATGAAAGCTCAGTGTTTGGGGCCAGAAGCACAATTGCTCCATTCATCAGTTTTCTGTTGTGCCAATCTCTGTTCTTTATCTGCTTCAGGTTCCAGTACAGTGGTCTGATATGATCACTCTGAAAGCCAGGATGACCAACTATGGCCTACCTAGGTACCAGTGGTTGACACACGCTTGGAATTTCTTTCAGAGGGAGGTAAGAAGACAGTTAATTTGTGAACAGAATACACACTTATTTATCTGCTAAAGGAAAAGGGCTTGTTTCTTTTTCTTTAGTCAGTAGATGAATGGAAGTTGAATAAATCCATGTGTAGTGATAGTGTCTTTTACATCACTTGATATTCAGCTTTTTGTAGACGCTAAAGAAACTATTATGCATCTTTTACAGCTTGATTTCCCATTTTCTTAGAAATTATATGTATTATTCACAGGACATGCTGTAGCTTTATCTAATGCAGGTAAGTGGTTATAGGTTTTCTTGTGTTTAAGATCAGTACATTTTAAAGACCTGCCACACACGCAGAAAGAAAAAGAAACATAAAAAATGACTACTGGTTGGTAGTAGAATAGAGGACAGTCATGACAATCCAAATAGCTTATTTCTGTTCAGTCACATGTTTAAATCTTAATATCGTTAAAGTATCCGGACAGATTGACTAGATGATCTTGTAGGTCCTCTCCAACATTGTGATTCTATGACATGATTCTATGATCTAGCAGTACAAGTCAAAGGAGTCAGAATGCCTAGATCTACTTACTGTACATAATCATGAAGCCTAATTAAAAATAATACTTAAAAGTTAGTAACATTCTGTTTGCACTTGCAAAAATAAGAATGGTGCTAAATTCAATTAAATTGCTAGCACCGTCTCCTCTTTTGCCAGTAATACTGGGACACCAACACCTTTTAGGATTACTGCAAACATTAAGAATATGATGTATATAGAATTGAAATTCTTCAGGTAAAGTATGCTATTGTAATATTAAACAGTCTTCCTGTATACTCTGTTAGCTTCCTCTAATGGAGTGGCCATGTCCAATATATGTGGTTACCTGCAATTGAGTGGGGAAGGAAGTTTATTAAAAGCTGCCAACACTGTCTCTTTGGTTGAGGTTAGAGAAAGGGATCAGAATTTTATTTTGTTTAACCATAGTGGGTAAAAACAAACCATACCAAAAAGCTGCCTCGTTTATTCACTGGTTTGCCTGATGGCCTACTAAGATTCAGAACTATTTTTAAAGAACAAAGTATTATGTTGCAGAAACATGAAATTTCCTGAGGTAAAAGCCATTAACTCCAAATGCAATGCACATGCAGGAAGAGAACTCTTTAAATGCCTGTCATTGTGCTGCCTTGGTGAATTGTTTAAATTTATCATTGTAGCACAGATTTCCTGTTTATTTAAACATTTCCTGGCTACACTTGGTTAGACTATATTTATACTAAAACCTGAAAGAAAAAATGAGGACTACATGAGTTTAACATCCCTACCCCATCCCCAGCCCTGGTTATTCAAGTGCTATGTGAAACTTAGTAATCCTTCATATGCAGATAGGGTGTTTATGTACCTGGGGTACTGTATCTTGGTTTAAATGTGTAGGTTTGTAAAATAAAAAGCTGCTTTTTATGCTTCTGGTTGTTATAATGTCATAATAACAGCTGGTTTTAAAGTGAGTGCTAGTATTAAAGTGTCTGCTTCTTTGCCAAAGAAGCTGTGCCTTAATTCTTCAGGGGGAGAAGAACTTATTTTAAAAGTTAAATTCCCTGTTTTCCATCTGTGAGCAGAGGAATGATTTTGAGAAAGTTTGAAGTGGTCTGGAAAGGCTCCTCCACCACTCCTAGCGAACTGATGGAGTCTAATTTTTGTTTTGTTTATTCATAATTCAGATACAGAATGTGTGAGCATGATATGTATTTTATGCTTGAATGATCACACTGCATGAGGCCCATCTCTAGTCAGCATTATCATTCTTCTAGTTCCTGAAGAGTCAGCTCTGATCGTCTCTGTCTTTATTCTTCTGCATCTTTTTCCCATCTGCTAAAGATGGGAATTGTATTCTCCACCCACACCACCATCATGTCCCTTGCTGGTCTAATATCAAAGCTTTACCAATGCTAATGAAGATAGGAAGGGTTATTTCAAGTCAGGAAGGAAGAACTGTCAGGGGAAAAGAGAGATTTAAGAATAAGAAGAGGGTACTCAGTGAGGTCCTCTTTACAGTTGCAATGAGGAGACAGAGCTCGAGCTTTCATTTAGAAAGTGTTGGAATTCCTGTGTTGGAATTCAGGGAGGATTTTGGCTGACTAAAGAACTGATAAAGCAGACATTGAAGCTGTGGTGAAAGTCAGAAAAGGGAAGAAGTGAGATCTGTAAGAGGACTGGTGTGCAAGCGTCATGTCTGGGCACTGTTTGATTGTGACTGAGAAGTGAAGCAATATACAGGAGTCTGACTCTGAGGTGGGAAAATGTTGATTATGTGGGTTATTACAAGGTGATGAAGTGCAAATAAAGAGGAGGTGAGGAGGACATTCAGACAGACAGCACCATTTCGTTCCTCCAGCAAGGCCTTTTCTCAGTCATATCAACTCCCTATCTGATGCCAAAAAAACAATCTGATACAGCTGTTTCAGCCATTTTTTATGTGAATGCAGCTGGGAATGTGGTAGGCCAGTCATTCAGCTTTAAATCTCCTGGTGTGCTTTTCAGAGAAGATGACAGGTTGTTAGTCCTGATGGCTTTTTACAGCCAATTATGGCTCATCTGCTTTGCAGCCAGAGTCCCTACTTTTATGCTCGATTCTGTCGCAGTGTTTATTTTAGCACGATACCCTCTTCTTCTGTTTTTCCTTTCAGTATTTGTGATTTCTGTACCTTTTTTTTTTTCTTTCTCTATTTTCAGATAAATCTTCTGTATGTTTTTTCTCATCTGTTTTTCAACAGGTATGTCCACAGCTGTAGCCTGGCAGGAATTGTCCTTACTACAAAAGTGTTAATAATCTTTTCCTACAATTTACGTTCACTGTTCATTACAGTCATTCTTTGACATGAAATTATCATGTGTTCCTCACTCTAATACAAATAGCAAAACTGCAGAGTAGGACAATTTATGTGAAATGTCCTTATAGGAAATGGTAGGGCTGTAAAGGACAAGAGTATTACTGGATGTTTCTAAGATGTACATTGTTCACTGCATTATTTCTTTCACACCATTTTTCTGTCAATGTACAGAAGAGGAATACAAAGAAAATTCTTGTGAATATTTTGGTCCTATTTAAATATTTCAGAAGATTTTTGTAGGAATTTATTTAGCTTGTTTGATGACTTACTTTTATGAAGAAGTAGTATAATTATTGCTGATCTTGGCTAATCCTTCCTTTGCAGTTTAAATGTTGTGGGGTGGTGTACTTCACAGACTGGCTGGAAATGACAGAGATGGACTGGCCGCCTGACTCCTGTTGTGTCAGAGAGTTCCCAGGATGCTCTAAGCAGGCACATCATGAGGATCTCAGTGACCTTTATCAGGAGGTAGGATTTAAAATGAGGATTTTTCAGAAAGCCTTATGCATTCTTCTGGTGCATTTATGTTTCAGTCTTACCTTATTTGTACAAATTCTGCTGTGTCCTAGATCAGAAACTACATGGGATATTTCTCAGTACTTTTAAAACTTTTCTGTATAGGAAAACTCAATAAACTCTCTCAAAAATCTAGAGTAAGATGAGAGAAAAAAAACCTGACAGTTCCTCTGTCTGTATTAACAGAAAACATTTCTACAAGACCCTTAATGTAGTGAATGGAAACCTCAGTTCTTTAGTTTAGCAAATAAACTTTAGCTATTGGTAATGATAAAACCTGGGGGAAGGTGATTTGTGTGTCTACCAGACTGCAAGAATGTCCAGTTGACTGAGTTACATGGGCTAACTTTCTCATAAAACAATTATGATCTTACAAGCTGGCCAACTTCTGGGTACTGAGAGAAGAGAAACTGAACACAAATGTTTCAGGCTGACTCAGGCACATCAACATGCAGTTTAGTAGTAGGCCAGCACTCTTCTGCTTCTTTGGGTGGCCACCAGTATAGCTTAAGTAATTTCTGAGACAAAGATGTTGTGAGATCTTTTTCTTTCTTTAACTTAAGAGTGGAGGATGAATAGCAATGCACAACTCAGCTCTTCTGGGTGTAAAATTGATAATGAATCCTGAACCATGCCTGGAACAGCATGCTGATTTTTTTGTTTGAAATCTGAATAGAAATTAATAGTAGAACAAGTTCAGACTTTGAAGATGGACATCTGTGATGCTGACAAGTTGCCATTCATGATTTTTCCCAAGTTGCAGACCACATAGGTCAACATTTGAACTTATAATGTAATAATTATCTTTGTCGCTTTTGGAAGGTAGAGATGGCAGCTGTGAGGAAAGAGGAAGAGATTATTCTGTACAAATCATTCAGGTCCTGAAATCATCCAGCACATTCCAAACGGACAAATATTAAAGCTGCTAGATTCAATGTGAAGTCCTACAGTAAAAAGATGGCTATGGAAAGAGAATCAGAGATTCAGTAGAAGTAAAATGACAAATTCATCTCAGTCAATTAGTTACAAGGATCTGAGAAGATGTGTGAAAATTAATAATGAAAAATGATGTTGTGGAGTCCTTCTTAGTATTTCAGGAAACCAAAAATTTGCTTTGTTTCCTGTGATGGATAAAATTGTTTTGTTGCATCTGTGCTATAATTTTCTGCTAGGGTCTATGAGCTCTTTGTGGTCTAAATTGAAGTCCTTTAAAGTAAAATTCTTGAGGAAAGAAAGGTGGCCTACTTCAAGTTCTGCCTGAGAGTATTTTTGACACAGTTGTGTTTCTGCTGATGGACTTTGAAAGGTATTTAAAAAAAAATCTTCTTAAACTGCTTTTATTCTGATAAACTTCTCCTTTGTGTAATTTGTAGAAGAAATGGTGCTTACATAGTAGTTGTGTGGGAAGTGCATGAGAGAACAGAGTAGCCTCGGGGGTTTGATTTGTCTGAGGGCAAGAGGATGTGTACTAGTTTTGTGATAAGAAACTGTAGCTTAAATAAAACAGTTGGTATGAGTTGATATCTTCAGGAAAAAAAGTCAAAATTGCATGTTTTCTAGCATAATTTTGTGTGCGCTCGAAATTCAAATATATAACGGATCTGTTGAATGTGATACTGATGATTTATCTGTTCTCTTCTGCTCTGAGAAGTGGCTTATTTAAGATCTGGTCATTATTCTATTGGTGCTATGGTGTTTCAGTAAGTCATAAAAATGTGCTTTGTTTCCATTTTAGCACTAAAAATATCAAATGATCTGTAGAGTAAATGTGAATCAGACCTTTAATCTGTAGCTCCATAAGAGTTCGCAGCTAATATTCTTCTGAATGTTCACCACAACATTTTATAGTATTTTTGAGGTGTAAACAAGAGCTTTGAGCTTAATGACAGGCTTCTGCTTAACAAAGTATATTTATGTTATCTTTAAATGCAGACTACCAAGTATGAATATGTTGTATAAGCAGAAATAAAATGCGTGTGAGGATAATGGGTCACTTCATATTTCTCAGTTTTGAAGCTGATTTTGAACATGTATTAGAGCAGAACTGTAACATCATTAAACAGAGGGAGACAGTCTATCTAGATTAAGTATAATTTGTCTCAGTTATGTGCCTGTTCTGCAGAAGATGCCAGCGCTAATGTTATTGCTGTTTGTTAATGGATGTTTCCTCCAGGCAACAAATGAACTGAATCTGAATATTGCTGTGGTTGAACATTTTTAAGCTGTGACCAGCTTGTACCTTAATCCTTTAAAGTTATCAAAGTATTAAAATGCAGCCAGTTTCTCTGTAATTAAAAACAAATTTGGAAAGTAACATAATTAAAACACTCTTTTATCCAAGAAAGGAAAAAAGACACCAGCATGATGAATTTTGTTCTTTATCAGTTACATAGTTTTCGCTACAGTTCTTCTTTTTACAGATTTCAAAAAATCCAATTTTTCTCCTTGTTCTTGTTTTCTCCAGTCTCTAAACTGTGTTAATTGAAATAAAAAACAAAAAAAAAACAAAAAAAAACCAAAATTGATGAAACAGTAAAATACATTAAGATCCTTTATCTTAGGTACAATTATTATGTAGTACATATACCCAAAATGAGGAACTGTTGGCTGCAATGTGAATTTAGTGTTTCAGTCAAGAATCGGGCCTTTCATGAAATAAATTGATGACTGCAGCATTTGAAACAACAGGCTTTTGGGAATGTCAGTGTGATTGAAAAGTATTAATTATCACATGCTGTCTTCAGTTTCTGTCATTTAGATCAATTGCTTTCTTTTCATAGAGAAGCTGTAAGATGGATGTGAACACAAAATTGTTGTGATGGTTCTAGGAGGTCTTCTGATGGGACTAATGCCTCCTTTGTATTATCCTATCTTGGCTATTATCATGATTAATTATTACTCTGAATTTTCCCTTGCTGGCTGTGTTCCATTAATTTCTGTACTCTGAAGTCCTGTAAGGTTTACCATGGGCCGGAATAGCTAAGGGCTCACTTTTCAGTCATTTATCCTTTTTAAGACACCAGCTTTTCTGATCAGCAAATAGCATACTGTGTTTGCACTGTTGTTCAGTAGTCCTCAGAGCCGGTGTCTTTGTGGGTTTTTGCTGACTTTGAGGGGCTTGAGAGACTTATCCAAACCTTGTGCAGCAATTATTGGCTCCATCAGTAAACAGGAGTGTGTGCTGATGTTTTGAAAAGAGCTGAGCAGTGAAAGAGTGATTATTCTAAATTTCCATTTTTAGGAAACATCAATTTGTTATCTTTAAAATTCATTCCTATTCTTCAGAATTTTCTGTGTAAATTCTGTAAATAAGTGCTTTGAATTTGCAGCTGCCCAGAAGCAGTGGGGACAAGTGGTGGGTATAACCATCTTCCAATGGATTGTGAGGAGAGTATGATCTTTGGAGCTCCCTGCTTGAGTTTGTGCAGACCAGATTGTTGTAGCCACACTTACAAAACAAAACAAGGCAGTAATGCAGCAAAGTGACTTTAAAGCTTCAAATGTCTGCAGAGTCTCAATGGGAATAAGTCAGCAAGACAGGTGTTGGTACTTGCTACATCTAGCACGGACAGCTAGTAATATGAAGATAGTAAAATGATGGGTAAATAGCTGGCATCTGATGGGTTGGGCTTAAAGGGTTACATTAAATGGGGTTACCTCAGGCTGGCAGCCATTCTTTAGTAGGGATCTCCAGGGCTCCATTTTACTGCCAATTCTCTTTAATGTTTTCATCAATAACTTTATTGCAGGACTCAAATGTATACATAGTAAGTTTGCAGAGGACACTACATTAGGGGGAGCTGTTGACTTCCTTGAGGGCATAGATATCTTAACAAGTTAGAAGACTGGGCAATATCAAACAGCATGAGATTTAACAAGAACAAATGCTAGATTCTGTACCTGGGACAAGACAGCCCTGGATATATGTACAGAATGGTGCACAGGAGGCTGTAGAGCAGACCTGCGCAGAGGGAGCTGTGGGATCTGTCTGGCAGCAAGTTGAACACAAATCACAGTGTGCTCCTGCAGCCAAAAGAGTCAACTACATCCTGGAGTGCACCAGGCCCAGCATGGCCACTGAGTGCAGATTTGGTGCACCACAATATGAGAAGGATATAGTGTCCAAAGGAGGGCTACGAAGATGAGGAAGGGTCTAGAGGGCAAGGTGTATAGGTCCATTGGTTTGCTCAGCACAGAACAGAGAAGCTGAGGAGAGGCCGTATGGCGTCTGCAGGTACTCATGGGGAGTGGAGGGGCAGCGCTGTGCTCTGCTCTGTGTGACAGTGACAGGGCCCGAGGGAACTGCATGGATCTGTGTCAGGGGAGGGGCTGCTGGGGGTTAGGAAAAGTTCTTCACCAGAGGGTGGCTGGGCATTGGAACAGGCTGCCCAGGGCAGTGATCACAGACTGGATTTTGGGTGCTGTTGTGCAGAGCTAAGATTTGGACTTGAGTCCAACTTGAGTTAAGCCTTGGGAACTGCAAGTCAGATAATATTGACTAATCACTTTCTGTCTATTTTTGTTTCATAGGGATGCGGTAAAAAAATGTACACTTTTCTGAGGGGGACGAAGCAATTGCAAGTACTGAGATTTCTTGGAATCTCTATTGGAGTAACACAGATTTTGGCTATGATCCTCACTATTACTTTACTGTGGGCTCTCTACTATGACAGAAGAGATCCTGGGGCAGATCAAATAATGTCCCTGAAGAACGATACCTCACAGCAACTGTCATGCCATTCTGTGGAGCTACTGAAACCAAGCCTAACAGGAATCTTTGAACATACATCTACAGCAAACAGCTTTAATACACACTTCGAAATGGAAGAATTGTAGAATTGTAGGTGATACAATTAATCTAAAAAGTTACCAGGGTTTTAATTGTGTTTTTTGTTTGTTTGTTTGTTTGTTTTAAATTTTTTATTCTGTTCTATTAAGTATGCAAAATCGACCAGTCTTCCTGTGCTTCCAATACCAGTTAATGATTGATAAAGAGGCCTCTGTAGTAAGACAAATAAGCAACTGTCTGCCTTTCAGCCTCTTAAAAGAGCCATGAAACAGAATTAGTTTTGTTTTCTTGTTTGTTTGTTTTTAAGGCATTCATTCACAGGGCACAGTAACAGTAACTTATTGTTACAAGATGTGTAAAATACTGATGCATTCACACGTAGATGGACAGAACCTCTAAGGAAGCATCAAGATACTTGTCTTCTGAGATGACTGTGCGTTGGACAAACTAAATGTGACTTTACTGAAATTGACTTGTGCATTTTTAATAAGCCATTTGGAAAATGTGTTAAAATAATCAGGGATCTGTGTATATAGAATTGTGTGTTTTTGTGTGTGCATGGATGACAGAACTATAATTCAAGTAAATACTTGGATTTAAAAAAAATTGCAAGATCTGTAAAAAGGACAAGATTTTCTTTTTCTAACAAAACCTCTATCTTAGTTATTATTGTTAAAGATGATCTAAAACTTATATTTTTATGTAACTATGTGACTAATTTTTAAGTTTAAATGTATTAAAGAGGGATTAAAAGCAAAAATATGATTCTGGACAATAGACTTTAATTTTCTGAGTACTAGAGAATTCTCATTTCAAACAGTTTGTTCTTTGGACTGCTTCTTAGTAAAAAGAAAAGAACAAACCTAAGCATTCTTTCCAAAATGGGGATCAATATAGAGTAGCACATTTTTATAAATAAATCTTTTATTCTGTCTGTGATTCCCATGGAGAGAGAAACAAAAGACTACAAGGGGAATGCTTGTAGTCATTCAATTCCGGATGCTATTGAAGTAATTGTAAAAGTTCATAAGGAGAAATTATACTTTGGCTTGTACTTCATTAAGAGATCTCTAGCAGCTTAAAATGCCAACTGGAAACAGCATTAAAATGTATTTATTGAGGTGGGGAAAGTGCATTTTACTGTATTTTTATGAACAATGTTTATTTCATAGGATTATTTTTACATTCGGCCACGCTCCAGAAATATATATTTGTTCCACTGAGTACAGTAGTTTGTGGCAAATGGGTTTTTACATGCTACATTTTAGAAATACTTGCTTTGTTTTAGAAATTTGTAAAAGAAAAGAAAATCAAGGTGTGATTTGATAGACAATAAAATCACTATTGTCTTAAATTCCATAGTGGCTTTTTTATTATGAAGACAGTGCGTGAATGCTTTGGTGACATTTGGGAAGGTTTTCCTGCTAATGTGATTTAATTTGATGCGTCTTTACCCATTCCACTTATTCTGTCATGAAGAAACTGAACTGTGAAAATTTTAGTTGCTTTTTTATTGCGTCTACGAAAGCTTCCAATGGATGGTGAAATTAAGCTCTTCAATTGTGTGGGATGTTTGTTTTTCAGCAGTCTACCTGTGGGTGTAATTACTTCACAGGTACTGTTGCAAGCAAGATTACCTTTTGCTTTTGTACCTCCCCTACAGAGATGCTAATATTTATTTTGGGAGATTAGAAAAAAGATAAGGGATAGAGCTTCCCATTTTTTTTTTCTTTGCTTAAAATGACTTTCCAAGAAATACACCTTTATGCACCTTTCAGAAATTCATATGCCCAAAATTAATGCACATGTCCAGAAGATTTCTGTGTCCCCCTCCCCTTCCAGTTAGCCAGGGCGGCATTTCTGTAGCTACAGACAAGATTCCATGTAGGAAAAAAAAAGACATGTCCAAGATATGGTGACCTGCAGTCACTCAGTGGGTTGGGCCAGTGCTGCTTGGTTTTCATTCCTCCTCAAAACCAAAATGAACAAAATCACATCAGCCAAAAGACAGAAAGTCAAACCACAAACTGTGTGGTGGATTGCAGTTTGTTGGATTGGGATTTTGTGCATTTTTGCCCCTCACTGTTGTGGTTGAGGAATCATAAAACCATAGAGTCACCCAGGTTGGAAAAGACCTCCAATATCATCCAGTCCAACTGTTCACCTACCAGCTACATTTGTACACTAAAACAAGTCCCTCTGTAAAACATCTAAACATTTCTTTAATGCCTCCAAGGATGGGGACCATCTCCCTGGGCAGCCTGTTCCAGTGCCTGACCACTCTTTTGGAGGAAATTTTTTTCCAAGTGTCCAGCTTGAATCTCTCCTGGTGCAACCTGAAGCCATTCCCTCTAGTCTTCTATTGCTAGTTACGTGGCAGAATTGCCACAACATTCTTACAGTTGCCTCTTCTTCTTCATACTGAACAATCCGAGAGAATGGGGATACTTCTTAGGAGGCAAAATTTGCTGTTCCTGGTCTTTGGACAAGATCTTGCTGTGTCTGCCAACAGAGCGTATAACAAGGCTTTATGGAGGAAACGTAACTGTTTTCTCTTTGTAACTGTGGATTTTGTAATAGTACTCTGTAAATCTAAGGGAAAATTATAAAGAATTAATAGTAAAAAGAGACACTGTTGGTGACAGTGACTACACAGTTAAATTATGATTCAGGGAGGGATTTTAAAAATAGTTTTTAAAGCTTTTACCACTAAAGCATTGTGTTTAATTCACGTGAAATGAGATTGCATCTAAAACTGCAAAATCCAGGTATAATCTACTACATTTCTTTAAAAGCTCAGGATATCCTAAATACATCAAAATTTTTATTCATCTATTTGCATTTATTCATTACTCCCTCCTTTTCTTTGCTCCTTGTGCCTTGATACCAAGAAAATGAGTACTTGAATAGTAAATTGATACATAATACGGGCAAGTGAGAAATCAAAACCACTAGGTAATAAGGTATATCTTACAGTTCCATATGTGGGTGTTGTTCACTCCTGACCGCTGTTCTGGCTCTCCATTTACATATCCAGTATCATTTTTGCTGTGTAGTTACTGCTAATTGCTTTTCCAGAGTACCTGAACATCCTCGGATATTTCCATGGTCAATGGCAAAATGTACTCTTGTGGGCCCCAGATACAGGCAAGTGAGCACATTACTTCCTGAGTACCCTCCCTGTCCAAACCTTTATTATCCTGTCACTTTACTAGTCTATCCTCCTCCAGACCAATTTCCTCCTTGAATGTCACCCTTTCCCATACAGCAAGTTCAGCTCTCACTGCAAAGGAATTTAGCAGTGACTGTGTTTCTACAGTGAGTATATTTAAGCCCTCAAAAATCTTTATCCTCTGTAGACATTCTATGGGAAGGCCATCGTTTTTGTTAAAAATGTCCTGGGTTGGCTCAGCTCCTGATAAAGTTGGCTGTTATCCTTCTTATTGCTATGGTGTATGGCATCACCTGCAATGTCAGTTGCCCTCTGCAAAATGATTTGCAGTGTGTTTTTAGCTGCTTCCACGCTACAAAAGGACTTTGTTCACACATGTGCATGTGCACTAACATTTTATCAAGGGAATTTGATATCAGTCTTGAGGTGATTTTGTCACCTAGGATATGCATCCAGACAGTGACTGGATATGTTCATTTTCTAATAAGTAAAGACAGAGTGGTAGATTTCATATTACTGAAAAGAATTCAGTGCCCCAAATTTCTCTGCTACTGCTGCAGGCTGGGCATGAAATAGCTAACCTCTGTTAGCAAAGGGAGTGTGGAAGGGAAACATGGTAGCTGCCTTCCACTGAGCTGGGCAGCTCCGTGGTGCATCTCTGGCCGAGTGGTCTTGGTGACTCTTATGGTTTAGATGAGCTCAGATGTGCTTGCATGGAACTGGTATTGGGGGTCCTTGCCCCCAGATTCAGTGCTCTTTGAATCATGTTAGGAAAAGAAAAAGAAAAACAAGTTCCATGAATAAGTTATTGCAAAACTAGGTTGACCCATTCAAGCATGCAGATGTTTTATTTAAGTACTCCTCAAATGTCTATTTATTCAGCATAACACATGTATTATGCTGCCTTCTGAAATACGATATATGACTGTCAAACAAAATTGTCAAAAACAACAGCTTCGGTTTCTTTGTATGATACACAGAAATAATTACATTTCATGTACAGTACAGATGCATTTTACACAGTCATCAACAGTCATTCACTACCAAAACAGCATTTAAATCACCTAAAACACCAAAAGAATGTGTATTTTCCAAATTCAAAATAACGCAATGATCTCGCATGTGGCATGTGGAGATATGAGACAAGACTAGAATTCTGCAAAATCATACTAAATTATTCCCTAAACTGCAATTTAAGAATGAAGGTACAGGTTGGTTTTGGGATGTAACTAACTGTTATGCAAGTGTATTGCTCTAGTGCAATTCTTTTAGTCCATGCAAAAAGGAGAATAAAGAGCTTTTAAGAGACACGTGAACTGATGGAGTCAATAGGTTTTTTTGGGTTGTATGTAATCTGTCCCAAACTGGGTTTGGTAACTGCCTTTTAACATTATTTAACTATGTTCCTACTCAAGAAGTACCATATGGCGTTAAGCTGCTGTTGCAGATATGCTAGTGTAAAGGCAGTTTTATGTCAATAGTTCTTTTAGCACAAGGTGGGGGCCAAGCCAGTTTTTTATGAGTGACCGTGGGTAGATGGAGGATGTAAGCATAAGCTCAAGGTCTGTTCTAGCTCTCATGTTAACCCCTTTAAACTTAGGTATCCCACCAGCTTCAGCAGATATACCACAGTTTTCTAACAGGGTAAAAGACAGGCATGCAACACAGCATAGCTGACATCAGAATGACTCAAAGTGAGTGTTCTTCTGTCAGAGAACAGTCTGTGCTTCTGCTATCTGTTACAATCTGAAAGAAATTTAGAAGCTCGGTTTACAGTAAATTTTTCTGATTGGAACAAAAAGCGAGTTGATAACTGCAAATTAACCAAGCATCTGAATAAGCAAACAGTAGGAAAAAAAGCATAATGTATTACATTATATGCTCCTTTTGATTGCAATTCAATTCTAATAGGTGAAGTTGTTACATTTTGGTGTATATACTGTAGCATGATAGTCCATCATCTACTCTTCAGTCTCTGTTGACAGGTACAGAGAATTATGTGTGTGCAGTAAAAAGTGTCCTATCAGCAAGTTTCAGTTTTTAGTGGGTGTCATCTCCTAATGTAAAATTTAAGGTCAGTAGAATGCTAACAAATACTATATTGAAATATATACTACTCAAACTATTAAATAACTGTGTTAATCATTTATTGTAATGGCCTCTAATGTACCGAGTCTTTTGATTTATATGCATATTTTATTTTGCAGACATGCAATTATTTCTGATCCAGTGTTCTTGATGTATATATGTACGCACTGATATGCAAATATTCCATGTATATTTGATGTATAGGATGTATGGTAGTTTGTGTACATTCCTATGAAGCATTATGATACATCATCTAATGCACTCTCATGAAGAAAAGTGTCCTTTTTGTATCAGAAAGGTTTCTTCTAACACCAGTGTCTTCTAAAAATGAAGCCAAAAAACCTTAACTAAGAGAGCCTTCATAGTACCTGTTAGATCAGCCCACTGGAAAATTCCAATAGAAATCAGTCACATTTTTATAGCTTTGAGACCCAAACCATTATTTATCAGTGTTCTTAGAGAATTACATACCTTAACACAATATAAATCCTCAAACTAATTTTAGGATTCAAGTTAGTAGATAACTGCAAGAATAATTTTTCCATTGTTTTTACTGAATGTCTTTCAGCATCTTCCACTGCAGCCAACACTCTGTATGCTGCAGAACATCCATAGGGAAGGCTTAGAGAACAATGTTAGTTGATCTCCAAACTGCCTTTGTTCCAATCTCAATTTAAATAGGAGTGATCCTGCAACACTACACTTGGACAAGAGGTTTGTTCTGAAAATACAGAATGAGACAAGATGTCTGCAGAACTAAGGACTACACCTGTTCATTAGCAGCCTTGAAATCCCAAACAGCATGGTAATGTTGGAGCAGACAATGAACTGTGATAGAAATAGAGGACAGCGGACAAAAAGAACAGTGACTGAATAGCACATTTGTGGTGCACGGTTTGGCTGTAAGATTATGTAGATATTTGCCATTAGACGTTTATAGTGTAGATGAAGTTGTGTAAAATACCTTAAAGAAAAACAAATCCTGATTCCTGATACAACAGGTGTACAATGACTTATTGCAGTTGTAACAGTACCTAGGAAGCAAGATAAAACAATAGTAAATATTGAACTAACTGAACACCTTTAGTACACTAATGAGTGTTTGAATAAGAAACACTGCATTTTTCAAAGGGAAGTTATTTGTACAACTACCATGGAACATTAACAATCAGCTTGTTGTAAGTGCACAGAAATGCCCCTTTCTACAGTAATATTTTATCATGCCTAATCTGAAAAACAACAAAAGTAAACTGAGATCACAGCTCCAAATAATTTCAGCATGCATTATGGTTGTATTTCTTTCAGTCAGTACAAACATATTTCATTATGAGCATTTTTTCTTTTATTTATTTATTTTTTTAATAGTTTCTCAACAAGTTTGTGGTTTATTAACAGGAGGAAAAAAAGACAAGTTATCAAAATGTTTCTTGTTTTGCATTCAGCAGGAACACAGGTTTCTATTTTTTTTTGTTTTATGTGTACTTTTTCTTTTTTTTTTCATTTTTTTTCTCTCTTTTTTTTTTTTTCTTTCTAAAAAGAGCTCTCATGATAAGAAGAAGCATCAATGGGGACATTTCATTGTGCTCTACAGTAAGTCAGGATGGTCACAGAAACTTCCACTGTGTGTCAGTTCCAACACTATGTAGAAACTCCATTGTTTTCCACGCTGTGACACTGACAGCCACAAATTGTTGTGGTTCTCCTGAATGTCTCACTCCGTTGCTGCTGGCACACACATCAGGGGGTGTTGTCTTTGTCAGCTCTCTCATTCCTCGGGACTCGTTTCTCTCTGCAGAACTCAGCTTATAAGTGGTCTTTATTCTAATTTATAAATAATTCCTTATTTTATAAAGCGGATACTCTGACAATGTTTCCTCCTGAATACTCGGGAGACTCTGGCCTATCATCTCCTTCAGGCGTGGTGACGGGAGGTGTTGGGATGCTAATTATTGCTGTAGTGACGTAAGGCTGCTCACAGTTTAGTTTAACGCACTCTTCCACTTTGGCATTTAAGCTGGATCGGCTGGAGGAAGAAACAAGAACTCATGAAGAAAGCAAGTCCATATTCCTGCACACCTGATGTGTGCTCAGTGCAATCCTCTCTGCCCTGCCTTGTTACGGAGTTCAGAGGGACATAGTGGCACTGGGCCCCTACCAACACCTACCCCAGGAGCAGGTGGCCCAGGGCTATGGCCTTTCCCCCCTTTTTTTCCCACCTGCTACACTTCTAAAAGTTTCTCAGCTCATCACCTAAGTGTTTCTGAGCATTTGGGCTGCTCACTGGAGAGCAAACAGCATCGACAAATGCCTCACATTGCAGGGAAGCAGAAACTAAGTGAAATTCCCCGTACCCTACTGAATCCCCGATGTCATCTTTATGTAAGAGCCTTTGTACGTTACATACCGTCAGTAGTAAGACGCAGTGATACGAACACAAATTGTTTGAGTTAGTGAAACTCAGCATAATAAGAAACTTAAAGCTAACTCACAAAAGGTGAGACTGGCAGTTCAAACTTTGTTGTTATTTAGTTTTTTTTTTTTCTTTTTCTTTCTTTCTTTTTTTTTTTTTTTCCCTCTCACTATGTTAGTTATTTTGTGATGGGATGTGCGGTGCAAGAAAGTCTGCCAGCAGAGAAAGGATGGGTCCAGGCAATCCAAGATAGATTGGAGCTCTGTGGTGACCAAGAGCTGAAAAACTCCATTAGCTACAAGCTGCTGAATTATTCATAGAATTGAAATCCAAACCTAATAACTATTTAAAGCAAGCTACTCAAAATGTCACTTAAAAAGTGAATCTTTCTAGTAACTCGTGATGAGAACACATCTTTTTTAAATGGCAGCACATCTGAGTTCAACATTTCTGAGCCCTCTGATGCCTTTGTTATGTTCTCAAGAGATGGTGCTCAGATACACCTAAAAGTCAAACAGTATATTTGTGAGAGTACAGAGATTTTCAATAAATTGCAGACTTAAACTGTACATTCCTCACTTTTGTAATAACTACTCAAAATACATTTTTCTTACCCATTTCATACTTTCTGTTTGGTAGAGACCTTCTTATTACTACAGCGCTTACGACTCTGGCAATCTACTTTTATTTCCCTTTTCTCTCCCTTATTTGGAAGTGTAATTTGTGCTACGTTTCTGAACTAAATAAACAGCATATTTTTCATTTATTCCCCATTTGCTTGTCTTGTGTATGAGAACTGCACATTTTTCTGTGCTTTTTCTTCTTCTGTGTTTGCCTGTGAGCTGTACTGTTTGGTATTTTATATCATTTGGAGTCCCTGGATGCTATTCTCTGCAAAGAGCACACAACGGTTTATGGGGAGGACATAAGAGGGCAGAAATGAGAAGAGACTGACTATTCTTTTACCTTAGAATTACATTAGGAGAAAGCAGAGCGTGGGCTATTTCAGGACTACTGTCCATTCTAGATGACAATTTCAGTTTTATCTGCAGCCTCCCAGGCTATTTGTGGAGGCCAAAGCGTATTCCTAGTAAACAAATAGGTTTCAGCTCCTTGTGCGCTGATGCTAAGAAGTACCTGTTAGACAGAGGTGTCCTCTCTACACATCTGATCTGGATGGTACTGAGCTCCTGTACGCTGCCGTGGCGGCTGCCCGTGAGGGCAGTGTTGGGGATGCGGTACGTCTTTTTATGTCTTCGTGAGCAGCAAGTGCCAGTGACGCCTTGTTGGGATGAAAGAGAGGGGCTGTGGCTCGGGGGTCGATTGACTGTAGAAACCTCCATGCAGCTCTCTTCATAAAGCTGTTCATCCACAAACTCATGATTCTAGCACAAAGGAACCCAGGAAAGGGACAAAGCACACACAGAAAGTTAATTAAAATGGACATATTAAGTATGCTTACTTAAAGGCTTAAATCAGTACCACTGAATAAATCAGTAAAGTTAGACAGCTTAGTTTTGATTACAGTGTTTAGCCCATAGTAGCCTGGGCTGAATACCAGTACAAATGTAAACACTGGAACAAAACTCTCAAGGTACTTAGCTATGAAAAAATAACCCAAGTTCTTTTGTAAAACCATATCGTAGGCTGCGCTATGAATGTCTGTTATCTGAGGAGTGCCAGAAAATGGGGGATTATGTTTATTTGTAAATATAAAAGTGGTGCTTATGTAAATGCCCTAAATGCCATTGAGAAATAGGATTTGCTGAACAAAACTAGAGTAAAATTGATAAATATTTCTCAGATGACTTCATAATACGTCAGTTTTGGATTACACATTAGAAAGCAGGATTTGAAGCACTGTTTCAAGGTATGCATGTATGTAATAGAAAAAGAATCAAATAAATATACCCTTTGTTTGCAGGAGATGGTGAAACAGTTATATAAAACCATTCAGTATGCTCCTCATTACTGCAGATCTAAATATCAAAATCAGTTCTGAAGATGGAGTGTTTCATTAAATAAGGTGGTCTTTGTCCTTGCGATCCTTGCTTAATCCCAGCACAGACAAAAATTCAGTAATTTCATAGGGTTGTCCTAGAACTGAATCTAGATTCAGGCAAATGGCAATTTACGTTGACTTGGTAAGTGAGTGGGGATTGCTTCACACTAAGCTGTGATTTCCACATTTTGAAACAGTGAAGCAGTGGTGCTGATAATAGGAAGAGACTAAATAAAGAAAGAATATACACATATTTATATGTATTCAAAGCAGCAGCCCAAACTAAACTGAGATTAAGACACATTCGCATGCACTTATGGAAAGCCTCCTTTTTTCTCTCTTTGAAGTTATCAATGGAATTATCTACATATCCTGGCAATGTTTAGGGGCTATGCTCTGTTTCACACTCTTCCCAGTGTCATTCACGTCAGGTTTGTTAGCCTGCTGCATGTTTATCTATTGGAAAGAGAAAAAACTATCTTCCCCTCAAAGAAGGACTCACTAATTAGAAAGATGCTCACGTTTCCCAGGAGAATTGTGGTACAGTGCAAATATAAAATATGTGAGCAAAATAAATAGTGTATCAGCTGCAGCCAACTGTTGATAAAAATGGAAACACCTTCATAGGTTTATCATCATTTCTGTTTCTTCTTTTCCTTCACTCAAACATAAATGTGCGTGGAATTGACTGATACTGAAGAATACCCATTTCAGGTGATATGGAAAGAAAAGATTTGCTTGAAAATAGACTAATCTAAAGCATGTGTCAGCAACAAACAAGATTTTGAACACTATCACACAGTGGACATAAATTTCAGAGAGAAAAAAGACCTGATCACTGTCTTCAGATTCTCTTTCAGGGCTTACATTCTACTTGCCAACAGTTCTGCTCATTTTCCCACTGAAAATTATTTTGTTCTTTCTAAAACTTTTATGGAGCAACCAACAGAATTCAATTAGTAGGGTCCATTAAAGAGGGCTGCTGAATGAACTTTTAATATAGACTGGAAACATTTTGAAATGATATAATGGCTCCAGTTAATCTATTTGATTACACTTACAAATTAACTGTTCTTACATCAGCTAAATGTAGCCTATAAAATATAACATTTGGTACAATTATTTTCGTTATTAATGTAACTTTCAAAGAATTCCACGACATTACTCATGTGTGTTTCATAGAGTATGAAAGATTTTATTATATTGGCTTTGATTTGTTGGAAAAGATTAAATACTGCTTTGCGTAGCATTTGGTATATGCCCCACTCAAAAGAAGTTATTTTGAAGAAGGAGGAGAGATGCAGAAGGCATCTTGTTCTTGTTGGTATACCAGGAAACAGCTGCTTTCCAGATTCCACAATCTGGGTGCCTGAAATTTCTACTTGCATCTTAAATTTTTGGAATGCAAGATCTGGCCAGACAGTTGCTTACATAAACTTTCCATATTCCATCCTTATAATTAGAGGAAACGTGAACATTTTGAGGTTGAATTCCACCAAATGGATTTTTTTTGATGACTTCTATGAGAGTTTAACAAGACCTGTGGCTACTACTAGGTTTTGAAAATATGTTTGTAATATTCAACTGTGGAACATTTCAAGGCAGATTATTATTATCAGGTTCTAGTACAGAATGTCTCAAAAATGTTCCAAAAGAACCCAGGCTGAATACTGGCAAAGTAACAACATTATACTCTGAGTAGGAAGCAAGACTTTGTGTCCTACAACCCATTATATAAGATTGAATATTCTGAAGGTAAGCATGGAAAAACATAAGCACCTGAGAGATGACATATAACTAGCTAAGTGATATAACAAATGGGCTATTTTATTTACAAGAAAAAGTTGTCTACTGGAGAACATTGATTTATATATATGAATACATAATATTTTAGCAATGACTGGAAGGGGAAAACTTTATATTTTTATTTTGAGAATGGTGGTAAGAATCGCACATTACTTTCTATTGAATATAGCAGAAGAATTACTATGTCCTTTCACACACACACACACACACACAAAAGACAGTAACTTTAAGATGAAAAACACAATGTCCCACTATGTATCCAGACCTTAAAGAGAAGCTGCAAAATAGAATGGTTGAGGTTGGAAGGGGTTTCTGGAGGCCCACCCCTTGCTCCAGCAGGGACACCCAGAGCAGGGCGCCAGAGCAGCATCCAGGTGGCTATAGAAGATCTCCAAGGAGGAGACTGCATAGCCACTGGGCAGCCCATTCTGGTGATCCATCAAATGCACACTGAAGGCCACATATGCTGCTAGCCTAGGCTGATGTCACTTTACCTTTCACACTAGACGAGACTCTCATCTGGCTCCCTCTTTCCTTTTCAAGTGCAGTGGGTACCATGCTTTAAAATACAATCAAATGGCTTTTCTTCCCAACTAATCACGTTCACAAAAGGCTTATTATTTAGAAAAAATACTGAAAACATTCAGAATTAGACTAATTTACTAGAAAAATTTTTTTTTTCAATTTGAAAGTTGAAATTTACTAGAAATTTTTTTTTTTTTTTTTACCGTAGTTTTTTCCAGGCAGTGAAGCAGGTGGTGGTGCTGCGTTTCAAAGGAAGAGCCAGATTTGCTAACAAAGGCCTGTTCTTCTTCACTGGAGGACTGTTAATATAAAGAACTCCGTATTAGTCTCATGTGTGAACAAGAAGGCTCTTATTCAAGTATTTGATCAGAACTAATCTGGATTGTATACTGTAGCATAACTGTAATGCCTCCTCCACGTGAGATAACACAAATGACCTTGGACGTGATTACTCTTTTACTTTTTTCTTTTTAATTTAAAGTCTTCCTGTCCTTCCCTTGCACCTCCTTCTAAATATTTCCATTTTAGGTCTTTTAATGCCTGTATAGCTCGACTAAAATAATTTCCAAGTGCAATCAACACGCAAGCCTTGCATTTTGTATTAATACATACTTACAGTTAACATAAATTTCAGCAACAGTAAAATATTTTTTGCTTGGGAATGTGCCTTATTGGAAGGAAATTAAATAGAGTCGTCCTCTTGGGATCATTTCACTGCACTAAAGAATGTGTGGTATTGCTGCTTACACAAAAACTCATGTCAGTGATCCCAATCTGCTGACTGCAGAGAGCGTACAACAGATGTTACTGACACAGAATGAAGAATTAAGTAGAAAGCATCCACTGTTTATTAATTGCTTTCGTAATTATTCACTGGAAACCAAAAGAATAAAATAGAGGAGGAAGTGGGATAATAGGAAAGATTAGAATTCAACTTTGGGGTATTTGAAAGCTGCATGGCAATTAAGCCATTTGGTGTCTCTTGCAGTGATTTGAATTCTTCTGAGCAGAAGAGGAATTGAGAGCTCTGACCGCTTCCCTTTATGCTAAATCACAGTCAACTTCCTTTTCTGGCTATATGCTATAACCTTAGCCTTTATAACACTTCTTAAACAGAAAGGGCACAGAGGAATGAAAGCTTTCCTGTATCCCTCAGGGAGCTGCCAGAAAGTAGCAGGGACAGAGAAACAGTGAGCCCTCAGTGCTCAGCTCTGTGCAGGCCAGTGGCTGCCTCTGGCCACATGCAGTCCTGTTGTCCCTGCTGCACCTGGGGGTAATGGCTGAGGCTGTCCCAAGAAACAAAACAAAAGTAGGTGCTTCCAGGGAACATTTGCCACTCTGCAACACCCACCTGTGCCAACAGTACCCTATGGCCACCTCTCTCACTGAACATGAGAGAATTATCACCCACGTTCTGGCTGCAAAAAGCCAAATGAGATAAATGTATCCTAGAAGGCAAATGAACTAAGCTTTCTTAAAAGAGAGTTTTCTATGAGATCTGCCTCTGAAAATCCAGTTTATATTGAACACAGCATTTCTAACTGGCTATTTCCTCACTTGGTGGTTTTTTGATTGTTTGTTTTTTTTTTTAATTACCCTATTATCAGCTCCTGTAAAGTACCTTTAGCAGTAATAATTGCCCAGCTTATCTTTCCTTAATCTACCTCTAAAGACAGCATTGCCTAAACACCCAAGCTGACATGCCCTAGCAAGAAACAGAATGAACTGCTGCTGTGCTGTTATTAAGCTGTTACTGTGGAGGTGGAGGACACAAACACATTACCTGCTGCAGCTGGTTACTCAGTAAGCCATTCCGTTTGCTCTGCATGTAGGCATTAGCACTCCCACTCTTTGCTGCACGAATTCGAGCAAGTCTTGCTTTCTGCATAAACAGACAAAATAAGAGAGTGTCACATGCACTTGTATCCATTATTCTGTTTATCTAAAACTACTAATTGGAACCAGCTGCTTATGAATACCAATGTCATAATCACTGAAAGGCTGCATTGCAGTTGTCCTCCAGGTGGAGCAAATCACAAATATCTTGCTATAGAAATGCAAAAAACCACACGTTTTTAGTTGTTTGTATGCATCAGCTGAGAAGAACAATGATTTTGGAGAGGGGATTAGACAGATCAGCATGTAAGTGATTCCTGCCATGGGGTTTTTTGTTCTTTTTTTTTTTCCTGGATGTCTGTACCTTGTAGATCAGGAGCATGGCTTCCATCTTGGCTGCTCCTGCAATGACTCTTCAAATAGGAAGAAATAACTCAGAGAACCATAATATTGCAACTGTTGTAAGCTGCTTTCTCAGAGATTTCTGAGTTTTTGAAATAACAGTGGTTGGTTTTAGTCTCCCATTTAAATTCCTAAATACTTGACAGGACTTTTAAAAGTGTGTCTTAATGTGTATTTTTATAATGAGACTTAATAGTCATCATTGTTGATCATAATCTATCCATAATCTGTTTTTTCAGAGACAGCAGTCATCCAACTGCTGAGATAGAGATCTGATTTGAGTGTACTCAAGTGAACCTTCTTGTTTATGCAGGTGACCTTCATCCCAGAGAAAGCGTCTTGTTGGATGCTTTGAATCCGCTAATTTGCAGAACAATTAGAAGCTAACATTATAGAATAAGAGAATCCTAGCAAAGGGACCTCGGGAGTCCATCTTGTCCAATCCCCTGCTGCAGGCTTCCCAGAGTAGGTTATGTAAGAAAGTATCCAAGCAGGTTTTGATAGTCTCCAGAGAAGTAGCCTCTTCTCCAGGCACCACTGAAAAGTGCCTAGTCTCCTCCACTGGGCTCTCACCCTTTAGATGTTTTTAAGTGTTGTTAAGATCCTTTCCCAGCTTCCTCTTCTCCAGGCTGAACAGCCCCGTCTTTCCACATAAAGGAGATGCTCCAGGCCACTCATCATCTTTGTGGCCTTCCGCCGGATCTTTTCTAGGAGTTCCTAGAACTTTCCTAGTCTTTCTGGAACTGAAAAGCCCAGGACTGGACACAGTGCTCTGGATGTGGCCTCACCAGGGGAGAGTAGAGGGGGAGTGTCACCTCCAATTGACCTGCTGGCTGCACTCTTTTTAATGTACCCTAGGATTCCACTGGTCTCCTTGGCCACAAGGGCACACTGCTGGCTCATTGCTATCCTGTTGTCTTCCACCCAAGTCCTTCTCTACAGAGAATTCCAGCAGATCAGCCCTTAATCTGTACTTATGCAGGAGTTACTCTTTCTGCAGAGGAAAGCATTAAGAAATGACCCTCTTGACAAATATTATGCAAAATCAAAGCATTTGTGGCTGTTCTAGAATGGTATCCTTGTTCTGTAATTTTTCTGGCTGGTTCTTTGTGTGTATCATAGAGAGTTTGGGCCTACCTTCCAGCTTAGATTTCTGATTTTGAAAGCATCAGGAATTCAATGTCTGCTGAAGCACAGCATACAATTGAAGAACTTGGAGAACTAAGTTTAATATATTAATCAGGATTTCCATATCTGACAGTTCCTCAGTTGGTATTGCCAGAAAACAAAGGGAGCGTATTTGTCCCTTCCGCTCAGTTTCTTTGGTATTAAGTGACAACGTGAAATGATTGAGAATCCCTGAGTGCTTAAGATAGCGGGAAGAAGCCCAGTCACAGCGGCCACCAGATCGTCTCTCTGGTATGACTAATAATTCACTGCGAGGAATGACTCAACACCATGCTTCTTTGTACTCGCAGGCTGAAACTCACAGAAGACCTTCTCAACAGTGAGCCAAGAAATTCATGACAGCTAATAGAAAGCATGACTAGAATCTGGCTGATATGTGCACATGCTGTGTTCAAGAATATATGAAAAGTCTGTCTTAGCACTGTTCCTCATTAGGAGCTTGAGATGCTTTGGAGGTGCTACTGCAGAGTACAACTTGCAGTCCCATAAGTAAATTATTTCAGTCTTATGATGTTTCCTGTGTTACCCACTCAATGTGAAACCTTACTGGTAAAAATTTTGGTAATTTTTATGGTGTTTAGGGCAAAAACCATGAGATAAAACTAAGTTCTTTTACTGGGATGAAAATCCACCATAATCTAACATGAAACTTTCTAACAGAACTAGCGATCAGCTTCAATTCTTACATCATCCCTTGTACTGCCCTGAATTCCTTTGAATGCTTTGCTTCATATTTATCTTCTAATTTTGTAACTTAAGGGTGGGTCCTTTGTAACCTAGAGGTGGGTATGACTGCAATAATTGAAATCTTACAAATGGATAACACTTTTCTTTGGTGACTGCCAGTTTCAGAAAGATAAACACTTAATTTCACAAGGTTTTAAACGACACTGAATGTTGTGCGATGGGTTATTTCCAATATCCAGTTTTAAGCACTCAATATACCCTCAGCTGATCAACTGTGGTAAGAGAGATTTATCAGAAATACTTTAGGGCACAGCTTATCGTGGTACTGGGAATCATTTTTGACAAGAGTCTCTCTTCTGTCTGCTATGCAAGAACTGAGGTAACCTGCCCCTTTAAAATTAGTACCTACACAGCTCCTTTTGTTTCCCTTCTGCTGCTCTCCAGACTACTTAACTGTCTTGGTATCAAAAACTGAAAATGTACTTACCTTACAGGTGTTATTTCTTTAATGACCTTGTACAATTAAAAAGGAAAAATTCCTTCATAGCCTTTCTGTGGCTCTTATAGCAACTGTCAGAATGATCTGAAGGTTAGTCCCATTGTACTTAAGTTGTTTGTTTGGTCTTTCATAAATCTATTGTATATACTTGTTTTCAAGTGAACAATCAGGCTCTGATTTTTCTCATTTTCAGTAACTGCTAATAGTTAACTTCACATTATAGAAAATAATTTATAGAACATCAGTGTGCAGTAGAAAGGAAAATGCTGTTTACTTTGTACGTTAGTGGATATGCAATTAAAAAGGTTCATGAGTTGCACCTTGCTTTCACACTCTATTCAAACTCAGTAAACTCAAGTGCTTTTGTGCTGAATTTCAAAGATCTTAGATAAGCTATTCCACTGATTATCTCTACAATTTCACTGAGGTTAATACTCTAAGCTAAAATAAGTTGCATTGGTAGCACGGTTCCTTATTGCAAGAGCTTGGCTTTAGCTTGCTAGGTGCTGTTAAGCAGTTATTGTAACTTTTCCTTTCCTAAAGTTATTTATATTTATCTAGTACCTAATTATTTATTACTTGACAGATAAATACATCATGTACAACCAGTAAATAATGAAATACGAGCCCAGCCAATCTTCACGAAGTATTTTGCAATGTGAAAGTAGAAGACAATAATATGAAAGAATCAGAACTGTATGCATTAAGTCAGATTTTGGAGCTAGCTGTCATGTTTCTGTTTGTGTTTCCATTTGTGTTTCCGTCTGTTTGTTTCCGTATGGACTAGTCACAACACATCTGTCATTAAATTTGCCACTTGAAGGCACTGATGAGAAATGAAAATAACTTGACCTCCTGCAGTTGTCTCTAGCTGAGAAAAGCAGCATTCTTCAAAACTGTCTACACTTCTAATAAATCTGCTTGAGGTAAAAACAAAATAGGACTGTAGGCAATAATTAGTTAAGCCCTGAGTGCTAACTCCTGTATGTAGGTTGGATTATATATCTCTCTATTGCCAGATAAGGTCTGATTCTTGGATATCAAAGGCTGGTAGAGAAAAATGTTCTGATAAGCACAGAAAGTGTTTTTGTTGTTGTTTTTTTGTATATTTTTCACTTATTGTTTATATTGGGGTCTCTTTTACAACAATGCATTTTCATAATTAGAAGTAGGATTTTCCTTTAAAATGCATTCAAAATGAGATTACATGTTTATAAATTCCTTCTTTTCTCAAACATTAATGTGCAGCATTATTTTATTTTCTAATCTTGAAGGACAGTGCAGAATTCAGTAAATGCATATGTTGGTGGTCACATGGATCTTCAGTAAGTCTCCTATCTCCTTGAGATTAGTTTCCAAGCATGTCATTGAATTCTATCAAGTTTCCTTACAGCTCAAATGTTTGGTCATTTCTAAAGGCTATTTTGATTGAATTTATCCATGGTAAAGGTTACCTTGATTGAATTTATCTATGAGATATTGATAAAGGAATTTCCACAATTCCAGTATCCGCTTTTCTTAGCTAGATGGAAGCCTCTTGAATCAAACAGGAGGTACCATCTCTTACAAGGGTTTATGCTCTACTTTGAACATAAGTTGTCCATCACTTTCCCAGGGATGAAGGTCAGGCTGACAGGCTTGTAATTTCCTGGGTCAAAATGAATTAAAAATATCGTTTATCCAGAGTCAAAAGTCAGACGCTCAGAGTGTCACTCACTCAGAAACTACCTCTAATTTGTTCTTGGATTTCTTCTATTTGTTCTTGCAACTGTGTTTCTCAGTATGTATTTGATTGTATAGGCAAAGACTGCAAACCCAACTGTAAGAAAGAATACTGCCAAAGCTCCACCTAAGAATCCATGGTTACAACTGGCCTGCTGGAGGGCTGGATGGTTGGCAGGCGCTAATGTAACATTGGGTGCTAAGCTTTGTGCAACTGGTAGTTTTTGTGATCTCTTTCCCATGATAATAGCCACCTTTAAAGGGAGTCATTTCAAGTTCCTTGAATGGCACTACGTTGTCAGGGAATATTAGATGGTAGGGATTCTGCACAGATATAAGGCACTGGATCTTTCTCAATTCAAAATAAAGGCTTGTTTATGTCACAGTGCTGCTGGTGGTGGTACTCTCTTACTAATGTCGTTGCTCATCTCTACCTGCTAGACCACGCACCTCTGCTGCCAGGACATTCTGCTGAGCTGCAGCCAACAGCCAAATGAGGGAGGCAAAATGGGAGGGGGCTTTGTAAGGGAAGGCAGGCTGGGCAGGGCCATCACCTCAGTGCCTCATGCTGTGGTATGACCATGGGTTAAGGCCAACATGGTGGCCTGAACACCTTATACGGAGGTAGTAGAGCTCTCCTGTGAAATTCAAGTCTATACTTCATAGGTAAATATTGATAAATACAGGCTGTACAGTATTCAGTAAGTTCTTTCTGCTGACTTTTCCTTCAGTCCCTCAGAGCAATACTCGATTCATATCCTCTCAGTCATTTTAAAATGAGAGGGAAGATAAGTTTTGCAATAGAATAAATGAGTGAAACATACCCAGTGCTACATTAACCAGACCTTAAAGCCATTTTTATTATTTTTTTTTAATTCTAAAGCAAGAAGGATATAAACCTGGTCAGAGTAAATCTGTGATCCTTACTCTTGGCATTGTTCTGAGACTGGAGGAAACGAGATTTTGCAGAACTGCCATTCATCACTTCACGTTCCTGTTTGTGACATACAATAAGCTCACTGTTTTTCAAGGAGAGAAAGTCTGTTATTAAACAGTTTCTATTCAAGAAGAGACTGTAGGGAATATCCACCAGTCTGCTGATCTAATTTTTGTAAGGTATTTTCCAATTTCCATCTCTTTTTCACTGTAAAGTGCAAATCAGATATAGAAAAATTTATTCAACATTATACAGTAGGAGGCTGTGTGTATCTGAAGTTGGTTGTCTGTGCAGTCATGAAAGCTCAGAACAGGCACATTGATTGCTGGGATCAAGCAGATCTGTTATCCATGACTGGCACAATGCTCTGAGGCATAGTAATGAAGCACTGTGTTCTGCTGGTACATACAGTTCTTTCACTCTTTACTGCATTTACGTTATAGAAATGAAAAATTCTCTACAAAAGCAGTGTAGTTTAAAAGTTATGTACTCTATATTTTCTGATTGTGGGAGAAGGGAGTATACAGCTGGGACACAGGACAAAACAAGATGCAAAAGGATGTGTGTAATTAGTAGCTAGGGGAGATATGATACTTGGAGCACTAATACAGCCTGTGTTTGAAATCAGGTTTCTAAGTGTCTCTGGGATACCACTGTTCTCTCTGGTAGCCATTTTCCCAAGTCTTTCAAGACGTGGCTATTTAAAGGATATAACATCTTTATCCCAAGCCTATGACTGACTTTCTTGGCAGTGTACCTCAGTTTCTCATGATTCTAAGATTTTCCAAGAATTATATCACCGTGTTTGCTTATTTCACTTCCTTTCTATGGAGTCATCAGTCAAAAAGGTGACCAGGAATAACAAATTTTTGTTATTCATGTTATAGTCTCTAAACTAATTGCTGTTGTCTATATGAAGCAGATGCAGCCTCTGTTCCCTTGGTCTGAATTTCACAGCCATGACCATCCTGTACACCTCTGTGGGCAGGGATCCTATTCTCACTGGACTGCTCAGAACCTGTGCACCCACTGGCTGATGAACCTTTTCCATAGAGTAAACAGCAGAACAGCTGCAGTCCCTTATCAGGGCTTCAGGTGTCAAGAGAGGCCATATAAGACATTTCTCATCAGAAGGCTAAGTAAAGTGAATTGGGACTGGCAATTCTGATGTGGAATGGAAACAGTGGTGCTGCTCTGTCATGGCTGCATCTTTCCTGGCAAATAGGTCTTCCTGATTCTTGACCTTGTGCATGTAGGTCAGGGAGGAAAATATGTCTTGTCATAGAACTAGTTGATATTTTAGTGATATCAGTCACTAAGAAAGCTGAAAAAAAAACAACACAATCTTTTGTTTTTGTCTTTTCCTGATTCAGCTTTTTCTGAAGCCTTTTAAGTAAAGTAGTGCCAAGGAGACAAGTTCCCAATAGTCACTCCCCAGAGAGTTAACCTGGGAATTAAAGAAGTGGATTAGTGAAACTGGCTGTTAAGATAGACATTAGAAGTAATGTTTAGGTTTTAGGTGGTTTTTTTTGTGTGTGTGTGTTTCTTTTTGCATTTTTTCTCAGAACACTCTTGAGGAAAGAAAGTCTTGCTGAAAAGTAATGCTTTCAGTAGGCAGTACTACAGTTATTGCCTAAAAACAGTAGATCTGGTCTAACAATTAGGATGAATTACATCTGTAATTACATCTGTACATTTTGACAAAAAAAGATAAACAAACCATTTTTATTTAAATTAAAATTAACGTAGCATTTGCATCTGGAACTCTGGCTTGGCACATAATGTATATATAGCAGTCATCTTTGTAATAAATCATACTCGCTTTTGAGACACATAAAAATTTACCTTTATGCTACTGTCAGTATCAAAAGGGGAAAAATTGAGGATCTCACCTTCTGTGCCCTGCGCTTGTCTGCTCGTTGGTTCTGGTGGTAGATACGGCTGAAGTTGGAGACAATGACAGGAACTGGCAGAGCAATCACTAAGACCCCACTCAATGAGCATATTGAACCAAAAATCTTGCCAGCTATTGTCTTCGGCACCATGTCACCATACCTGGGTTGAAGAAAATAAAACCATTAGCAAAGACAAAATCTTTTCTAAGTACCGAATTTCAAGATAAATTAATTGCACGGTAGATTTTTCTTCTCTTGCAAATAACACTTGATGGATATCATATTTTACACATTTTACACATTTGTTATATAGCAAGCCTAGTGCTGGGCATGCTTTTTTTTTTTTTTTTTTTTTTTTAATGTTAAGGTAATGTCTGATATCCTGTTGATCAACTGTGAGCATCTATGTTTTTAGCTGCTCAAGTCTTCCCAACTGACTCTATTGTGATGAAGACAGACCTGCCTCTGGAAAAATTCTTAGGGTCTAAGTCCTTCCTCTGTTTGTTTGATTGAAGAACTCACTGCTTTCCATTGGTGAGATCCAAGGGAGATCACTTGGTAAGTTAGATGTCAAGCTGAATAATCTATATTCTCACTAAGCTGGTATAGAGCTTTCCTTTAGGAAAGCAGTGTATTTTGGAACAGGGAGCCTGGGAGATCATGAACTTTCTATCCTTGGAGATTTTCAAGACTTGGCTGAACAGAAAGACGTCTGACCTAATCTTTTGTTGTTGATAGGACTTCTCTGAGTGAGAGGCTAGAATATCTGACCTCCACAGGTCCCTCCTATAGTTTAAATATTTTGCCACGTAGCCAAAAGCAAACCCCAGAAACTTGAGCCACAAGTGCAAACAACTAAAGAAATTTGAATTGCAAATCCTGGCAGTATTCAGAACTACTACGACTGGAATTTACCACATTTCTTTATGATGCTGGATATTGTTTTTTCCAGCAAGTGTATAATATTTCTTATAGTGTTGCTAAGAAGTATGTAGAGAGATTCCAGTGCCAGCTTATTAAGAGAAATCTGCTATTTGCACTTTGTAGACTGCCATATTCTATAGGACAAGGATGTAATTACAGACTACAGAGTTTAATAAAGAGATACATTACCTGCAAGTACCATTCTGTTTCAACTGAGTTTTAAACTATTAGTAAACATAGACTGTAGCATGTCCTTGTGTGAAGTGACAGAGAATGTTTTCTACTGCGGAGTTTACAACATGAAAAAAGGTAAGAAATAAAACTGCAGGAGGAACAATATTTGGAGAGTGGTATCTGGAAAACAGAAGCAGTTCAGAAGGAAGCTGGAGAAGCAGAAGTTAGGGTGGAGTCTTCAAATTACATGGTCCAAATTGTGCCCATAATCATGAGAAGAGGGGCTGTCTAACCATGGTTAGAGAGCACTTTCTAGCAACAAGAGCTCAGCCTGTGTGTGAAGGAGATCATATATCACCTTGTGGGGGAAGATGAATGACTTGAATTTTCTAAGATAAGATGAAGGTATTTAACTCAAAGATTCAAATAAGGTTCATCCAGGCAGACATAATATAGATGGCCATGTCTTAGTTTATTGACCGTGACTATGTTGTGTAAAATAAATGTTTAGCTGCTTTATAAGGCATGCCAAGGTGTAAAACATTCACAGGAAAAATTGTATATTATTATTTGTACTAATAAAATAGTCACCTTCTCAGAATTTCTGTGTTGGTAATTGCTGATTTTGTGACATGCAGGAGTGGATAAAATGACATCAGGTAATAGAAACCATCTTCTAAGTTAATAATACAGGTTGTCTCAATTACAGGATGTATAAAATAAAGAACACTGGAAAGAGAGCTTTTCTGAGCTATTAACATTTGCAGCTTAGAACAAAGGTATTTTTGGTGCTTGTCTTCCTAAGCTAACCAGCCGTTCTCAGAGGTGACACATATGCAACTGTTGGGCCTGTGGGTGGATAATCAGCTTTTTGAGGTCCCTTTGCTGAACAGGGTCCTGGACACCTGACTAGTGCACTCAGCTTTTTTCAGCAGTGGTGAATGAGTGGAAGCACAGGGATGCTGCTGGTGCGGGGTGGGAGGGTCTGCCCAGCACTCCCATACTGCCCTGTGAGCACCTGGGTGTGATGGGTGGCCTGAAGTTTGCTTAGAAGGGAAGGCCAAGGATCAGACCAGTGGTAAAAATTATTGGCTTACAGGAACTGTTGGTGTTTTGCTTCTTCCTTTAGGAGATGACCCAAGTATTTTTGGAAACTGAATTAAAGTGTATCAACAGAAAGCTATTTAGAAGGCAGGATAAATTTACACACACTTGATGCTATCAGAACTTGAAATACAAAATTTATACACATCTAGTACTATTATGACAGACCTATCAAACTAGATTACTAAGTCTATATTTAGATAACTAAAATTATCACTTGAAACGTGGAAGTGCTGAACCGTCATAAGCCTACATTACCACCAATAGCTGCTGTGGACTGAAGGCATTTCTAGCTCTAATTTGGTTTGAAGTTGCTCAGGGATGTATCACCCTGCTGAATACATGGCACCATAATTATGTGAATTATCCACAAACTGATGTTTTAGGCATGGTGACGGGAATTATGGCATATACATCTCCAAAATTTCAGTGTTCATATGTGGCCTACCTAGGGATATAGGGAGACAGCTGGCATTTCAGTGTTATGGAACTAAACAAACAAACAAACAAATAACGTTGTTTGATATATGAAGGTATTTTGCAATATTTTTTCATCATTTCTGTGCAAGATGACAGGTAGATGGATATATCACCTATTTTGAAATAACTTGCTTTTATTTCTTTTTCAGCTTGAGTGAATTGTACGACAGTGACATTTTCCAGAAGTAATGCTGTTTGTCCACTGTTTAGTGCTAATAATATTCACATCTTTAATAACCCTAACAGAATTAGTGGTTCACCTGTTGATAAACAGTTTTTGGGAGGTTTAAATAAGATTACATTCAGAAAATATGACCACCAAGACATCACTCTACCTGTACTGCATTCAAAATTATGTTCACTCACCAAAGGAGGTTTTACTACCCCGTCTAGCCTTGCTCTCCTTTGGGACAGTGACACAGATTTTAGTCTATCATCAGCAGGACTAAAATTATTATTGATATTCCTCCTGCTGGTTAAATATTACCTTTAGTTGTACTTCGTATATCAGTGAGTATCATCAGTGCATGTGGATGGCAGAAAACAAAGGGAAAATTTCTCCTCCACCCTATCTGTAACTTCCCTTGGAAAAATCTACACTAAAAATAACTCAATTTTTAGATGTAGCTTTGTGGTTTTTGTATTTTAAAGTGGGAAAAATAACACTTGATCTGCAAGACAAATATTTATTTCTGCCACAAATCTGATCTCTTCAGTGATGAAAACACAACAAACATTGACTGTTCTTAGAAACTTTTCATAGAGAGGCTTCCCAAAAGGGAATTATCTCAGGGTTTTATGCAGAACTACTTTCCTTGTCTCCCTGCTATTCAGACTGTTACTGCAAACATATTCTGTAAGTGTGGTTTTGTGTTGTTTTTCTTCCTACTTTCAATCTACCTTTTCATAGCTTTTATATATAGTCTGTTCCATATATGTCTCATTGTGGCCAAAGCCCATGTTGGTCTTTGGGCATTTATGATTTCTACTGACAATCTAATTTTGCAACATCAAAAGTGTCATCACAACATTGTAAGCCCTGGATGAAGTGAGGAAAAAGAGATGCCGTGTTTATCCGTGTTATCCATCAGAGGCGTTCAACATTACCCAAAAAAAGGAAGTGAAAAGGATGTGACAAACTAGATATGTCAGTCAAGTTTTATCAAATCACAACTCAGAAATGATGTGATCAAACAAATGCATTGGTTTTACTGGACATAGTCCAGACAGGTCAGACATGTGCTATTGCTTCAGTCCGTGGCTCTCTGGTCACTAAGGGACAGACTAAATGGATGGATTTAAAGGAACATGTTTTTCTCAGCTGTTTGCATTTAACAGGCAATAGAACATGTCTGCATATTTGATGCCATATTGCAAGTGGACACAGCAAATCTTGAAAACAAACACTGGATTTTTCAGAGTATTAACCTGAGCAACAGGGGCATGATTTCTTACAGCTTTGCATGGCAGATGTGGAGGCTTGAAATGCAGACTGAACCACACACAGAAAGGTGAGCTTTGTAGGAGCTTGGGAAAAACAGATGTATTTAGAATATTACAACTGCCCATTCTGTACCCAAAAGTATTACAACATCAGAGCTAACCCACAGACAGCCACCTGCCAAAGCGATACTGCTTTTGTAACTGTTGAGCTTAATACACCTCAAGTTGCATACTGAGAATTCAAGAAATCTGAATCAGTATTTCTGTCATCTTCAGATATTTGCCTTATTACTGAGTCTAATGATGCATGCTTTTTTTTCTTCTTGTTCGATCTAGGACAGAAGCTCTGTCACCTGTCATTATTTGAAACAAGTTGCACCTTTCAGCCATTTTTCCCTGAGCAGAGAAGGTCTTTCCTTTAACAACCTTTGTGAATGAGATTGACAGTGCTGATTTTTAGACGTCTGTTTGTATGAACTCAGGAGTAATTCTTTTTTTTTCAAATGAAAATTAAGTGTATTCTGGAGGGTAAAATAATAATCAAAAGAATATTTTTCTTTCTATGTAGCGATTATTTTATATGCACTCGAGAGATTAGAAATGCAAATTTGCGATCATTTACCATAAGCAGAAAATCCCCAAACCTCCAGTGATGTCAGCAGAGAAAGTCTCAGATTGCAGGAGATATATAGCAGAAATAAATCCAGGATGTGCACCTTTACAAAGATCAAATAATTTAGGCTGACGTGAAAAATACACTTGGCAATATTCAGAACAGCGAGGTGCAATAGCGCTTTCTGGCGCTAGGGGGCATAAACACCATTAAAATTAAATGCAAATGCCTAAAACTATTTTTAATGCATGTTGCAAATACTTCTGCCCTCTCCCACCTCTTTCGAATTCATTTACATTCTTTTACAAACATTACGTTGATTGAGGTCCGTTGCCTGCTCCCATCTGATTTGCTAAAGAGGGAAAGCTGGTAACATTTCCAAGCATGTAAAACATATCACAAAATAATGGGGTTGTAAAGAAAAGAAAGAAAACACCAACAAAAAGTCATTACATTTATCCGGCAATATTTATTTTAAAAGCAAGGAAAAGTATGGTCAAAGAACAATGAAAGCAGTAGAAGAGCCATGGAAACGAAACCATCTAATTAGAAGCCAGAGCTGCATATTTTTCCACCTGTGTGGCTGACAGCCATGTTTCCCAGGGGATTTGGTATGTCATGCAGGTAGAGCTCCAGCTTTTGGCACTGGGAGTGATTAATGCAATGCTGGCAATCCAAGCTTTTTCCTTCAGCCCTGTTAGTTTCACCCCGCTGTCCCCACATTCCCAGGACAAAGCATATTCTCTCCCCTTCCAGTTGCCTGGCAGGGTTGTTGGCCACTCACCCCTGCGGGATTGTGCACCTGCCCTCTGGCTTCCCATCCCAGCTGATGGCACTTCCCTCCTCTCCAGCAGCCTCAGGCAGAGCCCCAGAGGCCACTCTGAAGGACTCACCACCAAGATCACACAGCTGCTCATTGGCCCTTGCATTTAGGCAGCCAGCCACCCCATCAGGCATGCACATAAGCTCCAGCACAGGGGAGAAAGAAAGAAAACTAACTTCCAGCCTATCTGACACTAACAATAATCATGATGAATTTGCAGCCTTACCTAGGTCTTAAAATAGCCTAATGATTTTGGAAAAGTAATTTCTAATAATACAAAATATTGCTGTTAGGTATGAGAGGTGAAACATTACACACATTATTCCAAATTTTATTCCAACCTGGGGAGATTCTGAATGGAATTACAAATAATCTTCCTGGCTGCTTTTACTGCTGTGAAGGGCCCTCTGTTGCAACAGCCCACTCTTCTGCTCCATACTGATGGACATTGTCCCCTCTGGGGTCTAGAATGCTGTTGCAAGCACCAGCCAGAATGATCATTCATGAATGATGAAGAGCACATCTGCTTCTCAAGAGCAGCCGTGCTCCTGCGCTTTCCAGACTGCAGGAGCAGAGTCCCTCTGGATGGTGACACACTACTGCCCCTGCACCTGGATGATTTTGTGGTTCTGAAATATAAGGTTTCCAATGAAATACAGGGATTGTTTTGCGTCTGCACTAGGGCTTCCATCCAAGAAGCTTAAGCAGATTTGCTGAGGTGCGAGTTAGTATTTAGAGGTCATTAAAAAAAAAAAAGGAACTTTTGCATGGGAAAGTTAAAAGACCTGTCCATAGAAACATTCTCATCTTCTTGTAGTTGAGATCCAGATGACTAATATCCTTCTGTTTTCCTTTACTATAAAATATTAAATATGAGAAGACAAAAATGTCTTTGTTTTTCCTTTTTGTCACGTCTCCCTCACTCCGTGGGGAAAGCTAACATTCTACCTGCTCCTGAGCAGCTGCAAAGCGCCATAGAAATGCAGTCTCTGCTTAATGATGTATGGTGGTTATTTACATTACTAGGGCTACAGCTCAGCTGACTTCCAATATGTCTGTTACAGCTGAACACCTGAATAGACGTTCTACTCAGATGCAGGACTTTTTATTGGTGAATTTTATTTTTCCCTCCACTTTCCATAAGAATGTGAACAAACAGATCTCAACTTGCTTCACAGACAAGACTATGCAGATAGGCTTTGATAGGGAGCAAATATAAGTCACGCATTTTAACACTGAGACTGTTGGGAAGCAGACAATCAGTCAAGAACAGAAGCAACCCAATTTTGAAAATAGGGAAAGAAGTGCAGCAGAAAAGAATATAGAGGTGTCAAATTATATCCCACAACTGCAAAATGGTGTCCTTGTCTAAGGAGGTACTGAAAATTGTTTTGAAGCCATTCCCTGCAGCTTCCAAGCTGCTTGGTGACTAAATGCTGGCAAGTTGACTCAGATTAGTCATTTATTTCAACATTATATGCAACAACAGATAATTTAAAATGTTACTGGTAATAAGCTTGAATGGAATATCTAAATAAAGATTTCAGCTCTGTTGCCTTAAGGAATCAACTTGTTCATTTGCAATCTGAAACGTATCTAAACTGCAGCTTAGAAGTGAATAGTATTTTCAAAACACCACTGCATGTGAATCTGAAATGATCCAGAGCTTGATTTGGAAGAATAAGACAAAACTCTTTGGTTTGTTATATATTTGGTTAAGAAAGCATAGAGGAGATGAAGAGGTATGTAAAAGAAGTCTTCATTTCCGAAAATCATCTAAGAATAATATCTCTAATTAACACAGATTTCATTTATGACTTTGTTGTATTCCTTCAGAATTTCAAGTCTTTATGATCCCACGGCAATAAGCAGCAAAGAAATGCTTTGTGGGATAATTATTCATGCTTAGCATAGCTGACAGAGGAACTGGGAATAATATTCATCAGATGGTCTGATGATGGTAAAAATAATAAAGTAAGATGATATTTTTCTTCTATCAATCACTTGCTTTACATTTTCTGGGATTTAATGTATTCTTTTATTTTTTTTTTGCCAATGGTAGCAAAACAAAGTAGTAAAAAAAAATCTGAATGACAATCTTCACTACCATAATTCCAACTTACTTGCTTCCTTAAAACTAAATATTCCAAGGTTTTTGTTCCTAAGACTCTATGGCACAATACTTATTTAGTCAGGTAGGATTAGCCAATTCTTTCAAAGTTCAGAGATGAACAAGAAACCACCAGTAGCAGAGCAGATCAAAGCTTCACCTAGACTAGCAATCAGTCTCTTAACCCTAAGCAAACAAACATATACGAAAAAAATACAGTAAATACACGATAATATCCCTGAACGCTCTTCCAGCCTCCAGACATTTACATCTCTGGTGTTTTTTGTGCTATTTGAAATTCATTGTAGTTAGTTGTTCTTAATGCATTTCAACATAACTTTTTTGTCCCCTTGAATCCATGCAGATTTTTAGCATTCAGGCAGTTCCTTGGTCAGCTGCCCTTGGTCTGTTTTTGACTCTTCTGATGGCAATTCCTAGCTCCATATGATGTCCCCAGGCGGGTCCTTGACAACAAAGCAGCTGCTGTGCGATCTCCGGTCACCCTGCTCCTGGTACTTGTGATTTCACACATCTTTTCCTTAAGTCTTTTCCAGACAGGCAAGTTCTACTCTGCTTATGCAGAATCTACTCCATATTTTGCTATATACCTTTTCCTATATATACTTATACCGATATTTCGGTATACCTTTTCCTCTCTTCTATATATATATATATATATATTTTTAATTCTGCTATATTAATTACAAGAAAACAAGACTAGAACTGCATTTCTCAAAGAAGAGGTATTAGCAATGTCAGAATAGCTTATTTTTCAGGTGCCAGCTTGGACAATAATTCATTATTTTTCACAATATTAATATGTGATTTCTTATTCCTGTTATTTATCTGTCCAAAGCTTAATATTGGTGGGGCTGGTAATTGTTTTACATCCTAGATGTCTATCACTGACAGAAAACAGAGCAGCTGGGCTGTTGGCACAGCATGAGAGTTTTGATGCCTGTCATGATATAAAATCCTTACAAAATAACCATTGAAATGACAACCCCCTGCTACTCAGAAAAAGAAAGGTACTCCTATATTTGTATGATCACTTAGGGTAAAATAAATATATATTTGTCCAGTTAATTCACTTTTTCTGCTTTCTCTCCCCCCTTTGAAAACCATTATTTTCCTTTTTTTTTTTTTTTTTTTTTTTTTTTAGGAGAACAGAACTAAAAAGGAATACAAAGTTAAGAGGCAGGTTTTTTTTACATGCCATAATGCCATAGAAAAACAGAAACCAGGATGAACAACACTGAGTAATCAGCATCTTCAATAAACTGGTATGAATACACTGGATTAGAGTTTCCAGAAATCCCTTCTCAAGCCATTAACATCAGAACATAAAACTTTCCACCTCTAAAACTACTAATACCTCTAGCCACTCTTTGCATTAAAGGTTAGGAATGAATGATAGGCAGTGCCTTCAAGTAAGGCTCTGGCCATAGCACATTGTAAAGACCAAATAAAGAACCCACATTACAAGTAGTAGTAAACCAAAGTGACTCAGGATTCACTGACTGCACCAACTTGTCTATAATAGTAGCCTTGTTGTAGGCTCCATTAATTCCCAACAGGACAGGCTATGACTTAAAACATCCTCCCTCAGAAATGATTCTAAAGGCAGCTACTGCACATTTTCCCTCATCGTGGTTTATGTAGGGTCTTTGTTCCCTCAGACACTACAGAAAACTTAGAAAACAGCACATTCAAGTCTTCTGTTTAGCAGCATTTTTCAGCATAGTTACTAAAATTAGGATTGTGCCATGAAACACAGCTTTAGGCTCATATTCAAATGGAACATTTCTGGTGCCCAAGGGTGTGTTTTGATATGCAGCCTTGCATTACTGGAGGTGAGAAAGAACTTTCCTATTAGTGGTGTGATCAGGTACAGCAGGGGTGCAGTGTTCTTTTTTCATCTCAGAAATAGTGCTGAAAATGTTATGTAATTAATTTACCCTACAGATTTTCTTTCAGATGCAATATTTGTGTTAAACAGAGGCAAGGTCCAAACAAAGCATTAATCTTCCAATCTATCCCCAAGTTTCTCCTGAGTATATATTAGCCATCAGCATGCCAAGCATAAATCACATTAACACTAGAAATGCACTGTGGAAGTCTGCAAGGACAGCCCTCTTTTTTATTTTTTCTGTGACAGCAACTGGGCACAACAGAGGGATCAGTGAGCTGATTTCACTTAGCAATCAAACCCAGCTGCTCCCCTGCTCAAGTGAATCTGAGGGAAGAAATGATGAGCTCAGCCACTGCTAGCATTAGGTCTGTCCAGCGCTCAAATGAGTACACCAAGATTGAGGGATGGTCTCCACCAAACCTGCTATTTCATATCCTGCTGTTTTTTTCAGTGAACTACTAACAGTACCCTGTCCTCAGCACAGGCTTTTGTTGACACACTTTTGCATTGCCTTGTAACTTAAAAAACAAAACAACAAACACAAAACAACAACAAAAACCATAATATGCTAGTATAACTTTCATGCATTTAGTCCCATTAGCTGGAGTTTAATACATTGAAAATACTGAAAGTCAAAATATTTCAAAATTTTTCTTAAAGCAATAAACAGAAATACTTTCTCCTCTTTAAAAGTAATCAGAATCTTCCTTTTTCTTTGCTACTGTTTTACCTCAAAGATAGTCACCTCATTTCAAAAGTTGTTTGTATCATCTTCAGCACTGATCAATGCAACTACCACTGGGCCACTATTATCTTTACAATCCTTCAAGCAAGCTGAAAAGCACAAAACAGTTTGTCCATGCAGCACTGCTATTGACCTAAGTCTTTAGGGTTCCCAGGCAAAGAGCAGATGCTGTAGCTAATAGCTCTTTAATTCTAACACTACATCTGTTAAAGAAAGAGTAAGAACTACTCCCATACATTTTTATACACACATTCACAAACACACAGAAATACAATACTCTGATAAGGCTAAACTTAAACTTTTCCTTTAAGGTAGTAAAAATGTATTTCATCTGTGCATAAGAAGATTAATCACAGTCCAAGAATCTTACTGCCATTTTTGAGCTTATAGTCAAGAGAACAATTTTTCCTGAAAGCTTCTACTGTTATTTTGCTTCTGAAATTCAGCTCTTTTCTCTTTCATGACAACCTCATGCCTTACTATTTAGAAAATACATCAATGGAAGTTACCAGCTACAACAGAATATTTGCTATTTTTTCCCCCTTGGTCTAATTGCCTTTTTCATTCTTCTCCATTTTTCAGGGATGTTCTCCGGGAAAAATGAAACAATTCGCATACTTCAGATCTAGAAAAACAAAAATCCTTTCTGAGTTCACTCAAGGCTCTTCACAACTCAGCTTTCCATCAGCACTAAATCACCACCCCCTCCCCCCAAACCTTGAGAGAAGGAGGAAGTGCTATAGCTTTCAATCCTCTTAAAGTTTCCTCACAGAGTAATTCATTTCAGCTGAGCATAGTTATATCTCCTTGCAAAGAAACCAGAAAGCCTGTGTGAGCTACTCACTACATGAACAGCTTAACCCTCACCCTCCCAGCTGCCATGCGCTACCTTGGCAAGTTGAAAAGGCTTGGCACTGCAGAGTTTATGTGATTTATATAGTGAAAATTGCATTTAGTACACATGAAAAGAATTGAATCAATAGTTAGGAGACTAAAATCCTCTCTTTGTCAGATTGTGTAGTATTGACTTTGTCAAGGAGCACTTCACCACCTGTGGCTTTGAGTCTTCATGTGAATTTTAATGGACAACTTTATAACTTTTCATATGGAAAGTTAGTGCAAGTTATGTAGAGTAGAAATGGGTATGCCCACATCTGCCACTTTTGATAATGCATTTTGTAATGTGACTTACTGTGTAACTGGACTCAGGTTACCATGAATCTCTAAACATTAGCAAACTGCAAAGACGTGACAGTGACTTCCTGTCACCACTAACGTTCTCCTTTGAACTTGTGTCTCGTAACTGAAAGGTTCTGTATCTCACTGCCAGTCCTCTTACTCATTCAAGCATAATGATTGATTAAAAACATTCTGCTAAAGCCTTTTCAAAATTCACTTATTTTAGAGATCACTGTTAACCCTTGAATTTTCTTGTGGATCCTTCAGAAATGGAGTTTCCAACCTGTCAGACATCCTTTCCATAATGCTTTAAGATGCAAACTCTCCAAGTTTCAGTGTTAATTAAAACATATCTCGGGCTTTGTGAATAATATGCCGGATGGACAATGCTAAAAGTTAGGAATTGTGAAAGTCATGTGAGACTTTTTGCCCGGAGAGATATGACTGTTGTTGCTCCATGCTCAAGAAATCAAGATATAGAGAATGCTGGTGAATGATTTTTCTCAGTCACTTCCTATGCAGGCTGTGTTCATAAAAGATCAAAATATTCAGAAAGTCAAGCCCTGGATTTGATACTGTTTAAACTTATCAGACAAACTACAGCTACAAGAAGTCTTGCAAATCTTTCAACTGAATAATATTTATTAGAAAGTGATGGGAGAGAGAAATACTTTAACTGCCAACACTGGGTAGAGCTTTTGGGGACTGGAACTTTCATGATTGGTCAAATCCTTCATGACAGAAAATGTTTCTGATCCCAGCTCTCCAGTGTGGTTTGCACATCAAGGCTAAAATTTAGTTAACACCCACAGTATTATTCTTGGGTTTCAGAAGACAAGTCTTACCCTATCCTCTCCCTTCTTCAGGTTTTTAAGGCAGACCTGTTTCATTTAAGATGACAGATCAGTTTGTATTCCTGGTCAGTACAGCCCTCTTTACAGCATGGATTTGGATTCTCCAAGCAAATAAAAATTCAGTCCCACAGCACTACACCCGTTTTTTCTTGTTTTTTACTTTTTTTCCCCACCAATTCGTTTATACTGACCTTCCTAAGAGGGCAAGCTCCATATTTAGGTGTCTAATTCTCCCGTCATTATTTGGCACAGTCTACATGCAAATTATTATGCCTAATAATTAGATGCTGCACTGCTCGGGGTTGTGACACAAGACTTTTGGAATTCTTAATATTGTGCCTCCACTGTAATTCTTTCTCCTTCCTAAGATTGTGCGTCATGCTCAGAGAAACACTGTGGTATATCAGACACCAGTATGAAAGCACTGAAAAAATTACCTTTCCGGTAATGATCTCTGTGCTGCAAATAAGGGCTCCTTCTGCTTATCCCCGGTGATTCCTGAGCACTTTAAGCCACACACTGGCTTCCTCTGACTGCTGTGAATGTTTAGAAACCCATTTTTTAATTGAAAAAGCTATAAAAGTAATATACTGCAGATCATTTATCTTAGCCTTGCAGGCTGTGTTTGGACCCCTTGATGTAAATAATAACTAAGCAAATAAAGCTCCTCCTGATCAGCCCTCTGACCATAGCTAAAGATTATTTCCTGATCTTCTCTCCAGCTTGACCTCAAATTCCACTACAACATCAAAGGATAATCTAGCAGCTTCTACCTGTCTTCACTTGAAGTTCACATATATTCAGTGTGTTTATCTTTTTGTTTGTCAAAATCAATGAGAAGTTCTCACCAATATCTGACAGCCCTTGTACTTAATTTGCCTTTTCCACTCGCTGAAATTTTTTGTCCTTGGACTTTAAGTTTCTTTTTCTTTTAGTTCAAACTGTGTTTCTTTTATCTCTATAACAACAGGCACAATTTAATGAGGACTGCCAAACCCTCTCCTTTTTACGCATTTTAAATTAGTTCTGCTTCTCACTGAGTATAAATCTCTTTCTAGAGACTTTTATATAGCAGCTCTTCTGTCCTTTTCTGCTGTTAGGCTTGTTTGCAGTGTGTTGAACATTGATTTCCTTTATTACAGCTACTTTTTTATTTATTTCTTTTTTATTTTTTGTTTTTATTTTTGTGGCCACATTACACCTGCAAAGCTTAGGGGATGGAATGGAGACGGCATCTGAAAGAGCAGAGAGCCAGTGTAGCAGTCCTTATACAGATGATGACATACCTCAGCGAACTGAACTTGTAGCCCAGAAGGCCAACTGTATCCTGGATTGCATCAAGAGAAGTGTGACCAGCAGGAAGAGGGAGATGATTTTGCCCCTCTACTCTGCTTTTATGTGACCCCCACTTGTGTATTGCATCCAGTTCTGGGGCCCCCAATACAAGAAGGACATTGAACTGTTGGAATGGGTCGAGAGGAGGGTCGCAAGAATGATCAGAGGGCTGGAAAACCTCCCTTATGAGGACAAACAGAGAGAGATGGGGCTCTTCAGTCTGGATAAGAGAAGGCTCCAGAGGGACTTTATAGTGGCCTTCCATTACCTGAAGGGGCCTACAGGAGATCTTAGGAGGGACTTTTCATAAGAGCAGGTAGTGACAACACAAGGATAAATGGCTGTAAACTGGAAGAGGGTAGATTTAGACTAGATAGTAGGATAAAATTCTGTACTGTGAGTGTGGTGAGATTCTGGAACAGGTTATCCAGTGAGGTTGCGGATACCTCCTCCCTGGAAGCATTCAAGACCAGGCTGGATGGGGCTGTGAGCAACCTGGTCTAGCAGGAGGTATCCTTGCTTATAGCAGGAGATTGGAACTAGGTGATCCTTAAGGTCCCTTTCAACCTAAACCACTCTATGATTCTATGATTCTGTGAGATACTGTTCCATGGACTGGATGGGGTTGTCTGGTGATTGCCCACTGATTTTCCAATCTGTATAGAGTTGCACATGCATGTAATGGATGCAGAAATGACTGAATGGCCTTGAGCTGTTGTGTGGTATGAGAGACAGAGGGTATACAGGCATGGTTGTGTGTCACTTCTGTGGATAGTATGTCATTTTACCCATGCATATCGCCAGAACTGACTTCTTTTCTCCTATCAGAGATGAAGGTTTCTGAAAGGACTCTTCACACTGGCTTTTAGCCCAGAGATTTAACTCAATGGGTCACTGTAGTCTGAAAAGCAGCATTCAATTTTCTTCAAGAGCAATTTTTTTTCAAGTGAGGTATATCTTCTGATGAGGACAAGTTTCTGGCCTCTTTCTGGTAACAATAGTTTCACTTACTGCCATAGGGATTCTTTTATGAGCATTCACTCTCAGCTGTAAGTATCTGATTTTTGTGATTTGGCTCATAACCTCTATCTGATTGGGGAGGAGAACCCCACTGATACATGGTTGCGAATGTTAAAGCTGTTTCTTGTGATGAAGATGTACATTACATAGTGAGGTAATTTGTATAATGCCTATTAATTTACTTTATACAAGAGACCAATCCATTTTCTCCTATGTGTTTTCAGAGCATGATCTCCTCTCAAAATTGCACTGCTTCACTCCATCCAGTATCACAGCAGAGGTTTTCCTTGGTTCTCTGCTATGTCTTTCTTTTTCATACCCTACCTTCCTCTACAGCTTTATTAGAGTAAGAGATTGGTTAGAGCCAGGTGGGAAAAATGGAAGGGTGTAGCTAGGGCACAGAGATTACTCCACTGCTCTGGGTAAAATGCACAGCAGTGGACAAAAATATTCTCATCTTCTTATCCAGGTCCATGCTCATTATTCTTAATAGCACTACAAAAACAGAATTAATATTTTCCACAGATACAGTAAAAATATTTTAAGCATCTGAAACTACATAATCACACAGTCTTATTACCTGAACTCCTTTCATACTTACTGGCTTTTCCTCTCATGAATTCTGGGTAATCCATCACCCTGCTGGTGAGGAGTCCTTTTACTGTTAGGAGTTGCTCGTACTAAAGAGTTCTGAGTATTAGACAGATAAGGAGACAGTAAAATATTTTTAATTGCTGCCAGATTAGGGCAAATTTGATTGTAAATATTAAGAGTTTTCCTTTTTTTTTTTTTTTTTTTTTTTTTTTTTTTTTTTTTTTTTTTTAACACAAAACTGTTCAATCACAAGCTTATATGTCAGATAATAGCTGATCAAGTAATCTATCCAGGCTCCCTTTCTCTAATGTGCTTATCTGTATTAACTACTAAATGCATTTGCCTTAGTAAAGAGAACATCCTTAAATCATACTGCCAAAATTGTGTCCTCAACGAGTAGTCATGTAGGTATGTCACCAGCCTGTTCCTGCTCAGGAGGAGTGGGAATGAGTGGAGAAAAACCCAAAGGAGGTCAGCTCTCACAAGAGAGAAAATAAAAGACCAAATGAATGGGGCTGCTCTGGGAATTATCAGCAATTCCCATCTGTATCAATAATCAGAGGAGAGCTGAGCAGCTCTGATTATTATATTACTTCATTCTGATTTTATGTTACTACACTTTGCTTTGTCCTCTTCCCAGAATAAAAGCTTCAACAGTCTCATAATCTTTGATCATCTCCTTCATAAGAACTGCTATCCAGTCATTCAACCTCAGATTTCAGTTTACAGGGCCATGGCCTACAACCTTTGGGATCCTGCTTTCATATAAATCTTTGTCACTGACACGAGGAAAGCCTCACAGAGAGAATGAAGAACGAAGGGCAAAAAGAGAAGAGTTTCCCATGGAAATATTTGCTCAGAACAAAAAATACTGTGTGACAATCCAAGTAATTAATGCACTTTAACTTCTAGCTAAGAGACTGAACAGATTTACTTAATCCTCAAAAGAAAACAAACACAAAAAAGCAAATCCACATGACTAAAAGCCTTTGTAAGCAAATAAACCTATGCAATATATACCTTGAAAAGTACATCAGAATGTGATGTAAAACAACCAGTATAATAAACACTCTTGTGCTTTTCAGAAACCATTTGGATACGTCAGATGCAATTACTTTGATATTATTTTATTTTACTCCAAAAAAAAAAAAAAAAAAAAAAGGCTGGATTTTTGGGAGGTCATCTGCTGCATTATATCCAGCTCTTCTTACTCATATGAGATGTTGCTCATGAGAGCTATGAGTTAGTTGTCACCACAGGCTGAATGGTAACATATAAAGAAAAGCAAAACAAACAAACAAACAACAACAACCCCAAATCTTCATTTTTCAGTGAGTACCACATTAAAAATAGCTTTGTCTTGCATTCCCAGATTATCATCTTATCTTGCTTCTGTTGCACAAGCATGGATGCTATTTTTGATATCCTAGTCTGTCAGGTTCTCAAGGTAGCAGTCAAGGAGTTTAACACAATTGGTTTTTGTTTTTTTTTTGGTTTTTTTTGTTTTTTTGGTCCTTCTTCTATAAAGAATAACCTAAAGCCTTAAGTCTTATGATTCTATGTGCAGTATTTGAGGAAGGCAAGAACAGCTTAAGAAGAAAGAGTATTTTCTGACTGAAGCTAATGCAAGGGCAATGTGCGTCTTCATACGTGTACTGTTGGATCTTATTGAATTAGCAAGAGGAGGATTAGACCCATAATACTCTTTCAAATCAGCAGGAGGTAGGATAGAGCTAAAACTACTGATTACAACCTGCTTTCTTCAAAAACAATTTGCATATGAACTTTCAGGATTTAAATGCAGAAGATGTCTGTAAGAACTATGAGAAACCAATTTTGAGTTGAAATTTACTGGGAAGATTATTCCATAGTGATCAACAAATGCAACTTTCTGTTAAGTGTGTTTGTTCTAAGCTTTGGATATAAAGTATCCTTTGACTTTTAATTTAAAAATATGTTTCATATTAATTAGAGTTTTAAAATTAAAGTGACGGGGAAACTAAAGTAGGGCTCCTTAGTGAAGACAACTGTCAAGGTAGTTAGAAAGAAAGTTTTCTTGTAATGTAGCCTTAAATGAACACTGTAGATAGAGTTCTAACCTCATTTAACACAGTGAACACCCACTGGGATCAGTGAGCCATTACTGCAGAAAAAGGGTCAGTGAATTTAAAACTGAAAGTCAATCCCTGCCATCAGGAGCCTTTCAAATAAGACAGAAAATAAGTTCCCTAATACTAGTGATAAAGATTTATTATTTGTGCAGTGCTACTAATGCGTGCTTATAGACAGAGATGAAGGTGACAGCTATGCTACAAAAACGTTAGCAGAAGTGGGGCAGGGATAGGGGTTCAAGCTGAAACAGAGGAATGGAGAAAAAAGCCCGAATAGGAGTTAAGTATATATTGTGGCTCAGATTATTTGTTTGTAATGGGAATTCTGTTGGAATAGTGGGACATATGATATGTGACTGTATAGACTGTCACTTTCATATCACTTTGATAAACTGTGCTGGGAATTTTGATCAGAGATCACTCAATGCATCATCAAACCATCTCCAAAGATTTCAAGGTAGCTTATTCTTTGTCATCATCATCTGAAAGAATAAGTAAACTCAAGAGTTTTGTCTATGGATAGCTAAAAGTTAAAAGAGATGAATCTCAGTCCACACATTTTTGTTTTCAGAAGTAGTGATCAAGACACTCAGTGGCCAATGATGGCATTTCTTTGAAGTTCTCAGGCTCCATTTCCAACTGCCAATATAAAAATTTTTTCTTCTGACCAGATCAGTAAGTATGTTAATTAAATTTGTCCTTTTCTCTGAGGCACACAGAATGTTTCAGTTGTTCCATTATTTTCAATTTTTATTTTACTTGACTGTGCTTACCTGACAGTATACATGTACTCGAGCATTTATAAGTATATGCATATTTCACACCTTCGGTCAGACTTTTATAGAGTCTAATAAATCTATTTGCTTTTTATTAGAAAGCCTGAAACTTGAAATGCCTGGTGTTAGAAAAGATGTTTCTGACTTTATTTTTGGTTTACAGTTAAAGTTAAAAGGTCATTTCTAGCCTAAATAAATTCCACTTTTTTTCTCTGTACTGCATTTTTTATTATTATTCTGCCTTAAACAACTGAATATGTACTTCAATATTTTGTGCACTTAGTCTATTAAGATACACATGCACTTTTCCCTTTCCTTTTTAGTTTACATGCTCATACATTTTTATGATGCTGCTGTAAAGGATTATCTGTAAATCAGATCATGCTCAAGTTTCATATTAGTATGTGCTAACTATTATGGAGAAATAGCTCAAAACTATTTAACATATCAGACTAGAAATTTTTATTGTGAGGTATCTTTCTGGGCATTCCTAAGGTCTGTTATAACCACTAGCCTGAATAAACTACCTCACAACATAGTTAAACCCAAAACTGGATTGCTAATGGAGGAAAGGAAAAAAAGAAGGTTCTGCAAACTGTTGTTATCATAGTCAACATTAAATTGTACGTTGGTAATTTGTTGTCCACAGAATGAAATAGATTTTTATTATTCCTCTACGTGCCAAAATTCTAAGAGAAGAAGATGTAAAGCACAGCTTCAATTAGAAAACAGCCTATATGCTCGTCAGTACTCAGCTCAAATGATTTTCTTCAGCAAACAGTACTTTTGTGAAAAGCAATGCTGCTTCTTAAACATTTGGAACAATTAGTTTAGGATGAGAACAATATGCAGTGGGATTTCTTTCATTATCTGAGATGCTTCTTTCTGTAACAGCCACTTGCATCATAAAAGAACCTATGGCTGGCCCCTGAGAAACAGAAAAACTATGATGTAAGCTGAGAGGCACCAAATGAAGCTCCAGGTGATCTACAGTGGCTTACTTACATACCCAGTAGGAATACAGATGTGCTATCCATGTTGATGTAAGGAATGGCACAATGACTGCTGGGGCCTGCAAGCCAGAAGTCTATTTACAAGGTAAGGCTGTGATTGACATTGGTTTTTATGTCCCTTGGACAGGGGCACATTGCAGAGGCATCTTCAGTCAAGCAAATCCAAGCAAAAATGTATAAAATACCAAATTCAAGAGAAAATATGGATTGAGAGGGCAGGTGCTTACTAAATCATGTTTCTTAAACTCTTTGGGCCACAGTCACACTGTTCACCACAGATGATCTAGTTACTGTCTAGTTACTGTTCTCAGCTCCAAAATGCACCTTTACAGAGGGGATAGCATCAGACTTTGCAAAGGCACAGAGATAATTGTTAACAAACATAACTGTATGAGGGGACATTCTGATTGAATAAAAGGACAAAAAGTCACTATGAGGGTGGTCAGACACTGCAATGGGTTGCCCAGAGAGATTGTGGAATCTCTGTCCTTGGATATATTCAGAATTTGACTGGAAAAGGGCATGAACATTGTGATCCAACTTCAAAGTTAGTCATGTTTAGAGTAGGCCAGACCAAATGACCTCTAGCAATACTTTTTTCTGCAATTCTATGGTTACACAATGAGCCAGCAGCCCGTAACAGCAGGTGGACTCTCAGCGCTTTCTTTGAGTTGAAGTACCATGAAATAGGTAGTCTGAATATAGTTCTTTGCACTTCCATTTCTCCTCCCTTTCCTTGACTTCACTTGTACATCGAGTTTCTGTGAGGCATAAGGTACCTAAAATCCCCACAGAGAGACTGTTTTATATTTATCAAGTGTACATGGAGCACTTAGTTAAGTCCCCCAGGGATATTGCACAAATAATAATAAAAATTCTATAAGACTGCAAAAAAAGAATTTTTGCAATAGAGTCTAAAGCTAACCAATCCAAGGCAGACAAAATGCCCAGTTAGCTTCATTATTATAGCTTCACTTCTGCTCAGTGTCATTAATTTCCCTCTATCTTCCTGCAGATTTTGACGAGTTACCATTTAGTATTCAGAGACTATGGAAATACTGACTAGGCTAAGAGCATGTTCTTTTCTTGCTCTGTGCTAGCTGTCTTAGAGATTAAAAGGAAGCATATGATGTGATCTAGTACTCAAATGACTGTCTTTAAAAAAATGAATTACTGGATTCCACTTAATTACATTTCTCATTTAATTGTAGGCCTTCTTCAGCTTTAGTGCAGCACGATACATTTTTATACCTACATTTATTTACCTTGTGCATTATAAAGCTTTATTGTATTTCTGCTAAACAGTTTCTGTGCTACTGGATGTTGGAGGTGTTTGCAAAAAGTCTGTTTAAGCTCTTTTTGAACAGTGTAGACAGGCCTTCATTTTTGGTAAATAAATTTGAATTTGTGAAAGGTATTAAAAATAGCCGAGCTCTGTCTGCAGACTACATAAATCTGATAAGGCTAACTTAGGCTCAGCAGCACCCAAATGCAGCTATATTCTGCCTCTAATGTCCCCTTGGGTATGAATACAACACAGTTGTGCTTGTAACACATAAACTGGCCTACTCAAAATATGCCCAGGTATCAACTGGAACCCAAAATATGGGACAACCTGGTTAAGACCCCTTGAATTGGCTCAGCTGGAACCCACACAACCAAAACCAAGCTCAGCAGCATCACATGACTTATCCCACCTGGCCCAATGGCTTCCTGATGCACCAGATATTCTTGATACCTTTCAAAAGACTGTGGACTCCTTGTCTCCAATACAGTCCTGGAACAGATGTTATTTCTGCATCCAAGGTACCCTAGATCTGCAGTACAGCAGCTGATGGCAAGTGAACTAAATGTTATTGTGCTCTGTTCAGTTTTGAAATGGTGTTACTGTGAGCATTCATGGAGAAAACTCAGAGGAGCAAAAAGTAGGCCAGTGTTTGCTATAGGAGAGTGGGCTAGAGTCTGTTCAGGCTCATCAGCATGACTAAAACTGTTGGCTAAATAACAGCTTGCCAAATTCTTCTGAACTGCTTGTCTCTTTGTTGTTTCCATGCCCCCGAGAACAAAGCTCAGAGATCAACACCCACATGTAGGATGGCCTCACAGACAATCCCTGGAGAAGTCTAACAGAATAACTGAAATTTAATTTCTTCTGCTCAATTCAATTCACACACAGACTAGACCTGGAAGGCAGGAGAAAAGCCTTGGCCATTTTCACAGGGTCTGATGCTTGCCTTAACTGATTGACAGCATCTTGTCTGATGATGACCACTCATCACAAAAAAGCCCATTATTCACTGAGCTCTAAATTAGCTCTCACTAAATAGTACAGATGCTGTAAACTGTCACTGACTGACCATATTACCACAAATAAACCTGCTGAAATGGACTCCAATCCTGACTATGAGCCATTCTTTCCCAGTTTGTCCGAAGGTGCAGACAACACATAAGTTTCTATCCTCTGGTCTGCAAATCCGCTGCTGTGTTTCTCAGTTCTGTGTTCTGACTTCCTATTAGTTCTCATCAGGAGGCTTGACTAAATTTCTAAATATCAAAACCTTCCTGCTGAGAAGCTGCGTGCCCCTTGCTAACCGCTGCCTCTGATAACATTTATGGGCCACTGAAACAATGGAACCACACCAGGCTGGTGTGTGAGCTGCAAACAAATCTTGCAGAGGATAATGGACATTATCATGCTCTACTCTGCACAAGATAAGAATATCCACAGTATTCTAAAAGCTTCCAGAACAAAAGATAACACTTAGCTTATATTCTCTCGATAATTTATATACACATGCAAGAGACACGCATTTGCCCTTTATCACATAAAAATGTACAGACACAAGAAAATGAACACAAACAAGCTATCTTATCCCTGGGCCAGGGAGAAAAAGAAGGCATTTAGCTATTGTTCTTCCTATTTCAGAAGATCAGAGGGCCACCTGAATTCTACAAAAACAACAATCATTTAGTATCAAGACAGATAAAAAGGAAAGATAAAAAAGGGAAGTAATATAGATTTTATATGAATCAGAGATATTACAAATCCCAAAATGCATTTTTAACTCTGCCAGAAATAAATGTCTTCTTTTGATTGATAAACTGAGCTAACTTGACATGAAACCAGATATTTATTAGAAAGAAAAATATAGGAAGGTCATTCTGAAGAGAGCTAGGGTCTCATAACACCTGCTCAGGATGTGCAGTTTGTTGGTGAATAAGCTCATTTGGCAGTCATTTTTACCTCTGCTGATGCTATGCTTTTCTGCCTATGAATAGGCATGTCTTATTCTTCCTGGAATTCCCAACCTTAAATTTATGAAAATCTGTCCCAAGTGTCTATACAGACCTCTTTGAACATGGATATATGCTTGGGGAAAATGAGATTATGAAATAATTCAGCCTCTCTATTGCCTTGTGGCATAGATAGTGCCAAAATTGATGGTTCACTCTGCTCCTTTTCCCCTTCAAAAGCCATTACCTTAAAGATCTTTAAGGCTCAGGACTGCTTGCTGCTCAAGGCTGAGCAGACCCCAAGCTGACACTGCCCTGACCCCGTTGTCTGCTTATCCTTTCTTCTGAATCATCTAGTCCAATTCATCTAGGTACTCTCATCATCCCCTGCCTGCTCTCTGTTAAAAGAAGAATGCCCCATTGTTCCTTTTTAATGAATGTCTGTATGACAAAGTGTTCATTCAGCTGCCTTTGTGAGGTTCTCAATTCTGAAGGGAACCAGGTCGATACCCAGTGCTAGTCCAGTCTCTGCCAGCAAGAATTGCAGCCCGCCCCTGTGCATGCACATTATAGGAACAGCGGTATGAGACTAAGCAGAGTTGCATGATGCAGCAATGGAAATGTAGTTGGTGCTGGAATAACTCAATTACCTTCCTGCTTTTGCAGGAAACACTTGGAGAAAATGAAAAAAAAAACCAACCAAAACCCCTCAAAACTAATAGTAAGAGTTGACCTGAGATCTGATCTTTGTCTCTCAACCTCTGTATGTTTTTTATCTTGTTTTTGGTAGCCTGAGACTGCATTTGCCTGCTCTTGTTTTGTCTGTGCTCGAGTGTTTTTGGTTTCATGCCTGGTTGCCTGCCTACCTGAGCACTACTGAGAGCACGCTTTTCACTGTGAAAGGAATGCATATGTTTGCCTGCCTGCTTGAACCAGGAGCTGTTTCTATGGGGAAAAAGAACAATTGCTGTTGAATTACAGACAGGCATTTCTTTCTGAAAGAAAATTGATCTTGTAGACAACAGCTGAGGTTCACTAAGGTGAATGCAAGGATGTGTGATGTATTTTCATCTGCTCCAGTCTGTCCAGTTTTTCATGTAAGGAGGGAGTGCAATTCCTTGCGCTGAGAGAAAGGATTGTTTCATCACCCTTAGGGTTAAAAGGCTTGAAGTTTTGAAGACACCTATGAAGGATGATGAATCCTCCCATAATCTCAGCTGCAAATTATTCCTTTTTATGCTGGATGAGATGGACTCATCAAAAAAAAGATGAGGTGGTAGTAGCTTTCCATGCCTACAGCTCTGTATGGCTAACACTTTTCCCCAAAGGCCTTGAATGTAGTCTCTGTCAAGGGTAATTTAAAGACCCTTATTTCTTTATAACTTGGAGCAAAACAGGTTTGTGGTCACTTGGTACTATAGCAAGAGGAGATGTGTGTTCCTTCTAGTTTTGTGTTACGTTTTTGCTATGTGTGGGGATGGGAAATCAATCAGCACTCCTTTTCAAAGACTGCACATTCTTTTCCATCTGCAAAACACTGTCAAGAAAGTGGAAAACAGCAGGAAGAAACAACAAAACCAGTGTTACTGCAGAAGCTTAAACAATAGCTGAAACTAAAATCTTAATCACGTACTTACTTAGACTGGTTCATTCTGAAGAAAAAAAAAGTGCATGGAACTAGGAGACATATCACAATATTATAGAAAGAATGAATCCATTACGCTGGATTGTAAGTTCCTTAAATAAAGGAGTAAACTCCATAAATAAAGACTCCTCCTTGCCATTTCTATGGACAAATTCTATATTTGCTTCCTATATATTTGCTTCCTTTGCTTCCTAACTTCTGATCTTCGCTTTTATTTCCCATTGGCTCCTATTTTGCATACTTTCTATGGACATTTTGGTACTATTACATTAAGTACTCAGCAACACTTTTCACAGTAAATCCAATCACCTGAATTAGAAAAAAAAGAAGCTTTTATTTTGTTGTATAAGTGAGTTATCCAAAGCACACAGAAGTCATCATCTTAACTGGTACAAAATTCTTTCTGTTTTTAGAGCAACATTTTTAATTATAATACAGACGTTGTTTTGGAAATGAAGAATTACTTTGCTGTGAACATTTTCCATGAAGAAATGGCAGCCAGGACAGAAACTACAAGATTAGCATTTCTCTCTGAGGATCTTTGAAATGGTCTGGTAAGATTCAGGCTTGTCACTGTCACCATCTATGGAAGGGAATGTGCATCTTTGAAGTATTTTTACCAACCCCTAGTGACTTTTCTCGTGAGTTGGAAATAACTTTTTCAGTGTGGAATTTAATAATCTCCAATCTAAATGGTTTTCTAGTCATTTCTACACCCCATTTTTAATGCTATGGAAGGAAATATAACACATTTTCAGTCTTGGATTTAAGTATGTCTGAAGTCACAGCTCAGTTCCTGGAATAGAGGTATTAGACAATATTATTTGGGATCAAGTGTGATTTTGATGTAAATGGAAACACTAGATTTTTGTTTCTTGATTCTTCTAAGTGTATTATCTTTTGTGCAGAGCCATTTCACAGGTTTTGTTTCTTTTTGTGAGGACAAATATCAAGCCAGTTCCTGTTGATATGTCTGGAATTGAATTCCATAGTCTAAGCAGCAGAATATTCTGAGATATAGCTTGGAAGAGCTCTCACTCTTAACAAAGTAATCAAAAATTTTATATATAAATATATATGTTAAAAAAATATTTAAAACAATAAACTTCCAAAAGTCATTTCACAAGTACAGTCCTGTGCCTATATAAGAGAGATTTTCCCTCCATCCTCCTCAGCATCCCATATCTAGTTCTTCACATGCCCTCAACCCTGAACTCTTGAAAGTCTTATTCATATTCACTGTACATCAGGTTTTAATTTTTGGAAGATATGTAGCTTTAATTTTCTGTCCATATGCTATGTCACCTGGCTTGGGAGAAGCATTGGGAAGGAAATATCCAACACAAATGAACACACTTATCTTTGTTATCCTTAGAATCACGTTTGTAATTTCTATCCAGCCTCCTCTAGGTTTTGTAAACGTTCCTCTGAAATCTTCCCAGTTATTAGCATGTCATCCAGATAACAGACAACACCATTTACCCCCTGCCTTACTTAGCTCATTATTCTTCAAAACACAGCAGGTGCTTTTTTTTTCTGTTCATACCTAAATAGACCCTTATATGTGTTTGTCGTCAGAGGCTTTTTTATGCCAACCTCAAAGCCACCTGCTGGCACTGTTGGAGCATGTCCTGTTTGGTAAACCTCTCTGCGCTTTCAAAAGTGCTTCAGAAAACCAAATCTTCCGCTCCAGGAATCTCCTATTGTCCAGCTGGAACCAACAAGCTCTGCTTTCCTGTCCCCTAAAAAATGCAGTCAGAGCAGCCATTCACTGACATCCAGGGCTCTGAGTTCCAAATTGCACAAAGCTGCATTTCAAGCAGCCTTTGCAAAGCTTATGGCACGGGTCCCCTGAGAAGCACAGAAATGGTTTTGCCCCTTACAGAAGACACTGTGGTTATACCTGTTAATAAACTACATCTGCAATGGACATGACTGCATTTTGAATTTTCTTACCCTGTTATACACCTGATTAATTACTATCCAACATAATTTAGGCATAGAGAAACAATTGCTGTCCACCATTTTCAGTTAAGATTGCCTTCAATGTAAACCAAGTATATACAGAAATTAGTGTGATGAGAAGACTTGTTAATCAGCACTTGTCCTTACATTCTCACTATAGATAGTGTGCCATGTATGTTCATTTTCAACTGTGCGCAGCCAATGCTTAGTTATCCATGAGCAGCTGACAGATTAACTGTGTCACAAACGCAGGGGTGCTGGAGAGGCCAGCTCAGTTCTACCAAGATTAGTCATGCAAATGTAGTGCTGTGAAGTGTTGCTGCATCAGTGCCATAGGGTTCACGGTGACCTAGCCAGGGAGTATACAGAGGACATCCCCAGCCCACTGCAACATGGGCAGGAAAATCTGTAAGGCCCAAACTGGCACAATATGGCTGAAGAGATTCTACTTGAATGTGTGCAGCTGTGCTGCTGCTAGGGGCCTCATACCAATTTGAGTACTATTATATGAATCTTGCTTGCATCTTGGGATTGGTCCTCCACAAGAGCTCATAATAAACTTCACAGAGCTATGCATATCAGTGCAGAAGACAACAAATAGATCCACAAAAATCACCTCAATATTGATAGGAAACATTATGTCTAATTGAGGAATAAGCATACTACCCTTGTAATTAGAGTCACAGAATCATAGAATCATCAAGGTTGGAAGTGACCTCCAGTATCACCTAGTCCAACTGCCCACCTACCACCAATATTTCCACACTAAACCATGTCCCTCAGTACTGCATCCACACTTTCCTTTATCACTTCCAGGCAGTTACTCCCCCACTTCCCTGGGCAGTCCATTCCAAAACCTCACCACTCATTCTGAGAAGAAATTCTTTGTAATATGCAACCTGAACCTCTCCTGCTGCAACTTGAAGCCATTCTCTCTAGTCTTCTATCATTAGTTATGTGAAAGAAGAGACTTACTGCCACTTCACCACAAACTCCTTTCAGGTAGTTGTAGGGGGTGATGAGGTCTCTACAAGACTCCTGCAGACTGAACAATTCCAGTTCCCTCATCCGTGACTCCTAAGACTTGTGCTCCAGCCCTCTCTGCAGTTTCATTGCCCTTTTCTGAACATGCTCCAGAGCCTCAGTGTTTTTGTTGTAGTGAAGGGCCTCAAACCGAACACAATACTCAAGGTGCAGCCTCACCAGAGCTGAATATAGAGGGATGATCACTTTCTTGATCCTGCTGGCAATGCTACTCCTGATACAAGCCAGGATGCCATTGGGAATGCATTCGGGAAAACTGCTGGCTCATGTTCAGCTGAGCACTGATTAACTCCCCTAAATCCTTTTCCTCCACTTTTCTTTCCAGATACTCTGTCCCAAGCCTATCACAGTGTGTGCAGTTCTTGTGTAAAGTACCTTGGTCTTGTGGAACTTCATCCCATTAAACAATCTTACTGAAATATTTACCTTTACAGGTATTCCCCAGTTTTCTCTAACATACACTGTGTTCTAGCCTCTTCAATCACCTATCATTCTGGTACTAATGTTGAAGTGGGTGCTCTAGTCTTATGCTTTTATTCCACAGTTTAGTGGAGTCAAAGTGAACCAACTCAGAGAATGGACTCAGATTCCAACATTTAATTTCCACAGTTAGTTTAAACCAGATTATTGAGCAATTTGGTACATTATTGCCTGAGTGTTTTTACCAGAATAACGGTGGCTGTGGTGCACAGGGGAAAATGAAGGGCTGGAGCTGTGGTGAGAGAGCATAGCACTGCTTTGTGCAAATTAAAAGTGCCTGCAGAAATCAGATGTTGCTTCCAGATTTCAAATTGATTATAAAGTCTTTTGTTAAAAGATACTGAGACAAACAGTAGCAAAAAACATTTTCAGGCTTTGCCAAACACAAGAAAAGTGTTTTAGCCTTGTGCTTGGCTTTCAAGCTAAAAAAAAAAAGAAAAAGTAGTAAGCTTATAATGGTTTCATTAATGTCTTTGTACTCTATCTCAATAATTTCCTGTGTAAAATATGTCTTTAAGAATTCTTTGTATTTTATATTTGGCAATATTAGAAAAATAACTTTGTGTAGTAAAACCTTCCTTACTTTTTCTGTAAAATTACCATCAAAGCCTTTCGTAACTTTTATTTGCATTATAATCCCTTCAATGAAAACTGCTTTTTTTTGTTTGCTCTGATTTGTGTTTTACACATGTAAAATGTGCCTTCATTTCTTTTGGATGACAGTAACTCCCAACATATAAAAATGAAAGGCGACTAACAAAGGGAAATATTTTTTCCTTCCTTACTGCAGGAGGTGTAAATCATAACTGAAATAAAAGACTATGCCATGGTCACACACTTTTTACATCCTCACTCTACAAGAGAAAAATAAATCCAGAAGATTCAAAGACAGCAATAAGAAATTGTCTAGTTTCTGCTGGAATTGCCTTTATATGCAATTGCTCTCCTTAGTCCCTTAAGAAAATAATTATAGATGTTTTACCCACAGTTGATATCCATTCTAATTCAATTCTTATATGAAGATTTTAAATAATGCCAATACTAAAATCTCACTCTAAATTTAAGAAAAGGAACATCTTCTGAAAGAAAGCTGAAATGTGAGAATTATAAATTCAATCTAGCTGTCATTTATAGTGGCAAAGATCAAGAAATATTCTCATTTCTGTAATAAACAACTGGAAAGAAGCTGGCAATGGAGGGAAACCATTTTTTTTTTTATTATTTTTTTTTAATATAATTATTTTTCCTTGGGGTTTATTACATAATCCCAAGCAAGAACAAAACTATGAACTATATTTATTAATGATGAATCTGAGTCAGTACTTTCTTACACTGCTCTGAAAGAAGTATGATTACATTAGTGTTGCACTGAACTAAATCCATAGCAAATTCAGATTTGCCCTTTGCTTTATCATTTGAAACAGTGCTTGACTGGTCCACAGATTTCAGGGCTACTGTGAGCACAATTAAAGGACAACAAAGTTCTAAAAAAATATAGTCTAAGAAACCAACAAAAATAAAGAGAGCAGACAATCAATAAAGGCTAAGCAGAAGGAGAATTTTGATGAATTAGTAAAAATGGGGTGAGTGTCATCAAATAGAAAAATATATGTGCATGTGGAATAGGAGGATAGTAAGTCTGAAAGTTTGTGTCATCTTACAAAGTGTTTTTGAACAATTGAGGTGGGTATATCTTTGAAGAAATACAATATTGTTGCTTGTACTGTCATAAAGTCTCTTTCAGGGTAGATCAAAGGAATCTACTCTTTGACCCTGAGTTTTTAGCAAAAACCTTGTCTTGGGCCAGGTCTGCTTATTAAGGAGTGGGTTGATATCACAGCTGAAGAGTCAGGAAAAGTGTTATTCACTCTGCCATTTGTGACCTCCTGTCTATGCAGGATGAATAAAACAAGTTAGGCGTGAAAGCATCCAGCTATATATCACTGAATTCTCTTTCTTAAGGAAATTACCTAGAAGAATCTGAAATCTACAATGGGCTGCCTGAATTAGAACAGTAGATAGGTGTCAATTATCATTATCAAACAGAATTCAGACAAAATAAAGAGTGATTATATTTGTACAAATATAATCCCATGGCCATTATCTTCAGCAGAAAAATCACTCACAACTTCATCATCTTTGTAGACATTTTAACAATAATTGTAAATGGGTGAAACCATTGTTTCTCTTATTTTTCAATTTAATCTCCCATTGCTGAACCTGTAACATAATTAGATATTCTTGAAACAGATTATAGACTTATTATAGAAGCTGTCACAGAAAAAAAACCAAACATATTTCTACCAGTGAGGATACTATAGTTACATGCTGTGTGTAAACAAACTGTATTTGTTTCATCATGACTGGAAATGGAAGCTCTGATCCAGCTACGGCCAGATCATGGCAACCATTTCAAAGTAGTTTGTGGGAATTATAATAAAGATTAAATATAGTACACATTGACAGAGTACATGTGCACTTATCCAACTAGACATATTTTCATTAAGTGGAGCCAAGGGGAAACTCCTCCATTCACAAAAGCCACTCATTGCATTGACAGTTCAACACAAATTGTTAACAAATTAAGGATTTTGCTCTCACTAAGAGATGGAGATCCTCTTTGATATGGATTGCTGATTTAATCCATGGAATCAAATCTAAAACTTCTCAGTACTTCTGAATAACATGGTAAATATATCTGTTTTTCTTCTCCCTCCTCCCCTCCTGCACCCTACCGCCCCCCCCCTCCCCCCCCCATTTTTAATTTTCCTTTTTTTCTTTCTTTTCTTTTTTTTTTTTTTTTGTCTAAGACATATTGATTACAATTAGGGACATATATTTCATTGTGCTTCATCTTAATAAACTTATCTAAACTTACATGTTTGAAAGAACTGGACAGCTTTCTGGTTTTGGGCATCTGAAGGCTGTTTTAAACAATGCCCTTCATATAGAAAAGAAAAACACCCACAGAAACAACCAGTACATAGTGTTGAAATGGATTATAATACACCACCAGCTCCCTGCCCACTCACTACCAATTACACCTGCTCAAGACCAGTGCCATCATAGGTAGAGATGAAACAAAGTGAATCTTGATATTCTACTCCATCTGGGCTTTTTTCATTTGAAATGCAAGACCAGGGAATAGTTTCAGACTAATTGCTTCTAGGCATTCTTCTGTTTTTGAGGAGCTTTACATTGTGACAGTTCTAAACTGCAAGCATCATTTTTAGAAGCCTTTCATTACAAAACTTTAGCATCTGTGAACCTAATGGTTCATTATATTTTCAAACATTCAGAAGCAATGGGGAAAAAAAAGCTGGATGTGAAATATAAAGTGGTCTAATTACCATGGCAAGTAGATATGCATTCACTTCTCCAGAAAAATAGTAATTCATTGATTTGGATGCATGTTACTTTTTATTTCTTAACTTATCTATTATATTTTTGAACATCTTCCTCCCAGTAAAATAGATTACATTCATAAACACCTAAAGGATTATGAAATAAGCAAAACGTTGTGGCAAAATGTTTGTTTTTAAATAACTGCTTTGTGAGAGATGCACAGTGCATTCCACTATCTCTTCACTAAAAAAACCTGTTCCTTCTGAAAGCTAGAGAAATCTGAGGAGCTCATTTAATAGTGCAATAACAGCATAAATTATTAAGGAAAGCACTGTGGTCTGTAAAAATACAGTTCAACCGCAATTAAAATCTATGGAGATAGATCTTAGATAAATAAAGAAGATATTATTAGAACGATGGCACAGAAAAGGTCAGTTGGTTCCTGTTTACTTGATAAAATTAAAAGCCAGCGTGTCTGATTCATGCTGGCGAAGTTCCACACATTCCATGGAGTCGATGGTGGCACAATAAAGAAAGTATTACTTGCTGCACACTATGTTTTTGAAAATCTGTTCACATTACCACTAAAAACTCAACTGCAATTGATACCAGATTTTAGAAGATGTATCTTTCTTCACATAAAAGGAAGGAAATGAATTTTCGCCCTGAAACAATGAGTTGAAGAGAGTTATAAATGTAGGACACTCGCCTAATTATCAATAACAATGAATTTATATTAATAGCATCAATTAAGAAAAAAAAAAAAAAAAGGGACATTCTGAAGAAGACAGGAGTCTATCATCATTTCATGTACTATGTGCTGTTCAAATTAGTAGTGCCAAAACACTCCTCGGCAGCTATGATATAACTTTTCAGAAACAATCCTTGCTCTCTCCTTAATAAGTACTTATGCAAAGGAAGGACTCAGGAACAGTCATCTGCTGCTTAGCTAGCACAACAAACTGTGTAATTATCAGACTTGTGCACTTCTGATTTGCTGAAACTTACATGGATTGCAGAGTTAAAAATGGGAATTGAATGTATCTGTTCTGTAAACGCTTTTTTTAAAATCTTTCTTAATTGCCCACCCTATTCTATATTTCATTAGTTCGCCACCACATTTGGCTTTTCATGCAGCTTAGTTTTCAAGCTTAAGGAACAATAACACTGAAAAGCTTTTGTGTTATTGAACTATAAGAGGAGCATCAAGCTGCTTCCCATGGAATGCATTAGTATTTTGAATATTTGGATAATGAAGAAGGGCATGGCTTATTGCACTTGAGCCACTTATTTATTTTTTTATTTCCTTTCTAAGTGAATTTATAAGTAGCTGAAGGATTTCCAAGTAAATTGTAGAAGGATCTCTAAATGACAGCCTTGGTTTTATTGCTGTTTACAGAGCCATTATAAAATGCCTGATGTTTTGCTGCAGCCTTCTTCTGAAATGTCTTATCCAAAGATGGGATAAAGTGGGGTGCTAATCAGAGGCATACTAATGTTTTCCATAGTATTTTTAATGTTTTAAAACCGGGGAAGGATGAGTATCACTTAATATCTGCTGCCAATGCCACAAGGAGACTATAACCTCTAACCATTTCTGAACTGCAAGTATCTGATAATTCAGTATATTCTGCCAAATAACAAGCATGTGATATTGTAATGTCCTATGCTCAGGTTCTGTATCACTCCCCACAGCAATGAGATATGTGGTACTCATACTGAAATGTGATTTAATTTAGTCACTCAAAGCCTATTTATTCTGCTATCTGTAATTTATTTATTTATTCATTTGCCAGCTAATTTTAACATTTTCTTCTCCATCCTCATCATTACTTCCAACTAATAACTTAGGATGCCTTTATAATCTTTTCCATCAGAGAAGGAGCTGCCACTGGCAAATGGGAAGTGCGTTGCCCTGGGACTGCACTTGTTTCACACAGAGGTTACACTGATGCTTTGGAACTTTTGGCATATTTGGTTGGCTCATTTTTGTAAGGCACAGGGCCTTTAGTAGTAGACCTAGGGAGTGGGAAGATGTTAAATGATGAAAGGAGCTCAGCATGTTCTTCAAATGCTACTCGTGTTAGTGTTTGTTCTTAGTGTAAGAATGCACCAAATCTGAGAAGACACATGTAACCCCTTGCTGACTTTTGGCTTTAAATACACTGGACATTAAGAAACTTGGACATTGCTGCTTAATTCATTCTCCTGCTTCAACCGGAGTCGCTAGAAAATAATCTCTACTTAGTTACACACAGTAAAACACCTAGAGGCAGGCAGGCTTGTCTTTGCTATAGTGGGGTTACAGGGTCCTTGGGTGCGGGTCACTAGTGGCCTTTGTGGCTTTGCCAAGCTTCAAGGAGACACCACTGCTCCCAGTGACCCAGGACTTCTCTCTGCATTCCAAAATTTGTAGGTTCAGAATTAGACCAACATAATGCAGACATAATGAATGCATACATGCAACTTTAATGTTCAGTTGATGGGGTACTAAAAAGTGGAGGGAATAGGGGAAGTAATGAACAGGAAACTTCTGCAGTCATCCCACATAAAATTCTGTTATTGTATTTTGCAGTGGCTCTGTATTCTCACAAGGATGGGCTTACAGGTATGTCTGTACATCTTCTGCAGTTAAAGTTCTTCCTTTGAACAGATGTTTTGAAACCTTGAGTTGCTATAAAATATTATGAGCTGATCATGCTTTGCAGAGAAATGACACAGAAATGACTATACATGGAAAATTTAATGAAAAGATGTGGTACTAATATCATCATATATTTCTGAAAAGGCCATAATTTCAGAGGTGATGAAATTGGCATTATATTTTCATTGATTTCCTGTAACTGCTCAGGCTCAAAGTGGAATGTAGAAAATACCATTGATCAATGATTACTAAATGCCTCAGTCATTGCTGAACTTGGTTTGCAACTACCAGACAATCAGAGCAACTGAAATATTAGAGGTATTTTAATTAACAATTGCTAGGCATTTTATTTGTTATTAATTGATTTGATATCTTGTCTTAATTTTTCAGAATAGTGAATTTTCTATTTTATTTACTAACCCACTGAATCTGAACAATATAGTTCAAAAATTTTTCAGAGATAATTCTGAAAAACTAAATAATTTTGTTGCTTATATTCCTTCTCAAAATAGTAATTAATTACTATTACTATTAAGGAGTTCTCCCCTTTTGTGTCCAAAAAGACATTCCTGTGGTTAAAATGCACTGCAAGAATATTGAGGGGAAAAAAAATACACAATGTGTAAAATTTATTTCAAGTATTTTAAATTCCTGCCCTGTTTCTAATGATGAAAAACTGCAGTGTTACACATTGTGACAAAGACATAGTATGAAGGATAATTACAGAATGTGTTACTCCCATTCATGTGTGAAATCTTCTAGGTGGAAAATGCAGGCTCTTAGATAGTAAAAGAGACACCATTTAAATGAATAACCTTGATGCACAGAAAAATTCTGCACACGTCTGGTTCTTCACCAGGTATTCATCTGAGAGTGCCCCTGTGTGCTGCATTGTTTTTCAGTCTGTTTGGGTTTTTGCTTTCATAGCACAGTGCTACATTTTAAGGTAAAAAAAGCTCAAATTATTGTTGAAAATTAATTCTTGATTAATTTAAGTAGGTGAATTTTAGGCATTTTTTAGCATACAAGACCCAAATTCTTTGCTACACTATATATTTTGCCTTGTCAAGGAAAAATTTTCACTCATTTTCTTTATGAACACTCATCCATGAATGCACAGATGATTTAAAATATATGTGAACTATTCATGCAGCTGCAATATTTCATTTGCACTTTTTTTCCCTCACAGTTCATTACATATTCCACAAAGAGATAACTTATGAAAGAAACCCCACTGAGGTACACAAATCTCTGAAGCAAAAATAGACCCTTTGTTAACAGCAACAGAACAAAACAAAAGAAAACAAACAAACAAAAAAAAAAGAAAGAAAAGGAAAAGGAAAAAGAAAAAGGAAAAGAAAAAGAAAAAAAAAGAAAAAGAAAAAGAAAAAGAAAAAGAAAAAGAAAAAGAAAAAGAAAAAGAAAAAGAAAAAGAAAAAGAAAAAGAAAAAGAAAAAGAAAAAGAAAAAGAAAAAGAAAAAAGAAAAAGAAAAAGAAAACCAATGGAACCCCAACGTATTAAAGTAAGTAAATAAATTTCTAGGCAAATGTTCTGTTTTCACAGAAGCTTCTGGAAGTCAGGAGGTTTGTCAGCTACTCCTATGAAAATATTTAGTATATAAAAAGTATTTTGCCGATTAAAAATCAGGATCAAATAGCTAAGAACATAACACAAAACAAAACTTAAAATGTTTCTCCATAGAGTTGACCTACAGGCAAGCCGGAAAGTTTCTGATTTAAGTGCTGTTGTGCCACAGACCCCAGCAGACTAGGCCATTTTTCTTTTCATGTTTGAACCCTTTTTATTTTTCACACCATTGCTTACACCTGGATACTAAATCTGTGACTGCCTTTTTTATTTCAGGGATGTTATCAGCACTGATGACAGGTTATTCTTACAACAACCTTTTATCTCCTTCCATGCACTACTATGAGTGTACCTTCCCTACCAGGCTGCAACCTGTCTGTTTCTGCCTTCTCTATTCATCCTTCTCTACCAGAGAAGGACAAATAGGAAAGTAAGATGGAGAAGAATAGAAGGAAATATCCACATAATATTTGAAAATACAACAAAGGAATTTAAAAATTTATTTGAATTTTGTGAATATTTGGTGTTTCTTCCACTGCCCTCTGCATGGCATAACTAACAAATACTCTTATCCATGCATGCTATAGCAAAGGTGCAGAGACCTGCATATGACACATATGACATAATATGACACCTTTACAACCACTAAGAATACTGAGTAGTTTATAAGATACAAGGGGCCAAAGCACTTGACAGTAACATATCTGAGCCCAAATGTTATTTTTCTGCCGACATGGTTCTATCTAACTTCCTTCATAAATGTCAGACAGACAAGAACATCATTATAATATGCTTCTCAGGCAGGAGACAATTAATATTAGCCCCAGCTTGAAGACTCAGAAGCCAAAAGATTTAGAGAAGGAGATTGGAGTGTTGATCTTAGTCTTTGGAAGGAGACTCTTCCTCCATCTACTACAGTGGGAGCATAGAGAGAACATGCCTTGAAAAAAACAAGAGCCATGTCTGTCACACAGAATTAACATGCTGAGCATCTGGATTCTTCTGCAGACTGCTTGGATGATCTGCAGTAAGATACAGAATCACAGATCACTTGGTCCACCACAACCTTTTCCTACAGTGCAATGGGGCCTCTGCGTGTTTTAGAGTTAATTTATTCCTGCTGTGTTTGTGAATGTTTGTGAAAACAAAATGTTTTTAAATGACAGAGTAGCACACAGTTATAGCTTGTTCCATCTGCCTACTGTATTTTGGAAGATTTTTTGAGAAATAAATCTTTTAAAGATCCTGTATGAAACAATGTTAGTCAATTAATATAAATAGGAATGGAAAGAATATTACTGTAGTTTTTTTGTTTTTGTTTTTTTGTTTTTAATAGTAAAACTGTTCCATAAAACACCAAAATCTTGGGTTTTTAACTAATTTTATTGCAGCATCATTGGCAACAAAGTTGCATACATATGCAACACCTTTTCCTTGTGCCCTCAAGGAGCAAAAGCTGTTAAAAACATTACAAAGAAAGCTTTATGGCTTAAATCTGTTGTGTTTCTCCTAGTGTTACAATGGCAAAATACTCTAAGAATAAAATTGGTTAATGAGGAATTTCAACAACTTAGAACAGCAAACAGCAAAGATTTCCCAATATATCACATAAAGCAGATTTCTGCATTGTTGTAGTAAACAAAGCAAAGATTTCGGAGTATGCGGTTGACAAATTGTATTTGAATATAGAGAGATGTGTGCCACATGTGTATCAAATGTAAAATAAACACAGTCTGCCTTTATCTGCAGATTGCCTGGAGTATGTTATAAGCAGTTGTAGCTGAAACCACTGGCAAACTCATATTTAAAACTGAACTGCAGAAGGAGGATACAGTTTAGACCCAAATACGTCATTTAAATTCAGAGGAAGAAAAAAGAAAGAAAGGCAGAAGGAACTTCAGCATAGTGCATTAGAGAACCATGGGATTTTGTCAAAAGAAATCAGGCAAGAAAAAGTCTTGTCAGTGCTGACAATAGGTGAGTTTAGGTTCAGACTGATGAAGATTTCTATCCCAGTTTCAGACTTGAGGCTCATCCCTTCATCAATCTCAAAGTCAATTCCACATGAAAACATAATTATTTCCCTAAGCTATGTCACAGAGAACCATATGATGAACCTCCTCCCCTACTTTCTGTGTAGAACAGTAGTTCATTTAACATGATTAGAGATATACTTAGGTTTTAAAGTCATTTAAGAGAAACATTATTATTTCCCCATCCTGCCTTTCAAGTAGTATACTCAGAATGGCAGTTCCTTTGGTCAGAGGAGAATTTACTCTGATCTTTAACAAGGACTAGGCAATGCCACGATTTGACCTCCATCCCACATGTAGGGCCTGACCAGCAATTAGGGCTGTCCATATAGGGGTGATAAAAATAAACTGTGTTCCCAATCAATTACTGTGGCACTGCCTTTGAGGTTGTATATCTTCAAAGAACTCTTCACCGCTCCTTTTAATAACTGTGAAGAGTCTGATATTATCCAGCTCTTTGAGAATAGTACAACAACATAAAGCAGAATGAAGCAGGAAGATACTGAATTAGTTTGGTCAGTGTAAAAGACATCTACTTTGCAGAAGTAGGTGTTGTAAGCACTTTTGAGAAAACTGAAAAATGTGTATTTAATGGATATATGCCTCAAAAAATATATCAATGACAGATATGATCAATAATTTTGGAAAGCAAGTAACCAATAGTATTCTGCCCTTCATTCTCTCCCTGTATTCTTTAACTGCTGCAGACAGAGTTTTTGACTAAGACTCTTCTGATATAAAATTGTAAATAAGGGACAAGCACGATTTAAGAAGGAATTATTTAATGTTCTGTATTCCTCAGTCCATTTCTTCTCTCTAAGTTTGTTTTGGAATGAAGCATACGCTGTAACTTTTATGTTATTGTTGTTCAGCCTTGTGGTTAGACAGTTAATTTGCTATAAAATCATTGTTATTAACTAGAGTAGCCATGAACTTGGCTTTCAAAAGCTATAAATGCAAATGTTTAGCCATATAAAAATACAAATGTGCATTGAAATTCTTCAGCAGAATAATGTCTTGAAAGAATTGAAACAAAGTAATTAAATCTTCTTTGGAAGGAATCTACTTTGTCAAGAGATAGACCTAACTGACAGGATAAAAGCATTAAAAATGAGAAAGGCAGAGCTTGTCAGTCAACAGTGAAGACAACTCTTCGAGGCTCAGAAAGTCAAAGCTGTACCTTTACAACTTTATTTCTTGAGAAGATGAGGAAATAAATTCATGTAAGTGAAGTGATCTGAGCTTTACAATCTTCATTGTTAATTTTTAAGGTTTTTCACACCATTAAGAAACATGGCAGACATAACATCAACACCTGAAATGAAGTTTTCTCAAAGGCATCTCTGAACACATTTTACAGATGGATTTTAAATGCAAGGTTTGAATCACAAACCTGCATGCTAAATTAGTGATTTATATCAGGCTATAATCTAAGAGATTTAATCTAGAAATCACTCCATAATGGGAACATACTTATACCTGTGTATAACTTAAATGATTTGTATAAGTAATTTTCTGAAGAGATAAAAGCCACTTAAATAAATAATTAAATGCATTTCTGATTTATAGACTTGGATTTTAAAAGCAGAGGATTATCATTTACTCCAGTTTTGTACAGCAGCTCATTTGATAGTAACCTGACTTCAGATGTTACTAGAATATCAGCAAATAAATAATAATAAATGTGTACTTAGTTAAATGATAATGTTAACTTGAGAATGTGTGTTTGTTACCTGGATAAATTTGGAACAAAATGTTGGTGCCAATTTGGGGAACCTGTCTGAATTACACTATGGAAACCGGTAGGAGATATTTTTGAAGTGACTACCAAGAACTGAAAGAATCATAGAAACACTGTAGTTGAAAAAGACCTCTAAGATCAACTAGTCCAACTGTCAGTTCATCATAGTTGGACTGATACATCTGCTTCTCTGTGAATTCTTAATTTACCATGGCCTTAAAATCTTTGTAGGAAATTGTATTACTTACGAAGACGTCACATGTCATTTAAATGCTAGTGACATTTGTCCAAGTTGTAAAATACTGCAGCTAGCATAGGATACAATTAAAAATGAATTATCTACCAGAGAAAGTTGTTTACTACAGGAGATTTAAATACAACAACAAAATGAAAAAGACCTGCCAGCTAGAAAAAATAAAAATAAAAACAACTGAACTTAGTTACAACCATTTATGGGATTAAAATACAGCTAAGGAAGCTGTAAAGCTAACATTAGCCCTCTGACAGGAACTCAGTAAAAACTTATGAGTTACTCTAAATACTCCTGGCACAGATATTGTACATCTAACATATATTCAACTATTACAGATGAGTAACTCCATTTCTGTACCTAACATGACTTCTTGAATCTGATTTTCATCTGCTTAGACTACAACAAACTTTCCATCAAACTTACATGAAATGGAAGGTCACCTGCCAGTGTGACCTTAGCATTGCTCTGCACGAGAGGCACTTCTGTTCATATTCCAATTGTTTGCAAACTTCTACTTGCACTCTCTGTCCACCTTTTTGAGCTGGACCTTTGCATGTCCTTACTAGGAAAGAAAATAGCAGGCACTTTATGATGCTGCAAACTCCATTCCAGGAGATTTCCAGAGGCCATGATCTTGCACTTGGATATCTGCCAGTAGAAGCTAACAGATATTTTGACTGAACATTAATGGGAGAGTAGCAGAGAAAAATAACTCCTGGGAAGTTGTTTTGGGGAGTTTTAGACTACATTTAGTTAGGGGAAGAAATTCATTTCATTAGGTGAGAAAATATCTTTTGTTGTTATTGTTGTTTTTAAATATTTATTATTATTATTATTAATGTTATTATTATTATTATTATTTAATCTTTTCTTTCTGCTTGGTCATGGACAACCCACAGAAAATATTTCTGATAATCACACTGGAGCTTCATTACCAGTACATCCCACCCAAATAAGAACTGATGTCTAAATTACTAATATTCAATATAACCAGTGTTTTGCATGTATTCTTTTAACATAAATTTCACTTTAATTGTGATACTTCATGTGTGCTATTAAAAAAAAAAAAAAGGAATAATTCTTTTATTAAAAACAATAACAGCAACAAAAACAAAACCTCACCTGATTACTGCTTTGGAGTAAAGTTGTTGTTTAGTGACAAGTTAAAGGAAAACCAAGATACAGGGAATTTAGAATATACTCTTACCATACAAATGAAATCAGTGATAGTTTTTCCACATAAATAAATGGAAATGTATCACATACTTTTTTCTAGTCAGTCTTTTTAAAAAGAAAGAAAATACATCTGCAGAGACAGTTACTACGGTCACAGTTAGAAGTAGCTCTGGTAGTAGAATTAGATAAGAGTTAGTTGGCTTTTGATTGAAATGAGACATTATCTATGAAAATGCTGAAATAGAAGAATAAGGAAGTGATGTTTAATTTGAAGTAAACTTGAAAGATTCGGTTTTGCTAAATAGAAATGCATATTTTCTTTAAAAATATTCAGATAAATGAAAAATTCATTTTGTAATTAATTTGTTTTTAACGAATGATGCAAAACAATATGTTATTTGAGAAATTTCCCCCCAGTATTTTTGGCCAGGATTTATGAGTATATTTAATTTAATTTAGAGAATTTCTCTAGGCTCCTAATAGATGTATTTTGCACTAAGCCTGCTGTTTATTAAAGAGCAATCATTTAACTTTACTAAGAAGATATATTCCTGATAAGTTTTCATATTTTCTCTTGAAGAAAACACCTATTCATTTAATCAGTCACAAAACCTGTATTTTATAAATTTCAAAGCACAACTGGTACATTCATTTTAGCTGCAGAAGTAGGCATTTTAATGTCTTCTAGATAACACACATGGTCTGATCAATAAAGCAAGCTCAAAAGAGAATTGTACTAACTGGCACAGTGAAACATGTGGAAAACTCCTACTCCATTTGTATGCCTGTCCTGATTAGAAACAATCAAATTAAAAATGCAGTTAAAAACCTGGAAAAATCCAGAAGTCCCCTATCTGCTTGTCATTTGACAGTTGGAAGGCACCTGCTGGCACAGTATGAGGAGAACAGAGAGTCACAAAACAGAAGCAGTTTTTCACCAATCTGAAGCACTCTTGAATACCAAACTGGAGCCATAACTATACTTTTCTTCCACATCATCCACTTGCCAGTTAAGCAGCTGTGTAAGTGAGCTTATTTTCAGCATACAGCTGAGATGACTTTCAGCCATTAATCTAAAATATAAGATTTATAAGGTCATGAAAGAGGATTTCCTGTGGGCAAAAGTAAACACAGAACAAAAATTTTACAAAAAGACTTCCAGGGAAGACATAACTCTTTCTGTTTGTGTTACTTGCTCCACATTTGCACCATTTTTCAATTTCAAGTAGAGTCAGATGCTCTTTGTCAAACAGCCTTCCTAAGGTTGTTTGTTGGTTTTTGTTGTTGTTGTTTTAGTTATAGTTTCAGCCTTTGTTCTACTGTTTTTTCTTTGAGTGGTAGGAGTGGGAACGGGAAAAAAAAAACAGATCTAAGTGTGGGAAGCAGTTGTTTCTTATACTACCATGTTTCAGAATAAAAAGTTCCTGGTAAATAATAAATGCCTATACAGAAGGCTTTTATTAATGAAAACTATCAGAAATGGTGACTTTTGGCAGAGACTCTCACGGAGCATAATGGTTCTCACTGCACAGTGATATGCTTGAAGAATCAGGATACCCAGATTGCTATCTCTGCCGGGCCGTTCCCTTCCCCTATTCTTACTGAAACTCAGCAGTGATTTCAGAGCTTTAAAATCAGCACAGCTGATGCAACAAGAAAATAATAAATTCCTTATTTATACATATGAGGGCTTTATGAAGATATTTTTCCTAACAAATTCAGACTTGCATACTACCACACATTATTTCTCAGTCAGGAACAAAGGGTAAACTGATTCCCGTTCCATCCATATTTGGCTAGTCCTCCTAGTCCAGAGAGAGAGAGAGAGAGATGTTGCACGTACCAAACACTATATTCCATTTTCCATTGCAGATCAGACTGCTCCCGTTCCTTAAAGCATCTGTGATGCCCTTTCTTTTGCTCTTTCCCTCAATTACTTACAGCCAGCTGAAGTCTGATGTGCTGGTGAGCCCAGTTGATAATTTTAAGCCGCATTAATTTTCTCCAGAGGTCCCTGTGTTCAACAAATGATTTCCCTATCTTAAAAGCTTTCGGATACTTTTTCTTGACATTTTATTTGAAAATCTAGCATTCAGAAAAAACAGATACAAGAACAATTAAACAAATACTAGATGTTTCAGACCACAGAAGGCATACATAACTGAAGTAACTCTGATAGCTGATGCTATTTCCACCCTAGTTTCTAGCTCCCAGTCTGCTGCCAGAGATCACTGTCTTCGAAGCCAAATGGCCAGGATACAATATGTAACTGCTTCTCCACACACTCCCTGGCATCCCATCCAAACACCTGCCACAGCAGCTTGAATTATCCTCTCGTGCTTGGCATAGAGCTACCAAAGGGATGTACAAGTATTCTGTCCAGTAGAGAAATAAACATCTCACTGTGGGTCACTAGGTAACACTTACAGACAAGTTATAGGGAACTGTACCCTTTTGGCAAATGCACAGCCTCACCTTTGTGAGACTACCACCATGCCATTCACACCCTGGTTGTATTTCCCACTACCTTCCTTGGGTGAAGTGCCTTCATTTTCTTTGGAGGAATCACCCAAAGAGTGCTTAGCATCAGTATTTGCATTAAAATTAGGTTTAGCAATCAATCTGAGAATTTCCTTTGCCTGTCTTGTCTGAAATTACATTATGTGTCTCCCCAGCATTTGTTGAGAAACTGAGGATGCTGTCCACTTCCACCTTGGAGAAAAACGCTTAAGTTCTGAGAGAAAATTCTCAGTTCTCCAAGGAAAAGGAACGCCACATGTGGGAGTGAGGCACTGCATGTACATTTTATGGAATTGCATGGCCTTACACAAAAAAAATTAAGAAAAATTTGTGCAGTGCACTTCCCTGATACTTTGTGGAAGAACTTGACTCCAAGAGAATTTAACCAAATGTGATGTAAGTAAGGAAAAGTTCATGTTTCATTTTGTTTGTCTTTTTTTAACTTTAGAGTATTTTTAAGTTCAAACTACCAATTGCAGCTTAGCATGCTTTGTCTCCCATAGAATTAAAAAGCATATTAACATGAGCGTGCAGGTAATGATGAATTTCTGGCAGAGTGGACATAAAAAACATAAAAGGATGCATCAGACAAGGTATCTTGAATATATTAAGAGAGTAATATTTCACCATTTTTTTTCCACTGCTTATTTGAGCTCAAAAGACCAAACTATTAATGAGATCAAATATTCTGTGTTAATTATTCTGCCATTTCTTAGTAACAAAAGAATGCTAATAGGAATGCTCTTCTGAAATGTAAAAATGTAAATGTAAATGAATGTATAATGAATATCATAAAATGCTGCAACTAATAAAAGATCAAGCTTACTAGAAAGCCAGTAGCAGACTTCAAGGCAATCTGCTAAATTAGGAAAACAATCAGTTTAAAGTTAATACAAAATAGTAGGTAAACACTCCAAACTATGACAACCTTACTGTGAAAATAGATTAAATGACTTTGCTGTTTATGTTTTGGGTTAAATTAGTCTCTCTGATTCTATCCCACTTGCCAGTTTTCACAATTTTTCACTAATTTATTCCCTTCATTTTTGAGTTCAGTATCAAATGGAATCAAAACTCTTTGTTCGATGCTGAAGCAGAAAGTCTGTTGGATAGGCAGATTCCATTTTGTAACATTTCCATCATATTTCTGTACATGCTTTGTGTGCTTATGACAAAGATTTATATGGCAATTTGAAATCAAAAGCACAACTGCCACAGACTCTGGGAGGTCTGGAAGTTCACTCATGCCAGACAAGTTGTGCTGAATCCACCCCTCCCCCCCAAAGAAACAAACAAACAAACAAAAAACACAACAACCAGAGATACAGCTGGAAGCTGTGAGACATCTGATTCTAAGAAACCGTTCAGAACCCAGTGATAGCCACACCCCACCAGAGCTGCGCTTCAAGTTCACGACTGTCATCATCAATCAATGCCTGAAAAAATTATTGGTATGTTGGGTTACACTATGGGAAATCAGATCTTCATCTAGGACACTGAGAATATGCGAGAAAGTAGATCTTTTGCTGCAGAGAAATTTCTAAGCTTTATAAACTAAAATCTGGATGGAACTATAAGATCATACAACATAACAACCTATTTTTGGCATGGCACCATAGCACCCATGAAGACTTAGTGACACAAAATATGGCACTTTGGATGTGTATGGGGAGAGTTAAGCACCTCAGCCAGTAATAAATCAGGAAACAATGTGGGGAGTCTGTTGGGAAGAGCCTTTAGACAAATGCAGGTTGCAGACCTGAATCTTGAAGTCTGCACATCATTAGGAAGAAAGCCCAGAAACCTGTCCTGAAAGCAGTTGCTTCCTTAAAAATAAAACAGACTTGTGGTTGTTTTTTTGTTTGTTTGTTTTGATTCTTTTTCCTTGTGTGCGTTTTTGGTGTTTGTTTGCTTTTCTTCCTTTCATTTATCTTGGAATCATTCACACATACTTTAAAGAAATAAGGTGATCTAATTTATACTTTCTATTCCTGTTTTTGCAGCTGTATGGAAGACTTGTTATACAGAAGAAGCTCAAAGAACCAACTCTGCTCAACTGAGGTCTGGAATTTCTGCTACAGGCCCAGAAAGCAACCATCAAAGTGGTGTTTGAGAAGCTTGGCTTTCACAATTACTGGGAAGCCTTTCTGGAGAACAGCAGCAGCAGCAGACCTACTTCGGCATCTCAAGCAGCAGAGATGTGAGTGGCTCTGCCCTGTGGGAGCTAGGGACCTGCTGGGTGCCAGAAGCAGCTCTGTGGGAGTGTGGTGATCTGAAGCAGAAGTCTGTTAAGATGCATGGGTGCTTGTCAGGGCTCAAGCCATGAAATGTTTCAGAATCACAGTTACGTCACCCTAAACTGCAACTGAATGCTTCTTTAAGTGTTTAATTCTTTATATGTGCCCTGAAGTTTTCATATCCATGAAAATGTGCAGAGATTACAATCTAATTATTGCATTGTTACCAATTCTGAATTTAAAATGTTCTCTCCAGCAGTTATGAAGAACTGCTAATCATGTCAATCCACTCATGCATAAATCCATGGAGATCTACAGAACTGCTCTAGGGCCAAGTCAGGTGCATTAAGAAGTGCAAGAGGCATTTTTTAATGCTCCACTTTGATTTGAAAGATTAGAATTTTAACTGCCAAAGGAAAACATATGCATTTAAAATTTCAGATAAACAACTGAGAAGAAATTCTAAGATCATGCAAATTGACAGAGTGCTTTCTAGCCATGGTAACTGCTATTTACACTGACATGCCCCCTGGTAAAGCCAAAGCAGCTTAGCTGTTCAGTTTTAGCTGAAATAGGAACCCACTTTTGAAGATTTCATACTTTTAGCTTTGCTATGGGAAATGACTGTAGGAGACTACTCACTTCTCTGTTGGGAAGATGGGACAAAGATTAGATGTGACATTTTTTAAAGGTATATGCTGTCCAAATTTTAGACCTTAATAAATTCTTTTCAAGATTTGTGTTTCATCTATGAGGAGGAAAAAGTCTAACAATAGGCTGATATAAGATTGTTTAGTTTGAATAACAAGGCTCCTAGACTACCAACAGTGATTTTGCAGCTTCTGGAAATAAATGAGTAATGAAAAGGAGGCTGAAGGAAAAGGAAATTGAGCTGAAAATAGCCATCTAATACTTCCAGAAGTCATTAATCAAATCACAAAGAAAAGCCCTGCATAGGTAAGTCTAAGTGCACATGAAGAAAACATGTGCATGTTGTTTCAAAGTCACAGCACATAACCAGCTACATCTGGTACATGTTACCCAGGGTACTGCTGTCCAGCACACTTGCTGCAGAAGCCCACCTGCCTGTGGTCTCAGATACACCTTGGGTTATGTTCACTTAGGCAGATGCATTCATTCAGATTCCACTCATTCACTAAAGTGATGTGCATGAATGGGAGACCAGGTGCATTTAGTTCTCAATGTAAAGCATACCTTTATTGCTAATGCAAATCTTTTTACCAAGGACTTCGCAGCCAGTGAGAGTCACATAATAGTTTTGATTAATAGAGCTTTTCAAAGTGTGAAATAAACCATTACTCTGGTTACAGTGATCACAGTATCCTTCTGTCCAGAGCCACCTGACATTTCGATGAGCTAGATGCTGTGAATGGGATAGCAGATTTCCCGCAGATGCTACACTGTTAAATGGCTCGAATATAAACCAGGCAAGGAAGGATGGATAAAGAAGTATGGTACAGACTCAGAAACCATTTTCCTAGTAATCTGAACCTCACATGCAGAGAATGATAGTATAATTCATACCTGCTGCACCTGGCTCTCCTGGAAGAGAAACTAGCAAAACTGAATACAAAGCCCGAAAGAGTCACTGACAGAAGTTTTCTTTCATGCAGATTGTCTAGAAAGAGCTGTTTTTACAACGCAGGTTATGATGTGTAATACATAGAATTTTAACACTAAGAAAATAGTGCCCATTCATTGCTACAGCTCTTCAATATTAAAAATGGGTAGAAAATATTATAATTATTGCATTTTTGGATTAAAGAAGACGGAAGATGTCCTTTTTCATGGAATAACATTGTTTGCTATACAGCATGTACAATTTAAGGCTGGCAGAAGTGGATAGCTGAGAAAGCCTTTAGCAATAAGGACAATTTTTGAAAGGCTAATGATTATTTTTAATATGCTAAATAACTTAATTCTTTAACAGATTCTACAAAGGATTATAAATCCTTCCGTAACATACAAAACTACATAATGGTGGTAAAGAGGATTTACCCTGTCTTGTAACCTCAAGATAACTTTTTACACAGCATAAGCATTCAATGAAAGTGGTTAATGTAGCTTATTAATGTTTACTATTTCCTTTGTCATGCATTTATTTAATTTGAATATAACATTCACATTAACCTCAAACACATAAAATATGGAATAGCTAGGGAGAACAGAAGACATATTTTAGGGCTTTGATGTTTATGTAATGGTTTTATTTAAGATAGTAGCCTAAAAAGGACAATAAATTTCCTTGAAAGCTCACTATATTACTAGAGTCCACAGGGTAGGTTCGAAGTATCAAAAGGGAAAAACAGAAATACTGCTAGCAATCAATCTTCAAATGTAGTGAATGTTATTAGGAAGCCACGTATAAGATATCCATATTTAGTAATATTTCTAAAAAGAGGAATGACCTGTACACAAGAGTTTCAAGTTAGACATAAGAATGTTCTCACAGTAGCTTTTTCTGATGTTTTACATATAAATTATTTGCTTTAGAGGAATTGAAAAAGACTACTGTGTTCAAAGTATTAATGCTGAAGTACTGCATGATTTAGTAACATAAAGTATGGTCAGAGGCTGAGAAATAAAAGATAATTCTCTTGACCAAAGAGTTTGCTAGTTTATATCTACTGATGCCTGGTTGGAATTAAGTTCACTCACAGCAGCAAAAACATGACTAACTGAGCAAGAAAGAACATGTACTTGGTAGATTAAATTTCATAGTTTAATCAGGAATGAATAATACTAGATGTAAGATGTATCAAAATAATAGTAAGGTTCACTTCCAAGAAAAGTACCGTGGAGGATTTTATAAAGAGTATAATTGTTTTGGCAGCTTTTAGCCTTAAATAATTACAATTTATTGTGAAAAACAAGCAGTTATTTACACTGGACTTCATCATCTGAAGAGAAAATTCCATTTCCAAAGTATATACATATACTTTTATGTGAAGTTGGATTTAATTTGATCTTGGTGGCATCCTATATGGGATGAGAAATTCAGTCAGTATTTCCCAAATACTCAAATGATATGCTGACTGACTTTGTTCTAAATGTCATGCCTTTGAATCTCCTTTCTTTTGTTAAACCTCATGTATAGAACTAACTTTTTGATTCAAAGTAGCTGGGAAATTGGTTCTGTAGACTTCTGTCTAGAAGCCTGGACTGTCATCGATATATCTCAGCCGGCATTTGCACTACTGAATTCTGTTCTGGGTTTTCTCCTCCATACTACTTGCTGAACACTTCTGGATGAAAAGTCAATGGAATCTGCTGGAAGCTGCAAAGAATCAGTCCTTGACAAAATCCTCAAAAACTATCCCTAGCTGCTTGACTCTGCCTTGAACAGAGGGGGATGGACTAAATGATCTCAAGTGGTCCTTTTCACTCGTGTCTATTCTGTAAATCAGTGGTTTTTAATGTTATTGTTTGTTTTTGTTATACTGTAGTACATACACTTTATAAATGATTTTTAATAATAGAGGAAAGGAGGTATTTAGTCAAAAAACATGATGTTAAATAATGATCAAAACCTATTTCTAAAGTGAAGAACAAAGTAAAGGAATTATTTTAATAACTTGCAATAATAAAGTGGGGGAGGGGGTGGGGGGAGGGGAGGGGGGGGTGGAGTAGATTGAGGACATTACACTAAAATCTTCCACGGAAAGCATGTAGCTCAACAGATGCTGAAATTAATTCTTTTAATAAGTCAGTTGATTAAAATTTCCCTCAGATACTAGCTTAGGGTAAAAAATCTTACCTGTGGATGTTAAAGCTATAGAACCTGATTAAAATACGTACTCAAAAAACCACACACAAACACCAAAAAAAAAAAAAAACAAAAAAAAAACACCCAAAAAAACAAAAAGCTGTGAAGGCCAATAAAAACACAATAAAAGACCAAACTGATCTTTCTAGGAAATTGAAGCTACAATTTTTACAGTGGTGAACTGTTTCCAAAGAAAATGTTAGAATTTTCTTGAAGTAACATGGAGTCTTTTCTCTTTTAGTCTGAATTCTTGCTCCCAAGCCAATAAGTTCATTTGCTTTCTGACAGTCAACGATGGACTTTTTGTTATAAAATTACTCATCTATTATGAGAAAGAAGAAAACAGCTGGTACCTTTCTAGTTCCTTCCACAAAAAATATCACTAAGATGATACTGTTAAGAAGCACATGTGAGAGTGTGGGAGTGTTCTGTAGAACAGAATGTTCCAGCGTGTTGTTTTTTTTTTTCTCTTAGAAGCTGAAGATGTATTCAGATTCCAATCAGAGAACCTGCCAGAGGTTTTCTGTCACTATTGAGTGAGAAAATCAATTTAAAGTTATTCTGTTTTTGGTACATTTTGTGTTTTTACTATATTAGAAGGTGTTTGGAAGACCACTCAAATGATGATAGATCACCTCAGAAGCAATAAAATGAAAGTCAGTCTCAGCATGTAGGTAGAAAGCTGATGTATACTAATTATGCATTCTCCTCTATACACATTCCTTACAATAATTTCTCTAAGTGCATACTTAAAAGTCTAAGTCTAGGTTGAGGGGTGTACTGCAATTAGAATTTCAAGGACATTTCCTATTCTTCAAAAAGGAATTTAGAGCTGTGAAAAACTTTTTTACAGGAGAGAGTAAGAGTTTAAATGAGTCACGTAGACATATTCTTTGAGTATAGAGGTCAGGTATAAACCTATTTCCTACGACTCACAGGAAGCCTAGTTTTCTTAGCTCTTTAGACTTTATAGCTTTGATTATAGGTATGATGGATGTTATATAAATGGGAGAATCAATTTCTTAAAACAAATAGTGAAGGCATGTAAAATTAATGGACATTTTTCTTAATATATTGACCTAAATATAACAATCACTAGGTAGATTAAAAAAAAGCAGCATTCATCATGCTTCAACTGGTTTACATAGATGAAAGCTAGAGTGGAAGGCAGGAAAGAGCACTTGTCTACAAAAAGAGGTAAGAGAAGCTATGAAAAGAAAAAGGGCTAAGATACAACACAGTTGTAATTCTCTAAGAATGCCTAGGAAAAAATATTTTACAGTGCCTTTCCCAAGGAGGGAGAGACTTCTTGGTTTTATAGCTGTGATTTAACGTTTTCTATAAAAAAACAGGTCCAAGACCTGCCTACTGGGCTGATTTTAAAGACTCAGTGTACAAAGCTTCAAATGATAGATTTCACACATCATATCTAACATAATAATTATTTTTCTGAATAGTATTTTCTTACATAATCCTATACTTATGGTTCTGTGTCCACAGAAAGAAATGGAAAAAAAAAAAAAAGTAAATTGGTGATATTTTAGACCTTTTGTTCTATTCCTCTAACAGATAGTACAATAATACTAATAAGGTCTGACACAATAATACAAAATTAATAATTGTTTTTCCAATTATTAGGAGTCCTATAACCAAACCAGAGATCATGAGAAATAAATATAAAAAAGCTTTGTCAGATGAATTTCAAATTTTGAAAGAAAACAGAAAAACAAGTTCACATTATTTGGTTCTTCATCTTCAATTCACTTTGAAAATATGAATGAACTTTTCAGCACAAGAACATATGTATATGAATAACATCTGCAATGAAAATTTATAATACAATGTTCTTTCAAAAGTCAAAAAAGTTCTGAGTTCAATCCATTAACTAACAAATACTTATTTTTATCCTGAGAAGTTAGATTATTGCACCTTATGCCCTTATAATGTTCTTATCTACAAATGCACTTCACCATAATTTTCTGTCAGTAGTGAATTTTTCCTTTGCTGTTTTTGCACAAGGATAGCAAAGGCTGAAAAAGACTGAGAAGTAAAATATGGTTTGCCTTGGTTTCAGATAACTGCCTACTACTTTAAATTGCAACAATTTCTTAGTTTACATTATTCTCTCTTTTGAAATCTATAAAATGATGCAAACATTTTCTACCATGGCTTTAGCATCTTAATTACCTATCATGGATTTCAGCAATGGGTGTCAAATGATATTTTTTAAAGTTGTAAGCAGTATTCTTTAATGTAAAGTCAGAAAACTTTCTATTCAAAAACAAAAATAGTCTTTTTGATACAGCCAGCCTGTTTTGTTAGTTCAAAGTCATTTTGTTTGACTTATAATATGTGATACTTAGATGCACTTTTCAAATTTCTTTATCTCGGTTTATGAAAATGTATGTAGGAAACAGCCCATTAGATTGAGTTTAACAAATTGACTTGTTAAGTATTCTTTCATTTATATATTATTTCACTGAGTTCACTAGAACTCACTCATGTCTAGAACAGTACACTGCTTTTCCACTGAAATGGGACCTGATAAGTATCTATCACTGAATTAATTTCCTAATGTGCTTTTACAGCTTTGTTGTAGAGTAGCTTCACCTCTCAATAGAGCCAAACTGAGCTTATAATGTAATTATAAGTTGTATTTAATTTAGGATCCTGTAATTTTTGTTGCTATGAAATAACCACAAAACTGGGCTCAATAATGGTTGTGTATATTGCCAAAAAATTGTGAGAACAGTGTCAAAAAACAAAACAAACAAACAAAAAAAAACCCAACAAATCAGTCTTAGGGACAGCTCTGCCAGTACTACAGGGGCAGCCGACCAAAGCCTGATCTCTTTTGGAAAGAACCTCAGAAGCTTTCTAGGACAAATGGTTGCTCAAAATAGACTTGGCTGTGAGGTTAGGCACTGTTGCTCAGAGTTTTATTTAGACTGATCTTGAAGACTTCTGAGGGTGGAGGCTGGACATCCTCCCTAGGCAGCATATTCTGCTGCTTGATTGTCCTCATGGGACTTGACAGTTCTCATCTAAGTCCAGCCTAAGCTACTCTTTTGTACATCTGCCGTCCTTTGTCCTCCCACCATACAATATTGGAAGATATTTTCTCCACCTGTTCAGGTAAACTCTGTACACATATCACCAAGATGCTACTATGCCCTCTTTTCATCAAGTTGAACAAACCGCATTCCCTCAGAGAGTTCCTCTCACAGGGCAAGTTGTCCTGTCTGCTGACCAGACTGGTAGCCCTCTTCTGTAACTCAAACAGTTTATTGGTGTATTTCTCAAAACTAGATGGAATACTCTATACATGGCCTAACAACTGTTAAGTAGGGAGTAGGCAGGAGATTCTATCTCCTATAGCCTTGTGGCTATGCTTCGCCTAATACAGCCCAGGATACTGTTGGCCTTATCTACCAGAGCATCCTGCTGGCTCATGTTCAGCTTGCTTTCTGATGAGACTCCTACAGTCCTTTCTGCAGAGCTACTTGCCAGCTAGGCCTGAACATCAGCCAGGGGTAAATTCTTTCCCAGCTGCCAGAGTTTAATACCAATAATACAGTAACTGTGTTGGATGGTACCATACACAGTCGTCGCAAGATTATTTTCTTTAACTGTCTTAAAAAAAAAAAAGACAGTAAATTCACTTTAGCACAAGTACCTTAAGGTGAGATATTAAATATTAAGAGACAGACATTCAACTTTTTATATTTCTTAAGCTGTAGACTCCGTGTAAAAGTCTGTGAATCTTGCCAATTATCCTATTGGTAGGCTAAATAAAAGATGACAGTGGACAGTGGAGGAATATGCCATGTTTTCTTAATATCTAAGATCATTTCTTTAACTGCAGATAAGTAAGACATGAAAGAAAGAGAATCGATTTCCATCTGTTTTCATTCTATAATTTATAACTTTTAAATTTTTATTTCCATTGAATATAACTTAGGTATATGCCCCCTTGCTAAACATTTATTTTACATTCACAGCTTAATATGCTCTCAATATCACTTCCCTGTACAATAAATTAATCTTCACCAGCTGTTCCAGCCATTATTTCTCTTGACTACATTATGTAAAAGTACAAAATATCTCCAAACCTATATAGTTCTATATCTACTATCTATATCTAGATCTGTAGTAGATCTATTTCTATTATAAGTAGATAACTTGAAAATCATAGAATCATAGAATCCCTAGAGTTGGAAGGGAACTCTGATGGTCATCTAGTCCAACTCCCCTGCAGTGAACAGGGACACCACAGCTAGATGAAGCTAACCAGAGCCTGATCCAGCCTCATCTTGAAAGTCTCCAGGGACAGGGCATCAATCACAACATGAGGCAACCTGTTTCAGTGCCTCACCTTTTTCCTTATAGCCAACCTAAATCTACCCTCACTGAGCTTGAAGCTATTTCCCCATTTTATATCAACACAGACCCTACCGTAGCCTCCTAATGATAAGCAAGTCAGAATTCATATATAATACACTTTTAAATAAATTGTGGCATCTTGAAGCATTTCAATGGAGGGAGCTGATATTTCTTACCAAAATGCACTAACATGCACCTGTATGTGCATTCTAGGAATTAATACTCAAGAGCACTTTGCATAGGTATTCTTGCACACAGAGAATAGTTAATATTTTTTAAAAGCCTACCAAGGAAATTTTTAAGGATTCCTTGTTTGATGCTCTCCATTTGTCATGAATTAATAGATTAATGTTTTTGTGTCAGTTATGTGAAACTTTTTAGGTGTCTAGAGTCCAAAATGCTGTATACAGCAACACTGCCTTCCCTCTGAAAGTGCAGGCACCTCTGGATGAAGACAAAAACCACTCATTTCCCCTCAAATCACCCCACTGGCTGGGATAGAGGACTGCTGCCATATTCCTACACCCTATTTGTGTAAATTCAAACTATATTAACTGAATTTCCTTTATTTCTCTCTGGGGAATGCACACACAAACACAATAGAATAAATCATTTTTCTATCTGCTCTACTGACAATTTCCTCTTATTGCCCATGCAATCAGGTGTCTCCTCTGTCTCAGTTCATGGTTCAGTGGCAATACTGCAGACCCATACTATCTCACTGTCACAGATTTTGTGGCCTTATAGCAGACCTTACCAAAGCTGCCTTTTCCAAAACTTAGTTTTTCCTTGCTTTATAGACTATTAACATCTCTTAAATAACTCCAGAATCCCATAGTTTATTTCAGATTTTCTCACCCTGTAGTCATTTTTTACAACTCTTCCATCCACTGCTCCCATTCTGCACTGTCTATATCCTTTCCTTCCTTCTTTCCTAGTGCTCTTACCTCCAAAAGTCAATTTCTCACTCCTTCAATGTTATCCTCAGAATTCTGCAATCATTTTGCTCTCACATCAAATTTATTCTTATCATAGTTGCTCTCAGAGTACTGAAATTGAGTTTCTGAACCCCTGTGCCCACCTTCCTTCCCACCTGCCACCTATCTATTCATGGCTTTCAGTTAAGATACCAACATTTACATTGTTCTTCCTGATAGCTAATTACAAAATAATTGCTATAAGAACATGGATACGTCTATATTATGAATTCTTCTCTGAAGTTACTTGCACAGCTAAAATGTATTTACTACATCTTCTAATACACACAGCACTTTTGGACAATGCAGATCACATGATTAACTTCTAGTGAAATAAAAAAAAACGGCTGATGTTTTCCAAAAGAAGATAAAAGTAAAAATATACTTAGAGAGAAAGGCCAAAAGAGGAGGAATACAAATAAGAAGGAAAACAACTTTGCATCTTTCCAGACTTTGAAATTTGCTTTTTATTTTCTGTCTGATCTTACACTCTGTTTTGTGTGCGTGCTAATGTGTGTAGGATGACACATCTAGGGGTCAGAAATTGGAGGGACTAGGGTCTTGGAAGACACTAGATCCTTGACAGACACCCCAGAGGCACTGATCTGTGTGTAAGTCATGAGCAAGTTTCAGGCTGGTCTGTTTGGTGAGTGGGAGGAGACCCACATCTAGACAGAGTCTAGATCTGAGCTCTTGATACCAACGGAGAGCAGTGATCCAGGCACAGATGTTGGCCACAAGTGCCACCCCTGTCCTTGACGCCCATGCGAACATGGCTGCTTGAATGAGGGGTGCTGATGAATTGTGTATATGTGTGTTTCAGTAGTGAACATCAACCATGATCAGCTGGAGCTGGGAAGGATGAATCTTCCTTTGATTGTTATAAACTTCTTGGCCAAGCTCGGAAGGAGAATATGGCTCAGACAGAGATAGTCATATATAGCAATCATATCACAGGAGTTACTTTGTAGTCACAACCTTTCTTTTCTCCTCTAGCATTCAGTGCTTATGGTAGGGTGGGAAGATATGTGGAAGATTCTATAGGGTTAGTGCAGTCCTTTCCCAGTATTCTTGTTCTAATGATTCTGGATTTTTCTCATACTATTTTATCTTCAGCAGTGTGATTTCAGGCCACAGATGTGCTCTGTTATGCCTTTATATGTCATCCATTCTTATCAAAGCAGATAAGGTCTGAGGAAAGGGAATCGATTGCTTAGTGTCTCAAGGAATTAGAGGAATTAGCATTGAAAGCTGCCAGCTATAATAACTATTCTTATGGTTGTACATTGCTGTACCTATTACATTAGATGATGTCTAGTCTTCATCTGGCCTCAATGTCTGTTCAGTATGAGTGTGATGAAAAGTCCTCTTGCATTTTCAGTCTTAGGTGAAGCCAGATAGTCTGGTCAGATCAAGAAATTTGTGTCTAATAAAGTGCTTTGCAGAAAGTTTCCCAGACTGTAAATCTTCAGGGCAGTATAAGCACACACCATCTTCACCATTATCATACAGAGGAATTCTTCTACCTTAGAATATATATTTGTATTTCTTAGGTATACACAGGAGGGTAACTCTAACCAAGCCTATGCCACTGCTAATTTTGTGCTTCAGGAACTTCAGGCCATTTTGTGCACCAGACCTAACATTAAAAGAAATATGAATTAAAAATTAATTTTGCTTTGGGCATTTTATAGAAGAGGAAATGTGTGGAAAATCAAAGAACAAGCTAGTCAAAGCCGTAAATAAATACGTTGAATGTAGCTAATCTTCATTTTGCTTTTAATGTGAATAGGCAGATAGATGGTGTAACCTGAGATCTCTTCCAGCTTTATATTCTCTAACACAGTAACAATTAGGGAGTAGTGGTCCACAATAGTTGCAAAAACCACTGTTTTGATTGTGCTGGGAAGTCTGCATTTGGAAGATTGTCCTGTTTAATGGAGAGGGCAGCCTCAAAGCTCTGTAGCACAGTCTCTAGACTTGTTCATGCAGGCTGCAAGTTCTGCTACAGCCAGTAGAGCGCAAAGCTAGAGCTTGACAAATGCAATTGCGAAATGAGTATCCTCTGCTTTCCTTTGTGCCAAGAGTTTAATATTTTGCCACAGGCAGAATCCCTTAATGTTTTCCCTCAAAGACTTTTGTATTGACTTGGCAGACATCAATGCATTTCAACAAATAACAAGTTATCTTAATGACAAATTTCTGAAGATCATTTCAGGATAGTTGGGATTAATTTCTTAAATTCTTTTGAGTATTCTTTTGAAGCACGTAAAGAACTGATTTGCCAGTGCCTCCCAGGCCTTACAATATTTGTAGAGATTTCCTTTTTCAAATTGGACCCAAAGCAACAATGATGCTAGAAAATAAATGTTCTTTCCATTTAAATATATTTGACATGGGTCTCGTCTCTTCGTTAAGAGTAATCCATTTTCTGTGACCCAGCAATCCAATCAAGTATGAATCAGTCTTACAGTTCCCTACAGCAAGGGAGGACTGGCCTTCAGGACTGAACAGATCTTCCTGCAACTGCCACTATAAAAATACTCCTAATAAATAAATGAAGTGAGCTATACACACAGTTGGGTGAAGAAAAATTAAGGATCCTTTTAAGAAGTACTCTTTAAAACATTCTTCTTATTTCAAAGTTACTTTTTGCATATCTAATTTGTAGATTATCAGTAAATATAGTTCTTCTGTCTGCTTTTAGCAAATATGTGCAATTCTGCAAAGTAGTCACTGTTATGTTAATTTGATTAATGGTTCTAATCTATATATTAGCCCCCTTACATCACTTTTTATATACATTTGTGTATATATATATAAATGGTCTTAACTATTATCCTTACAGTTTTTTCTATCCTAGTAAATAGTTTTAACTCATATCATATATACTTTTGATCTTTTTACACACGTGTTTTTTTTTTTTTTTCTTCTGTGCTTTTTTTGTTTGTTTGTTTGGTTTTTTCTGTTTTTTGTTTTTAGTAAGGTTTTGTGATCTATGTTCTGAATTGAGAAAGGAAGACACAGATACTGAATTTACTTAATAAGCTGTTGCCAAAAAGAATAAGCTACCAGTTGCAACAATACATGTGGCATCTATTTTCAGTTCATATCCTCTGGACAACTTCTGCAAGCCAGTTATAACTCTCTTCTAAGCAGACACACTATATGTTTTCAATATCAAAACTATACAAGGGCGTTGGGTAAGATTTGAGTTTTGGTCTGGATTTGTAAAATTTAAGTCATACAGCTAAAACAGAGAGAAAAAAAAACAAGCCCTAAATGGATTCTTTAAAGTGAGCTGACTTGCCTTTTAGAGATGTTTGTCTCTACCCACTGACTACAGAGGAAACTTACTGCTACTAACATTCTAACTTAGGAGGCTCAGTCAAGTTGAATAGGATGAATTCTGACCTCCACCTCTACCAGACTCGATATTCTCTTTTTTCTTGCCTTATTCCCTCATTCTTGTATGCAAATGAGTTAATACAAAGCTACAAAAAGGAACAGTGAAATCAGTTCTGTCCTTGTAATCATCTGTGTAGAAATGAGGCAATGTGTGAGACACAATGTACTCTTAAATTCTTTTTCCGCTGTAAATTACAAGTCTTTAAATGCGACACTTCCCATGCAAGAAACATCTCCTGCAATTTAAAGTTTGCTCTGAGCATACAGCTCCTAGTATTTGACAGTGTCCTTATTGCCATTATCATTCTTCATTCTTCTAAATTATAGCTCAGTGCATGTGAGTTTCAATGACTTTCATTTATGACAAGGTTTGTGAAACAGGACAGAATTATTTTTTAATTATTTTAAGGGGAAGACAAATTTTAAGTTATTCTTCTATTAACAGCTTAATGTAATGGCTAACAAATAAGTTCAAATGAGTGACACATAAACCTGATACAATACAAAACTACTTGAATGCTTCTGTTGACACTGTTTTGTAAGTAGAATTGTTATTACACTAAAATCTATCAAATGAGGAGTACTTACTAATGGTTGAATATAGTAGTCTTTTAGCTTTTAAAAAATCAGCTTTTGGATACATAACAGAGTTTACCTGGAACTGTATGTTTCTGTTAAGTTGAAGTGCACACATCTATAAGCAACTAGGATGTGCATAGTTTTTATAAGAAGGAAAGTACAATGCATTTCTTGACTTGTGGTCCAGATCTAAGTGAACACTTAAAATTGAATAGTAAAATTGAATAATTCCTATTATGAGTGTATTATTTCCTTGTCAGGAAATATCACTCACCTCATAATTGTCTTATGACCTTCTTCATGCAGGGGTGTTGTGCAACCCTCACCTACCAAGGGATGTTTCCATTCAAGAATTTTAAAGAAGGCAGAATAATCTTTTCATAGATTATGAACTTATGATGAAGTACCTCCTCAACTCAAGTTGCAGAGAACTGCATTCTGCTCAAAAGGCAGATCTGTGGCCTGAAGGAACTGGCTCAAGAAACAGTTTATAGTGCAAGGTTTTCTGTTCGTTGCCAAAGTCAATTTTATTAACTTGAACAGTTCTGGCATAAGGAAGAGTGAAAACCCCCTCTGATATGTTTATGGACAGAAGCAATGGTGGTGTAGGATGTCTCCATTTGCTTTTCACACCTTTGGGTAGATTAGCAACTTTTGCTTGCACTGGTCATTCTAAGCAGAGTAGAGGTGAAGAAGGGCACAACTGTTTCCACAGTGTAAGAGTTATGTATCTCCCAAGAGTTGCATTAGTATGGAGATTTAAATCTTCTGTCTACAAAAGCTGTCGAGACAACCTGGTAAATCAGGATGATCTACAATGACTTTACAAGTAAACTGGACTCGACTCTGTTTTCTGAGTTTTACTAAACTAATAAAGGCTGCTTAAAGAATTTTGACAACTGTGCAAGTCAGAGGAAAGAGAAGATTTTAAAATATGTATTTTTTAAAAGTAAGAAAAAAAGACAAACAGTATTTTCTGTTATTTTGCTTTATCTATCTATCTCTATAATGTATACATCTGTAAGAAATGTACACTGTTGAGTTTTCTTTAGATTTGGAGGGTGGGGGAAGGAGATCTTTGTTGTTTGTAGTTGTAATGAAATAAAACACATGGATTATGCAAAATATCTTTTAAAAGATGTTTATCATGACCATAAACATTTTTAATAAGATGTTCACCCTCTAGCACAGTGAGCATGGTTTTAGGGAAAGCTGCATTACCACTGAATGACATCTTTATTAATGCAAATGTTTTGAAGAACAGTTATGTTCTAGAAAAGAAGCATTAATACACAACTTTGAGTATTTTGCAATTCGTTGTTCCCTCGTGCTGTAAGCAAACAAGCTCTTTCTTGCTCTATAAACAAAGAATGTAAGAAATTTTCAGCTTAATTGGAAAACAAATTCAGAACTGCTTTCTTATTGGTTCACAAATAAGTTGTAATAGAGAATTTGCTATTTAGTTAATGATTCTGCAGCTGATTTGACAGCCAGAACAGAATCAAATCACTGTCTCATATCTGTGTTGACTTTGTGCTGATAGTAGGCAGTTTTTTTGCCACTCAAAGAAATAAATGTAAATAAATTCATATGACTGACTGCATAGAAGTGCCATATCTGATGAGTAAGGTTTGAATATACAAGCCCCTGACCATAATAACCACTTTGAAGAAATGACTGAAGAAATGTTAATTACTGTATGCCTCAGTTATGACTCAATTAGAGCCCTCCTGCTGAATAAGAAATTTACAGAAATGAACAGAGAATTTAAATTGCCAAATGTTGTAAATTAGTTCCTTAAAAGCTACACATAGGGAAGTACTTTAAAATGAGCCTTGACCTATGTGCAAAGGTCCAACGGTAAGTGAGTTCTTGGGTGAAATTTTTGTTTGAACTTTAAGTAACTTAGAGACCTAACCCCCATGAACTTTTAATGGCTGCTTGCAGTGAAAGTATTTTCCTCAGATGTATGATTCTACAACCCAATGAAATTTGATGGATAAAGCTGGTAACTTTAAATTCCCATCTATCAAAAAACAAGTTGTGCTGCTCAACAGAGGTGTACTCTGTTGCCAAAACAGATAAATTAGTTCACCCAGAGAACACTGCGATAATGTCCTAATAATGTAGTTTATTGATTGCTGCATACTTGAAAACAGGAAATTGAAATGTATGACTATATAAAGATATGGTCATATATATTGCATATACAGTTGTAAATACAGATTTCCAGCAGGAAAGCAAAGTCTCTGGAAAACCCTATGTATATCTTCTTAATATCAAACTCTAAAAGAAGGATCTTTCTCCTTGCTCATTTTAAGAGGATGAGTAATGAGCAGATCATCTCCACTCATCTAAACTGAAATGCTCTCTTCCTGTTTATCTATACCTCCTTGTCTGTGATTTGATACTCTGATGTGTGATAAAAGATTATGTAATCCTGTCTACTCTCATAGACATTTACTAAGCATTCTTGATTAATTTTTGAGTTTTATTGCTTCAGCTTCAGGTTGCTTTTTCCTCTTGCAGACACTGATGTCCAAATCTCACAGACCCTTCTGAATGACATACACATTTACTAACGTATCTATGAGATGTATAATCACAGTTTGTTGCAGAATTTTAACATGCTAGAGAGAAGCAACTGATGAGAGTGACAGTGACATCCCTGATCTTCAACAAACTTTCAGACTGCCCATTCACAGACAGGGGACTGCATGTAGGAATGTTGATTTTGATAGTGAGACTAAAACTTGTCATTAATCTTGAGTACTTTTTAAAAACTGATTCTTATGCCACTGTCATCTGCATTTTGACAGTTCATATCAGCACACAGGGAGGGGATCTGTTTTCCGAAACTAATGGTTTGCTTCTTACTGTTAGCAGTTCTGACAATGCATCAGATGGAAAATATTGCTATTTAACAACTGAAATACATTCAGGAAAAGATTTATACACTTTTCAGGAAGAGCTCAGTCAAATCCATTATCTTGAATCACTTTTTAAGCTGTTTCTTGCTGGCTAAATTGAACAGCTATCTGTTAGGGTCTATTTGGCTGTATCTTAATCTGGAAACAGCAGTGCTGGTCAGGTGTTTTCCTAGGCCAGACCCATAGATCACCTTGATCTCATTTGATAAATGAACATGCTAAGAAGTGTGTTCAAATATTTTCACTTTTATTATTAAAAATCCACATTTTTTATGTACTTAGGCAAAAAACAAAAGACAGGGAAATACTATTGAGGCTGTAAGTCAGGGGCTAAATGAACAGATGGACTTCAGTGTCTCAGTGATCAGAACTGCAGTATCTAACATTTAGACGCCTTCGCATTTAGAGGAATTATTTGTGCTGGGTAAGCTTTCACATGAAGAGTATTGAAAATCTTCAGAACAGCATGCAGAGAAGATAGTAAGGTCACCTGAGAAATGTAGGTGTGATGCAGAACTACTTGTCAGGACAGGAAATCTGTGGTTCTGATCTCTCAGAAATGTAGGCAGAACTGAGCCTACTGATGGCTCCTAACATTTGGAAGAACACATTGAATGCATTGCAACATATCTGTTGTGCTTGCAAAGCCAATCCTTTCATGTTTTAAAATCAGTCAGAGGCTGCCACAATACTTTTGAAAACCCCATTAATCCCCTATCTTTGGATGTCTTTAGTTCTGACTGTTCAAAAAGCATAATGTGGTTACAATTACCTGAAAAAATATCAAATATGTGTTAATCTTCTAATACTTATGGACAATCCAAAGCTATTACATATTCAGTATTGTTCTTTTTCAATAACAGTAGTGACATAAAATTATGCTCAGAATTGTTTTTCACCTTTGAATACTCATGCACTTATTAAGTGATCAAGAGTATGCTCAAAATCTATTCAAACAGGATTCAGACACTAAAATAACTTCTTTCTGTGGTCTTGAGTCTTCCTCAGACAGAAGATTTGAAGTATATAGAATTTAGTGTGAATTTACAGCTATTAGGTATGAAACACTTGACTCATGAATTCTATCTGCACTATTACTAGTTCCTCAGGTGAATTTTTAAAATTCATTTACATCCAAATATAACCCAAAAAATAATAAAAAACTGTCTTGTACAGAAACAGGCAGAATTAACAGAACTGTATAATAGATAATACAGTGTTTTCTCCAGTTCTAGTAGTCCTGGTCACTTTCATAGGCTTGAAATGTTTTCACTATGAAAGTGGTTTTCATGGTTTTAACCCATCGGTTAGAAGTAAAGAATCTCTCTAAAATACAGAAAGATTGGACAAATTTATTCATTCCTTTTAAGTAAGTTTTCCAGGTTGTTTCTGATTTTGCGTATTTATTTCTGATATTCTGTTCTATCTGTTTATTTATTCAGGTGACATTGGTCCTCAAAATCAGAGCCCTGGTTTGTATTCTAAAAAATATAAGATTAAAATAAAAAAGAATATAAAAAAAGAGAAAGCTTTATATGAGGACACGAGACAGGTTACTGAAGAATTTGGCCTTTTTAAAACTGAGCATTACATAGTTAGTTAAATTTGATGCAGCATTATTTGTCATCTTTCCGAAGTCTGTAAGGTATTCACAGTGTGGCTTATTAAATGACATTGCCATCATGCATGCTATAATATTGTATTTGGTTGACATAGGAAACTCTAATGAGAAAGAGCCAGTAACAGGCTTTAGGCACAGACATAAACAAAGTCAATAAATTTACATCAGAAATAAGAAGAAATTAAAAAAAGATATAAAAGAACAAACTCTGTACAACAACAATGACTGACTGTTATTGCCTTGAGCTGTTTCAAGATTTCTGGAGTTCTGTGATGGCTGAACAAACTTCCTCTCTGCGTCTCAAACTTTGTCAATATGAGTCTGCAAGCTGTCTCGTGAAACATGCCTAATTTTATCTGTACAGAAGATATTGTAAAAATGCATGGGCAAAGGAAATTGCTCTCTGTTTGTATATCATTATTTTTCAGGTATAGTTACTATTGGCTATTCCTGCCATTTCCTTCCTCGTCTCTGAAGCTCACATTATAGCAAAACTTATACAATTCTGAGAGAAGATGTTGAATATTACTTAGGTAATGATCCTAATAGTATTGCAATAGTACCCTTAGGTACTATTGCAAATTAGTGACATTGTTAATTGTCCCATGCTCTAGGGTCATCTTGAAGGGTACTGACTTTGGTTCACAGGCCTTTGAGTCATGATTTATTTCCACAGTCAACTGTAACAACACAAGTTGAGAGAAAGCAGCACTTGGGTAGATATGGCTATTTTTAGGAACTATTTGGCATATATATCAATTTGCCTTCTGAGAATACAGACATACCATCCCTGTAGAAGTCAGCCCATTTTATTCAGAATCTGCTGTAATACATTTTGAAGATGCAAGTTCCCTCAGGAACACAAGATTTATCAGAGGAGGAACAATTCTCCTCCTAATTACAAGTATATCTACATATGCATATGTATACACAAGTATGGAATAAATAAATAAAGAAACTTGCATAAATATACATATATCAGTACAACTTTGGTATTCTTTAGTGATTTCCTTGTCCTTTGAGAAACTGCTAGTTTTGGCCTGCTGGCTCTATTTTTACTTTGCTAAGAGAAAATAAGAGTTTGAGTCTTTATTGTTATTTTTTTTTCCCCACATTTTTCCTTCTTTCAGTGACTAGCAGGACTGATTAGCAACTCACTATAGTGCAGATGAAATAATTTCTGATGTGCTCATTCCTTCTGCAGCTTATTCAGTGTTGTTTATTTTTTCCTCATTCTGTGCCTAGAGTGATAAGTAACATGGATTGAAGCACTGCACCCTCCCTGCTCTGAGGTGAGAACAGGCGGTTTTCTGTTTCCCCAGTGTCTCACTGAAGTATATACACAAATCTCATTCTGTAATGTGAAGACAAATTCACAATGGGATTGATTCCTCTATTTCTTTGAAAGACTTTTGCATTTCCCTGTGCAATTCAATGGGAGCTAACTGAAAATAAATGCATATATATATATGTAAGAACCATCACAATGTTTTTGTTATAAACTGAAGTCATAAAATTGTGGACACAGAGAAAAAGAAAACAGTGCTTAGAATGGAGTGATGTCTGTTTTGTTAACAAACCAAGCTGCCATGTACTAGATGTTCAGTGCAGATGTGTATAAGACTGACAAAAAAGTTCATGTCACAGAGAAAAATATGGATTAAAATGTGTTACTTTCATACCAGTGTATCAATGAAAGGAAACTGTACCCACTTGCTAATTAAGCAGCTTTGCTACATAACTGTAACCCTGTCAACCTATAACAACAAACAAATAAACAAAACTTTCACAGACTGCAGATTTCCCCATGAAAGGACATTAATGAGACTGAAATTAAAAGCTACTTATGTTGGCAATCCACTTGGATCCATAGAATCCCTTGGCAGTCTATGCTCTCTTGTTCACAGCTCTGCCTGGACTACTATGCTGACCCAAAGCACCAGCCAGTAGGATCTCAGCTTAGGGGCTACATTGCCTAGAAATGTGAAAAGGTCTCCAGGGGAAATACAAAGTAATTCAGCATTTAATCATGCTAAACTGTTCAGAAAGGCAGAATCAATCATCACCTTGCTCATATTTGTCACGTTTGGGTTTGTTTGTGTTTTTTTTTTTTTGTTTTGTTTTTGGTTTTTTTTTTTTTTGGTCTTTTTTGTTTTTTGTTTTGGTCTATTTTGCTGATCTCCTAGAGTACATTTGCTGTGCTAAGACCATATCTTGAACTCTAATCAACCTGAATTCAGTACATTAAAGCTCAGCATGTGAAATGGTAAACGTATATTGACCATGAGAAGTTACTTGCAATTCTTGATGCTTCCAGTACATAACCTCTACCAATTAAATTGCAGTGGAGTAAATCTAATGATAGCTCAAGGCAAGAATAGGGAGGCTGTAGGTTACTAAAGGAAGTTTGAGACAATGTATCTTTTGAAAAAGATCAATATGCGCTTCTTGAAACTTCTTGCATTAGATTTTTAAGTCATAAATTCACTTGTATTAGGATCATATAATAATAATGTGAACTTGGGGGAACCTATCAGTAAATAAGTAGGATTGTTTCTTGTGCATTTTGGAAGCCTTCAGGCCCTGAATGTTCTCTGATGCAGTCTCAAGGCAGGTAAAGGAAAATGAGCACTACAAAGAAGCAGGGTTTCTGTTTTCATGTTAAGAAACTATTAGTCCTGTTCCTTCATTGCACAGATTCAAGAGGCATAGAATAGATAGAGGCAGACAAGACTAAGATATTTAAAGGGCTTAATAGGTGGAAAATCATCTTTGCAATAATAAACTGAGTATCACTGCAGTTGGGAATGTTAATGACTTTCAGAAAACAATTCAAAAGTCAAGCTTTTGGTCTTAGAAAAATTAGTACTGGCCTAAACACAAAAAGGGGCACAAAGTGAATTTCAAAGTAGAGAACTTCTCACCAGAGTCTAATAATTACCAATCTACATCTTTTGTAAACCAGATTACTTGCCAGAAAAGAATCAGAGCAGTAAAAATAATCATCTTGGTTAGCATGTTTCATCATCTGTTCATATCCAGACACATTCCAAGTTATCTCCCCAAAATTAAATAGAATCCATATCCAAGCCACTCATTTGCCTAAAGTAAATGGGAGGAATGAATAATCTTAGTCATCATCCAAATCTGGATGAACAGGAGAGCATCTAGATCTTTTCCATCAACTTTCCCTTAATTTATTTATCAGCCAAAGGTCTTCTGTTGCAGAATATTACTATGTTTAACAACTGCTGTGTTATCACACAATTTTCTTTATGCTGATATTAAAACAGAGAGGAAAACAAATGACTCTAAGACATAACCTGTGCTTCTGAAGATTTACTTGACAAACTAAATAAACAAAGTTCACATCTGTATGCTTGCCTTTCTATGTACTGAAGTGACAAATCCTCCATGTTAATGTTTTCCTATTTCTTATGCTTATTGTATACCTACACATCCTGTGGATGTTCTGCACTGAAAATTACTCAGATGCAATAAAACCAACTCAAACTCTAACACACACTACCATCACCATGAAAAGAAAATAAGTCACAATTATAGCAATGTTACACCTGCAATGGCAAGACATGAATCTATAGTTATGAATCACTATCACGCTGGCCTAAACTTCACAGAATTTCCTAAAAAGAGAATGAAGTTCCAGCAGTAGAATAATTTGCCTGATTGGCATCTGAGAAGCTCTTCTGGAGCAATCAGAGGTCACTGTGCTGTTGCCAGATTATGGGGCAGTTATGGACGTGTCACTTGGCAGATGGCTTTGTGCTGATGACTGAAGCAGGGGAGCAGGCAGAAAATCACCCAGCTTTTCAGATCTGCCGAGATGTTGTTACATAGTCCCTGCATGTGTTCTGTCAGAATAGTGCTGCAAAATATATCTTAATATATATCCTCCCTTCTAATAAAATTCCTCTGCACTTTTTCTTACAAGCTCCAATAAAAGTATACAGGCCTTAAAACTTCCTCCAAAATGTGTCAGATATCAATATATCTGTATATACATATATATATATCTGTAGATGCATCAGTTAATGGAGAATTTTTAGCAAGAGGTGCTAAGTAGATGTACAGAACTGGAATATGCTCAGTGCTAGTCTACGAGTAACTGTGAATCTTGTGATTGAAGACTCAGATGTTAACCTGCAGTGGTCACTGATGCAAGCACCAATGTATGCGTAACAGTAGAACAGGGTTGAAATGCTGCATGTGCTGCTGCGACAAACTGCAGTCATGAGAAATCATACCATTACCAAGTGAAATGTAGATCAGTGTGAAATGTGGATGAAAGTGTAGATAACAGGAAGCAGAGGAGATATTTGCTGTTTTATTCTGCTTATAGTGATTCTTTATATGAAGACTGCTCCATAAATATGTCTCTTATATTATCACGTTGGCTCACAACATCAGACATGGATGTTGGTAGTACAGCAGTAGAGGCTGAACCTCCCAACAATATTCCATTGCATGTTGTTGCCATGTGATAGATGGCACAAGAGGGACAGTCTGACAGAATGGCATCTGACATGAAAGTGCATAGGGAGCAAAGGTGTGTCATTGAATTCCTTCATGCAGAAAAATGGCACTCACTGTCATTTATCAATGCTTGCTGAATGTTTATGGGGACCAAACAGTGGATGTAAGCACAATGAGGTGGTGTGTTTCAGCAGCTGTAACAGTCATCACCTCCACTGCTATAAATTTTTATGAGCGCAGAAATAGTGCTATTGTGCTCTTTGTATCTGTTGTATTTTCTATGGAAACAAATTGGAGGCATTACTTTCGGAGCAGCCTACACATTAATCAGCTGTTAGTGTGTTGAGTAACATTACATCAGTCTGGTAGTTGACAAACATGCAGGTGAAAGCAGTAGAGCCAGAACACAGCTTGCTTGTTCATCAGTGTAAGGGCTGTACAGATGATAGCTACATCTGCCACTTTTGGCTTCTGTCAGCAGTTCAAAGGACGAAAGATGTCTGGTTGAATTAAAATGCCATTTACTTTTAAAACACAACTTTTGGAAGGCTTTTCTTAGGAAGACTATTGACAAAGAGTTCTTGTTCAGCTGCGTTTCGCTACTGCCATCAGGCTAATGTTGCAAGTGTGGTCAACAACTTCATTTATTATTGCTACCTGTAAAAAAGGTTTGCTTACAATGCTGTTTATAGCTCATGGAAAAGAAACACTGGTAAGATTTTATTAGACATTAAAAGGAAGAGAAGAAAACAAAGAGAAAAGGAAAATCCTCTGGTTTGATTTGGTTTGCCTGTCAGAAATATACATACATCTTTTAATTAGTCTGAAAAGTTTTTAAGCCCTTGCTGATTTTTTTTTTTTATTAGCACTATCAAATGACCTTTTGTTTTAATCTTCTATAGTCTATTTATAATCTATAATCTTCTACAGTGATCCTAGAAGGTTAATACTTAGTATTCCTTAAAATTCATTTGAATACTTCCAGCCAGCTATAAGATGTAGTAAATGGATTTATGAATTAAAGGATGATTGATTCTGAAAGAGGCTCTTGCTGACTTTACAGGACAGTTCAGTCATTTTTCCATGTTTTATTATATCCAAGATAGGTTAATGGAATATTAGGTTCCATTTTCCTTTTTTCTTTAAGCAGAAGGAGTACTGGCACTGCAGTTATCAGACTGTTTAATGTTATGGTTGGATTATTGGGTTGATTAAATTAGATTAGTTAGATTACTGGCTCAGAATCATACTTTCATGCATCTTATGTTCCTTCTGCTTTGGGATATTTTAAAGTTTGCAACATTAACATTTCAGAAACCACATCCTTACGCAGATATATTTGGAGGTTGTTATTGTAAGCTGGAACCTGAAATAAATTCCTTGAAGTTAAGCCAGAAGGACCCAGGACTGACAGTTCAGTACAGACAATATTTTTTGTTTCCTTTGGTGGGAAGTATTTATTGCAAATGTAACAGTTAAAAAAAATAACACAGAGAAAGACAAGGCTATGTTTTCGTACCACTCTTCTCAAAAGTAGTTTAAGCAGTCTGGAACAGAGTATTGGTAACTTTCACAGTGCCAGCTCCATCACCTGAGGGAAGGATGCCAGCATTTCTCACTCTATTCTGCCAGCTGGTCTTTGCTGAGGGATGGATAATAGCCAGATGCTCTCTACCCTTCTGACCATCCTTTCCTAGGTCAAAAAGGCAGTAGAGCTATCACTAGGAATTTATCCCATGCTTCTGTTCAAGGTGATAGTTGTTAAGAGGAACATTTTGTTTCCTCATTTCAACAGATATTTGGAATTCTAATCCTGCTCTTAGCACTGAAACACAGCAGTGAGCTCACAGGAAGGTCCTGACTGCTGTCTTTGGGCCACATATAGAGTCTGTGCTAAAATTTGTGGCCAATAACTCGTTTTCCTGCTCTTTTTCTGTCAAATGATGGGTTGTTTTTATGCTCTATGAAGTGATGTTCCTGATGATTACCATCCATATTGTTTTTGAATTTGCTATGACTGGAACCCTATATAGTAGCTGATGCTCTACTTGAGAGGAAAGAACACTAAATTTAAACAAATGTTCTCCATTGCAATGGGAGAATTTCAGCCACAAACTGAACTTTGTTTTTCTGATACACCTTCATTTATCTTTCTTTTATGTGAAAGCTTTGCCTTGCCATTGTTTCCACACATAACAGCTTTGTGCTGGCCACTTTCTTCTCTTCATTTTTGTGCTGCTGTTGTTACTCATTTTACCAGCTTATCCATGTTGCTGATGCTCTAAAAACCTGACAAACTTCACAGCACCTGTATGAATTGAATTTGTGCTTCTGGGACTTATTACCTATTTTGGCATGTCAATTTCATGAGCAGCCTTATAACCTCTTGTCACAGGTTACCCAGATTTACCTATGCCCATGACAGGGGGGAGCCACCCCATAGAGCCCCCCTGGGGCCCAGAAAGAAGGGGGAAGAGGGAAATGGGATAAAAACAGTGGCAATCTAAGGAGGAAAAACTTATTTTACTAAATATGATATTGGAATACAAGATAACACAATATAATGTAATTGAGGCTAATAAATCGAACGAAACAGAGAGAGAGAGAGTCCCCGAAAACCGAGAGGCCTACTGTGAACTCTAGGTGACATGGCTGGAACACTTCCCACTCTCCGAGAAGTCCAAGATAAGAGAGCACTCCAGCCTGGGAACAAGATTATATAGCGTCCTGGTCCCGTGACTTATCACTGACCGTGTTATTCTCTGGGATATGTAGTCTTCTGTGAACTGCACATTCAATAAAAGTATCCATGCTTTACATAGTGTTATGATGTGGAATACTGATAGCAAAATTACAAAATTACAAAACCATGACACCTCTCCTCTCTTTGTCTTTGAATCCTGACAGCAGGTTAGCTGTCTGATAATGCGTCATATCTAAAACCCCTGCCAGGTATGCTTCCTGTGCCACTGTTGCAGCCACAGGCCTGTACAGTTGCTGTATTCAATACTGAAGCAGTATCCTTATTTCACAACCCTTTGTACTCCTGTTCAGCGATATGAACACAATGCACAAGATGTATCTCTCCACTGCCTGCAGAGGCCATTTGGAATCTCAGATATCAGAATCCCTGCTCTTCGATGAGGTTTTGTTACAGCATGACAGGAATCTTAAGAAGACCACAAATGGCTTTTGTTTGAGTGCAGTATCCCTGCGTATCCTCAGTTTAGAGAAGCAGCACAGTTGCTGGCACTCTGGAAAGCTCTAACTCCAGGCTGTACCCTTGGGTATAGATGTAAAGGCCAATCCCTCCAGCATCCAATCCTAAAGCAGAATCCATCTCTGCATGAAGTAAATACCACAGGAACCATAACCAGCTCTATGACTTGGAACCATGGCAGAGCAAACACATGTTATGACTATTTTCCAAAATGTTCAGAAAATAAAATGTTGGGATTTTTTTGGAGTAAGATATTTCAGCTACAGTTTTTCCCCTCTTCTTTCTCTCCATGATTAATCTCTGGGGAGAAGGGAAAGGGAGACATTTATGCAGGATTACCAACAACCTCTCCTTCATTCAGCACTTCTCAAATTCTTTAGCCATTCCTGGTTCTGAGAAGGAGCTGAGAAAGATCATCTGGGGAATCATCTCAGCACCCAGCAATCCCTTTCAGTGCATCCAGACCTGTGTGGTGAAGGGCTGTTCCCTTTCAAAGTCATCTGATTCAGTCTGAGTTCACATTGAGCTATAAAGTTGTAATGGAAACATTTTTTTAATGTAGAGGAACATCAATCTAAGGCAGCACTGAAGGGCAGAAGACAAGATCTCATAATGCTAGCTGACTCAATTCTTCCTGCAAATTAAGCATTCTTGGCAAGATATTCTTCTATGTTAAGAGATCAAAACAAATCCAAAACTGGCAGATTAAACTGGTTTTGTTGCAAGAATTACTACTCCTCTCCATACCTTAAACAGAAGGGCTTGCATATTTTTATCTTGGGTACCTCATACTGAGAAGACTTATTTGTGTTAAACTTTGTTTCCATAGTCAAGTTTAGAGATCTGTTTCTCATCAAATGTGTGTTTGTGGATGAGGAAGACAGTGTATGTGGTAGAAATTAATTCCGTACAATAACAGTCTTCCACACTTTTCTTGAGTATTCTTTGTACTTTTTTCTCACATTAATACACAGCAAATTTCTACTGAAACTTGCAATTCTGTTAGTTTGGCAAATAGACACGTGCAGTCCTATGATAGGGTTTCATATATATATTTTATATATTTTAACTTGATTAAGTTGGCTTGTGCTGTGCCACCTCTATTAACATTAATGGCAACCACTTGAAGCTCTGAATATGAACTTCAGAGTAAATCATTAAAAGGCACTTGGGCACTTGTATAAGTTTTATTGCCCTGCATGGCAAGGATATCAACCAGAGGGAGGATTAGAATTATGCCTGTAACTGGACAGGTGATCATACACATCTCTTGACATTTTCCATTATGATAAATCTTTTAAATCGTTTTTTTTTTTTTTTTTTTTTCCCAGATTCTCCAGAGTTTCAATTATTTTATTATAATAAAAATGATCAAAATCTTAAAATGAGAATATCTAAATGAATTACTAATAGAGAAATGCATGCATACATGTCTTTTAACATTTGATTGCAAAACCCAGACTGGCACACTGCTGAACATATTTTTATACAATTTAGCAGTCAAATAGCATTCGAGTATTGGAAAATGGCACTTACTGTAACTCTGAACTTAAATCACTCTGTAAACAATAAATTAACTCCACAGGTATAAAACACTTCATACCAAATAGCTGGTCACACACAAAGGTTTACTGTTCAGGATTTCTACACGTTCATAAAATCAAAGAGCCTAAAAACCTGCTCCCAAATCCTACAGAAGCTGGTGAAAAGATAACTACTGACTTTAGTATAAATTGGATAGAAAGCACCATGGAAAAAAAAAATCAATAGGCTTTGAATGTGCTGAGTTCATATACTGGGCATATCCACATCTCTCAGAATGGTACTGACATCCTCCAGCACTTGCAGAAGATACTGTTTGGATTTTAATTTAATCCCATACTGATTATTCAATGGTTTGAGGGTGATAAATGGATAGAATATTAAACTAAATACTTTTAAAGCCATATGGAATATGGTAGCCACTTTTAAATATGAATTCAAACTTAAATAATATGCATCATACATGTAAATCTGCTGCCCTCCTTCCCACTATCTTTCTCTCTCTCTCTTTTTTTTTTTTTTTTTTTACCCCACAGATTCATGAAATAGATGTTGACTTTTATACTTTTTATTTTTCAAAGGATTAAGTTTACCTACTCGTTCACAATAAGAAGGCTTAAGGACTCACTGTACAAACCTAACATTAATCTGTGAGTTAACAAACATTATTGATCAACTTCATAAATGTGCATTTACAGGGCAGAATGGGGGAGACTGAAATTACCAAGGTAAATCTAATTTTGGCATTTCCTACGTTTTTAGTATTTGATGTTGCAACATTCATTGTTTTCCCAGTGTTTGGAACACTGGGGAAGCATTACAGAAAGCTGAGAATAAATAAGGGAGAAACAGGTTCAGACAAAGCAGTCTGTCACCCTTGCTATAGATGGCACATTGTTTCTCTAAAAAGTTAAAAACAATCTGAATCTTGTGAGCTTGAGATCATTACAATGAGGACTTTTTATAGTATATGATTTATATTGTTTTGTAACAGTTCTGAGAGCAGTGTGATCTCACAGGAAAGCCATTTAAGGTAGGAGGATTACACCAGCAAAAAGTACTAAGTGAAAAAAACAGCAGGAGTGCAAACCAGGAGAAATCCCCTGAAAAAGAGGGGAGAATAGCACTCACTTATTACATTTGCATTGGATTGCAAACTAAATCTTTTCAGGAATAAAACCAGGAATGAAAAAGGGAGCCACGTGCATCAAAGTGATGTGGAGAGGTAAAAAGCTGCAGAGATCTCCCAATTTTGGCTATCCCAGCCAACCAAGCAGGTCTCCAGTTCTTTAAGCACACTGTGGAGGTCAGCCTAACAAAATCAGAATGCTACTGTGTCATCCCATCAGTTTTCACAATGAAAACAAACCTCAGAAATTCTGCAAGACAACTAGAAAGAAAATTGATTCATATAATATTCCAACGCTAGACTTCTTTATTTATTTATTTATTTATTCCCCCCAGTGTATGTAAGCAGGAACTTACAGTTTTATTTTATTTTATTTTTATTTTTATTTAAGCTTTAACTTAGTGTGATCACATTTGTTTAACCTGTCAATACAGCAGCAAAAGGTAATCCTGCTAGAGGTAACTCCAGGTGCTTCTCAAGTTTGAAGTACAGTCCCCCACAAGGAAGTGATAGCTTGACTCATAAGCTTTATCTGAAACCAGCTTTAGTTTCTATTTTCTGAAGAGGGCTGATTTTCTCCCACTTTCACAGTATACTCAGCATTGAAAATACAGTCTGAATGCTAAGATAGAAATCTCTGGATTTAACAAAGAGAACTATTGTTGCTTCATTTGAGCTCTGAGCAAAAGTGGAATATATCTAGATTTTACAATGACATTTCTAAACTATACTTAAAGTGCTTGCTATAAATGCTGTCAATCAGAAACAGAGTTGAAGAGTGGATGAAAGAGAGAAGGGACTCAGGTACTCAACACAGATGTTTTAAAATGACCCTAATCCTGAACAAATTACATTAAAATGAAAAAAGAAAAAATCTCTAGCGGTATTTTGCACAATTCTGTCTTTAATGTGAGGGTTAAATTCACACGTACTGTAAAACATCAACCTAACAGCTAACAAATTCTGAGGAATTGATATTTGATAACAAATGTGCACATGGGACAGATGCTGCTGTAGGCAACTGTCCACAGGGCAACCCGCTTTGGAGCTTGTAGCTGCCAATGTGCAGCTGCGTTGGGGGCTTCTCACAGGTCAGCCCTGTATGGAAAGGGGATAGGAAGAGGTGAGTAACTGGGACAAATGGGAGAGATGGAGCAGCTCAGTGTTCCCCCTGGATGAAGAAAGTAGGATTGTTGCTGTAGGATTGTTGCTAACCCAAAAGAGCAGGCATCCTTATTCTTGTGGGTGGCTTCGCAGGAGTGATTAGCTGGGCAATGAGAGCAACATTAGGGATGAACTTGAGGTATTGGCAAGGGACCTGGATGATGTCTGGAAGGAATACGATTTGTCTTCTGACAAATTTGGAAGATAATGGAAAGCTACAAATGAGGTAAGGAACAGAAAGGAAGAGTCTGAAAGATTTTGAAGAGTCCAAGGTCCACGTGGGTTTGGATGGCAATCTTTTTCTTTAAGACATGGAGCTGTTAGAGTGAGCATGGGACCACAAAAATGACCAGAGGGATGAAGCACCTCTCATACAAAGACAGGCCAAAAGACTTGGAACTGTTCAATCTGGAAAAGAGTAAGCTCTGTGGAGATCTTACAGTGTCCTTCCAGTGCTCAGAGGGGTCTACAGGAAAGAAGTGGAAGGACTCTTCATCAGGGAGTGCAGTGATAGGACAGTGGATAATGGTTGCAAACTAAAAGAGCGTAAATTTAGATTAGCTATTCAAAAGAAATTCTTCGCTATGAGGGGAGTGAGACACTGGAACAAACTGAGCAGAGTAGTTCTGGATGAACATCAGGCTGGATGGAGCTTTGAGCAACCTAGTTCAGTGGAAGATGTCCTTGGCCATGGCAAGGAAGTTGGAACTAGATAATCTTTATGGTCCTTTCCAACCCAAGCCATTGTATGATGACCATAGGCTGTAAAAAAATGTGCGTATTCTACTGTACTAGACATCTAATCTACCAGCTCAGGGCAGTAACTATCCCACAGATCATCATAAATGCTCCAGTCATTGGAGGGGAACAAAGAGGTATATTGTGTCAGCAAAGGAAGAAAAAAGAACACACATTTTAGGTCAACTGTCTAAAAAAAACTATCTCCTAAAGATAAAAGTACTTGTTAATTATTTTCTTTCTGGGACCGATTTCAAAACTTCAGTTCTGAAAGACAATCAGAGAGATTTTACATTTGTTTTGTTTTGTTTTGTTTTGTTTTTTCTCTTAAAGGCCTGAAAGTGAAATAACTGCACAGTTACAGACACCAAGGGCTTTATTCCCCCACCGAAAGCTCTTATTTACCTCGAAACCCACATCATACAATGGCATATACCAGTCTGGAGACTCAGATTCCTGGAATCAGGTTGCAACACCACAACAGCTAAATTGTTCTTTGCAGTTTCTAGTCTATCAGGGATTTTAAAAGTGATTTTATTTTGAAACATGCATCTGTATGCAGTCTAACCTGTCACTAGATGGAATCACTGTTTCAAACATTGTATTCTAAGTTATATAATTATGTGGAGTGAAGCAGTCATATAATGTATGGGCAGTTTACAGTTTTGAAATGTGTTACCTAATCCTGCTAGAAAGAATGTTAAGACATAATTGTTTTACAATGGACTTCTTTTAAACTGAAATAGTGGGCTACTTTTGCTTCCTAAATAGCATTCTCTTTACATCCATGGAGATACATTTGCAAGTATGACAGAAAATCTAGATTTTTAGATGCTAATCTAGCAATTGTTTCAGTTTAATTTAGCTTCCATTTTGTGTTTAAATACAAACACTTCATGGATTCTTAACTTGTGTCTGTATTTATTGGTAGTGGCAGAAATTTATCCTCATACTGTAATTCTTGTAACAACAAACAAATTCCTAAGAATCTAATGTTATGAAACCATAGCTAATATCAGCACGTTTGCTGAATCCTGGAATTCCCATTGTAATTTTCCACAGCAGTGTGCACATTATAATTTGAAAGCACGAACTCTGCTTTGATCCTTATTCTGAGTTATTTTAACATTATTCTAACTAGATCTGTAGCAAAAGAACCAGCAACAGCAACAACAAAAAAGTTTAAGTTTGGTAGTTACTTCTCTGAATGCTCAGAAAGCAAACAGGAGAAAAAACACTAAAAATTATGGTTTCCGAGGTATGATAGCACACAAAGCATAAGAGTAAAAAATAATGGAACTGAAAATTTTACAAAAACATTGCAACAAATGCTACAAATCAACTTAATTTTTTTTCCCCTCCTGTTTAGACTACAATTCCCAAATAAACAAAATACAAAACATCTACAGGGAAAAACAAGATTTTTAGTTAGTGAAATGCCAGTAAGCATTAAAAGTAAATTAGAAGAAAAATTAGAAGCAAGTAAGATTGGAAGCTTAACATTGTTATTTCAAAAGAAAACTGGGAGACATCTGTAAATCCCGGAATATGAGTCAAAACATGGATTTGAACTAAAGGCAAGAGTGTTTTGATATAACAGAATCACCGGCTTGTCCCAGTGTGGAGTGCTGTGTGATAAACAACAAGGAGTATTAGCCATGATCTGTCTAAATGTAGACAATCCAAAAAGTCACTGCAGATAAATGGCTGAAGACAAGAGTGTCCAAAAATTAACTCAGTCTGACACTGGAGACTGCAGAGCTTGAAAGGCAGTAGGTAGTCTGCAACTGTAATTTACTTTTCTTTCCACCAAAACATCCAAGAGAAAAAGTCCTTCACAAAGCTGCTCACACACCCTGAGGAATTACCAGAACAAGTGAAAACAACATAATAAGGAAAGCCAAAAGACTGTATGTAGTCTCTGTGGCACACAATTCTCTCATGTTTTGTTTTGTTTTTCAAAAGGAAGAGCACAAATGGAAAATAAATCTTCATCACATTTACTTACAGAATGGGAGAAAACAACTGCAGCAGTCTGGAAGAAGAGTTAAACTATTATCATGTCTGTAAGCCAATATTAATAGTTTATGCATGTCCCACCTGATGATCAAACTCATTGAGTTGTTTTTACTTCAACAGAAAGCTACTCTCAATGAAATATTTAATCTTAAAAAGAAAGAGAGGGAAACCAATTTCCAGTACTTTTGGAGATAAGAACAAAGCTTTTTTTTTCTAGCCACTCAAGAGCAGCCACTGATAGTGTTTACACTTCAGAGGAATTGTTTCCATCAGTCAGTACAATTGCTTATTTCTTTAAAGGTGTTTCAACTTCAAAATAATAAAATAATACATACATAACTGTTCCAAACTCAAAATTTCTTTCTTTTTCATAAGAGAAAGTCATGATGTTTGTTCTTCTTAAACAGATGAAGGACTTTCCTGCTTCTAGTCTAGTTAACGATAAAGAATTTCACATTTTAATTTTAAAGATAGCAGTAAGAGCCCTATAGCAACAAAAAGTCATTTGATAAAGACTGGTGACTGATCACTGAATTCTGATTCTTTTATGAAAAGACTTAACTCATTAACAGGAAATCTGAAAAACAAGACAATCAACTTTACAGAGGAAGCTAGCCAGAGAAAGGAAGGGGCTTGTTTTCACTTGCAAGATCCCAAGTGCTTTGTCTGAGTGTCTATAGTTGCCTCTTAATAATAGAAATTATTTGAGAAATAGGAAATGAGGTTACTTAAATGTAGTCAGCATCACTCTTACTCTCCTAGTTTTGTTACATTATTAGCTAGAGGGTCGCCTACTCTGAAGAGACAGGGAGACACATATTCCCTAGAGGAACAAGTAGGTGTCATTTGGAAATTATGTCAGCCAAAATATGGCACCGAAATTCAAGATTAACCATCCTGTGGTCTACATGCTACATCGCGCCCTCCAAAATAATTAATTCTGAGAACTTTCTAGAATATTTAAGGGTTATCCTTTATCATACATGGGATGTACCCTTTTGACTCTCTAAGCTTGATTGTTCTTTCATCACAAATAAACACCTATGGAAATAGGCAATTAATTAAATAACCTTATGCTGTCTCATATCCAGGGGAGCTCTTAGCACATGGCAGAGGTGCCTGCATTTTTGTTGTATATCAGTCACATCTCCAGACATATAATAGGAAACAGGATACGGACCATTAATTTGTATCCAGACTAACTTAGATATACTCAAAACTGTACGATATTGTTGAAGCTTACAGTGCACCAAGATTTAAACATCGTGTGCCCCGGGGTTTGAATCCCCCCTGTGATGCAAGTGGTAGAAGTGCCGCTCTGCAGCACAGAGGCTCGAATCCTGGGAGTTGGACTCGATGAACTCTAAGGTCCCCTCCAACCCGCACGATACTCTTACTATTATTACTATTACTATTACTATCATCAATATGGTTATTCAAGCATGCGTTCTCTTGCTTGATGCCTTTGAAAGTAGTTGTAAAAAAAGAAGGAAATAACATTTTTTCAAGTTTTAGGGTAGACTTAGTGTTGAAAGTGATTGATTATGTGAAGACAGAAAGATTTAAACAGAAAGAAAGATAGTGCGTTTCTGTCCAGACAGGAAAACTCTTTTGCTCAAATATTTACGTCTCTGACAAGGATAAGCTAGACTATATCAGATATTGTGCATGTGCCAATATATAAAGGACATTTATAACAAGGACATTTCATTTAAACAAATGTTCTACAGTACATAGAAAAATCATGATGACCTTTTCAAGTATTACCATTCCTAAAGTTGTCTTTAGCCTTTACCATGTTCATTGTTATGGACTATCTGGAGAAGCTCAAATGAGGAACTGTAAACTACCAAATGTCAAATGAAATGTCATCATTAACTTTAATGTTTTAGTGTTCATGATTACAAATCTAGTCTTGAAACAACTCATAACAGTTATAAACTTCTGTGTCTTCACCAGCAGTGAAATTTCTCTTAATTTTTACATATCATCAGAGGAAGATCAGGATCGTCTCCTAAATGCAACAGAATTTGCACTCTCTTTAAATGGTTTCCTACTACCTGTAAGTAGATCTTTTTGTTTTAATTACACCGTTTCTTAAAATGAGATATTTTACTAATGATTTTCTTTTGAACAACCAGTGTGTAATGTTGCAGTTGATGTCAATAAAATGTCCTGATATCAAATTTCCATCTGTGGATGGAGAATTCAAGAATAAAAAGTTCAAAGTATGATTCATTTTAAGACTTTCACGACCAGAATAAATCCCTTAGTGGTCTCACAATCAGTAACCCTTTTGTATTAATTATGATTATATATTTATATATATATTAAATAATATGTAACTGCCTGTAGAATTACAGTTTTAAAAAGGAAAAATGTCAGTAGAATTTAAAGTTTGTTACCATTTAGGAATTCCTTTCAACTTTTGATTTATGTATTTCAGAAACATTTTGCTAGAATGTTTTCTGAGGTGTTAGCCTTAGCATTATGGACGCCGCATAAAAAATGTGCCAGCTCCATTAGGTCACAAAGCTCTGCTCTTTGTACACAGACAGTGATGCTTTAGTGCACAGTTGTTTCAAATTTGTCAATTGCCTTGTATAATCTTGAACATGATATTTTGAGATTTTGTGGCACAGTGAAAGAGCTGGATTACAACAGCTGGCTGAAAGCAACAGATATTGCTTCTGCTTTGTCTACTTCACAGGACTGGAAATCACACTTCTACTTCTTCTATTATTACTATGCATTAGACCAATACATCTTACAAAGAAAAAATCTGCCTTAGTCCAGAAACTGATAATCCATGAGAAACCAAGAATAATGGGAAGATGGAGAAGTTGAGTCCTTCAAGATTGTGCTTTCTTCTTTCCTCAACTCTGCAGATTTTGTCATGGTTGCTGAAAAGCCTTCCTGGAGTCACTGCTTCCTTGAATCTATATAATCTTTGTTCTAGACCTGCCTAAACCCATAGAGTTCCCAAAAAAGGAATGTGTGGATAAATGGTGGAATTGTCTTTTAATTTCCCTGAAATTTTGTCTGAGTAATCAAAATACTATCTGACAAAGAACACTCCTATAAAGCCTTTACATCGTCTTTAAAACAATTGGTTCCAAATACTTTTTCCTTATAGACTTCTTTGCCTAAAAGCAAAACAAAACAAAAAACCCTAAAAATGGAACAAAGAAAACAGTGATACACTTAGGTACTTATTCCTCTTCAAATAGTCTGTTTGGTCCTGCCCTGGTTTTGACTGGGTTAATTTTCCTCATAGTGGGTTTGTATGGTGCTTTTTTTTGGATTTAAGAAAAAAAAATACGCATGAGCAGGGCAGCTGACCCAAAATGGCCAAAAGGATATTCCATATGATATTGTGATAACATGCAGAAGAATAAAAATGGGGAAGTTGACTACAAGTGTTGCAGAAGCTTAGGAGGGAATGGCTAAGCATCAGTCAGTTGTTGGCGAGGAATTGCATTGTACTTCACTTGTTTTGTATTTATATAGCCATAAATTATTAGTATTAGTATTATTATTTCCCTTCATTTTCTGTCCTACTAAATTGTCTTTATCTCAACACAAGTTCTATCTTTTTCCAATTCTTTTGTGGGATGAACGAATGTCTGTGTAGTGCTTAGCTGTCTGCCATGTTAAACCACACCAGGTCCTAAGAGTATACACCTGCATCTCTAAGCATTTCCATTCAAACCCCAAAGAAGGACCCAAAGAACATGGCTGCAGTTATATTTAAACCACAGATGTAGGTTCTCCTGGTCCCCAAAGAGCACTGTGAACTGAAAGAGGCTTCAGGGAAAACAGCATATTTGATAATTAGTCCCTTTGAAACAACCTCAGTTCCTCTAAACACAGCATAGTCCAGAATATTTTAATGGCTGTAAAAGGAATCAGAAGGTCTTGAAAGGACAAAAATTGTCTCATGGAACCATTTAGCCTTCTTGACGACCTTCACAACATACCAGCTGCCTTTGGGTAACAGTCCAGTCTCCCTGAACCTGCCTCTCAGACTTCACATGCTGAAGCTATTAAAAAAAGATTCCATCTTCAGTTTTGGGCAGAAAATCATAGCAGCCTTATCTGCTACAGTGTTCATTCTTTCATTCAGTCTTCTTATCCCTCAGTGTTGGAGAGTCCCCTACCTGATCTAAAAAACTGACTCTCATTCTTTCCTTCAAAAGTGACTTTCCAGCTACATTGATACTATATGTTATAATCTTTGAGCTCAGTGCTTGGCTCCACAAGCTCCAGAGTGGTGCCCCACAGTCAGCCACATATCTCATCTAATCAGAATCCAGAGCAGGTCAGCCCCAAGCCTGGCAGACTTCATCTAAAACTGTTCTTAGAAGGACAGATCTGTAATTGGTGATGTTATATTGCTATTAACTGTTTTTATTAACTTCATTCTCAGAGCCTGCCTTCCAGAAGTAGATAAGAGAATAGGTCCAAAACTAGATGACTCCAGAGCTAGCTGGAATTCTTCTCCCATTCTCAAGACCTAGATCTAGACTGAGATTCAATAACTTTAATTGTGATCCTTTTTAGGAGCCAGTTTTTCCACCTTCATTCTATTCCTTGGAGGATTACATCAGGCTTGCCCAGATTTCATACAGACCAAACTGCACCAATTAACACAGAAATATAAAAAAAAGTGGAAGATTTTTGTTTGTCAGAGAAAGAAGGTAGTTCACATTTTCTTACTGGCTAGGGACAACAAATATATTTTTGAAGAATAGTGTTTTTGTTGTTGTTGTTGTTGTTTTCAAAAGCTTTCACATTTTTGGTGTAAAAATTAGCAGTGTTTACCAAAGGATTCTTTTAGAAGAGAAAAAATTAGCCTCATAAAATGCAAAAAAAAAACCTTAGTTCTTCAGTGGATTTGCATTTCCTCACTAAGATTTTGCCTGGTATTATTAATTTTGAAGTAAGTTTTATTTAGTTGTACTGGAAATCTGAAAGGTTCCTTTTTAGTACTGGTTTAATTAAATCCATGGCACATCTCAGCACTCTGAGATTAGGGAAGCAAATTTTACTGGCACTCTGCCATCCCTATCCATCTTTCTGTTGTATTTATAGCTTAGGGAAGTCCCTAGTGCTACTTTTATCACACATGTACTGTACGAGTGAAAATCTTTTGCATCTGGGCTTCTCTTCAAAGATATTAACATGGGACACAAGAGAAAACTGTCTAGGAAGTTACCTACCCAATATAGCACCCACTGACAGCAAAGTAATATGATGGAAATTCAGCTGAGTGCACCAGCTTTCTGCGTATGTTATGCTACAGTTTTGTTTGAGCAGAAGGTGTGAGTTAGACTGAAGCTTTCATTATAGGTTTGATATTATATTATGTAGTTTGCCATAAATTGCTCAGTATTTCAACACAAAATATGCATTTTCTGTTCTTCAGTCATTCAGAATACATACAACCCACTAAGGTGCACAGACAAGCTGTGTCTATCTGTAATACAGAGCTTTTGACTAATAAGCAGTAAAAGAAGTATTTCAGCTATTCACTACATGATGTACTGTGCTTAACTGTAGAGAAGGTATAAGGTAATTTGGTGTTTATTGTTAGAGGCAGCACAATAAATTGAATTATTTTATGTCAACAGATTTCTGAAACCAATTAAAATATTTTAACAGCATGCAACAAAATACAAAAACATTCCCAAGACTGCTATTGTAATTGACTTCAATATGTTCTTAAAACTAATCTGGACCATAGCAGGTTAGAAATCACAGCACAGTACATGCTACTGAGCTTTTACTTGCAGACTGTCTGCTGTGGGTTTGCTGTCATGCAAGGCTGTTATTTGAGCAAGGACAGGATGAGAATTGTCCTTCAGGAACCTAATAGCAGTGCAGACTTCATGTTTGTTTGTTTGCTTTTGGTTTTTGCTTTGCTTTGTTTGTTTTGGTTTTGTTTTGTTTTCCCATTGGATAAATGACCATACTTATTATTATTATTATTTGTTTGTTTGTTTGCTTGTTTTTACAAAGGTAACTGTAGATTTGGCATCTGTTTCATGTAAAGATATTTCTTTGGAGAAGGAATACTGAAGAAAGTTCTTGAATAATGTCGAGCAGCATGATAAATTGTCAGTCACAAAGGACCCAATGCTGAAATCTGCAAAAGGACAGGTGGCTATTGTAATGATGAATTTGAGAAGAAGTAGCAGTAGATGGTAGTAGGGATAGCAGCAGAGATGTAGCCACAATGCAACTGAATTTAAGTGAAAAAATAATTACTGCAAGTTACCAAGATTTGTGTGAGGCATCAAATTTTTGACTACGAGAGAACCTGTGTATGCTTCATGCATACAGCAAGAGAGCCATTATCACTTCTTATATACTCCAGTGCAAAAAGACCATCTTAAGAGCTCAGAAGCAAAAAAATATTGACGGTGAAAGTCATTGGCACTGTGCAATGCTGCAACAGTCTTTCTAGCAGTCCTCATGCTATCTGAATACTAACAGTAAGAGGCAAGCATTTCTATAGCTATTATATTTACTAAGAAAGAAATATATATATATTGATTATGTGTTTGTCTTTTGAAGCACAGACACACACAGTAGACATAATCCTTTGGAAATGCACTTCCCATTACACAGAGCATGGAAAGAGGAGATGCTCTATAAATTTGTATTTTGTTTAACAAAGTCCAACACAATCAAGAAAGGCCAATTTCCTTTGTAGTTAATTGGCATTCTGAAGCAAACCATTAAACAAAAAAGGAAGAAAAACTGTCTGTTCAGAAGTTATTAGCACAAGAAGTATTTTAAAATAGCCAACTTCCAGAACTCTGAAAATAAAATGGGTTTGTGGAAGTACTTCTCTTTAGTGGACTGTTCAAAATAGTTCACGTATAGATTTCTGAATTCTGTTCCTGTGTAGAAGAAAATTAAATGTTTCAATTTACTTGAATTTTCCTTTCCTGTTCAAACATTTTGTTTTTACATCTATACTTCTCTCCTATGGCTGCTTTTCAAGCCTAGTCTTTTTCAGACTTGACTACAGTACCTTTTTTAATACAGAATCCCAAATCAGTTTCAAATAGTGGTAGAAATCCAGCTGAATTTAAAAGGTTTAATCAAAAAAATATAATTGTCCTTGAGGAAAACTGAAATTTCATTTTCATTTTTTTGGCTCACTGTTAGCTTCAAGCCCTATATTTTTATACAAGCTTATGTGTTAGAAAGGGTAAAGAACAGGGAGAGATATTTATAACCTTTCATGATCATTTTAATTGTATTTCAGAGGCTATCTTTTTATTTCTTATTCTTTTGATCAGGCAAGGGAAACAACAGGGAGATCTTTTATAAAGCTCAGAAAGTAGGCAAAATGAATAAATGAAGGTAAAAATTATTTTGCTAGTAAAATATATTGAAACATCTTTTCAATGAAGCAGTGCTCTGTAAAACTGGGTTCTGAGATTTCCTGCAAACCTTAAATCCGTACACATGAAAGCTCAAAAGTCACTTTCTGACATGTAATAAAAAAGGAAAATTCTGAAAAAGTATTTCTTTAGCAACCCATCTGGCAAGTAACTGGTCTCAGGTGGTAAGCAGCTCAGTTTCAGATTTTGTATCTCTAGACTTTCACTAAGAGATTGCATCAAAGAATCAAAGTCTGATTATAAGCAAAAACATCTTAGTACTAAGCCAACAATGTATATTCCCTTAACTGGCGTCAAACCTCAGGTCAGGTCAAAGTTTGTGCATTGTTTAAGGGCAATCTTTCCAATGCTTTTGAAGAAAATCTCAGATAGTGTTTCATTGTCCTGCACTTTATTCACGCATGCTGTGTGCTTTTATTTAAAAAAAAAGAAATCACTGTGACACTATTATTAGGTTTAATTCCACACTATAATAGAAGTTTATTGCAACCGTTGCAAAGAAACCTGAAGCACTATTTAAAAAATAAAAAGTTGTATCAATTTCCCTTAAAGCTGTCTTTTATTCTCTAGAAAGACAAGGATCTGAGATCTTATGGGAGGGCGTTTCCTAACAAGACAGATTGGTTTGGTCTTGTGAAAACCATTCCTGTCCTGCCCTTTCTGCCTTTTTTGATCCCAGACACTTTCTCACCATCAGCCCAAGAATGACCACAACTACGGCAAAAAGGTCCACACATCATTATTAGTGACTTGCTTCTTTTGCAGTTTTGAGTCCCCTTCATTCTCTGTTTGTTTAGAGTCAGCCTTTCAGAAGGATAAGCTATAGCATTCAGGAGAGATGTACTCTGATGAAGCCTCTATTAATCAAATACTATGCTTCCTTTTTTACCAAGCATGCCATACCAACAAATAAATGGGGAAAGACAAGGGAGAGTAGAAAAGACATCAAGGATTCTCCTGTTTTTGAAATGCTAATGACTGCAAGAGTGTCAAGCATATTCCTCTTATAGAGCAAAATATCAATGTATTGCACCTGCTACATCCATATTTTTTGCAATAATTAATTGGTCATATTTGAGACATTATTGGTTTTATTGAGAATTATTCAGATCTGCGGCTGAAAACTCTAAGAATTTTATTCACATTACACCAGGAAATACTGTGGTCTGTAATGTTAAGACTATTTTCAAAGAAAGAGAATACTATTAGCCATTGGATAATGTTTTTACAGAGGAGTATGGAGTCACAAGAAAATTAAATGGATAGATTTTAGAGAGAACAATTAAAGATCATTCATAACATACTTGTAGAATGTTATTCCAGAGCTGAAACAATTTCTTTGTTTAGGCTATCCAGCTAATGTCAAGAACTAACATGCTGAACTATCTGCAAAACCTTTTTATTTTCAAATATCAGTTCCTGCTTTTGAGTGCAGATCTAAACAAACAAACAAACAAGCAAACAACCCAACAAATGGTATTCATTTGAATTTAAATGAAATGCCGTATGAAGGAGTCATAAATCTTTGCAGGATTGACAGTATGAAAGGCATGTTAACAAAATCATCTTCCATTATGACAAATATCAGGATTGATTTCTCTCTCCTTAGAATATGCTTTAAAAAATAGTTCTTTGTCCACATTTGCTGAAATTTTCTTTGAAAAATGAATTAATGATTTACTATGGGAAGCATTCAAGCTCTTAGAAACATAATAGATTAAGTCCTAAAATGTATCTTAGAAATATAAAACAAGAATAATAGCTTAGTGATTAAACACCAGATTAATGCTTAGGAAACAAGAGTTCAATCAGTGGGAATTTTGTGGATTTCCTCTGGGCCTTTGCTAAATTATCATGACTTTAATCAGTAGTGCACTAATACCTAAGAATGTCATCCAGGCATCCACGCTGCACTAAACATTTTGCAACTAGGTAGATGAAACTCTTTACTGAGAAAATTGTGCCTCAGTCACCTACCCATAAAATGAAAAGGATATTATTTCTGTCTTTCTGAATCAGGAATTTTCTTCTATTGTTTCTTTGTACAAGTAGAACAATGAGATCCCAAGTTATATGCTGTTGGTGTTATTGTGATAACCCAATACTGTTTACAGTTCAGCTGCCAACAGTGATAAATTATGAGAATCTTTACATCTGGAAGAAAAGATATAGAATGTGCCTCAAAACTACTCCTCCAGGTTCTTTTCCTAGTCAAGGAAGAGAAGTTACAGAATCATAGAACCATAGAATGCTTTGAATTGGAAGAAACATTAAAGACCACCTAGTTCCACCCTCAGCCATAGTCTAGAACACCTTTCACTAGACAAGGTTACTCAAAGAACCATCCAACCAGGCGTTGAACACTTCCAGGGATTAGGAATACACTCTCTGGGCAGTCTGTTACAGTGCGTCATCACCCTTATAGTAAAAGAATCCTTTCCAACTATCTAATCTAATCTGCTTTCTTTTAGTTTAAAATGAGATGTGAGTAGTTTAATTTGACATCTGACATTTCATGTCCTCTTACTACACTACCTTCTAAAGAGCCTTTCCCCATCTTTCCTATAGGCCCCTTTTAGTTACAGGAAGGCCACTAGGAGGGATGCTCTTATCCAGAATGAATAAGCCCAGCTCCCTCTGCCTTTCTTCACAGAAGAGGTAATCCAGCCCACTGGTGATCCTCATGGCTGTCCCGTGGACCCACTCCAACACCTCTACATTTTTCTTGCATTGTGGGCTGTAGACCTGGATGTTGTATTCTAGGTGGGGTCTCATGACAGCAGAATAGAAGGGGACAATCACCTTCTCTGACCTTCCAGCTATACTTCTTTCAATACTGTCTAGGATACAATTGCCTTTCTGGGCTGCAAGTGCACATTCCAGTTGGTCATTAACCTCTATGCTCAAGTCCTTCTCCACAGGGCTGCTCTCAATCCACTCACTGCCCAGCCTATATTAATGCTTGAGAATGCCCTGACCCAGGTTTAGGACCTTGCACTTGGCCTTCTTCAACTACACATTTTTCAAGTGAGCCCAAATCTTGAGCCTATCAAGGTTCTCCTGGATTTTGTCCCTTCCCTCCAGTGTGTCAACTGCATAATTCAGTTTGGTATTATCAGCAAACATTTTGAGGGTACATTCAATCCCACTGTCCATGTAATCAATAAGCATTTTAAACAGTGCTAGTAAAAGAAAAATACATTCTTAAGATATAATTTGTCTGCCAATTTCAGATGAGATATATCCTCTCTTTAGGATAAGAAATATCATGCTTCATAGCTGATTCCTTTGCCTTCTACAAGATTGTAGGTGAAAAGATTAGAAATAGACATTTAGTTCTGTTCACAATACCTTTAATCTCACAAATAGATGACGCCTGACAGGATTTTAAGGTTTATTGGTTTGTATGAATCAGTTTCTTATTTAAGACACAGTAAAGGGCATTTAGCTATTTCAACAGAAAGAATAGAAGTCTGCACTACAACTAGATACAGCATGAATTATAACAAAGTTCAGGAAGGGTTAATCAAAAGTTAAAGCACACTAAAAAGGTAACTATTCAAGTTTCTCTTGAACACTAACAAATGGGGCATTAACCAACTTGTGAGGAAGACTATTCCAGTTGCTGACCACTCTCACAGTAAATATTTTTTGCTAATATCCAATTTGAATCTCCCTTGGTGCTTCTTTGTGCCATTCTTACTTGTCCTCCTCAGTAAGTTGTGTATTCACAATCACAAGAGCTATCTGCTTCAATATTTTATGGTGGTTTTTTTTGTTTTTTTTTTTCTTTCCTTAATACTGTGGTTCTCAGTGTGTCCAAAAATAGCACAGCTACAGTTGTACTTCTCAACATCTTAGTTCATATAAACTATTTGAAGTTTAACAGATAATCTGATGAAGCATGGAGATGAGTATGCAATGCTTCAAAAAATGTGACTAGATAATTATTTCAATTGTCTGTGGAAAACCTAGCAAACATTTTAATGCTGCTTTGAAATTGAAGAAGACCTGAATTCTTCAGATTTGTTAATCCCTTACAAATGTTACACAATAATACACAGCATCGTATCAGGATCTCAGAAGTAAAATTTTCTATGGTAACCAGCCATTTTTACATCAACATTGAATGATTTATGAAAATGCTTTGGGGCAGAAGATAATTCTGATAACCCAAAAAAGTATCTTGCCAAGATCTGGGGGTGTATATTAAAATGTCCGCCTTCTATCAATCACATTCTGATTTTCCTAATAGGAGAAGATTAGATATTCAAAACTAATCATGCAGTATGAAAAATTAATTTAAATTTCTTTCACTTTTAATTTATTGCAACAGCATCTTTTTTTTTTTTTTTTTTTTTTTTTTTTTTTTTTTTCCTTTATATCTGGACTATGTATTAGAATGCTTATTTTTCAGCTTGATATCTACAGTTTGAGCATTTGCAGATCACTTCTAAACACCATGTTACAATGTCAAATAGCAACAGTAGATGTTTAAAAACCCTTTGCTTCAAGTTTGTGAAATATGGGCTACATCTAATATTTTACCTATGGACTGTGGGAACAGGCCTTTGCAGTCTTTATGTTATTGAATTATTAAATAAATTTGAATGTGATAGAAAGCAGAAAATGCTCTTCAAAGACCATACCTATTGCTAGAAGGAGTAGGAGATATCTGATAACTACATAAGTGAAGACATATTTTGGTGTCTTTTTTTTTTTTTTTTTTTGTTTTGTAGACACCCTCTAGAGTCACAGTGAAGTGTAAGGCATAACTTTTAATGCATTTAGGGAGAAGTACTGTAAACTGCAAATGTTTGCTTCTCTTCCAGGACTTTAAAGAAAGTCTAAAGTTACTAACTGCGATACTACAGATACTGTAAATCCCATGTTACACTAATGATGTAAAGAGACAAATATATCAAATGAGTCTAAGCACATCCTATAGTGCAAACTAATGCAAACTAAGGAACAAGTTTGGCTAAAACTTCACAACATGTCACAAGTTCCAGCTATTCACAGAGGGAAGATGAGTCAACAGAAGTTAATGGTTTAAGCCAACTATTCATCAACTGGCAGGAAATTTGGACACCAAATGGACATGCAGAATTTTGGGTGCTTCCAGAGAGTGCCTCCGTTTTTCTACTGGAGGAGAAAGGAGGACTTGCCTTGGCTTTTAGATGCGGGGATTCTTAAAAGTGTAAGGAAGCCAGAGCCTCTGGCTTCCAGCTTTATCCTTCCTTTCTGACATTTGAGTGTCTATCAAAGCACTGCTGTCTTATGGTAAGCTTATAAGTTCAGGCTTTATAAATGTTAGTGACTCTGCTTGAGATGAAGTAGACTTTCATTCAGTTTAACTATATTAACAACATACTAAAAATCATAGAAATAACAAGAAAAAAATTAATCTGCAGTCTCAATGTGATTTTTCTAACTGATTTGGATTTTTTTCCTGCATTATGAAGTTACTTTATTTGCAGTTTTCTTCCAAATTTCTTCTTGTTGGTCTTAAAACCAACCCTTATTTATACTTTTAGTTCTAATTTTATTTTCACTTGCTTTTTTTTTTTTTTTTTTAAATGAATCCTAATATATTCCTTATTAAATAGAAGCCCAAACCATGGAATTTTGGTAAGTGAAACTTGCATTGGAGAAACTTTAACTGAAAAAGTCCATAAAGATAAACATTGATTTAAAAAACACTCCTATAAAGAAGTATCACACATAATCACTCCTGGAACTTCACAAAAACTATGGCTTTAACCAACCCCAAAATAAAAAGATTGATTACTTTCTTTAGTCCTTCTTTCTGAGGACCCAATGGTCACTTCCATGTCCGTTTGTCATGTAGAACAAGTGGCTAAATGTTAAACTTCATACTAAATTTATCATCTCAGTAAGAATGCCCTGAGGAAACAGAAACATGTTTCTGAGAATGTGATTTTAAAATTTCAGTGTATTGGATTACCTCTTCCCCCTGAGGGACTAAAAGGGCAAAAAAAAATTCAACAGCTGCAAGTTACTTTACCAAGTTTTCATCTCTCAAGTTAAAACTTGGTGTGGGCTATTGGGAGTTCTGCCAATTCTTAATTTTATTGTAAGAGCTGAAGCTCCTACAGTGAAGTGTTGATGTGAAAAAAAAATTTAAATCTGAAATACGTGAAAACCAAGCCTTACATGATCTGATTTCAAGTGTTTCATTTAAGAAGCCATACTCTCTAACATTTCTCAGCAGTATCTAAGGAGAAATAAATTTATCTTGAACAAGGTTCAATGCATTTCTGCCAACTGTTTTTATTTGGACTCTTATAGAAACACTCTTTCTTTTTTTTCAACAATAGGACCCGAAGAAAGTAACCCCCTACTTTTTAGTTCCCTGAGTGATGTGGTTGTGAAGTAAACATTGGGCATCAAATCTGAGTACAAGTGAAAAGCTTGAAAATTGGACACAGGAAAATTCTCTTTTCTACTTCATCCTAAAAAGTACTGCTCCTTTCACACAGATGTAAGGGAAAATAATCAATAAGAAAAATTAATTAGTTTACATATATTTTGCCACTGTGAGTAGCCTCAGTTTCTAATCTGTAATATCATATTGTTTATCTCGAAAACACATTGCAACATTAAATTATTTGGTGACTGTACAATGTTTTGTTCAGAAAGTTAATGATATAAGGCAACTGTTCATCTAAGACAACTTATTTCTACAGAAATCATATTGATATTTTGACTGCTCTTTTGATGCACAGGAAATCAGTAACATTCAGTGCAAATGAATGTTCTGGAAGTTATATATGTAAATTATGTATTACACATAAAATGTATCCTAAAGTTTAAAGCATTATTTTTATACCGCAATGATGAGAGTGAACAATTTTATAATTTGAGACAGATGACCAATATTGTCATCTCTTACTCCACAATCATTTTTCTTTCTCTTAGTATTCTGACAAAGTCCCATCTGCAAATAGGGTAACTTCAAAATTTAATCTAGCATCTGATTGGATAAATGAAGTCAAAGTCTCTGCTTTTATCTATCCATCTAGGATGAAGTAAATTAATTATTATTACTCTGAACATCTGTAAATTTCATATACCACAATTCATCTGAAAAAAGAATGGTTAACTCTACATTATTTTCTGTACATAATTTTCTTCACATAATAGAAATGAAGTCATCATAATGCACTGTTATAAGATCAATGTTTCCATCTTTGGAAATAAATGTCTTGGCTTTGCCTCAGTGTTAATGTGTCAGCTGGAGACCATTAACCTAAGAAAATTTTCTTTTCTACTGACATTATTTTTTAATTAAGAACATACTTCTGAGCACTTTTTTGGGGAGTATCAAGTTTTTCAAACTAATTTTAAAAATAAAAAACAAACTTGTGTTACTGAGCTCCTTAAAGGGCAAATGAAAGGGACAATTTTGTAAAAGTAACCGTAACAACAAAATTTGCTTACAAGGAATTGCAATATATAAATATGAAATATTAATAAGAAAATATGCTGAATCATTGAGAGTAGTGCCAACAAAATTTTAGAACCAGAGAACTCTAGACATGATCTCATGTCTCTCAAATTTTGTATGTAGAATGAATATTATTACACTCACTAAATATATGATCCTTATTAAGATTAAAGGCTTAATGTGCACGCAGCACTAAATTTAAAGTGTTTTTTATATTCTGAAATTTATTCATTCTTTGTTTTTGTTAAGTCTAATTTCTGAGGTAATCAACAACAGAATAGGTAATAAAAAATCACGACAACAGTATAGGAAAATATTTTACTAAAACAGCTAAATTATTTTCCCAGTTAAATTCATAGACAAATTTATAAAGTCCATGCAACATAGTAGTGCATGCTTCTGAGTTTTCATTTTCATCATTTTTATTTCATCCCTGTTTAGAAATTACACACATATTTTGTAATATGCTTGAATATTCTGGTTATTAAATATAGTCAGAAGTCTCTATGGTAATTATTGTTTGCCTCTTATTCAGGAATTTTTTACATTCCACGATTCCAAGAGATCTACTTAACTTGAAAGAAACAATGCCATATGACGGATGTAAATATCCAACACATCGGATGTAAATATCCAACGCATAACAGATTTCTGAAATTCATGTTTGGAAATTATTCCAGTGTCTGGTTTAAAATTTGCATGGGATTACATTAATATACCACTAAAATATGAGCATTGAACATCAGTGGAAAATGAGCAAGAACCTACCATGAAGGTAGCTGAATAATATTTTCTTCCCTGTATGCCATTCAAATAACTGTATCTTCAAAACATGATGGAAAAAAATACATATCCAGCAAAAATGATCTATTTTTTTTGAGAATAATCATATTAATAGAATGACTGAAAAAAATATGATTATCACAGTGGATGAAATTTTGCATTCATTCAAGTAAAAGTCCATGCTGCTGCTGAGCTTTTGAGACCAGAGCCCACTTCATTCTGATAGGTTAAGAAACTTCAAGATGCGTGATATATTTTGAAATCATTTCTGTCATGTTAATAACATTTTTAAGAGATTTGTTTCACTCTAAACCTGACTCTGCAAATGTGTGAACCATGTCAGCTCTTTGTTCAGTTCCATTAAATTCGTAAGTATTAACGAGAATTTATTTCTACTAAATGACAACTGTTAAAGTCAACTTCAGGAACTGAGATGTTAAATATATAGTGACAAGGTTTCCAAATGAAAAGGGAATTACTATTGGACGACTTCAGGAGAAAATTTTCCTTAATGTGACATTATACCATTGAGTAAAATAGGACTCTAAGGTGACCACAGTGAATCTGGTCCAATATTGTACATATTGCTCAGCTGTTAGCGTGGTTCTTGGTTTAGTCCTAAGCAACGCCACTGCAAAACTGTGTGCCCTGGTGGCGCATGGTAGAAGTGCCGCTCTGCTACACAGGAGGCTTGAATCCTGGGGTTGGACTCTATGATCTCTAAGGTCCCTTCCAACCCGCAAGAGACTATAATACTATGATACTATGAAAACAACCCAAACAGGGCCAGGCTACATTTCAGAGAATGGCATGATCAATGCATTCTTCTCACCATTCTGTTTAAAAAAGAGCAACGTAGTCATGGAAGTGAGCTATGCCACACCTTAAAACTCAGCCACAGTCATATAAAAGGGTTTTTTCACTGCCTGTGCTGAGCAAAGATTTCACATAACATATCCCAATTACTTGGCAAATACTATACTTATGAGAGGGGCTAGAGGAAGGCAGAGAGTACAGCCATATTCTTGATGACAACACACTAGCTAAGAGACACTAAGGTCTTCCAATGTATGATGATAGAGATTAGGTTACCAACGTGTTCAGCAGTTCTAGGACCTACCTGGTGCTGGGACTAAGCGTTTTGCAGAACTTTCTGAATAGGACTTAGTGTACTTCAGAAGTGAGATCACAGGGGATTGAATGATTAGATCATCAAAATTTACATGCCAAATTGCCCCTTTGTTGTACTTGTCCCAAGTGGATAGAAATCTTTTTTAAGGTGTCAAGTGATAGGACATGAAGAAACTCAAGTTGTGTCAGCAAGACAGGGAGTGGAGCTAGCCTGGGCATTGGACCTTCACAGAGAGGGTGGTTAATCACTGGACTAGGCTGTCCAGAGAAATGGTAGAGTATCTGTCCCTGGAGATTTTTAACAGACGAGTGGACATGGAACTATGGGATATGCTTTAGTAATAGAACTCAGTAGGTCAGATGGATGGTTAGACTTGACTCTTTAAAGTTCTTCCCAACCAAAATTATTCTATGATTCTATGAGTTTATGATACAGTTATTGCTATTGCTTAACAATAGCAGCTAAACAACAGTCACTTTCTCCATCTCCCCCCACCAGAGTAGAATGGGAGCAAAATCTACAATCTACAGTCTACTTGGAAGAAAATTAACTCTATCATCTCAGATGAAAACAGTAAAATTATGAGTTGATTAAAACAGATAAAGTTTTAGTAACTACTTAATTGTAGTTACAACTAGTTCAATTTGTAGTTTCGTCCTCTTTTTTTTTTTTTTTTTTTTTTAGTTTCTCAAATTATTTAATTAATACAGTTCTTAAGGTCCATTTATACTTAATGTAAATCAAATATAAATGAGTTGAAGAAATTACCATGGGGAATGGAAGGAGAATAATTAATATATTACTTGGCTGATTCTTATTTTTAGTTATTAATAAATAGTTTATTTTTATGTTCTGTTTTGTTTTGTTTTTGTTTGTTTTTTTTTTTCCCCCGGTACAATTAAGAAATGCCTTCACTATAGGAAAAGCCATCAGAAGTTAGTGTGTTTTGTTAAACATCTTTCCTGGCCTCCAGATACCCCAAATAAACAGCTTTTATAGAAAGATTCACAATCCAAGCAGCCACAAATTCGCACTGTAAGGTGCTCTTGATAGTGTGTTATATATTAATGGTATAACAGTTACCAGGGAGAGTCAGTAGGCTGCCCAGAATGTGTTGAGGTTTTTGGGATGCTAAATTGATAAAGGTCTGTACACAAATTCATACTGGTAGGTAAACACAGGTTCTGAGGACAATAATATGACATCTGTTGGAAATGTTCAAGTGGAATTTTCTTCAATCATCAAACACAGTTATTTCTCTCATTTATTTTCCTTCTTTCAGACAAGATCAAACAACTGAAGTGGCATTAAATAGCATGACAGCCAACCACATAAAATCAATCTTTTGAAGGCTGTATGCCACAAATAATTTTTATGCGATGCAGGACCAAAATAGAACATTATGAAGACATCCTAATATGGAATCTTTTCCCCCATTATGTGGTTTCTAAAAATGAAAAACATCTTAACAGTTATGGTATGAGCTTACTCTACATTGGTGCATTTTGTGCACTAGTAATGTCTTATGGTGAATATTATATTACTAAATTAAAAACTAATCAGTGAAAATATTTTACAATTCAACACTTAGACCTGACACTATGTATGCATAGTTGATCAAAAATATCTATTGATATTTATTTTTTTATTTTTATTTTTTATTTTTTATTTTTTTCCTTTTCAAAGAAAGTGTAATACTAAATGTTCCAGGGAGTATTTTTAGAAAATTCAGAAATCTTACATAAGGAAATTAGAGGTATGTATGTTAAATAGACACGTTTGAATAAGGATCTAAAAGACTTCTAAAATTACATTACTAACAGTGGTGAATCAGTTAATTTCCTCATGTTATAACTTCAATTTTATGGGGGGTAACATTTGCATTAGTCTCCAGTCACCATGAACACTGTAGAAAAATGGGAATTCTATTTTAAAATGGATCAACACCACTATCACTTCATCAAAAAAAAATCACTACAAAATACGCTGTTCCCAGTGGAGAGTTAGTACAAGAAAAAGCCTTGTATTTTTCTCCTTTTTTTCTTCTTTACTTGTGTATGTCATGTTTAATGAATGTATTTGAGAAATTCTGAGATCTTTAGTAATACACAATGACATACATAGAATGATTGAAACAGACTATTAAATATATTCTTATTGTTGGAGTTCATGAATATACAGAGCAGGTACACATTTCATTTCACCTGGTGAGATGAAAATCCCAAAGCGACATGTTTATCAAATCACGCACACTGCAATTAGAGTGTTACACTGTCCCATCAAAGATAAAGCTTTAAAAGAAATGTAAAGAATCTCCTTCACTTGCTGTGTATTCACAAATGAAAAAGGTGCATAGAGAATAGGGCATAATGTCCATATGCAAACTTTATTGACTATAACTTCAACATGTCTCAAAATTTCTAAATAAGGAGTAAATGACAATCAACCTTAGGAAGGACTTGGCATTTGACAATCTTGGCCATTGACTGAGATGATAAGAATATTCTATTATACATTTACAGGTAGCAACAGTAAGAAGGTAACAAAACAGCCAATTAAACTGTTCTAAATTTTGATTTGGTTATGTCTTGTTTTAATTTGCACGTAAGGTAGGGATTTTAAAATCATAGTGGTGGTAGTTTCATAAAGTCCAATGGTAAAGACGGTATCACTGGAAATAAAATTAAAGCAAAAATGAATGCTTTTGAAATACTCTTTAATACCACCTGGAAGCAAAGAATATTTATTTGCTGTTGTTCTTACCCCATTTCTATTTAATACATTTAGGATTTTAAGATATTTCCTTGTATTTTATAGACATAGTAGCTATGAAAAAAACATTGTTGACACTTAATGAAACCATGAAAATAATAATATAATAGGAAAAAATCCAAGAGACATTTGTTGTCAACATTTAAGTAAATTTTTAGTCTAAAAAACATGTTCTTACCTGAATTTATCCTGAATCTTTCCTGTAAAATCTTAGTTATAATGTACTTTGATATTTGAATTTCAGGAAAGTAGAGCATTCCTTTTACTAATATATCCAAATGTATGAAAATGCGTAGTTAAAATAACTCTAAACATTCTACTGCAAGCAATGTATTTTCCATATGAAGTGGAATGATAATGATCACTGATTAAATGTTGTACTATCCTGTATTACAGAGTGCAAGTAGAACATTTCATACACTGCAGATTATTTTTCCTTTTCCTTGCTTAAATCTTACTAGTAATCACATGCCACATGACATCAGGAAACACAAAAATGAATGAATATGTACAGATGCCAGTAGATCACTCTTTTTTGATTAAAACTTATTGCATTTAGCAATGATGTTTTGGTTATTCAGTCTGATTTCAGGGTCAGCATCATATCTCTCCAGGAAAAGTGATTTTTTGCTGTTAGTTTAGCATCCTCTCTTTGTGATTTAACTGACACAGTTGAAACCAAGCCAAGGTGAGAGAGCATTTCAAGTTCAGTAACGACAAAAGCAGCTTGGGTAAGTGCCATGAACAAGCAGCATTCTGAGAGAGATGTGAAGAGGAGATTCAGTACATGACATTGCTGAAATTAGGAGAACACATATTTTCACAGTCAATACTATTATGCCTTTTTCATACTTTTTCTTCCTCAAAGAAAATAAAAGGTCAAGGAACATGTATTATGTTATATTTCATCCTCCATAAGAATTATTCTTAATTTTGGATTAAAATGTGATAAATGTGGTGGTGGAAGACAGAAAAAAGCTAGGCAACTTAGATTTAAGACTGCTCGTTGTCAAGTGCAGGCAGACAGAGACTGCAAAAGCACAGTGGGGTAACATTAGGCAGTATGAATGGCAATAGTTTATCACGAGTTGTGTAAATGTCAAAGGAAAGGCAGAACCTGTGATTTGAAGGAAAACAGTGAGACAGGCTGGCAAGTACTTATGGATGAAATCACAAAAGCAGATTGGAAAAGTCTGCTGATAGTATGTCTGAGGATATATCTTTTTGGGTGACCGTATGCATCTGAAGAGTCCGAAAACCACAGAGATGTTATATTTATGTCTGCCAGAAATGTGGCCCAGAGACAGAATAAGTTATGAGATGGTGATAGCGTTTAAATGGCTATTAAAAAAGTATTGTTTTAATCCATGCCTAAATTAAACATTTCAGTTGGGGAGTGTGAGCATGTGTCCAGAAGAAGCATCCGTATGATTTATCGTGACATTTGAAAAGAAGTTCCCCAATATATTTCCTCTGCTAAAACCCAGTTAGGCTAGGGTTAGACTTTAACAGAGATTCGCATATGAATGAACCCCAGTCTGTATGTAATAATATCAGTCAAAACAAAGGATCAGCCCCTAAAACTCTCAAATCTTATAGAAAAAAAAATTAGAGTGATGTGAAGCACATCAGCAGCCTGGGCATGCTTTCCTCAGGAATAAATAAATATCTCCAAGGGTAGCTCTGAGAGTAATGCCTCAAATTTTATTATGCTGACACACAACGTTAGAGGTGGATGTTAGTGGTATGGAAGTTGACACTGACCCTTTCCACCAATATTCCACTACATATCGTTGCCCTGTGACAGATGGCAGTAGAGGGATAAAATGGCATCTGATATAGAAGTGTGTAGAAAGCAGAGGTGCGTCATTGAATTCTTTCATGTGGAAAAAATTGCACCACTGACATTCACTGATACTTGCTGAACATTTATGGAGGCCAAACAGTGGATGCTGCCATAGCAAGGTGGTGGGCAGTGTGGATCAGGAGTGGAGACAGCAATGTGAAAAGACAAGCAATGTTCTGGATGGATTTGTACAGCAGTACATATGCATGCTACAAAATGCAGAGTGCTCTGATCACCCTGTTCACTAAAATCAATGGGTTATGACCAGGAAACTTTGTATGGAGCTGGATATCAGCTTCAAAGTGGTGTCACAATGGGAATATCTCAAAGTTTGCATCTGGTGGCTCCCATGAATGCTCACACAGAAACACCGTATGCAAGTTTTCAGGAATTATTGAACCAATATGAGGCTGAAGGTGACAGTTTCCTGGATCATATTATCACTGGTGATGGGGTGTGGTGTGACCACTATGAATTAGAGTCAAAATGGTAGTCCTTGGAGTGGAAGCAGAGAATTTTCCATTAAAGAAAGAGTTCAAGACACAGCCTTCAACGGGCAAAGTGTTATGCACTGACTTTTGGGATAGGGAAGGAGTGATCCTTCTGGATTTCCTGTAACCCAGACAAACTGTCAGCTCTGACTGCTACACTGCAATGCTAACTAAGCTGAAGGTGCAGCGTCAGGCTAGAGAAGAAGACAACCTTTTCTTGCAGTGCACTAACACTAGGCCTAATACCATCTTATACATTATGAAACACATTGTCAGTTTTGGCTGGACTGTCCTTCCACAGCCACTGTACAGTCCAGATTTTGTCTCATGATTTCCCTCTGTCCATAGCAATTAAAGATGGACTGCATGAACATTTTCCTTGCAGTGATGTAGGCTCTTGCTCAGTGCTGGTGAAAATCTATAGCTAACGTTGACTGTGTTGAAGAATAGTGCTTTGCAGCTGAGAATTTGCTCTATCAAATAGTATAATCGAGCTCTTCATATCTGTTGTCATTTCCATTGAAATAAATAAGAGGTATTACCTTTGGAGCAACCTACAGTTTCTATCTATCTATCTATCTATCTATCTATCTATCTATCTATCTATCTATCTATCTATCTATCTATCTATTTTTTTTTCCCATCAGAATCTTTTAACAAACAAGTAAGAAAACAAGACTGAAATCCACATCAGCATCCAGTGATAATGCTCACAGACAGAGGCTGGCGAGCTAGAGCTTCAAAGTAGCTGGGAAAGTCAGCAATTCTTTATAGAGCAGAAGAAAATGACCGAGTGAGGGAAAAAGAAAAACAGTGAGATAGAATGTTTGGAGAGATCAGTAGGGTGTAGGCTATGGGAGTTTTCTAAAAATATTTTTTTTTTGTAATTGCACTTTTTTTTTTTTTTTTTTTTTTTTTTAAACAATGAAGTCATCTTTGTGTAGATGTGATTATTTTTGTTGTTTTCATCCCAACAGTTACAAAGGATCCGATGATCCCTGCAGGACAACTTGTTCATTACACTGGCACAGTTCCTAAAATAGCCTCCCAATCAGGGTCAAATATAGTAATGATTTGCAGTCTGTATTGACTGACAAGCCAGCTGACTGAGACATCTGGTACATGATAGTCAGGCTTTAAGGCATTCAGTAATTTGATTTTAATTTCAAAGGGTACACTATGAGTAGGCACAAAATAAATAATTTGCATAAGGACAAAGATAATCTCCTGAAGTAACTATGGTATTCATAAATTATAGTCACAGAACTGCCTCTCATTACTTTTTATTGTCTGAGAACAGTAGAGTAGATGTCAGTATAATGCTATGATATATGTACAGTGTCATTACAAATGGATGTGCAGAAGGTTTACTGGTAGCATTATTGTTACAAATTATGAGAAAACACTATGTTGTGGCTGTGTACATGGTTGTATTATGTATAAAACACATCAACAAACTCCACAGTATTTAAGATGCTCACATCAACATTACCATTCTGAAATATGTATGTTTAAACATGGCAACATTTATGAGGCCAGCTTCAGTGAAACTGAACTGTTAAGTATTCATTAATTAAATATAAAATCATGAGCGTATTTCATCTGCATCTACACTTGATTGCTGTTGCTTATTTTCATCCTAAAGCTACCTCTATTCTAATCCTGATTAGAAATATTCATAGATAATAATTATTTCTAGTTGTGACACGGAACCATGAGAAAAGATCCTCTTTGTACTGAATGATTAAGCCCATCACTTGCATGAAAATTTCTCTCTGATTTGTGGCAGGGTTTTAAGAGATCCCAGAGCTGAATAACTTTAGTGAAGGTGGAGGATATTTGGGATTTTTAAGAAACAAGCTTTTTGGACAAATCCAAATGACAATTAGGAGGAATTAAAGAATAATTAATGAAAACATAAAGGAAAATTTAAAGAGTTCTTCTATAGCCACTAATTGAGAAGGGATAAATAACGTGTAAGCATCTTAGAATGAAAATCAAATACTTATTTTTCTGACATACTGAATCTTATGTACAAGATAAGAATAAGATATTAACTTTCGCAATGTTTAGTGTTTGGTGAATTTTCATCTTTCTGGTTTCTCTCTAGTTTATATTTCAAAAGCAAGTAAAACCTGATTATATTTTCTTGATATGTGAGATGAAGAGAACAGAATAACATGTGAAAAATGACTCTCATTTTCCACATAAACAATAAACCGTACACAATGCCATCAATTCTTTATGTGCTATATGATAGGAGGCCATGCCAGACCCTGAGAAGAGCAGCACAGCCCTCCCTGAAGGCTGCTGTCTCAGGGCTGAGCAAGAGCTTACTGAGAATGGGTGGAGAGGAGGAGCTACCATAGACCTCATCTCTGGTGAAGCTTGCAGCTCCTACAGGTTTTTTCTGTTTCTTTCACTCAGACATAACAACTCCATAAAATGCAACAACAGAATATAAACATAAAAGGGCAGTTAATGATCTGGTTGTGTTCCTGCTCAAGTCAATGACCAAGATGGACTGGACTCCAAATCTGACTAAAAGCCGCTAAAGACATAGCAGTCCATGTACTTAAAAGTCAATCTACTAGAAACAAACTCAAACCCTCTTTCATTGCTGCTGTTTCAAATAACATTCAAAAAGTTTAAATCATAAGCTGTTATATGGTAGCTTTCTCATAAAATAAACGGTACACAGAATTCTCTTAGAGATAATGAGACAAACCATTACTTTTGCAAAAAAATATTTTTTCCTCCATGCAAATATTATGATCTTTAATAATTATGTTAATTTGTCATTTATATACATGGCTCATGTGGTAAAATCATTATATCTCTTAACATTAACTTGATTGCATAAATATTACATTAGCTTTGATCATATAAATATTGCACAATCATCATTTTAAATAGTTGCAAAGGTGACTGAATAGGCTCCAATGGAGTTTAATTTTAAATTCACCAAGAAATATTTCTTCCTTTTATTTCTAAATACATTTAACGTAGTTATTTTATGAATAAGCACTGAAGTTTTCAGTCTTTTATTAACTCATATGAAAATCTGAAAGAAACGAAAACGGTTTCTAGTCACAGAAGCATGTTTGAGACCAGCTGCTATGAAATTATCAGATTATAATGACATCTTTGTTTTTCTGAGATAACCCAGAAACAAATTCAGGTCCTGATCCAGGAGCCACTTTAACACTTGTATATCACAAGTATGTGCTTTTTTTACTTTGTTTTTGTTTTAGTTTTTTTGTTTGTTTGTTTTGTTTTGTTTTTTGTTTTGTTTGTGGTTTTTTGTTTTGTTTTGTTTTTTTTTTAGGATTAACTTCACCTGGGTTACATTTAAAGCCCTCTATTTCGTTGGGAAGATTTAAGCATACATTTAATACTGTGCAGGACCCATATTGTAGCAAGCTCTTGCTAATACAGTTTCCAGATAATTTCTCTATGGCATACAGGGCTTTCGTGCCTCTGAGCAAATGGTAGGATATTGATTCACAGAAGCTGGGGCTTTTTACTTTAGGTAAATGCAACCCCTTGCTCAGATTGTTTTCACTCTCTAAGGGCTATCATCTCTCCAAGATATTCATGATATAATATTGCAAAAAAAAAAAAAAAAAAAAAAAAAAAAAGCAGTTAAACACATTCTTATTTCTGGAGGTGACATTCTGTATACAGCCTCACTTTAGTGGAAAGAGGCCAAAGAACTCTTGGTGTCTGCTAGTTTTATTACATACATAATCCTTTAAATATGGTTATTTATTGTCCTTGAAATTCCTCTTAGTAGAGCAACCAACCAAAGATAAAATGCACCTGTGCCATATTTGGGAATTCTTTCCTCAAGACCATGTTACTTTTTCCTTTTGAAAGAGGGGTACCATAATGTCCTCTTCTCCTCGATTGGACACTCTTATTAGCATGTCTCAGGCAGCTCTTAAGCTGCACAGGTATCTCAATATACTCTGTTCTGAGCATGGTGAAGACAGAAGGGAAAGAAGATAAAGTAGTCCCAGATCTAGTAGATACTGGTTTTGGTTCTTCTGTGATTTGTTACCCACCTTAAAGGTATTGCACGTCACCTCTGTACCAGCCTCATTTCGTCCTATCTTGATTATACATCTTTTCCCAGTTTGTAAACCTGCTTTGCAAGAACAATTGCTTTTTCTCTCTCTCTCTTTTGGACTTGCTTTGTTTTTGTTTTGTTTGTTTGTTTGCTTACTTAGTTGCTTTATTTTTTTTTTTTTCTTCTATAGTGAACTGGAATCCCAGATTATCTTCTTTACATTCCAGCCTTTTTTTTTTGCTCTCTGTGGCAGCCTGAATGTGAAAGACTTTGTCAAACAGAAGAGGCTGGGTTATATCAAACAGGTTTTCCATTGCAAGTAGCTAACAATACTGGATTTTTGGCTGAAGCCATAACAATTATTCTCATGGTGCTAAATGTTGTCCTTAGAGATGATGTAATCCAGAAGGGGTAGAAGATTTCTGTGTATATGCATTGGGATTAAATCTGCAGCAGGCTTTTTAAAATAAAGAAAGCTTGATGTGTTTCCACATTTTATTTATGCTCTTTTCAGACAGAAATGGGTATTTTTAATTGCTTGTTTATAAATTATGTTCTTGAGGTAAAAATCAGAAAGGAACAAGTAAAAAATTACTACAATTGGGAAATGTTGACATAATGTTCCTTCTATCACTTTTTTTTTTCTCTCTTTAGGGTAACCGTATCTCTTTTAAATTCAGATGACATTTTCAATACACAAGTTGATATATCCAGTATCTCTGATTTCACACTGTATTTCTGAAGCCTTTAGAACATTAGCATACAAAACTGGAATAATGCTATGTAATTGTCATCATACACTACAGTCTATTTACAACATGTATTTTTAGTTCTTACATTGGCAAGTTCTTCAGGAAGCATGAATAACTCAAGTACGTAGGTTGCTCTGAAAGTTATGCCTCCTAATTATTTCCATGGAAAATACAAGATACAAAAAGCACAGTAACACTATTTGATAGAGCAAACTTTCAGTTACAAAACACTGATTTTCAACATAGTCACCATTGCTAGCTATGCATTTTTGCCAGCAATGAACAACAGCATACATGCCACGCTTTGTAAAGATCTACATCAGCAGAAATGACCCACTGTCACTGTCAACTCTGCTAAAATGCATCATCCACCACCTCACTGTGCGAACATCCACTATTTGCTCTCTGTAAATGTTAGCAAGAGTCAGTGAATGTCATTGGGTGCAATTGTTTCCACGTGGAGGAATTCAGTGACATACATTTACTTTATACACCCCTCCATGTCATATGCCAGTTCGTCCCTCTGCTGCCACCTGTCACACAGCAATAAAATGTAATAGAATATTGGTGTGAAGGGTCAACATCTACTGCCATAACACCAACATCCACCTCTGACATCATAGCTCAATATAATAAATTGAAGGCATCACTTTCAGAGCAGCTCTTATACAATAATAGTATAGATGCTTTAAATGAACATTTACCTTGTTACATATCAACAGAAATAGCACATTCCCAGTGATATGTCACAACTGATCATAACAAGCATGTATTATCTATAAATAACCTAATCAACATTCAGCAATGAGTTGCATAAATGAGCCCTTTTTACATATTGCACCTTATAATGAGCCACTACACAACTGTCTTATTAGTGCCATAGGCAATGAATGATTAATTAGTCAATTCAAAAGTGACTTTTTAAGCTTATAATTACTACCTTTTCTAATTTATGAAGGTTATAGACAATTATGTTATGTTGGCATACTATATCTGATAAAGTAATGTCTTTGTTTGTCAACAATGCACTAAGAATAAGGGTGGTTCCTGAGAGCTGATTGCATTAAACTGAGTGTGAGCTGTTGTTATGGAACCATAGATTGCAGTCAAGTACTCTTTGCTGAATCTTGTCTGGTCAATTTTGGGAAATTTAAGTGAGCAGCTAGTGCGTGAGTATAAAGCTAGAGAGTAGAAAGCATTCTGATTCTGCACAACTGCTGCTGAGTGCAGAGTGTGCTGCTATCTTCAGCTCTGGCACATTACTCATTCACTCCTCCAGCTGCTGCTGTCCTCCTCTGCCTCTGCTTCCTTCGCATTTTTCCCTCTGGTGTTTCTCACAGGAGAGGTGTGGATTAGGCACTACTGAACACCTGACCTCCATCTCCCTCCCTCCCCCCAGCATAAAAACTGGTAGGAAAAGGCCATAAATATGCCATGCTAGAAGCAACTGATAAAACTTTTTATTTAGATGAATAATGTTTGATGTATACCAACTTCTAGGAAGCATTTCAATATACCAATATTCAGTATTCTTATCACAGTTAACACACTGATCCCATTTCGTGTGATCCAAAATCCATACAAGCCAATGGGAACTGTTCTGCTTAATCTACTGGCATTAGGCGAACCACTAACCAGAGGGAATAAATTGGTTACAATGAGATCTATGTGGGGACAGAAAGCCATAGTGAGGAAAGAAGTAGTTTTCTCTGCAACATTTCTGTTTTCATATGGAGGAGTTAATGGATGGACAAAAGGAGGCAGTAAGAAAGCCACAGCTATGTGATCATTTGGCCCCTGTTTCAGGTTATGGAGTAGGAACTTGATCAGAAGATGGTCAGTTCTACAATTCAGCAGTCTCACAGGGCTAATGAGAGCAAAGTGTCTCTTCCAGAATTTTGGTACAATTTCAGACGTGACATCAATTAACTAAATGATATTTTCACTTAAGAAAAAGTGCTGCATACATGAAAAAGGAAAATTGAAGAAGTTTTCTAAAGCCACACAGAATGCTTTCAGAGGTTTTTGTCTGACTACAGGTAAGTTGTAACATTATGTCCAACAGTGCAGAGAACAAATAAACTACTTCACAAATTAATTCATCTAATTAACATTTGTGCCCACGGTTCATTCATTTCTGAAGAAAGTGCTGAAATTACCAGTAGAAAAGAATAAAACAGAAAAAAACATTAATAAACAACACATATGGAAATTGTATCTTCATAATGTGCATATGCATTATTCTAGGTTATTGAAAAATTCATCTGTGGCTGTGGGACTTTTCTGGCACAAAAAAAAAAAAAAAGGAATTATATGCAGAAAATCATACTATTTTTAATAACATTAACTGTTTGTAACTTTAACATTTAAAGTTCCTGCAGAGCACCTTTCATTGGAGGATTTTGCTACCTTGTAGGTTGGTGTCACCATTGGCCTGTATTAGAGTAGAAACTTGCTTCTAAGGGCTGAATGTTATTAAGGATCTGGAGTCATAAAATACTAGATCTATAAAAAGTGAAAAATTAAGCCTACTTTCTTATCTCTCTCAGTCATTTCCTCCAGGAGTCAATGAGCTACCACCAATTAACCAATCATTAGGAACTACGTACAACTCTTTTCTAACATATATAAAATTTCTCATTCTGTATATTTCTTAGAGAAGTAGGAGTACTTTGCTTAAAAGGAAAACTCATAGCATCATAAAATCACTAAAGTTGGAAATGACCTCCAGGATCATCCAGTCCAACTGTCCACCTATCTTCAATATTTCCCACTTAACCATGTCCTGCAGAACAACATCTAAATGTATTTGTAAGTTGTGTTTGTGTATGTATGTATATTTTGTATAAACATTTGTATTTAATTGAACATAACTATATGCTGAAAAGTTTGAGATATTCATCACCTAAAATTGTGTTCTTTTTACCTTTTTTATTAATAGGGCTTTGGTGATATTTAGGTTCCCTTTATGTTTTTTGTTAACTTATGTAGCCCATTCCTGTGATCCTTCTTCTTACATATTCCAAATAGTTCCAAATAATTGGGGTATTTTAATGTGTCATTTACCTGTGCAAAAAGCTATTACTGATACTTTCTCATTTCATGCAAGGTCTTTTTTTTTTTTTTTTTTTTTTTTTTTTTTCATTATGTTTACTTATCCTATTCTTCAGCTTGATGAATTGTTTTCACTTCCACCTCCTGAAGAGCTGGTTGTATCATAGATGTTTTTGTCATGCTATATCAGTTTTTTGCACATGAAGAATTGTACCATGAACAGATTATTGGTGACCGCACCATATGATGCCACACACCATCACTTGAATTGTTACTGGAAAAAATGGATTGCATTGGGAACAGAATTACAACAGGCACAGTTCAGAATCTTCTCGTGCATATTACAATGTCGTGTCCAATGAATGCACTGAATAGGAGTGGTGCAGTCTTATTTAAATATAATTCAAGTATAACATGACTTAACAGCTGTGGCAGCTGCTGTCCATTCATTGACTGCAAATTTTATTAGAATGTTGCTATGTTTGCTGCAGGAAATGTAAATGCAAATGTTGTAACTAAGACCAAGAGAGAGATAAAAATTTCATGTTGTTCTCACAGCATTTTTCTTTTTCTATTGCTGCCCATGAACTGGCAAAGGTTGTGACAAAGGCTGTGCTCAAATTTGTCTTTTTGACAGAATGCAAACACAAAATCAACTAAAAGCAATGTGTCTACAAGACAAATGCATTTTAGAAGTAATTAAAATGGATTTATCATTCTCTTTGATAACTGTCTGAAACAATATTATTCAAAATCTTAATTATGACATAGATTGCTCTTATATTTTTCTCGAATAAAGCTCTAATTAGTAGCTAATACAAAGTTACACCACACTTTGCATATAAGTGAATAGACAACAGAAACACTGAGGTTCATTAAAGTGATCAAAGAGAACTACATACTCTCTGCTCCTTTTAATAACTATTCTACTGAGAGCTTTTTAAAAACCCTGAGCAATCCTTGCCATTAACATTCTAAGTGAAGATAATTACCTAAATCAAGAGAACACAACATATTTGTGATGAACTTTTCAAATTAAAATCAATGTAAGTCTATTACTAACACAAATGAGATTCAGCTCATAAATGTTCATTATAATTAAGCAAAAACTATTATTTTAAACTACTAGGAACCCTTAAGACAATGCCCTATACTGATTTTGGAATAAATGTTTTTTGAAGTACAGAAACTATGAGACTAACTGATTTTTTGAAAGAAGGTAAGGATCAATGTCTGCCGTATATTTACTGTGATTTTTTTTTTTTATTATTTTTTTTTCAGAATAAAGAGAAGAAAGCAGAAAGATATAGAAAACTTTATAGGATGCTATTAAAATAATTAAAAATGTGTGAGATTCAAAAATAAATAATTAAATTAAATAAAGAAATTGTCTAACTGTCCTAAAATGTGAATGAGAAGTCAGAAATGAGAATGCAGTCATAATATGAACAATAGCAACAGCAACAACAACAACAAAACCTAAGATGAAGCAAAATGGTGATATACTGTCACAATCAAAAGACAGAAGCCTCTGTCCAGGTCAAACTTTCTAAAAAGCACATGTCAGAACACTAACTCAGAAACTACCACTATGCTGTTTTTCTCATAGACTTGGTAAAGTGCTGATTGGGAATTGAAAAAGTAAAGAGAAAAGAACACTCCCAAATGTGCTAAGCTGAGTAGGAACTAAGACCATGTTTAACTACCTCACTAAATGAGACTGACTTGTGACCATGTAAAGAAGCGATGCAATGAAGGTAAAAAAATTAAAAATTACATCACTTCTAAAGGGAAAGGCTGAGAAGTTTCAACATGGAAAATACTGTGTAATAAATAAAATGGAGAAACATTAAAAGCTAGCATGAATAATCAAATATCAAATTGCAGTCAACATTGCTGGTTAAATTCAGGCTCAAGGTCAAAGCCAGAAAGAGGGTTAGGGGAATACTTCTGTAGTTTTCTGGAGTGAAACACTGTTAATCAGAAATTAGATCTTCAGAGTTCATATTAAATGGTGTTACACTGAGACAAATAAACTTATTTTGTTTAATAGTTTTCTTATTTTGTTTAATAGTTGTTGATCATAATGTACTATACTACATTAATGCACAAGCCAGACAAAAGACTATTCTTCCTACTAGTAGCGCTTCAATATAACCAAAGATTACTAACGCTTCATACCATAAAGCTTCTGCTCACATGCTTGTGGCAAATTCTTGTCCTAGAGAAATTTAAGCATGCATGTGCTTCTATCTATACTAGATTTGAACACCTGAATGTTTGTGCTAAGAGCATTTCCAAATTGAAAATACTTTGGCTTAACTGAAACCTCCACATTTAAATAGTCCTTATGAGGTTTCTGGATCAGATTTTATTTTTATGTTTAGCAGAATCATCTTCCTCTGTAAATTCTGTATGATTATTTCTTCTGCTTCATTGTATGGACCTGAGCTAATGAGTTGTGCTATATGTATATATAACTGATATCATGTAGCTCATAAATACAGAAGACATTTTTTCATATTTCACAATTAGTTGTTTATAACATTTTTACAATTTCAATTACATTTTAACATTATTAAAGGTATTAGAACATTTTCCATTACAGCACAGATATGAACAAAAGCAGCAATGGGACAATTCAGGAAAATAAAATTCAGCAAGCCTTTGTGGGATCATCCTCTGTGACAGTTTTTCTGGTTCTTTGCATGGATGCTTCTTCAAGTCATAAGACTTTAAAATGCTTACAGTATCACTGTTGTGACATTGCTAGCAGTCTGAAGCATTTAATCTGTAATTATGCTATATTTATTTGTATTTACCTTAAAATGTATTGTCTTTGTATATATTCAATTTCATCAGCAATGTGCCTCCAATATCACATCATAATTCATCAAGGTAGCATTAACCAGGTTTGCACAAGTAGCCACAATTGCACAGATTTCAGCACGACCCACTTACTTGAGGATCTACCCAGCTCTTCAGTAGAACCTCACTGATGTCACTGGACTGTGCAAGAACCTCTACCAGTTTTATTTCACCTAAAATCATTTGAACCACTCCTCTGAGAAGCAGTGATGTTACAAGGACAAGTCTTGTCTAACAGCCACTTCCAAGCCTCTGGGGTGAGCTTTTACACACCTACACAAGAACTTAAAAAAGATTAAGAAAGATAAGAAGCCATTGTGCTCTCTGTCAGCAAATGGAGCAATAGCAGTGACACAACACTGTGTCTCATGCTCTTAATTTAGAGATAGGAATCACAGTAAAAGACAAACCAAATCCTAAACTTTCATGAGATTAATAGCACTTGGCAGAATAGTGTCAAACGTTTTTGTCTCAATATTCACTATCTAAGTATGCATACTAATATTTTCCTAATTTTCATAACAATTGTTTCACATGGTCTTGAGGATGGCATTATGCCTGGAAACTGTTTCATAAATTGCATACCATCATAATCTACAGTTTGGATAGCCTCCAGGACAAAGGCCGTGAAGCAACATTAAAAGCAACTAATAATTAACACTCTTAAAATGTAACACGAAAGACAAATGATAAATTTAGATATGTACTATAAATGACTTCTTTAACACTTTTGGCTGGATGAGTTAAAATAGCTCTCTATTCTGGCAAGTACTGCCATACGTAAGTATGCTAAGATGTAATCTTAGAAATGTGACTTGTTCTTTATTTCAGTGCATAATAACAATAATATTGGTACATCTTAATGAACACTTGCTATTTTGTATTTTATATTATATGCAGCCTGTTATTAGTACTGAAACAATGCACTTTATATAAGACATAAGATCCATAAGATCTCAGAATAGTTGAGGTTGGAAGAGACCCTGGAGGTAAAAGCTCCCTGCTCAAGCATGGCCACCTGGAGCAGGTTGCACAGGACTGATATACAGGTGACTTCTGAACATCTCCAAGAATGGAGAGCCCACAGTGTCTCTGGCCAACCTGTGTGAGTGCTTAAAAAATTCAAAAACTTTTCTTCAAAGAAAAAATTTTCAGGATGCTGCATTAGAAAGAAAGAAATATTAAAGCAATTAAATATGCATATTTATTAATTAAATATGTTTCTTTTAATAGATTTCTCAGAAATGAAATGTTTTGATATTTTCTCTGTCAAGCAGAAATAATTCTAGTCATACTACATAGGAATTTTCACTATACATTCATATATATATATACTCAGATATATTTATACCAAAGTAGATAGAAGGTTGAGCACACACGTATGCCTTCAGTTACTCATACACCAGCAGGCAGGGAAGCTTTGCTTTCACTTGCACCTAAGCCAACTGAGAGTAATTCTACTGAATTTTTCTATTTAATGTACCTGTGTTATATGGAGAAACTGAGAATGATCCCAGCTCTATTTGTATTTGAATAGCCACCTTAATGACTATTAATTTTTAATGACTATAAATAGCTAAAATACTAGCATAACACTTACTAAAGGTTAGTCATTAAGATGTCAAAAGAGCCTTATAAATAACAAATAGGACAAGTCCAGTCTAAACACGTCAGAGTCACAAATAACAAAGCTTGCACATTGCCTTATAGTCCTTTTGTGCAGCAAACTTTGAGATACTGGTAAGCAAAAATATATCTTTGTTTATTAATACATAACTGTGAATATTCTCCACATCTAAGAATACTGCTACCAACATGTGATTTAAAACACTAATTGCAAACATTAACTTAACTGTTTTTGAAATATATGAAAGACATCTGCACTACTAATTTTGTGGGAACAAATCATTTTTGAGGCAATTATCTAGTAAACTTTTGTCTGTAAAACAAGGCAAAAGTGAAGAAAGTAATTAAAGATGTTGCAAAAGAATGACAAGCTCTGGTTCTACACACACACAAATATCTCCCCAAAAACAAACAAAAAAACCAACCTTCTTTCCTCTTGTTTTGTGTTTAATCTTTACAACAGATCTACTATCACCATAAAGAACCTGCCATATTAATATTTCTAACGATCAGTCAATACTACCATTGTTGTCATCAATCACTACAGAACAAGCATTCTTTTACACAGGAATCCCATAAATCGTCTTTCAAGAAATTATAATTCTTACAAACACACCTCTTGATCTTTGGCAAGGTCATCTCTGTCAAAACTCAAAGATGAATGAAAGGAATGAAAAAGTAGATTCAGATAAAAATAAAGAAATAAATAAAAATTCCAGAGTGAGCAAGTCTTAATAATACACATATCAAAAGCATTTGTAATGAAGAACTTGATATTTGCTGAAAAAAAAACTGCTAGTGCTAATATTCCTTCTACACTGAAATACAATGCAAATGCTGGTTTAGAATCATAAAAACAGAATCTGCAAGGTTGGATAAGATCTCCCAGATCATCTATACCAACTCTACACCTACCACCAATATTTCCCCACTGAAGCATGTCCCTCAGTACATCATCTAAACGACTGCTGAACAGCTGAAGGGATGGTGAGACGAACACATCTCTGAGCAGCCCATTACAGTGTGTGCCATACTGCCAGGAGTTACTTGAAAGTTTGCCACAATGTAATGGATCAAGGTTTAAACATCTAAAAATGTTTCTCATAGAAATCTGTGCACTTTGTTAAGAAAAGTATATTTGCACAATTTCTTAGTACATAAAGACCTGAAATATGAAAGAAGTTATTTTAACTTACAACTGCTGCTTCAGTGCCTGAGATGCTATTAGAAGTACTAATAGCAGAAAAAACTTTGGGGCCTTTAGCTTGATTCATTCTCTTGTATAAATTTCCTTTGTCTTCTTTTGAACAAAAGATACAGTTTTTATACAGCTTTTTGCCGTTATACACATCTATAGGAACTGCACTCTTTTTTGCCATAGCTTTCTTTCTTTAAATGTCCTTCTCTGCATTAGATGTAAAAAACAACTGAAAGAAAAAAATAAAATCTTTTATTGATTGCTGTTCTTCGTCTTCCTTAAAAGTCAAGAGAAGAAACCATAAAATTTAGGGAGAACTTAGTTCTGCAACAACATCATTACAAACTACTTGCTAATGAATGGCTTTATGTAAAACTGCTCTATAAGAGAAATGGTCCTACAATTAATATTATTTCATCTGATGATAACAGGTACACCCTTGGCTGAGTAAGGAACAGGCTGGAGGGCTGGGTCCAGAGAGGGAAGGTGAATGGAGCTAAATGCAACTGGTGGCCTGTCACACATGGAGTTCCCCAGGGGTCAGTGCTGGGGCCTGTCCTCTTCAATATCTTTATTGATGATTTGGATGAGGGGATTGAGTGCACCCTCAGTAAGTTTGTAGATGATGCCAAATTGGCTGGAAGTGTCAATCTGCCTGGGGGTAGTGAGGCCCTACAGAGGAACCTGGACAGGTTGGAGAGCTGGGCCAAAGACAATGGAATGCCAGGTCCTGCACTTTGGCCACAACAACCCCAGACAACGCTACAAGCTTGGGGTGGAGTGTCTGGAAGACTGTGTAGAGGGAACGGACCTGGGGGTATTGATTGGTGCTTGGCTGAATGTGAGCCCGCAGAGTGCCCAGGTGGCCAAGAAGGCCAATGGCATCCTGGCTTGCATCAGAAACAGTGTTGCCAGCAGGAACAGGGAAGTGATTGTTACCCTTTACTCAGCTCTGGCGAGTCTGCACCTTGAGTACTGTGCCCAGCTTTGCGCCCCTCACTGCAAGAAAGACATTGTGTCCTTGGAGTTTGTTCAAAGAAGGGCAACAAAGCTGGTGACGGGTCGGGAGCACAGGCCATATGAGAAGCAGCTGAGGGAGTTGGGATTGTTCAGTCTGGAGGAGAGGAGGCACAGGGGAGACTTCATTTATCTCTATAATTACCTTAAAGGAGGTTGTAGTGAGCTGGGAGTCAGCCTCTTCTCTCATGTAACTGGTGACAGGACTAGAGGGAATAGCTTCAGGCTGTGCCAGGGGAGGTTCAGGCTGGACAATAGGAAATGCTACCTCTCTGAAAGGGTGGTCAGGCAGTGGAATGGGTCACCGACCCTGGAGGTGTTCACAGAACGTTTGAATGTTGTGTTGAGGGACATGGTTTAGTGAGAACTGTTGGTGATGGGTGGATGGTTGGACTGGATGATTTTGTAGGCCTTTTCCAGCCTTGGTGATTCTGTAATTCTGTGATTCTGTGAACACATACATAATATAAAGACACTGGGATAAGAGGCAGAGTCTGATTTACGAAAAGATGCCAGATACAGGGGAACAACTTTCCTCCTAACATGCTGTACACATTACTGAATTTATGGCTCACTTGAGCCTATCAATTAAAAAAATAAAATTAAGCAAACAAAAGTGATGTGAGTAGCAATAGTGCTACTGCAAACAAAAATGCAATTGTTACTTGAATAAAGTTCAGTGGGCCTGTCTTGCTCTGAGGAAGATGTCACTGACTCCTTTAAATGATTCCAAGGTTGTAGATAACAGTCAGTCAGCCTAACAAGGCCAGAAATCAGAAAAGGAGGGAAATGAGGTTCACTCTCCAGCTGGAGAGAACAGCTTCTTATTAGCAACAATACAAAAGATTTAAAAATCACCACAAATTCTAAAAAAAAAAAAAACAAAAAAAAACCAACAACAAAAAAAAACCCAACAAACACCACAAAACAACATCAGAAAAAAGAGAACTTCAGGAAGCCAGATTTAGATGTGTGTTGGCACATAACACAGAAATGAAGTAAGCTTCATATTTCCCTGTGATAACTAATATGTGACAATAATTTACAAGAGATTTTGCAGAAAAGCTGAAAGGTGTTACTGGTAATCAATAGGATGAGGTTATTCATGGGAGAAATGTGGTCTGAAAATAAGGACCCCAGGCTAAGTCCTTACTGTGAGATAATATTAAATAAAAAATGCTCATAAGGTATTTATATAAGCTGAATAGGAATACTTGGGCTCCTGATACATGAAAAGTGTTTTGGAACATTTAAGCACCTTAGCTGCAATGCTTCCTTCATAATATTATATGCTATTTATTCTTCAGTACTCAAAGAAGTATTCACTTCCAGCCAACTTGGTTCAAATTTGGAATACATTAAAGTAAGTTCATCCAAATTCCATATAGTTTAAATTAATACATATTAAAAGTAAAGGTTCTATGTCACAACGCAGGAATCAGGAAAAGAGGTTCAGACCTTCTCTCCAGCCATTCTCTGTGACTTTGGGAAAGACAGAACCAAACTGTTAAAGGTGCAAAGCTGGAGAATATCAAATATAATTTCCAGAAATTTCAAAATAAACAAGCTAACCAGATGAATTTCTGGAAAAGAAACATTACAAGGTGAAAAAATGAAGATATAGTTACTGGACTCACTTTGCTGGAATTCTGGAGGGAATCCCAGAGGAGATACCAGAATGTTCTGACCATTGTCTAGGAGCACTTTCATAAACACTTTTCTGAGGCACTGGTGGAGATAAGATGCCAGGCTACATATGCCTTCACTATGGCTATTTCCATGTTCTTACATCAACTATCTAGCATGAAAAGTACTTTTGCTTTATCTGCTATGAACTGAAATTCATCTATTTGACAAGTTGGGTAAACATTGATGCAGTTAGTTCACAGTGAAAGTGATGTTCCTACACTTTCATTGTTACCACTGCAGTTAATGTAAAACTGGTATATAGGTATTTAAATTGTAGTTATTCAGGATTTAAATGTCTTTAGACATGTGAGATGTATTTGTACAAATTGTTAAAAACATTAATGTAATGGTTCATAATAAATTTTGGGATGAGCTAAAGATAATGCAACTCTTCGTGTGAATGCATTTGCCTTACATTAACATATGCCACAACACAACACAAAAAAGGGGATACTCTGCCACATTGTGCCAAGGGCTCGAGAAAATGCAAGGACTGTCAATGATTAAAAACCTGTCACAGAATAAAGTACATGAGTTGCTCTGAATGTAATTGCTCCTATTTATTCATATGGAAAGTACAACAGATACAAAGAGCACAATAATGCTATTTGATAGAGCAAATTCTGAGTTTCAATGAACAGTTTCTCAACATAGTCACCACCATTTGCTATGCATTTTCTCCAGCAATGAACAAGAGTCTGCATGCTGCACTCATAAAAATCTGCAAGGCCTTTTGGAATGTGGCCTGTCTTTCATGTTGCTGTCACTGCTGAAATGCACAACCCACAGCCTCCATCCACTGTTTTGTCTCCATAAATTTTTATCAAGCGTCAGTGAATATCAGTGGGTGCAATTTTTTCCTCATAGAGGAATCCCATGGCACATCTTTGCTTCAGATGCACTTCCATGTCAGACGCCATTTTGTCAGACTACCCCTCCACTGCTGTCTGTCACACAGCAACAAAATGCAATGGAATATTGTTGGGAAGATTTATTCTCTACTACCATATCACCAACATCCCCTGCTGACATTGTGGACCAACATAATTAAATAGGGGGCATTAATTTTGGAGCAGTCTTTGTATAATTCCATAGAAATTCTTTTTTCTATCAATGTTCTAAATCCCACTGATTTTCAAACAGAAAAATCATCCAGGAACATTGTCATTTTACCATGACTTAACAGGATGTAATGAATTAGCTGAGCAACTCTAAATGTTTGTGCACTCAGTCTTAGCCAGTAGCAAAAATAAGATAATTTTGTTTAGCCTAGCCTGAAATGATTGACGTTCAAGTTAAGCTGATGAATGGTAACATGTTAAGCGGTGGTAACCTAATTGTGTGTCTGAGTTCTCATGCTCCTAAGTCTGCTTAAGTCACTTTGGAAAATTGGATTTTGCTAAGTCATTTATAACAAGATTTTTCAAGGTACTTAGACATTTTACTCTCATCAAAATCAGTGGGAGACAGATGTCATGGTGCCTTTCAAAATCTCATTTGCAGAGCCTTGCACTGATGACCAGAGGAAAAAAAAAAAACTGCCCCACACCTGCAAATTGTTTTTAGACAATGACTACTTCCTGCAAACAAGAATGCAGAGATGATTAACTGAGAGAAAAAAAAAAAAAGACACAGAAGGAGTCACCGTTCACTCACACAATCCCCTGAATCATGATCTGGCCTCAAATACATGCTGTAAGGGAAAGGCTCAGAGGGAGGGCCTGGATGATAGTAATAATAATAATATAATGGTCAGATATGGCTGATAAAAATTGTAATGGTTATGCATCACATTTTCAGAATTAAAACATGCAAGAATTCTTGTCACCAATCTTTTCCAAGGCAGTTATATTCAGTCGGTTTCTTGACATCGCAGAACATATAAGCAAGACACTAATTCCTGCACATTAGTTTTCTGTACTGAAGGAAATTACAATTTCTCAGTTGGGATAGGCTATAGTGTCCCTTCTCCCTGCTCATAAGTCTGACAGGATGAACGAGTCCCCCTTCCTAATCTGTAAATGGCAAGGAAAACGGGCCCAGAAGTGGACTGGGTGACCAGACCAGCTAGGATACACAGCAAATAAAAGCTAAAAGGAACAATTTCAAGGAATAAAACAGTCATCAGGATATATTCTTATGATACTTTCTTATAATGTCTTTGCCATTAAAAATTAACCTTTGCTTTTCTTTCATTTTAGTTAGGAATGAGTGGGATTTACACGCCTGTTATATGAGAACAGGGGATGACCACAAAGCATCTCTCTTTACAGCTTAATAGATTGTCTGAGGTGTAAAATGTAATAGCTCTGGTTCACATGCTTAGTGTGATTACAGATGTCTACAGAGTATTCCCTTTATTATCTGCTTATTAATAGCAAATGCATTGAAATAACCTAGTAAAGTAGTGCTCACTTCCATAATTGGACTGTGCAAGCTATAAATGAAGCTGTGTGCCAGCATCATTCTTTTCACAAGGTTCCCTGCTCTTCCAAGAATTCCAGCAGATTCAAGAGAATGCAAGAGCACTCTGCCAGTGACAACCTTAGCTAGCATTAAGCAGCATTGTAATATGCTTTTTAAGATAACTTCATAAAATTTAAAACTTTTTTTTTTTTTAAATTTAAAAAATAAACACACAAAAAATAACCCTCTTTGCATTTTTAATTTTATTTTTGTCTCCAAGAGTGTATGTGTGTTGCAGATTCGAGGATGTCCAAATCACAAAATTACGAGACTATTTCCTCTATGGCAAAATTCCTCAAAAGACTGCTGCACTGAATGATTTGTAGAGTTAAAAATACTCAAATAATGTAATTCACGAAATTGTAAGAAGGTAAAGAAAACTGTAGAGTGTTCAGAAATGCAACTTTGAACTGCAGGAGGAATGCTCCTTTTTTCTCCAATGAAACTAAAATATATTGCAGTCTGTTGTCTAAGTTTACCTTAAATTATGCTGTTTCTGAAATCACTCTGTTACAGAGTTATGTCTAACTCTGAAACCATATTCAACAACAGGAAATACAGTCACAGAAATATTTAAATGGAGAAGAAATCTTAAAATAACCTATATTTTTTAGTCTGCTAATTGATACCTAAAATAGTTAACTGGACAAAATCCCAATTGCTTTTGTCTGTTTCAGAGTTTCAAGATTTAGAAGTAGAAACTCAGAAACAGCAATGGAGTTAATATATTTTATCCTTTCCTATATCTTCATAAATGCAAATTACTAGGTAAAGTGAGAATTCCAATGCTTAAGCATGCTAGGTAGCAATTTATTCATGTGAATGGAATTACGTATTATTATGACAACAGGGGATATATCATTGGTGTTGTTTATAAGAAAATGCCCTTCATTATGAATAATTATAGAAAGGGCCATCTAGTATAGAATCATAGAATCACAGAACCGTTAAGGTTGGAGAAGACCTCAAAGTTCACCTAGTTCAACTGTCCACCTACCACCAATATTGTCCACTAAACCATGTCCTTAAGTATTACATCTACACGTTTCTTGAACTCATCCACTTCCCTGGGCAGTCCATTCCAGTGCCTGACCACTCTTTCAGAGAGGAAGCTTTCTATTATACCCAACCTGAACCTCCCCTTGCACAACTTAAGGCCATCCCCTCTAGTCCTATTACTAGTTATTTGGAAGAAGAGGTTGACTCCCACCTCGCCACAGACTCCTTTTATGTAGTTCTAGAGAGCAACAAGGTCACTCCTGAGTGATCTTAGTCATGGGTAATATATATTGCTATTCCTTCAGTATCTATCACGAAATGACACAGCAAATCTGACTAGGGAGGTGGCCAATAAAGGTCATAAGACTTCCATGGCTTTCTCATGTTTTGTTTTGCTTTTTATTTATCTCTAGATTCTGGGCTGGTTCTTGAAATTATCTTGCAAAATAGCATTCTTCCCAGAGACCTCTGCAGGAAGCAGCTGCTTGTCCCTGGGGTTCAGATGATGTCCTTCACAAAACAGCTTATGAAACTCTGTTACCAGGAAGAATTCCTAGGAATTCAGGACACTGTGATGTCCTTAATATCTCCAGCTCTGCAGCTGCAGCACAGAATAGCATTAGCTTTCCATTCTTCATGCAGCCACCAATATTCAAGACTTGCTGAGTGAGTGTAGTGGGACTATTTTGGATGAAACATCTCTTCATCGTTGCAAGCTATGAGAGTCTCCATCAAGCTGTGGTATCATTCTGGTAGCTAAATAAACTTCACTAGAGAAGAGGGTATGATGGAAAAAAATTCTTGTAGGTTTTAATATGGTAAGGGAGTTCCCTCACCAATTACTATCAAGTGGAAAACAGACTCAATATAGAGATTATTGTTATTTATTGGCTATTGCTAACAAACTAGAGCAGTGAGAACTGAAAGTGCAAACTGGGGCTGTTTAGTCTGGAGAACAGGAAGGTCAACCAAGACCTCGTAACCCTCTATAGCTCCCTGAAAGAAGGTTGTAGTGAAGTGGGGTTGACCTCTTCCTAGGTGACAGTGATAGGATGAGAGGTTGTGAAAAAAAAAAAGGATGATTCTGTACAGGCTTCCCACAGGCTGCTGCTCTCCCAGCACCGCTCCAACATGGCTCTAGTCTGTACTACGGGGCCCATATCTATTTATCCGTCTAATCTGTCTTGTTTCAATAAGAGGCAGATGTTAATGAAATACTAAGTTGAACCTTGTGAAAAAGATGAATTTGATGAATTTGAGTTTTAGCATCTGCCTGCATGTTTCTGCATAATAATTTGTGTGCAGTATGTATTCCTATGTTTTCAAAGTAGTTGAGAGGAGCTGCTGAATATTATTTGGGAAAAAGTGAACTTCACTTGCTCTCCTACTGCAATTTTCATTACAGGCACATGCTGTGGTAAAATCAAATTTAATTTTAAGAAGAAATGACTGAAAAAATCTGACTACTCTATTTCAGCGAGCACTGAGTATATGTATTATGTGATTTCCATAAAGTTTCACGCAATCCAAAACATTTTAATGATGATTACATCTATTTACACTAATTATGTAGTTATACCAATTGCACAAATAGAAGACGATAAATATTCTTGACTGAAGCCAACAAGTAATTATCAGAATAGAAACAATATGAAAACAAGCTGGGAATAAAACTGAAGGAATATGTAGGTGATTATTCTTCATGTATGCAACAAATGAACAATCTCTATTGTACTTGTCCCCTTTTGTCTTCTACCCAAATAAGAACTCTCACCCTTAAGCGCTGCCTTGGGAAAAGTTCCTTATAATTGTCCTTAGATGTTACGTATATCAAAGCTTAGAGATGATGGAATGCTTTCCCAAATCAGAAAATAAATACATAACATGGATACAATATTGTTTGGCAACTAGAGTACTGCAGAGACAAAAAATTTTTTCAGAGGTCTCTTTTTCTTACCAACAAAAGTTAATGTTGATGGTAGATATGGCAGTGTAGAACCTGAGGTATGCCTCAGTACACGAGTGTGCTGCTTGCTCACAAAAATTTATGAATTCAGCAGGGCACAGAAGACATTCATCTTGGGATCTTGGGAATGCGGTTTCTTTTTTTTTCTTTTTTTTCTTTTCTTTTTTTTCTTTCTTTTTTTTTTTTTTTGTTTTAAATTATTTTGCATGCTATTCGTACCCAAAACACTGAAGTCTTTTGTCACCGTCCTCGTTAAACTGCACCAGTGAAGACTAATTCTACTTGATTTTCCTTGTCTTGTCTTTCTATCTCTTCCAAGCATAACTGGAATTTTGTATTACAGGAACTCGGTGATAGCACACAAGTAAACATTTAAATAACAGGAATACCTTATCAAATAATTAAAATTAATTATACCTAAATCCACCAGTCAGGTGAGGATCATATTCCACAAATGCAATCAATCTCACAAATATTTCTCTATGTATACATAATTTAATGATTTCATTTTATTTACAATGTTTTCCAGTGCATTTTCACCCAGCAGATATCCTGTTCATCTTTTCTGTACATTTCTTGTAGAGCATTAAAACACACTTCCAATTAATCTTAAAATCACTGAATCACAGATCTTATGTGTTGGAACGGACCTCTGGAGATCATGTCCAGCCTCCTGCACATTCCCTACAGTAGGTCACACATTTGTCATGTGTCAGTAATCTTCTGAAACTTTCTGTTCATCTACTCTTGACTGAGCTTTTAAATTTGAAGACAATATTCCTGAATACTTTTAAAGTTAATATAGCAATGTAATCATGACACAAATGATACAATTTTATTGGCCATAATAGTGATTTTTGTTTTGTTTTGTTTTTTCCAGTTTCAACAATGATGGCAGTGTACACGAACAACTTTTAAACAGTTATCGTTATTACTGTCATCATTATTATTATTGCTGGAATACTGGAGCTTCTGTCTGAATGGAGTGATCTGTTTTATAAGGTACAGTTAGGCAGATAATGCCTTTATTAATTTAATAAATATATAAGAAAGAAACAAAGAAAAAACAGCCCATCTCATCCTTATGCCCACACGCCTCCAAACAGGTGCATACTTGGTTGAAGAAATGTTCTCTACTCTGCTTTTTGTAAATTCCACTGAGAGGAAACAAATGATAACCAAAAGAAAGCTCACAAGAGAGGAAGTGGAACTATTAATTTGACAGTTAAGGAAAGATCAATGTCAAGTGTTTATTATAACAGCTGAAGATGAATTAAGTTGCTTAGCAAATTTAAAGTCGCCAAACAGTGATGTCAGCCTCATATAGAAGCAAACAATCAGAGCCAACTTAGAACAGTATATTGGGTTGGATAGTATAAACATAATAAAAACTGGAATATAGCAGACTTCATCAAATCCTCATCAGATAAATTAGATAATATTTAGGAAACTTCTGCTTAATGAAAAATCAAGTTTGATGGACACTATCAGTAAAGAATTAAATTACCTACTATAAATAAATAAATAAATAAATCAAAACATTTTTCTGTTTGCAGAGAAGAATTCCATTTGCAAGTGTTAGTAACTTTTGGGGGGGATTTTAAGTAGTTGCTCAAAAAAAGAGTATATTTTTAATGGCAATAAGAAATAAATGCGTCAGGGTCTAGTCCCTAACCAAGTGCCATCCTTGATCTATTTTATAAGATCAAGGCTCATATACATCCTACTTAAACTAAATTAAGACTATAGATTTTACATATTTTTGGTTTCTAGCCAAAGGAATCTTCTAGGGATCCCAAAAAGGTGACAATGCCAGCTGGGCTCCATTAGCTATTAAAAGATGTAGCTGGGAGAAAATTCTAGTTCCAAACACTTATCTGCTTTGGCATGTAGTCTGAAATTACTATGGCTCAATTGCTCCTCTAGTTATAAAACTCTGAGATTTTCTCACACATTTGTGAGAAATAACACTGCATCTTAGAAGTCACTGAGGTAAACCATGTTATGAGTTCTAAGTTCTTAGGCAATAGGTACACTAAGAAGCTTCCTGAAGAGACAAATGATCAGATTGGGCAATATTCAATACATCAGCTGATCCTGGATATGTTTGTGTTTGTGGTCTTACCTTAGGACACACGATAGCTAATTTTTTAATGTAAGTTATCAGAGGAAGAATTCTAAGCAAATGCTTGAAGCTGTCCGGGACTCAATAAAATCTGTTAAAGTTAAGCATATGCTTAAATATTTTCTTGAATATGCATGAGCTGCTCAGCTGGATCCTTCTGTGAACATGCCTCCTTTTAAAATTGTTTGCTGCAGTATTTGTGGAAAGTGAATCCTCTGGGGCCAAAAACCCAGCCTATATATATATATAGTAAATTCAAATAATGTTTGTGAATAAGTTTTGTAGTATTACTTCACATTTCTCAGAGGAATAATATCTGCTAACTAGCCTTGCCATCAATAAGGAAGTAACTAGATGCAAAACGTCAATATATATAGCTCTCTCCAGAACTGACAAGTCAATGAAATTTAAAGTTAAATTACAGAACATCTGGCTAGAAGCATAGTTTTAAGAAGCCTCCACTATTTTAAGTCAGAAAACTTGGAGGAGAATGGCTAACCTCTACGCAGGCATCTGCTGTATTCAGCAGCTGCCTATTCCCAAAAGCTTTCAGAGCTGGAAATCTAAAAGGGTGCTGGAAGATTCAGCTTGTGTGAAAAAAGTGGCTGCACGGCTTCATGAATGAGAGTTTCTGTGGTTCAGCAGCTGCACACACTGATTGCAATGACCTGTATTACAGTGATTGAGATGTACAGAGAAGAAAGGAATTACAATATGGCTTCAAACCTACAGAAAAGATAGAGCAGAGACAAATCTCAAAAGGCTTTTCTTAGGAACTGAAAAGCTTAAGTATTATTTCTTTCTTAATTTTATTTTCCTCATTCATATACTGTAACATAATATTGGATGCAATACGGCCCTGAAGAAAGTATTTCAATGTGACGTCTCTTACAGGCAAGTCACTGTTGTGAAATTAGGTTTCACTGATCTTTATGAGAAGTCATTATAAGGAAACACCAAATGAATTATAGGTTCAGATGGGGAAATGGACATGGGAAAGGTCTCTGGGAAAGGACCACTAACTAGACTTATGTTCGTGAAAAAATCCATTGTCTGGTGCTGCTGTACAGACATAGAGAGAAGAGTATTTCATGTACAAAAATGAGATAGAAATGGTCTCAAATAATGGCTCCATGGCTGCTCTCAGGCACGTGGCTACAGAATAAGGAGGGCTTAAGTGGCCAGGAGATAGGAACACGAGTCAATAGATGGGCTTGAATATGACCTTTGCCTTTGAACAAATGTTTGACAAAATAAGTCATTCTTACTGAAAAGATACCAATTTTAATCCAGCCTGAAACATTTCAATGGACTATATCATGTAGTACAAATTACATCAGTTCTGCCTTACTGATCCCCATAGGATGGTGTGGCTGTCTGAGCCCATGCCTATTCCACTGCAAGGCAAAAGATGCCCAGCATCACAGAAAAAATCCACAGAAGAAGAATTTTGGATACTATAACAAGTACCTAATATTTGAGAAAATAGGATTTTAATTAATTATATAACCAAACAGATGTAGTTTTGAATTAGGTACTGTTTTCCTTAAAGCAACTATGTCTTTATCTCTTGAACTCCTAAAGCTGCTGGTTTTCTCCCAAGGATCCCAACCCCAAAGCAGATGAATCTGTGCTTGGAGAAAATACCCATTTCTATTGAGTTGTTGTAGAATTCAATGTGCATTAACTGATATTCTCAATCATCTTATTCCATCTAGAACATACTGATAACTTATTCAAAACTCATTCAGCCACTCTGTTGGTCATGCTATTTAAAAATATGTGAAGAATATGATTATGTTTAAGATTTCTATTTTTGTTCTGGTTCTTGATTTTTAGTGCAACAGATCCAGAGAAATGAAAGACATTTAGGAACTCCAGCCTCGGTTTGCCCCTAAACTTAAGAATAGATATTAATTATAATAATATATATTAAGATATCATTAACATATATTTTACTGATTATTGTTGTAAATTAGTGCAAGAGACAGTTGCTTGCATAATGTGTTGCAGGGATGAAGTGGAAGTGAACGATTTGCTCTTATGTGCCAGTAAACTATTATGACACTGAGTATAAAGATAGAACATTTATGAGATCCAGTGATATGTGCTGTTGGTCATGTGAATTATGATCTACCTGGAAACTATGTTTATGAGTAAACAAATCTGCTAATTAAAGCTAATTGTATCAGATGCATGGCCAACAAACATAATCTAGCTCTCTGATTCCCTTGGGGAAAAGATATTACTGAGTGCATGAGGTGAAAAATGGAAATAAATCCTGAAGTGGAAGGTAAACAAGTGGTAAAGTGTGAAGAAACATTCAACTTAAGCATGGTTGAAAGTACAGAATATATGAGATTTTACAGGAAGGCAAGTGACAAAGGAAATGCAGAGGCAGATGAATACAGAAAAAAGAAAAAATTGTACTGGTTGATCTTTGGTGACTGTAGATAAAAATGAGTGATTCATAGATTTCACATTAAAAATAATTGTCATATGGTTCCTAACACTCCATTTACAACCCTTGGACGTAAGAACACAGAAGCAGCTACTCAAAATATCTACATTTGTATATAAATATGTAAACTTGATGCATATATCACCCTTTTTGTTGATGAAGAATATAAACCATTCTGAAACTCCTTCTGCCTCATATCATTGCAGGTGGGGAAAGATCACTCTCTTAAGTCAGTGTGACTGCTGTCAGTGATCAAACACATACCCAATTAATCTATCTGAGGAGCTCCCAAGCCATGTTTTCATACTGACGTTTATATTCTGAATTGCAACAAAGAGCCTGCAAGGCTGTTAAAAAATTGAAAGGGATGTTTTCAACTCTGTAATTCAGAATCCTTTTCCTAAGAATAAATAGGCCATTCTGTGGAGAGCAGAGCCATCAGAAAACAGTTGAAATTTATTAAATTCTTTTCTACAGTGTTACTCCTCCAGCTCATTAATTGCTGTAGCTGCTGCTATAAAAGTATGTCATGCAACTGAGAGGAGAAATTGTCCCATGCGAATGTACAAGGGAAAAGGATCGCTATGACACTCTTCTATGATATGGTCCAACACATAAATATTTAAGTGACTCTTTTGCTTTCCAGTCATAATTGGGTGATGTTCTAGATGTTGTGGTTTAAATAGAAAATCTCCCATTATTTAGAAGAGCAAGATCTCCCTTTTTGCCTTGTTAATGTAGATTTTACATTACAGAACTGCAGTTTAGTTGTATAAGTGAGAGTTGTGAATTTATTTTTATTTTTTATTATTTATTTTAAAAAATCCAGCAGCCAGAAGGCAGCAGCTACCTGTTTGGCTTCTCCTGGGCTGGGTAGAAGGCACACAGGCCATCAGTGTGCCATCCCTGTGAGCATTCCTACAGCTTCTCATAATGGCTGCGAGGAAAGAAAGTGACACTGACATTTAGGACCACCTGGGAGTCTGTGGTGACAAGAGAGAGGTCTCTTCACGTTCTCTAAGAAGACAGTATTAAAACAGGAAGTAAACACTGGAGGTTACAAAGCAAGCCTACAGGAAAGGGTTGAAGAACAGACAGGTTTAATGAACATTTTATTTCAAATAAATTTCAAATAAATGCTCACTAGAACTGAGCTTTCTTTGTTTCAGCTACCTCAGTGTTGTTTGTCTTCTAAAAATAACAAACATGAACAGACTTTGCACTTCATGTTCTTTGAAATTAGAGCTTAACCAATCTTCCCAGTATTGACTTTGAGAGAGATAATGCCCTTAAAAGCTGTTGCAGTCAGCTATATGCATTGTGTTGGTGAGATAGAGCTGGGCTCAAGGATGCAAGCCTATCTCTCATGAGAAATAGCAAGAAGTAACTACATAACATTTCTTTATTCTTTTCATACAGCTGGATTGGGATTAACTTTCATCTAAACTCATGTAGCTTTTCTTAAATATTTTGACTAGAGATACCTGAAAATCAACAAGAAACTCTTGGTCTTTTGAGTTTCAGTAAAATGTTTTTAGCTTTAAAAAATGTACATATGCACTTTTTTACTAGGATTGAAATTATGTTTTATAGAAATTTTTGTTGTTACAAAATATGACAGTCATTTCACATCAAAGTATTTTCTTTTCTGGAAATACATTTTAAAAGACAAAAAATTCCATCATGCTGTCATAATTTATATTCCAGTGAAGAAAAAATGTGACTATCTGTCCATCTACCAGTATCAAATACTTTTACCTTGTTTCCAGTCACATTATAATAGGAAAATAAAGATATCTTTCTTCACAAGTATGGCAGGAAGACTGATAAAAAATTGTGAAGTATTGAATTGTTGCACTGGTCTTTCAACAGTAGTAATTACAGAGAATTTAGCATGTACTGAGATCACAAAAGTGGAGCAAAAGCAGGAAAGTGGTATGCTTTATTTATTATTATTATTATTATTATTATTATTATTATTATTATTATTATTATTATTATTATTATTACTTTCCTGAGGTAATACACTTAAAAATTGTTACCTAACCCTTTCTATTAAGCTAGCTTGATTTTTCCTTTCTTTTTACAGCTTTGCTACTATAGAAATAATATTGGGGCTACGTAAAACTTGTTACCTGCGGTCAATTGCTGCACTCAGCAACTTGATTTTACCTGAATACATGTCCAGTCTAAAGTACCTTACAGTGAACTGAATGTCAATGACCTCTACAGTACACAAGACAAAAATTTAGTTTTTTAACATTTCCAAAGCCATACGCTAATTTTGTTTGTCTATTTTTTATTTTATCATGCAGTATCTTCAATATATACTTTAAAATGAAACATAACAACATTCTAAAAAACATTATAACTATTCATCTTTATAACAAGAATTAAGATTCATACTCAGACTCCTGAAATTCTGGTAGCTCAAGTAGGAAAAAAAAAAAAAAAAAAAAAAAAAAAAAAAAAAGTCCCAAAAAGAAGTGAAAGCAGATACTGAACTACCATTTTTATACATAAACATTAAACCTATGCTACTGAGTGGATTGTTAAATAAGAAATTTCACTTTGCAATGGTTTTCCCCTAATTTTTATTCTATTTCATTTTATCCCCTGGTTATTTATATGTCTTGTGCTACAATTTTTATTACGTTTTAATTCCAAGAAACACTTTCATGAACCGCATTACATAAATTAATAATGTGTAAATAACACCTAAAGTGGTGAGATTTCTTCCTCACTTTAGAAAACTAATGAGACACTCCAAGTGAAAGTCTGCCATTATCTTTTGCAGGGTTGGACTAAGCCTTTAATCTTCTGCAAATCATGTATTTAAAAAAAGAAAAGAGTAAAAGGAGGGAAATTGTGAAGTCTCATTTTGGAGGAGCTGTTAACAGCACTGAAATAAAACATCTCCTTTTGGTGTTATAATGAAACCACAGTGTGATTATATTGCAGTCAAATATTTTAGTGTGAAATACATCTGATAAATAATTTAAAGATTGATAACCACATTTACTTCATAATGGTGCTATGGTAGAGATTAAATGTTAATCTCCACAAATGAAAGCTTATAACTGATTTACTTCTACACTCAACATATCAGAGATTTATACAATGTAGTGCAAAATGAGTCAAAGCTAAATAGATCTGTGAAGTGTCTTCCAAACAAAGTGTTATATCCTCTTAGAATTGTTCGTAGATTATTAAAGATTGGGTACAGATCAAGTTCTGAATCTCTTATGTTCTGCTGCCAGGTCCGACTACCATTACTTTCCTTGGAAAAGATTCCAGAGTACGTAGTTTAAATAATAACTTCGTACCGTATTATCTTACTTTTTGCATACAACTCATTGTTTCATCCCAGATGTGCTCATTGCATTCACCAGTCCCCTTTTCCCTTCACTTGCTTATGAAGACTGGAACTTAAATTAAATCAGATATATTTAAAATACTGAAGAACATATCCCTCCAAAAGCTGTGAACATATTTATGCTAAATAAAGAAAATCTTGTATAAAAGCATTTGGTAATACACCACAACTTACCTAAACATCTTGCAAAGCCCACTTATTATCATTATTCCCCTTTCTCAGGGCAGCAGCAGAACAGTTTGAACCTTCTTGCCATAACTTGTCACAGTCAACCAACTCTCACTTTGCAGAGGTTTACTGCTTCATGTTTGAGATCTGATAATAAATTCAGGCATATGGGTCTGTATTGTGTATCTTGAACTATTTATCAGTATAATAAAGTTTCTAGTACATTTCTGAGCTACTAGAGTAGAAAATCAGTATCAGGTGTGAAGAAAGCACAACACATGATTAGAAATTGTGTTTTGGGGAGGTTAAATGAGGGGACAAATAGCAAATGAAACTACTACCATTAAGCAGAATGTGAAGATGCAACATTTGGCAGTTAGTTCAGAACTGAAATAGGTTCTCCATTATTGTCGTTGCTTTTTTTTTTTTTTTTTTTTTCTTTTTTTTTCCCCTAACTGACAGAAGAATGTATTTGCCTGTGTCTGCTATGATATATTCCTATTATAAGCACACTTCTCCAAAATAACTTTTCCTGATGTTTCCTACTGGCAAGGAAGGTTGTAATTAAGTGCAAATTTTAAAGCTGCAGTTTAACTGACCATAACATCTTGATCTCTGATGTGATACCTTTACAGAAGGCCAAATCTCATCTAAGAATTTTCATTTTTTGTAAGAGTTATTACAGGAGTTGCTGTATTAAAACAAATCCTGAGAGAGGTATTGTTTCCCTCCTTTGCTTTAGGGAATTAAAAACATTTTATTGCTATTTTTCTTTACTTATTTAGCTTTCTTTTTTTCCTGGTTTCATTACTGAGCATTAATGTTCTCAGGTTCAGCTTGTATTCAAGTACAGTCATACAGAAATGTTTCTTCGTACTATTCCACTTCAGATGTCAAGCTGCAAACAGAAATTGATAGCCTAATACTTGAGACTCTTGGGCACTAAAATTAAGCTTTTTCTCCTTGATACCTGCAACAGCAGTAAAAACTGAATCAGCAACAAAGAAGGAATAAACAATTGCTTCAGCTAGAGTGAAAGTAGAGAAGCAAGAGCAGTGTCAGCAGTCTCAGAACAGTGTAATCTTCTTTGTTACAATATCATTATGAGACTTAATAGTGTGATTATTTGTTGGCAATATCAAATTTAAGAGACAAATAAGAGCATGAATGATATTTAAAACCTCTTAAGAATATTAACTTATTCAGAAAAAATTCTATGCTCATTTCCTAACTGCACCTTGATAATGATCACTGGGATTACACAATCAGGCAACCAGTCAGAAAAAAAACCCTACATTTTTTATTTAATTGATCAAGTTTTTTATGATGTTAGCTGTTTTATGAATGAAATAATATTATACTTTAAAAAAAAACCAAAACATTCACTTGTTAATGATTTCAAAAAATTTCAGACAAAGAGAAAACTATGAACATCTAGTCCTACATCTTTCCTAATGTAACCATAGAACTTCCTTAAATTATGCTCTACTATTATTAAGAGCATTTCCAGTATGTGTGGCTGAAATAGATGTGTTCTTTTTGAAATGGGAATCTCATTTCTGCATTTCAACACATAGGACATTCACTATATATTTTTTCAAGTCACTCAAATGTTAATTGCTAGGTTGAAAAAAAGACTGCAAAAATGTGCCCAGAAAAGACTAATGAGCTAAGATATCTACCAGGTGGTTTTCTTGCCAACTCAATTTACTTCTGGCCACATGTATAACTTGGAACATGCAAGCCTTTTTTAACTTAGACCGCTTCTTACTTTGTGCCTCCTCCAGCACAGAGAGGATCTCAGAATCTTTGAGGAGGCAGTTTGGCTTAACTTTTGCAAGATGTGAGATTGGACTTTGGACCTAGCATTGTAGAAAGAAAGAACAAAGAAATAAAAACCCCAGGACCCAAGTAGTCTTGTCCAGTGTTTAAGTTTTTGTGTCTTTATTTATCAGTCTGTAATCCATTATGACTTTCACTGTTGGACTGAGAAACTCTCTGGTATCAAATTTTTGTTCTGAATTTCTGTTGCAAACTATGATCAAAGCATTCTTCATAATGCCAATGACTTCAGAGCATTCATTTTCTTCTTGGATATATTTCCATTAATTTAATTGACCCTCTGACATTTCACTGAGCCTTTCATTTTTTAACATCTTTCTGGAAGTTTACTGGGAACTGAGCACAGTAATCCAGTAGAAATGGTGTCAGTACTGAATGTGTGCGTTATTGGTATATTTTCTTAGAAAGATGTATTTACCATTACACACCTACATTTTCTTTGCATCCTTATTTTCATTTGCAGTAAGAACAGAACAGCAGGAAGACTGCTTGTAGAAGTGTTCCATAGAACAGCCAGGCCCCAATAGACAGAAAATGAATAATAAAACAGTTATAACATGATTATGTGGCCACATCTTTTCCATTCAATATACTGCTAGGGAAAAGGAAAAAGAAAAAAAAAAAAAACCAACTAAAAATAATAATAACAATTTTTTTTTTTTTTTTTTTTTTAAAAAGACCATTAGATCACTTCATATGTTACAGACAACTACAATTTATCAAATTTCTAGGTGTTGAAGTCAATGATTTGTGCTTCATTAAAGTACAAATTGAGTTTGGCCAGAGAATATCTTCCTGAAAAGCATCAAGACTGTATCTGAATACATGTGGCCACAGAGACTCTCTTGGTAACCTGTAGTTTTCTCCCACAATTTGTTAATCTCGCTGCTGCAAGTTTTTTCTTACAGTTTCTTATTCAATTTTAATCTTCAAGTAATTAATTACTATAAGCATCTTTCTCCACAATATAGAGACTTTTGACAGTCAGTAGATTCTTTTTGCAAAGAAATTAATCTTCTAATTCTTACCTCATTTGTAAATCTGCTTTTCAGAAACTAAAGGCATCACTTTAAGTGTTGTTTATCAAAGTGTCTCTGTATCCATTCTTAAATAAGTCTCAACATTCTTTTGCACAAAATCGACTTATACTCTGTGAATCCTGCATTCACCTATGTCTGGAAAATACTAGTTATGTCATCTCCAGCATGTACTATTTCAAGCTGCAGTGAAATCTTGCATTTAAGATGAAGTAATGAATTTTCTGAGATGGCAAAATTCATACCAACTTTAATAGAGGCAGGATTTCCTACAAACAGAAATGAAATAAAATGGATGGGTAGAAATGCACATTAAAGGTAACAGGAAATGAGAGTGGATTGCTGAGATATCTGATATTGGGCTAGTAAACAAATCATGACAGAGCTTCTGTAATCTGTATTATACATGGTTATATGAATGAGATATAGTGAAAAAAGGGTCTTATTGCACAGGATGCTCATGAAGTACAAGAATAGACATTTCCTTTCTAAAGAAAAAATCATAAAACTGATTGAAAAGCATTAATAGGAAAGACCTTAAGAAAATAAGCAAATCAGTCAGTGCACAAATTCCATTTTGAAACAATAAAAATTTGCTTGTTAGCAGTGTAAATGAAGTTTCCCTATTTCAGGCATGTGTTGATGACTATGTATGTCTATTGCAGGCAGAAGTTCCCATGCTTCATCAGTAACATTAACTACTTACTTAAATTATTTCCTTTGCTTCTCAGACATCATAAAATTAAAACAATTAAGATAGATAGGATAGAATTAATCCCACCTAATTTTAAACATTTCTATTACGGATGTTCTGCAACAGACCTAGTCTGTGATGGAGAAGAAGGTCACCAGACATCTTGCAGTGACTAATACAAAGCAGAGGTACTGGCAAAGAAATTCCTCACTAAATATTCTTTTCTTTCACCATGACGAATGTCAAAGTGAAATGTAAGCACCCATTTTAGAAATATCTGAAATTGTTGAGATGAATTTAATCCATACTGATCAAAGAGATAAAAGATGTTTAAAAACAAATTCAGGTTAAGTATGACTTGTTCTTTGAGAGTCATACCCAAGCTTTTTTGTTGGTGAGAGGAAGTAACAGAATTTCCTATTGCAGGGAAATCATTTTCTAGAAGCTACAGTGGAAAAGGAAGCTCCATTAATATTCTCCATGCTTGAAAATTAAAATTCCTTTCTAAATGTCTCCTCTGTCCCTAACTGCCCCAACCAAATACTGAATGAAGTAGACAGATACAGAAATGACTTTAAAAGAGCAAATTGCAAATTAAGAAGTGGGGTCTGGAGTACAGGTCTTATTAGGAGTGAGCTGGGATTATTTAGGCTGGAGAAAAGGAGGCTCAAGGGAGACCTTATCGCTCTCTACAGATACCTGAAAGGAGGTTGTGGTGAGGTGGGAGTTGGGCTTTTCTCCTGCATAACTAGCAATAGGACTAGAGGGAATTGCTGCATGTTGTACTTAGGGAGGTTCAGATTGGATATTAGAAAAAAAAAATCTCTGAAAGAGTGGCCAGACTGCCCAGGAAGGTGGTTGAGTCGGTGTCCCTGAAGGAGTTTGAGAAATGTTTAGATGTGGTACTACAGGTCATGGTTTAATGGGGAAATATTGGTGGCAGGTGGATGATTGGACTGGATGATCTTGGAGGTCTTTTCCAACCTTGGTGATTCTATGACTCTGTGATTCTAAGAAACATTTTTGCTCTTTTACAGCCACTGAGTATTTTCACTCTGGGTACTTTCAAGAGGATTAAAGGAAAAATGCTCTTAGATAATATGAAGTACAGTGTTTTAGTCAAAATTTCATATGTGTAAAAGTGCTGGAAAAATCCAGTACAAAAAGACGTACAAGCTGAGGTGAAGTTGGAGAGGGTAAAACTGGCTTAGTAGAGAAAATCTATAGCATATCTGTGACAAACTAAAACTGACTTAAGGATGGAATTTTCCTTCATCAGAACAAAGACTTATCAACTCCAAGGTAGTCCAGCACACAGACATACAGCGATTACCAGCTCCTTACATTTGCTTAATATTTGTGTATGCAGTGAAAAATGCAACCAAAGTCCTCATAACAAGCATTTTGGTTGATGAAAAGCACTGCTACCAACTGTTAGAAGACAAAAAGCACAAACGTCCTGATAATCAGAAGCAGATAACTGAGACAGCTAAAACTCTGAATTGTTTTGAATTAGCTATGGATTTAATGGGATTTGACTAATTGTAATTAGAATGCAAGCACTTGACTGAGAGGATACATGTCCTCAGTTAAGTAGAGAAGCCAAAAAATGGTATTTTGAAATTATACAGTGTAAGAAGTAAAATGCTTGTGCTGTTAAAAGTACGAGAGACACTTGCACTGAATTGAGATAGGGTTCAGAAGCAAAGTTGCCACATGAAAACATAAATATTATATATTCAACACAACATGCATTAAAATGCAGCTTTCTGTGCTGGGTTTGAACATTTACAAGTCAATGATGGTCAGTGGGTACTCTGGAAATGCCAGCAGTTTTCACTGCTCTCTGGGTAAATGGAATTTTTTCCTACCTTTAAGAGCTTTTCAAAAACTTACATAATGCACTCATAAAAAAAAGTTCCTTACTCCATCATATGCGCATCTCTTCTACAGTGCTAGAACTACTTCTTATTTTAAAAATCAGGAGTGTGAAATGTAAATTAATGGTTGCACCTTTCAAAATCTTTGGAACACACAGTGCTAAGAAGGCCTGATCTAAGAGGAGCACATGAATTGCAGCAAGTCAGATTAAATGCTCACTTAGCCCTTTAGCATGGCTCTGATAGATGCCAATAGAGGCTTAAGTAAAAGAACAGATACACAGTAAGAACAGCTTATAAATAGGGTGTTCTTCCTTCTGGTGTCCTGGTGTCTCCTTTCAGTATCCAGCAACAAGTAGTTAGCCACAGGCTGCATCTGAAACATGGTGTTTAATACCAAAGCCAGCATATACTCATAATGAATTTACTTATTTTGTCTATATGACCAATCTCCTGATCACCTGATCACAGAATTTAAACTACATATTGTATGGAAGCTTTTTTTTTTTTTTTTTTTTTTTTTAAATCAGTTTAGGACTGTTGTCTGAGAATTAAGATGTTCCCTAGTTCCTCTGTTGCAAGAGAGATAGAAAAATCATTTTGCTTTACCTTCTTGCCATTAGTAATTTTAAAGAAAACTACATTGTCTCTTTCCCAAGATGAACTTTAATCCCTTCTTTGTAAATTCTAAGTCTGTTCCTTGTCTCTATAATTCCTTTTGAGCTCCCCTGTACTTTTTCTTTCTACTACACTGTTTATGACAGATCCCAGAACTTCTCCAACACCTTTCTGGTTCCAGCTCATAACAGCAGGACAAGTTACTGAGCTTTTCAATCTCTGAACTATTTCTTTAGACAATTAATGAAGATTACTCTTTTCTGGGTGGCAAAAGCTAATTTAGAGCCCATCACATTTACATTAAGCAGTAGTTGCAAGAATCTCAGGTAGGGTGTGAAGGATTTCTCCTGATATCACTTTGCCCCTATCCGTATCTTTGTTTTTAATTCCCTCTCAATGCTTAGAAATTAATTGTTGTGCACTGTTTAAAAGTAAGCTGCAGATTTATTGACTAGTTTAAAATTGACTATTTTGACTAGTTTAAAACATAAACATCATCCTATTCCACCTTTCTCCTTCTGATTTTCTCTGCTCATTTATCCCTGTATTAAATAAGGAGAAATCCCTGTGGCACTTACAACAGAAGATCTATTCAAACAAGAGCAATCTGCTGGGGATATAATTATTATTATTCATATTTTTATAGTTTTACTGTACATATTTACATTACAAATATTAAGAAAAAGCTTTTCAGTTTTATTTCTGTTTTAAGAGTTTCCTTCTGTTAATACCACGTACAACTCACATGGCTATTTTCAGACACTGCTGTGCCCTATGCTTTCTACAAAAATGCATGTTCACCATTACAGTTTGAATTTGACAGATATTAAAGCCACATCAAACGCACACAAAAACCACCCAAAACTGGAAGCAATTTAAATTATCCTAGTACTCATAATGACAGAATTGTAGGGGTTGGAAGGGACCTCCAGGGATCATCGAGTCCAACCCTCCCTACCATAGCATGTTCCGCACACCAGGTCGCACAGGTAGGCATTCAGGCAGGTTGTGAATATCTCCAGAGACTCCACAACCCCCATGGGCAGCTTGCTCAAGTGCTCTGTCACCCTCACCGTAAAGAAGTTCTTGCGCACATTCATGCGGAACTTCTTATGCTCCAGTTTCTGGCTGTTTCCCCTTGTCCCGTCTCCACACACTGCTGAAAAGAATCTGGCCTCGCCACTTTTCCCCCCACACCTCAGATATTTATAGACCTGGACCAGGTCCCCTCTCAGTCTTCTTTTTCACTTGATTTTACTTGAACAAAGGAGCCTCTGCCCTTACTAAAGGAGGCTGTAGATTCCAGTGTTCAATGACTCTTCCTATCAGTATCTTTTACACTTCAGCTTGACTGCAAATACTTAAATGAACTGGAATGTTCACAGCTTTTCCACAGTCATCTGTTCAGTGACAACTGTCAATTCCCCATCTACCAGCATGACTTCCTTGCCACTTGGCAGAATAATGATTTTCCATACAGGCTTAGATTTCCACATCCAAGGACCAGTACGGTGAAACTGATGACTAACTGCTATCCAGATACAATACTTTAATTTTCCATCCTTTATAATGCTCCCTTTGCTTCCTACCTTTCTACTCAGAAAAAAAAAAAAGCAGTTATAAGAAGTTATTCTAACTTAAGTAGCTGTGATCTTAACAAAAACAGTAGTTTTCTAGATCATTGAGAGGATGTAATGTCTTGCTGTTATTCTGGCTGTTTAAGTACTTTTTCAAAACTAAAGCAACAACAGAAGAGACATTGTTTTTTGCTTTTTTTGCTTTATTATTTATTTACTTCTTTATTTGAACAGCTTCAGAACTTGAAGTGTTGTACCCTGGGTAACCATGTATTACCTCCAATCATTTACTGGATGACTGATCTCGTAACCTCATAATTCCTTTAGTCTTCAACATTGAACATCATTTTTCTTAACTGTTCAACTGCTTACAAAATAGAGAGAGACAACCATAATTACTCCATTTGTTCTGTGTTCTTGCCTGAAATAAGGAGCAAAGTCTTAACATTGTATACATTTATACCAGCATTTTGGAAGGTGGAGTTATATGTTCTGCATGTTAAAATGTAGAGAATATCAGAAAGAAGTAAAAAAGTGAACAAATATTTTGGTCATTTTAGAAATTTCTATTTTAAGATACAATTGAGATTTATTAGTTGAACATTTTCTTCATTTGGATTACTGAAAAACTTTCTACAACAGAAATTTAGAGATTACATTTGAGGAATTCACATTATATATCTGGGAGGGGCTGTGTTAGTGGAAGTATAGAATATTATAACAGGTATTACTAATGCTCCTGGATACAGTTGTGCCCTAACTAAAATCAAAGTACTTTCAATATGTATGTTAGTTAAAGCATAAGATATCTATGAAATACTAAGCAGCCTAAACTGTTTACAAATGGGACACAAGCTGAGGCTTTGAGACAAGTACCACTTCTAAATGCCTTACTGCATTACAGCCTTGTTGTTTCCAGGAACTCAAATTCTTTTTACTGAGCGCTTAATTAGTAAGAGTGATTTTTACTCTTCTGTAGACCACCTGGCTCCTGAGTACTCTCAAAGCTTTATAATGTAAGCCTTCCTATGGGTAAGTACATGAAAATGCTGCCCATTCAAAAAAATTCTAGCTTTTAATCATATTTTGAGCAGTTGGAGATCACAGTATCAATCTTCAGACAAAGGTAAGAGTTGTCTTCAGTGTGTAAGAAGAAATACAGAAGGCTACACATATGGTTTACTGAAAACAACAGTTTACTATGATTTACCTGGGAGTAATCTGTAACTCACACAATCATAGAATCATGGAATGATCTGAGTTGGAAGGGACCTTTAATGTTCATCTAGTGCAACTTCCCTGCAATGAGCAAAGATGTGCACTGCTAGATTAGATTGCCCAGGGCCTGATCCAACCTCACCTTAAAAGTCTACAGGGATAGGGTATCAACCACATCTCTGAGCAGCCTGTTCCAGTGCCTCACTGCTTTCACTGTAAAAGACCTTTTCCTTATATCCAACGTAAATCTACTATCTTTGAGCTTGAAGCCACTTCCCCTGGTTCTATCACCACAGACCATACTAAAGAGTTTGTCTTCTTATTTCCTGTAGCTCCTCTATAGATACTATCAGGTCACCTGGGAGCCTTCTTTTCTTCAGGCTGACCAGCCCCAGCTCACTCAGCGTGTCTTTGTAGGGGAGGTTTTTCATCTGTTGGATCCACATTGGGACGCGATACTCCCAGTGAGACCTCACTGTGCAGAGTAGAGGGGCAGGAGAGGTGACTCCCTTGCCCTGCTGGTTACGCTTCTTTTGATGCTTCTGTTTTCTCCTGTTTCTTCTTCCATCCACGAGTACCCAGAAACAAATTATGTGTGAAACAAAGACATCTCCTTTTAAGCTACAGCTTGAGCAGACTGGTTTTATGAAGGCTTCACCTCTGCTCTTGGAAAAGTGGAAGAATCAACTTTCTCTTAGAAAATTTGATAACTAAAGTGAAAACTGAAACCATCCTCCAAAAGTCAAGTGTGATTTATTTAACAGACTGTGAAACCCAGTCCCCTGCCAAAAAGAGGTGGAGGTGCTCATCTGCTAGATGAGTATGTTAAGCTACTCTAAACAATATATTTGCTAACATAGTCTTTGGTTTTCCTTATGTCACAACTTTCTCTTCCAACCTTCACACAGAGTGAAATCAAAAAGGATGTTGTTTAGTTTTGTTTTTGATAGGTCTGCTATTTTGAGCTCATCAGATCATAAGGTTGAAGTGAGAGCCTAGACAGACTTCACAGTGCATTATGCATTTTGTCTCCTGCCATACAGCCTGACATTGCATTGCATTGGAATGCTATGTAGCATGAAACAAAACATTTTGCTGAAATTAAGCACACCTGCTCAGTATTTACTGTGCACAGTAAATTCAATAGTGCTACATGGGTTTAAGGCAAGATAGACTTTGGCCTAATATTCTATAGTGGTTTTGCATATGAAATGTTGTGTTAGTTTTTCAGCTTCAAAAAGCTAATTTGAAATCTGATATGTTAATATGAAACAGAGATTTGCAGAATGATGGGAGCTATCTAGCTGCATCTTCATCTGGCCAGCCAATTCCATTTCCCCTCTTGTGGATATTACTGGGTTTATAAGGTGATGTATCACAATGAGAGTGTCAGCTGCATGGTTCTACAGCTGTGCTAAATCCTTCTTCACACAATGATGTCCATTATGGTGCCCTGGTATTAGTGTGCTGAGTTACGAGCTGGACACAGAGTGTTGTGGAGTGCCGTAGCAGCTTGGCAGCCAGCCAGGGACATGCTACAGTAGTGTGTGCTTGGCGGAGTGCAGCAGATGATGGCCCATTGCTGGAAATTGCTGTTCTCTCATGCTGTGTGGAGTTATGATAGGGTGTAATGTGTTGGCAAGTGGTGCCTGTGATTTTATGGTAAAATTGAACTGCAGCATGAAGCAGGAAGAAATTGCTTAACAGCTTTAGTTTGTCAGGGTTTGACTCCAGTCATTTTTTCCAGTAATGAACTAAGCCGACGTGCTGTGGTACACTACTCCAAGAAGAATGTGGCCATTTACTTCTTCAGCAAGGAGTCTAAAGGTGCCTATATATTTTTAAAGTTTACTTTGTGTTTTGTTTGACAAAGTAGCATGAATTTAGCGCAGATATTCTTAAGGAACTTGAAACAAATACCTTGATCAAAGGACTCTAGTTCAGGAGAGGGAATGTTAAGTATCACACCTTTTCTGTCTGTAGTCATCATATGTGGGCTTTCAAAACTTATTACTGATCCTTATTAGTCTTTAATGTATGGCTCACATACTAATAAACTACTTACATTTCACTGATTTTTTTTCATGCTAATGTGCTTACCCTCTCTGGAACAGAGCTGGCAATTCCTTAGATGAGTTTCTTCGTGGGGAAAAACTTCTTATGTGAATCCCGAAAGTTGGGATGGAAAAAGACCTTCAGAAATATTGTCTCAGATTCTCTCAATCCATTTGCTGTTTTAGTATTTCACAATGAAAAGAGATCCTGTCTATATAGAAGAAACCTTTGTTTGAATTCAGGTGAGGATTCTGATCTCTTTGAATTATGAAGATTGCTGTTTGTTTGGTTTGTTTTGATTAGATCATTTTTTTACTGATCAAAGCCAGCATTATGTCATTCTGTTTGGGAGCTGTGGAGTTGTAGGGTCTAATATTCACAGTAGCAAGCAGTTAATTCTCTACACATTACCTCCTTAGTCTAGCCCACAGTGAGAATTCTTAACTATCTTGCCCAAAGATGGCAAAAGTTGGTCTGTGTACTAAGGTCCACATCTGAAGAGATGTGAGCTGAATGTGAACTTGGTCTTCCATAAGAACTAAGGTATGCTACTTCCAGATTTTCTCAGAATATCTGAGTCTGAATTAAATAACAATTTTTGTTGATGCCCAAATGTCTGGCAAATACTCTGCATTCAGAAGACTGATTTAGATGTTGCTATATATCCACATGCCACCATCACCTCCTCACTTTTTATTTCATTCAGATGTACAAAGGCTATTTGCTTTCATCAGTGAGCTGACTGATGTCAGTAGAATATTTAATACAAGAGAGAGATGTAAAACTGGGCATCATCAGGATGCTGCTTACATCTCATGTCTCTTCACTAAATCTTAGCAACCCAATATAGATTAAAAAAATGTGTCAGTAGCTGAAATCTTAAACATCCTGTGAGAATCTTTTGTGTGAATAAATTGCTCAACAGTAATTTCACTCAGTCTGAGAAGAAAGAATGAAAGAAACAAAGGGACACTATATACTCTCACATGCATGCCTACACAATTTTTAGGACCCAGAGTATCAAGTGTACCTACTGTTTCCATAACAACATGGGAATTCATGATTAGTTGATGTGAAGAAATAATCTATCGATGACAAAATGTATTATTGCCAAACTTGAGCCAGAACCCAGTAATAATGTTTAAAGACATCAAGTCTTATCCTATTATGTCCTAACTTCTTCAAAAATCTTGAGCCCAAAACAATGATGCTACTAGTAGTCAGCAGTAAAGTTACCATGAGTGAATAAAAAAGATGTTAGATTTTACAGTAGCTGTCTTCCAGTCCTCGTCAAATAAGATCTTGTTATCAATGATCTAAATGATCCAGAGATCTAAAGGTATCTAAAACTGCCATGGAAATCACTTAAACACAGTCACTGAATATATGTTACTTGTTTTTCTCATTTTTAGTCTGTAAGAGGACTAAATTCAGAATTACTTTTTCAACATTTATGTTCCTATTAAGAATCATGTTTCTCATTAAAGTTTTGGGGTTTTATTTTTCTTGTCACATTTGGTCAGGATGATTTTTTTTTTTTTCCTCATATTCTTCCACTTATGTACGTGTTGATTTCTATATTTATGATTTCAGTGGATACAGTGATGTGCTAACCTGCTCTTTTTTTGTGTTTATGTCTCGTAGTAATATCAAGTATTACACAAACAAAAAATGGGAGCATGATGCATTGCCAACAGTCACATTTAAATGAAATTTAGATGTGTGTACAATAAGATAAACATTTTTTAATTTTATTTTATTTTTAGTAAAAGATGGTTCCTCATACAAAAAATTAAAAATAGAATATCATAGGAAAGATTCATAGAAATAAATTATAAAAAGTGCTTTTATGACAGTAATAAATACTGAAATCAGTTTTTCATCTATTTTCTTATCTACATCAGAAATTCTGCATATTGCTTAAAAGCAGTTTTCTTCATGTATGTCACCTAGACTTTGCAATACTCTTCTCGTCTTTCTGGTAGCCATAACTGCAGAATTTGTTTCAGAAAATTATTATTACACAACAAATAAATAATTATATCTATATAATGAATACTATGCTCATGTATCAATTAGATTGGTCAGATTATAGAGTTATTAAACAGAAACTATAAGAGTTTTTATGAAGATGAACAGTTTTTAGTTGTGAATATATGCTAATTGATTAATGAAAAAATTCTGATTCACATCAAAATCTCCACTGCATCTGTGCTTGGGTAACTGTAGTCAGTGGGATCTTCTGTGCTTACTATATTGGAAGAAATATGATGTTATATATTGACGCTTCACTAAAAGTTGAAACCAAAAACTTTAATCTAACTTCCACTGATGGCAAAGAACCAGGAAACTGTAACATGCTTGGTTTACAGATTAATATGTAAATATTTATATAAATATACACAATCATTTCCACACAGCAACTCCATTATAAGTGTTTTAACTCTAAAAATCTGTGCACAATTCCTAATAAAATTCATAGCACAGAATGAAACCTAAGAGTGGCCGCAAAAATGTTGCATCACATCACCTGATCAACCAGAAAATTTTGATCAAAGCAATGCCTTGTGAATTAATAAATTTATTTATTTATTTATTTATTTGGGGAGAGGAGTGGAGGGGGCACCATAGCAGCAAGATAATCCTTTCAATTTATACAGTCTGAGCAAGAAAAATGAAGTAATTTGTCTAAAGGCTTAATACATTTTTAAAAGACTTGTTTTGTTAGTTCACTAACATAAACTGACTAAAACTACTCAGTTTTAAGAGTAAAACAAAAACTTTCATTGTTATGACATTAAGCTTCTTAATGATATACTGATGAATTTATATTGTCAAAAAATCTAACATGAAATAATGACTATAATAACAAAGAAATACATTCTGGATAATTCACATAGATGGTCTCAACCTGGAAGCTGATAACTTTTATTTCCAGTCATCTCATAGAAAACTGACTGTGACAGATAGCATCCAGTCTGTCTGATAGGAATTGCATTTCCTGTACATAGTCTGATGTTTTAATTCACTGATACCCATATGCGTGTTTCTACACACACATCATAAGCTTCCTTTCATTATCTTGATTTATGCTGTATGTGAAAAGCCTACCTTTGGGCATGATAGTGATAATATAATAAAAAATATTTTGCACTACAGCATTTTATTTCTTTCTATTTTTCATGCAATTTCCAAGCAGGATGTGCAACCTACTCTATTTAGACATCTCAGCTCTTGTAGGTGAATGCATCTTATCCCTCTGGACCTGCTCAGAAGAAGACTCAGCATAGAAACTGCCCTTTAGGAATACAGTCCACTTCCTTTTGACCTACTGAATTTTTCCAGTTTCTCATTTTCCCTGTGGAATTCATATTACTTTTCTTTCTTTTCTTTCTTTCTTCTTCTTCTTTTTTTTTTTTTTTTTTTTTTTTTTTTAAATTTTTAAAAATTTTTTTTTAAATTTATTTTATTTTTTTAAATTTATTTGTTTTATGGAGTACTTCCATTTACTTTTCACTCTATATTCTGCTATACCAACTAAATCTTTCCCTTTTTCTCCATTTACACATTCTCCTACTCATTAGCATGTTGTCGGTGTTCAGCATTCCTCCCGTACCTCACACACGTGGATGTGCTATCTCCTATTCACCTCCTTTGGTGGCAACATTCATGAAAGCAGAGAAGGAAGGATGCCAGCATTTTAACTACTTTGTTGTCTAAACCTGAGCAGATGGTCTTGTAATCTCCTAGGCAGAGGAGGCTTGAATATGTGATAGATAACCCTTTGAGGTGATTTTCTGAGAAAACATAAAGGTCTGAAATGCATAAAGCACTGAAGTCAGTGTTTTGAGATTCTTCCACTTTTATTTCTTCCTCTATATAGCATTTCATTCTAAAGTTCAGCTATGACAAAGGTGAGGTTTCCTCTATTTAAATATCTCCTAAGTCTGACTACTGTACACCTAAGGATTAATAGAATGTCATCCTTTCTACTTGAAAACACAGAAGCTATCCTTACTAAATGTTGTCAGCCTCCCCGTGTCACTGGCATGTAACCTGTCTCCCAGGAGTTCTCTCAGAGCTGTCTGCAATTCAAGGATTGCTTTTGATATGACATGGTTGTATAATCTTGGCGCAAACTTTTGAGAAAAATGCTAAGTTGTGACAAAGAGCTGTGAAAAAGCTAGAAAGGAGGGCTAAATTGACAGGCAGAGGTAAGACTGTTGAAACAGGGATAGTTTGCACCTCAACGATTCCAGGAAAAAGCACCAACATGAGAAGTTATAAAATTACAAGAGAAAAACAGGGTGACACATCAGCAGTGCTAAGGATCAGCAATGGAGGCTGACCCTTTCCACAGCTGTCATCACACTGGCCAGCAAAGACTTGCTATATGCCTTACATAGGTAGGGAACATGTTAATATTTAATCTGCTTTCCTCTTTGTCCTGATACTATGCTGCGTAATAGAAAATAAAATAAAATAAATAAGATATAGCAATGCAAAAAATAACAACAACAAAAAAGTAAAGGAAGAAAGACTAATCAATCAACTCCCTGCTTTATAGTCTTTGGATGTGTACATCCCTCTTGCAGAGTGCAATTTTTTTATGGTAAAAGTTGTACAAAGTGATGCAGAGAGAAAAGGCAGAAGGTTCTAGATAATGCAAAGGCATTGTCCCTGCCAAGACAGAAAGTCAGGTGGTGACTAACTAAATAGATTATTTACATAATAGCTACTGCGTGGGAAGCCTCTCCTTGGAAATCAACTTGAAAGAGAAAAATTAGGGCCATATAAATTCTTAATGTATGTAAAAGTAGTGCCGAACACTTTACAGTAATTCTTCTCTCAGTTATCACTAAATAACTGTACTGCTAGTGCAGAAATAAGAAATTTGGAGCTCAAACATTTGAACGATGGCCTCAGAAACACAGTTTGATTCTCGTGTGGCCCTATGTAGACTAAGGAGTTGGACTCAGTGATTCTCAGTCCCTTCCAGCATGGGATATTTCATGATTCTATGACTGTCCTTAGGAAACAAAGAAGAAAAACTTAAATTACTCCACCAATTACATTAACTGATATGGACTCTCCTTGCACCAGTGTATACAAAATACCAGTACAATATGAAAAGGTAAATGTATTTTCCCACTGCAGTTATACCATACCTTAATTGCAAGAAATCGAATAGAGAAGCTTCCAGGCAGATTTTATTTTTCCTGCCAGTATCTGATTTTCCATCATCCATGATGATCCAGAAGTCCAAAAAATGAAATTCTTGACATATTGTGTATCAAAGACAGAATTCTATTTCATCAAATTTTAAAAAGACAGAAGATCACATGAACCAATAAAATACCAAATATTGTAACAACTGATATTCAGGTGTTTTGAAACTAATGAGGGTTTGTGCAAGTCAATATTGTGAGATGCATTTCAGTAGGATCCACCTGTTTCAGCATTTTATAGTGGCTCTTGCCTTTACATTCCCAAGCAGCTCTAAGCAATTAAACTGGGACTGCTTCACTGTAAATCTCACTGTGACTTTAACTGTCTTTGCTCTGATTTAGCAAAATTGCCTTTGAGACAGACAGATTGACTAAAATTTTTGAGAAAAATATACCCAGAAATAACATTTGTGAACAGTGAAAGCAAAGAACAAATTCATGTGCCCTCGTTGAAAAGCAAGTCAATATCTACAAATCCAAGAAAACAATGAAGGTTCAGTGCAACTTATATTCCTTGTAACTCATAGTATTCCCCATGAGGTTGTTTCCTAAGATGTAAAATGTTACTGTCAGAATGTGCTGCATACCCCAGTTTCACCTCCTATTTAATATATATCATGGTCTGCCTTTAGAAAGTGAAATTCTTCATACATTGACAAGTAATTTTTGTAACTGTCTGTTGGAATTTAAAAGACTTTAAATTGTTTGCTGCAGTTGGCACATAGGTTTTCCAGATACTCTAGATATTTTTCATTGGATTATATCATGGTAGAGATTTAAACTAAAAATAATTTGCAGCTATATTTATAAATACATGTTTCTGGTACAGCAGCAACAGAGCTTTCCAGCATTCTAATGTTCTCTAATAAGACTGGAAGTACTTCTTTCCCATATTTATTTATTTTTAATGCTTCTTGTATTGCTATGAGTACAAGGAAAACTGAAGTCTTTTGTGTGTTTGTGTGTGTTTGTTTTATGCAGATGTGCTACATTCCATCACATGTTGAGACTGTTACAACATATGAAAGTGATCTAAGTATCCCTGCTTGCTCTTACTATTTGTTATTTCAAGTATGCTGAAAGACTTTACTCCCCATCCAGTGCAGCCTGAACTACTAAACTAAAACTTTGCCAAAGTATCCAAAGAAGCCATTATGAGCCAAATAGAATTTATCAGGAGAGACACACTTTTGAAATGTACTTTTCTAATAATGCATAATAAATAAGATTTAAGGTGGAAAACATAAAAGTATAACAACTTTTTTCTATTCAAGCGGAAACTAATGAAATATAGAATCAATTAAGAAATGTTAATATTTGAATTCAAATGTATACACTGCAATATAATATATTTCTAAAAGCCAGTGAAGTTAATAAGACTGTAATACAAAAGAAAATTGTGAATACTTTCAGTGCAACTACTACAGCACAGGCCAGAAGTTTTCGTGCTGCATTTTTGTTTCACAGTAATAGTTACTGGAAGGAGATAGAAGGATAAGAGGGAGAGGTTGCTTGAGGTCTATCTGTAAGCGGTATGTAGTAAAGAGGGGAACTCAAGAGTAGTTTCTCTGCACATGAGGCAGAGCAGAACTGTGGAGGGAGGCACTATCGGTAGAGCAGCTGACTGTTTGAACACTGCTGAACGATGAATAGCCCAGGAGAGAAAATAGCTGGGACGAGCAGCTCCAGTAGTCCGTGACAGAGGTATGCAGGGAAAGGAAATGTAGGGTCTTTAGTATAGGGAACTGATACAGTGAGGTTTGCTGTAGCAGGATTCACCTTTAGCTATAGATCTATTAATGAGAGCTACAATATCTGTGAGCTACAATAGCAGGGGCCTGGTCTTAGTCTTTAAAGTCTTCTGGATAAATCGTAAGTGTGCCAGTGTGATTCTACATCAAAAGATCTTTTTTTAACTGTGCTTTATTTTTTAAACCTGAGGAATCCAAGACAGAAGAAACAAGCTGCCTCATGACATTATTCTCAGAAAGTCAAATACTCAAGCCTTATGTAACAGAACAATTAGACAGCACTTACTGCCTTAACTCAGATTCTTTCTGTGTTTAATTGCTTGATTCAAGTTGCATTCTAGAAACCAGGATACCAGACATCTTCATAATCATTCAGATTTTTGTATTCTCAGCATACTTGTGAGTCTCTACTCAGCACTAGTGAGGCCATATCTGGAGTCCTGTGTCTAGTTCTCTGCTCCCTGTTACAGGAGAGATGTGGAGTTACTGGAACAGGTCCTGTAAAGAGGATAGAAGGATGTGGAGGGCACTGGACCTTTCCTTGTGATGAAAGTTTGAGGTAGCTAGGGCTGTATGGCCTGGAGAAGAGCTTGTGCGTCATCTTCTCAAAGTGCACAAATACCTGACAGCAAGGTGCAAGGAGTACAGAGACAGGCTCTTTGCAGTAGTACCAGGACAAGAGGCAGTGGGCACAAACTCACAAGGTTCCTTCTGAACACCAGGGAAGCACTTCAGTGCTGTGCAGGTGATGGAGCACTGGTACTGGTTGCTGAGAGGCTGTGGAGTCTCCTCCATGGAGCCGTTCAAAAGCCACCTGGATTTGGGTCTGAGCACCCTCCTCTGTTTGGCCCTGATTGGGCAGGGGCTGGGGGAGCTGGGCCCACAGGTCTCTTCTAATCTAATTCATTCCCTGAATGTAAGTGTAGTTGCAATGAGAGTGTAGTTTTTCTCCTACCTGTATTTGGGAATCTGAGATAGCAAGGATGGGACCCAATCCACTGAAACTCAGTATCTCCCAGTTTTACCTGGAATGTTCCTTACTAACTGCAGACTAAGCATACTGAACCCACTCCTCTCCTTTCTGTGCCAGGAGGCTGAAATAAGAATAAAAAGTACTTTTGCTACCTTAATATTAATACGACATTTGACTCAAATTCATAGTTTATAGGACTTACGTGCCACTATCTTCTCCACTGGGGCCTCTGAATTCCCTCCCATCCCCTTGCTGCTGTTCCCCAGAGCCTGCCCCAGCCAGGTGCCACCTGGCAAACAGGAGGTGCAGCAGCAGTGACACTTCCCAGGAAACCCCTGGGGCTTTTTTTCTCTGCTGATGGCAACAACCCCAGCTGCTAATTCTGTCATGTGTGCCATTGGTTCACTGTCACTGCTTATTATAAACTGTCAATACCTAAGATGACCTGTAATTTGACCCCTCATAGATAAAAAGGTTAGTTAAAAGTGGACTGATTCTCAGGGAAACTGCACCTACGGTGGCTCTTATTGACCTCAGTGCAGTTTGTTTAAGAGTATGCACAAGATTATTTAAAAGCCAAGCACAGAAAGAAACATTATGAAAGATGAGGAGCGGCCTCAGAAAATACAGAAAAATTGCTAAAAGGAATCTAAACATACCAGCTGATTTAAAACTCATTTTCTGTAATAAAAAGTGGGAGTTTGAAATTGAGCAGCGAGTGCTGAAAACCTTAAATATGACATATATCACATTTACATAAAACATATTTTACAGACACGCATTTCCACCAACCCACCTTTAGTGAAGTGAGCTGTCCCTGGTATTTGGCACTATTTGTAATGATGAAGATGTGTGTGTTCATCTAGGTACAAAATTTTGATATAATTTCTGCAACACCACAGAGATCCTGTACTATGATTTATTTGAGTTGCCTGTCACCTTTTCCAAACTTCAGATATTTAGGGCCAACTGGCTCTAAACTGACTGTTTGAGGACTGCTAAGTAGGAAGCCTGTAGTCCTAATTTAGGCCCTTAAGTTAGATGCCAGAAGTTAGATGGTGTGAATACCCCCTTCTGAGAACAAACCATATAAAGTAACAGCTATGTATAGAATGCAGTGTAGCCTAATGTAAGACACCTGAACAAAAATGCTATCTGTCTACATTTGGCAATTGAAAGCATATTCCCGATAGACACCTACTGCTCAATTGAGAACTTCAGGAGGATCTCAACACCTCTTAACTGCAGGCCTTCCACCATCAAGCATTTCCATCCACTGCTGTGCTCTACCTTTCCTGATCCAAAGCAGGGCTCTTAGAAGAACAGGGATTACGCATCACATAATTTCCCTCTACTGTATTTTAATTATTTAATCAGGATGTTTTATTCCACTGGCCATTCTAACCATGCCTGTGCAGGTTATCAAAGGATCACATTGTTCCATGAGCACTCCTTAGAGGAGCAAAGAACCCTATTGCATTCCCTGTGATGAGAGCTAAAAAACATTTACCATCGAGACCTGCAGCACTAACATTGGATTGTGATATGATGCATTGTTCTAATATTCGCCTAAGTTTCATTATGGTGTCATGTTGATCATGATGCTGTTAGTAAATTTTGGAACGACTCACTTCCTGCTGACAGGTACAGTAAGAGGAGATACTGCTGCAGCTGACACCGGGGATCTGTCATTAAAACTGTCAGGAAGCTGCATACAAAAAGATTTACTGGCTAGAGAAAAATTTCCACAATTTTTAGCTTCTATGTTCCTGCTGTGTCTCCTGCCATTATTAGTAACGTTACAGTGGCTACTTCAATTATGACTATGAAACTAATTTTTAAAGTGAAACAGCAGTGAAATAGGATGCAAAATTGTAGTATTATTTTACTAGTATTGTCACAGACCTTCTCTTTTGCCATCTACACTGCAAACAGCTGTTTCAGTTTTGAAATCTAAACCACGTATCAACATTTATATAACATATTTACATATAAAAAATAATATATTTTTAGATTAAAAAAAATAACAATCCCACTGTAGATTTTATCTTACTTATAGTGCCTTCATTTAAAACTGAAACATTCATCCTAAGAAAAAGAATATTTTTTTTTCTGAAGTATGATAATATTTCAACTGCTAAACAAACAAGCTTTACTATGTCATTCAACATGCATTCCTAAAAAGAGGTATGAGGTCCAGAACTGTGAGCCTAATATAATTCCAATTTAATCCATTACTAGAGTACTAGAGTTTCAGCACACTATTATTTGTGTTCACAGGAAACTATCAACTTGTAACTAGGTCTAAATTGTAATACTTGGAAACTACATAAAGGCCTGTTTCAACTAAATCAGAGGCCATATACAGAACTATTTGTCTTGGAATATTTACCTACACAGAGTGTAACCCAAATTGTCTGGATTCCTCTTGAAAGAGGAAATAAATGCAAAACATAACAGGTCTGGAAGTAGTGTATATATTTTTGGACTGAGTTAAAAAGCAAATGGTGTGCAATTCTGGCTCGCTGGAAGGAAAGAAAGCAAATAACCAAAGCTGTGAAGAGGATGAACAATAGTTTCCTTGTTGCACCGGCCTGTTTGATAGAACTTTTGGCCAAATGAAATAGTTGGCATTAGCATCTCACACCCTGCTACTTACTCCAATTTTTGACATTGACTTCCTCCATAGTATTACCAAAAATGATTCAATTTCTCACAAATTTGGTATCTCCTTCTGTAAAATGTGTTTATAATGATACGTATTTCCCTAAAACCAGGTGAATATTTTTTCAGTTAATCTAGAGATGCATTTATATGAAGCTCTTAAAATGTCTTAGTGCATATAAAATACAGAAAGGAAGTTTAATTGGCGATGTTTTACAATAATAGAAATTCAAAATCTTTCTGCAAAGGAGCATTGTCTTTCTGGACCAAGTTAATCTGTTACTGTTCAGTCTGAGAAGAGGATCTCCAGCCTATGTCCCCCATTTCTCAGAATAAAAGACTGCTGAGAAAAAAAATTTAGCTCTTTTCTTCTTCTTCTAGTTTTAGCATCAGAAACAAAAGATAAAGGTACACAGGACTGTATAAAATATGAGATTCATGGAATATATATATGTATTTTTCCCTACAAACCATTTCTCCCTGTCTATTCCTTAGAATCACCTTCTAGGTCTTTTTAGGCAGCAGTGCTAGAAATTGGTTTCTGTACGGAATTTTGATCAAGTTGAATGTTTTCACTAATTTCTAGATCATAAATCCAAATGGATCTCCACAATCACACCCATTTGCATCATACAGATTTCAGGACCTTCTGAGATTAAGTTTTATCCAAATTACATTTCTTTCAGAACAAATGACTAATTTTGATTTCACATTTCTGTTGGTATAGTATCCACCCTAAATTCTTGAAGTTTGCTAGAGATGTAGTTCCTTTTTCTAGCTTCACATCTAGCCAGTGGTAAATTTCAATCCTGTCAGATTATAGAACCTACCAGTATACACTACAATCTTTCAAGACTTCTTATCTGATACACTGAATACAAAGATCTTCTATGGTCTTTTAATGTATATTTTCCTTTTAATCTATTAATTATCTTAAGAAAATAATCTGTATTTTTTTTTCTTGTAAGAATATATTTTCATGTAGGTGTCAACTAGCACTAAATCACTAGGGGATTGTGTCAACGCTACAGACTGAAGTAATGGAAGGACCTGACTTATTGCTTGGCATAGCTCTGTGCACCTATGAACCATTTTTTCTTTTTATTCAGTCGACACTCAGGTTCAGCTTTAATAGCAAGGTATTAATTCTGTTTCAGAATTCCAGTCTTCTCTTGAAGTCCCATTGTGTAATCTCATTCATCACAGGTTATAGCTGAACATATAATAATATATGTTTTGTCTGCATTCAGTATCCCAAACAGTCCAGATAAGAGTTACCATTGTTGTCATTATTTATCAGTTCTCTAAGTTCTGCATCAACTGAAAATTTTGTTTTATAAGTTTTCACTCTATAGTAATTAAAGACTGGGCCACTCTTTTCAAAATGGCAGAAGTTTCATTATACATGTTCATTTGAGACAAGTCACCTAGGTAGTTCTTAACTCATTTGAGCTTACAGTAATTTTTTATTCCTAGAGTGTTCAAATAAAAATCATTAGCAACTGAGGTCTTTATCACTGTTTCATTACTTTTACTGCAGGCTCATACTTCCCAGTTTGTCTTATTTACTATTCTTAAGTAATGATGAAATGATGAGTAGTTTTCCATTTTTTCTATAATTTATCCATGTTTAAGAACAGTCAAAAATCAGTTAAAATAATACACAGAGCTGTCTGATTTCAAGGTTTTTGTTTTCTTCTTCTCCTTTTTTTTTTTTTTTTTTTTTTTTTTCCCCCCAATATATAGAACAGAAAAACTTGTTGAATATTTTTCTGTACTTAACTATTTCCAAGTTGAGGAATATGTGCCATAACAGCCATGCTTTCTTTTGTTGGTCTTTTTATGAAGCTATAGAAATAAGGACATTTAACTGAACTGATGTTGCAGAGATATTTAGAAAAAACAATTATTTGTATACAGAAGTACATAGATAAGGTTTAGACTGGACATAAGAAGGAACTTTTTCTCTCAGAGAGTTGTCAGGCACTGGAATGGCTGTCCAGGGAGGTGGTGGAGTCGCCATCCCTGGCAGTGTTCAAGAAGCGTCTGGATAGGGAGCTAGGAGATATGATTTAGTGTTTTTTCTGTGGGTATGGTAAATGGAGGACGGTTGGACTAGATGATCTTGTAGGTCCTTTCCAACCTTGTGATTCTATGATTCTATGATATTCATTCACACAATACACATATAGTCACTTTCCTTTTATACCTGTGACTAACAGACACCAAGTTCTTGCCTAAAAATATCTACTGACTGCAGAAAGCATCGAATTCTCTATAAGAAGGACAGAGATGCCACCATGTCCCTTCCATATGCTGAGGAGATGATCGTTAAAGCTCATTTCCTTGGTGTCAAGATCCTATGCAAATACTCACAGATATTATTCTGATTTGATAGTAATTTTGCATTTGGAATGGCCACATGTAAAGGATTGCATGATGTACATGGTTCCAGAGACTCACATTGGAACATGATAAAAAAAAACAAACAGCAAAACAAAACATGACTAATCAGGATATGCAGGAAGAGCTAACACATTAATGATGTCAAAGAAATTCCCCAAATTAACTTTAAATTAAATAAGAAGCAGAGAGCATTCAAGTTGTGCTGGGAAACATAATGCCATGCAATCTATGAGGAAACTAGAATAGATAACAATAGCTATAAGCCAGAGTGTTTTTGGATGCACCTGTGCAAATAGTCTTTTGCAGTCTACTAAATATAGAAGATATATTCATGCTCAATATAATAAAAGATCAGACCTTCTACTTCAAAGAATCTAAGCAGTATAAATAGGATGAGAGAAAAAATAATTGGATGTGTATGTGTGGTTTCAGTTTATAAAGCTGCAAGACCTTCTGACGCACAAAGGGATAAACTGCTGACAGTCTGCAGTGCTAAAAGGAAGGAACTCTGGCAATGTGTTTAGTACCATGTATTTCTCTTTTCTATATTGTTTTGGTTGTAACTATATATTTTGTCTAAGCAAGCAGATACTCCACGTTTGGTGCAAACATGCTATCACAGTTTTATTCTATTTAATTGATTTGATAGAATGCTCTCTTTAATTAGAAAATAAAACTAGAATCATAGAGTCATAGAATAATAGAATGACCTGGGCTGATAATCTAGCTTTAACTTCTTGCTATGTGCAGGGTCACCAACCACCAGACCAGGTTGCCCAGAGCCACATCCAGCCTGGTCTTGAATGCCTCCAGAGATGGGCCATCCACAATCTTCTTAAGCAACCTGTTCCAGTGCATCACCACCCTCCATATGAAAAACTTCCTCCTAATATTTTAACTAAACCTCCCCTGCCATAGTTTAAAACCGTTCCCCCTTTTATTTTCATTATCAACCCATTTAAACAGTCTTTCTCCCTCATGTTTATACATTCCCTTCATGTACTGGAAGGCCACAATGAGGTCTCCCCAGAGTCTTCTCTTTTCCAAGCCAATCAAGCCCAGTTCCCTCAACCTTTCCTTGTAGGAGAGGTGCTCCAGCCCTCTGATCACCTTAGTGGCCCTCCTCTGGACCTGCTCCAAGAGCTCCATGTCCTTCCTGTACTGAGGACCTCAGGCCTGGATGTAGTACTGCAGATGGGGATCACAAGAGTTGAGCAGAGGGGAACAATCACCTCCCTCTCCCTGCTGGCCACGTCTCTTTTAATGCTGCCCAGAACTTAGCTGGCCTTCCGGGCTGCCAGCACACACTATTCCCAAATAATTCTTGGAAAGACATTAATCCAGATCAAAATATAATCAGACATCTATATCTGAGCTATCTTTTAGTTTCGTGAAAAGCACTGATCACACACCAGTCTGAAGCCAGTGATGTACTCAGGTGGAATGTTAAAGAAAACCCAAAGCCCAAGCGTTCACCTTTAACTTTTTGTCTGAAGTAACTTTGCTGCAGTGTTTGTTACTCCTAAGCAGGAATTCAGTGTACTGTATGCCCTTTGTAAATTTGCAAAAATATACTCAATTTATGAAATACTTTATCTCCTTCCATCTTTGTAAATAATTCACTATATGTAACCAAAATACACAATTTTTTTTTCAGGAAACTCCTCGGGGAGACGCTCTCTTGATAGATGACTTTTGTACAGTGTAATGATCGCTTTCAGGTAACGCAAAACATCAAGAATAGTACAGCAGAGAAATATGTCCTGGCATTTCCTGAGTGGCAGATGGCCTTCGGCTGTCCCTGTAATCCTGGAGCTGCAGAACAATTTTCCACTTCAGCTTCACCTAGTGAACAGGGTCAGCCCATACTATTTGCAAGAGATCAATATCTTAGATGCCTGGCCAATTCTAGGGTGCATTGAATTCCCTTTTATGGTCCTTCTCTTTGTCTTTGTTGGTGTTTTCTTTATTCCAAGTATTAGCCTATTGCTCATTCCTTTATACACCACGTATTTTCAAAAGACATAATAAAAAATAGTATGATTTTAGCAATAGTTCAGTGACAGATTTAACAATGTGATATAGGACCATTCAAGCTTATTTTTAAAACTCAGATTCCTCACAGTTGTTTCAACAGGGGGGAGAGCGGTGTAAATTAAATTTAAAATGGCGACTGATGAAGCTGTTATACATTACTTCTGTGTGATGCAAAATCTTTGTGGCTGTTTTCTCAAGGGCTGTTCTTTTATTAGACCGAATTACATCATTGCTTCACAGAAGGCATTTTTCAGTAGTATCAGGAGTCACATAGGGTGAGAAAGAGATGAATGCCAGCAGCCAACAGGAGATGGTGTTTCTTAGCATTACTCTAACTGCTAAGGTCAAGTTTAATTTTGAGCATCAGTGGTCACACTAAAATCCAGCAGACTAGTCACTGCATTAGTGTTCTAGGATGCCCCTGTATATGTGGGACATTGGAGGAACAATGGCATTTACAAGCAGGTTTCCTACCCCTTCCTTTTCTTAACTTTCACAGGGTTATGCTAAAACAATAGTAAGTCATCTCTTCAAGCAACACAAGGACATTAAGGACAGCAGCTCTCATCCAGCTCTCTTACTGCAGGTACACCACATGTGTTCATAATAATGCCTTTTCAGAACATCACCACATGGGTTTAGAATAAAGAAGGACTAGGATGATTTTGTGCATAAATGTTTTTTCTTTCCAAAACAGAAGTAAAAGCTGTCACTGGCACTGTAGCACAATTCAAAACAACAAAAATAATACCTAAAAGTAAAGGAGTTATACGGTACAAGTAACTGAAGTGTATTCAATTAGAGTCTGATTGAATCCACAAGACAGTCATTTTTGGGGGGCAAAAAAAAGAGTTCTGTTCTTATTAAAAAAGTTTAAGAAAAAAAAGAAAGAAAAAAAAAAAGAAAGAAAAAAAAGGATCATAGCAAAAGGGTTCACAGAGAAGAGTTCATAAGCTTTTATCTACAATGCAGTTTTTTGTCTGCCACTGCTACATGGTATGCAACAAAGAATGCATAACCATAGCTCCCCTTCACAGACCAGTAGATCATCAGTGTGAAGGGGAGGAGATGGTGGCAAAGAGAACATGAGGTCTGTGTGCAGAGCCAAATTTTTGGCTGACAGAATGGGCAGAGGCAAGGATAGAAAGAAAGGTTGTTTGCAGACGCCAGCTGTGCCTTTAGAGCTCCAGAACAGCATATGAGCTAATTGCAAACTACCCTGAATGGCTAAATGGATCTGACATACAAAGAAACTATTCAATGATGTGATATTTATACAAAAAACAAATTAAAGCTGTTTAAAGTGGGCGTAATACTGAAATGACCTACTAGAGCTCAAACACTCAGGTATCTAGACTGCTGTTGTAATCGATACAAAAGAGACATCAAGGTCATGCTTCAGATGCAGCGTATGAACCAGAGACTGTTTCCTATAAGGAAAACCACATAAAAATATACAGATAGAAGAAGGAAAAAAAAACAAACCAAAACAAAAACCAAACAAAACCCAAACAAAACAGAACAACAACAACAACAAAAAAATACCTGACAAAATCTACTAAATCTACTAGTGATAAAGCATTACTTAAGACTTTTAAAATAATAGAATATTGTATCACACTAAAACATGATATTAATACATATACATTGATGAGGTGCATTTGCTTTTCAGCCCATTCTTCCTACCCACAGATAGTTCTGTGCATAAGGTTGCAAGAGAGGGAGAGGGTACAAGAAACCTAATCTGACCAGAGCAGAGTAGTATCTAATCAGGATTCTAAAGGAAGGAAATGCAAGAAGTAAGCCTGCTCCCCTTTATAAATTAATGCCCCTTTCAGAAATATGAATCAGTTATCTGGTTTTGGATCACTAGTTCCCAACTACTTTCTCCTTTATTAACACTGTATATGTTACAGTGAGTTGAGTTCCCTTTTCTTCACCATTCAACTGCTTCTTGAAGTCCCTATTATCTGTCAGCTTTTCATATCATCTTGCTGTTGCTTGCTGCTGGCCTAATTTCTTGCACCATCAGTCTCTCGGCAGCACTGAGTCCTAATGGAGGTGCAGCAAAAAAGGAGCAAGCCATGAAGCAACAGTCCAAACAGTTACAGAGCACCAAAGATACAAGATGAAGGAGTGGCTCTCTTGGGAAGGAAAATTCCACCCTGTTTTCGTAATTTTTTGTTCCTTCTTCACAATAGCAGGGATTGAAAGTTAAGAGGCTAACCTTGTATTCCAGGTTTTATCTGTGACATATGATGGCTGCTCTGAAAGCAATGCCTCCTATTTTATTATGTTGGTCCACAATGTCAGGGGTAGATGTTGGTGATGATAGTAGAAAATGAACTTTCCTACAAATATCCCATTGCATTTTGTTGCCACATGAGAGATGGCAGCAGAGAGGCAATCTGACAAAATGGCAAGTGACATGAAAATGTGTCTGAAGCAAAGGTATGTCATGGAATTTCCCTCTGAGGAAAAGATTGCACCCACTAACATTCATTGATGCCATGTGAGGCCATGAGTTGTGCCTTTCAGCAGTGGTGACAGTGACATGAAAAAAAAGCCACGTTCCAAAAGGCCATACAGATTTTTACGAGTGCAGCATGCAGGCTCTGGTTCATTGCTGGTGAAAATGGCATAGCTAACGGTGGTGACTGTGTTGAAAAATAGTATTTTGTAGCTAGGAATTTGCACTGTCAAATTGTGCTATTTTCATCTTTGTAACTCTTAAAATTTCCATGGAAATAAACAGAAAGCAGTGTTTTGGTATGTCTGTATTTGAGTGGGTAAGTAATTGCAGTAGTGACCAAAATCCTTGGGTGCTCCATGATCTGCCTGACCTCTGCATGAAGGACAACCTGCAGACAGCCTGTATCATGCTCAGTTGCATATTAAACCATTGAGTGTGCTTGGACTTGAAAAATACTCCAGCATATATCATCTATTCAAGATGCAGCATATAAATTACAGCTACTCTGATTTTACAGAATGCTGAGAAACCCACCCCTTTACATGCCACCTCAGCCATCGGCCTGCTTCACACAGCTGTAGGCTACCACTGATCCCATTAGGTCTGCTCAGCTGTTTATCTGCTTCTAACAGGATGCACACAGCTACCACTTGCTGATTGATTGGTGGAGTTCTGGCCACTTCAAATAACAGTCTTTGGGACTGACAGCTTTCTGTGCCTGGAGGGATCAAAAGTACGACTGGGAAACAACTTGAATCTTAGTTCTGGCATTGCCTTCCTGTATGACATTAGAAATATCAGCATCTTACCTCAGGGTGTTGTGTAGGTGACTGTGAAAAATAATAATGCATCACTCTAAATTCTGTGGAGACCGGTTCAGACAGCCTAAGTCCAATTGCCTCAGAGAGAAGACTTAAATTATATTCCAGGGAGTATTAAGCTCTGAGAGATATCAGAGTGTTCATGAGGTTTAAGCTGAGGATGCTTGCCAATTCTATTTTGAGAATAAATTCTGCTGCCTTTCAAGAAAATAGCTTGGAATTGCAAGAAGAAATTCTGAGGAAGCCCCTTTTTGATCCATTCTGTTCTAGTTTGTCTGCAGAATGATGCAACTCAACCCCAGAAGACTGTAGCAGAATGAAACATATTGATCAAGAACATGTCTACCTATCAACTCCAGTTTGCTTTGTTCCTATATGCTACCTTATTACATACAATATATACCCCTTATCTCTTGTACTGTACTCATTAATTATTCTTTCTGTACATTTTCATCTGTAAAGAAGTCTTACCCAGATTAACACCATGAGGAAAAACTAGCAGCAGTCCTTGTAGCTATATATGTTTATACACATATATGTAATTTTATTTAGAGAGATTCCACAAGTTTAAAAGCTATTCCCACCTTTCAAAAAAGTGTTTTCTTCATGCTTCTTTCAAGGAGCCGAAAGAGGACTGATTGAGTTCTCAGAAGATAAGAAAGATGAAAATTTAAGGCTAAAACTACTCTGCTGAGCATCAAAAGAAAGAAAGTAGGAACATAAGATGTCAAGAATGAGAAAATCACAAAGCGATAAACACAAGGCTTGGGGAGTATGAGACAAGTTGAGAATATGGAAGTTTAGGATGACAGTACTGATAGGAAGACAGTGGGAACCAAAACAGGTTTCAAGTCCTTCAACCTAACTTTGTGTTCAGAATAGCTTCAAATGGAGATTAAGTTGCTGTGCTTCACGGAGATTGACTGCTATTTATAGAGCCATATTTGTCCTAGTTTTAAACATTTATGCATTTTTCTTACATTAGAACAAACAATGCAACTTGAAAACAGTTTCTTTCAGTGTACAACATTCTATGAAGAAACTACTTGAATTTTAAAAATGTTGATAATGCACTACTTTCAATGATCTTTCATGACTTATGTAGAAGACATAAAGTTTCTGGATCACAAGGTATAAAAATTAGTGTTTCTAAAATGTTTCAAAAAGTAAGATTAATGATGTCATAATTTTAAAGATTTTTTGTTTGTTTGTTTTTTATGTTAATGATTGTGAAACTTACTAAAGAGATATATATTAATTATTTTTCCTTCAGGTTTTCATCTTGTGTCTAGAAGTGAGCACCTGTTCAAACAGTGGAGAAATAAAGATATTTCTATCACAGAAGATAGTACAAGAATTATCAGTTTACTCTGTTCTAGCTTGCAGGTTTGTTTAAGATGAAAGCTTAGTTATGGAGTTATTTAGCTTTCTCAAATGCCAGTTTTTAATCAGAATTTTTCATCATATCAAGAAAGAAAGTTGATCTAAAAGAGCCTGCTTTAAAAATCAAAAATAGAAGAGTGTGCATTTACAAAGAAACCATTTAGCACTATTCTGGAATTCTTCCAATAAGAAATGGAAGAGCACAGTTTATCTGGACATTTCATAGATGAAATGAAAAGAAGCAACCATTCTGAAACTTTCTATATTTAAATCTTCAGATGTTTTCACAATCAGAAGTTAAATGAATTATTTAAGCAAATTTTACACTAAGAAAAGGAAAAGAATCTGTGCAAGAAAAAAAGCTGCAAAGAGCAAAGACAAGTAATTTAGGCTGTGACAGATGATCTATATCAACTACTATGATTTTAATACTGGCTTCAAAGGTAGATGAGATGAGAAAGGATCTGGGGTAAGATATTGCTCAGTGTGAGTATGAAAATGTGACTAGCAGAAAATCACTGGAGCAGCAGATGGGGTGGTGGGTACAACAAAGCTGGGGGAGTGGATGTAAGAAGAGTCAAAAGTGAATGCAGAAACTTAAGGTCTATTACAGCGATTGACAGAGTTGGCTTAAGAAGATGAACATGATATAGTGCTAAGAGAGTTTAGATGAAAGGATATCTATAATAGATGACAATATGATAAATTAGGAAGAGCGTGATTCTTGATTCCTATTTAGGAGATTTATAACTACAGAAGCCTGAAGGCTCGTCTTATTGCTCCCATAAGAGCACAGAGGTAGAAAAGTCTTATGCCTTATTATTTGCTCTTCTCTGAAGGAAGAACTTATCCCTTGTATTTACATCAGAAGTTGTACTGACCTTTTTGGGGGAGAGTGGGGGGAGGGAAGATGGGAAGAAAGATGTGGTCATCTGGAATGAAGACTAATTATTTTATAATGTAATTAATGTCTGGCATATGTAAAGAGAAAATTCAGTCCTGAGACACATCAAACTCTTTAGATTTTACCTGAGGTGTACTCTTTTATCCAGGCTGTGCATTCAGAGCCTTACCATGCTCCCTGCCCTGAATCTCCCTTATGAGGAATAAGACAAGGATGGGCATAAGAAGAGAGAGACAGGCAAGGAATGAAATGAGAGTTCAAGAAAACAAAGGGAGCAAGCTGAAAATAATAGAAAAAGAAATGTCTGAATAATTTAAGACAATCTTAAACAATGTCTTGACAGTTATAGGAAAGAGGAATTTACCCCTTCTAGAAGCATCTTAAAATCACACAGCTTCTTCCAGGATCATTAACTAAGTCATAGCATACATTTTGATACCTCATCACTGTAGCCTTTGAATTGCTATATGCTTTAAAGGTATTTATTAATCCCTTTTGTAGTCTGAGAGTAAGAGTTACCTGAGTACTAGGAACTAGGAGTCAGATTCTCACACAGTGTAAAGTGTTGAGATCCATTGACTTCCACAGCATTTCTGTCCCAGTTGCACTGCTAAAGCTGGGTTCTTATGCTTTTCACTTGTTGGCTGTCACTCTGTAGGGCATTCATTAATAAAAGAGATCATGAGCATTGTTTAGAGACTGCAGAATAACAAGTTCAGGAAAGAAAGAAATCTACACAGTGTAGTAACATCAATTTTTCACTTGGGATTAAAAAAACAAAAAAAAAACAAAAAAAAAGATTTTGCTGAGTGCAGAGAAGACACAATAGAAAACATGGAGTAATTTAGACCTGACATACACTACAGTTTCGATGAGTGCCTTGAGTAATTTTCCTAGATTTCCCATTTGAAGATGTAAAGATGTACTGTCAAAACATTTTATGATGTTCTGAACCATCTGTTCTCAGTGAAAAATCTATCACATCTATTTCCCCAAAAACACTAGAAAATTTGTGCAAAAATTGTAGTTCAATGTTGCTTTTGTTCTTCCCTTCTTTGTACAGTACTTTGAACATCTACAGCTATTTAATCATATCAAAGGAAAAAAAAAAAAAAAAGCTCTGCAGTCATTCCTTAGACTATAGTTGCACTTTAAAAATTTTCATACAATACAATTTTCATAGTAAATATCCACAGGAATATTACTACAAGGATTTAAGGTCTTCTCAAGATGGTTTCTAGGAATAGGGGCTTTATGCTTATTTGACATAATATGCATTATCAATCAAGCAGTGAATTTAGTATTTTTACCTCAAAATACTGTGGAAAAGTACCAAAGTAGTGATTAAGTGAAGTGAGATTTTTTTATTAGATTTTTACAGAGACATCTTGGTTATCTTCTTTCCATATTGCTTAAAGTCTGAATAAAAAGAAGTGCCTTTCACAGCAAAACCAAATCTAAGAATTCCATTTTTTAGTTGACTGAGGAGATATTATGAAGAAAATATCCTGTAAGATATGTTTTGTACTGAGTCTATGGCATGTGTGTTATGAAAAGAACTCTTAAAAAATAACATATAAAGATCTATTTATTAACAATTTCATGTTTTAATATATTTTTAGTTATAATGCTAATATAAAAGTTATACAGTACAGAGAACCATAACATGCTTTATTATAACAGTCATATTTGAGGGATTTATGTGATTAACTTTACATAAAAGTGACCTTGATTTTAATGTACTGGTGTTACCATTTCCAGTGAGAATGGCGTCACTTTGAGATATCTTATCTTACTAAATCTTAACAGTTTTGATGACACCTTTGATTCATAATGTAATTTTCGAGAAATTGTAATTCAGTGACTTTTATAATAACAAATACTTCCTTTAAACATCTCTAGATGACCTACCCATACTTTCTCCATGAAAATAAAATGAAGTTGCCCTCCTCCAGATGTTTCTTTTGCTTCTATACCACAGTTAAAAAACTATTTTAAATAGCCTTAGTAGTAACTTATTCCATACCTGGAAGGATATATGGCAAAAGTCTCCATAAAATAATAAAATAGAATACACTTACAGCTATATAACCAAGTTTGGAATTTTAAGAATCAAAATCAAAACAATAAAACTCAATGCAGAAGGTCCTAACTTATTAAATACATAGATCCTAAAATTGAGTTGTAATATTACCCAATCTGTACTTCTATATCCTTTCTCAGTCATTACAGTAAATTTATAGTCTTATGCAAATAAAAACTTAAATGAGAAATAGACCACAGAAAAGAAAATCTCAGAGACATGGGAAAACAGATTCATAGCTGCACTTCAGATTTGGATTTCTCCCCTAAAAGTACAATTTCATTAACCTATTTGAGTAGCAGTAATTCTAGAGCACAATTTACCTTCCAGGGCAACCCAAAATGAATATGGACAGAAGGGAAGACAACTGTGTAGCTGCCTGGAATATAGCACAAATTGCCTCTAGCCAAGAAACATAAGGAGCTAATTACCTTGAAGGTGTAAACTAATCAAATTAGTGTGGTGGTCTGCTCACACTATTCACATGAACAGTCCAGAAGAGGTTACTGAAAACAGTGAAAAGTTGCTGATGAAATGACAGTAGCACTGAAAGGTGTATGTCTAAAGGAGCCAGGCCTTTGTACAATCTCCCATTCTGTCTTTCTTGTGCAAATCAGATGTCTCACCTCATGGTTCCTTGGCTGAACCCTGTATGTTGTATAAACAACATATGAGATAGTTATTTTCCCATACATCAGTGGTAACCTGATGATTTTCCAGATGCTCACCAACTCAGATGCACAGTAACCATCTCTCTGCACATAAAGCCTGAATAAACAAATCTGTTTATCACAGGTATGTGTTCAGCTGGGCTCATTTATTTAACACGTGATGCAATCATTTGCACTTTTGTCTGTCTGGGAAGAAAAAGAATACTGATCATCTCTCTAGCAGAAAAATCTTATGCTCAAAGGGGTCTGAACCATAACAACCTTGAAGACAATGACAATGTCTTAAATTTAACTCAATGCTTAATAATTCTCTTAAAATAAGCAGTAAAGTAATTTTATGTAGTTTGGTGTGTGCGCAACTCAAGCTTTTCAAGGAGATTTAAGAGATTATATCAGAGATTTAATCCCTTTTCTTTTGTTCAGATAAGGGTGATTGGAGATAACCTTTAGCTGTTCCATAGTTTCCTTAAAATTTGATTTGCCATTAAGAAAATGATTTAAATTCTGTTCAAGTCCTGAATCTTTCTATTTTTGGTATTCATTAAGGAAATGTGTACATGCCTTGGAAAACAAACACGTTGCCCTTGAAATTTCTGTTGTTACTAAAAAACTATTATATTTTAAACAGAGGAAAATGCTAGGAGAGTAAGTTTTACTTTTTAATTGGTTTTATTCTGATCTATATTATGTATACATTGCATGCATATTAAACTGGAAAGACATGGAAGTAGTAACTGCATTCTTTTCCTTTTAGTATTATCTTTTTCCACTAAAACAATAGAACTACTTTTTCCTTCTATTCCAGATTACTCTTTAAAAATAATCTTATTTTCAATTCTGCTTTCACATGGTGTTAGATTATATTTCAACGAGGCAGAAAGTATTTGTCAGTCAATATATTAAATATTTTCTTGATTTTCTGAAAACATCTTCTTCCTGATGGAGGATAAAGTAGAAATGAAACAAAAACCCTCATGTATAATTTGTAACATTTCTGAAAATGTCTCACCTGGAATTTATTGACCACTATTTTCTCATTTATTGCAGTTTAGAAGCCCACCGTGAGACCTTCTGAAACATCTGATTTGCTGGCTCAGCAGTTATGTTACAGTTGTGGTGAGAGCCACAGATCCAGCTGGGATGCCACATGCCTCAACACTTGTACTGTCTTCAGTGAGCAGATGAAAGTATTTTGCTACTCATAAGGTACTGCCTATTCAGTTTAAAAATCTATAGACTTTAAGCAAACTGAACAAAATGCTGATTTTTCAGCAATTTCTCACCCTCAGTTTTGCATTTCTTTGGCTATTATTCTAAGAAAGAGCTTGCTGTAATAGCAATGAATGTTCTTGTCAATTCCCAATCAACTTTTGAACTCATTGTTCAAAGTCTACCAAATTTGATAGAGAAATAACGATATCAAATATAACGAGTTCCTCAAATAAATTTTAATGACTACTGATAAATGTGAAAAACTTATTAATATGTCCAGTGGCTATGTGAATAAAGTATAAATTAACCACTAATCAGACATTAGAAAATCTAAACACGAAAGACAGATAAGTTACAAATGCATCCAAAAAAGAAAAAATACAACAACAACAACAAAAGTTCAACTAAAGATTACAATTTAAGATGTTAGAAAATCTAACTATGAGTCACAGCACAGTACAGAAGTGGTTCATTAGTTCCTTCGCTGTTTCTGCTACCATAAAGTCACTTTCAGAAACAGATATGTTTTTTCTAATTAACTTTCTTGATTACCCAGTTCACATTTAGTTAGCAGTGTAAAGCTTTCTGTGTTCTACATATAAAAAAGTTATAGAAGTTGAAAACATCAGCACTGCATATAAAAGTCTGCAGACATCAATAGAGTTTTGCTACAAATTCTGATGGAATAGTATTTCCCAGAAACTTAGGCCTGATTAACGATTACAGCAAAGAAACAGAATAATGAAAGATATTTTTGACCCACACTGAAAGAAATGTATTTTTATGAGTATATAAAACTTTTGCCCCAAGGTAGCTTTTACACCAGATTTTTCAATACAGCTCTTCAAATTAGATCAAGGGTCATTAGCCCCGAGTTCAGCTTGATTTCACTGCTAGCGGTTTTTAGACACATTTTGAATATACATTTTTAAAACCAGAAGAATTAGATTTCACTGATTATTCTTACCACAGCTTTGTTTATATTTTCCTGCTAAGGTTGTATGATATTTAGAAAGTCCAGAGGAGCTCTCTGTTCAGAAATTAGAAGTGGTAGAATATGACCAAATGTACATCTGTAATCATGTATCTGCATCACTCCACAAATGATCCAGTTAAAAATGAAACAGGAAAACTGACTGTTCTTTAACTCCTGGTAAAGCATTTAACCTTTTAGCGCTGAGCCTTATGAATATTATTGGAGCAAAATATTTTACTTTTAGAAGAGTCTGTCTTAGTTTCTGTAAGTGATTATAACAATTTACTAGCCATTTCTTTTAGCTTTATTTTACTTTCAGCTACAAACGAGCTGTTCACTTAAACTGACAGATTTTCTGAGCAGATGTGGAAGACATGAACCGTCTACTTCAAAGAAATATACAATTGCAACTGTGACCTTTTCCCTTCTTCTCTAAAAAACCTTTCAATGTATCAGATTTATTAAAAAGATCACATGTTTTTCAAAATACCAATCAGCTAACACCAGCCAGTGAGAAGGGATAAAATGACTTATTTGGGAAGAAGTACATTTGGTTTGGATTTCACCATACAGAACAGCAGATTTAGGATAATGACTCAAAAGATGGATATTCTTTTTTTTTTTTTTTTTTTCCTTTTTCCTTTTTCCTTTTCTCCATCCCTTTTGCACCCCAATGTATTTAAAGAAAAGAGTGATTCAATTATCCATACTCAGAAAGGATTGTAGACTTAAACCTCCATGTGATGGTTACTAAGTTATGCAGAGGGAACTTAATTTAGGATAAGATTTAAGTTCTTTTGCATTTCTAAATTTATTTTCAACCATATATGGTGCCATGCATATATATGGTAAGCAGTGGTGGTGTGTTTCTTCAGTAAAAAAAAAAAAATTAACTGGCCTTGAAGTACAAGACAGATCAGTTTCTTGCTTGTGTAGCACTTAAATAATGGTGCTATTTTTCAGCCCAGGAACATTTAAGCAGCTGTAATGTGCAATTTTATGTACTGTGTTTTACTGTGCATAGGAAATGCATTCAGAACAATAATTGTTCAAATTCAGGAAGTGAGATTACTGAAAGTAAGTTCCCATCCCTGGACTTCACAATACATTAGCTTCCTAATAGAACTGGGCCTAAATATCACAGCTATGTTTACTATCTTTATGCAATTTTGTTGGGGAAAATAGTTTTAATAATCAGTGGCATGCCTCCAAACTCCTGTCAGAAATTTGATGGGAGTGTTTATAAGAAAGGAACAGAGATTTTCCTTTCCATTCTTAAAAGATAATATTTTGCAATACAAAATTAAGATGGACAAAATTACTAATACCTCTCCTTGTTGCAGGAGAAATATCTTAAATTACCCTTTTAAACCCTTCTGATGGAACTGAGCCCTTGAAAGGGAAAGGCTGGCACTAAAATCTGGTTTCTAATTCTTCAGAATAGTAGTTTCCATGTTAGGGAAAAGCAGTGATTCTATGTGTGTTACAAGACAAATGAACAAGTAAAGATCTTTTGCATTCACTGATCTCTGACTCCTGTAATCTTAATATATTTCCCAAAACACTGAAATAATATTAAAACAATTTAGAATTATTAAGAAAAAAACAGAATAAGTTAGGGTGTCAGAGCCTCAAGCTCTGAAACAGGCTGCCTAGAGATGTGGTGTCTGCTCTGGACCCCCAACTCCAAAACTCACCTGGATGCTTTTTTGTACAACCTACTGTAGGAACTCACGTTAGCAGGGGAGTTGGACTGGATGGTCTCCAGAGATCCCTACTAACACTTGTAATGCTGTAAATTCGTCATCTATTCATTTTACTTTTTTTTTTTTTTTTCCTACTGTCCTTACAGTTTTGATTACTTCTTTATCCTTTACTAAATTCTATACTTGTGTAATTCACAAAGCCCAAACGCCTGTTTTAAACAGAAAACAAGACAATACTTCTTACTGAGCTTATTGGGAACAATTAAAGTGTAAAGCTAATGCACTGTAAACGTTACTGATTCTCAGTGCAAGATGCTGTCAGACCCTAAGTACTGCCTCTGTTTCACATCATTTTAAACATCTTAAATTAGTTGCTTCATCAGCTTTAGTTATGTATACTCCCTTTTTAATCAAGGAAGAGAAACTGATACTCCCAGAAGGTAATAGAAAGAATAGAAACCCTCATGAGATGCTTTCTTCCTTCTTCAGTTACTGAGAACTTCTGCCACTTACCTAAAATATCCATACCTGGATCCATAATCCAGTACAATGAAATCTACCTGTGAAGAATCCCAGGCTGAAAGCTAAACCTAAAAGCTTAAGTATGTTAGTAAATTGTGTATTACTAAGCTTATTTATTTATATGTAGTTCCGAGGCATGGGCTGAAAAAACAAACAGGTGCTCCATCAACCAAGTTATGGGCATAAATCACATACCAATTCACGTACCATCAATCACATCAGATCTATTGACAAGCCTGCACCTGCTTGTATGGATGGGGCTTTGATAGAAACTTCTGCCAGTTTCTATTTTGAGACATTCAAAGATTTACCTCAAGATTGCCAGGGACTTAAAAGCCTGAAACTCGATTTGATCTTGAGAATGACAGAGGCACTGACTCATTAATCTGTTTAGGAATCTTCTGAATTCTTTGTTTTGTTATAAACAGAATTGTTATAAAAGGAGAATAAATACAACTTTAGACCTGTTAAAGAAATTAAAAGAATAAATACTGCTTAGTTAATTTGGTTTGAAATGATAGTCTATTACATTAAGGCTTTGAATGCTGACTTTTAGAAGTATTTGGTAAGCCGTAAAACTTTTTTTTTTTCTTGAAAGAATCATATTTATTTATTTATTGCATACAATGAATAGATACAGAAAGCAGAAATACTTGCAAACCATGTAAAATTACAGCCCCTGGTATGAACAGAGAAGTACCATAAGTGGTTAGGCAAGCTGGTCTTTCAGCGCAAAAATGTTCATAAGTATAATTAATGTGTTAAAGCATGCAGATTTACAATTTCATTAATGCTTTGTGTGTTGGTTCTGGGATGATGCATGTTTCAGAAACTGGTTGTGAATATTAATACCAGAAATACAGAATCATAAGAGGAATTTTGTTTAATGTGTAAGGGCTGAAATTCATTTCTAACGAATGCCTATACTTTTAAAAAGGTATATTTATGGAAATAGGATGATAACATTGCTGAAATTCATTCAGGCATAGTCCCACGATACCTGATTTCTTAATATTTTCACTCCACGTAGTCTAGACTGATAAACACTTCACAGTTATTTACTAACTTTTACGCATTATTCTGTGTTAAATAAACAGAAATCATTACCATGGGTACAGAGTTTTCAGATTCCTGTAGTTTCTAATTTTATATCCCATTTCTGTAGTCAGTAGTTGTATTAAAACCCACTGAATTCCTTCAGTCCTTTTCATTTCTGTGATCTCCTCTGCATCCAAATATCAGACGGGCAGCTGACTCTTGCTTTTTTTAAGAGTACCTTTGTTATTTCCTAATGGTGTCTCACAAGGCCAGCGTACTGCCTAAAAGTGCATTTTTGAAAAGTTTGCTTGCACTGCATGTGCACCAGATTACTCAGCAATTTGGAACTGTAGTAGATTGCTTTCTTTCTCAGACATAACACATTTTCTAAAAAGAAAGAAGTGTACAGGATGACAAAGTTTGCCTTCATAATACAAGATTCTTTAGGATTTCTCTGAAGATATGAAATGACATGAAGAGATGATCAAGCAAAAAGGTCAACATCCTGTAGAAACATACCATAGCAGAAGACAATTGCCTCTCTTGATATGGGATTTGAAACAGGATGAGCCATGTTTATGCTATAATTGGCAGTTAACTACAATTTGTAAATACCAGTTAAAGTGCTTTTGGACTGTGTTTAACTACTGTGATGAATGTGGTACAAGAGACTTAGCAAATGAATTCATAGACTTCCCAACATCCCAATATACACTGGTGAGTCCATGAAAAGTGTGTAACTATTGACTGAAAATCTTCTTAAAAAAATACTAGCACATAGCCAGTGCGTGTAAATTATTTAACATGGAAGAATATTATGAGAAAAAAGTGTTGTATTTCTACAGAACTTGAATATCACTGGGACTAAGAAAACACTATCCATCCATCTCTTTCACAAGTTAATCTCTGAACATGATGCACATACCCTGATGTAGTAAAACAGTTCTGTAATACTTAGAAAAAATTCATGGATATGTACAGTATAAAAACAGAAACTGATTGGATTAACTCTGAGCAATCTAACAGGAAAGAACTTGTTATCTGGATTTCCAAATGCTAATCCACAGTTCATTAGCTTCAATTTAACTAATTATAGTCATATAGTCAAACAGAAGGTACTCAGCCTACACAAAATTTTGTTCTATTACCTTCTTTACCACAAGCAAACATTCCTTCTGATTAATTAAGTTCAAATTTCCCAAAGAAAGCCTTATGGATGTAGTATTGCAGTAGTGCTTTAATCCAACATTAACAATTGAAAGATTAAAAGATAGAAAAGATAGATACCAAAGGATGATGGAATTAAGGATTTATAAGTTATACTGAATAATAGGTAGATTGTTCTAAAAGTAATGCTTCTATTTATTTCCATGGAAACTTCGACAGATGATATAGAGCACAATACAACACTATTTGATAGGGCAAATTCTCAGATACAGTGTACTATTCCTGTACATTGTCACCACCGTTAGCAATGCATCTTTGCCAGCAATGAACAAGAGCTAGTATGCTGAGCTTCCAAAAATCTGAATGGCCATCTGGAATGTAGCCTGTCTTTCACATTGCTGTCTCCACTACTGAAATGCACCACCCACCCCTTACTATGCTGACATCCACTGTTTGGTCTTCATAGACATTCAGCAAGTGTCAATGAATGTCAGTGGGTGCCATCTTTTCCTAACACAGGAATTCAATAACATACCTTTGCTTCAAACAAACTTCCATGACAGACATGATTTTGCCAGACTGCCCTTCTGCTGCCATCTCTCACACTGTGACAACATGTAATAGAATACTGATGGGATGGTTCAGCCTCTACTGCCATGCCAACAGTATCCACAGCATGGGCTGACAGAATAACACTGCAGGCACTACTTTCAGAGCAGACTTCATATTATGATTTTGAGAATACTGAATAATCTAAATTTCAAAGAAAAGAGATGTGGACTTGTAATTGAGGGAGTTTTAAGATAACTCCAAGTAGGACCAATTCACTGATCACCTAGCTAACACAAAGTGATAGAAAACGCATTCAACTTTTGCTGTGAAAAAAAAAATTAATAGCCTATGTCACTTAATCCTTTGAATTTAATAATCCAAAGCTGTAATAATTACTTCAATTAAATGCAATTTAATTACAATTATTGATCCCGAAAATGATTTTATGACATTTGATTTCTGCTTCCTAAAAACTTCATTTGAGAAATGATCTTTTTAATTAATAATTCTATAGCACTGCTAAAAAATAATAGTATAAAAGACTTTTAGAAATCTATCTTCCTTCCAGCTGGATTCTATAGCAGCAATTATAGTTTATATTCTCTAAGGAAACCATTTACATTAATCCAAAAGACACTGAGGAAGAAGCATCTTTTGTTCTTGTACATTTGTGCTATCAAAATGTAAGTATCACTCGCATGTACTGGAATCTGCTCTTAAGAATTTGATTCAAAGATGTGCCCGTATCGTCCAGTCTCTTGTGCAACTGTTACAGATATTCTTAAAACCATCTCATTACTGATGTGTGAGTACTCTTTGCTTGCCTCATAGAAATCCTGAAGGGAATACATGACATTTTCTGGTCTTCTAAGGATAGAGGAATTAGAAAGGCCACCTTTACAATGAAGGTATTTAGCTTGACTTTAGCACTGCTCATCTCAAATCTTAGCAGGACTACGTCATTGCAGTCTCATGCTTGAATTTCCCATCTTTCAACTGAATATCCTCTCCCCTCTGATATTCAGTTATTTAAGCTAGATCTCAGATTTCTCTTGTGGGAGCAGTTCTTTTTCTTAAGCAATTATCTAATGACTGACACAAAGGTCTGAACATGGGTTACCACTCTTCAGGGAAATGCATTGCAGCTGTACTGTAAGTGTGCCCTTCACTATTTAATACTTACAGGAAAAAGAACATATCCACCATACAAGAAACTGCAGCTCACAAAAGCTGTCACCTTTCTCCTGCTTAGACAAACTTTGTTCAAGGCTTTATCTCATGTAAGGTGAGCAGGGAAAAGCTTGTATCTCCTACTCCTAAGCTTGTACTCTTCCCACTATAGGTTTTTCAAAAATAGGAAGGCAATTTTTCTTCTCAGTGCCAGGCTGATGACTGTGGGGAGTGCAAGTTACATGTGAGGATGCTGAGAAGAGGAAGCAATTAATGAGCTGACTTTGTTATATGGGTCTTCTCAGTGTTTTCATTTACATTTAGTTACATTCAGCTGAGGCTGGGTTTCTGGGAGGCCGAGATTGTTAACTCTAAACACATGGCATTTGCTAGCCTCAGAACTTCATGGCATCGTAAGATAGTAGAGAGTCATGATGGTACTGAGCAGAATGCGCTACTAGACTGAAATACCTATATCACTTTCTGCAAATATATCCTATATGACACAATTATGTTGAAAATCTAAATTGAAAGGTTTGTCCAGGGTCATTAAAAAACTCTGCAAAAAAGAAAACAGTTTATTCCCTTGATTGCACCTTCTCTTTATACAGGGTGGACCCATAAGCAAGGAGTTTATGCAATGACTCAGTCACTGTGTAAGCTATTAGTCATGGTAGCAAATGTAAAGTCATCCTAATTTAATGTAAAGTTTTACATCTGATTTTTTGCTATTGTGAGAGACACAGCTGCCTCCATCTCTCCCAGTCTCTCTTGCTTTCATCCCCTTCCCCAACAACTACTCCCAAAATACACTCATAGCTTCCTACCTGGAATTTCTAGATAACTTGTCTGTATCCCCTCAATGACTTAAATCCAGTTTACCCTTAGTATTGAGAAGAAATTGATAAAAACTGTCATATTATCTGCTCCTGAGAATGTGCATTTTATGTTAGAATATGAGACAATTTGCTGTAAAAGAAATCACAAAAATCCAAACAATCCCATAAACTCTAACTGTACTCATGAGTGCAAATTCAGTTCTTGAATTGAAGAGCAATGTTAGTTTAGAGTGCATTATTCTTGTTTGCTCTCTCCCTGATAGACTTTTTTTTTCATCTGGCCTCTTTCCAACGTTTTTGTTCTGAGCATTTACAAGGCACTCCAAGGGCTCAAGGACAGAACACTTTTATAAATAAAAGATGTAGTTGTATAATTACTGGGCAGAGAAAATAAGTGTTTCTGGGTTTAGTTTATTTCTTTTTGGATGTACACTAAAGGCCTGCATTTTCCTTTTCCCCTTTAAAACAATAGTAAAAGCCCTGTCTAGAATGTTAGTGTTGCCCAAAGCCTCATCCAGCCTGCAGGAATGGGGCATTTACAGCTTCTCTGGGCAACCTATTTGTGTGCCTCACCACTCTCATAGTGAAGCATTTCTTTCATATAATTAATACAAATCTGCCTTCTTTTGGTTTTAACCATTTTCCACTGTCCTATCGCTACCCACCTTAAGAGTTCCTCCTCATCTTTTCTGTAGGTCCCCTTAAAATACAGGAAGGCAGCTATAAGGTCTCCCAAGAGCCTTCTCTTCTCCAGACTGAACAACCCCAACTCTTTCAGTCTAGGAAGGGTGCTCTAGCCCTCTGATCATCCCTGTGACTTCTTCCTAGGACCTGCTCCAATTGGTCCATGTCTTTCTTATGCCAGTGGCCCCAGAGCTCAGTGCAGTACTCAGCTGGGGTCACATGAAAGTGGAATAGAGAGGTGTTCAGTCAGCATTTGTACTTTGCTTTCTTGTAAAAATATTGTGTTCTACTAGGCATTCAAAAGTGAGGCACTGTGGTGGTGAATAAGTTCGTGTGTAGCAAGTCACACAGTCCTGACTACTACAAAATTAGCAAGACATTACTTAAGGGGAACTTGTTTCTTCAGTGACAAAGTTCATTGCAAATCCATGCAATTTTTCAGTCTCAACTATTCAGTGGATAAAGATTTAGTTGGATAGTTGCAGCCAGAAAGTTGTGGTCAATGGTTCTATGTCCAGGTGGAGGCCGGTCATGGGAAGTGTCCCTGAGGTATTTGTGATGGGACTGGTGCTCTTCAACATCCTTATCAACCTAGGCAGTGGGACTGAGTGCACTCTCAGTAAGTTTAATGATGACACCAAGCTGAGTGTTGCAGTTTACGCAATAGAAGGAAGGTAAGCCATCCAAAGGGACCCAGACTAGCTTGAAAAGTGGGTCCATGAGAACCTGATGAGATTCAACAGTGTCAAGTACAAGGTGCTGCACTTTGGTCAGGACTATCCCAGATATGTGTACAGACTGGGAGAAGAACTCATTGAGAGCAGACCTGCAGAGAAGGACTTGGAGATCTTGATGGACAAAAAGCTGGACATGAGACAGCAGTGTGCGCCTGCAGCCTGGAAGGCCAACTGTAACCTGGGCTGCATCAAAAGAGGGGTGGCCAGGTGGCAGAAGAAGTTTGTCCCCTTCTACTCTGCCCTCGTGAGGTTATGTCTGGAGTACTGTGTCCAGGCTTGGGAACTCCAATAGAAGATAGATGTGGAGCTGTTAGAGCAGGTCCAGAGGTGGGCCACAAAGATAATCAGAGGGCTGGAGCACCACTCTTATGAAGAAAAGTTGAGAGGGTTGGGCTTGTTCAGCCTGGAGATGGGAAGGCTTGAGCAGAGCTTATAAACAGGAAGGAGACCTGACTTTTACCCAGGCAGATAGTGATGGGCCAAGGGGGAATAGTTATAATTAAAAAGAGGGAAGATTTAGGTTAGATGTTACACATACTTTTTTTCAGAGGGTGGGGAGGCACTGGAGCAAGTTGCCCCAAGAAGCTGTGGAGGCCCCATCCCTGGAGGTGTTCAAGGCCAATTTGGATGGAGCCCTGTGCATCCCAATCAGGTGGGTAGCAAATCTGCCTACTGCAGAAGACTGGAACTGGATGATCTTTTAAGATTTGTTCCAACTCAAGCTGTTTTATGATGCTGTGACAGGGGAGTAGAAAGTTACAAAATGGAATACAAAAAGAGACATTAAGGTACATTGGTCTTTCTTCCAGACTGAGACCTGCCTGCAAATGTAGATCAAAATTCAAGTATCTGCCTGTTATCCACTTGCTGGATATGGAAGGTATGTGATTGGACATTTATTTTCTGAATTAGGTAGGAAGCAGGACATTATGTTTGATGCCAAAAGCCTATCTGATGCTACACGTGATTAATTAGTAGGCTGATTATTCATTTTAGGATTAACTTTGTTTTCTTTCTTTCTTGTGGCATTCTGTCAAGGTGAAAATTCTTGTTGTTGTTGTTCTGGCATATTCTATGTATTCAAGTTAATTTGTAAATGGGTTGTTATAGTAAGGTTTGGCACATCACCTTGATACTGACTTTTGAAATGTACTGGTTAGTACAAATTCTGCTTAACGTCTGTATGCAGCTAATATTTTTAAATCTCTGGAAGTAGATAGTGCAATCTGCTGCAGCAATTCATTTTTTTCCTGCCACCTGATAAGAAGGATGATCCTTACCTCAGCATAGCTTTGACTGAGGAGGATTTACAATGATTTACACTAGCTCACAAGCCAGACCTAACTTCTTAGATTTGTAACTGCAAGTTCAGTCCTTCTAGAAAAGATGACATAATTGTTTCTATTCCACCATGTATTTACTGAAAATCTTTTGAACAATCTGTCATCTTCTGAGAATAAATAATCTGGACACAAAGCTTCATCTTTCACCTCTTGCTTTTGATGCTGACAATAACTTCTGTGCAGAATAAGTTACAAATTAAGCATAATACAAAAAAAATGGCAATCAACACGTTGTCAAAGATATAACATGGTATCTGAGAAGGCTGGAGAGACAGGAGTCATACCATATTTCACTGAAAAAAAAAAAAAGAGTGGTGTGTGTATGTGTTGTAAACAGTGTAAAGAACATCAGCAGAGAAAGGACTGAAAAGATAGAAAATCACCATTCAACTGTGAAACTACTCAGGAAAAATTTCCAGCTGCAATTGCATTTGAATTGACACCATTATACTTCACATAAAAATGCCTTCTGTCTATGCACAGCAAACTTCAAGCACACACAATGTATAAAAATTATTCAATGGCCAACTTTCCTTGATTTCAAGGAAAATATAACAAAGACAAATAACACTGGATCTTTCAGAAGTCAGGCTACTGATAACAGTGGAACATTTGTTCAGATAACTGCTTCAAATGTATGAAAATGTAAACATTTTTAGTGTTAATCCTATACTGATCATCTTCTTAGCTTCTTTCTACAAGGAAAGTGTGTGCATTTGAATTTTGAAGAAGAACCCTGCTTCTTAACAAATGGTGCTATCTCCAAAAAAGAATGGTCAAAGCAGAAAAAGATGAGGAATAAGTGGAAGGGAAAAAAGAGACAGAGAACATGCTGAGTAGAAAAAAATGATAGAAAGAGCAGAGGTAGAAAACGAGATATGCATAAAAGGAATAAAGAATAATGGGTATGAGGGAAGTAGATTGCAGATACTGAAGGGTAGTGCCAACTATGAAAGCTATGATTGTGATGAAATTCATAATATCTCTTGCAAGAATAGTTCAGAGTGAAGATACCAAAATGTGTGATTTACTGCCTTCTAAAGTATGTGGGCCAAGCAGACAAAATGTTATACTTGAGTCAGTAAAGCTGATATTTTGTTTTAATAACAGATACAAGCCTCTTAATGTTTGGAATCCTAGACCACATAGTTATTGGCTAAATTCTCTCTCCTAGTGGGATGGGGGAGAGAGCTGAAGGAAAAAAAAGAGAAGAACTCATGGGTTGAAATAAAATCTACTAAGACAGAAAAGGAGGGCAAAAATAATAGCAGTGATACCACTATTGTATTATTGTTTTGTATATTGCATTTGTATTGTATTTACTAGTTTAAATCGCTTCACAAATCCAGTGATGCAGAACACAATTACTCACCACCTAGCAACAAATGTCAAGCACATACTTAGCAGTGGCTGCCCCGTTAGCCAAGCCTCCACCCCCTCTCCCCCTAGTTTTATAGTTTCTGCATTATGTCATGCAGTATGGAATATACCTTTGGCTAGTTTAGGTCAGCTGTCCTGGTTCTGTCCCAGACGACTTTCTGTGTCAGGGCAGCATGAAAAACTGAAATATCCCTGGCACTGCTCAGCCACTATCATGGTTATCTCAGCTCAGAAATAACTAAACATCAATTTGTTATCAACATAATAAAGGATCATATTGGCTGCTATAAAAAAAAAAAAAATCCACAGGGAGGAATAACTATTTAATGAACAAAAAAGAAGTGGACCAAGATGGCAGGTAATGTTTGCAAGGCCATGTGAACAGCTTGTGAGCAATAAGCCATTACTAAAAGGAGTTCTCTGCTCTCTGCACTTAAATATAAAAAGTGTCTACAGGATGGCACTGTGGGGAATGCTCTCATTCCTTTTAATGGAAATCAGCATATCTGGGTGCCCATCCAAAGTACCTTTAAAATAATGCAGGCAGCATGAAAAACCAACAGGAGAAATCCAAAGACTGCATGCAGTTGCAGGACTACAGTATCTTCACAGTATCACTGTGATGTGGTAAGATAGCTCAAGTATCAAGGATAAAAATAACTATTCTACTCTGTTTCATCACAAGTGATTTAGGAAAGACAGGAAAGTATTACTCTCACATGAAGGAGAAGCATGGTTCCTGAAGCTCTTGATTGGAACAGGTATGAGCCAATTGAGAGATGACTGGTCAGCATTAATGATTGGTAGACCAACATTGGCAGTGTTGTGGTAGATTCCTGGTAAAGAACACCTGATCAGGAAGAATCAGAATCAGATCAGATGAAGCCAATTACTAATGGTGTTCTCCAGTGGTTGATACTGCAATCAATGTTTTATGATCTTCACTAATGACCTGGGTGATGGGACAGAGTGCAATGCAAATTTGAAGATGATACAAAACTGGGAAAAGTGTTTGATGAAATGTATGTCAGAATGTCATTCAGAAGGACCTCAGCAATCTCAAGAAAAAAAACACCTGGGAAGAAATAATTGTGCATGCTGGCACAAGTCAGGGATTGGCTGGCTGGGAAGAAATCTTTCAGGAAACGCCCTTGTGGTCCTAGCAAACCATGAACCAAAAATGCATTCCCGTGGCCCCGTCTAGGCTGCACTAGGAACACCTAGTGCAGGCTGAGGGCGTGATCCTTCTCATCAACAATCCACAACTGGAGTGCTGAGTTCAGTCCTGTGTTCCTGGTTCAGAGTGGACGTGAACATGCTAGAGCAACTGCAGAAAAGAGCCAGAAAGGTGATGAAAGGTTTTCAGCATATGATCTATATGGAGAGACTGTGAGAGCTGAGATTGTTGAGGATGGACAACAGGAGGCCCAGGGGTACTGATTCATTTGTATAAATACCTGATGGAAGAAGTTAAGAAGATGGAGATAGACTTTTCAGAGTGATGTGCAATATGTCAGGCCAAAAGGCAATGGATACAAAGTAAAAATGAGGAATTTCATTTCAATGTAAGAAAGGCTTTTCCACTGGTAGGATAGTTCACCATAATACAGCACAGATGTTTTTTCTCTGATACATAATTATTATAGGGATGAAAGTATGTAATGATTAAATCTAAATCAACATCCCATGTCTGGTATATTTGCCACTTCTGCTGTACACTTCTGACAGTTCTGTTAGGGCTATAAATTCCAATTTTTTTTTTGTCAGTTGATTTCAGCAAGATTCAGAACAAATGATCATAAAGAATTTGCTAATGCTACAAAGGGTTTTAAAGAACTGTGGCATTTCTAAGTGCCCTTGAAACCAACCCAGATGACAATATCATTGGGGTGGAGATTCTTCTACATAAATACATTCAGTAATGCTCAGACTACATAGTGGGTTCATTTCAAAATGCAAATTCTTTTTTCTTATTTTCTTTGGTGGCCTTTTTCCTTCTCTCTATCTCTTATTTTTAGGGAGCAAACTAGACAAGAATGTAGACCTTTCTTCACTGATGTAACTTTCAGCACAGCTGTTGCTTTCTTCATGATCATTCAGTAGGATGAAGGAAAGAAGAATGAATTAGAGAACAGAATACTGTGTGAAGAGAATAACACATCTTCATACAGATAAATAAAATCTGGAAGGAAAATAGCAGATGAAGTAGGAATAGCTCTGAGCATTCCTATATATCTCCCAAGGAATTCTGGCAAAGAAGCCCAAATGCTACAAATCCTAAGGAATGTTCCTATGCATCTGTAAAAGATAACATATGAAATCCTAATCTAGTAAAGTGATTTCTAGAATCTAGCAAAGCGTTTCTAGAAATATTAAAAGCCTGGTTGGTTGTTTTTTGTTTTTTTTATTATTATTATTTTAAATATCATTGTTTCTTTGTTTTTGTTTGCTTTTGATATAGAGATCAAAACTGTAATGAATGATTTAATGTCCACTAAGTAAATCAACTTTAAAAAACAAGTGAAAAAGTAAACAGCTTTCCCCTCTGTCTTTTAGTTTTGTTCAGCAGTGAGTTGGTTAGAAGACTTCTTGACAGTTCGAAGTCTGGAGTACAACACATAGCTCTAATCTCGTACTGTCTGGCAGTGCTAAATTTAGCACTTATATTGTTTCAGAGGTTTTTTAGTGGATTTTTTTTTTTTTCCTTTTCTTTCTCTCTGTATTTCAGAACTCTGATGAAAAAAAAAAAAAATAGGAAGCCTGTCAAAGGATTAGGAAACAAACCTTCTGGTGCAGTGCCTTCTCTATGTAGTGCCACTCCACTTTGCAGCATTAAAAGGCAAAACAGAGTGTCTTTCTGAGTGAAATTCAATGAATGTTTTTTAATCTTTTAACGGTTATGCATTATGTCTCCACTTTCACATCTCAGAGTGAATAAAGTTTAGGGGAGATTTTCACTGAAACATGAAATTTTCAGTGAAACATTAAGGACCATGATACTTTTACAGGTAAATAATTAATAAACAAATAAAACATTTAAACACTAGGTTGTCAGCCCTGCAGTGTGCTTGGGTATTGTCTGCAGTGGGAGGAATGTACCCTACCTGTGCTTGTGGACTCAGGGTACAGATGTTCTTTCTGTGTTCCTGCTGCTGATGTTTTCCAGTTATAAAAAGGAGTAAGGAGTGAACTGAGATTACATCCAACCTCAAGCAATAATTCACAAATTCAGCAGCTGGTACAGCTGTGGGTAGAGAATGACTTTGCTTATTTATCTTCTCTTTCTATTTCATTATTTTAAGCTACATTTTAGGAAGAATTTGTACAAAGTGAAACAGGGCAGTGCATTGTGCTCCATCTGTCCCTCTCCCCAGGACAGGAATCAGACATCAGTCTGCATGGGACAGATGTTAGCCACATCAGGTACTACTGGAAGACATTCAGAAGTGTGTCTTGGTGAATGAGCACAAGGCAACTTTATCTGGAACAGAAACAGTCAGCAATTCTAGCAAAAAGGCTTCTGGAACAAGGGAGAAGCATACACCAGAACTGAACTTTGCCAGGCTCATTTTAAGAGGTAATGAAAACCAGGACACCCTATAGTTATGCAAAAATCCTTTCTTTTCTAGGAGAAGATTTTGCTCCACTGTCAACCTTTGTTATGGCAGAATCTAGCCCTAATTAGTGCTATGTTTAAGCTAAAGACAGGTGAGAATTACTGTTCTTGTGGTATATTAATTTCATCAGGGTGCAATGATATCTATGGGTCATGGAAATACTACTAAGATACCTATGTAAAACAAATGAATACTGAAATTACATACTTGTGTAATACCAACTGACTAAGTGATATAGCAGATTTGACATAAACAGGGTTCATTTCTATGGGGAGGATCATCTCTCAAGTTTTGCATTTTCATTTTCCTGGTCATGTTCCAATGCAAGCAAGTTTTCAGATCATGTCTTTGGTGGGTTTCTAATTTGACTCTTTCTCTATTCACTTTAAACTTGGTGGAAGTGCTGTACTTACTTATTTACTTATTTTTGATGTGTGGACCACCTATTGGATAAGGAATTGGTTCAGATGCAGCAGACAGGGAGTGGTGATTAATGGTTCCATGTCCAGGTAGAGGCTGGTAACAAGTGGTGTCCCCCAGGGGTCTGTATTGAGAGCCCAGGTGAATCTAATAAGGTTCAACACTGCAAAGTGCAAGGTTTTGCACTTAGACCAGAAGAATTGAATTCAGATATATTTACAGGCTGGAAGGAGCAGTCCTTGAGAGTAGCCCCGCAGAGAAGGACCTGGGTGTCCTGGTGGATGAAAAACTTAACATGAGCCAGCAGTGTGCTCTTACAGCTTGGAGACCAAATGATATCCTGGGCTCCATCAGAAGAGGGGTGGCCAGCAGGGGCAGGGAGGTGATTGTGTGATTGTCTCTCTCTACTCTGCTTTTGTGAGGCACCATCTGGAGTACTGTGTCCAGGTCTGGTGCCCCCAGTACAAGAAAGACTGAGAGCTGTTGGTAAGAGTCCAGAGGAAGGCCACAAAGATGATCAGAGGGCTGGAGCACCTCCCCTATGAAGACAGGCTGACAGAGCTGGGCTTGTTCAGCCTGGGGAAAAGAAGGCTGCAGGGTGACCTCACTGCAGCCTTCCAATACCTAAAGGGAGCTCATAAACAGGAGGGGAGTCAACTCTTTTAAAGGGTAGATAGCAGCAGGACAAGGGAAAATGGTTTAAGTTGAAGGAGGAAAGATTTAGGATAGATGTCAGGGGGAAGTTCTTTATGAGTGGTGAGCTGCTCGAACAGGCTGCCCAGAGAGGCTGTGGATGCCCCATCCCTGGAAGTGTTCATGGCCAGGTTGGATGGGGCCCTGGGCAGCCTAGTCTACTATTAAATGAGGAAGTTGGTGGCCCTGCCTGTGGCAGGGAGGCTGGAAATTCATGATCCTTGAGGTCCCTTCCAACCTGGACCATTCTGTGATTCTGTGATATTTTATTTTTGCTAATGGACTTTAATGAAAGTAAGATTGTGACTTGGCAAAGAAATGCAAGCTGGAATGTACAGGCATGGAAAACAGCCTGGAGAGATTGATCAGGGACAAATGAAGCACTGAGACAGGTGTTGGTGGCATAAAGCAGAGGAATGCAAAAGTGAATGAGGTTTGAGAGAGAGCTTGGAGCAGAACTGTGAGGGGTCTTTAAAAGCAAGGACACAGAGTCTGAACTTGAGGTGTGTGACTAAAATTAAAAAGGGCTCAGCTTCTCTACAGTTTCTCCAATTATAACTGTTTCTCATTGTTTTCTTCTTTCCTTTTTTTCATAGTCTCTAACAAGAATACACTTCTCTTGACTGGCTAAATGTTAAAAATAATTAAGAAAATAAGTAAAAAATAAAAAATAAAAAAATAAAAAATGTAAATAGATGTACTACAGCAGCTAAACCAAGCTGAGAAGAGAGTCCAACCACAAGGGCTTTGTGCAGTTTCCAATTACACATCCTCTCGAGGGGTGGAGATTCTGAGGCAGTGTATCAGGCACATACATGTGCTCCAACACTCAGAACTTGTTCCCTGAAGACTTGTGTCTTTTGAAAAATCCCAGAAAAGAGAATGTGGGTGGATGCAAGGCAAAAAACAGTACAAATGCTGATATAACCACAACCACAAAAGAAAGCAGTTGCTGTGAACCTGCAACTAAAACTAGCATTCATAGAAAGAAATCTGCTCTCCCTGCCTGAGCTACACACAGCATCAGTGTAAGGAGATAAATTGCTGGAATCCTCAGCATGCAATCAAACACTGGATTATGATTTTACTTCTGCTTGATAGGGTCACTTAGTAATGAGTAGGAGAGCTTTCCTATGGGATTTTGACAGAAACTAGTTGGTACATATTTCTGGCTTTGCCCTAGCAAAAGTCAATTGAACATAGTTTAAAATGTGAAGGACGATTAACCTTTACTTAAAATACTGGTATTATTTCCTGAACAAGGTTCAAATAGATAAAAATGTTTAAATTAAATATACAGGAATTTATCAAAGGCTTATGAAAGCCTAAAAGAAAACTCAAAATTATGCCAGTAACTGGGGAACAAAAGTAAGTTAAAAGTTTAGAGACATTATCATTTCAAAATAATTCTTCTAAGGAGCCTATTCATATTTAACATCCAAGAAATGTCCTGGCTTTTTTTATTATTATTATTATTATTATTATTATTATTATTATTATTATTATTATTATCAGAATGGCACTTCATATGAAAATGCCAGTTGTCAAAGGTGGAACTTTCTGTCTGGATTTACTGGGTTTGCTTTGACTTTCACTGGATTGTTTCCTTATATCTAAGACAGAGTAGTTTATCAGAGCCAGAAATCAGCCCAGAAAATGCAACTGTACTTACCAGAGTGATGCCTCAATATAGGTACAAACAAATCCTTAACCTATAGATTATTTATTGAAATGCTCCTATATCATACAGTTACATCAGAAAAGGAGAGTCTGCAGCCTTGCATCCAGATTAGTGCACCAGGGATGAAGGATGAAGGCTTTGCTCTCTCTAAAACGTGGGGGCAAGCTGGGACATCCCGTGTTGCCTTTGAGCACTCATGCTATGAGGCTATTGCATAGAGGGAGATGTCTAAGCATCATAGAATTGTGATCACCTCCTTCAGATTCTACTTTTTATATTGCGTAGGTAATTGCATTAGAAGCTCTGTTTTTGCTAAGAAGGCTGGGACCTAGATACCCAAGTTTTTTGAAATATCAACTCTAAACTGAAGAAACAAAGGTCCTGAACTGTTTCTTGGTCCTATCTCTCCTTTCACAGTGATTATCTATCAGAGCATCATGAAGAGATTTTTGGTGGTTAAAAAATGTCAGTTTATCATTAAAAATGACGGATTTTAATTCTGTCTGATAATATACTGGAGATGTGTGTATAGTGAAAATCCACATCAGTATTTAAGCATTTCAGTTGACAACAAAATTGTGCATGGAAAAAATGAGACCTTTTAAGAATTCTCTTTGAACTTGGGATAACACGATTTTTTCATGTGAAGTATTTGTTTCCAAATCACAGCCATTGTACAAGACAAGAATAACTGACCTGTCTAAAGTTAACCGGTCTGTGAAAGAGTAATGAATCAAACTCTAAGCTCTGATCACATTGGACATAATCTTTCCCACCAGAGTAGTCTTTCTTTCCTAATCACACTTTTCAAAATCACCGTTCTGCAACAACACTCCTTCCACTGTGAAATGCTGCCAGGGATACAAAATAATGTAAATTCATGATAGCATGATAGTAACAGAACTGCTCTATTTTTCAGTTAGGCAAAGGTAAACACGTGAATCTGTATGTATGTATATGTAGATGTAGGCATGTGCTTATGTACACAGTCTTACATATACACACATGCAAAGACCCTACATTTCAGACCCTATTAACTGCACCAGCCTTGTTTCCTTTCAACTGGTAATGCTTGCCATGTCTGCTTCTTTTTATCAGCAAACCAGCAGTTTGCTCTTCTCTTTTAGATATTATCATCATGCTACTTTGGGAAAGCATCCGGAATTGGGCATTGCTTTAGAAAAGATGCAGTCTGTAATTAGTGACGTAAATCATATTATTAAAATGTAATTACAGAGAGCACTTTAATAATAAAATGAGGATAAACGTTAGAGGTCTTTGTCAGTATCATAATCATAGTGAAAAAACATTTATGTTATGATTTTTTTTGTTTGTTTTGCTCAGGGATATTGTTTCTTTAGCTATGAGAATCATCTTAGTTTACAAACAGTTTTATATCTCAGAGAATTCAGCTGTGTTGGAGGATTGTTAATGATCAAAAAAAGTCATAACTATATTATTTGCTCTGAATTTCATCTATCCTTACTATGAAGCTGTCACATTAGGGAAAATCATCCTGCAAACTATGTGCTTGCTAAAAATGGATACAGCAGAGGACTGAATCCTAAGCATGCCCTGTGAGATCTTCACAGCAATTGAGGATGGACACCAAAATAAATAAGTAAATGCAAGGAGATAAAATACTGAGGCAGGATGAGTCATTTTGTATCAGTCTGTGCCAGCTCCACATTTGCATTGTGGAAGGTCAATTATCTCACACTGAAATATAGCTGAAACCATGAACTCAGTAGCTCTGGGCACTTAACACTGTTCAGATCTGTACTTTAATACTTAATTTAATATTTTTCCTGAAGGGAAGAGATTAATAATTGCATTCAGTGAAGCATACTTTAAAAGATTGACCCTCACAAGCTGTTGTTTTTTTAGGACTAGAAACAAGTACCTGTTTCCCCAGACACTATCCACTTTTGTGACATTTTTTACACTTCATAAAGCTGCCAAATGTAATGTGCTAAAGGCAGAATTTTATAGATAACTAATTAGAAGAGTACTTTTATATTATGTTTTACATCATTCAGCAACAAATAAGAGTGAAATGCTGTTTGATGTTTAGTCTGATATCAATGAAAGTTCACACTTTCATCCTGTTGAATTCAGTCATGTCTCATCCTAAGATTAAGTGGAAACAAGGAGCAAGCAGTGGTTGTTAATTCCACACTTTGCATACTCCACTGTACACCATTGTTTTGGAAGGATTCACTCCCACATAAAAAAGGATTTTGGCCTCTGCAATATCTTGCCATATCTTAGGTAAGTTCCATGTATATTTTGAGAAACAATAAAAGTTAAGGAGTAGAAAACAGAAAAGCAAATAATAGCAGGAAGTAAGAATACTTAATTCGGAATCCAGTTATGAAGTTATGAAGCCAGAAAGATCCGAGAATAAATGTTGAGGTGCTGTTTAAGAGCTAGAGCACAAATCAAGTACAGTCAAATCAGTTTAAAGTCCAAAATTTAATGTTGGAAAAATAAAGAAGTAAATTTTCAGCTCCTCAAGACAATTTTGATACTAAAAACTCAATTACTACGACTGGCATTTCACGTTTTCAGAGCACATTGCAAACAAACTATTTTGACAGCAGTGTGTGTAATAGTTATTATTCACATTTGTAGTACATTTTATATATCAGGAAGTAGAAACTAAATACAATACAGAAATGTATTTTCATTTTTTGTCAGATGAAGTTGGAAATAGGAATCCAGGGGATTTTACAATTGTGAAGATATCTATCTGCAATAGATGAGCAAGTCAGTCTTTTATCTGTGTCTTCAAACCAGACAAATATTCACAAATAATGAACTTGTCCAGAGAAAATGCTGAGTGGGCAAAAAATAGTGCACAAAATGGTGATATTGACTAAAAACTCGTCTTTGAGAATCTAGCTACTTCTGCACAAAATATAACACAGCAATTGCTACATCACTATGACATTCAAGAAAATATTTTTCATATCTCTACTGTGTCTTCAGGTGCCTGTCTCATATCCTGCTAGGGTTGCTCACATTCATATTCATTCTGATTGTGTATTCATATTTATTGTCATTGCAACAGGAACGGTACTGAAAGCTCAGCCACCTGCCTCAAATCTCCAAAGAGCCATATCTTGGCAATAATTGTTGGGCAAAACATCTATAATAGCTAAACTTATCATTGTGCTAGGTGCAGGAATCTCTTTGTTTCATGCCAGTGTTTCGAAAAGACAAGGAAAACAATAAGCTGGTCAGTCTAGTGTAAGAGCAAATATTGTTAAGGAAATGACCTTAATTTACTCTCTCATAAAATACTGCCCATCTCAAGTTTTTAGAAAAGCATAAAGTGTAATTATTAATATATGATCTGTTTTGTAAACTCAATGCGTAGCTTGAATAAGCAGTATAACTAAAAAGACTTTCCATTAGTACAGTGGTTAACTGAGAACTGAGACTTTTAGGCAGGCTTTCAATCGTAATGCGCTTTTAAACAGAGGTGGAATGTTATGGCCAGTCAATATAATTAAAAAAAACCCACGACACTATTTATTTCAGTTCTACTGAATTAAATGTGATGTATGCAGACAGATATAGCACAGCACAGTGCCATTTTACACTCCTCTGCATTAAATCAGACTCCATAATTTTGAAGTATTTACAATGTAAATGAAAAAATGCAAAATACAATTCACATTTCAAGTGTGCTATTATCACCAGATTTAATGACAGAGTCCTTTCACACCGTATGCCATCAGTTACTTGAAATAAAGCCTAGTCCTCTGATGCTTTGTACCAGTTCAAAATCAGAACATTTTACAGTTTTGCACTTTAGTGGTTTAGATTAGCTCATCTACTTCTCTCTTTCTGCCCAGTCAGTTGGTACAGAGGAATAAACATCTCACCAACAACTGATACTCTTAGTGTGATATTCCCAGACAGTTGGAGAGCTGGCAAAGTGGTTTTCTACCCCTTACTATTTCTTACCTCTTTCCCTGGGGTTAAGACAACAGGAAAGCCAAAAGGAATAAGCTCACTTCTTTCTATAAACCCTACTTTTCTCAGGAAAAGAAAAAGCAAACCAAGATTATATGTTGACACCCTCTTGCTGTCAATGTATAAACATATATTTTTCACAATCCAGAATTTTAAGAAACTACATGGGACTTTGGAAATAATGCAAAGATATGGAGATTTTTCACTGCTTACCTCAGATGATGATACAGTGACCAATGAGACGGCCTTGCTGGTATTTCCAGTGCCACTGATTCTCATGAGTATTGTTACAGAGATGTTCCTTGGCTTTGTCTTGGCTAATTCTGATTCACCATTCCAGCTAAACATTGTCAAAACTACTCAAAATTTATGCCAAGGGGATTTCCACTGTTCTGTCAGTATTTTAATTTCTGAACTGCACTATATCAGTGCCCTGATTTGGTTCTTTCCCAAGTTTTAATCCTTTGTCATGTCAGGAAAACTTAGACTGTTGTGTTTTGTATTAATACTTAACTGTTCTATGACAAATCATTTTATTGAAATCACTATAAATTTTGTGTACGAGCTCTTGGGTCCAAGCAAAATAGTGCCACTTGCTACTCATAATCAAGATCTTAATTTGTTTCATTGCAGAAAGCAATTTAAATACAGTCCAAAACACCTTGCAGAACTCCATAACACCATTTTCACCAAAGACCACTAACTCTTTTTAGTAAAACCGTTCAATAAAATGGAGCATTGACTTTCTCTTCCATGGTGCAATCAGTCATATGTACAAACTAAATAAAATGATAGGTCCTAGATAACTAGATTGTAAGTCTGTAATATGAGAATTTCCTTAAAAATTATTATCTTTCAAAGGTTTATTTCTGAAAAAATTCTAGTGGAAAAACTCTTCAAAATCAATGCACAGAATAACTAAGTAGTTTGGCCTTAAATATAGCTTTTACAGTCATTTTACTCTTTTTCTGATAAGGTTGTCAAACAACATTTCATCCTATCTTCTTTAAGAGATACAATATTGATCCCTCCCAGTGTGCCAGTTAATCTTTCAAAAAATCTTAGTGAGGAAATGTAGCTATATTTATCTCTAATTCAACATTCAGTTTTCCAGTTACAGTAATCAGTTTTGGTTCAGTTCATGCACTTTTAGAAGGTTCAAAGTTACACAGAAGTGGATGCAAATAGGTATTCAAGCATTTAGCTCTTGTGTACAGATGAATATGGGTGTCAAGTCTTTTCTATCTGGATAACTGATAAGATATTTAGACAAAAAAACAGCTTGTTATCTGTCACCAAAATAAAGGCTTATAGATTTCAAGGGTCATAGGCACAATAAAATTTTAAGGTATGCATATATATATTTAGCAACGAAATACAAGATATTTTCAAAGGAATAGCAATTTTATTCCTTTATTAGATATTACCATACATGCAAGTCATACATTTGTACATTTTCTAAAACTAATTTTTCTAAGTGTGAAGACATGATATATTGTGACAACACTGTATACAATGGAGCTACTGATCATGACCAGTATAAGTTGACATTTTGTAACAGAATCCTAAAACTGCTTATCAAGTTTTTTACTTTCTCTTTTCTTATTTAAAGGGATGTTGTCAACTTCCATAGCACTTAATGTTCTGATCATTGACATGGATTGATTGAAAGTTAGGCTAACAACTGAAGCTCATTCTTTCCCATCTTGTCAAGCATTGCCTACTGTGCAAATAAGACCTGCCAGGAACTGCTCATTATATTCTTTGCGTTTTTCAGTCTCATGAGTTTTCTCCTTTCAGAATAATTTTGGGCAGGAGTCATTTAGCTGGTCCACCTGCATGACTCTTCAGGTGTCCAGTGACACACAATCATGGCAAATCTCTAGCTTTTTTCTTAATACAGTATCCATATGTTCCCATCTTCTCTTTGGATATCTCTAGATATAAAATTTGATAAACATCAGTCTTGATGCCATTTGGTACATATTCAGTGTATTCAAGGTAATACCCAGTGTTCTCAAAAGGTGTTCACTTTGGAAGAAATGAGATCAGTGTCTGTACCCTTGATGGATTTACAACCTTCATATTCACATATTAAAGTGAAAATAACATCTAAGCTGTGTATTCCACAATTTGGTCTTTAAATAGCAGATTTTCAACAGCCTGATTTTGTATAAGCTTTGAAAGTAATTATGTCTCTCCAATAGATATTTTTTTCCTTCCAAAGCAACCTTACTGGCTTGAATGCTGCTGCCAAAATATGCAAAATGCATCACTACTTGAATTTCTTTGCTTTCTGGAGTAACATTGACAGAGTCTGATGAGATGTTCTGAGCTAATTGCTTCTTCCATATTCTTGGGATGTCAGATTGTTGTTCTTTTTGTTGCTTTTTTTTTTTTTTTTTTTTTTTTTTTTTTTTTTAATGTAGCACAGGAAATCCCTTAGCTCCCATCCACTCCCTGAAGACAGAACTGAGAACTTAAATAAACTCTGATGAGTCTCTCTCTCTCTCCCTAGCCTCTGCGGGGCAATCCCTACAAGTAAATCCCCCAGTATGGGTCTCAGTGTGGAAGTAGCAAGAGGAAGAGTTGAAAAGGAGGCTTTTTTCTGTTCCATTCTGTGATCCAAAGCAGGGTGACCCAGATGCATACTTCCTTCCAGTACTCCAGAGGTACATCCACTTATTTACGTACTGGTAATCTTCAGAAGAGTTCTACCATCATCTAAAACCAGACCTTTTCTGTATGAATCTTGAGATAACTGTCTTGTATCCATTTACCTTTTTTTCTCACAGTGAAACCAAGAGCAATGCCAAGCAGAAGAAGAAGAGAACAAGCTTTTGTTGCTAATAGCAAAAGTAATGCCAGCAAACAACTTTCTTGCCTGTGAGAGTACTCCCTGGGCACAATATCCTTCAGAAGAGATCACTTTGAACAAGAGAAGTCACTACATGCATTCCAGTCAGACTCTTCTTATGGTGGCTGTCTTTCAAACACCAACACAGCAAAGAAAACATACTTAAGCTACAAACTGTAGAGCTTCAAGAAACTGCCAGAAGTGTTAGAAGAAAATGCAGTTTCCTGAAGCTGGTTTTAGTTTGCTTCTCCTTAGTGGGCAGGTTAAGTATGAAATTGTTTCTTTCTCTTAAGTCAGTTCAGTTGGCAAAGTGCGAACAAAAGTGACACATTTCACCTATTATTTTTTTATTTTTATTTTTTAATTTACATTTGCTAGGTGTACCTTTTATATTATTCAAAACTGTACTGTTATTGGTTTAAAGCCTCAGAATGGTCTTTAATGAACCAGAAAGGATGCACATTCTGCTTAAGGGATTAACTCACGTGCTCCTACGGTTCTTTTAAGAATCTAGGACAGACTATCAGGTCAGGATGGCTAGGATTCTTCTTGAACTATCTCTTGCAAAATGAACAACATTCCCCTTTCCTTGCACATTACCACTTTGAAAAGAGAGCGTAGTAATCATAAACATTTATGTTTTATTCTTTTATTTCTTTACCCACAGACACTGTTTATTTTAAACTATATATAACAATAAACTTTATTCTCTATATGCACATTCTTCAGACAGGCCTGGGTAATGTATGACTCTAATGCAAAGGTGTATTCTGAATTTGAGATGATGAGTGGCAGTTGTAGCTTCTTCTTATGAGGTGTGCTTTGTACTTTACATCTAGTAGATGATAATCTACGGTTTTCCTCAGCACTTCAGTGTGATAAAATAACTGTGTGGGTGCTAATTTATCGAAAGTGCCAAACTGGCACTCAGAATCTTCCTCCTACATGTCTTCCCTAAATCCAGACTTGTGAGACTCACATTTTGAATTATATGAACGGACACACAAATTTATGTCAGATTGCAAGAGAATTATAAACTTAGACTGTGTGATGGGAAGGATATGATGATGGTAGGAAGCAGCCTGGGCATGTTGCCTAGCACTGTTGATGGGAAGGAATAGAAGTGGAGGAAATGAAATATCTGGTGGAATTCATAGGAAAAAAGCTTTATGTATGATATATTCATCCAGCACTTCTCATCCAAGAACATCTGAGCCTTCAGCCTTTGATGGAAAGAGAAAAAACTTCAAGACTTTAATGCTAAAAATGTTTATCTGAAAGAGAATTAAGCCCAAGAGTGTTAGAAGTAACAGAGCCTAAATTTGCAAATGATCAAAGGGAAATGATCAAAGGAAATGAGCAGTAACTCAAGCAGGTTGGGAGTGCCTTCCCACACATCTCTCTAAATTATTATTAAACAATGTCTTTGCAATCTGGAAGGTATATTTCCCATGGAAAATATATACTGTGTCAAAATCACATTTTGACAAAACATGACAAAACCTCTGACAGCTTTATGGAACAGCAACAAATATCTGGTATACAGTCATTAAACATGACGTGAAAAAAATGTCTAGTTAGTAAAAGTATGTCAGAATACTTTCAATTCATTGGATGACCTTTGCTGTAGTTTCAGTGAGATGGTTAATGATGAGATTCTCCTTTCTTTTAAATTTTTGAAAGTTACAGTCCATTGCCAGTTACACTAACAAAACTTGAGTAACACTTCTATGTTGTCAGCAACTAAGCAGGGCCTGGATGAATTTTCTAGTGCAAAGTAAATTGACATGTTATTGGGCAAAGCAAATAAATGCTGAATTGACAACAAAACAAGTATAGTTAAAAAAGACATCTTACAATATGAAAAGAGTCGACACACCTGAGGGACAGGATGCCTTCCACAGAGACCTAGACAGGCTTGAGCTGCAGGCCCAGAAGAACCTTGTGAGGTTCAACAAATCCAATTGCAAGGTCTTGCTCCTGCATTGTGGCAACCCCTACTATCAGTACAAGCTGGTGAATGTAAAGTACAGACCTACCACAAACCTGGGAGTACTGGTGGATGGTAAGCTGTACATGAGCCAGCAATGCACCCTCACAGTCCAGAGGGCCAAGCATATCCAGGGCTGCATGAAAAGAAGTGTGGCCAGCAGGTGGAGGGAAGTTATCTTGCTCCTTTACTCTGCACTGTGATACCTAAGTTGGAGTACTGCATCTAGATGTGCAGACCTCAGTGCAGGAGAGATATAGACCTGTTAGAGTGCATCCAGATAAGGGCCACAAAAATGATCCAAGGGATGGAACACCTCTCCTGTGAGGACAGGCTGAGAGAGGTGGGACTGTTCAGCCTGGAGAAGAAAAAGCTACGAGGTGACCTGATAGAGGCCTTTCAGTATCTAGAAGGGAGCTACAAAAAAGAAGGGGACAGACTCTTTAGCAGAGTCTGCTGTGATGGGACAAGGGGAAATGGTTTCAAACTAAATAAGGGGATATTTAGATTGGATATAAAGAAAAGGTTTCTTATGTTAATTGTGGTGAATCGCTGGAACAAATAGTTGATGTACCATACTTGAAGACATTCAAGGTCTGGCTAAATGGGACTCTGAGTAACTTGATCTAGTTGTAGATGTCCACATTCATTGCAGGGGAATTGGACTAGATGATCTTTAGAGGTCCCGTCTAACAATTCTATGATTCCACGAAGTGGGGGAAAATAGTCCTATAAAATACTTAATGGCATAAAGTATCCAAACAAACAGTTTATTCAAAATGTTGCACATCTGCAGAAGGGTCTCCCTGGGGACTACTTATAACTTGAGGGAGATGTTTTCTTGGTTTAATACAGAAACTTTGATTTAAAAATGCAGAGTAGAAATCTAAGTCAAACACATGAGGAGTTGATTAATGCACATTTTAAGTACATTAGGGGCTCTATGCATTGACAGCACCTTGTGTCTGCATCCAAGGTATATTTTGATTAGTGCTATTGCAGTTTGTCACCTTATTTCTTAATCAGAGCCTTCCCTCTTGAGTCTTATGGCTCATTGCTCATCAATATTGTCATTAAAGCACATGTTTTTTAATGCCAAGCAATTTGTAATGATTACAGTAAAAGGCTTCTTGTCTGGTTTCAGCTGTGAACTGCATAACAGATGTAACTGTAGTTAAAATTTTATCCCTTTCAATCTATACTATGAATGTAAAGCTTCTCAGATTATTTTTTATTTATTTATTTATTTATTTTGCCACAAAATGGTATAGCTACTTTAATTACGTGCCTTACAACAATTGTCACTCTTGTGACTCTGTTTTAACATCTGAACTGTCAAGACAGAGATCTAAGCCTCCAAGCGATAAATAAAACAATAGTGCTAAATTCCCATTTCCCTTAAGTAGGAGAATATCTTCATTTTTTAACAAGAATTTTGATTTACGGGTGTAGAAAAGACTTCTTATCAGATTTGGAGAAAGCAGTAGGGAGAAGGAAGACATTTTTACACCAGATAAAAACTGAGATATGTTAGAAAAAGATTGAAATAACTGCCAGAAAAGGCAAACATATGTTTGGAAATAAAACTTGAAGATATATTCTCGCTCTTAAGTCAATATTAGAATTCTGTTTTAAAGATATTCACTAATATACATGGTATATTTTTCATATACTCTATTTTTTTTCCCCTAAACTAAGGATGAATTATCATAGTTTTAAAATAATTACTTGTGCCAGTGAAGCTATAAGAAGAAAATGTTTTAAAAAGGAAGGAATCCAGAATTTCACGTTGGTATTAAACTGGGATGAACAGCTGATTTACCAGACCATGCTGTCATCCAGAGCAACCACAACAAGCTAGAGAGGTGGGCTGACTATTATCTCATGAAATTCAACAAGGACAGCATCCTGCACCTGGACAGGAACAACTTCTGGACATGCTGGGTGTCATCCAGCTGAAAAGAAACTTGGCAGAAAAGGACCTGGGGGTCCTGGAGGACACCAGGTTGAACATATGTCAGCAATATGCCCTTGCTGCTAAGAAGGACAATGGTATTCTTGGCTGTATTGCGTAAAGTATTGACAGCAGGTTAAGAGAGGTGATCCTTCACTTCTCATCAGTTTACTGTACCCAGTTCTAGGCCTCCAATATAAGACAGATGTGGGCATGTTGGAAGTAGTCCAGTAGAGGACCACCAAAATGATAAAGGGACTGGAGCATTTCCTATGAGGAAAGGCTGAGGAGGACGCTCAAAGGGATCTTAACAATGTCACTAACTGAAAGAAGGGTTAAAGACAGTGGAGTCAGGCTCTTTTTAGTGGTCTCAGTAGCAGGACTAGACAGAACAGACAGAAACAGGAACACAAGAAGTTCTGTCTGAACGTCAGGAATCATTTTACTTTGTGAATGAGCAGTAGCACAGGATGCCTGTTAAGGCTGTGGAGTCTTCCTCCTTGAGGATCTTCAAAAGTGGCCTTGAAGTGATCCTGAGAAACCAACCCTAGGTGTCCCTGCTTGTGCAGTGGGGTTGGACCAGATTTCCTCCAGAGCTTCTTTCAACATCAAGCATCCTATAATTCTATGCCTCCGAGAATATAAATTGTCATTTATGACAGTTAACAAGAAACAAGTATTGATTCAGAAAGTGAAGATAATAAAGCATAAGTGAACAATATAACTGACAGGTGTTTTATGTTAAAGAAGTCTTGCATTGTAATGGTAACTTGATCTTAGTAACCAGTGCAGCACAATGCCTTCAGATGAAATGTTATCTACAGAATTCCAAATGAAGGATACCTTAGCAGACGGGAAGATAATTCCTCACATCTTCTCTTTGCCCTAAACCTGTATCCATTGGTAATCTCTCTATTACAGAATTATTAGTATTCATCATTTATTCTAGTTATATTTAAGAAGGAGCTTATTGTTCAAAGCCTGAACCTCTGTTTAACCACCTGGGGCAAAGCAATGAGTCAGCTGCAGGAGCACAGCTGAAGGTAATTCAGCTGTGCTACAGGAAGGGGTAGAGCTTGGCTCCACCTCTCCCAGATGTCATTTAAAGGCTGACTACCACTAAGGCAGGATCTCTTCCTCTGGAGATTGCTCCTTTGTGGAGTTTACTGTGAAGCTTCAACATCAGCATTTTCAGTTTATCATAGATTATCTTTTGCAATAATCTTTCATATGAAACATGTGTTTAAACCTCTGTTTATCTATTGACTGTATAATTGTGTAAATGCACAGGAGCAAAGTCATTTTAGCATCTAACGTTATCCAATGGAGGGAGAGGAACAGTTTTCATTACAAATCATTTTCTGTTTCTGTTCATTGAATATAGAAGGAGAGTAAGTCAATTCCAAAAGAGATGCATCATAAAACAAACCAACCAACCAACAAAAAGCCCAAATCAGTTCCTTATTATTCTTAATAAGGAGATATGCATATGGTGTGTACTGTATGCATGTAGAATGGGAATCCTAAGTGTATTAGCATGTAAATGTCATTACTCATGTCTCCCTCAGCAAAAGCTCTGTGCTGTTAAACTACAGAAAGAGGTAGCATGGGCATATTTAATCACTGAATTTAGAAATATAAATGGAGAGTTAATAGTGCCTCTAAAATTCAAGGCTCTTTACTGCTTTTATTATATGCTTCTGACATTTTGGCTAACTGTAGAGAAAACTCATTTGTATCAGAAGAGAAATATCAGATAATGACACTGAGGTAAACAGAAACACAACTCGAGTGGCTTCTTTGATGGGGCTTGGTAGTGTTAAGATACAAAAGAGTCAGCGGTCAACTAAAATCCTGCAGTTCTCATAGTGTAGATCATCTTAATTTTGTAGATTTTTCTTTTATGAATTATTCATGAATTTATAAGACCAGTGAGTGTACTGTGATATGAATTCCCACGATTTGTGTGGCTCAGCCAGTCTTTTCATACTATAAAACATTTTTATCTTTCACCATATTTGCCTTGAAGATCATTGCTTTTATCTTTACTATTATTTTAGAAGGCTGTCTTATTGCCCTTTCAGCTAGGAGAAGAAAAAAGAGGGAATAAATGCTGCTTTATCTTTAGGAACCTAATCCAATCCTGTGCAACTCCTGTTATTGTCAGCGACAGCTGCAGCTATTTACACCTGATCTGATTTGGGCAGTTTAGGCAGGGCTAACAGCACCAGCTGATGTTAAATTTCCCTGATATTTCTGATTATAAAGATTCTGTGTTCAGTTCTTATACTTGGCCAACTCAAACATCAGTATTTTTCTATGCTGAGTAGCTGCTCAGACTCCAATTTTCCACTCTGTGCTTAGTTGTATACTTTTGCAACCATAATCAGCTTTGTCTTTCCAGTCCCTTGATTTGATAATACGATTTCAGTACTGGGCTTCCACTATCTATGTAACAGCCTTTATTCTAGAATTTCTGCTAGTGCAATTTAACTTTTCCACCCCCATCCCCCCACCCCCAAACAACTGTAAATGAATAATAAGCTAGAAATATATTCATTTGCACTGGTAATATGGATTAGCTCAGATGGAATCCAGGGATGCAATCTTCAGGACAAAGAAGACCACAGAATAAAAAGCATCAGAAAGGAGTGATGACTAGATCTTGTTTATGGCTGTTTGAAAGATATGTCAGAAGAAGCAAATAAGTTTTGTTAATGAAAGAGCAGTTTGTTGATTCTGAAGTGTTACACTGGAGCTACCTCATGTTTCACAATAAATTGTAATTCATATTGGTGATGGGCCTTGGGTATGTAGCTCATTTCAGACACTTCCTTTTGGTTGTTTTTCATATCATATCATAGAATCACAGAATGACCTGGGTTGAAAAGGACCACAATGATCATGTAGTTTCAAGCCTCCCTGCTATGTGCAGGGTCACCAACCACCAGAGACACATCCAGCCTGGCTTTGAATGCCTTCAGGGATGGGTCATCCACAACCTCCTTGAACAACCTGTTCCAGTGCATCACCACCATCCATATGAAAAACTTCCTCCTAATATCTAACCTAAACCTCCCCTGACACAGTTTCAAACCATTTCTCTTTTACTGTCATTATCAACCCATTTAAACAGTCTTTCTCCATCCTGTTATACACTCCCTCATGTACTGGAAGGCCACAATGAGGTTTCCCTGAAGACTCCTCCAAGCTAGAAGATCTCTTAGAATTCAGAACAACAAAAGAAGCTTGGTTCTGTTTCAATACAAAGAAATTCATTAAGTAGAAACTCAAACTAGAAACACTTTTTTCCATATCAACTCAGTTCATGCAAGAGAAAAGATTTTTATTCAAGATTTGAGAAGACTGTTTCCATCCCTTTGCAGTAGCCAGAATATTCACAGTTCTTTGTTGGAATGTTAATGTATCAACCTTCAGTTTTTTTACAAAATGTGCAATCATCATTCTCAAATACATTATATATCATACCTCAATGCCTAAATGAACAGTGTTTTGGTTTTTTTTTTTTTCATCTAGAGATAAGTGGGCATGGGAATTTCAAAGATGACACAAAAACAAGATGTGCATTTCAAAACAAACTGTGAAAATCAGTCTACATCTCCTCCTGCTCAAAGCTGTGGCCATCATGTTAAAATAGGTAAAATCACATATCCTTGCACAGAGAACACAGATGTTCAGGGCTCCCCAGAAAGGGGACAGACACACATTAAAGCTAATAGAAAAGCAAGAGAAAAAACAAAAATCAAACAAACAGAAAAAACAAATAAAAACATATGACATATATGGTTCTCCCTCTGAGAGATATGTCATTACAGTTTAGATACATTTTTCACATAAGTTTTGGAGATAAAGAGTGCTTTAGTTGGTAAGATAATCAAAAGTTTTGACAAAATCACTTATATAGCCAGTCTTTATAAATAAAATGAAATATTTCCTAAATATTAATCATTTTTTCTCAGCTTTAGCAAGTCCTTCTGTGATTGCTCAAACTTTGGTCTCCTCAGTAATCCGTACTTGAAAACAAACATTTTTTGTTCATCCAAAAAAATGTAAAAATAAAAATGTTTTCTTTTATCCTCAAGTATATAAAGAGTGCAGTAAAGAATAGCCAAAATAGTATTCTTCAGAAGAAAACAATGCTTTATTTTCCATCTTTGATCACGTAGAGTAGCATTTAAGTGACTTCCTTCAGAAGCACTGACTTTCAAAGTTATATGGAAAAATGAACTTTGCAGAAATAAGAGTTGTGTTTATGCAGTGCAGAGAAGTGACAGAGCTTACTTGAAAAACAAACAAGAAGATTCCCAATTCCACATCCTATCCCATTACAACCTAAAAACATGAAAGAATTCAACACTGTTAAAAACTCCTTTCTCAGGAATATTGTCCTTCACTTCTTTTAGCTGAAAAGTTTTCCCAGAGATTATGCTTATCATGCTTCTTTCAATGAAATATTCATGTAAGAAGATATCTGTGCAGTCAGTAATAAAAACTGCTGAGAACCCCCGATGTCTGCTGGAGCAACAAGTGTTAAGGCTTAAAACAAAACTGCAAATGTAATGTAAAATTTGTCATTTGTATGTCAGGAAACGGGACCAAGTGGAACCACTTATGCAGGACAAGATGACATTAACCAAAAATTACTCACAAGTTCTGCAAAACCAGCAAGTAAATTCCTCTCTAGGCCATAGATGCTCTTTTATTAAATGGAAATACTGTATATTTTCTCCTTCTCTAGCTCAGTGTAGCCATAACCTTTTCAAAGAAGAAGCAGTAAAACCTTATGGTTCTTTACCCAATGATTAGTTCAGTATGTAGTGGGAAAGTTTCACCCTAGGCAGCCAGAAATTTGCTAATAAGGAACCCACGGATAAGCTAAGTTTTTGCTAAACTAAGGCTGCTATTTTACTTTACATATTGATTATTGATACTAAATATACTATTGATTTGCAGGCTAACGCCTGGGGAAATGTTGTTTGCTCTTTAGTCAGCTTTATGGAGAACTGTGGGAGGAATACATTATTACATTATGTACTGATACTCAGTGAATTTACTTCTAGCCCCTCTGAAGCAGAACTCCCACCTACTTCAGTGTTGCTAAAGTTTTTATCCAGTGCGAAAATTCCTTCTCTGAATCTTTCTATTTTGAGTCATTTTTATAAAATAGCTTAGAAAACTGAATACAGATACCTTCCCATGCAAAAATTAACATCTGCACTGCATAGAAATTGATTTATACCACTTTACGTATAACGAAAATTTAGAATGAGTATGTGTTTATTTTCCAAGGCGGATCAGCTACAATAAAATGCAAATTTCTTGTTCTTGCCAAGGGATAATAATATGCTATCATTACTGTCAGATCAGAAATCTCGGTACAAACAAAAATATAAATAATGTCAGGAAATGTCAGTTTCAGAGGGGATGTCACCATGGAAAATAAACTTATCCAGTGCTGAAGTACAAGTAATTTTGCTTCTAATTTTGAACGTTAATAGTAGGATCAAGCCATTTTGGAAATATATTTCACTGGAGACAAAGTATATACTTAAAGATAGAAAATTCAAACAAGATCATTCCATCAATGTAAAATATTGATGATACAGAGTCATAAATGATTATTTAAGAATTCCAACAATTTAAGGATTGAAAATTTAAAAACAAATATAGCACGTATGTTCACTGATAACTCCCAACTCGTCTTCAGCTCTCCCACAGTTAGTCACACAATTTCTAACAGAGTGAGGCAGGACAGTTCCTCTGAAACAAAATCTAACAAAGGCTTTATTTTTATTCTAATACAATCCAAATTTTGGAAAATCAGACTTATTTCACTTACTCCTTCATCTATTGGTAACAAGGATGTCACCGGCATGGCTCATTTCAGGCCCATAATAACACCTGGTCATATCAGTGGAACTATTTCTTGAGCTGCAGATTAGAACCTTGCAGGGCATTGCAGGTGGCACTGCTCCTTGTCATACTTTTCATTTAGGAGGTCTAAAAACATAATGTTTACACTTTATAGAAACTGAGGCATACAGGGAGATTTGTGGAGAGTCATGACAACAGATGAATTTAGTGAGGTCAGTATGTGCAAGTTTCATTTGTCAAGGAAAACTTCCATAAAAGAAGAGAATAAAGATTTTCTGCAGATAGATACCACATATTTTAAGAATCACATAGTAAAAAAACATAATATAATATGAAAAATCTTCCTATAGAAAGGAATGTTAGTCAGAGAATCATAACAGCAATCTATGCTAAGCACGTACAATTTTTCAGCCATTCAGACTATTAAAACATTTTGAAAATACTTAAATACTCAAATTTACAAAACTATTCACAATTAGTTCTGGGAAGTGTAGTATTTCAGCTGCATAAGCAGTTCATGGCCAATAACCTGGGGAACCATTTTCCACTATGTTTTTTCAGGATGCAAAATTACTGTCTTGCATTGTTACATACATGTTTCAATTAGATGAAAATACACAGCTTCGGAGAAACACGGCATTTGAAAAATTTGCTGGCAACACAAAACTGTTCCATAAAACTGTGATCACAAACTTCATACAACAGCATATTGTACAAAACATAATTAAATAACTTATTTTACTTATTTTTTTTGTTTGTTTTAATCAACTGGTAAGTAAAAGTACTTATTAACAAACTGATTTTCTGATTAGCTTCCATTTTTATTTGCTTCTTTCTACTAATGTAAATATTTGCACACTTGCTTTTGCTGCCATTGTATACAATGAAACATTCAAATGCTACAAGATTTATAAATAGCTTTTTATAATTTGTGTTGCATTTAATCTAATCAGTATGAGTAAGACTGGCATTAGATGCTTGATTTCTTAACAGACAAAGTTAAAAGTGCTCCTACTTTATTCTGTCAGCCCTTTACATCAGAGGCGGATTTTGGTGGTATGGCATTAGATGCTGAACCTTACATCCAATCATCTATTACATTTTTTTTTCTGTGTGACAGATGACAGCAGAGCAGCAGGCTGACAGAATGACGTCTAACGTGGAAGCACATCTGAAGCAAAGATGTGACACGGGATTCCTCCATGAGCAAAAAATGGCACCCTTTAACATTCATCAGTGCTTGCTGAACATTTGTCAAGACCAAACAGTGGATGTGAGCACAGTGTGGGGTGGGTGGTGTGTTTTGGGTGTGGCAATGGCAGTGTGAAAGACAAGCCATTGTCCGGATGGCCATGCACAGCTGTCACACCATGAAATGAAGAGCTTCTTGATCAGCTAATCCATATGAATGTGTGGGTTACAACCAAGGAACTGTGTATCAGCTTCATTGAGTTGGAAATGATGGTGGCATAATGTTGGAATACCATACAGTTTGTACCAGTTGGGTCCCACCCACAAATGCTCACACAGGAAAAGAAAGAACACTGTATGCAGGTTTGTCAAGATCTACTGAACAAATACAAGGCTGAAGGTGACTGTTCCCTGGATCACATCATGACTGCTGATGAGATGTGGAGTCAAAACAGCAGTACATGGAGTGGTGATGTGAATTCCCCATCAAAGAAAAAAATACAAGACACAGCCCTCAGTGGTTAAAATGATGTAAACTTCCTTTGGGACAGGAAAAGGGCAAGACTTCTGGATTTCCTGGAACCTGGACAAACCATCAACTGACCATCAACATCATGATGCTGGCAAAGCAGAAGGTTCGAACTTGCAGTCAGACCAGAGAAGAAGAGAAACTTTCTCTAGCAACATGATAATGCCACGCCCCATACCAGCTTGAATACCATGGTTAAACGATGGTAATACCATGCTAATCTTGGGTGGTCTTTCCTACCACACCCACCAACAGTCCAGATACGGTGCCTTCTGACTTCCACCTGATTTGGACAGTGGAAGACAGACACCATATGCAGTGTTTTCCTAGTAATGACACTGTCATAGCAGCTGTGAAACAATGGATTATCTCCACTGGTGCAGATTATTACAAGCACAGCATGCAGGCTCTTGTCCATAACTGGTGAAAATGCATAGCAAATGGTGGTGACTGTGTTGAAAAATAGTGTTTTGCAGCTGAGAATGTATTCTACCAATCTTCTGCTGTTTCCACGGAAATAAGCAGGAGGCATTACTTTCAGAACAATTATATATATCCACGGTTTTTAAGATTTCTGAACTTGAAAACAAACAAAAAAAAGTATGCATAAAGCAGTGTGTGTGTATGTCTACAGATGGATGAAATAGCATTATAAGCAGTGGTTTAGTTTTCAGTTAGATTTGGCCCTTGATCTCGACTGCTTTCTTGGAAGCACCTGCCACCACAGAAGAACGCTGCAGTATCTGAATGATTAGGCCTAAACTGCAGTATGAGGAAAATCAGAAGCACTTCTGAAAGGAATAGACTACTTGAGGCAAAACATATTCTCAGGTGCGTTCTTATGCAGAATATTATGCAGTGTTAAGATTTCTATTCCGTATAGGTAGATATATATATATCAAGGAAAAGAGTGTACAGGACAAAATTACGAATTTTCTCTCCTCACCTGGAAGGCACAGGTGCTTTGTGGTTGAGGTGAGGTGCAGTAGCTGGTAGTGGTAACTAGATAATGGAAATAAAGGATGACTCCATATAGCTGAGTTAATGAAATGTAAGACTGATTTACTCAGTGAGTAAACTAAAAGTTCAGTGAGAAAAGATCAGCTTAGTATTTCAGCAACCATGTAAGAACAGGCAAATGGATTTAGTTGGTACTAAAAGCAATGAACACTGTACCTACAGTGTATTTTTAAAGATAAAAAATAATCAGCACAAGCTATATTGTTTTGAAACAGACTGGGATAGAATAGTTGCAGAGATACATGAAGGAAGCTATTGTACAGAGCAGCTTTCCTTTCAGATCCTTGCATTGATAATGTCAGAAGGTTCCACTTAGCTTTGTTTAAACAGATGTCAGTGAACAAAAAAAAACCAACAAAAAACACCCTTTTCCTGTTCTATTCTCTAGTGTAAAGCAATGAAATATTAATTAATGCTACTTTTAAATGGCTATTCAATTTAGAATAGTTCATTTTTTAAAGGCAGGAAAAGAGAAAGAGTAATTGACATCTCTGAGCAGGTGTTGCCCATGCCAAAAAACATAGCTCACTTTCATTTATTTAAAAAGCTGGAAAATTCACATTTGTTTGGAAAAGCCATTTATCCAGAGAAATCTTTAATTACATGCACCATAAAACAGGCAAAAGGAAAAAAAAAAAAAAAAGAAAAAAAGAAAGAAAGAAAGCCATCTTCTCAGATCTGTAACTTCTTCAAGCCACTGCAAAGCATGAACTGCCTAATTTTGCCAGAGAATAACCGTCACTGCTTCACTCCGTTATTGCATGACAACTGTATATGAGCAGCTACATTCCCCATGAAGTCAAGTGAAGCGATGCCATATGACCAGAGGCAAAGCACTGCATTGTGTCAATGTCATTTCTGTTAAAGATCTGCTCGTAGTATGACATCCACAATGGAGTCACACATTAATGTACAACGGATAATATTTCTGACAATTTTCTCTGGATGGCCTTGAGCTGATTACCACTACTGTTCAGAAAATAGTTGTTACTGAATTGTTTCCTTTCAATAGAGTCTGCCTGAGGAAGAACAGCAAACAAGACTGGATTGTTAGTGCTGGATATATCCTAAATTTGTATTTGTCCTGCTTTGGTTCTTGAAAACAATTCTTTGTCAAGTACAGGAAACAGGTTGCCTGTAGTTGCAATAAATAACAGCAGAGGTGATCTAGATGAGAATCTGTTATACTGTCTCACACCTGGGTGCTAAAACTTTAGCAAGTTAACCATAGCAAACTAAAGTGAAATACAAATGTAATTATCAGGACTGGTCCCCCACCTTTCAAGCAGGGAGGTACATGTCATCTTTTCAATTTATTCAGATAGTACTATGTTTGACATTAATGCATTGTCTTAAAATTAAGAAAGAACTGGTAATATTGCCATTCCATAATGAACCTACTACCTTGCTTTTGCATTGCAAGCAGCTTGGAAGTAGCCTTTCAAAGGACAGTTTAGTAACAGAACTGAATGGAATTGTGTAGATACAAAGGTTTGAAATCACTGAAAATGTAGTCTCCATGAGGATACAATACAATAGGGTGATAGGTGGTATGACACATTCAGTGATGTGCATAACCTACAGCTAAAGGTGATGAGGGTACATAAGGATCACCTTTGATATCTTGTCAATGAAGCAAACCTACAAAATACCCTGACTTCAGCTTTATCATCTAGAATACAAATACCTGCTTGGACCTTGTCTGTGCTTAGGAGCTCCAAAACTGGGGGATTCCAGAGGATGTCTGTGGGAGACAGACAGAATTCTGAATACTAGCCCATCACAACAAGCACCTAAGCAAATAAACAACAACTTTCCAAGCACAAAGTCCATCTCAAAAAGTAAAAATTTTTGAGCAGGCCAACTAGGAAAAAAGCATTTCCCTCAGAATATCAGTTTAACTTAAGGAAAGCATAAGAAGCTTAGAAAAAAAACGGTCACTGAAAACTGAAACCAAAAGCTGTATAGAGTTGCCCAGAAAAGTGGGAGTAAATGATTTGAGAGAATGGGGAAGGATACTCACGTGGTACCAAACTCCTATCAGGAGTGGCCAAGTCGCCTAAAAGAAAGTTAAGTAAAGGATGATAGGGGAACCTGGACTTGCTAATGAGACTTCAAATTTTTCCAGTGGTCTCAGAGTACCAAAGAATATACTAACCATTTTATACATTAACATCCTAAATGTCCCCTTGTGATTTCTGGTATGCGTGTGTTCTTCAAAACATCCATTATTTATGTAATTCTTTGCTTTACATGCATTTCTTTCTGATGAGCGGGAATTGAGATAAATATTTAATATATGTGTATATGCTCAACAAACATATGCTTGTGTTTTTCTTGATACACACTTTCAATATGCCAGGCTGTTGTTTAAGTAGACCTAAACTTACTTCCTATTAACATATTTCTAATAGGTGAGATGTCAGTTGTACTCCTCATCCCAATAATCTCTGAGGACATTTGGCACTACTTTCAGTGGAAAAAGGAAAAACTAATGCTTTGTGTGTATCTGTATAAATCCCGGTACGTTTTTGGCATATTTGTTATAACAATCTTTTTGTTATCTATTTTAGTCCTACATACAGATGACTAAGTACCCCTGACACATGCCTCTATCCATGCAACCTCTAATCAGATTCATTCATAAAATCTTTGTATTCACAAAATAGCATTCTTATTTCTCTCTTCTCTCTCTCTTTTTTTTTTTTTTCCTTTAATAGCGGGTATAAATCTTAATGTAATTACTGTAGTTAGATAAGAGAGATATAATGCTGTCTTATCTCATTAAAACATCTTGTTGCAGTGGAAAGTGAATATTTACCCTACTAAAAGCAATAGAAGCAACTGTAATTTTTCCTTTGAAGTTACTATAATATCTGTTCTGCATTTCCTGTTCAACAAAATTCCCTCTCTGTCAAACCTAGCATCCTTCTCCAAGGAGTGTCAGATTCCAATAAGCACTTGCTCAGCCTTACATACAGTATAAAGGTGCCTCCCAGTTTGTTGCATTATTATGGATGATGCTTCTCCCAAATGCAAATGATCTTAATTTATATTAACATCTGAAATGTGACAAATTTGTGCATTTTTTTTTTTTCTATTTTCTTACTTGAAACTTCTGTGAAGTTCAAATAAATGTACTGCAGACATTTTTAAGGCACAGTTCTGACATGCAGTGCCACAGACAGCATGCTCCCACAGTTCCCGGTGTCTACTGAAATCTCAGTGCCTCAATGAGGTCAGCTCAGCTGCATGAATATTCTTATTGTTTGATTTAATCCTTGTCTTAATTACTTGAAGTTAAACCAAATTTATAGTAGAAGATATAATCAGTTAAATAGCTCACAATTGATTGTTGTGGACAAACAGCCAGTGTGATTCTCCAGTACATACATAGGAATCACAATTACACGCGTATTATTTGCAATTTAATCTTTGCAGAGTGCTCTGAGAATGCAGTGTATTGGGGCACATAATTTAAGATCAATGCTGAAGAATGAAGATTAATTCTTAGAATAACCGCGAGAATGACTGAAGTTTGGAAAACATCATTCATAGTGAAAGATTCCAGGAGCACATTGCCCATTCAACATATCAAAGAGACTCTATTAACTGGTGACTGATTTGATCATAGTGAATACGGGAATGCCCATTCAGAGAATATATGCTGATAAATTCTTCTATCAACACGGTGGGAATAAGTAAAGTTAAGCATAAATTCCCCTATAAAGTTTGCATAAATTGAACTTTTGAAAAGGGAAAAAAATAAATAAAAAAAGACAGCTGTATAAATTACACTATGTTACTAAAATTTAATTCCACTTTTTTAATATTCTTCCAAAACTGTTGTAATTGCACTTCACAAATGCAATAACCTTTTACTCTTTCATGATAGCAGTGTTCAAATGTCTTGGCCAATATTAATTTTCATCTATCCAAAACAAAAATTTTCACTTCTGTCTTAGATATTACGTTGTAAGTGAATATATAGGTTCCAAATGTAATCAATTCAACTGAGAAGTTCATTGCCTATTTTCATATTACCTTTAATTAAAAAAAAAAAAAAAGAAAAAAAAAAGGTTTTATTATCTTCACTCTCAATATCTTATTTGGTTTAGCGGTCTTTATTGTATGTCTACACAACTAGCTACTCAGAGCTGAAATAATTCATTATATGCAAGACTTCAGTACAAGCTGTGCTCATGCCAGAGCAGTTCTAAAACAGAACATAAAAATGCTCTCTCCTGTCTAAAAATTAAAATATGAAAAGTTTTCAGCCTTGTAACCGCACTAAATTATAAATGCAACAGAGAGCACCACATATTTAATACCAAAGTTCTTCATTCATTTATTACTTGTAAATATTTTTGGCTCTGGTTTCACTCTTCTGCATTGTCAGATCTCTTTTTTTTTTTTTTCTGAGGTTGTTAATCGAGCTTGAAGTTTTGAAGATGTATTATGGACTTTTATATATGCTGTAGGTGCAGACTTTTCTGTCTTGTATCTCCCATTAAAATTTTTACACAATACATTGAAGGTTCTACTTCATTTTGTGCAGTTACGTGGGAGTATCTGACTTAAACTCATAAGCACAAGGCAGGTCCAGAGGTGTTTTAGATACTCACACAATCAACTTCAAAGTATCAATATAAGCTTCTACTTAGAACCACGTGGGACATGTTTAGCTCTGGGCACATTTCACTATGTAGCCTATTTATGACCAATAAGAAAGACCTACTTCTTTCCATAACCTATTTTCTCTTTATAAAGTTCCTGCATGTAATGAAAACTGCACAAAATAATTTCAAGCCAATTTTTAAATGGTATAGATTTGATTGAAAGAAATTATTAAAATAACTTTGCATATGTCTACATTTGTTTTTCAGTACCTGGAATCTGTCATTTTAATTGCCTTGTAAATGTTAATCAGATTTTGCCCTTTTCCTAAGTTTTGCAGACAGACAGGAAGTTTTGAGCTTTTTAGCAATCTTCAGTACTGACAGTACCTTTTACATGTCTGTGGTGAGTTTTTATTCTGACCACATAGAGAAACAAACAAACAAAAAAACCAGCAGGGTCTAACAAGGCAGACTACAGCTTCATGGTACCATGAAATTGATGGGTAGTCTGGAATCCGACTGTGCCCAGCCTTAGAACAGGAATCAATGAGCTGTACTACTCCAGCAAGGTACTGCTCAATAAATAAGAGTAATATTTGTCTCTGCAGATTAAACTTTATAAACTTCTATGTATTTCTAATAGAAACATTCACCCAAAATAGGAACTGATTTTTCTTTAAAAAAAAAAAAATAGGAAAAAGAATTAGTTTTGCTGCCAACATTGTCATAATCAGATGCTAACATTGTTTCATAATGAATCATGTGAGATTCCTGAGTAAAAATGCCACATATTGCCTAATACTTGTTCAAACTGATTTCAGGATACTACAGTAATTTAGTTGCTTTGTGGGTTCTTTTCTTTTCTCAAAACAAATAATTGATGTTTTCAAATACTTGAGTCAGTAGCACTTAAGAATACATAGAAGGAAGATTACAGTTTATCTATTTTCTGTTCTATTTGTCCTGAAATCTACTTTATGATTATCTTTAAAATTTATTTCCAATTTTTTCCACACCAAACAGAAGTATTAGTGTGACCATCTAATCATTACATTGTTTACAGAGCTGTGTTTCTCTTAATGTTAATTTATAATTGACAGTTTGAGTTATTGAAAAAATATTTGAGATTTTGAGAAAATGAAAATATATATATAAAATCAGTTTATAGTTTAAGCTTTCAGTCCTGTTTTCTCTTTATCTTATCTATCTTTGAACTTTATTTTTAAGTCACTAACATGTAAACTGTATTAACAGCTGTCACATTTCCCGTACTCCAAAAGAAGTTCAAGAAATGGAAATGCCAAATTTTGCACCCAAGAAGGAAAAACCGTGTGCACTGGTACAAGCTGCATGCTGACTAGCTTGGAAGTAGCTTGGCAGAGAAAGGCCTGAATGGACCTTGAGGATCATAAGCCACCAATGAATTCAAGCAGAAGAGGTCCACAGTCTCTTCTGGGCTGCCTCAAGAAGTGCACTGTATCACCTGCAGGTCAAGGCTGTGATCTTCTCCTTTCCTCCACACTCAGGAGGCCAGAAATGAAGTGAAAGGTCCAGCACTGGGCTCCTTTACATAAGGGGGAATGCATGCATTGGAGCAAGTTTAGTGAAGAGTCACAACGATGATGAAGATTTTTGAATATGAAGAGGCTTAGAAGGGATGAGATTGTTCAGCCTGGAAAAGAGAAGGTTCAAGGGGACCTTCTTCACGTGTACAAATACCTGATTGGAGATACAGATGTTAAGAATATGTAGCCAGACTTTTCACAGTAGTCTCTAGAGACAGATAATTGGAAATTTTCTGGCAAAAGTTTTACGTTGATATGGTTCTTATGATGAGGTGATGTGATGCTGACATGTTGAATTCCTAATATTTTGTTAGTTGAATGGACTCCTGGTGACTCAAAAGCGGTGACACTGGGGATATTCTGGAATTTTGGAATCTCAGTTTCCATAGCATACAGGGTTTGATTCATCTGGCCAAAACACAGCAACTTCTTGCTACACTGGTTTAAAAGTGATGTAAGAGTTTTGAAACATAACAATTCACAAGATATGTCAGAACAAAGATATATCTAGGCCAGGTTCTGCAGCTTTTACTGAATGCAGAGAAAAACAGTGGAAATATATTTGATGTTTTCCCTTACTACTGTCTCAGATTCCATTTATTTTCAATTCAGGGACTTTATGAAGCAGATAGCTTTCCTATGTACTTGTAAGCATAACTGATTTTTTCTGTCAAGAATTTTCCAAGCTCCTTAAGCACAACTACATTTTTAAACTTCCATGACATGAGAAACTGCATAATGTAGGGAATATCTGGGGAAAAAAAAAAAAAAAAAAAAAAAAAAAAAAAGTTTAGTTCCTAAGAACTATAAAGTCTCTTAAAGTCTCTTAATACAGGACAAAAGCAAGGATTAATAAAGCATTAAAGCATTTGTGACCATAGATTCTAAAAATGAGAGAGGAAACTATGAAATGTTTTTTCCACAGATTTTATGGCAGCATAGCTTAAAATTTAGAACCATGCAAAATGTTCCCAGGTTTAAATAGAATCATAAAAATAATCCTTAAGTTTTTAACGTAGACATTGTCTTGGCCTGCCATTTATTTGACACATAGTTTGATAAATAATCACATTATACAAATTCTTTTTCTTCTGTATTAACGAAGCTTTAATAAGCGATACTTCCACCTTATTTCCTCCAATACATATTTAAGATCTTCCATAACCCTGAATTGGGTGATCAGCTCTACCCGCCTTCCCAAGACTGATCTTTACGCCCACATACGAAGCGCCAGGAACACTGACCATAATGGACAAGAGCACCACCTGGTGACGTCTTCCTCCTTGTGACCTTGCTGTCCTGCTGTGCATTGAGTCTGCTGTCCTCAGCTTATGCCAGCATGGGAAGGGAACCAGCAAATTCTGAAATATCCTTGGATTTTTCATGACCTAATGAAAAAACGCTTCTTCGAGGACCATAACATTCAAATATGCTTCCAGGTCTTGAACTCTTCTTCTGACAGTACTCTTTTTCCTCACCATTTGGGAACATTATGCTACCTGACAGGGCTTTTGAGTTTTCCAGAACTGAATTTCCACAATCAGCTTCATAAAGTCTGGAATTTTGATTATGCATAGAATGCCATAGAAGCAACAATCTGGATACAAAAGGAGGAAGGTAGACTACTTTTGAGAAAAGTATTTCTGGAAATTTGTATTTTAGAATGTAATATTGACAAGGACAAGATGATTTTGAAAGGAAATGCAAAAGAATAAACCCTCCTTTATCATGCATTTTCTGTATTTTTTTCTACATCTTTTGCCCATATCTGATCGTTACTGTGGCCAAAGACTGAACTGTGCTACAACTTATACTTCTAAAGCTACCTCATTTTTCCTCTCTTTTAAGGTCTTTTTCTAGTAAGGATTCTTTACTGAGACCTAATCCATAACTCTCTGAAGTCAACAGAATATTTAATGAGCTTTCAATAAGCCACTAATTTAGTCACCACTTGCCTACAGGACACAACTTTAACTGTAATTATTTTTCTGTCATTAATAGTAAAGTTCTATTCAATACATTCTAAATTGATTTTTAAATTATTTTTTAGATTTTAATTATTTTTCTTTAGTTTTAAGCAGTGGGAAAGATTTTGATTAGTTTTGTGATTATAAGATCAAATTAGCATGAAAGTAGGCTAAAATATGTGAACATGCCTTCAATGAAGAAAACTCCTGGGCTCCCTGCCAGTTTAAAGGAATACAGAGAGATCCAAGGTAGAGATGTTACTATTTAGCTAATGTCTGAGTCAGAATCTAGAAACAGCAGTCCTTACATTTTGAGTACTTACATATGCAAGAAATCTTACTGAAATTAAATGAAGCAAAAATAAAATACTCAAAAAAAAAGAAGACATTTCTGTAGCAGACAAAAATAGCATGCAGTTAGAAAAAGAACGAGCTGTAGCTCATTTCAAAATTTGAAAGCTTTTGAACATACTGAAGCATATGTATGGTGTGCTGCTACAATATGTATTGTAATTGCATATATCTCTTATTTGTATGATAATGCATTTTTACAATTTGAATGTACACATATAAACAAACACATAGTTATACACACTATGAGAATATTTGTTATAAATGAAATGTACACAGAGTACATTTTTATAGGCCCTGCAAATCTTGTAGGGAAGAAAAATTCAAACAGACTATACATTAGTCTACTGATATCTCATACCTTGTTTCTGAAAGAGCGAGAAATGTCATGGTGTTGTCTTCTGAAGACAGATGCCTGGGGAACTACAAGCTTCTCAAGTAAAAGTCAGCAAAGCTCTTAGCTACTTTGCCAAGTATAGGTATCTTTGCAAAGATATGGCACAGTATAGGAAAATGAATTAGATATAAAAGGAGGAAGACATAATATGCAGACCATCTTTGAAAAAAGGCATATCTGAAATTCATATTCTGCAAGGTAATATTCACAAGACAGGATGGTGTGAGAATACCCTTTAGGTTAAGCTGTGAAATGCTGAGGCTGTGTCCTCTGCCTGACAGAGTACGGGGCATCAGGCTCTTCTGATGGAACAGTTCTGTCCTGTTGTATGCACTTGCTTACTGTAATACAAAGGCAAAGAGGAAGCCTTCATAATTTCATCCCTTTTCAAAGAAATATTTACATAACATAAATAAATAAATAATAGATAAAAGAAAAAAAAAGCATCAGGAAAAAAAATCTAATACTTTATAGAATTAATGTACATCTACTAGCTTTTGATAATTAAAATTTCAATCTGGCATTTTAATGTATATTCTTTACTATTTTCAAGAAAAATAGTCCCAGTATTTACCAAAGCATGTTAGGCTCATTCTTCTTGAAAAGTGATGTTTGGAAATACTGGTGAAACAGCTTTCAAAAATATTAAAAGTAGAAAGTAATGAACACAGAATTATTCTACCACAGACCATTTGTGACAAAATATGACAGTGATCCTGTCTATTACCTCTTTTACTTGCAGCTCTAGACAAAGATCTTCATTTATTATCTTCTATTATCCTTGTGTGGTTGGTTAATTGAACAGGTTGCTGTTAGAAATAATCCATTAAAAGCTCTGTGTGTCATCAACCTTCCGTCAGTTGAAAAAAAAAGTTACATGGGCATATACATAGTATCGAAATTAGGCCTCCATGTTGTATCCTGTATCTTTTCATTTATTTCAAAAAAGTAGCTTCAGAAATAACTTCTTGGTAACTCTTCAAATAGTAAACATTTCCTGTGAGAAGTCCACAGCTTCTTCACATTGGAGAACTGGCATTTAAAGAGAAGCGCTCCATCTGGTTTTGAGGTGTTTTGTTTTGTTTTATTTTGTTTTAATTTTCTTTTTTTTCTGTTTGACTTTTTCTTCCTGAAATATGGTCTGAAATGTAAATCCTTAGTCATTCCATGCTTGATGAAAGACATCAAATGCCTGTGTGAATACAGCTGCAAGCTGTATATGCCATTTTCCCCTTCTCCTGTCTGGATGCCCATAGAGGCAAGGAGAAAAAGCACAGCTATTGTAACAGTAGGAAAGTTGACTCAGTGCAAAAAATTTTCTATCAAACAGCTAGCAAAAATTGACAAGTAATTCAGGAACAATAAAGTGATCTCATTTTTCCTATAAATGATCACAAAGTGAGCATCTCATCTGCTGCACGTCCATATCAAGGATTCTGTAGTATTCTAAAATTAATAAGTGTTTATAGTACTATTTTTTTTCCAGAACTACATGACATTTGTATCCAGTAGCTTTTCAGTTATTTGAACAATCAGGGATGAAACTCTGCATTTCACAAATGTAGTACAGATACAGTGTGCTCTAAGTGGCCCTGCTTGAACAAGGAGTTGGACCAGATGAGCTCCAGAGGCCCCTTTGAACCTCAGACATTCCATGATTCTGTGGTAATTCCTTTTCTGTGTCAACAATTTATTTTTTGTTGTACTTTAAAAAATTATATAAATTTATGTAATAGAAAGTGTAGCTGGAAAGTCTTCGGATATATTATAAAAGAAGATATATTCTTTAGTAGCTCGTGTTACTGCAAAACAGAAAAACTGAAATACTGTTTATGATTTTAAATGCCTACATTTCAGAAGCTAGCTTATTACATTGATAATTGTTCACAAAAAGAACTAAAACATATCTATTGGTTTTACATGTACTGATACAAGAGAACTGGTACCATGAAATATTAACCCCACAAGTTTTTAGCTTCTCTGTCACATCTCAGTGCATTTAATATCCTTCTGTCATATTATTTATGACTTCACAAAGAAACCAGTTATTTCCCATTATCTTTTCAATAAATAAGTAAAGCAGAGCATGCTGCAGTGCTACAATCTGTTAATGAGATGCCTACAAAATCGTCACGGTGCCTAGACTCAGAAGCTTGCACAGCATCTAACTATCAGAGTTTGCCTCAGCCCTGAGGAGTAATTGCATTTTTTACACATTCATATGTCCTAAATTGACATCTGAGACATGCATTTTAAAGTGGATTACATAAAGTAAGTAAACCTTTCCATGAAACATTTAGCACTTAATATTAAAAAAAAATAAAATACATATATTTTCAGATTTTTCATTAACATTTCCACCAGTCCATCATAAAAGAGTTGCCTGCCTTCCTGACAAGGAAAGCAGGTCAAAACTTTTACTTCAGATTTCATGTGTGAAAAAATCAACAGAGCAGTACTCACCGGAATGAGTTCCCTTAAACTGATGAACAAATGACACAGAAATTGTAGATTATATGCTATAAGACATAACTAGAAACCTGATCCAAAGCCCCTTGAAGAAAATGAAAACCTTTCTATTGCCTCTGGTGGGCTTTGCCACCAAACCCAAACACGTGCAGAAATTATCAACTTATCCATAATTTTATCTACATTGCTGCTTAGAAAGGTGTTCCAATAGAAAATGTTATATTTGTTTTCCTTTTTCTTTATGTATGATATCAGTAAGTACAATCTGTAGTCTCTAGTGACCTTTTTGTCATATGATATAGTGTACACTACATATACGTCTTCAGTTTTATTTGCCATAGATTCTCTCATTTCATTTCACTACTTTGTACTACAAGTCCATAATATTCCTCTATTTCTTTTTTCCTAGCAGTTTTCAATGATAAATGCACTAACGAGGACAGAGAATTTAAATGTTGTGAAGCTTGTATGGTTTCCCTCTTTCTGTTCAATTAGCACAGAAATATTCACCTAGGTTTTAATACAAAAACAAAACAAAAAAGCCACTTTCTTGCAGATATTATACCTTAAAAAGTATAAAATCTTTAATGGTATGTACAGAAGTGACTGTAATATAAGCATAATGAGAATATGGGTACATGAATTTCAGTTCTAAGGTGACCTGTTCAATACATTCTGTGTAATTTCTCTTGAGAAATATACTGTAACTCTTTCTGAGTGGACATTTAGTGCATTTAGGAAGAAGTATTTTGGGGAAAGAAGCTGGAAAATTGAATAAGGAACAGTTAACTGCAACAGAACACTACAGAGGACAGTACCCCATATCTGAAGAGAAACCAAACTGCATAGGTCTGATATAATGATCAGTCCATTTTGTTGCCCTGGAAAGGGATTCAAGTCTAAAATGAGCACATTTCTCATGTGTACATGGAGATATTTTGTATTTGAGATGGTGTTGAAGAAGTGAACAAGTCCTGAAAGTGATTTAACTTACCAGGAAGTGGACATATGTATTTGATCATGTCACCTATGGCCATACCTAGACATCCCCTAATTCTGCCCCTTTTTTCTTCAAGTGTGTGATTCAAGAGGGACAAAGAAAAAAATAATATCTATATATATAAATGAAATAAGGAAAAATAAATTTCTCAGAGAGAAAAGAAATCAGACATAAAATGACTGGCAAGTTCCTATAAGAGCAAATACCACCAGAATTATTATTATATTTTAAATCAACATCCTATCTAAGGCAGTGAGAAGAAAGATTTGTTTATCCACAAAACTACTTTACACATGTTACATGATACTGCTTTCCAAGCTATTTCCTTACAAGAAACATTTGTGAATATGCATAAAGTCACTCATGCAGTACATCCACACCAACAAAGCTGTAACACCCTGTGAAAAGGATTAAAACCTGAGAATAAAATCTAATATCTCTCAGACCTTCTGCTAGGACTTTCAGAATATGGTAATCCCTGAAAAGAATCTTAAATTTATTTGTTTTTCAATAAAAAAAATAATTAAGCTAATGATCATCAGTATGGCAGGAGCCTAATGAAGTATGGACTTTCTCAATGGGAGTGTTGAATTTGGATTTTAATCTGGAAAAGAAAGCGAGCAAAGGAGTGCATAGGAAAATCATCGCTGATCTTATGGGTCTTGCATGGATCTTAGTCATTCTTTTTATCAGATTGTTTGACAGTTTATTGTTAGAGAACTGTACATTTCTTCTTTATATCCATTTATAACACAGATGACCTTATCTTAATATAGTTGGGTGAGAGAGTCTCAAACTATAGGCAGAATTATCAGTTTAAAATTCCTTTATAGTAGCAGGATAACAAAAAAGTATAATATATGGCATATTTTTCACCGACTATTTTAGTAAACAGATCAACCTACAGACAAATCATTTATTGCTCTAAATAGCAATGTTATACCAGCCCAAAATTAGTTACATCAGTTCTGGCTGTCAGGTTCTGTGATGTGTGACATCCTATCAAGGTTGCCTGAAAGTTGCTGTGACTTAAGACTTTTAAACAAAGGGGGGGCGGTGGGGGGGGGGGAGGGGGGGGGGGAAGATAACGTTTTCCTCTTTATTTGTAAAAAAAAATTGTTAAAAAATCTAAGCAAACTATTTTTTTTGTGGTTTTTTTGTTGTTGTTGTTCTTTTTTAAACATAATTTTGGAAAGATCTCACATGTGACACAACCTCTGTACAAGAGGAAGCGCTATATTATTTGCTTTCCCTTGATTATCCATAGATAGAATAAACCAGTTACATCAGAAGTTGGTGTCACTTATTTTAATATTTCACTGATGAAACTGTATTTCAATAAATAAAGCAAAGCTCTTTTTTTGTTTGTCTGTTTGCTTTTTCCACCATATCTCAACATATCAGTAGCTGTAAATTGCTGAAAGCAGTATGCATATTGCAGCAGTCTCTGTTAAGTTTGTTTTAAATCCTATTGTCCTGGGTAATATATTGCTAGAGATGTTCATACACAAGATTGATGAAAAGTTCTCTCATGTCAAATCCAAGTCTCTAATTAACACTGGCTCTGGATCAAGTGAATAGCACTAAATCTTATGGGGTATTCAGCATTCACAGGTGCTGTAGCATTTATGCATCTTCCATTGAAATGCTTATTAAGTGTTCTGAAGCTGACATAAGTTCTTAGCACATTGTAGATTATGACATTTGATTATATAAATAGACAAACAAAACAGCAAGAAATAACTGAGTTTAAAGCAGATGTTTTCTTGTTTGCAATTTTCAAGCTCTGTTTTATTCTTTGACCCTCTGACCCTTGTTACAGTAAGAAAATCTTTTACCCAATGCCCATTGTACTATAAAAAGAGTTTGGGAAGAAAAAGTATAAACCAGTTTAATTCTCTAACCCAAGCCTGAACTAAGCCACAGCTATGTCATTTCCATTAACTCAGAACACAAGTGGTCATTCAGGGTCAGCTGAAGGATCCGTTTTAGTTCAATGCCCTCTCTCTGTCTGTGGCCAGAAACAAATGGTGCGGGTAAAGCATAAAAAAAAGGCAAGAATATGGCAATATATCACTACTAGACCTCCTCAGCTTTCAACACTTTGCAGCTTAAGGACTTCCCAAGGCAGATGTTTTATCTTTTATGCTTGGTACATATTAATGGCAATTTTGCTATTAATCTTTCTAATTGTTTTTTTCTCAGTCAAAAAAGAACAAAACAGCTACGGCTGGAATAAGGCCTTTCATCACAAGATGAAACAGTTCTGTCACAACATTGTTTTTTATCTATATCCTTCATTACACATAAGAATGAAAAGTCAAAACTGCTTTGAAATGAAATCTCAAAAACAATTAGATCAAGCAATCAAAATGTTTTATTTCATTTCAGATGTGTGAACTAGATGTTTTAATGAAAAAAATAATAAAGTAAGTGGTTTTAATTCATAGTCTTTTGGAAACAGGAAATTAATAGGTTAGGAAGTTAACAAATTTTTAAGTTATAGAAAAGAAAGCTTGATAGCAGTTACATTGTTCTTCTTCCTGTCACCACAGACCTGTTGTAGTGAAAGTGCCTGGGGAAATGCTCTATGCTCTACTAGAGAGGTGCTCTGGTGCCTACATACCAGTGGCCCTCAGGTGCAACCCTGAGCTCCCTATTCAGCCCTGCTTCAGGCTGTGCTGTGCTGCCCAAATCCCTCCTCTGTGGTTGAGCCTGAGCAGCAATTTGTGTTGGAGGAGCCTGCCTGCAGCTCCCACTCATTACCAGTGATTATATCACCTGCATGGTTTTGTCTAAAAGCACAGAAAGGTGATGAGAGAATTCTTTATGAATAGGCTTGGTTTCTTGTAAAACAAAACCAAAAAATATACAGTAGCTCAAAGGACCAAAACGGACAATCTACTCTTACAGGCAGTCTGTGAGCATGTCATGGGAAAATCCATCTGGGGTTCATCTAATCCTTAAGTTCCCAACATCTGAAGGGATGTAAGACTTCAGAGCTATTTTACCTTATTAAAAATGTTACTTCATTATGCCATTTGTCATCAGTCCTTTCACTCTGAGAGCCAGAAAGTAGCCAGCATATTACTCTCTCACCTCACACCACATCACAGTGCAGAACAGTCATTACCTCCTGTGAAGAACAAGTAGTTTAGATTTCTATTTCTTCTATTTGATTATTAAAATGGAAATTTTCTTAATTTCCAGCTAGCTAGTTAGCTAATTAATTTATCTGCAAACATATTCCATAAGTCCTCGCTCTCCATTTGTTTCTTACACAATGAAAAAATGGTTGGCTTTTTAAAAATATCATTTTCAGTCTTGGAAGAGTGTATGTAAATAAACGTACCTTCACAGAAGGACTTATTCAAAGGACAGCTTAGAGTAGGGCAAGAAGATTAAGAAAGCCTGCATTCTCTCCTATCTACATAATCAGCCCTCAAATTTGTAAAAGGCATTTACTGGAACAGCAAATGGCAGCAGTGCTATGCATCTATATGCACACATATTTATACACAGTTAAACGAAAATTATTATCCCTAAACCAAGAAATAACCTCTGTTTCACCTCAAAGGAGTAGCAAACTTTCTGTAGAGGCAAAGAATCGCACTCTTTCTTTAGATCTTGTCCAGAAGTTTAAGATAAAGCTGCACAGTTGAAGAGGAAATGAGGGGATATTATTTACTCTTCAGTTTATTCAACTGTTTTTATAAAACACAATAAATAAATAAATAAAAGTTGAATATGCCAGTTAATACCTAAAGCACAATAATTTCATGAAATGTTACACGAAAGACAAATATACTGAAGGAAATGTAGTTAATTCATAGTAGTATAGAACTGAACTAGATGGAAAATTTGAGCTTTGCTGCTCTGAAAGAGTAGACCATATAGAAGAACTAACTGAGTTAAACCAAATCACTGTGAATAACAGCATTACAAATTACAGAATTTTCTCACCAAAGAGATTCATATGATTCACACAGAAGGGAACAAAGATCAGAAGGCAAATGAGAAAGATATAAATTCTGAAGAAGTCTTAACCATAATCCACTCTCATTGCCCTCTAGCATCTGCAGTCTGGAGGTAACTCTAAATAAAAGAAAATGGTAACTTTTAAAATTGAATTAAATGTGGAAATGAGTATTGCAATGAGAAGAGTGTCCCTGGTGAAATTTAGCTTAGTGTGTCTCTAAGATTTTCAGTTTGCTTTAGATCTACACATTGGCAACGCAAACTGCGGTGTTCAGATCTGACTCCTCCTGGAAGACATTACAATAATGGCATATACAGGAATGTGCCTGGCAGCAACTCATTGTAAGACAAGTGCTTTTGTATGGAGGCATTTTAAAAATTGACCATGAATCAGTCTCTCGGTTTTCCATTCAGAAATGTAGTTTGAATCACTTTCCAGTTATGGTCATCACACTCTCAATATGATAACTAAAAAAGTACTGGTATTTGGATAAAGACTTCTTTCATACAGAAAATTTTAGTGGATATCTATCTAAATGTCTGGATGGAAGTTGCCCTTGAGAGCTATGAAAATATAAATATATTTATTTATTTATTTATTAAAAATAAACTGAAAATACTCATCAAATCCCAAGCATTATCTCATACATTTTACCCAGAATTTGAACACTAAGATTTAGATGAATGCCTCTGCTAATAACAGTAAATTTCAGTTATACTCGGTGGAGAGAAATCAGCACCTCTAGATGCCTGCTTATCTTCAGTGCCTCTTAAGTGGAACAAGAATGACTAGTTTGGAAGGATTTAACTTTTGAAGGAGTAAGTTAGGGCAAGATCATGCATAACTGGCAGAAAAATAAGCTTGAGTTCCTTCTCTAGATTCCTCTCTAATCATTATTTTCCACAGCATGTCCTGATTGCTCCCTTTAATTCCTCCTCCCATCTAAAACATGACCTATATATTCTGTAATTATACACACACAAACATAAGGACTAGAAAAAGAACTGTAAACATACAGCGTATATGTTTTTATAGAATATGAGGAAACTTTTCTACTGTTTTTGGATACTTTTTAGTATAGCTAGTAAGATGTAAAAGAGGTATCAGAAAGTATTCTAAGGCAGAAGGCACACCATTGACAGGGAACAGATGGACCAACTTGTTTTGAGCCTTTTGCAATCAGTGTCTTTCAAACACACATCTTTGGATGCAATTCCATAGCCTAGGTCAATGTCATGTCTAGATTCTTAACACCATCATCTATCCCTTTTCTCTGTATCTATTTTATTCATTTACAAAGATGTAACAAACACCACACACTAAAGCTGGTGACTACATAGCAAAACATAGCTCGCATATCTTCTCCACATGGTGGATATGTGTTGCAAAAAATACAGCCTCTTTCCTACTGCAGAGTGAAACCCACTGTAAATCTACTCACTGGATTACTGACTGCTTGACTGTGTTCTCAGGGCTTGAATAAGGCTCAGGAAAGAAAGTGGCTGGGAGTAGACAGCCACCTCCAAAGTAATTTGTGCAGAAGACAGGCACTCTCCTTTAGTCTTTTTGAAGACAAAAAAACTGGTTCCTCCCTTCGTCTCCCACAGCAGGGTTTTCACCTTACATGTGTAAGATAAGGTGTCTCCTAAAATTACTGGTTGCATGTGTCAGACGCAACTAGCAGCAGCATCTCTGATCTGCAGCTGTGCCTGTCCCCAGAGGAGAAAGGATGTTGCAGCCATGCCGGTACTGCCAGAGCATGAATCATGCTGAAGGATTCACCAGCATAACTAGAAACATTGCCTCACCCATGAATGATTTAACATGTGACATTTAAAAGTTTGGGCCTTCAAGGAAAGAAACTGTAGGTTAAATGAATGATAATGACAACAATGCTCTGGGGGGCAGTCTTTCAGCAGCTACCATCTCCTCACTGATCTGACTCACTTGGGGGTGAGGGTGTCAGAAGTAGTACATGGTGCACAAGTGTACAATACATACCATAGATTACACATTTTTCTTCTCCAAACCTCAGCACCTTTTAACACATATTAACACCCTGATTTATGCATTTACAAGCAAATCAGATAAAAACTTTAGCTTCCCTCTCACTTGAAAAATAAATACCAAGCTCATTAAATCATTAAGCCAGACTGGGGATAGATGGAAATATTCAATCTAATGTTTTAGATCAATACCTGTAGCAAATAAACACAAGAAATAGTTGTACCTTTAACTTTTCTAGCTCCCAGAAAGTGTATGAGAATGTCTACACCCTCTGTCTGTCTGGTTATGCTTATCCCCAGTTCTCAACATGAATTTGATGAAATTATATAAACATGTACATCAATAACCAAAGTCAAACAACAACAACTACAAAAGTTTAGAAAAGATAAAAGTTTTCAATTATTTAAGGTATACAAGATATCTTAGCATTTAAATTATGAAGTTCTTGTTAAAGGAGTTGTTACTAAACAAGATTTTTTGATACTATGCTGCTTTCAGTAGAAAGGACACAACTCTGAACCTGCTATTTACCAGCACTGAAGAGATTAAATAATAGAAACCAAAAATGTATATATTCTCTCCCAAGACAGATTTGAAAAACATCTTCAATCTTTTCATTCCTTTCAGGGAAGCAGAGGAGTTTGGGGACCGGAGAGTTGCAGCTGTAATCCACCATGCCAAAGAGCATCAATTTTGTTCCTAAGCAACCCTGCACAGTGCAGTAGTTGCTGTCCATAGCTGATAAGGGAGCTCAGGGAATTGTTAACTGGCTGAAAGTGGGAGAGATGAAAGTTGGAAAACCTGGAATAGGGCCATGATCACAGTAACACAACTCCTTTTCGGGGTTATAAAAGGAGGAAGATCGACAAAACAGGAAAGACTTAAGGACCTCACTCATATTACACTTGTTCTCATACAGAAAACTCTTTTGATTCATCTTACTTAAATGAAGAGAATGAGTGAGGATGCAGCAAACACTGTCAGACAGTGAGCAAGTATTTGACAAAGTTACATTATGTCCTTTACAACCTCACAGTCTGACTCTCAGCAAGAACGCCTGGATGGCCAAGCTTGCAAGTGATAATTTGAAAGACTGTTCCTTGTGTATCAGCCAAAATATTTTGACAGTCAGCCAGCACAATAAAAAAGAAAACTCTTCTGGATATGCATTTGAAGAAAGTTGGGGTTTTGCCTCAAAATAATTTGTTTCAAGATAGTAACTACAAGAAACAATGCAGTGTAGTCTCATAATATTAGATCAGTACCTCTATGAAGTTCCAGAGCTATTTTTCTTCCAAGGTGAATTAAAACTATAGTAGAATATACTTACATTATTTTAAGTTACCAAAGTTGTCGGAGTAATCATATAAATTCTTAGAAGTTTATATTGTTTATTACAACACAGGAAGTTTTATCTGTCTAAGAAAACTGAGTCTTCAGTACTCAAAAAGTCAAACTTATGTAGCTTCTTAGGAAAGATTTTAGATCTGTTTATATTATGTTACTCTACGTTATATTTAATATCTATATGTAGTGTTCTTAGTACTGGCAGTTCTGCCTCGCACTTAATATTTTAGGGAAGGGAAGGGAAGGGAAGGGAAGGGAAGGGAAGGGAAGGGAAGGGAAGGGAAGGGAAGGGAAGGGAAGGGAAGGGAAGGGAAGGGAAGGGAAGGGAAGGGAAGGGAAGGGAAGGGAAGGGAAGGGAAGGGAAGGGAAGGGAAGGGAAGGGAAGGGAAGGGAAGGGAAGGGAAGGGAAGGGAAGGGAAGGGAAGGGAAGGGAAGGGAAGGGAAGGGAAGGGAAGGGAAGGGAAGGGAAGGGAAGGGAAGGGAAGGGAAGGGAAGGGAAGGGAAGGGAAGGGAAGGGAAGGGAAGGGAAGGGAAGGGAAGGGAAGGGAAGGGAAGGGAAGGGAAGGGAAGGGAAGGGAAGGGAAGGGAAAGGAAGGGAAGGGAAGGGAAAGGAAGGGAAGGGAAAGGAAAGGAAGGGAAAGGAAGGGAAGGGAAAGGAAGGGAAGGGAAAGGAAGGGAAGAAAGGAAAGGAAAGGAAAGGAAAGGAAAGGAAAGGAAAGGAAAGGAAAGGAAAGGAAAGGAAAGGAAAGGAAAGGAAAGGAAAGGAAAGGAAAGGAAAGGAAAGGAAAGGAAAGGAAAGGAAAGGAAAGGAAAGGAAAGGAAAGGAAAGGAAAGGAAAGGAAAGGAAAGGAAAGGAAAGGAAAGGAAAGGAAAGGAAAGGAAAGGAAAGGAAAGGAAAGGAAAGGAAAGGAAAGAAAAGAAAAGAAAAGAAAAGAAAAGAAAAGAAAAGAAAAGAAAAGAAAAGAAAAGAAAAGAAAAGAAAAGAAAAGAAAAGAAAAGAAAAGAAAAGAAAAGAAGAACTATTTATTTCTCTTTCTGAAGAATAATATACACACAGTAGTCTATTTACTTCTATAGTGCTATGTGAATGTGGTACACATTGTATTTTTCACCAGACTCTTGTAAGACCTATTTGATTTGAAAGGTGCAAGACATTCTCAGAGTCTCTGTACAGTACTTTTTCTAGTTTAGCACTTATTCTTTTGTACACAGCACTATGTTTCCTAAGGCAACTATCTATGTAGTTTCCCGGTTTAGTAGTTTTCAGGTGTTCTCCTGTTTCTAAGCACATAAGCCTCTCCTGAGAATTCAAGCTGGGTGCCTATCTGCTTCTCCAGATTCCTAAATGCCTTTAAAAATCTTCTTTACAGTATTTTATTACTAAATACTTTCACATGCAGAATTTACTTTTTTCATGTTAATAGCATCTGTGTAGGTATTTTGGGCAACCTTCCATTTTCTATAGCAGCACAGGATTTTGTGTGTTTGCACAGTGGCTCCAAAGATGGAGACCTCCGGAGAAATAGGCAACAAAATTCTGCAGGAGAATGTAAGAAAGGAAACTTTTCTTTCTACGTACATGGGACATTATTGCTAATATGAATAACATGAAAAAACTTTAACGTTTACATAGATAGCATCCATGAAGTTTTGTCAGCCTTTCTAATGGCAGGCTTAACTGATAATTGCACCTGAACTGATAGTAGTAGGAACTCTGGTTCTGCTGACTGAGTATGTTATGATATGCCTTCTAATAATACAGAAAGTTTGTTTGCCCTCTTGCAAGAAAGATACAGCAGTCTCATCTAAACTACAGTAAAGATGAATTTTAATGGAAGATTTATTTATTTTTTTAAATAAAACTAAAATATTCTAGGATTGATGTCACCTGACCTTCCTGTGTGCTTACGGTTAAATCTGAGCCTTCCTACATCAGATAAGCAAATATTTCTATCACACTTTTTTTTTTTTGTTTTTTTTTTTGAATACTTACACTTGTTGCACATCAGGCGCTCTGTTTTTTATTTTACTTTAATTCCTGTTTTTGGACATTTATGCTCTGGCAATAATGCCAATTCCTTTGTGTACTTTGAAGAAAATGATTTTTTTCATCATAACAAAGCCAAAAGTTTTTAATTAACAGAAGGATTACAACATATTAACTTAAGCATGGTAAGATCAAAGTCATATGCTTCAGAAACAAAAAAAGAAAACAACCCAAACTTAAGGAATAATGATAGAATTTAGGATACTAATTGCAATAGGGGTCAAAGTCCAAGCACAGTAAGTATTACTGTTCCAGGAAATGCAGCATAGAGCTACCATTTCAAAGTGTTTTTTGTGAATTTAAAAGCCTTTCTTCTACTGTCTGAGCAGAGCAGAAAATGTGTTAAAAACTATGCCTTATTCATAAAAAATATGCTCAAATCTATTGCTCAATAGATGATAACAGAAATATACAGAATTTTTTTATCATTCTTTCAGCTCTGTTGTCAGGTGACTGATGAAACTCGATAAAGCTCTATCTGAACTTTATTTCTGATTTTCTTATTTACAGTCCCTCTTTCAAACAACTTATCTGATGAAATTCTACTCTCATCTGTTTACCAGGATATAAACCATGCATTGCAACATTGCTGCTAGTGGACCACAGGGTTGTTAAACTCAGGTAATAGAAGTAATCGATTAGACTGTATTTCAAATGTTTGAGAAGTCAACTGCCATCATGCAGCTGCAAGATGCTACCAACTTATTTTGGATGATCATCTTATTTCTGCAGTATTTATACACTTCTGTGTTTACAAAACACAGCTTCAGCTTCCAGACTGCTGTTTATTTATGCACAGTACAACTATTTCTAATACTGTATTCCTACACTTCTATGACTTTTATATAGCAAATTTTTATTCTTAGACAGGAACACGATTATCCAAGTCAAGTACAGATTGCCACCACTCTGTTTGAACTTCTTGGGTTTGATTACTTAAGGATTTTACTAAAACACAATATTCAATGAGGATTAGGTGAATGATACGTCACAATTAATAGGTCAGGCACTAGTCATAATTACACTCTGAGTCGATTTGTTCTGCTGTCCTAAATCAGTGTATTTCTTTACTACATCCTGCTCCCCACAGATCTCATGCTTCTTGTCTCACAATACCTACAAGGAAAGAAAATTCTGTTTCCACCAAAGGACAAAATAAATTAGATTCTGTGCAGAAACATCTTTTCATTAAGTATTAACTTAATGTTTTGTTTTGTTTTGTTTTTTTTAAATAAAGCAAGGAAATTCATGATCAAGAGAAACAGGTGAAGTAAACTAACTGCTGTTTTATTAAGAGATCTACAGTATAATTTTTTAACAGGAAAGCTGATCCGTAGTGCAACTAAACAGGAAAATAATGATAATATTTTAAAAATAATAGGTCCCCTGTCAAGGACCATTGCTGAATGGCCAAATACAATTTGAGCCATCTTCTGATAGAAGAACAAACAATCTTTTTCACTGCCATCAAAATGACCCTTCTTTTTAGTATTTCTCTCTGGAGCCATTTCTGAATATCTAGTAACATTCTTTGAAAGTGATTACAGTATACTTTGTCCCTCCTTTGTTATATAGTATTCTAATGATTCAGGCAATTTCTCTGCTGTGAAGAGAAAATAGACTTACATGTTGAACACATTTGTAAAATCCAAACTTCACTAGGTTGGATACAAGAATGTAAAAATATAAAAACACTGTTTGAAATAGGGTTGAAAATATGAAATACACACACGAATGACCCATACATAAGAGACAGAGAAATAATGTTCCATCTTTGCTAATCTTTACCATTGTAATATTTTTCATGGATGTATTTCTTAACTCTTCGTGAAATTATTCACAAAACAAGGATTTCTAATGTTGTGCCCTCTTTTTAGATTTTATTTAATTCGAGTTCTGAAGAGACGGGCACTTTCAAACCAACACGAAGAGACCACCGGAAACAAAAGGCACTTGAAGAAAAGGAAAACCAGATAATGTATGTGCCATTTGGGAAGAAAGAAAAAAAAAAGGGGGGGAGGGGGGGGTGGAAATTTTATGATGCTCATAAGGAAAAAAACTCTATCAAACAACGGTCAGGAAAAAATACCCTCATATGAGGAAAGTTCAGGTTAAATGAATGGCAATGATGATGAATGGAAGATTTGATCTAAAGGTGTAGGATGAATCAGGACTCTGAAACAAAGAAACAGAATCAAACGAAACAGAAGAGTCTTAACATAGATGTTAAACTTGTCTGAAACTAGAGAGAAAAGGAGCCAAGTCAGCTGGCAAATTCTGAAACAGGAAGAATGTGTAAAGTGGTATTTTGAAAGAACTGCAAAGAAAACTAATGGATGGAATATACCCCAGGGATGTAGTTAGAATGGAAAAAGAGTGATGAAAAGGGAATGAAACTTGCAGGAAAACAAAATCCATCATCCTATTACCCTGTTCACTAGTTGAAGCCTTCCACTGTCACATCCAGTCACCTGATTATAAAGTATTAGGTACAAGTAATCTGATATATCTTAGATAGGATCTCTCATACATTATGGGCTATATTAACAAATAATGAAAATGAATGGGTTCTTTATTGTTTCTGGAAGACATACCTCTAGTTTACATAATGAAAGCAAATAAATGAATAGTCTTGTGTTTAAGCCTCTCTTAATAAAATATTATGCTTAACCACAAATGTATTATATGACCTGACAAAGCTACCTGATGTAAATTCTATAAATATAAAAGTTTAATATAGCAGTGAGATTGCTTTGGAACTAGTCGCAAAAGAGCACTGTGTTCCCTACTTAAAGTATAATATCTTTATAAAGTATTAAAGTACACTACAGCTCTGTCTGAATTGGGAATAAACATCACACAGACACCATCTAAACCTTACCAGCTATTCCAGTCCTTTGTTGGCTACTGGCAGGGCAGAGGAAAAGTTATTAGATTATCATGTTATGAGGTGACAGCAGAAAGTGACATAACTGTGTCATGATGGATATAGATGTTCACAAGCCCCCATGTAAGTCTGTCAGTCCCAATTCTATACATCTAAGCTCTTTTTTTTCCCTCCACCATGTTGTACATTACCCCATTTCTTGACCTTTTTGCCTTAAATTCTGATTTCATTGTTATCTTAAATCTCCATAAAACTGCTCTGTGATGTCTTCCAATTTTATTATCTTGTCCCTGTTTTGTATTTTACTTTGACAGAATTAATACTGATAAAATACTAAACTGAAATTTGAAATCAGTTCAGTTTACAGAAGAACGCATATGACCTTAAAGACAACTGTCTATCTTTTCCTTACTTCTTTCCCTTTCCTTCCTTCCTTCCTTCCTTCCTTCCTTCCTTCCTTCCTTCCTTCCTTCCTTCCTTCCTTCCTTCCTTCCTTCCTTCCTTCCTTCCTTCCTTCCTTCCTTCCTTCCTTCCTTCCTTCCTTCCTTCCTTCCTTCCTTCCTTCCTTCCTTCCTTCCTTCCTTCCTTCCTTCCTTCCTTCCTTCCTTCCTTCCTTCCTTCTTTCCTTCCTCTTTCCCTCCCTCCCTCCCTCCCTCCCTTCCTTTCTTCCTCCCTTCCTCCCTTCCTCTCTTTCTATGTAACAACTCCATCTACCACTGTGCACTACCTGAGTGAACCAGTCAAGAACTGTTAATACCTGGGACGTCTTTGAAGGTTAAAATGTAGTGATACTTGAAGTCACTGGCACTCTGAAGAGAAAAATGTAATCTATGTTTTTAAAAGATAGTTTAATTACTTGGCAATCATGCAGAACTGAGAAATACAGCTCTGCTTTCATGATAACTCCCCAAACTGCAAAATTTGCTTACTCAATACCCGTGCTATATGGCAAAATATGAGAATGACAGCAAGACTCAAAAACTCAACTTCATATCAGCCTATTATTTTGTATTAACATTCACATGTATTTTTATAGTATTTCATAAAGTCTATTGTGCATTATTGTCATTAAAAAAACTACAATATTTCATCTCACTTTGATACAAAACAAAAAAAACCAACCAACCAAAAAACAAAAAAAATCATATAGAGCCCGTTTATTTGGCTCTAATTCAGCTAAAACTAAAATTAAAAATGAATGAGAGTTCTATATTAGTAAGTGGATGAGAGGACTTTGCACAGAAGCAAAGGTAGCAGTACTAATTACAATCAGCTTTCACTGACCCTTACTACTTTTCCTTGTAATTTCCCTCTCTTTTTGTGCAATTATTCCATCAACTGAAGAGTTCAAGGCTTTTATTATGTTATTTCTATTTAAACTATTCATACGCATTTAACATTTAAACATAATCTTTATATGATTATCATGATACTAGCAAAAGAACATAATCTAGCTAATGCACTGATTAACGATTTCCCAGGCATTTGTGACGTCTGCCATACCTGAACTTCTGAGCGTGGAACCTTAAATCCCTGTGCAACCAGCTCAGCACTTTCTCTGTGAAAACTACTTCCAAAAGTGAGTCAAGCATCTTTGCATTCTTTTTAAACCGTTTAATTTCCACCAGGATGTAAATATTGTGTGGATGCATACTTGAAAACAGGTTCTACTCAGAGTTTTTAATTACAAACAGATCTCATCAGTAGTCAGTATAACATCTCAAAACCTGGAGGTTTCCATTATTTTATGAAAGAAATAGAGAAATCATATCAACACCTAATAAATATCATACATTTGTAATAATCAGTTATGAACTGGTCATAAGATTTAGGTCAAAATTCTTTTCAGTACCACGGACAAGTACAGTCAAAACAGTGTCCAAAATAGTGAGTACAACTTATTTAACACGTTTCATTAAAAAATGTATATGTACTGATAAACTCCTGCTCTTCCATAATAGAAATATATCCTGGATACTGATAAATTCTCACAACCTAACTTCTTGAAATCATGACATGTTAAAACAATGTGACAAAAAGAATGAGCATCAGAAAGCATGGGACTTTGGAACTGGTTAGCATTTATAACTTGTACCTTATGTTAACTTGTCCCTTCAGTTTGTCACTAACAGAAGAAAGTAAAAACCAAAAAAATCCAGCAACCTAAAAAGCCGACTAAAATCCCCAAAGCTCTTGTCATTCCTTTTTAGCATAACTTGCCCTTACAAGTGGTATGAAATATTTACAGTGCACTATATTTATCTTTGTTATATCATGCTGAAGATAAAAGCTCAGTGTAAAAAGTGGTGGCACTACACAGTCCCTTTATCTTTTCCAATATTTTGTATGTTCATTTCCCAAGTAAATTAAATTGCACATAATAAATCAACTTTTTCATAATAGTTTAATAGTGTACTTTCATTTTGTTAAATTTAAAAATTACACACATTTCATAAATCTCAAGAGTCCCAACAAGATGTGGTGAAGTGTTTGATTAATAAAATGAAAGGCTTTCCCTATATGAGAAAAAAAGTTTGAATTTAACATCTGTAGTTATTAAATAACTAAAATAATTTCTACAGAATCAACAATTTACGGTTTCATAGCTCATATTCTACATCTCAAAATAAGCTTCTTAAATTAGTCAGCCTTCTAAATCCCTGTTAGAACTACAAAAACATTTTACAACTTGGTCCACCAAATTAGCTGCTACAGCATGATTCTGGTATCAGTAAGAAAGTTTAAAAAAACAATATTACATCCCACCTTTTCAGTAAACTCAACTGGGGTCTGCCTAATGCCAACAACAGCATGTTTACATTCCTAACGCTCTTCAAGAATGCAAACTGTCATTAGAATTATGTTTCAAGACATGAGCTTGATCTGTTGTACTGATGTCTCACATTTCCTCAGATCACTTTCCAGAATCTGTCACAGGTCAGTGTAGCGAGACGCACCATTTACTTGGGAACAAGTTAAAGTAATACAGAAATCAAAGGAAATCTATCCAGACTCCTAAGTAACATCAAGAACCATATTTGTGAAAACTGAAGTATCTGTACTTGCTTTATTTTCATGAAAGTGAATGACTTTGTAATATCCAACTCAATGCCCAGTCTACAATATATCATTTCAAACAAAATGGCAGATCCACTTCCTTTTATGCATGATCACCTTAAAATATTGCATCTGGGTTGTCCTTATCCTTACTTAAGCAACACCGTAACAAGTCATGTCAGCAAACAATGCACTGTTAAAAAGCCACTGATAACTCACAGATCTCCATAAAATATTCACATTTCAAAAGCCAAACAAGAATAAAATGTTAGAGCGAATGGCAAAGACAGCAAACATTTTTTTTTGTTCTCAATTTATCTATAGTTTCGGGGTCTGGGTTACTTCAGCAACATTTTTAACTTAACTCCATATGTGAAACACTTAGACAGAAGTGCTGAACTGTATTCATGAAGTTGTGTAGCAAAGGAATCTACCCTCTCATTTTTACTATCAATTTTATATATTTTTAAAATCTTGCATTTTTCCTTCTTGTCAACCCACTTGTTGGAATGTTGGCTGTAACCAAACGCCAGCTGCACTTACCCCAGTGTTGTCATGGTGACAATGGTGTACCAGAAGGCAGCGGGGATGCTGGTGAACTTGCTGGCTGATGAACCTTTCTCTGCATAGTACATGACTGTGGCAAAGATGATGATGGCCATGGTGAGTGAGAAGAGGAGGAAGCCTAACTCCGAGGCACAGCTTTTGAGGGTGTAACCCAGGATGCGTAGCCCCTGTGAGTGGCGGGAAAACTTAAAGATCCTGAAGACACGAAAGACTCTTAGTGTCACAAAAGCCCCACTGACGTCCTCATTATCTGTCATCACCAGGCCAATGTAATACGGCATGATGGCTACCACATCAATGATACTCATGACACTGCGCACAAATTTGTAGCGACTTGGAGCTGCCAGCAGGCGTAGGAGATATTCAACTGTGAAGATCATGACACAAGCAGTATCCAGACAGAAGAAAGCCACAGCATAACGCTCTCCGCAGGGCAGCTCCTTGATGCGACCTGGGCTTACCCCACAGGGCACTGTCTCCACCACATTAGCAATAACAGAGACAGCAATGAAGAAACCAGTAACATAGTAGAAGACTAGAGCCAGCGTACTGGTGTGTGGGTTTTCAAAGGCCCGCCACATTCTTTGCCGAGCTGTCATCGAGGGCAGGGAGCTCTCAGCTGCATGATCCTGGTCAGCATCGTCCTGCAGACGCTCGGCGTTCTCACGCCGGCGATCCTTGTACTCCTCATAACAGCAGTCACCAATGATCTCCGGGATGATGCCAAAAAAGGCCAGCTCCTCATCATAAGCAGAGATGCACTCCTGGCGGGGGTAATGGAGCTTCCCAGTACGGTAGAAGTTGAGAATGTGGCGGAAAATGTCAGGGTCCCGATCGAAAAAGTACTGCTGTGTCTCAGGGTGGTAAAAGAAGTCCCTCTCCGAACTGCCCAGCAGAGTGTCAGGGTAGCGCTCCAAGGTGTCCAGCCATGTCTGGAACTGGATGCCACTCACATTCAGCACAATCAGAGAGTCTTGGCTTCGCTTCCTCTCCTGCCGTGGAGCAGCTGGCATAGGACCTGTGGCCACTGGCATCCATCCTATGGCTGCTGCCCTGGCAAAGGGTAACCAAGCTGCTACGCCCGCTGCCATGGTTCCAAACAGCTACTACAGCTGAGAGAGTGAATCTACAGACAGTTCTGGTCCAGCCACTAAAATACAAAAGGAAAAGAAAAATACAAATGCTCACACATTTTCAAGGCTCCAGAATTTCCAAACATTGATGTGATTTTCAGAATTAACCAGGCTGTCTGATTCTTCTCCCCGTCTTTCTTTCTTTTTTTTCTTTTTTTCCTTTTTTTTTTTTTTTTTTTTTTCCCCCAGAATGTCCTTTCCAGAGGCTGGTCAGCCGGTCAGGACAATAAATCGGGGCACTTGGAAAATCAACGTATTCATGGCTTCTACAACTGCCTAGCAGCCAGGTCCTTTGGATACAAGGTCTACGCGATGCTCCTGGATGGAAGCTGCGGTCCACAAAACGCTACCCCTAGGAGCCGGTTGGCAGCCCTGGTGCAGCGGTGCAGCCACCTGGAAGTAGATGTTCTCCACGCGCGATGCAGCCTGTCCCCCCGCCCCTTCCCCGCTCCGCTCCCCGCCCGCTGCCGGCGCGGGGCCGCTGCCACCGGCGGAGCCGTCGCCGGGTGGGCTGCAGCGGGGCAGCTCGCCGTGCCGGGGAGGAAGGGTTGGGCTGGGCGGGCGGCCGCGGAGCAGCAGGGGACAAATCCTCTCGCTGACCTTGATCTCTGCCCCGGGGACTCCTCTTGACCCGGGCTCGGGGCCGGGGCAGCCGGCGGGGCAGAGGGAGGAGCTCCAGGCGGCAACATTAAACTTTAAGGCAAGTTTTTTTTCTTATAGGAAAAACGTCAAAAGGCAGAGGGGACCGGGAGGGGCGAGGGAGCGCGCCCCGGGGCAGGGAGTGGTCGGGAGATTCCGCACGGAGTGGGGAGAGGGGCAAGGAAGGTGCTGATGCGGAGCGGGGCGGCGGTGGCGATGGCGAGGGGAGGGCGGGGAGCCGGGGGGCACCTCGGCAGCGGCCAAAAGGGCGGCGGAGGGCGAAGCCGGGGCGGGAGCGGGGCAGGAGAGTGGCGGCGCGGGGCCCCGGTGCGGCAGGTCGCGGCACGGCGGCCGGATCGTACACCCCCTAACCCGTCTCCTGCTTCTCTCCCCTTCCCCTCGGTTCTACTCTCGCATCCCTCCGGCCGTGCTCAGCCCGCGGTACCTACCTGGGAAAGTCTGGCGAGAGCGCTCAGTTGCATAGAGACTTTTGGAAATGCGGGCTCTGCCGCTAGATCTCCGCGCCCCGCCGGGAACGGCGGGGAAGTAGTTGCTCCTGAGAAAGCTTGATCGCATCCAAAGGGACATCGATAATAAGGCTTTCCCTTTCCCCCACCCCCACCCCCCTCCGCCGCCGCCGCCGAGCGCCAAGCAACAAGTTCAAGGGGTGGGTGGGGGGAAAACCAACGTAATCGCGCCTGGCAGCTCGGCGGAGCACGTCGTTCCCGGGGCGCGGATCCTGCGGCGCGGGGCTGCCGGCAGGCGCGGCCGCTGCCCCTGGCGCGGGGATGCCGCGGGGCTGCGGGTGGCGGCGGCGAGGCCCCTGCACTGCCGGGGGCGGAGGGGTTCCCGAAGCCACGCCGCGCTGCCGCCTCCCGCGGGCGAGGGGCGCGGGGACGGGCGGTGCCGGAGCGGGGCGCGGGGGGCGCGGCGCGGGCATCGCTCCGCGGGCGGAACAAAGGGGCCGGAGAGGCTGCGCCGGCGGCTGGGAGCGATCGTGTGTGTGTGCTGTGTGTGTGTGTGTGTGCGTGTGTGTGTGTGCGCGTGTCTCTGCGGAGCCGCGATCGTGCGGTCCGAGCCCTCCGCTGGCAGCGCCGCGCAGAGCCGCCGGAGTTGGCGGTGCTTCAGGCAGGGATCGGTGCTTCGAGGCGGGCGGCTTAGGAGATGGCTAAGGTGAGGTATCCGGGGGATTCCTGGGCAGCGCTAGCTCTTTCAAGGGGAGGGGAACGATTCACTGAAAAGCAGAAAGAAGGGGGGGGTGGGGGTGAAATGCCAGGGAGCGGAGTGCGGCGGTGCTCCTCACGAGCCGCTCTGGAGTTCTGGCTGCAATATCCAAATGGCTCTTACCCGCTTTGGGAAAGGCGAGAGCTGGGACGGGGATGGGAGCCCTTTCCTCCTCCTCTCCTTTCCGCTCCCGTGCAAAGCCGCCCCCTTTTTCCCGTCGCTAGATGGCGTGTGGATGACGGGAAGTGAGCGCCCCGCCGGGGCCGGGCTGTCGGCAGCCACCGGCAGCGCTACATCTGCGGGTAGAAAGGGCTGTGCGTGCCGCTCTGACAGCCACGATGAATAAAAGGAATCATCCGTGGTGTCTTAAATAATAGCCTGAAAACAGTGTCGTCTTTACAGATCTCACATCAGGATACCGTTCCTAGGCATTCCTCCTTGCGCTGGTTTAACATCATAGAAGTAATAGGGCATGCAAAGGAAACACGGAGTAAACGGGTGCCTTTACAAGCTTCAAGATCTTCTGGTCATCCCTCCCACTCGGATAACCCAGCTTAGTCATGTGTAATAGAGATTTGAAACAAAACACATAAACAGGAGAGGAAAGAAAAGGAAAATGTTGAGGGAAAAAAACCACAACAAAACGACAAAGTCAGATAAACAGAAAGCTGAGAGTTACCTCATTTCAATATTTTAATAAAATATGCTTAACACCAATGTATATTAGCTTCTCTATAAGTTCCTGTGACAAAGGTGAACACAGTCACTGCCAAATCTTTAACAGTAAGTTGTTCCTATCAGAAACCACCCCAAGACACGGAGATAAAGGTTTTCAAAGTATTTGGATGTGCTTCCTAACTTAAGAAAGCTTAATCAAATCACATGATATAAAATGTCACATAAAATAAAGGCTACTTTCTGTAGTTTTACTGATTTTTTCTTCCTGAGTCATTTGTTCAGTACACTGTATCCTAGAAGATAACCTGTTAATTTGAAATTAGACAGTCAGCATATTAGGATAAAGCTTTCACTGATATGAATATTCTTATTCATACGATCAGTGCTTTTGAATCACAGAATCATAGAATCATTGAAATGGATTGAAACCCATTCACTGGGTTGAAAAGGACCACAATGATCATCATCCTGTTTCAACCCCCTGCTATGTGCAGAGTCACCAACCACCAGACCAGGCTGCCCAGAGCCATATCCAGCCTGGCTTTGAATGCCTCCAGGGATGGGGCATCCACAACCTCCTTGAGCAACCTGTTCCAGTGTGTTGATTTGTTGATGCAAAAAGATAATCCTATGGCAATTAATAAAGTATAAGTTATGGTCTTGTCAGCCCAGCACTGAGACTTCCTTTGCTGCAAATAATCAAAAGAGGGTTTCTTATCAACTGTAGATTCATTTATAGTCAATAAAGTCAAATAATTGCTCTTATTTTTAACCCTTCTAGCTTTGCAGAAAACAGTTACTACTCTCAGCTGATCTTTCTATGTGGTGTTTCCAGAATATGACTCTTCACTTGCAACAGAGGTGTTTTGGTCCCTGCAGAGATGGAAATGGGTTTTATTAAGGAATCAGTTTGATTATTTTAATCTTAATGATGCTTTAGATACTTAACATGTTATCAGGAAAAATGAAAAAGTACAAACAGTAACAAAAAAGAAATCATTTGGACAAATGAGTATCAAGTGGTATTGCAACACTGTGCTGGTTTTAAGTCAGAGCTTTGAAACCATTCCAGGTTGAAAGTATTTTCTGACATCACTATTTGGAATGTGATTACCTCACCTTGAATTTTTGTATACAGAGTGTGTGTCAGAAAAGCCTCTCTCAGAAACAGAATCATGAAAGGAAAAACCAAAGACTGCATAGCTAGGCATACTTTATTGCCTCCTTATTCTAGCAAAAAGTGTCTTAAAATACTGCTGAGAAATGCTAACCAGGAAGCTCAAACTTTTGTTTTGTGCTTTGAATCTGTTTGGCTGCAGTATTCCTGTTTTTGTGTACTACAGAGGGACTTATTTCTGGTACATGAAGTGTATCTAAATAATCAGTTCCACCTAAGTCAAAAGCCTTTCTATGACATCACAATTAGCTTCAAGGAGATTGGTGTGGTGAGGCAGGGAGGATTATGACTTCAAGTAGGAATTAAGTAGCAGGGACCCAAATGAGACAAAAATCCTATTTTCAAGCAAAAAGAAAAAAAAAATCTCAGTAATTGTAGGAAAAGAAGAAAATGACACTGAAGGGAATGTAACAATGGCCTCTAATATGAGCTGCTTCTTAATTCTTTCCAGAGTCATGAAGCACAAAGAACTCTCTAAGGATTAAAGAAGATAACAGCTAGAATGCATAAGTTTATATTAAAACATTTATTTTTTTTTTTAATATTTTTAGGAGCATTCAGAACATTTAAAACCAAGAATTTTCTTTATAGGCGGAATTATACACATCTCTGCATAGTTCTTTAAGTGTTAAGCTAGTGGTCCTTTGGAGGAAAGAACAGTACAGCTATTTAATGACTCTTTGGAAGTCTTAACCTCAAGGTTCAGCTATACCTTTGGCTTTTTTCCCCCTCCCTCTTTAGTTTATAAGAAAATTTCACAATTCCTACATTCCTATACTAAGATTTTTGCATACTTAATGCCAAATATGTGACATCATGCACATATATCTGGGTTCTCAGTACAGGCTTTTCTCCTCCTGGATGGGTAAAGATAGCTTCCATGAAAGAGTACATCTGCTGTTTGGGCAAAGAATGCAAAGTGGTTTTTTTCTTGACTTACAGCAAACAAAATTACTTACTAATCTTCAAAGTACAGAGATTTCTTCCAAGATCCACTCTAGTTATGATTAAAAGAAAATTCTACTGATCTGCTTTATCTACTTCATATATTACTGACTTGTAGGTCTGACTGCTTCACATTCTGAACAAAAGATGCTTGAGGTACTGTTTACTGTTGTTTTGTTTGTTTAATTGTTTTTTTGGTCAGTTGGCTGGACCTTTTTTGAATAATACAAGCAAAAAAAGATAATGCTTTAGTCAGACATGTAATTAATGCAAGTATATGTATTCATAGGTCACAATATCCTCCGCTTCACAGACTTGTCATGTCTTTATCTGTTTTTCGTACTGTGGGTCTGACAGAATCATAGAGTCATAGAACCATAGCATTTTCTGAGCTGGGAGGGACCCACAGGGATCACAGAATCCAACAGTTGGCTCCATGTAGCACCACCAAAATTCTAACCCTATGTCTGTGAGCACTGTCAAAAGTTTCTTGAACTCTGGCAGCTTGGGACCGTGACCCTGTGATCACTGCTCCGGGCAGCCCATTTCAGAACCCGACTACCCTCTGATGAAGAACTTCTAACCCCCAGCTGCCCCTCCCCTGGCACAGCTCCATGCCGTTCCCTCTGACCCTGTCGCTGTCACACAGAGCAGAGCTCAGCGCTGTCCCTCTGCTCCCTGTGAGGAGATGCAGCAGCCTTGAGGCCTCCCGTCAGCTCCTCTGCTCTGTGCTGAGCAAACCCAGGGGCCTCAGCCACTCCTCATACATCTTGCCTTCTTTGCCTTTCTAGACCACTCAACATCTTCACAGCCCTATTTTAGACACACAGTTTCATGTCCTTATATTGTGGTGCCTAAAATGGCACAGAGTATTTGAAGCAGAGCAGTGCAGTGGCACTTGCCCAGGAGCAGTGCGGGGCCTGTTGCACCCCAGGGTGTGGTTGATGCTTTGGGGTGCCAGGACACACCACTGGCTCATGTCCAACTTGACATCAACCAGAGCCTGCATACTGCTTTCTATGGGGCTGCCCTCCATCCACTCCTCCCCTGTTCTGTATGTATATAAAGGGCTGCCCTTTCCCAAGTGCAGAATCCAGCACTCACTTCTGTTTTGTTTCATACAGTTGATTGCCCAGCCTGTGATTGCCCATCCCAAGAATAAACAGGAGTTTTTTTTTGATATGAGCACAATTTATCAAAGAGCCATTTTTCTGGAAGTTTGCTAAAATGAGCTCAGTTCACTTTGCAGTGCATGTGCTTGTTGTCCTTCTTTCTGTGTGGACAAATTGGTGGCTCTGAACCATAAATTTACCTCCCACTGGCAAAGATTAGGACATGCTGTGGAGGAAGCACAGGAAATGCACCAGTTCATTTAAATCCCAAAGTCAACCTGAGAGTATAGCCAGCATTAACAACAACAACAACAGAGAAAAAGAAAAAAACCCTCTTTCCCTGGAAAATATTTTTAATGTATTTATTACAGACTTAGTGGATGGAAGAGAATAGCAGAGCTATCAGCTCTGTGGTTTCTCTTTTGCTTAAGGTGTGTTTAAGTGAATACTTAGAATAATCTCAAGACCTCACACATTTCTGAAGTGTCTGAATGGTCGCAAAGATTTCTACTTTATCATCTCTAAACAAAAAAATACCAATTTAGTATTTGTGTGTGTTTTTCTTGTTGTAGACAGTATGATGGAAAAGATTAACTCCATTAAAGAATGTATTAGTCATATTGAGCACTGGGAGTTCCTCTTGAAATTAGTGATGCTCTACCCACTTACATTACCATTATCAGTGACATGGTAAATAAAAACTTTTAAATAGATAGGTGTGTATTTCTTATTTTAAAATTATATTTTAGCTCATGTAGCGTCTTTGAATAAATACTTTTTTCATTTTTATAATGAGGCACAATTTCAACCAATTTAGCTTTAGGCACCTGTGATACCTAATTAAGTGCCTACTAACTGTAACTTCCTACATCTGATAGTAAAAAAAAATAACTCCAGAGAGCAATCCATTCTACTTGGAGTCTGAGTGTATATAGATAAGTATCCATCTACTATAAAAGGTAGACTGGGATGACTATGGTCCTTCACCTTACTAACACCTGTAAGTAAGGGACTCTAATTTAGGATTAAATTGACAGGCTAACCCCAAGTCTGATGACTGAGTGGCAATATGACTGTGGGCTTTGAGCGCTGAGTGAATTAATGCAAAAGCTAATTAACCACTTAAGTTCATACTCCTGGCTGTGTTGAGACACACTGGGAAGTCTTTTGAAAAGCGTACTTCTTGCTTGTTTTTGTTTTTTTTTTTTAATGTGTCCCTGGAGCCCTGATTCTAATCACATGCAGAATCTCTAGCATCATCAAATGTTTTTCAGTCCCCAAGCTCCAAGTAATCCAAAGCAAACCCAACAAACAAATAATAATAATAATAACAATAATAAAAACAAACAAAAAAACAAAAAAACAACAAAAACAAAAAAAAAAAACCTGCGCACAACAGAATGTATAGGATGGTTTAGAAACATTGTATTCTTATATGAACCAAGAGGTTCTAATGAAGCATTTAGTTTTTGCAAGTCTGTGCATTAGTGCATGCCTGTGTTCTACTTTTACTTTGACTAGTTGACCCTTTAAGGATGCAGAATTTGGCACTTCTCTTGGCCTTCTTTCTGTGCTCAGATTCTGTGAAATAGGAGTCTCATCATTTGCTTGAACCACTTGGTAAAATACATGTCAGACGTGATTTAAGTTCTAAGCTGTCTTTCAAAGACTGATGCGTACAAAGAGCATATTGCAGCAGAGATGAAATATCTGAGTATGATTCAGTCATGAGCATTCCTTCATTTGTTTGTTCTTTATTCAGAAGAAAGTTTGGCTAAGGATCAAATTGATTTGAAGAATGAATAAAACTTTTCTTTGAGTTTTGTTTTTGAGTTTTGTTTAGGCCTTGGACCATACTGTAGACATTAAATTGAAATTATTAAGTTCTTTATCCTTACAGCATTGCAAAAGGTAAATGAAATGGGAATATCTGTTTATGCAGGAAATAAATTTGCTTGAAAACATGTTTATCAAAGACAGCTGCAAAATTGCTGAACGAGAACAGATCCATAGGGAGTAATACTGAAAGGGACCTGGGCAGTCTGTGACCAGTGTAACCATAGAGGATGACACAGACTCCACTTGTGTGGTTACAGAATCTCAGAGGACACAATAAATTTGCACAATCTTGGAAAGCCTGAGCCTTTCTGGTTTCAAATTAGGTCATTTTTTTTTTTCCTTTAAAAGTCTACATAGAACAAATAAAATAAAATAAAAGTTAGTTTATGTTTCTGTAGGTCACAAATTCAAAGAACATGAAGAACTCCACAGAAAAAAATATTCTGTCCTTCTCTTAAGCTTCCTTACTCCAGGTTGTCTATACCCCTACTACCCTCATCTGTCTGCTTGTACTTACAAAAAGTCATCTGCTCCATGGAAGTACTAAATCATTACTGAATTGGAATGAAACTTTATAGAATAGATACATAATGTTATCTGAAGAAAATATGAAAAGGTTGGTGTACTTTATATTTTTTGCTGCTTTAATTAGTATTGTCAATATTGCTAAAGATTTTGAAATTGTGGTATATCTCTGGAAAATGTAGATAAGCAAATTCAATTTGGTACAACTAATGTTTTTCTCACCTATGTCTTTTTTCTTACATGACTCTTTGTAATTGATTTTGGCAGTTCTTGAAGAGCTATGTATAAAGAAAATTATGAAGTTCTTTAAATATATACATATGCATATATATTTATATATATATTGGTAGCAGACCTTTCTCTGAGTTCTGAGATATCTGTTCCAGTAGATAACAGATTGTACGGTGATACAAATTATCAGCCAAAACAATAAAAAAATAGTGACAGGTTTTTTTACTTCACAACTTTTGACTTCATTTTTGTGTGTGTGTTCATTTTCACTCTGTATCATACTCATTGCATGGCAATCTTTCAATCTCTCCAAATTTTAACATTTTAGATATACTCCTTTTTCTTTGTATTCCAGGAAATGTAGGGTTTGGATGCCAGCCACCTTCCTCTGTTCCTGCAAAAGCCTCACAACGATCAATGGCTCCTTGCCTAATTAGTCCCATCTCTCTTATACTGCAAATCCTTTCCAAACTGCTTTGTTACTGGATTGGCTCCGTGTTTAGTACCTTATGTGGAGGGTACCCAAATAAATGTAGTGCAGTCTGATTGAGAGCAACTGGAATTGTGTCCTACCCAACTTCAGTAACTGGTTTCTGTTCCAGCAAAGCTTCTACTATTTCAGATCTCAGTGGCTCTACAGGAATCATATGAGAGATGAATATGTGAAAAAAATATAGTTAATAGATACAATGTGTCACTCACTGGCACAAATGAATGTAGAACATTTTTCAGAAGTTAGTAGATTGAATAAAGTTATTATCTTGCATTATAAATGACTTCCTTAGTCCAGCCAGCTCTTCAGGGAGAAGCCTGAAGTCAGGCAGACTTGCATGGAGCTGGTAACTCTTCAGCCTTAAGAATACCTGTAGAGTTGCCTGAAGGAGCACCTTTTTTTGCCAGTAATTGCTAAAGCGCCCTGTGCCATGGTTCGGAACAGGAAATAAAAACCTTCTTTCACATTAATGATTGTGTTCCAATTGCATAAACTGCAGTGAGAAAGCAGTCTTCTATAGCAAGACAACATCTCTAACTTAAGGAGGGAATAAAATATTTGTGACTGTCCTGATCACAGTGCTGCAGTGTGAATGTTGAATCAAAACATCCAAAAGGAAGAAAGGATAAAAGAGAATGTCAAGGTATCTGTCTGCTATTGTTAAGCAATGCCCAGTAATGGTAAGTTAACAAGTCCTGAGAAATATGTTAATTAGACTAGATGTTGGGGTATGCAGACTTAGTAGTTGTCTGGATTTAGCAGTTGTAAAATCAAAATATCACAATTGAAAATTGCCCTAAATCCACCATTCATTACACTCTGCATTGTTTTAAAAAAAAAAAAAAAAAAAAAGTCTATGAGATACACTAAACTTACTCAGTGTTTATTTTCATCACAAATATTTTATTCCCAGATGAACAGTATTTCCCTGGGGGGACAATTTTCAGCACAGATTATTCAGTCATAAATTATGCTGTTAAAACAACTGGAGGCTTGCACAAAATTATTGCCTTCCAAGCTATTAGAAATAAGTTTCAGTTAAATCATACTTGCTTTTTAAGAAGATGTAATTTTGTTTGGCAGCTAAAAACATTGCTTTGTTCTGGTATCACTGTTCATAGATCAAATAGCAAGAAAATATCTAACTTGAATTACAACTTACTTAAAGCATGATAATAACAAAATCATCACAATGTCAGATCTTTAGTTTCCTTATAGCAGTGTATCACTGGAAAAACAAAATGACTGCTGTACAGTATAACATAAAACAGCCTCAAAACTGTTTAAAGTCTAGATATTTGACATATACCAACTGAATTTTAAAAAATAATAATAATCTGTGAAATGTAATTCACATTGAAGCAGTAGAAAGCAGAAGGGTAATACACTAGGCAACAGGGATTCTCTCCTGGCAGATCTTATAGTAACCTTCCAGTACTTAAATGGTGCCTATGAAGAAGATGACAAGAGACTCTTTAACAAAATGTATAGCAATAGGACAAGGGGATATGACTTTAAACTAAAAGAGGGGAGATTTAGGGTACATGTTAGGTGGAAATTCTTTACTGAGAGGGAGGTGAGGCGCTGACACAGCTGCCCAGAGAAGATGTGGATGCTCTATCCCTGGAGATGCTCAAGGTCTGCTTGGATCAGGCCCTGGACAACCTAAGCTGATAGGTGACAACGTCCCCACTGTGAGGGGAGTTGGAATTAGATGATCTTTAGGATCCCTTTCAGTTCAAATCAGTCAATGATTCTGCAGTTCTGTAAATACAGCTCTGATAAAATAATCAGCTTCAAGCAAACTTTTCAGCTCTAGGTCCCAAAATCATTGAGAGATCTGCTGTGGGTCAAAGTCAGTTTGTGTCTTCTGCTTTGCTCTCCTCAGCCTCAGCAAACCAGTTGTTTGGTCATCTAAATTAATCTCTTATACTGAATGGAAATCTTGTCTAGATGGTTCATGAACCCCTCCAAATCCATACCATCCTCTTGTAATTCATCCTTCAGTTTTAGCAATTAGAACAGAAAATAATATAACATGGAAGGCTTTGAAAAAATTGAATAATTCTGTGTGCAGCATAACTAATCATGTCTGGTTTCTCTCCTGTCTCTGATGTCTAAGAAAGGGTGATCTCATTAGCCCCTTTCACAGGGATTAATAATAGGGTGTCTTTTCTCCATCCACTTTCCAGTTCTCATAAAATTATAAAAACTGCTTGTCTTCAGGCTCTTTAGTCCTCCAAAATGATGTTCCAGAATTATGGTAAGATTGACAGAGAGACTGACATGGGAAATGATTGCATTCACTCAATTACTTGGAAATTTACTCAATTACCTAGAAAACCAGGCTAGAAATTGCTCTCTCTCCTTATTTTGATATGTTAATTCTGAAAGATTCTAGCCAACTTACTGTAGGAAAGGAAGATCTGGTCACACAAGGAATAACAGAAGGGTTATTCTTGCCTGGTTGCCATGTCCCTGATCTGCAACAGAGAATTACAATTAAGAAGTGGGAGTGTGTAACAAATCCTTCTGCAGCTTTTCCATAGCTACTAACATAAATAACTGTTCAAAGTGTTACTAGCCAGAGGTGTCTTTAGGTCAGCCATTGTTCTTAAGCAATGGCTCTTTGGTGGCATATCCTATTTGGACCCTACTCAGTGTCAAACACGTTTTATCTTGTGGAGTTCTCAGGAAAAATATTGCAGAATAGACCTGTGTGTATGGGCAAGAATGATACAGTGGAGTTTTAAAAGAACATTACCATACAAAATGAGCACAATATAGGTTATTTATTATCACAGTAATACTTATAAGGGGAGTGTAGTTATTAGTTACTCAGAAGGAAAAATAAACAAACAGGAAAACCATTTAACTTGTAGAGGACCTGCTAATTGCCACAAAGCCATCTCTTAGAGCTGGGGATAACCTGCAAGACATGCACTAATTGCTGCCAAGTAAATGAACCTTTGAATTACAACTCTGTAACATTAGTAAAAACAAAGGAAGCAGCAATTTGTTCCCTACTTTCCAGTTCCAAACAGTTGTGTTCTTGCCCTGTTAATATTATCCTGACAGCAAACAGTCTGTACAATTCTTACTTTGCATTATATTGTAGATTTTTGTTATTACCGTGTGTTACTTTTAAAACAACAACAACAAAAAAGATTTTAGCAAGATTCATAAAGTTTATTTAGGGTTATAGTTCAATATTCTCAATATAAAAGCTATACCTCATGGCCTGTATAACTCATGTAACTTAAGCAGCCGGGAGAGCTGCAGTTTAGGAAAAACAACAACAACAACAACAACAAAATAAAATAAAAAAAAAAAAAATAAAAAGAACAATTTTTCTAGTCCCTGAATTTATATTCTGTTCATTTCTATTCTATCAAATATTCGATTTGTTTCCATTCCATGAAAATATTCAAGGAAATTTTCCAGTTATGTGCTCCCTATTTCTTTCTGCCATATCATTTTGTGGTAGAGGCCCTAGGGCAACTTTTCATACTTTTTCAAATGTCACACTTTCAGTGACATATCATAAATGTTTAAGTGTGTTCAGAACTTGAAGACCAGACAGTGAATGAGACAGCTTTAAATATGTTAGCAATTTGAACTCACTGCGAGGAACTAAGAGCCTAATTTTGAGCTATTGATGCTCACATCCTAAAAAGCGTTTACTTACTATTTACCATTTACTTCCTTCTCCTAATGGAATTAATGGCGTCTAAGAATGTAAAGCACTTCACAAGAACAAGCTCTTATTTACCACCTACTACGCTGCTGGAGCAACTCATAATTATTAAATTAATTTTCTTGTTTGTGATTTCTATTAATTGTAGGATCATCATGCAAAGATCCAATTTTAATTATCTATTCATGTTTCCTTATGCTGCCACGAGGGTTAAATTAAAGCTCAGAGTGCAACTACATAAGTGTAAATGGATTTTCTCAGTCAGCAACATGATGTATTGATTTGTGATATGCTGTATAAATAGTAGTTGCTAAATTTTTGGTAATAGAATTAGTGTTATACCAGACAAAATAATTATCTTTCTAACTAATATGTACTTAATGAGCTAAAAAGGGGTTAAAATATCTACTGTTTCAACATTATTCAAAATTGTAACCAGAAAAATAAATAAACAACTTACTTACAGAAAATTTCATCTAGAATTTATTTACCATGTATGAAACAATACACCATGAGCAGAATTCATATTCTGCATGCAATATTAGGCAAGAATTTTCATCAAGCATCGATTTTCCTCTTACAAGCCACATTAACTCCTCTTTACACTGGTGCAAGTCTGACTAAATCCACTGAAGCAAACAGATTTACTTGGATTTAAACGTGTATTGCTGGAAGAAGAATTTTAATGTTTTCTTTTGTTGGTCTACAGTGAAAAACTGTATTTTCAAAAGGTGAACTAATGGTTAATATCATTTATGCCATTGAAGAAATCTTCCTAATAACAAATATTTTTTTTCTGCTATTAATAATCTATTTTTCTCTGATTTTTACTAAAAATAGCAAAGATCAGTACAGTTTTTTTCAGAAGTCTGAAGTCTGCTTTTCACCCAATCATAGAATCACAAGGATTGGAAGGAATCTCTGGGTATCAAATCTTCTTTTATATTTCTTCACATATAGAAAGCCTAAATGTAGTGTTTTGTTAAATGCACTCAATCATTTGAGAAATAATAAAAAAAAAAAAAAAAAAAAGCAAAATAATTTTATATTTGAAAATGATATATTCTGCCATTTGCTTTGGTGCAGTATAAATATCATAACTCTAGTAAAACTATAAATGACATAAGGAAAAAGAAGTACATGCAAACACCATGCATATACCCATACAAAAGTAAGAAAATGACATGCTTGTGCCGTTTTAATCTTGATGTAAGAAACTTTTCTGTAGCTGAGTGCATATTTCATGGTAAAACAGTAAAGGTAGTTCCATTTCCTTTATTTCTTTCTGATTTTTTTTTGCTTTACATTCCTGAACACGTTTTGCACTCTAGCATATCTGCAATAGTTTTGGAATAGCGTGAAAGCTTACACCTGCCTTTGACACTGATTGCCTCTGTTTTAATATTGTTCAGTTTTCTTTCCATATTTTACAGTATAACTAATAGATATAATAACCTAATAATTGTTCTGGTTATACTCCTGTAATTCTTAATCCTTGACATGAAACTTTTCTCCTACTGGGTAAGATTAATTTGTAATTTTTTATACTTACTTATATGTCCCACAGTGATCAAAGCAGACTAAATATGTTAGGTCTTGAGTAAAATTTGAGCCTAAATTGCAAAAATTAAACACACTTGTCCATATGCTGCTTCCTTCAGTGAATGATGTTCTAGTATCTAATAGAAAAGGTTGCTTTACTTTACTGCTTAGGCAAACATGTATGAAAGAAGAAGCAAGTTTAGTTCTATTATTTCTAAAGAGTGGCTTTTATTACCAGTGGTATTAAGAAATCCTAATATAATATTTAGCACTGTGTGTTGTGCATGCATTACAGAATTGTTGTTCAGTGAAACCTTAGGTATTTCAAATGTACAAATATTAAAAATTCCATGATGTAATTAAGCAAAAAAAGTAATCCTTGGAGTGACATACACCTGCTGGATGACAGTGTAAGGTTATAATGAATAGTATTAGCGATATGAAGTACAACTCACTGAAGTATCACCACTAGATAGGAACTGAAGAGAGCTGCAGAAGCTCTCTAAAGGCACATTGCAGGATGGGATGCATTTCTCCTAAGTTTAACAATCTAAAAATTAAGGGTTTATCTTAAGATAATAGTCTAAGCTCCTTATATTGACAACAGAGAAACATAAGCTATCGAATCTCATCTTTATTTTCCTCTTAATTTCTGCAAAAGTTTTAAATAAAATAATTTAAGGAAACCTGCCAGGAGATTTTGGTTATTTTGTAAAGCTATTTTGCATCTAAGGTGGTTCTGTGAGAGCAAGAGGAAATTTAGGCAGCCTGGTCTAGTGGTTGGTGACCCTGCACGTAGCAGGGGGGGTTGAAACCAGATGACCATTGTGGTCCCTTTCAACCCAGGCCATTCCATTATTTTATTATACACAAGATCATACACTTAAAAATGAAGCATCACCTCAGAACTGAAATCATCTACTGATGCAAAGATATTTGTATTGTATGCCCTAAGTCATCATCCTTTCCATGTCATGTAATAGATACTAGATGGTTGTATGCTGTTGTATGAAACTTCTGTTCATTTAACACAGTGTAGAAAAAAGAAACTACAATTTACTTTGGTAGTATTAAATCATGCGTATAATCATTTTTGTTCCAGAAGTCAATACAGAAAAGTCATATCAAAGACTCAAAGTACAGAATCTCATACATGATTTTAATCCCTCACACTGTGCTGTAGATTACAGGTCTGCAAATTATAGCACATATAGTCTTCTAAGAGTAGGTTCATTTTTCATTGCTTTTAAATCCAGGACTGTCAGTAGTAATCATTTTGCTGCGTTATTTTAGAATATCCTGTATGAGAACTAAATGAATTACAAATTGTGTTTACAAAATGATGGGAGAGCTCAGTGTTTAATGGCAGATGAAAAGCATGCAATGCATACTGGCTTTCCATTTGTGACTGCTTACCTAGACAGTGCCAAACTGAAAACTGGACAGCATGCTACAGGTGAGAAAACAAAGTGTGATGTGAATCTAATTTCATCCAGAGAACTGTTACATGCCACTAATCACTTTAATTCCTACTAGAAAATAATTATTTGATACAAACATATATATGCTGTATACATATATACAGACATATGTATTATTTGTTTGGAGATACTGTATCTCAATTACAGAGACAATCTTGTCTAACTGTAACAGCTGTACAATTAAGGTATATAGTACTGTGCATGTTTTTCAGGTGCCAAATATAAAAATGTTTACGAAGCCTGCTGATTTTCTAATGCACTGAAATCCTTCAATACACTGCATGGAGATTACAAGAAAGAGGCATATTGAGATCTTAGTGTCTATTTGTTTTTGAAGCTATCCATCTTTCAACAACAAAAAATAAGACTGCATTACTGAAGAGCCTGAAATGTTTTATGCTTTGCTGCTGCAAATTTAGTCAGCAAAGGAAGCTCAACTCATTTAAAACTCATTTCTGAGTTGTGCTGACATGAATGAAACCAACAATGATACTTGTGTAAAAATAGAGACAGAAAGAAGGTTTTTATTTTAAGCTTCATTTAAAATAAATATTTGTCTAATAGAGACAGTTTGTGGTTAGTACAATTAAAAATGTCATCAAAATTTAAAATAAGCCTACTTCATGTATCTGTGGATCACAGGCGGGCTAAATCTTTTACAGTAAGAGAGAAAAAAAAATATATAGAATTTATTCCAGCAAGACAAAAAAATATATCTTAAAGGTGACATACTGCACGTTCCCTCCCTTTTGGCCCAGTTTATTGCAGTGTGGTTGTGACTTATTTTATTTTTTAATTCAGATTTCAGATCTTGCATCTGTTCAGTGGTTTGCTACATTTACAACAACTGTAGAGCAACTAAGGGACTTTCTAGAGATCCCTACTGTACACATCTGGCAAATGCTTGCAGTTGATGCTGACAAGGTAGTTCACTGTCTTGGGATCACTTTTAAGGAAGGAAGAACACAGAGGCTAGTAGTTTGATTATCCTATGAAGGTTGAAATAATGAGGAAAAAAAGGGCAGAGGAGTCTTTGTTGTCTGTATGCTCTATACCCTCTATACACTTAAGATGGGGGGTACTGGAAATCTTGTCAGTGAAGGTCTTGACCATACCACTTTTTCAGGGATAACTGGGATCACATAGAGAGGGAATTCTGCGGATGAAAAGGAAAGAGAAATGATATTCAAGGCAAATAAACCCATAGAGAAGAATGGAAAGGGAGAGAGATAGGAAAAATTTGTTGGTGTAGCAAGTGCCTAAATATGAATAGAGTGGATATATGTATATGAGTATAAAGAGAAGATATTTTGATACAAAAATAAATTCAAAATTCCAGTTCAATGAGATCACATAGGACCTTTTTTTATTTATTTATTTAAAATATAGCTACCGGCTTTCAGAAGAAGAAAAGAAGTAATTGTGTGTAAATCCTTCCACCATTTTCACACAGTTTATGGAGCCTACGCTTTTCAGAACTTTGATGATGTACAATGTATGATGTTGCTTCTCCTGTACACAGTCTGCCTAACTTGAATTAAAACCATGCCTCACTGGTTTTGCATTAGTGGCAATGTGATTACTTGAGGAATTGTATGTCCCCATTTTCTTCTTTGTTTCTACAGCCATTGAGGAAATACAGTTGCATTCTCATTTTGTTTTTCTTCATATATCAGGAGGAAACAATACCATGCACTCTGTGAAAAACTGTCACCTGTTGCTGTGTCAAAGATACTTACTCTCTGATAATACAAATTAAACCATTGGATAAAGGACTGTCATCCCAAAAGAAAAATTCATGCTTCACTTATCTAATTGGGTACACAAACTCCATTTTATCAGTAATGAGAATTGTCGCCTATGTTCACACTGTTTGCCCTAAGGGTTAAATAGCAATCAAAGGTGTTGTTCATGCTGTTTGGACTTGTGAGCTGTCATGCAAATCAGCATGCAAATACAGTCAAGGGATGAAACAACCCCAGTGATTACATGAAACTTGAAAATCTCATTTAAAACTGTTGGTGTTACTTTGCTTCATTGCATTAACAACAGTACGCATATTACAAGGGCTGATTCAAGAGTAATGCCTCCTATTTTATTCTGTCGGCACATGACATCAGAGGTGGATGTTGGTGGTGTGGCAGTAGAGGTTGAACCTTCCAGCCAATACTCTATTACATGTTGTTGCTTTGCAACAGATGACAGCAGAGGGGCAGTCTGACAAAATGGTGTCCGACATAGAAATGCATGCAAAGCAAGTGTGTGTCCCTGAATTCCTCCACATGGAAAAAAATGCACCTACTAACATTCGTCATTGCTTGTTGAACATTTATGGACACCAGCAAGTGGATGTGAGCACAGTGAGGTAGTGAGTGTGCATTTCAGCAGTGATGACATCGAAGTGTAAGACAAGCCACATTCCAGACAGACATGCACAGCTGTCACATCCGGAAATTAAGAGTGTCACGATCAGCTCATCCATACATATTGGCTAGTGGTGGTTATAATGTTAAAAAACATTGTTTTGCAGCTAAGAATTTGCTCTATCAAGTAGTGTTATTGCGCCTTTTCTTCTAGTTTCCATGGAAATAAATAGGAAACAATACTTTTGAAGGGAGCTACATATTACTACAAACATTGGACATTGTCTTGGTTTTGTACTGTTGTGGTAGGGAATTTATTGTGTCTGTATTTAAAGACTTGAAACTGTTTTGTCTTCACTGTAGCTGTCCATAACTATGTCTCTTAAAAACAAATTTCTAAACTTATTGTTTAGAACTGATCATTTATTGTTGATCTTTAGTGGAAATTTTCCTATTGCTTTTGTTGGTGTATTTTAATATATGTAATGTACCTATACATGCAAATACATAATATCACAGAATCACAGAATTGTAGGGGCTTAAAGATACATTTACATCTGTGTGTATGTAAGAGTTAGAAAACTTGTAGCTCAGAAAGTCCCTGATTTTGTGTTTCTTCCCATTCTTTTACGGATTTCCAGCCCTTAAAAATCTGAACTAGAATTTCAGCTGTTGATACTCGAAAAAGGCAAAACTTCCAAGTTCTGTATTTGCAGATGAGTATAGCTAAGCAGATAATGAAGGGTGAAATCCGCAAACATTCATTTAAATGAAACACTACACTTTCCATGGCAATATTCTTACTCATTTTGTGCTCACTTTGCAAGAATATCATAGGACATTAATTTACTGAGCAGCTGCTTAAAATATGTGTTTTTACTGAATAGTGGATTATACTAATGAAAGTCATAGTTGGAGTTCTAATATACAGTTACTGAAAATGGACAACAAGCTATTCATTTTAAGTTCTTCCTTGTCCTGCAGAGAACAAAAAGTGTGGCTGCTGGTTGTATGCTAGCTGCAATACTTTACCTCTGATCTCCTGTTCTTTTCCCCTTACAGTTGTGTATCATCAGCATAATCAAGTACACAGTGTGTATAAAATACACACTCTACAAATGTTATGTATCCATAACTTAATGCGTAGCCAGAGTGGTCTTACATATGGCCAAACATGGGTAGAAATATTTTTAGAATGGTACATTTACAAATTAACACAGTTTGTGCAAGACTTGTATTCACAGATGAGTTAAAGATCTATTTCAGTTTGTTACTATAAATAAATTATAAAATTTCTAAACTGAATTAATCTCTACTGTCTCTAGTTATTCTATACTTGTAATAAACAGCTTATTAACTAGGCTACTACCAAGCTCATTTACAAAGGTTGGGAAATGTTAATGAATAAATAGATAGTATTAATGCACTATAAATTTTGAAATTAATCCCAGACATCTTTTCCAAGCTGTATCCCATTCTATGTTTGAGACTTATGCAGATGAGGGTTACCTTTTGAACATCCAAATCAAGGTCTGTAGGTCTTATGAACATGCAACTGAAAGCTATTTTTCTTCATGCGCTCTATAGCCTGCATTCCAGCCTCACTGAGTCACAAACCAGCAAGTCCAAGTGGCTGCACACCATGCAGCAAAGACGTGTGGACAAAGGACTTAAGCAAGAAGGCAGGCTCCATTGGTGCAAAATATCTAATGGCCTCTTCCTCACCTTGAGCAACCCTGTGTGCCACTGTCTTTCACAGCTGAAAGGAAAATGTTCTTTCACAACTGTTCAAAAAGGAAGAAAGGAAGCTATAATAAATTATTAACTATAAATTATTCCCTAAGCTCTATGGCTCAGTCATTGCTGCCCCAGTTTTCTGTCTTGCACATGAAGCATAAAATATCAGCGCTGTCCTCAAAGCATTTCTTGGTAGAAATTGGCAAAATGGTTAACATAAGCATTGGGCCTTTCAAGATAGCATATTTTGGCACAGAATATATAATTTCTCAATTTTATTTTTACAGGATCTTGTTTTATATCTCTTGAACAGAATGAGTGATTTATACATTACTTTAAGGGGAATAGAAAGAGGCCTAAATTTTCTCTGCAATGGGATGATCTGGTTAGATGTATGTACCACCACTGAAACATTCACACTGCCGTCGTACTTGGTAATGTTTTCTCATCATAGAATTAGCAGTGCAACAACCTTTTTTGATGATTGTTCAATGGAGTTTACAGGAGCATTACAGACATTGCACAGAGCAGAATCTAAAATCTGCAAGCTTGGTACAGATTCATCAACCAATGCAGAGATTTTGCTGGCTATTACACTGCATTTTTAGCCTGTACTTGCATAAGTATTTTTATTGAACTAAGATTAGCTTCACAAAGTAACTCAGATGTTTTCAGGATAAATTAGACTCATACTGTCTTGACTCATATCACTCACCCTAACCCATTCACAGTGGAAATTTGTCAGGGCAAAAAGTGCTTTGCTCTTTTATTATGTATCTATCCAACAATAGAGTCCGTTATCTCTGTCTTGCAAATACAGGGAATGAAATAAGAAAGCACATTATCTTTGGAAAATAGGACAGTAAAGGAATGTCAGAAGTTATATTTGACTCTGTATCTTATGAGTCCCAAATCACTTTTACTCTGCTAGACAGGGTGTGTTTCCAATGTCTTCTTGTGTATCTATATTTGTACACATTTATCCTGTCTTTCTTCAGAGTAAAATAAATGTTTATTCTAAATGATCATTATCAGATATGAGGGGAAAGATAAATTTGGTAACATTCTATTACTGAGAAGAATATTTGCAGTTTGTTTATGAGCACAGAGAATGAACTAGGTGAGTGAAACACTCTGGAGGAAAAGTTATTCATTTATGCAGATACTTAAATGCATATATCTGTTTAGCTCAGTGTATTTTGTGTCAAACGTCTTCAGTGTAACAGGGGAAAATCCCACTTTAATAACAAAAAATATTGGCTGACAATACAATTAAAATGTCAGAGTCAATGAGGGTTGTTAGAAGTCCATCCACTGTAGACATTTATTGAAATGTATTAATTCGGAGGAATTGGGGGTTGGACTTGATGATCTCTGGAGGTCCCTTCCAACCCCTACAATTCTGTGACTCTGTGAACATTAAGAAACTGACAAGAAATAAGTCATATTTTAAGTCAGCTATGGAGTAAGTTGTTTTGACTGGATGTTTTCCTGTGTAAGATATAGTTTTTGATAGTTATTAAAAGGAAAAAAATAACAACAAAAACAAAAACATTTTATTTCGTAAATTTCTTTCATGTTAGAATGAACATAAAATCTTAGTCTAAAATAACAACTTCCAAAGTTTATTTTTTTCTTCTCCTCTATAATTTTATATAATAGCATTTTATAACATTTAGTATTATAGTTTAATGCCAGTTTACATCTACAATATAGATTTTGAAAGTCTGTGTTATATTTAATGTTAATAACAATCATGGTTCTGTTTACTAGGAAAGTATGTATGAGATGATCTACCTGCTAGAGCATCTTACATCTACTGGTTGGTGGAGTCTCAGTGCAGAAACAAATATTGCATGATACTGATCACTGATATTAGTCCTGAGTGAAACAGACATCTGTCAGATGGCCTTGGCTCCAAATGCTTCCTGAGCATTTCAGAAGGCGAGAGAAATTGTTCCAAATCTTCGTGCCGCACACTGACGTCCTTCACTCTTAATGGCAAAACAGATGGAGGTACCAGCTCTACCATGTACTGAAGAGTGAGCCTGTTCCCTTAGTGCAGTATGTACAAGTCTGATCAGATGCCCTTCTTCCAGAGTCCAAGTGACAGAAAACAAGACAGAAGCATAAATTTACCATTGACCGAAGCTCCCTTAGTGAATCAGTTTTTAAGTAAGAAGGTATGTAAGCTACTAAAACCAGTTCATATCTAAGTTCTGTCTACTTACTAATCCTTTGTGCCCTTCCTATTGTCTTTCAAAAATGGCTGTCCTACTGTCAATTTGGAAAGTTTTTCAACATAAGTTCTCTCTTACACAAGAGGTGAAAAGCAGGTTTTAGCTTGCCCCTTGGCAAACACTTTACTAAATTGCCAGGAATAATGCCAAATATGTGCATTTTAAAAATCCTTTTAGCTTTTTACATATTCATTCTTCTGCTATTATTATCCTATTTCTTTTCATCTGGATCGAATTGTTTATTTTTATACTTTTTTAGTCATTTCAAGCAAGTCAAAGGCAGAGCAAGAAGAATATTCCCTCAAAGCTCAGGTTTTAACTCATTTCACAGTTAGGGATTTATTTCAAGGATTTTGGATTTATCCAGCCTGACACAAAACATTTAAATGTAGCAAGGCGAATAGAAGTCCTCCCCCAAAATAAAAACTCTTTAAGTATTCAGTTTTCCTGCTGTGTTTTCCCATAGCTGTGTTCTGTGACTTCTTGGCCAGCAAAATTCTCTCTGTTCTCTTCTTTGTTAGATTTATGCCCTTAATAAGGGAAGGACCTAAATGAGCTTAGTTGCCTCAATTAGTTCCAAGGTAGTTAGCGCTTTCCTAAGATGTTTCTGTATCTTCTCATGGAATTAAACTGCCAGAGTGGTTCACTGGAAATATGTGACACAACTCAGAAGTAATGAAAGATGATGTATGTAGAAGTAATGAAATAACCTACACAGTACAGTAGCAAAGTTCAAAAGAAAAGACAAACTTTTCTAGTTGTTTTTTGTTTAAAGCCAATTTTCTTATTTGTGAAAAAACAAACAAAAAAAATCCACAAAACAAAGCAAAGAAACTACTCATTTATGATTTATTTATTTATTTATTTTTCCCCAGTTATACCTGGATAAACTTATCTTAGAGGAACCAAAATGAGATCAGTAACTGAAACATGAATCTACACTTTTTCTCTAGTTGAATGTATTTCTATTGCTGAGTAGGTGACTTTGAAGGATATTTTGGTAAAGCTTTACTGTAGTTGGTTGAAGTCCTTTTACAGTGAGGGATATTCTCACTGGATAGTATTAGTGTGGGTTTTCCTAATATGGTCAGCAAAAGGAAGTTCAAATGTGGTCAGACTAACTGGTCAAGAAAGCATGTAGAAAAATGCTTGACAAACATCCCTGCAGGTTGTGAAGCAGATCTGAAGAGTCTTACTGCAACTGGAGCAATCCCTAGGAGATGTAGCTCTGTTATCTGTGTCTGGGGAATGACAGTAAATGTCAGTAGTCTTTCTCCCAAAGAGATCTGAGTGAGAATCAATTTTCCTATTCCCACAGTATAACTGTGGGCTTTTTTTTTTTTTTTTTTTTTTTTTTAAGAAATGGAAGAAAATTATATTTTCAAAGCAACTTGCAGGGCAATTTTTTTTAGAAATTCACAGGCTTTCCTTTCCTTCCTTGTTCTGCTTGTGTTACATATGCATGATCAAGTTTTTTCTTTGCATGAGGAAGAGTCTGGCCCTTGATTCTTCTCTGAGCCTGAAGGGTCTTGAAAACTTGGGGCTGCTGCAGTTATTAAGTGCAAACTTCAACTATTCTATTAGGCAAGGTCCTTTACTGTAACTAGAAACTAATGAAGTCAGTCTATAGCCATCCTCGCCATATGAGAGTTACGCAAAGAGAGTTGCTACAACAAAAAGACTTGTCAGGTGATGATAGGTCAGCTCATTTTGTCTTGGGCAGATCCCACATAAACAGTAAATCATATAAACATTAGACTAATCCAGAATGGATGAGTTTCTCACTTAAGACACTTATCAGTTCAAAACTACTAAACTTCACATATGTTCTGTTCAACATTCGTGTATTCTTCTGTTTCACTTATGAGTACAGCAGTGCACAGGGAATCTGTATTTTCAATGCAAGTAAAACATTCTCAGTACTTTGTCCAGATTGCAAATCTGTTCTGTTCCTTACAGGTGTGCTTTAGAATTTCCATTTTCTTCCAAAACTTCTTTCACAGAGTTATTAGTTTGCATTTGGAAAAATTTAGGTTTGGATAGAAAGTGACAGAATGCTGCTGAAAGTTTGCAGATGAGGTTGTTCTCATTTGGAAAAAGGTAGAATGAGGCAAAAAATGAGGGACCGTAGTGCAGCTATAGGCTATGTAATAGTTATAAAGAAACTAGTCAATAGACAGCACATATAATTTTTTTTTTAAATGTGTTTATGATGTCAGGAGTTTTTAAGATACTAAAGGTGCTAATATTTTGATTCATTTTTTGGGGGGGACAAAGAAGTGTATTCTGATTGTTGATGGGTTTTGTTGTTTTCATTTCTCTGAGTACTTGCTGGTTGCTGCTGCTAGGTGGCTAATACCGATGCTGATGCTTACATAAAGCAAGTTCAGTGTTAGACTTCCCAAGTCCCAACTTCCATTAGCAACTCTTTAATTTAAGCTCTTCATACTGTGTCTGGTATTCTGACTGGGATGTGCTCAGTTTCTGAAAGACAGTGCAGATGTTGCATTAAGGCCATTTAAATCTGTAGCAGAAGGTCACCTAGCAGTTATGAAATGGATGGTGACACCTGAGGGATTGTAGTCTTTTATATATTTATGTAGCAAAATCCAGTTCAGTAAGCCAAAAGCCACAGCGACAAATAACTGGGAATCTTCTAATATGTCTACCAGTCTACTCTTAGATTTAGATCCCAAGCACATATCATCCTATACGTGAATGTTAAAATGTTTTTAGAGGTTCTGAAAGTCTTCTATTTCTGCAGTGTAATTTCCAGAACCAATCAATTCTTGATAGCGATGAGTAGTAGATGGCTGTTTCTCTTAAACAGGCGGTAATAAGCTCCAGGCCTCTTCTAGCTTTTCTACGCAGTCTGTCCTGGCAGTTATTTACTTCATACTGAGCAGATAAAGCATAAAGCATAGCCAAAAAAGACTGGTTAAAGCATTCACTGTGAATCCTGATTATATATATTCAGTTCTTTTTCACCTTCTTCTCACCTTGAGAGCATTTGAATGCATCTTTTTCCAAGAGAGTGATTTAACCATGAAAGATTCTTTGCATCTTTAGTGTTTCACCTGTACAACAAATCTTTATCTGAGACTGTAATACTCCTCTCACCTGTCTAAGGTCTAAAACCTAAAGTCAGTCTCATGTCTTGCTGTTTCAAGAGCTCAGTCAAGGAGAAAGATTTTCCACAGGGTAAGGAAGGCATATATCCATACAGTTTTCTTTTGAGTGGGTAGAGATACCAACTCAGATCTATCTGACCAAGAAGGAATTTGAATGCATTCCAGGTGAAAAGGAGCTATTCGATTACTTAGTGACTGGATAAAGGGTAGAGAATGTCAGAATGAAATGACACAGAGGACTTCTCAGGATGGCTGCTTTATGTGTGCTTTTAGCATTTTGCCACTACCAATCTGTGAAACCCAGGTAAAGTGTTCTTTTCATACCCTATTAATACATGAGTATAATGATCATCCATGAAACACCATGAAGAAAAAGTTCCTAGCTTACTAGTGGTTGCTATGTGCAATCACTGTTCCAAAAGTGTTAGGAGATATATTTGTTGCAAATGCAGATGGACAGTACACAACATTATCAAAATAGGAAGGGATTATCCCATTCCTTTTCCTGTGACTTCCTCAGAACCTCTATGTTGCAATCACTGGGCAATTACTTCATGTTCACTTTAAATTAAATAAAGTTTACCCAAATAAATCCCTATTTTCATGGATTTTCTAAAATATTAAAATGTATTAACACTAAAAGAAGATAGATGGTATTGCACTTTTGCTTAGATTTGCTAAATGTTTGTGTCTGTGCTTCCTAAGCTACCTGTTCCTTGCCTACTCAAAAGGTCTTTTGAAAACATCATAAAACTGAATCCAGGAACCTCATGATACATGAGAAAGAGAAAAGTCAACAATGTAATGATGAGGCCTATTAAGTATTGCTAATATTTCTTTATTGGAAGAAGGGAAGTAAACACAGCAGTTTCTTGGAAACATGCTTAGAACTGTTGCAAGTGGGAATTCCCCAAGAGCTACTGGGGTTTCCTTTTCTGAGAATACCTTAATGTCTGATAGCAGAATTACTGTTTCATCATTTGTGTCTCTACTCATGCATGGCTATTTTTATATGGATATAAAATAGGAGGCATTTTTCCATTGCCAGGAAGCATTTGTGTTTTGATGGCACAATGTGTAATGCATCCATGTGGCTTCAGGAAATGTGCAGCTGCATGTCAGCCTTTATCCCATGACATGCTGTTTGGGCAGGAGAAGGTAAACAGTGTTGCTTCCTTGGCACTCTTGATAAATCTGTTCCTGCTCCACTACGTAGTATCTGCTTCTGCATTATTGGCCTCATCCATTTATTTGAATTTCACAAACACAAATGACAGTGTATACCTGCCATTGTTAATTAAGTCTTTTTTTGTTCTCAGCCTATGCAGCACCCTTTGTACTATGAATGTTTTAAACAACCTCTGCCAAGTCATATTTTATCAAGAAGGTGAACTGTGTTTCTTTAATGTGTTGAGAACTTATCAGTATACTAATAATCCTTGTTTCTTAGTAAATTTAATTGAAAAAAATCTACTTAGGCTTGGAACCAAACACAAAAGTCTTACATTGTTTCTATTACCCCATATAGTGTTTAACTTGATTGTCATAGCTGTCCTACTTTGAATAAATACTGTTCTGACTTGGTTTTGTGTTTTTGTTTTTTAATTTGGCACTACTTCAGCAAATGTCCCATATTCAGTTTAAATGAATTATATGGCCAGTTCAGTTCAACATTTCAAATCTTCTTTTTTCTTGCATCAAATGCATCTTCCAAAAGGTGGAAACATCATGTAATGTAAACCAACAAAAGCAGTGTTAACTCCAGCTTCCTTGGCCAGCCTCTGTGTTGACAGGAAAACATTAAGATACTTCTTTTACTCCCCCTTTCTGCTTCAGTTCATAGTTTCCCACTGTTGCTTTGTATCTTGATCTCTCCTCTACAGTTTTACCATTCTTTGTGAAGTGATTTTTTTCTCCCTGTCTCTATCTGTGCTCTATTTTTGTATTATGAGAATGCTCCTGTTGCTATTTCAGTTCTGTTTTGCTCATCTTCCATGTATTGAGGCCACCTGATACGGGACTTCTGGCTGGGGAATGGTAAGTAACACTGCTTGTGCTTGGATTTGAGTGACAATGTCTCTTCTGAGAAACTGGTTCTTTTTAAATGTACAACTGTTCTTTCTCTTATTAGTTCTCTTTTGAAGTACGCGTATCTGCAGCACTCAGCAAAGTTATCAACTTCTGTTTTGAAAGTTTTGGTCTTTATGATTAGCATTTTAATATATGAAGGGATCCTGTGTGAAGCTTTTTCTTGAAAGAGGCCACAAGGAATAATTTACTACTCCAGCTTCAGAGGAGATGTGCTCCATCCCTCTGATTATCTTTGTTGTCCTCCTCTGGACCTGCTCCAACAGCTCTGCATCCCTCCTGTACTGAGGGCCCCAGGCCTGGACGCAGTGCTCTAGATGGGGCTTTACAAGGACAAAGTAGAGAGGGATGATCACCTCCCTTGTCCTGCTTTTTGGTGCAACCCAAGATATTGTTGATCTTTCAGGCTGCAAGAGCACACTGCTGGTTCACGTCCAACTTTTCACTCACCACAACCCCCAAGTTCTCTGGGCTGCTAACAGTGAGTTCTTCTCCCAGTCTGTATGCATATCTGGGATTGCCCTGACCCAAGTGCAGCAACACCTTGCACTTGGCTGTGTTGAACCTAATGCGGACTCACTTTTCAAACATATATATTATTTTATTAAAACCTGAATCATTAGCATTATTTGCATTTTTTATCAACTTAGAAGATAGTGATCTTATTCTGGCATAGAACATTGAATTTGGAGGAAAACAGCTTTCATATAAATGACACAAGTGATGAATATCCAATACTGTAGTTTCCGAAAACGAGTACACAAGTTAGCTGTCATAATGATTCACAAACAAGTGATACGTAATGAAGAGAAATGACACCATAACATAAACAAAAATAATTCTAAGGAAAAAAATGCTTTAAAAAATTATTTTTAAGAAAAAAATCATCAGGGTTATTGTCTGGCTTCTTTAAGAAAAATGGTAACTGAATGACTAAAATAGATGCATTTTTTAATGATTTGGGTGGACAATTTTTTACAAGGAATTTCTTGAAAGCACCAAATTTTTAATAAATACATTTTAAACAAACAGCTTTGTTTTCTAAATTTCATTTCTGTTTCTAAAAAAAAAATAAAAAAAAAAAAATAGAAGCAAACCCATAATGATGCATTTTTGAACTGACCTAACACTCATCACTTTAAATAAATGTCATCTTTACAAGAAAAACTGGTCCAACATGGTACCAACATGGTACCTACAGATCCTGAAGGAGATATATGACTCCGGAGTCATATAATAATTTAAGATGGAAGAGTCCAAGTCAAGCTTCATGAAAATGAGACTAACTTCAAAGTTACGTTATGTTTTATAGGATACTGCTGTTTTTAGACATTTGTAACAAACTTTATATCAAAGAGGGCTTTTAACATATGTATTGGGGATCAAAATACAATTTGCTACTGGATTGGAATTTGAAATGGGCTCTCATAGTTTTGGCTGACTTTCTTTGCCTTTACCAGTTGTGTCTGCATAGTTGAGGAAATTTTAAAAAATCTTCAGCGTCCAATTAAACACTCGTTTCAACATAGAAGAGTTGACACAAATACAGTAAGATAGGAGTCTGCCAGAAATTCCTGGTTTTAGTCATGAGGAAAATGTCAGTTAATATTTCTAGTTTTGACCTTTGAAAAAAGAAAAAAAAGTAGAAGTACAAAGTTCATATCCAAACAATGACAATTAAAAAAAAAAGTAGGTGGATCTAATTTACACTTAAAAAAAGTAACAACGTGAATTCCACGGGACTACATAATAAAAACAACCAACTTTTTTTTTTTTTTTCCACAAAGAAGAAACATCACTTTTGACATACTGAAGCATCAAACTGAAATACTCATCCTGAAACATAATTTCTGTCATGAGAGGATAATTTACAACTTCCCATTTCCATCCAAATGCCGCATTAAACTACATCTCATTCTGCCCTTCTGTCTCGAAACCCACGACTCCAGAGGTCCCATTGTAGAAGTCATGTAGGCTCAAGCAGGGCCACCTACAGCAAGTCACCCAGGACCATATGCAGATGGATTTTGAACATCTCCAGCATAGAAAATTCCACAACCTCTTTTGGCAGCCTGCGCCAGTGGCCTGTCACCTCACAGTAAAAAAATTCAGACTTGAGATAATTAAATATTTTGGGTGATAGAAACCTGCTTTAAATTAGATTCATTAAGTAATTTTAAAAGTTCATAACTGGCTTCCAGTGCATGTTTTACAGTTAAGGATGCCAAGCAGCTGTGTCTGTGTAGCTGTTCCTCTGTCAGTCTCTCTAGATATACCTATATTAATAAATTCAAGTATGCTGAAAATACTTACTGGCTTGAAAATGTGATCATCCTTGCTTTGGCAACTCTCAGCATATTCCATGAAAATAACTTGGCTTGTTTCAACCTACTGCTATCCTTCGGCAGCTCCCCAGCTTGTTCTTTCATCCAGAGCAGTGCAGAAGCACACCCAGTGGGCAGTCTGCCTTCAGCTATCCAGTCTTGGCAGTTTGCTAGTGTAGGTACTAGCCATGCTATGCATGATCTCAGTTCTAGTGGGCTGTGTCTGCTGGATATCTGAACATGTGCTCAGCACTGTCACCCAAGCTGTAGCACATGAAGCTGCTTCACACTCCCTTTACTCCAGGCTGGGTGTGATGCCTTTTAGGGTGCCAGTGCAGACATGGATGCTGAAACTAGCTCTTTGCTACTTGTCCTGTTTCTGGGAACATTTTCACTACCTCTTTCCTTTTAGAGTTTGTCCGGATTGGGTTCTGTTTGTAGTTTTGCTTCCCTGAATGTTAGCCCTTTGGGCATGAAAATCAATATCCTTTATTTTTTTTAATTATGTACAGGAGGGCAGATAATGTTATGAGTCAAGCGCATAATAAAACAAATCAGCTTGCTTAATTTTAAGCAAGACACATCTTCTGAGTGTGATTTTTAAAAATATAGGGAAAAAAAAAGCTTAGAGCAAATATTTTTAATTGAAAGTTGCACATGCATTCGTGACTTCCCGCTGGCCTCCTTATTTGTGACTTTCTCAGTTTATATTCATTATAGATCTGATTTCAGGAATCAATCACTAGGCTTGAAATACTGATGAACTTCTGATTTTTTGCTGTATGCCCCTCATGCACAATCATCTTTATGCACTAAGTATGTACAAGCACATCAAATAGACATACAGATACCAAACTTCTGTTTATTCTTCTTAGTGGAATTAGTTATTGATTGAGGTTAGATTTGTCCTTTATTTCCCTTTCACACTGCAATAGCAAGGAAGTGTAAGATGCATATTTATTGACTGGCTGATTATGGGCTTGAGTGTATTTTAAAACGTGAACTTTTCTAAAAATGTTTGTCTCATAGACTGACAGCTGTATTAGTACAGTAGGAAATATTAAAAACACAGAATGTCCATGTCTACAGCCTACAAAATCAGGAAGTGTGACACGTTACAAAGAAGGGAGTTGTACGTGCATGAAAACTGAATGTTAACAACAATATATTTTTCTTCAGATCATGTTCTGTTGTTGTTGTTTTGTTGTTGTTGTTGTTGTTTTTCCCTGTGGGCTTAATTTCTTGGGAGTGCCTTCCTTTTAAATCCATTTTATGCATAGTAAAAGCAGTAGAGAGACAACATGTTCTTTCTGAACAGTTTTCAATACAAAATGCAGTGCTTGTGAAAGGCTTAAAATTGTCAGGTTTGAATGAAGATTTAAAATGCTACAATAAAAATCACCCTGTGGCTCATAAAATAACAGCACACTTTCAAAGGAATTTAATTTTAATGCTTATGGAAAGTAGAAAATCGACTGGTATAGAACCGAAACTTACTTGTCACTGATTTTGCACAGAAAGACAGAGGCAAAACAAAGCCCCCCCTGAAGAAACTGATGGCTCTCTCTGCAGAGTTGGCCAATGAGGCTGTTACAATGAGGCTGTAGCTATAGAAAATAGTGCCAGGAAATTAAGTCAATAGGCTTGTACAGGCTGTCAAGCAAAAGTTCATCAACTATTGACTGTTCCCTTTTGATTACTCCACAGGGCCTGAAGGAGGAAAGTTTTGTGGTCACTTCTCTGTCATTCAGATAATGAAGTCATTCTACACAGGGCAATAAAAGCACATATTTGTCTAGGAAATCAGTCTAAAATCTCATCATTGATTTCTTCAGATCCTCACAGAGACAGAAACTATTTCAATACTTTGCTGAAGATGCAGCTTTTCAGTCTACAGCTTTCTATCATTTGAGATTGCTGCATTTATATTATTTTCCTTAATTTCTAACACTGCAAGTGGGTAAAGTAAAACAGTGCCTTCCAGTAGTACTATTTATGCTTTCCAGAAACATTCAAACCACTTACCTTTTCATTAATTAGATAAAACTACGTAGGTTCCTTCAAAAGTGAGGACTGCTGATATAACTTAACAGGTAAGCTCTTGTTGAAACATGCTGGCTGATTCACCATTCGAGATAAATATCAGTGAAGAGAATAAATTGGCGTTGGATACCAAAACACCCTATTCAAGCACACATGCAGTTTTACGTATTTCATGACCTCCATGCCCCACAAGAAAGAAAACATAGTCCTAGAGAGAAGCTGAGTGGTCAGTGCAGTGTTTTTAGCCATTCAATACATGGTCTGGGGCAGAGATGTGAATCCCATGCGCTCACTCCCCAGCTGACTCCAGACACCCTCAGTTTTGGAACAGGGAAGAGCATGTTGCCTCATTCACATTCTCTCTAACATCTGAGTGCTGCAGTATTCACACTTTGTACATCTTGATACCCTCATGATTTTCCTAGTAATCAACAGGTTTTTCATATTCCTATTCTCTATTCCTGTAAGTGAACTTTTCCCTTTTCATATAGGGCCAGTCAGGATTCTGTCCTTGTTTCAGCTGGGATGGAATTGTTTTCCTCAGGGTGTCTGCGATGATGCTTTGTGTTTGTTCTAGGAGAAAACCACTGTTGATAACACACCGTGTTTTTGTTTGTTTTTTGTTTTTTTGTTTGTTTTTGTTTGTTTGTTTTGGTTTTTTTGTTTGTTTTTTTTTTTTTGTGAATGTTCAATTCTGATTGCATATAAAAGTAAATTAAAAAAAGAAAAACAAAACAACAGACCACAAACAGAGTTTTAATAAAATAAGATCCACATAAAAGGAGGTAACTGCTGGGGTAAAACCGTATTGTATCAATACATTACACTGATATTATCAGTGTTTTTACTTATTTCTAGTTAGGTGGGCAGTTATAAAGGCATGATGCCTTAGATTTGTTTGCACACTATATTTTAGGATGGTGTATCATAGTATATTAACATATTGGGTATATGACTTTGGAATATTAAAATGGCATGTTTTGTCTTGTGTTTATTTATTACCAGAAATATTACCATAATATGCAGCACGTTACTTGTTATACCATTGCCATTTGTACCACAGTAGCTAAGGATCTTGTCAGGATTTACATTATAAGTCCCTATTTTCTGGGGCTTATAACAACAATAAAACTTTGCTCCAGACTGAAATTTGGCATGAAAGTTTTATGTTAAGGATCATGTATTTTTAAAAAAAAAGATACTGTAAAATCAGAAATCATTTTCCCAGGGGATTATTTTCCGTCTGTATTCTTTTAAAGAACATCTGATGGAGATTTAGTTATAGCAAAAATAGTCTATTTCTCCCCACATGAGCACCAATTTAAATATGCTAAGGACAGCTGAATCACACTTTACATAAAACTCATGCAATCCACTGTAGATACATACAGTCTCCTCTGCTCATGTTTTTGCTCCCTATGGAGTGTATGTATTTACTTTTGCTGTTCACTGTTCATGCACTGGCAATGATCTAGGATGTGTAACTCATAAAGATGAAGAATGAGATGAACTCACAAGTATAAGATTTGCCTGAGATGTAGTAACAGCTGTCAATTCATTAAAATAAATTTTAATGCCTTTTTCACTCAGGTGTCACTCCTCAGTCCTTTTTTTTTTTTTTTTTTGAAAGTAAAAATATATTTAAACTAAGATGGGAGATTTAAGTTAGATGTTCAGAAATTCTTTACTCAGAAGGCAGTGAAGCACTGGCACAGTCTCCTGGGGAAGCTGGGGGTGTCCCATCCCTGAAGGCACTCAGGGCCAGGTTGGATGGGGCCTGGGCAGCCTGAGATGTGGCGTGGTAGCCCTGCACATGGCAGGGGATTGGAACTGGATGATTTTTACAGCCCACTCCAACCTAAGCCTTTCTATCATTCTACTCTTCTGTGTTGTGACTTTTCTCCATTTTACTACCTTTCAGCCTCTTGACAAAAAACACTGTATAAAAGTATGTCCACATTGCCAGTCACCTGTAAGCCCACAGTCAGTTGTCTCTTCTGGTAACTGTCTCCCTAATATCTGGCAGTAGTCCTGGTGCAAACTTGGCCATCAGTTCCCTGGAGCTTCTGGAACTTCCCCAGCCATGGCAGACTTCAAGAAAGAAGATGACACCCGGAAAATCCTTTGGCCTTCCCTGCCTCTGACTCATTTGGCAGCAGAATACCATTATGCTTTCTAGTTTTTGTGTTACTGTACTGGAAATAAGGATATTGTGGTTTTTTTTATCTGCATCTTTTTGCACTTATTTTAAACTAATTCATTTTAATAATGTTGTTTAGGGAAGAAAAAAAAAAAAAAGCTAAATAAGTTAAAGATTTGGGTAATGACAGTAGCACTGGGGACAGAGAGGAAGTGTGACACTGGTAGTGACCTTGTGATGACATGGAGCATGATGGAAAAATGGAATTAGATGAGAATGCTGTCATAGTGCAGGAAAGAGTATGTCCTTTTCAAGTACTTCAGTCCTGACTCTTCTTTTTTTTTTTTTCTGTTCTCTGAATATAGCAGCTATGGTGGAGTATTGGAGAGGTATACAAATGTAAGAACAGTGGAGTTTCATATGCTTTCTCAGTGTGTAGCTGCTCAGATTATTTGCATACAAGCAGAAAGTGACAACTGATCTATCTGTAGACACAGCTTGATGATCTTAGAGCAAGCAGATTCTAAGGACAGTGTTAAACAATGAAATTTGGAGTATGGATCTTAGATTCACTACCGAAGCAATAAAAAGTTAAATGAGTATTTAATAAGAATTTGTATATACAATATGCACAACAAAGTATTTCCTGTAAATTTCTCCATTGATGTGACAATATCAGTTAATTTCTACATAATTATTTTAAATAGAATATAAAATCCAGATGTGAAATTATGTGAGTTGTTAGTGAGAAAACAAACAAAGCTTCTGCATCAAAGGAATGCTTGTGTTCTGCATTTTATTGCAGCATTAATTTTGTCAGTTGTAAAAAGAAAAAAAAAAAAGAAGAAGGAAGAAAGAAGAAACAAAATGAACAAGCAATCTGGATAAATGCTTTTTTATTTTACATTTGTCCTGGCTGTCCATTTTCTCTGAAGTATCAGTATAACTACACCTTTGTTTCAGTAAAATAAAGTAACCAATAATATCTGGTGACAGCAGCAACTTGTTTTCTTTTTATAGTTTCCCAAAATGATGTTTTAGTTTATATTAGAAGTATAAAGAACATCTGTTTTAAATATTATCCCCTGGCATCTGAATACCTTAAACTGAAACAATCAATCAAGGGGAGTATGTTTTCTTTTAGCTTCAGAACCAATGTTAGTGCTGCAGCTAACACTGGGTATACCTGGATAATCACAGGAGCCTATTAATAAACTCAAATCTCTGTTTGAAAAAGTACATCTTCCTTTGCAAAAAGCATTAAAAAAAATCTGCTTAGGTGTATATGATGCATTAACACTTTAACTCCCACTGCCCTACATGATGTTGTGGAATACCAGTAACCAAAAATCATAAAACCATGACACGTATAAAGACAGTACAGAGATAAATTATTTTTAAGTGGGAGAATGTATAGCATATCTATCCTATCACTCACAGAAGTTGCAATTTATTGACATAGTCTTAGATTTAGGATTTTCTCTGATCCCAATTGTATACCTAAAAAAAAATTAAAATTCATAACACTTATAACCATAAAAATTATCTCCAGATCCAAAAACTATCTTATAGTTCCATAATAATTTTATAATTTAATGGTTTTAATGAGAAACTTCTTTCCATTTATGAACGCTATTTTTATCATTGTATTGATCTTGTTGATAATTCTTGATAATCACAACCAGAGCCATGAAATACATGGCCACAAATTATACTAACAGCTTTATTCTAAGAATCCATACAAAAAGCAAGTGAATACCAGGACTGAGTTATTCAACTGCAGAAGGAAAGCCAGTACTCTAGCCTAGGGAGAGTCAGTTACCTGATGAAGTACGAGTTCTGAAGCTATTTTTTATTTTTCCACAGAGCTTAGAAATGGAACAAGGCATTTTTGACCCTCATATTTTACAAATGGAGAAGGTAAGAGCAATACGTTATCTTCTTCATTTCAGTATTTTCACTCATTTTACTATAAATTATACTCTTGCACAAAAGCAGTAATAATTCAGGATTAAACCCATGAAAAGACTTAAGTATAGCAATTGTAAGCACTATGCTGTCTCTTTAAAGCATTTTTTCTGTGAAATGGAATCCACCATCCTGGCTCCAGTGCTTAGGCTTGCAATAAATGCCTCCAGAAAATTAGGTCCACAGAAATAAGATTGATGAAAGGAATAGGCACTCCTTTCTAAAGATAAAATCTGTAAAAGAATCCATAAAGCAAGGAGCAAAATAGGCCACTGAGCTACCTAACAAGACACAGTGGATTCAGGGTTTGAACCCAGAAACGTAAGCCTCAATTACCAGATGCTATTCAGAGTGCTCCTGACACTGGCTGCTTATTCCAGCCTCTCTGCGAGTGTATAGCTGGAAGAACTGAGGTTGTTTTTATGTCTTTCTCCTTTTCATCTATTTTCCCAGAAATTCCATGCAATAGATCAATAGCTTACCCATGCTGTGAGATCATGCTTACATCTTTACCCTGCTTAGGGGTATCTGAACCTTAATTTTCTGCAGCTCTCATGAATGTTCTCATGTCCAGACAATAATAGCTCAAATAGAATGAAATAAGTTTCTATTTGCACTTCCTTATGAAAATGTCTTTTTTTCTCCCCATAAAATAAACACGTATCTTTCATACAAGCAAACAGGAACAGAAAAAACGTATTTCCAATATTTAGTACACTGCTTTGAATGCGAAGACTGCAGGCCAGAAAACGATGTTCTATGTTAAGCATTCAATAGAGTAGATAATCAGAGATTCTTTCCCTACCCACTAGCGTGTGAAGTCATGCTTAAATATTGAATACTGAACATGCAGTCGTTTCCTGCAGGGTGAAACAGCTTAGCCAGAATGGGCTAGAGGGATGGTCCGTCTTTACCAGGCTGCAGAACAGAAACAAGACTGGTGTCTGCCACACGGGATCAGGTAAAGGGAGAGAAAGATGGTTTTGTTTTGTTTTGTTTTGTGTTTGTTTTTTTTTCATTTGAGGCATTGTCAAAATCTGGAGAAGTGAATAAAGTGAGGAAAAGCAACATATCCTCTCGTGCCAGTGACATGCTATATTTCAGCCAACAAGCGCTACGAATGTTTACAAAATCTATCCCTACAGACAATGTAGGAAAAAGAGCAAGTAACTTTTAATTGCAGTCCATATATATTTCTGGTAATATCTGAAAGCAATCTCTTCTCAGGGAAAGTTAAGACACTCCACTATTATGGCTGATGAATATGAACTTTTGGAATCTGAATTTTGGCATAGTCAGAAAATGTTTGAAATGGATATTTGGAGGTCCTATTGTTCAACCTCACCAGCTCAAGCAGAATCACCCAAACAGTTACTGTAGTAACCTAAAGCAGACTCAAGCATTTTAAGGAATTGTCTAAACAGAATTTTATGTCTTTTTGTGGGTTAGCCCCACTCTGTTGTCTTTTTAAACACATCACATGCCAGTTAATCTTTTCAGAAGAACATTGTATTGTTCCCAAAGGGAGGAAATAAAGATAATAAATATAAGTTAACCATATATTATCAGAAATAACAAATACATAGAAATAATTTCTTTATATTCCATTACTTTGTTTCATCATTCCATTTGATTTCTTTCATACTAACAGATGGTCTACCAATTTGAAGTTATTCCATTGAAGGGCACATGAATCACCACTGAAAAACTGTTGTTGTGACATGAATTAAGCATTCACTGATAACATGAAAAGGTCTTTGTTTTTGCTTTCCCCTTTGTAGTCCTCTGCTTTGATGTACTCTCTCCTCCAAATGTTAAGGTCAGAGTTTCAAACAGATTTTCTGACCCATGGATGTAGCCAATGCTCTTGTCAAAAAGCAAATTGTGAGCCGAGAACTGTCCAGATGACTGAAATGACAGCAGCAGCCAGCATCTTGTGAGAATTTGAGGAAACTTAATTACAGTACACTTAATTACTGAGATCAAGGGTATCAGACAACCAAAAATGTTCAGAATTTTTAGCGTATTTGAGATAGGAATGATGATGACACATCATGGAATCATAGAATCATAGAATAACTTGGATTAGAAGGGACCTAGAGGGTCATTACATTCCAGCCCCATTGTCACAGGCAGGGCTGCCATCTGCTAGAGCAGGTATTAGATCAGCTTGCCCAGGGCCCCATCCAACCTGGCCTTGAAAACCTCCAGGGAAGATACTGCAAATTACAGCACACCTTTTTGCCCGCTACCTTGGAACAAAGCCTGATGCCTTCTTGCCTCCAGTCAGTCATTGTAGCCATAATTTCCACCTGGCTTCTGTTAGCTGTTCCAATAGTCATGGGAAGTCAGCTCACAACTCAGCACTCTGCCACACTGAAGGGAAACCGAAACACACAGACATTTAATAATGATAATAACAGTTTTGATGATTAAAAATACACTAGTGATAATAATTTGAATGAAAGCAGTGGTGCATGGACCATAATACTGCTTTGTTTCCAGGTATTCCCACCTTTTGATAGGTCTGTAAACCTACTGATCAAACCAACTTTATGACAGTTTGAATTGTTTCTTCCTGATACTCCTTGATTTTCTACCCCAAAAGATCCTCTTTTTCTCAGCATCTTTCACTACTCCTTATGAGCAAATGCTTCAGTTCAATTCAGTTCAAAGCTTAATGCTTGTCCTCAGTTGGAAAAATTCAGCTATTGTTATTTTGCTATCTCAGTTTAGCAAGATTCAGAAATCCTGATAACAACACACTACTTTTTAACTTTCAAGTATAATATGGGTGATGATGGTCCCTAAGCTATTTTTTACAGTTAGGATGGTCATGGCCTAAATAATAAAAAGCAGGTGCTGTACCCATGGCAACTGATCCAATGTGTATAGACTTGGCATACAAATGTAATATAATATAATATAATAAATACAATAATGTGCATTGGTGTCCAAATGCTTGCAGAGACCTCTGGGCTGATGGCTTTGGGAAAACAAACAAACAAACAAACGAACAAAAAACACCAGAAAAGCTGCAATCATGAGCAAGGTACAAAAATTTTTGTGTTAACTAAATATTTACATTTTACCTTTATATTTTTTCGCTTATTTAAGAACTGCAGTTTTTAATACATGGTGTTATCATATGAGATCTGGAAAACAGTGTATCCCTATTTACCAAGCATAAAAAGTAATGAGTTTAGGTGGTTTTCCAAAACTATTATCTTTTCAAAGCAGATTTGAATTCCAACTGAACTAATACGACTCAATGAGAAGTTTGCTAAAATGCAAGGTTTGATTAGCCTGAAGTTGTGCTCAACACAGTATATAATAGTATCATGACTGAACTGCTTTTTGTTGGCTGGAAACGAGGAAGTATTCCATCTAGTGTTCCACACTTCACCTGCCACTTTCTTCTTTTTCCTTTTCTATTCTCTATTTTTTTATTTTTATTTTTATTTTTTTCTTTTCTGAAGGAAATTTCAATACAGTTCTTGCTCTACAACTAGAATTCTGTTACAGAACTCTGAGAAAAGCAGAGTAATAAAAGTAACAGATTAAGGACAGAATTATGTCACAGACAGTGACAAATTAGCAGTACTTAAAATACAGTACAAGAATTTAGATTTTCGAAGCCTTTGAAATTCTCCACATCCTTCTGTCTCTTCTCAGTGCTTCTGTTATGAAGCTTTGCATTGTAGTGTTGAGTGTGTTTCTTTTCCTCTTCACTGAAATGACAGAGCTTCATTTTGAGACAGCAGTTCAGTAACTCATTAGATGGTACATAAACCAGAAAGGAGAGTCAATATTAGGAAAAAACCAACCAACCAAACCAAAACAAAACAAAAAAAAAAAAAAAAAAAAAAAAACAGGAAGGAAAGCATCTGTTTCATTGTACAAACTACATCTTCTAAGAAATATTTACATCTAGACTTATCATCAGTTCTTCCCAGCTATTTAAAAAGCTTGTCCATGTTGTAGGAGGAACTGGCATCTTGTTCAAGAATTTTCCACTGTCATTATCTACCAGCCTGGAATTGGAAAGATCTACTAAATAAGATCTGTTGGCTCAGAAAGCTCTTAAATCCAGCTTTCTGTCTTTCCATCTTTTAAATGTAGTAATAGGTTGGATATCTTTAGAAGACTTTTTTTTTCTTTTGGCATGAGAACTGTGGGAGAAAGAAGCAGTTAAAATACATGAAAGTATATGCTTCGGAGTTCATTCAAAAATTTCCATTTGAGAATGAGCGAGAGTCCATCCAGCCTGTTATTTTTTCTTTGTTTGTGGTGGCTTCTAAAGAATGCAATTAAAGAGGCCATAATATGCTTAATTGTGTTATAGTACAGCAGTAGGCTTTTCACATCTGTTCCCATAGCAACAACAACACTGCAGAAACAAGTTGTTCAGGCTTTAGCCTATGTCACACTGGTATGGGGAAGCTCTCCCTGTCACGGAAATAACAGTAACTTTCTAGGCTTCAAATTGCACAGTTTAGAACTGCGCTACTAAAAAATGCATTGCTTAAAAAGAGTTTTATTGTATTAAATGTGGAAAAACTGCATTTGAGATGTATACTAGTTCTATTCATAAAAATAATTCTATTTTTTCTTCTAGTGGCATCGTTTTAAAGAGAAGGAATTTTGCTTGCTATAGACATTAGAGGTTTTTAAATGACTTTTGATAACTGATAATTATTCTGATAATTCTGATATTCTGAATAATATTCTGAATATTCTGAATTCTGAATTCTGATAAATGTACTTTATCTGGAAAGTTAAAATAAATAAACAAAAGTAGACATCCTAATCAGGACAAACTTTGGTTTCATTAAAACAGTGTAATTATTAGTAGCATATTTTGTACCATTCTTCAGTACATAGATGAATGTTTATTGATGACTTGCTTTTAAATAGTCGAGATTTTCATAATGTACAAGATGTAAGAAAGTAATCACTTTTCCTTACTGGAGTCACTGTATGAAGTGAGGTTCTTTTAAAAATTGCAATCCTTTCCTCATAAATATGAAATTATTGTCAAATGTTTCAGCTGTGTTGTACTGGAATCGAACAAGAGAATTTGCATTTGTTAGAGAAAAAAAATAAATGAAAGGACTATGAATATATAAGGTCCTTTTCCTTCTTTCTTGTGTGGAAATTCTCCGCATTAAACTTCAGGGATTAGTTGAACTGCCTAATAGTTCAGTAAGATGTACCTAATTAGAATACAGTAACTTAGCATCTCTGTACCATGGTAACAAATACAATATTTAAGAATGCAAAATTGTTCTGAGCATTACCTCTAATTTTCCTACCTGCATAATAGTTGAAACGGTCTCTTTAAGGAAGATTTTTCCATATTATTCTGTGTCCTAATATACGTATATTTGAAGTTGTAATGATACTTCAGCCAGCTATATTCACATCAAGGAAATGTACATGCTCTTCTTTTTAAAATTATTAACTGCATTTGCTTTAAAAGACCTCTCTAAAACCCAGCTGAAATGTGAAATAAGGAATTTAAGGCTAAGTCCAAGGAGGAAGGAATTTACCCTGGCTTCTTAATTAGATGGGTCAGCTGACAGCCTTGAGCCTTGTTCCATCCAGTGGCATGTTTTCATTAAGGCTACTGCCTTTTTTCTTTATAAGGAAAATTAAATCATCAGCTACTTTCTGTGATGGTTGTCAGCTGAGAGGTGTGCCTTTCAGATATTTCAGAGCTATAATTGGACCACATCAAGAATAACAATATGATTTCTTGTATTGTTTTGTTTGTTTGTTTGTTTGTTTTTAGCAATTTCAACTGGTTAGCATGAGCATATTTCTCTTCAAGCTACTGCATACTGAAAATCCAGCTTGTAAGTGACACGTCACCAGAGGCCACATCTTTAGAAAAGAGAACTACATTGATACCTCCCATTTAAACTTCGCCATATTGCCTGGATTTGAAAACCAACAAAGCTTTATGACAATGTACTGTAGTTTTTTCCATTAGATGATGAATTCCAATCAAAGAAACTTTTTTTTTTCTATAAAGTAAAAAGGAAAAAGAAATAAAAAATGAAGAGTTTGAATAAAATCTGTGTATAGATTCTCTTACCACTTCAGACTAACACTACCTTTCCTTCCTGCAATATCAAACAAGATGAACTGAAAACTATTAAAACCAGAATAAGCACTCAGTTCTCGTGCTGTGATAAATCCAGATTGGTCCATTATAATACACTGACTTCCCAGCTCACCAGATGGTTACGCTGATGTGGGGGATGTGAATACAGGAAGAAGCAAAATAGACAGTTGCGCTGGTTGGAAGGCAGGAGGAAGATCATTGCAGAGAATGTTTGAACATCGTACTGCCAAATGCAATCCACGGCTCTGAGGTAAGTCTCCGAACTCTCTATGCAACATACAGGGACAATGAGTTTTCTGAGGAAAGGAGTTTGTGCCAGCTGCCACAATATGCCACAGCCATTCAAGAAGCTGGCTGTTCCTGGTACCCCATTTCTTTTGTCCAGATATGTATTTACACTTGTTATCCTTCAGGCTCCTCCTTCTGATGGTTTCAGCCATACCATCAATACATCAGCTCTTCCCATTAATGGCCCTTTTGCTCATTATTGTCTGTCTGCTCTGGTCCTTTTTCAACCCTCACAAAACTTTAAAACTGATCTGATTTATTCAGTGAAATCCAGCTTCCGGATATTACTCTGTGTGCTTTTTATCTGTCTTCCCTGCCTCATGTTCTTGACCACTGAAAACTCCTCTATATCTCATGACCAACTACCAGGGTTATATCCATGTTTTATCTCATTTTCTGGAGCTGTAGTCTTATCTGAGGATTGCTAAGAACATTCTTTTTTCCCCTCTGTATTCTGGCTTTTCTCTTTTCCACCTTCCATTTTGTCAGCTGTCCCCTACAAAAGGATCCCTTATGCTGATCATGAAGGATTCTCACAAACATGCCTTGTTTACTTCCCACTTCCTCACTGTTGCTAACAGTGGCCAGCCCTAACAAATCTGGCTCTTTCTGCTGAAGTGCTTTGGTAGAAATAACGTGCCTTTGGAGATGCTGATTTCTGTTTGGGAAAGGCTATACTTGGGATGAAAAAAATCGTAGGTTACTTCTAATTATCACCCACAATTCCTGCACTGGCAATTCTTCAATAGATGCAGCAAAACAGATTTTCATGATGTATAAAAAGCACTCTTCTGACACACTGCAGCTCCTCTGCCAATTCCAAGACTTCTGCCAAACCGCAGAGTGTTAAAGCTGTTCAGGGCTAAGATCTCCAGATTTCTGAAATAACTGAAGTACTCTGATTAGCCTAGCAAACAAAACCAAATTCAGTTAGATTTGAGGTAAACACTCAGGACATTTAAAGGAAGTTGGTCTAAAACATACAACCTTTAAGTTGTAATACAACTGAGAATGTGACACACCAATGGGAATTTTCCAGAAGCTGTTCAAGTATATCACATTACCAGTTCCATCTTTTACTCAGAAAACCAAAAAGCAAAAGCCCCAAATATTATTAAGAACTTTGTGCAATTAAAATAGCAGATTGGAGGTGGGAAGAAATGTAATCTAGGCAGGAACAGGAGGAAGAAACACACTCAGAAGAAAAGTAGAAGACTTCAAATTCCTACTGTGACTGTGAGTTCACACTGTTGATGTTTTGTTGCAGGAGCAGCAGTTGATAGGGTCAAAAGATACTTATGACTGGAGAAAGCTATAAGAAGTTTTTGGTATTTTGTTTGTTTGTTTGTTGGCTGACATGGGCACACTAAAGCATTTGCAAAATAAGTGGTCTTGATAAAATAAGCCATTAAGGAAGTTTCATTTTCTTTCAGTTCTGAGAGAAACTAGCACCCTCTTTACCGTTATCCATGTTGTGAAGGAGAGATAAGGTGCAGGGAGTTTATGGCTAAGTTCTTCAGCAGTAGTAGTCAAAGTAAAAGGCAAGTAAAGGGCAAGAACTGAGCTCAACATTTTCATTTTCCACATGGGACATTACATATTACATTTGCATTTTATATGTTGCATGCAGTTTTCTGAGAGTATTCCTTGTGACATTTCTGCCATATGAGATGGTTGGGTATTTGTTTACTTGCATTATTGTTATCACTCTTAGATTATGGCAGATTCTTGCTGACAGGAATATACAGATTTTAGAAGAAAGAGAGTACAGATAAGAGAGAGAGAGAAGTGAGAAGATGGGAAGGATCACAGGAGAGAGATCAGAAGACACAGAGGGAAAGATTAAGAAAGGCAGTAAGTTAACATTTTTAATAAGCTTTTTCTCCCTGTTTTTTCCTTATAGTTTACTACAATGTCAAGCTACATCAGAACCCTCAGTCTTAGCTTCTTATCTTCAAATGACATATATCATGTCTTAAATAATATTCTATAGGGATTCTAAAATCTGAAATAAAAATCAGTTCATGAAGGAAAAAGAAATTAAATACTTTACATATGTATCAAAGAGCTATTTCATATCCTTCCACTTGGAAAAATCTTCTTTGCCTTTGGTGTGCTTTAATCAGGCAGGCAGCTAAGCACCAAACAGTTGTTTGCTCACTCCGCTCCCAGTGGGATAAGGGAGAAAACTGGAAGCAAAATAGAATTCAAGGGTTGAGATAAAAACTATTTACTAAGACAGAAAAAGAAAATGGAAACAAAATACAATAATAATTATACAGATATAAACATATATCCCCAATACAATTACATGCCACTCACCAACCAATGAACAGCTAAGAATACAACTGCCCTCTGACTGCTAGCAATGCAGTGTCTCACCATCCACACTGACACCCAGACAATTCTCAACCTGTGACCTGCCCCCCAGCCAAGGCCCTACAGCTTTACAACTCTCTCTGTGATGCTCTACTTAGAAACTTCTTATGTATGTCATTGTTCGACACAGATATGCACAAGACTGTCCAGGAGCACTCTGCATAAAACAAAGCACAAAGAACATAGAAGTAGTAACTCAGTTTGAGTATTATTATATCAATTTTAATTTTTTCACTCTCACACAAAGAAAATAACTATGATTCAAGTAAAACACTTTGTGTTTTACTGTTTCATATCACAATATATACATGTTATCAGTTTCTTGTGATAGAAAAATAGTGTAGAGGCAAGAAATTCCTAATTAAATAACAGTTTAATATTCCTAATTAAATAACAGGAAGAGGGAAGGAAAATCAAGTTTGAATTTATCTGGCTAAATACAGATGCTTGCTGAGTACATATCTATATTGAAACTGGTAATTCAGACACCATAAGTCATTCAGGCAAGCAGGTTCTTCTAGGGCAAATTCAACTCTTCTTGATGATGGAATCATAGAACCATAGAATGAAGTGGAGAAATGGTACCCTGGAGCCACCTCTTTTCCTCCTCCAATGACAAGGGGAAGTTAAATCAATAACTCAAATATATATATATAGACATTAGAGATATCAAAAGAGAAATGTATTTCTACCTAAGGTGTCACAATACCAAAGCACTGGAAAAACACTCACAATATTATTTGAAAGACAAGTGGGAAAAGATTTACTGGAACCAGAACAAAGTTTGGTTAGATAATTTGCTTTGTGTCATTCTTCTTTCCCTGGAGAAAATGTTCCCTGGTGTTACTCAAAGAAGCAAAGTTGGTTGCATATGAAACTGGAAAGAGGTTTTCTGTTTTAATTCAGATGAAGAAAACAAGGAAGCTAGTTTATGTAATCCTGAGGGACCTTCATCTGTCACTTCCCCATGCAATGTGGTCTTTCCATTCAATTAGTTTTCATTTTTCAAGTCTGTGTTATTAAGTGAAGACACCTTTGAATTATTATCTTATAGAGCTGTCTCTAAATTATCTGAGACAAAAAAAATTCTGTTTCTATAAATACAACTACTGTATTTACGTTGCTGGTTATGTGACGGTATCCTGCTGTCCAGAGTAGCATTCTAGAACACTCAAGAACTAGCTGTGTATAATACAGGCTACATGGGATAATTTGATAACCCACACGGGTCTCCAAAATAGTGACATCTGGTAATGGTCCTCAAAAACTTGAAAAGCCTTAAAACTAAGGAATTAAGAAGATATCTGATTCTTAAGGGGGTTTTGAGGGTACGGTTTAAAAGCCAGGGTTTAGTGCATATTCTGTGTTAGGAAAAGAACTTGGCTGCATACTGCAAATCCCCAAAATTCCCCAATGTACTCTGACTGCCTGTGTCTTCAGTGAATCCCACAAGTGCATTAGGGAATGTGCTCGTTCTCTTTTCAGTTCATGGAAACTACAATTCGCTGAGAAAAAAAGATTACCACAGCCCCTGAAGGAATTGCATCTATACCATTTATTGTTCCAGGATGAATAAAAGAGTACTTCTGACCTCTGTCTTGAAAGGTGGCAAAAAGTTAGGGAAAAAGGACAGACATTAAAACTTGCAGAATTCCCCACTACTCAGCAAAACTTTGCCTTCCTGACTTATGAAACAGCAGACTGGCCATCTAAATCATCACAAATATTCCCTTACTTTCTAACTCAGCAGTCACATAATGACTATTAAACACACCTCTGGGAAAGTTAAAGTTTATTGATGCATGCTTGATATGAATGTTAAGTCCAGTTTGTGGTACATGTCCAGAATATTGAGTGACTGATGCATTTTGAAAAAATATCTTCTAGACCAAGGTTTAGTTCCTAGGTGAAAGCTGTTATGAGAGACAGAGATTTGCTTTTCAGTGTGATCAGCCAAAATCAACAGCAACATCTTTTCTATTAGGGGACTGAAACCTACTCTGGCTAAAGTGCACAGATGCAGTTTCCCTCAGCCGTCTTTTGGTGACTAACTTGAAAAGGTGGAAGAAAGATGAACTAGTGGAAAGAGCTTCTTTTCCTGTCATGCAGGACCCACAAGTGAAATATTACAGCAACTAAATAAATACATAAATCTATATACATATATATAGATTTAAAATTGTTGTAAAAACTAAATATGTTTTATTTGAGTTTCAAATCAACATACTGCTTTGAGAATTAAGCATTGCTTTGACAGTACTGGTACCTGAAGTGATGGTCAACCTCCAGTCTCTATTTTCCTATCAGAAGGAGAATTTGTTGAGTGTTTTATGCTCTACTGAGGAGGATATCTGCATGATTTCTGTGCCATTTGTTATTTCAACCTCAGTGTCTGCCACTGAGATGTTATTCTCCATTATGAAAATATACGTACAGATTATCAGTGTGACCAGAGTTGACTGTTAAGAAAGACAAGTATTCTTTTTTTTTATATATGTCATGTACAGACAATGTCAAGCAAAAGAAGACCGAAACAGAACAGATAACAAAGCTATTCTTTAAAGGAATGTTAACAAGTATCCTTTGTATCCTGTTTTTTATAACAGCCATAAATATGGAGGAGCCTATGCACATTCCAAAAAATTGAGGCCATGGAAGGCTAAAGTCTCTCGGCCTCAAGTGCTGAACCATCAGAAAGAATGTAAGAGGAAAAACATGCTTGGATGCCAGAAACAGTGGCAATGCAGATCCAAAGTGTTGGAGTCTAACACAGGATGCTTTATATCAGCCGCAGATATATTATGTTAGCAATGCTTCATAGTTTTCCACTGTCTGCAGATGAAATACAGACATCCAGACTCACAGTAAAATACATAAACGTCAAAATATCCAGTAGTGCAGAGCTCTAGCTTTTTGCTAACCTCTTTCCTAACCTCTCCTGTCTTCACTAAAATACTCATACATTTTAAGGAAAAAAGAACAAATAGTAGACAACAAGCTTGCTATAGCAGAAGAGAGTACACAGGCCTATCAACATCATCATACTTGAAATTCCAAGTTGATGAACATCATCACATCTTGGCACAGGCAATGCATGAATATTATTCTTCAACTCATACTAAAATTGGATCGTCCGTGGCTTGTGTTTTGCACACTTTATGTCAAATGAAGAAAAGAGGACTTGTCTTAAAACAGATGATGCTTTTGAGTGCTGCTATGGGCACATTTGATAATAAGCATGTCAAAATGGGTCCCATGGGTTGAATTCATTCAAATTCAATTGAATGCTGTCAACAGCATTTAAAGTTATAGGAGTTTGCTGATCTACTGGAGTAAGGAGAAGAAACCCTTCTGTATTTCCTCACTAAAGGGGTGAAAATAAAAACACTAAGCATATGTGTAATTTTCACTAGTTTTCATCTAACACCAGGAACAGTTTTTGAGAAGGTGGCAAATGGAAAATTGCATGTTTAGTGAAATAGGAAAGCTAGCATCATGCAATAGTTTCAGAAAAATGAATTAATGGTGCACAATAAGAAGGAAAAAAACTGAATACATGGTACTATAAAGTATGTACAAATGTTTTTACATGTAAACCATCTGAATGTGAGAAATAAACGCCTTTTATAAGTCTGGTAAAGGACAGAATATGGAAGTTCTGGCATATAAGAGTATTTTATGATTGTTCTGCCTACTGTCATCTCTTGAAGGTCAGCCCTAAATCACACAATGAACTTCTTCCAGATTCCTGGTCATACTTGTAGGTACTACATCATCTACTAACATTTCCAAATTAGTTTTTAAGGGAAAATGCACATATGAGGAATGTACACAGCTGTAGACACTGATGAGGCGGAAGCTAGAAATATCAGAAGCTAGCAATAAATAATCCTCTTCTTCTGATGACAGTTTTTTTGGATGAAGATTTTTATGGATGAAGTATTTACCAGAAGGCTCTGAGAACAGCAACTAGACTGATCTAATGCCAAAATAATTAATGAACAAGAGGATATCAGACATTTTTCTGATGTTCTCATGTTTTGTTCTTTTTTGGGTTGTTTTTTTTTTGTTTTTTTTGGAAGGTTCTTTAGCTTATTTCTTAGTCATAGTTGGAAAAACTCTGTGTGTTTCCTTTTCTCATTGGGTTACTTTCATTGAATACAGTATAAAAGAGCAGAGGCATTCCATGGTGTGTGTAAAAAATGTGTGTAATATTTTCTCAGTAATACAATTTAACTTAGGCAACTATGTAGCTAAAATCAGCAACTGATTTTAAACTGTACTAAATTATCTCCTGATTATGACATAATTCAGTTACACATCAGAGATACACATCATGTTAAGTACTTCATTAGCTCTCCAATTTCCCTCCTTTCTAAATTTACTAATAATTTAATGAAAATAATTTTTGAATTGTTTTAGTATATCCAGGTGGATAGGATATTTCACAAGGATTGTTTTCCAGATGGCTGTCTGACCTAGAAAAACTAAGAACTCATGTGCTTCTCAACCTTATTCCACTTCATAAGTCACCAGAAATTAGAGAGTGAATGCAGAAGAAGCAAGTAATAGGCAGTGTTTTAGCTACATTTTGGTTCTTGTCATGATCAGCAAGGCAAGTGGGACAAACATTACCTCATGCAAAACAGATAGTGATCTTGGCAGCACCCACAGGCAGCTATGGCTCCCATAATATTTGTTGCTATGGAGCAAAACAGAGAGGGAAATGTGCTTTGGAGATGCTGTGCCTCCCAGATCACATTTGTCTGTGCTTTTTCCAAGACAGAAGGTAGTTCAGGAGGTACAATTGTGGTCATGCAGATGTGTTTCTGGCACACATAGCTTCTGTAAAGCCTTTGAAACAAGGGCTTGTTATTTCATTGCTGCTGTCTGGAGAACTGGCTTCTGAGGAAGTGAACAGAAACAGATATGGACCTAGCAATTGCATTTAGAATAAGACAAGTACATGATAGGGCTGCAGCTGAAAGCACAGAGTGTTTAAAATCTTGACCGATGAAAGTGAGTGAAATCTAGAGAGATGACTCTCTAGAGGAGCCAACAGATGTCAGAAAAACTGAAAAATGCAATCAGGAATAGCTAAAAGATGTAGACATGAGAAGTTAAGAAACTCTGAGAATGGACACTAGGGAATGTAGCAGATATTTGAAGATAAAAAGAAATGCCGAGGGAATGGAACCCACTGGGAAATTAAATATTATAGGCAGTACAGTGGGGAGAGTGTAGAGCAGTGTGAGTAATTAAAATGTTGAATTTACATATATAAAATAATTCAGGATAAAATATTAATAATAGTACAATTCTGAGACCTTAAACTCTAATTGCCTAGAATCCGTTTGTCACTTACAGATACCCTTCCATTTATTTCAAGCAATAAGTTAGTTTTTAAAAAGGAAATATTGCATGAGACTTCAGTACAGTCTTTTGGTTTTCTCTTGAATGTGATCCCAGTGTTGTCTGTGGGCACCGTGAAAATGAAGATTCAAGAAAACCTGTTAATCACTTTTAAAAAGGAGACTGCATTTATTACAAAACACTCAGTCTCACAGTTTAACATCTGCAATACAATAATTGCAAATTAAAATCTGGGCTAGTTGTGGTTTTGTTTGTTTTTTGTTTGTTTGTTTTTTAACCTCATTCATTGCTCTTAACATAAAGCAATATTGTTAACAAGTCCACATTCTGTCTTTCTACCACATTGTTCTCTCTCGTGCTCACTTTTGAAATGCATGAGCTTTTGATACAAAAGCAACATCAAGAGAGATAAAAAGCTGATTTTGGCTGATGGATAATTGCTTGACAAAAAGGATCTGTGTAAAAGTAATAATTATTTAAATGGAGGAAAATACTGGTTACTTAGTGTTTGTGAACATTACTGCTATTAGCAGCACATTTGTAAAAGAGAATAATAGTTTTTCAATAATGCATACGTACTGGCAGGGAGACAGATCACCCTTCTTTCTGCCATACATCAGATCACAGACTTTCATGTGACTGTGCTAATACAGCAAGTAGATCGATAAAATCATTGCATGACTGTATGTCATAAAGCAAGGCCAAGATGAATTAGATCAACATGTTTTTAAAGCTCTGCTGAAATCTTTTTTCTTGATTATGTAATTAGAGATTTAATTACGTAATTCTGAAACATGACACTTGAATTCAGAGACCTAATATGTTAAAGTTGCACAGATAATACATACCAATAGTAAAGACTGTATCAAAATTCATGTTCTCACCTGGAACTTCAAGCAGGGCTGGTTGTAAGTTTCTTACAAATTCACTTTCCTGGCATCATCAACTGATTCACTGAAGGTGATCTAATTAATGTGTCCAAAGAACAACTACTTGTATACTTCAATCAAAAGACAATAAATTAGGATTATACTTCAGCACCATAAATAGCAGAATACCAAATGAGTATAAGAATATAATATGTATAACACAATGTTACCGCCTTATTAAAGTTTGCATCATTATAATTGAACAAGAAAATTAGATAGCACAAAGAATATTTCTTTTGCCATTTCTTGTATTCAATGTCTTGCTTTGTTTTGTCTCAAATCTTTGTGTATTTTGAAGAAATTTTCCAGATTTTCAAAAACAAAGTGAAAAAGAAGTGTCAGGATAAAATCAACACACTGTACTGGTAACCTCAAAATCTAGATCCAATATACAGACTGTTTTTCTTTGAGTTTATGGAGTATCTGGAATCAGTAATTGGTTGTCATATACTAGGAAAGGGAAAAAAATGATTAGAGACACAACCAGAAATTAACCACAGGGTATGTAACTCCAATGTAGATTTGCCAAGAACAAACAATGCCAGACAAATCTAATTGCTTATATCCCAAGCTAACAGACTTACATAAGTGACAAATAGTAGCCTTTCAAAGTGTTCAGTGATATTCTAGTAAACAACAACAGGTAACATTTCCTAGAAGAAAAAGTTATAAGCTAGGTCAGAAAACTTTATTTAGATGGATTTCAGTGTTTCACTTACAAAGTGGAAATGATATGCCAGAATTTCTCGGGACCTCACTGTTATTCAGTATTACCATTAACAACCTTGACGTAAAACAGGCATTGTTCATATGGGAATTGCCTTCTGAGGAAAGCTTGAAGTTCAATAGGCTCTTGATGAGTTAGAGATATGGTTTGAAAAATACAGGGTTTCATTCAATATAGCAAGTGGAAAGTTCCAAGAAAAAGATATTCAATTGCAAAACAAAAGGGTGAGAGATAGCCGTGTGCATCAGTACAGGTTAGGGGATGATCTGCTGGAGATGAGTTCTGTTGGTGAAAAACCTGAGGACAGCAGCTTGGCCATGTGCCAGCAGTGTGCTCATGTGGCCATGAAGACCAATAATATCCTGGGGTGCCTGCAGGTTGAGGGAGGTGATCTTCCCCATCTACTCTGCTCTGGTGAGGCCACATTTAAAAAACCATGTCCATTTCTGGGGTTCTCAGTTCAAAAAAGTCAGGCATCTCCTAAAAGTCCAATGGAGAGCTGTAAAGATGATTAAGGGCATGAAGTATCTGGTGTATGATGAAAGGCTGAGTAATCCCGGTCTGTTCAGCCTGGGGCAAAGAAACCTGAGAGGGGATCTGATAGCTGTTTGTAAATATGTAAAGGGAGATGGGAGGCAAATTGATGAAACCAGGCTCTTCTCAGTGATGTGTAGCAATTAAACAAGGAGTAATGGCCTAAAACTTGAGCACAGGAAGTTCTGTATAATCATGCAGAAGAATTTCTTTATGGCAGGAGTAACAGAGATCTGGAACAGCTTGTCCAGAGAGGTTACGGAATTTCCTTCTATGAAGATATTCAAGACTTATCTGGATACCTACTCGTGTGACCTACTGTAAGGAACCAGCTTTAGCATGGGGGTTTGGACACAACGATATCTTGAGATCTCTTCCAACCTCTGCAGTTCTGTGACTGTGTGATAGCCAAGAAAAAAGATCTACGTTATGGCTGAACATGAGCTTTAGATGTCATGTTCTTATGGGTAATATAATGAAGAGAGTTATAAAAAACAAACAAACAAACAAAAACAAAACAAAACAAACAAACAAACAAAACCAGCAAAACTTTATACGAGGTAGCACAAGTACAGTACTTCAAGAAAGATTTACCAGACTGAGTTCAAGAATGACATCAAGTGTGGTAAAGGTCTTTAAAAGATGATTAAGATTGATTGAATATAACAGTACTGCATACTCATAAAAGAAAATTGAGACAGGATGATAACATTCAGATATATTAAATGACTACTATTATGGGGAGGGGATTAAATACTCTCCACATCCAAAGAAGAATCATAAATACAATAAGGAAGAGTTAGATTAAGAACCCAGGAAAAAAAAAAAAAAGCCTGAAAATTAGCATCATTGAAATGGATTACCAGGAAGGCCTTAATGTTCATTGCTTGACTTCTTTGAAGCCCTGTAGCCAAACATGGGGAAGAGGCCCTCCTGATAAACGTGCTTGATTCTCTGTCATCAAGTGCAGCAGAAAGTTGCCAGATTCATCCTACTTTGACAGTCTGATTTTTTAATATTTTTTCCACAGAAAACAATGATTTAAAATTTAAGAAATATGATCTCTAATTTAACTTGTACAGAAAAAATGTGCTGTGAGTTGGACAGATTATCAATCTGCTTCTGGCTGCTTCTCCTCATTGCTGCCATTCATCTCTGTATGATCTTATTCAGCAGATCCAAAACCTTAGATTTATTCCCTTCAATTTCCTTTCCATCAAATTTTCCAGATCTACTCCTTAGCTTTTTACCTAGCTACCAATCTCCTTTTGCACTCAACACCAGTTTCTTCAGGTTTGTTTCTCTGTTCTATCCACATTTACTGGCTTCAGGCACCATGACTCTGTCTGAAAATACCTGAGCTCCTCATCATCTGCCTTCCTCTTCTCTGATTCTTAACCAATTTTTTACACATCTGGTAAATGCTCTTATCTCTCTCAAATAGAATTCCCTCTGCATTATATGGTTTTTTTTGTTTGTTTGTTTGTTTGTTTGTTTGTTTTCCATTATTGATTTTTCTTAATTGTATTTGCCTTGATCAAGTAAAATTAAATCGTCCTTGTGTCTAAACCCTTCTTTGCGATCCTAGTGATTCTTCTTTCTCAGTTTTCTTTTCTTCTGTCTTCCTTACTAGTTTTCCAGTTTTCATTTCTTGTAGAAAAGAGTGCCTGCATTTTTGCATGTCAAACAAAATAAGCAAATTGAATTTAGCCTGAGGCAGATACCTAGTATGAAGAAAGATCAACTCATACAATTTATGTTTAGTAATCCTGTAAGTAACCGAAAGGAAAGCCTTATAGTGCAAAGTGTTGTGCGATCTTAGTAAAAGGCTCTCAATGTGAAAAGCTCAACCTATAACAATTCTTTCTTAAAGTAACTATGGCTATGCTTCAGATTTCCAGTTGCAGGCTAATTTCACAGTCATTATGAATAAAGTTCAATGGCAACAATTCTAAGAGCATAATGTCTATTTACAAACAGAAGATCAGGGGATAACCATGTTACGAGTACTGCTTTTTCATTTTTCTGGTGATTAAAAATGTGTCATTTAAAATGATGATCCACTACTAGACTCCTAAGAGAGAAAAATTAGTCATGAAGTACCACTCTAGAAGATGGGGAAAAAGAATTATTTCAGATACCATGCATAGAATACAGATTATACATATATTAGATATGACCAAGAAAATACTAAGATATCTTTTCTTGTGCAGCAGAATCTGGAGTAATGTGCAGGAACCATCCAAAACGTTTGGGCTACGTTGCTAGTCATCAAAAGAGTAATGGTTTGTTGCCATTTTCTGAGTAGGGATCTGGGAGAAGATTTGATCTTTGTGTTTTTTGGGGCAGTGGATATGAATATGAGACACTAAAATTTCTTGTAATATTTTTATCTAAATTGTGTTGTTTGTCTTCTGGTTTACTGCTCTGTAAAAAAGTTTAGTTTTATTTGCTATTCTTGCTGTTCTCACCTTGCTGTAACAACGTCCAATTGTAAAATGCATAAATTATATAATCTTAATGGCAAAAATGTATGTATTTTCTGCAAAGATAAAACTGGAAAATGTATTTTTTGATGTTTTTCTGTTAAAAAAAAAAAAAGCAACAAAATGTATAGGCAATCAGATGATCTCAGTAAAACCTTCATAACATTCATCAAGGACAGTGTTAAAAGTTTCTTGCTCTTGCCTTCAATAAAATGACAATTGCTCTTATCGCTGCATATTGACTGTCATCATTACTGTAAATATACAGTCTTGCAACTGCTAGAGATAATCACAAATGTCTAATGTAGAAAGCACACAATTTTAAGTATGAATGTTATATACTGTCCATTTTGGCACATGGATTTCTAGGTACATTCAGCTCCATCATCTAAGGGGAGAGTCAGAAACCTGAGCTCAGGAATCCCAGAAGTTCTTCATATCACCACATGATTAAAACCAAGAGAGACCAAATGATTGGATGAAAACTATCCATATAAAACCTCTCAAATGAAATTATTGATTAAATCTGAATTCGTGAGCACTGAAAAGCATACCAAAAAATGTACAGCTCTACCTGTCTTCAGTGCAGTGCGTGGATTAGTGCATAGATTCCGAATAACTAGAAATTCTTCATGGCTTATTAGGGATACACCTACACTGGACCCTAATGTTTTGTACATACCTAACATACCTAGTTAGATCACTGAAATATAATATAATATAATTAATATAATATAATATAATATAATATAATATAATATAATATAATATAATATAATATAATAATAAATATATAATATATAATATAGCACAGATGCATGGTGAAATGAGCTTTTTAATATTCAGTGAAGAGAACCTTCTAGGGTACTGAAGTGGGTACTAACGATTCAAAATTTTTCTGAGATCTGTAAAATAGAATGATGGTGAAGACATTATCTGCTTTCCCTTAATTAATATTATTAGATGAGCTATATAGGATATGTTATTTGCAGGAACTCAGAGACCTTTGTATTGTAGTATATTTGTAAAATATTTTTCTTAATGTGTAGTGAAACATTATGGTTTGTAAAAATATATATGTATAATTCTTATATATATATAAGATATATATTTAATCTATCTATCTATAATATATATATATATTTCTTATATATATAATTCTTATAATGACTGGAGTTCAGAACCACTGCTGTTGAAGAACAGTCAAACTAAAATTTCCCTTTTTCCACATTACAATTATTTATAGTAATAATAACGGTCAAATAAGCAAACTAACCCATACATTAAATTTTCAATATCTAACAACGGTAGTAGGATGCAAAGAGTCACCAACAGAATGGTCGTAAACAGAGAAATAAAGGAACCTAATGAAACTATGCTAGAATTGGAATTGCTACTTCAAATAACTCAGAAATTTTCTTTACCTTTGGTGAGTAAAAAAGCAACAGAAAAAAAGTCTGATTTAATTTTCTGCTTATGTTCTGTGGTTCATAACAACAAATAATACTGAGATTTAGAAACAGCTAACTGATCATTTTGCTTTGCGACCGTACAGTATAAAGATAGTAAACATTCAAAGAGTGAAGAAATCTAATTAGTGAATGCTATTTTGAAAAGGTTAAAAACTGTGATAGGTTATTTCTATTACTGAATACTAGAAGGGAAAATTCCTAATCAGCAACACTTGAAATAAAAAAGTTTAATAAGAATTTTTTCCCTTTTTGAAGTATTTTGGGATTTATTGGTATTACTGCTATTATTGTTGTAAAACAAATTACTGTTGTGGAGGCTTTTGTTTGCTTATTTGTTTATTTTAAGAAATCTGTCATTGGTACATCGACCTTCAGTTCAAATTGCACTCAAGATACAAGTTTAGTCAATTCTGACAGAAAGATTTATGCTGGTAATGAAAAGCCAGAGCAGATATCCATTCTTAAAGCTTTTGCTGATAGGAAAGAAAGAAAGTTAATTCTATTTCTATCATGTTAAAATAATGGAACCTCTCTTTGGTTGATCTTACTGTAAATCACAATCAGCTTCTGATTCTCAAATTGAAAATTGATGCTTATTACAGTTAAGTGTTCAAGCTGTAATGACACCTTTACAAAGAAAGTGAAGCATCAAAAGAAAAGAAGCACTTTAACAAATCCTACTAATAACAGTGATTCAGGATCTTATAAAACTGGCCTTGGGAAAATAAAGCTGTTCTTGAATATTTGGAAAAACTGACATGAAAAGTAAAAATGCATATTGTTATGACTTGTGATATATTTTTAAATCTATAACTAATACTGCTGACTTGCTTTACATCTAACATTGAATTATATAACTGGTTATTATAAGAAAAATATTGCCTGTCCACTGAAATGTAATAGAGTTATGAACAATCAACATATGTTTCTTATCTCTATATCAGAGCAGTAATCTCTGTACTTTTTTCTTTCATCAAATGCAAATGAATATATACAAAGGCATACATTTATTTTTTTTTTCTGTTGGCTTTTCATTAAAATTTTCAAATTTGCCATGGACATTTAAGCCCTTATTTTATACTCAAATCATTTCTTAATAATTAACATTAATAGGCATTTCAAATTTCTGGATTTTTAAAAATCCCTACCTTAGTCTCAGTGTGGGTTTGAAGAGTTAAGCCATATTTTGATCTCGTCATTCACAGTATGGCTAAGGATTTGTTTCACTATCATCCATGCGGCAAAAAAATTGCATCTGTTGATAAAACTCCAGTTGCACTGACAATGACTGCACAGAAACTGTTACACTTTCATAATAAAGCCAGGTAGGATGAGAGCAAAACTGAGGTGTGTATTTTTGATAACTCAAATGATCTTTGGCATTTACGACAGTATTTAGTATGGAGGGACATAATTGGTTCAGACTGCACACTGCTTGGGGCTGGCAGTCCCAGCTTCCTTATCAAATTTGTAAATACCTGTACATGACAGTCATCTCACAGTAAGGTACTTGGATGTCTGTTGAGACAGAAGGTAGTATATCTTGAACAATTCTGTTATTATAATTGCATAGATACAACCTGAGCTTTTTCTTAAAGATCCCCACATTTCTGCAATTCTTCTACAGACATCTATGTTGGATGAGTAGTGCCTTGGATATACTCATTTACCTCCATCAACTAAAAAGGAAGTTTTAATAACTGAGAAACAGATCTCTACTCTTGGTTTTCTGAATCCTGTTCCTTTTTATTTTCTTGCTCCTCCACTCAGTATTTTTTGTGGATATTTTTGGTGTTTATGTTCACATCTTCTTAGAAATTATTTATCTTCCTCTCAGCTGCCCAAATCCTACAAAACTTAGCAGCTTAGATGTAGATTCCACAGGGTATCTAACTATGGAAGTCCTCCTTTTTATCTCCCCATAATAAAAGAGGAGTCTTCACTTTCAAGATTTGTGTATCTAAAACATGTAGATACAACCTCTGGGAGTTTTACACATACCCACAAAGCCATCTTAAATGCAGCACTGTTTGAATAATTTGTTATTTAAATGCTGTAGAAAAGTTAACATAAAATTCCCAGTTCTTTGGACAAGAAAAACCATTAGTCACATTTAGCAAGACATCGGCTGAAAAGACTGATTTTGCACCCTTGATGAGAAAGTAGATTTTATAAAGTTTTAAATTTTAGATATGTAAGGGATGTTAATTTCCTTGCCAGAAACTTTACCTTTATAACGTACTTCCTTAATTTTTTATTCTACTTTCATTTCTGTGATGAGGCAGAAAGAATAAGGAGTACACTCTTACTTCATTGATAAACCATAACAGTTAATAAGTTTTATCACATCTGCTGCTGCTAACAATAAACTATGTTACCAAATATACAAAAAAAATATATTTCACATGGTCATGAATGCTTTTAATAAACACAGCCATATTCATCAGACTTATTGCATCTCATAACACCAAAATTACTCTGTAATTACTGACAATAACCCACTTCTGATTAATTCTGATTAATTTATTTATCTGACTCTGGAATATCTTTAGTTGGAAGTGACCCATAAGTACCACTGAATCCAACTCCAAGCTCCAACAGAAGACCACCTAAAATTTAAGCCCCATGTCAGAGAGTGTTATCCAAATGCTTGTTGAACTCTGGCAGGCTCAGTGCCATGACCACTTCCCTGAGGAGACAATTCTCAATGAAAAACCTTTTCCAACATGATCCTCCCCTGACTCAACTCCATGCAGTTCCCTTTGGTCCTGTCACTGTTACTAGAAAGCAGAGATCATCTCCTTCCCTGCTGCTCCCCTTGTGAGGAAGCTGTAGGCTGTCATGAGGCTTCACCTCAACCTCCTCTTCTCCAGGTTGAAGAAAGGGACATCAGTTGCTATTTATGTGTCTTCTCTCTTGGATCCTTCACTATTTTTATAGACCTCCTTCAGACAGATCTCTCTATTCAACTAAATTTTTTAATTTTTATCTTTTTGCAAACTTCCTATGCTTAATATAATTCTTAATTGCTGGAAGACCTGATAAGCTGGAATTAAACACAGCATCAATAAAATGAAATAAGGAGCAAGGCAGTAGCCTAGATCTTGTTTGAGCTACTGTGAAGAGAACTGAACACAATTTAACTTTGCTTCAGTACTGATCTGGAAACAAGTCTAGAGCAAATGTTTCCCCGGATTCTAATTAGAAAATAAAAAATTGAAGCAATGGAGGTCGTTGTTGAGAAATAATTTGAATCTGCTTTCAAACTAAAGTATGCTTAAATGGCTAATTAGAATATCCAAATAAACACTTCTAGAGTAAAAAGCCTTCCCCTCCTGTAGACACATTTCTCAGGGATGTCTTTGATGCTGACTGCTCTTCAGGGAGTTTGTGTTTCAATGGTTAGATAATTAACAATCTGCCTAAATATCCCTCATCTTTATTACGTTTAGGTTTTGATTAGCTTTAATTCTTGTCTTTGTTTTTCATGTTTATGTTTATTTCTTACAAAACTTTCCTTTCTACATTTCTACAAATTTGTAGCCAAGCAAGTATTGCAATAAAGTATTTTTTTTTTTTAAATTTAAAAGAACAATTTTCTTTAATCCTATTATGCTTTTCTACATTCTTAAACTACTATTTTTTTTCCCACTCCTATACTTTTTTTTCCTTAATAGCTTTTTATAGACGTATACAGGCGCATATATATATATATACACACACACACACACACACATATATACATAAATATGCACTTCTTTTAGTTTTATTACTTTTTTTTTTCATTTTGTTTTTATAATCTTCTGCATTTTATTTGGCATCACAAATAATACAAAAAACCTATATATTAGAATTAGAACGAGATGTGTAAGATGTGTCAAAGCAGCTGAAGTGATAATATGCTTCTTCAAACTATACATGTGTTACTTAGACTGCTTCTGAAATTAAAAAACAAATAATTAAACAAACTGTGAAATCACGATTGGTGTTTATACAAATGTGTCTAAATTTATTGAACAATGTCTCTGTAGCAAGTACAGTTTCTCTACTGAAGGACTTGGCATGTAGGTCATTGAACCAAAAGAACTGAGAAAACTGAACTAATTCTATAATATTTAAATAATTCTCTCTCTCTAATTTTTGTTCTTGAGTTGTTTAATACAGCAATAGTTTTCCTGGATGTGATTATTCACGCAATTCAATTTTAGCCATCCAAATTTCTTTCAGCATGAGTAACAAAGGGGCTCACTGCACAGCCAGTGGTTCCCTTATGAACAGATGGCACAAAGTGATGCTGTAAGCATTGGACCACCTATTAAACTCTGCTAAGACTGCAGGGCTAATTCTGTATCCGTCCCTCTAGAATATTACTTCTCAGTGCACTGATTTACTGTTTACAAAAAACAACAAACAAACAAACAAACAAACAAACCTGAAAGCAACTGAAGGGGAGGTGGCTCTCTCTTTGATGATCTGGATTTCAGATATGCTAAAAACTATATCATTCATTGATAGAAGTGAAGAGTTCGGTCTGATCTAAAACTTAAAGAGATCTATACATAACATTCTACTAGAGGTTCAAATAACTATACCATTCACATGAAAGAGAAAATGTTAGTGTTAACCAGTGTGCTTGGAGATGGCCTTCTACTTATTTTCCAGTAGAGAAGACAGACCTATGGCATTAAGAGGAAATATAAAACTGTAGAGACCACTTCCAAGGTTTGTCATTGGAAAATGAAATCAGTGCTTGCACTCTGGCTGTTTTATTTATTTATTTTTGTGCACCTCTGCCCTTTGAGTTACATGTTTTCTCTCAGTGATCATTTATTTCTACAATACTGCCTGTATAAAGTCCTGCTGTGAGGAAAATGGTGAACAGTAAGTTAATCAGGCATATAACACTGCAGTTACACTATGACCCTGTCTGCTTTCCCACCTTGGCAAAAGTGATTTAAAATTTCACCTTACAGTTACCAGTAGCTGAGCTTGATTTCCTTGTGGAAGTTTTATTCATATCTGGTTGTTCCCTGAAGTGAGTAGATAACTATTTGTTTAATGCTTCCTTGTTGTAAGAATCAGCTTCTGAACTGGCAAGTTTTTTAGCACTCATGATCTGGATTTTAGAATTCATTGTCAAACGTGTATGAAGACATAGATCATTATCCCTGCATGTGGAAAACTAAGACTCCACTTAAAATCTCTATGCTTATATCATTTTTTATGATATTTTTTATGAAAGCGTGAAGATAACATGCATACTGGCACATAACTTCTGACCACAGTGCCACTGGTTATCCTGGTATGAATGTCTATGCATTGCTACTATTGAAGAGTCCTGAAAGTTTAGAAATCTTCTTTACTTGTATTAGTAAGACAGTGCCTCTGAATTTCAGTAAACAGGATAACTGTGGATCTATTGATTCCAGCTGAAGTATTTGCTCCAAATAAACATTACGTTATACAAAATAGATTAGATTCAACGTGAATTTTCTACACGTGCTTTCTTGGAAAGATTAATATAATTACACGTATTACATCTTGTATGAAATGTTATTTGAATTGTTTCTCAGTACTTGCTCTTAGTACAGTACTGTTTCCCAGTAATTGCTCCTTAAGGGTTTATGGTTCCTTGTTCATCTTGATCATTTCACTGAATGCCCACCTTGTGTACATTTCTCTTACTACACCTTGTATTAGTGCACCTAAATCACAGCTCAGGCAGGTTTCAATACTGCAATTCGTTTTGCACATCTAGGTGTAGTCATGAGGCACAGTTGAAAGAACATGGACATCTATTTCACAAGTAACACTGTAGAAATAAGTCAGAGTGATAGGAAATCGGAGACTCTAACTTTTGATGTCAGGCTTGATAAGGTATTTTAGCACATTATTTATAATTCCGCTTTGTGTCTTTTTTTTTTTTTTCCCCTTTAAATATACATTTTCTAAAAGCTAAACTATGTAACTGTGTAAACATCAACAACTCACAGGTTGTTCAGAAGCATAGTTTTACCACAGAGTGCCAGCAAAGTAATATACAGCTGATATAATGAGAAGGTTTTATTTACCTTTATAAAACACGGGATATTGAAACACCTATCTAAATGTAGTAGCCTTTTCTTTTTTTTTTTTTTTTTTTTTTTTTTTATATAGTTTACTATGGCAATCACAGATCTCAAACTAATGAAATCCATTACCACTACTCGTAATGTCAATACTGCATGAAATTCGAAATTTAAATACCCTGCATGACAAGTAATTCTGTCTAATTTTCATTTATTACCTCCCTAAACACTCATGAAGATAAGCAATAGATGAGATAACATATCTAATCCTTCTCCCTCATCAAAATGCACTGTAAAAACATTTTGAGTTCAAATTACATCCCTATACTATTCATGTTCTTACAGATATAAAAGGAATGCATAGGAGGCCAACAGCCTCAGTTTCATAACTGAACAAAAAAAACCCCACAACAGACCTGTGGATATACCACTGTGGGAGAAAGATGAAAGATTCTGATTCTGCTGGTTACAAGCTGCTGATTCTATGTCTCATCTGAGTGTTATTTCTGATGTCTAAATTTATCCCTAGGACATATTTGGAATCAACAAACAGGTAACAGGTGTGGGTTGTTCACTAGAATTTCTGAGCTGCTATGATGAAAGCTACAGGTCAGAAAAATGAGAGAGCATGCTTTCAGCATTTCAAAATAAAAAAAATAATTAAAAAAAAAATTCTGAGCCTACAATTGGACATGTTGATAAATCTACGGAAGTGAGCTTCTGCTCTGTTATGTATTTACAGGCAAAAGATTATGGGAAATGTTAAAGTATTTGCAGAAAGTTCAATTCATTTTTTTGTTTCTCCTAGAAATGACCAAACTGCATACAAGGATAGTAGTCTCTTCATAAAGTTTCATTGGTGGAAACTTTACATCATTAAAGATATTAATATTAACCAGTCTAAGAGCACACTGCAGGTTTTTTTTTAGAGCTATGGCTAATGTATAGTGTGCTATTATGCAACAGCAGAAATGGGGTATTAGATTCTCATGCTCTGCTCCCAGAGTGGTGAAATTCTGATAGAAATGAAAGGCAAGTAACCTATTTTAGATCAGGATAGGAACAAGTACAAGTAGTGCATTTGCAGAAGTGCTTTTGCCTTGTGAAACACAGTCCTACTGTCTCTTTTGCTTTTCTCCGCTCATTAAAGTAGCCCCCTGTATTCCACTATTACATCTTTTCAAATGTATTAGAGTCATCTTCCAAACTTTAAATCTCCATATTATTTGCTACCAGACTCCCATCTTTTACACATGGGCACAGGACCTTATGCTAATTGAAAAACTGTACTGTAAAGAGTCACTGGTGTCAAAACTCCAAGGGCAGTCTCAGATTTTCATTTTTACCAGATGTGCCATTTCATTTTATAACAGAAAACCAGTAACTTCATGCATCAATACCAACTTGATTATGTATTCACATATTCTGACAAGAACATTTGAAAATTTGCATTTGAGCATTAAATACACAAACTAACATTCATTTGACTTCACTAGAACAATAGGTTGCTTTACTGGTGAAAAACTGCATCGCATTTAACAATTGAGAGGGGAACGAATCTCATCAGTGAAATACTGAATTTGCCAGAACTCTTTTTACAAAATTTTGCTTTCAATTTTTCACCACAAAGCTCAGCTTATCAATACAAAGTAGAAAAAAAAAATAAACTAAAAGATTCTTCAAACAGATATCTACCAATATACAGTCTTTAAATCTTTGTGTTTTAGTGTCAAAATGATCTGAAATTTTAAGTACAATATATGTAAAAAATGCTTCATGGAGACAAAATTGAGATAGTGTTATGAGAATCTAAGAGTTATAAACAAACAAACAACAGTACAAAAATCTGATTTTCCCTGGTTTTATACAGGACATTTCAGTCATACTGCACTAGAATTGTTGTGTTAGCACTCAACTGCAATGGAGCAAGAGATGAATTCTGAGCACAGCTGTCCTATTATGGTGTTAAATGACTATCTGCAAAAGATATCGGCAAAAGTAGTTTCATAAGATAAAATCTTCTGAGTGAGTTTGAGTGAAAACTTGAATGTGATTTAAAAAAAATAAATTAATTTAGGTTCAACCTGAATTATCATTTTTTATTTGGATTAGTAAATGGTGGAACAGTTAAAAAAACTATGAAACTGCAATAAGACTGGCTGGTCTGGTTGTCTATATGCTGGAAACTTTGCTAAAAGATTATTCTCATGTTATTTCCATATCAGCCTTACAAAATTCAAGCAGGATATCCTGAAGTTTTGGACAAGTATTTGAATATTTGACTGGATGTACTTTTCACCCTTTTGAAGGGGAATTTTCAGTAAGTGATGAACAACAGCAGATGTAACAAGAAATGATGGAAGAGCTCATTTTTCCTATGTGGATGTTTTATACATGTTACCCATCCGTAATTTTTATATGTTTAAATAAATTTATAGATACGCTCACTTTCATCGTAGGTTTATTTCCAAGTATAAAATTATTCTTTTTAATGCATGACAAAAAAATTAATATTTCAATGTAATCTTTTCCCTTTCTATCAGGTATCCTATTTGCCACTTGCAATAAGTGCCAACCTTTAGTTTAACTATCTGCCTCCTTGTTCTGAAGAATGTTTCCTCATGAACAGATGTACATCTCTGGATGTCTTGTGGAATATAAAAAAAACAATTTTTATCAGTAAAGCATCATCATCTGTGCTGTCTTCTTATAAAACATTACAAAACAGCATTCTCTACATGTGAATTTCACACCGTATTTTCAGACAGTGTTTTACTCAACAGATATTGTGTGAAGTAGTGACTTCCTTATTTCATTAAAATGGATGAATAGAGAGGGAAAAGGGACTTTTTATGTGCTGCAGGTTTTTAGATTGCCACTCTGCAATAAAGCCAGTTTTGGTGACTACAGACAGAACTAGATGTTATCACAATAAAACAAAACCCAGATGTTCAGTTTACATCTCTTTTGTCCTTATGCTTGAGCATTTAATGATTCGTGCTCAGTCTGCAATTTTTACCAGATAATTTGCAAAGCAACTCTGTAAACCATAAGACATATTGTGACAATTCCTGAAGTCTTTTCAGCAAAACACATTTTGTTTCCTCTACATAATATTTCTCCAGTCACATTTATGAAAGATATCATTTAACATGAAATTTCCATATGTTTCTGACAGGATGGAATCCTTCCTAGTAATTTTTAACCATTTTTAATGTGTTATATTGAAGACTAACCAATATATAGCTTATGAAACAGACACTGTTTTTCCTGCTGTGTCAGATAGTTATTAAACTCAGAATTACACCTCAGTAATAAACAGTACCAACATTTATTTGTCAGTCACAACAATAAAATTAGAGTGTAGCTGAATATTCCAGCACATTGAATCATTGCCTACATCTTAAAAGAACTAAATATGAGTATTCACTCTTTATACTTGTTATGCTATAATGCAACAGAAAGCACAGCAATGATAGCAGAGTAGCAAAGTCCTAAACAGCATCAAGTAAGTTTTTGCTCAATGCAACAGCCATAGGCATGGAAACAAAGAAAAAAAAAAATGCTTACCCTAGGAAGGCCACAGATGGACAGAGATCTTTAGTAAGATACCCCTGCCACCCCTGCCAATGCTTACATGAGGTCTGCGGAGGGTTGCTCCTGGTTTCACCCCTTCAAGTCAGGTGCATTGCATGCACCAGAGCTCCCCTGGGTTGGCCCTGCCTTCCCACCATTACTCAATCACTGTTTCAAGCCATTACTTAGGACTTCTGCTAGAATATGTTAGATATGTACATTGTGCTTGAACTTGTGCCCTGAAACAAAAAGGAGGATATTTAATAAAACTGCAACTGAATTACGTGAGTCAGTAAGGAAACTGAAAAACTGTTCAGTATGAGGTAGAATAATCAGTTTTCAGTTCACATGAGCCATGAATAAGCACTGCTGAATATCATTAAACAGTTCTTATCAAGAAATTAGGCCTACCACCTAAGAAACTGCTATCCTGTTAGAAAAATACGATTCTTTATTGAAACAGGAAATCACAAGTACCAATTAAAGATAAATGTGTGTTAGCAGTTGTGTTGCAATGAAAACAAAGGAAAATTGGAAGGACAGCAGAATAATATGTCAGCAAGTATAGGAAGGAAAGGAAACTGCGTGCTAAAAAATGAAGTTCTGATCAACTTTATCAGATGGAAAAAGGTGTAGATTTACTGAAGTGTCCTGAAGATTTGCCAACTTAATGATAACAAGGCTGAGTTGGGCACCTTTGCTCTTATTAATGAGAAAAGAACTGCTGCATGTCTGAGTAAAAGAATATTGAGGCATCATTCAGCATTTCAAGTATGTCAGCTGTACTGACCTTTCTTCCCAAAATACAAGATATTACTGTGAAAAAATCTTCTAAAATCAACATTACAAAATATCAGTTCAATATAGCCCCAGTAAATGAAAAATTCAGAAGACATCCATTAGCTAACTTCACCATAGTGTTTTATTATTAAAAAGGAACAAAAATGGCAAACAAGATTCAATTCCCAAGATACAGATTTCATACTAACGCTCCTTTATAATTATTGAAACATATTAGTTAAATTCTGGGGTGTCATCAACAAAGGCTAAAATAATAGTCTTTGTACCAGAAGCTGCTTCCTAGAGCCCATTCTATTCTCAAAGAATTAATTCTAGCAGTAAGGCTTTCCTACAATTAACATTGCAGCTAGGGAATCAATTTTCTTAGAAAACATTTCAGATCTCATATGATGCAGATGATTTTCACACTGCTTTCTTGATTCTTCTTTTATCTGGTTGTAACCCAACAAATCACAGCTGGGGCTTCTGTATGGAGCAGTTCTGATTGGACTGAAGCCAAGAGGGACAAGATGGCAGCAGTCCATTGGTAGTGCTACTGTGGTTCACAGATACAAGGCAACTGCCTCTAAACCTGTCAGTCAACCTGAGCTTTAACACTGCTCAGTGCCACAGGAAGTCTAATAGTCCATGCTGCTGCTAACTTCACTTTTTGTCTGAGCTAATTTTCAGTTTGTTCCTGGCTATCAGTAGCTGATGGGAGACGGTAACCTTTAAGTTATTAGTCAGCCCTAAGCAGCAGTACTTAGATTTTTTCTAAATTGCTAGAGCATCAGAAATACATGCCATGTCACGATTAATATAATAATAATGACACCTCTCCAGGGTATCCAAAACAGTATATTCAAAGTTCACATTGTCTAACGGAACAATTAATGCAGTAATTTTGCCTCTAATATGCCTTCACTTGTAAATCATCAAGTCATTAACCTTAATAAAACCAACCTGCTGTCATTTATCATGCTAATCTAAATTGGTTGGTACTGCGAGAACAAAATACTTCACAGTATGGAGTGTTTGACTGTCCCAGTGAAATCTGGTAAATACAGCAACCTTTGAATGCATTGGGAGTACTTTGTAAAGAAAAAATTAAAACTGGAAAGTTACAAGAAAAAATAAAGAAAAAGAAAAAGCAGCAACAGTTAAACTTAACAAAATAGAAGGTGCTGATAATGTAGTCATCTTTGCTAATGAACAGTAAGGTACATCAAATAGTAGACTGTATCAAAATTTGTATATTTTGAAACTGAGCCAAACACGAATGAATGTTGAGTATGATTCAGCAGCTGGAGTATACTGCATTTGTCACATTATAAAGCAATGGGAAGAAACCCTAGGGAATGAATATTCAGAAAGATTAAGTAGTAGACCACTAGATCTATTGTAGTTATTTGTGAATTTTGCCCAAAATATTTTGGTCAGAAAACATCACATATTTATATTGTAGACATTAGTGCAACTCCTAAAAGCTCAAATTCTCCATGGAAAATGCTTAATCACATTGCAGATTTTCTATTTCAATTACTTTCTTAATAACAAACTAATTCTAAATGTGTTCTGTTTGCCAATGATTACTGATTTATATATTCAAAAAGGATGAAGTAGCTCCCAAATGAAATAATAAAAATCCAAAATGAAATCTCATTAGAAGTTATAATATGTGGATGGGTGGAAGAACAACCTGAATCCAGTGAACTATTTAGGGGCTGCTTAACAGCACCATGACGAATAATTTCAGAACTGAATGACCAAAATAAAGTTTAAAAATATTCAAGGGAATGGAAAGATTATTACAATGATAACTATCCATTATATAAAAAAAGGCAAGAAAATTATTGTATTCCAAATTATTTTGAGGGGAAAGAAAGCTCTGAAAGTAAAACACCTGAATCATAGTTTTCATTTTATCTCCTATAATAAACTGCAAGCATTACCTCACTTTATGATTAAAAACTGTACTGGTTGTGCACTAGCCTGTCAGAAAATCTTGAATAACAAGTCCTAGAGGAAACTATTTAAAGTTTCTGTCCCAGATCAGCAGATGACATATATCATTGTAGTTCTACATAATTCAACACATCCTATGTGTCTGACTCAGAATTTCCATAGGGAAATGATCATTTATCTATGAATATCAGCCTAGCATTGCCTCTTGGTTTATAAGAAAGATGTGTAATTGGACAGTCTCTCACTTTAAGTATTTTGCTCTGTGAGACTCAAATTAAGAATACAACTGTTACTATCTATAACAGACACTTGGCAAAATTATCTCAATAAAAATAGCATATTCAATTGTTCATATGAAATTACGATTTGCAAGTAGCCCCACGGTATTCAGTCCCACGCCAGAATAATTTATTCCAAACTAACATGAATTGTATTACAGTAAGTTATATGCAGTGAATATAAATACAACTTTATTTAAGATCATTCATTTCACAACATTTAGCACTGCCAGAACCAAGCTTCAACAGTAGCTGTGATTTTATTGGCCCATGTGTTTTAGTTAAATTATTTGTGAAAAAAGCAGTGTAATGAATAATGTATTCCCATCACAAGTAGTTATCTAAACAAGTTATCTATTCTTGCCTCCATTGTCATCAACAGATAAATAGAATTTGCTTAGAAAAATATATCCTTTGGATTATATTCATAAATGAAAATGACATCAGAACTTCATACTCTTTTCTTGACAGTTCCTCAATGTTATTGAAAGCCTTAATCTAGGAACTAACTACATGAAATGCTTCATTGTAGTTGCAGAAAGATGAGTTTTTATGGGTGAAAACCATAGGCATTTTGGTTGCATTTACCAACTGTATCACCAATGATACAGTTCTGTTTTGGAAAAATAACAGCATTACCCCAGCTATAATTTGTTTCAGTAAATGAGTAACTTTCCTAGTTTCTGTACATTCAGTACATTCACTGAATTTCATCCTATTTCTCAGAAAGTGTTCTAATCACTGGCTTGATAAGAATAATATCGCTAGGTATGTGCATGTGGCAAAGTCTATGTCAGTCTCATGGGTGATTTTCTGTACTGCTAAGTACCCACAAAATGTGGATAGAGGCATATCAAATGCCTACTTTCTTCAATCAAATAAGGTGCAAAACCACCTGAACTGATGCTACCCAAGATTTTATGTCAGTTTGGCACACTGCAGTACCATGCAGACAGTCTATCTCATTTAAGAAAAACTATGGCTTTCTGAAAGCAGAACTGATCTGTAGCCAGATTAGTGAGGTTCTCAGCATTATGTGGTATTATGTGGGTCCAGACGTTTCTGCATCTATGGAAAACATGACCTATGTCTTTCATTTAGGTCACTCATCTTGGGCAGGACAGGAACAGGTCAGGATATGTAGTCAGAGCCATGCCAGGCTGGCCAGAAGATACAAAAAAATTAGAACTCTGGAGCCGAAATTGCTTTAGAATTGATTGTCTGTGATCAGACAAATGGAGCAGGAAAACTCAGATTTCCTGAAAAAAATGTAAGATATTCCAAACAGTTTATGATAGAATCATTTTAATAAACCCATTTCTGAAACTAGAGACCAGAAGTATAATGAAAATATTCTCTCACATTCCTGAGTTCCTTGAAGATCTTAGCTTGGAAATTCATGTTTTGGACACAGAAACCTCTTGTTTCATTTACATCATTTTTGGTAAAATTGTTCACCTATCATCTGGCACATCACTCACACTCCATTTTTCTTGAACACAGACTGATCCTATCCTGTTGAGTATAAACAGAGAAACCCCTGAAAAACACATTTTTTAAAAAGTGAGATGCATGTAAGTAGAAAACAACTACAAAATGCAATATCTAAAGGTGTTAAGATGGCAAGACAAAATCAAAAGTTCAAATGTTTATGGGTTGTAAAATGTAATAAATATACAGCACAAATAATCAATTCAACACATTCTGTAGGCAATAAATATCAGTTGTTCTCTCATTACTAATATGCTTCAAATGTAAATTTCACAACAGCATGGGTGATATTTACATATGATTTTTTATTTTCTTTTAATAGCAACAACTTCAGTCTTTCTTCTTGTTCACAGCCTGGAAACTTAACTGTAAAGCATTTATTCTGTGTCATCCATCATTTCTTTTAATTTTGCATATTGCATATGTTTTGTCTTTTTTGGAGTTTGTGATACTTCTGCAGCATCTGCACACCATGGGAATCTATTGTGATTTATGTCTTTCTTTTACTGTGTGAATGTCAGTAGTAAATTCCTAATTCCCAAAATGTTTCCAGCAGCTCATTAAAATTCCCATCTACTAGCTCTGAAATCTAATCACCAAGAAAAAGGCTGATGTTAAGGAGGATTAAGTACATTTCTCACAAACCATTTGATAAAAACAGTGCTCCTGGTTGTTTTGTCAGTGACATTAGGATAAAAATAAAAATGAATCTTCTGAAGTCAGTAAAGTTTAAATGGTATGCAGCTATGTAAACAGAATGACAAATACAAGCTCTGTACTAACCTGTAGAAAAGTGTTTAAAATTGTGTTAGTTTTTTTCCCCAAAGGCAAACTAGAGAGCACTGTCATACTCAGAACCTGCTGAAATTCAACTACAGTGAAAACCCATTTATACTTTTGACAATATTCAGTTGTGGGAATGTCACATAGGATCTAAATTTCCTCTTTTTTTTCATGCTCATGTGTTACTCTACCAGCAATTCTACCAATTTTCTTTTTCCTTTGAGAAATTATTGCTCCAGATGTCTCATACCTTCTGTATTCAGCTGGGTCCTTCTAAATCTCTCCTCATCATCTCATATTTCTAACTCTGGTGCCTAAATTTTGTCAAATACTACCAGCTTCACAAAGTCTTGTTTCTCAGGACATCTCTCTTGCCTTCGCATTTGCTTCCTTTTTTATATATTTGCTTTCCTTTAGCCCTGTTCTTGTTCCTTCATGTCCTCTGGGCTGCATGTATCAAGCATTACTGAAAATGGTAGAGCCTGAGAAGTACATCATCACCAATGATACCTGTTGCCCCAGACAGGGTATTGGTATTCAGCTCTGATGGTGTCAGTTTAAGACCTTCGTATTAGTAGTTAAAAAAAAATTATGATGACCAATTTCTGAAAAGCAGAGGCTGCATGCTTGAGGAAATTGTGAAAACAGTAATCTTAGTGGAAAGGTGGGAAGTGATGGCATTAAAGAACAGATTGAACAATATAAACAGAATCAGGAACTATAATAAGGCTAATAGTCAAAGACAAATAGATCATAGTGGTCATCAGCAAATCTAGAAACGAAAACTCACTGTTTAATGTGCTAGGTATTTATTATTCGTACTTTATTCATACTTTATTTAGCTGAGAGACAGTTTGAGTTTACTGCAAGACTTCAGTGAAAATACCGAAAATCTAAACTAACAGGAAGAATAAGAGACTAGAGGACTAGAGATTTGTTTTAAACTCAGTTTTTGTTGTTTTCTGGAATAATTATTTCATGGATCATTTATTTGGATGTTAGCCTTCTTACAAGATTTTATTTACTAGACATTTATGCTTTCTTCATAGAGAGGTTATATTCAGGATCATAGATGTGAAAGAAGTTTAGGACGGAATATTATTTTCTGCCCATGGTTTTCTGCCTTAAGGAAGAACAATTCACATGATTAAAAATAATAATAATAATAATAACAATAATAATAATAAAAGGAAAGGAGATGAGTTCATGTACACCTCAGCATTAAAGCAAACCATTTTTGATAAATATCTGAATGCAACTAAGAACATATTTTCCACATTAAATTAAACATGCTTTCCCCGAACTTTACCACGATGATTTAATAATATGCTACATTGCAAAACAGAAATGTTCAAACGCACACAGAAATGAAGTAGTGACAGACAGCATTTGTCTCAGTACATAAAACCACTTTGGATATCAAACGATGTTCTGGGGTAAAGAAAATATAATCTGCAAAAATTACAAATTGATCTTTGTTTTTCAATTTTAAAATTATCTGCTTAATGAAAAGGAAAATTGTAGTGAAATATTCCTGCAAGTAGAACTCAACATTTTGAAAATGGATTAATTTTTACAATTTAATTTTCAAAATAAGAAAAACTGTTTTTAGTTGAGGGTATAGGATATTAATAGTTGAGGGCATAGGAAATTAATTTCAGAGCTTTGAAATACATTTTCAGGGGAGTTTTTCTGCTTCTAGATTTTTTTACCTCAAGAAATTCTAGCAATCCAGAATGTTGAGTGTCCCAATTACCCTGTTTCAAATACAATTATAATTATATATAAGGTCCTCTGCCTCATAGCAACTCAGAGTAAAAGAAGAAATTGATAGTTAAATGCTGTTTTGATATTGAAATCTTATCACCTCTTAACTGTGTTAATGTGTGGCTTCAGAGCACTTCTTCTGCAACACTGTTAGCTATAACAACATGTCTTGTACTCTGGCAAAATCCGATTTGCTTAAATTGTCAACATTCTGGAATGGAGGGCAGGTTCAAATCCCATGATGGCACAAATCTTTAATTACTTGCAAAGAGTAGGCCTGGTAACCATAGGAGAAGGATAGAAAAAGACTTGGATGTATTGCTCCCTGATGGCTTTGTTGTGAGCTGAGTTTTAGAGCAGATTGTTCTTGTAGAGTTACTATCCACTATCCCATGTAAATCTGTATTGTTTAGAGAACAAAGAAGACCGCCTGATGATGCAGGTGAGGTCTTTCAGATGTAAGGTTATAAATTATTTTGAGACAGAAGTTTTATTGTGACTGATACAGAAAATATAGAATTAATATAGAATGGAGATTCTAGATGGATGTTAATATTAATTATCTATCTTGCTATAAAATAAAATTAGTTTCACAAATAGCTACTAGACCATCCTTTTTTTTTTTTTTTCTTTTTTTTTTTTTTCCTATCCCATGCAGAGGTTGAAGAATCAAATGCCTTAAACACAGCTTATTATGCAAAACAGGACAAAAGTACTTTCTGCAGGCTTTTTCCATAAACAAAATAAAAGTGATAGCTTTTTCTATTGTGTCAGACAGATGTAGGAATTTAAGCTATTGAAAATCAGTGAATTAAGGAGAGCTAGAGAATGTCAGAAATCCTAGAATGAACTTATATTCCTGTTCAAATAAGTTGGGAAAATTTTGAAAATACAATGATACATAGAAACGTACAGTATTGTTGATAAGTTACCAGTCACCACACTCAAGTAGTTATCCCTGAATTCATCATTACTCACTGCAATGTGCAATGACATAATCAGTCAACTAGAAAAACAAGCACCACAGAGATTTCAAAATAGCTTTAGAGAGAAGTACTGAGAAAGCTGCCAGTTATCATATAACAGCTTGCTCTTCTAAAATCCTAGAACACCTAAAAAGTCCATGATCATTTGCATTAATCAACTAATTTCCATGGCATTTTTCTCATGGCATTCACATGATTCAGGACAGTGATTAACTTAAGTATCAGACACAAAGAAATATTCATAATCAGCCCAAAACTCATGGTCCTGATTTAATTCTCTGAGCTCTTACAGATTGAGAGGAAGGTGGCACTGAAATATCCTAGACACTGGAAGGCTGAGAATTGGTAGAAATTAGTAAAATGTCAATGATTAGATGGTCATTCAGATTTTGGAACATAGTGACTATTCCTGTTTGCCTATCCAGGTCTATCACTACAGTATAAATGCATAAAGTGACTACAGATCTGGATACATTTGCTCAAAGCTAACTACATCTTTCAAAGAATTAGAAGCTTTATTCAGCATTTTTAAAAATTATTGTGGTACTGCTAGACAGTTTTAATGTGCATGTAATATAGAAATCCATTTCACATTTAAAACATAATGTGACAGTTATGAAGTCATTACTTAAGAGAATTAATTTTATTTCTTCAGTTGCAAATTACATCATCTAAAACCTTAGACGTTACAACACTTACTTTGTATCATTTGTATGCCTGATAAATAATGAAAATGGATGGATGGTTTAAGATATCATGACATAATATTTTTATTGTTAAGCCCAGGTGTAGTGCTATCTATAACATAATACTGATGAAATTAGAAAATTTTAGGATGTTAAGCTTTGATACGTAATACAAACACAATTTCTGTCTACATGTTCTACAAAAAAGTTCAGTTTTGGGGATTTTGTCTTCCCTCTTCCTCAACGAATAGAAACAAGCCTATGCTTTATTTACAGAGCAAAAAATTCATTGAGTCACATTCACTGCTGTCACAAAATGATCCCAGTATGATGATCTTAGCTATCTAGTGACAAATATTCTTGCAAACTTTTGAGTACATTTACCAACAAAGCTGATGAGCTACCAGGACTTAGCCATAAAGATTAAAATTGTCTTGTCTCCAAAAGCAAAGAAACAAAGACAGGATATAACTAGCTGTTCTTCTGGAAAATGTTGCAACTGTAATCCTAGAAAACATCCCGAGTAAAGACAGAGATAACATTATGGTAAAGTAGCTTGAGTGGTGAACCTAGAGATTCTGGAACTGAAAGAACTGCTCAAGAAAATGAATGTGGCAACAAGGATTTCTTTAGGTTGTTTTCCATAGTAATACATAAGAGTCTCAAGAACAAAAGAATCTTTGGAAATAATAGGTGCAGGGAAATAGATAACCATCAACTGTTTATTATGACCTTAAATTCTTCTTCCCTTGGAGCCCATTTTATTCTATACTCAATTCACTGCAGGCTAGCATTCAGTATGTGTGAAACCAATACAGCCAAAATGAACATTTATCTTACCCTTCACCAGTTCTGGAACGCAATGATGAGAGTAATGACTTTGTACCATTTTGTGCATCATATTCTTATGGATGTTTGAATGAGTATTTTTCAGGAGGACTTTCAGTAAAAAGATGAAAAAATAAATACACATCAAATATTTAAATTAAATTTAGCATGTAACAAGCTTGGTACCACATGTAGAACATGGAAAACAAACAAACAAACAAACAAACAAACAAACCTTACCTGTGTCTTTGATTTTCTACTGTGTTTTTTTTTTTTTCAATCAGCACTAGAATTGTGAATCAGAATATTTTTCCTTAATAACAAGTAAAAACTTCAACATATTCAGTGTTCAGCTATCCCCATAGAAAACCTCAATTGTAACCTCATGAAAGCAATTCCATTAAGCTATGATAAATTCTAGGATGAGCTTGCGTGCAATTATATTAGCCTAATTTTTAGTATGAAACATAAGACATTGAACTGGAAAATTCATTATTAATCAAAATCCAATGCAGAAAATGACCTGGGGGTATTGGTTGACAGTTGGCTGAATATAAGCCAGCCGTGATCCAAGGGAGCCAAGAAGGCCGGTGTTTTCCTAGCCTGCATCAGAAATAGTGTCCAGCAAGAGTAGCAAAGTCCCTCTATACTCAGATCTGGTGAGACAGCACCTCAAGTGTGGTGGAAAAAGATATAGAGTTGCTAGCTGGAGATCTCATTAATCTCTACAACTACCTGAAAGAAGGGTGTAGGTCTCTGTTATCAGGTGACAATTAGTAGGATGCATAGAAACATCCTTAAAATGTACCAAGGTGGGTCTAGATTGCATATTAGGAATAATTTATTCATGGAGAGGGTGGCCAAACATTGGAATGGGCTTCCTATGGAAGTGGTGGAGTTGTTATCCCTAAAGGTATTTAAGTAATGAGTGGGTGTGTCATCAATGGACATGATTTAGTGGTGGAATTGGTAGTATTAGTTTGATAGTTTGATCTTTAAGGGTCTTTTCCAACCTAGATGATTGTATGATTCTAAGAAAAGAGTTGTTCCTCACTCTTCCCACCTCACCCCATGTTTATCAGACAGAGGAAAATTTCAGGGATTTGCCTTAAATTAATTTAATAATTAAATTCAGGGTAGAGTGATATGCCTGCACTGGCCTTCATTTATTTTTGTGCTGAAGCCATCACTGACGAGAGCAATTAAGAGATTTTTCCCTTTTCAGTCTTAGTCAGATGCAGTAGAATAGGTTCAATATCTTAAAACAGTGAAACACCATTCCTCATGTAGGTAGGGTGAAGATTGTTGCAAGGAACTGGTACCTTGAAATAAATGTCTAGGAGACTGAAATTTTACTCATTAACTATACTGCCAGTTATTTTCATCAGTAAGCACAAGAATCCGTCAATCTGTGCAGAATGCAAAGTAGCAGCTATGCAAAGAAGTTGCTCGCTTAGGCAAATGGAATTCCTCAGGACTTTGCTGAGAAATAATAATTTACAGCACTCCCGAGCTGACTGTTTTTATTTATTTTTTAAATCTTCTTAGTTAAGTCTCAAGTGACTTGCAGTATTGTTAACTGTTGCTTGAAATCATGAGTTCCATTATGTTGACCGTCAATTTGTTAAAAGAACTTTGACATATTCCTCTTCTTACTAACAAATTTTATTTAAAAAAAAAAAAAAAGAAAGAAAAAAAAAAGTGATCTTTTACTATTTACATATATATATATTTTTAACCTTTATTTGAAGGTTAATATTGCTTTCATTTTCTTTAATAGAACAGTTCCAGGATTGAAGTACATTCAGAGTTCATTATCATTTAACAAATAAATGCTTAAGCAGTAAGAACTCCTATTTGCTCATAAAGATATAAAAGCAAAGAAGAAATAACTCAGCTTTCTAAATTCACTGTTCATTGTTAATTCACAAATAATAGTTTACTAGCCCCGCAAAGTGTATTTTCTTTTCTACTTTCTACTGACCAATTTCTGTCATCTTTTGCTAAATACATCAGGATACCCTATATAGTGTAGTCAAAAGTTTTTCACTTGCATTGTTTGCCTAGAAAATCAGGAAAGACCAAAATACTGGTACAGAATTATAATTTGGAAAAGAGAATGCAAATTTAAAACAAACATTATCAAGCTCCATAGGAGTAATAAAACAGAAAAATAAATAAATAAATAGCTTATGACTTGATGACTCCAAAACTTTGGGTTCCAGCAAAGAACATAGGTGCCTAGGTATAATTAATAGGTATCCAGCTGGGCTGGTTTTAAAGAATAAAAGTTAAACTTCCTCCATAAGGCAAACCCAGAAAGACTGCTGCAAGTCTCTAAAGTTATGATCAAAGAATCACAATGAGAAAACACATACCTCCTGGAAATGTCATGAATTTTCTTCCAGCCTGGCTTTCTAATAGGTAACTTTCTGTAACTTCCCTAGTTAAGCAATCTTTTCTGTCTACTTGGATGAACTACATCATTTATTTCCTTAACTACTAAGAGCAGTCTGTAAACCTGATCTCTGCTGCCTTACCAGCCAAGCAAACCGTCCCTCCCCAAAAGGACCTGATTAGCTCATTATTGCAGGATAAATCCAGCCTTTTCTTCAGCTGCTCACAGTTTTTCTTAAATGACATAATAAATAGTGAACTGCATATAAGCAAGTTAAACTTATATATCTTTATCCATCGTCTTTCCCTGGGTTCCATCTACAGTAAATGACAAGAGATTAATTTTGCAAGATGTCTCAGAATATTTACAACAGACACCACCCTGAAATTTCTCTTGAAGGGAAACTGCATTACATTATTTGCTGCCTATGGAGGCGCCTAGGAAAAACTCCCTTCCCTAGTAAATATTAGCTTCATGAATCCACCTACCAGGCTCTGTCTATGGATCTAAGAGCCACTGTAGAATTCTTCTCTACTGATTTTATACAGTGGGTGGGTCTGTGCGCTGATAAACTCACTATTATATTGAGAAATCTGAAGACTTCTTTACAAATACCACATCAAATATTTAAATTAAATTTAGCATGTAACAAACTGGTTATTCTACCCAAAGTCCCAGTCTCAATGTACACTGAAAACTTCAGTTATTGCACCTATAATACAAAAAACCATGAGACAGTATGATTAAAAACTTTAATTAGTTAGAAGCAAAAAGACCATAAAAGGAATATAAACAATATGTTGTAATTGAGTAGTAATACTAGTCTTGAAAAAAATGCAATATATTCTTCTAGTGGTTAAGTGACCAAAAGTACGAACTTACCTCTTTCCATGCACTCATACAGTGTTCATGATTAATTTCTTAAGTTGCAGATAAACAGCTTGGAATGCTGTTAAAAGCAAAGATTAAATAAATTGAAAAGCTTGAAATAACCATGAAATAGAAAGAAATTATGATGCTAGGTTTAAAACTCAGACTGCTGACACTGAAACCTTTTTTTGTTATTATTATTTTTGTTTCTTATACAGATTTTCAGCATGATATTCTTGGCAAAACCTTATCCCTACTCCAAATCAACCAGCTTGGTGACACTATACCAGCTGTGAATTTAGTATCCTTCTCAAGTGTTTCAAAAATACTGTTCAGTAACAGAGGAACAGATAGCATAGTAAGAAAGAAAATTATTTAACTGGAGTTTTGTTATGGGTTGTTATAGCTTGTAGTAGTACTGTTTCTGTCATTTGACATTACTTCCCACACACTCAGTGTATAAATAATGCTTATGCTCCATTTGGGGTACTCAGTATTTGAAATTAGGTTCCCCTGTAACAGCAAATTAACTGTATAATTTGTCACTGGAAATGACATTGACTGTTAATCCAGGAAAACCAAAGAGAAAACACAAATCCCTGAGAAACACCCACAAACCTGGAATATGGGTCTTCTTACCTTGTTACTATTTCTTCTAGGGAAAAATTGAGAAATTCCACTGACATCATAAAAACTGGAGTGAGCTCCTGCTAACTTCAAAAAACTGCCTTGTGTATGAAGTCTGTGAAGTTTATAAATAGCAAATTGCTTTGGAAATTGTAGAGAAAAATAACAAATACTTCACAAACAATGAAGAGTTTACAGAGAATCTTTATCAGGGAGTCAAGACAGAACAATGGGTAAAGATTTTAAACTAAAACAAGACAGGTTTGGATAAATAAGAAGGAATAAATTATTTGCTATGAGACTGATGAGACACTAGAACAGGTTGCTCAGATAAGCTGTGGAGAGAAGCTCTCTGAAAAAGGAGCTCACCTCCTCTTCATGCAGATGCCTAAAGTGCTCAGATGGATCATGGCATGAATGATGGCCTCCATCCATGGAGGCATTCAAGGCCAGGTTGTATGGGACCCCGGGAAACCTAATCTGGTAGGTGGCAGCCCCACTTATAGCATAGAAGTTGGATCTGGATGATATTTAAGGTCCCTTTTAACTTAAGCTACTATATGATTCAGTGTTCACATCTTAAACATCACTATGTATCTCTGATGTCTGAGGTGACATTCAAATACACATAGACATTCCTCTCTTTCCAAATCTGCCAAAGTTTGTTTGTCTCATTCTTTTCAAGTAAAATCTTATTGATGCTATTCTTGTAGCTTCAACATTACTTTTCTTTTTATGTCAGCTTTACTTTCGACACCAATGTTAGTTAATTACATTTAATTTATGTCTGTTTTAGACTGATCATTGTGTTAGCTCCAGAACTGATACAAAGTAAAAACAGAGATTCAATAGGCAATTTCATAGCCTAATTAAAGACTTAAATGTTTATATATTAGATTATGAATATATGGATATTCTTTCCCTGGCCCAGCTTCCAGTTATCTTTGAAAGACCTAGATAACATCTTCTCTTAAAAAAAAAAAAAAAGAAAACAAACAAACAAACAAACAAATTGCATCATCTTTAAAAAAATAATCCACCACTTACAAATGAGAAGCCATTCTGTAAGAGATGGGTATGACTGCCTCCTAGGAAAGAGGAACAACAGAAAGGCTGATATGCATAGTACATTAGCCTACTCTTCTTCCTGGAATTTGTAATTGAGGAGCCAACATGGAAAGGTTCTCTCCTGCTTCTGATACTTATAAACAAGAAGAAATGACTGGGATGTTCAAGTCAGACAGCTTTGGTTTCAGTGACCATAAGATAGTGTTTAGGATCCCAAGAGGAGAGAATAGGGCAAAAAGCAGTACCACAGTCCCTCATTTCTGTAGAAAAGGCTTTGGGGCTTCCAAGAATCCATCCCATCCACTTGGAGAATTCCCATGGGATATATTTCTTGAGAAAAGAGAGGCCCAGGAGAGCTAGTTAGTATTCAAGGATCACTTTGTCCAAACTCAAGAAAGTTTCATAGTGAAGAGTAAGAAATCAAGCAAAGGCAAAATGCAGACTGTGTGGATGAAATATACCAGAGGTGGTCACAGGGGCAGGTGACCCAAGCCAGAGAACAGAGTAGCAAGAACAGGACTGGGAAAGAAAGACTGATCTGGAAATCTGGCAAGGGATGTGAAAGTCAACAAGAAAGGATTCTACAGGCACATACAATGAGTAGACAACATGTCCCCTCGCTGAATAGGGCAAGAAATTTGGTGACAAATAACACAGGAAAGGCCCAAAGTATTCAATGCCTTCTTTGCCTCTGCCTTTACTGTAAAACCCTGCATTAAGGAACTCCAGGCTACGAGATGAGAGGGTAAGTCAAGAGAAAGAAAGACTTTAGTGCAGGAGGACTAGATAAGGAAACACTTATACAAACCAGATATACACTATCTGGAAGTTATTGGAGATATTCAAAACCTGACTGGTCATGGTACCAGCTAGCCTCCTCCAGCTGACCACGCTTAAGCAGGAAAGTGGGACTAAGCAATCTCAAAAGGTGCCTTTCAGTTTAAACAATTCTGTAATTCTGCTTATAGGCAGCAGCTTTTGGAGGAAATGTATAGACAAAGCTTATATTAAAACTGTACTGTGGTGATACAACAAGTTCAGAGTGAACACACAAGAAAGCACCTATGCACAAAATACAACCTTAGGTTTTGGACCTGGCCTGTGCAAATTTCTACAAGTCAATGGAAATAGAGTTTCCTTCAGAGGCAATTCAGGGTGGAAAATTACTGTTGAGAGTTCTGATTTGCTTCTAGAAGGAGTCCATCCCTCTTGTGGCTAGAAGGACCCCTGAGAAAACAAGTTCTTAGAGAAATTCCCCAATTCTCCGTGGTTATACAACAGCCAAAAGCCATTGGCTTTTTCAGTAATGGCTTTAGACTTCATTGTTAAATCTCACCAAGCCCCACTTCATGTCTTATTTTATTTTTTTTTCTAACCCAGAAAACTTTCCTCAAAGCACGAGAGAAAATCTTTGAGCACAGTTATCTCATTAAGCACCAGGTTGCCAGGGTTTAAGTTCAGAAATATTAGTCTGATGTTCTTTCATCTGCATAAATAAGTTTTTACAGGACATTTGGCCTTTTTCATTCCCTCAGTTTTTTAATAAAGATTGAACTTCATAGGAACAGAGAAGGGCAGAGGATCTGATTGAGAAAAGAGAATAACACTGGAAGAGAAACTTTTTCTATAAATTGAATGTCTCTGACTCAGATTGTTACAAATATGATATCAAGAGGAGAACGACTGACATTGCAAAAAGAGAAAGAGACAGAAACACCTCCAGAACACCACACTATTCACTTGCTATTTTAAATTATATGAACATTATTGATTTAGTTAAGAAACACCCTTAGAAAAAGATGTGCACTGAAAATGACCAGAAGTCATCAGTGACATTTAATGCTGACATGATATAACAGTAATGGTGAATTCATAAGAATTTCATACTGCAGGTGATCTGTTACATTTATTCAAAACCTAACATAACACAAATAACATAACACAAATTTATTTAAAAAGGACTTGACTTCCATTACTTCTGTGACACTGCAGAACAAACACTGTTAAAGCATCTCAATAGGAAGCTAAATTAGTTCATCAGACATTGAAATTGTCAGCATTTCTACCCCAGTTAAGGCCTGAAGAACTATTTTTCCCAGTGTCCACTTCAGGCCTGTGACTGAATGAAGATACTCAGGACCACGGGTATGAGGTGTTGCTGTTTTTCCTTTGTAATTCACAGTTTTCTCCTTAATGACATCCCATAAATTTATTTTCCTTAACATGTAAAAGTATGAAGAATATTCCTTCCCAGAATATTTATTGCCTGACTTACAATTACAGCACGAACACAACACAGGGGTTTGCTGTGTTGTGTTTGAGGATGCACAAATGTATATTGAAGCCCCCCCAGCTTATCCTGTTGGATATTCAGTCTTAAAAGGGAACTTTTATATTTGGGGTCTCTCATAACTACTGATGAATTACTCCTATATAAAAATATTTTCTTCAGTGACACTGAGAATCGTCACAACACTTCACTGAGCACTTCGAATGTTTGGGGATATTTGTCCAAATACGAGGATTCTTTAACATTGTATAATCCTTCAGGGTTGTTTTTTTTTTCTTAGTTTGTTTTTTGACTTGTGCTTCCAAACCTCTAGAAACACAAGAAAAAGAGACTCTGTTTTTCAGATGACATATATTTTAAACATTCTTTACTTTATACTTACTGTCCCTAATGAAAAGAAAGAAAGAAATGCTTCTAAATATTTCAAAACCCTCCCATCTTTGAATGAGTCTTCAGACCTGTGTGTCAGTATTTAAAAATTTTAATGTGGACAACAAATCTAATTATATATCTTTACTTTTCATGTCAGATTTCATAGCTGAGACTATTAATAGACAGTAGCATTGAACACAAATTAAAAAATAGTGTAGAGTCCTTTTATCTGACAATTTTTAGAATATATTAAATATGATGAGGAAATAACAGAGATTAGGGTCGGTTTGTTACAAACCTTTTGCTGATATAAAAATTGTAAAAAGTTAGATATGAATGGAGACAATAAATGTCAGTGTAACCTTTTGTCCTGGACCAAATATTGAAATGAAGTCTAGAGAAAGAACTGAGCATCAGGAACATTACAAAGTTCTTTATAAGTAAGAATGAGAAGTACTGTGAAGCGAAGTGTTCCTGTCCATTTACGGGAGGCTTACTGATACAAATTTTAAGACCCATAAACACTCTTGAGCTTATCTCCTACTCCTTTCAGGAGAAACTAGATGTACACTCAGTTTCCTAGATATTTGTGTATCATATCCAGAGGGCTTATGAGAAAGGCATCCACAGTAAAATACTAAGTTAAGCAGAAACTTAGCTCTGTCTTGTGCCTAGTCACATGCCTTTGAATGATGCTCCAAAGCATCGGTCCTCCAGTGAAGAGATGACTAAAGATTCCCAGAAGGAAATGCTAAGAATTGGGGTTAATTGCACAAAAGCCTTAGGCATCTCAATCCACTCGAGATCAAGTGCTGAAAAGTCCTTCTAAGTCTGAGAGCATGAAAAAAAAAAACCAAAAAAAACACAAGTTCTTTGTGTGAGTAAAATGCAGTTTCATGTTTTACATTATTGATGAGTGAGATCAGAAGCTATGAGACACTGGTCCCATAGATTATCTACTTTTTAGGCATTCAATCCTCTGTCTAGTTCTGTGAGAAAATGCACTCTTTATAAGACTGCTAGTCTTGCTGCACTGACAAGGCCTTAAACTTCTCCCTTTTTTCTATCTTGCTTTCACTCATTGCTAGACAGTGTTCAGGAATGTCTCAGAAACATGAGGCCTTACAGTGGCTTGCATTCTTTAAAAGGTGAACTTCATAAAATCAGTAGTGAATTCTTAAAAATCTGAACCTGTGTCATGTTAGAAACTGTGCAACAAAACAAGCAATGCTGCACGATGTTCATAAAAGCTTCTTAAAGATAACCCTCTGTACAGACTTGTGCAAAGCTGTTCAGAACGGAATTTCATATATCATGGGAAGCACTTGAACTGCTTAGTGTCTGCTCTTGAATCAAGTTGACAGGATGGCAAAAAAAAGTACTTTGCTTTGTTCCCACAATAAGCTGTACTGGTTCTTGTACACTGGAGGGAAAAAAAAAAAAAAAAAAAAAAAGAAAGAAAAAAGAAAACAAGAAATTATAGCATCCACATCCATTTTTTTCTCATCAGTTTGCCAGTGCTAAACTAATCAGGTCATTCTGAACAGAATAATACAACAGCATTGATGCCACACACTGGCTTAGCATGGAGAGAGTTTTAACAACAGTTCCAACATTTACCTCATATGAACCTATCAAAATGTTCCTGGGCTATGTAACCATTTTAGACTGGCACAAAAGAAACCAGTAGTTATTAAAATACATATTCTGCCTATTAGGGCTTAAGCACAGTAATGATTATCCATGGATACAATGGACAAATGTTATGCTAAGCAGTTTCAGCTGCTTTTTCAAGGTCTCTTTTCAAAGTCTCTTGTACATCTACACGGTTAGAAAAGTAATGCAATTAAGAAAAACAACCACAGCTTTAGAATCTGTCTACTGAATTATACTTTTCAAGATTAAGATGCCATAAAAGTGCATGAAATCTCAAAGAACTAATATTTTGCCAAATGCTAAATCAAAATGACAAATAGATAAATAGAGCTATTTAAATCTTCTCAACTGACAGGTTAAGTTTCATTCTCATGAAGTCTGAAACCACAGAAATACTAATGTCATTCAAAGGAATGTTAATAAAGAGAATGCCAGTGGAGTCTTAGCTGGAAAGGTGTTACCCGAGGCTTCTCAGAAAAAATGATTCAAGGTTGCTCCAGTGCAGCCACTTTAGAATTAATGCCACTGTAAACTCAATTAATTTAATTCAAAATTTACTTTCTGTTTATATATATATATATGTGTGTGTGTGTGTGTGTGTGTGTGTGTGTGTGTATTGAACCTAGCTAAAAACCAGCTCACAACTGTACCTTAATCACTATGTTTTGAGAATGTTTGTAGGTCAGCTTTCTACAATAGTCTCCAGTGCACTGGGTATAAACTAGTTCATTGTTTCTTTACCTGTTTCACACATGAAAAGTCTATGTGTAGTGCTCTATTAACTTTAAGCAGTTTCACACCTTTGATTGGATCTTTCTTCTTTTCAAAAGTCCATTTCCTTTCAGCTGTTACTGAGGAACAGCTTTATCTTTCAGAGATAGGAAGAAAATTGGGATTTTAGACCTACCACAGACAATGGTTAAGTGATTATGTCACCAGACAAAAGATGCCATGAGAACATACTAGCTGTATGTAGAGATGGAATCACTGACTGGTGTAACTCCTCCATCTAAAAAACACTGGGTTGCTTCAGCTAACAGGCCCCAGCTGGGCATCTGTCTGCTGCAAGTTGCCAGTAGCATTGCAATTGCTGCTGCTGCCATCTCATCTCTTGGCTGTGGTTCAGCCCTGTTTCAGTGTAGCTCATGGCTCGCACCACATCACATTCTTTGGGGCACACTTGTATCAGTGGCACTGACCGGTTAGAACATGATCTGGGAAGAAGGGGTTCAACTCTTTGATTATTCCTACCAATGTAAATGGCAGTTTTCAAGGGCGAAAGCTTCAGGATTGGACAGTGACACCACTAAAGAGTTCAGTTGTCTTCAGATAAATTCCACTCATATTCAGTGTAATGTATTTGCTCCTTACAGGCAGCAGATCAATTAATCTAACCCACAGGAATTTAATTCTAATTACCTGCTTCTGTTTCTGTTTACCTTACCTGCTCAGGAAGGTAACTATTCAGTAAATGTTCATTTTAGTTCTACCAATCCCTCTTCTCTGTGGTGTTATCCTTACTTTTATTATCCTGCTGTACCTTAACATAAACAAAAAAAGAGGCTTTTATGTATCTATATTTAGCTATATATCTATTTTAGTACCTTCTACACAGAAATTCTTTTTGATTTCTTTGCAAGATTCTAGTGTGATGTGAATAAATCATTGCAATACTTTAAACTTAATTTCTGTTTTTTTATTCTTTGCTTTTTATAGATATATTTGCAATAACTTTGAAGTGTTCTGATTTTGTCCTTTTCACTCACTTAGCCTCCCCTCCTCCTAAAGCTTTTCCACATCTTTTCTTGTTTTTAGTCTTCCTTATCATCTTTCCTCCAGATCTGTTTGCATTATTCACACGGATTGTCTGCCTTAAATACCTTCAACGTGCTTATTCAGGAATTTTGGTACTCTTTACATACCTTTTCATTTCTGTTAATGATATGAATTTTGCTTGTAGCTTCTGATACAATACCACTTATGAGCCCATCCTTCTCATCCTTTATACTAGAGCTTCCCTAACTTTCAATTTTTTAAAATGTTCTGTATTTTAAATAGAACTGTGTAATGGAGTTACAGACTTCAGGGCTCCATGTCCTTGTGCCAGCAACTGGGAATGCTGGTGTCCAGGAATTGGGCATCCTGAGTGTCTGAGCCTGGCTGCTACAGTGAACTGTGTTAAATATATATGTTTTACATTTACAGGATCTCTTCCTGATCAGCTAGGAAGGAGAACAGGATGAGTGCTGTTTGTTTTTGCACAAGTACTGTATTTTCTCTGCTGATATGTGTGGCTGGCAGTGTACACGTGTGCATGGCTGCCCAAGGGAAATTTGGACTTGGGAGCATGGAAATGCAGCAGCTCCCTTCTGCTGGGCTCCTGGATTAGGTAGCTCCTAACAGTAATATGTGGGAATAGTACACTCTGCATAGGATTTTCAAAAACCTCAGTGAATCAATGGGCAGTTTACTGCTGACATGAGGAAGAGCTGATTCCAGAAAGGAAACAATTAAGAGCATAAACATTTTGAGAATCAAATAATTTTTCAAAGTGCACTTTTTTTTTTTTTTTTTTTTTTTTTTTTAAGCATCTGTCTTTGAAAATCTACTACCTGTTCAAAATCTGCAGTATCTCACATCTATACCCTGTCCTTTTATGCCATTTTTGGCTTTAATCTCCTCTCACATATATTTCACAAGCTATACCTCCAGTGCATAAAGCAGAATAACTCTTGATTTCTACCAGCGTATCTGAGAAAAGAAACAGTTCCTAAAGTGTCGTCTTTTAGCTAATGGACACAAAGTGTATACTAATTGAACAGACTGGGTTAACAACAGCATCTTCAGTTACCAATGGTTTAAAAAGGAGCTTGGTATTATTACTCCATTTATACAGCACGAATTCTATCAGTGTTCTTGTTTGTTCCATGCCACATAGGTATTTCTTTTGCATGTTTTATCAGCACTAAGGAAAGTTTATAGGAAAGGATAAAAATCACCTCTGTTCCTTCCCTAGAAATACTGAGAATTCTTTACTGAACCATAGAATGCATTTACATTGTTCAACATATATTTAAAGGATAAATTTAACATGTGGAAAATCTAGATTTTTACTGTGCAACCTACTGTAGGGAACTTGCTTTAGCAGGGAGTTGCACGACATGATTTCCATACGCCCCTCCAACTTCTACGATTCGGTGAACACCTAATGTTCTAAAATGCTGCATATTGCAACTCTTGTTTTGCCTTTACTGACATTTTTAATTTTATCTTCATCCATACATAAAGCATGCTTCTGGAAGAATACGCAGCACTAATAATTATTCTAGTTTATTATTTAGCTATCTAAAACTCCCTTTTGAGGCTTTTATTTCCTACCAATATGGTAAGTTTCAGGATATATATAGGAAAAACAGTAAAAACAATTCCTATCTGTAGAAACTCAGAAACTCAATTTCATTAAATATGTTTCGTTTAAATTTATCACTTCAACTTCTGCTATAATTTTAGATAAATAGGTCGCTCCAAAAGTAACGCTTCCTACTTATTTTCATGGAAACTACAGCAGATACAAAGAACACAATAGCATTACTTGATTGAGCAAGTTCTCAGGTACAAAGTAATTTTTCAACATAGTCACCACCACTAACCAATTCATGTGGATTAGCTAATCGGGACTTCTGGAGAAGCCCTATGCATATATACATACACACACATACATATATACATACTTCTTTATTGCTGTAAGTTATATTGCATGGAATATACCTTAATTGTGTGGTTATATGAATGAATAATACATAAGTGGAGTCCAAGAAGCCATAAATAAGTTTTCCATTTTGCATAATCTTTGATAAAATTCTTGAAAATTTTTCAGAAATATTTTTCTGAAAATAATTTCTAGTTTCAAACTCTGTGCTTAATTTAAAGGCAGTTTGACTAAATAGAAAATATTTTGGTTATGTTCAATTTGTTTCTATTTTATTCAATTCTTAAATTGCTAATGTACTTTGAGTTCTACGTTTGCAAGTTAAATAGCTAGTAAGAAGTTTTGAATATTAGTATAGGCAGGACAATTAGTATTTTCATTACTATAGCACTCTTACATCCCATGATTATAAGAAGCTGATATTACTTGAGAAACTATTACTTATTAATGTTCAGAAAGATCTTTATTAAATTTCAAAAGGAAAATACACTTTCTTTAAAAAAAAATTCCTTGTGAAACTGAAAGCATCAGACTCGCTTGCTACAAAAGTCTTTCTTGAAATAAAAAAAAAAAACAACACACAGCCTCTAAGTGTAAATTCCTGAGGTGAAGGAACAGGAATTATTCTCTTTAATTGCAACAGCTCTTCTTCCAGCCCTCTGAAATATTAGCTGTTCAGCCAACTCCCCAGCTGAAATGTTAACTGATAAGACCAGATCACATCAAAAAGCAGATAACTATATATGACATCCATCACTTCACGTCCCTCACTTCTTCACCTTTAATCTGTCTATTGCACTCTCTAAATACAGTCTAACTGCAGTAGCACAGGTCTCCATGGAGAGTAATTTAGTCCTGGCAGGGCACACTCAGGCACATTTTTCATGCTTCATGAGATGAAAGAGTGACAGGTGGACCAACCAGCTGCAACCAGGAACCAAAATATAAGGTGAAAAGCTCCCTGATGAGCAGGAAATCTCACAGGTAGGTCTAGCCAAGTCATGTTTGGCTTTCTATTTAACACCTGCCTATGGACTATAAGTAATCAGGGCATGAAAACAAAAATAACACAGTTAATATGGGGATTTGTATGGGATAGGGCACAAAGAGACTCAAAGCTGCTAGGCAAGGCTGCTAAAGTCACAACGGTATTGAGCTCCCAGTGACGTGCCAGTGAATGATGGGGTATGTAGATTTATATTGCTGAAGACTAATAGAGGTGTACTACTAAACAATGTATATCAACAACTATTGTATGCTTTGAGTTTAGATTAAAGATGAAGAATTTGGCACTGGAACAGCTTTCCCGAAGCATGAAAGCCAGCTCCAGGTGCTACAGCAGGTAACTGTATCATCTTAATTCTTGAAACTAGCTCCCAGATACATTTTAATCAGCTTATTATTTTTGAAGATTTATTCCCACAAATGTTGCTCCTCTCATGACTAGAACATTTACAATCTAATTTAATTTATAGGCAGTATATGTTATTTGTATTTTTGTGAGGGCTTTCTTTTTATGTTTTAATCCCTGAAATTATGCATGTGGTGTGGATTGTGAGAAAGAAGTTAATCTCCTCAGCTACAGTTCTTTTTCTTGGTTTTTCAGGCAAAAGAAAGCAATTAATTTAATCTTTTACTTCAAAATAGGCACTCTGTTCCCCACATCTGTGTTAAGGAATATGGTCCTGAATCTCCCTCAGTATGAAACAAATGCCTTGCATATATGGGCGAACAGTTCTGTACACATCGACGATGCTTTTTATGTGGGCTGCTCAGAAAGTAAAGCCCTCTATTTTATGGTGTTGGCCCACAGCATCAGAGGCAAATGTTGCTGATATGGTGGGTAGTGTTTCAGCACTGGGGACAGAGACAGTGGATCACCTCCGCTGGTGCAGAATTTTACAAGTATAGCATGAAGGCTCTTATAAATCACTGGCAGAAACCTGTAGCTAATAATGGAAACTGTTGAAAAATAGTGCTTTACAGCTGTGAACTTGCTCTATCAAATAGTGTTATTGTGCTCCTTGTATCTATTGTAGTTTCCAAGGAAATAAATAAGAAGCATTACTTTCAGAGTGACCTTTGTAATTAAATTTTTTTTTTTTTTTTTTTTTTTTTTATTGGTATCTACTGAAAAATAAATTTCCCGGATATAGCCTAAAGTCTCATCTTCTCTATGCTCTGATTTATCTGCATTCTGCCTTTTTCCTTTTTCTCCATTAATTGCAAATAACCTTGTCCATTTTCTCATTTGAACAACATTCAACATTTTTTTCAGGCCACGATCTCTGACTTTTCAAAAATATTTTGGATTCCACCATGTTCCCTAGCATTCTCACTACTGTTCTCCAACATACTGAAACTTAAATATTGAACAACATTACTGGAATGTAAAATGTTGAACCAGATTGCCATGGAAACCTGCCGTTCTCATTAATACTCGCTGTCTGAATGTAGCTTTTCTACCAGCCTTGCACCCAGTCTTTCTGAAAACTACCCCTGAGTTTATGAAATGTCATGTGAAACAATGTCAAAAGTCTTACTAACATCAAGAAAACTGGCATCCAGTTCTGGTATTCATAATATGTTAACCTGTCATAAGAGCAAGTAAAGTTAATCTGACACTTATTTTGACAGCTTTTTGTAGGTTCTTACTTATTCCTTGTGTTCTTGAGGGTCCCCAATCCCCTACCATATTCTCATCTTTAACAGTGGTATACTACATTTTTGCCTCTCACTTGGCTATTGAAAGCTGCGGAGTCATTAAATAGAGTTCCTGTACCATCTTTAGTGACATAACTGTACAAATCCTCTTGAGTTTGACTATAGTATCTCTTATCTCCTCCAATTACAGTACTCTCATTGTTAGGTTATGAGATAAATACTTAAGTTTATATGTGTTCTCACTAGTAGATCTCCATCCTATCCAGCCAAGGAAGGGAGCAAGATGAAGCTAATGATGCTCTCTGTGTTTCTCTGAGTGCTCTTGAATGTCTGACTGTGACAGGTGTAGCAAAAATTTTATATATTTGGTATATATTTGTGGTCTGTGTGTGATTGCCTGCTGGGAATGCATCTTCAGCTTCATTACTGATTGGACCTGAGTGGTTGCATCCTTGCTGTGCAAAGCTGAAATTCCTCTGAAAAGTTCCTTGAAAATAAACAAGCAAAAACAAACAAACAAACAAAAAACCTGAAAACCAACAAAAAAACCCAAAAAACAACAACAAAAAAAACAAAACCAAAAAACAACACTGTAATGAAATTATGTTTATTACTTTCTTTAAATTGTTTTTCTTTTTAATAAGATAGTTAATTGCAGTTACATTGCTCATCTAACCACAGTGTCCCCTAAGGCAAAGAAAAGAACCAAATGTAGCTAAAATAATGGAAAATTGTTCTTAGATTTGCATTAACAGAGAGCAGTTAAAATTTATTTTGTTTCTTATTTCACCAGACTGTGAATTTTGGGACCAAGTATTATTTGAGACCCAAGATAATATATCATCTGTTTCTTTAAAACCCATCTTAAAGATTGTGCCTTTGTAGCAAAGGGAGGGAAATAAATGCTCCTTCACTTTGTCGTTTTTTTTGTTTGTTTGTTTGTTTTTACTTGTAGTGATATATATACTTATATACTTTTTTTTTTTTTTAAATTGAGTGAGAAAATCAACAACATTTTCTTTCAAATTACACTAATGAAAATATATATTTTGTCCAATTTTCCATGCTCATTTATTTAATACTGAACAGAATTAATAGAATTCAAGTAAAAGTCTGCTGGTCTGTTTCTGTTACTTTGAAAAATATTGTTGAAAGCATGTGTGTTATTTGATTGAATATAATTCTTTTTGGTAGACGATGAAATATTCCTGATTATACATCATATTGAAACTGAAATATTGTAGGTCACCTTAATCTTTCATTCCACCATTTTTATTTGTACATGCTGTGTTCACAATAGATTATACAACAAGAACAGAGGCTGCTTGGAGTCCTCTGAGCAAACTCAGATCACAAGGATGTCACAAACCATTTGAAAGCCCAGGAGAACAATTGCTATAAAAGCGCTCAAGGAATAGTAGTATACTGTTACAGTACAGTATCTGTTACATTCACATAAAATTGGTGTCTGCTTCCCTGAGACACCATCACAGAGCTGAGTGAACAAGTGCTGATGATGTCTCAACAGTCTGAGGGAACTGAGAATTTATGGGAATGAAGTTCATAAAACCATCGCATGTGTTTTGTGTCTCCTTCTGCAACCTATTGGTAAAAGGTTTTGACAGATTCAGAAAGATAATGGCCTCCAAGGATTTCTAGATTCTTTGCTAACATAACCATTGAGGGAGACTAGAAATGACAGTCTTGGCTCAGCACAAATTACCCCTGGGAAATAGTTTTAAGCGTCAGCAATAGCCTTAAACAAGACCTGTTTTTTATACAGCTGTGTTGACGGACCAACTCCTGCCTATAGACATGCTTTTAGGTAGCCTTTCAACTCACTTTATCATAAGCATTTTCTAAGATAAGTTATTGTGGATTCTTACTGGTTTTTTTTTCCTTCTCTGTATGTGATCTGTTCAGGTTCAGAAGGTAGGCTACTCAGCACCAGTTGGTGGCAGAGGCAAACAACAGGAGTTACTGGGAGACTCTGTATTACAGTAACTGAGGTTGTTCTAACTACTCCAGTAGGTTGGGTAAGGGAATAAAATCCAGATGTCCACTTAATAATGTTATAAGTGTAATATTGATTGTAGATCACTGGCTACTTCATTGTCCCACTCAATGGCCACTCTTTTATAATAGGCTTAAACAATGCTAAATGATTTTATTCTCTCTTTCCACAAATAGTTTATTTTTCAGGGTGAACATTACACACTGTGATTTTTGCTCTTAACATTCACAATATAATTTTATTTAGCAGAAGGTGATTTTGTGGGCATCAAGTACCTCTGAGATAAGAATCAGCACAAATACCCTCAGTTGCAAATCAATGACTGAAAGAAAACAGAGCAAAAAATGAAAGAGAGAAAAAGGATAAAAGGAACTGAAGTGTGGGGTAAAAGACAAAAAATGATAGAAATAGATAAAAGGATTAATTTCTCCTTCTGTTTTCAAACAAGGCATGCTCCTATTCATAATTTAATGTCTGCCTTCTAAGAAGTGAAGCTCCTGTGAGCTTCATCATCATGCTCTGAGCTTATAAGTTCGTGAAATTTAAACCACTGAGAACTGCAACACAAAACCCTTCTGTTTTCTGCTTCATGCAGCAGTAGATGAACCTATGCTATGGTTCAGCATGCTACTTTCACTTCCATGTTCATAGTTTCCTTATGTCTGTACTGAAGTGCTGCAGGATTAAATCAATAAAATCACTGATTTTCTCCAAGTGGTTTCTAGCTGGTAGAAATCAGAGCAGAGGTCACTCAGTGGGACACCAACTGAACCCCAAGTCTGCCAGAGGTTGGCTGAAGCACAAACATCACTGCTAGTGCATATGCAGTGTGTACATGTAATCCTGGAAGCATACCAGATTGTCTCAAATCAGCCCACGGTTCCCTCACTAGATTTATTATCAGTCTGTAATTGTAGACACATTGTATGAGAGTCTAATCTTGACTGCTTATATTTCAGAAGTTTCTTCTTGGGATTCTCCCAGAATCTGAGAAATTTTGTTTGATAATTATGGCTGAAATGTAAATATTTATGTGAGAAATTTCATTGTCAAAATTTACTGTGTACTGTCATACAGTGTGCTTACACTTTTCCTTTCTGAACCAGCTGATTTAACCTGTGGTGATAAGAAGAGCAGTATGGAGCAAAGGAGTGAAGTTGAACCTGTATGTGCAGGGAGGAAAGGGCTTGTTTTAATGTTTGTATTTTTGTTTCCCATCACTTGAAGCAGTAATTAAATATTTAAGTTAATAGAGAATAAATTAAGTTACTTTTCCCAAGTTGAGTCTGTTTTGCCTGCAGCTGTAATTGGTAATTGATTTCCCTGTTTTGTCTTTACCCATGAATTTTCTCATTCCTGTTCTTCCAATTTTCTCCCCCAAACCCACTGGGAGAAAAAATGAGTAAGCACATGGAAGGGAGTTTGGGTGCTATACCAGGTTACCCACCACACTAGTGCATGAAGTTATATGTCCAAATAAGAAATTACGAGGTCAATAACTGCAAGTGAGCTGGGTTATGTAAATGGAAAAGCAACAACTCTATGCTGCAGAATTCGCATGTTTTTATGGGCCTTCCACTCCCTCCAATCATAGGTGCCCCTATTAGAACACTAAACATTATTTTCTCACAAGAGATCTAACTTAGCAGTCTTCAGTGTCAGAAAATGGGTGATATGGCTATGGAAGTGTTAACTGGGGGAAGAATCGCATTGCACAAAAATAATATACTTGATATAGAGATTGGGTGTACGTAACAGAAACTAATTTAATTGAAAAATATGCACATAGTTATCAAATAAACGTTTGTTAAAATGATGTTTCCTAGTTCCAGTTCTCTATTGAAGCAGATCTATTATCACATTTGATGTAGTTGACTGTAGATTTTTTACTAGTTTTTGAAAATCATCATGAATTGCACAGCATCTCTAGGACAGCTATTCAGCTTCCAGTACCCTCCCTTTCTTGTTTGTGCAGTCTGAATCTCTCAACTTTCTGTTCTTAGACATTTATCCCTCTTCGTCATCTGGTAGTACCAAGAGTTTGGTTCTACAGCCTCTGTAACTTCCCTTTAAGTAATTGCACTCTATAATTATACACCCTCTGCCACAAGAAAGAAACTCAGATTAAACTCTTTTCTTAGCTCATAAGCTCTAGTCTCCTAATTATAAAGATATCCTTCCTTTGAACTATCTCCGGATTAGCTGTATTCTTGAATTGGAAATCCAAAACTGGACAGAGATTGCTTTATTTCATAGAATCACAGAATCAGTAAGATTGAAAAATATTACTGAGATCATCTAGTCCAACCATCAACCATCACCAGCATGCCTACCAAACCATGTCACTTGGTGTGACAACCAGTGCGACACGTATGTATCTGTATCTCACACACAGAATCATAGAATTGCTCAGGTTGGAAAAGACCTTAATAATCATGCATAAAAGTTCATCTTCTCGTTCACACTTTCACCTTTCTATATCCCCTGCATCTAGTTGCCTTCCTCCTCCTCCTCTGTCCCCATTTCCTCTAGACAGGATCTCAGCTCAATATTTTTGGTATTTATATCCTCTTAATGTACTTCTTATAATGAACATAGTTCAGTTTTTACCACATTCCCACGCTTCTAGTCCGATGCTCATTGTACTGTATTCGTTTTCCATCCCTCTACTCTGAAACAAAGCTCACTTAAGGGCTGTGGATTTTTATACCTCACTGTGTCTTATTTTGTCTTTCAGGAATGTAATTCAATGTATTAGCTGCTGTACACAGGCAGATGATCATGTACATATGAGTGAGCACTACTGAGAAGTTGGTATTCAGTTAGTGCAAGCAGTTGGAAGGAAAAAGAAGTGATGAGGACTCACTGAAGTGCGGGGCCCTGAACAGTTAAATTGTCTGCTTCTGCTTAAGACTAACACAAACAAACAAACAAACAAGCAAAAAAACTTAATATAGATTTTTCTCCACAGTAAAAATATGCTTTCTATATTTGGAACAAAAATACACAGTTGTTTGATGACTCCCTTCCAAACCTTTTTAACTGGTTTTATTTACTCTTTTATTTGACAACTCTGGTGCCTTCCAAATAGTTTTCCAGAGGTGACTGAGAAATCTCTTGGAGTAACTTAACTCCTATGACTAGGAGAAATGTGATTGTGACTTGATTCCAAGTGTAATGTTATAATGAATGATATCAGGCCCTTGAAACCAAGAATGAAAAGGATGAACAGTACAGAAAGTCAATCTGTAGAGCATAGTGTGAAATTGTATGACCAAAATGGATCTTTTTTCTCAGAAGAAATTTTGTTAAATTAACAAAAACAAGTATCTGTTGCTTTAAATGATTTATATTATCATCATAAGGTAAAATTTAATTTTAAAGTCCCAAATCGGAAAATTTCAAGTGTTCTTAAGACTGCCCATCTGACAGTTTTATTAAACAAGTAGAATTGTATAAGTTTTATAGAGCACTCATTAGTTTGTCTAATAATTTGTAACAGAAAACAATCTGAAAGGCTTGATTTGGATTTTCTTTCTCTCAGTCTCTTGACTGTAACTGGTTTTCATAATCTGGAAGAGACATCTTAGTTATGTTATTGACTTTAATTTGTCCTCTCCAGTACGGTTGCTTTTACAGTCTAATCCAAAGTCTTCAGAATCTAGCAAGATACCCAATTATAGTGATGGACTTTGATCTAGCTTTTTCTTTTTGCTAACTTTGAAATTACTATGGCTGAATTTTTGTCTTTCCTTCTTCTACCAGTATATCTCTGTAGGGAGTATTATTGAAAAGTTGCTTCCAGTAACCTCTCAAGGGAAAAATATTTCTCCTTTCAGTCAACATGCAGTACTACAGATCTGTTACAGGGTAGCTGATGTAAATAAGTTTTTGTATCCTAGTCTCAGTATTAGAAATTGAGGAAAGCATGCATAACCAAGTTAATATTTTATTTGCTTCAATGTCTAGTGAGGTACTATTTCATCAATATATCAAGTCAGATGAAAAATATCATCAGTTGGACATATGAGGACAGCCTGAATACTAACTTCAGCTCCTTATCTTCAAGTCCCTTCAACTCTGTATAGGCAAGGAAATGGAAAAAAAAAAAAAAAAAAGCTCTTACTATTTTCCATTACAAACTACTTTGAATACTGGTGGACAACTGGCTCCCTATATCATCTTAGATTTGACAGTCTCATGAAACTTTCTGAACAGGTTTACCTTACTGAACATTTTGCAATTAATTTTCATTTATTTAATAAGATATGAACTATTTTGGAAAACAATGAAGGAAAAAAAAGTTGATGTGTGGCACATGGATGTCCAATTTTTGGCTTGCCTAGATTGCATTGAGGAATTGTGCTGCAAATAAAAATGGAGGTCATTCTGAGGTAATGCCTCCTATTTATTTCCATGGAAACTGCAATAGATAGAAAGAGCATCACAATCGAGTTTCATAGAGCAAATTCTCAACTACAGTGCACTATTTATCTACACAGTCATCACCATTAGCGTTGCATTTGTGCCTTCAAGAAACAAGAGCCTGCATGATGCTCTCATAACAATCTATCCCATTGGAAGTGACCCACTGTTGCTGTCACCACTGCTGAAACCCACAACCCACTGCTTCATTATTCTCAGATCCACTGTTCGGAGTTCATAAATATTCAGCCACAGGCTAGACACACCTGCTGTAGGACCTAACTTCAGAGCCTTAGACAGAATTCCAACTCTATTAATGAGAATCTAAAGGTGCACATGTAATCAGAAATAATAATAATAGAAACTTGCCTGCTTAAATTTGATAAAATTAAAATACAAATTCTCCATACAACCTTAATTATATTCAGTTGGAAATAAGGATCATAAGGGTTTATGGGATGAAATATATATCAGAACCATCCACATGAAGATTTAACAGAAAGGGAGAAATGACTGTGTCTTTTCTCAGGGAGGGAGAAAAAGTCTGTGTGGAGCTTGGCACAGTATTTGCAGTTCACGTTCCTGGAACTGATTCATTTGCTAGATTTTAACACTTGTATAATTCAAATGCATATTTTGATAGTATTGAAAATCAATACAAAAAATTTTACTGCTTTCATTTGCATTTCAAAATAATTGAAACATCTACTTTTTGCTTCAGAGATTGGTGTAAAATGTGAATTCTTTTTCCTTTTGCTTTACATTTTTCTCAGTTACCTTTAGCTAGTATGTAGCTCTCCAGGGAGTCACTCCTGCTCTATAACAGCTGAGTGCCTTCAATGAGAAAGGTAAAGAATAGTATATTTGTCATCCTAGAAACTTTTTCTATTCACAGCTATGCTAGGTGTGCCCTTACAAAAACTCTTCATTGTCAGTGTGATTATTCTTACACTTCTACTCAGTCTTGTAAGACTCAATTTTTTGTTGTGTTTTTTTTTAAAGGAATTGTACTTCCTCTATCATAGTTTAGTCACAATTCAAAACACAGTGCTGTCAAGCAGTAAAATTACTCTCAGTAAGTGTAAGAACCAAGTCTTGCCTTAAATAATAATCTCAAGCAGTTGAGTTTCTCGTCCTCATACTTTTTGAAAAAACATAGGCTTTGACACATAGATGTGATACTGAACAGTAATTAGGGTGCTGTTACATCCTTTATTCAAGATCTGAACTTAACGTCTTTGGAGTAAATGAAAATCATTAATTTCAGTAGACAAAGAGTTAATTTTCTTAGAGCAGAGGAAAAAGCCAATCCTAACAAAGGTAACAAAAGTTTAAAGAAATATTGCCTGGTTGTTATGCTTTTACTAGTAAGCAGACAGAAACAGTTCTACTGCTGTCAGCTTGGAACATTGCAGTTGCTTTTTTTTCACTTATTTTTGTAATGATCATCATTTAGTCTGTTACTCGCAACTTTTCTGCATTTTGCTTCTGTAAGTATTTTTGACATGTTCAGGAGGGATGTGTTCTGGATATCCTCCTAAAAACAAATCAGTGTTTCATTTCATTCAAAAGAGAGCTAAATATAATTTGAAAATTGAATACTTAACTCATCCTTGCAGATCATGTAGTTATGACGCATTTAAATAAGAAAGAAGAATCTAATTGTCCAGGCCATTTCTAAGGAATCCACATAGACGGTAGCTCTGTTACTCCAACAAAAAGCAGCATGAGCTGGAATTAATTCCTGGATACAGATGTATCAGTAAATTGTGACTTAATGTGGTTTGAAGAAGTAGAAAGAAACATGAATACTTAGAAGATATTTGGATAGTCAGTAAATACAGACATTTTATTCAAAGAATATTTCTTTCACAAAGCATAGAGTGGTTTTGATAAGGACTACTGAGCAAATTAATTTTACATATTATATAGAGTTGTTCACTATTATGATATTGAATTAAGCTGTTTCAGAACATACCTCATCAGGTCGTGAAAATTTGATCACAAAATCCCACGTTTTTAGTTCATTTTGGAGTGGGCATCTGTGAACATGTAAATATCATCCTGGGCTGTGGGACCACTGTCAAGTACCCCTTCCCAAAGGGATGGATCTCTGCATGTTAGCCATCTGCATCTTGATACTCTTCTCTCAGAAACTGGGAAATAGAATGCCCTTGCTTCCAGCCCTACACCGAAATGGTGACTCCGAAAGTTACTTTCTTACATTTTGTTTTTAATGTTTTCTAGGGCAAAACAAAGATGAAATCTGTAAAGGATCAGAGGCCTGCTCAGAGACCAGAGATCTCCAAGAATTTCTAAACAACCATAAATAGGTTTCAGAAAAAGAAAAAAGCTTCTACAGAAAAACTCAATCTCAATAAGCCTCAATTTTTAAGATTTTTTTTTTTTCATTCATTTCAACATCTTAAGACCTGTTCAGAGCTCTTCCTTTTCTCTCCTTTTTATTTTATTTTTGTTACAAGTATCTGTTTTTAGGATTTCCATTTGTAAAGCTTAGTCAACTAGTTATTTTGAAAGACTTCAAATCCTTTAAATCCTTCAGCAGGTATTCTTTTGCTTCCTTATAATCTTCCCTGAGAAAACTGGCTCTTCAGCTTTCAGCTTAGTCATTGAGATAAGGGGCTGCCTTTTCAAAGGTAATCAGTGTCCTGTTAATAGCACTCTGCTAATAATCTCTTCCAACTCCAATGAAAAATTACAAAGACAAATACTCAAAAAGCATAGGTATAAATGAATTTAGACCCCAAAAACGTATTTGATACCTGTATCACAATTGTTTAATGAATGGAAATGCAAACTGACTTCATACTTCATCTGCTTTGTATATAGCATTTCTAAATTTCAAATGATTTTATCTTTAAGCAGTACGGCAATTTTTCAAACAGACATGCAATTTTGAAAGCTAGGTGTCTTTTCAGAAGGAGCACTAGTAGATTTGGCAGAATTATGACATTTTTTTCAAAGAGCATATTGTTTTAAAGCCATGATATTCCTATGAGCTGCAGAATGAGTGGCAGCTCATTTTCTACTGATGGTGCCTGGATATCTCTAATAAGACCCTTGCTGAAATACAAGGCTAGCCATTCGTTTTCTTTCTTTTCTTTTTTAATATTCCAGTGTCATCATATATTATCAACAGCTCAGCATTTTGTATGTGTTGATTTTTCCCTAGAACTATCCAGGAATTCATCACTGCTTTTCCTTAGTGAGATCTAATTTTGGTCTCTAACCCATCCTCACTTCCAAAATTCCTCAAAAGAGGTCAGAATTTTTTGATTCTATGATTTCTATCTCTTGGTTTGTTTAGAAATCACACAATTAAATTATACAGGCAGATACGTATACATAGGCAGAGCAACCCAATCTACTTTATCTTCTATCCCTTTTTCTTCTTCCTTAAAATATTATCTTCCAGTTGATCAAGAAAAGGAATCTAAACTGAACCAAGGAAAAGAAGGAAAAAAGAAAAGCAACAATTTGCTATTTCTAAAAAGTAATAAAAAGTATTGGTCCTTTATTCTTCTTTCTACAACAATGACAATTAAAAACAAAAACAAAAAAAAAACAACAAAAACCCAAAAAACAACAAAAAAAAAAAAACAACAAGCACCAATCAACAAAAACAACAAAACCAAAACCAAAAAATTGCTACGCAGTGCCATTCTCTGCTCTTTGGCACAATGGAAAGCATCCAGATGTTCCACAATCAGAGTATTTTCAGATACTGGCCAGGCATTCCTGATGGCTATGTTAGAAAGTAGACATTAGTCCTAAAAATCAACACCCATTTCATCACTGCTTTCATTTCACTTTCTTCTAAATGTACTTTGAGTGAAGAACTCAACTCAGTTTTTGGCTATAGTGTGATTAGTATTCCCTGAATAAAATACTGATGCAAACTACTCCAATAAATGCAGCACATTTGACAAAGGAAAACATTGTTAGAATTGATTGTTAGAACACTCTTCAAAGCAAATTTTGGAAACAGTTTTGAAAAGGGGGCAAATTGTCCTCTACAACTACATCTTGCTCTAGTAAGTTTATTGCCAAGATCATCTCTGTATGAAAGAAAAGCAGATCCTCAACTTTAGTGATCATAGACTGCAGTGAGTAAAACTGCAAAAGCCAGAATTTTAAAGGAGTTGAGTATTTGGAATATAAAACCTGAACTTCCAAAAAGCAACCTGCAGTTTGATTCGTATCTTCCCAGTTTGGGGGTACCCTTGAAAGTGCAGCTGTATTTTTTATATACAGATAAGCATATTTTCTGTTAAGTAGCTTACTTGAAGTCCTCTTATTCATGTTTATCCTTACTGTATTGTTTTGAGGACAGAATTGCAGAAAATCCTATGTGATTTTCCCTTATTTTCTTTCAGTGTTTGAAAGAAATAATTTTTGGCCTCTTATTTAGATACATTCTTCTGAATTCTTCACATCCATTTTCAGGAAATACTGTATAGACTTGTAATCTTTGTAATCTTTAGAATAATGAGGATTTAAAGGATTGTTCTACATTTAAAGTCAAGATAATGTGATTTTTTTTTTTTTTCATCTGGCAAAAAAATGAGGCAAAGAGAGAAAATGGGGAAGATTTTATCTGAGTAGTTTTTTAATATTCCTTACAGGGAAAAAAGTATCTTAAACACTCCTTCCTCTTCTTTTATCTTAGAGAAAAATACTGACTAAAAAATCCCACACTTTGAAAGGCATTGTCTCTTGTTAAATATATATATTTATATATGGAAATATATAAATTTCCATATATATTTATATATGGAAAAATAAAATTAAGTTTGCTTTCTACTTTTGTTAGGCAGTGTAAAATAAAGTCAGCCTGGGATTAGAATAACTGGCCTGCTTAGATGTCAATAAATATAATTCCATTCCTAACATATATTGACACAGAAAATCCTCATGTACCTCACCACAATTTCTAGTATGAATTTTCCTTGAATTAAGATATATGGATGTATGAGGACAGAACAAAGAGGAATGAAGGTCATCGTGTTGCCCTTATCTCACTAAAAGTCTGCATTCTCATTTTCCCCCCAGTGATATCTGGATGTGTAAACATGTTAGGGTCATCACATTAAGTAACACGGTCAGGTACTTCAATAGCTGAACTTTGGTGAGGAACAAGATTTCTGTTTTTTTCCAAATCCAATCTGGGGTGTACAACACATTCCCTGCTGATACACAAGTGCATTTATAACCCTTCTCAGATGATCCCATGAGCCAGTGGTGTTAAGGGGGCAAGATCACAAGCATCATTTTACAAACTATTAAACAAAACAAGGTGTTTCTTCTGAAAGAACCACAAGCATTGTGTACAGAATGAACTATCAAATTCAGGCAAAAACAAAACAAAACAATTTTTTTTTCTTTTTTCTTTTTAGTTTCCCACTGTTGGAATTATTATGTAGTTTATAAATATAACAGAAGCAAAATCCAAAACATAATATTTCATCTGTCCTTTGTTCACAATACTGCAATGATTGTAACCACATAGTTATACCCCTCTGCCCTTCTAAAAGACTGTAACTGAATCATTGTCAGGAGCTGTAACGAATGTCAAATATGAATTAATTTTTCATTGCACTCAGTGCAACATCAGGTACTTGCTGATGTGGTGCGCAGTTCTTTGGGAACAGTGAGAGGAAAGCATTAGCACAGTAGGCATTGTACTTAATTGTCAGTTTGTGCAGATTTATTGCTTTCATATAAACATAAAAGACAATTTATTACAACTCAGTAATTTATACAGCATGTTGGCAAAGCTAAATGTCCTCATTTCTTTATCAAATGGGAAAATATTTTTATTTTGCAATACTTCTAGTTTCACTGAATTGTGAAGTGCATTCTATTGGAGTGGAGGGCAGTGGATAACAGTTCTGAATGACAGGTTCTAGAATCGACATCAGTAGGGTAACCAGTCTCTTTTCTGACAGTAATTTAGTACTTAAGTTAGTATGGGAAGTAAAAATGTCAAAAATAAATAAATAAATAAACCACTAAAATATAACACAAGTTTATATTCCATTGTAGCAGCAGACTGACAGAAGGATCAAATAAATAGTAATTATTTAATGTGTTATCACCTAGTTTAATCTAATCGAATCTGTTCATAACTGTAGGACCTGCAGTACTTTTGTCACAGAAGGACCACAGGATAGATTCCTTCAGTTAATAATTCTTTCCTTCTTCATAGATGCATTTTGATGTATTTTTTCTTTTAAATGTCTAACTTTGCTTTCACTCTGACATATTCATGCATTTTTGTAGCCATAGGAGTGTTTATCGCCTTTACTTTGTATACAAACTAAAGCAAACTTTTTTAAAAATAAAAAAATAAAAATGACAGTTGAAGTCCATACTTTACCTATTTAAGTTGGCACTAAGCCTACATTAAGATAGAATTTTCAGTGGAGTCTCTTTTTATATACAAGGGCTGCTCCAAAACTAATGCCTTCTATTTTATTATGTTGACCCACAACATCAGAAGTGGATGTTGATAAGGTAGCAGGAAAGGTTGAACATTCTCAACAATATTTCCTTACATTTTGTTGCAGTCTGGCTAAATAGTGTCTAACATGGAAGTGCTTAATAAACAGAAGTATGGAACTAAATTCCTTCACATGGAAAAAATTACACCCATTGATATTCAGTGATATTTGCTGAACTTTTACGGAGACCAAACAGTGAATGTGCGTAGGATGAAGGTGGGTAGTACATTTTGGCAGTAGTGACAGCAATGTGAAAGACAAGTCATGTTCTGAATGGTCTTGCACATCCTTCACTTCATGAAATGTTGAATGTCTTGATCAGATCACCCATATTGATTAGCTAACAGTGGTGACTATGTTGAAAGCTAGTATTTTGTAGCTGAGAATTTCCTGTATCAACTAGTGTTACTGTGCTCTTTGCATCTGTTGTAGTTTCCATGGTAATAAACAGGAGACATTACCATCAGTGACCTATGTACTTGGAATTAACAAGAATCTGCAAAGACATCCAACCAAAATGTGTAATAGTAAAAAGACAGACTTACTAAATTAACATATAAATGGACCAGAGATACCAAAAAGACAATGAATTAATCACGTTGCTTTAAGGTATCATCATTATAGATCCATTAGTTCAATAAGACAGAAATTATTACATGTTAATTAAAGAAAGTAATTAAGCAAAAAAAAACCCCAACAAAATACAGTCTCACATGTAAACATTCGCACCAATTTTTCTAATGTTTTCTGCTATTAAAGCAGAATTGAATTAAATAAAAGCAAAGGCTCAGAATAACACTTACAAGCCAGGCTCTTTGAGAATAATTAAGACAAATTATTTTTAAATGTACACGAATATAATGGTTTTTATTTTTTTAGTTTTTTTTGTTTTTGTTTTCCAGCATTTATAAAATGTATTCTCTCCCTTAAAATTAACTACTGTGTTATGTTGTCTTTTGACTTAAATTTGTTTGGAGTTTTACTTAGAACAATACAGAAATCAGGCTACTATAAAATGCTTACAGAAAAGTACACTTTTTACACACTCCTTAAGTACATTCTTTTTATAGAGTCATGAGAATATTTTATTGCTTGGAGTTCTTTCCTAATGTTGTTCACAAACCACTCTTTGAATACAGATGTTCAATAAACAGGTTTCATCATTCTCTGATGACAGTTTTGGGAGAGAAAGCTAAGATAATGATTGCAAAAATTCTTTTTCAGTATAAAATATACTGCAATTGTTCAAAGAGGTGTTAAAGAGGCTTTAATGACCTTTTCTGATAAAAGGTCATAAATTATGTCTGCTGGTGAAGATGAATGAATCTCCAGTCATGGTTATCATTACCACATATAGACTTTATGAATGTGAAGTGAGACTGATCTTTACAGATGTATTTTCTCAAAAAGGCAGGACTTTTGGAAAAGGTAGCTGCCCTCAGATCACTCTAAGCTCCCTGAAAAGATAGAGGTACCTCAGCAGATAATTAATTCTTCTTAAATCAGAGTTTTAAGAGAGCTGAGAGAATGGTCTATAGGTGTGCCCCAGGGTATAGTCCGTAATGAGAGTAATATCCCAGCAGATCTCACAGCTCTCATTGAAGAGCTAAAGACACCTCCAGAAAATGGATCAGAGCATCCAAGTTAAGATCTGGAGGAATCTCTACTTTTGCATTGGTTTCAGTGGGATTAAAGAGCCACAAATGCATTTTTGACAAATTCTCTCATTTTCCACTGATTTTAGGGTATCTATTGTGACCACCTTAGAATACATACTTTCTCTCCTTTATTTCCTTTTTTTGGTTGTTGTTGTTGTTTTCTTTTCTTTTCTTTCTTCTTTTTTTTTTTTTTCCTATAAAAAAAGATTGCATTGTTGAGTCAGCAGCTGTAAATGCCAGTTTTAATCTAATCAGAAACTGTCTTATGAGTTTTGCTAAAAAAGAACGTAGGAATTCAGCTTTCTGTTCTTTAGGCAAAACAGTGAAAGCACCACAATGCAAGAATCAGAAATTTTTTCTCAAATAAATATAACAAATAGTTTATATGCTTAATATATGTACTCAATGTAGTATGTAAAAAATAATAAGTGTACATTCAGTTACTTCAGAATTGTCTTTCATTATCGGTGTTTCTTCCTTGAAACATTGCTAAAAGACCGTAGTAAGTGCATTTTTTCCAATACTGTGATTTCTTAGACTTTGGATAGTTTTTACTACAGAAGATGTTAAGTGACAGATACTCTTGGGAAAAATGGCAGACTTTCAACTTTCTGAAATATTTTCCATGACTTCTGAATACTGTCATCAACTGTTAGAATTTGATGAGGAATAAAAGGTCAGCTTAATGTCATTCATTCATTCATATTTGTTAGCACCAATTCTGCAGATGTGTGATCTGTCATTTCCACAGAGACAGCAGAACGTAGAGAGTAGGGCCAGCTTGTTTAATGTGATTTTTTTCTAGCATTTTTCTGTTAGTCTCTTGAATCTGAAACCTCCACTAAATGAAGAGTGTCTTGAACAGCTCAGTCATATGAACCAAATGGTGGTGACTTGGTTGAAGAATAATAATTTGTAGCTGAGAATTTTCTCTATCAAATAGTACTATTTTGCTGTTTGAAGCTGTTGATATTTCTATGGAAATAAACAGGAGTCATTACTTTCAGAGCAACCTATGGATACTGTTACCAAATGAGTTAGGCAGAATCACATTTTAGTGATGTGTGACCTTTCACTGACTAGGCCTTAAGCCTGGAAAATGATAGAACTAGAATCTTCTGGTTTTGATATACGTTAGACTATGACCACTTTTGCTTCTTCACACAGAATCACAGAATCACAGAATGACCCGTGTTGGAAGGGACCTCAAGGATCATGTAGTTCCAACCCCCCTGCCTAGCAGGGCCACCAAACATACACCTTTACTAGATCAGGTTGCCCAGAGCCCTGTCCAACCTGGTCTTGAACACCTCCAAGGACGGGGCATCCACAACCTCCCTGGGCAGCCTGTTCCAGGGCCTAACCACTCTCCTAGTAAAGAACTTCCCCCTAACATCCCACCTAAATCTTCCCTCTTTTAACTTAAAACCATTTCCCCGTGACCTGCTATTGTCAGCCCTTTCGAAGAGTTTACTCCCCTCCTGGGAGTAAGTTCTCTTCAGGTGTTTAAAGGCTGCAATGAGGTCACCCCGCAACCTTCTCTTCTCCAGGCTGAACAAGCCCAACTCCCTCAGCCTGTCCTCATAGGGGAGGTGCTCCAACCCCCTGATCATCTTCTGCCTCCCTGTCCTCTTTTCATCTTTTAGGTTTTCTGTTGTAGTTGTTGGTATACAGAAGCTCTCTATCAAATTCACACTGACAAAGTACAGTGCAACTTCACATTCTTTATCAGCTTCTTTTTGGCCACATTTCAATTGCTTGGCTGATTGTCATTGTCGAAAGATACACTGTGGTCTCACTAGGCTTCTCATTCCACATGCTTGTTGTGGTTGGATCTCCTATCAGATACTCAGATCTTCACTGGTATGTTTATTTCAAAGAATTTCTCCTTACGTGCATGTGATTCTCTAGAAGCTGCATTTATATTGCAACCCAGATCAAATGTAAAGAGTTTTCAGCCTGGCTGTTGTGTGGAGCAAGATTCAGTTTGCTCTTGAGCTATTTAGCAAAAATGAGAATGTTACATATCTTATCTACCATAGACACTTTAAAACCCTCTCTGGGAAAAGTATAGAAAATAATCAAGTCAAACAATGTTTGTGGAATTATGAGAAAATAGAATGAAAGAATTTGAGAAATGTACAGAAATAGCCAATCTGGATGTTTTTATTTTGTTTTGCTTTGTTTTGTTTTTTAATGCACTAGAAGTAGGCCAAAGCTTAACTAAATATTAAACTCTATAATAAAGGAAGGAGTCAATGAATGTGTGCCCTGAGGGCAATGGGTTAACAAATCTTCACTGCATTTAAAGCCTTTGCAAATTTTTATCTCTTGTTGTATGTGGGTGACTGGCAGACCTGGTCATTGTGGAATTACTGAAAACAACTCGGTTGGTTTTTAGTTTTTGATTGTTTGCATTCCTATATACGTAACATCAAGTATTTTTTCATTCTTTCTCACACAAATCTAATTGGATTACACTGCATAAACTGTTTGGTTATCAAAGCAAAGATGATGGACATTTGATTTTTTTAATTTTCTCTAAATAACGTTTGTGAGGATATCTTGCTGTTGTTAGTCATCCTTGAAAATCCTACTGTTCTTTGTGACTGGCAATCATTGAAAACCAAAACCCATTTTTTTTGGCAACTAACAACTTTACAGCTTTGAGAACTGTAGTGTACAAAAAGCTGCAGCAGTAACCTCCAAATGATAGTTTTGTCTTGAAATCATTTAAGAGCTTGAATCCTCAGTGTAGAACATAAATAGTGGCATTAAATGTTGTCTTGTCGTGTGGCTGTGAAGAGGTCAGCTAACACATCTATTCATTTCAAATTGCTTCCACTGACACCAGACCTGTCCCTTTATCACCACAGAGGGAGATGAAGAGGAATAATGAATGAGCTAAAAATAGAGCAGTGAATCTATTTGAGGATGACCTGATAGAAAGTAATAAAGAAGAAAGGCATAGGAAACCATCTGGATATTTTCAGAGCAGCAACCTGAGGTGACATCTTGCCTCTGTGAAAGACATGGTTCTTTTCCACTCCTCTCTGGAGACAGAATTGCCATTTTCTCAGCTTGGAAATACATCTACTCATTATTTTTCTCCCCACTGTTGCTGACTTGATGCAAAATTAAACAAATCTAATTAAATAGAAAGTTGGGTTTTCCTAAGAGGAAGAGGGACAAAGACTGTAAATTCATCAGGGTGAAAATATATGTTTCTTTGAAAAGCTTAAATAGTAGTGGAGACAAATCTAAAAAATGAAAAAGTTTTACCTTGATGCTACTGAAAAGGAGTGACTACAGAAAGAGTAAGCAAACATGGCAAAGGGACAAGGAGGTCTGAGTTCATATATGACATATTTATTCAATTATAAATAAATGTAAAGCAAAGGAAGAAGACAATTATAATCTGATTTATTTTTCATAGCATTATTGAAACCTACTGAAAAGTGGAATTTTATGTATGGTGAAAAGCACTCAAAAAATTTAGGGGAAAGGGAATTCCAGTTCAAAATAATCAAGTACGTGACAGCTTCTCATTTCATGAGGAGTTTTAACATAGCACTTTTTTAAATGCAGATTTCAATAAGACATGAAATTTAGGAAAAGTTCCGGTGAATGAGTGTAAGACACTTATTTCAGATTACTTTACATTCCTGTCAGAAATTTTCTCACTGGTGACATTAAATGCTCTCAGGTTTTGTGTATGAGCTGAGTAATAAACCAAATAAAAATTATTGCACCAACAGAAACTGTTCATGAAATTGCAGTGGAAAAGTGTCGGGGAATTGGGATGAATCCGGCAGCCCAACAGAGGCAAGGTTGCTGCAGCTTCATGCCTCCAGTCCACTCTTAGCAGAGAGGAAGGATCTGCTGGTAATGCTCCAGCTAGTGTAGCCCAGGATGCTGTTATCCCAGCTATGAAAACTGCCATAGTCTTGTAGAGTTGGTAAAATTGGACAATTCTGTAGTATATTATGTGGGGATACAAGAATGAATATTCAGGGTAGAAGTAGTGGAGCAAGATAAATGGCATGAAAAGGCAGCTCTGAGAACAAAGGACACCTCCATGAGAAGACTGCCTGATAATGACTCTGACTGGAGGAAGAACACATGGCAAGGAAGAACTCATGACTGTGACTGGATAAGTGTCTGCATGCACCACTAAGGAGTGTTTGTGGAATGTTTTGTAGACATGTAAAGGCAGGTTTGACAGCTAAAAGAGAAAACTTGTGCATGTATATATAGGATGTTAGAACCTGTAATAAACAATTTGCTTCAGATAAAGCAATATCACATCCTTATTATTTTAGTTCAACTTTATATTATCAAGAAATATTTGATGGCAAATTCACTCATGTCACTGAAATCTAGATATCAAAATGAGGATAATCTAAGAACTCCAAAAGATAATTCTTTTGAGGTTTAAAACTGCACAGCTGTCTTTGTGCAGTAGGGTGTTCCAACATACTGCAAGTCTAGCTAATCGCTGAGAAGAATGTGGGAAGAAAGCATATATCACTGCTTGCAAGAAGAATACAAGGTTTTCTGAAGTAATATATTTATGTGAGCATATATTTTTGTGGTGACTGCAAGTTATGAAGCAACTCCAGTGCAACCAACTTTTAAGTCAAGGCACTAATGTTTCTTAAGTGACATCCACAGAATAAATTGGGCCCAAAGTGTCAGATTAAGTGTTTGTGACTAACAGGGGAAATTTAAGAATGATAAAACCTCTCAAACTATCATAAAGAATGTGTGGCTCTCAGGCAGACTATCTGATCTTTGATCTTTAATTTGGCTCTGTTGTGCATTTAGAGCAATCTTTTTTTTTGTTTTTGTTTTTGTTTTTTGTTTTGTGCGTGTGTATGTGTGTGTCTTGGCTCTGAAGAATCTAACAACAACACTAAGCTGCTATTACTGTTTCTAAACACCTACATAATAATCATCATAATAAAAAAGAGCAAAGGATGTTTGTGTCTTCCTCTAGAGAACTTAATTTCTCTGACAGCAGGAAAGTGTAGAGACAGCTGTAGAGTTAGCAAAAGCTTAAGAACTTTCTGACTCAGAGAAGAAAGCTGCTATTAGCTATTTGACATTTAGGCAAGAGACAGCACCCAGGCACTTCAGTTTCTAGAAATTGGTCCCACTGGAAGTATGTAGTTGATGTTAAAAAATGACCTCTACTCTACGTTTTGGGAGAATGAAAAGAAAACAAAGCAATTGCTCGAGCAGTGTACAGCAGAAAAAAATATATTCCAATCCAAAATGAGATAAGATTAACTCTGGTGGTAAGCAAGAAATGATGTGATCATGACTTAACTATCTTTTTCGCATCCGTTCCCACCTCAATATTTTTATAATTTTGTTATTAATTTTCTATGCTTTGTTTTTTATTTCCCCTTATCATATTCTTGATTATAATAGTTATAGAGAATGAGAAGAAGAAAAAATGTCTTGGAAGATAGTTTAGTAATTCACACTGGAAGACTTTGATATGAGGCTCTGTCCCACTGAGTTATTAATGATTTTGTACAGGATTACACTGCATGCACACATTTCTGTCAGAAAAGCAAGTACAAATTACCATAAAAAAAGATTTTCAACTAACAAACAAGAAATGCTGATTTTAAACTTACTTTTAGAAACTAAGCAATAGAGGCAGAGAGGATCTGCAGATGAGCTACACTAATTAGTTTTTTGTTTGTTTGTTTGTTGTTGTTGCTTTTTTTCCCTATCAATGTGATAGAGAATTTACTTGTGTTGCATTTATGACATGCATAAGCACAGGGATGTAAAGGAGTCTGAGTCATAGTGCATTTAACCTCATGCATCATGCAACCACTAATGAAGGAAATGTGATATAAATTAAATCATGTGGTGTCCAAGTTCAGTAAAGCAGTCTAGGTACCCTTCAGTTTTCCAGATGTTTTTCTGCAGTGTGGAAAAATGGCAGTAGGGGTATCAAAATGGATATAAAGTATACGATAATGCCAAGATTTCCAAGTCTGCTCAAAATCTTGTTGAAGACAGTAGAAAAAAAAATAATTCATTTACAAGAGCATTTGAAACTGGAAATGGTTCACTTCCTTGGGAAGTTTTTAGTCAAGTGTCCTCAGGCAAATTACTGACATTAAAAAACAAACAAGCAAAGAAAAACTTTCCTAGTAAAGAATGTGTCAAGCACTGTAAAGGTGTAAAAGGATGCAAACTTTTAAGTTCCATATTCTCACTAAAAGCCTAATATCAAGGTTGCTGAAATCCATAACCCCTAAGAGGAATTAGCTTGTCAGTTTTATGAGTTTAAATGAGAAGTTTACTAAGTATCCTTAGTAAACGCAGAGCACCTAAAAGAAGGCAGTAAAGCAATGAATGTAATAATGGCCACATTTTCTCAAAAGATAAAGGAATCCTTAACCAGTATTAAAAACAATCACATTTGAGCACAGAAGCAACCTTGATGTGGTGTAATTACTGTAGACACTGTTTGCCACCTAATTTTAATCACATGTATAAGACTCTGAATCAGTAAAGCTAGAAAGTATTGAATATTTTTCATGTGGATATATTAGACAATAAATGATGATAACCTAACAGTCATAGTTTTAGATTTCTAATAACTTGATAAATTAGGGAAAATTTTCAATTAAATTCAGTAGGAAAACAGTAAATGAAAACCAGCAACAATATTAGTCAAGCTTGTATATTTGGCTTGTCAGTACTATTCTAATATATCTCTGGGGTTTTCATGATTCTTTTTTTCTTATTTACAGAGTTATAATATTTTAGATTTAGCAATTCAAGAAAGGGTGAATAAATGAGTAAGGATGAATCAGTGAGATTTTCTTTCTCTATCCATATGATATGATGAAAAGGTCATGGTAGGGCAATGCACACTTCAGCCAGTGCACAGCTTATAAACATGCTGAGACTAAACAGTTTGATTATTGGCACTGAAGCTTGGCTTAGCAATTATTCAGTTCTAATTCTCGGGATGATGCTGGTGAGATTTGGCAGAGCTGTGCAGAGAGACTTCCAGACATTACAAAGGATGTGACCTTGCCATGGATCACCTCATCTTTCATTGTAGGAGCTAATGTATACAAGCAGAGGTTATATCCTATGTGTAATTGTTTAGCTGAATGATGGCTGTGTAATGTCCACAACGTTATATGATGCAGACAGCTGAAATAAAAAGCAACATAATGAGTGGTCAAATATAGAGTCTAGATAATAGAAAGAAAAGAACTGTGGGTTCTGTCTAGGAGAATTATTTAATTTACTGATTAGATATGAGATGTAAAGCAAAGGATATGGGCTATTTTTTAGAAATTGAGGGGGACATATTAAGATGAAGGTCTGTGGCATTTTTAAGAATTCTTTGTCTGTTTTCTCCATTCTCTAACTGGGAACCAAATGACTAGTTAAACAACACAAAGAGATCATTCCATTACAGAGAAAGATGAGATTAAAAAACGTGTGCAAAGACATAATCCTGAAGAAATGGAATAGATAAAGAGGGTAGGAAAGGCAGAGAAGGAAACATCTTAGTGTGATCACGCATGTGTTCTGAAGTGAAATATTTTTGGCTGTATTCAACAGGAAGTCTTAGGAAGTCACAGTGATCACAACTCACAGTGACTAAAAGAGAAAAAAGATGGAAAAAAAATCTCAGAGCTGGGGTAAAAATTCTATTACATTAAGAAGGTGACTGGGTGAAGAGTTGCAAACCATAGGATTATGAAGCAAGAATCTTAATAATTTCAATATCTGTGTTCATAAGAAGTTCCACTAAGAGATTTTTAAAGCTTCATATTTACAACTGCATTACAATCTGTATCACTTTTCACAATGTAAAAAAAATATTTGGGGGATTTTTTTTTTTTTTTTGTGTATTTTTTTAAATCTCTGTCAGTCTGGAAAAAAAATAGGTAGATAATGTTAGTATTTAGTCTTTTATTTTTCAATTCTAGTGTCTGTTTTCTCTGGGGATGGCTTCATAACATGAAAACTGATTATATTTAGCTAAAAACATGTTGCTTAAGAACATTTTTTCAGCACAGACTGGTTAAAAAATTTTTGTGTGTTCTTATGTCATGTCTGAACTGAATCTTAGTAAGAATATATTGATACTCAAGCAAAACCATATATTTATCATTACTATTATACTTACAGTGTGTAGAGCATTCCTCCTCTAGCATTGCCCACTAATCTGTAATACCTGTCTTTCACTCATAATTTTCTTTACCCCAATTCAAGTCACATTTTCCCTTTTCACATAAACAGATTTTTTTATCATTCTTTTTTATATAATCACTACTTCATCTATTTTTCTTTACTATTCTGCTGCATAGCTAAAACAAGAGAGGCAAAAACTGATAATTTTAATTACAAATAGTCTTTTCATTTATCTAACTGACTATGTACTAATATGGAAACATATTAATGGATAAACCCAAATAAATGAGCCTAAATATTTTTCTCCCCAGAAGATTTGTTTTAATGAACGTTACACTCAGTTGTCTCAGAAACTCAGATTACAGGAATGAAAGAGCTTTACCAGGTTCCATGTGTAATATGGTAAAAAGTAAGGTTTTACACATAAGGATTTACACTCCAATCTTTTTGTTAATATCCCAAGAAAACACACTGTTTAATCTGTTCATGTGAGATTTCACTGAGACATATTACATGTAATTCCTATTCCCCCTTATCAGCAGAATGCATCTGACTAGGCTGGAAAAATGGTACCCGTAATTGGAGAGTGAAGAAAAAGTAAACCAAAGTTGTAATTTGCTGTTTAACTCCCAGGTTACATAAACTACATATCTAAGTTGTGACTAAAATATCAACTGATTGTAAACTGGATAATTTTTATTCTAGGAATATAGCTAGTAATCCTTTTGCAGAAAAACTGGTTGTCTCCAGTCTATTGTGTAGATTGTGGAATGCGTTGAACTCAAGCCAGAAAGGGCATTTGCAAATTGTGTACTAGTATCACTATACATTTTTTGCATATTTAATTCAGGTGCAGTTTGAATTGCTCCTAAATCTACACTGGTTTTAATGCAAGCGCACATTCTCTGGCATAAGCCAATTTCTGTTTAGTATTTTGCAAAATCAGTGCAGGCTCTGGCTGTACTGAAGTCTGAACTTATAACCTTGCAAATCAACACCAACAATATTAGTGTACAGCTTAAAAATATCTATGGATTGGCACCAGTGATTTTATGATCAGTTTTACGCAAAGGAAATTGGAACATATAATTCTTATCTAACCTACTTACTTTAAAGTGAAACAACCAAAAACTTTCAAACAGGGGATACTGAAGCTTCAATTTAAATGAGTGAGATTGAAATGTCTGGCACATATGTTTGACTGTAGGTTTGACATAAATATTAGTTTTCAAATTTTTGAAAAACTATGCTAAATGTGAATATAGAACATAGGTACCACCTAAGGTCTGAATTCTCAGATCTATGATAAATATAAAATCTTATAGATTGCATTGGAAATCCGGATCTAAATCACTTTATCCTGATCTTTCTAGTATTTCATCAGGTTATCAGGTTGTTGGTGCTTATTTATTGGCACCAAATAATAGTAAGGACCATTGGGTGGCCATGGAAATATCGCTTTTTAGTTATGACAATACAAACTGTGTCAGGATGAAAAATAAAATTAAAAAAAAAAAAAACAAACAACACAAAGAAAATAAAAAAGCTTGTTAATGCTATACTATCAATTCACTACAAGGATCACTCACAATGAGTTAATGAGGTTTCATCTTAAAGAGAAAACATCTGTTTCCTTTCTCATTATTCACCAGCAAAGGAAATTGAAGATTTTAATCCTAAACTAGTGAAATAGAAACTGGAAGTTGGAGAAAAATGGGCCATTTACAAATATACTCAAAATTGGTGTTAAATCAGAGACTAAAAGAAGAAAAATAGTTTTCAATACAGTATTTTCAGTATTTACCAAAAATATGTGTGTCACAAAGTAAAAAGGTAGAACTGTTAAAAGATTTATTTTTCTCTAAGGAAAATTTATAACTACTTCAACAATTATAACAGGTTTATATTTGACATTTATTTGAAAACTTTTGATACTGAACATTTTTTTGGTAATACTGTAAGAAAGACATACAGGAAAAAATAATGAAGAGGAATGGAAATATACGGAGAGCAGGTGTCTCATTTTCACCAGGTGGTGATAGAAAATGAAAAACAGAAAATTACCATTACAATGGTGTCTAAGCAAGCTATAAAAAGGTTTGTGGTTAAGAAAGATGATTCATGGAGCAAATATTGACCACCCTACGTAAGCACTTCAGATCCTAGGATGGAAACAAATATGCAAGGATATTTTCTTCTTTCAGTTCCAGTGAAATCAGTTACGTAACAGTAAAATAAATGGATGCTTCTCTTATAATTTTAACTATAAATTTGTTTTCACTGTATGGAAAAAAAAAGCGGTCACCCAGATGAAAACTTAACTAAGTCAAGGAAATGTGATCATTTAAGCAAAACACTCTGTCCAGAAAATTGGGAAAACAATCCAGATTCCTGGGAAATTCATTGGGTACAAGCTGGCATAAAAATCTGAACAGCAACTGATTTGCTGGACCAAAAAATTGTTAGCAGCTGTCACCATAAATTCAACTGTAGCACGGGAACCTGATGAAATCAGCAGCATACCAGACCCACACAATATTTATTGACGTTTCTTATGTTCACTTTTAGAATATCAATGCATCTCTCCTAAGAAGTCTGTGGTCTAAATGAATACAGTAACAAAGTTTTGTATTCACTTCTGCTTTACAGCACTATTAAATTGTTCCAGGCAATTCAAACACTTCCTAAAGTGAATCTTGGGTCATATTGAAACAAATGTCTGAAGAAATCTATAAAGCACATTCTCCGACACTTCTTAAAGCCAAAGGAGTTGGAAAATCCCTAGTCTAATACCCTGAGGTGTAGAAAACGTGGCAAAAACTCCTATTATCCATTTGTCTCATACAGCAGTCCAGTACTGAGGAACTTTTCTACCTGAGGCAGTGCACTCCCAAGCAGAGCAATAACACCAGACTCATTCATTCATGACCACATGGAGAGAGGGAGAACTGCTGGTCACAGCCTGCTTCATAATTTGCAGGTGAAACACACTAGGACTAATGAGAAGTTAAGCACCCTATGAAGCCAGCAGTCACCTTGGAAATGACATCTTCAGGACTGGAGAAGCCTCTCTCAGAGAAGGAACAGTGCTGGTTCTTTGTATCCTGCTGAGAAACCTATCCTGTTCCCTGAGAAAAATAGAGAAGCCACAGTGCCAGCCACAGGTGAACAGAACAGTGGCCTGAGGTGGCTCAAACTCCAGGCCTTAGTCCACTTCCATCGCAAGCCCCACTTCAACCTAACACGAGGTGTATAAATATATAGGAGACATTGAAAAAAAGGTAGTCTTGTTTAAAAAATGTGAAACAAACAAACAAAAAATTCACACAACAAGAGCTTTGTTTTTCACTCCATTCAATAAACTAAGATCCCCTTTACATTTTTAACAAAATCTTCTACCTTTTCCTGTGAATATATTGCTTCTTGACCTTCTATTTCACTGAAAAAGAATTATGGCGAGTCAGAAACTGAAGAATACAACTTTTCATCTACAAAAGATGGTTGAACCTCCCTTCCTGACCTTTGACAAAATATTTTTGGAATGGACATTGTGCTTGTTTCTATATATTGCTAGTACTAGTAAAAAAATAGATTTTTGTATCTTGATTTGAACACGTGTTGACTACAGAATTGAAGATGAAGGTGAATCTGGGGCAAATGCTTTCTGTGTGAGTATCCATCCTGAATAGCTTTACCCTGTGTGAGATGATACGGCTCAGCATGAGCTCATGAGTGATCAAGAGTGTTTAATCACACATAGCAGGATGTACAATATAAAGTATAGCAAATGAAAAGAAGTATTAAGTTCAGTAATCAAGAACTGTGATTTGAGACTGCCTTGATTGTAACAGCTTAATGCTTCAAAAGTAGATTTTTAACTTTCAGGTGAAGGAAGTAAATGTATCTGTTGATTTGCCAGGAAGTAGGTCTTCAGATTTTAGGAAAGCTCTGATAGGATTCATGGAACATATGTCAAAATTCTCACATTCTTCTAAGGAATCTTACACAACATAGACCATCACAATTTCAGACTTGTGTTTCTGTTGTTGAAATGAAACAGGTATAATGGGTGTGCAGATTTAAAATAGGGCTGAATTTCCCATTTAAAAAAAAAAAAAAAAAAAAAAAAAAAAAAGCATGGAAATTTCGTATTACTTTGTATTTATTTTCAAGGAAAGCAAGTTAATGGAGGGATGACGATAGGAATGGTTCTGTAGTACGTGTGGGCCTGAAGGGGGAGAAATTTGTTCATGCTCAGGACAGCTTTGGGGATGCTCAGCTGTGATAATCTCATTACTTAATGGAATAAATTGGCAATTACTTTCATTACTTCCAAAATCCAATTAACTCATTAACTCAAACTGACATGCAAGACTTCTATGTTTTATTTACTACATTTTTTAAAGTTTGATGTAAGCCTTAAAAATATACTACATCGAAGATGAAATCAGGAAACTGATTTAAAAGATTTTTGGAGAAAAATAAGGAAGACATTTGAATTAAATATTAAATTATTATTCAAAGTACTTTGTTTACATTATTTCTGATATTTTTCACATTTATATTCTCCATGTTTTGAGACACTGAGACACACAGAGGCATATAAATGTAAATGTATTATTATTTTTTTTTCAGCAATTCTGCATAAATTTGAATGATAACACTATTTTTTGGCTCACAAGATTACACTACAGATTGTTGGGTACCACTCCTAATTATCATCCTTATTCATATCTGCTGAAGTGATGGAAAATTCTCTATTTGCCAAGATAAATGTCCCTGTGATTAATTTCCAGTACATGAATACTGAAGGAAGCTTAAGAATAGTGTTCTAAAGCTTGCAGCCACAAATGGAGAAGGTGGAGAATCTCTTCATGTAGGCACAGCAAGACCTACCACCTTCTCTGGCAAAGAATATTCACAGCTCCATGTGCAAGAAAAAGCTGCCAACATCTTTGATCCAAGTTGTAAACATGATGTCAGATGTCTCTTTGAAATAAGCATTACTCTAAATGAGCTGGAACCTCTCAGATTCTTGAATTTTTTTTCCTAAATTGGCAATGATTATTTATCATTGCATATAATGGCTGTTCTTTACACAGACAGGAGGAGATACTTCCCCTGAAAAGTAAGGACAATCCAGAATGCACCAGTCAATATCAGTCATTATCAATTATTGTCTGTCCTGCCAATTGTTCATGTTCATAGCGCTATGTAAAAAGTAGCCCAGTTTTTCAGGTAAAACTCATGAGCAGAAATGAATAGAGGTCCCATTCAATAACCTCACAGAGAATTTAAGCATAGACATGATTGTGTTTGTCTTTTAAACAGTGTTCCTAAAGCCAAATCTTTCATGAGGCACAGGAAGTTTTGGAATTCCCCACTATCAGAGATCTTGTACTTAAGGAGTTGGTCCTGAATACATGTAGTATCAATGGAAAGTTACTTTAATGACTGACCTTTCAATAAAATACTTTCATGTGATCATAAACTACCCAGTTTCTCTTTCGTGCTAAGTCTTCACAGGGTTTACAAAACAAAGCAATGAGTATGTCCCTGATACTTTATATTCTCTCTTAACTCTATGAAATAAGGATTGTTCTTAAAGAGTTCTAGAATGTACTTGAGCAACTTGGTTGTTTTATATAATCATGCATTTGACTATCTGACAACAGTACTTAAAACAGTTAACTCAAAAACTTTCTTGAAGTATAATTTAGTGCACTGCACAAAAATGTGTATTTTCATCATCAGAGTGAAAGAATTGCCACGCAGAATATTTCTGAATTTAATTACACTGCAAATTAAACAGTAAGTGGTAACAATTAATTGCTTATATTTAGAAAGTACGTAGTTGAGATACTTTTTAATCTTTTTTTTTTTTTTTTCTTTTTAAACTTGTAATTATTGTTTAATAAAGAGACACTCCACTCTTCTGTTTTGAAAATTGATTTTTAATTATTGCTTTTCTACAGTGGATATGTGCTAATGAAATGTTAACAGTGGCATAAAATATGTTACATAAACAAACCTGATACTATCTATTGTGTTCTATACACAAAATATACTCCACTTATGCTAACACAGAATTATAAAGAAGCCAAATTGCAGAACTGTAAGATTAGAAAAGACCTTGAAAATGACCTGTATCATCACCTTACGGTGAAATCATCCCAACAAACATTTTTCAAAACTGCTCTTGAAAACCAGTATGAAAGCAGTTTCGCAACAGCTTGGACTATTCTCTCATAATATAGAAAAATACAATTTTCTTTTTTTTTTTCTCTTGTCCAGTTATTTGACCTATATTTAGTTTCTCTTTTACACAGTTTTTAGACCTATTTTTTTGAATTCCTTCATGAGATAAAAATTGTACTCACTGACATTCATTGATGCTTGCTGAATGTTTAGTGAGACCAAACAGCAGATAGGAGCACCATGAGATGATAGATGGTGTTTCGGCAGTGACAACAGCAGTATGAAAGACTAGCTGTGTTCCAGGTGGCCATGCATAACTATTACACCATGGAATGATGAGCATCTTCACAGAATCTCAGAATCACAATGGTTGGGAGACATTATGGAGTCCAACCTCCCTGCTAGAGTAGAAGACCTGTCCGGACAGGTCTTGAATATCTCCATAGAAGGAGACTCCATAAACTGTTTAGGAAAACCTATTCCAATGCTCTGTCTTTCCTCATATGGGAGATGCTCCAGGCCCTTTCACATGTCTGTGGCCCTGCTGGTGGACTCCAAGGGGAACCCTGTCTTTTTTAAAATGGGGAGCCCAGAATTGGATGCAATATTCTAAATATGGATTTACCAAGGCAGAGTTGAGTGGGTGGATCACCTCCCTCAAACTTCTGTCCATATTCTTTTTAATGCACCCCAGGATACCATTGGCCTTCTTGGCTACAAAGGCAAACTGCTGGCTGATGGTCAACCCGTTATCCCCAGGTCCTTCTCCAGAGTGCTCATATCTAGCAGATCATTCCCTAATGTGTACTGATGCAAGCAGTTACTCTACACTTGCTCTTGTTGAACCTCATAAAGGGTCCTTCCTGCTCAACTCTTCAGTCTGTCCAGGTCTTGTTGAGTGGTAGCACAGCCTTCCAGTGTGTCAGCCGCTCCTCTCAGCTTAGTTACTGAAGGATGTGCTTTATCTCTTCATCCAGCCCGTTGACAAAAATGTTGAACAGCACTGGTCAGAGTATCTACCCCTAGGGAACACAGATAGCTACAGGCCACCTGTCTTGCTCCAATCTATAGGAGGGAGGAGAGGTTCTTTGATATATGTATGCCTTTATCAATCAGCTCTCCTGTTTGAATGAAAATTATTTATTGCATATAGTGTAATGCTTTACAGAAGTGACCAGAACTTCTGTTTACAGTTTTGAATCAACTCAAATTAAATCTGACAGATACCCATCTAGTGTCATGGCTGTTGCATCAACTATCAGAAACAGGAAAGAAAAATACTGAGAGCTATGTCTAAAATGTTACTAAAATACTCACAAGGACTTAACAGTAATACTTGAAAAAGAAGAACATGTTATTTTTATTTTGGGCTACAGTAAAATGCAGAAGCTACTGCTTCAACAAAATGAATAACAATCTCATTTTCATGGACACTCATAGGTCACTTCTGAGTGTTCACTGATGTAGGAAAAAGGTCATCCTAGATATGTCATCTCAGATATTTCACAAATCAAAATACTTGTATTTCCACACATTAAGGAGATAATTCTGACTCTGACATAATCCTAGTTTGTACATAGCTGTTTCCTCACATACAAAGAAGAAAGCAGATTATAATTCTTGCATACAATAACTATTTTCTCACTATAGCAGAAAGAGAGAAGAATTTACCTGTCCTTGCCCCAGGGTTGGCATAAAAAGGTTGCTCAAAAGAGCATCACAGACCCTGAGCTGGAGTTATTATTCCATCCACCCATTTCTATCCCTTTTCCTAATCTCTATAAACATTTGCATATATGCAAGATGTTATAGTTTTGGAATGGCTACTTTTCCTTCCACTCATAGTGCTCATGTTATAAAAAGCAGGTGCTGGGAAGGAAAGGAGGTGTGTATAATCTCTTGTATCTCTTATTAGGTGAAAAAGTTGGACATCAAATGTGTCTGAACTAGAAATAACCAAGGAACAAGAAATTCAGGCGTGAGAGGAGATAAATTTATTCAGGAAATTAAGAAGTTGTGTTGTCAAAGAGAAGAGGTAGCAGTTTGTAATATTAACAGTGAAATAACTTCAAGCAGTACCATAAAAAATACATGACTGTTATATGTATTAAAAAATAAAAAATAAGAAAAAAAATCACAAATAATCTTTTTGCTTAACCATGCATGGTTTGATGCAATGCTTGAGAAACAAGCTACAACCAGATTGCAAAATCAATTCTGTGAAATGCACAGCCAGTTCAAATCTTTAATACTAGGAGCAATTACAGTTTGCTATCTTCATATAACTGCTAAGACTGCATCAGCATTTCTATTGTAACTCTATAATTCCATAGGTTTATAACTCATCGTTACATCCTGGGAGTCTTTTTTTTTTTGTTTTGCTTTTGCTTTTGCACTGAAGCTTAGCCTTCCAATTCAATTTCACTAGCAAAGCATCTAGTCTTATTAAATGCAGAGGTTAGGTAACAAGATATAAAACATTTTGTGCTCTCTGGTTGTTTGTACCTGATATGCTTAGGTCATGTAAGGTTAGATGATGGTAACTGAGACTTAGTGAATCTTCATGTACCACTACATATGTACTTATCAATTCAGCGTAACATGTTAGTCAAATTTAAGACCATTTTAAAGTGAACTGAAGTAAAACAAAAAGACTGGGATGAGTCAAGACAATGCAGAGGAACACATGGCAAATTCAGATCTGTGGGCATCTGCTTAAAACACCACTACTGGAGGAAGAATGCACTAAAATGAATTAATGGTACAGGTTCAGATTTCTGAGATGGAGAATAGGGAATATTTTTTTAAGAAAGCTAGAATCTCCTCACTTCAGTAATACTATGAAGGAATCAGAGTGCAATCAAATGGCACACTGTAGCTGTGGAGCTGTTCTCACATTGTGGCTGCAGAGAGTCTTATGCAATTCTCCTCTAATGAATCATTTGTTGAAAGATTTATTGTGTATTCTAAAGTACGCATTTTACATGTAATATTTGTTTTGTCCGAAATTGACTGTGTATAATAATTCATTTTGAAAAAAAAAAAAAAAGTTATACATTAAAAATGCCTTGGAAGTAGCATTCTACATAGTATTTATATTAACCAGTATGGTGAGAAAAGTAAAAATTTACATTTTTATAGTTTCTTTTTTTCCTATGGGAACTCTGAGTGGCTTACAAATATTAATGCTATTTGTTTTAGGGGAAATGTAGTTTAGTTAAAAAAGAATCTAATTGCATGTTTACATTACATTACTTTGGGACATTTCTTGTGTGCTTTGCCATTGCTAAAAATAACCAACATAATGTAATTTTGTTGCTAATATTTCCCAACCATGCAAAAATGCTTCCAATTTTATAGTTTCTTCTGTTTCATGCTTTAGTTTCATGTTCAAGCTGACCCTGACACTTTAGATCAGGGTTTTTGGGGTTTTTTTGTCTGTGTCCACTCCCAGCTCCTTGTGCATTCCCCACTCTCAGTCACAGGGCAGCATGAGAAATTGAAACGTCCTTGATTCAGTGTAAGCACTGCTCAACAGCAATTAAAACATTGGTGGTTTATTAGCATTGTCAGAACCATACCTGCTTCTAGGAAGAAAACTAGCTCTATCCCAGCCCAAACCAGGGCATATTTATTCTTCAGTGCAAATTTGACTAAGTTTCTGGTATGACTTTGAATAAGCTTCCTTGCAAAAATTTATTACAGTAAATGACAGAAGATCTTTTAACAAGTACTTCAAAGAGACCATCTTTGTCAGGGTCAAATTAATTGCACTAGGATGTGATGTAACACTTTGGTTTGCTGGCTAGATTCTTCAACTTTATTTCCCTCTCACTGAAATATTTTTATTATTATAATATATATGCTATATATATATATATATAGCATATATTATATATATACATTATTTTATTTTATTTTATTTCCTCCTTCAGAAAAATATCAGCATAAACTATGTTTGCCTTGATGTGACAAGAAAATACATTTTGAAGTAATTGCTGTTAAACATGTCCTCCTCAAGAGAGGTTTTATTTCCAAAGCATCTGTCATACATCTTTCTCTTCATGAAACTATCTTTAGTAATGTGAGGTGCTGTACAGAACTACATTTTTCCTTTTTTTTAACTGTCATAATTATCACAAATTTTTTTTTCAGTTAACACTAAGGTGGTACACAAAGGTAATGCTTGTACTACTAAACTGACCCAAGTCACAGCTACTGTGTTTTATTGTGGGTCCCACTAACAAAGTAGGATATTAATTGTGCTTAGCCAAGGTATCTAAGTAATTGGTATGAAATGGATAATGACTTGATTTCTCATGGATTTAATAGCTGCCATTACAGGAAAGACCAAATTTGTTGTCAGCCAACAGTATTAATGTTCTCTGAATAGTGATTAAAGGTTGTAAAACAGCACTTAGTTTGATTTATTTATTAATCAAAGCCATACTCTTTTTTTTTTTTTTTCTTTTTTTTTTTTTAACAAAGGTCTCATGATTTTATTTTTGATATCTATAGTCTGATCTCAAACTATCAGGCTTTAAAACTGTTGATGCCTTGAGGAACTGTTCTTGAAAACTGGTGGTGTTCTCTTCAGGTATCACCAATCACCTCAAACATATCCGTGAAATTTGGCAAGCAGAAGCTGAGTTTGCTTAATTTCTAATACAATTAAACATTATGAAAAATTGATGAAATTAGTAATACTTCATAGGGACATGTATGTCAGCGGCAAGTTGGAATGTCTGGGCTTAAATGTCCACTGTTCTATCTCAACTAACCAATTGCATCTCTGCTGAAATATTCATTGACCTATGCAAAACACTTTGTATCATTAAAAGGCTCAATTAACTTTGGGCCCATTTTATTAAGATAAAAGGCATTATTACAGAATTATGAAGAACATAAAGTTTGTACTGTACTTTTGTCCTTTACTATTCCCTAAAGTCACACTAAGATTTCTTCAAAAAATATTGCAAGTAATTAAAAATCTTCTCTTCCATGACTTAACAACAGAGATAATTGAGTGCTAAGCCTATAGTTAAATAATACTGCTGAATCACAAAGCTTTTTTTTTTTTCTTTTAAGAATGGAACAATGCTTAAGTTCTGATTTCAGTAGGCAGCTACTCTCAAGAAGAGAGCGATTTTCAGGAAATTGCAGAAATTAAAAAGAAAAACAAAAATCTGAAGGGGAAGGATAATTATTTCCAGCTTGTTATCCAAGAAGAAATCTTGAATATGAAATTAAATTATTTTAAACATTATTTTGCCTTTTACTGTGATTACATAGTTTTCCCTGAAATGTAAAATATTAATTTAATGATGTTGATCTAGGACAAGATTCCAAATGTAGCATGGCTATAAGAATGCTATCATTCTGTCTTTGCAATATGATTTCTTAAGCAAGAATCCTGTGTATTTACGGAGTTGTCAGATTGTACTGAAGTTATGCATGGGTTGAATGCTTTGCTTTACAGACAAAGCTGTTGGACAGGATCTTGCTGCAGAAAAAAAAATGAAATAGAATTTCCAGCTGCTGTATCCAAGAGAATAAAGAGTACTTTTAGTGAGACACTTCAGTTCTTATATTAAGGCCACAATCTAAATACCATTTCAAAAAAATCAATGCAATATTTACCTGATGCACCAAGTGAGGGTAATAGCTAAACCTGTAGATCACTGAAAAATATCACTGTTTCAGTTCTTGCTTCGGAAGCATATGATTATCAGGAATCATTTAAACAGTTATGCTATACTTTATCTCCTGCAGTGGTATACACTTACATATGATATTTTAACAGGGATGTGATGTTCTTAAACAGCCAAACTGTTGGAGAAAAAAAAAATTACAGTGCAGATATTAACAGTTAATTCATTGCATTGCATTTGGTACTAATAAAAATAGTACGATTTCCAAGACACCTGCTCAGTAAATAGTACATAATGCATATCAGGCAAATCACTTTCGGTTTCAGTAGGAAGGCAAACAAAAGATAAAGAAAAGCAATTTCCTTTGCAACATTTGCATTTACAAGGTGTTCTTTGTTTTATTTTGTTTAAGTATCTAAGTTCTAAAAATTTTTTTGCTGGATTACATTATATTTTAAGCAACATGTTCCTTTTTAAAGGGCTGAAATTTCTCTAGGGAGGGGAAGCTTATCAGTTCTCTGTCGTATCTACCTTTGCATATCTTGACCCATATCAATATAAGTAGTCTGTAAAAATGTTTTTAGAAAGCAAATTTCTCATCAATTAAATCAATAGTGAAAATGAATAGAAAGATGTAAGGAACAAATTTTTTAAAAAGACAAAAACTGCTAAATTAATAATAGCTATATTTATCAGCACGACTACACCATATATTTTGGCTGCCTGGACAGTAACTTGGAAGTAAGTGAAAGTGAAAAGAACTCCAGCAAACACAATGAATATCAAACATATTGTGTTTGTTTGGAACACAGTTAATTTTCTTCACATCAGTTGTCATGGTTTTGTAATTTTGTAATTTTGCTATCAGTATTCCACATCATAACATCATGTAAAGCATGGATGATTTTGCCGAATGTGCAGTTCACAGAAGACTACATATCCCAGAGAACATCACGGTCAGGAATAAGTTACGGGACCAGGATGCTATATAATCTCGTTCCCAGGCTGGAATTCTCTCTCTCTCGAACTTCTCGGGGAGTGGGAAGCATTCCAGCCGTGTCACCTACAGCTCACAGTAGGCCTCTCGGTTTTCAGGGACTCTCTCTGTTTTTTCCAAATTATTAGCCTCAATTATATTATATTATATTGTGTTATCTTGTATTCCGATATCATTTTTAGTAAAATAAGTTTTCCTCCTTAGATTGCTGCTGTTTTTATCCCATTCCCCTTTTTTCCCTTCCTTTCCAGGTCGGGGGGGCCCTATGGGGTGGCTTCCCCCTGTCACGGGCATAGGTAAATCTAGGTAACCCGTGAAATTAGTCCATATAATTCTATGTTTCAGGATGGTGACCATGGCTGTGTTTATAGTACATGAATGTTTTAGCTACTGCTGAACAGTGCTTGTGAAGTATCAAGACCTTCATTTCTTGCTTTGCCTCTCAACAAGTAGGTTGGGGGAGGGCGAGAGACTGAAAGAATACAGATGAGACAGCTGACCCCAGCTGGCTTAAGGGATATTCCATGTAATGTATTATTAAACTGTCTATATTTTAAAAGTTTTCTAGGCTTTTTTCACTCCTCCGTACCACTGCAAGAGAGTGAGTGAGGGTGCATGGGGTCTTAGAGGCCAACTTGGACAGGCAGACATTAATACTGTCTTTTAAAATAAGAGGAGGGGGGAGAGGGGGAAATCAATGTAAAGTAACTTAACTTCACTTACAGGTAAGTATTAAACATATGATTTCAATGAAATACCACTATAAGAAAAACAGGTTCAAGGAATATGCTTCATCTTTAGACCATTGGTCTAAAAAAAACTGCCTTTGTTGTAATAGTTTTGTGGTTTGTGTTTCCTAGAATATTCTGGGGCATAGTTTTCGTCAGTAGTCTGAGTGGGCTTGACTGCTCTAATCACAAAATACTTTGATTTATTTAGAATTAGAATTTGATTTAAAAATAAAAATAAAAATAAAAATAAAAATAAAAATAAAAATAAAAATAAAAATAAAAATAAAAATAAAAATAAAAATAAAAATATAAAAATAAAAATAAAAATAAAAATAAAAATAAAAATAAAAATAAAAATAAATCAGAGATTTATTATCTGGATTTAAGTGTGTACCGGCCGTATAAATGAGATAAGAAGTCTCTTATTTATCCAGCAACCTCCCATATAGCATCTCTACAAACTAGTAGGGTCCTAGTCATTATCAGTCATTCTAGTCATCCTCAGGTACCCAATTGCTCTTTGATATAATTGCTTCTTTTTTAGTAAAACAGATAGACAGTTAAAAAATTCACAGTTCACATTGCTATTGAGCTGATTTGTAAAAGGGAATGAGTACACACACACCTTAAATGTTAACTTCTTCAGAAAATAAGTGAAAATAAATATGGTTACAAAATTTCGGTACTTTGAATACTAATATCTTATAATTGTGGTAATTATTGTTATTTCCTGTGATTTGTTTACTTAGAACTTTGTGTTCCATTTGATAGCCTGCTGATTTTTCTTTTTCAAAATATTTTTTTTTAATTACAGGTGGTTCCAATGGTTCCTGGAATCATTTAACACAACCAGTAGGAAATCCCTCAGGGAGGGGAGAGTCTGACTATAAGACTTAGCTGGTGATACAAGCTTATCTCCATTCATGGTTGACAGATGTGAACTCTATTCTAAAATTCAGTGACTGCATAGAAAGTAGTAAGCAGTAATTTTACTGCTTCTCTGATACTTATGTGGTCTTGAAATGCCTGGTATATGGGTGATCCTGGCACAAAACATCCTTCAGGCCCACACATAACAATTTAAGTGTGGGAATGGAACAAAGCTGCAGCAGGCAAAGTTAAAATTGGATTTTAGGAAAAAAATTCTTTCCTATCTTCAGTTTCTATCTGTCAGAAAATCAGAAAAGTGTTCACAAGTGATGAGGTGATTAGGACAATTATTTAAGAATATCAAGCTTCAAATCCCCCTTCTAAAGCTATCTGAAAGAAGCAGAATTTAAACTTTCATTTCTTACATCCAACACAAATACAACAACCAAATTTACCATCTGAGATTTGCAATTTCTAACATGATGTATACATCAGTTTACACTGTTCTTCCTCAATCACCATGTCTATAAAATAACTGCTCCAAATTAATGTAATGCTGCAATTATTTTTAAGTTAGTTGTCTTTTTCTTGAAGGCAAAATGATAGAAGACAGTCCTATTGAGTAAAATGTCTCAAGCATTTATATTCTAACAGCATAATCTGAGAAAAGCAGGTTTATGAACTGTGGTGCTTCTACTACAGGATGTCAGCATATGCTTCAGTTCACAAACAAGCACAGTGGAAACTGTAACATGGCTCTTTCTGATTTCTTCCAATGTGGGCTGAATATTAATGACATCATACAACCAAAGAATCTGAAATAGTTCTGAAAACCCTCAAAAGCATGTTACAGTGTTAGCTTGCCAGTGTTAAATATAAATTTCACTATTCAATTGCTTGCCCTCTATCATAAATTGAATGTCTTTTCCCTGACAAGGAAGAAAATAAAATAAAAATGACAAGAAGAGAATTAATCTATTTTCTGACATTAGAAGTTCAAAAAAATAGGACAACATTATTCTCTTTCTTTTCTACAGAGATGTATTTTCAGGAGACTTAGAAAACAATTTACACTTATTTGTATGTTAGTGGTATGTATTTTTTATTGGAGTTGCTCTTCTATTTTCTACCTGTCTATTCAGTGATAGTTCCGTAAATTGAGAATTGCATTTGGACCTGTAGAGAGTATTTTGAAAGTTGGCATTTGCTACCTATTCAAGATCTGAGAATGCATGAGACTGTCTCATCACTGGACAGCAGGTTTTCTGAAGACATTCAACTTTCAAATAGGCATAAATATAAATTAAGTGAGAGAAAGTCTACTGTAAAATGTTCTTTGTGGTTTTGGTGGAAAGGTTTCCCAGTTATTTACCCTTTTACCCTAAGGAGTTAACTGGAGGAGGGCAAATGGCTTAGGCATATTCAACAAACTGCTGAAGGCAGGATGGCCCAAGGCTGGAATTTTGGAAATCTCCAAGGAGGGAAATTTAATCACATCTCTCTGCAGATTTAGGACGCAAGGAAATGGCCACAAGTTGTATCAGATGTTGTTTGGACTGGACATAAGGAACTTTTTCTCTCAGAGAGTGGTCAGGTACTGGAATGGCTGCCTAGGGAGGTGGTGGAGTCGCCATCCCTGGCAGTGCTCAAGAGGTGTCTGGATAGGGAGCTAGGATATATGATTTAGTGGTTTTTCTGTAGGTATGGTAAAGGGAGGACAGTTGGACTAGGTGATCTTGTAGGTTCTTTCCAATCTTGTGATTCTATGATTCTTCCAGTGCTTGACTGCTGCCACAGTGATTAATTTATCAAATGAGAATTTTGCTTTTTGCAGATAGTAGTTACCAACTCCTGACCTTTTGCTTTGAATAATCAAAGAGGTCCAGCTCTACCTTACTTATAACTCCCTTCTGGATAATGGAAGTTGGATGCCCATTTAGATACCCTTGTTTTCTCCAGGCTAAATAAACAATGCTACTTCAGTCCCTCTAACCATTTTAGTGCCAGGCAGTGGAGTTCATTGGTATATCAGGGATCTATTCTATCTTAGAATAGAATGTTTAAATAGCAAGAAAAATAACCTAAATTTGGGTGTCTGTATGTGAATATCAACTAGCTAGATTTCCTCTTACTGACAATGGAAGGAGGGTTCAGGTGGGAATCTATTGTCACTGGAGATGCCTTAGCATACCTGAGTTATCCTTACAGGACTAGCATGTATGACCCAGAACCTGCAGAATAATCATGCTAAATAATCATGCTTTCCCACATCAGAAGCAGGGGAAAAGGAAATATGTACCAAAGTACCTCCAATGGCAATAGATACGTGTGCATAAAAGAAACTAATTGTGTCTGAACTGCTTTTGTATCTGAATCCCAGCCTTGGCTCCACTTAGGATATTGACTTGATTTATGTGGATTGTGATGGAAATTTGGGTTACTTTTGCAGCAGTAACACAAACACTGCATTTTGAACTGAATCTTATCCTTGATTGTTTGTACCTAATTTTCATTTCCATAGCATCTGTGACTAGGTAGTCTAAAACATGATGAATTTGTAAGTGTTAAGGTTAATGTAAGTCATAGAGCCTCACTGCTTTAGAGCATACAAAATGATTCAATATAGAGTACTGACCCTGCTATATTTTCAAAGACGGTGAGAAACTCCTGCTGACTTCCAGCCATTCAGTTCAGTCTGGCTTTGTGCTATCTTCATCATAGACTTCCTGCATCTTATAGAGCAAGGAAGATGAAACCATTAATTCTTCTATGTAAGGAAAACTGCAAAAACAAAACAAAATAAACTACTGTAAATTCACCATATTCCTACTAGCAGATGTTTTACATATATATGTCTGGGAATTGAATCAATATGCTGGTGTTCTACTATGCAGTGAACTAATGGAGAACTGATGATAAGCTGAAGCACAGGGCCATGATGCAGAACACTTGGATGAGAGTTTACACTTTTTTTTTTGCCAAAATCGGACATCAAATAAGCTCTCAAACTATAAATAGATAAAATGTTATTTCTATCACTAGTGACTCATGTAATACATGCTTTTTTGTGTATATGCATTTGAATTTATTATTGATTTTTGAATTATTAAGTACAATTACTAGCACATATTTGTTCCAAAAATACTCTTTGGGCATCTTAAATCTTGGAAAACAATTTTACTTGAGTGTGCACTTTCTAGAAGATATCTTAGCTTCACTTCTGGGATTTAACCTTCAGGGTCTTGGAATATATATGACATGAATAAAATACTAGGATTCATCCATTGGATTACTACCCTGAAAACCCTTCAGTGAGCAATGTATTTTGAATCAGAAATTGCCATTCAACTCTGGTAGCATAAAATACCAAAACCAGACATGGATTTGCAAGGAAAGATTCTTGGCTTTTCACAGGTTCTATCTGTACATCTGTGCAGGCGATGGGCAAGAAGGTTCATTACAGTAAGATTCATTACTAATTCCAGTTAAATTTTGATTTTTTTTTGTTTGTTTTTGAAAGTTTAATTAAGCTTTCAGTTCCAAAGTGAATTGCATAATACACAATATTTATAGCAACATCTAAGTTTTATCAGTCTTATTTCGAGCATAGTCATATCTGGAAATTAAGGAGACTCCTTACATTATAATTAAGTCAAATTAATAATGGAGACATAGTAAGTCTTTAAATTGGAATTTTGACATGCAGTACTAAAAATAAGTAATATAAATAAAAAACACTCATGATGGAACCTGCTTCAGGGGATAGTAACATGGAGCCAAGTCAATGCACATTTTTTGTAAAGAGATTCCATGCTATTGATATTTCTGATATCAGACTGTGAATACATTGTCATATATTAACAATAGATATTGCCTATGAAATTAGGATTTGCACTTTACTTCTAACCCAATTCTGCTTTAGAAGAGTAGATGGAATTCCAGCGTGACATATGAATCATCTTCCACTGTTTTCAGTTCAGGCAGATTAAAATATTAATCTCCAGATAGTTTCAAGCAGATTATTTACACCATGGCTGACCATATGCAATAAGAGTATTCCACAACCCTGGTCTCTTAATTGTCAGAGGCTCTTCTGATCCTCATATATGGATTTTGTTCTAGTAAGGATCGTGGCAGGATATGGGAACACCTGGAACTGCTGCTCTGCAGAGTTGGAACATAATTTCTGTTGTAAGTATCCAGACAGGGGAACCAAGATGCCAGATTCCTCAAAAGTGACACCATCTTCAATCTTTCCACTACCCCTTTGATTGTAGCCTTAGGACACCTTAAGCATATTAGATGAATGACAGAAAAGATGAGAATCAGCTCCTCTATCCACAGGATATCTGTAGGTAATTTTTACAAGAAAACTTCCCGTAGCCACTGCCAATACTGCAATGTTTATAATACTGAGATATTGCCTAGGCTTAAAAAAATCATGTTCAATTTTGAATCTTGTCTTCGCTATGTCAATAAAGCTGGAATGATTTTCAGATCTTGTCTAAGCAAAATGCTAATTCAAACTCTGAAAAGAGCTGTTACATAAGATACAAACCTGAGCATTTGCCAAAAAAGAATTAACTGTTTTCCCAATTGAAGAAGCAAATCCATACACAATAAAATACAAATAAATATGTATTATATTTTTAAGCGAAAAGTCAGAAAACAAGCATGCAAGTTATAAAAAAAAAAATCATGAGGAAAGCTCAACCATGAACGTAAACTACATGCATAGTAGCAGCATTTTTCATATCTATAATACACACTACTTCCATTTTATCCACACCAGTATTATATTCTTCTCTCTTGCCAAGTGAGGTGGGTTATATAAACTACATTTTAAAAGGAAATAATTTAAAAATGAAAGGAAAGCATAATTTGAATGGTATGATTCTCATATTTGAAAGATTCTGCGCAATGAAGTTGATATAAACAGCATTTGCTTGGAATGTTAAAGTTACGTCCATTTGCTATTGTTATATATTACCAGAATCTCTGTCTTATAGAATATGCACAAGTAAAGTGTAGGATGTTATAGTCTGAGCTCTTCTCACTCATCCTGCCTAAATTCATTTTGTATAACACAACCTGTAACTGAATTTAATTGTTTTAGATCTGAAGTATTATCAAGGTAAAGAACAAACAGGAAAAAATATGTATCTTTTCAATTAAAATTCTACTTAAAAAATTCCTAATAGTAGGCAAGTTCTAGAGTTTAGTTCCTAGAATATTTTGAATGCAATGCAATTATCATATTAAAAACAATTACATAAATTTTTTTTATATGTATTTGAATTAAAAATGTACATTAAATGCTCATCTTGGTTTTTTTAAGTAGTTTGCTGTTTCTATCAATTTAGAATATGCTTCATTCTGGATATAAAGGAATGAAGGGTCTATTTGGTGGATGAAAGGAAACAGTACACTGAATCTCCCCAAGCTTCTCTTTATCCAAATGGGAATTTAATACAGAGTAGGAATCTGTGTTCCTGCAACTAAACTACTGCATTTTAAGATGTGCTGAGTTTCAGGAGATCAAGGTAAGCTGAGTGTGCCTAAGGGGCAGCCCCAGCCTCTGCTCATTGAGCAGCCCTACAGCACCCTACAGGGCCCTTAGTCAATTTTATGTTACACATCAATGGAATAGTAAATGCACAGATTCTAAAATAAAGAACCAAAGAATGAAAAACTATTACTTTATTGAGGAAATGCCCCCACACAGAAGTGCTTTCATAGAAAAAGGCCTATGTAACCGGTTGTTCCAGATCAGAGGGGTCTTGCCAGATGTTACAAAATACTAGTCCTCTAAAAATCTTATTTAGAAGCAGTTCTCAGGCAGTGACTATAGAGTGAAAATCTGTATAAAATTTGACAAATAGAAACACTGAGTATTTATGGAGAATGTCTACATCTTAAAAATTGAATCCTAAGTGATCTCCTTCACATTTTCAGAGAAAATCTTAATTAGATGAAGTACTTTTTTGAATCTCAAAAATTTCTAAGTGATGGAAATCAAAAGAGCAAATGCATTCCTGATATTCTAAAAAAATAATTTCATTTGGTAAAAGTGGTACATGTGCACATATGCACAAAGAGATGAATTTCCATTGAAGAATTAGGCAATAATTCTTTGGGCTGTTAATGTAGAAAAGCAAGCAAAACAACAAAGTAAAGAGAGCTCCTTTAATCTTGCTTGTGAAACTTAAGTTTTTAGGATCCATGGAATGTGTGTCAGCCTCTAAGTAATGTAGAGGTTGCAGGAGAGAGTTAATGTTGAGTGTAAGAAGTGTTGATATAGACGTATTTAGTGGAGAAGGAATTCCTATTTTGAGTGACTGCTCTGCTTTTGGGTTTCATGAGACCCAGTTCACCACTCTGGTTTTCTTCAGTAAAACAATTAAGCACATGTTTAATTTACACTGATTACGTCTATAAGATATTAAATAACTTATAATCAAATATGAATTCTAGCTGTTTGCTGGATATGTATGAATTTAAGTATGTGGCTGTTCAGCTGGGCACAAACAAGGCTGACACACTGATGCAGTTCTGTATCCCAGACAAAAGCACAGGATATAGCTCATCTGACTGGCTTCTCTCCTACTCACACTTTGACCATATATTAGAGGTTTTCCTCCTATCATCTTTTATATTCAGTTTTGTATATATCTATACATACCCTTTCATGCCAGGGACTTTGCTTAACAGCAAATGAATGCTTATGTATTGATAATTTGGCTTCAGTCAACTTGAATTGTATGTGCACCCTGTACTCCAGGGTCTGAATCTAAACTGGATATCATGGAACCAGTTTGAGAGGCCCTGTAACAAATATGCGTAATAAGTGTGTGGCAGACAGAAAATAGATTTTAGTGTAACTCATTTGAAGAGTGAATAAAACAAGATACAAATCTGGAAAAATCCTGCTCTATTAGTGATATTGTTATGTAACTCATCAGTGTGCTGACATTAAAAAGCTGTGTTTCTCTGTAGGAATAAAGACATAGGTGATTTAGAAGTACTCAGCATAAAGAAATTCAATAAGAACCGAATTATCCCTTCTGAACAGTGTTGCTAAAATGGCTGCCATGTTGTGATCTTATGTATCTGAGCAGCTTTCTCTTTCATTCTGCACATTAACATTGAGGGATGTTCCTCTGAATTTTTACTTAAGTACAGTACAGTTGTGTTAATGGAAGATGCTTTTGTGGACACAACTTATGCCTCACATTTGATAGCTGATGAATGACTAATTATAACAGTATTAGGCACCTGAAGCCATTTTCTGTACACTCCAATATGGCCACATGCTCTTAGCTTGGAACCAATAATGAAAAAAAAAAATAGATCTTTCCTGTTTTGTTAGTAAGAAACAGTGTTTCTTATTATACATTAAAACTGAACTGAAATATCTATTTAGTGTAAGGACTGAATTGTTGCAGTCTGCTGCAGGAAATGTAATTGATAAAGAGCCTGAAGATATACAAAACCACAAAATTACTCCAAACGTATGGTTATTAAATACTCTAGAGCCAGAATTATTTCTGAATTAATGGCAATTAGAATGAATGTGTCAGATAGAATGTAACAGTCTTATAAACTTTGTATTTTACTAGAAACAGCCTCAACAGTATGTATTAGACCAATATTACTAAGCTGTTCTCTTTCTAGAAGTACATAACTCTGTCCTTAAAAGTAAGATGAACTGATGGAATGAGCAGTAGTATGCCTTTTATTCCTGAGTTACTCCCATAATATGAAATTGTGTGGCCACTTTAGAGATTAAGAGCTGTTATCCTTATTCCCATGGAAAAGCTCAGAACACATGCTAAAGTGTTAAAATTTTGCATTGTAAATACAGGTAAGTCTTCTATAAAACACTTCTCTGCACATATGGAATTTTAAATTGCATATACTTTTTTTATATAGGCATTGATCCTTTATCAGCTCTTGAGTTATTCCAGTAAAATTGGTTGAAATTATGTCATTGATGAATTTAGGTATGATGCAGGGAATAGCTGGGCTTACTCTTAAACAATATTCTAACTGTGGCATGCAGAGGAAGGGTATGAAGTTGTGGTTTAATCCAGCAGTAGCTACTCACCACACAGCCGTTCATTTACTGCCCCCTCCATGTACAATGAGGGAAATGGCAACAAAACAGAACTTGTGAGATTAGATTAAAAAAAAAAAAAAAGAAAGAAAAAAAAGAAAAAAAAAAAAAGAACCTAGTCATTAGGAGACAAGAAGAAAATGGAAACAAAAATGCAATGATAGCATTATATATAGCCATAAGACAGGAATGAATTAGAAGCAAATACAAATTATTAGTAGATACAAATAGAAGAACAGTTTATAACTCACACAGCTGCATTTCATTGTAGTACATTTTGTCAGTGAGTGTCTAATGGTATTGATTATCAAAAAAGGTGCAGTGGGGGTATTTCTTGTAGTCTGTTTAAACTGTCTGACATTTAAGAGTCCTAGCTGCTAGGTTGCTACCTAGCCTAGTTCCAAACCTCCTTCTTCCTCTGCAGTGCGAAAGGGGGGACAAAGGCCTGTTCTCCCAGTTTGGTTTTCCCAGTCATTCCAGCTTTCATTACTTTTTCTTCTACATATAAATGCTGGAAAATCTGGAAAAAAAAGAAGCAGTCTGGACTACAAAATGGTGGCAAGAGATTCTGAACTCTGCTGGAACATCATAGCTATTAAATTGAAATGTATGGGGTTCTCTGAATTTGCAAATGTATATGATAATTCTCCTGGTTTTGAATCTATGGAGGTTATTGGATCTGTAAATTAAACTAAAATCTAAACTGGGTTAGTTTTAGAGGTTCTTTAGTTCTCTATGGTGATCTCCTATAATTCATTTAGCAGTAAAAGAGAAATTGCATTGACGGAGAAAATTGGTAAGATAAAATGTTTAGATCAGACTCATTGCCAGCTGTGAGTGTCCTGATCAAACGCTTTAAATTTAATATTTAATGAATAATGGCTAAGAAAAGAAACTAAATGACCTGAAAAGAAGCAAATGCAAACCACTTAGGAGAGCTCACATGTTAGAGGGAAAAAGAGAGTAGAGATGACTTTAAAAGTCTCACTTGTTTTCTTTGCATGAGTTGTTTGAAACATTAATACTTGCTCTCTCTATCATGACACCAAGCATAGCACCTGCCCACCAAGGAGAAAACTTCAGAGCTGGCATTGCAAACCTTGGAATTTGATCTTTCTGTACTGTTAATAAAAAGGTATAAAAAAAGATCCTGTTTAATCTTAAGATGACAGCCCTTGAAAAACAACAATAACAACAACAAAGACATCATTTTGTTGCCTATTATCATGAAACAGAGGTAAGTGAATCATTTCATTACATTCTCATTCTGAGTACAAAGAAATTATAGGTGTTATTTTTGCTTAATTCGGGATTTTTGTTTACTAGACATCACATCATCCTTCTTTTGGACTAAAGTAAACAATTTTGTGTTTCAGTGTTTTGGAATTATTTACCTTCCCATTTACTTGTTTTCTTCACTGAAATATAATGTTCACTTATGTTAGTGATTTTTTTTCTGGCAAGTTCTGCATAAGTGTTCCAGCCTTCCAATAACTTTGACCAGGCATGAGAGTTTTATTTCAAGGAATGAAATATTTCAGTAACCTAGGAAAATGTGCTTCTCCTGCTAACAACATAACTTGATCATGCTTAATAGTGTGACTTCTTCTTTCAGTCTTCAGATGGCACTGAAATATAGTATAATAATTTGGAATGGTTGAATTGAATGGATTCTGATTTCATTTTAGTTCACCATGAGCAGACATAGGTTAAGTGGTTTCACATCGTCTTAGAACTAGGTACAGCCTAGCAGAATGATTCACAGCACCATGCATAGACACATTCCCTCCTTATCAACTTCACAGAGAATTAAAGCCATGAAATACAGGAAAATACTTAGAGCATGTACAAAACATAGCATTGATGTTGACTGATAACTCCAAAACTTCCCTCCAGTTCTGGTAACTGACTCGAGGCTTGAACTTAAAGCTCTTGGACCACTTGAAATCCTAGGTGAACAGATATGTAACTGAGCAAGGCTTACCATTTTTGAAAACAAGAAAGTAGCCATTGGGGTAAATTTGTAAAGAAAGGGGGGAAAAAAAGCAAAAAACAAACACTCCACCCACATACAGGTAAGTAATGTTCACTTCTAGTGTCGGCCAGAAATGGTTCAGATGTACTGTTCTCACTTTCTGACAAGACATACTATCCCTGCTATTATTATCCCTGTGCAGTCAGAACTACAAAGAATCCATTTGGCTACTGTCTGCAACATATCAGTCTCCTACACAGTGAAGTCTCCAGATAGATAAGAGCCTATATGCAGATGCACCGGGAATTTTTTGGACCAACAAATCATACTTCACTGTTTTCAGGAGCTGCTGATGTTGGGTGCCGATGTTATAGAGTGAGATTTCTACACTGTTATGTTGCTGATTTTTAGCTGTAAGATGTATCCTAGGAAAAGTGTGGATTCCTCCGGTGACACAAATATTAAATTCTTCAACAAATTAAAAATTTTCATAAATTATATCTCTGAAAAACCTCCTACATTTAAAGCCTTGCAGCTCCAGGTGCAGCTGCTTAGGAAGCTTGTTTCCATGGCTGCCCACTGAGGCTGTCTGTGGAAGAATGTCATAGAATCACCAAGGTTTGAAAAGTCCTCCGAGATCATTCAATCTGACCATCCACCTACCTCAACATTTCCCCACTATGCCACATCCCTCAGTACAACATCTAAACATTTCTTGAACGCCTCCACAGACAGTGACTCGACCACCTCTATGGGCAGCCTGTTTCAGCACCAAACAACTCTCATGGAAAATAATTTTTTCCTAACTCCCAGTAAGAATCTCTCCTGGCAGAACTTGAGACCTCTAGTACTCTATCACTGGTTACAAAGGAGAAGCGGCTGACCTCCACCTCATCACAACAACCTTTTAGGTAATTGTAGAGAGCAATACGGTCTCCCCTAGGCCTCTCCAGAAAGCTTTCTGTGAGGAAGTATTGTATTGTGTTGTATTGCTAGAGATCACTTCCTGAGTGAGTTCACCTTTCTATATATGACTGTTGACCTACTTCTGTATACTTCATATGGTATTACTTGGTAAACATTAGATGCAATTTTGCTTTTTTTTTTTTTTTTTTTTTTTTTTGGGAGCAGAACAGATTAGTTTCTTCTTATCTGCTGTTTATACAAAGAAAAAAGGGCAGGAATCTTTAGTCTGAAAACAAAAAGTCTTATGTAGTACCAACTTTGAGGAGCTACAGAAAGACTTTAGAGTCTTACACATACAGAAGAAAAAATGGTTTTAAAGTTTCCTCCATGTGTTCTTTTTCCTGTTAAAAGAATATAGACTATGTCCTTCTCTGTCTCATACAAGTAATGAGAATTATACCAAAAGAGTACAAAAAGATTTAAAGAAATATGAAGGATTTCTGTGGACCTTATATTCAGTGCATATGTAAGTATAAAAAGCTGGAGGCAATAGCTCACCATGATCTGTTAACTCTACACTAATGCATGAGTGCTCATTTTCTGTAACAATTGTTTTCTTGTTCTGTTTAAAAATAAAAACAGTTGGATGGTAGGATAAACACTGCTTAGCTGTCAAGCCACTCTGTCAGTGACCTAACATGATAGTAAAGTTTTTGTCCTTTATAGTAGAATAACTATATAGGTATTCTTTATAGTAGAATATTTATATTCTACTATATAGGTATATAGGTATAGTATAAACCTACTATATAGGTTTATAGGTATAGTTATTCTTTATAGTAGAATAACTATATAGGTAACCTTCTTTGCTTTCCTTACATGAGACATGTAACTCTGATACCTGTCACCTGAAGGATGAACTTAGCTGTAATGTAGTGGAACTGTGGAGCTATGGTCAGAGCTATTGCATGGAAAAATTCTGAGTAATGCAGACAGTACTGGCATGATCAACACACCATCAGAAACATAAATTTACTGAACTCTGTGGAAACAGGAACCTCTGTAAATATTTTACCTTCTAAATATATTTTTGTGGCTAGATACATTAAAAGTAAACAAATAGTTGCTGCATAGTACCTACTTGAACGTTCACATTGTATCTTTGAATATTCCCATTGCAGAGTGGTACATTCAGCTCTTCAAAACTCTTCTTTGTTCCAAAATAAATAAAAGAGAAAATATCGTGAAAATGTGTTGACTTGATGTTTTTAATGGCTTGCATATATTTTCAGTTAAGGAAAACAGAAAATTGCTGAGGTTAAATTTGTCTAAAAAATTTCAGTATGGGCATAGAAAGTTATTTCATCAATATGCCCAGTGCATGAAATGAATACTTAACAACATTAGCTGCAACAGGACATCAGGAAAGAGACACCTTCTAGTCTTAGGAATGTGACCTTTAATTAGCAGCCTCCAAAGAGTGGAAACTACTTTGGCACCAGTGCAATGGTATTTAGCCATTCACTTTCAATACAAATGCACCTATTAGTATAGTTGGCCAAACTCCAAACAAGCTAAGTGTTTGTAATCTTTACATCAGCAGTGCTTTTACTGAAACAGTGAGCTCGATGCCTGATCTGTTTGTCTTTCAACAAGGTTATAGCAGGTCTAACACAACAGTCAGTGATGATAAACTTGCCAAGTGCAGGATCTGAAAGCTGTAGAACCACTGAATTTATCAAGTACACAAAAAGGGAGATCACTGCTGGAATATTCCCTCTTTGGCTGTTTATTCTAGTTCAAATAACAGAAAAGTCATGTGCCCCTGTGACTTCTGAGAAGGAGTGCTGGAAACCCAAGTGCAAAAACAAATCAGCTTATTTTGGTAGTTATAAAGCTGATGGGAACAACAGAAAAGACTGTAGGTATACTTTTATTAGAATCATATCTCGACAGTTCAGATGGGAAGACAAGAGGAGGAGCACATTTTAGGCAATTTTAATTTGAATAGAAGTGACAGCATTTTATACAACAAGACACAGAGGGAGTGAACTGTGTGAAGATAAGAGAACCCATACAAATTACAGTAATTTCAAAACCGTAAGTCAAGATAGAAAATCCTCCCAACATTTTGCATTAAATAGTCTGTGATGTAATCAGAAATTCAAAAAGACAAATTAACCTCAAGAATTTTCTATGCAGGAATAAGTAGACTTTTTTTCAAGCAAAGCAAATTAGTGTAAAAATATTGAGCCAACAATTAAGCATAAGCATAGCACTAAATCTTTTAAATACTACTCAGATGCATTAAATCCAAGCAAAACTAAATTTTCATGATCTTTTTCTTCCTCGCTCTTGTCTGCTTGTTTTCAGGTAAGAAAACATTTGTTTTAGTAAGGTTAGAGGAAACAGGATTTACTTTTAAAGTGTGACATATTTACTATAAAAATTTGCTATAGGACATCAGTCTTCGACCACAAATTAATGTGAGTTCACATTTGCCAAATTTGTACAGACTAACCTGATTGACCAGATACTTCTTGGGATGAATTACTGAACTTCTAAAAAGAAACAAGGAAAAAAATGTAGTATCATGTATGTATTGTTTAAAAATTTCAAGTACAGGAACCTTAACTAGAAATTTCAAAAATGCTGAGTGTATCTAGATCAGGGAAATATTTTCTATAGTCTCTTGATCATTATCAATGTTTTCATTTTCAGAAAGGTTTGTTTGGGATTTAATATTTCTTCTAGAAGACTATTTTACAGCATTATGCTGGTAAGGTCAGTAGAGATTCATCCGATGAAATACTTTGATTTACTGGGAAAAGAGAAAATGATCAAAAATATTTTCACCCTTTGGAGATCAACAGATTTCAATTTGTTAATCTTCTGGGCAATGATTCTTCAGCAGAGGAAGTTGCATTAGTTATAATGTGTGGCTTTGCATAAAGTCATTACTGAATTATCTTTTTTGTTGTTTAACTATTAGAAGATTTGCCCTGCTTCACACATCTTATTACCTATTTCTCCGTATTAACTATAACAGGGTCTGGGTATTATCTGATGTCCTTAGATTACTGAGATTATGAGAGATGAATCCCATTCTTGGAGTTCTGAAGCAGGAGCACTGACAGACTGCATAAAGGACAGAATGATCTTTTGTAAGTCTCCAGAATCCTTCCTTTAGGCACATCCCCAGAGTTGGGAATGGCAACTAACAGAAGCGTGAGGAAGGAAAAATGTGATCAGTAATGGTTTCAAGGTTAAGTATTGAACAAACTTACATATATTATCCAACAGCAGCCTATTTTCTTAACTTGGAACAGCTTAAGTAATTTTCCTTCTATGGTCATATAATTAAGTGAAATTACAGATAACTGGCTTCGTGGTACAGATTGGAACTTGACAATTTTACTTCAAATAATGAAGGTTTTTTTTTTTTTTTCATTCTACCTTAAGATTGCACTCTTTGTTTCTCTTTTATGTAAACTAATTTTTTATGCAATAAAAATTTTATATATTTGTATCACCTACACTTAGGGTCCCTAATATCGTGATAACTGATCACAGTGAGGAAAAACTCAAGCAAGAATAACAGAACAACATCACAGTGGAGATCCTAAGAATGTCACAAATATTATTCACATTATCAGCTAGTTAAAATGAGCATCTAAGATTTAGAACTGAAACTTCTGCCCTCAAAACTTGCAAAAGACTAAAAGACAGTCACTATAGATTGTAGTTTTGTACTTAATACAAACTACCTAATAAGTATGGTTCCAATAAGTTGCTATAAAGGGGAACAAAGATGGCTTCTTCTATTGTTTAGTAAATACAAATTTTCTACTATACATTACTTGGAATTCCACAAACCCATGATGTGTTCGTGATGCAGTCTGCATTTTTGAAAATGAACTTTGCAGTGGTGAGGTATTGGAACAGGCTGCCCAAGAAGGTGCTGGAGTCACTGTACCTGGAAGATTTCAAGAAATGTGTGGATGTGGCACTAAGGAATACTTTTTAGTCAGCATGATGGTGATTTGTTGATGGTTGGACTAGATTATCTAAGTGGTCCTTTCTGATCTTAATGATTCTATGTGGCTGATTTTACTGAAAAGTCTCATTCTTTTTTCTACTTGTAATGTTTTGGAGTGAAGAGAGTAGAAAGAATAATAATATTACTAACATGGTCTAATTCTCCTGAAAGTAAGTGTATTTGATTAAAGTTAAATTTGTTGGAGAAGGGAGGAAAAGTTATTCTAGTATATCAAACTGAAATAGAACTTGCTGAAAGATATACGGATGTGCTTGTATGGAGATCAACTTTTTAACTTCAGCTGCTGTCAGGAAGTATATTAACATGAGACTTGATCACAACTGTATTTTCTAAATTATTATTGCAGCCATTCAGAAATGGATTTTTCCATTGACTGCTAGCATTTTCAGTCCTCATACCTCATATTAATTTGAGTAGCTGCCTGATGGAAGTCATGCATAGGCTGAAAATTAGCTCTTTCCATCACAACTTGAGTGGGATTGATTCTGTTTAGTGTCACATATCTAGAAAGGACAAATGCTTTGTAATAATACTAATATTAAAAATTCATTGTTTTGGGGAATTACTATAACTCTTTGTGATAAAAGATGTCAAGAATATCTGACAAAGTATAAAGAAAGGCTGTCTGAAGAAGTGAAGCTGGAAGGAGTTTATTCACACTGGTAACTGAAATCAACTTATTTAAGAGCACAAGCTCCTGAATAGTTAGTTGTCCTAGAAAATCTTGTCTGGAAGACACTGAAATGTCCTAATTTAGGAATTAGTTAGCTAGTAGTTGGTTTCTGTATTCTGTTCTCAAGGCACTAATTCATTTCCTATTGGTTTAAGTACTTAAGATTTTAAGCTAAGGCCGAAGAGTTGGATCTGATCTAAACTATCTATGTGAGCTACTGAACCTGATTAGCTATGTTGACAGAACTAACAAGCCCTGGATACTATATAGCCAGGGAGATAAATTCATTTTAGAGTACAAAACATCTGACATACTAAGAATGTGAAACTAGCGTAGTCTTACTTTATTGGCTATATAGAGAGTCTGGATGGGAGGATGACTTCACTAAGTCAGATATCAACTGAACCATTCAGATCAAACAGATCTGAATTAATTCTATATGGAATAAAGGCAGAACACAATTGGGAAATGCAGGTACCAAACTTGGTCAGCCCAGATATTGCCATTTATCATGATGGAAAGGGAAATTAAAACTAGCATCTGCAAATTCCATAGCTCTGTCTAGAATGCCTTCTCTTGAGAAAGTACATTACAGAATGATGAGGAGGAGCTGCTGATGAATGCAAAATTCCTGCCATGTGTTTGTTCTCCAGATCATTGCCTGATTTCTAAATCACTATGTCAGAACACCCTATGTGACACGTGGAGTCTGTGGTACTACTTGATTCCTCAGCCTAATCTGTAGTCTGTTTCTTATCTACTGTTTCAGTCTTTAACCAGTGTTTCCTTTTCCATTTATTTATTTATTTATTTTGTACATGTCTGGTGTCAAAATATAATATTTATAAAAAATCTGGCATAACTTGAAATGCTTTCTTCTGTCATTACACAAGCCCCACAAGTAAGTGAATATTCAACTAACGAGAGCATAACAGTATAGAAGCTGAGCGAGACCCGGCAGCTGCCAGCTCTTCAGGAATCAGAAAGTCATGGCTATGAGAACTGTACAAACAGAGACTAAAATGGCTCTTTCCTCAAAACTAAACAACTCAAAATCAGGGCACAAATGAATAGCATATGGCTACATGAGAGGTTTTTATTCTATGCATCATCTCTCCTGGAATTGACAGAGATATCTGATATAAGTATTTGCCAGTGAACACAATATCAACTATTTAATTTTGAGGGACATGCGTAGTTCAGTAAAGAGTACAGCGTATCATGAGTAGGACCTACTCTTACAGTCTAAGAATAAACTCTGGTATGGTTTTGATTGTTTGCTTATATCTTTTAATTCTCTAATAACAGAAGAATATCATTAAAGATCCTTAAAATGTTCATATATTGTGTGCTGGGGCTCTTATCACTTTTGTTGCAATATAATACGTCCCATGTATTTTCTTAAGAGTCCAGAAGGCATTTGACAACTCAGTTAAAGCACTGTAAGTTTTCTCTCGTATAGGTTTGCTTGTATAGGTCATTTTGTGTATTCAGTCTTTCTATCTTTCAGAGAAGAAAAAACTATTAAATTTAATGTCATTTAAAATGTGTAAAGAAAACTGACTGAATAATGGATGGGGAAAAAGAAGTATGTTCTTTTTGTTTACTTTCTTTATTTTGAATCATTGCTACTCAAATATTTACAGAGCATATTTTAAAGTTAAATGAAAAACAATAAAATGATTTCAACTAAACCATCAAAATATTTAGGGCTCTGGCAACAGATAGAATGAATACATTTATCTGAGAGACAGCAGGCCTGCATTTCATAGAGGACACCAGAAAAAGTAAATGGATTAGCAAACAGAATGATAAAGCTAATTTTTGAAAAAATTACATTAAAAAAAATAGAGATGTATTTATTTCTAAAGTGTATAACTTTACATTGGAGTTAGATATTTGTAATTTAAAGCATACATCAAAGCTGAAGATTTAAATTTAATGCTTTTTAAATTCTGAAGGCCAATAAAAACTGCTTTTCACCTGTGCCCTAGACTGCTTGATTACATGCAGGTGTAAATCCTTTCACACAAGGGACTCTGTTGGGAAATGGTTGTTGCTTCCAACACAATATTACTTGATGGGAAGAGTAGATTTCTCTACACTTTTCTTCTGAATTACTGTATCATAACTTTTCCCATATTTGTGTTTATTAGGGTTCTTGTAGACAATATATCACCTATACTGAAAAAAAACCACAATATATTGTGTAGTATTTTTATGTAAGTAATGTGTTTTAAATAAATCTAAGAAGTATATTGAACCGAGTTGAAATTTGGTATTATAATTTATTTCCTTATCTACCATATCTCAAAAACAAAAGGTAAATCACCCTTACCAATCAACATTTTTGTATGAAAGGATGCCATTTGAAATGTACAAAGTAGTTCAGTGAGTTGCTCCTGAAATATTTTAGCTGTTAGCTTCTGTTTATTTAGTGAGCCTGGAGCCAGTTTAGGAATCTATTTGTCCACATAGCTATGAACTCTGGAGCAGTAAACCAGATTATTTCCAGGAAGGTATTTGGAAAACTGCAGTTAATGTTTATCTGTTCAAATTAAAATACTGGAAATTATTTTCATACTGGCAGTCAGTGGAGGGAGGTTCTGGTGTTACTTGAATGACAACTTTTGTTTGCTGCAGAATAATAGAATGGCTTGGATTGGAAAGGAACCTGAAAGATCACCTAGGTCCAGCTCCAGGCTGCCCAGGGTCCTGTTCTCCCTGGCCTTGAACACCTCCAAGGGTTGGGGCATCCACAACTTATTTGGCCAGTCTGTGCACATGCAGGTGTAAATACAGAAGAGTATAACAGCTGAATTTCATTAGACAGGTTCTTATTCAGTGGTCATACTGCAAGCCTCTGCCTTAAGTTCATGTCTCATATTGAGTTTTTTGCTTTTTGAATTGTCTGTGTCATTTGCCATTTGCTAGTTTCTTGACAGGAGACCCTATTAGTAAGTGTCATAGCTTCACAGTTATGCAAATTTTAACGATATGTGATCCCACAAACTGGGATTAAAGTCAGATGTCACAGCTGTTAGGAGAGGAAGAAACAAGTTTTATGGCTGTTGGTGAGCCTGAGGACTCAGATGTTGTAGCAGCGTCTTAGACATCATCTTAAATGTCCCTGAAGAGATGCCAAAATCCAGCATACAAGCCTAGACTTAGTACACAGAGTAAATTTAGACTATATAAATTATTTATTTCAACTACTGGGAAAAAAAAAAAAAAATGTTCGTGCTACAGGAAGTTGAAAAAAAGTTTTAGAACAGAGTATAAATCTCATGACTTCCAGTTTAGTAATTTGCCCAGGAGACTGTTCTGAGAGTAGCCCTGCAGAAAGAGCTTGGGAATTCTGGTGGATGAAAAACTTAATGTGAGCCAGCACTGTACACTTGCAGCTCAGAAGGCCAATGGTATCCTGGGCTCCATCAGAAGAGGGGTGAACAGTGGAGACAGGGAGGTGATCGTCCCTCTCTACTTTGTCCTTATGAGACTCCACCTGGAGTACTGTGTCCAGGTCTGGGGTCCCCAGTACTTTAAAGATGCGGAGCTGTTGGAGAGGGTCCAGATGGGGGCCACCAGTATAATCAGAGAGATAGAGCACATTTCCTATGAAGACAGGCTGAGGGAGCTGGGCTTGTTCAGCCTAGAGAAGAGAAGATGACCTCATTGCAGCCTTTCAGTATTTAAAAAGGAATTATAAAAAGGAGGGGAATGAACTTTTTACTTGGGTGGATAGTGATAGGACAAAGGGGAATGCTTTTAAGCTCAAGGAGGGAAGGTTTAGATTGGATGTCAGGGGGAAGTTCATAGAGTGATGAGATGCTGGAAAAGGCTGCTCAGAGAAGCTGTGGATGCTCAAGACCTGGGCAGCCTGGTCTTGTGCCAGATCTGGAGTTTGATGGGACCATCAATGGCCCCATCTATGGCAGGGGGTTTGGAACTTGATGATCCTTGTGATTCCTTTCAACCCACACCATTCTATGATTCTAGGGCAGTAGCAGTACAAGCTTTGCAGGTAGAAGTAATATATTTTATTAAAACAAACAATGTAGTTGAGGAGAGGGGAAACAACAACAACAACAAAAACAGATATACAAGATTTTCTTCAGTATCATGTTTCAGAAGAACAGGATTAAAAAAAAAATTATATATATATATATGTATATATATATATATATATATATATATATATATATATATACAGTATATGCTCCCTAGAGCTTTATCAAATCAGACTTGTGTGCCAGAAAGCACGACTGCAGTTGGACTTATAGTGGATGTTTACTCTCTGTAAATCTTGTTTTAGTTTTTATCATGGCATGATACAAATTCTTGAGTAAATCAAGTTCCCATAAGAATCCTAGATTATTTGTTGTATTTACAGATGATATGGAAAAGGAAACAGACTAAAATGTGGAATAAAATTTTAGTTATTCAGAGGCAGTAGAGCCTGATAAACCAGAAACAGCTTTAAAAGTATTAGGAAAAAGAATTTCATTTGTCAAAGGGAAAAGAATACAAGAAAAAAGAAAAATTGCTTGTTAAAAAAAGAAGAAGAAAAAAAAAAGAAAAAAGGGAAGAGAAAAAGAGTCTACATAGAAACATCATTTACTAATATCAATTTTAGAGAATAGAGAATTTAAAATATAGCTAAGAAAAAGAAGATGGATATCATTTAATACATTCTGGTTGTCAGAACTGACTTACTCCCTCTGTTTCATAACACAAGCAAAGTGAACATTCAAAGAGATTTAAGACTTGTACAGTTAAAGAAACTTTACACACAGATGTGATTAGGCTTTGAAACTCTTTTCCACAGTTCTTTAGTTCAGCAGCTTTTATAATTACTGCATATATGTTGTATAGTGTGAGATTTTCCTACACCATTACTGTGGAAATAACATCCTGAGATTGTGTTTTTAACTGTTACACTTTAGATCTTATAAAATAATTCCATTAATTCAGAAATAATAAAGATGAAAGAGAGTTGAAATATCTTAAGATTGAAGATGGGAGACTATTCTACCTCTCATTACTAATGCTTACTTGGATACAAAAGTAGCACTAGAAACTGGGAGCTGAAAATCGCTCTTTTATTCTTCTATCATATGATAGATTGATATAAGTGCACAGTAACAATGTGGAAAAACAACTATCAGAAATCCTCTTTATTTTACCCATATTTCAACTGAATTCTGGAGTCAGCTAGCTACACAGTGCGTCTAACTGCCGGCTAAGCCAGCCAAGAAATTTTTGACAGTACATTTTTCCACTGGAAAATGATGATTTGGTTTGGAATTAAACAGAATCGTGGGTCCAGATTCTGGGTAATCTTGGCATGGACTTCCACTTGCCTAATATTCTTGATAAAATCCTGTTACAAGTATTCTTTGTACAATATTGTAGAATGTTATAATCAACTAATTAGATGTCTATATGAACTGAAAATTAGTGACCCTGCTTCTTTGCTCTGTAGCTGAGAAATAAAACAAAAATCTGAAGCCAAGTCAGATATCATCAAAGAAAATATCTTAATGAGATTTATCTTCTCCATTTTCAAAACATTTTCCTTCTTGCAACTTAGAAAAAGGTTGTATTCTTATTGTTTGCAAATAATCTAAGGATAAAGTTAACTGGTGTACCAAAATATGTATTTGTTTTTACACATAACTTTTATGTGAAAATATTAGCATATGTATTACTTGGTAGTTATTTGCTACAATCATTACTTGCTTTGTGTACTTCCTCTTCACAGTTTTTCAATTATATGCATTATTCCTGAAGAAAATTTTATTTTGTGAGCAATTATGAATTGTTTACGTTGCCTTCCAAAGCAGATACAGTCTGCCAAATGAATATCAGTATTGAGAACTACTTGTTTAAAATTCACATAACCATATTTATAACATGACACAGATTAACAGATTAAGTCACTGTGTAATTATAATAAACTACACAGATGCGCTTCTTTCAGCTTCATCACAGCTCAAGGTTCTCTTACAATTTCATGTTCCCTCTGTGCTGTCAATAACATCTTTGTAACTATTGTATAAAATAAAATGAACAGATACAGCCATAAGAACAATTGTATCACTGAAATCCATCCAAGTCATAAAGCATTTTTAATGCTCATTTTCTCTAACAAAACAGCATTTAATACTGTTCTGAACAACTTCTCAATAAATACATAAATTATTTCTTGTTTTTGCTTAGGTAGTGACTGCCTTCATGAAATAATAAAATAAGGTCTTTTATATGACATTGCAAGATGTTCAAGAGACTATATATTCAGCCCAACTGCCTATATTTAATAGCACTCAAGTTGACCTCCACATCCTTCCAAACCACAAACTTTGCATCCTTTTACTAAATTCAAAGACAAATATTAACCTACAAGAATTCTACCAAAATATTGGCAAAGTAGAAAAAATTAGAAAGTGTTAATTGAATTGAATTATTAAAAGGTGAACAAAGGTTTCTTATTTGTTAACATACAATGAACATTTCCACAGCTTTAAGTATTTAGAAAGTTTACCACATGTTCCTATAAAACCTGAGAGCTAGATTGACAGTGAGATTTGCATATTGATTAAAGAATCATTCATGGGAAGCAGATAACAGAAAAGATAAATTCTGCTGAGAAAAAAATGGGTAGACTAGAAGAATAAATACAAAATTTGTGATGTAAAAGATTTTCTATGTAAATAAAAGCATAATTAAAGATAATTCAAGTGCTTCTGAAAGCTATTGACTCGAGTAATTGTAACAACCACCTTAAAGAAAAGAGGTATGGAAATATTTAAGTGATTTATTAATAATTTCACTGAATATACCAAAGCTAGTATTAATTAAGCCCTGCTCTTTATATTTAGTAGATAAAAGAATTAATTATTACATTCTGTTTTAATAACAATGTGCAATTGTGGTTGAATGCTTTAGGAAAACACATGACTTTCTATTTAAATTAGAAGTGCTAATAGGAAATATTTTCTAAAGCTTTTTATCTGGAATGAAGAAAACACTATAATTTACTGAGTGTACAAAAGAGTTACAACATCCATTCACAATACTCATGGTAACTATGCAAATAATGTAAACAAAGGAAGAAAAAATATGAAACAAAAAAATCTAAAAGAAATTGAACTTGTCATAAATTGGCATTTAATGTCATCCAGAATGTTGAAATCATTGGTTCAAGATGAAGCTCTTGTACAGCACTCCGACATCATGACCTCAGTGTCTAAGTAAAGGAAGCATCAATATATATGTATATATAAAACTATACTACACCTTCATAACTTCTGATCTTAAAAAGCATTCTACACAGTGTAAAATACTACACAGTGTATGTCACATACTACACAGTGTAAAACAAAGCGAATATAAACATATGATTTAATTTTGTTATTCAGTATCTACTACGTATCTACTACACTTTGTATTTACATAAGACTTTCTTTAATGTTTTTTGTAGTTCTATATCCTATGAATTTTAAAATAAAGTCCTTTAAAAGGATTCCTAAGCCACAGAAAAAAAAAGTATATTGCAGACAATATGTTGGAAGATAATAGCTGTCAAAGTTGATGGTTTGTCTGGGTTCCAGAAGGATCATACTTTTCCTATGGCAAAAGACATTGTACATCACTTTACCTCCCGAGGACTGTGTCTTGAAGTTTTTATTCGATGATGAATTAAAGAACCACCACTCCATGGACTGCATTTTGACTCAGCTCGTAGTAGTGTAGGAGGCGGATTGTGTTTTTGCAGTGAAGTAAGTGCTTCTGGTTTGTAGTGTAGGTCTTTACTGTGGGACCAACATTCTCTGTATGTAGTGTAGGCCTCTACTGAACCTCCTTGTGAAACAGTGGAGCAGTTAGGTGAGTCGTTTTTCTTCCACTAGTTCAGTGAGCACTGACAAGGTAGACTGTTTTTCTTCCACTAGTGGGGCATTTTGACATGGACGGGACTGAATACAGGAACAAGATAAGGCAGGTGTGCAGGGAGAAGGGAGATCCTAGTACAGAACAAAGTGAACATGCTTTAAGAAAAATTGCACACCTGTTTCATGGTGTACAGTACATAAAAAATTGGTTGGTAACCACTTCGTATGGAAATTTATCAAAGCAACGGCGTTGGGGAGATTGTGAGCCTAGATGTTCAACCAATGAGCAAGTGCCAGGAGAACATTACCTGCGTCAGGTATAGAGTATGTAACAGGATGAATATCACTGATTGGTGTGCAGTTTCTTCATTACCAGCAGGGAGGTGTGCACCCTTTATTGCAATAATGAATAAGCCTTGCTGTTATCTCACCTTACCCTGCCTCACCTGAAAATGTTGACTTTGAGTGTTTCTCATAGTAGTAACATCATCATCAATAATGATTAATCCAGGAACCTGTCATATTCAGACAATAGGTTCAACAGGTCTGAACAAACTTGCATATGGTTTTCTTTCTGTTCTTATGTAAGCACTCAAGGGAGTACCTGGTGCATTACTGAATCAAACTCAAAACTGAGGGCCTCCCAATATTACTACAAAATAGAATAACACTTATGATTCCAAGGAACTTACTTTGCTGCAGTTCTGAATGGTACAACAGTGATGGAAACACACAGAATATAATTCATCCTGCAGTGTGTATGACTTCAGGAAATACCGAATGAGGTGCTTTTTCACCACTGAGTCAGACAAACAAAATACCAAAACCATAATTTTGCTCAGAGACTATAAGATTTTCTCATTACATTTTGTTTCCAGGAAATTCCATATTACCTTGTCTTTTGAGGTTGGGCTGTTAGTAATACCTAGACTTTCTCTTTGGCTAAACAAAACTTTATATGCTGTAGAAACATAAATCCTCAACTTCCTGGATGAGGACTGCAGTCTACACCCTCATTCATAGTTAGAATACAAAGTAGATTAAGAGCAAGAGCCTTTTGACTCTGAAGATGCAGCAGAGTGCTACCAACACACGGGAAGAGAATCAAACCAGAAAGTCAGTGCAGGACATCACAACAGATTAGCCTGGGACAAACAGGAGTGAGGCAGCATTTGCATTCTGCTGGTATAAGGCACATGAACACTTAGCAATTATACTCTGGCTCCGTTTTCTATATCTGGGAAGAATTTTTATTGATTTAATGTGTGAAGGGTATTTAAATATGTATCTTTTGTTCTCAAATACTGGCAAGTAGCTTAGCAAAAGCTAAAATTTTGGATTCTGGAAGTGCTGAAGTACTGAATATTTTTGAAAGTTTATGAAAACTGAGCAGTGTGAACAAATTTTTTCTTTGTCCTTCACTACAATGATACTAATAATGAAAGTGAAAATGTACTTCTGTACATGTGTATGTACATACATCAGAGGATGTGAAGAAAATAGATGTGTTGAGAGATTTGGAGCAAAAATAGGGGTTTTGATCTGTTATTATGTTATATCAGTAGAAAAGAACTTAAATGAACTGTTTAAAAACAGTGACAGAATAATCAAGCCTAATTAAAATGTTTTTAAATCAGAAGATGCAATTAATATCGTTAATTATGTGCTTATTATAGATTATTATAGATGACTTTCAAGAAAAATGTCATATCATATACTTTCTTTTTGTAAGGGAATAAAAAGAAACCTTCAGGAAACTAACTTCAGTGAAATAAAATTTTGAGAACACAATTAATAACTGTCATAACCATTTGCTGTTACCAAAACAGCTGCAAACTGACAGCAAAGTTCGCTTGAAAACTGCTGTTTTGGTTACTCCTTCGATAGTTTCAGTAAAGCGTTTTCAGTGACAGGTTGGCTTTGATTGATTACCTATGTTTTTTATATAGCCACTGAAAGTCTGTGACAGTATATCTGCCCTGTGATTGATGACTGAAGCATTTTATTTAGGAGAATAAGAAACACTGAGTGATATATTTTGTCAGTACAACTTTGTTTTGTTTTGTTTTGTTTTGTTTTGTTTTAAATATATATAAATATACACATATATGTAATATGTAATGTAGTGCATTTTCACAATTTGTAAACTTTTTTTGCTAGTATATATTACTTCTCTTCATACTTTTTGAACTCTTTTACAGTAGAAAGCTGGTGGTCAAATTCCCTTTTACCCTAAGAAATTACATTTTGACAAGTGACTTTGAATTTCTTCCAGTAACACACATAGAAAACAACAACAATAAGAAAAGAACTGGCTGGAGCTCAGCTGTCAAAATTTGATTCAGGAATGAAAACTTTCCAAGGCAAGAGTGATCTGTCAAAAAGGCAGTCCCATACTCCAGGAAATTTATCTGATTTAAGCCTGATAGGGTGTGAAATCAATGGTTTTGTACGGCTACTCAAGAGAAACAAAATACATTTCTATGTTGTTGTAGTTCAAATTGTATCAATAATGGGTTGTGGCAGGACAAAGGACAGCTGAATTAAATACCAAGATTCAATATATGCCAGCAATATATGATTAAAGAAGTTTAAGATGGTACACTGACATGAAAATTATCTCTGGAACATTTCTGCACTAAGTCAGTGATTATCACTTTACTTTTTCTTCGTCTCATCAATTTATGTGCTTGAAATAGTTCATCCAGAAGAAACAAGAGGATGCTCTCTAGGTAATTATTGCAGTTGAGGAGTCTTCTTTTACAACATGTTAATTGCTGTGAAGGGCTAATTCCTTTACAATAAATGCTGTCATCCAAAAGACAGGTCAAATACTGACAATTGTTCACTTTATCTGTGATTTTGACCAGCTGAAATTTCAAATAGAATATCTTCAAAACTTTGAATATAATGAGAGACAATAATATGTTGCAGCTGTATGATTAGGAGACTCCTGTAAGATGACAATTTGAAAATTTTTGTCTGAGATTTGGTTGTGCTTCCATGAAATAAAGTATATGGTATCATTTTAATGACCTTCCTGTAGACATCTTTAATGTTTTCAGAAGTTATAACACCACCATCAGTTCATGGGCTGTTAGACTGCACAATATTGTGGTATCATTCATTAGCTTACATTCTGGTACTTTGTGACAAATAATAGAACATAAATTAAAAAGTCCATAGAGATAGATTAGATGTTAATTTTTATAATTTTCTTAAACTAAAAATATTGTGGAAAATGAATAAATTAATAACTATGTGTCAAATTAGTCAGATTCCTTTATCCCTTGACTCATGAAAATAAAGCCATCAGCAAAGTCATATAATTTAAATACGTTCTAAATTAAAATCTTTGAACGTCTACCTCAGAATTAAATTAAAAAAAAAAACTATACTGGATATACTATTTTTTTTTTCATCTACTCCAGACTTTACATAGTGAAATAAATTATTTTTTTCCTGAGCAAACAGAATATTTTAATCACTCTCTGGGTATTTTGATTAAATCACACTGTTCAATGTTCCTCTGCTTTCCTTTTTACCACTAAAATAAGAAAATAAATAAATAAAAATAGGAAGACTCAAAATTATTTTCTTGGTTTAAAAACTAAAGGAACATTTAGTTTTAGAGAACTGATGGTATCTCTAAAACTTAGAAGTAAGACTACAGCTCGTTTAGCAGAAATTCAGAACTTTCTTCTAGCACTGAACCACAGATTTGCCTAGGAGATAAGTTATTCAGTTTCTCTGGCTTATGTGCTTTTCTTGACTGATATTTTAAAAATCCCCTGATATTTCAGACATTCTGTGCAAAAACAACAACAACAACAAAATATGACCCTCATATCACTTCAGCTTTCTGGGTGTCACTTTGTAACAAGTATTACTAATCATATCATTGTTTGATAGCTACTATCAATAATAGCTGTTGTGAGTATGAGGTATTACTGCTGCAACCTTCTATCTTGCTCTAGTTTTTGTCTTTACAGTAGTTTTCAAATTGATGGTTTCTGTTAAATATATATAGGTCATTGTAAAGGTGACATGAAGATAGATCTTCTGGATAGAACAATTTCCTTGGCATTACTGCATGAAGAGCTGGTTGTTTTCTGAATGTTCAACACTTTTTTCATTGGTCTTATTTTCTTTCAGCTACACCGGAAAGCTAAATGGAAAGAATTATTTCTTTCTACAAAATAGTCAGGACATGTTTTCTGTAAAGTGCCTGAATCATTTACCTGCTTTTTGTGAGTCAGTTTCAAATTTTCCTCAAGCTGCTTCAGAAGTATTCGTACTACTGGCATCTGCTGGTATGATACTAAATGATAATCACACTTTGCACACATTTTTAAGTGTTTATGCCTATTTGTTGGTAGAGAACTCTTACTGCAGCATTCTTTAGGTCATCCAAAACAAAACCAGTCAGAAGATAATTCTTCTCAAGCACACTCACAAACATTTTGCAAATATTTTCTGCTCTTTATGTCTAGGAATCCCTACTGCGTTAAAGTATTTGTTTTCTGAACCTGTTACTTAGTAAATAAAGCTGGTGAGACTTCAATACATGGTAGAGCACTGCATCTAAAATATTGCTATGCAGTGTTTCTGATAAGAGTATTCATATTTTGAAGATACACCTATAACGAAATGAGAAGTGGAGAAAATTCAATCTCTAAAAGTGTCATACACTGCATAACACTGAAAATATCCCTAGGTTAATAGATAAAGAGAGTTTCAGAGTTGCTTGGAGACATGAGTTCTGGGAGTGATTTGTCAGGGATAGTGGTGAATTGCATTTTGAGAAATTAATTTATTTTGTATAATAAAAAACCCACACTCGTCATTCAGACTCATCCTGGTGTAAAGATGCTGATCTTGTTTCCAGCACAAAATAAATAAATAAATATGAATGAATGAATTAAGGAGATAAAAAGATTTTCTAAAATGGAGAACAAGATAAAACTGTACAAGGATATAATTATAGTGTTATAAAGTTTGTTGAGGTTGTTAAGTGATTTTCAAAATTCTAATTATTCTAAAATTGCTTTCCAATAGATATCACCTTTGTTTAAAAACAGTCTTGTGCAAATTTGCTCACTGATCAATTTGAAAAGAAAATGCAATTTTTCCTCAGTACATTTCTTTAATGACCATGACTTTCATTATGCTAGGATGGGATGGTTGGAGCAATTTGAGGTTAAGAGGGACTTTCAGTTTAGCAAAAAAATGCATACAGAAATTAATTTGTAGATGTTGGGTTTAGATAAGTTTTCTGATTAACCACATATAATTTCCACAGTGTCAGAAAATGTGTTGTGTGACTGTTATCCTCGTAATATAAAATAACTATTTTTTGGAAGATACACAATGGCAATTATGATTGAAAAATGAGATTTTTTAATGTACTGTTCAAAAAATGATTAATGTTCTGGTACATTTAGATCATATCTATCTAGGCTTTAATATAGAAGCTCATGACCTGGAAAAAAAAATAAAAAAAAAATCAGATTTGAATAATTTAATTGGAATGAATGGGATATCAGGTATCCAAAAGATAAAGTCTAGATTAAGAAAACTGTAAAAATGGAAGGTAGATTTTATATTTAATTTTAAAATTTATGCTACCATTTGCTTTCTGTAGTCAGGTTATTATTATTATTGTACTATATCATACTTGGACATATGGCGCTGATTCTATACTACACTCAACTACTTAAAATTAGATTTCAGCCATCATGTCACTGAATTGCCTTTCCTTGAAATATGTTTCTGGGAATCACCATTGTCCAGACACAATACTTCTGGGAATTAAATTGCAGATCATTAAGTACAACTGAATTTGGGTAGAGTACATATCCAGATCCATGTTTCTTTCTTACTCTACAAAGAACATTATTCCAGAAGTTTCTAGCACAATCTTGATGTAGAAGCTCTGCTTGCAAATAAGGATGTGGCAAAAAGTCAGGCTTCGTGTAAAGTATAAATAAGCCAATCCATAAACTAATCTAATGATGATTGTAAATCAGCAATAAAGAAATACATCACTTAGGACAAGTGTATTTTAAATGAGGATACCAGAGTTCATGACCAGATGCAGGAAGGATGCACACATTTTCTGTCTCTAATCACTAGCATGTCTGACTGTTTGCATAGGGATATTTTTCTTTGGTTATTACAGAGTGAATCATATGTGCTATCCAGACATGCAGATTGAGAAATGCTTTGGGCTCTTACTGGAAAGACTGAGGACATATCCACTTACTAGTCTGGATGAGGAAAAAAGGATATTAAGAGAAATTTTCCTGTGACCAGGGTTAATTCTGCTTATTTCTGTATTCATTTTATGTCATCTGGGTTCATTATTTATTCGTTCCTCAGTTTTGAAGATGTGTCTTATTCTATTCTCATATGTAATTTCTAATGTTAAAAATTTCTGTAATATGCTTTATGCATACTTTCTTTTTATTATGTAAAACTGTATAAAATCATAATTCTGGCTTGGTTTCTACATGATCATGATGTGTTATACCTATATTCTGTCTACTGAATTATTTTTACAGCCTTTTAATAGTAATGCACTGAAACACTGCTTCTAAATCACATTATTTTGAAATCAAATTAAAAAAAAAAATCAGGAAAAAAACAAAACTAACAAAACATTTTCATTATCCCAGAAGATTCTGTCTAGCCTTATGTCTTAAGATATGCATGAGTTTTATAACGTAGCACATAGATTTTGTAGCTTAGTTGTGTTTCTTATACATAAAACAGATGAAAAATCCGGCTAGAACTTAATAGCCTGAATTTGATTCCAAAGAAAGGCAAGTTAAGAATAGAAAAAAATAAAAAGCTTCATGAGAAAAGTACATGTACCTTCACTCTCCTTGATTTCAGTTAATTCACATGAATCCAACGCATGGCCCTTCAGTACCCTGAGGAAGACTTATGAATGATTAAATGAAGGTAGAATGCCACAACATTAACATCACTCTTCACTGTTTTGACAAACCCTTTAATTTTTCTGCAAATTGCTTACAGATTACAAAGAGAACAATAGGTTAGTGAGATTGAGCCTTATGCAACACAAGCTTTATTTTATATAGATTCTAGTTATATGTGAAGAAAACCACATCCACATGTATCCCTTTTTTCTGATGCATGTGGTTTAACACGGTAGGCAGCTAAGTACCACACAGTAACTTGCTTACTCTGCACATTGTGGTGTGGGGATGGGAATCAGAAGATACAAATGTGAGGACTCATGGACTGACATAATAACTGTTTAGTAGATTAAGCTGTTCATACGAAGCATATTAATTTGATATTTCCTATTGGCAGGCAGATATTCAGCAATTTCTAGGAAACCAGGGCCTATCAGAAACATTGATTTACTGGGAAGACAAGCCTTATCATCTTGAATGTCTTCTCTCATCCTTATTTCCCTCCAGCTTTTATTGCTGAGCATGGTATCATATCGCCCTCATGGCCAAAAAGGCCAATGGCATTCTGGGGTGCATTAAAAGAATGTAGCCAGCAGATCAAAGGAGGTGATCCTCCCCCTCTGCTCTGCCCTGGTGAGGCTTCATGTGGAGTACTGTGCCCTGTTCTGGCCTCCCCAGTACAAAAAAGGCAGGGATCTCTTAGGAAGAGTCCAGCGGAGGGCCACAAAGATGGTGAAGGGCCTGGAGCATCTCCCTATGAAGAAAGGCTAAGCGAACTGGGTCTGTTTAGCCTTGAAAAAAGAAGACTGAGAGGGGACCTGATCCAGGTCTATAAATATCTAAGCTGTGGGGGGCAGAGTGGGGAGGCCAGACTCTTTTCAGCAGTGTGTGGAGACAGACAGGACAAGGGGAAACAGCCATAACTAGAGCATAGGAAGTTCCGCATGAATGTGCACAAGAACTTCTTTATTGTGAAGGTGACAGAGAACTGGAAAAGGCTGCCCAGGGGGGTTGTGGAGTCTCCTTCTCTGGAGATATTCAAGACCCACCTGGACGCCTACCTGTGCAAAATGGTGCAGGGAACCTGCTTTGGCAGGGGGGTTGGGCTTGATGATCTCCGGAGGTCCCTTCCAGCCCCTACGATCCTGTGATTCTATGATTCGCTGACATGGAATATCACTCTGGTCTGTTTTGGCCAGCTGACCTGGCTGCATCCTCTCCCAGCTTCTTGTTTCCAGCCTCCTTGATGGCAAAGCAGCACAAGATGCGGAAAAATCCTTGACTCCATGCTGGAAGTGTTCCAGTGCTAAAATACTGGTATTTTATCACTATGATTTTAACAAAAATTCAAAACACAACATGACAAGAGACAAGGAAAATGAATTATCACAGATGAAAACAAGATGGAAAGTTATTTTCTTTATTCTTCCTTATCCTCCCACAGGTAAGTAAATGTTGTTGACTATTTCTAAATTTTTGGGAAGTAAAAAGTTTGGAAAATAAAAGATCTTAAGCAGAATGTTAAAGTTACCCTACAGCCGGATTAGAGGTTACATAGCAATTTATGAGTAGAACAGAACTGAATTTTGTTGCTAAAAAGAGATTAAGCACTAAAAGCTAAAGTGTCATTTCTTGTATAAAGTAAACATGGTTGGGGGCCAACAACTAGGTAAAAATTTGTTTTATATTTTATTGAATGTTTTTCTACTTGAAGTGTAATGATGAAGTCCCCGATGTTTGTGTGTGCATGAGTGCAACAGTAGGTGATTTGTTATCATATAGATTTAGTTTTGTACATATAATTAATACTTAATTACTGCAAGACAAACATTTGTTCACTGCTGTTAAAATGCAGTCTTTAATTATAATGTGTAAACTCTTCCCTCGAATCCAATCGAGACAGTAATAGTACAATATGATAGTTGGATCTAGTCCATTGATGTGAAGCTAGTTATGATGAAAACTACTTTTGTGGTTTGGAGAGCCTGAGAACCTCATCTGACAAGGATTTTAATTATCTATATTTTGAGATTCTGAATCTGAGGTCCTTGTTGATTCATTTAGTCAGTGACAGTGTCTACTGTGAACTACACAGTCATGCAAGCTTTACCTCTTGGATCAAATTTTGCCTTGCAGTTACTAATCACACCTTGTCCAAATGAGCCAAAGTATTCTTCTTTATATAAAAGTATTCACCTATGTAATCAACATGACAATTTTTGTACATCAAATGCTATTTTGTCAATTTTTTTCTTCATACACACAAAAAGCCAAACACAAGGGGTGCTCTGAAAGTCTTCCTATGTTATTATGTTGGCTTACATCAGAGACGGATGCTGGTGGTATGCAGTAGAGGTTGAACTTCTCCACAGATATTATATTACATGTTCCTGCCATGTGATAAATGGCAGCAGAGGAGCAGTCTGACATAATGGCATCTGACATGGAAGTATGTACAAAGCAGAAGTGTGTTATTGATTTACTCCGTGAGGAAAAACTTGCACCCACTGACATTCACCTATGTCTGCTGAATTTTTATGGAGACCAACCAGTGAATGTGAGCACAATGAGGTGATGAGTAGGGCATTTCAGAAGTGTCAACAGAGACGGTGGGTCCACTGTTTAGGTGTATATATGTATCTATCATTTTAGCTATTTTTATTTATATTAGTTCTCTTTAGTGCATCCCAATGCACTGCACTAGAATCTGCTCTTTGGGATAATAACAAGCTGTGGTCTCTAATTCCTTGTTTGAGATATGAGTATGATCTTTGATCTTCCATATTGTATATCTAAACCTTCACCCTTTATTTCTGAATTTATTATTCTAGGTTTGGCTGTATTATACAATAACTTTTCAGACTGAGTTGTGTGCTTCCTTCTAAATTCAGGTAAACTGTTACCTTCCTATTTCTTGATAACAGACATTATTAATTTTATATTTTATCTGCTTGATTATTCTGCAACTGTCAAGGAAAATACGGTCATATCAGGTGCCATTCTGGTTATGAGCTGACAAAATATTTCTGCAGAACACTATAGCTTCTGAAAAATCCATGGAAAATCCTGTCATGAAGAAAGCTATTTGCTTTCTTTTGGCAAAATGTGATTGATTTTTAACCAGTTCACAGAAATAAATAAATAAGTAAATAAATAAAATGACAGGTGTACTTATTATGACAGGAGTACTTATTGTTTCCAAATGATAAAACAGCATGGTTGATAGAAATATAGTTTTGAATAAGGAAATAACATGTAAGCAGCTTGCAAAAGACATGTTAGGCATGCCTCAATAAAATCTACTTTTGATGCTTCCTTATTTCCCAGTTAACTTAGGGATATTAATAAAATTCTGGGGTATTTAATTTTAATTTTGGAACTAAATATTCAGAATTATACAGAATTTTCTGGTGTAGAATTTGACTTTGTAAAACTTGGCAGCTTGCCAACCTAAAAATTTCTTCTCCACTTGTAGGACAATCTCACCTTAGAGTGCCATGAATAAACACAGTTCTCTTTCAGAACAGAAGTATTTAGAGAGATCTGCTGCTCAGTGTTTGATTAACAGATTTTTTAAATCTGATTTTTGAGCCGCATGTGTTTCTTGAAGGCTTTATCACCAAGCAAACAAACAAAAACAACATAAAATCACTTCAAGAGGAAGAATCTTTACAGTTCTTCCCTAGAACAGATGCAAGACCCCAATAACAGTGGGGAAGGAAAATATCAGAACAGGGGCTTCACCTCTTTGCCATCTTCTCTCATCTGCGCTAATCTCCTAAGATCTGAAGCTGTAAAAATGTAGTCCTCTGCACAAATAACTCATACAGACCTCTGTTTAATAGTCTAAAATAGTGAGTTACTGGCTTACGTGGCAGGTTTGGGTTTTTTTGTTCATTTGTTTATTTGTTTTACTCTATGGATGTCTGGCACCAAAAGACTTCTTTATAATCTTGGGAGCTGAATCTGCCTTTCTTTTTAAAAGGTAAAATCTGACTTCAGAGGCAAAGATTTAGAGTGGGGGAAAAAATAAAAAAGGAAAGAAAAATGTAAAAATGGCAAGATTAAGACACTTTGCGTTTTCTACATTCTTAGAAGGCTGTGACATTTCTGGCTAAGAAGGTTAGGGAAAACTGAATAAGCTTCAGATCCACTGTCTATTACTACTTAATATGGTAATGAGTTTTAAAGTGCAAAGCTGCCTAACTTTTTTGTTTATTTGTTTTGCTTTATTTTGTTTTTCAATTTTGTTTTTGCTTTTCCTTAAGTAATCCAGCAGGATTATCATTTTGCTGTTATGGCTTTATAAGAAGATTAAACAGAAGAGCAGTACTGGATGACTATAGCTCATGAGACCAAAACTCATTTGTAGAATTTCTGGCAACACAGTTCAAGGTGAGAACAAGATATTGCTCTTTGTGTTCAGAGGAGTACGCCTTTTGGAGCTGCGAAGGAATTTACCTCACTTTCCATGTTTTTGAATTCAGAAGAGTATGTCTCTTTTCTATTCCTAATGAGTTTATTTCCTTAAAAGCAATCAGAATCAGATGTGTTAAATGGTTAAAAACAAAACAAAGCACAAGAACAGCTGTACTTTTTTAACACTGAACAAGAAATAGTAAGAAATAAGGCTTACCCTGGAACTTTCTCTCTTTGTTTACTGAAGTAGGTGTATCAGTCTTTTCCACCTCAAAACTTACTGACTCTGCCTTTCTCTGGCTTCCTGCAATAGATGTTTAGAAGAAGAAAGAGAGAAAAATGTGAACTATCAGAGTTCATTTTCTGATCAGGCTAATGATAAAAAGCCTATTTATAGTTAACATGGACCAAAAAAGTACCTACTCATTTTCTCAGAAAATATTACTGCTATTCTTATAGGGAATTATGTATATATATTGTTCTTAACTTTAATTGTGGTGTTTCTAAAGTTTCAACATAGATTATTGCTGGGCTCCAGACAAAGTTCTCAGGGCACAATGGCTTAAGAAATCTTATTAGATGAACTAAACCTAAAAAGGAAAGATAGGACTACAAGCAAGCAAAACAACCAATGTTGCAGTTAACAAATGTTCTTATTTGCTGAGACACCATGGATGGAGAACTCCAAAACCAGAGAAACATCTCAACAGAACACGATGCTTGCTACATGTGAACTCCCACCACACCATTTTTTTTTTCCACTGGAAAGATGATTGATCTAGTGCTGCAGTAGCTTTTGAGAATAACTTGCATGTGTGATCATTATCAGAACACAGATCTCTAACCCTAGTATTTTTGTGTCTGAAGACTCCAGCCATAAAACACCACTCAGAAAAGCAAAATCTTAAGGATAAGAAACAGAGAGCAAAATGGAAAACATCATTATGACAGTGATACTCATCAGTTATCCATCAAAGCTCCGTGGTGTACAGACACTCTATTTCCTATGCCACCCTTCCCAAAAAGGACGTAAATAGAATAAAAAGTTTACAAAGTATCTTGCCAGATGATAAAAGGTAGAAAATCACACGAAAAAGAAATCATTGTGACTAATAGCCTGGAATACTGTCAGCTTTAGAAAACAGAAGTAGAATTTATTTTGACATTGTATGTGACTACACCCCTGTTCAGTTAATAGAGTGTACTTTTGAAGTCAGTCTCCTGAATTTCACTGTGTAGTATTTTACCACATTTACTGTAACTTCTGCTGTTCCAGATTGCAGTAGGGAGCAGGGAGGAGGGAACAGTAGGAGGGAACATTTAATTCAGTAGGGCAGATAAGTGCCCGCTGTTGTGTCTGTGTGTGTGCAAACAGACACAGAAATGAAGAACTCTAGGAAAGCATTCACACAAACTGGTCTATACTTTCTGGCATTCAGACTTTCAAATACACATACATCTTACTGTGGCCATACATTCCCCAAATCCATCTTGATTATTTATCCTCCCAAATAAGCTACTCAACTGGTAATTATTTTTAGTTTCTTGTAGACTGTTTTGTTACACTTGTATGGAAATTTAGTATTTCTGATGCTGTTACCTGGTTCATGTCATTTCCTCACATTACCAATCTGGTTAGTTAGGCGCCATTCCTCCAGTGATTCCCAGTACCCCCTGAAGTTATCTATGAATCTTGGCCATTTCTTGAATCGCTCCCCCTTAGCCATTTAATGCAGCCGTTCCTTACACCACTATTTCTAATTTTTGCCAGCATCTTACTGTGTTATTTGTTATATTCAGTAATTTCTCATGTCATTCTATAGTTTCTCAGAGTCTGTGCAGTTAACTAAACCTTATACTGGGAGTGCATAACACTCAGTACCATCCATTTCTGTTTACAGTTCTGCTGCTACTGAATTATATTTTTTAGTTACATGCTATGGTCACCAGTGTTATAATGACAGTAAAAAAGAATGCTTACATATTTGTGCATAGGTTGTGGGTGATAAGGTGCTAAGCAATTCACCAGATAACAAAGTAATTTTTCACATAGAATTTAATTTAATTTAATTTAATGGCGCAGGGGCTTAAGAAATGCAAGCATGTTTCTTAGGTTGAAAACTGTTCATATTGTGAGTACTGATGGACAGTAGGTGCATCAATGTATCTGGAAGTGAATGTCCAAAGCTGAACATTTAAACTTTCTAGCAGAGACCTACTACTTGCTAGCTGCAAATAGTACTGCCTGTTTGTGTATTTTGATTAAGGCTTCAACTAAATGAAAGTGACAATCCCTGAATCATCCAATGAATAAATACACATGATGCAAAACCATCAGTTAGGAGGATGATCACAACTTACATTTCCACATATACATAAACTATTTAGATTTGGAAAATCATGAATTTAATATCCAGATAAATAGAGCTGGTACTTCAAAGAGTTCTGCAAAATAAGTGGTCTCTAAAAGAAGAGCTAAGTTTGAAAAGAAGAAAGCAAAGGTCGTGAGGAGAAAACTGATCATGAATATATGAGAAGATCCTGGAAAAGAGAAAGTCGTGTAGGTAAATGCTTGGCCATTGATACCCAAGACTGGTAAATTTGAGCAGATGTGTGGTAAAAACAGACACAAATTTCTGCTCAACCTTCTTTGAGCCAGGTGCAATTTTCCTGTGGGGAAGGGAAGTCAAAACCTAGCACTGGAGTTTGAGAGGTTGTGAACCGATGCATGTGCAAGATAATCAAGTAGGTTAAAAACTGTAATCTTACTGATTTTTAAATAAGCTCCAGTGTCCAGATTCACCTGTAGCACTATATAGGGTTTGTTGCGAGGCATTAAACTTGTACTTTCAGCATTACACACCGTGTGTGAGTCCCATCTGTTCCCCGTGCGCGGAGGCATGGTACAGTCACTAGGCAGCCTTGACTTGCCTCCGGATCGGGAGGTGACACTCTTTAACTAGGATGACATTTATCCTAAGTAATTTTCTATGCATACATGTTTCACTAGCATTAATAATACTGAAATAATGGACAAATTCTTCAAGAGTTTCTATACATGAATGGAGGCTTTGTCACACATTATTCTTCATTAACATTCTCTAGTACAGCTTCTAATTTACTGGGAGTGATTCACTACATAGTAGGACTCCTTAGCTAATGCTACACATTTGATAAGTTCTAAGAAATGCCCATACAACAATTTAATGATATTTGGATCCTCCAGAACATCTGTTCTCCAACTACCATCCTAGAGGTACGTGTGTATTTGCTGGAAACAATACCATAGATAGATCTTAGATCTTGCATAAGGCTCTGATGTTTTAAGGTAATGCAGGAAATTTAATCCTGCTCTGGCTGCAACAACATTTTATTCAAAGGACAGCTAGTCACTACAGTCCATGGAGTCTAAAGACAGACCTTCTTTGAGAGTGAGCTGAAAAGTTATCTGTAGTCTGAATCAGCCATATCTATCTCCATTGGCTACAACAGAAACTCTGACATAGCTTCCATGTAGATATCCAGATATAGATGTCTGAATCTGTTTAAACAAGTTTATTGTCTAAGTTTAAATAAAGGTTATACACGTTCTGGATATTAGTCTGCTGACACAATTAATTTCATAAGCCATTCAGGTTCATGCTTTATTCTTACTAAAAAAGTATAATGAAAAAATGCAAATATGAAATTATTTTAATATTTTATTTTGGCAAACACACACACACACACACACACACACAAAAAAAAAAAAAAAAAAAAAAAAAAAGAGTATTTGTTAGTTGTGCCTTTCAGCCCAGCTATACAAGTATCTAAGAAAAACACTGTGCATTGATAAAAAAATGTTTATGAGAAACACAAATTCACTGTGTCATTTGTTTTGTAGCAATTAGTATTTCCTTTTCTTTTGGGAAAATCTCCACCTCTATGTAATATAAAGAGGGAACGTAAATGTAAATAAGTGAATTGATTCCAATTTTCGTACAACACAGAGCATTTTTATTACAAACTGATGTCATGAACCCTAAGCTAAAGATATTGTGAGAATTCCCCTGTTGCATTATGATAGTCTGTGTAGTTAAAACGGGAAATCATTTGATTTGTTAATCTATGTGACTGCCACGTTTCTAGCAGATACATTTAGCCATTACAAAAAAAGAAAAGAGAGCAGGATGAATTGCCAGATGACATGTATCTTGGAACTAACACCCAGAATTTTTCTTGAAGTACATTGCTCATCAAATTGCTAGTAATTATCATTAAAGCCAACAGTTATCAGGGGACAAGACTGGCCATTACTCTGGGGTGCTGTAGCAGAATTTCTCTATCAGCTACGTAGGCTTACAGGAGCCTGGTACACTGTCTTCTCTTTATCTTCACAAGTTTTTCAAGGAGGAACTTTAAACCCTGAGTACACATACAAGGTTTTTATTAGACTGAAATTTAAATGATCTGGCTGTCAGGTTCAGTGGTCATTTTCAATGTTTTAATAATCCTCCTTGTGAAGAAACAGTCACAGTCATATTGTAGAGTCCTGATTTTTTAAAAACAGTTTTCTAGTTACAAGCACTAATATATTAAAATATATTTCTTCTACAATAACAAAGACTTTAAAATCACAAAAGTCCTCTTTCTACTTCTGTATTCACAAAAAATTAAATCATGCAAAGGGCTATTTTTTCCCTACAGGATCATTTGAAATTTAAGGCCTAATTAATAGTAATCTAGTCAATGAGCCTTAGGCATTCCAATTAAGTCTTCACAAATAATCTTGACTAATAAACCTGAAGACTTGTGCTAGTTATATTGTCTACAAGCAATAAAAGCACAGTGTTTAATTTAGCACTTATCTCTGAGAAAGCAGAGACTTTCTACATAGGGTGAATATATTCTATGTCCTGATATTAAAAAAAATAAAAAATAAAAAATGCAAAAGTGGATATTAGCAACACATTCTCTGACTACTCAACTTGAGTGCTTTTAGAACTGAAGTAGAAAACAGGAAAAAAGCACTATGAAAATATAACTGTTCTTGTCCTGAGAGGACCATTAGAACTTGAAAGGTTCTGAGCAAATAGGAGCTGACAATCACTTTCATAAGGATGACCTTTGTTTACCTCATTATCTCATGAGAGGTCTTCAAAAATAGAAATTTGATGCAACTGCCCTCACTGGAAAACTATTTATCAAATCTATTGGACCTTGCTGAGATGAAGTAAACTTTTTTCATTGCAGCCCATGAGGTTCTGTATTTTGTACACATGGCTAATACAGTGCTGATAACACAACTATGTTTTAGCTGTTCCTGAACAGTGTTTGCATACTGTTAGGTCTTTCTCTGTTTCTGCAGAAGGACACCACTCGTCACTAATCTCCATTCAGACATTAAGCCATTGACTAGCATTCTCTGAGTATGAGCCACCATCCCCTATCCATCAAGCAGTTCACCCATCAAAACCATGTATTTATAATTTGGAGAGAAGGATGATGTGTCAAAGGCTTTGCTGAAACCAGATTTATGGCATCAGTAGCCCTTCTCTTGTCTAGTGACATGCTATCATAGAGGCCACCATGTGTGTCAGATAGAACTTGTTTCTGGAGAAGATCCTGGGGAGACCTCATCACGGCTTATGGCTTCCTCATGAGGGGGAGTGAAGGGGCAGGTGCTGAACTCTGCTTTTGGTGATCTACAGTAAAACCCACTGGAGTGGCATAAAGCTGTGACAAACAAGGTTCAGATGAGATATCAGGAAAAGATTCTTCACTGAGAAGGTGGTTAGGTGCTGGAGTAGACTCCCCAGGGAAATAGTCAGGTACAGAACTTGCTAGAGTTCAAGAAGCATCTCAACAACATACTCAAAAATATGGTCATATTTTTGGATCATCCTGTGTGGAGTAAGATAGACTTGGTGATGTTTATGGGTGTCTTCCCATTCAGGATACGCTACGATTCTATGAAGTTAATATCTCTAGAAGAAGAATTCAATTCCTGAGTAGCACATCTATACTAGAATGACTTACTGTTGCTGTGAAAACAAACAAACAAACAAAAAATAAATAAATAAAATTGAAATTTATCTCTTAGTTTAGTCTAAAACTGAAGACTCATGAAATATGTAATTTTAAGAAGCAGAGAGAGAAAAAAATGATATGGTGGGGATAATTTCCTGTGCCTCTACTTATAGCCTAATATCATAAAGTTATGAATAAGGAAATTTTATTAGTGATTAAAAATAATTCCTTCCTTTTTCTATAAATTAATTATAGAAATGCTGCAGGCCAGTGTCAGCTCTAAGCCCAATATGCGTAACTGAAGTTTATGGAGAAAAAGATGCCTAACTGCACATATACACCTGTTAAAATAGGAAATAAGGGAGTAAAACATAAAAAATTAAATATGTTCTGTTTATTAAAAATATAAATTTTTGTCTGTTAGCTGCTGTTTAGTTTCGTGCTGTGCTTTTCTTTGCTCTGTAATCAAGATCAAGGTTAAACTACACCTAGTTATTAAAAAGATGTGAACAGATTTGAGTGAACTGTGATATATGATATTATCCTACTTTTTCCCATAAATAGTCTGGGATTCTAGGGCCAAAGACTGACAAAATGCAGCAAATTATAGTTTAAAGTATAGATGTTTGTTACTAGATGTGGACTGTTATGACACACTATATTTAGATCTCCCAGAGGAGTCTAGCTGCTCAGATTGTCAATCATTCACTGTCTAACAGTGTTGTAACAGTAAGCTGGTTTAGTAGCAACCATTGGAACATTTAGTTCTGGGAACCATTCTGGGAACCACACTGGGAACCATTGTGCATTTAGTACATTCTTATTGGGACAAAATCCTGTTCTTTTATTTTTTCTTTGAAATTAAAGTGTTTGGTTTTGTTGGTTTTTGTTTGTTTGTTTGTTTGTGTTTGTTTCTCTTAATGTTTTTTTCCTTCTTTTTCCCTATTTCATCCAAGTAAATATTTCATGGTCGTCTGTATATGTTCTGTTTCTCATTGATTTGTGCATGTTCTCTTTCTGTGAGGGCAAAAAGCACAACTTGCAGTTCTTGTGAATGTCAGTGGATGCATTTTTTTTTTTTTTCCCTTATGGAGGAGTTCAGTGACACACTTTTTCCCCACACACACTTCCATGTCTGATGCCATTTTGTCAGACTTCTCCTCTGCAGCCATCTGTCACACAGCAACATGTAATGGAATATTGGTGGGAAAGTTCAACTCTACTGCCATACCAACAATATCTGCCTCTGAACTTGTGGGCCTACCTAATAAGATAGAAGATTATTTCCACAGCAGACCTTGTATATGAATATTAACTATATAAGAAGGCAATCACCGCTCCCTATCAGAAGTCAGGAAACTGATATTTGCTATCTCACAGAAAGCAGTATCCCTAAGTCACAAACTTTTGCAGATTATGTGTAGTTTTCTACACAGATGCTGTTTTATGTTCCTGAGGAGAAGATAGAAAATAGGAATTAGCTAACTGGCCCAGGTGAAAAATTATAGGAAGGATATGTGCTTGCTAACGCATGTATTCCTGAAATCTCTCTAACACTATGAGAAAAAGGTCATTTAACTGTATTCCTTTATCTGTTTAAAAGTAGTCAAAATTTCCTTATGCAAAGGTCCCCTGAAGTTTACATATATCACATCATATGCTTTCATGTCTCCTTACTGACACATGGTACTGAAGTTCCCCTAGATTAACAAAATCTTGAAAAATACATCAGTTTAATTTTCTCAAGGTAGTTTTTATTTAAGAAAAAAAAAATCCTTTGAAAGACTAGTTTTTGTGGTTTTTTTTCCCCACTCAAATGTGCTTCTTTTTTCAGAGAACAGATTAATACAGTTAATATCTTTACATGCACAAATAATGAGAATGTTGTTGCATTCAGAAATATTTCTTCCTTTTAGTTTCTGAATATTCTAGTTATACCTGAATTGACACAGAATAAACTGATACTGTCAACTGAATATGACATAAAAGTAAGAATCGATAAGATGATCAAAAATTGAAAGAGCTGAATACAACATTTGAGGAACGTAAGAATTATCACTCCAGTGTTTCATAGAAGCACTCATGTATGTGGAGCCTTATTCAGATGAACAAAGGGAACTTTCTGAAACTTATTAATCTCTGGTGAGAGTCAGTTTTTATGTTATTTTAGTTCTGGTTTATAGAAGTTCATAGTAAGAGTAAGAATATTGTTTTTGGTTTTTTTTTTTCTTGTTTCGTTTTTTGTTCTCAGAACAGAAGAACAAAATTTTAAAAAAGTCAAGAAAATTGAAGGGATACATATTTGAATTAATGGCAAAGAAGTAGTAATTTGGAGGACACAAGTATACAAATCCACCATGGAGTTCCTTTTTATGTATGGCACAAAATTCCAGGGGTTATGGTTTTGGGAGAGTTCTCAGAGAGCTAATGATGATATTGCTGAGAAATAAATCAACAGTTATATTAGTTCTGCTATACAATTAAATTTTTGTTTTAAAAGCAGAAGAAATTATTTAAATTTCATGAAATCAGGTAACTGTTTGTTGAATTGAATTTTGAAAGACATTTCTCCCTTTCACTGATTTTTCAAATCATTTTTACTGCAGAAAGTTTTTTGCTTCTTTTAAGGCATCTGGTACTGGCTGCTGTTAGAGATGGGCTGTCTGGAAAGGACACATTAACTAAATGTGGTTGGCAGTTCTTGAGTTCCTATGACATCTGGTGTTTCTGCCATATTACTGATAAGTCATTTTGACAAACTGTAATATGTCATTTGATATTAACTGGCAGCATCAGAAAATGTAAACACAGTAATCCAAAGTGACTCCACCAATTTAAAACAATCTGTTATTTTATATCATCTATCTATTACCAATTTAGAGAGATTGGGGGAATAATAATAATAGTAATAATAATTATAAAGAGGTTAATTTGATCCCAGGTCCAGCTTCTAAAATATACTGTTTCTTTTCTCATATTTTTACTTATATAGATGCCGACCTGAGCTATAAGCCATACATAATGATTTAAAGATAGCTAAACAATATAAAATTGATTATAGTGAAAAGAACTGGGAGAAATGTATCTCAAAGCAGCACAAGATTATCATTACTATATTCCTTAGCTTCACCCCTGTTCAGATTGAATTTAAGAAAAACAAACAAACAAACAAGATCATGTAGTTTTATAAATGTTGATCATATGATTGAACTCAGTTTGAAACTAATTATGCTGAAAGATTTTGAAGACTAGTGCTTTAGTATGTGAGACCAAGATATCATACGAACAAAGGCACAAAGGTAAAGAACTGGTATTGTAATTAAAAAGATGTAATATACATATTATATTATATTATATTATATTATATTATATTATATTATATTATATTATATTATATTATATTATATTATATTATATTATATTATATTATATTACACTACATTGCATTATATTATATTATATTATATTATTATGTGATAAGTATTATTTTAATTATATGCATTTTTTAACCTAAATAATTTTGAGAGGCTAATTCTTTTAAGCATCATCTAAGGAATTCCAAAATTTATGGCATTCTTACAGACATCATAATAATACTTTTTGCTCTGCTTGTTTTTCAGCTTATTTGAGGTTCTCATAGGAATCCTCTATAGAACCACAGTTCCAGGGATTAATAGATGTATTTTAAACTTGTCTCTGTTTTCTATAATGCTGGTGTTAATTATATATTAAAAACATAGTATCTCCTCCAAAACCAAATTTTAAGAATATCAATTTTGCAAAGATATCTAATACTCATAGATGTGTCTAAAATTCAGAACAGTTCTCCAAACATCCAAAAGTGCTTGAGGTTAGACATCTACTTATATGATAGTTACATGATTACATGGGAATTATGTCAAAGAATGTATAAAGGCTGCTCTGAAAGTAATGCCTTCTATTTAATGATGGCAGAAGCAGATGTTGGTAGTGTAGCATTAGAGGCTGAGTCTTCCCACCAGTATTCTGTTACATGCTGTTACTATGTCATAGGTGGCAACAGAGTGGTAGTCTGACAAAATGGTGTGACATAGTCTGACAAGGAAGTGCATATGAAGCAAAGTTGTATCATTGAATTCCTGTCAGATGACTAGATTATGAGTAGAAAAGGCAACTTGTTCTTACCCCCTTCTTTCACAAATCTAGGCATGCTTTCAAGATTTTTCAGAAAGAGTTGTGGGAATACTAAATAAATCTCCCTAATTTACCAGTCCAATTAGACCTGCATGAAGGGAGTCCTGGCTAACTTAAATGTGGAAGTGAGTAGGTAATTAGTTAGATCATCAAGATGTTTGTTACTAAGACTATCTACTTAAAGCTTAGTTCTAAATTGTATATGGATTCCACATACCAAACTCTCTTCAAGAGATTCTGTGCATGCTTTTATGAATCAAGCATTGAATTTGGTTTGTCTGTATGATGATGATTACAAGAGGCTGTATTAGATTAGACATAGGTGCTCTGGAGGATTCATCAAGGACTAAGATATTATAAATGCTTATCATCTTCAGATGGCATAAACAAGACAATAAGTTATACAGAGTTTCCAATGCGGTGTGAAGTACACTGAGTGAAGATCTTTCCTGGACAGCAGCCTGAGGAAAAATCTTGACGTTGTTTATGAGGACAAGAAACTCTACATTAGTTTGGGAAATCTGGAGATCTTGGCTTTCAAGAAATATGCCTGCTTACATTGCCAGATATTTAAAATGAATTGTTTGTGAATTAACAGCAGCAAAAGTACAATTCAATCATTCCACAGACCTTGTAATTTCCCATAATAAAAACTCAACTGAGAAAACAGAGATGTATTCAAGGACCATGCCAAAACAGGACAAAAGGTGAAATCCATCAAATGAATTATTTGTTCCAAGCAGTTGTAGTAATATAATCATTTTCCCGACTGTTTATTCTGTTAGTTTTTTGTATTTCTTTTAACAGAAATCTCAGTTTTCTTCACTAAATCAGATCAAATCAGACAGGATTTTATCCATGCAGACATTGTGCATAATGATATAACGAGATTACAGGAGATGTATCCTGTTGCAAAAAAAATCACACTAAATATTGTTTGAATTATAATAGTGAATATGTTGTTCATCAAGAAAATGTCTACATAGATCAATTTATATCAAGGATGCTTTTGTTAAAAATATTACTACCGGAAAATAAAACCACTGTGAGAAACAGTGAATCCAAGAATCACATCACTTAAATAGTTAGAAATATTCAGTGTCTCTAATTTAGCTCCAATGGCAGTAGATTGTGCACCGTAATTAAACAGAAGAGGTAATATAAGAAGAAAAGCTGAAGAAAAATAGAATTTTGGATTTATAATTTTGAAATCAATTTCTATCTCTGAAATGAATTAAGAAATAGAATTACTCAAGCATTTAGAGTACAGCATCCACAACCTCCTTGGGCAACCTGTTCTAGTGTGACACCACCCTCTGTATGAAAACATTCCTCCTAATATCTAACCTAAACTTCCCCTGGTTTAAAACCATTCTCCCTTGTCCTATCACTACCCATCCTCATAAACAGATGTACCCCCTTCAAGTACTGGAAGGCCCCAGTGAGGTCTCACCAGAGCCTTCTCTTTTCCAAGCTAAACAAGCCCAGTTCCCAAACCTTTCTTCATAGAAGAGGTGCTCCAGACCTCTGATCATCTTAGTGATTCTCCTCTGGACCTGCTCCAAGAACTCCATGTCCTTCCTGTACTGGGGGCCCCAGGCCTGAATGCAGTACATATGGGGCCTCACAAGAGCTGAGGAGAGGGGGACAATCACCTCCCTCTCCCTGAAGGCAACTCCTTTTTTAAAACAGCACAGAACACAGTTGGCCTTCCAGGCTGCAAGCGCTCACTGCTGGCTCATGTCCAGCTTCTCATCCACCAGGACACTCAAGTCCATCTTTTCAGGGCTGCTCTCAAGGAGATCTTTCCCTAGTTTCTATAAATGCCTTTTGTTGTTTTGTGTTTAAATGCATATGAATTAAGTAAAGATCTGTATTTCTGTATTTTATGGAACTTTTATAATATTGGATTATATTACAAAAAAATTATATGCAAATATAATACACTAGGTTACCTGATCTGACACACACACACACACACACAAAATAAATCTAAGCCAATGGATATTACAGAAATAAAACAGAGCCATCTTTTTAAATTTAGTTGCCCTATCCATGGTTATGGTCCTTATTTGTTACATACTTGTCTTTTCTTCCAGGTTTTCTCAAACCCTCCTGGCTTTTTGTAACACTATCATTAGCAGTAACGGGCTATTAAATTCACTGAAAATTCAACTTCAGGCCATGCCTCACTTTTTCATCATATCACTCCAGGTAATTTGTGTTATCTGCACTTAGAGTTTATATTGACTGGAAATGTCTCCTTGAAGCTCATTCAACTCACTTTTAAAGAAGCAGAGTTTCCCTAATTTCATAGTTTATTCTTAACATGAACTGTGCTTTATATTTTGCTTGAATCACGCACAGATTAGCTGTCACCAGCTGCTATAGACTATTTTGTTAAGCATAAAGGATTTTTAAACATAGTTAGGAAATTTTTGAAGGACATTACAGTATAATATAAGTTCTCATCTAGAAAATAAAAGGCTTCCTCTAAGGATAAGATAGTTTAAGTACAGTCTGAAAATAAATGCTAATTTTGTTTTCTTCAGTGAATGAGCATTTACAGTTGAGTATACATCCTGTTTTATATGATGTCATGAAATTCTACATTCTGAGAATGATCTGTGCTGGAAAAACATTAGGTGCCAATGTAAGATTGTTTAATATTGAGGTAAATAATTGACATACTGAGATATAGTGCCATTAAGAGAAGCAGGAAGCCAAAATGGCCAAATGCCTGTCAAGGTTCTGAAGCTCCAGTCTTACAGAATATCCACAAGGCTATGAAGTTCTGTATTTTAATCAAGAAACAGACAAACAGGCTCTGTAAGACTGGCAAACTGTAACATATATGTATATATATCATTTAACAGACATAAATGAACTATTGCTTTCTTTTGCCATCTCTCATTACATCTTCCAGTTTTGTTTTTTTTCCAAAATTATTTCAATTTTATGCAAAGTAGTATTTATATTTTATTTTAAATTACAGTTTTCCATATGTTTCTGAATGCCACTGAATTGTGTAGAATCATGGAATTGTTGCAGTTGGAAGATCCTTCCAGAGAGCTGGTCCAACCCTCCTGCTCAAGCAAGGCCACCAAGAGCAGGCTGTATAGTTTTATTTGGGATCACTATGCATGACATACCCTTTAGCAATTGTAAGATCCATTGTGAGAACCTTTGTATGTCTAGTGTTTCCCATAGCATGCAAAAAAAAAAAAAAAAAAAAACAAAAAAACAAAAAAACAAAAAACAAAAAAAAACCCAAAACAAACAAAAAAAAAACCTGTTTACAGCCTAGTATGTGCATTGGTATCTTATTTGAATAAAGTTAGCATCAAAGTCCCATGATTATTTTGTTTATTAAATGTTAAACTAGGAAAATCTGAGATTCTGCTCTTTTAAATCTCTAAATTTTTATTTGCATTTTATGATACCACCTTAAAGAGCAGTGGAATATTGTTAAAACTTGTCATCAGAGCAGTTCAAGTAGTTTAGTAACTCCATATGTAAGTTTGGTAAGTTCTGCACTGACATAACTTCTCAGATGAGATATTTGTAGAGGAATGAAATCTGTATATTTGTATTATACATTAATCAACTCACACATGACTATTCACTTTCTCTATTAAAAGTTATTTTTATATCAGATTCCTTATTTTTAGAATGAACCCAAAAGAGCTCAATTTTCCCTCATTTGTCAAATAGGATTTTCACCTAATATAAAAGAGTGAGAGTGAAGTTAAAGTTGAAAAAGATTCTAATGCAAGAGTTCTTGTTCAAGAGTTACTGAGCAGGTGATGCAGAGGGAGCAGGGTGAGGAGCAGCAGCAAAAGGTTTATATGTGGCACAACTGCACTTAATGTCATTTTCCATGGCAGTCAGCAGCTCTGCAGACACATTCAGCAGTGGAGAGCAGAAGAGCCTCTCTCTTTCCCTTGAAGTCCCCCACACCAACAGCTATGAAGCTCTGTGGATGGAAAAGAAGAAGGTGTGGATAATGGTTCAGAACCAAAAAGGAAAACCACATTTAGATGGTCAAACCAAAAACTCGAGTTATAATCACTGCTGTCAAAAAAATGTGAAGGTTCTTAGTAACTGGGGAATTCATGCTAAGGGACACTGAGGCACCCATGTGCGACTTCTCTGGATAGTTACATTGTTACATAGTTACATTAATCTCTCTGGATAGTTACATTGCCTGCTGGGGGCCTACATCTGAGAGATCAGAAAGAGGTTACTGGGAATGACAAAGCCAGAGGACTACAATATGCTCCTGCTGGATCACAGGAGGCTGCAACGAGGAAATCAAATATCAAAAAGAAACTTTACTTCTCTTTGGAAGATGTTGAAGAGATCAGGAGCACATGTACTGTTCTCCAAAACAACATTTTGTTCATACTATACAGAAGCTTTTGGTATTTATTGACCATTAGTTTTGGTCTAATTCTTCTTTCAGTTGCTACAACTATACAACTATTTTTCATATCATGTTTCAGAAAGCAGTAGAAATTTTTATTCTTGATCTTCTCTAGGAAACAAACAGATGAAAATACTATTTTTTCATTGAATAATAATTCCAAGAAGATTGGTCATGAAACAGAGTTGGATCAAATATAAGTGATGTGCATCACATGTGAATATGAAGGTTTGGTTTTGATCTTGGCAACCAAATAATGTATTCCAGATAATTCCAAAGTAATGACTCATGTTGAGGTAATGACATATTCTCAGCATTTCAGAACAAGTATAATAGGAATGAATGACAATTTTTCCCTTTTTTATTTTCTGCATCAGAGGGACATCCCTGTTGCATTTCCATATATTTATTAATAAACTGAAACAAATTTCTGGAGGTCTTTAAATATTAATTAACAATGCATTGGTATATGTCATACTGGTAATCTCAATGAAAAAAAAAGTATCGTGTATAATAGCAGGGAGAGGAACTAGGAACTCTAAAACAGCTTTTCTCTGTATAATGCTAGTATCATATTTTTTTTTTCATTGATGAACTATTCAGCATCACTGGTGGCAATAAGGTGATGCAGAGTAACCAGCAAGATGGTATTACATTCATGTTTTTGGAAAAAAATAAAAAAATAAAAAAGATCAGAATTTTTTCAGTATTAAATTTGCTTATTATCACCAGACATGGAGAAGTTGTATTTCCCTTTTTTTTCTTGAGGAGTGTGTTAAACCTGTTATTTTACTCTGCCACTGTCATTATTAAAGAGTAATCAGAGCTATGCCTGCTAGCACAGTTCTATCAGAAACCTCATTTTTCTATAGTGCATGACTCAGTGAATTTAATTCCCACCAGAATGGAACTCAGCTTACAAGATATCAACCTAGCTTTAATTTGTTCCTGCAAGTCTTGTTTAAACTGATCAAACCTTAATATTTGACATTGTATACAAAAGTAGAAAATTATTTTTACAGATTTTGTGTGTGTGCTTTAGCTGCACCCCAGTTGCATTTTTAAGGATTTTTGAGCAAGTAGTTTGTTAAAGCAGCAGATTTATTTCTCTTTAAATGGTATCGTAGATCCTATGTCTAACAAGGCTACATGAACACTACGCTTTCATGAGCCAACTGTTACTTAGGTGCTAGAGTAACAGTTTAGTTCTCTCATTAGAATTTTAAAGTAGTGGAACGCATAAACAGGTACAGTTCACCTGATCATGTTGCTATAATATAAACTAGGCTAGGTAAAGGAGAGGCAATGACTTTGCTCTTCTGTTTCTGTAGTTCTTACTGCTTACGCTGTTTCTCAGAATTACTTTGTCAACATCACAGCTGACTCAGCTACATTTGAATGTAGCTGGATATCAAAAACCTTTTTGGATTTCCTCGAACTGGAAAGAAAAATATGATTAACCAAAGAAATTATTAAGACTGATAAAAAGTAAATATTAATTAAAATTGCCCCATTTTGCAGAGCTGTAATTTAATCAAGTAACCAAGTCTTCCTAGATACTTCCAGAAATGTTTTCTGCTCTCAGTAACATCACAACTACTTTTCAATTAATTCACTCAGTGTTTTGAAATTGAATAAATATTGCCTCTAGCTTTTGTTCCCTCAGATAATCTGTCATAATATCTGCTTCCAATTTACCTAATATAAATATATATATGTATATATGTATTTATATAAATATTCAATGAGAGAATTAAGTAAAATAAGTATGTATAATATTTAAACAACTTTTTTCTTGTAAGAAGAACAGGATTTAGAACTGAGGAGGAATTTCAAGTGTTTGTAAGATTTTCAAGTACTCTCAGGGCTGTGTACATCATGACACTCTGTGTGTATGAACTTACGCAGCATAAATGGAAAAAAGTCATGCTTTTAAACAGACAACTACCACAGCTAGAAAATCTGTTATGGGTAGCACATGTGGTGGAAGAGAATTGAGGTGAGAGAGCTGGACATCTCTCTCCAGGACATCTGTAAACTTGTCCCTTACAGAGCTAGCCCAGTTGTTGGTCATGCTAGTTTGGGCTTCAGAAACAGCACAGCTAGATTAAAACAGTATTTTGGTAATCTAATGTACTTCGCTTCTCAGATAGACCACTGAGCTTGGTCCTGTGTCCATGCTGCATTTGCTTCCTGATCCCTGATATGCGCTCACTGAGGAGTCTTTGTGCTTTTCAGAGTTGTAGAACTCCCTCACCTTTTCCCCTCCCCAGATATTTTGTGAATGTTGAAATCAACAGTGAAAATGAAAGCAATGTGACCAAAGAAGAAATGTTGAGTATCTGGGTAGGGGAATAAGAAACAGAGAAGAAATTCATATGTAAGGGAAGTAGTTTTAAAGTTGTCACAGTTCAAGACAGCAAATAAGAGAGATTAATGAAGAGGGATGAAATGGTAGTTTCCACTTCTGAGAGACATCTCCTCCCAAACTTCCAAGTAGGAGTTTCTCATTAGTTTAGTTTAGTACACTGAAGTTAAAAGGAGGCATACCATATAATTTAAACAGCTTCTCATCTACCTAGGGAGTTGTAAAGACTGTTGAGCAGAATGAGATGAAGAAGTCCAGATATTATGTTAATTACAACCAAACCACAAAATTTAAGCATCTCTGAAGTACCGTAGTTTTAAAGTCATGATATTAAAATGAAGCATTGCTTATACTGGGCTAGTTCCTTTGTGGTCTTTTTGAATGAACATTTTTGAAGGGATTTTACCAGTCATTGTCAGAGTTAAGTACACCATAGGAACTGATAAATTAAGAACTTTGTGACCAGACAACTGGATACTCTTATTCTATTTCATGCAGTTTCTTAAAAGTTCTTAAAATTAATACCTGATGACCACCCACACTGCAAAATTTAAAATTCTGCATTAGCTTGGCCATTAGCATCTATCACATTCAGTTAAGAAACAGACAGCAGAACAGCAGGTGTCAAAATAAAGAAATTGAAAAAAGACACAAAAGCTTTCTAGAACAGCTTCCTAAAATCAAAGTTCAAACAAAATTACGATCTTCATAGGCTGAAATCTTTTAGACTGTTTTATGAAGGTAAAATTAAATTAACATTAACTTTTAGAGTATAAACGTAATGCATCTTTTGTATCATTGACTTTCTACTTTTTCTTAAGCATCTTAGTAGGGCTTCAACAGTAAAAGCTGTAAAGTGACAACACAGCCATGTGTTTTCTCTAAACTGTCTTTGATGTTCTTATTTCCCCTCAGGGCCCAGACTTATTTATATGGTTAATGGTGCGCTTTGAGACAATCTGGCTAGGTTTGAGTTACAACGCCTCTAAGATTAAAACTGCTACTACTAAGAGCAACTTAATGCAGTAGATTCCATTTTGAATAAACAGACAATTATCGACTTTTTTTACAAAAAATAAAATATTTTTTTACAAAAATCATATTTAATTATTCTTGTTATTTAAGCAAATATATATATATTTATCCAACCAAAAATATGTAGCATTACATTTGGAAAAAAAAATCAGGACGTTATACTGAGAAACAGTTAAATGAATGTTAAAAAGAATTCGGTAGAATAAATGTTATCAGAATGCATTCTTGGCATTATGGAAATTATATTCAAACAGAATAATAGCAATAATTTACAACAATTTTAAAAACAATTTTTGTCATGACCATAATTAAGAATTGAAATTAAAATACTGAACTTATGAAGTAATTTAGCATTTTTAGTTTTAGATTTATGTTATTGTTTAAGGACTCTTGGCAATGACCAAATTTTCCAATAAGAGGAAGTTGTCAAATTTATTATGAATTCTTTTTTTTTTTTAAGAAGATTTGATATGTTTTAAATGATTACAATGCAAATGTAAAATAGCATACTTTGACTGCATTTTTTCAAAGAATAAGAACTTGTTTAACATGTTTTTGCTCTTTGATAAGTTTAATCTCTTTCCAGTTTCAGCATGAAATTCATTATTGCATTTTTGTCATCAACTGCCAATTTTGTAATAGCTTCCTATGTAATACTTTTTAAGTGTACAGCTTTTTTTTTGTCATATAAAGCTATTAAGCCTGACAATGAATAGCAAGACTTATTGCTTCTGATTTGTTTATTTTTATTTATTTATTTATTTATTTTAATATATAAATTCTGAACATGTGCCTCTCTGATAAATCAGATCGCAAATGCACTGGATCACTGGCTCAGGACTAGTGTAAAGGGAAGACTGTGAGATATCCAAGATATCCCCGGCACTTTTGCAACTCTAAAGACATATTTAAATAGGTAGATTGTATTTTATTTTTTCTTTGTATTACTAGCACATAATGTTTCTCAGTTATGAAATCAGAAAAGGTAGTCAGATACTAAAGAAATTAGAATGAAAAATATATAAAATCTCTATAGCCTTCTCTAGGGTAGTCAAGACTGACTTCTCTTGAGTACTATTTCCCCAAGAAATTCTGAATAAGTCTGTAAAATATGTAGCATGACTATGTGGCATTAGATATCTATCTGGCATCTCTTGGATTTGAGGAATAATTTGCTTTTGCTGCAATTCATCAATAGCAACAATGTTAGCAAAACAGAAAGAGGAAACAACATTAAAATGGCTGTGGTTTTTCCTTTGTTGATATATAAAATAAATTGAAAATAAGGGTAACTACTTCAACACAAAATTCATAATTTTGAACTGAAAATAAATTAATATCATGCTGGGTGTTTTAGAACAACAACGACAAGCAGAAAAACAAAAGAACAACACTCAGATACCATTAATGTCACCAAAGATCCATATGAATATTTTTCCCCCTTTTCAGAAGCACAGTGTTTAAGGATGTTGACTGAATTGACTGAATACAATTTTGCTTCACACAGAATCACACAGAATCACAGAATGACCCGGGTTGGAAGGGACCTCAAGGATCATGTAGTTCCAACCCCCCTGCCTGGCAGGGCCACCAAACATACACCTTTACTAGATCAGGTTGCCCAGAGCCCTGTCCAACCTGGTCTTGAACACCTCCAAGGACAGGGCATCCACAACCTCCCTGGGCAGCCTGTTCCAGGACCTAACCACTCAGTTCCTGTCTCTACCTGAAGAGTTTCTGAGTTCATCTCTTCCACAAATATTTGTGAACCATCTGACTGAACAGATTTTAAGATTCAGATAAGAAGACATTTGACTACTGTAATTCTCCATGTTTTTAAGTAGGAAACATCACTGATGTAAATAATAGTTCTCTGTTGTTTCATATCACAGAAAAATGTCCACACTACCATGCTAAAGTTTTTTTAACCATACTAAAATATCATGATCATACTAAAATATCAGAACATATTAAAAAAAAACTGATTCTGTTTCTTTTTTGCAGAAAAAATATTTGTTTTAAGTTATGACTTAATTTTATTTAAGCTTCATTCCACTTTTATTGCAGGAAATGAAAAGTTCACTGGAACTTTTAGGATATTTCAGTGTTTTAGATTGTACAGTTTGCATGTCTCAAGATTGCAGAAAGATAATAATGTTGTTCATAGACAACCTAATGCACATTTTACCCTACAGTTTACTTGCTTATATTCACCAAGCAAAATTCCAACTAATTCTCTTAGGCCTTTGAACTTCTTATGCTGCAATCCTCTCAGGAATGTTAATGATATCTAATATGCTTTAATGAACTCTAGTGAGATGCTTACTGAACAAATACAGAGTTGCAGAGACACTTAATGGAGTATGGAACAAGCATCAACACTGTAGAAAGGAAGACCCAGCAGTAGGCAATGCAGAAGAGGCATTGTTATGATTTCAGATGGAAAAAAAAAAAAAGTAGAGAACACAATATCATTTTCCATACTGCTGTTTACTACTGATTTTCATGAGAACTACCAATAAAAACTTTTTAAAAGCAAAACTTTTATAATGTAACAATTTCTACTCTTGTGTAATATTAACTGTTGCTTGGTGATAATGTTTTATTTAATTATGTCTGTGAGCATCATATCTTATATAGATGAGCATGGACTGGCATAATAGTTTAAGCCTATAATGAAATAAATGTTACATAGGATACAATTTTCCTCTTCATTTACTTTAATTTATTCTAGTTGTAAATGCCATTGAATTCCATGATTACAGAATAAATCTCACTGTAGGATCAATTACTACAGTAAAAGAAGTAGACTTATGATTTGTGTAATTATGTACAATTTTTGTACCATTAGATCTTAACACTACTATTTTTAAACTATTTTGAGATATAATGATACTAACCATTAAATTTAACATCGCAGGACACTTGGAACTTTCATCAGCCTTTGACTACTCACTTGAACAATATTTTGTTAATTTAACTACTTTTAATCCTTTAAACAAAAATGTTGATCAGTAAAGTCAATTTTACTTATCTGTGCTAAAAATTTTAAAGCATTAGTAAACTAAGGTCACGGAGAGAGAACATCAAATAACTGCATTTTATACTAGGAAAATTTTTTAAGGAAAAAATGAATGAGAATCGTCTTTGATACGTATATAGAAAAAACAGTTAGGCACACAGGCAAAATTTAAGAACAGCTATCTTTCACAATTACCATTCTCGCAGAACTCTATAATGCAGTAAACCTATTTTCACATATGGTGAGAGGCTTTATTTATCAGTTGTGCACATCAGTGTAACAGTTTGCTCATGTAATAGTACTGCTTTCAAGGATAACATAGGGTCATTATTGTCAGTGTCTGCATATTGAAAACATTATTTATTTCATCAACCTTAAAATTTTCATTCCTATATTTCAAGTTTCCTGACGATCTCACACACTGGACTTAAGGACTATAATGACAGAGGAAAACAACATTCTGAAGCTTGGGAAAACCTGTTAGAGCCTGCCAAAAATCAGTAATTGTGTCAGATTAGATTTTAGTGGAATACTTTCCCATGGAGCATAGCAGTCGATCTGCCTGATGTTTCTTTGCTTTTTCTCTACAGAATACATTCTCCCAGTCCCTTATCTGACAACAGACACGACACGAATAAATAAATAAATAAGTAAAATAGAAACAATTTATACATAATAAACATGTTTATTGATCTTCCTATTTTTTAGCAAAATACAAAGATCAGATGTGCCCAATTAATATACAAACATGAATTGAATGTGTGTGTGAATGAGCATGCACGTTCCTAATAGGTGTTGTGATAATTCTTCACTTCCAAACTGGTATCAGATTAGAAGGAGGACTGTTAGATACTGTTTAGTCAGATTAAAAGGAAGGTCTGACTTGGATCAGCCTCACAGCCTATATCCGTAGGCACTGACTTTTTATGTCATGCATCTCCCTGTTTCTCAGCAGTTTGAACTATATATTTTTTATTTTCTATTAATAAACCATCTTAGTCTTCCTGGAAATGTCTCGGGGGCTTTATAGAACTATCTACCTATCTATTGGCAATTGAAATTAGATGGGAAAAAAATTAAAAAAAAAAAAAAAGCCTTCTTTTGTCTAGTAATACATATTAGTAAAACATTTTTGCATTTACAGTGGAATAGATTCTTCACTCAACATCAGTGGCAAAGACATCCTGCACGCACACAGACTCACAGACATGAACTGTTTTTGCATTTGCAAGACTTTTCCTACATTTACAATGAATGTAATGAGAAGATAGACTAGACTATTGCTTTCAGTTGAAAAGCCAGCAAAGAATGAAACTACTGCATTAAAAACATATTTTCTGTTAATTAAATAAAAAAATACTCAATAGGTATAAAATATTTGTAGTTGTTTTTAAAATAACTGCAACTGAATAAGTATTGCAGTTGGAGCTGTTGGAGGAGGAGGGAAAGAAGGATGATCAGATGAGTGGAGCAGCCCTCCTATGGAGAAAGACTGAGTTGGACTTCTTCAGCCTGGAGAAGAAAAGGATCTGGAGAGACCTCGTTGTGGCTTTCCAATACTTGAAAGTTGCATATAAACAGAAGGGAAACTGACTTTTCAAATGTTCTCCTAGTGACAGAACAATGGAGAATGGCTTTATGTTAGGTGGAAATTCTTTATTCAGAGGGTGATGAGGCAGTGGCATGGGCTGCCCAGAGAAGTTGTGAATGCTCCATCCCTGGAGGTGCTAAGTCCAGACTGGGTGGGATCCTGATCTGTTATATGGCAACCCTGCCCCTGTCCCTTCCTACCTAAGCTATTCTATGATCTGTCTATTTTAGTGCAGTTGATTTGTGCCATATTTTTTCTTCATTACCTTAAAGTTCTTCAGCTCATTAATTTGTTACCTCATTACATGTAATTACTCATTAAGTATCTCCTAGCAGAAACTGAGGAAATGGATCAGCTATCCAGTGCAGATATTTTCTTTCAAAAATGTGAATAGATGAGGAAAGTAATGCTTTATGAATGAATTTGCTCACCTTAATTTGAAACAGTACCAGCCTTCGTATTATTCAGTTAAGCTGTTGTTTTGTTTCCAAGAGGAAAATTCATAAATTAGCCTAAAAAATGGAAAACAAAACAAAACAAAACAAAAAATAAAGCAAATTAAAAAAAAAAAACAACAACTTGGGAGAATTTATTTGAATGTTCACCAGAAAGCTTACAATTCCAACATTTTTATAACCCAAATGGTTGCTGTAGTATAATATTTTCCAAAACAGGCTTGGGCAGAACAAGTGGCTTCCCATAATGGATATGGCAACTCGCACAGTGAATATAAGAGTTTCATAAAATTCCATGGATTCAAAGGCAGGTATGAGATATTAGAAGAAAGGTACTATTGTCTAAATATGGGCATGACTGCAATTTGAGGAGCTTTATAGTTTCCCACATGGTCATCAATGTTTCTTCCAGAAAAGCAAGTTTACTGGAGGTCTTCTGCAATGCCCCATACCAACATGCTTGAGACACCTCAAAGTGGATCTAAAAAGGTACGTGTTGGTAACTGAATTCCACTCTAAATATTTATCAGTGAACATTCTTCTTTCTTCTTTCTGATTTTCATATGAATAACAGGGTTACCTCAGAAAGCCAGGGCATTGTATTTTGCTCCAAATATTAAGGGACTTCCAAACAGGAAAACTGAAGGAATGAGGGCACTTGTAGATGTTACCTTTGTAAGATAAGTTATAATAATTTCTTTAATACTATGTTTTGGGGATATTATGGACGTCCAGAGGAGGAAAAGTCAACAAGAGGCTATGCTCATTTATTTATTACAGAGTTTGTAGTCCAGGTTGTAATTAAGGCTTGTCAGTCTCCCAGTTCCACTGCCACACACGTATACTGCTGTTGCTAAGAGAAGTAAGGGGGTAGTTCAAGCTTTAGTTGCGATTGTTGTATTTGAGATGGAGACACTGTTAGGAAGAGTGTTAATATGATCTGACTACCACTCACTTTTCTGTCACATAGTAAAACCATAATAAGGCAAGTCTGCAGACCTGGCACAGCCAAACCTTGTCCTATTACATAAACAGGTTTGTAAATGTAGTGATGCAGGTAAAGCTTTTATGTTAAGTGGTTCTGCTAAAATCTTTGCCTATATTTTCTTATGGATCTCTCACCTCCAACCAGAACAAAATATATGAAATGTAAAAAAAAGATCCTTCTAGTCTGTCTGAAGTGAGGAAAGGTGATGGTTTGTGCAGGCAAATGGTGATTCAGGATACGGAAATCCTGCAGGTTTCCTTTTCATTATCATTCCCCTGAAAAAGTCAGTGGGGTAACATTTACATTTCTCCTCACAATAGGAATAAATAATATTCTAGTAGGAGGAACTGATTGTAAAATGAAGACAATAGTTTTATCCATTCCAGTGCTACTGTGAGACTGCTCATTGGTGATGTTAGATACCTGAGGACGAAACTGAACTTTTTTCTTTTCTAGTTCTATGTTATTCTATGCATTTACCAGACAAAATGGAAAAGGCTGCTCTGTCATATCAGTCTAGCATGTGTCACTAGTGTCAGACTTAGAATAGAAGAGTACCTGTAGGTTTTAGTAAATGAGCATTCAGTCTAAGTGCTGTAGTCTATTTAGAATTTTAGAATACTACTGAATTAGGTGGTATAATTACTTCAGAGATAAGTGACTGAAAATCCTTAGGATAACTTAGGTCTTGAGTTTATCATCATACTGATTTCAGCTGGGAAAAAATCAGTCTTCATTACAGTGTCTGGCAAGATGCTGTTTTGTGGTTTTAGGAGAACACCACTGTGTTCATTGTTGCTGAGCAGCGATGCAGAGTCAAGGACATTTCAGCTTCTCATACTCTCCTGCCAGTGAGGGTGCACAAGGAGCTGGGATGGGATGGAAGCAGGACCATTGACCTAAAACAACATTGTGAAGAATCTACAAAACTGCATATCTATTATTATAATTACTATATGTAATACAATTAGTGCTACTTATATTCTCATTTTCTGTATTTATAAATAGCTTTTACCTCAGCCTACAAGTTTTTGTTTGTTTGTTTGTTTTTGTTTTTTTTCTGGTTCTTTCCCCCATTCCACTCCCAGGGGAGTGAGTGAAAGGGTGTGTTATGTTTAGCTTCTTGCTGAGCCAACCCACAACAATTATATTACTGTATAGCTGAAGAGATAAATATTTTGATCCTAGACTTATCCATAAATGAAACACAAGTAGGAATGAACACACATAAAGTACTTTTTTTGATGTATATAACATGGGGTTCATTTTCTGTAAACTTTGGAAACACTGTAGGCATTTGTATTTCCCAGTAAAAAAATCTATAATTTACTAACTCTGATGACTTTTATCCCTCCAAGGAGTTTGTTCAAAGAATTTCTCTTTAAGGCATCATAAAAACACAGTTGGATGGGTAAGTATAATATATTAACTTGCCTCTCACATTGTGTTGGTGGAAAAATAAATAAGTCTCAGAGGCGTTTATGGCATTTAGAACAAGAGTTTTCATCACTTTTTGAGGTGGGATTAGTTCTCAGGGCCTCCTTTTCAGAGCATCACTTAGTATTTTGGAACAATGGTTATGATAAACATACAGTTGTGGCTGTATATGTCTCTACACACACATGAAGGAGTTTGAGTGTGGCCTTGTCAACATCTTACTATAAATTTACAACTCTTCTGTAGGCTTCTCAGTGTCTTCTCCAAATGTCAAGAATCCCTACATGACATCATTTTATGGAGAAAACAGAAATAAGAATAAGAATAAGAATAAGAATAAGAATAAGAATAAGAATAAGAATAAGAATAAGAATAAGAATAAGAAAGAATAAGAATAAGAATAAGAATAAGAATAAGAATAAGAATAAGAATAAGAATAAGAATATGAATAAGAATAAGAATAAGAATAAGAATAAGAATAAAGAACAAGTATATTATTATTATTATTATTATTATTATTATTATTATTATTATTATTATTATTATTATTATTATTATTTAAGGAAAGGTTTTTGTAATACTTGGGAGAGAGCAATACTAAATATCAACTAGAAGCATGAATTATAACAACAATCTTATAAATATTGGGAAAACTCAGTAAGCACTCTCAAAACTGTAAAGAAGTGTTGTACAACTCTGACCACATATATGAGACCAACAGTGTTTCCAAGTGAATGGCAAATTGTAGTACAGGTCTTCCAGTCTGTTGAATGTGTGAGTCTGTAAAATCACAATAATAATGGAACTGTGAAATCAGTTATAGTACAGAGTCAACTACGAAGGACTAAGATATAGAAGAAAACTCTTGGACATATTCTGCAAGAGAGACATAAGACATTTAATTCTGTCAGTAATGAAGAACCATGAATACATATATATAAGCAAAAGAAGACATTTATACTTTCTGTGGCCAGCTTCTTAACACATATAAAATGGTGTCAAAAATTTTTATATTGCCTTGCACAGCTGCATATAAGCAGAAAACAAGACTTTTAATATCAGATGACAAAAAATACAATAAATGATGCTTTAAGAAGGTGGATATTAGATGTACACAACTTGTTGAATCTGTAAAGCTGCCTGCTAGATTAACAACCTAATGATAAATTAATACTCAGTATCTATGACCTCTGAGAAAATGTGAGAAATATATTTTATTGTTTTCTTACGTAATGCTTGATCTGATGTCCCAGATAATATAAAATGCTCTGTGGAAATGTAACACCCCAGAATGTATTTAGGAAAATAACATCAATCTTTAAAATCCACCAACTTTCCAAATTACCTTTTATTCTAGACAAAAAAGATAATTTTGAATGAACATTCTACTTGCTAATAGAATCTATTAGATTGTGAATTATTCAATTGCAGCAACTTCCTTGTATTTGGGAGCATCACATTTGACATTTTGTGCACTACAGTAATATTAGTCATGGTTAAAAAAAAAATACAATTAAAAAAAAATCCATATATATTTACATATCTACACTGATGCTATACAAAACATTACATCAGAAAATAGAGAGTACAGCAAAAATTAATCCAGGATGGATGAAATTCAACATTACACTTGTGTCTCTGTCTTTTGGCTTGTTGATGAGTTTCTTTGGAATAAGCTCAGAGGAATTACATTGTTCAGTGGGAAAAAAGAACAGGCGTATTTAATGAGTGTCTGGGGTGAAATGAAAATTTGTGCAGCTATACATTACATCAGATTTTTTTCCCTATCATTTTCAATTATCTTTTAGAGAGCACTGAGTACAATATCACCAGCTGTTCTTTCAACCAACTGTAGAATTTTTACTAAGTAAAATGGATCCAATACAATGGATTTCACTCCTCATTTCATTCCATTGTCTAGTTAGAACTGGAAGGATGGATGTCAACTAGGATGCTTGGGCTTCTCCACTCTCCTCCCTTCCCTATTTTTCAACCTTTCTTTTTCTGTTATTTTTATCATCAAGGAGAGAAATGTGAAGTATTTAAAACTTGAGCAGGGATCACTAATTGATGTATCTTCAGTTGGTTTTTACCATTTAATCTCTGTAATTTATTTTCCTCAAAGTATAAATCTGTAATGAAATTATAGGATGTGTAATATATAATTCATTTTCTAGGCACTCAACTGCAAATTAGTTTACATCAAAATACCTATACTAGTTTATATGGATGATTAGTACGATCTTCCTCAAAGAGGAAATGGCTTCCTTTATTTTCATCATGGCATTGAAAATATCTCAGTTATCATTTAAATATATCTGATTTTATATACTTTATAAATCTTATCAAGTAGGATCTCACTTGCAAATTAAGGCCTTATGTTAAAGGCAAAGTCCATAACAACTTCCTACAAAGCTTTCATCTGTCAGTACATCAGTCAACACATTTTTGAACTTGAATTCTGGAGACAGCGGGCAAGATCATAGAACCATAGAATCACAGAATCACTTAATCATAGAGTCACAGAATGGCTTGGGTTAGAAGGGACCTTAAAGATCATTCAGTTCCAATCCCACTTCTGTGGTCTGGGTTGCCATTCACTAGATCTGGCTGCCCAAAGTCCCATTCAGCCTTGCTGTGAATGGCAGTTATGGGCATCCACAGCTTCTCCAGGGAACTTCTTTCAGTTCTTCACTACAAAAGCACAAAGATCCAGTAAGGTTCTTTGACCCGTAACTCCTTTAGCTTGAGCAGTAAATGACTACTTTTATGTTAAACATACACCGTAAATTCAGCATGAACCTAATGATTTCATAAATGACCTCCACAAAAGCATATTTTATTTTCCCATTGTTTATACTATTAAATACATTATATTAATTTAATATAGACAACAAAGGTTCTGCAAGAATGTATGACAATTTTTTCGGATAAAATATGTTCAAATTTAGGTGCCTTTCTTTAATAGCCTGAGTTCAGACTGCTGCAGAGGCACATGCTTCCATATTCCAGAGCAAATGGGAGCACTAAAAACATAGGACACTTCTATTTTTGAATTGTAGTGCCCAGAGTATACCTAAACAGACCTCTTTATAGCAAAGGGAAATTGTTTTCCACTCAAAGTACTGTGATGACTGAAAATGTATTGAGTCACTGAAATTGTGCTATAAGTCATCAAGCCATGTTTGAATGTGTATTTACCAGGAGCTCGGCATAGCTGTCAAGAGAAAATATGTTCTAGTGATTAGAAAGAAATGGTTCTTGTAGACATCAATTCCTAAATTCCTTTCTGCAGAGATTCACTGTGTTTCAGAGAAGTTAGAATAGTTCAGCTGGCTCCATCAGCAATGACAACATCAATGCACATCTCTAGAAAAGTGCTGAGAACATATACTCAAGTATATCTGCCTTAAGCATCTAACAAATATACATCTAAAACTGCTGTACTCACACAAGTCTATTTTTACAATCAGTGAAGAGAAACAGGCACCAGAGAGCCATTTGTCTTGTGTTACTATAGTCGTATAAGACAGGCCAGATGAATTGCCTCCTGGAGGTGCATGTTTCTCTCCATTGACTGACAGGGGAGAGGAGCTGAGAATCTAATTCTTAGATGCATTGGTTCGGAATACTATGGTGAAATAATTCCAGCCCCATAAGCTAAGACATGAAGAGGAGAGGAAGGTACAGAAAGACCGATTATTGCTCAATTTATGTAGAAACTGGATTACCCCTGTCCTAGCCACAATATAAGAAACTAAGAAAAATTTATAACAATAAAAAATTATAAATGTAATAATAAGAAATTATAAAAGCATTGGGATAATACAAAGAAAATCTGTAAGACTAACTGTCCCAGTTGGAGTTAAAGACAGAGATAAGACTAGCTTTCTCCTATGAAAAACACAGTTACTCTTTTGTAATATACAAGCACTTTTTGCATTCTTTGCACTTTTATACTAGATTCTTTAAAGGGAATCTCACCTGGTTGAGCATAATCAACTAAGTTAAAAAAATTAGTTTCAATAAGATTCTCCTCATATGACTCTGCATTTTCTATATGTGATATTCATAACTAGCAATTAAAAAATTTAGTAGTTAATCTTGTTAGACCTTCTTATTGAGCAGCTACTAGTTCAGCAAATTGGCAGCCCTGTTAATATTCGCGTACTGAGACACAGCCTTCTTTTAACTGCCAAGAAGACAAGGCCCATTTGAACAGTCTATTATCTCGCACCTTATAAATCTTCTGACTTGTGAACTACAAAATAATATAGTGCATAATTCCATGTTGTACTAAAATACACAAATCTATACTGTTTTGCCATGCTGCCATACGTATCCAACAAGAAGTTATAGTAATGGTTGAATAATGTAGGATACTAGTATTCTTTCTGAGCTTTGAGTTTTATCAGCATTGATATGTGGATGACAGATCATTATCTTTTTAGAGATTGTATTTTAAGGATTCAAGGTAAAAAAAAAAATGGATAAAATATTTCTGTTTTGGGTGAGATATTTGTATACTTCATACTTCTCATGTATTCAAAAGTGTTATCACTGTCAAAAAGGCCATTGAATGCACAAATCAGAAAGGAGCACATTTAAAAACAAATTGACAAACTTGTCTCTGAAAATCTCATTTATTTTCCTGAATCTAGCAATGTATAAAGTACATCTGAGGCCCTAGATTCCAGTCTCATGCAATAGTAATCAATTTTATATTGTAGAGGGTTTGATTTGAGCAATATGTAGCACTGAACTGAAATAGTGGTGAATGTACTGTGATGCTGTTAACCTCTTTCATGGCATTTCATCTCCCATGTTCACGGGACTCAATTTACCAGCTTGCCTGGGTATGGAGATGCTCCAATTCCTTCCAGTTCTCTAGTCTAAAAAGGAGTTTAAAAAATATTTCTTGTGGATAATATAGCACAAATTGCTTCTGGCTTTCCAAAGAACCATAGCTAATATTCAGTGATACCGGCCAAAAGTTCCTACACCCCTGTTACATTACAAGGAAAGGAGTCTGAAATGCCGTGAATATTATAAATGGTAGCTTATCCTTTTCTAACAAGGTACCTGGCTTTGGAATTCACATAACTTTCACTCAAGGAAAAATATGAAAGTTTTATTAATTTTGCTGTTGTGAGTCTTCTTCTTGATTAAATCAGAGGAATCTTGAATATTTTATTTAAATTGCTAACAAAACTATTTATGCAAAGAATCACAAATTCTAGGGTTTGAAAGAGATTTCTATGGGACCCCTTACATTTGTGGGTGCATCTCTTCAGGGACTTATGTAGGTGCAGTTTGTGCAAGTATTCCCTGACCTGGTCCTCTACATCCAAATAACAAAAATATATCTTTCCCTGCAACTTGTATATTGTTCTCCTTCTTGAAATTTTTATCCGACAGAAAAGATTTTTTTAATCTATAGATTTTATTATTTTTTTTTCATTTATTAGCAGTCTTCAAAAGTTTGATGATATAGAAAATTACCTTCTCAAATTAATACTTTTCACCTGACTAGCATAAAACATTGAAGAACAAGTCAGAAACTTGGCAGCTCAGATAGACAGGAAGAACACTGGGAGAAAACTGGGAAAAACACAATTATATGCCTTTAAGCATCTATAGGATGACTTCTGCATCTCAAATTCATGCTGATGGCTTTTCACCAATGAAACCCTTGGTGTCTCCAAATGGATGAACTCATCCCACCACAGTATTAGCACTTAAGCTAAAGCAAAATAAAAAAAGTAATTTTAAAATTTATTCAAATGAATGAAATATTACATTTCTCTTTTTCTTCATTTAATTTTGTATTAAACCTTGGAGTACAATTTTCAGTGACCATTAGTAAAGGTCAATTGTGAAATAAAATGACATGATGAGTACAGACATTATTCCACAACTAGAATTCTAGAGAATATTTGTCCCATCTTGAAGTTGTGTTATGATCATGGAAACATATTGAAGTTGTTCATATTCTGCCTACTGTAATAAGATTACATGCACACAAGGTGGCAAACAACTGAGCAGCAATTGTGTACAGAAGTATTTGGGAACTACTGAGTTGCAAATAACAACTAAAAATCTCCAATAAAATGAGATTGCTGATAAAATGGCAGATCTTTTTGGTAAGCAACAAAACCGTGTCATGATGTGGCTAGCTTCAGTGAATGAGACCAGCCTGACCAGACCAGGGACAGGACAGCATTAGCATTAGAAGAATTGCAGTGTCCTTCTGATGCTCACAGATAGGATTATGTCATCACTCCTCTAATTTTTCCCTTGTTAACTTTGTTTGTAGTAGATCATTTTAAAAGAATATGAAATCACAGTACACACAAGATTAAAAAAACAACCCACTCAGAAGCTGTAAAACCTTAACATTCCAGTTTGAAAGGAATCAAGCAGATCCTCATTAAAATTTAGAGATGAAGGCTTGAGGGGAAATATTAGAAGAAATTAGTAACCCCCAAGGTAGTCTAATTATTTTTCTCCCACCTACAGTGGAATAATAACAAAAAATATCCATACAGTAGGTAATAAATTAGCAATGAGAAATACAAAAACTGAGAAATACAGTGGCAGAATGCCAGAGATATTATCATTAGAAGGAAAAAATGACAAGGAGTATATGCTTTCCTCTTTTTATTATAAAGAAACACTTCACATAGGTTCTGAACTTGCAAGAGGAACTGAGCATCTTCTGTGTTATAGCAGCTTCAGCTAACATGTATCTCAGTGGGAATTTGAGGTTTTCAGCAGCCCTCAAGATGAGCTTGAAATTTGGCAGAAATAATCTTACAGTAGGGAACGTTAAAATCTGAAACTCGTAGAAGGAGTAAATCTGATTAAAAGAAAAAAGTATTTTCCCCTTATGGGATAATTCTGATGACTTTTAAACATTATTCTCAGAAGCTAAAGCACCTCCATTGCCAAATGGAGTAAATGCAGGACAGTAACAAAAACAGCTGCCTTAGCAGTTCGTATTCCTTTTTCTTTGTTTTTGCTCCATTTCACAGTGCCAGAGTAACTTTTCTGCCAGAGCAATTTGGTAATAACAGAAGCCAGCTTGAAAATCTGTGATTACTCTAAAGAATTACAAAGCAAACTGCTTTGAGCTTCCACTCAGAGCCTCTGGAAAAGTAAGTATCTTCACTACAAACCGATATCATGTTCAGTCCATCATAGTTTGAGGCAAAAGTTCTGCACTTGATCTTCTGCTTGATAAACATACCAGCTGTGAAGAGCATCCACTCACTCCTTCCAGCTGCAACATTTAACTAATTATTCATAAGAAAAGTACAACTTACAGTAAAGGTCAAATGTTCATCACAGGTATGTTTATCTTCAGTTTAATAAAAACATGAATGAAAGGAAGGTCTTCTCTCTTCTCTGTACTCAATCTCCTGTTACCACTTTGGTAACCCATGCAAGTGGTTGTCAGCTTAGGTTTTGACTGAATCCATTGCTTTTATTTGATTTGTCTCTGATTAGTCACACTAAAACTATGACATCATGCAATAAAAATTAACGCATAGGTTAATTATTTTACTAAGTCAAGTGTGTTTTCTATCCAAGCCCAAAGTAGAGTTATGCCACAGACCTTCATGGATGTCTATATTTGCAATTTTGTGTTTATTCCTTAAACCATCTTAGCAAAGCAGAAGTGAAGAGTCAATAAAAATATGTATGTTAAAAAAATAAATAAATAAAAAATAAAAAAAGCAAAACAAAAAAGCTCTTTGAACAATCTTTTCCTGTTGAATATTTATTTTATATATACCTAATCTTTCAAACTTTTCCTAAAGCATTTTGGACAATATAATAAGCTAACTAATATAGATTACCAAAACTAATTGACACTTATGTCAAACCTGAATCTGCATTTATTGTAATACAGCTTACAACTTGACCTTGCAGACAAAAAAAATCACAGATACCAAAATGAACCTTGTGCTAGATCTCTGTATCCCAAATTAGAAGATTGCATACATTCATATTTAATATGTTCTGTTTCCTGGTACTCCAAATGATAATATAGACTTGTGGAAGAAAAAAAACAAAACAAAGCAATAATGAACATATGTCACCATATTTGAAATTCATTCATTTAAATCAACTAAATTTTCTAAGTAATAGGTAATAATAGGTAATAGTCTCGTAAGGGTTGGAAGGGACCTTAGAGATCATCGAGTCCAACCCCTGGGATTCAAGCCTCTGTGCTGCAGAGTGGCACTTCTACCACTTGCGCCACACGGGGATTCGAACACCTGGGCTCCGGTGCTTGCAACGTGCATTCCTCCCACTTGCACCACCAGGGCACATTCTAAGGATCAAGTATTCCTTCTATGACTATTTTTTTCAAAGATAACATTTTTTGTCAATGGCCAGTACCACGTTCTAGTTGTACTGACTGCTATAATTTAGGTATACTAATTGTTCTGTTTGTCTTGATCAAGATATGCAGAGTACAACTGACTTATTTTATCATTTGTTATTAGAAGACATGTATTGCTCTGAAAGGGGTGCCTCCTACTAATTTGCATGGAAAGTACAACAGATAGAAATAGCACAATAACACCATCTGGTAGAGCAAATTCTCAGCTACCAAGTGCTATTTTACAATGTAGCCACCACCATTAGCTATGCATTTTCACCGGTGATTAACTCATTTTATGAACTGCTTTCATAAAAAACTGTACCAGCAGAGGTGAACCACTGTCACTGTCACTATTGCTGAAACACTCCACCCACCACCTCACTGTGCTCACACGCACTGTTTGTTCTCCATCAATGTACAGCAAACATTGATGAATGCCAGTGGATGCAATTTTTATCAAAGGGAAGAATTCCATGTCAGACGTCATTTTGTCAGACTGCCCCTCTGCTGCCATCTGTCACACGGCAACAATATGTAATGGAATGCTGGTGGGAAGATTCAGCTTCTACTACCACATCACCAGCATCTGCTTCTTATGTTGTGAGGCAACATAATAAAACAGTAAGCATTATTTTTGGTGCTTGTAGGTATAGAAATTTTCTAGAATAATGAAGGGGAACAAAAAAGATATGGGGTATCACGTCTCATCATTGCTCAGACTTACATTCAGTTAAAACTCCATCACCACCTTCTGTTCATCACAGCTTCCCTGTCTGGGGAGTCTAGTGGGTAGGGCAGCCTGATCATCACTAACTGGTTTGTGGTACTGCTGATGACATTGCTATCAGTTCCAATCTGTCACCAGCAGAGCTGGTGATCAGATTTCCAACTGTGAAATAAGGACTCCTGTGAAACATGGAGGCCTAGCAAGGAGTTACTTGGTTTAAGTTCTTTCAGGATCTGACAGTCCTAATTTCCTTGAAAAAACATCCTGCCTGCACTGGACTCTAATGTATCTGAATGTTACTTTAAAATATGAGGCTCAAAGAATAACTTTTTTTCTGAGTAACTCATTCAAAGAAGGAAAATAGCCACTTGTGCTGAAAGATCAGATTTGACAATTGTTATATTCTAGTAAATTCAACTGAATGGCATTCTAGTATGTCTAAGCATACTTTTTTACAGTATTGCTTTTCCTTTTCCAGCAAGGTGAAAGCATGCAGAATTTTAAAATGAGCTTTATAACTTTCTCATCAAAGGGAGAGGGTGGTTAGGTAGAAAGTTGTTTTTCACACCGTGAACAGAACTTCATTCTCTGATGGCTTCTTTTTTTCTTGAATGACGCAGAATAAAACCAAGACAGATATAAAATGCAGGATGATGTTGTGTACAAGGTGCACACATATCAAAGGAGGTTCCTTAGCTACTGTACCTCACTGTGAGTGAATGCCCTAGGAGATCAAGTTAGATTTAAAGGTTACAGTAGTGTGCTCCCAAAAAAATAAGCTTTCCAGGCAGGCTGCTTATTACTTTGTAATTTTCAAGCTGAGACAGAATTTGAAACACAGGAGATAAAAAGCCTTACTAGAGGCACAGATGTCCAAACTCAACCTTGTTTAATGACCACATCTGAGCTACATCTTTTCCTGAGGTTGGTTAGGCCTGCTGCCTCAGTATATAAGAACCACTGAGACTATGTTATCTTTCAGCATTATCTACTGCTGCCAAATAAATTAAATCCAAAATAGTATTTACTTCCTTTTCCAAAACTGACAGTTTAACAGCTGATATTCATTGTGATTTTGGTGCATTTCTGTATTTTGGTTTTCAAGAAAAAAAGCTTTTCTTGGGACTGATGTCCACATGCATAAATGTACATATGCACTTGTAACAAAGATAAGAACACAAAGCTGGCTTATCTTGAGACCTGAGGATGGAACAGAGGACTGTAGCACCCCTGCAGGTTAACTGGGTGAATATAAATATGAAAGGAATGTATACATATAGATATATAAGAAAACAACTAAATCATTGAAGTGAGGTTAATTTAATCTACATAAACAAATTTTTGGTATAAAATAAATATTTTAGAAGGATGAATGAAGGTGGTTCCCAATTTGCTGAAATGGAATCTGAAATCTTCATGTGGCTATTTCACTTCCTGTATGGGTACAAAACCAAGAGTATTGGAAGTAGTTGGACATCAGTATGCCCATTACAAAGTTTGTTATTAAGAAAAAGGCAGAAATATCTAGGAATTTCGTGGAGTGCAATACCACTAGTTCAGGTGGGTTTAAAATGTGCTCTAAAAATTAAGTAACCAGGGGACTTAGGTGAACAAAACTGTTTTGTTTCAATTGTATTCATTTACGAATGTAAATTTATGTAATCCCAGGAATGTGCAGTCACAAAGTCAAACAAATTCTCTTAATGACCACGTGCCTATTCATAAAAATTCCATGGATAAAGCAAGGACAAAACAATTACTCACTTTATTGCTTTTTTGGAGTCATAATGGTGCATCTAAAGTGAACTGGAAAAGAAGTATTCACCTTACTAAAAATACTCTCATAATAAACAGTTTTAGTGGGTGGCCTTCTAGCAAGGGTAAAGGGGGATGAAGTGAACTACGTTCACCTCCTATTCAAGATGACAATGCCAGCAATACCAGGAGAACTTTCACATTTGTTTTCTTAGATCCGTATATTGTTTATTTTGATGGGGATTTCAATCAGATACTTTTGTCAACTCAAAATCAAATTCACTGGAGAAATATGAATGTTGATTAATTTTATGTATTGTGTTGCAACCAGGGAATTATAGGCAGATGCTGAAGAAACAACTTGAAAATTATAATAGTTTTGTATGTGGTTGTATCATACATCTATCACAGATTTGATTCTGTAAAGAATGTAAAACAACTAAACAGTGAAAAGTTTCATTTCCAATGACTTTTTTTTAGTAACTATGTTTTAAAATAAAATGTATTATGATTTTTCAGTTTAACTGATCAATATGTGAAAATGCAGTACAAATCTTTATGTTAAAGTTTCCTGAGCTTACACACTGCGACCTTATCTGATGCAAGTGTCTTCAGCAGGCTACTGACCACACCTTTAAAGTCTTTTTCCTAGTTATCATGCATTACCTAGGGAATGTGTTCATTTTTGGCTAGCATCCATCATAGGCAGCATGAGGTCACAACCACTGAGTTGTACATGTAAAACAATACAAGTTTTCCAGGTATCTTCATTCTTAAAAAAAGGAATAGAGAAATTAAATGAACTAGTACAATAACATGGTTGAATGACTACCAAAGATGCGTCTTCTTACAGTATGAACAAGTAATTCACAACAGAAATGGATAGTAAATCCAATATAATCCAATAATTCAATATGAGATGGGTTTCTGTATATAATACAGCTGTACTACTTTAAAGTTTGAAGGCATTAAAACAAAGAAATCCACTTCTCTAGTTTAATCAGTTGGAGCACAGAAGATTATAATTTAAAACAGAGATTTTAAAATTGTTCAGATGAGTCTTATGGGTAAACTTACTTTGATGTTATAATATGTGATGTAGCAACCATAGTTATTCTTGAAGAAGTTTTTGCATCTTATTTAACAGGGGATTAAAACTACTGCTTTCTGTAATGAGATCTTCACTGGTTTCCTAAGTAGAAGAATCTGAAGTACTGGGAGTGTGTAGACCTTTCTATCCCAACTGCAACATTTTACCGGCATCTATTCAGACCCAGTAATCTACTGTCATTATGGTAACTTTAGCTCCCTCTTTAAATCTCCCACCAAGCTGAACACTCAATTTCCTTCAGCGACCTAGAGTCTGGAAAGACAAATAACTTATTTATATTCTTTTGGCTAGAGATTTATATTGAGATTCTGTATATTTTGCCAGTCAGCCATTTATCTCACTCTGTGGAATTTCTTAGGTACAAAGAAATTGCCTGAATATTTTCTGTAATACACTTGATTTCTAGCATTTTAATACTTTTAGGTATACCTGTTCTATTAAGGTCTCCATCCTTTACCTGACATTCTAGCTCATTCATCTTTGTGCTTGGTGTGAATTCCAATGGAAAATGTTACAATAGCATCTTAAGCTGAATGTACTTTATCTTTTTCTGATCCATTATGCACTGTGAGTGGGATTTGTCTCTTCTAAGTAATCACCTGCAGTTAGACATCTTGAGTTGAAAGAAGATATGTAGTCCCACACCTTACAGCCTGTGGTACTTTTAGTCAGCAGTTCAGACAAACTAATTAATCTTTCTGTGTGTCTACACTTCTCCATTGAGAGCAGCAATTGAGTGGGACATGTACATTTAACTTGTACATATTTACAGCTTTGTCAGATCCATCTGTATCTATTCATTCTCTCTACTTACACACAATGATCACTGCTGTATATGTAAACATGGTCACACTACTTTTAAAATATCTAGTTACCGCAGTGCAATTATGACAAAACGTTCAACACAAGCTGTAAATTCTCTCTGAATTCTGAATTTGGTGAGTTGTTGAACCATGTGTAGCAGACTGAATGACTATAAGTTTCAAGTTTTAAAGCTAGACCCGCTGGTCTAGCCTCAGTCCATGGAACAGTTATGGAGATTAGTATGGGGGACACTGAAAGACATTTAAAGAACAAAGCTATTATCAGGCACAACCAACATGGGTTAATGAAGGGGAAAAAAATGGTGTTTCCTTCCTCTTATAATGTTAACATGCATCTGAAGATGATGAAAATTCATTTCCCATGCTAAGTCAAAGAAGGGCTTTCTCCAGAAATTTACATTGTTAATAAATGCGCATGTAAAGGGCAAAACAAATTTCATTTATGTTTCATTCTATGCTGAAATACGTACAAAACATAAGATCCTTGATAAGAATTCATACTTCTGACCAAACTATGTATTTTGTGCACCAACATTTGTTTCAGCAATCCATACTTGCCATTACTGAAGAAGGAAGGGGCAAGAGGTAAACTTAATTGTGCCACCAAAAGTGTGCAGCTCCTGTCTACATCCTGCTCAAAGGGGTTCTGTTGAGAATGGCTGTTTACGGACTACAGTAAGCACCAGTCTCATCCGAGTATTTAGCACAGACCTTATTCTTTCTTTCATTTTCCAGGACCATTTCCAGCAGCACTCCAGAGATCCTGAGGGCAGCAGAGGGTAATGACATAAAATCACCCACGTTAGCATTAAATCCTCTCTCATCTGGCTAATGGTCAGTTGGCCAATCTTGCTGGCATAGTAAATAAATAAATAAATAGATAGGCTGCAGTGAGACTGGAAATGTGCTTTTTGACACCTTGTTTCCTGCAAACTCTATCATATCATTTGTTTTCATTAACTTTCTCCAAAATACCACATTCTAGTATTAATTTTTTTAAGTGATCACATGAAAATTGGACTCATTGTCTGTTCAACTCGAAGCATTGCTTCATATAAGAGGTTTATTGTATTTATATACCATTTATTCAGTCCCTGTAATTCATCCAAGCAATCTGTTTGCTGCAGCACACCAAGAAGCTGACTTCATTGAACAGGCACTTAGACCTTTTCTGAACAAGAATGAAGGTTCAGTGCTAATGTCTTCACTACAGTCTGATTACAAAGAGAGCCCTTAACTCCTGACAAGGAAGGAATACACTTTATCCTCTCAGGACCACTCAGATGCTCATTGAATCAGGACATTAGAGTATTGAGAATATACAAGAAATTCAGAGTATTTTTTGCAAATATGCATTAGCTTACATTTATCCAAATTGAATTCTGTCTGCCTTCATGCACTACCTGTATTGAGAACTTAAAGAAAGTAATTTGAATTCCTCACTTGTGCTCATAAGGTCGCAGTGGGGAAAAAAAAAACTAAAGGAATTGAAAAATTCTAAACTGAAAATATGGCCGTGTAGTCCATTATTAGAACTGAGTAAATACAGTTAATCAGATCCCAGATTTCAGTCACATCCTCAGTTACATCAAAGGAAGCAGAGCTAGCAGGTTCAGCTGCCAGGGGTTCAGGTCTGGGGCCCCCTGCTTATGAAGGACGCAGATCAGTTGGAAAAAATACAGAGGGCCACAGAGGTGATCAGAGCACTGGAGTAGCTCTCCTATGAAGGCAGCCTTCAAGAAAGATAGAGAGGTACTCTTTATTGGGGACTGTAAGTGTTAGAACAAGGGGTAATGGCATTAAACTGAATGAGAGTAGATTTGGGTTAGATATTAAGAAGAAATTCTTTACTCCGAGGATGGTGAGGCACTGGAACTGGTTGTCCAGAGAAGCTGTGGATGCCCTCTCCCTAGCAGTGAGAAGACTACACTACTGTAGTAGAAGATACCTTTGACCAAGGTAGGGGGGTTGGAGTTAGATCTTTAAAGGCTTCTTCCCATCCAATATATTCTATAATTCTATGATTATTATGATTATCAACCTAACTAGCTTTAATACACTCTGTCTTTTTTTTTTCTAATCTTCCTAAGGTCATAGGGTTCGATTCACAAAAGTGCTAAGATGCCTTTAAAACAATGATGTCTAATATCTACTGAAACATTCGAAAATCACCCAGCTGTTTGAAACAGATTTTGAAGCCCACTCCCATGACTGCTGAGTGAATATTCAAGGTGGACTTTTGTGGTGATCAGAGAAGACCTTTAAATAATTACCTATCTCTTGCTTGCACCATGCACACTCAGGGTAATAGTGCACTGACAAATACACCATACTGTGCGATAGGAAGGAGTGGAAAGTACTCATGCAGTCTGTGCATTTTCTGTGTCTCTACTATTTGCATTGGAGGCAGGTATGCAGCATAACACAACATATGCAAAGCTGTTTTCTAGAGGCCATACTTTCAGAATAGTATAAGAAAAACTAGCAGGGATTTTCTTGTCTGCATTCCTTTTGGAAATCCTTTTGGAATGTAGCAGCTGTTTATGCACCTGACTGTTTTAGTATCTGTTACTTTACTCTTGCTGATATTGGGGTAATGACTATTACAGGCTAATTATACACTGTGGAAAATGCTGATGTTCTTTACTTTCCCATCCGACCTTCATTTGGCTGCCAGCAGACTTAGGCAAACAAAGGCTATTTGTTTGTTTTCTTTTTAAAAAATATTACTCAGGCGCAACATCACAAATACCACATTATTATTATTATTATTATTTTTTCCTGGCAGAAAAAAATTACCTTCCCTACATTTCCTCAACCTCCATATTAAAATCATGGTGCTGAGACCTGAACATGCTGGAGAATATTGATTTTCCATGACTTCAGAGAGAGTTATGTTTTACAACTTTTCATTTAAATTATGCATTAAAATTAATAAATTATGAGAAAATTGCCCTTATGTGATATGACATACGAACCTATGCAGAGCAGTACCCCAAGATTTTTACACTGCTTTTTAATCCCATCAATCAAATCTATGGAATAGCAAGCAGATAAAGGTTGAATTTTCTCCAATTCTTAGATTCCCAGAGGCTGTGCAGATGATTTTATCTTCAAGAAGTATTCAGAACTCCTGCCTCTGGTCAAATATACACTGCTTCTCCCCACCATTGCCACACAGATGCAATGGGGTTGGGAATGAAAAACATTTGCCATTGGTGCAGTGCTTGTCTTTTATACCAGTCTACCACCTACTCATCATTCCATAGTGAAACACATTAAAACTGCTCGGAAACAATCACTTGTTCTACAGGGTCCAACCTGAACCAGGGTTCATAATAATCATCCTTGTTCTTCATAAGATGCATTCATGAAATAATTTATGCAATAAAACACTACAGAGTTTTTACTGATGTAAATGAATCTGCTAACTTGGAAATCAATGAAACTATGGAAATTTATACATAGTAAAAGGCTGGTATATAACATTTATGGGTGTGATTCTCTTTTGCCTGTAGCATGTCCCTCCAGTTAAAATTATGTAAAGAAGAGGAAAGCATTTCCATTCTGTGTTGGTAGTGTTACACCTGCTATATTCAATTATTGCTTATCATTTCCATTTTTCAGCTAGCAGACTATGCAGAACTTTTATTGTTGTGCATATGTCATATGATTGCTAGGTATTTTAGGACAGCATAGCATGAATCATTTTATGTTATAGGTTTAAGTCTCCATAAATGAATTTTGACTTGTGTAAATAAACCTATGACAACCAAGAATAAATAAATGGCTTTAAACTGGAAGAACATAGATTTAGACTAGCTATTAGGAAGAAATTCTTTACTTTGAGGGTGGTGAGAGGTTGGAACAGGCTGCCCAGAGAGATTACGCATGCTCCCTCCCCATAAGCATTCAAGGCCAGGCTGGGCAGCACTTCTTTGAACAACCTGGTCTAGAGGGAGGTTTCCCTCTAGAGGAATATGATTTGAGGGATGTGATTTAGCTGGGAAGTATTGGCGATGGTTGGACTAGATGATCTTCTAGGTCTTTTCCAACCTTGATAATTCTGTGATTCTGTGATTCTGTGAAGGAACTAGGTGATCTTAACGGACCCTTCCAACCCAAACCATTCTATGCTTCTGTGATTCTAAACCATATTCTTAAATTAGATTGTATACCTAGCTAGACCAGATAGTTTAGACAAAAATCTAAAATAGTGGTTACTGTGCAACAGACAAATAGTGGATCAGAAACCTAAATTTTAAATAAGTATATTATTATAGTAATAGAACCATGTTTATTTGGATGTTGTCCTATTGATACAAAATCCTTTCAGTCTGAGATTTATTAATGATGCCGAGTAACAAGTGTGATACAAAGGAGACAGATGTTGGTTTTCAGGGAATATTCTCTTTTCTTAAGATAAGAAAGGTCTGTTCTATCCACTGGCACTAAGGCATAAGGCTGTAAAAATCAGATGGAAAACTGTTAAGCATGCAATGCATACACAAATCTTGTACTGCAGCAACTTTTACATAAAGCAGGAGGCACTAAAGATACTTCATGCTTTTAGAAGTGTTGAAGCATTTTAGATGTGCTGTGGTGAAATATTCAGTGAGGAATGAGTTCACACATTTTCATATACCCTAATGTATGCCAAGGCAAATAATGCTTCTCTTTCACACATCTGCATTGTTCTCTTTCAGCTATGTTTCAGCTTTGTCCATTATGTCTGATTTTTTTTTTTTACTTCTAGTGGAAATGTCAGAGTCTTGCAAGGAGCATTTTTGAATTCTTATTGCAGTCCAAAATATATTTGAGTAACATTTGTAATGAATTTTGCATTAAAAGAAACCCATTTAAATATCTTAATAAAGTCATTAGTTAGCTCTCCAAAACAGTTTCGTCTGTACTGATGCCCATTTTTTAGCTATCTTTGGTAACAGCATATTTAATGATTCTGTCATGTAGAAGTCTTTTACAACATGAACCTTTCCCTTTTCATTTCCCTAGAAATTAGAATAAAGTATTTCAGTTCTAAGTAACATAAAAAAATCATCAAGTCCAACTGCCTAATCACTTCAGGATTACAAAATCCTAAACCATATTACTAAGGGCATTATCCAAATGCCTCTTGAACATTTACTGGCACAGGGTATCAACCACATTACCAGGAAGCCTGTCCCAGTGTTTGATCATCCTCATGGTGAATAAACTTTTCCTGATATCACCCTTAGCACAGTTCCATCTCATTTCTGCATTCATTACAGTCTTCATGAAGATGTGTACTTTTGAATTGTTTAGTGTTTTCTTTAGAATTTTTCCTGCTTCATACTTTAAAAAGCCTTTTTTGTTTGTTTGTTTGTTTTCTGATAACACACCAACTAGTGTCAGCTCAAGTTGCACTTTAGCTTTTCTTGTTTTCTCCCTACAAACTGCATCTCCGTGTGAAGTGTGACCTTGTTTCTCAAGATCACATATTTTCTTATTCTGCTCTAGTTTCAAGAGGAGATCCCTGTTCAACAGACTATCTTCAGCTCTGCTTGCTTGACTTGTGGCACAATGGGATAGCCAGTTCCTGGGCTTTTAAAAGATGGTTCCTCAAAACTGACTACCTTATATTGACCTCTAAAATGCACATTCCCAATGGAGACTGCTAACTAGTTCCCTGAGTAGCTTAAAGTTGAGAGTGGTGACTCAGCTATTTTTTCTCATTAGACAAACAATTCAACTATTTCATGAACACTGTAGCCAAAACAGTCACCTATTATCACAAAATATTATTTGAAAATCTTGTACTACTCAGTATAAAGTTGTAAATTAACTGGCACAGGAGATCCAGGTACAATCATACTTGAAGTCAAGAAAGTTCCGTCTCTTTAATAACACATGACAGTGGAATTTCTTTACATTACTAGGTATTAATTGGCCCTGCTAGAACAGAACCAGCAAGGAATTGTATTAAGAACCAGGCAGCCTTTCTTCCAAGGTGTGGGGCTTTTTTAATCCCTGATTTTTCCTTGGGAATTTAAGTTTAAAGTTCCGTTTGTGGAATTGATTCTTGCATTCAAAAGAGCTTATCTCAGAAGAAGATTTTTGCTCTGCCTGAGATGTTTTGCAGTCTTGATAAACTAAGCTACTCTTACTATCTACAGACTCAGTGGCAGAAACCATTGGCATTCAGTTCATGCAAAAGTAAACAGAATTTTTGAAATATAATCATTTTAAGGTGTGACCTTTTAATTAACTCCTGAATGAAATGCAGATACTCATCAGTTCTGCTCCATTTCAAAACTTTCAAAAAAGTTTTTTGCCAGCTGCAATGTTAACCATGTATTAGTTGTCCAGTCCTTAAGAACCTCCACTTTGGTGATTATGCCTAAAGGCTGACCTCAGAGTATTTACTGCATTACATTTCCTTTTGAGTTTAAGAACCCAGTTCAAAGGTGCAGGCTACCACATATCCAAACTACTTAAAGAAGTCTAAGGACTAAAGTTCAGTAGGGTGGCCCTTGTAATAATGGATGCCAACTGCAGTAGGATATTAGAGCATTCTTGCTGGGAGCATTAAAAGATCTATGCTGTTTCAGGCAGGGTAAAAAATAAACAGCAACTTGAAGTGTTGCTTACTAGCAAAATAGTTATGGATGACAAGGTTAGATGAATGGAGTGTCACAGTACACACTTGAAAGGAAACTTTATCTTACAGTGCAGGAAAATAGTCTACCTGAGAACCTGTCCTGGTTTTAGTCTGATAGGTAGCTATATTTTGGCTTTAGGAGAAAAACATTGTTGATAATACACTGATGTTTTAGATGTTGCTGAGTGGAGCAGTACAGAGGCAGGGACATTCCAGTTTTTCAGCTTTCCTACCCCACCAGGAGGAAGGGAGAGTGAGCAAAGGTCTGTGTGGTGTTTAGTTTTTAGCTGCTTGCTGGGTTAAACCACAATAGAAACATGGAAGAAAGATCATTTCCTGTGTCAGCAGATGTTCTTTTAAGAACAGAGAAAACTCAGGCTCTTAACAGCAAAAGCTTAACCTCCTTATCTGTAACTGTCTTTTCAAAGTTGTGTTTGATCTTTTCTTAGTATACTTTAGTACCTGGGTGTTTATTTGAGGTGGGGGCAAACTCAGCCCCTCTGATTTAAGTTGTTGCATGTTGCATAACAGCAGTGTTATAAAGTTTTTGTTTCAGAAAAACAGAAAAGAAAAAAGAAAAGAAAAAAAAGAAAAAAAAAAGATGCTATGCTCAAAAGATTATGGACACTCCAGGTTTGACTGAGATTTCCTAGTCTGATAGTAAAAAATAACCCGGAATATTAAAAGTCCATTTTAGTACACCTCACTACATCTGTAGCCTGGCTTATGTCCAGGAAGGATAATGAGCTCCACCATCATGCTTTGGATGTTCTGAAACTTCCTGGGGTATCTGATCCAGCCGCAGGCTATAAGAGAATTAACTTCTTTTTTTGGATGTCAGGAGCAAACTTCACATCTTTGACATTTAGCTGAGATGGAGCTAATCCTATTCAGATTCTACTCAAGCAAGCTGATTCCAGTTAACCAGATATGATAAAGATAGCAATTAGTACTCCTATAAAGAAGAACTACAGTTTCAAGTAGTTCTTCTTAAGTCCCTTAAATCTCTTATTCTTGTAATTTAGCCTATAATCTTCTAAACAGAAGATGTTTGTTACTCTGGAATAGTTTGTCAATAGATTAATGAGGGGGCATACAGAAATAAATATGTTAAAAGTTGAACTTGTCATGGGTGAAGGCTTGTTCTGGCAGAGCGCAGATTCAAAATATCACTATTAAATATATTTCTTGCTCAGACTGTGTTATTTCTGCTAACTGAGAATAAACAAATTTCTGTTCAGTTTCACATCTTATCCTGCTGGACTGCTATGAACTGTTTCATAACTAATCTCACTGATTTTCAGGTTCCACAGTAGGTATTTGAATAAAATATTTACCTCCCACTATAGAAAGACTAGGCTCTACTGCTGATATATTTACCAATAGTACATATCAAAGATGAGAATAGGACTAGTGCAACTAAAAGGAAGTTAAATGGAACTGTAATATGTCACCAAAACTTCCTGAAACACAAAAAGGAATAAAGTAAACTAAAGCAAACAAACAAATAAAACAAAGGGATTTTTAATCTGAGCAAACACTCAGGAGAAAGGTCAGTTAAAGCAATTAAAATGTACTTCTTCTTATTGCTAGTCCTAATGGTTACAACAGAAGAGCTCGGATACGCAGATTCTTAAAAGATATTGAAAAATCTGGGCCACTACTGAAGTGAAGAAAAACTAACCTGTTCTACACAAAGCAGCTACTTGACTTATGGACAACAAAGACAATAGCATGTCTTATAATTCCTGAGATAAATACATTTGTTTTAAAAGCTGAGTCAAGAATTCCAGTCACAGTTTATTTTTAAGATATTTTTAGCATATACTGAAATAATTGCTTTTCCACCAAAAGTTTTTTTTAACTTTTGTTTAAATCTATATATTTTTAGTATTTCTGTTGCTAATGGTGACTTATTCTATGTGTCAGCTATGCTGATAAATAAAATTGTATAATCCAAAGAATTAATGTCATTTCTTTATTTTATTCAACATCAGTTCCAAAATCTCTGCTTCATACACGTTCTATCCATTTTGTTATCATTTCTACAGTCTATCAGGTAATTAGAAGTGAAATTTACTCAATTTTTATTCTTTTTGTAGAAATGACTGGATCATCTTAAAACTGTAATAAAACTGACTTAAATACTATTAACGCCCCAAAAATTTCAGCTCCCACAAACAGAGATCTGGCTTTTTTACATGTTTGTGCCAATGCTATTGTTAGATAATTATCTTAATGATTCCTGCTTCTAATTGGAGGTAGGCTCTCCAATGACAAGCTGTAAGCATCTAATAGAGTTGTAGCTTGCAGCAACCTTTGGCTCTCTGCCTCATCATACCTGCTCTACAAAGGTTCAGTCTCATGCTCTATTTTGGTGTGATTTGTAAAGCTGAGCCTGGGCTCATTCTTTCTGCCTCAGGATGCAGGATGGTGAGATAAAGACATCCCATTGATCCTAAAGTCACTGTGCATGCTCTCACCTTCTATGGAAGGTGACATCCTCAAATGCAGATTTTGCAAGATCCTTAAGTGTCATTGGTTCCAATGAAAATCAAGTGCCCTCAAGTGATATAAGCATGATAAATAAGCCTTATTAATTCTTACAAAAGGCATAAAGATCCAGCCACAGACAATGACAAGAAAGCAGGCTTGAACACATGAGCAGTCTCTTCTAGAACATTTCTTTTTCTCTTGTTTAATGAACCTGAGCCCTAAATGCCATTTAATCCCAAAAGGTGTTCCGTTTGGCTTCCTCCTATCAGTGACATGACATGGAGGAGACTGCACTTGACTGGTTGCCCTGCTGTATCCATTCAGAAGGCAAAGTCAAGGTTTCCGTTTGCTTCCTTAAAAATAGATCGAGTGATACCATGAAATAAAGACGAATGAATCAATAAATAGAATAATAATATAGTACATTGTTCTTATATAAAATCATAAGCCAAAAATAGTTCAAAGTGCTGTTCCAGCTGCACATACCAGTTGCACATTTTTAAAATGCAGCTTTCATCTCTCAGGTGAAATCCAGCAGACACAGTAAGCACTGCTCTGTACTGTGGGGTCCACCCTTCAGGCACTGCTCCACATGGGTCCCCACCTGCAGGAATATCCATGAGCCTTACTTCCTTCAGACTCATAGCTCAGCTCTAACAATGGTGGGGACCTGTTTAAGCATCTAGAGCTGCTCTGCTCTGATTTGAGGCACTGCAGGGCTCTTCTCACACAGGCTGCCCTTCCGCCTTAAAATTAGCAAAAGCTCACCAGGTAAGTTTAAAACAAGTGATAAATTAGATGTACACAGATTCATCAAATTTCATAAGCGTCTTATGAGAAAACATTTCTAGGGCCTTCATGGTTAAATAGCAAGAGGATGAGAAGGCTTCTCCGCAGCATTAATAATTTCAAAATTCATAAAGGTAAGCATGATAAAAGGAAGAAGGAAAGTGAGATGTCAATATTTTGAAAGACTTCTGACTTTCTTAAATATCCCTATTTCAAAGATCGCAATTTATTTATTTATCTATTTATTTATTTTAATAACAGTGATATATTAAGCAACTTCTAGTCACCACAACAAGAAGTTAAAGGAAAAATGAAGAAAAATTAAGTTTAATCAGAGGTCAATAAATGTGGGTTCCCTTGTTTTGTTCTGTTTTGTTTTGTATCTAAAACACAGAATTAAAAATGTGTGTAGCTGTCCTCCTGGGCATGATTATTGAGGCAAGAACTATAGGGTCATTAAAAAAAAATGATTAAAATCATAGAATCACTTGAGTTGGTAAGGACTCTTAAAGGTCAACTGGTCCGGCTCCCCTGCAGTGAACAGGGATATCAGGGATATCTACAGCTAGATCAGATTGCTCAGAGTCTGGTCCAGTCTGGCCTTGAATGAAACTAGGCAACATGTTCCAGTGCTTCACCACCCTTATCATAAAGTATATTTTTCTTATACTCAATTTCCCCTTCTAGTTTGACACCATTTTCCGTTGTCCAGTCACAACAGACCCTGCTAAGGAGTCTGCCACCTTCCCTCCTATAACTCCCCTAAAATGTACTGAAAGGCCACTCTCAGATCTCCCCATAGTCTTTACTGGCAGTAGAAGTGTTCCACCTCTTGAATCATTTTTATGGCCCTCTTCTGGACCAAGAAGGTCCAATAGGTCCCTGATAAGGGAACTGCTACGTTCACTGAGACTTAGGAGTTTTACTGTTGATGTTACATAAAGTTTGCCTAAATGTTCAGAAGGACAAATCCATTGGAAATATTAGGAAAAGTAGAAAGAGGGAAAGAGAACCAGAAGAAAGAAAAGAGCAATGAAAAGATTTTTCCATTATTATCTGTGCAAATGAACTTATCTTGAAATTCTGTGTTAGATTGTGAAGGCCAGAATATACTGTATGTCAGATATCCATGCCTGGCTATCGAATGAAATCCCAGTCTTTCCACCTAGAGAATGCACAAAATTAAATCAAGGTCCTCGGTCAGATATATCCTTGCTGGAAGAAAAAAAGCACACAGTGCTCTTTCGTTTCCCTGTGAGTATGTATCATGTAGTTTGTTACACTGACAAGTTGACAAGCATTCCACCCTCTCTGAAGCTACTACTCATCTCTTTGTGCAGATGAACTTTAAATTATAGAGAGTCGATTGCTGTTTGAATGCACTCCTCAGCTTATTAGCAAGAATGGGGAAAGATCTCTTGATGGTTTAACTAGATAGATTTATTCCACTGGGAATTTGAATAGACTCAACAATAACCGTTGCTCTCAGATCAGGTTTCTTAATGAATCTGTTCTCAGAGTAGTGTCATTAATCTGAAGCTAAAGTTTCAGAATAAGATAGGTCCTTTATTTAGAGAAATGCACCACTGATTCAAAAACATTGACCTGATAAACGAGTAGATCTCTGTCATCTTTAATGAAATACTGTACCAATTCCAGAACTTCACCCAAAGGCGGGTTATTTGTTCTCTGCTAAGCTTCCCTGTGCAGTTGTTCAGAATAACAGAGAAAATAGCTAAAGATGCATGCCATGAGAACAGTCTACTTCAATCAAGGTTGAACGCTGACCTGACAAGAATAATGATTATATTGAGCAACAGCTCATCAAAATGTGGGTTTGCCCTCTTTAACCTCTGAAAGACAGATGCAGGAGAGGGGAGAAAATGCTCTACTCAATATTAAAACTTTTCCTTCATTGACAGAAAAGATTTTTTTCTTTCTCTTTTCTCATTTCTCTTTATTTGTACAATGCCAGTGGCAGTAAACCAGGGTCTTTAAGTCATTGTGGCAATAATATACTCAGCCACACATACTCAGGTAGAACTAGATGCTCTGGAAAAAAAACAGCAGTACTTCAATTGACTATTTTGCTCTTGAACTAACTGTTCAAAAATGAGAGAAAGGTGCTTCCTGTGCAATAACTAGCATTCTCTTTTATTTGCTGATGATGGTGATGGCCAGCTACTTTTTTGGTGTTGCTGTTGTTGTGAAACAGATTTGTCCACTTTATATTGTTGATTTGTTGAAAAACAAATTGTTGGATTTCCTTGAAATTTTCTCAGTTACTTTCAATCAGTATCACGAGGAAGGACAATGAAGGATCTTTCAGCATCCTGGAGCCTAAAAAACACAGTTACTCAGAGAACCAGGTTTCATTTATTTGGATTTGAAGCATCTGCTTCTGGAATAACAGTATTTGAAAGTTTCTTGACATATTTTATAATAATGTTGACTCTCAAAACAGTGAAGGAAAGCATATGTCACCCAAGTGTGTTATGTGATCCAAAAAGAAGAAAGAACTGTTCTACTGTTTTCAAACAATTTGGACTGGCATTAATGTGTTGGATTCTTCCAAACTGTTACATATAACACCACTTGATTAATTCTTAACACGCTGTCAAAGTAGCAAAACTGTGTTATACAGCCTGAAAATGTACAGATTAATGTTATTTAATATTTTGTTTTGTATTATAATTTAATACTAAAAGGTCAGTAATGAATGTTTGCAATAAAACACACAGCAAAAACTATATAGTATAGTGTACAGATATTCAGTGGATTGTTAAATATTAACATTCTAAGCTACAGCTTTAGACTCTTGGAAAAGGACTGTACCAATCAAATAAATCTTTACCTATTTGCAGTACTCAGACTTAACAGAATATGCATGTGTTGCATAAACCAAAATATTTCAGGAATTACTGACATATCTGTTCATTACAAAATCAAAGTAAACACAGAGTTTTCTTAATTTAAACCTATTTTGCTTGTGAAAGATTTTTGAACCTGAAGAATGGGGTCAGTGACACCTATACTCCATTGTCCCCTCAATGTTCACCAGTCGAATATGATCCTCTCACTTGTGCTTCAGCTGATCCCACGTTTGTTGTATTCTTGGATGCAGTAGAACACTCTTCAGCAGAGGGTAAAGAATATTCTTGTTTCAGATGCATCGGAAGTAGAGATTCTGCATCTGAGGAGAAACCTATAACTTCATCACCTGGGATAAGACTACTTCTTGAACTGAGGGATCCCATGTCAGTGCCATCTCTTGATGGGCATACCACTTGACCAATGTATGTGACTACAGAATTTGTTGTCCTGTAGATTCCATTTTTTTCATCATGCAGATGCCTTAAGTGCTCTACAGAATTTCAAATGTTACTATGTGTTTTGTTTGGTTAACAGAATCAAATCCTGATTCTCCTACACATATTTTCTAAGTCACTACATAATTATATAAAAACTGGATGGCCACAACTGAAGAACAGGAGTAAGTAAAGTGGATCCTGAGAGCATGTCTGTACATACATTTTTCATGGATTCCTTCTTCAGACTCTAAGAGCTGTTACCGACTAAGATGCCTTAATTTATTCAGCAGAGGCTAACATTGAGGACTCAAAAATGTGCTCAGGCACAAGTTTATGGGAAATATATTCTAGGTCATTTGCTTCTAAAATTACAGCCTTACAACTATATTGGTATGTAAGAAAATAGTTAATGAAAAGACTAAGCAGTGTAACCGAAATGAGAGCATCCTAGCAAAATTAGTCTGATGCATCTTATCTCATGAACATGGGTCAGACAGTGCTTTGCTCAAAAATCCTGGTTTACTGTGTTTCAGAATAAATTATGTGATGCGCATGCACCATAGACAATGTGTACCACAATTAGACTGAGAGATTTTCACACATAATTTATTCCTTAAGCACATATGCTACATACATCTTAATAATTCAACATTTGTTATTGGCTATTACAGAATTGATTATCTGTAAGGAGCACCATTTGAGCTTAAAGTTTTTATAGTGATTGATCAATCAAGTCATGGACAAGTTAATAACTATTTATCACTTACCATTCTGTTTCTACATTGTTTTATTGAGCTTTTTTGATTCTGTTTTGATTTAGAGAGATGAGATATAATTTGTGCCTACATGGACTTTAAGTACGCCTCCTTTGTATATTTACAAAACAAGGTAAAAGAAGACAAATGTTAAACTTCTTCCATATTTTCCAAATTTTCATAGGTACCACATTGGGGTGACAGAAGCATTTATTTGTTTTACCTGGAAAATGACCCGCCCCCCATCCCCCTCCATCCCCCCCCACCCCAGATATTAGCCTGATGGCTAGAATTGTTATCTGTTTTTCAGCCAACACTTGGGAAAAAAAAAAAAAAAAAAAAAAAAAAGAAAAGAAAAGAAAAAAAAGAAAACATAAAAAATCCCAAAATATTATGGATATTCTAGAAACATTACAAGGCTGTCAGGAGATCATAAATATTAATATTTTTTCTTTGGGACTTCCAGAGATGTCAGCAGAAAACCTATGGGCATGAATGTTATCTTGTCTCCTTGGAGACAATGATTTTGAAGGTGAAAGATCCTATTTTTCCATCTGAACTAAGCTCAGCATGCAGGTGTTTTCCACTGTAAGAAATATAGAAATGTCATAGATTTCAGGGACTAGAAAGAGCAAAATATGCCTAGGTCAGATGCTCAGTTTTGCAAAGTTCTTTCAATACTGCCTTTGTGTGTGCCTCTGGACATTTAGGTTCAAAGGTAAACCTACCCTCATATGTTACCAAAAATCTTAAAATGTAATTCACTTTAATATTGCAATCTTGTCCTGTGAGAAACAACAGCAGTACAGGTTTTCATGTCTGCTTTGTAACCTGGTGAAATGGATCATAGCAGGGAGAAGACTGATCACAAATACCTCTCTATCACCAACATGATCAGCCAGATGATTTGAAGAAGCATACAGTGATAGTAACTGAAAGACATTGGCTAGGAGGGTGTAAAAATATTTCAGATGTGGCAGAATTCTCAGTGCTGTTCTGGGCTTGAAAACTTGAAAACATCATATTTTTGCTATTAAGTAGATCTGATAATCTCATGGCCCTCCTCTGGATTTGTCCCAATAGCTCCAAAACTTTTCCTGTATGGGGGGCCCTGTGCCTGAATGAAGTATTCTAGATGTGGCCTTACAAGGTTAGTAGAAGGGTCTCAAGGGTCTGTCTTGGGACCAGTGCTCTTTAACATCTTTATTAATGACATCGATGAGGGAATGGAGTATACCCTCAGCAAGTTTGCTGACGACACCAAGCTGAGTGGTGCGGTCGATACTATGGAAGGAAGGGATGCCATTCAGAGGGACCTCAACAGGCTGGAAAGCTGGGCTTGGGTGAACCTAACGAGGTTCAACACAGCAAAGTGCAAGGTTTTGCACTTGGGCCGGAAGAACCCCAGGCACCTGTACAGGCTGGGAGGAGTGGTCCTTGAGAGCAGCTCGGCAGAGAAGGACCTGGGGGTCCTGATGGACGAAAGACTCAGCATGAGTCAGCAGTGTGCTCTGGCAGCCCGGAAAGCAAATGGGATCCTGGGCTCCATCAGGAGAGGGGTGGTCAGCAGGGGTAAAGAGGTGATTGTCCCTCCCTACTCGGCTCTTGTGAGGCCCCATCTGGAGTACTGTGTCCAGGTGTGGAGCCCTCAGTACAAAAAAGACATTGAGATTCCGGAAAGGGTCCAGAGAAGGGCCACGAAGATGATCAGGGGGCTGGAGCACCTCCCCTATGAGGACAGACTGAGGGAGTTGGGCTTGTTCAGCCTAGAGAAGAGAAGGTTGCGGGGTGACCTCATTGCAGCCTTTCAGTACCTGAAGGGAACTTACACCCAGGAGGGGAGTAAACTCTTCGAAAGGGCTGACAATAGCAGGACTAGGGGAAATGGTTTTAAGATAAAAGAGTGAAGATTTAGGTTGGATGTTAGTTCTTTACTAGGAGAGTGGTTAAGCCCTGGAACAGGCTGCCCAAGGAGGTTGTTGATGCCCCGTCCTTGGAGGTGTTCAAGACCAGGTTGGACGGGGCCCTGGGCAACTTGATCTAGTAAATGTGTGTGTTTGGTGGCCTTGCTAGGCAGGGGGGTTGGAACTACATGATCTTTGAGGTACCTTCCAACCTGGGTCATTCTGTGATTCTGTGATTCTGAGTAGAGGCAGACAACGCACCCTGATGGCCATCACTCTTTCAGTGCATCTCAGGATACTGGTCTTTTGTGCTGCTTATACATACTTCTTAATGTCCAGCTTTTTGTTCACAAGGACCATCACCACAGGGCTGCTGTCAAGGAGTTCGTCTCCCGGACCGTACACATATATGGGATTGCCTCAACTAAAGAGCAACATCTCGCACTTATCATTGCTGAACCTCACTATGTTCACCCAGGCACACTTTCCAAGCTTGTCCAGGTCCCTCTGGATGTCATCCCTTCCTTCTGTTGTATCAACTGTACCACTCAGCTTGGTGTCATCAGGAAGCTTTTTGTCACTATTTAGGTCATTAATGTTAAAGAGTAATGGTCCCAAGATGGACATCTGGAGGACATCACACATCACTAGCTTCCACCAGGACAACACTCTGACTGCAACTACCCAACCAATTATTTATCCATCAAGTACTTCACTCTTCAAATCCGTATCTCCTCAATATGGTTATAAGGATGTGGGGGTGGAATCATGCTAAAGGCCATGCACAAGTCCAGGCAGACAGTGTCTATTGCCCTTCCTTGGCCTGCCAATGTCATCACTTGATAACCGAAGGCCAACAGATTGATAAACCATGGTTTAGAGTTTATCTGAGGATCCTCAACAACATTTTAACACACTGAAAAGTCTAATTAGGTGATTCTTATTTCACAGTTTTTGTATTTCTAAATTTTGATATTTTGTGAAGACAGTGAAAAATGTAAAAAATATTTAGTTGTGTGGATTTATTTTGTTTTCTGTGCTTTATTCTTTCTTGTGTGTATGCATGTTTTTATCATGCTAATTGTTTTAAATACTTGAAAGAAGGTCATTACATTAACTTGTATTTCAGAATCCTGAAAAGAGGCTATTTTGAAAAGATTTAGCAGCTATGTTTCTGAGATTAATTTGTAAAGGCACACGTTACTTGAATATCTAAAAAATTGTGTTCGCAGGCAACATGATAAAATACATGAATATTCCTAGAAGAAACTAAAATACTTAAAAACACTAACAGTACGTAAAGATTAATAGAAGCCCATAAACCTGTGCGTTTTCTAACAACATATTTTGGTATGAAATTTTCACATAATATTCACTAATATTCACAGGTCCTTCAAAGATCTGTGTTTCTGAAATATTTGCCTTTCTTCCAGGATTTAGAGACACTGGAAAAAATATTTGAAACAATGCCAATTGTGTTTAATTATTTATAATGCTAGTGTTAGCATTCTATGGGACTCTGGATTAATATTGCACAGTAATTGTGGTGATGCTTTCAGATCTAGTTTGTTCTTTGAAGCTTATGCCTTTGTACACAGACCATTTCCTAAGGGACAGCATGATACTGGCAGGCCAGCAGAAACTGTAGTTGTGTCAGAACTGTACAGCAAAAGATGAGTGCTTCAGTAGGAAACTAAAAAAAAAGGTGTGAGTTTAATTATAGTCTGTAAATACATTAATGGTGAAGAGGGAGAAGACCAGACTATGTATGCATATTATATATGCAGATGTAAGAACTGAAGAAGCAAACAAATTTGGACCCATATTGTTATGTAGTAGGTGAGATCATGGGATAGGTACAGATAAGCTAGGCAGAGCCAAAGAAGGATGTCTTGGTGACGTGAGAGCTCTAGTGAAGGAATGATGCTCCAGCATGGAGTACAGCGTGGGCATTAGTGGAATATTTCTTTCATAAAAATTTTATTCCTATAATTTTGAGTTCATTTTTTCTGTATATTAGGATTAAAATTAGCAGTTATATTTCCATCCAAAGTTCTTTAATTCCTCTAGTCATGGTCTTTTTATTTAATAAATAATTATGTACATTCTAGTATTCTTTATACTATCAGAAATCTATCACAATTTTCATCACAGAACCTCAGCTGACAATTTGCACAGTGACTACCTAAATGGATGTTTAATTTTTTCTGAAGTCATCTGTCATAACAGCTTGGTAACATTTTGTCATGGTTTTGTAATTTTGTAATTTTGCTATCAGTATTCCACATCATAACATCATGTAAAGTATGGATACTTCTATTGAATGTGCAGTCCACAGAAGAAGACTACATATCCCAGAGAACAACACGGGTAGTGATAAGTCACGGGACCAGGACGGTATATAATCTTGTGTCCAGGCTGGAGTGCCCTCCTTCTTCTCTCGAACTTCTCGGAGAGTGGGAAGTGTTCCATCCGTGTTGCCTAGAGCTCACAGTAGGCCTCTCGCCTAGAGTTCACAGTAGGCCTCTCAGTTTTCGGGGACTCTCTCTCCCTGTTTTGTTTGATTTGTTAGCCTCAATTATATTATACTGTGTTATCTTGTATTTCGATATCATATTTAGTAAAATAAGTTTTTCCTCCTTAGATTGCCACTGTTTTTATCCCATTCCCCTTTTCCCCCTCCTTTCCGGGCCCTGGGGCGGGGGCCCTACGGGGTGGCTTCCCCTGTCACGGGCATAGGTAAATCTAAGTAACCCGTGACACATTTCCACATTAGAAATAAACGTTTCATAAATTTTGTAGAATTTTTCCTTCACCAAGAGTAGAAAAAATACTATATTAAAAATATGTATATTTGAGTTGGAGATATATCTACACTTCTACAAAAATAACTGTGCTGCAGTTTGATTTTCAATTGATCAATTGATCAGGTTGCCCTGGGCAATTAAATTTCTCATTCAACAGGACCCCCAGGTCCTTCTCTGCAGGGCTGCTCTCAAGGATTACACTTTCCAGCCTGCATAGATGTCTGGGATTCCTCCAGCCTAAGTGCAAAACCTTGCACTTTACTGTGTTGAACCTCATTAGGCTCACCTGGGCCCACCTTTCAAATCTGTAAGGTAAAATCAGTCATTCAGGTCACAGAAGCTGCCAAATTCTACAAAACTGGCAGTGAATGAACACTGTGAATTTATGCCTTGTTTGTTGACAATAACAGAAGAGAATAAAACCCTAAATGATCAACACATTTCTCATTAAATATCACTACAATCCTCACAAATGAATTAGAGAACATCCAAAGACTTAAGAATCAGCTGAAGAGAACTATACCAATATTAAGAAGACAAAAATATAACCATTTTTTCATTAAAAACTTTTCATTAATAAATAAAATGTTACTATTTCAGTGCTCATTTTTAAATTAGATAATAAGCTTATATTACAGAGCTTTGAAATCATCTGAGTCACAATTGAAAATCTGGCTTTACTGAAGCTTAATCCACATTTCTACAAATTAATGCACTTTCTGAGATACGTCTAATTCACTCTGGTGAAAGTTCTTTTTTCTAAAAAATGGTTGCAAAGCATTGTATGGGCCAAAATGTCAAACCACAACATCTTTCTATTTCCCTAGAGAACTGTGTAATCTAATTAGAAGCAATCCCATAATTACTTTTTCAATAACTGAGACCCTTTCCAACTGCTTCTCACAAAAGCTTCCAAAACAGCCTCACCTTCAACAAGCCCATTGCAGTTAACATTATAACAGACAATGTGTGTATGCGTGGTCAGACATCAGAATAAAAGCAATTAAAGAGGAGTTACTGCCTTGGAGAAGAAAATTACAATGAACTTTTGCCAGCATGGCTAGGCTAATGATGCTGGATGAATGTTGGTTCCATGTATCCCTTATATAAAGCCAAAAGTAAAAAGCAGTCATTCCCACAACATGGATTGCACAGACTATCAGTGTGTAACTGAAATCTAGATGTAATTATTTCCTTACACTATTTTAATCCATATTAGTCTTCCACTTTCTTTTTTCTATAATATTCACAGTTTACAAACACTACTGAGCAATATGCTATCATTGCTCAATCTAGTCTGTGAAGCGGTCTGTACGAAGTTGTACTGGCTCAGTCTCCTACTACTGTTCAGTGCTTGGCATTTAAAATAAGCTTATTTTTGAGTTAATTCAAACCCTAAGTCCAAGGCAAATTTATGAACTGTGAATCTGTCTAGATATGAGAAAATAAAATCCACTGAATTTTACACCAAACAGGAACTGGTTAAGAATTTTGTACCCATCAGAGATAACAGCCATTCCTTAAACCAAGTTAATCCACACTTTTTATTTAATATGATTATTTATAATAAATGCAATTCTAAATCTGTCTCTAATCAATATTTTCATGCACATTTCCATACCTTTCACTTTTTACTTCAGTGCAGATGTTGATATAAGTTTGTAGGATAATAATGCAGAGCTGACAGTGATTCTGTGCCCCAAAGTTATTTTCATACATAGTTCTTCTACTTGAGTTTAGTATTCTACATATAACCTAGCTGAGGTGCCTCTAGCAATTTTATTCATTTGTAAACTTCTCAAGAACATAACAAAGATGACAGCAATTGCTTGTATTTCTGTATACTGCTTAGATATTTTTGCTTGATTAGTTTTCAAGAAACAGAGTGTCCTTTAGTTTTCTTTCCATGTTTTTCTCTTTTGTCTTCTGTCCTTTCTAGTAGTTTCCTCTTCTATCTCTTTCAAAATGTGTAAGTTAGTCCTTAAAATAACCTTAATTTCTATGATGGAACTGTAGGGTTTGAAGTCATTTACAAAGGAGTGAATGTCGAGATATTTTCCCTGGCCAAGTCTTATCTTCATCCAGTATCACTTTAATAATTCTCCTTTCCCCTTTTTCTTTTCCTTGCTGTCATTTTCTATATGTTGTAAAAGTGACTTCAGAAGATCGTTTCATATAATTAATTCATTATGGTGGTTTTTAATATGCAGCATAGGCAGTGCTCTCAGACTTATGATTTTTCTGGTTCCTGCATTTTATTTCTTAGTTCTTTTTACCTGTTTCACCATGATATTTATATGTGTGTGTTAGAAATAATTCCCTTAAAAATAAATACCCAGAATATACTTTGTTTTATTAACATACCCTGTCCAGATTAGCTACTAAAGTAAACAGGAGTTTTAAGAGCCCAATCTCTGTAGGCCTGTACCTAGAATTTACTGAAATGTTTCCTCTTCTTGTCCACCTAACTTTTAGAATTGTCTTGGAAAATTACAGATATGTGTTTGTTTAAAGTTTAAAAATTTGCATAGGTGATTTAACTTCAAAATTGTTCCAGGAGCTTGCTAGCTGCTTTGAAGAGATCTCTTATTAATATCAGTATTTTTTTTTACACCTTACAACACATGAAATATTTATCCTACTGAAGGGAGTAAAATAAAGTGCTTTCAGTTTGGTAAAGTGTTTATCAAAGAGCTCTGAGGCTTGTTGGACTAAACACCTGTTTTGGAGAAAACACCATTGCCCCACATATTCACATGTGCTGCATGTTAGAAAATCACAAACACCTGTGCAAGCCCTTAATTTATTTACAGGTTATATTTATTTCACTGAATCCTGTTTTGTTTCTCATAACAAACATACAAAGTACATAACAGATCGATGAGTAAATACAGAAAAATAGTATTTTTTCTGATCTCTTTCTTTAGTATTACATATTTATACAAAATAAATAAATAAATTCAGTTTCTGTATTGAGGGATTCAGAGACTGCTAATAATTCTCATTTTACTATCTTCATATGAATATTTTTTTAAATATTACATACATGGAATTTTAAATAATTTTATATCATTCAGAAAGACGAGAGGACAGTTTATATGACCCATGAAGTCCTCCTTGCTATTACAGCAAAATCTATTTTAATTTATCTTGGGCAAAATTGTCATGTTTAACGTTATCATTGTTGTAGAGTTGTAGAATCACCAAGGTTGGAAAAGACCTCCAAGAGTATCCAGTCCAACCATCCACCTACCACCAATATTTCTCTAAACCATGTCCCTCAGGACAAGAAACAGAAAATTTTACTACTGTTAGCACTTTATTGTTATCTTGAATGTTAATAGAAATTCTGTGCAAACCTGTGTTTGGAGCATAATTTTGCTGTGATTTACCATCTTTTTCACTTTCTGATGGTGTTCTTCTGCAAGCTCTCTGTCTACAATAACATATGTTCTTGCATCAAAGCCAAGCAGGAGGTGTACTTGATGATCCATAAGTAATGTTATTTTTTTTTAAGACAATGGACTAAATCTAGATATCTGAAGTTCTAACCTTCATTATTTTTCAAATGTATTGCTTGACGTCAAAAGGGAAGTTAAGCAGTTGACTACATATTCATTATGGAGTTTGCCTCCTAGTTGCTGTCTCTGCTTACATAGTAAATGTTTTGAAAATACATACTTTCAAGTTTGGAGGTATTTTATTTCCTGCATTTTTCAGACAAAGTCTTTCCAGTGTTTCTAATGAGATTCATGTGCATATTGATCAGTAGTTTGTATATGCATAGTATACACTCTGATCCAAAGCATAAACTGGCCAAAGATTCACTCACAGACCATTAATCAGAAATTAGAAATAAAGAGAATTCTCTCTGCCACATAACAGCAATGGAGTTCTATTGGCTGCTATTCAGCTAACGGTAGGATTATAGTACTCTTGATGGAGATCACCTATCCATCTAGATAGTTCATTCTTGGTGTTTTTTTGAGTTATTTGACTGGAGTTTTGACATTCTCAACTGAGAAGAGTGGACATATCTCAACATTTAAAGTTGACAATTTAGTTGTTACTGGCTCATCGAAGTAGAAAAAAAAAAAAACAGAGTAAAGAAACAACACACACACCTCTCCCTCTTCAAATAAAAGCTTGCAATTCTTATTTTGCTTGTTATTATCTTTCAGATTTAATTCATTTTTTACCCTAAAGGTTCATCTAAACTTATTTCATAAGGGTATACTTGTGAAGAACTAGATGTTCTTGACTTGTCTCAAATGTGAATACAAAGCAATATGTTCAAATGTATATGTTAAATTCATAGGGAGAAATTGTGACTGATGTAGGTAAAGTGAGATGTGCTTTAGTGTTATTGCAACATTTTTGGCTTTTTGCAGAAAAATAAATCCTTCCTTGTAGGAATAGCATTTGTCATCATCATCATAACTCTTTTTACTTTCTAGTGTCTCTGGATGCTTCTTTCCAAGTAACAGGCTTTCAGCTTCGCATACTATCTTGAAGTAGGCATTTGTACTTCTCTGATGATAACTTATAGACAATGGTAGATGTATAAAATCCATGGCCATATTTCATCTCAGGGACCCACCTGGTCATATGTAGGATTCAGTGACTCATGATAAAGGGCATTATGACAACTGATGAAAGTAAGCACTAAGTGCTATTTTATGTAATCTTTTTCTGAAACAAAACAAAGTGTATGCTTGGAAGACTACATATGTAAAACAGTATTCTTTATTTTATTCTGGATTCTAAGGAGCCTAAAAAGAGAAATTAAAATTGTCATCAGAAAATAATTAATTTTGTCTAAGCTGGCTATTTGTGGTCCTTTAGGCCTACTTAGTGTCACACACAAGGAATTGCACAAAATCAGCTAAGTAACAGCTTTCTACTTACACCTAGTTTCAGCTGAGCTTTCTTTCCAAGAAGTAACTTAATTTCCTTTTTTGAATTGGATGAGGAAAGAATTCAGCTTTCATCTCCTTAACAATGTAAGGATATATTAATTCCCATCTTATTCTTGTTTGTCCTCCACTGAGTCCTTGCTCAATATTTTCCCTCTTTAAACTTTACTGTCACTAAAAGGCAAACAAAACAAGCAAAGAAATGAAAGTGACTCTTCTTTTGTGAATGTCTTCCAGTAATTTGTCCTGTCAGCATTTTTCCCACACCCAGTTCAGAACCAGAAATGACAGATCAGTTTGTGAAGAAAAAGTGTCACACCTCTAGTATTAATCCAAGTGCTTTCAACCACAGAACTGCATAATTTGCCTTATTTTCAGGACATCCATAAAACAGGAATCCTCTTGGCTGCAATGAATCGATCTCCAATTGCATGTTCTAATGCAAAAGTTTTTCTATTTGCTTTAAATAAGTTCTCCTTATTTATCACCCAGACAGTTTGACAGATTGCCTTGAACAATGATACCTTACAGTCCTTTCCATGTCATTGTGAAAGTCGCAATTGGTGTGCTTATTCCTATGGACTCCCAGTTCTTACATACAGACTCATATCATAAATAAACAAATATTTCATATAAGACAATAAAGTAGTCAAGATACTACAGCATAAAAACAACTCTCACATCTTAATGATTTTGAAACAGTTTACAACCTGCAATTTGCCGATGTCCTTCTCTTGCAGTATAGGAGACCTCGGAATCTTAGAAATTCTTCTAGTCTATCTCTTCCCTTAAAATTAGAAGAAAGGCACCCCTAATAGTGTAGACTTGACACATATCTGCTCTTCTTAAAATCTTCCTGTGAAGATTCCCAGTCAAGCTACACTGCCATTTACCTATCTTTACTGTTGCAAACATTTGTTTGTGTAAAACTGAAATCACTCCAGATGCTTTATTGGGTTTTTATCACACATTCTTCTATCAGCTGTGAGCAAGGAGAATTCTTTCCCATTTGTTGTTCATTCATTTAAAGACCGAACATGCACAGTTTTTGGCTCTTCAGATTAAATATCCTTATTCTATTTTCTGCTCAGTAGGATGTTTTTGTTTAGTTTTGTTCTGTTTTTCAGCATAACACATTATATTTTTATATTGCTAAAAGCCTTATACTGCCAACTTTAAGAATATCTCTGTGGGCTTGTTTTAGTTGTTGATGATTTTAATTAGAAATGTTTCCACTATGGCATCTAATTGGAACATCTTAGCTCAGTTTGGCTAAATTTCTTTCTACTTGTCCTCTTTTTAATGTATCTGCCTATCACTATACTGCTATTACTAACCATCAATGTAATTGTCCTATTACAAACATTAGCAAGATGCCAGCAGTAATGTGCTCTATTTTAGTCTGATACTGTACTTTGACCTTACATTCTTTTCTGAATTGCTGTTATTATAAAGAAAAATTTCTGCGTATTTAAATTAGGGAACAGAAAGACAGGCAGAAAATATTGTTTAAAAACTGAAAAATTTACATTTTGAAGTTCTGCAATGCTTTGTAATATAAAACGATCAAGACAAGGCTGTTACTGATTAACTAGTTAATGCTGGGAAGTATACTTAAAATTTACATCTCATCTGCAGAATGGAATCCACAAAACTAAATGTCTAGCTAAAACAAATTATGCAATCCATTAGATAACTGAGCTGATTTCAAACAGTTTTTTCTCCTGCCTGAATGCTCTTTTGGGACTGTAACAATCTCTTTATGATATCCATATTGTTTTCATATTAATTTGTAAATCATGACTGAAAGAACATAATTTATTGGCTATTTTGAAGACCATTCAGCATGTGATTTTTACTACCATAACACATAATTGGGTTTCATTCAGTGGTTCAGCCTTGTGTCATTTGAACAACAGCCATAATTCAGCTATAACATGTTTTTAATATTGAATTGATATTTGAGTAACATTCTGAATCTTTAACTTCATGTATAAATATGGTATCAGCAAACCTGAGCAAGTAATCATTTTCTCTAATCACCATAAAAACAATGAACTGTTCTTGTTTAGCCTTGTATGGAAGTACTTGGCAGTTGAAGAGAAGTTCCAGCACATAGAAAGTGCTTTAGAAAATAAACTTCATACAATGACAAAAGATATAGAGATAAAGAGTAAACACAGAGCACTGAATCATCTACCATAGGTAAAGTTTTTTTCCACAAAGTGAGTATTTACATTTCATTGTTCTGTAGGTAGGCTGAATTTTGTGTATATATAAAACAGAGATGGAAAAATGGATAGCAAATAATTAGAATTATAATTCTTTGTCTATTTCAGTTGTAGGCTAATCAGCCAAAATATAGGTATGATACATGAGTATGTGATTATGAAAAAGCAAATGAAAACCTAGAAAAGTATTACTATTAGAGATAATGAAGAATTAGTGCAATTAGACAAGACGCTGGTAAGACTTCCTTTGGAATTCTGCATACACTGTTCTGATAGCCTGTGTTCAAGAAAGATTAATTAAACAATTAAACTGCAATGCTTGCAGAGAAAGGCTGCTAAGATGATCCAGGAAAAAAAAAAAAAAAAAAGAAAAAAAAAGAAAAAAAGCTTATCTTGTAAGAGGAGACTAAAATAACTTAATGGAGTCTGATAGGGTATATCATTGCTCTCTATAAATACTTCAGAGGTAGATAAATGCTAAAGAAGGGGAAAGCTATTTAAACTAAAAGACAAGGTTGACACAAGAACAAATGGGTATAAATGGGAAAATTTAGGCTGAAAATTAGAAGAATGAGTGAGGTTCTGTAAGGTCTTACAGAACAAATCTAACTACTTTAAAAGTGAGACAGGACAAGTTCAGGAACATATGATGTTTTTTCATAAGAACTTGGTATGATGGCTGCAAAAATCTTTTCCACTCTATATTTGCAGAATCTCACTATGACCACCTTCCTCATTAAGTACTCACTAAATATATTATTGTTTGATTGGTACAGGATAAAAGACAGTCACTCACAAACAATGAGGTTTTTGGTCATTGAAAATGCAACCTATTTCAAACTCAAGATTAATGTTAAACAGAAACCCCAGAGTTGGCTTTATGTGGAGTCAACATTTTTTCTGAACTCTTTCCATTCAGGGAGGAAAAAACAAAACAGAACAGAAAGAAAAAGTCTGTGAGAGGTACACTCTTAGTATTTGTGTTGACAGAGAATTGTTTAATACTGGAAATGCTGAGTAGATGAAGGGGAACTATAACCCAGAAGATTCTTTCATTTAGAGAAAATTTTATGGAGAAAAGAAGCAAAAGACTGAGCTAGCAGTGTGAACTGCAAAGCCGGAAAGCAGAAATCTCCAACCCCTACAGACTTTCTTCTCTCTATTCTAACTTGTTACTGGTTCCAGCTCGTTTCCTTACACATTTTGCTATCTTTTCTCTTTTCTTGTTGTGACACATAGGCTGGGCAACCACAAACAACATGAAATTTAACAAGCAGCAGCAGAATGGGCACGGCATGGACCAACCCTGTATGTATGTACAGAATGAGGGACTGGAGGCTGGAGAGCAGCCCTGTGGAAACTGATCTGGGATTTCAGTTGGCAGCAAGTTGAATGTGAGTCAACAGTTTATGCAGGCAGCCAGGAAGGCCAAATGTTATCCTGGGTGAATCAAGCAGAACTCTGCTAGCTAGGCAAAAGAAGTGTTTATCCCTTCTAGGCAGGAAAGGGAAGTGATTGTCCCAATTTACCTAACACTGGTGCTTCCTCACCTTGAGTACTGCACACAGTTTTGAATGCCACTGTACAAAAAGAATATGAAATTATTAAAGGGCATCAAGAGCAGGGGTATAAAAATAGTGATGGGGATAGAGGGGAAGACATATGAGAATTGGATGCAGTCAGGTAGATTGTATAGCCAGAGAAGAGGGAGGGGGGGGAGAGCTCATCATGGCCTATGGCTTCCCCATGAGGGGAGCAGACGGGCAGGTTCTGACCTTCTTTCTGATGACAGAACCATGGCATGGAGCTGCAACAGGGAGGTTCAGGTTGGATATCAGGAAAAGGTGATGTGCAAGTCCATTTGGAAGCCAAAATACAATAACTTAATTTTGTGTAGCTGAACCCATTAATAAAGCCTCAATGTACCATAGTGGATACCATATAAAATTACCAGTTTAAATACTAACAGCATACGGCAATAAAAGACTGGCCACTAGTAATTAGATTTTTTAGTCTCCAGTCAGTCCATTCTAACTCAATGCAGTATTCATAAATGGACTTCTGGAAGAAAACAAGAAATGTGCAAGTATATAGAATTCTATGATTCTATGATATATGAGCTTTCCTTTGAGTACCCACCTAGTCACTCTCATGTCTTTCAGCTCAGGGAACTTCCTGAGCCGAAATTTGTCTTAGCTTTGTGATTTGCTTGCTTTATAACTCTCAGTTTACTGAATATTTTCCTAATTTTCCTGTGATCAACATATACTTTTTCTACACATGCTACCCTGAGACATGGAATACCAGAAGTCTATGTTCTGTCAGTATTCCTTTCATGACTTCTATAAAGCTTTTTATATAACCCATACAATTTTTACAAAAATAGGCTATTTTTCTGCTTCATGTCAGTCATGATTTTACACACCTCCATTACAAGACTTCCAACACATTCGGAAGGGTTGTCCTTTTTTGATACTGATGAGTTCTGTGTGCCTAACTTTTAAGATTGGCTACATATTCTTAACTATTGCTGCCCTTCATTTCCTTTTGAGATGAGGGAATCAGAATTACATAAGTCATTTGAACTGTGATCATATAGTGAATTTATACAATGGTATAACAAAATTCTGTTTTACTCTTTCTATCCTTAATAGTAATTACTAACATTTAATGTCTTTTTGATGAATACACAGAAGTGTAATTTTTATGAAAATACCTGTTATAACTTCAAAATTTTTGTATCCATAATGGTCAAAGAAGAATATGTGATTTACATCAAACTAGACATAAGTAGATTTCTTACCAATTTGCATGACAGAATCACAGAATCACCCAGGTTGGAAGGGATCTTAAGGATCATGAACTCCAACCCCCCTGCTTGGCAAGGCCACCAAACTTCCACGTTTATTAGATCAGGTTCCCATACAACCTGGTCTTGAACACCTCCAGGGATAGAGCATCCACAGCCTCCCTGGGCAGCCTGTTCCAGGACCTCACCACTCTTCTAGAAAAGAACTTCCCCCTGAGATCCAACCTAAATCTTCCCTCTTTCAACTTAAAACCATTTCCCCTTGTCCTGCTATTATCAGCCATTTCAGTTTACTCCCCTCCTGATTATAGGTTCCCTGATTTCTCACATTATTTTACATCTACACTGAGTTTCAATACTGACCCTTCAATATCTCATTATTGACCCTTCATTTAGTCTCTAAGGACTATTCTGTAAGTTCTCAGTTACACTTCACTCCTAAAGAGAAGGAAAAAAAAAAAAAAAAAAGAAAAAAGCATTACTGTTGGATGATCTTTATTTCACTACCTTCACCTTTTTCAGATCTTTTTCCTAAGCTGAACAGTACAACTCCCATACTGACCCCCAAAGAGCTCTCTTGTTCACTCAACCACAGGAACAACTGTAAATCTGCAAGATATTACCCCTTATTTTTCATCATTCAGCCAATCTGTCATGCATAGGAAAGGGTTCTTCCACTTTATGTCACTTTTGATTAATTTCCAAAGCCTTTTCATTCATTTACAGAGGTAAGGGAATTTCTAAAAGTTTTCTGATACCCAGAAAAACTACAATAACAGTTATTTATGTATTGGCTGACTCCTTGACATCAAAACAGAAGATTGCATTAAAACAGTAGATCACGATTGTACCTCCATTCATCTCTCTGAAGGAGAATAGGAAGCAAGTGATTTTTATGTTTATTCTCATGAAGCCACACTTTGTGAAGCTTATATTGTCAGTATCCCATCCCAACTCATAGGATCATTATTTAGAATTTGGGGAAATTTATCACTCAATTACATCCGCATGTTCACATAAAAATATTATTTTACAAAAAGATAATTTCATCATCCTGCTCATCATATGCTGGTGTAAATTAGTCAATATTTTCTTTTTGCTTGTTCAGCATGCAAATAATATCATTGTACCTATATAAGTTTTCCTGGAAGTACCACCAGTATCACCATGCCTGATTAAAAAAAAAAAAAGAGAGAGAGATACCTGAAAGAAAAAAAAAAAAAAAATAAATCTTTTTCACTTCAGGCTCCATAATGAAAATTTGTTTAAGGAGGTGATCCAGAAAACATAAGTAAGATGTCATTTTGTGCAAATACAGCATTTACACTTTCAGCATAATTATCAACTGTAGTAGACATATTTTAATATAATTCTAATATCTTCTAAACATTTTTTTGCAAGAATTTTAGACTTTTTGTAACCCTTCTCTTTGGACAGAGAAAGGATATTCTGGAGGGAAATTAAGGATGAAAAATACAGATTGCATTTAAACAACAAAACAATCCTGATTATGAATATTGACTAGAAATAATGATATACAAGTACAAAAGAAGTGTCCAGTAATAAAATATGCATGGCAAAATGGACAACGATTGAATTTTAAGTGCAGTAAAATGCAGTGCATAGTCTAATCCTCATTATATACCATCTATTTCTTTTTTATATTGTTTTTCCAGTTTGAAAATATGTTTTCCTGCTGGTACAATAACAGATTTATCTGTAGATTACCAATGCAGTGGCAAAATCGGACAGCTCAGTCAACACAGCCAGTTAGCTTCCCATGATTTGCGAATAGTGAAATATTTTATTTTATTTTATGCAAACCATTAATCACAAGTAGAAAATTTTGTAATATTCAAAAACTCATTATGTTCATCTTGCTCCGTGTCTCTTTCTTTTACTGCAATAGCTGAGGACAACTTTTATATTGACCTCTGATAACCTGGTATTCTAAAATTTTTTCTGTAAAAGAGAGAGAGAGAGGATGGACAGACAAGTAGACAGATGTACTGCACGATGCAGTATGACTCATATTTTTGTCATTCTGAAAGGACTCAGTAAATGTCTGGAAATTATCTATAATCCAGAATCACTGCATGCTTCTGAGGCCACTACTTCACAGTTAAATTCCCATCATAAGTACTGTAACCCCCTTTACTGCTTTCATGTTATTTGAACCTCTATCACCTTCCACTCTTTACTGCAAAGACGAAATTTTCAGCAAGGAGGCCAAATAGTATCTGTCAGAGTAAGCCGTCTGTAACCTTATTACTGCTGATAGTGCATTTATTGTGCATGTGTGTTATAAAAGGGCAGTTGTTTAATAAAGTGTCTGGTTACACAGAAGGTCAAAGCCCAAAACTAAAAACACACATCATATTCATTTACTTAATTTACTGGAAAAAATTTATTGCATAATCCTTCCTCTTAATTACCTCAAGGGCCTCATTTCATATACAAATATCCAAAGAAACTGTCCTGTGTTTCATGTCACTGTTACACTGAGGTGATATAGTAATGACCTTAGCAGTGCTGAGGTAGAATACCTTTCCAAATAAATGGACTTTGCGACAGATGGTCTAATGTAAAAGAATGAAGTCGATATTAAAGTCAGTTTTAGACTAGGAGTTTTATGAAGTAGAGCTCATAAAGTTCAGTTTATTGGAGGTGAACATCTGGGTCACTAGTGGATAGTATCAACCAAGAGAGAATAGAAGAAATAACTATTCAGTCCCTTCAAAAAATCAACTGTACAATGGGAATGAAATGTCCATATTCAGAACTGGAGTAAAGATGTCTGGAAAAAGAAATTATGTACATTTTTACAGAAGTTAAGCAATCATTCTGTTAACTTTCTTCAAATAATGTTTACATATTGACTAACTGTGGATTAGATTCACCCTAGGATGAGAAAGATATCCTGGAGAAATCAAAAAAGAGGAACAATAGCTTATTTAAGATAGGGTCTATGTCAATAATGAAATGTATTAAAACTGTAATTAGTATTTTTTTAGAGTCCCTTTTCGAATTTTTATTTCATTACTGTATTCATTTCTGTCTGTTTGGTCCAGCAACTATAAGATTTAGAAAATGCCAAGTATTTTTGTCCATTGAGTATGTCAGAATTCATTAAATTCTGCATGGTAACTAGCAGTTCTGAACTTTCTGATGCAACTGTTTTGCTTATAGAACTTGAAAAAAGAGTTTGTGATTGCAGCCATGGTGTATGCTCAATTCTCATTTAAGCTGTCTCAGAAAAGGAAAAATAAATGCATCAAGATAAGAATGTAAAATGTCAATTTAAGAAATAGGGTAACAACATTTTTATTACCTTGCTCAAGTGAAAACTAAAAAAATCATAAAATATAGCATACAGTCCACAGCAAATGTACATAAAAATACTTCATCAAAACATGCACTGTATTCATGCAGCAGGGCTTGATTCTACCTTCTTCTATCATTCTACCTTCATTTCACCATCAGTGATGACACTGTACTCTGTTATGTGTTTTGTAAGAAATAACCTCTGTGCCAGGGTGAAATAGTGAAGGTGGTAAAGAGCACTTTTAGAGTTGGTTATATTCTGTCTCATATTTACCAGAATACAAACATGCAGTCCAGTGTTACTGTGAATTCAAACTGAGGTGCATTCAAAGTGTGTTCCTGGCTGGGCTGCATAAGTGCTTTAAGGGTTTATTTGGCAAGTAATCATTTTTATGAACAATACAACCAAGGTAGAAAGAGGTGGGTGAGGGGTAGTCAATGGATAAACAGGTTGAGTGTGCATTTACTGTAATTTTTGTGACCCAGTAGAATAATTTTTCTAAAGTGGGATGCATAAGACAGCTTCAGCTGCAGAATCACCTTTAAGTATAATAAATCTTCTTTTTATATCAGGTACTCCAGAGGAATTTAAATCTTTGAGTTGAAATACTCCTTTTTGTCCAATTAAAACGCAGACTTCACATCATTTTTGTTGTTGTTGAATTTGGTATCTCTTGTTTATTGGTGCAGCCATTTAGTGCAGTCTTATAATCTCACTTTAGCATATCTACATTCCCAGATGTCGGTTTAGTGATTTTATTTCTATTTTATTCCTTGTTTAAGAAGACGTCATCTTTGAAAGCTAACTAAGGTCATTTCTTTACTGCTTCGGAATCAATTATTACTGCAGCTATAGTGTCACAGTGTAATGCAGAGAGCTATAGAGAAAGTCATTATCAAGATGTTTTTCGTGAATATATTCTCCAGAAGGAAAATAGGGTTTAGTTTGATTCCTTTTGCCTTAACTTTAAGCAAAAGCTCTGTAGCCTGATTAGTGGAGTTTTTATTCTTTCTTGTGCACACTGTAATTACATCATTCAGTATGTGGTTGAAAAATAAAAGACAGCTGGATGTGTTTATTAAGTTTAACCTTCCAGTTGGTACAGAAAAGAAATAAGATGTTCTGCCTTCTTATAGATAGATAGATGTTTGGGTTTTGTTTTGATGTCTAAATTGACTGCGTTTGTCCAACTGAGTGGAAAATAAGTAAGAGAGTGGATGTCTTACTCAAAAGTTAAAGACTCCCTGGGGCTGTGACAGATATAATTTTGGGCTAAACAGTGGAGAATACCTAGAAATTCAGTTAAGACTCTGTATATACTTTATAAGGAAATTTTCACTATTTCATCCCCTAGAGAATTCTAATCTGGCCATTTCTTAAATGAACATTTCTCAGTGCATCTGACAAATACAAGACTGACTGATCAACGCCTAATGGACTAGTTGATAAATCAAGATTCAGGCATCATATGTTAAGTTTGGAAAAGATTTTACTGGTGATAAAATCAGTGAAATGAAATCAAACAGATTTTTTTATTTTTATTTTTTTCTCCTCAAACAGTATTTAGAGTAGTGACTTTTTTTTAGCACAGCTTTAAAATGGGATGTTTGATTATTTTGATTTTCTATTTCTCTGGAAAACTTTTTTAGGAACCCAAACTGATCATGTACTTTATTCTTTTTATTTTTCACATTTGTATTTTCCAGTTAATTTCAGTACTGTTGCTTTTATTTAGTCCTTAAATACAACAGTCTTTTATAAATGGTCAGAAGGCATTAGGAAGGGTTTTGCAGTTCATGGTGTGTGTTACTATGCTGAATATGTCCTGTAAATGCTAAATAATTTTCTACATGTAAGAATTCTTGCTCTACACTTGTTCATTTCTTTGTTCACAGTGCTCTCAAAGCACATTCAAACAAACCAATAATGTGACTGATCAAAATCTGACAGAAAGTATTACTATATATATATATATATATATATATATATATATATATTTCATGTTTCCACCTGTTCCAGTTAATGCAGGTATTAGTGAATACAGACCGTGAAACCATCCAGTGATACTTTAAGAAAAAGGCTTTAGTTGTTTGGTAATTTAAGATATATATATGTATGTATGTATATGTATATATATCACATTAACCTGGATTTTCTATAAGCATTATTTTCGTTTATTGTATTGTACCAGTTTTCATTTACATGGAAGAATACATCACTTCAGTGGTAATATCATTGGCTTCTATTGAAAATTTCCTTGAATCATTTCATTTTTTTTCAGGAATTAGTTTGGGTGCTGGCCACACTGATTCGTGCAGTTTTTACATGCAGTACTAATACTTGTCACTGATTAATTCAAGCATAGTGTAGTCATAGTACTTCAGATTTTTCAAAATAAAAATTATTCAGTTCTAAAGAATCTAACTGAAAATGTAGGATTCTTTGATGAAACAAAATTATATTTAATGGAAAAATTCTCATTTATTATTTTTTTATTTTCTATTCTCAACAGTCATCTGTTACCACCACTACTTCTGCTCCATGTTTGAATGATTAAAAACACAGAGAATTTCCTTAGTTTACTAAATTTGTATTCTTCCTCCAGATGATCACAGAAACATAATGTCATGGAATTGTTTGTGTTGGAAGGTGACCTTAAAGACAATCTAGTAAAGACAAGTGGTTGAAAGCCTCATCCAACCTGGCCTTGAACACCTTGAGGGATGGATCACACACATTTTCTCTGGGAAGCTGTGCCTTTCCCTCACCACCCTCTGGGTAATGCTGTCAGGCTGTAGAAATGTAAAATGCTGTCATTGCATAAGCCAGTATAATTAAATGTTATGATCATTAGGTAACACCTGGCTGAGAAATTCAAAGGATCCTTTCTTTCTTTTTGTTAGCCATCACTGCATCCCCTGGGTTTATCCAGTACATTACTAGGCACAATTAAGTCACAGATGTAAACACAAAGAGATCTTTTAAAATCTATGGCACATCTACACATCAAGAATTTTTGTTGGTGGTGTTCAATATTGATTTATCCTGATGAAAGGTTGTTTTGCCAAAGGATGACACCTTTGATTTCTAAGTGTAAAGGGATAAATGGTTATCCTTATGAAAAAAATTACTTTGTGAAATTCCTGATTCCCGCTTTCTGACTGTATTTGATTCACACTTTTTTGCTGTGCTCAGAAGTTCTTCTTTTCTTTTGTGTTTATATAACTTAAACTTCCATGTTTTTAGTTTGAAACCATTCCCTTATGTCCTATCACTATCAGACCACATAAAAATTCAGTTCTTCTCCTGCTTATAAGCTTCTTTCACGTACTCAGAAGCCTCAGTTAGTCCTCCCATAGTATATCTGACAGCTCCTGAGTCCTACAATTCTGAGGAATGATGATTCAACTCATTTGGAGGCAAATCCTGCTTCTACTAGACACTGCAAATATTTTTAGTGAAGCAAATGCTGAAATGGAGACTTAGAAGACTTCAAAGCAAGAAAGATTTTACAGTGTGTGTGTAATTATATGGATTGTTTTTACACCTGCTTCATATTACAGTGGTAAGTAATACTGCTAACCGTCTAAATATGATGTTGGAAAAAAGTTATTTTTATCTCTAATAATCTACTTCCGTGAGTCTATGTATGCACATCAATGAGCTTTACACGAAAGTTCTGATACCTACTTGGCTTAATTTCATCAGCTTCTGCAATAGTATTTGGTTTATTTGTTTTTCATCTGAGTCAGGAGACATTTGAGTCATGAGACACGTACAGTTTGCATTTTGCAGACAGTCTGCACTCACTCCAGATATAAGACAGTACAGATGTTCTACAGCATATCATTTCACTCAACTGCTGTTTGGATTTTGATAAGAAACAAAAATGACCAGTTTGTCTTCTACCTTAGGGCATTAGGAATACTTTGTAAAAATGATGTAATCAGGTGGGATTTTACAATCGCTGTTTTGTCTTAAGGCTTCTCTCCAGAACTGGGGTTTCACCATCAATCCCAAAGGAAGTGTTCAGAATCTAATCTGTTTTATCAGTCTACTTTCTGCTAAGTCTCCTAACTCAATCAACAGTACTCACGTATCAGTACTCAGTACTCAGTCCTAAAAAATTCCCCTAAAAATACGTTAGCTTTAATCAAGTTTTGAGAAATTTATGCAATTTTAGAAATTTATTAATTAATCTTTTCCAACTATTGACTTAAGAAGAACACAATGAAATGCTCAGTATATGCAAGATCTGAAAATTTTACAACATAGTTTGTATTTTCTATTTTACATTTTACATTTCTAAATTCAGTTCTTATATATGTTCTGTATCACTGTAAAATAATGTATTTCCCTTTAATTAGAGAGTTTAATCCCATAATGTATATCACTGTAATATAAAGAAGAAAAGCAAATAGGAAATCTATACAATGACAAGGTATTTAATAATAATAGAGAAAAAAGCACTGCTGGAACTAACTCAGACAAACAAAGTAAACCATTACTGAGTGAAAGATGAGACATACCTCTTCTATTTTTGTTAACATAAACAACTGTTAAAACCCCTCCAGTGGTGGATGCTGCAAAAACTCACTCTGTCTTAGTGTTCAACCATTCTGAAGGAAAATAATAAATTCTCCTAAAAAGTATCACCTGCCTCCTCTATGACTCAGTTAAGGCCTTCAGTGCCTTTTTTCTTATACTTTAAGATGGTTTCTAAATTTAGTCTCAGCTTTCTCTTTCACATGTCAGTTTTCATGGAGTTCTGATAATTTTTGATGCAGTATCATTGATGGTGGTATGTACCACTTTATTGCATACTGACAGTGCAACAACCATCAGCTTCTGAAAAATGATCCTTACTCATTGCTCACTGACTGGCTCCCACAGCTAGATAAAAGTCTACTAATATAGCCGTAAAACAAATAGCAGCACTGTCTCTTGGCTTTCTGTTTTTATCAGGATAATGCACTTAACCATATCATTATGTTACCTAAAAAATGACAGTGGATTTAGAGATAAAGATAATATGATCTTGTAAATTGTTTTGTTTCCAAAAATCTAAAGATCCAAAAGCTGGTTCCATTACATTTTTCATCAGATAATTTCAGAGAATACCACTCAATTATTTTTTATTTTTAATCCCTTTTTTTCTATTAAAAAAAAAAATCGAATATTTGGGACAGATTATATTGAATGAGGAGATAAAAGTTGTAAAACAAAAATCTTTAGTAATATGTAATACCTCTTAATGAAAGGCTGTTTCCAGAAATCCAAGTTTGTTTTGACAGTTCCACATTAGGACTCCTGGCTTAAAACAATTAAGAAGGCATTGTCTCTAGGTAGGAGATGATAAAGTATAAATCTCTGAATAGAGTTATAACCACCACAAACAATAACTTTAACAGTGGTCCCTTATCCACAATTCTGAATAAAAGTTGTCATCCAGTTTAACAGATCTTGATTTCAAAATTTCTTTTCAGTTGCCATTAAGATAGGAAGAGACCATATAATTAAACATTCAGATATTAAAATTATTTGGGAAAAGCATACCACAGATTTTAAGAAACTCATATAGGGAATTGTCCTTTGAAATCCATTTAACCACTTACCTACCTGTCTACATAGGAAAATGTGACTGAAAAAAATACTGCTGTACTGGTTAGAAGGCTGCTTGTCTGAGAAAGAGAAGCTTTAAGAATCTGTGTGAGACACAGGAGTTAGAGGTTGTTGGAAATGTGTTTACCAGTAGCCATGACAACTTGAGGGAAGTTTATGTAGACTTTTAAATATTATTACTCTGTCTCAAAAATTAATCTGATTCACTGGAACAGAAGCACTCTACATGGAGACACAAGCTATTCTGGGATATTCAGAGCTATATCTCTGAGTGCAGCGGTGATGACTTATGATTGTAAGAACACGCTCAAAAGCTCTACGCTGATGGCTGTTTTAGGATTTCTGCCCATCCTAATCAAAATTAATGCACATAACTTGTCCACTAGTATGGCCATCTGTTAGTGTGGCATGTTGCCCACACAAAAGGTATTATGCCAATTTCAGTGTTCCAGCCTAAGAAGGATTTGGAAAGCAACAAATAGAGAAAATGCGCTGCATTTAAAAAAAAACCAAAAAAACAAAAAAACAACAACAACAAAAAAAACAAAAAACAAAAAAAACCAAAAACAAAAACAAACAAAAAAACAAACAAAAAAACCCCCCACAAAGATCAGTCTATCTTTAGGGAATCATACAGCATGGGCTTGCAGTCTTTCTGATAGTTTAGCAGTCTGTTCTGCAATGTATGTTTCATCTACTCTGAACTGCAGAAAGACTAAATGCTAAAAGAGCTTTGTAAATTGTCAGCAGATTTCTGAGCTGTTGAACAGATGGTGGCTCAAGGAAATGATTCTCCTCCCTCTCATTGCTTTTAAGACTACTTCTAGAGTACAGGTCTAGAATCCAGGCTGACTTCTCAGTTGATTAACTGGGAAAGATTTGTGGGGGTCATGAAGCTGACCAGAGGCAGAAGAACTAGCTCTGTGAATAGAGACTGAGGGAATTGGTCTTGTTCAGCCTGGAGAAAACACAGCTTGAGGAGGACCTGACAGTAAGTAGCATCTTCAGTGAAGAAGATGGTGCTCATTCAGAAGATTCCTTAAAATATCACATTTCCTGCTTTTGTTTGCTAAAAGTTTCATGAAAATGGAAGAATATATTTTCACAGAACTTCCTACTAACAACAGAAACCAGAATTCTAAAAACAACTGGTGGAAACAAAAAAATATTGTAGGGTAGGGCAAAGTAAGGCCAAGGAAGGCGAAGTGAACAAGGGGAGACAGGTAAAGCAAGACAAAGCAAGGTAAAAGAAAGATGTAGTGTACAAAGAGTTAAGAAAAGAAGCAAATTCATGTAACTAGAGCACAGGATAGAGAATAAAGGAACTGTATGGGCAGTGAAGAGTGATACAAGTGAAAAATGAAAAAAATGGAAGTAACTCCTGGGACCAGAACTGTTCACACCTTACTGAGGTAACATTGGGGAAAAAAAAAAAGAGAAATTAGCGTCACTAGAGAAGAAACAGTATAGTGAATGGCCACCGTTTTGCTAAAGTGACACTGTATGTCTTCAGGTAGGGAAAAAAAATATTTGAAAAAAGTAGATCTACATATCAATTTGCTTGAATCTTCCTGGGCAGCAGAAAAGTTAAAGCCAGGAACCACAGTCTGAGATGAATGGAAGAAATTCTCTCCCTGTATAATTATTTGCTGGTGAAAACTATCAGTAAATCTAAGCCTGACAGTTCGGTTAGGATTGAAAGAAGACAGAAGTGCTCCATTGTTTTCAGCACTTATTTGCCTTGGAAACAGTTTCCCAGTCACCTTGTAACTTTTGCTCTGGACTTTCTCATTCTCTCAGTGCTAGCCAAGATTCTAATCCAGTTTACATATGAAACCCTAGATTTGTCCTAGAGAAAAAATCTGAAGAGAAATCTTATGACATTGTTAAATTTGTCTGGGTAGCCATTTATAATCTCTAAGTACAATTATACCTTTCTCTTAACTCTAAGCCATACAGACAGAATCTTGACACCTTCCTGAAATTTTCCATTAAGGTAGAATCCTCTACTTAAAGAATTTGCTTGTGGAAAAATTAAAATAATATAAAATAATAATAATAATAATAATAATAATAATAATAATAATAATAATAATAATAATAATAATAATAATAATATAAAACCTCCTCCCACATTTCTTTCCCTCAAACAAAACCTAACACTATCTACTGCTTTAATCTCTCCTCACACAAATCATCTCTAATTTTGCTTAGATGACAGCCCTCAAATTGTCAGCCTCTTTCGAATTCCACTCAAGACAGAACTCTGATCTTCCTTCTCCCATAAAATACCTGAATTTACTGTAATCCTAACTAGACTCATAACCCCTAAGCCGAGTCACAAAACATGTTGACCTAGACCTTCCAAATAATAATGGGTTTCAGGCAAGAAAGCTCTGATTCCTCTGCTAAAATCCCTTCAGACACAATGCAATGGAAGCCTAGGGCTTTTTCTGTTCACTGTAATCCTGATTTCAACTCTGTGCTCACAAAACTCACACCTTACTTCTCACAGATAAAAAATCCTTTGGGGAGAAGGTTCTGTAGCCTACAGTTTTGTTTGGTACTTATTTCCAGACCCAGTCCAATTGAAGATTTTGGTATTTCTTTTTTCACTGCTACTCTAGACCTTATTAAGGCTAACATATGGCTGATGTGTAAGTCCAGACCATTCAACAGTGAAACATTTCTTAGGAAAAACAAAAACAAAACAAAACATTTCTTATTGTTCACTTTATCTTCTAATCAGTCCTACTTCCACTGAATAACAGAATCACAGAATGGTTGATGTTGGAAGGAACATCTGGAGGCCATCTGCACTGGTCCCTCTGATCATACAAAAGCATGTGGAGCAGATTGCCAAGAACCATGTCCAGACATCTTTGGAAGTTTATCCACTGATAAAGATTTCAAAACTTCTCTGGGTAGCATGTTCTACCACTTTGTCATCCTCACAGAAATGGAGCATTTCTTGTTTCCAGTGTTACAACTTCTGCCAACTGACTCTTATTGTATGGGAAGCTCTGATCTTCTTCCTGTGCACTCCAGGATCATTCAGGCTGGAAATTCATCAAAGAAAAACTCCTTTCTCAGCAGTGAGTTTCCTTTGGCAGCACCTTTTCAAACCCACTCCATGTTGATCTCTACTTCCTCCAACTTTAACCACACTCCTAATACTAACAGTATACACAACACCAGAAACATCCCAAATAATGAATTTCCTCAGGTAAGAGTAACTTGAATAGCCCTGAATTTCATTCAGCACCTCACTGAGAGAAAAGGCAGAATTTTGAGCTTAGGGTTAGAGCTCCAGGTAAAGTATGTAGTATGAGAAAGAGACTCCTAAAGGATGCTGCAACCATATGCATGACATTTCTGACAAGCATTTTTATCTAGGTGAAATCAGGTTAAGGTTGCCAGAAAGAAAAATCTTTGGTATATCTGGGTATAATTCTGGCAAGGACATGATTCTCTGGAAAACAATATCCATAATTGGTCCTAGTTTAAGCACTGCGAGACACTGTCTGTTATTCAGAGATCCCTTCCTATGAAGTGCTGAATAAATTGATTTCAGATGGTGAAAAAAACAGATCAATGTATCTCAATCCATTTTCACAGTTGCGTAGGTAGAACTGCTGCAGTCACCTGTTAAATTCTATACAAAATAAAGCCAATGTCTTTAAAATGTATTGATGTTTTAATTGATAAGCTTTGCATTGTATTTAGGATTTATTTATTTATTCCATGTATTTTGCAAAGATGGGCTGTGGATTATGTGAAAAATATCCCTTTATAAGCAAACAAACAAACAAACAAACAAAAGAAAGAGTGCTGGGGCTCTTCAGGCTAGGGAAGAGAAGTAGTTGTGAGGACCTTATAGTGGCCCTCCAGTACCTGAAGGGAGCCTACAGAAAAGCTGGGGAAGGTAGCAGCAGGACGAGGAGAAATGGTTTTAAACTGGAAGAAAGTAGATTTACAATAGATATCAGGACAAAATTCTTTACTTTGAGTACGGTGAGACTCTGGAATAGGTTGCCCAAAGAGGCTGTAGATGTCCCCTCACTACTGGCATTCAAGGCTGGATGGGGCTTGAGAAACCTGGTCTCCTGGGATGTGACCCTGACTACAGCAGGGGGTTGGAAATGGATGACCTTAAAGGTCCATTCCCACCCAAATAATTCTATGATTCTTTGAATTATAGACCCTGAGATAATTTACTTTTGTCAGGTATTTTTCCAAACTATCCTGCTTCAATGGCAAAATATTCTGATACTTTCTAACAGTGATGAGAACCCCCAGAACTTGCTGAACTTTCAAATTCTAAGCTATCTTCCTTGAGCCATGATCCATGTTTGCTGATGTGCTGCTTTCATGATTTACAGGAAAGCAGAGGCAGGGCATGAGAAGTGCTTTCAAGTACTGGTCACACCAGCCACCAAGAGGCTCCCCAGAAGAGGGAGAAGAAAAAAGTGAAAAGAAAAGGAATTAGACTTTAGAACAGACACTGTGTATAAATGTAATTTTGGTGAAAGACAGAAAGGGCAGTAAAAAGAAGACAACTACAGAGGAAAACAAAACTCTGAAGAAATAACAGAAGAAAAATAAGTGGCAACAGAGCTAAGGCCTGACAGCTTCTATTATTTCTAAATTGTACATTTCAGGAAGACAAAGACTGCAGCCTATATTGAACAAATATCTTTTATTCTCTTTTTTCTTCTAGCAATATGTAAAATATACACTGTAATAGAAAATTTCTACCATTGCTTCAGTCTCTAATTAGCTGTTCCATTTTCTCCAGTAAGCAATTTATGCTGAGAATTGAAAGAGCATGATGGTGTTGCTACTTTTTTTGCTGCTTAATTATCATATATCAGCTAGACAGGCTGAATTTAATGTAACTGCTGTCCAAGTTTTAGAAACACACACTAGTATTTATACACGTGGAGATGCGTACACGTGCACATACACTAAGCACCGTGGTTGGGAAAAACATTTGATGTCCATAGTGTAAAGGATGAAGAAGATGTTATTTTCAACACCAGTACCATGTCAGCACCAAAAAAATGTATCCAAAATGATCATTAAGAATGAGAAGACACTGTGTAAAGATACCATTTAAAACAGGTACATGCCAGTAGGACTTCCAAAGACTTTAAGTAATGAGAAGGTAGTAAGAGATAAATTGCCTGCTTCTGCTGTCATTGAAATATCTGTACAGAAAGGAGCAAAGCAGGGAGTTTCAATCTCACTTAGAAAGCAGAATCACAGAGAAATCCCCCTCGGGTGAAAATTTTCCCATTAACAGTAAAGATCATTTGGCACTCCATTAGTAACTCACTCATGTCTAGTACATACAGAAGATACAACAGTAATGAAGCTAACTAAATTGTGACAAAGCAAAAGACGATTTCAGTCTCCTTTGGAGCTGACTCCTAAAATGCACTTTTGGGGACAAGCATAATAAGAGAAAATAAGTGAAGATGCAGTCAAATATGCAGAAGGCAGTAGTAACTCATAAAAAAATGCTAGAAGAATGGCAGTTGGAAGGACCAACTTCAGTAAAATACCTCTAATTGAAGCCAATATTTTTTTCTCAGGGTTTTTTTTTTTTTCGTTAGGTATGATTGTCTCCAATTCTTTTAGCTTTTAAATGAGATTTCTAAACAGAACTCTGCAACAAATTCATTGTATCCAGCTTGATTGGTAACACTATTAATATGGACACCTCAGTCTTTTTCAACTGATTTAATAGATCTCCAGTTAAGAGAGGATATGCATCAAAAGTTAAAAGAGGAGGAAATATCTCTGGTCTAAAAGCCAGGCTCACAGAAAGCATGAAGGAAGAATAGAATAGCACAGAGAACACCTACTGTTATGTATCTGATACAGTCTATTACTGTCACATTACCAAACCAACTCACTGTAATGAATTTATCAAAATAGCACACATAACAGAGGCAGTTACAAGAGAGACTGAAAGCCACTGTTAAAAACCAGAAGGATGATAAGGAAGTACACTAAAGTACAAAGAGAGATAGGGTAAGATCCGATCAGATTTTAGACATCTAAGTAAGATCAGACACGAAAAAAATACATTGCTGACATATATATTTGTCATAGATCATCTTTAGTTATATAAGCATAGAAGGAAAATTGTGTGCAAAATTGTGAGCAAAAATGAGAATTATTTAATTTCTGAAATTTCCTGAAATGATTAATTTGTTCCAGCTCATCTATGTAACATTCAAGGCCAAATTTTGCCCATTTAACTAACACAAAACACTTCTATTTATGCACTACAAATAATTAATTGTAAGTATCTGTACTTTCAATGGAAATGCAGTGCTAGAACTTCTCATTTTTTCAGAGATTTTTCTTTACAATTTACAAACTTTAAAAATACAAAGCGTTCTAAATTTTTAAAACTAGTGTAAAGCAGGAAAAATAAGGAAACAGAATTCCATCACACCAAATATTAAAAGCCACAGGCCATTTTGTCTGCAAAAATACATATCATTAGTGGAACAGTCACTCCACGGTCAGTGGGGAAAAACACTTTACCAGTGAGTTTTCCTAGTATTTTATATGGAGTCTTTTCTTTTTAAATGTGAGAGTTGTGCATCATAATCTAAAATGATAGTGGACTGCAACGGTGAGAGATTTTTTTGCTGTTTCCTTTACTATGGCTCTCAGCCTCTTAGATTCCTCATGCTTAAATTCTATTATCTCCATTTTTCCTGAAATATCTAATTGCAGATTTCAGCCCTGCTTCTCTAATTATTTGCTGTTGTTAAATCCAATTACTTCTTTTGATCCAATATAGCATCTTGATCCCTCTGGATTATTCTAATCAAGTGTCTTCCCACCATTTCTTCCTGATCTCCCAAAGGTGGTGTGTTGTAAAAGCATGTGTTTTCAGGTCCTCCTGCAAGTCTTATGGTAGTTAGATGCTAGCAATTTGCTGATTTACAGTTGCTCCCTATATGCTGCAGGTGCAGATCACTCACGCAGTTCTTTGTGATCAGTTCATGTGGCTGTTCAGGAAATAACTGTTCAAGTATATCCACCCTGGCCTTGAACACTTCCAAGGACAGGGCATCAACAGCCTTTCTGGTAACATGTTCAAGCACCTCACCACTCTCTCTTTGGAAAACTTTACCCTGACATATAATCTAAATCTTATTTCCTTCTGTTTAAAACCATTCCCCCTTGTCCTATTACTGTTTAACTGAATAATAAGTTGACTTTCCTCCTGTTTATAATATCCCTTTAGATATTAGAAGGCCACAATGAAATGTCCCCTGACTCTTCCCCAGAACTGAACAAACCAAGGTCCCTCAGTCTGTCTCTGTACGATAAGTAAGTCCTCCAGCCTCTTCCTCATGGCCCCCTTTGGACCTCCTCCAGTATCTCTACAGCATTCCTATGTTGGGGGTCCCAGAACAAAAACTGCAGGCCCCACCAGGACAGAGTCAAGAGGAACAATCCCCTCCCTCACCTTCATGCCCTCCCCTGCAGCCTCAGATACATTCCTACACTCAACCAGATCATACACATCACAAATCTTCAAAACAGTTTTAGTAGGGTTTCCAGTCGTATAGTTGAAACAGTTAGTTCTGTACTAGTATGGTCAGTGTTTTATACCAACAGCAATTGGAGCATTGGCCATGTCTTAAAATGAAAAGTAAAAATCTATGAGAAACTGTTTTCCTCTGCCTATCTAATACTATTAAGTTTTATTTTTATTCTATTTTAGAAACATTGGCAGGAACATTATAAATAAGTTGTGTTTGACATTATCAGTGTGAACAAGTGTATTTTTCTCAGATTCCCATATTTCTTACACAGTGAAGATGCCTAGTAGGAAGCAGGTGATGATGCATCATCCATAAAATAAAATAACAAATAAATACATAAATAAACTAGATATAGCAACGGTTGGGATGATGGATCATCAAGGTTTTTTGTTCTGGAACTGATATAGAGCTGCCTTGATGGATTCAAACTTTTCTTTCCAAAGCACAGCTTTTGTGTAACATGGCATTTATACAGTGCCCAAGTTTTTATTGCTTAACTTAGAAATGAGATATCTGAAAGGGGTTTCTTTGTGTCTAAAGTGTTTTAAATACATCCACCTCAGGAAAACATTCAGAACACCTTATTCCAGGCAGCTGAGGAAAAGGCTTCATTTTTAGTGTATTTTGTTTGGAAGAGTCTTCAGCCAAAACAAAACAACAACAACAACAAACAAACAAAAAACTTGAAAATAACATGAAAATGAAAGAGTTCAGCACTGTATCTTTAAGATCCCTATGTTAAATTGTGAAGGATAATTCTTGGCTCTAGCCAGTGCTTTATTTTAGTGACTATATGTTTTTCACACGTATTTACAAAGAATAAAATAACAGTAAATAATGATTGTAATAAGAAACAAAATTCAGGATTGCTACAGATACACTTATTCATGCGGAATCATCGTGGTTTTCTGTTGTAGGTACACTTCAAAAAAGCTCCCTAGATCAAGACTTTTTGGTATGACAGTTCCAACAATGTTTACTTGTGAGCTGCAGATAAATGCAGGTCTCTTTTAGATGCTCCTGGGATGTACAGTACTAGCATTTTAGTGCCATTCATGTGAAGGAAGTGTTTACAATTCTTCACACACAAGAAGTTAGATTGCTTTTAGGGAATTTTTGCCTTACATCTCAATGTTGCCGATATGTCTAAGTCACACTAAGTGCCTAAATGCTCTGCATTAATAGCAAATGACAGCATTTCCCCAGTTGAGCTAAGGAAACTAAGACTGCAGCCAGACTCTCTGAATTTTGATGCTAATCAGAGTTAATCTTCAATAAATATACTGCTTAAAAAGAAAAAAAGAAAAATAACTCCCCAACCTGAAATAAAATAAAAAAGACATAAGAACATATACTTCTTACTTTAAAAATTACTCTTTGTGACCTGAAGAAAAGAGGAAAGCATTAACATGTAAAATGAATAGTCTTATCAAGGAAAATGAAGCACATTAATTTTCTTTATTCTAATAATCGTCAACAATTTGCTCCAGTTCCCTAGATAACATCCAAATCCTGTTTCACTGTTATGCACAGTGCTAAGATGTCATTTGCTATATTTAACCCTTTTGACATTCTGAACAAGAATCTCTGGTGTAAGATGGTAATGTACCTTCTTCCCTCATGATTTATTATTTATTGACCTGATAAATTTCTCCTCATTAAACTGACAAATACAACATCTGTACTCAGTTTGATCCCACATATGATTCAATTTGATGCATATTCAAAGTGTAGAAGGATAGTGTGTAGGACACAGCTCTTTTGCAAAATCATCATTTCCTGTTCATTATTGCATCTAGATAAACCTAAATAAATATTTTAGTTGTTTTTAGAGCTTTGTTTTAATCTAGTTAATGTAAAAAATAGACTAGAATAATGCAAATCTGAGGATAAAACTAATTTTTAGTCCCTCCTTAGCAATGTCCTTTGTTTTTCATAGTATTCCCTTGCTACCAGAAAGGCACAAACTGGAATAAGCAAATTAACTAGCAACTTGGTTTAACTTATAAGCATTTATATCATTTAGATGTATTTTTATGTTTATTCTTATTTTCATTTTTATAAATTCCACCTTATCAGTCATTCCTAAAGATCTACCTTCACACATTTTAGCAGGACAACGACCTCAGTGAAACGGCATCTGTAACATCCTTCTGTATAGACTGACATCTTTTATCTTTGATTTCTCTACCATTTCTCAAATGTCTTCTTAGGACATTCAATATGATTGATACTCCCATTTCAAAAACAAAAGTCAAGGAAACTTTTACCCAGCTCTTCCCCTTTTCTGCTTTTTTTTTTTTTTTCTGTGTAATTAACCATTCTGAAACCTCCAGAGTTACCAGTACTTGATTGTGAAATGTTGTTCACTTCAAGTAAAACACAGGTAAATACTTCAGTCCTCCATACCATTTACATTTAATCCTCCCTGGAAAGACTATAACACATTCCAGTCTTAGAAAACAATCCATTCTGTGAGACTGTATTTTATAGCCCTAAGAATTGTTAATAAATAAGGTTTTTACAGTTTGGAAATGCATTGGCAGAATTAACTTCAGAATTTACTACTTTATCTGTTATAATCTCATTATTTCCACTCACTGTACTATTCCCTCCTGAATTAATAGAGTCTTAACAGATATTATGAGCTGGACATTTGATGTAAGAATATGTAGTAGTGAATACTAAGCTGTTCTAACATCAAAAAGTGTTTTTGTAATGAACCAGGAAATAAAAACTTTATTTTCTTGGTATTTAAATGAGTTAGGTGGCCAACATAAGAACAAAATCTGAACACTGTAAAGACTATAGATTCAGTAAATGCTGAAACAACATTTGGAAATTTAAGAAAGAAGTGTAAATTAACAACAACAGTCTTGTTCTTCACAAGGATAAGAAAATCACTCAGGCTTTCTTGAATTTCTTCTGAAAGTAGCAACATTAATACATGTCAAACCAACATGGCCTACTAACCAAGTTTAAAACCGAGGTCTGTCAATTTCAGATGATTCACTTTTAAAAGTAGCATAATCAAAATTATATAGTTTGTGACACTGTATACCATTAGAAATTATATTAAACTTTGAGAGCTCTGAAAAAAAAATAATCAAATTGTTCTTGTGGATGATCAGCTTACTGAAATATTTCGCTTTAAAATCAGTATGTTAGATGTGTTTACTGCTATCAGAAGAGCTCATCTTCTCCAATTTTGCTGATCAAACAGTGTTATGAAGAGAAGCTTACTCAGGCCCGTGTCTAGGAGATGAAGCTTCCACAGCCTCTCCAACTAATCTCAAAATTCAATCATCCTCACAGTAAAAGAGTTTTTTCTTACTTAAATGGAATTTCCTATGCCACTTTGTGCTCATTGCCTCTTAGCCTTTCACTAGAAACCACCAAGAACAGCCTGGATCTGTCTTCATTACTCATTCAGTATGCTTATCAGGTATTTATACATATTAGATAAGATCCTCCTGAGCCTTCTCCAGGCTGAACAATCCCAGCTCTTTCAGCCTCTCTGGATAATTCATGAGCTCCAAGGCCATCAGTGTCTTTGTGGCCCTTCAGTGCACTCACACCGATGTATTAGGGTACCTCTTTTCCTTGGGAGACCAGGACTGGACCCAGCTCTTCAGCTGTGATCTCTAAAGTTCTGAGGAAAGGTTGATGATCTTACTCTTTACTTCCAGGTCATGTTATTCAGTATCAGGCCAGGGAAAACTCTTCATCTTCTTTCAAGAGCACATTCATAACTGTCCATCATAAACTACAGGTTCCTTTCTACAGAGAAATCAGAAATTGACTTCATTTTCCTCATGGGGCTTATAAACTTCATTTATAAAAGGAGAAGACTGTATTAATCTCTTTTCTGGAGAAAAAAAAAAATCTATTAAAGTCTATTTGGCCCTAAATTTTTTACTTTTATTAAATCAATAGGTGAGGTAAACATTAATAACTATATGGTTAGATTAAAGCAGAGGAAATATTTAATACAGTTTCATGGACTAAGTGATTCTTTTCTCTCTAACAGGAATGTAAATAGAATATCAACAGTGCAAATTGTGTGTGACAGGAATCTCTGAGAAGTCACAATAAATTGTCCATCTACTTAATATGAAGTACCACAAAGATGGATTGCATAATGAAATTGGTTGAATGTGGAAGAATGTTTTGCTTCTAAGTTTTCAAACTCTCTCATTGGATAACTTTTGGAGTTAGTAATGAGCTTTACAGTCTTGTCTTGTCTCACAACTATAACCCTGTGGTGAGAAAGGTAACTACAAATACTGAATGGAGTTTGTGCATTCTTGGACTGTGTACCTCAGTTTTGAACGTACGGTGACAGGATATCTTGTATACATGCAAGCAGAGAGAGTGAATAGCTGAAAATAAGTTAGCTTGGCAAAAAAAATAAAAAAATGTGTCAAAACAAGCAAAGTGAGAAGTACATTATCCTTCTGTGACTATAAGAATCAAGACTAATAAGGCTAGAGAGAAGTATAAAGTGAGTGACACAGAAAGGATAGTTCAAGTCATAAGTAGTTAAAAGGAAATAAGAAGTATGTAGACAGAGGGTGACATGGAGTCAAATGGGAAGAAAGAGGAAAGGATAATAAAACCAGAAGAGATTCTTAAAAAAGAAACATAAATGTTCATAATCATGTATTTATAAAAAAAACAAAAAAATAAAACTGATCCAAAATTTTTAAAGCTTTTATTCTGTTAATTAATTCATATAGAGATCCAGAAGACATTCCAGATCTCTGCATCTGTGTGGGTCAGTGCACTCAAAAATCATAAAACTTGCGTAAATACTAAAGGAAAAAAGCAACTATTATCATGAACTATTTGTTCTCTCTCTCTCTCTCTCTCTCTCTCTATGTATATATATATATATATACTTTTTTATATTATTATTTATACACATATAATTAATGGACATATGCATTGTTCTTCAGTCTAACAATGATGAGATCAAGTGGCTCACTTGACATGTTTTTGTAGAAACTGAAAAGGAGGAGAATGTGAGAGAGAAATTGAAGTTCAGATCATGTCTGGAAATCTGTGGTTTCCCATTCTTTGAGAAAGACTCATCTGGTTGACTTCAGAGCAGAACTGGGTTGCTCCAGCACAAGAATTTATATAAAGAAGGAAACAAGAACCTTCTCATGTGACAACACAGGTTTATATTCCTATTTGCATTGCAATCATTGTCATACGGACAGATTATTTTTTGTGACCTGCCGTGTTCTCATTACATCCTTTGTTGGAAGAATTGTAATCAATACTTCATGCATTTTGCAAAGCAAGTGTACCTAATGATGGCTGTGGAATGCCTAGCTTATCTGAGTATGAACAACTAAACACTCTATTAGGTATGCTGGACCACTGTCTTTTCCATACTACCCTAAGATTTATCAAAGTTGTACTGCCTTGTTCTTAAAGATTACAGCAAGATGAAATATAACATACTGTACCTTGAGCACATTTTCATAATAATCACCATAATGAAAGAGCATAGTTGTAAGATATTTTTCAAGCTCAACTGCCATTTTAACTGAACAGAACTAGTTTTGGGCTCTGTCCCACGTGGCTCACAGCAGTCTTCCGGTAAAAAATACATACATGTTAAAACCTGTTCTTAGCAAACCAGTTTATGAAACTGTTATGTTATGTTATGTTACACAATTCTGAAGGTGACAGTAAACAGTTAAGGTGAAGGAATTTGGATCAACAACAAAAATGGAATTATAAAGATGTGGTATCCACAAACATGAACCAAAAGAAAATCTACAGTTACAGAGTCTTATGATGAGTATTTCATTTTTGACCAAAATTACCAACCAGATTGTCACTGTTTTTCACAAAACCAAGATCTGACTATTTTAAATAGTAAATAGTAAGACCATTGTAACAAAGTAAGAAGATAACAATAAAACAATAGGGGGAGGAAAATAGAATATCTCATCTTCCCGATACATTATATTATCCCTAACACTTATTCCCCATCTATGTATACGACACCCTGAAGTATTGTTTCCTATATTCAGGAAAAAAAAAAAAAAAAAAAAAAAAAGGACCATATGCAAAAGAACAGCTTTCTAAATAATTTCTGTTACTCTACAGTCATTTAGATTCGTTTCATCTTTGTGGTTTAGAAATGCAGATCATGAGTAATCTAAAGTTTCAACATTCACTGGGGTTTCCTGATGCTTTCTATTTTTGAGTCACAGAGCTCATACATAACAATAATGGAAGATATGTGTCCTTGTCAGATTGACGCAGTCCCAACCGGTAGATGACATGCTTACTTTACAGTGAGCAACACAGTGAGTTCTGGTGAAATTTCTGTCCTCTACTTCTTCTGTTCTGACATTTATTCCAGTTTAAATACAATCCATTTCTCAGGTATGTTTGCTTTCCATGATAGAACACTGCATCTGTTCATATATTGCTGGAGTGGCATAATGCCAGATTCTTGGTACAATAATAAAATTGATGCTGTTTCCTACATATACTTGAGTGGAAAGGTTACTTGCATGCAGTCTAATAGATCAGACTGAGATGCAAGCACAGGTGACACCAAGTCTTCTGCATTTTTAAAATGTAATTTTTAACACTGTCATTCACTGTTGGTGGAAGAATGATTTCCAGTCTTGTGACTTACCTTGCAAGGAGATTGATCAAGAGACCTTGTGGATTGTTGAAAGCAGAGCAAGTTTCTAAAATAAAACATCTATAGTTATATTTCAGACAGTAAACTACTGAGCTGAATGTGGGACTTTGGCCATTATAGAAGCACATCTGTATTTCATTATGGAAGGTGCTTGTCATTTAACCGGTGACAAGAAGTCAGTGTCCTATTTACTTTTTACTTCAAAGTGTTTGCAACCTGGAATCATTGATTTCATCTACGATAACAATTGACATTTGATGTCAATCATCTTTTTACTATTACTTTCCCTTGCATATCAAAGACAAAAATAGTAAAATACTTTATTCATGTGAATGTAGTTTTATTATTTAGATACAATAGATAGCTTGCTTTTCCAGTATAAATCAGAGAGTGAAAATTATTATTCATGGAAGAATAGTATGCTTGAAACAAACATTTTCATATTGTTTCGTCAGATTCATTTCCCTAGTTTTCAAAAGTATTTTACTCAATTTTTCAGTCTCTAGTGTTGCTTAGATGGTTATAACACCACTTTCAACCCAGGTTTTTTGAAAGAATAGCAGCAAAAGACATGGCTTTAGCCTTCAACAAGAAATAAAATAAGATAAAATAACAATTATCTTTGTTGTGCTATCTTCACTTACTTTGGAGCTCAGAAAATATGACTTTTTTGTTGTCGAACAGCTGTCTTGGCTTTATGGGCCTTACCAGTGAATGACAACTATTTGCCCTCAAAGACTTATGCAAATGAAAATCCACTATCAAGTCTGACTGAAGTTCAGATCTCATGATCTGTCTTCTCGAACAATAGCTATGCTGTGAAATGAGCTGACATTCATACTTGTTCATATGTGAATTTCTAGAAGATAATAATTATTTTCTACAAGTTAGCCACTGAGTTATTTTGAAAGTAATAATTCTAGTTTTCAGTTTTCATGTAGGCACACTTTACAGTGGCTTTCACTACTGTAATTACTGAAATTATATCAATAAGAAATGTTTTAAAATACAGCTATTACTCAGCTGAATATCTCATAAAGGATGTGATTTTACTTACAAATGAAAAACATTTTTATGAAATTACTTATAATCACAAGAGGTAACTGCAAAAAAACGTACACAATAAAAAATGCAAAACTAAACAGAACAGGACAAAAAAATTACCTTAGTTTGAAATCTGAGAAACACATTTTCCAGAGTTTTAGGGGATGGAATGTAAAGACAGAGCTGAAGTCAAACCCTTAAAACTTAGTCTTCATGTCACACACCCAGAAGTCAGTATCTAAAATCAATGTTCAGTTTTTTAAACAATTAATTAGATTGATCTATTTGTAAAAGTAAGTTCCAATATGCAAAATAAGAAGAAACTACCAGAATCCTATGTCTCAAACTGTTGTTTTTATAGCATTAATACAGAAAAAGACCCAATTGCTCTTGCAGATACTTGGGATTCTATCACATAACTGCAAAATATAATTGAAGAATTGTTAGAAAAACAAATTTATCAGTTACTCTGAGTGCTTGCAAAATTTCTGAAAACAACATAATAAAACACACTGCATCCCAACTAAGAGGTTGCTGCATAAAGGAAGTAAATCTGGAAAACTCAAAGACATTAAAACTCAAAGGCTCTGACTGTCATATAATATATCATTTGACTCCAAGTATAAAAATCTGTAGCATGAAAATTACAAAAATAAGTTTTTAACATATCACTTACCTATTATGAATCTTGAAGTAATATAGAAAAAAAAAAAAAATAATAGCAATAACTAAAACAAAACAGGTGTACCTATGCTTGCTTAATAGTGATATCTTTTCTATTTTTACCAACAAATAACTTTTTAAAACTAATTACCAAGGACAACTTCAGGTCTAGTAATCATTAAGCACTGATGAACAGCGTATTTATGTCCAACAGAAATTAATGTAGTTTCCAGTCATCCAAGGAGCTTCCAATCCATTCCAAGCTTCACAATAACATTAACTCACTGACTTAGTAGCAGCCATCATTAAATTAGATGTTAAGGATAACTATAGATCATACTTTCGAAAATGAATTCCCACAAATACATAAACACTAATAACAATAGTAACAGGTGATAGACACGATCTCGGCTTCTAGCAGAAAACTGGAAAGAAACACTTTTACTTATAGTAGTGTCTTTACAATGAACTTTGCATTCTCCCATTTGGAACTTTTCACATGAACATCTTTATCTTTTCCTTGCTTGCTTGTATAGGCCCCAATTTCTAGGGCCAGAGTATAATAAATAATAAGTATAATAAAAAAACCACTTTTTTTTTTTTTTTTTAAATTATTATTCATCCCGTAGATTACTAGATGATGTTTATGGTAAGAGTATTAAAATGCATTTCAGAAAGTATTAATAAAATGCATTCCATGAAGCTCCTCACAGCCTACCAGCTAATAAATTTATGGCCTTTCTTCAGAAATGTACAAAGAATTTTTATTAAGTAGCTTAAATTTTCAAACAAATACCTTGTTTATTCCCAGGAAAATGTCCTTTTTGTAAAAATTTGTATTCCTTTTGTTGTTGTTATTATTATTGTTGTTGTTGTTGTTGTTATTATTATTATTATTATTATTGTAAATTTGGTTGTTATCTTACTTCTCCTTAGACATACTTTGATCCAAGTACACTGTTGAATATATGCAGGTCTTTCAATGCAATCTCAAAGTTGTATTCACTACCACAGAGCAATTGTGCACTGCCAAAGTTTGAGATAAAATACACTTTACTATATCTAGTCTCCAAGTTTTCCATTCTCTGCATACTGAAGGGATAAATGAAGAATTTAAGATAGTACATTCAAATCTTGAACTGCAAATTTGCCCTCTGTGTTGAATGCCACCAGAACACATCATCTTGTACTAAAACACCCACACCAAGCAATAGCTGTGTTACAGCTGCCCAATGCTGAATTATCTCTCTATAAGTTCTCTAAAACACGTGTGTTAGGAAAAAAACATGATTTCTCCAATAGTTTCTCAAAGAAAAAAGGATGACCTTATATCAACAGCTTCAAGACTACTTATCTTAGCAAACCTCTCGCATGATTTGATAGCACTGAATTAATTCACTTTTAAAATAAGAGGGAAAGAAAAAGCCAGCAAACACATGGGGAGATTAAATAAACAAACAAAAAAAAAAAAAAAAAAACAACCACAACCACTTTCGTATGTGGTATCAAACATTTCACTCTCAAATTACAAACTGTTGACTTGTAAAGACTTACCACAGATGGTTCTTATTCATTATTCAGTAGAACAGATAGGTAAGGCTGAGCAAAACCAGTTTTCAGTCAGTGTTTGACAAAGACTAACTTTTGAAGATAAAAAAAGCTGGAAACAAAGAGAGAGAGAAAAAGCTTCCAGCTAAACTTGTTAAAAATATAATGTTATACAAGCTCAAAAAAGAAGCAAACTTACCTTATATAAAATCATTTCATCCCATTTAACTAAAACATTTTCTTTTTTTAGTGTACCCTTTCAGGAAATTTTTTTTAGGGGGGCTTTTTAATTATTTATTTATTTTGAATTACCAGAACCAAATATTTTTGGTTGAACTGAAAGCAATGAATAGAACAGAACTTCTTCATTTTCTTACTAAGTTATAAATCATTTTAATCCAAAAGATTATTTGAGACTATTATTTTAGTACTTATCAACCTGTAGGAGAAAATTTATATGAAAAAAAAGATTAAAAATTATGTCCAATATCATGAAAACAGAATAAAAGATATGTTGACTTAATAAATACAACCAAGGATGTCTGCATACAGTGTGATCCAAAGGAGAATCCAGCCCAGTTTTTATTCTTGTAGTCAGAAGAGCTATTCATACTTAGCAGCAATGCAGAAAAGCAGTGTGATTCTACAGCAGGGCTGGGGCCTATAGGTCTCTTAGAGAACAGATGGAATGTTTGAAAAGTATGATTTCCTGCTAAAACAATGAATTTCTGTACCAAGTTGTCACGACAGCATAACTTGGCTCTGGTCCAGTAGGCAGCAACACTGCCCACATCATGCAGTTGGAACTGGGTGATCTTTAAGGACCTTCCCAATCCTGGCCACTCTATGAATCTATGAATCAAAGAGATTATCATCCTCATCCTAGTAGCTGCCATTGTCAGGGTTGCTGCTCTTAAAATTCTGAAGAAGTAAGTCAGTCAAACTGGCAGGCACTGTTATCAGCAACTAGCAGGATTTTGGAGCAGGTTGAACATAATGCATGTATATCGATAGATTTACAGTATTTGTTCCTGTATTCTGGCATATAAATATCACTAATAGTTTTTTTTCTGAAATAACTGAATGTCTTTGCTTCATGCACAATGTCATGTCAACCAGCTTTTTATCAGACTACCCCTCTGCTGCTATCTGTCACAAGGCAACCAAATATAATGGAATACTGGTAGGAAGATTCAGCCTCTACTGACATACCACCAACATCCACCTCTGACATTGTGGGTCAATGTAATAAAATAGGAGGCATTACTTTTGGAGAAGCCCTCATAAATTATGACACTAAGCAGAAATGCTACAGTGCTTTCTTATATAATCTAAGTATACAGAGATACATTTTTGTCTGACTGCTAATAAAAAATACAAGACATCAAGTACCTTAAAATCATGTATTTCCAAGTAAAAGGCAAAATGCTTGTAGTAGTCAAGACCAGGAGTTCAGAAATATTTGACATTTGTCACAGTGTTTGGAATGCATCAACCTTCTTTTTCTTAAGCATCACCTGAAGTCCAAACTGAACATACTATGTTGTCTCACTTTTCGTGCTATACCAGGAATACAACATTGACTCCACCACATAGAAGTTTATCTGCTTAAAATACATACAAAGGAAGACAGATATGATGTAGAAATACATAGCCATTAAAATATGATAGTCTTTAAAACCCATGAATTGTTTAAACATCTCCACTCATTTCTACTCTTTATAATGATTATAGAAACATATCTTGTAAATAACATGCTACTGAATTCACTGTAGAATACTTCCCATATTTACTCTCAGTAGAATATCAGATCCTGTAAATTTAACATTTTCTCCACATAAGTGTAATTTCATACATTTCATTTGGAGGTGATACATTCTTTGGTCCATGAAGGAAAGAATAAGATACCTTTTTGGTATAGCACTAAGTAGACACTCAGTCAATAAAGGAACTGTAATTTACAGGTCAATTCTGTAAGGTCAGTGGCCATCTGAATTCCCAAGCTGGTGACAACTGAGTCCTGTAGCCTTAACATCAGCCAGGAATAATAGATAATTTGTTTAATTTTACAAGTTGAGTGAAGGCTATCCACATAACAGAAGGGGGAAAAGATGACACATAATTATTTCATAACAGTGGAAACAGAAACCAGATTCAGACGTCTTAACTGTTTAATCTATATTACTACCATTACGTAACGACATCCTCTACCTTTTCACCTCTCTCTGGGGAGCTCAGACTCACTCATACTCAGGACTCATATCTGGTCTCTTGTCAGTAGAAAATCTGCATGCCATATACAGTTGTCTAATATACATAAAAGATGTTCTCCCAGATGCCAGCACCTCAGCAGCATGGCCTTGAAAGTGTATTGGCTGCTAAAGACATACTTGGAGCAGCCAAGAGATGCTATCATTCATTTTTCTTCTAGGCTGAAAGTGCTTCTATTTATTGCTTCTTATAATTCTTTGACTTCTACTTCAGTGATCTATCCTTCCTCAGGACCTCTCACATGCATATGCATATTTTTTTCTTCCATTTTTCTCCCTGTCCTATCTGCTCTGGTGTCCCTCAAATAACTCACAGACTTAAGCAATTAGTAAAGAAATACCACTTTAGGTAAAGGAAACACTCAAACCCAGAACACTGACAAGCTCAGTGCAGTGGTTTACCTACTGCTTCTCCTGTTTCTTTGTAGGCTTCAGGCTACTTTAAACTTTCGTTTTCTCACTGAACTTTTCTACAAAGAAGATACTTACTTTCCTTCTTCTCTACCCATTTCCCAACTTTTATTTTATTAATCTCAAATTAAAATTGATTTAAAAATGAAATAATTTTCAAACATATAAGCTTATGCACATCTGGATGATATTATAGGCTAGATTTGCCTTTGTGAATTTGAGATGCTTGGGTTAGAATCTGGTTCTTCAAAGATTTTGTATATCCAAAGAACTGAAAGAGGCATTTTGAGAACCCACCAGTTATGTGACTCATTCTCTGGAGCTGCTTCATTTTCTGTTTACCATAGAGGGAAATGTGAGTGTGATTGTGAAGTAACTGTACTTGTGTCTTTGTATTTTTCAGCTTGTTGTAATTTGAGCTCATGTATAGGTAACAACAGATTAAGAGATAAAGACACATTACGATGTTCTTCAAAACAGTGTCTCACTTCCGATACCCTCACTAGTTCTCTGCAGTGCAATAGAAGAAGTTCTGTAAGTCAGTTTACCTATCTTAGCAGAAATTTGCCTGGGTATGTTCTAAGTGTGTTTGTTGTCTATATGCCACCTATGGAAGAAAGCCAGCCTTAAAAAGCATTCAAACATAACTTTCTGCAGAAATCTGAGCTGACAAAACATGCTTTTTGGTTTGGTTGTGTGTGTGTGTTGTTTTGTTTTGTTTTGTTTTGTTTTTTCTCTTTACTAAGTACAGATATTAGAGTGAAAATAAAAGCAAAGTTTGATACTTTTCAAATACAACTGAACAGCATCAGTAGCAACCATACAGCCTTTCTTTAGAGACTAAAAGCATGCTCGCATTTTAATGGTAATTTATAAGAGCGTGTGTAACATTGCCATCTAGTGCCTTCAACCATAACAATGTATTTTAGCAAATAAGACATAGGCTTAGCCACCTCCAGTAAATAATAACATTCCTCCTGGATCCTGAGATCCAGATTGTTTGATACTCCTATTCACTATACTTTGTCCTACATTTAAATTGGAATTGCATGAGAAACTTTGAAAGGGCATCTAACATACTTCAAAGGACCGATAGTAAATAAAAAAGGAAGTTATTGGAGGAGGCTAGATATAAGCTCTTATATTTTCTAAAAATTAGAAGGAAAAAAATATATATCCATAAAAAGTTTCTTTTTCTTACAGTTATTGGTGGCCTGTTGCCACACCTGTTACAACTATTTTCACTAAAGGTTGGTTGTGTTTTCACCAAACAGCCTGTTTTCAAGAAGAAAAACATTATGACTCCATTGAACTTGAACATTAGGCAGTAATGGCTCTGGTGTTGGACAGGAGCAACCTGAAATATACAATCACCACTATTTAAAGGGCTTTCTTTTTTTTTTTTTTTTCTAAAGAAATAATCTTTTTTAGAAATGTACAGTCTGATAAAGTATAATACTTGCATTAGCTACCAACTTGAAATCCCTTCAAGAATCTTAGTGCCTGGATACTTACGTAAGCCAATGTATATTATTTTCTTCATAGATTAAGGTAGCACCCTATGGAAGCTATCCCAAAGTGTCAAATATACCTATATTTCTGGAAGAAAAGGTAAACATTTCCTTTTAAACAGATTTTGGGGGGCTTTTCTTATAATTATAATAAAATTATGATCATAATAAATTATTATCATTGTATAAAAGGAAATAAAGAAAAGGAAAAATAGAAGAACATAGCACAGTTAGCCATCATTTCAGAAAATACATGTACATATTTGTTTGACAGGTGAAATGAATCATAGTGGATCTTGAACATGTATATATATATTTTTTTCCATCAACAATTGTTCCTGCTCTAAAACTTCCTCCCCCCCCACACATACAAACATAAAAAATTAAGACCCATAAATACTTTGAATTTACTCACAACAAACTGCATCCACTTACAGGATATTTACAGTGTACTTTCTTTTGACACAGAAATGAATGAAGTGAAACTAAAAAAGGTTAATAACACATGATGCAAAAAAATGCAGATGGGCATCACTCCCTGTACTCCTTTGTGAAAAATGCTCTTGGTCCATTTAAGATAGTGATAATTTCTACCTAAGGAAATCAGTTTGGTGTTTTTTTTGTTTTTGTTTTTGTTATTTTTTCTCAGGCAGTGCTATCATAATTGAAAGGAAAGAATTATATATTTTGGAAAGTGGAGTACATGCACTTAATTTGGCAGTGAGGTAAATTATCCAATGTCCAAAGGGAGTGTGCTGTAAATAGGAATTATATATTTAATTCAGTGTTCATTTGTATGCTATCCTGCCTTTAAAGCAGCTGAAATTTGCAAGTTGTCAGGACCAAGTGAAACGTTTAACCCTAGTCTTGAACAGATCTTCAGAGCTTAAGCTTCTAGTGGATGAGTCTCAAAAATGATGATCTAGTTTCAGAATCTTCTTAGTGCAAGACGCTCATTTAACCCCCTCTCCTACCTCGACCCTAGGTGACCTTTCTAGTTTCACAGCTCTTTCCAGGTACAAAAGCAATATTTTTGTCTTCTGAGCACTTCCCCTTTCCTTTAACACACACACTTGCCTTTACCTGTGAGGTGGTTGTTTTGGCACAGTCTGATGAAGATGGCTGAAAGGATGCTTGACGTCAAAAGGGTATCCCCTGGAGACGTTTCAGCCTGCTGACTATAAATGACATATGTTAGTCAAGAAGAAAGAAGGCAGGAACTATGAGAATTAAAAGTAGTTTTCCTTTCCTAGATTCATCTATTTACAATTGAACCTCTATGTAGTTTTTGTTCTGTGTCAATAGTCAACCACATATATGCTTGTTCATTTATTGCAGTAGCCATTCCAGGTCTCAGACAAAGCAAATCATGCCCATTCTGAGTAAGATAAATACTGTGAATGCAAATGTCATTGCAAAGAGTTCCAGCAGTCAACAGAAAAGAAGCACTATAATGAGCACTATGCAAAAAAGAACATGTGAAACTGAGAAATGCTTTGATGCAGGTCTATGAGAACTCTCTAGGAAATCATTTCTCCCTGAAGAGAATGTTCAGTATGAGACTGCCACCTTGATGAATCTGATTACATACTTCCAGACATCCCATGAATTTGTTCTTACAACACCTTCTAGCTGAACTATGACATTGTAAGGAAGGAAATTGTTATCAGCTGTATATGAAAAAATGACTATAAACTAAACAAACAAACAAACAAAAAATCTGGAAGAAAAATGAAGTGATTTCTTCAAGTAGTAAATAGTTTAAGCCAAGAAACTATCATAGAAATCTTTTTTTTTTTTTTAAACTGTAAAATCTCTTTCACAGAGTATCAAACATTTTTTTCAAGCCAGTACCATTACAGTAAATATCCACAGCAATGAATATTTATCATTCTGTAGAGTATTAATTATCCAGCAGAACTATATATCAGTATTTGCAGTCTTTTAATTTGGATTAACATATACTCCAATCATCATGAATAATATTTTATTTTAGAAATAGCAGTAATTAATGTGTAAGCTATTAAGAATAGTTTATTGCTCAGATTAAAATATTGTTGCAGTCTAAATTATAAAGAGGAAAACTAGTGCCTAAAAAATGCAGTGCGCACAAAGGCTGAGAGATTGCTAATTTTGAAGCTACAAATGGACACCACCCAGAATAGAGCAGTCCCAAATATATTTTTATTTACCATCTGAAACTGTAGAGAGACATGCAAATTTAGTGCAAACAGACTCTTTGGATGAGAAATATTCTAGATTTAAGTATATCAGCTTTTCATTCTCCAAGGTAACGGACAGGTGAACAAGAAATACTATTGAGTGCCTTTCTGGCTGTCTGCCCTACTCTGAATGATGGCCAACAACAAAATTATACCAACACTTGACAGATTGTTTAAAAGAAAGGCAAAAGTTATAAAGTGAGAATTTAAACATTTTAAGCTTATCTTCATACCTTTACTTAAGCAAGTATACTCACTTAGAAGATACTGTTTTATTATAAAATAAGTATTCTGAGCTTTGAATTACTCTCTGTTATCTGTATAAATATCTTTAAATCCCAGTATTCAGTTAAAGCTATTTTCACATTTAAGAATGTTTCAGAAACAGGCTTTTCTATGCCCAAACTATCACTATGTGGTGTTTTAGGTAAATCAGAAATCAAAGTTTTTTCAACTGTTTTCCTTTAATTGAAAATGAAGAATGTAGAAGAATATTAAAAGAATAATAAATAATAGATCCTGGAGACTCAGACTTGTTCTTGGCTGCTATCATTATAAATATGGCAAAATGGCAGGAATAATGAATAGATCCATTCAAAATCAACTGACAGCAAACAATTCATCAGTAGCAGTATTCAAATTATTTTGAAGAAAAAATGGTCCAGTTGTTTCCCTAAAAAAGGAAATTTTCCCTAAACAGAGGAAATCCACCATTATCAGTTCAGTGACTATATTCCAGGTACGCAGCACTGTCTACCCATTGTTTGATGCATACCTACCTTGCAAAAAAAGCATCCTAGCTGTAGGAAATTATTTCATGACATAAGAACCAGTCTCTGAACCCTGGCTTCCCTCAAATCCATTTCCAAATGAAACAAAAATTTCACAAAATCAAACAGATTTTTTTCATGTTACTCTATTTGAATCTTTTTCAGTTGAAACAACTCTGCAAGATTCTATGGTTTTCTGTATTTTACTAATGCACATGCACTTCATAACAAATAAATTCTGTAAAAATGAAAACAATGGCACTTTGTGAAATTATCATTCTTTCCACCCTCGCTGGAATCTGAAAATCAATCAAAGTTCTAAAGATATGCTGATATTACTGATTTCTGCTTTGACTAGACTTAACAATCAATTGTGATACAGATAATTCTCAAGAAGGAATGAAATCTATTTCATTTTTGTATTATTTCTCTATCAAGATCCTCAAGAGCTACCTATTTCTCAGCCAAGTAATAAGTTAGGCACAAGGGAAGTAGTATTGGGTGGATATGAAGTATCTACAATACAAATGAAATTACAACTTAAAACTATATTGCATTATTTTAAGCAGATATCAAAAATGCAATGATTACAGCTGTGGAGTACATTATTTTAAAAATCTTCCTTGACTATATTCCAGTGTAAAGTCATTCAGTGATATGCTGTTATATACAGTTTCACAGTTCTTTGACTCTTAATGAAATAATGTAATTAAGTGGAAGACATCTAGCCCAGAAAAACTCTTTAGCAACATTTGCTCAAGAGATAGAGTAGGATTAGCTCCAAGTAGCCTCAGAATCCCCAGAGGCCAGATACCGAAGTGGGCTGAGTTGGCTAACAAGTTCTGATGACAGGCAGAGAGGTCAAGTACACATGGAAATTTCAGTAACACAGTAACCTCCAGATTTGTGTTAAAATGCACTTTAGTTTTGAATTTGTGGGCAAGTTGATATTTTCTCTGTTGCTTTTGGAAAGAAAGGAGCAGCTTATTTGTTTTCTATTACATGTGTAATACAGTGGCAATCTCTTTCTGTAAGCTCCAACAGCAAGAAAGAGATAAGCGGGGCTGGATGATCATAGAATCATAGAATCATAGAATCAATCAATCATAGAATCACAGGATCATAGAATCGCTTGGGTTGGAAGGGATACCAAGCATCACTGAGTTGCAACCCCTCTGCCACATGTAGGGCCACAAACCTCTACATCTGGTACTAGGCCAGGTTGCCCAGGGCTCCATTCAACCTGTTCTTCAACACCTCCAGGGATGGACCATCCACAACCTGTCTAGCCAGTCTGTTCCATTGCCTCACCACTCTCTCTGCAAAGAACTTTCCCCTGACATCCAATCTTATCCTTCCCTCCTTCAACTTAAAACCATTCTCTCTTGTACTATCACTGTCTACCCTAGTAAAAAGTTTATTTCACTCCTTTTTATAATCCTCTTTTAAATACCAGAAGACTACAATGAGGTCTACTCACAGCTTTCTCTTCTCCTTGCTGATATGACAAATGGTAAGGATGCCGTTGATAGTATGCATGACTAAGGAACAGCAGAGCTGGAGAAAAATATTTAAATAATAAGAGCAATATTTGTGCATTTCTCTTCTCTACTTGCTCCTGAAACTTGCTTTAAGGATAGATGGACTGGCTTAACGCAGTAAGATGTGCTACAAAGAAAAGGAAGCGGTTATCCTAGAATGGTTGAGTTTAATAAATACTGGGAATAGCAAGGAGAATTAACATTAGACCCTTAATAAGATACCTAGCTTGATTTTGTGTTATTATAACATAGAACTTGCTGTCCTTTTTTTTCCCCCCTTATTTTCCAGCTTTACTCTTTCTCTTCACTCTCCTCTCTGACCTTAAATTTCTCTTCATATAAATCCATGGACTCAGTATTTGCAAATGGAAAAGGATTAATTTATTTTGAATATGAACTTTTTATCAGATTTGAAGAGTGGCTGGAAAAATTCATCTAACTTTCTCTGGAATAATGAAATAAGAAATGGTTATTCCCAGAAGCCATATCACACCACGTAATATTAATGTATCTTGTCAGTAATATTCATTTCTGGTTAATACAGCAACTGCTACATCTTCTGCAGAGCTGAGGATATTTTCATCCTCCTTGCAGATTGTCTAAATCAAGAAGCTGTGCTTATGAAATATTCTCTGTATTTTGGCAGTGCAATTCTGTGCTTTAGTTCTAGCCTGCATATAGTTTATCATTCCAAGTGTATATTCTCTTAATTAAGAGCAGGAAAAAAAATGGAGCTGATGGATACTTCAGTTTGTATTTAAAAACAATGTGTCAATGAATATTTTTACCTGAATTAGAATATTCCGTAGTTGTATGTATCTGTCAGATACTCCCAAAACCTGCAGATGGATGAAGTTCTATACCTTTACACCTGTGCTACCAAAACATCTCCTGCTGTCAGAAATGTCTCTTCTGAAGTTAAGCAATTGTCACTGGCCTGGATGCTATCTTTAAACTATGTATATAGAATAAGGAGTAAAAGGCTGAAAACAGAAAATATGCAGAAAGAAGCCTGGGTTTTTCAGTCTACCTGGTAGTGGAAGACTATTGAGAAAAAAAAACAGCCTCAGTCATCAAATTGGGTTACTTAGAAGAAGAAATTGGGGTAACGCCTGGAAAGTAAGGAGCCTTTACTTTAATTCTTACTCTGCTGATCTACTGATTCATAGATTTTAAGGATAAAGATATCACAATGTTGACCTGGTCTGTCCTCTTATATGACACAGGGAAATGAATTTCACTGGCCAGTTTCTTTATTAATAATGTCTGTTTGAAGTATACCAAATTTTTAAGAAATTTATTCAATCTTGGTTCTTCAAATGATGAAGAACTAACCTCATATCTTGCTGCACTTTTCTAGTGATTAATTACTCTTGCTATTAAAATTTCTGCTTTATTCCTAATTCAAATTTGTCCAGCCTATCAGCTAACCACTGGACTTAATTGCAATTTCTCTACTAGATTAAAAAGGCAGCTACCATTTGAAATACATTTTCTGTAGAGATACTGAAATAGTACAACAAAGTTACTTTTCTCTTGGATAAACTAAATAGGTTGAGTCCAGTTAATACGCTGCCATCTGGTTTTCATGAAAATAAAAGTGATATCCTTTAAAAGTCTTTCACCAAAATATTTTTTTTTCCAAGAGCATTATCTACATCTTTATGGGTTTCTTCATTCATTGACTTCTGACTAAAACACCAATAAAACTTCAATTTTTTTCACACAGTTACACAAGCTCAGTTCCATGAAAGCGCTTGTAGCAATACTCATTGATCCACAAAAGATATCCATTTCATCATTTTCAGGAGTAGAAATTTCATATAGTCATAGCAAGTGGACACCTGATTTCTTAGTATAATTCAAGGGGAAAATGGGACATGTAGGACTGGGATTCACAGACACAAGCAAATGGATGGGAAGATAACCAGTAGAAATGCACAACTTTCTACAGGTCTGCTTCTCCTTGGTTTAGAAATGTATCTGAGATCAAGATTCACAGACCAAACTTACTCCTAGGTTTAAAGAAAAAACTCATCCACTTAAGGAAAGACTTTGAAGTCTATAAAACCAAACTCTGAATCCCAGGCTGGGGGAAATGGCATACTCTTCTATGCTAGAGACAAAAATAACATCCATCCTCTTCTGTTAAGGATGAAGCTTAACATTCAGGCTTGAAAGAGATGAAGAAAACAAAACTGAGCCTATACATGAGTGATGAGGGCATTTGTCTGGGAGAGAAGGGTTGTTGCCATGTTGCCTTGAATTCTAGTGGTAGAGTTAGGGTACTATGGTTAGGGTACTTGTTAGAGTTAGGGTACCATTGTTAGGTTGCTGTTGGACTTGATGATCTTCAAGGTCTTTTCCAACCTGGGTAATTCTATGATTCTATGATTCTATTTAATAAAGGCTTCATGCAAGGCCTAGTAGCAGGAACTTTTTTAGTGTTGAATGCTTTTTCTTCCTCTGGTATCATGTTCTCATGTTCACAATACTCTTTCAACACATTATGTGTATATAATTCTATATATCTTAATGCCTACTCTACCATGTTTCAGTGTCAGATGTTCTAGGAATCATCTAGCTTAAAGCTAAAGAGAGTATTTTTTCCAGAATATTGAAATTGTTAGTTAATAATTGGCATTTTAATTTCTGTAAAGTGTCAGTGACTTCACCTATAAATGAATGCAGTGGAAATGAAGATTGCTCTAGTTGAAGTGGAGGCTGAAGAAAGCTATTAAAAGCTTTATCATGTTCCTTCAAGGCATATCTTTGCCCAAATAAGCCATATAAACTTTACAAACCATATTTAGTGCATGTCTTCCACTTCAAATACCTCCAGAGGCCATAATAATGTTCATTTTCTGGTAGAAGCACTATAAAAATCGCTGTTACAGCTGCACAAAGCAAAGTAAAAATAATCCAAGCCATTATTTTGCAATGCTTTTCTATTCAGCTCAATAATTAAGTTTTATCAATAATAAGTTTTTTGTTGTTGTTGTTTCTTTTGACTTAAAGGTTCCAGTTCCAAATTGAGATCAAAGCTTTTTACTGTGGTTAGATAATACTTTGCTGTCTTCTGGATTGAAGCCTTCACTGAGTCAAAAGCTCAGAGATTCAGGTGAGTACAGCTAGACAATAATTCTTCTTTTGCCACTAATCTTGGCTCCTTATGTAGACTACTAAACTGAGCTCATGACTGAATATTTATTTGTATATACACTTGCTACACAGATAATGTGGCTATAGACCAGGCATGTTCAACCTGCAGATCACAGGCCCAACATAACTGACACTGCAGCCCAGCCCCTGCCCAGCACCACTTGCCCCCCACTGCAGCAGCGACTCTGCTAAGAGGTCTGGCCCAGCTCTCAGAGTACAGCCATCCCTAAGTAATAGACAAACTTCACTGTGCTATTAACACTAACTGAGCTGAAACAAGTGCACAGGGAGGGCACAGTGCAGTCCCAGCTCAAGTTATGGCATGTAGGGCTGCTCTCCAAGGTCTCATCCTCCAGTCTGCATTTGTAGCCACATTCTTTGATTTTCTCAAACTTCAATGTAAAACTGAGCACAAAGTGCACTGACTGGCTCCTGAAGTTCCTGGATTTATGGGGTGGTTAACCCAGCCAACCAAACTTGACAGCAAAACCCAAACTAAGGGATAGTTTCCAGTGCCAGATATGTCTTCAACAGCTTCTTCTGACCAAGATCATTCAGTAGTAGCGCAGGAGGAAATGGCAATGTACCTACCAACTAAGGTGTGCTTTACTCTTTAAAACTGAATAAAAATATGAGGCATTACTTTTGGAACAGCCCTCATATAGTGTTGTGGGGTTTTTTTAGTTGTTTTTATTTGTTGTATAAATTCTGTCTATCTAGACACTTGCCCCAGACATTGCTTTTGTTAGAATAAGTAGTGGACTCCTGGTTCCAGCTGAGTTTTTCACAAAAGAATCTAAAGATAAAGGTGCTACTGGGTATTAAGTCATTAGTCTAAACATCATCGATGTTCCATGGGTTATATAGTCAGTTCCTCCAGGGGGAAAAAAGATTACCTTACTAGATTACAATCTTGTCCATTTTCCCAAGTACTCATATTAAGATGAATAAAATTATTGTCTAGGATAGTCCACTGAAGCCCATTGGAAAAGAAAAAGCAAATATATTCAATTTAGTTATCTAATTCACGGTCTCCCTCACTCCATAATATGGGGGTTGCTCTGATAACAGTGCCTCCTATTTTATTATATTGTCCCATGATATAAGGGTGGATGTTGGTGGTATGGCAGTAGAGGCCACCTCTCTACCAAAATTCTGTTACATTTTGTTGTCATGCAACATACGGTAGCAGAAGGGCAGTTGGACAGAATGGTGTGTGACATGGAAGTAGAAAAAATGGCACCCACTGACATTCATAGATACTTGCTGAACTTTGCTGAAGTGTGGATAAAAGCACAGTGAGACACTGAGTGAAGTGTTTCAGCAGTGGCAACAGTGACAGTGAGCACCCCCACTGGTGCAGATTTTTATGATTGTGGCATGCAGACTCTTGTTCATCATTGGTGAAACATGATGTTGACTGTCTTCAAAAATAGCACTTTGCAGCTGAGAATATGTAGCTGAAATCCATCAGTCTATGTTATTGTGATCTTTGTATCCATTGTAGTTTCTGTGGAAATAAATAGAAAGCATTCCCTTCAGAGGAACTTCAGTATATGTATAACTTCAGTTAGTCCAGTTATGAAATTCAATAGTAATGGATTCAATCAGGTAGCTGGATGACCATGTCTTATAAATAAGTATTAGTGTTTTAAGCTAAGTTAATAAATGTGTTGATTTTTAAAAAGTGGATGAAAATACATCTAACATATTAATTCTTACATATAACCCACTGCCCTAAATACTCAATGTGAGACATTTACTCTGATTTATCATGTAATAACAATTGCCCTTTTACTGTTTGGATTTATTCTCATATCTTATTGCATACTGTATTTTTAAATGCTTCATAACACACTGTGATTGTGGAAGTAAATGTGCTAAACTATCAGTCAGTAAATGACTTTGGAAATTAGTTGGAGGTTAATTCTTTGCCTCATTGGCCCCCAAAAGTAGCCAAAGTGTAATTGATTTTGATGGCATTCACAAAGTGCCTCAGCCTGTTGAATAATGAAGGAGCACTTATGGAGACAGCTACTGAATATAGCAACAATTATGCAGGGTATCAATGAGACATCGTTAAAAATTTAATGCTTCTGCACTTAATCAACCTTGCCTTACCTTTAACAGTGTTGTTGCTTTAGGAAATCTATGAAGTTTCAAGTGTCAGTTTGTTGCATATGTTTTACTTCCATCAATTCAGACACTGGTCACTCAGGGCAAGCACAAATATTCCTAACATGTTTAAAGAGCTGGTAAAGCATGAAAGAAAAATGACAAACAATTACTGATGCTGTGAAAATGTCAAGTCCTGCATATATGTGCCACATGGATCCTTTGTCACTTACTTAGTGCCCCAATGACAGCATCATTTCAATTTGTTTTTTGTTTATTTATAAGTAACATGAGAAAGGTCAGATCATTTTTTATTCATTACAGACTCAGCCAAATAACTATCAAGTAATCACTCCATAGGTTTTGTGTTTTTTTTAATTTCTTCTATGTAATTCATTTTATGACTGACAGTGGAGGTTATATCTGTGCCTTAACAGTAATTTATTGATGAACTTTTCATGCTTGCATTAAATAACAAGCAGAAGCTGTAAGGAGTTTAAGAAGCTAATGAACCCAGACTATACTGTCATTAGTTGAAGACACTTTCTAGCAACCTCAGTCAATGTCTGAGGAGGAAAAAAAAAAAAAAAAAAAAAGGCCCTAATTGACTGGGTTTCAACCAAGCAGCAACAAATGGTCACAGGACACTGAGATCACAGTGACATTTAAAAATATCACACAACAGAAGATGAGGAGAAATTTTAAAGGCAGGAACAATGTCATTCCTCTAAAGGCAATAGCGCTTAGCACTATGGGTCATTAATGTTTTGGAACAGTAGCTTCATACCTGAATTCTGAACCATCCGTCCCACATTATTTCAGTGTCCCAGTGCCCTGGCAGTGTTGTCCACCTTGAAGCAGAAATGCAATAGAAGTGTTTCCTGCTACTAACACAGGATTTGCAATCACTGTGATTTAAGCATGTTGTTTTGTCTTCTCAAACTACTTCTAAATATCTCTTTGCACTCTATGTGCTATGCATCTTGCTAAGAGCCAGGCCTTAACTGAACTTTCAGCAACACTCAGAAGACAAAGTTGTGGGTACTTATCACTTAGAAATAATTTGTTGGTGGGTTTCATGCTGTCTCAAGAGAAAGCCCATTCCACTTGCTCAAGCAATTTGCTTTGTCTTTGAGTGTCTTGTGAAATTATGATCTAATTTCCATCCTACTCCTTTTTTTTCGAACCCTGTAGAAACAGACTGCATCTGTGTTACTAGTAGAAGAGGGACCAAGCTGGGTCCTGAAATCAAGTAGTCCAGCATGACTCTCTACAGCACAGTTAGGGAGAGCTAGCTGGAGTGTGGAAAAGTACCAGGGAATGGATTAATACATAAGCTCTGTGAACTGTCATCTCCAAGTTCTTGAATTTCATTTTTCAGCTTTGGCTCAGTTTCACAAGCATACTGGTGAGCTTTTATGAGCTTTACTTTAAAAGTATTCAAAGGTATTTCTCACTTGAATATGTTTGCAATGTTTGCAAAAGCAGCATCTTAGTCTCCAGAATTTCAATTTGTTTCTGATACTGACTTACTTACAAACAATTGTGATTTTCCTTGTATAAACACTGTACACAGTTCTTTTTAATTTTTTTAATGTTTATCATCTCTAATCTTGTTCTTGACATACTGTGGAAAAAAAAATATCATTTCAAATTTGGATTCTAGACTTAAATAAAAATTTAATAAAACTGAAGAAAGCCTCTTTTTTATCAGAAAATTTGTAAGGTGAGTAGTAGTTGAAAAACAGTATCACAAAAATAACCCAAACAACCCATAATTTATAGCTGCCAAGAGAACAGGTGTGTTCAATGCCTACCTTTGATACTGAGTTCATACATGTTTCTGGTCTCAGCTTCAAACTTCTGCATAGTCTCCTGGTTCTGTAGAACCTTTCAGTTCAGAATTATTACTTACTTTCAGACGGCTGTCTTGCTCCAATTTATGGGAGGCGGGGAGGTTCTTCGATATATGTATACCCGGCGTGGGATTAAGAAACAATGGTTCAAATGTTGGTCCAGCCAGTTTATTACAAACTTAAATCAGGGAGATGGGGAAGGGGAGGATGGACGATTTAGGATGATGGGGAAGGAAAGGTGGGCGATAGTAAAGATAGAAAAAAGAAAGAATTGCATAAAGAGGGGATAGTCACCACCAGCATCCAGCAGCACTGAACTTAGTCATGTGCCTAATTTTAGCACTGTGTTGATCATCCCAAACTTTCGTCACTTGTTTCATTAGCTTCACAAATGATCCAACTTTTTGACAACTTAATTTCTCTAGTAATCTTTCGCATATAACCTTGTCAAAGATTTTTTGACATTTCAAATATTTTGTGTATTGGGGTTCCTTCTGTCAACATTCTGTGACACTCTGGATCTGTTAACTGAGCCGCACTGCCTCTTTCCCCAGAAATTGTTTTCCTATGAATTTAGCTATCTTATTCTTTTTTCTAATCAGAGGCAGAAGTCAGACCTACCAGAATGTAGGACTTTCTGTAGTTGTTAATCATATTGGCAGCTCACCAATACTTTGACACAGATACTGTTAGTGATGACAAGTTATGCCCTTGGCCAACTGCTCCGTAATTTCACATATGACTTCTGTCTTGGTGAGTATCATCTAGCCCTGCTGTTTTATGAAGGTCAGACATAAAATCTGTTTGATCTCATATTTGCTACATATTTATTTCAAACTAATCTAAACTCTGTGATCTGTTACCAAAAAAACCATCACTCCCCAAAGTGTTTCAACAGTAAAGTACATCATTAACATTTGATAATGCAAGAAACCGTTTTTTTTTAGAAACATAACTTTAAAATTAGTACTGCAGAACATTTACATCTATTTTTCCATCAAGTCAATGTTATTTATCCCACATATATATAAATATTGAATATTATTTTTAGTGGAGTGTGTTTTCATATTTTGCTGTCCTTGTCTCTAAATTCTCTCTTTGAAAGTTTTGTCTAATTAAAGTAATTTTTTAATTACTGCACAGAGATTAAACTGAACATTTGGAATGTTTAACAATATTTCACTTACACTCAATCCAAAGCTTCAGTATCTATCACAAAGTGCAAGTATCAGGGACATAAATCAATATAACATCTGTGATGTTTTTTTCTGTTTTTCCTTCATCTGCTCTTCCTTAGAGTAATTGTAAAATGGTTAACACTGAACAGCATGTTATGGCTGCAATTGAAATTAAATTTACTTAAAGCAATTGTGATACCTCATAGCTTACATTTTCTTTCCAGTGTCTTCTATAGTATTTCTAATAACAATGGACACTTAGTTAAGGAGCTTCCAATTTGAGATACTAATGTAATGTGCCGGGATTAAGTTCCAAGATAGCAGTCTACAGACTACTTACAAAGCACTAAATGTGTGAATAAAGTACCTTCTCCCACCCTAAGTGACATATCTGTTAGTTCTTAAGACAGAATAAATTCATAGTATTGGTATGAGGAAGGATCTGTACCGTATTATCTAAAAGTTAGGGCAGTTCTCTGCCAGTTGATGATCTGTCATCAAGTGCTGAAAATTCACTTACAGCTTGTTAACAAGGAGCTGTAGTACTTCATGGCCTGAGATCATCAAATTCAGCAAATTGTAGTCTGAAATAAAAACAAAAATAATTAAAACGTAGCAATGTATGTGTAGATACGTTCATTTGGAGTTGAAATACATTAAAAATCTCTGCCTTTAAGCAGGTACATTGATTAAGCTATAGATATATAATGTAGGATATGAATTTCAGGAATTTGGTCCTGGCAATCTATTGCCGTTGGGAGAATCTGGTGTCTTCTCTGTCCTTATACACTTAACTGTTGAATAGAATGTGATTAAGCGAAGAATTGTTTGATATATGTAAGAGCAAGAGTTCTTCAGTTTTAGTAGCACAGAATCAGAGTAGTTTGGGTTGGAAGACATTCTTAAAGACCATCTGATTCAACATCCTTTCCATAGACAGAGACATCTTTCATTAGATCAAGTTTCAGTCCAGCTTTGAACACTCACTGAATTCTCTCTCAGTCCCAGTGTGTAGAAATCTTCCACGGGTATGCTTAGCAGTAAAGTGCTTTATAAGAGAAACATAAATTATTTAACTTATACTTGACTTGTATAGCTTTCACATAACCCAGACACACTGCCTCAAAATTAAAGTTTTTCTAGCTCAGGATTGTATCTTTTGGCAATATCTATTAATATAAAAGGTCCTTCAGCAGAACGGCTGTTGGGCTGCAGCCAGGCTAATTATTCATCTCTTAAGGGAGAAAGTAAGAAATAACCTTGTGTGTAGTAAAGCCCATGCTAGATGCCAGGTCACTGGAAAAACAAATAAATAAATAAATAAACATATGTATGTATGTATGTATGTATGTATGTATGTGTATTTTGCAGTTATTCTTCATACCTTGATGCTTAATACTGGACGTGTCAGAAAAACAGAGAAGGAAAAGATAGAAGAGGCTGCTGCTCTCACCTAGGACCTAAAGCTCTTTGCACAGATTGGAAATGGGACCAAGAAGACTATCTTTGTGAGAAGACTTGAGCCTCAATTTTTGTTGTTGTTGTTGTTGTTTTTACATATCTGAATTCATAGTAAATAGTAAATTTACTGTTATAAAATAGTAAATTTTATAGTAAATTCATGTAAATAGTGTGTGCATGAGTAGCCATCCCAAACTGTCTTCTAAAGAAGATCTAACTGGTAGTACTACAAGGAAATTCTGAATAATGAAATTTGATTAAGATACCTCCCTCAACCTGCTGACAATACTTTTCCTAATGCAGTTCAGTTTGTCCACTAGGGCCATTAAGTCTTTCACTGCAGAATTACCTTCTAGCAGATCAGGACCTACTCAGTCCTGGTGCATAGGATTATTCCCCACCAGATGCCTGACTGCACACTTGACTTTGTTGAATTTCAAGAGGTTTCTTCCTCCACATGTCTCTAGTATGTCAAGATCTTTCTGAATGTGAGCACAACACTCTGGAATATCAACCACTCCTCCCAGATTTCTGTCAATGAAGCAAGAAAATTTGTGTTACTCTGGAGGTATAAGAGAGTAATATAGCAGTGAGAAACAGTTGTGGTGCTGCAAGAAGTCATGATCTCCTTCTCTACCAGACACAGTGGCCTCCCAATCAGACATCAAGAGGAGCATGCATCCAGCTAGAGGAAAAGCAGGGTAGCTACACAAGGGCATTGTTCTTAGAATATATTTATGTGCCATTGCAGAGGAATTGATCCATGATATGTGCCATAGCAAAGCATAGGGAGCAGCGTACACATAAAGTTAGAGCAGTCACATCTTGAGCACAAGTCTGAGTAAATGGGGAACTGGCGCTTCCAGGCAGGTTTATGTTCCTGTAACCCATACATCCAAGGTGTGGTATGGGCTGCAAAAAGGAGATGAAGATGTAAATGAGTGTGGTGGTGATGAGGTAGAAACAGTGACAGAAGATTGTTTAGAAAACTGTAGGTGCATTCTACTCGTGGTCTTTCTGAGGTCTGTAATACCGCATACTGCTTATTGTATCAGATATAATTTATAAATGCCTGTCAAGTGGACATCTCGTAGATACTTTTCTGGAGCTTTCAGAACTTCCCACCACTTACCTCCTATTCCTCTGCATGTACACTTCATTCTTTTGTCATTCTCTTGCATTCCCTTAGCACAAACAATACTTGTCTCTCCCTGTTCCATTTATTCTACTATCTCCTAAGCACTCTCATTTGAAATGAATAATTAATGCCTTTCAAAACATATTTGAAGTATTTTAAAATAATCTGTATGCATCAGATGTGAGCTCATCACCCCCTTCACCTTTCACATCCTCTTTGTGATGCTTCCATATGTCCTCCCAGAAGTTCTGCTAAGGGGTGGTTGAAGTGTACAGCTAGAGGTAGGTTTATACTCAAAGGATATCTTAGTGCCACTGCAAACTGAGGAAATGGAAACCATTCTCACAATAAGCATTCACAAGCCCTCAGATTCAGCACTGAGTGCTTTATGGAAAGCACTTCATAATGATCTCAATACCCTTTTTCCAAAGGAACTGGACAAATCATCGGAAATAAATGTTGAGTGGCTAGCATCATTAAAAGGACAGTCACGACTGCAGAAAAATCTGGTATGTAAAACAATTTGGGATGCATGAGCTTGAAGGGATATAATAGAAAGTAGGAGTGTGCATACATGTTAGTCACAGCTCTTGTATGACAATCCCACACTGAAATCCCTACCTCATCCTGTATAATTAAATTCATAGCAATACAGTGAAGGAAAGTGATATTAAAGCATTTAAAACAGCATTCTTTTTACATATTTGTAAAAGTTCCTCAACTCCAGTAACAGTAGAAAAGCCATTCTTTTAAATCATTTATTACAATTTTCACCGTTTCGTAGGTTATTTTCTGTACTGAAACATTTTCTCTGAGACACAGTAAAAAACTACTTACAGTCTGTAACTAACCTGCCTAAGACGCTACATAAATCCTGTTTGTGCAGGATTATTTGTGGTCAGATCCGTGATCAATAACTATATATCTGAATATATAGAACTGCTGTCCTCTGTGATTTGAAATGGGAGTCAGTTTTACATGAACATTTTAACACATTTTGACTCACAGGAAACTTTAAATAACAAAATATAATCTTGCCTCTCTAATTGGAATGTAGCTGTATTCAAGACCATAGTGTAATAATAAGAAAAAAGAACAAGCTTTAAACTATTTATTTTACATACTGGGCACATTTACGCTAATTTGCTCAGTCCAGAAAAAGTAAAATTAGTCCAGGCAGAGTTTCTTGCTATCATGGAAACAGTGCTCTGGTACTCAGAATGGCCAATTTAAAGGTAGTTGAGGGATCTTCATATCCCCACGAAGTCTACTGTGTAGGCTTGGACTAATTGGACAGACAATGTTTTTATTTTAAGAAAGGGTTATTATCTAAAAGTACAGATTGCATATGTTCAAAGTTTGCTCTGTTCATGTGAATATTTCTATAAAAATCACAGCATAACTGATATTAGTAATCATCATTTACGAATGTTTACAGAATAAAGACCAAGCTACTGACAGAAGATGTGCCTTACAACATAAAACTAGAAGTCCCACCATGGATAACTAATTCTTTTCTAATATTGGCTGCAGAAATATCATAATTTATATACATTTATATATATATATATATATATATATATATATATATATATATATATGAAATATATATTTTTTCAAACTCGAATCTTCCTGTGCTTACTGCTTTGTCTTAGAAAAGAAATTTTTTAAATAAAAAAAAGAATTTTATTAGAGCCAACCATGCTTTTAGTCCTTCACTGTAACATTTAAACAGAGCACCCCAGAAGTGGTAGAGGAGCAATCTGAGAAAAATCAGTTCCACAGACAGTGCATGGATCAAGTTTGACAGTCCAGGATCCAATAGCCTGAAGTTTCCTCAGTACGTTTGAGTTGAAAGTAGCACTTTCAGTACTACACTTTGAGAATTTAGTGTATTGTGTCAGAAAGTCTTTAATATAATTACTTTTGATCCTCTGGTACTGCTTGCAATCAATGTTTTGTTTGCCAAATTGTCCATAAAGCCCTTCTGCAAATTATGCATTGGCATTTATGCAAATGCAATAACATTAAATTGTTAACACAGCTATAATGTTTCTAAACACACTGTTGAATTATTTCTATTAAATCTATTAAAAATGCAAAAATACTTAATTCAGGTAGCATTATAACACTTTATATTATCTTTTAATCCACCAAAAAGGGGTATTTATGTAAAAAAATATCCCCTTCTATAATATATGAACATTTTAGAGCCACTTCTGACACATCATTACATGCACATTCCTATTTTCTCATAAACTGAACTTTACGTGAGCAGTGCTGTAACATACTTGACAGCCAGTACTGTGAACAGTTTATCTTTTCAACTGTACTTTCAAAAATCAAGTTCAAATGCAGGTAACAGCTCTTCTTGAATTTAATGTTTGAAGTGCATAAGTAGTTGCAAAAGACATCATGACTCTTTCAGAAAGCCCAATTTCAGTTTATAAGATAGAGCTATAAAGACAGATTCTCTAACTTTGTAATAGAAGTTGTAAATGTATATTCTGTCGATACTTTCCAATACTACATCGAAAAAATTTCAGAGTCACTGTATCTCTATATAAGAATAATATACACAAGTATATGCATGTTTCAGGAATGATAAAGTCTGGAGAATGGAAGGCTTCCCCTGTACTGAGGATGGTCTGGTCAGAGGTGATCTAGGCAAACTCAACGCACACAAAACCATGGGCCCCAATGGGATGCACCAACAGGTGCTGAGGGATCTGGCAGAAGTGAATGCCATACAACTCCATCCTCTTTGAAAGATCATGGAGAACAGGAGTGATGCCTGAACATTGTAGGAAAGTCAATGTCAATCACTATGTTCTTCAAAAAGAGCAAGGATGAGCCAGGAAACTACAGGACAGTCAGCCTCACCTCTGTCTCCAAGATTCACACACAAATTAGATTGCTTCTAGTATCTGACATACTGGGAAATCAGGAAAATTCATGCTATCATATTACAAGGCTATCACTACGGGCAATTATTTTTTTAAAAGCAATTCAGTCTTTTTGCCAGCAGTAATGCACCAGCTACAACATTTGGTATGGTTATGGAAGTGCTGAAGAGGAAAATCATGGAACAAATTAATTTTTTGTTGAACAGAACACAATTTCACAAGTACAAGGAATAAAGCATCCAGGAACCAAATTTGTGAATCAGCCACTCTGGTGGATGGGGACTGTATGTTAGGAAGACATAGATTTAGGAAAACTGTGATTATGCATTGTATTGTCCCCATCTGGTAGTCACAATAGCATTGTGATTTTAACACTGATCAGAAGAGAGGGAAGAAGTTCTAACAAACAGTAAATAACTCACAGCAGAAAGCCATATGATAAAGGCACGGAAGAAATACAATATGGATCAGAGTCCCCATTGACAAGATGTGGGAAAGACAATGTTGTTTGTTTGTATGTTTATTTATCAGCAATACCTTAGCAATAGATGTATAAGAGTACTAAGAACAGTATTTGGAATAGCATCAGGCATGTTGGACATGCTCCCACCAGTTTGTCATTCTGGCAGTCTCTCCCTGGGCAAAGATAGTGGAGGAATTTTAAAAGTGTAAGTTATTTCACCTGACTGTTTATGTGCCTATGGTCTCTACATTGCCAAGTGCTGTAGCTGAGTTTGAGACTATGATATTTTTATTACGTTTCAGATGCAAATTATATTGTGACTCTTGATTTTTCATAGCAAGTTGCAGTGATTGCATGGATTTCAGAATACACACAGTTTTCCTTTCACAGCTGCTTTCCTTGCTTTATATTCTCTACTGAGTAGTGATTATTTTAAGATTGCTTAGGCTTTTATAAATATATGACCTTACACTCCCAAAGGTGAAATTCTCTAGACAGAAAGCTCCTGTGCATGTTGATGTCTGGATTTCCATAAGACATGATGTGCATGTCTATAAATTAATATCACTGCTTAGCAGTGAGACAGTAGACTCTGTACATTTGCTCTCACAAGCTGGAAGAATGAGAATGAAGGAAGCTGCTTCAGACCTGAGGCTTTATTAGCCCCAGCAGCAGCTGTTAAGACAGTGTGCTCTTAGCATGAATTAGACTTGTCAGCTCATGAGTGCACCTTTGCCTGAATGTTGTGACATGATCTGCTGTCACTTGCGGCAGTTTTCTTGCTTCATATTACACCAGTTCCTTACAGAAATATCTTCTTAGCTGCACACTGACCATTTGGAGATTATTGTTGCACATCTCACCTGGCTCAGAACAGACTGGCTGGAGGTAACTGTGCAGTAAGTATGTTATGGAGGACTGGCAGTGAGTGAGGCAAGAAAGGGAGAAAACCATTTCACCTTTATTCTTGTTCCCATTCCTCCTTTCACCACACTCTCATCCTCTGAGCCAGTTTTCTTTCGCTGGCATCTTATGAGAAACAGGAAGGGTCAGAATTAAAAGTTTTTACTGTCTAAGGAGGATAACTGAAGCAAAAGAGTGGAAACAATGTCTGAGCAGAGTTCAAGCGCAGACCTCAGTCTCCAGAACTCCACGAACTGAAGTGAAGATGAAAGAGCACTGCAGTACACAAGATGTCAGTTAGAAGCATAGCTGCTGTTCTATCAAAGTGATTGCTTGGTCTTAAACCTCTGGGATTTTTTTACAGAAACTAGTTGATGTTAAGAAAGAAATCTAATTATGAGGCTGTTAACACTCCTAAATAGAAGCAAAACTCAGCTCTAAAAGCAGAGTGGTAAAATTCTTTTGCTGCTATGTCACTAATTGGTCGTTTTGAGCCCTGGGATTGCTGGGATTGACACAGTGAAAATTAAAGGCAATTTGTGAGTCAGTGATAATTAAGTAGGGAGAGACTAAAGAAATACCTGTTTTACCACTAGTTTGGCAGTTTCAAAAGATTAGCTGTGGTCTAGTAACAGAAAGCAAAATGTCATGGTGAGTTAGCAAAGCATTGTTTGTGTTTCAACAAAAACTCAGTGCAAACAGAGGACTTCAACAGATGCAGTAAGATGACCTCAGGACACTTTGGCTTTCCATGTTAATGCAAGAAAGTAATATTTCATCATATCAGATTTTTCATTTCACACCCAGCTGAAAGCCAAAATATAAAGTCCCAAAACAGATGCCACTTTTGAATTGTGTCAGTCTGAGTAGTCAGTAAGCATTAAAACAGCATGCATCAGAAATGGCTGTGCTACATATGTTTAGCTGGTAATCATCAAATGACATTCCAACCTGACATTGTGGTAGGGAGAAACTGAGAAGAAATCATTAAAAAGTGTGAATTGGATAATCTGAGAACATGCTAGGCTTATTATCTGCAAGAAATAGGTCCAACTCCCTGAGCAATTTCTGCAAACTGTCAAACATCACCAGATATGACAGCCCTTGCTTGGTTCTGGGATACTATCCATGCTGTAAACTATTTGCCTGGGGTTCTGCAGATAATGGAGGCAGAAAAAACACTGCAGGAAATTAACCTGTCTGTCTCACAGGGTGACATCAGACTGAAATCAGAAATCCACACAAAAACATAGAAGTTTATTATGGAAATTGCATCTTGGCATTTGGACATGAAAAACATTTCCAGGATATTTGGTATGTTGTCTAAAATTATTTGTCTTGGGTGGGGAAAGAAAAACAAGCATAACAGCAGCAAGGAGAGGTGTTAATTCACATTTTGTCTTGACTAGTTACATAAATGGATTCAAATTGACTGCATAATGTAAGACAAATATTTGTTACCAGGGCTGGGGGCCGCTCCTGAGAAACACTTACTGCCATTTCATTTGTTCACTCTGAGGAGTGCCCTTGAAGTCAGTAGTGCCATTCAAAGATAAATAAGATATAAGTAACGTTCATGACCATGTTGAGGTATGATGCAGTCAACAACTGCCACAGCTGAAGCTTCTTTCCTTCCCTGGAGAAGGCCCAATCAAAACCTTCCCAAAGAGAAAGACAACTTCAGCTACAAATCCTGTCTGTTTAGACAGATCTTCCTTTATATAAAAAGAAGTGGGTAATGTCCTTATCTCTCCCTCAAAAATCCAGTCCCTGGAAATCTAAAAGATGACAGAGATCAGGTAGAAATTTCTGCAGTGTTAAATCACAGAATCACAGAATGACCTGGGTTGGAAGGGATCTCAAGAATCACAAAGCTCCAGCCCCCCGACCTGGCAGGGCCACCAAACTTCCACGTTTACTAGATCAGGTTGCCCATGGCCCCAACCAACATGGCCTTGAACACTTCCAGGGATGGGGCATCCACAACCTCCCTGGGCAGCCTGTTCCAGGACCTCACCACTCTCCTAGTAAAGAACTTCCCCCTGAAATACAACCTAAATCTTCCCTTTTTCAGCTTAAAACAGTTTCCCCTTATCCTGCTATTATTGGCCCTTTCAAAGAGTTTATTCACCTCCTGATTATAGGTTCCCTTCAGGTATTGAAAGTCTACAATGAGGTCACCCCGCAGCCTTCTTTTCTCCAGGCTGAACAAGCCCAACTCCCTCAGCCTGTCCTCATAGGGGAGGTGCTCCAGTCCCCTGATCATCTTCGCGGCGTTCCTCTGGACCCTTTCCAACAGCTCTATATCTTTCTTGTACTGAGGGCTCCACACTTGGACACAGTACTCCAGATAGGGCCTCACAAGAGAAGAATAGAAAGGGACAATCACATCCCTATCCCTGCTGGCCACCCCTCTCCTGATGGAGCCCAGGATCCCATTTGCTTTCCAAGCTGCAAGAGCATCCTGCTGGCTCATATTAGTTTCTCATACAACAGGTCCCCCAGGTCCCTTTCTGCTGAGCTGCTCTCAAGGACTACTCCTCCCAATCTGTACAGGTGCCTGTGGCAGTTAAGGGGCAGTGCTGTGGTGACTTCCTTAAGTTGTTAATTTCAATATAAATTAAAGACAAATAGGTCAAAATTTTCATATTTATCTAAAAACTTTCTGTTTATTTTCTTGGAAATATCAAAAATTTCAGTGAAATTTCTGTAATAATTCTGGTGGCTGTAAAGAGCACTTTCTTCGAAAGCCCCGGAAATAATAACAGTTCTTCTGTAGCATGCACAGAAGCTTCTTTCTAGTATCAGTAACATATGAATATAAAACTTTGTAAAAATTCTTTAAAATAAATATAACATCATTGTTTCATGCAAGGTAAATAAAGAACATGTAGTAACAGCAAAGATGAAATAATGCAGAAAATCGAAGCATATTTACAAATCTCAATAGATTCTATTTTTTAAAAAATATACAAAATTCAGCTAAATTTCATGTTAATACTCTCTATTTGCCCACTTTCTTCAGAAAAAGTTACTTTGACATTAAATAATCTTCATTTTTTAAGGCCTAAAAAATTATAGTTAGATGTTTTTAAATCAATAAATGAATTAAAATTTATAGAGAGCAGTGTTCATGAATGTGACATATCTAGGAACAATGACTAAGGGATAAATAGTTAACGGCATTTAATTTTGCCACAAACTGACAGTAACAGATTTCTCTATTTCAATGCAATACAAATCACAATATGGCCATAATGGAACAATCAAGCAGCTCAGGAAAGGCATGATGGCTATTCTGCTGGTGGAAACCATTTTAAACACTGCAACAAATATCAAATGTAGCCACTCAATTTGTAATGAAGTAATGAAATGATGTTATTTAATGCCTACATTTTTTCATTTGCTTTTACTTAGAATTAAAGATTTTATAGACCAAGGGGTGTTGTGAACATAGGCTGATCTGCTAAACAGTACAGCTCAAAGAACATCAACCACTTATTCTACTGGGCTACCTACAACATCTACTTTTTCACTATAGCATTTCTCATAAGATGTGAGTACATGGGAAGTTGAATATACATTCTGCTCATTTCCCAAACTAGTTAAACATTTTCTGGTTTTGATTCTGAAGCTTTGTATCTTTACTGGCATGACCCTGTACCAGCACTAAGAGATAATACTGCACAAGCTGGTCTACATCACATCCAGCTATCACCTTTGTACCTGCACATCATACTATTTAGTGGTTCTCTACTCAACTAATTGACTCCCATACAGACTGGCAGCGCAGGCGGAAAGGATATGTCTGCATCTATGCTGATAAATCCTTAACTGGATTATAGTCTTTGATGGTGGCTGAAATAAAACATAAGTGGTTAATTCTTCTCATAAATAAAATTATACCTCTTACCTCTAGCCTGAGTGTGTATATTTCCATCTCCAAGGCACTGAGGTTTTTTATGCTAAGGGGAGACCTTATCGCTCTCTTCCAGTATCTGAAAGGTGCTTACTGTGAGAACGGGGCAGGTCTCTTTTCACTGGTAACAAGTGACAGGACAAGGGGAAATATCCTCAAGTTGTGCCAAGATAAGTTTAGGTTGGACATTAGGAAACACTTCTTTACAGAAAGGGTAGTTAAGTACTGGAATAGGCTCCCCGGGGAGGTGGTTGAATCTCCATCCCTGGATGTGTTTAAGAGCCATTTGAATGTGGTGCTCAGGGATATGATTTAGCAGAGGTTTGTTAGAGTTAGGGTACTACGGTTAGGCTGTGGTTGGACTTGATGATCTTCAAGGTCTTTTCCAACCTTGGTAATTCTATGATTCTATGATTCTATGTCTTCCTCAGTTAATTCATTCTATAGTCTTTCACATACTTATGTGTATTTAAGCATACATATACACATTCATATGTATATATTAATGTGTATGTGTATACGTCTTTGTGGCACCCTTCATTTTCCCTTCAACAAACTAAAACAATGACATTTATTTTGTATTTCCTATCAGCTCATAATTTCACCTTTATTTTTAACTGATTTTCCATTTTCCTCAGAGAGTGGTTCTGGTCCCCATCACTCACTTTTCAAAAAATAACATCCAATTTTCAAAAAAGTACACCCTCAGGCATCTCATAGGTGCCTTTCACTTGAACTCAGCACAAACATCTGCAGACTGTACGAGACAGAGGTGCTCCATGAATTTGTTCTTTGTCATCCTTCCTATCCTAGGCTGCTGCTACTGCATTATTTCCCTATTTTCTTCTTTCATCTATCTGCCTGAGAATGTTTGCTGTCCCTTATTCTCAGCAGACTAAATTAGACTTTTCTTAGATCTATGTTGTCACACAGTACACAGCAGTTAAAGTGCCCTGAGTACCTTTGTCATCTCATTAGAGGTTAGCAGGGGTATATATGCTGAATTAAAGTATTGTAAATATAATCAGTATCTAGAAGGTATATGCAACAATCATTTTAATAGATATTTAATATACTACCTTGTTTTCCTTCTACCTATTCCAGCTATTCTAATTAAACAATGATTTTGATATTCAGAGTATGTAAAAGAAAATAAAACCATCCAGTTCAGTAAGTATCAGCCATGCTGAATTTATTTTCTTATCTATTTTTATTCTTTTTGTAGGGTTTTTTCATGACCTGTAAGAAGCAACAACAGATATTTCTTTTGAACGCTCCTTAACAGCTTGAGCTGTGTATGTTTAAGCTATTTTGAGATTAAAAATAATTTGCCTATGTCATACTGTGAATGCCTGAGTTTGTGTCTACATACACAGATTCATAGCTGAAACACCACTGAGGAAAATTGTTATTTTTAGTCTACAATTATAGTTTATTTCAGATATATACAGATTATCGGGCAAAGATACATGCTTTGAGTAAATGTAATTACGGGAAAAATTATAAGAGTGATCCTGCAAATGTTGAGAACCATTTTTAGAAATGATTTGACAAAAAGCCAACTTACATATTATTTTTTGCACGTTAGCTATTTGCCAACACTTACTTTCTAACATTAAGATAGTCAGCAGCTAAGCATTTTCAAAGATCATTTGTGTTTTATTTAGTAAGGTCTTCAAATAGATACATCATGTACTACCAGACTGAGGAAGAATATTCATTGAACAAGTGAAATACTAAAACACTGAATAATTTATTTTGGAAAAGACCCTTTAAATCACTAAGTCCAACCACCAAACTAACCTACTGAGATCCACCCCTTAATGCCACATGCACATCTTAGATACCTCCAGGGATGGGAACTCTACCATTTCCCCAGGCAGCCAGTCCCCAAACCCAACCACCCTTTCTCTGAATAAATTCCTCCTGACAACCAATCTAAACCTCCTCTGGTCCAACTTGAAACCATTACCTTTTGTCTCATCAGTTGTCTTCAGATTAAACAGTTTCCCAGCTGCAACCTTGCAGGAGTTTTAGAGTGATGACATCTCTCTACAGCCTCCTTTTCTCCACACTAAACAGCCCCAGTTCCCTCAGTCACACCTTATAACTCTTTAGTAGACCCTTCACCAGTTTTGTTTTTCTTCTCTGGACAGGCTCAAGTAACTCCATATCCTTCTTGTGAGGATCCCAAACTGAACACAATATTCAAAATGTAGGCTCACCAGTCTTCAGTTGGCTGTCAACAATTAAACATCCACAGCCTTTCACTTGTCCACTATGCGGAACACAGAAAAACATCAGGTTAGTTTGAGAGCTCCTGCTTTTCTTAAACCCATGATGACTGGGTCTGATCACCTGGTTGTCCTATAAGCACCATGTGATGGTAGTCAAGATGATCTTCTCCATGATCTTTGCTAGCCCCAAGGTCATGCTGACAGGCCTGTAATTTCCTGAGTCCATCCTGCAGATTGCTGTCACATTCACTAATGTGAAGTCAGCTGGTTCCTCCACATCTAGCAAGCACTGCTGGTAAATTTTTGAAAGGAGCTTGGTAAGGGCTTCCACTATTTACCTCAGCATCTTTGGGTGGTTCTCATCTGGCGGTATGGATCTGTGTGTTTCCAAGTGGTGCAGTAGTTTGCTCACCATTTCCCCTTGGATTATAAAGGCTTCATTTTGGCTCTGTCTTCCAGCTCAGTGAACTGGATATCCAAAGATGAATTAGTTTTTCTAATAAAGATTAAGGAAAAGAAGTCATTAAGTACCTCAGCCCTTTATTCATCTCTTGTTATTATGTTCTCCCTCTATGCATCCAATAAAGGAAAGAGATTCCTCTTAGTCTTCCTTTTCTGGTTTATGCACTTATGAAAATGTTTGTCTTTTACAGTAGTGGCCAAATTAATCTCATTCTCAGCTTTAGTCTTTCTAACTTGCTCCTTACATAATCTTGCACCTTTGTAGTTCTCCTGTCCGTACTTTCAAAAATGTCACAGATGCTTTTTTTCCCTAAATTCTTGAGAAGTTCTCTGTTCAGCCAGGCTGGTCTTCTGAAGTACCAGCATAAAATCTGCATCACACAGAAAGAAATGTGTAAAAGGCAGTACAGTGGCTTTATGCACAACAACAATGACCAGTACAAAAATGGTACAAGAATTTAATTAAATTAAGGTCATTTGAAAGTAGCATTATGCAGAAATGCCATTCACTTGCTGATGATCTGAGAGATAATCATGAAAAAAGTGATACGCAATGTTGCTCTTATGATACCACCTAGGACCTTCAACTCAAGTCAGAATAGTACAAGATTTAATGAGTTACACCATTGCTAAATGGCGCAGAAGTTTCTACCTCATATGCTGAAAATCTTGAAGTTGTTCAGATATCCTACCAGTGCTGATGGTATAACAACATGAATAAAATAAATTCAAATTTATTTAATACAACATGAATATAAACTCTTTCACACAAAACTTGTTTACTGTGAAACAATATTTTTGTTATCCAAAGATGGGTAATATAACTAGCATTTGGGAAAACTTAAAATATGAAAGAAATGTTTTAAACTAATATATCGCTCATTTGAGGAGTGGGTGTTTAAGCTTTTGTTGTAGCTTTCCTGTTTAGAGAGTAATTTCGGAAGCTTATTGATTTAAGTGCACCTTGTATGCTTTCAAAGAGAGACTGTCAAGATTGTGTAATATGAGGGAAAAAAAATCTACATACTAGAAATCAAAATAAAGCCAATCACAGCATCAAATATCCACATTTTTAAGGTCAGATGAAACTGGGAACTCTTTGGCCACACTGACCACTGCATTTCACAAAATATTTCTTCACTGTACTCACAAAAGTGTTTGATGCAGGGTTCTATGTTATTTTATTCTATGTTACTGTCTTGACAGCCCTTGTTCATTAGTGAGAACAACAAAAATTCTTCTTTACAAGGATTTCTTGACCTTAGAATCTCCGGTGTTGTTAAATTATACTTTTCTAATTAAGTGAACCTAAATCAGTGAATCATCAGATGCAAAGCCATAGAATCTTCTAACTGTTTTTCTCTACAAGAGCAGCGCAGTTCTTGCACAATCCGTACTCTCATGGGCATCTATAACATCACTTCTCATGAAGTCCCTACAGAAAAACAAAACAGTACAAAATTAGTATCATTCCTTTTGTTGCAGTTTTTCATTAACATGGGAAAGGGAAATGCTACAGATTTGGCCTTTCCCTTATTTTTGCACAGTTTCAGTGTTCTCTCATTAATAAAGATTTATTGTCAAGGAAAAGGGACTTGTGAAACAAAAGGAGCAAGACAACAAGGCTCATTTGGCTTCATCTTAATTAGATCTGAGCTAATTCTTCCATTGAATACCAAAGGGAAGATTTGTGCCATAACTTCATATTACTGATTATAAAATAAAATATCATTTAGAACTTCAAATTACAGTGTATTAAATTCTACTAATTCTAGCCATCCAAAAATTCTGTATCAAATCAAAAGTTATTGTGTAGAAGCCCCCTGTAGTCAACAAAGGGAAATTGGTCCCTACAGGGTGACCTGTCCCGTACACCTTAGGCACATTAGTCTCACACTACTCCCATTCACACTTCTATAAATACAACAGGAGAACTAGGCAAACAGCAGAAGGTATACACATAATCTTTTAGATGGTTATTGCTTAGTGTACTGAGTTTCCTACTAAATGACATAAATACAATTTGTTTGAAATCACGAGTATCCTAAGAGTAAAACATCCATTACCTATAATCTAAAATTGAATCAATATACTGTTATGTATGGGGCCCAATCTGACAAGGCTGCTTCTACTTCATTCACCTGGGTCCAGCCAGAAAGCCGTGCAAAGCACACTTACACACACACTCACTCTCACTCAACTGCTGCAACCATGGACACCTAGGGCTCTAACCTTGACCCCACTCCAGCTGCTGCACCCCATGACCCCAGACACATGCACACACATACAAGATCCCCACAGACAGGAAAATAATTGGAATTTAAGTTTTATGAGAAAGCACAATGAACTTTCTTGAGAAGGTGCAGGGTATGTCTGGCCAAGAGCATTGAACAGACTGCAAGGGGTCAGCCCTTTCTCCTCCCATGTTTAGACCACACCAAAACACTGAGAGCCATTCCCCTCTTCTGCTTTGTCCTGTAAATACCCTGTAGGAAGGCACGTGCAATTCCAAAATGCTCTTCCCCTGCACTGTATTATTACTGAAATTGAAAAATGCTGAGTTTCTATTTTAAACAGTTGGGAAAACAAAATAAAGTACCACAGTATTCCTCAACCAACATATAAGCTAAAGAGCATCAGTTTCAACACAGACCAGTGAAGAAGCTTGTGAAAGCTCCTAGTCATGACGATCCCGGATAAGAAAATATTGCATAGCCTTCCCTCTGCCTCCCATCTGACTTTCACTTTGAAGAATGATTCAGCAACAACTTGGCATATTTTCAGTTCACATCTTGCCAGACATCATCACAGTGTGTTTCCATAATCTGATGTCAGAACCAGACGATGGTCCCAATGCAGCTCTATTATAACTTACACTGATATACAAAAATAGAAAAGTGCAATACAAAGACAAGATATTTCACTTTGATTATTCCTTATTATTTCCCAAGGCATATTCTCCAAGTCTTTCACATGAAAAGTCTTCTATCTATGAGTTTTCTGTTATTTTTCTCATCTATTTTGCAGACATTCCTCTCCTTATCTCCACAGCTTCTCAAAACTGCAGATCTCATTATAACAAAATTGAAACTGCTAACTTCCCTACATTCCACAGTTTCTCAAGGTCTTGAAGGACACAGTGATGCAATCACATACTACTTATCTTTTAGAAACCCGGATCAGCTTTCAGAGAGGTTGTCTATTTAAGCAGAACCAGGCAGTACAATTTTATTATTATTATTATTATTATTATTAATAATAATAATAATTATTAATAATTATTAATAATTATTAATTTCTTTATCATGCTCTAAATAGTTTCAAAACACAAAGAGTTCAGGAATAGAGCTGAAAGATAAATGTTGAGGTAAATACAACTAATAAAATAAGACTGGTTAATTTTTTGATTCAGAGCATTCCCTAGTAAACCAAGGTAAATGTAAGAATTTAGTTTTCTCATGTCTAAAACAGACTTTCATTTACTTACAATATTTCTTTAAAGAAGATGACACTAAGCTGCAACTTTTGGAGCACTAAGAGCAAAACTGAGTCTCTGGAAGAGACTATCATTCTGTCACACTGTGTATAGATCATTCTCAGGCTATCATTCTGGCAGAGTGGTAGAGTGCACATATATATACATACAGCATACTCAAAAGCTGATGACCTGGTCTGAAATCGGGTTGTTTCTCCATATAACCATTTGAGATACTATCATGGTTAGTAGCTGGAAATAGACAATCTGCAAGTTCAACCAACTGAAACCATTACAGGACTTCATATGGTGGAGTTTTTGTCTACATTTCTTGCTGAATACTGTGAAGCTGTGTGAGCCCACCCTGAAGATTCTATATCAGCAGGTAGAATATATTACTGGGCAAAAAGCATTGAACAGTCACTATGGGAGAGAAATAGAGCATCAGGCAGAAACAGAAGAGGACAAATTCAGTTTCTAATAAAATGCTGAAATAAATACTAAGAAAGAAGATTACAATTCAGTGGTTCACAATAAAGCTGTAATTAATTGAGAGAGCAAATTTTTTGAGTACAAAAATCCAATGTAAATTTGAATGACCTTTAATAAGATTACGTTATCAGTTAACAAAAGGTACTAATTCAGTCAAGTGCAACCTGAGTTTGGTAGAACTTTTGAAACAATTTATCAGAAAATTAGTGATAAAACTTAACCAAATAAGGCTGGAAGACCATATTGCAAAATAAGTAGTGTTTAAAATATTGTTAATGTAAGGTAATACTAAGTGGAAGAACATTGTTTTTTTTTATGAGCAATCCTGTACCTCCGGAATTTCTGTTAGGTCTGTTCTGATTTATCATTTGTATCCATTTCTGAAAAAAAAGAGAATAGATACCACTCTTACTAATGATAATTAACTAGGACAAAATGCAAGCACATTGAAGGGGAAATTCCATAAATGAATACTAAAGAATATTCATTAATTGCACAGAAAATATAATTTCTCTTGGGACAAACTGTCCCTAGGAACAATATTGATAATATAATTAAAACTCTTCTTCCTACAAAATAAACAAACAAATAAATAAATAAATAAATGGGAGTCTAATGCTGTAAACAATGTTGTAGTTAGGGTGCTTGGCCAATACTTTCTCTATGAAAATCCATTTCAGACATCAGCTGCCTAATGGACCTTGCTTTTCTCATTTCCACACTTAGTATCTTCCTTTGAAAAACATAGCTAGTTACAGACACACTTCACTAAGGAAATTTTGTAACTGCTTGTTAGCTACCTTCACACTCTTCCAGGCACTGAAATGCAGGCCTTTAGTGAACTGACAGGCCGCATCTAATTGACCTCCGGCACGTCTTGCACCATTTCTTTGCCCAGTGGATCTCCCTTGAAATACAAGAACTACTGCTGGCAGAAGATCATTTATTTTGATAATGCAAAATTAGGGTTCTGGTTGTCTTCATTTATTGACTGACTTAGTCCTTAACTAAACTGTTCTCCAATGATTAGCTTACCATGAAGAAAAATATTTTCTACTTGGAAAGACTGTTCAAAAAAGTCAAATCTCAATACACTGACTCATACATTTCATTTTTTTTTTTTTTTCTTTTTCCTCTTACTCACATATCCCACAATCAGACAAAAAGGATTAATGCCTTTGGTTTGTTACAGATTCTTGCTACAAATACAACCCCCCCTCACCAGGTCTCTGATAGTTGCCAGCCCATTTTCACTGCCGTTCTTTAAAACTCATACACATGGAATTATACCCTACAGACAGATACTGCTATCAGGTATGCCAGAGCTAACAAGCAAATCTGTTGTGCAAGATCTTCTGCTATCTCATTTTTCAGGTCCCAAATGGCAGCAGTGTATCTACTGTCACTGACTCTGAATCACTTCTCTGACATTTGTAAACAAATTTCTACCTTGGAAAGTTTCCTGCTTGACTGGGAAATGGTCTAGAAATATATTCTTGCTGTTATATTTTAAAATCCTTCATGCCCTCATGAACTTTTACTGTAGTTAATATAGTCTACATTCTGCCTAAAAGCAGACTTACGGAAATCAAATCAATATATTGATTTGCTAGATCTGGCTTGCACTCCATGAAAATTTGACAAATATTTCAAAGTAGGCAGCTGCAATCAGCAAAGTGCACTTAAATTTATATTCAGTTTACAAATCATAACTTACAAAGGAAAATGATATCAGTAATTTTGGGAGAACTTCTGTATCTTCTGGTTTCCGTCTGACACCTGTGCATGTGTCAAAAAGTTTATATATTCACACATTTCTGGTGAAGTTTCCTTCTCTGCTGGAACATACCACCACATAGATTGTTAGCACATGTGATATATTTATTTGAAAACAAAACAAAACAAAACAAAAAACATTTAAAAATTGATTATCTTCCATTAAAGAATCTGAGGTGATCTAAGTGTTGATTTATTTATTTTTTCTTCTTATAGTGACCAAAATCTGGAATCGTGCAGTATAACTGTCATAGGCTTTATAGTCATAGGCAATTTGATTATCTCTTTCAGAATTAGCAAATTTAGCTTAAGTGCACAGATATCACAGATGCAAACTCATGAGGGAGAAGCAGATACATGTTTCTTGATATAATATAGTGATTTAACTAAGCACAGACCTGAATAAAAATGAGATTTAGCAAGACTTGAGGTGACAAGGTACCTTTGATTATTTACAGCATAGAGAATTAGTTAGGTTAAACACACTAATCCAAGAGAATCTCCCATTAAGTCATGAGGCTCAGAGTGGGCCCCTTGTTTCTTAAAGTCCTTGAACCTCAGAGGTAAAGAGCCTAGCTGGGGTTGAATCCACTCCTCATTCCAGATTTGCTCAATGATTCATGTATGGGGGATTATACATGTACAATCAAGCAAAGTATAATCTTAACAGAGGTTAAACAAACTATTAGTCACTTACCAATGACATGTATATATATCATCATATGTATATGCCCAGGTGCTGGGCAGCCTGGTCTGGTGTTTAGCAATCCTTCACATAGCAGGGGACTGAAACGAGATTATCATTGTGGTCCTTTCCAACTCAGGCCATTCTATGATTCTGTGATGCATTAGCAAGGCATCTTGACATTAAGGCGCAACTGTAAGGGAAATCTGCAGGAAGCAGAACCTCCAGAGGTATCCTTGCTCAAGCAGAGATCCTGTCTGGCCTGCCAGGACAGATCAAAGAACTCATCACTATAAGGTAAGACAATTGGTTGCCCAATGAACAGAATGGGGGCAACAAACAGGAGGATCTAGAAATTATAGTGTGACAGGAAAACTATGAGTTAGTCAGCTTCTTTTCCCAGGTAGCCAGAAATAGGACAATAGCTAATTGCCTCAAGTCATTCCAGGGAAGGTTCAAGTTAGATATCAGGAAAATTTATTCTCAGAAAGGGTGGTCAAGCATTGGAACATCTTGCCCAGGGAAGTGGTAAAGTCACTGGGGGTGTTCAAGGAACATGTAGATGTTGCACTTAGGGACAAGGTTTATTGGGCATGGTGATGATGGGCTGACAGTTGGATTAGATCATAAAGGTCTTCTCCAACCATAAAGATTCTATGATTCTATAATGGATGATGGGATTAAATCATTCTTCCACTTGTATGTTACCATACAATTCTTTTCCCTTATTCCTTTATGTCTCTTTTTCTTTTTAAGGGATTTTTCTCAATCTCAAATTTTATATAAGTTTTTACTACATTTTCATGTTTTCTAGAGTTAGTTCTTGCTACAATCCTCATGACGCCATATCAACATTAAAATATTGAATGTCCAGTTTGTCCTTATGTGAACAGTCCATTCACCTTCTGCCACAAGGGTTCTGCCGTATAAAGGGTTTCACAGAGTTGTTGACGTTTTTTCTTCATCTGTGCTACATGTAATTTTTATTTCTAACAACTCTAACTTGCTCTAGGTGAAAAAATTCCTTGCATCATTTCCCAGGTGGCAGGCAGCTATGCTGGAAAAGATTCTGATTTGACACTGTCTACCAAGTTCTATGTTTGTTTGAGACTGGAGGCAACTGCAACTCCACTGGGACTGTTGGCAGAGGTCTTTCAAGATACTTACCATAGGAGCTGGAATATAACAGACATTTTTAGTTCCAGTATAAATCACAGATGATTTTAAGAAAGTTTCTATAAAGCAGAGCAGCTCCCAAGACACAAAGTATTTTTGGTTGTCTGAAAGAAAAAAAAATAAGTTTATGATCATCCTGGATAAGAAGTTGGTTGTGTTCTCTTCACAGAATCCATCCTCTTCACATATTTTGTTTTGAATTTAAGGATATTTTAAAACTTTCTGTATGATAAAAAAGTTGGTGAAATACCTTTCTGAAAAGCAGTGTTGATTTTTCACTGTTTCACAAAGTGCTTAAATTAATTCTACCTGTGCACAAATCCTTTGGCTTTTCTGCTTGACTTATGACTGCACAGTCACCTCATCCACAATCACTTTCATGAACATAGCAGCACAAATAGCTGCCATCAATGAACAGACATTAATCCCTGATTGCTGAAGATTTATTTACCTTTCAATTTTGTGTACAGATGAACCACAGGGAATTGTTATTCCCTGAAATCTTTAGTTTGTCCACACTACTGTTTCTCTTTTGGAGATATATCTTTTATATATCTTTTAATGTCTATAACATAATCTCTTGGCTCCTTTCTTCACTTATTTATTTATTTATTTATTTATTTGTTTAAAATTTTGCCTTTATCTCTAATTCCAGTTTGTTGTCTTATGAGTCATACCATATTTGATATATTGCCAGTTCTGAAACCCCTAAGAAATCTGTCAAGAATGGATGTTAAGTGTGGTATAATGGAGGAACATCTGGGAATTATTATAGCAATTGTTATGATATTAATAAGATAAGAAGGAAAGAAATAGAATGCTTGTATGACATATAAAGACAACACTAGAAAGAATTATTGTGATACTTTCCTCTTGAAATAAATGGAAATATTAGTAAACATAAAGCAATCCATGGAATACTAATAACTTTTCTGCAACAATTCTGTGAATTTTAATGTGTAGAATAGGGAAGACTAGATAGATAGATAGATATAAAATTTTGAGTATTTGCATTTTGATTCAGTATTGTTTTACAGTTACACAATTAAAATGACCAGACCTGTGTAACATTGACTCATATGCCAAGATTAGAGAACTTGTTAATAATTTATGGTAAAACAATTTTACCAGACAATTATACCAGACAATAATAATTTATGGTAAAACAATTTTACCATTTGTTTTTCCATTTGTTTTCTTCTGAATTTTTTCATTTTGTATTCTGTATTGTACATTGATGAAGAAGTTCCAGAACAAATGATAAGTCATCAGACTGTGAAGAACTAATATCTTTCTCTAACCAGGGTAAGAACAATTTTCTGACTCACTATTATGATTTTTTTATAGTATCCTTGTTCAAGAAATTGATCAGAAATTCAGAGAACTTGATATCAAATCAGCTAAACCCTAGTGCCTATTCAGAATAATAGCTGCAAACTGCCTGTAAGAAGGACCTTAGTTAGGCTTCATTTTTCTCTTACAGGGAGTCTAGATGTGGAATCCCACTGTAGTATTAAATCTACATTCTCAGATCTCTCTATAAATGCTTTGTTTTCACAGCAGCTGCATCTCTCACGCACAGTCTGAATAGAGCCTAAGTGACTTGCATTCATGATGAACCTCCCTCAACTTGACCTGGAAGAACTACGTACTTTATTCAAGGCAGTAGGTACTTTATCTTGCAGTACAAAGAAATAAACACATTAGCAGAATGAGTGCAACTATTTCCAGCAACAGTTTTGATAACATAAACTGTCAGCTGACAGTGCTTATCTTTCTCCAGCAATTGCACAGGAAGCTGAAGAGACTGGCTTGGGCTTGACTCCCAACTACTGTTAAGTAAAACCAAGAAAAAATAATTTTACAACTACTGACAGAAATCACAAGCAAAACAAAAAAGACTTTGATGCCTCCTTTATGAAATTTCTGCAAAGCAGTTCTCATTTAACATCATCGCCAGAAAGGGAAAGAATACATAAAGAAAACATTTCCTCAATTTAAATTTTCTGATATTTCTTTACGGAACACCAATCAAAGTAATTAAAATAAAAGATGACAAGCATTTGCTGGCACCTTGCTCAAATTAGCAACATTACCTATCCTATTATGATGAAATATACTGAAAGACAGGCTGTGGTACACAAGTGTCCTTTGCTACAAGGTAGGTATACAAACATGTCCAAGTTGGTAAAAATAGTGTCAAGGAACACAAGTGAGGTAAAGTAAGTAACATTGCACAGGTCGTTACTTGTGTTTATTTTCTTACCATTTTAGTACAAGAAAAAAATGTAGAAAATTGCCTGCTTTATTTTTCAATTTTCTTTCTCTACCTCCAGTTGTTTTTATACTTAATTAATACTTTTTCCTCAGCTATTCTTTAACATTGAACTTGTTTTTATCTTTTGTTCTGTTATATTACACTTCAAAACACTAAAGCAATTGTTGGGCTGGGAGGGTTTCTTAAACAGATGGGGATCATTTTTAGAGGAAATATGAATGTAAACAGATCTTGTACCATTATGAACTGCACATTTAATTCTCCCACACAGCACTCTAATATTCACTACTACATACCATACTAAGCCATACCATGACATTCATAGCATTATATAGTCATCAATTCTACGTTAAATTTGGGTATGTAACTTTCTCATATGATAGGTATAGTATAAAATGCTCAAAAATTTCCTTTGAACTTTGAAGAATTTGGAAGCTGTCTGTTTTAAACAATATTCTTATAGTGATGATCTCATCTATACCCTGCATTTCATGAGATCATCCACACTTTATTCTCTAAAGCCTTCATTCCACATCCAAGGTAAAGCTAACTACTTGAAATGTGTAGAGACCCCCACCAAAACTAACACTCCTACGCAAAACTGACACAAGCATTTTCTCAGATGTGAGAAAATTTATTGCTGTAAACATACTCATTCTACTTTCCAATTTCTTTTCTCACTTCAATGAGCTATTTTTCATTAGGAATTTATGCAACAGAATATTTAACCCAGAAAGATAATTTTGATAAAAAATAAAGGTGGTTGTGCTTTTAATAACTCTATAAGTGCACTGAGACGTTGACAGGGAAGTTCCTCTTTACTGAATTACAAAGTCATCTAAAAAAGAAAGATACCTTTTTCTTGAGGTTATGTGGGGAAAATGTGTGCTCCAAAAGTAATGCCTCCTATGTTATTTGGTTGGCCCACAGTATCAGAGGTGGATGTTGGTGATATGGTAGTAGAGGATGAACCTTCCTGTCAGTACTCTGTTACATGTTGTTGCCATGTGACAGATAGCAGCAGATGAAAACAAGAATCAAGAAAATAGGGACCCTTCATGAAGATTAAGCATTCTAGGCCTTGGGGAATATCAGAAGAATAGGACTAGTGGGACATGTCGACATTGCTAACACAGCTGGGATAGCACAGCTGAGTCTATGGTTAAGACTAGAAGGGAGTCTAGCCTTCTAGACAGCTAGAAGGGAAAGGTAGCCAAAGAAATTGATTTTGACTGATTGAGTAGAGGAGCTGGGTCGAAGTAACCTGAGGAAGACTTCTGACTTCATCCCAACTACCACTGGAGTGAGACCCCCACTATGGACTGTGCACGCATCAGTAGGAGGGACAGCATGTAAATGAGCTCCCAGATAAACAATCATGCAGAAGTTAAAGGCCTTTTACAACAAGAGAGGCTAGTATGATTCAAAGTATCTCCAAGATATTACTTGTATTGAGTGCCTTGTTGATATCCTTTCCTCTTATATATGCCATCTAAGTGCACATAGTGTTTTCTTGCTGTCATTAACAAGTCATGACAACACCTGTCAAGTTTACATTGCCACACAATCTTCATTTCTCAACTTCCTGACATACTGGTTTTCCTGTTCTGACAACCATGTCTCTATATTTCCTATGAAGTGCTTTTGTACATTAGATGTTTAATTTACAAATAAAAAGTTTAATATTTAACTATCTTACCTGAAAGCCCCTCAAGCCTTATGCTTACTCAAGATGTAAAATAAGGTAGTTTCGATTTTAAATCAATTTGGATCTTTTAACTGGTGCTATTTTTTACAGAAATTTTTCATCTTTCAAGAGTCATCTCATCAAATCCGTCACTGTAGTAGAGGTGTTATCTTGGTGCATTTGCCTCTCCATTCCCCTGTTAATATAGTCTTGCCTGGATATTGGCCATATGACTTCCTAGATAACCCATAACTTATCTCATATTAGGGAAACAGAAAGAAATGCAGCTACTAGATTTGCGATATGCTATCAAGAGCAATTACAGTGATGAAAGACAGGGCAGGAACTAAAAACAGTGTCCTCTGAAAACTAAATAGTAAATTTCTTTGTAAAATAATCTTCTCTCAAATGAAAATAAATAAATAAGACTTTTACAAAATCATCCTATAAACAAAATGGGCCTTCTAATTAAATATTATTAGGAAAGAAGAATGATCTTAAATGGAGAATGGAGAACAAGGGACTGAACAAATGCAGTAAACTGTAGTTAACTACCTTTTTCCCACTGCATAATGTGTGAAGCAAAACCTTTCTGAACACTTATTTATGGTAACAGATCCTCCAAGAAGCTTTAAGTTTCAAGATTATACAGACTATGATAACACTGAAGATGGATAAATGCTCTCAGAGTGCTCTGACAAAGCTGGAGTGCATCGCTTCAGTACCCATCCCATGACAAGCAATGACAGTACAAACTTGCAGATCACAGCATGCCACAGCACACCAAAATGACAAATGGCATACCTGCACCAGCCTGAGCTTGTTTTTGTTTTTGTTTTAATTTGATATGAATAAAGAAATATGCAAGCTTCAGTTGTCAGTCTTCCCCCATGAGAAATAATTTCCACTCAAAACAAACATCTGGCATTTTGCTAGAAAACTTTTAATTTAGTTTTAAAGGACAGATTTATTAAGCCCTTGTTATCACACTTTGTTTAATCCTATCCAATTTCTTTAATCTTCCTTCTCAGGAAGTAAAGATACATTATAGATCACTACAGAATCTGATCATCTATTCTGCCCCATAACTTGAAAAGCAAGTTCATTTTACTGCTCTATTGCTGACTACTGACCAAATAATTACTGGAATTCAGTTCCATGAATAAAGACCCATGCATCGTCTAAAGCTAGAGCCTACTTTTTATCAAAATACAAACAACTTCTCAATAGTTACTGTTCCTATCAAAGTTACTTACCTCTTTCTTTATAAAATAAATCATAAACTATCAAAGGGAAAAAATACATTGTGAAATTTACATATTAATCAAGAATAATTCCCTGTAAATATTATGTATTTTCTCTTTTCATGTGCTTTGTTGTGAAGATATGCAGCTTCAGTCTAAAATGGATGTAACTGAGTTAGTCTGAGAGAGGTTATGCTCCATCCAGTACAATATAAGTGTAAAATTCTGAATTTTTTTTACCCTTTTCAGCGGTCAGAAAAAAAAATTGTATGTTTACTCCTAACTGCTAGATAAAAGGAAAGCAATTATTACACACCTAAGGGCATTAGATTAAAAGGGAGTTATGGAAATTCATCTCATATAGATTCAAGTATCTCACTGATAATGAAGCTTAGCAGAATATCCAGTGGGTTGATATTACTTGTATTTCAGTAATACCCATACGTAACTGTTTAAATTTAAGATTTCCTTATTCAAAACAGTTCGTGCACATCAGGGAAATGGGACAGCCCTTATCATCAAGGAAGGTCATTTACTGTACATACTACTACTGGAATGTCAATAGGGTGGGAAGAGAGAGACGAGAAAACACAAAGATATAAACAAAGATATTGTACAAAATGACAGTGGGTGGTATAACAAAGTTATTTCTACAAACTGAAGCTAAGAAATGGTTCTTCAGCATGTTAATTTCACAGATTTCCTATGTTAAGTACTAATATCACCGCTACCCAAAGGGAATCACCTCATTTGCTGCAGGGTTTTCTTCCGCTGGTAATGAAGACCTTCAGCTCAACCTTTTCAGAGTTCCTAGCAGAAATGATAAAGCAAAGTAAGTGCTGGGGAAAAAAAAAAAAAAAAAAAAAAATATATATATATATATATATAAATACAAATAAAACTGATATTTAAAGTTTCTACAGCTATGGATCTGTGAATAGTAAAATACAAGGATATTGATTGTTGTACTACTGTTCTTAATCATAAGCAAATCTAGACAAATGGTTAAGTATAAAATTACATCAGCAACATTACTGAAAATTCTCATAATGACAGTATTTTTACAACACTATTCCAGTGCCAAACAGTTCTAACTGAACAAATTAAAATTTACCAAATCTCAAACACTGCTGTCAGTATAAGAATGCACAAACAAGGTCACTGAAACAACTTTTTTTCTATCCCCACATCAGTGCCACTTTGCTTACCCAGAACAGCTGGTATTTATGATACATAATTAGAAAGGGACATCATAGAAACCACTAATATGCTTTAAAATGAAATTTAATGACAACATTAACTATGAATATATTCCTTTCTTTATTCCTTCAAAAAGTCAGTCTATCATTAATTAATTGTCAAGATTCTTAGAGGCAGGCAAGTAATCTAGTTTCTTTGCACAGAAAATTTTGCTGAAAGGAACAGTAGCTTATTCTATATTTTTCAATATTTTTACATGGTCCTTATCCTCATAAAAAAAAAAAAAACAAAAAACATTATAGTCCCTGAAAACTATCCTTCAACTATGAAAAATATAAATAGTAAAAATGCACAAAACTGCCATGTTTTAACCCTGCATGTGGCTCAACACCACACAGTTGTTCATTCACCCTCCCCTACTCAGTGATTTGGGGGAGAGATACAGAAAGTAAGTAGAACTGATGGCTTGAGATATAACTATTTACTAACATAGAGAAGAAGAAAAGGATAATAATTATGGACATGGCATTTGTCATATTTTTTTGACCTTAAACAGATTCCTGGAGACATCCCTCATTCAGGGTATCTGAAGATACTGACCCAGGTGTATCATATTCTAATTGAGGCTATTTTTATCACACTCTTTTCTAGTGAATGCACCAGAGTTCATTGTTTCTGAGTATGCACAAGAAATTCAGTTAACACTGATATTGATCTCTTCCCAGTTGAGGACAGATTAACAATAGGTACTGAAAATTAAGTGTCTTCTACTGTGGCACTATGCTGAAGTACGTGACAGAGGTATAGGGTGTATTAAGTTGCTAAGTTTTCTGAGTCTTATTACACTACAAAATTAGCTGTCCTAAAATGTCATTAGCGGCTCATGTGAGTATCAGACTTCCTACTTTTATCCGCGTGAAAGACATGGATCTACATCAACTCAAATGTAGTGTTCTGAGGTGACCTCTATAATTCATGGCAGGACACAGTCAATCTCCTGAACCTAATTCATCACACTAAAAGACTGATAGAATGAAGACAAAAAAAGAATGAAGAAAAAGAAAGAAATTATCCTACTCTCCATGTAAACATGCTTACTTCTGGGAATTCAAGTCACAGTTAATTATACTACTGATCTTAGCTGATTAGAAAATGCAGCTAATCTAAGAAAGCTCAAGATAGGCAACCACATAAAAAGTTGATTTTAAAAGAGAATTCTAAATCTAGCTTTTGGGTAAAAACTTGAAAAATATAAAATAATAATTCTCAAAATCCAGCCCATTATAGGGGCAGTAACTTTTTTCTTTTGAAGGAAAATAAGGAGAAACAGCTGTGACTCCACATTATGATCCACATACTTGGGTTTTATGTCATATTTCCATCATCTGGGAAACAACACTGTGTTTTTAAAAACTCTGTGGTATTCCACAGAAATGGAATGGAAGCTTAGAAAAGATGAGAGATCTTTACATAAAGTTCCTGACAAAGCTATTAGCTAGAAAGTAAGAGAATTCTTTGTCCTTATATCAGTCCAAGAAAAATACTTTTATTCACCTTATTTATTTTTAATTTCAAAAGTATTCACACTTTTAAAGAAGTTGTTCTATCCAGAAAGTATTTAAGTGTTTCTGGTCATATTTCCTTATTGTGTTTGTTTTGGTTGTTTTATTTGTTGTTGTTGTTGTTGTTTTGTTTTTTTCTGTCTGCAAAATGAAATTAAAGTCTGAAACAGCATTTTAGTAGCAACACACACACAAAAGAAATTCCATTCACTCAGGTTTAAGTGAGTGCAAACAAGGCCCATGTTCAGGTATCTGTCTGCAGGACCTCTTGTAGGCAGACTCAAAAAGGTTCCTCTCCTATTGCCTGCCTTAACATGTCATGCATGTGAAAACTCTTATTTGTTTTCCAGCTCAAAACTTGCTTCCTGAAGTATTTCTTGTGATAAGACTCGATTTATGGAGGAGGCAAGTGGTGGGTGCTACCACATGACAATCAACATCACTTTGAGGACATTTGAAAGCACACTCCTCCAGAGCTGTTTGCCACTGGAAGAGTGTGCTCAGGAGTGTTTACTGGTGGAAAATCTGGTGTGTGACTAAATAGCTGCAGGATGGTATGGGAAAACTGGGGAATTGTACCATCATGTCCTGTGAACATTAAGATGCAGGTGGGCATCCCTGATCCATTTTATTGGCTGGCAAGGCCCAGAAGATGAGAACAATGGAGTTTCTTCTGAGATCCCAGAGCCAGAAGCTGCCATTCCAAGGAGAGCTGACTCAACCAAATTGGATTCAAGCTGTCGCTCCAAAGAGAGCTGACTCGAACACTTTGGTCTTATTAATGAGTTCGTACTGCCATTGGAAATGGTTGCCATGGTCACCATCATTGTCAATGGAACAACAAGGCCCAACATCCCACAACTACTGAAGATCACTGACTGAACTATAAACCACGCTGGATCCATGTTGGTGACTATAATCTCCTATTTCCTATCTTTCGTATCATCCTTTTTCCCCATCTCCCTAAATGTCTAGAATTTGTAATAAACTGATCAGACCGACATTTGAACCATTGTCTCTTAATCTCACACCAGGTGATATATCAGGTAATATATCAAAGAACCTCCTCACCCTCTGATAAATTGGAGCGAGACAATGCACTAGTCCACTGTGTGCAAAAGAGCAAAATGTGACTGCAGTTGATCAGGAAGAGAATAGCAGCAGTTGCAGGTGGGCACAGCTGGAGCTCCTGCACGCTGTCAATGTACAGTGTGAAAACTGAAGCCCAAAAGATTTGGTGTGTAATTGTACTGTCAGAATGCAGAATGCAACTTCTTGGACTGATTGATAGAGTTGGTTTTTTTTCTCATATGAAGATAAATAAATCTGTATTTTCTTGGAGGTTATTTAAAAAGAAAAAAAAAAAAAAGCCTTTCTGTCAATTAGTTGAAAAATTGCATATTTCCATATTTCACATCAACTGAACTTTTTATGCTTTTGCCAGAAAAAAAAAAAAGAAAAAAAAAAAAGCATATGAAGAAGCCCCTCTAACAGGGCAGTTTGGTCAAGATAAATGAGTAAGATTTGCAGGATTACCTTTCTTCCCCAACTATAAAGGCAGAAAATTCCACCATTCTCATTATTTCTGGCAATTCATATTTTGCTTCTACATTGACATATCAGTGAAGTCACCAACTCTTTCATAAAAAGATATCACTGACCTGGACATTCACTTTTATGAACTAAGTCAACTCCAGTACAGTAACTGAGAAATTGAATTTGGCCAATAATTTGACTAAGGTGGAAACTGTTTAGAGGAATTACAGAATTGCATCACTACTATTTCTAGTAAATACCAACAGACTTTTGTAAGACTTAGATATTGTAAATATATATGTAGCTGTGGATAGGAAAACTTTAATTAATATGAAGTACACTCAAGCAATTGGAAGCTCGTGTGTTATGCTCATTATTTTGGATGACTTGTACTCTGCTTATTAAATGTTATTCATTTTCCAAAAAACTGTAATCACAAAAACAAACAGAAATAATGTACATTTTTTTAAAAAAGTTTACTTGATGATTACTTGATCAAAATATTAACTATAATACTGTCAGATTTAATATTATTTGAGCAGTGTGAATAGCACAGTGGCACATTAGCTATGGCTGAATATTGCTTGCATGGTACCAGGACTTTTCTACTTCTTGATTTCTTCATCAGCAAGTAGGATAAGGGTGGGCATGAAGGGACACAGCCAGGGCAGCTGATCAATAAAACTGAAGTAAAAAATCCTTATCCCAAAAATGGGTTCATTACCTACCATAAAGCCAAGCTGTGTGTAAATACATTTAACTATTTCTAAAGTTTTAATACAATGACTACAAATATATACAATTTTTTTTTTTTTTGGCATCTGTGGCTTATAAAACTTAAAAATACATATTTTGAACAGTGGTATTACAATTACAATTTCATTATTTAGCAAGGAAATTATTTTAGTATTACTTACAATTCATCTAAAACTAGTGACTTTTCATTCAGGCTTACGCTGTTTATTGTTTTTCTGCTTTATGCTTCATCATGGAATTGATTTCAACAGGATACTTTGTCTTCAAGTTATATCCATTTGAGTTACCACAGACCTATAATCATCAACTTTAATTTGTTTTCTTCTATCACTGAATAATTGATTTATTATCTATCTCCAAATATTTGAGAGGGATCCAATCTATGCATGTGCTAAATATCATAACTATAATTAGACTCACTGAGTATTTGCACATTCATTGATACTTGGTTTCAGAGGATAATGGATAGGTATTCTGTCCGTATAATGTAAATTAAGGCATTTAACTGAAAAATCATTTGGGTTTCTGCAAGTGATGAAAGATAAATGGGATTTACTAAGTACCAATAGCAGCTAAATCGTTGTTTAAATGTTTTACTTCACTACAGGTTCAGCCAGACCAGTAGAACTCCTGCTAAATGCATACACCTATATTCAGTTTGATCCTCTATGCTAATTTCAGATATCTAAAAATTGATTATGATATAGCAAGCTAGTTCTTTATGTTCCCTTTAAAAAGAAAGGAGAGTATTTGGAAATCTGAAAGCATAATTCATCTCCTTCAAAAAGTAATTACAGAATACACAAGTCCCTCTGGAGGATCTTTTCTCACATGTCTGACACAGTCATGAGATGTCAGAGGCTAAATTTAGCGAAAATAAATTCCATCCCAAGTCACCTTTTCAATTTCACTGTACAAAATTTTACTCTTTCAGTGTCTCAACAGTAATGTAAGAAGTGAAAAGTCAGGTTAAATTTAGGCAGTAAAATTTTATAATTGATATAAACTAAGCTGTATATGTGGCCAGAAATTGACTCTAATCATGACCATAATCATAACAGTAAGTATGAACCCACTATTAAATTTTTTTTTTAATCTGCCCAGGCTGCAGATAGCCAGAGACAGAGTAGAGGTGTTGGCTCAAGTGGAAGTACTCGCATGCTTGAATCTTAGTACTTCTCCAAGGTTTTTGCTGGTGTAAGGGCAAAGTACTCTCCAGGTTTCAAAGTGACTCCTTTATTCCATCTTTACAGAATGTAATTTTAGGTTAGAGAGAAAAAATGGTCAAAAAATTCATTTCTCTTCATAGAATTAAAAATTATTCATCTTCAGAGATTAGATCACCAAAAGTAGCATGCATCCTTTCTACCATCCTGTTTCTTTTTGCTCTTAACAACTGATAGTATTAAATGATATTTTCTTGCTTCTTAACAGATTAAGTTGTATAGTAACAAAACATGATAACAATCTGAGATAACAGCTATTGAAATCAATAGGAGTTGCTCAACTGAATTCAACAGATTTTGTATTGAGTTCTACAATGTTAAATTTACTGAACAGGAATCAAAGGTTTCTCTGATAAATAGTCGAAAGATCAGACTACGTATCACAAATTAATTCCTCTTAAAACAATGGCACAATAACGGTTTTCTTGTAAAAAATGAATTTTTGTAAACCTCTGTGACATAAACAATCCAATAGTCAGCGTGTACATATACAGATAGACAACACACAAATGCGTGTAGTTAATTAAAAATTAAATTATGATTCAACAGATGTACTGAGATGTAAGTATTAATAACCTCATTAAAAAGTCTGATGAATACAAAACCTCTCTCATTATAATTACTCTCAGAAAGAAGTGTTGCTAATCTTCTGAGCAGCTGATGACACAGAAAATTATAAATAATAGAAACACTGCACAAAATAATTCTAGATTAGGACAGAACAGTGAGCATTTAATAACAGAAAGATTATTTTTAGCAGAGAATAGGCATGATCTGATGGAGACAATTATTGGACTCCTTTTTCCTCTCATAATCCTATTTTTTTTTAATTCTTTTAAATTTTTTTTAAAGAAGAAATAACCTCTCTAATAAAAGGTTTAAATGAAGCTAGATGCTGGCCAGCAGCATTCTACAAGCACCATGTTGTCTGAATACTAATGAAAGATCTCCTTTCAAAACAGTTTGAAGCTGTGAGGAACTACTGAGAGGCTGTTCAAAATGCAGAATTACACGGAAGGCAATTGGAGAACTTCAAAGTCTGTGGAATTCATATCAGTCTGTTATGGATAACCGATGTTATCATGGTTAAGTTAACTCTGGAGACAGTGAAATTAAGGGTTTTATTGTTTTATTAGTTTGAGCTACTTCTCATATGTAGTAACACAACTGCTGGAACATAAACAAGAAAAGGCTAAGCTACAGTTATTTATCATATTTGGCATAGAAAATTCATTGCTGCTGTATCATACACTGCCAGCAAACTGCATTTGGCACTTCCAGTAGGAGACATATTTTTATCTTCATAATAACCTTCCCATGTCTTTTAGTAACCCAGTAAATCTGGCAAGCATTGAACATGTTTTGCATGTAAACTGCAGGCAACAACACAAACTGAAAGCAATTTTCTGCCTTCCATTAGCATCATTATTTCTGTTTAGTTATCAGTTCCTTGAAGAGTCAAACTGAGAATTGCTTACATTAATCACGGTAAGAAATGCTAAGACAGCTCATAGGAGTGTCATTTTTTACTTATTGGCTTTTTGTACAAGCTGTATCGGCAAAGTCATTTCACAGGTTTAATGGATGACTCCAGCTTGTAAAACATATTGGTCAGAGTAGGTCAAATACTGTAGCATTTACAGAAATGGAACCAGACAGTTTCAGTGACTAGAGTAGTTAAATAATAATGACAAAAAGGCTGAATGTTTATCTTTGGTGTTTTGTTTTTTTTTTTTTTGTCTTCAGTAAAGATTTTTGTGCTGTAGGAAATTTAATGCTATTATGTGGTCAAAGGATTGGGCTACAATTACTATAATCTCATCAGGTCAAAAGTGACATTATGTTGTAATTTGTAATTTACAAAACCCATCATTGGAAGATTAATGTACCCAATAAATCTTGAAGCTGTGCCATCATGAATGGTTGAATCATTGATGTTCAAATATTGAACATGTGAAACATCTGTCAATATTTACACAACTTCAGCAGTAGCAGTAAGGGAGATAGAAAAAAATACTTTCATTTTAAAATAAAAATCATTCATACTGAACATTTTCAGTTAACAACCAGTTATTAGAATTGAATTCTTCACTCTGCTTTCATCTCAAGGATGATTTTGGTTTGTTTGTTTTTGCTGTTTTAGCACAGGCATACTTGGCCGTACTGAATGTACATTTGTTATCATGAAAAAAAATACTGACATTCGCATGCTGTCATGGGGAGGTTAACAGTAAAACAGACTTTGGGAGCTAACTAATAGCACCTTTTATTTTGTTCTTGGATTAACAATTTACACTTTCCATTTTGAATTAGGATTTTGTTCTTCATCATTAGTTAGGAGTATTGATTGCGTGGTAGTCCCAAACACTTTCCTGTCTCATGTGATGGGTTCAGCTTTAATCTGTCATTGATTAAAAGTCCACTGATGTTTTTAGATATTTCTTTTTAGGCAGTGCATAGATATATGCTTTCATATTCATTATCCGATCTGCCAAAACCAAACCAAATCAGCCCCTACCCCTCATAGTAGCACACTGAATCTGCTGAGCTATTCAGAGAGGTTTCAGCATTGTTTTGGCCACAAGTCTCTTTTACTGCACCTTCATGTCTTCTAGACTGATCCAAAACTTACTGCAGTAAATTCATAGCTCATGTGGTGATTTGTATTTATCTTCTCTCAACAGTCTGTGCAAACACCATTCCTGACCAGTGTAAATACACTTAGCAAAGCAAGATTTTTTCTTGTGTAACTTGGATTAAAATACCAACATACAAAACTATATTCTCAGAGCTTACACTAGTATAGTTTTAGTATCATGCAGGAAAGCTCACAAAATATTTTGGATAATGTCCGTTGTGTTCTAGAGTAAGTTATCATATTGACAATTAATTAAATAATGAGATAGAAATTTGTACTTGTGATGAAAAGGAATGAACAGAATAATATCGCATGAAGTTGTTTGTCCAGTGCAAAAGCTGCTTCACAGTAAATTGAAAAACTCTGCCAACAAGGCTTCAAAGTTAAATAAATCTACTTGTGTTTGCTGCTCTCATTTAGTAGGTCAGTATTTCAAAGAAACCTTGGAGATAAGCAAGCTGGCAGGAAAATGAGGGAAGCAGTTGTGAGGACAGTGAGAAAAGAGTTTTGGTCTAAATTACTCTTGGCATTTACAGATTGTGAGTAATGCTAATAAAAATTACAGCTGCAACAATAATGACTCTCTGCTGTAACACAAACTGTCAGGAGAAGCCTCCTCATTGACCTCTGATAATATGATTCCGCTGGTGGATGCTGAAGAACTTGCTGAGAAAGCAAGTTAGAGCTGCAGAAATGGCAAGCCATTTCTCATTTCCCAAATATGAATCTGACACTGAACTGGAGATTCAAAAACTGCGACATGTATTCTGCAAAACTAAATAGCAGAATAAAAAAGCCTGTTATTTTTTTCCTTAATAAAAGGAACACTCCAATTCTACAAGACAAAAGTGTCAATGATTTCACATAGAGTGCAGAGTCTGTGTAACAAAATGATACCTATAGTTTTGACTGTGTAAAAATGCCTTTCATCCACAGAAAAACTGTGGAATGAGTAAAGTAACTGGGAAAAGCAATATTTTTTTCGATACTTGAAGTAAACAGTAATTTCTGCTTACTTTTTTTTTTTTTATAGCTTTCTCAGTAATAGTACACTTTATTTCATTTTCAGCCCACTTGTGAAAGTATAAATACAGCAATTATCTACAAGGATTTTCTTGAGAAATACAACATATAATTACAACAGAAAAAGCCACTACATTTGCATTTCTCTTGGAGTATGCTTTTATAATCTCAATAACACTTAAAAAAGATAAAGACAGATTCTTACCTGAGCCACTAATGCTGGAGGAAATGTTTTGTATCAAGGTAATACACAGTAAAAAGTAACTAATCATTAACACTCCACCAGTCTAGTTGCTAGAATGTGTAACCATCAATTTTCTAAGGTTTCTGCCTAATAGAATTTGCATTCATCATTTCATTTGTTCTGAAAGTACAGCAATCAGAGAAGCTATGTTTGTGTGTAAGAAAGCCAGCTCCCTATAAGGGAGAGAGAGTTCCCTGCTTATTATGGTTAGTCAAATATCTAAGCAGCGTTTAAAAAATTAATCTTCATTTCTTACATTGCTTTTTTCTCCCTTCTATCCTTTCTACAAAAGCCCTGACGTGCTTTTAGTTCTAAATGAATGTGGGAAGTAAGGCTAACAGCATGCATAGAACAACCAACATTATTCATATCCCAACCATTTCTTTGATATAATAATAGTTTGTTGTATTGAAACTATTCACCAAAATTTTGAACTCTTAACTTAAAGACACACAGATGAAATATTTTTTCCATATTTTCATAGAATTTATATCTTTTCTGTTGAAATTTACTATTTCCAACTATGTATATTATTCTATTATTGTTAAGAGAGAAATAAAACATTCACCTTCAAAACAGAGCATTTTAAGTTCTCAGAACTTTGCATTAGGTTTTGAAACAGTCTTTTTGTCATATACAATGTGAAAATGATGAAATAACAAAACCCACTAATCGGTGACTGTTGACACATCCGTTAATAAACTAACTGAAGTATACCTTCCAGATTATTACAGATTCTTCCAAGTTTTATTTTGCTTTGCAATGTGCCAGTTATCTCAACAACATTATTTTGTTAGGGGGATCTATATTTAAATTGATAAGGTTGAAAAAATTGACTTGAATCTACAGAGGAAATTTCAATAAGTTCATGGAACACTCCTAAATAGCTCCTTAACACAACATATTTCTCAGCTGTGTTGCAAACACACAGTTTCTGGTACTGAAACATTATCTTCTTTTTATTGTGGTTATAAATATTCTGATCATTTCAACTGGAAACTAGAATACGTAACTGATTGTCACGCATGGAATTCCACAAAAGACAAATGCCAGTAAAAAAAGGCAATTTCTCGGGAAGTGTGAGCACTTAAAATCCTTTTAGTGATGTTTGTTGTTTTGTTGTTTTGTTTTTTTTCCCCCCTAAAGAAAAAGAGATTCAAGCTTTCTCCTGGAACTTCCATAGGAAGTGCCCTTATTAACATTACTGGTCGTGACACCACAATTTAGTGTTTGGAGGCCCATATAAGAAAAAGATGTGCTAATTCGATGAAATAAGGCACTTTTATAGTCCAGAATTGTATATCTTCACTTTAAAACAAGTGAGAAAGTGTGGTTGTTTCACACTGATAGGCAGCTAAACTCCACCGCACCATTCTCTCACTTTCCCTCCTAAAAAGACCAAGGGGAGAAAATATAATGATAAAAGCATTATAGATTGAGAAGAACAGGCATATCACTCACCACTTATCATCACCGGAAAAACAGAGTCAGCATAAGGAGATCAGCGTAATTTATTGCCCACGATAATAGACTAGAGCAGTGAGAACTAAAACAAAAATGAAAGCACCATCACTCATCTACTAGCTTCTGCCTCCTCCCCTTGAAAAGTGCAGGAGAATGTGGAATTGTTGTAGCGTGAAAGACAAAACTGTTTCTTTTTTGTCTTAAAGCTTGCTTCATGAGACCTTTCTGATGATAAGACTCTGACTGGCGACTGCTAATTATCTAGAAGAGTGAATGGTGGGTGTCACCATGCCACAGTACTTCTGCTTATGATTGCAAAGATAAGCAGAAGCAGGACAAGCAGTCTTTTTCAGGGGTGCTGCTTGAAGGAGTGGACCACTGCAGAAGGCGATAATGTTTGTGAATGGCAATGAAGGCACCACTTCCTGCTGGTTTATCTGTTGGGCCAGGAATGTCACACAAAACTGAAAGAAAAGAAGAAAAGAAAAAAAAAACAACCACTGAAATGGGGCATAAAAGGTTCCCACTAAACTAGGGACTAAACAGAAAAAGAACAAAGAAATAAGAGTAGTAACAAAAAAAAGAAATGATGCACAAAACAACTTCTTACCACCTGCTGACTGATGCCTCTTCATGCCCCCCAGGCCATGAGACACACAACCAAAGCACAAGGCAGTAAGAAAACTGTACACTGTTCATGTGTGTGCACATGCACACATAACAAATATCTAAACGAAAATGGAGAGACAGCATACTTGTTCCCATGAGAGAAGTAAATGATTGATTCAGCTCTACTCAACACTTCAGTTAATTTTAATCTGTCACATTCGTTTTCATGAAAGCTGTGAGTATGGGAAACATTTATTAAGAATTAAATTATACTAATTACCTATGGAATAAGTAGCTTGATATTCCATGAGTTTTGACTGGGATTTAAATCAGCAGTTATATGTTGCCTTAGACTGCCTTTGTAATCAACAGAGAGAAGTTCATGTTTCTAAGACAATTTATCTCATCTTAAAATATATGTCGAAAACAGGTCAGATGAATTGTGCCCTTGCAGTGCCTTTTACTCCCCACTGACTATAAAAAGCATGAGTAGCTCAAATGTACAAGTCTACGTTGTAGACATTTACAGGTAGGTGATAAATTCTTTTCTATGTGATTTATGATGGACTGACTTTGATGGCTAAGGAGGCATGAGATTCAATTGAGCATGTTCCAGCTCTAAAGCTGGATCATTTATAGTGTTTCTCTGCAAAGAGTACATCCCTTTGTCCTCTAAGGAGAAGAACACATATAGCAGCCCTAAGTGCCATGGCACTTCAACAGTCTTTCAGCCCTTAGTTACCTCTAGAACGGGTAGAACTGTAATCTCCACTGAAGTGATCTCACCATTTTTGAAATCTTCTGTGCCAGGTGTGACTGAAATAAATTTATAGCTTCAAAAGTTTTTAGAGAAAGACACAAGCTTGAAAGAAGTCATAAATACATTTTTTTTAAAAGGAAAAGAGTATGCATGTCTCTCATATAGCCACAGACACTTAATTGAAAAGAGATAAAAGAGCAGCATAAATAACTATGTCAATCTGTATCCTTTGCACATCCACATCCTTCCTACTCCTTTTCTACAAATAATTTTGTCCTATTTGTGTTAAAAATATCTCAAATGAAAACATGCCAGTATTAAATATGAATAAGAGTTTCATTAGCCAGCAATATACATCTGTCTATATATGTCAGATAAACTCCCATGGTACAGAAATGTTCCTCCTAATAACTGTTATCTAAGTACATCAAGTATGTAACAACCATATGTAAGTGATAGAAGTAGTGTTGTTTGCAGAGACAATAATAAAATCACTGCAGTTTAGAGAAATATCCTTCTGATCAGACTTTGGATAACCCAAGAAAGGTATTAGTCACACACTTGTGCTCCCAGGACTGGCCAAACTTCATCAGGTGTTCAATCACCAGTTCAGGCTATAACCTAACAGTTCCCACATAGCCAGTTTAATTTCTAAAAGAAGATGTTTTCATTTGTATGGTTAGATTATATTGATGTTATACTAATCCTTACACCACCAAAGTTTAAAGGAAAGAGGACTGCTGTTTGACAAATGATATAGACTGGTAATCAACACAAAATGTCCTTTATTTAGATCACAGTAGTATTTATCTGTCACATTTTAATACCTCTCCTTTTGCTATCCTGGCTTGATGACTGTGATCCAATTAAGTTAGTTAAAGTACAATCTCCAGAAGGGCAACCCAGAGAGTAATGACTTCCCCACTGATAGAGGCCCATGAAACAGAAGGGAAATGACACCAGGTTTTCAGAGCTGCAAAGCAGCTTCCAAATCATCTGTTAATTTTCCTTTCCATATGCAGATTTAAGTGGCAGGGACCTGTAACTACTGACACAGTAGTAATGCTGGTATTAAGCCAGGGGCTAAACCAGAGATGTTGTTAACTGAATGTCCATAGACCAGAAAGTTCTAATTGAGCTATGTAAATAGGAGGTATGTTGCATGGATAAGGGATTCATTTTTATATCTTGAAGTAAGATCTTGGATAAATGTACTACCTGACTCTGGTTGAAAACTACTGATAACGCAGAAAAAAAAAGTAGCAAGCTAAAGGCAGGTCTTTGAAAATAAGAAAAGACACCACCAGTGCTGAAATAATCTAGAAACAATAGTGAGCGGAGGAACTGCATTGCTTCAGCACCTATAAAGCAAGCAGTCTCATTTTGTCAAAACTGGTAGCTGAGAATGAAAATGGCCAAGACAGGCGCTTTAGTTTTTGCAGATGTTGGGGAACGTCATTACTGCACCAGTGCTTCTGAAGCTGCAGCAATCCCCGCAGACCCAAGTGACTTTGCTGTGGCCTTAACAGACTGCTCAAGCAGTACTTCTGGGACCTGCACTGGAGACATCTCCATTCATCTTTCCTATTTACCTTGGCCTCACTCTTTGCTTCTTCAAGAAGGAGTTTAACCAGTTTTGCTTAAGGATTTCACCAAAAATGGTCTAGAATGCAATCAGAGATCACCATCTTCATTCTTGTCACTATCTATCTGCAAAGGTAAGTGGCTAAATAGGACACTTTCTTTCCAGCACTGCATTCTGCATTACTGCAAAAAGCAGCAGTTATTTTTCTCCAACACAGTGTGGTTGTTAAATTTACTTCACAATTGAAGTCTTTAAAATGGTAATACAAGATGAAATGAGTGAAATGTTACTACTTCTTTGCTTCTTTTCTTCAATAACTGGTATTTAACATTATTCTTAAAGAATTGCTATCTGTAACCCTCAACCTCATTCTGTAACCTCAAGTATCTTAATTATCTAGTATCTATCTATTTGACATCATCCTTTAATTATACTTTGGGAAGCTGGTATTTTATCTGCTTCATCTGCTTTCAGCTCACTCAGAGTGGGTGGGTATGCTTTCCATTTCTCAATATCAATAGTCACGCTGAGCTCAGCAAAATTTGAATCAGGCCCTCAGTGAACGAGCGCTTCTGGTGACATTAGCCTTCTGCTGTTCCAAGTGAATTTCATCTCATATATAATTCTCATATGAAAAATTATCTGTATTAAACATGCCCTTCAAGAGACGCTGACTGATCATAGCTGAAGACGAAGTTGTAAGTTCTTGTGGAAAAAAAAAGTAAAAAGGATCTTTCTCTTTAAACTCTGTTCAAGTAAGTCAGCATTTCACTGAGAGTCCTATTACAAGTTTAGGCATTTCCTTTCAGAAAATATCTTTTGTTTTAAGAGCAACCTTTGTGATAACACAGTGAGATTTTGTAACAGATACAGTACAACTGTACCCCTTCTCTTTGGGAGCGGGAGGGAACATTCATACAAATTGTACTGATTTCATGTGACATTTCTGGAGCTATTCATTAGTCATATAAATTAGTTTCCTTTATGTAATCAAACATGCAAACATGCAAATTTAATATTTTAGCATTCTACCAGTAGTGTACTTCAAGGTTTTGTTTTTTTTTAATTTATTTATTTTGTCATAAACTAATCTTAGCCTACAGTGATAGTTTTAACAGGAAAGAGAAATGTAAAAAAAAAAAAAAAAAAAAAAAAAAGCTGGCAAACAAATTCAAAGCAGTGCATTTATTATGTTAATTCTTATCTTAGCTTTATAGTGCAATGGGTATGTAAGAGCACATTCTAATGTTCTGGCTAATTGTTACCTCTACATGAACACAAAGGTCTTTCTGGTTAATAGAAAGAGTCATATTGATGAGGAAGAGCTCAGGATCAGGTATGTAGGCCTTAATTCAGTAAGGATATCAAACATCTGTAAATAATAAGCATGTGTTTTCATTGTGTTAATAAATACAGGTAGCTAAGCACATGTGCAAGTAGCTTGATAATTTTAACCCCCATGTGAAAATGCTGCAGACTTCTGTACAAGAAGACTTAATTTTTGGCTATCAAGAAACTAAATTCAAAAATTAATAAACTTTTTTGTTTTCTTTTGTTGCCTTCATGCAACTCTTTTTCATTAGAGTTCTGCCTTGCAATGCATCATGTCAATCTGTAAATACAGCAGATGCATAGTGTACAGTTCAAGCATTTTTCCTCAAGTGAAGTGTGGTCTAATCTTTCAAGATGACTTTTTTTAAAATTTTTTTTTCTTTTTCTTCTTTTTTTTTTCTTTTTTTTTAATTAAAAAGCTTAGCTCAGCTTTTGCCCTTGGAAAATTTATTTTACTACATTTGACTACATATATTTTAAAATATGCATGTGCATACAAGCATGGCTCTGTGCCTTGGAATCATATCACATGGCCAGGAAATTCTCAGCATTTCCACCACAATTTATTGCTCCTTGAGATTTATCAATTGGCAGTAAAAATTCACTCTACTCTGAAAATAAAGCTTCTGTGCTTTAATACATTTTATTCCATTCTAAAAGAAAAGAAAAAAAAAAAAGAAAAAAAAAGAGTTGAGTTTTAGTAATAATATTGAAAGAAAATAAAGAGAGAGGGACAGAAAATAAAAACAATGCTTTCATCTTTTTAATGTCAATTTTTCAGAACATTGCTTACTATTAAAGAACATTAATGCCTAGATATTTCCAAGGGAAAAATCTCTTTAGAAGCATTCCAACACATACAATACATCTAATTGTTGCACAAAAATAATTTTTTGTCTTTGCCTTAAATAAAAATAGAACTCTTATATTTCAAGGTTGGATATTTCATACATTTTTCTTGTTACAAGAGATATACCTTTTGGCTTAAAATAAGGTTTTTCTGAACTGTGTTTTATTTCCTTATTTTCTCCAACACCTTATTGGTACTATATGTGTGTCAAAAATAGTGGCTTCTAATATTTTAATAATTCAATAGTTTGAAGACCTTAAAGTGTGGGGACTGGTGGAAGGGAAGGATCAACAAGAATATCTTACTTTCAAATAATTTCCTTTCTGTATCAACATGAAACTAAGGACGTTCAATTTCAAAAGGTCTGTACTTTTTGCTTGCAAATAGATGAGTAGTCTCTATTTAGCTGAAGTGGACCATGAATCTAAGATGCCCAGGTAGCACAGAAGGAAGTGGTTATTGTGAATAACTGTCTATCATGGCATAAACATCTTTAGGCTTGTTGAAATTGTGTTACTCTATATTTTCACTTGAGGACTTATTGCTGCCAGGAGATGAACCTGCATTTTTCATTTCCCCATTAACTCTGTTCTCACTTAGTCTGCTTGATAACTAAGAAACTGATCAAGTAGGAGTTCTTAGTTTTATTATTCCATTTGAGAATTTCAAAGAGAGATAGCACAAGGGAAAACTGCCATCTGTGTTTCTTCGGGGATTTTTGTTCTGAACTAAAAATTCTCTTTCAGCCATTCATGGCTGAAATCCATTCACTAGAGAACAAGTATGCACCTTCAAGAGAGCAGACATCAAGGGAGCAGAGGAGGGGAGCCATCAGAGGCCAACCAGAAGCATGAACATGGTGTCAGTGTCATCGTAATAAAAAAAATCTATCATGTACTTACAATTTCCATCACTTCAGATAAGGAGGTAAACCCTCCAGGTAGCAAATACAGATTCTCCTCTGGAAGAGATTGAGTTGGTGATCCTTCTAAAAGCTGCAACTTTTTTGAGAGTAACACAATTTCTAGTGAGACGTGTGCAAATCACTTTTTCTCACTGGTTTGATACTGCATATGCAAGATACTCTGCACACCATTCATTCTCCATGCCAGTGTAATAGTTTTTACTGGAATAGAGAAGTGTCAAAATTGCTGCTATCAGAACTCACATACGTTCTAGAAGGATCTGGCCAGTAATTGATGAAAGAATATATGTCAAAAAATGGCTATTTTTCTAAACAGATAAGAGTATTGCTCTGCTATCCCCAGAGTATATAAACACTTCCTATGCAATACCAGCTAAACAAAATAGAGTCTACATTTTTCTTCTAGAAATCCTCTAGATTTCTAGAAATCTGGCTGAGCTATTTGGCTGCTAGAAAGATCCAGGCATGAAGCCCAACTGCTTTTAGATTATACTTCTTTTGCTTCCTCCACTCTTACACTTGAGACCCATCATTCTATCATTCACATGGAAAAAAAATAAAATAAAATCTATGTAACTTACAGCCAGAGTATGGGTAAAATGCAACAGGTGTAGGAAATGGTAATTAAGTAAGTTTTGTGTCTTTTCTGATAGGTCAGATATGTTTCAGACAAACACAGCTGAGGAGAACCAGTGTGTCAACTGCTATTCGGGTGAGACAAGTTATTGCCACATCTCAGTTGATAAATGTGTTTATACGAGGTCTTTTTCAACTGAACAGCAGCAAGTGGTCAGACATGACAGTTCAAAGTTGTAAGGATATTTTTCTGTAGGAGACATGCTTTCAAAGAGCTAGAAGATCTGAACCGGGACATAGCTGCTGGCAGATGTGTAGCAATGCAGTGGGATAGCTTATTAAACTGCCCCTCAGCTACACCCAGCTCTGGAAGTGAAGTGAAAAGTCTATGGTACTTTTGTCATAAAAAGCAGTCAGTGGTATAAGAGAGGTATGTGGTTGCAGTCATGTATCTCTGCAGGCACATCCTTAAATTATTCTACAGTCAGAAAGGACTAGTCAAGAAAGATATGTGCGATGTCACTCATTTTAAGTCAGAAATAATAAGCTACATCCAAGCATGTGTCTAGAAAACAAAAGCGAGACTAACAAAATCTGTTTGACTAGTAACTTCGACAAGTAGACTAATTTAGACTCAGTCATTCTGAAACACTATTTTCTAAGGTTTTTCTTCCCATCTCATTTTAATCTTTCTTCCCTTTCATTTGATTCTTAGTAAAAAAAAAATACCCCTCTCTTCCCTATCCAAATGCTTATTGAAAGCAACAAAATTCTTTGAAATGTTTCTGAGGTGACCAGCCCTTCTTCTTCTCTTTCTGCCAGTAATCTTTCTAATCAATTCTATTTACATACATTAAAAATTAGCAAAGTACTCAGTTTTGATTGTGAATTTTGTTATAAATAGGACCAAGAGTGAATGTGTTTTCTTCCACCTCTGAGAATCTTCTAAATCACAGTATTACTCAATGGATTTATCTAGTTCACTGCAATACCCAGGTTAACGGTAGCTTGCAATGATTATCTATTAATTCTAAAGAGATTCAAGTGTACACATTCACAGCAGTGGAATTCAGGACAGACATATAGTGTTAGAAGTCAGTAGGATAGATGGTTGCATAGTTGGTATCTATCTTGTTTGTAATCAGTGTTAACAATGTTTTAGGATCGCTATAGGGTCATATATTCAAAGATCTTATTGAATGGTGCAGAAGCCTTCCTCAGAGCTCCATAAGATTTTTAACAAGCAGGGCTGTAGTACAGTCACAGGACATCCACCAAACTACCCCCCCCCCCAGAAAATAGTAATCTGGATTTAGTTACAAAGTTGTCTATTTAACTAGCTGATGTTCCACACCGATAAATCCCTTTTCTACTGCATCCTGTTGTGTAGTATACTACTGTAAAAACTTTATTTTCATGTCTTATCGCTTTGGCTTGATGGATCGAAAAATTGTTTGAACTGTACAGGTCTGTTCTTTCAACAGGTATACATTTAAACAGGTAATGAGATACAAGAGTTGTGTAATGAGATGGAAAATTGCTAACCGCATATTAGGTGATTATAATGTTTTTTGTCCAAATCAATTTTGGCAGAAAATAATAACTCTAGAAAATGTACTTGGAGCCTGCACTTCAGATTAGTAATCAGTAGGTTTCTCTTGTGAAAATATTTTTCCATTTATTCTTGTTTAATGGGGAAAAAAAAACCACTGCCTTATATAATAGCAATTATATAGTGAGATACGGGATCCATTTAAAAAGAGACTGAAAGATTGACTAAACTGGACTAAAAGATTCCCCTAAGCACAATGTCAAGTCTTGTATTTTTTTCTTCATTGAACCACATCCACTGAGATTTTTATTAGTCACACTGTAAAAAAAAAAAAAAAAAAAAAAAAAATAATAATAAAAATTAATTTAAAAAACAAAAAAAAAACCACCAAAAAACAAAAAAAACCAAGACTATACGAAGGTAGGGACAAAGCACAGAAGTAAAACAAGCACATGTATGTAGCTTACCATGAAAGTAATGCCTCGTAACTGAGGCATAAATGAACAACCCTCATAATCATAAGGATTGAAAGGTTGTTCAAGTGGTGGATTTATCAAGGTAATCTCAGGTTACGCTTCCCTAAGTCTTGCTAGTGTCTTCCAGCATAGCTCTCCTTAAACCTTCTGGCCAGAGTTCACACTGGAATGAAGTTTTGTTTCCCCTACCCTGGACACATTCTGGCAGTGACGTTACATAAGAGAACAAGATAATTCACAAGAATGCTGGAATCTTCTTTTGCATGAAGTCCCACTGAGGAGCAGCATTTTAAGCTGAGCAAGCTCATTCCCCACAACCACTGGTATTGCTGTCACCACATTTTACTATCTTGTGTTAATCATCCTAGTGTTAGCACCAACCTAAATTTTGAAAGAGCCATATAGCATATTGCCTTGGCTTCAGCTGGGACACTGTTAATTTTTATTGCATAGAGTCTAGTATGCTGTGTTTTTCTTTAGGAGAAAAACAATGTTAAGAACACACCAATGTTTCAGTTATAGTGCTGCACAGAGCCAGGAACATTCCAGATTCTTGTACTGTACTGTCAGTGAGGGGAGCTGAAGATGCACAAGGAATTGAGAGAGGACAGAACCAGGACAGCAGACCTAAATTGGATAAGCAGATATCCTATTACTGTGAGACATTATGTGAAAAAGAAAACGTGAAAACATTTGGGAGTTGCCTGGGGGAATGGCCACTGCTCAGGGAGTGGCAGGTCATCAGTCAGTGAATGATGAGAAATTGCCTGCACATTACTTGTTTTGTATATATGTATTACGTATTAGATCTATATATTATTATCACAATATGTTTTTTAATCTTCCTTTTCTGTCTTAATGAATAATTTTATTTCAGTCCATGAGTTCTACTTTGTTTTCTTTCAAGTTGGTTTTTAATTATTCTCTCCCCACTCCCACTGAGGCAATTTTGGGAGGTAAATGACTGTCTGGTATCAGGTTAAACCAAAACACACAATGATGCTGCACTTTGCATCACTGGAGCTGTAAATCTAGTGCACTCAGGCCAAAAGTAGAGGAAGAATAAATTGCCATGGTAGAAGCAGCAGAGTAGAGCCTCATAGCCTGCATTTCACACAGTCTAAGGAGAAGTCCAGAGCTCAAAGATGAAGTCTAGGAGCCAAGAGATGTCTTCCAATATATGTGTACTAGCAGCAAAAATGAGACATACAACAATGGCCTACATATTTATCTTAGGGACTGTAAGATCTTCAAGTCTATTGCAGAGCAAAGTAAATGGATACAATTAAGCCATTTCTGAGTAAATTGGTTTAAGTTTGGCATAAAAGAACAGCATCTGCTCACATTGTCTTTTACAGCTCCAAAGCTTTCTCTGAAGCTTTATTCTTCCCCAGTCTGGGAGCTAATTGCTAAGTTTCATCTGTGATGTACTACCAGACATTGAAAGCAGTTTCAGTGTTAATAAATTAAATATGTTTTTGATTGTTTCAGAGCACTGAAGCCAGCTAACCTAGAAAGGCTGGCATTCATAATGCTAAACAGTCTTTCTATGCTGAACACAGGGACCATATCTAAAATGACTACTGGGAACAGTCACTGAACTGTGATAACTCCAAAACTGTAACCAAGAATTATTTAGGAGACATCTAGTTTTCCCAAGCCAAAATAGGAAAAGGGATGGTGTTAATTATTCAGCCGTGTAGACAACTGAACACCAGTACTGCAGATGTTGCCTAACAATGCTTAATTTACTAGTGTAAGTATAGTGTGACTGCGCAGACTGATTTAATTGACATTAGTGTGTCAGATGTATGAGCAGGCTTTCACATTATCAAGAACCAATCACCACATACAGGTCAAAGAAGAATTAACAGTTCATTCAATCACACAGTACAATGATAAGTCATAGTCTTATAAATATATTTGTATAGCAGCAATAGGAATGTCCTACACTGTGCCCTTTGGAATCAAGAACTACCTGCAAAGTGAACAGGAAAAAAATTATCAAATTAATAATAAATTACAATATGCCTATCTACACCTAAGCAAGAGCAGGGTCTATCTTTACCCTTGCCTAAATCCTTGGCATTGCTAGCATATGAACCTGCATCACTTTCTCCAAAGTACCAGCTGTTTTCTGTTCTTTTTTGTACAACAGACAGGTTTATAATTTATAGTCCAATATATTTAACCTAGTGCTCGGCCTCCCAGCTTGAAATAAGCTCCATGTGAGTGGATGCCTGCATTTACCCAAAGTCTCTAAAGCTTCACAGGAGCGAAACACTCAAACAACATGCAGTTCATTCCAAGCTTGACAGTGTAATGCAGTCTTGGAATTACATTTAAACATAATTGCTTTTCTGTGTTTCTATATTAAGAACTTTGTTTAATACTTCTCTAAGTCAAAGCAAAACAAATCTCATCCTGCTACTCGTTTCCAGAGTGACTTAGCAAATATTCTCTCTCCTACAAAAAAACTGTACCTTCTAAGTATCTTCATTCCTTGTGTAAATTGAACTGGACGGGAAGGACAGTTAGCAGTGAAATAACATTATTTAAAAATAAATCCCTATCATGCATTGGAGATATCCATTTGGGAAACATTAGTGAAAAATAAATTTATGTTTCCCAGCTTGTAGCTTCTGACTGTCAATTTTAATTTTGTTCATAAGCCACTGGCAATCTGCAGTGGGTTTAATATTCTGCAATTCCACATTTTATGTGATCTATGTGATGTCTCTGCTCTCCTTTGTCTTGCTTTCCATCTACTATTCCATGTTATTTGGTTGCATGAAGGTACTTGGCTATTATTTTGTTGCTTCATTTTTCCTGCCAGCATAGTTTTGATTAATACAGTTTGCAAATATATACATATATATGTGTGTGTATATGCATGTATAATAAAATAATAATAAAAATAAAATAAAATTTAGTGAATTTATCAGAACTTTTCCAATTTGAAGAATTTTCATTAAAAATGAAGGAGCTATAAATGGTCCACACTCCACTTTTGGCTTGTTACTACATTTGTGCAGACTGCTAAATACAAAATACATAAGAACAGTTAGTTCATTCTTGTAGAAACACATTGAGTTTGAGTTCTTTTAATGTTACTGTATAAATTTATATTTCAAGATGTTTTCAGGAAGTATGTAAGACAATGGAGCAGAACTAACAGGATCATTTAGCATCTGCCTTTACATACAGAAATCCTCCAGCAAGAAAAAAAGGAATGGCAGTTTCACTGTGGACTCTACAAGTAATAAGCTTTTATGTAATAAATAACAGAGTTAATACTTTTATTACTAAAATTATTATACTAGAACACTACACCAGGATGTCTTTTTAATTATATTTTTATGCAAAATGTTTGATTCAGTAACAAGACCTACTCACACCTTTAAAATAATTCATGCATTGTTAAATGAACAACTGTTCCTAGCACAAAGTCAGTAACCTAATCATTTTAATCTCCATAGCCCATAGAGGAAATTCACAAACAATACTCTATGCCACCAGCTTTCTATTCACCTTGAAGATTTCTATATTAAACCTCTGCTTTGAATGGGAGCTCTTCTCCATTCCTAAGAGCTACAGGCTACAGAGTCTTCATTCAGTAAGCATTTGAAAAGAGAACTGGTTGAAAAGAGAACACCTCTAAGGCCAGAAACTTCTCCACCTCCCTTGGTAGCCTGTCTCAGTAACTCACGAGTGGTGAGAAGACACAGAGAAAAAAAAAATATAAGTGCAGAAGAAAAAAACAAACAAACATATATGAGGTTTAAAAATCAAATAATGCATTTTAAAGACAGATTTTATGTTGTGAACAGTGACATATTGCGTATTTTCACATAACAAATTTTCACCTATAAAATTTATCTGCTGAAAACAAAATGTTAGAATGTGGGATGAAAAAGATGAGGGGAGAAAAAAAAATAGGAATTAAAAAAAAAGAAACATGGACCAATGTACACACTGGAAAAAAATTCAGACAATAATCATTGTGGAAGAAAAAGAAACAAGAAGGTAAAAGCCTTTTTCCTCTTAAAAGATTATACCAGACTATCAAACAATTATTTTAAGTTTTGAAAGAAACCATGTGATATTAGGAGGTATCCTCCCCTCAAAGATAATTTGAAGAGCTATTTAACTGAACTAAATTTGTTAAAGCTGGAGGTGAGGGGGATAAATATAAAGCTACACAGAAGTTACTACAAGATTAAAGTATAAAATCCCTTTGACCTGAAAAGACAAGCTAGCTGGAGGGTAGGAGAAAGAAAATAGTGTGGTCTTAATTTCATGGATGACCAGGGAAGATCAGAAAGAGAGAAATAAGAATTCTGAGAAAGTTACCCTACAGACCTCAGCTTCAGTGAGGCTCTTAAGACAGTCAAAGATAAACCAGCACAGAAGAGAGAACAATGGAAATCAGAAATAGAAACCCTTTCTATAGATGACCTATCATATGCATAGAGCAACAGCTCGTAGATCTTCAGCGTTTTTACTCTTAAAAGGTCTTTGACATTTTCTTGCATAAATATACTGAAAAATGTGTAAATAACCATCAACTATGCAGTCAAAGAGAAGGAGATTCCATTAATGTCAGAAGGCTGAATTTGACTAAAGATTCCTGAGAAGTAAACAAGAGTCACTATCTGAAAAACAGAATAACAGCAGGGGCCACTTTTTATTTGTGTAGGAGTATAACTTGCTCTAAAATCGTTACACATATATTTTATTTCTCCAGCAGTAATCCAAGTTATTTGCATGTGAAAGTTTAAAGAACACAAATAAAAAACGCAGATAGCACTAACAAAAATACAGACTCAATTTCATGAAAGATAATTATATCTTTCTCTTTAATTTTTAACACTATATCTTTATGAAACGCCCTGGATGTGAACTCCCTTGGATGTACATTGACTAAAATATCAGTGCATAGAATAATACATGTATTTGCAAATATTAACTTCTTTCTAGTAATGCTGAGTATTTATAAAACATTTTTTTGAAAATATTTCAGAAGGAACTTTACTGATATGTTCTTGTGGCTGAAGTATAGGCAAGCTTGCAAGAAATGTGCAATAAAGTCTTATTCATTATTCTTTAAATCTCATAGCTGAAGAGTTAATAATCTTGGGGAAAAACCACCATCATGCCAAATTGTATAACACTTTTGCAAAAAACCTGATTTTTTATGTCAGAAGTGCTAGGGAAATGGCAGGGTCTCAAACTATTCACAGCACAAGTAAATTACTGACGTAAATTTTGTCATCTGCTACCCTAACCCTCAAATTCACAGCCAGTTGGGAAGTGGAAATTATCACACAGTATCCTACAGGTGGGAAGTGGAAATTATCACACAGTATCCTAAAAGCACTAATTTTATAAGATATCTTGGGCTGTGCTTTTTTCTTACATGTTCTAAAGGTATAATGGAATACAATTGTAGATGGATGCGTTGCATTACAAAGCTAGTGCAGTCCAAAAGACTGAAAGTACAATAAGGTTTAAAAGATGAAAAAAAAAGGAAAGATGTGGAGTATGTAACAATAAGATTCAGTTCCCGGAATAAATGAGTTGGCAAAAAATAAGAAGATAATGCACAGTTATTTGGTCTGATCAGTTATAATCCATAAGTTGGTTTACAAGTTTCTTTCATCGCCTTTCACTGAGTATAATTCAATTGTGTGTACCCTTTATATCAACATACTAAACTAGCAATAGGGGAATAAAATAGGATATAGGATTTTTCCTCCTTTGTGGCTTATATGCATAATCCCAGGCAGTGCAATAATTGAAGAACTGTAATTGCAATAACTTCTCAGCACAGTAATGCTGAAGAAGTACAAAAAGCTCAAAAAAAAGGCTGATGCACATCATTTGCACTATTTGAGAGCAAAAGGTTCTCTCAAACACCAATGCTACTATTCCCCGCTAAATATTTAATTTTTTTTAGAAACTATCCAAATCTGTGGTCAGAGACACAGTGAAAGTTCCAGGGAGATCTGCAATATACATATTACTTTGGACTTCTAACTACTCTTCTTTTTTGCTCCTGTAGTAGAGAAGAAAATGTTTATTTTTCAGTATTATTTTCCTTCAGCTTTTCTCATGCCAGAAGACATTCTTTTCAATGAGAAAAACACTAATACAACAAAACACGTTTTATTTTATTGGTATTAGTAGTCTAACAAGACCACTGAGAGCTTTGCAAGATAGAAAACAGAAAAACATTTAAGAGTCTAGCCCTGATAGGTGCTTTGCAAAAGAACTTCATTGTTTAACATACAAGAGCCAATGATTTGTTCAGACTCTGAGTAGACTGAAAGATAGCAAACTCCTCTGACATTAGCACAGAAGTCAGACAACTTATCTATCTGAGTGTGTAAGCATCACATCCTTTGCATTGCTGGATTGCACAGAGGCTCCAGCTATGCTCAATGAAACAGAAGCACAACCTTCAACCACCTCCTACAGAATCCTCCTAGCTGCAGGGACCTGACTAAGGACTATCGTTGCGTGAGTCTATATAACTGGTCTTTTTATGAAACAAATGCTTAGAAGTGAGCCAAATAACATAGCTTCTTAAAACTGGTATTTTCCCATAACTATTTCTGCTCCATATCTTTAGAATGTAAGGTAATAATGACTTCAAAATTACAAGTTTACTATTCAAGATCAAGATACTTGGAAATGCTCATACAGATTTAACAGAGCAAGCAGATGATTTCCTGTATAGATTAGTAAAATTTAAAAGAGATTTATTATGTTTCTCTACAGTTTGTAGTTTTAGCTTATTTAACATGCACAGGGATGGAGAAGATCAGCATTTCCAGTGAGATCAGTGTTCTGCAGTGAGATGGAGGATGAAGGGAATAAATGAAGAAAATGGTCTAAATTGTATGTGACACAAATGTGTTATTTAAATATATGTAAAAAAAATAACTAAACATACAGAAGTTGATATACCTGCTGTTCCATCATTTTTCCTTCTTAGGAAGCAGAATTCTTTTTGCCTTGCCAATACATCTTGTTCAGCTTCCTTCAATTTCATCTTTTAGAATAGAAAATAGTCTTCTGATATGCGATGAAAAAGTCAAGGAGATAACATGATTAACAACAGTTCCTAGGAGAATGTGCATTTATAATAATACTTCACATTAATACCATGACTGAAAAGATTGAGTTGGCTAATTAGATTTAATTCATCCCTACAAACCATTCACACTGAATGTTTATTGTAAATACCTGGAGTCCTCCTTCAGCATCCATACATATGTCATTCATTCTGCTTTACTTCTAAGAATAAGAGTAAAGCTAAAGCTTTAAATTCATGCTGTAGCTTAGTATGAATCTTTCTTGACACAGAATACAGTGTATTTGTCACTAACATTCTGTTCCTAAAAATAAAATGCTATTATATTAACTGCATTCAAACTAAAAAATTAAATTTAAAAGTGCCGATTTTCCACGCTTCCCAGGTCTTTAAGCAAATCCTACAGTTGTTTGGACTTTATAAGTTTTATTATATGTTTCATGCTTCATTAGTTTCAAAAGCTGTTTAAATTACAATACTTATTATGCTGAAATGGAATTATTTTATCCTGTTAGGGAAAATGGCTGTTGTGTAATTACTGATACGTAACTGAGTTTTTACTTGAACCATGCAATTTCTGCATTCTTATTAGGTCTCCATATCTCATTTACATACTTACATGTTTTTCAATACCCTGATGAACTGGAATTTTGTCAGGAGTGGTGAACACTTCATTAGTAATAGTAGAGGAATAAGATATTTTTGGAGAAGATAGCTCTCACTAGCCATTCTGCTGCATTCCAAGTAGTTCATTTCTTCAAAAAGAAAGTTTCAGTTCTCACTGGCTTCTTTTCTTTCAGTATTCAAGCTGCATATACACAACAAATTGTCATCTCATCTTCTTAATTTACAATGCAAGTAAGAAATAGTCTAGAACTCACCTTAGAAAGATGTGGAGAAGTGGTGTGAGTGAAGAAAGTTTGGAAGGCTTTGTAGTTTGAAATTTTCATTACTTTGTTCATTTATCTATACACTGACATTTTCTTTCCCAAAGTTTTCATTTTTCCATGTCTTTACACTGAATTCAGGGTATTGGTAGCGGTATCTCAGGGTTTCTGTTTCCATAGGCATTATTCAAACTTACAGAAGTCTTGATCCAGCCAAACCTATCCTGCTGCCATGGAAAGCAACGTCTCCACCCTGCCCCGTTTCCGGGAAACAGATGACTCCATGGACAGAATTAAGCAGTAGAGATATGATGAGCATTCTAAGCATGTAGCTGAGTTGTAGCAGTGTGTTTTATCCTGACTCAAGGGTTTCTTCACCCATCCCCACCATCCCAGTTAATGACTGCCCTACTGTTTCAATCCCTGGTGGATTTCTTGATTTCCTATTATTTAACACTGGAATTGTTGTAAGCAGTCTGCTGGGCTGTACCCTTTCAAACCCATTTACCATCTTCCGTGAATGTAGAAGCAAATCATTAAATCTGCTAAATCCTTCACTCTGATACTGCATATTTTCTATATGTTGAGACAGTTAAACTAGTTATCTGTTACTTGAGGAAGGAAATTGTATTTACGGATGTTTTAATAACCCCTTTTACTCATTAAAATGTCATTTTAGATGTATATTTTTTCTTTCCTGCTGTTTCTGTTCCTATTTTTTCTTTACACCTAGGTTCAAATTATTTGCTGAATTCCCTCTGGTAGAATAAAACTTGACATATCTGTCCCAAACTGTTACCTGGACTTCCAACAGAACTTTTAGAATGCACTTGTCTTTCTATTTAGTTTTGATTTAAACTATATTTGTTCTGTGTGTTTTATTCCAGTTTTAATATCTTGTATATATTGAGGTTATGGGGAACTGTCATTTTCCATTGATCTAAGGAGGCAATAATATTAGTTAATTTGTAGTATCTCATGAATTTATGCTTATTACATATAGATATTTAAAACTTATAAAAGTGGATTACTAATTGTTGATCCAGTAATTAACAATTTGTGCTATTATGTTTGAATGCCTAATAACGCTGAAGTCATAACCCCTAAAAGGCAATAAAAATAGGCTGTAGTAAAAGATAAGTTTATTTCTTATGTCACTGTGGACATTCTTTATACACTGGGAAGATCTTGGAAAAGATCCTCCTGGAAGTTGTGTTAAGGTACATGCAAGACAAAGAGGTTGCTCAAGACAGCCAGCATGAATTCACCAAGGGAAATAAGTCCTGACCAATCTGGTAGCCTGCTATGATGGAATGACTGCATCAGTCTAGAAGGGGAGACTGACCAGCATCATCCATCTGGACTTCTGTCAGGTCTCTAACATGGTTCCACAAGACATTCTTATCTCTAAATTGGAGAGATATAGACTTGAAGAGTGGACTGCTCAGTGAATAAGAAATTTGCTGGATGGTCACAACCAAAGTGCTGTGGTCCATGGTCCTATGTCCAGGTAGAGGACAATGACAAGTGGTGTCCCCAGGGTGTCCATCTTGGGGCTAAGGCTCTTGTTTAATGTTTTTATCAACAACCTAGAAAGTAGGATCAAGTTCACCCTCAACAAGATCGCAGACACTTAGCTCTACTCTATCCTCATGAGGCCCCATCTCGAGTACTGTGTCCAGTCCTGAGAGCCCCAGAACAAGAAAGATGTGAAGATGCTGGCATGGCTGCAGAGAAGGGCCATGAGGATGATAAGAGAGCTAGAGCACCTCTCCTACAGGAAAGGTGGAGGAAGCTGGGCTTATACAGGCTGGAGAAGAGAAGGCTCCAGCGAGACCTCATTGTGGCCTTTCAAAACCTAAAGTGAGCTTATAGAAAAGATGGAGACTGACTATTTACATGGCCTATTCCTTAATAGACAAGGAAAGTATAGTAATAGACAAGGTTTCCAAGTGAAAAATGAGAGATTTAGATTAGATTTTAGGAGGAAATTCTTTCCACAGAGGATGAGGAGGCACTGGCAAGGACTTCCCAGAGAAGCTGTAGATGCTCCATTCCTGAAGGTTCAAGGCAAAGCTGGATGGGGGCCTGGGCAGCCTGATCTGGTAGGTGGTAGCCCTGCTCATAGCAGAGGGATTGTAACTAAATGATCTCTAAGGTCCCTTCCAACACAAGCCATTGTACAATTTTATGAATGCTACTGAAGATAACTGATTGTTGTATATGAATATACAAGAGGAAATGGTTTCAAACTTAAAGAGGGTAGATTTAGGTTGGATATAAAGAAAGCCTTCTATGGTGAGGATAGTGAGACACTGGAACAGTGGTGGATGCCCCATCCCTCATGACTTACAAAGGAAGGCTGGATCAAGACCTGGACTAACTGATCTAGATGTAGATGTCCCTTTTCAGTTCAGGAGAGTTGGACTAGTTAACCTTTGAATGTTCCTTCTAGCTCTAAGAGTTCTATGATTCTAAGAATATGGTAATTTTATTTAAATATATGTTTGGATTTTTTAATGGAGACTTATACCACTTTATTTCTGTACTTTACTATTTTACAATGATGGTAATAAGTATTATTATAATTTTCTCCTCTTTTTAATATTGTGCTATATCTTTAATATTATTAAACATGACATATATTCATGGCTAATTGTGTTGTAACTGAAGTCAACGATTATATCCTTAATTTCACATATGAGGTCACACCTGGATAGAATTATATCTTCATATGCATGCCTTCCAAGCAAGAAAATTCTTCTTGATGGTCTCTTTTCACAGCTCTCAAACATAATAATTTGCTAAGAATGACTTTTATACTTATGGAAAGAAATTAAAATAGTTATTAGCTTTGGCAAGTGCTTTCTATTTTATATAGTTTCTGAAATGTAGTGTCCATTAAAACCTTTTAATATGAACATACTAGTTAGCTACATTGCAACTATCATTTACAGTTTATTGCACAAGTTTGATGGAAATGTACCTTTACTTCTACCAATACTCCCCGATGTTGTTACTGATCTATATGTAACAAAATTTAAATCTAAATTATTCCTTCATGTTAAAGCATTTTAGTTGTTTGGTGGAATAGATTATTCATGCATTTCAAATGGGGAAGAAATCACTTTTTTTAAGGACATCCAGTAAGATGTAAACTGTGAGTATTATATTACAGAAGTATCGAGGTTCGTAAAAGTCATAAAATCTTCTTGTCTGTGTGCAGAAAAAGGACATCACACTTTATTAAGTTCTTGTTAATGCATTAACAACAAATTATTTAGTTTCAATAATTTAAAAGATTTGAAGGTCTTTAAGATCTCCACATCTACAAAGAGATTCTGAAAAATAAGCTCCTTTAAGAATTCAGATGGTAGGTGTTTGCACGCTAAAGAAATTTTTTCAAATAAATGACAGGAAAATAGAGGGAATCAGAAAGAAGATAAAGAATGAAGGGCTTAACACAATAAATAAATAAATAAATAAATAAATAAACATCCGTGTAAACATATAAATTAAAACATCTTGGATAATTACATCAATTAGTGTAAAAATCTGGAAGTCTTCAATAATCAGAAGAAAAAATGCTTAGGAAAAAAAAACAAACAGACTGTGGAAGATTGAAAGGAACATCTTCAGCAACTGAAACCAGTTCCCTACTGCCAAATAATACGATTCTATTGATAATTTCATGAAGTTTACTCCTTAAACCAGTTAAACAAAAAACTGTTAATATCAGAATGCTCAGAAACCTTTCTTTTCTGCTTACTAACAACACTATTTTGATTTTCAGCATTTCTCATCTGTTCTCACACATAAACAGATGGTCTCTCTCCTTGATGTTTACCCAGGTGATGATTTATCAGGGCAGATTATGGTAATTTTAGCTTTCCATTAGCTCCTGTCTCCAGCACGCTGTTCTCATCTCCATAATCCCATATGCCACGTTTACAAAATTGCACTGACAAGCAGGGAACTCTCTCAGGTAAAGAATGGAGGAGATGGGGCTTACTGTGTCTTAGAAAGGAGACTTCAGCACTATTTACAAGTGGCTTTAGTTTACCAGTACAGAAGAACCATGTTTTTTGAGATCCTTCACTAGGCTAAGAAAGCCACAGCATATCAACCTGCTTGAACAGGAGCCTCACCATTCTTCACTACCCTGTTTCTTCTCCAAAGGGAGGCTCATCAGGACCTGATACCATGCTCTCCTAACATGATCAGGATGTAAGACAGACTCAGTCATGGTTATTACCTCCAAACATCACCGTGGTAAGAGTGTTTATTTGTACTATTCCACCCATAGATAAACACTTAGTCATGGCTAGTACATTCCACAAAAAATGAAAAGAGTGTCCTAACTTTAGTGATCTTCAAATCAGGCTCATTGCACATTGCATGGTTTAACACTTCCCATGACCAGGAAAGCACAAATAAGCACTAAACATTTAAACAGATTGCAAACAGCATAAAACAGATTTCTCATTTTCATAGTCATGTGTACACATCAGCGATAGCCTAATTGGTACAACAGAATCACACTCCTAATTATAGTGATTTTTTGCTTTCAAATGAACTATGAAGTAGCATTGTTTAATTACTGAATTCAGGTGAGCTTCAAATTTCTGCGCACTGATCTCACTTTAGTCCTTTGAATGACCTGTATTTTTAATTTGGCATGAAACTATTGCAAGTTACATAGTGGAACTAATGAGGCTGCCACCACTGTGCAGGGCAATAATCAACAGCTTCTTTGTTTCTGTAGAGTGTATTGAGGATACTCATGATGTGTACTGAGAAAGGCTTTCTATTTCAGAGAACAATCTTGTGTGTGTTAACACGTTTTCTCAGAAAATAAATAAGCTTATAGGCAGACATAGTGAATGGAGAAGGGCAAGGATGATAAGTTATTTTGATCTAAACTTTTGACAAGTTAAGAAAAAATGTTCTGGATAAGGACTGCAAAGAGAAATTTAGAGCTGAAGTATAATCCCACTACCAAATAATAAATAGTAACAGAAAAACAACAACCAATCATCTGTGTCACAGCACTTCACCTCTGGTAAACTTGAGATAGAGCCTTTCTTTCTGTGATCCCAGAAACAGCTGGCTGTCCTGGTGTGCTCACATACAAGCAAAGGATAAACGCCCTTCAGCACGATGGGGAGGCCAGAGTCCTACAGGAAGACACACTCAGATGTATGTTTGGAATCTGTGTACCCTGCCCAGGTATTCTGGGGGTCATTGCAGAGGTGGTCTCTGTCAGCGCAGACCAGGGGATGACCTGTCCTGGACATAGCCAGCTCCAGCTGAATCTAACAGCCCCAGCACAGCTGAACTGCACCAGCCAAGAAGATGGCATGTAGCTTAGGTAAATGAAAATGCCAGACAGAGAGAAGTATGTAAGAAAGAGATCTTTCTTACACCTTTCTTGCTGGAGAGATTCCACCTGAGCAGATAGTCACTGAAGCCTGTGGAGGATGCACAACACAGCAGGTATGTCCTGGAGGAAATGTGGCTCATGGGGAACATGTAACAGAGGAATGTTGTCTTAAAGGAGCTTCATCGCATTTGAAACCCATGCTGGAGCAGAACAGAAGTGTGAGAAGCCATTTTAACAAATGTATCTGACCCCAACTCCTTCTGCACCGCTCCTGGCAGGAAAGAAGTGAGAGGAGTGAGGGCATGGGGCTGAGCCTGAGCCTGGGAGTGGAGAGAGGAAAGGTGGTGTTTTAATGTTTGCCTTTTTTATTTTTTTTTCCCTCTCTACTCTGATATAATTTGTCAATAAATTAATCTTACCGACATCTGTTTTGGCTGCAATAATGATTTTTAAGTACTGTCCCTGTGAGCCAGGGTTAACCCAACACACTCCATTGTCTTAGTGCATTCTTCATTTACATCTACCTCTTTTGAGTGACCACAGACAGTGATCCTGACCATTGTACACCGCAGAGTTTGTGATCCACATAGCAGCTAATCCAATTAAAGGCAGGCCTGCACTACACTGCACTGTCCTGCACACAAAGCCGTGCCTTCAGGCCTGTGCTGTGCTGCACAAATACCTTGGCTGCAGGATACGCTCTGAATGTTACTCATAATGGAAGAGCCTGTAGACAGCTCTCACTTGGCGCCATTGATTACAACACCTGAATGTCCTCAGTGAATACCATTTTGCTTGAAAGTAGAAATGATTAATAGAGCTGTTTTCTTCTAAGAAAATCCTGTTGGAGGATTTCAGTGTTTCAGACAATAATCCCTCTATGCCTAATAGAAAAATATGTAATTAAAACACAAATGAAGCAGAGATATACGAATACTTTTTTCTTTGGTTCATGTACCAAACAAGATAAATTCATTATTAAAAACAGGAAAAGTAAATTCATTTTTATATAAAATTAAATACTCCACTTTTTCAGGAAAAATTGAGCACTAAATAGTGCCAATGTGTCACAATATAAGCATATTAGGCTTTACTTTCTTCACAATTATATTTAATACGCTCATATTTTACCAAAATTATTTTATTCAGTAACATCTCAGCGTATTATTTCTGGCAGCTAGAAGTACACTTTAATACATTACAGCTATTTAACTCATCAGTCAAAACTGTCAAGTTCCATCATTCTCTTTCCACAGGACAGGAAAATGAAGTCTAAGTTCTTGTTATTTAAATGCTGGTATATAAATTATCTCAGTGTCATATGCTAGTGATTGAGATAATGCATCTGATAATGTTGAGATATATTAAGTTATTCGCATAGATTATTATAAGACTCATTAAGCTGTTGTAGTCTTATCATCCACAGGAGCTGGTAACTGACCATTTAATTCGCTTGCCCATTGTTTTACAGATAGTTTTTTCCTTTCCTGCACGCTTTTTCCCACAAACACTTTGTTCCTCTCCATGCAAGTCATGTAAAACAATTGAATGTCAAAGGCAAGAAGCAGCTGATTAGGAACCCTTAGGAAGTGCTTCATAAGTTGTATGGGCTGCACCCATCACAGTCAGATAATTGAATTTACACACTAATGAACTCATCTACTCTCAGGCAGTGTTTCAAAAAAGGTGATGACATCCCTTGCCCTGGGGTCACTTGTTCACATGGCATAGAACATCTATCATTTCTCACAAAACACTGTGGAAAGTAATGGTGTTCCCAAGTGCTTAACAGAAGGGGGAGGCCAGGATATATCTGAATGACAGAGGGTATTAGCTTAAGTTTCCAAAGTATTTAATGTCTAACATTTCAGCCTTCCTCATAGAATCATAGAATCACAAGGTTGGAAAGGACCTATGAGATCATCTAGTCCAACCGTCCTCCCTTTACCATACCTACAGAAAACCCCTAAACCATGTCTCCTAGCTCCCTATCCAGGCACTTCTTGAACACTGCCAGGGATGGCAACTCCACCACCTCCCTAGGCAGGCTATTCTAGTGCCTGACCACTCTCTTTTGGAGCTTTAGAACTCCAATTTTACCCTGAAAATTGGAAATTTTCCTTATTTAAAACTCTACACTATTAGTGAGGGTCTTGGTATCATCTTAAAAATCTGTTACAAAGAAAACTTATTTAATAAATTTAAAAAAAAAAAATCCTTAATAAAGAAAGAGAACTAGTTTTAGCAATATCTGGTAGAATATCTGTAGTTTACAAAAGAAAATAAATGTTTTATAGATTTTCATAATAAGTCTTGAATTGCTTTTTCTGCAAGATCTAAGTTCTAAATTGCTTATAATTATTCAATTGAAGTTAGAGCTTGAGCCATTAAAAGAGCAGCATGTGCCAGAAGAGTAGCCAAAGGAGAATTGAAACTGCATTAGTTGGGTGTTCATGGTAATTATTAAGCCAACAATGGTATGCTAACAAGAGAAACAATAGCTTTTGCAGGCAGGAAGTCTAACACATGAGCACAGTGGAGTACACACAAGGTCCAAGTATCTGGAATTACTATGAACAGCTTTTGCATCTGTCACAGTTTTGTAATTTTTGCTATTAGTATTCCACATTATAACATCATGTGGAGCACAGAGAAGAACTACATGTCCCAGAGGACCTCAGAGTCGGAGAGGGAAATACATCACAGAAGGGATGCTGTCTCTCTCTCTCACTGCCTGGCAGCGGGTGTGGGTGTGCATCCAAGCCATGCGCCTTCAGTTCCAAAGTAGGCTTCTTGGTCTTCAGAAACCTCTCCCTCTCTTATTTTACTTGATTTATTAGCCTCAATTTCAATTAGATTGTATTATAATCTGTTATCTTGCATTCCAATATCATAGTAAAATAAGCTTTCCTCCTTAGATCCTTTCTGCTGCCCTGTTTGTTTCCTTGAGCCCAGCTCCAATCTCCCTACCCCTTTTTCCCTTTTTCCCTTCCCGTTTTTTGGGGCCAGGGGGCCACAGCCTACTGCCCCCCTGCCAAGGACATAGATTGATCTAGATAACTCCGTGACAGCATCTGTTGATGAAACTGTTAATATCTGAAGCACAGAGAGAATGTAATGAGAATATTAATTCAAAATGAATTTGAAGATGCTGGTATTCTTGTGCTTTTCTTATTAATTTTCATCTGATATTTCACTGACATTAATGATCACAGCAAATTTGTTTTCATGATAATGTTTGAAAACTCACTGGATGTGTATGTACAGTCTATGTTCAGTAACATATTTCAGAAGGTACTGCTCTTCTAGTCATATATGTGGTTCAATATGGCTGCTTTGAAATGAACGAAATGTAGATAAAGTTAAACACAACAGTTTTTGTGTATCTGTGACATCCACGTTCCAAAACTAATTGTATAAAAAAGATAAACTATTACAGACAGAAACAAACAAAAAAGCACCTTTTTACACTTTTTGACACATCTGTACTACAGTGTAACTTTGTTGTTGTTGTTTTAAAATCCTGCTTCTGAAAATATTGTCTTCAAGTATATACATTTTCCTTTGGGTGTCAGATGAATCTGACAATACCGAAACACTGAGCAATTTGTGATTACAGTAGCCTACCTGTATTTCAGACTGCTTGTCATTTAACTTCCCATACCTTTTTGGTGATAATTAGAAAACATATGTTATATACCCAATTTTTTTAAGGATATCTGAGAAGTAATCCAAAGTGAAAATATACAACAGCACTGAAAAAGGTTTCCAAGATATGTTGCAGATCTCAGGGAATCTGTGCTTTTCTTAGTATAACACAGAGTGATGGAGAAAAAATGAATTGTCCAAATAACTTTGGTGCATGGATTTATCAGTTACTTTAAGTAATATGTGGCTTCTTCACTTTTTCTTTGCCATCCCAGTGCTAAGTCTTCCTAATTAAAGAGATGATCCGTTAACAGTGAAATCTATATTCTGTTATCCTCTACCTATAGCACAGCCAGCCATATTTAAACTTGACTTTGAGTTTCATTCTAGGATGATTATTACTTTTATCAATGTAATTCTATAAAAATCTCTTTCCAAGAAGCAAACCTCTTAGATTAAATTAAATTACCTCTTTGTAGGATGATAATAGACTTTTTAATGTGAAACTATGAGATTGACATAAAATAGTAATACAAATATTATTATCAATGTGAATCATAGTAAAATTTTATCTACATTCTGGTTTGAATTATTTTTGGGATATAGGAATTTCTGATCAAACTTCTCTTTTCAAGTACATACGATGAAATATCTGATCTCAAGTTCTTGTGAGAACTATTTACTGGCAACGTGCTTTAATCACCTTGAATACATTAATGTTAAAATTGCCCCTTCAGGGAATTAAACCATATTCAGGAAAATACAGACTAATGATAGCAGAAGGCTCAGAATTTTTCAGTATTTCTGAGAATGTGCTTCCTTTAATATAATTAAGGACATGAACCTTTGATTACACTACAAGTTAATTTATTTCTAAAGAAGATAAAAGCAGCTCTCATCCAGCCTTTCTGATAAGCAAGATATTTGAAGCAGTGTGATGAGGCATTCCTATGCTCAGTTCAAGCAGGAGATTTGGAGATTCTTTCCTTTATCTGTCACTATAGGCAGGCTATCATAGTTTTAATTGGGAGTTTCATTAGCAGTGAGAATCATGTTCTATTATAGAGATGCAATAGGTGTTTTGTCACCACCACCATTTCTCAGACATACCAAAGACCCGTAGCAAAGCAAGACATCAAGAATAAAATACATCATATTTTTTTCATCAGGAAATTATGTCAATTCAGTAGCTGTGTTTGTCATGGCTGAAAGTCAGAGCTATGGGAGCAGAAAATGTAAAGTGATTTACAATCTGTGTTTACTCAGTTCACTCATGAAGTTAATACAGCCCACTTCAACTGTACTTACTGATCAATCAGACACCAACAACATGTCTCTTTGCTCTCCTGTTTGCACTGGTCATTTGCTGCAGTAATTATAAGTAGTAAAATAAGGCAGAAATAGTCCTTGCAAGTAACTTCCACTAGGCATTTTGAATATTATTAATTTAAAGTAAGTGATAAAATCACTAGAAATATATTGGAGCTTCACAGCCACAAGCTTAGAGACTAGGTAAGTTTCTTGAAGGAAATCTTTCTGCTAGCTGCAAGGTAGAAAGGAAAACAGTCTCACCTGCTAAAATCTGTGCATTAACCTTACTCATTTGTGTATACAGCTATATCTTATAAAGGTAGATATATATACTAAAAAGTGCCGCAACTGACACGTGACACCTTTTACTCTGGGCAAGCCAGAGAACAGAATAGAAAATGCAATTCCAGTTGAATTTTGTGTTTGTATAATAGATTGAATGAAAAAAAGGATGCACAAATTTCAATTTGTTTGGGAAAATATGGCCCTAGGTCACTTTATTATTTTTTTCCCCCCCATGGGGAATAAGCTATCGTGTGTTAACAAAAGTGTATCTTGCAGCAGTCCTCACTGTCTTCATTTTGTTTTAGGACAATCAGAAGCAGTTCTTTCCTTGTAAAAGGGAAGATGTCTTTTCTTGGGTGAAATTCACTTGCTTATGTCCCACCTACTCCCTTCTTTAAAATGACAGATCGTTTCACTTCATGAACAGGCTGCTTGGCCTTTGTTCTGTGCAATGCTCCTTCTGTGAAGAGCACCATTTAGCCAGTTGTCACTTCTTTTAGGCTCCCAGTCTTCTGACTGGATTTTCTTTTATTTTATCCCCCCCTAATATTAGAATATTCATGTTCTGTGACTATGCTGTTCTGACAGAAAGGGTTATGTCAGACTTCTGAAACAGAACTGTTAATCTACACTTTTGAATATTCTTCTGAGCTGCATTGTGCAATGCAGTGCTGATCCCATCTTAAAAATAGACTTTGACTGAAGACTTTATTACAGATAGATTAGACACATTAAGTCTATTTTTATTTCCCTACTCTCACTTCTTCCTCTTTTTATAACAAATTTGGGTTATGTTCCTGAATGAACTAATATAGAAAGTTCTGCTTCTTCCTTTATTTGTGCTGCTGTATCTCCACTGGGATTCATTATTTGCTTACGAGCATCCCCTGCTGTTCCTCTTAGAGTGAGCTGCTCACTTAGGTAAGACTCTCCATATATTCACAACTCCAAAATGATACTAACTCAATAATATACATGCATAACATCGCAACAACATAGTAATATACTCTGTACAATGGACCCAAATGCCAAAACTGTAAGAGCCGAACTCCTCAAAAGTGAATGAGAATATATTCAGTAAGTGTGATCAAGGCCTTTTATATTAATCAGAAGTAAAATTCAGAAGCACTGGGAGTAAATCTTCTTGTAAGAAGAAATCAATAAACAGTAAAAGCTATGTGTTGCAGGCTTATACTCCTACACTAGTCACTGTCAGTTTCTTTAAATAGCCTTAGTTGTATTTCTTCTCAGTAGTATCTGACTCCTCAGATGGCTAAGATATAGAAAATCAAAACAAACTGCCTTCTTCTGGCACTTTTTCTCTGTCAGCTGCCTACTTTGCAACACGTGCATACATATGTGCCAAATGTCTATCAAACACATGCGTGATATGCCAGTACAATACACTGAGATTTGCAAAAAAATTGCCTGTCTCACAGCATGAAAACAGACTTCATTAGACAGCAGGAGGGCTTATACATTCTCCACTTCAGAGATGGATTTATAATCCTGAAGTACTTCCTGAAAATTTCCAATGGTCTAATATGAAAGACGTAGACTAAAACTATAGTTTGACCATGTAGAATTGTAACCACTAAATTCAGTATCAACAAAAAAAATAAAAAGACCAGTAAACTAATTTCAGGTTCAGTTATGCTCACAATTATAGCAAATTTAACTTATTTAACTTAACTCCACAAGAATTGGCAGAAAATATTTAAACTTGTTTTTCCCTTGTAAGTGAAAATAGCTAGGCAAAGATTTAGTATTCTACTGCTGGATTATAGATGTGCATCACTTGCGGATGAAGATGCAGGTCAGTGATTTAAAGAGTGATTGATTCCAGCACAGTGAATGGATTTATTAGAAGACAGCATAAATGGCTGGGTGACCCTCATTTTTGCAGTTCTGACAAGTTTCAACAGTTTGTCGTCCTTCTGGAAATTAAATGTTCGGCGTTTCTCATATAATTCAATGATGCCTCCATGATGCATATTTCAACCTAGATGTAATGTCATCTGTTGTACTTCAGGGGTCTGATGGGCATGACAACAATGGAAATCTTAGGACTGAACTGCTTATTTTGATATCAATCAGAATCTAAATACACTGGCATGCCTATGACCAACTCTCAAAATAACTATGATGAAGATCCATGTTACTAACGTTACATATGAATGAGAATAGGTTAGAAATTCTTCTCTTCATGAAATCTGTTTAATAATTTATCAGGAGAAATTTTAACTTGGACTAAACCAAAGAAATATGCAAAATGTTTTATCAAAAAACAAAGTTGTTGTCATCCTTACTCTTCTCCATTGCTGCTGTAATAACATAATATATTGTAATGCCAGTTTAAGCCATGAATTTATTCCTTTCTGATTTTTCTTTAGAATTTCTGTTAAATACATCACAGGTTAAAAAAAATAAAAAAATCTAGGATCAAAGGAAGTGAAATGAAGTGTTTGTGCTTCCAAACACAGTAGTAATTTAATGCTCCTCTTTGATGTGTTTAAAAGTAATGCACTGACATCAGAAATACTTAATGCTGAAGTTATGAAAGTTTAAATTAAGATACTTAAATTGTAACCCACAAGTTTACTTGCTTTACTCTAATCCTCTGTTGTGTAAAATGAAAATATTTTTAACCAATAACTGTCAAGTTCTGTGCTCTTGCACTGTAGTTTAGGCATTCAAAAATTTGATGTTTGAGTCATTTTGGAAACTCCATACTGAAGAGAAATCAGTATTTTCAGAAGGGAATTCATACACCTTACCTTAGATAACTATCTTAGGAAAACCAACATATCTTCACATCTGCTCTTTATTCTTGAAAAATCTAGGATCAAAGATATGGTTTTGACTTAAATACAGAAGTATTTATATATAATACAGAATACAGAACTCTTGCCAGTCTAAAATTAGGTGAAAATGAATACCCACACAATCCTCTGAAGTATTTGGTAATGTATTTGCTAAAATAGCTTTAAATGTGGTTAGATTAAAAACAAAACAAAAAAACAAACAAAAAAAAACAAAAAAAAACCAGAAGAAAAAAAAAAAAAAAGAACTAGTATGTGCTTACCCTGAAATTTCAAAATACGCCATTGGATTCACCAAGTTGGAAAGAATTAGATGGGAATTTGGTAGGATTGAAATTCTGTTTTTCATGGGATTTCAGTTTCCATGTAAAATCTTAGTAACAGTAGTTGGATGTACTTTGAACCATAATCAAGCAAAAGCTCATTTGTTTCTCTGGTTGGAGGAGGAACAATGACAGCGCTAGTTCAGTTCAGCCATGCCTTTATATAGTCCCACAGTCAGAGTCCTGCCCTGTCTCAGTGACATTTTTCAAATTTGAAATGCTCTCCCAGAGAAGACATTTCTGTTAACCAGTATCCTGACCCTTCCAAACTTCTGCTTGTGCTTGCTGTACTATATCTCTTAGTGTCATTACCAAGAAAAGTTTGGTTCCAGCATTCTTGTAACTCTTCTTCAGGCAGCTGCAGGCTGCAGTCAGAAAATCAATGGGATGTCCATCTAGATTGTGCTTATCACGCATTAATCAAATGGGAAACATTTCTGCTTTCATGTGTCTAAAATTGAAAGAATGATAAATTGGATGTTTCCAAGGAAAAGTCCAGCAGTGATAGCTGGGAAGCTCTTTTGCTTTACTGGCCAATTCTATGATATATAATCTTTGCTATAATAGTTTGTTTGATAATTTGTGAACGTGCTAATTGTCATCTTCAACCACTTAGAAACAAAGAATATCTGCCTCAGAACTGAAAAAGTGTGCTGATGCGTAAGTTAGAGACCAGATGTCTATGTCTTATATATGTTTTTTGCCACAAAATGTCAAATTTTCGGTATAATGGGTCAGCTTGCTGTTATTACAACTGTTAATTCTACTACTGACAACAGTTTAAAAGACAAAGGATGACTATTTCATCACACAGTGATGGACTTTGCACAACAGTTAGCATTTTTTTCTAGTACAAAGCATAGTATTTTAAATGTAACTAAACCTGTTTGTTCTAAGAGGTATTATAACAGCCTCCTTAATCTAGATGTAGTGTTTTGGTAACTATCAGGGGTATGTTTCAATAAGATTACAGACACATGTAAACACAGAAAAAGGACCATTGAATAAGAAAATGAACATACATCTGCATCTACCTCTGAAAAGTAAGTTTGTCCAATGAGCAGCATATTTTTAATATAATTATATGAGTACAAGATAAAATTTGTATTTAGATCAGCCATAAATTATACCCAAAATTTGCTCTTCTAAGATATCAGAACTATATTCTTCTTGTCAATTTTTTACAGAAAGAGAATTTTCAGTTCATCTTGACAAACTGAAGTTATTGTATGCTTTTGTAAATCCTTAGACTGGAGAAGTTTGAATATTTTATCCAAACAAGCTACAGGAATAATTCTAGGTAGCTTATCCAACTAGAGCTCATATGCTTTTGACTGGTCCCAAGGGCAAGTAGCACAGAACAGTCCATACCTCTATTACCCTCCCAAAAAACAACATGGACTCAACTTTGTTGTCTTTGAGAATTTTCTATAGTAAGTGGTCACATAGATTTCACTGGAACAGGCTGCCCAGGGAGGTGGTGCCTACCTGTGTGACCGGGTGTAGGGAACCTGCTTTGGCAGGGGGGTTGGACTCGATGATCTCTGGAGGTCCCTTCCAACCCCTACGATTCTTTGATTCTCAGTGGGATTTGAAAATAAGGAAAATTCAAAGATGAGTCTGTGATATCTTTGCATCAGCACCTCACCTGTTACTTGGACAAAAAAAGCATACAAAACTAACAGAGAAGGAAGCAGCTTTTCCATCAGATCCAACAGCAGGTGCTTCCACTGGGGAAAAAAATTACATCCTTGACTTTTTTCACTGTATTTCATGTATATTCTGCAATCTTGCATAAAAGGAAATAAAATTTCAGTCATTTTAGACTTCAAATTCATCTTCTCAAGAAAAGTCAGTTTTTGGAAAACCAGAATTAATAATTAAATCTATTATGACATATTTTTTTACCTTTCTTTATTATAGCCATGTTTTGGAGATGGTAAAGTAGGTACAAAATGAGATTTATAAGATACAAGTTAACCCAAATTTTAAGAAAAAAAAATGTGGATTCCTCAGCCACATAAATTCATTGGACACTTTAATTAAACTGAGCTGAAAATTTGAAAGTTTTTCTCTATTAAAAAAGTGAGATTCTGATAAAGGGAAACACAGAGCTGATGTAGAACATGATACCTTTTCAGATAGGTTTATACATATGATGATACTTCCTGCTGTAACAAGGCATTTGGACTTCAGGATCAAAGAGATCCCGTGCAGACTCATAGTCTTTCTTCCTGCTTTTAAAAATATGCTTTAATTTCATTGCAGAAAAAAATGCTGTCTCCCTGCACATCATGAGCATAGCCCAAAATAGTAAGAACAGTATTTTGTCTTTGATTCATCTTTCAGTATTATCCAGACATTTAAACTACATGTGAACAATTTATCTTGAAAAGAATGCCACCATATTATTTTGAGTACTATAATATATAGTGATCTAAATAATATAGCTCTTACCATAAAACACAAATACTTTGCACAAGAGACATTCCTTTTACTGATGACTGTCTTTTTCCCTGAGATGATCTGCACAAAGTGATTGCTTTAAGTAGAGGGAGATTTAGTTAACTAATGTTAGAAAAGATAGTTTAAAAAAATTACAAGCAAGAGTAGACCAAACATCATTGTACGATTGATTCTATGCTGTATTTTCTTCCAATAATTTTCCACTTAAGGAGTTTTAAAGGTTATTTTTGGTTCTGACATTGCATAGCAGTAATGGATACAGAACTGATTACCAAGACAAATGCAAGGGCTCTGCGAACACTTCAAGCTGATATTAACTAACATAGACATCTGACCATACCATACCCTCACTCTTAATTCCTCAGTAGTCCTTTGCTCCCCCTCCCTTAAACTAGCACAGGTACTCACAGAGCTGTACAACAAAACAGACAGCATTAAATTAACCTTTTTTTTTTACCCTTTTCTAATCTGTTTGTTTAACTTAGATCTGTTCCTAGTTGACTCTCCTAGTCCTACTGCATGAATTAATGACTGGAAAAGAAAGAAAGAATGAACACATTTAAGCAATATCTTTGATCAGTATCTGGGTAAAAGTCTTCAGCGAATCACAGAGTAAATGTAACAGATAACATCTCTATAACAAGGTGTCACAAGAAATAAAGATCACCTCAAAGACAATTCAGTATTCTAAATTGTATAATAAATAAATTAATAATTAAATTCAAGTTTAAAAATAATGAAGTGATAATAATGAAGTGTGGCCCTTTTATGTATAATCATTCCTCAAACCTAAAACTAATTATAGATTTAGTTGACATACATACTCTAAACGTCAGTAGCAAGATGTTTTTAACACCAAATGGCAGTTATAGATTTAGTCCTCTTCAGCATTAATTCTTGACTGTTACTGTCCCATTTAATTTGGAAAATAATTTTAAATTGAGAAGTTACCATCTGATGACTAGATGTTCCTTTATGTCTTATTTGTAACAATTGTCAGAGCACAGAGACATTATCATGATCAGTTTAAATGAATGAATAGTTGTGCCACCCATGACAGTATGTGAAAACTCTTTGAGAACAAAGCACTGATGAAATCCCACTTTTTTTGTTTTCATGCTTACTGACCATCACAGCTCCAGCAGCTTACAGGAGCTCACCAGTTGTGCAATGGTGCAGTGCCAGACTACGAAATAATTCAGTTTTGAGTGATTAGAAAAACAATTTTGGCATGGCAACATTTGAAATTGTAGATTTGTGTCACATATTCCACTTCGCTTTGCTATGAGCTGAAGCTTTTTTTTATTTTTTTTTAATGTGGAGGTGGGCAGAAGAAGAAATTTTAGCCAGTTTAACAGTAAATCCTTTTATTTACAAATTTTATAACATGATTTAGTCTAACAGAAGATGCTATGAACAAATTAATTAATTTTCACCAGGGGATGCTGGATATTTTTAAAAGCCTATACAAGAAGATGTGGAATTGTACAGTTCAAAGTTTGTTCTGTCTTTCAGGTAAGTTAGAGAGCAAACTCCTAGAGAGTAGTCAGCATATGGGCAGGACACATGCCAACATACTTTCAGATGTACCAGCTCCCAGCTCAACCACCTGTGTTGTCACCTAGCAGCAGTTCAGCCACTTCTCCCAGTCTTGTACCTTCTGCAAAAATGCTGAGGGTATAACTCTGCCCCACTATTCAGAGTACTAATTAAGATACTGAAGATGACCAGACTGAGTACTGACTGCTGGGGTACACTGTTCTAGATGCCACTAATCATAACCCTCTTGGCCTGGCTGCTCAGACAGCTTTCAGTCCACATATTTACACAGTTTTTCCAGCTTTGCCGTATTCATTTTTTTTTATGCATCGGGAGTATAGAGAAAAAAAAACTTAGTATTTACCTGCAATGAGATTTGCCTGTTCATCTTCCAAGATAAAACACTTCATTTAGTTTCTTGATATAATTCACACATTCTCTTTCTTAAGAGACTACTTATAATCTGATTGTACTGGTAGCTGATTAGATGAGGTACCAGATAAGGCTAATTGAAAAGAGTTAATTAGTTCCTCAGTAGTTTTTTGATTGGATAACATATTTATTTTTAATAGCATTTCTACAATCAAATGAAAATAGATGCTGCCTTTATAAAGAAATACCTTAGCAAAAATACTGCAAACTATAATTATGAATAATAAAAACTGGCACATAGCTGTTTAGCATGGACATCCATCTGCTTACACAAAAATCAGTTCTGGTATGACTTAGAAATCTTTGAAGATTCAGTTGTTCTCAGTTTTATTCCAAATGTCTAAATTTGATTTTCAAAGTCATAGATTTTGCACTAACTTAGAAGAATACTCATCTCATGGAGAACCTTTTGTGAAATGAGGACTTAGAGGGTACCCTTCAATAGTGGAAGAGGTCAGAACAGCAAGCTACCAAACACTTCCTTGGGAGTCATTTGTCTTCTCTGGATAAGTAGAAAGGGCTGATTGCTAGTTTTCTTCCAAATAGTGATACAGAATTGTTCAGATGTATCATATACAATCCCTGGTGACACCTCGGGCTTCAGAATGATTCACAGCTATTCTGCTGCATGTCAAGTCTTTCCTGGTTACTACAAGCTGGTTGAAGATTCTTTTAGCACCAGCTCTCAAAAAAAGGCAGTGAACGTTTTTCTTCATGATAGATGGGCAACCCAGAACAGCTCAACTTCTCTTCTAGCATCCCATAATGAAATTTTCTGATTCCATAGGATCAATGACAAAATGGAATGCTTGGATGTAACATAATATATCTTTCAGTGCATGTTCTTCAAATAATACAGATAGTTCTGATTATTTGGCCTTGGGTAATATGGTTGGGTATGTAGATTTATATTTCCTAAGCAGGAATTATTAAGGTGCATTGCTACCTGAGGATTTTCTGCAATTACATTTTATCACTTCTTCCGGTATAGAATTATATCAGCCTTGAATAACTTAATCCCAAACTACCCAAAGCAGAAGTACATTTTACCATTTTCCAGCACCTCAGAGTTTCAGAGTGCTAGTATACAGGAATTTGTGGAATGCACTGAACCTCTTATTGATCCATGAATCCCCTCACAGAATGGACTTCCTCATATAAATATTGTCTGGGATTAATTGAAAGATTTCAAACTATTAAGTAGATATTACCAAATTACCAGTCTTATGTTCCTCAACAAAGAAGGGAAGAATAATATTTAAGAATATTTATTTGTGCTCCAAAAGTCAAAAGGAAATCACTGAGAGAGTCAAAATAAACCTTCCCCTCATTACTATCACTGAAAGTAAATCCATAAATAATATATAAATCAGGTTCCTGATTCTGCATTGCTGTCACTCTGTTGGCATTGGTGTGAAGATTTACTCTAATGGATGGTAAAGAAGAATTAGGTGTTTATGACTGCATGGTATATAACAGATGCCATTACAGTAGTCAAAAGTTATATTTGTTATTTTAAATAGCTTTAGGGGTAGTAATAACCACGTGAAATATTCAAATATGTTTTTGAATCCATTCTTTTTTTAAAAAAAAATAATTAAATCTCTTGGTACAAAATAATTATTAATATTTTATCTTTACTGCCCATCCTTTTAGAGGCTTGGAGGAGAAAACAGCACAGAAAACAGATGGCTGGATTTCGAAAGTTTTACCTTATGCTGTAAAATGAGGCTCTGTGCAGATGGACCTGTAGATACCAGTGCCAGTATTGTATGTTATCCATATGGACTGCAAGATTTATGGCAGAAGTAATTGTTTTCAAATTCATCCTCAGACACGGGCTAATGTCTTCCTGTTTGTGCAGCTCTACCATTTCTACCTTCTGTAATTAAAGCAAAAAGAATTATGTCAAATAAATATTAGATTGTTTCCATGATAAGTCATACTCAATAGATTTACAAGTGTTTTAAGAGTTTTTAAGAAAAGGTTATTTTTCTGAGCTTTATGCTTGAACATGGAAAAATAAAGCAGAAGGTGAACATGTATTGTAGCAGCCCACTATTTTCACATCAGAGTTCTCAGGTTCCTGCAGACAGAGATGTATGTGAAGGAGTGCACAGAGCTTCCAGACAAAAGGTTCTGAGTTGGTGACTAGGGTAGGTAGGTAAGAAAAAATGTCACAGTGTCTTTAAGAACTGAATTATATTTTCATTACTGGGTCATGCCATCCAGGACTATCACAGGTAATATTCTTAAATCTCCTCTTACTAAATTTTGTATCCTGCTCTCAGCCATCCAAAGGTCCTGCAGCATGTTAGGAAGCAAGACATAAAGACCTACCACAAGAAAGGCTCAGAGAAAAGATTTAACCAGTGGTTAACTTTAAGACTAGTAAAAGAGCTGGGAGGAAATTTCTATTGAGAAGAATTACATAAGTATGAGGGCTAAACAGCATCATCACTGTCTCAGGACAAGTATCCAGCAAAGTCTTTTGTACATTACTCTTTAACAATTTGTTGTATGGCTGCATTGATGCTTTCAGTCACGGATGTATAAATAGGTGGATCACATGGTTTTAAATTACGATGTTTGCAATATACAAATCCATAAGAAAAGAAAATAAGACTCTATGAATTTTATATGAAGAAAATCGGAAATGGTAACTTTGACATTTAAACTTTACAAAGCTCTTAAAACAATATTTTCCTTGTGTTTGTTCTAGGGTTAAGTCCATAACATTTTCATTGTCCGTTCTTATACGATATTGAGGCATTCTCTAATGTTTCGTATTTCTGGAGCATGCTTGCCTTCAGAACCTCAGAGGTTTAACTAACTGATATTTGTAAAATGGCTTTAGATACTCTGATGGAGACCACTACACTGATATAAATTATTCTTACAATGAGTTACTAAAAAGCAATTGCTTGTAGTATTCAATACTTCAATTTGCAAAAAATACATACCTCATTTATATTTAGGTTTTGGGGTGTTATTTCTTTTTTATTCAATAGAGACTTATAATTCCATAAATAACAGTTCAAACAAAAAAAATAACAAAACAATATAGAAATACAATTTCTGCTACACAAAATCATTTGTGTAACATTTCAGGCTAACAGAGCATAGCAACAAATGGCCAGTTTGGAATACCTGCAGAAGGAAATTTATTTCAGAAAGAAATTTGCTTCTGAAATTAGGGAAGAAAACAAAAACAACTAAAAATCCCCCACTAATTGTATGTAGAAATATTTTTTAGCAAAATAATGCTATCTTTAAATACAACTTTTCATTTTCATTTTGCCAATTTTATCTTTGGCTACCACAAATGTGATTTGTTTCAGCTGAAAGGAAATAACAGCTGTGAAGTTGTTCATACGTGATGAATGAGAGTATAATGCAAAACCAGATACATACACCACAACAAGCAACAGAACACTGCTCAGATTAAAGCCTGAATCTCCATTACATCCCTGATTATTTACTCAAAATGCTTATGGGCAGTATTCCCTCAGAGGCCCATAAGCTTATCACTAAACACATATTCTAATGCCACTTAAAAATATAAAACTAAATTATTTAATGAAGAAAACGAGAACAGAACAGGGTAAATATGAGGATATTAGCTGATATTAGTGTGAAGTATAATTAATAATTTCACAGAGTGAAAGTAACGTGCCCCTTTGAAAATGATTTATCCACGTCAGAAGTATTTAGTAGCTTAATTATATTTAAGAAAGCCACTGCTTTCAGTTTCTTTGTTATGTTTAAAAGTTGCACTTACATAGCTATAAGTTACCTACTGAAATCACCTGCTTGATTATGTAAGAAAGTTAGCTTGCTAAAAAGCTATAGATAGTGATGTTATGTTACTCCTCTTAGCTAGTATTCTTTGTTCTATTGAAAATAGCTATATAATTCCCTTTGCTCTAATCAGCTTTTCTTCTGAAGATTAAAAATTAGCTCAAATTATGCAGGAAAGAAATAGGAAAAGGTAGTGGTCCTCATTTTTGCATAGTGAAGATCCGATCACATTTCTGGTGAATAGCAATATCTATTAAGTTACATCATGTTTGTGCTGTGCTTTAAGAAGACCAAACCATCCTCTAAGGTCTGAGGACAAAGCTATTTACAGACAACTAGAAGCCACTGTATTTTAGCACTGATAGCTAAAACAGCTCACTGTTACTGTTGAAATGCACCACCACATTTGGTTTGCACAAATGTTCAGCAAGCATTGATGAATGTCAAACGGTGTCATTTGTTCTACATAGAGGAATTCAGTTACCCACCTTTTCTTCATCTGCATTTCCATGACAGATGTCATTCTGTCAGACTGCCCCTCATCTGTCGTGTGTTGTATGGAAATTAAATTCAGCAGAATATTATTGCAAAGGTTCAGCCTCTACTGCCATACTACCAGCATCTGCCTCTGTCGCCATGGGCTGGCATGATAAAATAGGAGGCATTACTTTCAGAACTGTCTTGGTATAATTGAAAAATGTAGTGTTTTTGTAAAGACATACCTTAAATGACTTTCTTATTTTCTGTAGGAACAGAGTGCTCTTCATGAAATGCACTGATGAGACTAACACAGCATGTTTAAAATTATGGCGTCAGCTTACCATTACATAGTGAAATTTTAAAAAGAGATTTCAGAAAAAAATACTGGAATGAAATAAGTAGTGGTAACCACTATTATCTGAGTAGAAATTAGTTTGTTCATTATGTGCATTTTAGAGTCTGGTCATTGCCATACTTCAGATTTCTCATGTCTGTTTTGCAGCAAAAAGTACTATTTGTAGATGATGAGGAAAGCTCTGATTTCAAAGAGGAAGGCAATAAAATTGAAGTATTTATGTGCATATCTTTATTCTCTGCATATTTGATCAATATTCATAGTTTTGTTCAAACAAATGACTGTAGCTATTCAAATAACCAGCCTGACAAAGCAGAGCAAAGTGTAGCTACTGTAAAATTATAAACTGCAATTTTTCTAAGCTGTTTGCTTGATCTTTTTCATTATTCTTTCTAGCTGTTCCCTTCACAGACTGAGTGAAAGGCTTAGTTTAGGTTATTAATTCCTTGTGAAGCTTGCACTGCGCTCGGGAAGAAGATTTTTTACTAATCGCTGTTAAGGTGATATTGTAGACATGCTCTGATGTGTTGTTATGTGTATATGCAGGTTTGGTTACTATTTGCTCCTAACTTAATTGATCATTTAAATGTCACCCATCCTTCAAGCTTGGACTGGATGGCTATAGCTGTTCCCTCTATAACTATAATCATAGAATCATAGAATCACAAGGCTGGAAAGAACCTACAAGATCATCTAGTCCAACCGTCCTCCCTTTACCATACCTACAGAAAACCACTAAACCATATCTCCTAGCTCCATACCCAGACACCGCTGTTTTGACTCTGGGCATGGTACTCCATGTCACTTCTTTGAACCAAACCCATCCAGGCATAGCACTCTGTGGCGGTCTAGTCTGAAGCATAACAACACAACAGAACAATATCCAAACCATCCTCTAAGCATACAACACAAAAAGGGACATATTTCTTGCCCAGTCAGGAGTCTCCTAGAGCTAGTAGTCTATGCATCAGCCACTTTGCTTAGTGTTGTTCCACCTTCCTTCAAAGTCAGGTCTCACACCAGCTACTGCAAAGCAAAGCCAGTTCTATGTGAGCCCTTCTGGATTTCTTGCTGCCAACAGAAGCTTTTGAGAGTGAGCCAGCAGCCCAGGCTGGCTGCACAACATGGAGCAGCAATGGCATATGCTTAGAAATGAATGTTGTAGCCTGAACTCATTGTACCAACAAAGGACAGCTCTGGTCTGATTAACCAAATTTGTGTTGACCTTACTAAACTGCCTTAATGGAACAAAACAACTGAGGTAATCATGAAAAATTGTTTTCTTCTGACATATAATTAACGTTTTAATTAATATTTAAGTGTTTCTAAGTTAAGTGCCAAGTTATTTCTAATTTTTATTATTTTTTTTTTTAATAAAACATGGTAGTTGTCTCTTTGGGGCTAAAAGACATATAAATTTATTTTTATTTCTCAAAGGATCCCCCAAGAAGTCTTTTTTTTTTTTTTTTTTTTTTTTTGTACAGACTTCAAAGGGTACTTTTTTTCTCCTTTTATTTTTCCTTATAGTTAGGTATGAAAATAGGAATATGTAATCTACTTATAGGAGATTTTATTGCAGCATTTGTAAATGAGATTATATTGTTCATAAATTTTTCAGCTATTGCTCCATCTCAGCTGAAAGCTTAACTGGTTGAAATGATAAAGGGATGTATTTGGCTTCTGAAATGCAGAGGAATGTGTAATAAAGCCTTTGCATACAAACCTTAAGTATTTAAGAATAAGCAGAGCTCTTTTTCTGCTTTGGTTAGAAAGAGCCTTGACACATAAGAAACTGATATAGCGGTGTTACATCTTTTTGTAGGGTATTCTTTGGTCTAATAAGAAAAGCAAGAAACCAGAGTAGTTGTAGGGATGCACAGTCTTCAACAGATCTTTTCTTTGTAATAATTTGACTTATCCAGGTTCCCTTTTTCTTATATAATGTTCAGTCTTCTCCAAACACCTCTTCTCTAGAAGAGGCCTATTGCCATCCAGGTGCTAAGAAATATTCTTAGAACAGCCAGAAATCACACAACTATGGCTATGGCTTTGTCAGTGCCCCTCGGACATTTTGTCTCATAAAGGACACCCAGTGTTGAAACCTTCCTTATTATTTCATTGTTCATTGCAGAGGAGTTGATCTAAATGATTTTTAAAGGTCTCTTCCAGCTCCAAGAATCCTATGATTCTATGATTTTCTGAAGCTCAAATCATCTCCTCCTTTCTTCCTAGAGCCTTGGTGCCGGTAAAACCTTGATCATTAGAACTCGTTTTCTGTCTGCTGCTGCAGCATCACTGTTGTTTTTACTAACAATACTGTTAATTTGTCCTCATTTCAGAAAATACTATCTGCATTTTCAGTGCAGTGTTCCCTTTGCATTCATGGAAAACATCACTGTTTCAGTGAAACATTTGTAATTGGCAAATAGCTCACAGTCAGGTATAAAAGGGAACCTTTCACTTTCCCAATATTCTTATAAGGGGGCATCTTTATAATGAGCCACCTTGAATTCCAGTATTCATTTCAAGCATGGTATTTATGCATGACAACATTGAATGAAAAAAATATTTCTGCTGAAGCATTTGTTTGCTATTTTCTTTCTATTAAGTTGAAACTTTTATGTTATGCAATGATTATTTCATATCTCAAGTCTTCATTAAACATTCTGAAAACCTCATTAAGCAGAAGTTCAGAACAATGCAGGAACTCTGATCAAGGCTTCACTGTCCTATCCACACGAAACAGGAATATACTGAATATTGAAGGGGGGAAGATAAAGCAAATAAGATCCTATGACTGCAAAAAATCTGGGCTTTCCCTTCTCAGTACTGCATGAAGCATGAGAAGTGCAGTTGTGTCAAAACACCACATTCTGGAGTTGGTCATGGTAACAATGTCAGAAGTATCTTAATTATTAAAATTATGTGAGCAAACATGAAAACCAAAAATTCTTTAGTGTGTAAAAAATTGAGCTGCAGTTTCTATTACATGTTTTTTCTTGTTGGGAGAGAAGCTGTTAAGGCTGCTTGCAGTGTTAATTGTGCATTTCTTTCCTATCTTGCAGAGAATGACATAAAATCACTGATGTATTTGCTTTAGTTTCTAAAACCTAATGTAAAAGAATAAAACCTACTTAGCATGAAGTCACTCCTGCATACTGTAAAATGCTTTTATTGTCAAAACAGTACATTTTCCTCCTGCTAAAGAACAAAAACGTTAGGAAACGACAAGGAAGAAGACAAGATTCACTTAGAAGACTCATTAAATCCTCTAATTTAAAAATGTTAAAGTACTGATATAATTTATCAAATATTAGCACACAATAAACTATGAGGGAATGTAAATTTTGAAATAGCGTTTAGTCCTGAGACTTGATCACAACTTGATCACTAGTCCCTCTCAAAGCATTTTGTTGATGAACAGTATTGACCAGAACACAGTAGTAAGGATTTAGGTAGGCTAAGAATTACATCATGAATTGACACAATTTAGACCAGAAGAGATTTACTGGTCATATCATGCCTAAGTCATACTGTAGGGAAAAAAAATAATAAATCCATATTAATTAAATAATTAATTAAATAATAATATTCCATCAGCATAACATGGAAAAGCAACAGTATGTGTGAGATGAATGCAAGCATTAGTAAAATCCCTTCCAAAAAAATACCCACTGAAAGATCATTTTGAGATAACTTTAGCTTGCAGATATTTGCCTTATAGCTTCTAGATAATGTGACTCTGTACCAGAAAAATATCATTCCTCTAACTGTGAAGACTAGTGCAGTCTAGCTCCACTGAGTGTGTGGCCGGCCCTGTAAACAAGGAGTGTATGGAGATTTGACACTTATACTCCTTTGACGGGTTTGTTAGAATGCATGTTCTTATGTCCTACAAACAGACATGAACACTTGCTATGTTTCATTCCTCAAGGGTGAGGTAAAAGCAAACTCATAAGGAGCAATTTTCTGTTCCATTTTTTTCTGCAGGCTGATTTATTAAAAAAATAGTGTTTTCTTATTTGCTGGTTAGTTTTCATATCTATTTTTTAATATGCCAGTTATGCATTTACCAGAGAGGAAACAAAATCATACAAGCGCACACTAGGTGTTCATTCTAGAGTTTAGTTCTTCAGACCTAAATCAGTCTGTTCTGTCTGTGACAAGAGTATCTCCCTCCATGTGCAATGTTATGTTTAACCACACCTTCCTCTGGATGTTGTATCTACTCTTTAGATAATCCCAATCAATTCTACATATGGATGTAGTTTGCTGCTGGGTGCTCTACTACAGATTCTTTGAATCTCCCAAGCACTGCACATCCACTGATATAATGAGCTGAGAAGTGACAAAGCAATTACAGCCGAAGATGCTGATGCTTTTGGTTTATTTGCTTTTTTGTTTTTGTTTTTTCAAAAGAACGGATTATTCCTTCAATTCCTTCTTAAAACAGGAGCCTATTAAAGAAAATATCCAACATTTTGTAGATTTTTACAAACCAGATTGAATGGAGCTGGCACCAGCCACTGCTCCCGTGGCCTTACCTTTTAATACCCCTTTCTAATCTTTTTTATCTCACATACCATATCTTTACTGAGATGTTCCTCCCCTGTCCCTGGCCATCCTGAAAAGATGTTATGACGTTTCAGAACAATCTGAATATATTTCACAATTCTGAGCAGTTCACTCCATAGCTTGATCCACACAAATAATAACTAACTGCCCAACATTATTCACTATGGATAGGCAACATAGACTACTACTGTGACTTCACATCATATAGGAGATTTTGCCACTCCTACATTTTCATGTTTATCACAGTTTTGCTAAATAGAAGAATATAGGCCATCCCCACTGTAGCTCCAAAGAGCACTAGATTCTAGAAATTGAATCTCATTGGCATAAAAAAAAAGATTTTGGTCAAATACTATCTATTATATCATTATATATCTGAGGAAGAAATGCTGGGAATGCTAAGAGGTAAGAACAAAAATGTGACTCAAAAAACCCTGTGTTATTTAATAAAACAGACCTTGAACAAAGGCTAACCAAAGCACTGTAGAAAGTTCTTTGTATACCATGAAAAGGAATCAGATTTTGAAACTTGCTGCATCTGAACATAATCCAGGCATCAAATAGCCATTTACATCCAAGGTACATGTATTAAACTTCCATGCTTCTACATAAATTGTTAGAAAATTGTATTTTCTTCCTCCTGAGATCTCTTCTTTGTCCTGCATGTTCCAGAGAAAAGCTCAACTTGCTAGTAGACTTTGAAATTAAAACATAGCAATGAGGAGCTGAATTGGATTTTACATCCTTATGAATCTTCAAAAGAACTGCTGTTTCATACCCCAGGTAGTTACAGATAAGGAAGCAAAAGTTTCAGACATGTTCATTTTATCAGCATTTAAAATGAATGAGGCCATGCTTGAAATCATTTACTGATCAACAGGGCTGTTATTATGGCTTATAATATGTAAGAAATAGATAACTTCCATGAAGTTTGCAGGCATGTCATTTAGAAAAGCTTGAATGCATCTATAGAATTGTAAAACAGTAAACACAGCACCCAGCAATTTTTTATCCTTTGCCATCATATTTTCAACAAAAATTTTACCCTCAAAATGGAAAAATGGTTACGAGTGTAAGTACTGGCCCAGTTGTCAACCTGCTATGCCTGTTCTACAAGAACAGCTGCTGTACAGAAAACAGCAAATTGGCATTCTTTTAATCTCCATTGCAATGAGTGCCTCACAGCTCATTCTTAGAAATTCTTACAAAACAGAAAATATCTTCTAATTAAGACATTTTTTGTCTCTTTAAATACATAGTTGGCAAGTTATTTTACAACATAGTAGCATAGCTTAATATACACTGTCTGTTACTTGTCAAAAGAACATAATATGTAGATACTGGGAACAAAATTGTGTGTGTCACATCTATGAGAAAATATTTTGCTCATTCAAAATTGAATGAACGCTTTATGGAAATGTAGAACATTCTGTCCCAGCAATTTTAGTCACTTAGACTTCACTTTAATATGTTGCACTGGGGCAAAGATTTATGTCTCCATTAGAATAAAACAGACATAGAATAGGGTACTTTTTTTTGTTTTTAATGTAGAAAAAGAATGAGTTAGATATCATACAAGCAGAGCTAATATTGATAGTACAGGCAGACACAAACCCATTTCTGTAAGTGTTTCTGGAGCATTGTCCAAGTACCTCACTCAGTTTTGCACTTTACTGCAATGGGTGGTGGAGTTTTCCTCTCCCAGCGGTACCACAGGGACATCTTTGTTCCAGTCCTTGTTCTCCATGGTTAATTCTGATACAGTGACTTTCTTACTATCCCAATTGAGACAAACTTCGTTCACTCTCAACAGCAAGTTACAATTTATTTGTAGTCTGAATAATCCCTAATGGTGTCTGCATTTGGAACAAACAAGCTGTGTTTGCTACACACTATTAAATCTTGTGAGGAAAAAATAAATAGTATAATATCTTCGCCATTCTTTCTAAAGTGGTAACACCTCTTGAAGAGACAAACTGCTGAGGATTATTTCACTTCAATGAATTTCAGCCATCTGCAATACAGATATCTACTTTCTGAGCTGCACTATATTTTTGTTGTTGCTGTTTTTGACCACAAAGACATGTAGAGTACAATAATAATTCTTGACTGTGATTAATTGTAGATGTCAGTAATAGGATGGGGTGAATTTTACCTCAGAAATGACTTTTTCTCTTTTCTCTGAAGGGAACCTGAGGTGATAAGTCAAGTAGTAGGGACCCACACTGTATATTTCAAAATATAACTGAAATTAATCCTACCATGTTCGTCTTCCTCAGTTTTGTTGGAAAAATTATAATATGCAATTTATGCTGGGACTTAAGATGTCCCATTCACTTTGCATTTCCTCTCACAGTGTAGGAGATTATCTGTATGAACAATGCTTTCTGAAACTACTTAATAATAAAAACAAAGGAACAACACTGAGCAGAGAATGTGTTGCCCAGGTCAGCTAAAGTGCAGAACAGGCAACTACCAAGGCTCATTTACACCAGAAAATTCAAAACAGATTTATCCTTTTGTAGGTTTGCTCCAATACAAGTCTTCCATTCCATTATTTTCCCCAGATAACGTTCAAACATAATAGGCTATATTACAGAATTCTGTCTTCCTGACATCTTTCATGAGAGGTATTATTCTGCTGAAAAATAAAACTAGTAAATATCAACATGCATTTTATTAGTCTAATCCATGGTTTTAGTTTATGAAGACAATGGTTTCTGGAGAGCAACCCAGAAGCTCAGTTCAGTTGTTTAGCCACAAATATCAGTTGGCATTTGAGATGCTGGAGAGTGTATAAGAAATTCTCAAATATGACACAAGTCCCAAAGGATGTTCTCCACTTTCAGAGTCTGTGTCTGGGCAAAAAGTCATACAATATCCCAGATAGTAAAAGCAGTCTGTATTGAGATCAATGAATAAGGACCAAGATCTCTACTAAGATCCCAGCTGACAGAGAGATGTTTATATGTGGGTGTATAAATCTGACACTGAATCACAGTATATTGCATCCACCCTCTACCACTGAAGTGAGTATTAAAATACTGCAGAAAATTTGTCTCTTGATCTTTATTTGAAACCCTCTTACAGTGTAGTGTACTTCCTACTGCTCTCTGAATACATGCAACTTGTCCTGGACAGGTCCCCCAACACCCTGAGGACAGTTTAATGGTGTATTAAATAGGGACCATTTTATCCTGAATTGCAAGATTATCTTTCTGGTGGGTGGTTACAGCTTTCATCAAAATCATGCAGTAAAAGAAGGGGGGAAAAAAAGGGTGAGAGGAAAGAGTATGGATCCATAGCTTAACCACCTATAAAACATAGATGGATTTAGCCAGATTAGAACCTTCGAAGCTTGAAGATTAATGACCACCTTTATTAAAAAATTCTTATTTTCAAACGAATTACACTTGGTTTTCTGTATAGCAACTAGGGATGTTTCCTGAGCACTAAACAGCACATTGCCTGAATCTGTAATCCTTGGACAGGGATTTTCTGAGAATCCAACATCTCCACAATACCCTGTGCTTAAGAGCTAACATTCACATGTCTGTGATGTAATTTTTGAACACATATTTTGGGTAGGTAGTCATCACAAAAAAAAGAAGGTTTATCTATTTAATTTTTGTCTCCTGTGGTAGCAGTTCAATATCAGTACATACTGGATTAAAGGATGAGCATCAGCATAACCACAAATACTGCTGATATGATTACCAATAAAATCTAGATAAGAGACTGTGAAAACAGCTTAAAAACAGCTTAGAAAATGTTGTTTAAACTAGTTAGGTAGATAATTAAAGCAATTAATTACTTAAAGGTCTCAAATGTCCTGTTGTTTTTTTTTCAGTTGTTTTCAGTAGATCTGAGATGCAGACAGCAGAGGATGAAATTGGATGAAGGAGATGACAACTACTTTTGACACCCATCTCCCTGTGTGGTGCCAAATCCAAACAAACAGCCCAGACATTCAAGACCTCTCCATTGCATCTATACCTCCTCCCTTCTCTTCCTGTTCTCTCCCTTCCTTTCCTTTCCCATATTCTTTTCTTCCATGTTTCCAAAACAGCATTGACATCCCTTGATTCTGTGGGGCCGATATTAATTCAAATCCCACTGTAATTTCATGCATATTGTATAACTTCAAAATTCATTATATTTTCCTTAAAGGCATTAATTCCTTAAACCTTTTAAACACAGGCTACCAATGGCAATTCAGCTGACATGTAGACATCTATGGAGACATCTTTTTTTATTGGAAGTCTCTGTTCTCTTTTTGTAGTGCAAAGAGAAAATCCCGACTTTAAACAGGATGCTGAACAAGATGGTGGTCGTAATTCAGTAGGTAATATACTTTTCTCTGAGCCAGAGCTCGAGCACTGCCTCAACACAACGTTTTAAATGGTCCTCCTTTTACTATAGATGACACCTTTCAAAATGAGTCCTACTAGTGACATTCTTCACACTGAGCTTATGCTTTCCTCTGAAACTGTCAATTTTATTTTTCATTCAAGTGATTATTTATTTCTAAAACAATCTGCTAAAATTTCCCTGCCATCATTTCAAAAACTCATAGGAAAAGAGAAATAAGCAACTGCTGGAGCCATAAACTAGTAATTTAAAATTATGATCTATTTTCTATGTGCTCATATAAACTCTCTGCAGCACTCTGCCTGAACAAGCCTGCAAAATCACCTGGCAAGCATTTCCTAGTATGTGTAGATTATGCCAAAGGTTATTAAGGCTCTATGTTTTTATGCTGTCTAATCACAAAGATTTCCTCTTTGCAGGGGAATAAAACTTAGTTGAAAGGAATGGCAGAAGAACTGGAAAAGACTGCAAATAGATCTTTGGTGGGTCATGTGTATGGCCAAACTTGATGAGTAACACTTGTCAGTGCCAAAAGAAGGTTACTAGTTCAAACAGTCACTGAAGCTCAGTTTTGAGTTGCCTTAAAAGGATCGTTTTCTGTTCTTCTGTTTGTAAAATCTTCCATGGAAAGGGTCACTGTGGTGAACAAAGGAAGCACTCAGTTCAAGATAGTGACAGCCACTCAGGATGAAGGCAAAAGGTCAGAAATGACTGTGTAAGCCCTACTGTCTAGAATTAAAAAATTCCTAAATAGTAAAAAAATTGTGAGTAAATGCCATTTTTCATAATATTTCTCAGTCATCTAAGGCTAGATCCCCTTGGCCAAAGAAATAAAACACTATGCGTGCTGGTTTAATTGCACTTTCAAATACTTTTGTTGGTCATATTTCTTATTTTGATGGTAATATGGCTATGCATGTCCTAAGTCATAAGTTCAGAGAAGTGTTTTGCAATTTTTGTCATATGTCACAAGAAGTACATGTGTTGCTCTTACACTTATCAGCATGAGCTGTAAGCTGACTTTCCCCTTTGCCACGTAGTCTTGCCTTTTACTGATTCAGCATCATTATGTAGGAAAAAGGATGCACAGAAACTTCAGGAGTAACTTCTATTTCTGTTCAGGGACTTTGAGCAACTTAGTCTAGAAGGAGCTATCTTTGCCAATAACAGGGGGCTGGAACTAGATGACTTTAAAAGTCCCTCCCAATCCAAATAATTCTATGATTCCATGAGTCTATGATTCAGCTTTCCTTTACTTAGCTTACTCCTCCCAGTCTTTTTTCTGACCTGTACAATTCATTTCCACCCACTGGAAATTTTTCATCCTGTTCTCTCATTTTTTTTCTTTATTCTATTTAGTCCCTTTTACTACTCTCTCCTTTTCCACAAGTTCTCTTCTTGCTGAGTCATCATTCTCTACATCTTCACCTTTATGCTTTCTCAAACCTCACTCTCTGTCTCTGCATTATTTATTTTTTTTTTTTCTGGTTTTAAGGGCCAGACTCTTTCACTTTTGTTTTAATGGCTAAAAAGCTCTAGAAGTTTTCTTCTCCAGAATATATGAATCCATAGATTCACTCCTGATTTACTGAGATTCTTCAGTGTTTTTATTTCTGGAATGTTACTGTAAGTTAAGCCAAGACTAGACAGTTTATCTCTAGGCTAGAAAAAGACACATATTCAGATAATGCAGCCTTAGTAAATTTCTAACACCAGGAACCTCACAGGGCTTATTACTAGAGTAGGATGCTAGCAGCTGCAGCTGGCAGAGCAGGCTCCAAAATTTATGTGAGTCCTCATGGAGCACTTAGAACGGTTGGCACTTTGACATCTATGACCTGCCACTAGGAGAACTATACCTCTATAAAGTTGTTAAATGCCACATTAAGGTGTCTGCGACCCCAGGAGTGACCAGAATGGCTCTTTTTTCATCCTAAGCTGTACAGTTGTGTTATAGTCAAGACAACAAATTGACAAGAGCCTTTTGAGAACTTGTTCATGCAATGAATATTGTTGCTGTGTAATTCAGTAGCAGGATGTGAAAAGACATTAGAAGACACTATGGATCCTGACAACCAGCGCTCTTCATGTTATTATCTTTCTACTGATGATCCTTTTCATATTTCAGAAATGTGGCTTTCCTCTGAAGCTACTCATGTTTTGCAAACCTTAGAAAACTCTCTTGGATTGGTTGAAATGGTATCTACATGTTACATCACTGTGTTACGACAGTATTGCAATTTTTTTCAGGTTTGTTCTGCCATCCCTTTGCTCTATTCTTTGTTGCAGAGCATATTTTATTCAGTTATTTTCTTGACAAGGAATTACCACTAGAAATGCAATGTTTTTTTGTGAGGAGCTGCACAGTTTTTAAACAGTTTTAATCTCACTCAGCCCTTAGCTGCCTCCAGGCTTCCAGTTTGGCACCATATAGTTTGTCCAGCAGGCTAGAAATGTGATTGTCATTCCCTTGCCAGTAGAGAAATTTTCAGCAGCAAGCACGGGGCCATTCTAACCATTGCATTTTAGCTTACCAGTATGTTTTGGGGCAGCACTAGAAGTCTAATCTTCCTTGGGGAAGATAAAATAAATTAACCTTAAAACATAGTACTTTTGTTTTCCTATCTGTTCCTCTCTGTTGCTGTAGGGAATGACTGCTCTCTGACCCCAGCACAACCAGTCTATACCACCAGTAAGAATCAATGCTGAGAATTAGCTAGAGGGAAAATTGGCTTGTAAGCAACAACAGCTCACAGATGTGGTTTCCGTAAGCTTTGGTTCAAGTTGGTGAGCTCTGCTGAAAGCTGGGAAACAGGATGTGGTGCTGAAGGTTACACATGGAGGGCATTGTCACTCTGCCACTTCCAAGGATGGTTGTAACACACTCACAGGGTGCTCTAAACATGGTATCCACCTAAAGGTATCCTTCCTGAAAGGAACGGGCAGACCCAGCTGATCAGTACTTGGCTCTGAGGCTAATGTCATCAGCACAATTTCTGGTTTGTCAGCCATGGGATGATCTGCACACTGCAAAGCCTACTGGTGCCTGATGAGATGTACCTTTCTCAGAGGGGAAAAAGAGTTTTTAAGCAGGAGTTAATAGGTCTGATCTACAAATTGAAAAGGAGGAAAGGATAAAACCAGGCTTTCCAGTGATAATCTCTAAGACAGCCCTTCAAAATTTGGTGAATCATGCTAATAAGATCTCTGTCTGCTTCATGAGGTGCTGGGTTCCATAAGGCACATTTGAAATGTTTCTACACCAGTGCTTGCAGCATGAGATACAAGCAAGATGAGCTAGAGTTCTTGACTTAGTCCCAGTGTTACACATCACTGGCATAAGTGAAACCTGGTGGGAAGATACCTGTAGTGCATTACAATGGATGGATCTGGGCTCTTCAGAAGGGCAAGGGAAGGTGGCACTGTGTGTGAGGAGGATCTGGGTAGTATAGAGCTCGGAGTTAGTGATAACAACTCTGCAGTCCCTGAATAAACATTAAGGGATGAGCAAATAAAAAGGATGTCATGAAGGAAATATACTATAGATGGAAATCACTCAGATAGGATGGTGATAATGAGGAACTTTCTATAAGGATCAAAAAGACACCTCTAGATGAGATGAGGAGAAGCTTGTTTGTTCAGCCTAGAAAAGAGGAGACTGAGGGGAAGCCTCATGACAGCCTACAGTTCATCCTGAGGGGGGCAGAATGGATGTGCTCACCTCTGCTTTCTGGTGACAATATGACTACAAAGGAACAGCATGGAGCCGTATCGGGAGGATCAGATTGGCTGTTAGGAAAAGATTCTTCACCAGAGGGTGGTCGAGCATGAAAAGACTCCCCAGGACAGTGGTCATGCCCCTACACTGCCAGAGTTCAAGAAGTATTGCTCTCAGAAATGTTTTAATTTTTATGTGGTCCACTTTGGAGACAGGAGTTGGACTAGTGTATAATTCTGTATAATTCTTCACTAGCCTACCAATACCACACAGTTCATTTATTTTCATAGTGTATGATGTCGCAAAGTACTGGGAAGAGAAACTTATTTGCAACACCAGTAATGGAATATGAATATAAAATATAGACATAAATTTAAGATGGTGTTGTCATGTTTTATATCTCATATATATATATAAGGTATATAGATATGTATATATAAAGTTCTGTAGGTACATAGCAGTCATATCTCACACTAGTTTTATTCTCATCTACCATCACTGATTTTAATGAAGTTATTTTTTATTTAAACTAGTATGCAAATACAGTGATATCTATGCTATATAGATACATAAATGTAAGGGCCTGAAGGAGGCAGATAGCTTAAAAAATTCAGAAACTCTGAAAAACATGGTTATTCAGAAGTACGTACTACATCACGGTAATTTGTGAGCTCTTGTGTCAGGTGGTAGCCATGTTAGAAATGGTTAAAAACTTATCTCTAGAAATACTTGACAACAATTACTAGAGCTATATACTTTCTGAATAAATCTCTGTGGTAAAATACTGCACAGATAAACAAGGCAGTATATCTGTGTAGAACGGTTGTTGGAGTGAATGAAATAAATATTACAGACTGCTATTAAATTCCATGCAATTTTATATTACTTCTAGCATCAAACAATATTTCATGTAACACGAAGAAAAACGTTTATGGCAGAGAGTTGGTTTATGAGAAGAATAGCATGTGCTGTAGATCAAGCCTCAGGAAAATCAAGGAAAAACTCACTTCAAAAGCACTTTCAGTTACAACTTCCCATTTTCCAAGAAGACCACAAGTAAGTGAAACAGAAAATTACAATTCTCAAAACCACAGAGTTTCACCAAAGATAATATTCGTGTTTGTTAAACTTCGACAAAACTCATGCACTGAACCTTTCCTCTTTTGTTTTTTATCAGCTCACCTTTTGAGCCCTGTGGCTTTTCAGAAGCCCAGCAGCTCCTTTAAGTACTCAGGAATCTCACATGTTCTCTCACTCCCTATAGTATCAATTCTGTATCACAAATCTTGAACACAAAATGGCATAAAATAAAGAAAACAGGGAACCAAAAAGGGATATTTATTACCACAGTATAGGAAGAAATGGGAGTTTTCTTACTGTGTATTTTCAGTTACTCTAAAAAGAGGTGTCATCTTCTATTTATTGCTATATTGTGATATACACAGGACCTAACATAGAGATAATTTCTTTGCATTGATGGAAATTTGAATTATTCAATAAATATTGAATTTGGAAGGTTTAGTGGTTCATCTTAAAGGCTAATAAATTATATATAAATTCACAGTGTCACCTCCCTAAAAGGAAGAAAAATGAGTTTAAGATATTTATTTTCAAAATCAGTGGATTTGTCCTTTGGAAAAGGAAGTTACTGCTCTTTCATGAGAATATATCTATATCCACATCATAGCTGCACTTGAAAACTAAAATTACTGCGTTTATTATGTAACATTTAAGTATGGAAAATTGTTGTGGGTTATTTGTTTTCATTTTCTTTCTGACAGGGATTGTTGTTTTTAGGCTTTTTTGTTTTATTGCATTTTGGGGTTTTTTTGTTGATGGTGGTGTTTGTTGTTGTTGTTCTTTTGTTTTTTGCTAAGGATGTAAATTTAATTTCTGTATATCAATATCAAACTATGAAATAGAAGTCAATGAGTTGTTATGATCTGAAATTCTTTCTTTCACAAATATGTTCATCTTCTGGGGGCTATACACTATGTGCCACGTCTCAACAAGTTCAAATTATGCTATACAGATGAATGAGCACTTGTTAGGTTTTGAAACAGAAAAATAGTAAGCAAGCAACTTTATCATATTTGGAGGCAACTATGCACTATAATCCCTAATATATGTTGCTTTTATATATACATACACACACAAAGAGTGTTGCAAGGCTGTGACCTTTAAAGTTTATTATTTCTGAACAAGAAAATTGGTTACTATTCTTGGTTATTTCTTAGAACAGGAGGCAGAAATTCATTCTTGGTACTTGGATGGAGTGTCACAGAAGCACATGCTGCCCGCAGGAAAATAATGTACATTCTTCAAAAAGTTAGTGTGTTGTTCTGCTTTGGTTTTAAAGTTCTACTCTCAGTACTCTGCTATGGAGTGATAAATGATAACTCAAAAGCCCTGGATGTGATCTAAAGATGCACAAGGGGAAGCACAATTTATATTTAACAAGTAGCATTTCAATTTTATAACCTAGGTTTATGCAAACGCTTCATAGTAATATGCTGTTTAATAACAGAAAAAGCAAATTCTCAGTAGATGGAAAACACAGTGATGTTACAAATTCATGATAAATTTAAGCCAGTACAATGTGAATTTCACAAACAAACTGAAAGATTTCAACAATAAACAGCCAGTTCCCCCAAAAATCAGTTTTTCTGTTTCTGTTATTTACTTCTAAAGACTCATTTTGACATGAAAATTTGGATGGCTGAAACATTACCTAATTTTTGAAGTGACTTGTGTGTACACTGAAAAGTGTCATAGAGGGGAGGGAGATCTGCAGTTATTGGTCAAATTTAAAAATAAATAAATAAATGGTTTGCAAACACTTGGTATTGATCTGAAGCCAAGTTTCTGCTAAATACATTATTTGTCTTTCATGACATATTTAACTGATCCTGAAACTAAAGATCTCATCCTGTTTTGACATTATCTATAGGGACAGGATACAGCTACAAAGATTAAGTCAAACATTTACTGGAATTTTGGATCTATTTATCTCCAGAATAGAAGCCTCATTATCCATTAACATTTTACATTGAAAAGTCAAGGTTAAATATGCACCAATATTATTACTGCAAAGAGTAATAAATCTGTATTTCTTTCCGGCATTGGCTGCACTGCAGTGGACTGCACACATACACATGAATGTGGAGATATTTTATGTGACTTGGTAGGATTTTCTGCTCCCGATGCAGGAGGTGGGGAAACAACAGTATTTGACAAAATCATTTGTTCCCCATACATGAAAGCTGCCCCCTTCTGATACCTTCTAGAATCCAACAAACTAGGATGTCCATAAACATGGAGGTATGTAGCAATCAGAATGGATTGCTTTGTTGGCTTACATATGATTGCTATACGTTTTAAGTTCCCTCTTTCTAGATCAGGAGCAGACTTGTAGTTGTCTTTCCTTTGTGTCCAAACCCAGTGATAGACAAAGGAACATCAGTTGCTTCGTGTTTTGTAGACTAAAAGAAGCACCAAGAGAAGTGTCATGCTGTCCATAGTCTGCATTCAAATCAGTGTACATTTCTATCATCCCGTTGGCCGGGGTTAACAAAGAAATCAAGTGGTGAACCAAAAACATAATTATTAAGTGCTGAGCTTCCTTGGGAGAACAAACCTCAGAGATTGCTAAAGACTGATCTAAGTCTTTGTAAGAAGCTCCAGCTTCTCCCATTGTGACAAAAGCAACCGTTTACAGGGATAAACCCAAAAATCTTAGAAGCTGATTCAAACCTTGCTAGTATAATAATGATTTTTGAATTTAAGATTCTCATATATTCTAGTGTGAAAGGGAAGAACTACAGAAATCAGCAGCAAAATTAAGTGTTGGATTGATTCACATGAAGTCTTTTCCCTTGGCTATTCCAAATAACTTCATTCACTAAAGTGAATCAAACAATCGTTTTCATTTACCAGTGTGTCACGGATTTCTATGCAGACTTTGAATATCTGTGTTCATTTAGCTGCATCTTTGTTTGAATGAGGTTTAGGATGATCTACAAAGGCATTTATTTGAGCTGTCATTTCCACCTGAATTTTGGAAGTTATTCTCCCCTCTGCAATCACAATGAAAATACATAAAGTAAATGGATGCATAGGCTACAGATAAGGTAAACCTAAGTCATTACATTCTGGTAATTCTTTTCTATATGAGTAATCTGAGGAATACTGATGTGTGGTCAGGCCACTCTGTCTATTTTTTTTTGTTTGTTTGTTTAAATATCACAATCAGAGTTGCATGATTATTTCTCAGGCAGTTCTGTGTAACCAGAAAAAAAAAATGAGAAAAAAAATGGAATGTAGTTCCCAGATTTTTCACCTCAGAATCCATTGCACTCACAGTTGTGTGCTTTTACTTCAAGTTTCACCTTTGACAATGGAAATTAAAGTCTTATCCACTTAAAGTGTCCCAATTTTATGTGGAAAAATTTGTATGTATTTAAAAATAATAATAATATTAATAATAATAAAAAAGTTTTTACTTTTCAGTAGGAAAAGAAATAATTACTTTCTCAGAGTGGAAATGTTGGTGAGTGCCCACGTACATCCCTGAAGGGCAAGAGCAGAGAAGCCAGCAGCCCCCAGACTCCTTGTGGGGAGCTGATGACACCAGGTCCCCCAGGCTCTCTGGACAGATGCCCTTCCATTTCCCTGAAAGCACTGTATGGAGCAATGCAGTGTAAGAAGCACACATATCTTAATCCCTGCCTTCTTCCAGGAGCCTAGTCATTTCATTTCAACAGGCAGGACATACCCAACCCCAGTTGGTTCTGCAGCCCGTGAATAGCTTCTCAGAAGGTGGCACCTAAGCTTTGCTCCTCTCTCACCTAACAGACACCGGGCAGAGGAGGAAGAAGACAACAACACAACTGTCCCAAGTTGGACAGAGTTCCCCAGGCATACAGACCCCACGTCCAGCACCTACCTTAACCTTTACCTGGGTAAAACACAGAAGCCCTTTGTCCCAGCTCATCTGGATTTCAGAGCCTTCTTCACTGGGTAGTCAAACCTTTGGGAAAAGAGGAAGGTTTACAGCTGGGGATTCTCTCCCACTTCTGCCTCATGTGCTCTGCATGGGACAAGACTAAGCTTGTGAATACTAGGATCACAAAGGAGACAGCAGTTATGGGCTGTTGATGTTTGAGATGTACATTCAGTAGAAGAGATTCAAGGTCATACTGTTTTAAATTCAAATAACTCCACGTGGGATTTTGAAGGCATTGCACTAAAATTTCACTGAAGTAAGAAACAGAGACTCAAATAATCCCTGGCGGTTCAGGAGAGTTGTGTTCGGTTTTCTTGTTTGGCTGAGATTTTTTGTTTGTTTGTTTGAAAACCTAGAAGGCAATTTAGATAAGGAAAAACAGTGATTACTGTGAGGTCCATACCAAAGGAGAGGTTGCAACAAAGCCCATTCTGGTGTAGTTGCCTGATTTTTTCCAGTGCATACAAAACATATCAATGGAAAATTCCTTTGGCTTATGAGGAGAATCACATTCCCCTACCCATTTGCTACCAATTACTTCTTCCATTTGGAAAACAAATTCTAGAAATATCCACTCACTAGTACTTCTAATTGCAGAAAACTGAGGTTGATATATTCCAGTACAGAACAAATGTAATGCAGTTCAGGAGCAATGACAAATATTCCATTTTCCTTCATAGAAGTAGCCGGTATCTGTAATAAATCTACTAATGGCTGTCTGCAGAAAATAAATGGTTATGTTTGCTCAAACTATCTCTGAATCAGTTTCAAAATAAGGTTTCATTTTTGTCCATTAATTCACCTTCAGTTTCAGAACAAGGGTTCAGTGATTTCCCATTTCCTTTGATGTTCTGAGTTAGATACCTGTTGTTTCTTCTGGCTGCAAAAGGCATCCAGGTGCTTCAGATATTCTCATTTCTGTTGATTTTGCATGTCAGGAAACTGATAAACAAGGAAAAATCATAATTGGAATCCATCAGATTTGTTTCAGCATGCATCTAGCTGTGTACCAGTTCACAGACCACAGAATAATCATCATACTGAACTAAGGACATGGGACTTTTCCAAACAGTGGATGTCGAGAGGCTGCATGTTGTTGAGTATGTGAGTCAGAAGACTCGTTTCAAAAGTAAGACTATTTGGTCCTGTGGAACAGATTCATAATATCACACATCATTGTTTATCATGTTGGTTGGACCTGAACTTATCATTCAGATTCCTTTACAGTTAGCTGTAAGGTAGGCATTTTCTAGGGCATAGTTTAAATTTTAGTTTCTAAATTATATCACATCTTCACAGTGGAGTATTTTTCCATAAGTCCCTCAGTTTAAAAAAAAAAAAAATAATCTTATTTCAGCCTCTGTCATTATAAACACGTTTTCTCGTGGATATGGTACATGTTAGGGAGACACATTTTAATTATTGTTACATTAAACAATATAGGTAACTTAGAGAACTGTAAGAACCACTGTATTCCATTCATAGCCTGATCGTGGCATGTAAATCTGAAAACAAATTGTTGTGTTTGGAACAGCAGATGAAACTATATACTGCAGGAGTAAGAGAGAAACAGAGATATATTTAAAAATGTAAATCAGTGATTTAGCAAAGTTTACCATGAATAAGACAGCAACGTGAGACTCAAGTTGGCAAGGTGCTCTTGATTATTTATTGCATAGAGGGGAGGGTTAAACACACTCATCCAGGAGACCCTCCTATTGAGTCATGAGGTTCTGAGTGGATTTTAAACACCTTGAACCACCTAAGTAGAGAGCCTAGGTGTAGCTAAATTCACTCCTAGTCTCAGATTTGGTCACTGGTTTATGTCTAAGGGATTGTATGTGCAAAATCAGCTTAAGATATAATCATAGCAAAGATCCCAATGCTTAACAAGCTATTAATCACTTACCAGGGATTCATATCAGCAAGGAGACTGAGTCTCTTGACACCAAGGTGCAAGGAAATACTGCAGAGGAGACAACCTCAGACGGCATTCCTGCTCAAGGGTTGATCCTGTCACATGGCCCACTGTTGTACAGGGGAGCTCAAAGGGATCTTGAGCTTCTTACGATTTATGGGGACTCATAGTCATATTGAAAACCTGTTGTGTTTTTCAGCTAGATGCTAGTTCCTACAAAGTCTAAGTCAAACCAGACAGAGTTGAGTGCTTTGGTTAGGTTGGCACAGGCTCAGTTATACTGCAAGGTGCCAGTTTCTCCATCACCTGGCCTGGGTTGGAAAGCAAGCAGTATTGTGGTTAACCCCAGCCCAGGAGAGGTTGAATGTGAAATAGTGAGACTGGAAAGAGCAGGACAGTCTGTCACACAGCACCTGTCACCTGCCCTACAAACAGTAACTACATTTCAACTCTTGGCTCGAAAAGACAGAAGAAAAACTGATGGGCTATAAGAGAGGAAGCTGGATACAACTATATGTATGAATGCCACTGCCACACGTTTTAACTACAGGCTTCTAATAAGCCTCCAACTCTGCAGGGCCTCTGGTTCACTTTGGAGCACTAGAGAAAGGACAGTTAAGTCAGGAATCATGTGGCAAATACAACTTTTCACCTCAGATCTAATTCACTTTGCTGACTTCCCTGTTTAATACCTTCTAGTGCACACTACATACTGAAAATTCAGGTATAGTGTCTCATATGGGAAAACTTTAACATTACTGCTAATTACTAAGTTTGTGCAGTCTAAGAGACCCAAATAGCACTTCTGCTTTTCTGACACATTCTCTACTAGTAGAGAAAGGAGAAAAACAGTTTAAAAACCCTGATTAATGCATGTCTTGTGATATCTTACTAATTAAAGCAGATTCCAGCTTTTACTAAATATAGCTCCACAAATGATGCTACTACTAGTACTAAGGAATTGAGGATAAAGTAAAAAAGTTTAATAGAATTTAAAGACGTGCTCTGTGTTACTAATGACCTCTATCCTCACAAACTGTTATAATAGACTTTCTCACTATTGTCTACCTGCTGTATCATTTAGTCACCAAATAGAGTCCATGGTGTTTTCTGAAGAGATTTTTTTTTATAAATAACATAGTTGAAGACTTAGTTATAAAGCCTGTGTTGTTACCATCTAAGAAATAAAAATGCCAACTTCTCTGGCCTAAAAATGCCACAATTTAAATTGCTGTAAACATTTATTTTATGATTTAATGTAATTGTATTTATTTTAAATCAGTACCAGTTTTGAATATAGATCTAAAAGCCCAGGATGAACAGCTGACCTAGTATATCTGGCTGGTATTACTGCTTTCAACAAACTCATTTGATGAGTAAACATGTCCTCCTAGCCACCTACACTCATATCCATCTGTTAGGATGGCAACATGCCCCTGCACAAGGTAGCATGCCAGTATTAGAAGACCAGAGAAACGAGCCAAAAGTAGGACTAAGGAGAAAATCAAATAGCATTGCACTTAGTGGATCTTTTAGAGTTCTGTGACAAGCAGTATTACACCCCTAAACACCAACTTTTAAAATTCAGTTCAGGTTGTGAAAAATTATGGGACAATCAGCACAGAAGCAAAAGTAGTTGTTTTGCTGTGGATACTCAGAGCTGCTCAAAACTACTGAAATGGACTGTAACTCATTGTAGGGAAGGCCATTAAGGATATCCATCAATTTACTCTGAACAGCTACAGACAGCAACTGCTGTAGGCAATGATCATTCCTTGGAAGACAGGGCCACCTGGGCTGGTCACAATCATCACGGAGAGGCTAACTACAATTTTTGTCTTCATAATGACAACCTGGGATGGCAAGAAGCATCATTCACCCAGTCTGAACTGTAAACCTTGTCATAAGTTTGTTTTACGAACCTGTGCATTACGCTTCTCAAAAAGCATAAAATCTCTGGGGGAAAAAAAAAAAGCATGCATTTATAGGACTAGAACTTACGTGCTCACTGCAGTTGTATGCCTTCACCATTGCAGAAGGGGTAAAAAAGGAAAAAGAAAGTGACATTTTGCACTTTCAAGAATATAACGAGCAGAATTTTCCTAATTTTGATGGGGTTTATTTCACCAAAGGTAATTTTTGTTCTGACAGAAGTACTGTGTCATTTTCAGAAATTATATTTATTATACCAAGGCATTTCATTAAAAAACTATAACTTACCTCTAAAAAACATTATTATTAATAATATATTACATTAGAAATGATCTGTACACTTTTTAGAAGAGATCGAAAGTATTTCCCACTTTGACATCAAAGGTTCATTTTCTAAGCTTAGGAAAATACCCGTTTTAATTAGCCAGCCATATGCTACTGTGTATGTCTCTTTCTAAGCAGAAAGCCTCTGCTTTGGGCTCTGAGACTCAACCACCCTGACCTATCCAAATCTCCCACTGACTGTACAAACTATTTAGGATCCAGTCCAAAACCTGGTGGAAAAGGCTCCTATTACACTTACTCTGCTCCCTTCAGTATGATAACTGCACAGCAGGGTGGTGCAGTTCTTCCCTTTGGTATGATTGGAATTAACTTTGAGATTCTTAGATCTTTCTGTACAAGGACAGAGCAGGAAACACTCATTTTAAAATGTTTTTAATTGTGATAAATCTATGATAAGGGGATAAACCTGCCTGTTGTCTCCAAGGGGGACAATGCCAAATATTACAGCCAGAGAGTGCAAGTGCAAAGAAAGGGGGAGGATAAGCTATTGGAGCTACGCCACCACTCCTCAAGTGATCCTCCCTGTCTCAAAGTAATTCAGGAACTACATTTTCAATGGGAAGACCATGGAATATATTTGGATCTACCTCCCCTGATGAATTATCCTGAAGATAAAGAAGCCAGGATAACAATCAGAAATCAGAAAAGGAAACCTCAAATACTGGTCTGCCTTCAGTTACCATCCCTATGAATCGTCTGTATTGTGCTGAATGGCTGTGGGCAACATTCCCTCCAGGAAAGCTCACAAGAACTTTATCTGGTCACCTAAAAATTTCTGATCTCAAGTACATTAAAAAGACTTCAATTATCAAGACCACCTTATGCACTATTTTATTCTTCACCTTCTCCAATACACATTTGCTTTTCTTATTTAGGTTTTGGGGTTTTGGAGTTAAGGGTTGGGATTTTTTGAGGGATAGTGTTTTGTTGATTTGCTTTTTTGTTTGTTTGTTTGAGTTCTTTGCCTATTTAGATTAAGAATAATGTGAAGCATTTATTATTTGCTTTTCATTTTTACATCATTTCTAGCCCAAAATGGATTCAGCCTGTGTTCACCCAGGCTGCTACCACACATCAGTATGATAAATAATAAGAATTATTTTCCTTTCTTCTGCTCTTTCAACATTCAAAACACACCACTAAGAAAGCCAGAACCTTGCACTCAGATAGCTACTGTAGTTGAGGAAAGTTTGGTGATATATAATCCAGAAAAAAAAACAAAACATATACTGAATAGAAAAGTAGTAGGTATGTTTCCATGAGTGGAGAGGAATTTAACTTCTCATGTCTGTTTTCTAACTGAACGTTGCATTTAACTGCAGGTTCTGCTTCTCACTGACTGAGAATTTGGTGTTTTCTTTCATTTCTTTCAAGATGCTGCTTAGAACTTTTGGGAAAAAAAAAAGCTACCCTGTACTAACTCACTGCTTGGAGTTGTATAGGGAAATATTTAAATTGAAAAATATTTTCTAGTTACAGGTTTATATGTCAAAATATATCAATTACAATCTGATTTACCTGGATTTGCACAAAGGATTCAACACTGCCTTGCACAAAAACCTTGTTTCTAAATTGGAGAGACATGGATTTGTCAGATGGACAACTAAAGGTAGTGGCTGGGTGGTTGCACACAAAAGTTCTGGTGAATTTCTCTATGCCCAGCTAGAGACAACTGACAAATGGTACTTCTCAGGAGTCAACATTGGGATCAGTATTATTTAATAACTTTGTCAGTGATACAGAGTGTGATTGCGAGCACCCTCAGCAGGTTTGTGGACAACACCAAGCTGCATGGTGTGTCTGACATGCTGGAGGGGAGAGAGGCAAGAGGGAAGGTCCAGAGGGACCTTGACAGGCTTGAGAGATGGGCCCATACAAAACTCACAATGCTTAACAAGGCCAAGTGCAAGGTCAGGCACCTAAGCTGAAGCAGTCCAAAGCACAGATACGGGCTGGGCAATGAGCAGATTGAGAGAAGCCCTGCAGAGAAGCCCCTGGAGGCAGTGTTGAATGAAAACCTGAATGTGAGCCAGCAATGTGTGCTTGGAGCCTAGATAGTCAATAGTATCCTGTGCTGCATCAAAAGAAATCTAGCTAGCAGGTCATGGGAGATAATTCTCTCCCTTTGGCCCTCTTCTGTGAGACACCACCTGGAGAACTGTGCTCAGCTCTGGGGACACCAGTGTATGAAGGACATGGACATGTAGAAAATCCCGAGGAGATCCATGAGGGTGATTAGAGGGCTGGAGCACTTATCCTACAGACAAAGGCATAGAAAGGTGGGGTTTCAGCCTGGAGAAGAGAATGTTCCAGGTGAGACCTTGTGGAAGCCTTCCAGTATCTAATGAGGGCCTACATGAAGGATGGGGAGAGACTGAATCAGTGAATGTAGTGATAGAACAAAGGATAGAAGTTCTGAACTAAAAGAGTGGAGATTTAGATTAGACAGTGTGATGAGGCACTGGGACAGGCTGCCTGGAAAAGTTGTGGCTGTCCCATTCCTGGAAGTGTTCAAAGCCATGTTGTATGAAGCTTTGGGCAGTCTTACCTAGTGGAAAATGTCACTGCTCATGGCATGAGGTTTAAAATTAAATGATCTTTTAGGTCCTTTCCAACTTTAGTCATTCTATGATGCTATGACAGCATGAGAAAAAGTTAGTTCTTATAAATCCAATAAAAGAGAACAAAAAGACACAGCATTCATAAAGCACAGAAAAGAGAAAGCCCTCTTTTTAATATGCTTTGCTGTCTCAGCTCCAGAGCTTAGTCTTCTAATCATTTACTGAATTTCTATCCTACTAATCATGTTCTCAAGTATCAAATATGCTGCCAGGCTGACACCTTGCTGTTTATCTACGTAATGTTCAACTGTGCAGGGAGCTATGCAAGTAATAAATACAATTACAGACACAATGCAATTTGCTTGTATTCAGTATCCTCCATACTGTATCATCCATCCATCCAGACCTCCTAAGGTCAAAAAAATGCTTTGTAGAAACAGTCAGCCATGGACTAACTAGAAAAAGAATATTTTAAGGAGTGATTTAGTAGAGGGAGTTAAACATAGATCAGATGGCAAAAAAAGTTCCCTGCTTGCATTTTTAGGATAAAAGATTGCTGGGACAGAGCAAAAAGTCAAGAGAATTTGTGGAGTTGAAGAGCAGGCTGGGAAGAGTACACTGTGCAAGAAAAGCACAGCAAAACCATGAAGAACATTGAGAGGGATCAGTCTGAAACTTGCGTTATACCACTTCATTCTTCTGTGAAGCATAGTGTACTGTTGGTAATTTCAGATGAATTAAATATCAGGGCGCTTCTGAAAATTTCATTCACTTCCTATCTACACATTCATTTAAATAATTGAACACCCTTGCACATCTAGTAGTTGACATAGTAACAGTAGCATACAAATAGTAAAACACTGGGAGCAAATACAGTGTGTTATGCCATGTACAATCTGTTAAAATTTCATGGCAAGGAGGAAAGCAAATCTTTTGCAAGTGGGTATGATAAATGTGTTTTATCAAATGCATTTTGTACTGTTTTAGGAGTCTTGGAAAAAAGGTAACTAGCTGGGAATAGGAGCAGGTAGTCCAGGATAATCATAAACTTGGAGAATCTCCAATAAAAAGGGAAATAATCCAACTTAACTTATTATTTTATTAGTGCAACTGTATTCCAAAGAATAAAAGAAGGCTGTGAAAAAAAGAGTGAGATTTCATCATCATCATCATCAAAAAAAAAAAAAAAAACAAAAAAAAAACAAGTGAGAAAAATCTATGGGTCTAAACCTGTGATCACATTTATTTTGACTATCATGTGCCTCTGTTGTTCTTCAGTAACCATGAAGCAAATGCTTTCTTTTACTAAAGGGAGAGAATTTTTAGTTTTACTTAAGTTACTTATTTGTGAGTGCATTTGTGGCTAAGAAAAACATGTTAATGTTTGCCAGCAGAAGGAAAGTGCTTTTTTGACAATACATTCAGATAGAGCATCATGGATAAATACATCACAGACACATACTCTGGAGCCAAAGTAACATTTGGATTCAGAAGATGAGGAAGTGTTCCCTTGCAAAGGCCAGCAAACAGCATTAAAAACCACCAAAAAAAAAAAAAAAAAAATAGAGGTTTTCTCAAAGAGGCATCATCCATCTTTCTCCAGCATAGGAATGCAAAGACAGAATGTTTTCCAGTTTTGGAAAACCTTGTACAGTCACACTTTGCTTTTCAGTTTACTAATATATCTTGAGGTGGGGGAAAAAAAAAGCTCATTTTCTCTCCAGAGTTTTAGAGAGTAGCAAAATCCCTGAGGTGGAGATTAATGCCTCTCAGTTTATTCCTACAGTGTATTAAACAGGTTATTTACCTACAAACCACCTTTTATATCTCAATATATATTAAAAAAATAAATAAAAATAAAAATAAAAAATAGAAAACAAAAATAAAAACATACCAGTCTGACAAAATCAAAGCTTGAATAAATATATAATTCAGCTCAACAGTCATAGAAGAAGCAAGAGTCTGCACGTGTTCTCCTTGTTAGGCTTTTTGACTTGTTTTCCCAAAGAGACAGAAGTACACATTCAAAAATGAATGCAGATAGGACCAAGCAGATACTTTTTCAGCAATTGCTCTTTTATCATTCAACACTTTTTATTAACTAAAGCATTCCCTCATGAGCAATCTCATGTGTCCAGGGAATGTGATTATTCTGGGACTGAATAAATGGGATTGATGGAAAATCAAAACACAATCTGATCAGAAAGAATTGCTGTGAAATTGTGTAGTGTGTTTTGTTGCCTTTAAAATTGAGACTACAGACACATTTTAAGACACACTAGGATCCAAATTCTATACTTTCTTTCTACTGATAGGAAAAAAAATATCTGTGCTTGAAGCACCAGAGTACATCTATAACCTCAGTTACACTGATCATTTCAAATTAGCTGAATAACATTCAATTTAATGAGTATTCCAAAGAACAGTTGCAGCTGAACATCAACACTTTTCTATCTGAGCAGTAAGAGTATGTACTAAATTACTGAATATGATTCAACCATTTTGAGGGTATTCTGAACCATCTTTCTTTTTACATGTTACCTGAAATAAACTGTGCTATTCCTTGCGAAGTTGTATATGAAGCTCTCTTGCTGGTTTTAGAAGTGTAAATAACATTGCACAGGAGGCAAAAATGGACTACTGAGCGTCAAATACAAATTCTAAATGACGCATAGTGGAAAGAAAGGTCAGATTTCCAGATCTGTATTTAGATCACGTTTTCTTCATATGTATGCAACTGGAAAAAGACTTCCTCCATTTGATGGAGATGGCAACTCCATCTAGTGCATTGCAGGCACTATCACACCTTAAAAATTAGCAGAGCACTTGAGAGGGAATCCTTTATGCTGTTTGCTCCAGGCTGTCTTACCAGTACATGTGGGGTTCTTTTCAGTCTTCTTCAGGACTCATGCACTCAGATTTATTACATTTTGAAGGAACAATACAAAGTTTAAAATCTTATTTTAAGACAGTTTTCAGTTGTATTTTAAATATTAAATAGAAATATAAAGGTTACCAAAGTAATCCATTTTTCCACGTGGCTTCTGACCTCAATCAACAAACAAGAGTGGGAAGAAGAGGAGAAGTACACTGTTTGCGCTTCCAGCCCCATGGTAATTCCATGACTGATTCACTTTTATTTCATTTCAGCTTTTGGACGAGAATCACAGAAATCAGTCTTCATTCATCAGCTTCTGTGCGAGCAGTTTTGTGCAGCTTTACTGCCAGCTCCCTTCTCATGCAGCAAATGTGATTCATCCTTACAAATCAAATTCCCTCATACATTATGCAGGAAATAATAACAATTTGCATCCCTTGGAACTTCCTACAGGTTCCTAGGATCAAAGCCTACTACTGCAATTAAGTGATAGAGTAAGCAGGGAATTAACCAAACATACTTTAGAAGAATTTGAGAAGCCTGCTAATGAAGGTAAGTTCATAAATGACAATGCTCTTTGTTATATTCCGTGCTTGAAAAGCAGGAGAATGAAGCCCTGTACTGTGCTTTCTTCCATGCTGTGCATCACACTGGAAGGGACAGAGGGAATGTAAGAGCAGCTGCATTAGGTTCAGCATCAACAAATGGTCCCACAGAGTTCCTGCTGTCTGGGCAACTGATCAGTTCACATCCAGATGCACGCTGCTCCAGCTCCCCTTGCTCACCTTCAGTGTGCACTGAATAAACAATTACTTCCTTCCACTCCCTAGCCCTTTTGCTTCTGTTTGATCTGTCTTTGGCGCAGGCTGCTTTGTGGTGGTAATTGGTTTTCTTTCACTGCTCCAGGTAATCAGAACCTAGAATTGTACACACACAGCTGAGAATGACTTGGAGCTGCTTGTATAGCTGCCTAACTTACCATATAGCACAGTCAGATAGAGAATGAGGAATTTTGGAGTGATTTTGGGAATCATTATTGAGGTACCAGTCCTTGAACATGTCACATTACCCTTTGTACACTGTTGGCATTCATGTCATTCTAGGTGTGATGGTAGACTGTTGTGGAGTATGCTTTGATTCCCAAACACAGGTTCCTCTCATGTATCATGCCATCAAAACTGAGTTTTCCCCATCTCATACTTTTCAACCTGGAGCACAAGTAACTGTTATTTCACAGGATCAAGCCAAAGTAATCCAAACCAGAAATCATTAGTAACTTTGGTATCCCACATTTCCTTTATTTAAGGAACGGTAAGACAGAAGGTTTAAATTGCTTTGAGTTCTGAAACACAAGGAGCCACTTTTGAGCCAAGAAAAGAGAAAGGAGTAATACGCAGAAGCCAAAACAGAAAACTATGATTTAGGATACTTTTTCTAACTTAAAACTAGCTAGGAAACACTTCATCCTTCTTTTCAGAATCAGCTTGACAATTTTCAAGCTAAGGCTTTATAGAACAACTACAGCAAGTAAGATTTTCTTAACAGTAACTTTAGAGAGCACAAGAAATCAGTGAAGCTTTATATGGAATTTGACCCCATGGAATATGCAATTTTACAGAAACAGATATCTTCAACAGAAGGAATGCAACAATGTAAGAAAGGCCATATTGTGTCAAGCCTGAAATCTAGCTAACCCAGTATCCTATCTCCAGAAATAGCTGACAGAAGATGACTAAGGAAGAGCAGAGAAAGAATAAAAGGGCAAGAACATCCTGATGCTTCCCAGACCCAGACATGTCTGAGACAAAGTCTTTGTATTTAAGAGACTACAATGAATTTAATAGTTGCCTGATACTTCTTGAAAAGGCTAAATTGGATCTATTAAAAATAAATAAATAAAGTTAAAAATTCCATAACAGAGTTAGGATCTGTTATGGTATATGATTTCAAAAACACAATTCAAACTAATTCATGATTCCTTTTAATTACTATACAGACATTTAAAATGCAAAGATGAAGGAAATTACTTATATTTTACCAAAATTAAATGTTCAGAATGAATTCAAACAACACTGAGATGTTTGGTTTTCTTCCCTTCATGAAGAACTTTGAACATGCATTCAACTTTAGATATCCAGTCAAATTTTGCAAATGTAGAAATCTTTTGAAAATGGAAAGTCTGCCATTGAAATAGCTTTTGTCACTGGCTGTACATGTGGCACAACTCCCGTAGCTGTATTTTCCATGCTGCGTTTTCCAAGCTGTGCAAACATTAGCTGACACTGAGCATCCTCATGTCCCTCTGAAGACAACTGAATGCACAATAAACTATATGCAGTCAGAAAGTGCAAAAAAAGAAAAGGAAAATGCAGGGAGGAAAGAACATTCAGCAGAGATTAAAACAATTTAAAATCTTACAAACAAAAAGCAAAAAGATTGTATATTGTCATACAGACAGTTGTTACTGAAGGTTCTACAACACTCCAGTACTCAAAGATGACTACTCCTCAGTAATGCTCTGTATGCAACTCCACAGTTATTCTTCATTAAAGCTCCATATATACATATTTCATAGATCATGAATTCACAGTTCATAGTTGTTTTAATTACTATTTAATTCATCTCTATAGATTCCAGAAGTCAGCAGACTGCTTAAAATTAGAGCTCGTCACTGTAGAAATACCTCTTTCCAACATGCTTCAATGATTTCAGCACATACTTCCATGTGTGAAATACTGAGGACACATATTTACTCACTAATTAAGCTCTTCCAGGTGGAAACATACAGTGGAATTGATCAACATAGAGACAGTCTGCTGGAAGTATGCAACTGATTGCCTTCCAGACCAGATTGCATTTAAATCATATATCTGGCTGTTTGAACCAAATCTGCTCAGTTTCTAGGACAGGCTAGTGACTGGAAATATACTTCTAGCATCCTCTACAAAACAGTGGAAGATTAAATAAATATAATTTTGTATCATCTGCTTAGATTTTAGAACATTAGCGATTTTGTCAGTTCTCATGATATCATTAATCTGAAGCATTAATCCACCTCTTAATCATTAAGCATTTTTTAAACTTAAGCCACAGCCAAGCCCTCTGATTTGAAGTCAAATGAATGAGACAATGTTAATTTATAATGAACTTTAGAGAAATATATATATATATATATATATATACATATATACACACCAATTATATATATAAGAAAGAAAGTGACCTATTCTCTGCTCAGAGAGCTGAATTCAGCTTTGTATTTTGTCACAGCAAAACATTTGTGCTTCTTATCAATCTAGAAGTCAGTCTGGGTTTTCTGCAAAGGTCCAATCTGAAGAAGACAGAATTTCTCAAGCACTTATTCTTGCACTCCCTTTGTAATAACTAGAAGACTCTCTGAAAGTTGGAAAAGGCACTTAATAATTGACTGTATTCTTTTTCAGCCACAGAAAATAGAACTTTTCTATTTAAAAAAAAAAAAAAAAGATTAAAAAAGATTAAAAAATCCTGGTTCTGTCTGATAAAAAAGTGAGTTGTATCACACTACATAGTGGAGGTCATACTGACATCTGGTGGCCTTTTGTGTCTATTAAAACTGCTCCCACTAATTTCAGCAAATACTTCATGCAAGAATAATAACAATATCAAAATGACAATGTGGTTGTGTTTGTTTCCTCATGGGTTTACTGAGAACTATTTGAAACTTGAGCTAAGAGGTAATAAGTCAACTCCACAGTACCATGCCGAGGTACAGACTTTTAATTAGTTCCCAAGTTAAGCCTCATTCGCTGCTGGCCTTGGCTACAGGCATCAAAAAGCCACAATCTTTCATAAACATCAGTTAAGGGTGCCAGAGCTGCCACAACAACTCTGTTGCTGCTCTGGGAGTTATCAGATTCGTCTATGACACACTGCATTAAGCAGAACTGCAGCCAGTGGGAGTAAAAGAATATTATTAGTATTATTGCTACTGTAAGATCTGGCAGATCTAATCATGGACCAGGACTCCATCACAAAAAGCACTACACATAACGTGAAAATGATAGCCATGTCAAAAGTAGTCTATAATGTGATTACAAGGTAAGGAACAGACAAGAAATTGAAGGAGCTAGAGACCCACAAAATAACCTACCCCCTTAAGTGATGTAATTGAATAGAGACTGTAATTTGTTTTAGAAGTAAAAAGCAGAACATCACCATCCCCTAGCACTGAGGGGACTGCAGTAAAAAATACATGTATATATACACTCACACATACACAAAGATTTTTATATATATATATATGTATATATATATATATTTGTGTATATATGTGTATATGTATGTATATGTGTGTGCATACACACACACACACACACACATATATACATATATATATATATATATATATATGCTATATATCTAATGATATATGTTGGTTACTCCAAAAGTAAAGTCTCCAGTTATTTCCACAGAAACTAAAACAGATAGAAGGAGTCCAATAGCACTATTTGATAGAGCAAATTCTCAGCTACAATACAATATTTTTCAATGCAGTCACCACCATTAGCTGTGCATTTTTGCCAGCGATGAACAAGAGCTTGAATGCCACACTCGTAACAACCTGCACCATTGAAAGTGACCAACTGTTGCTGTTGCCACTGCAGAAACACAACAGTCACCACGTCACTCTGCTGACATGTGCTGCTCACTCTCCATAAATGCTCAGCAAGAACCACGGAATGTCAGTAGCTGTAATTTTTCCCATGTGGAGGGATTCAGTGGTACATCTTCGCTTCATAAGCCCTTCTGTGTCAGACATCATTTGGTCAGACTGCCCCTCTGCTGCTGTCTGTCACAGGGCAGCAAAATGTAACGGGATATTAATGGGAAGGTTTAGCCTCCACTGCCATACCTCCAACATCTACCTCTGACATCATGTGCCAAGGTAACATAGGAGGCATTACTTTTGGAACAGACTTCATATAAATAAAAAGAATTCCTGCATATATTTCAGAGTTTCATCAAACAGTAAATCTGAGAAGGAAAAATTATATTTCTTTTTTGTTAAAACAGCATAAAATTTTGAGGGGAAAGTATCTCCAGTTATCTATGCAAAGAATTATTTAACAAACAGGAGGAAAAGCCCCCATACACCATACATAGCAACATCCTTGGAGAGCTTTAAGAAACTGTTAAAATACAGAAGGAAATATTGCCTTTTCCCCACTGAAGAATGATGTATTTTTACATTCACTGTTGTGAAGGCTTCAGACTCTGTCACAGGAGATTATTGAGAACTTGATCCTCCATTTCAGAGAAATTGGGCTCCAGCAAAAAATGTTTTAGTCAATGAAATAAACTTCATTTTGAATCTGCCTGAGGAGGCATATGTAGATATTTCCATAGAAAAGACATTCTGAAGGACATTTCACAGCAGTAACATTCCTCATTTCTCTTATGTCATTTTGATTCATTTAATTTTCTCTACTGCAATGCCGTAAGACCAAGGTTGACATAGCCAACCTGTGGTTTATGGGATAGATATGTATAGTGCCTGAATAACTCATTCAGCTTGATGCCTACCAGCTACCAGCCTCTTTCTCCAAGGTTCAACAGATTCAGGAAAAAGGCAGATCATAAGTTAGAAAAAAATATATTTCATAGCCCAGCACTTGATTCCTGAAACCTTTCATCCCATTGTCTCTATTCACATGATCAAAATAAAAACCTAACCTCCAAGCTCACTTCCATCTCTTAATTGCTACAGGTCCATTGCATGACATATCACAAATGTTTTTTTGTAGAGATGTGTCAACAAAGAGAGTAAGAGTGCACTGATCTTTTCCTACAAGTAATGTGCTGCCAAAGAGAACAGAGAACTAGAATATGAGTACAATAAAATGATATAGTCTGCAGATGGTACTTTAAACTTGCGAATTAGAATTTTAACATAATATGACCTGTTTGTATCAAAAAGTCTCAAGAAAAACGAATACAAATGATACAAGTGAAATATAATATTTGAACACCGCAAGAATGTGAAGATTTCACTCTCTCATTCATCATAAAAATATGTACCTTCCTGGGAAAGATCCCCATTTTGATAAAATTACATTTTTGATAGAAAACAACACTGCTTAAATCGCTTCATCCCATTCCAGTCAACACATTATTATAGTTATATTTTCACCAATAAGTTAAGCATTATATTGGTAGTCATAAGATACAGCCATATCCCAAAAGACCTTTACAATTTAGGAAGACGATATGAACAGAAAGGGTAGGAGTGTCAAAGATTCAAGAGGTGTCTACACTTTAACCTTGTGATTTAGTATGGGGTGAGAAAAGAGGGAAATCCCTTCAGATTTTCTAGACCATTCCCAGAATGGAGGGAAGCTGAAAGCATTTTTGATAGAAAGACTTAATAAGAAACCAGATATAGCTAACTGAGAAATGACATGAGAACAGGTTTGTGAGGGCTACAGGGCAGTATGAGTCAGGCAAAGAAGGGAAAAGAAGGATCTGAGATTAGTTATGTGCTCACAAGACTGCTTCACTAGAGACCCAAGTGTTCTTGAAATGCAGCTGGTAAAGGGGCTGCAGATGATCCCGGGAGAGAGCAAGGGTGATTCTGAAAGAGAGATTCTCAGAGGAGCACCACAAAAATGACCCAAGGTATGGAACACCTCTTCTGTGAGGACAGGCTGAGAGAAATGGGGCTGTTCAGACTAGAGAAGAGGTGACCTGATAGTGGCCTTTCAGCATCTAACAGGGAGCTACAAGAAAGAAGGGGACAGACTCTCCGGCAGGGTCTGCTGTGACAGAACAAAAGGAAATGGTTTCAGACTAAAGGAGGGGAGATTTACATTGGATGCAAGGAAGAAGTTTTTTACAATGAAGGCAGTGAGGGACAGGAACAGGTTGCCCAAAGATGTAGTGGATGCTCTGTCCTTGGAGACATTCAAGATCAGGCTAGATAGGGCTCTGAGCAATCTGATTTAGCTGTAGATGTCACCTGTCCAGCAGGTGAGCTGGACTAGATATCCTTTATGGGTCTCTTCCAACTCAAATGGTTCTACAGTTCTATAATCTTTTAAGTTTTTATATAAACAGAAAATCATCAACTTCTAATATGAAAATAATTTCATATTAGAAACCAAAACTCTAACCTGACATGAACTTTACAGCCATAAACACATTCAAAATATCTTAAACTGATTTCAAAATATCTAAAATAAATGTATTGAGAAAATTAATAGAATTAGATGCACAGAAATCAGACAGGCCCACTTCATAGATGTAGGAGTATGCTACTGCCTCAATAATATTTCTTAAAAATGTAAATGTTTTATAGTTAAGAATAGAATTTTAAAGAAGCAGAAGACACTATACAAAAACTGTACTGGAAGCATCTGGCAAAGAAAGTGTCAATTTAAAACCATTCTGAAAAATAGGAAGTTTTTATATCTGTTTCACATTCATAGCCTCAAGAGACTGCTAGGGAGTAGCTTTTGGCAAGTACATACTAGCTTAGCCATGGGATTCATACTGCTGCTCATCTCAGCTGCTTGTCATCAAAAGTTCCTTCCATGGGCACTGGGGTCAGTCTGCCTCTCTGAAGCTCTTAAGGCTGTGAAGAGGTTTGTAGCTGAGTTATTCATACGATTTCTAAATAATTCAATTATGAGAAACTGCATCTGATAGAAAAGTTCAGGAAAATTATAGTCAAGCATTGCTGAACCGCAGAAGTTCATAGTAGCATGGGAGACAGAAGTGATAGCTGAATACATAATAACCATGTCTAAAATGTAGTCTTGCTAAGCTCATATGTCTGCATGCAAACATTTAAAGCAATATTAAATCTTCTGGGAGAGAAAAAAAATGTATGATCAGTCTCCCATTTCAAGAAACCCGTACAACTCCACTTGCACATGTTACACAGAAAGAGTAGTACAATCTGGGTCTTTTTACCAAATATCTTCAATAAAATCATATGTGGATGAAAATTGTGCGGAACAGACAAATTAATTTATATCTGTGTTTAGCCACATTATTTATTGATTACTCCATAAAAATAAGGTTAAAAAGGATAGCTACCAGGAATTATTATATCCCAAACTGCATTTTAATATTCACTGTGTGGTTCAGTTTTGCAGCAGCAGAACCAAGAGTGCACACATGCCCCTGCTCAGACTCGGGGCCTTAGTTCATGAATTCAGATAATGAGCTGGTAAGAGCAGCGTTAAACTTGGGATACTGTCTACTAGGAAATATCCTTCACACTTTCTGAACTACTACAATTTACATTTACACAAATGGTGACATTACAATTAACAACAGTTAGATCCAGTGCAGATAAAATAAAAGCAATGGGACAAAAATTAATGTCAGAATTATTAGCATTCCCAATGCAGCTATTTTAAAATTGACTTCAGTCAGTGTTTAAATTTTAAACATTAGACAGGTCCTCATAACTGGTAATGAGTAACCAGAGGCCAAACTGTAGAATCATGCATCAGATTTTTTCAGTCTAACGCTAATGAGTCTCTGCTTAAACTGAGTGGAAAATAAAATGTGCAGAGTAAATCTTCAGACTTAGGAGCCGTCAGATCTTCCCTCTACTAACATGAAAAGGAATTGCAGTCTGTGTAGTAAATACAACACCCGGCAAGAAAGCAGAACTTTCTTCTTCACAAAGGGCCTCATTGCAAAACCACTCTCTGTAAGAAGTTCATACTTCAGTCCAAACAGAAGTAAGCAGTGACAATGCTGAGCTGCAGAACATTACATTCTTTCCATAGTGAGACTTTTGCTATCATGCATTAGAAGTTGTTTGATCACAAAATTACACAAAGTAGGTAAGGCTGGAAGGCACCACTGGAGATTGTCTAACCCTGCTGAGAGCACAGTTGCCTAGGATCGTGTTCAGACAGATTTTGAGTGTTTGTAGGGATAAATACTCTACAGCTTCTCATGTGTACAGTAAAGAAGTGCTTCATGGTATCAAGCAAGACTCAGTGATTCAGTTTGTGTCCATTGCCTTTTTCCTATGCCTGGGCTCTAATAAGTAGTTTTTCTCCGTCTTCTTTTCCCTTCCAATCGGGTATTTATACATACAAATAAGATTGCCCTGAGCTTTCTGTTCTCTAACCTGAACAATGTCATCTCTTTCAGCCTTTCCATATGCTTACATACCCCAAGCCCTTCCAGGATCATCATGGACTTCTGCTGGAATCTCTCTAGTATGCCCATGTCCCTTAGTATTTGGGAACCTAGGACTGGACCCTGCACTTAAGTTATGCTTGCATCAGTGTTGAACAGAAGAACTCATGACCTGTAGATGATGCAGTGTTTTTCTTGATGCAGTCTTAGACAGACAGTTGGCCTTGCTTCAAAGGCATGATTCTGGCCAACATTCAACTTCTTGTTCACCATAGGTATTTTTCAGTGAAGCTGACTTTCAGCTGATCAACTGGGATGAGAGAGAACAATACTAGCACAGCCTTGCATGAGTGCATAATTACCAGCAATCCTGACTGATTCTTTCTTATGCATGGCTCAGATGAAACCAGATGGGAAGCTCGCTGTATCTATCTGTGGAAGGATCTTCTGAATCACTTTCACAAATCGTATATTTGCTCAAGAAAGAAAACTGCAAACTAGGAAACTCAGAATGGGAGGAACTAGGCTAAGTTTTCTCACAATAGCTGGGCATAGGAGTTAAATACCTAACTAAAATCTTGTCAGCTGAGAGTCTCTTAGAATCAGGGAAAAGAGAACATAAAAGAACAAGTCATGCCACTGTAAAAGATTTATTGTAGGTAAGATTAGTTGTGTGAAACTCCATAATACCTAGAAACTAAAGATTAGTAATTTAGACTTCAACCGCTAAACTGTGTAACCTGAAGTCGATCTTTCTTGATTGTTAGTTATTTATAGAAATATAAAGTGTTTTCAATAACACCCTGGATTTCTTAGGCAAAAGATCTTAGATAATCAGCTCTGACCCTTCACACTAAGTCAGCATGGAACATACATATACCACCCTTAAGACATATTGATCCAAAGTGCTTTCAGTAATTTCCATTAGAGGGAATCCCATCCCATGCCTTGGTCATTGTTCCTTAGGAATCCGCATAACTATAAACTGTGTCCTAATCTCAGCTCTCCCTTTGAGAAAAGTAAGGCAAATTATATGCAATGGGCGCACAATAGTATGTCCAAAAATGACACCTTCATGGTTTAGCATTGTCTTGTTTGCTCAGAAACTGTTCACTTCTATTCCCCTTTTTCCATACTGTGGTACTTTACCTTATAGTAATTCTTAACAATGAGTCCTTGTTCTGCAATTTTGTATAATGTCTTCTTGATCTCCATCATTAAATCAACCTGACGCAGAACAGTTGTGTTCTTATCTTTGCCAAGCACTCAGACGTATCACACACAAAGGGGAGAGCGAACAGAATCATTTTAAAGCAAAATAACAAGTAAAATGGTGGAAAATCTACAGTACAAGATATTCCAAACCTGGAAGAGTGTAGAACAGTGTAAAATGTGTATAGTGTTTGGGGCTTCAGGACAAGTAGTGAAAAGTAGCAGCCTATGTACTGTTTTAATTGTATCTGTCTAATTACCTGTATTTGCCCTCAGATACACAACTTTTTTTCCATGCTGGTAGCAGCAAGAATCCAAAATTCTACATGCATTCAGAACCAAAATCAGCAATAAATAAAAATTAGTTAACTTGATAATATTTTTTTCTGTCTAATTCTTCATTTGTGTGTATATGAGCTTCTCCCACGGTTTGAAACACTAGAAAAATGCAACAATTATAGTTATTGCTTTTAGAAATTGTTTGAGGTCTATATTTATTAAGGATAAGGAATGTGTAGACAAGAATTCAGGAAAAGACAAATTTTTCTCCCACAAATAAACAATTCAAGAAGGAATAAGATTGTCACTATTCTTTCTTTTATTTAGTGAATCAGGAACCTTATAATGATTAATCTCAAGTCTCAAAAGTGGGCACTTCTATTAAATTCACTTTCCTGTTAAAAATCCAGCCACTCCATGTCTCACTGAGAAGCCTAGAACTGGATACAGCACTCCACATAAGGCCTTACCAGTGCTGAGTAAAGAGGAAGAATCACCTCCTTCTGCTTGTTGGCAATACTTTGCCTGATACAGTGAGTTAAAATCACCTTCTTTTGTGACAAGGAAACATTTTAGGTTCATTTTCAACTCAGTGCCCATCAGGTCCCCTTTTTCTGCCAAGTTGCTGTTCAGAAGTCAGCCTCTAGCACGTGCTCTTGCTCATGGTGGTTGCTCTTTGCATGTAGGACTTCACACTTCTTGTTGCTGAAGTGCATGAGGTTCCTGTCCTGCCTGCTGAGGTCTCCCTGTGTGGCAGAACAACAACCTGGTGGAACAGTCACTGACGTTACACTCAACAAGTATGCCTCATCATCCAGAAACCTAATGAAGATTTTTAAACGGAGTTGGATGCTGTACCAACCCCTGATATACACTGCTGACTACTGACCTCCAACTAGACTGTGCATTGCTTATCACCACACTCTAGCCTCAGCTGTTCAGTTTTCAGTCTGCCTCATTGTTTGTTCATCCAGCCAATTCATCAGCTTTTGTGAAGAAGCACTGTTCATACCCACTGACATGTATATTTTTATCAAGAAAATACTCAAGAGAAACAAGTGAATGCTTTAGCGACAGAATTCTTTTCTAAAGGAAAACAATAGTGTCAGAGGTTTTTATTTTATTTATTATTACCTTGTGAGATTTACCTACATCTTTACTTAACCCAGTGGAATTTTTGATGGCATATGTGCCTGCAAGAATTATTGGCAGATGTTTGGAAACTGTGGTTTTGAGGACTTGTTCATCAGAGAAAAAAAAAGAAAAAAAGGTACAATATTGCCATTCTGACCTTGCTTCCTTCATCTGCATTTGAAAGCCATCCTAAGCCATGTCATCTCCAGGAGAATAACAATAACTTTACAAGATTGCATTATGTCCCACCTGTCCTGCTAAGATTTAAATTACTGAAGTGAGTAAACAGGAGGATGGAGAAAATAAAAAGATAATTTGCTCTTGGCAACAAAATTAAGTGTTAATTATTGACCCTTCCATATTAGAAATTTAATATTAACCTTGAAGGAGCAACAAGTAACACATCAAAATGGTGATTTGATAGGTTAATACTGTTGAATATGAGTTACTAATTATTACTACTTATTAACTTCCTGAATGGGAAAAAAAAAAAAACCAACAACAATCATCTGCTTTCTGTCTCACTATTTATTGAGCAAATTGTAGCCTCCTAAAAAAGTACTGTCACTTCCTTGTTTGTTTTAGCAAATGTTTTGTCAACTGCAAAACACTTCTTATGTATTCATTTTATGTCTTGGAAATTAGGTAAGAAGTGTGGAAAGAAGGGAAATCTTCACACTTGGAAATATTTTAAATGTCTCAATTTTATTAAAATCCACTGTACCTTATTCAGTTTATAAGTTACTCATGTTGATCTGAAAGCAGGAGATTGTTTCTGTAATTAATTCCTAAAACACCTGAGTGTGCTTATATCAAAATTAAGTTTAACTGCATTTCATCTTAACATGTGTCAAAGTCACATTTATTCAATGCTAAAAAACTGTGCAGTTCTCATCCATATTTTTCTATTAAACAATGCAATCTCACTGAGGTAAAATTTTCACTAATTTGATCTACCTAACAACATGGTAAGGCTAAGAGCCACGTTTTAGTGAATGTCACTAGCTGTACTGAGGGACAAGAGGAGTGAGCTCATGGTTCTCCGGAGTTATCTACTGTACAGCACTTGCAGATGTTCACTGAACCCCACATTTCTAAACCTACCATTCTGGCATGGGTAATGGTAGTGTTGGAAAAAGATAAAGGGAGAGAGCTATTGCTCCAGCAAGTATGATATCATGAATTGATAAATAACTTATTACTGTACTGCTGTAGATTTACCCATTAATTAGCAGCTGTTCCAATACATGAATAAGGTGCTGAACAATATGCCTACCAAACCACTATCTATTAATTAATATAACATCCCAAAAGATCATTTTGCTCACTTGTGTGCAGTCTTCAGGACAAATGCTGTTCCATTCTAAATGGGACAGGCACCATTCATCGCATCATCACACTGTATCTCATAGCGTAGAACAAGCAGTCTATGACAGGAAGCCAGCAGTTCCATCTTTATCCCTGCAAATCTACAGATAACCTGCATATGTGTTTATGCATGTGCAGACATGCACATACACTCCCACCAAATTAGAAATTCTACCTTACACATATACTTTGATAAAAATAATACCTTACCCTGGCTCATCCTTGATTTGTATGTGTAGTAACACTGGAATATTTTTGTGCAGACTGTGGTGTCTTTCTTTTCTCGTTTAAACCCAGAATGCTCTAATTAGCACATCCTAGTCCCACAAGAGATTGATGTAATGCCTCTATTTCTAGCAATGAATCAACTCTTCAGTGTAGTATGGATACCTATTAATTATGTAGTGCTCTCATTTTGTAAAAACTGTTTGCAAACTCCATCTGGAATACTGATTAGTTATACAGTACACATTATGGGCTTTAATTCTCTCCAACCTTACTAAGGCTATCCACTGTTATTCACTGTGGCTATATTTATATTCCAAGATAACACAAGCTGTAATTGCGGATTTAACCCTTTATTGTTGCTGAAGGAGGATGTGAATGCCCCGTCCCTGGATGTGTTCAAGGCCAGGCTGGACATGGCTCTGGGCAGCCTGGTCTAGTGGTTGGTTACCCTGCCAGTAGCAGCAGGGGGTTGAAACTAGATGATCCTTGAGGTTCTTTTTAGCCCAGGCCAATGTATGATTCCATGACATAGTAGAACAATAACACTGGTTCCATACTTACGATTTATGAAATTGCTGAGGACTTCCCTGGTTGGTGCCTGGCTTGTACCTGAGCATGAAACTGGGACTAAAGTCAGAGGACATCACAGTCAGGGATATATATGAGAAGGATGGTAGGATTCATGCCTACGACAGAGACACTGTCAAATATTACACATATATATCATTTGAAGTTTGAAGGTTTCTTGTATTTCACAGTCATTTATCCCACAAATGATGTTTGCACTTTCACTTGTAAGTTTGAAAGAGTAAAACCAAAACCAAACCAAAACTTCTTCCATCTTAATTGCCATAATGGGATTTGATCACTATTTGATCACCATAGCAAGCTAGGCAGTCAGTGGCCCATTAGAAGATCACTGTGTAGCTTTTCCAACAGATTCATGCCCGCATAAAAACAAAACCAAACAACAACAACAACAAAAGGAGTTGTAATTACTTCTTCTATTCTCACTGCTATGTTGGACAAAACATCCATTTATATAAAAACATATTTTCATTCAAATAAGATAAAGAACTGAAAACTCAATTATCCATCTGTAACATTTTAAAGCTGAATTTAAAACGGAAGCCAGAACTTTTTAGACCTCTCTGCTTTAGCAATTAAAAAAAAAAAAGGATATTTAAGATGGGAAAAAAGAAGTCATCTACCAACATTAAGAGGTTCCAGTAGAAGAAACTCTTTGTGACCATGTGTCAGCAAGGAGCACAAATACTACTTAAGATGATTTTATATGACATGCAAGAGATAAGAGGCCATCTGCACTATGAAATATGATGGAACAATAAGTCCTAGTGGGGTTTTTGCTTAGACATTCTCAATGACACCTTTCTTTTTTCCATTAGTAGACTGTGTCACATACAAAGCACTGCATAGCCTTACTGTCACATGAGAGGCACAGATTCCTCCATAATTGTCCATTCACAGGTGGATACTATTCAGTGAACTGTATCCCATGATATGGAAAATAGGGACTTGATATAAGATATTAATTAAATCAGTTCTGCATTTTACATAGCGGCTGTCTTAGCACTGTCATCCTTGTACACCTCCCCTCTGCTACATGAAAAATTAGTGTGAAATCTCTGACGTACTTTGGCTTGTCCTACATATTTTTTCAAGCAGATTTCAATAACTCTAAGCAAGCAGTTGTTTTCTCATCCCAGTTTCCATTTTATCAACTATTCTCCTCTTTCCAACATTTTTTAAGTTCTGTAACTAACTTTCACAGAGGTGACATTTTACTAGTTCTGGGATCAGAATGTCTTTCTGCTCCATTTATACATCTGGAATATTTACAATTGCTTCCTCAGAGATTTACAGACAGCCCATTTTTCCCCTGACTAGTTGTTAAGGCTATCTAAATTGCAGTATGTTCTTATTTTAGGTCCCTAGCTTTGTCTGTGTCAGAAGGTTATAAAGAATCAGTGAATGTGCTAAAATTCAATGTCCCAGTTCACAGGATCTTCACTCAGTTATGTTTTGAAGACTTGTTTCATTGTGTTCCTATCAAGACAGCATTTAAGCTCCATTCAGAGACAATCAAATTCTTTGTCAGAACCTTTCCCTCTTCATTTAGTGACATATTAGGTCAAAATTAAGCGCTTCTGGCCGAGACTGACATTTCCTTCTCCCCCACATTTCAGACACTATTTTTACTTTCTTAAGCCACTTCTGGCAGCCTTTTCACAGCCTGTGGGCATGAATGTGAAGTATCCATTGATCATGTTTCAGTCCACATGGAATGGGCTATCAGAAGTTCATGCTTCTCTACACTGTGCCCTAAATGTTAGAAGCCTTTCAGGGATTGATCTTTGAAATACTAAATTGTGCAATCAAGTTTAATGGGGTTGCCCACATGCTTGAAATTAAGCAGCTACTGCAGTATCATGCTGAACCAAAGCCTAACTCGTCTTTATCACCAATAGTTATCGAGACCCCATTTTTTACTTTAATTTTCCCTAGTCTGTCACACAAACGTGCCTATAAAACCCAATCTGTTATTGCCATTCATACATACAATTACATTCAGACAATATCATTTGAGCCTGAAGTACATAATAAAGAAATTTATAACAACTAGAGATAAAGCAAGGCATTTACACCAATTACTTCTGTTTTGAAGAATTTTAAGTCCTTTCAGAATATAACAAAGATAAAGAAGAAAAAAAAAACAAAAAAAAAACAAAAAAAAAACAGAACAAATGAACACCTCTTGAGAAATCAAAGACATCCCTGATATTATGCATCATGCAGTACCAATGCCATAGCATTCTGTAATGCAGATACAACGTTTGCTAAAGATGTTCTCCATATTTGTGTGATTCAGGTACTAAACATTAATTTACATAGAGCATCCATGCAGGTAAGAAGCTCTTATTAATTTCCTGGGAGTTTGTGATTCTGTGATTCTGAGTCTACGAGGATAGAAGATACCTGAATTTTGAAGGAGGCACTTAGCATCATTCAGTTAAGCTCATAATTGGTGGTCCTACAATATATCTGAAAAATCAGCTTTAAGCACATCTTTGCCTGTTTGCAAAAAAATCAAGGACGACATTTGTCAGATGTAAGCCAGCCTCCCTTTGTGCCCTCCCACTTTGCTACTTCATCTCTCTGGGATTTTTTCAACAGTAATAATTTTATACCTCCCAAAACACACAAATTCATACTTGCCAAAATGCAGTAAGTCACAATACTGCCTCTTTTCACCTTTCATCTGCTACATTTGTTATTTCTGATCACACTTCCTGCCATGCCTCCTCCCACTTGAGCCTATTTGCCTGTAACTGTCCACAGCTGTGCTAACCTCAGAAATTAGAAGTTATTCTCACCTGCTTTCCTGTTCTACCTCTATCTGTGTTTATGCCATTATATGAGAGGCACTTTGTCATCAGGATACTTTCTTCTGTGGCACAGGGTAAGATTTTAATCATGTTGACAAACCAGACCGTCTGCTGGGTTGAGTGGTTTTCTGATATTAAACACAAAGCCAGAAGCAGGAGGCCGACCAGCTCACCAGGTAGCTGAAGGAGGCACTTGAGCCTACTCCATTGCTCTTCTCAACTAAAGTTTTCTAAGTTCTGCAAGTAAAGAACCTATTCCCATTGCCATCGTGGATCAAACTGACCCAGGTTTTGCAGTGAAGGTAGTCTTTCCACTATTATAATTTTAGCAGTATAAAGTGACAACAGTAAAACAAACAAGATTCAGTGAAGTGTCTTCAAAGAGTTGCTATGGTGATACTCATTAGGTGTTCCATGCCAAAACTTAATGCTTCAGGTTACTTTGAAAATGTGAAAATAAGTTTGAATTTTTTTAGTCTTGTCCTAATTCTGTCACCACAAGGATGACACAAAAGAAGGCAGAGCTTTGATTTTTTTTTCCTTTTTTTTTTTTTTTTTCAGTCAACATTTTACAGCAGTATTTTCCCAAAATAAGATGCTCTGTTTATCACTCATATTAAAAAGAGTTAGAGGGAAACAAGGAAATAGAATTAGGGTCACAGAAACATAAGTGAAAACAGAATTACAAAGATGAAGAAAGAGTACAGTAGTAGCTGAGAGAAATGTATTTTAGTTTTCAGTGACACGAGGGAAAATAGAATATCTTCTGAAAAGCAAAAAAGCTTTTTACTTATGTTTATGAAAGAGAAAGTTGATGGAAACAGTCCTAATTCAGCAGCACAATGATTATGAGGATGGAGAATTTTTGAGCATGCTTAATATATCTGATGAAACAGATTACATTAACTTCACATGCTTAGCCCAGCAAAGCAGAAGGGTGTCCTCTCAGTTAAACAGAAGACATTTTCTCCTACTGGAATGCCTACAGGTTGTCCTCTGCACTGTGCCCATGCATTGCCTGGGAGAGAGAGAGACGGAATAGACAAAAGCCAGGAAAGGGAAAAGTGTGAGCAATCTAGAGGTTACAGGTGACCAAGCACATGCCCCTGAGCCACACAGCTGACAGCGCAGGTTTAGCTGGAGGGGACAGAATTCAGCCTCTGCCTTGTGACCTGGTACAGCTCTGCAGCAATACTTTCTTCTGTCCCTGTTATGGAAAGCAGTGAGTGATTCTAACAATAATGAACTCAGGTGAATAAAATCCAGCTGACGCTTCTTAGTTACATTGTCTATGAAGTGCTAGAAAGACTGAAAATCTTGTAAAAAATATTTGTTATACTAGTAGGCATGTTTATGAATGCATGTGGGGAACAGATTTGCAGAGTATAGAGGGGCTGTTGCATTTTAGAACTCAGCTTTTCACAGACCATCCATATCCCTCAGGTTTAGCACTAACAATATTGTCCATCCCCATCTCAGCAAGCATAGCAGGAGTGAGATCAGCGCTGGCAATTTTTCTTCAAGAGGCAATTTTTAATGTAGCACTGGATGAATAATACTTTTTAAAGTTACACTCAGAACTTGACGATTTCCTATTTATAAATAACAAAGCTGGTCAGTGCTTTAATCTACATTTTCCATTCATCATGGATAGGGCGTAGAATGGGGATATAGATCTCCAAGCCTGGGGATCCATTAATCTGCAGTGAGTTGAGAGGAGATTTGTCTACAGGATAGAGGAGGATCTTGAGCTCCCAGGGATGGTGACAGCATTACCACAGACTTCCTCCCAGTTATTCACTCACAGTTATCCATAGTCAAGTCTGTACCTGTCCAACATAAGTGTAATCTCCAATGACAAAGCTATCACATTCAGTGAGAACTCAGCCTCAAATCAGTTGCACGTTTGATGCAAAAGAACAAAACCCAGCCTCCACAGCATGCATCCAGAAGCACTGACCAGAGATATTTTGCATGACAGGAGGACAAAAGGCCTCACTAATGTTCCTTGGGCTTTTGCTGAGCTGCAAAATCATGGAATCATTAGGGTTGGGAAAGATCTCTAAGATCATCTAGGCCAACTGTCCACCTACCACAAATATTGCCTACTCTAATATTGCCTCTCCCTAAGTACCACATCTACATGTGTCTTGAGCACTTCCAGTGACAGTGACTCCATGACCTTCCTGGGCAGCCTATTCCAATACCTCACTACTCTTTCAGAGAGAAATTTTTTTCTAACACCCAATCTGAATCTCCCCTGGCACAGCTTGAAGCCATTACCTCTTACACTATCACTGTTCCCTGTGAGAAGAGGCCAACCCCCACTTCTCTACAGCATCCTTTCAGGTAGTTGTTGAGAGAGTTGAAAGTGCATGAATGCCAAGTGGCAACCTTTTCAGCCCCCTAGAAATGTCTCCTGCAGTTCTTCAGGTTAAAAATGTCTGTGTATGAGCTGGTCTAGATGTACATATACACAAAGATGAACAGGATTTTGTTGCCCCAAAGTGCACGGATGATTAATTTCTTGACAGTTTTTGGAAACATCAGTTAATGTTCCAGTTGTCTCCATCTGGAGCTGAAAGTACAGCCATTCCAATCACAAAGCCCTGGGCTGTAGTCCTTCATGCCAGAAGCTTTTTTCATTTGAAATGGGGACTAAGCCTTGATCCACAATGCAGCAGTCAGTTGTTTGGCTGAGTGTCAGAAGTAGATGTTTATATAAAAGCTTAATTTGCTGCCACCTCCTGATTTTACTTTAGTTCTCCTGCAGTGCCTGAGCTGTAATGAAAATAATAGTGAATAGCTGCTACAGAAAGGTTTGCAACACACAAAACAGATCTAATCAGTGGAAGGAAGGGTATATTTTTCATTTTCCATTAAGATAAATATGCCTTCAGCTCTGATTGTATGCAACAGTTACCTGCAGCTTATAAAAACTGCTTCCAGAATGAGAATCAGAGATTGCCCTGAGTCGTTACAGATCTGATTTTTCCAGAGGCTTAAGGCCAGAGTTCACGTTGATTCTCCCATGAGCTCTGAGTGTTCAGTGCTGCCGGAAAATCACATTCTTCACTTGCATCAAATCAGGGCACATAATTTAAATAAGCTCCAGGAAAGTAATAGAGTGACTGTGCACTGCTGCTCTCTTGTGGTCTGAAACTCTGTGTCCCAAGAGAGGGTTGTGAAGACACCCAAATGGAGCTGACAGAGGAGGGCTCTCCACAACAAACAGTAAGTGGTGGACCTCTTTGACAGGGTACACAGTCCACAGGACAGCACTATTCACCAGAAATCAGCACCAACAGCCCCTGCTCCTGGGACAGGAGGTGGGAGCAGATCAGTAAGAGAACTGCCCTCTCATCTGCTCCTTCCAGAAGAATGCAAAGAACCGAGTTGTGCTGTAGGGAGATGGAGCAGGAGTGAGATGGGTGACCCATCATCCAGGATGCACAGTAGGAGACAACAGGCCTTCTCAGGTCAGTTTCAGCCACCAGCTTGCTTAGACTGCCCCCAGCTTAGCCCTGCCTGGGCCCAAAGTTGAGTAGACACAAGTTATGCCTTATCCAGAGCAATAACACTTCAGATATGGGGAACAGAATGTAAAAACTCCATCCTTTTTGTTACCAAGAGGCTATGGCTGCCCTTCACATGCTGCCTGGAGAGAAGCAGGCAGAGGGGCTCAGGGCAGGCTCAGCACAGGGTTGCTCCTACTCATCAGTCTGCCAGAGATGCTGAGTTCTCTGGGGGTTTGGATTTCCTTAATAAAAGAAAGAGTTTTATTGATGGCGTGCTTCTCCACCAGCTATGAGAAATACACAAAAACAGCCTGAGAAAGCAAATTACACTTTTTTAATTTTATTTTTTTCTGTTGTATGAGATGTGCACTCTACCAGTTTGTAGAAAAAATGAGCGCAGAGCTGGTGATACCCTCCTTTTTTCTCACATCCTCCTAGTGATTTAGGCAAATCAGGTTAGATCTCTCAAATGCTGGATGAACATTTAAGTGACTTGGAGGCAATTCTGGTCTGAAAAGTGAGCCTGTGTGCTGAAATCCAGCCCTCACAGGTCTCCACTGAAGCACAGCCTTATTCATAAGCTCTCTTGTGCATGGATTTGTGTAACTGCTGCAATGAATTCAATATTCAGTGTTTTGCGGGAAACAAATGTGACTGCTATGTATAAATTAATAAACTCAATTGAATACTGAATTGCTTTGAGCTGTGGAGTGTACAGTTGGTGGTGCAGCCTGGAAGGAGGCAGACAGCAGGAGAGTGAATTATCATTTTGTACCTTATGTTCTCAGAAAGATAAGTGAGATAAGGGAGGAGAAACAGGGCATATGAAGCTCCCGAGTGGAGTTATAATAGGAATTAAACAGCTTAGATAAATCTGTAGCAAGGAGGTAAAAGCTGTAATGGACTGTTATATTTTAGGTTGTGTTCTGCCTTCAAATGGAGCCATTTATTTTAGAAAGGACTATAAGATATTAGGACTAAATATAAATGAGAGGAAAAACAGAGAATTTGTTATGAAGAAGACTAAGGGATATACAAGAGGATATTACTGATACACTTTGAGTCAGCTACAGAAGCCGAAGCCAGGTAGCCAGAAAGGGGCTGCAAAACAACAAGGATTTACAAAATGAAAGAGAGAGTTATCACCATCCCCGAGAAGAAAATCTGTATTTGTGTAATGGACTTTATCTTCAGATTTACATTTAATGAGTTTGTAAACACCTGAGACTTCTAGGTGAGAGACTGCAGGACCATGCAAAATTCAGACTTTTGGAAGGAAAAGATAGGTGGTTAAAATTGCTTGAATGGCAAAACAAGAAAGAAACTTAGCAAATTCTGGATTGCAGTTACTTTTTACAGAGATTTCCTAAAAAATTATCCTGTATGCTACTATGAGATTCTGAATGCTCACCTCCCAGTTTGTCTGTTTGCTGACTCAGAAGAAAGAAAACATTGACCACAAATAAGCTTGTGCCTAATGCACCTCAGGAACAGATTAGGGAGAAGGAGGACATACTTGGAAAGGCAGGTTTCCAGATTTGCTTTAAAGTACTCATGGATGAGCCATCACGAGTCAGTGCAGCTACTTGCTACATGAGTCTTGAATCATAGATAGAAAACTGGCAAAGATAATACTCTCTATTCTGTTAAAAACCACATAGGATCAGACAGAAATTCATCCTGATAAACATCAGCATTAACTGAGGTTTCTTTGAAGTCAGTAAACAGGGGTATTTCCGAGAGCCATCAATCACCAGAGGCCCCTCCTGGGACCAGAGCCATTGCAGATTACAAGTTTCTGCAGCTCCTTTTATTCAGTGCTGAGCATTGCTACATGATGCTTAGTCCCAAGGTGACAGACACTTACTTTCTCATCTCTCTTCACTGAATAGGCTATTTTTAAAGCAAAAGACAAAAGGTCTCTTTAGTAGCAACAGTTGAGGACTTCTCAACAGATTAGCTTTGCTCTGAAACTAGTGCTTCCTATTTTATTGTTTTGGCCCACAACATCAGAGGTAGATGGCAGTAGAGGCTGAACCTTCCCACCAGTATTCCATTGCGTGCTGATGCCATGCAACAGACAGCAGCAGAGGGGCAGTCTTTCTAAATGGTGCCTGATATGTAAGTGTGTATGAAGCAGAAGAATGTTGTTGAATGCAGAGAAAATGGCACCCACTGCAATTCATCAGTGCTCCCTGAATGTTTATGGGGACCAAACAGAGGATGTGAGCACAGTGAGGTGTGTGTGTGGGGGGGTGTATTTCAGAAGTGGCAACAGCAACAGTGGATCACCTTTGCTGATGCAGGTTTTTGCTAGTGTGGCATTCTGGCTCTTGTTCAACACTGGCAAAAGCACATAGTTAACTTTTTTTGCATTGTTGTAAAGTAGCATTTTGAAGCTGAGAATTTGCTCTATCAAACAGTGCTATTGTGCTCATTATATCTGTTGTAGTTTCCATGGGAATAAATAAGGGGCATTACTTTCAGAGCAACCTCTGTGTAAACCCTTGTTTCATATGCACTTCCATGTCAGATGCCATTTAGTCAGACTACCCCGTTTCTGTCACCTGTTGCACAGCACCTTAATTGGTGGAAAGATTCAACCTCTGGTGCTGTACCACCAACATCCACCACTGTTGTCATGAGCCTGCAGAATAAAGTAGGAGGCATTCCTTTCAGAGCAGTTCTTGTACCAAAGCTCTCAGTTATTGTTCAGTAATGTGCTTGACTCTCTCCTTCCTCAAAGAAGCAATTGTCAGCAGTAAAGAAAATACATAAAAAAAACCAACAGCTTCCTCCCAAAACCATATTGCTCACACTTCGTGGATTTGCCGAAAAGAGCCTGGACATTTTCAATTAGAAAATATGGTAAGTTTAATTGTAGACATAAAAGAACATGTCTAATTATTGAGTCAATTGCACAGATGAACATGGCTTGCTGAAAATGCTAATTTGACTAATGCCTTGTTGCATATCAATAGCTCTGCCATATGGTGAGAGTTGAAGATGAATTGTTTTTCCTGTACTGCAAACAAAAGAGACCAAGTTGAACTATGACATCAAATTATGATGGGATTGAAGCAGAACCATGAAAACAGTACACAATGTAGAATTCTCTCTCTGCACTGTATGCAATGATAATTTCCACAATCTCAAAAGAATATCACTGACATTATACTTAGAGCAGAAAGAACAACTATGCCCAGAGGTAAAAACTTATGCCAAAATGATTTAATGAAGCATCTTTAAAGACTATTCTGGAATTTCAAAGAATTGTATAAAAGCAGATGCCAGCATATTTACCGTAATGATACCCACACAGCTATAGCACAACACTTAAACTCAGCTTTATATATATTATTTGATGTTTCATAACTGCCTCTGTACTCAAAAATCAAGCTTGTTTTAACACAAGTCCTGACTCATGGAATTTTATTCCCATATGTTTAAATAAAAGAGACCGATGAACTCCAGTAACATTTTAAGACTTTGTTTTTATGAAATTATGGTAGTATAATGAGAATAGTCAGAGATGTTAATGTTAGATTCAGGAGATTGCTTCGTTCCATCAGTTCCAGAAGGAATTTTATGATACTTTAAAACAAAACAAAAACAAAAACAAAAAAGTTTTTCTTTCCAATAAGGAACATAGGAAAGAGAATTCAGTGCTTCTGAACAGGAGATGTATTCATCTACTGTCTCTGCCTGATGTAGAAAAACAAACAGACCATCTTTGCATCTCTGCTCATCTGACCTTAGCTGGCAAGTAGCTGGTAAATTCATTGAGCACTTCTAGTAGAGGATGTATATGACGAATGTGATAGATCCAAGCTAGAAACTTCAGCTTTGTTCTACTTATGCTATACACAGAGAGGAATTAAAATATCCCAAGGCATGGAGACCACCAACAGACAGCAGCAAACCTAACATCTCTTTGAGATGCGCAGCAGTTTACAACAGCACTTAGCTTGCTTGTTTGGGAGGGAATAAGTGAGGTTCTGGAAGAACATCTTCAGCACAAAGGAGAACACATGGCTGCTGATGTAAGCAGTAAGAAATTGATATATATATATATTTCCAGTTTCACAGCAAACATGATGAAAAAATTGTGCTTGAAGTATTTGTTATAAATATTTTTCCATTCTGTAAGTACAAACAGTTTTTCTGACAGTTGCTCACTGATACATATGACATGTTCTATTTTTGTATGGTGGTATTCTTATAGAATATTACCAAACGCTTCAATGGAAGGCATTCCACTTCAGAGATTAGTTCATTTCATACCAACATGTGAATGACAAAGAAGAAAAATAAGTTCTCATCTTTGTTACTTAAAGTGTTTTTAAGCATGTTTTCTTATTTACTAAAAATATGTCAAATGCAAATGGACAAGATAGTAAGCCAGGTTAACTTTGCCTTTTTATTTCACAGAACAAGCATTTTGCTGGAATAACACACGTGCTGCCAAAAATATATCCTAAACCAGTTTCTCTAAAGTGGTCCTTAATTGCTGTGTTAGAGCAAGCACATGTAATTGTCTAAAGTGAAGGTGTCATCTGTCATACAGGTAAAAACCATCACAAGCTTTAGAATATGCTTGGATGTATCCCAAGAATTGTTTTACAGCAAGAACACAGGCTGAATTCTGATAGAGCACCGTGCACCTGCCAAGCCAGCAGCTTCCTTCAATATCTAAAATTATTTTAATTATTCATGTCTTTTATATCAGCTGGGACTCTGACAAGGAATATTACATAAAAACTACACTGGCTGAACAATAACATCTGTGCAAGCTTAAGACCTGGCTGGGCAAGAAGACCTATTACAGCTGCCTCCTGAGGGTAAGAACAGACCAAGAAATTACAGTTTCTATGACCTGTTCTGTCTTCTTTTTAACAAGGCAAAACACTTTACTCCAGAAACAAAGGAAAGGCTTACAGTGGTACCGTCTGGACCTCTGTTTAACATTTCACAGATCACAAAGCCTTTCTGTGGAAAACTTTTACATATGTTCATGTGAAAAAAAGTACAGGAGAAGAAAACTATGGGAACTAGTTGTTCTCATCCAGAAAATTCTCACTTCCTATGATAACTCCCAGTAACATGAAGGAGTCTGAGATGAGAGTGGAGGGAAGAGACTTAGAAACAGAACCAGTGTGCATCAGTGCTTTATACTAGTTGAGCTGTAGCTGTCTTTTCAGTTCAGACACTTTCATGCATGTATCTAAGTTAGAAAGACTAAACAAACTGTTGTGTGAGAAGGAAGCACAGTGAAACCAAGTCATATTTCTGCAAGGGGAATCCCGCACAGCCATTGACTGAGCAGGTTCTTGGCATTTTCAGTTTAATGATGTGTCTTTCACATCTGTTTGACTGAGGTGAATTATTAGAAGATGAATGGATATATTAGAAAATGAAGAGCAAAGGCCAGAATTAATTCATTCTGACAGACTTCAAAGGTCTAAAACATTATGTCTATAGGACAAGTTTGTTTTGGATATCATGTCATGTTCTCTTGACTTTAACCGGTGTGATCTTTCCTGTGCATTAACTGCTCTATTAATTATTTATTATTGGACATATAAATCCTTCTTAGCATTGTAATGATAGAACTGGTGAAAGGATTTGGAAGTGAACGATGCAGATTGGAGATTTATAGCTGATCCTTTAAAACATCTGTTGCACAGCTGGGGAAAGAATATACTTCAGCACACAGTTTAGCAGAGTGAATGTACACAGAAATAATGAACATCAGAAAAGGCAATAGACAAAATGGTCGTACAAACTATTTGCTTTATGAATACTCTCCAAGTAAAGGAAGCTGACATTATTCTAACACTGTCTCCTTCAGTTATGTGGACTTGGTGTTTTACAAAAGTAAGTATTTTACTGCACAAATGGTGGCCTACCTGACTCTGAGGATTATAAGTTAAAAAAGTTTATTTTGTAACTTCATTTCAACTAATAAATGTCTGATTTAATTCATTTTAAATCGTATATAATATTTTTTGCTAAGCATTTCTCTGTAACACACAATTGTCAAGCAGCAAAGATCAGAAATAAATGTAACAAAATACTTTGATATCTAGAGGTTGATGCTTGTGTGCTCCTTCAGCAGATATGCTTAGGAGGGTGAAGATCAGAGACAGTAATAATAGGGCTTTGGAGCTGTATGTTTACCACTGACTGGAACCACTATCAGCAATCAGCTTGTTACATATGCACTGATAGCATTCTTAGACAGCAATGCTATTCATTTTCCAATGATAGAAGTGATAGTAGCAGTGATAGAAATATAATCCAAGCAGGATTGCATTTGCAAACATCTGTGTAAACTCCAGAGGCTACATTCTTGTTCTCATTTCTAGTTTGCTCACAAACGCAGCAGGAGTTCAGACTGGGAAAATGTTTTCACTAGCAAATTCTTACAGAAGCTAACAAAAGTTATTTGTGCATAACAAATACTCTTCTTTATTCATTGCTTGCTCTTAGTAATCAGAGCATCAGTACTCATCATCTATTTATTTCCTCCTTAAAAAGTTTAGGTGTCCAAATTAAAAGCAGAATCAATACTACATGACTTCAGAGTTCAGTGTCGCCATGAATAGCAACAGGTTGTCTACCAAAGAGACCTCTTCGGGATTGATCCACGGGAGGACTGGCTTTCATCCAAGATGTCTAGACCATCACCAAAAGCCAGAGCCAACTCCTAAGTGTTTGCATCAATATTTGGGTCAATTTCTTCCAACAACTTCGGATATATACAGAGAGACATGCAGAGAAAATACCTTGACTAAATTAAAAATAAATTATTTATTGACCCAAACCAGCCAAACAAAATAGTAAGAACAAACATAAAAAATAAGCCAGTATACAATGGGCAGCTCCACTGAGCACTAACACATTCACCATTCAGGTGGCACCTGAAGACCACATTCTCTGAGCCCTAACAAAAACTGCAGTTGAAGTGAACTTTGAGCTACATGAAAGATACTATAAGACAAGACATAAAAATGAGAGATGCATGTTTTGCCCACTTGCAACTTCAAATTACATCAATGATGCATAAAGTATAATAACCAAAGAAGGATAGATTTTCAGCCCTGAGAGGGAGAGGAAGAGGAGGGCGTCAAGGCTCGGAGGGCTGTAGATCCGTTTAACTGTGCTCCCGTGTTCCCATCAATTTGTGCATGAGAAGGTGCAGTGCCACTCAATGCTAATGGTAAGCTAAAGTCCTTCTAGCTTCTCCTTTATCTGTTCCTGCTATCAGAGTTGCCTACAAGCCTGGGGAAATTTTTCAAAGACACATTGGATGTCTTGAGTTGGTGAACTTCCATTACACGGCAATGTCAGCTTAAGATCTTACCTCATATTGCACTTTTGAAGATGCCAACAAAAACACTTTAAAGTATCAAATCTATTCAGGAAGAGTAAAGTGAACTGGAGTCAATGATCCTTATGGGTCCCTTCCAACACAGGATATTCAATGACTCTATGATTCCGTGAAGTGCGTTTTGTGTTGAAAACAATTCATGTTCTGAATTCGGTATGTGATGTTACATTAGTAGCCCTTTTGCCATTTAATTGCTCTTGATTGGCTCTTCAGAAATGAAGAACTTTTTCCCTATACATTACAATGAATTTTGTCACAAAGCATAAATTTAGAATTAAAGTTTACATTTGATTAGAACACTAGAAGATACTGGACATTTAAACCTAGTTGAGATGCTGTCTCTATGACCAAATCAGCTTCTTATTTGTACAATTCATCAAGCTTTTTGGCTTACAGGTGAAATTTACTATGCAAAATTTAATCAAGAATTCATGTTTCCTTATAGCTTGAAGTAAGTCCTAAAAATCTCATTAAATTTCTTTAATTAATGTTTGAAAAAAATTGCTAAAGCATCAAAGGACATTGTTTTCTTCACCTCTCGAAGAAAAGATAAAATCATCTTGTAATTCATGCGTGCTTCTGGGCAAAGTATGTCTGTTTGGCATTTTGTAAAGCAAATGTTTGCTTTACAAATGTTCAAAAACATTCAAGGAAAAAAATGTACAGAGTTGTTCTGGGATTGTACTGTACCTAGCAAGAATAAAGAGACGGTACCTATTATTTCAGCAAAAATAGAATTTTGGAAAGTTGTCAAACACTCTGCCAGTCAGAAATGCTTTCCACTTTTGTATGATGCTGCCACTGATTTATAGCCAATTGAATGAGGTTTGGTGCTCCTTTCTGTCCGATAGCACATCTCTGTTTATTCATTACACTATATATTTAAAACTTGAATCTGATAGGTGCCAGGGATGCCACCAATGACGAGCTGAAACCTCATTCATGCATTACAAGCAAAATAATAATAATAATAATTTGCAGCTCTTATAGCCTTCAAACATTTCTCTGAACATCCTTTCAGATCATGGTGCATCCTTCTGCTTTCATGGCTTGCAGTGAGCTAGATGAAGCCCTACACCTGGATCAAGAATGTCCTCTCCCTTTGCCAGGAGAAATAGTAATTGTTCATGGGCACACACAGGGCTGTGAAGAGCATACAGTGGCAAAAGAAAAGAGAATGGGCAGAGAAGGAAATAAGAGGAGGAGGAACAGAGATAGTGTGTAAAGTTAAGGCAGAAGTGGGGCTGCAGAGTTAAAAAATACTTTCCTAGGCTGTGAGATTCATGCTGAGGGGCTAGAGAGGTTCCCCAGAATCAATGAATCAATGAAGAGGATGATGTCAAAATAGAGAGTGTCGAAAGCAGGGAAACAAGGGAAGGGAGCAGTTGGAAAGGCATGGGAGAAAAGTTTGTTGAATCTGTCCTTATTACTTCAGTGATAACAGAGGCTATAAACCTTGCAGGTCATTGGCATGTAATACAAAAAACTCGTAGTCCAAAATATCTAGAAACTAAAAAGAAACACTAAGAAGAATCCAAAAATTGCAGAGTAATTTCAGTGCACTATTTCTGGTCTGATCTGCTCTGCTGCTTCCATGCAGCATAGCAGAATGATACCAGCCATCACTCAGCAGCACTCAGAGCACTGATTCATGCCAGACTCATCCTGCTTCTTCTCCTTTTTCTGCCCAATGGAAACTCATCTGGAAAATGAGCACTGTGTACCAGCAGAGGTCTGGCTGCTAAAGCAGAATAGCTCTCTTCTTTAGTAGTAGCACTTCAGTGCTGCTGGTCGTATAAAAGGACATGGATGTGCACAGAGCAAACAGACAGAAATCAGGAATGCAGGAAAGGCCAATAGATGCAGACAAACACACAAGCACACATCTATAACTGAAGTAAACCCTCAGAAAAAATCTTGTTCTCTGCTTTCCCTCAGACAAGACCTGTAGTTATAGGTACAAACTGAGGAGCACAGAGCTAGATAGAAAATAGCAGATTGAGGTCTGCTTGATTAAGGCTACCTCAAAATTCCATCAATAATCCAAAAATGAGTCATGTTCTTCCCTTTGAATTTTCTCTCCCTCCTGTGATGGAAAAAAGATCTGTCCTTCCCTAAGCCCCATTTTTTTCCTTTTTGTGCATTACTAAGAACTTGAGCATCATTTCTGCCTTCTTTAGCTCAGCAGGCTCTTTTTATGAGTATTTTGATTAGCTATTAATACATTTCTCACTTGATCTGCATCTTTGGAAGATCTCAGATGAGTAATAGAATTTGGGGGATTGCTCAGATAATTGCTAAATCACTTCAAACATGAAATAGAAAGTTGAGGGTCATTTTTGCAATTGAAATCTGATAGTTTCAGAGTTATCAGACATTCAATCCTCAAGGCATTCCCAAAAAATTAAATTGTTTCTTATTAGCTATGAATGCAGGTGTGCTAGGGTGATCAGACAGTGACTCCCCACTTTGTTGCATACTGTTATTCTTACTAATGAGTCTACTTTGCTTATCACTACTCCAGTTAATGCTAACAATATTAGTAATAATATTGTCTAGACCTGCATAGATCTCTGTATTTTGTCTCAAAATACTTTCCAGGAATCATTACTTTCTTATTTTATCATTGGAACAAGTGAACTAAAGAGCCATCTACTTTTCAATGTACATCACAGTCTGACTTGAATAATGATGGATTTTATCCATTTATGCATCCATAATTACTCACAGTTGTTGTCAAAAGTACTACCATAACTAAAAAGCTTAGAATGTCGAATACTTTTTAATAAGCTTCCTGATATAAGAATCAAAAGGAAAATCAGCATATTAATTATTTTGAGATGTAATTTTGCCAATGAAATATTTCCATCAGCTTTTTATTCTTCCTTTTTGCAGACTGAAAATGTGAAATATCTACAATTATCTAATTAATAGCTTTCATATATTTCTTTTTAAAATGTTCAGTACATAGCTGACTGGTGCAAAGAGTATGCCAACAATATCTCTGGATTTTAGTATATGTGCACCAGTCCCAACACCTGATAGTTCAGGGCATCAACTGGTTAGATGCTTTCAGGAGAAATGCCTGCATCAAGAATACTGAATGGAGGAATTCTGAGAACCAGTTCCCTTTTTTTCCACACGATTCAGGATGATGAGCTCCTGGGCATCCAGGCATGGCTGTGTGGTGTTCTGGCTGGCTCTGCACAACCTAGCTGTGGAAATGGGAGCTGTAGGCACATCTGTTGCAGATATCACTGCTGTATGGACCAGTCCAGCTCAGAAAACATGTAACCTGGTTGTCGCTAACATGCTCTGCCAAGGGAAGTAATTGGATAATATATTAGGCCACCTAAATGCAGGTGTATAGTTCTGAAGCTACTGTGAACAATTTGTTTTAATTATTTTGGTGTTAGTCAGCATAGCAAGCTCCAGAAACACTTTTGAATGTCTTGACTCTTGTTTCTTTTGTTATGAGTGTGAGCAGGGAATAAAATGTCATGGGAATGAACTAGAAGGCTGTTATTTATATTTATGCCCTATAAAATTGTCTGTTGGAAACAAGTTGCCAAGCACAGAAGTTAAGTATTGTATTAAAATCTGCAGGATTGTTACTGGTATCGTCATTTCACTTTTATAGTCAAGTTAAAATTTGTCTGTATTATATTACAGTCATATATCACAAGAAAGAATCATATTTTTAATTAATGCTTGCAAATTTAATTTTTCATTACAGAATTCAGAGCAGAATGGTATAGGTGAAGAACTACACTGTTATGTGACTCATGTATTTCACACTATAAAAACATACACTGAACAAGGGATATAAAATTTATCCTGGAAATAATGTTGTAAAAAGAAATATACATGTTCTGCTAGTTCAGCCAATGCAAATGGAAAAAAAAAAATAGTTCCATTTTTTTTTTTATGGGGGAGAGGAACAACAGACTGGACTCAGCTGAGGCAAAGCCTGATGGCATGTTTTGCTTCTTACTGTCCCCGCTGCTCTCTATGGTGTGTGACAGCTGAAGGCACTCAGCAACACCTTTCTGGGCATATTCTTTCAAGCACAAGAGGGACTGACCTATATTTCAACTTAGTGATGAGTTCTGAGAAAACCTGGAAAATTTATTTCCACCTACACTAAAGGAACTGGAAAATACGTTGAGTTTAATTGTTAACAAAAGTTGTGGGAGAACTGTGTAAGAAAAAAACATGAAGGTGTATAAGTGCTCCCTTTGTGCTGTTATCAAGGAGACACTGGTACAGCCAGTCTTTGTATTTTTCAGTTGCAGGAATGCGAGTTCTGTAAATTGAAATGTTTTTCTTAAAAATCTATGCTAAAATTGGCTCCTCAGCACCTCTTGTGATTACAGAGAAGTATTACATTGAACTGAATAGAAATCAATATAAATATCACTCTGGAAAGTAAATGATAGAAAAGGCAGTAGATATCTACATTTTCTCTTATAGACATGTGTGTCAACATAATAAAATAGGAGGCACTACTTTTGGAACAACCTTCATGTTATTGTCAAGCAACAGTTACAAATTTCATTATACTCAGTGCTAGAGAACATGGTACATTTCATAGAATCATAGAATAATAGAATCACAGAATCTCAGATTCATAGAATGGCCTGGGTTGAAAAGGTTCGCAATGATCATTGAGTTTCAACACCCCTGCTATGTGCAGGGTCACCAGCCACCAGACCGGGCTGCCCAGAGCTACATCAGCCTGGCCTTCAATGTCTCCAGGGATGGAGCATCCATAACCTCCTTGGGCAACCTGTGTGTCACCACCCTCTGTGTAAAAAACTTCCTCCTAATATCTAACCTAAACCTCCCCTGCCTTAGTTTAAAACCATTCCCCCTTCTCTTCTCCAAGCTAAACAAGCCCATTTCCCTCAACTTTTCCTCATAGAAGAGGTGCTCCAGCCCTCTGATCATCTTAGTGGCCCTCCTTTTGACCTGCTCCAAGAGCTTTACATCCTTCCTGTGCTGGGGCCCCCAGGCCTGGATGCAGTACTCCAGATTGGGCCTCACAATAGCTGAGCAGAGGGGGACAATCACCTCCCTCTCCCTGCTGGCCACCCCTTTTTTAATGCAGCCAGAGCACAGCTGGCCTTCCAGGCTGCAAGTGCGCACTGCTGGCTCATGTCCACCAGACAAGATTTTCATCTGTTCATATTCTTTTTTCCATCCTATTCATATTTATAGACCTTCCCTAATTGATTTTCTTTTTTTTTTCTTTTTTCTTTTTCTTTTTCTTTTTTTTTTTTTTAATCTTGGCATTCACTAGCTATTATCTTAGCAAGGCTAGATAAGATTTAACAGGCAATCTTTCACTCTTACACGGAAACAAGAAGAGAAGGAGATTCTAAAGGCTAATTTTCAGTGACCTCTAACTATCTATCCTAGTATTAGCTCCATACAATATGCTGATGTACTAAAATATTAGTTTATTGCAACTTCCAATCTCTTGCCAAGAAACAAAATTTCTGTAAACTGAAATTGCTCTGCTTAAGGCACTTTAGCAGGCGCAACATCATATTAAGCATCAAGAAGTGTGGATTTTTTACCTGGTGCTGGCAGGGGCTTGATGTGCAACCTTGATTTCATCATCTTGCTCTTCTGTACCATTGCCCATTCTTCTTTCATTGAAAATCAGCTGAGGCATCTGCAAAGAAACATGTAGTGTATAGTGCCTGACAGGACAGCCCCAGTTCCTATGAGGCTTTGGAAGCAGAAACACTAACTTGAATTGAATCAAACCATAAGTAAAGTAAGAAAAATTCCAGTCAGTTATTTACTTGTTTTCCACATGGGGTAGGGGGGTAGGGAGTGTCAGGACTGTGAAAAGGAGGATATGGCCATAGATTTCTATTCCAAAATAAAGGAGAACCACTCACAGTTCTGATGAAAAATCTCTGTTGTACACAATTGTTTGATTTGTGTGGTCAGCAGCACCAGTGTGAGCAGAACCACTGCCTGGTAAAGCAGGGAAGTTTTCCTTTGTCATAAAGAGTATATTTTCCTAAGGTAATTGAAGTAATGTTTTCCTCTAAATTAAAGTGTATTTTAGCATTTGTAATTTTTTTGAAAGGTCTTCCTTGAAACCGGACTATAAAAGGGGCAATATGTCCATCAACATGCCACTGTGTGCAGAGCAATGGCTGAAGATCTATGACAAAGAAGAACTGTCTAATTAGACTACATTTTTCAAAGAATAATTGCCTGTCAACAAGTTAAACCATCTTTTTGGAAACACATTTCCCAGGGCAGAAACTGAAATTACAGGTATGTTCATGTGGATACTTGATAATATAAATCTTCTTCAAAAGCTGTCCTGTTTCCATTGTTTTAAGGTAAAGTGCATTTTCAGTGGTATTTTATGTTTGAAGTATGGACCATAAAATTAAGGCAGAAATGTATTTAAAGGGCTTTCAAGGCTCTGGAGACAACACTATGCAGCAAATGTACAGTAGTTCATTTCAAATAACAAGGCCAATGGCTTATTTTATGTCACATGGTAAATGTTCCTCGTTTAGAGTGGTTTAAAACATTGCTGTTAGTTTTTCAGGAGACGGAAATCCCATACATTAACAATGGCATGAATAGTGTGAAGAGAAAGGGACTGCATATTAATGCTGTCACTCCAGGTAGGTGTGGAAGGTTTTTTTTGATATTTCTTTTCAACTGTGCTTACAGAAATAATGCATTCATTATTAGATTCCATGGGGAATTTTGTTTAGCAGACTTATTCAGTCTGCAGTGATCCAGAGGTAAAAGTACCTTAGAAAACATAAAGCATGTTTCAATAAATATGTATCTTTAACAAAGCTCAGAGGAGATATTTTCCAATACCTCACTACATATCTTGCCTTCTTATTCTAACAGTAATTAGACACCAGGGAAGTAGCAGATCTGAAACTGGGATGAACAACTGGATTAGAGGTGCCATTCATTTGCTTTGTTCTGTTTACATCCCTAAAAATGAACGTGATATGATGTAATCAATAAATTGCTAAGAACGTATCAGAGAACTCTCTACTTACTTATTTATTGGATGTTGGTTTTTATAAGACTCAGATTTGCATAACTCAGATCTTCATATAGTATAATTTGTATGCTGTGAAATACAGACCATTCACATTGAATTTCTACTTTTATTAAGGGCAGGATTTTACAGCCTTCAAGCTTGTAAGCTGAGGAACTTTACATTTCAAACTTATCAGAACTGCAATGTAGGTCTCCGCTAAGTATTTATTCACTAGTCACCACCCAGAGCATGATGGCTGGCTACCAATGCTTGCTAGGAAAAATGTTTTGTTTTGTTTTACCCTTGCAGAGAAAGGCTAATAACAACATTTGGCTTTCAATAAATAAATAAATAACAAAAATAAAAAAAAAAAAATAAAAAATTCTCTGCTGTGCTTTTGAAGTATGGAAATAACCACCATTTTCCCAGTTACATATTAGAAGTAAAAACACTTTTCTTTTTGCCATCTGAAGTGACAGACACCATATGTGGGGTGGTTGCATTTTTGTGTGTGTGTGTTGATCTGCTATTCATTACAGGAAATCTCTTAATGTCAGCCTCCAAGAGAGTTTCTGTCATCCTATCTTTGAAACAAGAGTTCCAATTTTCTTTCAGATTTTCAATATACAAAAGATACCACAGAATGTACACATGAAAAAAAAAAAAACCAAACAGCAACAAAAAAAAAATTCTGCAGTGAGATTAATTACTGATTATACTATAAAATCTAGCATGTCTGTTCATTATTTTTGCTTAGATAACTATATATTGTTTTTCAGTATCAAAATTTAAGTTTAGTTTCAAAAATTTAAAAAATACGCCTTTACATAAATTGCAAATACCCACCATATCTTTTTATGTCCTTTTATTTGAAAACTATATCTAGCAAAGATTTTATTATCTGCTTACATGTTTATCAAAACATAATTTAATAATACTGAGTGGATTCTGAAAACATGAGTCATGACATCATAGGTAATGTCAATCCATGTCAAAGCCAATCCAAACACTCTAAATCGCCAATAGATCACATTACCCCATATGAACAAAAAAATGAGAGGGAAAAATTATATGGAATGCTTCATGAAGTCCTCGTCAGAAATTCCATTACTCCATTTCATTACTTATTTGAACCTAGTTTTGGGTTCTGTGAAGTATGCTGAAGTAATTTACAAATGAATATGAAGATGAGAATTGATGCTATAGTGAAAGTGATGACAATTAATTTTCTCTTCCTGTTGAAAATATCAAAGACAGATAGATAGATAGGTAGGTAGGTAGATAGATAGATAGATAGATAGATAGATAGATAGATAGATAGATAGATAGATAGATAGATAGATAGACAGACAGAAAGATCATAGAATTGTAGAATAAATTGGATTGTAAGAGACTTCTAAAAACCATCTGGATCCAACTCCTTGTCATGTGCAGGTTGCCACCTACCAGCTCAGGCTGCTCAGGACCTGGTACAATCTAGAGTTGATGTCTCCAGGAATGAGACATCCACAGCTTTTCTGATCTAAACCTCTCTAAATCTAAATCTCTTTTTTTTTTTTTTTTTTTTAAACATTTACTATCACTATCTGACAATGTAAAACGTAAGTTCCCTTTAAGTCCCTGGAAGCAGATGAGGTCTCCTTAGAGCCTTTTCTTCTCCAGGCCAAACAAGCCAAGATCCTTCCACCTTTCTTCATAGGAGAGTCGCTCCAGCCCTCTGATTAAATACGTGGCCCTCCTCTGGATATACTCCAACAGCATCACATACTTCTTGTGCAGGAAGCCCCAGGCGTGGATGCTGTACACCAGATAGGGCCTTAGAAGGGCAGAACAAAGGGAGACAATCTCCTCTCTCTCCCTGTTGACCACTCCTCTTTTGATGCAGCCCTGGATTGGCCTTCTGAGCTGCAAACACGCACTGTTGGTTTGCATCGAACTTTTCATTTAACAGAAAACTCCTGAGTCCTTCTCCACAGGAATGCTCTCAATGACACCTTTCTAAACTTGAACAGTTCTGGAAAGGGCTCTCCTTTTCTCTTTTCTCTGATTATATAAGAAAATGACAAACCTAAGCTTGAACTTTTCGCAGACACAAATTTCTGTTGGAATACTCTGTTCTTCCTTGACTGAAATTTGAGGAGCGTGTATGTCCCTCCTGTATTAATTCTATCAATAGAACTAGGTATGGACTATAGACCCAGAGCACAAGCTATAACCAGTCTATCAGTACAATGACTGAGAACAGATTTTCAGGACAGTGTGCTTTTTCTGAAGTGTTCTTATCACACCAGAGAGATCAAAATCAAAGTCCAGCTTCACAGTGAAAGAACATGAGCCTGGTCAGAGGGGTACCCTACACGTGCTTGCTGCTCTGATGCTCTAGTTACGCAAACTGCCTTCATCTTGTGTGCCCATTTACCCCAGGGAGACCTCTTGCTGTTCTGGTCTCCAGAGTGTGGTCACTGAGGTCTCCTGGCTTACTGCAAGGCAAGTCAGCTGGCAACAGCCACACATTCAGATCAATACAGTTCACAGTACTCGGATGTCATTGAGCCAGGAATTAAGGACAAATTTTCGGAGATTACTGGAAGGAAACACCTAAAACAAGTCACTGCCTAGGCAGTGAGAACATTGATGCATGGGTTCAGATGGCTCTGTGTTCCTCCCCCCCCAATGCTCCTCACACATCCTTTCACAGATTTCTCATCATTTTTGGCATCAAGCTACCTGTGGACTGACAGATCAAGTAGAAGTCACTGCGCCTTCCCTCAGTAGTGGGAACCTCTCTCCTCTGTTTAGGTACCTGATGTAACCAGACGTATAGGAAGAAATGTACACAGGAGTTCAGTTCTCTGAAACATTAATACTGACTAAAAGTTTGAAAATTAATTACAAAGTGAGAAAAGAATCATTTAAATACAGCTGTATATGTTTTTTTTCATTAGGAAATCAAGCTAAAAATATTTCAGATGTTATATATGCTTGGTATATTCTAACAGTTTTAAAAGAGAAAGAAAAAAAACGACTGGATTTAGAAATATGACTACAGTACAATCTTCCATGTCAGCTGGGATATTAAGTTAATATTGCAAACGCAACAGTGACATAACTGACATTTTGCTTTGCTTTCAGGGAGAGCATAATCTAGATGAGAGTGGGCAAGTAGATCAAACAACAGGAGTGTTTTTTGCTGCTGCAAACATGCAGACAGATTGCATTCTGCTTCTGTACAACTCTGAGAACAAGCTCAGTGCACATCTTCCATCCATTCATTCATTGTCTGCATTGCTCAGGATATCTCTGATGTCTAATAGCAAATAACTTCTGTAATGCAAGTGCACTAGAACCTACAAAAGCTGAGATCTACTTTATCAAAGCAAAGTGCTTATTACTAGTTTCAAGTTAAGGTTATTGTCTTGTATCTCAATGGAGACATTATATTCAGATAACACTGAATTTTGTAGGTCATACAGTGCCCTTCTAAAGAAAAGAATCATAAGCTTGCAGTCCCCATCAGAGTCCAATTTCTAGAAGCAGTTGCTCAGGGAAGAGGAGACAGCAATAAAGTGTGTCAGCCCATTCAAAGGATGTGAAAGGGAAAATGAACAGGGAAAAGCACAAGAAACATTGCAGTCATCCATTTCATTTGGCAGATGCCTAAGTTTAGCATTACATGTTCTATATAAAACCAGAAACAATAATGTTAATAACAAAAATGTATAAATAATGACATGGTACTACAGAAGAAAAATGGAAGTGAACATGAGGATGAGATTGACAATGAATGTAAGAAGCACTAAAAAGTGGCTGCAAAGGTGTTACTGAGCAGGAAATCAAATAGGTGAAGAAATTGCTCTTTAGAGATGCTTCCATGCTCCTTTTACAAAATCATAACCAAGATTTAAATATAAGGATTTTTTCACATTTATTGCTCTGCAAATTGCTAATACTTCAGTTGGGGGAATAGAATAAAACCCCTCCATGCAGGCGAAGGAGAGGAAAGAAATGGCACTTCTTAAAATAGCAACTTCTGTATTGCACCAAGTTTTGAAGCAATTATCTCGCCACTGGGGCCATGTTGGACTCTTACAGCTCCCAGTATAATTGAAAAGGTTTGTCTTGCTACAAAGAAGACAACATTCACTGCACTGCTTTAAAGTGCACTTCTCAACAAGTCCTCTGGGCTCTTCTTGGCTGCCGCCCAGAAGACCATAGATGGCTGATGGGCTGCAGTGCTCCACAGAACCTTTTCTTTGGGGACCAGTGGCATGTACAGTATTACCTCTGTACTGTGTGCTTTGATGTACATCGTACTGGCATATTAGATAGGAAAACGTTGTTTATAGCAAAATTGTTTTTATGATCCATTCATTTCTTCAGAGGAAAACCTGATATTACCCTCACAATAGTTGCATCAATTTCTGTTGTTGCTTCCAGAATACAGGCTGTATTTATACCTGTAATATACTGTGCTCAATATTGCATAGTACAAGCCTGCACTGGGGAATGTGTGCTTGCTCATAAGGTGCTCAGGAGATATAAGCAATCAATATGGACAGAGAGAACCACCAACCAGTTTTGTATGAGTTTCTGTTATTCCTCTTTGGTTTACTAACCCACACAAGACTATAATGAAAAGCTGCCCCCATCTGTATTCACATAAAAAACATGCTATGCAGTTACGGAATGTGGTAACATTCAGATTTAGATGTGAGGTCAGTTTAAGCTTTGTGTTCAAGTTTCAAATCTGTCTCTACAGAAAATTTAAAAACAGATGTAACAATATTGAGATAATATACTGTGAAACAATGCTCCCAAATGGCTAAAGTCTCCTGAGATCATTTAAATGAATTCTTCTCCCATGTGAATTCAAACTCCAGAGCATTTCTAGAGCCTTATACACTGACGGTGGTGGCAGTTCAGGTGCTTCTTCCCACTTCTGGAAGGGCAGGAGAGTGACAGTGACCCATTCCCACAGGCCGCCTCCTCCTCATGCACATAGCTGAGAAATTCACAGGAGAACGGCTGCTTCTTTATCTAAATCAGCACTAGCTCACCATACTCATGTGCGCAAAAAGTCTGCTTAAATCTTTTGCTAGATCAGTGTCCTGTCACAGGATGCATCTACTTCAGCACCAGAGCAAATAAAATAAAATAAACATATCAGTTAAATCAGCTATTTATTCTCAATGCTGGGAAAGAAAAAAAGATAATCCCTGCCATTTCTGTTTTTAAATCCCTGGAAGGCACTCTGGTACTGCAGAAGTACACAAAATCTGAAGCAGGCAAATGAATTTTGTAACTGCAATCTGAAATAGTATTATCAGGTTCACTGGAAGATGTAATGTTAGTTCTGATGGCAATATAGTGGTGGAGAAATACTGCTTCATGTTATAAACCCTATATAATCTTTGTATTTCTTCCTTTCAACATATGACCCCGACACATGCTGAGGAATCAGATGAAAACTATTGCTTACCAAATTTGTGTCTGGAAGGAGATAAATATTTTTTCTTCATTATCTCTTAAAAAAAAAAAAAAAAAAAAAAAAAAAAAAAAGGTGATCTTTGCCTTTTCCTATACCGGTGACTAATTAGGCATTACTGAATCCAGAAATTAAAACATAAAAACATTAAAACTTTAGTCTTTAAGCATTTATCATAGTCAATGTCTCATCAGTGAAATGCAAATGTCTTGGTCTTAATATTTATTTTAGTACATATAGAAAAAGCAAGACATGTTCCATGCCTTTGAAATCAACAGGGGTTGCAAAATGAAACTTATCCAGCATATTTAAATATTATATTCTGTCATCAAAAGGATCCATGTTTATCTAAAGGTAAATAATGAGATCTATTTTTGTGTTTTAGCTCCTCACTCTGTCAAAGTTGAGCTACACAGGTTTTTTTAAAGCAAATATTCTCAGATATATGTATTGGCAGGTATTTAAAAAGCGCAAATCTGATTACTACAGAAACAAAATCAACACATCACACGCATTAAGCATAATGAAAAAAATCAGAAAACAGTTTTAACTGCACATCACTTTTGACTGAAGATCATGCCTGGAAAAATCTATTGAACTGAGCTAAAGTCCCAAAAATCTATAAGGAACTAAACACATAGTCTTGCAATGGAAAATATTGTTTAGTCTTTACTATATATCCAATTGAGCATTTAATTTCTGTATAAGTTGTATCTTTATATATAACCAGCAGAAGCAGCACAGAACAGGGGTAAACTTCATGATTCTTTAGAATATATGGACCAACAAATCACAATTAATATAGTCATTAGTCTGCTTTGGTTTGAAAAACTAACATTAATTTACCCTATGTTTCAGTAAGGTGTGCGTGTGATTACAGAAAGGCTATTTTTCATACGCCAGCAACATGGTGGAAAACACCAAACTTTTAACTTCTCTTTTAAATATGAAACAAAATGCTAATTTATAATGTTTTCATCAGACAATTAAGATATAAATCCATTAAATAAACTGAATTTTGCAATTAAATATGCTTTTAATTTGCAGGCGCATAGGCAGAGCTATGTTGTGCAAGCCTACAGTTAAATTCCTAAGTATTCTTACAGGTTAGCTCCAAGCTAGACATAAAACACACTGACATCCTAAAAAAACACCTTTTTTGGTAAGGAAAATTATGATTTTAACAAACATTCACCCTTAATCAAACCATTGCTGAGATGATGCTATATTTCATTACCTGAAGAGTTGAGCTCAGGATCTCTCTCTGTTATAATTCATCGGTCTGTAGTATTAAACTAAACATACTTGATGTGCAAACTGTGACAGGCAATAATGGAGTACATTTAAACTACAAACTGAGCCAGGCAGTAACCTCTCTCTAGCTGTCAGGGAAGTACTGTACTTTTAGAAACCTTCAAATATTGGTGAGACAGATCAGCACAACCCTATAAATCTAGAGAAGGCATCTTTCCACTTGTGACAGTGAATAATTTCAGGCTGCAGTTATCATACATTTAACTTTTGACAACATTCACATTAGGGTGCATAAATATTCAGTTATTGCTCTCCTGACTCAGACATCAGTGAAAAATAAAAGGATACAGAGTACTCAGGAAGACAGTAAAAAAGCTGGAAACAGAATACAACCCACAGAATGTTGGCAAATGGCTTTAAATGTTTTAATATCCAACATAGTCAAAGTTATCGGCATCGCCTTCCACTTAAAAGTTCAGAATGTCATGACCCATAAAAAGCATGTGGAAAAAAACAAATAGAATTGGAAAAAATAAACAGCGACATTTGTTTTTGTTTAATAAATATTTAATGTTTTAATTCACAATAAACTCTTGTTTTATTGCTGGAAACATAGGTATTTTGTAATACTTAAGCACTTCAGAAAGTGCTTTTGAACCCCCCACAACAGGGGTTATGTACACCTAGAGCATGTCTTCCTGCAGTGTTCTTTACCTGCCCAAATCATTACAGTAAGTACATCTACATCTCTGCTTTTCAGATCATTAAGTGTGAAATTATAAAATTTAACATGAATAAACTCCATGGGCACTACTGAGACAAGCCTGGCTGTTTCATCTTCATTTCATCTCATGAGGTGTTTATTTATACACACAGACAAGTTCCACATCAGTCTTCCCTTCCTCAGGCTGAATAGTCCCTAATCCCTCAGCCTCTCCAAATACAAAAGATGTTCCAGTCCCTTAGACTTCTTTGTGGCCCTATGCTGTTTTCTAACTCCAGTAGGCTATTACACTGATACATTCATTCAGGAAATCCTAATGGCCTACACAGCAATGTCATGACCTTCCTAAATGTAAAATGTTTGCAACAATTATGTATCTGTTTTGCTAAATTATCACCTTTCTTATGATATTCATAACACTGTCGCATCATTTTATGTCTGTCACAGTACTCTATACTAAAACAGCTATCTTGACTTAAACATGCTATTAGACAGATCCACACACTATTTGTCTACAGCTGTGCCAACCTTCTCAGAAGTACTTCCACTGAAGTCAGAGACAGATGATTAAACTACAGAAAATAAGACATAAGCATCCCCTACTACCACACACTGCTAATTCAAGATTAAATGTGTGGGATTAATGTACACCCACAGGTCAGCAATACTCAGCTCAGTAGAAATGATTTGATAATTATTGTTTATTCGGAAAGCATTCAGATGTAAATATGCACATCCATGGTGAGTATACAACTCAGTAGACATATTGGCATGAGAAGGAATTGTTTGGGCAGTGGAAGCAGAGGTGGGTGACCTGGGAAGAAAACAGGAATGCTGTCCAGACATCCAGAGATAGGATCACAAAAGCCAAGGCTCAGATAGAGCTGAACTTGGTGAGAGATGTGAAAACAGGATCATTGATCAGGAGAGACAGACCAGGGTGAGTGTACTCCCTCAATAAACAAGAGGAGAAAACCGACTTCAACAGGCATGCAGAAGGCCGAGGTTCTCAGCAATTTCTCTGCATCAGTCTTCACTTCCAATCAAGCTTCCCACATCCCTCACATCCCTGAGCCTTCAAGCAGGGCTCTGAGGAGTGAAATCCCTCCCACTGTAAGATAAGATCAAGTCCAAGACCGGTGCATGAGACTGAACATGCACAACTCTATGGGAATGGACAGCATGGCATCCCAGGGTTCTGAAGGAACTGACTGAGGTGGTTGTAAAGCCACTCTCCATCATAAAGTCCCTCCTGTAAAATAAATACAGAAGAATCTCAATTACTTGAAGGTCTCTTGGGACACCTAAGACATTCGATAATTATTACTTTGGTAGAGCTTGTTGGTTGCACAGATATCACATACAGTCATGCAGCTGTATAAGTCCACACCATGCATGTAGCCACACACTGAAACACTCTGCTTCCACAAGTAAGAGACTATTCTGGCAGAAGATTGGGGACAGCTTCATTTCACAAGAGGTATATTTGATACAGTTGGGACTTGAGATGTCCTGGCAGAATACCACAGACATATTCGACATGGGTTTGGGATCGAGGAATTTTATATTCCAATGGTGACCACAAATCAGAATGTCATGGGGAAGGTCTGCCCTATCTGTTTCAGCTGCTTATATACCCAGAGTGCAGCCCACCTATGTTAGTACACAAAGGAAAGACAATTGTAAGTACAAAGGCAGCTTTTCTTATGAACAAAAACTCTTTGCTTCCCTTTCTTTGCCCCAGAAACTGTGTGAATGCCCTGTATGTCCTGCAGACTTCCTGCTAGAAAGCTGCAAGTACTTGCAGGAGTCTGGGAGCACAAGTTTAAACAGGCTTCAGAAACCTGAAATTTCTGTGTTTCCTGAAATTTCTGTGTTCCTCATTTTTAGTTATTTTTATTCCATATTGCTCATTTATCCACTCCCACCCTCAATAGCAGCACACGACAAACACCCTAAGAATCTGTTAGAAACACAGGGCTCAGAGTTACCAAAGTTGTAGCACAGGCAAATGTCTTGAGTTGACAAAAAGAGTAGTGGGGATACCCACTTATTGAGATGTGGGTTTGATGTTTTAAAAATAAGCATTGCATTCACATACTTGTCAGTTGAGAAAAAGAGGAGGAGGAGAATATTAGCTGGAAGCCACTGGCACTGTCAGTAGAGCATTTAGCAGTGTAGAGCCCACAGGCTGGGAGCTTCAGAGCTGCTCTCAGCACTGCCACCAGGCATTCACTGGGGAAAACAAAAAGAATAAAAGATAGAAAGATTCTGAAAGGTTATTTCCTCCTCTATTATCTCCTTCTAGAGGTACTGTGGTTCAAAGGAAAGAAAAGCAGTCAGCAACTCCTGAGCTGCACCACTTGACTAAAGGAGCACAGCATAGAAATTGCTATGTATTTTAGCGTGTATTTTTCCATGTTCCCTCCTTCAAATATACACCTGATTTTGTTATGCTGTTAGTATTTCAATTTATTAAAATTTTACGTTTATTTTTGTCTTTGATTATTATTCCAATACCTTACCACTCTCTGTAAGGAACTACCTCCTGACATCCAAACCTTCCTTTCTTGAGCTTAAAACTATTTCCCCTTGGCATACACTGGTAAAAAGTTGGTTCCCCTCCTGTTCATAATCCCCTTTTAAATACTGGAAGGCTGCAAAGAGGTCTGCTCCCTCAGCAAATCTTTGCAGGGGAGATGCTCCAGCTCTCTGATCATCCTTGTGGCCCTCCTTTGAACCACCATTAATTCTGCCTCCAGCAATTATTAAGTGAAAAAGAAATCTGCCTTTGTGTAAAGCTAGGGTTAAAATTTTATGAATATATTTAAGCAGGAGTGAGGAAGGAACTGAATGATATTAGTTGCCTGTGAAATCAGAAATAAATAAATAAATAAATAGGTCATTCCAGAGTGTATTACGTGTAAAGAAGCAAACATGCTCACTGGAGGGTAAAAACAGCATTCACATTATTAGAATAGTAGAATGACTTAACATGCGTTATAGAACATCTCACCTTCATTATACAGTTTTTGAAGGATATGTAGTACAGTCTTGTTCTGTTCCAGGGAATCATCTTGGTTTATTTACTGTCTCTAGTAGACTCATGTTCCACATTATGCTCCTGCAGCTTCCAATAGAATGGATGGCTCACACTGCATAAAGCTATTCAACAAGTTTTGAAACATGTAATTGCATTTAAGAGGCAGTTTGAATATAAAAAAATGATTGTGAATATTACGAATCACTGCTGGCAAGTCTTTAAGAGTCTCTGCTCTCAAGTAAATTACTCTATCACCTGAAAAGAATCACCCCCTTGTAGGGAATACTGACTGAAATCACAAGACATTATCTCTTGGCTCCAAATGTCTTTCCATGCACACTTTGCAGACCTCTGCTAAAGCCTGTCTTGTGCCCTGTACCCATCACTTACAGTGACAGCTGTCCCAGTTCTATGTCATATCTGGCAATCAGAGTGAATCCTTTCCTAGAGGGATTAACATCACCATGAGTTCGATATCCATGTCCTCAAGGTCTTAGTTTCTGTGAAGGAACTAGAGTACCTAGAGTTGCTATGATCACTGTGTACCCCTGCATGGAATAAGGGCACAGCTGAACTTATCTTCTTCTAGCTGGTCTACCACAAACCTATGCTGATTCACAACCAAAAAAAAGTGAAATTGGCTGTGAAAGTTCTACCTATGAAAATAGAACAGGCAGATAACTGGGAGTGCATATACTGTGGGTTTGGGACTGGCCATGCATCTGTACCTGTAGAAGGTAGCACTGTGGTGAGTGGGATCAGAAATGGCTGTGCCACTCAAGACAGGAGTGGAGTGCCTTGCCTGCATGTAGTGCGGAAAGTGACTCAAAATATCTTATCTCTGTCTGCTCCCGTGTATGAGGACCTGACTATTTCTTCACCTGAAGAGGTGTGGGAAAAGCTCATTACATCCTCAGAAACACAGTCCCCGCCCAGCTCACACCAGCAGCTCATGCAGTTGGGGGCTTTTTCTACTGGGTGATGACAGCATCATCTGAAGCTACAGGTTCTCAGCTGGCACAGCAGGGCTTCACAGCACCCCGGCAGAGAGAAATTAGCACGCTTTAGCCTCAGTCCCTTCTTCTCTATTAAACGGGACATATGTATGGACTGTAAATAAAATAATTCACCAGGGAAATTACTTTCTGTGTCACTAAGTTTTCTACAGTCTCTCTATCCAGTGGCCTGAAAAGGCTGGTACTGAGCAAACAGACAAAAATAATTAACCTCTGTGCCCCTCTGCTTGATCAGCTGTAACTTTAATCTCCAGCTAGGAGAAAGAGGTTTGTGAAATGACTTTCTCATACTTTCCTGCTGGTTACTGCATTAGAAATGGTGAGAACTACTGATACAGAGAGGGATTAAAATTAACGATCTGAGATCTTTAAGAAGGTAAGCCAAAGGGTCAGAGATGCAATATGAGCCCTTAGAAATGTCCAGTGAAAAAGAGCATCTCAGCATCCCACTGTTACCAGCCTGTTCTGGCAGGATTTCACCCTTAGTCATGGAAGTATGAAGAGAATCTGTTGCAGTGCTAAAATCAAACAGTTTGAACAAATGCAGACATTAATTTCTAGTGATCTGGCTGCATACTTTCTTATATAGTCACAGATAACATAAACCTGAGTTAAAATTAATCTTCTCAAGATACTACAGATCATTTTGTATTAAAACAAACAAACAAAAACTAACAGACAAACAAACAAAAAACCAGCTATTTTTGTTCCAAACCTTCTGTAGATTTTGACCAAGGAGTTGTTTAAAAATATTTTAAAATAATTGTTTCATGTGAAAATTGATGCTCTTTCTTGATAGCACTGTCCTACGCCCTAGGCTGATCTGCTGTATCATGCTTTAACTATTAAAACCAACAAGAATGATAGCTCCATTCCTCCAAAACTGCCTTGGTAGATCATGTAAATTTTCTGTACCTAGTTTTTACTGAGCTAGAATCACTACAATTGCAACACAGGAATTTCTTAGCTTTTTTGTTTGTTTTCTACAGAAACAAAAGAGTCAGATTTTTCTTAAGGAGTCCACAGCTATAATTCCACTTAAAAGAATCAAAATTTGTATTCTAAAGCTAATTTGGCATTCTAAATAGCCTAACAGTATATGCCTTTTAATTATGTTAAGAAAGCAATATCCAATTGCAATCCTGTACTTCAAGGAGATGCTGTCATGGGACACCTCAGTATATATTCCTTATTTGCCTGTTAGTCTAGTTACTGCAGCCAGTCAAGCACCAACCACAGAGGAAGAGTTATCTTGTCCTTCTGTAAAGCCTCTATAAACCTAACCTCTATAAAAATTAGTTATTAAAAAAGCCTCACTTCAATAGTTCACTACAACTTTAGGTCACTCTTACAGATACCTGGCAGTTTCTCAGCTTCTCTCAGACGCATGAAGGGACCATTATTACAGTCAGAAGCAGTAAATGAAGAATGAGGCTTAAACCACTACACTGCTTAATTATTAAATGAGCCTTCTACTTTTATTTGAAGAACTTAAAATTTTATACTAAGCACTCTGAAAGTTATTTCTAAGGGAAGATCTTCTTAAAAGTATTGGAAACAATTATTCTTGCACAAAAGATGCAAGTGAAGCTGAATTGCACCCATCTCCTCCACGAGAGAAAAAGTAAATAAATAAAGTACAGGGGCATTGATACAACAGAACATAAGCACTTCATTAGGACAGTAAAACTGCCAAACATATGGAGGTGAAAGAGCACCATTTCTTATTCACATTACACCACTTAAAGATAAGGAAAGGGCTCTGTCCTAAGCTTGGCACATCATATAGCCATGTTCTGCAGTAAAAAGCAGATAAATTAAGGAGCAGGCAAGTTTGCATACTTACTGGGACTAGTTATGTGGGTTGGCATGCAGCATTAATATTTTTCAGGCTCATTATGTAAGTTGGTCTTGTTCACCTTCATCCCACTGGCCTCAGCCCATCAATCCAACCTATCCATGTGTCTCGCTCCAATTTAGGAGTGAGGCAAAGGTTCTTTTGATATGTTATGCCCGGCGTGAGATTAAGAAGAAGAACATTCAAATGTTGATCCGACCAGATTATTGAAAATAATAGACAGTTGAGGGGATGGGGAAGGGAGAGCGACGAATGCCAAAATTAGGGTGATGGGGAAGGGAAAGTAGGCGATAGAAAAAGGTAGAAAAGAGCAAGAATTACGTTAAAGCGGGGAATAGTCACCTCCTGAATGCAGCAGCGTCCCGTAGCACGTTGTTAACGTTGGTCCGGGGCAAAATAAGCATAGGGGAGAGCAGCAGCGGAGTAGCAGACTGCAAGCAGAAGATCGGTGAATCGCAGAAAAGATGGTCAGAGTACCATGGTCTCAAGAAGTGGAGACTCCGGCAGCAAGGTCCCTCGGAGCAAAGTCTCGAGCAGCAATCCCAGAAGAGATAATAGGCAGCAGTAGGACAACGGTGGAGGAATCTGAGGTCGGATACCTAGAAACCCTCAAAACCGTGGTTTGTCCATGCCCTTTTTATCCTTCTTTCCAGCCTTCGAGAGATTTCGGGACGGCTCGGGTCAGAGTCCTGTGATTTCCTCAGAGATGTCAATCTTCCTTGAGATGGGCCAACACGAGAAAGACCACTTAAGGGCCATCAGTCCTCAGAGATGGCCATCTTCCTTGAGATAGGCCAACACAAAAGACCACCTAAGGGCCATTGATCAGTATCTTATCTCCCTTTAGTAGCTCCCGGACTTGTCCATCTCCTAAACAAAGGGATTTCTCGAACCTTGGTTCCTGTGTGTCTCAGACAAAGGGAGTCCTGGAACCTTGGCCAGGACTTGCCTGAACTTGTCCATTTCAGCAAACTTTGAGACATGTAAAAAGCATGGCCTCTTACACCATGTCCCTCTATAGGGCCTTCCTACCATCAGGCAGATTGACACATCCCTCTAACTTTGTGTTGTCTGCATATTTACTGAGGGTGTACTCAGTTCCCTCATCCAAATCAGCAGTAAAGATATTAAACAGGGCAGGCCTCAGTACTGATTCCTGGGGAACACCACTCACGACCAGACACCAGATGGTTTTAATTTCATTCACCACTACCCTCTGGGCTCAGCCCTCCTGTCAGTTTTTTACCTAGCAAAGAGTGTACCCACCCAAGCCAAGGGCTGACAGCTTTTCTAAGAGAATACTGGGGAGACAGTGCCAAAGGCTTTGCTAAAGTCTAGGTAACCTACATCAACCGTCTTTCCCTCTTTCACTGAGCTGGCCACCTGGTCACAAAAGGAGATGAGGTCGGTGAAGCAGGACCTTCCTTTTATGAACCCATGCTGGCTCCGTCTGATGGATCCCTTTCCCCTTCAAAACTGACTCCCAAGGGACCCTCTCTGCCATTGTCCTGAAGAGTTCAAAGCCTGTCCTCTAGAAGACCAAGACAGCAGTTTTTCTAACACTCCATCTGATTTCAACAAGGATTGAGAACTCTACCATTTTGTGGTCACTCTGCCCTATATAGTTTCTGACCACCACATCTCCCACCAGTTCTTCCCTGTTCACAAGCTGCAGGTCTAACAGGGCACCTCTCCTAGAAGGCTCACAACTGTGACAGTAAGTTATCTTCTACACACTCCAAGAATTTTCTAGGCTGCTTCCTCTGGTTCTTTTTTTGTACTTCCAGTGTACATCAGAGAAGTTGAAATCCTTCATGAAAACAAGGACTGGCAATTGCATAATTTCTGCCAGCTGCTCATAGAATGCCTCATTCATCTCTTCATTCTGGTTTATCAGACTTTATCAGACTATAATACTCCCCATCAGGGTGTCCACCTTGTTGGCCTTCCCCTGATCTTTACCCATAGCAACAAGATGTAACAATAATAATAATAATAAATAAATTTCTGTTGTGGCATCAAGGCCAATGCCATGTGTTCATCAAATGTGTTTTCCTGGTCCTCTCAATATACCTCGCTGCTACTGAAGGGATAGAAAACACCACCTGTATCCTTGCTTCATCCACCAATTGCCCTACTTCCCTGAAGTCCCTTTTGATAGCCCTAAGGTTTCTCCCAGCAATAATCAGAGAGGTGAATAAGACTAGGAAGTTTTCTGGTAATTTCCCTGACCCATGCCCCAGGGAGGCAGCAGACTTCCCTCAGTAGGGTATGGTCAGCATATGGGACTCTCATAAGGGAGTCGTCTACAGTAATTACTCTTCTTTCCTTCTTGGCAGAGGCAGTCTTGAGGCATGGGGTTGACTGCCTTGCCCTAGGCAATGCTCTGGCTGCACCTTCCATGGCTTCCTCACTTACCCATCCTTTGAGTTCCAAAGCCTCTAATCTATTACATAAAGGCACATGGGAAGGTGAGGTTAGAGAGGGGCTTTGTCTGTGACAGTGAGCAGGGACCTGTTTCAATTCCTCCACATCTCTTAGGTCCCCTCTCTCAAGTCCAGTTCCTGCCTTCAAGTAATTAATTTTAATGAACAAAATGCTTATCTCAAGAGAGATCATGGAAAAGGCATAAAATTATTTGAACAGTGTAGCATTCAGTCCATGATTATTCACTTCTCTTGGATTCAACTGGGGCAGTGAAGGACTTTACAACTTTCAGCCTTTGCTTACTGACCCTGGGTGACACTTAGTGTCCTACAGCTGGATCTAAACAGAGAGTACTTTTGTAAACAGCATCCAGTATCCCCACCTAAAGAAATTTTTAAGAACATGTAAGCATGTTCTTAAACATTTTTAAGACAGTGAGCAGGGACCTGTTTCAGTTCAGTTCAGATGCTACTCGAAGGTTTCCTACAGCATGGACTGACTAAAAAGTGCAATTTTTAGAGGTAAAAGTTAAACGAATATTTTGCTGCCACTAGATGGCATAATGCACACACAAAAAGCAGCAACGCGCTTTTGAGACAACTGCTTTCTGCACCGAGTTCATTCCTTCCTTGGACAAGAAGGAAATAAGGCAGTGTAAAAGTTCTGTCCAGAAGTGCTGTTCTTTAGAAAGTTCTGCCTGATTATGCACATCTCTCTGCATAGAGTTGGGCTTCTTTTGACAGAGGGCCCTATTATAATCTTGAAAAAAAACACAGAACATGATAAATGGAAAACTCACGTTGTAAAGCAAGATACCACCAATTTTTAACAAAGCTTGCAGCTGCACTTCCCCACAGAGAGCATGGCAAAGCTTTGATGACAGGGCTTGACAGACTTAGAAAAACTCACTGCAAGAGACTGAATGTGTCTCACTTTGTCCATTCTTCATAGGTGCCCTGCCCGCAGCAGGAGCAGAGCAAGAGGAAGACTGAATCTCCCCAGTACTCTGAGGTACTTTCTGTGAAGGATGTGCAGGGACCCCTGTTGGCTTGCTTACTTCTTGGCTTGCTTACTTCTAGGCTTGTCACCTCTGGACCCACCTCCTTCTGCTGCTGCATCTGCCTTATGCTTCTGAACAATGAGACCTTGAAATACTTAAGCTGTAGGTCAGCTGTTCAAGGTACAAAATGCCGCTAGCAGGCCTGGGTGCTTTTCACAAACTGGAGGGGCAAAGCACTGTGTTAGAAACAGCCTTCTAGTGGATACACAGAAACACTTTGCTCCCACTGCAAGTTTCTGCACTGAAGCTGACATGAACCTAACAGTGGATGAGCAATGAGTATTTCTGAATTCTCCTCATCCCTGACTCTAGGAGGAGCTCAAGCTCCTGCCTTCGATGCCCAACTGTGAATTGGACCTTTTGCTAAGCTTGGTCCATATGAAAGACTGCAGCCATACTGGGAATGTTTAATGTAAACAGGCACCAAATTACACGACAGCACAAGCCATATACTCACATCAAAGCTCTGGACTCTGAGTTTTCTCCATGTCTTTCGTAAATTTCCACCTAGTTCCCAGAGAGTGGTGCTCAGGTCTTTGCTGTAACAACACAGAGTGGAAAGCTGATTCCTTCTCTGGGACATTTCTGTAGCTCACGATGAGCTACACTCAGCTGTGACAGGGACTGGGAAGGAATGGGGCTGCTGCATTCCATGTCTGCTCCTGTGAGCAGATTAAGGTTACAGTAGGGGCATGAGCTCAGGTTGCTGTAGCACACTGAGCATCATTTCAGCAGGGTAGATTCAGTGATATGAAAGTTGGTTGCCTTGTTTTACTAACCTGTAATTAGGAGGGCTGCCAATCAAGAAGTTGCTTTTTCCATGCTGGGAGAATTGTGTGCATGTTCCTTTCAAAAAGCTATTTTTTGAATTCTAATAGAAGGGAATGCAGTGAAGTAACATGAGTTTTTGAAAGTTGAATTAGTCAATTTCCCTCCATAAAGTCTGCTCTTTCGGAATTTGTGCTCTTGTGAATGTCCACAGCAAGGCCTGTCTCTCTTTCAGGCTCAAGGCTGGAAGTGACAGACTGGAAACCACAGTTCAGCAACAAAGCAAAACGAATGAAGCCCCTCAGGGCAACCTGCAAGCCTTTGCTTCAGTAAGCTAGTTAAAAACCTCTGTGGGTTTTGCAAGCTCCTGAGACTAGTTAAGCAATTCTGTGAGGAAAATGCATGATTACATTTTCCTGGAGGGCCTAGGAGAGCTGAATTCCCAAGCTGTGCTGACCATAGGCTACTCTGAAAATCCTGCCATTCGGTATTTCCCCATGTTTGTGGTTTTGAGACTTGCCATGATGCTATGGCAAGCTGTAGTTAACACTAGAGAAGGTAAGGGTTTACACTAACACGCTGGTGTAAGTATTTTCTGGTTTAGGTCTGCTTTAGTTGTGGTATCGAAGGCCTCAGGCTGCACATTAGACATTCCTCCTGCATTAGAGGTATTTGCCAAGTTTGTAGAACTGCACAGCACTGACTTAAATTGCCTCACTGTCCTTAACGTGGTTAGAGTTGTTATAAAATAGTGTTTTCATCTGAGGCCTATGAGAAGCAAATGATTCTTGGATTTGGTCTGGGGAGGCAGGGAGGTGATTGCAAGCCCTGTGCTGTACTGATACTGGCAAGAGTGGCAGTGAGGTGTGAACTTCAGGAAGAAACACTGCATATGCAAAATAACAAAACTTAATTTTTAGTCTTTATTATTAAAGCATATAAAAAGAGACCAGAAAACCACAAAACTAGTGGGATATGTGATCTCGTTTCTGTGAAACAACCACATGAGGCTGCTTTGATGGCTGTGGTTGCCATTCTCAGTGAGAACTCAAGGTGTTCATCACAGTTTTGATGAAATTTTACTCTTCCTGTGCTTCAGCCTTGAAAAACAGCCATTCACAAATGCATGTACTGCCAGAAGCGGTGACACGAGTAAGGAGGAGGATATTTCTGTCTGGTAAAATGAGACTTGTAGAGGTCTGGTAGAGAGACATGATCAAACTTTTAGTTGCAGCTCTATACATTCCATTTGAAAATCTGCAAGTCATGTATTTATGTCAACTGAAAATGGAGTCATAAAGAAAGCAAATAAATGATATATTTTTTTTCAATCTTGAAACCTATTCTTAATTTTCATTGTTAAAATGGGAAGCATAGCTGCATCTTTTTCATTTAGGGTAAGCCTAAAGGAATTCTTTCAGCATTATCAATAGAAACTAGCTGTTAATCCAGCTGAGGATTAACAGACCATGTGCATGAGATACAGTGTGAGAGCCTCAGACTGGACCAGGAACAAGCAAAACTGTATTTAAGCATACACGTTGACTGCAGGAGTGTAACATCAAAAGCACCACCTCAGCTCCAGCTCTCCAACCTAGACAGAGATGAAGCTGCTATAGTCTCTACCTGCAAGATGCATGCAACTGCCCAGTTCTCTTCAAAGCCCCGGAGTAAGCAATGCAGAAACATGCTATCTGCCCAGCCAGATTTCCCAGCTTGAAAACACAACAGCTGCAAATCAGGTGTAGTAAATCACCTGTGGATACTGATAGGACAAGGGAGAATGGTTTGAAACTAAGGCAGGGGAGGTTTAGGCTAGATATAAGTTTTTCACACAGAGGGTGGTAACTCACTGAAACAGGTTGCCTAAGGGGGCTGTGGATGCCCCATCCCTGTAGGCATTCAGTGCCAGACTGGATGTAGCTCTGGGTAGCCTGGTCTTGTGGTTGGGAACCCTGCACATAGCACAGGGGTTAAAACTAGATGGTCGCTGTGGGCCTTTTCAACCCAGGCCATTCTATGATTCTATGACCAGACAACAAGCAGCACACTGTTATCAGTCCAACAAGCCTTTACTGCCATTGTTACTCTTCAGTAAGCAAAATGTATACAGTGATTTAATAGGGGAAAAATAAAGACTGCGAAAAGAGAGCTTCAGACTGCCATTTTGTACCTCAGAGCTGTGAGGATTGTGAGCAAAGTTATCCAGTCGTATTGTTATGTCAAAGGAAAGGTGAGTCTTTAGCAGACTAACCCAAATGCCAATGCTTACGCAACACTTAAGCCACATTTAAGCCCTTACTTGAAAATCTTACTGTGCTACGTGGATCTTGTACTGGGTAAGAGAATAGAAATCACCTCACGTAGAAAGCAATAGGAATAGCAATTACTCAATGGTTCTCAGAGAAAGCTCCAGATTACCAAAGAGAACACACTGAGAGTATGAGGAACCATGACAGGAAATACCAATTTCTGAAGAAAAATAAAAATTAAATTGAACTATTTGTTTTTAACAGGAATGAATTAAAAATATTCTTCAAAATCACCCATATTAAAGATTCAATAAACAGTATGAACGGGGGGGGGGGGGGGGGGGGGGAAGATGGGAAAACTGAAGACAGAAAGCTGACAACTGGTTTAGCAACAGGTTAAAAACGCGTGCTTTGAGATCCCTATTAAATAATACCCACAAGGCCAAGAAATAACCCTGCTGATGGTTATCCCCGTGACTATTCCAAAGGCACCACGCAACAGCCCCCAGGCAACGGCCCCAGGACACGCTGTTGCCAAGCGCTTTCTGAGGCAGCCGCGCCTACATGCGCACACTCCTGCTCGGCGTACTGCTCGGGGCTCGGCCCGGCAGACTTTTGAGAAAGCATGAAGAAAATACTTAGCTTTATAAAAAAGAAAAAACGGGATCCGCCGCCCGGCAGCACCGCCTCGGCGTGCTCCGCCGGTGCGTACGACATCCGAAGGAAAGACCTGACCAAGCTGCACCGAGGGGCCGCCGCCGGAGACCTGGCCCTGGTGCAGAGAGGACTCAAGAAGCACCACATCGACGAGCGCGACAAGGCGCAGCGGTAAGGGCGGCGGGCCGGCATCCCTGCTGCATGACCTGGGCACAGGGGCTGCTCGGCATTCCTCCGAGCTGAGAGCTCTGTTGGGGGCTGGTGAGAAAGGGCAGCGATAAGGCTGCTGGTTTCATGAAGGCTTTCTTGCTTGCAGAGCTGATGGTGGTTCCCTTAGGTTGTCATATTCCCCAGTGCTTGGTAACGGCTGCTTTTCGGTGACGAGGGGCTTCTGCACAAAGTTGTGTTTGGTACAGTTCCGCTACTCATTCGAGCTCTTTGCGGTACACTGTGCTAAATAAATAATAAATACAGGGTTCAGATCAATATTGTCAGGCTTTTTTTTCAGAGGTGAAGGATCTTGCATAATTATTTGGGAATTTCTCAGTGGGGACAGTCACCCTCGAGTTGTTCCATGTCTGTGACAAGGCATGATGAGTTATTTGACGTTCTGCCTGTTATTTCATCCTCATCTTCTCTGCCTTGGAGGAAGCTGGTCTTATGGAGGGTACTCATCAGCCTGCCCATGATGGGAGCTGTTAGGACAAGAGGGAACAACCTCAGCTTGCACCAGGGGAGGTTCACATTGGATGCTAGGATAAGCCTCTCCAAAGAGCAGTTGTGCACTGGAATGGGCTGCCCAGGTTGGTGGTAAAGTCACCGTCCATGGAGGTGTTCAAGAAACATGCAGATGTTGTACTAAGGGACATGGTTTGGTGCACACTGGTAATGGAATAAGCTTGTTTTTATTTTATTTTGTTTATTTTGGGAGGTAATTGGAATAAAGAAATGCAATTTGCCCTGTTCATGTACCACAGAGTGATAATATTTATTTAGCTGTCTGTTTCAATTTACACATTTCACTTTTAGGACACCACTGCATCTTGCATGTGCAAATGGACGTGAGGATGTTGTTACGTTTCTAGTTGAAAACAAGTGTAACCTAAATCTTTTTGACGGTGATAACAGATCTCCACTGATGAAGGTAAGTAGAACATACTATGTTGCTGCAAGTAGGAATTATTATGTATTAAATGATGTCTTTCCAGATTCTTTACGTAAGTCTGTGTAGAAACATGCATGCTGTAATCAGTGTGGGTTTGGTGTCTGCTAGCTAATCTTGGAAGATGCTTTTATATTCCAGGAATGGGAAGCTGTAGTAGTAGTGACACAGTGAAATATGACTGCTGGAAATTTTACCTTTTTTTTTGTGCGTGTGTGTTGTTTCCAGGCAGTACAATGCCAGAAAGAAAGATGTGCAGTGATCCTGCTAGAGCATGGTGCTGAGAAGACACTGGTGAATTCCAGAGAAGCAGACTCTTCCACAAGAGCCTGCTGGTCATTGGAATGAATGCTGTAGAGTGTGCAGTATTCTCCAGGGCTGTGGCTACCTGTGCAAGCTGACCTATTAGCAGAGGAACTGCGGAAGCTGTTCTCTAGCATCTTTTTTCCAGCTATATGGGACGAAGCCCAATAAAAAGGCAGAGGAGCATTTGCTTCAGCAGGGGCGTTAATTGGTATCCCTAGGTATTGGCCCGCTTGTGTGAAGACTGAAGTGATTTAAATGTTCACAAGAATCCTGTGCCTCAGTGTTCTGCTGAATGTGGCAAAGGGATGGATATGTGCTATTGTATTGGTTGTTTTTTGGTGCTGTTTTTTTGTTTGGGCCATGTTAATTTCTAGAGACTTGTAATATTCTTTTCAGTAGGTATGGAAAAGTTATATTTCTGGGAGAGAAAATTGGCTTCACAGTTGACCTTGGAAACTACTGAAAGGGAACACCTACTTCCCATTCCGTCTCTCAGTTTCTGTTTCCTTTCTGATTTTATTTCTTGTCTGCACTCCTGATTTTTAGCAGTCTTATTAATTTCCTCTCTTTTGACTTCTGCCTGTTCCTCTTGTTCTTTTACTTGGCACCACCGAGAAATGTCTAGCTCTGTCTTCTTTATACTTCATCCCACAGTCAGATAATTACACCTGTAGGTGAGACCACAAGCCTTCTGTTCTCCAGGCTTAACAGTCCTGATGCTCTCAGCCTTTTCACATAAGCTCCAAGCACTTAACTGTATTTGCTAATGACATGAGTCTGGAAGCTATACTCTGTCTGTTTTGACAATTACTTCTATGCATGAAAGACCTGGTGGAAAATTGTGGGAATACAAGAAAAGCTGTTCAGAGCAGCAGCTGTGGAGCAAGATAAACAGCATGAGAACCAAGGACACCTCTGCAAGGAGAAGAGTCTCACAGCTCTGATTGGATATGTGCCTGCATGGACAGTTGAAAAGTGTTTTGTAGAATGCTTTGTTGACATGTAAGGTGTTTGGGAAAGTTGTAAGGGCGGATGGGAAAGTTAGGAAATAACAACGTGTGAAGGTATATAAGGGATGTGAGAACTTGTAATAAACGATTTGGACCGTTCACATCTGAGTCCGTGCCTGAGACGCTGCAAATGGCGCCCACCACGTGGAGCAAATCAACCCGCGGCTGAGCGAGCCCGGTCCGGCAGCGTCGCCCGACTGAACTTCGGGGAGACTGTTTGGCGCGCACCCGCACCGTTCTGCAGGACAGAAGGTGAGCAGTAGGAACTATGGGGAGCTCACTAACGAAGGAGCAGAAAGTACATCTCGAAGTATTGCGGTCAGTGTTACCGTATCAGGATAAGACTCTGTCTACTTCAGCATTAGCTACTCCTCTTAAATGGATAAGCAAAAATGTCCCTGAATTTCCGAAAACTGAGTTCTCTCTCGATAGAGAACTTTGGGACAAAATCGGCTCAAAACTCTACAAGGCTTCTCTCGCTAAAGACAGAACGGCTGCTAAGCTGTTGCCCGTTTGGAGCCGGATAATGGAAGGGATTAAGCAATCACGACGGGAAAGAATTTATTCCGACCATTCCCTGCCGCCCTCCGTCCCAACCCCGCCGCTGCCTCTCGCTGCGGGAAGCGGCCCGTGCCCGGATCCAACTTGCGGCTCCGACCCCTCCCCGATTCGGGGAGACGAGGGGCCGCGGCCGCCCCCCTTCGCGCTCCCGCCGTTCGCTCCTCCCCCGACGTTCGCCGCGTTGCCGCCCTCTACGGCGTCTTCGCCCTTCGCTCCGCCTACGACGTTCGTCGCGCCGCTTCCGCCCCCCGCTCCGCCCATGTTGTTCGCTGCTGCGTCTGTGCAGCCCGCGTGTAACGTGGTTAAAGACACGGACGGATCGAAAGCAGGGGATCGTTGTGACCCTGGTCCAGTAGATCGGAAGGCGAATTGGGTGCATTTCCTCCTGATGATAATTTGAAGGTAGCAGGAACGACAAATTTCTCTACAGCGTACTGTGATGTCTTAGAGCAATGCAGAAAAGAAGCAATATGGAAAATTGCATCTCACACTATCCAGCCACAAATCCTCAAAATAGTACCTCACATACGGACATTAAACGATCTGCAAAAGTTATTAGGAACCATCAATTGGTTGCGGCCACTTTTGGGAATTACTACTCAGGAGCTGCAACCTTTATTCAAACTACTGAAAGGAGACCCAGATCTAACTTCTAAAAGACAATTAACACCAGAAGCACAACAATGCTTAGACTGTGTAATAACATCAGTGCAAAATCGATATAGCCATCATGTTTGTTTATCACTTCCAGTACATCTCATAATAATATCCAACTTCTATCAGCCATATAGCTTGTTATGTCAATGGGATACCTCAAGAAAGGATCCTCTCGTTATCCTCGAATGGGTATTTTTCCCTCATACATTTTCAAAAACTATTACATCACGAGTGGAAATGTTTGCTATGCTAATACAGCAAGGTCAACATCGTCTACAAATTCTACGAGCTCTTGACCCTCTATCATAGAATAGATACCTCTCTTACATCCAACTAATTGGGATTTTTGAAATATAACCATGCATCATTTTAGACAAAAGTGCATGCTAATAGAACTAAATTTGATAGTTTATTTTGTTTTCCAAGCAGGTGTTCCACTTGGGCTCTATATCACGCACTGGCCATGCGGATGTGGTGTACAACTGAAAGAAATCCTTCAGACCCTGAATGCAGGAGAGAATCTGTGATGGGTGAGAGAGGAAATGTGCACCTTGAAGCAGGGGACGCCCTGCTGGCACTATCTGTCACATCCACCACCAACATGGCTTGCTGTTTCTCAAGGGTCAATAAGTATTAATGCCCCTAGTGATACTTTAGTACATTTGTCCTCTAAAATTGGTTCTATTTGACATGCTATTCCATTAAATTGTGCGATCATTAATCAGTTATTAGTCCGGATAACTCAGTTGGTAGAGCATGGTTATGAACATCTTAAAAGCATTTACTGCACAAATTTTAGTGGTCATTAAAAATCAATATATCAGAGTATATAAAAATTGAAGACTTTTCCTGATCAGTTACAGATTAACACAGTGGGACCCTCATGGATTTATTTTCAGGTTGCAGAAACTTAGGTTGCAGTACAAACATGTTTGTTCTTCTTAGTGGGTTTAACAGTAATGTTGTTATGTTGTATTTGACTTGTCTCTTTTTTCACTTTTAGAGTATTGTCAATCGAGGCCTTGATTGAGTTATAATGATTATGTTATTAATATAATTAGTGTTATTATTTTATAGTATGGTAGTAGCTTGTCAATAAACAAAAAAGGGGGAATTGTGGGAATACAAGAAAAGCTGTTCAGAGCAGCAGCTGTGGAGCAAGATAAACAGCATGAGAATCAAGGACACCTCTGCAAGGAGAAGAAGAGTCTCACAGCTCTGATTGGATATGTGCCTGCATGGACAGTTGAAAAGTGTTTTGTAGAATGCTTTGTTGACATATAAGGTGTTTGGGAAAGTTGTAAGGGAGGATGGGAAAGTTAGGAAATAACAACTTGTGAAGGTATATAAGGGATGTGAGAACTCGTAATAAACGATTTGGATCGTTCACATCTGAGTCCGTGCCTGAGACGCTGCAGGTGTTCTAGTGGACAACAGGTTGGCCATGAACCAACAGTGTCCTTGTGGCCAAGAAGGCCAATGATATCCTGGGATGCATTAAAAAAAGTGTGGCCAGCAGGTCGGGGGAGGTGATCCTCCTCCTGTACTCTGCTCTGGTGAGGCCACATTTAGAATAGTCTGTCCAGTTCTGGGTTTCCCAGTTCAGAAAAGACAGGCATCTCCTAGGAGTCCAGCAGAGGGCCACAAAGATAATAAAGGTCCCGGAGCATCTCCCATAGGAGGAAAGGCTGGGTAACTCACATCTGTTCAGCCTGGGTAAAAGAAGACTGATGGGGAATTTGATGTATGTTTATATATATCTTAAGGGAGATGGGAGGCAAATGGATGAGGCCAGGCTCTTCTCTGTGGTGTGTAGTGATAGGACAAGGAACAGCGCCCTAAAACTTGATCATTGAACATTTCATGAAAACATGTGGAAGAACTTCTTTATGGTAAGGGTGTCAGAGCCCTGGAACAGGTTGCCCAGAGAGGTTGTGGAGTTGCCTTCTACAGAGATATTCCAGACCCATCTGGATGTACCTGCTTTAGCCGACTTAATGATCTCTTGAGGTCCCATCCAAACCCTGCAATTCTGTGATTGGATTTTGCACCTTTTCTGTACTTATTTATGTCCAGACTATCTTCACTGAGCAAGTCTTTCTTGGTGCTGCAGAAGAGCCATCTTAGAACTTTCTGGTTTCCTCAGTTTACTAAGGCTCAGCAGCCTTAGCAGAATGCAACAAGTAACTTTGGTACCTTAAATAAATGGTGTTCAGGTGCTCAACGGCCTGAGATGACGATGTAGAGCCAGAAATGACTGATGCTCTACACTGCTCTTAGCGTATGCGTGCATTGGAGCCAAACATTAGCAGCAGGGTGGTCTAGCAATTCCCTTTCAGCTGAAGGCAGTTCTGCTGGCAGCTGCACTCTTCTACTGATGGTCAGAAAAGAACAAATGGAACCAAGTCCAAAACTAAAAGCATTACATGATGTGGTTGTAGAGAATCATACATGTCTTTATCCACAAATAAAATGGTGCAGCTCCCAGAGTGAAGGCTGCCTTTCTTACTGCTTTCTGCCCTCTTTGCACTAATCAAAAACAGTGATGTTGGAAGTCAGCACATAAAATTCAAATGGCTTGACTGATGTTGTGAACTCTGTGGGATGTTAAACCAGTCTCTGGATAAAACAGGAAGCCATCCCCTGTACCCACATAACAGTCAACAGTTATTTGAATTATAACAGTAGTTAACCCCATCAACTGTTTTAATCATTTCATTTCACATTAAAGACTGCTTCCAGCCTGATCCTAGCAATTTTAACTCCAAGGATCGTAAAGCTGCCTTTTCAAAGACTTCAAGCATCTCCAGCTCCTGACTTAAGCTGTATTTGTGCCTGACATGCATCCAGGTGGGACAACCTCTAGAAGAAACATGGTGAGAAGCAAAAAGGCAGTTTCCATGTATTAGATGAGCACACGCTTTGCACTTGTGGTTTAATCATGGAAATCATTCTGTGTGCTTCTACCGCTAATGAGCTGATTGTTAGCAGAAAGGCAGGACCCGCTCCCATTGACTGTTTACATCTTCATGTGCCCTGTTTTTGAAATCAAGTTCCAAGCGAGCTGAGGTTCCATTGTGTGATATTTCCTCTATAGCATCACACATTTTCAATCAACATCAACTCCTCGGCCATAATCACTTCCTCCTTGGCTTCTGCTCAGCACTGTACTGCGCCTCACTGCAGAACAGAGCGTCCACGAGCTGTATGTGTCAATGTAATGGTGTAGATAAAATGGCACTTGGGTTGCAGTTGGTAAGAAGAGTTCTTAATTATTAGAAATAAAAATGGAAACTCAGTGTGAAATAATAGCTTTTTTTTCCCCCCCCTTTACATGTAGCTGTGTGTTTTTGCTGGTCTTTTGCACTCGTGTTGCTTTTTAAGCAATTTTGGGCACCTGTCACTGAGGACACCGTGTCACCTGCACCATTGGTGCAGATGCTCACCGTAACCTACCAGAGGTTGGATGGTTAGCAGAAACATTGCAGCATGTATCCACATACAGGTTTCTATCTGCATCGTAAGCTGAGCTAAGTTTGAAACTATACAGGTGAGAATTCTCACACACTTAAGCACAACAATCCCAGAGCAAGGACTGCACTTTAGGAGTTTTTCCAGTGCTTCTCATAACGTAACATGCACATTGTGTCTGTTCACAAGAACTTAGCTCTGATCCGTGCTGCTGTACAGCTGAATCCTGTCCACCTCCAACAGGACGCTGTCCCACTTCTTCCTTCTTTTTGATGGACTTCTGTTTCTCTGATTTTTTCCACCTGTGCAATTTCCATTTCGGTTTCCACGTAACGCATTGCAATTGTCACTACTGGCAAAATTTACAACGATGTCAAGAAAAGATAAATCTAGAGTAGAAAACAAAACAATGATGACAAGGAGGTGTGGGGAACAACCACTACTGATGTTTCAGAGAACAAAAATCGTACAGGGACTGCCCTCCTCCTGCCCTTGTGTCCCCAGGAGAAACCCACACCGTTTATATAACGGTGCAAGTGGAGGAGTTCATTGTGGAGTGACATTTCTTGGCACCCATTCAGGGCCAGAGTTACTGATGTCAGACTAACAGCAGCAACACGTTGTTCAGCACAAGTCCCCGAGTTCCTGGAACGTGCTGCAAGGTCCAGGAAGGAAGATATTACTGCCTGGATAAGGTCAGGCTCACAGTGCAGGCAAGTGGCTCTTGGCAGGAGTCTGACTGCTATTGTTTTCACCTTTGATTTCTACCTTCGTCAGCAGAGCTTTTATTTTCTTCAGGGAGGATTCTACTACTGGAAGAAATGTCACCATTTCTGTAATTGCTGTAAAAATTACTGTAAATAAATAAATAAATAAATAAATAAATAAATCCTTAAGAGAGTATTAGAGGCAGGTGTGGGATTTTCAAGGCAAACACCTGACTCACTACCTTCTGCCACATGTAGTTAAACTAAACCTGGTACAAGCTTCCCCTCTTTGATTGGACAGCAACTGAGACTGAAGAACCCTCTTCCACTCGAAGAAAACTCATGGACTTTCATGGTTCTAATCACTAAGCAGAACACACAGCTGGAAGGTAGGAATGAAAATACAATTACTAAAAATTAGCCAAGTTGCACACAGTGGTGCCGGACATGGAGGCAGAGCTGCTACGTCTGGCTCCGTGGCTCACACTTCCTTTGGTTGGCACTGTGGCTCCTTATACCCACAGCCTGAAGGATGCGAAAGAGGCAGATGTGTTTAGAAATACTATAGACCAAATAAACCTTGCAAGAAAAAACCATGTAGTTACAGTGGCATTACTCCCATTTGGAGTTTGAGTCTCTTCTGAGAGGCTTTCATTGTGTTGAGAAGTGCCTTCAAGGTCATTCAATTCCTAAAGGGACACGACAAAATACCAAGCCATGAACTGTCAGCCATGGAATCAACTAAATCACCTCTCAGCAAGGCATTGAGAACACCAGCCAGGTATTTAGGATCATTTTACCTGCAGAGTAAAATTCTCAGTGGAGCACAGCTTAACCCATCGGAAACTAATAGGTGGAAAAGCATCTATTCACACATACAGAAATGGTATGTTTGTTGGAAAGGTAGTATACTAATGGAATCATACTAGATACATCACACTACCTGTTGAATCTCCAGATCTAGCTCAGCATGTTTGATACTCACCAAGTCCAAGGCCTAAGGGTAACAGGCTGTAGTTGATAGCAAGGGATGAGCTGGACAGAAAGCCTCCCTTATCAGACTAAGTCCTCAAAAAAAACCCACATTCCTTCAACCTATGGGTTGACCAACTAATGTCTGAAGAATTTTGCAGATGTGTGGACACGGAGGCTCTGCACATGGATTCATTTGGTGTGCTTGAAGCAAAACAGAAGCCATCTTTGTGGTGAAAGTGCACACCAAATGAATTCAACACATCTTTTTATAAGCCAGTTTAGTCCTTTCACTGGAGACATCCTTTTCCAGTGTTAGCCAAGATTTGTCCCTTAACTCCAAGATGTCTTTTAAATAAACAAAAGGAGGAAGCGACCAACGTCAGGCAACACAGGAAACGTAGTGGATTATGACGATTACCTCCAATTCAGTGTTACTTCCTTTTGTCCTCAGCATCATCTTTCTCTGCCCTGCTCATTTTTGTAAAATCAGTTTGCTAATTTGCAAGGACACATTGAATTTTACTCAGTTACTTGTTATTTATCATATTCTTGATTTTGGCTCTTGGCAGGAAAAGCCGGTTTTCAAGAACACCGTGAACTGACACCTTATATGTATTTCAGTAGGACTCTCCATGTACTCTGAAGAACCATCTGACAGTCTTAAGACCAGCAGTCCGTACTGAGAGTACCTTCAAGCCTGAGAACTATTCTTCTTTGTTGAGTACTTTTTTCTTTCCTTCAGTGAGAGAAAGGACTTCTTTTGCAGAAAATACCACTTATCTCCTAGGAAACACTTTCTTTTCTACATCTGTACAGAGTGGGAAACCACAGGAATCTTAGCAGCAAGCCAAATGTCACACAGCAACTGGCACAGCCCTGTCCAAAACAATAACGGCTTGTGGTTCTCTTTTTCCTCGTCCGGACTTCTTCCAACATCTGAGAACGGAACTTCTCTCAAAATTAAGCTCTAATTAAGACCTAACAATCCACTGTAGAGTGTAACTTTATTAGGCTATGATTTCACCTTTGTAGTTTTTAGAAGGGTAGTGGGCCTTCTGTTTGATTTAAAGAACCCCTTTGTTACCAGTTCTTCTCTCTCCGATTTCTTCACCAGTGTAACTAGCAGTCTTTGGTCAAATCCAGACCAAAACCAATGGCATCAAAAAGGAAATAAAATCTGCTGTTGAAACAGAATATTTGAATGCAATCCAAAAGTAAAAAATAATCTTAACATTGCTGCTGTCTACATGTGTAGGTAACCAAACTTCACAGCTGACAGTTTAAGCTGTCACACAGAACTCTGCTTCTGAGTAGGCTCCCTCCTGGCAGCACTGAATTGCAGTCTGAAATTCTAACCAGACCCGTGAGCAGACCATCCTTTGCCTACCTTGTTGAAGAAGAGTCAGTTCAACAATGCACAGCCTATCAACCTAACAGGGCTTTGTGCTGCCAGTTTTTGTCAGCAGTCTTTTCTGAAAGAGAGTCTGAAATCACCTTTCTCAGCTTCTCCAAGAATGCTCTAGCACCTACATCTATGTCAGCCTGTGAACAGAGATGCATTACCTTCTTTGAACTCTATACCAGAGCCCCCTGTCCTGATATTGCTTGAGTTTCCCATTATTCGTAGTGAAATTACACAGCATGAAATCTCCAAAGTAAATCCAACAAAAAACATACTTAGTAAAATGTAGAAACTTTAATTTACAAGCAAAACTACAACATTCATAATAAAAAAACTGGTGACTAAACAAGTTACGCACAATTTGTAAAAACTGTTGAACATTGTTAAATAGGTCTGTACAACCAAAGATTTACAAAGTCCCTGTGCATTCTCTTCTTTTCAATGCACAACTGAATTTAAGGGTTCTGCTCGAATATTCCCTAAGTCAAGAGCTGAATCTGTCTCTTCATCGATCTCACCAATGACAGCACTGTAATAAAAAACAAGTTACCAATTGTTAAAATCCTCTGATGCAAACCTAGAAAGTGAAGACTTAGTTTTGTTTTTATTGTTTAAATTGAACTGTAGAGCTCTATCACTTAAATGCCAAATTCTCATGGTTATCTCCCACCTCACTGTACCATTTCAGCAATCAGCTGACTCTACAGCTGTGCCTTTTCCACACTGAAAAGCCTTTGTCTATTCAGGTTTTCCTTGACATATAACATTTCATACCTCTGGTTATTCTAACTTCTGCTCATTGTGCATTTTCCTACTGCAGCCCTCTGAAAGTCAAGGCATACCAGGTATTTACACAATGACACAATGATGCCTGCTGTTCTATTGTTCTTCCTAATAATCCCTAGTATTTCTCCTTCCTGATGCATCAGTATTTATGAAGAACTAGACAGAGACAGGACGGGACTGAGTTCAAAAGTAAGACATCTCCACAAGGGTAGCGAGATTCCCATGATGATGAGTAGATCAGAATGCCAAGCAGCTTTCTCAGTGCTATCACTGACTTGATCTTCAGCATGTTGGCAACTCAGACATCACAAACTGCGTTTCTCAGCTGAACGTTCAAGTACTGATAGCACGAATGCTAATTTCATATTTGAATCCCTTTAGAATTCTTGGGTGAAGAAAACCTGATGCTGGATCAACATCACTATTAACAGCTTTTTTATCCAACAAGAACTTCTCAATTTAAAACATTTCCTTAGATTAAAAACTGGCTGTAGTATCAGAGCATAAATGTCATGCCATCAAATACAGATTTTCCATCAGATCTCATTCTCCTAGATATAAAAGAAAGCGTCTGGATATGGAGCTAGGAGATATGGTTTAGTGGTTTCCTGTAGGTATGGTAAAGGGAGGACAGCTGGACTAGATCACCCTGTAGGTCCTTTCCAACCTTGTGATTCTATGATTCTATGAAATAAAATCTGCCACTTTTGAAGTCTGCTTCATAGCAAAAACACATGCATTTAAGATGTTATTGCTATTACTATTGTTATTATTAAGTCATTTGTTTTTTTAAAGACACGTAACTATCTAGCAGAAATACATTTCCTATTTTTCCCAATTCAACAGTCCTTCTCCCTTAAAAAGTCTCCACTTGCTTTTGAAATGTGCTGCGTTTTTCTGATTGATGGTACATACTCACTGCAAGCCTCTAGTGTGCACACTTATCCACACTGCAATGCTTGAAACCACTTTATCCCTTGACTGTTCATTTTTCAATAGCTTCCCTACCACCTCAGAGTCTCCTTTTGTGAAGCTAAAGTTTCTCTCTCTTCTTTCATACAAACAGCAAACATCAGTGTATTAATATTTGCAGGAATAAAGAAATATTCCTTCTAATAAACGTATTTCTGTATGTGTTAAGTATACAAATATATATAGATTTTTTTTTTCTACAAAAGAATATATTGAGTATATTTGAATAATGTGGCAGCTTGATATAGTGAAAAAAGAAATCAAGTAGTAAGAAGAAAGATCTGGCTTCTTTGCTACCTTGGCTTGTTTGTCAATTTTTTTAATGTGTTTTCATAGGATCAAAGAACAGCTTGAGCTGGAAGGCAGGACCACCAACCTTCAGATCTGGTATTAGACCAGGCTGCCCAGGGGCACATCCAACCTGGCCTTGAAAACCTCCAGGGATGGGGCATCCACAGCCTTTCTGGCCTGTTCCAGTGCCTCACCACTCTCTTGGTAAAGAGCTTCATCTGACATCCAATCTAAACCTTCCCCCTCTGAGCTTTTTTTATTATAAGGGTAAAGTCAAAAGTGACTTCCCATGAATATCCCTTGGAACTGGAAATAAAAATTCTTACCTGTGCTGGCATGAACAGAATATACATATATAAATGTATATATCAATCATAATAATATATAAAAATAATACATATATATATATTCCTGGTATATATGTGTGTGTGTGTGTGTGTGTGTGTGTGTGTATATACACATATATATGTTTTCAGAATGCTGCTGCAAAATTCATCTTCCTGGCAGGCTCATTTACTGGAGGTTCTTTCCACCACTCTCGTGGCCTCCCCATATCATCAGCTCTGCATTTAATGAGCTTTTCTGCTCATTGCATCATGGCATTTGACATCAAATGTCAATTTACCCCCTCAATCTGCTGCTACATCAGCTTTAACTATCAGTTGCTATACTGTCAAGCCTAAAACTCGGAGCATTTTTTTTTAATATGAAGCATTCCCTTTTCCCTAATGCTTATCTTAATTCTCCCTTAATGTCCCTAAATAAATCCTATTAAAAGTTAACTTTGTGTACCGGATTGCTAATTTGTTGCACATAATCTCTGTCTTATTATATGTACATTCTTTTCTCTCTTCATCTGTTAACAGATTCTGCCATACACAGACTGGAATAAAGTACATCTACATAATGCCTAGACTTAAAGAAGAAAAATGCTGCGCTTCATACTGACCTTTCTTCACATTGTTATCACTGTGTGACCTGGTTAATTTACAGCTCAGGTATTCTAGACCAACAATATCATAACAATACAATGCAATCACTTTTGCAAGAGAAGCATAGTTACTTGATACTTCATATGCCTCACCTTTAATAGCTCTAGCAGAGCTATCCATAGATAGGAAGATATAAGATACATGACTGCACATGCATATAAATATATATATTATATATATATATATATGCACACAGTGAAATTTTTTATTGGTTTAAACAAAAACATGCTCTACTTACACATTATCACCCCTTACGATGTACAATCCCAGCACTACTTGCTCAACTCCTTGTGAAGAACTGAACACTCGTTCATGGCTTTCATCCAAAATCAAGTTAATGGTCTGATCAAAACCTTTGAGGGTTCCCTGAGTGGAAAAAGATAAGCACACAATAATAAAGTTTGTTAATTGCCTTTTAAATTTATATCTTCGCTCTCACCAATACCTTAAACAGCAAAGTGGCAATATTAAGATACTAGAGAACAGATGCTCTTTTTAGGTTCTAATGTCAGTCTTGAACACAAACAGTTGGAGAAGAAAACTTTGAAAATGGTAATGAATTCAAGCAAAAAGTATACAGTGCTCATACTAAAAGCTACACTATTTGGTACAAGAGATGAAGTTTTATTTCCTTCCTCTAGACAGCTGATTGTACAACTTTTAGTCTTCCTTGTATGGAAATTTCATAGAAACATGAATGGCCTGGGTTGGAAATGACCACAATGATCATCCAGTTTCAACTCCTCTGCTTCGTGCAGGGTTGCCAACCTCTAGACCAGGCTGCCCAAAGCCACATCCAGCCTGGCCTTGAATGCCTCCAGGGATGGGGCATCCACAACCCCAAAACCTCCAGAAATTCAACATTAAAAATAAGGTCTATGAACAGAACAGTTAGATTCTGGGCATGGCTGGGCTGGAGTTAACCTTCCTCACAGCAGGAGGTTAACCTTCCACACAGGGCTGTGCTCTGCACCTGGCACTGTGACAGTGCCAACAGCACCTCAGTGCTCTGGCTGTGGCTGAGCAGCACCAACATCACACCAAGGCAGCATCCAAGCCACCCAACGCCAGCAGACTGGGGGCAGCAAGGCACAAGAGGGAACACAGCATTGAACCAAACTGAACACAGTGTATCCCACGCCACATGACGTTATGCTCAGCCATAAAAGCTGGGGAAATGGCAAGAGAAGGAAGGACTTTGTTGTGAAACCGACTGTTCTCCCAAGAAACTGCAAAGTGTCCTGAGACCTTGCTTTGCCCCCCAAAATAAATGTCTCACCACAATCATTCTTCCATCAGAAGTTATTACTGCGACAGTACCTGACAAGAGTTCATTAAGGAAGGAATAAGAGATATCTGAAATAGAATCATTAACGTTCTCTGTAACATGCACGTGTAATAAGCTCAAGAGTCAGAATTAATTACAGAATCACAGAATGACCCGGGTTGGAAGGGACCTCAAGGATCATGTAGTTCCAACCCCCCTGCCTGGCAGGGCCACCAAACATACACCTTTACTAGATCAGGTTGCCCAGGGCCCCGTCCAACCTGGTCTTGAACACCTCCAAGGACGGGGCATCCACAACCTCCCTGGGCAGCCTGTTCCAGGGCCTAACCACTCGCACCCAGCCCGCCCTCTGTCCGCCACCCGCAGCCCGTCCGCCCGGCAGCAGGATACGGTTGATGTAGTTCTCCAGGGCCGACGTCATGGCGGCGGCTCCCGCGCTTCTCCTCACACCGGTAACACCGTTCCCGGCCCCGCTTCCGTCGCGCTCCGATGACGCTCGTCCGTCTGAGCAGCCGCACCGCCCCAGCACGAGGGCGGGACTGGGCTTCAAAGGGAGGAGGGGTGAGCGGGATGTACCAAGTGCGGTGAAACTGTGGTTTAAGTGCGTGTCCAGCAGAGGGAAGTCGTGGCCTCTGGTTGTATTACGAGCTCTCGTAGAACAGAAACCCAGATGCTGTGAATAAGCAGCCTTGAGCATCTGTTTTCTCTCACTGGTTCGGATCCTTTGAGTCCTGATTTTAGGTGTAGGAATTCGGTACCTGTGTCTTAGCGTGTCATTAAAGGGCTGACAATAGCAGGACACGGGGAAATGGTTTTAAGTTGAAAGAGGGAAGATTTAGGTTGGATGTTAGGGGGAAGTTCTTCACTAGGAGAGTGGTTAGGCCCTGGAACAGGCTGCCCAGGGAGGTTGTGGATGCCCCGTCCTTGGAGGTGTTCAAGACCAGGTTGGACGGGGCCCTGGGCAACCTGATCTAGTAAAGGTGTATGTTTGGTGGCCCTGCCAGGCAGGGGGGTTGGAACTACATGATCCTTGAGGTCCCTTCCAACCTGGGTCATTCTGTGATTCTGTGATTATGCTCTCTGATATTTGAAGAAACAAGGCATCTTTGTAACAAGGCTTGCCCTTGTCTAGCTTATCACTTGGTAATAACATTTACTCCTGTAATTAAAACCTTTTTCTGCAATTGAGTCTATATACTTTAAGGTTTCTGTAGTGATTGCTGTATTTTATGCTTTCCACAGAAAATATATCTAACTAATTGTGCCCTGGGGTGTCTCTGCTTATTTTCCTGCTTCCTCATATTCTGCCAGGGCAGGAAGGAAAGCCTGCAGTTATACTTGTAGGGTGTATTTTCAAGCACTTACTGTCTGTAAACTTGTTATCTAGCCTGGAGCTGGCAGAACAGATGAATGGATGATCTGTTGCTGTTGCTGCTGTGTATTGTTTATCTCTTTTACATTTCCTCAAACACGAAAGCTTCTGGTGGCTTTGCTCTGGTACTAGCCCGCACAGTACCACTGTACCAAGCTCAAACCTTGTCAGATCTAGTGGAGAAAGGTACAACACCTACTCTTCCTTGAAAGCTGAACCTCTAATGTAATGCTCAGACTGTGAGGAGATTGAAGAAATTCCTTGTAAAAAATCCTCCCAAATTGGCAACATCTGTCCATCTGCTCAGTACTAATTGCAGCCAGAAAAAATTGCACATGAGGCTGGAAATAATGGAGTGGTGCATGCTGGAGAAGAGGAAGCAGACAGCACATCCTGCAGAAGAAAACTAAGCATCCCCAGATCTCATACATGTAATTACTTAATACATCTTACAGTCTTTCTCATGCATTCTGGGACTCAAAGATTCAAATGTGTTTGATTTTTATCTACATTCCCAGAACGTCCCTGGCCTAACCCTTTAGTTCTTCTTTAGTTTATACAAACCCAGGCTGACTAAACATGATTGATGCCCACTTGTGTCTTCAGGATAAACAGAGACATCCCTTCACCTTGGCTTTGTTCCTCTGAGTCTGTAGAAACACTGGGGATACAACATCAGGAATGCAAGGACACATTATAGCTGTTGGCCGGGGAAAACTAGAATGATCTTGCTTACCTCATGCATGACTAGCTGTGATCTAAGTGAAGACATGCTTCATGTTGTATGCTGTTATATCAAATGGCAGGTTTTTGCAACAAGACAACTGGAAAACATTATAAAAGGATCGCAGCCTGAAAATTGCCAGTAGACTCAGAATATAAGTTGCAATGCATCAGAAGCAAACCTGTCACATGAGCAGTCCCAAAGTGCTTTTAATTTATTCTTATAAACAGTTAGCCAGCACCCGATATAAATTTTGTTTGTTGTGATAACAACTGCTGCTCCCAGAGGAAATGTTAGAAAAGAACCTAATTTTACTCAGATCTCCTTTATGTTACAAAGTGTGTATTTTTCCAGCCATTTTTGCTAACAGAAAAATACGATACCAGTCTTAATGACTTTACAGCATCCCCACTTAATATGCTGGCATGAAAAATAACAGTGCATGTTTCTGTTTGCAAGAAAACAAACTCTTATCTGCTTTTTCTTTTTTCTTTTCCTTTTTTTTCCCCCTGAAGAAACTGAAAACATCTGTAGAAAATCAGTACTATTTTCCATTTAGATGGTAATTTCAGGGGATGTTGTGAACTATTGGTAGAAAAAATTTGATTGCTAATAGGTCATGTACCTACAGCTACAGAATTACAGAGCAAGGAGACTGTTGTTTTCATCTGCTCCAAGCAAAGTACTAAGACAATGCTGTTGTACATAAGATGAGTAATATGCTTCAAGTAACTGACATTTTCCAGCATGTCAAGTTCATCATTTTTACAGTCGTAGCTGAAATTGCATTTGCTAAATTGCTCAGGCTTTTCATCCTGATAGATTCCCTCCTTCTCAAAGTATAATTCATCTTCTTGTAAAAGCACTGATCTTAATCCTTAGCCTCTGTTAAGATTACTAGATCTTCTAGGTTTAAGTTTAAGGGTCTTTATCATAACACTCCCTGTGGTGAGGCCTGTTTGACCCCATTCTACTTCTTGTTCCATGTTCAGCATGCCTTACACACTGTCTAATGCCAGATATAATGTAGATTGGACCAAAAATTCAGTATAATTCTGCTTTGTAACTTAGATGGTATCATTATTTTGTGAAGTAAGGTTATTCACTGTACCACAGAGCAGTCTTCTGGTGCCAGCACCTTTAAAGGAATTATGGAAGTGGAGAAAGAACATTGTGTGAATTTGATGTTGCTCAGAACAGGTGCTGAAATCCTTCTTGTTAGAAACACGTAAATGAAAAATGATCAACAGAAAAGGAGGATAAATAGGAGAAGCTGCTGTTCCTTTAACAGGCACTGAACTGTGTTTTATCTAACAAAAGACATAAGAACAAAGGGCGTGGAGGAAGCTATTTTTTAACCACTAGACTGTGCTCTGAAAGGCAAAGCTCAAACACAAGCAGCCAATTGCACCAACAGCAGTGAAAAGATGTGGCACATGAGGATGGCAGATGCTATACTGTCTTCACAGCCTTGAAGAGGGCTGTCTGTTTTGTCATCATTTCTAGCTTAGGACTTTGCAAACTACTGCTTCAGAGCTGGATATTTTCTCATACAACCCCCAAAATCTCTTTGGTAATGGTGGCCGGCATCTTTGTTCTAGTGGACACAGTGCTAGTGCTTTCATGCAGTACTTTCAGGTATTCTCTTCACATCCTCTACTCATTGTTTCTGCTGGCATCAAGATTTTGTATAGTTATGAGTCTTTTTTAGCTTAGTGTTCAGATATTGAGGCCAGTCAGCTGGCATCAGTGTTGGGCATAGTGTCAGGCCTTTTGTTGTGAATAGGATTCCTGCACATTCTTTACCCTGGGCTGCAGCCAGCACAAGGAGATCTGGAGGAGAGGGAGGATTTCAGCTCCAGAAAATGGTAGGGCAAGAATGGCTGGCAGAAGAAGACACTTTTGAAAACAAAAGACAGGTGCACATACACATATGCTCACACACAGAAACAACAGGGCTTTGGGACGTGACAAGATATATCCCTTGTCTGAAAAGCCTTTACAGTGGTAAAGCTTTTTGTTTGAAACAGATTTCCTTTACAGCAAGAAGTTGTCTTCTGTTCACTGTTGTTGTTGTTTCCTTTTAGGCTCTGATAGAGTTGTTCATGGATTACTGTGATCATGTGTTTGAGGCCACTCTGGAGTGATGTGTTGCTCCAAAATTTCTGGGGCACTTGGGTGAGTATATTTAATGTCTGAATGTTAGTTAGTTTTGCAAGTTAACAGTGCCTGAGAAGCAGTGAGGAAAAGCATAAAAGGCCCTCAGACATGTCCTTGTGTTAGAGTCCATGCATTGCTGGCTGGGATGTGGAAGAGATACCACCACTCGTCAGCACTGCACCTGATAGAAGAGCTGTGTCACAGAGAGTACAGTGCTATCCATTGGTAACTGCTGCCTTTTCATTATCAACCACTGTGCTATTGCATTATTGATTAATGCTGTTGAAAGCTATTCCTGCTGGTCCCTTATGTTCTTGCTGAAAACCACTTAACGTATCAGCCACATCTAATTGAATAGCAAGAAGAGTGGGTGAAATGTCATTCATCAGCACTCCTTCCCTTTATAGTCATTGGCAAAAGTATGTATGTCATTGAATATTGAAAGCATCCTGAAGGCATCAAATTTCCAGATACAACCCTGACTTGTTAATATTTTATTCAACTAATGCTAGAAAGGCTGCTACTACTAATGTTTCTCTGGACTTACATGTTTCACTTACATGGGGACTAAAAGTATTCTGCACATCTGAAGTATTGCCATATCTCAGAATGATTGGTAAAGCGTTACTCCAATCAGTTACTAAATGTGTAAGCTGAATCACATAGAAATGGCACATCACTGAAACTGCAGAATTTCTTCTAAAGTCAGTGGTGGAACTGCAAATAGAAATTAGGTAATTTTTAAAATATTGATATTATAAATAACACCAAAAGAGTTCAGTTGGCATCAGGGTCTCCTTATGCTGAACTCTGTGCAGGTACATACAAAGAAAGACAAAAAGTCTTGTATGCAAGGAATTTACATAGTGAATAGCCAAGACGTAGTGCTGAATGAAGGAGATGTTCACTATAGACAGGAAGCAAAGCAAATTGGTTTGCTAAGGCTGCTGTGTACTAGCAGTAGAAACCAAATTCATATTTCTAGACTGCATGCAGTTTGTCTTATTTCATTTTACAGTGCTTTTTTGATGCTTGAGGAAGGTTTCCTTGGCTCCCCTCTGCTGTGTATCTTCATGTGATAATGAACATGTATGAACATCTCCCATCTGGCTTCTTCCACTTTCCAGAGCCTCCATTTGCTTTGATACCCACATTCATTTCATTCTCCTTCAGTCCCTGAGGAGGAGTTCCAGAGTGGGATGTGGACCTCAGTACACCACCACACATGAGGTAAAAGCACTGTTATCATCTGCCTCACATGCTTGTCTTTGAATTAAATTTTAAAAAATGAAAAAAGAAATGGAGAATTAAATGCACCTGAAACAAGATCATTAGAGTGGAAAGAGTACTCCTTGCCATTCTTGCTGACACTGACATGATATATTAGGGTGTTCATATATCTTTTAGAAAGTGGTCTGTCTTCTCTTATGCCAGGCAAGTGATGAGGCAGGTGTGGAAGTTAGCTGTCTCCTGAGCAAAACAGGCTGTCACAAACTGAAGCACAAGATCAAGATAAGACTGTCATTGTGCAAGTCTCTGCTGCCCTGGAGCTAATGAGCACAATCTGTTTTCGCAAATGATTTCATACTTTTGTTCTTTATTATGAACATATACAGCACTTAAGTGTTTTCAGTATTGGCTGACTCCAGTATTTTGCAGTCACGATTGTGGTATTTAAACAGGAGGTGATCTGTTCAGCACATGGAAAAGGGGCTATGTTACAGAGGAAATAATAAAGTGTTGCTGGGTTTTGGCAAGAGGGTATTATGACTGTTTTCAAAGAATATACACAATGTTCTTTATTTTCAGTACAAATCTATGGTGATTTGAATCTGATTTCTGGTCTCTACCTGGGGAGCATTATTGCTGTGTTAGAAATGCAAGCATAATGTAAAATTGGAAAGCTTTTACATACATACAGGTTTGTCTGTTCCTTTTGTAGCTTCTATATAATATTGGGCCCCTGTTTCAACCTAAGAGCTGTGCTTAATGAGATGAAATGAGCAGTACCACTTGAATAGGAACTGTTGTAAATAATGGAGACCTTTTTATAAAACTTCATGATATTGTTAATACCCAAAATGCACTCAGTATGACAAGCATCACGTTGCCTTTGACTAAAAACAAAATGCCTTTCAAAGACTTAGCCTGGTAGCTGTTTCTTAAATGCATTTCAAGACTTTCTGAAAATCTTGAAATATAAACACGATGTGTTTGTATTCTGAAAATGTGTTTGGTGAGGGTCGCCTAATTGTCTTCAATTCCCAGAGAAAGCCAAGCCGGTAACTTATCTCCAGTCACTGGAAGAAAACTTGCTTAGAGACTTGAGTACAGACTTTCTTTTTCTGTTGCACCACTCTCAACTTATTTCTACAGGAGGGTGTATGTCTGGGATATACATAACAGCTGAAAGTCAGATAAACTCTTGAAACATGCATTACTTGCATATCAGGGATTAAATCTTACCAGGAAAATGCCTAGGTTTAGAAACTGTACGTCCTGGGACCATGTTTTTGTATATTGTAACACACAGTGCCAAGTATTATGCTAGGTTTTCTGAAGCAGGTCTATTTTTCACTTTAAAGCATTATTGTGCTAAATTGGTGATTAATCTGTAATGTTCCAGCTGAAGAAAGCCTGAGATCAGAAGGGTACAATTGCTGCTCTGGGCTTAGACATTGTCCAGCAAGAGGCCTCTATGCAACACAAGGATTTCAAAGGCAAATATTTGAACACAGAAATAAAAAGAGCGTGAAAGAAGTTGGCAACAAGATTACACCAGCTAATGCATTTGAACAATGCTGGTGCATTGGATTTAGGAGATGGGTGTAGTAGAACCCTGATGTTTTATATCAGATCTGGTATTTTTTTTCCTCATGTAGTTCTTTACCTTTTTTTCCCCACATCATTAGCAAGGATTGCAAAAAAAAAAAATGTATTACAATATGTCAGATGCAAGCAAGTACTGTAGTGCAAGATCCGTAGAGCAACTGAGAACAGGGATACAGTAGCTTAGCTGTCAGGATGACGCTGTCCTGACAGAGGAATCTGCAAGAGGGCAGAGGCTTCCATTTCCTCCTGGATTTTATCAGGATCCATGGTCTGCTGTATAACACAGTTTTGTCCACAAAATGGAAGTGGGTCTCTATAGCATCATACAAACTGAGAAGGATCGCTGTCTAGGAGTATGGGACACAATCATGGATGGCAGGGGAAGAGCATTTGGGATTTGCACAAAAGTTATTGTAGAACTGCTTGGAGACCAGACCCATTTGTGTGTCCGTCAGTGAGTGAAGGAACTAGAGAAAAGAGGACATGGGGGTAGCTACTGGAGGGATCAAGTGGAGCCCAAATCCTAGACTCAGCTAAAGCCAATGCTTTCCATTTTTCTTGGCAGCTTGCATCTATGCAGGTTAGGCTTTATTCTGATTTTGTAAAGTCAGTGTTTCAGTTTAGCCATCCATTCTCCTCAACCTCCACAGAGACAAGGTTCAGTGTTCTGCATTTGCATTGAAGGTGTAGAGAGTGAGTAGCAGAGATAGTACATGATGTACAAACGAATAGGAAATTTTCATCTGCCAGCTGTTTACCTTTTTTTCTCACTCTAAGCTAACAAAATGGTGGAAAACCAGACACTGTGTTTGGAATACTCAACATCCCTCTTGTATATCTGTTCTGTAAAACAGGCCTTTTCTATTGCTGTGGTTGTCTGACCATGAAATCTCTGAACTGAGATTGTCTGCAATACACTGGGTTTGGGGAACAAGCACATGAACTGTAACTAAGCAGTCTGTATGAGGAGAGGAGGTACAGCCTGTTTTCTTCACCAGGCTCCTGAGGAAAACCCCTTTCACAAAGAGTTGTAGGATGAAAGCAAAGTGTTTTGTGAAATACGCATCTTGCAAACAGTAAGTAAGTCACGGTGTCCCTTCAAGGTTTGCCACACCAAACCTCACTGCTTTCGCTTGATTAATTGCTGCCATGGGAAATCTCACATAAAAGCCAGTAATGCAGAGATATGTTTGTGCAAGGTGTGGCAGGGTGTTTAGGCATATCTATACACTTACATGTAATGCAACTTTCAATATACAGGAAGGCTTCCTGGTGAGATCTGAGCTGTCCCTTACAAAGTGAGAGAGAACATTTTGTCTTAAGGTGAGCTAATGATATTTTTAACATTCAGTTGAGTCTGGAGTAGCCTCGTTAACAGGCGCTGCTTGCAGTCTGGAGAGGGATGCCTGAAGCTGGCATCAACAGAGGCACGGACCTTTTCTGTGGTGGTGAAAGTGAAGAGACTGGGGGAATGAGAATTGACATCACCTCCAGAATATATTATGAATTAGTAGTTCTCTTGAGAGTGAATGAGCAGGGGTTAGAGTGAAGATGAGAAGAACAAAGCAAAAGAGGCTATAGAGGAAATAATTAACCCAAGTAATTACAATCAAATAATAAAGGAGGGAGGAAGCATGCATCCCCTGGTTGAGGTCTTTCAGTTTGCTTTTGCAGCATATGATCAGCTAGCCTAAGGACAGCATTGTTACCTCCACAGTAAAGGCAGTGGCTTGACGGTTTAATAGAATATGGGAAGCTTTCTGAATGGAATCTGAAGGTAGGTAAATATTGACATGGTCATCTTCTGTTCAGCCATTTTGCCAACCTTTGTTTCTATTCAGAAACTTTAAATGAGAAATAGAAGGCCCTAGGCACCATCTCCAGCCAGCAGATGAGTCCCACCAGGGGTAGTATGGGTGTTAGGAGTTGTGAAAAAGTCGGGGTGATGATTGGACCCTAAAGGAATCTAACACTCCCTCGCATTTCCCCCTCTCCATCACATTCAGTAAGAGAGAACAGAAAAGCTGTTTGGAAAACAATCAGTTTAAAATAAAACTTAGTTTTGTTGTTACATAAATGCTAAGTGACGGCTACAAAGAAGCAGACTGTGTGGTGGTGGAGCTGTTGTGTCCTTTCAGGAACGTTTAATAAAATTTCATTAAAGAAAATACAAAATCTCCTAATAACAAGTCTAGTCTAGAAACTTTATGCTGTGACTTGCCATGATTTACGTTAAGACTTCCATTGTTGTCACCAAAATCTGTTGGCTGCCATAGGTATAATGTTTGTCAGTACTCAGATTCACTAAGTCTTTGGATATCAACAGTAAACCTAATTTTTATTGCTTTCATCTTTACTTGATGGATTTCATTGATATAATCACTGCATAGGCACATTTTAAAGGCACTGTTAAGTCCTTACCCAGGATTATGATTATCCCTGAAAATAAAATAGAAGTAGATGTCATGCTATTAATTTATGTATTTTAGGAAAAGATCAAAGCCACATAACCTTATGTGTAATTATTTCATTTAATTATGCAGTTCTACATTTGCATCTGCAAAGAAATATACTAACAATGACTAATTAATCCTCAGAGCAGCCCTTTGAAATAGGTAGATGGACATAATTAATCCAGTCTAACCAATTCCTTGCCCAAGGCAATAGAATGAGTCAATATTTAAGCCAACATTAAAGCTTGGGTAGGTCAAAATCTTACTCTGTGACTGTTACACAGAGTAATGCATAAGAACTATCAGTTCCCAGGTTTTCTTACCCCTACTTTGTTGTAATAATTTAGACTGACATATGTTTTGACCCGCACCAAACCTACATTGTCTGTTGTCTGTCAGAACGATTCCTCCGCATCTTCTTCTCAAAAACTCCCCCACTCCAGCCAGTTGAGGTGTGAAAGGTCTAACTTTTCCTTTCGTGTTTCCAGCTTTCACTTCCTTGTGCCTATCACTGCCAGACTAACATTTTACACCAGCAGACTTCCACAGGTTCCCTGTAATTCAGGTGTTGTTGTTCTTCCTTGAGGCCCGCTTTCTGTGCTTTACACAATCCCCAAGAGGAACCACCTGTCTCTTCCCCTACTCCCAGCTGTCCCCAGCTCATTACCTTGGAAGCTGCTCTGCTGTGGGCATCAGGGAGAAACACTGCTCCTGGAACTGATATAAGCTGCATCATACATGTAATGAGACAATTCAAGGAAAGCTTTGCACACTTAAATAGCAGTCACTGTTCTCATAGACCATGGCCCAAATCAATATGAAGCCCCTGGCCCACACGTCTCTTCCTCTAGGTGGAGATTCATGAAATATTTGCAGCATTTTGTGAGTTTCAAAAGCACTTTTTGAGAGCAGGGGTAGGCGTTGTTATTCAGGTAATAGGGAAGGCTAATTATGTTTGTGAAGAGAAGAACAAAGAGAATCTGATGCTGTAACCAAGAATACTGCTTGCCTTGAAATATCCTAGGGGCAGTATGAACTAGGGTGAGACAGTTCTGACACGTGAGCAGCAGAGAATGCAAAGTGACAGCAGCACTATGATAAAGTCCCAAATCAATAGAAGAAACTAATTTCATAACATGTAGTGACTGCTGAGGTACAAAGAAAGAGAAGAAAAACAGTGGAAAAGAAAACCCAATGTAACTGAAGAATTGCATCGGAACCTGAGAACTAGTGCCAGAACCTGGATTTCCCACTGTGGCAGTGCTTAAGACCTGATGAAATCTTACCTGGCTATAGCTTTTCTTATTTTATAGGAAACAAGGTTAATGTGATATATCCCATAGCTGTTGATAACTATGGTATTTTTATTTGTGCTTTGATATAATATATCCAACCAGAATAGATATTCACTTTGACTGTAGGGATTCTTCTCCCCGAGGACTTGGTGAATGGACCAAAATTATTCCTGCAGGCAGCCAAATTGGCTGCTGAGTGTCAGTTGGCCTCAGCTGACATGCCACACAAGTTGATGTGACACACTATCATTGTATTCATTATTTCCTGTACTTCACAGGAAAACTTACATCTTTATGCGATTGCAGGAGATGGGAAAAAAGACATGTTGAGGACATGAATTTTCCCAACAGTTTCTTACTATATATAAGGATATACTTCTAATGGCTGCGCACTACTTGATTCAACTCGACTTTATCCCAAAGTGTAATTCTCTGTTGGTAAGGTTGTGTAGCTCCATATTATTTTTAGAAAAGTGGTTGATAGTCTGCCCCATCCTCTCAGGCATTCTGCTGCTGACTCAAATGGTTGACGTCTTCCTATAGCGCACACGTAGCCTCTTTTAACCAGGAACTGATTGGGCTTGACTAGATAGAACTTTAATGTGGTGCAGAAGATCAGATGTATGATCATAATTGTCCTGCTTGGCCTTAGATCATTGGATTTACCTGAGTGCTGAGTCTCCATTCAGCATTATTCGAGAGTGTAAAAGCCAGAGCTCCATAAAATGGGCATCCTACATTCAACCAAAAGGAGAATGGCTGAGTATAGACATATGGCAGGTTCATTTTTTTTCACACTGTTGATAATCTCAAAGAACATGTAGTAACGGAACAAATCAGCATGTTGGTGGAGGTTCCTCCGCCACCCACATCAAATGGTATTTTGGGGCATATAAATAGGAGTCAATTACAATAACACATCCCTTTCGTTCTGAGTAATTGCTACTAAAATCCAAGATGACTGCTGTCAAAAGGGGATGTGCAAAGGCACTAGAATTCTTTCTGCTTTAAAATAATTTTATTCTGTAAATATATGCAAGAGAAAGCAAATTTCTTATCAATCTTTTTAGAGAAGTAACTTCTAGTGGAAATAGACATATCTTTCCATTTTCTGACATGGTTTAAATATTTAAGGACAGGTGACCTAGGATCACCCAAGTTAGATGGCAAAGCTTTATTTTATGATAGAGATTTATAATGAAATCTTGCGTTTTGATCATTGAATTAAAACATTCCTTTCACAATCACATGGAAGGTCTCTGTTCTGATATTTTCTTGCTCAATTAAATGATTCTGCAAAAGTTTAACATATGTAGAGCCAATATAACGACTAAGATTAGCATAAAATATTGGAGGAAATGTTTTCCAGGTCTGGGAATGCACTTCATTGATCTCCAACATTAAGAGTACTGAGGCAACTGATGAGCTCAAGGCGAAAGCCCCACTGAAGTGATACCAGATACTTCCCCTGTAGTGAATGGAATCTTTTTAAGACTATGACTGATGGGATACATAAAGCATTCTTTGTCTCCCTCAAACAAGGAAGAAGGAATGAAATGCCCTCTTTCCACTATGTAAATTTTGCAGGTAGTTTACTGCATCCAATGAACTGTTACAGCATATGCAGATGAACACTTCCCACCCGCTCTCCACAGATCTGGCACACTGTAATCACTTGTCCTATATTTCTGTGCTGTATAATGTCCTCTACTGCTCATGGAAATAAAGCCCACAAAGCTGAAACAAAGGTCCCTGGAGAATTCAATTTGCCAAAGGTTATATCCGTCTCCTCTTTTCAAACCAAGATATATGACACTCACTGCTGCCCTTTCAGCCCTGTGGTTCAGCCTAAGCAAGTCCACTAGCCTTGGCTTTCACCTTGGAGCCACAGAGCTTGCCATGGAGCTTTGAGTTTCACCTGACTCTGGAGACTTTGCCTGAATCAGGCTGGAATCAAGAAAGACTTATACAAACAGTGCATGTAAAAGGAAATATGCTAAGCACTTTCAATGAAATTCAGCTCGTTGAACATCTTTAGAAAATACATCCATCACTAAGGTACCTCCTGTAGTCAATTATGCATAACTATAGCCTTTTCTAAATCTCCTTTTTGCATCTCCCATTTTAAGCTTAGTATTCCCATTCCTTTTTATCCTCTCTTTCCTTGTTAATATAAAGTTATGTCCACGCTTGTTTGATCAAGAGTATTTCTCCTCTTGAATCTCTGCCGAACTGTGTGATAGCTTCCTATCTCTTAGTATGATTAGCACTAGCACCACACAAGTGCATTCAGAGTATGAGTGAGGGAATCTGTGATTGGTGCAGTGTCCACAGTGCTAGCAGTGAGAATTGTTTTTCTCCATTTATACTACTGGTCCCAGATTCACAGCAGGAGGGATGTTTGAATGGGTCTTTGAAAAATCCTAGCACTACCCAGAAACTAACAATGAACCTGGACCTTCTCATAGTTCATCTGTGTCACATCTGAAGAAATTGCTCCTTTATATATTAAATATATATATATATGTGAACGTAAATTCCTTATACATAAAAAAAGGAATGCATTTACTTACATATAAACCTCCTATGTCATCATTGCCTCCAAAAGAAATGTGTTTCAGATGCACTCTATACTAAACTGTGAAAAGATTTTAGGAAAGGTTTGTGATTGAAGCTGCCAGCATGGGGACATTTTATGCATTCATGCTTATTGCACTGTAAAGATCAAAATTTAATGATTCCGAGTTCAGTCTGTACAAATGGAAATATCACAGCTCAGTAGACACTTTTAAAAGTGTTCATCTTGTAAATTTTGATTCTGAAAGCATGGACTGTTTAAACTTGTGTTCTGAAGTGAACATAAGTTAGGGAGGACATAGATGTTCATCGGAATTTATAAGAATATCATCTTTTTGATCAGGTATTATATCAAAGGTTTTATTTCCAGAGTCACCCACAGAAATACAGTGGTTAAGTTTCACATTCAGTAAATCATCTTTCAGTTTGGTAGCTTTGCTGATGCTTTGAACAGATCTGAATCCCATCTTCTGGAGTGAATTGTTTTTAATTATTTTTGATCGAATGAACTGAACAATTAATTCATTTTCTCAATTAAAGGAAGATTTTTCTCTCCTGTCTGCGCTGCACGTAAATCCATAGCATCTTCAGGAACATTTTTAGTAGTGTCAGGTTAGAGTAGGTGTTCTAATATCAGAACAGTCCTAGTGCACCTCTCTCTAATTTAAAACACTATCTTTAAAATGATAATTGTAATAAAGCTTCAGGTTAAAAATGAAATCACTATTTTATTTAACCTGACATTTAAGGAAATCAGAGAAATTAAAGTAGCGGGCATATCTCTCTGAGCTTCACTTGTAACCAATAAACCAATAGGCTTTTCCAATGTTTGAATCGAGTTAGTTAGAAGTATTTGATTCAAGTAACCTTCAGAAAAAGTGAACTATAGCGAGATACTCCAAGGGGAAATAAGGAAGGCAACTGCTTCATTTAGGTGCCTAAACTTTGAACATTTTAAAAATTACTCTGACAGCCTGCACTTAGAAATAGTTTTATTTTATATAAAAAGAAAATACCACTCTGCTTTCAGAAAAAGAGTGTATAAATTACAGTACTCAGCGCACTGCTGACATCAGTGATGGAGTCACTAAGGATGTAAACAGACAACTCAGGTAAATTTTGATCACAGAATGAAGAGCTGGAGGGCAGCTTGAATCCAAACTTGGTTTCTGTATCAATATACATTTATGTTGGTTTCTGTTTCTTCTTGTTATTGATTCCTAGACAGACAATCTGCTGCAAAATGAGCCAAAACATGTAGAGAGAACCAATTAACCAATTTTACTTATACATCAGGATTTCATGGCTTAGGATCATCTCTAGTAATGTTTTTCTCATTTGTTGAGTAATCAAAGAAAGTGTGGCACAGAAAAATTCCTACTGAAATGATAAACGCCCTTACTGGTATGATGCTGTGCTCTTATACTCTTAAGGGTATGCAGGGAAGCAGTGTCTGTTCCTTACAGTGAGGTACTTCTGGCAGAGTCTTTTTCCATGGACTAATTAAAAAAAACTAGACTACTTAAAGAGCCTCAGATTTCCTCTCAAGTGGGAAAAACAAAAGCACCAGGTAAAAAGCTGGTGGAGGTTAGAACATGAATTATCTCTTGAACTGAACTATCCATTAAAGGTTCCATGGGGAAAGCTGGTTTTGACTCTGAGGCTAGGCAATTCTTCTCCATGAATCTGTATAACACATAGAAGACTTGGTTGGGGTACACAGAGGTTCTGTATAGCTCTTGTGTCTGCCCCAAATCTCTGACATTCCTCAGTCTGTGCCTTAGCAGATAAAGTTGATCAAAGCCCAGTTTCCCTAGGAAGCTCATCCTTCTCATGATCTAGTGCTAGGATTCACCTGATGAACTCAATAGGAGAGCTGATCTAGCTAAAAATAAATCCCTTCCTTGTGCTGGCTCACTTTTCTGCTAGATCAGCTTCCCAAGTCTCTGCATATAACAACCCTGCATCCTATAAACAGACCATAGGGTTGCCAGCAAAACTTAGAGGCAGAAATTCTTGCAGTCGTGATGTTTTTTTTAATCATTAGCTCACAGTCTTTAGAAAACTAGGAGATATCCAGTGATCAAAAGGGCTGACATCATAGCCCCTGAATGGGAAGCTTCAGAAGAAACCAGGAAAATGTGGGCTATTGTTTACTGATAAAACAAGCCAAGCTATCCAAATTGCCTGATCTTCTGTTGCAAACCTTCCTGCAACGTTTCAAGACATTTTGTAATGGCTTTATCTTGCCTTCCATGCTAGAGGAAATTAGAATAGTTGGGCTTTTTTTAAATTTTTTTTTAATCTGTTTTCTTCTCCAATTTCAACATGAATCTTTTTTTTTTGTTGTTTGTTTTTTTTTCATAAACGTAGAATACTGCAGTCATGTGGTTTTTATTCAGTGGTGCCACTAGAGGGCAAGATGACAGCTGTTAGCCATTTGGATTTTAGGGCTTTGGTCCTGCAGACATGGAGGTTAATGAGAAATTATTGACTCTAGCAGTGCTGAAACAAGACATAAAATCCATTCTCTTCCACAAATAGTTGGAATTTCCCCCATATCCTTAAAAATTAAGAAGAGTCTCTTTAATTTAAACTAACACACTCTATATAACTGTTAAAAGTACTTAACAAAGATGATGTCTGTTATTAATCAGCTGCATAAAATAAGAAAATAGGAATATCATATAATACATCCTTCTGAAATTATCTCACGTACTCCAAAATAAGCAGCAGATCTTTCCAGTTCTGTGATAGTTAATAAAATACTTCAACATTCATATATACACACGTGTCCATGCCTTCAACATATACACAGATTAAAATGTACCTCTATGCTGGAGGTATAGATGAAGTGCTGAGCAAACACAGAAGAGCTGAACTTGATTCCTAATACTGTTTTATTGATGCCTAGAGCTTCAAAGTATGTATTAAAAATTACTTAATGCTGTCTCAGTCAGAGAGGCTTTGAGCTTGTCAGATATCATAAACTAAGCTACATTTGTCCTGGTCAGTACTTGAATGGTAGGCCTCTAAGGCAAGAAAGAAACCTGTGGGATGTGTGCATTTTCTGCTTTTAATCCTGCTGCTATTTCAGTCTCCCACAGAAGTTCTTGTATTTCAGTTTATTCTTATCATGAAACATTTGTTTCCTTTTTTCTTTACATTTTAAAGAAGAAAATTGTACACAAAGAGTGGGAAAAACTCCTGAATTACAAACTCATTTTTATACTAAACATTACTTCCATAAAACTTCAAAGGAAATAATAGAGTTCTCTAGCATCTGGCTTATTGTTTAAAGGATGCTGTGGATAACATTTCAATTACCATGTTACTGTGGCCTCAACCTCAATCGTTTGTCTTTAATTTTGTCCCACAAGTACACATAATTGTGATTGCACTTTTTAAAACACAGCATTCTTTGCTTTACAGTCTTCTAAACACACTTTGTCAGACATACAGCAAGTTGATACGTTATAAAGGGATTTCCTACTGCGAGAGGTAAGCATTAAACCTTGGAAAAAATAGAACTGTTAAGAGAACAACAGACAAAGGCACTAAGTTGAATTTATCCAGCCTTTTGGGAGCGCAGATTTTCCATGTCTTCACTTGAGTGAGCCACAGGACTGCTCCAGGACCCAGGACTAGGGAGAGCCAGCTCCTAAGCCTGGAGGAGAGCCTCAGCTCAGCTTGCTTCTCAGAGCAAGTTCAAGCACAAGGCTCTTGAGTATTCTCCTGGGTTAGATCAATCTTACATATTCTACTGAAGATGTCTGTGGAGAGAAAATCTGAGTTTCAACACAAGTTTTGGTGGTTTTGGTGCCTTCATTCTGATGAAACATCCTAAAGATCTCATCTCATTCTGCATGACTGGCCCAGCTTGTCTCCTACACATACACCCTTAAAATCTCCAGCCTAATGTGTAATGCTGAAAAGCACTCGACTTCCATGACTGAAGGGTCCCTGCGTGCAGGCCCTGCCTGTCCTGCTCCACTCAGCTGGGTCCTGTGGCCTCCGCTCTGCAGTGCCATACAATGAGCAACTGACACCAGGATGATCAACTTCTTACATTCCATTGGCCACAAAGCCACTTGAGAAAATGGTCCCTTGTGAGCATGGCTCAGGTCTAAGAAAAGCTCCAGGATGGAGCCCTTAAGGCTAAGCAGATCACACACAGCACAGAGCTGGCTACAGCTCCTCCCAGGGACATGCATGAGGTCCCATTCCCATCAAAGGGAACATCTGCATGAACATTACAGCTAGTTGAGTGAGGTATCATAGAGTCATCAAATCGTAGAATCACAAGGTTGGAAAGGACCTACAAGATCATCTGGGCTAACCGTCCTCCCATTACCATTGCTACCACAAGCCACTAAACGATATCTTGTAGCTCCTCATCCAGATGCCTCTTGAACACTGCCAGGGACAGTGACTCCACCCACCTCCCTGTGCAGCCATTCCAGTGCCTGACCACTCTCTGAAAGAAAAAGTTTTTCCTTATGTCTAATCTAAACTTCTTTTGGTACAACTTGCAGCCATTTCCTTGGGCCCTGTTTGTTGCCTGGGAGATGTATATAATTATTTCGTTTTATACAAATGCTTAAAGCCAACACCTATGTGTGTATTTGACTAAAAATTAAATGTATTCAGGACAGCTACCACCATCTATACCTTACAAGTCATAGTTAATTCTCTTTCAAGCCCAGTTTCTCTATTTATTCTGTGTCTGAACATCCGCATCTTACCAAATTCCTAGGAGTCCGTGATGCCAGTAGGAGAGAGAAGCTCAGGAGAGGAACCCGAGAAGATGGCGGAGATGGGGAGAAAATGAAATTCAGAGGACACCTGCTTGCATTTCAAAGCATAAAATTTTGAGTTTCAGAGAAGTTTTGTCTTTCAGGTCTTCAGGAAAAACAAATAGAGCATGAAAAGCAGATATCAAAAAAATTAAACAAAGACCCAGTTTTCTGCAAAAAGACAGCTTTAATAGGAATATTATCATCAAGCTGTAAAAAGTATAAGCCCCCCTGCTGATTGAACATAGTGCTCTGCTCTGGATTGTAAGAGTGTGCATGGATATTTTCTGAAGACATAAGTCGAGTTTCATCAGAAGTTTGTCTCCATGTAGTGTGTCAGTCCCTTGAACTGTTAGTCACTGGCAGTGCCTGGGATCTGCTTCCTGCTTTCCATTTGGCTGATCTCTCAGTTAGGTAGTAAGAAGCCATTTATACTTCATTAACAAGATGTTACTGTCAATACTAAGATATAACTGATCCCCAAATTCACCATTTATGTCTGCTACAAAGAAAAGTATACACTACCATTTATTTATTTTATTTAACATTTGTTTCAATTGAGAGGTATTTTGCATGATGCTCTTTACATTTTCTTACGCTAATGATATTCTTGCAACTCTGTAATACAAAATATTTAATTATCAGCCATGACAATGCTGCTGTGCATTTGGATCGGGTATTTCACACCTAAATTTATTAACTCTATTGTCAAACAGCCAGCAAAAAAGCATGACTGGTTTCTCTTAGTTACTGTTGCTTTGGAAACTAGTTACATGTCTTGATTTGTAAATGATTTCTTTCAAAAGAAGAGACAGAGATGAATCTGGGCTTTGGATGTTTTTTTGTTTTGTTGTTGTTTTTTTCCCCTCCTTTCTCTATTACAGTTAATACATACTAAAAGTCAAAGAGCTGTTTTTCAAATTGGTGGTCTACAGCTTCTGAACTATGTGAGTCAGCCTTCTGAAAGCTAATTAACTCGTCATTCATTTTAGAGCAGGCATTTCTCAGCAGAAACTTATAATCACAGATGAAGGATGGTGGAACAACTAATGAAGTTTCATTCCCATCTCTTTGCCAGCCTTCTTCTGTGACCTCAGCAAATTTCACTGTAAATACTGTTAATCTGTTTCCCTGTTTCAGGTTTATTGGGAGAGGAATTATTTCTAGCAGTGACTATCTCTGTACACAGTAGTTACTTCAAAGTGCTGCTTTCCTGACAGTGTTCTTCAAAGATGCTTCTTGTTGCCTTTGAGTCCGTCTCCAGAGTTTTCCCCAACATAACCAGTCTAGAAGGGCCTACTTTTACTTAAGCTTCTGTAAATGAGAAGTTAGAAATGACAAAAAAGTGATCGTCTTTCAGAATTTGTGTAGTGCAGTCCCCACTATAGAATCTTAATGCACTGTGTTTGTGATAATTTAATTCATAAATTTTAAACGGTATTATTTGTTCATTTTAAGATGTACCTGTCTAATACATTATAGTGAGGAGGAATTTATCAGCTAGGTCCACATAATTACTAGATTTAGTTCTTGTGAAACATAAGGTGTAGAACAGGTACACATCCATCCCACAGCTCATCTTTTAAATACACTATTAGGAACACGTCTTTTCTAGTTTCAGTAACTGCCTCATTAGCTCTTAAAAACTGTTAGGATGCTTTGTCTTCTCTAGTGTACTCAGAAGTACTGAGTTATTTTTACACTGGAAGGCAGCAGGGAGTCTGATTTTAGTACTAGCTTTACCATGATGCAAGATTTCTGGCAGTAACCTGAAGAATTCTGTTTTCTTGGATTTTTATATATTTTTGTCAGGGATTGAAATGCTTTTGAAAGTTATAAGGCTGACAGCTCTGGAGGTTGCCATCCTGTATTTATCTGTCAGTCACATCTCACCCTGTATCTCTTTGCAATCTATTCCAGCCAGATGTAGAAGAACCATTCTTAACAAGAGAGCAAACCTTCATGACTTCATACTGAAAAGCAGTAACCTTTCTGCATTTTGGCTCCTCAGTGCTAAAACCCACAACCAAAATGGCACTCAAGTCATTACACTCATTTTCTTCTCAGTCTTGACTGGTACCTGTGGAGCTGGTAACTAAGTCCACTAAAATACGAGATTTTCTCCCTCCATTTATTTATTTTTTTCTTTTCCTTTTTCTTGTAGTTAATAGATAATTGTCAGTTTTGACAGAGGAAAATTCAGAACAGGATCCCCAAAGTTGACTAAAGTAAGATGCTGCAAATCTATGCTGTCATTCTCTATCCCTCATTGATGTGCCTAAGGTAGTGTACAACAGACTTGTAACTCATTCCACTATCCCTACTAGCCTGGTAAGTGACATTCTCCTCCCTGACAATCTCCTAAGTTCTCAAGGCTCTAGTTCTCTTACCAGGAAACTTCTTTACAACAGAAAAGTTGTGTGGAAAATGCGTTTCCTGAGAACACTTTCCTTGTTCCAGCTCCTAAAACATCCCATCAGAAAAACCCACTGGTACTTTTTGGATGTTCTAGAGCAAAATATTTGGATTTCTACGAGTATTGTCCGGAATATCAACACTAATTTGTAGTACATCTTACAGGATTGTTATATTTTAATTTTACTAAACTATACTGAATACATATTCCAAGCCAGATTAATTTTAAAGCAAAGAAAAAAATCGCTTATAAAATGCCCAGTAAACACTATCATTCAGTGTTCAATATAAATCTGCTGACAAAAACTAAAGAAAACCATCAGTTTACTCTAGGCTTATATCTGAGTCATTTAGCTAATAAGCTGTATACGCTGATGGTTATCTAATCCACACAGTCAGCAGTACACACTTCATACACACTGTATATGTCTAAAACCAGGTTACATTCATGGCAGATGGGAGAGTACTGATAGAGTAGGGAAGTGTGAATGCATTTCTGCTTAATCCTGTCCAAGATGGGTGGGGAAGGACTGGCTCTGGGGTTTTCATTGAGATTTCTACCCCGCTTCCTGAGTACTTATCCCACAGTTGCTCAAGACAGAGGCTTATCCTCATAGATTTCCTTCCCACGTGTGGAAATGTTAATACTATCTATGTCCATTCTCTCTGCCAGAGGAATATGTATCTTGTTTGTCATAGCCTGTCTAAACTACTAGCATATCTTTAATGTAGTGAGATAAAATGCTCTTGCTCCACTGTCAATGTGTAGAATTCAGTCTGAAACTTCTTTATGTGCGGCATCTTATTTTTATTGCAAACGTGGGATTTACTGCAAACATGGGATTAGCTAGATACCAGCTCTCTCTTGGGAATCAAAGGCTTGGGAATCAACAGGTCTAATTGGGAAATGGCTGATTTCCAAACCTTGTCCTTAGAGAGTACAGTGATACTACTTCATTTGCATACATGTCCTCCCTCCCTGCCCAGCAAATAGCCACAGTCTCTGCTAATTAGCCTCAATTCTCTTAAGACCCCCTTTTTGAATTGCTGCAAGATACATGCAACCAAGGTTATGAATCTATCTTTCAAAAGTAAGCATCAATGAAGGCAACAGCTTAAAACTAACAACCGTAATTTTTATTCCTATCTCATATCATAATTCCTCCTTAATTTCTGATTAGAATATACATCAACATATTTCACAGAAGGCATTCCATCTTAGCCTCTGAACTACAGCCTCCCCAGGTCTCCAGAGGAACATGCATTAAAGGATGGAACTAGATGTTCTTGTGAAAGCTGAAATCTGCAGTTTCTTAAAGAATGGCTTTCCATAAATACACCTCTCAGCCTATTGTGAATCACGTATCTCAGTCTATCCATTCTGCACTTACTGCATAGGAACTTTACATTCCAAATACATTAGAGACTTTTTCAACAGCATAACAGAACAGAGACTATTCTTTTATTAGCTGCAGAAATTTTGAAAAGAGAGAAAAAGTTCCCTTTAGCTTAATATTCACAGTGAAAGTAACAAGAATACATTGATCTCATCCATACTTAAGGGTCTTTCTCACTTCAGACATCTTTGAAGATTTTTTTGTGCGAGTGAATTATCTCTTTTTTAATCCTCTGCCAAAGATTGACATGCATTGTTCCAGGCCTAAATTCTGCCTTCCTTAGAAGAAAGGTAGTGATTGTTTGGAAAGTATTTAGCATTACTATTTAGGCTTGTTGCTAAAATAAAAAACGTGCCTGGATGTATTTTATCAGGTAAAGCAAAAATAAATAAATAAATAAATAAAAATACACAAAATGGTTCTACGTACTCACATGGAGGGAACTGTACTGCAACATGTCTTGCCAGTTAAAAGAAAAAGTGTTGCCCCAGAAGAATTTTCATCCAATGACAGGGAATGACGTATGCATCTCAGACTGTGCCTTTTAAATCTGCGTTTGACCAGAAGTCACTGGTTAGCAAAGGATGCTCAGTGACACAGAATCTTAAGGGAAAAGCCCAAATGCTGAGAAGAAGAATCAGAAAAGCTTTCATTTCCAGCATATTCTGAAGCTTGTAAGAAATCCAATCAATTATATTTTTCCTGCTAATGATGCACCAAAACCATTTGATCATACCAGCTGCCTAAAAACATTCTGTCTCCCCAGCACAACATAAATATTTCAGTACTATCCCTAAAATAAAATAATAAATGACACAACAGTTTCACTTAAAATTTTAACTTTTCACGTGTATTTTGATTATTTCTAACTAGAAGAAAAACAAAGCTAAAGTTACAACTGGGCAAAGAGCTGTGATCCCTGTCAAGATCCCACTCAAGAAAATGTGTACTTATTTAATGCCTAAAGTTAATTGCTGTCTCACAAGATCACTATCAGAGCTACAGGCTGTGCTTCATATATTGCTTGCTGAGAAAGCTGTAACAGCATTGTTACAGAATTTGAATTGTAAATAAAAATATAAACAAACTGTGCAAACAAATAAAATGATTACTAATAATTTTCACGTCTGTTGGGACATGTTTTTGTTTCCAGCGGGTAGGCAGTGAGCTTCAACTGCCAGTGAATGGAGGACAAAACAATACTGACATCAGAAGCTTAGAAATCTCCAGATTTTCCCATGATAGGATTTTTTAATGACAAGAATATAATATGTGATGGTTCACTTTTGTAACTGGGGCTCCTAATTCCATCTTTACCTCTCAGAGCATATTTTGTGTCTGTTAGATTGCAAAGATTGTTCCCATCGCACAGCTTTAACCAACAATTTATCTTAACAGAGTTTTGCTTATGGTGCTGAATTTTCCTCAGATTTAATTCAGCTTAGAGCTCTGAAATACATTTTATATCACCTTTGCACAGTTAATCTAAGTCAGTTTGATAGTTTATCAACAATTAGAAAACAGAAGGCCATCGGCCCATATTAAACAAGTGAGTGATGCAAGTATGAAGCAATGTCACCATAGCAACTCAGCTTGCACATAGGATGCTGTATTTAACCTTGGGGAGCTCTTAAAACTCTTCATTCCTGAAATAGCTATGAACTATGTTGTAATGGGGATGTGTCCTTAGTGCTGTAACAGTAGATTTATCTTAGAAATGTGCAAATACTTTGGCTCAATATAACTTCTAAGAAGCCAATAGAGTAAAAGCATTCTAGCTGACATGGCTGATGGAAATCAAGACTTGCTGTTATAAATGTGCAAAACTGTTTGCTCTTTTTGGAAGCAGGAGGGAGGTATCAGTATATATTACTGCACCAAGGCAGAAAGCAGGAAATTTCTAGGAATTACGATTAGATTCTTAATCCATTTTCTTTATGTTATTCCACACAGACTTGTGGGTTGTATCCTTCTATCTGCATGGTAACTGTGAGTTTTATCAAGGAAAGGACAACAAATGTACTTGCTTTTGTGTTTGTCTTTGCAGGTTTGAAATTTCCAGCTAGCCATGTGTATGATACTAATTAGAAATGTGGATCTATATGCCCTAAGGTCAGCAAGGAGTCACATGGAACAGCCCAGCTACAGGGTCATTCTGACAAGCAAAGAAGAAACAAAACTATAGGCAGCCAATTTTTTTGCTGAAGCCAAAATTTCAGGTGTCTTTCATAAAAACCATAGGAGTTTCAGAGGTGTTAGACAATAAGGTCAGAATTAATTCTTAGATCCCAGTGGATTTAGGAAACTCTAGTTATCTGTCTTAGGTAATCATTAGTCAACTTTACCAGTAAGTGAGAAAACAACGGTGTTCATAATATATGCAAATAGGAAAAGAAGAGGCAGTTTTTCAGTGTTATATCATAGCTGACATGGTGTGGATTTCAACTGTGTAACTAAGAGAACTGTACACAGGGGGATGTGCTGAATGTTGCTTCACCACTCCCTGCTATTGCACTGGTATACAGGAACATGCACTTGTTTTACGTTTTAGAAACCCATCTGAACAGATTGTGTAAAACTCTCCATTATACATAGATTCACAATCAGAAAACTTGATGTGAAAAAGGAACAGAGCTGAAAAACAATCTGGTAAATAGAAAAGCAAGGAGTAAAAACTCTACTTAAATTTCTGCCAAATGTCAAAATCAAGTTATAAGAGAAGCTGAAAGTATTTTGACCAGTCCAGGGGTTTTGTATATCAGTAATCGCAAAAACTTCTTGTTCATTACATGTAAGGCTCTGTACCTTGTGAAATCAGAAGCCTGAGGTTCCTCATCACACTAGGGATGAAAAATTAATGTATTTCAAGAGGGATCAGTGTTGAAAAAATTCAGTTTCAAGACAAGTACATTTTGGTCCAGCTCTTTGGTAAGGTACAATCATGTTATCTGCTGTATTCTCTGCTCTGGTGATAAACTTCTCAGCAGGTGATTAGAAGAAGCTCTTGTAATGGGGCCAAGACACCCATCTGCCGGTCTGACCTTCCTGCCAGGACATGGGCTTCTTGTCTAATCCAGAACCTTAGGCACAGTGGAAAGACTGTTGGGGCATATCCAGTCCCTGACTGTGACTCATGCTATTCATGTTACTCATCCATGTGGGCACTAATGAAATGACTACGAGGTTCTGGGAACACAGGGGACGGAGTCCAGGTCACAAGTAATACTTGCCAATACTCCCAGTTGACTGTAGAGGCCTATGTTGGGTCAAATGAGTCACAAAGATGAATGTAGATTTTTCACTAACAGTGCTGGCACTGGGCTTCAGCTTCCTTAAAAATAACATGCTGCTTTTTAAAGGTGGAATGGTGGGATGAGGGAGGTTGCATGAGAAGCTGTCTGATACCAGTGCTCAAATTCTGGGAGAAAGCCTTAGATCAGGAGTTAAAAAAGGACATGTATTCAGTCTCCAGAGGAGTCAGTTATAGTTTCAAATGCAGTTTGAAGTGTTATAGCTTATTCAGAGTATTGCAGAGACAAGCAAAATATACAGTATAATCCTCAGACTCACCTCCAGATTTTTTTCAACAGAATGACTACAGATTAAACCGTGTCTCCAGGCTATTTAAAATTACTATTTTGAGAAGTGAAAACTGCTTGTAAAAGTCAGTGTTCAAATTCAAAAAAGAATGTGTAGAATAAAATAAAATAAAATAAAATAAAATAAAATAAAATAAAATAAAATAAAATAAAATAAAAAAAAGATTTTTCATAAATTCAAATAATCACAGAATGACTGAGGTTAAATGAGATTTCAGAAGGATTCCATCCAGTCCCCCTGCTCAAGCAAGGTTGGCTTAAGCAGGTTTCTCGGGGCTGTGCCCATTCAGGATTTAAGTGTCCCCAAGGTGAAAACTGCACAAAGATTCCAAAAGAATGATTACAGTTTTTGACCACTCACAAAGTAAAATGTGTTTGTTTGGTTGTTTTTGGTTTTGTTTTTTTTTCCTTATGTTTAAATGGAATTTCCTGTGTTTCATTTCATGAACACATTACCTCTCCAACAGTCAGTGTCTATCAATGCCTGGGTCCATCTCTTCCACTGTGTAACCTTTCTGGAAATGTTATGTGTTGGGGAAAAGAGTTAACAGACATTCAGATAAATGTCACTGCTCTGCAAAAGAGCTGGGAACTACCCCAGCCACCAGGGTGGTTTGCCCACACCTGAACAAGTAAGTGCTGAACCCTGTCCTCTGCACGTCATTGTTACTGACAAGAATAATTTGCAGTGATTAGTGCTGAGCTGGAGTGGCACCTCACAGGGAGACTAATTTCTTATGAGTTTTATTATTAATCACCAAATAATGAAATTAATACATTGATGGATGGATTAATAAATGTTTATTATTTATAATTAATAAATATAAAATAATAATATCTATCATTTAAAAGCGGATGAAATTCAGCAAAGACAAATGCAAACAGGCAAATGTAACACAAGTTACTTTACACAGAAAAAGATCTGGAGGTTGTAGTGAATCACAAACTGGCCATGAATAACAACACTATATTAAAAAAATAAAGACTTCTTAGTCTAATATGTGTTTACAGGAATACAGTACGCAAACCTTGAGAAGTAATTATTCTGCTCTACTTGGAAGCCAAATGGATCTCAGACCGCTGTGTCCACTGAATTTTAAAGAAGATGATAACTTGGTGAAGATCCAGAGAGTGAAAAGGATTGTAAAGGGTTTAGAAAACACAGTTCATAAGGAAGGGTATCTTTGCTCCTTTAGGCTAGAAAAGAAATGATTAAAAGGGATAAGTCTTCTAGTATGTAAAGTAGACAACTATAGAAAGAATAATGATCAGTTTTTCAAGAACAACAAGGAAGGACGAGAAGAAATCAGTACAGTTTAGAGCAGGGAATATTTACCATAAACCTTTTAAGAAGGAATATTCTCATTGCTGAAATACTGGATTTAGCTTTCAAGAATACAGCTGAACGTCTGTTACTGAGTATGTTTAATACCAGTTTATACCAATACCTATTAAGGACCGTGCAGGGCCATGGCAGGGTAGCTTCATGCAGTCCTCTTCAGATTCTTATTTTAGGACAAAGAACCCCTACAGTGAAATAAGTGTATCCTCTTTCCAGCATAGACAAATATAAGTTCTGGTTACTGGTTCTCTCTTAAGAGAAAAAGTTCACTTTAACCAAACTCTATGTGAGACAAAGATTGATAAGTAGGAACAAAAGAAATACTTCTTAGTGTATAATTAAACTGCAATAAAACCTGCCAATGCTACACTGAAGTCAGTCACAGAGGGTGCCTGAGGTAGGCCAGTCTTCTGCAGCAAATAGAAAACTTTGAACAATCTCACTCTTCTGATGTAATGATTTCTTTCTGAATCTCCTTAAATAATTCTTGCTAGAGATGTGTTCTCTCTGGGCATTCAAAATATTTCTTTTGGAATATATAAGAGCACACCAAGCCCCAGATATTTATTCTCAAGTGCCCTGGAAAAATACAACCTAAATTCTTCCTACACAGTCCCCAGATCATTGGCTGATGTAAATCAGCGCATCACTATTAGCTAAAAGGTACAGTTTATGGAAGATGAATAGCATAAAAGTTCTGAAGGTATATTAAAGGCATCAAAACAATGATCTGGATGTAGGAACTTTTTAAAAATATATAAGAAACACACAAACACAACTCTAATTTAACAGTCTGCAAGATAAGTAAGAAGTTATTGAGTTGATTGATGCCTCCAGTCTTTATTCGTAAAGATTAATAAAACAGCAAAGTTCGTATGAAGACAGTTGCTGCTACTGCTGCTCCTCATCTAATTGCTGGTTGCATTCTATTCCTTGGGAATCTGCACTCCTGCCTCACTGTGCTCTCATCCACTGTTTGGTCTCTGTAAACACTCAGCAAGCATCAGTGTCAGTGCATACCATTCTTCTTGCATGGAGGAATCCACTGACACATCTTTGCATCTTACGCACTTCCATGTCAGGCACCATTTTGTCAGACTGCCCCTCTGCTGCCATCTGTCACGTAACAACAAAACATACTGGGATATTGGTGGGAAGGTTTGACCTCTACTGCCATATCTCCACCATCCTCCTCTGATGTCACTGGCCAACGGAGTTTAATGGGAGGCATTATTTTCGGAGCAGCCCTTGCAAACAATCTGAAATGAATCTTTTTCCACCAGGGGTGAATTTATCTCCTTCTTCACAAATGAAAAGGTTGATTCAGCAGGAAGGTGTCAAAGGGTCAAAATAAAATTTACAGTAAGGCAAAACATACCCTTCCTGCCTGATAGAACCTGTGTTAAAAGTGCTAATGTTCCTTCAAACTCAATTCATTCCAATAATTACATAGTCATTACAGCAGAAGTCTAAAGGCAAAAAAAATACCTTCATGGACAAGATCCTATGAGCGGTTATTTAATCTAATTTTCAGTGCATCTGGATGAAGGGCTACGCACTGAAGCTAGGACCATCTATCATCAGACCTTTGCAGTCATTCCATTTAATTACTTCTATATCAGGATCATTTTTATTCCTATATCTATATATACGGGTAGTTGAGAAGGAGAATTTTGATTCTCACTGTATCACTCTCATCATTTTGTGACTAACTTCACACTGCATTTTCCTCACATTATCCAGCGCTAAATACACATCTATTAACTTTGATGAAGCTGTGTCAGTACTATGAGGGCAGCTGCAACAATCAGATTCAAGCATCTTACTGCCAATATGAGCATTTCAGGCCAAAACACTGATCACCAAAACCCCTTGCTATTGCTTAACTAGGTAATAAAGGACACATTTAAGCTGCATTGCTTATTTATCCCAGAGTGGGGGAATGAATAGCCTTTCTTCCTGCATATGTCCACTGCCCAGTACTCCAGCAGTGAGAGCAGGAGATGAAGGTATTCACCATGTCATGGTACAAGCTTATATTGCTGAAATAGTTATTCTGGGCACAAAAAGAATTAACAACTGATTAGATAAAAAAGAAAAAAGAAGAAGAAAGCTAGTGATCCGTGCATTCATCTAGGGGGGTGCTCTTGCTCAAGAGAACGGCTTTTTTTGCTTTTGTTGCAGGAATTCAAGCAAGGACTAGACTCACTTTTCCTCACTTTTTGCATCCCTTTGTATTGTTTACCCACCATTCCCCACTGAGCATCCTAACAAGCCAGTTAAAGACTTACTTTCATACTTTCATTCCCTGGTGAGCCTAATGAATATTCATTCCATGCAAAATGGAACAGTTGGAACTGAAATAATGGGACTTCTCACCTATGTGCCTTAAAATAGCCGACTTAGTGATAGCATATTCGCCCAGATGTGGGAGATGTCAGATCAGATTCCCTCAGGCAGCAGTAAAAGGAATTTAACGCAGACCTGCCATGTTTTGGTTGAGATAGATAGGTCTTATGTCAACATGTAACTGCTGATCCCCTTACTAGCACCAGACATTTATAAGAACATATCACGGTTGCCTCTGTGGTGCTCAGTTGGGCTTCCTCACAGTGGAACTCAGGGTGCAAAGAGCTGGGCCTCTTATCTCATCTGTGTAGGACACAGGCACTAAAGTAGGACTTAGACCCAGAAATGTGCAAGTTGTCCCTGTTTTGATGGTTTGGATGCTGCCTTTACGTAACCTGGGTATGCTGGAAGATGCCTCTCTTTCTTGTTCTGTGGGAGGCAGAGCATCATGAACTTTTAGAACTGAAGAAACACCAAACTGTTTTGAAAGAGGCCTGTCTTGCAACATTGCAGTAATTGTTCTCATTTATGAATATCTGCATGTAGTTTAGTCTGGTGTGGTGCTAACTCAGGTGATGGCAAATAAGGCCATGGATTTTGATGCAATTGCTAAGCACAGTCTTTTGAACAGCAAAAAGATGCAGCTGTATTTCCTGTTTTGATAATGAAATTTTAGAATAGATTTCAAGGTTGTAAAAAAAATCATTGATTTTTTTTTGTTTATTTGTGACTCCATTTTCAGTCAACACTGATACATTACTTGTGAATTTTTAAATCCAAAACCTGACCTTTACCAGACTCTAATAAGCCTTCATTCACCAGTGACAAATACCCCTCACTCTGCAGTCACACCTTCCTTATGTCACCACATTTTGGCACTATGAACATTTGTGAACAGCTGTTCACAGCTGCGAAGAATGAAGCACAGGAAGAGCAAAATTTCATCAAAACTCTCTAATGAACATGTAGAGAGCTCACAGAGAATGGCAACCACTGCCACTGAACCATCCTCATGTGGTAGTTTCACCATGACAGGGTCACATATCCCACTGGTTTGATGGTTTTGTTGCTCTCTTTTTTATATGTTTCAATTTTAAAAGAATGTAAAATTAAAATGTTTTGTCATTTATATACATTAATTATAATATATATTTAATGAGGGTCACTCAGAAAATAATGCCTCCTATTTTATGATGTTGGCCCACAGAATCAGAGGTGGATGTTGGAATTATGGCAGCAGAGGTTGAACCTTCATACCAATATCCCATTACATGTTGTCTCCATGTGACAGATGGCAGCAGAGGGGCAGTCAGACAGAATGGCATCTGACATGGAAGGGCATACGAAGCAACTGTTTTTCACTGGATTCCTCCATGTGTAAAAAATGGCATGCATTGACAATCACTGTCACTTGCTGAACATTTTTGGAGACCAAACAGTGGATATGAGCACAAAGAGGCAGTGGAAGGTGCGCTACAGCAGTAACAACAGCAACAGTGGGTTACCTCCACGGATTGTTCATGAGCTCAGCATGCAGACTTCCGTTCATCGCTGGCAAAAATGCGCTGCTGGTGGTAACTGTGTTGAAAAGAGTGCTTTGTAGCTGAGAATTTGCTCTACCAAATGGTGTCATTGTGCTCTTCTTATTATTTGTAGTTTCCATTGAAATAATTAGGAGGTGTTACTTTCAGAGCAACCTTCATAGATGCAGCCCTAGGTAATTCCTCTTCACTCAGTGTAAACCAGGCAAGCCAAAAGGCTGGAAAACAACTGCTTTAGAGAATACATAAACTGGACTTGGGTCTGGCTAATCTATCACATCCTCTTAATTGCTATAAATTTAACTAGATTATCAGCTTAGTTGGTAGGCAGATATTTGACTGTGTGTCACAGCTCCTGTCATGCAGAGGAATACCTAGCACTCAGAAGGAACAAGATGGACTACTCCTGGATTACCATTACTTCTAGTAGTATTTTGATTATATGAAAAAGGTGTGACAATGGAGTCAAATACTATCAATTCCACAGGAATTCTGACATGTTCAGTGCATGAGGTCAGTGTTTTCCTATGTTAAATGAAGGCTGTGCTACTCCAGACACCTGCCTATTTTATTCCAGATCTGAACATGGACAGGGGGATCTGGGATTCTATTCCTGCTTCTCTATTCAAGTCCTGTCTGATGCTGAGAATGTCACCCAAACCACAGTTTTCTAGATGTGACCACAAGTTATGCATTCCTTATTGTTTGGGTATCTAACATGAAACATCTGGGGGTGATTTGCAGGCATAGTGAGTACTCCAGCTGGAGCCAGTTCCCAATGCATTACATTTTATGAAAAGGTTAAGTGCTCTGAAATACTAATTCCAAGCTGGCTGTCTAAAAGCAGTGGGTATTTCTGACAATGGGGCAGTAACACAAACCATTCCTATAGGAATTCAGTGACAAGCTCACTAACATTTACTAGTTATGAACAGCAAATCTACAGAGGTTTGGGTGGTGCAGCAGAAAGATTCCACGTGGCCTATTGTAGTGCAGGATCCACAACTCTGAAGTAGCAGCACACAAGACATCAAAAGGTTTTGCATAAAGCAAGAGTAAAAACGGAACGCTTTCTCCTACCCCATATGTTGTGTGCCCTGGTGGTGCAGTGGTAGGAATGCCATGCTGCAACACTGGAGGCCCGGGTTTGAATACCCTGTGGCACAAGTGGTAGAAGTGCCGCTCTGCTACACAGCGGCTCGAATCCCGGGGGTTGGACTCGATGATCTCTAAGGTCCCTTCCAACCCGCACGAGACTATGATGCCATGATACTATGATATAAACACGTAATACACACAGATAAATGAGAACTGAGAAAAATGCATTAATAAACTGCACCCTGTGCCCTGTTCTTAGCCCAGATGGGGCAAATAGTAATGTCTAGTCTATGCTGAGTGATGGTTGTATATTTTGGGCCAGGCTGCTCAGCAGGAAGAGCTGCTGCTGTTACGGTGCATGGCAGAGTCATCCTGTGGTTGGGATGGGCTGGACTGGGCTGCACGTTGCTTGTGACTGATAGAATGTATGAGTTTGAACTCTTTTTCTTTACTGGGTGGTGTAACGTACAGGAATTTTTAAGAGGAAAATGATGCAAAGAATCATTCTAAAGCTTGCTTCAGTCTCAACAGAAAAAAACAAGCAGATGCTGTGAGACAATGGAGATAGAGATGAGCTGTGACTGTTACCACCTGCAGAAATGTTCTCATGGTAGCATGGGGCTCAATGTGATGGTACCTAGGTGGCTTAACCAGGGGCAGGCTCTGTGTGTGCTTACATAGCATACATGTGCATGGAAGCTGAAGGCATAGTTTGGAAAGTAACCCTGAACATCATTCAGTGGAATCAAACTGTAAAGCCCTTGGAGGCACAGAGCTGCCCAAGCAATAGGGTTGAATTGTGCCTTTAATTTCTCAAGGTAATGAAAACAATCCTTCAATGGCCTCGGGTGCTGTATACTTATATTTCTGGGGATTTCAAACCACAGCTTGTTCTTTAACAATTAACATGAAGTCTTGAGAAATCAGGAAGAATTGCAGTTGGGTAATATGAGAAAAATGAACGTATATGTCATGTATGTAAACAGTGATAAGCTCACCAGTGCAAACAATTATAAAGATAGGACTGAAAAACATGTTCACTGTCAGATCATATACACTGCCTTTATTTGCCATAGGACATTATGTACAGACTAAAAAGGGATGAAGAAGAAGCAAACAACAAGTCTACTACAAAAAAAAGTAAAATGAAGATAAGAAGGTCTAGAAAAACTTGTGTGGAGCTCTGTAAAATATGGGGGATGAAAATTAGATTGAAAGAAAATTTTCAAGTGCTAAGTTAGCATAAATATTAATCTAGAAGAAGATCAATTTTATTTTGCCTTTGCCTTATATGTAGTAAATATATTCTTAAATTAGTATCCATGGATAATCCCAGCAGACAATGAAGTGCTGTAATGAAAAACAGAGCAGAACTGAGCTTTCATCTCCCATTTTGGGGCTCCCAAGCAGTACTCATGAGGGATATGGACCTACTGAAAATGTAAGAGATAGGACAAGTGTGGCAGGAGAAAGAGAATTTTTAAGGTGAATGCAAAATTACGAAGACATAATATGGACTAAATTCTCTCAGAGCTGAAAATAGCTCATTCTTTTCAAATGCAAATGATGTATTGTATATAAAAAGGTAAGAGTGCTCACTTTCTAATGACACATAATATCGAACATATTTTAATTTAGGCTACCTAGAGTGTGCTAGTCAGGAAACTGATATAGGCAGCAGTAAAAGTCATTAGAGTTATTTACAGAGGTTTCAAAAATAGGCTATACCATTTTTACCAGAAGTCTGAGAAGGTGGTAGCTAGAATTATCTTCAATTTCCCTGGTTACAGAATTGGCAGAATTAAAGTTTCCCTGTAGTGTGATGAAGTTGGTACTATGGGAAAGAAGGGGACAGGCTCTTTAGTAGGGTCTGTGGTGATAAAACAAGGAGAAATGGCTTCAAGCTCAAAGAGGGTGGATTTAGGTTGGGTATAACAAGAAAAATCTTTTACAGTGAGGATGGTGAAGCATTAGAACAAGTTGCCCAGAGATGTGGTTGATGCTCCATCCTTGGAGACTTTCAAGGTGAGGTTGGATCAGGCCCTGGCCAAGTTGTGGTGTCACTGTTCACTGCAGGGGATTGGACTAGATGGCTGGCAGAGGTCCCTTCCAACTCTAAGGATTCTATGATTCTATGATTCTGTGGTGTCATCCTTCCAAAGCATTATTTCTTTTAACCTGCTGCTCAATAACCCACAGATTTTCAGTGTAGCAAAGATCCAATAGCTCTGAATTTCATTTTTCTTCTTTTTCCCCTCTGCAATTATACATTACTTTATTTGCTGAAATGGCAAGAGCTTTGGGATGTTTTGGTGTTTATTTGGATTTTTTTTTGTGTGTGTGTGTGTGTGTGTGTGTGTCTAAAATGACTGACTCATACACAAAAAGGAGAGAAGCAATCGGGGTAACAGTCCACAAGTTCATATTTAAAAAGTAAAAGTTTAAAAATTCAGTGGCTGACTTGTTTTGGCATATTGTGCAGTGAATCACAAGCTTAATTCTCTCTGGCTAGAAAATTAATAAAGCCCTCTCATTCCTGCCGGGATACATTCAGCAGGGGGCTTAAATAGCTAGCCTACAGCATTGTTTGCAGTTGTCAGAATGTTCAAGTAAGCTATAAATAGCCAGAAATAAAGTAAAACAAGTGTATGGCTTGCTTCCTCCACAAAGTTGCATACTTGTTCCCTATGGTACCCTGTGTTTATCAGGAGATTCCTTTGTTATAACAGGGTCTCTGCTCTTCAGCAATTAGAAAAACTGGAAAGAACTGAGCTGGGAGAGCATGCTGTGCAAATATGGCCCTGCCCCATTATGGCCATGCTGCTTCCCCCAAGCCCACCTGCTACTTTCACCCTCCGCTGTCACCTGCAGTGTGTGTCCTCAACTTCAGTGGGACTAGTGTTGGCAAACAGACACATGTATGCCGTGTATGAGCACCAGGACTTTTTGTGGTCTTCCCCCTCGAACAGTGATGTTGGTCAGGCATGCCAACACCAAGTAGACAAATTTCCCAACCTTACATAAAATTATCAGCAGTTGTAAGAAATCAGTGTTAAGACTACATATGTGTGAATCTTGTCTGCTTGTAATGGATCTGACCACTTTGAACTGACTTCTAAGTTTCTTAGGATGAACATTCACAGTGAACCTTAATAACAACCCAAAGATATGCAACAAGTCAATGTCTTTCAGACTAAGTATGATGAACTTCCATGCTGACAGGAGTCAGACTGTTTGCCTCCCTCAGTGAGACTGAGTTACGTGAAGAAAAGTTCCCTACAGATGTTGCAATATCATTCATTTTAACTCAGTTCCACATTTAGTTTTGCAGCTAAAAGATCTTTAAGAGCATTAAGTAAAGGTGATCTCTGTTTATAGAAAGGTGTGGAAACCTGTTTGCTAACTGTGAAGCCGATTTTGTTATTGTGTTTAAAGAGGATTACGCAGTGCAATTCTTTGATTTTAGTAATCAGGGAATTTTAGAAGGAGCCGTCTGCTCATGGCGGCTCTGCATCTCATTGGAGTTATGATATCTGACAGTATGTAATAGAGGCGTTGCTATGGTAATTAAGCATTTTTCAAGGTTTGGGGTTTTTAAGATTTTTTCAGTTATTAATAAGTTTCCTAAAACAGTTTGGAAAAATACTGCTACATTAAAATATCGCCTGTTCCCCATAAACGAGCTATTTAGAGTCTAATCCTTGTCTTTTAAAAGTCCATGGCAAGTGTCCCACTGACTTTTTATGGAAACATGACTCGGCCTGAAATATTTGGCAATTTCTGTATTATTTCCTCCAACTATATTTTTTTAAAATCAGAAATATTGAAAGTGCCATGGTTCTTGACACATTAATTCCACCAGGGCTTTCACAGGCCTGTTTTTTCTGGCAACACATTTCTGCCAACGTAAGAAACTTAAGGCTCGTTTCATATCTCCTGTTGCTACAGAATTGTCCTTTTGTGGTACCACAGCAGCTACCCATGGCCGGAACTCCTCAAATCTTTTCTGAGTACTCCAAAATTCAAAGTTCTGGTAGTGATCATAAGATGAAAACAAACGAAGAGTTCACAGGTGAATACAGCCTGAGAGCTTTCACCAGCTGTGTTCTCTCCGGAGCCACCTTTGCTCCAGGTTGCATTCCCCCAGGAGTCTGCTGGCAGGACAAGTTGCTCCTGGAGGCAAAATACAGTGATGTGTCCTTGGCCTCCTCCTAACTTGGCAAGTGCCTAATCATTAAGGCACTGTATAAACAGCCATCCCTGTCACCACAGTTACCACTGCCACTGTGCCTTTCATTAAATTCAGTGACTGTGCAGTGCACACAGATCAGGCCTGCATATGGGTCTCTTAGGATGCCTACTTTGTGAGTTCCAAGGAATCTGAGATGGGAGATATGTTCATATCAGATGTTAAGTTCAAGCAAGAAAGTAGTATCTCCAGCCATCTGGGACAGCACAACGTTTGGCACCCAAATAAGTCTTCTGGATAAGGCTAGGTACAGACAGACTCCAGGCATCAGAGGAGGGAAGGGAGGTAAGATTTTTTTCTTTTTGAATCCCTGTCTTGGACCTTCAGACCTTCTGCTTGAGTAGTTCTTTACACTCATAAATGTTTTTCTTGGAGCTTGTCCTTAAGGAATTGTGAGATAGACAGTCAGATCAGTTTTGCCAAATACGTAGCAGCCATGTTTTTGTGCAGTAGTGAAATCCTTGTGTAACTTCTGTAACAAGGGGTAAGACAAATGCAGACAAAGGTTTCAGTCTTATTTTATCTAAGTGAAAATTCTACCACTTAATAAGATCAAAGGAAGAACAAGATGGCTTGTGGCTTCAGATCATTCCTCAGCTTGAAAGAACCCCTTCTCTTTTTCTGTGGTAGATTCAAAAGATCCAGAGCACATCCTTTTTGAAAAGATGTCAGCCCTACTGGATCTTTCAAAGCTGTCATATATAACCAGAAATGATTCTTTGTCACCACGTTCATTCTGGTCTTGCATTTTCAGCTTCTTCTTTCTTTTTTTTTTTTTTTTTTTTTGACAAGTGGTTCCTGCAGGATTTCCCTCTTTTTTTGCAAAGATAAGCTGTATAGGTAGGGTGAATAAATTAAATTCTTACATAGATCTTCTGTTCTTCTCTCTTCTCCCACACCAGTAGTTTAAACAGTCCCCTCAGCTGTTTGATGAAAAACATGGCAACATGTGGTTTCTATAGTGAAGACAGTAAATCAGAAGAAGACAGTCTCAGAGATAAGAGCATCTCTCTGACCAGTCCATGAGTATATATAATTCCTGCAGTGTGACTGGCTCAGAGTTGAGGAAGCTCTTACATTTTCCTTTCTTTTTAATGGTTTCCCTTATTTTCTTGGAAAAATGTGTCTGTTAAAAATGTAGTCTGCAGTGGCCTTATTAGAGCTGTTTTCCATGGTCTAACATCAGTACTCTAGATGGCTGAAACCTTGCATGAAATGTGGCACAATTTGCCAGCAATGCCAGGTCAATGGTTCTTGCTGCCTTGTTCATCTTTCACTCAGTTTTCAGTGAGCTTGTTGGTTCCTGTCTAATTGGAGGTCCACAATATGTACTTAAAACAAAACAGAACAAAACAATCAGAAAGATGAAAGGCCCGATATCTGTAGGCACTTCTTTTGGATTATTTTATCCTGAAGATTTTTCATATGGTTGATAATTTTCACAAATGATCAGTTATCATCTTCTGAACAAGCCATACTTGGAAAGTGACCAGACTCTAAGTGACAACATTGACCAGTGCAGGTAAAATAAGTCATTTTCTGCTAAGGACTTTCATCATGAGTAGGTAAGGTTTATGAGAATGAAGCAAAAGATGTAGTATATAATGCTAAGCAAAAGGTCTAAGACAAAGTGTATGGTTATATCCCATTATAAACTGAATGGTAGCTGCTAGAGATTCTTACAACAGTAAATTCTTCTCAGGGTAGTTTCTTGAATTGTACAGCAGCTCTGGCAAAACAGTTTCTGAAGGAGTTTTTTTTGCAAGATTTCACTGTCCTCGTCAGCTATGGCTCAGAGTTTTGACAAATCCTCCTCCTCCAGGAATCATTCATGATATGTACACTCAAATTTAGAGTTCCAAGTTAGGAACTAGTTAGATATTTAGCTGTTTATTCAGGAAGGCTTTGCCACAGCGACCATGGATTAGCACCACTTTTCAGTTCATAATAAAATCATTTTTTTAAATGCTCCTGAAACCAAACAAAACTCGGTAAGCAGAAGAAACCCCTCAACCCTCAAATGTGTAGGCTCGTTTTTCTCAGTTCAATCAACATTTGGGAATTCTCGGACTCATTTGAACTCTGCAGTTTGAGATTTGATTCTATCAGATTCTGAACAAGGGCTGATTTTTCATTTTCGCAACTGTTCAGCAGCTTAAAGTCTCTTGCCTCCACAGACTACGGTGTCCAGGGATTCATTCTCTGATCAATGGGCAAAGCCTGAGATGTGCTAAAGCAAGCTTATGGGAATTTCCTAATAGTGAATGCCATCAGTCACTGCCAAGCAGGACTGAGTGTCCAGTGAGTCAGTTAAACATCAGTGACAAGAGCTTGAACTGGAAGAAGTGTGTCAGAGAAGTCAGACTCAACTCCAAACGACGTGTCTTTTCACAGGAACCCTTTTTTAAATGAGAACTATTTCAGATGAGATCCATCACAAGGATCCCTTTAGATATCTTCACATTAAAAACATGGAGCAGACTGTTGAGGACAAAACTGATGATTTTTAAAATGCTCATTGTGGTAACACCTTCTTTAATACCAATGTCAGATAATATGATCATTGCCATTAGGTTCGGCACAGCTTGGCAAAGTCTCATGCTTTTCTGGATGCTGCTGGCTTTCCAACATGTGCTCATAGGTGTAAAGGCTGCATTGTAGAAGTACTCAAAGAAGAGATAAATATTTATCAAGTCTGATAACAAAATACTCTATGATATTTTTTCTTCTTCAGTTATTTTGTTAAGGACTGTGTAATATCTTGGGCTTCCAGGCCGGTGGCAGAATGCCAGTCAGCTCTTTTCCTGCCTTATTTTTCAGTACTGATGTTCACTCAAACATCAAAACTCCCTCGAATTTGATTTTCCACTTAATTCAGTTAGAAGCAGCATTAAATATAGATAGTTCTGGGGTTGTCACCTTGTAAGAAGGAACAAAGAAGTTTGAGTCTCTGCATTTTATTGAGCTCTTCCATGGATAATGTAAAACTTACTTATTGATATCAGAGTTTCCACTATTGCCCCGTGCTAGCACCATGTAACTGGTTTACTGCATTAAATAAATGTGCTTTATATGGAGCTGCTCAATTGAATTGGTCTGTATTCAGGAGTTGCTTCTTGGAAGAGGGAAAAATAATTGTAAGGAAGGGATAGAGGGATTGTAGTTTATTTTTCTATTTATAAAGAGAGCAAGATGTTTCCACATAAACATAATAGAGAAGGAAGGCTCCACTTAATAAATGAACTAACTCTATTTACACTTCATTCAAATAAGATGTACTGACCGTGCTGTTGGTGTTCCACAATTTCTAGCTTGTATACTCTGAACTCTGTGTGGACTTTGTGTGGGGCTAGGGCATTTCCTTCCTTATGATTTTTAATAGCTTCCAGTTCATAGAACTCGGAACATTAAGAAACTCCTGATCCTCATATTATTATTCTGTCCTTCACTCCAGGGTCAGTCACCCTCCATGAAGGCCTTCAGCAATATCCAAAGGACAAGTTGCTTAAGGCCTGTCTTCAATGGATAGACATATCTTTAAAAGCATGCTGTCCTGGACCCTCAGGAATCCCTCTTCCCTTTAAGTCCTGCTAACTCAAGTGCAGTTGAGTGTCACTCAAGATGGAGCCTATGAGATGCTGATAGGCAGCTGCCCCACTGCTCGAGGACTGCTAGAAATCACAGCTTGAGCTTCAGGGAAATGTGACAACAAGCAGACTGACTTGATCTCCCAGACACTTGTCTGACCAGAAATACTTGAAAAAATAATTATTAATAATAATTGCATAGTAAGCATGTTGATTACAGAACTTTCTCTTTCCTCAGTGGAAGGCCTACAACTCACCGTGGCAGCTCTTCCTATGAGTGGGCACGTGCTACAGCATCAGTCCTTCAGTGCTCACTGATCTAGGCAGCTTAAAATAGTCTGAGTAATTATTACAGTCAATGTATCAGATATCTTTTTTGCTGTTGTCAACTTTATTTCCTTGTGAAAAATCAGTTACATAATGCATTGCTTCTGAAGTGTAGGAACATCACACTATAGGAAAAAAATGAGGAGAATAGTTTCTGCGTAGCCAGAAACTCAGGTTTAAATCATGTCACACAATGTAATAACAAGTAAAAATGATGCTGTATTAGAATTATTGATCTTCATGGCTACTATTACTTTTTATCCACTACTTGGCACCTGGAAGGAATAATTGCAGAACTAAGTAGATAGATTGACATTTAATCTTGCTCCAAGCCCAAGCTTAAGACCTGAATTAAAAGTATAGACAGGAGTTATTATAATTCCTAAATGGCTAAAACTTGAAAGCATTGTTTTTGATGGTAACCCTGTGACTGTATGTTTCATCAGTACTCACACACAGACTTCAAGATTTAGTAAATGATGAAGCAAAGAAAACACACAAGTGTTCTGTGTAAAGAGGGGGCTGTGAACAGCAAAGAAGAGTCAGAAAACTCCAGCTGTGTTTTGGGCAAAAGGATTGTTAGTGTGGAAGAGCATCTTGAGTTCCCAGTCATCTTGTGACTCACGACACCTCAGCCTCTACAAATAACCTGCTACTGACGTTGCATAAACATCATGAGACAAAGACTCACAGCAGAGTGCAAATGTGAGAATGTCTAACAATTACACAAAGGGAGAAAGAGAACTTGTATGGAAAGTGAGCAAGACAAAGTCATACAGAAGGCTTAAGAAGTACAGCGATGATGCTGGACTGGTACCTGAAAATATTAGCCCAGTTACTATGTTAGAGAAACAGAGATATACAGGACACTAAAATATAAAAGAAGAGGTTGAGCAAATTCATGTGGAGGAAAATACGCTAGTCTTAGGGACATTCATCAGGATGGGATCAGAAAGAAAATGTGTTAGAAGGGAAGGGTCTTATAATGGGAGGGAAGGACAAACAAGACAAGGCTAGAGATTGAAACCTGATGCATCATTTATCAGCTAGTAGGAGACAGAGTTGGAAGGTGAGAAAGAACAGATGAAATGGCAGAAGAAATGTGTTCGAAATTACAGAGAGCTGAAAGTTAAGATGCAGAGGGAGGAAGGACTTACCTGAAGATGACTTAGGGAAAAAAGTAAGAGCACTGAGTTGGGACTAGGACTACCTTTTTTCAGGGTAGCTTCTCTTAAGCATTCTGAGCTACTTTGAGAAGACTTTTATGTAGAAGGGAACATCCAGTGCCTAGATTGTCACAATCTCTTTTTTTCTCATTCTGAACTTCCAGGAGTATTGTGCTTCTCCTCTGGAAATCATCCTTCTCCAGTAAGGTATTACACATCACACTTTTCTTAGTGCCTGATAAAGAGCTGAAACAAGCTGTTTCTGACTAAGGTATTTTTAGTGCCTCACCAGTCACTGCTGTAATAGGCTTTTATGGCTCAGCATGAATTCCCTGCAGGTAGATACTGAAAGCTTAATCCACAATTGCATAAAGACAACTAAAAGAAGTAACATAATATTTGCAAGCAGATCTACAATTCCTTTGTCCTGCAGGAATGCAACAAGGGGCCTAAGCTAAAAATACATTTGTTGAGTATGCTTGTCTTAGCCTTTTGAGAGCAAAAGCAAATAAACAAAAGCATAAAAATAGATATAAAGTAAGAAATAAGGGATATGAGGTCTCTTGTAGCCTAATAGAAAGCTATTAGTAGTAGCAGAAGGATGTCAGGTGCTGCTGAATATATTTTCAGCTCTAGGTACATTTATAAATGACTGCTTCTTGTAGGGCAACAAATCTAATGATTCTATAGTTTAGTGTTTGTCTTGGGCCACATTTGGGTAGTTAATAACATTAAGAAACAATGCCTGAATGTCCAGGTGCAGCAAACCTGTTTTACACAGAAACTAGCTTGCCAGTCATCTCCTTCATACTCTCTAGCCATTCCTTTCTGCCTTTAGATCTGTGGGGGATGACGTATGCAACATGCAGCCAGAGGAGCTGGGCAGCCCAGAAAACAAGAAGAAAAAATGTCTCAGTCCTTCCAAAGTAGGATTTTTTCAGGCTTTGTCTCCAATAAAAATGTTTTGATTGTTAGCTTTTGAGCCCCAGTTCAGTACAGCATTTCTTCTCTAAAAATAAATAAATAAATAATAAAAATAAAGAAAAGACAGTCATCTGGATAGTTCTAGTTATTTTATTATTCCCCTTTCAGGTCATACCTTGGTACACACCAGGATACCTTGAACTGGAAATCAGAAGTATTAAACTCCCTTGGAAATTGAGGCTGAGTTTCTATCTCTGGACAAAGAGCCAACCCACAGAGAATTTAAATGACCTCTCTGGATCACAGTGAGAGCTTGGATGAGCTGCTCTGCAGCACTGTGTGAATGCAGAACCTTGAGCCAGGCAGCATTTGGGAGGTGGTATTGAGCTGTTTTGGTCACTCTCCCATCTAGCTGACCTAACGGTGTTGGGAACAGTTACTTCAGATATTGTCAGACAGAAGGTACTGCAGTCCATGCTCATAACCTCAGAGAGGGAGAGAGAAAATGAGAAAACTTTGAGCCATTAAAATAGTAAAGCTGTAATTGATATTTGTTAATATGCAGGCAGAAACACATGATAATGGAGCTCACTATAATATTCAGCAACAGTAGCAGTCCAGGCTGGACATGAAATGCATTAAACACATGTAAAAGCAATACTGATGTTGTGAAGCTTTTTTGTTTGGTTGGTTTTTTTCTTTTCTTTTTTTGGGGGGATGGGAGATACATTTTACTTGAGGGGCTCGTTACAGAAGGAGATGTTAAATGTTAAGTGTTCAATTTTTTCTCTTTTGTTTCTCACAGGGGGAAGAATTACATACACGTAGCTACTTATTCAAAGCACTTACTACAAATTACTGCACACCACACCTTTGCTTTTTTGAAGTTTGCATTTCATTTTTTAACTTGACAACCTGAAAATTGCAATGAGCACATCCCTTATCGGTTATTTTGCATTTTATGTATTTTTCATAGATATAGCATTAAAATGCTTGTAATAACTCTTCAAAGATGAACCTCAACAATGGAAAGGAAGTTTGGAAACTGATAAATGTTCTGATGGATCTATTGGCTGAAAAGTACTGCATTTGGCCAAGTGGAGATGAAACAAAAGCCGCACAAAGTAATGCATAGAGCAATGTACTGAAATTCTTGCCAGAAATTTAATAAGTATATCCAGCAAAATTCTTCTGGTAGATTTGTCAGGAATTTCACGCTTTGCTACCTTAAAAATAGGTTCCATTATTGCTAAAATGTATGGAAGTTAACAATAGTCAATTCTATTTCAATTATATTGAAAAATAATTGCCAAGTGCCTTACACCCACTCTCTAAATGGTTCATGAAATCAAACATCTCTTCCCCTCTCACTCCAGTAGTGGATCACAGCAGTCGTCTTTTGAGGGGTGAGGAAGCTTTTCTATTGAGATGCCATTTCTTACAAAACAAACCATAATTGTATTTTAGTGACTGATCAGCAGCTCCATATTATCTGAAATGACGTTAAACAAAAGAAATCAAACGAAACCAAGTATGTTTTGAAAAGTATTGATTTTTGCACTTCATTGCTTTCATTTCATTTGGAAAATGTATCGACTTCCAGTGAGTCAGATTTTAGTATAAAGTAGGCAAGGTTCAGCAGTGCTTCAAGAGCTAATTACTTTTCTACTGGAATAAACTTGAAAGAAGGGAACAAAATACCAGGCTGTGTGTAATTCTTTTTGTATTAATTCAGACTTTGTGGTTGTCCAAAAGCTTTGATTTGTCACAGTCAAGTCTTTCTACTCAAGCTCGAAGTGAAAAGTACAGTCTTGTTTTTCTCGTGGAGTGTGGCAGGGTAGAAATGAATGCCACTAATTCATCTCAAGCTTGGGTAGGAGGAGGAGTGGGCTAACTCCTCAGCTAAGTTATTTATATAAATAATACTGCTACCTCCCTCCTCTTGTGGTGTATTTCCTCTCTCAATCTGAAGTATTTTGCAAGAAGCTGAAAAATCTATACCTTAAGTCATAGATCCATGAGATACCTTGAGTTGGAAAGGACTCATGAGGATCACTGAGTACAGCTCTTGATCCCACAAGGAGGTAAAGCACTAAATGTTCACATAAAAAAGGACCAAGCCAGCTGCCTCCCAAAATCCCATAAATCCAAAAGCCTAAAAGAATCAGACCTGACTTTTTCCCAACTTAGAAACTTGCTCCCATCTTTAATTATACATCATAACTCAGTGCAGTCACTGGCATAATTGGCCATCTGTGTACTTTCATATGTGTGAAACAAACGTTGGGAAAGGTTACACAGGGCTGGTGCCACTAGTGTTCATGGAGAGGCAATGGAGGCTAAAATTCAGAGCTGGATTTGAGATCCATTTTGCAAATGAAATGTGATTTTTCTTTTTGATTTTGACAGGGCTGAATGGCAGGTGGAAAGGCAAGGGTGGGACTTGTGATTTGTTTCTGGAGAAAAACAATTGTGTTTCTCATGATTTCTGCTCGAGTTTGATTTACTTCTGGACATATTCCACTATTAATTAAATAGATGACAGTATTTCAGAGGCTGCTGCCTCTCGTCTGGACAGTGGGGAGGTGACTCCAGGCAGGAACACCCATGCATAGCCAACATCAAGGATGGATGCAGCGCCTTACCTGTATTAATTCCAGTAGCTGGTCCCAGGTTCCTCAGTTACCTCAGCTCCTTAGACATACTATGCATAAAGGTTCACAGACTTGCTGGTACAACCATCTCTTATCCTACATGCCTACACGTCCAGCTTGAAGCACACTGGCATTCACACATTCCTACTCAGAACAGAAGATGGCTATAAATAGGATTTAACCAGAATATCAGTTAGGCTGCAGTGATCAAGCACAGAGCTCAATGAGACAAGCATGCTGCCTGCTAACCTGCTTACACATGGCTAGGCCCTTTTGTCCCTTCTTAACCCAGTTTTCTCAATCTTGCTTCCCCCCAATCTGCCTTGACCTTCTCCTGTTCCCCACCTTTGCCCCATCCCCAAAATATCCCGTAAGTCTTGTACATTTCCAGAATCTCCTTAAAACTTGTCATAATAACTTTCATAACTGACAAATACTCATCCCTGCATCCCATAGTGAGTCCTTTAGGCAACCATGCCTGACAGCTTCTGAGGTGTTCAGGGGACATGGTTTGATAGGATAACTCACCTCGGTGGTTTTGCAGCACATGCAATAGGTGAACACTCCTTTGGGCAGTCTCAGGTGCAGCAGATTCAGTGTGCTCCATTTTCCCTGTTACTGGGTTTCTAGGGCTCCTCTGCCTCATTGTTCATCTGCTCCTTGCCAAACCTTTGCAGTCTCAGTGATTAGCCTTTAATCACACAGACTGAACATCTCCTCTGTAGCTGTCTGTGCCAGAAAGGCCAGGAGTGTCTGATAATGAACTGGGTGTGAAGATGATAGCAATCCTATGGTGCTGCAGAACTGGAGAGTGCTGGTTTTCTTTTATAATTGGTTTTGACATTCTGCCAAATGAAGGGCTGAGGAGTGTATCTGCGCCTGTATTTTCTGGAGGCTGCAGGGCAGGGTAGAAATGACCCTGCTTACAACACAACAGTGTCATTGTTCTGCTAGGTCCCACATCCCTGGTGGGTTAGAGAGGTGTTACCCAGATTCTAAGCAGGATTAATACATTATGCCAATGAAATACCTTCTACTGTCTTACTGGAAAAAAAAAATATTATCCCTTATTTTTTTAAAGCAGGTGTAGAAATTTATTAAAGAGCTCTCACATTTTTCCCCTAGACAACAGGAGATTCTGGAGGTGGAGACATCTCACCTTCCCGAGGGGCAGCCCAGAGCCCAGGCAGGAATGCAAGCTTTGGGGGCACAGCAGGACTCTGCCCAAGCCCCACGCAGCCAGGAACTGCTGGCGATGACCCCCTCCTTAGCTTAAAGTCATTCAATAGAAGGCAGTAGTGGTATCAGTGCTGTGATGTGCCCAGAACCAGACTGAAGCCCAAAATACTCTCAGGGATGGGGAAAGAGAAGCATGGGAAAGTGCTGCTATCCATGAGAGGTAAGCAGCTGTATGCATTCTCAAGGAAATCCTTTTCTGTTTGGACACTACTGCTGTTCTCCTCTGCACTAATCTTCAGTAAAAACTTTCATGAATGGAAAAATGCCGAAGTGGAACAATTTTATTTTTTATTATCTACCAGTGCCGCTGTGGAGTTCTGGTATATAAAAGCAAATAATTAATTAGAAATTAATCAGGTAGATGTGATGGTGCATCTGTCAGGCAGTGATATGCAGAAGATGTAGCTTGCAAACCAAGATGGGTTTTCAAAAGATCTTTTGGAAATCATGTCAAAAGGAGTCCATTAGTGACTCACTAGTGACACTGAGCAAAATGGTTCTTAAAGCACCAAACAACTTGCTTAGGGCAGGGTATTCTTGAAAGGCATTACAGAATTTAATATTCAGGGATTATTCATTTACTATTGTCCTCTTTTACCTAATTTGGCATTCTAATGATTTTTTTTTAATTACAATATTTATTTCATCTATTTTAATATGATAATATACAGTTTAGGCTCTATCTCTTTAACATTAATTTGAACCACGTAAAGACTTTTTCCTTAAAGAAAACCACATCTTGACTGATACAAGGGGCATAAGAAAAGTACAAGTCCCCATTCAGTGTTTGTGGATGTCTGGGGGTACAGCAGTTTCTGCTATACTTGTGTTTGGGATAGCTGCTAGTAATCCTGGAATACAGCAGGTACCATGACAAGTTGCACTTCCCATGCATGCTTGCACAGAGTGGTAGCAAATGGCAATCCATGGTTATTACCACAGTGGTAAACTGGGGCTTCACCTTCCCCTTCTTCCAGCAGGCACAGCCCAGGGTGCTCTACCAGAGGGTTCAGCAGCCTGCACTAAAACACTGTGCTTGTGGGTCTCAGTCACCCCAGTTCTTGTGCATGTGTCTTTCCCATGTGTAGGAATATGGTGTCTGGAAGGTTTTTTATTCTTGCAGCACACCAAGGTTTTGTGTACAGTCAGCTGCTCTCCAGACCTCTCATTATTTTTTCCTTAAATGTCGCCATTTTAATTTAGAATTTTACTTTACATCGTGCCAGCTGGAGGTTTAAATATTTCTCCAGAAAATGGATCATGAAGCCAGTGCACCTGGTGGTGAATAAATAAAGGCTGCAGAGCTGCCACTCTGCCGCGTGCATTGCCACTTAACTGAGTGACTGCACAGATATAGTATCAGAGCTGGGTGAACAGTCTAAACACACACTTATAAATAATAACCTGATCCCCAACAGTGTTCTAAGCTTATGACAATTTCAAATTCACATCTAAATGAAACTTGCACGCTGAGTCTAAAGGGATGTTTCAGCTGGGAATTAATTTCAAGAATTCTATTTGATGATGGCAACGAGAATTTGCCATCTGCATTCCACTGTGTTCTCTTGTCCTGAGATAAACCCGGCAATGCAAGAGTTACTCCACCAACAAAGCCCAGATAACCAACTCATTGTTACAAAACACTCTCAGGCTCTGCACACGGGAAACATTCTGCAAACCAATTTGAAAATCATTTTGAATAATGAGCATATCTGAGGATGTCGCAATCTGCCTGCACACGTTTCTCAACTGCAGGAAGAAGTGAAAGACAACCATTAATACCTGATGGATTAAACAGTGAGGATTTAACTTGCTTGGTGATGTGTATCTCTGTAAAGCCTTAGTCCACTGCTGACTTTGTACCCTGACAGACATAAGGGTGGATTAAATTTGGGCAGCTGAAGTTTTTCCCATTGTTAAGGCAGGCATCTGTGACCTGCTTTGTGAATCAGTGTCATGGTTTTATGATTTTTGGTTACTGGTATTCCACATCATAACATCATGTAGTGCACTAGGAGTTCAAGTGTTAATGCTCCAGTTCTGGGTACCTGCCCAGAATAGAAGAATTACATTCCCAAGGGGGCTTTGTAGCCAGAGGGGAGATAGAACTCCTGGCAAGGTCACCCGATCAGGCTCTTCGGCTCTTCTCACGCTCTTCTCCTTCACCTCTCCTTGCTGCTGCCCATCTCGACTGCGTGCATCACTTCAGTATTACTGTAAGGCCTACAGCATTCTAATACTCTCTCATTATACTTGATTTATTAGCTTCAGTTCTAACTGTATCGTATTATAGTGTGTTATCTTGCATTCCAATACCATATTCTGTAAATTAATTTGTTTCTCCTCAGATCATTGCTGCTGTTTTTAATTATTTTGGGGTCCCCTCTTTCCCTTTTCTGGTGGCATGGATTTTGCTAAATCCCTCCGGCCCACTAGTCATGGAACCGGGCTAAACCAGCCCGTCAACCACTGACAATCAGCACTTACACTGATAAAACTCTCAGGACAGTGCGTGAGGATAAACCAAAACGAGAACTCACCCACCGCCATTTTTTGGCTGAAAACTGCAGTGGATCAGAAGCTGCTGCCTGGTGGCAGTCATGACCATAACACAGAGGGTAAGTGAGGTCAAAAACCTCTAGTCAACCCTCTTGCCTCAAGTGTAGTTGAAGCCCTTTTTTTTCTCAGCTGTTGCTCCTACTCTTCCATCCACCCACCCACCTGGTCTTCTCACCAGCTGGCACAAGTGCATATGCATAAGCTTGAGGCCAAGAATTGTGGGTTTTCTGCATTGGTGATTCATTCACCTTGCAATGAGGTTGCAGGCTCAATCACACTGGTGCTCATAACTCCCTATCTGCCTTCCCACAACTCTTTTCATATGCAGAGGCACAGGCAAATTCACTGGGGAAATTGTATCGATCAAAAATTCTCTATGTGGCTGTGGCAAAACCAGCAGTCTGGTCCATGTTCTAAGAATCATACAAAATGCATGAGATATAGAAATGACCCCACTGAGATTAATCTAACAAAGGAGCTCAAAACTGAATGGCCTCTTGTCCCTGTGGTCAAGTTACTGACAAACTTCGGCATTATCTACTTGAAGATCCTGCTTCTGTACAGGAGGGCAAGATGGTGATCAACCCTTCTGAGCTGAGGAGCCCACCTGCCTCTCAATGCTTACCTTGTTAAGCAGAGCTGTCTTCTGCTCTTCTGGTCATCTTCTGAGACCTGTGGCTGTAGGGAACTAACCAACACAGTTCTACTTGCTATCTCAGGTCGCAAAGGCACTGCATTGTCTTCTAGCAATGTTTTCATCTTTTCAGTGACAGGATGCTGCAGATATGCAGGTGCCTGAAGCACCTCTACACCTAAGCTAAAGTAACACACATCTCCCACAGCTCTGTCCCTTCTTTCCCAGCAGCCATTTGTCACATCTTTATATATAGCAGTCTTCTAAAAGAAAACAGGGAGATATAAATTCAGAGAAAAAAATACAGGCTGAAAACCCTTTCATAACTGACACTCCCACAGAGAGGTAAGAACAAAAGAAGAAAGGCCAGGACAAAACATCTCCAAGTGGTGCCAGAGAGATGGAGGAGGGAGACACATGCCTACATCTTCTATTGCTGAGTAACCAGGAAAAAAACCCTTGTCAGTTGCAAAAGTTGCAATATATTTGCTGGAAAATTGAAAGCTGTGGCACAGATCTATGGAAGAAATACCTACAGAATAGAGTTTAGGAAGAAATATTTTAAAAAATTTATGTGCAAAAAGTTAGTAAGTTGTTGTGGTTTTATGAGTTTTGGTTATTGGTATTCCACAGCATAACATCATGTAGTGCACTGGGAATTAAAGAGTTAATGCTCCAGTTCCAGAGCATTCTATCCATTCCATTTCTAGTGAGCAAAGGAAAAAAAGACAAGTATACAAAGAATGGAATTAGTCCAAACAGTTCATTGAGTTAATGATCTACAATATCATCTACTAGTATAATCCAGATTTCTCACCCTTCAAAAGGTGCTGGCAAGTGACATCCCACCCTGTACAGCTTTCAGGTTGCAATCATTGTAAGAGCTGTCTCATACCAAGATTGTGCTTGACCTCTTCTCTATTTTTCCTCTATTTTTCCTGAATGGATAATGTCTGAGAATAGAACAAATCATCTGTATTTATTCAACAGAAGATGTAGAGGCTTTCTTTGCCTAGAGTGTGTTGTGTCATTCCATAATTTGTACATTATAACAGCATAACCCAAGCCTGGACCATATATCAGTACTTTCTTTTGCATACCCGTACAGCATAAGAAGATTAAATATATTTATTTAGGACATATTTCTTGTCTGAACTATTCTACAACCTCTACAATAACAGACTGCACAGCTTTTCCAAACAGTATTTTCCAAGCTCCACAGCCCATTGAATCTATTTTTTGCCACAAAAAGTAATATGAGTCATCAGTTGCAGCCTTGTCATTTCTACCACAGACACAGGACAGTTGACATCTCCATCTTCCAAACAGTCTTTTGTGTATTTCCATGCATTCTAATGTCATCATTATAGAGTTCCCCATTTTCTTCCTTTATTTTCTTCCCTTCTGACCCTTTAAATTTTCTAACCCCATTTTTTCCCCCAAATGAGACATGAGAATACCTCTTTCAGAAGGAATAGAACCTGTTGCAAGACACAGCTGAGCTGCCCTGCTGTGGACCTTTCAAAGAGGAGACAGGAGATCCCTCCTTGCTAACTGTAGTTCACATACATGCTTCCCAAACAGCACGGAGTTTGCCCACTTCTCATTATTATTATAATTTTCTGATATACATCTGTTACCCTTGATCTGCCTTCAACTCCTATCTTAAAACTACTGAATATAAAAAAAGGACAGGCCACCACAAAGAGTAACCTTCACAGCCTACATGGAGATCTTGTCACAGCAAGCATCAAGACTTGCAAAATACATTTTGATCCCAGACGTCACATGTGGTAAGACAGAAAGGCAACCAGACAAACCAATGTTCAGCTTTGTTCTGCCCTAGCTTATGGTACTTTTTGAGCAATTAGAGCAATTTTTAATGCAACTATTGAAAAAACATAAGGTAGATTCAGATATACAGTACTGGGATCTTGGGGTGGAAAATTGGAAGGGAATGCTTGCTGCAAGTTGCGACATCATTCTTAGAAACTTGAATACAAGATTAAAGAAATGGATTCCATGGAGATCGTTACTAGTAATAGATCCTACTCTTCCAAGTAAACAAGTGTCAGAAAGCTCTCATGTGAGTAGAGAGTGAGACTGGAACTGACCAGCACAACCTGTAAATAACATCTCTGGAAAGTACGAAAATCAAGACAAATTGCTCAGAAAACTGATTTTTAAGCATCAGTAGAAAAGCCAAGGGTGAGAAAGTGAAAAGGTGACAGGTAAACTAGTATGAAGGTTTTAATCATGGAGTTTGGATATATCACAAAAAGGAAATAAAAACAAACAAACAAACAAAGAGGCTTGAGCAGTGCCTGCAGTCATTCCCACTCCAGAGGCTGTTGGCACATAGTCTTTCCCTGAGCATACAGAGGCAGCTTGCCACAGAGTGAGGTGCCACTCAGCAGCTGTGCCTTTCCTGACAAATACTGAATGATTTGGAACAGGAGAGTCTGATTCACAAAAAAGCATGAATAATTTGAATTTCATAAAGCACAGACTGCTAAACACTGATTCATGACAAAACATCATCATCAACCATCAGTACTGTGATAGTGACTTACAGCCCAGTCAGAACCAGTATAGTTGTGTTTGATAAGTCAAAAAGAGATGATGCAGCCTAAGTGCACAAGATCTTACTGAAAAACAGAGGAGTGTAGAGAAAGATTGATAAAGGTGTGATGATGAGATATGTAAGCTTTGAAATGTACATCCACAAACTCTGTAGTTTCCTCATGTAGAATTCAAGCAAGGCCTCAATAAATCCTACCAGTCAGCAGCTAGGTGATAACATACTGTCATATGTGGGCATATTGTCTTAAACCTTTGTCAGGGGACAAATTTGGTTCAAACCCATGTAGCCTACGTGACTTTACACAGCTGAAGTCCAAAATGACAGAGAGAGCATGCTGACTTGGATGTAGGACAAAATCTTGCAATGTAGCTGCTTTTGCAATAGAATTGTAATTCTGTTGTAACTGTAATTAATTACAGTAACTACCTGATCAATGGTACGCTATACTCCCATTGTGTTCCAGTAACTTAGTGGTGTGTATTCTTAAGGTCTTTTGGGAAGAGCAAAAAATTTATCCTTAACCAGGTCATTTCTTATTTTCTGGTTGCTGGAAGCAAAGCAAAAAAAATGCTTAAAATTTAGAAAATGACTAATGGGGTTACTGTGAGTTTTTGGCATTGGTGATTTTCTTATGATTAATGACTTTACTGTTTCCCCAACCTATAGTATCATAAATTATTATCACAAAGAGAAATATTAAAAATAGGTCCCTATGGGAGAATTAACAAGTAAACTATAGCAGCATACTATTAACATACCAGACGTTCTGCACAGGCCATCACAAATAGGGCTGGAATTATTAGCTAAGATGTAGTACCACATGAATGCGCATTGTGTCTGCTCCCACGAATTCGTGTGACACTTTCAACAAATGAATCTTCCTTGAATCAGGAGCACGGAGAAGAGAGAGGTCACCCCGGAGTTACCCCTGTCTTAACAGTAATGAGGCTAGGGGAGAATTTACCTGAGGTTATTTCTGTCACTTTTTGGGCATCAACAACTTATCATTCCATCTCTGAGGCATGTATGGCAATACATACCTTTTATGTAGCCACTGTTCTAGCATTTTTTGGTAAAGCTTGTACTCTGCCTTTATTTCTGCCTCCATTTTGACCAATAATAATAATAATAATAAAATCTCTTTCTGGATACTGCATTCTGCTGTTGAAAAAAAATGCACACCTACACACATTTTTGGTGAGGTTAAGTCCACAACATCCTTTAATCAGCTTGCTCCTGGACTTTTATTGTTCTTGTCAGATTCTAGATGGTTTGAGTGTGATTATTGTCAAAGAGCCATCCTTCAGGTGCTTCAATTGCTGCAGTTCTTCCTATTCTACAGAACAACTATATGGCCAAGATTTGAAGTAATGGAAAGGCAAACAAATTTTGGTTGTTACAGCAATTAAACATAAAAATAACCAATTTACTCACTCTTCCTTTGCAAATGCATTTCAGAGACTGCTTTAACCTCCCCACGCACAAGAATGGCAGTTCTAGATGTTTCTGTTTTTACCTAGAAAAGGTGTTTTCTCAAAGAAAATATATCTGATATTTTGCAATAAGTGAAAGTTAAGATTGCTCCAATAAAATGACGGCGCTTTTCACAGATTTAAGTACAACATATTTGTGATGCAAACTTCAAAGAATGAAGCCTCTGGAGCCACAGGTATAATACAGAAATAGGTGTTTGGTAATATAAAGTGTTTCTTGTTGCCTACAGCCAGAGTACATGCTTATGTGAAAAATATCTTCATCAGGGCCTGTGCAACTACAGACAAAGGTGTTGAATAGTGATTATTCTTCACAACCTCACCAGTCTTGATTTTTATACAATTTGTGTGTTTTTGACAGAGGGCTCCTGTGCTCATAATCCTGTGTTCATAAGACTAATAGGATTTGCATTTCAGTTAACACAGAAAAGCTCACAGATACCTGGGTGGAAGCAAGGGATTTTGCATCTTCTTGGTTTAGCTCACTTGGGATCTCATTGGCGCTCTATAGCCCAGGGTCACCAATTTGTCAGTCAGGAACTTCTTCAGCATTCAGAGAATGTTTGCCCATTAATGTTCCTTGAAGTAAGAAGAATTGCTATTATTTTAACTAAAATCTGCTTTTTCATTTTTCTGGGAATCTGTAACACCACCAAAGGTGTTACACATCATTGCTGAATGATGCACACAACTGGATACTGCAACTCTTCCCTACCTCTTGTACTGATTTTTCAATGCAATGATTTCCAGTTTTATCCTGCTTTTGGTTCAATGTAAAAAGATCTGCTTATTTCTTTGCCCAAATTAATCCACTTACTGTGTAGTTTTTGTCCATTCACAATCTTGCATAACAATTTAGGATTATAGAGAATTTATTCTTTGAACACTGCATATGGCCTCATCATAAGTGTTTAGACCATAAGCCTTTATGAGTTTATAGTCCTAGCTTAATTGTGGTTACACTGGGAGAAAAATAAGGAAGCAACACACAAGCTTGGGTGTTGGACTCGATGATCTCTAGAGGTCCCTTCCAACCCCTACAATTCTGTGATTCTGTGAAGCTGGAGAGAGCAAACCTCTGAGTAAAAAGTGAGAAGATTTGCCACCTCTACAGAAGACCTTCCTCCAAAGCCAAGAGCTGGAAGACGTGGGAAGTAAAACCTCAGAGCATCACTGAGCAGTTTATAACTAACAGTAAAAGAGAATAGGAGGGGCCAAAGGTTTTACCTGATTAGGGAAAGAAACACAGAGTCTGTGTAAGAGTTCTTTGAGGCCACCCTGAACTGCTGCTGAGGTAAGTGTGTATATATAGCCTATTTCAAGACCTGTTTTCTCAAGAAATAATACTTGGAGACAGTTGGCTGGTTTTAATTGCTCTTGTAATTACACCTGGAGAGAATAGAATTGCAGGCACTGAAAATATCTCAGCTTTGCCAAGGTAATCACTGTTCTCACAGCTCTGTGGGTTGGTTAATCAGGTGACTTTGCTCGGAGGTATGTGATGGTGATAGAGGTTAGATCTGATGAGAGAGGTCTCGGAGACTAATCTCTGTTTCCAGCAAGGGGGGCTGGACCATGGTCAAGCCCTCTTCATCCCTACTATGGTAGCATGGGTGCTTGCAATTTTGTTCCCAGAATACCAGAGGCTACTTCTAAACAATCTTTAGATGAAGGGAACAAGGCATAGCTGAAAGACTGGCTTGCTCCCTGACCTCTCAGCATGTCAGGACATTTGTGCATCAGGCTGCAAATGGAGGCAGCATACACATCTTATGCACCACTGTGGTAGGTGACATTAGGATCCATCCAGAGCAGGTAGGAAATGCTGAGGTTGCAACGTACCTCTCTATGTCAGAATTAGGCACAGGGTGAGTGAGCTATTGCTTGACAACATTTTGTGAGTTTTCTTGTCCAGGATTGTCAAAAGTCACTTCCAGGCTGTGCCCAGACACCTGCTTATGTTGTCATAGTGTTGCATCACCAGAACATAGTTTGTTTTTGCTACTCAGAAAGGAGATATTCCCAAGGTGTTGAGACAAAATCCTTCCTAGGGAAGCCTAAGAGTGATTCTTCTGTACATTATTAGCCATGTGAAACTCCAGACAGGCATTCCTGGCCACATACTACAACCAAGGCCATCTGTGGTATCCCTGCACCACAGGGAGCAATGCAACTAAGTCTGGGCTAACATTTATAGAAACAAATCCCTACTTCTTTCTATTCCACTGTATCATGCAGTTCATCTTGGAAAACGGCTGATGTCCAGATGTGACAGAGATTTGCAAGATAAGTAAGGATTGGCCTGTTTTTGAGGAAATTAGAGGAATGAGAAGTATGACTGACCTGATAATTGTGGCAGATATTTCTTTTTACAGGGCTTTTTCCATAGACAATAGCATTTTGACTGAAGCAAGTAGGCGGTGTTATTAAGGCTTTCTTCTGTTTTCCATTTTGCTGATAGGTGCTGCAGTGTAGTGTACAAATAAACACAGTAAAATAAAATCTGGATACATGCATAATTTGTCTGTCTCTGTACCTGAGAGAGGCAGGTTCACACTAGAGAGGAACATCAATGAAATTGTTTTCCCCTGTTGAACTGCATTTCATTAAAGCCAAACACACTGCAAACCTGTCCATTCTGACAGAATATCATTTACGTGGGAGAATTTCCAGCAGCATCCCTTGCAACAAACCATTTCAATTCAAAATTTTAAAATGATCTTTCAAACAATTTAAAAATATACTAGTATTAGCATATTTTCCTGCTGAGTTTTCTATTTGCTTATCAAAACGTGATGTGTAAGAAGACAAAAGTGAAGCAGAACTTGTTTCCACTGAAATGATGGGTGTCACTGCATGAAGTTCCTCTAGAGAGAGTTTCAAACTTTTTGAAGGGAGGAAATGTTTCTAGCTCATAAATAAGTTAAAATTTCAGGATTCCATAGTCTTCCCTGAGTCAGTTTTTACCTAAGAGGGCAAAGCACCAGCAAATACTTATTCCTAAATGGAACCAGATCCACAAGATGGCCCTTGTTTGAATACTGTAGAAAATACTGTTTAATACTGTAGAAAAAAGATAGCAGGCACAAGTGTGCTCTGCCAGCTATTTCGGTATTCATAACAGTACTCCCCTGTTGAGCCACATCTGATAAAGCAGATCTACACACAGCCTGCCATGGCTGTTGGTGCACAAATAATCAGAAGGAAGAATGACATGAATATGAGCATCTTAGTCCATGAAGTGCAGCAGCCTGAGCAAAACACGCACTGCTGCACTGCAGACTAGGCTGATCCCAGGTGCTCCTATAAAACACAAAAATAAAGGCTTATGTTTCGGATTCTTTCATGCCAAGTACCGAGTATCAAAGCACAACATCCACATCAAGGCAACATACCTCAAGACAAGAGTGCTGTGCTAAACTAGAAAAAATGTACCTGTCTGAGCTATCAGTTGACCCTGGCTATATTGTAGTATAGGCCCAATGAAGCTTTTCACTGGGAGGTTTTACATTTATAGCCACTCTAAAAATACTCTAAAAAACTCTGAAAATAATTCAGTATGGTGTTTTCAGAAAAGAATTAGGCTGTGGTTCCTCATTTTCTTTCTCTTTAGGTGCCATATCCATAGTCTCTTTAAGAGCTATGAGCATTAACTACAGCTCTGTGTGTCTTTGTTCAAAAGCCAGGTTGGACTAAGAGCAATTCCTTCGAGAACATTTCATTTATTTTACATGCAGGGTGTTGTTTGAGCAGAAGGCTGCAATTAATGACTGCATTAATAGGCTTAGCACAAACAAAGTACATGTACTTTCCTCTCAATTTGCAGAGCAGCTGGTAGAAAAATTAACTGACCTTCTGTGATTCCTATGTATTGTCAGCGAGCACAGTATCAGTCTGTCACTTCCTTATGTCTTATGAAAGCAAGGCAGATCTACTTATTTGCAGTCATTAGCTCTTATTTGGAAGGCAAGGCTAACATCATGATCATGTTGATAGTATTCAATACCTGATTATCAGATTTCCCCAAACTTCAGGTTGAGTTTAACATTAAAAAGAATATCAAAGCTTAGAAGGAATTTAATGACTGTTGAGTTTAATTTTTGCAGATTCTTTTTTCAAGCAGAAGAAACAAGTCGTGAGCAGATACTTTTGTTTAGTGAGAATCTGAGACTGTTTCTCAGCAACGACAATGGAATGAAGTAGAAAACAGTTCCGTAGCAGCTCTTAAAGTAATGACCTCATCCAAAAGTTTAATCAAAACAGCAAATGCTGCACACTGCTGAACACTTACCCTGTAAGTCAGTTTGAAGAGTGAAGTCCTGGTACTCTTGTATGAAATCATCAAGTGGATTTTCTTATAATTCTTGTTTGTTGACATGTGTATGTACTAATCAGGTAAGCAGATGATCCCAACTCACTCCAGCCATGTGAAACTCTTCAGTAACTGGGGAATTAATTTTCTCTGCAGCTGATAAAATCATTACTATGAAAAAAAAAGAACAGTAAAATATGCGTGGCTTCCAGCAACTGTGTTGAAATACATCACCAACATGTCTACAGGAAAGGCAGCACCCACAGACTGGTTCCTGGGATCAGCTTGGTCACAGAAGAAGCTGATGTGTTACTGAGAAATGCTTATTTGGGTACAGACAATTTCCAAGTGGAGATCCAATTTTTAAAACTTAAAAATGTTTTGTCATGTACAATCACTTCACTTTGTAGCTGTCAAAAAGAATATATTTCTCTGTGATTCTCTTGTGCTGGTTCTGGAAGCATACCTGGGAGAACTTCAAAATCTATGAGCTGTTTGCAAGTTCTGGTTTACCCAAACTTCTGCAAGGAATTCACAGGGCAGACAGTTAAGTTTCTGAGTCTAAGAACATTTCCTGGTGCTGCTTCTTCTGCTTCCTTTATTGCTATTGTTGTAGCCAAACTTCTGAACCAAAGGAAGCATCTGAAGTTAATGATCACTATCCTGCCTCTATCTACTAATATGTGTCCATCTTCGTAAGACTAGAGGAGGAGATAAGCAACAGGTAAGAAGGTGTTTATTACTTATTACCAGGTCTGGACATCCAGTAGATATAAGATTCTGTCAGAGGGATCATCTTAAATACAAAATGGCAGGTACGAAGTCTCTGATATACTCTTCACCTGTATCACTGTGATTACTGACCACTAAGTTTGAGTATATCCTGTCAACAAGGAATGACACTGTCATCACAGCTGTGTTCCCCCACATGGGAGGCAAATCTCTCTTACAGAAATTGGCAGATGCTGCAGGAAGGTTTCATACCACAACACTGTAGTAAAAATCACAGAGGTTTGGAAATAAACTCAGCAACAGGAGGAAGGACATTACTGGAGGTTGCTGCTCTGAGCTGGGAAGCAAGGCTGTGGTTTCATGACACAGAGGTTTTGGAATTTTCTGGGGAGCATGCAGACCTGCAAACCATTGTCTGAGTGCAGTATTTGATGGAGGGAAATGAGCAGCGGCAGAACAAGGTTACCTTGAGCTGGTGTGGCAGCCAAGCACTCTGTGCTGGGAAACTGCTGTCTAAGCGTTCTGGCTGGCAGGGACCGCAGTAGTCATCCCATCTGCCCAGGTAAATAAGGAATTCAGAATTTTGATTCTACTTAAAAAAATAAAATATGAAGACAGTCAAGAGTGTGTGAAACAACATTCTTATTGCAGAGTGTGAACTGTAGGAATGCTGCTGCCCTCATCTCAGGGGGCTGCGCACAGGAGCGAGCAAAGCTTGACAATCCAGAGGCTGTGCTGGCTGCAGTCTTGGCTAGTAGCTATCCAAACAAGTCATCCTGCCTTTCTCATTCAACAGAGTTTAATCTCTGCCCTCTCTTGCTATTGCCATCCTTTCTGTGCCACTATTTCCTTTCCTGACCATCACACTAGCTGTTGGCCAGACCTGTATGCAGAGTTGCTCCACACCACAGTCAGCAGTTCATACCTCAGCATCCTCAACATCTGCTTTATGCTGGCAGCCTCTACATTTTAATGCCTTCTGCATTCATATAGCAGCTCATGCTATGTTTCACTTAGTCCCCTGGAGACACTGTATGTGGAATAGTCCAAGTAGCATCCTCTAAGATCATACTTTTATCTGCAGTCACATGGGATTTAACTAACAGCTAGAACTGGAACAGCTGGCAGTAGATTTTCTTAAAGATTTTTGAGCTAAGATTATCTAAGTAATGGAGAAATGAAACAAGGCACATGGGGCAAAACAATAAACATCAGCAAGGTGAGTATGAACTGCCAAGCAAGCCATTCATAGAAAGAAGGACAAGAACATGTGAGCTTATGAATTATGAAGGGAACACACAGCTCTCTTTGGAAGAAAAATTCCTCTCTTTCCAGAATGGAAAACAGATAAGCATTGGATCATGTTATTACTACAAGAGAAGGTTCTGACTCTTTCTCTGGAGATTTTCAGCACTTAGCTAGGGAAGACCCTGAGCAACCTGCTGCAACTTGAGCCTGGCCATGCTTTGAAGAGTTGACCAGATGAGGTGACCTCTGAGGCTTCTTTCAACCTAAATTATTCTAAGCTCAACCTGCTCATTGCGTGTCCAGTCACCCAACTACTTAACTACTCTGCAGATACTGAGCTGTTTACCACTTCTCAGAGCTGTGCCACCATCCTCTGTGCCTGTACATGAAAGCCTTTCTCCCAGTACTGATTCTACTCACCCTGTACATTGTGCAGCAAGTTTCCACGTCAGAGGCCCATGTTCAATGGAAGGCCAGCTTATTCAGGTTTATCTGTCTGTCATCATCTTCAGTAGCTGAGATCTCAGAGCTCTGAGTGTGTCAACCCAGAACATACTGCAAGCACATTCCCAAGCACATTATCTGCAATGGCCAAGAGGCAACACGGGGCAAGGAAATTCCCAGCTCACTTTGCTGTGTGCTTGGACTGTCTCAAGGCCCAGTGTGCCCCAGATGACAATTGGAAGGCTGCTCTTTCAACTTACCCCTTTGCTTCAAGGCAGTTTCCTCTGCAGGACAGGCCCCAGGGAAATACCGGTGTGCCTTGTGGCTTGTCAGGGAGCCAGAAAGTGGTTAGTTCCTGCAAAGACCCTGAAGCTATTCTGGATGGCAGGCAGCAGAAGAAAATGCCTTGCTCACCACTGCAGCTGCTGTTAGAAGCTACAGCACTGGCTAAACATGTCATAAAGTGTGAAGGTTATTTTCAGAGGTGAAGAAACAGATCTTATCTACAGCAATGAGATTTTTTAGCAAATTTTTGTTAATTAGGGTTTGTTTCAGACCTCAAACACTTGAAAAGAAGGAAGGAATAAAGGGTAAAACCAGAAAAATCACAGGTTTATAAGTAAATCAAAGAAGCAAACACATAAAAGGTTAGGGTGGGGGCAGGAGGAGATGAAAAATATATTATTATCTGTTCCAGCTTTTTCAAGCAGGATCTTGCACTGTATTAATCCTTGTAGGCTTTTACATCAGCCAGCTTTTATACTCCTTCTGTGATAATGATAAGCCACCTCACTTGGCAGTGCACTGCACTGCCTCACTGTTCTCTCAGATCAGCTGGAAAAAAAGCAGGAGAAACTAAAAAGCCAGGGTTTCTGGACACGCAGTATGTTCTTAAAGGGCAAATGCTGGCACAGAAAGCAATGCTGCCTGAGCGCTAAGTACAGTACAGATCTCAAGATCACGGACAGCAGTTAGCTGCTTACCCAAAGCACCATCAGCACAGTTCACGTGCGACAGGCAGGGTCAGGTCCCTGCAGCCCCCACAGTGCCAGGCCCTTGGTCAAGTGTAGCAGCAGTGGCTATAAAGCTTTTAGAGAGGTGGCATCTAATTCACATCACAATCCTGTGAATTCAGTCTGTTCCTATGAGCTGGCAATCATTCATGTTTTCTAGGAGCAGTCCGATAGTTAATGAATTTGTTGAAGACTATGCTGCATAAAAATGCATCCCACTTCAAAGCCCTTACTCCAGATTAATACTGCAATAGCTGAAAGCAGAGTTTAGTCCCTTGTTATTATCTCCAAAGGAAGATTAAGGCTCAAGATGCAATTAGTTTCAGTTTAGTGAAAAGGGCAGGACAGAACATGTATGCTTCCAGTCAAGTATTTTCCATAGGAGACCAAAGAACCAAAGCCCTTTTATGTTGCTGTCTGGGCTATATATATGTCTCTCAAAGTTTTGTCTTAACCTCTAATAAACCAGTCATTAGACAGTCAATATTTTTTAGTTTCAAGTTCAGTTTTATTTATGATAATCACATCTTTAAAATGCTGCTTTAAAAACAATGATGTTGATATAAAAATGATTTATTTATTTTTTTTACCAATAAAGTGCCTTCCCTTCCTGCTTTAGAATATGTTCTCCTTACACAGGCACACCGATTTGAGGTATAAATATTTTTCCCCTGATACACCTAATGCAATTCAAATCTTTTCGAGAAATAGAGCTGAGCCATTTTTCTAATCCTGTGTATCCCCTCAATCAGTGTGAGGAGGAGGAAGCAAATGAGTCACTAGAAATATGTTTTCACCCTCCAGAGGAATTAGATTTAGGAGGCCTAAAAGTGTACTCAGTTTCAATCCAGTGTCATATTCTGGGCTGTCAATTTATTCAAAGAAGTTGTCTAAACTCAAACACTTTTCTAATGCCATAAGGATGTAATGACGTAGACCTGTTCTTTGTTCCTTTTCTGATCGTTTCACTGAGGTCATCTCTCTTCTCTCATCTGCGTCAACTCAAAATAAGAAGAAAAACAAACAAATAAACAACTGGAAATGTAAGGAAAATAATGATTTTGCTGCTATTGACTGGATGGAGCTTTGGGAAGGGATAGGTTCTTATTACAGAGTTGCTATATTTTCTAGCACTGACAAATAACATATTTAGTTGGGATATCTACACGTTACCATGGCCTGAATGTTATGTAATAATGTTTCATTTGCAATTCCCTCTGGAGGATATATATGTTTATTTTATTCTATTTTATTTTGAGAACTGAACTGAGCAGTTCAGCTTAAGAAGAAAGTAGGAATGCTGGGAAGAAAAAAAGAAGGGATTTTTTGAGGAAGTTTTAGTTCAGCCATAGTAAATATAATAAAGTTACCTTTATGGCAAATAGCAAATTGTGCTTAAATATAAGCTCTTACAGGCTCTATACTTTGAAAATAGACTTTGAGATCAATAATGCAGTAACTGGTTGGCAGCTGCAAAAGCAATAGGGAAAAGTCTTTATCAGAACACTGTTCATGGCTTGCAGTTCAGGCCCTAACTTCTTCAGAGACTAGAGCTTCCCTTAAGGGACTTCAGGGTCTCTAAGGCCCCCAAAGCAAGAAAGATAAAACGTCTCCCCACTGAAGAGAATTACGACTGTCTTCTTCTGGAATCTTATGTAAAAAGCTCCCCTTTTCCTTGTAATCACATCCGTTTTTATGGTAAGAGGTGGAAGAGTTCAGCACTACCTGTTCCACTGCAGCCTGACTGATGCTGCAATTAGATGTCTGTCACTAGGCTGCTTGGAAACAGAGCTCACAGTTCGTATGCTGCAGCGGGTTAAGATGCTCTGAGATTTGTTCCTCAGTGAATTATGAAGAAAATTACCTGTCTTTCCAGGTGTGGGTGAGAAAGGCTGGAGAGCTATCAGCACTCATACGATTGAATTGCATCTCCGTTTCAAAGTGTGCAGTTATCACCAGCTGAATGTGGCAGCCAGTTTCCAGCCTGTCCCAGGGGACCAGGAGACCAGCCTAGTTAGAGAGCAATGTCAAGCTCAAGTTCTTTAATTTTCAGCATGTAAGTGATGGAGGTTTGAGTTATACATAAGTACAAACCTGAGCTACCTCTGCAGCAAAGACCTAAGGCTTTGAGAATGCCAAGTACAGCCTTTTCCTTTTATTTATTTTATTTCATGCTCCATGATTTTTCCTTGTGTTAAAAATGAAGTAAATAATATTTTTGGCTCAGAAAATTAAAGTTCTTTTCTGTATCCCAAATGGCCAAGTATATCCTCTGCTACATGGGATTCAAGTTATGTGAGGGCATTAGATCCCAAGTACCATTTGCCAGCTTTTCTCAAACACATTGGTGCTTCCTATTTAGCCCTGTATAAAAATGTCTTTTGCATAACGAATTAGGAAATAGGACAAAACAACAACAAAGTAATCATTCAAACCTCTTGAGAACTTTGCAAACCATCATTTATCATCCTCAAGGATTTAATTAGTTCAAGAGTCTGAGAAGTAGAAGTATTTATAACACTAGAGGAGCTCAGAGGCAGAAAAAGCAGCATTAGATATCTGAAGACGGAGCTCAGCAAGCTGAGGTCAGCCAGAGACTTTCAGAGGCCTGGGAAGATTTCTAGAATGGCATCCATATAGCTGGATCACCAGTGAAATACCTTAGTAACAAACCTGGAGCAGTTCACAGTCCGTGGCAAATATGGTTATTTATTCATGGTGTGTGGCGTGTGGTACATGGTAGGAATTTATGTGTGATGTAGCTCTATATATTCAATGACTTGAGAACCCATAAAAAAATGGGAGTATTTGGCAGAAAAGAGCAGTGAAAGAAAAAAAAGTGTAGTTGTGGAGTGACACATTTACCAGTTTGTGAGGAGAAGAACACAGTTAGCACTGGAGAAAAGGGGAACAGAGGACATTTGTGTACAGCTGACAGACTAGAAGCACCCTTTGCACCTCAGCCTCCTGTGTCTTGCGGGGAGAAGACCTTCAAGCTGGAGGGCCTGGATGGACAGCTGGGAAGTGGAAGCGCTAGAACCTCTGCAAGCAGAAGTCCCACCTCTGCTCTATATCCCTGCCAAAATCAACCTTTGGTTTCCTCTTCTTTCAACCTTTCCTTGACATTGCAAGCTGTGAGAGAAGGGTAGCAGCACTGAAAGCAGACAGGTGCCCTTCCTTTAACCACTTGCATAGATGCCCCAACCACCTAGGCTGCTTGTACTCAATGTGAAATAAATTACCCAATGGGCAAAACTAAGGAGGATGCATAGAAACATACTATTTAAAGTGACTCTGCTACCATAATTTCTTCCTCAAGTCTTGTACCTAAATGGTCAGCTATTATAGATAGCTTCATGGGACAAAGGCTCAGAAATGATAAGTATATGTTATTTAAAACATTATCCTACGGAAAATTCAAACTTGTAGAGCTGCTATGCATTTGTGTCAGTTGGGCAATCTGAAAAATGCCCATGTCAAATGTTATTTTTAAAAGATAGGAGAGTATACTGACAGTCCTAATTCAAACATGGCCCTAGGTTCATACCTCTAACATTCATTTATGATGAACTTTGAAGATGTTACATTAATAAATTCACTTTATAGAGTACTGGAACAAATGATGTGCCACAGATGGAAAGATCATGGAGAGATCAGCTTGAAATACGTATATTTTTCTGATATCTTAAGCCAAAGTACTGATTACAGTGCAGTTTCTCATGCTAAGATATTTCTAGTATATTTTTCCTTAGGTTTAATGGTAAAGACAGAATAAATCATCCTTGAAACCTGCAAACATGTTTTGTATGTCAGTGTCCGTTCTGTCTGACATGGAAGGAGTGCAGTGAGGAAGCCATGCTTAGTATTCTGCAGAGTGCCAAGAGCTAGAGAGCTCCAAAGGGGAAGCTCTCCCCTCCAACAAATTGCTTCAGGGAAGAATACATCATGCCCCTTTTCAGCCTTCAAAATATTTGTTTCTGTGAAGTGTAATGCAGTTTGGGGAAACACTGATGGTAGCATCTTTGTGTGAATCTGGATTTCTTATGTTATTGTGCAGCACAGAAAGAGGAAGTACTGAGTCATCCAGATTATTCTAAGTAATATTATGTTCACAAGACTGCATTTATTTGCATATGTATATATGTTTCTTTGTAGATGATCGCGTGTCTGTACATTATGTATCTTATTACCATCAGGAAGCTAAGGTCCTAATCTAGCATTTAATGGGGCTGTCCATAGTCTTCCTCCTTTTCCCACACTCCCTTTGCTTAAAGTGGTCTAGTATTAAATGGGGATGTTGCTGGCCCTGGCTATGGCAGAGGGGTTGGATATTCATGGATATTCATGTTTCCTTCCAACCTGGGCCATTCTGTAAAGGCCTCCTGTTTAGTTCTTTTCTTTTTTCTTAGAGAGATTTTGGGCCGATGCTGGTCAATTGCAAATGTAAATCCAATACAAAAGTTAATCTATCATACAGGTCTTTCCTGCAGAATTCCCTCTCATATTTTCCCTTGTAGTCCCGCTCAACAAAAACATAGTGTTTAAGCTGGTGGTGCTCTAAGACCCCCGCCTGTGATGCTGACAAATAAGGCTGTGATGTTCCTTGGGACATCTCTGCCTGTCTGGATTAGCCTGCTGTCTCTCATTTTCTTCTTCTATTGGATTTTTGTTCCTTTTTCTTTTGTTTTGTTTGGTGATTTATATAGCCCTTAGGACAAAGGAATGTTGGTCCTTGTGGATTACATTAGTGTAAATAAATAATAATAAATAAAAACTGGACTCATTAATAATGCATGCAAACAGGAGGGAAAGAAAAGCAAATAGCAAAGCGTAAAGCAATTTAGGTAAATGAAATCATACAGACAAAAAAAGAAATAAACTCAGGAAAATATATATAAATATATATTTTTCATGATAAAAATGTAATCTGTTTTCTATTTGAAGAGTAATGGGATTTTCACAAGGTCTTTGTTGCCTAACTTAGGTTCATTAAGGTAACCAGAATTCTATTATTTTTCTTGTTTTTCAAGGTAACGATTTGGGCAGCAAATAAGAGATTCCTAAGCAGCTGCCTATAGTGATTGTTTCATGTATTTAGGCTCCCTGCACATGGAGAGGCTTTGGAATATGAATGAAATTAGAGCCCTTACAGAATATAAGCAGCATCAAACGCCCAGGGCAGACATTCTTTGCTCAAAAAAAACCAACTATTGTGCTGAAATACCGCATGCAGAGCTGCACTGGTATGTGCTCTGTGGTCTAGCTTGCAATGCTGAATTGCAGCTAAAAAGGCTGAAACATACCCTGCCCTTGCATTCTGCCTTTTTCTGTTACATCGTCAGTGGAAATGCCGTACACAGAGGGCAGCCTGTGGTTCAGCATGCCTTCGTTACAGTATCACTGAAAATAACCTCATTGATTCAGTAGGAGCCTGCAGGTGGCTTTCTGCTGCAAGCATGGGTGGGCAGAGCCCTGGGCAGCACAGGGCATGAGTTGGTTGGGGCTGTGCAATGGGTGCCCAGCCCATGGGGAGGTGGGCAGCAGGGACTGGCACTTCGTATCTGCAGTTTGCCCGCTGCTTAGGTTGTGCAGAAAGCAAGACCCAAACTGCTTCACTTAACCCAAAGCACTGCACATGAGATGCCTCTGCAAGCTGTGTTTCCATGGAAATGAACATTAGCATCAGCTTCCCCCATAAAGTGAATCTATTAGGCCGAGTTCAGCAAAACAGGTATTCTATCCCATTTCACTCGAGAGAAGATAAGGATTAGATGGAAATCACCACGTGGCATTATTAAGAGCGTGGTTTGATTATTCCTTTAGGGCTTTATAAGATTGGGAACTACTAGGCCGCGTTATGCAGGTAGAACAATACCTCTTTATGCTGAAGCTGACTCAGATGCAAAACTCTGCCAAATCCTGAAAGATCCTACACCAAAGGAGGACAAAATAAATTTGAACATATCTGCCCTCACATTAGACTTTATTGCTGACATGATCAGTAATAAGTTGAACGAACCTGATTTCAAGAAGCAAAGGAGGTATTTCAGCTGCTCCACAGATTTTCTTATGAATTGAACACATTTCCTGCAAATAAATTATCATAGAATTACAGAACAACCCAAGTTGGAAGGGATCGAATAAGGATCATCTGATTGACCTCCTGGCTCTACACAGGACCACCCCAAATTCAAACCCTATGTCTGAAAGCACTGTACAAATGAACTCTAGCAGCTGAGGACTGTGCACCCACTGCCCTGGGCAGCCTGTTCCAGTGCCCAACCATCCGCTGGTGAAGAACCTTTCCCTGACCCCTGGCAGCCCCTCCTCTGGCACAAGCTGTCGAAGTAGCATTGTCCAAGGAATATTCTCGAACAGAAGTTTATCCGTATACCAAAAGAGGCTTCAAAGCACAGTGGATCACTAAAGTTTGACAGAATAAGTACAGCATCTGCTCAGTTTTAATACAATAATCTTATTTAAAGTGGTCAGTAAAAGAGCTGATGCAAAAATATAGAGCAATTTTTCTTATGAGACCTGTTCCCTTTTTATACCTGTAAGCACTGGAGAGACAGAATATCTGTAGGACAGGGAGTGCCATGTCCTGTCCCAGGCATCTAATTACTAATATTCTTGGTAATTAGAAACGAAGCTTCAGAATCATTAGTTTTTTTTCCTTCTATGAGACAGAGCTAAGTAAGATTTCAGATCCCAAGTTGGATTTATGGAACTCAGTTCACAGTTAAAGAAAGAAAAAAAAAAATAGACATTAAACAAAAACCAAAGACAGTTTGGCCCCTGAGACAGAAAAACAATTAAACTCTTATTTAATTCTAATTGTGTTACAGGTCCTTTTGACTCTCAATATAAAGTAAAAGAAGAATGAGTGTGGCCTACTATGTTGATATATGTAAGTTTTGCTCCTGGAGTTTATATGATAGAGTAAGCAGAAGAAAAGATTCCTCCACTGATGTACATCAGATGAAATCAGCAACACCTGACCTCCCCTCCCATGAAATGTTGCAGGGCAGGGGTTGCTCATCATCCTGTCCACATTATCAGCATCTTATAGAACTGGCCTCTGACAAGCCATGCTGTCCCAGTAGGCAATCGTTATGGGTACTTATTATAGATTATTAATGCTTTTTCTGTTTAAAAATGAGGAAATTTCCCTACTAGCTTCAAATTTCTAAGCTTTTTTTCTGAGTTTTCAAATTTTCAAATTTCTGAGGTTTTTTTTTCCTTCTATGTAAAACCCACATATGAGAAGTTTACAAGTAAACCTACACAGTCTCTGTCACAGGTTATCATTTTGTCCCTTGCAAATAAAAAAGTATATTATAATAAAAAATCCTAGAAATGATGTTATTCTGATAGTTTAAAACATAGGAAAAACAGCCATTTAAAGCCCCACATAATAATATTGCTGTCAACAAAAATTAGGTTATAACAGTATCTTACCCTAATTCAGTTAATTCTGTTGGGGCATAACCTGTTCTCTTACCCTGCAACAATATACTGCTTATAACCTGCTCTTTTAAATCAGTTCCTGACCAAGTTCATTAAAAATTATTCTACAAGTGTAGCTAATAAAAGAACTAATTGGGACACAAGCCAGTACCCTCAGTTTCTTGATAGAGTCCTGACATTTAACACATTTAATTAAGTGTAAGTGCTGGTGTTCTGATGAGCAATGAATTGTTCAGTAATGATACTAAGTGCATTTCAGAATACCTTTTGGGGAGAGGACAAACTTTTAGTTTGATTTTGGAACAGATGGACAAGGCACTCAAATTTATTTTATGTGTACCAATTTCTGGAAGCTTCTGTCATCTACTTGGTCCTGTTATTTTGTAAAATCTCAGTTCTGTTTCTCGAGTTTTCTAGATTTTGTTGTCTGTAATAGAAAACTAAGGCTATTTTCTTTCTTTCTTTTTATATCATTACAAATATTCCAGTCAGAGTTCTGAAAGTAAGTACGAGAACTCCAAAAGCACAGAATTTTGGTTTGTTTCCAAGGTTAGTTCATATTTTCATTTCTTCTCTCTTTCAGCTTACTCTTTAATTGAGGCAGAGCATATCCTTATGACACTTGCTGAAACCTTTGTTCCCATACCATTTGCAATTGATCGCTGTGCAAGCAGACTCAGCTTAGAACACAGGTATGTTCAGGCCATGAGTCAGATCTGGTACAGAAAGAGGGGCCTAAAATCACCAGGGACAAAGTCTTTCTTTCAATTGCAGTATGTTCAGAGATCTTACTAACCCTAACCCTTCTACCCACAGACAAAAGCTCGCTTGCTCTTCCACTTGGATTTGTGCAGCTGGAGATAAGGATTAAATTAGTGCTGTGAATTCACCTGGGCTAGTAAAGCGAGTTCAAGGGATAACGTGGAAATCTGATTATGCATTATATCTGTTTACCAATATATAATGTATGTAGCTATTTGGTTGCTGAAAATAATAAATGAAAAATGTCACAGAAAACATTGTCTGCAGCACAGTTTTTATAAGCACTTAGGCTAACAGTTGGAGGTTCAGCAACATTCAGAATGGAGCTGAATACTTCACAGATCAGTTTTAACCATTTCAAAATGCTTGTATTCTGAACAAGGAGAACTTACTGTAATTATTATAACTCAAATTACAATGAAATGATTAAAGGCAGAAATACAAATTACAGATCTGAAATATTTTATCTGTTGATTGATGAGGAAGCCACCATGCTAAAAAGCCCATACAAAAGAAGCAAAATTTAGATGAAAGAAGATGATAAAGATATTAACATCTGATCAGGCATCTACAAACAAGTAAGTAAAAAATGCTTTTTCCACAAAAAGCCTAATTACTTTGGGAGAAAATCCTTCTTTGCACACAGAAGGACAGGTCATGTGCTAGGTCTAATTTTTGCTGATCCTTATATATTGTATGGTAGGGATCTGCTTTATCCTTTGGCTGTCTCTGTGTGACATGCGTTTTTTCACAGTACTTCCCAGTGATTTTCAGAGTCCAGGAGGAGTTCATCATGGAGAACAACGGCAAGCAAGACATGGTGAGTTGTGTCTGCTCATGGCAATTTAATTATGTTTTCTTACAGAAGTATCAAAAAAGACTGCATGTTATCATGACTATCACTTGTTCTTGTAGTTGTAAAGTGGAAAAGAATTTCTGCCTTGTCTTTCACAATCTGCCATGTCTGCCTTCAAAAGCAATTTCCATCTTTTCTTTCACTTCTGTTATTTCCCCTGTATGTGCATCTTAATTCATTAAAGTGATGAAGCCATGTAACACCACATAAGACACCTAGCAGACTTGCTGCATCAAATAAGAACCATTCCTTCATTGTAACTTTCATGTTTATGATCTCTCTGAAAGCACTACAGAATCCTTGGGTGGTACTTCTGGTACAGTAAGCGTGACTATTTTCAGTATATGTTCATATTTCAAGATTAACAGGGGAATTTTTTTAATATGGCAGTTACTATAGTGACAGTGACAGTTTCAGGGAGGAAAGATGGTATTGTGATAAAGATATTGTACTGGGATTCAGATCAAATTGACAGGATCTCTTTAGAAAGGGTCGCTTAGATCTCTTTATTTTCCAGTGTTTTTTATTGTCATGGCAGCATTCAGGTGCACAAGCCATTGATCTGAATTGCAGGAGCAGAGCTCTGTGAGTGTGTTATTTTCATTCTGCAAAATCCTTCCCCTTTATGAAAAAAAAAACAAAATGGCTTTGATTCTGCATCGAAATAGACCCAAACCTCCTGAAAGCTATTCTGTGAAATAAAGAAAAATTATCCTAGACAAGTCAGATGCTAAATAGCTGTACTTTGTGCAGACAAGTGACTTGAACCCAGGCTGCCAGCCTACTTTAAGAAGGATTATACTGTTAAAGCCATCAGGAAGTTCTGTGATTTTCCTTATTTTGAAAAATAATTTCATACTGGAAATGAGAAAACTTTACTTGGCAAGAGTTTTTCATGAGTGGCCTATTTCTATCACAAGTTAAGCATTGTAATAATAGGTATTTTTGCAAAGATTTATTTTTCTTAAAGATCAGCTGTAGTCTGGACCAACTACGCTGGTCAGTTTGCAGACACCTAAATAAAAGAAATCTTTATTGATGTAATACAACAGTTTATGAGGTTTAACTTTAATGAAAGCTCAGTCAGAACCTGACTACTTACATTTCAGCTGTTCATCCATAACTAGCAAGATGCAGAAAGCTTGTCCACACAGTCACAGCAAAGCATTTTCCTAATGTCTGCCCAAGAAGCACAGCGGAAACTCTGTAGTCCAAACCTCTTCAACAACCACTATGTAAGGAGGCTATCCATACATAGGTATAGACAATGCCAGAGGTAAATACCAAGTGTCCATGGTAATATTGGTGATTGCCCAGGTGGTCCATTCTTGTCTCTAATGCCAGAAATGCACTTGTTTTAAAGTGTGACAGAGCCTTAGACACCCTAAATTTCCTGTACATGTGGAATCATTCACGGCTGCTGGCAGCTGAAGTGTTCATGGCTAAAGTCCCAGCGACAGCTGAGATGAAGTTCAAGCTGTTGATCTTTAGTCTGTTTCAGGAGCTGATTGCCATCTTGGAGTTGGTAATTAGCTACAGGAACTATTGCTGTCTGTGGTCTGCAAACATAAACTATCAGGGGAAAACAGCTGAGCAGAAGAGTGCAGAATGCTGGTCATTGGCCTTAGCTGGGGAGAGCTGGAAGCCATGATTTTTTTGTAGATTCCAAGAGGAGACTGAATGAGCTGGCAGTGATGTTTCCAGTTATAGATGAGAGACTAGTAAAGAATCTTTTCCTTATCCCTTCATCTCTTAGCAACCTGTGAATACCAGTGAAAGTCAAACAGTTCAGCTTACATCCCCATGGTGTCCACTGTGTTACTTAATGTTGCCTTGGAGGTTCTGTGAGTGTAAAAATTACTGTATTTCAGAAAGGAAACACAGAACAGCTTTCTAGGTAGTCTACCTCTCTAATATTAGTCTTCTGGATAAAGTCTTTGTCCACCCTGTTTGCACCCATGCAGCAAGAACAATGGGTTTGCAGCAAATGGTAATGGTAATTTTGTAATGCTGTGTCCAGAAACACCAGGATTTCCTATCACAGGATCCTTCATCTTTGGCAATAGGATAAGCTCATTTTCTGTAGTTTATTTTTCTACTTTGTGGCTCTGGTAAGCCTGAATCTAACAGGAGAATGATGATAGAATCTTCCACTCTGGGACAAAAATCTGATTTCCTCATAGCCACATAGATAAGTCACAGCCTTATTGGCATGGTATGATGACAATATCATTATTTCTTATTTGGAAGTGATTGGGTTCATGCAGACAACACTGGCATTATTGCCCTTTGCGTGGAACTGAAAGGCCTAAAAAGCTGATTATGCTTTAGTGTTGTTCAAAGTGAGGATTCGGAGCATAGTCCTGAGAGCATTCTAATCCTGCTCAAGCAGAATGTGACTTAAAGTCCCACTGTTCCATTTCAGTTCTTTCCTCTTTGTGCCTGGAAATCTTCTCTACCTTTGAGACCAAAGTACTTCTTGTTTAGAATAAGGTGATATGAAGTTTGAAAGAAATATTGTTGTTACCTGAGCTTACTCCAAAGATGAACTTTTCAAAGGGCTACAGAATCAGAGCAGGTCTCTGTTGGTTACACTGGTAAGAAGTAAAAGGAGTAATATTTAGGTCTTGAGAATATAATCCATCTAAGCTGGTACTTCAGCCGGATCTGTAATATTTAGCAAGATGGGTTCAAATGGGTCAAATGAGCTGGTTCACAATGGGACTTTGTTCTTCATATAAGCTAAGCAATCCATCAGTAGGGGAAGATGAACGTTCAAAATGGTCAGCTGTTTTATAAGGGGTAAGACTTTGATCTGCTATAAGGAGTAGTGAGGGTCACAGAATGGTAAAGAATGGTAGAGATAATTTATGATACAATAGAGACCTATATCACATTTAAGCCATAGAGCAGTGGCAGTAGATACTGTCCTGCCATGAAGACCTTGTCAGTTTCATGGCTTCTAAACTTAAGAGCATAAGACTCTAAAGCACAAACTGTGCTGTAAGTTGCTGCAAGTACCATCTTGCTGTAATTCAGTTGCATTACCTTTGTGAAAATTTCCAAGACATTGTTTTCAGGAAAAACCTTTCCCAGTTTCTCTTGTATCCTGAAGCATCTTTTTGAAAATTCCAGCTATGCTTTGTGCACCAGGCCGTGGTACAGGATGAGGGGAAAATCAAGAACATCTGAATATTGCATGGTGATGCAGCTTAAAGATGGAGCTGGAGAATTACCCCACCAGCACGTTTAGCGTTAGAGCAACCACCCACAATTAGGAGGTGGATTGGAAACATTTTAGGTTGAGGAATGCTCATAGTAGAGCTCTCTGCAGACCAAATATTTATCCAAACAGGCTGAGTGACTGCAACCTGCTAATCTCTAATTTATTTCTAGTTTGGCATCTATCCTCACAAGAGATAAGAGATCCTGCCCAGGGTTTCCTATCGGTTGGTCTTTGGCATCTCCCTACACAACATTCAAGATCACTCAGTTTTGCAAGTTCCATAGCATCCTTTAGAACTGGGAGAAAAAGGTAAAGGTGCCATCTCAGTTTCCTCTCCATTTGTTACGCTGAAGTACTTGACTTTTAATCATTTCATCAGATTTAGAAGGGGAAAATTGGATTAGTCTCACCCATGTTAGGCCATCTGGAGGTGGATGCTTGGTCCTGACTAATCTTTTCAGTTCTCTATATGAGGATACATACCTCCAGGGATCATTTCTCAGCTATGTCAGACATCAATTTTAGTGTGATCTCAAAGTCCCTCTGCAACTGTTCACTCTGAGATTTTAGATCAGTTTGAATTGCACCATTAATCCAGACTGGATCTCAGCGCTAAGGTGGGATAAAGTAGGTGGGATATAATTCATTTCTACAGAATTCCATCGCAGTATGTTCCATTGTAGTCTGTACCTGATCCACAGGGCAATATTCAGTGCCTACCACCTATCAGACTGAGAGTATGCAAAGAAAAAGTATTCAGAACAACTGATGATTTTTCAGAGGAGTTTTCAGTTAAAAATTCACCAGTATGGATGCTATATATGTAATGTGCAATGATGCTCTGAGCTGTGCCAAAGTGTTCATATTCAAATTTGATGGGAGTTGACAGGAAAATGAGAAAGACAGTGGTCTGGGATCTCCACATCAGCAAACACAACACAACGAACAGGCTCTCTCGAAGGGGGAATGACGTAGTTGTAGCTTCTGCAATGTTTGAAATTTAAAAGAGGGTATTTTACAACACTTTCCAGATATAACTACACATCTATACATATGTAGGGCATTGAGAGAATGCAATGTTTTACTCAAGGGCAAAATGATATCCCACTTGCATAAGCTGTTCATCCCTTCGGCACCATGTGATTATGCTGTCTTTTCCACTGAAGCCTTTCTTGTGGCATTTAACCAGATCTAATATGCTTGTTATTAGACAAACATTGGGAGTTACAGCACCATAATGATGCAAAGGAGGCTGCTGAAAACTGAGGGATCTTGCCATATAAGGAACAGCTGTATTTGCTGCAGTGTAGCCCTGTGGATAGTACTGAGTATAATTAACAGTTTTTGTAGCTTTAAAGAATATGCACAAGTACTTTAAAACAGTATGTTTTGTGCCTAACAAAGAAGGGGATCGTGCATGCAGCTTGTGTCAAACTCTTAGTTTTCAAATGTTTCTTTCATTATAAAACAATGTTTTAAAGGACTCTGATGTTTGAAGATCAGAAGTTATCTATTAACCAGATTGGTTATCTCAGAATGGGAACTGCTTTTCCAGTACCTGAAGGGCAGAAGTACATGAACAGCCTGCAGTGGTGGCTGCAAGCCACGTCAGGGCTGCTTGGTCCTCAACCAGCTGTGCGGTGATCTGCTTTCCACATTCAGTGTGGTAGCCTGAGGGCTGCTCTTACTTGGACCAGTTTCACAAATCCCCAATTGCACAGAGCAGAGGGAGCATGTGGGAGACACAGGGGCAAAGGTGCACTCACTGCAAGAGCCCACATTCTGGAGCATTCCTCTAAGACCTGTGTGAATTAGCAGAGTTGTCTATTTTACTAGACTAGTGGGAGTCGCTTAGGTTCTGTGTGCAGCCTTCGGAGCCTTTAAAGGCTTATTATGTGTTATATACATATATATATATATACGTGTGTATATATAATATATATATAAATATAAAAATATAAATCATAAAAAGAAAATATATGTGTTTATATAAAAATGTTATATATATATATATATATTTGTAATACCATTATGTTTTATATGTTTTTGTGCACAGTGATGTTGCAGTAATTAGTAATGATCAGTGGGTTCTCTAATAGAGTTCAGTTGTAACAGAAAATCTGGCATAGAAATAAAATTCAATTGTTATTTGGATAGTTTGTATATGAGATACTTTAAAAATATGATGCTATTCTAAAAAAGAATCATAGAAATGAAGGTTTTATTTTCCTACTGCTAACTCTTCTTTTTTTCTCTGATAGTCGTGAATTAATTTAGTTCTCTGCATTTTGCAGCGAGAGGTGATATGGCTACTCAGCCTTGCAGGAGGACAGCCACAGCAAAGTCTTACTGTTTTCGGGCACACATCACTGATGATAGCACAGGTCTTGGAACAGGACAGGTTAAGCATGTATGGAGTTTGCTTAATGCAATGTAAGGGAATATCTTTATCACTTTGGGTCAAATCTATGAAGCAGATTTGTGTTTGGAAATGGCCAAGGTATTTCTGAGTAAATGAGCTTCTCAAACACAACTGTTTTACAAGGATGTATAAAGACAATTTTAAAATGAAGAGGGAGAGAAAAAGAGAAAAAAATTAGAAATATAAGTGAAATAGTGGCCCTAGAAGACATAAGGTGCCCAGCCAAGGCTGAATTAAAGAACTTCCACACACTACTTGCAGATCTGGATTTGAAGCTCTGGCCCATACATCCTGACCATTTAAGTATCCACCTCCTTACTGGAATAAGGTCAGTATTTTACCTCATTTATATGTCAGTGACTCCCTTTGAAAGATTTTACTTTCATTCTACCATGTAGTGGAACAAAGCTGTTTAGAGTGGATGTAGCCATCTTTGTGTATGTGAGAAACTTTCCTTTAGTCATTCCAAAGGTTCGTATCTATGAATGTAAATCAAATCTGCTTATGTTGCAGCTTTAGTAAGTAGGAGATTCAGGTATGTAGTCACAGAGTTTGTTTCTTACCTTACATAATAACTACTCTTTCCAGAGCAAACATTAGTTTCTCCACAAACACACATAAAAGAGATTCCCAGCAAACCTAATGATGTTAGTAGTAGATTTTCTATACATAAAATTAAACAGATTTTCAATGAAAAAAAAAAAGAGTATGATATATCATGACAGTTCAGACCCAGAGATGGAAACTTTACCCTTTTGATTACAAGAAGATTGTAGACTATGAACGGACCCCATAGCTAGTTGTCTGCATAGATCTCAAAATAAAGTACTTGGAAAGCATAAGGCAGGTTATATTCAGATATTTTGTGCAGCTTCAGCATCTCCTGCAGCACTTTTATAGCTAAATCATCTCAGTTTATAAGAAGGATATGAAAAGTAGCTCAAGAGAAATTCCCCTAAAATAGTCTTTTTTTTTTCCACCGTAGCATATGTGACATCTCAGCATCATACATTCTGCAAGGGCATGAGAATTTTGCAGACATAAGTTTTGAATGAATTATGTCACTTACTTGTGGTTTGCAACTTACAAGTAAATAACCATCTGAAATCCTGCTGATGTTGCTTCTGTGTATTATCAGATAAAATTATCGTTAATTCAATATAAAGCTATTTTGAACTAAGAAGCCATTAAGAATTCGAGAAGAAAAAAATTACCTAGAATGTACAAGAATATATGCATGTGTTTACTCTCTTTCAGGCATTAATTTTGTTCATGCATGTCCTTTGGCAACAGTTGTATAAACATCTATCAGTAGAACTTCTGTTCCAGATCTCAAGAAAACAACATGGGAAACTTCTGCAATGGAATTGAGCAATTTGTATGAAGATTAATACTTGCGTCTAAATCTTGACAGTAGCCTTTTAATCATGTTTGGAGCAAAACCATCCAAAGGAAGAGAAAAAGGGTTAATGACACATCTTCCCTGGAAACAGCTTGGACAAACATGGTTCAGTGTATAATTTAATTTTTAAAGACCAGATTTATAGATTACATCTTACTGAATCAATTATTCTTGTACAAATAGAGAAAATAACTATCTTCCCAACAAGAAACAGCTGTGTTTTTCCAATACCATTAAAATTTGAATTAATACTTAAAGGAAAAAAAAAAAGAAGAAGAGAATAAGTGGATTATAGGCATTACTTGTTCCAAATGACATAATTCCACCACAGGCTCTGCAATAAGTATTTATAGTAAAATGATACTTCAACTTTAAACTATCATTGCCGAGCTCTTATTTGTATTTACTGTAAACTCTTCTCCATGGAATTGGTAATCGCTCTCACGAACAAAACAAATAAGCAAAATTCAACATGAATAACAAGCCTGTAGTTTAAAAACATGGTTAATTAAATCTCAGCTCTATTCTTCACAGATTGTGTTTTTCACAACCTGATTTACTGTTGGGCTCCTTTGGATGCTCTGCAGTTTCCTCATCCATACTTAGGTGGCACTGCCAGAGTCAGCAGCAGCTTTCTAGAAGCATTGCCAGTCCTGGTAGTGTGTTAAGAGGCAAAGTGCCCTCCCAGCTTACTGCAGCATTATCCTTGTTGACTATCCAAATGGCGCCTATTGTATAGCGTGGCTACAACAGTGAAACAGGTCAGTGAAGATCCACTTTGTTTTTTCTAGTGACTGCTTCAGTAAGTATCACACTAAGCACAGCTGGTGTTCTTTGTGCCCAAATGCACCACAGAGCATTTGCCCCCATTAAACTACATTTTGCTGGACTGTGATTAGTCATCCTAGCAATTCTATTCATTGGTAGCAGTAACTTGTCTCTAATCTCATTATTTACTTACCCATCTTGGTGATAACTTCATTCTATGGTTATAATAATAAACTTTGATCTATGGTTCACTGATAAAAGCATGAAAGAACATCAGAACAAAAAGTCATAGGAGGTCCCAAGAGACACCCTGGACACTGCACATAGAACTAATTTTGATGTGAAACTATTACAGTGATATTTTAGTATATAGTTCTGAATGGAGAGTAGTTTTTTTGCTTCTCTGTCAGCTCCCACTGCACTTTCAGTGCAGTTAGAGGTCATAGAAGGTTCTGCAACAAATCTTAGCTCCCTGTAAACTTATTTGCAAAAAGGTGATGAATAGATTGAATCTTTGAACCTAACTTTATAATAGACTGCTTAGGTGCTTTCAGGTAATGGCTGCCTTAATTGTTTAAATCCTTAGCTGAATGCAAGTTGGCAATTTAACTGTTAGACATGGAGGAAAATAAGTGCACAAAAGTCCAGGGAATGGCATCATAACCCAACCACCTTTATACCATTCAAATTACCTGCATGTGTCAGAGACAGAATGGAATGTTTTCTTACTGTATTTACAATTATATTCATTAAGTCTGTTGGGTATTTATATACCATGATGATTGTTGAAGAGTTGAAATGAAATCTGAGGGGAGACCTCTGGGAGAGGACAGTGTGCCAGTATGATTCAGGAAAAAAGAGCAGAGGCGTCTAAGGTGAAATACAGAAGGAAGAAGGATAAAGGAGGACCCTCTTAAAGCAATAGCTGTTAAACTTCTCCAGAATGTAAAAGATCACGAGAAACCAGAAGTGCTGCAATTTTCTGTACATAGAATGTGCTAGTTTTGAGATTCAGAAACTCGCTAAGTCAAGATGCATGTTTCTCAGATAATAGCAGTGCACTGTCCTGCAATGATTGATCAGATTTAGAATAATGGCCTTCTGTCTCTAGCAAGGCAATTCTCTATGCTTCAGATCTTATTAATAATCAGGTAGAATCTCTCATGAAGTGATGACTTCAGGCTATCGCTGTGCAGTGACTTATCAAACAGTCAAAAGAAATAGGTATGTGACAAGTACTAAGAAAGAGAATGTGAGCAAATATATAATACCATCTGAGTATCTGGTGGAATATCTTTCCTGCCTCTTTCATTAATTGTTTTAGTCTAATCTTTGTGTACATTAGATGGGCCAAAACTCCCCTATATTTCTAGTACTATGTGGATTGACCAAAGGACACAATTTAGGTGCACTGCTGTTCCTGCTGGCAGTGATTTTGCAGCCAGAAATGCAGGAGGGAGCTTCTCCCCCCACCTCACCCCCACCCAACACCCCTCCCTCCACCTCCTTCCCTTTTAATACACATTTACCACCAACACGAAAGCTTGTGAAGCATTTTCCCCCTGTATCTCTAATGACACAGATGCCCAAAGCTCTTAGTCTGAAAACCTGAATTAACCTCTTACAGTTTTGTTTTTTTTTTTCCCCTTTCCTTTTCTCCCTCTATGTAGGATGAATGATTCATTTTGTTCTCTGAAGCTATTTTGAAAAGCTGTTTCTGCATAAGGGCATTGAGGCCTTCTGATTTTCATTCAGGCTTGGAAATTTCCCATGCTTGCCACCAGGGTCTTGATAGAGTCAATGTCAGGGTGATTTTGAGTCACATGAGAGCAATGCTCACCTTATATATGTGTGTGTGTGTGTGTTTTGTTGAAGTTTATCATCTCGTGTTTAACAAAGTCAAAACCTTGTCTGTGAAGGACCTCATTTTTTTACCACAGTGGAAAAAGATTACTCCTCAAAATAATTAGAATTTTTCTTTTATTGTGTATTTTTATAGAAGCATTTATTTTAATTGTCAAGTTCTTGGTCTTAATTATCTTCCTTATTTCTACTCATGAGTTTCATACTTGTGCATGGATTCAAAGGTACTTCAATATGCATCCTTCAATGAGCTCGGCGCAATGAGTCCTCACAGAGTGGAGAGCTGACCTGTGTGGAGTTGGGTGTTGGTCAACAATACCATGACAGTTGTTTTCTGTCTCCTGAATCAGATTTATTTTCTTTGTAATACACCAGAATGCTACTTTGCTCCATCACAACAATGTACGTTCCTGGCAAGGTGAAACTTTCCAGTTTATTAATATTATTTTGACTTTGGAAAACTAATCATTAGGATATGCTCAAGCGGTTGTGAAAATGCCAGGAAAGCTGGAGTACTATTGAATTTGATTGAAGAAGTATTATTAATATGCTTTATATAAAATCAAACAGGCATCTCAGTGCACTGTGAGCACTTACTGGAACAGATTAAAACACTTGTCACAGAATTCTAGATATCATTCTCCTCTCTGTCAATGTGCTATTAAATAGCATAATATATATGACAAATGTGTTTTCTATGCACTGGAACGTTTTGTTTTGTTTAGGGTGGAGGGGATATGCAGCAAAACAGCACTATTGGGCCATATTTTTAGCTGCTGTAAATTAACACAGTTCCACTGGGAGTAGTGCCAGGAATTTTAAATGAATGTTGAACTTGCAGTAGAATTGGCTACTGTGCCACTTCAGTGATACAGAGGTCTGGGGTGTAGCAAACATTTGGAAAAAAAAGCATAATAAATTATCTCAGGATAAGCTTTGCTTCACTGCCAGGTGAATAGAATAAATTATATCAAGCTGCAAAACATTCTGTGCCTGTACTGTGTTGCAGTACTGGCTTTATAAATGCCCTGTACAAGCAAAGATGGTGCATAGAAGAAAACTATACCTTCTGAACAGAGAATTCCCTGCATGAAGACTCTGAAGTAATGGCTGAAAACCCTGTTGTTTATATTCAGCATGGGGATTCGCACATTCTCAAATGAAATCCCTGTTAAAGAAGCCATATGGTCATTATACTATGGCTGGTAGCAAGAGGAAAAGTGTTATCATGAATCAGAAATCAGAAAAGAGGCATAAGATGAAACAGTTAAGAAATTTCTGTATTTAGATAGTAAAATGAGATAGCAAAACTTGTATTTTAGAACCAGTTATTATTAGAAAAAAACAGTTTGGAGACATACTACTCCTAAAAAGGCTAAAAAGCAAAAAAAAAAAAACAAAAACAAAACACAATAAATGTTGAAAAAAAAGGTGCTTATCTATTCATACAGCTCCATTGATTATTAAAACAATCACATCAGCTCTGAAAAAAACAATTGGCACCATGAGGGAGAGCTCTTTGGTGACACTGCTATCCAACATGAAGTCCTGAAGGCAGACAAAGTCAGTATATTGAGGGAACGGAGTAGAAAACTCAACTGGAAGTAATCTAATATTGTGTAAATCAACTTTTTCTGGAATGCTACATTCATCACTACTCATCTTGTCTCAAGAGAGATATAAACAGGAAGGAAAAGGGTTCACAACTGGGTCAGTTACACCACAATCGCTAGAGGAACTCATTACCACAAGTCACCATTAAAGTTGAGATTAAAAGAAAAGGGTTAACCTTATGGTAAATGAATGATGAAAACATCAACACTTACAACAAACAAAGCACTACTGTAACTCTGTCAGAGCTCTGCTGGGGAAAACCAACCAGTATTACGATAGCTAATAAGCATTCTTTTCAAAGGTCATCAACAATTTGCTCCAGCTGCTTTCAGCTCTCTGAATGCCCCATGTTCTGGTTAGGAAAGCCCCAGCTCTGTCAACCCAACTCTGACAGAATGAAGGTCTTGGTAGCAATACCCAACTCTGGTTGCAATACTAAATGTACCTTTAAAAAATTATTGCATAACATGGAAACTGAAGCACTGATGTAATTCTTTGCCTTGAGTTGGGGACAGTTCTTAGTAGAAAGACATAGGAAGAGCATGGGGTGCATTAAAAAGAGTATGGCTGGCAGGTTGAGGGAGGTGGTTCTCCCCATCCACTCTGCCCTGGTGAGGCCACATTTAGACTACTGTGTTCAGTTCTGGGCTCTCCAGTTCAAAAGACTGGCTTGTCCTGGAAGGAGTCCAGTGAAAGACCACAAAGATGATAAAGGGCCTGGAGCATCTCCCATATGAGGAAATGCTGATTAATTTGAGTTTGTTCAGCTCAGAGAAAAGAAGGCTTAGAGGGGGTCTGATAAATGTTCATAAGTACCCAAAGGGCGGTGGTAGGCAAATGGATGAAACCAAGCTCTTCTTGGTGATATGTAGCAACAGGACAAGGAGTAATGGCCTAAAACTTGAACACAGGAAGTTCTGCACAAACATGGGGAGGAAGTTCTGTCTGTAAGGCTGGCAGAGCACTGGAAAATTTTGCCCTGAGGTGCTGTGGAGTCTTCTTCTATGAGGATATTCACAACCTGTCTGGACACCAACCTTATGACCTCTTGTAGAGTACCTGCTTTAGCAGTGGGGTTGGACTCAATGATCTCTTAAGGTCCCTTTCAACCCCTGCAGTTCTGTGATTCTATGACACCAATGAAATAATCTACAAGTAAAGAAAAGCAAATAAATAAATAAATAAATAAAGATAAAAATAAAAAAGAACAAACAAACAAACGAAAACTTTTTGGGTGGTTCAGCTGCCACCAGCCTGGTGTGCAAAGTCCACTCTGCCATGAATTCACCTCTAGCATTGCTGGGAGATGGAACTCAGTAACACAAAGGTTTTTTATTTCTATTTCCCCTTCCCCCCCAAATATATGTCTGCATCATAGGGTTCTGGTTTCAGCACTTCAGAGAGCAGGAATGAAATGAGGCATTTCTCTCATTTAAGATGTAACAGTAATGTGCAGCTTTTGCTGGTTTCTCTTAACATGCAATTGTTTCTTCCTTGATAAGATTCAGTTAATTGGTGAGATAATGAAGCAGACTATTCCCTAGGAATTGTTATGTAACTTATATTACCTTTTCTTAATACAATGGGAGATATTAAAATTAGCAGACTTTTGCTTCTCTGCTGTTCAGGCTCTTTACTGCATTCGTTTTATAGACCAAACAATTCTCTTACATACTAATTGCTCAGTATTGTAAAATAAATTCTCCTAAACCCCCTACCTAAAAAGGCACGTGGCGTTTTAACAGAGCACCACTTCACGGATTTGCTCAGCAAGTGATTGTTTTGTCCTTATTAATTAAAGTATGCTTGTAATGATACACTGGCTTGATTTCATTACATCTCATATATTCTAAAGTCATTGCTGAAGGAGTACAGTATAAGCTGCTGGGTAGAATGATTTACAGATTGTTCTACATTAACCTGTAGTTCATGCATCACCGAGTGTTTTCCTCCCATAATTAGAGACCAGCCAATTGTGCTATTTATAATTACTTAATATGATGAGGATTTGTAAAGAGAGAGATTAAATAAATAGATTTAACAAAAACACCAGGCAAGGCTAAAGATTTAATTAGCTCAGCAATAACTTTCAGGGCACTACTGTCTCCAAACTGTTTGTTTTATTAGTTTGATCTGAGACTGTGTCCATGTGGCAAAGTAAGAAAAAAACAACAACAACAAAAAAAAAACAACACAGAATCACAGAATGACCCAGGTTAGAAGGGAACTCAAGGATCATGAAGTTCCAACTCCCTTCATGGCAGGGCCACCAAACTTCCACATTTTATCAGGTTACCCAAGGCCCCGTCCAACCTGGTCTTGAACACCTCCAAGGACGGGGCATCCACAACCTCCCTGGGCAGCCTGTTCCAGGACCTCACCACTCTCCTAGTAAAGAACTTCCCCCTAACATCCAACCTAAATCTTCCCTCTTTCAACTTAAAACCATTTCCTCTTGTCCTGCTATTATCAGCCCTTTCGAAGAGTTTACTCCCCTCCTGGATATAGGTTCTGACACAGGGATCTTGTGATGTGAATAAGTGTGTTGATGCAGGGAATGGTATTTCAAGATCTACCTCCTAAAAAAAAAAAAGAATAATTATTCAGTACTGTACACTGTCACTAATTCTGTTACAGTGCCGGATTACTGAGATGAGATTCAATTTCTAGCCCAGTCCATTTTGAAACTGAGCACTTTCTCAGCTTTTTTATCTTCCTCCCTTCCTATTTCAGGGGCCAGAGCAGCTCCAGTTGGCTCAGTAAGCTCCATTGCCCAAATGATTCCTTCTGTAGAAAGTTTGGATTCAAGCGTTAATAACTCCTGTAATGCTTATGCAAGTAACTGCTTGCTCCCTTGCTCTCTGATGATCCACCTATATGATCCAGATAAATTAAAGGGTGCTTAAACATGGTGCTTCCCCTGAAAGTCGTACTGACAGAGCGATCTCTGGGTGCAGCCATCTGTGAAGCTGCTCCAGCAGAGCAGAGAGAGCATCTGTGTTTAGTGGGGGGAGATGGGACACCTCGAGTAGCTGCAGTCAGCCCAGCACAGCCTCTCACCAAAGCAAACGTCCTGGAGAAGGAAACCTTTCTGTTCTCCAGGGTTAGAAATATTTCTGACTCTTTTGGGCTCATCGTATCTGCAAAGTAAATCAGATGATAAAAACAATTTTCTATAAAATCTGATCTGGGAGTACCTTGGGAAAGACTGATGAGCACTGAATTCAGTGGCAGAAATGTAGTGTATAAATAAACCTATGAAATTTTAAACTCTAGCTAAAGCAAGATGAAGATGGAAAGTGTTTTGGCAGAGCCAAGATAACAAACATAAAGAAATAATACATTTCCAAATGAGAAACAAAAAGCTCTGAAACTTTTGGGAACAGCTGAGAAATAGAGCACAGCTCATCTCTTGCCAGCATCATTCTGGAGTGCTTTCAAACACTCCTCTTTAACACTGGTCAGTCACTAACACACAAATACATATGGATAAAAACACACAATTATGGGACTGAAATGTCCATGTGCTGTGGATGACCTGTGCTACCTCTTTCCAGAGGTGAAAGAGAGAAGGGACGCTGGGCAACGGCCAGCAGGACAGTTTTGCAAAGGAGACAGGAGGGGATCTGGACAAGTTGCATGGCCCTTGTGTGGCTGCCAGCCCCAGTGCCAGGCATGCTCCATCCTCACCACGATGCTGTGGAGTCCCACAAGCTCTTCAGGAGCTGCCCACTGAGATGTATTACAGGTGGATACATCTGACTTATGCAGAGGAAAGCAGCAGAAGAGAAAGTTCGTGCTCAGCAAAGGCGTGGATGATCTAGAAGTACATATTAAGCAGTGTAGTGCATTTACTTTTTAGAGATGCATCTATATGTTTCTGAAGACAAGACATGAAGTTTTAGGCAGCAGTGGGCAGACTGTGGCCTCGCATGGGTGGCACATACACTCTGCTTTTGCCAGAAAGAGGAAGGTGTGACCTTGTCCTTCATCAAGAGGAGAGGAGGATGGCTGAGAAATGGCACAATGTATTTCATGAGCAGCTGTGCCACCTGCCCACAAACAACTGAGCTATCTGTATAGCTGCTTTTAAAAGCTAGGGCTGCATGTTTTATCTCAGAGACAACATTACACTGTTCTCTGATAAGCATGTTTTGCAATACTATTTAGGGCAATCTCTGTCGAATATTTCTAGTCTACCAATTCATACCACAGTGAAAAACCTTCATACACTTTGGTCTCATCCAGCTTGCTAGAGCAGCGATCTTCTTTCAAACTTTCTTACACACATTCAGTTAACAAAATTCACAAAATCAGCAGTGAACTGCTACCAGCACTGTTGTGTTACAGAGCAAAATGATGGGAGGAAGCCAAGGGGAGTTGGATTGCATCAGTCCTGTGAGATGATGAAGGGTGTTGAAAGGATGCACTGTGGGGAGACAACCAGAGGGGCTCAACTGTGGGCTGATGGCTTGCAGAAGTCTTCAGAGCTGGGCTCTGAAATGGTGTGAGCTTTCACACCTTTGGCTGATCTGAGAGGAAGGTCCAGCTCTAGATAGGAGATTTAAAACAATGTTGCACCAACAAAAGGGAAGAAATAAAAGCTCTGAGTTCTGCTTTCTTGCAGTGCAGGTTCTCATGAATGCTGTGACTGGCTTTTGCTGTGCTCTCCCTCTCTCTCTTTTAATCTCTCTGCATAGATTAGTAACAATTCTATGGATGCAACAAACGATTGATGAAAGATGCTATATAAAGGAAAATAGTATTTTTAATACTGTTGTACAAAGTAGGCCACACTGCTCCCATTTTTATATTGTTCTTCTGAAGTCTATGATGTTTCACAAGGGTAACCAAGATCTATGTACAGTTTCTTTGCTTCATGCTCTGTGAAATCCTCATGCTAGAAATCTAAGGGTTAATTTTTTATATTACCAATATCAGAGTGGTTTACATTGCCTTTGACACAAAAGATTTCCTTAACAAAGCTTTAAGGGTTTGGTGTGTTATTTGATCACTCGGACTGGTCACTTGTAAAACCTCATGTACCTTCCTAAAAGTACTGGGAAAGTTCACGCCCCGTATTCCATGGGGCATGGCTATTGTTCTGAAAAGAGCCTTTCTTTTTTAGAAGATAAATAACAGTAGGATAAAGTTACCCTAAAGGTAAAGTGAGGTCAAAGCTGTTCAGAGCCATCAGATGATCTGTGCCAGAAAAAGAACACTGGCAGGCTGAGCTAATCGAACACTTTGGATGACTGACTGCTGGCTAACGCACTATAGCACCCTATTGACTTTCCAGAACTTGTCAATCCATTCAACTGCCCGTGCATTCTTGAAAGAACAGCAGACATCAGAATCTCTGCTACAGTTCTAACTGCAAGCAAGGCAAATATTTCTGCAGCACTGCTTTTAAACTTTCATCTTTTAAACTTTTGTGCTTCTTCAGGCTGACAAATAAACTTTCTAAGACAAGTAAGCTACCTGGAAAAGAAATCCCCTTGCTATCCTAAAGAATCTCTGGAAAGTCACGTGGTCTTGACATGCCTGTGCAATAACATCTGTTCTGAAAAATCCTCTGTTTTTTCTCTCTCTTAATCCTGGCAGTTGTGCAGTCTTGATTATATATTTGCACAGAAGGGAATAGCGTTTGTAACATAGGTTATATGTAATCTATACAGCTACGTTCTTCCAAAACAGAAGTGCCTATCTATTATCATCAATCATTATAGCTATACGCTATCACTCCCTTGATGGTTTACCAACAAGAACTTCATTCTTGGCTTCTGTTTCAATTTTATTTCCAAAGACCTTCAATTGCTACAGTCCCTGCCGCAAGACTTTATCCCGTTCTTCTAAATGAAGACCTTGTGCCTTTGCTTCCTTCTCTTCATGTAAGGTACAATCAGTTCGAGCTTTTACATACTACCTTCAATGTAATGAAACGACACAATGTCAAGTACTGTACAGCTTATGAAGTAATTAAAATATGCTAGAAAGGGATAGTTGTAGTAGATTGCAGGAATGAGGGAAGAAATAACAAACCATATTCAATTAGAGCCAAAAAAGAAATCCCTAAAATCTCCTGCGCTCCCAGAGAAACCAGATGGTTCAAGGCTTATGTGGTGTGTATAGCTGTCCTGCTATGCTGAATGTGGAGAATTTATAGAGCTGCTGGGCCAAATCCTGCACTCACCAGAGCATAAATCTACAGTAATACCATTAGGCTTTGTGGATTTATGTCACTGCAAGGGAAATCAGAATCTGACTCTTTGTTTTCATGACATTATGTGATGAATAATGTGCTCATCATAAACACAGTTTATCAGGAAAAGCAAAGGATTGCACTTTAAGGATTTGAATAGATGTCTTTTAGAGTGACTGGGCAGCAATTAAGACAGATAGATATTCCTGATGAATAGATATTCAAAAGCCTAGCTCCCACTCTTCACAAAGTAGAATGCATCACTTTTTTCCAACTTGAGTTTAATCAGAACTGAAAGAAACCCTGGTCATTTGTCAGTCTGTTTTTCCTCAGGGCTTTGCCCAAGGCAGCCTTGAAATGACAGCTTAGAGACGGCCCGTAGAATTAAAGAATGTATAATCGCATTTTTAATTTCCTTTAAGCTAGATTTTAGATTTTCTTGGGGCTAAATTGTTGCAGGCTTACGATCACAGAATTGTAGATGTTGGAAGGGACCTCTGGAGATTATCCAGTCCAACCCTCTGTAAAACAGGTTCCCTACTGTAAGTTACACAGGAAAGCATCCAGGCAGCTTTTGAATATCTCCATACTCCACAGCCTCTCTGGCCAGCCTGTTCCAGTGCTCGGTCACCCTTCCAGTAAAGTTTTTCCTCATGTTCAGGTGGAACTTCCTCTGTTCCAGTTTGTACCCATTGCCTCTTATGCTGTTGCTGTGTATTTCTAAAAATCTCTGACCCCATCCATTTCACTTTAGATCCTGTGCCAGGTGGAATGCTATGTTGGTGCATTCATCTTTATCATAATTCTGTATGCTAAGTCATTTTTTATGGAAACTATTTTATATATACAGAATCTGGATGTCTATTAGTACAGAATACAGATCAGCTGTATACTGGCCTATGTGCTTATAAGGAAAGTCTGGGGCCAGTCACCTTTGATTTGACAATTTGAACACTGAATGTAACTAGAATGGTCCTCAAGCAGCAGTCCATAAACTGCTGCAACTTCTTATTTACCTAGCAGCCAGTTATTCCAATTATTCCTATTCCTACCAGCCATTACAAAGCCAGCAACCAGTCACGATAACAGGTATCCTAAAATATCATTGATAACATCTGCCATCAACCAAGCATAGTTTTACTGGATGGATTACATGGCTTTTCAGTTTTGTTCACCAGAAAAGACCAACACATTTATTTATTATGCAATGAAGAGAATCCTTGTGTTTGAGATCACATGTAACATCAGTGGAGTAATGTGAAATATGTATTTCAAAGTGCCTTTCAAAAGACTTTTGAAAAGAAAATGCCTTTATGCAATTACCAAGGGTTTGTATGGGCACGAGCTGCAGAGAGCAGGTGTAGCAACTGGTGTCCCAGCCATGGAGTGCACAGGATCAATGTTTGCAGAAATCTCGTTATCTCAAATAAAAGTTATTTGTTTGTTTACCTAAATTTACTTGAAATATATCTAGACTGTACAAATTCTGAATAAAATTATGAATGGAATAGAGAAGCAAAAGTAACAAAGAGAATCTTATTAACTTTGCCTTATATGCTCAGAATTGGGTTGTTCACATGTCAAAAATATGCACGTGCCAAACATCTCCCAAGCAGCTTTGTTGTTATTTCTGAAGGGGGAAATCTTTCTTAATCTAAAAAAAAAAAAAAAAAGCAAAAAGCCACACAAAATAGAGCGGTAAGTGTACGCACAAGAGGATAAGAAGGCTGATAAGCTTATTTTGAACAGGGCAAGTTTTTAATATTTCATATACAGTTCTTTTCCTTAGCAAATTATGCAAGTCCTTTCTCTTTGCTGCATGTATCTAATACAATTCAGAAAACACTCTTGAGAAAAAGTTTCTGTATTAAAGTTTCAGCAAACCTGAATATGGTTTCTTTCTTAACTGCTTAGATGTCTGACATAGTGATCATTCATTTAGAGTAACATCCTTCAGTCACTCTATATGATAAGCTGACAAAGTGGTCAGCACAACTATTGGAGTTACATCTTCATGCTTTGAAGAAGTGATTGCCACTTTGCATCGATGTCTGGAAGGCCTGAATTCTACTCTGCTGCACACTTTTGTAGTAAAAGGAACTAATGTGAACTGTTGTGATGGAGGTGCAAAAAGGGATTCCACTTCTGGAGGAACACCACTATGAAATGACAGCCTGGGTCAACAAATCCATTTCCCTTTTCTATCAGGTGGCTGCACAAGGGATGCTGACTCCTGAATGGGCTAAACAAATCTGCTTCCTGGTAGAATATTGCTGACTTTTTGTTGGGAACAAAGAGTAAGAAAATAGATCTATAATAGCTACAGAAAGGTAGCAGAATAAAAATATTACTGATATTGTACGTTCCAATGGGAATGATTTAAGCGTATTTGCAGGGGGTATAGGGAGCAGAGGGACAACAAAACAAACAAGAAACTTCCCAACTATTACTCTCGGCTTAAGTGAAAAATTATTCTTGGTCCTTAATCTGGCTACCAGTTTAATTTTGCTTAAAGTGGCACAAGGAGCAGTGCAGCACTGTGCTTTTACATCCTGTCTAGACACATGGCCTGTGTCCAGTTGGCTGGTCATTACAGGAGCAGAAAAAATTCAAACAAAAAAAACTAGCAGTCAATTTGTGCACTAAGAGAAAAGAGTATAAAAAAGTCCTTCTTGGCCCAAAGGCAGCCACTGAATGCCCTGAAGCATAGGATTAATACAGTATGATACATGTCACTAGAAAGCACTGATCCAATTTCCTTTCAAAACTGCCTGGAGACTTGGACCCAAAGATTCATGTCTGTCCTAGGCCATGCTGGGTACTAGAAAGCTTAGATTTCAGAACAGTTATCTGCAAGTATAACTCCACTCTCTGGAAGGAAAAAAAAAAAAAATACTCAGTTTTTGTGGAACATCTGAAGACGATGCCCTGTATGTGGGATCTGCTGGTACCTGACCATATGGGAAACGGGGATGGGGACAGAGGTGCCAGTTCCCAGCAGCATGCACAGGGCACCAGAAAACCTCTCTCAAAGAGGCTCTGTGGCTTTCCAGATCCATATCACACTTTAAAATTCATTGTTTTGGCAGTTCCTTCCATCCCAAGCCATTCTATGACTCTGTGCTGTTTCATTTAAGACTAGAACACACAAAGTGTATGAAAAGGATGAAGTACTTGATTGGCTTTCTAGCAAGTCTAATACTTACATTTTAGGAATTATATTTAATTCTGTGATGAGAGACATATCAGAATAAAGGATTAAACTTGTGGTGGGGATGGGAGGATCATAGCAAAAAATGATCTACGGCACTTTGGGAACGTGACTGGGCACATTTTCTGATGCACTTTCTTTGCTTTCATGGTTTATTATTCAGGATATTGTTTTTTACCTGATTACACAGGTTAATCAAATATAGAAACTATTGCAGGTGTTCTCCTCAGCTGAAATAATGTAATTATGCATTTGCATGCATCAATGTGTGAGTCTTTGTGGGCAGAGAAACAAAAGAAGGAACTGTTTTTATTTTTCTAACTTAGGAAGATAATATAAATTATTTTTATTGGAGTCAATATTCATGTCAAAGGATGTTGTTTATGATGCAGTGGTGCCCACTGTTCTCACTGGAGATGAGGTCTCCTGCTTGGCATGCTCTGTACACAACTACAAGGCAGCAGCATATGTCCTATCCCAAAATCTCACCATCTGCACAGTTAATGGGAGATAGCAGTGGACACAACAGGCCAGAGCAGATTGAAGAAATGGAGGCACAGTGCAATTGGTGTTATAAGCTTCAACCTAACACAAGCCAAAGACTGATCTTGCATTGCTTATTCAAGACAGAGATACTATTATCTTTGCATGTCCCTGTTCCAGCGCTGCGTGGAAAGAAATCCCTTCAAAATGTCTTTCTTCTTTCTGGCCATATTCACAGTGATGTCAACAACAAAGTGATGAAATATCCACTACTTTACTATGTGCATATAACAAAGAGAAGATAATTTTTTCTTACATGAAGTCTTCCACTGAATTAGAAAAGCAAAGCTGTTCCAAAAGAAGGGGGATGTTGGATGCATAGGCAGGTTCGCTAGAAAATTAATACTTGTTCACATCCACTGGATAGGACTAGATGGTTCAGGAAAATGGTAATTTCCCTCATGCATATTAATACCATCAGCTTGAATACAGCTTAGATTGGTTATAACTCATTCAGTGCATGAGATGCATGAGAAAATTTAAGTTTATGGTATATTTTTACTCACTTCCTTTTGATGGCTGATACTGTTGCCTCAAACCAGTTTCCAGCAGATGATCTTCACACTACGAAAACCACAATGATTGAGCAAAAGTGGTCCCTTAGGTTGTCTTTTTAGGAAGTTTGGCAGTTACCAGGCTGTTTGAAGTTGCATAAATGAATATATTTTGTGGTAAAAATTCATTCTAGACAGAAAAAAATATTTTCCCTGATTTCATGAGCAAACGTGCATCTTTAATTTTGAATGTGTTGTGTTTCTGAGCAGTGTGAAAATAAAACAACTTCTCACAAATAGATACCTTCAGCTTCTGTAGTGATAACCAGAAATATCTTTCTCCAAATTTATATCAATAAAAGAGAACTTCCCTGTGCATTTAATACATAGCTTGTGACTCATGAATTATAGCTCTTAAGTACAAAAATGGATATCTAACATTGCAAAATAGAGAGGCAAGCCACACAGAGTGAGAAAATGCCTTTCCTCTCCTTCTGGACAACCTTTTCCAAGAGCTTCCTGAGAAATGAGAAGAAAAATGTTCGAGAAAAATGTATTTTTTCCCAGTGCCTGGGAGCAGATTTTCACTGACTTCATGGCTTTATGATTGCACATACCACAAAGGCACCCCTTTTTTTCCCCAGCAGGATCGCAGGAGCTAAGGCTGTGGTGCTTCTTGTTCCCCTTGTCCTCAGGCTGCCCTGCTGCTCAGCTGCTTCTCCTGAGAGGCCCCAGCCATGCAGCCCCATCAGGAATGGGTCTCATGTTAATATACACATCAAAGCTGTGATGAGGATAGAGCAGACCCAATATGCTGTCAAATTCAATATTTCTCTTATTTACTGAACACAGGAAAATACGGCTGCATATTGCGGCTTTTTATTAGAATAATATATATCAATATATCATCCAAAACTAAGCTTATATGGATGGATGGATATGTAGTAAATTAAGAACATTTCGTAACCAGTAATCCAATGCTCTGAGTGCATAATACCATGGCATGATACAGGGCTAAAGTAGCTCCAAACGTGGATATGGTTTGTCTGAGGACATACACGTGACTGTAGGAAGATGCTGCTTTCTGGTTATTTTTTGAAGCTGAGAACAATCCTTTCCAAAACATATAGTTTTGCATATGTATTGAGGAAAGGAAGACATGTGCCATTCATTTGACAAAAAATGGGCTAATTATCAGGCAGCCAGATGGCAAAATACAGACTATAATTCACAGGCGAGCATTCAGCACAGATCAACACCTCCCGTATGGCTCCCACACCCCAACAGCAGTAAAAGCACGGAGACACAGAAACAAAATGCTGCAAGGGTATCAAGAAAGAAACCACCTCAGCCATCTTGCACCAAAGAAGGAGATTCTGTGTCATACAACACAATTATATTCCATAGAGAGACTGTATGGACAAAAGGTTTCAGTAATTAAAAATTCCTTCCTATGCAAAATGAGCAACAACAAAAATACGGAGTAAAACCTTGAGAAATGCCCTGAAAGCCAAACCACAAAAACCTCAGAAGAGAGTATAACCACAGCACACATCCTGACTGCTGCTGACACATGTGGCTCTTTAATGTGGTTAACAGCAGAGCATGCAATGGGAATCTCTTATTGCACATGGGATCATTCACACACATACAGAGCAAGCAGCAAAAAATACGTTTCCATAACACATTAAAAAAAAATAAAAAATCAGCATCTTTTGCAGACTGTAAAATGAGATTTGTGGAAGGGGCTCTGAAAGCAAAGTGATGGACAAGTTACAGGAACCTGCAAAGAATACACACACTGTTCTCCACAACATGGAGCCAAGAAAAAGCTACAGCTGAACCTGACAGGTAGGCGGCACATGCAGTGGGCTGGGGGCAAGCAGGGACAAGGATATCTGCCCTGTCACAGCAGGCACAGCAGTGCTGGGCAGTGGCAGTCAGGAAGGAGTCCCAAGGCCTGTGAGCATCTTTATAGAAAATGACCTGAAACTTCTTTAATATCCTGTGACTCCAGTGCTTCCTCTGGACTCAGACATCCAGAAGCTAAGGATCTTCCATGCCTCACTCTTAACTTGCATGGGCACACCTGAGAAATGCTGCTGAGGCCATCTGTGGGATGGGGCCCCTTTCGGGTTTGTCCAGCTTTGTGCTGCAGTGCTGAGTGTGTGACCCACCACCTGCTGGCACACGTGGCAGAGAATGGCATCTTATTGTACTTTGTAGATTTTAATTAATCCCATATTTCTGTGCTAGGTTCCATAATACGGAAGAGGATACAGTGTAAACCTTCTTACTCATTCATAACTGCCAGTAATGAATAAATGGTGCTGTCTGCTCTGTGTTAGGAAGGGAAAATAACGAGGATATATGTAACTAATTAGTGCTGATTCTGAACACAATTATGAATTAGTATACATGGCATTCTCATTTAAAGAACTGATTTAAAGAACGTCTGTTCTTTTTACTTGTTGCATTTGCTTTCTTTGTGTTTTTTGCTGTTGTTTTTTTTAAAGCTCCCTGAAGCCAAGAAAACGTGGCAGGAATAGGAGTATTTTTGCCTTGACTTCTGCTGCTCCTGAGCAACGACCAGAGCACCGAGAGCTCTGTGTGTTGGGGGTTTACTACTGCGGATGTAGGCTGCTGGGTTATGCAAACTGGAGGGTTTTTCTTGTCACTGTAAGACCCAAATCCATCATACCTACATCATTTGTTGCCTGGAAAGGGTGAACAAGCAGAGCATTATACCAAGTATTTACCTATGACAGTTTATGAGGGAAGGGGAAGCTTTCTACCTTTCAAATTTATCCTCCATCTTTTTTCAACTCCTGTGGTTCTCAGGAACTATTAATCACCTTTCTCATGGCTGGTGCTCTGAAATTTAACTTTCTGTATGAACTAGAAATGCAACAGTCCTGTGCGTTTTGTTTACATTGGTATTTACAAACTCACATATTTGGAATAATCTGTGACCCAGTGATATGATAAAAAAATACTAGTGAGCTGAGTGGGAAAATACATTTGTGCATGAATATCAGCAAACACAATTGCATTTTCTTTAAGAATCACTGAACTGCTGATAGTAGATTTATTTAAATTAACCTGGCCACATGAGAAAACTGGGAAGCAATCATCTTAGTGGTCCTCCTCTGGACCTGCTCCAAGAACTCCATGTCCTTCCTGTTCCGGGGGTCCCAGGCCTGAACGCAGTACTGCAGACGTGGCCTCACAGGAGCTGGGTAGAGGAGGACAATCACCTCCCTCTCCCTGCTGGCCACCCCTTTTTTAATGCAGTGAAGAACTCAGTTGGCCTTCTGGGCTGCAAGGACACACTGCTGGCTCATGTCCAGCTTTTCGTACATCAGGACCCCCCAAGTCCTTCTCTGCAGGGCTGCTCTCAAGGGGTTCTTCTCCCAGCTTGTATAAATACCTTGGATTTCTCTGGCCCAAGTGCAACATCACTTCTTTTCTCTTCAGTCCCTTTAGCTAGAGACAATCTCTGTCCATGTTCTGCTCTATCTACAACAGCGCCTTGGGTCATATCTGAACATCTGAGGGTGCTGCATGCCTCGTTTCCCGGGGTTTAATTTGACATGACTCTGGAATAGTGTGCTTTAAATGCCAGAGCAGACAGGTTGGGTTTCAGCAACTGCGCAGATTTCCTGCTCAGATGTTCCCCACAGCTCTGCTTTCTAAATGGGAAGGATTTTACTGCTCCCACCATGAACTGTCACTGACTACCTCTGTGCATGCAAAATCTTTGTGAAGACGCATATATTTTGTCGTAATATTTACATCGTGTTTGGCATCTCCAAACTGCTTCCATAATCTTAAGAAATATATTCAGACAACCATAAATTTCCAGGCATTTTCTTTCACCAGAAGCCTTGTATAAATCAGAGTGTTTTTTTTCCAGAATAAAGTGATACTCGATGTAGTAGCAGCATCAGAGTTGTGTAGGGGTGTAAATGACCTAAATACTGTGGGACAGGGTGATTGTTGGTGGCATTTGAGGATTACCCTGGAAGGCCTTGATTTAAATCTGAGGACAACATTATGTATGGAGCACAACACAGAGTTTCCTGCAGTTTCTGTACGTTGTTATTGTACCTATTGCAGAAGATTTTTTCAAGTACTGAAACTAGAAGCTTCTCCTTCTGTAGAAGGTTCTCTCCTTATCAGAAAAGTAAGCTGGGAAACCATGAGTAATATCCCCCCACAGCTCACCACTCTGCTGAGAAAGAAATGGGAATGCACGCAGGGTCTGGCACTAATCTCAGGCAAAAGAGCAATCACTACAAAATCATCTCCATAGGGGCATGAGTGAGAACTGATGTTGTACAATCTTTTCTATGTATTTAGTCTGAATTAAACCTGATCCTCACTGTGAAACTATCTTGGTAAAACAAAGGATCCTAAAAGGTTAAGACAAGCATGACTTGGAGACGGGCAGTTTTTTGTCCATATCCACATGAATTATCAGCTAGAAGTGCATGAGATGTGCGCTACACTCAGAGTCGTGACAACAGTGGGGCAAGAGAAGCACCAGATGGTGACAGATGTGAGGGCCACCACCTTGGGGTGCTCTGCAGCTCCCAGGCAGGCTCTGGAAAAAGCATCTGGCAGCTGAGAGGACACAGAGGGCAGCGGGAGAGCAGGAGAGGGGGCACCAGAGAAAAGGGCACTGGGGGGATAAAGTGCATGCCTCTGGCGTACCAAAATGCCCTGCCCTCCTCTGAACACAATAAACAGCTTTGTGCACGGTCCTTCGAGCCCTATGTATAATTAGTGCTGGGGTATTTTATCTCATTAAAATAATTTTATTTGGGGAGAGAGGAAAATCCACGAGCATTACTGCATCTAAAATTCACTTGCATGAACAAAACCTCCAGTATTGCTGTACATGTGATTTCACTTAACTCTGTTTTATGTAATCCCGCTTGTTTCAGAAGGCATTTTATGCTGTCATATCTGAGGCCAGAGTGGACCCCTCGCAACAGACTTTGAGTGTTGTGATATTGAGGGATCTTTCATCCTGTGGGATCAAATTTTTACTGGGAAATCAGTGACTGTAGATCTCATACACATTTCAGATGTTGTTCATAATTGTCCACAAACAGCCTCTGTGGAAATGGAAGTCTTAAGTCACCATCCAAAAAATCTCCAATATTTGCTCTTTTCACCACTCGGATCCATCAGAAGTACAGTTCCACTTGCAAAGAGAATTGTCCTCTGCAGAGGATTATTTATCTGTTTTACTTGGTTAAGTGTATTCCCTTCACAAATAATGCATTACCTTTAGTCTTTAGTCTAGTGTGTAAGTCAGTAATCCATAGTTCTGACAGTTTATCTTTTTAATTTCCCAATCCACATTATATGACGTTTGACCAAGATTACCTATTTTACCAAAATTACCCATTTACCAAGATTACCTATATTTCACTGTGTGTTATGATTTTATCAGAATCTTAACTAAGGGGCCCCAAAATCATACGTTTACCTCTGACACATTCAGTTTGAGGCATTCATCAGCAAACACAGTGTGAATTGTACATCTTTATAAGGGAAACATTTATTTATGTATTTATTTATTTATTTGTTTATTTTGCTGTAACAACATTGTCCCCTGTTAAATCAAGAAGTCTGCACAGAGAGAAGTGAGTTGTGTAACTCCATCATTCAGTTAATACTGCATCCTGCCATTCTTTATTCTTCATCCTTAATGGTGTGCTGCAGGGTGATGGCCATTCTTCTGCCAGTAAATGTCTTCTGTGATGCTCAGATGTTGTTGAAATGCAGGGAACATCTAAAATCATTGCAGCCAGCTGTAATGAAGTGAAGTCCATTACGAACACTGCTCTTGCACCACACTCCTCGCTGGAGCACATGCATTTATTAGACCCCCTAGGCGCTGCCTGACATTGTGAGGACATAGTGACTGAAATAATGAGTAGCCACTGAGCAGTAACATGTCATTTTACAGCAGGAAACCTTTGTATGGTAGGCATGGTGCCATGCAAAGATTGATTAGAACCAGATGGTAAAAAATGCATCGCAACTGGCCCCCTGATGAGCTCTTTGGAGTGATTATTAAAACTGTAGTGTTCCTCCTCAAGGATATGCATGTTCCCAAGGGCACTTTCTGGTGTGGTCAAAATATCAGATGCTGGCGTTGGGATGGAAATAATTGCAGTTGACCACACTGCTGAATAAATTCAATTATATCTGTAGTGCACTGTACAGTCGTCACATGCGCACCAAACTCTAGCCAAAAAAGAGCCCTTACAGTCCATTTTCTAGTCTGGAATTCAGAAAACCTGCCTTCAGTTCCCATCTCCACCATATGTTGTCTGTGCACTGCAGTATCTGTGGGTAAAAGACCAATGCAGTTGTTGTACTAGCAAAATTCCCAACAACCTACACAGTGAAAGATTTTAATATTTGATCTTCATGTTCATCACCTGGTAAATAAGGAAGATCTTTATTTCTTGTAGCAAATATGTCTATTGTTTCTTTATTTGGACTATAGTCCCTTTGGACAAAAGCTATCTTGTTTTAGCTCTGTAAAATTAACATCATTAACAACCTGTATTCTCCCCAAAGCAAAATAAAGCAACATGTGACAGCCCGAACATCAGTACCACAGCTTGCTAAAAGTCAAGCCCGCTCACCAGTGGGTAGGAAAATATGGCTAAAAATTTGTCTGAGGCTTACGCAGTCCAGCTGTGGCAGGGATGTGGTCCTGCCCCGTGGTTAGCCTTGCAGTGCTTTTCCCACAGCTTCATGTCTGGCACTGCTCTGGGTGCCCAGAAAGAATAAAGATGTATTCCTGCAGTTTGCTGGGAACTCAGAGCCGCTCAGCTGCCCCAAGTGCATAGAACAATTAGGTCATTCTCTAAAACCACTCTCATAAAAGGCTGATCACTGCGGCACAGCTGATATTTTGTAAAGTAGCCATTCTCAATTGAGCTGGATTAATGTGGTTAAGAATATTAAACTTACTCTTAGATAATATCTGGTACAAAGGCCCTCAGTCTTAGCAAAGATCTCTCTGGATTTCAGTGATATAAATAATACTTAAATAATTACTGTGGGAATTAACTGATATTTAGCAATTTCAGTTTTATTACAGAACTTGCCCTTTGAAAGGCTAAGATGAAGTGATAGGTTCTATAGGAACACGCAATGCTTCTGGAAACCAAACTGTAATTAATGGTAACCGCGAGATCTATTGAGACAAAAACGTGATGAAATCTCATAGCCAGTTAACACAAAGGAAAGGATTCGCAGCATTAGCACATTTTAAAAGCTTTTGTTAGTTTGTTCTACATGCTCAGCAGAAGTTTCAGATACGTATGGAAAGCACACTTTTTTGGTCCAGAAGTGCCAAATTTTAAATTATATCTGTAGTTTTCAGCGAGACAATCCATTCCACTGGTGAGAGCTTTTATTCCTACAGTCTAGTAATGTCGTCCTCCAGTGTGATAGATTTTGTCTTACACCACAGTGCAAAGTGAATAATTTTCCATTACAAGTAGGACTGCATTCTCACTTCAATAGGAAAAAAAAAGCTTAATTTTCATCCCACCAGCATTTAATTCACTTGGAGTCTATTTTTCATTCTAGCTGGTTGAGTAATTCATGCCCATCTGTTTCTCTGTGAGTCAAGCAATCATTTTTATTTTTGAAATGTGTTCTTTTTGGTATATTGCAATAAATCTTAGAATAATATTTTGCCGACCAGTTGGCTATAATTTCCACTTGTTACAGAAGACATTTAGAAAAGGAGCGCTAAAGAGTTGCCTTAACACCCAAGAGACACAGTTCACCGTAAGTGCAAAAATTTCCTTTGGTCACAGCTAAAATGAAAGCAATTATTGTCAGCAGTACAGGATTTATGCTGTGCATTCACAGTCAAAGGCAAACTCTAGTTTCTAAATGCAAACCATTTAAAATAATCTCTCAGCTCTAGAAGAATGCATAAGAACAAGGAACAGAACAAACATAGCCTAACTGCACATGGTAGCTTTCTCTTCAGGTCATGAATAGACAGCAAAGAAAAATACTAAAAACAAACCAAAAAAGTGAAAATAAGGAGAAGCTACACAGCTACGGAGAAGCTAAATATGAGAAACTCAAGACATTGCAGAGCATCTTTATTACTGTATATTATACCATGTTGACCCAGCTTGTCCTACTTCTTGCCCACATCGATGGGATGTCTTTTTTCTGACCTTAGAAGCACTTCTTAGTTCAGGCTGAAGCAAAGTGCTCTTCACCTCACTCCTTCCCTGCAAAGCAATGGGGGGTTCAGGGAGACCAGAAGATCATTTTCTCTCTCTCTTATTCAAGGCAAAGAAGGAGAGCATTGTGCATAAGAGACACAGCGTCTCTGAGGGCTGCTCCTGGAACAAGCAGGGTACCCAGCGCACTCTGCTCACACTGATAACCAAAGGTACAGCCTCACCTTTGGTTTCTTCTCTCCTGTGGCACTTAGGTTTCTCTTTTCAAATGTACAGAAAAATCAGTTGCTTTGATGAAACACTTCAAATAATATCACATGCTGGTGAATAGCTTTCTTGGCAGCAGGCTACCACTTCATTGTTATTCCATAAATACAAAAACCATGAAGGGGGTCTGCTCTCAGCCCTTGCATTCATTCAGGAATAGGCTATTGACTCCTTAGATTTGTGTTTTCTACTGCAGGGCTCCTGGAGAAGAGCCAAAAATCATTCCTGAGCCACTTCAAACATACTCATTTTGTCTGTTTTGAGGCATTTTCACTTTATTTTCCAGCCTATGACATGAAGCTGACATTATTAAATCCTTTGTTTTTCCTTCTAGTTGAATAGCAGCCAGCTCCCCATATTATTTTTGGTATTCCTTGACCCGTTTCAGCCTCTGTGGCAGAGATCTCAGGTATAACAAGTGTCTAGGCCGAAATCTAGAGGTTGACTAAAGAGGAGAGACCTTACTGGTACTTCTGAAGTAAAGGCAGAAAGAATTCAGCACTGTCTGTTCAGCCTCACCTAGCTGCTCAATCAGCAGACATGTACTGACTGGCCAGCCAGCATGAACAATTTATGAGCCAAAAGCAAAAAGAAAAGAATATCCTGGAATCTTAAGAAAGATTGGTTAGGGGAGAGCTGTGTTAATCCCAGCAGGCTGTGGGACTCCTGCTGTGTGAGAAGAGGGCAGGGAGGTCTGGGAGGAGGCTATGTGTAGCATAGGGGAAGCTAGGACAGCAGGTATCACAATGGTGGCCAAGGAACACAAAGCTGAACTGAGTGTATTGTGGTCAGAGCATGTGAAGGGATATCGTTTGCACACCCAAAATAAATATGTTTTCACCAGTCCTACTGACCATAAGTTGACTGATTTTGCACAGCTTCCTCACCAGGACTTCAGATGGAAAAAAGGCTCTGGAGAGAATTTGGGTCATTGAGCTTGTTATGTAGGCTTTCTTGATGTTAAGCAGGCAAGATCAAGAAAGCCATCCATATCAACTTCAGGAGCAGACCCAGACACCCTTCACAGAATCGCAGAACAGCTGAAGTTGGCAAGGACATCTGGGTTCACCTCATCCAACCCCTGCAGCTGCAGTGACACCCAGAGCAGGGTGCCCAGGACCATGTCCAGGTGGCTTCTGACAACCTCCAAGGAGAATCCACAGCCTCTGGGCAATCTGTTCCAGCACTCTGTCACCCACACTGCACTGAAGTGCTGCCTGATATTCAGATGAAGTCTCCTGTGTTCCAGTTTGCGCCCATTGTCTCTTGTCCCATCAATGGGTACCTATTTATAGGTATTCACTCTGAGCAGCTCGTGTCCTAGTGGACTATGAAAATTCCTGCTTGGGTTCTTCAGCCAAAATGGAAAGCAGCATAGAACAATTAGAGAGAATTATATTCCTGCTGTGTTGTACTGGTGGGCAGATAAGCTACTACATTATGAACATGTCATTTCATAGATTAAAAAATTAAACAATAGGTGGACATCTATTCCTTAGAGTTTAAGATCATTAAGCAAATTTACTTGGAAGCATTCCTAGATGTGTGCAATGATTCTTACTGGATTTAATAATACCACCAGGATGATGTGGCAGCCAGCTTCTTTCCGGAGATGGGCTTCATGCTGTGTAATCTGAAATCAAGTCATGCTACCACTTGCCATTGCTGTTTTGTTTTTCTCTTCCCACGTTGAAATATTTCTCTCTCAACATTGTACATATATGTTATCTTAACGCTGAGAAGTGTCCATGTTATCTGCCTTTCAGCGAGTACCCCTTATTCACCAACAATTCACTTGACAAGAAAATAGATCAATAAAACAGCAAAGAAGTTTATAAGAAGAGTGGCTCTTGCTGACTTCCTGTTACTTGACAATGGTCATCAGTCAAATATATAAGTATGACTTATATACCAGGAATAAAAAGAGAGCTAAGTGTACAGACTGTCTTTGTTAGAGATCCCTGTTTGCCTTGGAAGAGAACTCAGGCTATAATGACATAATCACACTTTATCTACAAAATGACAATATTCTATGCACTCTCTTAGCAATTTTCTAATATTATTGTTACATTAAATGAGGTACTATAATGGGTGCTTTTTTTTCTCTCTATTTGTACTCACTTCATGTTTTGCCAGAGCTTGGCTGAGATCCAACGTTTTTTCACAGTGAAGTGAGAGCAGAGCAGATGAATCTTCAACCACTTGCTCAAAACATCCGTGAACCTCTGAGGGATTACCACTGACCACCTACAAAGCTCCAGCCACATGCGTGCTGCGTGTGAGCTGGTTTGACTCACTTTGAAAAGACCCGACTCTCATTAGATTTGGCACAGAGATAAGTAGAAAGGGGAGGAAAGAATGAGATGAAAAAAGAACTATGTCTCTATCTCATATACCAGTCTATGTGCTAACAAGGCTGTTTGCACAGCAAGTGATGACACTCCTTACATTGATTCTGAGGTCTTATTTTGTATTTGAATGTGTAATTTATTAGAAGATGGTGAAGATTAGAGTCCTTCAACATATCAAAAGACTTCATTTGAGTTGAAATGAGTGGTGTCTGTCTATCATTAATTCTTGATTTTCTAGTATGCCATTACATAAGAAGTCAAGGTATTTGCAATGGAAATTTAAGTAGAAAATATCTAGGTGATCTCCCAAGCAAGTTTGGTCCAGTACAATGTCTTTCTCCAGCCTCTCTAAAACAATTCCTACATAACAGATCTGTGAACAGATGCAACTGTGTTGTATCACCATAGAATCATAGAATGGTTTGGGTTGGAAGGAACCTTTAGGGTCATCTAGTTCCAACCACTTGCTATAGGCAGGGAGACCTCTCACTAGACCAGATTGCACAGAACCTCATCCAGCCTGGCCTTGAATGCTTCCAGGGAGTGGCCTGGATTTCTTTTCCTCCTTTTCTTTCTCAGAGTAAGCACTTTCTAAGCTTAGATCAGATATATTTTCTTTTTCAAATATATGGCTTCACCTCTAGTCAGCCTGTCTGTCTCCCGTTATGCTGTCCTGATTAAACTTCCTCTGCAGCGGTTTGTTGAAAATCTGTCTTGTTTGTGTTATAAACCTTTTTGACATTGTTCTGCTCAGATTTGAGAAATCTGTCTTCAGTAGCAATCATTACTTTCAGTCAAGGGAGAGTTAATATAGCCACAGCCATAATCACAGAAATTCACAAACCACATGTTTTTGTCTCCATATAAAATACAGGACTTTGCCCATTGCCTCTTGTGACAGGGAAGTATGGGAGGCTGGGAAGTTCTGAGCTCAAAGTAAAGCCTATTGTTTTACACAGGCATATACAAGAGAACTGCAGAAACTTCTCCAAATGATCACATGTGGTTTGCAATATCTGCTTTGTGACAGCGGAGCTAGAACAAATATAGAAAGGTGAGTGCAGTTCCAACGTGAAAACTTTTATCTCGTTTAGTTTCATGCATTGTGGAGCAATGTGAACACTGGTATGGCATTTTAAGTGGCAGGATTCCTTGCTGCCTTATCAGCAGTGGCATTAGTAGCTTTTCTCCTTCTCTGTTGCACTCACAGACTTTGTGCCTCTCTTCAGTTGTTAGCATTTTGAATTTTGCCACGAGATCATTCTGTTTCTATAGTGATCTTGGCACCAATAGCACAGGCTCCTTTCCTATCCGTCATGGTTTACTTACGTCAATGAACGCATTATTTTCAACTGCGTTTCTTTCATTCCTGCATCATGTAGGTCATTATATTTATATGCAGCCAGTGCGACCAACGAGTTTCTAAAACTGCCAGAATATTTAGAACAGTCTGACAAACTGTACTATGCTCCTGCTTATTCATGCACCATTATGTTGGGAAAACAGAGCATAAGTAAACACTAATTAGGAAAATAGGTAGAAACAAACAAACAAAACAAAGCGCACAACTGCAATACAGCACTCAGAAATGAAAATATAAAGATACACAAGTTAGAAGGTCAGAATGAGCTATTTTTACAGAATCAGAAGTGTTTCATCCTAAAAGCTAAACAGTGGCTTAGTAAGAACAATACAGAAGTCTCAGCCTACAGAAAAATCCATTACTGTTTCTCCTGTGTGGTTGAGAGTCTGCCTATTATTCACCATGACGCGCTTGTAGCGCTGGACAGATCTTGTGTACTGATCTATCTTTTAAGAAGGCAGCTGTAAATCAGATAAATGAGCTTTTCTAATTCTGTGTCCCAAGAACACTTCACAATTGCCTACACCAATCTGTCTTTTTAGCTTTCAGTAACTACTATAATGATTTTTTGTTCTCTTGGATTATGAGTGCGTATGATGAAGGAGGCCTCTGTTTCCAAACAAGAAAGTAATTCAAGAATTTGTCACTGAATAGGAAAGCTTGCAGATAAAGCCAAAACTTTCCCTAGAAATGATCTATTGTTCTTCTTGTACATATAACCAAAAATACATTAATGTAGCTTAGCTATTACTGAAAATGAAGATGGCTGCTGTTTAAACAGTTCATTTAAATATGCTTGAATTTCTCTGATCTTAAATTGTGTTTTCCATAGAAGTATCAGAATTTTAGATTTTACTGAGATAATCTTTTGCAATGAAAATGAAAACAAATTAGCAAATGTTTCCAGTTAAATTGAAGAGAACTAGAAATGTATGAGGCTTTGTATAGAGGATGGGTAGATATGAAGGTAAATAATCGTTATTGATCACTGAACACTACTTTTCAGTAGTGGGGGAAAAAAAGTCTCACATGAATGAGTTTGCAAGGATAAAAATTGAGCTACAGGCACTGAATATCAGATCTGTATCATTTCAGTTAATAGGAATCTGTGAAATCAACCTGAAATCCCAGAGAACGTTATTTGATATTGAACCTAAGTTCATTTCTAGCCCTACCACAAATGCTGCCAACAGTTTTATTAAAAGAACATCCACCAGACTGAAGCATTTACCAAAACCTCTTCCCAGATCAGCATCTCTGACAGGAAGAGGTTTCTTCCAGCATTTTAAGGCTAGGAACCAGTGATAATTTGCATTTCTGTTTTTTGAGAACAAGTGATTCTTGGAACAAGTGATGTTTTTCCTTTTTGTAATATTGATAGTTAAACTCTGCAAGAATGGCCTTTTTTTGATAAATAGTAGGATAACCTTCAGCAAAAGTACTAGCAAAAATGATCTGGAGGGGACAACTGGATCAAGCTCTTCTTACTCAGCACTGTAGATCACTAACTTGGAGGGATTTTTTGTTTTGTTTTGTGTTTTAATGTCACTGAAAAATATGAAAAATATGATGCTGGGTTTAACTTAACTGTAAGTTGGAGCCAGCTCCACAACTGACTTACATTGGTACCATTTCATTCTCCTGGCTGTTTGTTTTATACAACAGCCAAGAATGCTTTCTCCCACAAATATGAAATCTACTGTGTTACCTCTGACAAAGTTCAAGGATACAGAAGAAGGTGAAATTGCTCTGCACTTGGAGCTACTGCTTGTGTTCAGACTCTTTAAACTCTTTATCCACAAAGCGGGAATGAGTTTTCAGAACCTTTAAAAGCTCTGATAATAGCCCTGCTGCAGTCTTTTCTCCAAAATAACCATTTTCATGAGTATAAGTTCCTAACCTAAGGCAATTTCTTGCACTCCAAGCTTACAAGTCAAGGTAGCACCGAGGTCTAATTGTGTATATGAGCCTGAGAGAATTCATTGCTGAAGACAACTGGGTTAAGCATAGCAATATCACAGATAGACGCAGATAGACAAACAGAAATGAGTTGAAGGTTTTGGTTAGAGTCTGTAAATAAATACAGTGCTGGATCCAGGAAAATTTTTGATGAAAGGAGCATAAAACAAATCTTAGCTATTAATAGAAAAAAATTTTAAAAATATACTATAGTAAATGAATAAATCTTGACATAAAGCCCAGAGTTCACAGTGTCAAATGACCATGAGTTCTGCAGGATGATTCAAGGAAGTACAGATACTCCCCAAAATACAAGAAAAAAAGGGAATGTTGATACATAGTTCATTTCTGCATTTATTTAATGCTTTTAGGTCAGACTAGTAAGAGAAAATGCGAATGATGATCAAACAAATATCAGGAGTAGATTAGGAGGATTTTAAAACAAGATATGAGTCACACCTATTTGTAGGATGTTGTACGGGTCCTGTCAGATAAACAAACTGTATTGGTCAGTCTACTACAGAAATGCATCCTGAGCCATCCTGAAATTTGTGATTGCCATCATGCAATACATCCTGGTTTCTCAGAACAAGACCATGGCAGCAAATCCACTTGTTTTGAAAGTACTACCAAAAGAAAATATTTGCTAGCTAGTAGAAATTTATTCCATGTAATGAATGTTTGAGCAACATGGTCTTACCGACATCACTGCAAAACTACTAGATTTTAGTTTTCTATTTCAATAAGACTAATTGAATTCCTGCCTTTCTCTGCCTGTAGCACACCTTTGTGAAAGGGAAGGGAGATGGGTTCTGAATTTTTCTGATTCTACAATTTTTTATCCCTATCTGATCATTTTTCTCTCTAGCATACTCTGTGGGAACCTGAAGCTCCACCCATCTGAAAAAAATGTTTCAGTTCCTGAAGCATCTCATGACGGATTATCAGACATCAGTACTCATTAAAAATGTTTTGTTCCATACATGTATCCAATGTAAGGCAGCTCAGGGAACAGAAGAGAGGAGTGTTACTTCTATCATCTGCCTCATCTACAGGCAGGCCAAGTCAAAGTGCTTCTTCTTCACCTCTGTTGTACTGCATACTCCCTCTGTACAAATGTTAAGGTATTTAAGGCATAGGAGAAGCATGATCCCTTTCTGTAATTTATAGAAGTATAATTATTTCTCTAATCTTTTCATTACTCAGTTCATGCACTGAGACAGTAATGTATTTGTTTGGTGTTGGTTACATTTCGTCATTGTCACTTCACAGGACTTTTCAGTACTCTGCTCATTTGGTTTTTGCCTTTGGTAATTGTCCACTTTAGCGGGAATGTCATTTTTCTTTGTACTGACTGGAGTCTCTTCTTGGCTGCCCGCTGCATTTCAGGGAGTATAACCTGTCTCATATAATGGATTAACATCCCTATAAGCCCGAAAGGGACCTTGTATCCACTCTGTTATGCCAGTGATGATTAGCCAGTAGGCATTGTTAGTGAAGGTAGAGCAGCCATGGTTAACTCTCCCAGCAAAATGAGTCTATTATGTGTCCAGTGTCATGAATGACATGAAAAGGCTCATCTCGAGGGACATGCTAAGCCTTGTCACTTGCACAATATTTATTTTGTTGAGTGTTCATTTCCACTTCTGTTCTAACTTGTGTTGCTCATAAATATTTTTATTTTAGAGCTGTCATATTCATATTCAAAAGCTTTCTCTTTTTTTCTCAGCTATGGAACTACTCAAAATAAAGTGCTAGTAAGGTTCACTTTGGAACTAAGAACTATACTCAGGGAAACAAATGAAGCAATATTATATTCCAGTTCAGAACCTTTCAATGGCTTACCATAACCATATTGTTGCTCCAGTTCCCTAGCTGCAATTACAAAACACGAGCATGATAAAAAGCAAATATTAGTCTTGGCACAGTCAGACACCTTTGAACAATTTGTCAGGTTCTGAATTTTCTGCAGATTAATAATGCTTTTCCATCCGAATGCAAAACAACTTGTCCTGTGACGTATCTAATTGCATATTTCAGGATCTTCCATAGAAAGGACCCCTGACAATAATTAATACCTAATGCTATAAACACCATTGCTTCGGGTGTTGCCTAGCAACCAGCATCCCGTAGGCTTTCGAAGAGGCTTCAAATAGAGGCAAGAGAGGGATCACTTTGGGCTGCCAGTGTGAGAGGCAGCTTTGGACTAGGCTGCTCTGTTCTGGCTGCTTCCAGAGTGAAATAAGTCTCTCCTTAGAGGCTGCATGCCTGAAAAACCTTTTCAATGGCTAAACAGATGCCAAATGCCACATGTGGTGCTTTTTTCATACTTTGAGATACCTTTCAACTCTTGTTATCTTCCAGTAACAAAGTCTTGTTTCCAAAGGAAGTGTTTGCATGGGTTCATTTCTACCTCTAATTGGAATAAGTTTGCCCTCCCTGACATTGCTGTTTTTTTTACAGTAAACTTTTTCTTTTCCTTTGGACAAACTATACACTGAATTCAAAGGAGCAGTTTGGCTGTGAGGTGTTTTTATACAAATTCCACTGTATCTCAGTGGTACGTGCAGTTCAGAGTAGAACAAATCTCACTGAAATGCAGTCTTTCCCAGCTGTGAAAGCATTCCTTTTTGATATTGCCATTTTTTTTTAAGTACTAGTTCTCTTCCAATGCAATCTCTTTATCTTGGCACAGGGAGATCTAAATCGCAGTTTATTCGATGTCTATATTTATTCAGAGGGCCACTTTAGTAAGAGCAAACTAGTATTCCAAGGTTTCCTTTCTCATTTACAGCCTTTGAACAGTTCTGTGGTCCTTAGCAAATCATTCTGCTTTTCTTCATCTTTGTTTTTCCATCAGAATGATGGCTCAGAACTTCAGACTCTAAGACACTGTGATGCTTTAATAGCAGCTACTGTGTTATCTGACAGTCCATAAGGAAAAGCCACCAGTACCAGAAGTATCAGAATATATTTTTATTTTTAACACAAATAATACTTATTTAGTAAAAAACAACCAACACATTTAGCACTGTTGAATAGGAGAGATATAACAAAAAATAATCTTATTTTAAAATAATTCTTTTATTTAAGAATCTGTGCCATATGTTTTCTAGCTGATGAGGAATCCAGCGATGTCTTTCTTTGAACTGTAATTGATTTAAACCAGTAAAAATCAAATATTATGCAAATATTTCTCATTTCAAATCCATACACTTTCCATTTCTTAATACATTTGTCTTGCAGATTATTCAGTGCTTTGAGATATTTTTTTAGTGTCATTATACATATATGGATTTATTGCTGCAGCAGACCTACAGGGCTTTGGTTTGTATTCATGCCCAGTCTTGACAACTCAGAGGAAGTTTTCAAGGCACAGAAGGCAGGAAAGCCACCAGCATCCATGGGAAGTTGACAAAATAAACATGATAACATGATTTACTTGTTGGTTTCTTTGTTGTGTTGGTTTTGGTGGTTTTCGTTTTGTTTTGTTTTTGTGGTGGTCTGTTTTCAAAACATTTAGTTCATATTCATCTTTACAATTGCACTCCTATTGAATTCTCAGTAAGGCACCCAACTAACACATTGAGAACCAAAGTCCCAGGCAACTTAAGTGACAAACATCCCAGTCTTGACAGATGAGTAAAATTCTAATGCAGTCTTACACAGAACCAGAACTGAAACAGTACAGCAGAAGTAGAATCTGGAATCTCCTACTTAAAGATTTCAATGCAGTTGTACATTGGAAGATGCTGGGGCTTACCAGGAAAGACTAGATAGACAGTGTTATCTCTCTCCTGCTCACTGCTTTTCCTCTTCCTTTCTCATTTATATGTAAATAAGAAAATTCTACACACATACTGAATGCCGCATCAATTATAATTTCACCACTTGTGATTTTGTGATGAAAGTCTGTCTTACTTGATTTTTTTTTTCTGATTAAAACATTCAACAGCACTTCTGTTAGCCATAAATTTGAATCACGGATTATACATGAGCTGCCTGTCTTTATTTCAGGTCACTATGAGTCTTGGCAATAACATCATATTAGTTCAGTTTATAGAACTCACACACTCTCAGATCTCTGTCTTTTGACAGAATCATTTTTCAACCTTAAGAGTCTAAATACAGAGTTACACTGAAAAGGTTGAATTGCATCCATAAGTGCATTACTTTCCTACAGGCAAGAAATTTTGTTCCTTTATTCTGGCAAACGCTTGTTTTCCAGGAGGGAGTTAACTCCTCAGCACAGTGGTTTCTGTTCTATGTCAGCAGCACAGGAGCTAATTCTCCTGGGCTGTTGTTCTACAGTGTCAGTGGTGGAGCTTACAACCTACTGAAGCAGTTTTGTTTCATTAGCAAGGGAATTTCTCCCTAGCGGAGTATTTTAATACAAACAACATTTCATTACCAAGTCCCTGTATAGACATTTCATCCAAGTGCTAAGGTAGTTACCACCTTACCGGGACTGATCCTTCTTGGCAATGAATTGATTAACCTCCCTCATTATTTGCTGTCCACAATTACAGAGTAAAGCTCCTCTTGAAGCTGTTTCACTCAGTGATTGCCCACATACAGTACTGCACTTGCACAGTGAGCTCAGAGCTGTAGAGCTCTGGCAGAAAGGGCAGCCTCCACTGTGTGCAAAATCATTTCAATTCCAGACGAGTTTCTTCTAAGATACAGTGGTCCATCTTGGCAGTGGTACAGCTTCATCCCTACAGGGGAGCATTTAGTGATTCAATTTTGCTCATAGGATGCTGGCAGCACTGGAAAATTTCAAAATTAACCTTTTGCATAATGAAAAGGGAGAAATGTCAAAACAGTAGGGAGGGCGATCAACGCATTCTTCAAAAAAAATGTATTTTAAAGAAGAGATATTCTACAATAAGGTGATCTAACCATTATGTAATATATTATAATATATATATAATTTTACAGCATTGTGATCTGCGGGTTAAGAGTTAAATTCCAAAATGAGGTAGTGTACTTCCTAGCACTGCAGATCACTGCATAAATCCTGCCAGTGAAGAAACAAACTCTTCCAAGTCTGGCAGTTGCAGCTTGAATTCCCCTGCCTGTTGCCACTACAGCCAATGTGATCACAGCAGCATGCATTTTTCCTATGTCCAGAAAAAATGTGTTTTCGGCCTGGAAGTGCTGATGCCTGTAAAAGCACATTAGTCATCATGCCTGCTCAGGGAAACTGGTTATGAAAAGTCTTGATTCCTGCACCTTTATTTCTTCAGTTAGCAATCTCCTGCAGATCATGCAGAGACTGGTACCCAGTCTCCATGAGAAAATGAGTGAAAGTGAGAAGTACCACAGGGATTTTCATTTTTCTGAACAATTTCATGCATTTTTAGTCTGATACTTTTAACTCTCCTATAACGTTCCAGTACTTTAAATGCTGTACTCACTTTTTAGTCTTAATAGCAAATGTGGGTAACTCATTTCCAACAGTGAGACAGCTGCAAAGCTAACAAATACCCGACTATTTCAGACTTGAAATGTATCAATAGAATAAAAGCTTATAGATTGCAGCTTCAGGGAGATCAGTGTGTGATCTCTTCTTTTTGCATAGCACAGACTGCAAAACCTACTCTAAAATAAATGTTGTTTCACAGACTGTGTCCATTTTTAGTTCCCAGATTCCATTCTGGGCTCAAATTCCTAAAAGTCAGGCGTACTAAACACTCAAATTTTGGATTCCAGCTGAATCTTGCTTTCCATGTGTTAAAATGAGGTCTCATTCAGAATTCTCCTTATTAGGGTAAACTTCTTTAAGTGTCACCTGTCATTTTTAGGCATCCTCAAGATGTTACACTATTGCAGAATGATGTCAGTCAAAGTCAAACCTTACCAACAGCAGTTTTCCTATGTAAAAGATACCTTAGAATCTTGTAGCTTGGTCCCTCGGTATGATGTGAAGTTTACAGTAGACACTAATACTTCAGTTTCTGTTTTAAATATTAAAATATTAGTCATAAACATTCAAATATCCTTTCCTGAGATGTCAGCAATGTTGACACATGGAACACCATTTTGATAGAGCTTTTTCCATTTTCGTCCACTTGTGCCTTCCTAAGCAGATTACAGCCAGTTTTCAACATTCCAGTCATGTGAATCACTTCACTAACTTACAGTAATATGCAGCACTGTTGAATTTATGTTCATAAATCAACAATTCCAATAGTTTTTTATTTATTGTCTGTGCTCTTTGTGCGTAGCCAATTAGAGCTCCTCTTTTGTTGATGCTTACTGGAGATTCTACTTCATTCACAACAGTTTGATTTTTATCTCTTTTTCACCTTCCCTTCTGATGTTAGTTTAGCCAACGTGCATTCTAGAATACTGATTCTCCTACTGAATTTCATCCAGACAAATAGAGTGCCATCTTCCAGAGGAAGTAAAACAAGATTCACAAAACCCAAGGAAATAGTTCAGCTATCAGCGTTCTGCAATGCTTGCAGGTCTCCAGGACCAAAGCTCCCTAAAGTGGTGTTCAGACCAGTATCTGAATGGTGCTATTTAGCTCAGTTTGAGTGTGACTCACAAATGCCTTGAGTTGGCACTAGGCTGACCTTTGTAAAGATGCTGATAATACAGTTATTATTGAGGTATTCAGGGGATCAACTTTTCCTGCTTGCTTTAAATATAGGTACAAGTTTATTTTTTTTAGGAGTGTGTGAATAAAATGCCATTTTATTTTGCTGTTGTTGCTGTCGTTACGTGAGTATGGTTAATAGTTTTGCGGTAATGCCTCGATATACTGTATGATTTAGATCCATAGCAGTTTGCTTCCCTGCCAATGTACAGCCAAGGCATGCATTTTCTATCACAGCAGATACGTGCTAATGGAGGGAATGAGCAGTGTTCAGCACAGCAGCTGCATCCTGTGAGCTGTGGACTTCCCACCTTTGTGTGCCAGCTCTCTAATCATAGGAGAGGAACACATGTAAAGCACAGCTGTAACGCCTGCTCCTAGGCTTGGCCTATCCTTTCTGTCACTCAACACCAGCAAAAGTGGAGCAGAAGAAAAACTAAACTACTTCCAGTTTGCCAGCCATAAACTAGTAGTAAAATAATGAACAGCTTTCTCTGAGCAAAGCAACTCCTTTATCTTACTGCAATGGTGAAATTATCTGTAAAAGTACTCAGTTTCTCCTGCTAGCGAGGCTCAGGTTTGGCCTTGCATTAAGGAGATGCATAGCACACCTTGCATAGCACAGGCAGAGAAATGACAGTGCACTAGGGGAGCAGTAATAGCCAAGCTGTCCCTCTCTCTGAATTCATGTGTTATGTGTGCAGATGCTCTATTTCTGAAGGTGTAGAGCAAGTAGCATAAACAGAGAAACCAGAAAAGAGGTAATACCTTATCAGTGATGCAGCACTAACAATCAAAGAATAAACATTTCCTACTTGAGAGCTGGTCACAAGTCCAAAGGGGTTCTTTGTGAAGCAAAATCTCAAATACTTTTGGGCCTTACTACTACCAGTGATACAGAAACCGCTGCTACATAGTATGAGAATTTACTCCCAGTAGTAACTGGTAATATCCAATACAGATTTCAGTACTCTGCTGCCACCAGTAAGTCTTGTTGCTGTTATTAGGAGAAAATGTTAAGAAACACAGGCATCCAGTAGAGGCTCATACAGTTACAAAAATCAATATTTTCAAAATGTTGTGATGATTAATTCAGTGATGTAAAGGAGAAATCTCAATCTTTCCCCTTCAAAAGCCTGACTGACATCTTTCTGAGCACAACAGTAGGTCAATTTCCAGCACTTGGATGATGTACTGGATATTAGTTGTGTGGGGGCGGGCTAGAAGCTGAAGTGTTGCTGGTCCATCTATCCTATTAATTTTTGTTGGCTGAGATCTGAGCAGTCCACCCATTTTCTCTCAGAAATCACTTCTAAATTTATCTTCAGATGAAGAAAGAGAGATCAGTTTTCATGCTTGAGGTGGCAAAGTATGATTAACCTAATATTCATTGTAATTTTGATAAATGTACACTGTGTAATTGATAAAATATCAGCTAAACCAGAGTTTATGATCTCAGCAAGGCAAGAGATAAATGGTGCAGACTTTGCTACGTCACTGCTGTGGTGCAGATGGAGTTGAAAAACAAAACTTACACAGAATGTTCTGTGAATATTTTGTACCAGCTCCGATAGAAAAACACTTTGGTAACTGTGATGGTGAGCAGATGATTCCAATGCAAGTAAAACAATATGGAAATATGGACATTGGTAATGGTAGACAAGATTCAATAAGGGAAAACATCTTCTCAAACCAGTTAAAAAACTACAATGCTTTAAAGCACTTTGGAGAAAAGTAAGATGACACCTGTAACTTTTCAATGAGTTTCTCAATGGAAAAGAACCACATACTGTTAGAATTGTATATAAATAATAATGATGGTACTTTGCTCTCAATAAAGTGAGCAAGAGACATTATGTCGTAAAACCAATTAAATGGTATTAGAGTTCTGGGAACTGAGAAAAATAAGGCTTGGGCTCTGACTTCAACAGAGTTTCTGCTTCAGCAGTGGAAGGGATATGAGCACTCACTACAGTCATAAAAAATGTAAAACTTGAGTAGGAGGGGAGCTAGATGATTTTTAAGGAAAAAAAATCAAGCCTCAACCTAGGATACATCTGTTTGACTGGAGTTTTTGTGCTCTGTAATGAACCCCTGAAGGCTGAATTCTGCTCTGTTCAGACTATGTTTATATTACTGTTGTTTATTCCCCTAATGGCTAATTGGTTCCTGTTCTGGGTGTGCAGAGGGGAAAGTTCATGTATGTTCTCACTCATATCCTTAGGTAAAGCATGCTTAGAAGAACATTTGCTGTCTATGATCAAGGGAAGGCATTGGTCCATTTTTGCCTGGCTGTAGTGCCAAGGGAATTTAGTACAAACCTAGAAGTGAGGGAGCCCTGTTAGAGGAGACCAGCAAGGCTCAGTGTGTTTATTTGTGTTCTTTGTGGAAGTTACATGTGGCTGCAGAACAAACAGGTCCCAGATTTTGCTTGTCATTGATTATGTTGGTTCTGGAAGAGAGCGCATTCAGGTTGATCTATAGCTTACCAAATAGGTAAGGCCTTGAGGCAGGCGGTGCAGCACCGAAGTGTTCTCTGATGGGCAGACCGCCTGTGTGGTAGTGGTTTCCTCTGGAGAGTTTAAAACCAGTTTTAAGCTAGGACGTCGTGGTCTGGAATGGCAAACGGCAACTTCAGACCACGCTGAGCTTTAGGGCTGTACGGGGAGGCTTTAATCTGGCCCCCTGTGGTCGGCCTGCATGAAAATATACCCTTACAGGCTAGAAGCCACTTTGGCATGTAAACATGTCAGTAAACAAGGAGCTGCGACAGCAGCGTCCTCCCCGGTCCTCCACAAGGAGGTGACAGGAGAGGTGCTCCTTCTGACACACCCCTGTCAGCACCCCCAGAGAGAGGCACCTTTCCTTCCAAGGCTTCACTGGGCAGGTGAGCCGAGCCTCCCACCGCACAAGCTCTTTCTTCTCTATCCTCTCTCTCCATTCTCCCACTCCCGAACCTCAGAGGCGGGCAGGGAGCAGAGCGGTGCCTGCGTGGGGCCCGTGCCGCGCCGTGCCAGGGGCACTCCCCTCAGCCACCATGGCGGGCGGGCGGCCCGCGGCGGGGTCCCGCTCCCCCGGCTCCGCCTGGCTGCGGGCCGCCTGATGGCGGGGGGCGGAGGGGAGGAGGGGAAACCCGACCGCCCGGTGGCCCAACGCCTGGACTCGTTCGCCTCGGCCGGCAGCGCGGCGTTGGCGCGGCGCAGGAGGGGTTAAGCTCCGAGCCGCCGGTGGGCCCGGTGCCGGCGGGGAGGGGGTTAAGCGCCGGGCGGCGGCGGCTGCCACTCGGCTCCGCGCCGAGCTCCGCGCCGGAGCCGTTACAGCGGGAAGATGGCGACGGAGGGAGCGAGCGGCGAGCCGGGCTCCGGCGCCCAGGAAGACTCGGCGGCTACGGCAGCGGTAACCGGGCCGGGGGATCGGACCCAACCGGGCGAGGAGGGCTGCGGTGGGGATGGGACGGAACGGAACGGTGCCCGGAGACCTGCCTCCCCCGCTCCGTCCCTCCGCCCTCCTTCTCCCCCGGGGCGGGACGGGGCTCGGCTGCGGCGGGGAGCTCTGTCCCGCCCCGGGGGAGAAGAGGGGCGAGCGCGGGGGTCCCTTCTTTCCCCGTCCGCCTTCCTCGGGGGCTGCCCCATTGTTCCTTCCCGCTGCCCGCCCGGCTGAGGGACTCGGGGCGGGGAGGTGCAGGCTGGGCAGCGCGGCGGGGCTGCTCCGATGCCTTCCCCAGAGCGGAGGTGCTGACAGCGCCCGGAGCCCGCAGGTCGGCGCGGGGGAAGCGCTCATCTGAATCCTCGCTCACAGGAGCTCGCTGTCTCCTTTCCCCCTTTTCTCTCTTGTTCCTCCCCGTGTGGATGAGGGGCGCCGGGGCAGCGCCCCTTTCCCTCCCGTCCCCGGGCTGCGAGGGGCCCTGAGAGGCTGGGCTGCGCCGAGGGGCCGTCAGGCTCCCTGCTCCCGAGCAGCCGGCTGTGTGAGGCGGTGTGTGAGGTGGGCACGGTGCGACGATACGGCCCAATGTAGGCTGACTCCCTCTGCCCACCTCTGCCGTCCTTTCTCTGTCTAGTCGCCTATTCCGTGGTGGGAGAGCAGGGCTTCGCCCCTCGGTTCTCCCCTACCCGCAGCGCCCGGGTCCCGGTGGGCAGCGCAGCGCTGTCCGGTCCGGAGGGGCTCGGGGTCGTCAGGGGCAGCTGTGCGAGAGCCGGGGCGGTCCGAGATCAGCCCCTGAGCGCCTCAACGTGTAACGAAATGCCGAGTTTAGGGTGCTAAAAACGTTGAGGTACGGCTCTGAGGTTGGATCATTGCTGAAGGGAGTAACGCCAGAAGGAAGGATGGCACCGGCTTGTGTGGGACTGAAGATGCTGATGGCTTATTTATTTATTTATTCTCTTTCAAGCAGGCACAAATCTTACCTGAAACCGTGTTCTGACTGCTCAGTTAATGCACACGAGGAAGGTTAACTTCTGCCCTGTTGTAGAAACTGAGTTACTTAAATAAGAAAATAAAAATATATTTTAAAAAAAAAAAAAAAGAGGGAAGGTAAAGCTCACAAAGTGAATAACATTGCTCTTCTGAAACAATGGCAGAACTGTAACATGAAAGACTATTAAGGTAACAGTTCATAAAAGCAAAATATTAAATTCTCTAAGCCATGGATTTGAGTAAAAAATATTTACGCTGAATTCTCCAGTATTTCATATTATTATTGCCTTTATTATTTATTTTTTTTCTGAGTTTTGAAGAACTCAGAAGAATAGCTCACAATGAGGCAGTGCTCCAATACTGCCCTGCTGGGCAGTGCTGCATCTGCTGGTCGTGCAGTTTGGTGCTCGTTGTCATTTAGGAGTGATAGTTCTACACCACATTGCTTTTAAAATATTCTTCTAAAACTGCAGATACTGGCAAGTAACCTGTGTGTTGCTCTGTAATTCAAGTAGTAGCTTAAGCAGCAATAAAAGATTTTTAAAGGGACTTTTAGTTTGCATTCAGTCCTTTAGTATTTCTTTTCTTGACAGGACGAGGGGAAATGGCCTCAAGTTGCACCAGGGCAAGTTTAGGTTGGATAGTAGGAAGAACTTCTTCACAGAGAGGGTAGTTAGGTACTGGCATAGGCTCCCCAGGGAGGTGGTTGAATCGCCATCCCTGGATGTGTTTAAGAGCAGTTTGGATGTGGTGCTCAGGAATATGATTTAGTTTAGGGTTTTTAGAGTTAGCGTTCTGGTTAGGCTGCGGTTGGACTTGATGATCTTCAAGGTCTTTTCCAACCTGGGTAATTCTGATTCTTCTTGTATTTCCTTGGTATTATAGACATTCAGTTGTCAATTTCCTTCTAGTTTTTGTATGCAAAAGTAACACCTCTGTGCAATGGAAAGATTATACAAAGTATCTGTAGTGATACACCGATGTTCCTGTTGAAGAGTTAGTATGAATCTCTTATTTTCTGTCTTTATATTTAAGATATAGAATTATGAATGGAAATCATCTTGCTTGTTCAGGTGACAGTATTGTAAGTCATGGACAACTCTGCACAGTTTTAGGCTGAGTTCTCAGAATGCTGATTATATAAACGATGCAATGAAACATTCTAAGATCAGTGTTTTTAATAGTAATTATTAATATGCAAATTATACAGTGTAAGCAGTAAACATATAGTAGGGTGTTCTCATACTGAATGCTGTTACTCCCGTATCTTAGTACACTAGCAGGTACGATATCAGTAGCATCACTGGGAAATAGAAAACAAAACTACTTGATTATTTTTTTTGCTGTTCTTAGAACCGTCATAGAAATGGATCAAATATGGAAAATGTGAAATCTTTTTTAATTTCCTCCCCTAGAGAAAATGACAGGAAAACCCAGACTGTTCTGTAGTGTTATGTCCAGGAGTAAGGCTGATAGCCTTATCTTTCTGAGTTCCCACTTACCTCTCACAGAATATTGCTACTTTTGTTGTGGTAAGAATGACAAGGGAAAATGGCATGGGAATGGCCTTGTCACAGAATCACAGAATCACAGAATCACACAATTATCAAGGTTGGAAAAGACCTAGAAGATCATCTAGTCCAACCATTACCAATACTTCCCAGCTAAATCATATTCATCAGCACAACATCCAAACGTTTCTTGAACACTTCCATGGTCGGTGACTCCACCACCTCCCTGGGCAGTGCATTCCAATGCCTGATTACCCTTTCCGAGAAGTAATATTTCCTAATGTCCAGCCTGAATCTCCCCTGGCGTAGCTTAAAACCATTCCCTCTAGTTCTATCATCGATTACATGAGAGAAGAGGCCAACCCCCGGCTCACTACAACCTCCCTTCAGGAAGTTATAGAGAGCTATAAGGTCTCCCCTGAGAGGTCTCTCCCCTTGTCCTATCAAGCTGTACAGCTTGATGGCCTGAGCCAGTGAAACAGTGTTGGGGCAATTTGGACTAGAATTCAAGGAAAGCATGGGTGTATATTTCAAAGCATCTTTGAATTGCTTCTATCAGCGTGCTGTCTACCAAAAAATGATTACATAATAGCAAGAAATAATTCAGTTTGACAGTCATCTTGTTGAAATATTGAATGCTATTTGCTACATGTAGAGAGCCAGCTTGTCGCACGTTATGGCTTTGGTAGATGTTTAACCAATAGCATGAATAGCCAGCTATTCCAAACAGAGTTTGTTAACGTTGTCTTCTGATTATTTTTGACCAGTGGTCAAACACACAAAAGGGTATTTTTCTCCAGAAGTCAGTCCTTTCTGGTGGCTCTGTACACATACAGCACATTGCTGGAATGACACCTTGATTCTCTGAAGCATGTAGGGATTATTTTCTGTCTTCATCTGTCTAAATTTCATGGAGGATGATGTGTACGTACTTGAAAAGATCAGTGTGGTTTGCTAGGGATCACGTAACAGTATGAAAAGTTGTTCTAAGGGGAAAAGACTGTCAACATGAAGTGGATTAAAACTTGACGACTAAACAAAATAAGCAGAGAGAAATTCTGTGGTACTTTATAGTGACTTTAAGTAAGTTTTTTAATTTAGCTGGTATTCATTATCTGCTGATCTGTAAGAATGTTTGTAGTAGAATTGCCATTCTGGTCAATACAGTGAAATGCTAAATAGTGATTTGGTCACATCAGTTACACAGGCTGACACAAATAAGTTGTGAAGATTCTTATCTGAGAAGTACTACATGTAGCAGAAAATGAGATCATAACCCTTGAAAAGCAAAGCCTATATCTCTTATTGGGGACTATACATCTTGGAAAATTGTTGCCTGTGAAAGGACTTTAATTAGCTAGCAGGACCCACATATGAATACAAGTTCTCAGTGTAGTGCTAATGTTCAGAGAGGTTACTTTCATCCAGTCAGATGCATAATACTGTTGTGGTGTTCCAACATGTAGGTGTGATGCAGAGACATCACAGTTGTCTGGTTTTGTCCTGCTGCTGCTCTATGTCTCCTATGTAATGAGTATCTGCCCTTGATTTGTGGTGCAGGGATATGCTCCAAGCCTTGCTACCCAACCTGCTGTCTTCCCTCGCTCTCCCAGCCCAACCTACATCCCTTTATGTTCTGTGCTGCTGTTCTCCATGGCTGGCCACGCAGCCTCTCTTGTTTTGTTGGGAGGGTCTCTTCTCTTCCAAATGAGGACGTCACACTCATTAAGAGTGAAGTGCACAGGGACAGCACAGTGAGCCTGGGGTTTGAAAATGCTGGAGAGGGACAAGTCTTCAGGATGCAATACATCCTGTCTTTTTCCTGCTTTGATGTTTGCATAAGTGTGGGAGAGAGAGGCCTTGCTGTGGCCTCAAAAGTGGTATAGCAAGATGGGAATAGAGATGGAAATGAAGCTGAAAGGGGAAAGAAAGAGCTCGATATAGGGAAACCACAGTGGGAGGTCTGCCTCTGCACCCACTCCTCCCTGTGTCATCATTGCATATGTAAACAGGATGAAGTCAGTAGGCCCAGAGGTACTGCCTTCCTTGGTGTGTGAAGTAAAAGGTTTCCCGGGCACTGTTTCTTAGTCTTAAGTAGGACAAGGGAAGATATCAAATTCTGAAAGACTTGCAAGCAGTTCTAAAGAGAACTTCAAGAGTGTGTACCAGTATTTAGATCAAATCATACTATTTGTCTTGGAAGTGGCTTACTTGAAAGTGACTTTCAGAACAGGAAATCCTTGTTAAACTTAAGTAACAGTTTAAAACATGGTCACAGCAGGGCTGATGTAAGCCTAGATCTATTTAAGAAACATACCTAGATACCTAACTTACCCTGAAATCAAAGATGCCTCAGTACCTTTGCGCTGTTCATAGTTTGCAAACGTGTTTTAACAGCTGTGAGAATATCTGGGTATGCGTAAAGGTCAGCATCTTACTAATTTTGGAGGAGCTGTGGGCTGTTTTTTGGTTTCCAGAATACATTTCTCAGTTCTGAGGTTTATTTATGGTTAATGCCAAAGCTGTTAAAAAGTTTTGCAGTTTGCTTGAACAGGAAAAAAATATATAAAAATTCCACACCCACTAAACAAAACCACCCCCTGCCTTTTAAAGAAAATCTTTAAGGAAAAAGACCAAGCAAATAGCAAAAAAGCTGTGCTTGGAGAGGAGGGGGGCAGAATGAACAGGTACATTTAGTGATTGTAATTCATTAAGTCACTGAATTAATGGATGGGAATAATTAAATGCGTGTCAAGTTCTGTCATGATCTCTTAGATAAGATTGTATGGAAATGTATCCAAGTCTTAGACATTAACCTTTCTACTGGGCACATCTTAGTTCTTGAGTTTGTCTTGGGTGTGGTGTGAACTGGACATGTTTGCTTACGTAATAGAACTTCCAGACAAGCATAGTGTCAAATTCATTCTCTAGTTTCTTCCTAAAGAAGAGACCTTCCACAGCCAAAAACAGCATCACAGAATTACAGAATCACAGGATGACCCGGGTTGGAAGGGACCTCAAGGATCATGTAGTTCCAACCCCCCTGCCTGGCAGGGCCACCAAACATACACCTTTACTAGATCAGGTTGCCCAGGGCCCCGTCCAACCTGGTCTTGAACACCTCCAAGGACGGGGCATCCACAACCTCCCTGGGCAGCCTGTTCCAGGGCCTCACCACTCTCCTAGTGAAGAACTTCCCCCTAACATCCAACCGAAATCTTCCCTCTTTCAACTTAAAACCATTTCCCCGTGTCCTGCTATTGTCAGCCCTTTCGAAGAGTTTACTCCCCTCCTAGGTGTAGGTTCCCTTCAGGTATTGAAAGTCTGCAATGAGGTCACCCCGCAACCTTTCCTTCTCCAGACTGAACAAGCCCAACTCCCTCAGCCTGTCCTCACAGGGGAGGTGCTCCAGCCCCCTGATCATCTTCGTGGCCCTAACAATAATAAAACAATATAACATGTATTCTCTGAACTATTCATGAACACTGTGTGGATGTTATAACCACTTATTTTCTATTTTCTGTTTGCAGATTTTTTATTTTTTTTTTTAATTAGAAAAGAATTGGGATTCATTTGCACGTGTTTCCACGTTAATGCTGTGCTAGGGCTTGAAAATTTCTCTTATACTTGGTGGAAAGAATGGAGTGGTTTTAAGGAATGATCTGTTTTGGAAACGTATTTATGGATTTCTCTGGTTTTATGTGAAGTGAATAGGCTGGTGACTCTTTGAGGTATTAGTGGGATTTAAGGCACTTAAATGTGTTTTCATATATGCACAGTGTTAATTATCCTATTACAGTGAGTGGAAATCCAACCAATACCTCAAGTGGAACCTCAAGCAAGTAGTTGTGCTGGCTGCTTAGCTGAAGAGCTTTCTTGGCTACTTTGACTGGGCTGATCAGTTTTCGGTTGCATAGAGCAGATTATTCACCTCATTCACACACTGCCTTCAGTCTTCCTTTAGGGGTCTCAGTCCTGTCCTTAGGGCTGCCATTAACAGTCCATGTGCAGCATTTTGTGGTGTCTCAGCCTGTCCAAATGGCATGGGTGATTCTGTATCATACCTACCTGCCTCCAGAAGGTCTCTCTGGTACCTCAGATTGCGCTAGATCCTTATGTACAGGCAACAAAATAGAGTTAATTGTAACATGGTTATCTTTGTTCAGATGACTTCTACCTGGACGTGATTCAGGTTGTCAAATATGTGAATCAGGGTTATGTTTCCCTGGTGCATTTGTATCATGGGCCTTACAGCTGTGGGCCAGCATGATATTAAAAGTTTACTCTGTACAACTAATAACTAATGCCAAATCCTTTTCTTTTAAAAGCTCAACTTGGAAGTCTACTCTGTGAATCCTCAAGAGGATTCTTGTGTGTATTTAATGGAGCTCCATATAAAATATGTAACAAATGTTGATTTGTACCTTTCCCTTTTCTTCTGAAAGGACTCTTTCTGTGTTTTCCTATACACTTTTAAAGAAACTTCCCCTCCTGTCTTTCCCCCTCAGCCCTTAATTATGCTTCACAAGTTTCTTTCCCATGTCCTGGGTTATCACCCAGCTCTATCTTTAAGTAGGCCATCTGGCTGCATTTTGAGCAGGTAGGAGGTTGTTTTCTGTGGTCACCCCTGATTAATCCACAGTTAACCTGCTTTCTACAGAGCTGTGGCTTTCCTGCTTGGCCTATCCAGAATTCTGAAGATGCTGGAGTTTTTAGTGTAGTCAATGACACCCTTTGCTTCTAAGGTCATCAGTAGTATTGACTGGGATAGATCTGCAAAACTATTGGTACTGCCAATGTATCACAATAAACTTGGCTGTTTTCTTGAGAGGTGATGGGGACAAACTTTATCCTAGAGGCTTTTGTCATCTCTCCTCTGAATAGCAACCAGTTTGGGAAAGCGTCTCTTCTTTTGCCTCTTGGTAACCTTCCCACTCCATCCTTTTTCCTCTTTTCCTAAGGTGATCTGGGGGTAAATGCTTGTCCAGGTTAATTGCTGCTGTCCTGTCTCAGCTTTCTCTCGTTTGGAAATTGTCTTTTGTCATCTTATTTGCTCAGGGTAGAGCTCATTTTTGTCTTGGGGTAGTGCAGGTCACCATATATATTTGTGATGCATATGTGGGAAATTGAATGAGTTTTAGCTAATTAGCTGTTTTCTCTATTGTTAGTGTACTTGCTGCCAGACAACACAAACCCCTTACAAAGTTGGTTTGAAAAATAACATGAAGTTTTTGAGACAGCCTTATTCAGTTACTTTATAAATCAAATAAACCAGACATTTTAAAATCCAAAAGAAGAAGTGAAAAAATATCTCCTGCGTTCTGGTAGCGTATGCTGAATTTCACCCTGGGGCAACATATTCATATATCTGTGTTGTAAAACTGATGTAGAGGATGGCTCGGTTACATAGTTCTTAAATCATTGGTGAAATTGTTACAGCTTGGCACTCTACCAGACCTATTGTAACAAAACCCCAGATGACACATAAGCCCTGTGCTACTAATGGAGTCTTTATTTTCTGGAGATGTAAGAGCTACTGCTCCACTGGAAGATGTTAGGAAGATTATTTTTCTGGGACTAAACAACAATTTTCACTCCAAGTTAGGCCAGCAGTTCTTCATCTGGATGAGAACTTCAAGCAAGTCTGCCCTGCTTGGTCCCCAGAAGATGTCTCTGAGGAAGCATAGGTCTATTTCATTGTATGCCATATTTAGGTTTAATAAATTGGAACGCACCAAACAAAAGAAGCTAGTGGCAGATTCACAACGAAGGTCACAATTCTTCACACGATGTACAGTTGAGTTGCAGCATGTTAAGGATTCTAAAATGACATGAAGATTTGAGAAAAGAAGGCTGAGAGGGGACTTGATCCAGGTTTATAAATACCTGAGGTGTGGGAGCCATAGTGGTGAGGCTGGTCTCTTTTCAGTAGTGCGTGGGGATAGGACTAGGGGTAATGGGATGAAAGTACAGCATAGGAAGTTCCGCACGAATGTGCGCAAGAACTTCTTTACAGTGAGGGTGACGGAGCACTGGAACAGGCTGCCCAGGGAGGTGGTGGAGTCTCCTTCTCTGGAGATATTCAAGACCTGCCTGGACGCCGACCTGTGTGACATGGTGTAGGGAGCCTGCTTTGGCAGGGGGGTTGGACTCGATGATCTCTGGAGGTCCCTTCCAACCCCTACAATTCTGTGATTCTGTGATTCCAAAAGCAAAGGGGCAGGTTCACATAAAGTATGTCCATCATGGACTAGTACATGCAGAACTGTGATTTATAGCTCAGAAAGTGAATAAGCTGAAAAGTGCTGGTGGCTGGGAGAGTGTTTCTGGGAGGCATCATTATGTGCTTGTCCTGTTCTGGTAGCAATTTCAAGGCAGCCATTATTGGCTGCTTTTGGAAGCAGACTAAGTGGGCTTTTAGTCTGATCAACTAGAGCTGTTGGTTTATGAAGTGGTTTTTCTTGTTCTTATTTCAAGTTTTCAAAATGAAAAATATGAAAACTGAGCCGTGTGTGTCATTGGTATGTCTTTCCTGTAGCATTTTTGTGTTTATTTGTATCTAACTTCAAATTACCAGAGTGCACTCTGAATTACTCGCTATTGATGTCTTTTCATATGCTCTAGTTTGAAGTGTGTACTTGAGTAAAATTTACTTTAATTGCTTTGATCAATGCTTAGTTAAAATAAATAAATAAATAAAAGGCAGCTCATAGTTACTTCACCTGTTGAATTGTGTCTCTGGTTTACATTGAATAGAAGAGTATTTTTATTTATGTCTTGTAGGCAATTTAGAAATGAAAAGTTTCACCTGTGATATACAATCAGTCCTTTGAGAAGGAACTTTTACCTCCTGACAAGCTGAATTTACTTACTTAGAAAAGTAGGATGATGTTTCTTGCTCTTGTGCACCTTTTCACTTTGGCTATACCTACCACAGTGCTGGGCATCACTTCTTGACAGATGAGACAATGAGATTTTAGAAGGGGAAACCACTGAATGGAGATGTCAGGCTGTTACTGTTTGATGCTGCTTTCTGTGGTTGGGAAGAAGCACTTGATATCCCTGCATCAGTTTTCCATTTGAGAAATGGAGGCAGTTTTTCCTCTCTAGAGGGAAATACTATGTATAAATCAGTTACTGTCCTTAAGCGTTTAGACATTATAAAGTGCTTCATAGAAGAAGGGTGGATAAGTGGGTCCTGCTATCTGACTGAATTAAATTTAATGGTTAGAAGTACTGGGAATGAGAGATGCTGGAGCCTGTGGGGCTGCACTTACCCAAGGTTTTATAAGGAAGATCTAGTTACTAAAAGTAACTTTGCACGTGCGCATCCATAGATTATGAACAAAGTGTAGAATTGTGAGAGGTTTCAGCACATTTTTATGAAAAAGCCTTCAGAGACAGGTTATGTTCCATAATTCATTGAGATGGAGGGTAAGAGGTATCTTTTGGATTAGAGCAATAGATGATCCAGGCAGGAAAAATAAAAAATAATTATTGTAATATTGGTTGGAGTGTATGGCCATGTCCCAGAAATAGTCATGATTAATAGAAAACATCGGTCCTCTTTGTTGCTCCATGTTGTTCAAATAGGTGAGGAAGCCTTTAGTCCATTGTGCATTGAATATGACCAGCTAATATTCTGGCATGTGGCCATTTGTGCACCTGTTTGAACTGCAAAGTGAAAAATGGAACTCAGAGTTAAATCTAATATAGTTATAGCTTTTGGGAAGTTATGATCCATGGCCTTCTAACCTGAGGGGAGAACAACTCTTCTGCTCTCTTCTTGCCTTGAGACAGAAGAAATGGTACTTTAATTTTTATTGGATTTTCCTGAGAGAAAGTCAAGTTCCGGGGTAGCTGTGCTCTTACATTTGACTTCATCCTTCAGAGGAAAAAGGTTATTTGTCCGGATAAGCAGTTCAACTTATTTGGCTACTTAATATCTCATACTGAAGACAGATATGTGTCTGTATCTCAGGGCTTTGCTAGAAGACACGTCTATATCACAGCGAGAACCTCACTGCTCCCTTACAGTGAATAGTGTGCTACTGATCATGCTGCTCAGCTGAGTCTGAATGTTTTCTCTCCTTTAACATGATGTCCTTCTAATTTCACTAAGCAGTCCTTTCTGTTAGCATTGTGTGGCTTGGTGAGCAGACTCATCTCCTACCTTTGTGGTTTTGTAGGTGATAATAGCCCCCTGCCCTTCTCTATAGAAGGCTGTCACTCTCTCTTGCCTTTGTTCCTGATGTGCTGTTTCAGGTCTGCTGAAACATTTCTGTCACTGTGAGGTTGTACAGGAACTTATGGAGAGCAGCTGAGGGAACTGGGATTGCTGAGGCTGAAGAAGAGGAGGCTCAGCCTCATTGCTCTCTACATCTACCTGACAGGAGGCGGTGTCAATGTGGGGATTGGCCTCTTCTCCTATGTAGCAGCAGTAGGATGAAAGGTAGTAACCCCAAGTTGTGCTGGGGAGGTTTAAGTTGATTATTAGGAAAAATTTCTTCTCAGAAAGGGTGGTGAAACATCGGAGCAGGCTGTCCAGGGAGCTACTGGAGTCACCAGCCCAGGAGGTATTCACAAAATACAAGTAAAGCCACCGCAGCTTTTGACAGTCATGGATGTTAGAGGAACCCATAATCAGGATGCTGATATGTCTGTATTTTGTATCTGCATTAGCCACTGCAGTCCTTTCTTTTAGTTTGTTCATCAGTGTTTTGTTTCTTACAGAAAAGAGAGTTTGATGTGGATAACTTGAGCAAGCCGGAGTTGCGGATGCTTTTGAGTATAATGGAAGGAGAACTAGAAGCACGAGACCTTGTAATTGAAGCTTTGCGGGTGAGTTCCTGGGTTATTGTGACTGCTTGTTTGCTTTTGATTTTAATGTTCTCTTTTGTCACTTCCTTTGTACTTGGCGTAGAATGTTACTAGGTGAAGAATAAATTCTGGTGTTTAAGTTATAGGTTGACTAAATCTCACTAATAACAAATATGTTCTTGTTTAATAATTGTGATTCAGTAACTCAGTGTAATTTTGTTGTAAAATGCCCACAGAGTTTCAGAGAAAGAAGTACAGAAATGGCAAAATGACCTGCTTTTTACTTGCTGTTATACTGTAGAATCTGTTATTTGCAAGATGGAAGAATAACTTCAAAGGGGAATGTGTTTTCTGTGAGATGGAAGGAGGAACAAAATGGAATGGTTATGTCCAACTAGGGAAATTCTCATTTTTCTTTCTTTATTTTTTTTTAAACTTTCTTATTAAGAAAAGAAAAAAGAAAAAAAAGGCAAGTTCAGTGATATTCTGACAGCACTCATGGGTGTTTGATTAGATTTTTATCTTTTTCTTTGCTGTGTTGTGCACATGGGTTTGATTTCTATTTTGGCAGCTTTCAGTCTGAAAGTTGACTGGTAATGTACAAACAAAGCTGTATTTTAGTAAGATGATACATTTTTCTGGCTGTAATAAATCCAAATTTTATTCTGTTCTGGATCAATTTAAATAGAGCTGCTAAACAAGCTGCAGGTTTGGGGGGAAAACAATCTTACATGGCTGAAAATATTTGCAACTTCACAGTCAGATAGAGACAAATTATATCCTTTAAAGTTTCTTAAAGCAAAAACTCAATGTAACAAAATACATTAATACTAAAGATTAGTAGTATATGCAATGATTTTCAGGCAAAGTGTAAATACTCTTGACTGGTAATGTCACAGTAACAATTGTAAATGCATTTTTATTCAGTTTTTATTTATTTTGTGATGACTTCACATCATTATGCAAAGGAGTCTCTTAAGTATCTATAAGTGATACATCTGCATTAATAACTAGATGTAAGTATAAACCTTTTTTATTAAAAGATACAGTCTTCATTTTGTAGTGAAAATAAGATGGTGAAATCAACACGATTCTGGGGGATTACTGTACTTTGAAGTCAAGTGATGTTTAGCCTTCAGGTATATATATACATTGAAATGTATGTATAAAAGGCAATAGACTTTTGATCTAACCACTTTACAATTTCACATCCCATTTGCCCAGGCAAAGACCTTTTGTTTTCCCTGACTACCATTTAAGATTTTGTAAAAAGGGGAACAATGTGCACAGCCCCACTCAGAAACTGCTTTTTATTTGTTTGAGATTTATTTTTATTTTTTTACATTCTTAATTTTGCACGAATATGAATGGAACGTTCAGGAAAATTTCTTAAATACATGTTTATGGTCAAGCTACTGCACCAAATAATGGATGTTTTCAGACTCAATGAAGTTTAAAAATAAAACTAAAGATACACACTGAATGAGAATAAACACTAAAAATCCTCCATAGTTTAGTAAGGGAAAGCAAGTCTACATTGGATTCCCATACACCTGCTGAGATGAGTACTGTGTCAGTGTGTGTACAGCATTTTTGGCTGACCAATACAGATTGGTATGAAAATTGCTTCATGTCACCTATGGTATAGAGAGATTGAAAAATTGTGGGATGTTTTTCTTGGTGGTTTGGGTTTTTTGGTTTTGTTTTTTTTTTTTTTTTTTTGTCTCCTTTTCTCTTGCATCTCGATCCCTGTATTTTTCCAGTAAAATCTTCTAGACAAAATCCATATGGAACTCATTCTTCCAGGCAGCTTGCCTGGTTAACTATGTCAGTACTGAGAAACTTGGAAATTGTACCTGCTGAGGAACTGTAGCCTGATATCTTGGAATATGATACTTTGGGATCTTCTGGCTTCTTGAGAATCAGTTACCACAGGTCAGCAGTATGCCTGTAAGCACAGGTCAGCTGTAGCCTCTAAGCAACCTACAAAATAAGCTACCAGAAAATAGATCTTTTCAAGAAGTAAATAGCAAGATAGTCCCACTGGAACTGTGTTGAATTTGATACTGATTTTGTATGCCCATCTGTCAAGATGTACCCTACTCCATGTATCCTTACAGCCACGAGAAAATGGAAATGACCTCTTATGTTACTATTTCAAAAGCTGGCCGAGATCTTTTTCTAAAAGCTAAGGATGTGTGGAAGCAGGTTTGTTTTTCTGATTTGTGTATGTTTGGTTTTTCAATCCCAGTGCAAGGCTGTTTCAAAGCCTAATTTTTTTGATAGGTCAGAACCTGCTGATTTCAAGTTACATTCTACAGAGTTGTCTTCTAAGTGATTTTATTGACAGTTTTTAGTTGCTCTTATGTATATATTCATTAAGCTATTTTATGTGTTCCTATTTTTTTTTTTCTAAGACTGAAGAGCCAGCTCTTTTAATCTGATAGGAAGTAACTTCATTCTTATGGCTGTCATCTCAGATTTGTCTCTGTTTTTCTTCGGAAATCACTGAAGTTTAAATACATCATTTTTAAATGTACATACCCTTATTTGTTCTCATTTTGTAGTGTTTAACTGAGCATTTGTACACTTTGTGCAGTAAATAGTACTTATGTATCTATTGGAAATATCTCTCCTGGAAAATTCCTGGCATTAAAATGAAGTGATCTTGACTGACCACAAAAGAACTGATAACACTTAATATAGTGAAAAGGCTGATTCCTGTGGTAGTGTTAGTAACCTTTACCTGCCATGACGCTTCCCACTGTAACAGGACCTGTTTGATGTGTGTCTCTTAGTCTGTCCTTTTCCCATTCATTGTATACATTCTTCTGCTGACTTCTCGTGTTTCCTGCTTTACCAATTTTGTCTGAAACGCTATCACATGCTTTACTGAAGGTGTGAGACAGATCTAATGTGCTCATTTGGGCACCTCAGTACAGGAAAGACCTGGAGGTACTGGAGCAGGTCCAGAGAAGGGCACGAGGCTTGTGAAGGGCTTGGAAAATCAGCACTATGAGGAGAGACTGAGGGAGCTGGGGCTGTTTAGTCTGTGGAAAAGGAGGCTGAGTGGAGACCTTATCGCTCTCTTCCAGTATCTGAAGGGTGCTTACAGTGAGAGCAGGGCAGGTCTCTTCTCACTGATGACATGTGACAGGAGGAGGGGAAATGGCCTCAGGTTGTGCCAAGGTAAATTTAGGTTGGATGTTAGGAAACAATTCTTTACAGAAAGGGTTAACTACCACTGGAATAGGCTCCCCAGGGAGGAGGTTGAGTCACCATACCTGAATGCATTTAAGAGCTGTTTGAATGTGGTGCTCAGGGATATGATTTAGCAGAGGGTTGTTAGAGTTAGGGTACTATGGTTAGGCTGTGGTTGGACTTGATGATCTTCAAGGTCTTTTCCAACCTGGGTAATTCTATGATTCTCCAAGGCCAGTTGTGTTTAAAATAAATAAAAAAAAATAAAGTAGAATAAATAAATAAACCACTCACCTTTAACATCCATTAGTGAGATTTTTTGTCAGGCTGACCCTTAGAGGAACACAACACCAAATGATTTTTCTCTTGATCGTGATGATATAATACGTATACCAACACCTTATCTTCTGTATTCATTGATGGAGTGGAATAGAGATTTCTTTCAGAATTAAGGAGTGGGAACTAGGGAGCAGAAAAAACATTCTTGGATAAGATATGGGATTGGAATTCATTCCTTGCTCTGTGTTGTTTTTTGGTTTGTTTTTTGTTTTTGTTTTGTTTTAATCTTGCTCACACATGATTATCACTTCAGTCTATTTTTAAGTCTTGTTTTAAATGATTTTTTGACTTATTTGGGCAATTTGTTTTTCAAGATAATAGTTCCATGTGTATTGCTCTGCTGTAACAGGTTTTCTTGTGTGGGTTCTGATGGATTGAGCAGATGACATTTGATGTCTTTGTGAACTGAGCCAGCTACATGTGGAGCAAGCTCTACTACTTCATAGCACATGGAAATCTACAGTTATAATCTTTTGAACGTGCTGTTTTCATGTCTTCTGATTTGAGATTTTTTTTCTTTTTTTAATTACTATTTTTGGACTCATTTTAAAAAATAGCTGTTTAATTATTTATTGCTTGAGAAGTTGGTGAAAGAAATGAAACTGAAATGATACACTGTAGCAGTTGTTAGTGTTGTAGTGTTCCTGACAGGGAGAACGGCTCTACCTCTAGGTGCATCTCTTTTGACTGTCTATTTGCCTATCATTCATTATATTACAAACAGATCTGCATTTTGTGAGTATCTGCTTGACCTCTTGTTGGTGTTAGTAAGCATCTGAGAAGATGTTCACCAGCTATTCAGTTATATCTTCTGTTTAGGCTGCTGAAGAGCTTTTCCTGCTTGTTGCAGAAATTTTCAAAGAGGAGTAACATAAAGAAAATAAAGGGAAAAGGATTCAGAGCTTGTTGACTTACTGCTAAGAAGTAGGAGGGAATTTTACATCTCCCCACAGAAGATTGGGCACTGCACAGAAATTCTGGCCATCCTGTGTAAAAATAACATTGAAAAGTAAGAAAGTCCAATAGTTTGGGATCTGGTCATCTCAGAGAGAATAATAATAAATTCTGTTAGGAAGGTTAATACTGTTGATATAATAGATTCTTATTAAAGCACTTGAATTTATGCTATGTGATAACTTAGAGAGAACCAAACCCAAGGTATCACATGTAAGAATTAACTCATTTTATTGCATTTTTGTGTATCATACATTGTAGAGTTTCCATTGTTTTTTATATGAAAGTTTTGATATCCTCAAGTCTCAGTTGAAATGAAAATAAAACTTCAAATCCAAACTATATTCACAGGGAATATGACATGTTTCTATGGCTGTGATTTCACAATACATCGTTGTTGTTCCTTTACTATCTGTACATCTGCAGACACATAATGATGCAAAACATCCCTATTTCTAAATAAGGGCTGTTGTTTCACTTGGTGAATTGGGAAGTATTATCTAACTGGGTCAGTGTCTCCTATCCTTGCTGTAATAAGGCTGCTTTGATATGAACAGAGAAAAGCAGAGGTTTTTTCTGTTTTTTTTTTTAATTTTTTTTATTTTTGCCTTTAGCATTTATAAATGCATTATATTATACTCTGATTGTTATAGCCACAGTATTTTAATGAATTCATCTCTGTTTGAACCACATTTCTTTTCTAAGGAATGTTGACTCTGGAAGCTGCAATTGAGAAAAGTTCAGATATGAAAAAATGTACAATGGTTATCATCTATCACAGTTCAAGTTGCTGGGCAAGCTCAGCTTTGTGAAGACCTGCATCCTTGGAACAGCAGACCTTTGTGACGCTTAGGGCCAAATTTCCAGATTTATTCTCCAAGTGAATGGTTAATTTGGGGTGGAGGTCAGCTTCAGTATTTACTTCAAACAAGGTGATCTTCCTATAAATCTCTCTAATTAGCCCTCTGGCTTTGCGGTAACTACTACACTGAGTGACTTAAGGTAGGTCTCTTTTGAATTTGTAAGTTCTTTGTTTAGTAGATCCATGATGAGGATTGCACCAAAATGAAATTTAAGATCAGATTGAGTTTTAAATCACTGAAGTTATTTTCATTAATAAGAAATTGCACTGTTTAACAGCTATTGGGAATGCGTATAGTTTTTTTTTGCTGTTGTTGTTGTTGTTTTTTAAAGTCTTTAGGTCCTTTCCTTCATCTTTGTCATTTATCCAAATTAGCCCCCTATACTAAGTGGATAATAGAGGCAATATATTCCTAATGCAAAGGTAACGTGGCCAGATATTCAAAGCATGGCACTGGTCTCACACAACCATGACCTCAAATACAGTATTTTTTTTTCCCCATTTAGCCATGAAAAAGTGACAGTGTCTGCCTGCATTTTTAAAGCACTTAGGAGAAATTGAAGTACTAGTGTTAGTTGTTAAGGATGGAACTTTAACATCTAAATAATGGTTTTGATGGTGATTTTTTCATTAATTTAAATGGTATTTTATTTAACTTCTGAAAATTTAGTACTGCTCCTAGTTGAGATTTTTGTTTGTTATCCTTTAGTTTTGTTTGCATGTGTAAACTTCATTGGATGGTGAATGGTAAAATGAAACTGTATTATATAATTCAGCGATATGCTTTAATTACCATGAACCAAAAAAGTAGTATCTATACCAGATACTGGGCAAGGTAGGTTCCTTGGGAATCACCAGTGAAATAATTAAAACAAAACAAAACAAAACAAAACAAAACAAAACAAAAAAAAAAAAAACTGGAAAGAATCATCAACACCAACAACAGATATAATTTAGTTTAATTAAGGGTGACATTGCTATGGAGTGGTGCATTTTTCCTCAGCTTGAGCAAGCACCAAATCAGCAGTTGCTATGGATGTGATGGCAGGATCAAGAAGAGGGGACAGGAATGGCAAGTTGAATTTGACTGTAGGGCTTTTTTCTGTGTTACAAACCCCAGAGGTTTTTTTTACTGTAGTTTCCCAAGTTGAGAAAGCTTATATTCTGTTTGTGGATTTGTTAAATCTTCAGAACTGGGTAGTTTCTTAAAAACATGCAGGTGGATGAGAGAGAAGGCATACAGTTGTCAATGCCTTGATTAAAGGAAGGTTGCAGATTTGTGTAAGAAGAGCATCTGTGTTATTGGGCACAGTATATGAACAGCAGAACAGAAAGTTAAGGAAAATCTGACTTTAATTCTCGGAGCAGCTGCATTAAAGTTGCATTACCTAAAACTTATTAAAAAAAAAAAAAAAAGAGAGAGAGAGGGAGATAAATGCGCAATGGGAGTTGGTAGTACAGTCTGTCTTCCTAAATTTAAGTGTTTTGACGGGCTTGTGGGCTAAATCAATAGAGCTGAAAATGAATCATACTTCCTCTTGGCACAGTAAGAAATCCATATATGATAACTTCCGACTTCTGCTAGCAAGGCACTTGATTTCTTGAAGAACAGTTGTTGAATTTTGTGATGAAAGTGTGGATATTCATGCAATAAAATTCTTAGATCAAAAGACAGAAGTTAATGCATCATCTAATAATATCACATAGCCACAATTAAATGTAAGATCACATTTTATTAGCTTTACAATAAAAAAGCTTACAGCCTAAAATGAAAAGGTTTTAAATTAAGGATAAAGAGCTTTTAACAATGATAGTGAATATTGATTGCATTTTACTCTGTGTGGATTACAAAATGTTTCTTTAATGTAGGTTATAAATAGTACATTGGATACCAGTTTTCAGGTTCCAGCTCGACTATTAATCATTTAAGAACCACTGAGATTGATATCAGCATTGAACTGCTTGAGAAATTTGCTATTTTTAAGGAAAACTCAATAGAAATGTTTTAATACTTTTTAAAAGGATTATTAGTTTTGTAGTGGTTAGATTGTTTTGTAAATAAATAACAAGCTGCAAAGAAAAACACAAATAATTTAACTTTCAAGGCTATTATGGTATAATCCAACATTACTTGGAAACTTTGCTCTGTTTTTCATTAAAATGTGAAATAAAATAAATACCTTTCAAACTGAATGCTCTTTTGTAGGGGTTAGTGTCCATTATGTTAAGTCATAGAACCATAGAATGGTTTGAGTTGGAAGAGACGTTTAAGATGATCTAGATCCAACACCCTGCTATAAGCAGGGACACCTCCCTCTAGACCAGGTTGCTCAAAGTCCCATCCAGCCTGGCTTTGAACACCTTCAGGAAGCAGGCATCCACAGCCTCGCTGGGCAACCTGTTCCAGTGTCTCACCACCCTCACAGTAAAGAATTTCTTCATAATATCTAGTCTGAATCTACCTCTTCCAGTTCTAAAGCATTTCCCCTCATCCTGTTGCTACATGCTTTAATAAAAAGTCCCTCCCCAGCTTTCTCATAGGCTCCCTTCAGGTACTGTAATGCTGCTATTAGGTTTCCCCAGAGCTTTATCTAGACTGAAGAGCCCCAGCTCTCTCAGCCTGTCCTTGTAGGAAAGTGCTCCAGCCCTCTGACCATCTCCACAGCCCTCCTCTAGACCCACACCAACAGCTCCATGTCCTTCTTGTGGTGGGGGCCCCAGAACTGGACACAGTACTCCAAGTATGGGGTCCCATGAGAGCAGAGTAGAGAGGCAGAATCACCTCCTTCCTGCTGGTCACACTTTTCTTGATGCCACCTAGGATATGGTTGGCCTTCTGGGCTGCAAGCGCACACCACTGGCTCATATTGAGTCTTTCATCAACTGATACCTGCAAATCCTTCTCCTCAGGGCTGTTCTCAAGCCTTTCTCTGCCCAACCTGTATCTGTGGTTGGGATTGCTCCTGCCCAGGTGTAGGCTCTTGCACTTGCTCACTTTTAAGCCAGTTTTGAATGTCTATGAGTATTCAGATGTATATATGCACGTATGTGTGAAAGAGTTACTTGGATGAATGTACCTTAGTATTCAGATCAAGAGTATACTTCTGGAAACACACTCCTCCCTGTCCCTGACTTTGATTTGCCTCACAGACTACCCTCAGACTATGTGAAGTCATCTTCTTTTGGATGAAACTTAAATCAAAAAGTCTATGTTAGAAGCAACCATAATATTCTTCCAGATGATGAGACCAGAGATGGTCCGGACTAATGCCTCCTTTCTAATGCATGGAGAGCAGGCACGCCTTTAGCACCAATTGTATCGCTGTATGTACTTGTTCTTGTTGTGGTGCACCGCCTGCTGATTTAGGTAAAGTCATTGGATACCTACACATATCTGTGTCATCTTGTATAAGTGTAATAGGAAGTACATACTGTTGGGTCTAGATCACAAACAAAACACCTTTATATCTCCCTGTATTCATTTTCTAAAAACCAAAATACCCCAACAAATTCTACAGTTATGATTACACTTGAATTTAAGACAGATGAATATTGCTTGTAAAACTGCTAGATGACTGTAGAGTGCTCTTCTGGAGTCTTTCTTCCCAAAGGGCAGAATACCTTTTATGCTCAAGCTAGTTTGATTTCAGGTCTAGAGCTGGGTATTGTGGAAGGCTGGAATTGATTAAGGACTGAAGCACATAGTTCTACTATAATCTGAATGAAAATATCAAATATTTTGATGAAATTATCATGTGTAAATATTTCTGTACTCCACTTGCTATTATTTAGGCATGCGTGAAGATCAAGCAATATTTTGAAAATCTTACTGTATCATATTCTGTTTATCACAACAGACAACCAACAACTTTTTTTTAGTAGGTAACCTAGATTGATTATGGAAATTTGATATTTCAATTATGCAAAATGTTTGCATGTTCATGCATGGCTCTGCATGCCATTAATGCCTGAGCTATTCCTCAGGGGAAAGAAAAATTAAATAAAAAGGAAGAACCAAAACCTCAGCTAAATAATAAGCTGCTTTAGAAGGGGAGCTGTAGAAACTTGCAAGCTGTGCTTACATAACTTGACCTGTCTGCTTCCTGGTAAGTTCTAGCTGGTAAAAAATCTTCCTTCACTTGGCCAAGGCAGACTTTGCCTATTGCAAACTGAGCTTTTAATCAAGGTTTTTTTGTTTTGTCAGGTAGAGCTTTTGCATCCTTTTTATGTTATTACCTTCTACATGTTCTTATGGGACGGTGCTTCTTTTTTGCTTCTGCACTATAATTTAAATGTTGAAATAGAATTGTTAGTTGTGTTTATATAAAAGTTTTTATCCCTAACAGAAAGTCAACAAGAGTTGTACTATAATGTCTAAAGCTTCTGGAGTGAACTTCAGGGTCGAAGAGGAAGAAATCTGAGAGCTGTCAAGAAAAGGGGGAATGAAGCTATATACAGCTTGGCTGTTCACAAATAGACTGTAAAAATTACATTTACAGTGTGTGATCTGTCAAGGAAAGCTATGCTGCCTATAAATTATTGAGAGCCTGACTTGCAGCAGTTCTGCTGAGTTGTGAATTTAAAATTCAAACCTGAACTTCTGTAAGAATCTCATTGTTCTCCCATACCAAAGAACAGAGCTAGAAGCACACAGAAGGCAGCTTTAGGGGTTTCTGGCAGCCAGTAAGACAGACTGTTTCATAGACGGCGTCTTTGAAAAATGGTAATTAAGTAGAAGGACGAGCAGAAGATGTTAAACTATATGTAGCGAAGGTTGTAGACAGCATGATGGTGATCACTGGCTTTGGTGGCAGAAGTCAGCTGTGAAAAAGAATCATAGAATGGCTTAGGTTGGAAGGTATCATGAAGATCATTATCTTCATCTTGTTCGTGCTGTGGGCTGGGCTGCCAACCAGCAGATCAGGGCCCCAATCCAACCTGGCCTTGAATGTCTCCAGAGATTTGGAGAAAAAAATCCACGGCTTTTCTGGGTAACATATTCATGAGCCTGACCACACATTGAATTTCCCAATAACATTTAACCTAAAGTTCCCTTCTTTTAGTTTGCATCCATCCCCTTTGTCCTGTCAGTATCTTCCCATGTAAAAAAAATTGGTCTCCCTCCTGTTTATAACTTCTCTCAAGTACTGCAGGGATCCAGTGAGGACTCCATGACTAAGTACACAGTAAGAAAATGGCTTTGCTATGTCTAATTTAAAGAAAGCAATTCATACTTCTTGAGACAGCAAATTCTAACACTGCAGTTTAGGAAATGTGTAAAATGTTATCCTCTAAAATGTTTTTGTTTGTGTCTGGTTTTTGTTGTTGCATAAAAGGAACAATCTTATACTGTATTCTTGCTATTGCCAGAGGCTGTTAGAATAGTTTAGAAGCATTATTTATAGAAATGGTGGGTTGTCTTTATGTATTAATGGCCTATGTAAAATATAAGATGTTGTAAAGGGTTTTGATTGCCCATCACAGTATTTATTTTTCTATATCTTCATGGTTTTCTATAATAATAGCTCTAGAAGTCGGTGTGGATATTTAATAGTCTTTTCACGATAAAGGTATCAAGCAGATTTTCCTTAACAGACTTATTTGATATGAAAGGGAGCCAAATCTTACCTTTTCCAATAGAAGCTGGGGATATAGCAGCTGCAGTTCCTTAACTGATTAACTTTGAGAGATCCTATATTTTTGATGCCTAAATGGACTCTTCTTGAAGCTATTGACAAAGTAAGCTTTTATTAGGGCTACGTTACTTCATCTGTTATTTATTTGTTATTTGCCAAAGGGAGGTAGGAGGTACTGAATAAAGCCAAACATTTGGTAAACTATATTTGAACACTCCTTTATGTATGTTGATTACCAAGGTTAAACTTCACTACTCATGGAGAAGTCTTTATTCCAGACTTTCCTAATAGGAGACCAGCAGTATGAAACTAGTATGAAATTGCTGGAAACTTTCCTTTCAGCAGTGAGTGTTAAACTGATTATATTCTCTTTTTGTTTTTGACATAAGATCTGAATGTCTTTGTTGTTGCCAGACATGTAAGTACTAACGTAGCTGGAACTATTCTGCTGGTTGCGTATCTGGGTAATTGCATTTCCTTTCCTACTTGATTCCTCCTACACCCATTTGATCTTCTTGTGTAATCCATCTTAAACTACTTTAGTAGATATGTATGCAGTATTTGTGAAAATAATGTTAAAAACCCTAGCATCATGTTACTGCAACTACTTATTGGTTTCTGTGATCTTTATAAATAATGCAGCTGTGACTTCACTGTTACAGTGACTTCTATAAAGTGTTTTATCTGGTTGCTATCATTATTCATGTTGCTGAGAACCAGAAATGTAACTGGGGCATCCTGTGCATCCTGCTGTATTAATTGTAACTTTCCGTTTTTAGTTAAGGAATGACAAATAGTGCAGTTCATTTTGTTGATGGTGGCACTGAGGTGCAACCCATACATAAGGGCTGCTTTCCCTTCTTTGTGCATCTGTGCATCTTATTGTATTGCTTCTTCTGATTTTTGAAGATTGAGGTCTGTTCTTGGTTCTTTTGTATTTTTATAAAAGTATTTCTGTTATTAAAAAGAGATTTGATTGGTATCACTCTCAGAAATATATATATATTCAGAAATATTTACATAGCAGTAATTCTTGTGGTGTTTGGGTCTATGTCCCCATGCCTTTCTCCTTCCTTCTCTGTTTAGGGGCTGTTGTAAGCAGTGGGTGGTTCTCCCAGAGAGACGTCTGTCTTAGCAGATCTGGCAGAGTGCTGCAATCACTCACTGCGAGCTCTGTTACAGCGGCCAGCATTCCTTTTGTTCAGATAAATGGAAAATTTGAGAAAACAGAGCAATAGCAATTATAGATTTTCCTCTGTGAAACAGCAGAATACAATTTTAGCTAGTTAATGTGGAATTGTTAACTGCTATATGACAGTTGTAAAATTGGTAATTTTAAAGTAATGGTATCTGTGAAGAGAGAACTATCTTGAAATGTGCTGGAAGGTTTTTTTTAAGGGCCATAACATTGAGAATGCAGGTGAGGATTCTGTTTACTTCAGTGTTTCATTCTAGAAATTAAATATACTTAGCTAGCTGTATTCATTCAGTCAGTCTCTTCTCCAGGAACAGTAGCAAGAATATATTATCTCCAAGGAGAATTTTATATTACACTCAACATTTTCCTTTCAAAATGAATACTAGAAAAATAATTTGAAAACTCTGAATTTTCTTCCTGTGTCTCAAACAGATCCTTGCTGTTGAGCATAGTACACACACTATTTGCTGACTTAATTAATTTGTTTTGGTAATCATGTAACAGTTAACTAAAATGTCATCCCATATTACTGTATGAGATTTTGATTATTTGAAAATATGAAAGTCTGAATGCTGTCAATGGAAAAAGAATTGCAGATTGATTTAGTTATGTTTACAGTTTTTGTTAAACCTTTGGTACATTTTGTCTGTGGCTGAACTGAAGAAGCATTTAACCTAAACAGAGAGGTTAAAGTGCTCTTTTTGTTAGACATGAAGTCAGAGTTCCTTCAGTACTTCTGAAAATATGACTGTCAGATTTCCAGGCAGAGAATTATGAATTGATTTGCATGATTTTGAACTATAAAGTTGAATCTGCAAAGAGGTCTAGACAAAGCATTTGTTTAAAGTAACCAGAAAGTTTAATTCTCTTCCTTTGAGAATCCTCCAGGCTGAAAATCTGTATTATTTTCAGAAACAATAAATATCTGGGTGGTTAAATAATCACAGTATAGAACAATAATACATCCTTACAAAATATTGGCCTATAACTTTCAAATGTTTAAGCATCAGACAACAAAGCCGTCATAAAATTGGCTGAATGTCATCTTTATGTAGAACATCTGGATGATTATTCTCAATTAAAGCCATATGTTGTGACATGATTTGAGCTTTTTCTTTTTCCTTGTGTAGGAGTTCTATACAAGGCCCGAGTTTCACCTTTAACATTTGTAAAAAGTTAAGAATCTTTTATGTTTGCTATCTTTTTCTTTTATTATTCTGTTAGTGGTGATTTGTTAGTAACTGATCTTAGCTTTGGAATAGGTGGCCTTTATGGTTTTTAGATACTTTCCCCACCCCCACCTCCCCACCTCAAAATTGGGGGTTTTCATTACTTTGAGGGGGAAAACTAGTGAAGAAGAACTGGAAGCATATTTCTATCTATTCAGTCTTTACCTCTGAATTTCTGTCAGGTAACATGGGGAATGACCATTTGCCATGAAACTGAGAAATTTCGCTTTGCTGTTCTCATCAGCTTCTATGTAAGACCTGATTTTGTATGCCTTAAAGTGATGTTTTTGTGTGTCTTCTTGAATGGAGGTTACCAGTGATAGCCTTGTAAAACAACATATAGTCACATATTTTCCGGGTAAAAGAAAAGAACAATACCAAAAAATCAACTATTTAAGAGCTTAGATTTCAAGCTATGTGATTCTGACAGAAAGAGACACTTTGCAAGTTACACATTTTTGAAGAGAAATATGAAAGAGTGAATAGTGCAACTTTTGGTTGTTTCCAGTATCGCAGGGGCTCATGCTCAGGAGAAATAACTATGTCTCCACTTTGATACATTCTACTTCATGGTAGAGAGTTCCACTGATGCATTGGCATAGCTGGTGATTGAGCAGGCCTTGGCTGTTACGCAGCACTGCCATAAGATAGTTTTGAATGCTTCTTATGAATGTGTATGCCTTCTATTAAAAGTGACTGAAGAGGTCTGTTTTCTTTACCACTTCTTGTCTTAAATTCTTTTGCGATTCTGATCAGTGATCTATGGAGAGCATTTTTTTTATAGTATGAATTTCTATTGCTCCATTAGACCATAATCCACCCAGATATTGATTTTATTTAACTTGCTTAATTTTGACATATTATTTCTCAATTCCTTTTACTGTTTTCATCCTTTCTGAAGTAGCAACCTGTTAGATAATCATCACTCTTCAGAGTTTCCATTTTTTCAGCCTCATTAACATCCTAAAAGTTTACACACAAGTTCTTCTCTTATAGTATTTGACTTACTACTAAAAACAGATGGAATACATTCATCAAATGCTTTTGACATAAAATTCAATTTGTTAAAATGTAACTTCCTTTTAGACTTTGCATAGATATGAGTATCACAGTGATGAAGAGAGGAGGTTTGTTAAGGTTTGTTAACATCATAGTTAAGTTCCAAGGAGTAGGTGACCATCAAGTAAGTAGTCATTAACAAAAACCAGGCTGCAGGATGCTCTTTCTTCAGTAGGCAGTGACATCTGCATTTACACTTTAAGTCTGCTCTGCGGAACATTAAATGTATAGCATCTCATGTGATACTTTGAAAACATTCACTTACACCTGCATAAAAAGCCCCTGCACCTTCATTCTTAATTAATCATAATATAACGTACTTTTTAATGAATATATATTCATTGATAATTCTGTTTTGCTTAAACAAATAGTTCCAACAAATTGTTTCAAGACAATACCACCGAATAAGATTTATAAATATGGTCTGTTTCAACCACTTTCCTCTCTTAAGATGTCTGTTATCTTTTCAATTTTATTTACAAACCAGAATTTACCCCACTTTAATGTAACATGTAAAAGAAGGTTCTACTGCCTTCTGTGCTAGTTAGCATTAGAAGGCTTTTTGCCACTTCCTAATGCATATATCAAAAGAAGATATTAGTATGTACCTATCAACATCTGCTGAAACAATTTTAGTATATGTGGAAAAGGAAATTAGTCAGAGGAACAAATGCTCTTGAAAGGAAGGAAATTTTGTATAAGGGTTCTGGAGCAGCCTTAATTCAGTTCAGTTGTTCCACAGCAGCGTAGGACACGCAGTCCCACTTTTGATGTTTATCACCAGCTGCTGCATGGAAGACTTGGACCTGCTGAACTTTTAACTTGGCGGATAAATGAAGGGGAGACACTGAAATGTGTTGGGCACAAATTGCAGCATTAACCTTTAAAGTGTTATTGCTTATTCTGCTGCTGATAATGGAAGCTTGTTTCAGGAAATGTGTACAATAAATATCAAATTAGATTATTACTGAAAAGAGGAGTTAACAATGTAGTTTATACTATGTGGTTATTTTTTCATTTTTTTCTCATTGGGCTTATTTCTTGCTTATGTTTTAATTCATTGTGTTTGTTGTTTTCTTTAGTTCTGCCTTTTGCTTTAGTTCCACAGTAAGACAGATACTGTTGGAAGGTCTTGCTTGCTGCCTTGTATTCATGTTTAAACAGCGGGGAATTGGAAGAAGCTAAGTTGGAAGCTACTTTGAGAGATAACTTTATCCACTCTTCAGCTTCATGAGCAGGACAAATGTCAAGGATGGATCATGTTGCTGAGTGTCTTGTCCAGTTTACTCCTGAAGATCTCACATTGATATGCTATACATTCTCCCTGGGCAACACATTCCAGTGCCTATCTATCACTGAGAATAATTTGTGTTCCACCAGAACTCCCCTCTGTACATCACAGGAGGACTGCTACTTGTCCATTCTGCATGCAGACCTCTAACATGGTTTTCCATGGTTGTCTCTGTTTTATACTGAAGAGTCCTATTTCTGCTTGGCTCTCTATCATAGAGAAGCCATCTTGTGTCTTTCGTCGTTTTCCTGTCTGAAGTCGTTTTTCAGGTCTGCTTTGTTTTTATGAAGTCTGTCCTTGATCTTGCATAGAACTACAGACTAGCCTTACTCACAGAGAACATCAGGCTCCTGTTCTGTAAGTGGTAGCTGCAGTCTTATTTCAGTCTCCTTGCTTCAAATCCTGTGTAAGGATTTAAAAGTTGTGTATAAATGTGTTGTTCTTCCTGGGCTGAATTTGAAAGCTGTTGTAATTCTGTCTCACTTTTACCCTACTACAATAGAGAATTTAATGAATTAACCACTTAAAGTTGTTGGGTTTTATCTGCTTTTAAATATGCTTACCTTCATTAGCAGTTCTCCAGTTTCCTATTGGAGGATTTGTCTTAAGTAATAATTTTGCAAAACGGTGGCATATGTAGCAAAACTATAATTTCCCACAGACATCTTAATACACCTTTAAATATTTTTAATCTCAGTTCTGTAATTAAAAAGGTAGTTGATGTGCAGGAGAAAAAAGCGGACAGCTTATAAATTCATACAGCACCTCTTACACTATAGCAGTTGTGATTACCTGCTATAGTGGATGCATATTTTTTTGGTTTTGAAAATCTTCTGTTTGAAAATACCTTCAGTTAATTATTTGCAAGTAGACATTTTAAATGTTATTTTCTCTATATATTGCTGTGCAATTGAAGTTAATGTCAGGCACTACTAATGCTGTTTTAGCACAGACACCAAATTATGCGGAGACTATTTTAGAGGATTAATGACCCGTGTGACATTAGGCTGCACATTCCCCAGATAACGAGTGCCATCAAAAGCAGATATCCTGGTATTGCTATGAGCTGTTATGACATTAAACTCGGTGCTGAAAGATGTAAGAGAATTTTCTGGTTTTAGTATTTCTGTTTCTCCTGTTTACTGGGGAAGTGCAAAGGGACAGAGCTATCATAAACTAAAGAAATAAAGTGCAAAACTATTATGATTATAATTTTTATACATTTCCATAATTGTTTTCATCAGGGATTGTTTTGTTTTTAGCTTAAGATATTCTGATTTATCCCCTTTCTTTCTCTTCTCCCCAATTTGCTACTGCAAGAACATGCATCCACCTCACATGCCTTGGCACAGCTGTTTGTCAGCTGCCCTGTGAAGAAAACTGTGGGGTGGATCCTGCTGAAAAGTTGTTTAGGAAAAGAAGGTAGCTCCTGTTTGTGTCTCTCCCTCAGTTTGTTACCAGTGCTGCCCCACAGGAAGCTTTCCCAGGACCGCAGAGTGGACAAAGCAGGATGTCAGTGCTCTGCTGTTGCTGTGGAAACAGAGCTTCATGCAGTCAAAAAACACCTATGTTTTTATGATGTATTTCATTCACATACCAGAAGTTCTGGTCTTAGGTGTGCTCAAAGATTCTACCACATTGGCTAAGCTAAGTTCATAAGCAAGCACCTGGCTCCAGCATTCACAAGTTGGCTGTTTTTACATCAGAGATCTCTTAGAGTAAGATGCAATAGATATACCTCAGACAGTGTTACACAGAAAACATTTTATTACCTCAGAAAATTGATGATTCTCACTCAAAAGAATGCCAACACGGGAAGTAAGAAAACGCGGCACTTCCTTCTGCACAAAAACATTTATACCCATTTGGAATTGTGTTTTAGGTATTGTCAAGGTGATCGTGATCCAGCCTGTGTTCTCTTTCCACTTCATGGTGCTCCTTTTGGCAGACAAGTATGGAAGTGGTATTCTTTGCCTAAGTCAGGCCGGTCTTATGCTTCTTAAAGCTTAAAAGAGGCCCTACTGAAAAGGACCATGGATGTTATGTCTGGGAAGGAGCGTGCTCGGTTCTGTCCTGTTTCTTTCTTAGGGTTTTTTGTTGTACTTTTGTTTTAATTTTCCATGTGCTCGAGCAAGTATCGATGTATAGTAGCCACTTCAGAAGCCTGGGGCTAACAGCAGATTTCTAATAATGGTGTTAGATGTCTGTTCAAATGTTAGCAGTTCTCTTTGCTTAACGCAATGATGTCTGGAAAATTGTAATTACAAATGAATGCCCAACATTTTGGCAGTGTTCCATGAAGTGCTGAAGTTTATTTCAAAATATCCTGGTTGTCTTTTCTTTTAAAATGTTTCATTATTAATGTAAACTTTTAACAATTGGCAAATTTGATGTGAATCATAACGTTGGGATTATTATAGGTAGTGATGTATAGGAAGAGCTGATATACTTTCACTCTTAGTTGAAGTGCATTATTCATGTTTGTTAGTCTAAGGTTACATACATCATTTTGATGAAGCAGGGGTTTATTATAGTAATATTAATATGCATGTGCTTAAATTTGACAAGTATAGATCTTAGAATTGTAGAATGGTTAATGTTTTAAGGGCCTTGTAAAGATCATCTAGCCCAGCAGCCATGCCATGAGCAGGGACATCACGGGACATCACTCACTGGGTCAGCTTGCCCATGGTCTGAACCAATCAGGCCTTAAACACTTCCAGGAATGGGTTATCTGGGCAACCTGTGTCAGCATCCCACTACCCTCAAAGTGAAGAATTTCTTCTTAATGCCTAATCTAAATCTACCCTAAATCAGTTTAAAACTCAGTATGACCTTCTGATATTCTCTGCTATTTGCATTGTCAGTAGGATATATAAGAAGCTACTAAGAAAGTGGCCACTGTGATTCAGGAGAAGTTGAAATAGTGTGATTTACTGGATTTTGTGTTGACGTCTTCCAGTTAAAAAATAAATTAAAAGAACAACAAAACACCACAGCTCATCTGAGTGTGGTACACTTTTTTTTTTTACTTTTGCAGCTGTTAGATGTTTTTAAAATAAAAAGCCAATTTGCAGGAGAGTAAAGTAGATGATCTGAGTAAAATTTTCAATTTTAAGTGAAAGCCAACAGACGTTTTAATTTTCCTGTAAGACTGATGAATTTCCTGACCTCTTCTCTTAGGGTGTATGAGCAATTAATATGTCTTGAAAGCAGAAAATGTATTAAGAATATTTTTAGAACTATCCTTGGTGCAGAATATTCATTTACTGTTTCGCAGCTTCTGCTGTGGCAATGATAGAGTGCCATGCCTGTGAGAGCCTCTGATGCTTTGGTACACTTAAGTGCCTTGGCAGCCTCAATTGGTGTTTTGACATCCTTCACTCAGTGTTTTTCTTTATGGTGTGTTTCTTTTTCTTTCTTTTTTAATGCTCTTTTATTTAAGGCATCTATTTTTAACCTGCTTTCTATTTTTATTTTTCTATGGCATGACAAGTTCCAGAAATACACTTATTAGCATTGGGTTTCAGTCTGACAGAGTACTAAGTCTCACGTACAGTGAAAGGCTCTATCAGTGCCTGATAACTGCTGACACATGTTCAGCTTAGAGGAGACAATGGAGATTACGTGCAGCTCTGTCCATCCCTGCTGATGTGTTTGAGACTAGAGCAAAACACAAATAGTGATGTTAACATTCATCTCTGATAAAAACGTCTTCTTGGGTATGGAACAGATAGCCATAGGTTATGGTAGTTTCTTCCATCAGACAGGACTTGCTTCAGGACCAGCACTGCAGCTTCCAAGACAGAACAGTAAAAACTGAGAATACAGGCAAATGTTAATGAGTGCTGGATTGAAATCTCAGTAGATAAATGGGAGACTTCAGTCAAAATGATGTCGTTCTCACCTTTCTGTTCCATTCATTTTTCTGAGCTATGTATAACAATATAACACAGACTGCTTCAGATCTGAAGTCCATCTGGCCAAGTATCCTGTGGATACTTGGAGTTACTGGATGCCTCACAGTTCTTTTATTAAATAAGTAAACTGTCATCATTTATTCTCCTTCCTTGTTTATGACCTTACACAGAAAGTAGGTGTTTATATTCCCTTCAGTCTTCTCTAAGAAAAACATCCATAGCGTGGATCATTCCTAATGTGGAAACTGTTCCAAACTTCTGGTTGTCTTTCTTGTCCTTCTTTCTTACCTAATTCTGATACAACTCTTCTTAAGTTGAGAATGGTAATTGCATGCACAGTCCAAGATTCAAACAAAACATCAATTATACAGTTGCAACACAACAGTTACTCTCTTGTCCTTTATTTTTCTCTTTGCTGATCTCTGGACTTCAGAATGAAGCTCTGATGGGTTTTGTGTGTTTTTTTTCTTATTTTTTAACCTACAGCTGAACTCCTACCTTGATATTACTTCCTTTTCTTTGATGGCTCACTCTCCTTATATAAACTGAGAGGCTTTTACGCTGCTGATGTTTTATGTATGGATTGTGCCTCCATCTCTATTTAAATTCTTAACCTTTTGTGTTTGTCATCTTGTTTGTCTGCTTAGTGCTTTAGTCCATTAAGTGTTAGGGCTGGCTTTGGTTTTGTTTCCTTTCCTGCATAAAGGTTGAATTCCTAAGCTATGCAATTCCTGTAACTCCTGTGTATAAAGCCACAAGCTGTAATATAGTCTCTCCCCAATAAGTATTGTATTTTATTTTAAAACATAATATATACATTGAGGCTTTGAAATGTTAGACTAGTTAGAGGTTATTTGTAGTGCAAATATGTGAATATTTTCTGGTTTAATTTATTCCATCAAATTTGAAAGTAGATGTAAATGTTTTCAAGCATCAGAGTAATCAGGAACACTTGCATCTGCTGCAACTAAATTATCTTTTACTTTTGAATTTCTTCCAAAGTTTCAGTGTTGTACACTATGTAAATGCAAAAGGTGGGAATTCACTAAGATGCATTATTTGTAGCTTGCCCCTGGAGAGTTTTTTTCACATAATTCTTACCTTCTTTGATTTCCAATGCTCTGAATGGGTCTTACCTTTTATGGCCTTCTATTCATATGTTGAAGTTATAAAATCAGGCTATTGGAAGGGCATCCAAACCTATTTCATTAGCCTCTTCTGCCCCTTCCTCCTGCTTTACCCCTCAAAATTTGCTTGTTCTTCCTCAGGTTTTGCTTATTACTCACTGAACTTCCTGAGTTTGAAATAACTCTCACATTTAATGTATATATATGTATGTTATTTTTGAGATTCCTCTTTCTGATAGCATTTCTCCCCACTGTTTTTTGTTCTGATTTTTGAAACATACATTAAAGTGATGCTTTGATGATTAGTTTGATTTTACGGTAACAAGCCTTCACTTCCTAAGTTTGTACTCTAAGCTACTTAAGAGTACTTCCTTCTGCTTTCTGTTACATCTGCGAGCATGAAAACACCACAACAAAATTTTTCGATTTAGGATAATTTTTTGTTTAGTTTTCTTCTTTCGTTTTCTTTTGTTTCATAAATTAGGTGAGACTTCAGCCTGAGGTTTGGGAACACTATTTTTTATTTAAAAAAAAAATTAGAAGCCATTATTGATTTGTGGCCTTCTTATGTAGTGTGTATTAAATGTTTCAAAATACATTTAATCTGAATTTGATCTTGTTGGGCTAAAGAACCAAAAAATTATCAAGCAAAATTACATCCAATCTTTACTGTGTAATATTTTGGTTTTCTAAAAGTAGTATGGTACTGTATTTTGGAAATGGAATTGTGCTGGGGATTTGGGGAGGGTCTTGGTGACATTTTTGCTCTCTGCTTCTCTGTGATTGTTTCTTATGCAAATCTCTGTATGTTTGACGATACCATCAATTCTTCTTTAATTTTAAAAATACTTATTTTGTTATTGTAAAAATGCTTCAGGAGTTTATTGCTTGCCTTTAACTAACATTTTAATACACCAAAGTAGGAAACTGCTTTAGAATGTTGTTCTTCCCTTTACCTCTCAGTTGAGCGTCTGTTACTTCTGAAACTGTTCCAAGCTGAAATTTCTGTACTAAATTGAGAAGCAGGAGGTTTTACTTAGCAAGTTGTATTGATTGTAATGAAATGTCTGCAGCACATCAGCCCAAGTCTATTAGAAATTGGAAATACCTAAAGGAAATACTTAAAAAACATAACTTTCCTTGTTGTTAGGGCCTGTTCTGTGTGTTCTTGTATTCCAAAAAATACATTTAGTTTTATTCCCTTATCTTGTGTTTTTTTCTTTTATTAGGCACGACGCAAAGAAGTTTTTATCCAGGAACGATATGGAAGGTTTAATCTGAGTGACCCATTCCTGGCTCTTCAGAGAGACTTTGAGGCAGGGGCTGGTGAGAAAGAAAGGAAGCCAATCTGCATGAACCCGCTGTCCATTCTAGAAGCTGTTATGGCTCACTGCAGGAAAATGCAAGAAAGAATGTCAGCTCAGTTGGCTGCTTCTGAAAACAGACAAAAGAAGGTACCCTGCTACCATTTTTTTTCCCCCTTTTTCTCTTCCTGAATTGTTCTTTCATGTCACTTTTTAATTTGTGCCTTTGTCTAACTTATCATCTCAAGTGTTGAAAATGTATCGCTTAGTTGTTATATATAGTGAGGTGCTAGTTTTCGGCTGATGTTTTGTGTACACCTCATGTGTTCCATAAATGTAACTCTAATTAAGGAATAAATAAAATAGAACAGTACAAGTCATATTAAAAAGCAAGCTGGTATATCCACATGGGAGAGACCTTGACTTATCCTGCACAACTTGCTCTAGGTGTCACTTTCTGAGTGGGAAATTGAACCAGATGACCTCCAGAGATTCAGTCTTAACCAGTCTGTGATTCTGTGATAGCTTCCTTCACATTCTGAATAGTTTCTTATGTCAGTGCATAGCCATAAGTCCGTCCGTGTACATATGTTGTTCATCCATCTTTTTAGAAAGAGTGTCTTAGAGTATGGAGGTACGAATGCATGTAAGATGACCTTATATATTAGAAACGTATCTCAAAGTCAGAATATTGCTATGTAAATTTGATTAGCAGTGTCTAAATCTACAGGAACAGAAGAGGATGATTTTGTCCCTTGTTTCCTAGAAGAAAACATGATTCTTTTTTTTTCTTTATACCATAATTTTAAATCTCTCAATCTTTATTTTGTAGTCTCTCTTACCTTGAAAAATACCTAAACGTCTATTACACATAATTCTAAAGTTTACAACTTTTAAACTAAACTTGAAAGCTACTCTTGGAACAAAAAAATAAAAAATGTTTTATTGCTTTTAAACTGTTAGTATGCCAACTTTTTTATTCCTATAACGAATAGGAAATTTGAGTGAGAACAGGACTTGAAAATTTGCTGGCTGGTATTAAACAAGCGTGTGTGTGATTTATGTCTTTCTCTTTGAAATCCAAATAGAAATACTGCTTGAACAGGGCATCCTCTTAAGCTTTTTGGTTTGTAGCAACAGTTGTCATTTCTTTCAGCCATCTTCACTAGCCCCTATGTAACATATTCATTCAGTGTTTTACATTTCCTTGGTTCCTCATTTTCTTGTCCACCACTCTCTTCAGTAGAGGGTAATAAAGGTATTTGGAGGGATTTCTAGAATTGTTCAACAAAATATGGTGACCCTGTGTAAGGAAAAAAAATGTTAGCCCAGACAAATGCGACCTAAAGACTCAGCCAGCTGTACTTTCTCTAAGAGTGGTTCTTCCTTCTCTAGACATGTGACACTCGTATCTTTCTGTTTCAAATTGCCTATTACACTAAGTGATGAGGTGTTTGTACAGTTGTGCTTATTTTCTATGGATATTACTGGAATCAAGCAGGCTCACAGTGAACTCATTTTTGTGGAAACTTACTGTCTATATATAGTGACCCTGAAACATTCTTTGGATAAAATGATTATTTGATACTTAAAAAGTCAGAACAATGTGCAAGGACACACAAAGGAAAATGAAGAGGTGCACAAATGACTATGGGTTGCAGGCTTCTGTTACACCAAATATTTAACCTCTAGGTGTCATCTGCTTTGCATTAAGTCTTGAGCCTCTTCCATCTCTTTCTATGCCTTTCCTGGAGCTGCTGACAAAATTCATTTTGAGATTTCCTAGAAACTCAAAGCCAGATCATCAGAGTTGACAGTTCTTGATCTGTCAAATGTTGGCAGATAAGTTAGTACTGGAATGCGTGCTCAAAGATAGAATTCTTGATTGGAAGAGGACTGTTGACATGATTTAGTCTAACTTTGAGCTCAAAGTACATTTGGTCATCTGTGAACTTGTCTACCTGAGTCTTGAAAACTCTCAAGAAGGGCAGTATTGCAGCCCTTCTGCACTACCATCATTAGGAAGAATGTCTTAAGGGGAAATCTGTCATGTTACCTTTTAATGAGGTTCAGCCTGCCACTACCAAGAAGAATATGGTTTTGTCATTGTTGTAATAGCCCTTCAAGGAGTAGAGTGCTGATACTAGTTCCCTTAGTCTATCTTTTACTAGACTAAGTAAGATCCCTTGACATTTCCTGACAAAGCATGTCTCTCGCTCACATTTAAAAGACCTTTGCTGTTCAGTTTTTCACTGGTTCATGTCAATTTTCTCAATAGACCTTCCATTCTCCTTTTCAGAAACTTCTTGTGCACATTTCCAAGTGTTTGTATTACCAATATTACTTAGTGTATCCATACAGTACACTTTACAAAAAAATATATTTCTGTTTGTAAATTCATAATTAATCACAGCTAGTTCCAAATCCGTCATCCAAAGGAAAAAATACTGGGTAAATATTAAAAGGTTTTGTTTGTTTGTTTTGTCTTGTAGTTTTTGTTATTATTCAGGAAGATATACCCAAAAGAAGGAGGGGCAGGGAGATAAAGTAGAAAGAGAAACATCATCTCCTCTAATGCTGCTCCTGCTGATTTGAAATCAAACATGGGATCTATATATGTAGGTCAGGAATTCTTTATTTATACTCAGTGCTTACGAGTGAGATATGGTAATGATAAGCCAATTTCATCACATCTGTATGTTAAAATCTACCTATATTTTTTGAATGTAAGATAATATCACAGCAGTTCTTTTAGAAGCCATCGTTTCTTACTCTTTGCAGTGAATATAGTACCTGATAGTGACTTAAACTCTGAAATTAGTATCAATTTGACCAGAATACTAAAATCTGAATCTGTACTCTCAGTCTTTCTCCATCTATTGAAGTGAAACTTTAATTCCAAGTAAGGTCTTTAATATATGACTATTTGCCACAGCTTTCCTCAGTTGGTATTTTTTAACATTGCAAAATATTACTGGATTGTAGAAGCATGAAACAGTTTCCTGTTGCAGTTAAAATTAAGCTGATATGAACGCTTGACTTCTTCTAGGTGTCTGAAAGTTTTTTTCCAGAATTGTAACAATGCCCACTAGAAAATGCACGCTAGCAGTACTAGTTCAGAATTGAATTGTTCTTCCTGAATCTCTACACAAGTAAAACTGATAAATCTGAACTGATGTAAAGAGTAGAGGAGAAGAGGTGTTCACTGTTTTTCATTATCCAGATGAGCCATACAGGAAGCAACTCTATCAGTACGTGGAAGTAGGAATAGAAAGAACGGAACAACCAATTTTTCTTTTGTTGTAGTTTGACATATGTAAAAGTTTGCCTGGGAAAACACAAAGTAATTTGTGTCGCCTGACTATTAGCTGCTATTTTATAAAAGGGTGCATTAATCTGTATTTTTCCAGTGCTTTTCAGTGACAGGGCCTTTGAAGAAAAGAATAGTCAGTGGGCAAGATGAGTTAGAGGCAATGACTGTATGAATGAGTGGAAAGTTTATTCTCATCTGTTATTTGCACATAACAAGTAGTCTTATGATACTAGCCTACAATGTAGTTTACATGCATCACAGATGTCAGTGAGACATACCACTGTTAGAAAGTACAGGAAGATATTTGTGTCTGCACCCAAACATTTCTCTCAGAAATGAATGTATTGTTATAAATGTAAATAAATAAGATGGTCATTATGTGCATTTCAGTGCTAATCTTCAGTCTGAGGAAGACCTAGAACCTAAGCCTTTCATTTCTCTGCTCAAAGTCTCTGTCTGAAGCTTTCTTCTTGCTTGTGGCTAATTCCTTTGCAGAAAAGAGGAACCTTACAAAGTTAAACAAGTTCAATCAGGTGCATAATTTCAATGCTTGCCTAATTTCTGGAGACCAGGCAGCTCCTCACTCAGAAATCATGAGAATTCAATCAGTTAATGGAGACTCTATGTTATCAACAGGAAAAAAAATAAGAGATAAGTTTACTTATCTCTGGAGAGCAATTCAGAGAGTATCTATATCTTTCTCTTCCTTATAGGCATTTTCATGAGAAACTACCAATCACTTTCCCAGGCGGACAGGTTCATTTTAGGTGTACTCTCAAAGGTTAAATTACTAATCTCAATTTAATAGTAAGTTATATTGAAAGTCTCCTTCTTGTTAATGCTTTTTTGTTTGTTTGTTTGTTTGTTTCTGTGTACCTTCTTACAGCTGGAAATGGAAAAATTTCAGTTACAGAATCTTGAGCTGGAGCACAAAAGGCTATCTGCTCGTCTGGAAGAAGAACGAGGCAAGAATAAGCACATAGTGTTGATGCTAGTGAAAGAGTGTAAACAGTTATCTGGACGAATTGTAGAAGAAGCCCAGAAATTGGAAGAAGTCATGTCAAAATTTGAAGAGGAAAAGAAAAAGGCTAGTGAACTGGAGGAGTCTCTTGCAGCTGAGAAACAAAAGAGTACTCAAATGGAAGCTCAGATGGAAAAGCAGCTGTCTGAGTTTGACACAGAGAGGGAGCAGTTGCGTGCCAAACTTCATAGAGAAGAAGCACACACCAGTGACCTCAGAGAAGAAAGAGATAAAATGATAAAAATGATTGAGCAATTAAAGAAGGAGAATGAGAGTAAAGCTAATCTTTCTCTTAAAAATAAAGAAAAAAGTAAAGATAGGAGTTTTGTTTCTGTTTCTGTTGAAACAGAAGAACCAGTTTCAAGAACTATTGCCTGCCAAACAGATCCTGTAGCTGTAGACAGTAGCGCTGAAAACATGAAGAAGTTGCCTTTGACTGTATCTGTGAAGCCTTCTGCAGTGAACCCCTTAGTGTCCGGCAATACAAAAATGAATGTGTGTGCTAATGCAGCATTTGTGAAGCCTGTCATTGATAGGCAGTCTTCAAATAATGAACTTGTCCCTCCTACAACTCCTGTTCTTACACAGAGTCCAAACAGAATTGAGGAAAATGGACCAAGTACAGGCCTCTCACCTGATTTACCAAGTAGCACTTCCCCTCTTTCAAATAGTACTTCCCTTTCCACTCCTTCTGCACCAACTGTTGCAACTCAGAATTACTCGCTGACTTCATCTATGCACAGTTTGCATTCCGCATCTGCCAGCTCTACTGGCCAGCCAGGCCTAAATCCACGAATCCAAGCAGCTAGGTTTAGATTTCAAGTAAATGCTAACGATCCAGACCAAAATGGAAACACAACCCAAAGCCCTCCCTCAAGGGATGTATCCCCTACCAGTCGTGACAACCTAGTTGCCAAGCAAGTAGCTCGAAATACCGTGACCCAAGTCCTTTCAAGATTTACAAGCCCTCAGAGCAGCACTCCAGCTCGCCCTGGGGTGTCACATTCAATGGATGCTGGCACCTACCCCCCAGTCGGTAGAATGAATTTAAAGACGCCTAGCGTATCAAGAATTGACAGAGGAAATCCTCCGCCTATTCCTCCTAAGAAACCAGGGCTTTCGCAGACTCCTTCTCCACCACACCCACAGCTAAAGGTTTTAATGGATAGTAGTCGATCCCCAAACACAAGTGCAAAAACTGATAGCAAAACTGTGACCTCACCTCTTTCAAGTTCACCACAAGGAATCAGGGTAATAAATGAGGAAATTATTTCTAAGTCCTCACCTCAGCTGCCACCAAAACCTGCTATAGATTTATCTGTGGCACCTGCAGGCTGTGCCATTCCAGCCGTAGCCACATCTCAGGTGGGTGCCTGGCCTTCCCACTTCCCTGGACTGAACCAACCTGCATGTTCAGAAAATTCCTTTGTCATTCCCACCACCATTGCCTGTAGCTCCTCCATAAACCCTGTTAGTGCTTCATCCTGTAGACCATGTGATTCAGACAGCCTCCTGGTAACAGCATCAGGTAAAGGGATTGATATGCTACAAACTGTCTCCCTCTAAAGTAATGTTTTGTTTTTACTCTAAATCCCTCAGTTGCTACATTCACTTTTTTTTTTTTTTTTAAATATTCCTTTCTTTATTTATTTTCTAAGCACTGAAATTTCCATTGATATTTTTTCCACTTTCCAGGGGTATGGAAATTCTTCTGCATGATTAATTAGTTTGCTTCCTCAAGGAGGTCTCCAATTTGAATGTTCTGTTGTTTGGGGTTTTTTTGTTTGTTTGTTTTAATGGTAGATTCTTAATGTCTACAGCAAATAAGCTGTAGTTGAAATATTAAATAAGCTACCTTTTAAATATTATTATTTTGTGCTATAAAATGTTTTCTTAGTCTGAAATAATGTTTTGAACATTACCTCTGCTGATGATCTCCAACAGAATATGTATTTCAGTGCCTTTCAGTGCTTTGTGAGCCTTTCAGAAAATAGGGCATAGCTGGGACTGCTGTGTTCTTCTCCTGTAGTATTAAGTGGATATTGCCTGGATAACAGTGCAGTTCCAAATATATCACTTCATACCTATAGAAGTATATATATACTTTTTTAATTTCCTTTTTTTCTGTAGGCTTTTTGTAGGTATTTATAGTAGTAGGCTTTATAAATACTTGTACATAGTATCTCACAGATTCACTTCAACCGGTATCTGCAAAGATATGATGTTGGAGAGAGTTAAGATCTAAATGTTGTGTTAGCAGTCCAAGTTTGGGGTCAGTGCATGTATCTGCTATTCATTTCGCATTGTGGTGGAGACTTTTGTAATAGCAAAAGTCTCTGATGCCAGTTTTGGGATATCTTAATGACAGCTAAATGAATAGAGACAGCCTTAATGTACATTTGAGTTCATATCCTTGATAAGGTCGATGCAAGATCAGGTACAAGACCCTCTTTACCCTCACTTCTGCAGTGAGGAAGCAGTTGCGTGATTATAGAGCACTTCAGATGCAAAAAAAAAGTAATCTTTGTTAACACTGAAAAATATTTCAGTGGTCTGAAACTTCATATGATTATTTTCAGTTCAGTTATGGTCCTTTAGTCCCTTGTGACTTTAGTACGTTTATCTTATCTGTAGGGAATGACCACTTTTACCAGGACCACTTTTTGTGGGTAGTCACCCCACTGATGAGGCAGTTGAACTAACTCCAGTCTCGAGGGAACTATTTTGGAAGCAGCATGAGGCAGATTTGGATCTGTAGATATAGGGGATTGCGAGGTTCATGGTACTAAGAAATTTTATTCTGATTCCACTTAATTGAAGGTTTTGTTCATGTTTCTTGAGTAATGCCTAGTTCTACTGTCAGAATCTTCTTTCAAAAAAAAAGTGCCATGAAAATATGCCATCAAAATCTTAGCTTCCATTTGTCTACCACATCTCAGAATTAATAACTATGGAATTTGATGGCTGCCGCTTGGTTTGCTTGTTATCATATTGATGCCCTGAATTTTCATCTTTATTTTTTATTGATAGTTGAGTCTGATTGCCATGTCAGATAGTTAATGAGTCTTCCAGTATTCCAGATATTATCCAAACTTTGTTTGCCTTCAGGAGCTGGGAGACTCCATAATGGAGTTACAACTTTGTAAAGAATTTAAGATTCTACTAACGTACAACTAATTAATTATTGGGACGATCAGCTTCAAAGTTAATTGTTCCTTTGGGCTGGAGGCTGTCTTGCTCAAACTCTTCCAGTGTGAAGTAGGCTAAACATATCAGTTATGCTTAACTAGGTGATCTTTGATGAACACTTCAAGACAATTTTTGATGATTCTTTTAAAAATAAATTAAAAATGAAAAAAGAAAACCCTTTTCATTTAAAAAATATAAGTACCACCACTTGACTTTATTACTGCAAGCACTATTATAATTTTTTTGTGCTTCTACATATTAACAGTTTTAGGAAACTAATCAGCCTTTGCAATAGGGCTCCTCCAAGTAGTACATTTGTGTTGGTTGTGAATCTTTTTTTGACAATTCAGAGACAAATCTTAAAGGAAGGAATGTTTTCAAAACCTTTTCTTTTTTTTTCCAATTGTAGTGTTTTATGTATTCAGATGGTCTTTTGATTTAGACTTTAGTTACTATTCATTTGCTGTCAGAAGAGATAGAAATAATTGTAACCATTTTGGCCATGGCAGGGGGGCTGGAGCTCAATGATCTTTAAGGTCCCTTCCAATCTAAGCCATTCTATGATTTAACCTTATAATCCCTATTATGAACTTTTGACACTTCACATTTTGTAAATCACGCTTCTTTTTGTGAAGTTTCCAGGTGGGAATTGTGTCCCATTATCAGAAGTATGCAAAGAATCGTTGCTTACTCTCTAGCTGGTGGTCTGTTCTTTTATTATGTTGATACAAAGCTGTAGTTTTAATATCCCTCCTTTCCCAACCTAAAATAAAGCAGAAAAAAGCTATAATAAATGTGTCTTCAATATTCAGGTGAATATTCATGGACTCCTGTGGCTTTAACGTAAACTTAGATTTGATTGAATTTGTTTCCAATCCCAAATTATTTCTTTCCATTTGGATTGTTTAAGGGAAATTAATCTATTTTGGCCAAGTGTTCTTGCAAACTGCACTAGAACTGTGTAGATTATAAGCTGTGTATATTATACAAATATGGAAAGACATTTCCCTCAAAGTTGTATGCCTAGAAAAAAAATAGATTTTGGAATTATATGTGGAAATAGACTTTGCCTTAGGGGGAAAAAAAGGACTAAATTTAATTATACTATTTTAAGTAAGATAAAGTGGCCAGTTATGCCTGAATTAATGTCTCTCATTCACTCTTTTTTCAGTTTCTTTTTAGAGTATGATCTTACTGAAACTACTTTCCCATATCTGCATTTTCATGCCCTCTAGCCACAGATTCAATTACTTATATCAATTTTCTGGTTGGATTTAGTCTGCTTTATTTATTTCCTTTTTTTTTTTTTTTTTCCCAGAAAATGTTTGGAATTTGAGTTTTGCTTTCATTTGAAGCAGAACATAGTGAAATCTAATTCATATTTTATTGTGTAGTAAGCAGTGAGCTTCAGTCAGAATTAGTTAATACTTAAGAAAATATGCAAAAGATTTAACAAATTAGGAAACATTGAAGGTATCCTTGTTTTTTTTATATCTGTTTGTTGACAAATTTATGTTTCCTTCTTCTTACTATGGAATCAGAAGAACTGATAATAGCCTAGATATTAAGGCATTCCTTTTATTAACTTGAAAACTATCCTAGCTAGGTCAGATTGCTTTAAGAACCTGTCAATAACATGATTTTCAATAAGGAGGTGCTTTGGTTCTAGAGACTGCAAGCATTAAGAGAAAATTAAAAATGTGAGCTCCAGCTGTTTCAGTTACACATTCTTTTGAATTAATGCTGTGATATTTGCCTTTAAATGTGAGGCAATGCACTGTGTTGCCCTTTTCATTCCCAGTAAGGAAGGACGCCAGCTTTTGTCATTAATGTTGAACAGACTGCACAGTAAGAAATTACAATGAACATTTATGGCCTGATTCGAAATCTGTGACAGTGTTTTCATTAACTTCAGCAGCCTTTCAACTGGTGCCAAAGTGCTTCTGCTCTGTTTGGATTCCTGCTTTTCAATGGCTGCAAGACTTCAAAATGGAAACAAATCTAGGCAGTTGGATTTTCATACCCCTGGGATTTCTGCTTTCACTTTCTTCTTGGTTTTGCGCTTTTTATGTCACTCTACACTGAAGTATGTTTTTTATTTTGCTCATTTCTATAATGATTTCTGGGATTATTCTCTCTATACAATTGGCTTAGAAGATAAAAGTGGGGGGTGAGGTACTGATCTGGGCTCTGAAATTAACCACCTCCACATTCTGAAGCTGATGCCAGAAGCTGTTTTTGTCTGTCCCTCTGCCCTTCATCACTGCATGTCCTACACGCTTTCACAGATGCTTCACATTTCCTAACTATTTGCATCTGTAATGATGTACCTGTAATAATGGTTACTAGTATTTTCTGATGTCGAATTTTTTTTTTCCTGGATGAATGCAGCATTATTGTTTTCATTTACATTGATGATAGAAGCTAAACCTGTCTTATTATCCAGTTCTCATATCTCTTTGTATGAAAAGATTCCATCCTCTGATAACTAAATGTAGTGAATTTCATTATTCAATTGCAACAATGTTTTTTTTTTCATTTCAACGTGTTAGAGCAAAAATTAAAATACCACGTATGGCCCAATAAACATTTCTTTTTTTTTTTTTTTTTTTTTGCCATTTCTATTAATGTTAAAGAAAAAGACAACAAACACACACTTTACACCACTTTCAATAATGAGGGATTCCCATCAATGTTATTTCCAAACAGCTTTGCAGAATAAACTTCTTGCTGATAGCTTAGTGTCTGGCTCCCCAAACTCTCACAGGTAATGCCAAGACAAACAGAATTAAGTTCTAAAATGAAGGCAGATTCTTGAACAAAGTTAATTAGTATTTGGAGTGCTACACAAACAAAGCTGGCTATCGTTAAATACCATTCCAAGGGAATAAATGTGAACTGCTGCTTTTAGACATTGGCGTATATACGAACAATTAGCACAATTAGTTTCAAAATATGATGATAGATAGGAAAAACAAAAGCATTTTTGCAATGGAGAGGATGAACAGGAGTTATTTTTCAGTCCTCTGGCGATTTTGTTACAGTCATCTGTTGTCAAATATCAGAACTGTAAGGGCAGTCTCTTTTACCACTCAAAAGATGTAGTTTAATTTGTATGTTCGTTCCTTACTATTTTGACATGTTTGGGAAACGTTCAGATTCCCAAAATATCAGAAAAACTATTAATTAAACTATTATTAATGAAGGTATTGATTGTCAGAAAGAAATTTCAGAGTTAAAGTTGTATGAAGATGGATGGAGTTACATTCAGAAATTCTGATCAGCTTCAAACTGAGTTTGTAATTTAACTTCGTAGTTGTACTACTACTACTTTTTGTAAGTCATAATATATATGAATACTATACTAAATAGACAAGCTGAATAATAAGCTAACTTTGTGGCAATGCTGCAAATATGTTTCCTTTACGTATTAAGCTGGTGAACTTAATTTGGAATGACAAATTCACTTGCTTTCAAAATGAACAGAAAATGCTCTTAGCACTTCTTTTTTGTTGTTTTAAGCAGGAGTCAAGCTATACATTCTTTATTGACTCTACTCAGATGATGGCTTGTGTAAATATGGACATTAATTAAATTTGCTCGAAACTTGCAAGGTTCCCAGATCTTTTACATCAGTAGAATTCTTCTAGATTTTTTTTTTATTTTTCCTGAAATATGGCACACATCATCCCAATAGGCTGCTTTTCTGCTCCACATGTTGAAGGTTGGGTAGCGCTTACCCAGCTCGATGAAGCTGGAAGTAATGCTTTGCCAGCTCATCTTTAGTGTTGAGTGTCACCGAACCTCAGCAAGTTTGCCTAGTATTGTCAGATTTTGGTCTCATATCCTAGCTTGTATTTGCCTACAGTATACAAAGATTACTTAGGGTAGAGAGAAATAGAATGTGGATTTTCTAAAGGCAATAATCAAAATAAGAAAAACTCTTTCTTCTATTTTCTATTGCAGTCCTGGGTCAAGGAAGAATCCACAAATTTTTTTATGACTTATGCAAAAAACTTAATCTTCTTAACAAACTCCCTACTAAAGCTCAAAATTAATGGATGCAACATTTAACCAAGATAACTCCTAAGCTTTCATAGCTTTGAATTGTATATTGTCTTTGAGCTGAGTGGCTTCAGAGCTTTCACTAGTAAATTTTATATTATCTCTATTCATTGACATATTGTTTAAGTATTGCTGAGTAAAATATTGTCTTAAAGCATAGCTCAGTATTTATTTCTGCATTATTTCTGCAAGCTATTTCTTTTTTTCTTCACAAACTTATTGAAAGTTACTTTAAGTTACTAAGGGCTCTGCATCATTTGTTTATATAGCAGTGGGTGAGATATAAATACTGATGTTTGAGCTAAGACCGTAAGGGAGGATAAAAGCTCACGTGGAAATAAATGCATTTTATTTTAGAAAATTTTTTTGGGATACTTAAAAAAAAAAAAAATAGCCTTCCCAACATATCAGTAATTCATTTAAAACTTATATGAAAAAATAAGTAGTTTCTGAATTTTGTTATATGATTTTGGCGGACATCCAGCTGCTGCTACAGTTTGTAACAAGATTTATTTTAACTTACTGTAATGAAATCTTGTTTGCATTAACATCTGGTCACCCCTGTACACAGTTTTTTATTTTTCAGATTACCTTCTAAAAGACAAAGCATCGCCACATAACTTGTGCTAAACTAACAAATCCGGTCATCTTGAAGATCGTTCTTAATGTTTAAAGGAACACAGAAAACACGGAGCTTCTTTTATTTGTGTTTTCCTTCTAACTTCTGTTGCTTTAACTCACAGGCTGGTCTTCCTCCCTAACCCCTTTGTTAACAAGCGGTGGTCCTGTCCCCCTGGGTGGCAGGCCCACCCTTCTTCACCAAGCTGCTGCCCAGGGAAATGTCACTTTATTATCAATGCTGCTTAATGAAGAAGGACTGGACATTAATTACTCTTGTGAAGATGGCTATTCTGCCTTGTATTCTGCTGCTACGAATGGACACACAGGTAAGCAACTCGAAGATTTGCTTATGTTCAGTATTCACATGAAATAGTAAAACCTTATTTTATTTCATAAGTTTTTAATACTAAATTAATCAAACTGTACCATGTTACTTGGGAAACAAACTGTCTTTATTTTAAACTAGATGAAATAATCTTAGTTCATTCTCTACATTCTACTGAAGCAGTTGTCGATTTTCTTTTTCTTTTCTCATTTTTCCCAATGCTTGGTCTCAAGGTTGTAGCATCTCTTGAGGCTTCCAACAGCCTTCATACTTTATGGGTAACTTTATAAAAGTAGGAAAACTGTAGTGAAAAGTATTTATTTCATTAATAAAAACTCCAAGCAGTGTTTTTTCCGACAGCACAAATCTTTTGAACAGCAACTTTCTCAAAATCAGAGTACAGCTTACTATAGTTTTTCATACAGATTTAATGAGCTTTATACTCATTTTCAGCACTGAAGATGAAGTTCTTCAATACGAATGACTGAAATTCCACTAATTTTAGTAAAGTCTCAGTTTTTTTGCTGTAAGGTGGAACACGATGTCTTAAAGACCACTGCATTCAAGACTACTTTGTGATTTTATCTAACAGTGCATCTATTTGTGACATAATTAGAAATCTGTAACTCACTGTTTAAAACAGTATTTGCAGAAAAATGTTTTTTTTTCCTTTTCTTCTGAAGTCTTTTTAATGTCATAGTGTAAAGTTAGATTCTAAAGTCTGCGCTGAGTTTACATTTTTCTGACATGTTCAAGGTTAATTCTGCTACCAGACATTGGGACGGGAAGAATTTTCCTTGTGTTCAGAATGCATTTTTTCTTTTTTTACTAAGTGCTATAATTGAGTTTCTAGAATCATCTGGGCCTTTCCGTTTGACAGATATTTGCTGTTGCCATGACCCTTTTATTTTCTTCCTTATGCAATTCATTGTTTTCAGTTGTAAGGGTCCCATTTATCACAACTTGTGGAGTTTTTTTCCCCTCACTGAATGAATGTTCTGTAGTTTCCTCGGGATTTATGTCCTTGGGTGGTGTTTGTGGGTGACAGTGTTTGCCCTAATTCTTCTCTCGTCTTGTATTCCTAAGATGTTTCCAAGCAAATACCCGGATCTTCAATTTCAATTACTAAACAGCTCGTACTGACAGCAAAAGCAATTTGTTTGCTTGTTTTATTGTGAAAATTTCAAATAACAGAGGCCACGGAGTGATGTATGAAAACATACTAAGAGAAACAAACATGTATACAGACATCCTATAGTTGTTGGTACATTTACTTTGTAAGATAAAAATTATATTACAATGGTTTTAGTATTACACTTCCATTTATAGTTGTCAGGATGTGAGAATTACTTTGTTTTACAAATCATCACGGTTTAGTGACTAAAATTGTATGAATTCTGAATGAGAGAATCACACGGCAGCAGCATTTATATCTTAATAGATTGTGTGAAAATTGAGAGTGATGTGAACAATTAGTATTTTTGGAGAAAGGTTTTTGTGCTTCAATATATAATCCTTTGTTTGCTACATGCAGTTTGTTCCAAATAGCATAGATAAGATGCAGCTCTTCAAAATTCAGACTAAAGAGCATTTCTTGATGAATCTTGATGAATACATATAGATTTAAGAATTATAGGGATTAGTATCTTATTTTAATAAGTCCTATTTAATAGCTTTCTTAACGAAACAGCCAGAAAAAAAGGGACACTGGTGTAATATTAAGAAGGATTAAGCCATTTAATTTTACAAACTTTTTCATTGCATTAAGTAGGATTGTCAATGCCTTTACAGTACATTTTTCCTCCTCCTTTCTTTCTATGAAATACCTAACACATACTCTTAACCTAGAGGGTAAGAACACCATGATTTGATTTATCGAAAATACTTTAAAGCTGAAGTTAGTGACTAAATAGATTCGGTTATTTATGGGACCCCTTGTTTCCTCTCAATCAACTAACCAGATTTTTTTATTTCTCTTGGGAAATAGTTGGCCAGAGGAAAAGGAAAGCCCTGGATTTGTTAGGGGCTCCCATCACGAGTACCCCTTCAGAAACAAACACTGTGTTACAGAGTGTCTGGGAAGAGTGAAAAGCAAATGGCCTCCATATGCTTTCTGTGAATAAATAGAGTAATTAAGATCTGTAGACGACTGAAGAAAGGTAGAGCACTCTGTAACCAAGACAGTGGCAGCAGCTGTTGTGTCCTTTGAATTCAGTCTGTAGAGAAAAGTTACAGCTATGCAATAAAAGAGAAACTCAAATGTTCTTCCCTAATCTGTTCTATTTGCAAAATCGATAGTTTTCCTGTTCATAAACAGTTGCCCTTTGAGGGCTGCAGCAGATATTTGTTCCCTTCCAGCACATGAAGTTCATAGCAGCTTCTTTGTTTCTGTGTTCACACAGTCTTGAATTCTGTATGTCTTGAGAGAGACAACTTCACTCTAAAAATATACACAAATACTTCCTTTGTGTTTGAATGAGTGCTGGGAAGCTTGTTTTTTATGATTTAGCCACCTAATTGGGAGAACTGAACAGATTGTTTCATCAGGCCATTTTGGTTTGATCCACTAACAAAGCAGAAGTCACTTCAATCAGCTACACATTTGATAAAATGCACAGTAAATCACGTGGGTATTACACAGAATCACAGAACTGTTTGAGTTGGAAAGGAGCGTAAAGATAATCTTGTTCCAAGCCCCTGCCATGAGCAGGGACACCTTAAACCAGATGAATTTGCCCAAAGCCTCACCTGTCTGCATACCTGCATAGCATTGGCAGTTCTAACCATTCTCTGTCATATGTAAGGGGGCTGAGAAAGAGAGAAATAAGTAACAAGAGTTGCTAATATAGAAATGTGAAGAGAATAATAATTATCCTATGTACTCAGCTATGTGTTAATCGTATACTTTTATGATGTAATCAATTCTCTTCTGTCCTGAGTATTTGGAGGCTGTGGCACAGTGGTTGATAGGAAAAACTGGTATGTGGGAAGTAGAAAGGAGTGAGGTGCAGACATACAGCTTCATGGAGTCAGCTCTGCCAAGCCACTGGATCTATCTGCACAGTGTTTGCCAGCACTCTGGAAGAACTACCCACCCAGTTTTGATGGAGAGCAATGAAGTCTCCAGGTGTTTGCGCTAATGAACTTCCCTCTTTTCCTTTTGCTTTGACCAAAACCTTTAACTGAGTGACATCAGTGTCTGTCTTGTATTTGCCCTTTTGATATATTCCCTTCACTGCTGATTGCTTCTGTGGCAGACAGCAGTGAACTGAAGTTAATGAGTATGGATAGACCCAAATTACACTCCTCCAAATCCCAATCAGAAGTCCATCCAAAGGACATAGGCTTCTTGGAGACTTTTACTCTTTTACATGATGTGCCATCAGAACAGGTTTTGTAGAGCTTGCTGGCTCAGGTTATGCCTTCTGAAAGTAGCTGTAATTCCTCATGCTTGCACCTACCTGGAGAATAAACAGCTCTTTCCAGTGAAGACACCAGAAACAGAATTTTCACATAGATAAGCTACTACCTGACTGCTCTGCTAATCAATAAGTGAGTTAACTGTACTTTTTTGGAAAAGTGGTCTTGTTCTGTACAATCTTTGTTGCTTCTGCATGGCTAACATATGCTTTGTGAATAAAATCAAATAGTATTCTCACCAAATACAACCTTTAAAAACCTTAGAAGTATTTTAGGATGCCAAGCAGGAATCCTTTTTTTTTTCCAAGTTAACTGTTTAATGTAAGATTGGGGTTGACAACAGAAAAAGGGAAAAATGGCATGAGTATTTTTTCTTGTACAAAGTGAGGGAAAATACAGTTTCACTTTAATTAGTATTTTCTTACACATGGAAAGAGTAATTAAGTTAGTAAACATATTAAGTTCCAGTAACTTGCCCACACAAGCAACCTTAAAAAAAAAGGAGGGCCATTTCAAATCAGGTTACATATTTAAGACTCTTAATTTGCAGTATAATGACTTACAGTGTTTTAGAATCCTACTTCTTAATTTATTTGTTTAATCAGCTCCACAACATCCGCATTTAAATATTTGAAAGAGTTGCAACAGGAGTTGAGTAAGTTCAGAAACGTTTTAGATGAGTCAGATTTCTAAGCAATTCTGAAGATACGTTTCTGGTGTCTAGAGATAAACTTCACTATCAAAGCTCATCTCTATGTTCTTCCTCAATTCTGTATCAGAAAGAATTAAGCTTGCTCAGAAATTGGGTCAAGAGTGAGAACTGTTGTCTGAGCTGGGAGTGTTTTCAAAGTAGATGTTTTAGCTAGAGAAGACTTTTTTTGTGTAGAACAAATATTAAGACTCTTGAGCAGATTTAGTGTTTTCTTCAAATTTAATTGCATTATAGTACAATATATAGATGAACACCCATCCAATTACCATGTAATTAGTTATCTTAATTAGCATTAATTATTAGATTTAGCATGTAATTTTGGAAAAATTTGAGTCAGAAAGGTTGGGTTTTTTGTTTGTTTGTTGGTTTGCTTTTGTAAGCTCATCTTATTAGTCATTGCAACTCTGTCAGTGTCCTAAAACAAAACTGGTCAGCCTGCTGTTTGAGTTCCATGTAGCTTGTGAACATTTCCAATGCAGCTGCCATTTTAGAGGTGTCAGTGTGACTACTGGGTAATTCAAATTTCCAGCTTCAGAAATACAGCAATGAGGTAACACTATGGGAGTTGCCACTAGAGGCAGCTAATGGGATAATCTGTTTTTGGGATCTGGGTTGAACCTTTTTGCAGTAGTGGTGCATTTTCAGCGCCCTCCTGCATATTCTTCAAGAGCTTCTACTTTGGTTCATTAAAGTGTGGTGTATGCTTAAAAAAGACTGGTGTCTGTTGATTCAAGATAATGCTGCTTTAGCAGGTCTTATCTTCTGGTAGTATTAACCACTTGTTTTTGTTGTATCAGTTTGTGTTTATTCTCAATTTATAGATTGCGTGAGTTTGCTGCTGACTGCAGAAGCACAAGTTGATGCTGCTGATAAAAATGGCTTTACACCCTTGTGTTCAGCAGTTGCTCAGGGACATGTCAAGTAAGTCTTAATATTTTTCCCATTAGCTCTTACTCTAATTTATACGCACTTTACATTATGTTATATACATTATTCTTAAAATTCATTTACAGCTAAGAATGCACTAGTATTTAAATACCATTTATTGAAAGCAACCACTCAAATTCCTATTCACATGCCTTTCTGTTTTTGGTATTTTCCTTTTTCTTTGTTGTTTCCAATTGCAACTTGTGTACTCTTAGTAAGCAAAATGTGATACTAGTCTGCACAGGAGTCATGCCTTCAAATTTCTTAATTTTCTTCATGTCATCAGCTATAATAGAGGAATTCACCATAGGAGGAGGAAATAAATTAGTTTTTCATAACTTTTTTAAGCATAGAGAACTGTGATTTATCATATACAGAGACAAAAGAACCTAAGTGTTGGTATGAGTGATAGAATCAAAGACTTTAAACAATCAAAAAAGACTTAGTTGTTTTTTTTTAAAAAAGGTTTAAGTTTTTTTCATATCAGTAAGTTTAAACAACAGAAAGTTATGTGTGAGTCAAAGAAACTTATTCAAAATGTATTTATCATAATTTCCTTTTATTTTTTGAAGCTCCTGTTTTAGAGAGATGGGTGTTCTATGACAGTGTGCTTGGAAAATTCTCTCATTTCTTTATACTGGGAAACAACGTACAGCAGTTTGTCCAGATGATTTATTTTCCTCTTAAGTGGAGGTGCTGAAAGTTGACACAGTGAATTATTTGTTTATTTATTTACTTTTTGCTGTGTGTCATAGAATTGTAGGAAACAGAACTGGAAGTTGGAAGCAACTACTGGATGACCTCTTGCAGAGCACCTTTGTCTTGAAAAAAAAAAGTTGTCATAAGTGATTATATGGGCGTTATCTTTTGTTAAAACCATTTCTGAAGTGCAGAGAGAATAGACTAAAAGTAATTTTGTTTCTGAAGTCTTCAGAGATGCTGGGAAGAGGTAGGGAGAGAGAGCTAACCCTATTGGGAAGAAAACTGGACAGACATGAGAAAGTACGGGATCTTGGATCCAGTGCAAGCCCCTGTCAAGAAACAAGTTCTCTTGACCCCTCAACTTGGTCTTCTGTTCTATTGCCATAGCTGCTACCAACACACTCCAAGACAGCTTTCTGGGGTAGTTTCCATTTACTGTCCCTTCTAGCTTACTTTCAGTATTGTACCTGAGTTTAAAAGTATACCGGCCTATGTGTGTATGTGATGGATAAAATCACAGGCTGATCTCCATCTATACAAGTGGTATTTTGCCATGTGCAAATTAGATATTTAGATATAGATATAGATAGTCTAAGTTTTAACATTTTTGAATGTCAAATACAGGATAATTTTTCTATCTTATTGTTTGCTGTAGGTGTGCAGAATTATTACTTATGTATCAGGCTGATATTAACCATGCTGCTGAAAGAGGACAGACACCTTTGTACCTGGCCTGCAAATATGGAAACAATGATTGTATTAAGCTCTTGTTGGAAAGAGGAGCAGATCGAACAGTAAAAACCAGTGTAAGTCAAAATAGTTTGTAAAGTTGTGAAGATTACCTTGTATAAAACTCCATAATTGCAAACACCTAGAAAAAAATTGCATTCTTTATTTAAAGTTTTCTTTAAATCTTAAAAATATGTGATTTGAGATTAGTATCATGTTTTTGCCTCACACTTTCTTTTTTAAGTTGTATATTTTCTGTAAAAATATTCAAATTGAGTTCCTAATCAATATATTTACATCAGCTTCAGCCTGCAGTTTGCTGCAGACTCTTCTCCAGCACCAGATATACAAAGCAGAACTCTTACTCAAAACTGTAAAATTAGTGTGCTACATTTCCTTTCTTCTTTTTCTTTCTCCCCTGATATATACAAGTAATTCCATTTCCCAAAGGATTAATATGTTAATCTTATCTTTCGGTTTAATTTCCAAGCAGAGTGTTCCATTCAGATTCACTGTTAGTATGAGTTCTGAAGACATTTTCTATGCTTGGTAGAAGTGTGCTTTTTGCTTTTGTTTCTTTAGGATGGCTGGTCACCCATTCACGCAGCAGTGGATTCTGGTAATGTTGACAGTCTCAAGCTCCTTATGTACTATGGAGAGCCAAACAATGGGAGCTCTTTTGCTGATATAGAGCCTAATTCAAACTACTTTGACTTGGAGAGCAGAGAAGATGGCTGTAACAGTAGAAGAAAACCTGTTATTTCTGCAGATCTCATCAACCATGCTGACAAAGAGGGTTGGACTGCTGCCCACATAGCAGCATCAAAAGGCTTTAAGGTCAGTCCATGTGAACAAGTTACAGTAACCTGCTAGTGTTTATGTGAGATAAATCCTCTTTTTTCACTCTGACAAACTAAAACTTGGGAGGCAAGTCTAATTTCCTTATTTCACTTGTTGTCACACTCGATTTAATAGAGACAGGAAGATGCTTCTTTTGGATCATTAACTGCAGAAGCTACATATCCAGCTTAAATGGGATGAATCATTATTTTTAAATGCATACTTCTGGGGAAATAACAAAATAGAGAATATGATTAGCTGAGATACAGATTTTCAAAGCTAAGGTGGCACAGTGGTAGGAATGCCGCTTTGCAACACCGGAGGCCCGGGTTTGAATCTCCCCTGTGGTGCAAGTGGTAGAAGTGCCGCTCTGCTACACAGGAGGCTCGAATCCCAGGGGTTGGACTCGATGATCTCTAAAGTCCCTTCCAACCCGCACGAGACTGTGAGACTGTGAGACTGTGATGTGAATCCTACTTAAATGCCTGTTCATTGGACGATATGTATTTAATATGGATGTTAGATGGCCATCGTTAAATTGTCTTTAAATGTAACTGGAAACTATAAACAATTTCCCAGCAGGAAAAGAAACATTAATCACATTTTTGCAAGAATATGTTAATTAATTACTTATTTGGAGCAAGCAGTTAATAAGCTTAGGAGCAGGGAAAAGCTGATAAGGTGGGGGACAAACCTGACAGATCTGATTGCACACTGGAAGATTTTTGTAGATGGAGTATTTTACTTGATTTTTGAAAAGATGTATTTATCTGTTTATCAGCTGTCGGTCAGATCTTACTGTTTCTATCCAAAGAGAAAATGAAGAATGAATGCTAAACACAGAAGAACAAATTTTATGGTAATACAGGCCAAGACTTCAGAAAGTATCCTGTGGCTGCAAGGCTAATTCAGTTGTCATTAGATATGCTTTTTCTCCTGACAAATTTGCTATGATAAATTTATAACAGCCACAGGTTTAAAAGTTCTGTTTATTAAGATATGTTTATTTTATTAAATGCATTTTTTGACTCAATAAATATGTTTGGGATATTAAGAGTCTAGAGGTTGCTTAATAACCATCTTTAAGTACTATTAACACTTTAGCTCCATTCTCTAATCTTTTACCTCCACTGCCAATACCATGTAGTTCATAACTCTACATGGTAATTGCATGTAAATAGTACTGGTACTGCACAGGTTTTCAAGATTGATAGGCATAAATAATTTACATGTGAGCTATGCTAAAACATTTTAGCTACTGAATCACAGGCATCAGAGCCAACAAAGCTTCTTATTGTACTGAGGAAATGAACCTCATCTTTTGTTCTATCCCACTTCTTTTTTCCCTTCCTTTCTCCACTCTTTCAGCATCACAGTTCAGTCTTTCCTTTCTGCTGTCTTCCATTCATTCCGTCTATTTGAGAGATGGTTAAACTAACCAACTTGATGAGAAAATATGCTGCTTTTTTTTTTTTTCCTGATAAATTTTTCATGGCGTATTTAGTTGGTTAATTGATTTTTGAAACATTCTGACAAATGCTGGAACCACTATCCAGTAAAATTCTGTCTCATGGGGAGCTACAGCTTAAATGACTATTATGTTTATGAAATGTGTCAAGAGTATTGTATGTACTGGCAGAAGTCTTTCTGTTACAGCCGCTGTAAAAAAGGTAACAGCAGCCAATCTTGCTACAATTCCCTGTTCTGAACTGGAACTTTTGCTAGCTGCTTCCATGTACTTTCCAACATTTGGTTTCTCTTAAATCCAGAAGTTAACAGTACAGTATTAATTATGATAATTCATAACGGTACTTTTTTTAATATGGATATCAGTCCTCGAAAGACACTTTTGAGAATGGCAATGCTTTCATGCAGGCTACCCATATGGTTGTTGAATGGGTGACCATTAGAAATCAGAACTTTATCAGTCTTCTGTCCACAGACCAAACAACATTTGAAATATAGCTGAGGTTTTTTTCTTCTCGTTCTGAAAGATTTGTATAAGTGACTTTTTTTCTTGTTACGGAATGATTACACCAATCCATACTGATCTGCTAGCACCTTGTTTCTAATCGAGTGTAATGAATCCTTGCTTTTGTTAACCACGTTACATATATTTTTAAATCTTTGAATTTTATCAGCCAGAGGGGAGGCCTGCAGTGATTTTAAAACACTTGTTTTTCTTTTGCTGTCTGTCAGTCAGATTCAAGACATGAAGAACCACATCCTTGCTGAAATGCAAATTGTATTGCCATTTGAAAAGTTTTTTATTTAGTCTGTATTGTGCTTGAGAATTGCCTTTGAAGGCCCAGACCTTCAAAACAGACTGTATTGAAACGGCCGCTGTTTTATCATATTGCAACGTGTTGTAAGACTTGTGTTTTCTTATGTGAATGTCTAAACTAGTGACCAGATGTTAAGAATTGATCACTTCAGTGGATCAGCACTTGATGTCTGAAGACTGAAGATGCCTGGCTTGTGTATGTTCTGCTTTTTCAAATCTTGCTTTGAAACTTCCAAGACTACCATACAGTACACCTGGTTTTCAACTAGAGAGTTGAACATCATTTGGACACTTGTGTAGAAATTCTGTAGCTGATCTTTGGAAATGCATGTATAAGAATTTCATTTAGGAATTTTAACTGCATATTGATAGAACTCTTTGATATAGCAAATGGACAAGAAAATAATACAACTCTTACCTCTGCAGAACTGTCTAGAAATCCTTTGTAGCCATGGTGGACTAGAGGCTGAAAAAAAAGATAAATGTAATCGAACATTACATGATGTTGCTACTGATGATTGCAAACATCTCCTAGAAAACTTAAGTAAGTAACTACTATCAGCAGCATGCAAAAATGTCTTTGCTAAAGAATATGTGGCACAAAGAGGAGGAAATATTAAGAGGGAAGTCATCCATTTTTTTGTCACCATAAAATTATTGGTTTTTTTAACTTAGCAAGTCATTGTTCTCCAGATTTTGCAAAAGTTTGTGATAAAGTTTAATGGGAGAGTACTAAATGATTTACATCTTTCTTACCATATTTTTTTGGTACCGTAAGTTTATGCCATATGAAACACTGGCACACTCTACACATGCAAATACCAATGTACTTTCAAAATTTCTCAATTTAATGCTGGTAACTCATTTTTCTAAAGCTATTTTCTTCCTTGACCTTCATTCTTGTCTTTTCTTCTAATTCTTGCAGAAAAAGCATGAGTGATGGACAGCTGTCATATTTCCTTAGGCTAAGACAGTCATCTAGTCTTTGAAAGCACTGTTTTATTTGTCACTTTTTTGTAGTTATGGCAATTTTTTGCTTATTATTCAAAGGAAGTCTTAGAGAAAACATCAAACAATTTCTCTGTACCAGCATGAATAGCTTCTCTCAGAAGATTTTTTTGTTTTTGTTTTATTTTTTTGCTGGAGCCTGTCCTCTTCCTTAAGTTTTCTTAAAATCCAGTGGAGTTGGCTGACCTGGATATTTCTTGATTCACAGCTTAGTCCATCCACTCACAAATTCTGTTTTTCTGTTTCTCTGTAGAGTCAGAAGTACTGACTTTGTAAATTTGTATTTTATACACTTTCTTTTGTGTTCATGTTGTGGGATGTAGGTCTGTAGTTAGTCAAATTCATTGATTCTCAAGAAATTAGGGAAGCTTTGTGAGCTGTTTCCGATTCACATTTTCCTCTGTTGCAGTTAAATTACACTTATCTTCAGTTTCTAGAATTGAAATTCTAAAATAGTTTCTAGCAGTAATTTCTAAAAGGTATTGTTTGTACAGCAAAGTTTGAAACTAGTTTCATTTTCAGTTTTAGTCATTTGATTGATCCATATAGACTTCTGTTGAATTTTATTCTGGTTTTCAAAGAGTAAAGTTTAAAATAATTTAAATTGGAATAGTTAGCTCCAGGAGGTTGTGGATGCCCCATTCCTGGAGGCATTGAAGGCCAGGCTGGATGTGGCTCTGGGAAGGTTTGGTGGTTGGCAACCCTGCCTGTGGCAGTGGGGCTGAAATTAGAGGACATTTGAGGTCCTTTTCAACTCAAGCCATTCTATGAATCTATGAAATTACTTCACTGTATTTTTCTAGAATGCATTTGTAAGTTGTCTACTTTTTTTTTTCTTTTAATACCTTCTCAGTTTATTCACTAGCAAATCAAATGCACAGTTCTAAGTGGATTTTCTATCTTAGTTTGTTTTAAAGACATTTGGCTTGGCTGTGCTTTCCTCTTGTGCAATTGAGCCAAAAAATTCCTTTTTACATTGATAATAAAACCATGCACAACCACAATAAACTTAAACACTGAGAAGCAACCTACCATCTGTCTTAATTTATAAGAAGTTAGTCTATAAAGAGAAAATACAAGATTAAGTAAGTTTTGTCTTTCCTCCTATGATTTAAGTGAATGTAATAATAATGATTTTTTGTAATAGATACCTTGATATTTGTTTTTCATCATTGCTTTGGTTTTGTGGTGACCTTTACTCTGCTTACATTTGCTGTTCTACAGCAGGAGTCATGCTGTGGCTTTCCTTTTAAATATTAGATGTTATTTGTCTTCAAAGTATAATAGTATAATTTTTATTGAGTTTTACAGATTTTCTCATTATTTTTTTCTTTTTTTTTTTTTCAACAGATGCTCTTAATGTGCCTGTAAGGATTTCAGTCAGTGGCATTGAACCAGCCCATTGTGGTACAGAGGAATTTGATACAGAAAATACAATATGTGCTTTAAATATCCGCAAACAAACAACATGGGATGATTTTTCAAAAGCAGTGAATCAGGCAGTGACAAATCATTTCCAAGCAATTGCTTCTGATGGGTGGAGGAGCCTAGAAGAGCTGTCATTTAATGGTGCTGCAGAATCCAACATTGGCCTCAGTGCAAGCAGTATATTATCTGTCAAACTAGGTATGAATATCGGTGTATTAAGTAAAAGCAAAACTGAAATGTTTTCTTGAAATTGTGAACTTTTATCCCATACTGACATTTGCTGAACTTAATCAATGCTATCATGACTACAGATTCAGTTAATAAAACATTTTTTATGCTTGCTGATCAATTATTACTATAAAGATAAAAAAAATCTTAGGTTTCTTGATCTTTCAGGTGTTAGACTAAGAAAAGCCAGTTCTGACTATGAAACTTTAAACATGCTGGCATGAAAGTATTCATTAGTTTTAACTGTGTATTTAGTGCCGTTTGGGGGAACTTGATGTCTAAAGTCAATTAACTTTTTACTCGATTTAGAAATCTAAAAGAGGTATCTTTACTATTCATGAAACAAAATCAGTTAAACCAAAGCTCTTGCAATTGTCTGTACTGTAAATCTAGACTGTAAATCTAGATTTAGATTAGAATAGGTAGAACAGAACATCCCCTGTTTTATGTAGTTTCACTTAACAAAGTAAAATATTTTTATATTTTTAAAGGATCAAAACAGTAAGAAAATTGTCCGGAATGGAGTACTAGTAACAGCTGCATAGGCCACTGAAACTTCGCATGCATCATCTTAAGTGCTCCCCCCCAAGAAAAAACCCTATTCATGTATTAGACTGGTCAAGTTATTTTGTTTTACTGAAAGGGTAGTGTATTACGTGTGAAGATGTAAAGGCAATCTAGCTATTCACTCATCTATTAATTGGATGAAAGCATCAGTATCATTAGTCCTCTATCAAACAGTAGTAGTATTTAGTACATGAGACTGATTTCTTTGTCAAATTGGTATACAGTCTCTGCAAGCGATTCTTTATGCTTGAATATAGGACATTTTACCTATTCAGGGAATCTCTCTCTCATTTTTTCTTTTTAACAGGAAACATTTCATGGTCAACAGGTCAGATTTTTCCCCAACCACCATGGGACTTTTTGAAGAAGAACAGAGCTGAGCATATCACGGTGTTTTTGTTTGGTAAGTTTCAATTCATTGTTTTCAGTTTTGACTGCTAAAGCACTCAGATAAATATTTCAGAATCACCACTGGTTTTCTTCTTCAGTATCACTTGGTAATCAGAAATGTCATATTTTGTTAATTCTTTAACTAGACTTGAAAGGGCTTACAACTTTTAGAAAATGCAGCAGCAAATAAAAGCCCTATTCCCTTTTCTGCTGGTATAGTAGTATCTGCTTTACTTATGTCATGGATAACTGCTGATCTATGTTGATAGATGTTTTCACTATTTTAATTTACGTAGCCTATAGTTTTAGGAAGTTGTTGATACTACATAAAAAGCATATGTATCTTCTTAACGTGAGAGATTTATTGAAGCTATTTGCTTATCTCTTTTTTTTTAAAGGACCTCAAGAAGGCTGCCTAAATAGTGTCACTTATGCATCTATGATCCATCTTCAGACTCTTCAGAACTACCTCCGCTTGGTGAGTACCACGGCAGCTTCTCTCCACATGTCACTCATTTGTGAAAATATTAAGTTAATAGAGGTGACTAAAAAGTATGCAATCTTCTACTCTGTGAAAGAATGAAAAGGTTTCTAAAAAAATGAAGTAGGACAAAAGTTGTTATGTTAAAATAAAAACCCCCTTAAACCTTCTCCCAATAATTGTAGTCACATAAGGATATTCACTTCATTCTTTAAATAGCTGCCATCTGATAAACTGAACTGCTCAAAAAAGTATATTAAAAGCTCTTTTATATCTTACAAAGATAAGTACAGCTTTTGGGAAATAAGTAAATAAAAATTCATGTAAGCAATTGAGGCTAGGCTTTTATTAACAGCTTTTATTTATATATTTACATATACTCAAGGAGTGCTACAAAGGTAATGCCTCCTCTTTTATTACATTGGCTCACAATATCAGAGGTGGATGTTGGCATTATGATAGTAGGGATTGAACCTTTACACCAATATTTCATTAAATTCTGTTGCTGTGTGATAGATGGCAGCAGAGGGGCAGTCTGACAAAATGACATGGAAACATCTATGTTTCCATAATGAATCTATGAATCTTGCACTATTCAAATAACATGGAAATATCTATGAAGAAAAGACATTACTTTCAGAATGACCTGGGTGTAATACATATATGTACATGTGTATATATGTGATGTTGATAGGTGGGTAGTTTATGTAGCTCTCAGAAGTTATTTAGTATCTGAAAATGTAGAGATAATCAGATAATGTGTGTTGGCTTTCCAAGATCATGCATGTTAACATTAATTATCAAGTCATCATTAGTTTAAAATCCGCATAAATTCAGCTGTGTCCTTGGATAGAATTTTGTTGCTTAAAAGAACAGCTGTGAAAAATATATCAAATACATGTCATATGAACATTGTATATTTTAAATCTGAGTAAAAGAATTCTGAGCCTGTGAGCTCTCAAGAATAATATATTGTTTATCTACAGGTTGAACAATACCATAATGTCATCTTCCATGGTCCAGAAGGGAGTTTGCAAGACTACATAGCATATCAGATAGCAGCCTGCATGAAGGTATTAACACAAACACACAAAGTTAGTTAGTTTGTAAATTGGAGTATTTACTATTTTACCAAATCCATAAATTTTCAACACAGCAAAAACAAGTGGCTGCAGGATCTACATGTGATATCATTAAAGTTGAAGTGGATGCTGGTTTCTCCAAGGAGCAGCTTGCAGAATTGTTCATCAATAGTGGTAAGCTTATTTAATCAATCTGACCTCAGTAATTGGTAGGAAATTTTCTGTTCATACAAAGAAAGGAAATACATTAAAAAGCTTTGCTTAGTGAGTGGTGTGTTGTAACAGAACTCATACTTCTGTAGGTACTTGGAGAATAAGAGTCTAAACTTTGAAGTAGAGATAAAGTTCAAATGTACTGAATAAGAAAAAAATCTAATGTTGCCTAATTGTAGCTAATGTTTCAAAACATACATATTAGAGAAGTTATAAGTGGGGATACAAGCAGCAGAAAAGGAATTCTTAAAAAGTCAGATCACGTATTTTTGATACATGCTTGTTTACTTACTAGATGCTTATGTGTTGTCACATGCCCAATTTTTGTTGCCTGGGGAGGCAAATGCTACTGTGCTTGTATTATGTCCCATCCGTACAGGGAAATGTTGAATTTCTGTTAAAATGAATAACTTTCTGTTAATTGTGTGAATTGCTACATGTAGACTAAAGTCTCTTTACTTGGATGCTCCACAGTTAAGTACTCTTAGAGTCATCCATACATTTCACCTGTGTAAATTAGTGATGAATCACTGGTAAGAGTGAGAAAAGAGTTCAAATTAGTCAAAGAAAAATGTCGATGAGAATGGGCAAATGAAGTATGGAACCAGAAGAATGGGGGCATATGGGTTGGTCAGGTGTGGAAGGGAGGGCATTAAAAAAAAGAAAATATTTACAAATAAATAAATGAAGGAATGGAAGTGAAAGATGAGGTAAATTTTCTCTGGCATACTTGTTCGTACTGCATTTTACCCATACATTTGAACTCTGATTTTTTTTTTCTTAGTATCAACTACACAGTATAACTACAGTATCAACTATGCGATATAATAACAACAAAAACCAATATATGCTATATATAAAATGACAGGGAATCATGTGTAACATATAGTACAATGTATTATGCAGAGATCATTAATATAAGAACCTGAAGGCTGGTATGATGATGCTTTTTTCTCCTTAGCACTGTTCAAATTATTTTTGGCTCAAATACAGTCTGGCAGTTTGAAAGCAGTTCTCAGCTTTGTATCTGCATTCACCCCCTTTGTAGCTTTCTCCTACTTCCCCTCCCCCTCCCCCCCCCAAGTCTGACTGGCAGCCTGAGTTTTAAAGTCCAGTTTAGGTCTGTTTGCTCTCTTAATTTCTTTTGTGCTCACTTCTTTTTGATTGCTCTTTCCTCTTTGTCATATTTACAACCAGTGTATGTCCAGCATGAATTTGGAGTGCATTTTTGTCCTCTGCCAGTTTGTTTTTGCCTAAACAAACCAAGCTGAGAATGTATAATTTGATGGATCCATTTTTTTTCCAGACTTCCTCTGTGCTTGTGCCTTGTATATTATGACAAAGATTCTGGTCTCCTCTGACTTTTGCACATTAATTTTTCTTTTAATTCCACAAATTGTTATAACTGATTTTGTACTGATTTTGAGCTATTACTCAACATGTTCCTTGTTTAGATTTCAACATATGCCATTGAAGTCAGGAGAAAAAATGAAGTATGAAATAACATATAATTTTAATGCTTATTAGATTCAGGTGCTACTGTTTGTAATTGTGCCTTAGACTATCTCTGTTTATTTGGATGATACTTAGAGGTACTGATAGATCTTCTGAAGAGACAAAAGTAGCAAGCAAACAGCTAATGTTCAGAATGATTAAGTTTCCTACAAATGCAGAATAGTCCCAGAATATTCTGTATCCATTTATCACTAAATGGAATGAAAGAGTAGATGTTAAAAGTTTAGGATGAAGTAGTGGCAATTGAAATAAATGTTTCCAGATATCTTTGCTATTTTGCTATTTATCTGTGGAAACCTTTCCTATACATGAATTTTGGTGTTCTTTTTTTTTTTTTTTTTTTTTAACAATGGCCTTCATTTCTTTTTCACTACTGCACTGTATGAGATTCTTTCCACTATTTTCATACATCTAATTTTGCACATTGTTCGGCTTCCTCCAACCTTGTTAAGAGGCAAAAAATTAGCAAAAAAATTTACTTTGTGTGAGTATCTGTAGAAAGTTGCATGTACATAAATAACAGTGCTTTTTCATAAGGAGGCATTCATGAGATTTTTGTATTTCAGCTTGTCTGGTCCCAGTTAAACAGCCTCCTGTAAGCAAGACAACCATTGTGATTTTAGAGAATCTGGAGAGAGCATCTTTATCTGAATTACTCGGAGATTTTCTGGCACCTCTTGAGAATCGTAGCTCAGACAATTCTTGCACTATTCAAAGAGGTATTTAAAGAATTTGGTGTGAATAAATGTTTTTATTGCAGTTCAGTTATATTATAATACGTAAAAAATGGGGAAATCAGAAAAGAAAAATGTAATTCGTTCTGTTTTCTTCTTCTGTTGAAAAATGCAATTGGTTAAATACACCTTGTTAAATTTTAAGGGCAATTTATATGTTGTGTTATTTTTTCTTTCAAATAAAGTCACTGCCTCTTGCTTTTATATGAAATCAAGTAGAAACATTTGAGTATTTCAGTAAAATTTGTAATGGTTCACTTTTAGCAAATGGAGCTTCTGGTGCCTTTTACTTTCATGAGAACTGCTTCTTATTGGGGACAATCGCCAAGTGTCATCTTCACGGATCTGACCTACTAGTCCAGCAGCACTTCCGCTGGGTTCAGCTTAGGTGGGATGGAGAACCAATGTGTGGCTTGCTTCAGAGGTTTTTGAGAAGAAAGGTTATAAACAAGGTAAGCAGAACTTGAATCAGCTTCCCTGATTCTGTTCTTCACCAAGTCTGAAATGTGTACAGTAGTAGTGTCAAAAGCTGATCAGATAACTGAATTGTTTCAGGGAAAAAGCAAAACAAAAGCACATCTATTTACAGGGATATTTGGAATATCTGTGGATGTTGTGCTTGGCTCTAATATAGGAAGGTGTGTGTCTGTGGTTATGTGGCATAAACACACAGATGGCTGTAATAATGATACTGCTTATCGTTGTTTATCTGTTGTATGAAATATCCTTAAGTATTTTTTTTCTTCTTTTCTGTGAGTATATAAAGTAAAAATCTGTTCAGCAAATGTAAAATCCCTTTCTAAAGGAATTTATTCTGTATATCAAAAATAAGATAGTGGTATGCCCTGTGCGTATTGTCTAAGCTTTATGCAGCTAAAAGAGCTTTAATAAGCAGTTCAACGGGAAAGAGTGAAAAACATCATTTGGGAAATCGTTTTGAGCCATTAGGTTTGCTGAAGTTGCAACAAAGTCCAAAGGAGAATAAAGATGGAAGCCTGTTTTAAGATGAATAAATAAATAGGGGATAGGAAATGAAAAGATAGATGTGGCCAAAAGCAGAACAGTAATTTTGAGTGTTATTTGGAAAAAAAAACAAAAACATTCCAGTGTGATAGCAGCTATTGCAGACAGTCAGGCAGTGTTAGAGAGTGGGAGGGGGAGTTTAATCAGAACAGCTGCAAAGGAAGATAATCTTGGCAGCAGAGTTTTGGACAGACTTAAAAAGGGAAATTGTTCTAGGAATAGAAAAAAACTGTCAGTAGTAAAGAGTTCTGATCCGGGACAGCAAAACTAGTGTCAGTTGAGTGTACAGCTGTACGTATCTTGGCTATCCTTGGAGATGTCATCCTTTTTACCCTGTGCCCCAATTCTCATCTATAAAGGCTTATTGACTTGGAGAGATTGAAAAGATGAAATTTCAATCATGATAATGAGAAAGTTTTAAAACAGTCCTGAATATTCTTTGACTACCAGGAACAGGGGTACAGAATATAAATAGGGAGTAAAGTGAAATGTATCAATTAAATTCTTAACAGATTACTTAGATTACTTTATTTTCAGGTTCTTTTTTCTCCTGTTTACTTTTATTCCATAAGTGTTAAATTTTTATGTCTGCACTGATGTGGTAGGCAGAAATGGTGAGTCACTGTCTGGCTGAGGGTCTGAATGGTTTCCAGACTCCTTTCAAAGAATGACAGCAAGTAGCAATTGTGTGTGGGCAAGGAGGTGGGATGGTTGAAATTGCTGTCTTGCAAACACACAATAGTGATAGAAATGAGATATAGACCAGAGGGTAGTGCAGTGCGAGTGTGTATCAGAATTCTCCATACACTTGAGGAGAAAAGATTGAGAATACAACCTACACTGGAGAAGATCTGAAGTGGGATCTAAGCCTGATCTAAGGTCAGGGGCACTCTGATAGTAGATCATTTGAGATCAGGGAGAAGGACTTATCCTCAGCTGAGTACAAGGCCAAGCAATACATGAAAGCAGATAACTGTGGGAGCAGTGGTGTTCTGACTTGGTCAGAGACATGGCTTGGATCAAAATTTCTCTACCAAACTCCTTTACCTACCCGAATGATGACAGCATCATTAATATAGCAAGATTTCAGTATACTCCATGAGAAATGTTGACCAGTTGTTGTCTGCACTTGACTTTCCTGATAGGAGAAGGAAGAAAAAGTTGAGGGGGAGCAGACGAGCTTTCCTGCAGTGCTCAGAGGAAGTGTTTGCAGCAGAGAACTAAAGTTGTGTCAATGTTTCTTTCTCTTCCTGCAGTTCAGAGGCAAACTACCTCCGCCATGTGATCCTGTGTGCAAGATCATAGACTGGATTCTCGCTGTTTGGCACCAGCTAAACTCTTGCTTATCTCGCCTCGGAGCACCTGAAGCTCTTATGGGGCCAAAACATTTTTTCTCTTGTCCAGTGGTGCCAGGGCATGGCCAAGCAACAGTGAAGTAAGATTTCTGTTTCCTGTTTGTCACTGTTCAGTGCAACCTATGTACTTATTACAAACATAGTAATCATTTTTCTCCCCAAGTTCATCTGACCCAGCATCCTTGTAAGTATTTAAGTGGAAGTTAGTGAAAGCTTTAAGACTTTTGTTCGGTATTTGAAGGACAGAAGTTGGAACTGTTTTGTTGTTGTTGTTGTTGTTGTTGAGTCCTTTCAGTTACACAAAGGTTCTAACGTAGCATGGGTACAGAAATGGCTAATTTTGCTCAACCTCTTAAAGGTTATGCTCTTCATTTGCAGATAGCAAAATAAAGAAAACTGTTTGTTGGGGAGCAGATCAAAATGAGAATCAAGAATTATAAGTTGAAAAGTTGATAGATTTGTTTTGAAGTTGCATAAAAAAAAAAATTTGGAGAAGTAGAATGTTTTCTCACATTTTCTAACATCTGCTATCATTTTTAAATGCATACAGTTTCATAGTTGTATTAGCCAAGTTAATAAGGCAGATACATACTTTTTAGCTGTACATGTGGTTAGATGTCCAGTGAAATAAAAGAATTATGATAGATACGTGGTTAGATGTCCAGTGAAATAAAAGAATTATGATAGATATCTTAGCTATGCATTTCTGAGGTTAGATTTGTCTTAAGTATAACTTTGACTGGATTCACAAGGCTTTATTTTGAGATAATTACCACATCCCCATCATGTCTTTTACAACACTGACATGCCACCTGACTCTTCATTTTAACACAGCTTTTGCCTGCTAATAATCAATTATTATCAATTTCATCTCTCTGAAAAAGTAGATAATAGCAGGATGAGGGGAAATGGTTTTAAGTTGAGGGAGGGAAGATTTAGGTTGAATGTCAGGGGGAAGTTCTTTACTATGAATGGTGAGGTGCTGGAACAGGCTGCCCAGGGAGGTTGTGGATGCCCCGTCTCTGGAGGTTTTCAAGGCCAGGTTGGATGCGGCCCTGGGCAGCCTGGTCTAGTATTAAATGTAGAGGTTGGTGGCCCTGCCTGTCGGGTAGAGGTTGGAGCTTCATGATCCTTGAGGTCCCTTCCAACCCTGGCCATTCTGTGATTCTGCGATAATTAAAAAGTACAGCTGCAGTGAGTGTCTACCAGCCACTTCTAATTTAGCTGCACAACGCCTAACAGTATAGTCATGTAACCAGCAATAAATAAATGTAATTAGCAACTCTGTGGTAGGTGTCACTTCAGTCTATTAGCAACTCCTGTCCCCTTGCCCCTCCTCTGCACTGCTATCACTGCTATTCTGCTGCTTTTTGCATTTGCTAAAGCTTCGCTGAGTCACTTCAATACATGAACACAGTAGACAGCTATCTAGAAACAGATTTTTCTCTGAGTTGGCTGTTAGCACAGGGTAAGTGGTAAAACCAGCCACTGGGAAGAGGCAGAACAGGAAATTGTTTCGTGCTGTGTGCTGCTTCATGCATTTCACATGTTTTGGAGCATAGACTGAATAAATGAGGAAAATTTCGGCAACTTTTTCCCATGTTTTTGATCTAGAGAATTAATGATGGTATTCCAACAGGAAAGAGGTTCTTTTCACAGCTTATTTACAGGGGTGGAGGATACTCTGTCTTTCCAAAATATCTGTTGTATCAAAGAACTGGGGTCTTGATCAAGATGTGCAGAAATGAAAACCAAACATAGGACTGAATTTAAACACTGGGCTGGAATGTAATTTCAGAGGGGATGGCACTGTACAGCCCATCAACAGCTACATTAAATGAGCCAAATTAATTATCTTTGCCACATTCATTTCTGACCATTTGTGCTAGCAGTATTGCTATTTACATATTTACATAATACAAATTTACATAACTTCACCTCTCACGCTCTGCTTATAGTTCAGCAGTTACAGTATAACAGTGTTTACTTTCTTAAGCCAGATAGTAGAAGCAAACTCTAGACTCATGGAATGGTGTCTGTAACATCATGGCAAGGAAGCTTCCAGGAATATCTTAAATATGTATTGTACAGCTTATTTTATGAACAGTACCAATTATTTTACTAAGTAACCCAACTTTTTTCAATCTTAGCGCTTTGTTGCACGGCTATGTGTCACCAACTTTTGGTCTTGTGTTTCATAACTAACCAAAAAATATATATATAAAATGACTCATGCAGTATAAACCAAATAAACAAACAAACAAACACCCACAAAAAGAGAACTGAATTTGATTTTAAAAAGATCATTATAGATGTGAGATGTGCCTTACTCCTGTTGCTCTTAGCCTTTTTCCCTTGAGAACTCTAAGCTGTGACTACTATCATTTGTTTATTTCCTAATACACATTTTCTTCTTCACTTCTGTGCTAAAAGGTGCAACATTTCTTTCTTAAGCTAAAATCCCACAAGAACCACGTCCCATCGAATCAATTTTTTGTAATCAGTCCCAGTTTCTAAATTCCAGACAATCCGGAAAATCCACAGCATCCTGGAAACGCAGTTCACCATAGATCAAATAAACAAAATGAGAGTGATGCAGCTGTACGAATAGAAAGGTCTTGTAAGCTGGACAAGCTTGGAAATGGAAGAGTGTTGGAAAGGATGCAATCATGAATGAATAGCTTCTCTTTCCTACGCTGGCAGCAGATAGGCTATGAGTGAACACCTGCAAGCATGGAAACTTCTCCATGCACTGGCAAAGGTGAAAGGTTTTTGTTGTTGATGGGAAGGGTGTTTCTGGTGCTTATATATCTTTCAGGGATGTTCTTTAAACCCTACAGCCTTACACCTATGCACAAAAAGGATATTTTGCCTTGATATTTGAAGGAGGAGAAGCATCAGCTGGTAAAGTGTTTGCCAAAGCAACGTGAAAAAAAGCTTTGTCAAACATTTGAATATAAAGCAAATAAATGAAATCTGCCTTAATCAAGTCAGTGCCTTGCTGATATGGAATATAATGTTCAAAATATACGAGCTTCCTGAAAGCACAAAATCTGATATGTTAACTAAAGTGTAAAATCTGGAGTTTTCTTCATTTTCTCTGAGGTTAAAGGATCGTTTCTGCATCATCTACAGGTGGATGTCCAAGTTGTGGAATGTTGTGATAGCTCCCAGAGTTCAAGAAGCAATACTCTCCAGAGCCTCTGTGAGAAGACTGTCTGTACCAGGGCAAACAATAGCCCAAAAAAACCCTAGCCAAGGTCAACAAGCTGTTGTTAAAGCTGCTCTCAGTATCTTGCTAAATAAAGCCGTTTTGCATGGCTGTCCTCTGCCCAGAACAGGTAAGTGTGAGCAGTGCGGAAAGCAAGTGGCTGTGTATTGCCAAAGTGAAGCTTACAAATGTTTGGTTCCTTTTATAAAATTTCCATGAGACTTAATTTTAGTTATGATGGGGGGCGTGTGGTTAAAAGCTAATGTGGATGTACATAGTAGCCAAAGAAACGCTCATTGCAACACTTGGTTCTTTATAACTGTGTTCTATTCTTGTTTCAGAGTTAGATAATTACATAGCAGATTTTAAGGGTGGAACTTTTCCCTTATCCGTGGTTTCGAGCTACAAAAACTGTAGTAAGAAAAGAGGAGAGAATGCTTCTTGGAGAAAAGTGAGCACAAGTCCTCGCAAAAAGTCAGGCCACTTGTCCTCTCAGTCATGGAATAAGCAGGATATAGGTAGTGAAGGTAACGTTTTCTATTTTGAATTGTGGGGGGAAAGAGTGTGGGGTATAAAATGGATGACTTTCTTCCACAACACAAAATAATTTTCTATTGAATAGCACTTGAGTTTTTGTTTACTGGTTTAAAAAAAAATTCACCTTTTCTCCAAGTTGTTTCTTTGTGGCAATGAAGTATCCTAATTCTTCTCTGTTTGTTCTAATGCCCTTCCTGTTGTCTGATAGTGAGGCAGGCCTGATCTCTGACAATGGGAGATGATAGAGCAGTGGTTTCACATCATACTGCCTACAGTGATCTTCCTTACTCCTGGATGTGAGAAGACTTCTAGACTTGATTGTTTCCTCTATCCCTTCAATCTGCTTTCCAACACACACACAATGCCTTGGGGTTTTGGTTTTGTTTGGTTTTCTGTATACATGTGCAAGTTACAGTAGTAGCTGACACTTCTAAAATGTCTTTTCACCTCAAGATCATAAGCCATCTAACAAGCAGTTATTATGAATGGCTGTCATCTGGATATATGCAGATGCCCTATTTGTTCTTCTATGAGTACACATCTGTCTGGAAGGAGAATTTTGGAATGCCATATCAAACATGAAAACTTGTAGGGGACAAAATCAAATTACTTACATTGGCTTTCAGAGAAGCTTTTCGTCCCCCATTTTATAAACAGTAAGATTCCAGCCTCGATTACCTTTATATGAGACTGTAAGTCTAAGCAGTACCTGATGTTTAGTACTTTTTAACTCGGCTGAACTCAGCTCTTGTTCTGAAAGACGCCTGCTTTAGCTGAACTGCAAATCTAACATCCCACTTCTGCTCTTTAGTTCACTTGTGAGTAAATCTAATCCCACTAAGAGGATGTGAAGAACTCAAATGAACATAACCTGGAGTAGGATGGCTGAACATACTTTGGACCTGGAGATACTTTTGAAATCAAGTTAATAACTGTCCAAAAAAAAAAACAAAAAACAAAAAACAAACAAACAAAAAAAAAACATTGAATTTTGGTTAGAGTAGCCTTTCATTTCTATGTTTTTCTTATTCCAAGTAAGGGTAGGCAGTGTTATTCTTTGTTGTTGTCTTTTTTTTTTAATGAAGTTAAATCTTTTCCCATTAACAAGTGGCTTCTGTTTGAGAAAACCAGAAAGTGTGCCGCGCACAGAGAACTCTTGTTCTGTCTTCCATGAAAGGACTGGCCATCACTGCCATCTTAGCTGCTCCTAGAGCTACTCTAACAAGTTTCAAGGGAAAGTATTACAATCTTTAGAAGACTTTATTGGCGTAAGAAGCCAATAAATAGCTAAACCTTCCTGCATTTATCACATATATTATAATGCAGAATTTAGCAAACATAATAATCCACTAATAAGTCAACCTCTTTTTTCTGCAGGAAAATCCAAGACGATGTTGCAACCAAACAGTAAGAAAAGAGCTTCTCTAGCCACTAAGTAAGTGGCATGGCATCCATGGCATGTGTAACACTTAGAAAACAGTAAGGATGTTGAAATTGTGTTGTAACCCTGCACGTTACAATGAATAGCTGAAGAGGTTGTGTATGATAATGTTTTGGCTTTACGTCTGAAGAAAAGAATGCTTTTCAATTTCATGTCTGAGAGAAAACAAAATTTGTGTACTTCAGTGTAATTTTAGAATCCATTTCTGTAATTCAAACCTTGCAGCTCTTTCTGTTCTTTTTATGTAACAGAATAGCCTATGACTTAAGAATATTACATAACTACAAATACTCTGCCACAAAAAGCCAACCTTAAGCTTTTTTCACATGGCTTTACAATGAAAAAAAAATCTCTCCTCTAGCTCTTCTGGCTTACTGAATGGAAATGTGGAGTTCCATACATGCACTTCAGTCCAATTAATACCAAGTTTCTCTATAGAAGGATATGAATTGGTCACAGGGTCTGTACCTGAGATTTTACTTCCATCTGAAAGCTTGATTCCACCACATTCACAGGCACAAACAGCACAGAATTCTTTGTGCTTCCAGTACATTGACTTTTTTAAAGCCTAGGTGCTTGGAATTAAGTCCAAAAAAGAGATGAGAATAAAATTGATTGCTCCATTGAAAAAAAGAGGAGTCTTTTAAGGCAGAGGTTAAAGGAATCCTCCATTAGAGGATTTCCAAATGGAGAGAATAATTTGAATAGAAATGACATTTGTTTAGATATAGCAAATATTGGCAACTGTTAGCGCTGCTGAGTTAGACAGCTTTTTCCATTGGTGGGTTTAAAAATACTTGGAAAGAAAAAACTTTTTGGTTTTGTATAGCATTTATTTCAAAACTGTACAATGGTTTAATTCTCATTGTTCTCCCTCTCGGTTTGTTTGTGCTGTTGTTGTTCTTGCTGTTGTTTTTTCACTAGATCCTCAGAGAAAGATCAGTTGAGAACACTGAATCTAGAGCAAAGGCTGTCCCTTGGTTCTGACGATGAAGTAGATCTTGTCCAGGAACTTCAAAGTATGTGCTCCAGCAAGTCTGAGCCTGATATAAGCAAGGTAAACACAAAGTTCTTAAATAATTTACATCATTAGTATATGCAGCTGTTAGCTAAATGGTTCAAATAACTTTTTCATTTACAGACGCTACCTGAACTGAAGAAAATTATAAAGCTATTTGGCAATAATCCCAAATCAACTAGTAAATTGTACATTTGAGGAAGACAGTTTAGGTTTAATATGTGTTATTTTAAATTACACCTTCGCTGTCTTGAATCATAGAGGTTTTTGCATTAGAAGCTAAAATGTATTAGTTCATAAGTGCTAGAGACAGTGGCATTCTTTGCATTATTGTTCATCTTCCTCTGGGAAACATTCTTACAGTCTTAAAAGATCCATAAAGAGTTTCTTCATAGGCACTGTGCATTTTGTTTCTTGTAATCCCATTAGGCATCAGAGAACTGGTTTTAAGTTCACATAAGCAAAATTAGGTTTTGCTACCCCGCACAAGAAAGAATGGATTGGCAGTATTCTTTTCCTACAAAAATAGGAAAGAAGCTTGAAAGATTTGCAAATTTGGGATAGGAGTGGGTTTTAAGTGGCTATGGAAGGCTTTTGGAGCAGAGGGCAGAGACATGGATCTTTCTTACCTTTCCTTCCATACTAAAAGCTTCCCGAGGTCGCTGTAGCTGAGCCTATGTATTCTTTTCCATGTTCCCCTGATAGAAGTGTTCACACGGCAGTAGCTGATCCACGTATTTTGAACCCCAGAGCAAGCACTCTTATTCAGTCCCAGGCTGCTGTCAGCTCAGGCTGTCCTTTGTATCCTCCAGATTCTCCTTGAACAGCAGTTCCATTCGTTTTACCATATTAAACAGGCTGCTTGTTCTTGAAGATAACCGTATTTTTATTAAGAAATGTATGTTTGGGAAGATTTTTCAACCTGTTTATTACATCCTTCGTTATGTTATTTTGTTGGTTTCAGGGGGTGATTATTTGGTTGTGGAATTTTTTTGATCTTTGATTTTATTATTTTACTTTAAAACTTACAATACTTGGGTGAGTCGCATGGCCCACACTGGTCAGATAATCCTTAGTCAGCAGGGATTTACTATATTGGCACTTGACAAAATGGGATGTGCTAAAACAAATGGCAACTTAAAATTGTGTTTAGTAACATTTAAAATGCAATTGCTGGTTGCTGACAATTCAAGGAAACACGGGTTAGATGAGGAAGGAGATAGATGTCACTGTCTTTTGTTCAGTTTCCTCATGGTGGGTGGAACCAGCCATGATTGTAATTTCTGATGTGAATTCCCCAGCTGCCTAGTAGAGCTTACAGCAGTAAGGATGCTGTCGCATGTTTGCTTTGTGTGATGTAATTCTAGGCTGCCATCAAAATAAGTTCATCAGCTCTCTAATTAGCTCTTTCACCGTATGTTCCTGCCACCTCTGCTGTGATGGGATTGAGTGCTTTTGCAGTTGCACAATGAGTCGGGTCAGCTCAACCCAGAACAAAATATCAAGGTTTCAGTGAGGTCAGAAGGCTGATCATAATGTAGCTGTTGCTGCATGGTCACAAGTTTTGATGGAAAGTATCAGGAAAGAAATGTGATGGGAGAAGGAGAACATGACCATTCCTTTCTGTAACATCCTTGGAGGTAGTTAAAACTCTTTGGATGTTTGTGCATAACACTAAATAGAAACTGCAAGATAATTGAGTCAAGATTCCAAAACTCAAAAAACAAAAACATAATTTCTGCTGTGAATAAATCTTTGCCTTTTTCTAATCTTTTTTTTAGATTGCAGATTCTAAGGATGCACTACTGATGTTCAGTAACTCTCAGAACAAGCCTGTATTTTCAGCAAGTGGTACTAATCCAAGTAAAACAACGAAACAAAAGGTAGGTAAGAATTTTATAGCAGGGTAGGGAATGTGGCTAAACATCAGATGTCTCTAAAATTTGAGCTCCTGATTGGATCCCAAGAATTAGCGCTCCAGTGCCCTGATCATTGCAAGAATAAACTGTTACCATAGGAAACTTGATGGCACACCATGCCGTGTTCCTTCCATGTGGCTTAATGTAAATTAAAGATTCGTTAAACAATGGATGGTTTTATTTCACAGTTTTCATATTTCTATAAAGCCATCTTCTGTCATTTTACTTAAAACCCAGAGGGCAAACTCCAATGGATAGCAGCAATTTTAGTATTGTAGACGCACATTTAGATGTGCAGCTTTTGAGTGTTTCTCTGAACATTCAATTCAGGCAATCCAAACCAGAGCTTTATATAGTAACGATGATTGCATCATGTGATATATAGCTGTAAATTTTTCCTAGTCATTTCTTTTCCCTTTTACAACTCCTGCTAACAACATAAGACATACCTCCTCAAATTGAGATGTTTGAGAATGATACTGAAAGTTTATGAATGCCAATGCAAAAATCTCATTGAATTCTTTTGGTATTATAATATGTTTATGATACTTCCATTACAGAAGGAAAAAAAACCAACACTGTTCACCGAGCAGTCAGACACTGTCATGTTCATCTGTGAGAGACTCTTAATGGCAGAGGTTCTGTGCGGGGGGCGGGTTGGTTGGTTGGCTGGTTGTTTTCCAGCTCTGTCTACAATCATTATTTGAACAGAAATGCTTTCTTGTATCCACAGGATGGAATCCGTCCTCTCAGCAGCAGTCGAACTGTAGAAAGCAGCAAATCAAAGACGGAGCTGGGTGGTTCAAGAGTTAAATCTTTTCTTCCTGTACCGAGAAGTAAAGCCACCCAGCCTTCTCAGAGTACTAAAAAAAAGCAGCAGCAGTAATACAAGGCAAATAGAGGCAGACAACGACACAAAAAGTGAGATTTGGAATTTGCACACACACAAAAAAAGAAAAGAATAGAAAAATTTTACAATAAACCTGCCTACCATATGATTTTCTGTGTTCACACAATCTCTATTGCAAAAAACAAGCTCTCAAATATGTAAATAGTAGTTGTTTTTTTTTAATAAACTGTCTCCCTGTGATGTAAAGTTTGTACAGGACCACAGTTTCATTTGTATGTAAATCAGCTGGAAATTATATGGATTTAGAGGTCAGATATGGGCAGCTCTGCCACCTTCCTAGATTTCTTTCTGTTACCAAAACAACTCTTGTTTAAATGATGACATTCAGGGGTATTACCACGCGATTCTGTTTGTGTATATGCTGTACATAAATATATATTCTATTAAGCTCAAGTGTTGAACTGCATTCAGATGAGTTGCACAATGTGTACAGTAACGGCTTAAAGCTATTGTACATGCATTTTAAAGACGTTTTTATCTTCACTTAATGAAAATCAATGGAATGTGGCAATAACTAAGATGATCAGAAGCGCAGATCAATTACTTTCAGCTCCAAGCCATATTAATACTTTGATTTCCCCATCATCTGCCTGCTGGATTGTGATTCTGTTTTTCCCAAGCTTCTCTTCATCTTAACTGTCATGAATTTATGTTATGACTTTTACCTTTTAAAAAAAGGAAAGAGATTGAGAAATTAAAATGCAATAAAAGTTATTTTTCTCAGACTCTTATTCTTTGGTAAATTGAAGACAATGCGGTCATTTATTAACGTAGCTTTTATTTTTTACTATTGCGGAATTTATATGCTTCACTAGTGTTTTAAGGGTATCCAAAAGGCAATAGTGTTTTAGAGAGGCAGATTTTACCAGAAAGGAATGTGAGCGAAGCCTAACCACAGTATCATCAGAGAGAATGGAGCAGCAAAAACATGAGTTACTGTGTAATTGTCAATTTCTGTTGTGGATTGAAGATGTAATTGCTGTGAAATGACACTTGAGTTGCAGATAAAATGAAATCTTGTAGAGCATTTTCCCAAGATGGGGAGTGTCCATGAAAGGAGTATTTGCCCGCCCTCCCCTGACGTAGCTGCAGTTGCCCAGCTGTGTGTTGCGCAGAGCGGCAGCACTCCTGTCTGGATACCTCATGGGGGAGGTAGTGGAAAACATGGGGTAACCCTGAGGTCAGACCTGGTTGTCCTCTCTGTTGTGTTCTCAGGAGGTGGTCTGACAACCGTGGGCAGAACGTGGCTGTGTGCACCATCTCCACAGTCACTTTTGTCCCAAAGGTAATTCTGGCAGAGGAGAAGTCAACATAACTGCTTCCCAACACCTCACCTTTCTATGTAAAACAACCAGCCCAAACTCATGTCAATAAAAGTTTTGTACGGCATATTGTCCATCTTTCTGTCTCTTAGTTTGTGTGTGTGTTTTATCTCCCTAGCTGTGGCCTGGCAGGAGTTCATGTCTGTAATCATTTCCTCGCTGTGTATTTAGGAAGCGCTGTCACTGTCAGTGACCACTGTTCTATTAACACTTGAATTTTTTCTTGCACCAGCAGTGGTTACACCCACCTATTCAGTTGCATTATTCAAGGGTGATTTCTGTAGAATCCCTTTTTGTGGTATGAATTTTGGTGCTGACAAATGGGACACTCCAGCGCATGGGTCACGTGGAGCACCGCAGGCCCGGAGGCAGCTCTCAGCAGTGAGCGTCCCTAACTATCCATATTCTGCCTTGCTTCAAAGCTCTGCACTGAGATACAGCTTACAAACAAAGTTTGCAGTGTGTTTGTGTGGGGCGCTCTCTGGCAGTGCCCCAAAACCTGCTTTTAGATGCACTATCAGACAGGATTGTCTGTGAGGATCAGAAGTCCTCTGTTGTACACCGAGTGAGAACCTGCAGAGCGGGTGGCTCTGATCATTGGCTCATAGTTTGAAAGTCAAGTCTCTGTTGCTAAATGTAGTGTTGCCTTTCGATCCTCTCCTCCTTTCTCCCCAGCCCGCTGTCCTAATCTCTCTCCATCTGCATCTGTTCCCTGGGTGACTTTTGTGTGCTGTCATTCCGTCTGTCTGTCAGTTCAATGCAGCCTCTGATCTTCATTTGTCTCTGCTCAAATGGTGTTCTGCAGATCTCCGAATTCCATCTGATCTCCAAACGCTCTCCTCAGGCTATATCAGCTTTTAGGCACTAAGGCCACATCCATTCCACAACCCCAGCATGGCCTTTGCATTTAGACCCCACCTCCCCACGCTCCTTACATGTGGCTCAGTCCTTTCAACCAGAGCCCAAAAGAACATCGTCCATGGGAGGGGCACAGTGGGGCACTTCAAGCCCAGGGAGAGAAGTGGACACTGAGCACTGCATGGAGCTGGTAGTGCTGGGCCAGGGCAGGAGGGCTGTGGAAATGGGAGAGGTGGAACTAAGAGAAAGATTTTGGAGATAAGACAGGCAGTCCTTGAATAAAACACTACAGCTGGTAAGGCTCCAGTTAAGCAATTGCACAAACTAAACTGTTGTTTGGGACAGCAGCCCAGAGATACACCACTGATGGCGATGATGAAGCTGCTGTGCATGGGGATTTTGTATATGAGACGTACAAGGATGTGCACGTCTGGGTTTGTTTGGGCTGCTCCTGTGTGGCCACTGCTGTCCTAAGAGGCCCTTGGTGCTGAGCGAGCCATTTCTGGCTGCCCTCTTCCTCTGTACTTCAGGGGAGATGCAGATCCTTGCAGGGCAATTTCTCTTTAATCATTTTGGCTTTTTCCCCTCAGGCTGCAAAATTAAATCTTCCTATTAATGCTGGACTCAGCCCGCTCCTTGGTCTTATTGCATGCAGTGTGCTTTGGGTAACAAAGCACCATTGGAGGGGTTTGTTTTATCCAGTGTGTGTGAAGTAAAGCAGACTGACAGGCAGCGACAGGGACCTGCGCATGGATACGGCTGGGCGGGAGGAGCGGAGCCAGCCCCGCAGCGTCCCCTGCTGGCGGGAGGCAGCGCAGGGAGGGCGCGGACCCGCTATAGGGGCGGTATAGGGGCGCTATAGGGGCGGTATAGGGGCGGTGTAGGGGCGATATAGGGGCGCTGTAGGAGCGGCCCCGGGCTGTGTGGGGCGGCAGGTTGCTGCGGTCTGTTTGCTCCGGCCCGAAGCTGCGCCTTGTTTGTGTGCGGGCAATGCGGCACCCAAGGCCAAACACCGTCCTAATACACAAGTTTTTGTACAAATATATTTTTCTTTATAGTACAGAATCACTTCTTTTAAAATACATCATTTCCTTAACAAACGTTGGCGACAATATTAAAATAAATAACATATCCTGGAGAAAGTTCCTTTTCATCATAAAACTGCAAACCAGAAGAGTATAAAAATCGCTTTGAAAGTCTGTGAACCGCCGCGCTGAGGAGAACGCGGAGCCCGGATCGCAGAGCGGGGCAGCGCCGCTCCGGGCGGTACCGAGCCGAGCCGCACCGCCACATGGCGGGGGGAGGTGAATTAGGGCCGGGAGGTGCCGGTGCTGCTCACAGCCGCGTCTCCTGAACCTCCTCCTCCGTCTCCTCCTGCAACGCGCAGATCTGCGGCCTGGGCTTGCGCTTGCTGGAGTTGCGGCGGTGCGCGGGCAGCAGCTTGAGGCGGTCGGCGTGGCTGATGGCCTGACGCAGCGAGCTCTTCTCGCTCAGCAGCTTCTGAATGGACTCGTACTGCCGCATCTTGTTGTCCTCGATCACCTGCGGGAACATCGCACCCCTCCGATGGGCGGTGGCCACAGGAGGTGCCGGGACACCCGCCCGGCTGACCCCTCACGGCCCAGCTCACACCATAATGCAATATACAGATGTCCTTACAAATGACATCAACAATTCTGACCGCCGGATATTTCCTCAGAAAACCTTTTCCCCCTGTTGCTCAAGAAGTGCGGCCATTTCTGCCCTGGCCCTGGTAAAGCACAGCAGGGGGCTGGGACTGGTGGTCTTCAAGGTCCCTTTCAACCCAAGGCAACCTAAGACTTGTCAAATGTAACAAAACAGCAGGGCAGGAGATGGGGGAAGATGCTCACCAGGAACCGCTGGCACTCCAGGATGGCCTCCAGCCTGTGCTCAGAAAGGATCACAGTGCAGTCTGCAAATGCGTGCTTCAGCGTTTTCCTGATCACCTGGGAAGTTCTGCAAGGCAAATAATCATTGGCACTCAGACTGCAACATACAGCACTCACAGCCCATAGCTGCATTTGTGGTTTGTAGTCATTCAACTGCTTGCTGTGGTGCTCAGCATGCTGCAGCTCCACTGGGAAAGCACTCATCTGCTTTGGCTGAGCTGCTGCTGACACAGCAGAAGTGAGTTGCTCACTGCTGGAAGCCAACTCAGAAAGTGTACAACTCCAAGGTGACACGTTGAGTGCATCCCTTTTCCCCAAGGTCTGTTTCCAAAGCTGAAATCAGGCTTAATACCAGACCCGAGGATTTACTGAAGGTTTCTTTAGGGGGTGCTGCCTCACCGATTTTGGGATTTCATATTAGAACACATGAACAAAACGTACATGGGGTCCAGGTGAGCACTGGGCTCATCCAGCAGCAGGATTTTAGCCTTACTGAGAACAGACCGGGCAAGGCACATCAACTGCTTGTGCCCATGGCTGAGGACACAGCCTCCATCCACAAGAACAAAATCCAGCTGGCCCGGGAACTGTTCAATCACAGACTTCAGCCCAACCTGCCAGAGAGAAAAAGGAGAAATGGATGAGGCACAGTTACTGCTGACTGCGGGTATGATGAGCAATGCCTTCTTTTGTCTTGCTTTTTGCTCCTGAACAGAAAATACAGATGGATAAAAACGAGTGTCTGTCCTACAACGGCTGCTGGCTGGATGGTGTGAAAAGCTGAACCACACCACGGGCCAGGATTTACAGTGGGAAGCTGAGAGTTAATGCTCTGTTTGTATGTCACATACAGTGACTTCTGGCATTTCCACCCAAACACTGAGTTAGGAGAGACAGCCATGTGCTCAGAACTTAGAATCATAGAGTCACAGAATTACCAAGGTTGGAAAAGACCTAAAAGATCATCCAGTCCAACCGTTCACCTATTACTAATAGCTCCCACTAAACCACGTCCCTCAACACAACATCCAGTCTTTCCTTGAACACCCCCATGGTCGGTGACTCCACCACCTCCCTGGGTCCATTCCAGTGCCTGACCACCCCTTCTGAGAAGTAATACTTCCTAATGTCCAGCCTGAATCTCCCCTGCCACAGCTTGAAACCATTCCCTCTGGTCCTATCACTAATGACACGAGAGATGAGGCCAACCCCCAGCTCACTGGCGACTGTGCTGCCTGGCACTTCCAGAGCAGCATTTGTAAAACATGAGAACTGGGAAACATCCGAGAGATGCACTGCTCCAAAATACATGATAAACGTGCAGTGCACCCTCACAGCTTACATGTGGTATTTTTGAAGTTCATACTGCTATTTATAAGGAAATCAAAGTCACTGCATTGTCTGTCATTCCTCTTTCAAATATAACGTTTGCCCTTTAATGAAATTATGCTGCAGGTTTTCAGTTGGAGATGTTGCTTTCTTCATAAAACTGTGTGAGGTTCAAACAGGTGAGTACCCGAGGAAAACCTAGTCCCCACATTAACACGAGTGTGACAGTCAAGCGCTGAAATACTGGGGCAATGGAAGTGAAACACCTGACGTTTGTTCAGACAGCACCTTGCATCTGCAGCCCAACTCAAGGAGCTTAAAAGGTGGCACCGATAGTGGCAGTACTGTCTAAGCCCTCAGCAGCCTGTCGGTCAGGGTGAAGCTGGTTGTCTGCTTTCTTCCCATGCTGCGCTCCCTAAGTCACGCTGACTCATTGCCTCCACTGAGCCAGATTTGAGGAGCGTGAGCTGTGTAAACAATCACATCACTCCTACTGAAAAGTATTAACGGCTCTGTTGTATTTGCTTTGCATTCTCTTGCCAATTCACTGAAGAACTCGGTGTTGTTACATTTGGATTCGCCAAACTCCTCAGTGATAAATAGTTCCAATTTCTCTTTCTCACCGTTTCGAATAAGGTTTAGCTCTTTAAAGTCCCAGGGTTGGCTCTCACACACCACCCTCCAGAGCAGAACTAGAACTCACTTTTATTCAAGAGAGGGAATATTAATCCCCCCCAGTCTCAGGGCATCAGAGAAGCACAGCACTGCTTTGCTGTCTCTTGTAGCGCCAGCTAAAAAGCTCCTGTCACTTCATTTCACCAACAGTGTTGTGATGTCCGTACTTGACAGCTCACTGTGCACTGACAGTGGCTACTGTCCCCTTTTCCAAACACAGGAAAGAAATTATATAAACCTTAGAGAGAGAGCACAGACAGAGCCAGCCTCTGGGTGGGAACAAGGAAGCTTTCAGATTAACTCCCACGTTTGTAAGCATTTTATGATACTTGAGACTTGCTACGGAGAAGGAAGAGGGAAGCAGTTCATTACACCATCTGTGCCTTAGAAGGAGACGTCTGCTTTCTAAGCTGCAGCATTTCCCCTTCTGTACCTCTTAGCTGCCTTTTCTTGAGACATTATTCACATCCGTGCAACCTATTAAATGCCATCAGCACCAATAGGTGGCATCTTACACCCGTAATGTGTTTGCTCTCTAGATGGAAACAGAGCTGGAAAAATCTTTCCCCTGATATTGGGGAATTTGAGAACAAAAGTGTTGCTAAAACCTCAATATAAAATTGGAAGAAAGAAAACCCTCAGGTTTTCTAATATTCCCTAATATTTGATTTCCACAAAGCTGGCTGTGACACAAGCTGTACATCAGCCCGAATGCGATGTCAGAGAGCACTGCTTACAAGCTGTAAGCCAGGCTGAGAGCTGCAACAACCGGAACATCTTTCGATGAAAGATTCTCATAAGCTGAGTCTAAGTATTTCCTATTGCAGCAATATCAGTCTTTTATTCCTACCGCTGACCACAGATATTTCTCACTTCTTTCTGGCCTCTTAGATGTTTGCTCATCATCTCTGCACACTGCAGTTGAAAAATTTCATGTATTTGGCAAAGCATTCAAGAGACAAAAGATGACGAGGCTTCTGCGTCATCAGCTCACTGCACTTCTTTTCTCTCAGGGTCATGTAGCCGAGCCAAAGAGAACCTCACCTGTGCTCAGTCACTGCATGGAGAGCTGTGCGGAAGTTTATCTTTGTGTTTCCTTATTACCCAATAAAAAATCGCCTTTGTCAGAGTTAGGGGGAAAAAAGTTTATGGCCTTCTGTTATCTTTTCTCAGCACTTTGTTTCAAAGCCTTTATATAAATTTAACATACGATAACCACTTGTCCTGCGCTGCACTCCATGGAAGCGCCTCAGCAGAGGGAAACAAGAAACACACTGAGCGATTTTACCTCCTCTGCAACCTTCCATATTTCTTCATCGTTCCATTGCCCGTAAGGATCCAGATTCTTCCGAAAAGTTCCAGAAAATATGAAGACTTTCTATAAGAAAGAAGATGTACAGGTGGGCATATACAGGTGGAACACTCTGTGAGATGCTGTATATTGTAAAGCGTACAGAGAAAAAAATAACCTTCCGTAATCCTCAGATAATGTTTAGTGAATGTTTTATGTAATTTGGGAAAACGTTGTTTAAAAAAAAAAAAAAAGGAGGGGAAGTTAATCATATTATCACAGAATGGCCCAGGTTGGAAGGGACCTTAAGGATCATGAAGCTCCAACCCACTGCCACAGGCAGGGCCACCAACCTCCACATCTAATAGCAGACCAGGCTGCCCAGGGCCCCATCCAGCCTGGCCTTGAACACCTCCAGGGATGGATGGGGCATCCACAACCTCTCTGGGCAGCTTGTGCCAGCACCTCACCACTCACAGTACAGAACTTCCCCCTGACATCCAACCTCTATTTTCCCTCCCTCAACTTAAAACCATTTCCCCTTCTCCTGCCATTATCTACTTTTGTAAAGAGTTGACTCCCCTCCTGTTTATAGGCTCCCTTCAGGTACTGGAAGGCTGCAATGAGGTCACCCCGCAGCCTTCTTTTCTCCAGGCTGAACAAGCCCAGCTCCCTCAGCCTGTCTCATAGGGGAGGTGCTCCAGTCCTCTGATAACCAGGGTTAATAACTGTATGTTCAGGTTTAGACCACTGTTTTAATAAAAACTGACCCAAACTTGTCTATAAAAATGAGAAATATTTCAACAGTTTTCAGTCTGGAACATTTTCTATATTTTAAGTTTGGAAGAAGCATTTTAAAAATCTTGTTTGATTCTTTATTGCCTCTCCCAGTCCCATCTCAGCAGAGCCCTCCTGCCGCTCTCTTGGTGCCAGATCCAACCAATGCAACCCAACCCAACCTGGCTGCAGCACCACCACACATATACAGGAGGCTGCCCTTCCTCCTGCCCCGCACCTTCCCACTGTTGCAGAAGATGATGAGGATGCACATTGCTCAGCACCAACAGAGCATCCTTCTGACGATGCACTACGGTTTAGCGCTGAACTGGTTTTTTTCATCAGTTTAGACAAGCAGCTATAAACGAACTTGCCTTAGATATATATGTGTGTGTTGTGGTTGGAATAGCAGTGAGTCAGACAAAACTAAATATTTGTTTCATCTCTTTTTACACGAGGCAGGTGTGTCAGGTTGGTGGAAGTGGGGTTCTTCAAGTGACACTGAGGTTGCACCACAGTTCTTATAAGATAAATGGAAGCTGTTGCTTTCTGTGTTTCTCTACACCTGCTGCTTACAGTAGTGAAACTTGCTCTCAAAGAATGCAGAGCATGGGAAATGTTACCAATTGCATGTTCTCACCTTGTACATACAGAATGGACATCAAGAGGAAGGATTTCAGCAATTACTTCTTTTGTCTTCCTAAAGAAAATATTTATTTAGAGAAGACATGCTGAAATGCCAGCAATCCGTAGCCAAATAATTTCTTGTTGAAGTTAAAGCAAAGCCTTGGTAGTCCAAAGCTACTGAAAGCAACGAGGGATCTGCTGGGGTGACAGAAATTGGCTGAGAGCACATATGTAGTAAATACTGTCCCAGAGCTCAGCCAGTCAGCCACAATTTCTACCTTACCTAACCTGGGAAACTGGCATTCTTTCATCAGATTTCAGAGTGATTTATATGCAGATTTATATTCATCATTTAATTATGATTGATCAGAAGTGTGTGGCAGCTTAAAATAAATAGTTTGAATTCATTTAGTGAAGAGGTGCAAGCCATTGCCAGTAACTTCTTTGGTATGACAGGGAAGGAAGTGCCCCACTTGGGAAAGCAGAAGGAAAAACCAACTGCACTTGCTGCCATGCAGTTACTGGGGGGATTTCCCTGAGAGCTCCCCACTGCTCAGCCAGCCAGGGTCCAGCAGAGCTGCAGTGCAGGCAGTGCTGTGCACAGGTAACAATTACAGAAGCATATTTGATAGCTACCAGGGAAAGAGAAGAGCCTTTCCTTTGTAAGCATCCTTTCTAATATTTCCAAGTGATTCAGTGAAGAGCAGCCCTGTCCCTTCCCACGGCCCGGTTAGTTTGTGTGCATGGGACTACATATTTGCAGCAGGATTAGATTCCTACAAGCACTGGGTGCGGTGAAAGTAATGGTTCTGTGGAAGCAGGGTCAGACCTGGTTTTGTTCGCACTTTCGAGCACCATACATTCAACTAATGGAGTAGGTATTTTCAGTTCTCACTGATAAAGAATTGTCAACTGAACAAACCAGTTTTAAAGGAGATTGAGCTGAATAACATTCCTGCTGAAGTGCAGCGGGGAGAGAAATAAAGGAGACCACTTTCTTCAGACATTGCTGATACTTGTAATAGCTGTGGCTTTCAAGAAGTGGGGCACTAAGAGCAAGCTACTCCCTGAAATGTGTATTTCTTTTTTTATTTCACAAGGTAAATATTGCTTTGTCCTGAATTCTGGTACTTCTCCATCCTTTTCAACACCTCCTTCCTCTGAACTCATTAGAAACCCCACGGGCTTCACCTGAGTAAATATCGTGTTAGGTACGTGGGCAGGTACAGTCCACTTAAAAAGAAGCAGAAAAACAAATTTTAAATGCCAGAAATTCAAAATGAAGAAAAAAATAAGTGACTGCCATGGGCTGGTGTGTCATTTATAAATATGGAATAAGGAGGGTGATGGAAGGAGAACTGGGTGGCTGGGGAGACTGGCAGTAGATCTGGAGCCATTTCCTTCTCTGTCAGTTGTTGGTGTTCAGCCTGGAGGGTAAAGAGTGCAGATAGTTCCTCAGGGCCAACATCAACCCACAAGCAAAATGCTTAGGAATATAAATATGGCCGTGTTTATGTTCTTCCAACCCCACATACTGTAAATCAACCCCACTAATCCTCCTCAATGGCTAGAGCCTCTGCGTGTTGATTGCAGAGTTGGGTACACCCAGTTTGTGCAGATAAGCCTCCTAAGTGATTTAAGTGTTGTGTGTAGAACCAAGACTCTCGCAAACCCAAGGAAATGCATAGAGAAGAGTAGGGAATCCATTTAGAAGAGGCTGATAAAGAGAAAATATCCTGGCTCTGAGCAGCTGATGATGAGATGGAAGACCTGGAGAGTCTGAGAGGCAACGGAACAATGCTGAGGTGGACAGACAGACAGGCAGATGTAATGAACAGAGAGATGGCTACTGCAAAATGAACTAGGAAGAGAAGTAGCCAAACGTTACTTCTTCAGGGAAATAAAGGAGGCAGAGGGATCTGATAGTTTGTTGGGTTGGGTTTTTTTTGTTCAGCTGGCAATCTCACAAACTGTAGCAGTGTTGTTCTCCATACTAAGCTTGATTTTAACTCTACATGGAGTTAAATGCTGTGAGATCTGTCAGGATGATTAAATGTCTAAATATGAGCGGAACACCACTCAAGGCTCAAGGAAACACCCACTCTGACACCTTATGGATCTCAGGATTCCTCAGTTGTTTTAATGGGAAGCTGGCTCTAGATCTCCCATTATCCCTTCATAGCCAAGTTTCTGAAGGCTTCTTTGTCAGACTAACTCAATTACATATTTCAGTAAATGATCTGCTTGGGGACCTGCATGCAAAAGAGCTTCAATGTGTAGAAATCAGGTGCAGGCATCTTTCTTCTCCAAACACCCTTGAAACGTGCTAGGGAAAGTCTTGTAGATAAAGCCTCAGAAAGAACTGCCCAGAACGATGAGCTGATGGGCTGCGATTCTGCTTCAAGCAGCCTGTTATCGCTGAGCTACTGATTTCCATGAGAATTACAAACATCCTGTAGGAGCACTGCTGTGGTTGAGGCTGTGCTTAACCAACGCCAGCCTTTGATGAGGTGCAGGAAGGAACTTCCTTGTGGGCGCTCCAGGAAACTTGCTTGATGTGATTTACCAGCTCATGCACTGACAGCTGCATCTCATACACGGAAAGGAGCAGACAGATCTCTGCCTTCGCTGTGGCTCACTGAGATCCCTGAGTGCCCCTCGGGTTGTTCCAGCACCACCCACCTGGAGCACACTGCAGTATATGCTACCACTGGCACACTGCAGGTGCTACACAGCCATCTATTAATGGCACTCCCATTGACGAATAATTCAGTCTCATTTAACTTGCAAAATTTAGGGACAGGGAAAAGAAGGGCAATGCTGCAAGCTTTCCCTAAGGAAGCGTGCCTTGGGTTGCGTTAGCTCCATGCCTTCGCTGTTAGTGAGGCCTCCCTCATGTGACTGCACACCCACATGTTGTTATAGGATCTCCTCCCAGGAAAGGCAATGGGACTTTTTTTTTCATATTGTCAAGCTGCAGGTGAATGGCAGAGCACAAAAGACTCTCTTTGTTCTGCTGGGAAAGGCTGGGCGGCACTTGTGATTTCTCTGAAGACTAGTGAAAACTTTATTTCATTCTGAATATGGGAAATTCTGAGACATAATGTGCAGCTCCTTGGCAAGGATTTTGGATAGAAGCTGCAAAATGAAGCAAGCAAACAGATCGACAACTTAAGTGATTTCCAGAGAATTCAGAGCCAGGATTCTTTAGTACTGTTCAGCAAATGTTATAACATACTTCTCCAGACTAAAGCAACACTATACATGCAAGCTCTGCCCATCTTGACACAGCTGTATTTGCAATCTCTGACACAGCTACCTTGACCCAAAGGGGTGATTTTTTTCCTTGCTTGCAACTGAAAAGTCATGCTGACAAGTACTGAACCAGCAGTAATAAACAAATAAAAGTTTACAGGACTAGACATACATGAAAGAGTTGCAAAGCTGAGAGAAAGGGTGACAGATGAGCTGTCACAGGGCAGCATGCCAGGCAAGCCGTGGCTGCCAGCAGAGCTCAGCCAGGAGGTGAATCTGAGCAGCAAACTCCCTGTAGCACTCCTGGCTCCTGTAGGGTGGGTGTGTAAACTGACAGTGAAAGAAAGGGCTGCTCCAGTAGGGTCAAAGTGCTTAAAATTGCTGTCTTTGAGATAACTACTGCACCTGCAGCAAGTCTGTAGATGACACTGTGTGGTGCACGTGACACGCTGGAAGTGAAAGGTTGCCACCCAGATGGACCTTCACAGGCTTGAGAGGTGCACCATGCAAACAACATACAGGTCAACCTGGCCAAGTGCAACGTCCTGCATATGGGTCTGGGTAATCCCAGACATCAAAGAGGCTGAGGGATGAGTGGATTGAGAGCAGCCCTGTGGAGAAAAAGTTGGTGCACTGGTGACTGAAATGCTCAAGAGGAGCATTTAATGTGTGCTTAAAGCCCAGAAAGCCAACAGCATTAAAAAAGAATGACCAGCTGCTGAAGGGAGGTGATTGTTCCCCTCTACTATGCTGTCTTGAGGCCCTACCTGGAGCACTGCATTCAGCTCTGGGGTCCCTACCATATGAAGAACACAAATCCATTAGAGCAGATCCAGAGGGAGGTCACAAAGGTGCTCAGAAGGCTGGAGCTCCTCTCCTATGAAGACAGGCTGTGAGAATAAGAGTCTCAAAAGAGACCTTATAGTGATCTTTAAGTACGTAAAGGGGGCCCACAAGAAAGCTAGAGAGGGACTCTTTAACAAAGAATCACAGAATGAGAGTGGCGAGGAGCAGAAATAGGTCACTCAGAGATGCTGTGGATGCCCCACCCTTAGAAGTGTTCAAGGGCAGGTTGAACAACCTGGTCTAGAGAAAGGTGTCCCTGCCCAAGTTGAGGATGAGTTAATGACTGAGTAGCTCTGCTCCTGACCTATCTAAGAAAACAGGCAGTGTATTGTTTTCACAAATTAACCATAATACATGATGTAAGGTTTTAGAACACAGGAGATGAGAACATCACTGACTATAATTTTTTACTTTAGATGGCACTATCTTATTTCAAATCATGACATGTCATCCATTTCAGAGGCAGAGAGAAGCCAACTACCAACACTTTTATTTGAGGGTACTGTACCTTCTCATTTGTGTAAGAGTTCTTGTGTGAGCAACATAGAAATACTCAAAATGTAGATTTTACAGCAAATTATCACATTCATCCATCCAACTGTCTTAACAAATCCTGTGCATTTTTTCTGTTCCTTGGCATAAAACAACTTGCTTTCAGCTTAAATGTATCTATGTGCATATTAGTATACAATCAAAAAATGAAAAAATAAAGGCCCTTTTGCTGCCTGTAAACTGTTCTCATTACCTGAGGAATCACTCCAAAGGCCTTCCTCCATTGCTGCAAGCTGACTGTGTTCCAGGAGACACCATCAATCTGGATATCCCCTTCTGTATTCAGCAGTCTTAAAAATGCAAAAAGTAAAGTGCTTTTTCCTGAGCCAGTTCTTCCTAAAAGGCCCACCTGCAAATTAACAAAAGCAAGCATTTAATATTGCTCATATATTAACCACAGACCAAGGCAGCAGCATTTAGAGTTCTTAATAGTGGAGAGCAATCCAAACTGATGTCAGTGGGATAGTGTAGGTTGTTCATTTGGAAGTAATTAAAGTCTACAGCAAGGGCTTAATGAAACACTGCACCAGACTCTGTTTTGTTAGTGTAAACCTTCAGAATCAACTAAGAAGGTAAATCCACGAGTCTGTACTTATCTGAAGAACAGAAATTTTCTTATATATTATTTCATATTTTGTGACCACCACCCAAAGCTGAGACACTGGCTGAATTTTACACAGCTAATGCAGAATGTCATTCGAACAATGACAATATAAATGTGAAGGTGGTGAGGTGACATGAGGACCCTTCCTATTGCCTGACATCCTTTCCATTACAGTGCCTCAGGCCAAACAAGACAAGCAAAGGTCTATGATGGGAGTTCTCCCCTTTCCTGCTTCCTTCACTACAAGGCAGAAACACATCTCTTTGGTTTAAGGAACACACTCATTCTGGAAACACTGCCTCTGCATACAGGGTTCATCACTGGCATTGGATAACATTTCTAAATCATAGTCATTGTAAAAGGGATCTTTGTTTTAATTGTTTTGCCTCAGAAGTGTACAGTACAAAAGTATCTTTCATTTCCATTACTCCATTGCTTCAAAGAATTATCCAGGAAGTAAATCAAGCAGACTACAGAAGCACCCACACCTCACAGTCCAGAAATCACAGACTGCTTCTCTTTGGAAGGCACAGCTGTTTCAAGATGATGCTACAGGAACTCTATTACCAAAATAGCAGTGCCCTCAAACTTAGAAATGAAACATATAAACCAATATAGATCTATCAGCTCTGGAAGGCAGGTGCTGCTCAAAGTAGGACCTAAGAGCTGCCTCATGGCAAGGCAAGGCATTGTTGCTGAACCTGTTTTCTCGTCTAGGTGTCAGAGTTAAAACTGGCTCTTCATCCATACAGCTTCAGCTCAGGAATCTTTGCATGAACTTCAAGTGAAGAGTCCAACATCTGACTAAGCGCTGCCCTGAAAATAAAATTCTTCCCTGAATGTAAATCCAAGCATGCATGAAGATTATTTAGAGGTTCGTAAGCCTTTTAAAGAATAGAACTGCTTATCATTTGCTCTATAATAATTTGGCACAGCCCACGGCACCCATGGAAGGTCCCTCTGAGCACCGAGCCGCTGGTGCATTACCCTTGGCACGCTGGCCAGTATTCTTTCATGTCCCGTTCCACCTGGGTCAGTCTGCCCCTAGCATTTGCACACTTCTCTGTCCATAGGAGGAGGAGGCCAACTTCAAGCACAGAAAAAAGATGTGAAGAACTGCTGCAGAAATATTTTATCATCTGTGTATTATTCTCCTCTTGGTCAGGAAAACTCCTCATCTTGCTTTGCTAAGGTACAAACAGCTTCAAGATTTCTAGGATAATTAAGTCAAATTTCCTTACTATTTTTGTGCATAGCTAATCATACTAGAGATGAGCTCTTTTTAATAAGAGGCAGAAGACATTTCTGTCATTCAGGTGATTTAGATGATTGTATTGTTCTTCAATATTTTCCTGCTTCTATCTACAAAAACTTACTAAGTCAGTAAATAGTTGTATAATGACACTTCCATAGTAAAGCCTAATAGAAATCAGACCAAACACAACAAAGCAGAGTCTCACCGTCTGCCCTGAACTGATTGAAAAGGAAATGTTTTCTAAGACAGCAGTTCCTCCTTCAGTATATCTGGCTGTAAGGTCCGTCACAGTCATTTGTCCCCCGGATGGCCAGTTCTTCTCGTCCTTGACATGCCTGTTTTCGATTATAAGGGCATCTGAAAACTGGTTATTCTTCTGTGGCTTAATGGTTTTCATCTCCTCTGTTGGCATGTCAATAAATTTAAATATTCGGCTGACAGACCGCATCTAGGAATGAAAACGAACATTATTCTAATTGTACTAAGCTATCAAAGCAAACAAAATCCAATTATTCCTAATTTCCATCCAGAACAGCAAGTCTCTTTTCTGTGTAAGTTATACTGCTGTATAACTTTAAAAGGTAAGGTACTTCTTTTACAGAACTCTAAATTATTTTTTCTTGTACAATGATAATGTTGGCCAAACATTTAATTCCCCTTCTTTTATTCTTAAATGAGCACAATAGCTCTCTTTTCTTTTATAATGTATAGTAAAAACAGCAGACAGATAAGCTGTACATCTGAAATCAATGATCATGTAAGCAATCTTGGAGTCTGCAGCTTCTTCCTCCCATATGGGGTTGCTCTACTTGAAAACTGAATTTCCTTGAATAATGATTAATCTTCAAAGATAAGCAGAATGCATGGAATTTGAATAGGCCAAGGATCAGATAATAAAAAGTCAATTTGTCTCCTTTGCAAGAACGTCACTGGACAGGTGCTCATAAAATATATTTTTAAGTGTATGGACAAGTTTGTTCTTGGGCACTGGTAAATTTTAAGTCCTGAAGTTCTTTTTCCCTGACTGCTTTCCCCTTTAACTAACAGAAGGCCATCTTAGATCCAGTCACCCTTCATTCTCCAAGCCTAAAGAAAATCCAGGTTTAAGCCTCTTTCTGAACATATGTTCTCCTTCCCCAGACCTTCCAGTCCAAATTAATCTTTCCTGTCTGATCAGAACTTATACAGCATTTTGCATGACATTTACAGGAATGCTGTACTAAAGTGCCAATACTTTCCTATCTATATCAAGGAATATCTTGATTAACACATCTTAGGATCAAATACATTCTTTTCTTCACAGTCACATCTTACAGTCACCCTGTAACCAAGCAGTGGTTGGCCAAGCTTTCCTTCACTTTAGACATTTCTAACTGAAGAGATCCTTACTTACAAAAGAGGTTATTATTAGCAGTTCCTAAGTTTAAGCCTTTGTACTTTGTTGACTGAAATCTGTTTCATATTTGTCATCTGAGGTCACCTAATACCTTTAACTCTCAGTGTTCTTCACGCTGACGCTGCCTTTCAGCCCTGTGCCTTTGGCAGTTTTTTTCAACACACCTTTTTTCTTTTCATTGAGAGCATTAGAAAAAGATTAAAACAAGCTCAGTCACAAACCTAATCTTTGTTGAGTAGCCTCCCTCTAGCTTAATACCTACAGCTTAATGCCATTTCCTTTCTATCTAACTCATTAACTAGTTTACAGTTCTTGCAATAATCCTGATCTCATTCATTTACATGACTTCTGAAACAGAGCCATAGCCAATGCTTTCCTGAAGACAGATGAGATTTACTACGACTTTTGTCCAGAAAATAAATCATCAAACACAATTATCGAGTTATTCTAACACATCCTAATTTCAGCACATCTGAGTTTATTCCCTCTGTAAGCTTGGTATCTTCAGTTACATCTTCAATATAGTTTCTAAAGATCGCTGCCATCAGACTAACAAACTGATGGTGGGATCAGTGCCTTCTGATCTCTCTTTCTCAACCCGAAGAAACATTAGTTTCTCAATCACATGCCACCACTGCCAGGCTGGTGGATTCATTCAAAGCTGTGGTTACTGATGGACAGATTTTCAGACAATTCTTTCTGAACTCTGGAGTGGGATGTCCAGTCCCATCCAGCCTGAGTGTATTGGTATGTGCTATTCCAGCCCCATTTTGCAGGTTTAACTGAAATGCCAAACTGCAGAACCCAATCATGTTTAGTTAAAGTTTCTAGTTTTAGATGGACCAAATCACTGATGTGTTATGTGTTTCTCCACTGACTGTACCCCTCGCTTCAAAAATAGGTGAGCTTCCCTGCACTGTAGATTGTAGGCACCTTAGTCCACCTAATCTTTTTAACTAGTCTTTATTCTATCAGAATTTTACTTTTGAAAACAAGAGTAAACTATAAGGTACTATCAATTCTTATTGGCCTTTAAGTCTTTAGCAAAATAAATACGTAAATACACACGTAACTATAGCATCCAAGAGGATTTAGGCCTTATTATGAGTATTTATTCTCTAATATGTGCTCCCAGTATCGTATTGCTCTTAAATGATATTACAGAAACATCTTTGTACATTTTTGACCTTATTAATCTGCTTTTGCATCCCTTCAGTGAACTCACGCTACTTCCTTCCTGCTCATCTCTTCAGACTGATAAATCTCATTCAGTGGATTTTCCATGCAGAAGCAAATATATACTGCATGAAAATACTGGGAAATTTGCTTAGCTCTCTTAGCATCTAGAAACAGAACTGTGACAGAAGTTTTGAAAAGTGTGCTACCATGGCAGCCTATTGATTGCAATTTTTAATTACTGTGCAAGATGGGAAGGCACAGCCATCATTACGTTAACGTATGAATGTGTTCTCATTTTGATCATACAAAAGGAAGAATTTGGATGAGACAGGCCATTTTATTCTTTCTGACTGCACTCAGTAAACCCCAATAACAAACACCATGCATTCACTTTAACTGGTGTTAGTATCTTTTTCTTTATTCCCAGAAATCTTATATTTTTAGACATATTGCATCTGCAGAAATATCAGAGCTTCTTTCTTGGCTTAACAAAGAGCAATTAAATTCTGTACAAAAACAGGGAATCCCCATAAGTGTCCAAGAGATCCCAGCATTACACATCAGCTCAAATCTGCTTGGCAGCCATCTGGCCAAAGAGTCTTGCCTTATAAAATTTAATCTCCATAATCCAGCTCCCCTGACAAATTTATCACTCACTTCACACGTGAAGATATTTTAGACAGCTTAGAACTTTAAATCAATTGAGAAGATGCTTTCCTGGTTCTGTAATTTGCATTACGATTTAGATCTGGGCAGAATGCAGCATAAATGTCAGTAACATTTTACAATGATATCCATTCTTCCTTTCAGAGACTGAAATCTTCTGTCATTCATAATGACAGTCATAATGTAGGTGACAGAAAGTTTCTTATCTATTATTCCCATCAGCAATTTAACTGCTATATTCACATTCTCCAACTAATGCTTGAGAATGAAGGAGTATATTTACTACTTTCAGCTAAAAACGTTGAGAGTATAATACACTATTTTTAGCCTTGAATAATTGTATTTTACTGAGATTTTATCAGCATTACAAAATCTTTAATTTACTTTCTCATTAATATCACTTAAACTATTCTTAATGTGGGATGAGAATTCATAATATTATTAAGTAATATATACTTCCAGAATGTGGAAGAAATAGGGTTTTTTTCACAAGTAATCTAATACAATCAGTTCCATAAGGCTCTGTATTTTAATGTTAGAAAGACAGCAGTTACTTTCTCCAAACCAGGGAGATATTCAATGATTCATATATTCCTATTCCATACTTAGTTCAAACTTATACAGATTTTTTTTTCTCTCTTTTGTTTCTAGATTTTGTCAGCCCCTGTATGACTGCAGCTCATTCTGAGAGCTGCTATTCTGGTGTAGATCATACAGTCTAGCAAGTACTAAAGACTTACCAGATTAAATAACAGTTTTCAGGTTTTCTGAAGACCATACATATATCCTTTTCCAGTTAAAAATTACCAACTGAACAGGTTAAGAGAGAACTAGCATGGAAAAATGAAAGTATGAAAACCCGCCATAAAACAACCATTATTTTTCACAATCCTGTTTTTTTTCTATGGTCTTTATCATGTACAACTTTAATTCCCCAGCACCAGTGATGCACAGGGTGGAGCACATTGTAGTGTAGCAAGTACATTCTTAATATCTCTTTGGGGAACTCTTTTTGATCTCCTTACATAAGTAATCTTGTCAATAATGAAAGCGTGACAATTTCTTGCTCCCTGATGAAAGGAATTGTCCTTCCCAGTTTTAGCGCTGCTACTGCAGGATACACATCAGAGAAGGAGAAGGTTTGTAAAGCATTAAAGCATTCCACCGGGACTAGCCAATGCTTATCTGCAAAGGGAACACTTAATGGAAAACTTATTTTTTTATTTACTTCCTAATAAAGGAAAAAGTAAAAAATATTGTAAGACTGTCTGGAGGGCCAAGAAAAAGACTGACAACAAGTTAAAGAGGTATTAGCAGAAATGATCAAAGTGAGGAGATAAATCTAGCCCAGCTGCTAGCTCTAAATGAAACAATGGGCAGCTGTCAGAGTGACCACATATGTTAAAAAAAGAAAAAAAGAAACACCAGAGCAGATAAAGTACCGGGACTGTAGGAAACGCGGTGCCAAAACCATTATGGGGTATTAAAAGACAATGGAGATTTTCCAGTGAGAGCCAAATAAAGATGAACAGAAGTCCCTCCAAAGACAAGAATAGCTGTGTATGTAAAAACAAAAATCCACCTAGATTCTCAGACTGCTTGAAAACATATGCCAGCATCACAGAAGGTCAAGAAGGCAGATATGTGAAATAAGGTCAAATTATCCCCCTACTTATCTGTTTGGTTAGTATTCTTCAGTCACTTGGAGAAAACACCAACTTATCTGTCAACCCTCTGTAACTGTGTACACTCAGGCACACTTGTGTGCTGCCTTGTAAGCATGGACATCACAGGTGCTCACAGAAGGGCATAAGTGATCTCACTCAGAGCAGTGTGTGCATATTGGTAACTGGAGGCACACAGAGATGTGTCAGTTCTCGCCAATCTGATGCAACTGGGAGCTCAGAGTATCCCCTGAGAGAAATGTAACCAGCACAGAACACTAAGCCAGGAACACATGCAAGCCTTCACAGGACATCCTTAACCAACTAACTGTAAAGATCTTTAAAGAGGGAAGTGTCAAATGTAGACAAAGGGTAGGAAATAATATATCTGAATTACCCAGTGAAGCCGTTTTATTGCCTTGAAATCACAAAGCTATTCTTATTTGTTTGTGCACAGAAGCAGCTTTTCAATGTCAGGAAACCATTCTGCCAGCACTATCTATGAGCTTGGCAACTGGGATACTTAAACATCCATGGGATGGGGGTGGGCAGCAATCCATTACCAAAACAAGACCACAGTATCTATCTATAAACAGCTGCACCTTTAGAAGACTGTCACTAATAGAACTGGTGCTCCTATATACTAGTTTGTCTTAATACAGAGAGAAGTCACAAACATGTAAGGCAATCTGTAGCCTTCTTTTTCAGGGGAAAGGGATTTACTTCCTAGTAACTACAGTTTAGTATCAATGTATTTGTAAAAAGGGGAAATTCTTTATTAAAACACTAGTGTGTTCAGCACCTTCTCAATCCTATAGCAAGATTTTTTGTGCTCTTCTGTGAAGCATCCTCAATTTGCACTACACAGTACGAATGAACACACTTCTGTGTTCAAATCACAAGACTGTGATATTTCAGTGACCACATTATGCCATATAGGGCTAAAATTGAGTTTATACAAGAGAGTTCATTAAATGTTCAGTGCCATGCTGCACCAATAGCACGTTTTTCTTTGTATCAGTCCCAGAACTGCAGTTTGGCTTGTCTTGCAGTTTTGGCAAACAAGCCCTTGCACAAACTGCCTGCCCTTCAAGACAGCCTGTACTAACAACTGAAGAAAGAATCATCATAAAACAATTGGTGGATAGGGAAAAAATGTGTCCCTGAATGGCAGTCAGCTTTCTGGACTATCACCAATTGTATGTGTCAGCAAGAGATTAGATGCTGTGAGTGGTTTATTCCCAGTTTTGGAGCTCTTAAGGATTTCCTTCAGGATGAGGGTGGTTGAATCACTGATTTACAAAATGAATCTCCTCCATTTTTTTTTAAACAATTCATTTCAGCTAATCAGGATCTTATTGTTGCCTGTGAAAGTTATTTGTTTTCCAGTGTTTTCCAATGCTTGGCTTGAGAAGATACTTTAGGATTCAGAGAAGGTGTGACTGGATGCAAAGATTTTTTATCTCAGATTTTTTTTCTTAATAGATGTATTTGGGGTTTAAATGAATTTTGCCACAAGAACTCTGGCTGAAATCAATCCTGGAGTGCCTTAATTGTAAGAGGGAATTGACTACTACATTTAAAATAACATATCAAAACATGTGGGCTCAATTATGATGAAAACCACCATAACAAATGTATTCTTTTATGAGTTTCCTGTCTGCTTCTGACATCTCAGAAAACAGGTGATGATGATATAATCCTGTCAAATGTTCTTTCTTAAAGCTTAAAGTCAGTCTCAGTTAATGAACTAACTACACAAATTACTGAGATCATCAAGTCCAACTCCAAAGCCTTATTTCATAAGTTATTCTAAACAAAACCATAAAAAGGCCACCAGTTAAGTCTAGGAATGATTTTCAAATTGCTTCTGATTTTGCATGCAAAGGAGCTCAGCCTCATCCACTGAAATCTGCTGTGCACAGCCCTTAAGTTGACCAAGGTTTGGTTGGGTATATGACCATAACAAAGTAACTCTAGGTCTTTCATACGCTTTCCCTTAGCAGCCATGCAATCTGAGTCCTCAAGCACAAGCATTTGCTGTTCCCTTTTCTCATCCAGGAGCATTTCTGATCATGAAAAAACTTGGTGCTCTCCCAGAGCCAGGAGGTTGCTGTGAAAGATGTAAGGGAAATTTTTTCACTTTTGATTGATATACAGGTCTGATAACAACTCAATGAACACCCAGAACCAACAAATTAAAGCAACTCCTCAAAACAAACAAATCATAGCAGACTACACTTTATGCTTACCAAGCTGTCCACATCTATGCTTGAGTTTACTGCCCACTGCAAGGTTCCCATGATGTTCATGGCTAAGGTAAGAATAATGCCCACTCTACCTGGTCCATCACCTGCAGAGGGAAAAATAGATTTAATGTATATGAAAACAAAAGGCCAACGGAGATCAGAAAATGAATATATATTTCATCCATTGCATGTAAGATCCATATAATATCTTAAAATATATGCTCAAATTCTCTTTTATTTCATGGGAAAACAAGCATGGATTTGTTGGTTATACAGGAGGATTGGCAGCTTAGTCATAATTAAACTGCTGGTTCTGTCAATGAATTCACTAAAAACCCTGATCTTGCTTTTGCAATTAAATCTTTCTATCACATAATCACATAATCACAGAATGGGTTGAATTGGAAGGGATCCCCGGGATCATCAAGCTACAACCCTCCCTGATGCAGCCAGGGCCACCAACCTCCAGATCTGGTACAGTACATATGATCAAGCAAAGTATAAAATATGATGGAGTGAAACTCAAATATTGTTAGCATAAAAAACTCCATTCTCAAAGTCACTGACTTCTTGCTCATCAGCTGTTGTAACACTGATCCTGAACAAAAAGTTCAGTGTAAAACTGGGGAGAGGGAGTGTAATGCCTGAGAATGGAAATCAAACAATGTAAATGAGAGCACACAGAGTTAAAAACTCTTTTGAAAGTTATTTGTAGAAAGAATTTTTCCACAAAGCTGAATTATTCAGTTTTCATTGGGTACCTTCAGCTCCTACTCTGCTTGTCAAAGACTGGCTCTGCCTTGCCCAGCATCCAGGTAGAACAGTAAGGTACATAGTGTTCCTCCTTTGGTATACTGTGTTTACTAGGGGTGGTGGGCCACTCTGAGGGGATTTTTTAAAACTTCACATCAGAAAATGGGCCAGCGCACAGGAATTAAAAAACTGAATGAGTACTTCCACTACTGATGTGGCTTTAAGAGGACATTAAATCTTTCCATTTTTACTCAACCATTTGTAAAAAGAGGGGAACCTTAACCTCACTTTACTAAAAAACTTTGAGCTATATAGATAGTAATCACCATTCAAGCATTTCAGTACATCCATGTGGTTATGTTTATGTGGTTTAGAAGCTACCAGATTGCTTTCACAGCAGCTAGGGGCAAGAAAAGAAAGTTGCAGCCCCTCAGATATTATTTGCAAACTAATCCCTTCACTGAGCCTTCTACAATAGCAGATAACTGTGGTAAAACTTCTATTTTAAGTAAAACATAATTTATACTCTCTGACATTCTTACATCAGTGACTGCAGTATATGCAGGACTGTGCAGTGGTTTATTTTCATCAGAAGTGTCCACAGATGAGATATTAAACAGAGGCAAAACTTTCATTTCAGTAAATGTAATCCAGTAAAGTTACTGTACCTGTGGTTATGATAGAGATGAATGCCACTGCACTGAAAAAGACAACAAAAATCATTTCTATCCTCATCTGAAACCAGCGCAGAGTTGACAGGTAGAGGAACCAGTTTGCCGTGTGTAGGTTCAGAGCCTTGTGAAAGAGGGTTTCAAAGTAAGGCTGCCGCCCAAAAGCTCTCAGCGTCCACAGTCCTTTTAAGCTTGTAACAAGATGTGTGAATATTGGACTCCGAGCTGTGAAGTGTTTAAATTACAAACATCATGAACACTCATAAGAAAATACTTTTGATGTAATACAAGTCCACAGCCCTGTGCTCTGTCTCCTAGCAGTGTAACTACTGTCACTGGTTTAATTTATCTATGTTGTTGGTATATATGGTTGAAATAATCCTAGCAGAGGATACACAACAGCATTTGCATGAATGGGTTGAAGTTCCATTCAGTGTCTTGCCAGCAAGTAACCACATTAATTCCTCATAGTCAGCATACTACTTGGAGAAACTCCTGGTCAGCTATAAGACATCACAATAGAAAGAAGGCTTCTCCCCAGTCGGTATTAATTCCTACAATCCTGACAACTCCATCAAGTTAGTATGGTTCTTTTTTAGCACAGAGAAAGTACTTAAATGCTCTGGATTCCACTCTCTTGCCATGGTGCTAATTTTAAGGAGACCCTGCATTGCGTAGAAAGTGGAATGCCAATGCTAAACCCCTCAAAGTATGAAAGAAATTTAGATTTATAACTGAGCAAATTTAAAGTTATTCATGAATAAAAGGCAAAATGATTCACAATGGACTGAGCACTGTCAGATCCTGCCAGTCCTTTGTAATGTCAGACCACAGTCCTGATCTGCAAACCCGCACTTTGGAATCAGTTTTTCCATTTTATTTGGAATATGTTAGTCTGATAATGGGGGAGAGGAAGAAATTTAGTCAAATTACTTATCCAGAAAAAAAAAAAAAAAAAAAAAAAAGAAAGAAAAAAAAAGAATTATTTACACTCCTAAAAGAAATATATGGAGATTCTAAAGTTTTCTCATAAGGAAACAAACTTGTGAGGCACATACTAAATCTGATCATAATTTTTCACGTTAAATTTCTCTCAAGAAAATTGTATTTCAGGACTTAATTTGTTTTCAGCTGCAGTGGTGTTAAAGCCCAGCTTTAAAGAGGTCTTCTCCATTGTTCTTTGGCAGCAGAGCACTCAGTATTGGCTGGATCAGTAAAAGCAGTGCTTTTGAGGAGATAAGTGTTCTACTACCAGAGACAAGGGCATCTTACAAGAGAAAAGACAAAGAAGAGGTGACAGGGTGAATCACTTCTCAATTGATTTGTGCTGGATTTAGTAGTCTACCAATTTTGTTGCTCATACCTTCAGATTCCAGTTGTTTCAGCTGCTGAGAAGTGTGGAGGAAGTATGCCCTTAACACAATAAAGGCTGCTATCACAGGCACTGATGCCAGGAAGATGTAGGGTTGTAATATTGAGACTACTGTTATAGCGCCAATCACAATCAGTAATAACTGTAGAATGAAAGAAAAATACTATTGATATAGTAAACGTGTCATCTTATAGACTAGAGATTGGTGATGAATTTCCTTCCCACATCAACTACATATTGTTTTGATAACCATAAAGAGCTAACTTAAGTAGTACTTGCAGCTGAGAACAAGCCTTCATGAAAAGATCATGAATAACTGAGACCAGATCCACAACCTGTAGGAATGTCTACCTTTCCTAATACATGGAAGACATAATGTCATGGTTTTGTAATTTTGCTATCAGTATTCCACATCATAACATCATATAAAGCATGGATAATTTTCTCTAGCAGAGACAATATTAGTATTGCAAACTTCTAAATTATGAAGCCAAACATATACACACAAGAACAAGAACAGTAGCTATGTACTCACTCTTCAGTTAAAAAGGTAAGAATGATACTTGCTATATCATCTTTCAGACCTACTGATGCTGACCCCGTCCTGTCTGGGCTAGGTGTGCCAGGAGGTCAGAAGCTGAGTGCCTCTCTCCTGCCAATTCTGGGCCAATCAGTTTTTCCAAGGGTCAGAAAAAATGGGAAATGGTGCATCATAAATTGTGCAAGGGACCGTAACCTACATATGAAACCACTGATTCTAGTCATCTTGATCAGAAGACAGGAGACGAGTTGTGAAAGGACTTCCAGAATGAAAAGTTAGTTTCAGGAAGTTAAAAAAGAAGATGTTTTAAGGTGACAGATGGCTCAAAAGGGAAAAATCATTCAAGTTAATCTATTTAATCTACCAGAGACTACTACCATCCTCCTGAGACTTCATCCTCAGTATCTCCAGACAGATTTATTTAAGACAAGTTAGTCTTTACTCTAGAAGCACTTTAAGCACTTGGGCTGTTCCTGTTCCATACCTGAATCAATGAAACACAAATACATCCATGTATGCAGAATAGCAAAGCTCTTTTTCATATCAGGGCGTTGCCTTTCACACTTAATTACTTCAACTTGCAAACTTATCAGCAGAAGGCAACTACAAATGTACAGTTTCAACAAAATGATGACCACATTGAAACACCACTGTAACTGACCAGCTCCAGAATCAAAGGGAACTCTGGGTCCGTATGGTCCAACCCATGCCCAGAGCAAGATGCCCAGGACCACATGCAGGCAGCTTTTGAAGATCTCTAAGGAAGAAACTGTGTCAGTTCTCAGTTAACCACACAGCACTGTAGTGCTTCCTGTTGCTCAAACAGGACCTCTTGTGTTCCAGTTTATGCCCATTATCTCAACAAAGAAATAGTTGGAAAACAGGGCTAATTTCACATTAAGAAGATACATGCTGTTGGTGCGTTAGCTATTACTTCTACATGGTTTCAAGGAAATTATTTGAATTTCCAGTATTCCAAGTCTGATGTTTTTCAGAGCCAGACTAGCATTTAATGTTCAATGTAGGCTTCCCACCGTACGCGGGAAATACAATCAGTGCAATGGCAGTATCAAAGTGTATGAACAAAAATTTACAGATGAACTAATTAAAGATTTCTTTCCTTACTTTACCCTTTTCTATTAAAAGAATGCTGAAACACGTGTGTTGTGCTTGTACAGGCTGTATAGCACTGGTCAGTAGAAACACAAGAATGAATTTGTTTTTATTCATTATTTTGAACTGCAGAATTTAGTACCTTTTCTGTATTTTACTATTAAGAAAATGAGTTATTCAAATGACATCTGCCAAATTATACAGGTCTTAGGTTACTTGAGATCACAGAGTAACACTGTGACTGATCTAATTCCCATTTCCAATGTTTACTTAAATTTTGCAAAGACCATGATCATGCCATATAGTTCTACTGCAGGTCCAACACCTCTTTCACTAAAAAGCTGAATATAAAAAGCTGGCTACATTGGTATATGCTCAAGGAATTCCAGCAGAGAGTTAATGAAGATCAATTAAAAGCCAGAAGACTGTGCTCAGATGATCTTTTAGGGCTGGGATGGAGGCCAGAATTTGGCACAGAGTTTGATGCGACTAACAAAATCCAGCTTGGAGTAACTCCTCCATGGCAGATCCACAATGTCAGAAACAACAAAAAAAACCACACCAGAAGAGACAGTAATGAATACTATTCAAGCTGAAGATGAGATCAGCAAATCAGAGAATGGTTTAATGTCCATGTTTACTCATTCAGCAATGATTCACGACTTCAGCATTGCACAAAGTAATGCTGTTATTTTCTTGAACTTCTTAAGGTGGAGCTGCACTTGCCTCCTTAAGGTCAAGAGGTAAAGTTACCAATTACTAACAATAATACAGGAAAAGGGACTTGTTTTTAACCAGATCATCATGTTTGTAAGGACTGCAAATCAGAGCAAATTAACAGATGGAGCATGTCAACAGTAGTGCTGGGACACCACTGAAATGAGCTGGGATCCATACTGAGCCACAGAGCCTCAGAATAGAAAGGATGAGGAACGAAGGAAGGCAGCCCCCTTAAGAAGCACAGGAAATGTCTCTGTCTCCATATTTCTTCAGTGTTCTCTTCAGTGTGAATGTACTGGAGGTTATTCAAAGCTCATCGAGATCTGGCAATGTGTGGAGTTTCCCAGCAGCTACAATGGCACCAGGCACTGCCATTAAAAATAAAATGAAATTCTACAACTCTTAGGACATAAAATTCCTCCAAAGAATTCCTGACCCCAAAAGCTGTCTTTCATAACAAGCAGTTAACAAGGGCCTCACGGCCTACATTCATCCTGATCCAAAAAACTGAAAGGAACCAAGGAATGCCCTTCACGTCTTTGAAGGTGAATGTGGGCTTGTACTGAAGGGAACTGCAGGGCAAAAATGTTTCTGAGCCTGAGTACTCGAAAGCAGTTTGCACAAAGAGTATAGGTAGACGTATGGGCAAGAACTCAAAAACAGAAGCAATGAAGTTAACCTGCAAGATAAGCAGCTATGTAAACAGACACACGGAGTGAAAGAAAGAGAGTGTTGGCATTTAATTCCTGTCATTAGTTCTTCTCATTATATATTTTCCTTGGTGCACAACTGAAACTTTACAATGCCAAAAGACATCAAAATTGAGAACTTCTATTCTACAAACCTGAATGAGATCAAATACTGTCAGTGGAAGTAAATCATCCAGTATCGCTGTATCTTTAGAGAATCTGTTGAGTATCCCACCTATGGATTAAGAATAAAGAAAGAAAGAAAGAAAACACTTTAACACTCTCCCCACAAAATCCTGCCTTGTACAAAACAAACAGAACATTTGTATTTCTAAAGACAAAATACTAGAGGTAAGTACGAGATTTATTCTAGTACAAGCAATTCCATTACAGCTAAATGGAGCTGCATCATTAACAAATTTGATTCTACAATTTCTGTTTCAGGTCTTGGAATCTCATAAAAAATCCCGGAAAAAAAAAATAAATATATAGTTAAAACAAACTAACATGTAAAACAGGACAGAAACATGGACAGTTGCCATAAAGTCTGTACCTTTTGTGCATCAGGCTTTGCTGATACACATCATTTGCACATCAGTGTTTGTGTTAGTTTCTACACCAGTTTCTTAGCTTCTGAGCAGAAATAACTTGTTAACCACAAAATAAGAACAGAACTAAGAATACAATGGGCAAATGAAAGAAGATCCTATGTTACACTGTCATTTACCAGTGCTTCCTGTACTCCAGCATGTACCTGTTAAGTAGGGTATGGGAAAGGAATTTCACATTCAGCAGTGAACAGAACTTGTTGCACCAGTTATGTAATGAACTCCATATCAACTTCTGAGCCAAATTTGAATATGAATACCATTGTTCACACCAACTGATGTTTTATGCCATTTTAGTAGGACTACTCATGAAATAAAGCGCTATTTATCATCCATATCTGATTCCTTGTCATTCACCACATATCTTTAGACTATATCTTTTCTCTTACAGTTTTAGACAAAGGCTATTCATTAGAACCTCTTCTGGTTTTATTGCCTCAAACTTCTAACAATGAATTTTCTCATTCTATGCCAACTTAGAAGGTGTTATTTCAGAATCAGAACTGACAACTGAAATATGTCATACTTAAAGTAAGTGCAACCATTAGAAGATTCACTTTGTGTAGCAAACTTTTATTCTTCAGCTTGAATGACAGTTTAAAAGCAAAGCAGCAGTATCCGTTAGCAGAAAAAAACCTGTTTATTTAAAATAAAGCCTATACATAAGTCAATCAGTCCCCATCCAAGTTACCTGCTTTCAAAGAGTTGAATGTTGACATAGGTGCATAAAGAACTGCATGCACCATCTTCTGATGAAGAGTTTTAGATACCGTTATCAGTGTATGCACAAGGGGCAAACCTCTAAAAATCCCCATGGCAAGCAGGGTATCTGCAATTCCCACATAAATATAAATCATGTAGTAGGAGCTGGTGTCAGTGATGATCACTGGAGGGTTGTCACTGGTAGTGTTTTCTGGTTGTGTTTCATTTATTTTTGCAGCTTTACTGTGTGACATAAATAAAAAATAAATGCATTATCAGAAATTGCAAGTTTCTTTTTAATTTCTCTACTAAATAAATAGTACTGCAACGTTCATTTCTTTTAAAACTAAGTTAATGATTAGTTACATAGTTTAAGCATCATTTATTATTATTATCCAATGAAATATCCTATCCTATATGAATTATCCTATACCAAGAAATAAAATCATGGAATCGTATAATGGTTTGAGTTGGAAGGGACCTCAAAGATCACCTACCTTCAACTCCCCTGCCATAAGCAGAGCTGCCAGGCACTAGAACACACTGCCTGGAAACTCATCAGTCCTGCCCTTGAACAGTTCCAGGGATGGGGCATCTACAGCTTCTTTGGGCAGCCTGTTCCAGTGCCTCACCACCCTCGGAATGAAGAATTTCTTTCTACCCAAAACCTCCCCTCTTTCAGCTTAAAGCTGACCTGTCACTATCTATCTGCATAGAAAGTCAGTCCTCCTCCTGCTTATATGCTCCTTTCAAGTACTGGAAGATCACAGTGAGGTCTCCCCAGAGCCTTCACTTCTCCAGGTTAAACAGTCCCAACTCCCTCAACCTTTCCTCACAGGAGAGGTGCTCAAGCCCCCTGATCACCTTTGTGGCACTCCTCTGGACACACTCCATCATATAACAATGATCTGCCTCAAGTGCCAGTAAGACAAAATTATTCTGTGTGTTCAGGGGCCAAGGCAATATATGCCATAGTCTTCCCTTCACATATCTTTGGAGATGCTCGTACCTATCAGTATTTAGTAATTTCTGAAGTATGTTGTTGTTGTGCAATGAAGTGTTTTTACAAAGATAAAATTTAATCTAGAACCATAGTGACCTAGGCTAATTGGAGATAAAAATTAACGACCGTATTTCCTATGCGTGAACATACAGGCTTAGTTCTACAGGACTAGAAGAAGAATCCATCACAATAACCCAGGAAAAGCCATACTGCTGCTCAGCATGCTTTAACCCTGATCTGCTGGACCCTGCAACATCTTGGAATGTTTCTAGCTGAGCAGAAGATATTACACAGAGCTTTAGAGAAATTGTTTACTTCAAACATTCCTAAGCAAATGTCTCATCCTGCATCAATGAAAGACAACAGCAAACCGCAACATATTCTGAAATAAGTCCACACATCTAGAATGAGCTGACTGAGGAAATGTTTTTGTCACTGCTATGCATTCAGAAATAAGACACAAATCATACAAATGTTAGCACGTAGAGAAGAATCAGTGTAAGGTACCACCTCCATCTATGAATCATTTTATTGAACTTAAGCTAGTGCCCATCCATACAGGCTTCTGGCAGAAGTTATTAATTATGTATAGCAAAAATCAATGTGAAGGTTTCCTCAGTCCTTCAGTAAATAATCAGAACTACTTACTTTTGAAGAAATAGTAACAGAACAAGAGAAGCAGCCACCTGTGATCAGAGAAAACAGTTAATTTTTTTGTCTTGTCACATTATGATCTTCTCATCTACTTTTTGTGTTTTTTTGTTTTATAACTGTTTGGAGAAAGAGCATTGTAAATGTATGCAAATCAAACATGCCTGAAACAAAACCCTGTCAGATCAGCTTCTCCTTCCACAGAAACCATTTAGTGCATCCCACTAGCAAAGCCACATTTAGACTTCTATTACAATCAGGCACTCGAGTTCTTAAATATTCTTTTATCATTTTTTACCATACTATTAACAAAGGCTGGTTAATGCACTCTGAATGACAAGGAATATTCTGTGTATGCTTTAACATAGTTTAAGTTTTAAAAGCTAACATTTATTGATGACTCTTAAAACAATAAATAAAAAATAAAAATAAAAATAAAAAATCAGGTCTCTTTCCCAATACCTTCAAAGGCAGTAATTCAAAACCTTTAACATTTTTACTCTTGCATTACTATTCTTTGGCATTGGTTCAGTAATATGCTATGATAACACCTCAGCACATAAAGTCTCCATCCTCGGGAACTATAAATTTTCCCAGGTCTTACGTGAAATAACAAAAGAAGGGCCATGATAATTTAAATTTAAGGATCAGGCTTCTATTTTTATGTCTCTCAACAGAATTCTGTTCTTGATTCATCCCAGGAAAGGACCATTTCTTTCTTCTGGATAGTGATAGGTGGAGTTGCAAGAGAATACTAAAGTTTTCTAAATGTTTCCATACATAACTGCTCTTCCTCCAGTTCAGTAACTCTGGTCTCTGGGTCCTACATCTAGGAAATTTGTCATCTAGGAAATTTGTTTTGAGCCACTCAAGTGAGCTACACACACATAGATACACACTCCACAACTCTAGAAAGAATGTACAACCAATGGCCTACTTATGGTATTCTATGTGAACCCACCTTGGGATCTGTAATGTAAAGCAATCCATTCTGAATCTAAAATAACATATAGAAAGCATTTTCACAATAGTCCCATCCAGTTCTGAAGGCTATTAAAATTCCACTTTCTATTTACTTGTTACTACTCTACTCTCTCCGTTCAATATTTCAGTGTCTAGCACTAGACTTTCTTCATCACCTGAGGCTAGAAGGGTGAGCGCAGTCCACATACTCAACAACCTGCATGGTATTTCATCTCATACACAGAGGTTTAATAGAGGCTATATAGTTTGTGCTATCTGAATATCTCCCAGCCCATTAGCTTATCAATTGGATTTTATTTAAGCGATAGTTACACCGGGGAATTTAACTCTGATGGATAGATATTCATTGCCATCAGATTTTTTTAAGTTAGAAGATGAGGCTTTTGAATTATTTAAAAACTTTTTAGTCTAATTCAAAAAGCAAAAACCTGTAATTGGTGCTAGAAATGTACACTGTATACAGAGGCATTCACCTCAAAGTTAACTTTGCTGTTGTGTGTTTATAATGGCATTTTCCGCACCATGAAAATAGAACTTACGTAATAAGAACAGCTACACATTAAAATGCTCAATCTTGTTATTGGAAGTGGCTTAAAAATGTGGGATCTCAAACAAGACCCAAGCTCCAGACGCAAAGTCACCAGTTCCAGAAGAACTAATTTAGTCATCCAGAATGCAACATTACTGTAAATTCAGCATATTATCACTCATCTCCTTCTCCAGCTTTGATGACACCACAAGAAGGTCAAATATCAACCTAGAATTGTTAAAAACCCTTCACTGGCACAATCAGACAAAAAGTAATCCTGTATTCTTAGTAGATCGTTCTTTTGTGCTGAAAAATGTCAAGGGAAAATGGTGCTATATTTTGTAAGTTGGTATATCAATGCAGTCCCCATTAATCCCAGCCTTTTCTCTGGAATTTATTTCATGCCGTAGAAAAAAACTCTTGATTTAGGATATTAATCATAAAAGAGGATACTATAAGTTTAAGTAGATAACATTAAAAGCCTTTCCTAATCTGAGAAAAGACAAAAAGCAGAAAACAGCCATTATAGGTAAAATAGTCAGATTTCTGTGATCAGGCGTATATGATCAGGCATTTCTTCTGCACATGTTCTAACAGTGTTTTCCACTGTACTTGGAAAAAAGTATTCTCTGCTCATTGTAGGAATATCTCATCTTTAAATGCCATCAGAAGCATTCAGCTTTCTGCATTATTACCCTTCCTTCTTTCACTGAGTAAAAAGCTAATAACTCATTTTTAAAAGCATCCCTCCAGGACTGATATGTGTGTACTTGTTGAATTCCCAAGGCTCTGTAAAGGTATCTTTTTATAGACAATGGGAATTCATTTACCTGTGAACAAGAGACAAGCTCAGGACACCAATTTATTTACAACACAGAAGGAAATAACAAAGATAATTGGAGTTGGTGCGTCTTCTTTTGCCATGTACTAATCATTATCTTCGGTGAGCAAGGTTCTAAACAGTAGTCAAATTATATCCAAAAAATACCATTTTAACAGCAATTGCTGCTGGTCAATACATGCATCAACTCACATCTTGATGCTTTATTTTGTACTTCTATCATAAACAACATTATTTGAACAAACACTGTTTGAAGGAAAAGGATGCTGGGAACAGATTTTCTTACCTCAAGTAAGAAGATAGTCACACATAAAATTAGTACAAAAATCAAGCTTTTGTGGATGGTAATGTATCTGAAATAAGTATTCCATGTGGTAACAGTACCCATGCTTTCAGCATCATCAGTAAAGCATTCCTGCCAAAGAATTGATAAGACCATAGTTACAATGACAATAGTACCTATTTGTGAGAATTTCTGACACACGAATGCTGTCATTCATTCTGCTAACTCACATGAAAGCTGTCATTCTTTCTTCTGACTCCAAATAACTGAACTGTAGCATTCACGCTACAGGCTGAGAGTTGGGGTTGCTTAGCAAGAGTCAGGTAGAAATGGGCATAGGAGTATCGTGCTCAAAATTATCACCATGTCAAAAAAAGGTCAAGTAAATCAACACGCACCTTCAGATCCTCTTCATTGATTTCATCAGTGATGTCCAAGACGCTGTCTCGAGACAAGCGCCTGGCATAGATATCTATCTCGGAAGAAAGGTTTGTCTGAGGCACCATAGACATCTTCCGAAATGTTGTACTCCCCTTTTTGGAGACATGTGGGCCCTGGTTCACAGAGGTGCCTGTCATCAGACTTAACACAGATTGCCTCCTCCGAGATTGCAGCATATGGTCAGAGCTAAGCATGTTACTTCGAGGTAGACCCACATCTCCCTGGTCCAGGTCAGGTACCAGTGAGATCCTCCTTTCTGGTGAGTCATTGTGGCCATCTTCCAGTCCATTGACCTGTGTCCCGTTCTTCTGCATTATCGATAACTTCCTGCCTGCATTAAGTGGGTTAATAATTATGGAGTTCTTCCTTTTGTCATTAAAATCTGACGTTTGTTTAAAAGATTGCTTCTTTATTTCATTTCGTGATCCCATGCTTTCTCCTTCAAAGGAAAATCGTCGCAGAGTCTCAGTTATAATTGAATTTCTTCTCTCTGCGCTGAACTGATCAAAAGAATCAAATCCCATCAGCTCTGAGCTGAAGTCTGGCCTTTGGCCCTGAAGTTCAGAAAACGTTCCATAGAAATAGCAGCTTCCTTCATGTAAGATTAATATTTTGTCAGCAATCTTCAAATGTTCCAGTTTTGAAGTAACTAAGATCCTAGTTTTATTGGCCATCAACTTGCACACACAGCTGTAAAAAATGGAAGAGTTAAAAAATAGGTATTTTTTAATTTTCCTAATTAGACATTGCTTTTATCTCTTCCATTTTCAATCCATACCTGCCTCCCTCCAAGTATGAACAGTCTTGGGTGCTCCTTCAAACTACAAGGAAGTGGTAAGGCTGGAGTGTGTGAAGGATGAGCATTTTTAGAGCAGACGCCAAAGAAGGGGGAAAAATAAATCATTTTCAGATCAATCCAAATAGAACAGTTTGACATGAAAATGAAATATTTCTTCTCATCTTACAGTTACTTAGATTTATTAGCTCAGTTTCAAAGCTTCAAATATTTGGTAAATGCAAATTTCATGGATGGCGGTATGTGCCCCAGATGTTTTGAGCCCCTCTAACAGGACAAGTCAGAAGTCTACGTGTTTGGCCAATGTTCTGTCCATCTCTTGTTCAGTGGGCACTTCCAGGAGACAACTCTTTCAGCAATTAGAATTTCTTAAAAAATAAAACATTGTCGAAATTTCTACTGGCTAAATAGATAATATTTTTAAACTGAGAGCCCTTCTGGCACACAAATGCACGAGATATGAAGTGTTACGCTCCAAGATTAATAGATTACAGAAGGTGCAAGAGGCCTGCTATACACAATGTGCCATCTTAATGCTAATACAAAATGCTCGCTCACAAAAATTCTATAAAATGACATTTCCCAAAGGTGTTATTTTAATCGCTTCCATGATTTTGTACTGTTCTTAAGTTCTACACCAATTAGAGGGAGATTTCTGTTATTGCTTTTATATTAAGTTATTTGATGACAGTCTTAAGTACAGCATTTCAAAACATACAGTACCTCTCAAATATTTCTTTTTCTGTAAAAATGTCTAAATATCCAAAAGGAGAATCCATGAGATACAAATCAGCGTCTTTGTACACTGCTCTGGACAGAGAAAATGGAAATGAAATTAACTTTCACAACTCTTACAAATTCATAAATATAATTTCAAATGACTACCTTTACATTTCTAACTCAAAAACTTTTCTGCAGTATCAATACAGAGTTAGAGTTCAACATTTAATCTGCTTATAAGACACTTTTCCGTTAGGACCTTCCTTGCTGCAGACTACATTAAGTACTAAATAAATCTTTCATTAATTTCTGTGCAGAGGAAGAAAAAAGGCTGCCTTTTACAGCAGCTTCTTCACAGATCTTTTTAAAGCCTGAATCTGACAATCCCTCTGGGTGGACAGGGAACATTTAAATTGGAATTTAGAATCTCCTGTAATGTCTTCTGATGCCTGAGGTAATATTACACGTATGTAAGTAAGTGCCTGAAAAGACTTTGGCGCAAGGCCTTAGTTTTAAAAGTAATTTGGGATAAATGGTGAGCTAGGATGAGTGTGTTAGAAAGCTGTGAGCTTGCAAGCATTACCTTAAACAGGACTATACAATATTTTGAGTTCGGGATATGAAATATTATTTGTGGCATTAGGCTCTTAAGCTACATATGTAGCATACGTATGGACGTGGGTCAGTGGTACCTAAACCTGTGGTTAAGAGGGGCTTTTTAGATCAATTTCAACAGAAGTTCAAAAAGACCCCTTGCCTTTCATCTGTCAGTTTGAAAATCATGATGTGATATGAATCAGGGTGTAATTAGTAAAGATTTGGACCACCTCATTCCAGCGCTTTTTAAAAAGTACTTTTTAATCGAGTTTTAAAATAATTATGTTAAACAATGTGAAAATATTAAACCACCAGAAGAAATAACCCTCAGTAACAGTACATTGTATTAATAAACTGAGTGGCTTTATAAAAAATGTCTCTGTCACGATTGATTTCAATGGCCATACGTTATGATGAAGTGGCTGCACAATAACAAAAAGCTCCTGCTGTTCTTGGCATTTTCATCAGTAAAATGTTTGCAGTTTGTTTGATGGAATAACAGCTGCATTTGGATTACGGCTGTAATTTGTATGGTGGACTTACTAGCTGTATATGACTGACTTCAGGGTGCTGGGCCAGTGAGCTAACTCAAGGCCAGTGTACACAACCTGTTCCTTCCAGGGGCTTTTCTTTTGCCCTGTTGCAGCTGCAGCACTGATGGTGCTGTTAGAAAGCTAGAAATCAGGCAAGCTGCATCTGCTCCTTATGAAGGATCACTGATGACACTTACAGAAGGGATTCTGATTTAATACGACTGCATGGAGTACACCAGATAGGTGCATGCAACCAGTCCAAGCAAATAATGTCCAGATTATCTGCAGCAAAAGAGGGTATGACTCAGGGCTGTAATCCTACATTTTCTTCTCTGGCTTCCACAGACCTTCATCTGCAACCCACAGATCTGCGCACCTTGATGTATGTTGAGTTTAGATTAGAGCACAATCAAAATTTAAAGCAGATAAACTATTGCCTTTGAACATGTAACTGTTTATAAAATAATTATTATACAGCTGGCAATAAAAACATCAATTCCATTATATGACACTCCATTAAATGAGCTGCAATCATCTGAAAAGCAACAGACATGATTACACAGTGAATGTGAGAAACATTTCGTGTAAAGTCTGGATGAAAATCTAGGTGGGTTTTGGTTAGGGTTCTTTTTTCCCTTTTCTTTGGTGTTTTGCCCACTTCTCTCTTGTCTTTCTACATGAAACAGAAACAGCCAGATCCCTTTTCCTCTCTTACAAATGCACTATAAATATCCTTACCAAAAGCCTCCCTAGTTTAAGGAATCTCTTTTAGCCTCAAACAGGCATGCACATCTTTTATGGGATGCCACTGTGGATCACTGTGATGGGATTTTACTTCTACCAAGCATTTCTGAGCAAGCCAGCACAGCTCACGCTCAGCACATAAACCAACAGATTTCATTGCTTTCCACTTATTTTTTGTGTGTTCCAAAAATTGCTAAACTAGTGACAACACTTATTGAAACACAGCAAGATTCATTTCACTTTTGTTATCAATATGCAGAGAGTATGTCATTAATTGGTATACAGACTGCTTTGTGTGTCACAGCAGGCAAAGATCCCGGAATGCTACTTTATTTGTGTACTTATATGGCACGTGTTTCTTTGATACTCAGAGAACTACACATGAAGTTCTGAATCTCCCAGTGACATCTTGCATCAGGAGGAGAACACTCATCGTCAGCTAAGCCGTAGCATGCATCTGGCAGCAAATTCTTAAAATTCAATGAATAGATGTGCAGATCTATGACAAATGAAATTGCAGAGCAAATCTCAGATTTCTGATAGTAAAATGAAGCTCCTGCCTGGGGTATAGTTACATATTAGGATTTAACCCACATCTATTCATGTGCTTAGTCATAACATTTCCCCTGTATGTATAACATAGCAATAGTTAGGTAGCAAAATACTCACCTTGCTAGTGAGATTCGTGCTCGCTGGCCTCCACTCAGAATGATTCCACCTTCCCCAAGCACTGTATAATCTTTGTCTGGGAACTTCAAAATGTCCTGTCAATGAAGATTTTTAAGAATCTGACATCTACTTTCCATAGTCAAGAAACTCAAGCTACAGACCAAATGTTGGCACAGTATGTAATACTGCACGGGGAGGTTAGACAAAAGTTGTTCAAAAACAATAACAAAAAAGAGTCCCCCCCCCCCGGATAATTTCTTCACCTGTTCACATAGTCAGAAATGGTGATTAAACAAAGCATCGTTCTACCTCAGAGAACAGTCTCAAGCTGTAAGACCTCAAGAACAAATATTTGAACTGCTGGATTACTATAAAAGCAAAGAATATACTTTCATATGAAATCGATTCAAGATGTTAATTGTTAGAGTTTCCTCTACAATAACAATGATAAATGCTCTTGCTACTACGGGTGAGAAAAGCAAAAATCAATCTGAATTCTTCAGAGCCCAGAGAGGGCAGTTTCATAAAAAGAAGGCTTGGATAAAATTCCCAGAAGAGAATGACAGGAATGCAGGCTTGCAAACAGTTTAGGAACCACGCGCCACCACTTGGGATGTAAGTTACTATGTGCTAGAAATGAATGTTTTGCTAGCGAAGAAAGCAGAGAATACCACTTTGTTATATGTGAGACAGAAAGGGGCACCAGCAGAGATCCCTGTGCTTCACAGGCAGAGGTGGCCAGGAGACTTTTGAGTAGTTGCATTTAGCACAGATCCCTGCAAACCACAATAATTCATGGAAGCATAGATGTGGAGAAGTGCTCATGTGCTTGAACACTATCTAGCTTATCTAATTTTACAGTTGCTCTCATAAAAAATATTAACTTGTCCTGAAAGCCTTATCCAGACTATGTCCTTAAGCTATTTCAGTAACACTGACATCACTGTGAGTCACAGAACAATAGAATTATAGAATCTGCTGAGTTGGAAGAGACCCACAAGGAACTTCAAGTCCATCTCCTGCCTCCACACAGGACCACCCAAAACTCAGACCCTATGACTGAAAACATTGTCCAAATGCTCTTGAACTCAGGCAGCTTGTGGCCATGAACCACTGCCCTAGGCTGTTTCAGTGTATAACCACTCTCTGGTAAAGAACCTTTTCCTGATATCCAGCTGACCCTGCCCTGATGCAGCTCCATGATGTCCCCTGTGTCAGGTAATATTACTGAGGGAAACAGGCTGGACTACCTCGGGTTCCATTCCACTTGCTGGCAGTGCCCTGGGCAGTCTGAGCTTCCAGCATGTAGGGCTGCAAGGCAGCCTTCCTGGCTCACAGCTGGATGTCCCAAGCCAGCCAGATGCTCCCTGCACCAGCACTGTCCACCCAGCAGCACAGCACTGCTGCACAGCTGCTCCCACACACAGCAACTGCAGCAATTCAAGGCACTCAGAATCATTCATTCACCTGCACATGGCCACTCCATTTGTACCAGGGGCACAAGCACGTCCCAGATGGCCTTACCAGTGCTGCTGGAAAAAGCTGTGCTCTTCCAGCACTTCCTGTTGAGGAACACCCCATGTTAGGGTCAGGACCATGACTCAGACAAAGGAAGGCTTGCTACCTTTCCTTAGACAAAACACTAGAAGACAAATTTGAAGCATTTTTCATGGCATTACTATTTACAAAACCAAAAAGCAGGTGCTTGGCACTTTCCAGTTCAATAAGTGAGCTTTAGTTATTCTGGAAACAATCTCAAGCTTTGCCCAGTCGGACAGCATAACTTCTGCTGCTGGAACAGTGGCAGAGCAGATATGGAATTAAAAAGATGGAGGAAAAAGATAACTTTTCCCTTTGGCAGTGTCAGAAAACCTTTTATCTTGTCTGTCCCCAGCTAAACAGGACTCCTGTTTCCAGCTGCGGTATCTGCGTAAGAATGATCGATTCCAGCTCTGTGTATGCAATCTGCATCATTCCCCCACGTGAACAGAGAAGTGCTGGGATGTACAGTCAGGCTCAGATACAGGCTCTCGAGACTTCTAGGGCAATACAGTCTAAGCTGAGCTGCTCTCTAGGAGTTAACATTTCACATGAAGTCTGATATAATACAACTGTGATCACCTCCACTGAGATTTTGACTGCTAATCACTCTCTGTTGGATGCCTCAGGCCCCACAGGTTTTGCTGAACAAATAAATAAATAAAAATCTTGCCAGAGAAACGTTTCCTTCTTCCTCCCCTGTAAATTGCCCTGACCTCAGGAACAGAGTAACAATGCTGTTCAGCCCTGGATCAGTGACAGATTAAAGTCCAGCAGCTCAAAGACTAGAAATTGACTGCCTGATCCATCAGGAAATGGGAGAATCTCCCAACTCTTTAATTTGATAATAGCCCTTACTTCCTGGCTCAGAGGATTCTGACCTTAAAATCAAGAGGCTTTTATGTATGGAAAAGCTATTGCAGGTGATTTCTAAATTATTCTGATGTTAACCAGTTACTTCCCACACAAACAAATCCCCGTTACTAACATGGGCAAGAAGAAGAATGCAAAAAGTAGTGATAACATTTTTAAAGCAGGATTATCTGAATCTAATAATAATTTTCCTGTAGGCCATGAAGTACTTCAAAAGGAGGTGTGGAATTCTAGCATAAAGCTGTTTCTGGCATTTAATTGAGGTGGCCTGCTCAGATCCCTTCTGATTTCACTTTGCACATAGGAGTCATGTTATACATCTGTACCTTGGATATTACCCAATATCTTCACCTAGACATTGGGATTTGTGTTGTTGCATACCTAAATATCTAAGCTGATTTCAACTGCTTCATGTTTCTACTGTAGCCTGGAGTGTTGGTGCCATTGCTGATTCCTGATCTTCTTTCAAATAAACCCCAGACGATTACTGGACCCAGTATATCTCCCCCTCTCATCAATGTAAAATCCTAGCCCTACTGAAATTAATTCCAGAACTCCCGTTGCTTTCTATAGTGGTTGGATTTCATCTAATATATTTCTTTGCAGGTGTGTCAACATGGAATTTTAATCAGACTTTTAATGAGTTCCCCTTCTGTTCTCTTCTACCTTTCACCTCAGGGTAATATATGGCATGGAACAGACAAAGAACTTTTCAGGCTGTAATTATAATAATTTAAAAATGGTTAGTAATTTCTTTCAATGGCGTAAACAGAGTGAAGAAGTCCAATAGACACACAATGTTATTTGTTGGAACATGCATTACCTATTGTAAAAAAGTATGTAGGGCTGGCCCAAATACATCCTTGCTGTCATTTTATGCAGGAAGTGAAATTAAGCCAGGAACAAATCTAATGTAATGATGCTGAACGGCACAAAACCCAGCATACTAATGAAGCATTTACTAGATTTTCTTTAGCATAGGTTGCTCCAAAATTAATGCCTTCTATTTATTTCCCTGGAAACTACAACAGATGCACAATAACACTATTGGATAGAGCAAATTCTCAGCTATAGAACCCTGTTTTCCAACATAGTCAACACCATTAGCTGTGCAATTTCACCAAAGGCTGCAAGCCACACTCATAAAAATCTGTACCAGCAGAGGTGACCCACTCAATAATTTCACTATTGTTGTGACAATCTCATTGCTAGAAAAAACATTGCCTACAGAGTCTGTCTTTCATTGGCCCAAACAGATGGAGGTCAGAAGGAAATCTGGTCTATGTGGTGGTTTTTGTAGGACAGTCCAGCCAATACTGATAGTGTGCTCCACACTCTTTGAACTGGTTTGGCGCCTGGCATTATCTTAGGATAAGTCTTCTTCTCTGCCTGTCTCTGGAAGTTTGAGCCTTCAGCTTAGTCAGCATCATGATGAAGTGGTCAGAATTGATGATTTCTCTGGGTTCCAGGGAACCCAGAAGGATCACCCCTTTCCTATTCCATAACTTCACCCACTGAGGGCTGTGTCTTGAACTTTTTATTCAATGGGGAATTCACATTTTGCCTCTCCACAGACTGTCATTTTGACTCCAGGTCATTATGGTGACATCACGTCTCATCATCATTTACTGTGTGACCCAGGAATGTGTCACCTTCAGCCTCATATTGATTCAGTAGGTCATGACAAACTTTGTGGTGTTAAACTTTCTGTTCCTGGGTGAGCATTCATAGGACACACCACACAAAATCTGTGACATTCCAACATTGCCACCAATGCTTTGAAGCAGATATTTAGCTCTGCACACAGTTCCCTAGGCTTAGTCTTCTGATTTGTGCAGATGAGCTCATATGGTGGTGTGACAGCTGTGCACGGCCATCTAGAACATGGCGTGTCTTTCACATCACTGCCACTGCTGCTGAAACACACCGCTCACCACCTCACTGCTCACATCTACTGTTTGGTCTCCATAAACATTCAGCAAGAGTCAGTGGATGTCAATAGGTGCCACTTTTTCTGCATGGAGGAATTCTGTGACACATCTCTGCTTCATCCACACTTCTGCATCAGACACCGTTTTGTCAGACTGCCCCTCTGCTGCCATCAGTCGTGGCAGCTGCACACAATGATATATTGGTGGGAAGGTTCTGCCTCTACTGCCAGACCACCAACATCCACCTCTGACACAGTGCGTCAATGTAATAAAATAGGAGGCATTACTTTCAGAGGGGAACACTAACACTCTCTCCCCAACCCCTGTTCCCAGAGACGATAATTATTTTTGTGAGATCTTCTAATATTAGCTAAGAAATCTCACACTGAAGGAGAAAGCATTTAATATTCATATATTATAAATATTTATATATTTATAAATATCTGTTTAATATTTGTTTGTAGTTTTACTTGTGTGTAAGTCATATTTCACCTGCCTCAGCAATAAAGGTAATTAATAATGCCTTTGGGATTTGTACAGAAGAATAATGCCGAGACAGGTTAAGGTAATAACTCTTTCCACAGTATATAATTAATATGGTCTTTTTGAAAAAAACAAACAACCAAAAAAAAAGGGGGTGGGAGACAGAAACAGAACAGAAGTTTTTTGCATACAAATTCTTTGTTCTCAAAATCATTTGGTAGATTTATGTGTGTTCATGCTAAGAAAACACTGTTTTTAATGTGTAAAGTGTTTTATTTCTACTCTGGCATTTTTTTTCCCCTTTTTTTATTTTTTAACTAGTTATTAACTGTCAGACAAGTACTGTCTTTCCCTAGTAGCTAAATGCTTCCAGACGTCTGTTTTAGGTATGGACTAAGGAGTGGTACTCATCCCAACTCCTGTTGATAACGAAGACATCTAAGCTACCTGTTTTCTTTAAAAACTCGAGTGAAAACATGCAGGGAATTCAGTTATGCTATTTTAGTTGATTACATTAGGATGAGAGGAACTTCATGTTGGCATACCTGTATCTGTCCCTATCTATGAAGGCAGCCTAGGTAACCTGTTTTTTCACGAACACCCACATTGCAAACATCTACATGATTAGGTAACCAAGCTTCCTCTTAATATCCTCTTGCAGAGAATTGATTACTATAAAGCACACAGTGCATGAGTCGAATCCTTATTGTTTCTCTCTTCCGCTTTCTAATGTGTCAGCAGCTCTTGTGAACAATGGGCACAAAACGGGGTGCAAAGCATTTCACACTGTCTGACTAAAAGCTGTCAAACTGCCTCTCAGCTCCTACAGATTTAGTTCAGTTGTGCACCTGTATTCAGCTTCAGATGTGATATTCTTTGCAAACTGATAAGACACCTGCAAAAAAGCCCAAACAGTCGGCACCAATAAAAGAGGCTGGGGAAGCACAGTGAGATGCTAGTAAGGATAGAAGGGCATCCTTGACACTGCCAGTCACCAAAAGGGAGATGCCATCCTTTCTGAAGAGATGCCAAACACACAGGAGCACAGACGAGGGCTTGGCATATTAACTGTCTCTTTCTCTAATAATTTTTTTATGATCTAAGCTGAAAATGTATTGCCTGCACACCCTGTGAAGACAGCTCAAAAAGGACAGAATGTGGCTACGTTTCCTGTATGCTGTGATATGATTTGATCTTGTAAGGAAACGCTTTCACTGTTTGCAAGCAGTGTTAAACATTACATTCACAAGCAGGTGGTGCCTGTCAAATCAGAACATGTGTTTACTTTAAAAGTGGCAGCTTCTTACAGGTAGTTTGCTATTATGGGTTTATGGCCTCTGAGGAAAACACTAAAGGACAGAATGAAATAACTAGGTGGAAAAATTTCTCTTACCTTTCATGAAGTCAAAACCAGAAATCACAGAATTATGATCTTAAAACAAATGAAGCATTGTCTCCCTTCAAATGGGATACAGCCCTTGTTTATTTTTTAACCAGAATAACTATAATGGGCCCGTTTCTGCAGTCCTGACTTGAAGAACTCATTCTCTTGCGAAGATTTTGTTCAAAGCTCACAGAATGTAGCCTTGAAGATTCCCACTACAACTGTTGAAGGGGCTTTACCTTTTTAACTTAACAAGTGATAAAAACCAATGAAAAACCCAGATCCTGTTTATTGTAGGCTATCAATAGAAATATTTCAAATTGAAAATTGAAAAATCAAGCCATGTTCTTTCCACATTTTATTTTCACATCAGTACTAAAGATGCTGAAAACCCATTGGCTATTCCTACAAATTCCTGTTTAAGTTCATGTTATCCTGCTGTTACATTAGCAGAATCATTCAGTCTCTATGGAATACGCACCTGTGGAATTACCTCATATTTAGTAGCAGGATTCCATAGACATATAAATTCATCCAGTTCACATCTCCCAGTGTTTTTTGCCATTCATCAATGTGAATAAAAGTGGTGAATCACGCAGGATGTTCCCAGCACTGAATTTGTTTTTGCTTAATTGGTCTTTAATTTGAAGTGCTAGTAAGAAGTTCACCTTCTAATTGATTTTTATCATGAATGTGATAAAAAGTATTTCATAAAAAGGGTAAAACACCTTGTCCAAAGAAAAGAAAGGTAGCGTAAGCCGAGGTATCACCTGTTCATCTTATTTTACTTTTAATTACTTTTAAACTTGCACATGGGGACTTTCTTTAGAAGAAGGACTCTGTTCAGACTCTGCCTTGATCGTGTCTTGGCTTCTCTCTATTATAGCACAGCAACAGTGAAATGTAATTATGAACAAGTTCTGAAACATTTTACACATATAAAGCAGGCTATGCTTTACAGTCTTTCCTGAACTGGAGAGCCCAGAACTGTATACAGTACTCCAGATGTGGCCTCATCACAGAAGAGAAGAGGGGGAGGATCACCTCCCTCAGTCTGCCAGCCACACTCTTTTTGACACCCTCTAGGATACCACTGGTTTTTTGTGGCCACAAGAACACACAACTGGCTCATAGAAACACATTCGAAAAAGAATACTTCTTCAGCCTGAAATTATGACAAGTAGTCATATGACCTTTAAGAGTCCATCCAGAGGAGAGGCCACAGAAATAATCCAATGGATGGAACAACTCCCCTATGGAGACAGGCCGAGAGAGCTGGGTCTGTTCAGTCTGAAGAAGAGAAGGTTTCAGAGAGATCTGATAGTGTTCTTTCAGTAACTAAAGGAGAGCTATAATAAGAAAGGGGATTAATTCTTTATCAGGGTCTGCTGTTTTAGAACTAAGGGAAATAGTTTCGAACTAAAAGAGGGGAGATATAGATTGGATATAAGGAAGTTTATAGTGATGCACTGGAACAGGTTGCCCAGAGAGGTGGTGGATGCCCCGTCCTTGGAGACATTCAGGATCAGGCTGGACCAGACTCTGAGTACCTGATCTAGCTGTAGATGTCCCTATTCATTGCAGGGGAATTGGAGCAGATGACCTTTAGGGATCCCTTTCCACTCAAAAGATTCTATGATTATATGATTCTGTGTCCACTTAATCACTGGGTCAAAGGAAATGGCACTGTCTTCCCCAAACCATTTTTTTTTTGTGTGCATGGAACTTGAAGGAAAATTTCAATTAGTCACTGTTGAGAGATGTATTTCAACTGACTTCCAGCATATGTGCAATAAGGAAATAAACTCTCTTTTATCACCAAACCTTGGTCCACCCTGAAGCACCTATATAGGAGACAAAATAAACAAAAGTCTCTTGCATTCAGGTGCACTACGTAACTACCTACACAAATTGGAGAGAAGAAAGTAAAGTGAGCTCCCTTAGGCAGAAATCCTCTGGTATCCCTTCTTCCCAAAGAACAAAAACACAACCCTAAACCAACAAAATATTAACTCTTGTTGTCATAATAAAATCCTAAAAAGTGCACAATTGGGAAGAAACTAGAAATTAATATTTGAAAACCATCCTTAAATTTGCTATACTCAGTCCTACTTGATAATTTGATATTCAACACTAATTGAGACTAGCAAGTATAATAATAGTAACAAGGTAATGCATTTGGCTTAATTACAGACCATTCTGCCTTCTTGTCAGGCCATTCCAAGTTATTCAGCTTCAGTACAGAAGAAAGTATCCTCATAAATATCAAACCTAGCCTCAAATAATGAGCCCTGCTAGAGGTGAAGCATATCGTTCATCACAGATCTGCACCCACGCAGATCAAAGCTGGCCTGATTGAGCCTGCTTGGAGAACAAAGGAACTCCGACCTACTGAGACATCCTACCAAAACAGAACACCAAGGTATCATACCAGTGCCAAAACGCCGAGCTCACTCACCAACACCAAAACACCAAGCTAACTCACCAACGTGGAGACACCAAGCTGGTCCACCAGCACCAAACAAACCCGCCATTAAAAACCTTCTGCTCTAGCCAGGGCCTGGGCTGGAAAACCTCCTTGGACAAGGAAAGAATCAAACTGCTGCAAGTTTTCCCTTGGAGATTTGGCATTAACTACAACTTTTTAAGTCTGGGGTTAAGGACTACTCACTTGAGAATGCCTGAAAGAGAAGTTGCTAATTCTCCTGTCTTCAGAAGCTTTCAAAGAAGATTTCCAGCAAACCACAATCCAAACACAGACTGAAATGGCCATAAACATGTAAGAACAGATTACTTTATCGCTTGACTATACCCTGCTCTCAGATAAAATGCTGTAACCTCATCTTATTTTTAAACAGAGCGGCTATTGTTTTCTTGCTTGACTGGCACTAAAGGAAAATGTTTCACTATGTAGCCTAAAGAAAGATCCTATTCAGCACAGTTAAATATTTATTGTTTTCATCTACATGCTGCTGAGAAAACACCTGATCTTATGGCACAGCAATAAGCGTGGAAAGGCCTAAAATGTTGGGTCCTTTAGTATACTGCAATGTGAAAAAGTGTCATTTCATACATTACCCTCTGGTAACATCAAACAAACACAAGGGCATTCTGACTTCATTACAGACTATACGTCACATAAAGATTGACCCTACAGTAATTTCCAATGTGAAAACTTGCAGCATTCACACAAAGAAAAGCACCTCAGTCAAGATTTTCCTCTAAATAATTCAAGTTTCTGGCATAGAGACTGAATTATCCCCAGAACATTTCTTGAGGTGCAAAAGGAGGTGAGCAGAATAATTTACAAAAATTGTAACAAAGAGTATTTTCTATGAATAAATAATGTAAAAATAATATACTACGTGTGAAAAAGAAAAAAGAAAAAAAGAAAAAAAGAAAAAAAAAGTAGAAACAATACTTTTTACATAATTTGTTTAATATTATTACATTTGACTAGGTTTTTAACTAGCAAGGAAGACTAAGAACACAGGAACCTTATAGTACCTGAGCCAGCTGATTTAGCTCCTGTTATGTAAACTCCCAGAACCAGCACGATCAGTACATGTCTGAAGGAGCTGCCAATAGGCTGACTTATAATTCTACAAAATCTGAGTGCCAGGATGAGTTCTTGTTTATGTAAAACTGTACTCCCTGACTTTTATTTAGTATTATTTTTTTACAGTTAGGTCTTAATAGTTCTAGATGACTGACCTCTTCCAGTTGGCAGGCTTGGATGACACTCTTGTATCGGTATTCATCATAGGATACACCAAAAATGATGTTTTCTTTGATTGTTCCAGGCATGATCCAAGAGACTTGAGGAGAGAATGATATCCTTCCACTGTGTTTAATTTTACCCTGAGAAGGCTCCAGTTCTCCCATTATCAACATCAGAAGTGAAGTCTGAAAAATTGTGAATGGTTCATATATCTGAGATCCGTACAACCACAAGAAATGCTAAACAAAGTAGGAATCACTTTAAAATAATAAGATGGTATTTTTGTTCTGTAAAATGCCCCTACATTCACTGACTTAGTGCAAGTCACAATTACTGAAGATCTCAATGATGTGTATGGTTCTGAAAGGCCTCCGAACAGAGAGAAACTTATTCACCGAACAAGAAAAACTGTATGGTGGCCTGTAAACAAGGCATGTGGCTGCAAAAGCATGCACTTTTAAGTAAACTGATAGCAAGGTAAAAAATGTGAATATCTATAGGAGACATATGGATGTCGGGTATTTGAACTTATGGTGAATGTTATTTGATTTTTAACATCACTGCCTATTTTGCTTGTTCTTTGTACAACACAGTTCATGTTTACAACCTTGCTGATGTTTATAGCCCTTTTTCTGTGTTGCCTTGAAAAGTGTGATATCTCTGTGGATGTAATTGCTCACCAACTGCTCAGTGTGATCTGAAGTCTTGTCTGTAACTGTTAACTCATTTACGTGAATACATGACCTATGCATATTTGCTGTTTCCCTTCATAAAAGAATTGATTGCAATTTCAGCACTAACATGTTATAATTTCAAAGTTAATCAGTAGCTTGTAGTAACCTTGTCACACATCACTAGCTACTTGATCAAAGAACAGAGTTGAGAAATACAAGGAAAAATATGTTACAGAGGCATTCCAGTGGTGTTCTTATCACAAATAAACAGTCAACAAAGCTGGGACATAACAGCCAAAGATCTAAAAATCTATCTAAGACACAATTTTATGTTCTCAAGCAAAAAGATCCTTTGAGAAGTTACACAGTATGCAGTGGGAGTATCATGAAACATCTTCCCATCGTACCAGATCTTGAATTTTCCTAAAAGCTGAGTAAGAAGTTTCTGAACTTGCAAAGGATAATCTCTTAGGATGTTCTGTACACTGCATGTTGAGCTACAATATCTTATGTCATAGTCTTTAAAGTGAGCTGACATCAGGCTTCATAGCACAGATAGAAGAAATAAGTACACACTCTGTTCCATAGGCCTGACAATCCCTGGAATTTGCAATACCAACAAGAAGAAAGAAACCCTACACTGAGAGGATGGAAGGAAAGGAGAGGCATCTTTTGTTGGAGCGACAAGTGTAAATCTTATGTTACATTTGCCTTTCAGATAAAATTTGATCTTTTCATCTGTATTGCCTGGAAAAATGCAGATTTCTTGTATATATATAATTGCTTACAGCACAGCGTGATCTGAATTTTCCTAAGCAGCTTAATAAATGGAATATATCAACAATGTCCTAAACTAACTGACATTTTGTATTACAAGTATGAGCTTCAGCAACAGCCATCTTAGATTAATAATTCAGCAATATAATAAAATTCTTCTGTTAATTCAGAATTATCACAGTAAAAATGTATACCAGCATTTTAAAATGCATACCGGGACAACCTCATGTATTTTGTGTTGGTATCATTTCTGAAAAATAATACTGAAGCCTTGACCCTTTTGAAATTGATAGGTCCTCTGCCACTGACTTCAACAAACCAAACGCTTCACACAGAATCACAGAATGGCTGAGACTGACAAGACCTCTGGAAGCCATCTGGCCCAACACCTGATTTCCCAATTAAGAACACCTAGAGCTGCTCAGTACAATGTCCAGATAGCTTGTGAAAATCTCCAGAGGGGAATCCTCCTCATCCAAAGGAGTCCTGATCAGTGAAAGTAAATGAAGTCAGAATACTTTCAACAATAATTTGTTAAATGGGAAAAGTTGACAAATCCATAATTAACTTTTTCTTTTATTTCACGCCTTCTCAGAAGGCTCCCTGAAGATCAAATACTTTATCTAATTCTTTATCTAATCCTTACAGCTTCCAGTGAATATAAGTATTACAGTTCAGTGTATTTTATAAGGTACACAGTTTAGTGAGAACTACTGGTGATAGGTGGAAGGTTGAACTGGATGATCTTGCAGGTCTTTTCCAACCTTGGTGATTCTATGATTCTATGATAGTATCAAGGTCAATTGGATATGCTATCTGCAAACAAAATGCATGTATAACATTTTCCAGATCTAAGATGATGATTTATCTAAATCACAACTTCTCAGTACTCCACCTGTTTGAACAGCACCTCCCCAAACTTGTCCTCCAGGCTTTCACCTAGAACTGAGAGCATGAGCTCAAGCTCGGTACTGAGTGATCTGGAATCTATATGATGAGGTATGTCACATATACAGAGTATGCATCATAGTTACTTGGCTAATTAGTGCCATGTTTGTCAGATTATTGACCACTTTGTTTTCAAATTTTTCCTTAAAATTTTAGCAAAGCAGGACAAAGCCCTGCTTTCAGGCACCCTGAGCGATCTGGGTGTTCAGGTAACGTTCTCCAGTGCACTATTAAAACAGGCAGGGAGATGTTCATCGTGATCACCAGCTTAAGGTTACAGTCTGCATTACTCCTGCAAACCTCCTTCTAGTTCCTAAGGAAAAATAGATTTGTAATTTCAATTGGTATTTCTCTACTAAGCCTATATCCTTGTATGTACAAAAACTATCCAGAAGACTCCTCTTCACATTAACCACAGAGTAAAATTTATAATAATTATGGATCATTTTACTGACATATATTCTATTCATACATTCTTCCTGCTGCTGCTACTTTTAGAGAGGGCACAGATTACCACAAGTCCATTAACAATACCAACAACACGAAAATAATCCTTAAAATTCTGTTGGAGCAACAGAAAGAGAAATACCTTGCCTGATCCAGTAGATCCAGAAACAGCTAATAACTCTCCTTTCTCGATCTTAAAATTTATATCCTGAAGAACAGGAGAAGCATGAAGGGGAAAATTGCTGAAGAAGAGATTGTTGTCATTGCTAGGAGCTTTGCTGTTGTTGTTTTCTTGTTTTGCTTTTACAAAGAGCTCTCCAATTCCCTGCAACATACATATTGGTGTGTTTGTACGTACACAAAAAATGAACACAACATACATATGCAGACATGTATATCATACTATATATGAATATATATGACTTATGAAAGCCTATGGACTTACTTTGCTGACATTATTTTCCTATCCATAACTAATTTATTCTTAAAATTTCAATTTTAATTTATTCTCAAAATTGTATCTATTTTAGCATCCAGATTGTACTTGCCCCTAAATATGCTGACACAAGCAAAATATTCCTCTAACTGAACTACTTTCTGATATTTATACATGTCAGAGACGGATTTCGGTTTCAGGATGGTTTAAATCTGAAATAAGTTACAGGCCTTATCATTTACTAAAATGGCTATTCCAATGTTTCTCCACAGTGGATAATTTGATTTTTATTGCCTGTCACATATTCCTTGCCGCCAGATAGCTGAAGCCAGTTAAAATGAAGGTGTGAGGTCTGCTCTTATTAGAGAACAGTGTGTCAAATGTTGGTGTATATATATCTATATATAGTCTGTATTTGAATTTAATTGGGGTAGAAGTACAAACCTCATCCCAGAAAGCTGTTACTTTGTCCACCTCAACCCCAGTTGTTGTTAGATTATACTCCAGGGCCTTATATTCTTCTTTTAGCAAGAAATCCTAGAAACACAATGAAAGCAGATTAGAGGAAATGGTACGAGACAAGTCAGTCCCACAGAGTAGTGCAGACTTGCATATGCACAGCACCAGTTGTTAACATTTCTGATAGTGCTACTGCATTCTCATGCTGTTGTGCAAGGCATACATGCAGCTTGTACAATGTCTTTCAGATTTGGAAGGAAATATGAAGGAAATGTGAATGTTTCTTGAAGCTACCAATTCTTATACTGTTAGGGGAAATATAAGCATGCATGTATTTGCTTCTGGTTTAGGAAGAATATTAAAACATTGTATTTCCTTTGCTTTCAGGACTTGTTTAAGGCAGCATTAGCTGCCAGTTTTAATCCTTTTCAAATAGAGCTTTGTTTCTGGAGTGGGATGTTGAAGGTTACACTGTTAAACAGTGAAACTAAGCAGCAACACACTGCTGACACACTATTCCAAAAGTGAAAGCTTAAATGAAGTTAAATAATGTCTCTGTGGGCACAGAAGGCAGATAACACTGGCTAGTGAAGCACTGATGTAAGGTCATTTCAAATGACAGAAATCAGCAATCCTACTTGTGTTATCTTCTAGGATAACATAAGGAAAAAATAAGTAAGTCTATATTATGTATGAAATTTAACTTTTCTGCCCTTTTATTCTATTAAGGCTATGCAGTCTGTAAGTAATATCTTCTCTCATGGGACCAAGTAGATTTGCCTCTAATACAGCAGACAAACAAAGACGAGATGGTAAGGAAGAATATCAGTCAAACTCTCCAAACTGATGAATAAATTACACCACAGAAATGTACGTATAACTTATTCATTTTATTTATGTATGCATATTTCCTGTGACAAATAAAGGACACCACTGCTTGGGGACTCTGTGAAGCCTTTATATGGGTTTTATAGCAAACCTATTACAAAGAGATTATTATTTATGAATTCCAGAGGAGCCATATAGCTAATATCCCCAAAGACAAGCGTCTAACAAAGTAGTGTGACAACTGGGCTTGCCAGTTCTGTGAAAAAGCACTGGAAGCACTCTTCCAGGAAATATGAGACAGGATGCTTCCACTAATGCCTAGGGAGCCTGGCAACACAAGCTCTGTGTTAATTGGGATCCAATGAGGCAGCCTTCTGAATGTCAGATAGACAGGCTCAAGGCTAGATTCTTGAAATTTCTACCCAGTTAAAAATCAGAAATATCAGAAGAATCCAATAGATCTTTTTATTCTTTATTACAGTTCAGATTTCTGATGAAGATCTTTAAGGGTATTTATTTCTATACTGGGTATATTGAGCATATTGGGTATTTCTACTTATATGTTAATGAAAAACATCAACAGTCTTTTTTTTTGTTGTTTTTAATTCCTAAGATTTGGATTCAAAATAGAATTATTTCTCTGAGCATTGATTACAAAACAACAGACAAAACAGAGGTCATTAAGGTTTACCCTGAGCTGACTCTGCATATAAGCCTCTCACGCTGGTACATGAGCAATTGATCTTGGTAGGTAAGGTAGGCAATAATTATTAGTAGACCGGTACCTTAATTATGTTTACTACTCATAATGAATGAGATGCACATTTGCATAAGCTGTACAATCTCCTGCTGTTCTTGCCGCTAATAGTTAGAAAAACAGCAGGTTTGTGATTGCAACTACTGGAAGCTGTGCTAGGTAAAACACATACTAATTTTGTACTTCCTTTTCTGAAGGGAAAACATCTCTTAAGTAAGTACCAGAAAGTATAGTTTTATTAAGTTCCCTATTCTGCAATGAAAAAAAAAAAAAGGCTTAGATGCCTCTGTTTCAAAACAAGCAATTGGCAGGTAGCATAGGACTCTTGTAGTTATGCTGCCCGGGGAACCATATAATAACATCAGGATTTATAATGACATTTCACGGTGTACAATCAAAGCAACATATAGTATATTCGGAAAGTCTGCACAAATGCCATGTGTTTTTGTTGATCAAATGACAAGATAACACGATATAAAGAATAAGCTTACGTACTTGGGAAGGTTGAGGTGTGTGTGCCCTACCTGTATTTTGTTTATTGCTCCAATAGAATCATACCAGGTCTGCACAGACCCAGGAAACTGCCTGGTCACTGTCATTCGAAGAACAATGCAAAAGGAAATAGTGGTAAAGATTTTTCGGAGAATAATTCCTTTAGTCACAGCATATGGAACCACAGCTAAAAACACCACAAAAAACCCTGAGAAGAAGAAGGCTGAGCTGTTGAAATATCTCACGTAAGCAGCTTTTCGGGTTAGCTTCAGTTCAGTTCTGTTAACAAATAAATAAATGAATAAACAAATCATTAGTATCTGATTTCACAGTTTACATCTTACAAATCTTGGATAGAACTGCCGGTAAAACAATTGACCTAGAAGATCATTCATTTTTGGTTTGGTTTTTTTTAGGAATGCAATTAAAAAGCAAAATTCAACCCCAATTTACATTTAAAAAATAATTGCACCCATCTTTGGGCATTGATCTTAGACAAAGTGATAATGATCTATGTCATGCCTCATAAGCCACAAGCCATTACAGTTCCTGATACAACCCTCCAGAAGCATCTGATGCTCCCAGAAATGTCATCCCCTTCTCATCTGGTCATCTAGATACATAATTCCCCGGGAAATCAGACACTCCTAACTGTCAGATTTCCTAGACACAACCATAAAAACTCCAAGAACAATCTACAATTCAGTTATAGTGTTATCCCCTTTTGCAGACCATCCTACTAACAGCCTCATCTAAGAAATGAGGTGTCGGCCAGCCTCAACTGAAAGAGTAGAAGCTATCCAGTAGAAGCTACCAAAACCACCCCCTGTGCTGCAGCTTACAAACATCACTCCAACAAAGAAGAACCAATGCACCAACCATTCTCAGTATACTCTCAAGTACCAGCCAAATGACAAAATACAGGCACTCCAAGACTTGAACTTCACTTTCTGCACTATTACACTGTTGTTCAGGTGTAACAGTTTGGCACTGTGTTTTTTCACTCTTCAAATACATTATATGGCCCGTAGAAATGCAGTACATTTATTCAGACACCTTTTATAAACAGTTATCATTACAGACTTAGGAGGCACATAGGAGACAGTCCATATTTGAAGTATCACAGCTACATGGGGTCATTGCCTCCAGCAGTTTTACACCTGCAGGATGGCCAGCCTGGGCAGCTCAGATGTAGAAGAGTAACCTTACAGTTATATCTAGTTCATTAAATCAGAGTTGATTAAACTAGATTGCACCAGAAACTTCCAGCACACAGAAACAGTTTGGTAACAACAGAGTTATGATGCGCGGTTGCTAAAATCCAGGCATGGGTTAACTCACAATGTCTCATTTCCTACCATCTTAACAAACCAACTAATTGTGAAGCCCCGCAGAGCTGTCCCAGCAAGAAAAATTCAATTGAAATTCTGACATTCCCAGCCTGGCCTGCTCTGGTGATATCTCCGCCAAGTGACCTTTTGGATCAGTCAGAAAATACAGTGTTTTGGTGCAAGAGCAGCAGAAGAAAGACAGATTGATCCTATAACATTTTTCCAATTCACGCATAATATAGTAACAACTGAATTCCAGCATTACAAAATTTTCTATAAAGTATTGCAGTAAATATAAAATGTGAAATGGTACTATATGTGTTTTTCAGGTTTCTTGACTATTTTGAGGAATGTATATATGAATCTAAATTCATTTCTTCAGGATTTACTTAAAAATGTGGTCTGAAAATGGCTAAAGGTAACGCACAGTCCTGGTGGCACCAGCTGAATCCCAGCCTGGTTCCATCCTAGAACTGGATCTCCAGGTCCAGATTCAAACCAGCTGAAGAGGGTGTTTGTTTAATAATACCATTTCACCTCTTTTATTTACATGATAATACGATACTTACATTTCTTTTATTTTCTTTTATTTTACCAATCACACACCTGGCACAGAATTCTAATGTTCCCTAAAGGACTACAAACACTCTGCTTCATACAACGTCACCTATCAATCAATATGTCACTTCTCCCTTCCCCCAGGACTCCATCTGCACTGAGGTCCTCCAAGCTGTCAGCCCACTGGGTTTGCTCTTTTACCTCCTTTATGCTTCATCTCTGCTTGTTCCAGTTCAATCCCAATGTTAATTGAGAAGATAAGCACCACACAAGACTTTCCACAAGCAATAAATGTTGATGCAACTGTACAGAATGAATACTTGAAGCTGTACTGCTTAAACAGATTGTGTGGCACATCTACAAGTAGCTCTACTGCACTTCCCAGAAAACTACTGCAGAGGTGTTGTACTGTTTCCTCCTATACAGAATGAGAAAGTCTATAAAGCCTTAAGTAACCATTACAAAAGGGCTTTTTAGTATAAGGTGAGGATAAGGCTGGCCAGAAACAAACACAGATGCCACAATTGTTTTACCTGTACAAGCTAACCACTGAAATACCATTATAGCAAATGAGGAAGCAAATTAAAAAAAAAAAAAAAAAAAAAAAAAAAGTGAAAAGAAATCATCTCTATTGTGAATTTGATAAATTGGGAAAAAGCAAGCGGTAGTGTGGGAATGCACGCTTCATTTATGGAGGATTAACAGTTGTGTGCTTTACTTCTTACTAGCAAGTCTACAGATGATGTTCACAGTCACTTAACATTTTTTTCTGAACACATAAGGAACATGACTAACAAATAAAACCACTTACTCACGGAGGCTTTCAATCATTTTTTCCATTGCATCTTCCCAGCAATAGGCTTTAACTGACTGTATATTTTCAATTATTTCTGAGGTGATTACAAGCCTCTCGTTGATCTTTCCCGCCCTCTTATCTCTACAAAGTAAAAAGACAGGAGGTTAATTTTCATCTATTTCATCCTCTATAGTCAGTTTACATCCCATTATATCTTATGACATCAGTTTTCCTATATACTCATTTTTAATATACATGAACTCACTATCAACAATACTGTAAATCACAGAATCACAGAATGGCCTGGGTTGGAAGGGACCTCAAGGATCATGAAGCTCCAACCCCCATACCTGTCAGGGCCACCAAACTTCCACGTTTACTAGATCAGGTTGCCCAGGGCCCCATCCAACCTGGCCTTGAACACCTCCAAGGACGAGGCATCCACAGCGTCCCTGGGAGCCTGTTCCACGACCTAACCACTCTCCTAGTAAAGAACTTCCCCCTGACATCCAACCTAAATCTTCCCTCTTTCAACTTAAAATCACTTCCCCTTGTCCTACTATTATCAGCCCTTTCAAAGAGTTTACTCCCCTCCTGTTTATAGGTACCCTTCAGGTACTGAAAGGCTGCAATGAGGTCAGCCCTCAGCTTTCTTTTCTCCAGGCTGAATAAAGTATTATCACTAATTACTGCGTGTTAGCCATTACTGTTTTTTAAATTAGATAGCTGCTGCTAAAGAAGTAAAGACTTATCCCTACTTTTCTGACACATACAACATTCTTTGGATGCTAGTTTTGTAACAATGTCATAACTAGAGATCCCAAGTCAAGCACTATAAACCTCTTAAAACAACGTTCTTTGGGAAAATACATTAAAATCCTTTAAATCAGTCTCATCACCTGTATTTCATCATCATTTGTCCCAGCCAGGCTTGGAAAAAGGCCATAACTATTAGAAAAGCAAGTCCAGCGAATGCAGAAGCTTGTAGCATATCCCAGAGCAGTCCCATCAGCAGTGCCACTTGTAAAGGTGCAATCCACACAAAGTGAGCCAGAGCAAGACCCTACAGAAAACCACAGCAGAAAATAATAATGAAAATTACAGATTGCTCTGAAAGCTACATGAAAATGAATTAAAGTGACACTGAAAAATGTAATGAGGAATGGTACAAATATTTCCAGTAGTAAAACAAGTTCATAAAGGAGGACTTGTGATTAAGAGCACATAGCATTCTGGGTCTTAATAATGATGACAGCGCAGCAATACATATTCATTCCACATCTAATCTTTGATTTTTGTAAGGCAAAGTTCAGTACACGATTATCTCTTTGCTGTGTATGCACGTGAGGGAAAAAAACACAGCCCTGTAAAAGTAAACAGAATTTGCCATTGACACCACCATTTTCAATCACTGCAAGATGAGAAAAGTACACAAAAGATTTTTGTTAGTGATTTCCTCTGACACAGAAGGCCAATATTACTTTAGCGAAGAAATTACTTGTATGAGTGCAACAAATTCAAAGGAGGCTTCTGCCCACTTCAGCCATGTTCCTTCAGATTTTGTACTGGATACTGCTGTCAGGCTGAGATACAGAACCTTCACAGAGCTCTGTGTAACAGCTACACTGATGCACTGCTTGAGCACTTGTCCTAGCTTGCTAGTGATAACTCACATTCCTCTACATAGTAAAATAATGCTTAAAGTGGATATACCAAAGGCATGTGGTTGGAACTGTAGAGTCCCTCTGATGTCAAGTTTCCTGTTTCTTTCAATGGATGAAAACCTCATGCTACCAACAGAGCAATTGACAAACAGTCTGAACAACAGGTCATGGAGTTTCAAATCTCCAAGCCATTACCAAGGATCTACCTCCATGCCTTTAATAAAAGCTTTTACTTTGGAAATATTGGAGGTATTGACTGAGCAATGGTACAGGCTGCCCAAAGAGGCTGTGGATTCTCCCTCCTTGAAAATATTCAAAAGAAGCCTGGACACGATAACTGGCAGCCTGCTCTGGTGGGTCTGCTTAAAGGGAGAGGTTCTGCCAGATGGCTCCCAGAGGTCCCTTCCAACCTCAACTATTCTGTGACTGTGTATTGTCTAAAAAGGATGTCTTGGAAATGATTCCTAACAAGGTCTTACATCAAAACTTAATTAGATTTTTAAGGAGAGTAGGTAATAATAATAACAGGATGCTGAACATCATTGTTTGTTTAACGGCAAGAAAACCATATTGGTTCACCTTATTAGAAAGATACAGTGTTCAGGGAAAAATGACTGAAGGACTGGATGAGCAAGTTCTGGCTGCTATGACACCAATTGTGTAACCCAGAGATTTTCTGGTGGATTCTCACTGAACTGTAAAACAAGAATGTTTTTATGGTATGCCTAGTTTTTAGGTTTCCTTCACTCAGCAGCATAGGAGAAAAACAAAGATGTAAGCATTAGAATGAGCATTTCTGTGACCAGACACCAAAACATAATCTTAAGACAGACTTCATTTAGTGTTGACAGAGCAGTCTGCTGTTTATCCTTATTTCTTCCTTTATGTTTTTCACAAGCAGCTTGAGAGACTGCATTTGTACTTGATGGATCACCAAGTGCATGAAACAATAACATACCTCATCAAATTTGTTCAGATTGTTGGAAAGAAGGCTGACCAACTGTCCAGTACTTATTTTATCTAGAACTTTGCTTGACAGTTTTAAGGTCTGTAAAAGAAAACAAAACCACAGGAAAATGGCCATGTAGCTAATCCTATGATACCAAATGCATAGAAATTAAAATATCAGTCAGTTATACAGTAGTAAAAATAACTCACCTATCAGCTTCATGATACTAAGAGTCTCATTAAATTTATTTATGTCACTTGAATTCAACTTAGCAATTAAACTGCTTTTCAAATATTGATTTATTGACTTAGCCTTTGCTTTCTGTTGCATATTTTATGTATACAGATATATATGCAAATACAAGTTTTAATTAAGTACGCATGCTGCGTGTTGCCGCACACTCTCAAAAATCTCCTGCTGTGCCTATCTAGACAACTGCTTTTGAAAGATGTTTTTACAATGAGCTTTATTCTAGAACAAATAACAGATTTGCTTATATTAGCTGCTTTTGGTATTGGTGAAATCAAACGTGTTCTGAAATCATTGGGTTTGTGAACATGGAATGTATCAGTATTCGTTGATTCTTCATGAAATAGAGACCTCACATACAGTAACATTCAAACTCAGTCCCTTCTCTGTTATATTTATTGTCTAAATCTTCATCTCTTTTGAAAAAATTCCTCAGCCACCAGCACTCAACGTTTCCTTTGCAATAGATGAGCAATCCAGAAGCAGAGTGGTACAATTAAGACCTCTCACCACACATCCAGCCCATCTGAACTCGCACAGGGGCTGGCTTGAGTCAAAGCAGCTGTAAACTTTAGACACAGGAAACAAACAGTTGTCAGAAGCTAATGTTAATCACATTCATCTTTTGTGTATTTTGTGTAACAAAACTATCAAACTTTAAATAAATTGGCCTAAAAACTACCTAGAGTATGGACCAAATTTTGCTTTTAAGTGTAAATGAAACAGTTACCTTCTTATAAATCAAGCTAAACAAAGCTATTCTTATTTGCATCCCTATATGATGAAGTCCAAATATAGAAGGGTGGATGAGCAGTGTTCTCACAAGGAAGAGAAGGCACAAGCCAATGCCCAGGTAGTAGGCTATGGATCTTTCAGAAGAGTTGTCCGGATCATAGGAAGCTATTATTCTTCCCAGCAGAAGAGGCTGCACAGATTTGGTGACCTCCTGAAAAAAAAAAACAAAACAAAAAGAATTTATTTAGCAGATTTTTCCTTTTTTTAATTTTTTTTTTTCTCAAATTGAGGCACCGTAATTTCAAAGCTGATCAACTGAGATTCACACATAGAGGTTTGTTTTTGAGCAAACCTCAGAAATATCCAGCAACCGCACCAGAAAAGACAGCTCATTGCTCTCTGTGATGCTCCTGCAGATCCACCAAAATCAACCTTTTAAATATTGCTGGTCATCTTCTACAAAAAATGACAACTGAGGTATTAGCTTCCAGATTTACTTTTCACAGATTTATTATAGATTCATCACATAATACAACCAAATTCAGCTTTGCCAGCTGGATCTCTGTTTTAGACACTGGGGAACAGTTCTCACTGTGCTTATCTGGACCTATAGGACACAGGAGGACTTGTAGGTCCGGAAATAAACATTAAGATAACAACATGGTGAGAATACAGTTAAAACACATGGTAAGTAGAAATAACAACAAAAGTATCAACTGGGATCATCCTGCTCAACAGTTCTATGCTCTTGTAACCAGGGCTGTAACAGGAGCAGGATGACAGGGCAAAAATGGTGGGGGAGGTAAGTTTGATAGAAGTCCCAGGGAGAAACCAGGAACTGCTGTCCCACCAGCCCCAACACTTCCCATGCTAGGATGAGTAACGTGGCAGAGTATCAGAACAGGAGACAAAAAAGAAGGCATAATCACACTGCTGAACTATGAGGCATCCAGCTGATCTGCCACCATACCCTGCTGTTACATTTATCCACAGCCTCCTTTTCTGTTGTAATTAAACCTCACTATTGTTATCTCACAGCTGAGTTACATTTCCATTTCTTCATGCCCTGATTGTCCTGGTACTTTGGTCCCTCCAACCTCATCCTTTTCCATCTTCTTTTCTCTTCATCTTCTTTCCTTCCCCAAGATATGCAAAAATCAACCATGTGCTGTGGTTTAACAGTTTAGTTCTTCTGAATGAACTTCCAAAGGGTATGAAATACACTTGTGATCCTTTGTTTCACTTCTACATTCAAGGTAAAGACTTTGTCCATTTGTTTCCTCATTCTTCTTTCTCATGTCTATGTTTACTCTAAATGGAAAGCAATACTTCAAAAACAAGAAGAAACCATCAAATTATCTTTGGTATGGATGTGCTAAGTTCTGTCACAATTTATTTTGCCTCTGATCTCAAAAACACAGGTCACCATATAGAGACAGAGGGAGAACTGAACTAGTAGAACTGAGCAAAAATTAATGTTTTACAGAGATAAATAGACTGGGAAAATCCTGTCTGACTTTCCATTCTCTTCTTGATCATTCACACTAGAACAAACCCAAACATTCATATAGTATGAACTATAAGCTCTTCTGAATATCACTGAATATCACTGATATGCATCACTCACTGTTTTCACAAAAGAGAAGAAATTAAACATCTCAAATAGAATACCTGCGCTATGCTTCCAACATGAATGCTGTAAACCTGGAGGCTGCTTTGACAAAAACTTCAGTGTTATTAGTAGGCAAAGGAGAGGAGTGTTTATTAAAACACACATGACCCAAGGCAGCTGTGCTTAGACCATATGCATCCAGAAGTGGAAAACCAAAACTCCACGAAAGTCACTAAATACACAACAGTCACCTTTCAAGGACAATGCAGTGTTTTCATACTCTCAGAGATTCCAAGATAAGCTTTAATATATATAAGCTTAAAATAGCAAGATTTATATTTGTATTTACTCTTTTTCTAGTGAAAATGCCATGCTCTGCTACTGTGTTTGTTGTGACTATAAAGACTACACGTCTAACTTGCTGCAAAGAAAAGATGATTTACTGACTGTCTAAGGGCAGAATAATGGCTGGCAACAAGCCAAAATGTTTGCTATCTGCAACAGAAAAAAAAAGAATTCACTAGTTTTCAGTGGATTTTTACCAGTTTATTTTCTAAATATATTATTATCTAGTCAATATACAAGTGAAAGAGGAACTAGATGTTATTCATTTTTCCTACTGCAACCCCAAAATTACCTCCACATATGAATGTGGGTATATAAATTGAATGGCCCACCTGAAAAAGGAATTGAATTGTGCATCCAGCAGAAAATCCAGTTCAAGAGTTTCTGCATTCATCGTAAGCCACTGAGAAATTCAAAAGCACTCACAGAAATGTTAATTAAAAGATCAAAGTTCTGAACAGAAATGGAGTATGACAGGGGATAATATCTAGATGGATCCCCGACTTGACCTGATATGGTTGCCCTTCCACAATGAGCAGTTTTGCATTACATATTATTTCCCATATGCTCAATCACTCTGAATTTGAATACAATAATGCACATCTCTGCTTTGGCCCATGCCCAAGAAGTGCCTTGGGACCTTCATATCCCTTCTTGCCCTATGCACTCACATGATCTATATGTAAGTACTTCAGGAAATCCTCATCAGAATCTTTGGGAACATGATACTAAAATCGTTTCTAAGTTGATGTTAGCAGCAACTTCACCTGAATGGAAATACAAATTTCATGGTAATGACTGTAAGACAAAAATGTAAGTAGGATCTAAATGATTCTCACAGCAAAATGTATAATTTCACCATTTGTTAGCCAACCTCTTGTTAAAAAGAAAGATTTTTGTTTCATTGCCAGGCCATCTTTCCTTTACATTACAAAACGTCTGCTGATGAGGTGAAACGTGGAAGCTGTTTAGGCCAGTAGGGGAGCAGATACATTAAGTGAACTAGCTCAACGTGCCGAACATAACACTGTGTTAGCGAGAAGCATGGTACTCTAGGGGGCCAGAGTGCAACTGTCCACCTTCAACAACATCATTACCTAGGGTGCATGAAGGCAGAGAGACAGAAAAAGAATACTATGCCTAATGAGAGCAAAGATGTGATGCTGTCTGCAATTACAACTGCACAAACAGCAGGGATGTAAATGGAGTTTAAAACACTCCAAGAAAGGTGCTGTGAGAGTGTCTTGGGGATCTGACAAGAGAAGAGTTGAAAGGAAAGTGAAGTTCAAAAGAGCACACAACTTGATTGCACTGATGCCAATAAGGCACAACATCCTGTCCCCATTAAAACCAATGGCAAAGCTCCCATTAATTTCCGTGTGCGGGGTCTGAAAAGAACATCAGCTGCTTTAGCAGAGAGTTTTTCCTCTTCAGGGTTTCAATAAAATGAATAGTTTCATCAGCTCATAATTAAACAAAGAAGTCAAAATAAGATATAGCCTTGCCACGTTCAATGTGAAAGATTTTGATTCCTGAGTGCTGAGCTTTATGTCTGCAATTTCTTAATGAAGAAAAAAAACAGCAAACAAAATAAGAGTCAAGAATTCTGCAGACCTGTTACTGTTCTGTACACAACTTGACCAAAATTGTACTTGCCTAAAGAAATCCACATGGAGAAATCAGCTCTGCGCAGTCACAAGCCCCCTAACACTTCATATTCCGGGAAAGGTCGTTGTCCTTAAAACTGTCTGCGTAAACCTTCAGACACTGCTTAACTTTTAACAAGAATTCATTACTGTGAAAGTTTCAGGTGACAGATTCTGCTCTGTATGGTAAGCTACATTTGTAGAACTGCTGTTGTGTTAAAACCCTGACAGGAATCAGGAGTCACTGGCTTGGTGTCTGTTACACACAAGCGGAAATAGAATAAAAAATTAACAGTCATGGTAAGACGCAGCAGGAGCAAATAAGACAGAATTGTATAGGAGTCCACAAAGAAAGTGTCTTGTCCCAGAGAGTCATCAACAAACAAGGTAAAAGAGCACAGAGATAAATGTTATGACCCTGTACTGCTCTGCTATGCCAGGACAAAGACAAGAAGGCAAATTGACTCATCAAATTCAATTAGAAACAGGTTGCCTCCCAGCAGCTCTGTACAACAGTTGAACTACCAGAAGGTGGCCCAAGATTTGATGCAAAGGCCTCCAGAATGAGCACAGCCTGGCCACTCTGTCCTTGTTGTGAGGTCCCTGTACATGAAGGAAGAAAGAATGTCTCACTCGACCAAATCTTCTGCAGAAGCAACTTCAGACTGAGGTGAGCATCAGTCAGAAGGGACGTGAGGCTCTCCATCAGTGACAAGAGCTAATAAGTTACAGAGACTTGAAATGGGGAAAAGTTGGCTTAGATGTAATTTCTTCCATATTATCTCAATTAAGAAACCATCTTGTTTACCTTATTTTCAACCAGAAACTGTGTACTCCTAAGTGTAATTATTCAGAAGAAAGAATTTAAAAAGATAAAATGCAGAGAGCACTTTCATGCTGAGTTTTATTTCTAAAATCAAACCTTGGTGATGAGAAATTTCAGAATTGTTCTGTAGGAGCTACCTCTAAGTGACAATCAATGTGCTTGCAACAAGTTAAGGCCTGTGCAGTAACAGGACATAGCAAAGTAAATGCTAAGTTTTTAATAGACTAAAAAAGAAGTGAATGTTGTATTTAATAGGGGGGGGAAAAAAAACATTTTCTTCAGAGTATTTATTCCTTTTTTTACTATGTTACTTTTTAATTATGTGGTTCTATTATCGATACTCAGTAGCAAACAAACCAGGGCTGCATTTCCTTTTGATATGGTGTTATAAGAGAAAGAAGCAGCCATTTTTTCCCTTAATTCTTAGGGGAAAATCTGATCTGAAGCACAATTTTAGGCAGTTATTGACTACCCAAAGCAAATTAATGGTGATCTACACAGAAATCATTAGCAATACAACATAATATTCTTAGGATTGACAGGATTTTCACCACAGAATCCTAAACAAACTTACTTTATAACTTATTTGTCTTTCATGTAGCCACATAAGCAGGAGGAACTCCAAGGAAGTTTACTGCAAAGGAATTGCTCCATAAGACTAACAGCAGTCATAGTACTAATCCAATGCTTAATCTGAAATATGGTCTTTGACAAGAAGCATTGCCTGATACATTACTATTTTTTGCCTATAAAAAGATTCTTTAAATAATGAAAGTTTGCGTGCAGTTAAGTTTTAATTTTCAGATTATTCTTACGGGTTTTTTTCAAGTTTTTCTCTGCATAAATTTATTAAAACTTGAAGTATCAGTGTGATTTCACTTATCTTAGAACACATCTGGAATGGCTGCCATAGAGCAGTTTCTGATCTTTCTTCATCAGCTCATTAGAAGATCTAGCTGGCTTGCAACTTCCCTTCTACAGACAAATCATTAGCACTTTAATAGGAAGCATGACATTTTCCATGCTACACTTCATTCTAATGGGAACAAAGACTTGCATTTCTGTAACTTAATTATTTTCTTAAGATAGTTCACTGGAATACTTCATAAAAAGGTAGAAGAGAGCTGTTTCATAGGAAGAAATATGAACTTCAGATAAAAGTATGCATTATCTCCCACAAATTACCCTTCTCCTCTTCTTTTGCCCAGTTTACATTCCTCCTTGAAAATACAGCTAAGTTATACCACATTCAACACTAATGGTAATAGAATTAATTCCTTTCTGTATTACCCAATCCAAAATAAAACTCTGGTCTAGAGGTCTATCTAAAATTGAAAGTACTCACTACATGAGTAGACCTGAGCAGTTGGGACTCTCCAGGCATATGCTTGCACTTAACCATAGGTATGCTTTAAAGATATTAACACATGGTCAGAAAATAAGTTACTTGAAAAGGTCTCTGCTTATCTCTCCAGATGTATTACCTTTTTAAGTAATCCACAGAGAAGAGCTTGTAGTTACTCAGAAGATTCTGTACTAATTTAGTAATCCTGCATCCATTTACAGAACACTAAAAGTTCAGAAGAAACAAGAATAAATCTTACCCCTAAATATAATAATATTCCATAGAACATAAATTTCCAGAAGAAGCATCGTCGAAGAGCGTTAATAAGTTTGGGTTTTTTCTTTGATGTTGCCAGCTCTCTGTCCCACTCTCTGAAAAGGAACCAAAAAACAAGGCCATTAAGTTGTGTGAGCAAATACATGGGTCTATGGCTCCGACATACTTCAATTCGCTCAAGTATATCCAAGGAGATTTAGCTTAGGTGACTAAAGAAACAAAGCTTTTCAGAGACCCTGAAGACCTGATCTTCATTGACTTAATAGATCAATAAAAGTTCAAATGTAGTTCAGTCGCATATTTGGCAGTTTTAAATACACAGTCATACATCACTCTGCAGGGAATTAATTCATGAAAAGGTCACACTGTATGTTTTAAAGAAACCTGGTGTACTTAAGACCAACACACAAATAATAGGAAAATAAATGCCTTGGAGCTCTTCCAATCTGCAGAAAGAAAATACCAGCAAAGTGTAAGAAACGTGATTTTTCTACTGCATAGCATTTATTTTTTATTCTATAACTGATCACTAATCAGAAGAAGTGCTATATATAAAAAGCATATATTTAATCAAAACTCAGCCCACAGATTTAAGCACTCCTGAGAACTTAATTAGCTAAAACTTTCCTTCATTTTTTCAACAGAATACTTAATAACCAGGATATTCCATTTATAATCCTTCTCTGTATGAAAACAAATTAACTATACCTATGCTATCAATACTTTCCACCAGTTTTGAATACATACATCACCCTGCACTTAAGTTTAGCTGCATTGTTGCAATCATGCAGATGGGAGCTGCCTCAGAACGCCAGCAAAACCTGCACCAGATGTTTTGGGAGAGGGACTGGATTGAAACCCTTGTGTTTACATGAAATAGTTCTGTGTGCAGCACAGTTTCGAAGTTACACCCCACTGAAAAAGAACATCAAAATGTGATCCTTGAAACAAAGGTATTCCGGGAACTTTTCATACCTTTCTAGTTTTTCAGAAAGATTGTCTGCAGAGTCCGCAGAAGGAATTTGATAAATATCCGACAGTTCCAGTCGTTGTCTGTAACCCTTTTTCAAAATTGGTTTTGTCCATCTAAAGAAAACAATAAAATACTGATGACTGGTTTCTGGGATTCATGGTGGAACTGCGCTATCCTGTGCGACTGTTTTGTTCAAAGCACCCCAATTATGCATATCTGCACACATACGCATAGATGTACACACAATATGATATAATACAATGCAGCTTTACATTATGTTTATTAAACTACACTGAGAAACCCAGCATGAGAACAACAATTGCAAAATTGATGCATTTAATTAGTTTGGGGTTATGATTATGCCCCAGTCTTCCCATTTAGTCGGACAACGAGCAGGACATTGAGTCCTCTGTTCTGTATTTGCAAATACCTACCATGTCCATGCTAATGTTCATTTAACAAAGTTATTAAGATTATGAGACACAAGTCTATAATCCTCACAATTTAGTAGAACGCGAAGGTATTTCCCAAGTGAACAGCTATATCACACTCACTGCAAAGGGAGTATGTTTTAAGAAACTGGAACATTATCCTTCCTTTCTACAGTCATACCATGGTTCACACAAATCATTTGGGCTCAACTCTGTCTTTGACATCACGCAATTCACCGTACGCTATAGCAAAGCAAGCTATGAGAATCTACTTTGTAGTCATTGGTAGAAGATCCATAAGCTTCACCACTACTGGAAATAGGAGCCAATGTTTTCAGGGATGTAAGAAGATGGATCAGAAAAACACTTTTGAATTCAAAATAATATTGTTATTTGAAAGTCTTTAGTGGCCACTGCACATGACAAATCATATACAAGACAGCAGAAAGGACCAGTTGCTATGGACTTTGTGCACATCTGATGCAGGAATGGCTAATCCCTTCAAGCACAGCACTCTCATTGACTGTCTTCATCAGAAACTCTGTATATGTAGATATTCCGGTAATCATAAAACAAATGAGTTGTGGCACTCTAAACCAGTACTGCAGCTAATGCAAGTAAGCAGCAATATTTTCAAAGCAATCTTTTTAATTCTCAACACAGTAGTTAAATAATATCCTTGCTGAGCTCCTCAGTAATTCTTTGAGACTACAGTAAGCATTTCCCAACTTGTCCTGACAAAAGAGAAATGTTTCACATTTTCCAAACTTGCAGGTTTTGAGACAACATTTCCCATTGCCCTGCTTTTCTCCACGCATTTTATTTTGTTTATACTTTCGACTGATTGATTCACTTTCAATACTTGACCTACCTTGTCATTTTGCCACTGATCAAAGTAACAAAATGTGACTGCAATTAGTATGCAGAGTGGCTGTACTATCATTTGAGGGTGGTGGCGTATTTAGCAAACCTATTGTACTCCTAAGAATGTCTCTTGTTCTTCTTGGTTTTTAACTAGCTCTGCTTATCAGTGCAATCTAAATCACGTGCCCCTAAGTCACCCTCTTCTCCAAAGTCAACAAGTCTGAATCAAACTTAGTGCAGTCCTTGTCCTCGTAAGCCTACTCATCAGAGCAGCTGTATCTACAGCAGACAAATTCCTCTAACCAGCTAAATGAGTGGTACTGACCCCTTCCAGGGTTATTCTGCTCTGCTGTCAGGTTTCTAACACAGTCTTTAGCAGGGTTTGAACATCAGTGTTCACCTCCCACCTGACCTGGTCTTACTGGGAAGTTCCACTTGAACCGACCTGTGAGCCATGCCATGTGCCTCAGGTCTGAGTTGTGGTGCTGGAAGAATATTGTGCTATTTGTCTGGTTGTGCTGTCAAGAACCATGTCAGACTGTATATATAATGAAATAATAAAAAAGAAAATACATGAATATCTCCTACAAACAAGTTTTTTTCCAGATTCAAATAGCATCCAGTTTACCATTATGCTCTGTATTTCTAGTGAAATTTTGACATGTAAGATGGTTGTACATTTATTTTAACCAACAATGTCATCTGAAGTTATCCATGTTTCATTGTATTAGCTAAAACAGCTGAATCAGAGTTTGTCAATGTGCCTCTTCTATTTTTAGACGTAATAGAAATGATTTGCCAGCATTAATTCCAAGCTTTTTCTTTTCATTTCTACTAAGAATGCAAAATTCCTTTTGAAAGGAAGAAAGCAAGAAGGCAAGAAGGAAGGGAGACAGATTGGCTTTACAGCATTATGTTAGCAAATGCCACCGGATTACTGGCTGGCATTTAATGAACTCTTTCACAGAGAAACCTGTAGTGCTGTCAGAGTTCTGCCACTTACTAGGAATGTTATTATGGGTACACACACGTGAAACCCAGCAGGGGACGAGTTTCAAGGGTGTACAGTAGGAAAGAAGAAAGAAAGAAAAACAAGTTCCTCCTTATTAATTGACTGGTAGCAAAAAATACCTTACGCATTTGATACATAAATATCATATACACATTGTTTGAAATTCTTTTCAGTTCTATTTCCAACGACCATCTCTTTATCATACACCTTAGAAGTATAAAGTAGATCTCTTTTCACAGCTATTTATTTCTCTAGCATTCTCACTTAATTCAAACAAACTGTACAGAAAGGACAGATGTCTTTGGCTTCCCAGAGAGTATTAACACACACTGTTGACTAGTCAATAGGATTTGACTCTCCCTTTAGGCTGCTTTGCGTGTCACCAAAGACAGAAAGAGCCTCTGTGTTGCTAAGCCAACCACCCAGATATTCCTCCCAGGAGCTCGCCGGGGACAGCAGACCCTCTCTAACCCTGAGGTACCGCTGCTCCAGGAGAGCCAGTCCACACTACTGAGGTCTGCCAAGCAGAGCAGGTATCTGGAGGGGAATCACACACACAACACAGTGATATATCTACAGAGCAGCACAAAGGCAGATGTGGCTGCACTTCTTTCCCTCCCAAGGTATTATTACCTGCTGGTAACATAACTAGAAATAATGCCTGTAGCTCCTAGGAGAGAGAGCCCAAGCCGTGGTGAAGATAAAGCAAGAACAGTGCCTCTGTCATACCCCTTCTTTTAACAGCTTCTGTGGAAAAAAACATCAAGACATGATTTTGATGCTTTGGAGCCCAAGTTTTATAACGTGTTTTTAGAGCCACGAGTTCCCACTAAGAAAAAGACCAAGGTACCACATAGACCTCAACCACTCCTCAAAATGCAAACTAGACCAGATGCCACGAGAGCCCTGCACTCCAGTTCTCTCCCAAAAGATGCCTATTGCTGTGGCAGCAGAACAAATTGCAAACTGTAGCTTATGTGATACTGGAGGTGGCAGTTCTGCCACACCTGAAATGTATTTGCACCACTAAACCTCTCCTGTAAGCTTCCTGCAATTCAGAGTGACCGTGGCTCTGCATGGCCCTCACTAATGGGTGGCACAGCCTCACAGCAGCCGGGCACCGTGGCCAAACACCCAGGCACTGGTTGCCTTCAGCACAGCAGAGCTGAGGTTGGATGACTTTGCTTCAATTGGTAGGTACTTGGCTGGAATAGCTTCCAGAGTATATATAGCACCTTCAGCACTTTTTCCTTTAAAAAGAAACAAATGCAATGTTCCAAGAAAAATATTTACATGTAATTAGGGAGTTTGTATCAGCAAAGTTGTGGCGGAGCCGTGCTGTTTGTGGCTGAGCTGAACTTGAAAAGCTACAAGATGATCACCAATGTGACACCAGCTACCTTCACTTAATTTAGTACTCCACTATTTAGCCATGCATTTGCAGATATATATCATAACAAATGAATGCTCAGCTGCACATTACATGCTGTAACTCATTCAACTCTGTCATTTGTTCCAGTGGCAGCAACTGGAATCTGATCAGAGGTAAATATCTTCACAAACTGAACAGATTTGTGGCAGTTTGAGCAAAGGAATGGGAAGAAATGATGTATTTAATATAAATATTAAAAATCAAAAGGTAAACTGCCACTGCAACAGTAAGTAATTAATGCACATTTATAGGCTGCTGCTGCTACTGCTTGCTTTTTTCATCTTCTCTGCATCGTGGTATTTGATGCTGCCAGTCTTCAGTCTGAGAAAATACCTGAAACCAAGTACCTTTCCCATCTGTCCTTTGGGATTTTCCCCTAAGGCACAACCTTGCCCCCAGAGCCAATTCTGCAGAGATCACACAAGCACTGCCTTCTAGGAGCAATCCCACCAAAGAAAGGAATGCTTACCCATATCTGAACAGCAGGAAGGATCCGTTTTCAAAGAAAAAAAATACAACTATTCTCAAAATATCTTAGAAGTCTATTTGATTTCTTCTAATTTTGGAAGCTTCCTGACACAGTTTTGGTTTAGCCACAAGCTGGCTGTGAAAATGCTCAGAGGGATCCTTTTGTTTGTATGAGACTTAGTGAAACAAAAATGCAGCCCACAAGTTCTTGCTCATGCAACACAGGCTTTCCCTTTCTTACTTTATTTAGAATGCATAAAGTGACACTTCATTATCCGGAGTCAGGTTTGGCATCATCCTGCCCCTACAAACACTGTATCCACTACATACATATGCTGCTAGAAAAAAATATAATTAAAAATAAGGATGATGGCTTATATAACTCTCCTGCAACAAGCAGCACCACTGCCATTGGTCTGAAAGCATATTTTAAAAATTTAGATATTCAGAGACTGAAAGAGCTTATAATTGTTTGCTGTGGAAATATGCTAAAATAACTTCGCCACACTATAAACATTCATGTGCAATTGAAGCCCTGGGTAAGAGATCTACAGCAGTCGGTTTTTGCCAACATCACCACATGTTTCCAAGACAAGTCAAAATCTTCGTACATGCCACTTTCTTCTCTACGGAACTAATAAGCAAACTTCTTTTTAGCCCATTCTTCATCTGTGGTGTCTACTTAGACACAAAGATCTTCAGAATAAGCTTCCTTATTGCATATTCTGCAATGCTCAGTACAGTAGACTTCAAAATTCCATTCAGGCTTCTGGAAGCCTATATAATACAAGTAGTAAAACTGATTTCAAAGAATCATTGAATCACCAAGGTTGGAAAGGACCTAACAGATCATCCAGTCCAACCGTTCACCTATTACCAATAGCTCCCACTGAACCATGTCCCTCAATACAACATCCAATCTTTCCTTGAACACCCCCATGGTCGCTGATTCCACCACTTCCCTGCGCAGTTCATTTCAGTGCCTGACCACCCTTTCTGAGAAGTAATACTTCCTAATGTCCAGCCTGAATCTATCCTGTCGTAGCTTGAAATTTCCATTGTTCTATTTCCATTTCCATGTCAATACCTGAAGTATTATGAAATCTTTCAAGTCTTTCAAATAGTTGATCATTTTATTTTGAGTATTAAGACTAATGTTTTTTCCCCTGCAAAAGAAAAACAAGCTTTATATATACTTCAAAAACAGATAAAACTTGCTACAGGCAGCCGGCCTTTAGGTATATAAATCACCCAGAGAAGAGTGATGTGCTACAGAGGGTTTGCACTTCTGCTGGTCAGATTAAAGATGCAGCATCAGGCTGAGACAAGGACAGAACTTAGCCTTAAGGTATTTTGCAGCCAAAATGCTTTCAGACTAGGAGAGTCAGCATTTTCTCTAATTCATTTCACGTTTTATACTCAGACTTCTCAAAGAAGCTCCCAACCTGTAGACATGGCGAACCTTTTGGGCTGACCTTCAAAAGTACTGAAAGCTCATTGTTCCACACAGGAATGAAGGGTGGGCTACAGACAAATGATCAGAACTGCATTACCATAACAAAGAGGGCTGCTCTGAAAGTAATGCCTCCTATGTTATTATGTTGGCCCACAACCTCAGAGGTAGATATTGGTGGTACAGCAGTAGAGGTCGAGGCTTCCTAACAATATCCCATTCCATGTTGTTGCTGTGTGACAGATGGCAGCAGAGAAACAGCCCAACAAAATGGCATTCAATGTGGAAAGGAGTATGAAGCAGAGATGTCACTGAATTCTTCTGTGAGGAAACAATGCCCCACTGAAATTCACTGATATTTGCTGAACATTTCTACAGACCAAACAGTGGATATCAGCACACTGAGGCAGTGGGAGGTGCATTTCAGAAGTGGCAACAGAGACATAGGGTCACCTCCACTGGTGCAGATTTTTATGAGCACAAAGGCTCTTTCTTGATCATTGCTGATGAAAATGCAAAGCTAATGATGGTGACTATGCTGAAAAATAGTGTTTTGTATCTGTGAATTTGCTCTATCAAATAGTTCAATGCTCTCTGTATCAGTTGTAATTTCCATGGGAAATTAATAGGAGGCATAACTTTTGGAGTGACCTACGCATGTGTAGAAGCTACATCTATGCTTGATACTCTTTAGCAGACAGGATTTTCAGTTACCTGGGATTACCAAAAGTCAGGTCCTCAGGACTAAACCCACAAAAGGCCTTAAGAATACATACTAAGAAATCTGCCTTGCACACATGCCTAAGCAAGCTGTCACAGCAACTGAAACATCACGCTGAGCAATTCAATGTACCTGCTCCTAGCTGATGATGCACACAGGCTCTCGGAAAAGAAGTGGGCAAGATGCTACATTTATGTATTTACAGGACATGCTCCAAATATTTGCTGGGTATTAGATACTTGCCCTCCGGAGTGAAATCCCCTGCCATGAATTTAGGAATTCAAGATGGTTTTAGGGTAAGTTTTGAGGACAAATGTGTATAATGAATTCCACAATCAATTCTTTAGGAAAATAAGTATATAAATTCATCTCTTTTCAGAAACCAAAAACTTCAGTACCTTTCTTTTTTTTCTAAATACAGAGCTAAAATAACTGGCTACATCCCTGGATAGAGCAGGTCCCATTTGCAAGCCACTATGTCTTACTGGAAAAAATACTTACTGGAGTAGGTCTAGCCTATGGGTATCCAACCAACCAGAGTGGCCAGAGTCATACTGAGTGAAGAGGAATTGTCTTGGTCCACATATAAAATATGTAATATAGTTAATACAAATACCAACAATTATTTTATTATATTTTATATTACTTATTAACACATAAAAAAAAGAAGGCAAAAAAAAAAAACCCAAAAAAAAAAACCATGAAACTAAAGGTTTGCACACACATGGATCACCCTAATTCCTTCTCTATGTGAAAGAATTCAAACTAATTCTCATGAGATCACCTTCTTGAACCAAAAACTATTTAGGTAAAGGCATCACCAAATATTACTAAGGAATTTCACGTGAATACGTTTCTTACCCACAACAATGCTTTAAGTGAGCCATGGAGAAATTAAAAGCACCTTGAAGAGTACAGACAGTTACTGTCCATAGGCGGTTAACTAGTCCTATCTCCCAGAAGACATAAGAGGGAAGGATACATAGAATTCCGTTTCCTATCCCCCTTAGCACACATACAGTGGAAGAAGGAATTCAGCATATATTCCCATCATACCAGTGTTCTTGGTTCTAGGAACCACTGGACAGCGATCTGTATGAAAAAGTCACAGCCTGATCTTCCTCCAGTTTGGAAAGAAGAAGCATCTTTGAGTAGAACTGCTGGGCTGAGCTTGTGAGAAGGGAGCATGAAGATGGCTTCATCTGAATTGCGTATCTGGATTTAACAATGAAACAGTCACTGAACTACTCAGTCCTGACAAGATAGTTGTCATATGTGGTATGTAGCAAAGCTAAAGTATATGCCTAGAGAGTTGAATGAGAGCACAATGATTGCCTTTTTGAACTTTTGAACTTGGGAAGAAAAAGAAATATATTGTCCCAAAGTTCTGAAAAAACAGTGATTTCTCTGTGTTTTCTATATCCAACTATAAATTAATTATACCTGCATTCGTTAAACCATAATGATTCTTCCTGACCTCCAATTATCTACAGTAAAAACCAAGTGGCAGCAAAGTACCTTGTTTGCTACATAAGGTATTGTCTTGACCCTGCAAAATCCTATAGCATACACAGCTTTGTTACAAAGACAAGAAAGAAGCTTCACAAGGAACATGAACACAGGTGCATGCCTCTATAGAAAAGTCTGCTTTCTTTAAACAAGAAGTTGACAGTGAGCACATCAAGGTCTTCTCAGTGGTTTCAAATAAAAGATATTAACTCCAAATAAGTAATACAAAAAATAAAATGAAAGAAAACCCTGAAACCCTGAGTAGTTAATATCTAGTGTTTCTAAGTGTCATAGTAAAAGCAGATCTCAAACCATTTGCATTCATACTTCAGTTCTGAACCATCACAGCTCAGTTTCTAAAGCACAAACTGTTCAGATTTTAGCATGAAGGTTGATTTTTGTGCCTAAATGCTTTCTGTCATTGTCACCCCAAGCAATTCTCTTCTGTTGCCCTATCAGCCTAGACAATCTTGAAAGTCCAACCAAAAGGCAACATTTCCCAAAGCTATTACTCCTTGGATACACATATTAACTTTTTTTAGCATAACAAATTAAGAAGGAAAAAAAAAGCAACTACAAACAACAGTGAAATGTTCCAATTATCCTCTTCAGAGCAAGTACTTCCATTCTAACTTCAACACCTTCAGCCCTATCCCTCCTGCACAAACAGGCTATAAAGAGCAATAAAACCCAGTCAACAGTTTTGCAGACATCAGTATCAAGAAGTTGATAACACCTCATGAAATATTAAATAAATATTAAATAACATTATATTTATCTACAAGATTTTCTGAATAATACTAACACACTTTTGTGACCTTCAACTCAACTGAATTATAACCAGCTCGGTACTTCAGAAGTAATTCCATGAGAAGAAGTTACCTCAGTAAAGCATTCATCATCAATGTTGTACTTGAAAAAAATATATCATACCATTATTGGACATAGCCATCTTTCTCCATACACACCAAAGAAAGACCTGACTGCTCCTTCCAGATCCAATGCCCTTTGGATTCTGTCTCACACTTCCATGGAACTAAAGCAAATACTAACATGTAGACATGCCTTGAAGTTCTTTACTTAATAGCATCAGTTTCAGAAGCCACTGATGTGTGTACATTCAGTTAAAATGCTGATAAAATATTCTGACATCCTAGAAAACCTTGTTCCAATCTGACACATTAATCACTGCATTGTGGATGTTTCCAGTTGAGTGGACTGGAAACAGTTGATGCTGATATGTAGCAAATGCTCTGACCCTTTAAAGTTCATTACAGAAAATATACTTCCACGCGCTATGAAATTCTTATGCCTTGATGCATTTTTGCTCTGTGATTGTTCACCTTTTATTAGTCCTTAGTATTGATATGGATCTACCCCTGATGAGACAAGAACTGCTAGAGTCCTTGAGGACTGAAGCATTTTCAAACAAGCTAATGTGTCTCATGAAATAATGCATGACTTTAAAAGATACATTGATTTCTTTATTTTTAATTGAAAGACATTCTATCTGCCAGTTTGGATGTAATACATTTTCTAACCTTTTGGTTTTTGCTCTTGTGATTTTTTCAGACCTTTCATGTAATGCTCATAAGAAACAAAGGCCTTTGCAGCGTACTTGTCACAATGCAAGTAAGCAGAGCACTTAGTAATTAATAGACACACATCATTCAGAATGTATGAGTCTTTACACAGTTACACATACAATTTTAGCTGTTCTCACCCAGCGAACTGGATGTGTACTTTAACAGATTGATTTTTCTGTGACATACAGTTATTACAAAGTTTTGTAAACAAGTTTATCTGATGTAGTCAGTATTGATCACAATTATCTCTTTTACTTCATATATTAGTTATTAGCACTTCATTTACAGTAAGATAGTTGGTGCAATATCACATCTCCTCCACGATACGTAAGATTTAAATGACGTTTAATCGACCTGAAGATTCAGATTTTAAAAGAGTTCGGATCAGATCCCAGGATGGTTAATTATGCACTTCCTGAGCATGAGCTGCACCTGGTTTCAGCCATGGAAACATTAACTAAGGTCAGAATCAGAAATACATTTACTTTATCACATTGGAATCTTTCCTTGACGCCTTCCCAGGTCCTAGGGGAGAACCCTAACAAAAGCTTTACAAAGAAATAAAATGAAATACAAGTGTCTCCACAAGCACTGGACTCATTATGTAGCCTTCTGTCCCACAGATCTGTATCTTAATACTTGAGCGGAGAACTAACTGAAGCTTATTCTATGGATTAATATATACAGGCTTATTCCCATCCACATTTTCTGGATCTATCTGCATTTGAGGGCAGGAACAGCTGCACTCACTGCAGCATCTGTACCAGACTCCCCTGGAGTCCTCACCTTTACCTGGATGGTTATAAAGCCTCAAAAACCGCTTATGTTCGGGATCCTTCCCTGCAACCACACCTGGTTAATGATGAACAACAGAACTCAAAACGGGGGAGGCCGGCAAAACAGCAATTCACAAGGGGCACTTCCCTTGTGGAACTTTTTTAAACGAAAAAAAGAAATAGGAAGAAGAAAAGCTCAGGGCAACCTGTTGAAAGGGAAAGCCATCCCAAAAGGTTTAGAAAGCGAGTTAACAGCCCTCGATTATTCGGCCAATGTTATGCTTCCATACCACGTGTTCCCATTTCAGTCCCCGCGCTCATGCTTTTAACATTTCATCCCATCCCTCAGTGCTGTGTGAAAGACCCTCAAGGAACAAAAGGGGAAAGCAGCTCCTTAGGAAAAGGGCAAAACTGACGGCATGTGGGCTGCTGCCAGCCGGATTGTTTGTTCTTTCCAGCTGGCAGCGTTACCTCGAACAATGTCAGGTAGAGCGTGTTCAGGCTTCTATACCGACTTATAGAGCGCCGTGCACCGGTGTTGGCATTGGCTCCTTTCTCTTTTTATTTGTTGTTGTGCGAAAGAAAAGGCGCCGGGCACTGAACTAGTAAGAGAACGCTCTCAAGGCTCACAAGGAACTCCCTCCAGTAAGATCGCGTCTTGCGGTCGCACGCCGAGCAAACCCTGAAGCTTAAGGAACCGAACGGGGTAACGCTCGCTCCGGGAGCACCCCCCGCCGCCCCTCCCGTCTTCTCACCGTTTACGACGAAAGAACAGATCACCTCGTTGAGTAATTTACCAAAGGTTGCTCAAATTATGCCATAAATTAATTTGTCCGGGGCAGGTGAGGGTTTATGACACCTGACAGATCGAGACCGCTCGGTGCTACAACCCCGCAGAAACATGCCAGAGAAGAGATAGGATCCCGTCGTTCGGCCGCAGCTCCCATCGCTCACCCCGTTCAGAGCCGAGCGGCGTCCCGGCCTCCGGGCGGGAGGGGAGGGCAGAGAGGGCAGGGGAAGGGAGGGCGGGGAACGGGGAACAGGGGAAGGGAGCCGAGCCCCGGGAGCCCCGTTCCGCACGTGTCCCACCGCGCCGGGGCTCCCACCTGAAGAAAAGTTTGGAGAAGATGTTCGCCTTCTCCAGGGGGGATCTCTGCATGGTGCCCGGCGCTGCGTTGCGTTGCGTTGCGTTGCGCGGCGCGGACGACGGCTGCCGCTAATCGCTCACGCCCGGCTCGGCTGCTCCACTCCCGCGGCTCTCCCACCTTATCCGCTCGGGACGCTCTGATGTCATTGCCTGCCTCCTTCCCCTGCCCCTCTCCCCGCCTCTGCTTTGCCCAGGTTCAAAAGCAGGAGGGCTGCGGCGCCGGCCCGCGCTCTGCCTCCTCCGCCTCCTCCTCCTCCGCCGCGCCCGGCACCCGCTGCCCGCGCTCCCCGCCCCGACTCCCCGGGACGGCGCTTCCTGCCCGGCCCCGACCCTGCACCGCAGGAGCCCCTCGGGGAGACACCGCCCCTCCGAGCGGAGCCTCCTGCCCCGGCTGCGGAGCGGTGGAGGCAGCGCACCTGAGCCCATAAGCATCGACGGCGGGACAGAGCGGGCAGTGCGGACAGACGCCTTCGGACCCGCTGTAAAATACACACACGCGTGCTCCAGGCTTTCAAATTTCGTGCAGCCACAGCTCCGAAGGAATGGGGGCTGGAGCACATCCTTACAGAGCTCAGTCTGCAGAGCCAGGTTTAACAGTAAGGCTGTTTTCATAGTTCTGGATGCGTGCTGTACAAACAGGATCCCTGCTGCCAAGGACAGCGCAGTTTAAAGCATGCTTAGAAGAAGACAACGACAGCCAGAGGCAGGAACAACAACTTCGGCTTTAATGCTGCACACCAGATAATTTTATTTAATGCTTTCGTGTCATATTTACAAACTCAGTTTTCCTTTCACTTCTATAACTTGAAAAAATATAGATGGAATAAGGGTATCCTTCCTTAAGCATGCAGCTGTTCCCCATCGAGCTAAATCTATAACAGGCAAACACGCTACTCTGTGCTCTTATAAACTGCACTCCAATTAAAGCTGCTGTTTCTCTTTGTAAACTTAGCAGGCGTTTTTTTATTATTATTTCACCACTTCTTTCTACACCCCACCGTGATTTCATAAGGAATCGCTCTGCTTCAGCACCTCTCACACATTGCAGACAGCGGAGAGGTGCCCCTTTCCCTGCCATCGCACCGGGCTCCTTTGTGCCTCGGAGCTCCCATGGATTCTTCCCGACTCTGCTTTATTAATGACAAAACCAGTAAGAAGCACAGAGCAGGCAGGGCTCCAGGAAACCGTCTACACTTTATCATGTCTTCAGACAATGCGGAGAGGCAGGACTAAGTCTAGGCGGGCTTGGGGACAGTGGAGCGGAGCCCTTCGGCATCCTGCCACCTAGTGGAGCCGGGCCCGGGCCACCAGTCCGCACCGCACCGCTCGGCAGCCGCTCCTCGGCCACAGACCTGCCGGCCCACCCGAGGTTGGTTCTGGGCTGCAGGTGGGCACCTTCTCCCCACCCTCGGACACCTCAGCAGGTCGGTCTCCCTACTCCTCCGCACTCAGTGACAAGGACAATCTGCTAGGAAATAAGGTTAGGATGTAGGTGGCAGAGTATCATAGAATCACAACATTGTTAAGGTTGGAAAAGAACACTAAAATCATCTGGTCCAACAATGAGCCCAACATCATCATGCCCATTAAAACATATCTCCATGTTTCTTGAACACATTCAGAGATCATGACTCCACCTCTCTGTTCCAATACCTCACTATTCCTATGGAGAAGAAATATTTCCTAATATCCAGCCTGAACCTCCCCTGGTGCAGCTTGAGGCCATTACCTCTCATCCTATCGCTGTTACCTAGGAGAAGAGGTTGACACCCACCTCACCACAAGCTCCCTTCAGGCAGCTGTACAGTGCAATGAGGTGTCCCCTGAGGCTTCTCTTCTCCAGACTAAACAACCCCAGCTGCCTCAGCCACTGCTCATAAGACTTGTGCTCCATTCCCCTCACCAGCTTCACTGCTCTTCTCTGAACTCTGTGAGCCTACATTTCCTGTCACCTTTATCGACTGGGCCCTAACACACAGACCAACTCAGTGTCTGAAATTCTTTCACTTTGTTAGAAAGCGTAAAAGCTTTAATTTAAAGACAAGCTGGAAACCAGTCCAAGCAACATACCACCACTCTGAGGCACGCTCTTCGTCTTTTAGAACAACAATTATTCGTAATCTTGGGCATTCTCCAGCTGAATGTGAAACTTGTCATTGGCACCAGCATGAGTAGGAATAAACTGTATCCTTTCTGTTCTCTCTGGTGACTGAAATACCTCCAAATTTAGTAGTATCTATGAATTTCATTAATATGACCATCTTTTACTTCTACAGAAATGCAGCCTGGTGTGACAACATCTACTTTATCTCTTACTTGCATCCACATCCACCATCTATCTGACTATACTCTGACTTTCAGACAAAACGTAGTGAGCCTGAGTTAGTGAGTGAGCTGGCATGTGAAGGAGCAAACAAGTACAGCCTTGCTTGACATGCCACCACTGTAGAGACTGGGAGGGCTACCTCACCCAGTGTGCAGTGACCAGCCTGAAGTCACACACTAGGGAGCAGACTGGCTGGTCGGCACCTTCACATCCATGGCAACTGAAAGCTTATTCTGAAAACTAAAACATCCTTGACAAAACAAACAAACAAATAAACAAACCTAGTCCTGGCCCTATGCTGCACAGACAGGGAGAAATAAATCAGATATCAAAGTAATGCTTATTTTCTTTGCTCAGCAGTTGAAGCAATCAGATCTATAAATTGATTTCATGCTAACTCAACCCCCAATTTTTTCATAATCTTTTAATTAGCTGGGAACTGTTCTGGTTGCAGTAATTCATTCAACTCAAAGAAGCCACGTCTATTTGTCAAATTTGTTTTAATTAAAGCATAGGGCTTGATCCACAAACCTGACAATGGTCTTTCCCTCAGGCCTTCCTGTGCCCAGCTGGACTCAACACACCTGAGTTCACTTCCTCATTCCATTCAACAACAATAATGGTTGGAAGCCTCAGCTCAAATCTTCTTAGATGAATACCCATAAGACTGATAGTTGCTGAGTCTGTTCACACCAGCAAAATTTGCATCCCAATTCATTGTCTTAGTGCTACAACTAATGCTTTCCACACTTGGGTATCAATATTCTTAACCCAAGTGCAGAGGATACTCCTGGCAAACTGAGTCATGTATACTTTCCCACATTACATCATCAACATCTGTCTGAATCAACTCAATACATTGTTTCTGTATGTCTTGAACACAGCTTAATATTAATATTTAGAAAACCTGTAACTATACCTCCTACCATGCATATATTTCTCTGATAAAGGGTACAGAGCTGGGAGGTAAAGTACTGTGAAATTATGATATATCTTGTCCTGCAGAGGCAAAATGGGCAGGGGACCATATTTTTTATAAACTTACAAGGAACTTATGAAAGGAAAAACACTGATGATACACCACTGTTCATAAGAACAGAAGAATGATGGTGTTCCTCTAGTTTTTTTTCAGGTCTGTTAGGACAGTGTATTTTCAGCTGTATTAGAGAAGTTTGCACACAGAAAACACCCATGTTCTCTAAATACCAAAAATAACTGCATCTGGATGGAAAAAGAAAATCAACCAGTAATTGTCCACCTCCAAGGTATCTGAAGCAGCAAAGCTTTTATAGGAGGGTGTGAAGTTACTGATAACAGCAACTGAGTAAGTTCTTGAGGGAATGATAACACTATGGGAATAAGTACAAGAGGAAGTTTAGATTAGACATAAGGAAAAACTTTTTCTTTCAGAGAGTGGTCAGGCACTGGAATGGCTGCGCAGGGAGGCGGTGGAGCTGCTGTCCCTGGCAGTGTTCAAGAGTTGTCTGGATGCGGAGCTATAATATATGGTTTAGTTGTTTGTAGTAGAAATGATAATGGGAGGACGGTTGGACCAGATGATCTTGTAGGTCCTTTCCAACCTTGTGATTCTATGATTCTATGATAAATACAATATCTCTCCACAACTTTTGAGAAAAAAATACAAATTAACATTTCTAGGGCAGTGCATGCACTTTCAGTTCAGCTGATGCTGAATTTGCCGAGGCTGACTCGACAACCCAGATAAACTCCTGGCACTGGCACAGGCTGCTGTGGATGCCCCATTTCTGGGGACACTGAAGGCCAGGTTGGAGGGTGCCCTGGGCAAGGTGATCTAGCGGGTGGCAACCTGCCCACAGCAGAGAGGTTGGAATTAGATGATCTCTAAGGTCCCTTCTGACATAAACCATTCTAGATTATTCAGAAGATTTGAAATTACATGTAGTTTTCAATGAAAATTTTTAACATCACACTGGAAAGAATCAAGAGACGAAAGTCAGACATGTTGCCTTTCGGTCTATGAAGTTACCAACAACTGCAATATCTTTTTTAAACTGGGAGTTATTCTGATGAAGAGTAAGGGAAATAGAAATTATTTCATCCACCAGCACACAATTTTAAGACAACACATTTCTGTTTGTACTGTCAAAGTCCAATGCATCAAAACCAGTAAAAACTTTCGGATTTGTTGTAAAGTAATCTTGATCTGCCTTGCTACATGGTGTCCCAACGTTCTCACTGAGGTTTTGCTGACTAAACTCACGCTGAATACAGTCCTGAAGGAACTAGAATTTGAGAAGAGGAAGTTTAGACTGTGGGCTCGATTATGCAACAAAGTCACGCTACAGATTTTCAAGCATAAGTGCTAAAAGAATTGTTCTAATGATGACCATTCTACTAGCAGTAACCCTGAGTAATACTAAGTTCCATGAAAGGTTTTGTCAGTTAAGACAGTTAATCAGAAATGAGAAATGTCCTGGCAGACAGGGCATCTGCATTTAAATGAAAAGAAAAAAGCAACAATTGTTCACACACACACACACACACATAAAGAAGCTAATAAACAAGAGATAGCCTTGAATTAAGCTGATTCAACAATATAAAAGAACATCTACCAGATTTTGGGGACACACTTTTGCACTTTATAAAACATATTTACTTCTTTTGAAGCTGTAGTAGAAAATAAACTGGAGAAAGTTTTCTAAAGACTTCAGGGCTTGTTTGCTTTCAGTCTAGAATAAATGTGAAAGGAATTAAGAGCCTGAGAAGCCAAGCCTGACAAGTTTGCAAGGTTTTTGTTTCCATAGATAGTTTTAACTTCTTCCTCTTCATACTGTCATGTAATAATCCTAGAACAATGATATTATTGAGGTTAGAAGGGCAGAAGTCCAAGACTGATACCTTACTACAATTCAATAAAAGGCATGTCTGCTGTCTTAAGCAGCCAAACAACAAAGATTATTGAAGTTAGCACACAGGAAAAAGCTTCTAATTACTTACAACTGATTAAAAGAGTGAGAGTTTGAGTTCTTGACAGGGCTCTGAAATTTGCATCTTCAATACTGAAATCTTATGGTAAAAAATAACACAGTATAAATCCTGCCGTGTGAATCCAAATGCTGCAATGAGTTCTTAAACCACTGCTTTCTAAAAGTGTTTTGTGGGAAATAAGGATGCAGAAGATGTTTGACATGAAAATAAAGGAGCTGACATTTAATTCCCCTTTTTTCATGCTCTTCTCATAGTGTTCTCACTCCTGGTTCAGGGCAGTCAGGCACTGGCTCCTCAGGGCAGTGGTCATGGTACCAGGCCTGCCAGAGTTCAGAGCATTTGGACACTGTTCTCAGACACAGGATTTGATTTCTGAGTGTCATTGTGGGTCCCTCCCAACTCAGTGTATTCTATAGTTCTATGATCCTCCCTCTAGAGGAAATGCTGACATTCAAGTTATTGCCTTAAAACCCCTTATTTAGCCAGGCTTCAGAAACCTGATGTTTTCAAGTACAACGGAACAAGGACTGGACTTGCTGTGGACTTGCTGACTGGCATTTTCATGAAGGTTTTCATCCAGCCAATATGAAAAGTAATGGCTTTTTTGTTGTTGTTGTTCCCAAACATGGCAGCTGACAGCAAAATATTGTGAACCACTGAGTTTAATTAAAAACCTTTCACATTGGACACAATGGAAAATTTATTTGAGGTGAAAACTACTTCTCATAATGGGTTCTTAGAGCCACTTGTGCTAAGCCAAACTGGCACAGCCATATTTTAAATAGACAGTTAAGATATTTGAGGGCTAAAAGCAAGACCTTGAACTTGTGTAAAATTTTTTACATCTGGGATTTTTCTAGAAATAAAATGAGAGTAAGAGAAACCCACCATTAGTTCTGGAAAATAGCAGCTGTTTTATTTTCATTGCAAAACAGTTTGTGAATTTACCACAAGTTTACATTACAGAAAGGTAAGAATCATATTAAACAGTGATAACAATAGCGAATTAGTTTCAGACTTCAAGAAGTTGTCCACTGATCTCATTGGATTATACCTGCACTTATGAAGCAACCAGAGATTTGAGAATCCCTGTGATGCTTTTTTAATACAAATTCCTAAGCTACTGGTACTGGAGACTTGATCACTAAGCCCAGACTCCTGCTGCTGCAAGTAAAGCACAGAGCAATTCAGTACTGCCCACCTCCAGATGCTGCAGGCCTTGTGTCCTGAGAAAATTAAGGCTTACTGGCTACCACAACCACACTGCAAAAAATAAGGGACATCATAGAAAGCAACTCAGACCCCAGCTTTTCACTTATTATTGTTAATCAACTTTAGGTAGTGATATGCAAAGGAATAAAAAGCTATTCAACCACAGATTGAGGAGGTTTGCAAAAAATTCAAAAAAACTAATGGTGAAATTTGTCTCTATTAACTTCTGACCATGAACTCCAGAGTTGTGAAGTTGAAGTTGTTTCACTCAGTACAAGGCAACTGAGCACTCACAATTATCAACTGCTTACTGGAACCCAAATCAGGATTGGTGTTTTGTTTTGTTTCTGAAAGGAAAGGTGTTCTTTGATGAAAGAAAAGGAATAATCCTGTTGGATGTCTCCATTTCTTCCCACAGTAGAAAGGGTGATTGCATGATCTCATTGTGTTCTTTGATATAAGACTGAGGAGAGCTGGTGAGAGTGACTTTTGATAGGATGCAGGACAAAAAGATAAACTTAACAGCCCTAAACACTGAAACAACAGATTCAAGTAGCTATAAACAGTTTATGGGAGAAAGTGTTTTCACCCTAGACTTAAAATCTACAAAGACTTCTTAGAAGTCATTTTTATTTTCCTTCCCAAGGGTTTCTATATTTAGTTAGCCACAATAAGAATGATTATATTCCTAAATATTGGTTTAAATGCTACTTAAATATGCTAATGGTTTAAAAAAAGACAATACTTGCTCTGCTTTTTAGAGTTTGGAAAAGGCAGGTATGCATGAAAAATAACTGCAACTGACACATTTGATTTATGATTTAAGAAAACGAAAATATTTGCAGATACAACAGTTTTATCTCTAAACATATTTGTTGTAGAGATTAAAAATAGTCATTTATTACTCTACCCTTTTATAGAAGCTTTTCCTTGCTGGCATACAAAAACTTAATTTACACTTCCCTAAACCAGTATGAAAGGAACAGTATGATCTATTAATTCACTGTAATGGGTTATAAATTACTAAAACCATTGAGGGAAACAACCAGCTGTGGGTTTAATTACAGAGAGCAAATGAAAACGGAGCGGATAACATACAAGGTGCAAGGCTGCTTTATGAGATAGAAACAAGTAACTGAAGTATTTAATTATATAGAGAAATGTAAAAAAATAAAAATAAATTAAAAAAAAAAATCTCACCAAATACTTGTTTCAATCTCAGCCATCTTGTCACAGGATCCATAAAAAGATAGAAGTTAGAGAACAATTTCAAAAGTTATGTATTTGAAATACTATATGGGAAATACAAAGAATATCAAGCACTTATTTTTGCACTTATGTTTACACTTTTGCATAACATTTAAGTAAGAGGAACTTCTTTCATTACTCAAATGAACAGAGAAAGTCTGTGACCTATGACTCTGTTGAGGTCTTGAAGACTCAGAACATGAACAGATATTCACACGGAAAGTGAAATATTTAATACATTTACAGCAGCTATTCAGCAAAATCTGAAATCCCTCTGTCTTAAGAAAATCTCTGTTTATATGGATTTAGGAGACAACATTGGATATGAAATCAATCAAAGAACCAATCCATTACTGTACTAGTACCTTTTACTACATATTATCCTGCACAGGATCCTGGCCAGGGTTAGCCACCACAGTAGACTGGTCTGACACATGCACCAGGCTGCATGAAACTAAAGTAGTTTGCATTAACACAGTTAAGACAATCTTATTCTGATAGAAATAAGGTACCACTTCAGACTCCCCTAAAGCTGAAAAATAAAAAGTAGCATCTGAGTACCAGAAAGAAAGGAAAATGAAGAATAGATATACTGAAGTAAACAGAAATGCAGAAAATTACATTCTCATTCCTAATAGTACTTCCAGTTTGAAGACAAGGTAGAATAAAATAGGTTAGATAAGCTTTCAGATCATTAGAAAACCTGTAACAGAAGAAAGCAGCATTAAGCTCTTTCAGCTCATCATTTCCCCAGTTTCAGTCAGCCAAGGTATTCTGCTCCTCTGAGTAAAGCAGGCCAAACACACTTTTGACAGAGCAGGTCCACACAGTTAGGGAGGTTAGGTGAATAATACCTGGGATGCATAAGAAGAGAGAAGTCAGAAAGAGAAGTAGACATTTGCAATTTTTAGCAAGAGCTTAAACCAAAGCGTGACTTCTTATCAGGAGAGACATTAAAAAAAGAGATATTTGAGAAAAATCAGTAAAAATACCACAGTTAGAAAAAAATTGTTGAAGACTGTCTTCCCTGAAATATATATAAATGCTGGGGGGAGAGCAGAAACACTGAAGGCAAGAAGAAAGGAAGTAACAGAAATAGTTAACTTCATGTATTATTGTTCAAAGACTAAGCCAGGAAAGGCAGTGAAAAGAGAATTTTTAAATAGATGCCGTGTTGAAAGATACAGCTAAAACTCTACTAGTGTGGCTATGACACCTGACTTCATGTCTGTATCAAGGGGAAAAGCACCATATTAAAAAAAAAAAAGGAAAGGAAAAAAATACCAACTACAAACCTGAAACCAATACATCTTTCTTGAAAAACATCATAGGAATTCTGAATACTGAAAGTATGAGGAGGAGGCTTTCTTAAGATGTGAGACATCTCCTTGCCATTCAAGCACCCTCTTGTTTAACTACAAATGTCTGTATTCTAAACACAAATGCCTGGGGAAAAACTCACTCCTAAAACAAAGGCTAGAACATCAAGTGTCTAAACTCAGTATAACATGTTCTCTATACCAAATGAACCTGAGATGATAGTCTGTCATAAATATCCTGCTTCAGCAGACAGGAACAGCAAACAGATTCCATTGCAAAAAGGAGGCTGGCTTTTGAAAGCAAACACAGAAAGTGTAACTTATCACTCTCCAGACATAGCCAGCCCTCAGAACGGGCCTTACTAACTCTACCAAAAAAAGCTGATCTAAAAAACACTGAAGAAAGAATATCCTCCGTATAACAAAGCTCATGAGAAGGAAATGTTGAAATTTTCTTAGAAGGAATATCAGTTATAAAAGCATACAGATCTACCAATTTCTACTTGGCATGTTCCCTAGGAATAAATAACATGAGAAATTCAAATACCTAACAGGTACAGCTTAGTGCTGCCCTAACACAGGAGCAACTAGGTGAGATTTCTCTGTCTGATCCATGACTTTCAGGCATAGAGTTTCCCTTTAAAAATACCTTCTGTTATTCTTCTAGGAGACTGACATTTTTTCCTGAATCATTCAGTCTAACTGGAGCCAGGATCCACACCCTTCAAAGGCTTGCAAAACTCTGAAGTCTTCAGATATAATTTATCTATTCCTGCAAAATATTTATTTATTTATTTAGTACAGAAAGAATGAAGGCAGAGAAGGGTAAACAGCAGCCCAGGTAACCAAAACAAAGAAGTTATTTCTTAAGTTTCCCATGAAACTCAGTAACAGTTGAGGTCATGATGCAAAACTCGGCCTAATCGATAGAAAATCTTTCTTAACCTTTAGTGAAGTCTGGATTACACCTACCACACCCATACACTGTGACTTTAACTACATTTATTTACAGAAAGCAGTTTCAACACAATTAACTGCACGCTACATCACCAAATGGAAAACACAGCCTCTTTTTTATACTTAATCCGCTGTTCTCATTGTACTTTCTCATTGCCATTTTGATCATTAACTGTATCACTTGAAGTGGTTTAATAATTAGTCATTGCTTCTAGAAGCCTTAGTATGATATTCCTCCCTATTCCTCGGGTGTTCTGGAGAAAAAGAAAATAGCTTTTTTATGCCATCACCTGTTGAAAATCCCTAAGAGCATTTGAAGATAGTTGCTGTTTTAATACAGGATCAGAAAATGACTGGATTAACAATTCAACAGAACAATCAGATGTTCAGGTTGTTTGATCATAGCACAAAAACCAGTACGTAATGAATCCGATACACGGCAGTCTGATATACAAAGGTGGTGCGCTTCAGCAGTGGCAACATAGACAGTGGGCCACCCATGCTGGCAAAGATATTTATGAGCATGATGTGGGCTCTTACTTCTTGATAGAGAAAATGGATAGCTAGTAATGGTTACTATGCAGAAAAAGTGTTTTGTAGCTGGGAATTTGCTTTTTCAAATGGTGTTATTGTGTTCTTTCTATCTGTTGTAGTACCCATATAAATAAATAAGAAGCATTACTTATGGAGCAAACTACATCTACTCCCATCATACCAAATTGTTCTTAGGACCCCTGGACAGCTAATTGTACGAAAAGGTGGCAAGTTATCTTTTTCTCTGGTTTGGAAAGAAAAAGCATCTTAGAGTAGAGCTACTGGGCTGAGCTCCTGAGAAGGGAGCATGAAGATGGCTTCATCTGAATACTTATCTGGATTTAACAATCAAACAGTCACTGAACTACTCGGTCCTGACAAGACAGTTGTCATATGTGGTATACAGCAAAGCTAAAGTATATGCCTAGAGAGTTGGATGAGAGCAAAATGATTGCCTTTTTGAACTTCTGAACTTGGGAAGAAAAAGAAATATATTGCCCCAAAGTTCTGAAAATCCAGTGATTTCTCTGTGTTTCCTATACCCAAGTATAAATTAATTATACCTGCATTCATTAGACTATAATGATTCTTCCTGACCTTCGTTGATCTACAATAAAACCAAGTGGCAGCAAAGTACTCTGCCTTGCTTGCTACAGAAGGTACTGCCTTGACCCTGCAAAATCCTATAGCATACACAGCTTTGTTACAAAGACAAGAAGGAAGCTTCACAAGAAACATGAACACAGGCATATCACCATCTGCATGCCTCTATAGAAAAGTCTGCTTTCTTTAAACAAGAAGTTGACAGTGAGCACATCAAGGTCTTCTCAGTGGTTTCAAATAAAAGATATTAACTCCAAATAAGTAATACAAAAAATAAAATGAAAGAAAACCCTGAAGCCCTGAGTAGTTAATATCTAGTGTTTCTAAGTGTCATAGTAAAAGCAGATCTCAAACCATTTGCATTCATACTTCAGTTCTGAACCATCACAGCTCAGTTTCTAAAGCACAAACTGTTCAGATTTTAGCATGAAGGTTGATTTTTGTGCCTAAATGCTTTCTGTTATTGTCAACCCAAGCAATTCTCTTCTGTTGCCCTATCAGCCTAGACAATCTTGAAAGTCCAACCAAAAGGCAACATTTCCCAAAGCTATTACTCCTTGTATACACATATTAACTTTTTTTAGCATAACAAATTAAGAAGGAAAAAAAAAGTAACTACAAACAACACTGAAATGTTCCAATTATCCTCTTCAGAGCAAGTACTTCCATTTTAACTTCAACACCTTCAGCCCTATCCCTCCTGCCCAAACAGGCTATGTGTTAGAGGAATAAAACCCAGTTAACAGGTTTATAGACATCAGTATCAAGAAGCTGATAGCACCTCATGAAATATTAAATAAATATTCAATGAAGTTACAATATACCCACAAGTTATCTTGAATAATACTAATATTTTTGTGACCATCAACCTACTTTGGGAGTGACCTGTGAACAGATGTTCTAGTAAAATCTATTGTGGAATGACAGATATATCATATTTCATTATGTTTATCCACAATGCAACTGGCTTTCTGCAAATATTGACAGCACTACGAGTATATAAAATACAGAAATACTGCCTGATGTGACAATCTCATTTCCTATTCTACTCTAGACTGTGATACATTCATATTGTCACTGTCTAGTGGACATTTGTGTGGGAATTAAGTAATTAAGAACAAAACAAGTTTGTAGCAACTAACAAAAATGTTACATTTATGAGAACACTGAAATATCTGAATAACCTTCAGTCCTGATAAAAAGTAAGAAGATAAAGCGAGGTAGAAAGTTCATAGCACCACTTTCTTCATCATTAAGCAGCTATTAGTATGTGTAAACATCTAAGAGATTATATAATACAAATTGCTGCCCAAGGGTCAGCAGAAAGTGAAGTGAATAGGCTTAAACAGTGAAGTTACCTTCCACAACATGATAACGAGGCAGGAGGACAGGCAGTTAAGATTAAGGGGAAGAAATAGTGTGGAAAGTAGTAGAGATAGTGGAGGAACTAGGAATGTTTGATTCAGAGGTTGCACCCAGCTGTAGCAGCAACCACTCTGACAGAATTGCTATACAGACCAAAGCTTCTCTGTTATACAGAAAGAAACTAAAACCTGTCTGACTTTTTATATTTGACTTTATACATATATATTCAACATCCTAATTCCTGTTCTAGCTTTTTTAGGCATTACTATGGAAAAAAAGAGGCATTTCATGACACTGGCACCCAGGTGGCCCTGAAAATACTCCTGTTTACCCTATACCTACAAATTCCCCATCACTTACTGGTTTATGTAGTGTACAGGATGAACACAGGTATAAAAAAATCAGTAATCAGTAGCAAAATAGCCACAATAAGATGCTTTCCATCTATTGTAAATCTATTACAGCAATGACTTAACTATGAATAATTCAATTTGCCACAGTGCAGCAGCTCGTAACAAAATTTCAGGAAAGCGAAACTCAAACTTGTTTAATGCAAAGGGTGACTTCACAGATCAAAGAAATGACAGGTGAGTGGGTTTTTTTACAGAATAAATGGCTTCCAGTCTGAGGTGAAAGAGAATGTTTGTCACATTAGCCTTCCTTTACACCTGCTAACATACCTTAAGAAGAAAAGATGCTACAGGTACATACAAGTCTACTGAAAAGGACACAGAAAACCTGAACTACTATGAAGTGCTTTGTTTTGCATGTTTGATGAATGTGAATATTGAGAATATTATATAGAATGCCACTAAAATGCAACTGCTGTTTTATCTCTAAATTATTAGCTGCTGCATTGTTAGTGGAGCATTATTGCGGCAGTTAAGGTTCATAGATTCATTCTCTTTAAACATTTACCAATTCTGATTCTCCTCCCAAGAACACTACTTTCCCAACATCAAAGCCTTTAAACATTTACTCATTTCAGAGCTTTTGGTCTGAAACAGAGGGAATTTAACCATTTAAAATGCTCCAGCAACCATGCTAGAATAAATATCTATACATACATCAGTCTGATGTGAAACACGAGGTGCAGGTAAAAATACAGAAGAAATTTAATCAATGAATGAAATCTATTCAACAGCAGGTCATGGAATATGAATTCAGCTGATAAATGACAACAAGCTTAAGTATGGCTAGCAAAAAGGGAGGCTGAAGGCTGACAGTACATTGAAGTTCTTTATTTAGAGTAAAAATGTATTCTTACAAGAATACTGCTATTTACTGCATCCAGTGGTTGCAATTCTTACTACCCACCATAATTTTAACAGGCACACGCAATATAGTCTGACATACAAGTACATGGAGCTCGGCTGCATGTAGATTAGGTGGTTTTGCTTTGTAAGAGTTGGCTTTTTGTGCTTGTTCTGATGCCCTGCGTGATACAGGAAATTATTCTGAGATGTTTTCCCAGCTTGAACCATTTTATAATTGCCTCTTGCATGTCAAATGAGTACAGCACAGCAATGAGGAATAGACGCTGGGAACCGCTCTCACCGAACAAGTAAAAGCATACTGATATTTGGAGATCAGATTAACAGTACAAAGGCATCCTCCGTTGTTTCTAGAGGCCGCTGTTGTGAGGTGCGGTGGGAGGTTCCCACCTCTCAACCCTCCGCCCCGGGCCCTGCCCGCACGGCGCAGCAGCGCAGGCGCCCGGAGCTCACGGCCCTCGGCTCGTGTGAAGGCGCTGCGGCCAATTGACGCTTCGGCGCCTCCGTGGAGCTCGTGCCGGGCCGGGGCTTCGCCATGCGGGCCGCTGCCTGGGGATCCCGTGTGACGGCGGGGGGGGACGAGGACTACGACAGCGACGACGAGGACTGCTGGGATATCGGCGCGGCGGCGGCCAGCCGGGAGACGAAGGTCCCTCAGCTGAGGGGGCGGGAGGGAGCGAGGGCGGCCTCGGCGAGGGCCAACTACGGGGGTGAACACGGCGTGGCCTGGGAGTGTCTTCTTACATACAGTGCTTTTTCTGCTTGTTAGTAACAGGCCCCAGCCATTCTTTCAGCGTGAGAACAGAGTTGTGAGGGACTTGTGGTCTGGGAACTCACCTTTAAGTCTCTGAATGCGTTTCTTGCTAATATGGAGGCATAAAGGATTGTTGCATCTAGAATAGGCTCCCCAGGGAGGTGGTGGAATCGCCATCCCTGGATGTGCTTAAGAGCCGTTTGGATGTGGTGCTCAGGGATATGATTTAGCAGAGGGTTGTTAGAGTTTGGGTACTATGGTTAGGCTGTGGTTGGACTTGATGATCTTCAAGATCTTTTCCAACCTGGGTAATTCTATGATTCTATAAGTTTGGGGTGCTTGGTGGTAGTGTTAAATAAAGGGAAACCTGCGTGGCTTTTTCTCGTGGCTGGAACTGGCTGTGTGCTGGAAGTGAGCAGTCCTTACAATAGGCTGACCTCAGGTCTTGGGCCTTGATCTTATTGCAAGGTTCCAGTCTGAAAATATGTGGGAGATGGAAGTTGTTGGCTAAGTGGGTCGGAAATTGGTCTGAATTATTTTATTGCCTGGTTCTTGTCATCAGTTTGATAGACTTTAATTACTTAGTTATCACTTCACAGAAGAGATAGAGAGGTAGATTACACTATGCTGTGTAATTCTGAGTTGTCACAATACAACTTCAGTTATCTATGAAATATGTCTTCTGTTTGCAAAGAAACTACCAGGTTATCTTTCATTTATTGCTCTATTAATTGTGGATACTCTGAGTGATGCTCGCAGCAATCTGCATCCGCAGCTTTAATCTCGAACAAGCAATGTAATATGTAAGTGAAAGGGATGTGAATCGGCCTACAGTCTGATTCATAAACTGGATCTTTGGTCAAATCCTTTTTCAGACGAGTCATTTATGACACAGCAACACAAATTCCTCAGCCACCTCAGCAGTGAGAGGGAGGAGGAACATCGCCCCTTTTCCAGCAGCAGATTCAGTGCTGGGTTAAGCCAGTGCGTAACCATTGTGCTATACTGCCTCAAATTCTATGTCTGACTGTAGAGGATTTGTTTTCTGTAATGCCACTCTTTGCAGCATGTGAAATGTGCAAAAACAAAAGCAAAGAAACACGTTGCAGTGTTGTTTTGGAGACATTCAAGGTGAGGCTGGATAGGGCTCTGAGCAGCCTGATCTAGCTGTGGTGACCCTGTTCATTGCAGGAGTGTTGGACTGGATGGCCTTCAGAGGTCCCTTCCGACTCTAAGGATCTATGATTCTATGACAGGAGCCCTAATGAAGATGACATATCTTTAAGAAGAACCTAGCGTGCTGTAGGAGGATGCCACATCCATCGAGAAGGGATTCAGTTACGTTTTCAGAGATTGGAACCTTTCTGAAAGAACATAATCCTAAAACTTTTTAATAAAGTCGAGCAGGTCTACAGAAGTGGAAGGAGGAGAGTCTTACTGTGCTTTTTTCCTTCTGCTTCTCAACCCCCGCTCCTGTGCACTGTCTCACAGAAATCATCAGTGTTTTTACACTGAAATCAAGCTGTTAATTTTACCTTGAAACAGTTACCATATTTTGACTGTATTTTTCTTTGTCTGTCTAGCAGCTGGATCAGGTGTCGCCAGCAGACAAGAAAGATGTGTTTCAGAAAGCTCTGACAAGTGGTGATGTGTCGCTTATTGAAGAACTCTTAAACTCAGGTGATGACAGTCAAATAGGAATCTGAATATATTTAATTGAACTTGGAAAGAATTCTAAAGCTTTGACGTTTATTGCTTCAAAGTAATATCTGGGATTAATGTAGAAATATGTGAGTGTTTTCAATATAGATTGTGGACTGAAATCACTTTTTTCAGTGTCTCGGTGTGATATATTATAGGAAGTTCCTTCTAATTTATATTTATTTGGTTAATCAGAATTCCTGAAAGCTTAGAAAGCTATGGTGCATGAACAATGAAATAAGGTGTTTCTTTGTTTTCAAGCATACCTTTAACTGAAAATACCCAATTGATATTTAAATTGGTAATTGAATACCAAAATTGAGGTATTTTAAATTGATAGTGAGAATTCAGTGTCTGTTCTTACTTACTTTAAGTGTTGCAAAGGGGATGTTGGAAACTTAAAAAAATAAAATTAAGAAAATACTCTTTCCATTTGTGAATTCCATGCTTTTTTATTACTCACAGTGTTGTTACGTTTCTGGTATGTGCCACGGGTAATACTGCTGCCTTGGCAACATTAGCTGGACAAAGTTTTTGTGATTCCTGAGGGTCTGATAGCATTTGTGTGACATTTGTTTCTGAAAGGTTGTTTGTTTGAAAACTAAGACCTTTCGTTCTCTTTTCTGTTACTCGGTGTTTCCCTGTAGTGTTTCTGCTGTTTAATGTTAAGAGAATTGGATCACTAATTGAAGCATCCACGGCAATCAGAAGCTGTGTAGCTGAGCTGCCCTGCCTAGTGATAATTATCAGGAAGTTCTGCTTCAGCAAGCAAGCAGAATATAGCAGCCTAGAGTTTGTTCTCTTAGAAAATGTCTTATGCTTGGAAGAAAGTAGGTTTTTAGTTAGCACTGTCGTTTTTCTGAGTTTTAAAACAGTGATGTTACTTGCCTTTTTGGAAGACTGTTTCTATCACAGTTTGGAATAATTTTCATTCAGATCAGTATTAAGTCAAAGCTAATAGTAATGAGTGAAATACACCTTCTGTCCTACACTGGAAAAAACTGTTCTTATTTAGAATTTTTAGTGGTACCTATGCATTAGATTGAATTACTGTTTTGTTATATTTGGCCATTTTTAACTGCTTGTACTTCAGAGAAATAATAGTAGCTCAGATCAAACCTTTGTGTTGATGCCTGCTGTGTAGTGAGCTGTCTGTTTGGAAGGTGATGATAGGAACAAGAGGTCAAGACAGAGATTCCTATAGTCTGGTATCCTATCCCTAAAACACACAAAGGAGTGTTACAAGGGAAACTATGCATTTTCTATGATGATTAACAGTAATTTGACACATCCAGTACAGTCTCTTCTGAGCTGTACAATGTAATGCCTTTCTTACAGGGAGGTGTTTCTAAAGAAAGGTAATGTAGTCCTTTAGTGGATCGGTGCTTAGTCAGATGAAATCTTTGCCTCTAAAGTTGCCTTTAGTTTATGTTCAGTAAAGCTTGTAGGAGTCTTGCAATCCATGCTCTGACTCCAGGTTTGTGTTGGAAGGGGATTTCCTAGCAACAGTTATGGACGTTCTTTCAGGCAGAACAAGAACATGTTGTTTTTGGCCTTGCATAATGACAGCTTGAAGAATCAGTAGTGCTGAGGGAGTTTCATAGAGCTCCTTTAGGAGATGGACAAGTGCCACGTCTTCTCTTATCCCTCCTATGAAATGGTAACATACTGAGAACAGTTTTCTGAAGTGTATGTCATTAAAAATTAATGCAAACAAGTAGAAGGTGCAAAGATGACTCTAGCCTTGTAGTCTGCTCTGGGAGTAAAATAGTTAATATTGTATAATCCATACATTTGTTGTTCTATTCTTAATGGAACTGAAAGTTAGGGGGACCCCCATCTGACGGGTCAGATGATCAAAGCTGAAACTACAGTCACTCCTAAATTTTCAGAAGTCTTTTCCAGTCCTGTCTTTGCGTGTGTCTTGGAGCTCATCTGTTCATATGGAAGGATGTTCAGACAATAAGCAATAGTAAACTGTGTACAGGGAGAAAAATGAACAGTTTTCCAGCCAGTTTGGGACTCAAATCCCAGGTCAGATGAGAACCATAGCTCTCCCAGCAGTGGGAGCCATCAGCAGCTTTGTTTAACTCGCTAAGCTTTAAAGTGTTGTGAAGCCACAGTGCTAGGTGTTGACAGACTTCAAAGAAATGAGTATTTCTAATAGAAGAGAAATTTTGCTGTACCATTTGTTTTCAAAACATTGTGGAATGCCTTAGGTTCTCCAAGATTAAAAGTTCAAAACCCCCTGCAATGGTCAGGGTTGGGCAGGTTTTATAATTTGTCCTTCAAATAAACTAAAGCCGTTGGACTGGAGTGTCCATGTGTCATTGGTATCATCAACTGGAGATAGTGTGGTTAGTGATGGCAACTGGAATGTGACCCTTAGACTAGAATAGCCCATGTATCCCTGCTGCTGTAGGAATGAGTGAGGATCTAAAGAGTAGCAGGCCTGCAGCCATGGGTCATTGGACCCAGGTGCCAGCAGTTGTAGATACTACAGTGATGCCTTGGTACTCATTGGATGGAAATGTGGTGCTGCAGCAATCTTGCTGGTCTTTTTCCCTTTTTTTTTTAAAACAAATACTGTCTGCTATACAGGTAAAGAAAGCAATGAGGAAAACAGTATCTCAGGTGTTCTAGCAAGTCTCTACATGGCTGCTGAGTAGATATTTTGTCACTGCTATTTAAATTCACATTAGAATAAAAAACTCTAGATGGGAGTTGAGTTGCTTGGTCTACTTATCCTCAAAAGAGGGAAAGTGGTTTCTTTATGCTGAGGGTGCCAGCTTTCCAGTTGTCCTTTCCTACTCCTGATGCTGTTGGATGCCAAACTTTCTAAACTTTTGAAGTGATTTGTCTAAAAGGAAGTTCAGATATGACTTACTGGCTCTCCCTCTAGAATGTGGCTGTGGACAATGCAATGTTTTGTATACTGCACACAAACCGTCACGCTGTGGCAATAAAGGTTGTAGCTTGTATGTATGTATATCTGGTCATAGGCTATGTGGCTAACAGGAGTAAGAATGGTTCAATATCTGGCATTCATTGAATGTTTCCTCCTTATTGATTCCTTACACCACTCCTTATCTTGAACAGTTAAAAAATCAATCCCAGAGCAATGACTTTTTATTCCCTCAGCTTTAATGGCTTCATGTTGCTTACACTGATCACATCTTTGACAAACTACCAAGGCAGGGAAAGCAAATATACATCCTTCATGAAGAAATACACACGTAGCTCAACAACCAGAAATTTTTTAGGATGGGACTTTTTCCCCCCACAGTTGTCTACTGTAAAAAAAGGTAGTTTTAATTGTTCATAATCATGTTTGTCTAACGTGGAATCAGCAGATGGAAACTAAGTGCTACAGAGGAAATAATACTTGAGGAATTATTGAAGGAGTGATTCATCTTACAGTGAAAATCCACAGAGGTTTTTCTTTGCAAGTTGTTAGATAAGTTGCTGGGTCTGGCACTTAGTTGTTGGTGAATTTGGGAGGGCAGTCTGTCAGGCTGTTTTACCCACAGGGAAGTTGTGGCCACTATACAGATTAACAGGCAGAACTTGTGATTTTGACTGAATCTTGCATTATCCTCTGTTTCCTTCTCGTAAGCTCATATTTTGTTAGTACGGAATGCAAAACTGGTATTTACTGCTTAGCTACATTGGATAGCAGAGGGTTAAAGGAGCTATGAAGTAGGAAAACCTGAGTTGGTGTGGTCCTAATGGTATGACAAGCAAGTTGGTTCTACCATGGCCTGATAAGAATGAAAATATGGGGGGGAAAGGGTTGATTGAGGTAAAGTACCTAAGTGGGGATAAGAGTAGGCTGTACACTAATCTGAAATTGTTTTTGCATCTATATTTATCGTTTACATGTTTGTTCAGTGTAGCTTTCCTATTGTGCTTAACCGCATGCATTGAGAGCAAGGCTTCCTTGAGGTCTGTTCTAAAAGTTGTTTTTTGATATTCCAGATAAAGTTGTACATATCAAATGAAAATATACCGTGCAATTCCTCTTACTGGGTCTGTGTGCAAAAGGAGCGTAACCTTTGTGACAACACGTATTTGAATGAGAATGACAAAATGCATCTTTGTATTGGTGTAGTTTTAAAATTTTAATATCTTAATTTTGGCAGGTATGAACATAGAAGACAGCATTCGGTTTGGGTGGACTCCCCTGATGCATGCTGCCAGTGTGGCTGATTATGCAGTAGTACGTCTTCTCCTGGACAGAGGTGCTAATGCATGTTTTGAAATAGGTAAGATGTAAATGAAACATAACATCCAGTACCTCTCAGTATCAGACACTGTCTTACCCTTATTCTCTTTTGTGTATACACAGGAAAAAAATTCAGGTTTGCAGTCAAGATTTTCTAATTTTGAACTAAAAGTAATAGTTTTAAATTAAAAAATGTGTTGTTGGATCTCATCTGGTATCAGTTAATGGCGTATTTTTGTTCCTTCTTTCTCTGTCTCCCTTCTAACTCCCAATCCCCAAGTGCTTCTTTAAAAATGGAGCTTGGAAATACTTGTTCAAGAATTCTCCTGTGAAGTTTTACAGTTAAAATGTCCTTTGTTTGATCCTATTTTATAGTATGTACCTGTAGAAAACAGCTACAATCCCAAATCTTGATTGGTAACCATTGCATTTGAATATATCATGATGATGCTAGAGTCTCATCCCCCCTAAACCTAACAGAAGTACTCCTTTACTCAAAATATAATGATTTTTCTGTTCAGCTTTCCAACTGGGTATGTGCTATGGATTCATCTTTAGGGCCACATGTGCTTTTCTTCTCACCTCAGTTGTACCAGTTTATTCTCTCCAGCCTCTCAACATTGGCCTTCTAAATATACCAGGTGACTTGTCCCTATGATTGCACTGTACTTAGGAGCTGATCTGTGTATGAACTCAGATCGCTTGCACACAAAGCAGTTTTGCTTCTAAATGTTCTCGTAACCAACAGTAGAGGACTTCCATGTGGCTGCCTGCAACTCATACCTGTTCAGTGTTTATGGCTGTAGAAAGCTAAACATGGGGCAGAAACTGCTATGGGCAGAAACTGCTATGGGCAGGAGTTTCGGCCAACAAGTTAGCCAACATATGTGGCATTTTTTCAGTGTGTGACCAGCTGCATCTGCCCTAAGTGGCACCTTGCTGGAATCAGGTTTCTTAACTGGATTCCCAGCTAGTCTGTGCGGGGCAACAGTAACTAGAGCATATGTGCAATGCTGTCCAGCCATGAGCAGTCTTGCCTGTCATTGATTCATATCAGGCCAAATATGTTTCATAAAGCTTTACCATCCTGATGTGGCACAAATTGTCATCAGTTCTGGTTGTTCTGTATCAGCAGTGATTCTATACTAATAGCCCTATAACCTTGTAACCTTAGTGGTAGCTATACAGTTAATTAACTCTTGCCACATTACAGTTATTCTTTGTAAGCTGGTAGTAGAATGAATCGGTAGTCATGAAGAACAAGGAACTGGATGTAATATTCAGGGTGTGGTGAGATCAGAATGTGGTGTCTTTGAGGTGTAAATTCACTGTGTCTTTTCAGCTGATCACACAGATGGATATTTTTGCAGTCTCTTACCAATTTTTTTGCACAAAAAAGAAACCTGTGTGTTCTAGAGTGTTTCGTCTTTTCTTGCTCATGCATGAGCTGTAGTTGGGCTCTCAGGAATCAAGTTCCCTCTCCTTGCTGTCTGAACTACTGAATATGAATACAACTACAGTTTCTTCTTACATATAATTCCCAGATTAATCATGTTTGTTGCTGTCTTTTGCTCAAAACCTGCCAGTTTCAGTTCATGTTATTATTGATAAAGTGTTAAACATTTTGACTAAGAATCTGTCAGTGTGTCGTATAATTTACTGATATGTTAATTACTTGTTCAGAAGCTTGACTCCATGAATCTTGATATTTATTTTTTTGTGTGTAATATGTTGAAGTTTTTGCTTATAATGTGGTACGATTTCTGCATGACATAGTTGAAAGTTACAAGATGGTGTATAAAAATCCAGGTGAATTTGAACACGTGGTCTTAGGTTGGAGGAGCGGGGGACAAGAAACGCTGAGATGTAGAGCAGATTGGGGTGAAGTGCATAAGCAACTTCTCAAATGAAATCTGATTTCATCTTAAGATTTTCAGGAAAGAGAAAATAGGTTGGAATGCTTCACGGTCTGATCAGAACTATGTGCAGTTAACATTATACTGGTTAAATTGTTAAAGGCATGCTTGAACTTGTATGCAGGTTTGTGTGGTAAGCAAAATGAGCAGTTGTTCAAACAATGGTCTCCTGACTGATTCTAGGGCCAAAGAGCTCACTAAGGTCCTTGGGGTACAATATTTACTGCGTGTCTGCAGAAAGACCATAGGAAAGATTATCTCTGTCCTCTGGACAAATGGCAGTTCTCATTCATGAGCAGAGTGACCCTGTGGCACCCTATTGGCTTCAGAGCTGGATTAAATGCGCTGGTCCCTCCTGTTCAATCTTATGGATTATATAGATCTGAATTTAGAGAACATCGAAGGAAACACTCCTCCTTTTGCCATCTTCCTCCTGCCACTACTGCTTAATGGTAGTCTAGGTTCTTAAACTGATTTCCTTAAGCCGTTTAATAAAGCCCTTATTCCTTCAAATGCCCTTTTCTATGGGCTTCTGTACTCCCTAAAATTTTTGTTGCTATATGGGAAAAATATTTTGTGCTTTTTAAAAAATTAATTAATAATTAAAATAATAATAATAATTTTCTGTAAGTTGTTTCTTCTCATGACTGTATTTTGAGAAGAGGTGGGGACAAACAGGGAGTAGTTAAGCTACCAGTGTAGGCCAAGATGTGAGAAGCAAGAACCTGAAGTTGACCTCCTGCAGGCTTTTTTAAGGGGGAGCTAAGCAGTATCCTCACTGCCAGTAGGAATGGAAGCTCTGCTACATTCATTCACTCTAGTCTGAGTATCTTCTCTTTCTAGATGTCTTTATCTAACATGATAATTCTAGTGACGTTTGCTGGGAGAAAAACAAGTTTCTTATCTTTTTCTAAATATCTTTGTTTATCAGGACCTGATTAACAGCTCTACCAAATGTTAAGGCTTTTAAAGGAACTTTTGGATTTGTATGGTATTTAAATTTATGTACGTCATTTTATAACTGTAAGTTTCAAAACAGATAAGTACACGGTGCTGATGGCAGCATGTGCTGCTCATGCTTCGGAGAAAAAGATCTTGAGGACGGTAGAACTACTTCTGTCAAGGAATGTTGACCCTAACCTCGCTTGCAGGTACAAAAAAATCTCCGTGAATATAGTGTAAAATCTAATGTTATTGTAGAAAGATTTTGAGACATACTTGTTATGACTTAACCTTAAGTCTACTTCATTAACTTTGTATTACCTTCTACTGTATGTATACAGGAAGATAACTGTGCAGGTGTTTTTTCTCCTAGTACAGTAGTTTATCAGAGTAAGTATGTGTGTGATCAATTCTATCCAACTTAATTTGTGGTTTTTTGTTGGTTTTTTTTTTGGGGGGTGGGGGGTTGTTTTTTTTCTTCCTTAAGATAATAACTAATCTTAATCTTTTGTTTGACCACAGTGTAATTACAAGAAATGTCCTCTGCCCTTCCCGGGTAACAAAATAAATGCCCCATTGATCCCTTGTAGGCTAAGAACTCTTTATGAAAGAACTGAAAGTTATAAACTCTGAAATAACTGTATCTTGATGCTCTCAGCTGGCTGTATGTCAGTATAAATGTCCTGCTTGAAAGAACTGAAGTCTTTGCACTGCAAAACTTGACCCTGGGTGTTTGAAAACATAAGCCAGTGTAAAGCTGGAAGTTTATACTTAAAAAGGCCTTCAGCTAAACTCTAAGGAAAAAAGATTGGCTTCTGACACAAGAGATGGGAATTTTAGGGGCAAGATTTGATTTATAAACTGAATGTGTTATGCATACTTGGTCTTATTTATTTACTATCACTCTTTGTTCTCTGAGACCTTGTACTAACACGAGTTATAGTTGCATGTACCAGATACTGTGTCCAGTTGTATTTATTGCAGTGGTAGTCTATCTCAAATGAAAAGATAAATGACAATCCAAGACATAGCATTTGAATCGAACAAAAGTGGAAGTTAAATGACAAGGTCTGGATTTTTCAAAGATCTTCAGGCTGCCTTTTTCCTCTTTCTAATATTTGATCTCTGTGTATATTACACCATTGTTAAAATTGCTTGGACAACTGCTGCTGCTTTGTGTGGGCTTCTTTCAATGTATAATGAAAGGATGGGGTGAAACCTACCAAACTTGGTTCTCTGAAGATCAGGAGTCAAAACAGATCATTTTTTATATTGAGTCCCACTTCACCTATTCCATTAGAAAAAGCAAAATGTTCCCTAAATGGGAACACTTCCAAAGTGTCCATGAGTTGAGATTATTGTGGGAATCTTCTCTGTGTGATCAGTTTACCACAGTAACTAAACACATGAACTTTAGTTCTTGTTTTGATCTTTAAAAAACAGTGTGATTTTAGGAATCTCCTCTTAAATCCACCGGCAAGTGAAATGTTTGTGAAGACACAGCTGACTTTAACTTTACTGGAAGGTAGAGTTTAGTATACTTTTACTTTCCCTGTTCCTTTCTCTGTTGATCTGTGAGTAGGGCTGGTATGGGAAGCCTTTTGGCTTCACATCATCTGAAGTTGATAAATGGAAACTTACAGGGTTGTATTATGGGGTTTTTTTGTTGTTTCGTTTTTTGGTCTAATTCATAGAATGTGTGGGGGTGGGGGAGGTGGGTAGTGAAAAATAAACTGGTACTTGAAATGTCATCTAAGAAAGAATATGGGTGTAGGAGTCTGTAGGTGGATGGTTTATTTGCAGTAGAGTATTGAGGAGAATGTATTGAGTAGAGTAACATATTTGCTGAATCAAAAATGAGGAATAAGGAAGTTTTGTAGAGAAGGTAAGGTAAAAAAAAGTGTAAGTGCAAACTGATGAATTTTGCTAGACAAGAAGCAAGGTAATGGGTAGGTGAGATGGGGAGGTATTTTAAGACCTGTTCTGTGTGGTCTTTGTAGAGTTACTGCATTCAGTGCTTCACTTAAATGAATGCTAGCTTGAAAAATTTATTCTGCTCATCTTGTGAAATTTACCTCCCTCTTACTTCAGAATGTAAATTATGTACTTCAGCTTTTTGTAAATCCTGGAAATATTTAAGCAGACTTTTTGTTATTTGGCTTTGTTTGCTTGTTTTTAAATTTTCTTTTAAAATGCAGTGCTTTCTTAAAGGGACACTGATTTTATTAATATTAATCTGTGACTCTGTTTTAGACAGAAGGAAAATGTGTGATGAACTGACAACTAAACTAACAGGACTGCTGATGAGGTTGTATTTCACAGGTTATTTTGTAAACCTTGGCTCTTAATGATGGCATCTTACAAGTCCTTACTTATGTGAGGTGCAGTAAAAGAAACCTAATGGCTTTACAGTTAAGAAGAGTATGGGGTGTGTGTGTCTGGTCAGTGACTAAGGCTGTCCTTACTATTTCAGGGTGGCAGGGAGAAGTGGAAAAAACTATGGTTGTTCCAAAACTAAACTTCTCTTCTGGATTGAGACTGAAGCATACTGTTATGTGCAGGAGTGAATAAGCATTAAAATATAATATGTTAAAGTCTGTTGTTAAGTTACCTACATATATTCACTTCTGTTTACACTGAGTAGTTTTGAAGATTATCAAAAAACAGAATGGAAGTTTTACAATGGAATCATAGAATCATAGAATTACCCAGGCTGGAAAAGACCTTGAAGATCATCAAGTCCAACCGCAGCCTAACCAGAACCATAACTCTAAAAACCCTACACTAGATCATATCCCTGAGTACCACATCCAAACGGCTCTTAAACACAAGGTTTTGTGTGCTTTGCTCTCTTGGCAAGATGGTGGTGAATGTGTGTGCTGAGTTCACAAGGTGGTTCTCCAGGTTGCACAGTCAGAATAAAGCAATTGTGTAATGCCTCAATTTTAGCAAGATATTTATTGCTACTTATAAGATAGTCTGTACTGCCACATAACAGTTTCAAAGACCTTGAAGTTATCATGGTGTGATAACTAACTACACCAAATGACTAATAGTACATTTTAATAAAGGAAAATAGCTCAGGAAAAAGTTAATGCATTAAGGTATGTTTTATGGCCAGAGGCAAGAAAATCAGGGCATTAAATACCAATTGAGTAAATATCTTTGATCTACTATGATCTAAATATCTATGATCACAGTTACCTTGTGATGATGTTATACCTCATTACTTTGAAAGTCTTATTCTAGCACCATAAACTCAGGAAGGCGTTGTATGTTGGTCAAATATCAGTACAGGGGAATTTAATATATAAAAAAATAATCAAATACTGAATTACATTTAGCAGAGAACTTTGTTCATATGGGTTATTTCCATTGTTGCAGCTGGTGAGTGAGCCTACCAGGGAGATTCATCATCACACCTGCTGTTAACAGAGAAGGACTGGTGGGAGGTGTGGAAGCTGGGAGCTGTCCTGGGCAGAGTGACCACAAAATGTTAAGAATTCTCTATTCTTGGTGAAGTCATGAGGGGTATCAGCAAAAAGGCAGCCTTGGACTTCCAGAGGGCAGATTTTGAAGTGGCAAGGACACTGGAAAGGAGGGTCCCTTGGAAGTCAGTCCTGAAGGGTAAGAGAGTCTAGGAAGGCTCTTCAAGAAGTTCTCAGGGGCACAGGAGCAGGCTGTCTCTCTGTTCTGTGAGATGAGCTGGTGAGAATGGTGATGAGTGTGGATGAACAGGAAACTTTGTGTGAGGCTCCAGGAGAAAAGAGAGAGTCTACCTCCTGTGAAAGAAATGACAGACAACTTGGGAGAGTACCAAGGAGTTGTTAGGATTTAAAGGGAGAAAATTAGAAAGATAAAAGTAAAGCTTCAGCTCAGCCTGATTACTGTAGTGAAAGAGAACAAAATGTTTTTTTGCAAATTAAGAGGAAGGCTAAAGAGGACCTCTGTCCTTACTGGATGAAGTGGGGAATGTGACCACTGATGTTCTCAGTGCCGCCTTTGCATCTGTCTTTAAAAGTCAGACCAATTATCCTTGTGGTTCTCTACCTGTCAGTCTGACCTTGGTACCAGGGAAGGTTATGGAACAGATTATCTTAAGAGACATCTCATGACATATACAGGATGACCGGGGGATCGGATCCAGCAAGCATGGGTTCATGAAAGACAAGTCCTGCTTGACCAACCTGACCTCCTTCTGTGGTTGAGTAATCCACGTGGTGGATCAGGGAAAGGCTGTTGACATAGTCTGCCTAGACTTCAGCAAAGGCTTCAACACAAGTTACTGAAGCTGCAGTGTCTGCAGGGCTCCTAAAAATGAGGGAAGGATTCTTCAAATCTTTTCCTGTGGGTAGTTATCACAAAACTTTCTCTGTGCATTTTTCCTGACTACAGTTGTATCGTACCAAGTGTTAAACTGACAGATAATAACAGATTTAGCGAGTGAGAAACAATGGACAAGGATGAGCAAAGCCATGGCTGTAGCAGTGGTCTGAAAGGAAGCAGAAAGGCAGCGATTTAAGAAACCTACTTGGTATGCGTATGTATTTCGGGGTCCCTCTAGTGGTCGGCACTGAAATTACTGGTAAGAAGCTGTTTCAGAGAATGTTTCTTATCTTGAATTGCTTTGTTGTAGAATAAACTTTTACATCAGATTTTTGCTATATATATATATGTAGCAAAATATATATACATATATATATATATATACACATATATATATCAGCTATAAATTACAAATGCGTAACTCTTTTTTAGGAAAAAGAAAAACATGGCATTTTAGGATACAGTACTTTTTGAGTTGAGTATTGTTAGTAAAATATTTTAGCTAATAATTGTTTACTTCATAGCACCCAGAAACTTAACAGCTTTCTCCTACAATACCACATACTTGCCAATTTTCCAGTCTTACTGCACCAAAGAGGAAGAATCAGGCTGCTCAAAAGATATTTTCTAAACAGACTCTTTCGAGCAATATGTATATAAGTAGATATATAGATATATCTATATATTTCTGACAAACATCAGATCAGTGCACTATAGCTTCATCTTCCAAGCATCTAAGAGGAAGCATAATAGACTGTTGTCATCACAGTATGGGGATGTGAACAGAAAATAAATAGAATGATGGGAAAGGTGGTGTCTGCAAGTATTGCTTCAGCAATAACAAGTAATAGTTTTGCATATATAAAAGAGCAAATGTCAACATACCTGTGGGAACAGAAAATTAGAGAAAGGTCAAGGACATAAGTATTTCGATGTGCATTTACTTTTAGTATTTGTAAACATTTTTAGTATGGCATTTCTATGTAATTTCTTGATGACTTCTTTCAGGTATGCTCAGGAGGGCTCAGAATGTTGGTTGTTTTGCACGCTGTGGTTTTACACTGTACCTCTGCACACTAACCATGGTTGTGTGCCCTGTGATTCTTTTGCTGGTAATGTTTTTGTCAGTATAAAAAATGCAAACAGATATAAATGAGTGACTAAATCTCATGTTCTGATAAGCTGAACCTTGTGGTGAAGCATAAACACTGCGCCATGGGCTTTCATTCTCTGCTAAATTGGTTCTACAGAAGTGAGTATTAACTGAATTGAGGTACCCTGTCTGATCATACAGATGGATTTTAACTCGACGTGCTTGTCACTGTTCCTTCCAGGAAGCAAATGACTCCACTGATGTATGCAGCTAAAAAAGGCTATTCTCATGTTGTTAGTCTTCTTGTTGCTCATGGATCACACGTAAACGCTCAAGATGAAACTGGATATTCAGTAAGTGATCTACTTCTGTATGTGCTTCAATTAATTCTTTTAAAATAATAGTAATTAATAAAAAAAAAGCTTATTTGTTGTAGTCTACCTTGAGATTGCTTTGCACATCGTGTGTTTGTCTTTAGATTCTGCCATGTAAGAAGTTATAAATTTTGTTATGCATTGAACCTCTATTTTTATTATTTATTCATTCATTCATGGCTCTGTATGCAGGCTTAATAAAATGAAGTTGCTTTTCATGCAGGCATTAATATGGGCAGCGCACCATGGACATAAAAATGTAGTTTTAGTGTTGCTTGAACTTGGAGCTGACAAAAATCTACAGTCTAAGAACAAGAAAACAGCAGCAGAGGTAGCAAAACTCAATGAACATTCAGAGGTACTTAATTCTGTTTCTTTGTTGCTTTGGGGTGTTTGGGGCTATTTCTCTATTTGCTTTGGGTTGTTTGCTTTGTTTTTTGAGATTGCTTGGAGAATCTGTTGTGTTAATTATGTTGTTTTCTGCAGGAGTTTTACTTTAATAACTGCAGTACAGGAGGAAGTTGAACTCTTGTCAGCTTTTCACAGCTTTAAGTGCTTTTAAATGTGTGTTTTTTTGCACATTGCTGTCATTTGTTCGGCTTATTCCTTTTTAGCATCTTTGAGTTCAGTTTTGAAATACAGAGCAAGGGAATAGTAATGTCAGTAATGGTGACATGAGAAGTAGTAAAGTCCTGTGTTCCTTTTTTTTCCTGGCTACCCAATTGTGTGAGAGAGAAAGCAGATATTGAACTGATTGGCAGTGGATAAGCTGCAAGTGAAAAGGCCAAAGCTAAAGGGGGGAGAGGGATCCAGTGGTATGTACTGGCCACCTTCCAAATCTCTTCTCAGATCTTTGGGAGGAAGAGAGTCTAAAACAATGTGAATTGGTCATCAGATCATTGGAAACACAGTCACTAAGTACCAGTTTGAAGAAAGCTGCTGAAGACGCTGTGTATGCTCCTAAAATAAATCGTTTTATTGCTGTTACTAGGTGGTACCTGCTGGATCAGTCAAATCAGATCTGTGTGTTTTGCTTTGAGTTGCCATTACCAATAACTTCTTAGTGTTTTTTTTTTACAGTGTCCCATTAAAAATATGTAATTCACTTGAATGATTTTTCTACTTCTTCCTCCTTTTTTTTTCCTCCTCCTGTCGTACTACAGGGCTAGGCAGGAACAAAAATGGTAACTATGCACAGAGTTGTCAGTGTAGGCCAGCAAAATCAGTGTCTGAGACTCAGCAGTCTGTCAGCTCCACTTATTGAAAGGGGCTGCAAATGCTTTTTGTCTGTGATAAATGACTTGTTCAGCAGGCTGTGGCCACAGTCTTACAGCATGACTGTCTGACATAGAGGGAATACAGGCTTCTCGCACTTGAGAGATGGGTCTTGCTTCTTGACCTGTGAAGTGTTAGCTTTCACACAGTTACTGCAAAGTCCTGCAGATGTTACTGTGATATTTAATGGTTGTGAGCTTCTTCCAGTTTAGAAGTCTGCTCTTCAGCCTGTTGACAGCCCCTCTGGGTTGTCATAGGGTCTGGCAACAGAAACTATATGAAGGGAATGTTTATTTCCTTGCATATTGTACTGAGTTTGGCTGGGGTGGAAGTTACCTTCCTAGCAGGTCATATGGTGCTGGTTTGGATTTGTGACCAAACCAGTGTTGATAACATAACAGTGTTCTAGCTATTGCTGAGTGTTTATGCAGCATTGAGGCCTTTGCTGCGTTTGTCATTCTTCCCCTGCTAGCAAGCAGGCTAGGATAGGTGGGGGTCTGAGAGGGGACATGGCTGAGACAGCTGAGCTGAAGTGACCAAAGTGTTATTCCATGTTGTTATATAGCAGCGTGCTCAGCAGTGAAAACATGGGAGGAGTAGAGGGATTTTTTTAAGTAGCTGTTTCTTGGAGAGTGGCTGGGCATCAGTTTACAACTAGGAGATGGTATGTTTGCCTTTGAATCACGTTTTTGTTAGGAGTGTTTGTGTGTGTGTGAGTTTGCGTGTATGTATGTGTGTGTACATATAAAAATACATCCCATTTTAGGGAAAGGAAGAGCAACTAAGTGGGGACTTATGTGTTATCCAGAGTCAATCCACACTGTATGTGTATAGACAGCTGGCTAGTCACATGAATTTCTGTGCTTGAATTAATTTAATTCAGAAATGTTCCTGATGATAAACTCTTAGAGCTTAGTCTTAACTCCTTACTATAGTTGAATTAGAAAAGAAATAGCAGATGTTTGATGTTCCCTCAGTGTAGTAGTTCATTATAGAACTCTTTGTAGTCTGACTTCTGCATATTTCTGTATGCACGTTAACTAACTCATTTTGGCTCTTTCAGATTTATAGTTTACTCTCTCTGACTGTAAATCACTCGCAAGGGAAATACTGTGGGACAACAAAGCAAGAGACTGTGTACAAATTTCTGGCAGCTGCCTCTGACCACAGCAGTAGGTAAATAAATTCATAGTGTAATTTTGGTTTATAAACAGTTGTGAGAGATTGTATTTGTTCATAGTAAGTTTCACTAAAATGCATTGTGTATCACTTGAAGCACTACCAAGAACCCTCAGTAAGTATATTAATATTCATTTTTCAAGACTGTATAGTTCCTTTGCATTGTAAATTGTGAGCATGCTCTAGATCTTCCTTTCCTCTCACTTGGCATAAAGTACAGCATAGGCAGGGTCCAATGGAACTTACATGTGTTTCGGTGCTGTTAAATTTGTATGCTCCTCTGTTGGATAATCCTCGTTGTGTGCTTATCTTCATTTGATATTAAATTTCAGATACTTTTACTGAATACCTGTTCTCATCTTCAGCCATACATCTGAGAAAGCCCAAGTAAAGTGTAAACAGCATTTAAGCTCCAGAACTTCTTTTATAAGCATGCCTCTAACTCTGAAGCATGAAAATGTCCTTTGGCTGAACTCATTACCTGCTTTGAAGATGTCTGGTACTGTTTTGTCATGGAACATACAGCTAAGAAGTCCTCAGCAAATCATCCATTTTCTTCTTTGAGCTGCATAGCCTTGAGAAGACAATCTCCAGTGCCCATAGTCTCTGTGCAGTGCGTTCTGGTTGGTCAGATTAATATTGTCTCTGCTCAGACAGGTCATGCAAAATTTGAAATACCACAATTATGTATCATTAGGCTGATGGTAGTTCATTAACTTCAGACTTCAGGTAGTCTCAGACAGAGTTATCTTGTTTCAGACAGAGCCTCATCAGTTTATGTTGATAGAAGAATGTTTATGTTAGTTAGATTTTTGTCCTCTGAGGCTTCAACCACAATCATCTTAGGGGAACTTCCTAAAGCGAAGGGTTGAAGACTTTGCATGGTGAAATGAATTGTTGTGTGTTGTTCTCTGTTGTGTGTATTACTAGTGAAATAAGGAAATAAGCAGTTATTCATATGAATTTTGTCCTGTTGAAACATGATGCTGGCTAGAGGGTATTCTATCAGTGTCTTTGTCATCTTGATGAGCTTTGAAAACACACACACGTGCACGTTTGTTCTTTTTGTTTAACGGTAGTCAAGAGGTACAATATCCTCAAGTTGGAAGGGACCCATAAGGGTCATTGAGTCCAACTCCAGGTTCCACATAGGACCATACAAAAATCAGATCAACTGTCTGAGAACATTGTGCAGATGCTTCTTGAGCTGTGGCAGCTCTGTGCCATGACCACTTCTCTGGGGACCCTGTTCCAGTGCCTGACCACCTTCTTAGTGAAGAACCTTTTCCTGATATCCAGCCTTAAACTCTTCTGTCACAGCATCATGCTGTTCCCTCAGGCCCTGTCACCCTCAGCAGAAAGAGACCAGCACCTGCTCCTCCACTCCCCCCTGTGAGGGAGCTGTAGGCTGTGATGAGACCTTCCCACAGCATAGCTCCTTGAGTTGGATGCCTCCTTCCTGCCATTGGCCCTTGTAGTTTTCATCACAAGCATTGCCAGTTGTCTTCTCAGCTTCCATTTCCTCTCTCATCTGCTCCTACCTAATGCATTGTTGTGTACCAGATGTCAGCATGGTGCCCCATCATGAATGATAAATGAGTATAAACTGTCCTAGATGTTTGTATCAGCTTTCTGTAGACATTAGGTAGTGAGGGTGGCTTCACTCACTGACTTCTGCTGTCCTAGTGAAACAATTGTCCTGGCTCCAGATGTGTGGACTGTAAAAGGAGGAAAATAAATCCATCAGAAATTTGCTTCTTCAACCCCTAGGCTAGTCCTCTTGTTCAGAGGCTTTCAAGTCAACATGTAGATGCTAAATAGCTCTCTCTTCAATTCTCAAAAAGAAAAATGTCCTTTCCTTGCACCAGAGATCTTGAGTTACCAAAAGACTCCCAAGGGCTTTGTAAAGTATATGTTTTGAATGCTTAAATAAAAAGATTTGATTGCTGTAGGCTTTTTATATTCACACATACTGTCCCTCTCCCCAGTTTGAGGGCATCAGTTGTGCCTTGTGTGAACATGTCTATGAATTGCTTAGTTCAGAGGTTGGCTGTTGATGTTTGTGTGTTGAGGGGAAGAGGATAACATGATTCTACACAACTTCATGGTAGAGACAGTAGCTTTAAACTCTCATGTTTGTCTGCTGAAACATACCTTATGCTCAAAGATTTATTGACTTGCTATGAAGTGGAAGCTGTATAAACTCCTCCTTAGCTAATTTAGAATGCCTATAGCTTGTGAAGGGTTAAATGTAATGAAATAGCAGAAATTCGTGGAATTTTCAAGATACTCAGTGTGCAAACCTGACATGTTCTCTTATGCATTCAGAACTGTTTTAAAAGATTTTTATTATCTTTATAATCACTTCTACTCATTAGACCAAAAATGCGATTAAAAACATAAGTTACTCTGTACTCCATGATACTTATGGTCAGTCTGGGATTTCTCCTGTAGCATTTTGTTTCAGTATTTTTTTTTTATTATTTTTTTTTTAATTTCCACTGTTTTAATCTTGAACTTTTGTTGAATGTATTTACAGTTCCTGTTCAACTTTTGATGCCATTGAAGTCTTTTTACATGGCATTGGTCTAGAACACATAATAGGATTATTGAAGGTAAGATACGATGCATCTGCTATGATTTCCTGAAAGCAAATATGCCCTAAATGTCAAAATAAATTCTATGTTAATTTAAGTAAACGATTTCACCTTTGAAGTGTGAAGGTCTAGTGGACTGAACTGCTTAATATAGATTTTGTGCATTAGTCATGATGTGAGGGCACTCGTTTTCCTTTGATAAATGGATGGTGTCGTTTTAGTGTGTGAAAACTGAAGTAAAGCTGAAGTGGGGGGAAAAAATTAAGTGAAAACACTGTTTATTTTTGAAACTATTTCTGATGACAGAAAACTGTTTGATTTATGTAGGACAGAGATGTGTACTTATGGCAGCTTCTGACCATGCAAAAAGAAGAGATGATACAGGTTAGTTTTTGACTTCAAAAATCGTTTTCTTCTTTTTTGTAAATGGTTTTAATATCTTCCCTTTATTAATATGTAACCTAAATAAAAATTCATCTTCAGAGAGCTGTTTTCAAAATCTTTAACAAATTCTTGAATTTTTGTATAAAAGTAGACAGACTTTTTTGTGTTATCTGACAGACCAGCCTTAAATTCTGTGAGGTGAATTCTTGGGTCGTCTTTGTCTAGATCTGACTGTGGAGTGGAGGTTTCCTCTATTTCTTTGCTGTAATGGAGTGGGAGCTGAAGTGAGCAGGAAACAGTTCAGTTTTGAGTTTTAGTTGTTAGCATTGTTATGATGTGTGCTTTCTCTGCATGGAGATCAGTGCTAGGATCAGCAGCAAATAATCCTGTATATCCACTTCTTTTTTTTTTTTCTTCTTTTTTCCTTTCTTTTTTCCTTTCTTTTTTCCTTTCTTTTTTCCTTTCTTTTTTCCTTTCTTTTTTCCTTTCTTTTTTCCTTTCTTTTTTCCTTTCTTTTTTCCTTTCTTTTTTCCTTTCTTTTTTCCTTTCTTTTTTCCTTTCTTTTTTCCTTTCTTTTTTCCTTTCTTTTTTCCTTTCTTTTTTCCTTTCTTTTTTCCTTTCTTTTTTCCTTTCTTTTTTCCTTTCTTTTTTCCTTTCTTTTTTCCTTTCTTTTTTCCTTTCTTTTTTCCTTTCTTTTTTCCTTTCTTTTTTCCTTTCTTTTTTCCTTTCTTTTTTCCTTTCTTTTTTCCTTTCTTTTTTCCTTTCTTTTTTCCTTTCTTTTTTCCTTTCTTTTTTCCTTTCTTTTTTCCTTTCTTTTTTCCTTTCTTTTTTCCTTTCTTTTTTCCTTTCTTTTTTCCTTTCTTTTTTCCTTTCTTTTTTCCTTTCTTTTTTCCTTTCTTTTTTCCTTTCTTTTTTCCTTTCTTTTTTCCTTTCTTTTTTCCTTTCTTTTTTCCTTTCTTTTTTCCTTTCTTTTTTCCTTTCTTTTTTCCTTTCTTTTTTCCTTTCTTTTTTCCTTTTCTTCTTTTATTTTTTCTTTTTTTCCTTTTTTTTTTTTCTTTTTCTTTTTTTTTCTTTTTAAAAGGAAAAAGAAAATTTCTTACAGCTTACTGCATTTGGGAAGCTCAATATGTCACTGTTGTCCAGCAGCAATTGATACATTTTCATAATGTTTCAGTTTGTAGTAGAAATATCAGGTGGTTGTTTTTGCCTCAGACTCCTCACTAAAATTACTGCTCTGGGAAATGAAAGATTTTGTCCACTTGAAGGAGGATGCCATAATGAAATTTTACCATAGCAGACTCTTTGGAATAGTATAAGTACTTCAGGCTGCAGGATTTTTCTGAGCAGTCTGTACCTGGCCCAGGTTACCAGAGAGGCCTTGTTCAGTAAGGCCCTTTAGGCCTGCTCCCAGCTACTCATGTTATCCATGTCTCAGCTTTTTCCCCCCTCTATTCTCATTTGGATAACCAGTTGTTTTACCCTGGAACAGTGTCAAAGCATTCATGGTACCGAGGAGGCATGTATTCTAGCAGCAGCAATCAAAATGTGACCACCGATAGTAGTGTCCCTTCAGAGCTGATGTCATGAAGCTGTCCTGCATGGAGATTTGTCTTGTAACTGAGCAGAGTTAGCATTTTCAGTGTTTTGACAGAGCTCAGAAATACCTGTATTCTCGGAGGATGAGATGTAGGGGGAGTTCTGTCAATCAAGATTTTTTTTAAGAGTTGATTTAGACATAAATATTACAAGACGTATCAGCATCTGTGTGGATTGCAGCATCCCAGTGTGGGCTTTATTTGATTCCTTAAAGCCCCCCTTTACAGGAATTGCATTGTGAATAATGCCTGGACTGGCTGTTCTTGCACAGGAAGACAGCTTCTCTAGGAGCAGGATTCTTTTTTGTCTTGTCTTGGCAACAGCAGAAAACAGTACCTGGAAAATGAGTCATATTTTGTCCGTGGATGTAAATGAATTAATCTTCAACCCAGAATTTAAAAAAATAACATTGCACAGCTGGCTTATTACCACTCATAAGTTATCGTCAATTCTTGATTATAGTTTTAGAGCTCTGCTAACAGTTTCTCCCCTTCCTGCTGGTAGAAAAGTATCAACTTTGAAACGAGGAAACAGATTAGAAAGTTGGAAGATCTTCTACTAACAGCCAGCTCTTTTAAATAGCCTGGATATTATTACTGCAGAGATTAATGATGACTTCTGATGGATGCCTCTGAACCATGCTGCTTTTTATCCAAGGAACAGGAGAAAAAATCCTGTCACTAACACGAGACACTTCCCTCCATCAAACTATATCGGGAAGATATTTTCTCTGTAAATATCTTTATCTGTATGCTACAACAGAGCCTAAACAATGACTCTTTCAAGCTGAAATCCTTGCATTCCTTCAAGTTATAAACTGTTCCATAGTGAGACATGTCTGTTCAGTATACTGGGACAAGTCTATACAACGTTTGGAGGTTTTTGTCTGCTCATTCTTCTTGTGACACTTGGATTTTTATTTTTGTTTTACTGGAGAAGAGGCATGTTTTTTTGAGTATTTGTCTCATAATCCAGTGGCATGAATACTGGATACGTTTTGAACTGAGAAAATTCCTGTTTCGCGTATCTAATCTATTCACATCTAATACGCTGCACTGAGCGTATTAGAAGAGAAATTGGCATCCTCTTCTGGATTTGAGAAAGCATAGTAAAAATTTGACACATCAAAATATAAACCAGGCGTTTAACTTCATCGTTAGAGAGTTATCTGGTCTGCATACTTCTGTATCATAGTGCCAAGACTCTCCTTCCTCTGACCACCTTCCCACACACAAAAAAACCATTTTATATTTGGCAGAAAATGAAATGAATAAAAAATAGTGACCATTTGGGCAACATGACAAAGATGTAAGAGTTCACGTATAACCTCACTGGTATGTTATCTGAGAAACACGCCATCTTTCACTTCAGGCAATTTGTTACTCACCTTCTTCTATTATTTCTGTCCAAACGATGACAGAGAAATCATGTTAATGCTGGTACATGAGTTTTCAAGGATTTTTTTCCATTTTATTTTACTCTTAAGTAAAAACAAAGTTAGTCTATGTACCTAAAATAAAAGTCTGGACTATGTGTTGTCTGTTTTACAGATACAAGTAAATCCATATGCAGCACTTCCCTGTTCTTAGACATGCGGCCATTTAAAAATAGTATTTGTACTATATAGGCTGCAGAGTATAACTGAACTGTCACCAGCTTAAAAGATTCCTCTTCCATAAGGAGGAAGAAGGGCTTCATACTCTGTTCTTGTTCCATGCATGTCATCGCATGAATGGTCAGAATATGGGTAAACCTTCCTGTTCAGCATAAGTGGTCTGGAAAGGAAGATTGTCTGCTTTGGAAAGGAGTTTGGGCTGGTCCTTCTCAAGTTCTGCACCTGGTAGTTCTCGATTCAATAAGTCCTGTACTGATGGTAGACTGTGACAAATTATTTGACAGTTCTTTCTTCGTAAGGCATATCTTCAAGGTGTTGTGTGAGTGCTCGGTCAACAGATCTGTTCACAGAATGTGTAGTTATCTTTTATTTACAGGAACCCAAATTAGAGCATGTGTCTGCTACACTGATCAGAAAGCTGTATCCTGATTTGCTTGTTCAAGAAACGAGAAAATGAATCAAAATCAATTCCAATCATACAGTTCCTACTTTAGGTCAAGTAGTTTTAATATTCAGGAGTAACTACCACTCCGTCCTTAGAAGAGTTCATTTGAGTTTTCTAATTGTAATTAACTTTGCTGCTCTTAAAATGAACTTACTACCATGTCATGAGATGACTGCTGTTAGATGTCACCTTGTTTTGTAAACGTTAAGAGAACATTAGTTCATACTAGATAGTGTACCACAAAACTCTTGAAAAAATAAGGTTTTTGAAAGAGATGTGATACCTTGCAAGACAGGTTTCCGTAAACAGGGAAAAATAAAATACATGTCCAAAGTCACATAAAAGCCTTTCTTGTAATCTGGTCCATTTCTTTTTAAGTCATCATTTGATGCACACTTAGCTCAGAAAAACGTAATGAGAACTATTAACACTATATTACTGTCATGATGATTGTTCTTCACTGTAAGATGGTGTAGATGATTCTGTGAAGTGTAAGATCCAAACAGTGTAAGGGTACTTGCACCAACTGCTGCTAATGTTTTTTAATACCCAGATTTTTCAGTATCCTGTGCAAGATTAGTTTGGCTCTTACTTGGTTCTTGTCTTATTTTCTATTATGTTGTTGTGGGTTGTTTTATTTTTTATTATTTTATTTTAATTTCCTTTGGAAATAACGAACGTAGCTGATTGCTTAAAAAGGAACTTCTTTTGACTCTTAATAATTATAAACTCATAAAATGAACAGTACTGACCTGTTTCAAACTGAATCATGTATCTGAAATTACTTTTTCAATTTAGATAGGTATTACAAATCCCATAGATCAAGAGAAGCTCCTGGATGCCATTAAAGAGCTGCAAGTGGAAGAAACAAGATTTAAAGACCTTCCTGAATTAGCAAATCTGGAAATCAGGTAATAACTGTGTTTCTAAGGAAAGTAAACTGCAGTGCAAACTATTTAAGGTGACTGCAGTATTTTCTATGGCGCGAAGCTTAGATTCTCTGGCATCTCATCCTATGCATAAACATTTGTGGGATGCCAGTTCGGGCATCACGAATGATAGTAGGTGCCTTTTGTGCAAAGGAAGTTCGAAGCAGCTTCCTGCTGTAGGAATCTTTTTATTGGTTACCTTGCCATCTTATGTCATTATTTTGGTCATCTCTGAGTGATGAATTCTTTATCTGTACCTCAGGCCTGCACTGCTGTGCACAAGTTCCAGTAGGTGTGTTAATATCAGATGACTTCTCTGGCTCCAGTCGTTCTTTAACTATCCTGATAAGCTTCAGTGAGCAGCTTTTTTATTTCTTTGTGGAACTGAGATCTTGCTCTCTTTGCTTACCCATCCTTCAAGAGCATTATTGACCCTTTCAAACTCTAAACAATATGGCCTGCATAATTCTCCATTGTGACTGTACATAGGACAGACTGTTAATACTGCTATCAAATATGAGAGTAAAATGTACTAAAAAAGTGTGGGAAGCAGAGATGTATGTTATTTCTGCATATGGGTTTAATTTTCAACTGATTAATTAAATTACTTTTCTGTGTCCATTTAAATCATGTAGATTTCTGGATATTTTCCTTGTTTTTCTAGAAACAGCATTAATAAATTGTATCTGTCTCCTAAACGCTCGTAGAACAGTTCCCATATGTACCACATGAAGAAAAACGAAGGCTGTAGTAAGGGTAGAGGTGTCTTAAGATTTCTTAAACCGTTTATTCTTCTGTTTTGTTGTGTGATTGTTTTATCCAGAAGGGAGCCGTGGACTTGGATTTAGATTCTGTGTTCCTATCTTCTTCCACATTACCTCCCAGAGCTATAGAATTGTTTCTGAAGAGTAAGGCCACCTGGATACTTTAAAAACGGACCTCAGCACAGAACTGTGGTTTGTCTTTCAGAAGCCTGAATTAGCTGTACTATCTTTGATTAGCTTGGAGAAGACTGCTTTGTTTCAGAGATGTGATACCATCCCCATGCTGTAGCTGCATCATGAGTTAGGTTATCTGCACTTGTTTTTTCTCTTCCTAGACCCATCACCACTTGCTTAGCATTGTCACCTTCTTTGCGTAGGACTTGTGACTCCTCTTTGCATCCAGTCTATTCATTACACAATTTTCTTCAGTCTAGATAATTGAGTGTAGTTCCTCTTTACAGTGTATGTATAGGAAAGTGCTTGCAGCCCACATCTTGTCTCTCAAGTAGTGGCTTGACAGCTCTCTGAGCTATTTCTTCCTTCTCCAAAAGGCTTGACAGACCTGTCTGCCTTGCATGGGGGCTATAAGGCTAAACTTGACATTGTGTTGTAAGTTGGACTGAAGAATGTGTTAGGGTTCAAATGCATTCTGTATATGTCGCCATCCATCCTCTGGAGGCAGCTGAATCACAATGACACCGTGCTTTAGCCCTCGTGTCATGATTCTGTCTACCATATTCTCCACTCCTGTTTAATCACTCTTAAATATTCTGATTGCTTCTGATGCTGGCAGCTTGCCTGTTTCTGTAACCATTACTGTGTTCATGCAGAAGTCTGCAGCCTTTTTGAGTTAGATTTTTGTGCAATGATACCAAGTTTGAACTGTGGGATGAGAGGACATGCAAGGCTCTTGAAATGGGAAGCTCTTGAAAGATTGAGGTGAGCTGTGAGATCCAGGTGTCTGTGTCCTAATGGTACTGCCTTCTTGTCTCTGAGATTTCTCTGTCAAAGCAAGTATTTATTTTCTTCCAAAAGAAAATTAAGGTGCAAACTAGTATGTGTGCTGCAAGACTGGAGAGCTGAAGTCTGGCACGCAGGAAGGTACAGAGCATCATAATATCCATGTTTTCTGGCAGCACGTGAGCTTTTCTTGTTAAAATAGAGGCTTTGCTGTTGAGGAAGCAGACTGGTCATCTGGGTGCCTGTGTCCAAGTTCAATTAAATGGAAAATTATTTTAATTCTTCATCAAGGAATCATTAGTTTCAGTTTAAGAAGAGCAGTTATAGCTTCACACGTTGTTTTTTGTTAGAAATGTGTGCTTTTTTAGATTGGGCAATAGCAAGTGGTATTCAGTTCACACATTCAAGCAGGACAGCTACGAAAGATTAAATGGGAAATAAGTGGAATAATAGAAAAAGTTACTATTCAGTGTGTGTATGGGATGGAAGCAAACACATAATGTCAGGTGCAGTCTTACACAGCAGTAACATGGTCATTGTATGGAATTCTTAGTACCACATGGTTTTGAAACCTATATAGATCTCTAAACAAGAAAATAATTGATTGAAGACTTAAGTACAAAAAATATGACAGCGCTTCAGTTCAGGCGGGTATTGCACAGCTTTCTAAAAAATGGCTTGACATGTATTTCAGGAATCTGACCTTGAGACGAAAATCATACTCTGTTTACCTGCTCTTATATAAAGATTTTACTTGCCATTTGTTCAAAGTCGTTCTGTGAGAAGGAAGATCAGTCATTAAGTCATAAAAAAACTAACATAGTAGAAAATGTTGAACTGATTGATGATAAACTCGCAGTCTGCCTCGCAGTGTTTTGCTGCTGATATTTTGACAGCCATTAATTCTTTCAAAAAGTGATTTTTTTTTAATGTTATTTTGGGTTCCAAATACTTCCAAATGGAAATAACGTCACTGCAGAGGGTACTTCTTAAAAATATTTTTTATGGAATTTCTATTTTTATAATAAAGAAATATGTGACACGATGGTGGAAAAATATTTACGGTGCTTTACCGTAGGAATTCTAGAGCTATTCTCAACAAAAATAATTCCTTTTGTGATAAGAAAGGTGCCATAACTGATTCTAGCTTGGTAATAAATTATCTTTCTAAGCAGAAGAAAGTTTTCTGAGTGTCTCAGTTGAAGAAACTTTTCTTACCTCCAGATGTGATTAGTTTGCTTAGTGTTTACTTTAAAATAATTGTTGTTATATTGTTCAGAGTTAAGTAGTAATTTAATTTATAAAAATAATAGGCTTTCTCATTTCCATTTCTTCATGTCCAACTCTGAACAATCCCTGTAGGGTAGCCTGTTCCAACTCCAAACTACAGACCAGGATACTCTTATTTCCCCCCCCATCTTCTCAAAAATATAAATACTCAGTCATAAATACTGCTATGTCTGTATAAAATTGACTCAGATGTCTGTTCCTGGTATTTCATGACTGTGATCTCTGTGCTCACGTGCACAGGAATAATGGTTATAATGCATTATGTCATACAAAACACCATTTGTAGCAGGTAATGAAATGTTTTCATTGGTATAAACAGGATTGAAAGTGAGAAATAGAAGTTGAGGTTAACAGAATGTTTCTCAAATGCTTTGGGTTGATAGTTCTCCAGTTTTGTGTGTAGCTAAATATTCCAGGTCATAATGATTTGTTGCCCTACCGAAATGGGAGGGAGGAGATGGAGGAGATTGCAAGGAGTATTGGTATGGTCAATCAAGGTGTGCGGCTTGCTAAGATGTTATATGTTAGTGTTTAACTACCCTGTGTTAAACAGACTGGACTTACTGTAATGAAATTGTGTGTCTGATTTGCTCAGTAGCCAGTGTTGAAAATGCATAGATGATATTTAGCTTGCAGGAAGACGTAACATTTTACAAATAATGGCATATGGTTTTATTTTGGTAGTGGAGATGAATGCCTCAAGTTTCTCCAGAAGTTAAATAAGGAGTGTAGTAACCTGATTGTTCCCGTGCAGACCATAAACAAATATTTCCTCGAAAATTCTCACAAGGTATTCAACAAAAGGGGAAAAGTGGTTTAGAGTTTGGGGGAATGGTGGTGTTCTGCCTTTGTAAAATGACTAACGTGCGTGCTAACCAACTGTCTTGCTTACTTCTACTTTAGCAGAACTGTCCGATGTTCTGTCTCTAATGTAAGGGGCTTTTGGGAAACATTTGTTTCAAAAAGTTGAATCACCCAATTAAAGAAGATAAATCTGCTTTGTGGTGCTTCTGCTGTTGGTACAAGTGATTCAAGTGACAAGTTTCCACAAGGGCTTGAAAAGAATAGTAGATCAATGTCATGGATAAATCATACGATGGAAACCTGACAGAAATGAAGTTATAAACTTTTTCTGACCCTGTCCTTTATGCTGCATCGACTTATGAGTATTAAGTTACGACGTACAATAATTGTGGCCAATAACTCTGCCTCCTAACAGATGGTACTGCAGTGGGCACCAACGGAAAGATATATTGAAGTTTGCAAAGACTTGATTTGCAATGTTGAAAAGCTGAGAGAAGAAGTGAAAAGACTGAATGAACTCGTGGCAAAGGTGGGTGTGAGGAGCGAGGCTGTTATTTATTCTATATAAGTTTCAATGTGTAGTACTGAATCATAGAATTACCCAGGTTGGAAAAGACCTTGAAGATCATCAAGTCCAACTGCAGCCTAACCAGTACCCTAAAAAGTGACTTGAAAGTGACGTTCATCATTGAATGTGTTTGATGCCTTGTTCTGCCAGCTGTAATCTGAACATTGCAGTTCCCACTCCCAGTCTGCATTTCCACCTTTACATAACAAAGTGAATTAACCTAAAATGTTCCAAGACTGTGTGGCGAGTCTCCAAAGGAAGGTGTAGTCCATCTTTTTCTTTATAAAACAGGAAATAATTGAGTGGGAAATATCCCTGTGCACTTGGACAGCCACTGTGGCATAAATGCCACTCAGAATGCTTCTTAATTAAGGAATCTTTTGTTTGGAATTATTGACTCTCAAGGAAGATAGTGCAGTTTTATGGATTGAATCAGAGGCATCCCAGATAACTTCACAGAGTGACAAAAGAAGAGGGCAGGAGAGGTCAAGGCGAGATGTTAGCACCGCATCAGTCATTCTCAGCCCAACACAGTGATACGCTCTTGTCAGGTGGGGTCATTTTAAGTAATAGGCCAGTAAAACGAATGGCTGCTGGGATAGAGTAAATGGAGCATCAGTGTCAGAAAGGAATCTGTTACTAAATGAAGCCATGTGGAACTCGAGCTTTGAGTATAATGCTCTAATGCAATTTCCTGTAGTTTAAGTAAATCTTAACGTAGTATAACAGCCTTCTCCTAATAAATCACTTAACACCAAATATATTTAAGAGGTTGCAATGGAGAATTTCTGGCTGTTTGTGTTCCTTAGTTTGCATATGCAGAAGTCAACTGCATGTATATATCTGCCTCTGGGTGCAGGCCAGTAGTAAGGCAGTGGAGTGGGCCTAAGTTTAGGCGCTACTTGCACTTACTCTCATATATACTTGAGATTTTGTAGCTGCCAAGATGTAGCATGGCAGCTCTGTACCCACTGCTAAACAGACAGTAAACATTAGCCTTCCAGTTATCTCAAAAATCTAATTCCTGTTCTATTAAAATACCGTAATGTTATTTATTTCACCGATGAAGACTTCAATACAAAACATTTTAGTATTTCTTAATTTATGGTGGACCACTTTTGAATCACTGTAGAGTTCTAAAACATTTATTAGGAAAAGTGTGAATTTAAATGAAACAGTGAAACCTCTTATATAGTAACGTGCTAATTCCCTTTATCTAAATCTTCAGTTGTAACAGGGCTGCTCTGTTAGTAATTATTTGCTGTATCAGCCTGTGATGGCAGAGGCAGATGGTGGTGGTGTGGCAGTAGAGGTTGAACCTTCCTGCCAATATCCCGTTACACGTTGTTGCTGTGTGACAGATGGCAGCAGCGGGGCGGTCTGACAGAATGGCATCTGACATGGAAGGGCGTATGAAGCAAAGCTGTGTCATTGAATTCCTCCATGTGGGGAAACATGGAACCCACTGACATTCATTGCTGCCTGTTGAGTGTTTATGGAGACCAAGCAGTGGATGTCGGCACAGCAAGGCAGTGCATTTCAGCAGTGGTGACTGTGGCAGTGGGCCTCCTCCACTGGTGCAGGCTGTTATGAGTGCAGCATACAGGCTTTTGTTCATTGCTAGTGAAAATGCACAGATGCTGGCAGTGATGGTGTTAAAAAATAGTATTTTGTAGCTGGGAATTTGCTCTATCGAATGTGGTTATTGTGCTCTGTGTTGCTTTGATAGTTTCTGTGGAAATAAATAGGAGGCATTACTTATTAAAATAATCTACATGCACTTGCTAAGCTTAGTCATAACAGTAATTCTTTGCAGTACGTGCTGAGTGCATGACATGCAATTTTTGAAAGTGGTGTTAAGGCCCAGTCCCGCAGTTAGAAAGGGACATTTCAGTCCTATGAATCCAGGGTGGTACTTTATCACATATCAATTATTTTATCACATACTTCAGAAACCTTCACGCTGACCTTTTCTGTTATGTTTTCTTCATGAACTCAACATCTGCCTCAGGACGAAGAGCGGAAGAGCGACGCCAGCCTAGTGGTGTTCCCAGCAAAAACACTCACCTTGGAAAAAAGACTAGTAAAAATGGGAGCTATAACATTGCTTGGGTTTGGCTTTTTCTTCTTTATAACTAAGTTAGCAGTAAAGAAAAGCTGAGTCTTTCAGTGCCATGAGTAACTTAGTTATGTTATACTTCTCAGCGTGTGTAGCAGAGCTGAATTTGTGTGAAAATCTGGGTAGTTTCATCATATACTGAAGGTAAATGTGACAGATCTGTTTTGATCTAGATGTAAAATGATTAAACACAGAATCTGTTTAATGTATCTTAATGTTTTAGATTCAAAGTTATTTCTGGTATAGACTATAGATACAAAATCTTATCAAAGCTGCTGGGTTGGTTTTTTTTGCCCTGAAGTTATAATTATTACATAATAATCACTAGTTTTTGGTTTAACTGTTGTTGAACTGTTACCTGTTCAGCTGTTGTTCACATAGGTACATGTAAGCAAGCAGTACTGTTGTTTATCTTGGATGCTTGTGTTTAAAATGGCAATGCGGGTGTGTTCTGCTTTATTTCTTTCTTTTTTAAACATTAAGCATCGTGTTGTTTTTATGTTGATGAAGTTCTTTTCCCAGGTATAGATTCTTATGGAAAAACTTCTTGGGGAGGTGCATTTGTCACAGCCACCGGACTGCAGATATCTTGTCTAAAAGTCACTTCTCATGAACTGTGCTGTCCACATTATGGCTGAGATGCATTTCCTCAGGTGTGATTGTATCAGCAGTTTTATCACTAAAAGGATTGTGTGAGAGCTACCTTGGGTGTTAGAGCATTTCCTTGCTATTGTAGCTGTGTTACGTCTCACAAGCTCGTTCACATTGTCTTTGCAACCAGTAGTTTATGCAGGTGGAATTGTTTCAGCCACTCGCTGGTGTGTGTGATGCAGCCTTCAGAGAGGATTCTGATCCTTAGCTTTGGTGTTCCTCACTTCTCCACTTCAGTGAAGATTTGCAAGTAGCTGCCACTCCAGAGCTGCATTTCCTACCTCTGCTACATGTCGCCTTTGGAGAATGTAACAAAAATGAATTCTTTTTCCCACAAATCTGAAAAAAATTATCCACTTGTTTGCGGACCTTTGAAGCTGACCTTGCAGGTGGTGCAGCTGAATAGGAAAGCTGCTCCAAAAAATAGATCTTTGAGCATTTAACTGAATTATTATAATGTGAATGATGTCATCAGTGTAAATTTACCTATGCAGGAGCAAGGGAGGGAGGGAATAATGCATAGTACTCATAAATGTTTTCTAGTTTGAGAGTTACAATAAACTACTCTGTGCAGGAATGAGCCACGGGTCTGAATGTTGCGCTGAGCTCCTGAATACATGAAGTCAGCAGATGACAGCTTAAATTCCAGATATCATCATTTTACTGCCATGCTTTTGTGTGTGCCAATTCATTGTATGTTTCTGTCAGATCACCTCATGGATCTAAAAAGAGAAACCGGAATACAGAGAGGGCAGCTTTCTTATGTTCCTATTAGGTTGTATTAAAAAACCAACCCAAAATGTATTTCTCTTTTAAATGATTTCTGATCTGCTTTGGAGTTATTTGAATTGACTGCTTCATTGATGAAGTGGGTTGTGCGTTTCTGCAGTAATCTCAGCTGGCCTCCAAGATGCATTTGAGAGGAGCAGCTCCTGTTAAGATGTCCCATATGTTGCTTATTTCACGTGTTAATCATCAAATTGTGACACTTGCATATAGACAGCTTCCAGGATAAATGCAGGCTTTGTGTCATCAGCATCTTCGGTGTGTTGTAGTGTTTGAGAGCATCATTCAGAGCAGCATAAATCACACATGAGAAGTGAAGCTCTTGGACCGACCACTTCGATCTGTGTCTCATCTCATTGGTCAGACATGAATTGTGTGAGGCGAGTAGGATATGTTAAAAGCCATGTAAATAAGGTTTATTTTAACCCAACATATTAAGGAGAAAAAAACCCAAAGTGTTATTTTCTCCAGATTCCAGACTCAGGCTTAAACAATGAATTTCAAAGTCCTTTCTTCACTTTCATGTTGTTCCAGTGCCTTTTTCAAATTCCTTGTTTGAGAGGGTATCACAATATGGTTGCGATAGGGCAGGAACCAAAGAGATTACTGCAAAATCTGGCCCTTAAACCACGCTGTCCAAATTGAATCCCCCAGCCAGCACCTGGTGAGGGAGCCTTTAGATGAGAATAACCCTGCTGAGAGGCCTTCTTCTTTAAGTCATCACATTAAAGTCATTATCCCGGAATAGGAATAGCGCAGTGATTTGCACATCTATGAGGGGATGGGAGGAAAATGCTAAAGAGCTTTGCATACATTAGGCAGGTAAGCCTCCCAGCCCTGGGAAGGGTTATTTTCCTTTTACAGTAGTGCAAATGGGGAAGCAGGATTATTGAGCCGGTTGGAGCAAGGGCCAAACCCTGTCATACAGAGTTACTTAAAGAGGCAGCCAGGTTCCTACTTGGCCGTGCCATGTGTTGGATTCCTAACTGCTCGGAATGCCGATGGATGTCAGTGCAATGGCCTTTCTGCATCTGCAGGGTGTTTGTCCTTAACAGCTCTAACAACTGCTAGATTATTTTCATGTCTTACCCTGACACAGACAGGGCAGTTCATGTGACATGGAGCCCAGGTCCTTAAAGTGATGTTTGGGAGCTCCCTCTGAGGGACTTTGAGATGTGTCCCTCACTGTGATCTGTGTGGAAGATACCTGCACTGAAGGATCTGGGGGTTGATTGTAAGTATTCCTCCCAGATGGGCCTTCCGAGCCCAGATGGGCCTCTGAGGCCTTCCAGACTGTGAACAGTTGCTGTCAATGCAGCAGTACAGGTTTAACTACATTATTTTCACTGTTCGGCTGAAAAACTTCAGCCCCATAAGGTATGCGCTGATGAAAGTGGGATTTTGGTGTTGCCACTTGCATAGTGCATGGCATCATCTCTTGTCTGACACAGTTCCCATGCAGCTGTTATGCTGTGGGGCTGGACCATCCCCTGTCCCACTGCTGTGGCCCAAAGTCCTTCCGTGGGGTTGGGTGGTTGGGTTGTTGCTGGTTTTACTTGGGGTTGGTTGGTTAAGAGAAGCAGGTGGACATCCTCACACCTCTACAGCCATTGCTTGAGCATTTTCCTGCTGCAGCACCCAGGGCTTATTTCTGGCTGTGGTCTCATGAGGCCTGAGGGCATGGACTGCAGCTGTGCCCTCTGTGCCTGGGGAGTTCGGTTTGGGACCATTCACAATAAGAAGCTTGATGAGGCCATGGAGTGTGCCCAGAGAAGGGCAACAAAACTGTGAAGGGTCTTACGGGAAGCAGATGAGGGAACCAGGGTTGTTATGGCTGGAGGAGGCTCAGGGGAGACCTCATCACTGTCTGAAAGGAGGTTGCAGTGAGAGGGGTCGGTCTCTTCTCCAGGTAACAGGGACAGGACAAGAGGCCTTAAGGTGCATCAGGGGAGATTCAGGGTGGATATTAAGGAAAGTCTCTGAAGGAGTGGTGAGGTATTGGACTGGGCTGTCCAAGGTGGAGGCACTGCCCCGATGGTGCTCAAGAAACATGCATCTGTGGCACAGATGGGTGTAGTTTATAGTTTATTGGGCACGGTGGAGATGGGCCGATGGATGGACTGGATGACCTTAGTGGCCTTTTCCAGCCTTTATGAATCTATGACTCTAGGAGTAGAGTCCAACATTGCTCCTGGGTTTTCTCTTACAGGATTTCCCCTTGGGTCTGACAGCCCAAAGGAGAGCGATGCTCTGAGTGCAGCCATCCCAGACCCCGCGGGCTGAACCCAAACCGGGGCATTTCCCTTTTAATGATGTTCGTCAGTGCTGGTTTTCGTTTGTTCTGTCCGCTCTCCTGTTGCTGATTGTCACGTTGTTATCTGGACCGATCTTTGTGGCTGACTGTGCCAGCAGTGCGCGGGGCTGCCACAGATGGACGCAGACACGCAGATCTGTCAGGCGCTGTGTGAGGGCTCAGGCTCCGTCCCTGCCCGCGGGCGGCGGCCGGGCCCGGCGGGGCCGCAGCTGAGCGGGGCGGGAGCGGCTGATCGCTGCCATATGGGAGCGCCGGGGAGCGCCCCGTGCCGGGTGCCCGCTGCCGCCTGCAGGAGGTCGGGGTCGGCCCGGCGATGGTGCGCGGGGTCATTGGGAAGCAGCCGTCCCTCGGAACCGCATCCTAATGAGAGGTGTTACCTCCTCCTCTCCCCAGCGTCTCTTGACATCATTTCATCCATCAGAGTTTCAGAGAAGAAAAAAAAAAAAAAAAAAAGGAAAAAAAAGCGAAAAGCAGAACCCACCCAGTCAGCGCGCAGCCCACGCCGCCCCTCAGCGCTGCTGCGGCCGCGGGGAAGGGCCGGAGCGGGGCAGGGATGCGGGAGGGGCGCGGGGCGGCGCGGGGCGCAGCCGGAGGGGCGCGAAGCGGGGCCCGGAGCGCCCCCGTTGCGGGGGGGCGGCGGTAGAGCCCCGCGGAGCGAAGGACCGGACGGCGCCGTCCCATGGGATGTCCGCTGCCCCACCAGAGTGCCCCGATGCGGAGCGCCGCGCCCCCGCCATGGCCTCGCTCCTCGGGATCTGCTGCTGGGCTCTTCCCCTCGTGCTGCTCTGGGCGACCCCGCCGGTCGCTTCATCGTGGTGGTAAGTGCGGGCGGCCCCGCGTGCTTGCGGGGATGGAGCGGTCGGGCTCAGCGCACCGGGCAATGCCCCACGCGTGGAGCCTCCGCGGGGACCCGGGCGGGACGGGACGGGACGGGACGGGACGGGCAGCGCTGGGCGAGCCCCGAGCGGCGGATCCCGACCCGGGACCCGGCACCGAGCGCGTCCCCGCCTCTGGAACCGCCCGTGTCCGCTCCGTGTCCGCACGGCGCTGCCGCCGGGGTGGCCGGCTGCGTTTAGTGGTGCCGCTAAACGTCACTGTTGGAAGTCGCGGCTTATGGATTTAGCGATAGTGCGACATAATGAAAATCCGCGGAAAGGCCGTTTTCCTGCGTTTGGTCCCTTCAGAAGACACCTATCGCGGGTTGGGTTTGATAAAAGGCGCTTTCGGAGCATTGCAGGACTTAATCGGGAACATCTGGGTGCAGATGATGTCATTTAATTTCTGTCCGGGCTGTTCTTTAAGTCTGACCTCCTGAAGTTATTCGACAAACGCAGCCCGAGAGCTTTTCAAAGATTTTCTCCCCAAAAACTGGGTGCGGAGCCGAGGTCGGAGCCGGGGGGAGCGGAGCGGAGCGGCCCTTCCCAAATGCGGCCCCTCCCCGGCGCTGTGCCCCGCGGTCCCTTCCCCACCCCTTCCCCATCCCTCCCGATGTCCCCATACACGCGGGGCTCCGGCCGGGTGCTCCCGTCGCTGCCCCTCCCGTTGCCACCCGCAGGTACATGGGGGCCGTGGGCTCGTCGCGGGTGATGTGCGACAACGTGCCGGGGCTGGTGAGCCGGCAGCGGCAGCTGTGCCGGCGGCATCCCGAGGCCATGATGTCCATCGGGCGCGGAGTGGCCGCCTGGACGGCCGAATGCCAGCACCAGTTCCGGAGGCACCGCTGGGATTGCAGCGCCCTGGAGCGGGGGCAGCGCCTCCTCGGCCGCGTCCTGCAGCGCAGTGAGTGCGGGACGGGGCGGGTACACATCGCTGCGGGGATGGGGGCCGTGATGGGAGGGGGCACGGGAGGGTGGCACAGGTGAAGCATCCAAGTGCTGCCGGGGCATAAATACTAGGCGTTAATTCCGTCGTTATTCTGTCTGTTCTAAGGATGAAAGTGCCCATCTGCCCACAGTGTGGAAGTGTAGATAACACCGCGGACTCTTTGGGTTCGCACTGTGATAACGCTACCTGCGGGGCAGGTGCGGCTCATTGATACCAGACCCAGCCACCACGGGAAAAGGTTCTGCTCACTCCTTTCGTGTGAAACTCAGACCTTGTGTAAGTAGGTCTGAAAACAGCCGCTTACCATAGGGTTGTATCAACACAACCCAACTCCGTGCTGTAAATTACTACATCGTTAAACAAACTCGAGCAATTATTGCCTTGGAATGGGCACTGAGGAGCAGGAATAGTCTAGAAAAACAGCTGGTCCTTGGTGTAACCAAGTTCTGACTCTGAGGAAGCGCCTCTGTGTAGTTCCAGCCCAGTTTAACCTGTAGCTCAGCACACAGTCAGGCCATGAACTAGGCCAGCTGCTCACACCAAGTGCCGCAACCATATATAAGGCCTGCTTCTTATTGCAGGCAGCCGGGAGTCCGCGTTCGTCCACGCCATCTCCTCTGCTGGCGTTGTGTTCGCTATCACCAGGGCGTGCAGCCAGGGAGAGCTGAAGTCCTGCTCCTGTGACCCTGAGAAGAAGGGCTCTGCCAAGGACAGCAAGGGCCGCTTCGACTGGGGCGGCTGCAGCGACAACATCGACTATGGCGTTAAGTTTGCCAGGGCCTTCGTGGATGCCAAGGAGAGGAAAGGGAAGGACGCCAGGGCGCTGATGAACCTCCACAACAACCGAGCAGGAAGGAAGGTGGGTGTCATGGCCGTGCTCGCGAGGTGGGGAGGGGCTGGCTCTCACAGCAGCTTCAAATCAGGGAAAGCATGGGGGGAATGGGAGGTAAGGTGCCATTTTATCTGCCCTGAGGTCTGAGGGTGGTGGGGTTCCCAGTGCACCACATGCTACTGCTCCTCAGTGCCCCTCCGAGTCCATCCAGCAATCCCTTGTGTAGGAGCTGAGTGCAGGTGCGGCCCTTGCAGAGTCAGGTGGATGGAGGTTTTGTTTTGAGTTTCATCCTCATGTATGGAGAAGTTCTACTCCTTTTGGTTAATGAAAAATAGAAGTGCCTACAGGAGGCTGAAGATCAGGCTGGGCTATTAGGGAGCAAATTCAAAACTGTCTTGGAGGAAAACCAGCGTCAACCGTTCCTCTGTGTGTTTAGTAAACTGAAACAGAATAAGCAGAGAGAAAATGCAACCACTTCACTTTTTAGAACACAGGAGTCATACTACATTTAATTCCAAAAGACGCTGGCCTTGACTGCTCTCAACAGAGGAAGTTTTCAGCTGGCTGTTGCAGGTGGCAGGAGTGGTTGCAGGCACGATGGCTACTGCTGGTGCAAGGGCTGCGGAATGTATGCTCTGGTACCTGGGGTAGAGGCAATAAGTTGTGAGAGTAGAGCATGTCATTGGAGCGTACTTTTTCATTGCTCAGAATGTGCTCAAAATTCACTACACCCTTAACATCTGGAATAACACAGAAAGATATTTCATAGCGCTACACCAACCACTTCTGGCATGAAGAGACTCCTTGCTTCTTGTCTTCTGATTTCCTTAGCACATATATTCTTTAGCACATTTACTCAGGGATATGATTTAGTGTAGGGTTTTTAGAGTTAGGGTTCTTGTTAGGCTGTAGTTGGACTTGATGATCTTCAAGGTCTTTTCCAACCTGGGTAATTCTATGATTCTATGATTCATATTCAGCTGGAAGTAAATTGCTCACATCCTCACCTTTTTTTTGTATTAAAAAGTTCCCTTCATATACTGTGAAATTGTTTCATATTAACTAGCTCTTACTAGAAAGAAAAGATCAAGTGTTCATTAATTAATTGTACTGGAAGCAGATGGTTTTCCTAATAGATTTTTCTCCTGCAACATCTCTATTTCATCTGTTTTCTAGCAGCAGGTATAACTAATGTGTAACACCACCAGCTTGATAGGCACAGTTATGGTATGCCTAGTGGGGAACAAAGAAAGCTAATATGGCTCTGTGTATGGCACTGTCCAAAACAGGCTGCCATCTACAACACAAGGAAACACTTCATAGGGAGAAAAGGAGACTGCCTGGATCTTACTAATTCAGAAATACTCTGAAAAGTATTCACGGTAATCTTGTAGGAATCACGCATATTGCTTTGCATTGTATCAGTACAGGGACACCACCAACAAAGTAACGTTGAATCCTGATGTGCTTCTTTAGGTGTTGGCGGCCTCAGTCCACCAGGTTCCTTAAAGAACAACAGTAGTTCCTCAGATGATTAAAACCAAGCACACACTTAGATCCCTGTCTGAGCAGAATCCCAGCCCTACTTGTTCTTTGAAGCAGCCACACAGATTAGAAAGAAAGTTAAGCCTACTTCGCCTGTGTGACACATCCTCACTTTATTACCGGGCACCTGAATGGAAAGTGCTGCCCTGCTGCACCTCAGTCTCACCTTTGATCTTGTGCTTGTTCCATCTGCTGTCTTCCTCCCATGACGCCGTTCCTCTAATGTGTTCATGAAATACGGACCCTTAAGGCATAACACAGATCAAATACCTTTATCTTCAGAATTAATTTATGTATTGTATATGAACCCATCTGATGTTCCCTAACGTCATGCAGAAAGCTTCTAGGTCTGAGATGAAGCTGAAAAGACATCAGTGCTGCCCAGACATTTAATTAACGATGGTGATCTCTCCAGTGCAAACTAATTAAGACCTCACTCTGTAATGTTTGCGCAAAGGTTTGTAGGCATTTTAGAAACACCATTTCTAAACTGTGTTAAAGCCACTGCCCAGGTGTGATGCCTCAGAGTCTCTGCAAAATCACTCAATATGAAATGCTTATGAATTCCCAGGCAGCATTTAAAACACGACCTACTTCTGTGTAGGGATCCAGACCTTGTTCCTGAGAGCTCTTGGAGGGAGTTAGACAGTTCTGTTAGATTTTTCACAGTAAATTTGAACCCGATTGCATTAAAATGATCATTAACAACAAAGCATAAAGATGTCACAGTATTCTCAGTTCTTTTATCTATATACAAAAAAATATTCACATCCAAGAGCATCTCAGTGAAGCCCAGGCAGGGACATGCAGTGTGACAGTGTTTCAGCTTGAGCGATGGTGACATGGAGCACCCGCACCTATTGGGGCTGAGCAGTTGTGTCCCTTACTCAGCGATTTCCCATTGCTGGAGCCGTATCTGGCACTATTGTGCGCTCCAGATCTTTGGGATGACTGACAGGAGGGGGAAGATGGTGTGGTTGAAACAAGCAAGCAGAGCAGCCCAGCCCTGTCGGATGACTTGGTGCTACCAGTGGGTGTCACTACAGACCGTGGTTTCAAGGCCCATGGCAAGCCTGGCATGACAGGATCAATGGAAAGGGATTGAGAAGCTTCTATTACAGTTTGTTTTACCTGTGTATATTTTGCTGCGTTTCTAAACAGGCCGTGAAGCGGTTTTTGAAACAGGAGTGCAAATGTCACGGTGTGAGTGGATCATGCACTCTAAGGACCTGTTGGCTGGCCATGGCAGACTTTAGGAAAACAGGAGATTATCTGTGGAAGAAATACAATGGAGCGATTCAGGTGGTCATGAATCAAGATGGCACGGGTTTCACTGTGGCTAATAAGAGATTTAAGAAGCCAACTAAGAATGACCTGGTATACTTTGAAAGCTCTCCAGACTACTGTATCAGGGACAGGGATGTAGGTAAGCCTCTATCATTACACATGAATGGTTTTGTTACAGACCTTTGTACTTTGCAGGTCAAAAAATATCATTATTATTGAGTGTGTATATATATAAATCCATGCGTACAACCGGCAGGAAACAGGAAGGAAGATGTTCTGGAAGAACGGCTCTGTACAAGATCCATAGCTCCTCAATGTCTCTGGATGTGCGATAGCCAGTTGTTCTGGTGTAATTCAGCAGTTTCCTCCAGGTGCTGAGAAGTCCTCGAGACTCTGCAGAGCAAAGGTTGTCATTAGGACAAGTTGGAGCTGTGCTCTGGAGGCTGACCCAGACCATACAGCCTCCAGAGCCACCCCGTGTCTCTGCAGCAGAGTCAAGTCCCGTGGTGTCCCCATGGTGCCTCCTCCAGTTTACACCGCTTCTTTTCCATGTTGTTATACCGCTGCTGTACACTCCCAAGAGTTGGGTGGCCTTCACTTGCTCCTTCCCCACGGCTCCTTGCTGCAGACACACCTCTCCCGCAGGCAGGAGGCCAGCGGCTCTGTGCACTGCTCGCACCAGCCTCTGTTGCAGTGCAGGTTGCTGAGGTCGTGCAGGTGGCTGAAGGGGTGCAATTTGGTGGGGCACAACACGCTGCACTGGGTCTCGCTGTGGTTATTTCTTTCTATGAGTCGGCGTTGGCTCGGTCTGTAGCAGCTATCACATTTTCTGTAGAGTCATATCAGCCCCGGTGGGAAGAGGTGGAGTTGCAGGGCTGCTGTTAGCGCTGCAGTGTTCTGCTTTCAGAGGTTTCCGTGGACACTCAGCAATGTTACAGGGTTTGAGGCACTGCTGAGCGGTGCTAATCGTGCCATCAGCTCCTGACCACTGCACAGTGTTTCCTGATGTGGCAATTAACAACAAGCAACTAAAAAACAGAAATGTGGAGAAGAAAGCCAGACTGAGTAACGTATGAACGATGCTGTGGAACTGATTAATATGTTGTATAACGTACCAGAGAGCACCCGCTATGACACATCCATAGGAGTATCTGGATAGCAATGCAGCTTAGGTCTTTTTGGCATCGCTGTGTATTTACAATCCAAGTTTACTTGGAATAAGCATTGCAAAACAACTGTACTTAAATAAGAACAATATGTGAAATCCTGCTCATGTACTATTGACTTCAGCAAACCCGGAATTGCATCCAGTGCGCTTATATTGTGCACTGATCCTGATTAGTTAAGTAGTCAATGTATCTTTAAAAGTTATTTATGGTTTTTGCGGATGGTGCTCATTACCTGCACAAGAGCATGTTGTTCCTTGGGTAGTGACCAGCATCACAAGGTCTAATCGTTCAAGTGAACGAATGGACACGTTGTGGCGTTGTGCAGAGGTTAGGATTTATCCAGAACTTTATTTCTTTGCAGACCAGGTTGTATTTGATACTCACTGCTTAAATCTGCTTGTTTCATTGTAAAGTCTGTGATTTCTTTCCCTCTAGATGGAGAGCCAGTACACAGCCCACTTTTATATCAGGAAGCCATGTAACAGCCTTTGCAGTGAGCCTAATCCAGTGCAGTCAGCTGCTGGTCGAGGATGCTGGGCGTGTGCTGCAGCACTGCTCCCTGCTCCCCACCCGGAGCCTGGCATACGCTCCCGCCCCTCCTCAGATAACACTCCTGTTGGGCTGTTTCTGTGCCGTGCAGAAGCCTGAAGATATGGCTGTTGGGAAGAGTACGGTTTTGGAAAGCTGCATTAAGCCTTCAGAGGGAACAGGAACAGTGCTGTGGGATTGCCTGCTACTCTCATGGAGCAAGGAAAGATAAATACAAGCTGATCCGAGTTCAGCAGTGATAACATCAGCAGCTGAGCAGCATTTTTTCTTGATTAGTTTTATTTTGCCCTGCTGAGCACTCCAGAGCATTAGCCCTGCTAGATGATTGGAGGTGAAATGAAATGAGATTATGGAAGTCTGAGTTTGGAAATATGCGGACAGCACCTCAGCGTCAGCTAAGTATGATACCGTGGTACTCATTGTGCCCTTGAATATAGCTCTGCCTCTGGGGAATTCCGGCAGTGTAATGCTTCAGAAAAGCTGTGTACCTGGAGATTGATTAGAACCGGGGCTGAGGGAAGGATTCCCAGAGCACGTTTCGTGAAGCATCACAACTCAACAGCTTCACACACTGTGAAATGACAGAGCCAGTATTCTCTGTGGCTTGGGTGTGTTAACACACAAACCCCAGTAAATGAAAGGTGCTCCAGAGTTGTATCATCAGTGATCCATCCAAAAATCCCCATGTCTCACCTCCTCCTGTTGGAGCTTGCAGCTTTGGCTGTTTGCTGGTGGCAGGCAGCCATTGAGGGTGCTGTCACTGCATACACCCCGCAGTCTGTCTGGGGGAGGCACTGGAACATATATACATGATTCACCCCTACAAAGGGAAAAATGTTGAGTTATTATTTCTTTCCTAGAAGGAGAAGAGGAGTCATTGCTTTCAGGAGGGAGATAATTTGTGGAAACCACTAATAGCAGCTCACTTCATAGCAGGAGAACATAATAAGCCAACCACCTCTATCTAGCATTAAGATTTCAAGGCTTTTAGAAAAGGACCGAAGGAAGATTGGCAGAATTGTTCAGAATCCACTTGATTCTGGTTGTGTGGAAGCCAAAACAATTTTTGCCCGTCTATATATTTTTTAATCATAATCCACTAGAAGCACAGGTTGGACATCCCAGAGGGCTTTTGAAGACCTTATGTTGAACTTTCATATTTTGACACACTTAGCATGGGCTTCCTTTATATTAACATAAACTGCCAGCTGCCAAACTCAATAAAAGCATCCCCAGGACTGTACAGGGTGAGGCTTGTCAGGGAGGATAATGCTGTAAAAGGAAATAGAGGGAGGGTTAGGCCGATGGCAGTCTGGGTGCAGTGTGTACTGGCTTTCCTCTAATGCGTAGCTTCACCTCAGAAGTGCTCTAAAGCCTTCTTTGTCTGGCTTGACTTTTTGCATATGTTTGGGTAGCTCTAAGGCATCGGCCATGTGGAGGTGGCGGTGGGGCGAAGGGACAGGTCGTGTTCATGTGCAGGTGGTCTCAGGCAGCTCCTCAGGACCTGCTGAAAACCTGTGTGAGATCCCTCAGGCTGCTCTGGGCTGCCAGCAGGTTTCTCCTGACACTCATTTGGTCACATTCTGGTGCTATCAAAGCCAGCACTGCTGCCTCTGCTTGCACATGGGGTGGAGGTGGGCTGGAAGGCTGGTGGCAATGTTGTGTGTCTCCAGCAAACAGCTGTGTCTGAGGACTCCTTCACAGGGTGACTTTCCTGTCATTTTTTCCCCTTATTGCTCCACATGAGCCATTTGCTGTATTTCTGAGAGGAATGAGGAAGGCCAAGTTTGAAGTGAAAGAGAAAGATGAAATTAAATTGTGGCCTGGAAAGTATTGGCACTGGGCAAGATGTGTTAGCACTTCAAGTATGTAACCCATGGAGGGAAACCAATGCTGATCTATGTTAGACACTTTTCACTAAGGTTAGCCCTATGCAGTCAGTCCCTGTGTGACTACTTGGCCTGCATCTCCCAATTTACGCACTGAGAACATATGAGGCAAAGTCCCAGCCCATGGGGTTGATGCTGAGCTCGCAATGACTTCAGTCAGAGCAAGGGCCAGCCCTGAGGGCTGGGGAGATGCCAGAAAACTTGGGATCCTCATGAGAGACTGAGGAGATGCCAGCAAACTTGGGATCCTCCTGGGCCCATAGGCCCAGGACAGCGGGCAATAGCTGTAGAAAGAGAAGTCAGACATGTGCTCACTGTCAGCTTGCTCTGAATGAGCTGATTTATGTCAGCACATTTCTGTCTCTCCATTGCTGCTGTGCTCCATCCCAGCTCTCACAGAGATGGCTGTTTTCTGCCCACCCCCCCAGGCCCTCTCATCCTTGCCAGGTGTGTAGGGTCCACCTGAATCTCACATTGTAGAGAAATAACGTTACTGTAGTTCTTTAGGAATGAGGAAAAGATAGTTCTCAGCTTTCCACGCCTGCTCATGACAATGACTGTGCACAGCACGAAGAAAGGAAGGGTTTGATGTGCAGGCCATAGAGCTGGCAGTGCTCAGGGCCGTGGGTATGTTGGCATGTATGAGGCTGTGCGTTGGCATGGCAATTCTGAACTCAAACTAAAAACAAAGAGGTTACATTAAAACTTCCTGCAAGTTAGAACAGCTTCCTGCCTCTCACGCGGTTCAGAGGTGAGCAGTAAGTAGCAGGGTGAGACCTGAAAATTCCACCTTCTTTTGTTTAGTTTCCTCTGTTGTCCTCTTCACCTGAGTGCCTGAGCACCACCAAGGATGCAGTGATGTGCGTGACTGCTGTCAGCTATTGCTCATTTTCTGCCTCATGAAGGGAGTGTCTCTTATGTGTGATTATGTTGTAGGTGAACTGAGCTTGGCGAGGGCAGGGCAAATTAAATTTGAGTGCTGGATATTGTCAGAGGGCTGAGATGTCTTTTGGTTCCCAGAGGGGGAGCCCTACGTGGGATGTGTGTGCCCTGGTTCCCCCAGTGCGGTTGGCGGGCAGAGCCACAGGAATACTGAAGAGACTCTCTGAACTCAGAAATGTTAGTTTTTCTCAGGAGCTAAGCTTCTATGTGCACTGTTTTGTCTTCTGCCACATTCTGTGGACAATCTGGTCTCCTCCCCTAGTAGCACAGTAGATGTTTGTTTTAAACTGTGGGTGACATCAGATGATACAGACATTTGACTATCTGTTAGGGAATGAAATCATTTTCTTGTTGAAGTCAGTACAAAACTCCCACTGAAATCAGTGGGAGTTTCCCATTCAGGTTCTCTGTGGCTGCTGTGCAGTTTCCCCAGACATCTGGAAACCAGAACTTCTGGGCTGGGAAATAACCTGTGTCTTGGCAGAGGAATGCTGCTCACCTTCCCGGGAAGGCTCCCGCACCTCATCACAGCCGTTCATATTGCATCACCTGACCTTATGCAGAGGTTGATGTCAGGCCTTCTTCCCATCGCAGAACACCAGGCAGTTTGAAACTAATCCAAATCGTGGTTATTATGGATTGTTGTCCTCTATGCGCTGCATCACACGGCCTGGGCACTCCAGGACTTTGTTACTGGGCCCCATCAATGTAGTACGCCCACATGTGGGGATGGCTGGGTGGCAGGAGCATGGGAGAATTCAAATCAAATTCCTAATGCAAACATCAATCACACTTGGCCTTTATGACTTTATTTTATCTGAATGGCGAATGCAGGACAAGGCCCTGCAAACACATATTCAATTAAAGGCGTTCTGCTCAGTCTGGGATATGATAGATGATCCCTTGGGCTGGTTTGGGCACAGATGTTCCAACTGTTTGCATTGCTTTGTGGATCAAGTTGGTTGTCTGAAAGTAGGGTTGGTTGGTTTCTGCCACCAGCTTGTTGTGTGACTACAAGCAGGTCACACAGCTCTGTGTCCTTGCAGGTCCTTGGCCATGTCCAATTCAGTGGTGTCAGGGCCTCTATGTGCAGAGCAATACCTGAAAGCAGGACCTGGGAAAGCAAGGGTTGGGATTTGCAGGTGGGGAACTTAAGGGAAAACAAGGTACTATCAGTCCTCGCCTGACCAGGCATGTTCTATGCCAAGAAGCAGCAGCAGCAGCAGCTCCTGCTTCCACAGATTTGAATTACTGCCTGCATGCGTTTTATTCCTTAGGAAGGCAGAATTTTCATGTACACCTGTGAAATAACATAGTAGTAACAAAACTGAGCAGATATGCTTTGTAGAATGTACCCAGTTAATTTAGTGATCATGGTCACTGAGTAGGGGGCTCCATTTTGGCCAAGAACAGACAAAAATAGCTATTATCTGGTCTAAAGACAGTGCCAGAGCAATGCTCATCTTACAGCAGCATCAGAAATTCATTGGTAATATTAATACCTAAGAAATTAGGTTAGACAAAGAGGTTTTCAGATGGAAAATGGTCTGCCAAGAGCTGTGGCGTAGATCAAGCAGGGTTCTCTGAGATAAGTTCCCATCAGCTGAGCACCAACTCCTGTGTGGCACAGCAGCCTCCAGGCGGGAATGCCTTGAGGTGAGTGCAGCCATTTTGTGCCATGTGGCTGTGACATTCCTGGAGTCAGGCAGAGCCCTGCAATATTTGGTCACTTGTGCTTCTCCTTTCTGAGGCTCATTTCCAGAAATCAGGTTGCCCAGAATGTGAGGCCGGTTTTGCCCTGATACAAGCATTTCTCATTTGACAAATAATCCGGAGTGATGTGATGTTATGTTGGAGGACCAAATGCATTGCACATCTTTGTATTTTCGTGCTGTCTGTCCTTCCTGGAGCCCACCCTGCCTTTTCACTGACCCCTGGCTCTCCCCTGCAGGCTCTCCAGGGACGGCCGGCCGGGTGTGCAACCAGACGTCCCGCGGCATGGACAGCTGTGAGGTGATGTGCTGCGGCCGCGGCTACGACACGTTGCGTGTCAGCAGGATGACCAAATGCGAGTGCAAATTCCACTGGTGCTGTGCAGTGCGCTGCCAGGACTGCCTGGAGGAGGTGGACATCCACACGTGCAAGGCGCCCAAGGCTGCGGGCTGGGCCTCCCGGACATGACACGTGGTGCTGCTCTGCACAGGGAATGCTTCTGAGGCCTTTGCTATATTTATGCCACTTTTGTCGTTCATTACACGGAAGCTGCCCAATAATCATGCAGAATTTGCAGCATTCGCTACACGTTTCCTCAGGACTGTGCTGTTGCACAATTTATGTGGACCAACGCTGTGCTGGAAGGAGCTGCCACCACTGGGCCTCTCATCCAACATGCCTCCCTCTACTCACTGTGAGCCACTACAACCATGGTGGGGCTCCAGGATGAGGCCTGTCCCACCAGGCCTCCTGCTGCCATAGCTGCGGCTTCCTCCAGAGGACATGGTGCCCTGGACCTGTGGGGCTGCTGGTCACTGGTCAGGGACCCCTCCATGGAAAGCTCTGAAGCCAGGATGATTCCACGGCTCTGCTGGAGCTGATTTTGTCCATCTACCCAACACGGAGCTGTGTGCACTGTGGGGCCCTCTGGGGCATGAGCTGTGCTGGGCAGGGACTGGCCCATAGCAATAAGGAGAGAACAGGAAATGCATTCAACTGCAACAGTCTCATCTGCTATTAAAGAGTGAAAGCAAATGCCTTAGGTGTACAATTGTCACAGTTTGCCTTGAGAGCTTGTTGAAGGTCATCAATATTAACTGCTGATCAAAGAAAAGAGATTTGTTTCTGGGCCCAATGATGTCTGGAAACAGGATGCTCAGCAACATAGGGATAGGGTTTCCCATTTGTCATTTACATAATAAACAGGAAAACATGCAGAAAGCCAGTGGAGAAGGCAATGCCTTATCTTAATAATTGGGTTTTGTTCTATGGAGTCTATCAGCTCTCACGTTGTTTTAAATGTAATAAACCTATTCAGTGTGCTCCAAGTGATACTTACAGTTCAGGTGCAGACTTCCTGGAGAGGCCTGCTCCAAATCCACACTGCACAGACCTGTAGCGGATGAGGAGGAACACGTTGGCTCTTGATGGTGGCAGTGGCAGACTGTCCAAACCCGTGTCCTGCCTGGCTCAGCACACGAAGCTAAGCGCAGCAGTGGCTACAAGTGACAGGGCCTTGGGGCTGTGGCCTCGCTGGAGAGCTGCTGGGAGCTGTTGTGGATGGAGATTGTGACTCTGGATACAAACCGAGTGCTGCTGAGAACAGCCCTGCCTGCGTGTCATCCACAATGCGAGTGTTACACACATACACGTGTGCAATGGGATATATGTACCCCAATGTACACTCTAAGGTCAGCGGTTACAATATCAGTCTCATTACTGAAAACTCTGGCTCTAGGTTGGACAAGCAAAATTTCACACCTGATTTTATTTAGAGGTCAGCTCTATGGAGAACTTCTGTTCAAATTTCACCACGAAATTGAATCTGCATGGAGTTCATAGCCTTACACTTAAAGAACCTAAAAGCAGTACAACGTTATCTGTGTGTGTACCGGGTGTTTGGAAAGATTCAGGGACCTTGTGAGCGATGTAAGAATTCAGCAGGTAATAATGCTGAAAGTATTTTGGTATTCTGGAAAAAGGGAGCCTCAGTTCTGCGAGGGAACTTGTCCTGGGACAAAAGTCCAATAAAAGAGGATTAAATCAGCCTCATCTGCTTCTTAACTTCACCCTTTGGTTCACAGGGTCGGTAAGGTTGGAAAGGACCCCTAAGATCCCCCAGTCTGACCGCCTGGTCCCAGCTGCCCAGCATTACCATTACAGCTCGAAAGATATGTGCCAGATAAAATCCATCGCTCCTTCCTGCTAAGGGAGGTGGATACTACAAATAGCAGAAATAATCATATATGATATTTTTAAGTTCCCTTAGTGTAAGGGGAGACTCTGATTGTTCATTCCAGGGAGTTAAGCATTCTCTTCTCTCAGTCTGTTACAGATAATGATCCATACACAGATAATTGTTCACATTGCCTCTTCCTCCAGCAACAGAGATTAGGAGGAAGTTTCTCACCCAGAGGATGGGTGACACACTGGAACAGGTTGCCCAAGGAGGTTGTGGATGCCCCATCCCTGCAGGCGTTCAAGGCCAGGCTTCATCTTTGTTCACCTGTGTTCTTACAGACAAACAAACCTATCTCAGTGCTTTAAACTGTGAGTTCTGAGTGCTTTCTCAATAACTGAGTTGTTCAGAAGGAGAGGTTTAAGTTCTGAAGCACACGTTTAAGCACACAAAGCACAACGTGAGCTTTGAAGAAGCAGCCAAAAGACAGCGATGCTGCAATACACAAAAGTTTATTTTTAAGTTTGTCTTTTCTGAAGGCAAAATATAATAGAACCTAACATCAATGGATTTTGTACAACGAAACAGTTTTTATATGAGAACAGACAATCCATGAAGAGTTTTTCAGTCTTAGAACTGCTTCCCTTTTTTATCATGCTTCCTTGCGGTCAACCTGAAGTTGGCACAGCAGATGTGGCAGTCAGTCGGCCGGGCGCTCCCTCAGATCCTCGTCAGCTGGTGCCACAGGCTGGAGGGCAGGATGCTTTCCACTTTCTCCATCACAAAATTTAAAGGGGCGAAGAGGGTGCTGAGAAACTGCAAAGAAAGCAGACACACATTCAGATCACAGGCCTGGAGACAATGCCCCTCAATACAAAGCTCTCCAACACGACAAGCTCTTGCCGTTTGCTTCTGTAAAGCCCTCTAAGCATGACCAACATTCCATAACTGAAGCACAAAGCCCTTCTGCCCAATTCTGAGCCTTGCGCATCTACAGATCTCTGGGTTTTGCAGCCAGGCAAGAGATGCCCATTTCCACAAAGCTCAAAGCGGTGAACTCCAAAAGTCCCCCCACATCTCACATCCCAGGGTCACGCTGAGGCCTGAAGCCACGGAAAATCCAACCTACTGAAGCACAAGAGAAAGGCTCCCCCATCACTGCAGAATTTGTCATGACCTGACAGAGACAAAATGCCTGTCTGCAGGTTTGAAATGGTTCTGTGAGGCACCATTAACTGGAATTTATCTCCATGTCCTCCTCCTACTGTGATACAGAGTCAGTAACATCAGAAGAAGTTTCAATGCGTGAACATCACGACAGACATGACAAAATCAAGTGAATGAGAACCACTTTAGCACAGGAAAAAAAATACTGCAAACTGCACCTGAGAACTGAAGTAGTCAAAGTGCTTCCCAAATTCCTGGCAATACATAATGACTGTGCCTTACATGAACTCTAATTCAACTGCACACATTACATACAGCTATTCTGGGGCTCTATGTGTGCGTGAGAGCATAAAGTAATATGCACCATTGACCCCCTTGTGACTGAGCACAGGCCAATGCCAGCTCGCAGCACAGAGTGACTGTGAAATACAGTAAATACCAGTTTGCAGTAGAATAAGCCTGGAGTGTGGTGATATTATTTCTGTGAAATGCTTTGGGGATTGGCCAGCATAAGAGAAAGAATGATTTCGACCTACTAAAACACTGTTTAGTGCTGTTTGTAATAAACCACATAGCAATGAGTACCAAGCATAATGAATGGGTACCTCAGTGCTCATAACCACAGCAATAGCCAACACGCCCATCTTTTAGTTAGTTAGAAGGCCAGTTACTTATTGAACTACCTTCCCTAAACCTGAAAGGGAAGAGCTACAGCTGGCAAACCCCTGCTACTCTGTTCTGATACAGCTGCATTTCAAAGAGATACCTGCCATGACTTTCTGCAATCTCATGTACCTGAGGTGTAGGGGCAAAGTGGCGAGGCCAGAGTCTTTTCAGCAGTGTGTGGAGACAGGACAAGGGGAAATGGCCAGAAACTGGAACACAGGAAGTTCTGCACAAATGTGCGCAAGAACTTCTTTACAGTGAGGGTGACGGAGCACTGGAACAGGCTGCCCAGGGGGCTTGTGGAGTCTCCTTCTCTTGACCAACCTGGACACCTACCTGTGCAATGTGGTGTAGGGAACCTGCTTTGGCAGGGACTCTATGATCTCTAGAGGTCCCTTCCAACCCCTACGATTCTGTGATTCTGTGATTCTCATACCTCTGTCTGGTTGCACTCAGCAACCACAGCCAGGTAAGTTAAGCTCACACAAACACGCTGCCAAGTTCTGTCAGTTCCAGTAGCCCACTGCCTGCTGTAGGCACGTGAAGTACAAAACCTCATCACGCTGCCACCTTGACAGACACCACTTGGTTCAGGACACAGGGGTGAAAAGTACAGCGACAACTGCAACAGGCCATTAACTGCCAGTCTCAGAAAACTGAAGATAACATGGAAAGAGCCCTTAAACGGGTCACACATTGCAAAGACTCAAGGGGGAAAAAAAAGCTTAACAAAGTTCAAGAACATATGCCTGAATTTACATACGTGCTGTCCACCAAATGCATACATACACACTTAAGAAACAGAAGAACGTTAATCATGTTTTATCCCCTAAGCCCACAAAATCAAAAGCACCAGAGACATGAGACCTGCATCAGGTACAAAAATGTTTGAGAAAATATATTACTACAGAGGATAATCGCTGTTTGTTGGAGGAGGAGACTGTATCTTGATCATACAGCATCAAGAAATTGATGTTTTTTCATATCCTAGGTAGAATATCCTACCGGGGCAATGATGTCCTTGGCTTTGCAATGAGAAAAGCATGTTTTAGCACTGTGCATGGCCTTTCCCCCTCATTCTCCAGCTCTTATTAATCCTTGGTGGATTACAAAAGCAGAATTAGCACGCAGTTCCTTGGAAGTAGTTAAGAAAAGTTATGAAGGAAATACTGAGATTGCTTTTTTCATGGCAGTTTGGGGAAAGAATGCAAATTTCCCCTCGTTAACAACACGCTGTGTTTCTGCTTACATGAAGAGTTTCTATAGCACCGGCAAGCATGGCACCTCCACACAAAAGAGGAGCTCTGCAAACCATGGCGTTGTTTTTACTGGATTATATAAGAAACAACAGATAGATATTCCTTTCTCCAACCAAGACCTTTTTGGCAGAACCACCTGATTTCTAACCTAACCCAAGAACCAGGTAAACTAAAGAAGAAAGACAGCAGTGTGCTTTACTGGTCAATCCCCTGAGCAGCTGCTCTGTGTCCCCCCTGCTCAGACACTCACAATGTTTATTTATACTGCTGAACACAAAGCCGTTTAATACTCAGCAATATTGACTGCAGCTTGTCCTGTATCTGTGCCTTTATTTACCAGAAGAGAGGAGCAGCAGAGAATACTCACCGCTTTTGCGAAGACCCCCATAAGCTCTGGGAATTGATGTGTCAGGAGAGCCAGCATGGCTGTGAAAGAACATAGGCCAGCAGTGAAGAGGATGAAGAAGGGAAGCTCTTTCTTGGGGTAAACTGAAACTTCATGAAATGCTGCGGGAAAAAGAAGGAAGAATGCATTGTATGTAAGAAAACCAAACAACACTCTTACCTGGTTTAAACCACCACAGTCATGGCTAACGTTATGTGACTGATGTTTTAATTAGGATGGCCTATCAGATCTCAGTTCCTCACTGTCCTTTTAATTACACGCAATTAAAGGCTGTGGTCAGGTATATGGAACCTCTTTAACAGGTCTGTGTCTGCCGCTGTATGTTAAACCCTTCCCTGCTCAAACCCAACCATTCTACATTGACATGCATTTCCTGTACTGCAAGAGCAAAACATGATGCTTTGTGTACGCTGCTGAAAGAGACCCTTGCTTCTAGAATTTGAGAAGAAAAATGAGAGTGCTGAGCTATTTATTCTGCATGACTTTGTCATTCCTAAATCTCCTGACGCTCCACCCTCCCCTGCTCAGTATCCCTCTGAGTAAAGCAAGCAAAACACTCTAAGAGGTGTTGTTATAATTAGGGTGATTATAATGGGGTGGGGAGACACTGTCGGTTGCCAAGCGTTTCTGTGTAGTATCAGTGAGAATGAACTGGAAAGGAGAGCCTCGGAATGGGCGGATTTCAGCTCTGCTCCTCTCACCTTGCCTTTACTCAGATAGGCTCATTAAAAGTGGCAACACATTCTTTAGCCCAAAGCAGGGAGGTTATGACCGAGACACTACAAAGAGTGCAAATGCCCTCAAATCAGTGCTCATGGCAGAAGCGGGCTTTTACTTTTTGTTAGAAGCAGCTTTCTCTGGATTGATTCATCCCAATAGAGGATGCGAGTGAGGGATCTCCTTCCTTGGATCGACTCGTATTTATCCCCTCTGCCCTTGTGCGTGTCCCATGTGTGCTCACACAAAGTCCCGCTGACTTCAGTGAGAAAACATGTGGGAATGAAGTGTAACTGCTTGCAAGAGTGACTGCTTGGGCTCTTCCTCTGCATTCCTGTGCTTCCCTGCATGTGCTGCAAACAGTCCCATTAGCTTGCTCTGAAACACTTGCCGAGGGCTGGGCCCGCCTTTATAGCCTTTATTAGCTCTAAAACCTTGCCAATACATACCATTAATGTGTATGATAAATGACTGAGGTAATTTCAATCTCTTTAGGATGGCACACACATCATTACACGTAGAGAATCCTTTCTTATTATTTCGTGTTGCTTTTCAGAAGATGTCACAATAACTTGTCAGAGTAACAGCTGTGCTAATGATCCAGCTGTCCTCAGGCAGGTTTGATCTTGCCTTGGAACGTGAGTAGCTAATATGCCTGCACAAGACTAACACCGCTGTGCAGCCGCGCTCTTGGTGTGTTGTTTCCTAGGTAAATGATCAGACATATTTTCTACCGTCTTGGCAAGAGACAAGTAGCAAGATCTAACAGATTTATAGCTCCTCCGTAATCTCACTCCCTATCTCCACGCTGCTGACAACAATAAAGATAGATGATCGTTATGAACGATGGCCTGAAACTGCCTTTTGAACTGCGTGAGCTCCAGAGGTTTGCTATCACCTGAGTGCTCTACTCCAGTACACCCCATCTGAAAAACACCCATCAGTAGCACAAGATTCAGGTGAACATTTCCTTGGTGTCAATGATAAGCGAAGTTGAACGTACACGGTAGTAGTTCTCTATCTGCAGTTTCTGTACAAATAGGGTAAGGGTAGAAAAGATGTCCTTTTTCCAGTGGGTAGGGGATCATTCTGAAAGCTGGAAAGAAAACACCGTGCATGAATGACTGTAAGTGTGGTACCACCAGAGACATTTAATTGTAAACAAACAAAATTATATTGGTCGCAACCAGTGTATATATTGCTTAACTACGTGTCAGAACAGAAATCCACATTCAGCTTTTAATCCTGAAGACACGTCTTCTTTTACTCTTAGCAGTGTACAGTGTTACAGGTGCGTAAATACATGTTTGCAAGATCATAGCCCAATACACTTAAAATCCTATAAGGAAATGTACAGACTTCATCTTAGACTTTCAAGTAATATCAATCAGACAAGCCCAGAGAAACAGCTTTCCAACACAGCCACGTTCCCATCTTGTATTTGGCAATCAAAGATTAATAACTTGGCAATCAAAGATTAATACTCAATTATTAAAACCAGGCTCCCCAAATAAAGTCAGGTTTCTGATATAAATCTGCAGGTCATGGACAAAATAATACTTAATCTTATAAACTTTTAAAATTGAAAATAATAACAGAGAGGGAGGGAAAGGGATTACTCAGTCTGGCCTGCGATGATGTCATGGCCCATCTGAGCGCTGCTCGTGTAGTTTATGGAAACATTCATACACTTGACTGAATTACAGCTCTGCAATCAGTGCATCCCTTTCCATTATCCGATATATAATTCTTACTCTTAAAATGTCATCGATGTGTTTTTCTCACTATTCCTATGAATATCGGTCACCGCAGCAGTATTTTCCTCAGCAAACATCCTAGAAGCACTCACTGTATACCTTAGATATTAGGCACAGCAACCCCAACATGGTAATATTTCATTACCTCTTGCTCATAAGATAACAGAAGAATTGGCTTAAGATATGTAAGATGCCAATGTTTTCAGTTGTGCATGTGGCGTCTGAAATAACACTAGCCGTAACTTTTGTGCAATTACACCCATGTTTATTTTTGGTCACTGTGTTTAAAGCAGGGGAAAAGAAGGCAGAAATCCTCAGAGCAGAATTACAATGTGCCAGCGCAGCTCCAGCTGGCGCGTGGTATTCTTGTGTTTCAGTACAACTGAATATTGTTTAGAAATCAAAGTGTTATGCTTCCAATTTCAGTACATGGATTGGAGCCAATCTATGCTGCAGGTGTATGACTCACCATTGGTCACTGCTCTGTGGGAGACTATTGAGACAGATCTTAATAGATTTTTCCCTGTTGTCAGAAACTTCTTAAACCGAGATAGAAAATAAAAGATCTGCTGTTCCTTTGCTCTCTGTCAGTGAAAGACTTGCGTTTCTAATTGCTTGTGTGAAATAAAATTACCTACCCAATAATGTTGTTTTTTTAACGTGAGGAAGTGCAAAATACTGATGAATTATGCGACTCACTTTGAAAGGCCCTACAAGCTCTCCAAGCTATGTAGCCAGCGTGATTTTCCTTACATGACCTTGCTAGAGTCTGCCTTAATTAGGAATGACCTCCCATAAGGGGTCACCTTAGCAGTGCTCGTAATGTACCCCTAAGTGACTGATGATTGGCTCAAAGACAGCATTTAGTTCTACCTGATTTCTACAAGGTTAGAACTGAAGAGCACATACATATGGGCATTAACTTCCTACATACAAGCTGCTGAAGTGAGACTGGTGGGTACTGCTGGAACAGCTCAATATAAAGACACCACAAGCACACAAACACCTGGAAAGAATGTGATGGCAACTGACCATACATGGAGACTGTTGGTACAAACATGCGCTTAATTAAACTCATCTCCTCTGTCACGTTTCCACTGGATTTAGCTTAAAATTTGACAGAGATGATAAGGAAATCTTTGTCAAGGGAAGGATGTAAGAGTGACATAAATAGCTTAGTACATCCTTGCAGAATATTACGCATAGTAAGATATGAACCAAAAGTTGTAATTATTTGACTAAATCTGAGTGAAAACTTTAAATCCATGCCCATCCTCATGCATGAGGAAAATATGAAAAACAACCTAGAGGACTTCTCTCACTGAAATCACTATGCAAAAGGAATTACGGATTCTTCTTTACAGGTTATGCAAGAACAGTAATTTACATCTTGCAGGCTAATTAACAGACCAATATTTCATAATGAATTACATATTCAAATTGCTGTGGAGGCAATGAAGAGAGGAATCAGTTTGAGTAGTTAGATGGAAGGCCTTCAGGCATAGATGGTGAGAGCTCATATGTGGCAGGATGACCACAGTGTAAGTAGCCTACAGTGCCAAAAGCTGCTCCTGTAAGCTACCCCTTAGGTACTCCTCAGTTTAACAAAGGTCTGTTCCCACCTGTACTGGGAAGCTGTGTGACCAGGTGGCCAAGAAAGCCAATGGCGTCCTGGCTTCTATCAGGAATGGTGTGGTGAGCAGGACTAGGGAAGTCATCCTGCCCCTGTACTCATGCACTGTTGAGGCCTCACCTCAAGTACTGTGTTCAGTTTTGGGCACCTCAGTACAGAAGGGGCATTAAGGTGTTGGAGCAGGTCCAAAGAAGGGCAATGAGGCTTGTGAAGGACTTGGAGAATATGCTCTATGAGGAGAGACTGAAGGAACTGGGGCTGTTTAGTCTGGGGAAAAGAAGGCTGAGGGGAGACCTTACTGTTCTCTTGCAATATCTGAAATGTGCTCACAGTGAGAGCAGGGCTGGTCTCTTCTCAATGGTGACAGGTGACAGGACAAGGGGAAATGGCCTCAAGTTGAACCAGGGTAAGTTTAGGTTGGGTATCAGGAAAAAGTTCTTTACAGAAAGGGTTGTTAAGCACTGGAATAGGCTCCCCAGGGAGGTGGTTGAGTCACCATCCCTGGAAGTGTTTAAAAGCCATTTGGACGTGGTGCTCAGGAACATGATTTAGTGGAGGATTATTAGAGTTAGGGTAGTATGGTTAGGTTGTGGTTGGACTCAATGATCTTTAAGGTCTTTTCCAACCTGAGCAATTCCACGATTCTATGACTCTATACGGTATTCCATCTAAAATACTGCTCTAGAGTGATGGCATAAGAAGGTCTTGGGCTAAAGGATTTCTGTAAGCATCTTAAAAAGAAGAAATACTACAGAAGGGCAGCTAGTGAGAAAAAAGCACTGGGAAGGAGGTGTGACAACTTTTAAGTTGCGTTTCAAGCGGTAACTTCCTTTCAGTGGAAATTATCATGGTGACAGACTGTATGTTTTCTAAGAAACTTAAATGAGAACAGCAAATGGAGGAAGGAAAAGACAGTTGTGTAATAATGTATGAAAAGGCTGAAAGAAGGCAGCAGAAAGTGTAGCAGAAATAAATGGATTGGATTAGGGAACGGACAATCAGCATTAAAAAAGGCTGATTCTAAATAGTAGCTTTTATTTCCCTGGAACCTGAAATGAACATGTCTAAAAGACCATATTAGATCTGACTAAAGATCATACTCCAACCTCCTTCTCAAAGCAGGGTGATCTTCTCACTAACTCTGATCTGGCTGCTCAGGGCGATGTCCAGCTGAGCTCTGAGTGTCTCCAGGGATGGACATCCCACCACCTACCCACCTGTTCCAATCCATCACCACTTTCATTCTAAAAATATTTTTCTCACATCCAGATGGAATTTCTTGTGCTGAAACTCATGTCTACCACCTCTTTCCTTTGTGCCCTTCTGGGAACACTTTGACTCTGCCTTCCATGCTATCCCTATTAGGTGGTTAAAGACAGCAGCAAGACCCCCCTTCAACTACTGGAAGTCTCTTCTAAGCTGGCTAAAAACAGCTCCCATTGTGTCTTTCTTATATCAGCTTCTCAGGCATTCTAGTAGTCCTCCACTGGACTCACTCTATTTAATGAAAAAGGACATCAGAAAATATCATCTTGCTTTATACTATACATTAGTTTTATTTCCTCGTAAGGCACGTCCATGATTTCCCAAAATCAAAGCCTTCAATTAATGACAAACAAATTTCTGTAACTCCAGAATGAGAAAAGTTATTAAACCCTTATTCATGAGTAAAAAATATGTTGCAAAGAAGATGGGAAATTTTGTGTGGTGTTACACAGAAAACAGAATCCAAGACTTCAGAGATTTTTTTTCCCATTAAATGAGGCGTACATTTTCTGATTGAATTTGAAATATTTCAGTGTTAGTGAAACGCAACTGACCTCCAAAACTCCCCCATTCTATGCTTTACAAAATGCTTTCATTTTCTCACAACATTCAATCAAAATAATTTATGATCTTCTTTGTAAGAAAAAGAATTACTTACTGCCTTCCCATGTACAGTGTAAGAGATTCAATGCTCCCTCTACCCTTTTCCAGTGTTGAAGATGAAAGAAAGCATATGCTATTGCTTCACTGTCCCCTCTCTTCAGAATATGTTCAGGGGGCAGAATTAAGCTTTTCATTTCTAGGAGGTACTGCAATAAAAAAGCAGAGTACAATTATTTCAGAAGTAATAAAAAAGCTGCCTGCAATCCTACAGCGCGCACTGAAAGGTCTATTTCCCTGAAGTACTTCAATTCATAAGCGTTTCATCAGATGCGGAACATCACCAACTGCACTAGAAGATAATTACTGAGTTATTGCCAAAGACTACGATATGCTGACAGATGGTTCATGTTGTGCTCTTCAGCTGGAGGAGGAGGACTGTGGAGAATTCCAACATGAAATGTCTCTCTTATCAAAGCGGCAGAAAAAAAAAGTAGGCTCAAGGCAGAAAAGAGACTCTAATTACAAGAGCTTTTTAAATTAGAAGCATTTATAATAAAATGAAGACATTAAGCAGCTCGATGCACCTCACCCTTCTGTAAGGAAACAGGCGGTACTTTGCACACAGGCTGCTTTATTGCATTGCCATCAACAGGTTACCAGGCCCGCAAGTGCACAAGGTGAGCGGCCAGCAGGGCTACCAGCCATTTATAAAGTAACATCATTTACATAATGTAACAAATGTCAGATTTCTAGGAGAAAAAAATGCAACAGGCCTTGATGTTTAAGTTTGCTAACCAAAATATTGAACATGTGAAAATGAAACGCACCAGTGACCAAACCCACAAACAGTTCTCCCCATTATGAGATCCCCTATAGCAGCAGGTGAACAAAGTACAAGCAGGATTCATGGCACAGAAGAAGACAGAGCTCCTGAATGTTCTTTGAGCAGGTGACTTTCCTCCAGGACAGAAGTCACCTCACTGCTGGTGTTCCTTCCTTCCTGCTAGCAGAGGGGAAGATAGAACAGAGGGGAATGGACACATCTTGCTTTGGCATGCTTCAAAGGGGAAAGGATGACAGACAGGAATCAGAGGCTGCTGAATCAATCGCTGTCTCCTCTATAAAGGAGAATATTTACCACCTTCGCAGTAATTTTTCTCCAGTATCACAGGAGACCAACTGCTGTCCTCTTCCAGAACTCCCTAAAGCAAACGTTCTGCCCAATACAAGAGGCAACAAGTAGCAGGTGGGTCATGCACCACATGGACAGACCCTGACATGGAGTTGGATGAATTATAAGAGGCTGACAGTGACAGAAAGGAGGATTACAGAGAAAGGAGGGAGATGAGATTTCTCCTTCAGCCCCTAGGATAAAGGTATAAGGCTGCAGCACTCCTGGGAATAACAAAAATCTACAATATTTACTGACAGGCTGGCTGTTTTGGAGTAGGAAAATGAAGTTAAAGATATGAAAAAGGCTGCAGATTTTAGACACAGAATGGCAAAATTAAAGTAAGTCTGAAAAATAAGGTATGGACGATCACCAGCAAAGGAAGAATAAGCACGCAGCCCCTCGACTTTAGAGAGGTCTTTGTGTCTACACACTGGTCTCCGCCTTGGATGGGAAGAATGAGGGCTGCAGTATCTAAGGACTGCTGAGAACTGAGTGTGGGCTGGAAAGCAACTTGGCACACAGGTGATGGTAACCTTTACACAGCTCCTATCAGATAGTGGCATTTGTGAATGGGAGACTCCAGGGCAGCCTTGCACACTGGCTCTGTGATGTGTGAAAGAGGAGAAAAGGAGAAAGGGAACAAATGAGAATTCAAAACCATCCTTGAAGAAAGGAAGAGGAAAGGCCAGAAGGGGCCGAGAATCAAGTGGGCATGATGTGACGGAGGGCATCCTAAAACCAGACACCTCCTTGCCAGAAGCCAGGAAGGAGATGGAAAAGCAGGTAAAGGATCTGAAGGGAACAAGACTGAAGCAGAGAACTAAATGACAACACCAGGAACCAGGTAAGTGATTCAAAGAGGAAAGAAAAATCACACATTTCTGATTCAGGTCATTATTAAAGGAGGACAAACTAAATTAGCAGTGGGAGTAACGTGTGTAATAGCTGGACTTTCTATAAAGCCTTTCAGAAAAAAATAGTGTGTAGATTAGGTATTTTAGGTAGATTAGGGCAAGAAGCTGCAATTCAGTAGACAGGGCAGTATGGGAAGGGATTAACAATGGCAGAAAGAATTGAATAATGATCTGACGTGAGGAAGGGAGCTGCCAAGCTTACAGATACACAAAAGATGTTCTTATTGGCTGCCTACATGACTTTGCCACCCTATTAAAATCCCATGTCCTGCCTGTTGAGCAGAAAAATTCCTCCCTCATTACTCTACTGCAGCTACTTTCCCAAACAAGAATATCATCTGGTCCGGTATTATTCACGAAGGCTCACACAAAACTGATGGATGGCTCAGGTCTCATTCAGACCTTGTAACAGCTTTTGTTCTATGCACAAAGGTCAGACTCACCTTCTGGGCATATAAGCTATCAACTAATTTACTCTGGAAATATTGCCAGCAAGAATGCTAATTGTGCACAGACCCAGAGAGACCTCATCTAGAACACTGCACAGTCCTTATCAGGCACATTCAGAACCATAAAGGTCAACTTCTGCAAGTATGGAATCCAGTAAAGCAAAGACACGGCTAGCCTACTTTATGAGAGGACTCTTGGAAGCCTTCATTTGTTTAACCTACCTAAACAGCAGTACAAAATGGTACCTAGCTGAAGATTGAGCTTGATCATTAAGAAGGAGATATATGACTGTCCATGAAAATGCATTAATTTTGTATTCTAGAATATGCATCAATTTCTGTGTTGCTCTATTTCCAAGGAGAATTTCAGGGCATTGAGAGCCCTTTCAGCAGTAAAGTGTCATTTTACAGCGCATTTCTGAAGGCTGTGTCCAGAATACAGACATGCTAAGTAAGGCTAAGACAGGTATAGGAACCTGGCATACAGGTAAATGCCATAGCAGTGTGAACTCCTCTGGGCTTTACAAGGAAACAACCAACACTCTGAATAGATTCCCCAGAGCTGTACCTGATGATATACTGGCTTGTGAATACAACCATGACCTTCCATGCAAGTGGAAATATACCCTTAATGAGCATTTGGAAGATGCCAATGAAAACTAATTTCATTGTTATAATGCCTATAGGTGCAAACATTGTGCTAGCACCGTGCTAGCACTTCCTTGTGTATGTGAAGGGTAATAAGGTCGAGTCCATATTTTCTCACTTGAATTGACTGAATACACATTATTTGTTTCATAATATTGACCACACTCTCACTACTTCTCTGCTGGGACTGCTTTTAACATTCCAAATTAATAAGCTACTTCAGTGCCCCTTCATAAAATAAATCTGTATAAAATAAATCAATCCATCTCAGGAAGATTTTTCCTCAGTCCTGCATCTTGCCTCTGAAATTACAGCTCAGGCTGTGAATAGGCAATAGTCACTGCTGCACCTGTGACAGCATCCCTCCAGGCCAGAACATGAGAATTTAACATTGCTTGAACAGGAACTCTCTTCCTCCCCGTGGGATGAACAGCACAAGCTTCATGCAGCTCAGAAATACTGGATTCTACATGCCCAGAGAAGCCAACTGCAGGTCATACAACAAGTTTGCATTGGATTGATGGTAATTAACAAGGCTGGCCTTTTTACTGGGGATATAACAACAAATCACTGTCTCACTGAACAGTTAAAACCCCTCTTTAAACATATCTGGAATAGTTTCTCTGTAATATCATGGGGTGTGTAGAGTGGATTCCTTTCCCATCTGCTAAATGAATTTGTTTTCATTATTTGTTTCTATTAGCAACTACAACTTACTAGAAACCACAGAGCATTCAAAGACACACAGTCCTCATTGAAAATAAAATAAAAAAGGTAAGAAATAATAAAGAATGAAAGTGAAAACAGGTCAATCTTTAGAATGGTTATGTTCTTTCACAAAACAGTTTATACACAAAACTGGCATTTCTTTAACTAATAGTAACATTTAGTCTGAATGTTCAAATTCAGGCCCTGGCTTACATGGCCACCCCACACAGCTGCGTGCAGGGCACAGTTTTGTCTCAATTTTAACAATCATATATGTGGACCAACACTTGTTTTCTCTCCCTTTGACTTCACTAGATTCAAAGTTCTTACCAATGACACAAAGGATGATTTTTGGTTGGGGGATGTGAGGGGAGTTTATCAAGATGAGCTTGAGAGAAGGGAGCCACGCAAATCAATTCAGAAAGGGTGTTCCACAATTGAGAAACATCTCATAAACAGCTGTTGTATTTTATCAGCATTAACTTGGACTGCTGCATTACAAATAAGTGGGGAAGATCCAAAAACAACATATAAATAATGCTAATGAAGTCTTCTGTGCATACATACATACTTTTCCATACACCCCACAGACTATGGACTGCCACGACCTAAGGTGTACTACCCTCTTGTTTCTGTATGAAATCCTCTGGAATTACAATCATACCCCAACTGTGGCACTAAAACCATTTGTTTCACTCTTGATTTTTTGAGCAGCGTTCTGTCAGACACAGTCAGCACATTTCCCTGGGGCCAACACTGCTGCATGTGATGCTGTATTAAAGCAAAGGTATTCCAGACTACAGAATCTCTCTTAAGACAGAGATGGATGGATGGATATCAGACAAGTGATAACAAGCAAGCAATCCAATTTGATATGATTCTTCTCTTAGTGGAAATCAAAGCTCTCTGCTTTATTTTTCCTGCTAAACTTCTGACTTATACTGACTATTGATATGCTTTTCTCCTACTAAAAAGAATCCTGAAAATATTCTTCTTGGTTAACTGCTTATTTTTCACAAAGTTAACATCTGCCAGGGTATAAAACTGCATTTTGCAATAGCTGAGTTGTTTCAGCAACATTAACAAGACAACCTCCACAGACAGAGGCAGTACCTTTCATCAGTTCAGCCAGGTTGGCTGCCCAGCTTCCTGGATACAGGTAGCAAATTGCACTGAGCCCTGTATTGCCTTGATTCACTAAAAAACCTAATGCCTCCATGTGGCATATCTTGACTCCAACCTAATTCAAAAACAATGGCAACGTATTAGCTGTAGCTGAGGCTTAATGGACTGATCTCTGGGAATCAAACTGTCATCAAAACATACTTAAAAAGAAAAAAGGAAGAGCCCTGAGCCAGAAGAATGTTAATTGCTGGAAGGAAGGCTAAAGGAAGACTTGTGCATACACTGGTCCCTGCACAGAAGATAGGTGTATTTGCAAGGTTTCTTTGTGTAAAGATAAGAATCTGTGACTTTCAAACTCTTTCTTCTCAAAGAGTTCCTATATCTTCAAAGAACACTTGAATTAAAGTGTAAAAACTAAATCTGACCTCTGCAGTATTGTTATGGAACAATGGATTGGAGTCTGGACACGCATCTCCTATGGAAAATCAGCTGCACTGTTAGAGACCAATGGTGGTTTGACACAAACCTGTATCAGGCCAGTGGAAGACCTGGTCTCCCTTTGTTGCTGAGTACAGCAACATCTCTCAGTACATTCAGGATGTGTTCCCTGCTCTCTCCCTGTGTCATCATCTCATCAGTATTAGTCTGCAATTTCCAGCTAAATGCATATCCAATAACAATCTTTTTCTATGTGGTAATTCTAAATTTTAACGATTTGCACAGAAAATGGTAAAATTTTCTTTTGAGACCATAAATATACCGAAACATTTACTTTTTATTTCTATCTAATAGTGTAGCCTCTTTTGAAGATTCTGCTGAGACTTCAGCAAATGCTTTCAATAGTATGTCAGTTTTATGACTTCTCTATTTCTCACCCTGAACAAAAGACTCATTAGTGTTTAAACTCTAAGGAAGCTTTTGAGGACATGTTAGTTTTGTAGCATTGCTAGATTTTCTGTGATGGTGCTCTCTATAACTTATCTCCATTTCATTTAGAACAAAATGGATTTGACTTCAACCATAACTGAGTGGAAACTGAGGTGTAATATCCATACTCGGCACAAAATTATAATCACGTATATGCTACTGACACATACATATGTTATTGACACCTTAATAGCCTTTAGCTATAAGCAAAGAGAATGTGAGTGTTAATATGAGTTACCAAAGCAAACAGAATATGAGTGTGAAATCAGCAGTGCTGCATATTAGTCTGTAATGGGCTACGCTGTTTTAATGTCAAGGTATGAATTCAGAAAACCCAAACTCTGCTGTCATTTCTACCTCATTATCCTGATAATTTATACTTTTCACAAAGCCTTTTAATTTCCAAGTAACTGACTTTGAAATTCAAAGCGAAGGAATCAATTAACAAAGTGAACTAGACTCACAAATTAGGACCAGAATTTCATTACATTAGAAATACAGAGGATAGCAGTTTGTACTTCGTGTGTGGGGATACTTGTCAGAAAGGGAGTTTCAGTCCTTTATTGAAGCCACCTAGCCAGGAGTGTGTAGGTGAGACCAAGTCACAAGCAATGAGTAAAGCACTGATCTGCACAAGCACAGCAGCATGTCAGAGGGGTGGAAGTGCAGAGATAAAGGAGTAGCTGCCACAACTTACAATAAATTAGATTTTGCAATGGAAATCAAGCCAAAGAAAAGAATGCACAAGTATAAACAGAAAAAGAACAAGCAAAAAAGGAGTAAGTGAAGACATACATAGACTCAGCTTCACAGTAATGTTGAGCATGGGAACAACAGCAGGATGGATATTAAGAGCATGTACAGAAGTGGAAACCACTGCAGCCATTAATCTCCATTCCTGAACAGTGAAAGAACTGGCACTGGAAACTGCCAGATTTGCATTACAAACTTAAAACAAAGATCCTCATTCAGAATCAGGCGATCCAGTAATGAGAATTATAAATGGAGTACTGCTTATTCAACGGAGAGAAACAATGTGTATGCAATAAAATAGACTTTGAAGTGAAAAAAAATAATCAAAAGCAAGGAGGTAAGAAAACAGAACGGGCTCATAAAGAGAGCTCATGACAAGCAAAACTGCTATCTCGCCATTTTAAACAAGGATGAAACTAACTAGTCTTCAGGAAAGCACTTTAAAAGCTTTGTCCAGAACAAGATTAGAATAGAGAGGTAAAGAGATGAACAAGAGAAAGTTAATGACTGTGCTGGTACAAGAACCATTGGGATGGAAGAAGGTGAACAGCTCCACTGGAGAAATAATCTTGGGACCAAACATCCCTGGAAAATAGCTGCTTCTTTCATAGTCAGTGCAGAAACAGGCACATTGAAGGGAAAGTCTCTCTAGAGATGTCTAACACAGCTCCCTCTTGCCACTGTCTGCAGAGAATGTCTAGGGGACTTTATTAAGCAGCCTAACTTTCCGATAGCTAAACTATGCTATTTAGTGGGTGGCATAACAGATATATGTTACAGAAAAAATAATTCCTGAAATGCATGAGAAAAAAAACTTTCTCCAGTACATGTGTACATGAGGGAGAAAGTCAGAGTTCAGCTTGAGCAGACCTGGTGTTCAACACCAGCTAATGAAGAGGTTCCCTATATTAGGATAATCCAGTCTTCTGCTCTCCAGCAAAGGCTGCTCGCTTTCACTGGGCAATACAGGTTCAAACGAGCTTTGCAAGGTGAGGTTCAATGATCCAAGGGCCAAAAAACGTCTGCTGCTATTTTGCCTTTACAATGAACTCACAGACTACCATTTGAGTATCAGGTGAAAAATAAAATATTTTAGCTTTTAGTAGCCACAGGCAAGATTCTTACTGCTGAGAAACATATCCAGGGAGAGAATTAGGACATTACAACATAAATCCTTCTTCTTAATGAACTCTGGAGTTCTGAGTGATTTTTCATCTCAGATCTATGTGTTCTCAGAGCTTAGTGACAGGTGCTACATAAGGAATTACTAATGCAACTTATTTGAAGCATACTATGAACTCTAAACATAAGCTATTTGTGTAGCATATAAAAATATATTCTTTTATGTAGTTATCAAAACAAAAAATGACGCTATTTTAAACTAGAAGATCTTTCATGGCTTTTATGTAAGGAATAATCTGTCCCTATGTGTTCTGTTCTGCTGCACAGCACTTGGTGGTATCTACTACTACAATTCAATATATAACTCTTGGTCACAAAGACTCACTTCAGCTAAAATTTCAAGAGGCCCACATTAGAAGATACTTCAGGTTGAATACCAGAAGGAAAAAACATGCTATCATCTTATTTGGCCTCCCAGTGTTTGCTCCCCTTTCCACTACATCACTTGATAATCTAACACAATAAAACAGATGATAGAATCTCGGCAGTTTTAAAGCTACAGCAGTACTTTCACCATACTCACTTTTGGCACATGTGGATTAAATTCTACTGCTCTGTGAATAGCTTCTACTGCATTCATCTCTGCAGTACTCAGCCCTCGCCTTGAGGCAGCCTCTGGAGAAAATCTAGAAAAGCAAAGAAAAAAACACACTGGGTCAGAAATGCTGGTAGGAAAAGGACAGAAAAGTAATTAATTAGACCATGGGCCCATATAAGCAAACTGAATCAATTTCCTGGGTTCTCCAAATTTCCAAAGTAAGTGGAAACTGAACAAATTATTATGTCAAGGACAATGAATATCTTAGCAGAAGTGGAAAGCATGTTTGTAGCCAATCATGGCAGGAAATCAGTTGAAATAGTCAGCTCTTTCTCTGTCACTAATCTAAATTTGCTCTAGGTACCTTTTCTAAGGGGCGTATTGAAGGCTAAGGTTGCAGAAAAAAATAAAAGTGAAAAAACCCAATGCCAAATAATTGTTGGAGGGTTTCTATTAAAAACAGGTTTTGGGGGGTTTGAGGGAGGTCCCAACCCAATGCCCCTGGGTCAGGTTGGGATGGAAGCACGATGCAGCAGCAGTAGCAGGTGGTCTACTGGCCGCAGCACCATTGAAGGTAGCATGCCCAAACTGTGGGCGAATCATCTGCCCCAGTGAATGAAAAACCAGACCATGCAATCTCTTTCTCACCTCACACCCCACGGCTAACTCCAGAGCTGTACTTGGCAGGCAGACACCACAGGGAAAGCTGTGACAACCTTAGCCCTGCCCTCCCAAGCTGGAGTCGCTGTGTAGGGAGGAAAGATGTTGCAGTAGGTACTGGCGATCTACAGGATAAAAAGAATGAAAGAAAATTACTTAGATCTTGATGTGTACATACACTTTAAAAGCAAAAACTGTCAGGATGTCACTCAAGAAAATGGCTTTCCACTCTACTTGCTTTCCAACTTTAGGGAGGCATTCGACCCTCAGGTGCACAGACACAACTCCTGCCTGGGATTTGTGTGAAGGCATCTGAAAGCAGAATTGAATTGGGATCTTTGAGTTCCATCTCACAAAGAGCTGAGCGCGCTTTTGGAATGGGCCGGTACTCTCAAGTCTACAGGCAAAAAGTATTTGTGCTCAGCGCCTTGGAAGGTTGAGATCCAAGAGATAACCATAACAGGAATGAGCAGATATTTGTGTGTCTAAAAATATGAACAACGCCTACCTCTCAGAACCCCTGACATGGTAATGCTAAATGCACCTGCCACTACCTAAGCAGTCTTTTGACAGCTTTTGTAAAGTGACATTGTTATCAGTGTATCCACATTTATTTATTACCTTTTTGGGATCAGGTTTACAGAAAGTTGAAGATGTTCAGCCACACAGCACCTTTCAGTTGAATTTTCACCGTATTGACTAGAAAGCCAAGGCACACCCACCACAGCATCTTTTAGTCGTATATTCATTATACTACCTAGGAAGCCAAAGCTCACCTAGATAGTATATACAGAAGTAAAACATGAAGTGAATTTAGGCTATTTCTCTTCTTCTTCTCTAATATTTGAAGTGCAATGTTTACTCACTGCAATTTTTTTTTAGATATAAATCGATTTTGTGAATTTCTGCAGGACTGAACTATCCTGCTTGCTCAACAGATTGTCAGGGTGTGGGCTCAGCTAAGAAAAATCTTCAGTTAAATCAGGAATTTTGCTGGAGAGTGGTTCTTACGCACTTACTTGTCAGAGACAGCTCTGGCTTTGAGCAACGCAGCTGTGTAACATATTGTTGCTGATTTTGGTAAGCTTATATCTGGAAAAGAAAGAAAAAAGTAAATATCAGAACCCTTAAAAGTCTGAAGAAAGACAAAAGTGTTTGATACTTCAAAGTATGCACAGGATGTACAAAATTAAGTGAATTCAGAGTACGTTCTGTCCTTGGGACTCGTACTACCACGTTACGTTGATTTTAAACCTCCACTCAAGTTAAATATATACACTTTAAGACTTATAATAGTGAATTGCTACTTGAGTAGCAAAAGAGGTCATGGAGAACTAATTCAAAGTGTGGCATGACAAAGATATAGTGAAAGAATTCATAATTTGTTTCATAAACATAAAGGTAAGCTGGAAAATGTGAAATATCCAAGAAATAGATGAGGGCTATCTTGTTCCATCCTTCTGTTTTCACCAAGAAGCACTTGTTTAATCTGCATACGTGGCAACTATACAAGTTAAGACAGATATCTAAGTGGATTTTACAACAAGTAAAAAACTTAGTTAAAGATCAACAAGAAAATAAGGTGCTTTGCCTCTTAAGGAAATTTTGAACAAAAATACTCATCAGGCAGTCTCTGGCCATTTTATATTGTCTCAGATATGAAAAGCAGCTGTAACCCTGACAAAACCCATTAGTACAACTTTATGTATTTGTTCTCCACCAGCAGATTGGCACAAAGCATCCAAAGGATTGTAATCAATACTGCATAATAAACTTTAGCCATAGGTTTTTTCTTACTGGTGTAGAGAACAACTGATTTCCACACTAGTGATCTACCTAGCAGACACACTATATAATGATCAACATATTCCAGTATAAAAATGTTAAAGATTACACTTAAAGGAAACAAAACAAACAAACAAACAAACCCAACACTCAGAGCTGGATTCTGTACACAGCACAAAGCCTACTTCAGTAAAACCTACTACGTTATCAAAAGCATCATCCTTAGAAATAATACTACAGCTTTGTACAGTAAATACTGAGCACACAAGGTACTGGACTAGGCCAACTGTAAGAGTGGAAGCAAACTATTGTTATAAGAAGTACCTATCCCTCAGTTTGTCCATAAAGGCGAGACGTACAAAAGTTGTTGGGGGCAATGGCGAAAGGTAATATTGGCACAAGGATAAACAGTTAAGTTTACTTAATTTACTTAACATTAAGTTTAAACTGGGGATTAAAAGGAAGTTTCTAAGAAGTGAAGTTTATAGGCAGATCTGCAGGTAGAATAAGGGGGCAAACAAAACACCGAATTTTAGGATGGAGCTTTCACAGCTCACAGAAAGTGTAATACCATGTAGTGAATACAACAGCAGGCAACCTGACTTACCCAGGAGGGCTCTTCCAGACCTGTGCTCCTAATAAGCGAGCAGCAGTTATTTGAGGATAATACCTACAGTCCCTTGGTAACAGAATACATACACACAAATGTTCATGTTTATGTTGCTGTGGAGATAGTGATCACCCTCGCTAGGCCCATGCTTGCTTCCCTCCTGCATTTTGCTTTTTGCTTGCTCCATACTGGACTACACATATTTAGTTCTTCTATATCTTGGCCTGAGTGCTAACATACTTTAAAATCCTCATATAATTTAGGTCTCATTTCCTAAATTGCACTCTCATATTTTAGAAAAGAGCATAAAGCAGCTATGCCTGGTTACAACTTGAACTTATCAAAGGAATCAAATCTAAATTAGCCCTAGGAGATAAGTCCCCTGTCAGGAACGAAAGTGAAGGTATTCATAAATGAGTGTGTCCAGCTCTTAGAGCCATCTGGGAAAATATCGTCACATATACTATTTTCCACCCTTCTATTATTACATGTGGAGCTCCCACAATGTGCTGAAATATGTGACTGTGATTCTGTTGTCGAAACCATCAAGACATTTGTGCTTAGTAAGAACTGACATGACTCTAAAAAAAAAAAAAGACTTTCCTTCTTTATTGTTTTTGCCTTCAAACTGAATACAAAATAGACTTAATTAAAAACCAATTTCTTTGGATTAGCCTCAGTCAGCTAATGGAAGGGCTGGAAAAGTGAATTCTTCCTAGCTGTTTGCTTCATAAATGGCTGTTTTTGAGAGTGAACTAATGGAAAAATACTATGGATAGAGACCTGCAACCATAACACCACTATTTCCCTGACTCATGATATCCAGAATATGCCATACATCATCTAAATAGGTCTTGGGGTTTATGACTCTCATAAAACAGCAACTAAAGCTAGAAATGATGAATCTGAATACAGACTAGTGCAGCATTCCTTACCCAAATCACCAGAAAGCCCTAAGTAGGAAAAGATGAGCATGTTGCAATTGCTTTACTCATTAATAATCAAAAATCTAAGTCATTAATAAGTAATTATTCCAACCTCCCTCCCCCCCACGCCCCCCCCTTTTTTTTACCCTAATGGATATGTTATTCCCAAGTCAGCAGTGAAGATTCCTATGGGCTTAACTTCAGATAGGTGAGTAGTCTTATCAGTGTTAAGAGGACTTAAATATTTACTGAAATAAGCTGCAAATCTTGACCATATTTTGCACAGTTCTTTGCAGACAGAGAGTCCTCCCTTGTACAGTACTGAAAACTACATTTAAGCTGCCAGACTCATTCATACATTTCTAAAAACACAACTGTTAATTACATTAATAAACTGGAAAAAGTTTTGCAAAGACATAAAACAAAACAAAAAAAATAAGATGGAATATAGGACACATTGTGCTCTGGCTTGGTGCTGATCTCCAGTGCTGATTTTCTCTCCCTCAGTATCTGCAGATTCTGGTGTTGAAGTGATAGGCCAACACTTGCCTTGTCAGCACAGAACTCCCCCAGTTCTGCACCTGCAGACTATACTGTCAGCTCTTGCACAGGTGGCAGAAGGAATTCCTTGTGGGAAAGACTGAAAGTGGTCTAATACATAAATATGTGTCAGCTGGATGAGTGATGACAAAAGAGAGGTGCAGTCATCTAGAAAGATACAAGTTTTATGGAAGAATGTGGATTAAGCAGATAAAAATGGTTAAAACAATAGTAATGGGATGGAATTCAATAATGGCAAATATGAACTGAACATCAGGGGAAAAACACTTTGTCAGACAGATCTACTGTCTTGTGGTGTCATCTCCCACAAGAACTGTCATTTCCTGAGCTCTCTCTCCCCCCAAAAAAGGTTAGAATAGATGCTGGAGGGAGCAAAACAAATAAGAAGTGTTCTGTTCTGCCATGAGCACAGCTAGCACTTGAACTGTTCAGATAAGGACGTATCTTGAAGCTCACTGCTGGTTGTAAATATATCATAGCTGAGATAAACATCTTGGTGGCCAGGCAGGTGTCAATTCCCTTGACTTTACTGTGCTCAGTCATACATGCATCTAGAGGGGAAGGAAACATTTCTCCCATAGAAGACTTAAAAGATCAAGACTGGTGCAGTTAGTTTAGACTTTCTGTGGTGTTGTAAAAACTGGAGAAACAGCCAATCCACCAAAAAAACCCAAACACAATCATACAGCTAAAAAGCCAATCAGTTGGTAAGGACAGAGAACTGATGGAAAGACCAAGTAACAGGTAACAAGTGATTTTGAGATAAAGAAACCAGTTTTCAGATCCAGAAACTGAAGGAGAAAATTTAATGGGAAAAAGGACAAACCATTCTCCTGGCAGTGCTGTTAACCAAACTGGAGGCATTACCTGTTGGCATTTGAGATGGTAAGAAGGCTTGGGTTGACCTTAACTACGAGGAACTTAAGGCCTCTCTTCCAAATAAACTGAACTACTACAAAATACCATGAATTTTGTAGTTGCTGCCATATTGCCACTTGCTATTATCTTTAACTCAGAGAAAAACTTTCTGCACTAGAATGGAGAGGAAATATCACATTAGCTACACCAGGTAAAAATCTCCTCAGTAGTATCAGACATTATCACGGTAATGAAACCGATGACCTGCAGCTATCAAATATGAAAATATACACAAAAGCTCTGGAGACCATAGCTGATATAAATGAAGACTCCATCTGATTAGCTGATCGATCTGCAACTATTTACCAAAGAAATGCAGTGAAGTTTGATGTAATTAAAATTTACATATTTCATAAATTGTAAGGACACAAAAAAGGACGGGGGGGGGGAGACTGTAAGAAGCAGAACTCTGAATGCGCTGCCTTTAAGAAAACTAATTTCTCTACATTAATTATTTGGATTTCAAGGTCCAAATTCCTTTTATGTTTGACTTTCACAGGAAAATTAGTCAAACAGAGTAACTCTGCAATCTGTGCTCCAGGACCAAATAAGAATACTAACTCGTACTATTGACACTAACTTAGAGCAGGACTGTCTGAAGTAAGCAGTTACCAAATACAAGTGTAATAGCGTGGAGCAGAATGAGACCTTCTTAAATAAAAACACACACACAACAAAAGACAGAAACAAACAAATCAAAACCCTCACACTTGATTTTTGTACATATTAAATTCTAAATTCTCTTTTCTAACGAACTCTGAATTCAGAACTGTCTATATGGTGATGTGATCCTTCTCCTTTGCAAGTGTTTAAGTGAAAGGAGGATGATGACAAGGTGATCCTCCTGACAGAAGGTTTATATTCTCTTTGATAAACACTGACTTTAAAGAAATAAGAAAACAAGGAGTGCTTTAGGGAGCAGCCACTGCATCACTACAACTACATAAAAACAGGCCTCTATCCTTTTTAAATTTTACTTTCAATTACCAGAAAGGTCTGAGTTTTCACACAACGCTCAGGTAACCAGAGAATAACAATCAATCTGGCTGCCCATGGAAGTTAATAAACCATTTGTTCTAAGTATCACAACAAGGAGATCTACTCCACTAGAAAACAGTCAGTTCTAAAAGCAAGGGAAGAGCAGCTAAACATTATCTACTGTGAATACCAGAAGCTTATTCCATCAGCATCAGTCTCTTCAGCATCCATAACTATTTCTGCTGTAAATAACACGGATGTGTGTCAAAACAGAGCCAAAACTTCTTTTAGAATTCAATGGTATTTAGGTCATCTGCACTCTATTGACAGGCACTGAACTCTGAAACTATAATGATGTAGCTCTGCAACAGTGCATGACTTCCCACTAATGAGGCCCTTTTTCCATGAATAATGAGTATAGACATCAGCTCTGTTGCCAGGTGCATAATATAAACACTATTTAACACACAGCTTTTGGTAAAGCAGCGTGTCTGCTTGCAGAGGCTGAGGTTTTGCACAGTGTGTTCTAACGTTTTAACCCAGGGTGGGGGCAGGCCACTCAAGGAAATAATTTGTTCACATGTTATCAAAATACAATAAATCAGGTTTGGTCCCAGTGAAAAAAAAAAAAGACAGTGGAGTGGGACCAACAGAAACTGTAGATGGGAAAGCATAAATGAGTTCATTGTTTTATAATCCAATAAATCTTACAACACATGAAGCTGATGAGTTCTAAAATGAGCTGAGACTCCGTGAGATGAGCCTTCTGAGACTCACGAGCTGTAAGAGTCATGCTGGTTAGCCTGTGCTTGTGGAGTCTTTGTGTATACACGGCATATACAAATACTTCTGCTTATATAAGGCAAAGAATGAGATGAAAATGCAAACAGATAAAGTAAAAGGAGTTTTATTTGGGGGAAAAAAACCCACACATCTGATTCATTTATAAGCTCAGTTTTGACTACATCAGATGCTTCTGAGAGAATAAAATTCACCTTTGAGTTTTATCATCTTCCATTACACAAAGTGCTACCACAATATTGTTTGAAGCTGGAGATCAGCTTCAGTATGCAAAAGCTCCTAGCACAGGAGTTTAATCTGAGATTTGGGAAGGCTGATTTAATTCCCTGTTCTGCCATAGGTCTGCTATCTCCCAGAGCTATTATTAGAGAACTACATTAAATACTAAGAGGTGTTGAAGTCCCATGAAGCCTGGGGCAGAAAAGTGGGCATTTCTATTTAGTTTGTTCCTAATGTGCCAAAACAAAGTCTGTGGGAACTACATATGTATCACATTTCATGTTACCACTTCAACTGAAGATTTTTTTTCAACCAAACTAAGTGTAACCAAGATCTCTAGTAGAGCTGCTACTGCTACTGGATGGCAGTACTCAAAGGCCTGAGTAACACATTGATCTTTGCTTAGAATGGTTCAACTCCAGAAAGAATTGAAAACATTCCATGCTGGACCGGTAGTAGCAACAGTTGCTAACAGTTGTGAAAATGAGTTAATAAGAAACTTTCTGCTGTTTCACTTACTTCAATTTGTTCATGCATACTATCATCTAATTTTTAGTTGTGTAACTGGATAATATTTCTTAATCTTCCTTGCCATACTCCAGTACATAGAATGACACTTTTTTGAGGATTGTGTAGTAACAAAACAGGAGATTGATGGCTGCAGCATTCTTGACTTAATTTTTGCAGAACTTACCAAGTAGACCATGAGTTAGCTGGGGAAAATAAGGGTGACATTGCTAAGGATGATGAACGCTGCTCAAGAGAACTGGATTCTATTTCTGCTTTTGTCCCAAAGTTTCTACACAATACAAGGAAAACTCATTTAACTTAAGTATGCCATTTGGTGATTCTTACACTGTCCATTCTTTGTTTGAGACTGTGGTGTCTGAACTTTAAGTTCAAACATCTATAAGAAGAGGTGAGACTTAAACAAAAAAAGTGATACATACTGCATTAGGCCAATGCTTACAGAAAATACTGAAAATGAGAGTGAAAAGTTCACCAGGACCTCTGAACTTTCCAGCTTTTTCCTGTAAGATATGAAGTTTGCTATTCACTAGGCTGCTGTGAAGTGAAATCAATTAACGTTGGTAAAGTACCTGTGTGCAACTTAGTCAACATTCACGAGAAGTCCACAAGGGAACAGATAATCCTGTCTTCAGACAATGTTTGAACAGCATGCAATGAAGAGTCTGCAGAACCTTGATAGTCATTCTCTAAACATCACTGTAGAGCTTCTAGTAAGTGAATTCCACTACTTTGTAAAATGAATAAAGCAGGATTGGCAGGAAAAATAATTAATACATAAACTTTGGAATAATGGCTGTGTAAGGGGATCTATGAAGCCTGTGTGAATCACCTCAGTTATGGTATTTACTAAATTTTAAAAGCTTGACTAATGAATAATGCTTTTATGTGTACTACGAAGGAAAAATGAATATATATATATATATATGGACTTACCATCATACTTCGCTAAGACTGCCTGGACATCCGCATATGCTTGCAGTTCTAACAAAGCTTCTAGCAGGTTTTCATGGATATTGAACATGCTGAGAAGAGGAAATTCCTTCATCAACTAAAATCAGTAACACATGAAAGGGTTAGATTATTAACATGGAAAATGATTTCTTGCTTAAAATGCACTGAAATAACTAACATCAATTTAAAACCCCTCTGCTCCCTGCATTCTTGTCTCCTTCCCTGAGTTCACTATTATCTCAGAAATTTTTGAGCACTAAATGGACGCTGGATCAGGTTTCTTGACAAGACATGCTCTGCACAACATGCAATTAGTCAAACCCAAGAACACTGCTGTCTGAACGTACAACTCTCATACAACTAACAGGTGTTGTTCTTCAAAAAGAAAATGGGTTTTGTTATTGTACTGGATAAGAATCTTCACCAGAGTAACTCTGGTATATCAGTAGAAAGCAATCCCGTACTTTTCTGGCATACCAGTAGCAAAAATAGAAATTATACTGCAGAAAATCAGAACAAAATCGAATGACAGAAGCTGACATATATGCAGCTATATTTAAGTGCCATTATGATTTGTAATCATGGATACTTTAAAAAAACAACTAAAATAATGGCCAATATTGGTAGTAAAAATACAATAAAAAAAACAATAATACAAAAGGCACAGATTATACAAATCTAGCACCGTGACTAAAGAATCTGTCTTGCATGATAAGCTGAATGAAGAAAGTAGTTAAAATAATGTAATCCTCTTCCATAAGAGTGACTTTAACTCTGTGAACTGTCTGAGGAATATCAAGAATTTGTTCTTAGACAACTTCAGTTTCAAAGCCTGCATAGCTTCAAGTGACTGAAGGTCATTTTCTACCACATCTCCTTTCTGAAGCCACACTTATTAGGAGTATCACTTTTATTGCTTAAATGATTAAATATATTTATTATCAGAGTGGATCTCCAAAGAATGGAAATGTCACAAGAACCTTGCTTCCTCACATCCTCTTTATGGTTGTTCTATTAGCACTGTCTATGTGATGCACAATATGAATGGACATAATGCTTTTAGTCCTAATGGCTGGAGATGAACTTGTGAAGAAGAACACAACTGCACTGCACAGTTTGCAGGCTTTCCTCCTGCTCCAGTTTTCCAAGAAATGGACTTATTGCTCGCTTGTCTATATGAAGAATTCTGGCCATAAAAAAAGTTTACATCCTTGCTCATGAAGAAAAATAACTGCAGGTGAAAATTCACATAGCTGGATTCTACAGTTATATATATAGTTACATATATATGTCCTATCTCTTTTCATTCTTGTCCATACTCGCTATTGCATATTTAGCAGTCGAAGCTACTACTTGGCAGGAAAAAGCATGACAGAATCTGGTCCTATGTAAAAAGTGATTTAAAGTACAGAATGAACATGTTGCAAACAAGCCCCTCCAAGGGATTAAGAAAGATTATCCCTGCTCACTGGGAATGAATAATGGCTGGCAGAACAACCTTCCCTCCATCAGCGAAGAAAAGGGAAGAGCTGCAGCTTGTTACAGATGTACTGTGGCCAGCAAAAGATCCTACTCTGGTTCTCTTTGCTTCTCACTGACATCACTCACTGATTTTTTTCCTACTTAGGTTCTGTCAGAGTGATAAACCTCGCCTAAGACAGGAGCGGACTAAAGGTCACCGCTTGGACTTGAAGGCCTCTGAATTTACACGTGTTAACAGGGGTTTCAGCTGGGAAGGGTCGAGTGTTAAGAAGTCTGAGTCAAAATGAACTCAGTTAAAACACAAGCTACAGAATTAAAACTCTAAACAGCCACTCAACTGCACTGAAGTTGACTGTGCACAAATGACAACACAACTGCTATGAAAAAAAATATATATATAAAAAAAGTAGAGGGTGAGCTCATTGTTTCAGTCTATTGCTTTTACTGCAAATAATTTTCAGTCATGGTAAAGATTTTGAGAAGCTTTCCAGAAAGTAAAGCCAATTAGACGGAAACACATTGTGACAGGTCATGTTTTAGGTCTCACGGTGAGAGGAAACACTGGGGAAGTTAAAAATAAAAAGCCACAGAGGTTACAACATCTCCTGCTGGACACTGAGGGCGGGCCAAATACTGCGTCACACTGAGGAGCAATGGAAAGCTGACTGTGGGCCGGCTCCCCGCTCCTCCTTCACAGATGGGGAGCAGGGCTGGCCCATGTTCCACATCTAGAATTAAAGACAGGCACACCATCTGTGAGCATGAGATGAGGAAGGAGCCCTCCTGCTCCAGAAACCCTCACAGCACTGGGCTTTTCTTTGGGCTCCAGTTTGAGGCACACACCTCCCTTTGAACACACAGATGTATCTTCCATGGTGTTACAAACACTGGTGGAACTGTTCAGCTTATCAGTTTTAATTCTTACTATCCTTGCTGCAGCAGACAGATGCTGTCATTTTGGTGGCAACCACTATACTCAAAATACAAGATAAAGGCTCTACTGTCACTTTTCTCCACACCTTACGATCTCAAGAGACAGTCACCAACTTCAGCGCTCAAGATTTCTCACCAAAGCCACTGGACACTGTTTAAGACTGGAGATGTCATTCTAACACTTGAGTTAGTTGGACTCTTGGCCAGTATGAGAGAGCTGTACTCCTCTGAGCTAAGCCTGTTTTCATACCATCTGAAAACTAACACAGCATAGCCATGAATCCTTAAATTATAGGATGATTAAACAGATATCAAATATCATACTACATATATGCTCATAAGGATTTTATCTGGAACTTGCATTGGTCAAAATGTTTTCTCTTAGTGCATTAACCCACATTCTGTTCTAATTGCTCTGTGAATCTGGGGGGAAATAAATACATGAGTAGAACGTGAAACACTTATTTGAAAGATTAAGTAGCTATTGTGCAAATACATAGAAATGGTAGCTTTTGCAGATCATTTATTATTATTTATTATTTTTTAGATAAATAACATTTTGGGTGTATAAGTTTGCAGAAAAAATTCTGGAAATAAGTCTGACGCAATTGGAGATCTTATCACAAGTCCCAGGAGGGCTGTATTTCTAGACTCACCCCAAACCTTATTGCAGGGTGTAGGTTCGGTGATTTTGTGATGGATATGAAGGAGTGATGATGACAAAAAATGCTTTATGACACAAGGAAATCCCAATCTGATTTAGTGGATGAGGAACAAGTTATATCTCCCAAAGAAGACTTTAATGAAGAGGACTCCCTTCCCTGAGAAAATTTCCATCATCAGCATCTTCACATTTAGATATAATTTTTAAAACATTTTAAAGGAATGTAGCTGTAACTGCTATGCCCGTTTTGTTTTTTTTTTCCCTGTGATGACATTAACCTCATGTATCAATTAGCGATGACACATTATTTGTGTAGGAAACAGCTTTAAGTTATAGTTTATGCCTACAGAGTAGGCCATGGGACCCGAGAGAATACAGAGGTGGATAAATGAACGATCTTATACATAACCTGCTGCTGACACATTTATTCTCTATTTGCATTGCGACTGTACAGATGGCCACATACTTTAAGGGCAGTGCACACAACCATTCATTGATGCTGATGTTCAGACATTCACAAACACAAGTATTTTAGAACCAATGTTCTAATGTTTTAAACTCTGTCTGAAGCTTGCCCTAAGCTTGAGGCGTTTGAAACATGTCACGCCAAATGGACTCAGTGATGTGTAATAGAAAAGAATTACATTTAAGGCTTTCTCTGGTCAGATGACCATCATGATCTTTATTCAGCTACTTTTCCCATAAAAGCTGCAGAAATGTATTATCTTTAAGATTCCGTGCACAAATTTCATTGAGTCTGAATAATGGATCAAACGTTCCTTTGATCCTATGGACTGCTGATCCTATGGATTGTTGAGATTTCATCATATAAACTTTATTCTCTTAGAAAATCAAGCTAAAAATGATCTGGTAAAGAGTGTTGTTGTTCAGTTCCAATACTGAAGCTATCTGACAACTAACCAAACTTAGTAGAGCTTATTTGCCAAGTCTGAGAGTGGAGATCAAAAAACCCTGGCCAGCTCACCTGGCAAGGAGAGAAGAAATATCAGCAAAGGTCAGCATGCAGAAAAGCTCCAGTTTACATTCACTTTGGGATAGGATAGTTATAAAATTTAGCTGATCCTCAACTTCTAATTTGGCAAATGCAAAATCCGCTCTAGTGTTCTAAAGTATTTCTGGATAATTTGTCTTTTGTTCGAAGTAGGATTAGACATTAAAGAGAGAAATATCTTACCCAGTACGTCAACTCTAAGGAAATGTGCTAGAACACGCAGCCTGTATGTTCTCTCTTAAATGGAGGATTAAAGACTTCAGAGTAAGACTTCAGCATTTTAAGGAATATAATTATGAAAATGCTTTTACTTGAACTATGTTGTAAAAATGCACATTCCAGGAATAAAGGGAAGATTAAAGGCAGATGTGGCATAAAACCAGAAGAGCACAAGTTGCTCCAGATGGACATTTACTACTAAAAAGTCGCATCACATAAAAGTAGTATGAGAAACTAATAATTCTTGTTATGTCAAACACCAGCGACTTCATAAAGCATGAAGATAAAGTCATTACTCTTAGCTCTCTTCACTTCATTGACATCATCCTTGAGTACTTTGCAGAAATGTTCATAATTTTAGAGGTAGACTTTGAAATGAAATTAAAAGAAGGAGATGATCTAGTAGCTCAAAAATGGGCTAGGAGATTCTACAGAGATGGATGGACATAATTAAAGGACATACAAAGCCCTTGGACAAGAAGCAAAGCAGAAGGATTGACAAAAAGAAGTCCAAATTACCAGAGTCCCTAAAAGACTATGTGACTATGTTCTGACACTACATTTTGTCTTAACAGGACCACAGTATTGGAAACCCTGTACATAGGAGCCCTCTCCCACAGGGCTGTAGCACCTGTGTACCGGACAAATATTGTGAGAAAGCTCAAATGTTCTGCTAGAAAAATGCATATTTTTGATACACGCTAAAAAGGCAATCTCTTATTGGAGTCACCCAGACATAACAATGTGAAACATAGTTTATATGAAAAACATTACTATCAGGTTCAAGTGATAGTCACCAAATTTCTAGGTCTGTGGTTTTGCACAGGATCACTGCCGTGACAGAAAGGGAGGGGTCTGACTCACATGCGGGTAAAATGAATGGATAAACACCATTAGGGCAATCACAGGCATCTCTGTTTCACTTGATGGTCCATTTGAATGAAGGATATTCTACTGTTACTGCAATATTTCTGTGTATGAACAAGAACTAACTGAAGGTACTTTTCTGTAGCGGAGACTGGCAAGTGTCAAGCTTCACAGGTGTAGTGCTTATCTAAAATGTAAGAGGTGCTCTCAGTCTCTTTAACTCAGAAGAACTTTTGCTTTCTGTTTTAATAAATGGCATTTTGAATAAATGCTACAGATTTTAATAAAGTTAGCACTGCACTCAAGGCAAAGAAGCGTGCTTTGGCTGACCTGTGTAACACATGCCAAAGACTGACTCACTAATCCTTGCCTAGAGCACAGAAGAATTTGGGAGAGACAGACAGTAGGCAAGGATGCAAGCAGCTGCAGGAGTTGCACTGTTAAGTTGCTAGGGATCATAACATCTTTATTAGCAGTCAGAATTCTTTTCTTTCACGCAGCTTGACAATACAAGGTGCAGAACACTGTTCTGGTTGTGTGCTCCCCTTGCCTGAGAGCAGTCAGCAATACACACAGAAATACAGAATACTGAATAGAAAAGAGCACTCAAAGTTGAATACAAGTGGCTGCCAGGGAAGCACGCTAGATTTACAGAACTGGCACACCAGCAAAAACCACTAACATTGCTGGTCATAAAAAGATAAAAGCCCAACCTACCCGTATCATCAGAACTGACTTAGTATGGTTGAGTACCCTTTTGATGTCTCCATGTGACACTACTTTTTAAAACACCTGAAAAGTTCAGGGCCACACAAGTGTTTAAAGATGTTACCATGCAGCACACTGATAAGCACTCAGCTCTCTAACAGTGCAAGCTGCATTGGCACTGATAGTTCCTTGCTGTTCTTTCAGCCTAGAGAAGAGAAGGTTGCGGGGTGACCTCATTGCAGCCTTTCAATCCCTGAAGGGAACTTACTCCCAGGAGGGGAGTCAACTCTTTGAAAGGGCTGACAATAGCAGGACACGGGGAAATGGTTTTAAGTTAAAAGAGGGAAGATTTAGGTTGGATGTCAGGGGAAGTTCTTCACTAGGAGAGTGGTTAGGCCCTGGAACCGGCTGCCCAGGGAGGTTTTGGATGCCCCGTCCTTGGAGGTGTTCAAGACCAGGTTGGACGGGGCCCTGGGCAACCTGATCTAGTAAAGGTGTATGTTTGGTGGCCCTGCCAGGCAGGGGGGTTGGAACTACATGATCCTTGAGGTCCCTTCCAACCCGGGTCATTCTGTGATTCTGTGATTCTTTGTGACACAGAATATGTGTTTTACACATTGCAGTTGGTTACTGAGACTAATGCACAAACATACCCTATTGAAGTATCTCTATCAAGATTCTCAGAGCAAGCAGAATTCTGCGCCTTTTAAAATGAACTAAAGAGTAATTTCTCAGCAGACACAACTGATGCCAGAAATAAAATAAAATGAACATTTCTGACCCTTAAAGAGCGTTTTGTTTTCTAACCTCCACTGCTGAGGGAAGACCTGGAGAGTGTCTTCTCTTCCTAAATGCCATCTGTTGCTAAACAAAGCTGCAAAGCATGTGGCAAGCAGCAGCTCCACAACTGCTTGGAAACATATACCTGATAAGACTACGAAGCAGCTTCCAGGGAATTGCAGGGCCACAGTGTAGGAGATAAAAACATCTGGAGGAGAGCAGGTTGGTTTCATCTCTCTACAAGAGAAAATGATTGAGACCCGCTCTCTCCATCCATATCACGCCTTCTTCCTGCCTCCCTCCTCTTTGTAAATACACATCACCTCCCATTGAAAGCTTGTTCCACAGCCCAAACCTTCTCCAGAACAATCCTAAGGAGCTAGAATTAATCTGAGAATTCAATTTCTTGCACCGTGCACTTACACCTGGATATTCAGTGTCTCAGACAAGGGAAATTCAATAGCACAGAAAACTACTGCTCCAGTCACTGCCCAATAACAGCCTTTCCACACAGCCTCCACACATCTTGGCTTCTAATCAATGAAAAACATAAAAAGTACACCCAGTTCTTCTCCTGTAAAGGTGAGGGAGTCAGCAGACAGACAGCAAAAAGCCACCCTTGCTCCTCAGCACCTAGTTGCTTGTCTTTCAATAACATCCCCGAGTAAAGATTAGGAATACTGAACATTTCTCACTGTCACCACTACAGCCTTTCTCCTCTGCACACACCAAGTTTTCTAGCATCGTTTGGAACACGCTGGTTTAAATCCTCCTAACAGAATCAGCCTAACAAATAAAACAACCAGCACTGAAGATTTTTTCCTCTGGGATGGTAAAAGAGAGCTGGTTCCCTCACAAACCATATCATGCTCTATATAAAGAGGAATAAAACTGGAACAACTCTGGTGACTAGGCTGGAGCTATTCCAGCAACACGCTAATCAAAATGAGATCACAAGTTAACTCAATATATACAAATAGTGACAGCTGCTGGTTTCTATAGTGAAACATAGTAAATAGTTATCATCAGAAAAATAAGCAAAACCAACACCTAGACGTACTTAAATGACAAGTTTCCATGAAAATAACAGGTTAGTCATTCTGATTAATTCCACTGAACTAAGGGAATGAAATCAGAGCAGCAAAGTCAACAAAATGATGCGATCTCAATATCAGTCACAGAAGTGACAGATTTCAAACTAATTCCTACTTGATTTCAACAATAAAAGAAATAATTCAAATGTCCTCAATGAAGTACTAAATCCTATTTTCCTATCAACAGTGTAATAAAACCAATTATCCAAAATCTTATTAAAGTCACCAGCAACTCATTTTCATTCTACTAAGGTGTTTTAAGAAGAATCTCTCTTTTCTTACATAAAATCGACAGTGCAGCCCATCAGTAATGTCCTCAAGATGGCCTTGTATTTGCCATGAATTAAACGCTCTCAAATATTTTAGTTTTCCAAAGTGGTAAAGACTCACTACATCCCAATCATATTTCCCAGATGGTGTCATGAACCTCTTAACACTTCATTTCCATCATGTTCCATGCCTTGAGAAATCTGTTTTCAATCTTTCAAACACAAACAAGGCCTCCACCCTCCGTTCCATGATGCTAGACTCAGCAGTCCCCAGCCAACATATTCTTCATGTTCTTCTGAGAGTGAATAAATTCATCTCCTCCCTCATCCATCACACAGAAACCATCAATGACACATTCATGTTCAAACTTCTTCATAAATACATTATTTATGTCATGCGTGAATAAATAGTGGTGTGCATTCATCAGAAATAAATAACTCCGCATCAGTCTAAAAAAAGCATCTGCAAAGCTGCCTTGATGCTACTCTTGCTCTTAATGTGCTGGAGTTGTGAACTAGAGGTACTGCTGGTTTTATACTTCATCTAGGGACCTGCTAATTCTCAGCTCTGTTCACTCACAACAAAGAGCTCTGGAGGCATCTAAATTCAGTTCAGAAGATTTGGCTAAGTGTCTGTATGTGGAAAAATACAGAACACACTCATCTGTGTTAAAGCTCTAGAAATGTGAAACTCTGTCTTTCTACCTCTGTTGTCCTGCATCCGGCCCTTGTGTTTCAGCATGATGCTCCTACAGGGCAAAGTGTCTTCGGTCCTTCAAACATCTAACAAAATGACTTTGTGTCTCCCTGTCACTGTCATCTGTCAAAAGCCACATCATACTGAACTTCAAAAGCACGCTGTTTTCTCTCTAGTGACAGAATAGCACATTCAGTATAAGCAAAATGTTCAGGGTCCCACTCTGCATAAGAAACGTAGGGCTGGTTTGGGTCACCTGAGTCCCTAGACCCTGCTCTGGATGCACTGTTAACCATACGCATTGACATCAACTGAGGAAAGGTTCATGGAAGATCTGTTCAACACAGCCCTATCTACAAATCATAAGACACATTCAGCAGCCCACACTAAGCTCCAGAAGTTGCCATAATTACGATGTGAGACATTTGAACGTGAAATTCAAAATTCTGCCTTTCTTGTATATTAGTGCCAGAGCTCAGAATATCAGTGTTCCACCAGCATTTCAGTGTTAGTCCCGGTGAGCCTGTGTAATGAAATTGATAAATAATCAGTGGAGCTGGTTGGACTGAAAACATTTTCTCCCAGCTGACTTTGCTGACTACAAGGCTCCAAAAACAGGTCTTTTCCTCCTTGTTCCTCTTTCTCACACTCACAGCTGTACAATGGCTGGGTTTTGACAAGTTCTTTTTCAACACCTCTATCTGGCAGCCTAGTGATTCTGAGAAGTGAGAGCTGTATGCCTGAAAAACCTCAACCGGAGACAGGAAATAAAACTGCTCCCCACTTGTCATTTGGTAGATTATTTAGGATGAGGACTAGCACCACGATGAACTCTTGTTCATTGTGTTCAAAAACATCACCAAGTCACAGACTTGCTACCTTGGGTGAGGCAAATGACTACCTCAAACTATTGTGTTACTTACCTCCATGCAGGAGATCTCAATCAAAGAAATGCCAGGTGTGCACAGCTATCTTTAAAGCTGAGTCTTTTATGCACTTGAAACTTAGACAGTACTTAATGGGGATTGCTGCACTTACTGCCACACTCCTGCTTGCTACTGTTTGATGTTTCAAATTTGTAGCCTACAAATTCTGAATAAAGTCATCCTCAGAGGGAAATTAGTTCACTACAGATTAACAACTTTCTTTTGACATCTCAGTAATAAGTTCTGCATGAATAAATAACGTTGTCCTCAGTTCTGAGCAGTGTCTCAAAGATGGCAAAGAGCCAAAATGCAGCTTTGTAAACAGAATATTTAAGATCTAGTTATTAGGTCAGTTGCATTCACTATGTGTGTGAAAAAGAAGCTATGCAACTTTAAGACTGAATAATTAAAGGCAGCACTCTAATGCAGACATACCAGGATGGGAAATACAGCCATCCATCTGGTATTTGGTGATTTTTTAGTGTTCCTTTTGCAACCTCAGAAAGGATGTGTTAACTTAGTCTTTATGCACATTACACATACAAAATGATTGTCAGTACTACTGCATGATTCAAGAGCAGATACTAATTTGTAACTAATGCACACCATTTCTGTGCTACCATTTATTACATATGTATCAAATGCAAATAAAATACCGACTCACATCTCTCATCATTTTCACTGCTTCTCTGGTCCGTCCCAGCTTTCTTGCACACATTGCCAGCCTTCTCTTAATATAAACTAACACATTAGTGTCCCTTCCTGCACAAAAAAGAAAAAGAAACACAATTAAGATTAAAAAAAACCACCCCTTTTAAAAAGGTTTAATACTTTAATACTCCAGTAGGAAAATTTTCTATATAATTTTTGTTATTCACTAACATCAATGCTTTCACAATAATTCCAATAAAACCTTAATATATTCAGCTGACTTAGACATGATATAACATCTCTAAAACCAGAGGAATTACTCTGGATATACAGTGGTACAAAGGACCCATATGACGGCCTTACACCTGTGACATATAAGGAGATCTGAAGGTATGGAGAGCTCTGTAGGACACAGACCATCAAGTAATCAGTCAGGGGAACTCCTATGAAGTTAACACTGACATAATAATCTGCAGTTATACAAACAGCATCTAATTACTTACCAGTTCACATATTAAGTTTAGACAACAGCATCCATGAAAATTCATGTATGTCTTGTCTTATGTTTTTATAAGTTAAGATGCACATGTGTTAATAGGAGATTCAGTAAACTAATTCCTCAGCTTTGTTCTATCAGTTTTCTTACTTGTTGGTTTTAAAGACACCCTGAACCTCCCTCCTGCTGAGCCTTTACTTGTTACCCTGCTACCATTTCGAATTCCTCACAGCTATGGATGGCAGCTTTGCACCTTTCAGACACAACAATCCTATGTGCTGGAAGGTGCCTCGACCAAGACAGAAACTAAACAGCTGCAGTAATTAGTCTCTTGAATTACCCTTACTCTTTCATTGATCCTTGGTTTCTCATTCTCTCTCCATAATCCCAACGTGAACTTTTAACATACTTCTGGACCAACAGGAAATGTGTGGACAGGCAATCATCTATAAAATTACCATATCGAGAAAATATAAGACACTTGCTACAAATTATCTTCACGTATGCAGTCTGTAAAGACTTCTCTGTTCCTAACATATTCAAGCCTTCCATAATAAGAACAAGATGTGTGCTGAAAACATTCCAAGTACCTACAAACTGTTTTAAAGCTGTGATTACGATTTTCAGACAGATCCAACAGCAGGCTGAAAGGTCTGACTTCAGAAGAAAAATAAGGGAGGGAAGGAATTTCATTAGCTGTATTTTATATTATGTAATTTCTTATCTCCGAATTGTTTCTTCTATATTTAATAAACAATTTATTAGTTACATCTGTTTCAACATGTTCATATAGTGCAACTAAGAGGTATAAATTTCAGGCCAAGCTCCTTTCCAGACATCTCAGAAAAAGGAAAGGTCAAAAGGCATTTATTTATGATGAAATCAAGACAACCTTTCAGGCCAATATTTTCTGAGGTGACTAATTATTTAGGGTGACTAGTACAGGCAACCTTAAACAGAAGATTGCCTTCACCTTCTGTAATTAGCACCTTTTGAAAGAGATTGAACTGGCTACCCAAAGTCATTGTACACTCTTAAAATTCATGGTATAGCATGAAAAACTGTATGAATGATAGAACACATTAACACAGAAAAACTGAACATTATATTGTTGTTATATGCATCTTCCCTCCTTAAAGATGAAGTGGCCACTTTTCATCCCAACTTCAATGCAAAGGACTAGAAATGGAACAGACACTTCAGAACCGAAGAGTAGCTGCAAAAGAGGGAGAGGAACTGCAGTATCCTTACAGATGTGTGTCCATGGTCCTTCTTTAAAGAAACCTGAGCTCTTCGCCTTCTAAACCATGCAAACCCAGCATATAATCCAAAGAATCCTACTTGAAGCCCTTGTGTGTAAGGCACATTCTGCAGCTGGAGTTTCTCTATCTCCTGAGGGAGCACGCTGAAATTAGCAGAGGAAGGCAGATTGTGGGACAATCTAGCCAAGAAATGGTCAGAGCTGGCAATCACTCTTCATCCCCTCTTACTCTATGGCAGCATACTTATGAGACTCAGCCGATTGCTTACTCTGCTGTAAATCTGAAGGTTCAGGGTGTCAAATTTGATAATGACAGCAGTGATAAATACTTCCTAACAAGCCTAAGTCAATTAGACACCACACTTAAATTTGCCTGCATGAATTTAAGATATCTTGGACATCTTGCTCACCAGCATGAGAACTGTGACCATCTTATTGCGTGTTTTTCACAGAGTTACTGTCATTTTTCTGTGCTTAGAATGGACCGAGTGCACAAATGAAGGTTTTGTGGACAGCCACAAACCTGCTAGAACCTGAAAACTGCTGCAAGGGCTCAGTTGTTCTCCATTTGTTTTTCTCCAAAAATAAGAAAATCACCATAAATGTATCATCTTAAATATCATTTTATATCCAACAAATGTTTAAAATATCACCTCCAAGATGTATAAAACCTCAGGCTTTCAGGTATAGACTTGTGTGCACTTTTGAAACCAGAGATGACAGACAATTTCACTTTGTACAATTTTTATCTGCAATCTTTGAATTAAGTGACACAGCCAGAGGCTGTGAATTCTAGTCTTGAGAAAGTTACGGATGCCCAAAATATGTCAGTGCTTGTACTTACGTAATTCATTGCTATTATTTCTGCCTGAGGTAGTCACTGTATTATGTGTAGCCTAGAACTAACCAATATCAGTTTGCTTTATTTATCTTTCTGTTCTTACCGGCAGCGTAACCTTATGAATTTATTTAGAATTAAGAAACATCCAGCATATATCATTACAGCAGCTAAATCTCCACATTAAAAATGTTTTAAAAAGAGCAAAAAACCTCCAGCAACAATTACAGCACTGCATTATTCCAGCTGTTAATATTTCCATGACCTTTCTTAATGTATGCACCTAACTTTTCAAATGTCACGCTGGCGAACGGATCTCATTAACTTTCACACAACAGCATGGTGTACTTATTTATCATTGCTCCTGATGAAAAAAGCTGGCAAAGCACCAGCTCACTCCTGTTTCTGCTGTCCTTTACTGTCTTTTCACATGAGTGTATGTTTTCAAAATGGCTAATGGCATTTTAGTTCAACTTCCTAAGATAGTCTCCAGAATTTTGTGAATATCAAATCTCTTTTGGCTCTGCAGCATCCCTTTTTCTGTTAAATAAATGGTTTTATTTTCTGCCATGACAGAAAAGATGTATCTGTATTCTGACTATTGCCAACTCAGTAACAGAATCAGGCAAAGATAATGAAAAAAAATACGGCTCTAGGGCCATATTGCAGCCAACATGAAATCCCAAGTACATAGTTCTGAGAGGTAAAAAAGGGAAGGTACCACCACCAGCTATTTCTTCCAAAGAAACTTACTGTGTTGGGCTTCATACTGTGCACCATGATGCTGCAGTTGCTGACTACGCCTGTAACAGCCCTCTCCAGCCTTCAGAGCTTGCTTGAATAGCTTTTCTGCTTCCACAATAGTTGTCGCCTCCTCTTCAGCCAAAAGAATATAGGCAGTAGCACATCTGCAGGCATGTCAGAAGAAGAACCATGAGGAAGTTGCATGAAGTAAAAACTGTACAAAGACATGCAGACAGTCAAGCACATACTGAATATGGAAGCAAAGGAATTTTAGTGATATATCTTTCTGGTGACCCTTTGTAAATACTGGGGCAAGCAGATTATGATTTTCATGTGTTGATACTGTATCATGCAGCCGCCCTAGTACACCGACTGAAGTATGTCCCAGGAAGAAAAGCACTGTTTCACTAAGCAGTATGGACTACAACTCATTGGAGATCAAGACTGATTTAATGAACTGTTTTAACATAAAACGTTTACATTACTGCAATGATATGAAAAGAATGGATCTCTGGAGATCATCCAGTCCAATCCCCCCACTAAAGCAGGTCTCCTGCAGTAGTTTGCACAGAAAGCATCCAGGTGGGTTTTGAGTATCTCTAAACAAGGAGACTCCACAACCTCTCTGGGCAGCCTGTGCCAGTGCTCTGTCACTTTTGCAGTAAAAGTTTTTCCTTGTGTCCAGATGGAACTTCCTGTGGTACAATTTGTGCCTGATGCCACTGGTTCTACCATAGTACTTGAGATGAGGCCTCAGCCAGACAGAGTACACAAGGAGAATTATCTCCCTCAACCTGCTGGCCATACTCTTTTTAATACAGCCCAGAGTATCACTTGCTCTCTTGGCCACATTGGCTTAGTGCTGTCCCATGAATCCACAGCACTTGCAAATATCAGATCATAAATGTAATTGTGGAGATCCTCCATCATAAAATAATAACTGGGAAATTGGCTTTAGGAATTTAGAAGGTGAAATGTAGGGGAGAATCACTTCACTCAGCTTTCAACCAGCTAATGCAGAACTCTTTAACTGTGTTCCTACTACTTTCAGGAGCATCTTCACAAAGCCATTCATTTCACCTGTTTAAATCTCTAAAAACATGACGATATGCTGAGTTTAGAGGCTTCCCTCATTGCTATACAAGGAGCCTCGGTAACTACTTTGGATTTGACAGACACGATTTTAAGTTGAAGTTAGGCAGGATGTCGATTTATTCCTGATACAAACAGAAAATTATGATGAGATTCTTGCTTTTACAGAAATGGAATCAGGCTGCTTGTGTTTCACAGAGTCATCTATTGAAGAAGTGGTGAAAACAAGTCTGGGTGAAAGTAAGGCTCCATACATGAATAGAACAGAATAGGTGTATAGCTCACTGCTTGCTAAAGCCTTTTAAGCTATATGCTCTCTCAGTTAAACTGTGGCCCAGTACACTTATTTTTTTTCCTTCTAATGAAACCAGTGAAGGACAATCTGTAAGGCATCAGTTTATGCAATTCTAGAATGCAGCAATCTCTGACAGCAACCTAAGGGAGTCTCTCAATTTTATGTGCTTTGGCAACATTTGTATAGTATGCCATGCCAGCAAAGCCTCACAGTACTGAGTTTACTGCGGGATCTCAGAATGCTACATTTCTCATTGGGAAAATAAATAACAGACTGGAAAAACAAAAGTCCCAAAATATTACATCATTTTCCCTCACACTATCAAATGAATGTTTCAGGAAGTGTTTACGAGTCCCTTCTCTCTTGCTTCTGTTCAGGACAACCGAGAAATCCAAGAGGGAACTCTCTTGTCTCCATCCCATAAATAAACATATCATAGACTCACCAGGAGGCGACATAATTAACACTTTTCTGTGCTAACACAGGGCCTGATCCAAAGCCTGCTGACATCAATGTGAAAACACCCTATTGTCATCAGTGCCCTAAGGATCTTCTGGGTGGCTAGTACCACATACCACCACTTACAGCTGTGCTTTTTTTCCTCCCACTGCTGGACTTCCTGTGGCAGGCCAGTAATCACGGTTAAAATTACTGTAGTAAAACCCCTGCCCTAAGCTATCATCAAATGGATTTTTAAATGACAGAAAATAAATGTTAATGTTGTTGTCACTCACTCATTCAATTCCAAAGCTTCATGTGCCGCAGAAATTCGGGCTTGGGGGTTTCTCTCTCTCCAGGCTTTTTGCATTACTATTCAATAAACCAAGCAGAAAAGGGGCATATCAGTCATTACAGCATTAACATGAAAAATCTATTGCATTTTAACAACAAAATTTACTGTTTTCAGCCTGACTCACTCGGTAATATTTCAAGGACCTCAGCAATCAGTCAAAAGACATACAACCAAATGCTCAGCCTTATTCTTTCATTTAATTCACCTGTTTTCCATGGGAAAATCTGACTGAGAGATTGTGCCATCTGTGCTGTTACACGCAGAGTGGGTAAGCAGCTTTTTCATCTTGGGGAGGTGGATTCCATGGGGTACAGAAGAATACGAGGATAGTTGGGGTTCCTATTCCAGCTCCTTAATGTGCAGTTGCTTTAGGAGTATGTTAAATGGAGACCACATCCAGGCTAATTAAGATGACCTCATAATTAGCCCATGGTATTCAGAAAATATAGGATTCGTGTTTCCTCTGTGTCAAAAATGCACAGTATGCTCTCCTTTGCAATTATGCCCACAGAACACACTGCCCAACTGTCAGTATTTCTTCCATCCTAAGAGACAAAGAAGATTCGTCTCTTCAGATGCAAATTCTGATTATCAAAATAATTGTTGTACATTTGAAGCTGAACTGAAGTAAGCATGTGGATTTCACAATAAAGGCTTAATACAACTAAAGCTGCTTATATGAAATTAGGTTCTAAATGTGTTCTCTCTTTTTCTTTTTTTACAGAGCTTCTAACTACAGCAGGGAATAAAGGACAGGTCTCAGGTTTTACATAAGCTCTGCTCTGTCAGTGTAGACTAAATGTGGCCTGGATAATGTAATTTAGCTTACTACAGTACAACTGGAGGAAAATTAAACAATATCTATTTGGAACTGTTGCAAGAAATGGGAGGAAAATATAAATCCTTATTTACACTTGTAAGTGGTACCTTGAACAACTCCAGAAAGAAACAACACAACAGTGACACAAATTTGAAAGCTTATATCTACATAAAGCCTTGTACAAATCCAGGATTTTAGTAATAGTACTGCAACAACTTTCCAGGCATGACCAAACCTTTGTCTTCCGCAACCTGCCAGAGAGAACTGATGTCTGATTGTATTTTTCTTGCAGCAGTTCAGCGTAATCATTAACCTACTGGTAAAAATGGTTGTTCCCAAAGTCTCTTACTAGCGTCAGCGGGCCGTAAATGATCCGTGTCACACGTAAAGAATGTCTGATGGTCCTGTGCTGAAAGATTCATATCGTAGTAAGTCAAAGGTTCTCTTCCTGTTACCCATGTATACCTGCAGGGTATGCCAACAAAGAGACATTTTGGTTAATGAAGTCACATTCAGCAAAACACAAAGGAAAGAAGGATCCTAGCTGTTAGACAGGCATGACCTGCCAAGCAGCCAAACTCCTAACTCATACGCTGCATTTCAGTGTTCTGTGATGGAGCTACAGCAGTTGGACATGAACTAGTGAGGATGGTGGGTATATTGGTATCCACAACAGTTTTTCCACTGTTGAGTTAGACAAATGGAAATGTACAATTAAGGTCCTTAGCCCAGTACTGTACCTGTAACATCAGAGCACTTACCGATTATATTCAGCTCCTCTGAAGAGATTTAAAGGATTTCGCCAGACTTTGCATTCTGTGATAAACAGAAACACACAACGTTATCTCTCCCAAATTAAAACTTGAGGTTCATCAGAAACACTGGTTACCTTCTAATGAGCCTTAACAATCCCATTTTATTTTCTATAGGTACAAATGGAAAAAATAAAGAGTATGAGAGATGCAGGCAACCTGATCACTCTTTTCTTTTAAAATAATAATTTCATTGTAAGTTGGTATCAATAAATGATACCATTCCAGACAAATAACATCCGACAAAGCACCAAATGCCAGGTGAAAACAACACCGATTAGTGCCAGGACTCACATTTACCATAAGGCAGATCTGAAAAGGGCTCACACTGGGTTACTGCACTGAAAAACAGCAATTAACTCCATCCCCATGGACTCGTTATTCGTACAGAAGAACATCACTGCCTACTTGATACTGTAAATCACTGAAAACCTCAGCCACAGCTGCCAATTTTAATCCTTCCTTAGCTTATCCATGGCAACATCTGCTAACCTTACTTAAATTATAAGCGCCCCACACTTGACAAAGTAGTCTAAAGTTGATTGGCAGAGAAAAGTCCATGGCAAAGGTTTGGCCTTCCCCTGTTTTCATGGTCCTGGCATTTCTGAGAATGAGGCTCGAGTGCGAAGGAGAGAAAGCATTCTACAGAAATGGTTTGCAATAATATAAAAGCCCTGGCTGCTACACAAATAGTAGTCAAGCAGCACAGGTGGCAGGACTTCAGCTTGGTCCCTGCACTGCATAACGTGCACCAAGCACTGATATGGGGAAGGGAATTTGTCTGGGAAGAATAAAGGCATTGATTATGTGTCTGTGCCTTTCAGCCAACCACTCCACGGTAACCAGTGTTGGAAAGCTCCATTGGTTTACTCAGCAGAAGCACCCAGTCAGAATTCAGATGTTCAGTTGTGCAGCCAGAGGGTACGGCTGTTTGACAAGCTTCAGTCTGACAGCTTTTCATAATACAACTTTCAACACACAGTAAATATTAAATTAATATCAACCTCCTCAGGACCAGAGCTACAGTTCAAAGGCTTGGCTTTCTCTGCAACGAACAGTATTTGGCAACAGCTATTTGATCATCTTTTTCTCTCAGCTTATTCAGACTGGGGCAACAGGACTCTAATGGAGCACAGAAGTTCAGCACTGTGGCAGGGGGAGCTGAGGAACAAGAAGAGGAAGCTCAGAAGGTATATTATCACCTTCTGCCCTGGGTTTGGCACCTGTCTGCCTAGTTAGGCATGATGTACGCTCTGCTGTTGTTGTCTTGGTATCTGCTGGTACTGCGGTTTTAGTACAACTGTTCTCAGCTGTTTGAGGAACCTGAAGCACTGTGTGAAGGCAGAGCCATCCCCCCTGCTCCTTCATAGCACAAAGTGGAGATGCTCGGCTGAGCCTCATGAGCCGAAATGCTGCACCTTCGGCTTTAAAATGCCCTGAGTTATTTCAGAGCTGCTGAAGTGTGACTGAAGGCACTGATGAGCACACACAGGTGTTTCCAAGCCGTCCTGTGCTTCCTGCCAGTTCACCCAAATCTAATATCCTGCACCACGCAGTGCTGCTATTTGCGGCCTCTCCTCAGATGGGCATGACAGACAGCAGCTGACTTTGCAGCGCTATACGGAGGGTTCCCTAAGTGGAAATACCCAGCGGAGTGCAAGGGGGTTTTGATGCCTCTTACTTTATTTAACATGTGAGTTCAAAGCTCTCACCTGACACGCTCTGTCGGCTGGAGTCCGCCTCCCCGTTGGCGGCGTTGGCCGCGCTGGGCGCGCTGTTGTCCACCCCGCCCAGCAGAGGGCGCAAGTGACTCACCGAGACCTGCTCGATGAACGACGTGCCGTACTTGCGGAAATACCACCACTCGAAGATCTGAAACACACACACACACAGCGCAGGTCAGCGCCGCCCCTCAGCAACGGCACAGCCCGACCCGCCTTACCACAGCCCGGCCCTGCTCCGGGTGGCGGGTCCTTCTGAAAAGGAGCCATAAATCATCATCACAAGTCTTTGAGCGGAGTAATTTGTTTAGAGATCATCTGGTGTAATAATAGCTAGCTACAGGGATTCATTATCCATGGAAAGAGATCTGGATCAGAGAGGAAACTGGGGAGAAAAACTGTTACTGCACTGCCTCTGAAAGCAAAGTGACCCCATTTAGAGAAGGGTACTGGTGGTGAAAGGTGCCCCTGCTCATGGCAGGGGCTTGGGATTAGATGACTTTTATGTCCCTTTCAACCCCAACTCTCCTGTGATGCCGTGATATGTTTCTCTCATATACATACGTATACTTTCAAATCAGAACAGGGTCAAATATGGACTTTCAAGGGGTCTCTGAAGCCTTCACAGAGGCCAAGATAAAGCCCTGTTCTGAACATTTCCAGTTTGTGTGTTTAGAAATCCAAATCTAGAGTTTATTCAGGTAAAGATCGTACCTAATGTAACATCACGGAAACCTGTAATGAGTTCTCGAAGTGCATGGCTATGAAAAAACAGCTGATAGTTAAGAGAGATATTTTAATAATAAGAATTGACTAATCACTCATAAGTCTTCTTAATGCATTTCAGATACTTATTATAGACTTCCCCTTTTTTTTGCCTTCATTTCTCTATGCAAGCACTTCTTTTCCCCTGTGCTATGACAGAAACATTCTCCTTCACATCTCTGTTTGCACATGCAGGCAATCCCAGATTGCTTTATCTCTCTATGTAGCAACAAACATATTCTGCATCACTTGGCTTATCTGATCTTCCTGCCTCATTTTTCAGTCCAGATACTCCACCAGAAATGCATCAATTCACAAGGGATGGTTTTGATCGCTGTTCTCACTGGACTAAATAGTGATGCCTATCAGTGATATGAATTATGCTTTCCTGTTTATCATATCCAAGACAGGAGTCCACTCTTACACAGCAGATACTCTCTATAGTCCTCACCCAGTGCATGTACTGAATCTTCAACCAAAACAGCAGGAAATGTCCTTGCAGGCAACTTCTACATCTCAGAGCTCACATTCAGACTTCAACTTAGGCATCTAGGTCTCTGAGGAGTAAGGGCTGGAATACCCTTGTAATCTGAGGGGCGGTAACAACCAGTCTAATGGATCTAACTGAGGCTTACTCCCTCGAGGAACAGGATAATGATAGCAGAAGATTCAATGGTTAAACCTCTCAGATAAGACGGGAGAGCAGCACATGCTTGACTGACTCAGTCATCCTGCTTTTTAGCACACTGCCCAGCCTGTGCCAACTCTCTCAGACAATGACTGGGCATGTTTTAGGGATGTCACAGCCCAGGGGCTGTTTGCAGTAGACAGTACAGAAAAGATCCCTGTTTTGGGAGGCAGGAGTGTTCATCCATATGGATGTGACTATACAATGCTCTTAAACAAAGAAAGGCCCCTTGGCTGTTTATTTAAAATCTGTTTATTTAGCTGCTAGGAATGGCCAGTTGACACACACAGATCCTACAGTCCTACCCAGCCTGATTCTAAGAGAAAGTTTGCCTCTGACCATGCCCTCTGTGTCCTCAAGGACAGTTTTGAAGGCAATGCAGCCCCATTCCTTCTGGATGAAATTCATCAGCTGAGCATCTTCTTAGCCTCTGCTGCTGGTTCTGGGACTCAGTAAATCAAGGAGTAAATACATACATTGCTAACAACCAGCTTATTCAAAATACCTATTTACTTATATTTTACCTCCCTCTGGAAATAGATGGCCTATGTGTAATATTTCTCTCAGCACTGGGTAGGCCGCATTTAACTTGTCTGTAGACCTAGGTATAGGCTGCCCTCCTACAGACTTCCTGTCTTATCTGCTACCTGGCAAACACTTCAGGTTTCTTAGGAACTCTCTCCTATGGACGAGTTTGCCCTCCTTGATCTGTCACATCCACTGAGCAAGGCAGAAATGTAGAACAACTACCATGTGCCAGTTTTCAACTGCTGAAGATTGTCCTTGTACAACTGTCAGACTTCCAGGAATTGGTGGGAACACCCAGAACTCAGTCACCTCTCTGCCCCTCTGCAGCAGGCTATACAAAGGTAATGAAACAAGCAGAAGAATGTTTAACATCTAAAAGAAAATAAAAATGACAGGTTCTTTATGTATTATTTAGGTCCTCTTTGTGGCATCTTCTACTAGCACCATTGAGATAGAGACTCACACAGACTGTGCCTCCACTTGGGCTGCTCAATATTAGCTAGTATAGCCTCAGCACTCATGCTCTACCTCCATGTTGACTGCCCTGCCAATTCTTATCTCCCTGGTATTTGCTTAGTTTATTGCAGAATGTTTCTCATTGTGTAGCAGGAAACAGTTGTTATTTATCCCTGAAGAAGGAAAACAAAACATTCTTGGTGGACGTTCAAGAATGAGGTTCATTGCTGCCTGTGATTTGTTAGAACTATCAGTTTGCCATGCAAGTGCCACCACTATTTTGCTACACAGCTTTCACTCTGGTGCTAACACGTTACACATGCAGCCTTCTTGGGAAACCTCAGTGGCACGCAGATACACAGCTCCAGCTTGCAGCATCCAGCTTGCTGGACATCAGTTATGTTCCACATTACCCAACTGTGGCAAACTTCAGCCTTTCTTAAGACACCGGGGCTAATACAGCTATGTTGTATTCTGTGAGTCAGAACCGTGTTTTTTCTAAATTGAAAGTAACTGTGGTGGAATCAAGTTGCTAATACAGTGTTTTAACTGCAGCCTGGGACTTCATTTGATTTCTATTTTTAACATCTAAAACAGTGCAGGGATGAATTAAATATATGCTAAGTTGTTCATTTTAAGCTATATGCTCTGAAGTCATTATTAAGGAAGATAGTTGAATTAGAAAATACTTCCATGTTGTTCTGTGCTATTCAGAAAAGACAAGAGGTCTGAAATTCTTGCATCATGTCATTTTGGCTACAGTTAGGCCAGATTTTCACCTAAAGAATGAAAACAAAGTAAGAGACAAAAGAAGACAGGAGTGTTTTGCAAAGGAGTCACGTAGCATGCAATTCCCCAATCTGAACTCTGTAGAGTCATTGTTTCATGATCCAAACATGGAATAGGAAAAGCATTCACTTTCCCATCAGTTACCACACTTCTGAAATGATGGAATTTTCCATCATTTCATAACCTGCAGAGCTGTGATTTCTCCTTCTGATTAGGAATTGCAGCCAACCAATAATGGAAAGCAATCAGCCAGACCATATGGTGGAAAATTCCAAGGAATAATAGAATGTCTAGTCTGACAGATACCCCAGCAATGTACCACTTACTGAATTTTTCTAGCTAAGGTTCACTCAGTTTCATCTCTTCTTGGAAGGCTTCTACAGATGCCCTTTTCCCCCTTCATCATATCATCACTACATCCTACCTGCTTCTTGTACTTTCCATCGAAGTACTGCACTTAGAAATTTCTTGCTCACAAGTCTCTTACTGAGCTCATTCTTCACTGGTTGCCTTCATGACTACAGTACAAAGTGTAACTACACCTGTAATCATGCTATATATGCAGGGAATTTAGTTACAAAGAATTTAATCACTCTTTAGGGGCTTTGCTCCTGTTTATCTCCTTAGACAGAGACTCTTTTTTTCTTGCTGACTCCTCCAGCTGTCTTCACTATCCAACAATAAGTACAGAATTGTGCCTGAGGAAGCCATGTATTCCCTCATTCCTCTGTGTGTTGTTGGTGGGACCTGGCCTTTTGAATCCTTCTTCATTCCGGGTAAGACTACCAAGGTTACTGAATTTTACATTCTGTATCCTCTTGCTGTGCATCTGAGTAAGTGAATTGCACTGAACAGAATCCAAGTCTTACAGGTCTGGCTCCTGAGCCTGTGTTCATATTCTGAAAGAACTGATGTCTCCAGAGCTCTGTCCTGTGCTCTGGGGCTCAATCCATACAATCATGATGAGTGCCCAAGGTACAAACATTAAGTAATTGCCTTCTGCTACAAATAAGCCCCAGAGCAAAGCAGAGCAGCAGTACACCTTATGCTTTATACCTGAAATCATCTAAGTGAAGAGTCTCACTGGCATTTAGGAGTCAAGCATGGCATTTCTCAGCCTACATCTACAATAAGTGATGTGGAAGTAAGTGAGAATTCCTTTGAGGTCAGCAGATATACAGTGATGTTAACCAGCCCCTGGTGATGTGTCTCTTTTTCCATTTACCACCATGGTAACTAAACACCTACAACTGGCCTTCTAGTCTTACAATTAAGAGCCTAGCTTGGTACGGGGAGGGAAGGCCTACAGCTACATTTGGGTTTAGTAACAGGACCTAAGGTTGACTGAGCAAAGTAAAATAAAGCAAAGATGACACTCGCTTCTGTCAGTTAAAAGGCAGCACTCAGTATCAAGGCCCAATATAAGCACCGTACCCTAAGTACACCTTAGGGATTGTTAAGATTATTCTTAACCTCCCTTTGTTTCTGTGAAAATATTGAGCAAAATCCAGAGCATAATAATAATAATAATAATAATAATAATAATAATAATAATAAAAAGAATGACACCCACACAGTCTAAAATTCCATTCTGGATAAAATGAATTGATTAAGTAGTATCAATGTATGCAGTACTTACCAAAATAAGTCCCGAGATTAATGAGGAGGTGCCTGTCAGGGCGACGTAGAACTTGGGGGTTAACGTGTTCAAAAACATACTCACTGAAAAAGAAAAAGAGAGGAAACCATGAGTACAACAAGAGCAGGACGTGCTCTCCTTTTGTGTCCCCTCCTCCTCCCAGCTATTCTCCACTTCGAGTAAGTGACGAGTTTACTTCTGACAAAAGGGTTTAAAGCACATCCCGTTTCATCTGCCCGACATGGTGAAGTTGAACATTATAACGCCCCGTGCTGGGTTTTGTTTTCATAGCAAAGTCAATCAGAAGGCGGTGCTGCACACACAGATGGGTCTTTGCCATCGCAGTCAGAATTCCGCTGCCATTGGCTGCAGGATTCCCCACAATACATGGAAGAGATCCATGCCAGGGTTGGTGTCAATGCGCTGCGTTCAACCTTGTTTCAGTGCCCTGCATGATCCTGGTGAAACCACCAGGACAGATTCTTTTTAACACTTCTTACTTTTCATTGCCTCCATTTGCTTTCAATATCTTGCCTATAAAATAGGAGATAACAGTGTTTTCCTAACTCATGCCTCTGTATTAATCTTTGTGAACCACTCAGATAGTATGGTAATAGTGAATAAATGCATAGAACAGGTTAAGAAAAGACCTAACAGATCTTCTGATCCAATTATGAAAAACAACAGCAGCATCAGCACCAAAACTAAACCAAAACCAACCAACAAAGCAACCAACCAACCAACCCAGGATAACTATACAGATTATCTGAAATCCAGGGCAGGAGCAAAGCCCAGTGAGCTGCAAGGAATAACAAATCCATTTGTATGAGTTTCTGGAAACTGAAACACCTTTTTAGTCATTTTGGAAGCTGCCAGGAGAATCATCAGGTAGTGTTGTGGAAAATCCCCATGGGTTTAGGAGAATAACATCATCTTTGATTAGTTTTAGGATACTCTTACAGAAGCTGCTAGAGAGCATTAGAGTTCTTTTGCTAAATCCCAGATGTATTAAGAAACCTTTCAACTACGCATCACTTCATCGCTTCCATCTTCTATGAGTCGAAGTGTTGTCCATTAAACTACATAGAAGGTTAGAGCATCATCTGTGAAAAACCTCACTTAGTCTTACTCCTAACCAGTCCTGAAGTACTTCTCATATATTCATATGTGTACGTTCATATATATGTATTTGTACACATATGCATGTGTGTGCAGGCAAAATACCCTTGCAATCTGCATCTGAGACTGATGAGAGAACAAACAACAATAAGCAGGTAAATGTAAAGGCCTGGAGCAGATGACTGAACAGGCATTTAAAACGACGATGACAGAGTTGGGTACGTAGGTGGGAGGCCCCCAGCTCATTCTGTTCCCTTCAGAAATGACACTTGCTGAAATTAATGTATACGGAGCCAAGAAATGAAGAGAAGACAGCAACAGCGTGATACAAATCATCAAACATACATGACCAATAAAACAGAAAAATAGAAATGCATCACTAAAAGCAATGGAAACTCTGCAAATTAGCAGAGTTTTTTTTTAAGGTCTAATCCAGATTGACTTTGAAATAACAGTCCCTGCTTATCCCAGTCCCAGCATCCATAAAGAAAGAGGAAGAGAAACACCAAAATAGCTTCAGCTTCTACAAATGACCCACGAGTCCTTTAGAAGAAACATTCCTCATTCCGGAATGCAAATGTAAAGCAGAGACACATTCAAACAGAGTCCCTGGGGATATTTCAGACCGCCAGGAAACTGCTTCCTCTGCTTAAGTCAGGGTATCCCCAGGAGACAGTGCCCTGTGAGGAGCACGGCTGCACATACCCTGCAGTGCCTGCAGTAAGGCAGAGAGCTGAGCAGCAGGAGTCCTTACAGATGAGCTTTCACTTGTGTTCCTATGCCACAGGCACATGGAATTCTGGCTTTTTCCAATTACACCGGAAACAAAATCCTGGAAGAAATCTGATTTCCAAGTACATTCAATACAAAAACCTAAAACATTTACCAAAGCTGTGAATCCACCTAAGCCTGTTACATTATAGAAGATTCCACAAGGGTAGCACTGAATATGGATGTAGGATATTTGCTTTAAGTTTCTATTGACTATTTCACTAAGCAGTGCCAACATACTTAGTTGTCATTACCAACTGCCATCAGTAAACATCACTTTGGGAAATGCATCCACATTTGGAAAAGCCTTCCCCACAAATTGAACTCCAAGCTGCTCATCAGTACAGCAAAGTGAGTAGACTGCCGTTAGCTTTTGTCTGTCACCACATCTGCTGCAAGCAATTTATACTGATTTATAGATGAACAAGCAGATCTGAATGGAGATGGGATTTTATTTATCTTTTGCTTGCACAAGTACTGCTGCTTTACTTTGCTCACTGTACTGCACTGGGCGTCCATTCACGCTGCTGCAGTTGCTCCCTTTTAGAGCTTAATGCTGGGAGCTGGCACGGAGAGCAGGTGCAAACTGGATGCTCTCAGAACGCACAGAGCACAGTGCCTGCTCAGCAGACCAGCTCTGTTATTTGCTACAAGTTACATACAATTACGAGAGCTTCCTATCTTCCCTGTATCTCTAATTCTTTTACTATTCTTCTTCCCACTGATTAATAAAGGAATATTCAGTTCCATTACGGAAGCTATCAACTTCTGCCAATTATTAACCACCTTCCTCGTTCCTCCATCTCTGTAAATATTATTAACCAAAGCAAACACTTTCTAATATGAAACACATTTCCAAAACAGAAAAACTAAGCACTGGAGGATTTGTGGTCAGGCTTTTTCTATGCTGAAGTCAATGAGAATCCAGTCATCATTTCAGTTCTAGTTACTGTAATGTTAATCACCAAAGTAAAAATCAATTCACTTTTAAGGTTATCTTGTGTGCATCTTTATTTATATTTATTTTAAAAAAAGAGTATTTTTTCATATACACTATTCTGACACTGAAGAAATCCCTATCTACGTTAGTGACCTAATTTCTACATCCCTCCCTGCTCCTACGCTGGACCCAGACTTCCTTCAGTGTGTTGCTGTAAACTAAAGATACCATCAGATAATGCCAAACGTCTGCATCTACCTGTCTTTCCTTTGGGATTCGTAACACACCAGCCTGTGCCCGATTATTTGTGACCACAAAGGGAAGATGGCACATTTATTCAGCTTGGATTATGAACTCTCATCTCCAACTTGGTCGCCACTTTAAAAGGCATTTTAAAATTGATATCTAGAAAAAAAAACTTGCCTGTATTTAACAAATGCCTGATGTGCCTTCACTGCCAACTCATTTGAAACTATGGTTAAATCCCAATTATTTCCATGGGCTTTGGATGATGAATGATTTATTTTAGGCGTGGTAGAGGAGTTGATGGAATACAGTAGAGCCTGTGTTTCTGTAAAGAAAACCAGCACGACCTATGAACGCTGTCTAAACAAACCAAACGTGTCTGCTCATGAGAGGCTCCTGGCCCTAAAATAAGCCCCCTGCCTTTCTTCCCGTCTCTTTATTGCTTTCATTTTAATCATGCTTGACTCATTCAGAATAAGGCACTGTTTACATTTCCAGCGTTGCCTGCATGACACTGACAGATCGTTCCATCCTACTGTATAACGTCTAGGGAAGGATTATTATGTCATCGTTAGCGGTGCACGCTCACACAGATGAATTTAGACCCGATTCAATTCCTGGCAGGCAGGCTAATAAAGCACTCAAGCTGTTGAGGCTGATAAAAGAGGAGACTGAAATGTTCTTAAAACTGATGCCATCTCATTCCTGTTCTATTTGTTGTTCATTCATTGCCTATCCTCGTGATCTTTGCTGAACACGGGGATAAATAAGAAAGGAAGATCCAGGTATGTTTCAAGCAACAAAATCCTCAAATGATGTAAAATATACAAGGTGATGAGGCACTACACTGCTTTGCAAAGTTCTGCAAGGACTTGGGGATTTCAGATTTCAAGCACCGGAGGAACCACTGCAGGAGAGAAATACTGGGTTTAAACCAGCTGAATTATCATCATGATACTCTGTCAGTTCTTTACATTAAAAGAGCTTTCGGGGTGGGAGCACTGTGAAGGGTGCTAATAAAGAATGAATAGCAGTGTTACAACGAATCATACACACAAGCAGCCAAAGCAAAGAAAGGACTGCACCATTTACTGCACTTCTAAGAGGAAAAATCATCCCCTAGATGGAATGTTATCTTCTAAAAGGGCTGAACAGACACCAAGAACTTAGAAGAAATAAGACGCACCGTAGACTCAGAATTCAAGATCAAGCAGGAAAAGGATCTAAAAGTATTGAAATCTGCATGAAATCACAGCTCTTTTTGTGCCGGTATCTCCATGCTCTCTGGTGAGACATGGTTTCTCTGGACAGCAGCAGCATTTATGAGCATGATGCTCACAGTCACAGAGCCTTTCTTGTGCACTGCTGGTCCTTACATCACCATGGCTACAATATCCATGTCACTAAGAAATTTCATTGCCTCCACCCTCCACAGAATTTGCTTAGTGTGCAAAACCATGAGAATTCCTAATGCCAGGAGCCCAGCCCTGCAGAAGGATGACAAGCTAAGAAGATCCACAGCCATCTCTTCCAGCTGCCATTCACAGTGGTCCCATGTGGATTAATGGAGTCTCCAGTCCAGAGCTGTCACAGCAGAGCTGCTCTACTCAAGTGTTAGTAAAGACGGTGACATCAAGTTCAATAAACTTATTTTAATGCATGTATAAAAATCCCCCTCTCTGAGCAGGAAACATGTGTGTGAAACAAAACACTGCATGCTCTTGACTCTAATTGAACTATTCATACATAACCTTTTTGAAGGCTCAAGTTTGTATCTCAGAAGAATTTCAGCGATATGGGAAACCACGCTAAGGTCACACTGAGTTATGCATTCCATACTGTGATGGCCTCCAGCTCAACACAGCTACAGACCACATCAGATTTAATGTTAGCATGGGATACTGCCTTAGGAACAACACTACAAAAACAACCCCAATCCCAAAACCACAGACAAGAAAAACAAAACCTTTACCATTGACTTGGGTTTTCCCTGGGAAACTACCAAGGGTGTGGGTTTTTTGCACTCCTTTCTGAAGAAAGTGAACATTGAAAAGTTGAAGAATCTGGTGGGCTGAGCACCAGTTTTACTTGAGCAGTCATAAATTCTCTGCAACTTCCTTCTCTAAGGCTTTTTCTGTCAGTCTGTTTTCAGAACCTGACAACTTCTGACTCGGCAATAGACACATGACCATTCCAGGCAGGAACAGCCCGTGCCTCTGTGCTGTGCACGAGGAAGTCCAGATACCCACTCACTTTGTTCAACCACCTCCGCTTGTCCTAAAGGCATGAGGCTGAACAGGAGTTACATTCAGACATCTGGAGCCTCATCTCATGGCCAGTGATCTACTGCTCTGGGAATGCTGGATCACAGCCCAGGTGAGAATCAATGGTGCTGTGCCAAACGGTACCTATTGCTTCAGATAACGAGTGGACTCTGAGTAGCATGTAGGAAGGATAGAAGAGACAAGAACAGCAGAAGCAAAAAATGCACGTGAGAAATTACAGATGGAACACGAGTGTAAGGAAAAGCTATTTCTGCTTTAGCAAAGATGGTTTGTGATCAGAGGTATCTTTCATTGGAGGGAAACAACGCTGTCAGCGCTAACAGCTGTGGTCATTTTGAGCAGCAGTACTGTCAACAAGTTAGTCCACACTATTAAATGCACCCGGAGCCTTGTCACAAGCTTGCTGTCACCATTCATGGATCTTCCCACAATTTCCTACTCCCATGGAGGTGATGAGCAGCCAGAGCCCAAAGAACACAGCACATCAGTGCAGCAGGGTGCAGCAGTGCTTCAGCAGCTGCTAATAATAGCTACCGTGCAGTGGGAAACCCCACGCTATGCACAGATACAGGACCCAATATACCAACCCCCAAACAACCACTCTCTGCTATGAATTTAAATACTAAAACCAACATAGGATAGGCAGACTCTATCACAGTATTTTGCTATTCCATTTGTGTAAGACCACGACCTTCCTACCTTTGTGAAGAATAAAGTAGGGAGAAAAAAAGATCAACTTTCCTCCACAGAAGCAGCCACTATCATGCAAAGTAGCTGCTACATTTGCCTTCCCTGCCAAAGGATGGGGGACATTTCCTCCTGCATTCACAATGCCGTGGTGACATGAGGTAATTACACAGCTCCTGTTAATTGTAGAGCACAGGGACTGAATACCCAGATTTGCTAATTATTGGCAGCAAAAAACTCTGTTTAAAAGAAAAAACAAAACTGCCACTGCCAATAGACTCCAGCATTTACATTTAGATAAAAGAAAAAGGAGGGAGAAAACATTTCCTGGGACCTTGCAGCCCTCATCTGCCAGGGATTAAACTGTGCCGTGCATTTCTTTATGGCCAGCACTGTGCCCTGCTGCTAAAAGCGGGATCCTGCTACTAATAATGCAAGAATGGGAGGGGAGAACTGGGCCAATTAAGAGTAAGACACGAAGGATGAAGAACGATATACTGTGTGAAAGTACCAATATCTGGATTTTCAGAGGTGTGTACATGTAACAGTTCCTGGGTTCTTAACAAAATTCTCTTGCAACATTTTCAACCTTAATTCTTCTAAAATTAGTTTGCTTGTCAGCTGATCTGAAACGCTGCCAATGTCTCACCTGCAGATTTTAATATTGCAAGAAGCATAAAAGTGCTGGCCCTAATTGCTGTGTAAGTGATGTACGGTGTGTGGAAGCACGCGCTCAGATTTGTGACGGGGTATTTCCTTCACTACGCGATGCTACGCGGTGTCTTTGCAGGCACTGCACACCTCCATGGGCAGCTTGTGGCGCTCCACCCCAACCACAAAGTATTCCAACTAATTCACGCTGCACTTGAAAACTTCTCTAGATACCAACTACCACCGGTATAACAGAACTGATATGGTTGTATCAAGTTTTCGTTCGTGAAGTCAGAACTACCTGTTAACCTCAACTGCCCCTTGTTCTGAGGCATTACACAGATCTCTGTGCTTTAGCCTTTCAAAGCTGTATTAAAACAAAAGCCAATTACTAAACCTCATTAACTGGAGTCATTTGAGACAATTAATGGATTAGCACAGTTCTCTCACAGCCTAAGTTTTTTCCTCTCTCATAGCAGCCCAGAGAAGAACCAGCTGCATTGGCTCTTCGCTTGTGGTTCATTAGCTGCCTAAGAACACCCTTAACTAAAGGTTTGCCACAGTGATTAATTCAAATGCTGTAGATAACAAAGGCTCATCTAATCCAGAGAGACCAGTCACGCCAAGAGTTTTCACAACCAGCTACTGGCCGCACAAGCCAAAATAACCCCTGGCTTCCTATTAGCCAGGGACTCTACAAGTAGGTGTTCCCATGCTAAAAGAAGGAGAGGCACATGTACAGAACACCCTGTGCTGCCCTGCAGCCTCCTTTTGTGCCAGGCAAGATTTTATATGAGCGCTAACCCTACAGATAGGGCAGTGCACATCTTCCACCCTGACCTGTGTGTTGCATTCATATGCGCACAAAGATGATGATCATCATCTTCTGCTTATTAAAACATTGTCTCAGAAAGGAAAAAAACAATCAGAAAGCATGGCTGAAATGTGCATCTTGACTGAAGCCGTGACCATCTTTCAGACACGTTTTGTTGTTGGTTGTTTGGTTTAAATTCTGGAGAAATGTTCTGTTCCTGACATTTCTATCCTAACCTTGGCAGCTTCCGTATATAGCACGTCTATTTTAAGAGTCTAAGATGCCGATCCCTTTGCATACAAGAAGTGGCAAGGTGCTCCATGGAACAGAGGTAACTGGAAAACTGGTTTGTAATTAGAGGCAGCAACCTCATGAAAATCCCCCAGAGATTTGCAACAGTGATGATCATTATCTTGTCATTGAAAACTCATCTTTGCTCCCTACTTACAAAATCAATGGGGTGTTCACGCCATTTGTCTCTAACCTACCTATTTTAAATTTCCACATGCAGCAGGGATTTGTTTCCAGTAATTGATGGTAGGGGTAAAGCAGCACAAAAAGAAGGGAAAAATGAATTTTCTAGCAAGCGTGATTCATTACCCTTATGTATCTAATAATCAATGTTCCCTTTCACAGCACTTCAAGCTGAGTGACTCACACAATACTCGTTCCAAATGGAAGACAAGACAAGTTAAGAAGACAGTTTGGAGCTCTTTGCCTCACTTTGGGGGATCTTCATAAAAAGCACAGCACCAAGTCTGACAAGTACAGTATGGTTTCCATTGTCGAGCAGTCTCTTGGGACACTCAAGACTTATTAAAATGTAAAAGGCTCTATGGAAACTCTGTAGATAAAACTGAAATCTTCATTCAGGTCCCAACTGATGCGGACACCAACTTTGGTGGTGAATGCTGGGGAATAAAGATTTTCGACAGAACGAGCTCCAGAGAAACAACTTCCTACCAAAACCACAGGAAATGGATGGTGAGGGCTCATATGGGCTGCAGGGAGGCAGGGTGCTAAGTCAGACCTTTAAAACGTTATCAGCTGGCGGCCAGGAGATCCCTGCAGACAGAGGGTCTTTCTCAAATGCCGCTTCCTCCAGAGGTCTGGGACACCAGTCAGAACTGCTTTGGCCTTGGTTTTAAAGCTTGCTTCATTTTCTGAGAGATAAATAAAATAGTGCTAGGACTATGTCATTAGCATGGACAATAAAAGATGTGACTTGATTCAGCCTTTGATGAAATCCCAGGAGTAAAGGCAGCTCAATACACCCACAGTTTTTCTTACTGAATATCTGATGGTTTTAATTCCAGAAAGGAGCTGCGGATGACTTGGCTAAAAATAGCTGTCAAATTGCATTCTATACAATAGTGCCTTATTTTCCTTTCTTCTCATTAAAAGCATGAGACCTGCTCAGAGGTGGGCATCTTCCCACACACAGAGGGGACACAGCAGGAGCCAGGGCCGCTCAAGAACCCCTGCAGGCACTGGGCATGCATCAGAAGTCCAGCTGCTCAGAACCACTCCATGAGCACACCAATCCCAGCACTCCAGGGCACTCACAGCTTCTTCCTCCAGTTTCATCTCCTGTTATGTTGGTGTGGAGACAGAATTAGCTCAACAAGGTGTATCTGGTAAATGAGATTTTGCACAAGAAATAAAACCAGCATGGAGCTTTCTATAAGTTGTCCCAGTCAGATGCTGCAGTGGCTCTAAATAGCAAATCCAAAGCCTGTGTGAAACATTCAGCGGTGTCTGAAGCTCCCACATTTAGCTACAGCCTGCAACCTGTGAAGACAAATATGTGTTCGCCTCTCTGAGTTCCCCAGCAGATATCAAGGAGGTGAAGAGTGCATCCTCACATATTGGAGTAAACAACTCTACGGAAATATTTGGCATGTCATGCCACATCAAACTGCAGGTAACAGTAGATGCCATGATGCAGAAAGCAGATGAAGCAAGAAGAAATATTCCTCTTTGCACTTAGCAGACTGCGTCTCTGTTTAAATGCTGAGCTGAAGGTAGAACACTCCTGCAGCGTGGCTGGCCAGCAGTTCTACCTTTGCACTCCCTGTTGTTTCCAGGGAGTAGCTTCCTAAAACACTGGTAAAGTGAATGGCTCAGACCTTCTCCAAACCAAGAAGGCATTACAGAAAACAGATGATTACATTCAAAGAAAGGTATTTCATTTAGTGCTTTCCAGCAGAGCTAATCTTGGTCCGCCCTGTCTCAGCACAGCACGGTAGTCAGCACTACGGAGGTCAATGAGGCAGACTTGCCAGCTAGCATTATATATAGGGGATGGAAGATGAAGTAAACCACAAAGAAGTCATTAAAAGAAAAAACTAACATAGCTTTGCAGCCTTAAAAACTCCCTCGAGCAGAGAAAGTGAATGCTACATATAACCTATTATGTTGGGTTTGGATCTCCCCATATACGGTTACCATCTATTTTCTTTATTACTTTTTGAAAGGGAAAATAGTTCACCTTAAGTTCCAGCCACATTCTCAAGGAATGGGTCCTTGAAGAGCTCATTCTTCATGTTATGCAATTGATATCGTACTAAATGCTGAAGTTACCACTGAGCAGAAAGATCCTAGTCGACACTTTGAAAACAAGAAATGTCATCAGCCCAGGAAGGCAGGGAAAACCACCTGAGCACATTAAGACACTGCTGCCTGAAGGAAACTGCTACGGGAGTCGAGAGGAACACTGCTCAGCAAAGCCATTTACTGAGGTACTGTACTGAGGTAGCACTGGCAGTGGAAGCCAAGGGTGGGAGACGCCAATAGGTCGGAAAGCCTGAGATGGCAACAAGAGATGCTACGTTTTACAGCTGTATTAAAAATGTATTTTGTTGATATGCAGTGGGGAAAGATTTGTTGATCTCTGCATGAATACATCAGCTGTTGCTTTCTTTTTAGTATAGTTTTCCCAAGTTAATTTAACATTATCGGTTTCCCCAAGTTAGTTTAATACTGTCAATAGGCAGCAGGACACTGTCTAGAAATACAATGCCCTCTCAGCACAGTCTGCCCGTCCCGCTGCCTTCAGTGCTGTGAGAGAACACCAACATGTGGGCACACATCAGAAATGCCACGGAATGAGCACACAGCAGATGGCTTCCACATAGCGACGAGTTTGGAAACACAGGTGAATAACCCCGAGAAAACTGATCTGGATGAGCATTGCTGAGGCAAAGCTACAGGTAAACAGGCAGCACAGAAACATGAACAAGCAATGACAGCAGGCCCTGCTGAGCTGCTGCCTTATCCTTATGCAGCTGGGTCGCACAGTGAACAGTGATGGGCCAAACGCGTTCTAATGCCAGTGGGCAAATCTCCAGTCAGAGTCCCCGCTGACATCGAACAGTTTATTTTTCTTAGTAAATCCTTTTGAAAGCTTTTCCTAAGAACAGATTTCCCCACAGTTCAGCTGAAAAGTTGGGAAACACATTGCAAGAAAGCAGCTGATGAGCAGACAGATTGGACGCAGAAAGGAACATGAGCAAGGAATATCATGGCTTATTTTATTTAAGGGACAAATTAAATAATTCCTCTAACCTTGAAGGAAAATAATCTTGTTCAAGAAGAGGAAATCATTTCACTGCAACAGCTCAATCACAAGAATGAAATCCATAATCAGTTTTTGCAATGCTGGGGGCTATGGCAGTGCTATCTGCCCAGCCTAGGGAAGGACTAAGCAGTCCACTCAGACAAGAGCCATTAGCCAGGGCTGACTCACCCCAAATCCAGCAATCAGTACAGCGTGAGGCACCCTGCCTTGTGGTGGTGGCTTGTGGTGCCGCGACCCTCAAACCACACTGGGCACAGCACCAGAGTACTGTCCAAACAAAACCCTACTACAGAAGATGCAGGAAACACCTCAGCCACACAACGAAGGGTGGTACAGAGCACCCTGAGGGAATCCTCTGTAGAGTTTCAAGAAATCCTTGAGGTTCTTGAAGATACTCATCTCCATCTGCAGCAGCGCTAAAACCCTATTAAACAACTTGAAAGACTGATCAGCTTGAACACAGTGCTGAAGAAGAACGCTGCTTTGGTGTTACTGAAGAAGCTCACTTGAAGTTCTCCCCACTGCACAACATAGGCATGTCCTTCCTACAAAATCCTAAGCTCCATTTATTAAGTGACATAAGCCCCGCTCACTCATTTTGTCCTTCAAGCTTTACATTAAATTTCTATCTTCAGCTTTTTGGACATATGTATGCTGTTGTTTGCAGAATGCCGTAAGCATCAGCTCAACCTAATGAGGCCTGCATCCAAATCTTAAAAGAACTCAGATGAAACGTCACCTCCATTCTTACTTGAAATGACACAAACTTTCAGTCTTCGTAGGCATAATTAAAGCTTGTGTTCCGTATATGCTTTCCCCTCTGGAAAAAATTATGATCTATCATTTTAAAGGAATCAAAGCATCTTTCTACAATCGGCGTCTGACAGATTTCATTAGAGTCAGGTTTCTTTTGAAACGTGGCATCTATAATTCTGTTTAATGTGGAGCTCCCTCTGTGCATTTTATATGTGTAGACAGTGAGCACGCATATATTTTCCCTCTTTAACTTTTTCTGACAGTAAATCTGTTTCTAGTAATAAAGAGCAAACATATTGAAGCAGGAAGAAATGACATTAATTTTGCATGTAAATTTAATGTATGCAATACATGACATCTGTCTGTGAATTACATGGATTTTGTATTCCATAGAGTTGATTAATGTCTATGTTACAGCTTGTTTCACCAGAGGTGTCCAGAGGAGGGCCACAAAGATGACTGGGGTGGGAGCACCTCTCCTATGAAGAAAGGCTGAGGGAGCTGTACTTCTTCAGCCTGGAGAAGAGAAGGCTCTTCCAGTACTTCAAGAGGGCAAACAAATGGGAGGGAGACCAAGTTTTTACATGGGCAGATGGTGACAGGACAAGTGGGAATGCTTTTAAGTTAAAAGAGTGGAGATTTAGATGAGATGTTAGAGAGAAATCCTTTATTCAGGGGGCAGTGAGGCACTGGCACAGCTGCCCAGAGAAGCTGTGGACACCCCATTCATGGAGGTACTCAAGGTCAGGTTGGATGGGGCCATGGCCAACCTGAGCCGGTGGGTGGCAGCCCTGCCCATGGCACGGGCTTGAAACTGGATGGTCTTTAATGAACACACCATTATAAGCCTTTCTGAGATTCTACGTCTCCTTAATTCATAGCCGAAAGGTGCCACACTCTTCAGAACTCTGCCCAGATCTATTCCTTCACTACCATTCAGCCTTCCATTTGCACCCAACCCTTCCTCACCACCATGGGGACTGCCAACCTAAGAATGGTGACCTGGGCTTCTTCTCCACTGCTAGGAAAAGATTCCAGGTGTTGCCCCATTCAAATTTGCATGTCACATTTACAAAATGCACTGCAGTCATTAGGTAACCACAGCTCTACTAATTCCCGTATTTGAATGCTCTTTCATTTAGCAGCTCCTGTGGTTACTGTAATTACACTTTGGTGCTCATTGGCTGGGAAAGTCAAATGACGTGATGTAAAAGGAATAATACTAAAACAAAAGGTCTTATCTCTAAATGTCAAATAAACAAGGACGCACCGTAAGTTTCCAACAAATGAGACTGTCATTTTTTATCTTACACAGAGTTTGCTTTTTTTCCCATGAGATTCCTATTTCTTACTGCAGTTAGTGACTTTATCATGAATCTGTTACTAAATTGGACGGCAAGAAAAGGGCACATCAAAACAAAGCATACCAGGATTACAAGTAATTTCTACAGACATAAACCCAGATCTTCAAAAGCCCTTTCTTCCTATGGCCCTGAGGTAAGCCATGCTCAGCATCTGGAATCTTGTACATATATTTTATCAGCATTATTCAGAACACTTTTTAGCAGCAGTCTATTAGCATTTATTAATAATTAACACTGTTGTTTTGATTGCAGGAATACAAGTGTCTACTCGAGATCTAACACATACAGATATTTTCCAGGGAACTGTCAGTGCTTTCCATGTTGCTGACACTACTTTTATCACCACAAAGCCATAGGAACACAACCTGATATGGAAACTTATGTTTTTCCTGACAGGAGCTGGTCTTATTTTCCTATACTGAGGAGGAGGTGAAGTTATGCTTCAGTCCAGATAGGGCTGAGAGAGAATAATTTGTTTTGAACCGGGGTAAATGTATAATGAAGGAATGTAGATGTGCCAGTATATAAATAAATGACTCTGAATACCTATGTGGAAAGCACAGGCAGTTGCTGTCATTCCCCTTCCACCAGCATGAATTATAGAAAGCAGCAACAGATGTTGCCAATGAGCTTAAAAGGAGAAACTGAAGTGGCAGGGATACAAAAGCAGTGTCATATGGAAAGAAAAAGCCTGCAGGAGGAGCACCTAAAAACACAGTGACTTTCTTTCCACAGAAGCCATGTGACAGCAATGCCTACCTCCTGCTGCAGTTAAATAGATGGGGGCAAACGCTGTAACGGTACAAAGATCACAGAATATCCCACAAAGCCATAGAAGGAAGGAAACCAGTAGCATTGCTTAATAGTCTGCTTAATTTACAGTCAAGTTGACTGCCAAGCAACTAAACTATAACAAGTCCCATATTTAGGGGAAGAAATGTTTGTCTTCTGTCTGTCCCTGCTTGTAAATGGCAAACGGAGGGAGCCAGATAATTCAAGTACAGCATGTTCCTCCCTGTGCCTGAGCCATTAAGCAGCCAGGGTTAATGACTGCAACAGTTGACGCGGGCGCCTTGCCAGAGCCCAAGTTTATCATTATCACTTTGACTTCTACTCTCTACCCTTCAAAACAAAAGCAAAAATAAGAACACGACTAAACTAAAAAGCAAGCAAAGCCCCCACAGTTACTCAGGAATCTGAGAAACCCACAGTACTTTATGCGACTCAGTTTCTTTAGGATCTCATCAGCTGCCTAAGCACATGCATCCAAAGCTGTCTGAGATGTGTCTCTGAAACACAGACAGAATACACCCAGAGTATTAGTGCTATCAACCCAAGAAACCTCATTTAGGCAACTGTCCTGAGCCTCAAATGTCCCCTTCATGCCTTGCATTTTTCAGCCACCTAAGCCTCTCAACAGAAATGGCTTAGTAGTGCAGTTAAATATATACAGCGTCTTCACTGGGGAGCCCATCTTAAATCACAAAAGAAGACAAAAAATCTAATATTTATTTCTTCTGAATACAAGCAGATTCTAAAGACTCTCACCCACAAGAACCATCTTCACAGAATCACAGAATTATCAAGGTTGGAAAAGACCTAGAAGATCGTCCAGTCCAACCATTACCAATACTTCCCAGTTAAATCATATCCCTTGTGAGCACAGTGCTCAAACATAATGAAAGATCTGGTTAGGAGACTTCAGATAGTTGTGTCCCCATCCCAATGCTGCTGCTGGAGGACAACAGTGCAGCAAGACTGAAGTCCCACAGGTTGAGCAGGGTTAAATTGACTCCAGTCTGGGCCACAGACAGACCCCTGTGATAAGGATGCATCCTGACAGTCAATCTCAGCACTCACAGTCTATAAGAGATGCCTTATTATCTGAATGCTTTGATAGATGTTTGTTATCTCAGCAGTGACTTTTCAGAAAGCAAGCTATTTATTTCAGAGGAAAGGCCATTTTCCACAGTTCATCCCTCTGACGCTGATGGTTCGCAGGATTCTGCCTACTGACAACACAATAAAACTTAAGGTGTGACAAAAATCTGTACTCTAAATGCACAGACAGTACCTCAGCTTTGACTGGTTTCACTTTACTTGAGTGCCCAGATGAAATACGGAGAAATAAAAGGAGTGAGAAAGAATTGCTGATAATGGCTGACTGATCTAAATCCATCAGCCATGTTAAAACTCATTATTTCTGCAATTCACTGCTTTACTGTAACTTAATTAATGACAGAAACACCATTTGCCTTCCATCTGAAACGATACTAATAATCAGAGTAGAATTCAACAATGAAAAGTGCACAGTGCTAAATTTCGTTAGGAATCAGAATACAGTACCTTAGTCAGGAAATCAATGCATTTGAAGCCACTGTTTTTATTTCCTCACTCTTTTCACTACATTTCACCCAACACCTGACCTCCTCACTGAATTGCTCTGTGTGTTTGGGGGAGGATGTAACACAAAATGCAAGGTTTACCTTTGTAATCACACAAGCATACACAAGCTCTCATTCTTCTACTCAGCAACAGCCACAAACTCAGAGAGAGAGAGTAGAAAAGTGGGGATATAAGTGACTACAACATAAATTTCTGTAATTGCTTCAAGCCTGTGCTGCTCTGCCCTGGAGTGCAGGAGCTGCTGGAGCTCCAACAGGCGTTTGCTGCCAAGCAGTCCCTGCAGCTTGTTCAAAGATGTAATCAGTGACAGGAATTGGAAGAAACGCTGCTTTGTGCAGAGATAAATTTGGGTGAAACGTGGGTGAAACTGCTCCTTACCTGTTAGAGATGTCCACCTACCTGTCCACTCAAAGAACATCAAGTCCTGTGAGCAGAAAGCAGCGCACTAGCAGCAGCAATTTAAAAACCAACAGGTTTGAGATAAAAATATGAGAGGCTACTCCAGGCCAAATAGCTGAAGGCCATGTCATAGATAACAACAGCCATTTTCTGTCTGTCTGTCTGCCTCCCTCCTCCAGCAGAGCTGGCTTCTTTTAGCAGCTGACTGATCTCTTACCTTTTTAGGGATTCTATTTTAAAACATCTTTTTGTTTCAGAACTGATTTCTGTCCGCTTCCAAAACACTCAGTACTGACCTGTAAACTGAGGATAAAGGCAGAACTCCTAGCTGCCTATTCTTCTTCATGCCAAAGACCTCTCCATAGCAGACCGAGCTCTCCAAACCCGGTCTGTCTACCAGAGACTGAAATACGGCCTTGCAGATTTACTGAATTAAATCAGTGTATCTTTTTATGCTCAGGCAACCTTATCTGGCATACTGTATGGGCTGTAGCAGAAAGGACACTGAGCTTCCAGCAGCTAAGCAGGCAAAGGGAGGTGCTTGAATTGCCATCCCTGGATGTGTTTAAGATCCATTTGGATGTGGTGCTCAGGGATGCGATTTAGCAGAGGGTTGTTAGAGTTAAGGTACTATGGTTAGGCTGCGGTTGGACTTGATGATCTTCGACTATAGGTTTACACTCAGAAATCTGAGTTCTGAACCAAAATGTCCATGAAGCAGCTGGAAACTGCAGGACATGGAATCAAAAAGCAGAGACATTCAGCTATTTTCTCTTACTACAAGATGCTGACAGATCTATAGTGAGCAATGAATTGAAAGCAATCTTAAGGGTACACGCAGCTAGAGGGGAGGCATTGCTGAGAAGTACATAAATGCATTTGCTGTACTCACTTGTTCATTAGAGAAAGAGGAGGGGGAAAAAGGATGCAAATTAAATAGAAATGCCTCGTATTGACAGGAGCTGAAAATAACACAGCAGCACACAGGGACTGGTATTGTTTTACTGCTAGCATCAATGCTGGATGGCTATAAGGATTAGGAGCAAGCCAGGCTAATGCAAAGCAGCACCAGGCAGTTTCTCCTTTCTCCTATTGCTACTCTATCCCAGTTCAGCTCCTTCCCACTAACTACACGGTTTGCTCCCACCCCACTATCAGTTCATTTTAAAATGGCAGGCTGCACTGATCTGTGCACAAGATTACAGATTGGGCTTGTGCCCATTTTGTTACAGCACAGATTGCTCCCGGTATCGCAGAGGGAGCCATCTGGGAGGAAGAGCAAATGCTCGGCTTTCTAATTGGTGCTCTCAGTAAAATAGAGCACAGTCAGGATTGACAGACCTAGAGAAAACAACAAAAGCAGCCATCAGCAAGTGAGGGAAGGAGAAAGAAGCCTGCCTACACTGCAGGCTCTGAAAAGCTCTGGAAATAAATAAGATTTGTGACAACCCCCTGCACACTGGATGGCCTTTGGGATCGCTGCTTCTCCTCCCCAGTTCAACAGACACCGCCTGATTTTCCCAGCTCAAGCAGGAGCAGGAGCACTGGCTTCATGGACATGATTAACTCCTGTTCCCACAGCAGGATAACAACGTGTACTACAGCAAATCTACAATCATCTTCTCTTCTGGATATTAGAGTAAAAGGATACCAATGTCTTGATTGCAATTTCAAGCAAGCAGGCAGGACTCCACTATCAAACCTGCTCATTTCTGTCTCTCCCACTGCTTCTCTTGATATCATAGAATCACAGAGTGATTTGGTTTGGAAGGGACCTTTAAGACTGTCTAGTTCCAACTCCCCTGCTAGAAGCAGCGATACCTCCCACTAGATCAGGTTGCTCAAAGCTCCATCCAGCCTGGCCTTGAATGCTTCCAGGGGGCAACCACAACCTCTCTGGTTGTGTTCCAGCATCTCACCACCCTCACAGTAAATAATTTTGTTCTAATATCTAGTTTAAATCTGTCCTCTTCAGTTTAAAACCATTTCCCCTTATCCTGTCGCTACCTGCCCTTACAAGTCCCTCTCCAGCTTTCCTGTCAGCCCCTTTCAGGTACTAGAAGGCTGCTATAAGGTTCTCCCTTGAGAAGCACCACTCATCACCGGTCTCCACTTGGATGATACCCCTGACCATTTATAAACTTACATATAAAAAAAAAACCCAGCACATAACTGGAGAATTCCAAGACCTTCCACAAACAAAGTTATTCATTTGTTATGTTTGGAAACTGCAGTTCCACTTTGGCAGATGTGAACTTCAAACCCCTTATAAAAGTTCATTCTCATGCATGTTAAGAAGCCTGAGATGGGCTGCCCAGGGAGGTGGTTGAGTTGCCATCCCTGGAGGTGTGCAAGAAATGTGTAGGTGCTGTACTGGGGGACATGGTTAGTGGAGTTATAGTGGTGGTAGGTGGATGGTTGGGTGATCTCGGAGAAGAGTACTCACAGAAAAAGCTGATCTCATCCATCAGTCTCAGCTCTTAAGAGCCCCCAGTAAAAGGTTTTGACATCTATTTGGGTAAGTCTTTCACTGCTCGATACCATATTGACATGGTGCTCCCAAAGAGAAGGGGAACAGCTGCAAATGGACAATGCTGAGACTTGGCTGCAGTGACTCCTACGATATGCCAACTGCTGTTGTTGGCATTGTTTTGGATGAAAGACTCCTGAAATCATTGACGTGAAATCAATTAAAGAGGAGCAATCAGATATAAGTTCAGTTCCCTTGGGCTCAGGTATGAGTCCCTGGAAGAAGCAACTTTATAAAGGAAAAGGAAGCTTAAAGCCATACCTTGAGGTATGGGCAGATAATGATGGGACAAGAGGGAGTGGTTTTAAATTAAGAAAGAGGAGATTTAGATTAGATGTTAGGGGGGAAATCTTTACTCAGAGGGCGGTGAGGCACTGGCACAGCTGCCCATGGAAGCTGGGGTGCCCCATTCCCGAAGGCACTCAAGGCCAGGTTGGATGGAGCCCTGGGCAGCCTGAGCTGGGGGGCGGCAGCCCTGCCCATGGCACTGGGTTGGGGCTGGGTAATCTTTAAGGTCCCTTTCAACTCAGGTCATTCTATGACACAGCCACATCTTTCTTTCTAGTATAATCAGTGAACAGAAGGAGAATAGCTGAAAATGCACATTTCTGAAATAATGTTTTTCAGAAATAATTGAGAATGTGCATTTACTGCAAACATGAGCTGCTACAAGCAGTACCTCGCTGTGCAGGGACAGCGACTGCACTGACAGCCTGGATTACAGACACACATCGCTCTGTACCCCCAGGGAAGTGTGGATGTTTAAGGGAATACTATTAAGGATGGCAAGCCCCAATATGTGCCTTTTCCTCTTGTCCTTTTGCATAGCTCTGTGTGACTATTTATATGCACTTTATTTTATGGAAGAATCAACTGAACATTGCTAGAGACAGACAAACAAGACAAAGCACAGCGAAACGCCAGACACGTAGCTCAAATCTCCTGCAGCACAGGGCACTGATTTTGAATCTACAGCTTCATTTATCACTGAAATGCAGCCAGGAACTAAAGAGACTGTAAGTTATTGGCATACATGCAACGCTCCAGAACAACCAACCTGATGTCTGTTCACATCAGAACGGGTCAGTGCAGGCTGTGACTCACAATGCCCACAGCAAGAACACCTTCTGTGGCATGCAGGTATATCCTAGCATAGTAATATGCATAAATACTTAGGTACAATATAAATATGTATAGCTACTGAGATAACTCCTGGGCAGGTAATTAAATCTCCTGATCATTGCAGCTACTGTACCCCTGACAGAACTCCTGCGTTCCAGTTTGCACCTGTTGCCCCTTGTGCTGTCACTACGCATCACCAAAAAGAACCTGACCCAATCCACTTGAGTCCTGCCCTTCAGATATGTATGAGTTCCCCTCAGTCTTCTCTAAGCTGGACAGTGCCAGGTCTCTCAGTCTTTCCTCACAAGGGAGGCTCTCCAGGCCCCTCATCATCTTTGTCGTCCTCTGCTGGATTCTCTCCAGTAGTTGAGCCCAGAACTGGAAGGAGCACTCCAGATGTGGCCTCAACACAGCGTATTAGATGGGAAGGATCACCTCCCTTAACCTGCTCGCCATGCTCTTTTTCAATGCACCTCAGTACAAGGGCACACTGCTGGCTCACGGCCTACCTTCTGTCCACCAGCACTCCCAGGCCTGAAGCCTCCGAATGAACTCACTACTAAGTCAGGAATATGTTCCCAGTTTTACGGTCACAGAAAGTACATTTCTGCTCTGTTAAAAAGGACACTATATTCCCCTATTTCCCTCATATAATCCGAATGCATGAAGCCTCTCAATGCATGGGAGGTTTCCTGGGGGAACTTCCACTCCAGAATGAGAGCTCTGCAGCTCCGATCTTGCTGCTTTTTTATCTGGCTGCTTATTTCCACCACTTGGAGCTTTTTTCCATCCATCTGCAGAGGCAGACTGATTATCACGCTCTGTACATTATAATAACAGCTTATCTGCAGTTATCACTGTGGACCACGCAAGCAGAGAATAACCAGGCTGATACATGCTGCTGAGCTGCAGGAGCACTTCCCCCAGCTTAGTTAACCCTCTCACAGACCTTCCCCTCCACCTACTGCCTATGAAATCTCTAGGCCATTTTAGATGAACAGTTTGGTTTCATTTCTTGCTACCACTGAGACAGCCCAGGATGCCTGGCTAAAGCCTGCCATGAAGGCAGCTGCCAGGAGAAATGGCTAGTGAGGATAACAGCTTCCACATTCAGCTCCTGTAAATGATAAATACACCTTTATAGCATGTTTCAGCATTACTCATAATCACACTTACTTGTTTCTTCATTTGTGACCAGCGGTATTTTCCTTGTGCTAAGCTTTCTCAGAATCACAGCGACTGAGTATTGGACAGCCAGTGTGATTTATGCACTTCAGGTTCTGCTTGGGATGCTGCTGTCTGCTGATCCTGCAGCAGTGATCTTACAGGTGGAGTCAGCTGCCATTTTCTGCGCTCCACAGAACTGCTGTGTATGTGTCATAATCACTCCCCAGTTGCCACCTCACAATACGATCCCCTGAAGAACACAGCAAAAACTACACCATCTCCTTTTTCTACTACCATCATCCAGGAACTTCAAAGGCTGCGAGTGAGTACATTCTCCTTTTGCTGCACTTTCGTAAGTACAACTCATCAACATCAAGAATGCAACCTCTTAAAACTCCTTGCTGCACCACAAGCTGGGTACTTCCACAGGCAGACGAGTTCTGCAGGATAGGTACACTCACAGACACTGGTCCTAGCAGCAACATGGAAACCAGCATTTGCTGGTGTGATGACAGACATGAAATCACATTCTCACTGCAGAAGCAAAATCACTGGGCTAATGAGTAGCATGTAAAAGATGAGAGGCAAAAGGAGATGGACCATCTTTATGCTGACATCTTCAAAACCTCCCAGAGCATCTTAGGCTACAGACCTTCCGAGTACAGATTGCATTCTTTCAGAGCTCATTCACATCACTCTCTCATCCCTCCCTGCCCAGTTGATCCTTTAGAAAAGCTATTTTAAGGCCTATACAAATGTGGAAAGTCCCCACTGTAACTACACACTTCTCACACACAACAGACCTTAACTTTGCATCACTGCCTTAGAGTCTCACAAGAATTTCCCTGCTGATTTCCACTTGCTGTTTGGAACACTCGAATTACCTCAAGATCCCAATTCAAAATGAAACCCACAAACAGCCTTAGGAACTCCTAAAACACTTTCCATATGATGCTGCAAACAGTGGCATATTTCTTGGCCTAGGCAGAATGTGGGTCCACACAGAATCCTGGTTTCTGAGCATCATAATTTGGTCTCTTAGCATGGGCTTCTCATTGGCCAAACATAACACAGCCAGTCCATTTTCCACTGAGCTACACTGGATTCTGGATGTTTTTCTCTGTAGTTTTACATCTTTATTCCCTATTACAGAGGCTCAGTGTCCTATCCTATATGATATTGAACAAAAAGTCATTTCTAAACCTCCTGCAGACCTTGTTATAGGTAGCGACCTTAATATGAAAGGGTCTAAATATTGGTGTTTCAGCAGTGTTTTAACAAGCAGGAAAGATATCTGTCAATCCTGCAACTTGGAATACTCCATCACCCCAAATTTACAGTACTCTTCACAGCTCTTTATAGACCTTCCCTGGTGCTTCAGTGATCAGCAGGCGATTCTAGCTCAGATGGAAACCAAAGGCTTAGACTGTTCTGCAAATAAGTTTTTAGTGGGGCACTGACGCTGGTTACCCCCAGAATCACACGGAACTCCAGTGCTTCTAGTCTGGCTCGCTGCAGTCCCCACTGCATGTACTGAACTTCCTATCTGGGTCATGTGGCCCAACGGGACTCTAATAGCCTTTCAGCTGTCCTTGGGCTTAAAGATTGATCCTTGTTTCTGGTTCTGTAAATCAAACTGGTCAAAGCTGAAGCTCATTTTAATCTCCCATCATTTTGCAAATATGTGGATGGACCGAGATGGTATAACATCCATATAATACATCCATTGAGATGGATGTAACCTGGAGATCAGTCCAGGTCTGAAGGAGGTACTGGTCCCTTCAACACAAATTATTCTATCATTTCCATATTTAATCTAAAATAATTCTTATCAATTTTAACCAATCATGGGCCTCTCTGCTGACCACAGTTTAGGATTTTAGCTATGGCAAGGATCAAATGTAACGAGACAATATGGGAGGAAGAAAGATGGTACCCCATTCACTGCCTGCACTTTCAGATCTCCTCCCAGTTCTAGAAACTCACCTATGGACACAGCTGCAGCACTGATAAGAATCACACTCAGAACCTTCCATCAGATATTTGCGACCTCCAAACTGATGAGACACAAAAGGTGACTGAGGGCTACAAGAACCAGGAGGTCTCACACTGTCAAATGAGTGTGTCAAATCCAGCCTGCAAGTTGTCTCCATTCATCCCAGCACTCTTATTGGGTAACACACAGTTAAACTTCTCCAACAGCTGCATGTTTGCAAACAGCTCAAGCAGCGAATTCTCACTGGCACTGGCACTGCTGGAGGAGAAAGCTGAATTGAGCTTCCAGCCCTCCTGAGCACACACACAGCCAAGTGCTTGCAGACAGCACCTTGGGCAGCTAATGAAGTAACACAGCAATGGAGTTTACACAAGCTACAGACCTTCTCTTATCTCAAGGTTATGATTTTTTAAAAAGCCTTTGAAGAAAATAGTGACAGCTCAGTAAGTATCTAAAATCCCTCGTGAAGCAGAAAGAAGGGGAGACTGCTTTTCCCTCCAAATATCTTGAAGTCTCACTGTTGAATTTGCCAAGTTTATTACAACTCCTACAATCTCAATCCCCTCCATAATCCAGGTTTACTCTGGCATTTGAAGCTTCTGTAGCTAAGCCAGTCTCTTTGACCTGATTCTGCAATGCCCCGACAGCCCTGACTGATGGGAGACCAGTACTGTACAGCTTTGGAGCTGGGGCCCAGGCTCCCTACTCAACTAATGAAGTGAAAACTTCAGTTCTAGTACCTGGGCATTCACTTCACAGATTGCCTCTTTTAAGGTAGAAGAAATTGCTCTTCATATCCAGCGCTACGGTTTCTCATTTCATTGCTAACTGCTGCTCTTACGTAGTTTTACAAGACTCTCCCGATGCTATAAAATCAATTATCTTGGTGCAACCTTTTCCATTTAATGCATTCTGGCTGGGAGTTTGGAAAAAAAAATGAAATAAAAATAGCCCACGAACAATAACATTGAAGGACAGAGCAGACAGGAGTATAATTGGGCAGGGCATCCCTTTCCACACAGAATGGCTGAGGTTGATAGGGCCCTGCAGCCCAACCCCCGCTCAAGCAGGGACACCCAGAGCAGGTTGCCCAGAACCATGACCAGGAGGCTTTAAACATCTCCAAGGAGGCTGTGCAGCCTCTGGGCAAGCTGTGCCAGTGCTCCACCACCCGCAGCACAGCACCAAAGTGATTCCTCCAGGTGTTCAGAGGGAAGGCCCAGGCTGTGCCTCCTGCCCTGGCACCGGGCATCACTGACAAGAGTCTGACTCCGTACACTTTGCTTCATCACTGGAGATGCTCCAAGTCCCTTCCTCATCTCAGTGGCCATTCCAAGGCTGCTTTCCAGTATGTCCACTCCAGCCTTCAGTCGCCCATTTCCAGCCTCCCTCTTTGTAAGCCCTATGAGCTCTGAACCACAGCCTGCCCCACACCTTTACATCACACAAGAACTCCAGCTAAGCCACATCGCCCCAGCCTCCCACAGCCGACACTGTGCTGTGTGGAAGGGGTCAGGACAAAAGCACTAAGGATGAACGATCTCCAGCACACGTGTTCCCCATGGGGATGACAAAGAGGGCACGTGACTGATGGAAAGCACAGAGCATGGCCGCACGGGAGCTGCTGTGCTGCAGCCCAGCTCCCTGCAGACAGCTCTGCGTTGCCCTTTCCCAGCTCGCAGTGCTGCAGGGCTGGCATCTGCTAACACAGCGCGTCCCAGCTCCCCGCCACTCCACCGTGCCCCATGTTTGTCTTTCCCAGCACCCAGGCAGCGATAAGCACCGCTGTGCTTCCGCACTGCCCTCGCGTTATCTCCGACCGCCCTTCTCGTGCTGTCAGAAGGAAAAAGCAAAAGCAGCACTAAAGAGTATTTGACATTTGTAGTGTTCATGTTACTGACAGTGGCTCTACAAGCTCCCATCCCCTAAATGTATGTACGCGGGAGCCATGGAAACAAGCAGTCAGCACGTTGGTGGCTGCATCCAGATGTGCCAGGCAGGCCATTTCATGGTGCACGTCGTAAAACAAGAGAGCAGCACGGAGATGAACACCCAGCACTCCTGACTTCCCAAGTTTGCAGCATGCGCTGCCTGCAGGAGGGCAAGTGCAGGACTGACTGTACCTCCCCACACAGTCACACGCAGCATGCACAGGCACACCCCCCCCATACACACAGGCTGCATTGTATCAATACGGCCACAACATCAACAGGCACAGCCACAGCAGTGGGCATTTCTGCTCGTGCTCCATCGACCAGGAGCTTCAAGCATGTTTACTGCAACGCCTGAAAAACTATCCACAAGCAGACCAGGCACAGGGTTTGCTGCCATTCTGCAGAACCATTGCCGGGCACTGTGTGGAGAGGGAGCAGCTGCCCAGCCCCAGCCCGGCCTCACACCAGCAGTGGGTCCATAGGGCTCCCCACGCTCTCACCGCTGCCTGGCAGCAGCCGAGCTGCAGAGCAGCCCCAGCCCCACAGTGTGGGGATGCAGCACCACCGCCTGCAGGGAGATGCTCTGCTTCGTGCCCGGGCGGGTTTGCAATGCACGGTGTTATATGGGCATGAAGTGCAGCGCCGCATTTTTCAGTCTGCGGATAATCATAGATAAGACAGGTCCCCCCCACTGCTGCGCCAGCACCACTGCCACAAGCCCTGGGCTGCATCCATGGCCAGGTCTGCAGGGAGCTGATTGCTGCTCCCATGGAAGAAGCGCTCCTTGTTTTCCAAGGCATGTGTCTGTGTTGCTGTTAATGGCAGGCTCAAGTATGATTTTCCAGCACAGAGATCAGGAAAAAATCAACACAACAACATATAACCGATGCCGTTCTTTTGGATCTTTCACCCATTCCGACATTTAGAACCACTTCTAGCATTTAGCATTCCACTCAACTGATTTAAATTCTGGATTCTTCAGACACAGGAAGGATCCCAAGACAGGCTCTCTGCTCCCAGAAACAGAACCAAAGCCAACGAGACCATCTTCTCTGTCAGATGAAGCCATCCCTCCCCATCTCCAGCCCATCTCACGCTGCCGCAATCTCAGCCCCTCAATGTACCATCCGTGCACTGCATCCACCAGAGTGCTCGCAACCAAGGACCATTAGACAAGCTTATCAATTAGGACGAGCTTATCAATTAGCACATTGAAGGATGCTGCCTTTTCCCCTCGGTGCTTTGGCAGCCCGCAGCCAGGATGTGGCCGCATGGAGGGGATGCCGCCCTCCTGCATCCCCCGACCCTTTGTAAGCAGGCTGGCACCGCGGTGCACAGCAAACAATACCGCCGGCCCTGTTCAAACAGAAAGAGGATGCAAGCAGGATGCATTTACTTACATGAGGATTCGGTGCCAAACATGGCTGGCCCCAGATGCTGCTATTTTAAAAAGGAGAGAAGAAAGAATGGAAGACAAGAGGGAGTATATGAGAGCAGGGATGAGACCGCTACACAGCGGGGGTCATGAAGGCAGACAATGCAGTCCGAGCTATCCAAGCTGCCCGACCCTCCTCTCCTCTCTCCTCCTCTGCTCCACGCTGCAGACAGCTCTACGTGCCCCCAGAGCGAAGGTCCTTCTTCGGGCAGCCAAAGGCAGGAGCCTCTGTGTTAAATCCAAGAGATAAGGGAAGGCCGGCGTCGCTCCCGCGAGAGCGGCGGGCAGAGATAGGTAGCGGACACCAGATACTGCAATCCCCAGCCCTGCTCTGGGTAAGACAATAGCATAGCTCATGCATACACTGGATGACGTCAGGACACTGCAAAGACTGACTGCTGCTAACCAGAGGCTCGGAGGGGGCTCGGATGGAGCGCAGCAATTCAGATGGGGATTCCTTTGTCACCAAATGCAAAAGACAAAGCAGCAGACGTCTATCTCCTTCCCCGACGATAAACCCCCCGACCTGCGCCTTTAATGCTGTCTGAAATATCTGCCATGAATTCACACTCTTCTGCTCAGCTGCACGAGACGCAAAGTGCTTCTTTGCAAACACATCATGCAGAATAAATTCCAGGCACAAATGTCCAAGTAAATGTCATTTGTGGCATTTCCAATATACAATAATCACAAATTTCCATTGCTAATGCTCTTCATTATCTTTCCCTCGAAGAAAAATGCAAACCCCGAGCCAGTCTGCACTTCAGACATCCCCTTCACGTGGCAGTAACCAACTATCTCATTTACTTAAACCCATTGTCACAACACAGTGTAGCAGTGCTCTAACCAGAGTGAATAAATTACACATTTAAAGAAGAACAAACCCCAAATCGCACTGCTATCAGTGATAAAAAGCATCCTAGCAACCAAAGGACTATTTTACTTCTTTCCTTTATTCCTTTAATCCTTCCAGATCTGGTGTTTCTTAGCCTCCGCAAGTGCATTTTTTTTTTTGGTGTATTTTTTTGCATATTGAATATATTTTTTCTGATATTCATTAATTTCAAAATGTTAAACTGTAGAAACAAAGGTTTCCACTGACTCCTTCCAGTCCCACTGCAGACAAAAGGCATCTCCATGCCTTGCACTGGCAGGAACAGCAGAGCAGTGAGCCCATGTGCAGAAGCTTGCAGATATCGGGGGTCATCTTTCAGCACAACAGTCCAGAGGGGGCACAATGAGGAGTTTTTAATGAGTCTCACTGAGCAAATACATGCAACTACAGCCATGGCAAAGACAGAAAAGCACTGCCAGTGGCCAAGAAGAAAGGAAATAGATGCAAGTCCATTAAGCAAAGCACTTAAAGAAAGGCTATTTCTGATCTTTTGCAGTTTACCCATTACCAAATGCTCCCACTGCTCTGTTTGCCAGGGGCTTTTGTGCTGTTTGCAGAGTGCACCATGTCACTGTGGTAAGCAGGGAGGGAAAATGGGTAACAGCCAACGCTGGAGGCACCTTCCATCAGAGCATCTTAGTGCACCCAGCACTGGGGAGCAGTGCTCCCCAGCCATCGGCAGACACTGCTGCCCTAAGAGCCCACTGGAAAACAATGCACAGGTCAGAACCACAGGAGCCCACTGGCATCTCTGCTCTCAGGGAAGGGCAGTGCATGCCCAGCAATGGCAGTGTGCTCCTCCCTACAGCCCTGGGCCCTGAGCAGAGCAAGGAAGGAGGAGAAAAAACTGCCAAGCCCCATCTCCTTGCTGTATTTGTATAAAGGGTTGAGGGCAAAATGCAAGGCACTTTGAGCTCTTCTCATGGTCTTCTCTGCTGGCACAGAATGCTCCTCAAACAGCCTCTATGTGTGCAGCACACACCCCAAGAACACTCAGTCCTTCCAGGCTTCTGGAAGCATTTAACTGGAACGGAGGGATAGGAGAGGCCATACTCTGGGGTGAGACATCTCACAACATGCTGTGCAATGGGCAACCTTTCATCTCCCCACTGACAGATGGACACCTGAGCACGGTGACTCATATCAACCCTTAGGCAATGACTAACCAGATGTCTTCAGTCTGTTCTTAAACACCTGAAGTAATGACCTGGCACCTGAAGAAATGACCTGGTCGCTGAATCACAATTAACATTTCCAGTCATGGTGTGGGTGCTCAGCACCATTAAGGCATGTCCAAATAATTCCTGCTTGCAAAGCTATTGGTGGCACAGGACCACAGTTTGGCTATTCCCATAACTGAAGCAGTTATTTTGTCCACTTAGGGCCAGTAACACCTCCTTTAACTGCAACAGCTTCACAAAAAGCTGTGGTGTGTGGAGGAAGCAAAAGCTTTCTGGCTCAGCTTTCAAGTCACCGAGGCAAGCTCACAAAGCCAACATGTCTATTATGTGCCATGCCTAAGGCTCCCAGTGTCTTTAAACACCAAACCCTGGAACAAAACCCCTAGTGTTAATGTGCAATAGCTTAAGGATAATTTTAGCTCTGATGAGCAAATCTGACCTTCTCAAAGCCTTGTTTCCAAAGAAGGTGCAAAACCTAAGGGCCGGCCAGTGACATCCATGCAGGTGTCAGGGAGCCAGGCCCACTGCCAGGTTCTCACTGCATACGTGGCTGAAAGGCCCAAACCACCACAACTACACCCTGGTAAGATTGTCATCATACTCCTGTTCACTAGCATTACTTTTGCCAGGTCAGTGCTTTACACTGCGGAGGAAGCAACGCTTGACAGACCTTCACTAAAATTCTTTATCAACTCTACCAAAATCACTTAAGAAACAGGTTTAATTTTACAACCACCTGCTTTATATGACCACAGCCATACAGTTAGATAAACTGACTAGTAGAATTTAGTATTTCTGTTTCCTATCCCGAGTTTTGCTCTTCGTTTATTCTGCAAAGAAGGGTTAACAGATTTCATCTCTTCCTATGAGAAAGTCTATCTATCCTACACAGCTGTTCAGATGATGTAAACTAGCGTACAGAGAATGTCAAAGGAAACGTGCAAGAATTATCATTGTTATGATCTTCTCACAACGTGCACAAGACATTGTTCAAGCATTAGATTCGTTTACAATATAACTTCCATACATTTCTCCACAAGACAGCTATATTTAAAGCAGCAAATATATATGGTATTCAACGTTCTCTGCTGTACATTCATATTTTCCAGAGGAAGGGATGTGCTCCTCAGCCACTAGCACACCTCCAATAGATAAAGAAGACGAAAAATTAAACATTAAGGATGTTACAAAATTTAAGGCAACTGACGTGCTTTAGGAAATCCATGAGTGACTGCATGTTTAATCTGTACCCATCCAGCAACTACCGGAATTATATTGCCTCTACCAAAGTCATCTCTCTCCTAAATTGGAGGCAGGCTACCCATCAGCTCTGCTCTGAAGACCTCCAGCTTCTACATGTTTTGTCGCCTCCAGCAGCAGCTGACAGCAATTACTGATCTGTGTGACACCAACTGTAGCGACTTCACACCAGCAGCTCAGCTCTACCACGCTGCTCTCACTTTGCCTTCTTAAATGGACAGAGGGAGAAAGTACAATGAAAAAAAACCTCGTAGGTTGAGATCGGGACGGGGAAATCACTCACCAATAACCATCACAGGCAAAACAGACTCAGCATGCGGAGATAAACGTGATTTATTGCCCACTGGTAACATACCAGAGCAGTCAGTACTAACACCAAACTAAAAACACCTTCTCCCATCCATCCTTTCTGCCACCTCCCTTGGAGCAGGCTACAGTCAGTCCACAGCACTTCTTTTTTGCCCATTTCTGTCCTTCCTCAGCTGATCCAGCACGGCCTTCCTACAGGCCCCAGGACTGCTCCAATGCAGCTCCATACCATGAAGCTCACCCTGCAGGTGCTGCTCCACACAGGTCCCCCCACCTGCAGCAGCCATACCTCCTTCAGGGCACGTGCACTGCTACACCACCCAGGGGACAGCCTGCTCCTCCATGGGCCTGTCCTGGGCTGCATGGAGCTGCTGGAGCACCTCCTGCCCTCAGCCTGGTGCCCACAGGGCCGCCGCTGATGGTCTTATTTTGCTCAACTCTTTTGGCACATAATTACCTTCAGTAAACATTTCTGGTGAATAATTCATGAGTATACAGGGGAGGATCTTCATTACTGGTACAATTTCACTGCAAAGAAACATCTGATATTCATCATTTTTGGAAACAGAGAAACTTGCCCAGTGCCCAGGCCAGCAACTGGCAGCGGAGGTGCCCAGTTCCCAAGAGGAAGGGCCACACCAGGAACCAGACCGCCCAGAAACTGGGCCAGCAGCACGGTGGAAAATATCCCTGGATATCTGAGCCATTCCCTCTCTGCAACTTAAAGTTCCCTTATTTCACTGGCACAGAAAGGAAGGAGTGAGCTGGCAGAGAAAGAAATGCCAAGGTCTCTAAACTGATTAACATACGAAGCAGAATTTAGACCAGAACAGCTTCCTGACGACGGGAACATTCTTCTTATTTTTTGCTCTGGCATCAATTTTTCAGATATTTCTGTACAGTTCATATCATGTTTATGCAACTCTGTTTCACATAACTCTTGTCCTGCAGCAATTCTAGCCAACAGTTGCCTCAATCGCTGAGTTTTTGGTGCATGCACATAGACACACACCAATGACAAGAAGAAGTGAAGAATATGTATTTCATCTTCCCACCACAAATGTTTTTATGTCTGTGTTGGCCATAATCTGAGATAGAAAGTCCAACAGAGAGATACAACAAGCCGTAATAGAGCACTGTTACATCACTGCAGTATCTTTCAACTTTAATTCTATAAAATAGCTTCAGCACTGCTCTGTACATGATTATTGCAATCTGTTCTCTTATGGGAAGAGCTCAGCAAACAGCAGAGAGCTCCCTGAGCTCTGCATCCCCCAGGATGCTCTTCTGGAACGCTCTTAATGGACACAAAGCTCTGGCATGTAAGAAATGGCAGTGTACTGCACGCAGAGAGCTGTATGTAAAGAATACTGAGTATGACAAAGAACAAAAAGAAAGGATTAGCCCAGTGCAGGCACTTAATGCTAAGGGTAAGGCTGAAGCTGTGGGTGCCAGGCAGGTATCTTCCTCTCCTCACATGGCTCAGTGGTTGCTCCTTATTAGCATCATTATCTTAAGGAAATCTCAGATCTTCGGCCCCGGTCTTCTACAGGTGACAGAGCTTTGAGATCCTAGGCAATAAAATCTAGTCTTCCTCCAATAGCCCTTGGACTATACTTGAATAGCTGGAGTCCACTGACAGAGAACAAGAGTGCAGAAAGGTATTGTATTCCCATCCCAACAACAAATGATACAGATTCAGTCTGCCATTTTCTACAGCCATGGCAGAATACATCTCATCTTCTGTACAGTACTGTCAGAAGATCAGGATGATGACTCACCTCTGTTTTATTTCAGTTCTGTTGGTTTTGTCTGCAGTTTAGTCAGCTTTGTTTTAAACACAGAACAATACCCAAAAACAGGTAGACAGTTACCAACACAGTGGGACTACCTGCTCACTGTGTGCAAACAACATTTTAAATCTAAATTAAATGCATTAGTTTTCCAATCAGAACAAGTCCCCGGCCTCAACTGATCATGACTTCATTAAATTCTGAGAGCCGGTTTTGTCCCAAACACATTCAACTGTGTGGTGAAACAGGACCACGGCTGTATCTGAAAAATGTACCAGCAGAACACACCACCTTTTGTTATAAGCCAGGAGAGCTTGAAAGCAAAGGAAGAAACCAGCGAGCGCCGTGGTTAAATCAAACACATTTCATTAAACAGCTATTTATATGCATTTTTAAAGTAGTAAAGTATTAGAAGATGAAGAGTGTGTATTTTCTACACTGAGGGAAATGCCTGGAATATTTTGTGGGGTTTTTTTTGTTTTTTCATCCTAAAATTAAGGTCACTTACACAGATCTATTCCAAAGGTCTGCACATATGTACATTCAAAAGCTTCAAATGTACGAGTGAGAAGAGGTGGATAACAAATTAAAAATAGATTATAAACAAACTGACATTTTTAATGCAGCTCTGAGGGACGGGAGATTAGGATTAAGGCCTGTTCATAATAAATCACATGCAAACTGGTATCAGTGAGAACATGTGTGCCCCAGAAAAAGAAAACACAAAAATATCCAATTTGTATGCAAAAATAGTGAAACAGAGAGAAGGTTTAGAGCAGTAGTAAACACTGCCAACACAGCATTATGATCCATATTAATAATGGTGACTGATCTAATGCCAAAACTTCACAGCTAGGACTAAGTTTGGTTGCTGAGAGAGGAAGATTAGATTTAAATTAATTCTCAGTCTGAATAAACATGGGAAGAATGTTAGATTTGACTTGACAAATAGCAATGATTTCATTGCACGTACAGGAGAAATTAAGAAGGACTTCTAAGTTTACAAGGGAATACCCACAAGACAGTACAAGAAAGTGTCTGAGCTATTGAGCACAGCTTTCCAAAGGAATTAAGATTCACATGGACACAGTGTGTGTGCCCTTTGCTGTTGGTGCAAGGTTCCTCAAACCAGGCCCCAGCCTTCACGGCCAAGTCACCCAAAGAGCAGGTATTTAGCTGAGACAGTCACCTTTTGCTGTGTACAGCCACATAAATATCCACAACACCATTGATTTAACAGTATCTTGATACTTGGAAGCACTGTGCCAAGTATATTCTCTGGCTTCAGCATCATGAAAGATTCAAGGGCCTGTGTCCAGCACTAGGTGGCAAGGAGAGTTTATCAGCTTTATCAGCTGAAGCAGGAAGTCCATGCTGAGCACAGCCTTTGCAGATACACAGTGAAGATAAAATCAGCAACAGGCACTTCTCTGAAGAGAACTCTCCCTCTCAATCAGACATTCCTCCTTCTCCCAAGTTAAAGCACAGAGACACATTCCTTTCAAGCTGAAGGCTTTGTAGCCCTTTTCACATACTGGATTTATTTACTCAGCCTACCTAATCAGTTGTCAAACCAGACAGAACTGCTTCAGTAGCAGAGCATGCGCATACGGCACATCCCCTCTGCCAGCTGTAGGGTGAGTACATCGCCTCCTTGATTCTCCATATAACATCAGTCTTCAGATCACTGCTGGCTCTTCTTAGCACTGTGTGCTGTCAGTCAGTATTATTTACCCACTTCGGCCTCTGGCCCTGTTTACACTATAGGCAAGTAGCATTTGACACCACTTATCCTCAGCGGAACACACTCCGGTTGTCGGCCAAAACAAATCCCTAAGCAGAAGGAAGGATACATCCCAGCACTGAGGGATGAGGTTGGTTGGCTGCCGCCATCACAGCCACCCCACAGGGCCCAACAAGGCACCTGCAGGGCAGGGCCTGCGTGTTCCCTGCTCTTACATTTAAGAGACACAGGATGAGAAATACATCCTGCACACATCACTTCTGAAAACCCTCAGGAGGACTGGAAGAAAATGTATTTTTAAATAATTTACGTGGACTACTGTACCTTACTTCAGCTCGCAGCAAACATCACTGGAGATATTGCATGTTGGATGAATGAGGTCCAGTATGGCCTCCTTCCTGCTCTCATGTCTGTTTATAAACCAGTAAAAACAGACTTACAGAATCACAGAATTGTAGGGGTTGGAAGGGACCTCTATAGAGATCATCGAGTCCAACCCCCCTACCAAAGCAGGCTCCCTACACCATTTCACACAGGTAGGCATCCAGGCGGGTCTTGAATATCTCCAGAGAAGGAGACTCCACCACCTCCCTGGGCAGCCTGTTCCAGTGAACAAAGGCTTTATCACTTTTCTTGTTGCTCACTACCTGCTTGATTGAAACAAAAGACTAACTTTCTCAACACATTATAGGCAGGGAAAAGCGAATGTCTGAGTGCTTTAATAAGGATATATGATCCAATGTCCAGTTATGAGCATACAGCTTCCTCTGGCACGCGCTGCCAGTCCCAGAGAAAAGACCCCAGTGGAAAGACCAACTATGTCTTAATTACGTGCTCAACATGCCCCTTATTCCAAATACCTTTTGCATGTCAGTGCAGAGGGAGTTGAGGCTCTTCTGGAACATTGCTTTCATTGTATACAATAAGTGCTTCTTGCCAGAGCAATTATTTTTGCAGAATATTTTCTATGAAAAATAGTCCACTTTGTTCAAGTTCTGCCCTGCATTACCGCTGCAAATGAAAGGAATGCATCTGTGAATTTGTATTTCATCGGCAAACGAACCCTTCACCAACTTCCACTGTCATTTACCAGCTTGAATTAACTTCAATTTGAATGCAGTTCATTAGATAATAGCTCCTTAAAGAAATGTCGGCAACTTTGCTTTTCTTTAAAATAACACAGAAGATGGAAAAAAATAATAAGAGAGCTGCATAGCACCACTTGTTGAAATGTGCCCTCTGTGTGCTCTGATAACTGCCCACGCTGACGCACGTCAGGCTGCTCCAGACAGACATGTGCTGCACACTCACTGTGGAAGCCAAAAGGGAACTGGAACATTTTACTTGCAAGAGCCACAGTAAGAGCTCAGCTCAGCCGCAGTGTTGATTTACATGCAATGTAAGTTACAGAGCCAGGAGATGTCTTCAGGGCAGGAGCTTTCTGAAGGGCAATTTCCTGGTTAACAAGCTAGAGTTAAAACATCTATTTTCTTTGAAACGTGCCTTTTTAATCATTCTTGTTTTTCCTTATTATTGTATACTTCAAACAAAGTGATTCACTAGTTCATACAGCCAGCAGTAAACACAAAGGAAAAACTAATCAAACAAAAACCTGCAGGGCCAGGTGATGGATAGTGCGGGCAGTTCTCTTGCAAAAAGCACCATGAAGTGGTAAATCACCTTCTAGGGGTGGTTGAGCCAAGAGCAAAACAGCCATGCCAATTCAAGCCAAAACACAAGTCAGTCCTTATTCCACCCACCTACCCATGGCCACGCTTGGTTCCCTGGTCCACCCCTTGCCAGCTGCAGCAGGGGTGCAGCCATCTAGTGAAGACTTTAAAAAACAATTAATGACCTAAATTAAGACCTTAATTATGCCTGTGATTAGACTGAATGAGGTTTAAGAGTATAATAAATAGTTTTTAGTACTATAAAAAATTAGAAGCATCAGAAAGCACAGTTATCACAGAATCATAGGATGGCTTGGGTTGGAAGGGACCTCAAGGACCATCAATTTCCAACCCTCTGCAGCAGGCAGGGCTGCCAGCTGCTGGATCAGGTACTAGAGCAGGCTGCCCAGGGCCCCATCCAACCTGGCCTTGAACTCTTCCAAGGACGGAGCATCCACAACCTCTCTGGGCAACCTGTTCCAGCACCTCCCCACCCCCTCAGTGAAAAACCTTCCCCAACTCCTATATACCTTCCTTCTTTCAGCATCTTTAAAAAATACATGGAAATCACAGCATTAACAGCAATGATTCACAGATCCAATATTACGGAAGTTACTGACAATTGCAGGCAAAGGGAAAAATCCATGCTGTGATGACATGACTGTACATTTCCACATCATCAAGCCCAGTATAACAGACAACTTTATACAATTCCAAAGCTTCTGCAGATAGAGAAAGGTAATTAGAAGTTCCCTCTTATTCCAGTGCAAAACCACCTCTTTATAGGAGGCGTATCTTGACCTTTTGCTAGAATACTAGTACTGCAGCAAATGATGTCATCATGATCTATGTAGCTAAACATGTGGCCTTTGGTCACTTCTGTAGCCCCACACCAACAGCTCTAATGTCCTCCAAACAGTCAGAGCTCAGTCCTTGGATATCAACAGATTACATATGTAAGATATTCCTTTAAGACAGTTTTTGTATGAAATATAACACATCATTTTTCAGTTCAGAGATGGCTGAAGTAATTTCTGAGAAGAGCGTGAAAAGAAACTGAAGATTCTCTAGTTTTAAAGATGCTGTTTGATAACTAAGGTCCCACAAAGGTGATATAGCATAGTCTTTGAATTCTCATCACAGAAGGAGAGCACACAATGCACTTTTCACTCATTCGAACTCTTTTGCCCTTTTATTTATGAATGGCTTTTGCTGGCTTCAAGCTGTTAGTGTGGCTTTTACCCTTTCCAACTCTCACTTAATTGCTCCTACTCTCACAAAGAAACCATTTCTCTTTCTGCTTCCATCATCCCACACCTCTCACACCCTTCCTACATCCTGCACAACTGATCAGAAGAGGCGGCCAGCAGAGCACTGTGAGCCTCCCACCAACTCCTACACCCACAGCTGCCAGCCCCGGTAAGGGCTTCCCCAGATCCCCAGCATTATCTAAAAGCCTCACACCGTGCCAGAAGGAGCTGGGTTGTCAAATGCCAAACAGCGCAGTTCTGCAGCAATACACGTCAGCTCTCCCATATGGTGAGCACTGATCCTTTCCACAGGCATGAGCGGTGCTTTGCAGAAGTCTTCCTCCTCATGCTCTTATTCCTCCCTGATTTCTAGTCCAGACACATTTGCTCAGACCAAGGGAAGGAGACAGTGATAATTCAAAGAATGGAGGACATGCACTCAAAGTCCAGAGGGCCTTGATCAAGCTCTACCACTCACCCTAACCCCAAGATCACTCACACCACGAGTGTCCTTGCACCCCTCAAAGCCCACCTGCCCCAGAGCCTGCAGTCACTCCAGCACTCAGTCAGCCTCATTTTCTAGCACAGACACAATCCTGCTCCCCTGTCCTTGTCTGAATCCAACAGCACATCCCAAATTCCACTGGCAAGGGGAACTGGCTGTCCCCTATGGGTTGCCACATCCAGCCAAACCCACCCCGTTAGCTGCTTCTCACCCTTTAAAGAATAAAAATTAAAAATTATCTGACTTTGCTTGGATGGAGCTAAAAACATCAAACAAACAAAACCACCCCCACCAACAACAACATCTGTGCGCTTCTTTCCCCTCAAAACCCCACTTACCATCATTCAAAGGACAACAAAAGACACGCCTGACAAGTCTTGTGAAAGCACTGCATAAGAGGCTTTCTAGTGTGGTTGCAGCAGGACAACACAGAGCCCATCCTAGTAAATGGTGAAGGACCATCCACAAATACTACTGGACTGCTGGGGGCAGTGATGGAGACACGACAGACCAGGGTTACCGCAGAGGTAAGCCAGGGCTTTGGCTGCCACAGGAATACACTGATAAGTACAGCAGTTTGATCTAAAATCCTTCTGAAACTGTAATGTGGAGTTGCACTGTGAGGAGCAAGCTGTGCTGGAAAGCCAGAGAGCTGTGATCAAAGCAGGTCATGGTTCTAGGACAGGCTGCAGTGTGTTCTAGAGAACAGAAGAATGCAAGGAAGTGGGAGAAGGCTTACAGAATAAAATGGTAGAAAGCAGAACTGGGAGTGAGGTGGCACATCTGTGCAGCAGCACCATGTGAGCAGCACCAAAGGCAGCACCAACAATGAACCTCCTCTAAACCAGTGTGGCTTTCGGAGGGATTTTTCCCACAGTAAGGATCACATTCATTGTTCTGTGCCAGCAACAATATTGCATTGTAATGTCTTGGGATTCTAGCAGACATAAGAAAAAACATTCAACCTCAATAAGCAAGTTCCAAGAAGCAGCTAAAGCAATGAAGAACAATGCTCTGCTGGCTGCTATCCTGCATGGGAGACTTTGTACATATTGACCGCATAGCCAAGCACAGCAGTGTGAATTCAAGTGAGAACCGGAGCCCAAAAGCCCGGATTTTAATAAACTTCAAAAGGCCGATGATCAAACAACCAAGCCTTACCTTACCTATAAACTCAAAGGAAAGCTGAACAAGGCCAGAAAGCAGATCAGGCTCGGGGGAGAAGCCTCATCTGAGCACTCAGGCACGAATGGTCTCTCACCTGCTGCTTCATAAGAGACATCAAGGAGCCCACGCTGCTGGCATGGGATGTACAGCCACAGCACCACAGCAGCACAGGGCCTGTCTGGCCTTCCTGCGTCCATCAGCCCTTCCTTCTACCAGCACCATGCCCTGTGCCTGAGCCTCATGGATACATGTGGCCAAAAAATTCTTAAATGGTCATTTATTTTTCTTCTTGCACATTCTTAAGGCTATCTTTCTTCACATCCCGAGCAGGACAGGATTTCACAGCCATTCTGCTTTCCTTGTGGTGGGGGAGCACTCTGAGCTTTCTCATTACAGCAGAAGAGCTGTAGCCGACACAAAGAGGAAAACATAAATTACGCTACGACAGCTTTATAAGGCTAATTCTAATAAATATCCCTCGGTAGGCTTCTAGTCAGTGTTTCTCTAGAACAGCTACTGGGGATGTTTCTGCTGGAAGTATCTTCAGTTGTAGCAGATGTTTAATGGGAGTGCAAGGATTTCAATGCTCTTTCACTAGGTAGGTCAGGACAGGGCAGCAGGGCAGAAGAACAGAACTGACTGGTTTGAGCACTGGCCTGGGGCAGGGCAGATCATCTCATGAACAGCTGGATGCAATTCACTTTTCTCACCTCGGATAACTCCCAATCAGACTTCTATCAAAGCTTCTGCCCCTGCTCTGATCAGCTGAAATCTGCTATGGACCAGAGCGAGCAGAGGGCTGGAGATGGGTCTCCCGTGCTGGAGGGCCAGGGCTACCACACTATCATGGCATGCGTGCAGGACAGCCAGTGCAGCCTCTGAAAGGGTCTTGTTTACCCTGTTTCAGTTGTTGGTTCAGGTGTGCAGGGAGGCTGAAAACACCACTATTTCATATGAGATGATAAGCAGCCGGGCAGCTTACTTGTATTATCACTGACCCATTCCTACATTGTTTCTTACTGAAGTCTTTCACTGCTCACACTCAGGTGAATGCTGAGGAGCCTGAAGAGGACTGTATGTCTGTGCTTGTTCAAACTGCACCGAGGTTATGAAGGCTGAGGATCACCAATGGAGGCCATGGAGACCATGACAATGTCCAAGTGCTAGAACTGCCTGATACTAAAGCTGGCACAGGAAACTGGTATAGAAAACAGTCACAGAGGAATGGAGAAATGTTAAACCTGACATGGTACATATCAAATCATAAATTTCCATCCACAGACTGACTCCATTTTCTGCACCATGGCCTCAATGCACAAAACAGCTTAGACTCAAAACAGCAACATTAAAAAAAAAAAAAAAGAGTTAAAAGAATGAATCTGACAGCAGAGTTCCACCACCTCCACGTATCAGCTCTCCTTCCCTGCTTATTTATTGGTCTGCGCCAACCTCCAAAAGCACTGAGAATGACTTTTATGCTTTCCCTTCTGCGCACCGTGCCCAGCCAGCTGGACATCTCCCCCAGCTCTACGTGAAATGCCTTGCAGCCAATCTCTCCACACTTTTCCTTTTCAGCTCAAGCACAGTGTCTGACCCCACCCCTGCCTTTCGTTGTGAAACTGGAGCATGACCAACATTTTTTCTCCAGTAGACAATTTATTTTTAAATCAGTGGCTAAGAATGCAGCATAATATATCTTAAAACAAATGCTCTTAGTTATCATTTCCACAATATTTCAAATCCTTTACGGGAAACACGATTCAGAAGAGAACAGCAGCTGAATAGAAACCAAAGCTGTTCTATTAGTTTGTGTCCACAGCTCTTAGATTCAAATCTGAGCAATAATTTAAACCACATTAATAAAACCTTGGGTAAATAGCAACTCTTCACAACAGCCCTAATAAAGAAGCGCAGAGCTGTCTCAAGGTACGCCGTATTTCAGTGGCACACAGCTGGTCTGCTGCTGAGCACTGAAATTCTGTTGGCCACGTTGGCTTTCTACATCTTCAAGTTTAATATTTAACAGGAGATAGGCTGACTGACTTCCTCATAAACAAACTCTCATTGATCCCAACTGGCCTGTTCTCGTAAGTTTTTCTCCTCACTTCAGACAAAAAACAGGTCTCCTATACCATAACTCACTGTTACTTCTTAAAAGCCCTTCAGTCTTGCACAGAAAGTGAGGTTAGATGTCGTCTCTCTGGTACTTCTAACAAACTCATTCGCTCCCTGTTCTCTTCCCCACTGCACTGATGAATAAAGGTAACTGGTTTCAGTGGCAGGAAGGGTAGATGTAATGTCAGGTTCAACACTTTAAGGCTTTGTAAATTAAACTGTTACAAATCCCATGGCCATGGTAGCTACCCCATGAATGTGGGATGTAATTTCAGACACAGCCAAGAATATTTCTTGCTTCCCTCTTTACTGCACTTCACTTTGTTCCAAAAGTGCTCCTGCCACATAATGTACAAGCAGATGGATCTCTCCAATGCACTCAGAGATCCTGTAGGTAATAAGATACTGCACTGACTAAATGGATCTCAGTGGGTGCAGACAGGAGAAAAAAGTAGGAAATATTGCTGCAAATAAATTTCCATTAAATCGCTGCATATCTTCTTTCCTTCAAATGAATTATAATTTTGGCTTTGTTCACCACCGTGATCTTTTAAATTCTCTCTACTAAAACAAATTGAAATAGGCTGTATGTGAAATAATAGCAATTGCGCTTCTGCTTTCCATGTGGACTTATTAGAAATCACACACATCTTAGGTTTGAGCCATCACGACCAACTATAAAAGCACACTTACACTCATGTTGCCATGAACTTTCACCTGTTGAAGACAGAGAAATCAGCCACTGACACCACAGAGAGCCCCACAGGACACTGACAAAATAGCTGTATTACAGGATAACATCACAAAGAACAGTCAATTGAACTATCACACAAGAATTAAATAAGTGTGAAAAACCCAAACAAAACATAATGTGGTCAAATATCTGACCTGTTTACGTGTTTTCTTTCAACTCCGCTGTAAGGTTAAAGAGAGTCATAAATATACTGTTTTCTAAAGTCAGTTTAATGAAGGCAACGTGGGCAGAATTGGAGCATATCTGATGTTAGAGAGCCATAAAATTAATCCCATAGCATTTGTTGCCCATCTGACACTGTGGTTTGCTGAATGGCAAGAACAGAATTCCTCTTAGTGTGCATACTGCACCTGACAGAAAGCATGCACATCCATGCTCTTGTTTAGGTCTTATACATCCACAGACCAGACCCTGCGTGAGTAACTACTGCATTCAGAAGACAGAATGTTGCTCTCTATGCTCTCCATCTCGCTCACAAAGCTCTTACACTGCAGTGATTGAAGGAAGCTAAGTAAGCAAAGCAACTGTAACAGCAATGTTGTTTTTGCAACTAGATTCCCTCATAAATCCTATTTTTCATCACTAATGGGCAGGTTCTTCCCTAAGCAGAAATGTGAGGCTGTTTGTGCTGGCTTTTGAGAGGAAAATGCTCCTTGCAACCTGGCCCAGCTGGGATGAACGCTGGCCTGTGAGCAACAGAGCAAAACGCTGCTCCCACATGATTCTAATACCCCTGGGTCTGGGAGTTCTGTGCTACAGCCCTGTAAGGAACAAGTTCCCACCTTACGTTTCCACAGAGTCTGGTGGCCTGGAAACCAAAGCACCAGACAGGGACCACTGAGGCCCAAAGGCACATCTCCTAGAAAATACATTCAACATTCTTTTTCCATACTTTCAAGGAACAATCTATCTAAAGAAACAAAACATGCTTTCTAGTCACAAATGCCTTATCTGATAAAGAACTGAATGCAGCACACTCCACCAGATGGACCTTAACGCACCTCAACACCCTGTGTTTACCCAAAGCCCCATATCCCTTCTGACTTTTGCCTGTAAAAAAGCATCCATTCCCACAGAATTTCCATTTCCAGAGGCTTTCTCTTCTTGCTGTCCATGAATTTCAGATCCACATTGTCTCACTGGGGTGGTCAATTCTAGTTGCACAAGGAAACCTTCTAAAGCCGGGGCCCTTGCTGGCAGAAGGCAGCTGCCATGGCTGTATGGAAGAGCTCTTGAGTTCAGACCTGGCCTGACTGCACCAGGACGCCTCCTCTGGCCCAGCTGCCCATGAAGCATAACATCTGTGCTGGAACATAAGTGCTACAATCCAGAGCCAAAGTTACAGCTATAAATGGTCTTCATACACCAAAACAGAGTCAATGACTGTATAAGGGGATATTTCACACATGGTCACAAACATGCCTGAGAGCTCCTGGGCTTCTCACTTGCTGGTAGTAAGTGGAGGAAAAAGTAACAGTGATTTCTGAAGTTGCTGCTTCTTGTTAACACTGATCAGATGAAAAATTGTTAACAAAGCCACAGCAGACAGAAAACAAGTATCTGGCTGAAGTCTGTTAACCTGAAATAGAGCCCTGCACCCTGATGTAAGGCAGAGAAGCAGGATGTTTTTGAAAGCATCTACTGATTTGAAATCTTACCATTTACTCTTCCAAGTCCATAAAAGAAGCAGCAAGGCTTGCATAAAAGCTCTTTAATACTGCCTTTGAAATTTAGTAATGGAAAAATTAATCACATATCTACGTCAAACAATCTGAACAGTCGAAACCACAACACACTGTCAAGACCTTGTTAAGGGCAAAACATTCCCATATTTGATTTCACCGTGTCAAACTTTCAACATCTGCAATTATCTGCTGTTTCCTTACATTGTAAAACAGCAGCTTTTGTGCTTTGTTGGAAAAGTTTTCCAAGCATTTCAGCCCAACGTGCCACTTGTGTTTAACAATCAGAACACCAGAAGGAGGTTCAATCCCACCTTCCAAGCACAAGAGTCACCTACCACATGGAGAGGGGTGCTACATGTATCCAAAGAGCAAGCAGGAAGCCTATACAAGGGCAAAGATACTGCCCAGAGTATGAAGCACAACACAAAGGGATTTAGCACAGCTGAAGGAGCAGTGGTTTGTTGGTTTTCTCTTTTTATTTTTTTTTTCACCTAGCCACCATGCTACTCCATCAAACCCTGTGGCCTTTTCATAGCAATCTAGACCAGGAAGATATTACTTTGCACAAACTTTGCTTTCAGTGCCTTGAAACAACCCAGAACATGGTTATTCTCATATGCCCATCAGCTACTGGCAGGTCCACCACCAGTCAGAGTCCCTTTCACTCACACCAGAGAACAAGCAGCATCCATTCACATACACCTTTCAGCCCTCTCCAGCTTGCGGTTTGCCCACAAAGCACCAGATGGAATGAAATGGAGTGGACCTTAAAGATCACCAAGTTCCACACCCCAGCTACAGGCAGGGACACTTTCCACCAGCTCAGGCTGACTGGGCCCCATCCAGCCTGGCCTTGAGGGCATCCAGGGATGAAGCACCCACAGCTTCTCTGGGCAGCTGTGCCTCACCACCCTCTGAGGAAATAATTTCTTCCTCATAGCTCATTTAGATATTAGGCTTCTGCCACCTCAACACTTTCAGAGGAAGCTCCATAGCACAAGGAATCATATCTGACAGCATTTTTAGTAAATAATGTTTTCCATTAGCTGCAAGAGCAATAAAATCAAAACTTCTGGCCAGTCAATGCCCTTCTGTTTCCATTTACGGTTAAGAATGCAAAAACTTGACCATAATTTCTTTCCCAAGCTCGCCTCAGCCTATTCCAATTTAGGGGCATAATTCAGTCTAGTCAAAAATATTTTTAAATAACATGGTTTATTTATAACCAGAAAAGTGATCTTAGAAATCATCGAAATTACATGGAAGTTACTAAATTTAAAACACAATGACTACATTTTCTCCTCTCCTCATACAGAGCAACTGATTGAATGAAGGATGCGAGCGCTGCTGTGCCCAGATGGACAGAACCCCTCCCTCTGCCACCAGCTGCAGTCAGAGCCAAAGGAAAAAGAACAGAAATCTCAAACCAGACAAATAAATGCAGTGTGAGGAATGGCCAAGAATCTGAAATATACCATTTCTTTCACATACTGCAGTTTGCCTGCATTTTATAAGCACTGCCACCCTATCTGAAAGAGGTGACTGAAGATGCTACAGAGGCAGTAACAACTGTAAGACTGAAGTATCAGTGTCGTTTAGATCCTGTAAGGGTTAAAGGAGAAGGGATGCTTCAGGTGTATGCAGAATAAAGGAACGGAATGGCTAACAAGCAGCTGTTCAACAAAATAAGGGGCAAACTGACAACTGTGCAAGAAAACGGGCCTTCACAAGGTACATAATTTACATGCAAAAATCACTACTAAAAGGTGATGCTGAAGTCAAGAACCAAGCAAAAGCCACATCTGGAATCACAGTGAGAATGTCCAGAAAAGTAACAACGGGATTGGCTTATTAAGAGTTATTTCACATTGCCTGGTACGACTTGCTCTCAAAAAAGAGCACATCACCACCACTCCTCCAAAAAACAAAAACCACGCCCCAAAAACACACCAGCACTAGAAGCCAAATGAGCATGCAGGGTGTGCTGAAGCTCACTGAGAAAGACAAAGGGAAAGGGCACTCTGCTGTGTTAAAGGGCTGACAATAGCAGGACAAGGGGAAATGGTTTTAAGTTGAAAGAGGGAAGATTTAGGTTGGATGTCAGGGGGAAGTTCTTCACTAGGAGAGTGGTTAGGCCCTGGAACAGGCTGCACAGAGAGGTTGTGGATGCCCCGTCCTTGGAGGTGTTCAAGACCAGGTTGGACGGGGCTCTGGGCAACCTGATCTAGTAAAGGTGTATGTTTGGTGGCCCTGCCAGGCAGGGGGGTTGGAACTACATGATCCTTGAGGTCCCTTCCAACCCGGGTCATTCTGTGATTCTGTGTGATTCTGTGGTAGAGAAGACACTGCTTCTCGGTAACCAGTGGGTGCCTGCATCCAGCTCCTGAAGCATCATCTCTCTGCCTTCCTTACACCAAACACACTGAATCTGATTACGGGAAATTAATTTTCAGGACAATTAAACCCCATCCTTCCTGCCTCTATTTTCAATCAAAGAACCTTTCCTAAAGGAGCAGACAGCCCCTTTGCAAGAATGAGTAGAGGAAATTAAAATAACTGCTAGCAAAGATGCAGTACCTTTCACATTATCTGAACTGGCTCCTCAAGGATTTCCCAGAGCATGGCACCATGGAAAGGAAGCTGCATGTTCTGCCTCTTCCCACTGAGCCGGCTGCTGAAAAAAAAAATAACCTACAATAATTTTTAAAACTCTAAAACAGTGATACATGGATTTTGAATCCTTGCCGGCTCACGGCCTGTGCTCTTAAATGTGCTGCACAGCTCCAAGGGGCCTCCCTGACATAGCTGGAGCAATTCAAACGGAGGGGAGGAAGAGTGAGAGAAAGTTATTGCTGACTGAAGAGCTGGAGAGCAAACAGGAACTGGATACTCAAGTGATACTGGATAACACTTGGGAAATGAATTGGCACAGCAGCATTATTGGGCTTTTCCTGTATATATGAAGAATAGCTGTCCATGCAAAATATGCAGTAAGCCTTTGTAATGTTTTATGTTCACTTATATGTCTCAGTTTCAGATGCTAAGACTCAATTGGACAAATTCAACTGTTAGAAGTAATTCCTCAGGAGGCTACTTTATAAACATACTGTAATTCTTCTGGCCTTGCTGCTGTTGTTCAGTGGGGGAAGATGTGATGAGTTAAGGGCTGAGGACTCACCCACCAAGGCTGTTTCCGCAGTCAGTGCCCTCCTAATTAGCATGTAATTTTATTCCTGTCTGGATGCCTACCTGTACAAGCTATCATAGAATACCTGCTTTAGCAGCAGGCTTGGCCTCTTGAAGTCCCTTCCAACCCCTGCAGTTCTGTGATTCTACAAAATGCAACAGAGGACAAGACTGAAACATTAAGCAAATAGATGCTATAAGAAATAACTCACCAGAACAGAGCACTTAGTCCTAAGCCTTTACATTCAGTGAGAGCTGCTGGTGGCCGTACAAATTTATTTCAAATGAATTCTGTTTGGGAAATGTCTCTAAAATCTAACATATGCTGGCTGCCTTGACATACAATGACCAAATACTATTGTGCTATTTATGAATGTCTGGAATAAAAGCACATCACAGCTGGAACAACTACTAATGAAACACTTCGCAGTCAAAAACACAGAAATTGTTTCCACCTCGTATGCCTGATGGCCTCCTTACCTGAGGTAGCCCTTCACTTACCACCATACACACACACAGATCAATTCAGTAGCCACAAAGCAGGTGGGACCCAGCATTAAAAGACAGAGATCTGTCTGTCACCTTGCAACCCATTCTAAACCATGCTTGAATGCTATCTGTCATCTTCTGTCACCCACAGCTGTCTTTGTTGCCAGGCAGAGGTTAGTACACAACCATAGTACACAACCCACACAGCATCAGAACCTCAACCCTGTTGAAACTCCCTAGATAACCCCCTGCACCCAGCCCCCAGGGAAAAAGAAGTGCTGTATTCCAGAGGCACCTGATATTGAGGAATCTGCTTGAACTGGGAAGCTGCAGACAGCTGCACACTCCTATTTTCAAATGATGCTATTGTGCACACAGAAAATATCTAAGGCAGTCCAGAGCAAGTACATAAAGCAGACAAAACTGAATGAACAGAGCTAGACCTTGGTTGATTCATTAAATACATATATGTGCAAGTATATACAAAGCAATGTACTAAACCGTTCTATTAGTAAGGCAGACGTTAGCATAAAAGAAAGCTACTGAATTCTTTTCTAGCAAATCCATGACATAAACATCAAACGCTAAAAATTGGCAGCTTAAATATTCTTCTTGTATAAAGATGATACTGATTCAAATGGCTCATTTTTTCAGTCTTGCACCAGTGTCTGTATTTACAGATGCCTGAATGGGTCAGCTGTATTTGGGGAAGAATAAATAAACACATAAGAGCCACCACCTTTAAATCTGTTTGTACAAGCACATAAACAAAAAATAGCTCAGAGATGACTCATGAGATCTACCTCATAACAAGTGGGTAGAAGATGAACCTCCACAAAATGAAGCTAGTTTGGGTGGTTGTTTGGAAGAAGTCAGCTGGAGTCAGCCTGTGCTTCCAGTGGGCTACGGGAGAGCATCCCCGGCTACCAACTGTCCTTACAGAGCTGCCCAGTGACAGTTCTCCTGCATCTTAGTGAGACGAGCAGTGAGCCACCACTGTCCCCTTAGTTCACCACAGGGGCCAAGGACCTGGCTCTCGTGAACCTCACCTTTCAGCTGATGTTATGAAAGCAATCCAGAGGACCACCACACAGGTGGGCTTCTGAAGGACAAGGATTGATCACATGTGCCTTACAACTACATCAGTAGTAGGACAACCTTACAGTCCTACTTCCTGCCACGTGTCAGCACCCAACTACCTTCACATCTTCAGCAGGTAATCTGGTGCACTGTGGCCTCTGAGAATCTCTGCTTGCATAGAGAGGATCCAGCCCACTGACAGGTCTGCTGCATGAGGTTGTATTGTGGCTGCTAATAGAAACAGATGGAAACGTCAGATGCAAGGAGACCTCAGCTCTTCCAGACTACATTTCCCACAGGCCACTGGCTGCCTCTCGTGTCACCAGGTTCCTCCTGCGTCTTTAACAGGATGCCCTCTAGTGCAGAACATGGAGACGGACTGTTCCACTTCTGCCCACACTGCTGCATATCAGATGCAAAATCTGCTTATAGCAGTACTGGCACCTGGCACAGCAGCTGAGCCCTGCAGGCTGCCCTGCTAACAGGACTGGGAGTGGCAAAGACAAAGAAAACCCCTACAAACACTTCTCTTTAACAAAGGCTCATCTGACTGTTCCTATCTAAACAGCAACCACTAGGGAATGGGAGCAGACAAACTACAAGTGCTGTGGGAGATACTTAGTTCTCTGCATGAGAAAATCTGCTGAATTGAAACTATATTTTTACCCTCTTCATAAGCAAATTCAACGAATCCTTTCAAACAAACTTACCTTCAACCACAACATGCCAAACAGTCATGATCTCTAATTAGACATGCAGTTTATTTCATTCACAATGAATTAAGAGCAGAATACAAAGTTCAGATCATTTCCATCTGCTGTCATGAAGTGTTGCAATCCCATATCAGAGGGCCACGTATATAAAGAATAAAGTCAAGGACTGAATCAGCCAACATTCCTCCTGTGAACTACAGACCAGGATTCACAGAAGCCTAACACAGCAAAAACAGATTTATTTGAGCTGCTTTGTATTCTTTTATGGTGTTTTCATGTCTCTCATTAATATTAACTTCTACTCAAAACTGATAACAACTTCCTGCAAATCAGCAGTAAGACACACAGGACAAAATCACAGTAACGTACAGATAAAGGAGAATATTGTGTATATATCAGACCATATATCAGACACTTAATGATCTTTTTAAAGCTACCAAAGCACTTTCTGGTTTATTGCTATGCCCATTATACCAAACATATAAAGCAATGAGTGTTCACAAGTAAAACAGTGGCTGACTAAAGCAATGAAACCACAGAGGTGCTTCTGAAAACATTATCCCGGAGGTGTAATTCCAGACTGTTCGTTTAAAATACACAAACCAAATAAACTAACACTATAAAACGGAAGAGGGAAGATACTTCTAATACCAACTTATTTATAAGTCAATGATTAGAATCTGATTAAAATCTAAGGAGGGAGGGGGAATGGGAGAGAACAAAGCCCTTGGTTATCCATGAGCCAAGGGGTGGGCTCAGGTACAGCTGAACAGGTACAGGGTACTACTACAGTTTACAGTGGATGTAAGAGAGCTAAATGGAATCTCTGTGGGTTCTCTCTGTGGCTGTTTCTCCCTTTGTCTGTGTTTGTTGTCCTTTACAGTGTTCGCCTTGGGATAAACCAAAGCTCCTCCACAGCTCTCAAGGTCAACTGCAAAGATGATAGCTCCAGAGTGAGCTCAGGAATAGCCCTGAGGGTTGCAGCTGCCCTGCCAGTGACCATGCTGGGTCAGTATTTAAAGCTTCAGGTTGAATATCAGGCAAAGGCTCTTCAGCACCAGGTGGTCAGGCACTGGAACAGGCTGCCCAGGGCAGTGGTCACAGCCCCACGCTGATGGAGTTCAAGAAGTGTTTGGACAACATGCTCAGACATAAGGTCTGATTTCTGGGTGGTCCTGTGTGGAGCTCAGAGTAGGACTCAATGATCCTTATGAGTCCCTTCCAACTCAGGATACTCTACGATTCCTGAGCAAATTTACAAGAACGGACTGGAGGCTGATCTGATTTATACCAGGAAAACCTGCCAAACTGACTTCCAGCAGCCTCACTATGAAGTGAGAGTACAAAAGTGTACCAGCTCATGCACTTCTGTGGCACAGCAAGGGGAGCTCCACCATACATAGGGAAGAACTGGTTTGTAATGAAGATATTGAAGAACATGCATTTCAGCCCTTACTGCTACAGCAAGCAGCCAGTGATGCTGATGCATTTAGCAACCATGTGCAGGTCCTGACTCACAGAGCATTTGCAAAGATGTACATTTACAGATCTATAATCAGAATCCTAAATAAAAGTAATTAATCAACAAAGATGTTCAATAATTAATAACTGCCTGCAGCAGAATGAGGAACTGTGTGTCTACCTGAGCTGCCTGAAAGCAGAACAGAACTTCAGTCACCCAAACCCTCCAGCTGAATAATTTTCCAGTTACTGGGTTTGGTTCATATGGTATAAATTTGTCACGTTGTTAGAAAGCTCACGGAGTTTAGACAGATGTGTGGGATGACAACTGATCAAAACTCTTTAAATATAAAAGCATCAGAGAAACTTTGTGGTTCGAGTTTAGACAAGCAGGCTTTTTCTAACCCACAGTGCACACTACCCATCTATATTTAACACCAGCTGCTCTGCGCTGCTATCAGTTCTCAGTTTTGTGATACCTGCGATGTCCCACAGTACAACAGCAAATACATACAGGCTCATTTCATGTGGCAGGGAGGTGCCTGGGAGTCATTCATGCTCAATAGTCTCCCCTAGAAGAATGTGATGTCAAAAACCTGTATAGGGGCAACACAGTCATTTCATCACAAGGCAGTAGGAGCTCTGCCGACTGCTTCAGAGAGTCCAAAACCTCAACGGACTGGCTCAAAATAACTGCGGAAAGTTACATTATATTTCTATCATCTCGTAGATGCTCATCTATGAGTCAATGCTTTAAAATAAAGCAACATCAGCTCTGCGTACATAATGCCCACCAGACCCAGGATGCTCAAACTTTCCCCTCTGCTTTGAGGGAGGACAAAAAGCACAGAAATAAATTCGTATTTGCTGAAGTCAGACAGAACTATGCCTTAAGAGCTGTCTGAACTCATGCATTATGCATCAATATAAACCCACCAAGCCAGCGAGATCATTCCAGCAATGTCAAGAATGAGACTGTAAGGTGAGCAGATTGCAAAAGGAATCCCCGCTTCACTTTTGAACATGAACAAAACTGTTTTACATGGAGGTAAACTGCAAGTGCAAGAAAATAAGTATTGTGATAAGAGGAACAGAGGCATAATTTCATTACCGGAAGGGTGCAGGAGAAGACTGGTATGAGATGCCAACACAGAGAGAAATGAAACACTGCACAGGGAGAAGCAGAGGCCACGCGAGCTGCAATGAAATACAGCAGATCGATGTCAATGGTCCAAATAGCAGAACAAGAGCTGCTGCTTGCAGCTGGCCAGCTGCAGGGACAGGAGCACCCAGATGAATTACATGACCACAGTGCTACCACCTCTCTCCACGGAGATGCTGACACAAAAAGGTAATTTAACCACTTTAATACATGGCGAAGTATTCCCAGTGGCAGGTGAGAAATGCTGTATGTAGAAAGCAGTTACCAGAGCCTTATCTCTGGAATACTATGTACAAAGCTTCCTACCCAATAATGAAAGGGACAGAAAACTGAAACAGGTCAGGTGTGAATAGCATGAACAAGGAAATACAGACATTTTACGAGAGCAGACCAGTTTGTAGGAGGGAAATATCCACGTGAATACACTGGGGAGCAATTCTTGGAGCAGCCCCACAGGTTTTAAAGCTAAAAGAGAAAGCACAACTGCATGCAAACCAGTCAGGACCATATTGGGCTGGAATTAGAACAAGGTTTCTGACCACCATCAGAGCAATCAAGCTGTGCAAAAATCTCCCAGTGCAATGGTTTATGAGAAGGTTGGGAAAAGGTGGCTAAGGACTGCAGTCACTGACCCAGAGAGACCTCTCCAGCTCTTTATTTCCACACAACACAGTTCCTGCATCATCACAGAAGGTGGAGGAATTGGGCTGGGAAACCACAGGTGAGAATCCCAGCTGCAGGGGAGTGGCTGACAGAATGCCCCCACTGCAGCACAGCCCAAATCCTCACTCACCAGCCCAAAGTGAATCCTGAAATCCAGGCACCTTGGGATGTCCTGTAACTCTGCATGGGCTGGGTCTCCCTGACCCACAGTGACAATGGCTTTAGTGGCTGCTGTTAACCAGCTGAAGTCAGCAGGTTAAAATAGCAGAGTCTTGGCAATTTTCTCAGAGGGAAATTCAAGTTAATGTGGAGGACAATATCTACTGCTAAGGAGGTACTGCACTTGTATCACTCCTTCTCAGTCCTAACCCAAAGGGCTGTATGGACTGACACAGGGACCCAACACAGGAGCCTACTCTGGACAGGTCACAGATGCCTTCATAAAGCCAAGCACTGACATAACACAGAATGGTTTAGGTTGGAGGAGGCTTTAAAGATCATCTAGTCTCCACTCCCTGCCATGGGCAGGGCTGCCACCCCCCAGCTCAGGCTGCCCAGGGCCCCATAGAACCTGGCCTTGAGAACCTCATGGATGGGACATCCACAGCTCCCATGGTCAGCCTGTGCCAGCGTCTCACTGTTCTTTGGGTAAAAAATCTCTTTCTAATATAAATCTCTCCTCTCTTAATTTACAGCCATTCCCCCTTGTCCTGTCACTATCATATTGTGTAAACAGCCAGTCCACCTCCTCTCCTGCAGACCCTGCTGTCTCCTAACAGCAGCTGTGCATCAGGGATTGCTGTTGGGTTCCGTCTCCCAGCAGGGCTCACCAGCTCCTGGTTGAGGAGCTGCCACAGTCACGTTCAAGGACCTTCCCCCGTCCTCTTGTCCCCTGCACAAGGGGCTGGGACCAGCTGTGCTCCTGCAGCAGGTCTGGGTCAACCTTATTTTGTTAATTGGAGGAAATTACCAGTGTAGAACTCTAACACTGGGGTTTGTGCAAAATGTACCATGCAGGCGTGCTGCTATCGAGTGTACTTCAGAATTAAAAATAGCAGGAGAAAATTCATGTGGAAGATCAAGCGTGCTAATAGATCGTATAACCTCACCCCAGAGCAAGCCATGCTGTAAACAATTTGCAGCATGAAACACACAGGAGCTGCCATCAAAACATTTATTTACACAAAAACCAATAATTACAACAGGCTCAGGTTGCAGGCACGTTTTCTTGAGAAATTAATGACAGCCTTACAAAATAAACCGATACCAACAATAACATTTCTTGTGCTTTAAATACGATCTCCACGAGCCTTGCTGCTGGGCATAAGAACTAACACAGCAGCCTAACAGGCCTGACATTTAATAAGCCAAGTTTATTTCTAGAAAGTGAGCTGGAAATTAAATCTCCTGCTTACAGCTGGCACACTGTGCTCAAGAGGAATCCTAAGACGACTGCATTTCATTTCTGCCCTATAGCTTTTACCCTTCGACTAATTGGTATATTTAAGTGCACTTAATCATTTCAGCACTGAACTTACCACCGTGATAATCTCCAATTTAGACTATGCAACAATAAATCTTTGTCTTCTCTTAGCAGCTGGCGAGTTTTGATTTGGACTTTGAATTTAGATCGTCTCCTCAGGCTTAACAGTAACAACTTGTTTGTCCTGCCTTCTGAAAGCACGACATTAACTCTGCTCTTTAACTGTATTAATGTTGCTTAAGCGCAGTGTTCTCGGTGCTGACCTGCCCCTCCATAGTGCCGGCCTAAGGAACATAACAAAACCAATTAGGCTGTGCCGGCGGCTCACAAAGCAACTTTCACTCATTAGTATTTACACAGCATCACTGGGCCACGTGACGCTGTGCAGGCACGAGGACAAGCTCGAGGTTATAATACAATCTTTCAATAGATGCCTCCAGTGCCACAAAGAGCTGATTTAAAAACAGGTGGAAGGGGCCCCCGACAATTAACACAGGAAGAACGCTCCCACTAATACCTCACAGTCTGCCAGGGGACCACGTCGGGTCTTCTCTTCAATTCTTTGACAAATGCCCTGAAAACCTTATGGAAGTAGCTCCTGTAAAAGTATCTAAATTAGATGCGATCACCAAACAACAAAGGGGAAGACTGTTTCTGGATGGAGAAGGGGACTCTACCCCCAGCTTTGCTACAGGCCTCCTGGTAAGCACTCCTAGTAGTGCCCTGATAAGCTGTTTAGCCCCCATCTTTAAGACTTCACACACATTATTACGACCTTTTCAGTACAACTCGGGATTTGTGCTCGCAGAACAAATCATGTCATTAAAGATTTGCAGGATCAAAGTCTCATTTCCCCGTGCCTTAGTTCTTCCTGTACACTTCAATACAGCTGCATTTGACATACTCGCAGATGCTGGGAGAAGGGCCTCACTCTGTTAAATATAAAACACCTACTTAAACAAGTCGCCTTGTAATAAAAGGCTGAATAGTACAGCAGTTGCACCGAGTTGAGAAAGACTGCAACTTCATCGTTTCCTGACTACCATGTTTGCTTTTGCAGACTTGAGCCCAGAAGAAACTGCGAGTTCACCCAACGTACGCTGCCACTTCAGTTGCTTTATTTGCTTTACCACTTGCCAACGAGACAAACAGCCCTTTCTGTTCTACAAGGCACAGCTCAAACACCGACCTCGTCAGCTGACCCAGCAGCACTGGGCCCTGGGGTGCAGCAGCTGGGCACGAGAGCCCTGGCACCCCCAGAAGCACCGCAGCACCAGCACAATGTACCACAGGACTCAGCCTGCAGACACCCAGTTTTGTAACTTTGCCTTTTCTGCTTTAAAGACAATATTAGTACCTGCTATTTTCTTCCCACAGTGTAGCTCAGGCTCTGATCAACCACACACCAGTACTTTATTTCTGTTAGTTACTGAACTGCACTCAGAATGTCTCACAGCAAGGCTGCTTCTTCAGACCTTAGATTACTGTGGCCCCAGTTTGGCCAAACATAACATATGTATTTTACGTCTGAATACTCTGGAAGCTGGCTGGATGTTTAACTGGGCTCTGGCTCTCACTCCTCCATAGTTACAGTCAAGTTGCCTTTATGGCCTCTCTGTGGTTAGCTGAACTGTTGGAGCTTCCTTACTCTATCAGTGTGAGGTGTTCTTCATAGAATCTTTGTAGTTCTTCTCAGGGATTGCTGCACATTTCCGAATCAATTTTAAAGCACAGACATACCACCCCCCCCCAAACACAATTTTGCCTGTGTGGAGGTGACAGCAGCCCCCTAATTCCTGTCAGCTGCTGCTCCAGAAGCAGGCACTGACAACACTGAGCACCTCTTGTCTTTCATAGGTGGAAACCAGCCTATATGCATATCAGCTTATACCCCAACAACCATTTTCTTTCTCCATCCCCCAAAGCACACACCAAAAAGTAACACCAAAGAAACCTCTGGAGTTCAATTACACACCAGCTACCAATCTTCATCAGGCTGCAACCCATACAGCTGCAGACGGAAGCTGACAGTAAGGAAAACAAGATTTACTTTAATTCCATTAGGGCTGCGGGGAAAGTAGGAGCAGTATTTAGGAAAAGCCTTCATTTACATTCTGAGAAACACCGAAATTAAATACAAGTAATTTGGGGCCAAGGGGCCGAGCAGCGCTGCAACAAACTGCAGCTGTATGTAACTGAAATGATTTATTCTGTGAAATCTAAGCATAGAATTAATGCCAGCCATGCCAGGAGCACTCACAGACTTAACATGTTACTTTCAACAGTCCAGTTTATAGCTAAAAAATAAGGAAATCAGCACTGCACCTTCTGGGAGTTAATAATTTATCCACCTCCTTTTGGTGGAATCTGAATCCAGCTCCCAGTTGCCTGTTGTCACAACACCACATTCTTTTCTGTGGCTCACACCGTAAACACTCCCAAGGAAACCCATCCTAATAAGGAGAGCTGGCTTTGAAAGGCTGAGCAACTAGCAGCAATGCCTGAACCTCAGCTGCCCTGCTCCTTTTAAATGGAGAGTTGTTCCTTCATTTTTAATCCATTTGCAACTCCCTGGCCTTTGCTGTATGTCCTTCTCATATTGTGGCACCCAAACAGCACCCAGTGCAGGAGGTGAGGCCGCACAGCACAGAGCAGAGAGGACAACCCTCCCCTCACCACCCAGTGGCCACACTTTGCCTGGTGTACCCCAGGGTGCAGCTGGTCCTTTGAGCTGCCAGGACACATATAACTTGTCATCATCAGCCAGAACCCCAATTATAACTTGTTGGAGAGCACTCGAGTACAGATCTGCAAGATCAGGACAACTAGAGAATGGAATTCAGAAGGATTACATGAGCTTCATCAGCAGTCACTGCCACCCCAAAGGCAGCACATCCAACCCGAGAGCAGCGCTCCATCTGCTCACACCTCATCTATTCATCTCCTGCAATATTCCCACGTACAGAATCACACACAACTTTCCTGCTTGGTTAAATTCTGGATAGCTTGGGTAAAACGAAGGTGCAGCAGGACAGATTTACTGCAGTGGTCCAAGTACTTTATTTATCTAAGCCTGTGTTACGCACACATCAGTGAATGTACTGTAGCTGGACCGAATTACTGCAGACCCTGTCTGCCTGAAAAGCTGTCAGTTCTGCGTCTTCGAAAACACTCTTGGATGAAAAGAAAGTGTTATCCTAATTTTACCGAGAACAGAGGAACACTTTGAACACGTCTGCTCAGCTCTCCTGCCCACTCACGCACAAAACCTGGCTGTAACTGAGTAATCTGGTGCTGGCTAGTGTTACAGCACCATGCACACCAGCCTCTTTCTTCCCCTCTCCAGATGGCTGGCACCGGGCACAGCGTTTCAGGCTCTGGGCTCTGAGAGAATCCTATTACACATGGTCACAGAACCCACGGAATTAAAACCCTCCGTAATTATTTCAGTAGGATCACCAGAATTTAAGAAGAAAAAGAAGAAGAAGAAGGAGGAGGAGGAGGAGAAATAAAAACGTCGGTGCACCCCAGAAGCCAACTCTGCCACAAGGAGCAGCTCTCAGCTGAGGTGACGTGCTCCTGCTCCTCTGTTCTCATGTCCATTCTGACCTCAGAATGACACCCTTCACTTTCTGTCACCACCGGTTCCTGACCCTCCTTCAGATGCTCAGCTGGCAGCAGCACCGGGCTGCCCTGCTTCAGCTAAGCGGGATGTCCTGAGCGAATTCAGTATCACCATACAGACATCTACAGAGCTGCACCGGCTCATTGCCACAGACTATCCACACTTTTAGGAAAGCCAGTTTCCTAATTTCTCTTCCATCTTCAACCTACAAATTCCTGAGGAGCCTTCCTGTGAGTGCTGTAAGATGCTGGGTGCAGCTCATTTGTCCTATTGCACTTCAGAAGGACAAACGTAATAGTCAGAAACTTCAGCTTTCGGGCCTCTCTCCTTCTTAGGACATGAACAAAAAGGCAAATTATGTCAGGAAGAAACGAGCAGGGCTGCACATTTTTATAAGAGGTGTGTCCTGTTTCAGATTAATGTGGCATTCAGAAATTGCGCGAGTGCCAGCATGGAAGAAAAATACAGCACATTCATTATATAAAGGAATCGTGTTTATTTTAGTTCTTTCGGAGTAAGATGGTAACATCCGCTTCCTTAATTACTTATTCTGTGTTTAATATTTTAACCCCACGTGTTAAGTCTCCTCAATTGCTTCCTGCTATATGGTATAATACAGCTATAATAGCTCAAACATTTCCATTTGTGAAGGACTCGATGACTTCATTTGTGCAACGAGCTTCAATTAAATTCCAAAACCTTTGAAACACAAGAATTTAGATTTATTGGAAGCTTCTTTAATATGACCAAGGAGGTTTCTCTCTGGTTACGTTGCAGTCATCTACTCTCCGTGGAGGGCACTGAAAATACACTTGCCCACAACTGCAAAGACTTCCAGGCCTGCAAGCCAAATTACACAGAGGATAACAACTTGTGCTACCAGCTTGGCCAGAGCCACAAAGTGCTCAGGGCAAGCACATCTGCCCAGCAACAAAAGAGAAGTAGCCCCACGCTTGATCTTATTAAAATTTAAAGCTATAATTGACCACGGGTCTATTTGGTGAAACCTCCCCTGCTTCCTTCGACCACTGATGCTGCACAGCCTATTGCACAAGCTCTTGCTGAAGACCAATTTAGCGCTGGATGAAACACAGACAACCTTAGAAACAACATTATCCTTGATGGAACTCTTGCATAACACAGCAGCCAACTGCAGGCACGATCCTACGAGGTGCAAACCACACCTAAGGAACAAGGGCTGCGTTTCTCTCCTTGGCTGCTTGGTGATGCTGCAAACCATTTTGCTTGACTGACCTCCATTCACCAACAGATTCAGATCTTCCTGGGACAATGCCCAGCCATTGTTAATTGCCTTATTGCTTTTTACGTCATCCCCAAGTTTTGCTAGCAGTGCTTTGATTTTCACGTTACTGAGATAAATGCAGTTGGCATCAGAGCTGGCGTGAGTTTCTGTGAGACTGTGAGGAACCTCAGCCCAGTGCCAGCAGGCCCTGGTAAAGAAAAGCCACAATGAATCAGATGGGTTTTCATTCGGTCACAAAAGCTTTCAAGCAACAACAAAACACACCATCACCACCAACAAAAACTCCACCTTATTGCCAGGGCTGAGCTTGAAACAAATGGCTTTAAGGCACAGACAATGCATTAAGGCCATACTGCCCTATCGTTCCCCCACCGTGACTGACTTTCATCACACACTTTGGGACCGGCTGGTAATTTCTTCAGTCTTTGCAACTGAAAATGAAAACAAACCTGGGAAAAAGAAACAATTTCCAGATAAAGTCCTGAGGGCCCGGCTCAGATTGGTGAACACCATGATGTTTCTGCTGACTCCAACAGCGGCATTCAGCCTTAAGCCATAATAGCTGGAGCAAAGTCCATCCTAACAGTGATAACTCCCCAGCGGGCTGAACGCTTACGGCTCTGAGTAACTCAGAAGAGCGATCCAGTATCTCATTTTTGTCAGACACGGAAGGATTGATCCTGTTAAAAAATGCTTACATACCTCATGGACTGAGCAGGAAAATGTATCAGTTCCACTTTGTATTCCCTAATCCCACGGGCACACCCGCCTCAATAACCATTCTGTCTGTATCCCCCAAAGAAACCAGGAATTTTCCACACACACTTTCCCTCCCGAATCCCTCATACCCCGCCCCCGGCTCCTAAGAACGCTCCCAGAAGGGATGAGCTGCCCTGCCAGGCTCCTATTCACACGCTCTCACACTACACTAGAGATAAGAGATAAGGTGCTGCTGGAACGAGGTGAGAGCAGGCACACAGGGCATGCAAATTGCTTCTGATTGTTGTGGCTTACGCTCGTTGAACTGAACACGCTGCATCTATTTCTGCCCAAGAGACTTAAATTCCCTGTTAGTCCCAATAGTACAGGAAAAGAATGAGATGGTGGAGGAAGGCCGCAGTTTTGTTATTTGCCGTTTCCACAGTAAGAGCGGCACAAACAGCTGAACAGCAGAGGCACAGCTCAATGCTTGGAGAGCTGAGCAGCAGAGGCACAGCTCAGTGCTTGGAGGCCAACATCTGCCTGCTCCTGGGGTAGAAGGGCCACGGGAAGAGCGCTGTGAAACCACCTCCAGGCAACAGCAAAGTCCAGCCGGCAGCAGCCCGTGCTCACCAGGCGATCTTTAACCTTTACCTGCACTCCCCGTGGGCAGGAGCAGCTCGTGCTGCCTAAGGACACGGGGTAGAGCACCAGCAGGTAACTTCTATGCGTGCTGTGGAGCGCAAGGCGATAAAACACCAATGTGCTGATACCTGCGTGCTTCGCCTGGGAGTCCGGCAGGTCTCGATGCCCAGCGGTAATGCCCAGCTGTCCGCGGGCAGCCCGCACACGCAGCCTGAGGCGAACCGTTCCCAGCTTTAATTCACACCCGTGAGCGCACACGACCACAACCGAATCCCGAGCACTCGTGGCGCTCGCCGCCCTCTCTCCTCGGGCTGCAGCACGTCCCGGTCCCGCAGTGATTCCGCAGGGCACGGAGCGGCACACAGGCCCCGGCCAAGCAGGGCCGCGCCGCCCGCCCGCCCCGAGGCCGCGCTCCGCTCTGCTTTCCCGGGGCTCAGCGGCGCAGGACTCGGCGGGGAAGGGGCGGCCGCCCGCAGGGCCGCTACCGCGAGACGCGGCCGCCCGGGGCCCAGCTCGGCCGGGCCGCTTCGGAGGTGCCGGGACCCCGCCGCCCGAGCACAGCCCCGCTCCCCTCCGGCTGCCGGCGCCGTGTCCGCCGCCCAGCCCCGCGGCTCCTCGAGGCTCCGGCCCCGCCGGGCCCGGCCGGTACCGGGGGTCGCCGCCGGAGCGGGGTCGGGAGCGGCCGCTTGGGGCCCCGCGGGGTCGGCGTCCGGGGCGGGGGCCGCCTGGCGGCGGGCGGGAGCCGTACCTGTGGTCAGGTTGTCATTGATCTTCAGCGGCACCCGCAGGATGTACACCAGGAAGAGCATGATGAAAAACCACAGCGTCCACAGGTACGTCCACGACCAGACGATGCACGACTTGAGCTGCTCCAGAAAGCCCATCCCGGCTTCAGCCATGTTTTGGAGAAGGAAAAAAAAAAAAAAAAAAGAAAAAAAAAAAGAAAAAAGGCAAAAAAAACCCAACCGTACAGCACGCTCCGCGCTCAATGCTGCTGCCACGGATTAGCAGCGCGCCTGTGCCGCTGTGCGCGGGGCTCGGCTCCCAGCCCCTGGATCCCGGCTCCCGGATCCCAGCTCCCAGCCGCTCAAATGGACTCGTCCGCGCGGCCCCAGCCCGGCAGCAGCTCGCAGCGCCCGGCGGAGCGCGGGTCGGTCCCGGCCGGGGGCGGGGAAGGCAGAGCGCGGCCCCGCGAGCCCCGGCTCGGCCACGTGCTGCGAGGCGGCCCCGGGCCGGCCCCTGAGCTGCGGGGGGAGCGCGGCGGCCGCAACGGGCACCGGCAGCATGATGAAACGGAACGAAACGGCCGGAGGCTCCGGGGGGAGCGGGAGGGAGGGAGAGGGAGCAAGATTAATAGCGGGAACGATTAGGGGAAAAGAAAAAAGCCGCGCACGCTGCAACTTTATTCTTGGTGGTGTGTGTTTGCACAAGGATTTTAGCCGGTGTTTGCACTGCGCAGCCCGAACCGGGGCTCGCTCTTCTGGGATCCGGAGCACAGAGGAGCTTTGTTCGGTTCGGCTCTTTTCCCAGTTCCTCTGCCCATCCCTCAGGCTCACAGCGGCCGTTTGTCGTGCATTGCTCAGCACCGTCCTGAGCCCTAAAACCCCCACTCGGAAGGCTCTGCACGGTGAGAGAAATTAACGTCTTACTAAGGAAAAGCGTGTATGAAGCATAAGCATCACGTAGTAAAACATTTCTTTTGTGACGTGCTTTTTCTTCTGCCTTGGCTCTCTCAGGGACACATTTCTGCACAAAACAACGTATGGCAGCACAGATGTGCACAGGTCGGTTACCATCACCTACTTTCTGATGCTACATCACTTACAAACATGAGTGCCCGCACTGCAGCTTGTTGTCACAGCTTCTCCCCTTGGTGTTTCTGCAGCCTGCATTGGGACAGCGCTGCCCAGCAACTTAATGCACAGCTCGGTGTTTCTGTAAGCAGCACCAAAAGGACATGGAGCCCCATCGATGTTTATAGACAGATCATACCCTCGCTCTCCCGACGTTTTCAAGTCTGCCATTGGAAAGGCCCCACAGAAAGAATGCGGTCACTTCTCCAGGATGTTTACAGTAGCTACAAGACATTACAGCACAGTCAGTGTGCATTTGTACAGACATATAACTCCTGGTGGGAGGCAGCCACACACAGATGTGCTCCTCCATGGGCCATGCTGTGGTTGGGGCTGTGGCTGGGCCATGAGCATTTGCAGCTTCAGGATCCTCTGATTAAGGGGCTGTTGTCCCTACGTGACTCTATTGCTGTGGGACTGACAGGTTTTCCCACTAATAATCATGAAGCCTTTGTAAATTCCAATGTTCAGGTGGCACTTCCAACATAACTACAAACAGGACCTTTTTAGGTAAAGTATATACCAAAGAAAACCACATTGGAAACATCTCAGTCTCCTTTTTCCAGTTAGAAGGGATATAAATATTTTAGATGCATCACATCTGGAAAAAAAAATCAACATTATCCCATCGCATGGCTATTTCTAAATGAAAATATTCACCTGATGTTCTCTTACGTGTAGGTTAAAGAGAACAACAAGCACTCAGCATAGTTGTCGTTTGTATCATTTCTGTCTATACACTGCAGCACTGAGAATATTATTGCCTATAGTGCAGAACTATGATCAGTTCCCATTAAAAACAATCAGGAAAGAGGATCCGTGTGTCCAACGACAAAAGTCTGCATGTGGTGAAGAGGAATTGCTGGTTGGGGTATCCTGAGCCGTGAGCGTCTGTGTGCTCTCGTGTGATGGATTGAGCTTCTGTTGTGCCACTGAAGGAGCTCACGCGCGGGAGGTGTTTGCAGTTCAGGCTCTCTTTAACACCACTTCACTCTCCTCTTTCTATTCTGGTAGCAAAGGGTGCTGAGTATCAATAAAAAGTCTTACAACACACATTTTACAAGTCAAAAAGGCAAACTGCTCAGTACTATAAAGAGATTTTATTAGGGTTTTATTGTGTCATCTGGCTCCAGACACTCACTCCTTTGCTAGGTCAAGACCTAACAGCGTACAGTGAAGTGATCACCGCGTACAGATCACTAGAAAAGCATCTGTTACCTTTCTGCTGTGATTCTGCACACAGCTTCCTCATTCCAGTGCTCCCTCACAGCTCCTCAGGCACTCCAGCCCCTGCCTCCAATTGCTGCCTAAGTGTCAGCCTGCTCGGCTTCTCAGGCAGCTGCTGATGACTTTGCTAAACTGAATCAGGAAGTGGAGGCACTGACAGTTACCAGTTGTGAGGCACTGAATGCTTCCTTTTGGTTGTTTTTCAAGAATAAAGTTTATTTTTGAATGTAGGTCCTGCCAGGTAAGAAATAATAGTTGCCACCTGCACACAACAAACAGGTAGTTTTAAAGTCCCACCTACCTGTCGCTGTTACACAGAGCAGAGCTCAGCGCTGCCCTACGCTCCCTCTGAGGAGCTGCAGCCACCATCAGGCCTCCATCAGCTCCTCTGCTCTGTGCTGAGCACACACAGGGGCCTCACTCTGCATCACACATCTTGCCTTCTAGGCCCTTATCTTGCCCTCTAGGCCCTTCCCTGCCTTCATAGCCCGGGGTGTCCAGGAGCATTCTCTGAGGATGCTCAGATAGGGCACAAGCAGTCCCTGCATTGGTTTCAGGCACCTGTGAGCACTGGGAAGCGATGGCAACCCAGTCCCAGCCCAGGCACTCACATTCATCCAGCCCCACCGGCAGCAGCACCCTCCGTGCAACTCCCTGCCTGGTGCCATTTCATCTTGGTACATGGTAAGCAACCAGATATATGCCCATGGATACCTACACATACCTACAAACGTGTATATGCAGATTTAATCCACTCACATACACTGGATATGCAAACATACCCAAACACTAATTAAACAATATCCGGGATGAACTGGAGATGGCAGTCTAAACCGAAATCTGCAATACTTGTGTATGGCATGCCAATGGGAGGGAGTGATGGCACAGCACAGCCAGCACTTCTCAGGCATCCAGAACTTGGAATAAAACAGCTTCCAGACATAGAAAAGTCTGTTTTCAGCTTAAAGCATACAGTTCTCTGTCACAGACCTGAACATATGATAAGGCAGGTTAAAATGAAGAGTCATGCTTAATTAACAACTTAATGTATTTTCATTAAAACAAAGAGACGCCTAAAGTACAGGCTCCTGTGCAGAGTGCCTGGCCTGAAGCTTTTGCTCTGCACCTTATAGGTGAGATATGATGCTGCTATGAAAGTACACTTCAGCTGAAAAGAAGATGGCCATATTTCAAAGTATGCCACCATTATTAGGAAGCAAAAGTACTCATTTGTGTGCCAGACCAAAAACATTTTAAATAATACTTATGATTTTCCAATCAGTGTGAAGGTTAGACCTGTTTTATCAGTTCATAAAGCAGAGGTAGCTGAGTGAGATGTAGATGGGTCCCAGATTCCCAAAGATCTGTTTAAATCATAGAATCACAAGGTTGGAAAGGACCTACAAGATCATCTGGTCCAACCATCCTCCCGTTACCATTGCTACCACCAGCCACTAAACCATATCTCATAGGTCCTCATCCTGGACATGGGTTGCCCATAGGCATGAAGACACAGTAAAAAGAGGATAAAGAATCACAGGATCACCAAGGTTGGAAAGACCTCCAGGGTCATCCAGTCCAACCATCCACCCATCACCAATATTTCCCACTAAACCACGTTCCTCAGCACAGCATCTAAATGTTCCTTGAATACCTCCAGGGACAGTGACTCCACCACACCCCTGGGCAGCCCATTACATCACTGATCACTCTTTTTCTCTAAAAGTTTTTCCTTACATCTGCAACTTAAGGCCATTCTTTCCAGTCCTATTGCTGTTTACACAGAAGAGATCAATTTCCACCTTACCACAACCTCCCTTCAGGTAGTTATAGAGAGCAATATGGTCTCCCCTGAAACTCCTCCAGACTTAAATAACCCCAGCTCCCTCAGACACTCCTCACAAGGCCTGTGCTCCAGACCCCTCACAGCTTCGTTGCCCTTCTCTGAACACACGCTAGGACTTCAATGTCTTGCAGTGAGGGGCAAGAACTCGCTGACATTTATATTTTACTCATTTCCAGAAATCTAGGCGAAGGAAATGGAGAAGTCCCAGTGCTGGGCCATGAGCAGATAACTACTGCTGCTACAGGGAACAGGAACAGACTGCAGGCAGGTTCAGATACAGCAAACAGCACATCCTCTGTTACCAGAACAGGCTGCATTCACATGGCACACTGAATTTCGCTCTGTCACAGACAGATTTGGCTCCTGAGCTGAATCTTGCTAAGCCTTTGCAACAGTGAGTACCAAAGTGCTTTTTTTCCCTTGTCTGACAGAACCCTACTTCCTACTTGGCCTGCTTATATCGCTTACTCACAGCCCCCCTATGGCACTGCTGACAAGAACCTCTCCCTGCAGGCTGTGGAGACACAGGGGAAGGTCTGTATCAGATGTCCCATCTCAGTCCAAATAGAAACCAAAGGGCAAGGTGTAGAGAAATGACAAGGAGTGTTGAATTTCACGTTGCAACTAGAATTGCTGGTATTAATCCTTAGCCTAAAGGCTGCACAGTCTGGAAACACTCTTCAAATGCATTAATATGTATCTGACAGAAGAAAGGGTGGTTTATTTCACCCCTTCAGCTGACATCAGCGCTTACATGCAAGGTACTGCTGGATGAACAGTCTGCTTTAGTACATATTAGCAAGGAAGATGTAATTTTGCTAACACCTACCCTAATAATATTATTGTTAATAAGTTCCTACAGGAACTTAGAGGGGAACGTTAGATTTTACCATCAGTTATTCCTTTCAGAGCTGACAGACCTCTCTACTAAGTGCAGTCAAGGTGCAGCTGATGCTGCCACACTGTGGAATGAAAACCAAGATAAACTTCTCCTTTTCATTCAGAGATTTCAAGGTTGTTAACGCTGTTGTTCAGAGCTCTTCCAATCAAGTCTGTGACCTTTGGACTCCTTCGCCACAGCCGCTTTTTGGCCAACTGCGGTTCTGCTTTCTCATGTTCATGTTTCCACAACAAAATGAGAGACCTGCCAACTTCATTGATCTCACCTCATCTGAAAACTGGTTTAACAACGCAGCGCCATTTAGAAGGAAAGAGGAAAGCTGACTTTTCTTCCTGGTACTTCGCTTAAAACTGTGAATGGCTCAGATTTCTACTCCAGCTGCTTGTGCAGACATGGACTTGAAGTGGCACAGCAAAGCTGGAAGCGTATTTAAAAGTCTGTTTGTCTTTGGAATACTGATTGATTTTGAAATTAGCTGACCTCCTTCCTCACTCTCCAAATGACATGGAAGTTATAAATGCAAGTTGTAAGAAAGATGGGAGAAACAAGTGCTGGGTCAACATTCAGATGGTGGGTACAGAAGATTCACAGAGATATTTGTGTGGATTAAGATAGACTGAAAGAGGAAGAACAGCTCACGCTCCTCAGAGCTGCAGTGTCAGACTCCTTTTCTCCATGCTGAAGGGGAAACTTGGAAAAACCACAGTTGATCACAGCTTTATACCTATGATCACAGTGACACACCTTGTATTATCACTGTATGTAGTGCCTTACCTGGGAACAGGCACAGCTGGAGCCCTTGCTGGTACCTCAGTAGCACGGCAAGGTTTTGAACATTCCTATCAACATCACTGGAAACCTCATGTCCAGATACAAGCTCTGCAGCAGATGCTCAGTTCTTAGACTGAGACATCCTACAGTGTGGTACCTCAGAATGTCAGCGATCCTGCTGACTGATCCTGCCCCTCTACTCTGCACTGGTGAGGCCTCACCTGGAGTACTGTGTCCAGATGCAGAGTCCTCAGAACAGGAGAGATGTGGATCTGATGGAATGCATCCAGAGGAAGGCCATAAAAATAATCCAAGGGATGGAACAGCTCTCCAAGGATGGGCTGAGAGAGGTGGGGCTGTTCAGCCTAGAGAAGAGAAGGCTGCAAGGTGACATGAGAGTGCCTTCTTGTATCTAAAGGGGCGCTGCAAGAAGGAAGGGGACAGATTCTTTTGCAGGGTCTGCTGTGACACAACAGGAAATGGCTTCAAACTAAAAGAGAGCAGATTTTGATTAGTTTGGTGCAAAGCCAGAGCAGAACTTCCAGTGCAGATTTCTCCAAAAGGAATTGAACTCAAGTGTGCAGAACACAAGAAACAGAAATGATGTAACTAAAATGACAGCAATGATAAAGTCACCTTCTACTACCTGTAGTGTGAGAACAGACATATAAAAAAAGGGTTGCTCAGGAGAATTTGAAAGCAGAAGCGCAACTTCTGTTTCATGTGTTCAGGAGCAATTATTTACTTGCATACAAGTTAAAATCCTCAGTGGAAGGAGGCACTGAGATGTGTAAGGTATAATATGTTTCAAGAACAGATCCTTCTACAAGTCCATATTACAAGTTGTAATATCTTGTACACCAACACTGCACAATACAAAGCTTGTCTTTATATTAAAAATAGAATATAAACAAGTATTAGTTCACACTGTCACAACCGCCACAGCATAAGTTCTCAGAAGGTGCTTTCCCTGCACAAAAGATCTTAAATCCCACCAATAAGTTGTTCTGTTAAATCATAGAGCTCTATAAGTTAGAAAAGCAATGAAAACACAACTGATATCCAAAACTACTGAAACAAAGAGCTCACAACGTGCCACCCACCTCAACTCATCAGCTCCTGTCAGCTTCCTCTGGGGAATCATTACTCCAATATATGACACAATGTACTGCCCAGAAAAAGTAACAGAGTGTTTGTTTTACTTCTAAATTGCTTTACTGACGCTGTAGGTTTATGGATTTGATGCCCAAGGCATAGAACTGTCTCAGACTAAACATATCAAGGAACAAAGTACAAGTAATACAAATTTATTCTACCAAATCCGTGCTAGAATTGAGCATCTTACAGGGATGCTACTTTCTGAAGACAGGAACTGAGACTATCGTGGAATTGAATGAACAGAGAGGAAAGCAAAACCATGGAGCACATCACAATAAAATACCTCTTTATTAGGAATAGATTTAAAATTAGCCTTTTATTTCAGTTAAGAAAAATAGCATTCTGACTTGCAGCCTGCACTGATTCTGGTCACACATAACATTCTAACAGCTAGAATAGTTACCTGCATCATTGCTGCCCATGAACAGTTTTCCTAACTGTCCATTTTATTCTTCTTAAGTATTTTAAGCCTTTTATTCTTCTTGGGTATGTAGAAGAGAATGCCATAGCAAGGCTTGCATTTAGATCTTAAGGAAGATTGGCAGACTGACTGGAGTGTGACTTTGGATGTGCCATCAGCTCATGTACAGCTTTCATGAGCTTTCTTTTAAATAAGAACAAGATGGTTCAAGAGATGATCTATAAAGACAATTAAGAGGGTAATTCTTCAGGAAAGCTGTTGTAGAACAAACCTCATTCTTCTACTAGGCAGTTTAGTACTGTAAAGTAGCAGCAATTTCAACAACTTCAGTCAGCTTTGTACCCTTTTAAAACAAACACTGACAACCAGCATACAGGGGCATTGCTATTCCAATCCAAATAGTAACCTACCTTTTGTGTACATCTTTATGCTCAGCACAAGATTAGATCCTCTCTCTTGCAAACCTGTAACTTAACGGTTTAAGGTAATTAACAGGACCAAGCTGTAAACAAAAATATAACCTTTGTGTAAGCTTCACTTTCTGGAGCCTGGATAAATAACTGACTTCTAGAAAAAAGAAGCTGCCTGTTTTTCCATCATGAATGTGGAATCAGCATCTTTTGGAACACGCTGCCATCCAATTCATAATGATATCCATGTATTCACAGAAGTGAAATACATCATTTGTAGCAAATTTTGCCTTTTCTTTTAAAATTCATTTTCAACATCAGATCTATCAGATGGGGAAAGTATTCTCCAGATAAAAAAAAACAATTGGTGTTATTTTTTGTCTTGCAGTTTCTTCCACATGAAGCTATAAGATAAACATTTCAAGAAGAGTCCCATAGGCAGATGCTTCGTAAATGTGGGTGGAAACCATGTATGGTGACAACACTACAATAAATCTCCAAACACGCTGGAAATAGCCAACAGGCCACAAGTTTGTGGCTGTTTTAAGCAACGCTCTAAAAATAAATACCAAAAATAGGCTACGTCAGAAAGCAATTTGATACTCAAATAAATAGAAAATTTGCATTTTAATGTCACATTGAATTTTAGTACATTTCAACCCAAGGGAAAAAAAAAAAAAGACAGACATGGTAATGAGTACAGGATCGTATATATATTACAATATGCCTTGTTATAATACACTTGTGGCTTTATGATAAAAACTTGAGGGCAGGTGGAATTTAAGCTCATTTAAGTAACTGTCAGGAACAAAGCATTAAGTGGATTTCTGAAATAAGTACTTTTATTTAATTCCAAAACCTTAAAACAGCATTAGACCTCGGCCTTTCCTTAAAAAAAAAAAAAAAAAAAAGTGTTGTTAATGCTAAATAAGTAATCTCAAAGGTTTAAACAAGATAGCAAATGCTTTCCCCAAGATGACATACAGTGCAAGGGTAGATGATTTCAACAACAGCACCTATTGCTAACTCCACGTTGACCTTGACCTAGAAATGCACACCAGCGATCTCCACAAGGAATCCAGCACTTTTTGGAAGTTGCCCATTTCACATGAAAGCAAGAGAAAGGGTTCTCATATGCAAAAATAAGTTCAAACTGTTCTTAACTTGCAATCGGAAATGAAAGGCATGGTTTCTTCATTATAAAAAAATAAAGGTATAACAGAAACTTTAAAGGAAAATACTCAGCTATACTGAAGTTGCAACCCTTGGAAGAGAAAGAAAAGGGGGGAAAAAAAAGATCAATTAGCTAAGCTTTGTGCTCTAACCAAACTACTTACAGTGATTTTCAATGGCAAAAGCCCATGCTGACTGGGTGATTTGACAGTTCCAAATACCTTGTGTATTATTTTTCTTAATTTTTATACAAGGACACTAAAATGATCCAGTCATGCAACGTTCATTTTAAGCATTCTGCATCTCTTTTCCAATCTTATAGCTAAGAATCTTGTTCCAGTCAATCTTGGTGCGGGTAACTGGCAGCTGTCGACGTAAGGCCTTGAACGTAGTGTCCGACATAGTCTGGTAATTCTCACTGATTGCAGTCTGTTAAACACAAAGTCATACAAAGATGCATGAAAAACAGAACAAAGATGCTACATCAAAAGCTAAATGACTGAATAATCTGTGGCTTCACAAAGAGACTTAACAAATTAAAATATTTCATGAAGATGTTAGGTCTAGATTGAGACTATGTGAAGATAGTTCAACAGATGCAATAACCCTGGTTCTAGGCCAGGTGATTCAGCAAACCTCAGTGCAGTTATTCAGGAACACGAATGAAATGCTGATCAGAGTCAGCTCATATATCATCAACTCCACACACCAAAGTTTCCCCATGTTATTACTGGGGAATGGCTGAGTCAGTAGACAACAAAGCATGATTTAAATATAATGCAAATGATACTTAGTACAATTTGACTAATGAGTATATTTTTCCAAACTGACAGAACAAGGTGTCTGAAACGTACCTTATGTTAAAGTCATAAATGAACGTGAAACCAATTCTACAAAGGGCATCTAGAACAGCTGTACTTCTAACTTCAAAATGACTAACTCAAATGCATAATGCTTACAGCTGTATTTAGTGGAGCTGTGTAAAAGAGCCGCCTCCAAACAAAATCTGTACAAAAATTCCACTTCAGAAATGCACGTGGGACAAAAGGGATCAGAACTGCTGATATTTAAACACACTAGGGGACCTCAGAGATTCATCTTCTGCTCTCAAAAAATGACTTATACGTTGGTGAGTGCAATCACCAAAAGGTTTGGAAAGGGAAGGTATGTTTAATGGCAGCATGCAATCTGTTTGTATTTGTTTGAAGTGACATTATCTTAGTATTGAGCTTGCTAATTACAAACTAGTAACTCTGGTTACATATAAGATAATGTTTGATTTATGGTGTAGGGAAGCTGCTTTGGCAGAGGAGTTGGACTTGATGGTCTCTGGAGGTCCCTTCCAACCCCTATGACTCTGGGATTCTGTGATTATGGGTATGGTGTTTTTACCCAACCTACCTGATACTCGTTTTCTGCAGCCTCCACAATTTTTATAAATTCCTTCGCCGTCTGGGCTTCATTCTAGACAAAGAGAGCGTTTGAGTCAGGCTGGACGTACTGCACGGCTCTGTGAAGAATACTTACATTTTGTTTATGCCACTAATCACGAGAGATGTGCAGGAAACTCCATGAGAACAGGTGACCATTTAGTGACTAACACTCAACGCAACACTCATCCAATAGGCATACGCCACATTCTTTCTTGTTACCCCTTAATTAGTCGTGTGAGTTCAGAGCACAAACTAAAACTATGAGGAAACAAATGAACTATGTCCACAGCAGTACTGGTTTATTTACATGTGTCAAGCTAGATTTAATTGTGGTAGGAAATGATGTTAAAAAATTAGAACATTACAACTATACTTTGCTTGTTTTAGCACTGTCCCATTTCACCTCCAGTACAACTTCAAGAACATCAGCTAAACAAAAATACACAACAACAACTCGTCATTCAAGCTGAAGGCAAATTAGCTGAAGTGCTTGAAAGAGGTGTCAGGAAGGAAGGCAGTGCTCACGAATTTAGAAACCTCAACTTGGATCCTGGAGACATTCCTGAGGGGAGTCTGCAGCAGTGGTTGAAAAGGTAGACATGCTTTTGTCCCATGTGATCCATTGTGCCTACAGAGGGTTAGTTTTTTGAGCTTAATTGCCACTGGCAGCAGAACTGCTAATGGAAGATCAAGGCTGAACTGCAGGACTGGAGGAAAGCTATGGCAAGCTCAACTACAATGGCTTCAAAGCTTCAGAGAAACTACATTGAACAGCTGTGAAAGTGCCCCTGAAGGTAGAAGAAAGAGATGAAGGTATCAGAGAGCAAGCAGAAGAGGACTACAGAATGAAAGGGCTCTGACTTTTCAGCGAACTGAGACAAATGATTTCAAAGGGCCTGAAGAAAATTAGGGGAAAAAAGTAGCCCCCACTACAATTATTCATAGTTCCAACAACAAGACAACTTTTCAGTTCTTTATTTCACTTGTGCCCTTTGCTGGTACAAAATTGCTTCTTTGCCAAACAACAAAAAAAGAAGTCATTAGGGCTCCTTTTATTCTACCATTCTGCCTGTGTGAGATAAGAGCCTCTACCCTCTACGAAGGCTTTAGCCATGGCTAAAAATCAGTAACCAGCAGCACACTCGCTTTTGTTCTATTAGAAGGCAGGAAGGTTATGTAAAAGATGTTTTTCTACTCATTGGTCTTCTGCCACTTTGCTAAATTGCCGAACAGGATTAAGTTACTTCCAATAGAAAGAGAAGCAAAAGCTATTGAAGCGAGACCTCTTTCCAGACAGTTCCTCCTGAAACATCCTTTAGTTGAATGGAAGACTAAACAGATCCCTTTGCTTAGGGGGTCAAAAGTAATTTTATATATGCAGATCCAGAAGTGTTATCTCTTGGCACCACAGTTTGCCATTCTCTATGCTGCTATTGCATCTGAAAAGCCAACAAGCCTTGCTTTATATTAATGAACAATGTTCTCTACTGATGAACTAAGCTTTTAGACCCACCGGGTCACTACTAGTCATTATCTTTAAAATATTTCTCATGTTGACGTTTAAATACTCCCTTTACCTGTTTAACTTCCCTGGTTTAAACTTTTCCATGAACACCCCAGGAGGAAATCATACTGCCTAAAAATAGCACCTCCAGTAAGCAAGATTATAACTTCAAAAGGAGCAGTTCATTTTGCAATAATCCATTACTATTTCCAAACAATTTTTATTCCAACCCTGTGCTCCTCATTGTTATAAGTATCCATTTGGAAAGGAAACTCTAAACTTTGGAAGTGTTAATACTTCTCAAGCTGAAGCATCCCTGAAAAGGCTTTTTGTATGGAAGCCCATGATGCTAAAAGCACCAGTTACAGAGAGGAAATGAAGGAAAAGTTCTCACTACTGCTTCTCAACTGGCAGTGTTTCCTTCCTAGTTCTTAGCATACATTTACCTTGCCATGAACAAAGCAGTACTACAGGTGATCTCCTAGAAGCTGCTCTAATAAAGTGGATTATTATAACTCAAAAATTAAATCTATTAAACACTCTGCATACTGAAATTTAAATACAGCACAGGTGTAGAAAGAGGAGACAGCAAGCTGATTAAAACTACAAAGTGAATGTAGCTTATATAAGCCACATGCAAGCAAAGCACAAGTTAATTTAAAAATGGTTTGATTAAACATTAACTACATGTAATTGTAGTAATTTAAAATTATTAAATGTAGTTATAATGTAAAAGTAGAAAATATTATGTACAAAATATACATAGATTAGAATATTCATTCTCATTCACACAGGAATGAAAACTAGCCCTCACATTTCTAAGCTCTTTTTCAAGCTAGCTTCTCTTTTTAAATCAAAGTCACGTCAGCGTACACACAAAGGTCTCTCAAGTTCACTTACAGACACCGTTAGAGAATCCTGTATGTCTTTATGGCTCACAAGCTGAACATTACCATCTTCATAATAGTGAACCTACAAAAAATTAGACAAAAAACTCATTAAATGTTACACGATTTTCATCATACAGGAAAATCAAACTGTTGTAGAAATTAAATACTTTCGGAAAGGCAACAGCGAAGAAGCTACTATGCTACTCTTAAAATATTTTGGTGTTGATCTGCCTCAAGTGCTATTTCATGCAAAGAAGTTTAGGTTTTGATTAACAACAAGTAGCAGAAGACTTGCTACTTATGTGATAAATTTACTAACAATTATTCAAGTAGTAAAGATATATTTAACACGAGAACAGCTGCGGTGAGGCTTCAGGATACAGTGAAGTTCCTTTCTTTCCAGCTTTGCTCAAACCATGTGCAAGGAATCACACAACATTAGGCTTCCCTTTCTTCACCTGCCTGTTTTTGATATTTCCCTGTTAGGTACAACTCAAAACAAAACCAGGTACACATGTAGACAAAGGAGCTCTTCAGTACAAAGTCTGACAAGATCAGGTAGTAAGGCAGAACGAAATCTATTTACATTTGAAATGTTAAATCTACAAACAGCTTCCTTGCATATCCTACAAGGGGAGGTAAGTGGTAAAACTCTACTCAAGCTAACTTTACTTCTTCTAAATTCAGTTGAGAAGGAGAGAAAGATCTGAAAACATTCAGGTTTTAATTCAACTATTAGAGAACTTAAAAAATCAGAAGCATATATGAAATTACATGTAATCATTCACAGTAACTGATACAAAAGGGTTAAGTAACTCCGACATTTAAACAGGTATCTTTAAAGATACTTCTATAATTTTGATCAAGTCAACACAATCATTGTAACTAACTGATGTTATGAGAAATACAAGCATTGATGCCTCACCCTACTAAGCAAGATAACGTTTGTATTTGGTGATTAATGCACAATAGTATGATTTCAAATACATTATGATCATGACATGCAAGAGGCCCTCACATTTATGCAAAGAGTGAACATGACACAGCAAGACAGCTATACTATATACTTGCTTACTGGCAAATACTTATTTTCCAACAAAAGATATCATAAGTATAAGATCAGCTTATTTTCAAATTAAACATCACAGGCTGAAACTTCTATCAGCCTTTTTCAATCCAGTTCCTTGGAGGTGAGAAGCGCTTACTCAGTGCAAAACTACAAGGCCTTGCAATGAAACAAGAGAACCCCATGAGGTATAATCTGGCCTTCTCCGTCACGACTCATTGGAAAGGGCTCAAATCATCCCCGTGCTCTAAAGTCAACATCAGCACAAATATCTGCTTAACCAAGTTACATTCTTAGCAAACATAAAGGCCTAAAAATTTAACAGGGATGAAGAATCAAATCTAATCCTGAGATTTCTTACGTCAAATGAAATATCAGAAGTAACTGTTCTGTACTATACCTCGCTGCTGACATTCTTCTAGATGCTACATCTGGGCTCAGAAGACTACAAGAAGGATGATGGTTATGAACAAACCTCTTGGAAAGGTTAACTAAGGAGGGATGAGAATAACAGATTGTCTAACAGATAAAATCAGTAACCAACACACCTATCAACTGTATTCCATGCACAGCTGGAGTACGTCAAGCACCAAAGGGACTTAAGTTTTAGTAAAGACTGCTGTTGCACTGCATTCACCTTGTGTAATTGAAATGGAAACTGAAAGAGGCTAAGGCAGTTAAGATTCCCCTATATTAGAGTTTATTAATAGAACAGGAAAAAAAGGAAGAGATTGTATATGTGACCTTAACAGTAAATAAGACACCAGAACACAGGTGGTACTGGAATTTCCCCCAAGGTACTTAGAAAAGATCTTATCAGAACCAAGGCAATGGCAGTATTGTTGTCATAAAAGTTTCCCAATTGACCAAGGTCACAGTAAGTTTATAATCCAGAAGTTTGTTTCACTCCTTAAAATAAACTAAAGCACTCAAGGTACAAGGTATACATTGCAGAAAGTATACTAAATTTCAAAAGCTTTGAAACAGAATTCAGCATTCCCCAGTGAAAAAGGAAAGTCCTAAGCAAGCAAAAAGCTCAAACTTTTGTTTCCCAAAACATACACCTTAATGAACAGAAATAACGTCCCAATTAATTATGCAAGGTAGTCACAGAGAACAAAATGAGATTGAGATGCACATTTAACTCAATTCCCTATTCGGGCTACTTTCTGTTGTCATTTAATCCAGTAGGCAGCTAAGCATCACACAGCTGTTTGCTCACAGATTTCCCAGAATGAGGTAAACGCCTGCTAGTTGTGGAAAATCTCCTAGACATTTAACCAGAAGCAAATACTGAGGACAAAATGCGTGTTTTGTTGCAAGCTGGATTTAAGTGACAGTTTATTTGGATTCTTCCAAAGTTTTATTTATATTCTTCCAACTGAGACTGGAGAGGTTTAGGTTAGATATTAGGAGGAAGCTGTTCCATACAGAGGGTGGTGACACACTGGAACAAGTTGCCCAAGGAGGTTGTGGATGCCCCATCCCTGGAGGCATTCAAGGCCAGGCTGGATGTGGCTCTGGGCAGCCTGGTCTGCTGGTTGATGACCCTGCACATAGCAGGGGGGTTGAAACTAAATGATCATTGTGGTCCTTATCAGCCCAGGTCATTCTATGATTCAAAGTCTTAACAGGTCTTTATGTTACTTAGGGCACTTACTATGACCATCTTGATGTAACAACATAGTAACAGCTGTCCACGCTTTGAATATCATTCTAGCTGTTAGAGAAGTTGACCCTAAGCGGGAAATCAGATTCAGGCCCCTGCTTGGGTAGATATGAACAGCCACCACAATCCAGAAGCACACAGTAAGTCTCACACTATGAATATTTTGATCCATCTTCCTTCTGAAATCAAGTCACTGAGCAGTAAGGTCAGCGCAAAATTTACTGAGGGTGCATAAAGAGCAGGAAGAGAGAACTTGGCTTACGTCTTGTAGAAGAAAAATATGGCAGAAAAAAAAAAACCCACAAAAAAAACCAAAAAAACACAAGCAAGCCAAAAAGCCCTCCTACACTGAAAGGCAGGCTGCAGTAAGATTCTAGTCCCTGATCCCAGAACTGTTTTAATAACCTCCTGCAAAATATGTGTACACATTCCAGGGAACCAATCCAGAAAGCCAAGTTCTCCTGCCTACCGCATGACAGTCAGACTTGCTCTTGCTTCAGGAATTCTGCATTCCTGCTTGAAGAACATATTTCTGAATGCCTTACAGCCAACAGAAAGGGAAAATTCTTAATGAGGGAGATGTAAATTCAAAAATTTCAGATAATAGAATGACTTACACCAAAGGCTCCTATCTTTCTAAACAACAAGGTGGGCAACATGAAACAAAAAAGCTACCAGCACTTTTGAAGAAAAAATTCCCTCCTTCAGAAAGGGGCTGCCCTTCACAAAGCTTCTCTGTGTAATGTGGGATTCAAGTTTCTACTGGCTCACTGTACAGGAAATAACCACAAAACTGAAACAGGTATATACCCATTAAAGACAAGCACGTCTTCTGAAGCCCTCAGAATCATTACGTTACTTTGCAACGATCACGCAAATATGCAGTTAAGCGGCCAATACGTAACTAAATTGTTCTCTCTCTTTGGCTTCCTGGGCTCCCCAGTTCTCTTAAAATATTTAAAACATTGGCCTAAGTCTCTCCTTATAACTGGGTACTTCATTCATCAGGACACAGTTAGGATAAGCATACCTGAATTTTCAAGATGCCAGCCACCTGAGTGGTCGAAGGGGAGATTGTAAACTTCCATTCCGACCTCCAACGGCCATTCCTTTCAAAAATAAAAATTGAAAACCAACATTTCACCTCATTAGTTAAGGGGAAAAAAGCCCAACAAAATATATGACTGTCAGTCAAAAGAAAAGAACAAAATACCCAGTAGAACTACACATGCACAATATCTTTCAAATCATAAATATTCAGCCCATAACCAGTCATGAGGAGAACAGTTTCCTGGAATACTTATCCCAGGATTTGGAAGAAGACCAAGGACATTCATTAGTAAGGAGCTTTTAACAACAGGACTTAGCTTCTGAAAATATCTAAAGGCTTTAGTGTTCTTTCCTTCTTTATTACTAGACATATATAACCATTTTTTTTCCCTTTCCAGGACTTGGAAAATTTGCTAACTCAGCCAAATCCACACTTCACAGAAGGCTACCAAAATGTTGAAGGGAAGGAACCTTAAAGTAGCAAGACTGTCTGCTAGTGCTGAAACTCTTAACTAGATCTTTTAGCTCTTCTACAATTTCTGTTCCAGGGCATCTTGTTTCCATCCAGTAGAAACCAACTCAATAATCTCGCCTAATTGCTTAAATGAGTTTCAAACATCTGAATAGCAGTATGGGGAGACTGTAGTTTCACCTGATTTCTTCCCTATAAATTAGGCATTTTCACTTCAGCTAGTAGGTCAGTGGGTTAGAAGGTTGGTACATTAGAGCTGTGTCAGGATGGTACTGTGGCCACATCTTGATTCCTGTTTTGTCTGCACTTAAAGAAAAGTTTCAATACTCTGAGATCCAATTCTACTACAGCTACGTGTAGATTCCAGAGCACTCAATGATTTCTATAGTACAGATAGAAAAGCTTGGTGGGGAACCACAAATGGTATCCACGCACTTCTCTGACCTTAGAATAATCAGTGTAATGCCAATAGCGCAGTTGTTCAATACACTGTATTTCACTGCATTTGTATCCATACAAAAACTTACCAAAAGTTTTTTGCTTGGAACTGATGGCTCTCTATGCATGCAATAATGGTTTGCTGTCCATCAATTGTTTTACCATACACCTTAGTTAGAAATGAAAAAAGCAGAGTTAACATTTCAGCTGTGCTGTTCGAACTGCCTAGCGCTATCCAGTCCTAGAATACATTCCAATTAACTGCAAAATTCTATTTTACAATCAGTATGATTCTTATATAACATTCAGTACATTAAACATGATTATATATTAAAAAGAAGTAAGATTAGAAAAATCTAGACGTCAAGTATTTTAAGCTGTATATACTGCAAAGGCTTTTGCTGCTGTTTTTGCTTTTTCAACTAGAAACTTCAAGCATACATACTGTCATGGAAGTATGTCATGGTACATACTGTCATGGTGGAAAACCTAGTCTTCAGGGCCATCTGTAATACATTTGGCAGTGCCACTGGTATTGCTCTTCTCTTTCTCCTCGCACTTTTCATAGAATAAAGGATGGCTGCACTAATGAGAGCAGTATTTTGAATTGTTAATTTAATTCTATGCCACGCAGTGGTCAGATAGTTTAGGACTTACTGTGCATACACCGTTTGGGTAGTGTTCTTTCACATATGCCTTCATTGCTGTTTCAACTGAATGTCTCCAGGATTCTATGGCATTTTCAACTTCGTGGGGCCTCGGATCAGTAGCCTCCTTTCTCAAGTGATCAAATTTAAAAGAAATCTTGTTCTTGGGATCCAAAAACTTCCCATTTCCCAAATCACCATGTTCTGTTATCAAAACCTGTGTTAGCAAATTTTAGTTAATTGCACCAGGATTAAATAAGAAAAAAAATATATATATCACATCAAATTGTAGAATTGTACATTACAGTGCACACTTAACTGAAGATTCCTCAGAGTCACATTTGAAACAAAATATTTGTGTATATTAAGGGAGTTAATATATGTTACTGGCTAACAGGAAGCACTGACACAGAATCAAAATCCACATTACTACCCTCTTACTAACACAAAAAACTCAATTAGAAGTTCTTCTCTATTATCTATAATGGCTTCAAGTACTACAGGTAAACAGTTCCCACAGCTCCAAATTAGGCCTAACTGAATGCAGGACAATAGCACAGAATGAAATTGCAAGCTCTATAGATGCTCTAAAAGACTAACTTGCTAAACTGGTACCATTGGTGGGCCATAACACATATATATTATACTATATACATATAGTATATACATACTATATTTTAGTAGAGAAGATGCATTTCTTTTCCTTTGCTTTCCAAGGTATATTCCAGTACCAGAACATCTTTAAAAATGTAAGGAATGTCATTGTATTCATACCTGTTCGTCATAACCGTCAATTTTTACTGGAGTAAACTGGTCCAAGTTGTACTGTGCAAATGCACTACAAGAGGAAAAAAATACCAAAAACCTGCATCAGACATGAGCTTTTTTCCTTAGTAGATATAATAGACTTAAACAATAGCTAATCATCTAGATAAAAGAATTGTATTACTGCCTCATTTAGCAGGCCCTAAAATATGGGCTCACCTTGATTCACTTGGCACTGATATTGCTATTCCAATCGTTACACAATGATTCACATTCAAAAGTAACCTCATATAGACAGACACTTCAGCTTTACAGTATCCCACAGAAAGTGAAAGAACAGAAAATGTAAATTCCACTGAGTTCCTTCCTATTCAATTAAACGTCTCTATTCTGGCAGCGGAAATTAAATCTGGCATGTAATACTTTAGACATAATGTTTTCATATAAAAATAGGGTCTTTCCTACTTCTGCAGGTCTAGTGTCTACAACATCGACCAATAAACAGAGAAACAAATGAAGAAAAGTGGAGACAAATTCCAAAATCCAGGTCACCCCTTTCAAAAGCAGCTACTCTAACTCATCAGGATACAAAATATTGTATCTTAATCAAAGATGCACAACACTCATAACAGGGTTTTATGTGCAAAAGCATCTTTTTAAATCACTTATTGCTAAGGGAAGCCTTACTGAACTGACTCTTATGCAATTCAGTACATGGCAGCTGGTACTTACTGGGCTGCTCCTTCCCTGAGAAGATTGTCATTATTAAGCAGCAACCGAACATCTGAAAGAAGATGTTTATAACACAGAAGTATATTTAATTCAAAGATTTGTTCCAGTCACGTAACAAATGGCAACAAATTACCCAAAACAATTAAAACCCAAACCATCCCATACCATATAAGTAACTAAGCAGGAAAACCCCTTGCTTCATATTTTCTAATTTCGACTGAACTAAATGAGAAAAGCACTACAGAAACGGGATTCCTTCCAATACAATCTGATAAGAAGATACAATCCATACCCTGTAGGCTTTGTGACAGCTAGAGGAATTTCTTGAACTAGTTTTTGGAGAGGTAAACAGCATACAATCCAAATAAGTTCACTTCTAAGGGATAAACTACAAAAAACTCTTGCACAGTATTGATGGTAGTGGTTATTTTAACTCTACAACACTAATATATCATCCCATAATATCTAAAGCATTTCTCTATATTAAAAATAATAATAATAATAAACTAGGAGATTTCAGGTTTAATGATCTCTCCCTCCCTTTTCTCCCTCCCCCCTCTTCAAGGAGGAAGTCTGAATTGCATGTAAATGCTTTTGATACTTAGCAGTCTAACACTCCAGTCTTTGGATGGACATTTATGATGTTATTATGTGTCATCATCAAACACGCAGCTGCATTACTGTGTCGGGAGCTGTAACTATGAACTGGCTTTACAGCAGTTTTAGCATAAATTGTATTTGCTTTCAGAGATCTGGGCTGACAAGCTGCTCACCAGCAGTTCATTTCACAAGTACACTATAAACTAAGTTTAGGTATTAATTACCTACTCATAGTTTAATTGAAGAACAAAATACCTCCTCTCATTACATTCCTCAACAAATCTAAGCCCCTGCCATTTGTTAGAAGTTCAGTGTACTCACCTTACGTCCTTACCTAAATAGCATCTGAGCTATTGTACCATACTAGGCTATCAATGTATGCCTTCTTACACTTTGCATATGCCCATACGCATTGGCACAGAACAAATGCAACAAGTTTTAAAGAAAAATAACATCTTAGATAAAGTTTAGGAATTAATAACACAGGGAAACTAATTTCAAGTTTCATTACAGCTTACCTACATACCAGTAAAATGCAGGATGTCATAATTTCAGGGTTAAAAATGTTTGCAGAGTATTAATACTCCTTCTACACTTTAAGCAGCATCCTTTTGTATACTCAAGGTTAACTATTCAATTGATATTCAAAGGGCCATTTTGAGTTAGTTTGATTCTGTTGAAAAATATAATCGTAAAATGCTGAAGCAGGAGTGTGTGCCTTGTAAATGAACACAACTGTTAAACCACAGCTGAACAGAAACAGAAAGGATGTTCATTCTCACATCACAAAGAGAAGTGGGACTTTCTCACTACTGCAATTAAACTCCAAGCTGCTTTATGACTGCAGAGCTTATATGTTATGATATAAACCAGGATTGTAAAGCTCTTACAGCAAGTGAGCTCCTTTATACAACTATGCTACGTGAAATTCAGCAGAGTAATGAGGAATATGCTTTTGCGTACAGATGCCTTAAGTGAAAACATGAAGCAGAAAGGCACTTACCATTGAAAACTTCATTGAATTCCCCAGGAGGAGCATGAATTATGAATTTTGCTGCTATACGCACCTAAAAGACAAAAAATTACATGCTTTTATAAAGTTGTAATTATTTCTGTTCACATCAATCATGAAAAGCTGAATAACTTCAATGCCCAGACATGAAAATGCACAATTCCTGTGTCACTGGTTCATTCACACTGGACTGCTCTTTTCCAGAAACACAGAAAATGAAGTTCCATCTCAACAGGACAGAGATGGTTACAAATGTTAGAACCAGAAAGAAAGAGAAGTCAGTAAGAAACAAAAACAAACAAACAAAACAACACACTTCCCTAAGTTGAAGAGACATTCAAGGCTGTCTTTCATCCTTGCCATGATATTGCTATTCAAATCTAGAGATGTAGAGACCATATTTCCCATTTCTAACACCTTCAGTTATGGTTCTGAGGGCTAAAGATCTAGGAGATGCAGTTTCTGCACTGTTTGGTCTGTTTGAAATGAAGAACTCTGTGAAGTATGTACTTAACTGACAAAGACCTCAACAACCACAAAACACTTCACATTTAGACATTTATGGGTATATGAAACTGAAGGGGTAACTGAGCCTGCATGAGTTCCGGAATCAACCTGTAAGTATCTACTATTGCCCAGGTTGATAATAAAGCCAGTGCTCAGCCAGGTTCCAGTCACCTCCAGGAGAGGCAGTTCAAGCTCTCAGTGCCCTGAGAAAGCACTTGGCTGCTGCCTCATCAGTGGAGTTCAATCTCAAGCAGACCCCAAATGACTTGCCCAAGCGGCTCCTGCCCACTGCAAGTCAGAGCTGCTCGGGGAAATGAAAAGGCTGCCAGGTCTCAGCTTTCTGAACTGAATGCTGTGTTTTGGATTGCTGACAGCCTTTATCTGCTGCTTGAAATGCAGACATCAGAACCCCTCTTTGCAAGTAAACACACATTTTGCATTATACTGAGATAAATGCCATAGGGCTTACTCTCTCATCGAAAGAGACATAGCATGTAGGTGGGAATGCCTTCTTTAAAGGCAGCTTAATAAAGCACTTGCGCAGATAAACTCAACTACCTTTTCTGACACAAAGGAATTTAATCTCATTTACCCCAGTTAGTGGACTGGGTACTTCTCCCAGGTGAAGGCACGCTCCACCCCTCTGCAGGAGCAGGGGGTAATACCTTGTTTTCAGCTGTTCTGGTAATTTTACATTGATTTGCCTTTTTTTCCCCCTTCTACTAGCACAAACTTTTTCTTCTTCATGTCAGATCTGCTGTAGTATGAATAATATCCATCCAGAAGAAATCAATAGTAACACATTTCCTCAGGCCAGACTAAGCAAGATATTGCTTTCAATGAACATTGAGTTACTACCCAATGAAATTACACGGTATGACTCTCTTCAGTGCAGCAATTCATCACAGATACCACTTTCTAAAGCACAAATAATCACAAACGCGCAGATCAAAAAGTGTAAGGTACGCTCATGGTTGCAGAAGCCAGAAACCTGCTGTCTGTCAGTCAGCTCTCTGTATTTTGTCAACATACCTACATGGATGGAGCCCTACTGACAGCCAATCCACCCCTCCTCTTAGTAGTCAAACCAAATTAACTTATTACCAATACTTATCCAGTATTCTTATCTAACACACAAGAGCTGAAGATCTCTTAGGGATTCTTTATTGTCAGAGAGTTCTTCCCAAAAGACACGCTCTCAAGGCACACTCAGCGCTCTGAAGCCTGACTGAACATTAAAGGAGAAGTGAAAGTGCTCCCATGTGCCTCGCCGAACTGAACATCTCCCCCTTTTGGCAACAAGAAGCCACTGGCTCAGGTACCACCCTAGGAGTTATAACGCTGCAGATGCTGATTTCCACATATAGATCAGAGTTAGTGGTGCAGACTGAAATGCAGTCTGTGATCAGTAGGTAAGAGTCAGCAAGACTGAATATCTCTTGGTGTAAGTGAAACCTAACACTGCCCAGCTGGTTGATTTGTACATAGAAAATGATTGCAGCTAATGTAAAAATTCGGATTGAGGAGACAAATGAAGGAGGAAAGATAGCTTTGTTGTATGCAACAAGCACGGCTATCGGGCCACACTTTGTCCTGTTAGGGATTAAAGCAATTGTTACATAAACAAGCACCTAGATTCAGGTCTGTCAGTATCTGCAGTTTGTTCAGATTACACAAGGACAAAGCAGCCATTTACTGAACAGTGTTTTGCTTTCATCCTTTTGCCTTAGTTTCCAGTGCAATGTCTCCCAGGGCACACCATGACTCAGGTACACAAACAAATCCCTCTTGTCCACCTTTTCCACACAGAGCCACTATGAAGTTGGGTTTATTTTAAAGTCACACACAGTGACTTGAAATGCCCCCAGAGCACCCTTCCTGTTTCTGGCAAATCGGAAGCTGACATTGGTTGAAAAAGCCCAACCTTCCGTGCTGCATGTGCCTATATATGGCCATGAACACACTCAGACATGCAGGGCTCTCACCATGCAGCCCTATAGTGTCATATGCTCATTGCCAGTCATCAGCCAGGGTACACCTGACAAGCAGAAAGGCATTACAACTTTAGTTAGCTTCCCCCCTCCTTTATCTTTTCCCCTTTAACTTATCTGAACTACAGCTGTACTTGTCAGGCAGCCCCACAGCTCCTTCAATGAACAGCCACAACACAAAGGAAGAAGAGCAATATGCTGTGAAACCACATGCTGTGCCATTACTCTTTCCTGTGCATCACCTATTGCAAGTCAGCTGCAGATTCATTGCAGCAGGGAGACCCGCCCTTCCTCTGCATTCATGACAGGTTAAAGTTTACTACTCTAGAGCAATAAAAACGACACAGTGAGGTACATATTAAAAACCCATTTAAACTAAAATCTTAAATTAAAAAAATAGCAGAGGGTGGGAGGAGAAAACCACCATCATCCAAATTCCACCCTACAGAGCCATGACAACTTTGCACTGACTCGTGTAGCATGCCATGAAACACAGCCCAAAGGTCCATCAGCTACCAGAGAAATCACTTACAAGATACAATGGCTGATGAGCTGTCACTATTGCAAACATCGAAAGAGTCCTGAGCTTGTGAATCATTCAATGCTTAAAACAACAACAGAAAGCAACTGGCTTCCTTTAGACAGGTACATACTTGGTGCTCACAAGCTTCAGTTAATTTAATGGCTGGGTTGGATGCTCCTCAGAATGTTCCAATAGCTATTAGGATCCATCTATTAAAATAAAAATGTCCTGGGGGTGTTTTGCAAATGGCATAAACTGATCAGCTGTGCTGCTGCCACCAAAAGAAATAACCTCCATCTCCTCTCACCTAAGTGCCCCACAAACCCCATCTACAAATTCTTTGTATCAGCAGGGCTTGTCTACTTATGTATGCGTTTAGAGAAGCAAACTGATGCGGCAAAACATGGCTGTAGGAGGTGACAAGAACAGAGCAATCAATTCCTTCACTGTAAGAATGTCAGAGAATTGTTGCTTCTTGCTGCCAGCAGCTTGGTGAGGTGAATAAGCCTTCAAAGGGCCAGACAAGCTCTGAAAACACGGGTGAGAAAGGGATTACCCCAAGTAGCAGCAAAGCACCTCCTCAGCATCTCAAGAAAACACATTCACGCCCATGGGTAGGATTCCAAATAGCAAAGATGCGTTCTGACACATGCAGCATCTCATGCCAACATGGAGCAACGGCAGCCTTTGCAAGGAGGGGATGAGTATGAAAATGAAGTCTGCAATCACTTTGCTACCAGCCTCAACTGAAAAACTGCACTATGGCATTCAGTTCATTTCTGCTTCTGGGAGAGCTGAGGAAGAACACTGCAAAAATGTGGTTCTGTGGCACAGGAAAGGAGGGGCACATTCCATGTCCACGGCTTTAAATGAACAGACGTTTCCTTCATATTGATGCCTGAAGCTGCATTAAATCTGTAGAACAAATATTTTCTTCAATCCATTTAGCAAGTTAGAAATTCTGTACACTGGAACTATGAAGAGTAGGGAACAGATGCTTGTGACAACCTCAGTCAGCCCCTGAGGATGATAACACCATATCGTATTGGATCGGAATAAACGTCTTCACCTAAAAAAGGAATTTTTAACAACAAATACACAAGTATTTCATAGCATGTAACACTACCAGCTCTTAACAGCAGCAAAAAAAAGTGAATCTTGGTCAAAATGAGATAATATGATGTTTTCTACCTATATTCTTTCTATCTGAAGTACTGACTCAGATGATGACATTTATTTTCACAAAAAACAACCACCTTGAAATGTGTTGATTGTTTTCACCCTGTACTGTCATGTACTTTCCATATTCTAATTCAGAAACATTAGAACAGTACTGAACTTAGCAAAACATGTTTTGTTTGCAAACCTTAAACCACCAACGTCAGTCTGAAACTTCAGCTATTGCCATCAGTTGATGCAACAGGAGAAAGTACTGCTAATTAAACTACAGTGAGTTGAATAGATCAGTTTTTGCCCACATCTGTATTTCTCTGACAGCCAGTGTCTTGTCAGTAGTGAGCTAGAAAACAAATGGGAGATTCAGGCTGGATATTAGGAAGTATTACTTCTCAGAAAGGGTGGTCAGGCACTGGAATGCACTGCCCAGGGACGTGGTGGAGTCACCGACCATGGGGGTGTTCAAGGAACTGGATGTTGTGTTGAGGGACGTGGTTTAGTGGGAGCTATTGGTAATAGGTGAACGGTTGGACTGGATGATCTTTTAGGTCTTTTCCAACCTTGGTGATTCTATGACTCTATGAAATGGGCTAGGAAAACCACACACATACAAAGGGGATTCCAGAACTACTGATGGCACCACATGTCCCACATTTGTAGTACAGATTATTCCTATGGTGTTTTTACTCTGATTTATCTTTATTGCAGTCCCTTTTCCAGGTATGTGCATGGAAGCTCATCCATATGAGCAACTGGAAAAGTATCAAAACAGCTGAAAAAATTAAGAACATTCCAAGTTCAGGATTTACACAAAATTCAGCTTTTTATTCACATATGGGGCTTCCAACAGCTTCTTAAATAACTTCTGAGCACAAAAGCAAAGAAAAACAGAGGTGTGTCCAATGAAGATGCATCTAGTCCTGCTCTCAGGAAACTGTACTGGTATTCTAAAGCACCCAGCAAGCTTCAGAACATCATGAAAACTTATTCTTTGGTACTGAATACTACAATATAGGGTTAAACCTGAATATGTTTAACCAATCCAGCAAATAAAATAGCACGTTGGGCAGCCAGCTAGGAGCTAGTATAACCCCCCTGTGATTTGATAAGGGGTCTGATGTAGATTTATAGCTGCCTCTCATACAACAAGCACTAGAAGGCAAGCAGCAAGGTATTTGTCTGATGCTTTTTTGATATCTATTTGATCACAGAATCACAGAATTGTAGGGGCTGGAAGGGACCTCTAGAGATCATCGAGTCCAACCCCCCTGCCAAAGCAGGTTCCCTACTCCACGTCACACAGGTAGGCGTCCAGTTGGGTCTTCAATATCTGCAGAGAAGGAGACTCCACCACCTCCCTGGGCAGCCTGTTCCAGTGCTCTGTCACCCTCACCATAAAGAAGTTCTTGCGCACATTCATGCAGACATTGGGGGCCAGGCCAAGGCACGGATCCATACAAATCTCACCATTTCCTTGCAAGAGTCATTCCTGGAGAACTGACAAGGCTGTGAAATCTTATACTTATTGTAAAGCAACGTTCTTAACTTTAGTTTGAGAAGTTAAAAGCACACAGCATGACTAACCAAACACACACACAAGACTTGGTAGTGCCACTTTCCCAAAGCAGAACCACACCGTTCTGCCAGGCCAACGGTGGGGGGAGCATAAAAAGAAGCAAGATCAGAGCTTGCTCTGTGAGAAACACCTTCTCCCAGACTGAGCTACCACCTCACCCATACCCAAACCCACCCCTGCCACTCCAGTGCCTTTAAATTGTCTCTCAAATTTACCTTACAGTTATGAAGTTTTAACACGTGGTCAAATTAAGAAGGAAGTACCTGAAGGGCCTCGCATTTTGGAAGCTGGTTACTCAGAAATAGAAACTGCAATTCTATGCACTGAAAAATCTGCTTTCATTTCTGCTTAAACTTTTCCAACTTTTTAAAACCTCATTTTCAGAAAATAAAACTCAGTTTTATACAGTTCTATCTGAGAAAAATACAATGATTTGCCATATACTGTGGTTAGAATTTTTATCCTATTCCTCTTTGATTTGCCGAAATGAAATCAAACATAGATGGTATTTCACAGCAAAACTGTAGGCTGATGACCGCTGCTAAGTAACAGAAAGCTTTATCTGCCATATCATAGCTTGTTCTCTCCCATTTCATGTACTGCTAGGTTAGCCAGTAATCTGTTCTACTACTTCTCTCTATTTTTGGGTTATTTTAACCTTATAAATGTAACTGGTGAGGTTCCCTGGGCAGCAGGCTTCCACAAGAGCTGTGCGAGTACAAAGGCAGAAGGAGCCAGGCTTCTGATGGTGCGGAGGTGGCCCTGCTTATACGTACACACTGCATGGTACGGCCAGAACGCACGGTAAGCATCCAGTCTCCTCATCTGTTCATAACAAAGGGAAATATGAACTGCAGTTTTAGAAACCACTCAGATTTAGAATAACAGATTTAATTCGTATGCATCTTCAAGTCTCAAATGATATTTTTTAACTTGCTTTGCATTGTATCTCTTTATGGAGACACACAGTGAAATTAAACAAGAAGGATCAGACAAGGTGCCACATGAGAAACTGTCAGTGAACAGATTATGAGTGTGAATGCTGTCAGACACTGCAATAGGTTACCCGTGCAGCCTCCATCCTCGGGGATACCCAAAACTCAAAGGGCAAGTTCCTGAGCAACCTGATCTGAGCTGGCCTGCTTGGCCGATGCAGCATTTGGGATACCTCCAGAAGCTTCTTCCAGCTTGAACCACTCCACAAATAAATCAAGTTATGCTTTCAGCATAGGAAGTTCCGCATGAATGTGCACAAGAACTTCTTTACAGTGAGGGTGACGGAGCACTGGAACAGGCTGCCCAGTGAGGTGGTGGAGTCTCCTTCTCTGGAGATATTCAAGACCCGCCTGGACGCCTACCTGTGTGACATGGTGTAGGGAGCCTGCTTTGGCAGGGGGGTTGGGCTCGATGATCTCTAGAGGTCCCTTCCAACCCCTACAATTCTGTGATTATTTGCAGTTATATATATAGTATATGATCATTTTTTCAACATTTTCCTAAGATAAAATGATTACAGCTTTGACTGCAGCTCCCTCTGCAAAACGTCTGTTCCGTTTCACTCATGGAAAAATATCAACTTTGACACTGGGACTGTTTCCATAATGTGATAACTTAAACACGCAGACTAATTCACTCACTGTTTGAGTGTTTTTCACATTTAATTATTAAAGGATTTTCAATCAGCCACAGGAACATGCTACAGCATTCCCAGCTCCATTCAGAACTTCAAGAATGGGAGGGAAGGCTCACAAGGTTCCCCTGCAAAACAAGGTTAGCAAGGCTACATCTTTAAACATACTACAAAGCATATATTGCATGAACCAGAAAGGAAAAAAGTTAGAATACCTTCATCAGCATCACCTTCAGTTATGGATTATTGCGCAATTATATTCACAACTGACTATTAAAATCTTACTTCTACTCCAAAATGTTCTGACCCTCATTTCCTATAGTCTCCAAGTCTCATTTGGGGCAATTCCAGAAGTTAAGGTTTCAGACCCTTCCAAAACAAATGATTAAGAGCACAAACTGACTTACTAAACATCGACATTTAATTACTTTTAAAAGAATAACTATCAGTACAAAAAGCCCTACTGATGCTTCTAAGCTCGTGGGTGGGTTTCCTCCTGCACAGGGAGCTCTGCTGCCAACATACATGCTGCTCTGCTACACAGGAGGCATGAATCCCGGAGGTTGGACTCGATGATCTCTAAGGTCCCTTCCAAGCCGCACGAGACTGTGATACTGTGTGTGATACTGTGATACAAAGCCTTGACACGAGACAATGCATTTTACTGGCTTAAACTTTTCATTTCTAAGCATTTATTAAAGAAAAGAGTTTTCCTTAACCACTCTAAATTCCACTGCGGAGTTTTGCTGCCATATTCAGTAGCTTTCTAGCTGTTCACACCTAGTTCAATAAGCTGTCAAGTTACCTAATGCACCAGGGACTATGTGGTAGCAAAGCAAGTTCACTTTCACAGATGGGACTATTTCCTCATCAGAAGTCTTGTTATCCCTCCAGCCAGTTGGCCAACTGCTCAACTCCACCTTACTCAATACGCCTCCCTGAACAAGTAGGAGTGCACTGAGGCATAACCTTACTGAAAGAGGCGGGGTTCCTTTCTGATACCTTTGACAATACATGGACTTTTATGCTCAGCACTGTAAGGAAAGTGAGCTGCTTTTGCACTAAAAAAACCACGTTGACATTCTTTAACTTCCTATCAATACTCTCCTCTTTCTTCACTAAAGACATCTCTGTTTCCTCAGCCTGCCTCCACGGCTATTTAACTCCTGTGCTTTGTAGTGAGAAGGGTTTACATTGCAAAAGGAAAAAGGACAAAAAAAAACCTACAGCAAACACATCATGGTGAGTCAGCAAAAGGCACCGACTACAGAACATCACAGAATCACAGAATTGTAGGGGTTGGAAGGGACCTCTAGAGATCATCGAGTCCAACCCCCCTGCCAAAGCAGGCTCCCTACACCACGTCACACAGGTAGGTGTCCAGGCGGGTCTTGAATATCTCCAGAGAAGGAGACTCCACCACCTCCCTGGGCAGCCTGTTCCAGTGCTCCGTCACCCTCACCGTAAAGAAGTTCTTGCGCACATTCGTGCAGAACTTCCTGTGCTGTACTTTCATCCCATTACCCCTAGTCCTGTCCCCATGCACTACTGAAAAGAGGCCAGACTCACCACTATGGCTCCCACACCTCAGGTATTTATAAACATCCCTAGGATTCAAACAGTTGCAGCCCTACTTTGTGTGTGCTGCTTTTTATTAACAAGTATTTACATTAACAAATACATCTGCAATGAAGACAATACCTTCCGTTGATCACTGCTTATATTCATGTAAATAAAGTGCAATTCTTATATGCACGCTAATAAGCTCATAGAAAAAACCAAAACATTTTTATATTTGCTTATCAGTTTTTCATGGCCACAGGTAGAACGATTCGTACAGGAACTGAAACACAACTACACTGCTAAAAAGTGGTTATTAAGCATAAAATCTACTACAAATATCTTGGATAAAGAAATAGCTTTTGTATTCAAGACTTATTCAGAGGATAAATTACCTCCGAAGTGAAGGAAAGTGATGTTTTTCCATTACTTCCTCCCTTAAAAGTTCTGTATTCCAATATTTCTACCTCTCACATCTCATTTTGATTTACAGACTGAAACATAAGCATAATATTTTCTTTTTTCCACCTAACTGAGATGTTCCTCATTTTCAGTGACCTACAGAACACCACAAACCCACTGTATCTCAAAGAAGCTGTCTGTAGTACCGGGCAGTCCCTGGTGACCCATGGGATGGAGCAGCTCCCCTTTGACAACAGGCTGAGAGAGCTGGGGCAGTTCAGCCTGGAGAAGAGAAGGCTCTGGGGAGACCTGAGAATGGCCTGTCAGTGTCTGAAAAGGGACTATAAGAAAGAAAGGGACAGACTCTTTAGCAGGGTCTGCTGTGACAAAACAACAGGAAGTGGTTTCAAGCTTAAAAAATATGAGATTTGGACTAGATATAAGAACAGTTTTTTTATAATGAGAGTGGTGAGGGACCGCAACAGGCTGCCCAGAGAGGAGGTAGGTGCTGTCTCTGGAGACACTCAAGGCCAGGCTGGACGGGGCTCTGAGCAACCTGATCCAGCTGTATGTCCCTGTTCACTGCAGGAGAGTTGGACTAGATGGCCTTTAAAGGTCCTTTCCAACTCAAACAATCCTATGATACACCATCCTGCACATTAAAAGGATGTTTCCTTGCAGTTGCTCTTCTCCTTCCTTGGTTTTAGAGCTCCCTTACCTGAACTAAGCACTTTTTACTGCCCTTGCTGCACTTACAGTTCCTGCCCACACACAGAGGTAGCCACAAACCAAGTGCAATTCATAACCTGTGTTATCACTTAATCCCTCACTATAGCTACATCTCCATCCAAATCTACTATAGTATTAACATTGTTTATGTCAGTCTTTGATGCCATTTGTTTCGTATAACAGGAGAAAGTTACACAGAGAAGCATTATATATATATATATATATGTATATATATATACATATACTAACACTGACAAACCTTCAAAGCGGTTCAGAATCATGAAAACTAACCTACATGCCTCTTCTGTGACAAATAAAAACCTGGAGGTATCACAGGATCAGCACGGTCACTTATTTGCCTATCCGTGAGCCTGCAGCATTATTCATCTCTGTTTTATTGCCAATAAACACACAGCCAGGCTTGGAAAACTTCAATCGTGTAGAATGATCAACGTTATAGAGGACAGACATGGGCAGAGGAATCAATTTAATCTGCAATGGAAAAATGCTGACTTTATTCAATTATACGAAGGCAGAAGAAGCCTCCAGAAAGTCTGCACCCATTTGGAGACAAAAAGAAATACTGTAATTAATGGACAAAAGGAAGTTCAGAACTTAACTTCATCAGTCACTTGAGTACAGACAGTGCTTCTCAGCCCATAGAGAGCTAAGAAGAAAGTGTCACTGTATCTTACGTTATTTGACAGGACAAGAGGCAATAAGAACAAACTGAAACAGGAAGTTCTGTCTGGCACGAGGAATGAAGCATTTCTGAGCTCTGTGGGTGGCTGAGCGCTGGCACAGGCTGCTCCTCCTTTGGGATATTCAGAATCAGCCTGGATGTGGGTTCCCTGCTTGGGCCTGTGAACCTGAGCCATCCTCCAGCCCTGGGATCTTCACTTGCAGACTCAGCATGTCCAGGCATATACTCTGTCAAGGGCACAGTGGATTAAAGCTACTTGTATGTTCTAGAATGAATACAATCACAGACTGCCACATCTAACACACGTGAATGTGAACCAGATAGAGGACCAGTCTCAAAACCTGTGGCTAGGAACAGAAATTAGAGATCCACATCTTAGCCCACCAGCGCCTCTCCAGCTCTGAAACACAGCCATGTCAATCTTGAAAGGTACAGAGAATCGACCTCATTGTAACCACCACCTAAGACACTCTGGACATCCTTCTTCTAACTTCAGAGAAGTTTGGAGCATTTATTTTTCAGATGTCACCAACATTTAAACCATCCCAAAGCTTCCGCTGCCACAACAACCTGCTTTGTTTTTTAGTACAGAAATGCATGAAACTGCTCTATGTGAAGACATGAGCCGAGCACACGGAAAACCACACCCCAGCTCTGGGCAGGCAGCTACCATGGAGCTGGGTCCGAGGAGAAGGCAGGGAGTGCTGCTAACGGAGGCACTGTAACACACGCTGCTTCTTGAGAGATGCCTTGTGAAAACCTGCTTGAAGCCGGATGAGTTCCCAGGGCCACAAGCAGCGATCACGCACACAGACCCTGGGGTCTGATCCCTGAGCTCAGCCTTCCCCCGCTGCTGCTAACAGGAAACGAAAAAGCCTTCCTCACCCCACACCCTTCCTCCTCTAGGGCACGCCGGCTCGGGGGCCAGGCCGAGGCACGGCCCCATCCCTGGGGAGAGCAGGAGGCCCGTGAAAGGGGAAGCGGAGATGGAGGAAGAGCCGGAGGAGCCTTTTCTCTCCCCGGCCGCCGCCGCCTCCAGCGGACACAGGATCCCGGCCCTACAAGGAGCGGCGGGAGCTGCCCCGGGCCGGCCCTGCCCCCTGCCCGCCCGCGGACCCTCCTCCGGCCCCCGACTGACAGGCCGAGCCGCAGGGGCGGCCCCAAACGGCGACGGTGCCGCGACCCGCCGACTCAGAGAACCGGGGAAGGGGGGGGTTCGGCGGCCGGGAGCAGCATCCCCACCCCGCCCGCCCCTACCTTCTCCTCATCCGAGAGCTGCTCCTCCAGGTCCGCCATCTTGCCGTCCGGCGCCCCGCAGCTCCGCCCTCGCGTGCAGGAAGGGCACCCCCGCCCCAAGGCTGAGCCGCGTCTGCGCATGCGCCATGCGGGGGCGGGCACCGGCTGAGGGACGGGTGGGCGGTGTGTGCGTGTACCACACGGAGCGGGCGGGGATAGGGCGGAGGTGGGGGAGCTGGTGTGGGTTGTGAGGATGTGGAGTTCAGTGCCTGCTTATGGCAAAGACCGGGAGACCAGGGGGTGGTGGGAGAACTGGAGCTGGCTGGGAGTGCTCCTCACCTCCTGTGGGACGCTGTTCAGGTCCCCTCATGGCGGGGCTGGCTGAGCTCCGAGCTCAGAGGTGGGAGCTGAAATGCTGTGGTGAAAAACGAAACCGAAGGCTGAGAGGAGTCAGATGATGTTTGTGAGATATCCTTCCTCTAACTTGGTGAAAACCAGAGGAAAAATGGGAAATGATGCATTAGGGAAACCAAGTTCTGCTGCTTGGGTTGTGTGAAATGCTGTGGTAAAGGCTGAATAAAACGACTAAGCACCATCTCATTATTAGGGGTGCCAATTTCCTCGGTGGTACAATAGCACGTGCAGCTGAAATAACACGGAAATCCTCATTCTGCATAATAAAACATGACAATCCTTAAGTGAATCCACACATCACGTTATTTTATTGGGTACATCTTTCAGTTGGATTAACACTAGGAAACAAAATGACAATTTGGAGCTTCACACGCATCAAGATAGATCTTAGTAGATCATAATTAGTGGTATGATATAGTCACCTTCTAGCAAAAGATCTTGGTACGCTTTGAGGCTCATCCGTCTCTGTCGCAACAGCAGCCATATAAAATTGCTTAATACTGTCACATGCAGCACAACAAAATATTCCCAGTACCTGTAGCATTCTAGATGCCCTAGAGGGACTGTTGTATTTAAATAAAAGAAAGCAATATTGTACAAGTAGTTTTTGCAGGTCAAGCGAGCACTGGAAAATTACAATGCCCTGAAAATCGATACAGAAACAAAGGATGAAAATTAAAAAGTCAATGAATGTACAATTTGGGCAACTTGTCTGATTCAGAAAAGCTGAAGAGACGTTTTAAATATCTGTAGCCATGCTGGACAAAGGTAGTTTTGTTCCTGTTGGGAACAAAATAAACAACAAACAAACCTTGAATGTGATGAGGTCCTTGCTAGAGGCAAAGCAGTGAAGCGTAGAACGAGAAAGGTATGTCCTGACATAGTTTGGTTTGGGAGCATCTCATACTTGTTATTTGGAGTCAACAACTGCAGTTAATGGTCTGTAGCATGGAATGCATTGCGTAGCATTCAGTTTCATGCAACAGGAATTGATAATTTCTATCCAAGAGTCTTAAAATAAACCAGCTGGGGAAGTTTGTGTTGATTTCCAACAAGCCTTAGGATTTGCCACCTACTGGGGTATTGCCAAGCAAATGGCTTTACTTAAATGTAAAAAGAGGATCACTCAAGGAGGTAGGTCTGGGCATATAAACATGGCTGATTTTCTCCTAAGATGTGATATCTAGCTGCTGGTTTTACTGTGTTTAAGCAAGGTTTTTTTTTTTCTTAACATTTGCAGAATTTTACCATGGTGAGGGGAATGATTCAGGGGAGGACTGTTGAGTCATCACAGATATTAGTGGGAACCTTCTGTGCATTACACTGGCAGGTGCTTTACTGTGACCTTAGGACTTAATGGGAAGTGAATAATCAGGATAATGTGGAAATAAGTGCTGCTCTTGCCTTATGACTCAATGTTTTGAAGTGGTTTTGTGTCTTTTCAGGAAGAATATGGATACTTCATGGGGAGTTTAAAGGAAGGAGAACTAAAAATATTCCTGAAGATGCAGAGCGAACTGCAGGATGGGAAGCTTAAGGATGCCAAGATTAAGAAGTGACTTAGAAAATATCTCCTCGGGGGGTGACTGCAGTATAAAGCAGTGATGCCTGAGTTAGTTTGGAATTTATCTGCATCTTATCTGAAGTTATATTTCCTCACTTGCTGTTTTAATTTGAACAAATTCAGTTTCCAACCGGTAGCTCTTATTATGCCATGAAGTTCATCTACATAGCTTTTTTATGTGCCACTGTCTCTACACATCGATCAAAGGTTAATTTGCACTGCAGTTACATGCAGTAAAGTGAAACATCCAATTGCTAACAAGCCAACCCAAGTTTAAGTGAATTTCTAATCCCACATTGCAGCTCACTCCGGGCCGCCTGGTCTGTCTGATGAGCAGTGTGTGGTTTACTGATGCAAGGAGAGAAGGGCAATTTAAAATAAAATAGAAAAGCAGCCATTGAGTCTATTTAATTTTATCAGACACCGTAGAGCTACTAATCAAGTACATTGCTGTTCTGCTTTTGTCATTTATTTCGGTATTGACTCTGAGCAGTATTTGGTCTTTGCAAACCTCCCATTTCTCTCTTTTTACCTTACAGAATCTTAACAGTTAAAGCAAATAGGTTTATTTGAGAAGAGTTGAATGCTAAATCCTTACATTAAATGCTTAAAGCCATGTAGGGAAGAAAGCTATAATGCAGTCTAGCTCTAGTGCAAACTTTAGACTGAGCTCCTTCCTTGGCTAACACAATCTTTTAGGTTGCAATAGGTATTCAAGAGAATGGCTCAGTAGCCCTTCACCATCTGTGGAAGTCTGAGGATATTGAGGCTTTTTCAGTGACGTTTATAAGATTGTTGCAGCATTACTTTTCACAACTATAATATTTATTGAAATTTTGCATTGTATTTTATGTTTATGACTGTGCATGTCACAATTGTCTGGATGACAGGCTTGATATTTAGAGTAGACATTTTTTTGCTGTTTTGGGGGCTGATTTTACCGTTGCATTCAGATCCGATCCAGGCTTGCTCTGTGGCTTCCTACTCTGCTTCTATTCTTGGGAGCTTTCTCAGCTTCTTTTTCCATCCCACCCCCTCCAGGAATAGTCAGCTATATATCTTGCCTTATGTAATTCAAATTCACAGTCCTAGGTTTGCCTTTCTTATTTCATAGACAAGTATCTATGTTTTAGGAATTATGAAGGCTTCTCTGAAAGTAATGTATCCTATTTTCATGAGTCTGGCCCACAACCAGAGGTGGAGATGTGGCATTAGAGGTTGAAACTTCCCACCAATATTCTGTTAAATTTTGATGCCCTGCAACAAGATGGCAGCGGAGGGGCAGCCTGAAGGGGGTATACTCATTCAGAGTGGAATTATTTGTGACACAGAGTTTATATTCAGAGATAGGAATGCACAAATGCAGGGTGAAAAAGAGCAAGCGTTGAGCATCCAAGAAGCAGCTTACCAAAGGAAGGTAATACAGCTTTGTCTTGACTGCTACTCCTGCTTCAGCAGAGATAGGAAATTGCAGGTCTTTGAAGGGAGGTTCAGTGGGCTGTAATGGCAGCAGCAACTGCGAAGAGGTGGAGGCAACAAGATGATAAGGATGAAAAGCTGCTCAATAAAATACCTAAGCAGCTCTGAGCTACAATTTAGAAGAAGTAATGCTTACATAATCCAGACTGTGTTGATTTTCAGAGGTGCTAAAAATTGGATGTTTTGTTGAATCTGAAGCATGTAATCTTCACTCACCGTGTAGGTGTCAGTACGCTTCTCCCAACACGTTTGTTATCTTTGCTATTTTAGTATGTGAACCACTTAAAGGCCACAGTATTAGCTTTTATAATCTTGTCTACTTGCCCACCTTTTTCTTCACCCACCCTTTGACTTCTTGAACGTGTTGTTTGATAAAGTTGTCAGATTTGCAAAAGCACCTCACCCAGAATTCTCTGATGACAAAATCATGATTTCCTTCTGAAACGGAGCACTGGTGAGTAAGGAAGGTGATTGGCTGCTTATGAACATCTTTTATTACAGAATTCTTTAATAATTTGATTATGGCTTGTTTCACTATGGTGAAGTAAAATGGTGTTCTAAAAATATTCTTACTGTTAGTGGTGTTAGATGAATTGTCAGTATTGACAGATTGTCGGTCAATGCTAAGGGTTAAAATTACAGCATCAAAGTTTGCAGGAAAAATTGCCAGACTATTGGGAATCTCTTTTTTCTAGCATTTATTTTTCAGTGTGTGTAGAAAAGTTTCTAATTTAAACATTAGTCTGTGCTACTGATTGTCCAGTAAATTACATTATAGCCTTGTGCTTTGACAGAACTTTGGAAAGAACGATATTAACATGTATGTACGTTAGCATGCTGTTGTTCAAAGAGACATAATTAGCTACATACAGTTACACATACAGCTGAAGGGTGTCAAGAACATTGATAAACTGGAAAAGGGTAATAAAAAGAATAATCAGGGACTGGAAAATGAGAGCAATTAAATCTGGTTAGTTTATCAACAGAAAGCTAAAATGTTTATAAATTTTATGTGATTGGAAAGTTGCTAATAGGGTGTTTTAATACAGTAGAGTGTGACATGACCAGATGTTGAAACAGGATGCTTTCAACTACAAAGAAACATAGATTTTACTTGCCAGAGTAGCTGACTATTGGGGCAATTTAGCCAAAGCAGCACTGGGGCTTGCAAACGTAGAGCAAGTATTTGATGCTTTTCTAGAAGAAAAATTCTACAGTTCAGCAAGGAATTAAGTCTATGGCCTGTGCTGCAGAAGAAGGTAGGAAGGAAGATCCTGCAGCAACCCCCCACGATGTTGCAATGCATGATTCCATTAACCATTTTATTCATTCTCCTGCTTGGCAACTGATGGAAGGAAACTCAAGTAGCTCCACGAGAGAGCCAAAGAAAAGAGAGCTGAAAGCACAGCAAACTTGAGTGGGAGGGGATCTGGCTGTTAACAACACCAGGGCAGTTACTGAAGTTGAAATGGGCATTAACAGATTAGAGATCAGGGTCAAATAGAAGGCCCATGAATATCAGAACAGTTAAAATGAGATTATTTTGGGGAGTTTTTTCAGTGCTTCAGTTGTAAACATCTGAGTCTTGAGCTGTTGACCCTGAGCTCCCATTACATCAACAGGGAGATATAAGCATTGCCAGGGGTGAGATACTTTTGACCCAGTTAAGATGCCTGCTTTGGGATAAGATTGTTGGTTCTAACAAGGTGCAGAGTTCAGATCCAGATGTCTAAATAGGGGGGCTATGTTATGAGAGATGAATCCCCTTTCAGCGTTAAAAGATCAGGGGGGCAAGAGGGTGATGGACTGAGGAACAGGGGCATGGACTGAGGGAAAAGCAAAATAGAGGGCTGAAGTTACAGGGCTAATTAAAAGGAGAAAAGATGGCAGTTAATTCACCATTATTCTATGCTCCTTGGGGAACTCATGCTCAAGGAGGTAAATCCTATGTTTATCAATGAAGGATTTTGTAACAGTTTTTGTTCTCTCTGTAGAATAACTCTTGCTTGAGCATCAGGAATGTTTTATTGGAAGCCTACAAAGGTAGAGCAGGGTTAGGATTGGCAAAGCAAGAAGAGGTTGGGAACGTGAGGTGAGAGAATCAAAGCATGAGGTTTCTACATTTGATAATAGTTGAACAGGGCCTTTAACTGCATGCATGAAAACATCTCTGAGAGTTCTCAAACATTAATCAGTCTAACTTCTCTTTGGTGTACAGCATTTGTTTGTCTTTATGCCCACATAGGTTGGGAAGAAAGGGAAGGTCCAGGAGAAAGCAGCAGTGGTGCTAAGAGAAAGCAAATAAAACTGAGGAAAACAAAGGAGCTGGAGCACTGCTGAGCACCAGGAGTAGAGCAGCCAACAGGATTTGAAGGGCTCCATGAGAAACAACACAAATTCCTTTCCTTCCCTCTCACTGAGGCTGGTTCCTGTTTATAGTTTAGTTATTCACTTCTGAAAAAAGAAAGTGTAGTATTCTGAATGGATCTGTTTATTATGGGACATTGTTTAGCAATTCTTTTCTCAACAGGAAATGGTAAGTGTGCTGGTTTGTATAATGAGGTTGAGATTCACTGGAGGAGCCCAAATTCCTTTTATTTTCCTCTCTATAGAAATGAATTTCTGATGATAAAAATCAGTTAAGATAAACCATACAAGCAGATATGATGGTTGAGATTTTCTGTGCCTGTGTAGCTCAAACACAATGCTATTTCTAGCTTCTTAACAGTATGGGGCCTTAATATTTCATCTTGTGTCATCTAGTGAAAAATACATTATTGGAAGAGCTTGATACCAAAATAAGTGTTAAAAAATGAGACGTGCTAGCACTAAAACGGTTTGCTCTCTGATACCATTACAGTAAAAACCACTCTTTGAACATAAGCAACTCTTCACAGGATGCCCCAGTCAATTAAAAAAGAAAGATTCCTTAAAAGCATTAACCATGTTGTGTATTGATAAAGTCTCACACACCTATTAAAATATTTTTTTCTCTGCACTGTTTCATAGAAGACTGAGTGATATAAGTTACCTGTGACAGGCATGTAAACTCCATACAGCAGAACTTACTTTTGTCCTTATAGCACAAGAGCTGTTTTCTTGGGACATGTCAGCTCTTAGTAGATGATACAGTGATGCCTCATATGTAAAAGCAATGCTGAGGATGTCATTTTTCCACTGTCCTTTACTCAGAGTGCTCCAAGGTATGACTATAACTAGGGGGAAGTTCTTTACTAGGAGAGTGGTGAGGTCCTGGAACAGGCTGCCCAGGGATGTTGTGGATGCCCCATCCTTGGAGGTGTTCAAGGCCAGGTTGGATGGGGCCTTGGGCAACCTGATTTAGTAAACACGGAGGTTTGGTGGCCCTGCCAGGCAGGGGGGTTGGAGCTTCATGATCCTTGAGGTCCCTTCCAACCCAGGTCATTCTGTGATTACATTGTTCTCAGTTTTATAGAAACTGTGAGGTCTCTACATGACTGTAAGAGAGGAGGAATTTCACCCACTTGAATTCTGAAACTGATGATAGCCATAGGCCAGCTTGTCTAAGACTGGATCATCAGAAATCAAGGAAGGAGGCTACAATTGTGCGTGCATAAAGAAACAGAAAAATGATGGCTTTTTAGTTGCAGTAAGTTGGGATATGGGAAATGTAAGCCACATTCTTCCTGTATCTTAACATGTAAGAAAGCCAACTGGTGGGAGCTTAATACAACATGAAAGAAAACACATCTCATTGTAGTGACCCCAGGAAATAATCTTTTGGTCAAGAACGGTAACTCAGAACAAAAGTAACACAAAAAAAGATTAAAGGTCGGATGATGCTGTTTTCATTTCTTCCTGCTCAAGATATACATACAGGAGTAAAACATGTTAACTCTGAAAAAAACATCACCTCTTTCTGGCTCCTTAACACACATTTTACGTGAACTTAATAGCAATTGGTGGTTCTTGGAAGCAGTAAAGTAGTTTCTGATAAAGTCTTTGTGATACCAGGTAAAGCATCATTAGGAATATCAATAATCACACAGAAGAAATGTTAACTCACCCAACCAGTGAGAGGGACCTCTGGCTACAGACCACTCATCACAGCATGGCCTTCATCCAGATAACAACCTTCTTTTTGGAGGCTGGCCCTTAAATAGGCCCAGGGAGGAGTGGAGTGGACCCTCCAATTCAGGTGTGAAGCACAGATGAATTGCTTGCACCTGTCCTCCTTGGGCCAGGCACCTTCTTCACCAGGTGCTCAATCACTAGTTCAGGCACTGACATAACGGTTCCCTTACAGCAATAGGAAATATTAGAACCATTGGTAGTATCTAATATCTCACTAAATATTGAAGTATGTAGATGAACTATTCTGAACTAAAATAAATAAATGGATTTTTACCCTGGAAATGGTACATACCTGTAGTCCACACGTCTTTTCTGAAGTGTTTGCAATTTTTAGAGTGATACTTGCTATTTCTATACCTACTTCAACACCTATTGCTGCTGTTCTAATGATACCCCTGAGCGGTACAGCTCATTAGGCTGAAGGAAGGCCTCATGCACTTTCCCTCCGGATGGTAAGCCCAGGCTTTTTTCAATCTGCGGAAAGTTAATGCAAACACAGTGCGCTACTTCCTGCCTCAGCAGAAGATTTTGAACTACTGTTTTCAGTCTCTCATATCGGATCAAAGTATATGGCAAAAAAAGATTCTTATTCCTGTTGTGATCACTAGGATGAGATAACAAAGAGATACCAAGAGAAGCGGGATATCCAGAGCTGTAAGGTAACATTATCCAGCGTGAGGGAAAGGGATCTCCATTCTGACTGCTCTTCTTCAAATGTTTGTGGCCCTCTTATAAAAAAATAATTTTTAGGAAGAAAGGAACCTTTGTAGGTATTTAAAGGGTGACATGGGAGAAGACAAAACGCTTTCATGAGGATTTGACATTGACGGGTTGGTGGCAGGATGTGAGACTTTGGTAACGTATGAAAAGCACGGAATGGAAACAGGCAGGGGGTGGTGAGACGCAGATGGAGAGTTGTATTGTGTACTGCTTGCTGACATGATGACATGGAAAGCTGTTTCTCAGCCTCGTTGGGTGTATTTGCAGACCTGATGTAGCTGAGTCCAGCTTCCTCTTGCATCCTAGCACTGTCCTGGATGTTGTATTTTGGCTGTTACCTCATGTAGCTCTTGGTGGTTGAACCTATGTTTGTTCCTTTCTGGCACTTTGTAAGTCTTCATCACTGCTTATTTGTTTCTGAGTTTGGCCTTAAGTTATAGTTACAACCTTTTCTAGTCACACCTGTTTGCTGCTGCCACCATTCTTCCCTGCCTTGTGTGTGGGGATGCTCTTGCCAGCCCAGAAAGGAAGAAAAGAAATAGGAAAGGAATGGGAAAATGAGGGGGGAGGGGGGGGCAATAGATCTCATGCCCTTACATAATAGATCTATTGACCCTTAGAATTTCTGGGCAGTACGGCTTACCTCTGATTATGGGCTGTATTCCAGAGAAGGATTTTTCAAATGGGCTATTAGCAAACAAAAAACTATTCCAGCCCTCTTAGTTTGACAAAGATGGGATTTTATAACGTGCAATGCAGGAGCTAGAGGAGTGCCAGTTTGTGGCCAGCCCTGCAAGTCGCTGCCATGGGGCTGCTGCTGCCCTGGGTGTCAGGTGGAAGGGAAGGGGTGAAATGAGCCAAGTCTCAGGCTGCCCCAGAGGGTTCTGTGTTATGTATGAACATGTTTGGGGAGTTCTGGGAGCCAAGCAAAGCAAAACAAAAGGAAAACCAAAACAAATCGTGAAGTTATTGCAATGGGTGGGGGTAGAGTAATTGCCCTAATGTCAGGAGAGGAACTGATGGAGACAGAGAGGAATTTCAGTCGTGACTAAACTGCAAAATCCCAGAGATGCGCTCCTGTTTTTGGTGCTGTAGCTATCTGTTTGCACAGCACCACCCGGGACGTGACTTGCTCTGTTTCATGTGGATTAAAGATTAGAGACAGCAGGCTGTGGCTGCAGAAACCCACAGTGAAACATGAGTCCTTGGGGCAGAAAGGAGACTGAGGCAATTGGCGTGGAGATCTCAGTCTCTTCCTGCTGCAGGACATACAGCCTTTATTTGGGGCTCTCTTTTGTAGTATCAGACAATCTATGCTGAGAGCTGACAATGAACATACAGTGAGTGAGCACTGAGTGCCAAGAACAATGCCAGGTGTGCTGTGAAGACTAAAGAATTTTGGGTAAAGGAAGCCAAGCCAGGGTTCCCTGTTCCTGAAAGGGAATAGTTTCTAATAATAGGAAATGTTGAATCAGTCAATGAGACGGCGCGTCTTAAATGAAGCATGAAGCATAAAATTGGGTGACAGCAAAATCTGAGCAGCTCTGTGAAATTGCTACTGCTGCAAGGACTCCTCACGGGGCTGGACACCAACCAGCTGCTTGAGGTGAACAGTTACAAGTGAGCCCTTCATGCTTTGCCCATGGCACACTGTTAGAAAAGAGTTAATGGCTTAAATTTATCTGATAAAAGGTGATTCATATCCACCAGCAAGGGCTGTATTTAGCAGATCCTAAACAGATGCTACTCTACAGAAAATAAAGTCCTTCCTTCCTTCCTTCCTTCCTTCCTTCCTTCCTTCCTTCCTTCCTTCCTTCCTTCCTTCCTTCCTTCCTTCCTTCCTTCCTTCCTTCCTTCCTTCCTTCCTTCCTTCCTTCCTTCCTTCCTTCCTTCCTTCCTTCCTTCCTTCCTTCCTTCCTTCCTTCCTTCCTTCCTTCCTTCCTTCCCTCCTTCCCTCCTTCCCTCCTTCCCTCCTTCCCTCCTTCCCTCCTTCCCTCCTTCCCTCCTTCCCTCCTTCCCTCCTTCCCTCCTTCCCTCCTTCCCTCCTTCCCTCCTTCCCTCCTTCCCTCCTTCCCTCCTTCCCTCCTTCCCTCCTTCCCTCCTTCCCTCCTTCCCTCCTTCCCTCCTTCCTTCCTTCCTTCCTTCCTTCCTTCCTTCCTTCCTTCCTTCCTTCCTTCCTTCCTTCCTTCCTTCCTTCCTTCCTTCCTTCCTTCCTTCCTTCCTTCCTTCCTTCCTTCCTTCCTTCCTTCCTTCCTTCCTTCCTTCCTTCCTTCCTTCCTTCCTTCCTTCCCTCCTTCCCTCCTTCCCTCCTTCCTTCCCTCCTTCCTTCCCTCCTTCCTTCCCTCCTTCCTTCCCTCCTTCCTTCCCTCCTTCCTTCCCTCCTTCCTTCCTTCCTTCCTTCCCTCCTTCCTTCCCTCCCTCCTTCCCTCCCTCCTTCCTTCCCTCCTTCCTTCCCTCCTTCCTTCCCTCCTTCCTTCCCTCCTTCCTTCCCTCCTTCCTTCCTTCCTTCCTTCCTTCCTTCCTTCCTTCCCTCTCTCCCTCTCTCCCTCTCTCCCTCTCTCCCTCTCTCCCTCTCTCCCTCTCTCCCTCTCTCCCTCTCTCCCTCTCTCCCTCTCTCCCTCTCTCCCTCTCTCCCTCTCTCCCTCTCTCCCTCCCTCCTTTCCTTCCTTTCCTTCCTTTCCTTCCTTTCCTCCGTCCCTTCCTCCCATTTCTTATTTCTTTCTATTTTTGCTTGCTGGTATCCATATATATGCATGTAATAAAAAGCCATGAAGGATATCCAGAGATTCTTATCCAAACTATTTGAGATCATATTATAAAGATACCATCTAAAGACAACAATAAATGTTCCAGTGTAATTGCCTTGAAGCACCAGCAGTCTGGAAATCTGAGAGCTATTGTTGACGTAGGACTTCATTTCAGTCAATTCACAGCAACAGCACTGATCAAATGCATTTATAGAATCATAGAATCACTTGAGTTGGAAAGAACCATAAAGGCCATGTATTCTAACTGCCCTGCAGTGAACAGGGACACCTACAGCTCCAGCAGGGTGCTCAGAGCCCCATCCAGCCTGGCCTCAAGTGTCTCCAAACATGGGGCATCCCTCATGTCTCTGGGCAACCTGTTCCAATGCTTCACTACCCTTCTAATAAAAACAAACAAACAACTCTTTTTTTTGTATCCAGTCCAAGCTCCCCTCTCTTTTAGTTTGAAACCATTTCCCTGATTTGCTCTTCTTTGGTAGTTATTTGCCATTCAAGTCATACAGGTCCTCCTGAATGTGCGAGTCTCCCAGTGTGAAGATAAATATCGGCAGATCAGGAAAAGAGAAACGTTCTCTGAAGAGCCAAAATATGACAAACTAAGACAGAAAGAATTTCAGCAGCTGCAAAAACCTGAGATGCAGGGGAGAGTGCAGTGGTTCAACCACAGTTTCAAGGAGAACTAAAAACAAATAGATCAAACAGCCAAATATCGAGATTTTACATGGGATGGTGTTAAAAACTATTAAAAAGCTCTTATAGTCCCAGACCAGCTGCCTTCACACAGCGGAACGCTGCGTGTTAAAATTGATCGAACCTCCCAAAATTGCTGCAATGAATGTACTGTGTATGAGCACAGCTGTGCACTAGATGGCACTGTTGGTTTTGGTTTTACCGCTGTCTCCCTCTTCTGGGGAACTTAATTAGCTTCCCTTTGAAAACAAACATGCTGTTCCAACAGAGGGTCAGCGTACATTGTTCTGGGCTGCTGCTTTTATGTTTATAGTCGTGTAATCAATATGTTGGAAGGGTAATTAATTTTTAACTTCGAGCCAATTGTAGATCAAATGCCAGCAGAGTTACTGGGTGGAGACAGTTTAATTTCTTTTGAAGCGACGATCCTGATGAGCTGTAAGGGGTTTACAATGAGCTGCTGGATATCCAGAAGACCTTCTGCTTTGAAATGGTGATGCTGACTTTAAAACAACATCATTACTGTGATTCAGATTAATGAGTTGTGGCATAATTCTGGTAAAGTTCTTCCTGTGTACTTGCTATATTTTGGCCTGTCAATTCCTATTTCAAAGCAGCATTATTTGCTTTGACTATTCTGTTCTTATCAAAGGCATGGTACAAAGTTGACATTAAATTGATCAAACTCACTTTCTGCTTTTTATCCCTTTTCAGACATTGTCTGCCTTTGGGAACTGTAGAGGGCCCAGGGCTGAGACAGGGGAGGTTTAGGTTAGATATTAGGAGGAAGTTTCTCACACAGAGGGTGGTGATGCACTGGAACAGGTTGCCCAAAGGAGGTTGTGGATGCCCCATCCCTGGAGGCATTCAAGGCCAGGCTGGATGTGGCTCTGGGCAGCCTGGTCTGGTGGTTGGCAGCCCTGCACATAGCAGGGGGTTGAAACTGGATGATCATTGTGGTGCTTTCCAACCTAGGCCATTCTGTGGTTCTATGTACAATGGGATACAGGATGCTGCCAGAAGCCGGGGATTCTGCAATCCTTCTGCCCCACATGTGAGGGTCACCAGGTTGGGCTCCTGGGTGCTGTCCCTTTCCCTTGTATAGGCCAGCTCTGACCACCTCTCATTCCTTACTTCAAGATGTGTGCTGCCTCCACTCCCAGTGCTTTCAGCCCATCCCTTCATGCTTCCTTGTCTCTGAGCTGACCCGTCTTGATCATAGTTTCATCCGTTCTCTCTTTTATCTTTTTCCTTCTACTTGTTCTTCAGCATTCAAACAAATTAGAGTCCCAGCACTCAGATCTTAATCCCCGTGCTATTACTTTAATATCTTCTTCCTGCTCCTTTTATTTTATTTTATTTTACAATCAATAAATGGGCCATTTTCATGGATAGGCTATTGATCACTTCCTCAGTTGCTGGGATTCTTTCTGATCTGGTGTCTGTGCTCTCCACTACATTACGATTTCACCAGAGGCTCCGGTTGTCTGTTCCGTTCTTGTGCAAGTCGCAGGGCCTCTCTGCTCTCCTCATCTTCCTTCATCTCTTGGCTGACTTGCGATACTTTGATCATTTAATTGGATCTCATGCCAAGCAAAACCATGAGCAATGATTTAATTTGAAATTAAACTTTTGTTTGGTCTAACATTAAAAAAAAATAAAGCCAAATTAATACAAAAAGCCCACACCATTTAACAGTCTCTGAAAAAAAATTCACCATTTCATAGTTTTGGGTTGAAACTGTTAATTAAATTCAGACTGGGCCGAACAGCAATTTCTGTCCTTTTGAGTCCTGCTTTTGAGCAAGTCTTATCAGTTAATGGCGCTGCGTTACTGAGCTCTGCTGCAAACATCTCTAATTTCTGCTGGAACCAAGAATAGCCCTCAGTACAGATAGGCACGGCCATCAGCTACTGAGCCCTGTTGGATTTTTAACCTTTTCAGGAAGACAAAACATTCTAAGTAGGATAACGATCAGCAGGGTTTAGGGTCCACACCATTACATTTCCTGTCACAAATAAATCTTGTGACTAATAAAGGCGAGGCTGCAGTTCCTGCAGCAGAGCCATCCATAGACTGCAGTCTACAGTAGTTTGCAAAATATTAGATTAAGATCATGAAATTTATTCTCGTTTTGAGACAAACTAGAGACAGATATTTGCAACTTACAGAAAGATTGAAAACCCAATTACTGCAACCGCAAGATCTGAAAAGAAAAATCCACGCTGTCTTTCTGCCTGTCTGTTCTGCAGGATGCATTTCTTTTCCCTGCTGCTTCAGAGCAGTGTTTCTAATGAGCATTTGGGAACACTGGCTGTTTTGGGAGGTGGGATGGGACAGTAGCATGGAACGATATACTTACAGTAGAGGGAGCTGAAGTTCAGTGAGCACATGCATGAGTTTTTATTGCTGTATGAGTTTATCACTGTGCAGGCACTAGAGAGGAAAGAACCACTTCTGTGATTTTGAGAGGGCTGCTTCTGCATCCCTCACCTGCTGAGTGCTGTCTCTGGCAGTGTGAGTGGCACATGTCTGAGAGTCACCCGCTGGGGCCCCTGGATGTTTTCCCCTGTGTGAGGTTTGATTTGTGGAAGAGACTGGCAATGGTGTCCATGTAACCTTGCAAACAGTGAATGTCAGCACACCTCCTGCCAAAGGCTGATGATTCCATCTTTCAAAGTATTCTAACTTCCTACCGCAGCACAGTCAGCGTCTCTTTTGTGTTCCTGGTTCTCCGGTGCTCCTTACCCTTGTCCTGGGCTCCATCTGACCCATCTCACAAGAGAGTGCTGAAGAAATTCTGCGATTTGCAGCACTGTTTAAAAAGCAGAGATCTCTGGTTCTCTGCAGCTGGCTGGTTGAGTTATGCAAGCTATTCAAAGTTAATTAAAAGGGAGACAAAACAAGTGCGAAATAACAGAATACATATGCACATATGGACTGGGGATGCAACTGAGTCCCAGCTCTCGGCTTTGCCATCACTCTCCTTGGTGAAAGCTGTCCTCACAGTGAGGCAGTTTTCCTGCCTGCTATGGTTCAACTGAGGTGAGCACAAAAGGATGAGTTGGTGAAGGCATGTTGTCCCAAGATAAGTGTAGGATGTACGCTTAATAAGAGAAAATAGATGACTCAGAGACTTGCAGACCCACCTAACTTGTATAACCTGAAAGATCCTCAAAGAAGTGATTAATTTGCCCTGCTAACACCTACTGCAATAGTTTCTGATCTGCGTGTATGTGTGGACAAAACTTCTAAACAAGTCATGGTCTGTAGTACTTTGATTTTCCAGACAACTTGGGCTGTATCACTGGTGGTTTCCTTAAGCCACGAGCACCAGAGCTACTGACCTAATTGCTCTATGAGGCACTGAGAAGTTTGGGGAGTACCAAGTTCATCCTTGGCACCACACTTAAGAAATGTGGATAAAGTGGGAGGACCCAGCGAGAAGAAAACTAACTTGTTCAGAAAAGACGGCATATAAGTAAGAGTTGGAGAAAACCTTTTACCTTAGAAAAGACTACAACAGGATCTATTCTGTTAAAAGTTCTCTGCAAATGATGTGACAGTTATTTGTTTGCTGTGTAGACAGAATTTGGGCAAAGCAGAAGCTGGCACCCTGACCCTAACCCTTATGCTGCAGCGGGGGAGATCTGGAAAAGCTGTCCAGGAGAACATTAGCGCTACACAAACAATGAGGTCTTGAAATCCTTGTAGCTTGAGCAGTTATTTTTTAAGAAAACATGCTAGACCAACATTTGCCAAAGCAGCTCAGGTGCATCCATCTGCTCTGAATGACGGAGGGTAAGCTGAGTGACTTCCTGACATTTCCTCCAGCTTTACATCTCTGTTGGAGTGCTCTGAAATGTATTGATGAGGAAAATCCCATTTCCAAACTTGGTAGTAGTATTTATTTGTTATACTTACTAGTATGGTTACAAAGGAAACCTCTTATCTCCTACATCAGTCCTTTCTGCTCATTCTCTGGTCAACTTTCTTGGCATTAGGCCTTATCAGAGCAGGAGAAAATTACCACTAGCTGTTTAAACAAAGGAGTGCTTAACTAAGAGCATCAAAAAAGGGAGGGAAGAAGGAGGCTTTTGTGATGAGGTTTCTATCAGGGAATTCTCTCAGTATTACAGCGTTTCTTAATCACGGGTGATTTTGGTGTTAATTTCCTCAACCGGTTCTTCTCAGAGTGGCTGATTTTTGAGTTGTTTGCCTTTGTGCCTGTTATTGGATAATAGCTCCACGCTGAACAATGTACTGACATTATCTCAGCTGATCGCAGCAGTAGGATGGATTTGCCTCTTTAAGCTGCCTTTTATCAGTTTCCCCTTGTCTGGAAATATAAATCACTGTAGAATGAGGGACATCGCTCATATTCTCTAGCATAGCTTTGATCTGTGAGAGGATGCATTATGTATTCCATTTGTATTTAAAGAAAACTCACTCGACAACATAAGCATCAAAAGTTTGGGATACCTTTCATGTACACAAAAAATATAACAGTGGCATTGCAAACTGCAGATAAAGCAAAGCATCAGTGTTGTCTGTATCTGACTGACACGGCCTACATCTCAGCCGTGCTTTGCCGCTAAATAGAAATTCCCTGGAGACTCTACCAGTCTATCATTTAATGCTTAAATGGTTGGGATTTGTAAAACATCTGGGAAGTAAAAAACACTGGGAAGCATTTCAGATCGTGAGGGAGCTGAGCGCTCCAAGCAGGTGGCTTCTGTCCAGAGAAGGCTCTTCCAGCTTTCAGAAAGGCCGCTCATAAAATCTGACCCAGCTATTGGGGGTAGTGTAAAACTAAGCAAGGGGGTGGGGAGGAGAGATCTTAAACTTCTGTAGAAAATATCATTGAGAATATTGATTAGATGAGTAAAATTGTCTGATCTCACTGTGGTCTCTGATTTACTGTTTGTAACTGAATATATGGATGTTGAACAGAGTCCCCGTGTTCTCATTCAGGTGGTAGAGACTTTAGTTTTTCTTAAAATGAGGACATGATAGTCTGAATCCTGTCTGAAAGATACTAGTGTACAGTTCATGTACGTTGCACTTTATGAATAAGTCTCTTTTATAATATCTGCTCAGCAGAGTGGTGCGTAAGCATGGTATGAAAAATATGGTGTAAAACAAGCATTACATTAAGGAAGGACATTTGTTAGTGGCTTTCAGCATGGGCTGTTAACCTCCATGCCCACCAATTTCCCTGCAATGAAGTTACTATTCTAACGCCATTCCACATTTTACGCACTAAAATGTAAGACTACATAAATTTTAAGGCAATGATGGTAACCACTACAGAAACTTCAGAAGGGAGTGCATGGGGATTTGTTTGTATTGATCAGCACAATTCAGATGTTGTCTTGCTATTCAGGACTGTCTACAGACCATAATATTGGATGGATATTTGTGCATAGAACCTTTAGATCATGATGCCTTCTGATATTAGAAGGAGGGGGAATGGCTGTTTACAAGGGTGGATAGTCATAGGACAAGGTGGAATGGTTTAAAACTGTAATAGGGGAGGTTTAGGTTAGATATTAGGAGGAGGTTTCTCACACAGAGGGTGGTGACGCACTGAACAGGTTGCCCAAAGAGGTTGTGGATGCCCCATCCCTGCAGGCATTCAATGCCAGGCTGGATGTGGCTCTGGTCTGGTGGTTGGTGACCCTGCACATAGCAGGGGGGTTGAATCTCAGTGATCATCGAGGTTCTTTTTAACCCAGGCCATTCTATGTTTCTATGATTATGAAGAACGGAAGACAAGAAAAAAGATGAAGTACTTGGTAGATCAGTACTGGTGAATGGAAGTTCCTCATGTACCGCAGAGAGCTCTGTAGCTTCTGTCAGATAACCCCAAATGAGTTTGCCTGGACTCTTTCCAAACCACTTCAGTTTTAAGAAGAAACAAAACCTATTTCAAGGCATGTGGAACAGCTAACAGAAGGGATTTCCCTTTGTTTATCCAAGTAAGCTGACAGAATTATTTTGAAGATATTAATTCTCTTAGATTTATGACATAGACTTAAACATACTTTAAAATAATTCACTCAGTAATTTTGTTATGATCTTAGAAAAATCCTGCTGCTATATATTAATATCAGGATACCTTGCAAATGCAGTTTAGAATTTTGTATTTTGCAGACACGTTGTTCATTTTCCAGGATATTTTTTGGGTAAACTTAATCTTCACAGAAAGAAGCAGGAGTAGCGCTGGCATAGATGCCCTTTATTTGCCTGGATTCCATTCAGCAGCTGAGGCTTACACTTGCAGTGAGGTGAGTTTATTTTTGTTTAACAGTCATGATTAAGAACTACTGGGGTCTGTGTGGGCCTGACAAACCCTCACCTTCTTCCTGTCTGACTCAGAGCTGATGTTCAAAGGTTCTGGCAACAGCTACAACAGGTCAGTGCCTCAGAGGTGTGTGGAGGACACAGGCAGAGCTGGAGCATTCTTACAGTTACTGATCTGCTGACCTTAGAGGGAAGTGCTCCTGGTCCTGTTGAGGCTGTTGTGGCCAGGTGGCAGCTGTGGTGCACTGCACGGCCAGCAATTTGATAAAAAGGCCGAGTTCAGTGGATAGGTTTCCAGAACAGGAGCTATTTGGTTCATTACATTGCTCTATAAAATGCAGAAGTTACGGAGTGTTTGTAACTTCTGAAGCTGGCTTGTGCATTTGAGAAACCCACCAGCATGTGACTGGAGCTGGCTGTGACTCGTTCCTTGCTGTGTCCCCTTTGCTGACTCAGGTGTACATGTTTTCACATCACTATGTGTGTTTGCCTCCAGTTTCACAGCATACTCATGAGTTTCACCGGGCTGCAGCTCATCTCTGAAATTGCCTTTACCTTTTTCCTGAGCCTTACAAATGATAGAGTGTAGCACCCATGTCTGAAGTCCTTTCCTCACTGCTAACTGAATTTCAAGCCGTATTTTTAGTGTTTATTTTCAGTTTTGTCAAACTCACAAAGTCCGCCAGCAGCCACAGAGAGCCGCAGACTTGTGGCAGCTGAGGTGTCCATGTTTGGTCATGCGCCCTAAAGTTTTTGGCAACCACAATTTTTGCATTCAAAAAGAGGATATTCAGCTGTCATTTAGATTGGAGAGGAGCTCAGTGTGTGCTTGGTAATTGGAAGTCTGGCAGATATTAATATATAGTATTTGTAGACCCACAGGGCCTTGGAGGCCTAAGCAAGGAAAACTTTTCTGTTATATTGTCAAAATGACTGTGAGGTGTCACCAGGCTGTAGCACAGCACTTACCACCAAGAGGAAAAAGCACATCAAAACCAGATTAAGCAAATCACCCTTCTTTGGTATTCTAGCTTGGATTATATAACCAAAATCATATCAAGTCCAACATACAGTTTCTGGCTATGTTTGCTTGAAATCCTACATATGTCCCTACTCCTTTGCTGGATCCTGTGAGGCTGCTGAGACAGGAGGCCAGCCTGCTTCCCTGTGTTAACTTCAGAGCTGAGAAGGATGAGATGAAGTGACAGAAGGAGGCAAAAAAAATCAGAATGTGCCTCTTACCCTCCACTTACTCCCAAATAAACTAACAACTGAAAAACTAAAAGCCTGGCCTTGTCTGCGTGTCGGAGCCTCACTGCTGCCCTGCCCCCGATGGCCTCTGGGCTGGGAGAGTCTCTGTGCCACCTTGTCCCTCAGGAGGTCATGGAATGGCAACAGTGTTTGACCTCAGTGGGAAGAACTGCCTTTTGGTGTGCTCGTTAGGGGTGGCTGCACTGTCAGTGTTAGAAGGTAAAGGGGGATTTCACAAGGCAAACACCCTGTCAGCATCCCACAGCACAGCTCCTGGGCCAGATGCTGCTCACATCCCTGCTGGTGTCAGCTGCATCCATCAAGTTGCTCTGAGCTCTCCCTGCAGCTTATGAGATCAGGATTTCTTGTAAATGTTTTTATTAGCAGATCTGGCAAAACCTGAAAATTTCCTGTGTCTTTCTTCAATGCTCGGAATACTTAGTTCATGACCTATTTGTTAAAGTAATGGAAATTGGAATGTCTTAGGAAGAGATGTTCAGTTTAATGAGTAAAAAACTCATTAGGATTTGTATTTCATTTATCAGCTTCTATCTCTTCCTGAGATATAATGTTATAGCTTAATGCCAGAGATGGCATTTTTGAAGGGAGAGGTTAATTTCAAGGCTTATGACTATTTGCATGCCACTCTACCATTGCTCGCCCATCCTGCTTCCGTAACAAAGATTGTAATGTACCTTTTCTTTTCATCTATTTACAAAAAGCATTGAAGTCTGCTCTTCATGACTGAATTTAACACTAGATATAAAGAGTGAGTAATACGCAAAACCTTAACAACCCAGTTATACAGTGTACTATTTTTTTAAGAAACTTTTAATACAGTCAGATGAATTAAAAGCCCCCTTTAATATAGGGAATTGTTTAAAACTGTTGACTTAGAAATGCATGTTGTGTGAAATCAACAGCGTACTTTCTGTGTGCTAAGTATACCCTCCCTTTTTTTTTCATCTCTTGGCGTTTGCATCGGGTATCTCTTATGTAACTCTTTGACCATGGGCCATGCACCGTTAACACTGATGTCAGGGGACTGCTGCCGGTTTAAGTCAGCTGAGGATCTGCAGTGGGTGTACCTGCAATAAACACAGTTACTGGGATGAGAGACTGAGCATGGGAGGCTTGTGATTCTGTTGACGCTTTCACAGATGCAGTGCTTGACATCCTTTAAAGTCATGAGAATTAATTGGAGGAATGTGTTACAAATCCGGTATTTAAGTTCAGGTCGTCATTTCTCTGTTTTACTGAAGGCCCTGGTATTAATAACAGGCTGCAGTATAAACATAGGGATGTCTTACTAACTTTTCAGGCAGACTTTGGAAATGTTGTGGCAAACAAATTAGGTGTAAATAAATATAATAAAAATATCAGACCATTTAGCTGCATTGTGCTTGTGGCACAAAGAAGATCTCTTAATTTTGATGTCTTTTTCCCCAAAATATTTCAACATTTTGAGGTGAAACCAAACAAATATATTTTGTTTGGTATCCACTCAGGACTTGATTCACAGAAGCAAACTGATGAGTTCAATGGGATAATAATAATATAATAATTTGCCCACCAGGAAATGCAGAGAAGAGTGGGGCTGACTCCCGTTCCTCCAAAAGAACTAAGGCCTGTGGGAACTGGGGTGCCTTCTCTCTTCAGGCATCACAGATCTGGAGCACCTCACAGAAATGAGGTGCTTGGTATGAGGTGCGATGGATGACCACGATCCTTCTGGCCGTGACAGGCTGAGATTCACTTCTTGCTTGAGATTTCCTGTGGCTCAGGGCTGATTTAGGTGTGGTCTGTGAATGAAGAATAGTCTTTCCAACCAACCAGGCTGTGCCAAAATTGTTTGCTACAGAGCATTCACACTTTTCTTTGAAGCATACAGTACCGCAGCGATGGACTGTGAGCTTGATTTATTGGAGCACTCTCCATGCATTTATGTCTCTGAGTTTTCCTCTCTTTTGCTCTCTTGCACGCAGTTCCATTGGTTGCTCTGCCAGCCTCAGTCAGGAAAAACATGCAGACTTTTACCAGCTTAATATTCTAAGGTTAACAGTAATAACAGCACTCAGGGCAGAAAGTATTACAATAGTTCATTTTAGTAACATGTTTATTAGATCATAACAACAACTATAAACATAAGTACCGTTCAGCTCTTCTGCCGATATATGAACTTACTAACATCAATTTTTACCAGAATCACATATTCCTACAGGTGTCCCAGACACAACATTAACTTTATTAAGCAAAAGTTCATAAATAGTAAAAATGTCATCTGTTTCACATTGCAGCGTTCCTCAAGCAGGTATGTACAAGTTTGGAGTATCTTCTCCAAATCTAAATTTCCTTAGCTGTTTTAACAACCATAGAGATGATTTTTCTGCCTGCAGCAAAGCCTTTTGTCCTTGAGCAATCTACAATTAGTATTGCTCTCAGCAGACATGAAAGTTTGTTTCTGAAATGAAAGTGGTGATGAAACACAGTACAATATTATCTGCTCATAGTTTGCCTACACACTCTGCCCTCATTATAAATCTTTCATTTATAACGCCGTCTCCCAAGAACAACATAACCTCTCTTATATCAGTTCCTTACCCACACTGCCTCTCTTTGAAGATCTTAAAATGGTTGGCTTGCAGCAATGGAGATATTACACTTAAGGTAGGGTGGAGTGTGTTTGCAGTCAGTTCTTTTCCTTTCTAGTATTTACACAGTATTCTTTTTAAGGTTGCTACTATTTATGAATCATGTTTGCTGACATACATTTTCTGAAATGTTCACAGTGCAGTATTTTGTGTACTAACCAAACTTTGTAAATGTCATTAAAAATAAACTTTTGTTGTTTTTTTTTTGTTTTATAATATATAAAAATAGAATACTTTATGTGTTTACACCAACAAACCCAGTTCTATTCTATTCTACACAAGCTATACAGTAGTATGCACAGAATTCCACAGGAACAGAAATGACATGTGATGCTTGCCCTAAAGCTATAGTACTTCGCTCTACTGAATGAAAGTTTATTCATTCTCTCTTCCCATTTCTTTTTCTGGGCATAATTGAGAAATAAAAATAGATATCATAATTCACTGGGTTGTGTGATTCAAGAAAAGATAAGGGACCATAAAGGTGTTGTTTCTTCTTTTCATCAGTCTTCTGAGCTCCTTAGGGCTGCTGTGACAAAGTGATTAACATTTTTGCTATGACATTCTCTTAGGTCAGGGCTGGCTGCAACACCTCCGCTTTTTACTCACCTTTGGCAGCAGCTCCACCCAAGGATGGGTGGCACACCTTCAGCTGCTCACTGTGTGACTCATCAGACAGCAGCTCTATGTAGTTGCCAGTCTGCCTGTCTCCTCTTCCTCTCCAGAATAATGCAGCCCATGTTACTGACTCCCAGGGATTAACCTGTCATCTCATATGGGCGCCTTCAAGTTTTCTGTCTGTGAGAGCAGTTGCTTCTTGACTGAAAGTGTTGGGGCTACGCATTTGTTTCAGTGAGATATCTGTAGATTTAGGCTGTTACTCAAAGAAATATTCAAATGTTGGAATAGAGTTAACACTAGGAATGCTTTAAGCTAGATGCTTTTCTGTTCACTTTATGTACCGTCTGACTACGCCAGAGGCCTGGCAAGGCTGACATACTTATTTTACTATGCACTTATTTTACTGTGATGTTGACTTCTGCTGTTGACTTTTACCATGAAGCTGGCGCTACTGGCTGCCTGTCTTCTGAAAAACCTCATTGACATAGTGCAAAAATCCAAAGTTTGGACTGTGAGGCAGGAAAATGCATTTTTAAACTCTTGTACATTTCATGGTTTGTCTTTTCCTTTTATGTAAGAACCATTTTGTACTGCTCATTATCCTAAAGTACATGCAACAATAATAGTCCTTCCAGCTTTTCTGATTGGTATTCTATGTTCTCCTTCATGGCATTAATGATGAATCTTTGTTCTTGGGTCTCAGCACACATGAATGAGAACGAGCAAGAAGTAGATCTGGTTGGTAGAACACAATGTCTCCATTTGGTGAACTGATGCAGTTGTCCAAATACCTGGAAAATTACTGTGATGGTTTACAGAATCCCACAGCCTTGAAAAAAGATGATATCGTGTCCTTCTACTAGTGCAACTTGGGCAACAACATAAACATGTGCAACGGTGTTCTCACAAAGACCAGGCAGTAAAAACTAGTGGACAAAATGTTTCAGTTTTTGTTCATACCACTAAGAATGGATTTTCCTCTGTTTCAGACATACTTGTCATGTGTCTACATCCATGTCTGTATTGTCTTGTGATGATAGTAGAGAAGGATAGGGAGCAACACACTTGACGTTGACATAAGTAGCGTTAACGTGAACGTAGTGTTCCCCAACAAAAGTGGAGAAGATTGTTGATATTTTTGAAACAAGTTCAGAAAATGCTGGACGCATCTCAGGTTTTGGATGCCAACATTTCAGCATGACTTCATACCTGCCATCCAAATTAAAGAAGTGTTCAATTATGAAATTATCAAAAAAAACCCAAAAAACAAAACACAAACCTCCCTCTCCTCCCCCCCACCTCTTCTACCCCACAGTCTCAAGAAGTTACTGCAATATCAGCAGTTGCAGAAGGTTTTGCAAACTATTTACTCACAGTGGGTCAGGGCAGTATTCAGGTTGTAGCAGCCTTCTTCCTTGTAACAAGTAAACAGTTATATCAAAAGAATTTACGTCGGGATAAGGTGGTGCCCCTCTTGTCATAAGTTCCCATAACAACACACCGAAGGACCACTAAGAAAACAAAGAAATAAATAACAAGTGATAGGGTTGGATAGCTTTACATTCCAGTTTTAGAACATGGTTTGACTGATGTAAGCATTCAAATGCATTAGTTTTCCCTTTGAAAAGTTATTTTACTGCATTCAGCTTTATTTTAAGTGGGCTAATAAATGCTGTAGGGACTTGAGGAGCCACTTAAGTTAGAGCCAGAGAAACTCAAGTAAATAAATGAAAGAAAATAAAAGCCTATAGGCTTGCTACTTAGCTGGTAAAAACTGGCAGACATCCTTTGAGGTTAATGGAGTGCTGCCAATTTACACGATCTGATGATCTGACTGACTTTGTGTAAATATGTACTGAAGAGAATGTGGTGAAAATTCTATGCATCACAGGCTAATTTGGATCTAGAGTGAAAAGAGAGCTAAAATACAAGGCGATCCAGCTAACTAATGACTTCACCCTATAATTTGTTCTTTGTAAATGGCCAGGTAGTACTTGAGATTGCTGTAGGCAGATGGTAAGCATTTATAGAGCAAATAAAGTCTTTTTGTGACCCACTGCATTTTATGAGTATCAAAGTTAACCTGCTTGGTCAAGCTTTCTAGAGTCCCTCCTATAGCAGGGATCCGCTCCAACTTGACTCCTTAGTATACCTTGAAGAGGAATTAAACTCCAAATTCTGTTCTGAGTCCTAATTTTTTACTGAGTAGTAACAGAGAGTCAGGTCACATCTTTCTGCTTTGTGCCTGGGACAAATGTCTTTTCTGGATATAAAAACAGTTTCCTACTGTTACATGAACTAAAGTTACATTCAAATACAAGTTTTGGTTTGAAGTCTGTCCATTCATTAAATGCTAGAAGGTGACAGGAGAGAAATGAAGAAGTGATACAAATATGTTTGTACTTTACCACGTCTGACTTTGTTGTGAACTTCTGAGTTTGTAAACTTTCTAAAGCCATCCATTTCACTGGCAGTTTGGCTCCTGTTTTATTGTGCACACTGTAGTACTCTTTATCATAGACATCTCTAGCAAGACCAAAATCAGCCACCTTGACAGTGAATTTTTCATCCAACCTGAAGAAATGACAAAAAGTGTTATCTTCATCCGAGCAGATAGCATTTACAATGATGGTTGATTATAATGAGTGACTTGCATTTTTGAGACTGTGAGCCTGGAAGGCACTATTTTATCTTGGAACTATTAACAAATATTACAGTGAAACAAAACTTGATACCCATTTAACAACAGTGAATGAACTCAGGAAATTACTAATATTATTTTTATAATAGAACTCAAATTACAGTTCTCTTAAAACAATTACTTTGTAGAAAAAAACTTTGCTAATAGCCTATATATCCTGGCTGGCTGCTACGTCATTACTTCCGCAGCTATTTCTTCTTCTGTAACCTTAGAAACCTCTCATTTTTATTTCCAAATCAAAATATCGCCTTTCTTATTCACTCGCAGTTTGGGTAAGGAAGGACCTATCATTATCTCAGTGCCTACTCATATCTAATAATGCAGTCCTGTCACTAAGAATGTGTTTGGTGCCTGAAATGAGATGGGTACTGGTGAAGAATGGTGGCATAAGCAGAGTTCTGTGGGTGTTGCAACTCAGTCATTTGACCAGATCTCCCTAGCTTTAGTCTTCCTATGTTTGGAGTATGTCCTGAAAAGTGGTATTGTTAATAGAAAACAGAGCAGGGGATGGCATGCTTAAACCTATCCTTCATTATATGTATAGGCCCAGTTACAGCAAGTATCAAAGCTTGTATCAATACAGCCTATTTGGGGGTTCCTTTACAATCACAGTACGGTTGGGGATGGAAGGCACCTCTGAGAATCATCTAGGCCAATCTCCCTGCTCAAAGCAGGGTCAGCTGATGCAGTTTGCCAAAGACCACGTCCAGTTGAGTTCTGCATTACTCCAAGGATGGAGACTCCAAAATCTTCCTAGGCAACCTGTGCATATCTACAACCACTTTTACAGGAGGTAATCCCCTTCCTTACATTTAAACGGAATGTCCTGTATTTTGTTTGGGCCTTTTGCCTCTTGGCCTGTCACTGGGCACCACTGGGAAGAATCTGACACCAGCTTCTTTACTTCACCATGTCAGATATTTATATGTATGGCCGACATACATATAAATCACCCATCACCATCTGAGCCTTCTCTTCACTGGGCTAAACAGTGCCAGCTGTCTCAGCTTTTTCATGTAGCATTTCTCTCTCTAGAACTTTATGAGATTTCTGTCTGGCCAGTTCTCTAGTCTGCTGAGGTTTCTTTCAATGGCAGAGAACAATCTGCTGTATTTACTGATGTAATAAATGAGCTGCTATAAAAGAAGAGAGTAGAAGGCAAGTTTGATTGGTTAGCAGGAGGGTAGCTATGCCATAGCAGTTTCCTGCCTCTCTTCTAGAACAGTCAAGTATTTGTAGGGACTCTATTTGCCTCCCAACTTCCTTTCTGATGGACTTCACCGGAGCTTTGTTTATGAATGCTGAATTGCCCATGTCTGCCGAGGAGAGTGAGAGAAAATGTTCTTTTCCACAGGCCATTCAACTGCACAAGCACGCAGACTGAAAAAGCATGAGAAATTTGGTATCGTAGGTAAAAAGCCTTTTTTGCAGCCAGATCTCCAAATTACCACTTATTTAAAAAACAAAACAAAACAAAAAACACTCTAATATTTATTGCTGTATCTTATTAGTTCACAACGTAGGTGATGAATCAGCAAAACACTATTGGCAACTGCTGTATCAGTTAGACTGTGTGTGAACCGAACTGCCTGGCTATGCAGTGACTAGTAAGATTCTTTGCATACTCAATTTTACATGTAAATCAGCGTGCACAATTGAGCCAAATTAAGCTCATACTCATATAATGAAAAATTACTGTCAGGAGGTCTCGCTGTTGTTTCTGTGTTCCTGTTTTTCTCACAAAGTTCCCTCCTGTTAGGTGCGGCAGCAGAGACGTGTTGCTTCTGAAGAGGTTGGGTGGAAGCACAGCAAGTTGAGACAACAGCGGTATAACTTCCCTTAGGTGATGCCTTTTAAATTCTCTCACCAATGATTTTGGGAGACTTCACTTTCACCTCAGCTTTTCTTATTTCCCACACTCAAAAAGCTGATGTGTAACAAATGAGTCTTTAGCAAGCTGAGTAGCTCAGCAGTATGCAAGACAAACATCAGTGTAATTATGGAACAGTGAAAAAAATCTAGTTTGACTAAAAAAGGAGAATCCTGGAAACTTGTATTTACCTCATATATCTGCCTACGCAAAGGAGTGTGATAATGTGGCTGGAAATAAATGCTTGTACTTACATACAGTTTCTTGCTGCCAAGTCTCTGTGGACAAACTTTTTGCTTGCAAGGTATTTCATCCCTTTTGCAACCTGAAGACCAAATCCAATTAAATCTTTAACTGTTGGATTCTGTAAAATATAAACATTTGTAATACAATGAATGCAGAAACCTGAATAGTAGACTGTTGTTTTTTTCTGTGACTTTCAGTTTTCGATACATAGATATCTTGCTAACAAAATGAGCAAGGTAAGTTGGTGCTTATAATAAAATGGCCCAAGTTTAGGTCAGGTTCTTGTATCCACTGAGGAAACACACTTGGGGAAATGAAAAGAACTGACAGACTCTGAAGGGTGGAGTTTGCAGCATAAGTAGCACGGCTTGGGCTGGGAAGTGGAACAATGTGCTGAAACCTCAGCAGCACAGCTGATACACAGAATTCACATATGTGCATCAGTTCACATTTGTGAACTCAGATTAATAACATGTAACTCGATAGAAGATACTAACTGTGAACTTGGAAAAAGGAAAATCTTATTTGGGGCAAAATAAGTGCAAGCTGTCATCAGTTTGATGCTAAGGAAAAGGTGGATGAGACCTTAGCAGCTTTCAGGGAAATATTTCCCACAAACTGCTGGTCTACAACACACTTCTGAGACCCTACAGAAAAAAAAATGTTAAACACAGAAATAGTCATAAAAATAAATCTATAATTCTTTTATCCAACAGCACAACTTGTCCTGTAATGGTAAGGTCCAACAGATTACCGTGTTGACATTGTTCCATACCATTTTCTTCTGTGCAACAATTCTATTCGACTGTGGTTGTTATTCTATTCTATTCTATTCTATTCTATTCTATTCTATTCTATTCTATTCTATTCTATTCTATTCTATTCTATTCTATTCTATTCTATTCTATTCTATTCTATTCCATTCTATTCTATTTCAGGAAGACACACAGAGCTTCTCACAGACATGATCCCTGGTACTCGTAGAATGAAATCAATTCAAATGTGAAGAAGTACCTATCCTATAAAGCTTAACTCCCACAACAATTCTCTAAAATGCCTTTAAAATAACTCACTAACTAACTAAATAAATTACTGGCTACTAGGAATCAAGGGCAAAGTCTCGTTGGCTCAGAACTGGCTTTCTATTGCCCAAGCACTATGAAATGAGTAAGTACTACAGTATAAAATGGGCTTAGATTACCAGTGGTAAGACCTGTGGTAATGTGCTTTCTCTCATACTTGAGAGTGAGGCTCATATGAGAAAACTGTAGAATTTTAATAAAGATGAAGAAAATCTCTGATAAGAGACTACTCACAGTTTGTATTACAATTGTTGGTTTACTCTCTTAAGATGATAAAAAAAATGATATTAGGACTGTGATATTCTCTATCTGGCTGTGAAGATCCCTCACCTAGAAGTAGGAAGAGCATATGGTGACAACTGACACAGCTGTACTGAAGTCAATGGAGACATGCAAGTTTAAACCAGCAGATGGTTGGGCCCCTTTACTTGAATCTCATAAAGACATTTGTTTATGAAGAGGCTTATGGATGGGAAATGAGAAATACGTATTGCTGATAATTTCTGGGAAACACTGTAGAAAGGAATTTGAGGGGGAAGGGAAGGAGTGGCAGTGCTGTGGCTGGGCTCACTGCCAGCGTAGGCAAGTGCTAAAGGTTAAGGTGTAGTAACAGCAGCAAGTTACGTACCTAATGTAATTATCAACCTGCAGTGTTGGGGCAGGGTGTGGCTAGACTTGTATTACTGTTTCGTTGACATCACTGTGTACTTACGTGAGTCTCATTCCTAATGAAGTTTCGAAGGTCTCCATGTTTCATGTACGGAAGGACCACTAAGGGGGATCCTTCATTGGGTAAACAGATCCCCAGCAGTGACAGAACATTGGGATGAGTGAAATCTTTCATGATTATTCCTTCTTTCAGAAACTGAGCTACTTCTTCCAGGTCTGTAATTCCTAAGAAATTCAGCAATAAAATGTAATTATTAAAAAAAAAACAACCTATGGTTCATTTTTGTACAGTGTCATTGCACAACTGAAACTGATAATGAGAAGCTACGAATATGCTCCTCACCTCCCACATTGCAGCTACACTATGTGCATAGTTTTTCTTACAATGACCAAATGTACTGTTTTTAATTCAAAAAATTTTAATTAATTTTAATTACATTTCTCCTTCCCTCAGAATGAATTGAATTACAGCACTTCAGTAAAGCTTTTAATAAATTCTCTTATAGTCTCTTCCTGATTTTCCAGCATCTTTGCCTGCTGCACAGCAATTTAACTTCCAAGAGCAAATCTCAAGGAGTCAGGAGAATAAAAAATGACACTATCTTTCCCTCGTTTTTCTCTATCCTATTCTCTGCAGAGGGAAGACTTGGACATTTCATTTGATGAATAAATATATGGCAATGCCTAATTGTAATCTAAAGTCATTGGACCTGCCCTACAGATAAATTTAATCCAGCTACAACTGAGAAGTATTATTTGTGAAAGTACATGTCACGGTAATTGATTAGTTCACCATAGTTTGGAATTATGGAAATGTCTCACTCTCAAACATGTAACTCACTATTCAGTGACTTCACAGCACAGTGAATTTTCCTGCCATCATTATCCAGCAGTGTTCCATGGTACACACACCCAAAATGTCCTGTGTAAAAAATGAGCAAGATTAGCTTTAGTAAAATTAGCCTACTGTTGCTTTCCATTGGGTAGCAATTAAACTTTAAGAAAGTGATCACACTTATTTCTGTCCAATTTCCAACACTTACAGTGTTAACTGGAACTAGCACATAAAACAGTCATTATATAAAGACATCATTACATAAATGAAAACTATTTGCAACATAATTGATATTTCTTGTTCTAGATGAAGTATATAAATAATGACAAGGCTGGCACCACAGATGCTTCATATTATTAACGACCATGCACGCAAAAAAATACATCAGCCCATTCCCACCATACTGTCCCATTGGATATATGTTGAGTGGGGGCACTGGAAGGCGCTAGGCAGCAGTGGTTTGAAGGAGCTGATGCGACCACTGCATCAGTTGTTCCTAGGGGTCTGTACACCCATGTTAACTGGTTTACCAACCTGCCCTGCTGTGATGTATCTTTAATGGTAATTTGAATAAAGGGGCACTGTGGCCTTATAATCTTCTTGATCTTGTTATTTCATAGAAAATGTTGAGTATTAAAAGTGGTGTGTTGGCCATGAAAGGTGTGGGAGTCACTGCACAGTTTAACCACATTGCTAGGAGGCAGTCTATTGTTTCTGCTGTGGTCTTGTTCCTAGTGCAGAGTATCACTAAAAATGATGAGCACGATTTGCCTTCTTGCTGACAGACTAAGCAGTGAAATAAGCTGGCAAGGACACATAAATCCTTCCTGAACCTGTGTTTTTCTGTCAAGAAAATGGAATAGTCTGCAGAAAGGAAAGACCTACTGTGAGAAGTTAGCTTGACCTATTTGGGAAGCACAGAGAACTTCAAGCTTCAGGCACATTCATTAAATAATCCAGATCAAATTATGTACATATAATGGTGACTTTTCTTCACAGATGTACTATTTAATGGGCACTTTTAAAACACTAATATTTGCAGACAAAAAACAAAGAAGTTTTTTTCGTGTGTGTGCGTGTGCACAAGTTCTTCAGAGAGAACAGGATTAATTCCACTAGGTTCCAGCCATAAGTGCTGGTCACAGCCCAGCTGGCTTTGACTTTGGCTTGGGGTAAAATTAATATAAACTTTGTTTTATAAAAGCAACTCAAATCCCATCAGAACACAGCTTGCTTGGAGCCTGGGCACAAGTCCTAAAGCTTGGATCGGGTGTGTCTGAAACATTTTTGGGTTTGGCCCGTTTCTAGTTACAGAGGTGAAAATTAAACAGGTTAATTATGTTGGTGTCATTCCCGATATTTTTCAACATTCAAAAATGGGAAATTACTTGGCCTTCTCTGAAAGAAGAAAGAAAGGCGAAAGGCCCACCCTTGCTTTGGGGATGATGAAGTGTAATATGTGGAAGGGAAACACACTGACTGTATGTTTGATTTGTGGCTATTTTGCTGCAGAAACGACATTAGGAATATAGTGGGTTTTTTGTGGTTTTTTTTTTTGTGTGTGTTTTTTTTTTTGTTTTTTTGTTTATTTAAATCAAGATTCTGTTACTCAAAAACAACCCTTGAACGTGATCCATAGAAGTACTGAAAATCCTGTTTCCACTTGCTGTATTCATAGGTACTCAACAGCGTATATTTTAATAAATGTCACTAACAGAAACACTGACTTGGACTATGAATATGAGAGAGAACTAATTCAAAAAGATGTAGAGAAATAAGGGTGATAGGAAAAAAATCAGAAAAACGGGATCCCCTGCCATTTAGACACATGCCTTTGGCTTGCACAGTATTCTGTTGTTGCTTCACTCCCTCTCTGCAGCCTCATAGATAAGACTGAGCGTTTTGGTGGTCTGGAAGAAGGCAAGAGTGAGGTAGTTAAGGGGAGTCAGCAAGTATCTTGAGATCAAAGGAATCTCATTAAACGCCAGGCTCCCTCCCTTTCCTTGAACTCATCAAGCACACAACACTTCATATGGCTTGAAAATGAGAGTCTCCTTGGTTGTCCTCTTGATTTGGTTTTCGGGATGCTGTGCCGTAAGAGGAAAAAGCTTGAAAAACTCCCATACATATACCTAATTCACAGTGGTTTATGATGACTGAATGTGCAAAAAGAACAACAGTTTGCAATCACAGTACCCACCTCTTCCTATTACTTCGCTGAAATGTACAATCAGGCTGTCAGCACCAATAACAACGTGCTGGACTTCTTTGACCAGGTCAGGATTTAAGGCACTGATATCGATGTGGACGTTAGTTTGAAGGAGAGGACTGGCTAAATCTGAGTCCCCACTGGACAGAATTGGGGAGAGGTCAGAGTGAGGATATTGGGCAGGTCTGCACGATCCATTCTGAGACATGCTTGGGAACTGATCTGCAAGATGAACATAAACTATTAGTACTTTCAGGATTCACCCCAGAAAATGAAAGGCTTTGTTTCATTGATAAGCAAGGGTTTGACTTTACCATTTGAAAACAGCTTGCTTTTGCAAAAGATTTTCTCACAAAGGAAAATGAAAATAAGCACTGCTAATCTGCCAGACTCCAGGGAAACCACGCCACTAGAAACCTATGCTCGTCTCAGCTCTACTTTTATGAAAGCAAATAGACAAACATTCCACTTTTATAAAGGGACAGAACAAGATCTTGTCCCTTCTTGCCAAGTTCAGCTTACAGCATTTCTAGTAACTGTGAGTAATAGGAGCAAAATGGGAAAAGTGGTAGAGATGGGGGATAAGGAAGTTGTGAACAATTAAAAACATGAAACCTACTGTCATGTTTTAATTTGGTAGGTAACTCTACTTTTCATGCAGGTTTCCAAACTGCCGGCGACTCACTATATTTATCCATTGGTAAATATTCAACCAGGGAAATGCCTAGAGGTGATTCATATCCTGTAGCTCCTGAAGATAATACAGTTGGTGCTACTCATGAAAATAACATGAGCCAGCTGATTTAAAATAGCAGAAATTAAAATGTTTCAGTCAAGCAAGAAGTATTTATTTGAGAAAATTATTTTTGTCAACACTGTGTCCAAGTATGTTAAATTGCTTTTGTTTAAAGGATTTTTTCCTGGCATTCTATGTAATGGAATCAAGGAAATAAGTTTAATTTACACTAATTTCAGTTTGGAATGATTCCAGTGGAATCTGTGAACAGAATTTAGCACAAGGTCAAAAAGAAAAGAAGGGAATAAATTTAACAACAGAAATTATCAGCAATTTTATTGCACATACATGGTTTATATATTTATGTGTAAAACCTGGGAGGTTTTCACAGTGTTGTTACCACACTAGGTAATGAGAAAAACTCACCATTGCTCTACCTGGAAGCAAAACCAAAAACTCTTCCATTTACAAGCCCCAGTTATGTCACCAAAAGCGAGTACCTACTTAATAGCCATGGTAAAATTAGCTATGGTTGTGAATTAATTTTTATAGCTCCTGCACACGCAGTAAGTGTGTTTGTCTTAAAACGTTCCTGTCATTTTATACTTTCATAGTAAATGAAGTGAATAGCTTCCTCATAGCAATATTCAGTGAACAAACCTCCTTCTCTGGGGCATTCTCTGTGATGCTTTGCCAATGCAGAGTGGCCCCGCAGATTTACCTTCTACTAAGGATCTTTGCACAGTCTTGTCTCTCTTACCACCTTCCCTTCTAACCCTGGCACAGGTTTTCCTTTTCCTTCAGGAATCTTTCTGTCAAGAAGCTTCCTGTGCCAGCTGTCAGCCGCAAATGTAAAATCAGAAAGGAAGCTGGAAACTGGCCCGGCTACTAACAAAAATCTGTGATATCTCAAATATCTTAATATAGTAGATCCTACTAGTTAAATATGTTTAATGGCAATCAGAGGACATGGACTTCACAATTCTTAAAGGACATGTTCACTCCGAAGTGGTTTGCTAAGTGCAGTAGAGTCCGCTCTCAAATGGTATTACATAGTATGGAAACATATTTAGCGCATGATTAATCTTCCCTTATACTCCTAGACCTGTAAGGGAGCTGTGTTTTCTGAGCCTGGCATCCTAGCACACATGGCTCTCTACTTGAACTGTGACATTCTACGTAGCCCTTTACCTTAAATTTTAAACTGAACATTTTTAGGTGATACAACTCGCCATTTTATAGGAGGATGATGAACAGACCACAGAACATCAGTTTACAAAAGTTTCATTTCGCATTTGAACTGACAGATCTACTTTATAATGACTGTATTAAGTCACTGATACACATTGAAACTAAAACCACTTGCTATCCTTAAAATCATGTTTTTAGACTGGATTTGATCATAGTGTGGCAAACATCAGGATATTACAATATCATTATATCCATTAGCTCCTAATTAATTGTGGAACATGCTTACTGTGAGCTTCTACTAATAGTATTTTATTAAACTCCTGAAAATGGAGTAGACCAAAAGCAAAAATTATTTTCACCTTAATTTTGGGAAGCATCTGAGAACCACAGTTCAAATAGTAAACCTGTGAACATGTGATAATCCCATACAATGGAGACATGGTCAAACAGCACAAATGGCTGCAATCTGAAGGCAGAGGAAAAGCAATATTCATAAAATGGCACAGTCTGTACAGATTCATAGCAGAGACATACCTTCAAGGAATGTTGACCTGTAATCTACAGATTCACTGGAGACCATTTCTGTTGTTGGACTGACGCTCCTTGCACTCACCAGCCTGTCCAGGTGAGGAGTGTGCACTCTGCCATCATAGCGCACCAGGTCACTTCCCAGATCTGAATGGGATGGAGAAAGAAAAATTGTAACACACTCATGTTTACTGAATGCCAACTTTAACTTAGTTACTTGTTTAATTTTAGATGTTCCTATCTGCTGGGAAAAAGGTCAGTTTGTGTCTGAGGAAATACAGGCAGGGCTATTCGAAACATAGTCTTCAGCTATTTGTACAGGACAAGAATTGATATAACGTGTTAATGTCCCATTCTTGGCCATACTGAAAGATCCAAGGGAGATCTGAAGGCTCTGGGACAGGTTTCATGACTGGACTGTGATACCATGATACCACATCAGAACAAGATCTGGTCGTATAGCAGCTCCCTCCTCCTTCCCACTTGCATACTGCAGCAGTTTCCACTGGAAGGGAAGTCAGACACAGGGGCCAGAAAGGAGGCAAACTTTCACCTAGATCCTGATTTGAGTGAACGGGACACTGCAGCGCTCTGTCTTGCACAACCGAGGCTCAGTGTGGGGACTTATAGGGACACTGGATGAAGCTGAAGTACATGTGGTTCCAGGTGTGCCATCTACTTGCCCCTACTGTAAGGGTGACTGGGAAAAAGAAGTTACCACATTTCCCTAATAGCTCAGAATTTCCTCCTTCAGGCTCAGTGCGGCCTTTCACCCAGCTCAGGCAACAGCCAGTGGTTGAAATGCATCTAAACATTGGGCTAGATTGTGAAACTTCAGCTAATGGGTTACGGAGGGGCACCACACAGCACTTAAATAGAGCATAAATTAATGTTTTTAAAAAAATCTAAGATATAACAACCAAACGATTGATTGGAGTTTACTATGATGGACCTTTAATCTGTTTCTTCTTCCTCCTCCAGAGAAAAAACACCAAAAAGATAAAAATTAAAACAGATGTTGAAATAACTCCAGCAATCAGTCCTGTGAAATTCTGATCTTGCCGGATCAGCACTTTCCCAATAACTGTTGACAAAACTTCTTGCTTCCACTGGAAAGAAACAAACAAAGACAAGTGAAAAAAAAAGGTAGTGTGATGATCTCAAAAGACAAGTAAGAAATAGATTATTAGTACTGAATATAAACTGATATATCCCATATGAAATACATCTTGATTTTGTGATGCTCTACTGAGATAAGACACTGGCAGCGCAGAAGCAATTTTATTGGTGTCTGTGAAATCAGATCTGTTGCTTATGATACATTGCTTGCTTCCAGGAGAGGACACAGCTAAGTGTGTGCCACACCACACACACAGCACTCACACACACGCATCATAACAGGGTTACATTGCTGTCAGATGCTAACTAAAAGTACCAAATCCATATATTCACTCAGATGTGTGGGCCTATGGATACATGAGCTGAGATGTACACTTAAAAAAACCCACAAGCAAACTCAAAATGTCTTTGATATGTGTCCTTTTGGCGTAGCCAGTCTGGAACGTCAAGCTGTCTTTCTGTTGACAGCGTGCCTGCATTTTAGTTCCCAAGGTCACGTGAGGCTGTCCCTTGCCAGCTTCTAGCTTGTTTAAAGAAACAAAACAAAACAAAACAACAACCCCCCAAATCAACAACTGAACAAAACACCGAGCAGCTAACAGGGAAAAACTGTTTTGGATCACACGGCACTAGCTCAGTCAGTTGGAATGCATTTGGCCATCTTTTCTCCTCCTCCTGTGGAATTCATTCCTCTGGGTACTGTAATGATGGATTTGCCCGTCAAAAGAGCAAATTTTCTTGTTCGCTGGGCAGACTTCAATTTCTGAAGCTCCTTGCCAGTAAACAAGCAGAAACCTTATTTAACCCCTTTGTGTGGTACTCTGTTCTACATATGGAATACGTGTCGCACATATCTGCTGCTTAGAGGTTATGACCTACTGCCACGTAGTAGAACAGATTGAATGAAATTTAGTATGTAAAAATACATATAGGTACAAAATGTAAAACATGAGCAAATATTGTACAAAATTGTCCACAATTTCAATCTGCAGTAGAATTGTGAATGACAGGAGTGAGACCACATTTACAACAGAGATGAAGCTCAAACATTTGGTCTCAGTGCCCGCATCTTACAAAACTAATGAAACTATACGTGTATAAAAGAGGAAATAAATATTTCAGAAAGGATCCAATCCTATTGTCTGTATCACTGGGTTTTCTTTTGTTTCTTTGTTTGGGGGAAAAAAAGACTTATGAACTCGTAAGAAAACCCACTCCATTACAAATTCTTGTTCTTTCCCACACGGCACTTCTTGTCTTTGGTTTAAGAAATAGCATTTTATTTCTGTCATTCTTAGTTTAGGTTCTACTTTGCACCCAACTCTCCAAAAAGTCTCTGCACAAACAGGTAATGGCAATTACAGTGATAATATTTCTTTCAAAATAGTTGATATTATTTTAATTTCCGTCCCACACAAACCGAGATTGGGTTGGAAATATCTCTGAAAACAGGATTGGGCTTATATTTGAAGTTTGTAAATTCAATAGTGTCACTGGGATTGATAATAGGCGACATTAATATCACACATGCAGTGTAGCTGCCTCACCTCTATATTTAGCTCACTGTTGGATTTCAGGAGATCGCTTGGAACTGTGCACAGAATTGTTTGTGACTGCAAGAGGAGGTTTTCACAGCTTTTATTTCCAACTTTTAGCACCTCTCCTTTGACAGCTTCTGAATCAATATAATTTCCCTTGGAAAATAAAATAAAATAAAATCAATTTAATATTACATAACATCCTCATAAAAGTTAGGGAGAGGGGCTTTTATTACCTCAGAAAATGTTTTTAATGAAAAAAAAAACACCCAACAACTGTAAAATAAAGCAGACTAATACAAGTTTACATTGACAGACAGGCCAGAAAAGGGGGGATGATAATGTATAAAGGATAAAATCTCCTGTCACTACTACTCACACAGCCCATAAAAACTTCTTAAAATGCAAATGTTTAAGGAATAATTTCTGCTAGTCCTGTTTAGATTTTTGCATAGTTTTCACAAGAAAGAAAGCATTATGTGATCCTGTTGTTTATACAAAATATACAAAAACTAAAAGCATCTCAAATATTTTGTTTTGCAAGTGATTATGGCTGAGGGAGTGAAGATCTCAAAAAGGAGCGACTGAATTATAATAACAAAAAATGCACAAATCTGTTAAAATCACATTCCACAGACCAAAGAGGAACAAACCCAGTTAAAGATGACAGCATGAAAAGTGCACTCCCTGCACAGAAAACCTGCCTTCACATCCTAGACTTGGATGAAATATTATTCCTTCTGGTATTGTGATAGTGGTGTCCGAAGACCAAGGTCAGGATCTTTTATGCTTAAGACTACATTGGTATTTAGGAAGCTACAGTGCTGCCCTGACCCATTTACAGTCCAGCTTAAGATAAGATGAAAGAACAGGCATATTATGAGGGAGTAAAAGGGGAGAAGGGTAGACGGGGAGTAACAGTAATACAGTCTATTGATGTGGGCTGGACTGGGAGTTTTTTCATGAGACAGGAGGAAAGAGTCACGCCTGACACTGCTGTGAGGCCTCGTCTACTGAAAAGAAAAGAAGAACCCCATTCTGAAGAGCAAAATAAATGTTACTTTGGAAAATGTTTTTTTTTTAGGTTTGCTGCAGAAAGAGGCTGACACCTGGGGAAATTGCAATAAAAATAAAGGAGAGACAGTTTAATGGCCTATTTTGACTGGCAAAGCCATACCCCAGGTGAGTACTTTTTAATTTCTCTGGTGAAAAATTGATAAATACATGCTAGTCATGTAGGCGTAGGCCTCTTATGGAAGTGTGCAGAGACCTGGTACTGGCTTTGGGCATCAGCACAACCCCTGACCAGGCCAGGCCTCTGCAGGTGATGTGCAGCTTAGGCAATGGCCTGAAGAAGCAAAAGAAAAGAACAGACACAGGAGTAAAGCAAGGCCTCTTCCTCACCAGTGCCTGTTCTGCTTGCACCACTGCTCTAGGCTTGGGCAGAGGCAAGCTGTGGAATTGCTGCTACAGCCATCAGAGAGGAAGGGTAATGGCCTGGCACACAGTCCCCAAACCTTGGGTCTGCTGCAGCACTTAGAAATCATTCCTGCATCAAGAGGCTGTTGAAGAACATTCTCAAGAGCTCCCAAAGTGATGTCCCCGTCAGAGTTAGGGCACGTTTCCCCTTGGCAAATATGGGCTGCTGAATGATACTGATATAGGGGCTACCCTGTCTTTGCAGTGTGTTATTGTTTGCAGCTTCTATGGATAGGCTGTTTTTTTGACATGACTTTGATCAGAAGTTCCCAACTGCACAAAGTGGACTGAGTGAAGGAGCTAGTCCTCTGAAAAGCTGTCAGTTTCTTCCTTGTCCAGATCAGTAGCTCCTGTGGAAGGCTGTGAGCAGAGTCTTTAGCAGATTCTGTTCTTTGCTCTTCCTAGACAGTAAGTTTTTCCTACTCTGTGAGCTTCATGTATTGGCAGGAGATGGGAGCACTTCTAAAGTAACGTCTCTGTGGTGTTGAAGCAGTGAAGTGCCTCAAGCCACTGTGCTGTGACCGCTCTGACCGGGGCATGGCGGGCACTGAGAGACTTCAAAGAGTTACATAGTTGGCAGAAGAAGACAGTGATGATGTGGGTCCTTAAGAGATGTGGTAGCGTGGAAGACAAAAGGGCTGGCACTGAAGAGAAGAAAGGCTGGCATTTATGGTGCACAGTGCCCTGTCTGTATTTTAGACAGAAGACTTAATGTTTTCTTGCACGTAACATTTTCTTACAGAAACATCTTTTGGTCATCAGGGGTAACCAAACAGTACCTTTCAATTGGGACCCACCGTCATTTGATGGAAGTTAATATGTCACAGTAGATTAGTCTGATTGAAAAACTTGTGATAAAAGATCCCTCCTCCTCTCTGAAACTAATTAAGAAAAAGATAAAAGAACTTTGGTTTGGTAGAACAGCCTGTTCACTGAAGCAAGCTGCCATTTAATTTCATGCTGAGCTTGCTTAATTACCGCACAAAATATGACCATGAGGCATGTAAACTTGTATGTGTGTATTTTTGTATGTGGGTATGGGATGAGGGAAAAGTGTTGGCAATATGGCTTGTAATGATCTTTTGGCTCCCTAATATAATTTCTGAAAGCTGCCTCACTGTTTTGATAGAAGCATCCCACTGCAACTAATTCTATTTAGAGGAGGATGCTAAGCTGGGGCTTGTTCATGCTTTGTTGCAGAGACCAGCTCTTTCCAATGTCATTCTTCAGTTGATTGCCAAGAAATAATCAGGGCATTAGGTTTAGGTAGACGTTTGCCTTGTGTGCATTGACTAAAGGTGACATCAATACTACAAAATTGTTACTTTGGTCAGTTCTCAGTGGAACAGCTCTCAGCCAGCCTTCCTCATCTCAGTGGCTTCTTCCTGTCAATAAATAGCACCAGAGAGTTCTCCTTAAGGAAGAATAAAAGATCCAAGAGCAAGAGAGGAGAGCTAAAAAAAAACCCAAACAAACAACAAATACCTGATTTTTAACCTAAGTTCCTGGAATGATTATGAAATAAGTTAACTGGGAAGCTTTTCCAGGAAGGCAGTCGGGAATAGCCAGAACAGGCTTCCCCAGGGGCAGATTTTGCCTGAGTGGTCTGGTTGCCCCCTATGAGGAAATGGCTGACTCTGTAGATGAAATGAGAGCACTTGAAAATGTTTACCTTGATTTCAGCAAGGTCTGCAACACAGTCTCTCCTAGTACTAAAAACAAATTGACTTGATGGAGGCTGGATGAGTGGAGCATAGACTGGGTAAAGAAAATGAGTGCACCATCAACTCGAAGATTACAAGTCTAACAAGTGGCATTTTTCCAGGGCTGATGCTGGGACCAACAGTGTTCAAAATATTCATCAGCAACTTGGACAAAAGAACAGCTCATCGCATACTTCAGCAACAGCACATACTAGAGATGGAAGGAAGTGATCGTTCTCCTCTGCTCTGTGTATGCAAGGCCACACCTGAATAATTGTGCTGAATGTTTGGTTGCATAGTAAAAGGGAAATAATGACAAACTGAGAGAAGTACAGAGGGCTGCTGATAAAGAAAAGGGTCTGAATTCTGCACAGGATGCACAAAGTGAGGCTACGGGAGCTGGATTTTTCTTTTCTGAACTGTAAAATCTCCATCCTTGAAGAATTTCAAAACTCATCTGGACAAAGCCATAAGCAACCTGACCTAATTTTAAACTCAGCACCACTTTGATCAAGGGAGTTAGACTATGAAGACCTCCAGAGGTTCCTTCCGATCTAATTTATTCAATGTTTCTTCTTAAATTAGTCTTGTTTCTTTCCAATTGGTTGATATGTGTGACCTGGAAACAACTGGAAACTGTTGCTGTCACTGCACAGAGGCACTGAGCCATACAGAAGCTATGTATTCCCAGCTTTATGCTAATCCGCACACCAGAACACTTTTTAGTGTGTCTCTATGAACAGGCAAACATTTACTCTGCGGTGAGGAAGAGGTGACTGGTTGACCAGGAGTTCCAAGCAGAAAAACAAAATTAAAAAAACCTCTAGACTGATTATTTGGAACCTGCCCACCACACGTGGTGGGGTCAGATCACATCAGAGAGTCCGACTGGGACCCAGCATGACAAACAGAGTCTCTCAGGTAAGCCCTTCTGCTTTTCTGCAGCCTAGAAGTTGGCTCATTGGACCGTCTTGGAGTAAAAAAACCTCAAGGGCTCCCAGATTTCATGGCTGTATAGAGGGAAAGTTTTGGCTTAAAGAGCGATGGGGCAGATACCCCATTAAGGGAGATTCTTTTCTCTGGAAGTTTCATTGTTCCATATAAATTATAAATATCCTATGGAAATGAAATTTGTTGTAAGTTAGAATTCCCTGTATTTTTATCCTGCTTCTTTCTGATATTCTAAATCAGAAAAGTACTGAATTTCAGGAAATCAGATTCACAAATGAATTTAACTTTCTCTGCAGTACTCTTGTACAAAGAAGACCATGCCTGTGAGGGCCCCAAACTCCTGAGAGATGGTTCTCAGTGCCCACTAGGCTATTTTCAGCGCTCTTTTAGCTAGCACTCAGTATTAATTTTGCATTTTTCATGGACCCATAAATATTTATGCTACATTGGTGGCTGATCTTCAGTGATTGTGCACAGACCAGAATTTCCCTTAGCTTTAGAAAGCCAGAACTGCTGGGACACTTCTTAAACATAACTCCACATCATCCATGAGGAAGAACACAAAACTGTATGACAGTAACAGCTGGGACAAACACTGACCATGCACTTCAAGTTCTGGGCTGCTGGCCATGTTTAATCATAGAGTGGTGACACAGCAGTCAGATTTTGCTGCAGTTGTCTCACTCACTGCTCAGAGGCTGGGGAAAGCCCTTCTCCCTCCACACCTGATGTCAGCAACCACCCTAGAATGTCTTTGGTTTCACCTCTTTAAGTTGTGACAATGTGAGGTTTGGATGAAAGCAGTATCAAGACCACTGTGCTCCATTCCTCTTTGCCTTTGTTTCCTTGGGGCTTCCTCTAATTTATCAACAGGTCTGTTCTGCAGTACAGTGCTGATATGCACTTCACAACCTTCAGTGCGGGTATGAGTACTTCCATTGAAAAATGAATAATAATAACTTATTTCAGCATTTCTTACCTTAATTTCCAGAACATTTGGGTTGCTCCTTGAGATGAACACTGGCTTTTCAAAATGTTTAAATACAGGATTATTCACATAATCAAAATCAAAGTACAGCGAGCTGACGCCATCAAAAATAAAGAATACTTTGGTTACAAAGGGTGGTTGGAGATTGAAGGCTTTCAGGGAAGGAGTTGTACAGCAGATTATCTCTGAGCTAGAACGGTGGCTACACGCCTGTAAGAAAGAAAGGAAGAATTGGAGTCAGTACGTGCATAGGAAGTAGCTGATGAACATAGCTGTTGTTAAACAATACACATATATTAAAAAAATAAACACCAGAGGTCTTGTTCTTCTTTAACCAAAGCAAAATCCTGATCAAGGCTACTCAGTGTTTGTTTAGATGGGGAGAAGGGTGTAAAAACTCAGTGGTGTTTGCGCTCTTGTTGAGGAAATGTTCAAGTAAACAAGCTTCCTGGCCTGATTGTTCACAGCACTTTTAAAGTAAATATTTTGAAGATAATTAGTGGAAAATGATTTCCAGTGCCAAAGACCATCAGGAGGCTACCCTTTCACTGGGCTGTATGGGGACACAAAGCAGCCATAACTCAAATATCCAGCCTGTGTCAGAGCGAACACAACATGGTTTATCTGCCTTTTATATTACCAAAGTGATAGCAACAGACCAGAGGATAAGTTAAAAATAAGGCAAATGCATCTGACTGAACCAGTGGAGAATAAAAGTACTCCATGTTTACTCACGGCATTGCTGAGTTGTGTTTTGTCCAGAAAGTTGTTAAAGACTCTCTGAGAAAGTGCTTCAAAGCCAAAACCATTGTGGGAATTGGGCTACGAAAGTTCAGCACAATGTATCTTCTTTCTAAAATGGTATGTGTAGGACCCCAGTATCGTGGCATTTGGTGCTTAGGTAAACACAACTAAGTCCCTCTGGAAGTGCTGACAGAAGGACGTGCTTCACGCTGTGTATCCCTGGATGAGTGGGGTTGAAGGGTTTGCCTTTCAGTGCAACTTGAAAGCTGCCTGACAACACGCGTGAAGCAGCACTTTCCCTTCACTCTGTACTTCTTCCCACTAATGGTGTGCTCTGGACCAAGCAATGCTTCTCAGGGGAAGATGAAACTTGCTCCAGAAGACCTCCTAGGGAGTGCACTGTGCCCTGGGACTGTGAATCAGAGTAAGTTGTGTAGCCAGGGTGCTTCCATCCATCCAGCAGCACCCGGACACAGGTTTCTTGAGACAGACAAGATGGATCAGTGCCCTTCCTAAAAGGACTTGAGTGTTGAAAGGAAGGCAGCCTGATTTGAAGCTGAGTCTGGTCAGTTTACAGGCATAATATGAATCCTTGCAGATGGGATTCATCCAGCCTGCATCCAGACACCCAGACTGCAGTTAGTTCTCTGAATTCCCTTGACAGCTGAGGAGGGGTTCATCCGATCTGTTTTAGACAAGTTTAAATAGATGAACAGCACTCTCTGTGTATCAACCTTTCTCTCTTGAGTTTAGGGTGTTCTAGATAACTAATTTGATTATATTGTCAACAGCACATCTACAAGCATCGATGGGCAGGGTGGTGGGTGCTGGGCAGCATCACACACACTGAAGAGAGGCTCTTTTGTGACTGTGTTGTATTCTCCCTTCACTGTGCCTCCCCTTCATGCCTCCTGCAGTGGATACGGTTGAAGGACTTCTGGCACAGAGTTGCTTCAGCTCCACAGCACTTTTGCATAAGCCTTGTATAAGTACTTCCCTGTACACTGTGCTCTGAAAGCAGACATTACATTGTTCTTTATTTTAAATAGAGTAGCTGACATGTGGCCCAGTAACAATGGGGCTTATAAACTAGTCATCATAAATCTTACATTTGATCTGCATGATATTTTCCTGTAAAACCAAGAGTGCTGTTGAATACCTTGTTGCATAAAGGGAGGGCCAATATATGTATATGTATATATATGTATATTCTGTTTTGTTTTGCAAATTAAATTGGTTCTTGTTATAAAGTGCTGTCTGAAGAAGCTGTGAAATTGGTTAACATTTTTCTCTAATATGCTAAAGTAATGCAATGTAATTTTGCTTTGTTTCCAATCAGTGACATAGCATTTCAAGCTATATCAATTATGTACTCACATTAACTTGAAAAGTAAGATTAAATTAGATAACTGCAAATCAGTGCTTTTTTCTTTTTCTTTTTTTTTTTAATCACCATAGCAATTCTATTTCTTTGCATAATATTATGAAATCTTAAATCTGCCCAGAAAAACATGTTTAAGGTTCTGAAACTGAGCATTAGACATTTGGAGCTCTACCACAAGGTTGACATATCTGTGAGCTGTGAGGTTTGTATTCAGTTAAATAACTCAGAGTAGCACTCAGTAATGCACGGGAACTTGCACCCATGCAACTAACAGCTCACGTAGATTCCTAATTCAGGAATAGTTGTGCACCCCCCATAACAAATAGCTGATCTGCAGGACACAAGTCAAGGTCAAATTTCCCTTTGTTTTCTTACAGTATCAGATGATTTTTGTACTCTCTCTTTTGAATGCCTTGCTACAGACCATTTACCACAGTTCATGCTTTATTATATCACACGGATATAGAAATTCATTTGAATCAGTACTGTAATAATCAAATGCATCATTAATATAATGCATGACTGAGTCATATTTTTCCACAATATATGAATATTCGTAAAGTTATACATCATATTGTGTCAATTCTAAAAAGAGATTACTAATACATATATATAATTATAAAACCAGTTATGTCCTAAGTAATCATTATATTTATTTGATTAATGTAAATTCATTAGACTTTTTATCTACTGTAGAGCAGTGATGTCTGTTAAATGAATAGCAGTGGTATTCATAACTTTGTTTGTGGCTATCTATTAGAATCAGATACTTTACTTTATCAGGCTGGTCTCTGAAGAGGATGCTTTCAGAGAATGATAAAAATCTAATAATACTCTTTGGAGGGGATGCAATGTGACTGATTGGTAAGGTCAAGAAAAATCTTATTTGCAATGCCCTTATTGGTACATGATTTGACATGACATTTTTACCTTGAAATTGGTTTTAGCAATTGAAGAATATGATGGTTTAGTTTTCAAGAAATATTGGATTGAGGATCTATAAGAAAAAAACAAATTCAATCTCTTGCCTACTCAATTAAGACACTGCCTATCACCCGGCACCTTTAACTTTTATTTAATTAGGCTTTAGATTACATTCCCTTTAAAAACCAAACCTGTGTTCTTCCTATGGCTATAATTTACATCTGAAGACAATAAGGAAGAAAAGACGTAAAAATTATGAAGCATTTCACAAGCATAAATAAATACTAAGCCCCAAAGGGAATAATAATCCATTGTACAATGCATATGACTCATCACTTAAAGGTATGTATTCTTGCTTCATTTGTAAAGTATGACCCTTGAGGCAATTAATTCAAACCTGACCTACAGAATCTGAACTTCGACGCCCAATTCAATTTTTTTCATCTGACATAACTACAGGAAAAGTATGAGGGAGGATCTTGGAGCTCCAAAGGTCTCTCAGCAGCCAACCCAGATAAGAGAGGGGCAGTCAGATGCGTATTACAGGATCTGTAGCAGTCGGAAAGGAGAAAAACACCAATTTGTCCTTTCAAAAGAAGTCTAAGCTTTTGGAATTCCAGTGAGAAATGAAAGATGAATGAGGTTAAAGGCAGACCAGGAGACTCTCCACCTGTCTCTGCCAAGAATGATTTCTCAAAAGAGAGAAATGAGAATTCAGGTCTAACTTGAGGAAAGCCCATTCAGAAGGCTTTTGTGTGTAGGTGAGAAATGCAGCAGTGACACTCAAGCAGAGTATCTTGAAGATTTTCAGGCAGCTCGTGAGCTTTTACTGTCATTTCAGTTAGTTCTAATGGTTTGGCAACATTTTAATTCCAGTTGTCTCTTAGATGAAAGCACTGGAGATGATACTTTCAGTTTATCAGATTACTGGGCCAGAAAGTGGAGTAAATCCTCTTGCTCCTGCATCTGAGAGCCAGATCTTCACACAATATGACTGATACTGACTGGGAGTTCTTCAGCTCAGGATGATTAATGTATGTGATAACAATACCAGGGACCTGATGAGTTTGCAGTGAGGGCTCTTCTCTGATACCCACCACTGAATTCCTCTCTTTGTGAGAAATCTACATGAGATGCAGATGCAGCACAGAAAGAAAAGGCCATGGTTCCCCTTCATGAGGGGAGATCTTTACTGAGCTTCTGTAGCAGCACAAAGTGAACACCGATAGAAGACCTGACCCCAAGTGGTTCTGGATACAAAATCAGGAATAACTTCAATAATCCCACACACCATCCACAGTTCCCAGAGATTTTCTTCCATTATTATTAAATAAATTTATGATAGACCCCGTGGATGAATTCTAGGCAATTTGATGGGTATTATGAATAAAGATTTTTAAAATGTGATTTAATTGTTCTTCCAAAAGATCTCCAGATGTCAACTCACTATTGGGAACTTACTATTACAGTATTTCAAAGAGAAAATATTGGCCTCAAGACCTTCAAGTGCAGGAGAATCATCTAGCAGGACTTACAGAAGTCAGAAGGTACTTATTCTGTAGACAGGTTCCTGATCAAACACCATCCCACACCATGCCCTGCTTTTACACAGGAACAGTGCAAAGTGAAAGGAAGGAATGAGTTGCTATCCTTGTGCATCTCATAGAGGAACTGAATGTGTGAGCAGAAGGGAGAGGGTTGGTGTATGCTTGTGCACTGTCTAGAGCTCTCAGAAGGAGGAATTTATGCAGCACTCCTCAAATTTGTATGTTCTTAATAAGAACAAATGGTCAAAAGAACTCATGAAACAGAATTAAAAAGAAACATGCTGCAAATACTGAACCATATGGCTCAATAGCTAGGACAATTTTTTTCACTCATGTTGAAATGATGAATTTGAAGAAGGCAAGACATATTGACAGTGTTAGTGGAATGTAATATAAACACAATTAATATGAACACAGTATTGAATATTTTCACTGACATTTAAATAAATATGAAAAGAAAATTATAAAATTGAAGCAACTTATTTTTATGTTAGAGAAATATTCAGGAATACTGAACTGCAAACATGTGTGCAACTTCCGTGTTTCTCCTACAGGAGGCTGGCAGCTGCTCCCACAGTTTTTCAGTTTCAGTGATACTGCAATTCTTACGGGGTGCTTTTCCATAGAAATTACTTTACCAGCTGTATTACTCAACTGGAAAGAAGCAGATACCCCAAGAAGCACAAGCTGGTTCTGTCTCCTGAGGTCTTGTGGTACTGAGAACTCCCAACAGCTCCTGCTGCTTGCTGAAGTGACCCTCACTCACACCCTGACTACATCGGCGCTCCAGGCCCCAATTAAGCTTGGCAGGATGAATTAACGGCTTGGGGACAGATAGATGACAGGAAAAGGAGAGAGCTCTTTAAAGTCAGGCACCAACAGTTTTAAGCCAATGAGAGAGCATCTGGGAGATGGAAGAAAGAGGGAACAGAGCTCTAAGCTCTTACATTTATCATGTGAGGTCAGAGTTTGGTTTGGTTTGTTTCAAATGGCAAAGAGAAAGGCTGAATCATAACACAGTGCAAATAAGTAAAATTAGCAGGAGGGGCTGGTAATCTGTTGCTTGTGTCCACTGAGGGTTAAACTAATTAGCAGCTGGGATTCAGGTTAATTGTTAGAAAGAATTACTTCCAAACCACTAGGTAAGCAGGTAGAACAGCTCTCTCCAAAGCTTGTTTAAGTGAGATTGTGAAATTTCCTTCTCAAGGAGCTTTAATAACAGCCTAGACAAATATCTGTTAGGCATTGGTCTGAGTATGTTTGCTGGTACTGCAAAGAAGCGGGCCAGGCAAGGTCTTTGTGGTACCTCCCAGCTGCACTTTCCTTTGATGCTCTGGGATGTGTTTCAGTGCTGGCTTCAGTTTTCCCAAGAGCCAGAGTTTCTGACTGCTGACAAAAGCAGCTTCCTGGAGGCTGGTGAGAGAAAACTGTAAAGAAAAAGGGCTTAAAGGACAATTAAAAAATGACTCAGTTCATTCTCCTCTCCCAGGCTAAGGAAGAAAAATATACATGGCCTCAGCTGCAGGACTTGATTATGTTGGTTTGCATTGCACTGTCTGTCTGGGCTAGCTCTATTCAGGACTACAACTTATTTCTCCTTTGTTAACATGATAGTTGTCCATTGAATCGCTCTGGATTGCTGCTGGAAAGAGTTCATCATCATTATGTATGTCTGTAATGACCGGATGAAAGTTTGTTTTTTGGCATATTGCTCATGCATAGGGCCCAGAATCTCCCACGCAGGATGAGACAGGTTGCAGCCATAGGCATCTTTGCAAACAGTTCCCTCACTTACATGGTGTAACCCTTTTTTAATTCCTTTTAAATCTTCCCTTTCTCCCTGAGAACAAATATCCACACTGAAGAAATAAATTTGAGGTAGAGACTGGTGGCAGAACAAACCGTAAGCAGAGCTGAGCTGCCACAGAGGGAAGTCATGGAGTGCCAGAGGCCCCTAATTGCAATGGAGCAACATATATTACTTGGGCAGTGTCAAAGCATAATACACTCTTGATTATAATCTGTTTGAGGTTATAGCCCAGCCCTCCACACAAGGAGATGTGATTTTCGTGCACAGCTGCTTTTACACTGGCTCATATTCCTAGAGCTATGTAAAGATATTGACCGTGGCAGGGGACAGATACCCTCATGGACAAGAAGGCTCAGACTTGATTCTTCTTGTCTGTTGATAAATATCATGCACACAGCAAGGTATGAAAGAAAAAGAATATGGGAGATTAATTGTGACTGTCCATGCCCGTGCCTTTTTTAAGATAGCAGGTTAGAAGGCAGCACAGGAAGAAATCACTGCTCAAAGGATTATTTGCTCCTCAGTATTTGGGGAAAAGCGGAAACTCTGGTATTGATTGCCTGGAGTTGCCTGTCAGAGCTGCAGAATGGATTTACTTCCCTACTTCAGATCCTTTTAAAGCTGTACGAATCCCAAGCCAGTCTCCAAACACACATTCTCTTCATGGACTTTGAAGAACACGATGTCATGATTTATTTTTACATCATGTATTGTTCACATTCTCACTTTAAGTCAGATTGTGAACTCCAGCAAGTTCCAAATATTCACTGTGCTCACTGACTGGAAATCTGATAAGCAAGGTATGCAGAATTTGTCCCTGAAGAGCGGGAATTTTGCATATACTCCCAGGGGAATAGAGAAAGCAAAAGAGTGAAAAAGAAAGCTCATATCCATCCAAAGCAAAATCTAAATAACTGATCTCAGAAAATATTTTGCACTTAGAAATAATTGTGCCCACAGTGCTGAGAATCCAAGAAATTCTGAGCTTGGTTGATTTCACCAAAATATTTTATTTCCCAACTCATGTGAAGTGCATTTTTGATAACACTGAATACTGTTAAATTGTAGGGCACTGATTTCTAGATTTAAATCCGTACCCACTAAATTACAAGCCATGATTACATCCAGCTGAAATTCAGGTCCCAACACTCAAAATATTATGCAAATCAGGATCATGAGGAATATTATGACCTTGAAAATACATAAGTCTGAAAATTTGTCAACATACTAGAATTTAATAGAGGAAATAGCGTATGATCCTCATTAGAAACAAGCTAAAAATTTGAGCAGTAGTGGAGCATGTTATAATGTGTGTAGGCTAATTTGACTTCAATTAGGCTAAACAGACTACAGAAGATGAGAAAATGTCAGAGATGTAAGACAAATGTGTAGGCAAAAGGTTACAGGAAACAGTTCCAATCCAAGTAGCCAATAAATGTCATCTTGCCTTATAAAAATTAAAGCTGATCACATGACCATACCTGATGATCATATTTAGATTAAGATACTGTACATTATCAATTCAGATAACAAAAGAAACTTCTGAATTCATGTTCATTAAGAGGTTTCCAATTGCAGACACCCAAACCTTTCTTAATACTGAGTTACTCTACTTGCGTAAAATGTTTCCTAACTTGCCAAACAGGCAATTTGGCAATGAGCTGTTTTTTAAAACAATACCTATTCTTGATTTTACATACATACTTTTCCTCTTTGATTTTTTTTTTTCATTTTTTTTTTTTTTCATTTTCCTCTTGTATCCACAGTCACCATTGAAATATATTCCTTACTTACCACATTTCAACTTGTCATGCCTGGTAAATCTGGCAAACATGTATTTTGTTGTTCTGTGCTTAGTCATTGAATTTGCCCTGCTAAACTGAGATATAAAAACCTTGTTATTGGACACTGTGAAAGCCTAATCTCTTTGCTTGAAAATTAATATTCTCATCCTCTGATTTCCAGTTTTCTGATGGGCTTTGCCTATGTAAAGCTATTTTTTTCCCTGAAAAACTCTTTGAAGAAAGCATTGGTGAAAGCCCTGAAGTTTTATGGCAAAAATCAAAGTGTTTTGACTGAAAACTCTTTTCCATTTACCACATGAAGAAGGCAAGAAGCAGATTGCCTTTATCAAGACAGACTCACCACAGAGAAGTTCATTCCCAGTTTAGGTACGGTAATCACCATCCGAGGAAAGCACACCGAGTTCAAGTTGATTCCCTGAGCTGTAATTGTACTTCCACCACTAGGGAAAACAAAACAAAACAAAACAAAACAAAACAAAACAAAACAAAACAAAACAAAACAAAACAAAACAAAAAAAAAAAAGAAGAAGAAGGAAAAAAAAAGAGGTAAGTAGGATAATGATGCATCTACTATGATAACCTTAATTAGAAATTATATTTTAGACTAAATGACAGCATAAAACCAGAATTAGGGATATACAGGGTGAATGCAAATACATAGCTCTGAGCAGTGAGACTCTTTTCCTGGGAAACAAATTTTACACTTGTTATAATAACCAACCATATACAAGAAAAGAAAATTAATTTTAAATAGTGTGGTGTGCCAGGATATAAAACAAATGTGTGAATTTTAAAGGAGAGCAAATTGAACATTTTCTAACTTGCCGCTTTCAGTGGTGCTGAAAAAGGTGTCTTTTTTACTGCTGACATTTTTTTGGCAAAGGCAGATGGTTTGGATTAGAGCTACTGATATAATAAATATGTCACGTAAAAATACACACATACTACCATACATATATATTCATAATATTTATGATTTGCTGGATTTAGACGATTTTAAAATCCATTTGCTCTCTTGAGTACTGCTGACTTGTCACATTAAATGATTTTCCTCACTAATCAGTATAATGTCCAGACACGGCACAGGAGACCCACTTAGCTGTGCAGTAGGTATCTCAGCAGGACATCACAGGTACACTCGGCAGCAGTTAGGAGTTAAATCACACAAAGAACAGAGGCGCCCTTCCCCCTTCTCCTTCACCTCTGAAGGGAAATGATCTGCCCTCTGCAACTGCACCATAATAGAAGCAATTGGCATGGCAGATAGAGATAAAAATGCAATTTCTTTTGATAGATTGCTGCGCGGCACAGCCACGCTTCTTTCATTCATTACTTTTCTTATTTCGATGAGAAACTTTTACTCACCTAAGAAAAGATTTGGTTGGATGAATTTTTAAAACAACAGGGTCTTCTCTGTAGGTGAAATAACTGTTTGCGTCTCTGATAGCTCCATCGATTCCCACCCTCACACGGTATTCCTGGGGGATTCGTTGTGCTGGAGTGTAGCACTCCACAGTGCTTTCCGATGCACTGGAAGCACAGAGAAGGGCTTGCTTGTTAGTGTTATAAAACACATACTCTGATTAAAATCTTATCCTTTAGTAAGCCCCAACCTTACCTAAAGATCCATGTGTGAAAAAGAAATCATACTGATAATCACAAAGGAGGTTTGTATTGCAGAAAATATGCACAGCACAATGTAGAAAGAGCAGTAACACTTCTTAGGTTACCTTAATTTGACTGCCATGCACCTCGTCTGGTTAAAAGCATTTCCGCAGTGCCAGTGACAACCCTATTAATGCACATGTGGCCCTGTGCAAAGGCAGCTTCCAGCCTGGAAAATGACACCAAGTTCAAGGAGAATGACTTGTTCTGCCATAACCAGGCTTTTCTCTTTCTAATGCACAGGACTTGGCCTGTGTTAAAAAAACTCAAGAAAAAAGGGTGGCAGGATATGCACCAGCTTCTCAGAGGTGTTCTGCACCGGGGGAGTCTATTGGCTCCATATACTAACAAGGGATAGGCAGGAGAGGGCGAGGAGAAAGGAGGAATGGGCAAAAATTCGTAAAGAGTTGGCCAAGCCTGGCACAACAGCAGCCTTGGAGATATTCAGCTTTCCCTCTGTCTCTAATGCTTGGCCCTGGAAGCCTTCCTCCTGTGCTGAGATCACTGGGTGAGATAAAAGATCCTGAAGGTTGAAGCACATGAATTGCGACCACAAGGGCACAACAGAGGCAAGGGTAAAAATTGATTGGAAAAGCAAAATAAAAGTCTAGCAGGTGGTTTCAATGATTTGGGCCAAACCACATTCAATTGCCCTCCAGGTGATGCCATTCTCAAAGGTTGTTTCCAAATCAGACAAAACAGGCATTTTTTTACTACATCTAAGGCTTCCCAGGAGTGTAGTGTTTGCAGTGTGCTTTAAGAGGTTAGTGATTTATTCATAAGTATCTAGAAATGTTTACCATCTTTTAAAGGGGAAAAGAAAAAAAACAACAGAATCCACCCTTGATCTAGCTATACTCAGAACTGGGCATTACTCCCAAGTGGGACCATTACACTTTAGGTTGAGAACTATCTAATTTGAAAAACTGGCTCAGATCTTCATATATGAATCTATACAACTTTGCTTGTAAGAAGAGGGGTGCTGGAAGTGTCTACTGGATAAGCCTGAAGTGAAGTGCGAAGTCTAGTGGTCCCACTTACGAAGGCATAGATCTGCCTCTGAGGAGGGAGTCATCTCACCCCCACAATGGGCATCTCAAGTGGATTAAATGAATTGCTCCCAAGTGTTCCATGTATTTGTCCAATAGCTGACCAGCTGAGATGATATCAATAAAGCCTATCCTAGAGTATTAAGTAGCAGCTGAAGATCTTGGTAGCGATTACATATTGAACTTGAATACCTAAATCCCTTAGTTGATTTATCTGTTCTGATCAAGAACATAAATCATTTACCAGCCACGAATAAAATTCAGCTCTCTTGACTTCAAGTCTGACTTTAACTAATAGACTATTACTTCTTTGCATCCTCTGCAAGTATGATTTTTCATTACTACGACTTTCCAAAATCTTTAGGAGAGACCTAAAATGTACACAAATTGCAGAACACCTTGTTCCTGGAACACAGTTGGCCTGATTCTGCCCTTGGTAGCAGAGGTAACAATTCTGTTCACACCAATGGGAGCCAACCTGCTCTACCTAAAAGAGGACCAAACAAGGTTTGCACTGTTGCAGAATGGCTACTGAATTCAGAATAATTGGTTGGCTATAACAGAGAATCTGTACTCATTATTTTAATAACACTAACATTCAGATAGAATTCAAAGCATTTCCACACACAGCATGTCAAATGTTCTTGGCTGACTTCCTACTGGATCCAGTAAGAAGCCATGAAGAAATTCTGGCTTAATCCTTAAAACTCTTTTATACATATCAGGAAGAGCACTGAGATGATGCAGTGATGCATCATGCAATGAGACTTCTAGTGAAATGCAGTCCTTTCTAGGAAGCTTCCAGACACCTTACACAGGATGTAATCCAGAAATGAATGCTTACTGCAGTTTCTGTTCCCTGATATGTGAGATGGAAAGCAGCGTGTTTATTTTTATTTTGTTAATTCCATGACATTTTAACCAATATTAAAGGCATCAATTATTATTATTATTATTATTATTATTATTATTATTATTATTATTATTATTATTATTATTATTATTATTATTATTATTATTATTATTATTGTAAATACATTACCTTTTCAAGCTGCATGGTTTCTCACCAACAAAAATTCTTCTGTATTTTCCACTGTTTAGGTATTTGCCAGCTATTGTTAGCAATGTTCCTCCAGATTTGGGGCCGTAGGTAGGTGAGATACTTGTTATTATAGGATTCTGAGACGAGTGAAAATAAGAAAAGAGGACTGTTATGTTTTTCTGTTTTCAAAAAGAATAATCTTATAATCTTAATATGTTTATTAGCACTTCTATGAGCTAATAACAAGCAATGTAGAATTATCATACTGGACTGGACTCACGCAAAATCTTCTTTCAGTTCACACTGAAGTTTATTCAACATCAGAATTTTAATCACGGTGCTTACCACATATGAAAATGTATTGAATAATGTTTTTCCATGTCCAACAGAAACACTACTGGATATATTAAAACTTGCATTTTTTGCAGCAGGAGCTGTACATTCCAGCCTTTGGAAAACAAAGAAAAAAACTGGATTACATTTATTTTCCAAGGTTGACCATTTTATATTAAAATACAGCCACAACCATTTCATAAAAATGCTGAACCCACACAGAACCAGCCATCAACCTATGTAGGTATATATCAGAAAAAAACAGTAGAAAGTACTGTGGTCTTCTTCAATACTACATACAAATGCCATGGTGTTTATATACAGACAGAGAAAATAATTTTAATAAATCAAATATATTTCTGAAAAAAAAAAAAGGAGAAAACAAATGCCTCCCATTTGGTTCGTTAACTTGGTTTTTGGAATTTTCCCCTAGTGTCAAATTTCAGCAGACAACAGAATTAGAAACACTACATCCTATATAGATTTATTGTTTAAATATAAAATTTACCAAAAATTAAACTTGAACTATATATATTAAATAACCTCTGTCTTGAACTTAAGCCATTATCCCACTGTCTCAAATACTTATTTTTGAGGAGAAGTACTGCAGAGAGCCATGAGCAGCATGATGCCCAAATACCTTCCTCTTCTCACGTTCCTCACAGATAAGGAAGATGGAGGTGACATATCTGAGTCCTGCAGGACCTGCCACATTTTCAGACCTTTGAACAGTTTCATTTTTGCCATCTCCCATGGGTACAGAACAGCATTTTGAAGGCAAACCAGAAAAAGCTGTTGCAAGAGCTATTGGCATTAGGTACCTTTATGGGCTCTCCAGAGCACTGTTTTCCTGAGGAGCTTGTCAAAATGGGGGATTGTTTAATACCAAAAGCTTTTGTTTGAAAATCCGAATGGAAGGACAATACTTATAGACTGAAGTTCGTACAATTAGTAAAGCCATTCCACATAAAGAACATCTTTATAAAGGAAATTTTGTATTTTAGGTTTCTTACTTGTTTTTGTTGCTAGATTTTGCTTCTAGAGCGCAGATTTGTCCTCCGATATGGACTACTGTATTTCTTAATTCAAATCTATTATTTTTGCTGAATCCAAAGTCCCATCCGCACAGTGTCAGTTTTGTCCCGCCTTCTAAAGGAGCGCTGCTTGGCAGAATCTGTTAAAAAACATTTTGTTACTTGCATCGGGTTTTCTTGAACTTCAAATGGAGTCAAAGAATGTGCAAAGGAATGATTTTAGAAAAGCATTTCTTCTGGCGGTTTGTGTCCTACCATTCATCTTAATTGCTCTTCGCCTTTCATTCGTCACATTATGAGCTTTCTCTGACAGTAGCAATAAATAACAAAACCTATACTAGGGAGCTTTGAAGGATAGTGTTTAGGGGCACTGAACAAGCTGTGCATTGTAATAGTCTTTTAAATCCTGTCGTTCTTGTCTTTCACATCTTATTTCTGGCATGTTAAACATACAATGTACTTATTTTGTTAGAAGCTGAATGCTGAACACAAAAGAGCCCCCAAATGACCATTTTTTGTCAGCTTGATGAAAGTCAGGTTCATAGTGAAGTACCTTCAAAGACACCTAAATCTGAACCTGGATTGGCTGTGATAAAGTTAACGTGATTTCTGCTATTCTTTCCTTCAATCTTTTACATTTGGTCACCTCTAATTCCGAGTTAAAAATAAACTACCTCTCAGAAACACAGAGACAATCTACAAAGGAAATGCTTTTTTTTCCTTCTGTATATTGTAAATTGTCCTGTAAAATATAACAATGGTGGGAAAAAGGTAGAAACACTATAGAAGTCTTGCAGAACTCAGTGCTGGTCAGTACTGCCAGCAACAAAAATAAAAGAGACATTGGTTTAGGGTTTATGGGGACAAAACTGCAAAATTGTGCAAAACTACCAGTGCTGCTGGACAAACAACAGAGCATGGAGGATTGAATTTATACTTGTGGTTGTACTGCTTGAATGTCTTAAACTTAATGCTTCAGTAAGAGTAGTTTTGCCCCTGAAATGCAATACAGCTGTGCCTTTCAAAGGACTCGACTTCATTTTCAAGCTTAAAGGCAAGTGTTTGAGAGATACTTGGCTATTATTTCATCTGGAAATCCAGTAAGACACACATTTCTTTTCAACTTTCTTCAAGACTATCACAAATGAACTACTGTAGATAGAAAGGAAGCTGAAGAATACTTCAAAAGAATTACACCATATATTCTATATGGGGAAATTTACTGCCACCATTAGAAAGCAGACAAAGAGTCTGATCAAAAATGCACTGAAGTCAGGAGGAATCTTTCCTGCTTTAATGAGCTTTGGATCAGCTCTCAGTGAGCACAGAAGAGGGGACCTATGCAGGAACAGTGCTTCTGCACAAATCCCATAAAAACGAGCTATGCTTTCATAGTCCTCCATCACCCAATGCTGCAGCTTAATGTGGGGAGCAGCACTGCACCCTGTGGAGCTCGCACCATTCCCAAGTTTCAGTTTCCCTTCCTTTTTTTTTCCCTTCAAAATCTGGATTCACTTCAGATCATAGTTTTCCACTCAAAATCTCAGCACACTATCTATTTTTAGGAGCAGCAAAACCCTAGCAGGAACTGAGATTGCTCTGTGGGGGTACAAGATGTTTTGCACGGTAATGCGTAGACTTCTGGCATTTGAAGAATCTGAAATGAATCCATTAAGTTAGCAAAATAAAGGCATTAAAATCAAGCTTCTCAAAGCCATACAGAATCAAAACCTAAGGCATTTAGCTGGTTTTGAGTGGTATTAGCCAAAACAGACTTGTGATAGCAGCCCATGTGCCTTGACTGAGGAAGAATGAAAGTATTTACTACATTCTGTATGAGGTGAGACTTCAGAGTAGACAGCAAATAAACATGCCAAAACTTACACTTTTTTTACTTAAGCGTTACTAAAATTCCCCTACAAAGTTTTCACTCGTTCCTTTATTTCAGATGACCTTTATGATGAAGCCAATGAAAGTCAAATGTGGTTTCCCAGATCTTTTCTTGGGAGAGAGGGAAAGAATAAGCAGTGAACCTCCTGGACTTTGAACTGAGGCACTCACAGGCATCTTCTCTGTCTTTACATTATACAGGTTGCAACAGAAAATAAGCAAAGTGCAAAACAACAACAACAAAAGCAATGAAATTTAGGACTTGAAAATTGTTGTCAATTCTCTGTAGGCAGTAAACCCACCGAGAGCCTGTGGCACATTCTGCCATGAGGCTGCAGCTCCCCATGGCCCTGCTGCTCCCTGGCTTTGGGCCATGGGGCAGAAAGCCTTCTCCAAAATGTAAAAGACTGTGTTTTTCTTTTGTTTACGTTAACAGCCGTTCTTCTAATATCTATATATATAAACGTACTTTATACACTCTTAGAAGAAAATATCTATTTATTAAAGTTTCAACAGCCCATTCATTTTAATTAAGAGTGAAGAATGTGCAAAGGCCACATCTGAAGTTTCCACCAAAACCTCCAACCTAAGCAGGCAGCAGAAGGTCTGATATTCTTCATCCTTCTGTAACAAAAGCTAACTAAAATGACTCACTTTCAAAACAACAACACACCATCCCGGGCTTTTAGCCACAACAAAGAATCCAAAGGGAGACCAGTTTATTTTTCCTTTCATGCACTTCACCTCTCAGAGTGACCTGAACTCTGCATGCAGATGCCTGCAATTTGTTTCATTATGGAGTTATCCCAAGTGAGAATCCTTTGAGTCCCCAAGAGCTCCTCTAGTGCTGTCACTCAGGCTGACAGAACACGCTCTGGTTGCAGGCAGGGTGGTTGGTGGAGGCACATCTGTGGGGTACTGTGCTACTGTGGGGCAGAGCCCAAATGCTCCAAGGAAAAATACTTAGAGCAGGGCAGAGGGCCAACATGTCAGCAGGACTCCAATGGGAGAACCTCGTGCTTCCTCTCTGCCATTCTTCCTGAGATGAAAATATCATCTTTATATATTTTATTTTTTTCTTTCTACTGCACATTGCTCTGTGCAATAATGAGAGAAAACTTCATTGAAAACTCATCTAACATTCTTTGGATCAGACCCTCTGTGTTCCCTTCAGGTTAAAGCGCTCATGTGACATATCCTAAGCAATCTGCCTCCCTGAAATCTGCAAAATTACAGAGAGGTAGGACTGAATTTCAAATACTATGCAAAGCAGGTCATCCTCTGTTTGTTAGGAACAAAACAAGCTTGTTTTTCATATTTTATGCATATGGGTTTAAAGACAGATCAGAAGATGATGGATAATCTGTTTTACATTTTTTTCAGTAATAATGTTAAATGTCATGGTCCAGCAGAGCATGAAATCTGTCTTAACAGCTAGCAATCCAAAGGGATTTGAGTACTCAGCTCTATTTTTCCTTTCAGACCTTCTAGAAGAAACTTCCACCAATGTTGGCACACTGTAATTCAAGATTGCCTTCAAGATCTAACAGTGCCACAGATCCATATCCATTACAGGAGTAGGCTGGGCTTGTGCTGAGCAGGTAGGGCTGAGAGCAGTGGGGAAGGGGAGCACGTGGCTGGCAGCATGCCTGCCTGCTGCCCACATCTAAGGAATACTCCATCAAATGAGTCCTCCCAGCAGCTCCAGGGGGATCCTGGATTTGGGGATACACTTCTCGGTCTAAGCATCTTTGCATGGACACTAGCTTCTCAAAGCTGCTGAGCACATGTTGGTTAAAATCAGAGAGGACTGCTGCAGCTTAGCACCTCTGAAATTCAGAAACAAAACAGTTCCAAGCCTTAGAAGTCTTTTGGAAGCATGGAAATACACAGCTAATGCTGAAAAGTTTTGCAGAGAAAAAATGTTGAGGGTTACTACTTGTGCTTGAGCTCTAGGAAAGACAAAACAAGCTATGAAAGATGGTTTGGTCCTGAGGAAGTATATAAAAATAGGCCTGGACTAATTCTCAGTGTATGTCTTTGCATCGATGACTCATAGTCTCTTAAAAGTGAGGACCAGAAAGGACTGTTTGATCATCTACCACGGCTTTTCTGAGATGGCTGTGATCTTGTATAAAGTGAAAGTAAATGATTCTCTTTTGGAGTTAGCAGTTCTTTCCATCTCCTTTATCCAAAGGTTAGATGACAATTGAAAGCAAAGCAAACTTTGTTACAGGTGTGCATACACACACACATATCTCCATCCATTTTACGCTTGATTCCTAGATTGCCTAATTGTCTGTTCACTGAGTTTTTTTCTGGTTTAGCTTTACATTTTGCATCTGAAATGTGAAAAAAAGACTACCTGAATAAATGAATTTCCAGCTTACTAGCAGATACAAAGTTTTACAGTAGTTTTGCCTCTTTAAAACGTTGTCTGTGAAATTATCTGCCTGGTTGAAAGAGGACAATCTTTGCTCCCTTTCTCTCTGGTAGTTTCCAGTGTCAAAGCTTCATCTCCATTTATAAGCTGTACACTCAGAGGAAAATTAACTTTTTAGTTGTATAGTTTAAATGTGTTTAAAGGGAGTGGGTGCAAGTGCTAGTGATGAGCGTTATGCTTGCTCCTCCCTTAATTTACTAATCCACTGCTGCTCCTAAAACCCCAGCCTTCACAGCTGTGCCAGACTTAACTAAAAACAGCTCTGTTAAACATTCAGTCAGCCCATGCAAGTCTCACGCTGACCATGGCTAACTGGAACCAGGGACAAGTGGTGTGCTCATCTGCCTTGTCCCTGCATGCTCCTCATAGGCTCCAGCCCATGGAGAGCAGCCTCTGGCTGTCCCCTCTCCTGGGACACAGCTGCTATAACGAGCAAGGAAACTCCTCTCCTTTGCTTCTCATATTCACCTGCTGAGCATCTGGGGTCACCTCTTCCTGTATACCTACCCTAAAGACTCATCCAGTCCTTCAGGCTTATGAGGCAGTGTTAAAGCAGTGATGGCAAATGGTCATGGTGAGGGCACTGTTGGGTATGACAGGCTCTGAAGGATGGTAGGAAGGCTGCCTTTCACCCTGTGGGCTGGCCAGCAGCCCCTGTGCACTACCTGTGGTACGTAAACAACAGGAGCAAGTGGCCTTACCTCATAAACTCTTGGCAAGCAGGTCTCCTGGGTCCAGGTCCCTCCGTTGCACTCGGGAGCCCTCAGGCACTGCTGGCCACACCAGCCACAGCGCATAAAGGCAGGTGCCAGCAGGCACTGGCTGCAGGACTGGAACTGGTGGCAACCTGGCCCATTCAGTGGCACCTTGGTTATCTGTTGATGGAAAGAGATGGTACACAGAGCCTTTAAATGCGTACGCTTGCTGGCAAGGAGTCTCAATTTATGTGCTGTGTTGTGGTGCTACTCAGATTTCAGCTGTGCAAGTTGTGGTTCGACTTCTCCTAAGCTCGATAATTATAGGATCTTATAAGTAATTTAACTGACATGATTTTAAATTCACTTGGGAGAAACCCTAAAGGCATCTTAATGTTATATACAGTTACTACCAGCATCTGGTGTTTACAGCAAGATAGCATTTTTTTTTGCTGATGGAAACAGCAGTGTGCTCCTCCCCGTTCTGTAGCAATTCTTGGAGAAAGCAGTGCGTCTCAGTATGTCTTAGTTCATGTGTTTGCTAAACCAGTCGTGGTCGCTATTTTGGCTCTGGTGAGGCTACATTGGCAGCCGTGACACACTGGGCACACAATGCCTCAAATATGAGATTTAACACTTATTATCATAAAACTTATCCTATATCTAAAATATAAATTAAAAATGATGTTGTGTTTCAAAATATCATGATAGGTATGGTAACAGTAGTTCTAAATATACATTATCTTTAGTCAAAACATTAATATTAGCATATATATACTTCATTTGGTAAGTATACTTTATACTTCAGTACCTTTCTTAAACTCGTTGGGGACATTCTCTTTGAAAATTACTGTTACAAATATCTAATACATTTCCAGTAAATGATTAATAACCATCTTTAGTAATGGTTGATTTATTTCTTTGCATTCTTATAGTCAAATTATTGCTTACGATTAGGGTTTAAGATTATCTGTAATATTATCTGCTAATGCAATGATGTTCTAAGCTCACTCTACAATGCATATCCTGCTAATGACAATAGCATATTTATTTATGACAACTCTTCATGTTTTGTTAACCCTTTGTAATCTACCTGTGAAAACATTCCTCAAACCTTACCATGAGCAGCATCTCCAATTTAAACACACCTACCTAAGACCTGCACACACACCTCTCTTTAAAAGGTTATGATCTTATGACACAAATGAACAACAGTCGGGGAATTCTGCATTCATTCTTTTCTTAAGCCATTGTGTAGTTTTCTTTGCAAGCACTTGAATTAAGTACAGTTGTTCAGCCTGAGTTTTGCATTTCCTGGCTTTTGTTGGTTTATATCACAGTTCTTACATTAGTTAAATATTTCCCAAACGTAGCCTGTTGGTTCATTTAGTAGAGAAAACAAAGTCTTGGAGGAAACTTGCTCTTTCTGTGTTCCTAAGGGAATGGGAAGGTTGGGAGGATGCAGGACATAAAGCCACAGTGTAAATAGTTGCCCTTACCAAAAACTGCTGCTCTGGGTGCAGGTTTACAAGGGGTGCGGAATGATGAGATTATGAACCACCCACCTTTTTTCCGGTCACTACCAGAGTATAGCCATCTGCTGCTGCTGACTGCTCCACAACAACCTGGGGAGACACAGGGTGGGAGTCCAGCTGAAAGCTGACGTGTGGAGCTGTGGGCTCGGAGCGGGAAACCACTATCTAAGAAAGACAGAAATTGGGAAAATCAGCAGGCAACATGTGACACAAATGCATCCTGCTTGGCTTTCTCACATCGCTGCCACTTATCTGCTTGCATTAATTATTTTGCATTACACTGCATAATGTTTTGCATAATGTTTCATCATGATCTGATTAAGCCTCTATAAAATCCACTTTATTTAACACAGCAAAATCATGGTTGTTGAGGGATCCTCAAAATGCATCGTGTTTATTAAAATATGAAGAAGTCACTGCATGCTTTAACATCCTATAATTTCAAGTATTTAAAAATCAACCATAGAAGATGAAGATGGGTCACTTATTCAGCCTTGTAGATTTAAGAGTACATTTATGACAAAAAAAAAAAAAAGAACTGTAGCTACAATGTCTAGTTAAAGGAGACTTCAGGCCATTAAAGGTCAAATATATTTTCATTCATTTTCACCTTTGTCCTTCAGCTTGAAAAATAAACCACACCATGTGTCATTACTATCTGGCCTTGGTGCTGTTGGAGCGCAAAGCTATGGCAGGAGCAGATTATGGCCATGAGCGGTGCTACGAAGTCACAAGCAGACAGAGCTCAATTCCCAGAGCTGCTGAGGTGGTTGTTCCTGCAGAAAGGCTCTGGCAAGATGAAGCTGGGCACCTTGAGTTCTAGCTTCTGCTGACTTCTGTATGAGGTGGGTGTCCAGAACAATCTCCAGCACCTCTTAAATAGCAAGCAGTACTGGCGGCTTCTCTAGAGGATGATCCAAAACAGGAGCCTAATTTAGTTATCCTGAAGCCCTTTTCTAAGGGCCCTCTCTCTCAATTTCAGGAGATCTTAAGGAGATTAGTCACACCAGTATGAAATTCCCCACTAGTCATCTCTCTTCATCTTAAGTTACCTACATACTTCTGAGAATTTGGACCTATTCCTACAAACACATGCTTGACTTTACTACTGTAACTTTGTTGACTTTAATGGGATGAGTCATGGTTATTAAGCACAGGCATAAAGCATCTGCAGATTGGGGTGGATATTTGATAGCAAGACTTTATAGGCTTGGGTCTGCAATCCAGAAGGATGTGCACCCAGTGTGATAGCATCAGACAACAAAGGCAGAGGATTGTTTACATAAGGGAAGATCATGTTCATATTTCAAAATCTGCATCACGTGCAGTTTACTTAAGGAATTTAGATAATCAGCATTTGTTGAGAAGTTGAGATTCAATGGAGTTCATTATTTAACAATATCGAAGCAATTCTGAAAATAACTTGTGTGTCAAATGTTTCATTTTTTCCTATAATGAAGCTTTTCTCCTGATTCTCAAGGCAGCACCAGAACAGCCAGGACATTGACTTACACAATTTCACTGGCATTTCCCATTGCCAAGGTCTTTCAACAAGATGGCTGACTCCAAGAATCAACTTAGAGATGCTGTAATTACAGCTGATGTTTTGTTGTAATTCAAGACTTAAATAAAATATATGAGCAGTTAATTCATGGTGATAAATACTTCACATCCCAGAGGTACTTACAGTTTGTGGTTACAAGAAGCTTTTTTTGCCCTTAAAATGAAACTGGCATTGTTGAAGAATTTGCTATAGGTTTGTTTCACAGTACAGAAAGTACAGCTTTTAGAAATCGATACGGTCTGATCATTTTCGGTGACACAGAAGTATGGTCTCTGACTCAGTGTATTAGGGCATAAGCTCTGTTTTTATATTCGGGACAATGAAAAATAGAACAGACTGCAAAGCTGCATGGAAAAGCTTGATTAATGCTGGCATTATGGGGAGAGGTAGCACCACAGCTGCAAATACCTTTTTAGTTGATCATTAGCCATGTCTCATCTCGAATACCCACTGCTATAAAATGCTAAGAATTCTTTTCTATCATTAATCCAGGCTTCCTCTTATTGCCAAGCATTCTTTCTGATTGAGCCACAGCATTAACCCTTTAAAGACATCTGTGTTGCAACTTTATAACGATACATGAAAATTTATATCCCTTATCTCTACAGTCTTGGAAGATTATTTGTAACATTCAACATCAAATATTTGTTGTGCAGGGGCTGGTTGTCAAATCACCTGCACAAAGCCCAAGAGAGTAGACTTTGACCTCGCGACACACAAGGAGCTCAAATTACACTTCCTAATTCATCATTTGGGACTGTGGAATAGAAGTTTGCTGTTTTCCTAGAACTAATTTGCCAGCCTATAGCTTTGCAGTAACAGACTCACGATGCAGAAAAACTCTTCCTGTTCTATATAACTGTGCCATTTTTACACACCTCAACCCAGTCCTTGAAACTGTATCTTACTCTTATCCAACATAATCCTGAAGAGAAAGGTGATTTTAAGACAGTTCCTACTGCACGAAGAAGAGGCTGCTTAGGACTCCAGTGTTATTCTCAGATACATCTGATTTTTATTGCTTGGGACTGGGCTGGTGTATGTACTGTTTGGCATTATTTTAATGTGGTCACACTACCACATATGATACTTCTACAATTGAAATAGTTCAGCACTACAGAAGGATTTCTCTTTGCAAAGGCTATAAAGCTGATTGCCCAGGTGCAATCCTTTTTCTTTCTTTTTTATTTTTCTTTTCTTTTCTTTTTTTTTTTTTTTTCATTTACATTTTCTAACATTTTAATGAGAAACCAAGCATTTCTTCAGAGCATACAAGAAATGAAAATATACCTATGTACCTGCACTCAAGCAGTTAAGAGAAAAGGAAGACTTGCACAGATAAATAATTGACAAAAAAGAGAACAAACAGATGCTAGATATAAACGGTCAGTTCCTGCAATAGCCAGAAGTCACCAGGGGTGTTTTGCAAGAGTCTGTGCTGTTTAATGTATGCATAAATGAGTTTGAGAAGTGTGTGAGCAGTCCAGCAACAAAGTTTGCTGAAGGTCTGAATGCCTTCAAGGTGATGAGGACAGACTATGAAGGATGGCAGGAGGATTTTACAAGACAGCATGTCAAGGCAATAAAATGGCAGGTGGAACAGAACAAAGAAGATGGATTTAAAGTGATACATGATAGATTGTTCTAGGAAAATGTCATCTCTCTGCTCAATAGAACTCAAAAAAATCCCAAACTTAGACATCATTAGAAAAAGATTACAGAATAGATCGGGAAAGATCTTTATTTCATATAAATTCATGATTGGTGTGATCCTTGAACACTCTGCTCAGTTCTGGTTATCTCATGACAAAAAGAATACATTAAAATGGGAAATGGTTCAGAGAAAAGTAACAATCAAAAGGCTGAAATAAACAATGACTGAGCAGATAAAATATGGAAGCACTCACTTAGGGGGTGGGATATGAAGAAGACATACAGAATCCTGAGTGGCAAAGAGACAGTGGATAGGATTGACCATTTAATCTCTTCCAATCAAAGAACTGAATACCATCAAAAGGAAAAAGTGAGAGTCAGGTTCAAAATAAACAAAAGAGTAAGACTTCCTGTCAATATGCGACATAAGTGTGGACTCCTTGCCAAAGGACGTAAATGCAAGAGGAATGCATACTTAAAGGCAAATTCCACTTGAACATGGAAAGAGCTAAACAGACAAAACCCAATTTTTCAAGCTCAGAAAATACCCAGAACTGAAGAACCAAACATAGCTGGAGGCAAGAAGCAGAAGGTGTTACACATGAAGCCCTGCTCTCCTAGGTGTTCCTTTGACACCGTGGCTGGAGACAGAGAACTGAATTAGATGGACCCTTAGTTTGAACCTATGGCTGTTCCGATGCTCTTATAAAGAACATCCCAAGCAGCACATTCCCAATTAGTAGCTACAACCCCAGACATCCTTCTTAAAGCAAAAACAATGCTTACATCTCTCTCTTTAAGAGAAACAAACAAAAAAAAAAAAAAAAAAAAAAGGGTAATCTTTGCATGTAGCTCTAAGTACTTCTACAATGATAAGGGCCAATGGTTAATTAATTAATTAACTGATATATTATTTAATATATCCATTATATGGGAAGCCAGTGATCACTTATGTCCACGAACATCAAAGTAATTCATTTAAATATTCTCTTATTACCATCAGTTAGCATTAATGTTAAGTCAGAAGACTTGACTCTAGGTTAATTTATGGATAATACGGCAAATTAAGACTGTAATAATCTGAGTTGAAAAACAGTGTGCAGTGGCTTTTGAAAATAATCATTCTGATGCTCAGTTGTGCTGGTCAGCAGGATTGAATTACAAATGTTACTGTGCGTATGGGGAAATATCTTCTGCAAAAATGAGAAACCTTCTTAAAGGAATCACATCTAAGTATCATATTGTTATTTTTCCCCTAGATGTCTGGCAGGTGGAAGCCATTACCCAGCAGAGATAGGCTCAGGGTTAACTTTACTGTAATGTCTCAAATGCCTCAGGATATGTGGCAGAACCTTGTGAAGGGCACATGTGTAACTCTCTAAATGCTGTATATCATCCTAATCCACGGAGAGTAAAACGGATCATCTCTGAAGGGTGCAAGCTTCTCTATTCAAATGGAATATTAAAACAGGTGTGTTCCTTAAACAGTTGTCAGCATGAGTTCATGTTAATTTGACTGTACAGATTTTGCACTATGCACTATTATTTCGTATTTTTTCTGGCATCATCAAGATACTCTCTCTACCACAGAAAGAATTGTTAAAAGTTGAGATATAGGGATGAAAGCATCGCCTTCATAGATCTCACCACAGATTTCTACTGGTTGAAAAATGACAAAATGGGAAGGTTTGCAACAATTCGCATTCTTATAAGTGCATGTATGCATATTTTGCATTTAGCTTACTCCAGACTACCAGTACTGAAATGTCAGGTGAATTTCTGATCCACAAAGGCAGAACAGGAGTGGGCACCGAGTAGGACAGCTTTTGCAATGATTGCCCGTATCCCATCTCTCTTTCTTCCTCCTGGCTTTGCTTGATTTAAAGTTCATGCTCATATATCTGCGACCTCCTTGCACTTGCTTCCAACAAGGCTTGCCACTTGCACTAGTGGGTTTTATTGCAATAATATTTATCTAGTAGGAAGGGAACTAGGTCAAAAGAAGTTTGACCAGCTCAAAGGTGAAAGCAGCTTCCATTGTACAGAGGTAAGGATGAGCTGAATAACTGTGCTGAAAGATGCAAAGCTCTGTACTCCCTTGCTCTGTATTCAACCATTTTGCTAATAGGCACCATGGCTTTGAGCCTCAATTCCTGAAGCACTGAGGCTTTGCCATTTTGCTGTTTACAAGAGGAGAGCAATACTGAATGCCTGGCTCTCTTGTTGAATTCTGGGACACAATTTTCCAAGCGCTGAGTGCAGTTCCAAATAAAAAGCAGATGTGATTAATTTTTCTATACGCATTTCTGTAACATGCATTGTGTTGCTTGGCATGTAATCTATGAAAGCAGCTATGACACACACTGATTTTTCTCTTTTCAGGGAAATGAGATGTGTGTGTTATAGTTTTGTGGTGGTGTTTGTTTCTAATCATAAGTATTCCTGGGAAATGAATGTGACTGTCAAGTGTTCTGCATTCGGATATGAAAGCCAACAGACTTCTGCTCTGCACGTGAACATTTCCCAAACCACTGATCTGCATGAGCTGAGTCCCTATTCTTCATCAGATGGAATGGGGTGCATCAAATGGAAAGATAAGGCTGAAGATGAAGGAAATCCCAAAGGAATCTCTTCATCATTCAAAGCATAATGTCATTGTCACAGGATACTGTGGAGGGCAAAGCAACATATAAATTCAAAAACCAATAAGCAGAATTAATGGAAAAGAATTCCTTTATGGACTATTAAAAGACTATTAAGGACTATTAAACACCAGGCACGGGTGCAATTTCCAGCTCAGGAAATCTCTGGGCCACTGAGTACCAGACACAGGAGACTACTGGGAGAAATATTGGTCTGTCCTTTTACTTTCCTCATACTACCTCCCCTATATGTCCTGAAATCTTCATTCAAACCTCGTCTTCTTTTCTTAGCTGAAAAATCTGGATAAAAATACTGAGATGTAATAGGTCACTAGAAAAAAAAGCTTCCTATTTGTTTTTGTCTTGTGTCAAACAAGTGCAGAGAGGCCCTGAGAAGGGTGAGCGTCTTGCCGTGCAGGATGATTTCTATGCCAACAAGGACTATCTATGCTAGCATGTTTTGGTTCTCATGCCCCAAGCCATATTCAGTCCTGAAGCTGCTCAGACGTGACAGTGTGTGACCATGCCTTGCCAACGTTTGGCTTCTCAGCAAGCCCTGGCTCGTATCCAGCCAGACTGAACAGGACCACAGCCAATGAGCGACTGACTGCATCTCAGGGTGCATGTAAACCCATGGAAAGAAGCTCTTACCTCCAGGAACAACAGGATTGACACTGCACTGTCCCAACAGAGATGAGAGGACACCTGCAGGAGTTCCTCCCCACGTGCATAGCCCAGTGCTACCTCACTCTGTACTGAGTTTAACGCCCAGAATCAGGAGGTCCCTAAGTGATATGACACTACTGCCAAAATTGCACCTAGAGAGAGTTGTTACTCATAGCAGTTGTAAAGCTTACTGTGAAGACTTTTCCATCCCTTTTCCTGAAGCAGGGAACCAACAAAAGGTGCATTTGTTTGAGTATGACCTCAGTGATGTCAGCTTCAGGTGTGTGGAGTATATGCAGTGCTCTGCTTCCAAACAGTGTTGTGTTGAAAACCAGCTTCTGCATCCATCAGAGGAATCAGCCTCTTGTTCATTGTTATGGCCAAACTAAATGTGAGCTTTTCAGGATCTTTTAAAACTTTCCCTTATCCCACTCTCCCAGAGCTATCAAGAGAGACTTCCCCTTCCTGAAGAACTTTGCTCTTTTCTTCATTACTCAAAACTCACTCTCTGGGTGACATAACATTCCAGGAACAAAGAAAAAAAAAGCTTCACCTTGGAGCTGACCAAAACTATAAGCATAGATATTATTTCCTTATTTATTTGTGACAAACTATAATTTCCCTGAAATACTGGCTGGTAATAAATGTATCTTTTCCAGTTATGAAAGTATCCTCAGTGTAAATTCTCTAACTCAAGGGGAGTAAGACTGGTTTACATCAGCTATATATCTGACTCCGCAGCCATGGTAGTGTGACTGTGTGCCGTTTTCTAATCAAATAACCACTGTGAAATACCTGATTCACTTTGCACCCAACAGCTGTACTTTCAGCCTCTGTTCCCAGTCACACTCTGAAAATAAGCACAATAAGAAAGGTCGAAACAGCTGCAACTTCTCAACAGAAAAAAAAAAAAAAAAAAAAAAAAAAGAGGGAGAAAAAAAGCTTGTTGTCAGGCTCCAGCTTAGGAAGGAAGTAAAACCATTTTTCTTATCCATCTCATGTGTGTCAGCTGTCTTAGAAAAATTATTACTGCTCTGTGTTGTAACAGAAACTCCACAGTACTTAGTAAACTACAAACTCCAATCTATTCATGGCCAAATAAAAATTTAACATTTCTGATGCAGCCAAAACACGCTCAGTATGTCAATGGGCTGCAATTATGCTCCGGGAGAGCTTTGGAATTCACCTTCCGGCCTCAATTATCTTCCTTAAAAGAGCTCATGAATCTTCTGTGTTTGCACCATCTAGATCAATTTGATTTTAGTTTTAGATTTTGGCTGAAGAAATATATGTTTAGTAAAGGAGGCTGCATTTCCTTTCCAGTATTAGTACATTAGTGCTTTCCGGAGCACTAATGTGTTAAAGAGCACAGTTTTTTTTATCTAAATAAAAGCACAAGCAGAAAATAACAGGTGACTACTCGCTGATTGGGTAAAGCATAGCTGCTTTTGCAGTCCCATTATTTTTGGTTCCTCTGATGCTTTTTTTAAAGAAGCAAAATACAGGCTATTCTCTGATAAATGCTGGGTCATTAGCACAGCCATAAGCTTCAGTGGAATCACTTGTAAAGATTCAATGTGATCCGGCTCTAAATACATCAAAAACCTCGAATCAGCTAGCCATCATCTACAGAAGGAAAAACTGTGTTCTCAGAAACTATTTATTAAACTTTCTCCCGACTTTCACAGAAATGTTGTTCTTTAAGTACATGGTAAACAGAGAAAAAGGAATGGAAATGGAAACAGACTCAGGGATGAAGCGTCGGTAGAAAGGCAAAAAGTGATGAGCAGAAGAAAGCGCAAAAGAAGATAGAAGGAGAGCAAGAAAAATCAAAGAAAGAAAAGGAGGATCAAATGGTTGACTACTGATGAAGTGTAAGCAGGTGGATGTGAGAAACTTCTTCAAATAATTTTTTCTTGAGTATCAGTAGTTTGCTTCTGCACCTATGGGTACAGTTGCCAGAGACAGAGGTACTGTGTCACTATTAATCCTGTGGATAACTCCTAGTGCTGAAATCTATGCCACAAAGTAAAATGTCCAAACATAGGCTTGAAATTTAGTACTTCAAAGAGGATCTAAATACAAGATGAACTGCATTCATTACAAGAAACCTATATTTGAATATATATTTTTTATTTTTCTTTTAGATAGTTTCTATGAAAATATGAAGATATTGATGTGATGTAGCCCATTATAAAACAAGTTCTCTGACAGACAGAACCATGCAACTCATTTTCTCTGAAAGCAAATCTCTCTCAGAACAGGTATGGTCAACTCTGAATAGCTGCAAGTTAAAAGTAGATTGTACAAGAAAATCCAACATTTTCCTGTACAAAGAGCTAAAAATATTAGCGCAAGTGATGCACTGTACAAAAGGTAGGTGTGTGATAAGGGAAACAACAGGGGATCCCTTGCAACAAATTACAGAAGGTTTGTGAATTACACAAAAAGAGAACAGTTAAATCTCATCGGTAAAAAGTACAGGGAAGTGACTGGAGATATTGTTTTGATGAATTAAGTTACTGTTAGATTATCCTGACTTTTTAATCCATTTTACTTCAGTAGCGTTATTTTAACATCTTAGTATTTAATGATTTCCATCTCATTGCAGTTAATAGCTATATTTCCATAGAAACACTGAAAATCTGCTTTTGTTGGGCATTTGCTGATGAACATGCTTGAAAGCACTTCCTAGATAACTGTAAGTGTTAAAAAAATGAAAGGTTTAATGGAAATGAACATTGCATTTTGCAAAAGGACACATCTTCTAGTCACACATCCTAGTGACCTACTATTCCTTCCAAGACCATTTAAAGGAAATGAAAAACACTAAGGATTTTACTCGGAGTCATTTACTTGGTGTCATTAAAGCTAGTTATCATGCTTTTTCTTCCGGTGGTCACACCAAATTCTCAGAAAGAGCTCCTTCTTACTACAGTATAAGGCCAATTATAACTTTCCTCTGTAACTCAAGCCAATCTAATTCAACAATGAGAATATTTCTGGTAAAGGCAATATGTGGTTTACACAGCAGCCTTTCTTTTGATCTGTACTTGAACCTAGAATGGGAAAAGTATCCCGGAAATATTTTAATTGTTCCATGGACTGGGTAAATGTCTGAATGAAATGTGTGGTTCAGGACTTGAATGAATAATTTAAGGAATCTTGCAAATAAAAATAATGCTGGCTTGTGCTTTCCACCAAAGCTCCCTAAAAGCTTTGTGACAGCCAAAAACAAATGCAGTGAGTAAGATAGTGGTTGTTACTAACTGTATTTTTTAGATAGGGAAATGGCTTTGGAAAGGTTAAACAAATTGCTCGTGTTCGCTTTGTGAACCAGTATCTATGTTTAAGAGCAGAGTGTAGGTTGCTCCTGTGCTTAGCATGTAGCTCTTAGCATTTGCTTTTCCTGCCTCAAGACTTCCTGCAGCTTATAGATAACGAGGCTGTCAAAGGAAGTTCAGGCAAAACTGGCAGGGTTGTCACTGAACATTTTGTTAAATTCCTATCTGTTAGAAGGAAAGGAGGAATGTAATTTGCTCTGATTTTCTCCTGTTTTCCACCTATCCTTTGTGGAAAATTACTTTGACCTCCTGTTTTGCAGGAGCACAACAGACTGTGCAGTAAGGGACAGGTTCTGCATCCAGTCTGTGCAGAAGGCAGTAGTCAGGGTATTGTTTTCCCTTTGACCAAAATAGGTGCCAACTGTGGGTTAATAAATAATGGAGACAGTATGCACACCTGCCTACTGGGTGTATTAAAGACAGAGAATGAGGGGAAGGGAGATAAGAAAGAGAAAATATGTTATTTAGACTATCTGATGACTTACACCCTACAAAGATTCTTATAAGAAGGCACAGTGCCCAAGTGTTTTCTAATGGAAGACTGTCAGAACGAGAAAGCTGGAAGGGCACAGCAGCTCATGATGGCCTTCTTATTCAGTATAATTTAACAATGGTTGATGGATGACACTTCTATCTTTGATGACTCATCAACCCACAGAGTAAGAATATTCAGACTGCCAACAGTTCAGGACAAATAACACTGTCAGAATGAAAAGGACGCAGAGACTTGGATACAAGCAGGATCCCGGCTGGACCCTGTGGCAGCTCTACTAGCCAAGCTCTCCAAGCAGGTCACTGAAGGTTAACAGTGCTTGAAAAGAGATGGGTAGATATAGGCAGCCCTCATTGCTTTCAAAGTATTTTTTCCTCTTGTGTGTGACCAACAAGCTTCAAAAAGACTTGGCCCTACGGGTTAGACTTATTTCATTATTCACCTACAAAGAAGGCATGCAGACTAGTCTGCCTGCCTAGATCAGTTATGCACTCAGTAGAAGGAGACAGACTTCAGGAGCATAATTTACCACTTATTATGGAAAACTTTTTTTACGGCACGAGGAAATGCTGTCCAAAAGAACAGTGTGAAGAAAATGTCTTGTAAAATCTAAGATGCAATCAGAGATACTTGAAAGTGTGTAGGGGAAGAAGTTAATCTCAATTCTTCAGCTGTGAGTCATAATCTCATATGGGTAGAAAAGCAAGTAATTTGGTGCCATAAAAGTGGATCAGTATCTAGAAACAACTAACGCTCCTGTTTCTGCATACTAAGCTGTCTGGGCATTTTACTTTAAGTTTGGTTTAATCTGATCTTCTAGATCAAATGACCACTTGAAGCATGTCTGAAACAGTTTGAAGAATCAGTCATTCGTTTAGAGCTTTTTACACCCATCTGGGGCTGAAGCATTTGTATGTAGGACAGAAAGTGCAGTTTATTTTCCTTTGAAAGAAATCTAGTTTGTATGGACCAAAACAGATCTCTGAACTTAACCAGATGGACTAGTTGGAGATTGTGGTGGAATCTGATCCAGAACCATTGCTCCAAACCACAAATCCCATGTGAACATTTAAAATGCTGAATGCTCCATTAGATGCTTTGTTTATATTCCAGAGGCTCTATTTTGCTCAGCAGTGTATATTTTCTAACACCCTGTTAAACTGGATAATACTGGTCTTCACTTTTCCCTGTTGTGCAAAACTCCAGAGTGTTTTTTTTCAGTGTGAAGGTAATATTTACCTGCATGAAGCGGCCCTCTGAAGTTCCCAGATTGGCAATGGTAAGGTTCCCTTTGGTGAAGACAGATATTGAAGTTAACAGGATGTTGTTGAACTGGCCCATGAACAAGTCAACCCTCTGCAAAGGAGTTGTAACTTCTAAGCGGTATTCATCATCTTGTGCTCTGCAGTATGAAGCATTTCTTGAAAAAGCCTGTTAGAAAATGAAGTACAGATGAGTACTGTCTTTATGAGTAAGAATAGATCTTTGTCAGAGTGAAGTCATTTAGCACAAATGCATTTGACCAAAAGTATTTTAAAACGTTTCAAACTTAATTGCTTCATCAGTTATGGTGTTCCTTGAGGAAGGCAATGACTTCTTAACATTATGGGAATGTTTCTTTGAACTTTTTCATCCAGTTGGTTAAAAAGAAGACCACAGGGTCTTCATTTAACCAGATGATGTGTGTATAAGAACACATACCAAAGTATTCTTTCTCTTAGTGAATTCCATAATGCTTCTTCAACAAGGCTCTCAGAATTCTTTGATTGCAGAACTTGACCAATAACACACTTGTTTCTAAAACACTGATTCCTAGAAAATGATTCTCTAAAAAACTGCTTTTTTTTTTTCCCCACTTCTTTTTTTTTTCTGCATTAAAACAAGATTTTCCAATATTTTTCTTTTTTCTGTTCTATTTTTCCCCACATTTGTTTCAGTAACAGAAAAAGATGGAGAAAGCAGAAGATAGAGCAGGAAAAATATGTTTCTGATCGTGTATTTTAATGAAACTAAGAATGAGGCCAGATTTTTCTAATCACATAAGCTGTTATATTGATCATCTATTGCTTATGCACTATTTTGTCCAATCTCTATGTTTTGGGTGAACTATAATAGTTGCTGTATTTGCAGGATTTTCTTTTTCAGTTTGGCAACAGAGAATACATGTTTTTAATTTTCATTGGAAAAATTTCTATGGAGTACACTTTAAGGAATCTCCAGAGAAGAATATAACCTGCTGTTCTGATAATTCAATAGTAATCTACTAACTGACAATTCCATTACTATTGATATTACATCATCTGTTTTGGTGAATTTGTACAAGTAATAACCAGGAACCCCCTAAAGGATCTCTAACCAGTTTAAATTTGGAAGTCATCTAGAGTCTCCCCACTTTATAGGCGAAGTAGCATACTTTATGAATAAACATGCAAGAAGACTATAAAGGATCTTATGATGATTTCCTCTGTCTAAATCAATTCAGAGCAAGGTTTTTTCCTGATTTTGTATTGATTTATAGTTACAAACATGTTTTTAAAATCTTTTTAAAAGCTTGAATTAAGCCTTATAAAGACAGAGTCTTTCCACTAAACTCAATAGATTGGGATCTTATACTTTAAGAACAAGTAGGAGTAAAATTTTATTTTTGTATTTTCTTGATTTGGGCGATTTTCCTTCTAATGTTTATAAGCAAAGTATTATGAAAAAGAACACAATTAACCCAGAATTTCTTGTTGGTTAAACACTGGTGAATTCTGGGAGGAAAACAAAAACAAAAACAAAACAAACAAACAAAAAAAAAAAAAACAAAAAAAAACCCACCACAAAACACTGCACTGAAAATGCTACTAGCAAACTGTTCAATGTAATTGTGCAGCCCTTGGCCATTAAATTGTATTCCTGAACTGTGTCCAGAAATAGTAGTGGCAAATGAAGGTACTGTGATTCCTGGTGGTTGCTTTCAGCAATGGAGCCAGCTTTTCTCCAGGTGTCTTGCCATTTTACTGTATCATTTATGTAAAACTCTGCATAAGACCAAACAAGAGCAACTCTCTATGCACAATCTAGTGATAGAGAAGGAGGGCATCCAGATTAGACTTGACACAGCAGTCACTTCAGTTTGGTTATCCACATGTTAGAGTGTTTTCACTATATGTTTTGATATTAACTATCAGTGTTTGTTAGGAAGTCAGCTAACACTTGGCATTTAAGCACACTGAACATTCACTGAATACATATTTTTAACCCAGTATTTGACATGGTTAAATCATCAACAATAGACAAACACAACTTTTCTTTGTTTTGGCCACCAAACAAGCTAAAGGCTTTGTTCTTTTGCACTCATATCCTATCCAGTTGAAAAATATTTCTGAAACATCTGTGCACAGATTACTCATACAGTGAGTATGAATAGTTCAAGTGTAGAAAGATGTGCATTTTTCATGCTTTTCTGAAATAATGCAGGTTTCTGAGTTTACCCTCCCCCACCTTTGGACCTCTGTTCTTTGCTTTAATTCCTTTCCTTCCATGTGAAAAATAAAAAACACTAAAACTTTGGGGACGATGCTTCTGCGTTAACCTTAAAAAAGCACTTCCTTCTGTTTGCCCATCTCAACATGACTGGAACATCCTGACGCTCCTTGTGAAGCTCTGTTCAAGCTCATTTTAACAAGTGGCTAGATTTTCCTACTTGCCTTGACACCTTTCCTAGCCTCCCTGAAGTCATTTCAGCCTTCCTCAGAGATGTTGTCATTTTGGGTATCTGCCCAAGAACCTTCAGACTGTTCCACATATGGCTCTCTTACAAAACCTAGCTCTTCATGGAGCAACCACAGTGTAAGGTTAGCTGTTCAGAAAATACAAATGCTTTGATCCTTGAGTAGAAGTAGAGAGATTAAAAGGCTACTTAGAAAATTACAGAAAGACTGATAACACAGAAAACTTCAGCAAAGAAGCTGCTTTAAATTAACTCTTTGAAGATTGAATCTCTCTCTCTCCCTCTCTTTCTCTCAGTGTACACATAAGTATTCTCTTGGCTGTCAGTGTGGAAAAATAACTGATGTCAGATGATGCACTCATGATATTATGCCAAGTTCCAGTGACAAATCACACAAATATTGAAATGGACGATCTGAGCATGGGTAAGTGCTTGGGTTGGGCTATGCTGCCTCTCCTGTGTTATGAGAAGTACCAATTGCACATGACTCATAGTAAGGGCTTTGTGAAACTACTGTAGGTGAGCCATTGGAATGCAACAAGGAGCAGGCATGTACTGTTCAGAAGGGTAGGACATAACATACACCATCTTGCTTTTTCATAGGAGAAGAAGAATGTTTCAGGATTTATTCTTGTCTGGGTCCAGGGAAGGCAGACACATCGAAGAAGCCTCCAGAAATTTTTGAGCTGGGCTATCAAAATCAGTTGCTACTTGGCAGTTAACTGATGATTTACACCATGATCAGACTTAAATATAATATTTTGGATGCAGCTGAACATGTAAAACTGAAAGTGCAAAGCATGGGGAAAATTTTAAAACCTCTAAAGAAAGTCAGTGTCAGTGCCTCCTATCTAGTCTAAACAGCTAGACTCAGGGACAAAAAGGTTTAACCAGGATTTTTTTGTGAGCTTTCCTGACATTTGCAGCAGTGTTATTTGGAGAAACAGTTCAGTAAGCATTTCTCCATGCTGGTCTTTCCAGAGCTGGACAAAACCTCTCCTCATTTAAGTGCAGTGCTCAATTAGATAGTGATATTATGTCTTGATCTGATACTTAATGTCTTGAATAAACTCGAAATTAATGACTTAATCACTGCAGAACATCTCATAATGTCTTGCAAGCAATTTGGAGGACATCATTAAAATTTAAATTTAATTTGACAAATTGGAGAAATGGACTGAAAGTAACGAGATTTACTAGTGTCAGTTGTAAAATACTACGTTTATGAAGGAGAATTCAAGTACATTGGAAATAGGTGGGAGTCTTGTTTCCTATTGGTTAGTTTATATGACTTATCACTCATTGGCTCTCAGGAATCAAATAGTGTGAGCTTTAGTTTCATGCTATAGGTACTGGGAGTCTCCAGGAAGGGAAATGAGCACTCAGAAGTGCCTACAGCATTTGTCTGTTGAGCATTTCTGTGGTCTAACATGAATCATGGAAAAGGAGCTACTTCTAGATGAGCTGGAGCCTGATATCTGCAAATGGCAAATCCATTTTCAATGAATAACTGCTATAAGGGAAATGAATGGATGATTCTACATAGCAAATTGATTCCCAAGCCAATTTAAAGTCAAAACAGTGTATGAAGACATTTAGGAAATCACCAGAATAGTTTATTTTCTCTCCTGCCATGGAGGTTAGTGAATCAAGATGAGTAAACTGCAGTTTTCAGGAGTGTATTCTCTTATATACAAATACATAATTGTGAAAAACTTACATACATAACTGAATAGCAACAGTAACTGCGGGGAAGATAAAAGAACCTCTTCAGATTTTCCTCTCTCAATTTTCTTGAGTGTTTCTAGTCAACAAAGTTTTGCTGCTTTGCAACACATCCAGATTTTCTGGGCAGTCTACGATATCTCTCTCGAGGTGAGAAATGCATTTGATCACTCCATCCTTCCATATGAAAGACAAGAACTAACATTCTGGCTCCAGTAACATTGGTGAAGCCAAGATATTGCCTGAAAAGGATGAGTGACTTGATCAGCATCATGCTGGCAGTCCATTAGAAGACTAAATTTGGAACTTGTACCATCTCTTTTCCATCCCCAAATTAAAAAATGTGAGGTACGTTATTAACCTGGACTGTATATTGTTGTTATCTTTGAAAGGAATTACTCCTTGGATTTCATAAACCTCATAAATTTTCCCAACTGTCACATACCTATCTCTTTAATTTTAAACTCAGGGAAGACTACCAAGATCCTTGTTCTCATAACTCCTTGACAAAATGAGGTGAGGAGAAAAATAACCAGGACAACCTTCCTGGCCTCCAACGCTTTTATGGGCCCTGTTCACTCTGTGCCTTATTCCGTCAATTCCCTTAGCAAAGGGACAATTTCCCCTCTTCTTTTCCATATAGTTTCACACCATAGTTGGTCAGATGGAATAATGCACAAGGGAGAAAATTAGACATATACATGGAGCTTTCTACGCTGATCCCATGGAGGAGATTCTTTTAACTCTGCAATCTGCAAGAACAAAAATTTATGAAATTGACCCAATTTCACTACTAACAATTCTAAAAAGGAATGGTCACTTTGTTTTTCTCACTGGACACAATTGTCTCCATTATTTCATTATGAGCACAATCAATGACTTTACAAGGAAAAATAATGAACACTTATTTTTTGTAAGTAACTGAACAGAAAATAATATCTTGTGAACAAACTTGAGCGCTGTACACTGGAGCCAGTCAGGATGGAGGAACAAAAGTTCTCTGGATGCAGCATCTCAGCTTTTGCCAACAAAATCAACCACAGTTCTATAGTTAGAATTGTCACCTGTTGGATCATCACAACAGCAGTGTGAAGTCCCAAAACTTCCTGCTGCATTACTGAGAAACAGCTATATGTGCCTAAACAGGGATGTCCATATAGCCATGCTAGTTGTACGTACTCTTTAAAAGCAGGCTGAATGTACAGTGACACTGTTCTTTGTTGGCACCAAGATTACCAAGATCATATTATCTCATTTCCTTTATAAGATATTATCAGTGATGAGCTTTGGTCTTTCATATTGAACTGTTGCACATATTTATATTGATGGGCTCAGAATATCCTTGGAAAGAAGTATTCCAAATAGGTGAGTCAGCTGTTATTTGCAGTAGGGACCCAATGGAAACGATACTGGAACAGTCTGCTGTGCACAGCCCACCTGCTGCGCTCACAGCACAGTAAGACATCTAATTTCCACGTTAATGAGGCAATGATAGTTAGTAGACTGCTTCCTAGGTACATATGCTCATCTTCTCCAAGCACTGTTCTGTCAAACAGCTACCTAATATCCATGTTCTTGGGAAGAGGAACAGAAATCATTCAGAGTTCACATCACAAAAAAGTATTTTAAAACATATCATACAAAAAGTGATGTGTTAGCCCTTTGCTAACATCTATTAAAACAATTTTAAAACATAGTTTTGCAAAGCAGAATTGTCCTTGTGATAATAAGCAGGGACAAAAAAAAAAAAAAAAAGAATGAGCCAGTTTCACTAGTGGGCACACATTTCTCACCAAATAGTTCCTACAGAAGAAGATCTGAGGTGTTCTTGGTCACTTCATGAGAGTGTAGGTGCTGAGAGCTATGTGCTCAGCTGAGAGCCTGAGAACGGAATACATCTGCGGCAGGGGACCAGGTTCTTCTGTTTCTAAGAACTTCTGCTGGGGCACTAAAACTTAGCTTTACATGGAAAAAGAGCTTCTTCCTCTTTTTGTTTTAAACAAAGAATTGTTTCCCTCTTCCTTCCTCTTCTTCCTATTATTCCTCATGTATTTGAATGCTATTCAAGTGTTTTGTTTTGGTTTTTTTTTAAATAAAATACAGGGGAAGTATGTTCCCTTTCTGAGAGTAAAATTTCAGTTCTCCACTGCAAAGTTTGAAGAAAAAGCAAAATAGAAGCCATTAAGAAACTGTAATTATTCTGTGGCCAATACTATGAGTTACTATTGCCTGGACTTAGTCTCAGTAACACAGGAAGCCAGCCCTGCAAAACAGTCCCTGTTGTACAGGAAGTAAAAATTTGGAGGAAATTACTGGAAGATCTTTGAGCTTCACTTTGAGCTTCAGGACTTGATCTGGAACTCACTTAAGTCAAAGGAAGGATTGTTCAAATATTTATGACTCACAGAAAAAGAGAAATCTTTAAAGAACTCTGCTAAAGTAAAATTTTACACAGTATCAACCCACTAACTCGTATTCTTGTTGCCTTGATCTACTTCACTGTTAACTGAGGAGGGGAAAGAGGTTACTGTAGTGATGCTCCACTTAAGGTAACAAGGTAAAAAGACATCCACGTTAAATGTAATTAGTTAATACAAATTAAGATGATTATATGTTCTATTGTCAAGATCATTCAAAGAGTTATTTGCTTTTGTCATTGAACAGCACTGCATTAGTTCTCATAATTCAGTTAGTGCATTAGCACTAAGTAAATCTTATTGATTTGAGAGATAAAATGGACCTAAGTAATCTTCGCATTTTGCTTATTTCCTTTATATTAATTTAACGTTTAACTCAGTATACAGATTATCAAATGAGAGGTGTTGACGAATTGCAGATAGTGAATAAATAAAATAAGGTGTAGGAGTTGTTGCTCTAAACAGTTTAGATATACATTTACATAGTACATTAGGAGCATTTTTTCAAAGAAATCTTTATGTGGAACCTGTGATGATGCAGAAAAGCTGTGAACTTCATGTAGACCAGATATTCTAAAATAATGCTGAGTGTGGAGACTCTTACTCCACAAGAATATTGCTCAACAACTGCACTTGCAGCCAAAACAGTGGTGCAACAGTGTCTGGGATAGAAAAGAGTCCAGAAAGTAGGAAAAAATCATACAACTGGCCCTAGATTCTAGTCAGTGTATAAAAGAAGAGTTGTGTATGCCTTGAGAAAATCAAGTTCTAATTATCACTTCCCCCAGGATCATTCTTCCCCTAACATTTCATTGTATTCACTCAGTGCATATCCAATAGAACTAATATTTCTTTGTGACCTACTCTTGCTTTCTGAAACATTTATTCAATGGTTTTTATTCGTTTGCGGTATATATATATATATATATATATATATATATATATATATATATAAAATATATTTAGCATGGGATTTGACTCTGATTTTACTTCTGTCTGTGGAAATCAGGAGTAATACCACTCTGATGGAAAAGCTGTCTCAGATCTTAACCTAGAAAGTCCAAGTGACACAACAGTCTCCTGGATACTAATTGCCTACTGTTGCTTTAGTGAGCAATAGTGAAAGTGATGGTGATACATGGTCCTGAGTCAGATCAAACTGTGAGCAGAGAAATTGCTGAGGTAAGGGTGGTGCTGAGGGAGCTGAAAGGCAGATGTCTGCCTTGTCAGGGCTTTTGTTCTAAATGCAGACAGGATAAAAAAGTGTCTTTCATAGATGGGCAGAAATAGAAGGCTGAAAGCTTGTTAGATGCTTACAGTACTGTGGTATCTGAGATGGATGCCCTCTGGATATGTTTCTTCATCATTTGGCAGAAGAAGCTGAGGGAAATTCGTTCCTGACTTAGATGTCTCAGCTAACTATCAAAGCCAGGTGGGCTAAATCCAAGGCATAGTAGATATGCATATGGTGCACTGCAGAATCAGCTTCCTTTTCTCTGGAACGTGGATTTGTATACAAAGAAACCCAAGCAGCTCTCTCAGCAGGGCTGACAGTGTCCCATTGCAAACTATCCATCTGCAGACTAGACAGGAACTTAAAGTGGAGCAAAGGAGCCTTAGAATTTGCTTTGCACCCAGGAAAATAGACTTAGATCTGAATACTACATCTCCAGTGAGTGTACTTAATGTCGCATGCCTACTAGTCGAAGTTTGGAAGCCTCTTCCTGTGGGACCGTAAAGTTTTTCACATTTTGTCAGAGTTACACAGGATCAGAAAATTATTCTATGCCCAGCTCTAGTCTTTAGAGTTTAAAGGGTTTCAGAAACTCCGAGGAATAAAAAACACATGACCAGAATATCCAGACATCAATGTGAAAAATTAAAAACATTTTCTGCTTGAAATGATTTCTGTGAAATTCCAGAGAAATGCAGCACTATCACTCTCCCACACTAATAGCCAACAGGGAACCCTGCCTTCGGTGGAAGAATTTGATTAAAAACTCTAGAAATGGAACATTATTAGTAACTCTGGATGATAAAGCAGTGCCCTTTGCAGAAAATGGTAGGTTAACGGATACCACTTTTTCACAGAGAAATCCAGCTTTCAACAAGAAGATGATAAAATACCAAACAGCAGCACTGGGAGCCAGAGCCAGGTCCTTAACGGGAGATCAGGAGATGAAAAACTCTGTAGTTTTTCAACACTTAGATTAACGGGTCAGTCAGCCTGCAAGTCCCATGTGTGCTGGGGCTTGGAAGACTCTGCATACACCTACTACTAAGGGCAGTCTGGTACTTTCCAAAGAAGGTCCTTGACATGCTTTTTTCCTTGTCTTTTTCTTGGGAACTTTCTTGTGTCATTGTCCCTGAGCAATCACCTCAATGGTTTACACCTCCAATTAATCTGACCCAGCCTGAGATAACCATAGCCACACCTGTGCCTAACTTCTTTCATACAATTCAGACTGTTCCTGCAGCCATCACACTTTCCCCACACATGCCTTGCAAGACTGAGTGAGTAGATAGCACTGTACTTAATGCTGGAGGGCCTTGGGGTGGTAAGCATACCTTGCCTTTCACTTGGTGCCATGCAGGACTTATGAAACATTGGTGGGGTATTTCCTGGACTTTCAGCAGACAGTCAGTGAGTGCAAAACAGGAATGTAGTTGCAGCCCATCATTTTACTAGCATGATTTAAGCCTGTATTAAAGGGTGTCACTGTGCATTGCTCATCACCAAATTGCTCTTTATTTATCCTTCTGAGATGTCAGAACCCATAGAGAAGCTAGCACAAAAACTGTGTGGCTAGGAGCAGGCTTCATGCCCAGGCAGATCTCTGTGTCCCATTTGATGTAGCATTTAAAAAAAAAGAATAAATGATTAAATCAATCAGATGGATCCTGGTGCCTGGCTTTTAGGGGAAGGAACTAGGCACATCCTACTCATGATACAAAAAAAACTATTCTCTATGTTATGAGATTATCCAAATAAGCCACATCTACCCTTCCTAAACAGAGAGATGTGGTGCTATTTTTAAGCCTGCTAATATTTTTTAAGCCAAATGGTGTGGGATCTTAGAGTTACAGGGCTTCAGAAGACTTATTTGTCTCTGTTTATTTTATTAAATATTCCTAGACATACCCTAAGGATGACAGATCAATAAGTGCCTTTGTGGTTTCCTGATAGAAGGCAGCAATTATTTTCTTCCATTACAATATAAGCATAACCCAATTTTACTCATCTGTCATGATATGTAATAGTAATAAAGAAGCATCAGCATGTGTTCATTTTACTGTCATTTTATCTCTTGTTTTGGTGATTTTCTGTTTTCATTTCATGCTTTTCCAATATGATTTTTATCTCTTTGTGCCTTTCATTTGACAGGAGTGGCGACCAGATTGTCTTGCTTTAGGACACTTGTGGGAAATGTGGTAAAAGCCTGTGTGTGGTTTCTCTTTTCCCAGAAAGTAAATGTTAGCCTCTCAACTGTCCCTACAGAAGGAACTTCTAGAGTTGATTTCATTTTCAAAGATGCTTTTCCATGGAAGTTCATAGGAATTGAAACTGGGCAGCAGGGAAATGGGTTCACAATAGTTTGGTAAACAACAGAAACAGAAAAGCTAAACAAAGCCATAAGATTCTGATCTGACAGTTGATATATATATATATATATATATAGCTGATTGCTGAGGCTAAACTCAAACCATTTTCCTCACGTGCAGGATCCCATTCAGTTCATGGCTGAGACTACTGCACTACGTCTGCAGATGAAACATGTAGTAGTCTCCTTAGTTACATACATCTCCACTCCAATACCACAGCTGAAAGTGACTAAAAGCCAAAGACCAGTTTCCTTCTTGTGGGTGAGGCGACTCCTGAACAGTGATTCAAAACCTTCCACAGTCCTGATTTTGGCAAGAAGACTCCTTTACTACAACTCCATATTTTACTTTTAACTTGAAGCCAGTTCAATTTCCTCCTTTCTGTCACTCAAGTGACAGCCAGCTCTTCAGAGAAGGAAATTCTCAGGAACTGTTAACTGGTCTCAGCTCCACTTGAAGTATATCTACTGTCAGTCAGATGCACCACTGGATTAACTTTTCCTAACCCTGACTTCAGTGAGTCCAGGCTTTGCCTTCTTAAGTATTTCACTTAAACACAACTGGAAGTGTTTCATTTTGATTTTAAAATGCTTTCCATGAGCACTGGAATAAACGAAGCACAACTGAGCCTGGATTTACATCTTGTGGTTGGTTGACTACACTCTCCCACTGAGCTCTGACAGAGACTTTTCCCATGGGTGAGCAATTCCTTCTCCAGTCCCAGTTAGCCCCTCTGCTGTTTATAAAGAGGCTCCTTGCACTTCATCAGTTTCCACAGCCTGAGCATATATTGGATCCGTCTCTAGAGTCACACTTGGATTCACATCTGTAACATTTCTAAAGGTTGCATTTACCAGGAGAACTAACGGAAAGACAGGCATATCTTAACACTGAATTAGAAAACAAGGCTAAAAGTTAACAAATTTTACTAAGCACATCAAGATTAGTATAAAGCTTCTTTTAAAAGATCAAAATCTGAGAAAATAGGGTTGAGGAAATGTTTTGGTTGCTTTACTCTGATATATTTTGCAGCCCTAGCACCCTTTAGCAACCTTATTCTCAACAGTACTGAGGGATCGCCTCCTAGAAAGATGGACTACCTCAAAGTTCAACCAAATAATGTATAATTTTCTACTGGGAATTTTGTTGGTAACATTAAACAGTCTTTGTCAATCAAACTGCAGCTAAATTATCAGATAGCAGAGCAATCTCTTGTAAATTCTGCTAGAGGCTTTTTTCTTTTTTAATTTTGAAGATAGTGGTAACTCTTATTCACTGCTGGCCCGTTTTCACTGTCCTATGACTAACTCTCATAGTGGTCAGAGCCTTTTTCTTGCTTCAGTGGTCTGCGGTTTCATTCTGTCAACGTTAAAAAGAAAGATCATCTTGGCAGCATTACAAAAAGCAAGTTTTTAATTTTGCCAAAATAAACTGTGACAAACTCTCACAGTTTATTAAAAGCTTTCTTTTAAGTTGAAGGTGACTTACAAAGTGCATTTTAATCATCTACAAAAAAGGACATAAGACAAGTTGAAAGGTTTGAGATTTTGTTTTGTTTTGATCTCCAGCAGAATCAAGGGAGTTCAGAACTGACAGGCACAGCCATTCCTTCTTCTGCCTGTTCCTTCCCTTCTTCCGCTCTTCGAACTTTCAGATCTGTTTTGCATACCTCAGAAAAACAGGTGTATTAAAGGATGCCTGGCAAATTCTTGTCTATATTTTTGGCCAAATGAAGCCTAAGAAAAGCTCAAACTATGTTTTCTTCTGGAGCTTTAGTGATTCTTTTGGAATAAATATGCATATAGAAAATGGAATGGCAGAGCTTGACAATCTTGATATCTCAGTGTTAAGCAAACAATCAAGACAAAAAATTCTGACTGTATTTGTGCCATTTAAAGGAACCACAGGAAATCACAGCAACACTTTTGCCTTTATCAATTTAATGTAGCAGAAATCAGAGTTCTGATGACATTTCTTGAAATCGAGCAACTATAATAAACCGTCTGCAGTATAAGTTCTGATATGCAAAGCAGCAACAGCAGACTCTGGAAAAGCTTTTGAAACAAGAAAGTACTTCCCAGCGTGTAAAAAGTAGCAAATTATTCTGTCAGTATTTTAATGGTATACTTCGCTACAAAAAGTCACCTTATGAAATGAGTCTATAGGCAAGACAGAATGAAATAAGTTAAAGGCCATAAGACAGTTACTAACAAATAAAACACCCTGGGAATAAGGGGAAAAAAAAAGTCCTTTCAGAGAAGAACAATGTTTGTTGTGAAAAACGAGCTGAAATGTGAAAATGAAATGATATTAAGACCTGAAATGAAAAATTAGGACAGCAATAATGCACTGAAAGTCACCATACAGAATGTTTGCTCTCTTGCTTTTAGTTCCTGAAAACTGACTCCCATCTCCTCAAAAAGGGGATAAGATGCTACATCTGTTGTGGTTGCTGTATCAGCGTCCACTGTCAATGCCTGGTTCTGGAGACAGCAGTAAGCAGGCAGTCCTAAATGCAGAGGTTGTTGTGGTGAGCTGATGATACTCTGACTGGATTGGACCCCACCTCTAAGCACATTCTCACTACTGGGTAAAAGCCACAGCATCTCTGTGACAGCTCCTTCTCTGCAGATGCCCCCTCCCGATTCCCTGATTTCAGATGAGAGGGGTCAGTCTCAGCACCCCCTCTGGATGGCCTAGGCTGGGCAGTGTGCTGAGCTGGTCTCACTGGAGCAACAAAGGCCTGCAGTGCCCATCCCCAGCTCAAGCCTTCCCCAAGGGCAAACTGAGCTGCTGCCATCCTGACCCAACCCTGGCTGGGATTGCTGGGCTGAGTAGCCTCCTCATGGCCCCTCTGGCCCTGCCCTGGGGCAGAGGGCAGCATGCTGCCTTGCAGCTCCAATTTCCTTTTATTTGCAAAAAGAAAGCTCCACAGAGAGCGCGTGTAAGGCCCTGCTGCATAATTCAAAGTGAGGGTGTTTTATGTTTCGAAATAAATTTTAGAAGTATCCTATTTCAGATTCTGTATTTCCTTTCCAAGTGCTGCCACGGGTACAGACACCGACCAGAAAGGAATAAATAATTCTTGTGCCTCCTTTACCTCAGTATCTCAGCAGTCACCTGAACACATGGTGCACAGAGCAGCCACTTTTCCCATCTGAGACTACTGGCATCCTCACTCAGACACACTTTTAATAGATACTTCTTTCATTAAGAAAACTGATTTCAGTGGGACCGTTTATGTATTAAGCATGAGTAATTGTATTACAATCTGGCTCTCTGTGGCATGTTCCAAACCAGCACTTTCTTTCTTTCTTTCTTTTTTTTTTTAAAAAGAGAGCAGTGATTCAGCATTAACAGAGTCTAAAATATGAGTGATATTTTCAGAGACTTTTCAGTGCACATGGATACGAATGTTAATGAAGACTTCCTTAAGACAGCGAAAGAAATAATTCCCTAAACATCCTACTTATCTGCAGCACGGACTGTTGAGAACACAGAATAACTTAAGAATAAAGAAGTGTTTTTTTTTGTTGTTGTTGTTTTCCCCAGTTCCAGTAATACTGAGCACCATAAAGACCTCAGTGATTTTCAGTCAGTTTCAGTCAGAAACTCATTCTTTCAAGGATGAATCATCAGCAATGCTAGGTAATCTCGAATTACTAGGGTCCTCTTTTCTGTGACTGAAGATGAGAAGACAGCTATTTAACAATGGCATAGTCAAAGAGAGACCAAGAGTTCTGAAATGTAAAAAAATTATTTGTCACTTACCCTGTTCAAGCAGTATTTGCTATCTTTCCCATAAAAGTGCTGAAGACATTTCATGTTCTGCTTGTCAACAATCTTGTTGAAGAATTCATTGATTGTTCGCACAGAGACAGCGCAGACAGCGGATCTGTTTGTTGGTTCTGAGGAATCTGGTTTGCTTTGTGCAAAAACGCCATAGAGAATATCATCGTTCAGTCCGAGGCCCATTTCATGGGCTAGAGCTGCACCGGGTTTGCTTACATATGCAGCTTGTAGAATGTTGAATACCTCCTTTCTAATGGACCTCTTCCTCCGCTTTTCAGTAAAAATACACTCAAGAGGCATTTCCATGTAAGAGCGCATCTCTGAATCTAAAGTGCAGAAGCGGATAATTCTGGTGTGAAAAGTCTGGGAGTCAAGAGATTCTCTCTGGACAGTCAGAAAATAGACAAAGTGGTCATGCTCAAAGGCGTGGACATACTTAATGGGATACGAGTCACGGAACTGAGGGAGGATATCTATATAAGACTGATCTGTAAGAAATTCAAACCCATCCTGTGTTTCTTTCAACCTTCTAACTGATATTGAATGCAGTACATGGGGAGGCTGAAATGCAGATGTCACAGTGTTTCCAACAAAGAAGTTGACAAACCTGTCCTTTTCAGTCACCAAAACTTTGGTTCCTAAAGTGCTTACAACACAGTCAGGACAATTATCTGCCTCTCCATCTACCTGTGGTGAATACATGCAGTGCACCTCGCTTTCTATGTCAGCAGGGTTGTCAGGGGGAATGATGTGGCGGTGACAGACACCTCCAGACACGCTACCACAGCTGATGAGCTGATCATCATAATAGGTTTCTAAGAGCAGTGCCATGTTGACATTATCCTTCCATACGCTGTTAGACAGATTAGCTTTATCTCTGCAATCTTCACATGGTGCACAGCCAGGACTCTCCAAAATAGGCCCAGTCTTGTAGACAGAAATGTTTTGGAGAGTCTCATTTAGAACATAAATCTTGTTGACTGCTCCAATATAAACATGATGCTTGTATAAAACTACATTCTGAATTGGCGTTTCTGTGATGAAATTAGGAAGATCATATTTTACATTCAAGTTCATCTCTGATTTTTTAGCTGCTTCTTTGCATTGTCCATGACTTCTTTGCAGCAACGCAAACAGGAATAGGATAATCCCAGAAAGATCGGCAGTAGCAGGCTTCATCGTCAGGTTTAATCTGTCAAAATACATTTAAAAAGAAGAGTGGTTATGTTTCACAGAGTAAAACACGAGTTTAGCAGCCAACAGAAATCTGTTTCCAGACTCTCAATATTACCTGAACTGTTTCAGTTAAAGTGTCATAATCTTGCTTAGTGTCCTTAATAGCCTTGCGCTAAGAACTGCTATGATTACTGTTCTTGGTGGGTACTAATTTCACTGCTTTCTGTACAATTCACAGCAAGATTTTACAATGATAGATTTTGCAAGAACTTTTGGTGCATCGTACAACAGTAGAAGAGAGATGACTACTCCTACATTGGCATTAAAACAGCTGGCTGATAAAACTTGGAACAAGACGGTGCATAGGTAGCTGAAAGCAAATGTGCTCAGGACATTCACAATGCACACAAAGCAGATATAGTATTTTAGTGAGTGGATATAAGATACTTGGCACGTACCCTAAGGGGCTGGAATGGTTCTTAGCACAGCTGTTCAAAAATAAGGAATAGAAGAGATTAAATAATATACAGATCCGAGCTGGGATTGGGCTTCTCTTTTATTCTCTTGCATTTTTGATTAACCATGGAAGAGACATTTCTCCATAAGAACAAAGGAAAAACCCCTTTCCTCTCTCCCTCGAGATCTTTCCTAAGGGCCCATTTTGGAAGAAGAATGTTTTTTTCAGCCAACTCTACTTCTTAGAATAGTAATTTTCCCAAGCGTTGACAAGGTTTTGTAATATATTGTTAGAATATTTTATGCATCATGTGGTGCCTGGCATGTGCAAGTTTTATTTTAGGCCTTGTACCACAGCAATAAGTCACTCTGGTGAACCTTTAGAAGATACAGGCATATCACTGTATCGCAAACAAAGGGGTATCAAGTGACCTATGGCCATTAACTGATGAAATAAAAAAACCTAGCACTTTCCTTTTTTTTATTTTTCCATGCAATTGTTTGATGTGGCTTTGAAAACCAAAGGCAGATGACTAGTGTGATATTTCACCCCCCTGGAAGATCAGTGAAATGAGCTGTGGTTATGAGTTTTTGGTGCAGCGTCCACACTATGCCCCGTCACACCAGACATTTTCTGTTAATTCCATGACACAGTTGTTAAGCGAAATTTAGCTCCTTCGTGGAGAAAACAATTATGCATTCTAACAGCAATATGATCACGTGCTTTGGGAAAAATCTTTATAGTTTGGATATAACTAAGCAGTTGTTACTAACACAGAAATGCTTAAAGGATTCAAAATAGATGACCTTGAAAATTGCAAACTAAGAGTAGAATCAGGATTGCTGTATTTAATTATATTTCATTCAGACAGAACTCTTTCAGCTATCAATTCAGTGTTTTTTATGAGCGATTAAAATATCGATAATTTTCCTGCATTCCTTGTGACGTTTTACTTCAGCATCTACTGAATTCTTTCACTGGCTTACCTCATTAATTACACAGAATAATAGGTTTTGGAACCAAGGACTTGTTCTTCCTCCCCATTATCTGATAAGAGTCATAATCGAGGGCTGGGATAAACCTCAGAAACAGAGGCTGTTTGCAAGTACTAGCTGGTAAGGACAATTCACACTTTTGGTATTGAGAAATGAAGGTTTTTCTTTCCTGTAACCTTTTTTTATTTTATATTAATCAGTAATAACAATTCTGAAAAATAGCCAAACAGATTCAAAACAATAATAATTGAAAAGAACAGAAATTCGTAATTAGGAAACAGCCACAGTACACATAATGCTGACTTTATATTTTATAGGGCAGGGAACTGTTTTCTCATCCCATGAAACTTCTTGCTGTTACAGACTTTTTTCCTGCTCTGTACTGGGATGAAACCAAGAGCTTTCGAAGTTTGTGTGAAACACCCTAAAGCCTCATGCGATCCAAGAACAACCATGTTCACGTCCCTGCACCATCAGTGCTGGGCTGGGAGGAGTGGGAAAGCAGTCCAACTGTCTACCTCCTTTTAGCCAGCACTTCCACCCTGAGAAACTGCACAAAAACTCTGTTATACATTCCTGCATTCAGTTCTGACAAGTCAACATGTTCTGACAAATAATAGATTAAGCTGAAAATTCCAAAAGTGCTCCCTTTCTGACACAACACAGAAGCAGATATATTCTCTACATCATCAATTTTAACCCAAGTGACAGAGATAACTCTGAAAGAGGAAGAAATACAATAAATGGGACAAGAGTTAGATGAGGACATTTTAATGCCATTACAGGAATAAAGACAAAGGGTTACTTGTCAACGAAGCAACTCCTTCCTTTCAGTGTATTTGGTGCCATGCTCTTGTTTTAGCATGTTCCTAAATAGATTTCCCAACCAGTATGTCCATATGGAATCCCTCAGACTTCACCTGTTCTTCCAGACTCTGAAAAGGAGACACATAGCTGTAAAACAGTGAACTTCAGTGTGCACTTCAGAGGGCTTCAGAGCAATAAATACAGACTGAAATATTCTCTTTCTCTTGAGCCGCATCTTGGGGTGTGAGGTCAATATCCTCAACTTATATTCAGTTGTTGAAAGAGCACTGGTTAGAATCTGTGCTCTGGAGACAGAAAAGTTCCTTCTTTGGCTCTTCTAGCAATCGGGATACAAAACAAAGCATTCAGCAGCAAAAACAAGGGTGGGATTCAGCATAATGCAGCAGATACCAGGAATAATAGGTGCTGCATTTCATCATAAAGAGAAGGAAAACGTGAGTGATAAATAACTTTGCTCTCATCTTGTGCTTCTCTGTATGTTTTCAAGGTGTTTCAGTCAACATCCTAGACAGAAATATGCAGATTCCCACCTATGGGAATCCCAGACTCTGTATATATCCTGCACTACATCAAAAGAAGGGTGGTTAGCAGGGTGAGAGATGTGACTGTGCCCCACTACTCTGCCCTCATGAGACCCTACTTAGAGTATTGTGTCCAGGCCTGTGACATTCAGTGCCTTCTTTTTATCTTAATTTGACCCAGAGTCTTTCTCTGTTCCAGAATCACTGCCCCTAGCACAAAGTTGCTTTTTGCAAACTCCAAATCAGGTAATTGCAAACGTACTTCACTTGAATACATCCTAAAGAAGCAGGAAAACTCTGGAGAATTAAGAATTTAGTACCGCTTATTTCAAATGTCCAACAGTCCCAGTACTCCTAAGCACAGACACAAATGCAATGAACTTCAGCACTTAGCATTTTGCTCAATTTGAACCAAAATACTTATGGTAAAAGACACTTTTCTTTCTAAATTCAGGTCAAATAATTATTTGCTGTCTGTGAGTTGGAAAAGGAAAACAAGCAATGTCTTTGTTTCTTTTCTTGATTTGAATGATGGATGCTTTCATGACCTTTCTGTGACTTCCATGTCAGTGACTCTTTCATGTGTCTACTGAAGACTTGTAAGCTTTGGCCTGTGATAACTATCACAAGCAGTAGCTGTGGATGGATCATGCCTTTTGTAAGAGGCATTGATATTTTCAAAGCCTGTGTCATGATGTGCTCATTTTTCCATCTCTCAGCAGGCACTAGCTTGTATAACTGATGAGAAAACAGATTTTGGTCAACTGTTGCAACCGTGGCTAGTAATGATGCATCATATTAGTGTGCCTGGAAACTTCCAGTGTTATGGGTGATGATTCTCGTCGGGCTTGGTCTTGAGTATCCCATTAATGGCTTCCCAATGGCAATCTCTTTTCTACAAGTTTCCCTAATTTGAGGTTGGATGATAATTTGAAAACATTGAACATCATGTCTCTCCATACTGGTGTTGGCCAGAGCATCAACAAGCCAGACTTGGACTTACTGTTAAATAACGTTCAAGCTATCCTATGCAAAGAAGTCAGAAAACAGAGCTGTATGCATCTTCCCAGCCCTCATTACAACAACACAAGTCCCATTAAATCTGATCATAAAGCACTCCATAGAAGTGCACAAGTTAAGACAGCACACAGACACGAACGAAAGGCTTTGGCAGATTTCTTAGTGCACCTCATCTTTTCTTATCATATTACAGAAGAGGAAAGGTCCCTGTCTATCCTACATACAGTGTACAATGGCATGCTCTTACATGAATATGATGACTCCTCAGGTTATTTCAGGTTAGGTACAGCAAAAACACGTAAATTCTTACTTCACAAACCCTACTGTTAGCAAACACAGAATGAATAGTAGCCTTTTCATATTTTTAAAAATGAAATATTTTGTAGTATATTTCTATATTTTTCCCCCAACAGAATAGTATGTCTTGTTACTATGGGCTCTGACAGACTTGTGGTGGCAGATACATGTAGGATAACCACACTGATTACTGTTCCTGAGGGTTCAGTTTGCCTTGCTGTCCTAGACTGAAAACTGTCAGTTCAGGACCTGATTCCCCACAGATCACATGCCCTGCCATGGAGACAGCAGCATCGTTTGAAAGGACAGGACAAATAAGAGGAGAATATGATAACAGCTCTATCCATCCAATCTTAATCTGTTATAGCAAATCTGTCACAACATCAGCACCAGCTTTAACAAAGCGAGTTTACAGTGGGCATGTCTTCAACAGAGTTTTCAATTAACCGATTGCAACTGTAGAAAGGATTGAAGCTGATTTTCTCCTTGCTACATCCACAGACTGAAAATGTTCCTAATTTAGAATTGTTAATCTGAATTAGCTACCATGAGTACAACTGAGAAGAAGGAACTTCGTGCAACTCAGCATCAAACATACAACAGATTTTAACCCAGATTAACTATTTGAGTTCAAATCCATATTCCCTTGTCCTATTTTCACCCCATTTTCCTTATTTAAGTTGTTCATTCTGAGATGAGAATGTAACTTTTCTGCAGGCTAATATGTATTCTAATGTAATTCAGCTCCCCACTGCAAAGAGTCATAGTATTTAGTATTTGTAATGTATGTCACAAATTAACTCAAATCAGGAGGTTTCTGTGGTATGCTAGGAGGTAGCTATACTGTATACAAGCATGTAAGGTGGATTTGAATGAAGAACTGGTGGACAGGGCATAGCCTAGGCAATTGCTAGAGGATCTACCATTAAATAAACCCTCTATAACTCCAGAGTGGTGGTGTGTGTCAGAAGAAATTGCTTTCATTAGCACATTCAGCTGATCTGCAAGCTCTTTCTTACAGTATTCAGATACAAAGGAGCAATCTAAAGTCTCACTGCATAAAATATACTCTTATATACATGGTCCATTAGTGTATCCAATGTACCATTATATTTCACAGCAGCTTACAACAGAACTGTTTGCGTTGTCTGACAGTTTTAACTAGCATCAAAATGGAAAAAAACAAATGTATCCTTTGCAATGGAGAAAATGGTATTCTTATACTCACTTATCATTAATTATCTGTAGATACCCTGCATACACCAAATGCAGAGCGTTTACTTTGAAACTTGCAGCAAATCCTAATACCAGCCATACATCTTGGGTTTGTAGCACAACCAGATTTATTTAATTGCCTTTGATACGATGAGTTACAATGACACTACAGGTTCTTTCATGATGAATCTCAGCAAACACTCACTGATACATTACAAGTGAGAGGAGAAGATCAAGAGTTACACGTCGTTCAGGAAGTCTGCTTTAAAAGGGGGAATACAGCAGTTGCTGTAATTCAGGGAGATTTCCCAAGTGAGGAAGTCATTCTAAGGACCGAGGAATCAAATTCATCGTTAACAGGAACTAAAAAAGGAGTTCAAAATATACAAAGAATAATTGAAGAACAGTGCAGAGATAACTAGAATAAGATAGATCTCTCATTGCTTGTTCACACATATTTTGAGATGGATTTGGATCTTTACATTCAGATGGACTGTTTTTCACATCTGGAAACACGCAGATGGAAGGACTTCTTAGAAATAATTGTATTGTTTGACAATAGTGGGAAAATAGAAATTAGACTCTGCAGAGCACAGCATTATTGATCCACTCTATTCATCTCGATGCAAGTCAGAAAACATAGATCTTCATTAACAAAATACCTGGGATGATACTGTGGCTCTTTACCGCTGCTATCAGCAGTAAGAGAAGTTCAGTTCTAACACAGACCAACACTCCACATTTGCATCAAACAAATCTGTTTGATAATCCTTATGTGAACATCTTAGTGCAAACATCTAGTTCAAGTAGAAAAGGAGATCTGTAGGGGGGCAGAATAAGATATTATATTTGTTATTTTACATGTCGCAAACAATAATCCATAGTAGGGTTGTTGTCTGTTTCAGCAGAGTGAATATGGAGATATTTGGCTTTCACTCTCAATTTTTCTTTTATTTGGACTATTTGCTAATGCATCTCAGTGTATTTTTACTGCATAAGCAAAACTTTAACCATTTGAGAAAAGTACAAATGTCCATGCTGGTATTCTGCACTTCAGGAAATATTTAAGCACATAACAATTACCTGGGAAACTTGAGGTATGACTTGAAAGCATCCAAGGCCAGGCTGGATGTGGCTCTGGGCAGCCTGGTCTGGTGGTTGACAACCCTGCACAAAGCAGGGGGGTTGAAACTAGATCATTATTGTCCTTTTCAACCCAGGCTATTCTATGATTCTACGTGCCCCAGCTGATTGAGGTACATACAACCTCAGTTAAAGATTCAAGTACCTTGTTGGTCAGCATAAAAACATAATTCCTTAGAGTAGGAAGAAGTAGTTTTTCTGAGCTGATCCTGTTGATCAGCTTTTTAGCAAGATTCTAAGCATTTTGTGGTTGTCTGCAAAGAATAGGGACAGTGTAATTTTCTTGGAATGTGGCTTCTCCTTTCTTAAAAAGCCAAGTTGGAAATCTGTCTGTAAGCACACTCTGAGCTCAGTTCCCTTGACTATTCTCCCAGCACTTACTTAGATTTTCTGTTTTATGGTTATATCATCTATCTACCTGAATTCACGTTTTGAAACATAGAACAACTTTTGGGAGCCTTTCCCCTCTTGCAGTAAAAACTAACAGCCTTCCATACAGTGATAATTAAAGGAAAGGCATGGGTCATAAAACGAGAAAGATTAAAAGGCAGATAGCAGTGAGTAACCAAGACAGCATACAGATTTGATCTAAATGTTCTAACAGCAATTATAAATGACGCAGCGCATTTCCTGCAGTTTAATTGTTATCTGGTGCTAATGGTTCTAATGAGTCCCTGAGACAATAACTCTCCATAGCCGAACATTAATCTTTTTTAAAAAAATATTAATAAAATTTCTTTGCATCAATAGATAGAGATGACAAAGTATAGGACATGAAATCAGTACTAAAATATTTACTTGCGCATCATGTCATCAAGCTTCCTTTTAACGTCATAGTAAGCATTTAAGCATAATAATAATAGAAGAAAAACCCCAACAGGTCCTTGAATTCCTCCAGTGAGGAATGGATGTATGAATACCTACTATAGCAGGCAAAAGAAATCATGCTGGCTCTGGTGTGGGTTTTTTGTTGTTGGTGGTATTTTGTTTTTGGTGTGTGTGAGAGAGAGAGAGAACTGACAAGGTGGTGTCAGGCAGCAGCTTTTCTGCTCTGCAGCACACATAAAGCATGCTGCTGGGTGCCACGGCTTCACCCTTCTCTATCAATATGCCTCCAAGGGCCACACGGCAAATTAGTGACAAATACCCAGGGTCAAGGATTTCCAATAGGCTGCTGACACCCTACTTGATACGTATCTCATCAAGCTAAGGTGTTGTGGTCAAAGTTCGTGGCGGTCCCTGTGAGATCAGCACATCTTCAAGATGAGCTGAACCCCGAGGTTCAGAGAGCTCACCCAAGGGCTGAAATGGGTCACTCAGCTCTCCTCTGCTGAGGCCTCGGCTATTCAGGTGACAGACATCTGGAAAATGCATGATTTTTGAAGTACTGCAAAGAGAGCTTCAGTTTGCCCTAAAGCCTGCTCCTTACATCTTGGAGCTTTTGAGAAGCTGCAGAGCCAAACTGGCCTGGCACAGCCTATTGTGCTGATACTGTGGTTTGCCCACACGTATTATATTTAGTGTAGTGCTAGAAAGCAGACTTCACACCTTCAATGTCCAGTCTGGCTCCTCCACCACAGTTAAATCACAATAATCTAACTTATCAGAGATAACTAGCCCTGCCAAATACAAACTGCCCCTGTCAAACACTAGCTAAACACTCTTTGCCCCATGTAAAAAATGTGGTGCTGACCCTACAGACCAAGCTAAATTGTCTGTGTTTGTAAACAGCTAGTGGAGGCAGTGAACTATTAGCTTAGCAGAATACATCCTTTATCTGACGGTCACATTAATAATGTGATGGTCTACCTAGCTTCATAGCAGTTCAATGATAATCAAACAGCAATGTCAAGGACAGTGTTCACTTCACATCTGTGTTTGGTTAGGAGGTTATGACCTTTTCTTTTTAATGCTGACCTTGCTCTCGTCACTGCAAGATTATGTTATTCCAATACACTTTCACTGATGCCCTACTTTCACTCAGTTTAGAAACTGAGTTAAATGATGGCTCATTGGCTAAAACTGCTGCCTTGCTGTGAACCTGTGATTCATGATCTGCTTCCAAGGACTTCACTGTATTGGTATTCATAAATCCCAAAATGGCCTGAGACCAGCCTATCTGACACCTTGGCTCTCACCAGAGGCAATGGTGTCACAGCTGTAATCAGCAGAGTGCCTGATCTCTCGAGCAGCCTCAGCTTCCTTTTGGCTGATCTCCCTCAGTGAGGGCTTCTCTGCCCCAGCTTTCATTCTGAAATATTGCGCTGACCCTCAGAAGATGCTGAAAAGCTCAGTGGCCTGAAGACTTGTTTTCTGGGATGGATGATTTTTTTTTTCATGCTGATGGGGCTCTTTGTTGTTGTATTTGTTTTTGGTTTTGACTAAATGAATTTTCTTGCTACTTCTCCCTTTCCTCATATGGGGAACAGCTGAAGAGCTTACGTGCACTGGCATTGCTGCCAGGGCTTCTTATTTACACAGGGCCTGCTCACAGGTCTCAGAATCACTCAGGCATCTTGTTTGGACCCCAAAGTGGTTCTTCTGGAAAGCTGGAGCCAGAGTGCAGGAGCCTGCGAGATAAGCAAAGAGCCCGTTTCCAAACTCCAGGGAGTATTTACCTTTCTCGCAAGGGAGACACAAAGATAAGAGAACTCATTCCTGCAGAATTTCTCCTAAACCTGAAGGACTTGGTGGCAGGCTGACAACAGCACAGGGCCTGGGGCAGAGCTGGCAGTAGTGCTGCAGGACAAGCCATGACCTTCATTACCTCACAGATAAGCTGGCCAAAGGTCTAAACCTTGACCAGGCCCTGGCTTTCCCCCACTGCCTTCCCTTTCCTGTTCTTTTGCTATGAGAGGCAGTGCCACGTGCTGGCTGGGAAGCCACTGCTGCTCCTCTCCTCCTGTCCCAAAGATGTAGGCAGTGGGAAGTATGGCTGTGAATCTTCTTGGCAGAGGATGCAGTTTAAAAGCAGTCCTTGAGCTTCATGGCCCAGCAGGCTGGGAAGAAGGGTCACTACTGTGTGGGACTGGATGCTTTCAGCAGCAGGACCTGTCTGCACCCTGTCCTGTCTCAGGACCTTATGTGAGGTAAGCCAGGAGCTGCTACCTGTCTGAGGCTGAGGGCATCTGACTGCCCTACGTGGCAATTCCTCCTCTGGAGCTTAAGCTCAAATGAGATCCAGGAAGCATTCAGAACCAAGTGCAGACACCAGCTAACCTAAGCACCTGAGAGCTTTGTGGCTGCACAGCATTAGGTTTTTGGATGCCTTCCTTGGACTTGTGCCCTGAACTCACTCTAAACGCCATTTAAGATTCCAAAGTAACCTCTATGGATCTTCCCCATAATTTTAAGCTTGATTTGCTTATCCAAAAAGAAAATAAAATGGTGGTGGTAGAATTGGAAGTGTCAGTTAATACATGTTTTTAATTCTGGACTTTATAATGCAGCAATCACTCTTGAGCATGAGGTTTGTTTAAATAGTTGTCGCGCCGAGTTCAATACTTCAGGCACTCAACAAAGGCCACTGCCATAACAAGAACTTACTTTTACATCCCTGTTCCTGTTAAAATATTCAAATTACATTACAGTGCTTATTTAGAACCACGCAAATACCGGACTACACATGATTAATAATTACTCACCCAAGCAGTTGAAATCTGAACAGGATACAGCTGCTGGGGGTGATAGTGGGGCAAACCAAAGCAGTTATGCACCTGGATGTTTGCACAAAAACCTCATTTCAGGCCTAAGGTTTGTCTGGCTACGTTACATTCCTATACTGTGAAGGTGCCACCTTTTCCAAGACTGGACTCCACATAGTCTTTATGCAAACAATATTCTCATCGATTCCCGTAATGGTTTAGCTGAGTAAGGACTAGAAAACAGGGTGCTTAAAGGAGCCTGAAAGGCAGAAGATCTGTTGACATGACAGAATCTCAATATTACCTCATTTAAAATGAGCGATAGATGACACAGGATAAGCACTGAGATGCAGAAGGCATGACTTAACAGGGGTGATAGGTGCAGAAGAGTAAATCTTTAAAAATCTTATATATTGTTAATGAAGAAAATCATTACACTTTGAAGAAATACTGAATTAACCTACACGGCATTTCCAAGGAACAAGCTAATGGACACGGGCATTATCTTTTCATATGTCTTTAAAACCCCAATAAACAATGCCCAGTCCAACAGTGGGTTTTTACCCCTATTAATAGCATGCAGTGGAGGTCTCAGTAAATAACCTACGTTCAGATTCACCTCCAAAGACCGCAGAAGATACACCAACTCTCCAACAGGGAAATGGGTACTGTCTTATTTTCTACCATCTCATATTGCTCACTGCTGCTTCCTGAAAGGCTTTTTGTACTGTGAAAACAATTCACTGCTTGTTACCTTTTTTTTTGTGTGCCCTGAAGGGATTTTAGGCTAATACTCTCAGATAAGCAAGAAGCACTCCTACAGAAGTCAGGGGAACCTTACAAGCCACACATGCTTATCTACAGGCAGAGTTTGGCCCAGATTATGGTTGGTTTATTAGAGAAATGTGGTATTATTTGCATTAAAGAAGTTATTTCAAAGTATGTTGTATGAAAACCTCTCAACGTGAAAACAAATGAAAAAACATGCAATATTTTTCAGGAAGCAGCAAAGACATCTCTGAGCTACCCGAAAGCTGATCTTATCATGGTAGCTTACAGCTAGGGAAGAATAAACATGCTTATTTTTGTAAATGTGTTTTCGGAATGAAACAAAACTCCAGGGTAATGGCAAACAGTCCTTCTGACTGATAATGACCCCGCACAGTGTTGTTCTTTTTTTAGACCTCAGGAAAAACAGGAATCAGTTCTGCAATTAGAACATCACCTGTGAATATTTTGACTTCATGCAGTAGCACACTTTACGTACCCTTTGCCTGGCTCTCAGCTCTCCCAACTTCTGTTACTGCGCTCTGCATTCAGAGCTCCTTCTCTCACGTTTGCTCCCAGAGTTACCCAGGAAAACAATAGCTATAGTTGGGCAGGTCTTCCTGAATTTAACCAGAAGAGGGAGGAAAACATCCCCTTCTCTCAGACATGCCTTGCCATCCATCTCTCTTCTATACACAAGATCAAGACAATACAGACAAAATCCAAAGGAATATATTTTCAATGAGTAGCTGGATTCTATGGGTTTTAAAAGAACATAAAGAGTAGTAGGGTTTTAACATCTTGCAATCCTAAAGCTAGGACAGAATCAGTATTAAATTTTATAGGATGGTTTAAAAACTTGCAGTAAGGTTCCTATGTTGAGCAGATTCAGTGGGATTTCCCCATTGTGAAAATCTGTCTGATGAGCCAAGATGCAGAGTTGGCAGGACCTGGAGAGTGTCACAGAAGAGGACATCCCCAGGCAAGGAACTATTTAATCTTCTGAGAAGGCAAAAAGGCCCTGTGAAATGTTGCTGCTGAGCCATATTTTCTGGTGAATCTGTAAGGGCAGTGTTTCCTATTTCAGCAAAACCAGCCTTTTAGGAATTGCAGATCCAAACACATATGCTTAATAAACTCTAAATACTAGGAAATGATGAAAACAAAGCAATGCATAGAAGCGAAGTCCTAGACCAAGTGTGGGTCCTCTAACCTGTTCTCAGTACTTGCATAGCTTCTGTTTATTTGAATGCTGACACACTGAGTTTAGGTAAGAACTGAGGGGAACAACCTGATTCGCCATTTGGAAGCCCTACAAACACAAACAAGGATAAAACTCTTATCAGGCAACACAGTCCTTGAGCACATACAGGAAGGCAACAGCAACACGTGTGCCAAAGCTTCCCTTCATCACAGGGGTAAAACAACAGTTAAGATAAATTTTTATCAGCTACTGTGGGCTACACTGAAGCCTCGAACAAACAGAATCTTCCACTGATTTGAATGGGTGCTAAGCACATTTTTTAGGGTGTAATTTGAATTCTCTGATGCAGATGATCACAGTGAACTCCGCGCTGGCTCATTGCTTCACTGAAGTTCAATACTGTTTGCATTCCATTCCACCTACTTTTTAAAGCATTATTAATATTGTGATTTTGTGTTTTGTTTTTTTACTGCAACTATGGGAATTTGTAAGAAAGGTGTACTAACAAGAAACATTTTTTTCCCACCCTCCTAGAAAAATCCTGGTCTATATTCTAAAGAACAAAAGCAATAAACCTAAGGACTGTAGCCAAACATTTTGCAAGACAGTAATATACAATATTTAAAATTAGTATCCACTTTCCAGAAGTAAACAGGAAAACTGAATATAACTCCAGTAATTCATTTAACATTTTCAATGACATTAGGAAAGAGAAATTCATCTACTTTTGACATGAATTCAACTACCAACACCATTCATTGTCTTCAGCAAAACTGCCTCCCTTTTTTTCCTGTTGCTAACAGAAACTGGCATTTTTCAATGAGAAGACATGTTATCTAGACAAACAAGAAAATGATATAATAAAATCATTGCAGATATAGGGATAGATAGTAACATGTAAGAGGATTTAAAATTGCCTGATAAAATTTTGACTATGCAAGAATCTTAAAGACAGAAATCCAAGCCTTAGTTACACTAGCATGTATCTAAAAAGATGAAGCTTGTGAAGTTACTTCATGCAGAGAAAACCATGTTGTCTTCTCATTGTGTACTGCTGGAGAGCCCACAGGTTTGGGATTTTTTTCTCCAAGCCTGAGGTCACTCATAAACTTGCTAACTTTATCTCCATAAGATCATCCAAAAAAGGCGTTTGGAGCAGGGGAAGCAAATCCTAATCTCTTCGTAAATATAGCAACAAAGTAGTAAAAAGCAACTAGATCTAGAGTAAGGTTGAAGTCATGCTAGTTAAAATTCTTTTAATGTGGAAAAAATGTAAACTAAAAGTTCAACATACAGTTCAAACGAGCTTAAAAAAAATTACAAGAAAAAAGGAAATACATCCTAAAGAAGAATCAGAGTCACAAGGTTGGAAAGGACCTATAAGATCATCTAGTCCAACCGTCCTCCCTTTACCATACCTACAGAAAACCCCTAAGCCATATCTCCTAGCTCCCTAGTAATGGAGAAGTAAGTAAATTTGGAAATCTAAGTGTAGCTAGCAAGTACTTTCACCTGCTCAATTAGACATGCTCAGAAAAGACTGCAGTCCAGATTTTCTGTAAATAGAAATGAATAGTTCCTGCAGGAATTATCAGTTTGTACAAACATTAGCTAAAGGAATTTTATATGGTGAAAGATACCTCAATCTTCTACATAAACTGAAGGAGAGGAAACCTGCTCTGCAAATACCGTGCAAACACACCCAATGCGCAGCAAAGCACAGAACCCGCAAAGTCAGTAGCATGGCACACACTGACAGCTTTGGGGCCTTGCTCACAGCAGCATACAACCAGCACCACCCCAATGGAGGAACAAAAAGCAAGACGCTGGAGACCTACACATTTCGTGGGTTTGAGGCCCTGTGGAAGAGGTGGAATGGATGGAATTCTGCCATGGAAAGTGTTCTGCCATGGGCAGCACCACTAGGCCTGGAACATCCCACACTAGAAGCTACACAGCTCTAGGCTCTAAGGAACACTCAGCATAATCAGCACATTAGTCCAGGTTTCTCCCATACCAGACAGTTGTTTAAAATGAGCATCAGTTGAAGCAAACCAGAAACCTTAAGAGACTATTTAATAAATAATGATAACTTTACTGCTGAAGTTCGGGGTGGTCTGGTCTTGTTTCTGTTAGAAACAAAATGCCTGGTTTGAGTCTTGTGGAAGCAGCTCTCCTCCCTCAAAGAGGTCTGACTCTGGCACGCAGGGTGCAGAGGCCTGCTGCAATGCTGCAAACCTGGGACAGGAGCATCACATAGGGTTTGTTTTCTGGTCAGCTCCACGTCCACACAGCTGGAAGCCTTGCAAGTACTGCATGCAGCCCTCCTACAGACTGGCCTGTGCTTGGACACCACCAACTGGGTCACTTTTTGCTCTATACAGAGAACTAGAAGCTCTTAAAGGACTCCCTTTGGTCACAACCAAAGCTATGATTCTTACCATTTCATAGAATATATATTTGGCCAATATCATATCCTTATGCTGAAAAAACATCTGCCTGAAGTAAAAATACTTCCCACATGGGAAGCAAACAATTTACATTGTATAAAAATGTCAATAAAAGTTAATTACTTGTTGCCTAAATCTATCTGTCTTCATAACTGTGCAGCCTCAATTAACTGAGTCTGCTTGTTGAATTGTAATTGAGAGGCCCCAATGCTTCACCGTAACTCTATTTTGAAAAATAAAAGATCTGTATCCTGTCCAAAAAATAAACTCTGTAGGTGACTTGCCGTGTTGCCATTTTGGATTACAAAAAATACTCTGCCAACACACAGGGGAAGCCTTAATTCCAGCAAACACACACATAAACAGGAAATCTCTCTCCAGTCAGAAGGTATTTTTCCTTCATACAATGGGGTTCAAAGATGTGTCATCATATAGCTTAAAACAATTGCTAAGTAACCTTCCAATTCCAATAGCTCATGAGCATAGTCAGTTCACAGGGTTTAGAGCCTGTCACAACTTGCATAGGAGGCACAAGCACACAGACATCACATGTTGGGCCAGGGCAAGGCTGTTAATCAATACACATGTCGGGCTGAGAGGTAGGTGGGGGGAATCAATTTGCAGAAGGCAAACGGTAACAAGCATAGATTTAATCAAACTGCAGCCCCACTCCCTTGCTGTTCTCAATGCTTTTGAAAGAAAGTAGCTCCATGACAAAGAATGAATTTCAATAAACATCACCTATTTAGTTACATTGCTGATTTTTTATATTTGTCAAGGCAGGTCACTGATCCTTCTCAGAAATCAAACCAGTGCCTGTCAAAAAGATTTCAATACCATTTGGTTGCATAAACGTCAAAATGAAGGAGCTGCATTGAAGGAAAGCAACTTACATAAGGATTGTTAGTTCCCTGTGACTACAGGAAAAAGGATAGGCTGATGCTGATGTGACCCCTCAAACAGAGGTTAAAGCTGCACCACACACAACAAAATGGATAGCTATCAAATACCATGGCGATGGCCATGGTGCGAACACTTGAGCAAAATGAAAATCTTCTGAAAGCATTAGGGAATTTTCCTTCCTCGTCCATTTGCAACTGAATTGATTGCAAATTCCAACATGACCCTTCCCTACCAGCTTCCACACAAAAGGGCAACACCACGTTAATTTCCTTGGGACAAGCAGAAGGGTATCACAGAGCTGTGAGATGCACAAAAAAAAGCATCTGCTTAAGTATTTTGAGCTTATTAAACTCCAGAGCATTACAGACAATTTCCTACTGTTGACACCTGCTTGAAAAAGGAAAAGCCCTGTTGTTACACTCACGTACAGCCACTGCCTCCACTTTCTTCCTCCACTGACATCAGCCCTGCTGCAAACCTACCTGACCTTCCACTCTGCTCCCATCTTCCACTCTGATATTCAGCGCCCTCAATCGCAGACAACTCAAAGAAGATCTGACTGAGGCAGAAGTCACCAACCAGCGATGGAAAGGGATTACAGAGCAATTAAAAAAGTTCCAAAACAGATCAAAAAGCTTCCATTTCCAGGTGTCCATCTACTTGGTAGCACTGTTGCCTTCAAAGGAGTTCTATCCTAGGCCAATGGAGTCTGATAACTTTGCCTTCCCTTTGTCTTTTTACTGTTTGAAATTGGAGGAAAAAAGTACTTTATCTTCTTGTACGACATCATAGCTTTCCTGAAGGCAAATAGCTTGGCAATTTGCTAGATTTTTTTAATGCTGGAGGAAACAAGTTAGCACACATACCACGTGTTTGAATGCCTTCAGAAATTAGATTGAAACACTGATTTGATTTCCTAAAAGGTACCTTAAACAAGGCAAGGTTAGAGATTTGGAGAGTAATGAGAATTTGTGTGACTTCAAACAGCTCTACATAAAACAGACCTGATATTCTGGGGGGGAAAAGGTCACCTAATTATTCGCTTCCTGAAGGCCCTGTCTATACTGCATTTCCCCTGGGTAAGGAAACTGATTTAAAAATGGCTTCTGGTAACATGCTGGCATCACTCAGCATGTAGGAGATAGAGATTCGTTAAAACCATCACCAAGAAAAACACAGTTTAACAAGAGGGAACAACAGACACCTTCCTGGTGTGGCGGTTCCATTGGGGTCAGGCAAACCACGCAGGGAAACACCACTTGTGGTGCTCCCACAGGGCTATGGCCCTGCTCCCAGCAATGGCACACCACATGGGGCTGCAGTGGGGCTGCTGTGGTGTGACCATCGGTGGTGAGTTTTCTGGGCTTAACTATGGACTGCAAACCTCCATGTAGGAGGCAATCATGGGCTGTGGGCACAGCAAACAAGATGTACAGGTTGATGGCTCTGCTGCTGAGAGCACAGCACAGAGGCAGCGGTGGGGAGTTGGGGTGGGAAGCCTGGGCACAAGAGTTTCACAAGAACCAGCACCGGAGTATAGTTGCAAACCATAATTCTCAGGAAGGTTTGTTTGAAGCATCACACAGCAGCTCTCTTCCTCACACCTCCCTTCTGGGTAACACCTTCCTGCCCAGGTTGTTTCAAAGGACTTTGCTGCTCTCCCATTCAAGATATGATGCGTACTTTTGCAGAGCAGGGAGATCCCAAGCAGGATTTCCCCTCTGCTACACATTGCACAAGCATACATAGAGATGCAGCCCCTCCCCTCGCTTTCTGTCTGCAGGGAGCGAAGTCTGAACACACCAGCACCACGGAGGATAAACAACCATGAGAGGTTTGGACTCTCCCCCCAGCCCAGCCCGTGTCTGGCCAGCAGTGGGTGCCCACGGTGGCTGTGCACACAGCCAGTGTTGTGAGCTGCTTGCAAGCAAGCTCTGGGAGGTGTGAGGCTTTGTATTTCCCATTGGAACTGGAAAGTACAGAACAGCCACTTGTGGATCACAGAAGGCGGGCTGCTCTATTCACTGCGTTGGGCCAGTGGGAGGAAGCTACAGGTCAACAGCTGAGGTACCACAGAGCTACAAGAAAACCAGCATGGGAAAGGTACTTCTCGCAGGACAACACTGGCTACTCAATTGTATTTGCGAGCTGCTCCCTGAACCCCAGCTGAGACCGGGCTCTGGCTGCCCACCTCATGTCAGTGCTCTCCATCCATTGCAGGTAGCACTGCTGCTCCCCAGCCACCCCCAGGAGCCCCTTTTGAGTCCCAGCATGTGCAACCTGGCTTACAGGTGAGGAGCTGCAACACAGCGCTCATCCTTTGGGGAAAGGAAAAATGGAAAGGAGAAAGAGCCCTACAGGATAACAGACAATCCCTCCTCAACAGAGAGGGTAAAACGCTGCTTTAACACGCTGTAAATAGGGAGATGAGTGTTCTACAAAGTATTCCTTTCTCCCAGTGATTCAGTTTGCTTTAGGAGACAGGCAGAGAAGGAAGCACGCAGCGCTGAAGGCAGCAGGGCACACAAAGAACAAGCGATACAGTCACTCTGCAAGTTACTTTGTTTTCCACACGCAGCTCGTGCCATAAGCGGAGCTTTTTGCTGCACAGTAAACACCGAGCCGGCTCTGAACGAGACGTGCGAGACGCTTTCCCTTACCCGGCTACGAGCAGAAACCGCTCGCAATCCAAAAGAATCAGATAGGAACTCGCTGGTGGACAACGCAAAAAGCGCTTTGGAAATGAGAGCGGATGAAGCCCGACACGTGCACAGGTTCTTTGGGGAGAGCAGGAGCCGCAGCCAGAGGAGCCTCCTGCAGGTTGCACGCGCGGTGTGTTGAGCAGCACCGCTCCTCGGGCAGCACTCAGTCAGTCCTCGGCTTTAGGATGCACGCGTGCAACTTGCGGCTCCTGACGAGTGAGTGTATGCGGGACTTTTAAAGCCAGAGACCACCTCATTCAATGCCGGCACGGAAACAGCAAGGGAACGCTATCACACGCCGCGAATTATTGCCCATTTTCAGCAAATCCCGCTTTTCAAAATAAATAAATAAAGCCGAAGCAATTCCTCCGCGAGAAACACCGTCAGCGCCGCAGAACCGCGAAGTACAACCGCACAAGTCGGGGATCCCCAGCAGCCGCGGGTCGGAACGGCGGCGGGGCCGGTGTGTCCCCGGGGTTGGGAATGGACACCGGCCGAGCCGCCTCGGCCCCGCTCACCTGCCCCGCCCGGCGCGGAGCTCCGTACCCCGAGAAGCGCAGCGGGCGCCGAGTTCCCGGGCGGGGCTCCCCTCCTCCCCCACCTCACCCCGCTCCCGCTCCCATTCCCATTCCCCCCGGTTCGCCCCGTTCTTACCGCGGCGGCCGGAGCAGCGCTGCGGAGCGGCACCGCCGCCGGAGGGGCGAGCGCTACGGCAGGCGGGCGGGCAACCGCTCCCGCTCCCCGCTCCGGCTCTCGGCCCGGCCCAGCCCGGCCGGGTGGGGCGGGGCGGGGCGCAGCCCGACACACCTACGCGCCCCGGGACTGCCCCCTTCCTCCGCTCCTCTCTGAGCCCCCCGTCCAGTCGCGCTCCCCGTGCTGCCGTCCCTACCTGGGCTGCGGTGCGGGGCTGCGGGCGGGGGCCTCCCGGCCGGCACCTGAGCTGCGGGGCGGCTCTTCCCTCCGGCGCGCTGGTGGCGGCTCCCAGCGGCACGGCGGCGGTCCCCTCGGTCTCTCCGCCCCTAGGCGCGGAGCTGACCTGCCGGTGACTCACCGCGGCGCACAGCGCGGCTGTCGGTGGGGGGAAAGAGGAAGAAGGGCTCCCCGCACGTGTGGATGGCGCTCCCCGCTCCTCATCCGGCAGGGACAGGGACTGCGTCCGAGGGATGGTAAAATCCCACCTAAGAGGAAGGGAAGGAGGGAAGGCCGAGCCACCTGCGCTCCTGTCCCGGCCCCGCACGGTGGCAAAAGAATTGAGCCCCCGCCGACCGCGTCGCGGTGTCAGCGCTTGAGCAGCTGTGGAGCTGCCGCTCGGTGTGATTGGCTTCACTGCACACTGCACCGAGCTGCCTCCTCACGTCATCCCCCAGGCTCCAAGCCCAGCTCTGGGGCTCTCCCTCCGGGCCCACGAGGTGTCTCCCACAGGTGCTGAGAAATTGAGGCATGGAGCGATGCCAGCGGCCCGGCCCTCACCCAAGAGCCATCGCCTCAGACTGATGGGTTTCAGCAGCTCCTGATTTAAAGCAGATTTTAAGCAAAGCGCTTCATGTTCTGATAGAAGTTATTGGAGACGTCTATTTTCCCTCCTCGTGTTTCCTTTTTTGGCCCCGTTTCTCCCTCCCTTAATGACACCGTTTGGACTGTTGAATGTTTTGGATGAGTAAAGTGAGAGGAACCGCACGAAGTGATGCCCAGTTCCATGATTAACCATGGGAAAAATGTCAGCCCTTCCTTCAAAACGTTTTAAAAGGAAAATCAAATAAAGCATCGCATGTGTTTGCTGTAGGCCCGGGCTGCCCGTGTGACGTGTGTGCACAGAGAGCCGTACATCAGCACGGTGCTTCCAGCAGCAGCCAGCCGCCCTGCCACCAATCTGCTGCAGCAGCACTCGCAGTTTGCCTGTCTCTTTTTCCTCTGAGCTTTTGGCAGCGGTGATGAAGACGTGGAACGTGGCTATAAACTAATTCCCTGCAAATGCAAACATGTAATCGAGACAGCATGTAACCTTTTACATGTTTAACTTGTGAAATCCTTCCCCTGCAGTATCTTATACTGACAACAGATAGTAAGAAGAGCGCGTGGCAATAAAAGTGGTGCAATGCCTACAGGAGGGCTGTGCTTCCCGTCTCCTTGCCCAGTGTGAATTAGCAACAACAGAAAAGCTGCACCAAGAGAAAACAAAGCCTGTCTCTTCGGTGCCCCAAGAGCTGAAATTGCTAACAAGTAACTGGTGATGCAATATTCTGAGTGATGCCATCCTGTTGTTTGGAGGCACTGGGAACCTGTCCATGCTTTGGTGACCTTTAGTTCCATTAATACTCAACAGTAGTCAGAGAAGGAGGGCTGAGAAGCAGAATGTCAGCCCCTGGTGGGAAATGCATGGCTGCTCATTGGGCTTCGATTCCTGATCAGGTCATTAGTGTGCATCTATATTGTTACAACAAATTTGGATGAATCTCTCTTCTTGCTTTTGAAAGAATGGGATAAAGAAACAGCTCTCAGCCCAGTGTCCACCCCATGAGGAACAGCCCCTCTGCTCCCAGCCCTGATGCACCTGACGCATGAGACAACTGACACACTGCAGCAGGGCTCTGATAATCCTTTCTTTGCTGTTCCTGCAGTGATATGTTTGCACAATGAGCAGTTTCTTGGAGGCTCCAGGCACCTTCAAGGCCCGGGTGCAGTAGCCACTCTGCTACCTCCTTGTTCACCACTGTGCTTTCACTGCAACTTTCCCTCATGCCCATCTCCTACCTAAGGAGGCTGGTCATCTGCACACTGCTAAGAGTGCTGGCAGAAATAGCACTTGTGGCACATTTCAGAAAGCTGACGACACTGGAAAAAAGCAATTCAAAAGTGTAAAGGAGCATCTGCCTACGTGATGTGTTCAGCAGAGAGCCAGGAGCTCAACCGTGGGAGTCTGGGCACATGCAGCCCTAACGTGGTTAGAGATAAGGAGCTGAGGAGCACAACAACTTGTCCAGCAATAGGGATGTGCAGTTAGAGACATGAGCTGCAAGGCTACATTTAAGCTGATCTTTCAGATGCAAGAAGGAAGGAGAAAACAGTACAATTTATACTTCAGTGCATTAGCAGTAGTACACCAGGAACTTACTAACGGGAAAGATTTGGTCCAGCAAGTCTGACTGTGACTGAATATCTTATTCAGAGCTTAAGATTTTATTATCTTAAGTGCAGGTGGTAAGATGGAGTGTAGTACCCAGACTCACCTTGGTACTCAATTTCTATTTAATTTAAATAAGGACAAGATATTTGGCTGTCTCTCTGAATCTGGAGTTATCCCCCTTTTTAAACCAATCAAATAAAAATTAAGTGCATTTATGTAGGAGCACACCATGCTATATGGCACCACATCTATACAGCACCATCACTATGTTCAGTCTTTGCCCTCTGCTGCCATCACTCACACCTCTGGAAGTGAGTATAAAATGCAAATGTCGTTGTGAGACTCCAGAGAGTTCTGACTTTGCAGGGCTTGCTCATGGGTAAATGATTTCACCAGGAGCAAAACAGTGGGAATCAATCAATTTAAAGCTTAAGAACGTGGGAGAAGATCTCTAGAACTGAGCTGAGTGGCGGGTATCAGGCAGCCTTCTACAGCAGCGCTCCTCAAGGTGCAAAATTGAGCCTTAGGTGACCACACTCATCTCAACTGCCCTACAGAGCAGTGATCCGATGGCCAACCTGCAGGGTGATGTGAACTGCCATAGCTGCAGCCCCTCACTCATAGCAAGGCAGCATGGTGCGGTGCTGGGGCAGCTCTGGGGAGGAGTTGCACCCAAGGCAACTTTTCCTCTGATTCTTTTATCCCTCCAAGTCACTCTGATGTAATCTGTCCTTCACTTCAGTCCTTCCTGGGCTCAGAACCCCCACATGGGCTGGGCTCTGAGGGAAGCATGACCACTGCTCAGACTGGGACAGCACCACCGATCAAAGGAAGTATCGCAACTGACACACTGAAGTGTAGTTTCTGAAGATTTGGTCATCATTGCACTTCATGTTTATTTATCTGTTACTTAGGTATTCATTAACTAAGCCTGTGGATTATGAAAGTTTAACGAGTACTACATGTTTGTTTGTGAGAGGGTCAACAACAGGACTAGCAGAATGTCAGCCTGCAGCTGAGGGCTGCAGATGTCCCCAGGTGGAAATCCTCATCTCTGGCCACTGAGCTACACTGGGCAGGTTTGATTGGTATGGAAGCACCAGACTGAATTTAAGATCATAAGTGAACACATTTCCACCTGTGAATCCCAAACCTGAGTAGTGCAAGTTAACCTCAGAACAGAGGAAATTATGGCTGTGGTCACTGCATGTGAAGACTGCATCGCCAGGGGTCTGCCCAACACTGTGCCAGCCCCAGGGCTGGGTGAGCATGTGGGCAGCTGGTACAAAGAGTTCAGGAATCCAGGAGAAATTAATCACTTGAAAGAACAAAGATTATTTTACAGGCAGATCAGCTCCTTCCATGCATCTGCTATGAGTAACATGAGTGCTAGTGCTTGCAGAGGGAACAGGTCAGGGACCATGGAGGAGGGTGGGCTCGCAGCAGCCAAGATTTATATGCATTTAAAGCGTGGTGGCTCCTCGCCCTCTGGAAAGCAGCAGGGAGCTGGGAGGAGATGGTGTGGATTGCAGCCCCGCTCCCACTTAGGCTGTGCCTCCCTTCCAAGCCGTGTTGAAACACATTAAATCCCGGAATGAGTATCTCTGAGTGTACAAAACCAAGAAATCATTTAATGGATGAAAAGCTATATCCTTTATGATTTTGTGCTCACATCCCTGAAATGGATTCAGCTGCAGTAGCCCTCGGTGCATTTGGGGAGCTCAAACAGCAGGAGAGAAGGCTTTCAAGCCATTTTCAAGACTTTTCTAGCATGTGAACCGTTTCAGACAAAGCACAGAGGCAAAAAATCCCAAACCTGTATCATATATGTACCACTCTGGTAGCTGATTTGTTTATTTAACTGGGAGCAAACCCTATGATAGTCAAAAGCAACATGTTAACACAGGGAGGAATTTGCAATCTACTAGATTCATATTTTCAATGTCATTACACATTCAGTTGCACTTAAAGAGACCAGTAACTGTTTCTAGACATACTTTTCAGTAGGTTTGTAATGAATGCCCCTCCTTACTCTGACATAGCACTTGTATTAAAAAATAATCACTGTTTGCAGCATTTCCAGCATTGCAGGATTTTCTATGCACTGACTGCTAGAAAGTTTCCATGAGCTTCCTTTCATCCTGACTGCTGTGACTGCAGCAAAGAGGGTTTTTTTTGTTCCCTTCGCTTTGCTGTTTGTGTTTACAAAGGTCACAGCAGACAGATCATTGACCAGGCTGGAAATAGAAAATCTGCCTGTTTAAAAGCAGAGGGACAAGTCCTGCCTCCAGCAATGTGTGCACCTGGTGGGCAGGGGGAGGCTGCGCCTGCACTAACATGTAAGCACTGGTGTGCTGACGCCAGCCTCGTTCAGCCAATTCAGGAAGGATGTCAGCTTCACTAGAGATTGACATACACCTAAAGTGAGGCGCGTTCCTGGGTCTGATGGTGTCATGGGCATCTGCAGGCTGGTGCCTGTGCTTGTGCCAAACCTCACAGCTCACCATGCAGCTCCACAGGGCACTGCTTGCACACCCAGCACCTGCAGTGTGTTCCTGCAAGTCTAAAGAGAGCCACCACCTTCAGGTACCTCCTTTATCTGAAAGCATCTCAGGATACTGCTGCCTCAGGTAATGCTGCTGCAAGTATCCCAGATGAATGAAACCCAGAAAAGTCTGAGAAAATAATCCTTTTATTTCCTCATACTTCTTGCATTTATAGCACTTTGTTTATTATCAGAATAACTGGAAGACTTCTTTCTCTTTATGTTCTTTCAACATGGAAGAGAGAAGAAAGCACTTTTAAAACAGAGATTATCCTTATAAAAGTTCCATAAAATTCCAGGGAATACAGGAAAAATAGATGCTGTATTGACTTATGTTTCCTTGGCTCAACATTCAGCAGGCTTTAAGTGAAAAGAAGTGTTAGAGAACATTTAGGAATGAAATTAATCTTATCCATAAATATTTGCAGTCCTGAGAGCTTGCATCTTAACTGTCCACAATGACCAAAACGGAGATCTTTGGCAAAACCTCCAACTGCTTCAGCTTAGTGGGAATTTGCCTGGCGCGCTCTGTTCTGGGGGGCTGTATTCACGTTATCAACATCTTTTTACCATCCCAAGGGCCTTACGTACGGAATTACTTATTGATTCGTAAAAGCTGGTTCTTTATGCACACGTCTGCATCAAATTGTACCAAATGTCTCCTGGCCATGAAGAGCATAGTTATAAAAATGCTTTTTACTTAATGTCATTAAATACGAGCTATTTCCCAGATGTGTTTAGAAGGTGTTATATTTTACATACCTGTTCTAATACCTTTTAAGTTAAAGTGAAGTATTCTATGACAGAGCCAATTGCAAGTCAGGGTTAGATTTGGTTCATTATCATTAAAGAATCTGCATTTTTTAAGTGAGCTTTAGAATAACATTGTTGATTCTGTCATGATGTAAGCATATGATATTTGCCAAGAGCTGTATTTCATAAGGCTGGTTTAGGATAGAGCCCAGCTCATAAGAATCTTGATAGGAGATTATTCCTTTCAATAACTTTCATAATGTAATTATACTCATGTGCTGATTATGAATTTAATACTGTGGGGAATGAAGTCAACGTTAAAATCCCATTATTTAAAACTAAGCAGGAGCACACCCATGTTAATGTAGCCAGGAAATACTTGCTCATTTAACAATACATCTATAGTGATGGGAATGCTTCTTCGCAGATACACGCAGAATCAGTGTCCCTGTACTGTTGATAAAACTTTACCCGTTGTATTGCACAGGGAGCTGTTAGCAGTGCAGACATCCAGAGAGAAGGCACGTTTAACACAACAGCAAGCACTCAGGTGAATGTTAAGTTTCACTGTGTGGTTAGGAGTGCTTTCAAATCAAGTAGTTTCTAGGTGATGCTGAGCCAAACCAGAAGAGATTATTCCATCAATGTAGCTTCATGTTCTGCTTTCCTCTACTTGATGATGTGGAGTCTTTGTAGTAGGTAAACTCTGAGATAAAAATGAGCAAGCATTCTGATTCTGATCACTTCTTTTGGCTTCATTTTATCTCTAATAAGAACCAAAAATGCTTGTGGAGGATCAGGCTTGGCCATACCAGTGACCCAGGCACTGGGCACAGCTGTGCCACACAACACAGTTGGAGCCATGTGCCCGTGCCAGGCCCTCATAGGTATGGTGTCTGTGTCTGCCCTCGGTCTGCCAGGGATGTTTTTAATAGCATGCTCATTATACAGAAATATTTTCATTTGACAGACAATTTAAATGATCCCATAAAAGCTGCAATTACCATCAGGACAAATCCAGCTCTGATTGACTCCCACGTTAGCTCCCAAAGTTTGACTCCCAGGTAGGAGACAAGATTTTACCCTTTCTTCTTCTTTGTTACATAAGCTCTTTCACCAATATCTGTCTCCCATGTTAATGCACTGAAGAACATCTCAAAATCCTGCTGTCTTAATCTACCCCAAAAACTGCTTCTGAAATAAGAAGCACTATGATTTTCACTTAACCAAGGGGGGACTGTAGAACAGAGAAAACCACTGCTTTGTCTAAAACAAGGCAGGTAGGCAACCTCTGGAGAAGTAGGGAGAGGAAAGTAGGTCTTACATAGAATTCTCTTTCTGAAGGTCCAACAGTCCTAAGGAAAATATCTTTTTGCTGCCTAAATGGGTCAGGGAGAGAAGCCTGATGCCAAAATACCATTACAAGGGCAACCTGGAAATTAAGATATTTAGTTATACAGCCAACTCTGAAAATATTTCCTTTTACCACTTCTTTTATTTTGTTTTGTTACTCTGTATGACAGCAGCTTGTTTGTGTAGCTTGCTGCTCACATAGCCTGTTTGTAAGTGTTTCTTGTGAGTCAGGGAAGAAATCAGTTATTTGGATCATCTGGTCACCAAATGCAGCAGGTCCTCTTGGTCACCTCAGACAAGCTGGTATTTGAGCTCAGGTGGACACCTGGAGGTCACCCCAGTAGGGCTCTCCACAGGTTGGGTGTTTCCAGTGTCTGAATGTGCAACATTAGGTAGAAATTTTATGTCTCGAATTAGTTATTGGTGCTTTTCTCCGAGCTACTAAAACATATTACCAACATTTTGCTGGTATGTGCTAGTAGTTCTCTTTGATGACAGTAATGATGTAATAACTGTTAACATTATTTATCTTAGAAGACTGCAAAGTGTCTCACCACACACATCCTATCGGCATTAATCAAGGAAGAGGCCTAATCCCAACACAAACATGTCAGGGGAACAGCCAGGGTGGAGGTGTAGCTGGAGATAAAAAGGAAAGGCTGCTCCTTTTTAGGAAGGAAAGGAAAAGAAGGTCTCCAGAAAGTTGCCCCAGCATGGGTTGGCCTCTGTGCTAGGAGTGGGTTTGCTCCATTCCGCACACCTGGGCAAGACACCCCTCACTTCAGGTGTGTTTGGAGAAGCCCAAACTGGAATCCTCAGCCTGGCATCCTTTTATAGTTGGCAATATAGAGGGAAACATCTGAAAATGTGATTCAGCTCATCTAAACCAAAACAGTTTTTCTCTGTATATTGGATGTAAGATACATGACATAAATGCTTCTTCTCTGGATCTGCCAGCCAAATACTAGTGGTTAGACAAGAAGAACCTGCATTTTTTTCTTTAACCTGATTACTGTGAAGGAAGCACCTGGGCAAATGAAAGAGATGGAGCTTTCAAACCAATTAATCTGGATCAAGTCTCAGTGGAAATATTCCTACTCATTGTTTTTATCTGTGGTTTAGTTGAAGAAATCTTGAAGTAGCTCATTTTTGCTTTGAGAGAGAAAGCAGACAAAGCCCACAAATAAAATATAAAACCCCAACCCTTACACAGCTCCTAATTTTCTCCTAAATTTCTTGTCTCAAATCTTCTCTTGCTTTTTCCCATTATGAAATGTAACATTAGACCCTTCACTACAGAGTCCTCTCTCTTCCTTCAGAATAAAGGTGCAGCAGAATTTGTATGGGTAATGTCACTAGATGTGAAAATCAACAGCTTCATTAAGGTTTCATTAAAGGCCAGGCTAATGAGATACTTTTCGACTACTGATCTACTTCTGCCACTGTGCTGTTAGAGACACTTTCTAAATGGACACCTGGGCGATCCTGTTTCTTTTTGCTGTTTACATCCTAGCAGTTCCAGCATCTGATTAACAGTTGCTTTATGTGGAGCGGATCACCATTTTTTCACTCAGAAACTTTCCAGGAGGGAACGTCTTTAGAGTCTAACTACCGTGCAGCTTATTAGCTTGTCACTTGGAAAGGAGCTGATGGCTGAGCCAGCCAGCAGTGCTGCACTGCATTTGCTGAGAACAACTCAATTTGTGTATTCCTGGCTTCACATCCCTGGTGGATGCTTCAGGGCTTGCTGGAATAAAGGAGGAAAAGCTCACACTGGTTGCACAATAATTTGGAGCTGATATATTGTGTTTGAATAAGATTGCATTAGTTAGCCATCCTCCTAGGAGAAAAGACAGGCCTTGATGGATGGGACCTACCCAATGGCATCAACCTTTCCCATGTGATGGAAGCTTCATGGGCCATCCTGCTTTGCCTTGGCACACAGCCAGGGCTGAAAGCAATTGCTCACAGCATGAGTGCAAAGGTGATGCGAGTCAGGGGATTCAAGTGAAACCACTTGTTAAATTCTGTATGACCTTTCCCTTGATTTGCAATAGGGAAGTTGCATTACCCTGGGAAGACTAGGAGAGGAGAAGGCTACGTCTTTCTTTAGGTAGTAGTTCTGCATTTTTAACACTTTGACAAATATAGTGCAGCCATGTTTTCATGAGCATATCGTAGTCTTACTTTGTGTCCCACTTTCCCAATGAGAAGAGAGGCCTGGTGTAAATTAACATAGACCTGATGACCTGGTAGGTTTGCTAAATAACAAAGCCAGGGAGTGATAGGATGTTCTAAATAAAACAGAAATAGAGAGGAACTGCCATTCCTTTTTTCCTATTCCTGTTACAACTGGAAATGAAAATAGGTTTTGAGGAATGCCTGTTTTCAGGGTGTGATGTCCTGATTTCTGGTCAGGATACGATCACGCCTGAATTCAGCATCCTGCATGAGCCTGTGCAGGCACCCAGCACTGGGTGCTCAGGAGCACGACAGATGCTTCACAAGAAGCCGTGCTCCTCATCCTTATTCTACGACTTCTGCCTTTTCTTAGGAAAATCATTTCTCGTTGTCGGCTGTTGGAAATCAAGCAGATGTCCCAACAACTTCTCCAGATTTTTCAAGAATGGGGTGATAAATTTCCCAATGACATTTAGATATTTTGAAAGAAAATGAACGTTTCAGGACACGATAAGAAGAAAACTATGACACTGCCACCTGGTGGATTCCGAGATAATATCTACATCATATCATACCGTCATTCTTTGGGTATTGGCAGGAATGCGTGTGGCACGTCGTGGTCGAATCATAGCTCGTTTCTTTCCCACAGAAAATATAGCGTACGAAAATATCGATTTTTGTAAACCAAGGCATTCAGTTTAACTGGCGGTATAGATAGGAATCCTGCTATGAGTTATGTAAGCACCTGCCTAAGTTAAACTCAACATATTCTGTTTTAAAGCATGTTAGCAGTGCTTTAAAAGCAATATTAGTTTAAATGTCCTACTCACTCAGTTCCACTGTACCATCCCTGAAAGCTAATGCTACCTTGAAACACAGTGATCCTTGCAAATGGTGCTTGGGAATAAATTTGAAGTTCACTGAAGTCTGTTAATACATGGATTAAAAGACTTGTTCACGTGTAGCTGTATGTTGTAACTGAAACTGAATTCCATAACTCACCTCTAAGAAAGTCTGTGATATATGCATCTTTTAAACCTTTTCTACTCTAGTCTATTGATGTTCAAATAACATGGACCAAGAAGTTCCCTGTTGTGTTGGAGTGAGTGAATTAAGAAAAAGGAAAAAAAAAAAACCCAAGGAATCTCCTCTTTTTTTCCTGAAGGATCTGAACCATCCCATCAGCACATCATCAGTAATTAACTTATAAATCATAGCACATGGAGAAAAACCCATGAAATACATTCTAGCAACTTCAGTGCCCTCCTTGTGTTTTGAGTTTGCAGGGAGCTGTACCAGGATATCAAAATCCTGTACCTGTAGAAGCCAGTGTTTGAAGGAGTGCTTCTCACAGAACACTGATGCAATGTGAAGCCTGAGACCAGTCTGAAATCATCTGTACCAAGACAGTGATATCAGTATGTGTATCAAAACAGCTCGCCTTTTTAGGTGGGGTGAAAAAATAGTCCTTTTGCCTGTTTCAAAATGAGATACGGAGGCATTTGTGAAAAGAGAACTGTTGTTCTGCACAAAGATGAACCAGAAGCTAAGCAAAGGGCCCTAAACCCCTTAAATAAACAATTCCTGGAGACTCATTTAGTACTAAAATGGGAAAACAGACTCCATTGCTGGCATAAAATCCATTGTGGTTCATATTTAAGACTAGACAGTGATTCATACTGTTTCACTAGACTCAGCATGCTGCAAAAGGCACTTGAAATAATTAACACATAGAATTAAACTACTTAGATTTCACATCATCAAACATTTAACTTTCCGTAATTCCCTCTGCAGCTGTGATTTATTTGCATTTATTATTTTCCCTATTTACCACTTCTCTGTTGCTTTTTAAGTTGCTCATACTTCCTTCTTCTGTGAGCCTGAACACTGGCTCATTGTTTTTGTTTTTAGCTCTTGTGTCTTACTCATACTCACACTTCTGATGGCTGGTCAAAAAAATGCATTGCATCAAATATGGTCCTCAAATTGCTGAAAAGAGTTTTCTGTTTACTTATTTTAACTGTTGCTGTAGCCTTACTTGGTATTCATAACGTGCTTACTCATCACTGCAGTTTGGTTGTCTAATATTGGCAAGAATGCTGCTAAATATTGTTTTTTCTATTTTGCTCACAAAAAATATTCATTTTGCTTTGATTAGGTTTAAGGAAAAACACACATGAAGAGGAAGTCTCATTATATTGTGTTGGGCGATTCAGGCTGGACATTAGGAAGTATTACTTCTCAGAAAGGGTGGTCAGGCACTGGAATGAACTGCGCAGGGAGGTGGTGGAGTCACCGACCCTGGGGGTGTTCAAGAAACGACTGGATGTTGTGTTGAGGGACATGGTTTGGTGGGAGCTATTAGTAATAGGTGAATGGTTGGACTGGATGATCTTTTAGGTCTTTTCCAACCTTGGTCATTCTATGATTCTATGATTCTATGTATCTGAAAGCTTGCATCAAGAAATATAGATCAGAGCCTTCAGCGTGACAAAGTCAATGGATTTGTGGAGACAACAACCCAACTCATAATTTGAGAAAAATGGACAAGTAAAACATTTAAAAAACAGCTTTGACAAAAAATGCCCTTTGAAGGTAAAGTTAGAATGCAAAACCTCAGAAAGTATTTATAAACAGAGCAACCAAAGAGAAATCCAAAGGGAGACACTGACTACGTATGTAAAAAAAGACAGTATTGGGTCAGGACAAAAATCCGGAAAACCTGTCAAAATCTGTCAATCATCCAGAGCATATGGCTGGGGAAGAAGCATACGGACAAGACAAACAAGCAAAGATGTTTTCCCTAGTTTTCCTGCCCAGACTTCCCGAGCCATCTGTTGATTCCCCAGGCGTTTGTTCCTGATGGATGCTTCTTCCATGACTTTTTCTTCTTTCTCTCCGTATTTTTGACACTTCTTGCCATCAAAGTGTCCTCTGTCAATGAGTTCTACTATTTAACTAGAATCTACGTGGAAAAAATAGCCCGTATTCTCCTGTTTTAATCCCTTTGTCTCTTTATTTCATTTGATCTCATTCCTTCATTCTGAGAAATAATGAACAACTCTCTTTGTAATTTTTTTTTTTTATACTTACACTTATTTGCGCTGCTTCTATTTTGCCCTCATTGTCCTTTCTCTAGGCTGGTAAATCCCAGCTGATTTAGTCTCCTTTTTGAACATCATCCTTGTCGTTGCATTCAAAACCTCTTCTACAAAAACTATTATACCGTGTTTTAGTGGCAGTCCCAGAAATCCTTGACAAGAGGTATTTTCACAACTAACAAGCTTTCCTCAATGATACCATATTTCAGATTTCAAGGACACGCAGGTTACTCTTACAGGATGCTTTTATTTCAGTTTTAGAGAAAGAGCTGATCTCCCAGGTCTCAGTACACAAATTAATACATGCTGGGTGTGAACTGCGCTCTCACATGTGCGTAATCGTTTCTTCATTGTTTTTACAATTTGTTGCACAGATCTGGCTGCATAATTCCTTGCCCTGTGCTTTCTCAGTCAATTTGGGGGGAATCTGTTTATCCCTCAAGGGAAATTATGGGAAACTACTGGCAGACTACCAGCTCCTCTTGAATTAGTCAGCACCTTCGCTGCAAAATACAAGTGTGAAGAAAATACGGGTATAACTATAGCCTGTAGAGGGATAATTTCTTTACTCTCAAGGCACCACCACAGAGGGGTAAAAAACTTTTTTGTTTTTCTATGTGTACAGCAGAGCTAATATCTGGGTAAGAGCTTTGGTTGATTCTGCTGTGTGTTCATAGAATATTTTGGCAAAGTTTTTTGCAAAGTTTCTGAAAATACCGCTGTTATTACTCTTGTTATTTGGCCCTCGCTATTCGCCAGATTAGTAACAATGACAAGGTTGTACAGTGGTACACTTGTTATGAAACACGGAGTAAAGACAGGAAGTGCTGGTCAACATCTCCATTCACAGTCAGGGTCTCAGAAGAAACCAAATGCTTGGGTCTACCTTCTGGTGACAGTCACCAGTGCTGTTAAGCCGCCATAGATCCCCAGTTCTGTTGATGAACTGTTTTTCATAGAGCTCATCACCTCAGAATTCAAAACATAAAGCTCAAGCTCCTGTAATTGCTGAAAATGAGATTCAACTCACCTAATTTTAAGAGTGTGAAAGCCTGGTATGTAATGTAAACTAGTGAAATCCTATCTGCAGTCAGTGAAAGATGGATGGATCCATCTTGAGAGCACCCACTCTGTCCATTTTAGATTTCACTTTCCTTGTGCCCTCAACAGCTCACAGAACAGCTGTAGTGTTGACATTTTAGAAAGATAGACTTGTTGCCAGTTTAATTCCATCATTGTGGAATAATACTCAGAAGACAATGTTATTTTAAAGGGACAAAGCTGCTTCCACAAAGGAAAAGCCTAAGGGAAAACTTGAGACAACTTTGCTAGACACATTATTCCACTCAAGACAACTGGATTAAGCTCTTTACTGTGCTTCTGAGCTGATGTACACAATTCAGGAGTGGAAGCACAGTCATAACTCAGTCTTAAAAAAGGTCCAAGCAAGAAAGACGTACATTGAAATGATAAGCCAGGAGTGATTTTCAGAGAGCAGATATTAAACACAGTGCTTGGCTCTCACTGTCCTCCAGTTTCAGCCTTCTCTCAGCATTTTTCAGAATCAGAGCTTACTGCCCATAGGCAACGTGTGTAAGCGTCTGGTCATGTGCACTAAGTTCAGGGGCAGGATGAGATGAGGTGCAGTGAGAAGCATCCCCATAAAGCTCCAGCTCTTTGCCTTCCTCACCTACCCCTGGGCATGCCTTACCTACCAGCCATTAGGCTGGGACTGGAACACTCAGAAGCTGTGTAGCTATGCTGTAGGCTGGGGCTTTGTGAGGGTTCTGTACAGCTGAGCTTGCCTCAAGACATCTGCTCTCAGTGTCCAGCACTGCTAGACAGATACAAGCCGGTGAATGCAGTGCATCACATAAACTGAAGAAACTACCATTCAACTTCAGGCCCTGGAAAGGTACTATAAAAGTCTGTTTGGAGGCAGGCAGATACCATAAATTCCAGAAAACAAAAATGATATGGGGTAAAATTACAGAAAGAAACTAACAAAATAAATACAAGCCTGCAGGCAAATGTGAAAGCCAAAAGCAAGTGAAATAAATTAGAATTGAATCTTAAAACTGTAACTGACTATCTGAAGAGATGCAATGCTTCTGATGAAACAGTTAGGGCTTCTGCGATTAGGCAACCATATAACTTGTTTGTTGCAGGGTTTGATAACAATTATTTCGTTTTTCTGTTGGAGATAACTAGGCTTTAAACAACAATATTTTGGAGAAATCTCAGACTTTAAAATCATTTTGGAAGTGCATTAGAAAAAGATTTCAACATCTTGCTTACATGCCAGTGTTTCTCTGCTTGAAATCATCTTTGTGCTTACAACTCCAAATCTATAAACACATACTTGTTTCTCTGATGGAATTCATTTCACTGGATCATTGATTATGCAGTCTGGTTTTGTTTGAATATGAAGGCTAGAGAAGCTGTCATATAGGTACATAATCAAACCCTGCAATTATTTTCTGTTGCCTATTTGTGTAACTAATGTTCTGATTACTTTTCAGCTGTAAGGATGCAATTATGTTCACAGATAAGATTTGTCTGCTCTTGTTTATCCTATCTTCACTAAAGCATTGTTCTTTTTACTGTGAGAAATGCAAGAGAGGAGCACACTATAGCCTTCATAGCATTAAAAAGGTAAGAGATTTGAGTTATTTATACCTTTGAAACAAGGAAGGGTTGTTTCAAATTTTACTCCCTGAAGCAATGTCACTGTATGTATGATTTTTTCTTTCTTTCTGCAGAATGTAATTACATTCTCTGTAACACTGTTGCACTGATGACCTGCAGTGCCCAGGCAGAACTATGCCTCAGAGCAAAGGGGTGTCCCGTCTGGAAGCACTCAAGGGAGATGCAAGATAGTATGGGGTGTGACTGGGTCTGTGGTGTGGACACATCCACTGGGAACTGGGCTCTTGAAATAGTTTTGGAAAGCAGCAGCTGATGGATAGTTACACCCAGGACTGAAACTTTTCATGCTTACACAACTCTATGGTCACCATTCTCAGCAATATGGAATTGATGTTCTTATAATAAACTTCATTATGAACTTTAAAATGAGTAGGAACCATAAGGATTTTGACTTGGCATAGCTCATCCTCCTTAGTTCTTTTGTTGTCATTATTCAGCATAAGTAAATGAAAACGAGCTTGGAAATGTCCCTCAGGTCTAGAACCACTTCCACTGAGGACAATGGGGATGTACCTTGTGCCTATAATATCCCCAAGACACTCAGAATTAATGTACTCCTCTTTCTCAGGAGTTATTTTATTACTATATTTTAATGTGATCACATACAAACAAAAGGAGTTTCAGGACAGCACAGTTTGATTTTGTACTGTGGAGGTAAAAGTAGATATTTCAGTGTTGCATCCAAAAGTAAACATGTTCGTGTTTTTACACAGGCCTTCTGTTTTTTTCTGGCATGTCTGGTTAATTCTCAAGAGAAAGGGTAGGACAGTAGTCAACCATATGGTCAGAAAGAAGCTGATTGCAGGTGGTCCTCCAGGTACTCCTGGCACAGGAGCTGGCAGAGATCTAACCATCAGGTCCCACCTGTATCGCTACCTTCCAGGTTGTCTCATCTCTGGCTCCCTGACTTCTTGCCTGCCATTCTGAACTCCTCAGAACATTCAAGGCTATGTTACACACAATGTGCACTCACTGCTTCTTTGCTTCCTCATGGACATCCAGCACCAAATGTGAGGGCCAACATACCCACCCTTCAGAAGTGGCCTGGCTGCCTGGTAAGGGGTGTGATACACCACTGGGGCATCTCCTTGTGTAGGGTGGGCTGGAGCCAGTTGACTTCCTACTCAGGTGGTTTGAATTTCCTGCTCTAACCTCTATCTGCAAAGAACACGTCGCAAATATACTGAAGTGAGATGAAATGGAATAGTACAGTTGTTCAGTGCTATGTAGGAAATGAATAGAGTAATAAGAGTTTACACTCTGAAGCTAAGAATTGGTTCAGAGATGGATAAAAATTACCATGACGTTTTCCTGTTGTTTTCAGTCAAGACAAATTCTTCTGCTTATTCATAGTCTATTTTAAAATGTATCTTTACTTTTCTTCTTCTAGCAGTTTTATTCAAATGTAAATCTATTGACTTTAGCAGAGTTCTGATATTTGTCTCATTTCCTCAGTGTATTTTCCAGTCTTACGCATGACTTTTCCTTCTGAAACACCCAACAGAGAAAATCACACCAAGGTCGATGATGTACAAAATAAAGCACCTTCAAATTGCTGGAGGCTGAGGTGGCAACACTGCACACTGACTTTGTTTTAGTCCCTTTTGTAGACCTCTGCTGTCAGATGAATATTGAACTGGGCATATCCATCTACATGCATAGGGAAGTATTTATTGTACTCTTCTGATTGCTAGCCTACAGTTGAAATATTGGAATCCTCTTTTAAGGGGACTAATACACTGAGCTATTTTTAGAGTTTAGAAATAAAAACATGAATAAAGAAATTCAGAACGATTAATAATTTTTTTCTGATGGACTGATGACCAATAAAAACATAAATTAAAAATCTTGAAAACAAAACTTTTGTTCCTCAACTCTGCAGTAACACATGGCTGAACACACAAAAGAGGAATGGTCAGTCTTTTACATCTAAAAGGAGAGTTCCTACTGGATTTATCACAGAAATGCTCCTATAGTGAGCCAGAAATCATAGAGGCATCTATGATTAGAAAATCATATAAGAAATTTTGCTTCTAGAAAGAGAATGGTTAAGGTTGGTGGGAAAACAAAGAAAGCTTGTATTCATGCTGCACTACAGTATCCTTGGATGAACACTTGGGTCTTTCATTTTAGCAGAGTCAAATACTACAGTGCTTAGAAGCAGAAATTCAAATATTTGCACTTAGAATTAATGCTTTTATTCTTGTAGCTGTGCGTATCTGCTGGTAAATTTTCAAGTACAGAATTAGAAGTGAGATAAACCTGGCAGTTTAGGATGCTAAAAGAAAGAGAAGTACGACTTCATGGTACTGTCTGGTGCCTGAAAACCTGGAGAGCTGGGTGATGACAAGAGCTGAGATCATCCCATCTCATTTCTCATGAATAATCTGGAGAGATGTCCTTCTCTTTTTTTCTTTTTCTTTTTCTTTTTCTTTTCTTTTTTTTTTTTTTTTTTTTTTTTTTTTTGAAGAGAGTGAGGGTGCAACCTGTGGACTCACTGTGATTGAAGTATCCTCCGATGGGGGAGAAGCAGGAGAGTCTTTCTTTAGATGATCCAGCAATGTAGCTGTTAGAGTAGCAGGGGCAGAGATCGTCACTGCTTGGGAAAATACTGCTGGCAACAAAATGTTGATCTGGTTGCATATGGGTTGTGGCTTTACTTCAGTTTACAGAAAAGGTCTGTTATCACAAATAGCTGAAGATAGATATTTAAACTGAAAATTAATAAGGCATCCCCATTAATCATGTATTCCAGCGTCTTTATCACAGCATGATTTCTGGAGCATTTTCCTTGACAGTCCTTGACGATGGGCAAGGACCTCAATATTCTGGTACAAGGTATGGAGCAATGCTACTCTTTAAGTGAAAGATGTGTGCTCAAACGTTGAATGTTGCCAAAATCTAGGTGATTATGGTATTCTCATCTGCAGAGATGTAGAAAGGCAGGGTTGTTTTAAAATATATCTCCAAATTTAAATGGCTTGAGGGATATTAACTCAGGAGTCAGTTAAACTTAGTCGTTGTTGTGAAGTTAGTAATTGGAGACAGAACTTTCCCACACAGCAGAAGCTGGTTTAAGCATCCTGCTACTTGGTCTTTGTGCACGCCTATTTCACACAGTGCAAAATGTCCTTGCAGTTATATCCATTCATTGTGGACACCAAATGATGAATAACAGCTATATGGCAGCCTGCTTGGCCTTTGGCTGTTTTTCTAAGCCTACAAGACAAACTTGGCCATCACAGTGGAGGATCAGCTACACCCAAGTAAACAGTCTGATTCAGAGTTTCTTTCCCTTGGCTAAATGAAATGTGCACAGGAGAGTCAGCAACCCCCAGTTTGAAGAACACAGGATTCACAAGTAGCAGCCTAGTGAAGAAATATACTACGTTGCTGAAGACCTTTTTCTTCCAAGCCATAATAGCCTTTTACAAAGCATGACATTTGTTCACCCTTTCAGGGCTGGCAATGCTGAAGGTCCCAGTCTCCAAAGATGTTCCGAGCTCTCCCATCATTCTCATGGCTGTGTCATCTCCCAGGCCCAAAGAATTGTCCAGGGTGCACAGCACATCAGGATCTCCCAGGGAACACTGTGCTACAGCCTGCAAGATGCCCCTCATTGCCACTAGCCAGGGTTGAGGCTGCTGCTGCATTTCTGTGAAACAATGGGCTCAGCCATATTTCATTGTCAGTGTAGTGACAAATGTTGGCCTCCCGAGACTCCCAGACATATGTAACTTGGCTGGCACTCAATGGCAAAGGTCATGAGTTGTCATCTTGCATCTCCAAGTTCAATGAGATGGTTCTGTGCTGTGTTAGTCTCTGTGTATTAAGTTTCAGCAAAGAGAGGGTGGTGGAGGAGGAAAGAGATTCTTATCTGGAGTTAGGTGATGTTAAATGTTCTGAATAATTAGATAAGATTGTGTGTGCCAAACAGACTGTGTTTTCTGATAAGATGTCTCTGGTTCCCTCTGCCTCCCTGCCCTCCAGGACATGCATGCATGCACATACCCACACATTTTAAGTGGTTTCAGGGCTCATTAAGTTAGCTGGGCTGATAGCTGTAGAAAATGTCATTCCTTCTCAGTGGGGCAGTGAATCCATGTTCTGTGCATTTTTGGTAGTCTCAGAAAGTAGCTAAAGTAGGTGAAAATTCACTTTCCATAGTTGATCCTTTTATTTTCAGCTTGGACTTTTAAAGTCTGACTGAAAAGCACACATTGTCTGGGCAGAAGCCCAGAGCTTACACCATAGTGACTGCAGCAGCAGCTCAGTTTGCTTTCAAAGCTCCTATTGAATTTCTGAAGAGGTGTGTGAATTTTATTGGGAACAGTCATGTAGGGATGCACACAGTATCTCCCTGGCCTCCATCTGAAAGGAGTTTGGACCAAATCTGAATCATGCTGGAAAATATGATGTGAAGACAGTTGTGCAGGGGTCTTCATATGGACCCAGCTCCTTCTGAAGCTGGAGAAGCCAAGAGGAGGACTGGTCTTACACACTCCGCCCCAAACTAAGTCCACCCTCTCACAGCTGCTCCTAACAGAGAGAAAACATCCTCCTCAGTAAAGAGGCCTTTTGAATGTTTCTTTCCATACCCTCTCACTTCCCTGACTGCTGCCACTGTTAATAATTTAGGATGTATAGTAGTTTATCAGGCAGAATGGCTGTAAGCTCTAGAAAGCAAGCATATGTCAGAGATGGAAATGCCATAGAAATCACAGGAAGATCATAGAATCGTAAAATGGCCTGGGTTGAAAAGGACCACAATGATTATCGAGTTTCAACACTCCTGCTATGTGCAGGGTCGCCAACCACCAGACCAGGCTGCTCAGAGCCACATCCAGCCTGGCCTTGAATGTCTCCAGGGATGGGGCATCTACAGCCTCCTTGGGCAACCTGTTCCAGTGTGTCACTACCCTCTGCGTAAAAAACTTCCTCCTAATATCTAACCTAAACCTCCCCTGTGTGTCAGTTTAAAACCATTCCCCCTGTCCTGTTACTATTCATGCTTGTAAACAGGCATCCCCCCTGTTTGTATGCTCCCTTCAAATATTGGAAGGCCACAATGAGGTCTCCTCAGAGCCTTCTCTTTTCCAAGCTAAACAAGCCCAGTTCCCTCAAACTTTCCTCATAGGAGAGGTGCTGAATCCCTCTGGTCATCTTAGTGGCCCTCCTCTGGACCCACTCCAAGAGCTCCACATCCTTCCTGTGCTGGGGGCCCCAGGCCTGGACACAGTACTGCAGATGGGGCATCACAAGATCTGAGTAGAGGAGGACTATCACCTCCCTCTCCCTGCAGGCCTGGACAGATACCTTCTATAGTTTAATAGGACTGTCCTCTGTGCCATACTCTCTGCAGAAGAAAACCTCTTAGATTGTAGAGGAACTGTGTGTTTTGATAATCTGAGCATGATTCTTACATGATATGAGTACCAGGTCCAAGCAAGGAGGCTGTGCTGCCTTCCAGTGGAGGTGTTTGCTGATGGCTACCATCTGTGATGAGGGAACATTGTGTCTTGTGCAGTCTCATGGCAGCTTACTTCTCACACACACACTTTACAGTTGACTTCCTTGCTCTGATCCCTGGTGATGAAACAGCAAGATGGGATGTGAGGCTGTGACAGGGCTGTGGGTGAAGGTATGCTTCCTGTGGCTGGTGCTGTCCCACTACTATTTCAACCACAGGGTAGCCAGATAGTGGCTGATTGTGTTAGGTGATGAGAGAGCCATACTCAAGAAAAACTGGGGAAGAGGGGAAAAAGTGAAAACATCCACCCGGATTCCCTTCAACATCTGCTTTTCCAGTGCAAATAATTTCTGAGTGCAAATTAATGTGTGCTAGGCAAGACAGCATGTCACCCCTTGCCCTCCTTTGATCTCATCCTTGTCTGTGAATCACTGAACTGTTAGATGGAAAGTGATGTGTACCGAACAGCCCCTGTGCCCAGGGCTGTGAGCTGGTGCACAAGGGCAGAGCTCTGCAGGGTGCAGGGGTGGACTTAATGTCCTGGTGAGCCATGGCTGGCAGTACTTCTCTGTGAGCCCTCTGGTGAGAGACACTGAGCCCAAATAAGAGCTGCTATTTCTCTTGGTATTTGTACTTGGTATTGATGTACCCTTGAGGAAATAAATACAATTCTGAAAGTCTCCATATGTGCATGACCAGGGGTGCAATGGGAGCGGAGGGGGAGTGTGTGCTCTGCCCTCCCAGCAAAACCAGTGTCCACAGCCTTGCCTGGGGCAAGCTTAAAGTAAAGGGAAAGAGCATACTCTTGAAACCTGGGCCATAATTATTATTTATTTCAACAGCAATTTGCCTTATTATGGTGCACAGCATTTGTTACCCGGGCAACAGCTTTCTGTAGAGGCCTGGCTCAAATTAAAGTCAATCGAGCAAGATCTGAAGTCAATATTGGTATTATATTTTAAAACCAAGATACAAGGGAGTCAGCAATCTCACCTAACCATTGTGTTTTTTATTGTTGTCTTAGGCAGACACAAGGAGCTGTGATGGTCTGTGTCCAAGTAATACTTTTCTGTGCTGTGCCTGGTCAATCTGCTCCATGTGCATTTGCAAATAAAGTGAATTTTCCAGAGTCCTGCTTTTGCCTGAGGCAGTAGGTGTGAGCGTGGCCGAGTGACGTGCTGCACACTGTGAAGAACTGCTATCCCAGTGCCTGACCTGCTGTGCAGGCTGCACACCTCACACAGGCCTGGTCTCCTGTGAAAGAGATGGAGCATAACAGGTCTTCTAAGGTCCAAGGCAGAACAAAAGTAAAACAATAGAGCTAAGCGCTATAAACTATAAATATATTATTCTCTTCATGAATTTGGCATAAAAATGCAACTCAAACACAGGGAGCTTAGAAATGAAACTTTTGGGAGCTAACCTCTCTCATATCTTCTCTCATTTGTATCTTGTGGTTTTTTTCGTTTGCTTGTTCTGTGAGTATAGAGCTTTTGTCACAAATATCCTCCTTGAAAGATTAAAAGGGCCTAGATAAAGTAGTAGGAAGTTTGTTGTGAATGGCAATGTAGTACAGCTCAAATATTCCTGCCAGACAGCTCTGCAACAGTAATCCTTTAACAGGGCATTTTTCCTGCAGGTTGTAGACCTATTATATAGATCTAACTGGCTATGTGAGGCTTTCCTCTTTGGATGGGGCTTTTCCTCCTGGCAAGACACTGTCTCTGTTATCTGACCCTTCCTTAAAGCCCTCAGCTGGCCCTTCTGCACCTGGGGCTGATGAAGCATTGGACTTGTGGTAGCAATGACAGACGTGCTCCCAGCTGCTTTGTGGCTGCCTATCTGTCCCTGCTGTGTCTGTCCACAGCTCCCTGCAGACAGCGGTGCTCAGGCAGGGTGCCAGCTGCTGGGGCTGGATCCAGCAATGCCCACTGCTTTTACAACTATCACCCACCTTCTGGTGGTACTGTTCAAGGCTGCGCTGTTTCCTGTCATCCTACCCCTCACAGACTCTGTACGAATGCCGAAGAGAACAGTTCTCAATGTTAGAGCTGTATTTTGCTGGAAAACCTTCACTAAGATGCTGCAAAATGACCGTAAGCTAGTGCCCACTTTCTGACAGCCTTCACAAGTTCACAGCTGCCAATAAACTGATGGCAGTAAACAATTACAGCTGCCCAGTGCTGAAGAACAAGAGCATTTTAATAATCTTAGAAGTACTTCAGCTGGCTGTGCCTCACGCATTTGGGTGTTCAAGCTTGTGCTCTGAGAAGTTGTTTCAGTTTGTGCTGAAAAAGTGTGATGCCTTTCTTGCTAACATGGACCTTGTCTGTTGATTCAGTACTTACTAATAACACCAGCAGTTAACTATAGGAAGGACTGCTCCATCTCATGCAGATAGAGAATGAGGTATACGTGTTGAATAATTTGCTTCTTGGCAAAAGAAAGGTTTTAACTCGGCTTTGGAAAAATAAGCGTTTATTGGTTGCTGAGTTTTCCATGAAACCTTCCTGATTTCCTACTTCACAGGGTCTTAGGAGGTGCAGAGCATCGGAGGTAACAGGTTTTGGACAAAGTGTTATCACTGGCACTGGTGGCTGTTAATGATTAGCAAAAGCCCTTCTCTTCCGAGAACATCTTGGCCATGCCCCAATTTCATAACATGCAAATTCCTCACTTCAGTTTTAATAAGCTATTGAACTGTGTTTGCCACTGGACTGTTGTTATTGGAGCTGCTCGGAAATTATTTTTCTTAATGAAAACTCTGCTTTATGATGAAAAATGAAGCTCATGTTTTCAATTGAAAATGGTTGTTTTGTTACCTCAAGCGTCTCATGAGACCAGTAGTCTGCATGCCTCATGCTCCAAACTCTTCAGTTGTGTGGGCTTCTTAAACAAGCCGCTCCTCCCTTGGTGTGCTTTTCCCTTTTACTGACCTGCTGTGGGACTCATCGTATTATATCTTGCCCAGATAGGAAACCTGGGAAACAGAGGGGACTGGAGACAGCTACAGATTTCATCAACCGCCACAGGAAAAATCCTGAGATGTTTCAGGTTTTAAGGAAAAATAATAATAATAATAAAAGAAAAATAGATGATTTAGATTTCTGGTAATCTACGTTAAGGGGAGAAAAAAAAAAAAGAAACCCAACACAACAATTATTAGATTTCTGGTAATCTGCTTTTTGAAAAAACATGTAGTTTTGTCTGGTAAATGGCCAGTTCTCACACAAAAGGAATTAATTTTGACTGTAAGAAAACTGTGATAAAAAAGAGTTTGCGTATCAGCGATTGCTTTTCCTTTTTGAGGAGCCATGCTAATTCTGTCAGAGAGCTGGTCTATGCTGCACCGCAAGAATGTCTGTAAGACTTATGCTTACAACGTTATAAATGGCTGCACTTGAAATAAACAGAAACAAAGTGCCAAACACAATGGAAATTAGAAGAGACGAACTGACCAGCCACTTTTGTGTGCTCAGATTCTTCTATTGTGTAATGAACGGGCAGGTTAACCACTTTACTGATTAGTAATACTGAAGCATTATACACTGTGCACAGTTCCTTTCAGGCAATTTCAGACTGATTTTTTCAAGGTATTTGGACCTAAAGATATTGCATGGGATGCTTGTTTTTCTTTTTTTCAACTTCCTTGGGTACAGTTGTACAGGGATTGATATGACTATCTCTTTAATAGAATCTATTTTTTTGCGTTTCTTCTTATTGGTGTTATATGTTATTAGATTTTGTTAAAAGAAATATGTTGTTATTCTTAACTCAAAGTCTGCAGTGTTGCTCCAGCTGCCTTACAGCAGCAGCAGGTTCTGGTGTTGCACTGCCAGTTACCTTCCTCTCCCAAGTTCAGTCTACACTTCAGGTTGCTCATGCTGCTGTTTGCACATCCTATTCTCCAGCATTCAAGTTCTTTATTGCAAGTCTCTAATTTGCCTGAGTTAAACTATCTGGATTTTTACAGTGCTGAGAAGATAAAAATGGGGAGAAATTTCATACTATCCACATTGTGAATTTAAAACACATTTGTGTACAGTATGCTCAGTTCCAGTTTTGCTTCATTGACAAGAATGTAAGATTTTCTACCTGTAACAAAACATCTTGCCAGGCCTCATGGCTTTATCTAATATGTTCTGTGCATTTCTGATCTCTGTTAAACATGTGTTTTCAATGTCAGTTGAGCTGTTTGCCGAGGTGCTCTCACTTCTTTCTGCTCCTCCTTTCTAATTCCCCAGGGGCAGAAGGGCAGTTCTTTGGTTAGTGGGAGCCAAGAGTAAAATTTTCAAGGTTTCGGGTCAACCAAGGTCTGACTGATGGAGTTTAAGCATGTTAGTTGTGTTTATCCTATAAACAAGCCATCGTGCCTTCCATGATACCTCAGAAGCCTTTTGTCTTTTCCTCCTGCTCCTTTGAGACTGATGGAGCAGACAACACTCACTGACTGACTCCTTTGATGTCAACGGGATGAAAGCCCTGGCTGAATTGGGCTCTCGAGATGACTTAGAGTATTAGTTTCTGATTGCCTGAATAAATACTGTAGCAAATCTACATCTGCCAGAATAATTTAAATACAGGAACTGTCTTTCTCATAGCGGTATTGTGTAATTATATTGTGCCCAGGAAAAATAGCCCTCTCATGCCTTCAGGATATTTCTGGAAGCTGCTGCTTTACAATATTCATTTTGATTGCTTTTCAGATAGGTAAGCCCATTGGTTTATCTATCGCATGGTCAGTCTGGCTTCCTTTGTTGTACATGACTACATCGTGTGCAATCTACCTCTGATTTAAGGAGCTAAAATTGGCTGACCGAAGGTGAGCAAACTGGCATTCATTCTCTGAAACATGAGCATAGGAACTGCAGTGTTAGTTCCCACCTTATTTTCTCTCTTCACATGTGATCAAATCCCACATTCAAAGATGCTAATTGCTTTTAAGACCTAGATCTTTTCCATCTTCATGGACAAGCCAGGTTTGCTTTCTCCTGAATCCTGCATGTATTCTATACTTGCAGCCTATTGGACAGCTGTGCTGCTGCTGCATTGCTGCAAGCAGATACAGTTATGTGACCCTGAAGGTGCCTCAGTGGCTCTGCAGTAAAAAGTTGGGATTAGGAAATAAGCAGTTATCCATCTACTAAACAGAGCATGGCATTTTCTGAATAACTAAAAGATCCATGTGTCTGCTGTACAGACAACGTCTGGAGAACAGACAAACCTTTTGGATAGCTCCCTTTTACAGGCTGTCTGTTCTGCCCAACATAGACAAGAATGCTGATTTTTGCTTTCCAAAGGGTTGCAGTGACAGCAAACCTCTAGGCATTTTTCATGTTTATTTCATTGTCTCCAAACAATTACTAAAAACTTCTTGAAGATTAAAATTAACCTATTTATGTTTAATTGGACTGTGCTTTGAAAATCATGACAGGAATCTTTTTTTACTTCTTAGCTAGATTTAAAAATAACCAGAAAATATAACTACAGAGACTATAATTGAATAGTACTGACATTTTTAATTGCTTGCTGCTTATATTCTAGGCTTAGCATCTGTAACTGAATATTCAATAAAAAATCAGCAAGGTTTTCTTACTAGACTCTTATTGTAGTGAACATAATGTAAATTAATTCTTACTTCCAGCTGCTAGTAATCCAGTTGGTATTCAGTACTTAGCATGCTGAATCTGTGAGAGAAACTTATCCCCGCATAGGAAAGCCTCTTTGACTTCTGTACAATACTAAATAAATAATGTTGTGACAGTCTTTTAGCAGTGTCACCACTCCTGCCTGTCAAGCAGTGTTTCAGCACCTTGCAGGCTACCTGGTAGCAACAAGACCCGTTAGCTCCGCCTAAATGAAAAGCATAACTTAATTTACAGGTCGGAAGAGTCTTTAAAGCACTGTCAGGCTGTAGGCAGAGGAATCGGTGGGGCCACAGGCCTCACAAACAGCCCCGTGTAGGCCCTGTGCTGCAGCCCTGCCACCATCCCCACAGCCAGCGGCAATGCTCAGAGGAGCTGCTCCTCAGGGAGGGCTTCTTGCTTGACGTGTATGTAGGCATCCATGCACTCTGCCTCTTCCTGTTTATTATAAAAATAAGTCTGAAAAGCCTTTCTACCCGCATTGTTGCACAGCAGCGAAATGGGATAGCCACCCATGGTTCTGATTTATATAGAAATTCCGGATATGAGATTGCACAGCAGATTGTCACTGACCTGCTCCAATTTAAGCTTGGGTGGCAGACTATTCTTTTCCATTCCTTTTTTTTTTTTTCTTGTGTGTATGAACAACAAAAGGAGGAATATGGGATGAAATAAGAAGACAGATGTGGAACTGAACTTTCTGTTATCAGCAGCTAATTCCTTTTTGCTTTATAACCTGTGATGTCCAGCATCCGATGGTTCTGCATATGGACTTCTTACAGAACCATGATGCCTGCCTTGTATTTTGCCCTTTTGAATGTATTCATGTTTAATCAGGGTATAATTGCGTATTTTCCCAGATGCTGCCTTGCTTGCAGCTGTGGCAGCAGTGTGTAAGAAGAGTCTTTGTAACTTCAGTTAAATAAACTACAAATGCAAAGGGTGTGGAAGATCTTTGTTGAGGACAAGTGCATTCAAAATGAGAGGTGCTATTTTTCTACACTGACCCCTAATAATTTGCATAAATCACCTGCCTTAGTTTATCCAACAGGCAAAATGCTAGAGAGCACGTTTTACCCCCAAGGGCTGCGGGCAGAACTCATTAATGTTTAATAAGCATTTTCAAGTGCTTTTGCAAGATCATTCTATTCACAGTGGGTCACGCTACTGAGACCTACAGGTGAGGTACCTTGTAACGAGCAACTATTACCATAGTATTATTCACTTCCAAGCACAAATATTTTGGTAGAGTATAAACAATGATGGTTTTTTTACAACTAGCAATTAATTATTTTTTAATGATTTAATGTAATTAAGTAATTAAAGTGTTATTTCTAATTAAAACAACATTAATTCTACAGCAATGACATTCACTTTTTTTCCCTTGACAAATCAATCAAAATTCTGACACTGATAGCCAGAGATCTTGTCATTAAATTCTTATGACACATCTTAGCTCTGACTGCCTCCCCATGATATGCGTCTTTCCTATCAGTAAAGCCTGAATTTTCTTCTCTTCTCAGCCCTAGATCAGAGGTTTATTACTTATTTATAACAACTCCCAAAATGGGCCAGATGTATTTGTATGGGTCAGTTGTTGACCAGAAGTGGTTAGCACTGGGATGTCTGAGGGCTGTATATAATTACCTGATGGGAGGATGCAAGGAGGATGAAGCCAGGCTCTTTTCAGTGGGACCCAGTGCCAGAACAAGAGACAGTAGGCAGAAACTCTGAACACCGGGAAGCATTCCTGTGCTGTTCAGGTTTCTCAGAGGGGCTGTGGTGTCTCCACCTTGGAGATCTTCAAAAGATCACAGTCCTGGGCAACCTGCTCCAGTAGCCTTGTTTAAGCAGGCATTGGACCAGATGGTCTCTAGGGGAACTTTCCAACCTCAGCCCTTCTGTGGTTCTGTGATTCTGTATTTCAAATGTTTTTATCCTGTTTTATTTTTCAGTCCTACGGCTGCCTAATAGATGTTACCTTTGCTTACAAAAGTTCTGCCAAGAAAAAAAAAGAAAAAAGCCTTTTTGAGTGAGATATCCATGCAAAGATTTCTTTATCTTACACATTTTGTAGCCAACTCTAAGGCAGGCTGAGGAAGGGAACTCCAGCGCTGTAGGAATTTTCATAATTTTAGGCAACAGATCATAGAAAAACATTTGAAAATGCATGTTATCTGAAGCAGAAAAGCTGCAATGATAATTGACTTGTTTCAACACTGCAGAAATTAATTTGTGGCTGGCTTTTTCTTTTGATTTACAATTCCAATGAAATTAAAAAGTTCCTGTAGAATATTTTGATGTATCTGAAACTCTCTGATGGAGAATATACAACCGCTATTGGAATACTGAGTCCCGCTAATGATTCTTGAGGATATTTGACCTTGAAATTTTCGTTCTTAAAATAAATTTTGAAGCAGATTTGCTGAATGCTGGTAATGCACATAGAGGATTTTGGAGGAAGTGTGTGGCATTGTACTCTGGTAAAACCTTTGTTCTGCTGGCCAGGTGTCTAGGAAAGACAGCCTGCAAACACTGTAAACAAAACATTTCACTAAGGATTTGCCTCAGCACTCTGTCATCGGTATTTGTAGCAGAAGGATGACCAGGAAGGTAACAAAGGACATTGTTTGACAGGAAGTGCATCTCGGTTGCTGAGCGGTGTTTCCTTTATTAATTCTTGTGGGGAAAAAACCAACAACAAATCAATACTCTTTAAGAAGGCAAAAAGCCTGTGATTCATAGGATCACCATAGAACCACAAGATGTTCATGCTTGAAAGATTACAGCTAATCAATTTTAAGTACAGGTGACTGATGTCCACTGGAATGGAGAAGATAAGAGGCTACCTGGCTTGTCTATCCTCTGGCAAGCATGAATAAAATCTACATTTGCCATGAGTTCATATGTGGAGAAGATCTGCTGAAGAACTATAACCCTAGCTTGGCAAATGCATAGTATTTTTCTAATTACATGTAAAAGCCTGTTTCATTTTAACCTGAAATACCTTTCAAGAATCCTGAATACAACAAATGACACTGTCCTTGATGCTTTATAAGAAATGCTGAGGCTCTAAGCCAGTCACTTTTTTCACTGCTGATCAACTGTGGAAATGAAATGAAATATTAAAATGTAGGTCAGAGACAGCCTAGGAATGCCCTTCTTCTGCTGAGACTGAAGATTGTGAATCCCTGCTGCTAGAGCCAGAAGATGGTAGCCAGCCATAAGGGAGATCTACACATTTACAAACTGTGGAGCATTAAAGATTAAACTGTTCACTGCTCCCCATTCAGCTATGACTGGAGTTTGTCTGTCATCATAAGAAGAGGGTTAAGATGTGATAGAGCTGGCAAGCAACTCACAGAGTGGCCCTTCTTTTCAGAATTGTTCCTGTTCTTGTCTCTAACGTACATGAGACTTTTCCCAGCTATAGGGACAACTTTCAGGACCTTAGGAAACACAGAAGAAAAATGGTCCTTTGCAAATTTTGTGAACGTAGAAGAAAACTTCTTTTGCAAGCTTTCACTTTTGCACAATACTTTTTGAAGTTCTGCCAGTTGTATCCACAGCAAAACCACATTGGGTTGTTCATAACAGTGGTTAAAAATATGATATGCTTGCCCTGCAAACTGATCACATTGTTGACCTTTGTAACACAGCCACAGTATTACCGCAATGAAATGCACTCCCTTTGGCTACTGCAGGTCCCTAGTTCTCACTGACACCCGGAGTATTCCTAAAAGTCCAGGAGCAGTGATCTAGATGCAGAAAAATCTCTGGCAGAGCAGCTGAACCCTTCTTCACTGAAGAGAATAGGTTGAGACAATGAAGGGCCCCAGCTTTGCCCCTGGCACCTGCAGCACCTGAGCACTGCCCTGTGAGCTTGGAGCCACTGACCTGGCAAAGCACTGTCACCTGATAGTGACAGCAGCTTCTGTCACCTCTCATCTTTTCTGCAGCTCAAGGACCAAAAGCAAAAATCTCACCATAGAGAAGATCTGAAGATGTCTTCTGTGTGCCTGACGAAGCCTTGCCATTTCATTGCTATTCTCCCTCCACACTGTAGAGTATGTAACCAGGGCCTGTATGCAGTCACTGCAATCAGAAGTTCAGGATTAGGTCTGTGTTTGCCCCGTCTGGCACCCAGTATGAGTCTCTGAGGATCACTAGGCTCTTAAAACAGCTGCAAAATCTTCAACCACTCTTAAGGCCCTGAGCTGCTGATGTCCTGAAAAGACCTCTTAGCGATATCATTGAAAAGCTTCCAAGCACGAACCCACCCTTCAATCTACAATTGCAAGGGGTTTTGTCAGAGTACTGCAGCCTTATACTTCAGGGAAATGAAGATGATATGAGCAGAAGTGTTAGCTGCACTATCACTGTTCTATGAATCAGTGCTGATGACAGCTGTTTGTCAGATATGCTTTCTACTCAACAACAAACAAGTTCCAAAGCTGTCTGTTGATAGCTTGCTAATCTGAATTGCATTAGCTAAACATTTCCTATCATTGCATTCAACATGGGAATCATCCCTTAGTTGGATTCTTAGTGAGAGATTCAGGCTCTTGTTTCTTCCCAGCAGACTGTGCTCAGTTATGTTGACCAGGAGATTTTTTCCATTACCTGGTACTAATAGCTCCAAAGTCCAAACAAGAAGATTACCTAAATCCAGCAAATGTGTACTAAATGGTAACACTAACAATTTAACAACAGAGTTATAAGCAGTAAGTTACTAAAGTCAAGTTGTCTCTCTTCCCTTAGTTTTCCCCTTAATGGTCTCATTAGTTTTTGTAGTTGAGTACAGCAGTTAATGGCCTCAGCTATAAATCTGGCAAAGCAAGGTTTTAAATCATCAAGGTAGATCTGTGCTACTGGTTTGTCTTGTTATTTTCCATGTTGACCTCTGCAGCCTTTATTTAGGTCATGGCTCCTTTAATTTTAACTGCTTCAGAGTCAGACAGGCAATATCTAATTCTGAAATATTAAATCTTAACCACATACACGACAGGTCAGTGCATGCTCCAGGCTCTACAAAATGATGAATAAAGGCTTTCCAGGCATGCAGTCAGTTAAAACTGATGATAAAAACAAGGTTTCATTTTATTTGTCTCTTGAAGCTCAAAACTTTACTATTTGGGTTTTATCAGCAGTCCAACGAGGGACAAAAAGTCCCTTTTAGAACACCCATCACCACCTCATGACTTGAGTGGGGAGCTTTATGCGGAGCAGTAAGGAAAAGCCTTACAAACCTTGAGGTTGACAGCAATTTGCTTGACACAAAGATCCTTCATTGCAATCTCAGGACCCACATACTGCCAAAATAATCGGATCTGTAATGGAGATTGCTGCCTTTTTTATTTCTTTTTTTCTTGACAGGTTTCACGTCTGATTCACTGGGGTGTTTATTGAGTTCAGGGGTGTTCAGCCAGTGTTCAGCTGGAGCAAAGCAGCCATGAATGATGCTCTCTGCACACGCAGTGCTGTAGCCACTAACACTTTATAATGTTGTCTGGAAATCTGGAAGAATGATTTAGTCAAACCGTGCTTCTATTTCATTTTTATTAAACCTGGCTCTCTGCCAGAGCTCCTGCCATTTTGAGCAGTGAACTTAGGCTGGAAGGTATTGCTTTCCTCTGAACATTTGTAACCTCTATTGATCTGCTCAGGTAAATGCAGAGCAAAAAGTCTTTCTTATTGATGGGGAAAATATTACTTCTTTGTTGTTTTTCAGTCCACAATCATCTGTCACATTCTGCTGGGTAAATCCCCTTAAGTACTATTCCTTGTTCTTGTTGGGTGGGATCCAGGTGCTTTTCCATACGGTGGAATTGAGACTCTGACTTATCAGCACTTTCTCCCTGTTTAACTTCTAAATACTCTCATTCTGCACAAATACAGCCTGCTGTATTGAAATGGGAGTATCTCTCTTTAGCTCAGGACCCCATGTCAACCTCTGGGCCCCTCATCCTCCTGCAGTGCCGAGGGGCTGAGCTGTGCCCTGGCAGCTGTGGGGTGCACATCATAGCTAACGACCTTTCAGTTCTGTTTTTCTGCCTAATGCTTGGCAACTCTAGTCCCCATATCTGACAGTTCCAGCAGAGTAAATAAATAATTGCCGTGCCTGTCACAAGCATCATGACCCAGTCGTGGCTCAGTGAAGTTCTCTCAGTGCCTCTGCCCCGCAAAAGCTGCGTTTTCAGTGCCCTTTTTGCTCCTGTGCCTTCTGAGGCAGAACAAGCTCCCAAGGTTTTCAGTCAGTGCGTGGCTGTCATGTTTCATTTTACCCGACACACATCAAGGTGATACCTTTGGCAAGTGCATTCTCCTATGCCATTTGTTGATTTCTACTTCCTAATTCCACCTACTGGGACCAAAACTGTGGCTACGTTGGCAATTCACTGTCCAGTTCCTGTGTCTAAACACAGTTTTTTAAAGTTATTAGCATTTATAGACCGGTGTCTATAAATGTGTGTGCATGAGTATGCATTCGCTTCTATTAATTGTTTATTCATCTCTGGGTGGAATGTCAGCTTGTTTGTGTGTATGTGTTTGCATACTGAGGGTAATATCATTTGTGCATCTGCATGCATGCAAGCAGGTTGTTATGTTCATCTCTTTGTATATAAGCTGTGCGATCCTGTCCAGGTTACATGGAGATAAGCTGATGATTTTCTCCTCGGCATGCAGCATTTATCTGTTTGCATGTTAGCATTTCCCAGCAGCTGCCATGTGAATCATGCATTATGTAAGGAAGGCAGCACTGCTTCCCAGTGGAGAACATTTATTTTAGGTTTTCATTTTCTGAAATGAATTTGAGACAGTGTTCTGCTATTTCAAAAGGAAAAAAATAATAGTATTGTTTTACCTAACTAAACTATTCATGTAGATTGGGAGCAACGTCATGCTTAGCACTTAACATTTCTGCATTTGGTGGGTGGAATCCATCTCATCTGTTGTTGGCAGTTTTAATATCCAGTTATTTAGTCATCTTGGCTCTTTCTGTATGTGCTGAAACCTAATATAGGTCTAGAGATGCCCTCCAAAGGTGCTCTACCCTATGGTAGATGCCTAAAGAAGTTGGCAAGACAGCTGTCTATGGACAGGTATTTGTTGTAGGTGCTGAATCTTGCTGGCCTTTGCTTTCCTGTTATATGGGGAGGGCTTACTCACCTCTTTATCTGATGAAGTGAGTCCTGGGACTCCAGGAAAGCAAAAATAGCTGAACTAAGCCTAGCAGTCTTTATGAGTTTCATGACCACAGTTTTCCTTGCAAGCAGGTTTTTCAAGCCTAGACATGGCTGGATGAAAAAGCATTAAAGGGAGTGGACTCAGTCATATGTGAACTATAAATGGCACAGGCATTTAATGGCATAGATCTGCAGAGAAGCTTCAGAAGACCGTGAACAAACCCCAGAGCCAATGAAATCCACTCCCTTCAAATTTGCAGGCTCACAGCCAATCCTACAGGTGAATGGCGATTATCTTGCAAATGATGAAGCTATCTGATCTTTAGTACAGAGGGAAGGCTGGCAGCTCATGTGTGTGTTGTGCTAGAACTGTTGTGCAAGTAAAAAAGACTCCAGTGCTGTAATAACCTGATGTAGAATTTAAAGCAGCTGTCCCCCAAGGAGCATGAAGATGGCGAGAGAAAACAGCAGGTCTCGGGAGATAAACGATGCCCAAATTTGGATAATTTTTCCTATTTGCCTTCTGATCTTCTGCAGTATTTGTGTAAAGAAGGACAGCAGTCTGAGGCAAACTCTGGTCCATTTTGCCCATTTTGTAGGTATTAGGATATAAACCAGACACAAATCTGCAATAAGCAAAACAATCATATGATTGTCATCCAGTGGAAGTGAACCTCAGTGGCTTTATACTAACAAAGAGGGTTTAGAAAATCAAACAGGATACTCAAATTTGTAGAAAAGGTTAAAAGAAGAGCTTTGCTTCTTATGGCCTTGATACTCTCTAGACAGTCTGTAACTTTATTGATCTGGGGAAGCACATTCATTTGTTTATCGAGCAGGAAGTGTTTCTATGAGTTGCTACTATACATAAAACATTATAGAAGTGGACTCTTTCTGCCTTCTAAACCCGTGTGTTCTGTGTTTGTGATAAATGAGGAACTGACTGTTTATCCTCATGAAGGGCACCCCAGAACGACACAACTGGGGGAAATAACTGCCAATATTTATTTTTAAGAGCTGAGAACCTTTATTTTCTTGTGAGAATTCACTGGACTATGGGTGGAATTGAATAGCTCCATGTTTTAACAGGAATGTTTTGGATTTGGCTGATTTTAGTATTCTAAATATGGAAATGTTTCAGATAAATGCATTTATTTTTAGGGCAGTAATGCCCAATTTGTCTCAGGCATGCCTCTTAGCTGCAGCTTTTCTTTATCCTCTCTGCCCCTTCTCCTCCATCACTGCATGACCCATGACTCCTCAGAGCCCCTGCCTTTGGAGATCTATTGTGCTATATTTCCTTATCTCTGAGCAGCACATCTCTTTTTGTCTGGGGCAAACCTGGGAGTAAAAAAAAGGGAATGAAGAAATCCAATAAACTTAGCAATTCTCTCTCTCCTGTTCTTCAGTCTCAGCAATGCTCCTGCTTTCACTTCTGTATCTTATCTTCCATGCTGTCATGCCTCGCTCAGAAGATTTGACTCATACGTTGGGAACTACTGCTTTTGGTGATGACTTGTTACTTTTTCTCTGCTGTTTATCATGTCTGAGCTAACTCGACAGCTTTCAGCTGCTGCCAGGTTGTCAACACTGGATCCAGCTGTTCCCATCGTACAGACCAAGTGTAGCAACAGCTTTCAGGGAGCAGCATCTGATAGCTTGTGTCTCCCTGCTCTTCTTCTGCACCAAACATGCCTCAGCCCTTTTCTCGAGGGATCTGGCTCCCTTTTTTCCCTTGCTCCTCAGTGACTGGGACTGCCAGCCTGGTAGTCTGTGGCGGTGCTGGTGTGGGGCCATGGCTTAAGGCAGAGCTGGAGTTCCTGCTTCCCATCTGGTTCCAAGCAGCTGGTGGGTGGTAACAAATGCCAGTGTACAATGGCAAGAGCCCGCTCCCGTTGTGTGTATGTGTTTGTGTCCTGTGCACCTCTGTGCTGGGCAGCTGCTTTCTTCTTCCTCCTAATGAGCATCTCCAGTGGCTCCCATAAAAATGCATTTTAGTGAGCATAGTAGCCTCCAAACAATGTTTTGCATTGCTGTGGCTTACATGCCAGTGTTGAAGTATCCAGATGAACAAAGCAGTTTAGCTAGAAATACATCCTATCTGCATTTTGCAGAGTGGTTGGGGTGAGATGCCAGCTGGATATCTTGATTACGAATCAGAAATGACCATAGTAATGTATAGCACAATTCAGTGCCTAAAACACAGCTGTGATATTTACCTCTGGTGTTTAATTATGAAGCGCAAGTACCTGAGAATGAAGCAGACTATCTGCATGGTGGTCTTTCTGTAAGGCTGTCATGTTCTCAAGCACTGGAAAAGTATCGTAAAATCAGTATGGTTGGAAAAGACCACTAAGATCACCTAGTCCAACCATCAACCCTTCCCCACAGCGCGCATTAAACCACGTCCCTCTGTGCTACATCTACTCATTTCTTGAGCATCCCCAGGGGCAGTGACTCCACCACCCCACTGGGCAGCCTGATCCAATACCTTACCACTCTTTCTGAGAAGAAACCTTTCCTAATATCCAGTCTTTCCTAGTATCTAGTGTCTGGAATTGTACAGCAAACCTACACAATGCAAACACATTCAAAACTTTCCTGATGGGATGTTTTCAAATAAAATGGAATATTTCATTCTAGGAACATGTTTGTTTGGATCCTTACCTAAGTAAAAGTGAGGATTCTGAAACTCGGTATAAGGAGGAAACAGCAACTATATCAAAGGCAGGGCATGTCTTTGATATCCCTGCCTGCTTGTGATTCTGAACAAGGCCTCTGTGACGTCTGACTTACCTCAAGGAAATGGAAGCAGCTTTCCAGCGCTTGCTCCTGCCCATCTGGCTGAGGGGCCTTGTGCTCCTGGCCAGGACCTCACATCCTGAGGGCTGCTGGCGTGTGGCATTTAACCAAGGAGAGCAGCTGCTGCTGGCTGCAGAGCCAATGCTTGCCCAGTCCCTGACTGCGAGCTTGTCATATAACCTAGCACCATAACAGAGATAATAACATTTGCCCTTCTTTAGAAATTACTTTGAGATCTGCCAAAGAAAAGAGCCTATTCAAATGCAAAGCCTGATCTTCTATTATTAATGGATGTTGTGCCAGAGTCGCCAATCTGCTCCTGATGCCCAAGTGCTGTGCTGAAAGCAGAATCTGCCTGCTTGATTTAGCCCAGCTGCCAAGCTGGGGCCTAGGGCTGTTTCACGATATTGGGAACAACACGAAGCAACCAGATGTCAACCAGCAACAACTCAAGCTTGCAGTCCCTGCCTGTAGCCCTCTAAAACACAAGCAAATGTGCAACTGCCTACAGCTGGCTGCCAGCAGTATTGCTTTTGCACCTCCTGGCACTGGGCTCCTCAGAGAATCAGTTGTTCATGTGAAAAATGGTGATTACCAGGAAAACTACCACCCCCTGTGGGGATAATTTTTTACCGTGCCACAGGACTTCTAGGGGTGGCAGCTCTGCGCTGGGACAGGGAATACAACACAGGGCTAGGCCAGCTCTGCTTGGTACATTGCCATCACTGCAGCACTGCCTGGCAAAACCCCAGGCAAAATTCCAGGGAAGATAGGGAGAAAAAACCAAGTAACCCTTCAAACAGAGAGTCTTTCTCTGGCTTGGTTTCTATACTAGTGCCGGGTGGGAGATGGGTCTGTCTAGTGTGTGCTGTGCCTTCTTCTGCCTGCACTCTGCTGGTGCAAAGAGCCCTGTGGTTTCAGTCATTGCTGGATCCATACTCGCTGTCCCTGGAGGGGAGCGTTATGAGATTACTTCCCCCTCCTTACAGTAACAGATGGCTCTCAGAAATGCTTCGATTAGGGTAAAAGCAGAGAGCACATTTCCACTGATCGAGTACTCAACAAACATTTGTTCTGCAGATGAAATGGACGCTCAAGGAGCTTTGCTTCCCACTATGTTACAGCCTGTTTATTCTGATTTCTCGCCTTCAGCACGTATGGAAATATTTCTTTATTCCAAGCAACGTGCAAGCAGGTGTGTCACAGCAGGCGCATAGCTGACCCCCTTTAAGCTATTGGGGCCGTGTGTGGAGGTGCTCTGGTGCAATGAGAACAGCGCGGTAAGGGATGAAGCGGGACCCGCGGCGCCCCGTTCCTGCTGCTGCCCGCTCTGCCCAGCAGGTGGCGGCCGCGCCGCGCCCTCAAGGCCTCACTGCGGTTCCGCGCGTTGTCGTGTAGGGTAGCAAATAAAATATACACAAAGCGGTCTTTTCCTCATCAGCACTCTGCGCTCAGCCTCCCCACATGGTGCTCTCTGTGCTGAACTGCCCCAAACTGCGCCCGCAGTGGCTGCACATTCACCCCCTAGGTGATCAGTGCCTCAGGGAAAGCGAGGTGGCAGCTCGTTCCTGTGGGCCTCATTGGAGAGCCTAATTTTCAGCTGGCTCAGATCTGTATCATTCACTACGTGTTAAAAGAGGACAGCCTTCCTCTGCCGGCTGACACCTTGTAGTGATGTGCTCCCCCACTTTGGGGTGGGATTTTCCTTGGCTTATTTCAGTTTCCATTGAAGTAACTTGGAAAATTCCAATGGTTTTGGTGGAAATGGGCTCAAATAATCTGGGATTCTCGGAAGTGCTCTTCCTTTCCAAGAAACATCTTTCTTTGGAGATCCAGAGGGCTCCATCTTTCACAGAACTCTAATGCTTCTTTGATTTGGTGCTGAAAATACATGATATCAGAAGAAAAGCACAGCATCAGTGAGATTATACCCTGAGATCCCTACTCAAAGAGATTAAATTGCACAGCATTTAAATATCTTGCATTAATATTTTTTGTCCTTTGTTTCATTTCTTTGTCTAACATTTGGAATTTACTGAACGGCACGAGCTACCCTTGTATTAATTCCTTGTCTTCAAGGAGCTGGCATACACAGTGAATTTGGCTCACTATTTAAATACAGATTTCTACTACTTACTAGCAAATCCTGGAGCTGTAAACACTTCTTCGGTTTTTATATCTCTGCAGCATTGCCGTGACTTGACAGAACCACTCAGACAGCAAAGCTATTTTCGGGTGTCCCTCTGGTCAGTAGGGAAAAATGTTCCCCTTGCAGAAGAAAACTGTTTCTCTTCTGCATGAGTCACAATTCTGCTTGTATGCGCACAGCGAAAGATTTCCAGCTTCTCAGGCTTTGCTGGCATTCAGGGTAGCTTTCAGCCCGCCAAGATTCACATGTGGAAACTAAATATGGTCATAGGGTTACACTCCCATTTTTTGCCCATTACTCAGGCCCCTGCATGGTGTATTTTGGTGCCTACTCCCTTTCTGCCACTCTGCATCTCCCTCTGTGGTGTTAGTTAACTCTGTGGTTAAAGCTAGTGAGATTTTAGACAGCACCAGTTACAAACAAGCAGTGTGTTCCATGCTCTGCTGAGCAGTGCCATATAAACGAATGAGCCAGTGTTAATCCTGGGAGGGAAGCTGAAGCCTTGGTACCTTTGTGAAGCTCCATGCTAGAAGAGGCCACTTGGAATCTGCTCCAGCTTGAGCTGCAGTCATTGCCACAGCTCCCATGGCAGAGCCTGCCAGAAATAGAAAAGCAAGAGGGAGGGAACACGTTGTGTTGTTTTTATGTTGTTTGGGTTTGTTTTTTTGTTTTTGTTTCCCTGAAACAAATCAGCTCGTATATTTTCAGCAACAAGAAGTCAGAGGGACATTTTTATAATTATATACAACACTCAGAATGATTCTGATGTCACGGGAACCAGAAAAATGCATCCTAAATTATACCACGTTTCACTAGGGAGGTTAATCAGTGAGCCAAGGCGAGTTTAAGTTCCTGTGAGTGTGTTTGACCCCTGCTTGGGGCCAGTCTGTGTCCCTCAGCTACACAGTGATACAGTGACAGCTCTCAGGTGCTGGCTCCATCCCATTGGCCTTCCTGGGGAGATCTTGTCCCCACCTCATGGGCTTTGTGGACCTGCTGGAAGCATCAAGGATCCTGATTGTGTGCTTTGGGCCGGGCTTTGACTTCCTCAACCGCTTTCTCTATTCTTCCCATAGAATCATAGGATCATGGAATGGCTTAGGTTGGTAGGAACTTTAAAGACCACTCTGTTCCAACATTGTGCTATGGTCAGGGCTGCCACCCATCACCTCAGGCTGCCTGGGGCCCCATCCAGCCTGGCCTTGGGTGCCTCCACGGATGGGGTACTCACAGCTTCTCTGGGCAGCTGTGCCACTGCCTCACCACACTCTGAGTAAAGAATTTTCTGCTTGACATCCAACCTGAATTTCCTTTCTTTTAAGTTTAAAGCTATTCACCCTTCTCCCATCACTATCTGACCATGTAAAATTTGGTCCTTCTTGCTTGTAAGTTCCCTTCAACTACTGTAAGGTAATGAGATCTCACCAGAACCTTCTCTTCTTCAAGCTGAACAAGCCCAGAAGTCTTAGTGCTATGCAGAGACTTAGAAGTTGGAGCCTTTGCCATCACAGAGGTAACATTTGCTTTATTTCCAGTTTCCACCTTCAGCCTCCATTGTGAGTTCATTACATGGATGATGAAAGCACTGCGAACAAAAGTATCTACAAATGAGGCCCATTTTCAGCAAGGCCTTTACATAGTGACACCTGCATAAATTCTCCCAGCAAATTAAATGAGCCCACATACATGCTTGGTTAAGTCGGACTTATGTTCTGGCTGGATTACAGTTGTGCTTGGGAGATACTTCATTAGCTGATGATTTACTGCTACACTGCACAACCTCCATATGACTTTGTGGCTTGCTGCAGTATTTCTTTTGGAAACCAAACCCATGGTTGCTAAACAATAGCTGTGGCAATGACATGAATTAGTGGGCTTGAACTAGAAGAATTTGACAAAAAATATTGCAAACTTTTTTAGATTGTGATTAATCTTTTGTGCAATTTTTGTGTTTAACTGTGAATAAGTTTCTTGTAACTGAAACACACACAAAATGATTATAACTTTAATTGAGTAAATAGAGATTATTTCCTGGAGAGATTCCACATGCTGGAAAACCACAGTGTTTTGAGTTTAAATTTATATCAGATTCACCACGATCACATCACTGCTCTGTGGCTTCCAAGGGGTTTCTGTGGCAGAACTGGCTTCAGCTTCACTCCTAGGTTTGTGTAACACAGACTTTAGAGGGATGATGGTCTCAGTGTTGGAAGAGGTTTGAACTAAAAAAGCTTTATTTCTGCCAGACATTATGAAGTGTTTTTATTTCTGTGAAGTGCATAAATATTTATTCTGGAAACAGAATTGTTCTGTGAGAACTATCCCACTTCATGCCCTTTTTCAAGATTATTGAGCTGTCTTTAGAAATATTCAGATATGCCTTATACCAATTATTTGCACCTGTTACATTTCTTATGCAGAATTAAGTCACTGCTTCTTTCACAAAGCTCCTAAGGGGCTGACATTCTACCTTAGAATATCACCTGGTTGTATATATGTAGCCGAACATGGTATTGCGTGCCATCAAAAGGGATCAACACAGCCACTCATATAGACTGCAGCCATCCACATAGCCTTGATTGATAGGAGAATGATTATTTCTTTAGATAAAAGTGTTATTTCTCGACTTGCTTTCAGCAATATTTGTGCCTGGTAACCCAGCAGGACAGCTGAGCTGTTGGGAACAATTCAAAATCTGCATTTGACACACTGCTCATTGGGCCCCTGCAAGTAATATCATACTCTGAAAGTGTTGAGTCTTGTACTGATGTCATTGTCTGATGGACGTTTGGAAAGACAGTATGACAGAGCAATACAATGGCTCTCTAGTAACTGGGAGTTGATTTTGTTGAGGCTTCCTGCATATGGAATAAAGGCCTTTTGCTTCTAGATGGTGTTTGTAAACAGAGACAAAAATGAATGTAAGCTCCATCTGAGAGAAGGTTCTGAAATAGTGTTAAACAGGGAGGAAGGTAAGTAGAGCCATAATATCATAACATTATAGAATAGTTTGAGTTGGGAGGGACCCTTAAAGGTCATCTAATCCAACTTCTCAACGAACAGGGACATCTACAATAAGTACAGATTACATCAGTAGGTCCAGCCTAACCTTGAATGTCTCCAAGGAGGAGAAAATCCACCATCTCTCTGGGCAAGTATGAGTGATATTTTTGGGTAGTATTTCTATCATATTTGTCTACATGGCTTTTTGGAAGCACACTGTGGATATAGGGAGAGAAGATCAGAGATCAGAAGGGATCAGGACAAGGACTTTAAGCCTTCTGCAGAATTGTAGACCTCGTTCTGCAGACTTTGTGATGAGCTAACATGGAGGTAGTTTCAGAGGGAGAAAAATACCTTGAGATAAAGCTTCTGAGGAGAGAAGCAGGGCTCTGTAAACTCATATGTCTACTGAAACAAGTATGGTAAAGCCAAACCTATGCAAGCCCAATCTTCTAAGTAACAAATGCTACTTATCAACAGAGTCAGTGTTCAGCTTCCCTGGGTCTCAGGGTGGGGCTTCAACCCAGAGGCTTTTGCTAATACGGAGAAGAATCCCTGTGTGCATGAGCCCTGTTTTCATTGCTGTCAACAACACGGCTGCTTTGAGTTTCAGACCTCGTTAATCCATGAATCAACAGGATATAGACAACTAAGAATTTTTTTTTTCTTATGTTGGATGACTACCCACCAGCAGTTGACCATAGTATTGTTTCAAACTAAAAGCGTTAGTCCCTCAGCCAGGAAGGAATAAATTGATGAACTGAGAAACCCAACTGTTTTGAAGAGCTCTGTGGCAGAAAGTCTCTCACTGAAAAGCTGGGCAGTGCTGTCTGTAACCTATTAGTGCTGGATGTGGCATCTGGTTGGGCTGTGCTGCATGGCTTTCTTCAAAGGGTACTTGTTAGGGATTCACATAGAAATTCTACCGTGACTACAGAAAAGATGCTTCAAAGACACTCAAATGCAGAACAGAAGAAGTAAACCTGCTACAGTCTGACAGAAACAGCTCCAGCTTTTTGTTCCTAGACATATTTGTTTCATGGAATTCCTTGGAATTCAATTTCAGAAAATCAGCACTGATGAAATAGGCAGAATTGTAGCTGTTTCCAAATATAGTTGGATCATTGTCTAATAGGGGAGTAACAACAACTACTCTTGTTGAAAGAAGATAGCTGAATTGACAGAAGCCCGTAACAGCTGAATCAGAGTCTACATATAATGAAATAAAGAGATAAAATGCTGCACAAGCCAGAAGATGAAAAGTCAGGACCTGACAAAATGTGAACAAACCTTGAGGGTGCTTGTCTAAACATACAGGAGTTAACACACTTTTTTTTTTTTTCAGTTGTCATTTGCAATTATGGAGCTATTTGTAGTCCTACAACAAACCTTGCCTACACTGGAGGATTTCTGTCAGTGAGATAAAACTGATCTATAAAATAAGTAGTCTGCAAAGGCAGTGCGTGCTGACTGCACGGAATACACACACTGTGTTGCCCACCAGCATATTCAAGTTCAGTGCTGGGACTGCATGTAGTCTTTCTTGTGTCCTGATGGCTGCTGGCAGCTTGAGGTGGTACTCCAGCCTCAGGGATGGGAAGCAGTTTGCAGGCTCAGTTGTCCACCCAGCTGGGCTCATGTTGTGAGAGTCCAGTAGTACATAACAGGTGCAAGGTAAGTCATCAGCTGATTTATCAGTACATGTAAACCTAGCTCTGTGTGACTGTATCCAGGGTCATTTTCCTACAAGGTGAGTAACACTTAAGAAATCTGCACATCCTAATGACACCTTAGTGCCCTGATTACTCCTGTATCTACTAGTACTTAACTCTGCACAGCTCATATTTGCTCTCCTGTGTGATTCACTTCTAGATCAGAATGTACTTACAAAATATAACAGGTAGAAACTGGAGGAAGGCACAGAGAGTCATTCCCTTCCTTTAAACCTCCCTACAGTCTCCATCTGTCACTGCCAAAAGGAGCTGTGCCTGATGTTTATGGCTCCTCCTTTTTCCCTGATTATAAAAGACTCTGCGAGTCTCATCCAACTCACCATTCTCTCTTTGGGCTATGTCTGTTCCTTTTGATTATTATAATTTATTTTTTAAAAATTATTATTATTATTATTATTATTATTATTATTATTATCATCATCATCATTTTATTTAATAGCTCTTAGTACCAGCTATTTAGTTTCTGCATCTCTTTTTTTACTTCAGGTTTTCTGCAAGTAGGACTTCTGGCAGTGTCTGCATCTGGCAAGCTACATCTGTTGCCCTGTTTGCTGGAGATGGGCAGGCTGCATGTTTTGATGAGTAATAGCCACAGATGAACGCCTGCATTCTGGTAGTTGCCAAAAAGTTATACAACTACAGATCCTGTGGTCTCTTAGGTTTTCTCTGAGCTGATCCTCTGGTGTAAAGAATGTTGTAGAGTTTTAAGCTTTTAAAATCTTTTACTTTTTCTCCCAGTTCACAGCCCACTCCAGTGCACCAGTTGCTACCATCAGGCTATTAACTACCATTAACTACACCATCCTGCTACTGAAAAAACACATGGCACGTACCTTAGGTTGGTATCTCTTGTTTGAACATTAAAATCTGGTTATTTGATTTTTAGGCCAAAATGGGATAGTCTGTTTTATTGAACTTCTGTTTATGAGGCAATGATGTGACTGGTATCATGCAGTAACCCAACAGAAAAGAACCGTCATGATACAAATGAGGTCTATGTACAGCTCACAAAAAGCTATAATTCCCCCATTTCCACACATTTAATGCTTATGCTAAGCAACTTTTATTAAGAAATATCGTGTTTCCACTGGACTCAGAAGAAAGGCTTTCAACATTCTGAAAAGCTGTTAGAGTCTATTTGAACGATCTACTCCAAACTATGGATTGACCAAAGGATAAAGAAGTCAGACAGCAGCTACCATTAAACATTGTTTTATTGTATTAATTAATGCACATGCAGAATTAAAAAAGTGTCCGTTATATCTGTAAGCATATAACAACAATGTAAATGTCTTGGATCAGCAATGTATTGGATTAGGGACTAATATGTCTAAGTGAACAGACAGCTTTCAGGATATACAGTTTATATGGTAAATCAGGAAAGTTTTCTTCTGAATGATCTTCCTCATAAAAAGATAAAATATATCTTCTTTAAAATTTTACTTGGTTTCAGTACAGAAAAAAAAATCTATAATAGTACACTCTCCATTATGTACATAGAAAAACATAAAACTATATCCATACCAGTGTCTGTTTTTAATGCAAACAATAGTAGTTAATAGCTTTGTAACTTTTTGTGCACCTTTTCCCCTCTTCCCTCCCTCTCTTCCTCCCTCCCGGCCCCATTAAAAAAAATGCAGCATTTCTTAAAGTTTTCAATGCTTTGGCAGAAATGCATCTGAAGGCACTCCCGTGTTAAGCAAAGCAGTAGGTGAAATATCAGCGCTAGATAAAAAAGCTGCAGGTGTACCAGACAGCTCCGTGCTCAATCCCAAGGGCCAAGCCCTGTTCTCTTGGAGGTCAAAGACTGGTTTGCAGTAGATGCCAACCAGAGCAGGCTCAGGCCCCAGGCTGGTTACAATAAAGCAGATCAGCCTCACAACTCTTTTTACAAAAGCTTCATGCAAACCACATGAGGATACGGGCTGTATCTCTCAACACAGTACTATCATGAGGGCAAAAAGCTCCTGTAGGTCACAGCATCAGAATGCGTAGCAAGGACTTTGCCTTGTAGGCCTTTAACCTTGCTACATAGGCTAGCTTGACACAACACCCTCCATTTAAGACTTCCTGATGTTGCAGCACAGCTAAAAACAGACTAATCCACAATGTGAAGTTTCTAAACCGTCTCTCATGATGGATTAATTTAGATTCAGCAAAGCGTCAGTTCATCTGAAAATAATGTGTGCTCGTGGCATGCTGACTTCTGCTGATAGGAAAGTTTTTTAAAGCTCATCGGAAAGTTTCCTTCAGAGGCAGCCCCTCCTTGGCATTTTGTGGCTTGTGTTTGGCACACCTTCGTGTTTCTTGTAACTCAGGGTTATCTCTGGCATGCTTTTATATGAATACTCTGGAAAAAAAAATAAATGAAGCCCACGAGATAAACACCTAAAACAGCTAAAGGATGTGTCATAAGTCACAGTCAGGAAAACGTTTCCATAATGACCAGTTTTAGTTTTCAACTTCACTTTTCTTCTACAATTTAGTGAAGGTTGAGCTACAACTGTCTGCAAACTTCCAAGAAAGAATGAGATACAAAGGCACTAACAGAAGCCTTTTTATGGATGAGCAAAGCTTTCACATGTCAGTGTCTCCAACCTGATGAAATGTTAGTTTTTCAGGACATTCATTAATTAAGTAAATTGTTTACTTATCCAATGTATTCATAGTACATCACACCTGACCATGATTGCAAATCGCTGTAGTCAACTGACTACACAATTGAAAAAGAACATTCTGCTAAAACCTGCCAGCTTGTCATGTTTATTCTGCTGCAGCAGCTCTACACTCTTTGGCCACAATAAAATGAATGGCATTACAGCGTTGGAAAGCATTTTTGTCATTCTTTGGTAACTCTGTGGATTTATCTTACAAGGAATGAACAGTGAGACAAAAAGGCATCCAACAACATTTCAGACTCTGAATTGAACAGCCAGCAAAATGATATGCAGCTGTCATGGAGGAATAGCTATTTAAGGTTAGTTTGAAATACAGACTGAAAAGAGAAAACACAATAGGCAAGTAGTCCAGTATGAATACATAGTAAAAAAGGATATTGAGCAAGTGATTTTTTGTTTTGGGCCAGTATATCCACCAGTTGCTGTATGTTGCTTTGGGAAACGTGAAACTGGCACCAAAACACCCCAAACAACACAAATCTCCCACCCCTTCTCCAGGCTTATGGTGCTTTTTGAAATGTCCCTCAAATGTCTTTCTGTACTGTGGCTCGGATGCTGCTGAACACCTTGCCCATAGCCTCAAACAGTGGGTCGCAGAATGTGTGGATGCAGATAGAATAGACACGGCTAATGCACTGGATCTCAATCAGGTAGCTTCTGATGCACGGCACCACCGCCCAGATGTGCAGGAATGACAAGATAGCAAAGTAGATGCCCCAGATGAGTGCCATGGGAATGCCAAAGATTGCTGACAGCAAGCGATAAAACCAGTATTTTGTTACAGTGAAAGTGGTAAAACTGGCCTTCCAAATCCCATCAAAGCTGTGTGTTCCTTCTGGCTCAGCAATCACATCTTCAAAATCAATCTGCAGCAAAGAACACAAAAATCAGGTCAGTCAAACATCCTCATCAAGTGTGGAGCCCAGAAAGCCCCATCCTCAAAAGCAATGATCGCCTGCAACAAACATTGAAGCTTCTTACATCCCAATATGAATTAACCCATTTTAAAATATCACCTAAGCCATGAGCAAGACTTGTCTTTTGTTTTTTTCCCCACTGACTATAAGTGACACTTAATGATTAGCTCAATGATACACACCTAACTTTTAGATGGAGAAGAGCTATCCAAAGAACTGAATATTTTGTCCTCCTCTCCTGCAGCCTTAAGGGTAAGGAATGCCCTTAATTCTACTTAAGACATGAAAAAGTGATAGAAACATTGTGTTTTTATTGTCTAGCTTTTCACCATCTCACATCTTTATAAATGGAACAAGTGCAGACACTGCTTTGACATTTAACACATCAATAAAATGTGTTTTATTTGTTTGACTTTTTCCACCTTCCCTTATATAGTATTGCTGAATTTTGACAGTGAACAAATGTTGAGGGCATCTAAATATACTTTGAAATAGGCATAGATAGCTGTTGATTGGCTGAAAAACAAAGTGCTGGATTTAGATCTGCCTAATAGATAAGATGGAACTTATCTTTATTGTAAAAGAGTGAGGGAGTCTTCAATTTTATTAAGCGTAAGAAGGCTCTTCACACGAGAGCCGTTTTGTTCTAACCTGCTCTGTTTACGTGATAACACTGTTAGTGGAAGACATAGTCAGGATAACGTGTTAATATTTAGAAGGAACATACTCTTCCACATATTTCATAGTTTTGAATATTATTCATAAACTGTTCACAGAATCATCTAAGGAAGCAGTACATTCCAGCATGCATATTTTACCACTCTCTGTTGAAATATTGAGCTTTTCAGGAAGCCTAATTGTCATAACATTTCTATTAGAAAATTAACAGAATTACTATGATAGTTCGGCTCCGTGTCACACAAACATGTTTGATATAACCCACCATACAGGATATTTAATTTAGGCAGCGCAACAGATTGCATAGGTGCTGCATACAACAGGAAAAAGAACGCCATCAAATTATATCTCTCTAAGAAATGAAATGGTTGTTTAACTTAGATGGAAGAAAAAAAGAAAATGCATTCCTGGGGCTGAATCCCAGTGTCCAATGATACTGCTGCCGTAAGTGAAGATATGGGCCAGAGGTCTCAGAAAGTCAGGCAACAGGTCCTTAGCATGTTGAAAGGACATGAATGTGAATATACTCAGTGTATCACCTATGCTGTAGGAAAAGGCTCAAAAAAAGCTCGATTAAAATACAGACTGAAGTTGAAAAAAAAACCTCCTCCCTTTCTCTCATTGAGTCTTCACGTGAATTCAACTGAGTTCTTCGTTAGGGAGCTGTTGGAGAGCGTCCAGAGGAGGGCTACAAAGATGATCAGGGTGCTGGAGCACCTCCTCTCTGAAGACAGGTTGAGGGAGGTGGGCTTGTTCAGCCTGGCAAAGAGAAGGCTGCAGGGTGACCTCATTGCAGCCTTCCAGAACCTAAAGGGAGCCTACAAACAGGAGGGGAGTAAACTCTTTGCAGAGGTAGATAATGGCAGGACAAGGGGAAATGGTTTTAAGTTGAGGGAAGATTTAGGCTGGATATCAAGGGATAGTTCTTTACCAAGAGTGGTGAGGTGCTGGAAGAGGCTGCCCAGGGAGGTTGTGGATGCCCCATCCATGGAGGTGTTCAAGGCCATGTTGGATGGGGCCCTGGGCAGCCTGGTCTAGTATTAAATGGGGAGGTTGATGGCCCTGCTTGCTGCAGGGGGGACTGGAACTTCATGATCCCTGAGGTCCCTTCCAACCCAAGGCATTTCTGAGTCAGCTGTTATATCAAACATCTTGAATGCCTAGTGTCATGCAGGTTTAACTCAGTGTGTTACTGGGCCTCAGTGTCACTATGTCTGCTCAGGCCAGCACACCTCTCCAGGCATCAGGTAAACTATAAACCTTCTTTATCTGCTGCTTTGTCTTAATGAGGCTTTAGTGATTTGAAAGCGATATGTGATTCTTCTGGATGGGAATCATCATCACACCTAAAGGTAGCATTCGGATTGAAACTCTTAGTATCTCTACAGAAATCAAGAGTAGGATCTTCATTGGCTGAGTACCCGACAAACACACCACAGCTCCATGCATTTCTCTGTAAAGGCACTCAGACATTAAAGTCTACCTGGAATTTCTGCAACTGAACACAGTAATTTTAAGATAATAGCTACAGAAAGAGAAAGTGAAACAGAGATGAAATGACAGTTCTCTCCTGAACTCCTGCGCATACAAAATAGTCTACACTTCCATAGGTCACATGTTTGACTTTTTTTGGACAAATGTTGGAAAATACTTCCATGGAAATTGGTGTAGAAAAAAAAAACATATATAGCACCACATCCACTGCTGAATGAAGATGGGATATTTGAAATTATTTGGGCTCTGGAATTTCAGAGTGGGCAACACGTAAGCTCTGGTAGAAATAACGCTGATTCTGGGATGAGCTTTACAGACAATGTGGCCTGATTAGATAGAAAAGTTCACATCTGGGGACTATGCCTCATCCTTGGAGGTGTTCAAGGCCAGGTTGGATGGGGCCCTGGGCAACCTGATCCAGTAAATGTGGAAGTTTGGTGGCCCTGCCAGGTGGGGGGGTTGGAACTTCATGATCCTTGAGGTCCTTTCCAACCCGGGTCATTCTGTGATTCTGTGACTACATAAGTGACACAATATTAGCTTTATGAAGTATGTTGGCCATAAAATACTTACAGGAATTGGTCATTAGAAGTTAGCTGCCATCCATAGCAAGAAGCCTTCCAAGATGCACTATGGTCTCATGCATCAAATGAAACAATCACATGTCCTTGTATCAATTACTGGATTTTAGAGTTGCATTACAACAGAAAGAAGAAAAGGTTGTAGATATATGTATAGAGAAGTCGATATTAATGATGGTATCCAATTGTCTTAGATCAATTCTCAAAAAGAAAAAAGTTTGCAAGAACTACATATTATTCACTGAAATCCATCTTATCCAACTGAGTGCATGTGCTGGAAATGCATGCTTGATTTTATTTACTTTTTGAAATATGCCAGCAAGCATGTGTACAGTATCTGTTTCTGCAGCTATTCAAAAGCATTTATATCACAGGGTTCCTCATTTTCAAGGCAAATGGGTGTTCTTGGCTTATTATCAACATTAGCCTTGAAACCAGATAACAACATGCAGATGATGACAAAAAAGGAAGATGACTTCAGCAATAGAAAGTAGACTCTCAGAAAATGATACTATATGAAGTCTTCATTTTTTTCTCAAAGTCTTCATTTTTTTCTCAAAGGTTTCACATAGCCCCCATATTCCAAAACGTTTGGTAATTAATCATGTGCTTCCCACCAGCTGATGCTGTGGTAACTGGCAAAGACAGTGTGTGCACATTGCTGGCAAACAGCAGTTCAGTGCATCAAGGGCTACTCGGGGTTGTGCCTAATGTCTTTTGTATTTAGCTCAACTACGACAGAGCCTGTCTTGCTTATCATTTGATTCATTTTAAATCATTAATTATAGTGAACACTGAAAAATGGAAGCTGGAAAACTGAACGGTTTTCAGATCATACAGTAAATTTTCTATGTTAGTGATTCTCAAAGGCAGATGGTTTTAGTCTGCTGTGTACCTCAAGATGTTCAGAGAGTTAATGCTGGGGAGCCAACAAAAGAATCAGATCACAACACATTTCCAGATGGACTGCACTGTCCTCATTCCAGGAGTTGATGCTAATATTAGAACATTCATGATATATCCTTGGCCAGGGTTTCTGAACTCAAGTCAGACACAGTTGTCCTAAAAGTACTTGGGAATCAATCTGTCTGTGAGACCGTAATAGCAGTGCATTCATGCCACCAACAGTCATGGAGAGATGGTGGAGTACATTCTCAGAGTAATTTTAACAGTGTTATCGACATCTCTACCAATGCATATAGATGGTGCTACAAGAGCTATACCCAATGTGTCACTACTGCACACTTTCCATTTTGTTATTCCTCAAGTTCCATGTTCCCCAGTGCTCCACTTTGAATCAGGGAGATACCAAACTGAACTGAAGAGTGAAAAGACAGAAAGGCAGCCTGGCAGCTCTAAAAAGCTCTCAGATAAACACAGTGTTAAAGTGAGTCCATTGTCTGTCTACAGACCACAATAATCTCATGAAATTATGTATATGTCAAGACAGTCCAGCTACAATGGGAATGCAGTACTGTCCCAAATTAGGCTTACTCTAAACAGCATGGAGCCTAAGCCAAGGCAGGCAGTGAGTTGAGGTAAGCTGGGTTCTTCTGCATCTCAGCTGCTAACAGATCACATATGAATTCCTGGCTGGGAATGATTCCAGTTGTTTCACCATTCGGGCAGTATAGATAACTCCCCACACTACAGGAATTCAGACATCACCCAGATTCTTCCTGCATTGAGCCACTCCCATGAAAGATCCTGTTTTTATCTCACAGAGACCCATTCTGCACAAGCAACATAAAGAATAGGTGGATAGATGGGCTTTGTTTTGCTAAGGGTTATAATTCTTTCTGTTACACCATCCTCAGCCTCTTCTATCATTCTCCTCTGTATTCTAGTCCAGCAGCACTCAGCTGGTGTCATCAGGCTGAGTGTCATCAGGCTGATAATGGGAGTGCAAATGAACTAAGTAAAGTAAAAATAGGAGTGACAGGCGAAAGAGTGGTGGCCAGAAATGGGATTCTAGGGAAAAAAGATACTTTGCGGTTCTCTGTTGATTTCTGGAAATGGACCTAACTGGCTCACAAGGATAAGATACATTCATTTAGGGTATTTTCACAACTCCACTTTTACCAAAGCATCAAGTACATGTAAACCTGTGACGGATTCTGTTTCATTTACATGAAGACATACTTAGGTTAGCCATAGGTCCTGCCCTGAAGATTACCTACTCGGTGTATAGGGTGTGATGTGGAATAACCGTGAGTTATTTGCCAGGCTAATGAAAATACAGGCACGTTCACTTGTGACAAGGGCAGAAGCAAAGGAAATTTGTTGCAACCCTTCACAGGACACTAATAATTCACAACAGCCTCCTGCTTCACCCAGAGCTATTAAATGCTATTAACTTATGTTCCATGCCTACAATACACTTCCTGACTTCAGCTATTCTTTGTTTCCTACTATTCAGCTTGGTAAAGCCACGTTTTACATTGCTTGAAGCTTTTGTCTGATTCTGCTGTGAGAATTATTACAGCTTCTTTTGCTCTACATGTGTTTATTAAACTTCTATCAGGAAATTAAGGAATCTCCTTTGATTCTTAAAGAGACTTATTTACAATAAAGGGAAATGGTATGGAAAATTTTCTTTGTTTTCAAAGCCTGTTTATAGCAAATACCTATTAATTAAAAAGTGTAACATTGTGAATTTATTGTTTTTCTAAGAAACACAGCAACCAACCAGCCAAAAAAACAACAACCAACCGATCAACAAAAATCCCAACAGCTGAGTCAAGAATATATGCTTTATACAGGAAAATAGTTATTACATATGGAAGTAGCTGACCTTGTCATGTTGGATCCTATGAATTAAAATGTAAAGGTGTGTCAAACCCCATCCTCTAACTGCCTACATAACAATTACACTTTTCCTCAAAATTTGTTCTTTGAGGTATCAGCTCAATTGAAATTTACTGTGCTGGGTCTATCAGAAATATACACACATATATTAAGGCCAGCAGCATTTTGTGGAGGCTTTGGCCTAAGCCACATTTCTGTGACTGTAACTACAACGACTCAAATTGCTGTGTGCAGTGTCTGTGTGCTGCTGCTCTGCTCCTACCATACAGCCTGCACAGACAGGCACCACTGGGGAGGAACTCAACCAGGAGCTCAGCATGTTGGTGTTTCTGAGTGCCATCAATATCTTTCAGAGTCAGTGAAAAGACACCAGGGTCCTTATTGCATCTCTTCTGATTGATCACAGATATCTCCAATTGGGCAATCCACTTACACAACCCAAAACATGGCAACTGTCTTGCTGATGTCAATATGCTTAAATGTTGTGCCAGACAAGGGCTGTAGCCAAGACAGACTGAAAGCTGAGTCTTTGATGAATAATTTACATACACGTATCACTTGTTTAATCCTTAAAAAAGTTCATTTACATTTACCTGCATTGTGTAAAGAAGCTGGTACCTTGTGCCTGTAAACATACAGCTCAATAACATTTTACTAGATGCTGCCAGATGTGTCACAAAAAATACCTTATGGCAGGGTGACAATGTGAGCATCCAGCTGTATCCAGAAATGAGCCAGGTTCCATGTGACTATCATTAGGTGTTCAAACTGACCAATGAGATTTTGTTACATTTCCTTTCTCCTTGTGTCTATTTTTCATCACAGTGCAAGAACTGAGTGTTCTGCCTGTGAATCTCTTGATAGAGTGCAACTTTCCTGAATGCTACAGAGAATGCTGAAAAAGCAAAGCATGTTTTAGCAAACAAGAATACTCATGTTGGAAAACAGAATTGAAGGTTGAAGGATTGAAGGATTGAAGGGTTATGCTCTTCTGACTAGAAAAGAAAACCATGTCCTGTCAGGAATGGCCACTACTGATTAGTGAAAGAACTTTGTTCTTCGAGGTAAGTAAGACATATTCATTTGGGCTGTGAGCAACTTAATATAATGCCATGACTTAGAAAAGAGTCATGACTGCAAGATCACAGTTTCACAACCTGAAAATCGATGACAACTGCCAAAATTTGGTGATAATTACCAAGACAACAAGCCTTGAACATGCTGAATTACTGATCACATACCAAGAAAGCCCTTGTGATGGACTCTGTCTTGACAGACAGGCCCATCTAAATCCGTGGAAGTATTCATAGGAAAAATGATGCTGTGGCAGTGGGTCAGCACTGAAGCAAGGAGGCATCCTCCAGAGACCTCACTGCCTGTGCTTCTTAGTATAGTCCAGCAGAAGGAAAGAACAGCAGCTTCAAGGAGACATCTGCATTCCGCGGAAACACAGTTAAGCTTCCTGTGCAGGTGGGGATATCACATCAGTCAGTTCCATAAAAAATGGTGCTGTCAGTGAGCAGAAAACGAAGTGGCTGTTTTCATCCCTGGAAACTGACCTGCTGGAGGGTGGTTGCAATTTTCCACAAATGGAACTCTTACAAAGCTTTCTTCATATTATTATTTGTTTCATGTTGCACAGTTTCACCTCATTTGATGCTGCTACTTTAGTAAAGAACTCCGATTTATCTCTGTGTATGTGCATGTTCGTATGTTTGTTCGTGTTTGTATGTTTAAGGATACGTATGCATCAATATGAACAGCAAGGTGGAATTTGGATGAGACTAAAAATAATGAGAACTTTTTATTGATTCTTCTGGGATCTGGATTTAACCAGGATTCAGAAACGTTAATAAAAGAACAGGTATCCTCCAAACAAATTTTTAAATGATTATGATGCTTTGTGTTGGTAGTTTCACAGACCTGATGTCCTCCTATGGACACTAATGGGAAATGGAACTACAGTGACCTCAGACTTCTTAGTAGCACATGGAGAGAGACAGGAACCTGCATTAGTGTACTTAGATCTAGTATTGATTTTTTTTTCTTTTTCTCATTTTTAAGGGAGTCTAATGTGACTCTTAGCTGTGTATACTATGCACATACAAATTCCTGCTAATTGCTGCAATTATTTTAGCACATCTTTGTGACCTGTCCACTTCCCTCATTTCTGTCTGGATTCCTTACTGCTGACAGTGAGCATGCAGTGTGCCCAGCTAACTCTGTGTTACTGCCAAAGAGATTGGCCTCTGCGTTTCTTCTGCTAGAACATTCTCTTTGTACTGGAAGATCTTAAGTTACTGACGCTTCATTATGAGACAACTATTTATTTATTTACTATTTCATAAAGATCAAGATTTTGCTGATCTACTGTTAAAGTCTTATCATAAACTGCACTGGAAAAGAGATAAATGAAACTGAATTTCCTAAAATGATAGGAGACTTTGAGACTGAAGTCTACAGGAGACATTAACTTGAGGGAAATGTGAATATGTTTCTATACTATCTGTTTCAGTCCTGAGGTGTTTTAGAGCTTACAGAGGAAGTGCTGCAGCCCTTCTATGAGGCTCTGTTGGCTTCTTGGAAACTCTGAGTTAAGTTCAGAACAGCAGGATTTTGGACAGGGAATGTGATGTTTCCACCTTTAGCTGCAGCAGTATCATCTTCTCACTTCTTATTTGAGAAGCTGAGTTTAACAGTTCCCATTTATTTGAAATGGAAGTACATGAGTCAGGTGAGTAGAATATAGGCATGCCTCACTGAACAGCTCCACTAGCATCTATAGCATAACTCCTTGTCAATCATGAATAAAGCGGGGTGCAAACTTCATCTGATGTATTCACTAGAGTGGGCATAGTGGTACTGAGATTATATCCTGTTAAATACTAAACTGATGACATAATTTTGACAAGAATAACATAGCATAAGATTAGAAGTTAGTTTTGAAACTATTAAAAAGTATTTTCATAAGAAATTTCTTAGAAAAATTACAGATTCTTGCAGGGTTAACCCTGGCCCTCCAAGCAATTAAATAAATCTAATGGCATAACTTATCTTCAAAGTAGGAAATAAAATCTCTTTAGTTCTACAATTTTTTTTAATTAAAAATATCAGGAAAAGGTAAATGGCAGTTCTAGATCAAATAGCTCCAAAAAGTAACTTGCTGATGTAGATTTCATCCCACTGTTTATTTATTACAAAGATATTTGAGGACAGTGGGAAACAGAAACCTTAGTTTACAGCTGTATTTCTCTTCTGCTTTCCAAACATCTCAAATTATATTGATTCAACCGCCTTCGTTTATATTTTTTTTCTCTCTATTGCTTAAAATACACCAAAGATCAAATTCTTATTGGGGATCCAATGGAAAAGCCACTTTATCACACACATTTTCCCTGTTCCCACTGGAGAGTTTTAGATTTCAGTACTTTTCTCAGTATTAGACACCCTTACCTTCTGCAATGGATATGGTGTTTCTATCCATATATTGTGTTAAAAATTCTAAAATGGATTCAGATTCTTCTTATATTTTCTAACATATAATCTGGATTGTGTTGCATCTGACAGAAAGATAAAATATTTGTCTTCTCTGAATCTGAGGTAGTGTATAATAAACTCTAACAAAAGGAAAACCTATGTTGAATAGTTGGCTCTTTCCTCATTGTCATCAAGTGAACATGGAGTTATGAGTCATGTTCATCACGTTAAGAATGCAATACACAAGGCTTTAATAATACTATAATCTCAAAGACAAACACTTTTGTTTGGGATTTGAGACTTGATTAGAGCAAATTCAATCACTATCTGTAATATTATGGATATACAAACATCTCGTGTGTTTCAGTCTGGAAACTTCTAGTTCCTGTGCAAGTAATCCATTTCAGAATTCTCAGCCCTCACTCAGTACCCCCACAGACTGGCCTTTGTAACAACTTGAGCTTTAATCTCTGAATCCTACACTAACCTTGGAGGGAATAGCTGGAACAGAACTGTATCATGCAGATAACAAAACACTGGAATAGTGCTGCATTTTAAAATCTGAAACCCACAGTTGGCCATTAGTAGAGGTGCAAAGTTTCACAGTTATCTCCTTTGAATGCATCTGTGACATACTGCAGCTGCACTTATCACCAAGTGGAGAGAGACACACACTGGGAGAACCACTCATGCTATCCTGTGGTTAGGCCTACACAATGTGATGCCAATCTTCCTCTAAAGAGTGCTCAGCAGTCTGAAGGGCAGGAGCTCTGTTCTCCATGCTGTCACACCAGAGACAGCCCTCAGTGCCTTACTCTTCCTACCTCAGCAAATGCAATGGGGACAGCACCCACTTTCCTTCCAGTAGGCTCCCAGGCCTGGATGTGTGAGGTGCGGCCTAGTCAGTTTTCTGAGCACTGTGCTCAGCACAACAGTGAGTGACCACATCTGTGAAGGATTAAGTAAATAAAACTGCAATTTTTTTAAAAAATTATTTTTACTTTATTAGAAAGTTGCAGAAATCATAAATTGCTTTAAGCATGGCTCAGAATGGCTGAGCAGCACTGTGCTCACTAATGCCTACATCATGGTGTTGTGGTATTTGTCAAGATCTGACTAAAAATTCCAACCCAGGCTTACAGCGAGCAAAGCTGCCCGTAACTTCATTGGCTTTAAGAAAGAAGACAGGAACAGGGCTGTTTAAAACTTGATACAAAAGTTCCACATTGCTACATCTGTAGGCCAAGTTCTGGATTTTTTATTTTATTTTATTTTTTTTCCAGAGAAAAGGGTGCTTACACAACAGCAGCAGATAGATGCCATTTGTTAGAAACAAAACAGTAATTATGTTCTGGATGGTACAGCAGTAGCCTAGTACAACACTACAGGAAAGAACTGTAATCAGATGTGACTACATGTTGGATCTTCACTAGTCCAGAAGGAGTAGAGTTTGCTGGGTTGGGTGCCTGGTCCATTTCTATCCTGAGCAAGGAGTGAGGAAGTGCTGAAAAGCACACGCCAGCCTCTCAAAGGGCTGCAGGAAAGCAGCCTCCTATGTTTCCTCCTAATTCAACAAACTCTGCAGAGTTGGCCACAGATACTTTGAAAAACTTTGAACTGCACAGAGTTGGAAGGCTGTAATTCCAGCCACAATTTGGAAAACACAAATATTGCATTGGAAAACAGGAAGAGCAAAGACTGTGCAAGACGTGAAAGAGAACTTCAGGCAACTTTATGTGAGGCCTAGATCAATGGGGGAGGGAATGATAAACAGGAGAAAAAAAACCAAAAACACAAACCAATAATATTTCTATTCTGCTGGCTCCATCTCAATGCAATAAACAAGCTGTGGAATAGAAGAATGGACTGGAATCTGCTGTACGAAATAGATATAACTTTGAGGGAAATAGCTGTATAATCATCAAAATCTCTCTCAGAGAGTTCCCAGGTGCACAGAGGCTACTTCTCCCTTGCTGAATTCCTATTCTGCTTTCTGTTTGACAGACAACTCCAGAAGCTGATGCCTCAAGGAATGGGACCACGCTGCACATTGTTGGCATCCCAAAGTGACGCATGAGGGCAGCCATATGAGGAAGAAACTCCTTCCTTTCCGCTCCCTGCTGAAGGAATTAGAACAGGAAGGAAACTCTGGTGGTTTTACTAGATTGTGCTTCCTCCTGCACGGAGCTGCCAACAACTTTGACTGTGGACCTCAGCTTTCACACCACAAAGTCAGTAAAGCCTCATTTTCAATCCTTTCTGAATATGGAGTCAGTTGCTTTCCACACCTCTCTAGAAACCAAACACAGCATTTAGTGTCCACTTGCTATTATTTATTTAATAACAATTTAATGTTTTAATTCAATTTTAAAGGATCTGGATCAGGTCTCTCTCTCTCTCCCTCTCTCTTGCCTGGATTGTTGCCCTGCTGCTGCCTGCCCCATTTATCTGCTGTGGACAAAGCTGCAGATGCTCAGTGTTGCACTCCAAGGGAACATGCGCTGCTTCTTACAAGCAAGTGTTATTTTTAAAATGTGCTATGGGAAGTATTTGAATGCAGCCAACACTGAGGCCTTTTAGAGAGCTGCTTACAGAGCAGATTCCTCATTCTCTGTCTAATCATTTCTATTTCATGGTTGACTGATTTGTCCCTATTTTCCATGCTATTGTGTCTCATAGTCAAGTGGCAAGAAATGCATAAAACTCTGGTTACAAAGCAGAAGGTTCTGAATCTAGAAAAAGGCAATAGCCCTACACAAAACTGAGTTACATCTGGGGCATGCTTCAGGCCTTAAAAAAAAAAATGAATGATTTCTTCTGTCTTCCAGTACGCCAAGACGCCTGTTACTCAGGTACATTTTTTACACTCTCTAGATAACATAATGGAAGAGGTCATAGACTAGTGGCTGTGGCAGGAACTGAATCTTTGCCTTCTCCTCAGTGAGAGTCTGCCCCCTAGGAACTGGATCTAAACTTTGCAGCTACTTCTAAGCTGAACCTGAAAGAAGTGTTCAAACTCAAAGTGTAGCAAAATTCCTTTCTGTATTGGTAGGGTTGGGTCTACCTACAAAATGCTTACAACAAATCAAAGTGATTCTTATTCATCCTTGTGAGAAGATGGGAAAATGTTGCTTTGAGATGTCCGCTTTGAAAAAAAAAAAAAAAAAAAACCAGAACAAAAAATGCTGCTGCTTTTAGAATGCAAAATGGATACTGTGTGGTTTACATTCATTCTGGCGCATCACTGTATCTTGATATGCTTCTGTGCACTACCAGGAGCTCATGGATACAAGACATGGTACCACTATTCTGGCTACTTGCTGTTTCTCGATGCACACATTTGATGGTCCACAGTTATCTTGGATGGACATACTGAAAAGCTTGGTTTTTACACTCCTAAGTTCTTATTCTTTAAAAGTCTTTTGGATTATTGAATCTACCAAGCTAACTTTCTTAATCATTGTTCCTAAAAGAGGCAGAGAAAGCATGACAGGCTCTGCATGCCACTTCTTTTTTGTCCATTAGGAGTTTTTTCCACCAGCAGCCTGCATCTTGTCCCAGCAGGATCTTTATCCCCCAGGCAAAGTCTGGACACTCAAATTCCGGCCTGCCTAGGGGCTGTGACTCATCCTTGGAAGGTTTGGTTGCTTTGGGGACTCCTTCTGTTGATGTACGCAATGAGACACGAGGAAGCCTTGTTCTCCAGCTCCTACATTCCTGCTACCCAGCTGCTGGGTAACAGATAAAAGGATTGTTCCCTCCTTCCTAACAGCAAGCACTTTAATGGAAGTTCTGTACCACTAGGAAGTGGTACAGTTGATTATTTTCCCCCTAAGCAAATGGAAACTTCATCCCTTTTCTTTCTAGATCTTGGACAATGGCCCTCTTAACAAAATAGCCCAAATTCCAATTCTTGATCCAGCAACGTGGCCAGTCATACTCAGCACCTCTAAACTCCTTAGAAGTCAGTGGGATTTGAGGTTACTCAAGACCTTTCTGCATTGCCCACACATGGCACAAATCATACCCCTCACATACATTTAGGAACTGCATTTCAATCATTTTACCCCCCCAGAAATAATATGACATTCATCTTTTTTTAAGGCCAGGTCTTCCTGCTCTACAGCTCCAGTGCTCAGGGAGCCCATGCCTCGCACTAAGCACTCCAGTGCCTTTCTCACTCACTGCAGCTGACTGGGCAGCCCTTGGCTTTGCTGGATCCTGGTAAGCTCAGGTGGCAGTGTCTCTGTTTTCACACAAACAGCATAAAATTCTCCTGCTAAAAGAAAACTCAGCCTCTTGATTTTTCTGACCAAAGCGAGTACAAGCAAAAGTGTCTGCCACTCCACATGTGTCAAAACTGTCCAAGTGAATTAAACACCAGAAGAAAGACTCTAGAAAGGGACCCCGTCCGGTTTTTCCTGGCTTCCTTTACTCACTTCCCGACAGAGGGAAAAACTGCACGGAAACGAACACAAACCAAACCAAGCAAACGAACCCAAATCACCTCTGCAGCCGCTTGGCCGAGGGCGACCCATCCCGCTGCTCAGCCCGGCTGGAGCCGCCCGCTCGAGGTCCGCAGCCTTGGGCACACGGTTCGGGGCAGCCGGGCTCAGAGCCTCCCCTCTCTTTTCAACGCCGAAAAGAAATCGCGAGCTGCTCCCTCCCTCCCGCAGCAGGTGGAGGAAAGCGGTCGTCCCGGCCCGGCCCCTCACCTTCACCACGTCGTCGTTGAGATGCTTGGGGTCTCGGTTGACCAGGTCGATCTCCTTGGTGTGCACGTCGTGCACCGCCTTCTCGCTCAGCTCGTCTGCCATCATCTTGTTATTGGGCTTGTAGATGTTGCCCTGTTCCCTGACGGGCGCCGCGTACAGAAAGCCCTGCGGGAGGGAGAGCGGCCGGGGGGCAGAGCCGGCGGGGAGGGATGGAGGGAGGGAAGGAGGGAAGGAGGCAGGGCGGGCTGGGGGCGGCCCCGGTCCCGCGGGGAGCGCGGTGCGAAGCGGCGGTCGGCAGCCCGGGCTATTTAACGGTGCGGCGGGGCTCTCACCACACCCCGCGCCCGACGCTACGTTCGCTCCCACGGCCGCCGCCAGGCGTCCCCGCCGCGCCCCCCACGCACCGCCCGGGTCGGGCACGGAGCGCTGCCACCCGCCCGACTCACAGCCCGCCCCGGGAGGCTGCTCTGCCCCGGCACCGGAGCCGGAGCCGGTGCAGAGGGAACCCCCCGCGCTGCGCCCCGCGTGTCCCGCCTTCGGTTTTGTGACCCTCACCGCGTGGCCTCGCCCTGCAGCCCCGGGGCAGCCCCCGATCCCCTGCCCGCCGTCCGTCCCGTCCTGTCACGTCTCGTCCCATCCCGTCCCGTCCCGTTCTCCGCAACCCCGCTCCCCGTCCTGTCCCGTCCCGTCCCGCCGCGCCGCGGAAGGCGAGTCGGGCTCCGGCAGCAGCCCGAGTGCATCCCCCGGTTCGTCCTACCTCCGAGTCCACGTATTTGGTGCCAGACATGCTGTCCCGGCGCTGCCGCAGGTTGCTCTGCGCTCTAACTCTGAGCAGCGGAGGCAGGAGGATCCCGTTCGGCGGAGCGGCCGGCCAGGGGAAGGGAGGCGGCTGGCGGCCGGCCAGGGGCTGCTCCCCGCCTCGGGCCGGGGCTGATGACAAGCGGCGGAACGGCCCGGCATCGCGCAGCGCGCCCGGGAGCGGCCCGCGGTGGGAGGGGAAAGCGACCCGGCCTCGGAGACCTGCGGGCGAGCGGGCGACCCCGGCTGCATGGGAAGCTGCGGCGACGGTGACAGCGACAGCAGCCGCAGCCACAACAACCGGGGCCACCCTGCCCTGCTCGAGCCGTCCCCTGGCAGCGGGTCCTCGCCGCTGGGATGCGGGGGGCGGCGGTGGCCGCGTGTGGCAGAGCCCCTGGGGATGGGGGGACGTGAAGGGGTGAGGAGATGGAAAACGAGCAGTGCTGCGTTGGTAGAGCCCCCCCCCCCTCCTCTGACAATGGTCCACGCACTGTCCCGGGAGCGATCGTGGAAACTTGGACATCTTTGGGTTGAAGAAAAAGAGATTTTCTAAACTGGTTCACTTCAAAACTATGCAAATATTTGACAGTCCCGCACGCTAAATGTGCTGTATTTTTCCTGGGAGGACGCTGACCCATGTCTGCCATGCACGTTAACAGCTGGGACTTCACTCTGAGAGGTGCAGTGGGATGCCGGTCTTTGCACTCTGTTCTCTGCCACCCCCCAGCTCAGGCTGCCCACAGCCCCATCCAGCCTGGCCTTGAGAACCTCAGCGATGGGGCACCCACAGCTTCTCTGGGCAGCTGTGCCAGCGCCTCACTGCCCTCTGAGTAAAGAATTTCCTTCTAACATATAACCTAAATCTTCCCTCTTGTAGTTTACAGCTATTCCCCTTGTCCTATCACTATCAGCCCACATAAAATTTCATCCCCTTTCTGCTTATAAGCTCCCCTCAAGTACTAAAAGGAAGATCTTGACCCGTTTATTCAGTATTACTGCATGTCTCAAGGATGACTAAAAATAGGAAATTTATTGGTTAATTTGAAACAGTAATGACTCCTGGAATGGTTTCTGCAGAACTTCAGCACCATGTGGAAGACGTTTCTGAATCATAGAACACTGCTACAGTTTAAAGAGATACTGGGAGCAGGAGGAATTGCTGGGCTTCATGAGATGAATCCCAGCAGAGGAGTGAAGGAGCTCTGCAAAGAGCTGTGATGCTGTACAGAGGAGCAGGATAGCTCATGTGGAAAGGGCATGGCAAAGGCTTGCAGGAACCTTCTGAAAGCACAGAGCCTGTGCTCCATTCTTACCTGCTGTGAATGGATTATTCAGGAGTGGCCTAAAATTGCCACAGATCTCAGACACCCAACCAAACTTCTCACTGAGCTCTGCTGCACTGTTGGCAGCCCAGGGCAGCTGCTGAGCAGAGTTATGTGGTAACTAGCTGGCCACCTCGCTGCCCTTCTTCTTTTTCCATCACACCAACTCTACTTATTTCAAGTCTAATTTTAAAGGAATTTTATTCTCCAAAGCTTTGCTTTAACTTAACTTGCAGACCTTGGAATTGCCTTAATTGAGAACTGACTGTAAATATAGAGCCACGTGTGTGCGAGGTGGGAGCAGTTCTTCTGATTTTGAGAAGAAAAGCCTCAGTACTGGCAGGAAACGTATCTTCCAAAAAGCAAAAATTGGATTGGAAAAAATTCCTCAAAAAATACTGTCAGAAAATGAGTCACAAGGCTGAACTAAATGTGTATGGCTGCTCACTGCGTGTCTTTGTCTGGTATCAAACACTGCCTCTCACTCCACTCCTCCCCCTAAAGTTGTGTAATTATTCCAGTTATGGTCTCTGCGATGTTCCTGATACTTGCATGACAATGCCAGAGATTGGAATCAGATCAGCTGAGAGTCTGTATTCTTTATGTACAGCTGCAGCAGCAGCGAGGCTGTCAGATAACAGCCTGCCCATGAGCAGCCTTCCTTATGCAGCATGCTTCAAAACCTAAGGCTTAGGAGGGGAAAATCACTGTGGTTTTAGTGTCTTCTGTTCAGCTGCTGAAGTGCATCCTTTTATGTGCATTTTTGGATGGGGATGGTTTGCTGGCTGAAGGCCTGAGCTGCCAGAGCTGTTGGTAGCGAGCTTTTATCAGCTCTGAATACAGTGCTTACCCTGCTGCTTGATAACAGGCACCGCAATGGGCTTAAAGCACAGAACAGTGCTTTCCTCGTTCCACAACGTACAGACTTTCAGTCTCAGAGGACTCACGACAGTCATTCTGTCCCCACTCTGGAGGCTATCCATAGTTTAAATTACAGCTCACTGAATCAGAGCTATTTCACTGATGTGGGTGCCCTTGCCTCAGTCCCATATCAGAATATAGGACTGTCTCTCTTGAATGCTTTTTTGTTACTTGGCCCATTCATTCCTTGTGTCAGAGGAGACATTTGCTCAGGAGAGATGGTGAGCTGCCCTCACATTCCTTTCTTCTCATAACCTCTAGCTATGAGTGATTCCCTTTTAAATGGAGATGCTTCTGCCACAGCACATTTCACAATAGCCTGAGGGCCAGAAGTGTAATCTGACAACTGAGAGACCCGAGATCAGTTTTTGCTATCTGAGATGTGTTAATGCATTTGGACTCCTGGGAAAGCATATTTTGGGAAGTACCCTGCTCTGCCGACATGCAGTCAGTCTATTTTCAGGTGACCAGGGCATTCTCTTCCTTTACTTTCGGATTCTGATTGGGCTTGGATGTGAGTGAGATGCCAAGTTGCTCAAACAAGGGCAGTTCTAGGCATGAACTGTAGGTACTGAGGGAAGGTTACATGAAAGGGAGGTGCCTTCTGAGTTTAAACATGTTCCTAGCTGGGTGGCATCTGGGCAGGGATTACAGTTTTTGGATTAAACGCCTGACTATCAATCCTGTGTTAGGCATATATATATATTTTATTATAGCTAGTCCCCGTAGATCTTAATCAAGGTAGCTTGTAACCACTTGGTTGGTGCAGAAAACAGATTGAAAGCCTTAATTCTGTCAGCTGAAGGTTAAGTTTTCCAGACCTTGAGCAGTTTGGGTCACTCTTTTCTCAACCCTTTTCAATATCAGGTTCTTGGTCAGTACTGAGCTGGGCCATGAATGCTGCTTGGTGTCAACACTATTCTGTGCCATTCAGCCAGTTCTAACAAGTTATTAACTGTATTGTGTAGAAACAGCAATCTGAGAACTACTCCCTCTCATAGGAGTCAAGCACCCCCTCCCTGAGGCTTATATAAGATATGATTTTTTGTCACTGAGATCATAGAATTACAGAATCATAAAACGGTTTGGGTTGGAAGGGACCTTAAAAACCATCTAATTCCTACCCCGTGCCATGGGCAGGTTGCCACCCCCCAGCTCAGGCTGCCCACAGCCCCATCCAGCCTGGCCTTGAGAACCTCAGCGATGGGGCACCCACAGCTTTTCTGGGCAGCTGTGCCAGCACCTCACCACCCTCTGATTAAAGAATTTCCTCCTAACATCTAAACTAGGAGACTATGAGAGATGTAGGTGGAGGAGAGCCTGTTCTGCTGCTTAGATACTTAGATTGCTTCCATAGGCCTGCACAATTTTTAGAGGAAACAATTTTTTATTTTTTTTTAATGCAGCAGAGGAAGGGACCCAGGCCAAGACAAACATTTTGCATTAATCACTGCAGAAAACTCTTCTCAGGAGGATGATTCAGAGCCGGAACCTATCCTAGCTCTTCTGGATTGCCTCTACAGAAGACATTTTCTTTTTGTTTAAATAAGCTTTGGAAGATCAGTGTCACTTGGTTAAAAATAGCCTTAATAATTCACCCCTCAGCTGTAAATCCCTGCATGAAGAAAGCACCTCAGTTTTTAATGCATAACTGGTGGCTGTGTGTGCTCACTGCAGGTCTTCATGAACACAGTGTACTAACAGACAACGCCAGCAGAATCCAGAATTTCATTGTGTTCCATATTCATTTGCTTGAAAAAAAAAACATGTTTTTATCCATGTATTTTTAAAAGGGAGTTAATACAGCTTAACAGCCTTAGTTTTATCTCTGCAGGTGGGGGAAAGATCACACCCTGTAAAAATAAAGGGCTTAGACCATTCTTTGGCTTCCATTGAATGTGAATGTGTGGTCTGAGGTCCCAGAGCTGCAGGGATGTTCTGAACTTTTCAGTCAGTGTACATCAGGGTGAGCTTTCTGGGCAGGTGGAGAAGGGCATGTATTTACTAAGATCTCAAAGTTTCTGTTAAGAATTGGTGCCAGTATTTGTGGTGAACAAGTAGGGTGTGGAAAGGTAGGATACAAATATCCAAATTCTACATTCAGGTGAGAAGGATCTTAGGAAAATGTTCTCGCTATGAGGCAGGTTGGATTTCCCTGTGAGTTAAAGGAGAAAAGCCCATGAAGATAAATTGGATTATTTCTGTTTGTTACTTGTGAGCTCCATAAAAAGCATCCTATCAAAAACATTTTGCATGACAGAACTGAATTTCCAGTTCTTGTTTGTAAGGTCTACAGTAACAAAAAACAGGATCGAATTGGAATTTAAATGGATCCTAAATCTATAAACACAGCTTAGAGCCAGCACCCATTGAGTTCCTGTTGTCCATGGATGTTATCAGTTATGGCAGAGCTTTGTCATATGCCACAACTTTCACATCCTGAAGTCCCTGATTGCTGGAATCCAGTGCTGTCTGGGGCAGATGCACTGAAACAGAACCAGTTAATGACAAAGAGAAAGGCTCAAATCAAAAGAACTAAGGAAATCTCTCCTTTATTCTCTGTGGTAGCTAGAGTTGGATGGCTTCAGTAAGCTACTGAGTGTGTATGTCCAGTAGTATCTAACCTAAATGGCCACACTTTTCCTTAATCTCAAGGTTGGATGCACACCTGAGGTCTCTCATATCTCAGCCTTGTGTAGGGCTCCTTTTAGACCAGTGGACTGATTCAAGGCACATTGTTGGTTAATTAATCCATTATATGGATTTGTGTGTGTGTGTAAAATATCTGTAAACATCCTTAGATTTTGTAAAAGGAAAAAAAAAATCTCAAAAGAAGACGAGCCTGGCCTTATCAATCTTTATTTTCAGCAGAAATACTTCAGTTTTAACAGAAGAAAGGCAAGGATGCATCTGAAGCATAAGCCAACTTCTGCCAGAAGACCAAACTCCATAGAGGTCTCGGTGTGTACTAATCATCAGGGTCCAGTTTTCATGAGCCATATGAATCCCTCTCTAACCGTAACAAACAGAAAAGAAGTTCTTACAGTACAAAGATGTTCTTCATGTGCAAAAAATACGAAGTGTTAGCCAGCTTCTGTAGGCCAATGAGTAAGGAAATTCTGCAGCTCATTTGTAAATAAAGCACGCACCCTTAAAAGGAATTAAGCTTTATGCTGGATACAGCCAAAATTCTGCACCAAAAGACCTGCATCAGAGACACATTCTGTCTGGGCGTAATTCGACACAAAGAGATGCATAATTTTCCTCTATAAGTTAAATACAGTGGATATTAGCAGAGCAGTAGTGATGCTTATCCACCTCTTTCCCCTCCTCCCACCCTGGAAGTATTCCACACTATTCAGCATTTTAAGAGTTGTTGTTTTTTTTTAAAGAGGAAAAACCTGGAAAAATAAAGTTGACAATTGGAAAAAGCCAATACTTTATTATTTTATTTTATACCTTTTTTGATATAAATCTGCAACACCATTTTAGAAAATAAAATTCTAAATCATACAAACATTTACAATGGCAGGAAAAACAGCAGCAAAAACCCATTAGAAAGCTCATGTAACTTCAGTGTACCTCTGCATATGTTCTGTTACTCAGGTTTACAAGCTGTATTAAATGCAGATTAAAAAAAAGGGCTTTGTTACAGGTTAGGCTTTAAAGTAGTAATAAACAACAGGGAGAGTCAAGTCAGTAGAGGAGGAGTTAGACAAGGATACCAATTGCACCCACTTGACTTATTAAATAGCTTGTTACTCAGTTAAAGTGCCAGCACAGCATCCATCATTTCAAATATCACAATGTCCACACAGAAATAGGCAGGGTTGCATTTACTATTGTCCATTTTTAATAGAAAAAAATACTTCTCATAAACAGGCATTTCCAGCTCTTTTGCATAGTCTTGTATTAAAAAATCTTATACTCTTTTCTTTTGCACACGACTGTATGTACTGGATAACCTACAATTGCACAGCAATGCTTAAAAAATCAGCATCATTTATACACCGATATTATAGTTTGTCATTTGTTTTTTGCAGTTTTTCACTCTCGCTGCCCAGTAAGTTTGTTAGAGTTCAAATACTATAGAAATAATGCTTCAAAGAAAGCTCACCAAGTGCCATTTACAAAGGTACAAAATATACAGCAAAGTTAACCTCTTATTAAATAAAATATACAGAGTAGCTGATATTCCAAATCATTAGGTAACACCTTATTTTAAGGGATAACCTTCGAGGGAGCTTCTTCCATACTGCAGGAGAATTATGGAAGAGTTAATGTCTCTGTATGCTTATGCATCTTGCCCTTCATTTTAAATGCAGATAATAATGGACCGAGTTTATCATTCAATATAACAAGGGGCAAAAATGATCCCTGTAGGAACTGCAGTAAAATCGATGTAAAAACCTAAAGATCATTCTCACCCAAAGTATCCCAGCCTACCAATTTAAATATTTCTTGTAATAATGCCAATCATTATCACAATGGTGGCAATTAAACCTTTAAGAGAATTTTTCTGTAATCCAGCAATCAACGTACCATTAAAATAAAGTGTTGCCAACATACTCCACATTTATTCTGCTGTTAAAATAGTTAGATATGAAAACTGCCTACTTAGTCTTAAATTCATTCCCTGAAAATAAAAGAGTTTTAGAATAATAGCATGTTCCCACTTAACCAGCCATTATCATCTTAACAGGTTGGAATGAATGTTAAGTGCCTGCATGTTACATTAGAAAGAGGTATAACACCAGCTACAATTACAGCAGTGTTGCAACCCTGACAGTTACTCTTGATCCAGGCGTATATTAACCATAGCAAAGCATCGGCCTACGCTATGAAAGAACGGTGCAACGAAAACATCTGTCATGCTCTTCCATATGGTTTGCACTGAAGGCAGGACCATGAGACAGGTTCTCACAAAAGGCATCACAATCCTGTAAAAGAGCAAATGGAAGATCTGTGAGATTACTGCTGCCATAGCGTAGGGCAGTCAAGTGAAGAAAAGTGCTTATGTATGGAAAAGGAAGGTGATGTTATTACTCTAAGGCTCTCAAACAAGTCTATTTTTGGAATCTCACACTCTTTCTCCATTGATTTTGTTCACTCACAACCTCACATCTACACATGCATGACATACATGCTCCTTTGGACTCACTTGTGTGCAACAGCTTGTCAGTCCTTGTCATGTCTCTGCTTCTTCCTAATTAGCAACATTGAGCCATGCCTGCGATAGGGATGAACTTTTACTGTTCTCTCCTAGTGCTGGAGGTAATGCTGCAACTTGTGGTTAAGGACAGGTGCCTGAAGGAGCCAGGAGTGGGGGGTCTGTAGGGCTTGACAGAAACCACAGATTCCCCAGTCTGATCACCTGGGAACAGAGCTCTTTATGATCCCATCAGGGCATTCTTGTGTCCCTTGCTCTGATGTCTCTTCAGGTGTTTCTTTTCTTTCTCTCACGCACACCTTGCCATTCATACTTTGTTCCTTCCAAGTGAAGACCACTGTTAAAGTTGTTACAATAATGCAGAAACAGTAGAGCAATACCGAATTACATTTAATTGCTGTAGCACAGAGACAGGCCAGACCTCCAATATATGGCAGCTTGTTGATACTGTGTAACAAAAAAGCAGAACAAGGTCAAAACTCTTGTTTAGGGAAAAGATCTTTTCATCCCCTTGCGTACTTGACGGAGTCGTGCTTTCAGTCTGCTGAGCACAGTAATCATCCGTGTGCGCTCTCCATATGTCCTGACTCCAAAGCAATGTCATTACTGGTGGCTTAAGCTAAGCTCACTGACAGCAGAAGGGAGCCAGGAGTGCGCATACAGCTGGCGTACCAGGGCTGCCACACCAGCACATAACACAGGCTATTCTCCTTCCTTAATCACTTCCTGGCCCAAACCGCTGGCCATTTCACTAAGCTGTGTGTTCTTACTTGGGTGCAAACAAATACATGTTTACACAACATATGTAATACTGAAGTCACACTAGAACAAGGTTTTCAAAGACCTCTGCACCATATGTGATGCATTTATTACCTACATGAGGCAGAAGAAGCTACAGATCCATTTGATAATGGATCCAGTTTGCTGTTGCATTCAATATTTAAGACCCTGATCTTGCTTCCACAAAATTCAGCTGCAGAACTCCTATTGACTTTGGCTGGAAGTACTATGCAAAACAGTTATTATTTTGTCACAGCTCTGAAAAATATCTAAGCAAATATTGTGTATTTCCAGTGAGTACTACTCAGAATAACAGTGAAAAAACAGTTGTTTGAAAACAGTTGATTGAAAACAAACAACTGTTGCATTAAACAAAAACTAAAGCTTCGATACCTGAAGAGTAAAAATGAATTATTTTCAGTGTAGAACTGGATTCTCTGCTTTAATCAGTACAAGCTGAATGCTACCATGGCTGTGCCGCACTCCAAGCTAACCCAGACGGATTTAAACAAGAATAGCTTTTCTAAAACCTTCTCTTCCTTTGTCTCTGTTGAAATAGCTGGTAAAACACACAACACATAGAGCTGTGAGCGCTACTGGAACGTGGTATCTGTAGTATTAAAATGAACTCTGCAAACTGCATGTTTATTAATCGCTTATAGTATCACTGTATATAGAATAGATAATGTACTGAAAGGAAAATAAGGACTTCATGATAAAGTTGATGAACTTTATCAGATGGCAGCTATTCCTTTGCTGCCATCTAAATTTAATTTGGCCTGTTTTTTTTTTTTTTTTGTTTGTTTTCTGTTTTTTTTTTCTTTCTTTCCCCAATCGAACTCATTTCTATTGGATCATCCATAAACAGGACCACACAAACTACAACCTAAGCAAATATCACATTACGCAAAAGCTTTGCAGCAAGTTGTGAATCACCAGGAGTTCATTAGGGAAGGTTGGGAAAACAGCCATCCTACTACACGCTACTGCTATAGAGATCATAACTACTCTATAGAGATCATCCACACGCACTGCAACTCAGCATCTTTCAATGATGTTATACACAATAAATATAAGAACGCTTTGGTAATCTTACCCATATTTATGCTACACTGCAGACAAAAAACAATAGAATGCGAGTAGCTTTCAGTTTGAAAATAAAAGTCCGTCTTAGTTTTTCCTTACTTTTAAAACATGCCCATCCCAAGGATATCAACGTTTACTGCAATTTCAGACCTACTCTCTGTAGAGCGGTAGAGCACTGAAAAATAAAGCTTTTCTGAATTTGATATCTAAGCTGAAGCATAATCAGAGCATTTCAACTACTCATATAACCCGTCTTTCGATCATACTGTACATATATGTCATAAAATAGCCATTCTTTTACAAACGATTCACCTCTTTTGGGAGCTGTTGACATGAAAAGAGCAGATTGCTCCCTTTCTTCCACCCTATGCTTATTTCTTTTCCCTTTGTTCAAGGTACGCCTTCTACTATTTAATATGTATAATCCTATTTCACGTTTGTTCACATTACTTTTTTCTGCTAATCCTTAATGGAGCATTGTTAAGAATCAAGCAAAACACAACTTGATACAATACAACTTAATGCAACTCAACTCTTATTCATAAGGGTATTTTCTGAGGATGTAATTCAACTTTTCATGTGAGAAAGTGTATGTGTATGCCCCTGGCTACGTCTGAGTGCTGTGAATAGAAGCTCATGTGATGAGGAGCTTTGAGTATCTGCTACTGAAGCTGATGAGAAGAGCTCAAAGCTGAATGACTCCTTGTACTTCAGAGCTCTTCTCCAACCTAAAGTTACATATTCTCAAATAATGCATCAATTCTCAGAATAAACATATAATGGGACATTTAAAAGATAAGACTACAGAAAGTGTATGTGAAATTCAAGAGGTTGCCAATGTGTGGCTGGGAACAAGAATTAGCCTCTGGACCAACCACAGAGATCATGATTTTGCATGGCCATCCAGCAATGCTCTGCTCATATTAAAAAATCAATAATCTTAGCAGCCTCAGTTTAGGGACAAGTTTAAAAGGTTGCTCAGATATTCACAGATAGTTGTTAAAGTTGGCCTTACAACTGAGTGTATTGACTGCAGTTAAAATGACAGCCATCACTAAGAGAGAAGCAGCTTTCCTTGAAGTAGCTTGTATGTAGGTCATGCTGGCTACCACAGCTTCAGTATCTTTTGCCAGGCAGCGTAAACCTGGATTTTAGCTCACGCAAAATGAGAACAGAATCAAATTATTCATTTTTAATAGGTCGCAATGAAAACTGAAGTTTTCTTTTTGCTCTCCACAGGTCTCATGTGTTCACCTCCCTTATTAGTGCTCTTCTTTTTTCTGGTGAAAGACAACAATCACTTCAAGACACAATGGGTGAAAGTCATGAAGTGTCCTTGGAGCATGAGGAATGCTGTCAGACTTCAGTGAATTTTTACCATGTTGACAAAACTGCAACATGTGTGTGACAACCAAGAGAGCTTTGTTCCCTGGGACTTCCAAGCGTTGTTGAAACAGTTTCTAATTTATTCTTAGGAAAGGCTCCCCTGCAACTGATCAGCATCAGCATCTCAGTGGTTTGGATGTTGCCAACAAGGCACAGACTCTGATAAGCTCTCCTGTAGACAGCCATGTGGGAGGGAGTGCCCAGAGCTTTCCCATGATGTTTAAACAGCTGAAGACAGAATTATAATGGAATTCCCATCCCTGCAACCACAAAACAAGGAGGAGATATTTTTACAAACCCAACAGGATTAGATGGGAGCCAATGTATAGGGTCTCTTTGATGCCTCTGGCATCAGTTGCTCCTGCACTATCCTCCCAAACACATAGACATTGAATTCCTTAATCCCAAGAAATCTGAACACTGGGAGCTGCAGAAATAAGTCGGTATAACCACAGCGTGTTCAAACATTGCATTGGAACAAATCCAGCCTGTGTTTGTGGGATGACCAGACTGTGCTGTGCCACCAACTGCAGCACTGGGTAGGGTCCAAGGAGCCGCAGACAGCAGTCCTGTGCTATGTGATTCCCATCCAGGTGCAAGACCAAAATGAAGGATCAACTCCATCCTGACAGTGAATTCAGGCACAGAAAATCAGTTGCTGAGGAGACAAGTAAGTGTGTCTGCAGAAAGTCAAGGGAAACTTCTCAAAATCAAGTGCCACATTCTCTCAGTTCTATTTCAGATGTACTGGGAACCACAGTTCCTGACATAGTCACTGGGGACTACTTGCACAAATAGAAATTGACCCCTGAGTCCTGTTCAGTGGAACTCGTGTCCACATATCCAGCCTGTGAAATTCAGATAGAAGATCATCCTGCAGCATTAAATGATATCATTGTGAACAAATTGATCATCAGTGAACTCTTCCAGACATTTCACTATAGGAAATTTAGATGTCCACCACATCCCTTTGCAGTTCTGGTACAGTACAGCACAGTGACCACTGGCTGATATGAAAGTCTAGGCCCACTATAAAATGCCCATAGTAATTTGAGGCCCAACAAAGTAGCAGCTCTGAATTATATTGTAGTTTCCTACTGCAAACTCTGCATGCTCCAGAACTTAAGTTAGTCAGGTTCTGAAGCAGCTCATAACAATGCCATCAACCCCAATTTCCATTCTCCTTCTAAGAAATGAAATCTGCAACCAAAAAATCAGGGGTTCAAATAACCAATGTATTTATATCAACTTTGTTTCCCAGTTTCTGGATGGCATTTTGTTTTCCTTACTGACCTCTTCATGATACCAATATTATTCATGGCAAATGAAGCTTAGGTCAAAACTTATGTATATGGAAAATCCAGGTTTGCAAGAATGACACTGATGATACACATTCATGCTTCCTTCTGCAGCATGACAGACTCTCCTTCCTCAGCATCATTCTTTTCCCTGCCTCTCTTCCTTCTCCATCAGCTGCCTCTCTGGGCTTGCAATACTTCACCAGTAGTTTCTGTGTAAGGTACACCAGCTTTGCTGCTGTATTTGTGAACCATGGCCATGGCTTTCAGGAGCTCAGGAGGGGTTCTCTGCCCTGCACCTGCAGACGGCCGTGCACCTGATGTGAGCCACTGACAGCTGACTTTGTGACAGTAGCATAAAAAGACTGAGCTGGACCCCCTGAAACCTTCCAATTAATGCACACGTGTTTTAACAACGTCTGTACTCTGCTTTACAAAAACAAGCCATCCATAGCCGAGCAAGGTGCCCCACAAACATCAACGCTCTGCCCCTGGGAGCACACCCAGCCAGGAAAGCTGCTAAGATCAGAGTGTGGACTTGAACTACGGACAAAGTGCAGGTTTAATTCCTCTCCCGTTAGCAGCCCGGCAGGCAGCACACGCCGAGCTGCCCGCAGGTCCTCACGGCGGCCATGGGGGCACTGATGCGGCAGAGCAGAACCCCCCGCCCCCCGGCCCGGGCCGCTCACACACTCACCAGATGTGCAGGCAGCTGAGCGCCGCGAAGACGATCCCCAACACCAGGGCCAGCGGGACGGCGAGCAGCAGGCTCAGCAGCTTGTACAGCACGTACTTGCTGAGCTCGAACAGAGCGTGGCTGCAGATCCACACCTTGTCGAAGGAGTGGGTGAGCTCGGGCTCGGCGATCACGTCCTCGAAGCCCAGCTGGAAGAGCGAACAGCCCCGACGGCCGTCAGCCGCCGCCCGGACCCGGCCCCGCCGCCTCCCCCCACCGCCCCGCCCGGCACCTGGAGGTGGGCGTTCATCCCGCGGGGGTCCCGCTCCAGCGCGTCCTCCGCGCACTTCTCCGCTTCGGACAGCTCGGGGCCGCCCGGAGGGAAGTTGTCGTCGTCCATGAAGATGCGGGTGTCCGCCTTCTCCGTCTCCAGCCCCATGGCGCTGCCCGGCGCTGCCCGGCTCCCGCCCTGACCCGTCCGCCGCCCCCGGCACCGCGGCCTTGCCGGGCTGGGGCGGAGCGGCTCGGGGAGGCCCGGCCACGCCCCGCAGGGCCGCACCGAGACGTGTCTGCTGCCCGCAGGCAGCCCGGGGTGAACGGGACAGGAGCAGCGCACCACGGCTGCCGTGCCCAGCGTGCATCTGTAACTTGTCCTATTAGCATTCCTCAAACCGCCTGACTGTACCACAGAAAGTCACGCATCCATCATGACAAGCTGTTGTTGTGTCCTGTCAGGGGGTTGGCTGAGTTTACATGGTTTAAGACTAAGAGTGCCCTATAAAAGCAAGCAGATTCCTATAAGGGCTGCTGGAGGCACTGACAGTGCTGATGTATGCACTGAGCTCAGGGGCGCCCCTAGTAGCAGGTAGCCACAGTAGCCACAGTAGCCACAGTAGCCACAGTAGCCACAGTAGCCACAGTAGCCACAGTCTCTCAAGTGTCATTGCTAATCAATGATCAAGACTTCTTGAATTAAAACAAATCCAGCGCTGTTAATTTTCTTTATTACTCACCGCTGCATTAAATTAGGAACGGCCTTAAGCTGAGAGGAGCGCACAGGAAAGTGATACAAAAATAACCGCAAGGTTTGGGTAGGAAATCACCTAACACAATGCCCTGCACTGTGCTGCATTGTTCTGGACCGGATAACTTCTGAAGAAGTGCTTCACAACTCTGCGTAACTCCCGGTGATGCTTTTTTTCTCCCCTGCTGATGAGTTTGGAGATCCTGGTGTCACGTAAAGGGTTTATATCCAGCAGTCTGGATGTGGCTCCTTAGCTTTAAAGGCTCACAGCGGTTGACAATTGGTTTAAATACAAGCAAAGAAACAGAGTGATGACTCAGGATATACTTTTGAGCTTCATTTCTAGCTCTCAGTTCCTCTTTTTTTCTCTTCAGTGAGTGGGAGGAACAAAAAGACCAGCTGACAGGCTTGAGGTTCAGATACCCTTCAGGATCCTTCTGTCCAGCAATTACTTTTTTTACTTCTGGGTATGGGAGCTGCTGCTCCAGCCTTTCTACAGCCTGAGGGCAGTCACTGGGCTTCTGGTGGCTGCTTGTGTTGGATATGGTGCTGCTGAAAAGCGAGGTGGGGGCAACCAGCAGAGGGTCCCAAGGTAACTCTTTGGCTACTGAAGTCAGCCTGTTCTCCTTAATGTCAAGGACTGTTGCCTTCTTCCTTACCAGACAAATAGACTGGTGTGCTTGTGCTGCTCCTGAACACATCTGCCCTGTACCCACCCCCTCCTGTGATTCACTCCACCAACCTGCTGGAACAGTGAGCCTGTAGCTCCACATGCTGAGGAAATAAACTGTACCTCCATTTTCTAAGCATTCCACATTTTGCTGCTCTATTTCTTAACAAAAAAAGAATGGGTTAAGTCAGTTACATTTAGCCTCTAACCAGTGCGTAATTTTATTGCAAAATGTCAAGTCAGTTCAACCTTTGTTTTATAAGGATGTTCCTGTTTAAACTTTGAACATGACTTTGATTATTGTAGTGTTTTATATACAAATAGAGACTATCTTTCCTGAACATGGCAAGGATGTCAGTTATATGGTTTCTGGCAAAAGCCTACACAGTTATACTTTGCATTTCAGAAAGTTCTCCAGTCTTTGCAACAAGACCCTGAATAACGTCCGGTTGGATCTTAGGAAGTCTGTTCTGCTTGTCTGGTTGAGTTCAGTTTTCAGCCTGCTTTCTGCCTCTTTCCTTTTTCTCTCCCCTTTTAAAAGCATGTATTTCTTACCTCAACAAAAATGTCTGTGTCATGCTTATCATAAAGCACTTTACATTTTCAGGGCTAAAGGACAAGAAATGATGATAGTTTCTCCTGTAATCTCATTGGACTTTCACCCAAAGTGTGCTTTGAGTAAGGTATTTTCTTTTCAAAGTCAGTATTGAAAATCTTAAGAATTTCTAAGTAGCTGTGAGAAGAGTCTCCTATTTTAACATCTTTATGATATCTAAGGAATTTTTGCTACCACTGCTTCACAGACAGGCTGATGGGACACAGAATAACGTTTGGGTTCTGAGTATTTAGTGAACATTGCAAGTGAGGTGTGAGCAGAGTGGCTGCAGAGTGGCTGCAGCCCTCAGCTGAACACAAGGCGAGAGTAGGAGGAGAGGAAGCTGAACAGCTGAGACTTTTCAGCCCCTTTTCAGCCTGTTTACCCAAGTTTTCTTCTGAGAAATGCGTGCCTGAGTCTAAATCCATATGAAGGAAGCAGGTGTAGTGAAGACATTTGCGTAGCATTCGGGGATGTGCGATGGTGTATCTCAGAGCTTAAAGGTGTGGATTAAAATCTAATTTTATATATATATATAAAATATATATTTATATATATATATACAATTTCAGAGTAGGTAGATTTCATATTCAGATTTGATACAGGTGGAGAGGTTCAAGCTGAAAACTCCATCACATTGTCTTGATTTAGCTATTTCTGCAGGTATATATGTGTGTGTATGTTTATGTATTTACAGTATTTTGAAATGTATGCATAAGAAAAACTTGTGGGAGACTTTCACCCAAAGTAGCTGTGTTCTCCATATGGTAGTTTGCCACCCCTGAACCATTATCTCTTGACTTGTTGCAAGGAAAAAGAGAAGTAGGTCCTGACCTTGTGTAGAGGCTCTCATGCTCTCAGTTGCTTTTCTTGTAGTTTTCTTCCCCATGGAGTGCAAATTTTGCTGCCTTCAGTGATCAATCAATATAAACAAATGGAAGCCGCAGATAAACATTTATATTTATTTTGCCAAATTCTATCCTACTCTGCTGAATTTAAGCCAAAAGCTTCTATGAAGACAGTTTGTGTATATGTCAGGGTGAAAGCTGCTTACAGAACCCAAGTAGAGATGATGTGATAAATGTGTTCAGGTCAAAAACTGGTTGCAGAAATGATTTTAGGATTTTCTGAAAATCTTTCAGCCAAACCAGGCTGGAGAGAATAAAGTTACTTATAATAACTTTCAGCATAGCCTCTGATGTCTAATATGAGAAGGGAAGAAAGCAAGTGCTCCCATGAGGGCTCCTGAATTACTGTTTTGCTGATTTACCAGTTAGTGCTCAAATCAGCTCTAGAGGGGAGGTGAGAGACTTTGTTGCTTTATGGTAACAGTGGGGATTCAGTTTTGTGAGGAGATGGAAAGCATGGGGAATAGCAGAGGGAGCAGAAGTGAGGCATAGGTGGAAAGCATGGGGAATAGCAGAGGGAGCAGAAGTGAGGCATTTTTTAGTTGTTTCTTCTTTCATTTCTCCAATCAGCAGAACTCTTGAGATGCTTTCTGTGTGTTTTCATAATTCGTGTCTTCATTTTTCTTTTAATTATCATTATTATTACAGTTTTTGCTTCTCATTGCACTTTACAAGTATCAGCGGAGCTGTTATTAATGTGTTGGGATATGCTACAAGGTAAAACTCACCTTGACACTTAGTGATACCCAGATCTGAATGCTGAAAAAAATGATAGTTTAGTGGGAGAACTCTCAGGCTGGGCACCGGGGCTGACTGACATGTGCTACATAGTTTGAGATTTATAGGAAAGGGATTGTTACAGTACATTTTTCCTGTATGCTTGAGTATGTTGAAAATTATAGGGAGGTATATTGGGTGCTAAGAAGGGATTTAAGGCAAGTTTGCTTAGTGGGCCAGCTGCATGCTGTGAAAAGTTGGGACAGGAATGTAAGGTATGGAAAGCTCTGACTGGCAGCTCGTGGTGCCTGCTGGTGCTCCAAGGTTGCCACAGAAAAACTTCTCATTCAATCTTACAGCACAGTCTTCAAACATCTGCTGCTGAAGTGGCTTGCTAAAATATGGTAACCCTCAAAGTTTGATAGAGCATGAAACCAGAACTGAATGCTGATCAAACCTCAGAGCTTGCTCTGAAGGCCCGCTAAGTTGAAAAAGGAAAAGGGCTACGGAAGAAGAGGTATGTAAACAGCCCTGATGATGGTGTGACTTGTGGGAAGGAGCAGACAGGGATTTCTGTTTGAGCAGCCAACAGTTAAGCCACGGATTCTGGTGGAAAATCAGAAAAGGAGAAGCTGTTTGGCCATCATCTGTTGGAAATATTCGAGGTTTAGCCCTCTGTGATGCAGAGTCCTGCTCTTTAGCTTTGGTTGTTCCGCATTCGCTGAGGATTACTAAATGCTCTGGTTTAATGAGGGCTCTCTTAATGGCTATTTTATACTTCTATTAATGGACCATTACTTTGCAGGGTGCTAATATCTTGATGATGACTGGGAATTGCTGAGTGGTGTTCAGTCATTGATGGAGAGTCTGAAATAAATGAAAAACGAACCCTTGGTACTCTTTAATATCTGCCACAAGCTTCGATGCTTGGGAATTCTTTTGTTGCCGTTGTTTTAAATCTTAGTAATTTTTTTCTGAAGGTGCAGATTCCTCTCCATTCAGCAGACAGATCAAATACATCTCAGAGCAGTTTATGAATGCTGTCCAGCTGAGATTTGACTCTGAAAGTGACAACATCTCAATTTAGACTGGCATGGTTTACTTTGCATTTCTAAACCACACTTCAGCCGTTTACTGCCACTAAATTTTCCAGATGAAAACTGAATATCTCACAACGTTTGCTGAATGCTCTTTGATCTTTTCACAGGTTTCTGCTTTTCTCATACTTTGGATGTGGAGGGTAAATACTGAGCATGTTTTGCTTGAATTAGGTCATTCTCTTGTGCATTTCTTCTGCCTTTACAAAAAAATTCTTGTGATCTGATAAACTACTTATCCTAAGAATGCATTTTTGCTCTGTTTGCAGTATGTTGATGAGACGGAACATCTCCAAGGAATTCTCAGCAATAAATTAATTCAATCCTTGAGAAAAAGGAATTTGTTTATTTCTTTGTTTGTTTGTTGCTAAAATATATAAAAAAAAAAAACAAAAAACTTTTCATCCCTATTCAGAGTTTCCTTTTAGAATAGCTTAGTGGAAAACTGATGAGTCTTTCCTTCCCAAGGCATTGGCTGGTCCTATACTTAGGGCTCACAAGGGACTTGCACAAGGAGTGCTTCACAAACACTACTGTTGCGTTATTTTGTTGTTGGCACTTTTTTCCCCCCTTTTTCCTAACTTGTTCTCTATCTTTTTATAGTGGCTTACTTGGGTGGCTTGTTTGAATCTTGACTTCTTTTGGTAAATTAATCATTAAGTCATTTCTGAGATTAAAAAAATCCTTTACAAAAAAGTGGCTGCTGCTTTGGGGAGGGCAGAATTTTCAGAATACTTCTGTAAAGATTGTGCAATTAAAATAATTCTACTTTAGAAACTGAACTGAGATGAGAGTCCAGGAGAGAAAGACTCTGTTTGTTATCCATTTAGGTAACGTTTTGTTGGCCATGTGAGCAATGAGCATTTTTGATAATGCTTTGAGTCAAATTCATGTTGTTGCTCCTGTTCTTGAAGATATACTTGGGTTGTGTGTCTTCTCTCTGTAAGAATTCTCTAGTATCATTTGGATTTTAGATTGGTGATTGTCCATGCAATTACCACACATATATCTTTATCAGATATGAAAATATGTTTGTACTGTATGTATGCATATACACCTATTACAGTGTTTTGCTCTGTCCACATTGTACCAAGGAAAGAGACAGGAGGCCAATGAATGCAAAGCTATTTTATAGACAGAATGCACAAGATAAAGTCTGGTGAACTCTGATTCTTCTTCAATTAGCTCCTCCAGTTGTTTGTTTTTAGTTGTTTTTTCTCCCCCCTCCAGACTGCTCCCTTCCAATTCTACATGCTTTTTCTCTTTCTGTCTTTATTAAATCCAGATGGAATAAGGAAACTTGCTTAAGTGAGTCAGCTGCACCCAGTGGGTTCAACAAATGCCGGAAGAAATGGTGTGTATGTGATGCTCGCATCTTGTGGTGCTCAGGAATATGTTTTAGTGTAAGGTTTTTAGAGTTAGGGTACTGGTTAGGCTGCGGTTGGACTTGATGATCTTCAAGGTCTTTTCCAACCTGGGTAATTCTATGATTCTATGATCTTAAGATGTCATTCAGTGTTTGTGCTTGTGACAGCAGTGGTAGGAGACACAGCAGAGAACAGTGAGTAGTTAGGGATCATTCTATTCAGCTTGTTCTCCAAAGCTGCTTTGACCAGAGCTAGATGATCCTTAAATGAAATGCCAGCTATGTTGTCTTAATAGAATGCAGCATTGTGTACTGGAGGTGAACTAGTGAGGAATAAGGTTTTAAGAGACCTGCTGCAGACAGGTTTGAGAGAAGAAAACTTTGTCAGTCCTACATTAATCCTTGTAGATCTTATATATCTCCCATGCCTGAGAAAGTGCTTGGTCTATTTTGGATGTCCAGCATACTATTTTCTTCTCTTATTTAGTTACTATTGCTTTGCTCTTCCTGTTTTGCCATAAAAGTCCCTTGCTTTTTGTATTTATGCCTTTCAAACTGTGCATTACTCTATCTTTTTTTTTTTCTTGTCATATTGCCAAGGTCTTCAGAATCCAGTTCTATTTTAATCACTCACTATGTGTCTGTGTCTCCAGCTCTCTGGTCCTGTTTGCTATTTTCTGGGCTCTTTCCATTTTCTCCCCTGGTCTTTCTGATAGATGACTATAACTGCATGTAAAATTCCTAGCAAGCACACACAGGGTAAGCTCATACAAAGACAGATTTTCACCTTCTTTCTCTTTGACTTGATGTATTTGTGAAAACAGCTCAAGACCATATTGTTTTGTTGCCACATTACCTTACAGACTGCATTTAGCTTTTCTGTCTGCTATTACTGTGGGCTCTCTCAGGCATTATAGCTTTAAGGTTTGAAAATGAATGCTTGGCCTCAGCTGCTCCTATTTATGCCAGCTGAAGGTGTGTCCATTTTATTTTCTGTAGACTGCTTCAGTTTGTAGCTGAGTATTTTGTGACTGTATGCGTGTTTATGTCCTTTTCCTACTGCTATTTATCACTCTTCTGTGTCTTTCTTCTCTTCTCCTTTACAAAGAATTCTCTATAAAGATCTCCACCCTCTGGTGAGAAACCTGTTATCCCTCTGGCTGAAACAAGTTGGCACTGCAGTTTTTCCAGCTGAACCTTTGGGAATAAGGGCAGAATGCCGAAGTGCTTAGTGACTGTGCCCAAGCTATGTATGGAAAAACAATCCTGGTGACACTCTGGATTCTAGGCCACTCCAGAGACCTATCCCCACTGTGCCCTTTGGGGCAATTTGTTCTCAGCCTGAGTTTTCACTCCTTCAAAGACCAGCACATGCAGGGGGAGGCTTCTGGGGATGATCCCAGAGCTATTCCAAGGAAGCAGTTGGGAAGCATCTGGTCTGCCTCATTCCCAAAATACAGAAGCAATGGAGATGTGTATACATCTACAAATTTTTTTTGTGTGTTGATGACTATCTAGAACATGTGCTAGGCACTCTAAACCTTTTTTAATAGCAAGATTATTAGATTATATTGACATTCTGCACTGAGAGCATAGCAAGCCTGAGGCATTTCTTGGATTATGACTCATTCTGTTTTCCATTTCAACAGCTCCAGGTTTATTTTGGTGCCTTGACCAAGCATTTTACATTTGTTTAACTCTTTTCATTGTAGGCCTTTTAATTCACTTCAAAAGTTATAGAAAAAGGGAAGCACAAGACTGGATGAACGTGGCCTTTTAGGACCTTCTGAAGTGAGTATGGAAGTACCTACCAGCATGAATGCCAAAAGCTGATAGATCTAGATTTTGTTTTTCTTTCTGTATGCCAGGCAAGGCATCTGAGCTTTTTGTGTTGTCTTTATCTGTGTGACTCACTGAATCTTCATTACATGAGAATGAAGTGGTTCAGTTTTGTTAGGCTCAGGCTTACTGATTGTGCAAGGCATATCAGCAAAGCCTCTGTAATTGCCCAGAGTGCCACTTAAAAACCTGTTAGCATATCTTGCACAGTATGACATATGGCTTCAAGCTATTTCATGAAATCCTGGCAGATTCTTGTTTTCTCTTGGATTTGTTTTATAGTTCACATCTTGGCGACATTATATGAACACCCAAATCTTTTCAGACGCTTTGCCCTAATTGGTAACATTGCTTATGGACTGATTTGTAACAAGGCAAAGTCCTGTTCAGAAAGCTGGTTAGGTAGAGCTGAGGAAAGCAAAAGCTGTTCTAAGTATGCTCTGCCTACTGTCTGTGATGAGATGGATGCATCTTGCATCTTCATTGTGACTTTGAAAATACAGTAAGAACTTGGGCCTGGGATCATCACTGAGTTTTACTAAAGAGCACTTTATCACCTTGCTTCCTGGCTCTGCTCTTTTTCAAATGGAGATATTTTTTGCCCAGTCCTTGACTTGTGGATCAAACCAATGGTATGGGAAGCATTCAAATCCCACTATTTCTTTTTCAACTCACTGCCTGACCACCCGCTGTTGGGAAGCAGGTGGCTGTGCTCCCCATCCTGCTCTTACCTTTGGTGATCTTTGTTAATGCTGGGAGAAAAAGCTGAAGTGCAAGGTGTTGCAGAAGAGCCTGCCAGTCTCCACAATGAGTACACAGGAAGATGCATAAACCTGCCCAGAACCTTGTTCTCATAGAAGCAGCAGAACAAGCTTTTAGGGTAAGACATTCTGTGGATCATCTGGGAAGTGCTTTCCAAACATGCTCGGTCTGCCTGGGAAGATCTCCTGCTAGAGGCTGGCTAGAAGGCACCTCTAAAAATAGATGTGAATGCAGTTAAAACACGAGGGCTGTGTGGTCTAACCTGTTCTCTAAAGGTGTTAGAATTTAAAAAAGGAACTTTACTGTCTGTCAGATAGGATACAGATTATTCTGATATTTTTAAAGATGCCATTGTAAGACATCTTTCTGTTTTGTTCCATTCAGAGGATTATTTCCAGAGCACTGTGACATGAAAGAGCATGCATTTACAGAGGGCTGTGGAGCGCCTCTGACAGAGCATAGCCGAAGGCAATGTGATCTGGAGAAAGATGCCTCATAAATTCCACCCCTTCTCATGACCCAGCCAGCAGAGGTGTTTTGTTCAGACGCTGCTCACAGAGCAACTACCATTGTGTAGGCAAGCTGGAGCAACCCCAGGCTATGTGAGCATTTACCCAGAACTCACAAAGGAGAGGACAGAAAGTAAAAATCTAAAGGATATTCAGGAACAACACAAAAATCTGGCATGATTAATAGAAGCACATTTTGTAATGCGTGTGTTCTCAGCAGCCTCAGTTTTCTGCTGCTTGCTAAGTGCTCTCTGTAAGAGCCAATTGTGCAGCGGGTGAACTTGGCCAAACATTCCTGTATTTGCAGAGGTGCCACAAGCCTTCTCTATGAGCAGTGTTTGAAGGTGCTGCAAAGTTATTTTTCCAGTCACATCTGCAAACTCTGACTAAGGACTAAAGAATCAGCACTGACTGTCCCATCCTGCCCGCTGCTCAGCTCTGGGCTGCCCTGGTACCCCACTGCAGGGGAGCAGAGGCTGAGGTAGAGAGGCATGGCTCAGACTGAGGGTGTAGAGAAAGGGAGAAAATGGAAGTCAGGGCAAGCAAACTAAACAATGTTTCTATTAATGGTTGAAGAGCTTGATAGTAAAAATAAGCTGTTAAATTGGGGTTTAAGCTTCTTCTGTTCATACAGAGCTTCCAAACAGGGTCTGCGATCTGCCAGCACATCAGTCAGCGTCACTGAAGATCTATCCTGTGCAGCACACTCTGCAACCCTGCTCAAGAAGTGGGAGCAGAGATACTTGCTGAAATGAGGCAGCAGTAGAGCGTCTGGTAAGAGAAAGAATAAATAGCATCAAACCTTTTTAGGCTCCTCAGGGAGGTGGTTGAGTCACCATCCCTGGATGCGTTTAAGAGCCGTTTGGATGTGGTGCTCGGAGATATGATTTAGCAGAGGGTTGTTAGAGTTAGTGCACTATGGTTAGGATGCGTTTGGGCTTGATGATGTTTAAGGTCTTTTCCAACCTGAGTAATTATATGATTCTATGATTCTTTATGCATTAAAGTGTGTTCAAGTGTGCCCACCTGTGTGAAGAGATGAACTAATTCTAAACTGTGATCAATCACAGCCTAACTGCTTTCTCTGCCCATGGCACAAGGGGTCTGGAAGAGCCCTGGGATCAGGCTGAGTTTGATAACACAACACTAACACATAGCTGAGTGGCTGGTTAAGTCCCTTAGTTGTATTCCCCAGCTCAGAATTACAGACTTCAGACTCAGCCCTCTGCTTATCACCGTCTTTATGTACTAGCAAGCTGTACGGCACAGGAGCAACTTCTTTATGTTATTAGATTTAACAAATCATGACAAGATAGGTATAAATATTATTTGATCAGAGCTGGCCAAGTGTCAATCCACAGCGCAGTTATTAATCTGAGTTAACTGCAGGGACTTAACATAGAGGTTCAGCCACTGCCAGTAAAACAAAGAGTGGGAGCCTCAGACATGGCTTCTGTGGTTCCTGGCTCCCCTGCTCTCATTTAAAGAGTACTCTTATTTTGACCAGTGGGACTACAGTTTCATTTTTTGGAGTGGCAAAATGTGTGTACTTTTTTTGCATGTGGTTCTGTGACACTCTCCACATCTGAAGTTTGCTTTATGCAGAGTGTGATAGATTGGCTGTATTTACAAGCTTTTTGGGTGTTGTTTCAGTGTTAAGTTTGAATGGTTTTCACTTCTTTTTCTGAGCCTTCTTTTCCTGAAAAATTGGCTTCTTATAGACTTTTGACAGAAGTAGGTATATTCCACGTTTTCAGTGAGGTGGAAACAATTAGTTTGTTTGTATTGTACTCCAGCCAAAACCATGGTATCCTCCTGCTTCCCCATATTGGATGGTTAGGGCACATCCCTATGATTTACAGGCTTTAATTTCCAACCTCCTGAGGCTGAAAAAGCCGAAAACATGAAACCCAAAGCTTATTTATAGAGTGCTTTTGCTAACCGCAGAGATATTGTGCAAAGGTAGTCAGCACCACAGATCGTCTTGGGCTTAAAGCTATTAATGCATGCTGCCTGCAAGGATATATACTTTGTGAATTACATATTTTGGCTGCAGATACCTCACCTCCACTCAATTAAAGAAGAGTTTTTAGGTGAGAATTAATGAATAGGCAAAGCCAGATGTTGAAGTTGCTCTGATAATACAGTGCTTTACTTCCAGTTGGTGGGCTGACTTACTGTATCGTATACCATTGTTATTTGTAGCTAGAACATTTAGTGGAAGATTTGTTTAGAACGTGAATTTGTTTTGCTACTAAAATAGCAGCAAGGGAGAAAACTGTGCTCATATAACTATATACATATATATATTTGGTCAAGTCAGAAAATCCCCACCAGAAATGGAAGCAGATCTCTGTAGGTATGAATCATATCAAATCCTATTGCCTGGTTTGATTTTCTATTTCTATTTACATTATCATTAGCGTGAGACTGTTCTTTAAAATTCTCCCCTGTCCTGCAGGATAAGATAGTAGCATACTTCCCATTTGGCTTTCAAGCTGTAATTAAGCTGGGTTTAGTTTACCGTTTTAATGAGGAAAACTCCCTACACAATTCCCTGTATCGTGAATAAACACAGATTCCTGTTTATTCAGACAGGGAGATCTGTTAGTGATGTGTTATACTAACATCTGGGTCTTTAAATAAAATGAAGCCATTTTTAAAAGTCCATGAATGGGTAGAACGTGAAGTGAGGTTTATGAAATATTAAGCTGATCAAATGTTCAAGTGCAAACACCCAGGGTAAGCCACCTGAGATTATTTAACATTCAGAAAAATGTGAATGCCTGGGAGAAATATTCCTGTGTGTGTTGATGCATTTTTTGTTCTACACATCCCTACACAATAGAAGTCTGGGGGCAGTTTGATGTCTGGACATCTGGGAGCGGAATACGGCTGATACTGCCTCGTGTTCCTGTAGCCTGGATGTACAAAGGATGTGCCAGGGATGTGCAGCAGCCCATCTGCAAATCATTTGGCTGGGCTGCCTTCTCTGGGAGACAGTGTGTGATGGAGAGGCAGACAGTGAGTGCCTCCAGCCCTCTGCTACCTGTGGGTGGTGTGTGGGTCCCACAGCTCTAAGGCCTTCAGGCTCCTGTGGGCAAGACAACATGGTCTGGGCATGTTGATGTGTGGGAGGCAGTGGAGATGCAGAAAGTGAAAATACTTCATTCCTACGTGGGCTGTCACAGGGCTGACCTGAATTACAGCCCCTGCGTTGAAGTGACCACAGGGGCTACTCCATGTCTGTTATTTTTGATGTCATAAGGTGAGAAAAAGTGCTTCATGAAGCACTGTGATGGAACCACCTGGACTTACTGCAACAGACATGGCCATGCTTAAATGGTGCTAGCTATTCAGAAGAATCCATTTTTACCAAGCTGGTTGTTTAATATTACACAACAGAATAATGAGAAAGCATTTTCAAATGGAAATAAATTCCCTGTGAATGCATGTGGTAAGGTCTGAGAATATTTTTATTGAGATGGAGACATGAAAGTAAAATATTGAACAAAAAATGTCAGAGTATGGAGAGGGACATTTACCAATGAAATATAAAATCCATACACAGAAGAAAAGAGGAAGTTTTCTCCAAAGGCCTCTGTTGTAGAATATGTGTCTGTCTTCATGAAACACAGCTTTTGGAACTGCTGCAAAACTATGACATAGACACCCTCAACCCCCAGCATTTGCTATCAGCAGATGTTGAACTTAACACTTTACCCAGTACATTTCTACTGAGTACTGGCAGCATTTTAATATATCCAATGCTAACTTGTATCTATGGAGATGTTTTTTTGACAGTCTGGTATGTTGTACAGTATGATATGGGTTTCTCAAGGTCCTGTAAAAATATTGAATTTGCATTCTTCATTAAAATGGGGTGTGTCCTGGGCAGACACAACTTCACTTCATCGTCAGTCGGCTCCAGTACCTTTGGTACACATGAACTTACCAAGAGCATGTTGCTGAAAGGTCAACGGATTGCTCCGTCTGGTCAAAACTTCATTCCAAGTTTTAAGATTGCACAAGCTCAGCTCTTGAGAAAGTCCCCTTGAGTGATTCCCTTTTCGTAAGTACAGTGCTGTTTTGCCACTGAATTTTTAGTGCACTTCTTCTTACTGAAGTATGTTGCTAAGGCACGCTGCCTTGTTTTCTATTCACTGTTCAGGCAACACTTCTCCATACACCGGGAAAATCACTTCAAGGAAAGTGGGCTGCCAGCATCAACACTGATGAGCTGCTGTTCATGACCACTCTTAGCATGAATACATCCACCAAGGAGGTTGGAGACAACACTACTTTATTAGTACTTCTTTTAGTGATTGAGACAAAATATTTCACTTTTAGCAGTGTTGTACTTTTAGACAAAGAAATCCTGGGTCCACTTCAGAAAACACATCTGGCACTTCAGTGCTGACACTGTAATCACTATTTCCCAATGGCCTGTTGCAGTACTTTCCATCCTCACATTGTTCATGCCTTAATCACTTCCCATCTTAAGTATTTCTGTTGCCACTTTTGTGCTCTTAACTCTCTTAGCTTCTCAGTGTCCAAAGTTCAGTGGCTAAATCATGGACTTACTCAAGGAAATGGGAATGTTCCACCCTTCTTCCCAGTCACCTTTCACTGGCCTCCTACACAATTTTAAGGACAATTCAAAATTTGCCCTTTGTCTTCCAAGCCTTTTCTCTACAAGCAGAAGTATGATTTTACCAGGACTCTGACCAAATGTTACTGGCATTGTCCATGATGTTCAAAAGCGACCATGTTTTACACTTTTAGTCTGGAATTAAGATTATCATGAACTGCAAGTACTACCTAATGTAATGTCTGTGCATCAGAAATTGTTTCCCAGTATTTCTGAGCACCGCTTCTGGGAATGACCTTCTGGAGAGAGTTTGGAGACTGTGATGAACTCCCGATATCTTGTGTGTACCCACAGAAGGATTTGGTCTTCAAAGCTCTTATGGACCTGAGTTTTTCTCAGTTGCAGCAGCATTTTGGAAGTTGATTTGGCTATTTATTTTAGATATGTGTTTTATGCTTCGAATAAAATGTCCTCAGGAGGCAATTTTTCTCCATCGGAGAATCATGGATTAACTTAAGTTGGAAGGGACCTTGAATCCCATCTAGTTCCACCCTTCTCCTGTGGGTTGGTTTCCACTGACTAGATCAGGCTGCCCAGGAGCCCAGCCAACTAGGCCTTGAATACCCCCAGGGATGGGCATCCACAACTCTGGGCATGGCAGTATAAAGAACAGGCTCTGAATAGATAAAATCCTCCTGTTACATAGATTGTCTTAGTTATGTCTTGACCTCCAGGATTTTGTCTGTATAGACGAGCTCAGTCCTGCATTGTGTGATTCCATCCAAAGCCACTTCAGTTTCAGTAGAACAGAATAAGTGGTAGGTTCTGTCTGCAATTAGGCACTGCATCAACTGTCACTGCTTCATTATTTTTCTTTGATGTTTTGCTAAAATAGAAGTGAATTTTAGTAATGTTTTCATAGGAAATACTGGAATTGCCTGATTCAGAGGAAATACCAGGAAATTTTTAATTGCTTGTTTACAGTTTGTATAATTTCCTACAAATTAGAAAATCTTGTTTCTGCAAAGCCCTGCTCAATGTACGGGCAGGTTTTTTGATGGAGAGACTTTTTCAGAGGTTTGCTTTATTGTGAAAACTATGGACAAGTGTTGTCTATGCAGAATTTCTTATATCTGCCTTTAGTTCAGTTGTGATCATTGAAAAATGGAAAATACCAGCATAACTGTGAGATATTCAGAAGCTGTCAAATCATTAGGCTTTACTAGAGTGTCAGCTTCTAGCAGATTGGAAAGATTTTCCACTTGCTTCCATCGTTTAATGTACATAAAATTAGCCATCCTTTGCTTCCCCTAAGTTCTGCCTTACACAATAGATACAGAGGAATCCACTGGGATAACCATGGAGTTCCAAACCATTGAACTATATTTATTTAGATTACAAAAACAAAAGCAGCAAACCTGACTGATGAACATCACAGGCTGAAAAAACAATGCCTTTAGAAACATGCAAATAGATTTCCTTTAATTCTGAAAGGAGGTCTCTGAAATAAACAACGTGGTAAATTATTTAGCATCTATTTTTTTGGAGGTTGAGCTTGCTAATGTTCCAGATGTGAGAGAACAGGAAGTTCTATCATTTCCTCAGAATATGTGATGTGTGGACTGTTCTTTTTACCATGGACTGGTAAAATAAGAGGAGGAATAAAGCAGTCATTCCCTTGCACAAATATATTACCACATTAGTGATATTCTCAACACCTCTTTTTCCTATATTTCATTTTTCACTTGGTAACTTCTTAGTTTTCTACATTGTAGGAGTCATTCCAAAGGTGGGTATGCATTTTTACTGCAAGTGAGCTGAGAAATCACTAAGAAGATACTTTGCAAACAAATTACAGAATATTAAAAGCTGATAATAAGGCATTGTTATTAAAACCACAGAATCCATGTTGGATGTTAATGATTATGAGTAGTACGCATGCCTAGATGTAATTCCCACTACAGGTACTGTAAAACATGTGACATCATTGATTAGATAGATTACTCGCATGGCTCGCGTGAGTAGCAAAGAATTCTTTGAAATTAAATAAAAGAGGATCAAAATATATACAGATAACTGCAAAATTGTTTCCACTCTGAAAACATTTTAAGAAGAGTATCAGTATATTTATTGATCTCACTGGTTCACGTTAATTTCAATTTTTTTTCAAGTTTTTATCCTATACATTCAGCTCTTCATTACTGTAATTTCATAAATACAGAAATTGCTACAGTAAAGTCCCCATTGTTATTATAGTCCCATGTTTATGCCTGTAAGTTTTATGTATTTTTCTCAAGAATGCTATGGATCATAAGAAATGCTGAGCATCTTTTGATCATTCCTTTTGGAGCTTCATTCTGCACTCTGACTCCATTGCTGTCAATAGAAGGGCAACCTCAGGTGCTCAAAGCTGTGGATGGCAGGATTGCACAGTTTAACTAAGAGGTGAGGAAGAATTAATCTGCAGTTCTGTTTGTTCTCATATGTTTACAGAGTGTTGAATATGAGTAGAAGGAAGCAAAACACACACACACACACACAGAAAAAAAAGGCAAAAAAACCCAACAAAAACCCACAGTAGTTTGATGAGGTTTTGCTCTGTAGATCTTTGCTGACAATTTCACTGATTCTGCAAATGCTAGGAAATCCTCCAGGAAAAGTAAAGATGGAGTTATGCATAAATTCACACATCCTGGAGAGTAAGAGCAGCAAGCCAACATCTTTCATTAGATTGTCTCTTAAAAAAGTATGACATCCTATTAGCAGTCCCTATTTGGTCATAAAATACTTACATTTGAAGAGAAGTGTTGACCTACTGAATAAACAGATTTCTGTGAAGGGTTTTCTAGCCAAAGTTTACAAGACAGAGATTCCCCTCTCTCTAGTGTGAGCTAAACCTTATCTCTATTTAACATCAATTTTAAAACTTAGTTTACTGAACTAAAATCATGTATGCTATAGCTTTGATCATTAAAGACTAGGCATGCTATATCTGAACTTATGTGAACTTTGGACAGCACTGGTGCCAAGAATTCAAAATTTAATTCAGATATAAATTGCACAGAAAATATGGATTTTGGTCTTATTGTTGCTCCAAATATACAAAGATGCCATCATGCCTTTGTAACAACCTACGACCGGCAATCTGCATGCAGTACCATAAATAAAGCAACCGTGTGGACAAATATCCAGTAGATGCTTACCAGCATTCAACTGGAGCCATACTGAGCCCCGAAATGAAAAAAATCCTGAGAAAAGCCAACATCTCTTTGCAGGCCTACGAGTGTGAAATGCTGTAGCATCTTCTACAGCAAACACCTCAGAGCTTTCTTGCTGTGAAGCAGGGAAGCATTAGAGAGAAAGCCACAGGTCTGGACACCCAGATACATCTTGAGTGTCATCTATGGTTTCACGGATCACTGCAAATAACTTCATAAAACTAGAACTGCTCCCAGTTTTGGAAGTTTGGATACTTCCATACTTGAACATGCATCGCTGTTACATTGTGTTGTTTTGTAACACACAAAAGAATCTGAGTCACAGCAATTTAAAGCAGCAGTAATTCTAAGGAAATCGATGACATTACTTTCAAGTCGCTGCAACACTCAGAATAATTTGTTCCCCCAAAGGTCCACTTTTAAGAGCTGTCTAAAAAACAGGAAGCTATATTCAACAATCCTGAAAACACCTTGGATCACAGCAAGGAAATAAATAGCTCCTTTCCACTCCAAGTTGTTGGCTTCACTTGTGTATTGTTTTTTGGCTGTGTAACATCTGTCAAGAGAATAATATTTTCCTAATGTAAATATAAGGCTGCTCTTAAGATGCAAACATTTTTATTGCTCTGTGGGAACAGTGCGTTCTGTTTTAGATATTTAAAATTCATCTAATAGCACATAGTTTTCACCTATTCACCAAATAACTAATGGTGGTTGGCCTGAAGAGCCTTATGCATAGCAAGGTTGTAAAGAAGGAAAGTTCTGATGGCCTTTATGCATATGGTCATTATGTTTATACGTCCTTATTCTGGTTCCAATCCTCCTTTTAAGAAAATCAGTGACACAACAGTGATAGTGGTGATATACAGACAAAGCCTTTTGCTTTTAGGCCATTATTTTGGACATGTCACCATATCTAACACTGTAAGACATGCTTTATTACCCTATGGAAGAGGATAAACCACTGTGAGTCGATGTTCTCTGCACTAAATCATCTTCTAGTTATAAAATACGATGTTCTGCAAGCCCTGAATCATTACAAAGTAGCAAGGATTCTCAGCAGGACTTTTATTATGCAATCAAAGGAGAAACTGTATATAAGAATTACGTAATTTCCAGTGGAATTGTAAGTTTATTATCAAATTGATTTCCAGGTTTTACTTGAAGAACGAATTAAAAATTATTCATGGTTTATTTTGTTCTGATTAGGAATTAACTGAAAGCTTCTAGAAAAAAACTTTTCCATGACAAAATACTGATCTAGTGATGCTGAAATGTATTTAAGTAATTTATATTCATTTAAAACTGCGAATGGAAGGCAGACTACTTATCAGATATACATCTGCTTGTTAGCCCATTCTCTTTGTCCTTTTCTCTACATTTTTAGTGGCTCTGTTGACCCAGAAATAAAAACAAAACACATTTGCTCTGTAAAAAATTTGATATTTTCCATTGTTTTATCCAGTTAAGAGGAGAAAAAGCAGGTATTTGATATATGTATAAATAGTTATAAATATTACTTTACAGAAAGGAAGGTTTAGGCCCCATTTCAAGACATTTGCTGTTCCAGAATATTAAGAAGAGCAAGGATAATCTGAAATTCCACCTGACATTGGCTTTTTGTTTTCACCTGACATGAAAACTAGCAAGGAATTAAGAATGAGAAGATCCTCATAGCAAACAGGAAGCAAAGCAAAGTCTCCTGCTAGATGTGGTCATTGAGTAATCACTAAAGGCAGAATGCTGTGTGTTATATCACACTGCAGAAGCATTTTACTCATGATTTCCCAGCTTTTCCACATGTTGCCTTGGAGCCATGACTGTGTCTAGACTTCAGTTTGCACTTAGGCTCCTGGCTTTGCTTAATGTATAGACAAAATAAGTGAGATTAATGGCTAGACTCATAATTCTGGAACCTGTGTTCCCTTATAAAACCAATTTAAGAAACCCATCTTTCCCAGGCAATTCACAAATAACCTACCAAGAGAGTGGTGAGGTGCTGGCACAGGATGCCCAAAGAGGTTGTGGATGTGCCATCTCTGGAGGTGTTCAAGGCCAGGTTGGATGGGGCCCTGGGCATTCTGGTCTAGTATTAGATATGGAAATTGGTGGCCCTGCAAGCAGTAAGGGGGTTGGAGCTTCATGATACTTGAAGTCCCTTCCAACCTAAGCCATCGTATGATTCTGTGATTCTATGATTTTATACCAGGACTGCTTAGGTGCTCACTTACCATGAAAAACCTGGATACCCTTAGTGGCATTACTACATGTGATGGGGCCACAGTTTTGGCTAAACAAAGCTTCCCAGTGCTTTGTTTTCCTTGGAGGGCTTGATTTGTTGGAAGTTTTCTGAGAACTCCCAGTACAGCAAGGGATAGCAGTAAACTACCCAGGGAAGAGGTAAAGGCAGTGACCATGCTTTCCCAATTGGCTGGGGGAAAGCACTTGCCTGGGAAGTGGGAGATCTGATTCAGTTTCCGCCATATCCTGAGGAAGTCCCAGCCCCCTCCCGTTTCCCAGTCTGTGCTGGGCTGGGATGGGGTCACACTCCATCCTTCCTATTGCAGATAGACTACTGATAGCACATGTGAAGAAGCTGTGAACGCAAAGAAGGGGTGGACAAGAAGGCTCTTATGTGGTTCTGTGCTCTTCTGTGAGTTCTTTGATTTAGTGTGAATATGCAAACAGCTTGGAAAGCAGACAACAAAGTCTAAGAGTTACCTCTAAATAAGTCACGTGTTTTCTGGGCCATACTGCAACATGTGGTCTTAGATTGATATGGGTGACTCAGTGGCATCAATGAAGTCTGCGATGTGCCCGCTCTTCTGAATACATCAGCCCTGTCTGTGGAATTAACGTACCCATTGTAATGCACTTAGCCATTAGCAAAAGTTATGAATAATATCCATGATGAGAAAACCTGAGGTGACTAATGAATTTTCTTTGGCTAAGATGTCGAAAGACATTAAACATTTTTCAGAGATAAGAAAGGTGATAACCCTCTCTGCTGCCATTAAAGGCCAGTGCTAAAGCAAGAAACAACGAAAACACTTGGTACCCTTTTCCCAAACAAGAGGGACTGAAGGATATGATCTTCTCATAGATTAGTGAGACAATAGGAACTCATGCTGGAGAAAAGAAGAGGGAATAAAGAAGGAAAAGCTGTTCCTTCCAGACAGTTTGCTTACTGACAACCCAATTATTTCCCTCATTCTTGTCCTTTTCTTCTGTTCCATTTCCTTCAGCAGACTGGGGCAGGAGCTATTGTGATATTGCAGTCAGTCCAGAGCATGAAGCAACTTTGATCTTAAATGCCTGTATGCACTTTTGCATGTGTACATGTGGGTATATTCATGCACTTATACAAAATCATGTTATTTGGACAAAATACATCCAAAGGAAGGATTGATGGTATTTCCTCCTTTTGTTCTTGAGGAGGGTAAGACTTTTTTTCCATCATACAAGTGCTCCCCTGATCCTAAAGCAATCACTTGCAAAATGTGTTGTCCCACCCAAATGAGAGTTACATCCTACTTTTCTTCTCTGGGGACTGCAAGCATTAACTGTGAGGGCTTATCTCTACAAGTACAATCTTTACTTCCCACTACCTCCACATAGGCAAAGAGAGGGGAGAATATGGACCTGCCTTCATTGTGTGTGTCCTGCTCATCAACCACAGTCAACAGTTAACTTTTAATAAACAGAACACTGCATAGAGCCTGGATGGAATCTCAAGATGGATGGGAAAACGTATCTGTAACTTTACAATTACATTTAATAAGTAATAGAATTTTAACTCCGAGAATTTGATATTGTTTTGCAATGTCAGTCTGTATCATCTGCCATCTTTTGAGTTGATGTCTCCAGGGGCCACAATGAGCCCAAGGCTGATGGCTCTCTGACTCAGAGAGGCACAGGGCCAGGAACACTGGTACTTCCCAGCTTTTATTAATGAGAGCATGAGGAGGTTCTATTCTCAGGATCAAAGACCAGCTGACACTTGTTCTGGCATTAGAAATACCATAAATAAGGATCCCACTTTTGTGAGTCCTGAGCACTTTCAATTCTCCTTGACCTTGATAGAGAGGAAGAAGAAATTAGAAATACAAGTGTCTGAAGATTCCCTGTGTAGCCCTAACACTCACAAAGGACAGCAGTAAGCAGGAACCAAGCGTCCTCAAGATGCCACATCCTCAGGACAGTTGTGAGCAAATGGTTTTTGCTGAAGCCAGTGTGAATATTTTTGGATTACAAAGTTATTTATTCATAAACTGCCATTGGAAGAAATGACCTTCTGATATGGGCGAAGTTGTACTGAATGTCTTAGTTGATGAGTGATAATATTATATGGTATCTAGTTAGATAGTTCCTGAATAGGCATAGTTAAGCCATAGAAAGGTATTAGCTTGGATATTTGTGCTGTTTCCTTTTCATAAAATGCAAACAAAAAATATGCATATGGGTTTTGTATTGTTCGCATTAAAATGATGTGGTTGGTTTTCTCTGCTGTACTAATAACATTCTGTGTGCTGATGCAGTGAACAAATGCTTCTCTCCATGGTTTCTCTTCACAAGCTTGTGATGCGAAGGTTGTGATTAAGGAATGACTGCATGTTGTGTTGAGGGACATGGTTTAGTGGGAGCTATGGGTAATAGGTGAACGATTGGACTGGATGATCTTTTAGGTCTTTTCCACCCTTGGTGATTCTATGATTCTATGATTCTATGTTTTCAGTTTTCTAATCTGAGGTAGAAAGCAAAACAAATATCATGGCTGGGCTTTATCAGTCGGACAATACCATGCTTTGGCAATTAGGTCTAGTTTCATCTTTGGTTTAGTTAGTCTTCTGTTTTTTCAACAATTCATTATTAAAATTATTAATAACAATACATTAATAACATCTAAAAAAGAAGTAATGCAATAAAGAGTCTGTAAGCAGCTTGGTTTTCTGGAGTATCCCTTCTTCTTTTCTCAAGGCTAAACAGACCCAGTTCACTTAGATTTTCTTCATAGGGCAGATGCTCTAGGCCCTTCACCATCTTTGTGGCTCTCCACTGGACTCTTTCCAAGAGATCCCTGTCTTTTTTGTACTGGGGAGCCCAGAACTGGACACAGTAGAAGTAACACTGCTGGGAAGGGATGCTCAGTGAGAGAGAATCTTACCCACTTGCTTTCCAAGTAGGGGACTACTGCACCCTGATTTCAAAGAAGGGAAATGCAAGCATAGATGTGGTGTATGGGAGCTACACAAGAAGTCTAAAGCATTCGCTGGTGCTGGATCTACAACTCTAAGGACTGGCTTGATTTTCTATTTTTGTTTTGTTCTTTGATATGTCTTTGTGAGTAAGAGCTTGTTAAAATATTTCCAGATTAAAAGCAGCATTCTTTCTGGCTTAGCTCCTAAACATCTTGGATGATCTTAAAATCCAACTTGTAAAAACATATTGCATTTATTGTAATGTTGCAACATTTACTGCAATATTGCAAATTCACCAATATTAAGTGCTGATCCCATGCAGAGACATTTAACCCCATTTCATATGGGAATTGTGTTTCACGTGCCGAGATGTATCACTTGGAGGCTTTTCAAATGAGATTGCTTTGGAGTAACTTCTTTCAACTAGTTTCCTGAGCAAGACTTGCAGGCTGTCAAATATAAACACATATTTCAGTGGGAACAGTTTATAAGAGCTTCATTGTAATGTAAATTTACACAAGTTTTGCATTGGCGTAACTGCTGGATCTGGATGAGGATCAGATGTGAGATCAGATCAGTGCTCACCCTGTGGCCACACACATCCCCTTCTGCCCCTGGCAGAATGTAACCTCATCTCACCCCTGTGTGCTTCTGCACCAGAAGGGCTGGCTGCTGGCTGCCCTGCTCTTGGAGGTGGTACCTGTCCCTGCCAGTCTCCAGCCAGTAAAGAATTAACTCACTGTTAAGCCCTGCAGCCAAACCCTTGCCATCCAGGCTGGGGAGTTCACCACGGCTGCTTTTTCCCTCCATTTCACCCCAGATGAATTAGTTCATGTTACTACAAATTCAGTTTGATTTCCCATCCATTTTCTTTTCTTGTCCTCTGTAGGTCCTGTCCCTGATCTCACAGCACTGCAATCAGCTGCATGTCAAATTAATGCTCTGTTTACCTTCTAGTCCAGATTGTTAACAGCATGACCCTGGTGCAAAGAGTTCAGTGGCTTTTATTAGCATAATTTGGTCCTTTGATGGTGCTGCTTATTCACCTTCAGAGCCTGGGAGGCTGACTTCTTTTTTATCTCTTTTTATTCAGAGCAAAAAAATCAGAAAGAAACTTTACCCCTGTTATATTTCTGTTTCATGTCAGCACAGCTTTACTCTCCCCTCTTCTCTCCCGTCACCCCAAGGTTTTGTACAGCTCACAGCATCATTCTTAGAAAATCTGCAAAACGTGAATATTGAGGGTTGGGGCTGCTTTCAGTTACTGGAATGAGGCTGCTAATCTCTTTCTAAATCTGATTAATACGTAAGTAGCAAGGAGTTGCCCCTGAAGGGAGTCCAACTAGGATTCCCTTCTGTTATAGGATGCCACAGCTGTGAGTCACTCCAAACAAAGAGCTTAGTAAAAACATCAACATCTCTGAACTATTTGGGGAAAATAAAAAAATCTAGCTAAAAGAATCTTAACCTGTTGATTCTATGGTGGCTTTCTTTTTTTCCTGAACGTTCTTTTCCTTTGCTTGAGCTGATGACATTGCATTACTACAGAAAGAGGTTTTAAACCGCATACAGCGCTGCCCCTTTGAGCCTAATGGTAATGCAGAGATGAGCGATGCTTTTGAGTGTTGTGCCCTCAAAGGATCGTTTTCATGAGCAAATGTTGCAGAATAAAAATAATAAGCAAAATTAAGGACATTACAGAGCTAATGTGAAGTTTATGGCATGACTGAGATACCAAACTCTTACATATTATCTAAAAGTCACATAGGAGAACTTTAGAAGTATAAAAAAAAGCTCAAGTAAGATTCTCACTTCCTTTTAACTACTGACACTTCAAAGCTCTTCCTGCAGAAAATGTCATTTCCAGACTTGAGTGACTCTCCTTTGGGCGTTCCTTGCCCGTGGCTGCCAGCAGATTTGCCATTATCACATTTTTCCCCTACTTTTGGGTGCTGCTGCTGTGCTGCATCCAGGCACAGCTGTGCTGAGCACCCCACATCTGAGCCAACAAGAGGAGCAGCAGCTCTGAGCTCCCTGGACCTATTTTTCATCAGCAGACTGTGGGTGCAGAGCCCTGTTTGTGGCTGACATGCTGGTCCTGTGAGTGGTGGCAGAGCTGTGATATGTTTCTCAGTGCACACAGCCAATTGCTCCTAGCCATTTCCCTTTACAGCTTAAAAGGCAACATGAATACAATAGCCAAGCTTGGACACCACCACCAAGTTGAAATCATTCCTCTGCTAGGACCAAAACACCTCACAGTTAAAATGGAGATGTTTAGTTCTGTGAAGGTTGCAGCTGTTGTAGGTGTAATGCAGAGGTGGAGGGATAATCCCAAAGGATGCTACCATAAACCTGGGGCCTGCAGGCACTGCTGCTTCCTGAAATACCACGTAAATGTTGTCAGATCCAGGCAATGGCTCTATTTTCTCTCTTTTATCTCTAGAATTTCTCTCTCCATCTGGTTTCAAGTAGTCCTGCTGGGCTTTTACCATCCTCCTTCCCACTGTTATGTAGCTGAATGCTACAGATTCCTACACCCACAGTTTTTCTGTATATGAGGTTTATGTTACTTGAGTTTCTGCTGTTTCATCCACACACCCTGCAGTGTTTAGGGCACAGCAATTCATCTGAAGTGAACTATAATCATTACACTTTTTCTGTCATTTTAGCAGAATATTACCATTGAGCTGTACACAAACCACAGTGAACTCTAGAAATTGAGCTTCTAACCCAAATTAAAAATCAGTGAGGGAAATAACTGTCAGTCTGTTCCCTCATTCTCAGCCCCAGGGAAGTGATGGGCAACCTCTGTGAAGCCGTGCTGCTCGTGGTACAGTCTGCACCAGCAGCACTGCCTTCCCTACTTTGGAGATGAGAAATGTTGGGTATTTCAGTAACTTGCACAGACAGTGTATGCATGTTTTCTAAACATGTCATCATTTGCTTCTGCTGATTTTTAAATAAGGCTGCCTCTTATTCTTCATCTTTGGATGAGAAGAAAGTAACACTACATGGAATGCTCAGCTTTTTAAACTCAATACGTAATCAGGAAAACCCTCAACATCTTTGTCAATGAACAAAAACACACAGATAGGACTCTCATAAGTATATAAATGCATAAATGGAAGTTTTCCAGTTCTCTCCAGAGGATTTTTATGCAGTAAATTGTAGAAAATAATATATATTGTAGGAGGGATTATTATGCATTTCCACTCATTCAGTTCTGATGCTTCGTAGATTAGCGTAATCACTCACTGGTGATATCAGTAATAAAAAGAACCACGAAGATTTCTAATCTTGACTGTGGTTTTCTGCAGTTTGATTAGTAGTTCATCCTTCTGATCATTTGTTTTATAACTTCTTGATGCCCATCTAACTTAAGGCGGTATCCCCTCACCTGCAGGAGAACAGAAAACAAGGGACTAAAATAAAAAAGTGACAACCCTAAACTAATTTTTCTGTGTCAGTTTGATTGTAGTTTTGATTTACTTTGCATACACCTACTATTTAAATATCCTTCCCAATTTAATTACCTGCAAGATATTTAGTACTTTATCTGTGTTTGCGTGTCATAACTGTTTGGTTTGGCAACGTTTCATGGAAGACATACCTCCAAAAATATTAACCAATACTGTTCAGAATCCTAATGGAGAAAGGCTAAGCAAACTTACCATTATCCATTACTTTTCCATTCGTATCTCAGTTGTAAGTGTCAAATCAGGATTTTGGCAAAAAATTTACTTAAGTCTGAATGGCCAGCAAGCTTTACATGCTGGTAAAGAATGCAGCCACACAGGTGACAAATGACATGCCCCAGGAAATGTCCAGGTGTGGCTGGAAAGCCTCATGATCTGGTTGAAGAACTTCCCCTCCGCGCTCCTCCTCCTTGCATAGTATTATTGTAAGTCTGATCTCAGTTCATTTTTCAGAAGTACAATTTAGAAGCATCTTCTCAAAGCTCCTAATACTTCCAAGCTTCTCAAAGAAGCCATGGAATGAGTTTCATTCATTGGAGAAACCATCAGCTTAAGCTGAAGTCAGTGAAGCTGCCTCACAAGCCAAACTAGTTGACACTGTTGATCTAACACTAACATCTTGAGCAGTATGCTGCACAGTCCTACCAAAAGATGAAATGTTATTTTTTCTCTTATTTATTTATTTTCTGCCTTGAGATTGCAGATTGCTTTGGGGCTTTGTGTAGAAATGTTTGCTAAATGTCCTGCATTTTGGACCTGGACATTTGGATTATATTCAGGCTATCTCTTCTTAAACACATTATTTGATCACCCTTTCTGAGTGGCTGACTCACTGAGGCAATACCTGGAATTTTCCTGTTGCCCCTCTGTGCTTTCTAGCAGCCTTGCCCACTGGCAGTTGGGTTTGGCACTTTGTGGGAGGTGGTCCGAGATGACCCTTGGCCACTCATTCTGTGGCTATGACAAGTAACAGCAAATCTCATCCAAACAGAAGTTGGTCTAATGCCCCAGATTAACACCCAGAGGCACAGATCAGGTCATGCGTGCTGAAATGCTTTGTTGAAAATAAGAAGTCGTCTGCCTTCAGATTCTCAGTGGGTTTAAATGCGATGACAATTAGTCTAACACATAAGTGTAGTCAACTCTTTACAAGAGTTGGCAATGGCAGGACCAGGGGAAATGGTTTTAAGTTGAAGGAATATTTAGGTTGGATATCAGGGGGAAGTTCTTCACCAAGAGTGTTGAGGTGCTGGAACAGGCTGCCCAGAGAGGTTGTGGATGCCCCATCCCTGGAAGTGTTCAAGACGAGGTTGGATGGGGCCCTGGGCAGTCTGGTCTAGTATTTGAGATGCTGGGAAGGATTTGGTGAGCCTGAAGAACTCTGTTTATGAATCAGCATATAGGTAAAATCCCTGTTCTCAACAGAATTGCTGGGTGCTTCCTCCTGGAAAGATGTCTCCCTACACTTGCACTGCCAGTCCAGAGGCTTGGATGGGTCCTTTCCAGGCATTCTGACAGAATTCCCTATGTACTCAGGCTGGCTTTGCAGTGCCTCTATGTTGCTCTACCATGTGTCCTTGTAATTCCTGTCAGTCTGATCACAAATGCAGCAGAACTGAGATCAGGAGATCTGTATGAAAAGGACATGCGATGGCCCAGAAAGTGCCAGAAGGGATCAGCTGTAACAACATCGGTGGTGGTGTCCCAGGAGGGAAGGATAGCTTTATTTAGCTGAAGAGGTGAGCTGTGCTTTTTGGCCTTGGGGCACACGTTTAAGACCAAGCCCACAGATTCTGCTACTGAATTCAGTACTTTCCTACCTCAGTAAAAAGCAACTGTAAAATATTTCCTAAATTCCTCAGGTTAGTAGATAATGGGATAATTCACTCTTATTAAAGTGGACTAAGTACATGTAAGCTGTTTCAACTCCAACATATTGCTTTCTGAGTGGGAAACTCCCTTTGAGTCAATAGTCTTGAAATCTCTCATCAGGTAGAGTGATGTTGTCAATGATGGCTTTCAGCTTTCTTTCCTCAGCATTGATGGATAGCAATAGGATTTGAAAATGGGACTTCATGAGGAAGTTCCATGGGCAAGATGTTGACAGCAGCTGCCTCCTCCAGTGTCACTGCGAAGCCCACATGAAGCATACAGCTGTTACACATCTCCATCTGCTGCCCCCTGTGCAACACACTGTATTTTCAGACTTTCTCTTGATGGACCTCTTGGAAAGGTAGTCTCAGGTTCTCTTTTATCAATGAACTTAAGGTTCAAAGGAATCAGAATGCATAGGGTCATTGAAATAATCTGAAGTGTAGAAAAGAGAAGAAACTTTTCAGCTGATGGTTGGCTGTTAGTGACCAGATTTCACAGTGAGCCTCCACAAGCAAACATTTAACAGAAGGTGGAATATAATGTTTCATGTCAACAGTAAAAATTAGGAAATATGATTTCATTTAATGTCAGTGTTAATTAAAGGTCATTCCTGGGGAGTCGGTGACCTGGATCCAATATTTTGTTGCTGAGTTATACTAGGGGAGGGTGAGGTGCAGTGTGGTTAAAATTGCTGTGAAGTAGATTGAGGTAAATTGAGGTGAGGAGTCCAGCTTTAATGCACCGAGAGACCCACTGATCTCAGTGCTTTGATTTATTTGCATTTTGTGTCTTAATTGTTGTAAAGTCATGGTTTTCTCTCACAAGAAATAAAAACTATCTTATAAAGCTACTTTCTCTCTGCCTGCTCTCCCTAAGTGTCTGTCAGATGAGTAAGAAGCAGTGCTGTGTTTAGTATGAGGTTCTAAGTTTACAAAGTTGTTAACAAGTTCTGACAATGTGTGAGTATCTGCTGAGTGTGGAGCAAGCATGTCATTATTTTTCAGCCCAGCAGTGAGTTAGAGAAGTGTAAAACACGTTTCAGTACTTGTTTGCGTACCTGTGTCTACACCAATCTGTGAACACAGATTCATTGTTGTAACTTCAAGGAATACGCAGACAGAGTTCCTTCCTCCTTCAAAATTAGTGATGTTTGTGATGCAGTTCTTTTCAAAACACTGTATTACTCAAGGGTGATGTAATTACTTTTGATAAATGCACACACAGATGTGGCTGGAGCTTCATCTGTAGGAGAAACACTTCTGGAACCCCTCTGCTCCCTTCAGCCACACGCTGTAAACACTCTCGAAGGAGCAGATGGGGATGAACTGCTTTCTTTTCTCTTGAACAGCTCATTAATGTTGGCTTTTATTCTTTTTAATTAGTTATGGAATTACCAAAAACTCTAAGTGGTGTTATCAGAAAGAGCAACATCTGTTTACTTGGGAGCAAAGAGGACTGTATGCATCACTTCTTCAAACCTGCCACAGTAGGACTGCAAATGAAAAGACACAGAAATCTGCAATCTGTACTGTTAGGCCTAGCATACATGTTTTCTAGTTAAACCTTGCAGAACATTTCCTACATTACTTCAGCTGGCTTATACTCTTAGTAACAGTGAAACACTTCACCCAGGCAGTGTCCCCAGCTGCCTCAATGACTGAAGCTGATGCTAGCACAGGCGAATGTACCTGATAAGAGGGCTGCAAAACACAGCCCCAGGCTGGCAAAGTCTGGTGACAGGCTGCTTCCCAGCACTGCCAGCCCCAGGATTTTCCCAGGGTTCTCCAGGGGTGGCTCAGGACATCCAGGTTTGGCTTTCATTGCCTTTATCAGCATGGGTGAAAATATATCATCAGCTTAGTGCTAGCAGTAATGAAAGGTATCTATTATGGCTGAAATCCTGATTTCTTTGGTGCCCACTACAAACCAGAAGTAACCCCTCAGGCTGCGAACTGCCATATACCTGAATGAAGGGGAAAGCTGCCTTGCTGTCCGATCTTCACACCTGTCTGTGTTTTCACGAGCATTAGCTGCCAAAATGAACCGAAAGTTAATGACAGTTCCCTTTGCGCTGCATTTTCTTTCAGCATTGCTGAAATAACCAAAAGCACATCCACTTCTATTAGAAGGACACGAGATGAATGACAAACTACAAGGGCTTACTTATCCTGTTTTATTTTGTAACAAGAGTCATTCAGGCATGCGTGAGCTGGTTCTGTCAGCGTGCCTGCTCTCTGTGGGGACCAGCACGTGGCACAAAGCAAACACATGAAGCAGATCAGAGACTTTCCACTTTTATTCTCAGAAATGAGGAAGCATGGAAAAAATTAGACCCAGCCTGCAGATGGTGGAGAGCCTCTTGTGTTTGTTCCATGCACATTCCCATCCACTGCACCACATATTAAAGCACAGCACAGCAGCTGAGGGAATGCTATTACATTTCTCAAGCTGTCCTTCTCTACATCTGCTTTAGAACCAGACAGCACAAAGAGAGATAAAACGTGCAGCGGGTGCCCTTTGATGGTGTACTATGTTTTTCATACCTTATTATTTTTGACTGATTTGTTTTGTGACAGGAATAACACATGAGATAATGTATTTTCTGCTTGAAGGATACATAAAAAAATATTATGAATGAAGGCATATCAAGTCATCCAAATTGTAGATTATAAACATACATACAGTACACTAAGAAAATTCTTTGGATCTGAAACTTTGGTCAATCATTTGCTGTTTTGCTCCCTTTTTACTTCATTATTTCTCTCCTCTTATACAGGAAACCGAAAGCTTCATCCTACCCTGGTGTCAGGTACACTGTCCATGTGAGCTGGTGGCACTGGCCTGATCCTGCTGCCATGCATGGACAGACACACACTCTTCCTCCATTGCCCTACACTCACTGTTTGGCACCAGTTTTCCTACTCCTCTTTATAAACTGCAAAAATGGTTTGTGAAACATTTTGGTAAATCTAAAGAACTGCCCAAACTGCATCAGTCTTTGTCATTAGTATTTTGAGTACTGAGCTTAGGGTGTCTGAACTGTAAACTGAGAAATCCGACTTCACAGGTGTTTAGAGAGAAATCTGTGTTGCCTGAAAAAGAATCAAAATTGCTTTCTGAAACTGCAGAGCTTTACCTACGGACTGTATTTCTTACTGGGAGGAATGGTGGAATGGGGCGGGCCCTGCACTGTATATCAGCCTGTGCTCATGCTGTAGCCAAACAGAAATGTTTTGCCACTATTAGAAACTTTTCAGACCTTTTCTCTCCAACACTCCAACAGTAGTACCAGCTGTTTGTTTGTTTGTTTTTACTTTAAAATTAAAGACCATGATAAAAGAATAAGCTTTGGTAAACTGGGGAGAGAGAGCAGCGGCCTGTTCATAGCAGAGCTGGAGAGAGGAGTGACCCCCACTGGCCTGCAACTCTAGTCTGACTTGATATCTGTTATCTCCAGCTGTGCCCTTGTACTCCTTGGAGCAAGAGGGACCCTGTGGTCTCTAGCAACCAGAGAGGCATCAGGGAGCTGCTATCTAACAGTGGCTGCTCCAAGACCACAGAGAAGTGGAGACCAAACAGTTGAGCTTTTGGAAGAGAGGACATAAGAATTGTGTATGAAGTTGTTCAACCACCTTCTGTTTTCTGTTTCTTGTTTATTTTCAGTAAAGCACTATCTGTTTAGAGCAGCTGAAGATACAAACACAGTCATGGTAAAACAGATAACCAACCCCTCAGGGACTGCCTTGTTTGGGAAGGTGAAGTAGACACCGTTGCATGACCTTCAAAGGAAGGCAGCCAAACCAAAATCAGAAAATCCCACAGGTTCAAGGGAATATACCAAGATTCTGTGAGCTTGAAAAATAGGCTTCTTCTGCTTGGCTTGCAGGTGAGGATGAGATGTGGATGTGACAGATGAAGGTGAGCCAGTGGCCTCCCCCCTACAGGGTCCTGAGGCAGGGCATGTTGAGACTGTCAGCTTTTTTTTGTGAGCACAGAAGCTAACCAGCTTGAAAATCCAATGAAAGTATTAAGACCTGGACACCTGTCATGTTATGAGAACACAATTGCAACAAATTCTTTTGGATTTGATCCATGTAATGAGGGCAGAAGAGTAAGGGAAGGTACAATCTGTCAAGTGCAGGGGAAGCTTCCTGGAAGTGAAAAGCTTTCTATTGCATTGACAGCTATTCTTTAAACACTTTAAAACAAGCTTGTTCTACTTTTCCTAGAGCTCTGTGCCCCAGCTTATGTTAGGTGCTGGAACACGTCTAGCAGCCACCAATGTGATGGTTATGGTGTGGCTAAAAAGTCTGCTGGAAGAGGAAAGTAAGTCCAGGATGGTCTTCCCAGCCTCTGAAATGATTACTAGGTGATTCTGTAACTGGTGAACACTGTGAATACTAAATGAGTGTGGATCTGCCACTTCCCTCATTGCTCTTTTTGTCCCAGTAAACTCAAGAAAGTACCTCCATATGTTTGTTCTTAGAGGCAGACCAGAGCCAATCCTGAGAAATCCTGGCTGTAAGGATTGCGGATTACACTTTGAATTCTGCCATTGCTAAATAAGGAGAGAGGAAGGAGAGACAAGTACAGCACAGAGCTCTCTCAGGGGACCTTTTACCAGCTGATAAAGGATGAGCTGTCTGATGACTAGTTAGTTTATAGACTGCCTGAGGGAATGGCATGAAGCTGCGTCAGTGGAAGTTAAGGTTGGGTGTTAGGAAAAGGTTCTTCACTACAGACAGAACTACAACAGGCTCCCCAGGTAATGGCCCCCGTGAGATGGCCATCTTCCTCGAGATAAGCCCACACAGAAGACTGCTTCCCGGCCGCTCATCTGAAGCTTTTCTCTCCCTCTCTCATTCCTCTGGCTTTGTCCATCTGTGTCCCTCAGACAAAGGATTTTCCAACCCTTGACCAGGACTTGCTTGGGATGTTCGAATCCCCCCTGTGGTGCAAGTAGTAGAAGTGTCACTCTGCAGCACAGAGGCTTGAATCCCGGGGGTTGGACTCGATGATCTCTAAGGTTCCTTCCAACACGCACAAGACTATTACTATTATTATTGCTATTACTATTACTATTACTATTACTATTACTATTACTATCACTATCACTATCACTATCACTATCACTATCACTATCACTATCACTATCACTATCACTATCACTATCATCACTATCACTATTACTATTCCAACTTGAGATGTCCTGTGATTCTCTGATTCCATGATTAAACCACCTGAGTCTGTTCTCTCATTTTCTGAAAAGGGGTCTATCTGAATTGCTACGGCTCTGAAGAGTACAATTCTACAGAAGTGAATTTGATTAGGCCCTTAGGGCTGCTCGAATCTCAGACTAGAACATTTTAAGGAGGAGGCACTTAAATCCTAGTTCTCAGAAAGTCTTCAACAACATAAATTTTCTGCTGTACATTTTTCGCATATAGATAACAGTTGTGTTTTGAAGAACAAATTTAAAGAAGCACTTGAATCTCTCACATGAAACTTCATTAGTCTTCTTCCTTGTCCTCAGTCTGCCTTCTACAGACTCTTATCTCCTGGTCCTGGATTTCCAAATGTGTCTCCCATGGGACTCTCATACAGAGAGGCGAGAAGAGAACAGATCCAAGGATAAGCAGTGTTGAAAGGTCAGTGCTTTTCTAGGCTTTGACTCAGAAATTTGTCCTTTATAGATTTTCAGACTCTGAAGCCTGCTAACTTTCTAAGCCTTTTAACTTTCTGAATCTCTGAAGAATACTTCAGGAAGATAAGATTTGGCAATAATAAAAATAAATGATTGGTAAACTTCAATTGGAACTTCCTACCCACTCCTTGCTCATCAGATTTCTTAACTCCTATCTGTTGGGATTAATAGCAAACAAATTAGGTGAAACAGCTGTTAGGCTGCTAAAGTTGTGTTTTCTAGTGGTACCAGGAGAGTCCTGTGTGAGCACAAGGGAGTGTGAAAATCCCCTCTGCTGAGACAATGAGCAGGTCCTGCTTATGGGGTTGGGGCTGATTGTGCTGGGGCAGACATGAATGCTGGTACATTTGTGTTTGACAGAGTTTCTGAATCAGCACAGCCTCTGCAGTTACATGTATACACAGTGTTTCTGGCTGACATAGCCTTTATTTGGATTTCTTTTTTAAATGAACTATAACTGAAGTACAGCTTTCAGTTATATATGGATTGCATTTGCTTTAGTTGTTGCAAAGAAAGTATCATTTTATATTGAGAGGTGTTTCCGTGACTACTTTTACTGAAAAGGCAGCTGATGTTTCTTAAAATAAAAGAGCAGCCCCATCTTTATGGTCTGAGAGCCTCCATGTCCCTTTGAAAGGGTCTCCTACCCAGAGGATGCCAGCTTCCCTGGGTATAAACTGATACAGGCCAGAATCAGGTATCTTGCAAAACTCTTCTACTTTTTCTATAAAGAAAGAATTTATTGCAGAGTTGCAATTTAGTTTTAGTAGAATAAAGCTCAGGTGTTATGCAAGAGCACTCAATATGCAAATTAATTATTCAAGATATTCCCTCTATCCTCCAAAATTCCTCTGCTATGAAAAAACCCAAAACATTCCATATGAAATCTTATCTTAAAAACAGTAGGTGCACTGCACATTGGTGCATCTGTTCATACCTTTCCCCACACAGCTTGCCTGTGTCAGCTGCTGTTAAGGCAGTGTCTCACAAATGGATGTTCCATTCCAAGAGCCCTAAAACCCTTTTAATCTTCCTCTGCACACCAGTTCCCAGAGAGCATAAACAAAATGAGTGATATATTGGAGTTTGGACTTCTAAAGCTAACAGCTGGCTCATGTTCTCATTGTGGTCTGTATCTGTGGAGATCTCTGGCCATTTTGTTTTCTATAAAGCTTCCATTTAGTTCAGTACACAGTGAAATACAGTCAACATTCAAAACTTTTACAAACATCCCTTACATTCCTTCATTCACCTTACACATAATCCAATACAAAGTAGCCTGAGGTTATTATTATCTACCAGTATTCATGTTTATGACTTACTCTGAATGACTGAGCACAATGTTACAGAGTATTGCACCCACATCTCCTGTAAGCAGTAGAAGTCTGGGTTCATAATGCAAGAATTTGAAATTATTTTCAAAAAATATCATTCTGACAAGCTTAAGACAAGAGAAAATGTTAACAGTAATTTCCATGGAAGAAAATATGTTTCTTATTGCTTCATCAGTGATGTGAAAGTTATATAAGCCTGACACTTGACCCTGTGGTCAGCAGCCTCCATGGTACTAGGTATCACAAGTGTTAGTGCCAAAGAATCTAAACTGTCCCCTGAGTACACAGTGTGCCTTCTTGTTCACAGACAATGTAGGCAGAGAACAGCACATTTTCAGGTGTGCTACAGCAGAGGCATGTCAAAATATTAGGGCATGAATTCGGGGACATGAAAGCAGGTAGGTGAAATGAGGTTTTCAGTGGGAAGCAAACAAGCTGGAGGACAGAGTATTTCTGGTGAGTTTCCAGCAATTATTAGACTTCCGTGATTAACATGGGATTTTGTCAAACACAGAACAAGCTTCTGTTTGCTGAACCTTTAGGCTTTGTTAGCTCAAAGTGGAGGGTAGTATGTGAAGAGGCATCTTGGGAAAGTTGTGTAATACTTTGAAATAAATACTTTGGCTGGAGAGACTCTATTATACTGATGGTACAGGGGGCAAATCCTTCTGCACAGGTGTGAGGCTTGGGTCTGACATATTAGAGATGCAGTTTTTACTTCAGATCAGTGTAATCTCTTACTCACAAAGGTTACCAAAGGCACAGGTTCAGTAGAGAGGGAAGATAAGAACTGATTCCTTATTATAAAAGTTACTATCATTTATTTGCTGTGAAGATCAGAGAGAGGGAATCAGAAGTTATTTCTGGTGAAAGGACGTTTGTGATACTGTGATGACCTCAAATGGCCAGTGACTGAGAATCTCCCTTGTGGCTGTCACCACAAAGCTTATGGCCTGCAAGCTTAGGGTTTTGTTCAAGGCTCATCTTTCACAACCAGCAGATGAATAACTCATATCCTCATTTTGTCAGGTTAATACTTAATGGGAATGAACAGGTACCTGTCTTTGTCCAGACTGCAGTGCTATAGTGCTACAGCAGCACATGGATTTTCTTCCTGCTGTGAGCTCTGATAGCTGTAATAAAAGTATGGAATAAATATGAAAAGTTTAAATTTTCTATAATAGCCACAAGAGAAAAAGATGGTGAGCTGAGTCTTGCTAACAAGGTGCTCAGTAGGACATCACTGCTAAAAAACACACAATGTTCTTACCAGATATTGCACTGTGACATAAAATCGCTATATTTCCAGTTACAGGTCACTAAGGTTTTACTGTCTTATACATTTCTAATGGAAGTGATAAGTGGCATGAACTATGTCTCAGGGCTTCTGAAGTCCCCATTCTACTGCAGCACTTTACTAAGGAAGTTCAGGCAGAAAATGCAAAAAGAATCCTTGTATGAGCTCATTGGAAAGGGGTGAAGGTTTAACCTAATGTAAAGCTGAGCTGTTAAATTGTTTATTGCTAAAAATGCAACTTATATAAATCTGCAAGTTTCCCACGCAATGCCAAATAATGTTAACTTAGGAAATCCTGGAGCTGTGGTATGTGGCAGGCTGTATACTCTGAGTTATGATCATTAATTATGAACATGATTTACAGTTCCTTCGGGATGAAGAGAGATTTGATGCCAGCATTTTTGACTTGTAAATACTCTAAAATATCTCCCACCATAAGAGAACTAGATCTTCTTTTTCCAGGCACGTAATGATTTGTATTAATTAGATGAATAAAGGACACTGCTGATATCTGGGTCCAGTAAAAATAAGTGAAAGAAGCAAATAAAAATGCAAACAAAAAAGGATCTGATATGGCACGGTGTAAAGTTTAATCCAAATAAGGATAAGAGTGTATCTTTCATAAGGCTTCATCAACATTAAAAATGTAGTTAAGCTGGTAAATGTACAACAGCTGGCAAATAGCATGCGCCAAGTCCTATTTTAGTTTAGTAAGAGAAAACTGAAGCTTATTAAGTGGTTGCTGTGATTCCGAAGACATCCTGGCAGAGATTCTAGAACATCTTTTTCTTTCTGATGCTATTAAATTACCGTACTTCATTAGGAGACCTGTGGCTTTGAAAAAGGAGGAATGCACAGCAGGTTGCTGGATTGACTAAAACAAAGCAAACAGAAAACCAAGAAAGGCAAATAAACCCATTCCACACCCAGTTAAATAAAATGGCCGAGAAACAGGTGTGAAAGCAATTCACTGTACAGTTCTGGTCATCTGCACAGACAGGAGAGTGTGAAAGCCAGTTTAATAACTCCTAAAGAGTTGAATTGCTGTATTTAAATACTAATTACCGATTTGCCTGAAATTGGCACCCATTTTAGAAATGCTGGTTCTGGTTTTTATAGAATCGTAAAAATCAGTCACTAAAATGAATGCCAATAGATTCTGAAAGCTCTATAAAAACTATAAGTTTTAGTTCTATCCTGTTTTTAAACTGAAAACTGAAAACACATCCTGGAGGGAAAAAAAAGAGCAAAAATCTTATTTCTGGGGGCTTCAGTCATCTATTAGGTTTTTCTACGGTTATTAGTTACTTGACCTCATTGCAGCCTTTCAATACCTGAAGGGAACTTACGCCCAGGAGGGGAGTAAACTCTTCGAAAAGGCTGATAATAGCAGGACTAGGGGAAATGGTTTTAAGTTAAAAGAAGGAAGATTTAGATTGGATGTTAGGGGGAAGTTCTTTACTAGGAGAGTGGCTAGGTCCTGGAACAGGCTGCCCAGGGAGGTTGTGGATGCCCCGTCCTTGGAGGTGTTCAAGACCAGGTTGGACGGGGCCCTGGGTAACCTGATCTAGTAAAGGTGTATGTTTGGTGGCCCTGCCAGGCAGGGGGGTTGGAACTACATGATCCTTGAGGTCCCTTCCAACCCGGGTCATTCTGTGATTCTGTGATTCTGTGATCTGTGAGTATCCTCAGGCACTGTGAGATAGATGGAAGACCAATTTAAATTACTGTTGAGATGTACTGCCAGAGCCTTCTCCAAGATGAATAAATCCAGCTCTTGCAGCCTTTCTTTGTAAGAGAGGTGCCCTCACCCTTGGGTCATCTTTGTGGCCTCCTCTGCACCCCCTCCAAAAGCTCCACATCTTTCTTGTACTGGAGTCTCCAGCCCTGGATGCAGTATTCCAAATGGGGCCTTGCAATGGCAAAGTAGATGGGGACGGTCACCTCCTTCACTCTTCTGGCCACCCTCTTTTGATGCAACTCTTGATACAGTTGGCTTTCTGAACTGCAAGTCCACACTTCTTGCTCATGTCCAGCTGTTGTTCATCAGGACCCCCATGTCTTCAGCAGGGCTGCTGTCAATGAATTTTCCCAGACTGTACACGTATCTGGGATTGCCCCAACCTAATTGCAGCAGCTTGCACTTGTCCTTGTTGAAACTCATTAGGTTCTCATGGGCTCTCTTTTCAAGCCTGTCCAGGTGGATGGCATCCCTTCCTTCTATTGTGTCAACTGCACCTGCATGGTGTCATCAGCAAACTTGTTGTGGGTACATTTGATGGTCTATGTCATTGATGAAGATATTGAAGAACGTCAGTTCCAAGATGGACCCCTGGGGAACACCACTTACAACCAGCCTCCACCTTGACACACAGCCACTGGCCAATCCTCTGGCTATGGCCATCCAACCAACTATTTATCCAATAAACTCTCCAGACTTCAAGTTCATATCTCTCTGACTTAAAGGATATGAAGCAGGACCATATCAAAGGTCTTGACAAGTCCAGGCAGAAGACATCAGTTGTGTTCCTTTGTCCACAGAAGTTGTTGCTCTATCATAGAAAGCTACCCGTTGAACTAACAGAGCTGAATTTTACCCACCCATTAATGTCATGGGCATGGTAGTAATTCAAAGGTAAAGCCTTTGTATGATTTATAAGATTTTATGATTATACAGTCTTATTTTTTTATCTATTTGCATGACAGTTAATTTGGGATATATTATAAATACAAACATATATATATTTGGGACAGATATAAATATAAACATGACAGAAATATCCTTATGTGATGTTATATATATATACATATATATAGTTTTAGTTTTCATCTTTACAAAGCAATAAATTCCTAACTGTAGAAATGAGAACATGAAATAACAAAATAAGATTCAATCTGGAGTACTGTGGGCTGATACAGATGAAAAATGAATTCAAAACATATATATTGAAGTAAAAAATAAGAAAAAGTAATTGGAAAGCAGCAATATAGCAGAGACCTAAGGGTTGCAATAGACAGGAAATTATAAAGCCATTTCAAATGCAATATAGTAATAACTTACAGGGAATAATAATATTTTATCTATCTGAATGAAGATCTCAAAATGATTCATGGGCTTTATACATTGCAATCATTTTCCACATGATTGGAAAACATTCATAGTCGAGGTGTTTTTTCTTATGTTGAATTTGCTTGTTACCCTTTAGAAACATCCAGTTGTTTGTAATTAGGTCTTGCTGCTTGGATCACTGCTGTGTGGCAATAGGGTTGATGCCAAGACACCCAGTGCTGTGTGTCCAGCAGGATGAGAGCAGAGTGTTGGTATGTTTGGGGCAGCAGTCCCAGCTGTTGGTGGGATTTCCCCTTCATGGCACCTCCTACCTTTCCTTCTGAAGTGCCTCAGTTTTTCAGAAAACATTCAGCTGGAGCTTTCCCCAGACAGCCCCAGAGAAGAGAGTGGGAGAGAGGTTTCCTTGGTGGAGGTTTTCAAGCAAACCTGGGGTTGGTTTAGAGGGAAAATGTCTTGTGCCAGTATATTGTGGGTTTACACTTTGCAAACAGAGATGAGCTTTGAGGGATACTGTAGTGCCTGGGTGATCCATGAATGTAACTAAGAAATTATAATTTTCACAGAAGATTCACTATTAAAAAAGGGCTGCAAACTCTTGATGGCTGTGCTTTTACTTAATTCAATAACCGTACAGCACCGTTTGCATCCACACAGATATCTGAATTGACCATTCAGAAAGCAGCACGAGGCTTAACCTGGGAAATACAGTTACAACAGCTGTCCTGTGCTACATCCTGGTGTTTCAGTTAAGGTTAAAGGCCCCACTGGAGTCTTGGTTTTCTACAATCATTAATCTTATCCAGAGTATTCAAATTATAAGAGTTGATTTCTCATCAGCATTCCATGTTTTTTTAGACTTGATAGATCTAGCTTAAACGTTCAGCAACCACAGCAGGACATAGTAGGGGATGCACAGAAAAACATTCCTTGCTTTACACAGTGATTTTTCCAGAACTCTTTTTTTAAGCACTACTGCCTGCTACGAACAGTGTGGTAAACATCATTCTTGAGGAAACACCCAGCATTGGATGATAAGAGCCGCATGTGTGCTATTGGGACACGCAGTAGAAGCAGTCAAAGGATTTTCTCTCAGGGAAATTATTGCTGTGACTCCCTGACGCTCTGTGCCATCTGGGGGAAAAAGCAACACAGTAAGAGGGAATACTTTCAAATACAGATATGAGTACTTATCATTCCTCTGCTGGTATGTGTGTCTGCATGTGTCTACTCACTGATTTTCCATTTATGCAACAGGGATTTTCCAGGAGGAGGTATTCACCACTGAAGTATTTGGATCCTGCAGCTGCAGGTTTAGAAGCTGGAGAGTGCCCAGATGTTTCCAGCTTTTGTCAGTTCCTGCGTTGGATGACTGCCCCAGCTCCTACAGCCAACACATTGCCCTTCCTCTTTTGGGTAGTAAAGTAAAAGGGTATTGTTTCTGCTGGGCTTGCTTTTGAAAGCAAAAGGAGCAGGAAAAAATAGTGTATTTTGAAAAATATTGTGTATAAGGCTCTCTTATGCCCTTATATAGAAAAGAGATATTCAAGAGTGCTTGAAACACACAGAACAGTTGAATGAGGATGGGACAGACTCTGAAATGTGGTTGCAGGATGTGTGCCCTAAGGCTACTAGCAATACCAGTACCCATGAGGGTCATTTCTGGATGAAATTTGGAGGCTGTGCTGATAGACCCACTAGATGGAGAAATAGTTTCAGTGTAGGGTGACTAAAATGACATTGCTTCCCTGACATGTTGCACAATGCATATTTCAAGCCTGCTGAAGTATTACCTGTAATAGTACTATGGGCTCTGCTCAGCCACCCTGCCTGGCTCAGGACTCCAGAGCATCCAGGGTCCTCGAGGCCTCAAGTACACGCAATTGTATTCTCATTCTGAGTTAACTGCTAAAAGCATCCAAATACACTTGAATGGAAGATAATGCCACTCCTGAATGAAAATGAGTAAACACTGCTGAGTTCCTTCTAATTGTCACCAACTGACAAGGAAAAATAAGCTGTCATAAATAGTTGCTGGGAGGAGTATTATGTATGTCTACATCTGATGGCTGATAAGTCAAAATTATCAAGAAGAAAGGTGTTGCTCCGAACACTGGGCTGAAAGATAACCAAAGAAATGTTTTAAATATCTCCATTTTATTAAATGTAGGGGAAAGCAAACATTTCCTGGGAGGTGGCTGCATGCCTTTAACTGGAACTGAATTTAGGCCTAAAATTAGGATTGTTTTTCATAATGAAGGATTGTTAAGATGTAATGATTTAGTTGGGCAGGAGTTCCTGTTTGGTAAATACTTCTGTGAATTTGTATATCCAGATGGAGTTCCTTTGGTTGCACTAGTACATAGATGCATCAGATCGGATTTCTTATGTGGGCTTGGAGCTTTATTATCCAATGAACATGTTGGTTTGGTTCAGTCTGCAGTCTCAGTTTTGTTATGGTGAGTTCAGAATGGTGAATTTCATGGGAAGTCAGAGTGTACTGGAGGTGCATTTAGGGCTCTGTCCCTAAGATGCTACAAAGTGCATTTTACTCAGTTGGTCTCCCAGTCTGAAGTTTTAAATTACTCATATTTGTATAAAAAGCATGTTTCTAAATATATTAATACCCACACGTTTCTTTTCATCTTACTTTATGTAGCAATATGCCTTATGTACTGTTGGAAGTCTTTTACCAGAAAGATCTTTAAGCCATAGAATTAATAATTAAATGTTCTTTCAGAAGCACAGCATGTTTCTGTATACCAAGTTTTCCAGCACAGCAGAACATCACTGAAGACTGATGCAGAAAATTATCTGAAGTAGCCCAGGTTGCTTACTGCCTTTTGACATTAGGGATTTTTACGAGATGATTATTAATCTTGCTAATAGCATTTTCTTCCAACTTCTCTCTTCCAAAGTGCTCAGATTGCAGAATAAAGGCCTGTCTCTAACATAAGTCTTTCTGGACTCCAAATTGACCTGTGTCAGGGAAGGACATGCTACTCTGTTTTGAGTAGCTACAGGAGTAGCATGAAGAACATGAGTGATATAACAAATGCCATGTCAGACAGCTCATCTCAACTGTGGAACAGCTTCCTTCCAAGACCTGCTGGCTAAATTATACCTTATTATGTTGGTTGTTGAATGCTCTCAGCTATTCAAAAGCTTTACGGAAGGCATGTAATGAATTCAGCCTATTCCAGAAAATGGATTTAAAATGGTATGCCACACTCTACCAGACTTGGTGAAAGACTTGTCTAACCCACTAACCTATTACTGGATTTCACTGGGTGCAAAGACAATGAGTGACTGTACTTGCTCAGCGTGCTTTTCCTATTTCCAATAAATTACAACTGATGGGCTTCCACAGCAGTAGGTATTATATTTGTACATTACATCTGTTAGTGGCCTTTTATTCAAGTAGTCTATCTGGTTGCTTCCTAAACCACTGTAGATCTGTAGCCATGGCAGCATTTCTGTAGCTCTTTGAGGCATTTCCCAGTTCTCTCTTTCCCTCATTTACGACTCCAGGGACTTTTATCAAACCCATTTTATCCACTATATTTTCAATTCTAGAACTGAAGTGCAGCTGTCCATTTAAGTGTCCATGTTCCTGTTACAGAAGCTGTTCCATCATGGCTGAGGTCCTACAGGCAGCATTTCTCTGTGTTTTCCAGATCTTCTATACCTTTTCAAGACTAGAAGTTATAACTGTGTACACTGAACATGAAGTAGGTATTGTACGGTTTTATGCAGGGAACACAATCACCTGAATACATGGGCCTTGTGCTGCTCAGAAAGCAAACTGGAGTTTCTATCAAGGTCTTCAACCCACATTCTTCCCTTGCTGCATTTATACTGAGGGTGGAGGGAAGCATTGTACTGCGAGGTCACCAGAGCAGAACCTGCTGATTGCTCAGCACCACACAAACAACTAAAAAGAAATAAAAACCCATTATGTAGAGAAAGACTCATCTTGAGAGAAATCACCACATATTCAGAAAATCATTTGAAATCCATTTGTGCAATCAAATAATTTTGAGGCTTACCATGTAAAACCGATCTGTGGGAAATGAGTGGTGGAATTAAATGGATTCAGAAAGTGAACTTGACAGTGTCATATTTTATGCCTTTATCTCTTCATTCTTCTATGTTTTTCTGTAGACCACAAACAGTTCAGCAATAAATCATACTTCTTGTTCTCGAATGTCTTTTCCTGTAAGTCAACCTCTTTTGAGCTCCAATTAATTTTGTCTTACTATTATACCTGTAGTGCAATTTGCAGTGTGGTTTTCCACTTCTAACACAACATCTGTTCATGTTCACCTTTCTTTATCAAGAAGGAAATAGACATTTTGGGCAAAAACTTATGTCTATATCTTCCATGCAAAAAGCAAACATAGTTAATCACTTCAAAGAATACAAGGCTGTGTCACTGTAAGCATGGTTAAACAACTTTCCAGCATCCCAGGTTGCTACATAGTTCTTGCTATGCCCATGAAAACAGATGAAACAGCAAGCGCTCCCATCATTCTCTCTGTAGTATAAATGTACACTTAACCTATTTCGTTTTCTTAAGCTTGATGTCCAGAGGCAAATCAGATTAAAAGATTAATTTGGACGCCTAAGATAAAATGCTGGATTCTGTTGAAGATTGTGGCCTTCAGGGATATGAAATTTCCCAAGGTTGCAGAGGTGCTGCTTCTGTTTGCCAGCTCCCCTGTGACTTTGGGTGTACTCAGGAATATTGCCCATCCTTTCTGTGTAGATTAGAAAACCCATGGAAAGTATATCTAATAGTGGCTATGGGTGACATTTTGATAGCAGAAGAGTTTTTGCCTCTTTAGTAGTTCCACAGGGCTTGCCACTTCATTTTTGGAACTGTAAATAGAAGCAAAATAGCATCAGTGTTAGTAATACATGCCTTCAATCAACTTGGCTTAAAATGATGGCTTCCTAGAAATATCACACAAACACCCAAGTTGATGAAATATTATCTAGCAGTGCAAGGTGAAGCTCTTTGAAGTTTGGAGAGGTTACAGGAAAGCTCTGGTGTGGAATGTGGTTGTGTCAGTTGGATTTTAAGTACTCCTGCTCAGCTGCCTGCACTGTGGATGCCCAAATGCTGCCAAATGAAGAATATTTTTACTCCGAAGTTCCCCAGGGGCTCTCTGTGCAAATTCAAAATAGCTTGGCATCTGTCTCAGATCCGTGTAGCTAGTAATTATGCATGGAAAAATACCTAATAGTATATCTGCGCTGAGTACTCCCAGGGGAGCACCCTCCTGCCAATCCACGTTCTTTGGGAGATGTGGAACAGGGAGACATGGCAGGAGTGAACACGTTCCTTTCTAATTGAAACTGTAACAATGCGCAGAGGAAAAAAAAGGATTTTTTATTTATATATATAAAGCATATGTATACAAGAATCTGTGCAACACAGTGTGTTCTAAAGAACAGAAATCAGATCTTGTTTATTTTCCTCGCTCCAGACAATTTCCTTGGTCAATAGGCTCTTGAATCATCTTCCTCACAGCTCGTTTCCCTCCTTCCTCATTTCTTCTCCCATGTCCTCCCCTGTTGCTGCCCACCACAGAGCAACAGTCTCCTTCACTTATTTCCTTATTATTCTCTTTCACTTATCAGCTCTCCATACTAAGGTCACTGCTTCTATTTTGTCTTCACATCCCAAGCTTTTAAGGAAGAGGGGCTCAGAAAGCATGCAGCTTTTACATCTAAGCCCCTGAAGGCGGTTCACATACAGTATGTCTACATATAGAAATATGGGAGGGTAAGAGGCAATAGAGAACATACACATTTAGCTCCAATTATGTTCTATTAACTGTAGGAAAGGGAATTTTTCAGCAAATTAATGTGCTTTTTCTTAGTTACTGTGACAGTACATCCTAACTCTCACACTTCTAAGTGCAAGTCCCTCCTTCAAACTAAGCAGGCAGAAGAATTTCTTCTTAAAAATGCCATAAGGAATTTTTTAACTTAGGCAGGACATCTACTTTCCCTTGACCTTATCTGGGGCAACAGCCACAGCTGGGTTATTACAGCTTACATCTGAGAAATGAAAAAGGGACCAAATTTCCTATTGACCTAAAAATGTACAGAAACTGCATCTGCTTAAGCTATTGGCAAAACTGTCTGTTCACATCTTTCTCTAAAACATTTCAGGAAGATAGTACTTTCAAATGCTCAGAAAGAGCAACGAAAAGGAATGTTCAAATCACGTCAGCTTAGGTAATGCTGATCACACAACACTGAGCATGATGGCTATTTCCATAATGATAACAACCTATGCTTTAGCAGAAAATGTGTTCTCTGCATTGCTCAGTTGTACATTTGGGTCCATTGAGTAACCCCAAGTGGTACTGGGATGCGCTTCTGCAATTTTCTTGACTTTGTCTGCTGCTTTAAACACAAATGCCCAGTATTGTTCAGCCATATGGAATTTAACACAGTGATATGAGGCAGGACAAGATGACCTGCCACTGTTTTATGTGGAAATTAGAAAACCTGAGGATGTGCAGTGCATGGAAGTAGGGAATAATGATTCCCTTCTGAAGCACTGGATTTTATCAGGAAGGCAAAAAAGGATATATTCAATTCCTATGTCTACTTTTTAAAGAAACAATCTAAGAGAAAAAAGAAAAATCTTTAAAAGGGTATCAGCAGAAGTGAACTGCCCAGCTGGCAATTGAAGATGACTCAATCCCATCTCTACCTCCCTGCAGTATTGGCACAGCCCAGGCTGGGTGTCCACTCTGTGCCCCTTAACACCCAGAGGTGTTTTGCAATATCTGCTTTCAGCCCCAAACATGGCAAAAATCTCAGATTGTAAAGTTCAGCAGCACTCTGCACACAGTCTCCTTGTTTAGCCAAGTCTTTCCCTAAACAAGTTGGCTTAGGAAAATATTTGGGGGAACTTCTGCTAGGGTTTCAATTGAATCAGCTTTGTTTAGACACAAGAATTTTATAAAGAGAGCATTGAAGAATAAAGCAGAGCTGGCTGGAGCTCTGCTGGCCTAGGGGCGCATGCTTTGCATCACGGGTGCCCAATGGGAAAAAGCACAGCAGTGCTGTGTGTCTGTCCCTAGTGACTGCAGGCTTGTCATTGCATATCACTCACGTTTGTCTTGCTGCTTCCCCTCTAAGCACTTTACATCTCTCTGGCTGTATTCCCAAGCTGCATCTCACAGCTCTGCCTTGCTCACCAGAGTCCTCGCATTACCTTTACATAGGGCAATTCATGGTGTTGCCATGGTAAGTGTTGTTTGTTACCTGTTACAGCTGGGGAGGATGGAGAAATGGTATCGTTTACATTAAGAAAACATGCTTGAGGAGTGCATGAACTTTTGTTATCTGCATTCTGGAAAAAAAGTTGGGTTTGCCTGCTCTGAATGCACTCAAACTGGGTAGTGCCCATTCCTCAGCAGTGACTAACCTGCCTGGGATTCCCGGGGATTGCTTCTCCTTCCAGGTAGGAAACAGCAGCAAATATTTTGCTTCTCAAAGCAAAAATATCTCAGTGACCAGGGGCAGAGGAGAAGGGACTTCAGGCTGGCAGAAGCTGAGCAGCTGGGAGGATCAAAAGCCACTGAAGGCAGTGCTGCAGGCAGAACCCCATCACACCAAGATTTTGCCTGGAAATTGGCTTTATGCCATTAATAAGAACAGGAAATACTTCTTGTTTTCTCTCAGAGGGGGAACATTAAGTAATGGCTTTATCTTAATTTGTCAGGCTTTGCCCTAGGGACTGAAATTAGATGGCTGGAAGCCAGTGGAGTAGTTGAGAACCAAAGCATTAACACTCTGATAAAAAAAATAAAAAAATCATTTTAATTAGTTTTCCAGCTGAAAAATAATGAAGTTCTACATGCCAAAAATCTGAAATGGAGTAATGGAAAGGCCTGTGCTTATACAATAGGGCCTGATCGCAATCTCAGGGCTCCATTTGTATTCGTTTGTAGAAAGAAACAAAGGAAGGTGTTTGGATTCTCTCTCTTTATATAAAGCCTCTGCTCCAGGGCTGGTCTTGAACCAGGCTTCCCACAGTCTTGCTGCCAAATCTACAAAATTTTCCTGGCTGATGTTCAGGAAAGTACTGCTCGAACTCTAGGATGGAAAGTTGAAAGGCTTTGCCTGGATACACTGAAACATATACAAACAGTGCCTGACGTATGGCATTGATTCATCCTGCACAGGCTGTCCCCACGTATCCCGGGGGAAGGGAATTGTAAAGCTCCCTCTGATCCCTTCGGCCGCGGGTGTGAGATGCTGGCGGGAGGAATCATCCTAAACACCCATGGAGGCACTTCCCTGCAGGGATTAGGAGTGCAGAGCTGGGCTGCAGCATGGGCTGGGACAAACAGCTCAGAGACATTGCAAAGATAATTCTATGGTCCAATATGCCATTAGTCACTGTGAGTAAGAGGCTGTCCTTACTTAGCTGGTTAGTCACAGATGCCCCTGAAAACCTCTCTGCCCAGTGAAGTGCTTAGTGAATAGAAGTGCCTCACTGCCATGAGCAGTGTAACAGATTCTCACCCTGTTTACCGCATCTCGTTTCTGCAAGAGCTGTTACCTGTGGGGTGAGCCTGTCCTGTCTCCCTGGTTAGCAGTGTGCAGGCTGTTTGGGGTCTGTCCTGACAGGGGTGGCAAGGTGCCGTATCGGCACAGCCATACCATTCTCTGGGCAGACCACATATCCCATGATGTAGTTTTCCAGCTCAGTGATGATTTCATAGAATCACTGAGGTTGGAAAAGACCTCTAAGATCATCTAGTCAACCATCAGCCCATCACCACCATTCCCTGTAAACCACGCTCCTGAGTGCCACCTTTCCATGTTTCTTGAACGCCTCCAGGGACAGTGACTCTACCACCTCCTGGGCAGCCTCTTTCAGAGAAGAAATTTTTCCTAATATCCAGCCTGAACCTCCCCTGGTGCAACATAAGGCCATTACCTCTCGTCCTATTGCTGTTACCCAGGAGAAGAGGCTGACACCTACATCACTACAACCTTCTTTCAGGGCGCTGTAGAGAGCAACAACATCTCTCCTGATCCTCTTCTCCAGACTAAACAATCCCAGTTCCCACCCCTCCAGCCTGTGATGTGTGCTTGTCTGCCCACAGCTTGTTTATTTGCTCTTCCATAAACAGCCAGGACACAAAAGGGCAAAGACCCACCATTCACTCCTCATTCCTTAAATCTACCTTTTTGTAGAGAGTGATACCATCAGGTTTCAGCATGGTTGAAGAGCACTAGTTCTTGCTGCAGTCAGCATGACACTGAGGATCCCAGTGTAAAAGCAGCAATCTCCCCAAGGCAGGACCCCATGAGAAAGCACAGTGTACTCTATTGTCTGTTCTTCGGGTTAGAAAAATGTGAGTTATGCAGCAAAAAGCATTGAACTGTCTTAAAAAACAAGCAGTGGTTTATGTTTTTATACGCTGCTTGGCATTTTCAAGCTCTGGGTCAAGTTGTTGGGCTGCTCTGGAGGCTGGCATGTCACTTTTGATATAATTCATTTTTCTGTACAAATCATGTAGTTTTGGAAGCAAAGACTTCCCAGATACCAGCAAATATATAGCAACACTTTGCTAGTAAAGAAAAAATAGTATGAAATGTCAAGGCTAAGAAAAAAGTATTTACACATATTTGCCATATTGCCAATCCAAAGGATTGCAAATATGAAGCGAATAAGCAACTCTGTTCATAACATTAAAATATATGAGGCATTAGTTGCTTGCACCCTTGAATAAGCACAAGGGAGATAACAAGCTCCTAAGTCAGACTGCTGTGCTCCATGATGTGATCAAAGTGTAAGACCCTTAGAAATAAGTGCATTTGGTCAGTGTATGAATGTAAGGGGATATCCAGAGAGAAGCGTGGTCTTTACCTTCATGGACAGCTTTATTCAAGATCTGAAAAGGTTTCAGTCATCATTCTGGTGAATGAAAGTTTTATAAAACTTATGATTTTCACAGCATTTCTGTGATTCAACTGAAGAACTCTAACTGAATGTTGTGCATGTCCTTGTTGCTCTCTGTACAGGTGTTGAACAATCTGGTCTCAACCAACCTTATGATACTCTGCCAAAAGCCAACTAAAAATGAATGAAATATTTTTCAAACACTATTTATTTGTATGATTAGTTGCTATTAGGATATCATGTGTCCATCAGTAGAAACTATCCACATCACAACACAGAGAAACATCAGTGAGCTTTAAGCCACACCCACTGCTTTGTGTTGTAAGATGCATCAGTACAAGTATATATCTGATGGAAACATGTAAGTATTGCAGAAAAAAAGGCCAATAAATGTTGATCCTTACAAGGATGTTATCTGGCACAAGATGAGCATAATTGCAGATGAGGAGATTAGAAACTGATTCAACCAAGGATTAACAAGGGGTGCTTATCAACTGAACAACTGTGATAATGCAGGATGACATTTACATCCAATGGGTAATTTTGATCTGTGAAAATCAGTTTTGACTACAGAGTTACTGACTACACAGTGATTTTCAGAGATAAAACTCTTGTTTTATCTGTGTTTAAACAGCACCTTCTCCTCCCAACTTCAAGAGCTTGGATTGGAAAACACTGTGCTGGGCCTATAGAAGATATCTATTTGTCAGGGCTATTCTGCACAATTTTTGTTCTGAAAGCACCACGCATTTGCAAGATGTGATGTTCAGAGAAGTTGCTTGAGCCATCACATAGCAAGTATCATCACTTAAACCACTGCAGGACTCTATATTGAGGATCCTTTCTTCAAAACAGATTTTCCAGGGTGAAGTAGCCTTACTCTGACAAACAGAAGGAGCATTAGTCAGTGTCAGTCAGACTATAAATTCTCAGTAACACATTTCAGCCAAATAGGCTTTTGCTCTGTCAGCAGAATATCACAGATTCAAGATCAATGAAGTAAAAACTCACACGCAAGGTTTCCCACAGCACAGACACGCGGCCCACAGTGGGACATAAACTCTATTCATTCACTGTTTTCAGTGAGGGTGTTGAACAGTTGAGAAAATGAGAGTTGGAAAGACAAAAAAAATCACACAAAACAGGAAGTTCTTGAAAATGCTTGAATTTGTACCTACTATTCAAATTTAACAATAGGCTGTGCGACAGTGGCGTGCTTGGTATAATAGCCAGTAGGAGTATCAGATACAGAAGGAAAATCCGCTGCTAAAAGAGAATTCTATCCTTATAATTGTCATCATGTCACGCATTTCATTTCATCGTTCACTTTTGATCGTGACTGCTTCACATCTGCAAAAATCACCTCCGAACTTCTGGTCTAAGAAACAACGATCATTGTTTCCTTGTTACTCATGCCTATGTCACACAGGAAAAAGCCCATTCAAAGACATGAGGAAAAGTCCAACACAACGGAAAGGACAAATGAGTCCAGCATGTTTGTGGCTGCAACCAGAGCACATTTACTGGCTGAATTCTGTGTGCTTTTGTAATCTCACTGTCATCATTTGCAGTGTGCTTGCTTGCTGTGTTGTTAAGCTGAGAATGCTTTTGGCGTGATACTTCACTTATCATGTTCACAGCTTTTCTAGTGAACTGTGGTTGAGGTTGACAGGTTGAGATTTTCCCACAGGGATATTTAAGTGAGGTGAAGTTAGAAGATGAAGTTAGGTGAACAGTTTTTCTTTTCTGTATGCTTTCCATTCAGCCTTGGCTAAGAGTGCATTACAGAATGTGTTTGTGTCTTGCTGCAAGTTGCATTCCTCTTGTTTGGGCTGCTGACTCAATGTCCTAAACCAAGTCAAGATGTGGGAAAGATTCCTGAAGGCTGTCCATTAGGTTATTAGTAAAAAGACAAGGGACTGAGTTTTACAGCAAATGGCAAAGGAGTTGAGCCCAGCTTGACAGTTTTATTTCTTGTCATCGAATAGAAGTTTTTGACTGTTGCACACTCCTTTTGTAAGCTTATTCATCAAGGTCTGACTCTGTTGCTCTGAAGTAGAACTGAATTAGGCAAGTACAAAGAAAGACTCGAGGTTTCCTTCCACAAAAATCAAATAATAACTTGGGAGTGAAGGGAAAGGAGAAAAGCTATTGCTGTGATCCCCATGTGGTTTCCTTTTTAGGAAGAATATGTGATTCCGCTGTCCATATCACCTCCTTTTGATCAACAGTCAAACAATGTATAGAGAAGGGGATGTGGCTGCATTCTTCAGACTTTCTGCATGTGATTTTATTCCCATTTAAAAGTTACTGAAATATGGCACATAAAGAACAAAGTTCTTTAAAGTATGGCAGAAGACGGATGGTGCCATTTATCAACTGGGGAACTTACTGTGAAACAAGGCTCATTCCTCAGAATGCTCTTCACAACAGGGTGAAGATTGTTGTATTTCATACATAATCCATCTGCAGTGGCTTGTTTTGCTCCTCTGCAAAGAGATCATAGCTCATATTAATCTTTTCCTGGTTAGAATATGCAAATAAATTCATTCCTTCTCCAGCTAAAACACAGAAGTCTTTATCCCTCATGCCAAAAAGCAGATAAATTTGCAGTTTTCCATGTGCACATCCTCTATTATTTGGGAGCATTTAGGAGCACACCAGTGGCTTAGACAAATGAAACATTTTTTTAAACATGATTCCTAGGAATTCTAGGTTGTTTCCCTGATTTGGGTACAGGAGACGGGGCAGAGAATTTACGTCACTGAATTTACAGACTGCACATAAGCCTTCCAGATGGACGTGATACTGTTTAATTTAAGAATATAATACAGCCAAAAGATACATCTTTACCTTACAGAACATAAATTACAATTAGGCGAGCTTCTCATGTGTTTAAGAAGTGCTCTGCATATGAAGAATTCAGGTCAGGAAGTTATATTGCTTCCTAAACACAAGTGTTTAGGTATCTTGCAGGTTTATTGTCTTTGGAAAGTCAAATGCTTCCCAATAATAGTCTTCTGGTACAATAAATATGCACAGAACTTTGTTTTCCTGAAAGCAGTAAAGCACAGGGAGGGCCAAATTTCTTACATCACAGAGAACAATTTGAAAGAAGACTTTCCTGGCTTTTCCTCCATGCAACACTCACTGCTTGTCTCCCTTTCTGATCCTGGCTTTTTCTAATGTATAGATATAGCATATACTTCTTCAGCAGTCACTGTTAGTGCCTGCCCTGCAGAAGCCAATTGCCAAGCTTTTTCTCTCCATTTGCACTCAGTCACACCAAGTGAGCTGAATGAAAAGAGGAAATAGGCCCAGGATCTGATAGATCTCATGAGACATGAAAAGGCTTCAGAGGATAGGTAAAGCAGAACTTTTTCTCTTGCTATTATAATCTCTAATCAGATGCAGATAGTTGGAAATGATATTAGGGATTAAAGGTACAGTAAAATATTAACTAGAAAGACCATGTGTCTGTAACCAGCCCAACAATAAATAGCAGTAGGAAAAGCAATAACATAATTTTATTGTATTAGTAATTGATTTGTCATCATATTATCAAAGTTGGATTTAATTAACTGCACTTTTCCTTCTCTTACACACTTTAGGTACTGGACGGCTTCTCTCAAGTCTCCTTGGAACCTTCTCCTCTCAAGGCTGAACAACCCCAACTCTTTCAGATTATCTTCACAGGAGAGATGCTGCAGCGTTCTGAGCATCTTCATGGCACCTCTCTGGACTCACTCTAACAGGTTCACATCATTTTGCACCTCCATTGCTGAATGCAGTACTGCAGGTGGGACCTCATATGGGCAGAGCAGGGGAGAATCATCATCTCCTTCGCCCTGCTAGATACACTTATTTTGATGCAGACCAGTATTTGGTTGGCTTGGCTTTGAATCCTTTGTAATTTTTTACCCCTCTGAAATTGTCTAAGTCTACATCTCTGTTCTTAATCCAAATATACTTCAACTCCCATCTTGCTACTACTATGACACAAAAAAGTAACATATAAAAGTTGCACCCATTAGGGGCTTGAGGTCTTTTTCAGGTTGGTATTATGCTGCTCTTTAGGTTCCTAAAACCCCGCTTTTCTGATAGAGTTTTCTTTGTAATTATTTAAGAGCACCTTAATGTCATGAGGCTTTTCCTTGATGCTGAAGTCTGCAGCTAAAATGTCATAGCTCTATATTTTTCACCTTTTTTTCTCAATTCCATTATAATTTCACAATTTCATGATTTACATTATACTCAGTAAGATGTCTTTGCCTTGGTTTCATTCAGTTTTCTTAAGACAGGAACCTGCTATTTGTCAGTGTGCTTTTTTTTTTCTCCTTTCTGTTTTATTTTCATTTGCCAAAATGCCCCAAAAGAATCAGTTTGTCATTTGACACCCTGCTTAGAGGCAAGACAGAAAAAAAAGCACTTCAAGGCCATATGATCACTTTATCCTCCTAAGTCAGGCTATACTACAGGCAGAGCTTAGTAGGAAAAAATCACAGCACTAAGAGCACTTTGCTCACAAAGTTAGGTGTCGTATCTGCAGTAGCAGTGCTGTCACTGCCTTTGAACACCTTGCCCTCTCTCAAAGAGCACATCTCAAAGGCAGTTCTCGAAGTCTCTACACCAACACTGCGCAAAGCTTGAGAACATAAAATCTCCTCACCTTTTCACCCTCTCTTGACTTGGAGATATGTGGACCATCAAGCAGTCATTTCATTGCTAGCTGTAGGTTTTACACTGCTACCAATTTCATTGAGAGAGCTACTGCAAACACTCTCTCTGGCCATTTTGGTTAATAAAAGCTCCAGAGGCCTTCCTCCATCTCATATTCAGAGGGATGCAATTTATGGTTCTTCAGTAACAAGTCTGTATTTCAAATATTATTTTTGTTTACAGAATCACATTTTTTTTGTTTGTTTGTTGTTCTTTTTGTTTGTTTATTTATTTATTTATTTATTTTAATCTATTGTGGTAATCTTCTCAAGTTTGTGGACTGGAAACCATTAGGCTGCTTGTTTTTGGGCCTCTCAAACACAAATAACTCTTCACCTTCCCTTGATCTACTGCAATCCCCTGTTTCTTTTCCTTTAGTCACTGCTGTGGGCTTTGCTCTCTCTGTAGGGTTTTTTTCTTTTTTTATGGAGGCTGAGGACCTTTAATCAGAGAAATCCTTTAGTAGTGCACATGTAGCTCATGCACTCAAATTGAAGTCCCCCAGCCCTGTGTGTTGTGTATGCTTACAGTGCACCTCTTTAGAGATTTATGATATGCAAAAGAAACAAGAGGCTACATATTTCCAAAGCCTTTACTTAATTCCTCTCTATTCAATTTACTTGTATTCATTACATTATTCCTCACTTCCTTTCGTAAATGAATGTCCTACTCACAAGAAGTTGTAAGACTGTACATAAGTTTTTTTCCTACTTATATTTCTGAGCTTCTTATTTTCCAAGTTTAGGTGAGATTCCTCAATGTGTCTATTATCTTTCCTCTGCAAGCAAATCCCTCTGCCAGACCCTGGGTCCCTCTATTCCTTCCAGAGCCATTGCTATTCATTGCATTAGTGGCACATCCCACTCCTGCAGAAGACCTTCTGTGCTCCATTAATATGATATGTTAAGAAGCTCTCTTAAGCTGCCCATGCCCACAGATGTGCCAAGACATTTAGTTTTGTGGAAGATAAAAAACAAACTTACAAAATATCCAGAGTTAGGGAAAAATTGTGTCCAATATGTTGAAATGAAGAAGGAAAGAACAACAACAGAATGGCAACCAGAAGATTTCAACTATTTCTTTTTAGCTCAGCTCCTCAGCAATAAACCCATGATTTATTTTCTACGACAGTTTTCAGGATTTGGCCAAGAAGATGAAATTTGAAATGAATTATGCTAGCATAGTTTTATTCCAGCCACTGAATCACTTTTATCTGCCTGCTTATTTTTATGGCTCCATTCAACGCTGTACATGTAAGCCTCTCAAGTAATTATGGGTTCATAATGACAACACTTCTTCAAGGTGGAGAATTATTAACAACTTAGTGTAACTGGGAAACTGAGGTGCAGAAAAATTAGCTTCTTGCACAAGGTCAAGTAAGGAGTTTCAGAGACTCAGTCCCAGTTCACTGACTTTTCTCTCCCATTTTTACAGATTTATATATATCCTCCTTTTAGCTTTTGAGTGCTTTTTAACTATTAAATGACAGATTGATAGCATTTCATTCATTTATTTTGAAAACATCTCAAAATATTTTGTCCTCCTGACAGACATGCTGAACTGGGATGCCCAGTGTTCAGACAAATGTGACATACCTTCTCCAGTTTGTTTCAAATAGCAATTATAACTATTTCTGTTATAAACTGGTTGATGCTGTTCTGCTTTTTAGAGCCATGTAGGGTCTATAAAGGTCTTTAAGTATTCACATTCTTCCCTGATCCTGATTATTTGACTACAGAGTCATTCTGTTTCTTTTTCTGGCTTGGACAACACCAGGGAAAGCATGTCTAATTAGATGCCTGGACAATTGACTGAATCTGGGCTTAAATTTTCTTTTCTGTTTTTAATAAATAATAATAACTTAAAAAATAATCAAAAATTGACAGTTCAGTTCCATGATGGGTTTTGGTACAAAAGATCTCAAATATGAAGTACTGACTGATGATGTAGGTGTTTATCTCTGGACTGACTACTTTTATCTTTAGGCCACTGTTATTATTTTCTCATTCAATTTATGCTCAACTTAGATTACTCTTCTTCCATGCAATTTCCTTATATTAGCTGGGGACCAAGAGCATATAGGGTCAGGAATGTTAATTATGGGAATTAAAGTTAGCTGAGAAATGGCAAAGACCTTCCTTACCACAATGAAGAAAATTTCCAGTGGGCTGTGATGTTTCTTGGTAAGACCTGCTCTTCAGACCGGAAATCTTAGAGAATGAAATAGTTTTGATGAGGTACAAAAATAGACAGTAGGGGAATGAGCACATTTGGTGAAGTCCTACCTAGTTAATGGCACCAAGAATTTACTCATTGACTTGAAAGAATGAGTAAATTCACTCACTTAAAAAATGCAGTGGATGAACAGCTTTCTTATTTTTTTATAGTAATGTATTTTTATTACCTCGTTTTCAAGATTTTAAGAAACCATTTAATGACACCCAGCTTTCAAGAGCCTCTTGGTGTGTAGGTTTCTCGGGAATAGAATAGAATAGAATAGAATAGAATAGAATAGAATAGAATAGAATAGAATTAGAATAGAAAAGCAAATCATTCCAATTGAGAGGGTCTTGATCACTGAGTTCAATTGTCAGAGTACTTCAGGGCTAAGCCAAATTGAAAAGCTATAAAAAGGAGCAGTACTCAGACATTAATCTTTATCTCAGTCCCCATGGCTTTCTCTGCAGGTTTTCCTTTTCAAAAGCTCCCTGTCAACATCCAACCATGCTTCTCCAGGACTCTGGGAGGAACCCCCATTTCCTGCACGTACTGAAGGCAGCAGCTAATGGAGATGGGGAGGAGAGGAGAGCGTTTATTTCAACAGTGGCTAGCTTCCCAGCTGAAGAACCAAATTACTCAACTCTCCGCGCTGAATTTCTGCCTGTAAATACAGTAAATGCACACCAGCAACTGCCCCAGAGAAGCCCTAGGGCTCCGACCAGCAGCAGCTGGGGGTCCCACTGCCCAACAGCACCTGTTGGATCTGGGTCTGCTATTGAGTAACCCCACTGTAGTACAAAGGGAGGGTATTTTGGTGGGTACATTTAATTCTTGCTGGTATTAGTCATAGCCTTGGTGACTCATCGCTCTGGCTCACAGAGTAAAAGCAGATTTACCCTTTATAGGGTTTGGCAGTTGGCAGATGATTGTTTTGCCTCTGTGAATCAGGCTTTTATTTATTTAGACTGTAATCAAGAAGGAACTGTCTGTTTTGTGACCTTCTAGGCCAGTGAAAGGGAACAAAGGATTTCTCTTTATTATTATTATTTTTTGGCATCAGGCAGTTAAAAGAACAATGCAAAATTATGATAAAGGGTCATTCCCTGGTTGGCTGGCTGCTTGGGCTATAGCTGTGCTTAACATTATCCCAGTCAGTCTGAGGAACTCTTATTTTGTTTTATTAGAAATAACTATTTAAATATAAGGAAAAGTAGATTTCATACTCTTTAGAATTCATCAGGACAAAGTACTCCCTTCTAGCAGATACCTGGATAACTACATAACATACATAAAGTTCCTCAACTAATCCTGCTAAGCTCCTGCTGGACAAAAACTAATGAGTGAGTTTTGCAACGTGCCTGGTGATTGGATGGAGTTTATCCTGCTGGATTTCAGAGAGTCGCATCCAAATCACAGAGAAAAATAATCAGACAGCAGGCAGGGACTGTGGTAAAGCAGCTCAAGGACAGCAATTGGGACAGAATGCCCAAAATACATCTAGAGATTGCTCAGTGATAGCGGAGCTGAAGCAAGTCATAAAAAGCTAAGAATAACTGTCCAGAAAAAATTAACCAGTTAGCACTTCTCCACATAAGGAGAAAATGCTGTTTGGAAAGTTCATGCAGTACCTTAAATTTGCATTTTGTTTAAAGAAAATGGCTTCATCGGTGTGAAGAGCAGTAATTCACTCCTTGCTCCTGGCACTCCGTAGGCATTTCACTGAGACCTGTAAATGATCTGCAATATGTTCAGTGGATGCCAACAAGTATTATTCATCGCTACAGCTGCATTTGCTGCATAGCTTTCAAAGATGGTTGTTTCGAAATATTTTTCCCCTCCAATGTTCAGCTAGAGAATGGTTTCAAATGCATTGAGAAATCATGGTGCTTAGGGATCCTCAGATAAACTTAACTTCATCAACAGCAAAGTAAAAAAGAGGTCTTTTTTCATCCTTATTTTAAGAGGTTTTCATTAAAGTTCCCTGAATTTAACAAACATAAAGCAGGTCTGGGACAGGCTAAGTGCATGTGGGTCTCCATGTAATCACTGGTGGTGGTTGCATGTGAGCTCTGAGCATTGCATCCATGAAGGAAGGGTTTCTTGTCCTCCTGATTGCATTTCTGTATGTCCGCATTGCAAAGATCACGAATATGTTCTTTTAATAAGGGTGTCAGTTGAGGAGAAGAAATTGAAAAAACTCTAGAATGTTGAGTTATTTACATGAGAAGCTGTATTGCAGTGTATCCCATGCTTCTTTTAAACCAGTGCTTTCTGGCACAAGAGAAAGCTTCAGCTTTGAGATAGGCAAAAAATCTCCATTAGGTATAAATAACGTATAACAGCTTAATCAGTTTGGAGCAGATGATTCCCAAGCAAGGTAAATTCTCATGAGAAATTTCTGCAAAGATTTTGATACTCTTAGCAGTTTGAGAGTACTTTCCAGCAAAAAAGTGTCCAGGTTAAAGGACTACTGGTGAGAAATAGTTTCACTAGCAGACAATGAGCGATCTCCAAAAATCTCTTTCACCTCTCTATTTTTACCTAATACAGAAGAGATGAAATGATAAAATTATAACTGTGGATCTGAACTCAAGATACAATTTAAGAGAAGTTCTGTTCTATTTCTACTGAAGCCAAAGGGAGATCCCAGTTCATACTCAGCTCTAAAAGCTTTTGTTGCTGCTGTGGTTGGCTTTCATGTATTAAGGAATGTACATAGAGCACATTCCCAAATTCTTCACTTAGAGTCTGATAATAAAACTTCACACCACTGAGATCATATTTTAGTGTGGCTTCAGCTGAAATACTCCTGAAGAAAATGTTATTGAATTTCATAGCGTGTGATCATCCAGTCCAACCATTCACCTGTTACCAATAGCTCCCACTAAACCATGTCCCTCAACACAACATGAACATAAATAGGCCAAGGAGAAAATTACTTAAGATCTACTTAACTGTGCTTTCATCTTCTGCTTTCTTTTCCTCAGCAGCGTAATGTCCCTGAGACTGTACTTGGTATTGGTTGCCTGTTGTGATGAGCACAGTGCAGATGTAGCAATTGAAGTTCGTAGTAGCCTTGATTTTATTGTGACTCTCAATATGTTTGTTGTTCTTCATATAGCACTTTTTTTTCCCTGTTTTCTTGTGATAGCTGGGACCATCAATTACTGCTTAATAAGAAAATATTCCAATTCACTCAACTATGCAGAAAAATCATCAGAGTTTGAAACCAGACACTAATGACTACTATATTGACTACAGTCAATATTCTTGCCTTCAGGTTTAGAGAGGTAGGAGTAGCAACTCTTCTTCTTTACAAATTATCTCCTCTTGAACACTGCTTGACTAAGACACTACAAATACAAGAGTTTACACAATGTTATGGAGGAACTGGAAGACTCAGTGAGTAAGAAGGCAGTGAATGTTACCAAATACAAGCAAAACAAAACTCCAGTTCAGCACCACACTTGCATTTATCTCAGGTCAATAAGTCGAATTTTCTTTGAAAACGATTCAAGTATAGGAATGCATTCCAGCGAACTACCTTCTGTTTTCCTGGTTCATGCACTCTTAGACGTTGGCTTTGGTAGCTGTTGGATTCAGTGTTTTTTTGTTGAAGTTTTTTTGTGTGACCTACAACAGCTGTGCCAAATCTGTAATGTTGTGAGTGACTTATCTGTAGTAGCTTAAGGTCTAATCCACCAGCTGCTGGAAGATCACTTAGCTGTTATGCAGCTTTTGTGGCTACCAAGAATTTTCTAAAGAACTTCCCTGAATCCACTGGTCCTACAAACATACTGTTCTGTGCATTTTTACCCACACGAGACATCTGCAATTCACTGGTTGGGACTGCAGGTTATGGAATGGGTCAAATGCCTCCTTAGCGAGGGTGGGCTACACCACAGTGGAAAATCTTGTCTCTTCAGTATGCCCTTGATAGTTCTACAATCTAAGAAATGGGTTTCTACAAATAAACAACATCTGTGTGTTATCAGTATTATCCATCTTCAAGATGGAACACATTCATCTAAGCAGAGCCTGAAAGCCCTCCCAGGAATATTTAAAATCCATTCCTTAGGAAAGCAAACAGATACTTATGCCCAACCCTATATCCTGCTCAGACTCCTACATTCACAAGGAGATCCAGTGACTTCTCTGGGTCTTTACAAAGCAGCTATAGTGCAGGGCAAATAGCCACCTTTAATTATTAGTACACTGTTTTTTGTTTGTTTGTTTGTTTTTTAATGTGTATACTTTGTTTTTATCACTTCTTCTTAATGAGAAAATTCAGTTTAGGTTCAGTTTAGTTTACTTCATTTCAAAGAATGAAGTAAAATGTTCAGAAGGGTTTAAATACATAAATGCCAAGTTTCCCTGTAATCTCAAGTCAAATATCTAAATGATCAGAGGAGATCCCACGAAAACAAATGTGCACAAATTTGTCACGACCACATTTCTGTATGATCTGAAGGAAGACCTGGAGCTGATGTGAATAGTTTGGAAGTAAAACAAAACATATTATAATCATGTATTTAGAAGAAATATGTGTGCATTTCAATGACTCATGGAAATGTATCCCAAATTTGGGAAAATTATCTTACTTTTATTACAGATTAAAAGTTTATTTGTGTTTAGGAAAAACACAAGAAAGAAAAGGTCAATGGCATTTCAGTTTTCAGTTCCGATTCAGCAGAAAGAAATCTATGATTAAAAATGTCGGAAGATACAAACCGATGGCTTTCCTTGAGCATCAGGCAGGTGTTACTCATGCAAGTAACTAACCCTGTGTGACTTATTCCTTCAGAAGATGAACCTGTGGATTCACAGAGTTTGATAAAACTATTGCTCAAAACGGAGGGCATAATTACACTGCAGTATAATTACTTTTTAGAAAACAAAAACAACAAAAATCAAAGGGAATTCTAGCAGATGGGAAAGTCTTACCTTTTCTCCACCACTCCAAATCCAGTTCATTGGTGAAATAGTCAGAAGTTCTTCTGGTTCCCAGTTCCAATTTCTTTTGCCTTCTTGATGGTAAGATGCCATGAGCTATCCACTATTGGTAGTGACTGCTCCATGAGCTCTACTATTCTGTTGCAAATGCAAAGGAAAATGAATTTATTAAAAAATATCCTCCATGAGACTGGCTGAGCTCCATGTTTAATGACACAGAATCATGGAACTGATGAAACTGGAAGGAACTCTAAGGGATAATCAAGTCCAACATCCCTACAATATGTTGCACAGGTAGGCAGCCAGATGGGTGCATCTCCATAGAAGGAGACTATACAAATTCTCTGGACAACCTGTTCCAGTGGTCCATCACCCTTACTGTAAAGAAGTCTGCATGTTAGTACAGAACTTCCTTTGTTCAAGTTTTAGGCCATTACTGCTTGTCCTATCTGCAGTTCAACTGATGGGCAGTTAAGAATTACTCACTTGTTCGTGAAAGAACCTACTGCTATACTGCCTGATCTGGTATTTTACCACATTAAAAAAGATGTTGCTTCAAGATTTTGATAAAAGCTTTAGTTTATTAATACTACATGTGTATATTTAGTTTATTAATACTACGTGTGTCCTGGTGGCGCAAGTGGTAGGAATGCTGCGTTGCAACACCGGAGGCCCTGGGTTTGAATCCCCCCTGTGGCGCAAGTGGTGGAAGTGCTGCTCTGCTACACAGGAGGCTCGAATCCCGGGGGGTTGGACTCAATGATCTCTAAGATCCCTTCCAACCCGCACGAGACTATGATACTATGATACTATTATACTATGATACATGAAATTAAAACATAGCCATAAACCAAGTGACATTTTACATCTTCTGTCTACATTCTACCCACTCATATCAGTTTCTTGTGATTAATTTGCCCACAGCTTTCTGTGTCTTCCTTCCAGTACTGAGTGTTCTTCCAGTGGAAAAATAAATTAGATATTATCATTTTTTTTCCTTTCTGATTTTTACCATTCGGAAGTTCTAAAGACCACACAAGGAGGTTTTTTGGCAAGCGTGAAATATGGAGTTTTCCACAATAGTGGGTGGTTGCTTTTCTGAGAATCTCAAGCTTCAGCTATGACCAACAGCTTGTGGAAACACTTTCATACATGAGAAATGAAGTGCTGAGTAAATTATCCATTTTAGACAGAGATTCCACATCTAGGTAAGAATGGAATCTAGTGTTCCACTCCCAGCACGCAGATACCTCTCCCTGCTGGAATTCTTTCCATCAGACAACAAGACACAAATTTACTTTCTTTTTTCTTATCACTATGGGTGTGGCAGAAATCCACAGATACAGTAATAGATAGGAAGAAAAGAATTAGCTTCTTTGTTAAATTTTGGTAGGCAAGTGATTTGATCCCTTGCATTTGTACACTGTGTTTGTGTAATAAATTAGGAGACAGATAGCTTTTATTTTTTCTTTCTATTTGCCTGTGATAGCAGAGATATGCAGATTTCAGATTTGTATTAAAATTATGTTAATGCTATGAGCTTGCAAGATTTAACGTTTAAAAGGTAATTCTTGAAAGATGTGCAATAAACATGAAATCTGTATAAATTCTGCAGAAATGAACAGATCATTAACCTGAACTACTTTGACTGCCTGCCACCAGGAGAGGGTGAGGTGAGGAACATGCTCCAATCATTCAGAAATAAGAGCCTGAAACAGCATCTTGGAATGACCCTTATAGGTGCTGACCTCCCCTTGTTAGCACCAGGTGGAGCTTTGATAACCAGCTTCAGCCCAACAGCTTCCTTTTAGACGGCTTAGAATAGGTAACACGAACCTTACCCTGCAAGTGCCTATTATTTCTACCCAATACAGCAAAGCTTCTAATAGCAAACATAAATGGAAGAAAAGTGCCATAAATATTTCTAAGTGTTTTGCTGGAGCAGGGCCAGAGTGCTCATCTGTTTGCAGGATCAAACACCAAATCTTTAATGGTGTTTAGCACTTGAAATAACCATTGGTATAATTGCTCTGATGTGCTGTTTCAGCTTTGAAACATGAAGGCCAGACCTGAACAGATTTGTTTGTCACCCATCCATGCTGCTCTCTTTAGCAGAGGGAGGTGAAGGTGTAGAAGAGCTCACATTTGGCTGAACAATGAGCACCTGAAAGTGATTCTCATCAGGGTCCTTCTTACAAAGACAGGAATGTTAAGGGCAGACACAGAAGTGGGAACAGATTTCATATACAGCTATTACATTTTCTTAATGATCTACCAAGCCCCTGTCAGGCATTTACCTTAGGTGCAGTTCAGGACATATGAGTTTAGAAGTCCAAATTTCCTCTGCAGTCCATGGGAAGAGACGCTCAGAAGGCCACTGGGAACATCCATGCTAGCTGCCCATAATCTCCTGCATTACCCATTTTGCTATTTAATTGCAGTATTAATGCGTGGTTGTTTCCTGGCAAGGTATAAAGTACACATGGAAAAAATATGATACTGCAAGAACACAGAGCACCTTTTTGAGTCCATTAAATTCCCCCTGTAAACTGGCAATAAACTGCTTTCACTGAAGTCTTGTGTCTAAGCAGCACAAAATGTGTGTGTTTTTTTTTTTTTAATGCAGTCCTAAACATGCTTTTTCACAGCTATTCATATAAATGACCTGCAAAAACGATACTGAATTTTGTGTCTGAGATGCTAAGCTTTATTTGGGCACACATCAGAAAGATAAAATAGACGCAACTTAACAATGTTACGCCTTGGCTTTGAATTGGCTTTGAATGTGGGGAACATAACACATTATCATTCTGCCAAAACAAACATGTTGCATTTGTGACAAATTTCCAGAATAATAGGTTTAGACTCATTAGCCACCCAGCTTTGTTTCCAAAATGACCTGAAAGAGTAAAATACTTCACTCATCTACTTTCATGTTGTTTTAGGCCAAGCAGAGGATTGGCTTAAGGAGCTCTGTTCTGACTTTCATTAAACTATTTGACTTATTATGAATCTAGTCCAAACAAAGGAAAGAAAACATTTCAGCCAGCATTACAAGCTGACTTATATGCAGCTTTTATAGAACAGAACTTTACGTTTGCATTGCTGACTCCAGTTGCCGCAGTAAGTGTTTGGCAGTTCTGCTTGTCCAGGAAGACTCAGTTTGACAAGCTCCACTGCAAACAACTCCACTCCGAGAATAGTCTCACGTAAGGCAGAGTCCTACCACTTTACTTTCCCATCCACTGTGGGAAGTGAAATATGCAGGTGCTGACAAGTAGGGTGGACAAGTGCACCAGCAAAAAAGAAATCTGTTGTGGGATGGAGCAGTTCCTACCCTTCTACCACTTTCTTGCCCAAAGTGAAAGGGAAATTAGCACCTTGATCTATTTGTGTGAAGCACTGTTTGTTTGTTTAGAAGAGCTTTTACTGATACGTGACATGTTGGTATTTCTGATAACCTGCGTCTGTTTTGCAGATCCAACAGCTTTACAGCCTGCTCCAGTAAGCAGAGAGCTGAGCTCAGACCTGCACATACGCCATACAGCCATCTGCATCGCTCTAGTGGAAGGGCAAAAGAGAGCCACTGCAGTTACCTGCAGAATCCTTCCACCACTTCAGTTCTGGCATTATTAGCAAAAATGTCATAAAGGACATGCCAACAAAGAACTGCTTGCTGTATACTCTCCTTAATGAGCCCTGCAAACAGCTCTGGCCCTGTGAAGGTACACCAGCCCGCATGGCCTCCTGCAGTGGCATGAGGGTTTTAGTCCACTCTCAGCTCTGAAATGGACAATTTGCATCAATACATGTTTGCAGCTGGCCAGGTATGATTTTTGTGTTGCCTCTTTTGAATTTTTATTCATTCATCCATTTATTTATTTATAGGGATCAGTATTAACAGTAGCAGAGATGATGGCATTGCTTTGGTGTAAAAGGATGACATTTCAACAAGAAGTTTACCTCTGTCTTTCTTGTGCACTTCATGTGAAGTGGAGGTTCCTGTGATGGCAGTTTCCTGGATGGGATTACTCAGATTGGCTGTAGCTTCATTTATGGCTGGAAGCCATGTCCCTGTGAGGTGAAGGATGTGTGGTAGATAATGGGGTAGGGCTATGACATTCCTCAAAGGCTTCTAATTCCTGTTCTGTTACAGAACTCTCTAGGGGACCCTTCCCTCAGAGCTCCCTCTTCCTGTTACCTCAGTTGATGGGACCAAGGCCTGTGTAACACCACGTATTACAGGTTCCTTTTAGATGGGAGGCTTAGATTACACATCCTATTCCATTCCCACAGACTTGTGTCAGTGGGAACATGTTCTTACTGCTTTGAAAGTTGAAGAACTTGTGGGTCAAACCTTTTCCCGTGCCAGTGAGTTCTCCCACCTCGTAAATGTTCTCTGAATGATTAGCAGTGATGGTGTTGTCATAGAAAAAAATAAATGTCATCTATCTGGGTTTCAGTAAGGCCTTTGACACAGAACCCCACAGCATCTTTCTCTGCAAAATGTAAAGATATGGATTTGATGGGTGGACTATTCAGTGGACGAAGAACTGTATGCAAGACTGAGTCCAAAGAGCACTGGTCAGTGGCTCCATGTTTGGATGAAGATCAGTGATGAGTGGTACCCCACTGCGATCAGTGCTGGGACCAGTACTCTTTAATATCTTCATCAGTGACACTGACAGTGGGGTTGAGTTTACCCTAAGCAAAGTCTGTGGATGACACCAAGCTATGAGGTGTGGTTGACACACCAGAGGGATGCCATCCAGAAGAACCTAGACAGGCTTGAGCAGCGGGCCCAGGTGAACCTCATGAGATTCAACAAATCTAAGTGCAAGATCTTGCAATATATACTAACAATACATGCTGGGGGATGAAAGGATAGAGTGCAGCTTTGCTGAAAAAGACCTGGGGGTAATAGTGGATGTAAAGATGGACATGAGCTAGCAATGTGCCCTTGAAGCTCAGAAAGCCAACCGTATTCTAGGCTTTCAGCAGTATGAGGGAGGTGATCCTGCCCCTCTAGTTTGTGCTGGTGAGCCCTCATATGGGGTACCATGTCCAGATATGGAGTCATCAGTACAGGAGAGTACAGTACATGCGTCCAGAGGAGGACCACAAAAATAATATAAGGGATGGAACTCTTCTCTGAGGACAGGCTAATAGAGCTGGGGTTGTTCAGCCTGGAGAATAGAAGGCTGCGAGGTGACCTGATAGCAGCATTTCAGTATCTAAAGGTGAGCTACAGAAAAGAAGGGGACAGACTCTCTAGCAGGGTCAGTGGTGATAGAATAAGGGGAAATGGCTTCAAGTATAAAGAGGGAAGATTTAGGTTAGATGTAAGGAAAAAGTCTTATACAGTGCCGGGGTGGTTAGGCAGTGGATCAGCTTGCCCAGAGATGTGGTGGATGCCACATCCCTGGAGACTTCCATAACTATCAGTGAAAGTAAGCATGATATCATTATCCTCCCCCAGAAGTTCCTTACTCATTCTAATGAAGCTAATTAACTAATGAGCCAAAGAATGCAGACATGCCTGATGTTCAGAATTTCCATCTTCTGTGGGCTTTGCATTTTACACCACAAAATTACTTTTCTGACTTAAGTAAAGCCAGCAAAAATTTACAGTTTGATTTTACAGTTTTGTTCTTTTTCCCCTCCACTTCTTCTGCCATAAGTAACATCAGTAATGTAAGAGTACCTATCTCCTCAAAAACATGACACGGCCAGTATACTGTGCCTTTCCTTTCTCAGTGGAAACAAACCCACAGGGCAGAGTGTCAGGGCTGGGGCAGACTTGCATGCGGCGCAGCTCTGGAACATCGTGTGCCATCCACGTCAGGTCAGACGCATATCGTGCCATTGCGCTGGAGGCAAAGTGGCAAAGGTTTACATTAAGAGCAGGCCTGGGTCTGGGACAGCGAGTGCATCAAGTATGAGAATAATGCTTCTTTCTTTAGCCATCTCCAGGCTCCACCCCGTTTCTCAAAATTGCTGAACTATTTACAAATGTTTAAGAGAACCTCTGTGTTATTAGAGGAATGTTTACACTGCCACGCGTTCCCAATGCAGGCAGAGCTACACAATCAAGGCCCACCCCAAAGACAAGAGCTGCACTGTAAGATCAAAATATGCGCTGGTTCTTCTCTCCACTACCATACAAGGCAGCTCTGCATTCCTGCTGGTAACCTTTTATTACCTCCTCAGTTTTCCAGATCACTGCCAGATTTCTTGAGCTTCATGGAATGATTACAGCCTTCATAAATGTAAACTTCAGAGTTTGCTTGGCAGTTCTGTATGGGAATGTCAAAATGAAGAAAATAAAAAGGTTTTCAGCAAAGACCTCTAGGAGCTTTTGCACAGTAATGGCTGCAGTTACTACAGTTTATAGTTCAATAAACCTCCCTGGCTAGAAAGAACCCAGTCTCAAAATGCCACTGTGATGTTGCTATTATGCCCATCCCACGGGGGATGCTAGCTGAGGAACAGCATGCCCAAGGAATTTAGGCAATGTCCCATTGCATTCAGCACAGGCCTGGAATGAGACGTCAAATGTTTCTGCTTTCTAGTCACAGCCTGCAGTCTCCTAAACTAAATGCCTTTAGAGAGGAAGAAAGCATTACATAAAAAGGATTCCAGCTTGTCTTAGTGCTCTTGTGCATTATGTCTGAGTTAGATGGGGCCAGGAGCACATTTGTTTGTCATAAGTAGGAAATTTATAAAGGTTTTGGAGAACAATCCAACACATAAGGAAAAAAAAGAAGAAGTGATGGAATACATGCAACTCAACAAAAGCTTAAAAGCACCCGAATGCATTTCATATAGAGAATTTCCTAATTGAAGAACATGCACCAAATTCCTGGAGTGAGAGAGATGCTGTTTGTGTTCTGCCCATGGTGTTCTGGCTTACTATTCTGGAAGGTCATTAAAATGCTTCCTAAGAACAGAGGAACTGTTTGCTGATTTCATTCTCACTGATTGATGCTGATTTCTGTCCTGGAGACACTTTAAAAGTTGTTTGTTAAAAAATGCCTCCCAGCTCGTTTAAACTGAAACCTTCAAACTATGTCTTTTTTTTGTCATGTGTTCTTTGACAAAGACCAGTGTCCAACTGAGACAACAGTTAACCCCCAGGAGTTTCATTGAGTCCAATTCCTATGCAACACAATTCATTTGGACTCCATAAGGGTTTTAGTACTTGAGTCTCAGCTGCTGGAACATTTCATTTCTAAGGTCCAGAATTTGAAATATGGATAGCGTGGCTTTTTCGGTCCATTCTAAAACTTACATGCATCAGATTGAAATGGGTTCAAACCATGCTTGCTAAGAGACTTTCAGAAAGGCTCCTCAGACAGACAGAGCTGTGTGTGGGCGCATCTTTCATGCGAGCAAGTGTGTCCGTGAGAGAGACAGGGAGACAGGGGAGTGTCTTCCTCCCATAACCTCAGCAAAATTTGGCACAGGGGGAGGGCTCAAATGCTTATTAAGTTTCTACAAGTTTTCTGAAACTTGCAGAACGAGATTTGTCTGCTAATGCTGAGCCTCAGCCTCTGAAAGACCAGAGAAAATCCACATGGACAAATAAGACATAATGAATTCTCCTACCATGGGAAATTCTTTAGTCAGAGCCGATGTGATGAACAGCAGGGAAACCTCAGACCGGAGTTCTCCCCCACATGGATTCTCTTCTGTTTAATGAGATGCAGGTATGGGTTCAAACCATAAATATGCTTGTAACTATGGCTTCCCAGCCAGATGCTCTGAAATCTATAAGGAATAAACTGTTAATATAATACAGTTTGTTAATTGGTACAGATTTTTAATTAATCATAAAGCTCTCAGGAGCTTAGTTACTTTGGTTCAGGCGCCTGGGAACGCTTCTCCTGAGTCCTAGGATCCAGATGCTACTCCATGCTGCGAGCTTTGGGATTAGTTATGATGACACAAAGGAGCAGTTACCTCAGCCAGAGGTGCACCTGATTGGCACCTTTTCTGTGATGCTGGATAGCTTCACCCAGAACAGATCATGAGATTAAAGAATTAGATTGCAGGCATTGTTGGCATAGGTGGGTCAGTGACTGTAACAGAACAAGGCCTTGAGCAGCTCAATATTTCAAGAGTGACAGGACAAGGAGGAATGGTTTTAAGCCAGAGGGGGGATGGTTTAGATTGGATGTCAGGGACAAGGTGGTCCTTCCAACCCAAGCCATTCTATGATTCTATGATAGCCCTGAGATTGGTCCTGCTTATTTCAGGGAGTTGGGTTAATGGCTCCCAGAGGTCTCTTCAGCTTAGATCTTATGAATTCACATCTAATAGGCATACAACCCTTTTGCTATTACCTTACTGGAGTAAATCTTTACTACTTGGCGAACATTTGGTAGTGTTTGGATGCCCTTAGCCTTTGTGAAATTGAAGAAGACATTGATGTCCACTTGTGTGAAAATCCACTCTGAGGTTTTCAAATGCTTCCTGTTGCCAGCCCTGTGCTCTGCTGCCAAGCAGGTTCCTCAGAGCCACTTCCTGGGAAGTACCATAAAATTAACCAGCAAACTTCAAACTTCAGCATGGAACATGAGCCCATGGTCACATTACAGACATTTTGCCTTCCTTTTTCTTTAAAATTTTAACAGGGCACATCCGTTGATCAATATATAGTTGTAACCTATTTGATTTCAGATATGCTGTCAGCATTAGCAGCACAGTGGTCTGACCTTTCCTCACCACCTGTCCTCTTGATGCCCTCTCTTGCTCACCTCACACCTCCAGTACTGCAAGCTGTTTCATCAATGCACAGTCTCTGATTTCCACCCAAGGCATTTAAACAGCATTACCGACCTTCCTTGCTTCACATTCTGTAGTTTTATGCCTTTCTATCACATCAGAATTAATCCAGAGTACCTGCATAATTCAGTATAACTCCCACTGCTGCTTTTCACACTGTTTCTTTCCTTTCCCAGCTCTAATCATGGTTGTCCCAAAATACTCCCCCTGTGCATCCTCCTCCTATCCAAACTTGCAGTCGTGCTGTTTTCCACTCCCACCTGCTCTCTTGGTGGCAGGGCCCTCTTTCCCCCTCCTTCAGCTGATTGCTTTCTTAAAACACTCAGAATCTCTCTTTTTTTTTCCAGCTCAGCACCTCCCAGGGCTCTGCTTCATTTCCCCCCAGCTCAGCGCAGCACAGTCGGCACCTGCTGGGTGACTGCAGAATGCCATGGGGCTGCAGCCAGCTTTCCTCATACCACTAGCACTAAGACCAGGGACTGATGCTCATAAACAGCTGGTCTAATGCAACCAGTGAACACTTCCAATATTTCGATGAGATAGTGCTTTTTTAAGAAACAAAGGTTAATAAATACAAGATGCTTGACTAGGGAGCACCGCGTAAACTGAACACAACAATGCTAGGCCAGAAGCCAAATCTGAACAATGCTGGGCTTAGTCTGTTGCAAATACCTCTTCTTATTTGGGTTGATTTTTTGTCACGTGTCGGGAAGAGGAAGTGAGGGAAACTCTGATCTGTTGCTTTTTGTTGTGGTTGCTCACAGCAACAAGCAGCCCCAGCACTGTGCTCTGGTGGTGGCACAGCACAGCAGGTACTGCTTTCAGTGCCTGCAGGGGTGCAAAGTAAAAGCCACCCACCTCATGTCTTATGAGGGACAGGGAACAGAAGGTGGAAGTCTGCAGTCTGAGCCTCCTTTTAGCTCACATGATTTTGGACTGAGCTTCCTTAAAGCTCTTTCATTGGTCATTTTGATAACTGGGAAAAGACACTGAACACAAACATATTATTTTCAGAACTGTGACTATTTTTTTTTCTCTTTGTTTTGCCTGGATTGCTGATGATCCCCACTTCTTCATTTTAAGCTTTACACTGAATTAGTAAATGGAATTGAGTGTGTAAAGACCGACTCAGAAGACGTTGGGCTATAGGCATTTTTGGCCTTAGCCCTTTGGAGCAGTACGGTAGGAGATGCAGTATGTGAAACTGGCTGATTGGTTCCAGCCTCTGTAAGTGTGGAGTCTCCAAGCTGATTCCGTTAGCAAGCAGCTATTTGCAGGATTGATCTGAAGGAAACCACTGAACCCCACTGTGCCTGATCTTGCTGCTGACTGCTAATGACACAGTGGTACAATTTTAGTAGTGGTAAAGGATTTCAGCTAACATTCAAAACCAGCCTTAGTTTCATTTGTAGAAGAAGCAGATTAGGATATGCTTAATTCCAAGCTCCAACAGGTGTAATGAAGAGGGCTGCACTGAGACGTCACCACAGTTCAATAGTGGGGACAATCCCCTCAAAAACATGAGGCTAAATTTGGAGTTAAAAAGCTTGGGGACAATCTAGAATCCACATTTCCCATTTCTGTTGGCAACTGATTCACTCACCCAGCACTACCAGGGAAAGTGAACATACCCATCCAGTTTCACCCAGAAAACTATGATCAAAATAATGTGGGCATGCAGGATGCATGTCTTACAGCAGCAGCTGGATTGAGTTCCTGTCAATTCAGGGATAAAATAGCGCACTCTGCTGTCGTACCACATGAAGAGATGTTAAGGTTAGCAAATTTCCTGTTGGTCCACAGAGATCATCAAAAGGCTGAACAATCTCTCTTACAAAGAATGAAACAGCTGGGCTTGTTCAGCCTGGGAAATGCTCTAGAGAGACTTAATTGCAGCCTTTCAATACTTAAAATAAGCTTATAAACAGGAGATAAACTGATTTTTTATATATGCAGATAGTTATAGGACAAGGGGGATCAGTTTTAAGCTAAGTGAGGGAAGGTTTAGATACGAACAAAAAACATGTTACTGTGAGGGTGGTGAGGCACTGGCACAGGCTGTCCAGAGAAGCTGTGGATGTTCCATCCCTGGATGTGCCCATGAGCAGGATGGATGGGGCTCTGGGCAGCCTGATCTATTGTCCTTGGCAGGGATGTTGGAACTAAGTAGTAATTAAGGTTCCTTCTGACCTAAGCTATTCCATAATTCTATGAAAACTAACAGCATCTGTATTCTAGGGTGCACTTCAAGATACCATCTGATACAAAACAGACTCAGCACTGACTTTTCCTCATTGCACAGTAAAAAATGGTTTACCTGGACTTCATATAATTAACATTTTTATAGCTGTGAGCCATAAACAAGGAAAACCTTGTTGTTTTTTGTACTAACACTTTCTTCATTTGGACTGTAAAGACTTCAATTAAAGCACTAACATTCAGAAACCCATAAGCAAGTTTTATTACATACATAAAACTTAAATTTGCTAAAAGCTCTTCATCCACATCTGTATCTCATAAAGAGCATCAGGAGTTAGATATGCTCAGACCGCCATTCCATTGCTGGAGAGACTGTACAGGTGAATTTGGTAAGGTCAGTGATGGAATGGTCTCCTTGATGCCCTCTACTGCTTGGCTTGAGCCAGTAAGAAACATTCCAAGTGGTTGCCAATCAACTGAGATAAAGAACTCTGCCTCTTAGGGCACTCAGCAGTTTGAATAAGACACACTGAAGAGAACCTTCCCAATACGTCATTCATATTCTTTAACAACCCCACAGAACCGTATCTTTGCTATAAAGATCAGTTATGGCTCTAAAACTGCTGTCCATAGATCCTGCTTTATATCAATATTAATGAGCTTTATTCCTACTACAAACCCTTTATTAACCATTGAAAAGTGACATAAGAAACCACTATAACCACAGTAGTGTTAATGCACACATTAACTTCTTCAGGAAAAAGGCTGCATTCATAAATTAGTGCATTCATTCTGGGATGATACCCTGACAGTGGTATGGCAAATAAAGCAGCCCCTTCAGGCTGTCTCTTGCATACAGTTAACTGCTCCTGAAAAAAGTATTAGTACAATGAGCATTATAAGGCTTTCTTACCAGCTAGAGATCTACTTTTAAGGGTAAAACTTCAACTTTGATATTTGGAGTTAAACATTTTTTTTATCTGCAAAGTACGTACTTCTATTCTTAGAGTATGCAAAAACTTCAGGTTTCTATTCTTAGCTTACAAGGATAAATAGATTCCTCCATGACAGAGTCAGATGAGAAAAAAAGATAGACAACTGCCACTATTACTATGGAAATGGATGAATGAACCTTCCATGCTTATTTTCAATAGAAGCTTTCAGCTTCTAGTAGAAGTGTTATCCAGAGGAACACAAGTTCCTTCCTTCTTCCTTAGAAGAACTATTTAGTGTTCCTCATCATCCTGTGATCTACTGTGCGTTCACACAGTGATATCTTAGTCTCACCTCTATCATCTGTACATTACACTTGAGCTTCCTTTAACATGATTAACCTCCTGAGGGGAGGTTGTGATGAGGAGGTTGTGATGAGGAGTAGCTTGGCCTCTTCTGCCAGGCAACAAACAGGACCCGAGGAAATGGCCACAAGTTGTATCAGAAGAGGTTTAGGCTGGACATATGAAGAAACTTTTTTTCTCAGAGAGTGGTCAGGCACTGGAATAGCCTGCCCAGGGAGGTGGTAGATTCGCCATCCTTGGCAGTGTTCAAGAAGCGCCTGGATAGGGAGCTAGGAGATATGGTTTAGGGGTTTCCTGTAGGTATAGTAAAGGGAGGATGGTTGAACTAGATGATCTTATAGATCCTTTCCAACCGTGTGGTTCTATGATTCTATGATTATTTATTTCCCATTGCTCATGGTCACAGGTTAAACTTTGGCTACCCCATAGCAGAAACACCAAGGTGAATCAGGTTCCAGAGAAAAGAGCTAGGAGGGAGAAGGTATGGGATTAAGCTTCTTAGAAAAGGCTATTTAAGGGCAGCAGGCCAGCATGCTTCAGGAGAGGCATGGAAAAAGCCAGTCCCAAAAGATGTTACTGTTCAAATGTTTGGTTCAACAACAGTTTCCTCAACAATTCTGTCCTGGGGGAGTGAGTAAGTGCTGAGGTAATGGCTGCTCATCCTCTTCAGTGAAGGTTACACAGCAATAAAATTTTCATAAACAACATTGCACAGAACAGGCCTCAAAGTGAGAAGTGCTTGCAGTAATGATAGTCTTACCAATCATGTTAAGTAGAAATAAGAGCTGTTGCAGAAGGTGGTCAGGGAGGGAAAAGGAAATTGCCCAACATCTTTTTACAAGAAGTTATTCATAAAGGCCAGCTGCAGCTTTTAGAATAGATGTTAGCAAGTGGGTGAGGACAGAAGCACCCAAGACAAGTAAAAGCCAAACACTGTTAATCATTTAATGATACCTTATTATCCCCTCAGGGATGGCAACCTCACAGTGTGTCCAGATATAGATAAAGGAACAGTAAAATGGAAAAAAAAACCAAAAACCTCAACAAAACAAAACATAGAAACTTTATTTTTCTAAGGCATCCTGATTTCCCTTGGTCTAAAACTGCAAACTTGGTAAGAATACAGACCCATTGGTGGGAGCTGAAAGACATTCTTTTTCGTTCATCCAGAGGATCCCTGAGGAGGGCCGTAGCTGAGAAGGGCCATACATGCTTCCAGAGCATGGATCTAAAGTTTGCATCTCCATTTAGACAACAGACAAAGTACAAATCTCATGCTACTGTCTTGTTTATTACACAGGAAGTATCACAAAGCACCTCAGTGTCACTGCACCCAGCTGTGGTCACAGCTCAGCTCTGAATTCAGTATTTTTCCTATGACTTGAAATATAACTGAACCAAAGCTTTCAGTAATACCCTCATGTGAATAAGTGAATGTGAACAAAACTTAGTGGTGTGAATTTTCTTCTTCACAAACTATTAAATTATGTATTTGTATGAACAAGACCCATCTTTTTTTCACCAGTGTGTGCCTCAATAATATTGCATATGACAAGAAGCACCTGACAATATCACAGGCCTTATGTTATGCTAGAAATAATGCCAAAGTTAAACAGATGTTTAGGGATATTTCTCTTCCTCTTTGTCTCCCTCCAAAAAGGGAATTCAGCAAGAACAGAATCAGAGGACAATTCAAGTGAAAAATACCAATGTTTATTTGTAAGTGTTAGAATACCAGCATCATAAAACTTAAAGCTGAACATAAAACTTGCATAGGATTTGTTTTTAATTTTTTATTTTATTTTATTTTTTTAGGCTAAAGATGATCCATTCCCTCTTCAGCACAGAGATAGCTAACAAGTCTCACTGTAGACCTATAATCGTTAAGGGGAGGAAAAGAAGACAAACGCCACAGGAATCAATTTATTTGGCTTATTAGATAAGCAAAGGTAATAGATAAGGGTGAACTTTTAATTCAAAAACTGGAAGCCTTCTAGTTGAGACTGCTTTCTGCTTTGGTTAAGAACATACAATCCAAAAGTCTAAATACAAACCTTTTGCAGTATGACCTACTGGGGAATGCATACGGTACCCCATGTGCTGTGCTCCTCTGACAGAAGGCACAATATGCAAAAAGAACATTCATGAGAAGCTGAAGCCGGATCCACAAGTTGAGTGGATTTTTAATTTGGGTAGGATGTCCCCTTAGATTTATTTCACCATCATCCCTCCCCTCCAATAACAAAGAAAAGCAACCACAAAGCCAAACCAAGCTCTCACAAAATGCAGAAGCAAAAGAAACCCTTGAAAAGTAACTTCAAAAAGTAGTAAGAAGATAAAGGAGATAACGCAGTTTTTCAGTGGTGCAGGTTCTTTACAAACTAGATGTGAGAGTAGTTCCTATTTTTCAGCAATCCATGTGTCAACCAGAAGCAAAAAAAACTACATGCAGCTTTAAAAAAAAACCCAAATAAAACAACTTCATTCTCCCTGCCCACCTGAGGTCTGGTGAACAAAACTGTATGTGGAAGTAAAGCTGATCATCTTGTCTAAAGTGCTTGATGATAGCAGGGAAACTGAGACATAAACAACTTGTCAAATTGAAAGTGGAAAAGATACATGATTGTATAAGAAAAAAAAATGGAGCACATTCACATTTTCTTCTTCCATTATAAAGGACACAGTGAAAAGATCCTTCATAGTGAAGAGTTCCCTTAAAGTGTATAGAGTTCATAACATACTTTTTCCTACAGTTCTGGGATATGAAGACATTCGACACAAGACACAGGAACAAAATCCCAAAGAATAAAACATTACAGCTAAGGAGTCAAGATTACAGAACATGAATTAGTCATTGAAAGAAAAAAATCTTTGGGAAAATGATAGTTAGTACTTTCCATAACCTTAAATGCCACATTCTACATATTTTACAGTAGAAAAAAAGCCTTTGGAACAGAGCAATGCTTAGTTTTGTGCATGTTACCCCTTAAGACATCATCTTCTTCTTACATTCCACTGAGCAAAAGACCATCCCTTCCACTGGCATAAACTTCTGGCCAATTAAACACTTGCTACAACAGGAACACAAGAAACACTCCTGTGTAGCATGCCAATTGAAGTTGTTGTAGGTCACACGCTGAACCTCTGGATCTATAGCATTGTGACAACCTTGGCAAATCTATTAGGAAAAAAAGACAAACAATCAGTTTACGCTCTTCAGATACTCTCCCACCTGGGAGAAAGGTAAGAGTTCCATGCTCTTCAAGTTCCCTTCCTTCACAACACCAGTGTGTCAGTGAGGATCTTACCGCAGCATGCTTCTTCACGTAGCATGGTCTGCAGACTGGCTTGTCATTCACCATGACATAGATTTCTCCAGCTAAAACACAGTCGCAGTCAAAACAGCAGAAGTGTTTCAGATGCCAGTTTTGACCTTCTGCTTGAGTATATTCATTGCTGAATATTAACTATGAAGGAAACATAAAAACATTATTATTTGAATAGTACTTCCTTTATTAAAGCTGTGCCCATGATATTTTGTCATTTGTAAGGAACTGCTGGTATCCCACAGCTCCAAATGACTTCAACAATAATGGGAGTATTCACTTGTATCACTGTTTTCCAAAGTTGCCATTAAGAAACAGTAAGATGCCAAAGACATCAGGCAGGCTGTTCTCTCCCTTGCTACAGATGTAATTTAGGGAGGCGCTCCCCCTAGTGCCCTTCCTAAGGAAACATCTGCATAACTCAAGACTTTCCTACACAAGAATTTACACTCATCCTACATATCCTGCTTTCCTGTGGACTGCACAAACCCCCACCAAAACCAAAACAAACTATGGAACCTCTTGAATGTGAAGCGTCCACATACAACTCAGTTCTTTGCAACTATGATCAGTTAAAACTAATGAACAGATGTCATATCTCTGCATTGAAATATTTCACTACGATGATATTAACTTTTTGGCATGACAAACCATTGCAGTAAAACAAAGATCTGGGATATTTCCTACCTCATCGCATCCAGCACAGCGGGGTTTTTCACTATCACAATAATGTCTTCCACAGTACAGGTTGCCATTCTTCCAGAAATAGATCATGTCTACAAGAAGTTCGCTACAGGTACAACAGACAAAACAAGCTGGGTGCCACAGTTTGTCATATCCTGCACGTTCTGCATAGACAGCTGGGTCACCTTCTTTCATGTTCAGCTTGCAGCGATAGCAGGACTGGAAAGAGATTTTACAGATGAAGTAATTCTTTGAAGTGAAATGTTTATAGCAGCTACATATTACATAAACATCTATTTAAACCCACCTGCCTGTATGAAACTACAGTATTAACTTTCATCAAGTATCAGATAATGTGACATATCACAGAACAGCAATTCTCACACCAAGCAATTCAAGATGATACTATACTGACAACATTAGTGCTACTTAAATGGATTACTGTATTTTGCAGTATTCACATCCTTGAAACTACCATCCAACACTTGGAAAAATCCAACAGCCAAAACTCATGTTACGTTCTACGAGCATCACGTATTTAGGAACAAGGAGCCTCCTTCAAACCAACTAGACTCTGAACAAAAATATGGCTCTGTATTCACAGATTGTGAGGGAAAAGTCACCTGTCACTTGCAAAATCCCCATCCTAGACAGCTAAGAGAGAAAGCAAAGTCTTTATTTATTAAATGTAAAACTTACTATTCTGCTAAATATCCAGTTCTCATCTTTTAATTGTGGCAAGATAGATTTTTAACAAGAGAAAACTCATGAAGAAAATTATTATAGGTAGACTTACATTAGTAGTGGAGATTGATTGTATTTTTTGAAATCAGATTTAAAAAACCTGCTCCTTCAAAGAAACTGAATTTCTACCCTGCAGCTATAGGAATACACACTTTCAGACTCAGTCTGAATTATTACATACTAGAAAATCTAGAGAATGAACACTCAGAACTGATGGCCAGGAACAAATAGGAACAACCATTTCTGTTGAGCTGTTACAAGGTGGAAATCAGACATCAAAGGGGAAAAAGATCTGGTTATAAAAAAAATCTACTCAAACCAGCAGTTACATGGCTTAGCCTGTTGGAGACAGGAGGAAGAAGTGTTACTTTATTACTTCTTAGTTTTACCTAATTTTAAATACAATTTTATAATCAAGCAATTTTTGATTCTTCTCTAGGAAAGAGAAAATAGCTGACCACAATAAAATTTAGCTAAAGTCTTCAAGAAGGAAAAGGTGTAGCAGTCAGTCTGTGAGATTATACATCCTCTTCGTTATTCGGCAGAAGCCATCCTCATATAGAATATCTCCAAGCTAACTTTTTTTTTGATATGAACGTAAGTCATCTTGGAAGCTATTTGCACCAGTGTGCTAAATACTGTCCAGGAGTTCTGAGTAGACATTAACAATGCTTTCCAATTTCTCCTCTTTCATCCCCTCCCCAGTCATTAACTATTTCAAATGAACAAACAAGTTCTATGAGTTAAAATGACCAAAGAGAATGCTCAAATAGAAGACTCCCTTCTTGCTTTATCTTTTCTTTCTTATACTTACATACTGAGATGCCTTCTGGTCTGCTGACTTGTCCTCCATTGCTCCTACAGCAGCTGAGGTACTTCTGTCCCCACTGTTAACGTTATTCTTGTCAGTAGCTTTAGATTCCAGCTCACCGGGGAGCTTCACATCTCCTACACCAAGTGCTTCATTTTTGTACTTCTTCACAAATTGTTCCATCTGTTTCACTTCATTGGGGGATAGCTCATGGCATTTTGAAGGATCCTGATCGTGAGCAGGCAGCTGCTTAGCCAACTGCTTCTTCCTGTACTGAGCGCCTTCTGAGCCAGCAACAGGCTGTTTCTCCTTTGGTAGCATCTGCATATACTGTCTAGCCTAAATCAGGCAGAATTAGATATCAGATGCCATTTCTATTATAGACCTATCCTTTTAAGCAAACAAGTGATTAAAATCATCTCTACTGTTGCTAGCGACAGACAAACTTGTCAAAAACAAGGTTCTTCTCATAAACATTAATGTCCTGAAGCACAGTCGACAGAGAAAAAAATACAGCAGAAACACTAATTGGCTTCTTCCCAGAGTAAGAAACAGGCTCACTTTCAAGCTATTTATGACATGTAGATTACACAGAGTTATGACTTTTCAGAGTAAACAACAATTGTTTTGCATAGCACCTTGCCTCTTCAAAACTCTTTAAAACTATGGGTCACCAGTACAGCTCTAAGAAGTACAAGCTGGAACACCTTTCCTGAGGCACACAGCCCATTGCAGAACTAGTTCTAGGAACAAAAAAAATAAGCTCTTGTTTTAATAAAGCAAGGGCAAGTGTAAAAATAAAATTGCTAACAGAATATTAAGTAATGGTCAGTTTAGCTGCACAAGGTTTGATTCATTCACTGGAAGAGGTTATTTAGAGAGGCAAGTCAGAGATAACACAATTCCAGCAATGATTACACAACACTGCAGTACAGTAAATTAACAGTAAAAGCTTGAAAAGCAAAGTAGAAATTCTCAGAAGGCTATCTACTATCCCATCTACTTGAGCTGCAAACATAATGAACGAGAGCTCTTCTGAGATGTCAACACTGAACTTGCTCTTACCATATACAGTAAAAGACATAAGCAAGTCTGGGTGTTCCCCTTAACTTTAAACTGTGATAATAAATTGTATTGTGTGCATTTGTGCGTAAGTGATTCTAAGCGCACACACTGCACATTTTCCAAGTTAACTGCTGAAGGTAGATAGAGAAATTGTGCTCCAGAGATGCAATGAGTTAGAAGTAATCTACTATTAAACAAAAATTCAATCTTATTTTCTCAGTTCTCAAGAAGTTCCACAGAAACACATCAATTTCTGCAAGACTGCACATGCAACGCTCACTAAAAACATCCACCATAATTTTAGTTTTGAGGAGGAAGAAAAGTTTAAGTACATTCAGAACAAGAGGTAGATTTGTTGTTCTACTAAACTGTGCTTTATATCTCATCAGCTTTCGCCTTGAACATGAAGGAAAAAGGGGATCTGACTTACAAGTGTCTGATTCTGAACAGGAGGAGCCCACTCATAGGTCACAGTGTTGATGGATATGTTTTTCTTGGCTTGCACCGGATTAGTCAGTATCATTACGTTACGTTTATACATGGGAATGCCGTCATTTTTCAGCTTTGCAATAAGAGTTGTATATTTCGTATCTTCAAAGAGTTTCCCCACTTTCCTGTCTTCTTCATTGCTTGTGAGGACATCGTGCTCTTCCTGGCCACATTTGCAGTTGCGGCATATTTTTCTGAAATTCATGGGAATAGCAAAGAATTATAGTCTCAGCTGCAACCTCCACCTCCCATCAGTGGCACGTAACTATATCGGCAGAACCCCAAAACCCTGTTTTTGGTGCTTTGATTAGGTTAGATACAAGTTTTCCTGCAATTTGTCAAATATCTCTGGATATCTTTTGGATTCTTTATTCTATTATTTATTCACTGAGATCATGATCGATGCATAATGCTGTACTAAAATGCATTAATGTAGTCGGCTGATGTGTCATTCCTTCAGTTACACCACCGCACATATACATATCCGTGATCACTTACCTATCAGGTTTGTTGTGAGTAGCCACACATGACCCATGCCTCAAGCATATCAATATGATTCCCAGCAATTATTTATTTGTACCCTTAATTTTTTCCAGGTTCTCTTTGTATATTCAAAATTACACATGCTATTATTTCTCCATTTGCATGATGATGTGGTAACCACAGGGTTACTAACAACTGGAAACAAGTGTTTCTTTGTAAGGAAAATAAACACACACGGAACAGAATGTGGTGCAAGATTAGCACTTAAAAGAGAAGGTGAAAGAAGAGTGACTTGCTTATAAGGAGAAAGTATTTCTGACATCTGTGAACAAAGTCAGAGGTAGTCTGGTACATGCTGTACAGAGAATTTTCACAGATAACAGCCTTAAAAGGTAGATGGTTTCACTTACTCAGATAGATGGAAGTATTCTTTCATGTACAATAAAATATATTTGAACTCCTTTGATGAAGGCATATTAGAAAGCAATTTATTACATTAAGCGTAACTAAACAATTCACTTTTAATAAGCAGAACCTTGGATTAGCTGTTCTGGTTCACTATTTATTAGTGCCTTTCCCGGAGCCTCCATTCAGCCACGGTATAAGGAAATTAGTGAAGCTGGATGTTAACTAATGGCTCTCCTTATATATGAAAAGAACAGATCAACCTTCTGGATGTCTCTTGAAAAGGGACATAAACGAACAACATTTTACCCAATTATTTACTCTTCATGTACTGAATAACATAACTGCTATTTATAAAACACTTCTCAACTCTGCTTACCAGAAACCATGTAAGTCTCACAGTGTTTGGCAACTTGCTGTCTGAAGCCATGAAGACAAGGTAAGTACTTTATTGTAAGGCATGTAATGAGTGCACAGCTGGAATGAGCCATGACTACAGCAAACCCAGTAGGTAGTGGAAAAGGAAGGAAGAGGAAGACATGCCTGTAAGGTCAGGTGAACTGATGCACAGCCATCCCCAAAATTATACAGTATATTATAAGTATACTCTATGATCATTTCAGTGTGTGATGGATGCAGTCCAGGTCATCTGATAAAACAGCAGCCGTAGTTTCCTGAGTTACAAATCCCACTCTAAACAGAAATGGTCAGTTTTGCTATCTGCTACAGAAGATCCTATTTTCGAAGGCTTAGCTCATTATTACATCAGTGATGAACATAGTTCTGTGCCCCACAGTGCACATGCAACTTGAACAACAGTTTACCAGACATTTTCTTCATTTTTTCCACGTAAGCCTTTAGCAATAAACAGCGTGCTGCAGTCTTGTTTCTTGATAGTATGTGCTCTAACATAGCACAGGTGGCTGAACAGACATCTCCAGGTAAACTACACGCTCAGCAAGCATAGCGCAGTCTTGCCGTCCAGAACTGTTCTGACTGCAAAACAGAACTCACTGAGAACAACTGATATGGTTGTACTGGCTGTGTGATCAGTACAGTATGGCAGTTTGTCTAGTTTTCCCTGCTCCACACAGCCTTCATCTACAGCTGCTCTGACAGTCTGCAGAGATCAGAGCCACTTCCAACAAGTTCTGGCAGAATTCTTTCCCTTGCATCTTTTTCACAGGTGCTGGAAAAACAACAAGGGTTTTGCTCAGATGGCATATTTACTTTCTATTAGAATTCTGAGATCCTGTTTCTGTTCTCAGATAGGAGAACACTTTGACTTAGTTGCTTTTATCTTCAGTCCCACATTGAAGGACTAGTATGTCTCACAAGTTGCAGTATTCTTGAGAGATTTTCTGTAATCTTGATAAACAGATGCACAAATCCATAAAAAAAAAAAAAAAAAAAAAAAAAGAAAATACATAATTTACCTTCAGGTCCTTCCTGGGTCCCACTGTGAAAACTGGCATTAAATTACCATGGCTTAAACTTGAGTGGAGAAGAAAAAGCATTATCTTTATGCTTGCTGAACTTGCTCCTCTTCATGCTTGCTTATAACAAGAAACTGACTGTGAACATTTCATCCTAATGTTATCTCCTTACTCTTTCAAGGAAGCAGTGAAAGACTCTTTGTTCTATGTGCGGTTTGCAAGAAGCTGTTTGTAAATGTGATTGTTCTGGATTACAACTTGTGGATAAGTTTCCAAATGCAGGAGCAAATAATCCATGAAGATAATCCTTACTCATAACTGATGTCAGCCTATTGTAGTAAGCTACAGGAAAATCCCCGAGGCTGCTGCCATCTCCCCTGCTCCCCAAGGCTCCACTGAATCCCTGCCACATGGAGACATCTGCACCCTGCTAAAAGCCAAAAAAGGTTTCCTATTCTGATTTATAATCCCTTTTCTTGATTAATTCTTAGCCCTAAATGTCAACTGGATATCTTTTACATACACAAGCCTTAGCACAAAGTACTGCTTACAATTCAGTCATACTTTCTCCCTCTAAGATGCCATATCAGAGTCTTGATCATCTGCCACGTTCCCTGCTGTTCCCTTTGACTATGAAAGAACGATCTTTCTTAAGAGACTATATCACATTACCTCTAACACTTCATTACACTTCACAAGTCTGTTTGATAACTGACACATATTTTTTTTAATTCTGATATTAAAGAAAGAATCTCACACACTGGAACAGCCAGCTGCTTCTTTATACAGACATTTATTTCTCATGGCTCTACCTAGAAGACAGACAGTGAGACCATTCTCTTCATTTATTCCGTCAATGGGTGTAAGCATAGGAAAATATATATTTTTATTTAACTTGAGGGCATTCAGCAGAATCTTAATTAAATGAGATATTAGAGGTTCCTGGAAGCTGTGGACACAAACAGGACTTCAGCAAAGGACATAAATGTTCCCCAGTCCAATCCTAGCAGCTTTGGAAGCTTTCCCTTTCCAAAACATGGCATGTAAGAAGGAAGCTTAAGAGCTGTGGAATTAAAAGTGATATCATTGTACAATGCAGACTTAGTGGACTATGTCTTGCTTCCAGGTATTGCGTGGGTAGAAAGGAAAACAGATTCCATGTTCTCTCCTTGTCTCCTAAGCTCATGAACTCCCATGTCATAGCTTTCTATTACCTACAAGGCTCCTTCTACAGAACGAAGCATCACTCATCCACCTGTTATTTTAGTTTTTATGTGTCCAGAGAAGAATAATAATTCAGATCATGACCATTTCTATGCTGGCTTTGAAGCTTCAGAAAGAAGCATTTGCAAGACCAGAGAAACTCTCAACAAGGACCTGGCAAGTCCTGAGGCTTTGTTCTCCATACAAAAACAAATAAACCCAACTCAACTCTTTTGATTCCTCCTTCTGTTTTCCTGCTATTAATACAGCTGCAGTAATTGTAAATGCAGTTAGTAATGTGCCTCAGTTCTCACCTGACAGCCTTAGTATCAGAGGATGTTAAAACATGTTCCTTCTGACTTCCAGGGGTTGTATCTGTGCCAAGAAACCAGGTGCTCATAATAGTCAATCCCAAGCTTAAGTTTCTTACCTCCAGCAGCTTTAACATTTTGGCAATTATCGCTTCCCAGTGCATGACCTTCCTTCTCACTTATAACATCTGATTCCTGTTCCACATCTCTCTCTAGTGGGAAATACATTTCCCCCAATATATTTTCCCCCAATATATATATATATTATATATATTTATATATATATAAAATTAGTAGCAGGGTTTTTATTACTATTACTATTATTATTATTATTATTATTATTATTATATTATTACCATTAATAATAATAACAGCTAGTTTGGCATCTTAGTTTTGTGGAGGAAGCTTTGCAGTCTGACAGAATTACTACATCTGAATTTAGAAGACCCTGCTCCTTGTTTATGCTGAATCTGGATGAAAACATAATTCTGAAGACAATTTTAAAAGCTAAAGTTATTAGCACACAGATAAAGCAGGTAATTTCTTTTCCTTTTTTAACCATTGCAAACTGCAACTTCCATTGTAGTGACTTGTAGGCAGGTCACAACACTGAGGCTTTAAGAGTTTCTACATTTGGGAACAAGTTTTACAAAGAGCTTTGTTTATACTTGCTTATGTACAAAATTAACAGAAATTAGCCCAAATTAACAGGTCTGCATTTGCAAAGTCAGCCTACCTGTTGTGCCAAGAACCTTAGCACAAAGTGCTTAAAGACTTCAAGTTGCCAGCTCAGAAGATATATTTGCCAAACGCTAACAGTACAGAGAAAGATGGTGTAAAAGCTCTGTATAAAACACTGCTACTAGATTGGTATGTTTGGATATTTTTTGGTGCACTCTCCAGTCTGACCTGCCAAAGGCAGCACTGATGCTCCCCTGTGCAGCAGCAGAGAAATTGCACCTAGTTCTTAATGGTACAGTTTTCACTCTAGCTCCATCCACCAGAGGGCAGAGTCACCCTGACACCAAAGCAACGTAAAGCCTACGTGAAGCAGAGCTGCTGCATTGTGTCTGGAGATAACTTGGGTTAGAGTGTGGTGCTGTGTTTTGGATTCACAATTAAAAATTCTGTTGATAGCACTCACTATGCTGAGCAATGCTTGCACATTATTTCACGCTGCCTCTCCATTGCAATTAATGTAGGAGAGGACAGTTGACTCCGTTTGGCTAGAGGGATATTCCATACCATACAGAATCATACTTAGCAAAAACAATAGGTGTGGCAAATAAAGAAGGCAGGCTTCTGGCTTGCAAAGTAGTCATTACTCACACACTGTCTAGGGATCATGGGAAGTTGTGAGTGACTGCATTGCATCAGTTGCTTCCCCACCACTTTTCCTGCACCTATTGAACCTATCTTCATACTGACCCCCAAGTATTCTCACTTCAGTTTTTCCTGTTCTCTCCCCAACTCCAATGTGAAAGAAACAGCAAAGAAGCAGCTCTGTGGGTGCTTGACTGAAGGCTGGGGTCAACCCAACAAAGCAATTCTTTCCAATCTGAACACCCATCTTTTGAAGATGCATAAAAGATAAAATTGACAACAAAATTTGAACCAACTTTGAAAACTGATATTATAAAGATAACATTCTATTCATTTCTACTAGCATGTATCAATTTAATATAGAATTTCCTATTAAGACTAACATGGCTATGTCATCCTGGTTTGTCTGGGATGAAGTCAATTTTCTTCATAGTGGCTAGTATTGTGTCATCTGGATTTATGGTGAGAATAATGTGAATAACACACTGATGCTTTATCTGTTGCTGAACTGTCTATGCACAAAGCCAATCAATGACTTTTCAGTTTCTCATGCTGCCCTGCTAGTAATGGGGCTGGGGGTGCACGCGGAGCTAGGAAGGAATAGATCCAGGACAGCAGATACAAAGAGTTCAAAGGAATATATTCCATGCCATATAGCATCAAGCAAAAGTATAAAACTGGGGGGACAGGGGAGTCAGGATGCAGCCAGGGGAACAAAAGTAAGACAGTAAGTACTCAGACATGAACACACATTCTAAATCTATCCATCCCTCTTTCTGTTCCAGTGATGAACTCCTGAGATATCTATACCATGAAAAATGTACTACTGAATTTTTCCTTTAAGAACTTCTTATATAACTAATTTCAGACTTCATATTCACATCCTATCTGTGTCCAGAAGCAGATTAAGTGGAGAAAAAAGCTGTATTTCAACCTGCTCTAGAATTACCTTAATTGCCAACATTTCATCTCTTAATGTGTTACATTTCTCTGACACCTAGAAGTATTTTTTTCTTGGCCACCTTGTTGCTTGGACTATCCTACATCTTCTCAACTCTCAAATTACAACTTCAATCCAAACTAAACAGACTTTTCACATTGTCTTACTTGATCTTTAATGCACTGCCATCTACAGGCTCTCTTTAAGAGAGTCCTGACGAGCCGTTTATTTAGAACCTACCAAGATGAGCCACAACCACAGGAGCAGCTCAGTAAAAGGACTATTAAAGAAAAGCACACGAAAAAATCTTTAAATACACACCCACAAGCAGCTACATTCCAACTTGGCAAATATGCTTATTTATGTATTGCTTCAGACATTTCTTTTTATCCTTAGGTTTTTTGTTTGTTTTTGTTTTTTAAGAACATGTTAGGAAATAGGCCTAAGCAGTGGGAACTAGGAATGAGAGAGGACAAACAGAAGAAATTATTTGGTCTCATATTCTTTTTTTTCCTCCCAACATATAATTTCATTACCAAACTGACCCTAAACAAAGGTCTCTCTCTGGAGTAATACGAAACATAATTTTCCTGTAAGTAAAGAAACAATATATTTACTCCTGCAAGACCTGTGTTCAGTTTCACTGAATCACCTACGCACATTTCTATCACTATTCTGTTACCTCTACATGAACCTTCCCAGAGTCTTCCCATAAATTGTTTCTTACCACAGAATCACAGAATGACCTGGGTTGGAAGGGACCTCAAGGATCATGAAGCTAAAACCACACCAGATTTACTTACCAGCATATTACTATTCCTTGTTTCAGGTTGTTATTTGTAAGTTGCTAACACAGTTACATATTGCAGATATATAACTGAGTTATAACCTCATCAACATACACTAAGTTTCTGTCGTGGGATGTCTGGTTATTTTCTAAACCATGTCACAGCTGCACTCAAGTACTCTGAGATGGATGCAATATCTCTTAGGCCTTATCTGCACCTGATACCACTCTAGCTGAGTTGTATAAAGATCAGAATTAAAATACATCATGAAATCCTATCACAGACACAGTTATGACTGTAGCAAAATAGCACTGGGGAAAGGCAACTGCTTTAGTTATGTTGCCTGTGAAAGCGCTACTATCCATCATTTATATTTACCCCTCACAGGCTTATCCCTTCAAGAGGTTTTTTATTATTTATTTTTATTTTTAATATCAGAATCTCTAAGCTAGTCCTTAAAGTTCAGCCAGTATGAACTGTGAACAGAGTGAGTCAGAGCTATTTGTTAAGGTTTCAGTAACGCAAAGAAGGGAATGGGACACTTCTGTCAAAGTAACAGCACTGACCTCTCAAAGGTCCATTTGCTGCAACTATCGTCAATCCTCACTGATTTAGAAGTGGTGTATGGTTCAAAGCAAAGAAATATTTAACTTTGTTGAAATATAACACAGCTCCCTCTTTACAGATGTACACAAAGTTTCAGTCTCTTTACAAGAGAGAAAATTCCACCTAAAATCTCAGATCAAAGCTAATGTATTTAATTAGAAATTGAGAAAGCATTTTATTACTGAGATGAAGCACTCTTACAGTAGAAATAGGGATGTTTTCAAATCTACTTTAACCATTTATTAAACCAATCATTTATTAAACTAAAGTGAATGCCTCAATAGAAGCAGTACCATGGACTTTAGTGCAGATAAAATGTATACTCATACACAATTACTTAGTTGTTGCAGTGCTGCCGAGAAACTCTAGTCCTAAACACAAACACAAGATCTTTAAAGCATCTAACAGTTTAATGGAAAAAGAGAAGAAAAAGCTCAGTACTTGCACATTTACATCTAAGTGTCAAGGTGCGTTGAGTCACTTACCTCCAAAAATGGAGCTCAAATCCTTCACACTTATCCTTGCATTTTAAGCAGGGGGCACCAAATCCCTGTTCGTGGCCCAAGCCCATCTGTTTAAAGATCAAGAAGAAAACTCTTGTCAACTCCAAGAATTAGCTGCATGAATGATCTCACTGCTTCCTTTATAACATACAAACCACAACTAAAACAGAAAATTAAGCATTTGACTAAGCTAACATCAGGACAGTGTTTTAGGTTCCAGCTACCCCATTTTTGTATTTAGAGAAGTGATGCTGTCTGCACAAACCTGTTTGTAGGATTGATCTAGCAAGCAGAAAGCCTTAAACTAAACCCAGTTGGTTTTTATTTAGTTTGTTTTTGTGTGTATAACATGACTCCGCCAAAAAGCTCATACTGCAGACTTCAAAGGGAGAAGCAGACGTTACAGCTCTGCCCGTAGCTGTGAAACCACAGTGTGAAAGCTGCAAAACCTCAAGTCCAAGCTAAAAGGTATTTAATCCAGCTGTCAGGACAAGGTGATCTCTTAGTGTATGACTTGACAAAATACAGAAGATCATGAAATAAACAGAATCTGCTTTGATATCAATAGCCTGAGCATCAGATAGAAATAAAGAAAACATTTAAGTGATTAGCATAATATTTTTGAAACTACTCTGACAGTGATGGAGACCAGAACATACCTTTTATAATTGTGTTTCAGCTGAACTAATACCAGCTTACTTTCCAAGGAGAAAGACAAACAGCAGTTAGTAAGAACAACGACCATAAATGATACACAGTGTTTCACTGTGAAGTAATTAAAAGGACACACAACCAATTTATAACACAACTAATTTGAGAGAATACAAAAACCAGTGCATAACAGAAGCCAAATATTCACACAATATGTCGATGTGTTGGCACATTTAAGTGGATAGTGAGCAGCAGCTGGAAGTTTGAGGTGAAAAATAGACATCAATTACCATAACTTATGCAATAATAAGTCTGAAATAAGTTTCAGATGCCTCATTCCAGTTCTCTAAACCTTTGGGAATCACCACCCTTAAATCAACTGTGGTCACAGCTGAGTGTGCAGGCTGCTGCCCATATAGAGGGTAAACCCATGCCCATACTCCCAGGCATGAAGAACACACCTAGCAGTCTGTGAGTATACTCTTTGTGAGGGACAGTAATCACGACACAGACAGCTCAATTCCAGTCTGGCATAACCTACCATGAAAGAAAAAAAAAACGACATCATAGAATCACCAAGGTTGGAAAAGACCTAAAAGATCATCCAGTCCAACCATTCACCTATTACCAATAGCTCCCACTAAACCATGCCCCTCAACACGATATCCAATTGCTCCTTGAACACCCCCAGGGTTGGTGACTCCACCACCTCCCTGGGTCCATTCCAGTGCCTCACCACCCTTTTTGAGAAGTAATACTTCCTAACGTCCAGCCTGAATCTCCCCTGCCACAGCTTGAAACCATTCCCTCTAGTTCTATCACTAATGACACGAGAGAAGAGGCCGAACCCCAGCTCACTACAACCCTCCTTCAGGAAGTTATAGAGAGCAATAAGGTCCCCCTGAGAAACAAGATAGAGGGTGGTAAGTTCTAGTACTGATCTTAGTTCTGCCAGCAGTAATACAATGCAAGCATTAATTAAATGTGTCAATGCAAGCTTTTTCATAATGAAATTGTGGTTTGATCTTCAAGGATATAAGCAGTTCATCTTTCAACTTGCTTCTGCCCAAAGTGAAGGAACATATTACTTGCAAACCACTTACTCAGGACAGCACATGAAAAAATGCCACAGCTACAGTTTCAATCATTTTATATTTGAAAGATCACTGCCTTCAAAGGCAGATAACCCTAAGAAAATTACATGCCTTCCTGCAGATTATTATTTGGGAAGAAGTTGCACTTTAGCAGCTATCCAGCTACTGCTTACAAGTGTGAGGATGAGTAGAGAGATGTGAAATTATATATTCCTTTCACGTGAAAGGAAATAAAAACAAGCCTTCGATGATCATGCTTTTATCTATACACCTATTGGCTCAAGAAGTTCACACAGAAGATGAGCTAACCTGAAGCAAGATCAGTAGACACCTAAAACAAACATAGCTTGAGAAAAGTGAACACAGGAACCTAGTGAGGTTCAAAAGGTCCAAGTGCAAGGTGCTGTACTTCAGTTGGAGACAAGAAAAAAGAAGAAAAGGCTGTGGGGAAACCTCAGGCAGGAATTACTTACTCAAAGGGTGGTGAGGCCCTGGCACAGCTGCCCAGAGAGGTTGTGGATGCGCCATCCGTGGATGTGCTCAAGGTCAGGCTGGATGGGGCTGTAGGCAGCCTTGATTTAGTAGCTGACAACTCTACCCATGGCAGAGAAGTTGGAACTAATCGATCTTTAAATCCCCTTCTAATCCAAGCCATTCTATGGGCCTACAATAACTTTAAAGATGAAATAATAGTTATTTTTCCCATCACCTGTATATATGTTTTGGTCTATACTGGATATGTAAAGAACAAAATGTTGGCTTAGACATTCTCTAATAAGGAAACTAAAGCAATATAATTGTTGCTGTTTTATTTTCAGGATAGGATTTTTATTTTTTTTTTTTTTAAACCATCTCTGAGGAGTGCTTAATTTGATGTGCAATTGCAATCGCCTCTCAAAACCTCAAAGAAAACATTAACCCATTCTCCTCAGTTGCTACTCCAAACCAGCAGTACATTCTTACGCTCAAGCTCCCATCTCCTTAAATTTTTTACTTTTTTTAAAGAGAGAGGGCAGAATAGGAGTCATGGTTACTTTATTGCCATGTTATAAGGCACAGAAATCTAGGGTCACTAGTGTATGAAGAGCTATACCTAGAAATGGCCTTAAAACATCAAGAATTCCCAAAACACACTCACAAATACAAGCAAGAGAAAGAATGGCTTTCAAAAGCAAACACACTATTCCCAACCCTCCTAACATTTAAGGGTCTTTCAGGTGAAAAACAAGTAGAGATATTTTGTCAAGCACCACAAGATTCTTCTCCTTAAGTGCTCCACCCAAAATACACTCCTTATCCCAACTGAGCTGACAGCAACCAGCCAGCATACTTGCACTGTCATCACTCTCAACACTGATTTCTTCAGTGACAGAAGATTTTATATTCCATCCCCAGTAAAATAAAGCACATCAAGGGTATGTTTATGCAACTTAAGGCGAATGAACTGAATTAGTCAACAAGACAGACTTGTTCTGATAGACATTCTTCAGTTTGCTGTAAAAGAGAAGCATGATCTCATTTGTGTTGCCGGGTCATCTTATAGAAGTTTAGCTTGAAAATAACAGGCACACTCAGTACTGAATCAGATGCTATTCCACATTCACTCTCAGACTCTGCCTTTGTTTTGAGTGAGAAACTACATGCTCAAAATACTAAGGATATGAAATAGCATTTGCAGACACAGCATTTTGAGTTTGGCTGTGCCTAACAATGTATGCCAAATACAGTGCCATAACAGGATCTGCTTCAGTGGTAAGGAAGCATCAGTCCCAGAAGTGAGTGTTGCTTTCCAGTGGCTGATTCTACTGCAATTCAGGAAATTCTGAGTACTTAAAACCCAGTGTGCCCATGTTTATTCCCCAGGCCTTCGTATGGATGCAACTAGTGCTGAGATGGAGGACCCAGAAATACTGTGAGCTGGGCACATGCTAGAGGGGGAATGTGCATCTGAGTACAGGATGGAATCAATTTTCCCCATAAATGGAATCATGGGAGAAGTGACCCAGATAGGTCAACTGAAATTCTGCCAGAAAGAGATTTCTGTGTGTGCCTACTGCCATTAATTTTCATTTTACAGCAAAAGCTATCTAAAACCATCTGGTACGACTAACACAGCCAGTATGGATTTAAATAGCCTGAGTATGGAAAATGATATTAATATGACTGAGATCATGATTACATAGTTCTCAAGGGTAAAGAATTTTAAATGATTGCAGCAAAGTGAGAATTATTGGAGTTCACTCTCCTTCAGATCGTGCTGGAATCCAGTATGAAAAGTTGGCTAACTTTAGAAGAGCCACTTGTAGAAGCTTATTGCTGTCTTAAAAATCTAAACGATCCAATCTGAATGCCTCATAGCTTGCCTGGATGAGTAAAAGAAACACTGCAGTTACTATAAATTAGTACAAGTCTGGATTAGAACAAGTGTTTATGATCAACTTCATTGAAAAGGACCAAGAATTAAAGTCCAAGAGATCCTGTTTCCAAATCGTATTAAGTTAAACCCTTTGGGAAATGCCTAAGTATGGCTTCTTTTTAAAATAATTTCATAATTTGTATTCATATATATATATATGTATATGTAACAGATTTCAAAGAGAATATGCCAACAGCATCTCCTGATATGGGATGCTACAGAATAATCATAGACACAAACAGATCGTGAAGTGGTAGTTGGCCCATTTAAGCCTATGGGCTGATGCAAATCAAAATACATTTCACCAGCTATGGTTTCTCCTACGTGGTAAAATACTGATAAGTTTGTATAATAAATTTGTTCTTATGTTGAATGAACTGTGCCACAGTTCTGGTAAAAAAATAAAATAGTAGTGATGAATGGAGAATCATGATCTGGAAGATAGAAGAACGTAATGCTATAAAACTCAAAATTACTGTTGATAATCACAGGGAAAAAAGAGCCCTAAGAAATCTTGGGTGAGTTAGAATGAAATCTCACTGCAGTAATGTTCAAAGCTTGCATATACTTCCTTTTACTGGTGACAGATGATTTAAAGTTGAAAGGGCTCTCCGGAGATCGTCCAACCACCCAGAAAGAACAGGTGCAGCTAAATCAGATTTGGCAGAGATCTCGTCCATTTTCCACATTCAACAACCTACTACAGTGCTGGGCCACAGACAGGAATGAATCTGTCTGATTGGAATTTCACACTGTGCAGCTTCTGCCTACTGTCTCATATTATCACCGCGCAATGACTAGAGTCCAATTTTCTCTTCTTTATTTCCTCTCACTAATTAGTTAGGTACAAATGGTACCAAGAAACTGGCAATCTTTATTTTTGTAATTGTTATTTAGTAGTCAACATGCGACAAAGACAGCCTTCAAATAATACTAGTTGCACAGCACTTCTTGCCTGCTTAGAGAGGAACCACTGATGCTCAGTGATAAGAAGTTAAAAGAGAGGAAGCTGTAATAAATAAATAAATAAAATGGAGAAGTTCAACTTGACATTTCTCCCACAGGGTTTTTCTGTACATCCTGTGAGTTTCACCAAAAGACCAGAGCAAACCAGGGGCTTGCTTCCTCACTCTTCCTCTACCCGTGAGGGGACTCCTGCATCACCTGGCAGATGATCTGATTCATCTTTCGGCTTGCCAGAGATAGTGTGGCACAATACCCACAACCAGCCTCTGCTGAATAGAAGTAATTCCCCTGCTGGATACCTGTCTCAGTTTGAAAAGTTGTTACTAGTGAGAAAGCCATCAGCGTTACTGCAGTACTTGAGTGGAACCCTGCACAGGGTTAAGGAATTTTCACTGTTCTTTTATAGATCTTTCTTCTGCGTCCCTCAGCATTCCAAGAACAGAAACAACTTCTGCTAAAGCCATTCTTGAGTTTACTATAACATACCAGGGCTCCTCCGGTCTGAAGATTACTGGGCTATTAACTTATTTGGATATTAATGGGGAACAAAACAAAACAACAGAAAAAAAAAGTACAGCATAACAGATGATGTCTTTAACAGATTTTAATGTAGTATAGAAACTTCCAGAAAAAGTCAAGGTCAAAGCCAAGCATGGGGGTGGGAGGGAGAAAGAACAAAACAGCATCAAGAAAAGAATTGTATGCGCTGTGGATGCTTTATTGCTGAGACCTGATCTTGTGTTACCGAATTCTATACACACAGGTGACTGGTGTTGGGAAACAAAACGGAATTTGAAATAGATGAAATAAATTGTTCAAAGGAATTTGAAAAAGATTAAAATTCTTCCATTTTTGAAGTTTTATTTCTTGTAATTCCAGAATGGTGAGGAAAAAAACCACAAACATTTAACATTTATATCCAGGCTCCCTCATAAGGCTTCTATGAACGCTGTATCAGATCAGCAAAAAAGATCTCCAGTGAAGAGAAATACTGCGTAGAGCATTCTATATTTGTTATTTAACATACCTAATTTTAACTGATGGCAAATCTTTTCTATCTTTTCTTTAAGCATGAATTTAGAACTAGGGAAAAGTTTACTAAGATTAAGATGCAGAAGCTCTTGTAAGGAAGAAGGATGCCAAGAAGGGCCTGCATCCAAGAAAGATATTTGAAAGATAATCTGAGCAGGACAAATCTAAGGATAAATCAAGGAACTGCAGCAGACTATGACAGCACACAAGTACTAGGAATTTATTTTATTGTGATGTCTTTACTAAATATCAAACAACTCAGAATATAAATATTTAAGGTGCTACTATGGTCTGCTGTCAAAAGATTAACAGCTATTAAAGACCTCAGCAAAACAAGAGGGTTTTTTCCCCCCACAAAGTTCTGTATGATGCTAACAAAGTTTCAGTGTGGTTGACATAAACTGCAGTACTGTCTCTAACAACCCTACAGTACAACAGGGTACCAACCACAGGGTTTACAGTACAGCACAGTACCATCCACCACCCAATGCTGCTAAGGCAAACTAAGAAATACTGTTCTCTGTTGCTCTTGCTGGAAGGCCTGGACTTATGTGTATGGGGCACCAGGAAAAGCTAATCCAACACAGGAACACAAGTAAACACTGCCTCTTACTTCCAGTCTTACAGTTGAGTGGCTTATGACAACACACATAACAAGAAACACTGAGTACTCTCAAGCTGCCCACAGAGAACTTTATGGTAGGTGGACAGTTTTGCAGTTATCATGCACGTGGACAAGTGCAATGGAGATACAACCAGGACTAGTTTACAGAAAGATCATGGCTTCTATCATGGGCAGCATTAAGTGTGCTAAAGCCTCAAGGATTCCTGGAAACTCGTCTTCCAGAAGAGTCCTTGTGACCAAGCAAGGGCTTGTCATTTGAAAACACACACAACTTACAGGCCACAGGCCAGACAACTTCTCTAAAGCTTTTAACATTTGTTTTTTAGACCTGCAAATCTACATACTTAAGAGGAACTTTAGTCTTACAGGAAAATTGGTTTTATTGTTTTTCCTCCTCTCTTCTCTCTCCCCTTGGCCCAAGCCAATGCATTCAGAAGCAGCAGCTAGATAGCCTCAGACTAAAAGCAAAGCACAAAGAAAGAGGAAGACAATAACAGACCAGAGATACACACAGAACAGTGCCTGAAGCACAGTTAAATTTATCATGATGTTGAATGGGTGCATCACATACAATCTAACTCTCTTGACCACATCTAAGACCCAAAACAACAAGCACACAAGCTTTCTGTCTTCACAGCCCTGTTCTTCCCGTGTGTCTCCAAAACGCAGAAGACTCTCATTAACTCTTCATGACAGCAGAAGATATACACAAATCATACATATAACCACACATAACTACGCAAATACATCTTGCTGTATGCATTACAATTTACAACGTATATTTCACATCTACCCCACAACACTTGGAAGCTTTGCATTTGCTAGGATGAAATCATCGATTTGCAGAACTTATTCACTCATGTGAAAGGAATGCAATGCATTTTTTAGCTACTTCTACCAAGAAAGTTACACTCCTGATGGTGACTTAGTTGCCATTGTTACCATTTTACATAGAGGAAAGAAAATGTTCATTGTTTTTTTTCCTTGAGAACACATGCAGAAAATGCTCTTTGTGCCTTTAATGGCAGAAGGTCATAATAAAAAACAACTTGCTGATTAATACTCTGTTTACAGTTATGCCATTGACCTAATCACAGAAGTTATGCACTTCTACATGCAAGGAGTTCCTTGGCTTACTATCCAGGCATGTCATCATATTTTATGGTCAAAGACTCAGGGAATACTTTCACCACAGAAGAAAAAAAAAAAAAAAAGTTTAATTTAGCACTGCTTTCTTTGCAAACCTGATATGCACAAAGGACAAGAAATAAATGTGAAAGGCATTCCAGGCTACAAATCATATCTGTACAATATTCTAACTCCTCTCCACCCTCTCTTTACCTTCAAACATTAAGTTTGAAGTAAAGAAAAAACCTAGAAATCCCCAGAACAAATACAAAACACACAAAATAACACCAAAGATGCAATAAAAAGCACTTTATTTGTTAGAGGAACTTAACCATGTCTTCTCACATCTTCATACTTGTTTTTGTACTTCTTGCAGCCAAATGAAACTGATGTGTGTGAACTTTGCATTTCCTTGATTTTACCATACATAAGAAAAACAAACACAAACCACCACCTCTCCTATCATGAGTTTCCACAGCAGTAACACCAAAACAAACAGTAACAAGTGATGTAAGCAGGAAGCATAGCCCAACAAACATTACTAAATCATGCTAAACGATGAGAAAGTTGACTTTGCTCCTTGGAATACTTTATTCACCATTCACTTATCAGAGAGCAGTACAGTTGTTAATGATGTCTACAGAATTGTTTTCTTCCCACTGTAACAGAACAAACCAAGCCTCATGCACATTGAAAATCATGCAGACACTCCACACTTGAGACCTCTTACCCCAGACTCCTTTGCCCTCTTCCCAGCACAGTGTTCCTTTTACAAAGCAAGTATTATTCTGTGAAAGCTTATACAGAACAGTCTCAATGCTAGCCACTTATTCTCCCTAATACAACAGAAGACCATGCTGCCAGCAGGACAGTACAAAGCATGTCTGCTGCCTACTGATTCATTTTAAGAAGGTCACTGAGGTGAAAGACAGGGATGAAGACCACTGTTTGTTCTAACAGAGTCCCTAAGAAAGCATTAAATCTTCATTTTTCCTATTCCTCCCAAAGTAAAGTTCAAGAACACAAGGCATATTGTATTTGGAAGAATTTAGTGATCTGCTTGTTCCACAAGTACTTTTCAAATTAGAGTCACATTTCTAAGGCTTCAACTCCATTGTGCAAACAATGTATATAAAATGCTACCTTCATAATCCTCAAATGCAACAGTAAATCCACCTCCTTCTAAGAAAGGAGAGAAAAAAGGTACAGTTAGCCTTTAAGGAGGAAAGGAAGAGTATAACAGTAAGGAACTGGACCTACTGTTTGCATTGTTAAAAAACAATGAGGGTTCGAGCTCAAGCAATTGTCTCCTTAGATTCATCTTAGAAAACACATAAGAGATGTACAGTACACAGGGCTGCTCTTTCACTCCCACAAAACAGCAGAAATATGATCTATTCGCTGCTACAAGTCTGAAACAGCGGGTCTGAAAATGCAATGGATGAGGCAGCAGTTCTTCCTGTAGTAAGACAGGTAGGTTGCCTCAGCCCTAGTGGCCTTCTACTAGGGGGGAAGCAACTCCTGTGAGATGAACTATGCTAGAATTAAGTTTTGAGGGATAAAAAAACAAACAAAACCCACAAAAACCTGATGTGAGCACTGAAAACAAACTTTCTTGTTCCATTTTAGAAGCGTGTTTTTTTAGTACAACCCTAGACTCCCAGATATAAACACACTATTCGTATATCTACCTGCGTTTCTCTTAAGTACACTAACAACCCCTTGAAAGCTACTCACAGTTGTCCAAAGAGCCAGCATCTATGCTCACAACTGAAGAACAGACTGTAAAGCTCTTGAGACATGATCTCTAAGGTCCCTTCCAACCCACACAAGACTGTGATACTGTGAGACAGGGAAATCTTAAGAGTGCCACTTTGGAAACTTATCATTTTCAGGAAGAAAATGAGTTTCATTATATTACCCAGTTTTAAGTTAACAGCTGTAGGAAGGCAAAGAAGTTGTTTTACGCAATGAGTTGATGGTCTGAAACTCCATACCGAATTTGTTTCCCTCTGTACTACGCAATCTGGAGGTTACGGACTGGTCAATTTCTAAACTCAGATTTTCAAGCTCAGAGTAATAGAATAGGAACCTAAGTGGTAACAATGTGGCAACTCCTGCTTCCTTGTTTCAATCTTGATACTTCCTATCCACCAGGCAGGCCCAGTAGTTCAGTAGTTAGTGCTTATTTTGAGTCCAATGAATGGTAAAAGTTGATACAAAATAAGAATTCAGCACACTGATTTTGTTAAAGTTGGCATTTCTGCCCAAGGTGCAGGGCAGGAAAACAGAAAGTGAGGACTGCAACCTACTGCAAGTGGCCAAAGAAGTCTGATGGGGCCATCTACACCTGAAGACAGATTTCTCTCAAAGCGCTTTACTGGCCTCCATAAACTTGACTGAAAGCTTCCCAGAATATTCTCTCACCTCCCAAAAGAGGAAGAAAATTAGCAAATAATAATAATAATAATAATCAAGAGAAAAGTAAAATTTGGGGAAACAAGTTTCAAATAGAATTAAAAGACCTGGGTTAAAGACACTGCATAGTTGAAGTGAACTATTATTCATACATTCCTTCCAGTGTACAAAATCTGAGGAAGCTCTGATTAAGTAAATAACAGGGGTCAAAAAAGAAAGAATTTAATTTATTTTAGGACATACCATTATGATAACTAAACTTCCTCATTCATCCTGGCTCTGAATCGTAACCGATCAGTGTTCTCCTGGAAAAGGAATCTCAACTAAACCATAAGAGGGAAAGAACATGATAAGGAGAGGTGAACATGGGTAAGGAGGGAAATAAAAGTGGTTTTCTGAGCACACATATAGAAGAAATTCAAGAAACGTGAAGCTCTTATTAATACTGCTAAAAGATGCTCTATGATATAGAGCTTAACAGAAAAGACAAATTAAATCCTACAAACAGCTTCCTTGGTTTCTGTTGTAGCAGCAGCTACCACAACTGTTTGATTGAATTCTGAAAAATCTTCAGGGATGAAAAAGATTGAAACACGACTGAAGAAAATTAAGAGAAGTGACAAACTTACAGCATGTGTAGTTGTCCAATAATTACATTACAATTCAAAGCATATTTCAGCTGCTACAAACTCCTCCAAAACTCCATCATCAGTAGAATCTCATCAACACCTCATAGCACATACTTATTCTCCTTTCAGACAGGGAAGTTCTGAGAAGGAACGCTCTATTTCCTGCATTAGTGTTAATGGAGTTTCAACAACTTCCAGTGAACAAGCTCAGTCACGCCATCACTCAGAGAAAGCTGTGACTTAAGGCAAACCTGCTTCAGTAGCATTCAGTCCTGAGGGGACCACTAGCCTTGCATTCTGTACAGCTACTCTGGCATCTGGGCCAGTTCCTAGTTTGTAATCTGGAAAAGTTTATTGAGTTTGTATACATGTATACGTGCATATATGCATGTGCACAAGCACACTTTAAAACAAGGTGCTACACTTTAATATAACAACACAGAAACACAAAATCACCCACATCTGCAACCCATGGATTTCTAAAGCGTTCTCATACAAGGCTTCAACTTCCACAGTACCAGTTCTGAGACTACTTGATAAAGTTCTTACAAACGGAGCTGCTGTGCAAGCATAGCATGTAATTCACAAAAGCACAAGTGAGGATCAGGGCCGTGTCCCACAGGAGCTCAGCTTCAGAAAAGGATCCATACAACCAGGTTACTTACCAGTTTCCACAACTTACCATTCGCTGTTTGCCCACCTACCTTCCTCCACCAGGAAGGGAAGACCTTACAAGAGCTGATGGGCAGCACGACTCCAGTGCTCAGATTCAGCTCGTAGCGTTCGGATGAACACTCCAATAGCTTACACAGGGACGGCCATCGGTGTGCGGGGATACACCAGACCCAAAGTGGAAGCGGTAGCGCCCACAGGACAGGGGCTGCGGGCAGTCTCCACTTCTCCCCTTCCCCTCTCCCTTCAGACAGAGCCGCTCCAGGCGCTGCGCAGGTAACCGAGCAGGCAGAGCCCCTCACCTTTTTCACTTTGCTTTCCAAGTCCATGCCGCCGTATCACCGCACACAGGGCTCTGGGCGCAGCTCGAGGCAGGGAACAGCCCCCGGCCGGTATCAAGGCGGCTGAGCGGAGCCGCGGGCGTTACACCGAGACCAAAGCGCCAGCACCGGTAACCGGCGCCGCCCTTCGCACTCCGCCGCGGCGCTCAAACTTCCGCTGCCCTGCGGCAGCGGCTGCAGCCGAACAAAGGCGGGGTGGCAGCCAATCTCCGCCCGCCCCCCCTCCCGTCCCCGCGCCCTCAGCCAATCCCCACCCCGCCGGTCACGGCTCCTGGGTTGTATGGAGGGTGTTTGGTGGTGCGGCCGTGCTTCTGTGGAGGGGGAGAACTGAATAGACCTGGGAATCTCCATCACTGATGGGAGAAGGAGAAAGAAAGCGAGGGGCCTCGCCTGCTCCCACAGCTGTGTGGATCCGCTTGGGTGCCCTCTCACCGCTGCAATGGTGATATCAATGGCGATATCTTCCAAGTGGATTGACTTCCACCTGGAGCGGCTGGAGGGATCTTGGCACTGCTGGGACTGATCTCATGGCGTGTTATCTCATCGTGCTGCTTTAGAGGAGTGTCTATTGTTTAGTCACGGCACTGAGCAACATTACTTTTCTTCTGTTGGCTGCGGATGAATACTGTGATATAAAACTTGGACTTTGACCCCAGCCTTCAAATTCCCATATGTGTGATCAGTCATGGAAGGCAGCCGATAATGTAAAATGTACTTTATGTATCATGTATATACAGTATAAAATATCAGAGTGATTAAACGTTTGCAAGATTGGTTACTTCCATACATAAATGCCTTTAGATCTTTGGAAACAAATAGCAAACATTCATAGTCTTAAGTGAATAATTTAGTAGGTTGTCACTCATCTTCTCTCTACACGCATACCAGTTGTTTTCATGCCTTACATCGTACATTTTCAGTACTTTATTTATCTTTTTTTTGTCATTTCATTACTTGTGGAGAGGTGACTGCAACAAAGGGAAAATGAGTCTGTATCTCTTTGCTGTCTGTTTACAGGTAAAAGGAAAATTCTGTTTGATTTTTCTGCTGGAACAGGTATCATGGTGCATGTATTTCTACCACAGAACCCATGAAACAAACTTTGACCAGGAAATTCACTAAAAAATTGAGAGGATATCTCAAGGTTGTATCTGAAATATTGCAGCCAGCCGGACCAAGGAGGTGATTGCCCCCCTACACTCAGCTCTGGTGAGGCCATGCCTCAAATACTGTGTTCAGTATTGGGCCCTTCACTACAAGGAAGACACTGAGGTCCTGGGGCATGCCCAAAAAAAGACAATGAAGCTGTGAAGGGTCTGAAGCATTGGAATTAAGAGAAGTGGCTGAGGGAGCTGAGATTGTCCAATCTGCCACAGAGGAGGCTTAGGGGTGACCTCATTGCTCTCCACATCTACCTTATAGGAGACTGGTCTCTTCTTCCCTGGTGACAGTAATAGCATGAGAGGTAATGGCCTCAGGTTGCACCAGGGGAGATTCAGGTTGGATACTAGGAAAATATTCTCTGAAAGAGTGGTGCTGCATTGGAACAGGCTGCCCAGAGAGGTGATGGAGTCACAGTCCCTGGATGTGTTCAACAAACACGGAGAGGTGGCACCGAGGAACGTGATTTATCGGACATGATGGTGATGGGCTGATGGTTGAACTAGATGATCTTAGTGGTCTTTTCCAACCTTACTGATTCAGTTAATCTACACTGTAACACTAAAAAAAATAGAGGACATGGGCGATATTTTTGTGCTCAGTGTGTTTCTGCTCAGAAGAGCTAGAAAAAAGCTGTTGTGTGGATTTTCTCTGAAATTTTGTTTTTCATTTCTTGCTTTGCTTTTGAATGTGCATGGTGTGTGTATTTGTGGTTCCTTACTACTCTATTGATAGGCGAAATGCAAGTTAAAGTGCCTGAAATACTGGTAAGCCTGCAACCAATATTTTTTGAATGCCATCCATACTCATAACTTCTTCAGACAAAGATCAAAGGACTGAACAAGAGGTCATGTCTGTGCAGTGAATGCAGTCATGAATGATCTCATGTAAGGGTGAAAGATGCCAATAATTACAAAGACATTCTAAAGACCTTTGTGCTAAGCAGAGGAATGAAAATCACATAATCTTCATTATATTACTTTTCATAAGGGAATAAAAGCAGAACCATATTTTCACTGTGGGAAGCTAAAAAATTAAAATAATTTTTTTATATAAATTAATTGTATTTTTTGTTGTTTTTATCTCCCTGGGAATAATAGCATAATTATAGCTTAATTATATCATTTTTTTCATCTTCATTTTCTTTTTCCCACTAAGCTATGACTCTTCTGAGTTTACAATAACTTATTTTATGGTTAAGACTTGTGCATTATTCAATTGTGTAATTTAGTGCCACAGTCTAGTAAACTTGCTACAACCCTTCTTTCTAAGAATTTATATACGAAGCCTACAAATTCATATATATAATGAAAAATACAGACAGTAATGTAAGACTTCTCTTTTGCAGACCAGCGGAGTACAGTCAGCACACACTTCCTCTGAGAGCTGGATCAATAACGAATACATTATGACATTCAAACTCTTCCCTATATTTTCTACCACTTTAATTGATCTGGCAGAGCTAACTTCCTGTTCTGTGAATAAGATCCTGTATGGCTTTTTCCCCAAAGGATTCTGAGGTTGCGGGACACACAGCATTGAAGTGAGACAGGGGTCATAATAATTCTACCATATACGCTTTGGAGAACACAAAGTAAGAAGAGTGGACAATCTGTCTGATTGTCTTCCTGGTTTTATAATTTTGGTTGCAGACACCATAAAGATGAATGCGTTTTGAATAACTGTCTATGTTTAGAGAAACATTAGGTAGGTGAACTACACAGATAATGTATAAGTCTGTCTTTGAATGAGAGGAAGGATGATATCATAAAATCTTAGCAATGCTGAATGTTTGTTTCTAGGAAAGCTGTTATTTAATAAACAGTTCTTTTGTTTAAACCATGAAGCAAATATATCAGAGCAGCTTCCAGCTAAATTCTGGCTGCGCTGTTTACTCAGTATGTCATACTTTATTATTAATGACACTGTGTATTTTTAATATTTTTTGTAACTATAATCTTAAGTGTAATATAAATATGGGAGTCTGTCTTGCTTCACAGTGATTTAATACACTAATATAGTTCTCAAAAAACATTTCAGCCTGAGAAAGGGAGAACATTTGCTTTTTTGTAACCATCTGTATAAAACAAGGGATTGTTATGTGGAATGTCTTGGGGTAGATCCAATAAAAAAACAAAAACAAAAGCAAAAAAAAAAACCCACAAAAACTAGAATGGAACTTGAGTGTCTAAGTCAAAAGTTTCATAGCTTACTGTTCCCTTACTATCTACTTCCCAGCTAAGCATATACTTAGTTCTCCATTTCACATTAATTGTTTTACATTTGCCTACCTAGATTTGAGATTCTTTGATCATTATTACTGACTGTATTACTTGATACCTGTTATACTTGGTCTGTTCAAGGTCTGGAGACTAAAGCTCATTATATTTAATTTGTTAGATAGGGTTAATCTTTTAGAAAGTGCATGAAAGAAAGAGTCTCAAAAATACAGTGACAGCTATTTTCCTTAAGAAAATAGTGAGGAAAGGCTCTGTCCTGCTTTCTCTTTAATGCCCTAGTGGGTAGTGAACTTGTCTCTGAGTAGTAATACAAAGTTGTAAGTTCTCAACCTGATTCAAACTGCTGATTCCATCTGTTGGGATTGTGGCCTAACTAACAGACTTTGGCTACATGGTTGGGCAAAGTGTGGTAACACAGATATAGATGAGGAAGTAGTTCCATCACACAGAGGAAGAGATTCATTGAATTAGTGAAAAGTACTGTGTTTAAGTTAGTGGGTTTGCAGTTGTAAGATCTACGCTAAACAAACTGAGAAAACCTATAGAGCTAGTTCTATGAGAGAAGAGAACTTAATATCCACAGAACCCTCAAGACAGGCTACTGTCATGCTCTTGTTTTCCCTGCCTGTCCCTGTGATTCTTGAAACAGTGGCAATGCAAAATGGAGTCAGTATGCTATAGCTTCATGATCATGGCACTTACTGGGGAAATCAAAGCTTTCTTTAATAAGAAGAGGAATTTGAACCTGGGTCTTCCACCTCATGGACAATATCAAAGGCAGGAAGGGAAAGGAAGGAGGGAAAATAAAAGTAATACTTCTTCTAAAAGGAAAGAATAAGCTGTAGTTTATTCTTTGAAATAACTGAGTTTAAATGAAGAGGTTACAGACTGTTTTGCTACAGGCAGATGTTTTCTAGAAGGTATAGGCAATTCAGATAAGTTCACAGGCAGCTACTTGCTGACTGTGGCTCCTTTCTTGCTCACTGTGCTTTATAGCTTTGAATCTGTTTTGGATTATGGAATGGCTCCATGAATTCTATATACTTTATGTACCCTAGTATGGAAGCTAGGCATTATAGTGCATAACTTTTAGACTTCTCAGTCATCTACAGTATAAAAATCAGGAATTAATTAGTAGAGAATGGAGCTAAGTCTTTAACCTACTTCTGCTCTTTACTCTTAGTAAAAGAAAGCAGTAGTTACAAACATGCCAACCTGAAGAAGTTGCATTAATAAACCTGTAAGTAAACTTAGTTAAACCAAAAAAATCACAACACCTTCCTTGCTCAAAATCTATTGCATACTATATTATAAATACAGTATAAATGTGGTGTCAGAAAAATACTAAGTAAGGCCAGAGTTATGCTTCTTGTTCTTTGATATGATTATTGTACATAAAGCTTCTATAAATATTTAATTCATGGAAAAGGGAGGTACTGACAAAACTCAAACGTTAGAGGGGAGTGTACAAAAGTTGGAAACAGAGTCAGATAATCTGGGAGGAATATGGAGACATTCCCTGAGTATGCAAAGATGTATTTACAAAAGCCAAATTCTGCCTGGAGTTGAACCTGACAAGAGATGTCAAAAATAATGAGAAGAACTTAGTACAAAAGTAGCAAAAGGAGGACTAGGGAAAATATGGACCCACAACTGAATGGGGCAGGGGGTCCTGGTTACATGGTTAAACTGTTTGAACACTGTAGTGCTCTTTGAACACTGTAGTATTCTTTGGCAGATCTTTCATCACACATGGATGTATGATTAACAGTTTAACCTAAGCATGCCCAGACCCCCTCTTTGTTGTGCTGTCCTGCACATACAGTGTGGCCTTCAATGCTACATTGCCTGGGGCCCACAGAATCTAAAAGAATGTAAGATTGCCTATGCTATTCTCTTCTTATAGCGTTTGACATAATAAATGTTATTTTAAATCATACTTTACAAAATCAGAGTGCCTTTCTGACTGAGATTATAATGGACCGGTACTTGTTGCAAAATAGGCCCAGAGAACGGTGATAAGTGGAATTAAGTTTAGTTGGAAACCAATAACTAGCAGAGTGCTCCAGGGCTCAGCACTGAGTCTAATCCTGCTCAGCATCATCAGCATTTTACTTTGATTTAGATCAGCTATCTAGACACCTGTGTTTTCCATCTAAAGAGAGAGCCAAAATTTTTGATGTTTGTCTGACAGTTACATTGACTCTAAGTCAGTTACATTGTTTTTGTTAAAAATTGTCAAAGATCTCATGATATTCAATAGAAAAAGTTGAAAATTAGCATTAGGCAGAAACTTTCTGCTAAAAAAAATCCCTGCAAGAGCAGGCAAGTTATTTGAAATCAAATCTTTCTGCAGGAGTGCAATTTCTGGTCACAATGAGACACACAGGAAAAAGATTTCCATCTTATTTACGATTAAGGTATTTAAATGAATTACAGAAGACCAATATCTGATCCTGCTCTTCTTGGCTCACTCTAAAAGAATGTAACCATGGTGAATGCTTTGACTACAGGGATAGTTAGTTCAGTAAAGGGCAAAGGATGTTTCTGTCACATTTCTCACTTTGAACATTCTTGGTTTCTTTTTGGTGCAATGCAAGAAGAAATGTTTCTCTCTCTCTTTCTTTCCTTCTCTCTCTCTCTCTCTCTCTCTCTCAAAAAAAAAAAAAAAAAAAAAAAAGAGAGAGAGAAAAAGGGGAAATAATTTCCTGCACACCTTCTCTGTGCTCTTCTTCTAACAAAATGACAGTGTGAGTACTTGTTTGGCTCCCTTCCCACGTGGTAGAACCCCAGTAAGCATTCTGCATGTTCTCAGATTTTCCATTAGTAATAATTTACATAAAGACTGTATATCATGTAGAAAAAGGGATAACATAACTACCAGATGGATAGAAACATTGTGACTCTTTTGCTGTAATGTATATTTAATAGCTTCAACATAAGCTTGCAGGGATGATCTCTAATGCTATTGAAAGCAAGTACTTATGGTATATGACATCATGCTTTTATGGCTAAAAATGCCAAGGAACATTAATAGGTAATTGAATTCTTTATGTATCTATTCATAATTACATATTCTTATGATACTTGCCAACCACATCTCAGAAAAGAAAGCTCGTCTCAGAGAACAGACACTGCACACCAGCTTTCCTGCACACTCGGCTCCTTTTGTAGCTATACAAAAACCTTCAGGCTTGTCTCATCAGCAGAAATTTTTCACTCAAGTAGATGGGGGCAGCTATTAGGGTCATGTACCTCCAAGCTGTCACTTAGATAGATCAGAAACTCTTGCTTTTTCAGTCACTGATCAAAACTACTTATAGATTAAGAAAAGAGGTACTTGTTTGAGATCTTACCCATTTGAGATCTTAAACTATAACTTGCAGCTTGTTGACAAATTTGTCTCATTAAGATATATGTATAGCTTCTAGTGAGATGCTTATCATACAGGTAGAAAATGTAAAGTTAATACAGTGATCTATACAGAAAGTAAACTCTCTCCTTTGGCTTGTTGCTTCTCTGTTTTTGCTTGTTCTGGAACATTCTCTCAAGCACCTTCTGGTGTACGATAATGTATTTGCTATGTCTAGCACTTGCTACCTCTGTTTAAGTACAAGTTTAGGCTGTAATCTAGTTGATGAGAATGCCAGTTAACATTTATAATTCATCAGTAGAGAGCACTGCCTCATAGTTGTGCTTTCATTTCAATTGAAAACATGTCATTTTTATCTGCAACGGCTGTGGAGTCTGTCGCATGCAATTCACTTCGGCCCTTGTATTCTGATGTTTGATTCGGAAGACTTTGGTGCGGAAATGTTCTGGTTCTCAGACAGATGAAGAACGATACTGAAGAGGTCTGGTCTGCAAGAATGGTACTCAAAAAAAAGTTTGTCTCAAGAACAAGTCAAGAATTAAAGCAAATTTTCATTTTCAGCAAATTTTTCATTTTCAGTGAATGAGAAGTAATTTTAAAGGTTTACAGGAGACTTGGATTGTTTTCCTGTGACAAAGAGAGTAGAAAGACATGAGTACAATCACTAACTGCTGCTGCTTAAATGTGCTTGCCATGTTTAGTCCTTCTTAGGTTTTATTCTAGAAGTAGTCTGGCCATGTGTTCGGCTTTATGGCCCTAGATACTTCAGGTGGTGCATCAGTTTACATACAAACAACAAATGTTTTGGGGAGCAATTTTCTCTCCTATGCTTACAAAGATAATTCAGTAGCTGAGGACCAGTTAGAGGAACAATAATCCTATCTGACAACCAGTTCTCATTAAAGCAGCAGTTTGATTTCCTCTCTCTTCCATTCACTCTACCCTTTGTGCAGTCTCATGACCTTCCTTGTGTCACTTCTGGTTCTTTACTGATGTCTCAGGTAGCCAATTCAACTCAGTAAAGCAGGAAAAATATATTCAATTTTTGATTAATAAGTTTACCATCAGCTTAGTGAGCTGAATTGGGTGTGAAAATCAGATACCGGAAGGGTACAAGGAGAGGGGCAGGATGCTGTGGCTATGATCAGAAATCTCATGGAATAACTTAATGAGAAGTCATTTCAGAAAAAGAAGCGGTAGCACTGTTAAATACAGCAGGAGGCAGCTTTATGACAAAAAAAAGATCCAAATGAAATGAGGAGTCTGACATAGAATAATAGAATAATAGAATCACAGAATAATAGAATCACAGAATCAAAGAATCACAAAATCATAGAATCATAGAATGGCTTGGGTTAGAAAGGACCCCGAAGGGTCATCAAGCTCCAACTCCTCTGCACAGGCAGGACTATCAACCTCCAGATCTGGTACTAGACTAGGCTGCCCAGGGTCCCATCCAACATGGCCTTGACCACCTCCTCCAGGGATGGGGCATCCACAGCCTCTCTAGGTAGCCTGTGCCTGCACTTCATCACTCTCTCTGTAATTTCTCCCAACATCTACTCTAAATTTTCCCTCCTTGAGCTTAAAACCATTCCCCCTTGTCCTGTCACTATCTACCTGATTAAAAAGTTGATTCCCCTCCTGTTTATAGTCCCCTTCTGAATACTGACAATGGGGCAGACAGAAGAATGAGTGGCTGGTGGCTGTTCAGCAGACACTATAGAATTTGCTTCATCCATATTGTATCACTGAGGAACTGGCTGCTGTAATTACCATAGAGTAAGAAATAAATCTGTTTTCAATTCTTCATTGCCCATATGCTTTATTTCTTCTTTTCTGTGTGCTTCAAGCATGAAAAACTGCAGCAGAATTTCTGACATCTGTTTGAATGTGCATCAGCTGTATTCCTTTACTGGTAAAAAGCAAAGAATCCACAAGACATCAATAATAAGAAACAGCGCAAACAATATTGTTCATCAGATTAGAACTTTAATATATTTTCATTTTTTTCCTGTCTGTTTTCTCTTACCCCTTGCTGCTCTGTTATATGGTTTACATCTTCCTCCTACTCCCTTATATGGAGTGAATGAAGTCTTAGTTTACCTTTCTCTCCCATGTTTTGCCTTCCTTTCTCAAAAGGTATTTTAATATGACTTGATAGCATCTTGTATTTATCTGTTACTAAGGGAGTATATACAAAAAGTAACACAGTGAAAGAAGTCAGCAGTGTGCCCATGCACGCATCTATTTCTAAATGCTTTTTCCTTTCATTCTTTACTCATTTTTCCATCAACGACAAAATATAATACCGACTATCCAGCACTTCCTGGTACAGAGTCTATTTTCAGTTTCTTATATCTTTGTCAAACATTAACTTTACCACACTTAAGATTTTCCCCTCCCCACATCCTACCCAGGTTATATTTTTTTATTTGTTCAATTGTTGTTTATTTTTTGTTTGATTGTCTTGTGAAGGTGGAGCAATATGGGATGAAAAGTTGTTGTTAATGACAGACAATTTCCTAAAACATGAGTTGCAGAGAATATTTTGCTAACATTTGTTAGAATTAAAAAAGTCTACTCCCTATTTAACTAGAAAGTTTATCAATAGGTAGAGGTTCACTTTGGAGACGTTTTGTATAGAAGTTGATATCTATGTGGAGCAAGAAAGTAAAGTGGATAAGCTGATCTCCTCTTAGATACTTTTGTGGTTAGTGCATTTAAATGTAGAAGTATGAGAGAACCTTGTCAAGTACTTTGTCTTTTTATACTGACTCATGCAAAAATCCTTTAACCTATAGAGAATAGTTCTGTCTCACCAAGGTTGTAGTTAAAATACTCCATACTGCACAGAACAGCTCTGGTAAGTTTATTTATTTATTTATTTATTTATATGCTTGTGTGACCACATTCAAAACATACAAACTAGGCCATTTTTGTAATCTTCTGCACTTTTATTATGCACAAAATGATAACCTTTTGAAAGAAAATATAGCCTTCTTCACTGGTTTTGTAACTGTTTCCTCTAAAATTTTTCAACTTCAGCCCAATTTCACTACTGCAATCAGTTGAAATAAAACTGTATTTTTGTAGTGCATCAAACTGTAAGCTTGATGCTTCTAATCTTTGCAATTTATATATATATATACATATATAGATGTTTTGTTTTGTTTCGTTTTCAGAAGGTAAGTCTGAATTGTTTTTTTCATGTTTAGTAAAGGTGAATTTGGACATATAATAGTTAAATATTTTGTTCACAAAAACTTGTCACAATTTGGCAGCTCAATTTGAATCTTTCCAATACCATGTACCTCAGCAATCATTCATCTTGGGCTTAATAAATTGAAATGTTTATATGACTCCAAACAACATATTGGAGATACAGTTTTCAGTAGAAAAGCTTCAGCTAATGTTCCTTAAATCCTACCAACTTCCCTTTTCAAAAATCTGCTGTCTCTTTATTTCACTACTCATGTAAAATGAGAAAAATAACTTACTTTAGCCCACAAAACATTTGGAAAAAAATCAAGAATACGTGAGCTTTATATGTAATAAAGTGGTAACTTTGTGAGTATCTGTAATACATGCATGGTTCTAATAGAAACTCAGTTCCAATATTTCACAAGTTCATGGTGTTAGATAAGTCAAATAACAAATATATGTTTATTTCTTCTGAACTAGTTTATCTTTCCTGTTGAGTGGGTGCCTACCACTTGAGATTTTAATCCTCTCAGATTATTAATGAGTATTATTGTTGTCAGCATCCTGGAATCAGATGGCCAGCAACATCAAATTGTGACAAATTGCAGACTTTGTTTGTCAAGTACTGCTGTGCTTTTAAAGGTTTGCTCAGCCCTACAAATAAAGATTCTGGTCTTCCTGGCAGAAGATTGCTGCATTTGCCTTTGAATTCAATTTGCAATTCAAATCCTGTCTTCAAAACAGGATTATCAAACATCAAGTCTAAGCAGGATTCCTAAAACATCTTAATGCAAGTTGGCAGTCACTTATCACGCATTATTTAACAGTTTTCAAAAATCACAGTGTTGTCACTGTAATTAGAAGCCTCTTTATATTGTACTACATAAGTGGCTTGTTAATCTGAAATGTGTTATTAATAGCAGGGTCTTAATTACTATAATTATGCTAAAAGTATTCTTATTGTGAAGTCTGAGAATGCTGTAGTTGCTGTGTGGATTTTTATGTATTTGGTTTATCACTACAAAATGCCAGTGATTTTGAATTTGCCTTCAGGTATAATTAAGATTTAAACTGTAATGTCCATTTTAGTATGGTATAGCATGAATCTACATTTTATCCTGAAATTCATATGAAGCTAAAGATGAAATGCTATCATGGTTGCTATCACAAATTTGGTATCACTATTTTTGTAGGAAAAGTAATCCACTGTCCCCAGCACATACACAGATGTAATAATTTCATCACAGAAGGCATTTGGCGCTGGATTTGTTAACCACTGTGTACTTTTGGTATAAACCTGTTGACTGTTCCCAGTGTCATTCTTTGCCTTCTTTTGCCCAGAAATTGCTTCCAAAAAACCATGTTCCATTATTTTCCCAGGGACTAAATTGTGGCTGACCAGATTGCTCTGGAGATCAACAAGATTTTATAAGGAATGTTACATTTATCTTAATCTAATCTACTCATCAAAACCTCCTCTGATTTCTACAACCTTTCAGTTATGGTGTGGAGAAACCTCACAGAGATATTGGCAGGCAATCAAATGCATACCATCTGATCACACAGATTTATATGGTTCAACATTTCTTGTCTCAGTTGCCTTCTCTGCTGGTAGGTCTTTTCTCCCTCTGAGCAGAAAGACTGGAGAGATCTTGTGATGAAGACTGAAGCAAAGAAGACAAGCTTAGTTGTGTATCCTCTGTTTAGTCAAACTGATCTCTTGATACATCCACTCATTTTTCTGAATATCATAACAGACTTTTCCTGTACTTGGAGGCTTGTCTTTGTGTATCACTGATCCACTTAACATCTGTAAGAGGTTGTCCCTGACACTATCTGGATAACTCTTAGGTTGTCTTGTCTCTGTATTGCTTCTTCAATAAATGTCATGGAATAAAATTTCCTCATTAAGTGGTAGATTTTGGGATCTAGAGATTCCCTCAAGTTGCTTATAAAATGATTTGTTTCTCACTTAGGTTGAATGATATGTAACAAACTCTCACTATGGTGCCCTGCTCCGTGGTCTCTCTTCTAACCCTGACCCACAGGCCTTCACACAGTCTGCCACTTGCTCCAGAGAAGAGCTCTACACATTCCAACTGCTCCTTCATGTAAAGAGCATCTCACCCCTGTCCTCATCACTCTCACCTCCTTCTCCTCTGCCAGCCTTTTGTCAGAGCATGCATCCGTGTGGTCCCACCATTCAAGTTGTCCCAGCATTTATCAGTTGTTCCAGTGGTGCTGAGTTCTGCATCTGCATGTGGAGAAGCAGATTGGACGTCACTGTGATGGCTTCCAAGCTCTGTGACACTGTGTACAAGTGGGAACTCTTTTGACATCTGCAATTCTTCCTGTGGGCTTTCTTGTTCCTAAAATCCTGTCCTGTGTGCTAAAAAACACTAACCTTTCCTCACTTCAGTGAGCGCTCTTATCATTTCCTTATTGAGTTGCGTTGCCACGCTGGCCACCTTTTCCTAATGGACCCCAACTCCTGCTAGCAGTCCTTATTCCCAAGATCCAGTGTTGTCAGAAAGCACCATTTCTGTATGAGATTGTAAAGATGTCTACAGACATCTTTGGAAATAACCAGAAGACAGCAGTCCGAATAGACAAGAAGTAGTACGTGAAGGTCTTCCAGGAACTCCACAGACCGTTGATCACAACAATGATCTTGATTCACAAGAACTTATAAACACTGAGCATGAAGAATGTCCTGAACCAATACTTATCAGTAAGTATACAGATCAGTGGATCCGTACAGTGGATTATGCAATTCAGACCACACCCAAGAAGTGGTGTCAGCTCTAGACAGATAAATACTGCAGGATTATTAAGTAGATGAAACAAAGGACCGTTGGAGAGACTATTCTCAACACCCACATAGAAACCACTGATGCATTAATCCTCTGCTTCTGAGTAAGCAGCTGAGGTTGGCCTCTTGACTGTTGCTCTAAATGGTAATTGTGTAGGTGTATGTGAGTGAACTGTGTGAGGGAAATGCACTGTATGAATAATCACCAAGCAGTTTAATTAATGAAAGGCACTCTAATAAATTTTGGCTGTGATCCGTTTCTTCCTGACTACATCCCCTACCAGACAAAAAGGAATTTACAATATAAAATTTACAATATAAAAATAATAATCATATTATTGTAATAATCATAAAAATAAAAGTACTATTTGTGACAGCAGCCCTGAAGCCAGCTGGTAACTCAGAGGATGTTCACTCTCACTAGGCCTTTCCTATATACCTGTTGGACTGAGGAAAATATTCCCTGGGTTCCCACATCCTTCACCTTTGTCTCTTGACATCTGCAATCACTTTTGCTTTGCTCCATGTTTCCCTTAGGATTTGAATGGATGATTGCTGAGAAATGATAGTCTGAGGGCACCACGATCCCCATCAAACTCTCCAAAAGGTGATGAATCAGGTCCACAAAGATGGTGTAAAACTCTCATGACAGCAACTTCATGGGAATCTGCAACCATTACTGTCCACCATTTCATCTTGCTGCAAATGCACATTTCACCCTCCAGAGTTTCCGCAGTGGAGTTTGTGCTCCCATGCTCGTTACTGGAAACTCAGAATGGAAGTCAGAGGAGGACCCATTCTGCTGGTTCCAGAAGTCATAAACTTCCAGTTTCCCCTGAATCATGGATTCAGTGGATGAACAGCAAATTATTCCTAATCAGTAGGAAACTAACGAGAATTAGTTGAGAGCAATTTTTATCAAAAAAAAAGACTAAATAAGCTTCAGTCAACCAGATGCTGTTATCCACAGATACCCTTAGAAGCTTCAAGAAGCAACACCCTGAATTCAGGAATAATAAAAACCAGAAAAATGCCAAACTGGAATAAGCAAATAAAAAATTAAAACCCAGCTACTGGGAAGAAAATAGCTGTTAAGAGTACATACATGTGGAATGCTGGTAGTACCCCCTTTTACCATAGATCACTGATCAATAGAAATCTATGCAATCGTAATTATCACAAAGATATAAAACCAGACTGTAGAGGAGCTTACAACTTCTTGTACTCCCTCTGAGGACAGATACTATTCTCTTTCATTATTAAGGAATAGCTTTTCTTCGTTGGTATTTAGATATGTAGGAGTTAAATGCGTGAGTCAGAGCTAATCAGTCTATAGTCCCTTTATAGTCTATGGAAAGAAATGGATGATTCATTTGGCTCCCTTAGATGCCAGACTTGGGATGACATGATTCATCCTTTGGAGATGTCCTTTGAATTTCCTTTTATCTTTGATATCTAGTTAATCACACCCTTGGCAACCACCTCTAGCTCTGGTGAACATTTGCAGCCTTGAGGCCAGTGTAGTTCAACTCCTTTTCATAGAATTGCAGAATAGCTGAACTTGGAAGACCTGATCATACATGAGAGCCAAACAAAGGTGGCAGGCGGGCTGCATAGATGAACATTTTAATTGGGAGTAACTATGAAATCAGGTTCCAAGAAATGTTGCTTAGTTTGGTCTCAGATATTTTTAGGCATTTAACTTTATCTGAATAGCTTCCCATGATAAGCAAGATTATTCACAGAGGTGCAGAAGAAAGCATGAAAAGCTCATTGAGGGTAGAAACCCAATGAAATAGTTCAATCAAATTACTCGTAGTATCCCCAAACATTCTGAGTACCAGCTCACTAGTATTTTTTAAATGGGGTGTAACACAGAGGAGGTTCCATCTTGCACTGATTATTTTGCTTTCTTTGCCTCTTTCCCTTCTTTGTCCTGCTTAACCCTTTAGCCTAGCATGTTTTATGATAGCAAGGGATTGAACTAGCATTTGACTTTCACAAAGTTTTATTACTATCATTTGAAGCAGAAAACCAAATAAATAACATAATGAGCATCAGTTAGCCATTTTCAACTGATCCTTGGTCTCCAAATCTTCCCAGCTTCTCAAATTAAGCAACAAAAAGCAGCAATTTGCAACTTCCCTCATCTCTCACTTTTCCTTCCTTTTGAAAGCCACAGACACATTTTCAGGCAAGCACTACAGCTTTGAGCTTCCCCTCTCTCTTCAGTTTGAGCTTGGTGTTTGCACCTAACCCCACGCCTTGTCTTCCCACTTAGAGCATTTTGCCACCTCTGCTGTAAAAGGGCACCAACCGTTTCAGTTAAAATTATGTAGAAACAAAATTCCCAAGAAGCATCTTGCTTAATAAGCTTAATTTTCTTAGGGGCTTATCTTGTGTTAACAAACTTTGAAACGATTAAAGCTTAGAGGGACAAAAGAGAGAGGTATGAGTAAACTGCTGCTATAATAAATAGCAATATGAGTGGCCTATGATTTCCATTGCCGAAGATGGCAATCTTGAGAGTTGTGCCAAGCTTGTAGGGAACTGTATGCTCAGCCTCTCACAGAGGTACGCGCTCCCAAAGCTATGAACCAGATGGAGTCACCGTGTCTCTGGACATGATCTGTCCTCTGTGGCAGTGACCTCAGGAGGTGGTGCCCTGTACCATCAGGCCTAAGCCTGCAGAATCCCAATGGGCTCATTAGGCTGCTTTCAAGGCCTGTTTATCTTAGTAACTGCATGACATCAGAACATTTATTTCTGCCATTGATTCGAATATCTTAAGTAAATGCTGAATGAAGATGTCTTCCCGTGCCTAGATTTTATTCAGTGCATAAATATTTGTGTGCTGGTTATATAAAACATTTCAGAATTAGACCACTGTATTATTTATGGTTTCATTAAACGTTCCCAAAATATGCCTGTGTTAGAGCAGGCATGTATCCCAACTGCCTGAAGAATGACTCTTTGTTACACAGAGAAGACATTTTACTACTCATTTTGCCTTGCCCCAAGAGGTAAAGTTAGTTTAGCTCTTGAATGAAGTCCAAAAAGAAAGTACAGTATGAACTAAAGGTCACAGTTCTTCCAAGTGAAAGCTCTGCTGATAAATCTTCTTGACAAAAACAGCTCAATTTTCAGACAACTTTAGATCATATGAGATATCATATTCATTTAATGAGCAGATGTTAGACTTACTTTTTTTTTTTCTCCCTTCTCTTGATTTAAAGTAATGTATAGTCGTTAATACTGGTAAATTTATCATGGAAAAGTATTATATGATTTTATGGAATCAGGAGAGGGTAAAAACAGATGGTTTATAGCACTACATGAAATGCAGATAAATGAATGTAAAATTTGAAGGTCAGGTGAATGTCTTGATGGGGTATTTCTATATCAATATAGTTCCCACTGACATCTTTAGTCTCAGCTTACAAAACACAACACTTGCTGATTGTCTGTGGAAGCAGGAATAGGGAAAAAGGTGCCTTCTGGGCTGTGTAATAACTAAACTAGGAGAGGCCTAAAGGAAACACCTGCAAGGAAGTTAGGAAGCAACACATTCAACCCCACTCCCTCCTTCACAGTCAAGGAAAATGTGACATTTGTTATGTTTGTAGCTGTTACTTCCTCAGAGCATAAGACAGTGTGGTGTAGTTTAGATCCAGTTCAGAATCCAAAGGAGGCTGCCTTCCCATTGCACATTTTTTCAAGTTGCTCATTTCCTCAGTTTGATGATGGGCCAAGAATTCCAAAATGTACATCATCCTTCTTGCTATATTTCACAAGCTGAAAAGTTATGGCATAGCTTGATTTGTAAAATTTTGGGCTGAGATAAAGACAATAAAAGGCATCTGTGCATCTGTGTTTGAAAACTGAGGGTTGTCAACGACTCTGTGTCCAGGTGGAGGCTGGTCACAAGAAGTGTCACTAAGGGGTCTACCTTGGAACTGCTGACCTTCCACATCTTTATTACACAGTCAGCGGGACTGGGTGTACCCTCTGTTGATGTCACCAAGCTGAGTGATGTAGTTGACACAGTAGAGAAGAGGGATGCCATCCAGAGGGACCTGGGCAAACTCAGAAAGTAAGTGCATGAGAATCAAATGAGGTTTAACAAGGTCAAATGCAAGGTGCTGTATTTGGGTCGAAGCAATCCCAGATATGAGTACAGACTGGGAGAAAAAACTCATGGAGAGCAGCCTTGCAAAGAAGGACTTGAGGGTCTTGATGGATGAAAAGCTGGACATGAGCCAGCAGAGGGTGCTTGCTGTCCGGGAAGCCAACAATGTCCTGATCTGCATCAAAAGTGGACTGCCCTCTTGAGGCTGCATCTGTAATAGTACGTCCAAGCAGGGGGCCCACAGTACAGGACAGATGTGAAACTGTTAGGGTGAGTGGAGAGGAGAGATGATCAAAGGTCTGGAGCACCTCTCCTGTGAAAAAGATAGAGGGAGTTGGGCTTGCTTATCTTGGAGAAGGCTCTGCGAGACCACTGCAGCCTTCCAGTACTTGAAAGGAGCTTACAAGCAAGAGAGGGCCAACTTTTTACACAGTCCAACAGTGACAGGACAAGGGGGAATGGCTTTAAACTAAAAGAGATTTAGGTTAAATGTTAGGAAGTAATTTAATACTCAGAGGGTAGTGAGGTGCTAGAACAGGTTGCAAATGCCCCATCCCTGGAGACATTCCTGACCAGGTTGGGCAGGGGCCCTGGGCATGTCAGAGGATTGAAAATACATCATCTTTAAGATCCCTTTCAACCTAAGATGTTCTATGATTCTATGATTTTATGAAATTAGCTGAGAGAGTAAGCAAGAGCAGCTATATACATACTCCAGTAATGTACTTAGACATGTGTCTATGCTATGAATTCAATTAAAATGATCACTATGTGTGCTTAACTGTAACTTTTTTATTTGTTTGTTTTTATTAATGTGACATTTTGTACAATGGGTCCCACAATCTAGCTTTTCCATAGATTCAACAGGCATGGTATGTTCTGCATTTGTAGAAATCTGTGAAATATAGATTCAGTGAATCAAACCTTTTGCAAAATGCTGGGTTAAATGTACATGTTCCAGAGATGCACTTGCAGATTAGCCTTATCTGGGATTTCTGCCTGATCAGAGTGCCTTGACGTCTTTGATGGATGTACAGTACCTCTTACTTTGCCTGGACATGTTTTTGGTGCAGAAAGATTACATATATCTGGGGAAACCCAAGTCTGCAGTAACTTGTTTCCAGCATCAGGCACGTTTAAAATGACAGGACTTGTAGATCGAACTATTACAGACTTGTCATCACCACAGATAATATATTGCGGTACCAACATTGTAGAACCACTGGTTATGTTTTATGTACATTATAGCTTCTTCTTTTCTGATTGTGAATGTCTCTAGTGCACAGATGGAGCAATTTCTTAGCAATCAATGTGACTATGAAAAATAACATTTTTTCATGCTTTTTGCTAGTATGTTCATTCTATTGAAACTTAGTATTAATGTTACTGATCTAGAAGCCCAGCAGCATTACTAGAAGGGGATTTTATCACACTGCACATCTGAATAAGCCATGTTGTTTGTTTTGCTCATTCAAAAGCCAGATCAGCTGATTGGTAATGAAAAGAAGTTACCAGTCAGCTCATAGTGTGATACGTTTTGTCCTTTCAGTGCATGAGATATACTTTTTTCTTCCTGAGGATCTGTGTAAATGACATTTGGCCTTTATTAAAGCATCTGATATAAGGAATAATATTTATTATCTAGACAAATTTATATGCTGTCAGTACATAAAAACTTTTTGAGTCAATTGGACAATGGAGGGAAGCTACTGAAGGTTCTGAGAAAACAACTTTGTGCAAAAGAAAAATTGGTTAGCATCAATTCTCAGCTCCTGCTAAGAAGGAATTTGCTGCCACCTCATGGGTTTGTGAAGTATTTTTCTCCTACAAACTCTTACTATGAATGGTTCTTGAAACTAATCGTAAAATAGTATTTTCCTTGATATACAGATGATCCTGTGGATCCTCACCCATCCCTATTTCTGTTTTTATTTTTATTGCATTTTAATTTTCAAAAATACCTTGTCTCTCTCTTTTTTTTTTTTTTTTTTCCCCATTATTTAACTGCCTCATTTGGTCCTTTACATGTAAAAACTCTTGTTAAATATTAATTCCTCAGAACACATAGCTATATTTTCTTAATTGCATCTTATCTGTATTTTTTGATTACCATATTATTTATTAATTATTTCATGGAAATTTTTTTAAGACCTTAAATTAGTATTCATAAAACTCCATCAACAACATTTAACAGCATAACAGACATTTAACACTCTGCATGCTATTAATCTCTGAAGGGATTTGTTCCATGTCTATGGAAGATACTGATCTTGCTGTGTAAAACTTTTTGCAACTTAGAAGCAAATCCTCAAATAGCAGTAGATTTCCTTACCTTTTAGCATCTCAGTCAGTGAGCTGTCCAGCTGGAACTGTAAGCCAGACAACCTGAGACTTAAAACACTGCACTTCTTAAGTTAAAGGAGAGAAAGATCAGCTACAGGCAGAATGTCTACAGTTGCCTAATTCTTGTATTTCTATAGGCATACTTCTGAGAAGATTAAAAATAATTACATGGTGTTGTTTGAGACATCTGTGAGGAACAGTGGATGTGAATGGGGCAAAGATTTTACATTATATGGTAATTTCTTGCATTAAAAAGTTCCATTTTGCCTTAGAATAAAACCAGATACTTTGGTTAGTTTTCAGAGCAAGAGGTTTAAAAATGGTACATATGCCTTTATGTAGTACATTCACCTCATAAGGGAAAGAAACCCTGCTTCTGTCAGCATGCACAATTGTTCATGCAAACTGAAACAGCTTCTGAAGAACAGACTAACTGTATTGTCTGATAGCTTCTTGGATGTATCTCTCACCTTTAGCATAAGAAAGATGGAAAGGAGTGCAGAACTGCTTCTCCTTTATTGTAATTCACACTTTTCCTCTGCCTGGAGATTCATGGAAGTTGAAATTGGGAACTTACTGAAATCAAATACCTTTTTCATTTCTGCAAAAGGGGATTCTTCAGTGAGTCAGCAGTTAATGTTAGATTATTTTTGTTGAAAAGTTCTCAGATTTATTTTCAAACAGATCTGTGACACAGACTTTTTTTGCAGATCTGAAAGAAAATAGAGGAATGGGGTTTCAAATACTGAGCTTCAGACAACCAGTAATTCCCAACGTGTAACTTTCACTTAAACTTTAGTATTCTACTTTCTCTCCTGCAGTGGCTGAGTAGTACACATCTCATAAACACTGTGTGGGTGAGAATTTTGACAAAATAATTCTAAAAACGGTTTAAGCAAACAAGAACATGCAAACATTTGATTTTCCCACGTTAATAATTCCAGTATGCGAGTGTTCCCTCTAGTGGCTGACTGGGATTTAGAAATGGAAGCTGGTTGTGCTCTCCTGGACTAATGTGAACTGCAGCAGTGGTTTGTTCTGAAATCTCTTCCAATTCCTAAAATGCTCTTTGAATCCAGAAGTCCAGGCTGGATCCTGCTATTTGCATTGGGGAGGGATGCAACTATAGTTCAATTGCATGAATTTCATGAATTCTTTGGGAATTTGAAAGTAGGCTTGTCATATGATAAGCCTGATGAATACAATTACAAGCCAGAATAACACAGCATGTCTCAGAATAACTAATTCCAACAGTCTTTCCTTTTGACCTTTAAGGAGTAATTATGCTTCCTGTTATAGAGTGAGCTGTAGCTATTTACCACAAAGAAAAAAATAACTTTTTGATTGTGGCGTAATTTATACTTTTTCATGAAAAAAATCCTTATTTATATAAGACCAAAGATAGAATTGCCTCAATAAACAGTGAGTAATTCTTCCCATAGAGCATGGTTCCTTCTTTTCTAGGTTTATATAACTTGTGTGTTTGGATAGCATGCATCCAACGGAGATCTTGTATAGGAGGAAGTATACATAGCCATACATTTTAATAGGAAGCATTTATGAGACTGATCTACTTATAATGGGCATTGGACTAATTTCATTGCTGCAAAAATGTGACAATGAATCTGCATAAGGCAGGCATTTAGCCACTGGGGATTGCTATGTACTACTGCCAATGCCTAAGTGTTGCAGGTTATATTTCTGCATCTTTTTATTCCCTGACTAGAGAATCAGTAGGTGAACTGGGTGAAAGCCTATGCTAGGTTACATTCCATACATCTTCCTGAGGATGCAGCTTTGGCAGTACCCATCCGGAAGCATCAGTACTGAGTTTCTATGTTCTTACAGCTATTTTGTGGGAGATAGAGGCCATAAGTACCTTGGTTATCTCCTTACTTTGGCAAATATATTCTATTTATTTTATCTCACTTTATTTTATTTGTTTCCGTCTTCCTATTTTCTGTCACTGTTATGCATTTGCTTTAGATTTTTAAATAAATTAATGTTTCTCTCCACAGAGCTCTAATAAAAGCAGTGTTATAAAATATTGCATAACCTTTGATAATTCTTTACATAGAAGATTTGTCAGTTGAGGAATATGAAGAATAGAAGGCTTCTTCTTTGTAAGGTTAGGGCTAGTATAGGACTAGAATAAGAACTCTTCATGGGGGATAGTGATATGCATTCCTGCTGAGTGCTGGGTAGAAATCTCATGCTCTCCATTGGGCTGAACATGCTGCTCCATTATAAAGAACTGCAGCAGCTTTCCTTAATCCTAAGATTTTATGATCCTTATCTGACAATGGGAACCCAGAACAAGGAATTTTACTATCATCTTGTGATCTTGTTTTAATTTTGACATAAACTTGTAAATTTAGAAGTTGTTTTTGGTACTATCAGATGACACAGTGACTCAGCAGTTAAACTCCAGCATTTGCTGCAACAGCACCTACTGGGAGTTTCTAACAAGAACTAGGTTTTTATCGGTTTATAAATTAGTCATATTGAATAAAGAGGAAGTAACCAGTTAAGCAGAGTAGGGAAGCATAGAAATACTTCCTATAATGAAATAGATAGTAACTAAAATGCCAGTAATGTTTCTTCTTTCTACTTCATTTTGACTGTTGATTCAATCAAATTATTCTGGAGTATAAGAAGAGGGGTCAGAGCCTCTGGATCTTAGAGGATGCTCTGCAAGCACCCATAACACCAGAGTATGGAATGTTACAGGCTGAAGGGTTCATCTCTATAGGCTCAGGAGATTTTTCTTTTGTTGTTGAATGAAGGATTGGACACAAAGAACAAAGAAATTACAGAAATTACTAAGAAGAAGAAAATTCAGCATTATTAACAGTGACCTGCATTTCCACTGTTTGCTATTACTACTTTTCAGCTTCCCTTGATAGCTCACATGGCACGAGGACTTTGGAGTCAAACATGAAGTATGGGAAAGGGAGACTTTTATTCTGAATGTTTTCCTTTAAAGGTTCTTCACAAGATTCTGCAAGCAGAAGGGCAGACTGAACAGCATTTGTGTGTGGGTGGGGAGCAGGGCATCTAACCCGGGAATTTCAGGTGAAGCAATATAATGAAACTGTAGGAGTGCAGAGAAGGGTAGTGTGGGTGGAAAATAGCTAAAGTGGCATAATGGGGGTTGGTAACACACCTTCAGACAGATTTTGTTATGTCTAATGTTAAGATGGGAACGTGGCCTCAGCTGAGGTGAAGGGAACCCAAGTGGTCACAGATACATTTGGGATAACCAGACTGGGCCTGGATGGCCAGCAGAAGGGCTGCTCTTTTTTTTTTTTGTTTAGTAAGAGCTATTAGCAATAGGTGAACGGTTGGACTGGATGATCTTTTAGGTCTTTTCCAACCTTGGTGATTCTATGATTCTGATTCTTTCCTCCAGAGTGCCAAAACTTTGTAAACCATCAGTGTGCATACAGACCTATTGTACATTGTTGGCAAAACTCAGGCAAACTAGTAGGCAAACTTGTTATTGTAAAACATTCAGAAACCAAATCTGCTAACCACTGTGCTTATGTACTTACAGCCTTCGGATTTACAAGATGTCAGTAAGTGTGAGAAATGTCAAAACATAAATGTTGATCTTTGTTTAAGAGAACAATAGGAGCACTTAAGCAGAGGGTTTCCTGGGCAGATACTTCTTGTGAGCATGCAGTAGTGACTCTAAAATCATAGAGAGTGCTGAATTCCCTGCTCACGGCAGACTCTTGCATAGTGTATCCAGAAATTTTCTCATGTGCCAGATGTATCTCACAGATACTAATTAGCACTGATCAAACTGTACCTGATACTTGCATGAACTTCCAAAATATTCATCTAACATCTTGAATTAGTTAAAGGGCATCTTAAAATTCTAAACAAAGGCATAAAAGCCCTGAAAATTCTGTCTGGAATAACATTTTGTATAGAAAAATTGAACATGCCCACAAAAAACAAACGTATGCATCATAACTTTGCTTTGAGCTCAGAAAAACGGTTTAGAAATCTCTGTGAAGTGAACAGTACTTTTTCCACTCAGAAATGCAATTTTCATGTATTGTAAATGTAATATTAATGAAGAAATGAGATTTGGCACACAAAGTTTCTTAAAGTTTCCCTAAAGGTGAATCCATGAGAATAACATCAAAGTCAGACAAAAAATAATTTAAATATACAATTAAGCAACAACTGAAATTAAAATAAAATTGGACTCAGAATTGTTCTCAGAGCAGGGAATATTATTTGTATTGGGGTGGTTAGCAGTGAAATGCCACATGTTACTGTCTCATTTCAGACATCACAACACCTGTTAAGTATACTCACAATTGTACTAGAAAATATTTTGGTCTGTAAAATATAACACAAACTGTACACAGATTTACTGGAACACTTTGAATGGATAAAGAGTTGAATTATGCACATAATTTAAGACAATGTTAAAATATTTATATACAGCAATTATTTTTATTCTTATTTTTATTTTTTGCCTGAATGTAGTTGTCTTTACAAGGAAAAGGTTCATCAGTGAGTTTTACCCTTTTTCATTCAATGTTTGGTGTTGAGTACTATTGGTATTCCTTAGTCTGAATGTGTATTTTAATTTTTATCATACTCAATATTGAACACTGCTACTTTTCAGGGCCTCCTCCCTAAGACTGTGATAGAAGAACAGCATTGTAGAAACACCTATTGTTTTATTTTTAAGCAATATCCTGAAATTTCTCTGAGAGAGTGACCGTAGCCAAAATATTTATGCTTTTACATTGGTAACAGCTTAAGATTTCTGTTTAATAAATGGGAAATAGGTTTTCTGTGAAAAAGAGGAAGTGACATTGGTTTATATAGCATGACCTTGTCTGAAGAGGGACACAATACTATACAGAACTGAAGGAGAACATGCTCTGTGTCTGAAAAGCCAATACAGAAAATACACAGCAAATCATGTGCCTGCAGCATTACTGAAGGTAACGTTTTTCAGAATATTTCTTAAGGAAATAGAAAGCAGATACTCCTGATTAAAATCTGTTACTCATTAGGAAAAAGAAAAGAAAAAAAAAAGAAAAGAGAGAGAGAGAAACCTAAGTTCACTGCAGCTAGCTGTGAGAACTAAGATATTTATGCCTTTATACTACAGCAGTGCCCCAAGATGGTCTGAACTGGCTGGGGGTCATTTTGTTGGACGAACAGGAAAATAGCTTTCGTTGCCATGAAATGCTTTGTATTGTAGTTCAAAAGGTTAACGAGATGAGAAAACATGAATGTTAAGGGGGAGTGTGACATTAGTGATCAGGGTGTTACCTGTTTTATGAAAATGCCTTGAAATTCACTGTTATGTGTTAAATAACACCACCCTTATTGTAGTATTGTTGTAGTTCACAAGGACAGAGCTGAGATGCTGAGAGAGAAGTCTGTCTTTTTGGCTGAGTCATATTATTTGATGCATGCTGCCAAAAATCACTGTTGGAGCAGTGTGTGCAAGTGCAGCACCCATCAGTTGTTAGTGCTGGCTGATGCTCCAGTGTGAGTCAGCTTCTCATCTGTGCTCCAGCTGTGCAGTTCTGGAGGTGCTGCGAGAGGACACAGGGAAGAGCTGCAGGAGAGGGTGTTTCATTGCACAGCCAGGTTGTGGCAGCTGAGCTTTTCTGCTGGAAAGATTTCCAGCCATGTAAAACTCAGTGTGTGGAGGCAAAAGAAGTTTATTGGCCTTAATTGCAAACTTGTTACTTTTGTTGTTTTGTTTTCGCTTTTAAAATCTGGTGTGGGATTTATAAAACAATGTAGAAACTGTTGTAAACTAAATAGTTTCACATGCGTATGGGCTCTAGAACACTTACTTTTCGTCTCTCAGTTGCAAGATGTAGGTATAATGGCGTTGGACATAAAGTTGCTACATCATTGCTTGCTTTGGTCAGAATTGTGGAATGGCACAGTGACAAGTCCGGAAGTTTAGTTTCTAATTAGAATAGCTGTCCTGTGTGCAAGGCAGCACAAAAGCTCTTTGACAGGCAGTCAGAATATTCTCAAGCCAAGGAAATCGGAGTTAGGTGAAAGAGAGAGAAAAAAATATGTCAGTGTGCTCTCTAAAATTTCTGACACCGAGGAGGTAATCACATCCTGGTTTTTCCATTCATTCTTTGGGTTTAAAAAAAGGGGGAAAAAAAGCAACCTGGACATTTTACTGGCATTCAGATTCTATGAATCTGAAGGAGGCAAGAAGCCTGTGTGTGTGTTACGGTGTTTATAGAACTGAGTTTCACACAATAGTTGATTTTTTAAATAATTTATCACAAAATACTCGAGTTACTCTCATTAATTTATTTTTTTTTCTTTCATTTTCATTATGTTTTCCAATGCAGTTAACAAGTTTTTTTTTTTCCTGTTCATAATTAGAATTAGTAGAAAGGTCTTGGCTTCCCAATTCATCTGCAGTCATTATCTTCTCACGAGAGATGTGAGATTTGAAGTAACAATTTTATTATTTTACTATGCTTATATATATATCAGTGCTTATTTTGGTCCATTTATCCTTGAAAGAAAAATTATTCTAAAATAAACTCCAATAATTTAAGGATGTATTTATATTTACTTACATTATGAAAGAGAAATAAAACTATAAAAAATAAAATGCCTAATATTAGAATATGTTTGTGCACATCACTTGAGCACTACCACTGACATAAGGGCTACTCATGAAGTAAAGCTCTATTAAGCATGAATAAAGGCATCAAAATCATGCCCTGAGAGTCTAAAAATTCTGCAGCATCCTGTAAGTGCTCAGTTGCTGGTAATAGTTTTGTATATATGGAACAATTGTTCAGTTGTTCTATCAAAATTTTAGCAACATAGAATGACAATACTGAAATCTCCCACATCTATATTTGGAACATACTTCCTCCTTTCAAATGTCACTACGTATTTTTAGTTATAAGAAAAGGGGGATCTATATTCTTTCAACATATTGCTTTTCTTCCAGTTCCTTCTTCACTAGTGAGTCTAGGAGTTGGTGCATGTAAACGATAAGTCTATGATGTATCCAAAGGCTTCTTGGCCTTCCCATGAAGGAGATAGACATGGCTTTGGCAGCGTGCACTGAGATTGTACTATATGTGCTCGTTCTGCACGTGTGTACACTAAGTATACTCCTTGTTCATTGTTGCCCCATCTGTAATGCAGACTACAGTGCCTGGAGCATAACCACATGTAGAAAATGCACGTGCCTGTGCGCACAATATACACATACATATCTACATACGTATGCAATGCTGGATGCTTAGCTCCCTACTGAAAGTAGATTTGGGTGAGAAGTATCACAAATCCTCTTTTTCTCTTTTGGCTTGCTCTCAGTGATTAGGAAATTTCTCTTCATGGCCTAAGAGTGAAGGAGGAGTGTATACTTACCTGTCCTTTTGTTAGGAGGAGATGTTATGGTAAAAATGGATGCTAAAAAGCCAGTTAAAAAAAATAAAAATAAAAAATAAAAATATATATATATATATTTGCCACATCTAAAAGATGCTCTTAGTTTCATATATTTAAATTCTAAAATGATATCCTTTCACCCCCCTTGCTCTAGACTAATTTCTTGTACCTTGACCACAGTTTTTCTCAGCAGCTTTTTCCATAAGATTATCTCTGTGTCACATCCAAATGACTCATAGGATCTTTGTGACCCTTTCCATCTAACTTCTGTTGTCCAACTCAGAAAGTTTCTCAGTTTTCTCTATTTATCTGAGCACATGTTAAAAAATAGGATGTCAAGTTCTTAGTGACTAAGGCTGCTTGATGATAAGAAAATAAAAGCACAGGATAAAAAAGTGAAAGACACAATATCTGGCACTGATATATACAGAAAAAAGTATTTATTAAATGCAAAGCTGCTGCCTGATGGACATGTAAAAATAGTTATGTGATAAACTATGAGCATTTACACAAAACAAGTTTATCTTACATGTAGTAGATTTTAATCTTACCATTTTATTTTGGTTTCACTTTCCAATGTTTGCCAAGATATAAATGTGGATAAAGTCCTCAGGCTGTCACTTGCATGTCATACTCTTTTTTAACAATACATGATGGTCTTTTTATTCTTTATACTTTTACATGTATTGTTGAATAGTTATCTAAATTCTCAGTCTATTCACTAAGTTCTGAACACACCGCATGTGCCTCCTTACCAAAAGTGGTTTTCAAGATGTGATTGGACAATGTGCTGGATAATCCTACCTAGGCTCCCTGTCAGATGAGACATTGGGCCTGATGATCTCTTGAGATCCCTTCCAACGTTGACTGATGTTGAAATGTAAAAATCAATGCTGCTTTTTTTTCAGTGCTGTGGATGCTGTAACCCAATTAAAACGACTTTTGGTGATCAGATATCCCCATCTGAGCTCTTGATAGTAATTTAAATAATCCATGACAGTTTTGTTCTATCATGAGTGCTTAAGGTCAACATCTATGTTTTTATCTGACCAGTTTTTCCTTCTAACCACAGTTACATTGTTTTTTATATATATATATATAAATCTGGAAGGCAAAAAAATGTTTTTCTTTTCTTATTTTTCTGCTGAAAATAAGAGAGGATTCAGCTACTGACCTATCAGAAACAACTCATTTTTCTCCCCTTTTAAATAAATCTGGTTTACTGCCATGATTTTTTTCTGTCTCCTCAATTGTCTTAAGATTTTCTAACACGGAATCGGAGAGACACGACAAAGGTGACTTTTTGTCATTTCTCCTCCCTGCCTTAATGTTGGCTGATTCATTAAGAGCCATTTTTTGCAATTGCAGATATTTACCTGTAGCAATCCTAGGAAAAATCCCTTGCTGGAATGGCTGAGCCAACTTAATGTCTCTTGAAACAGATCTGAGGATATGATCCCATCTTTGCAAAATTTCATTTTCAGAGTATTATGTTAACTAAACTGAAACCAAAGTGAGATCATTAATCTAAGACATTTGAGATATGAAGTCTCAGGAGTAAAAAGTTGTGTATGTTATTTTTTTTTGCGTGTAGGCACTTGAACATCATGTGAGTGAGAATGACTCAGATCTGTCTTGAATTTCCTCAATTGAATGAAATACCATTGCATTTACCAGTAACAGGTGCTAGCCCCTTTTTGTAAACGTAGCTAATTACTTTAATATTGTTGGCATGTGATATTGTAAGTTCTTGTTAGACAGCAAACGTTGTTTGGAGCTGAATAGCATTGTTTGGAAGTCTGCACATCTTGAAAACTGGAATGGTTGAAAGTATAATAAAGCAGTCATATTAAAAACTCAGTAGGCAGCACTTAAAAAGCACATACTATTTCTAATAATGAGATATATTTGTCTAATGAAATTAAATATGCAAAAGTATCTTATGTTATAAACAGAAACAGAGAGTTCATGAATACATTTTATAAAAGATGTATAGTTAAATACTTATGCATATTTACTTCTAGATAGAAATTAAATATAAATATGAAATAAATATAAACATAAATAGAAGTGATTTCTGGTGTGGCAGATAACACTAAACAGATAACAGTATCAGCTTTTATGTCAGAATCTGTACATGCTGCTTCTGAGAAGAGTCTTGTTGTCTGTGAAGGAATTTCCATCAATGTTACTGTATGAACAGCCATAAGGAATTATATGGGTATAGTTTATCACAGAGTATATCTGGGGAATCAATGAAAGGATTTCCTGATGGCCCTTCCAGATGTATTTTTCAGTTCTTTTGTAGGAGGAGGCTTCAGTGTTGTTTTTGATGTATGCTGAAGTGTTGGAAAATGAATTGATCTGAAGATATCTTTAGGAAAGAAATAAAAAAGGACTCAATGCATACAGGACAAACAGTAAAAGACCAAAGAAAGAGCAAAGTAAAAAAGGATTTAAACGCTTCTTTAAATCTTCAAGTAGTTTTTTAAACTATGATTGTTTTTTTTTTAAATTTTTTTTTATTTTTTAGTTTTTCTTATTCCTAATAAAGTGTCATCCTGCTTAGAATCTACTAAAGAAAATCTGGTAGTAATTACTACCGTATTTGGCTTGGGCTACTGGGGCTTGGGCTCCTCAATGTGTTGTTGGCAAAAAAAATTGGCAGAGTAAAAGTAATTGCTAAGGAAAGGATGTACTTAATGTGAATTCTAAGCCTTGCTGGCAGTGTTACTCAATTTGGTGTTCCGTGAGCTCTACCAGATTCAGTTCTGCTGTTTTGTATTCCTGTACACTAATAACTTGTCAGGTCAAAATGATCCCTAAACTGGCTTCAATATGTATGGATGCCAAGGATTCAAGTCAGAAGGCACTAATTTTTCATTTCAATTTGTTTTATTATTATTATTTCTTTTGTGGTTCAAGTAGAATGACATTCCTTAAAATTGATGTTACCCCATGACAATGGCAGTTTCCTTTAAGAGGTGCTTACTGAAGCACCTCTATGTCTTAAATTTATTTAGACACCCATGCTTACTCCCAGAAGATTATTTTTCTCAAGTACGGCTTGCTATACCAGAAGTACTATCTTTCATTCATAAGGACAAATAGACCTATCTTTTTGCATCAATATTCACACTTTGCATAAGCCTCTTAGAAGATTTCCATTTTTAATGGTTTTAATTAGCATTTATGAAAAGCTGTGGTTTCACATGATATAAAGTGACAGATTAAATTTGTTAAGTGGATAATAATAAAATGTGAGTTGATTTGTTTCACGGGAGTTTAAAAGGCTTTTGCTCAACAGGGCCTCCATGCTAATTCATTAAGCATGCTTTAGACCTTATGGAGATTTTTTTTTTTTTTCTGATTTAATTAACACAGATCAAACTCCCAGGAGATTTCACATCCTCCACAACTGTGTGTGGTAGAGACAGTAATTTAAAACCTATCTTTAGGTCTTTGTGTTCATTTACTTGAAAAAGGGATTAAAAAAATACTCTATGAAATCATTCCGGCACTGTGGAGGCTAGTGAAGTTCTTTAGTGCAAGAGCTAAACACATTTGAAAAGGCTGGAAGGCTGTGGTTAGGACCAGGCTTCAGAGGGATGCTTTTTTCTCCTGGATGCTTCAGTGGCCTCTAGTCCCTGCTGCCAAAATCATTTGTACATTTTGTCCACTGATGTTTTAATCCATGATGTGTAAGTACACCCTGGAGCAGAATCCTAAGACCTTGATCCCAGTGTCTCATGGTGATTCATCCATGGGCTATGAGGTCAAACTTGCCCTCTGTTCTAAGGACTGGCTAAATTTTAGCCTGGTTATAGCATATGGAATGAAGAACTTGTGGTTTGGGAAGTTGTGGGTTGTAGATTTCAGTCTCAGCAGACTGAGGAGGTCCCCAGGATCTAGGTTCACAGCTCTTGGAGCACACTGTGACCATCTCTTAATGCAAGAAGTTACTGTTAGATGCTTCTTCGAATTTCTATCACTTTCATTGCAGTCAGTGATTCCTAAGCACATTAGATGGACCTTGACAACGCCTCACAAATCAGTTCCTTTCTGTTTGCTTTTAATAATGTAATGACTGTACTGAGATATCATTCTATGCATAAGGTCGATCTCAGAACAGTTTGAAATTGGTATCAAAGAGCAGTTTCTTTTTTTCCCACTTGCCTGCAATCAAAAATTCCAGAGAAAGTAATCACTAAGGAATACAATAGCAAAGAACATAATGCTGCAGAGCAATATTCGGTAAATCTTATTAGAGCCACAGAAGGAGATCTCAAGGAGCTGTGCAATGTCCTCTTGTTCTGTACATTAAATTCTTATTATTATTCAGAGGGAACATCACTGAATCCTATATGAACTTTGTGTCATAATGCATAAAATATCAGAAAAGTATATTATTTTGAATCATGAGAGCAGTAAAGTTTCTTGACAGTACTAGAAACTCTAATTATTTGGGAAGTTGGAAGACTTTATAAACATAGTTCATGTTAATAGCTGAAACTATCAAAAAACTCTCTATCTTAGTTGCTTTTCCATTTTTATCTCAATTATATATGCCTTTTAAGGATGGGAAATTGTAAAGAAAGACCAATTGCTCCCCCCCAGTGACTGGATTTGGTAAGATATTCTTTGAGTCTCCTGCAAGAAAAAGCTATGTCTTCTTAGGCCCTGTGTGTAACTACATGTCATTTCTACACACAAAGAAGAGCTCATGCCGATAGTTACTGATGCAGTACCCTGGAGGTATGCCTGTATGTCTATGTGTAGTTAACTATAAACTCATTACAGGGTTAGATATCAGGGTTATGTAAGTGGCATCTTGAATTATAGCAATTTGGATGTTCTTTTTGAGAGTGCAGTTTAGTGTCTTCTTCAATTTTTGTGTGTGCAGAGAAGTTGTGAGATGGTAGAGGTTCTTAGGAGTAATATATCCCCTATTTCAAAACATGCTGCAGTTTGCAGAAGTGAGCAACACTAACCTTTTCCAGGAGAAAGGTTGGTGTAATATTTCCAGTCCATTTTTTTGGCTCTGTGGATCCACTGCCTGTCAAGCTTTATATATCATGACAAGAATTCCTCTTTCTTGAGGCTCCTCATGGAGCCTCTGTAATGTCCAAAAATGCTAGAGAGTGGAGGAATAGAACAGCTGTTTGGGAGGAAGAGTTTGGTAAGTGGGACTGAAATTCATCCTCTCTGATTTTCCTCACACTACTATTTGGTATAAAGTTGTTTTCTATACTTCTTTAAGAGAGAGAGAGAGAGAAGCGAAAGAGTAGAAAAACTCCTTTCAACATGAGTAATTTTATCCCCTGATGTTTTAAAATAGGGATTAAATGAATAATTTTTCTGTTTCTCCATTAAGGAGCCTAGATGGCGAGCTTAGACCACACATGAACTTTCAGCAAGATGAATGAAGTCTGGAAAAAAGATGAGAAGGATAAATCAAATCTGTAGAAGAGTATAATGACTGAGCTTATACAGTGTTGTGTTTTAATCTGGCAGGTAGCTAAGCACCACAATATCATTCGCTCACTCTTCCCTTGTCAGTGGGAAGAGGGAGAGAAATGGAGAAAAAAACAGTAGAACTTATTGGTTGAGATAAAACTATTTACTAAGAGAAAAGGAAAAGGATAAAAATTATGACAATATATATGTACATATATATGACTATATATAACAAACAGTGCACAAGCAATTGCTCACCAGCCTCCAACCAATGCTCAGCCAGCCCCCTGAGCAGTGGAAAAGAGTGAGATGGACTCCTGTCTCCTTAAAAAGCTCTTCTGCATATTGTCATATGGTATGGATATCCCTTTGGCTATTTTAAGTCAGCTGTCTCAATTCTGTTCACTCCCAGCTTCTGGGACCCTTCGCTGCAAATGGCCTTGACTCTGTACAGCACTGCTGAGCAGCAACTATAGACACTGGTGTATTATCAGAGGTGTTTTTCTCTTGGAACCACTAACATAGCATCATACCAGAGAATAATTCCATCCCTGCTGAAACTGAGACATGTAGTCAATGAACTTTTCTTGCTTTATGGTGTAAGGACACTTGAGGAATTAAGTCATAAAATGCTTAGCTAATAGGAACAGAACAAATCTGGAGGGAAATATTTGTGAGTGCACCATAAGGCAAAAGTAAAAACAGAGGTTTTTACCTTGTCAACCACTACTCTGGGGTATCAAAGGGGAGTTTCACTCCAAAAGAACCTTGGGGGACCTTAGACAGTCTGCAGACAGAATAGAATAGAAGAAAACAGATGATCTGATATATCTGGTGATATTTCCCCTGCTTGAAGTCTGCGGAAGGGGAACCCCCAGAGAGCTTTAGTCAACCTACCACGTGAACTTTGAGGAGGAAATGTTCTTTTACATTGTCAAATGCTTCTTCTGAGTAAGTTACATTCTGAGCACTCTGAACATTATTTCTGCCATAGAAAAGTGAGAGAAATTTTGCACCGTATTGATTCAGATACTTCATGCCAACTGTGGAAAAATTCTGCCCAGTCAATCACAGACTTCCTTATTTCTCAGTTTTGAATGCATTAGTATCTTTTTTATTAATTTGAAGCTACTAAGAAGGTAAAAATGAAGCTCTGTACACTACTCAGGGAAACCTTAATTGTTTGGTAATTAATTCTGAAAGCTTGTCAGTTATTATAAGATAAAATGAGTGTATAAAACATAACAAATACTGGCTACTAGAAACTGACCCACTCTTAGAGTGGCAGTTGAGAATTATCTCTGCTTTGCAGAGGGGAATACACAGACAGACAGCTCTTCAGGGACTTGCAGGTGAGACAGGAAGCCAGCAGTACAACTATGCTGTCACTGTGTGACTTCTGGCCTAGTTCCCTACCCACATACTGAAGTTTGTTTTGTTTAATATGCTTCAGGACTAAGTGAAGAAGCGCTGAAGTAGTTCAGCTTTCCCTTTTCTTGAATCCATATTGCCTTCCACTAGGTGATGCATCTAATCAGTTTCATGTAGTAGGGGATGATGTGTACTGCTCCAGCAAGCTGAATGATAGAAGGACTAAACCAGGGATCACCTGATCTATGCTTAGAAAGGATGGCTACTTATTTTCAAGACATTTTCAAGAAGCTTTAAGATGTTCTTTGAATTAACTGACTAAGCAAAAGACTGAGGCAGCACACTGCTGTGCATGGGGAAAACTGCCTTGCATGGTAGGATGGGGTGAGCAGAGACAGAAATAACTGTTCTCACAAACCCTGAGAGGTCATGCTGCTCTCATCTTCTCAGTGGCTTCCCCAAGCCCCCATCACTGATCCAAAAAGAGACCAGAGCCTGGCCCACTCTGAGCAGGAGCATGGTGGGGCTACAGCCCCTATGAGGCCCTACCTGCTCCTCAGTATGGCCACTTCTTTCTGGGTTAACTGCCACCCATTAGGCCACTCATCCTTTGGCAGGAGGCACAGGCATCCTGGGTTGTCCCTGGGGGAAGGGCTCGTGGGGACATGGGAATTTAATCCTTGGATCATCATTACCATTGAGAGAGGGGGCAAAGGAGGTGGCTCAGCTTAAGCCTTCCAGTCTCAGCCTGGCCTGACCACAGAATGGCAGCCCTGTATGATCACAGTGGTTTCTCTGAACCAAACACATGCAGCAGCCTCTAAAGCACTGAAAACTTGCCCCCAGAGCTGGCCTTGTCTCTGCATGATGGCCCCTGCTCAACTTCTGGCAAAGGGACTGGGTCTGTAAGTGGAAAGGTGTGGAAATGTTTTGAGGCTAAGAAAATTCAGGCAGATGCCTGAGGGAGCAGTAACAAACCCTGGGTGAAATCTGCTACAAATGACAGCAATTGAGAATTTCTCATAGGGCTCGTGCTCAGCTCCTGCTGATACATATAGGTACCAGAAAGCTGCTACAATGGGGTTGATGAAGATTTTCCCTGACAGAGGGGAATCCCTTCATGGCTCAAATGTTAAAGAAGAGAAAGCAAACAGCAGTAAGTTTTGAAGGTATTTGACAGTCCTTTTTCTACATCACCTTTGATTGCTTGCTTGCTTTCTGCTCAAATTGGCTATGGAGGAAATTATTTTGAGAGGAACAAGAGGAAAATTAGACACTTCATTTGTCTTCCGCAAAACTTCCAAGATTTCTGTCATAATGAAACTGAAAAAGGCTCTCTGTAGATGTCTTAGCTAGTTCACTCTTAAGACTGCTATTTTTCCAATGTAAAATTCTTGAGTGTTGCACTCATGTCTAAGCAAGTAATGTTTTACTTGACTTTTGGAAACTGAAATAACCAAGTAGAAAATGGCAACAAGAGCATCAGGCTTTGTTTCACTGATTCTTACATCTCTTCTTCACAAATATTGGCTGAATCGCACTTTTTGTTGTCACAGTAATTCTTGGTAACTCTGTTGACTTGCTGCGAAACCACTGGAGGCTATAGAACACCAGTCAGTGTGTACCATTATTCCAAGGATGTATGATAGCTACAGAGATAAAGGTCACTGAGAGTACTTGCTTTGTTTTTCTCACTGGGATAGGAACTGCTCATCTACACAGCACTGTTCTTTTACCCATTGCCCTGAGAGTCAGAAGTGCGCTGCTACTTGGAGACCCACTACTGCCTTTTAGAAATCCTTTTTGCATCTCCGAAAACAGCTTCTACTGTGACAGGACTTACAGCTGGATGCATGCTAAAAAGCTAAGAACCTAAAGCTCTCAAGCTCCAAACCTTTAGGTTTGCACACAGCTCAGCACAGCTTTCTGCATTTTCAGAAAAGTCAAAGTTTTCCAAGATTAGTCCTAGCTCAGCTTACCTGCTTTAATAGTTTAATACAACAGCTTTGTTTCCATCCTCCTGTGCTTTGTCACAGAGGCCCTTCTGAGGAGGAGGGAAAGGCTTAAAATGATATTTGTGATCATTCCAGATTTTACTCTCATCTGAGTTCTAAAGTTCCATTAAAGCTCAAATTAAGCAAGGCTCCTGCTGTCAGCCCAGCCAACTGTGAATGGGTCTGTGCAACTACTACACCTCCTTTGAAAGTATAGAATAATAGGGGGAAAAAAGCGAAAACAAAACCTAAACTGCTAAGGATTCCCTTTTGATATATAACAATTTTTACTGCAAGGATTTTCGTTTGTTTTAGGGCTTTAATTGCTTAAATATTTTCAGAGAAGAAAGCATACATGAGTCTTAATTGCTTCCTAAATTGGAAAGCTGCTGTATCTGAAGTAGAGAATTAAATTATTGTGCTCTTCTTGAGGACCTGTGTCTTGCTAATCTTCCAGATAAAATGAACTCTGGAGTGAAAGTCATTAATCATGATATCTTAATAACACACACTTCAAACGAAGGATCTCTCCTAACAGATTAAAGATACCGTGAAAGCAGAGTGTAGCGTGACGTGCTGAGGACATCTAGTGGACAAAAAGTAAAATAATATGCACAGAAGGAATATTGCCTGTTTTTTTTAAGGCAAAACCGAAATCAGGATTCAGAATTTAGCAAGAGTTTCATCTATTTAAACCCCAAAGCACGTGTTTCAGGAGAAGATAATACCATTTTATTTTCATAGATGAGACACTCTTCATTTGTACTTGCCTTGAAATGATACATTCGTTTCATTTAATTTAGGATGTGGCAGTTTATTTTACGTTTCCATACATACTCCACACATAGCTGTATTTATTTGTCAAATACATTATTTATATTCACTTCAAAAACAATTTCTGCAATAATGCAAGGCTAATACTTACCAAATCATACTTGCCAGCCAGTTTAATAATTCCAATGACCTTTGGGGGGAGGATGTTAAAAGGGATATGTATAGGTAGCTCAAATTTACCTTTTATTAACCACAGATTTGGAATTGCTTTTATATGATGTTATAAAGTATCTTGGTTTTGGAACCGCACTGTTGTATCAGATAGCAAAGCAGTTACTTTGACTGCTCTCACCACAGTATTGATCACCAGCTTGAATTCTGAATCCTTGTTATGAATAATCTGAACTCACCAGAAGCTTAAATAAGACTAGTTCAGCTGATGGAGTCTGCAGGTTTTAGGAACTGCCTAGAAGCTGTTACCACAACCAAACTGCCCAGGGGGCTGCCATGAGGTGAAGGAGGAGACAGATCGTTTTGTAATAACACAAAATAACCTCTGTCAGCATTGGTAAAGGAGGAATTAGGAAGTTCAGTATTCACTCCTCTGTTTCCAGTTTGCTTTGGTGTTGTGTTGGCATGCTTGCAGTTGCATGTTAGTCCTTCTGGCCCTGCCAACCCAGGTGACAACTTTGAATAAGGAAGCAACCTGGATCAGGAGCTCACAATATGGAATGTTAGTTTGACCCATAGAAAATTATATTTATTTTAGACTTTGCTTTAAGGGGATCACTTATTACTATTGCTTGATAAATGTCATTACAGATCTTTATACAGTATGACAGATGATTTAATAGCTACTCAGTCATCAATATTAGTTAGTTCCTATTGTTAGAAAACACTTCTTTACAGAAAGGGTAGTTAAGTACTGGAATAGGCTCCCCAGAGAGGTGGTTGAGTCACCATCCCTGATGTGTTTAAGAGCCATTTGGATGTGGTGCTCAGGGATATGATTTAGCAGAGTTGTTAGAGTTAGGGCATTATGGTTAGTCTGTGGTTGGACCTGATGATCTTCAAGGTCTTTTCCAACCTGGGTAATTCTATGATTATGTTTAAAAAATAATACATTAAAAAATTACTGACTTGCCATAATGATTAGAGACAGAACAATTCTTCCCATCCATCTCACTTTACTTACATTCCCAGCTTACTTACAAGCAAATCCATGCAGACATGTAATTACATAAATATAAAAAAAATAAAATATAATGATGCAGTCATGTAATACTCCAGATCACTCCTGATGGAAGAGTATTTGGATGAGCTGCCAAAGTTATAGAGATCCACATTGTCCTGAGCATGCTTTGTAGTAGAAAGGATGGGAGGGTATATGCTAAGATACAGTGCTAGACTGTGGCTAAGTGAAGCAATGCTGGAGACCTGTAAGGGAGTGGAGCACCACTGATACATCTTAATTCACATTTCTGTTGGCAAAAGACAATTATATTTTTGGGCCAACAGTAGCTGAGTTTTAAAGAGGGTGATGAGGCCGAGTCTTTAAAGTAGCAGAGAAGCGCAGCTTGTATAACTACAGCCTTAAGAAAGAGCTGGGTTACTTTGGGTCTGAAGCTTGAGAGAACCAGGAAACAGCTCATCCACAGAGATATTGTTTTACCTGTTCTACTCAGGATCACTGTGTTTTTCTCAGTGTGTCAAGGAATTTTTGTATAAAGGAGATGGTGCCATGGCCTTTTTTGTTTTAGCGTAGAGTTTGCAGCATAGTTCTTCTGAATAGCAAAGTCAACAATTACCATTAAAAGGAAAATGTCAGTGGTTAAATAGGGTTAAATTTGCTGCCTTAGTTCCCTAAAGGGGAGTCTCCAGATGTACACCATGATAATCCTCTTTCTCACAGATTGTATTGAACATTTTAAATTCACACCAGTCCTGACTTCTGTTTCCAGAGATTCATGAGGAAAATGTGTGTTCAGGTACTGAGTTCTGCCACGAGAATATCCATGAATAAAGAAACTCAATATATGATTAAAATTTACAGGTATTGGAACCTATGGGACTGTGATAAATTGTTTTCTTATGGAATTTTCCTCAGAGCTCTTCCATTATGCATACTAAATGTTATAAGGCTGAGAAGAAAGTAAAAGCTTCTTCTGAGGAGGGATCAGGAGTGAAAATCTTTTAGTTATTTAGGTAAAACTAAGCTGAAAAAAACTGTAAGATTTGCTAAGATTACACGTGGATTTTCCATCCCTGCTATTCTGTTTGTCAAATTTATTCCTAAAACTCCCCAGTGAAGTTTTTGAAGCAATCTACTGAAATACATACCTTATAAAGTTCTTACTGGTAGCAAACCTTAATCCTTTTGTCAAGTCTGCAAAGGGTATGAAGAATAGCGGGTGTTATAATACCTATAAAACTCTTTCATGTATGGCAACAATATCCCTAAATTTCCTCAAAAATGACTATTTATTTATTTATTTATTTATTTATTATTTTTTTAAGACGGAATAATCTTTTAACATTTCCTTGCAGGCCATATTTTCTAAATCTCTTACATTCTTGTTATCCACTGAGTTATCTACCAAAGCAGCAGTTATCTTTGTAATACATGGTAGTGCTCAATAGCATACAAGGCACGGTAGGTTATATCTCCACTATGCTGAACAGCTCTTGTGTCTTGTAGATGATGGCCCTCCACACACCTCCAGAATGCCCTTTTTTTAATCCTGCCACATTCTTAACTTAAATTTGGTGTCTGATTTGCTGAAAGTCCAGAGCATTTTCTTCAGTACTGTTCAATAGTTACTTATTATCCTGATTTATTCATGCTTTTAGAGGTTCCTTTTTGAGCACGTTTCTTAGTATTTGTTGAATTATGTCGCATTGCTTTCAAGCTATGCCTTACATTCATTAACATTATTTAAAATTTAACCACTATTGAATTGAGCATTTGCAACTTGTTCCAGTTTGAACTTCTCTGCAAATGTTGCAAATATACCATCCTGTCAGTCATCCAAGGCACTGAGGGGCATACTAAATGCAGCCACTACTGGACCTCCACAGTCTGTTCCTTGATATCCTCTGACAATTGAACAAATAATTTTTGGTAATTTTTGGTTGTGAGACATTTCTTTTTTTTGTGTGGTTGCAAACTAAACTCATGATGTTTACCTATACCTACTCAGTGTTTGTGATTTTACTAGTGAAAATGACATTTCAAGTGGTATCAGGAGCTAAGTGTAGCATACATCAAATATCTGACCAAATATCACAATTTGTGAATGCTGAAACAGAGGTGATACTGACTTTTCAGTCTTTATTGCCTGCTGTTCTCTTTTCTTCCTTGCTAAGTAACAGTCATATTTTATCCTTGTCATCTTCCAATTTCTATAATATTTCTCTTGTTGCACTTGGTACTTCTTGTAACTTGAAACTCATTTTCACTTTGATCTATTCTGCATTTTATTCCTTTGGCAACACTTACATCTATGCCTGTAGATCCTTGTTCCTGGTTTTGCACTTAAATTTATATATTTTTTCTGCTTTTTCATCTTTTCCGAGCCCTGAAAGAGCTTTTTGATGGAGCCATATTGGTCTCTTACTACATTCCATGTATTTTCTTTGCATCATGACAGTCTGCCATTGTATCTTTAATATAGTCCCTTTCAGTAACTGCAAACTCTCTTGCAGTCCTTTTTTCCTTAGAATATCTTCCCAAGAGACCCTACCTTCCAGTTCCCTGAGTTTGATGAAGTCTGCTTTTTTGAACTCTATTGTCCTTATTCTGCTGCTCTCATTCCTCCCTTTCTTTAGATATGTGAACTCTATGGTTTTGTAATCACTTTAACCGAAATTACCTTCTACCTTCAGCTTCTCAACCAGATCCTCCCTATTAGTCAGAACCAGTTCTAAAACAGCTATAAGCTTCTCAGTATCTTCCATCTTCTTAAAAAAAGTTGTCCCCAACACGTCCTGAAAGCCTACTGGAATTTCTACATCTCAACATTATTTTCTAGCACATTTCTCTATATAATGAATGTCTGCCAATGTCATGAGTAGGGGATACACCTTTGGGAAGCTTCTAATAGTTGCAGAAAAGCTCAACTAAAAAAACTAACTAAAAAGTCTCACCTCTGCTACATTCTAAATATGAGGTAATTCTGTCAGGTCCCTATAATAATATTGCACTTTGTTTTATTTGCAGTTGTCTTCTTTGCATCTTCAGCTCTTCTGGAAGCTCAGAGGAAGCACCTATATTTATTATGTGTTGTGGCATCTTTTTCCCCAGGGCGTGTCTTTCATAAATGTATTCCTCTACCCCAGTTAGAGGAAGCAGCATGGAAAAATAACCATTGCACAGCAGTCATGGAAAGCTGGGACTGTTTCTGACTCAAATTCAACAACTATTTCAGTTCTAGAGAATCAGATGACTTTAGAAACTCCCTCATCTTTTTCATACACTTATCTATGATTTTTCAACTAAATAAAACTTTAAGCAAGTAAGAGGACTAATAAAGTTGGAAAATGAGTTTCTGAGTGGAGATTTCACAACATTTGCAGGTGATTTTTACAGTACTTGAGCAGTAATTTTTTTTTAATGTTTAACTGGAATATTCCCCGTTTCAGTTTGCTGTCACTGACTCTTGACCTATCTTTGGATACCAGAGGGAGTGGTTTGGCTTCATCTTCTTTACTCGCCTTGCAGGTATACATGGAGAAGATACCCCTGAGATTTCTTTTCTCCAAGCTGAACAGTCCAGCTCTCCAAGCCTCTCTGTGTAGCTCACTTGCTCCAAGCTCTCCAGCATTCCTTAGCTGGACTCCAGTACATTCATGTCCCTCTTGCACTGAAGTGTCCAGATCTGGACCCAACAGACAGCTGTGGCCTACCCAGAACTGAACAGAGAAGGATCACATCCTCTGCTTGCTGCTTGATGTGATGCTTTTCCCGGTGCAGCTCAGGAGGGGCTTCTTTGATGTAAAGGCTTATTGTTCACTCACTATCGTCCATCAAGACCTCCATGGCCTTCCCCAAACTCCTTCTCAATCAGTTTGTTCCCCATTTTGTGCTAGCATACGCAATTTTTTTCTCTCTAGGTGCATTTCCCTTTATTCACCTTGAGATACTTGTTGGCCTATTTCTCCAGGATGCTAAGCTTCTTCTGAAAGGCAACACAATCATCTGTTGTGTCAGTCACTTCTATCAGCTTTGTATCTTCTGCAAACATGCTGAGGGTACACTCTTCCCCTCATTTAGGTCATTAATGAAGACATTCAGTTAAATTGGAGTCAATTTTCACCCTAGTGGACACCACTAACAACTGATCTCCAGCTGGAATTTGTGTCACTTATATTTCTGCTGAAACTATGCCAGCCTTTGAATCCAGTAGGTATATATATATTTAATGTATATAGGCAATGAAACTTCCTTTTTAATATGTATATTTATTAAAACATCAAAAAGAAGAGAGTAGCAAAAGCATAAAAATATTGTGAAGTTTTACCATCAGATTGGTTTGATGGAAGTGACTGCAATTTTCAGTGAGCTCTCAAAATGTTCATCAGAGATTTTTGATGAAATTTTACTCTTCCTGTGCTTTATCCTTGAAAATGTTTGCTCAAAAATGTGTGTATTGCCAAAAATCAATGTATGATTGTGAAATGAGAGATATTCAAGGGATATTTCTATGTGGTAAAATAGGTCATACAAAAGCCTAGTAAAGAGACATGATCAAATTTTTGAGTTTAATATCTGATCACAAATTTATACATTCGTTTTGAAAATGTGCAGACAATATAGTTGTGTTGACTGAAAATGGAGTTGAAATTATAACAAAAAAGTTGATGATATTTTCAGCACCCTTGAGACCCATTTTCAAATTCCTTTATCAATGCAGTAAACATGACTGTATATTTTTTTCTCTTCACAGGACTGTCTTTAGCCATTGTAATAAGTGCATAAGATTATTTGCCATAACTTAACACTGCATTGCACTCTCCCCATGCTCTGGTTTCAGCTGACACAACGCTGACTGCACTCAGATGTTAGCTGTAGCTGAGTGATGGGTGTGCAGTTGGGGCCAGGCCTGGTCGCTAGGTGGGAAGCACCACTGCGGTGATGGTGTGGGGCAGGGGCTGGGCTTCATGACAAGCTGCATGCAGCCCAAGGATCATGGGTTGGACATGCCCACCCTGGATCTTCCTGTCTGCACTTCTTGAAGGTGGTAGTGACATTTGATTTCTTGTGGGAAAGATGATTAAGTGTGGCCTAGCAATGTCATCTCAGTATGTCAGTATGTTCATTTCTTCACATTCCCTTTGCTCCAGAAGAAATGCTGTAACAGGAGTTGTCAGTGTGATGGGGTGGCTAGTCTAAAGACATGCAGATTATTTTCCTCTCTGTGGGGTATGTGTTCACAAAACTGCCCTTTTTTCTGACTGAAATTCACTTTAATTTTAGCTATATTATTTATTTCAGTTTTTATTTTAAGAGTCAAATGATGGAAAGTGCCATAAGGTCCAACCCAATGACCTTTCTTTTTCTCAAAAAAATGTATAACCAGTCAAAATCAAGCACATAAATTGTACCTTTCAACAAAACTTGTTCAAAACTTTGTTCTAAAGGTAGAAGAAGTCATATTAGAATACAAAATTATCTTCTGAGGAATGCAGCAGAAAAACATTAACCAGACTGAATAAAAATAGAATAAAGGGTTGCTTTTGATGTAGATCTACAGAACAAAGCTTATTAGCAAGAAAGGAATTGGTGACCTTTCACTATTAATATATACGTAGAAGATATTTTAAAACAGTTTACAGTATTAAGAACATTATTCAACCTGTTTATTTGGAGTATAAAGAATAAACCTGGTATTTACATGTTTGTTTCTCTTAGAACATGAGGTTGAAAGTTTTCTTATGAATTTAAAGTTATCTGTATGTGAAAGATTTACGCTAAGGATAATGCAAAGCTGGCTGACAACTGATTGGCAATTTGCAGATTAGGAAATCAAAATAAAGATACAAAAAGAATCTTATAGGCTGGAAAACCATATCCTAGGTCCAGGAATTTCCTTGTTTTGTAGAATATGCAGTAGCAACTAGGATTATTTGACTGGCCATGGCTACATTTCCTCCATATAATCAAAGATATGTTTAGATCGGAAAAGAACCTGAAGATCATCAAATTCAACTGTCAACACGATCTGCAGAATCTCATCACTGAATCATGTTCCTTAGTGCTACATCCACATGTTTCTTAAATATCACTAAAGAAGGGGACTCCACCACTTCCCTGGGTAGCTTTTTGCAGTGTTTGCATGGTGTGACTTTGGAAAATACACAGTATTATACTAAACAAATGAGTGAAATACTTAGCCTCATTTTTCCAACCTGCTTCTGCAGATTTATAGATATCTTTGGGTTCTACAGATATAGGACATGATGTTTCTGTGGCACTGCAGTCTTTTCCATCATTGCCAGATTCTGAGCACTCAGGAGAGATTGAACTTCAGACTTCAGGAAGCATTTAACTGGGATGAGAGAACTAGAAATGGGATTTATAACAGAATTCCTTCAAAAAAGGTGGGTGCATTTTTAGGTGCCCAGAAGTTATCCAGTTGACATTTACATTCCCCAGAATGAAGGAGGTTTGCTTAAGTGTAGGACAGACCATGCCAGACATAGGCCACATGGAAGGTGCAGGATTTTACTGGGTGAGGAATTTCCCATCTTGCAGCTATTCCCGGGCTCACGAATTAAAGCACTGAGCTTTTCTCTTCTTAAAAAACACAATTTAATACTTTAAGGGGTCCCTTTCTGCCCTCTATCATCACTAAACATGACTGAGAGAGGGTAAAAATGCTAACTTCATTACTTGGACCAAAACCAATGGGAGCAGTACTGGGTTCTCTGTGTCTTTAGGCAGGTTTAGATATAAAAAATTATACTTTGTATACAAACAGCAGAACATACAAAATGCATTGATTCAAATAAAAATACTGGTAGCAACTTTATAATTTTTTATAAAAACACACTTGATTGTAATGCAAATATGCCAATCTATGCAGCATTTTTTACCAGGTGTGTGCCTTATGAATTAAAAGATAATGCCCTTGCAGTACCTTCTAACAATTTGCATACACTGAGTCCACTATGTAGAGCAAAAAAATATGACTTGCATAATGAATTTCACACACACACACACAAGAAGTTATGCAAAATAAACACACCAACTAGCTGAATACTAATTACCTATAAGCAAAATCTGGAGATATTCAGTATGCAGAACCAATCAGTTATTGCAATGAACACCTATCGCTAATTTCCTCCAGGAAGAAAATTTTCCATTAGCTTTAGTGAATTTATACCATTATAGAAAGGTTGTAGCTAAATAAATATTATTTTAGTTTAATTGGATTAAAAATTAGAAATGCAAATTCTGGTGCACCAGGTCTCTAAGTCCTTGTCTCCCTTTTTATGGTAATACCTTTCTAATGGTTTAAGCCTATGAAGAAAAAACACTGAAGATTTTAACTAGCAGCTTTGCAGGGGGGCAGAAAGGAGCAAAGAAGATTTAGTGGTGAAAAGAGCAAATAAATAGGTGCTCCAAGATTAAAAAGAGGGTAGAAGTGCATGCTGAGCCGTTGAAAGACCTCTCTGTGTTTAAAGAAAAATATTGTTTGGTTCTTTCACCAGTGCATGATCAAAATAAGAGGTACAAATTAGTTCATGGCTGCTGAAGCTACAAAACATCATGCAGAGAGCTGTCTTTGGGAACGTTTTAATGAGGAGAAGAGGTCATCAGACTGTGACATTGCTTTTCAGAATTCTTCAAGAACAACACAGACTTCCTGTTCCAAATGTGGTAAAGAATAAAACAACCTTAGTAGTAATCGTACAACTTTTGAACCGTGTTCCTTGGAAATACTGTACCGTGCTCATTTTGTAGCTTTAGTTAGCTATCTCAAAGGAACTCTTCCATATTTTCCATGTGCCCTTATTTCAAAAGTACAGTGAAATGGTAGAGCTTCAACAAGGATTATATTTATAAAATAAAGTTTTATTCAGTCTTCTAAAGAGATTTTAATGTTTTCATTGCTGTAGGTGAAATGGTACACTGTGGCTCTGTTCATTAACATTTAGCATCAGTGCAAAAATCAAGGATTACCACATACAGTTTGAAAGGACATTCAAAATGACTTTGAAATTAAATTCACTATAATCTTAGTTTTGCAGCATTTCAAACGTGATTTTAAAATGCATAAGTTAATTAATGGCATTCCAGGTCAAATATCTCTAGGCCAATAGCGTATAGAATGCTATCATTTAAATTTGTGATATACCATATGTGCTGACAAGGACTGAAGAATTCCACTGTAAATATAATGAATAAGATGTATAGTACATGTAATTGTTTGAAAAAAGGTTCCTTGAGGATATTTACAGAGACAATTAGCAAAGAGAAGGCACCGGTAAATCAAATAATTATTCTAAGTTCAGGACATCATTAACAGAAACCTCAAAATCAGAATAGGTTCAGGATTGTTAATAACTGTAAAAATGCCAGTAAATAACAATTGGCAGCAGCTGAAAAACAGTGGCTTCTGTGAAAGCTATAGTTACCAAAATCTTAATTTTTCAGACTTATTTTTTAAAGGTTTCCAAAGTTAAGAAAGAACATGTCAGATGATGTTCATGAATCAAGTGCTATAGTTAATAATTTGGCTCAAATTTGAATTAGTTATCTAATAGTTAATATAGAAAAAACAATGTGAAAAAACACCCTTTTTCTTTCTAGAAGAATTATAATAAAATATCATTTGGAAAAGCATCAGCAGCAATGATACAAAAATGGTACAGATAGACTACTTCTCCTGACATAGAAATTCTATTATAATAATTTCATTTCATATTCTTTTAAATTATAATCACTATGTTAAGAAAAGAAAGGATAATATAAACCATTCTGTATGCTACCTGTCTCTTTCTTTTCCTTAAATAAAGGGAGAAAATGAATTTGGTAACTCTCTTCTGTAATGAGAAAGGAAATCTCTGTCACTGTGGTTTCACTCAGCTTTTTTTTTTCAGGCATAAATAAGCACTGGTATCTGTCCACCATCTGAAGTATGTAATTGTTATCTGAATATTGCAGCTCTACAAAAGAATCAGACATATATTTACTAACAAATCCAAGCTCTCATTGAAAAATATCTTAGTAATTCAAATTCTTATGCCATTAATCTTCTAGTTATAAATATTAATAATTGCCACATCATGGTGCCTTGGAACACTCTCTCACTTTACATGTAAAGCATTTACGTTGATTTTATATTCTTTTTTTATAATTTCCTTCTCTCATATGAGGTACAAAAATGGCATTTGGAGATATTTCTATTGCCTGTTTCACATCTAAAAAAATCCCAATGTAAATTTTTCCCACAAAGGCTAATAAGTTTGTTAGTTTTCAGTTTAAACCTTTAATCCTGTTTGAATGGATTGATGTCTTTTTCCTTGATTTACCAGATTTTCTGTCAGTGATTAGGGCCTGGGAGTTTGGGCTAATCTGAGATTTCTTCTCTTCTTGTATTGTCATTCCAGTGCCCATTATTCTTCCCTATTTTTTTTTTCCCTTTCCAAGAATACCACTGTATTCTATTCAGTGACCACTGCTCACTGAAAGAAGATGTCTTAGATAGCCAATTAGCTGTTATGCATAGAGTTTTTAGCCAGCATGGTAGCAGTATTTGTTACAGGACTGTAAGCAAAGCATTGAAAAGTAAATGTCAAAAAAGAGAGAGGAAGGAAAAGGAGATTCTGAAATTCCAAATTTTGCTTTCAATTATCCCAAATTGCATTTACAGACAGTAATGATAAGTGTAATTTTTGTGAATCAACACGATAGGAGAAAGGAATCTTTGATTCAGTGGATAAGCTGTGATGTAGAAATCCTGGAGCAGATTTACTAGTAAGTACGCTTTTCTAATTAGAGTATCAATGAATCTCCATTTAATGCTGAAGTGTTGTAAGGTTCTTTGGTAGCAAATGTGGGCAGCTCTTGGGAAACTTTTACATAAGAATTGTAAAAGAAGATGCTACTACGTACTTCTGAATTAAATGTCATTAATTTCAGCAAATAACTTCACTGACTACAAGAGATCTGTGCTGACATACAGAAAACAAGAAAGTGTCCTTGGTACATAAAAATGTAATTTTTGAAACAAACAAATACCATTAAATCATAAAGTAAATGGATATAATTTAAGAAAAAAATATATATCTGTGTTTACTGTAATCAGAGTTGGATAGCAGTATTCCATCAAAATCTCTTTTGGATGAGGAAAATAAAGAGGACCATAACAACATCCAAAAGTATTATTATTATTTTTATCATTTATTTTCTTTTGTAATCAACATCAGATGGTATTTGTCAGTAAATGGAAAAAGATGTCCTGAAAGAATGATATGTAAACAGAATATTGATGAGATTATATACATGCCATTTTATGTGAGTATAACTAGCATGTTTTTTTATTTGTTGAATATTTATATTGCTGTCAGCATTCTCCATCAATTTTCATGCAAATATTTTATCTTCTTAACTGAAACTTTATCAAGCCTATTTTTTCTGTCTTCAGAATCTGATACACTTTCATTTGGCGAGTGATGTGAGATGTGCTTGCCTAAGTGTTCTGTTTAAAAGTGCTTCTTTGTGTATCTTCTGGCACTAAAGCAAATATCTGTTGGTAGCAAAATAGTGCTGGGAGATGTATGCCCCTCAGATTGTATTGCTCAATAAACTTTTAATTCAGTGAAAGCAAACATTTCCAGTTTACTACTGAAGAGTGGTTAACAAACAGATGTGTACATCTATGTACATTACCAAACACTGTGTAAAATAAAATGTGTTGCTAGGTCATTTGTGCATTAGGATCTTATCAGGACTTAGAAAAGGTATTTATGAATGTGATGGATTCAGGGCAATCCAGGTGTCATGTAGCAAATGTTAAGTTCATCTTCATGTTAAGAAAATATGAGTGGTACCATAGGGAACTGGGAAACTTTCCCGCTGCTGAGTTATTTTTTGGATGAAAGATAAGATTGTTTCATTGTAAACCCCACAGATTGCATGGTAGTTTTAGCAGAAGTAATGTGAAGTGCTGTACCCAAAATAAGATCCAGATGAATTGGTTCAATTCTTCTATTGCAACAAATTTTGTCAGTGGGGTTTCTCACTTCCTATCCCAATCAGTGCTGCTTTAGAACCACTTGTTTTGTATAAGCACTGGTAATAATGTCTGCAATTTCCACAAACAATATATTTAAGTAATTTATCCATAAACCTTACTTTGGGTAGTTGTATGTACAACAGTCTTATGAAGCGCTTTGCATAGAAATGGTAGAAATCATTTCTAAGATGCATTTCTATAAAGAATCCACTACTGATATATTCTGGGGGATGGGTGAAATGTAGTAGATCCTAAATTACAGAATTTTGTGAAAAATAGTCGTGATTAACAGAGTAAATCATAAGACCTCAGCCACTGGAAATTCTTCTCTTGACACCTCAATATTTATTTATGATACAACAGTCTGTGTAACCAATCATTTAATTAGGTCCAAGGTTTCTAGAGCATCCAGGTAGGATCACTGACCTTCTCTCCCCTCAGCAGAGAGCAGATGGGTGGCATTCACTCCTCTCTGCAGAGTAATTCTTCTTGTCCTCAGGGCGCTCTGAGCATCCCTTCCATGCAGCCCTGCTGGTTCATGCTCAAAGACTGAAAGGTGAAAGAGGAGAAAAATCTTTCAGAAATCTAATAGAAGCAACCTAATAGACAGCCAAAGTGCAATGAGGCAAGGGCAGCACAGAGCTTGAAAGGGCCATGGTTCATGAAGGTAAATGGCCTTCTACTCTGTCGTAAGTTCCAGTAATTTAGGAGGCCAAGCTTCCATTTTGTGGCAGTTATGGGAAAATAAACTGTATCCCAGAAGAACAGGAAGGAAACTATGCAAGTAGAAAGTATCAGCCTATTACCCTTGCTAGTCCAGCATGGAAATAATATTACTCTGGAAGAATAAAAGGAGAGAAGAGAGAGAACCAGACAGAAGTGAAATAGCAAGCATGTAAAGAATGTACCAGATTCTCATGACTGATATTATTAGCTTGATGCTGACGATTTCATACTCAAGTTGGTAGCTTAAACATAGTAATCATGCATTAGTGGCAACATTTCTTAAACTCTCATCATTAAGGTTTAAAATCCTGGTCTTTGTAATCACAACGAGTTATAGCTATTCAGAGGCAGAAAACTTGATCCTCTTCTCCATACCCTTGAGTCTCAATCCATGTCTGATTGCTGGTCAGGTGCAAGGGAAGTGCTAATTGTGGCCATGCACAGATCACATCAGCATCATCCAGTGTGAGAAGGTGGCATTTGTTTATATACCTTTCCAATTTACTACAGGAAACTTGTCCAATCAATAAAAGCTTCTGGTATTTTTCTGCTTTTCTTTTTCTTGAATTTGCAGACACATATCTTATTCTAAAACTGGCATGTGTGCCCTGCATGTAAACCCTTGTTCACTGTCTGAGCTTTGAATATGAGTAATGGGAAACTATGTATAGCAGCCACAATCCCCAAGTCTTTTCAGCTGTCTAGGGAAATGCATCTCTATTCACATGCAATGACTCCTCAGAGCTGAGAAGGCCAAAATGAAGCTTGTGTAACTAGAGAAAGGTAAAAACATCAATTTTTTTTTTTTTTTCCCTCTGAAGTGATCTGTGGTGTTCACAAAATGGTATTTATAATTTTGTCCAGGTTAAAGTTTGACACTTTTTGAAGGTGCCGTAACTTTTTAGTAAGGAAGCTGCAAAATTGCATACATCATTTTTACAGTGTCATAGATCAGAGCAGAATTATGAGAGATTAAGTGTCCTGAGAAGTGAGCCCCTCAGAAGTATGTAGCAGCATTCAGCATTCACTGCATAATATAACAGCACTGAGATCATCCATGTATCTTCTTCATTATACCAGCTCTTACCACGAGGGAAAAAGAGATCTAAGGTAAATAACATCACAAATAAGTACATTTGTTGGACTAACACACCCTCAAAAGTTGATTCTATGCCCAGTGCCTGAAGTTGTAATATTAGTATACAAATTATTCTGAAACATATAGGTGGAAATGGAGTTGCTCTAAAACTTTTCAAAAAATATCTCTGTGCTCCAGTGAACCTGAAAGCAACAGCTATTGCAGAGGCTGTCTAAGATTTTTAACTGAGCAATTGTTTCTGAACTAATGACTGTGTTGAAATGCTCTCATTCTTGGACGTGGTCCCAAGCTAATTTCTGTGAGCAAGTGAAATTTCCTTAGAAATAGCACTATAGTTCTGAGGGCAAGATTATGGAACAAGTACATTAAGTCACTGTTAAAACTTCTTGTAGGTCTCTACCTGAAAATCAGTTGTCCTGCCATAATGTGGAGGTTGTACTCTACATTTGCCCAGCAGGCTATCAGATCAGAAAGCTCTTACATGAATAATAATAACAATAATAACAAACAACTCCAGATCAGTAGTTCCAATAGTTTTAGATTGCACATTACCTCTTGAAGTTTAGAGATTTGTTAAACTGTAACAACAAAAACCCTGTTTCCCTTTGAGTGTTGCTCCTTCATATAGTTGCAGAGGCTAAGGAACAATTTTTTTGCAGCTGATCTTTTGCCTTCTGGAGGTCACAAAAACAAGATCAAAGAGATGCTCCAGCTTCATTTCCAGGGCTCCCCTTGGTACAGAGACAGGGAAATAGAGGGGAACTCAGAAGCAGTAAAGTCAGCTATTGAAAAGTTGGAAAATGTCAGGAACTTAAAACTGGCCAGCAGGTATTCACACTGTGTAGCTCAGGCTGTCTGCTGGAGGAATTTTTATGCTCTTCATCTTGTTTAATATGTAATAACTGTGCTTCTAGTAGCTGTTCTGCTGCATGCCTTATTATAGGTTTTTCAGCAAAAATGCGAGAACAACAGGATTCTGCTTTGTTCTTCATAGTTGTGGTGGGCTGCCACCAGCCTACCCAATGGTCCAGAGCAGGATGACCTATTATTGTCTCGCATGCAAAGATCACTCAGTTTATCAGAATTAAAGTTTGGGATAGATAAGTTTGGGATACCAGGGCATAACAGTTCATGTAATTGGCAGCATTTAGCAATCCTATTTACCCATTTACCTTCTTCCTCATATTGACCAAATCTATTAAGAAAATTAAACCCAAGTTATGGCTTTTTTTTTTTTTTTTGCCTGTTTTTATTTTATTTTTTCATGAAATAACATGATTTGTTATATAATTATTGAACTCAGTAGATTCATAAGAGATTTAAGAATGCTTTTATTAAAGAGAAGCTGTCAAACTTACCTGATCTGGAACTGTATTCTGAGTGAGATGCAATTCTTATTAGAAGGCCCAGGAAATCCCAGTTTAAATCTTCATTCATCCAAAAGACTGTCACTTGAACACAGAACATGGAGAATGCTGTGTTGCACTGCAGAGAACACTAGGGCCCATACTGAGGAGACAGCCAGGACTGGAGGAGGACAGGTGAAGGTCAAGAAGTAGCCAGTCCCTGTGGTACTGAGGCACTCACACCAACTTCTGGATGACAGTGCCCATGTTTCATCAGATACTTCTGTGCTAATGCATCACTGTGCTTTCAGTGCTGTGGTGTCCATTGAGTGTCTGTGAGAGGGCTGGGCAGGTGTGCGTTCGGCTCAGACTGGGAAGCTGCCAGAGGGATCCAGAATCGGTGTTTCTAATAATGCTGCTATTTCTGATCAGGAAGATGTATGCAGAATACAAGCAATGCTTGACTACCCTGTTTGGTAAGCTCCTCATCTCCTGAAGGCTGAACTGCACAGTGGAGTGGGTTCATTGTGCCCACTGGCAGCTTTCACCCAGGAGAGTGACCACTGAATTAGATCTTCTGGTTTTGACTCCTTGGGTTAGGAACCTAAACCTCAGTGTACAAACAGATCCCTCCCAAGCTAAAAAAAACCTTGTAAAATCAAACCACACATTCAATGTCAATATCTAGCATAACAACTTACAACAACAACATATTTAAAGAGATTTTTATAGATCATACTCAGATTCTCTAGTAATTTCATTAACAAAATTGACAGTAATATTGAGCAATTTAATATGCTATTTGGTCATGCATCTTCATTTCCAGCTCTAAGGCTGAGCATTCCTCAGCTGTGTTGCTGTTTTGTGAGATATCAACAAGTAATTCATGAAATAATTACAAAAATCTCCAGTAAAAATTACACATATATTCCCATGTATGCAGATAAAATAAAGAAGAAAATGTGAGGAAAAAAACACACACACACACAAAAGAATGTTGCAGATTTAGCACAATTTTACAACATCAGATTAGAGATTAGATGGCCTTTGATTTAAAAATGTAGAAAAAATACAGGACTGGGGACAAACACTCTAAGGAAGTAAAATTCCAGAGAGGTTCTGAACACTGACCAGAATGACTGGCACCAGAGATGGCACTCCTTTAATTATATCAGTCACAGATAGAGTTTCTGATACCCCTGGTAGATGCCATCCTGCTAAATATTCCTTAAGATAAGTTCTTGGGATTTTCTGTTCTGTTTCCTATTTCTTCTTTTCTTTCCAGAAAAGTCACTATCTTTGAGATGAAAGACAGAACTGAGGTATTTACTACTTTTATTATGAGAAAATTAAAGTGATCCTCCTTGTTTTACCTGGGAATATTCATGAAAATTCATCTAAGATTTGCATACCAAAACAGAGCTCCCGGTGTTTCCATTGACTCTATGTTAGACTTTAGCCACTCCATTCATCCCCAAAGCTTTGCTTTCTCTGCCTATCAATAGGTGAAGAAGGAAACATCAGTATTCCTCCCTCCTAGGGGCAGAGTGAAGTTAAATAAAGTAGGAATAAGGGTAAATGTGTATACCAAGTGCATTAAAAAATCTTACATCTAAAGAGGAACAGAAAAACAGAAAATGCAGAGAAAAAAATGAACATCGATGTGCTCTAAGTTGCTTTGCTGATAGAAAAATATATTTTGATATGGAATAATGAGGGTGGATTTTTTTCCCCTTCTACTATCTGTGCTCCAAATTTTGCATATATCATCATTATCTAAAATTGTTTGCATACTAGCCAATACTTTGGAATGAGTACCTGTGTTCTTGTTTGTGGCTAAAACGTGATAACCATTTATGACACAAGTCAAGAAGAACTTTTATTTTTAACCTCCCTCTGCTTCAGTGACTTCTGTACAACAGTTTTTTTTCTTTTCTTTGAAAACTATGTCAAGACCAGTTTTCCACTGGTTTGTGTTTTCTTTATGACACAGAGAATGTAGAAGCTGTGTTGCTTGCTAAGGATCTACAAGTACAACACAAAAGTTCACTATAGAAGAGAAAGCAAATTATTTTCTTGTCTTAGTGGTCATGTTAAAGCTTGATGAAATATCTGGCAACTAAGTACCTAAAGGATTTTCAGTAGCTATTAGGACAAATCTATATATTTATCATCTGTCTATCATCTGTCTATCTGTCTATCTTTGATAAGACTACTATAGTTCTTGTGAAGTTTTAAAGAGTTTCTTGATTGTAAATGATATTAATGATGAACACTGTCCTAGAAACAATCTCATTTCCCCAGGTCTTTTCTGTTTTATCATAAAATGTATTAGTCTGCTATAGTGTATCACACCAAGCATCCCTCTGTCTCAGTACTCTGTACTCCAACAGCTGACAGAAGGCTAGAAATGAGTCAAAGAATCTCTTAAGAAAGCAATCTTACTTCTTCAGGAAGCAATCCCAGCTTCAAGCAATCTGTGACTCAGCCAGTTCCTGAGGCAGACATACAACATTGCAATTACAGCCCTCAATGCTTTTCCATTAGTTATCCCAGTGACTTTTCAAACCTATGTATATTTTTCCTCACCCCTTAATCCTCTGACAAAAAGACCCAAGTTTAGACATTATTGATTTTTTCCCCATGTTTGTTCTGAGATTGTCCTGTGGTCATTTCCTCAAGGACATGATAGTTCTCCTTCTCTTGACTAATCAAAAGTAGGAAGGTGAAGACCTGATTCACTCCATGCATGTTTTACACATAATTTTGTCATGCCTTTCCTGAGGTTCTTTTTCTGCAAGATAGAGAATTTTGTCTGTTTACTTGATCCTCATGGTGTATCTTTAATGATCTTTGTTCTTTTTAGCACCTTTCATGTTTTTACTGTGTTGTTTTCACATAGTGATATAGTTTGGTTTTTTTTTGAGATATGGATACACTGTGAATTTAATCCATGACATTGCCTTACATTCAATGTTTGTTTCTAATATTTAGTCTGCAAGTTTTATTGCTAATGAACATTATATGTACAATGTTAGCAAACTGCCTTTTAGTTTCAAACCTCCTTTTTAAGTAGTAGCAGCTAGTTTCATAATATTCTCTGCCAAATAATGTATAAAGTCAGAAATGTGTTCCCATAAGTACTTCACATAATTTTTGCTGACATTGAATTTAATCTGTCATTTTTTAACTGTTCAGTCGGTGTCAGGAGACTATTCAGTTATATTACTCTCAGTAACCAGAAAATTTTGTTACTTTCTTCTTTCAAGTTTTTTTATAGACTATTTCTGAACCTCTGGATGTTATTTTGATGCCTCTGGGATTCTGCTGTTTTTTCCCAACTTTTTTGTTACCTGTTCGTCAGCCTGTGATAGTGGTTCATCAGTCTGAGATAGTGGTGAGGAGCTCTCTTGTTCTTCACAGTAGTCCACTTAAGCCACATTTGGTAAGGGAACTTCCTCTATATCTTTTTGTACTCCTGCTTTAGGATGGTGACCTTTACACAAGGTTAGCCTGACACATAGCCTGAAAGGTACAACAGGCTGTAACACTCAGTTTCACACTCTGTTAGGCTGACAGTGTGTTTTAACACGATGTTGATATGGAGAAGAGGTAAGGAAGTCCTTGGCAATATCTAGGCCTTGATGGTCAGACTCTATGATCACAGCAGACCCAGACATTACGGACCTTTACTACCCATAGTTAATATACTGTTTCACAGCCTCCTGTGTTCAGAAAAACAACAAAAAACAGTTTCTTAATTTTCTTCAGGGTATTGAATTTTCCTGAATAACTTCAAATGAAGTAGTTTTATTCCTGTCTAAGTTATTTCTCAATTATGTCAATATTCTAATCCTGTCAATAATTAGGGAAAGATGGATAGACAGTAATGAGGCTTTTGGTAGGATATTTTTCTCTGAAAAATTGTATATATGCGAACAGCAATCAAGAAAATAAAAGTTTGTTCATGAAGTCCTTCATTGCCATGCCTCTGAGATGTGCATTTTCAAGGAGTTGATGGCCGGGGACTGCACATTTTCTTTTGCTGCTGCTGTACTGATCCCTCTGCAGAAGTGACCTCTATGCTTACTTTGCCTTTCAATGTTTTAAAATTTAGTTTTCTGTGCAGACATTCACACTGAACACTGAAAAGAAGATACGTATATATTTATATTGATAAAAGAGAAAGAATTTCTTAACTGTTATGGGCTTCTGATATTTTATTAGCCATGTCTACATTCACTCTCCCCCTTAGAGGTCTCCCTGTGGTAGCTCTGAGCTCTGTGGATCTTGTAGACAAACGATGGAAGCATCTGACTTAGTGCCTTTTAGAATCAAAGAAGTTTGAGAGGGAAAAGACCTGCTAGGTCATTTTGTCCATCCCCTGCCAATAGAAATTCATGACCTACTGTACAATAACTTCACTAATGTTTTGCCAACTCTCAGTTTAAACGAAAGAAACGATGGGGATTATACCACATTCTCTGGGACATTATATCCCTTTTGCTTCATACTGCCTATGCAGAATTTATGTGGTTTCCTACTTAATATTCTTAATATCACCCTACCGACAAGGAAAACATTTTTATATTTTTCTTTTAATAACTGTTTATTCTATGGTGTTATTGTTTCTCACATACATCATATAAAAGCCCGATACTTGTCTTGCAATTCTTCCTAGTTTTCTTCATAACTCAGCTCCTTAATTCCATAATGATATTTGCTGTTTAACTTCAAGTTTATTCTTCTCTCTGATATAGGTTGCTCAAAACTGTGCATAATGCTCATTAGATTATTCTAGGCATGAAATTCAGATGTTAATGTTCTACAGCAGGGCATTTGCCTGAGTCATAATGTGATGCATCTGGATATGTAACTAAATCTCACGGGTGTCCCCTTTATAGCTTAGTGCTGTTCTCTGACCAGTTCTCATTTTTGTCTTTTATTGCACCAATATACCTTTTACACACTGCTGAAATTCAGTTTTAGTGAATCAACCTTCCAATTCTCAACTAAGCCTACTTGTTCATTATCTTCATCATTTAGTATTCTAACTCATTCTACTTATTTCCTCGTGCCCTTTTGCAAAATGTAAAACTTTTTTGCAAGATTTCTGTATCTTATATTTTACTTAAAGTAGAAATAAAAAAATAAATAAATATGCCAGACTTCGTGTTACATAAATGGTATTGAATTTTTAAAAATCAATTTAATCTTTTCTTGAGCAGCAGAGATTGAACTGCCATCAAAGTATACTTTATTTTTTTAATTTTTTTTATTTTTTTCCTTTGCATTGCTACAGAACAGAGTTAAGATTCTTTGTTTATATTTACTGGATATTTCAAATTCAATAGATTTTTAGCTTTCGTTTAAATACAACCTTAATGCAGAATTCTTGTGAGATTTTATTACTGATAAGTATACATACCTTTAATTTCAACCCAGCTTTCACTATGAACTGAAATGAAAATATAAAATAGAGTTTACATGGCTTCTTTTCCTCTACTTTGTGTTCAGTTCTGAAGGAAGAATAGGAAGACGAAAACCGTGTTTTAAATGATTGCAGAGGTTAAGTAAAATTAATTTTATTGAGCTATTTGTTTAAACAAGTGCACAAGTGTTATAAGTCAAGTTGGATTTCTGTTTTAAAATAGTAATTTCTGCTTAATTTGACTTTTACTTTCTTAATTGAAAGAAATGCTGAATGAAATGGGGCTTTTATAAATGGAAATAAACTTGAAATACTGCACGTCTTTTCTGGTATAATGAAGTGATCATAAGTATGTATTCTTTATAAAGTCAGATTCCTTAATTGGCAAAATTTGCTTCAGGCAAACAGATGGCAAACAAAGAGTTAAAAATAAGGTCAATGGTTTGTGAAGAAATATGGACCTCAATGTAGACAAAAATAATATCAGTGGGTTTAAGTGTCTTTTATGTTTCTATTGCTAAAAAATACTTTTTAAATTTTATTATTTTTATTGAACGTTTTCAGCCTTCCATTGACTGAAATAGATGACTGCCTTAGGGCATTTCTGAAGAGAAAAACTAAGAGAAAAATGGCTGAATTCCTTTGTTCAGAACTACTGCTCTGCATATCCAGTAATTTTTTTTAAAAACAAAGACATACCAGTCAATGGGGAGTTTTGCTTGCAAAAGGAATGCAAGGTTAAGTTCTTAGTATGCAAGTGTGACAACTAAACAGCCGAGAAAAGACTACAGTTACCAGAAAGAACTGATCACAGCCAACTTCTTGGTTTTCATACTTCAGAAATTTCCAGGTATTCACACCAGAGCATTTTGGACTAAGCACATAGAGAAGGCCAGTGAGGACTGGAGGAGAAACTGTTCTTGCTGCAGTTCGGGAGCACAACTGGCTAATCACATAGTTGAGTAGTCTTGTACTCAGATGCAAGATCAAGGTGACCTTCCTTGAAAATGGGAAGACTTGGGCTTTTGCTGAGCTTTAGTATGAAGCTGACTATGAAACCTTCCTGCAAAGCAATTTATTCATTCAGGCTTACAGAGCTCTGAGTCATCTTCACTTGGACACTTCCAGGGATAAAGCATCCATAAATTCCCTGGGAAACCTGTTCCAGTGCCTCACTACCATCATCATAATAAAAAAAGACTTCCTAATTTTTAGTCTAAATATACCCATTTTTAGTATAAAATCATTACTCCCTCCCTGTCCTGCCTCTGTACTCCCCAATAAAGTGTTCCATTCCATCTTTTCAGTAGGCACCATTTAAGTATAGGATATCTGTAATGCGCTCTCCCTGAAGTCTTCTCTTTCCCAGACTGAATAAGCCCAACTCCTTGAATCTTTCTTCTTGGGAGAGATGCTTCAGCCCCCTGAACACCTTCATGACCTTTCTATGGAGTCCACTCCAACAGGTCCATGTATTCCCTGAGATAGGGGCCACAGTTCTTCTCTGCAGGGCTGAGCAGTGTGTAAGAGGCCTAACCATTTACTCTTCGAGGCAAAGAAGTGACAGTAGCAGTTAGAATATCTCAGAAGTTTATGTTCTTTATTCCTCAGTCAGCACAAATGAATTAGTCGATTTCTCATGTTCATATTGCAAAGATGGCCACATTGCAGTGAATTAGTGATATGGCTCAAATCTTAATGTGATTCCTGAAGGCAACAGTACACACAAGTGTAAATGTACTACTATTTTAAAGGGTTTGATGCTGATCCTACAAACCTTCTCCAGCATGAGTAAATCTGATATGAAGTTTTCTTCCCCAGAGCTACCCACTTTTGAAAGGATTACCCTTTGCAGGAACCAATCCTTGCGTTATATGTGACTGTTTAGATACTGGACTGTGGAAATATTTCTTTTTCTAAACACTGAATGATAATGTGAATGGTTGTTAGCAATGCAATTCCTCCAGCAAATAGGAGTGGATACTGCATATAGAATAAGTTTTACCGTCATTACTTTTCAAGATAGTACTTAAATATATTTGCTATAGAATGAGTAGGAAAAAAATGTGGAAAAATGAAGGCTTCTTGTATCAGCTGTGATCCTTTTTTTTTTTTTTTTCTTTTTCATTCTTTTTTTATTTCTTTCTTTTTTTTTTTTTTTTTTTTGACTGGCAGTTTTCCTATTTTCAAGTGTTTGTTTCTACTTTAATGAGGATACCAACTTTCATCCAGTGAGATGTGTGGGTCACTTTGTTAGCACACTTGAACACACCAAGGCAATACACCAGCTGGAAATTTTGACTTTTAGTTGAATTATTTTTCCCCAGCAAATGGCTTTCCTTTTGACATATTTTAATGTACTTGCACACTGAGAGGAAGAGTGGGTGAACAGAAAACAGGCTGTTTTATTAACCCAGCAGTCACTTTTGAGATTCATACATGTCCACTTTTTTCTTGCCTTTGTACCTAATCCCAAGAGACTGGTATCTGGCTTCCCTTGGAATAACAAAGTCAGTCACAAACCTCCAAACATGATTGTTAACTGAATGCCAACGGTTTCTTCTCATCTTTTTTTTTTTTTTTTTTTTTTTTAGTAGTGTGTTAGGGATCGTGTCCTTATAGATGCCCTATAACCATAACATTCATTTGATTTTATATTTAAGGATTTTTTTCTCTTGCAATAGTAAACTTACACTGTGCAAGAAATTAAATTGCTTCTTCTATTTTGCGTGTATGTTTTACAGTGATTTTTTCGGCTTTGCTAATTGTGGAAAGGAAAGAATTAAAGCAATGCTGCAGGCACTGACTGGACTGCAGTTTCAGCTCAGAGGAAAGCTACGGGATCAAGAGTGGACAGAGAAGTACTCTCAAGAAACCCGTGCACGTTATCCACAGTGCCACATGCCAGTTTCGCAAAACCCTGGGTTCAATGGATTTTTGCCAGTGGGAGAACACTTTTCATCAGACAAAGCTCCAGCAATCTCAGAGGTACATATATTAACAGAAGACATTTACAGACTGTTTCTGAATGCTGTTTTATCTGCAGGAAGTTATTCTTAATTGTAACATAATTAGCTCTTTTTTGAAGACCATCTACATGAAATTCAGAAGGGAGGAGAAGGATAAAGCTGTTGGGGTTAATATTTTCTAAAAAATATATAGGACAAGCAGATGCTAGACTATCAACGAGGTCTCGTACCTATTCTGCCTAAAAACTTGTTCCTTGAATTGTTAATCTTGGGACTGACTCTCTAATGATCTAGGGCTGACAACATATTCCATCCTCCTTTTGGACAATAGAATGGCCCTGGAGATATCCTTCCATGTCACACTGCATTTCCAGGGAGCAACCAGGGAACAGAGCTGGGGCTGAATTCTTGCTCCTTCATCCTGTGAGGAGGCAGGCAGCTACATGTGATGCCAGGAGAGAGGAGATGCTACCTCCTGGTAGGTCTGTGCCTGGTAGGTGTTTGTAACATTGAAAAACATATTCAAATGGGAAGTAAATGTGGTATTTCAGATACCACATGGTGGCAGCTGTTGATAAAGGCTAATACCAGCTTGGTTTTCATTTTCTAAACTGAGGAATGCTGAACAGCAGCAAGAGGACCATACAACCTTGCAGAGGTTAGCAGTGATCAAAAGGTGCTGAAGAGCCCATTGGAACTGCATTTTGCTGGCTGGAAATCAAAAGGAAGAGAGATATGGGAAAAGGTGAAGAAAAAGAAAGGGGGGAAATGTGGGGAAAGGGAAGCAAGGGAGAACAGGAAAGAGAAAATATGAAGAGGGAAACTGAAAGAATCAGGAGAGGGAGAAACAGGAAAGATTAAGGAGAAATAGGGAAAAAACAAAACAAAACAAAACAACAACAACAAAAAAAACCCAACAAAAAACAAGAGGAGTGGAAAAGTGGAAAGAAGTAATAATAAAAAGATGTAGAATTTCATCTATTGCTGGTGAGAAATACCAGAAATATGTAAAAATAGAGGAAGCCAGAAATATTCCTTTTCACACCAGTGTGTGCAATATCTCCAAAGCATCCTGAGGAAGACCAAGAATAAAAAAAAGACAGGTTTCAGGATTTAGACATGAAATGATACCTCATTCATAATTAAGTAGCAGTCTTTAAGTTATATTCCTCCAGACAGGGTGACTTCTAGACATAGTTTCTTCTCATCCATTTGTGAGCAGCCAACATGTAATTAAGGACTGACTATTATTTTTCTGTGTCAAGAGTCACAATTGAGTAAATTTTCCACCAGAGGCTTTAGTGCAAAGCCAATCTATCTTCTTTTGGCTGTCTGAAAGGTGAAGAAAGATTTGTTGGGAAGAACAGAGGAATTATAGACCTCTGAGAGGTTAAAAAGCTCAAGGTGGGAACCCAGTGTTAACAACATGTAAGGGAAGACCATTTTGCCTTTCTGAAAGTCACACATTTTCTTTGCATGTACAGAAGTTCTGGTGTTGATAAGTGTAGCATGCTGGCATGGCAGTAAAATGATAAAAAAATATTAATGCTGTTTTACACACCTCAGAGCCAACACTAATGAGGAATTCATATTGAGTGAAGAGGTGCCATTGAGTACACTGAGACCAAGGGTTCAGAAAGGTAGCAATAAAAGTTAGCTTGGTATTTTAGAACAATAGTGTGTAAGAGAATTCAGAAGCTTATTCATTTTGTGGTTGTGATATGTGACACAAAACCTGGATCCAGATTAATCTCTCACTTGATGAAGGAGAAGCATCTATACTTTGCAGGAGGGTGGGTCAACTTAAAGAAGTACCAGGAGTAGTAAAAGAGATCACAGAATCATGGAAATGATGTCTTATTTTCTCCTGCAGTTCTTGTAAGCAATATAAACTAAGCAACCTTGGCCTAGCAAACATCAGTACTGACGATTTTGGAAGAAAATCCAGAGTAATGCTGGATGCCAATTTGTAACCCAAAAAATGATGATTTCTGATTTTCAAGCTCTGAGCAAGGGCACAGTTGTTACTCTCCATGATTACACTCTGATGCCCTTTTCTGAACATTGCTCCTTTATCATAGTAAAGTTCCCCTTAGATACTGACCAGCAACATCTTTTTTAGGGAAAATGTATTTTCTTTAGGAATGGCTTTTATCAACTATTAGTTTTGGCGGAAAATGTAATGTCCTTTCTTCAAGCAATCAATCAAAGTAAACAAATTTTTTGGTATTTCAGATGATCACTTAAATTGACCCCTCCCATACTTATCAACAGATATTTTTGAGTGGAAGTTAAAGATATGTAAATTTTAACAGGCATATATCCCTCTCCAGCCTCTCCCTTCTCAGTGGCCTGCCTCTTTGTCGTCAGAGATATACTTTGTGGGAGGAAGATTACGCATGTCCTTTGTAAGGACCATTGACTTCTTTTAAGTAAAAGAAAGCAATATTATACTAGAATAATTACCATAGTTAAAACCAGCAGTCACTGTTAAGGTATTTACACCCAAAACACAATATTAACTGGTGTGAGGTGTTAATATATAGTCAGGGTTCTTCAAAGTGTTTAACTAGTTTCTAAAATTAACTTACCATGCAATAACTGGATTAATAAACTAAATAACCAGTAGATGTGAAAAAGAATTTGGAAACTGAGAAACATTTCTGGTTTGGATGTAGCCCTTTGGAATAGCAAAATAATGAAGTTTTCACTGAGAACTACCTAAATATGTTTACACCTGTAGGTAACTTCATTGCTGGAGGACTGGAAATGCATATATACATTTCTGAGGTAGAGTAACAAGTGTCTTTTCAGACTGTAAGCACAGCTAAATAGTGCATATTATAATAATAGTTCAAACAACTGCATCACCAGAAAACGCATGAAAAGCTTTGTCAGTCCATATAAAGGAGCAGGACTTGGTCCTGAAAACCTCTAACTTTGTCAAGGACCTGAGAGTGAGCTTGATCAGCTGGAAATGAGTTGCCAGCGCAGCACTGCAGCTAAACGAGTTATTAAGTAATTAATTAAATTTAGAAAAAAGTGTATCAATTTATATTAATAAATCAAATAGGACCAGGGTTGCTGTTTTCCCTGCATTAGATGTTGATCAGATCATTACAAGATGCTGTGTCAAAGAAGTTTGAAATACCCACCCTACCACTTATGAATTACTAGAAAAAATAATACCATTTCAGTGGCCTAGGACACTGAGAAGGCTGGGAGGTAAGCTTCTCTCAAGCTGACCCATAAATGATTAAATTTCTGTCTTAAATAGTTCTTTTGAAGCTGCTGGGGCTTAATCTTAATACTCTTAGACAGTTTTTGTAGGTAACATTTTGTATTTAGAAACACAACAAGTCTGGTTCACATATTTATAGGAGTGAAAATATTTTCTGGCTTTTTTACAGTGTTCTAAAAATCTCAGTCATCTGTTATGCTTAAAAAACTTGTGCTGCTTACATTAAATATGCTGTGTAGAGAGTCTCATTTACCCAGTATCTGTTTCACTGACATATTTCCTGCTCCTCTTCTGAAGTTCTTGGTTGGTTGCATTGACTGCTCAGATTTTACATAACAATTCAAACACTTCCTAAAGCTGATTTTTTTGGTGTTGTTATTTGCTTTTAGTGAATAGCTAAATGATTTGATAAATTTTAGTAGACTGTCTGAAAGAGAGAAGAGAATGGCAGCAGTTTACTACTCTTGCATCAGAAGAACATTTGAAAGCATGAAGATAAGCTGTACATCCAAGAACATCATTTTCAGATGGAGATATATATCTCATCTGTCTTTCTAGGCTTTGAAATATCATGCTAGATCTTTGCTATAGGCCACAACTCATGTTTAAATGAAATATTGGCTGCGCACAGGAACATAAGTATACTAAAGCTAGAAGTGACCACTTGCACATCTGAACTAGATGCCTTTTTGTAACTTTTTGTTGGCAGTAGTGTAAGCAGATCTTTTAAGACCCGATTTATCTATTTATCTTAGGCTTTCAAGTAAATGGATTGCACCATCAAAGTACTTTTTTGTTAACCCTTGTTAACAGAAATATATATAGGTAATTAACTTGGATACATGCATCTTTATTTTCTCATATGCAAAAAAATGTCAAATTAATTCCACCTCCAACTTTTCTGCTTCAGAGAAAGGACAAAAGTTTTGAATTTCTTGATTCCACTTTAAAATTATCTTAGGAACCAATGTTTGAGAGTTAAAATATAATTTTATGTCAAATTACTGCAAGTAATGTAATTGAGGATGTTATGATTTTTAAGTCTTCCTGAACTACTTGCTGGAAGTATTTAGCATCACAGCTGTCTGTATTTTCAATGAATCCACATAGATTTATTCACAGTAGTCATTTGAAATTTGTTACTTTTTCGTTTTGTGAACTATAGTTTTACTATTTTTTTAATACAATACATTTAGTATTGATATTCAGTCCTTTTGTTACTTATTGCTTATTTGATATTGATGTTGATATTGATAAGAGGGAAATGGAAATGGGAAGGAGAGCAAAACACATTTTGGAAGATCTGGAAAGAGAAGGAGTAGAACAGAGAGCAAAAGGTAGGGGTAAGTGGGAAATAAATAGATCTGTGTAGAATTCTCAGGCTCACTCATTATTTTGTAGACTTTTATAATATCTCTTTTCTTTTCCTTTTCAAACTTCACAGACTTCATCTTTTTAACCTTACAGTGTGAAAGTACACAGTCACCATTCTTCCTCCCATGTACCTCATCATTTTTGTCATTTTTTTAGACCTTTTTATTTTCGCTGTGTCTATTCTTGCACACACCTCTTCACATCTGAACACAGCTGTTGACCTACTTCTGTGTGATAATTCTCGTAACATGGAAATCACTGATGTCTCTGCTACTGAGACAGTAAGTTCAGCGGGTCCATCACCTTCATCAGCTGAAGGAAGCGTTAATACCGGATCACTTTGGCTCAAAATTAGAATCGCAGGTTACAATTCTCTAAGGACTAGAAACTGTCTGCTGTTAGGATGGTTCCATCTATAGAGTATTGTGATTGTTTGTATGAAAGAGGCCAAGGACTGTCAAAGACAGGTCTGAGAAGCAAAATAGTTATACTTTAATCACAGGATCTCTTGATTCCTTCCCACATATTTTTGGTGCAGAGCTTTGAGCCACAATGCTCATATGTCCAGGACATTTCCAGGCATAGCAATCATCCACTCAGCAACTCTTCAAAGAATTCTTGGCACAGCTTTGCCCTGTGCCAACTACTATTCTCTATTAAGAAGGTTTCCAATTGATAAGGTTCTGTGACGATTCATAATAGGCACTTTGCAAATAGTGGTGTTCATGTAGAGGGTAAGCTATTTGCTGACATAAATACAAGATTTTCCATTACTTCTGGGGTTAGTGAGCACCGCCATTCCCCAACCACATAAATTTTAGGGATTAACAGTCTGCAACTGGAGTTAAAAAAAGTTTTGCAATTCTGTAGTCAAAAGTCATAGTGCAAATGCTGTTGAATTTACACTGGGGGTGTGCCAGTTTTTCTAGAGTTAACGAGAGGAGATGTTATTTCTTGTCACTTGCAAAACAGAAAATGAGTTAGCTTCTATGGCTTACAAAGTGGACCAGCATTTTATAAAATGTTGGCCTAAGGTTAACAGGAATCCATGCTTGCTGTTGACTTCAGTGGAAAGGCAGAAACCACAGTGGTAGTTAGGTCTCCAATATGAATTTTTACTTGACAGTTCTACTAGTCTTGAACTGAGAAATGGCAGCCAAGCAAGAAGTAGTCAAGTTCTGCTTTGGTCACCAGGGAAAAATGTGCTTTGGAACAGTAATGCTAGTCTCTACGACAAGGAATATAGTAACCAAATTTTGAAGACTCTTAACTGTTGAGATATTAAATATTATTCACTACACAAATAATTATATAACAGATGACATTAATGATTCTTATGCAAGTGTTTGTTAAACCTGTAATTCAGATTTAATGAATAACCACCGGTCTTTGTTGTAAAGAGAAGGAAACCACACTTCATTTGAGAGATTAATCTTATTTAAAGCAAAAATTCTCTCCCTGAATAGCTGGTGGTATTCAGTCTAAATTAGCATCTGCTGAACTGAGCAGTTGAGCTTCCTCTGACATTTATTAGGACAAATGCATAAAGGCTGTGCTGTGGCAATACCATTTAATTGTCAGGGCAATTAGTTGCCACTTTGGATATCAGAATTGCCACTGAGTTAAAGAAAAAAAGAAAAGAGATTGGTTGTTACGAAGACACAGCAGAAATAGTTTCATTTTTAACTGGAAATTGTGTCTGAATTTTATGTTACTCATAAAAGTGGGAATCTGATGGCATAGACTGGACCCAGGCATAGCAGAGGAAAAAGTAATCACTTTAACAGTGGTTGGTCTTCTTTTTATGACTTCAAACCAATCCAGACTTTTATAAAAAATATGGAAATTACTCGATGCGAGGGGCAAAATCCCTGTAGTGTTTATGGTTCCCTTAGAAAAATCAGGAGTATTTATTTTCTTTTCAACTGCATTAATATATTAAAAATAAAAACCCTTGTGTTCTCATGCATTATTCTGTGACCCTTAGCTCAGTTCTGCAGTTTGTGTAGATCTCCTTAAGCAAATCAGATGTGCAAGCTGTCCAACAGTTAAACTCTTATCTCTTACTATAGGAGCCTTATTTTGAAAAATACACATATGGTTATACTCTTTCAGTATACAAGCAGACTCATCAATTTGTAAGAGAAGAGGGCTCTTCAGTTGCATTCATATATTGTTCTTTTTCCCGTCTAAAGGTTTCTGAAGGTCTTTGTAATCAAACTTGACTTATATGCCATATAAAGTTACCACAGTAGAACCAGAAAAGCTCCATCATGGAAATTAGTGTCTGTTTAGGTCAAGACTCAGATCAGAAGTGCAACGTCTGGAAGCCTGTAAACTGGCAGTTTGTACAATGGCAGGCTTTTGGATTAATATAGGAATGTGGGGCTACAAGTCCCTTAATCTTCATAAAGAATGACAACCATCTCTAAAGGGCTGGAGTCTCAGTGTTGTGTGCTCCATCCTCCTCCTCTCCCCACTAAAGTGGGATTGGTTCATTTCAGATTCATCCAGATGAAATCTTACAGCCTGACTTTTTTTCTGTGTCTGAAAATTCTGCATCTGGACAAATCTGAGATTGAAAATTGAAATTTGTTTTTTCTTTTGCTTTATAATGGGGAATTTTAAAGGAAACTCTAGGAAGAAAATTGTGATTATTTTGGATATGCTGAGGACCTCTGGGCTATGTTGTGATTCAGACACAAAGAGGAAGAGCTTTGCTATCTCAGTTACCATTTACTATGTGCCTGCATTCAAAACTACTTCCAGTCCTCCCTAAAACCTCAGTATCATGAGAGATGATTCTGTCTAACTAAATCTCCTGTGTCCTTTCAGAGTAGTGCCAGACAGGAGTAAGTCCATACAGATATTAACACCGAACTAACTTTTGTATATTATTTCCTGAGCAAAGATCTTTGAACATTGGAGGCCAGCATTTTTTGGATAAAGAATGCTGTTCCAGAAGCAGGACATTAAAAATACCCACTACAGATATGATTCTGACAATTTGTGGATCAATTAATCTTAAATTACTTTCTTTTGTTGGAGTGAGAAGCAAAGATAAAGATGAGTTTAAAGTCCAGATAATCCCTACAGGTATTTGAAATCAAACTGAAATAAGATTGAAATATTATGAAGACATAAAGATGTCTCTGACCTGCAGTCCAGCAAAACAGCAGAGGCTGAACATGAACAGATTCAAGAGATTGCGCACTTTTGGTTAATTTTGAAGGTCTGGGGCTGAACGGACCATTTTCTTTGTACTCTGAAGTGCTGACATGCATATCCTGTAATATGAGTTATTTCTTCGAGAGAAATAGTTCTCTCAGTTCTGCTTCTTGTTATTGCCAGCCCTGGTACTTCTAAACACTTGATCTCTGGGATGTTGTGACCTCGATTAAACAGTCTTTCCATATATGCAGTGTTATTATTATCTACCTGTATGATGTTTTTCAATGGTGAACGTACATAAAAAAGAACAATAATCCTCCTGGATGATAAGTTTTACCATTGGAAGTACCATAGTTTTACTTCTGAGGAGTTTTTATCAGTCATAATATTAATTTTGCATTTTAGAAATATGCTGTCATCAATGGCCATTTACAAATCTTCTAGTGTCTGCATTATTTTGAAGAAGATCACTTAGTTGTACTCTATTATTTCCTGAGGTGCATTTTTCCAGAAATGAAGAACATAGTCATTGTCCATAAAAAAAATGGTGTCGGCTATTTAGCTCCATATCTTCATTAGTTAGGAGGAAATAAAAAGCATATTTATGTGTATATCTTTCTGTCCTGATTGACAGCTCACAGCTGGTTCTGGATCTCTGAAAACCTCTTTAGTTTGGGGAAATGCATTGCAAACTATAGAGGCAGATACCCAAATGCAGTGAAAATAATTAACTGACTATAAAATGCAGATACAAGATGATCAGCTAACAACTCATCATACTCATCATAGATAAATGAATACAAGAATTCTCTTCCACAAATTCAGTCTGCTGTTCAAAACTGTAGTCTTGAAACACAGCTTTGGTCTCCATGGCACTTTCCACCTGTAAATGGTCATATTTATCCCTTCTCAGGAGACAGCTACTTTAACTCAATAATATGGATCTGTGGGACTGCTTAAATTTCAGAGGGCTGAGAATCATACCAAATTAGCAATGGACTAAAGTATAACAGACAGAAATCACTCTGGTGCTCTTCAAAAGAGAATATCTATTGTGAATTATGGCAGTTTTTATAGTATTAATAAAACCAAAAGGAAGAAAAAGATGCTGTTATTCTCCAGCCATGAACATTTTCAAAGCAACGCAACTGGCAGAAGTGCTCAAGAAGGAAAAAAAACCACAAAAAAACCACAACAAAAAAAAAACACAACAAAATACAAAAAACCCACAACCTTCTGCAATAACCCCCCACACCTCCAGCATTCCACATCTACTTATTTCATCCTGGTCTGCATATTTATTTTGAGATTAATTTGGTACATGTAGTGTACATTTGCCAAGGGATTTTTTTTTGTTGTGCGGTTTTGTTTTTTTTTTTCCTATTTAAATCTTCAGTTCCAAAGCTATGTTTTAATCCTATTACTGCTAATTGAGTGAAGTCTGCATTTTTATTTTTTTATTTTTTTTAGTTAGGTGAAGTTCAAGTTGTAATTGGTATCAAAGAAAGGCACAATGCAAGAACTGAATATTAATATTTAACTCTTGCCATTTTATTATTTCCACTTGAAAATCACAGCAGTGGTTAAAAGACCTTTTTATGAGTTCATGAGGGTAGTGAATTGGAGACTATGGGATGAGATTTTTCATTCATGCAGCAAGATTAACAAAAATTGCTTTGTAAGAAGTGTAAATGAAATATTGTACCAGTGCCCAGAAGTACTGGTTACAGCTACAGGTCTCTCAGTATTCCCATTATGAAATTTTGCCTGTAGGTTAAATAGCTGCACTGTAGAAATTTGCTTGAGGCAAATACAGCATACAAGATCCTAACCCAGGAGCTATTTTGTTTCATATCTTCTATTTAGACCTTAGCAGATAACTGAAAATTGTGCCAGTTTTGGGTGACATTTTGGATTTGAGTATTTCCTAAATGACTGTGATTCTAAAGCAGAACTTCTGATAAGATATGCATACAATGATGGACTAATTGCTTATGACTGAAAATAAGGACAAAGACCACCCAGAAGAAAGACCACCCCTTTGATTTCAGGTCCCTAAAAAAGATCATTTGTTTGACTAAAAGCTGTTCAAAGACACAAATTATATATATATTTTTTTCAGAGATTATAGAAATTTAAAGAAAAATGACCATTGGCTTGGAAGCTTTGAAAATAATTTTCGCCTTGATTAAAGGAATATTTAGAAAATTAGTTAACTAAGGTCTTCTGTAAGTAAATTTAATTATTGTGTCTGTTTTTTGTTTTGTTTTGTTTTGTTTGTTTTGTTTTTGTTGTTTGTTGTTTTTTTTTTTTTAATATTGGCTCTTGCTTTTATCATACCCACTGTGTATATTTGCTATTATATTTTTTGGTTTTCTGTAATCAATGATTTGAAATCAAACTGGACAGAAAACACTGCAGAGGAACCAGCAGCATGGTAGCAGTGACTATATTCTCAGAGATACATCTTCCTGAAATATTATTAAGACAGGTAAAAGACACAGTGCCTAAGAGAAAGAAAAATGATAAGAAGCAATGTTGGAATTCACAGTAAACAAGCGTGAGATCAAAACATAGAAAGGGAGCAAAAAGGAGAGATGAAAAATTAGGCAGAGAAGAAAAACTAAAAACACTGGAGCAAAAAAGACACAGCTGGAAGTATTGTACCTTCATCATCCACTTCATATTAGATGGGATAAATGTGATAATTATTGCTTATTTTTCTCTGCTGAAAATCACATGCACACTGCAGATAGTCCAAGTAAATAATTTGTCCAAAAGACATAAGTATCAATGGCAGCAAAGCTCACTACAGAGTGAGATATTTGACTAAATGCTTGCTCTTTGCAGTGTGATTTTGGACCAAAGTACAGATAATCGATGTCCTTTTTTAAATGAAATTATCATTTATATGCTAATTTTCCATTAATATTTTATGACATCTTACTGCAAACTTTGTTGCATTGGAAAGCCTTGCAAAGAACAAAACACTGATCCATTCAGAACTGATGTCCTGAACAGATCTTAAAGGCTTACTAGAGCAAATCATTTATTTTCTTGTGTATTTGATGATTTTGTTCATTACGCTCTCTCTCTCTCTCTCTCTCTCTTTTTTTTTTTTTTTTAGAAAAGAATCTGAAATTAAAATTAAATTGGAACCACACAATATATATAAGATTATATGTTTCATTAGTGCTTTACATATTATGACAATGTTTCTAAAGAACAAATTTCCCATTTTGCTCATGTCTGAACTGCAAAAAATTGAACAGTGTCCTTTTTTTTTCCCCCTTGAAATAAGAAGTTGAAAGAGGTAGATTGCAGTTACAGTCCAAAAGATGTGAATAATTTCAAATAGGTAGTGTTATGTCTTTAGGCAACATAGATCTTATATACATAAAGAATGAAAAAATTGAGCTTAACGACAACAATTTCCAATGGACTTAGAGATAGTTTAGCCTCAACTCTGCCCTCCCCCCCATTCAAAAACAAACAAACAAGTAAAATGTGGGCCTGATTGTAAATAAACAACGCCATTCAAATTACTGAAATTGTAGATTCTGTGATTTAAATGATAAGATTAATAGTTTCAAGACATTTCACACAGAGCACTTGAAGTATGATCCAATTCATTCAAAATCAAACTTTAAACTTTTTTCTTTAGTTAGCAAAAGCCAACAATATTAGAATACAAACATTCAACTCATACCTTTTGGGGTTTTGACTCATTGCCTCCAGCATCCTTTCATAGCTAGTTATCTTAAGTAATTGTCTGGCACCCACAGGCATTCTGATAACATCGCATACATTTTAAAGTTTCACCTCTCACCATCTCACAGTGAAGAATGTTTTATATTTTACAGGTGAAAATTTGAGACAAAGAAACAGATTCTGATTCTCAGAGCCTCCACTAATATCTGAGTGTATCCTGTAAATAATTTATATCTAATTAAAGTTAGTTGCCCAAATCACCCTCGGGGGAATGGAGAAAGACAACGGATAACCGCTTCCAGTAGAAAGACAATATATTTCCTGCCTCTGTAAAACATCTCATAAGTGTCAAAAAGTGAATCAGTTTCTGGAGGTCTTTTCTCTGACCATTGTCCAGAAGAAAGAGTTTTTATTAACCTAGGCTAAATAAGTTTCCCTGAAAGCTGAATGTCACTTGCATATGTACACTCAAAATTACCCAGGGACTCATGTTCATGGAGGAAATTGAACCTAGCTCTTTGAAGTCTTTGTGTAGCAGGTAAACACTGAGCCTTCTTGCAGCCTGGATGGTCTCCCTCCAAAGAATCAGTCCACTTCTTTTACACCCAGTGAAGCACCGAGATTCTTCTACTTTTCAAATCAGTAATACTTCATTCTTTCACAGAAGGCTCAGCACACACTACAACAAATACTGCTCCACAGATTATTGTAGGATTCTAAAAATCTTGCTTCAGGATAGTAGTATGAGCAAGTTAGTGATTTGCATGGTGGTAAGCTCATCCTTCAGCTTTCTGCTTCTCTGATGTTGACCTCTTTTAAAATTAGGGCACAATGAACAGATAAATCACAGAATCACAGAATTATCAAGGTTGGAAAAGACCTAGAAGATCATCCAGTCCAACCATCACCAATACTTCCCAGTTAAATCATATCCCTCAACACAACACCCAAACATTTCTTGAACACATATGTGATGACTTTCCATTTCTAAAGGAAAGTATTTCATGTCAGATGCTGCATGTTAATTATCTGCAGTATTCTCAATGTAAAAATGCTTTTTGTGGTAGTTTAACAATAAAACAAATGTAATTTTCCTCAGGCTGCATAAGGACTGACATGCACAAACAGACATGTAAACAATCCCAAAGACCACCAAAAACACTTCGACTTTGCTGCAGTTTAGTTTGGGCCAACAAAGAAGCAGTTTTAGAGCTACAAGAATAATTCTATGTTTGAAAAGAAAAATAACTCTGAAAACATTTTGAAAGCATCCCATCCAGTGATACTTCCCAGAGATTCTGAATGATCAACATACTATGCTGATTTGTATTTAAATCATTATTAAAAAGCAACCCAACATGCTATGTGAGTTCTTATTTTGGATGATAGATAGTAAAACTTCAAGTGAAACCAGTTCTTTAAAACCTCATGTCTTTGTGAATAAAATTGACCATAATAGGAAAAAAAAGCACACACGCAAATCTTTTCTGTACGCCTTTTTCTAATCTTCATACCAACTCAGGTCTCCATGTGTACAGGGCTAGTTTAAGCACTCTTTCTACCAAAAAAAGTGCTGATACATTTCACAGGTGATTCCTTCACTGCTGCGCTGCAGTTAATGGACTATTCTATATATTGCTCTATAACTACCTGAAGGGAGGTTGTATTGAGCTGGGAGTTGGACTCTTCTCTTGTGTAACTGGTGATAGGACTAGAGGGAATGGCTTCAAGCTGTGCCAGAGGAGGTTCAGGCTGGATGTTAGGAAATGCTGTTTCTCTGAATGAGTGATCAGGCAGTGGAAATGGCTGCCCAGGGAGGTGGTGGAGTCACCGGCCCAGGAGGTGTTCGAGGAATGTTTGAATGTTGTGTTGAGGGACATGGTTTAGTGAGAACTATTGGTGATCGGTGGATGGTTGGACTGGGTGATCCTGTGGGTTTTTTCCAACCTTGCTGATTCTATGACTCTAAGATCTCTTGTCTCTCTAAAAATGTGATGATCATCTACAGATAGAAAACTATCTGGCATCATAAATACTGGTTAGAAAAAAAAAACCAAAACAACAACAAAAAAGCCAACCTAACTCAAGCAACACTAAAACATTCCTCCATGAATTATAGACATGGAAGAAATGAGTCTTAACCGGACTTTATTCTCAAAAATGAAAAAAAATAACAATAAGAAAATCTCTGTTAGAAAGGATAAGCTCTTGCCAGTCATTTTGTCTGTAGTATGTGTTTCTGCAGTAAAATAACATATGTATAACATATGTATGCATAAATTTGTAGAATCAAATCTGTAAGGAGTGGCCCACTGTATAAGACGCTATAAATATGCATATGAGCAGTCAGTTAGAGCTACTTCAGGTCTGTGATCAAAGAGTCTAATCTCCGTCTGTTCCTAATGGGTCATCAACAATTTCATTAGAGATGTAAAGATTCCCCCACACATAGTGCATGGTAGGCAGACAAACAAGTAACACATGGTTGCTATTATGATCATTGCAGTACTGTATTTATTATAATATTTTACTACATTTGCACTTTCACTTAAGAAATGGTAAGCAAGTGGCTATATTTGACCCATTATCCATTGTTGCAGAAGATAAAATTTTAGAACTGAAATCCTAGATCAGGCCCTCAGACACTAAAGCTGAGATAAGTGTTTAGATGACTTAAAAGTACAGTCTCCATTACCTCAGATAATTAATGACTCCCAAATTATGCAGCAAACAGAAAAATCTATATTTTTCATTCAGTGGTACTACCTAAATCTTTCTGACGTCAACAACATTATTGTAGTTAACCTAGAATTCCAATTATTGCTTTCTGCAGTTCTTTTTTTCACAGTTGGAAGATGAAAGTGGATTTCTTTTACAGTTTTAAGTTCCTCTGAATATAAGCATATTCTTAGCCAGTTATGCAGTTTCCCTGCTACCACTGTTGGCTGTATGCAGCCATTCTGTTCATTGACTTTCTTTACAGCCCTCAAGTTCATCATGCATGTAAGTTCTTTCAGAAATATCTGCTTGCAGAAAAGAGAATGTTCCCAGGTGAATTCTTAATAGTACTCCTCAAGACTAAAACAAATATAAGTCTTTTATGTAATGTGTTTCATTAAGTAAGACACTAAAATTCCTATTATTAGATGATATTCAGCATTTACATCACACAAGCCATTGACTACATGCTTGAATAGTTCCTAATATTTCAGAAATGTAATGGTTAAAAAATGATCTTGAGAATCCAATTTAGCCTTGATTTGATTTTCCAATCATATTTGATTTTTGTTTTTTTTTTTTTTCTTCATTAATCATAACAACAGGGTTTTACTGCATCTCCAGTACACACACTCCTAAAACCTCCTCTAACCTTCCTGACTGCTGTTTTCTACATATATAGATGACTGAATTTATATTCTTTTCAGTTAATTTTAACATTAGAGAGTTATTATACAATAATGCTGCAAATTGTGAGAAACATTTCTTGCAAATGCAATGATTTGCTTAAAAAGTGTTATTCTGTAGTTGCTCATCTTCATACAATTGAAAATATATGGCCTTGTACCTCTTATCTTTTCTGGGAGTCAAAGGACATCATAGTGACTTCTTAACTCCTCTGAAATTAGTTGGAGCATTGTATTTTTCTTCAACTCGTAGTTTTCTCTAAAATTTTCATTTTGTTTTTCAAGGAAAAATACTATGGAACTCAAGTTTTTCTGCCACTCACAGGGAAAATGTCAGTGCTGCTTCTTCAGATTGTGTTTTATTAAATAAATGAGAATATATTGAATAATATTCATAGTTAAGGAGTGTTCCAGGAGGTTGCATGTTAAAGTGGCATCCACCATTTTTTTCCAGGGCAGCAATATTTGATCATTTTTTAGCACAGCTTTGCAAAGAAATGTGGTATTTTATGACAGCAGTTGCCATCAGTTTGCTCATCATCAAGCTTTCTTTTCCTGCCATCTCAATATCTCTTAAACATGCAGGCCAATTTCAAAAGAAGTACCTTGAGGTGTTATGAAAATCTGCAGGTGGGCAGGGGAAAAAAGCATGAATTGTACTTTAGAGAAAGCCCTTAATGAGTCCACCAAGTGTGCAGAGAAGTGAGTGAGAGAAGCAGGCCTAAGTGGGCTTGTAGGGCTGGAGCTTGGAAGCCCATGTACCGCCATCTCCCTTGCCAGGCAGCACATGGGAACACCCCTTGGAAGATGCTGGATGGAGTCTGTGAGAAACAATCCAGAATGGGGGATCTTGGAAACACAGCTTCAAGGGAAATATAACAAGAATCCACAGGAAGCAGTACTGTGTTGCTTACATATTAATGTAACATTCAAATTAGACTGAGTTTGTGTAACACTGTCATGAAATAAGGAATGACTGCTATATTCTGTATTCATTCAAAGCAGACTTGTTTTGAGGTTGATTTTCTGTTGGTATTATTTTTTTCTGTAGGTTGTTAAAGCAGCGTAACAAATCAGTGCTTTTGACTTGTGCCTTGAATTTTGAGCAGTCTTCGTATTTAGCTGCTATGCTTACAAAGTTCCATACATGAAAACAGACATACTTTTTGCCTCATTTACTTCATCAGAGTGAGACACAGTGCAGAAAGTTCATTGAAAATATAATTATTTCCTCTAATACAGAGTAGTAATTAAGACAATAATAGTACTAATTCCAGTAATTATGATTCAGGCAAAATTCATATCAATGGCAAAATTTTAAAATTATAATGGTAGGATTTTGCCACTACTAAAGGAAGTTAGACTGCTTATTAGTTTAGGGAGAGTATCTGAAAATTAGGTAATTGCCAGGGAAAATGGGATTTCTGAATCACTTTGCTGATAGAAAAAGTATTTGTTAATATCACTAGTTTCAGAATATCCTTGCTGCATGACTTTAAGAAGGTCACCGTAGTATTTACTGTATCTCCTTGTGGTGTCACTGGGTAGATTTTTAATTTGTTACCACTTTGGAAAAAGATGCACGACTG